>NC_139384.1:97400000-106562500 GCF_054392235.1 Sus scrofa | reverse complement strand
ACAGTTAGACAGTTTGGCATTTTAAGACTTTTGACTTTTTAAAAATGGAGAAATGAAGCCAAATGTTTATTTTCCAGTGTGGCTAGGAAATGTATGAAAGAGAGTGTATATATATATATCTAGTTTTTTCCTATAGATCTGTACCTCTGGCTATGTCATTGTGGCTTCAGAATATTGATAAATTTTACCCACTCTCTCTATGACTTAGCTTTCCCCTAATTAGTTAGGGTAAACACAGCATAATATAATGTTGCATTTGGATGGGTGCTGGGGTGGGGGTGGGCGGAGGTGGAGAATTGGGCAATAGGGGACAAGGCATCCTTAAGAAGTTGCCTAGTAAAAAGACATCTATAATTTTGGGTCGATTGTTTTTAACATTGGTACTTTGAGACACTTAAACAGGTCCTACAGTGATGGAGCGTGTAAGGTAGTTCTTCAATGTCTACAGATTTTAATGGATGGCTTTGTTATCCTGTTTTTGTGTTCGTTGGTTTCTTAGCATTAGATAACCTAGTACAGAAGTCAGCAGAATCCTCAGTTCTCATCTCTTTGAGAACGTATTTCACCCCTTCTGGGAATTGTTCGATTTTATTGTGGAGTTAATTGTAAGGATAGTGAATGAAAATGGAAAGTATATAGTCATGATTGCTAAGGAATATCCACTTGCCCTCAATCAGGACCGCTAGAGTTATTGCACTTCTTTTGAAAGGTGATGACCACCTTTGAGGTGGGAGCATGTGGCTTCCACCTTTACAGCCTACTGCCAGACCACAGGGGGTAGGACTTTAAGAAAGTGAAGATAATCGACTTTATTCAGGGAAATATGGAGTTCTGAGCCATTTGTTCAAAGAGAAGCACATCACTGTACTTGGTTGTTTGACTGGGTTTTAGCTGAGCACAAAATATTCTTGAGATCTAAAAATAGCCAGGCTTAGCTGCCGCCCTGCAAGGTGCTTGGCGTGGGTGGTGCACAGAGGAGACAGCCAATTCCGTGACTGGTTGCGAAAGTGGCTGGGTTAGGCAGTGGCAGCGGCGAAGGCGGCCAGTCGGCCGCCGGGCAGCACGACGCCTCCCGGTGACCGCCAACAACCGGAGTCCTCCTACTCTGCGGCTGCTCGTGGCCCGTTCCTGAAAGCGGGCGTCTGATTGGTGTTTCCCGGGAGACCGGCGGCCCCAGCTGCCAGAGCTGGTGCGCCGGCGCGCGCGCTCCCGGGGCTAGCGCGCGCTCAGGGCTAGCGCGCGGCGAGGTGGCGAAGCGACGAGGGGCGTGCTGCGGCCCGGGTAGCGAACTAGGAAGCCTCCCAAGTTCGTGAGCGCTCAAATTCCGGCGCCCGCCCTCCAAGGCTTGGAGACTGCGGGACGTTGGTCCCACCGAGTGTGGCCGCCAGCTTTACAATGCCTAGCTTGTTGAGTTGCGTCCGCGAGGGTTCTGTGTTTTTTGATTTGCCCGCCCATCGGCCCCTTACCGGCGACCTTGGTCCTCTGCGCCAGCTCGCGGCTGCTGTTGCTTAGAAATCTGGGGAGATGAGTTTGTGGATGGGGGTGGCGTCGGGTTTAGTCACTCCCGGGACTTCGGTTGCAAGCAGGCCTCTCCCTTTCCAAAGATTCCTCTTCAGGCCAGCAGGCAACTTGAGATTAAGGGGCTTTCTTTTGCTGACACTCTATTTCTACAGTTATGCCCAGGCATTTTCCCTGGGTGTGATCAATATCAATGATAAAGATATTGCGTGCCCTCCTTCCCTCCCTCCCATTTTTTAACCCTACCCGCACCCCCTCGGTGAAGATATTGGGGGAAAAAGTTTTGTGAATCCGCAGAGGGGTTTGGTGAGCGCACTTAGCTCTGGGCCTTTCCCTAAATCAACTTCCACCTCTACCCCCATTGCCGGTTAGGGACTCAGAGCATCTTCCCCCTATCAGATTTGCTGGAAATATTAATCTCCTTGTTGGGTGGATACAGTAGAACGTGTTCAGAGATTACTTTAAAAAGAGATCCGAGTCTTAAGCACTTACTAAAGCCAGTTAATAACATCATGCATGGACATTTAAACTTGTTGTAAGTTGCAGAGAGGATTAGTGGGAAGTCACGCTGTGCGCAGCTAATGATACCATCTTAACTCTAACCGGACTAAATCCACCTCGCCCCTCGCAGGTCTGGCTCTGCGGCCCTCGGGTGAGGCTGGGAAAGAGGAGGGTCTTGGAGGAGAGCAAGAAGGGTGGAAACGGGAGGAGCCGCCCAGGCCCTCCCTTCAGGTGACGGTCACTCTTCCTGGGAGGCTGAGGGCGGTCTTGCTGCTGGGTGGGCACGAGCACCGGGAAGAGGGTCCAGGCTTCCCGGTGTATACGAACGCGCCACCGCCCCTGGGCTGTGCTTTAGTGACACTGAAGGGCACCTGCCTATATGTTAGAACAGGTTTGATTCCCTTAACCAATGGGTGTACCAAGGTCTGTTGCACCCTCAGGTGAGGTGGTGGGATTCCAAAGGTGGTGGCTTTTGGCAGCTGATCTGTTTGCATTACAAAGACCGTTACTTACAGTTCTTTTTCAAAAGTAGTCAAGCTCAGTACTTCACAGGTAAATTTCGAATCATGTTATTAACAACTTTCTGCCATAGGCTTGCACAACTGGTTTTAAACTGCTTATTGTTGTAAGGCAGTTTGCGACTACTTTATGACAGGGCCAATTAGAAATAATCTTGGGAAAATGCTTCTAAAATGCTGCGTTATTAAAACACTCACATAACAGTATTCATTTGGTTCTGTCACTAAGTAGCTGTCTGAGGGATTTCTTGTGTTCTCTGAGTTTAATAGTCACTGGCCCTGGGAAAACAAGCTAGAGGAGAATTTTAGCTGCAACCCAGCTCTTGGAAGTTTTTTTTTTTTTTTTAATTTAAGTTTTAAATTCAAACATGACAAGATTAAAAAGTTTATGTCATATCATTAATTGCTAGTGGGAGAGTTGGTAATAACTATAGATGCTAATCACTTTAATAATTGGTGGAAAGCTATAAACAAACCATTTAGGGAAAGGAATGTGCAAAAATATTAATAAACACCTTCCCAATTAGTTCAGGAAAAATAACTTGCAAAATATAATGCAGGATGTTTCTTAAATCTTTGTCTTCAACGAAAAAAAAACTAAGTACATATATAACCACACACACAAACAGAGATGTGAGTGAGATTTACTGGAATGGAAGAATTTCTAACAAGTATAATTAATATATTCACTGAATAAATAGCTCAAATATAATTAATTTATGCATTTATCAAACCTGCTCCAATGAAAAAAATTCCTTCCCATAATTTCTTTGGAGGTAATGCCTTCGTGAAGACAATAATAGATTTAATATCATTGAAATTCAGAATCTATGGACTTCCTGTCAGGGCTAGATAACTTGTATAGTAATAATAGAAGTGTACTTAGTTCTTATTTTAATTCTGGGAGAATTAGGAAGGTATCTGAAAACTGTTGCATGAATTTAATAGTCTTTGAAAGGAACTCAAATAATGGATTTTAGATCTTATTTTTAGAAAGCACATAGTTATATATAATAGCTGCTCAATGTATATTATTTTGGTGTATTGAATTATCCTTGAAATATATGACCTATAAACAAAGTTAAATTAGCATTGGCTGACAGGAGTCTGAAGTTGAGGATGTTGAACATTCTATGGAATAGCTTGAAAACTGTTTAGGAGCTTTAAATATGAAGTTATCACCATCACTAATTCATGGCAAGTGGGTTTGTTTGAAAATAATGGGAGAAAAATAATTTGGTAGGTCTTCATCTTTAGAGTTTGTAGTATATGCCTCTTGAGTGTCTCAGATGGTGAAAATACCTAGACAGCATGCAAGTAGGAATTAATTGACAAATTTGTATTTGCATTGTTTCATAAAATAACTCTGTGACAATTTGTGGATACTTAGATTAATATAAAAAAGTAAAAAGTTTAGCTGTCCCCAAGTAAGGTTACTGAGTTACTTAGATTTTCACACTGAAGACTCATGTTCAATGATAGCCTAAAATCTGAGTTAGCAGATATGTTATGGGACACAAGTGATTCAAACAGCACAGTACAAATACTGCATATATTTCTGCCAAATTCGTCTCAGATGGACTAGCTGCTAAGGAAGAATCCATAGCATGACTGAGTTACAGAAAGTGTGTTACCTTTCCAATACTAATTCCTCCATTTACACACTGTATTCACTGACAAGAGAGAGAAGTTGTATTTCTTTCGTTTTTCTGGACTTCAGCCTTAAGGTGCATATTGCCAATTCAAAATATATGATGTGAACAATGTTTATTTTAACCAATAATTATTATTAAGGCAAAATTATTTTCTTAGCCAATAGAAATTGCAATTTGGCTGTATTTAAGCTAAATTTAGCACCATTTTATTAGAGATTGTTTAATTCAATTTTGAGTTTTCAAATTGCATTTTATGCTATAAAGAGCACTTCTGTATAAAGTGTAGTTTGAAAAGAGAAAAATATTTATGCTTTTATCATTTTAAGTGATCAAATACTGCAGTGGCAGATATTAGAATATCATGTGCATCAATACATTATTAACTTAATCTAATGCTCAGAGTCATTACCACATTCATGGGTGTCTTTCTGATATCTCTCCAGTCCACTGGATTTTGAAGTGTGATTATGTAAATTTTCTACTGATAAATAAATGACTATAATTGTACTTGAAATACCACTCAAATTCTTAAGACCATGGCATCTAAATAATATATTATGCATTCCTTAATTATTTATCAAGACTAATTCAAAATAACTGTAGGGTAAAGCATACATTTATTTTTAAATAGCCATCCCCTTCCCCAATTTTTTCTGTACCAGGTTAAAAAATATTCCAGATGGTGAAAATATTGAGAGATGAGAAAAAGGTTGTTGAGTAGAGTGAGTAAGCAGCAAGTTTATCCTTCGAAGAAATAACAGGTTTGCCCAATAATACTGTCACTGTAATGCAATTTCTGCAGTATGTGATCTTAATGCCAGTTCAATGGGGGTATTTTGTTGACAGAGGAAACCATGTTTAATGTTACACTTAGTGTAGAAAATTCTTCACCATTCCTGGACAAGGAAAAAGGGAAAAGTTAGCAAACAAAAACATTTTGCCCGTGGGTATTTTTTTAAAGTTCTTTTGTAAACATAGTAGGGAAATTGTAATCTTGAGTTAGAAAATTTGACGAAGGGTTACTTAATCAAGTGATACTAGATTCAAAGTATAGCTCTTCTTCATTTAATTATAGCTATAGAAAATCATAGTAACCGAATGGTGCCTTTTCATTGTTTAATATCGAAAGGCAGTATTCAGGACTCTTGATGCACTGTGCCTTTAAAAGAAGTGTGTGTGTGTGTGTGTGTGTGTGTGTGTGTGTTTTACCTACATAAATTCTAATTGCAGAAGCTACTCTAATCACCATGTAGAAATCATCTGAAGCCTCGTAAGTTCATGAGGTACACACTTTTCTTTTTTCTTCTGCAGACCACACCTTATCTGGTTGCTAATGAAATACAGGAGATTGATTGCAAAAAATCTTCAAGGGAATATTTGCTGTACCACATGTAGTAAGCTCCATTTGGTGCATTAGCATTTAGCCATTTTATGCAAATTTAGAGAAAATGACTCATGTATATGATTTAATATGCATCAGCGATAACTCATACCACCCTTATAAGAAAAAAAGAAATTAAAAATTCATTAGAAAACTAGACTAGTGTCACTACATGGTTAAAACATTATTAAAGCATATTTCAATGTTTTGCTTACACTAGTGTTCTCATCATGGTGCCACCATTTCATGACAAAGGCCGTAGAGGAGAAAACATTCAACTTAAAATGTCTGCTGGCACACATCGCTGGATTTGTGTGTCACTAAACAATGAGCGAGCATAGCCTTGAATACCAACTATTTAATTAGCACTTTTGGAAGCCATGCATAGAAAATAGCTCATTTACATGCATCTGCTTAGCGATTAGTCCCATAAAAAGCTACCATTTTTTTGTTGTTGTTTAATATAGCGAACATTTTACCACTCGGCCATGAAAAAAATCAAAACATATGTTATTATTTTCAAATCCTGAAATTCAGAGATTTAATTAAAACAGGCAAAAGTCTTCGTATTTCTTTTCAAGGTATATTTAAATTATTTAATTTAACCTTAAGTGTACCATAAAAGGCTGGGTACAAGTAATAATTAAGAACTTCAAAGGGCAGCGGAAACCCTCTAACAGTCCTTGGTTTAATTAAAGGCTATTATTAGAAAGCTCTCAAATATACAGTTACATTTAATGACAAGTGATGACTAGTAAAAGCAGTGTTTGAAAGTTATGAGTATCTTATTTTAAATACAATTGATAGACTCTGGGAAGTATTGCTATCATTCCATTTTGAAAATAAATGACATGTATTTCTTGAAAATCAACTTGATAACATTAAAAACCTGTTAGTTTAAGATGCTTTGCTTTTCATTAATTCTCTAGTCTACACATACCTGTCATGATCACAGATTAATTGTATGCTTCTTAAAAAGTGTTTCTGCCAATTTAAATGTCTATAAGAGGGTGTGTTTTTCGAATACAGTGGCATATTTATGAAGTCATGTATACAAATGTGTATGGATGCATTAACAGTAAGAGTGGGCTTTACTCATGCATTTTGAAATGTAACATTCTTTTTGGGGATGTGAATTGATATTTAATATAACAGTAATAAGTTATCTTTTGGAAGTTTATATTATCTATATTTGTGTGAATGGGCAATTGACCAAAAAACCAGGTGATTCTAAATACATTTTATAAGGGGTATAAACCATATTGAAAATAATAATAGGCCACATGTAAAATTTATTGTTTATTATAGGTAATTATACTCATTGGACTACTTTGTTTTATATGTATTTGTTTATACAGGAAGTTTAGTTGGAATCTATGTAGCCAAAATTCAGGGCAGATGAGTGAGTGTGTGTGTGTTGTGTGTGTGTGTGTGTTTAAGTGAAAATTTTTTTTTGGCCATGCTTGAGGCATAACTGAAATTGATTGATGTATATCTTAAAAGTTCATTTAGAACATTTTACTGATTCTGTTTGTTAATTATATTTAATAATTGGCTTAAAAAGCATCCTTATAAAAAATGCTTCCTTACTAAGCATATAGAATTTTACTTTTATGAGTAATCTGTTATTCTGAAAATGGAATGAAATACTCTTTCTTTTGTTCACTGTGGGCCAGTGAATACCATGGAATGTTCTGTCTTAGATTGTGCAGATTAAAGACTGTGTAGATATGAATCTATATCTGTGTAGCTTACCTGTCTCTTTTTTTTCTCTCTCTCTCTGGTTAAGTAAGGCAGTATATGTATATAGTCCACTGTGTAAGAGAATTATATTCCCCACGTGCCTTTGTATGATATGCTCTTTAATTTGAAATTTTTTTACTTCAGTATTTTATTCTATCCTCCTTGGAACCAGTATTATTCTTTATTATGCGTACTCCTTTGTCTGCCTGCATAGAAACTCAGAATATAAGGTTTGTAGAGTAGGGAACTTACCTGCCTTACACTGCTAGCTACCCTGCACCTAGAACAGTGTTGGACACATAGTAGTTAGATGCGTAATGATTATTTGTTGATAAAAGAGTGAGTAAATTTAAATATGAGGTTGATCTTTCTGAGATAGCTGTCGCCTTGTGGATCTAAACAATTGACTCAGATAGAGACTGGTTCCCTCAACATTGGAGCTCTTCCAAGCTGCCCAGTTATGTTGAGGACATTACCCTTCCTAGATAAGACCATTGTTTGGTTTGGGGGTGAGTGATGAAGGCAAGCAACGCCTAAGCTAGATTTTAAAGTTCATTTGTAAGAGAACTGTATATATATTTGAGTTCTGATCCTTGATGTAGGGAACAATCAGTGGTTCTTGGAATGGAGCTAAGTTAACTGGACACAAGGGAACAGAATCCTAGGACAGAGAGTTATTAACAACATATTCCAAGCAAAAATATTTTGCAAGTAATTTAAATATTTTAATTTAACTGTGATTAAAAGAGATAATTCATAGAGGCATTGCTTGTAAATGACCTGAAATGCTTACATTTTTAACTAATGATGGAAGAAGTAAATGTGCTTTAGAGTATCCCTGGGGCCTAACCTTTTTGACTGAATTAGGACCATTTTTGAAAGCTCCATTGTTTCTTTGGAATACTAGGAAATTATGAATAAAGATAAGTTTTTGTTACTAAACGTGCTCCTTTGACTTAAAAATTAAACTTTCTAAGTATCTAACATGCAATTCAAGAGTTACATGGAGAATTTAAATTGTTGATTATATTTTTGAGCAGATATTGGAATTTATGATTTGGTATAAACACTGAAAATTTGTTTTTTTGCATTCCCACAGAACATGGGTTCAAAATAACAAATGTAAGGTGGGAAACCCAAATCAATGAGCTATTTACTAGGCTCTTATTATGTTCCAATAGGCTCTAAAGTTCTTATAAAATAACCAATAACAGTAGATTGTTGAGTTCACAAGCAACAAGCAAATATATTATTCACAAGACCAAGTAGTTAGAAATGCAAATCATCAAAAATGTGCAGCCCTTTCCTAAATAGGTACCAGTGAGAAAGAGTGCTCTTTGTTTGGGAGGGGGGTGAAGCATTTGATTAATCCCAATAACTCTTTGAGATTATTAAAGTGTATTTGAGTCTATGAACACATTTTTAGAAGCTGCAGTGGATTCTGTGTGGATGTAAAAATGCACCAAATGATACCTGGGAGATGTAATAGGCTTCTCAAGTCAGCTGCCTTGAACATCATGACTGACTCTGGAATCTGGTAAAATCAGATTCAAACTGATATTGTCAACAGATGTTATCATAAGGAAAGCAAAGAATTTAGATTATATATTTTATCTGGGTTACATTTTTATGCTGTTGGCTTTTAATTAGAAAAGAAGTCTCCATTATATAAGTGGCCATCCTATTTACTGTATTAAAAATAGAGCTAAATATGAGGAAATCAATTAAGAATTTCTGTACCAATGAAAAAATCTATTAACCAGAAAGTATTTATTGAGTATCTTATAAGACTATACCATGCTAGGGGTTATTTAGATCTTTGGAATTGTAGGTTTGGGAAATGTCAAAATGGAAAGCTTTGGAAGAGGGCTTAGAAAAAGTATAAGAAGTGATACTAGAGTAAAAGTGTTGGAAATGATGCCATGGAGTTCCCTGGTGGCTCAGCAGGTAAAGGATCTAGTGTTGTCACTGCCGTGGCTCTGGTTACTGCTGTAGCACATATTCGCCCTGGAACTTCTGCCCTGGAACTTCCACATGCTGCAGGCATGACAAATATATATGTGTTTGTGTGTATGTATGTGTCTGTGTGCATATGTATTTGTATAGATATATATATATGGCCATATATATATATATACACACACATGTGTATGTATGTATATATATACATATATAGAGAAAGAGAGGGAGGGAGAAAAATGATGCTAACTTTAAGAAATATAATATCTAGGTAAGAAGACTAGATTAATAAATATAAAAAACACTGAGTAATATAATATTGAATTGTGAAACTGCTAGTAATATTATAGGAATATACAGTAAAGATAAATCAGTATGAAGAGCCAAAGAAACATTAGTAGAGAAAGTAGTATTTGAGCTTTGAAAGAGTTGTAGAATTAAGACAGATAGAGGGGAGAGCATTCTGGACCAGAAAAACAAAATGATTGATGATGACCTGGATGCATGAATGAACAGAGTATGTTTTCAAGAGTGAGAAGGGAGAAGAGCTTCATATTCAGTAATAGTGATTAATATTTATGGATAGGTAGGATAAATCTAGATTATTTATGTTCTTGAAACTTGGTTAATAGAGACATGATGATGGTAATTATGGATAGTTACTCTAAGTTTCTTCTTTGTAATAGTCACCAAATATTTATTGAGCATCTAGTATGTGCAAAGTACTGTGCCAAGCACTGGGAGAACAGTGGTGAACCAAATCCAATTATTTGTATTCCATTAAATTGTATCATAGCAGGGACGCTAGATTTTTAAATAATTAATTATACAGTAGACTAATTATGAATTTGATTATTTTTACATAGGGAAAGTGTAAGGATATCAATGAGAAAGTGGAACTAGTCTGAGACAGAAGGCAGTGTTAAGGAAGCTTGACTTAAGAAGTAATGTTTGAGTTGACCCAAAGGAGTGAGATGACTGAATAAATGGGGGTGGAGGGAAGGCAGAACTTTATGGTCAGAGGAGACAACATACGCAAGACCTATAGGCAAGAGGAAGCCTACCGTGTTTGAGGAACTTCAAGGTCAGTGTGACTAGACTTCAGAAATACACGGAAAGTAAGGTAAGATGATGGTTCAAGAGTGGTTAAAAAGTGGTTCAAGAGGGAGGCAGACTAGATGGTGCACACTTTCTAGGGTTTTGGCCTTTGACCTAAGTATGGGGACAAGCCATTTAATGATTTTAAGCAAGGGAGTGGCATGTTTGAATTTACATTTTTAAAAAGTGATTCGAGAGCAGTATAGTTTGGAGGAAGGCAAGAAGGGAACCAGTTTATGAAGCTGAGGTAACAGTTGAATTAAGAGATGAAGATGGTTTGGATGAAGGTTGTTACAGTGAAAATGGAGAGAGGTGTTCATGAGGCAAAATTGACCAGATAAACAAAATGAGGAAAATGGTGTTTAAAGAACAGTTCACTGTATCAATATTCAAGTGAACCAAAGTGGGCCTCCTATTGGAGACTGTGGCAATGATCTGAGTAGGTGATGGAATGTGAAATTTGGAATGCAGAAGGGAAGATATATTTAGAGCCTTTTTTTTTTTTTTTTTTTTTTTTTTTGCTTGTTTGTCTTTGGTGGTGTCCTTGGCATGCAGAAGTTCTGGGGCCAGGGGTTGAACCCAACCCACAGCAGCAAACTGAGCCACAGCAGTGACAATACCGGATCCTTAACCTGCTGAGCCACCAAGAGAACTCCTAGAAACATCTTAAAAGAACTATGTATAGATTTTTTGGCTCAAAAGTTTTAGGTCTTAATGAATTGAGTGGCCTTAGTGGCTTGAAGAAGAAAGTACTTTGAGGAGGAAAGATAATTGATTCATTTGTAAGTGCTGAGTTTGCAGGGCTGAATGGTTGTAAAGACAGATGTGAGTGTGTTTCTATTTGGGAGGGCATCGGTAGAGAATTGAGATTAAATTAAAGTAACAAAATATGTTGAGTTTGCCAGAAAAAGAGCATAAAGAGTGAAGCAGAGGAGTTTCCATTGTGGTTCAGTGGGTTAAGAACTCAACTACTATCCGTGAGGACACAGGTTCTATCCCTGGCTTTGCTCAGTGGGTAAAGGATCCAGCATTGCTGTGAGCGGTATAGGTCACAGATGTGGTTTGGATCCCCTGTTGCTGAGGTTGTGATGATCATTTTGAAATGTATAAAATATCAAATCACTATGTTGTGTAACAGGAACTAACACTGTAGGTTAAATATCTTTCAAAAACAAACAAATAAGCAAACAAACTTGTAAAAAAAAGGGATTAGATTTATTGTTACCAGAGGTGGAGGGGATTAGGGAAGGGAGAATTGGATGAAGTCAGTCAAAGATACAAACTCCCAGTTATAAGTAAGTACTAGGAGTTTAATGTGCAGCATGATACATATAAGTAATGCTGCTGTATATTATATATAAAATTTGATAAGAGAGTAATTTCTAAGAGTTCTCATCCCAGGGAAATTTTTTTCCTATTTCTTTTTTTTTTTTTTTTTTTTTTTTTTTGTCTTTTTAGGGCTGCCCCTGCGGAATACAGAGAGGTTCCCAGGCTAGGGGTCTAATTGGCGCTATAGCCACTGGCATATACCACAGCCACAGCAACACCAGATCCAAGCCACGTTTGTGACCTACACCACAGGGCAATGCCAGATCCTTAACCTACTGAGAGAGGCCAGGGATTGAACATGGAACCTCCCGGTTCCTAGTTGGATTCGTTTCCGCTGTGCCATGACAGGAACTCCCCTGTTTCTTTAGTTTTGTATCTATATAAGATGATGGATGTTTACTGAACTTCTTGTAATAGTCATTTCATGATGTATTTAAGTCAAGTCTTTATGCTGTGTACCTTAAATGTGTGTTGATTATATATCAGTAAAACTGGAAAAAAAATATGTTGCATTGAAATGAGAAAGAAAGGGAGGAGAGACAAGTTTGAGAGTATTCATACAAATTTACAAAATAATTGGGATTTAAATATTGCTTCAAAACATTAGAATTGATTACCAAGTTATCCAATATATATTCAAATTCATAAAAATTTGTTTTAGAAAAATGTAAGCTGTTTTTCATTCAGTAAATATTTATTGAGAGCTTACATGTTGGTTCTATCGATTTTAATACTGATTATGAATCCATATTTTAAGAGGGAAGATAGTCAATAAAAAAAGTAAATAAAAGGAAATATCAGATAGCTATATACGCTATGATAAATTAAGCAGGGTGATAGGGCTCAGTTTATATTGGCTGGTCTGGCAAGGCTTACTAAGGAAACAATGTTTGAAATGACACCTTAACACTAAAAGCATAATCGTTACACTGTTTAAGTCTAGAAAGAGATAAGTATACTTGTCTATCAGTTTACATAAGGTTAATGAACCTGTTTGGGTTTACTAGCAAAAAAACCCCTTGATTTGATCTTTTCTTATTCTTCATTCAGGTCCATAAAAGACAGAACTGTAGACAGCAAAACACAGTACATGAATGTGACTCTTCGCATGCTTTACTTCCAAAATTATGTGTCCAAGTTCAAAGAAAAAGCTAAGGGAATAGCTTTTTCTTCATATTTTGCCTATGAACTTCAGAATTCATTTTTAAAAGGCACATTAAAAAATCAACATGATATTTTAGTGAAGACTTTCGAGCTACCATATGGTAAAATGTTTAATGAAACAATACTACCAATAACATCAGGCAAGTACATTACAGGTATTGACTAGAGAATGGCGTTATCCAAAAGTAATGATTGGAATTGGGGCTAAAAATTTTTAGCAGACTGTTAGGATAGTAATAAACAAAAAAGTGAGGGTTCGAGCCATTTCAATTCTTTGTCAGTTCCTCATCAGTAATTATAACATATTTACTTATAGAGATTGACAAGGATAATTCTTTTCCACATCTATGTTGTAATATAATATAATCGTTTCTATTTCAATATGTTATAACATTTTTAACTCTTTGAATTTATCAAGTAAAATTTTTCTTTTTAAGATATTTCTTAATTGACTATGTTAGTTTTGAGAAATATTAATATTTTCTAATTATTGTGCTTAATATAGTTTTGGGAATTCGTGTTCAGACTTGACCAATTTTGACAATTTTGATTAAACAATTTTAAAAAATAGGCACACAGGAGTTCCCATAGTGCCTCAACAGTAACGAATTCCACTAGCATCCATGAGGATGCAGGTTTGATCCCTGGCCTCACTCAGTGGGTCAGGGATCCTGTGTTGCAGTGAGCTGTGGTGTAGCTCACAGATGTGGCTTGGATCCTGCATTGCTATGGCTGTGGTGTAGGCTAGCAGCTGTATCTCAGATTCAATCTGTAGCCTGGGAACCTCCATATGGATGTGGCCCTAAAAAGACAAAATAAAAAAATTTATAAATTAAAAATAATAGGCACACATGCACATGCTTTTAAAAAGCTAAAAGTTGCACAGAGCTACATGGTAAAAAGGAGGCTCCCAGTCCTTTGAGTTTTACTCCCGAGAGGTAACTAGCAGTTTCTTGAGGTTTGGAAAGTGTTTTAAAATTTAAATTGAGGAGTTCCCATTGTGCCTCCGTGGGTTGACAATCTGACATAGTATCCATGAAGATGCAGGTTTCATCACTCGGGGTTAACGATCTGGTGTTGCTTTGGCTGTGGTGCCTGGGAACTTCCATATGGTGCAGGTGTGCCCTTAAAAATAATTTTTTTTTTTTGCTTTTTATGGCTGCACAAGAGGCATATGAAAGTTCCCAGGCGAGGGGGTCAAATCTGAGCTGCAGCTGCTGGCTTACCTCACAGCCATAGCCATGCCAGATCAGAGCCATATCTGCGACCTATACCACAGCTCACCTCAACACTGGATCCCTGACCCACTGAGTGAGGCCAGGGATCAAACCCACATCCTCATGGATACTATTCGGATTTGTTACCACTGAGTGTGACGGGAGCTCCAAAAGAAAAAAAATTTCTTAATTGAAATTATTTATGTGAAAGTTCCTTGGATTATAATTTGGGAAAAATTTTCACCTATTTTGTGATTTTCTTTAAAATACAATGTCAAGATTCAATTTAAACATAAATCATTAAGTATCTCAGAACTGTTGAGGTTATCTTTGGTGAAAGTTAGGCTTCAGTGAATTCATGTTGTTTATTCTTTTTGAAATTCATATTTCAGAGACATAAAGGAAAGTTATAGTCACTGACTCTCTGAAAGGTATTTATTGATGCTTTCAAGGATTTCATGACACAGGGAGTTCACAATTAGGTTTAGTTTGTAAACTGTTTTCCTTACAACCCTATAGACTTGACCAGCTTTCAAAATGCCAAGATAATCATTGGTTCTCCACTTATGTCAAATTAGCTGATCTCTAAACTTTGGCTTGAACCTTCATCAGTACCTTATCAATTTCCAAAGACTCAGAAACATTTAAAAATTTTCAGGATTGAAGTTCCCATTGTGGCTCAGCGGTTAGTGAACCCAACTAGCATCCGTGAGGATGCGGGTTCGATCCCTGGCCTTGCTCAGTTGGTTAAGGATCCTCCGTTGCCATGAGCTGTGGTGTAGGTCGCAGACACACCTTGGATCCTGAGTTGCTGTGGCTGTGGTGTAGGCCTACAGCTGTAGCTCCAATTGGACCCCTAGCCTGAGAACCTCCATATACCATGGGTGTGGCCCTAAATGACAAAAAGACCAAAAAAAAAAAAAAATTTGGGGATAGAATGTTCTCATGGAATCAGAAGATGATTCTCAGTTTCTAACATCTGTCCTAAAAGCATTAAAAAAAAAAATTAGCAACAGCAGTGGCCTGATGTTCAGTTCCATCTTCTATTCGCAGACATATTAGTAATTCATTTGTCTATTCTGCCCAAATCCTTTTCTTAATTCTTACTGTTTATCCTTCCATCAGAGTTTAAGTCGGATGTTCTGTGAAGTTGTCATGTTCTTTTCTCTAGTTCTCAAGTTAGGCTTTTAAGTTCAGATGGTCCATCTTGGAGCAACAGCGGCTGCGAAAGGGATGGTTGCTATGCTACCCCAAAACATCTCTGGGAGAATGAAGATGGAATATTGTGCAGTTAGGTAAGTGAGTGAATAAATGTCTTTGATTTCCTCAATAGCATATTATAAAGCAAATTTTGGACATCAGGTATGTTGTTAAAACCAGTGGCTATATTGGCAGGCATGTGAGCAAACACTACTTTCTGATCACAAGTACTCTGACTATCCTAGAAATGACAAGAAAAAGTGAGGTGAGAAGAAAAAAACCTTATTGTATTAGACACTATGTAGGTGCTTTACATACATGCTCTCATTTAATCCTCCTGAAAACTTTGTAGTTTATGTTAGTCTCAGTTTTCAGAGCCAAAAACTGAAGCTTAAGGAGATTACTTAAAATTAGTAAAGCAAAGAAAGGACAAAGGGAGGAATGTATAGATATCATAGAATAAGGTCAGAATATACTTACAGTTAAACAAACAAAACTTTAATAGAGAATATTATGATTTATTTGCCTATCTCATTAGTTAAGCCTCAACCCAATAAAATCTCAACACTGAATTCATAAATTATCAAAATACAGGTCATTTAAGGGAAAAAACAGAAATCATTTGGTGAGGAAAAACCAAAATATCTAGAAAATGAATTGAGTATTTCATTTTGTGTTCAGTTGCTATGGTATCATGTAGACATAATTTATAAACATATACTTGTTCCAAGTTTTACATACTTAGAAATTAAATCGATATTTACTTAATAAAAGTACAGTAACACTTGAATTTTGTAACAAATAATACCCATTTTTATGTCTGAAATGTTTCCAGCTTTACTGAGATTGTAATTGTCAAATAAAATTATATATATTTAATATATATTTAAAGTTATATAACATAATTTAATGTACATATACACAATGAAATAATTACCAGAATCAAGTTAATTAACATATCTATAACCTCACATAGTTAACACTGTGTGTGGTGAGAATACTTAGCAAATTAAGTGTACAATACAGTTTTACTTGTTTTTGCTGCAAAAAGCTTTATTGTTTACATTTGGTCCAAAGCTTGGGAGATCGGTGGTTTCAGAGTGGCTAAAAATTGCTTAGTGACTGCAGAAGAGGGTTCAGGCAGAAATCCTGACACCAGAGGAACTCATCAAAGGCCTCTGGGCTCCAGAAGTGCCTGGTCCTATTACCAAGTTCAATAAATCAGAAGACGAGTTATTGGGGCAAGGAATAATGATTTTATTTAGAAAGCCAGCAGACTGAGAAGATGGCTGACTAATGTCTCAAAGAACCATCTTCCCTCAGTCAGAATTCAGGCTTCTTTTATAGAAGAAAGGGAAGGGGGAGTGGTTAGTTGTTGCAGACTTCTTGGTGCAGAAATCCTTTGATCTTATAGCTGTCCACATAGGTCAGGTCATGATGTTCCTGTAAACCTCCAACAAAACAAATGTTATTTTCTGTTCTGCAACTTTTTATCTCAAAATGTAATATTCTTAAAGGTCATAGTCATCAGAATAGGCTATTGTATATATTTCAGGCTATAGGCAGTATCCTTTTGCAAAAGGTGCAGAGCTAGGATGACTAAGCACAAGTGACAGAGGACAAGGTCAAAGGGAAAGTTAAAGGGAAAGGAACAAATCCAATATGGAATCAGATTTGTTTTTCCCTGTTACGGTCCTGCTTGGGGGTGAGCCTTTGGAAAAGACACTCTTCCACCCCAGCCTGGATATCAGCCAACCTGTGGAGGTTGGTCAGGTGGTTGCCCATCTTCTTGATGAGTTTCATCTGGGACATGGCTCTCCAAGAAGTCACAGAGGTAGGGGTGTGGAGGGCGGATACAAAAGGACCCAGTTCAGGGTCTTCTCTCTGAGAATGGTGGCTTCTGCACATCCTGGAAGAGGGGTGGCTGTGTGTTGGTTTTGTGTCTTCAAGAGGTGCTTGGTGCCTTCACACTTCTGGCCAATTCCCAGAAAAAGTGGCCCATGCCTTTCAGAGCCACATCATTGCAGTCTAAAGAGAAGGCCAGAGAGAGGTGTAGGAGGTCTGCAGGTGCATGTTGATCAGCAGGTTGATGGCAGCCTCTACCAGGGTTGAATAATTCTGATGAATCTGGGGGCTCAAATTTGATTGGCAATAAGGAACTAAGTTCAAAAAATTGGTATTGGCTAGGCCTGGAGACAGAGGATAGCTGCATTGCTGGTTCCAAAGGTTGCACCTAGAAAAAAAGATACAATACAGTATTATTAAGTGTAAGCATTGTGCTGTATATTACTTTCCCAGAACTTATTCATCTTATAATTGAAATTTTGTATTCCTTGACTAACATCCCCTGATTTCCCTCAACCCCAACCTCTGGCAACCATTGTTCTATCCTCTGCTTCTATAAATTTGACTTTTTAGATGCCATATATATGAGATCATACAGTATTTGTCTTTCTGTGTCTGCCCTATTTCATTAAGCATAAAGACATTAAGTTTCGTCTGTGTTGTTACAGTTGGCAGTATTTTCTTCCTTTTTATGCTGAATAATTCCATTGAGTATATGTAGACCACATTTTATTTATCCTTGCATCCATTGATAAATACCTAAGTTGTTTCCATATCATGGCTATTATGAATAATACTGTAGTAAACATGGGGGAGGGGCTTTCATGTATCTTCTTGAGTTAATGTTTTCATTTTTTTTGGGCTATATAACTAGAAATGCAATTGTGGGATCATATGCTAGTTCTGCTTTCAGTTTTTTTGAGGAATCTCTACTGTTTTTCATAGTGCCTATGCCAATTTACATTCCATTCAGTGGTATATGATGGTTCTCTTTTCTCCACATCCTTGCCAACATTTGTTATCTCTTGCCTTTTTGGTAGCAGCCATCCTGACAAGTGTGAGGTAATATCTTCTGTGGTTTTGATTTGCATTTCCCTGATGATTAGTGATATGGCTCACCTTGTCATGTGCAGTCGTTTCTCAGTGCCAGGACCCCCACGGTCACCAAAATCTGAGGATGCTCAAATCCCTTATATAAAATGGTGCAGTACAGCAAGACTTCTGTATTTATGGTTTCCCCTTCTTCAGATTCAACCAACTTCAGAACTTCAGACTGAGTTAGAATTTGAATGTGGAACATGTGGATACAGAGGACTGTCTGTACCTGTTGGCCACTTGTATGTCTTCTTTGGAAAAAAGTCTGGTCTGGTCCTTTGCCAATTTTTTAATTGGGTTATTAGTTTTTTTCTATTGAGTTGTTTGAGTACTTGTATAGTTTGGATATTAACCCCTTACCATATATATTGTTTGCAAATATTTTCTCCTATTCTATAAGTTGCTTTTCATTTTGTTGATTATGTACAGAAGCTTTTTAGTTTCATGTGGTCTCATCTGTTTATTTTTGCTTTTGTTGCCTATGTATGTGTGAAATATTATCTTATATATATATTTCATGGAAAGAACTTTCATGTGCCTTGAAACTATGTTTACCATATATGAAATTATGACTGTGCAAATACATTAACCCTCATCTTAAATAAGTGACCATTTGCTCTGCCTTATGTGAGAAGTATCTTTGATGATCAAAAGAAAGTGGAAATTAACCCACATTTGGCACTCAAGCATTGCTTTAATCAATTATATACTAACATTTTTCTTTCCTTTAAACCTTTGAATTTAAACACACTCTTGGAGTTCCCATCGTGGCTCAGTAGTTAGCGAATCTGATTAGGAACCATGAGGTTGTGGGTTCGGTCCCTGGCCTTGCTCAGTGGGTTAAGGATCTGGTGTTGCCATGAGCTGTGGTGTAGGTTGCAGACACGGCTTGGATCCCGAGTTGCTGTGGCTGTGGCCTAGGTGGGAAGCAACAGCTTCGATTAGACCCTAGCCTGGGAACCTCCATATGCCGTGGGAGCGGCCCTAGAAAAGGCAAAAAGACAAAATAAAATAAAATAAAATAAAATAAAATAAAATAAAATAAAATAAAATAAAATAAAATAAAATAAACACACTCTTGAATTTGGGATTCTGCATGCTCTCCTAATTGCATGGAAGGCAAGTTGACACTGGGCAAAATTGAGACATATGGGACATTTCTTGTATTTTAGTAATGGATTATCTTTGTTCTGAGCCTAACTCATAGTAGTTTTCTCTTCCCATTCCTTTATTCCTTCTTGAAGGTACCTAGTCCTTTCTTGTGTTCTCTGATTTTAACCTGGTAATTTTTGCGCTAGGGATGACATTGGAAAAACGAACTCCTGAAGTGAAAATAAGTTATATGGTTTAATGTCTTATCACTAGATACACAGTTTAGGTCAAAATAATGAAAATTGTTTTATTTAAAAAGCATTCACTCACTCTTCTCTGTGATTCATAAATGTTAACTCATTTAATTTTCACAATAACCTATTAGGTAAGTTTTTAATTGTGGAATTTCAGATAATAAGTAGTGGAAAGCTTGGGGAAAATTCTATTTCTATGGCCAGCCCCATTTTTATTCCCTTGATAGTGATTGTGAACTAAGAGAAATCACACACAAGATCATTCTGGTTCTCTGTGGGTTGGTGATGATAAGACTCAGTCAGACTCTCACAACAGGGGTTTTCCTGACTAACTACAAGTAGAAATGTTTACATCTAAGTTTAAAAAGTTTTACAGAGATTTCCTAATTCTTGAATTTTTATGATTGTTATTGAAATGTAAGTTGATTTTTTGTTATGTCATGTTATAAACCTTTTATATCTAATATTTTAATATGCTAAAAGGTTAATTTTTTGACTTTGAGTATCCTAGTATGATATCAATTTTAAAATGAATTATCCATAAACACTTGTTGCTTTCAGTTTTTAAAAACATGTGTCTTCTTAGAGAAGCCCTTCTTCATAAGAATGAGAATGAATTGTATTTATTCTTTGTAATAGTGCTATACAGAGGTATAAATATGTTTCAGGGATATCATAAATTCTTTTTTATTTAGTTACTTAAACCTGTTTAATGTGTGACAGTATTTAAGTGTAAAATACACCAGCATTTTAACTGCTGAATAATAATAGTCAGGAATCTTCAAAACCCCCTTCTAAGTACATGAAAGAATTATAGGATTGTAATTCACAAAATACTTATTTTAATTGCATTTTTACCTAACTTTTTACAGGATAAGGAAGAATCACCAAGAAAAATTATGTAAACAATGACTGCAACAAAAACTACTAACAGGAGTAGATTGATTTTAATTAATAGTCTCAAATTTCAACTTTAATTGCAGTCATTGTTTAGTTGAGTTTTTCATATCTTACATGATAAATTGATAGGATATTTGTCCATTCTGAAACTTGTTTATTATATAATAATTTTAATGTTGTTTGACTTCTCAACTGATAATTTCTCAAAGAGATCTTTGAAGAAATAGTACAACTTTTTGATTAAGGTCAATATAGACAGGTGTATAATACAGGTACTTCCCAACCTGTATTGTAGTTTTGGTAGAATTAATTCATACAAAAAAAAATGTGCAGTTCAATTCTCATTACTCATTTAAATGGCTAAGCCATATTCTAGGAAACATTTTGTTGATAATATGGCATTTATAATTCTTAGACAATTGAACCTACCTGATATATATGTCCCAGCACAAATTCTACATTTTGGTAAGAGTTCTGCTTCCCTTATGAACATTATTTAAATTCAGAGAAGCATTCATCTGTCTTGTAACCTCACTTTGTGCTTGAGAGATGTAGTTCTAGAACTAGTTTTTGCTATACCGATGCTGTGCAAAATTACTATTTAATAAAAATTGAATTCTCGATAATTCCCTTTTATCTCCCTACCTACGCCAAGGAATTATGGAGGAGGAAAATAAAAACTGGTTGTTGTACTGTGATATCTAGAGAAAAGATTATGGGTCCTCCTTTTTTTTTTTTCCTTCTCCCAAACAGCTGTACATTTACAACATTCAAAATAATTCATGCAAAATCAAAGCTGAAATAAAAATTTTCTCTTTTTGCTAGAGAATTTAATTCAGTGTCTATACTGTGCCCTTAATACTTCTAAAATCAGAAATGAGGCAATCTGTAGCTTAGCTACATACGAATTCCTTGACAGGGATCATATGATTGTTTGTCTGAAATAATATTAGATTTATAGTGGTTAAATGTTTCAGCCACTATAGTAGATTCATTATATAATAAGAAAGGCACTTTTTCAGTGAGTCACATAAAAGTTTATCATCTTTCAAAACATTTTTGTAAATTTTTTTTTTTTTCACTTTTGTCCAAACTGCGGCACATGGAGCTCCCGGGCGAGGGATCAGATCCGAATCATAGTCACGACCTAAGCTGCAGCTGCAGCAATGCTGAATCCTTAACCCACTGCCCCAGGCCAGGGATCAAACCTGAGTGCAGTGTTCCCAAGACATGCCAATCCCACTGTAACACAGCAGGAGCTCCTATTTTTGTAATTTATTATTGATCGTCTCTTCCCTACACAATTATTGGTACCAGTCACATTTTACAGATTAGGAAATAATTTAGATATGCTCTAAAGTCTATATAAAGTATAATAATCATTTTACAAAGATGGGCTTTGGGGATTTGTTTACAAGGATGGGATTTGTAAATATGAGGGTATGTCCCTGGACTTGAGTGAAATGCTAAGCTCTGTGCTGATAGAATATGAAATGTTAGTAATCCATAGCATGTGGTAGCATCAGTTAACAAAAGCATTGCCTATAATTGGTTGTGATGAAGTATCTTCCAAAAGAAGTACCTTGGGAGCTTAAATAGTTACCACACTTGAACATTGTGGCTATATTAATGACTGAAATAATCGTGGTGTGGGATGGATTCTTCCAAATGAACTGAAACATTTATAGAAAGAAAATTCATAGGCAGAAGTTTTTAACTCTTAGTTAAAAGCATGGTGAGAGAACCTGTGAGCTTCTATAGTAGCCTTAGGTAATCTCTTATTTGTTGTAGCGACAATACCGATATTGCTGGATATTAAACTCAAAATTACAAAGCTATAAGTTAAAGTCACAGGCTCACCAAAGAATGAAAGTTAGAAATCCTTTGGAAGAGGTGGGACTCTGAAACTTGGAATGGAGGCATTGCCAGTGAAAACAGCTTGCCTGTAGGAAGGCTAGCCTTCTGCAGCTTGCAAACCCTATAATAACTACTCAGGGCACTACCATGTAAGGGGATGCCCATTCTCCTCAAGACTTACCGCAACTACTCTTTGTAGCCTCATAACTGGGTCATAGCTCGGTATGTTGCAAAGTATAAAGTGTCATCCAGAAAGAGATAGTTTATATCCCGAGCGAGTTGTAAAATTCTTCTTATTGGCAGAAATCTAGGGAATACATGAGGGAATGAAATCTAAGAGTGTTAGAACAGGGAGGATAGAATAGAACATTGGGTTCTATTAAGGTTATGGGTGCCTTTACTAGGGATTCTGAATTTAATGTATTAGCTTGTGTAGCTGAAAGACTTTTAACGGTTTACTTGTTTGGCTGACTGAAAGTTAGATTCAGTGGTGGCTTATAAGTAATGATGAAGAGATGCCACAGGTTCTTTGGAACAGTGGAAGTCAAAGGCTTATGGAGATAGGATTATTGAAGTAGGTTTACCATGCATGTCATGCATGGCTAGCCATTCCTAACTACACCTCTTGAGGCAGCCCAGGGGACTCACTTTACAAAGCTTTGGGGAAGTAAATTGGTGAGAGAAGCACCTTTCTCTGTGAATAACTCTGTGGTAACTTCCTCTGTAGGGCAAATAGTAGTACTTAATTTCCCAAACAAGTTGGACTCATTTACTATAATGGGTAGCAGAGACATAGTGGTTATTAAAATGTTTGGACCTACAGGGATATTTAATGAAGGGCATTTCTTTCATTGGGCAGGATTTCAAATTGCCTATTTGCTTGATTTGTGATTTGGGTAGAAGTACGTTGTATTTTATTCGTTTGCTAGAGCTGTCATAACAAAGTACCACAGATTGAGTGACCTAACAGAAATTTATTTCCTTACAGTTCTAGAGGCTAGTGTACAAGATCAAGGGGTCAGCATGGTTGATTTCCCCTGAGGTCTTTCTCCTTAGCTTGTAAAAAGTCGTCTTTCTGGAGTTCCCATTGTGGCTCAGTAGAAACGAATCTGACTAGTACCTATGAGGACACAGGTTTGATCCCTGGCCTCGCTCAGTGGGTTAACGATCTGGCATTTCTGTGAGCTGTGGTGTAGGTTGAAGACATGGCTACCATCTGGTGTTGCTGTGGCTGTGGTATAGGCCAGTGGCTCCAGCTCCAATTCAACCTCTGGCCTGGGAACCTCCATATGCCATGGGTGTGGTCCTATAAAGACAAAATAAGTCATCTTTCCCCTATGTTTTCACATAGTGTTTCCTCTTTCCGTGTCCTTGTCCAAATAGCTCTCTCTTTTAATGAACCTTAGTATTACTGCTTCCCACAAAGGAATATTTTCATCTGGGGATCCACATGGTTCTATTGAATTAGAATGTCACTTGGATATTTTGGACTTCTCATTCCACTGAACCAAGAGGCTAGAGTGACTGATCCAAAACTACCAATTACCCTTTGCAGTTATGTATATGTGTGTGCATGCCCATGTGTGTACATATGCAGAACATGCAAGGGAAGAAGTGTTAATACTGTCTTAATTTCTATAACTGGTCTTATTTAAAAATTCATACTTCCATTACCCAGTTGTAATGGAAGGTTCCTTTTTTCCTTTCAGTCCCTCAACCAGGACTTCAGTTGGTCAGTCTTTTACTTGGCAGGGTGACCTACTCAAACTTTCATTTGTGATGGGTCTGAATCCTACTTTTTTAAAGTTGGTTTTAGTTTTCATTGATTTTTACAATTGTACATGGAAGTACAAAAAGTGCCCAGAGAATTCCAGACATGGTTTCCTTGCCCTGTTGGATACTGTCAGTGCAGTCCCAATCAAGAAAATGAACACATCTAATGCCTGAAACAATTCTCTCCTCTCCCTATATAATTTATCCTACCTGGCCCTCTCTGTCTCTTCCCACCCTAACATACACAGGTATCTTCTGAATTTTTTATAAATTTGGTCATACAGTATATATATATATATATATTTTTTTTTGGCTTGGCTTCTTTCATTTGGCATAATCATCTTACAAATTATCCATGTTGTTGACTGCATCAATAGTTTAATCCTCTTTATTCCTAAGTAGTATTATAGTAGAAGGATATATCACAATTTTTTATCTATTCACTTATTGGTAGATATTTGAATATGGTGGCAAGGTGGAAGTTCTTGGGCCAGGGATTGAACCTGAGCCACAGCAGCAACCCGAGCAACTGCAGTGGCAATGTCAGATCCTTAATCTACTGTGCCACAAGGGAACTCTTCATTTCCAGTTTTTGACTATTAAAATAATGCCACTATGAACCTTGGTTTTAGTTCTTTGTATAGACATATATTTTGATTTCTCTTGAGTTAATACCTAAAAGTGGAATGGCTGAATTATATGGTAGTGATGTGTTTAAATTTTTAAGAAACTGCCAAAACTTTATTAAAAAGGTGTACTGTTATTTATTCCCACCAGGTGTATGAGGGTTCTAGGTCCACATCCCTCAGCAACACTTCAGATGGCCAGTCTTTTTTTTTTTTTTACTTTTTAGGGCCACACCTGTGGCATATGGAAGTTTGAAGGCTAAGGGTCTAATCAGAGCTGTAGCTGCCAGCCTACACTGCAGCCATAGCAACACAGAATCCAAGCCATGTCTGCTACTTACAGCACAGCTCATGGCAATGCCTGATCTGTAACCCACTGAGCAAAACCAAAGATCAAACCTTACTAGTCAAGTTCTTTACTGCAGAGCCACCATGGGAACTCCCTGGGCAGTCTTTTTAGACATTGTAGTAGTATAGCAGTATCGTTGTGGTTTTCATTTGCATTTCCCTAATATTAGTGAAACCATCATCACCATTAAGATAGCAAACATATCAAACACCTTAGAGAATTTTCTTTGCATATGCTTGTATGCCATTTATTCCAAACAACTTTTTTTTTTTTTTTTTTTTTTTTTTGCCTTTCTCTAGGGCCGATCCCGTGGCACATGGAGATTCCCAGACTAGGGGTCTAATCGGAGCTGTAGGCACTGGCCTACACCAGAGCCACAGCAACGTGGGATCCGAGCTGTGTCTGCAACCTACACCACAGCTCACGGCAACACCGGATCCTTAACCCACTGAGCAAGGCCAGGAATCAAACCAGAAACCTCACGGTTCCTAGTTGGATTCGTTAACCACTGTGCCACGACGGGAACTCCGAAACAAACAACTTTTTATTAAAGTTGATTTACCATATGTTGTCTTTGGTAAATGTGACTATTCAAATCTTTTGCCTAATATTTAATGGAATTTAAAAAAATTATTAGTGAGTTTTGGTTTTTGCCTTGTTTATTCTGTATATGTCCTTTATTAGAAATATAATTTACAAATATTTTTGCCTAGTTTGTGGCATTTGTTTTCTTTCTTTTAATAATACCTTTTGGGAGTTCCCATCATGGCTCAGTGGTTAACGAATATGACTAGGAACCATGAGGTTGTGGGTTCGATCCCTGGCCTCACCTAGTGGGTTAAGGATCCAGTGTTGCCGTGAGCTCTGGTGCAGGTTGCAGACATGGCTCAGATCCCACGTTGCTGTGGTCCTGGCATAGGCTGGTGGCTAAAGCTCTGATTAAACCCCTAGCCTGGGAACCTCCATGTGCTGCGGGTGAGGCCCTAAAAAAGACAAAATAATACTACTAATAATAATACCTTTTGAAGAGTAGAAGTCTTTTAACTTTGATGAAGTCCTGTTTATCAAGTTTTCTTTTATGATCATGTTTTTGTATCTAAATAAAACTTGCCAAACCCAATGTCACAAATATTTTTTCCTAGAATTTTAGTAGTTTTAGGTTTTGTATTTAAGTCTATGATCCATTTTGTTTGAATATATGTATGTGGTATGAGTGTAAATCTATTTATTTATTTATTTATTTATTGGCCATGCCTGTGGCATGTAGAAATTCCTGGGTCAGGGATTGAACCTGAGCCATAGAAGCAACCTAAGCTGCCACAGTGACAATGGCCATCTCCTTAACACATTGTGCCACAGGGGAACTCCTGTTTATTTTTGTATATGAATATCCAGTGGTCCCCAGACCATTTGTTAATAGTTAACAGTTCTTCATATTAAACTTTCTGTTTCATGTATATAACTAGTGTGATTTTTTTGATTCCTGATTGGAACACAACCTAGCTATCTCCTGAATTGTGATCTGGATTTCCAGAGTATTTTAACTAACATTTGGTCCAGATTGTCACAGCCTAATGCATAAATAGTGTCAAAATGAGATCTTCAAGACAAACATGTTGGTTGTAATGTTCATTTTATTGTAAACAAATTTAAAAGTTCTAGTTACCCAATACAGGTGATAAACTATTTTAGGAGAAATTGAATTGTTCCTTAGTCAGGGCTCCTGCATGTTAAATGCTGGATTCTGAGCACATCCAAGAGTTTAGATTGGGCTGGGTATTATATTAAGTGTTAATACACTAAAGTCACTTATTAAAAACAAATGACTTCTTTTTAATAAAAATAAAGTAAAACAACATTGTAAATTAACTTTAATAAAAATACAATAAAATAGATAAGAATAAATGACTATCAATTTGCTTTTCTTACATATTTGTTGGGTATTTGGGCTGAAGGGATAGATAATTTTGGTTGGATGAAAACAACTCCCTAGTCAACCAATTAACCAACCCATCAATAAATAAACAAATTGGTGCCCAAATCTGAAATCGAAACAATGAAATCAGTGAAGTAAAGCATGTCAAAAATGAAATGTTTTATACCTTCCTGGTGACTTAATCACTCATTTTAACATTTATATTTTCAACTATTTTTAGGCTGTAATACAGATAGAATAGTGATAAAAATGAAGGCATAACAATTTGGAATCCTTCAAGGGTCTGAAGTTCCTTGTCATTAGAATCTTGACCCTTGGACTAGATTTTGTTTGGATCCTGGTAGGAAGCAGAATGCAGGGATCATAGAGCATAAAGTTTATGCTTTTAAACCAACTGTAGTGTGTACATTCTCTTTTACAGCAATCCCAGGTTTAGGGCATGTTGTGAATTAATGAGTAGCTATATAGTTATGACCAAGCCTATTATTTAATGAGAAAGACTACTCTTTTTAAGATAATGGTTTGAAAATACACATATTAAGTTTCAACATATATAACATAGCCAGTTGTGCTGTTTCTTCAGCAAATTGGCCAAGCACTCATTTGCCATTGTACAATGAGGAGGAAAAAAAGGCTAGTAATATTGAGAGACTTTCTAATGAGGACCCAAAGAACCAGAATACATCTAAAATACTGAGAAAGAATCAAATATCAGTTTTTAGACCAAAGAATAAAGGAGGGGTTGGTTGATAAACTACTCAGAAATAGAAACCATGTTAAAGGTGATGTTTGGACTGTTAGGCTTTCTTCAGGCCTTAATATATAAAACTAACATTTTTATATTTCTTCTTCTGCCCAAGGAAGGCCTCAAAGACACAATGTTGCCTTTAACCTTATTCTTTATTCCACAGAGTATTTTAAAGACTAGAAGAATATTGCTAGGGCAAAAATGATTGGGGCTCTGAGAGATCAGAAGAAATCTATCATTATTTTTTATAAATGAGCAGACACTGCGAACTTCATCCACAAAGTTATTCTGAATTCAGTGTTCTAGCCAGAGACTTGTAGTAAATAAATAAGACTGACCTGGAGTTCACTGTATTTCTGGATCTGAGTGTTAACTTTTTTTTAGATATGGGTTATTTGAAACATTACCTTTCTGTAATAGTATTACTTATATTTTAGTTTTAAGTCAAATATTGGATTAACAATTATTTTAATTTAGACCACTGAATTGTTCAATACATTTACTTATGTATGCTTTCATAACAGCTTGAAAATATTTAATTTTATGAATATATTTTCTAGAAATTATTAAAATCACGATATTTTATTTTTTTCTCATTGTTTTTGTTATTTATTTATTTTTGTCTTCTCTAGGGCCACACCCGTGGCATATGGAGGTTCCAAGGCTAGGGGTCTAATTGGAGTTTTAGCCGCCAGCATATGCCAGGGCCACAGCAACGTGGGATCCGAGCCACGTCTGCAACCTACACCAGAGCTCATGGCAACACTGGATCCTCAACCCAGTAAGCAAGGCCAGGGATCAAACCCACAACCTCATGGTTCCTAGTCATATTCGTTAACCACTGAGCCACGATGGGAACTCCACCTATAGGATTTTTAAAATAAATGAGTTAACAGTTTAGAGGAAGTGAAAAATGACAGAAATCAAAGTATTAATTACAAAAACTACTGGCAAGTTGGTCTTCATATCTTTTTTTGGGGGGACCACAGGGAAAATTTTGTTACGTATTATATATTAGATGAATTATTATGCCAACATTAAATTTCTTTTTTTATTTGTTTCTTTTTCTTTTTTTGGCTGCACCCATGACATGTGGAAGTTCCTGGGCCAGGGACTGAACTTGCACCACAGCAGCAACCTGAGTGACTACAGTGATAGAGCCAGATCCTTAACCTACTTTTTAAAAAATTGAAGTATAGTTGAATTGGATTATATTATTTTCAGGGGCATAACATAATGATGTGATATTTTTCTACATTATGTACCATACAAACTTATTACAATATTATTGATTATATTTCCTGTGCTATATATTACATTCCTGTGACTTTTTTTTTTTTTTTAATAACTGGTAGTTTGTCCCTCTTAGTCCCCTTCACCTGTTTTGCCCATCCCCTCACCTCCTTCCTTTCTGGCAGTTATCAGTTCTCTTTCTGTGAGTCTCTTTCTGTTTTGTTCTACTCATTTGTTTGGGTTTTTTTAGATTCCACATGTACAGTACCTGTCTTTCTCTGTCTGACTTATTTCACTTAGCATAATACCCTCTAGGTCCATCTGTGTTGTTATTTTTTTACTTGTCTAGTGAGCAGACATACATGCTCTGAAAAAAATGTTTATCTTGACAGATATGGCCAGGTACATGCATGAATTGTGATGTCCACTGAGGACTGCAAGGCTGCAGGTCTGTGTTTCGAAAATCTAGGTATTTGCCTAAATAACCAAGTATTTGGGTCAGCTGTGAATACCTAAATTATGGAACAAATATCTGTGTAGAATAAGGAAAGGGAATTGCAAAAAGGCGAGGCACTCTTTTTTTTTTTGTCGTCACACTTGGCGGCATATGGAAGTTCCGAGGCCAGGGATCAAACCTGCGCCTCTGGGGTAACTCAAGCCAGTGCAGTTGGATCCTTCACCCACTGTGCCACAGCAGGAATTCCAGGAGGGGCAATATTTAAAATTTTTTTTTAATTTTAAAAATTTTTATTAAAGTGTAGTTGATTTACAATGTTGTGCCAATTTCCGCTGTACAGCATAGTGATGTAGTCATACAGATATGTACATTTCCTTTATTATTTTCCATCCTGGTGTATCTCAAGAGACTAGATATAGTTTCCTGTAATATACACTAGGACCTCATAGTTTATCCATTCTAAATGTAATAGTTTGCCCCTCCTAACCCCAAACTCCCTGTACATCCTTCTTCCTCCTCCCTCCCCCTTGGCAACCACAAGTCTATTATATATGTCCGTGAGTCTGTTTCTGTTTTGTAGATAGGTTCATTTGTGCCTTATTTTATTTTATTTTATTTTATTTTATTTTATTTATTTTAGGGCTGTACTCGCGGCATATGGAGGTTCCCAGGCTAGGGGTGGAATCAGAGCTATAGCCACTGGCCTACACAACAGCCGCAATGCAGGATCTGAGCCATGTCTGGGACCTACACCACAGCTCACAGTAACGCTTGATCCTTAACCCTTGACGAGGCCAGGGATTGAAGCTGTGTCCTCGTGGATACTACTCAGATTTGTTTCTGCTGAAACATGACGGGAGGTCCTGGGCTGTATTTTAGATTCCACTAACTTTACTTAGTATGATAATTTCTAGTTGCATCTGTGTTGCTGCAAATGGCATGATTTTATTCGTTTTATAGTTGAGTAATATCCCACTGTGTGTATGTGGGATGTCTTCTTAATCCATTTCTCTGCTGATGGACATTTAGGTTGCTTCCATGTCTTGGCTATTGTGAATAGTGATGCTAGGAACATAGAGATGCATGTGTTTTTTTAAATTGTAGTTTCGTCTGGATATATGCCCATGAGTGGGATTGCTGGGTCATATGGTAGTTCTATATTTAGTTTTCTCAGGAACTTCCATACTGTTTTCCATAGTGGTTGTACCAATTTATATTCCCACCAACAATGTAGGAAGATTCCTTTTTCTCCACATTCTCTCCAGTATTTGTTCTTTGCTTACTTACTAATGATGGCCATTCTGACTGGTGAGAGGTGGTACCTCATTATAGTTTTGATTTGCATTTCTCAAATAGTGGTGTTGAACATTTTATCATATGCCTTTTGGCCATCTGTATGTCTTTTTTGGAGAAATGTCTATTTAGTTCTTCTGCTTATTTTTCGATTGGTTTTTTTGTTATCGTTGTTGAGTTGTATGAGTTGTTTGTGTATTTTGGAGATTTAGCCCAGGAGAGGCACTATTGATTACCGAAAGCTAATTCTGGACTAAGTGTTTTGCACATGTTATCTTATTTAATCCTCACAATAACTTCATTAGGGATAGAACAATTTCCCCATTATCATATATCTAGAGAGTGGCACATCCAGTATTGATGTGCTTTCTCTCCGAGCTTGCTTTTTCTCCAGGACAAAGCTACCTGTTAAATATATATCAGGTAATATTCATTCACTAATTTGTTAGGAAGCAACAACTTTGTAACCAAATAGTATTCCATCTAATACTGTGAAATACATTAAATACTCATGAAAATTTACATCTTCAGTGTCAACTTTTATATATTTTATAAAAACATGTAGATTTCATACCATGTTTTGCCAGCTTTATAATATAAAAATGCAAGGTAAAGCAGCAAGTAGTGATGGGGAAGCTGCTGCAGGTTATCCAGATTTAGCTAGGATCATTAATGAAGGTGGCTACACAAAACAACGCATTTTCTATTTACATGAAATAGCCTTCTATTGGAAATAGGTGCCATCTAGCACTTTCATAGCTAAAGAGGAAAAGTCAATATCTGGCTTCAAAACTTCAAAAGGTAGGATGACTCTCTTGTTAGGGGCTAATGCAGCTTGTTACTTTAAGTTGAAGCCACTGCTCATTTCCTATTCCAAAAATCTACTCTGCCTGTGCTCTATAAATGGAACAACAAAGCCTAGATGACAGCATATCACTTGACAGCTTGGTTTGCTGAATATTTTAAGTTGGCTCTTGAGACCTACTGCTCAGACAAAAAGATTTCTTTCAAAATATTATTGTTTATTGACAATGAACCTGGTCCCCAAGAGCTGTGATGGAGATGTATGAAAGTAAGGTTATTTTCATTCCTGCTAACACAACATCCATTTGGCAGCCCGTGGATCAAAGAGTAATTTTAACTTTCAAGTCTCATTATTTTAAAAATGTTATTTTGTAAAGCTCTAGCTGCCACAGATAGTAATTCCTCTAATGGGTATGGGCAAAGTAACTTGAAAATCCTCTGAAAAGGGATCATCATTTTAGGTGCCATTATGGACATTTATGATTAATGGTAAAGAAGTCAAAATATCAGCATTATAGCAGGAGTTGAGAAGAAGCTGATCCAGCCTTCAGGGATGACTTATAGGGATTCAAATCTTTAGTGGAGGAAGAACTTCAGATGTGGTAGAAATAGTAAAAGAACTAGAATTAGAAGTGGAGCTGAGGAGTTTCCATGAGGGTAATATGCTATCAAACACTGTTTCGTGCTAAAATTTTTTTTCATGAAAAATCGTTAATGAAAGAGTCAACCAGGCAAACTTCATCATTATTTTAAGAAATTGCTACAGCCAGCACAACCTTCTGCAACCACCACCCTGATCAGTTAGCACCCATCAACACTGAGGCAAGATCTCCACCAACAGAAAGATTATGTGTGAATCACAGAAGACTCACATGATGGTTAGCATTTTTTAGCAATAAAATAGTTTTAAATTCAGGTATGTACAATATTTTTTGGACATAATGCTATTGCATACCTGATAGACTACAGCATAAACATAATTCTTAAATGCACTGGGAAACCAAAAAACTTGTGACTCAGTTTGTTGAATTACTTTATTGCAGTGGTGTGGAATCAAACCTGTAGTATCTTCAAGGTTTGCCTGTACCTTAGCTGATGGAGGAGAAGGCAGCCGAGTTAGCTGTACATAATGGCTCAGATGATCATTAGTATTTTTTAGCAATAAAGTGTTTTTTAAGGTAGGTGTATTGTATTTTTAGATGTAATGCTATTATATACTTGATAGCATTACAGTATAGTGTAAATATAACTTTTATATGCACTGGGAAACAAAAAATTTGGGTTTCTCACTCTATTGAGATAATTTGCTTTATTGTGGGGTTCTGAAATTGAATCCACAATATCTCCAAGTATGTCTGTAACAAATTCTTACTCAAAATAATTCAGAAATTGGACAGTCCATAAAACTTGCAGATTTTGATGGTAATTATAGTCTCTTGTTAATTAACTTTTTATAATACTTATTATTTAGTAAAGTTCTTTTCAAAAATGCCAAAGAAATGGTCATATTTTATGTTTTATTCACTAATAATAATAAACAAAGTCATAGTGGATGGACTCCAAGTCTAGTAAGATTTTCAGTTGAATTGTAGTGATTCCTAAGATTGGAAATCTTGTGCTATTTTTCACTATCATAGTTTCTAAAGAGCAGCACAAAGTTCACATCAGGGATATATGTCTTAGAACTTCACTCATCATATTATCTATAGGTGATTTAGTGATGAAACCTACCAGGGGATACCAAGTACTTTCTTATAACTTGTGGTTAGAGCACTTGCTGAGATTCACTGTTTCAAGCCAGCTGCAGGATACTCTACTAAGAATTTGTGGTCTATTAGAAAAAAAAACTTCTGTGATTATCTCTGAGGATTTTTGTGCCATGAACATCTTGGTGGGAAGATTAGTCTACTTTAACTGTGTCTTCATGAAGGGTGCAGAGTAGAGAAGTATTTTCATTTTCAGTGAAATCTGATGAACTAATTATTAGATGTATTTTCAACTCATTGAGTCAGAGGTAAGTGACCAACACAAAGGATTGACATTCAGAAATCATCACTTGTCTAGTTTGATATAATCCAAACAATATTTGTAATAGTTGTGCTCAATCTCTTTAGAGTTATTGCATCCTATTTTTATGGTCACAACCATGGCTAAATGTGCTATGTTTTTCACAAAATTTACTTAAACTGAAATTCTGTTTGGAAAATTTATAAGGAATTTTCTTTTCTTTTCTTTTTTTTTTGTCTTTTTGCCTTTTCTAGGGCCGCTTCCCGCAGCATATGGAGGTTCCCAGGCTAGGGGTTGAATTGGAGCTGTAGCCGCCGGCCTACACCAGAGCCACAGCATCGTGGGAACCGAGCTGCGTTTGCGACCCACACCACAGCTCAAGGTAACGCCTGATCCTTAACCCACTGAGCAAGGCAGGGATCGAACCCGCAACCTCATGGTTCCTAGTTGTATTTGTTAACCACTGAGCCACGAAAGGAACTCCAGGAATTTTCATAATACCACCTAACTCTGGAAGATTTTAAAGAATTCAAAAATATGAGATGTGAGTAAGTGACTTAGAGCTGCACTGACAACAAAAATTCTAATGAATTATTTCTTAGTGATAAATTCTGAGTATGGCAACCCTAATTTGTCTATTTGCACCTCAGTAGTTCATGAGATTGTGGTTACTAAAAGAAAATTTTGAAACTAACTCTGTAAACACCTTTTTAAATGGTCTTTTTCATGACTAATACTAGAGCAAGTGTAGTAATATTTGCAGAAGACATAAGTGTATTTGTTAGAATGCTCAAATACATTTTTAATTAGAAGAAAAACTACTTTATTAAATTAATGCTATTTTAAATCCTTCTGTTCTGAATTTGTAGTATTGCTTCCATGAAATAAGTTTTTCACAAATGATTGTCTTTTAGCAACACTTTGATTACTGATTGATAGTTTATAACTTGATAAAAGAAGGGAAATGTAATTTGTTGCATGTACTATACTGTCCTGTCAGATTTATTTCCAAAATAGTCCCCCCCCCAATAATGACTTCAGTTCATGATTATTAAACAAATACTGAATAATTAACTAATAAATGTAGACCCCTAAGGTCAAATTAGACTATTATCTGAATTGACTCATGATTTAGTACAAATTGAGTTGCTGATTTTCCAACCTATACTTCAGTTTTGTTTTCCTTCATAGACAGACTTAGCCTTTTATATCCATATCTTGACATTTTCATTGCATTTTAAAAAAATAGAGCATTTCTATTTATCTTCATGTCATTAAGCAAATAACATTCATGATTAAAATGAAAGTCAAGCATGGCTTTGCTAGAAAAGTACTTATTTTCCAAAACCAGAACACAAACAAACAAAACCCCCAACAGTTTGATAACTAACTATAGTACTGGGTCATTATGACAAAATCTTTTCTTTAAGATATGCTCTCATTCCCCCTAACCCAATCTTCAGTGACTGTGTGAACCTGTGGAGGCCAGTAGGAGTGAGACTTAGGATAACTTATTTGAAGAGCAAATTAAGAAGGTCCAAACAGTAGAGCAATGCTCTGAGGAACTGGCGAAGGCTTTTGCATCAAGAAGCAGCAAGGGAAAAAAATGAAATGCATAAAAACTCTACACAGCAGTTTTAGAGCTTTGATAAAATATAAAATGTCTTTAACCCCTTTGCTGTTCTTGCAAACGCCTGCAATTCAAGAATTTTATTATTCTAGGGCTAACGTATTTTAAACCTCAATAACTGAATGTTTCCTTTGGGATACCTTCAGGCAAACTATATATTGATTTTCTCAGAATGCACTGTATTTTTCATTAGTACCAAGGTTTGGTGGATATCTAGTCATTTGTTCACCAAATTCCTCTGAAAATTAAAATAGACTACTCCATTTTGGCTGAGGAGTCTTCAGAGCATGAACATTATTATTATTATTTTTTTGATTGGACACTACTGGGATACCCTATTTTGACATTCATCTTGTCTAGAGCATATGATACCAAATCACCTCTTTGACTTGATATGCCATTTTCTTCTAAATACCATTCCCTAACTGCCACCTGGGTTTGATGACCTATTTGACATCACCAAGATCAAAATATTTTTCTGATTTATATATGCATATTTTTTTGCTTTTTTATTTTTTAGGGCCACACCTGCGGCATATGGAGGTTCCCAGGCTAGGGGTCAAATCAGAGCTGTAGCCGCCAGCCAATGCCACAGGCACAGCAACGCAGGATCCAAGCCACATCGGCAACCTACACCACGGCTCACAGCAATGCCAGATCCTTAACCCACTGAGCAAGGCTGGGGATCGAACCCAAAACCTCATGGTTCGTGGTCAGATTTGTTTCCGAGGCACCACGATGAGAACTCCTGATTTATATTTTTAAGCTATTGAAGTTACAGGTTTGCTTACGTAATGCAGATAAAATAAGATCTTGTCTGATTACTCTTTCTTTTGAATTATATGGGAAATTTAGTTATTTTAACAGGCAAATCACATGGCTTTGCTTAATATTCCTTTGTTTCATAGGTTGGTAGAAACTTAGTCCGTGACATATGGATTTCCACAGTTGGGAGGAGGATTATTCAGGTAATTCTGGTGTACCTTCCAGTCTCATCCTTTATGAATCACTTTTGTTTTCTTGATTGATGGAAGAGATCCCTAGCTTTTCCTTAAGACTGCACTGGTCACCAAGCCAGGTGTGCATACCAGGGGTCATTCATTAAAGAAAGCTTACTTGTTTTATACTTTTTTTAAATAGCCACATCTGTGGCATATAGAAGGTCTTGGGCCAGGGATTAAATTCAAGCCACAGCTGGGACCTATGCCACAGTTGTGGCAACTCGGAATCCTTAACCCACAGGCTGGGCTAGGGATTGAACCTACTCCTCTGCAGCGACCCGAGCCACTGCATTCAGATTCTTAACCCACTATGGCACAGTGGTAATTCCTGTCTTATACTTCTTAATATCCATCACAGTTTTGACTCTTCTAGCCACTCCCAAAGATATGTAGTTTGAAGTAGTATTTGGTACTTTTTTCTAGTATACATTTAAATCATCCATTTTCCAATGAGTGAAAAAACTGAACCCCCTGAATCCACACATCATGTGGATTTGTAGTTCTTATTTAATTCTCATGATGACCTTCTGAAGTAGGTGTAGATTAGTGTACCAGTTTTACATGTGAGGAAACAAGAATTGTATGTTATGGCTGGAATGTTAACTCAGTGATTCTAGAGGAACTGAGGTATATTCTTTGTAAATCTACTAAGCATCCACTGTGACAGGAATAATTCAAGGATCTAAGGAAGGGCTCAAGCAGACATGCCACCTGTTGTTTCTTAGTTACTGTATGCATCCTCAGTGTTGAATTTTTGAATTCAAAATTTTGAAATCTTGAATGCCTTCTCTGAGTAGAGGCCAATTCCAGGTATGGAAGGTTCAGGGGTGAACTATATGGGAAATGTACCTGCTTTTATCGAATTTACTTCCAATCAGGGATAAACTGAGGGAGTTAATAAAAAAGGGAACAAATAAATGAACAAAGTAATTTCAGATAAAGGATAAAGGCTTTGAAGATGGTAAGACAGTGATGTAATAACGGGGACTGGAAGGTGCAGGCTTTGGATGGGAGTAACAAGAACTACTTTTTTTCCCTCTTTTTTTAAAATGAAATTAAGTTGATTCGCAATGTTATATTAGTTTCATGTATTCAGCAAAGTGATTCACTTACACACACACACACACACACATTCTTTTTTTCGTATTCTTTTTCCTTAGAGGTTATTACAAGATATTGAGACCAAAAAACAAACAAAAAGCAAACCAAAAAAAAAAAGAAAAAAGAAAGAAAGAAAAGAAAAATATTAGGAGTTCCTATCGTGGCTCAGCAGTTAGCAAACCCAACTAGCATCCATGAGGACTTGGGTTCAATCCCTGGCCTCGCTCAGTGGGCTAAGGATCCGGCATTGTGGTGAGCTGTGGTGTAGGTCAAAGACATGGCTCAAATCCCATGTTGCTGTGGCTGTGGTGTAGGTTGGCAGCTACAGCTCCGATTGGACCCCTAGCCTGGGAACATCCGTATGCCATGCGTGTGGCCCTAAAAAGACAAAGACCAAAAAAAAACAAAAAACAAAAAACAAGATATTGAGTATAATTCCCTGTGCTATACAGTGGGTCCTTGTTCATCTGTTTTATGCATAGCAGTGTATATATGTTAATATCAAACTCCTAATTTATCCTCCCTCTCCCCCCTCCCCTTTCATAACCATAAGTTTGTTTCTATGTCTGTGAGTCTATTTCTGTTTTGAAAAATAAGTTCATTTGTATCTTTTTTTTTTACATTCCACATATAAGCAATATCATAGGATATTTGTCATTCTCTGTCTGGCTTATTTTACTTAGTATAAATATAATAATCTTTAGGTCCATCCATGTTGTTGCAAATGGCATTATTTCAGTCTTTTTTTATAGCCAAGTAATATCCCATTGTGTATGTATATGTGTATATATATGTATATATATGTGTATATATATATACATATATGTACATATATGTATTCCACATCTTTATCCATTCCTCTGTTGATAGACATTTAAGGTGCTTCCAAGTCTTGGCTATTGTAAATAGTGCTGCTATGAACATTAGGGTGCGTGTATTTTTTTGAATTAGAATTTATATCTTTTCCAGATATGTGCTCAGAAATGGAATAGATGGATCATATGGTACTTCTATTTTTAGTTTTTTAGGGTCTCTCCATACTGTTTTCCAATTTATGTCAAAGAATGTTTGGCCTATGTTTTTCTTCAGGATTTTTATAGTATCCAGTCTTATGTTTAGGTCTTTAATCCATTTTGAGTTTATTTTTATATATGGTATTAGAGAATGTTCTAATTTCATTCTTTACATGTAGCTGTCCAGTTTTCTCAGCACCATTTACTGAAGAGACTGTCTTTTCTCCATTGTATATTCTTGCCTGATGAGAGCTACTTTAAACTGGTTGATGTTCTCTCTGACTAAGTGGAATTTGTGCTCAGGCCTGAATAACATGAAAAAGTTAGCCCTGTGGCAACATGAGAGCAGGGAAGACAAGTGAAATGGCACTTGTGATAATGAGCTTGGTATGCCAGGGACTGGAAGAAGACAAGTGTGGCCAGAGAATAGAGCACAAGATGGCAGCATCCTTAGTATGAGATCAGGTCCTTTATCCTAGATTAACTAAATTGATAATTTGGTTACAAAGATTTAACTCCAGGATTCAGAATTTAATACTTTTAGGTCGAGGTCATTGTTCATGTACAATGGCATAAGATTTTATATCAAATGTCCTTTTAAAAGAATTCATATGACAAGAAGATATGAATTCAACTTAAGGCAGCAAGGGAAAAAAATCCATTTAATGAAGTACCGAGCACTTCTATGTATCAGAATTAGGTGGAGGTAGGTGTATAAATAAGACATGATCCTAACATCGAGGTCCCTGAAAGGTAGTATGCAGGTTAAAACCATCACCTATTAGTCAGATGTATGAAAAACTAGCCAACCTCAGACGTTATCCTCATGTCTGAAACTGCACTTGTGGACCTTCTCAATTACAACTGGACCTTCTTGTCCAGTATTCACTGTGTTTGATTGAAATCAGGTTTAAAGTTAAGTAAAGCAAGTTGTACATAATGGGTGCTTATTAACTATTGTTTCATTTATTATTTTTATTGACAACACATGAAAGATTCAATGTATGCAATTTTTACCAACATTATTACTACATCTATGCTGTAATCATAACAGAATAAGGAATAATGCAGAATTTTATTTTATTTTAATTTTAATTTTTTGTCTTTTGAGGGCCGCAACTGAGGCATATGGAGGTTCCCAGGCTAGGAGTCTAATCAGAGCTGTAGCTGCCGGCCTACTCCAGAGCCACAGCAATGCCAGATCCAAGCCGCATCTGAGACCTACACCACAGCTCACAGCAACGCGGGATCCTTAACCCATTGAGCAAGGCCAGGGATAGAACCTGCAACCTCATGGTTCCTAGTTGGATTCACTTCCACTGTGCCACAATGGGAACTCCTAATGCAGAATTTTAAATCCACATATTCAAACTATTTCCACATATCCTATCAGTTGCAATGTATATCTTATTTTCTAAATCTGACTATAATTTTTTATTTTAAATTTTCAGTTGAATTTCTGAAATGAATTAGTCTTAGGACAATTGTGATTTGACAAATCATTAGAGACCTTTATTTGTCTTCCTTATTTAAATTATTTAGCTTCTAAGCTGTAATACTTCAAAGCCAACTAAACATACATGCCTTGAAAAAAATAAAAATAAATTATTTAAATTTTTTAATTATTTAAAAATAAAATAAAGATAATAAATTCTCATTATAAAGAAATAAGTATTACAGAGATTGCAACAATAAAAAGTGAAAATCCTGATAGATTTCCCCTATAGCCCTCCTAGGCCAAAGCTGACTTTCACCATAAATAATGTGCTATATATCTAGCACTTTTTTTTTTCTTTACCTACTTCTTTCTTCTCTACATACAGGGTTTACTTAATTTTCTGTTTATGTGCATAAAGTATACTCCACATGTTCTGTGACTGGCTTACCAGCCTCTCACTAATGTATTTTCAAGTTAATACAGATAGATTTACACCATTCTCCTAGGATGGCATGGAATTCCATAGACTCAATACATCACAGTGTATTATTTTTTGCTTTTTACGATAGTTTGTATCATAGGTTATTCACCATCCAGACAAAAGAATAAGATAACAAAAATAATAAAGCAAGTTGTTCACTAAATAACTCCTTTATTAATTTCAGTCCTTTTCACTATGAGGAAAGTGTGTCCAAAAGCATTGGAATGGAGATTATGCATATTCTGATCAATTATCAGATAGGCAGTTGAATGAATTTCTATGAAATTTGGAGTTTAGGATTTATAGTTTTTCATGATTCAATTAGGTATATTCAGCCTCACCTACTCACAAAAGCTGTATGAGGGTTGGTTTCAAAATAAGAGTACATACCCAGACATATCACCCCAGATCACGCTTTTTTCTCAACCTGACTCCATGCCCTAAAATTAAACAATTAACCCATTAGATTTACATCATTCAAGGAATAAATATTTGTTTAGTCACAATGAAAAATGGGGGAATTCAAGTCAAGTATACCTTGTGTCTTTTTTCTGTTCCAGTACTCCATGCAGGAAACTACATTACATTTAGTCATCATGTTTCCTTAGGCTTCCCTATCTGACAGTTTTTCACACTTGTTTCTTGTTTTTGAGGACCTTGATAGCTTTGAGACATATTGGTCAGGTATTTTGTAGAATATCCCTCAACTGGGATTGGTCTGATGTTTTTCTCAAGAATAGACTGTGGTTATGGATACAGGGGAGGAAGACCACAGAAGTAAATTACCCTTCTCATCCCATTATATCAAGACTACAAATTGTCAACATGACTTATCACTGTTGACATTAATGTTAGCCTTGATAATCTGGCTAGAAGATTTCTTCACTATAAAGTTAATTTTTTTCCTACTTTTTTCTATACTGTATTATTTGCAAGAAAGTTACCACGTGCACCGCACACAAGGACTGGGCAACTATGCTCCACCTCTTTGAAAGTGGAACTCTACATAAATCATTTGCAATTTTTCTACATGAGATATTTGTCTACTATCCCTCATTTGCATATTTGTTTAATAATTTATATCCGTGTAAAGTTATAATTCAATAGTTCTTTATTTGTTGCTCAAATTGTTCCAGCTTTGGCCTTTGGGAGCACTTATATTTGGCTTCTCTGTCCCTTTGACATACTGCCATCAATTGTGTGTGTGTGTGTGTGTGTGTGTGTGTGTGAGTGTGTGTATAAAACATTTCTTACTTTCTGGCACTGCAAAATACCCCAGGCTCATCTTATGTATTTCCTACTTGAGTTCTAGAATCAACCTTTTCTTGAAGAGCTCTGGTTCCTTTTATTGGAAAACGATATTAGAAACTAAGTTCTGGGTATTAGGTATGCTTGTTTCCACCGAGATGTCTTTGCATCTAGGCCCTCTCAGCTGAAAAAGCAAGGAAATATATGCGTGTGTTAACACACACATACATGCACATATCTATAAATATTTCCCCATGTATCCATTTGTGTATGTATTTAATTTAAACAAAAATTCATACCAATGTCTTTAACTTTAATCCATTAGCACATAATCACTGTAGCCTTCGCTTTTTGCTTATCTGTAATTGCCTGTTCTGACAGTGAGATACCTGACTTTTACCATCTTTCTTCTATTTGTTTAATTTTCCAATTCTGATATACATGTATAATGATTTCAACAATTTTATTAACTAGAGCACAGTGCTTATATAGTTTCTTTTGCCTTCCGTCCTATAGTCTCTACTCATTTCTAGTTACTTGTCAGCACTTTTTTCTCCCATCCTTTTCAGTGGAGTTGTTTCATACATTTGCAACCCTGCTAGGTTATTTTCTCAGTCTCACTTCTAGATTATTATTATTATTATTTGTCTTTTTGCTTTGTCTAGGGCTGCACCTGCGGCATATGGAGGTTCCCAGGCTAGGGGTCGAATAGGAGCTGTAGCCGCTGGCCTATGCCACAGCCACAGCAACTTGGGATCCAAGCCGTGTCTGCAACCTACACCACAGCTCAGGGCAACACCGGATCCTTAACCCACTGAGCAAGGCCAGGGATCGAACCCACCACCTCATGGTTCCTAGTCAGATTCGTTAACCACTGAACCACCACAGAAACTCCCAAATTATTATTTTTTAATTTGCAGAAATTAAGGTTTTCACTCTCTGTGCTGAAAAGTTCTATGGGTTTTGACAAGTGCATAGTATCATGTATTGACTATTTCAGTATCATGCAAAAAGTGTTACCACCCTAAAAATAATCCCCTATTCTTCACCTTATCAGCTCTCCTCCTTGGCCCGAAACCCCTAACAAACATTGATCTATTTATCATCTCTGTATTTTCACCTTTTTCCCCCCATAATGTCATATAAGTTGTATCATACAGTATATAGTTTTTTTGACTGACTTTTTTCACTTAACATTGTGTGTTTAAAATTCATCCATGTCTTTGCATGCTATTAGTTAACTTTGGATCAAGTAAGATAGCACAATGTACTTATTTCAGTATTTATGACTTGTGTCGAAGTTAGTATATCCTAATTGTAATAACAGAAGCAAGGAAAGAACACAGTGCTGGTAGTGGATGTGATTCATTCTATTGACATAGGTAAAGAAAAGCTTCATGAAGGAGAAAGAAAAACTTGGATTAGTTTTTTTTTATTTTAATAGTTTTCCTTGTAAAGACAATGTCAACCACACACACACACATGCACACCATAGTCTAATCACCTTAATACAAAAGGTGTATTCATTTTGATGTATGTATATATGGAGTACAGATGCATAAATTTTTATAAGCATCATTGGTAAAAATTTTCACTTACTAATATTACTGAAACATTTTCCCTTTTACCATGTATATATATATATATATATATATTATAATCTTAAAAATGCTTTAATTTATTTTTATGTTTATAAAAATTATTCATACAAATTAAAATATTTCCGTTAAACTTCAATAAAGCTGGAAAAATAATCATACACATCAACTGAGATAATTAAGTAAATATAGAAAAATGTGAAAAAAGAAAAAAATTATAATCCCATTACTCATCTTCAAAGGCAGCGTTGAGTATATAAATGAATTTTAACATTTCGTGCATTTTCATTTTCTTTAACATTACGATATTCTGTGTTATTTAAACTATTTTTGAGGACAAATTTAATGGTTGTATAACATTGAATTATTTGGACACTCCCTTATGTTCATCTGTTTCCTGTTACACATTTACGTAATTATGTGATAATACTGTAACAAAATCTTTGTAAATAAATTTTAATTTTAATTAATTTTCTTTATAAAGATACCTAAGAAGAAAAATAAAGGCCAAATCTTTTATCAGTTGGGGTTACTTTCAGCTGTGACCATAACCCTAAACTGAAAGTACTTAAAACAACAAGAAATGTATTCTATCATGTAAAAATAAGCCCAGAGTTAAAATTTGGAGTTGCCTCATTTACTGATACAATGATATAGTCATGTGTCTTTGTGTTCTTTCAGCTCTGTCATCTTCAACATCTTGGTCTTGGTTTCAGGCTTATCTTATGTTTGCAAAATCGTTGCTATAGTTCTGGGTCTTGACCCAGAACCAAAAGCCATCAGAAGTAGAGAAGAGTTAACCTACTCTTTATATTAACCTACTCTTTATATTTTATAGGACATTTTTAGAGAAATGCAGGTATTTTCATGTAAGAGTATCTTCATGTTTCGGAGTTCCTGTCGTGGCTCAGTGGTTAATGAATCTGACTAGGAACCATGAGGTTGTGGGTTCGATCCCTAGCCTTGCTCAGTGGGTTGAGGATCTGGTGTTGCTGTGAGCTGTGGTGTGGGTTGCAGACGTGGCTCGGATCTGGCGTTGCTGTGGCTCTAGTGTAGGCCGGTGGCTTCAGCTCCAATTAGACCCCTAGCCTGGGAATCTCCACAGGCTGCCAGTGCGGCCCTAAAAAAAAAAAAAAAAAAAAAAAAAAAAGTATCTTCATGTTTCACATGTGAAAAGTAAAGCAACTGAGTATAAAATTCATGTATCATAAATGCTTTGCTTCAAAATCATGTAGACATTGCTTCATTGGCTTCTGGAAATTAATGAAGAAAAATAAAAAATACAACCAATCAAAACTCAGAGATCAAATTTAATTGTTTCTTTTTAAGTAATTTTCTCTGAAGGCTTATAGATATTTTTCTTTTTGAATGTAGTTAACATTTTTTCTTCTTCTAAGATCTCAATAGATCTTATATTTTAATCAGTTCTTTCTGAGATATCAAAGACTCTTCTATCTACATATTCAGGTTTTCCTGCCAGGAAGGTCTGACTTTTTATTTCTTAATTACCCAGTCCATCCCACTCCCTCCCCCAACTCCCCTTAGCAACTAAAGTCTGTTTTCTATGTCTTTGAGTCTGTTTCTTTTTTGTAGATGGGTTTATTTGTAAGTGGTATCATATGGTATTTGTCTTTCTCTTTCTGGTTTACTTTCACTTGGTGTGATAGTCTCTAGTTGCATCCATGTTGCTGCAAATGGCATTATTTTGCTCTTTTGTTGTGGCTAAGTAATATTCCATTGTATAAATGTACCACATCTCTTCCATTAGTCTGTTGATGGATATTTAGGTTGTTTCCATGTCTTGGCTATCGTACTGCTAGAAACATAGGGGTGCATGAATTAGATTTTTTTCTGGATATATGCCCAGGAGTGGGATTGTTGGATCAAATGGTAGTTCTATATTTAGTTTTCTGAAGAACATATTCAGGCTTTTAAAAATTTGTTTAAGGAATATTTTTTTCTCCAGTTATAGTTTTAGTTCTTGTTTCTGTTTTAAATATTGTATTTCTTTCCCCAGAACTTGTTATTTTTATATTGTATCTTTATTTTCTATTCCCAAATTTTGGTGTTTTTTTGTTTGTTTATTTATTTTTGTTTTGTTTTTGGCTGTGCACACAGCATGCAAAAGTTCTGGGGCTAGGGACCAAACCCACCCCACAGATGTGACCCAGCCATGGCAGTGACAACGCCAGATCCTTAACTCACTGTACCACCAGGGAACTCCCATTCTCAATTTCTATCTTCTTATTTTTCATACTTCTAATTGTCTCAACTATTCTTATTCTCAGGCTGGACTCTGTTTCCCATACCATGTCTATATTTTCACTTCTTTTTTTTTTTTTTTTTTTTTTTTTGTCTTTTTGCTATTTCTTGGGCCGCTCCTGCGGCATATGGAGGTTCCCCGGCTAGGGGTCGAATCAGAGCCGTAGCCACTGGCCTATGCCAGAGCCACAGCAACGCGGGATCCGAGCCGTATCTGCAACCTACACCACAGCTCACGGCAACGCCGGATCATTAACCCACTGAGCAAGGGCAGGGATCGAACCCGCAACCTCATGATTCCTAGTCGGATTCGTTAACCATTGCGCCACGACGGGAACTCCTATATTTTCACTTCTGAACTTTTTTCTTTACATCCTTTTCTTTTGCAAACAGGGAGATTCAAACTAATGTTTTGCTTTACTTTTTAAAAGTGTGGCTTTTAGAAAATTTACAATGACATATGTGGCTTGCTTTATATATATGTTTGATTTTTTTTCACAACTGAATCTTCAGTGGCTAACAGTGTTTGAAACATTATAGGTACCAAGTAAATCTTAGGGGTATAAATAAATGAAGTTGCTAATAATTAAAATTATTTAACTACTTACATAATTTCATCTACTGAGAAACTCAGTCCCAAATTGGTAAGGGCATTAGTGAGTGAGAGTGATGGAAAATGTACTGAATTATGGTTAGATTTTAGAGAAGAGCACTGGGAAATGTGCCTTTGAATGCAGTGGATGTCTTAGGACTATAAAAACACTGTATTCAGATTTGTCTTAACTCTCTTCTCACATCTCCCTACTCTAGTTTATCCTTCTCCTTTCTTCCTTTTCTTCCTTTTCTCCAAGTCCTCTAATCTTTGGGGGTTTTGTTGTTGTTTGTTCTATTTTCTCTTTTAGTTTATTTAATTTTTTGTCTTTTTGTCTTTCTAGGGCTGCACCCGCGGCACATGGAGGTTCCCAGAGTAGGGGTCCAATTGGAGCTGTAGCCACTGGCCTAAGCCACAACCACAGCAACTCGGGATCTGAGCCACATCTGCGACCTACACCACAGCTCATAGCAACATCGGATCCTTAACCCGCTGAGTGGGGCCAGGGATCGAACCTGTGTCCTCGTGGATGCTAGTCGGGTTCGTTAGCCACTGAACCAGGACGGGAACTCTTATTTTCTCCTTTAGTTTAAAAGTCTGTTGAGCCATTGTCTAAGTATAAAACATGAGACTTGAAATAAAAAGAAGTCCTGTAACTAAATAGGGTCATGAAATTTTAGGTAATTTTATTTAACCTATTTCTCTCCTTTCCCCATAATTAAATGCTTGGTCATTATGTTTTTTATTTTCCTGGTGCTCATTATATAATAAACACTGTAATTGGCCAAAGCAGATTTTTAAGGCATTTTCTGACACTGAACACTCTTTCCCACCTACATGCAATCTATAGTTGACTAAAAGACTTTTTAACCCAAAGTGCTTTGAAAACTCCCTAGTTTATTGATACCATGAGAAATATGTACTACTATTATTGTAGTATTAGGTATGTTTTAGGTTGATTTAAAAAATTGTTTTCCATGATTCTCTCAGTGGCATGGAGTTGGAAGCTAGAAAATGTTTTGAGAAGGGAGCTAAGAGGGCGCTGAATGTGTGTGAGAAATACTTACCACCAAGCCTAACACATTCTTGCATTCTGCAAATCAACCACTTCTTATGAATCATTCATGGCGTGACTTCCTTCATTTGAAAAGTTTGGAATTCATGAAGTAGGAGATATAGATTTTCAAATGTAAATGTGAAATTTTATTACAAAGAAATTTTGCATTAGCCATCTTTTTGGCCGTCTTCTGGACTCAGAACTTCCCCTTTCTTTTCTTACATGTTAATATTCTTTAATATTCTTTTTTTTTTTTTTGGAGCTATATTGCCAGCCTATTCCAGGGCCACATTAATGCCAGATTCGAGCCGTGTCTGTGACCTGTACCACAGCTCACAGAATGCCGGATCCTTAACCCACTGAGCAAGGCCAGGGATCGAACCCCCAACCTCACGGTTCCTAGTCAGATTCATTTCCTTTGCTCCATGATGGGAACTCCGACATGTTAATATTCTTTTTTTTTTTGTCTTTTTTTTTTTTTATTACTCAAAAGAATTTATCACATCTATAGTTGCATAATAGATCATCACAGTCCAATTTCACAGGATTTCCATCCCACAACCCAAGCACATCCCCCCACCACCCAAAATGTCTCCAGAGACCGTAAGTTTTTCAATTTCTGTGAGTCAGTATCTGTTCTGCAAAGAAGTTCAGTCTGTCCTTTTTACAGATTCCACATGTCAGTGAAAGCATTTGATGTTGGCGTCTCATTGCATTGCTGACTTCACTTAGCATAACAATGTCTAGATTCATCCATGTTGCTAAAAATTCTGGTATTTCATTCCTTTTAATGGCTGAGTAATATTCCATTGTGTATATGTACTGTACCACATCTCTTGACCCACTCTTTTGTTGATGGATGTTTAGGTTTTTTCCATGTTTTGGCTATTGAAAAGAGTGCTGCAATGAACATCAGAGTACATATGTCTTTTCAAGTCATGGTTTTCTCTGGATAGATGCCCAGGAGTGGGATTGCTGGATCAAATGGTAGTTCTATTTTTAGTTTTCTGAGGAATCTCCATACTGCTTTCCACAGTGGTTGCACCAATTTACAATCCCACCAACAGTGTACTATGGCTCCTTTTCCTCTACACCCTCTCCAGCACTTATTGTTTGTAGTCTTTTTGATGATGGCCATTCTGGCTGGTGTAAGGTGGTACCTCATCATGGTTTTGATTTGCATTTCTCTAATAATGAGTGATGTTGAACATCTTTTCATGTGTTTCTTGGCCATCCATATTTCTTCTTTGGAGAACTGTCTGTTTAGATCTTCTGTCCATTTACGGATGGGGTTGTTTGTTTTTTTTTGGTATGGAGCTGCAGAAGGTGTTTATAATTTTTGGAGATTAATCCCTTGTCAGTTGATTCACTTGCAAAGATTTTCTCCCACTCTGTGGGTTGTCTTTTCGTTTTGTTTAGGGTTTCCTTTGCTGTGCAGAAACTTTGAAGTTTGATTAGGTCCCATTTGTTTATTTTTGTTTTTATTGTTAATACTCTAAGAGGTGGATCTGAGAAGATGTTGCTGTCGTTTATGTCAGAGAGTGTTTGGCCTATGTTTTCCTCTAAGAGTTTGATAGTGTCTGGTATTATATCTAGGTCTTTAATCCATTTGGAGTTTATTTTTGTGTATGGTGTTAGGGAGTGTTCTAATTTCATTCTTTTCCATGTGGCTGTCCAGTTTTTCCAGCACCACTTATTGAACAAGCTGTCCTTTCTCCATTGTATATTCTTGCCTCCTTGGTCATAGATTAGTTGGCTGTAGGTGCGTGGGTTTAATTCTGGGCTTTCTGACCTGTTCCACTGATCTATATTTCTGTTCTTGTGCCAGTACTGTACAGTTTTGATGATTGTTGCTTTGTAGTATAGTCTGAGGTCAGGAAGCCTGATTCCTCCAGCTCCATTTTTCTTTTTCAGGATGTCTTTGGCTATTCTGGGTCTTTTGTGCTTCCAAACAAACTTTAAAATATTTTGTTCAAGTTCTGTGAAGAATGTCCTTGGTAATTTGATAGGGATTGCATTGAATGTGTAGATTGCCTTAGGTAGTATAGTCATTTTGATAATATTAACTCTTCCAATCCACGAGCATGGTATATCTTTCCATCTATTTGTGTCATCTTTGATTTCTTTCATCAGTGGCTTGTAGTTTTCAGAGTACAGGTCTTTTGTCTCTTTAGGTAGGTTTACTCCTAGGTATTTTATTCTTTTGGATGTAATGGCAAACAGGATTGCTTCCCTAATTTCTCTTTCTGCTCTTTCACTGTTAGTGTATAGAAATGCCGTCAATTTCTGTGTATTAATTTTGTATCCTGTGACTTTGCCAAATTCATGGATGAGCTCTAGTAGTTTTCTGGTAGAGTCTTTAGGATTTTCTAGATATAGTATCATGTTATCTGCAAATAGTGATAGTTTTACTTCTTCCTTTCCAATTTGGATTCCTTTTATTTCTTTTACTTCTCTGATTGCCATGGCTAGAACTTCCAGAATTATGTTGAATAGCAGTGGCGAGAGCAGACATCCTTGTCTTGTTCCTGATCTCAGTGGGAATTCTTTCAGCTTTTCACCATTGAGAATGATGTTAGCTCTGGGTTTGTCATATATGGCCTTATCATGTTGAGGTAGGTTCCTGTTATGCCCACTTTCTGAAGGGTTTTTATCAGAAACGGGTGTTGGATTTTGTCAAAGGCTTTTTCTGCATCTATTGAGAGGATCATATAGTTTTTATTCTTCAGTTTGTTAATGTGGTGTATCACACCGATTGATTTGTGGATAGTGAAGAACCCTTGCATCCCTGGGATAAATACCACTTGATCATGATGTACAATTCTTTTGATGTATTGTTGGATGCGGTTTGCTAGTATTTTGTTGAGGATTTTTGCATGATGCTCATCAGTGAAATTGGCCTGTAGTTTTCTTTTTTTGTGGTATCTTTGTCTGGTTTTGGCATCAGGGTGATGGTGGCCTCATAGAATGAGTTTGGGAGTGTTCCTTCCTCTGCAGTTTTTTGAAGTAGTTTCAGAAGGAGAGGTGTTAGCTCTTCTCTAAATGTTTGATAGAATTGGCCTGTGAAGCCATCTGGTCCTGGACTTTTGATTTTTTTTTTTTGTCTTTTTACCTTTTCTAGGGCTGCTTCCATGGCATATGGAGGTTCCCAGGCTAGGGGTCTAATCAGAGCTGTAGTCACCGGTCTATACCAGAGCCACTGCAACAAGGGATCCGAGCCGTGTCTGAGACCTACACCACAGCTCACGGCAATGCTGGATCCTTAACCCACTGAGCAAGGTCAGGGATCGAACCCGCAACCTCATGGTTCCTAGTCATATTTGTTAACCACTGAGTCACGACAGGAACTCCTGGTCCTGGACTTTTGTTTGTTGGAAGTTTTTTTTTTTTTTTTTTTTTTTTGTCTTTTTGCTATTTCTTTGGGCTGCTCCCGCGGCATATGGAGGTTCCCAGGCTAGGGGTTGAGTTGGAGCTGTAGCTGCTGGCCTACGCCAGAGCCACAGCAATGCGGGATCCGAGCCGCGTCTGCAACCTACACCACAGCTCACGGCAATGCCGGATCTTTAACCCACTGAGCAAGGGCAGGGACCGAACCCTCAACCTTATGGTTCCTAGTCAGATTCGTTAACCACTGTGCCACGACGGGAACTCCTATTGGAAGTTTTTTAATCCCAGTTTCAATTTCCGTTCTTGTGATGGGTCCATTCATCTTTTCTATTTCATCTTGGTTTAGTCTTCGAAGATTGTACTTTTCTAAGAACTTGTCCATTTCTTCTAGGTTTTCCGTTTTATTGGCGTATAGTTGCATATAGTAGTCTTTTATGATCCTTTGTATTTCTGTGATGTCCATTGTTACTTCTCATTTTTCATTTCTAATTTTATTGATTTGAATCCTCTCTCTTTTTTTCTTGATAAGTCTGGCTAAGGGTTTATTGATTTTGTTGATCTTTTCAAAGAACCAGCTTTCCATTTCATTGATCTTTTCTATGGTTTTCTTTGTTTCTATTTCATTGATTTCTGCTCTGATCTTTATAATTTCTTTCCTTCTACTAACTTTAGGTCTTGTCTGTTCTTCTCTCTTGAGCTGCTTTAGATGTAAAGTTGGCTTGTTTATTTGGGCTTTTTCTTGTTTCCTGAGGTGGGCTTGTATTGCTATAAATTTTCCTCTTAGAATGGCTTTTGCTGCATCCCATAGATTTTGGAGTGTTATATCTTTGTTGTCATTTGCTTCTAGGTATTTTTTAATTTCCCCTTTGATTTCTTCAGTGATCCATTGGTTGTTTAGTAGCATGTTGTTGAGTCTCCACATGTTTGTGTTTTTTGCAGATTTTTTTCTTGTTGTTGATTTCCAGTCGTATGGCATTGTGGTTGGAAAAGATGCTTGATATGATTTCAATTTTCTTAAAGTTACCGAGGTTGGATCTGTAGCCCAGATTGTGATCAATCTTAGAGAATGTTCCATGTGCACTTGAGAAGAATGTGTATTCTGTTTCTTTTGGATGGAATGTCCTATAAATGTCTGTTAAGTCCATCTGGTTTAACGCTTCATTCAGGGCCTCTGTTTCCTTACTGATTTTCTGTCTGGATGATCTGTCCATTGCTGTAAGTGGGGGTGTTAAAGTCCTCCACTATGATTGTGTTATTGTTGATTTGTCCTTTTAAGGTTGTTAGCAGTTGCCTTATATATTGTGGTGAACCTATGTTGGATGCGTAGATATTTAAAATTGCTATATCTTCTTCTTGGATTGATCCTTTGATTATGTAATGACCTTCTTTTTCCCTTAAAATATTCTTCATTTTAAAGTCTATTTTGTCTGATATGAGTATTGCTACTCCAGCTTTCTTTTGATCCCCATTTGCATGGAATATTTTCCTCCATCCTCTCACTTTCAATTTGTATGTGTCCCTAGAAGTGAAGTGGGTCTCTTGAAGACAGCATATATATAGATCTTGTTTTTGTATCCATTCAGCCAGTCTGTGTCTTTTGGTTGGGGTGTTTAGTCCATTAACATTTAAGGTAATTATTGATATGTATGTTCTTATTGCCATTTTATTAATTGCTTTGGATTTGTTTTTGTTGCTCTTTTTTCTTTCCCTCTTCTCTTGTTCTCTCCTCTTCTGGTTTGATGACTATCTTTAGTTTTGTATTTGAGTGGATTTTTCTTTGTGTATCAATTGTAGATTTTTGGTTTCCAGTTATTCTGAAGTTTTGATATGAGTCTATATGTATATGAGATTGTTTTAAGTTGTTGTTCTCTTAATTGCAAGTTCATCTCCAGTGTCCTGCATTTGTCCCCACCTCTTCTCATGATTTCTGAATTTGGTGGCATAATTGTGCATGGATGATTTTGTATCTTTACTGTATATATACCTTTACTGGTGAGCCTTGTCATTTGTGGGTTTTTTTTTTTTTTTTTTTTTTTTTTTTGTCTTTTTGCTATTTCTTGGGCCGCTCCCGCGGCATATGGAGGCTCCCAGGCTAGGGGTCCAATCGGAGCTGTAGTCTCTGGCCTATGCCAGAGCCACAGCAACGCGGGATCCAAGCCGCGTCTGCAACCCACACCACAGCTCACGGCAACGCCAGATCGTTAACCCACCGAGCAAGTGCAGGGACTGAACCCGCAACCTCATGGTTCCTAGTCAGATTCGTTAACCACTGCGTCACGACGGGAACTCCAATTTGTGGTATTTTTGTTTCCTGTTGCTGTCTTTTCTTTTCTGCCTAGAGAAGTTCCTTTAGTATTTGTTGTAAGGCTGGTTTAGTGCTGCTGAATTCTCTCAGCTTTTGCTTATCTGTGAAGGCTTTTATTTCTCCTTCAAATCTGAATGAGAGCCTTGCTGGGTAATCTTGCCTGGAGGTTTTTTCCTTTCATCACCTTAAGTATGTCATGCCACTCTCTTCTGGCCTGCAGAGTTTCTGCTGAAAAATCTGCCGATAACTTTACTGGGGTTCCCTTGTGTGTTATTTGTTTCTTTTCCCTAGATGCTTTCAAGATTTTCTCTTGTCTTTAATTTTGGTTTGATTAATATGTGTCTCGGGGTGTTCCTCCTTGGGTTTGTTTTATATGGTACTCATTGCACTTCCTGGCCTTGAGTGAGTGGTTCCTTTCCCATGTTAGGGAAGTTTTCAGCTATTATCTCTTGGAATATTTTTTCTGTCCCCTTCTCTCTCTCTTCTTCTTCTGGAACTCCTATAATATGGATGTTGGTATGTTTAACGTTGTCCCAGAGTTCTCTGAGACTCTCTTCATTCGTTTTCAATCTTTTTTCTCTTTTCTGTTCTGCATCCATAATTTCCACTAATCTGTCCTCCACCTTGCTTATTCATTCTTCTGCCTCTGTATTCTGCTGTTGGCTGCTTCTAGTGAATTTTTTATTTCAGTTATTGTATTTTGCATCTCTTCTTGTTTATATCTTATATCTCTTTGCTCAGTGTAAGTTATCCATCTTTGCCTCCAGTTTATTTCCAGTGTCTTGCATCATCTTCAGCATCAACAATCTAAAATCTTTTTCCTGGAGGCGGAAAATCTCCTTATCACTTGGCTGATTTTCTGGGGTTTTTTATTTCTCCCTTGTTTGAGTTATAGTTCTCTGTCTTTTCGTTTTTATAGGTTTTTGGTGTGGTGACCTTTTTACAGATAATAGAATTGTAGCCTCTCTTACTTCTGGTGTCTTCCCCCCTTGTGGCTGAGGTTGGTATGGGTTCTTGCTGTAGTCTTCCTGATGGGAGGGGCTGATGCCTACCACTGGTAGGTGGATCTGATTCTAATCCCTTTGGTGGGTGGGGCTTAGTCTCTGGATGGGATTAGAGGCAGCTGTGTGCCTTAGAGGTCTTTAGGCAGCCTGTTACTGACCGCAGGGCTGTGGTCCCACCTAGATTGTTGTTTGCCCTGGGGCTTCTCAGCACTGATGGGTGGGGCCAGATTTTCCCAAATTGGCCACCTCCAGAGAAAGGCAGCTGCTGAATATTCCCGAGAGCTTTGCTTCCAATGTCCTTCCCTCACAACAAGTCACATTCACCCCTGTTTTCCCAGGATGTCTTCCAAGAACTGCAGTCAGGTTTGACCCAGATTCCTATGGAGACTTTGCTTTGTCCTGGGACCTAGTGCATGTGAAAGTCTTTGTGTGCCTTTTAAGAATGGGGTCTCCGTTTCCCCAGTCCTGTGGAACTCCTGTGCACAAGCCCCACTGGCCTTCAATGTCAGATGCTCCAGGGGCTCTTTCTCCCAGTTCCAGATCCCCACATGTGAGAGTTTGATGTGGGGCTTGGAACTCTCACTCCTGTAGGTGAGTCTCTGGGAACCAGTTAGTTTCCAGTCTGTTTAATATTCTTAAGCTTTGCCAGGAAACAAACTAGATCATTGATGTTGGAATTACATGTGCAAGAAACTAATTTTTACTTTAACAGGAGCATCCCTATGAAACAATGAATAATACCAAATTACCATTGATGAGAGAGGCAAGTTGTATTGGCTTAAATGTTACCTGTTGTATTTAAAGGCACTGGTGTTTAGACTGTCCCATGTCTGTTCTCCCAAGGCTGGCTTTGTCTGCTTACACCAGGTTCACATGCAATAACACATTAGCATAAAAGAAATTGGAATCTTGACTTTAGAGGTTATGATAAGTTTCATACAGCAAACCGTGAGTATTGTGTCCTGGTTCTGAGATCTAACTGCCCAGATTTGAACCTGGAGTAGGCCATTTATTTGCTAAGTAACAGTGGGGAAATTACTTCACTGTTCTGAACATGTTTCCTCTTCTGTAAAATTGACGTAATAACACCTGTCTCAAAATATTATTGTGAAGATTCAATGAGTTAATACATGTCAAGTACTTAGAACAGTTCCTGACCTTTGGTGAATGTTTAATAAGTACTAGCTATTATTACATGATAAGTATCAGTGAAATATGTATGGATTTTTATGTGGATAGACTCAAGTCTAATTCATCCATTTGTTCCTGCTGTGATGCAGTCAATTTAGAAGCAGTTTTAACCCTGACCCAAATTAGGTATTACTCACACTGTAAATGTTGGTTAGGCATTTGGTTATGGTTTCAAATTATGCTTATGGAACTGAAATATAGGAAACTATCTGGGTTGTAACAATAAAAGATACTAAAAATAATTTTAAGGTAATCTATTTGTAGGAATAAATTATGGCATATTTTCCACTATGAATTATAGAACTAAATGTCTACAATCATATTAGACAAAAAAAGTCAAACTCAATATTTCTAGAATAAAAAAATTGTAAAAATAAAAACAAAACATTCATGAATGTATATTTGGGCATAATCATTCATTTCATGAGTCAAATATTAAATAAGCTTCATCTTCCTAAGCTTTTTTACCTCAGAGATACCTGGGTTTCTTAAATATGAATTTAAACATATGAGTTAGGACTCTTAGTTGCCTGCAAAAAAAGTACAAGTCATAGCAGTCTAATCCAAAAATAAATGATTTATTCACTCACACAACTCAGAAATGCAAGGGACTGGAGTTCCCATTATAGTTTAGCGTGTTAAGAATCTAACTAGTATCCATGAGGGTGTGGGTTCCATGTCTGGCCTAGATCAGTGGGTTAAGGTTCTGGCATTGCAGTGAGCTGCAGTGTAGGTTACAGATGTGGCTTGGATCCGGCATTGCTTTGGCTGTGGCAGAGGCCTGTGGCTATAGCTCTGATTCAACCCCTGGCCTGGGAACTTCCATATGCTGCAAGTGTGGCCCTAAAAAGACCAGAAAAAAAAAAAAAGAAAAAAATAGAAGGAAAGAAAGAAAAAGAAAGAAAGAAAGGAAAATAGAAAGAAAGGAAGATAGAAAGGAAGGAAGGGAGGAAGAAAGAAAGAAAGAAAGAAAGAAAAAGAAAGAAAGAAAGAAAGAAAGAAAGAAAGAAAGAAAGAAAGAAAGAAAGAAAGAAAGAAAGAAAGAAAAAACGAAATCCAAGGGAATGGCTTCAGATAAGGCTATTGCATGCTATCTTTCAAGTCTTCTTTTCTCTATGTAGACTTTTTGTACTCAAGTAAGTTCTCCCCAAGTAGTGATAAGGCCTTTTAGGCATACATTATCAGCTGAAAAATCACAGTGGAAAGTTCTGAAAGTTCACTCAAAGGATTTCCCTTTAACAGACTGACTTATCTATCTGAAAATTCACCATGGCCAGTGCATAGGAGAAGCTGGTTGATCAGGCCTGGATCCAGTTATCATCTTTGTAGTGGAGGAGGGAGGGAGGGTGGGTATAGTCAAGAGGGGTGTTTCCCCAAGATAAAATTAGGGCTCACCCATCAGAAAAAGGATATTCTGGGCAGGTAAAACCAATCCTATCTGCTGTAGTCAGGGGTGGCCAGGGGCACTTCTGCTGTCATTTTTTTCTTCCTTGTCCTTGAGGAAATACTAAATGGCACTCTTTCCAGATGAACAGACTTAGCCTCAGAATCCTTTTCAACATGATAGTCCATGCAGATTCAACCAGTGGATTTAAGCTGGCACTCAAATGAAATCAATTTTCCATACCTGGTTTAGGCAAAGATATAAACATAGCCATTAGTATTAATACTTGATTTATTGAGCTTTAACACCCATTGCCTTAAGTTGGTTTCTCTGAAATAAGACCCTGAAATGGAGATTTGCGTGCAGGAAGTGGAAGCTTATTGGGGATAATCTTGATAAGAATACTTCTAAAGGACTGAGGGAAGCAGGATTGGGGAGAGGGAATCCCACTGGAAGCTCCAGAATTGGGGTTGACCTTCAGAGTTGTCCCAAATTCTGGCAGGGGGTCAAGATATTTACCCATGTTGTCCAGTCTTTGGTGCAAGCTGTTATCATGGAGGGGATGTAATGTGGGGAGACATGGCTAACTTTGTCCTAAGGTAGTCCCTTGGAGGCGACCCATAGAGGGACATACCATGAGCCAAAGCAATCAACACTCTAGGTAGCTGAGGTTCTAAGCAGGGTCGCCCAGTAGAGATGAATGGGACTAGTCACATTGATTTAAGAATACTTATAATTCAGAGCTTCAGTGTTAATAAGACCATTATTTGCCTCAGTACCTACTGATGTTTTGTTTTATTCCCTTTAAGCTTAATTTCTTAGATATTGTGTATAAACAACTTGAATTAGTGATGATTTTGTCAGCAAATCCTCTGATGTTCTTACAAATGGTAACACTAGATATTACATAGGCATATCTTTTCTTTTAAGGAATTAAGAGTTATTGAGCTCTTGTTGTCAGAAGATTCTAAAGACTGAGTAGACAATGTATACAATCATTTCATAATAATGTTGGAAGTAATTGAATGATTGGATTGGAAAAAAGGGAAGGATCGGAAATTTTGAGCAAGAAGGCAGTAGAAATTTGTGCAAGCAGCAATAAGAACAATCAGAAAAGAGGTTTAAAAAAGAGAGGAGACTCAAGATACATTCAATCTCTAATGTATAATTGTGTAGAAAGTTACATAAAACATAGGTAGGTGCTGACACAGAAGCAACACAAATTCTTGACCAGCATCTCCAGTGTTCATGAATATCAGATATCTTAGATTTCCAGCAGAGTGATAGCTACAGACAAATGAAAATACTTAAAGGATGCTTCCCCAAACATCTCCAATATGTCTCAGAATATCAGAGTAAGGACTAGCAAAATTTATCAACTCATTACTATCAACAAACACCATTTTGTGCCAACAGAGAAGAGTGGCTGGAATTTTTAAATTAAAATAAACTATAACTTTAAAAATAGAAGATTAAAGTAAGCATGTATGACAAGTTTGATAAACTCTGATGAACTAAACAAAACTTGAGCATTTGGATTTATACATTTTAGAATATTAGAACTGGATATAGTCCCAGAAGACAATCACTTCAACCCTGTTTTGTTTTGTTTTACTTGAAGAGCAGGAGAGAACAAGCCTAGAGATGTTAGAGGATTTTAAAAATCACTCAGCTAGTGGTAAAGCCTAGGCTGGAAGGCTGATCAAAATATATCTACTTTAAGTCCAACCCTTGTCACTGTGAGCTATTAAAAAACCAAATGCTTATGCCAACTTGCCTGTCCTTAAGGAATCTGAAATCAAGTTTGACTTTTGTTACTACAAACGTATGTGTTCATCTTAAGGTCACAATTCATGCCATGAAAATTGAGGGAAAGACAAATTTGGGGTGATACAATTATGAAATTAGCTATAGCCTCTTAGTGTAAAAAGTTTTATTTTACAAACCGTTCTCTCTGAACTGTGTATAGGAATAGAACTGAATTATCCCAAAAGTATTGGGGATTGATGGATATACTTGGAATTTTGATTGTTTAAATATTTTTTTTCTTTCTGTATGGATATTTGGCATACAGAATCCACCTAAACTAGTCTCCAAATTAGAATTTTCAAATTGAAATTTGGCTTTTGATTGAGAAAGATAGTGACTTGGAGATATCTTAATATTTGTTCATGGCTAGTGAATATTTAAAATAAGAATGTGGGAAGAGGGATCAGTTGTAGATACACCTGGAAACAGAGAAGAGATCTCTGTTTTGTGAAGGGAAAATTCAGTGCTTGATATAAAATTTTTGCATTTGATAATATGTTAAATGCTTTGAAAATCTAGGAATGTTTTGTTCATTTAATCATTCATTTACAAATTTTTAATTAGGCCAGGCGTTTTTCTAGATGTCAAGACACAGCAGTGAAAAAAGCACACATAAATATCTTCCCTTAGTAAATTGTTATTTTAGTTGTGGTGAGAGACATGATAAAGAAGTTAAAAATAGTATGTGAGATGGTAACAAGTGCTGTGGAGTGAAGGTGATCAGGGCTTTGGTGATGGGATTGCTATTTTAAATAGTGCATGAGGGAAGGCTCCCTGAGACAACATTTAAGGAAAATCAAAGGAGATGAGGAGGTAAGCTGTATAGCTCTCTGGTGAAACAGCTTATATAGAGGAAGAGTGTTCTAGGCAAATGAAATAGCAAGTGCAAAGGCCCTGAGGTAGAAGCATGCTTTCAGTGCTTGAGGAGGCCACGGTGGTATGAGCAGAGTGAGTGAAGGGAGAATAGTAGGAGATAACATCAGAGGAAAAATAGAAAGTCATATCATGTAGGGCCTTGTAAGTTATTTGAGGGCTTTGGCTTTTACTTTGGTAGAGATAAGATTGGAGAGTTTCGAGCAGGGGAATGATGTGGCCTAGGATATACTTTAAAAAGGATGATATTCTGTTAAGAATATCCTATATTCTCTTATGGGGCGGAGATGGGAGACCAGTTAGGAGACCATTGCAATAAGGTGATGGTGACTTGAAGCAAACTGGTAGCAGTTGAAGTGGTAAGAAGTGGTCAGTTCTGGATTCTATCCTGTGAGTAGAACTGGCTTCTTTTGGATTGGGTAGGACAAATGAAAAAATAGAGGATTCCAGGTTGACTTTAAGATTTTTGCCTTGAAGAATTGTAAGGTTGGAATTGCCACTTGCTGAGATGGTGGAAATGGGGAGAAGCAGTTTGGGAAGGTGGAAGACTAAAAGTTTGCTTTCGAGCATGGCTAACCACTTTTGGCTCTCATTGACTTGAGATTTGCTCTGTGCATGGCTATGTAAAAAGCCAGCAATCTCGGGTACCTGAAATAAATTAACTTATAAATTTTGGCCAAAACATTCATCAGGAGTTTTTATTTTTTTATCTAGAAAATGTAACAGGATTCAGCAAACATTTCTTTATAATATTGAGTATTATTTTACATTTAAATTGAGATATTTGTACTTTATGCAAATCCAGGTCATCTTTTTTACCAAGAATGCCAAGAAAAAATTTAAAATTTTAAAATTATTATTCCTTACTATTAACAAGTTTTAATAGTAAGGAATAATATTAAATAATAACACTTTAGCTATTATACAAGTGTTAATAATAAGGAGCAATAGAATCAGATAAATATTAATAGGTTTAAATTCATTTTTATTATATGATTTTAAAGCAAATCCAAATTAGCATATCTCTTCACTCATAAATACTTCTGTAAAAATGTTTATGTCTGAAGAATATGTTTTATCCACTTATCTAGCTTTTAGTTCCAATTTCTGTCAATTCTGGTATACCTATACTACCACATTCAAAGCCTTATCTGTCTCTAAGTAGGTATAAGAGGTCCTTAAACAACTCTTAAGAATTGCTCTAAAGAAAGCGACAATAATACAGTTAAATAAAAATTCTTCAATGAGATCACACTACACATATTAAGATAAAACTTTCCTTTTCCTTCTTCAATCTTGTGTGAAGTGTGTGTATTTTCTAGGAATATTTGTGAAAACGTTCGTTTTGTACATTTTTGAAAAGTAGAGCTACTGTACATCTACTTAAAATACAGCTCAGCCTATGTCTGCAAATGAACTAAGGTGAGGACCTTTCTGGGAAATTGAAAATATTTAATATTCTGTTTAAGAAACCAAGAGATTTTAAATGATCCAAAGAGAAGTTTCTAGATCAGCAATATTTGCAAAATACGTAAGTGAAAATGAACTTTTAGCTATTATACAGTGTTGGAGCATTTAGAAAATTACCCACGGAGTTCCTGTCATGGCGCAGTGGTTAACAAATCCAACTAGGAACCACGAGGTTGTGGGTTTGATCCCTGGCTTTGCTCAGTGGGTTAAGGATCTGGCATTGCTGTGAGCTATGTTGTAGGTTGCAGACATGGCTCAGATCCCTCATTGCTGTGGCTGTGGCGTAGGCTGGTGGCTACAGCTCTGATTAGACCCCTAGCCTGGGAATCTTCATATGCCACAGGAATGGCCCTAGAAAAGGCAAAAAGACAAAAAAAAAAAAAAAAAAAAAAAAAAAAAAGAAAATTACCCAAGAAATATTTTGCATAAAGATTGATTAATATATATTTATCTCTCAACTGCCCCCAAATTCAATTGTACAGATTATCATCACAGTCATAAAACCTACGGTTGAAATTTCTTTTATCCAAGAATATTCCAAAAGATATTGAAAAGAGGGCATAGATTTCAGCTCTTCTCAGGTACTTCAAACTGATCTTTGTGGTACATCAAGGGTTTATATTGGAAAAGACATCATAGGCATGCAGTTTTGGCAGTGCCCATAAGAGTTCGTCTAGTTCATCATGTCATCCTAAGAATTATTAAAATTTCCAGATGCAAAACCAGTTATAACAGGTCGATTTTCCAACCTGTGAACTCTGGAGAACTCTTCTAAAGGCAGAATCTCCTTTTCAAAGATATTAAAAGTAAGGTTCCTCCTCATTTCATTTTTGCAGGGTCCCCAACAGTGGTGATATATTTTAAAGTGTCTCCTTGCAATACTTTAAGCCCTTAAGAGAATTCAGAACTTAAACTTTGTCAAAGTCTTTTGGTATTCTTAAAATAATAGTCTTTTGTTTAAAGAAAATCGGACTTAAACTTGTATATTAAGTGATTAAAGTAAAAGCTCATTATTATGTTTTCCCTGTTACTTCACCTCTGATCTTTCAACTATGACCTCTGCTTTTGATCCATTTCCAAAGTATTAAAATATAACCACTATAAAGAACTAGCCTTTATAGTAACGCAATCACCAACATGGCCTTTGGAGATCTCTGATTATTCAGGCCTTGTTATTCAGTTTTGAGACTACCTAGCATTTTTTTGGTTCACTTCATATCAGTGGTTACCCAACTTTCTCTTTCAAGGGGCCTCTTTCAGCATTTTGTCTTATTACTTTAAACATTAGATTCATTAAAATACTTTAAAATTCAATAAAAACCTATATTAGAGGAGATAGGTGATTATTTCCAGAATGTCTTGAATATTGTTGCTATGCCAACAGTAACTAATATATACACATACATGCATGAATTACTACAATGGATTAAAAATGTCAACTATATTAAAATCTCTGCATTAATAATGTATTTTAAAAGCATGTTTCATTGATCATTCTTGGGAACCAAATCATTATTCTGAAAATTTATAGATGCAGGTAAAGAGTCAAAAATAAACATTCTATTTTTGTGTGTGTGTGTGTTTTCTAGGTCTGCTTCCTGTGGCATATGGAGGTTCCCAGGCTAGGGGTCTAATCGGAGCTGTAGCCGCTGGCCTACACCAGAGCCACAGCAATGCAGGATCCGAGCTATGTCTGCGACCTACACCACAACTCATGGCAATGTCGGATCCTTAACCCACTGAGCAAGGCCAGGGATCGAACCTGCAACTTCATGGTTCCTAGTCAGATTTGTTAACCGCTGCTCCATGACGGGAACAGCTTTTTTTTTTTTTTTTTTTTTTTTTTGTATTTTTTAAGTCTTAGAAATTTTAAAATATCTTCTATCACTTTTCTCTAAATATTTAGAAATTTCCTATTCCTACATCTTTGGCATTCCAGATTCATTTTACATCTGTCACAATTTTAATGTCATCTATGCTGAGGTTCCAAGGTTTTATAAGCTCAATTTTAGAACACTTAAGGACTGATTAATTAATGTTTTTCAGTGGTAGAATTCAATAAAGAATTATTGGTGCCATTTTTATTTTTTTATTAAAAAAATTTGTTTTATGGCCATACCCATGGCATATAGTGGCACTAATTTAAATGAAAGAATGAAATGATTTTCTTTGAAGGCCATGTGCTTTTGGATTAAAAGGAGAGGGCCAGAAGTTCCCACTGTGGCTCAACAGTAACAAACTCAACTAATATCCATGAGGACTCAGTTTCAATCCCTGGCCTTGTTCAGTGGGTTAAGGATTGGGCATTGCCGTGAGATGTGGCATAGGTTGCAGATGTGGCTCAGATCCCTAGTGGCTGTGGCTGTGATGTAGGCCAGCATTCTGTAGCTCTAGCCTGGGAACTTTTATATGCCACAGTTGCGGCCCTAAAAATCAAAAAAATAAAAATTAAAAAAAAAAAAAAAAAAAAAAAAAAAAAAAAAAAGGAGAAGGCCAGATGTGGGAGAGTGAAGATTTCATTGTTTTCTGCCACTGCCTGCTAGATTCCTTAGAGGCCTTCTTCAGGGAGAATCTTCCCAGAAGCTTGGTGCTAGCTCAAAAAATCTCAAGAACACGATAGCGTCTTACGTGGCAATGCATTTTAGCTTAAGTTTATAACAACTCTGAGTCATTAATTAATAGCTTTGGGCTCCACAATTCCATGGCTCCAGGTAATTGTTCCAAACTTTTTTTTTTTTTTTTTTTTTTTACTTTTGTAGATGTGTGATGTTGACACTATCTTCCTCAAGATCAAGCTGGTTTTGGCTCTTATCTCAATGGGAGTTCTATGATAAGCTTCTTCCAGGGCACATCTTTTCTTCTAAAAGGAAGACAGGCTTCTATCTTTCTCCTCTCCTGGGCTGTAATCACTTTCACTCCTAATCACTTAAAATAGTTACTTCTGCAAACCTCCAGCTGCAGCTAACACATTCCTGTCTCCAAGAAGGCTTCCTCATGCTTCTCAGGAGTTAAGAGCTCCATTCTCTCTCTCTTTTTTTGTCTTTTTGCCATTTCTTGGACCGCTCCTATGGCATATGGAGGTTCCCAGGCTAGGGGTCCAATCTGAGCTGTAGCTGCCAGCCTACGCCAGAGCCACAGCAACGGGATCTGAGCCGCATCTGCGACCTACACCACAGCTCACAGCAACGCCGGATCGTTAACTCACTGAACCTCATGGTTCCTAGTTGGTTTCGTTAACCACTGTGCCGCAACGGGAACTCCTCCATTCCCTTTTACAGTTAGGGAACTTGGTTTCCAACTTTGATGTAGCATTTACTGTGTCCTCTAGTCATGTTTTAACTTAATGGTGTGGGTCTCATCAGATGGCAAGGCGTATTTTTTCTCTAGCACAAATCCTGACCCTTGGTAATTATTTAATAAACATTTGTTGAAAGACTAAAAGAGTTAATGGACAGATAAATAAGTAAATTATGTTTTTATTGTCTCTATGCCAAATAATTTCTTGCTGTGTTTATGGTATTTTTTGTTTGTTTTCATGGTTACTATGCTTTTACATTTATTAAGTGGAAATGTGTTCTTCAATCTAAATAAGTAACCCTAATTCTTAATTTCCCCTTAAAACAACTTGAATAATCCATGCATTAGTAAAGCACTGTAGGAACTTCATTTTACATTTGTCTACACTGGAAAATCCCAACTGAACTACTAAAAAAGGCAAAAATTGGGGTTGGTCAAGAGAATGATGAAATTGTTTGATTTGTTTTATTAGAGCTTGTCATCAACATAGGCACTTCATTTGCGATTTACTTGCAATAGTGTTTCTTCCCTCTTAGCAGATGTTCGTAATCATAGGGAAAGCAGCAATCCGGCTGTGATACACATGTGCACATGCATGAACACACACATGCACACACACACACAATGTGCTTGTTAAAGGATATTAAAATGAATGAGATTTTATGTTAAATCTGTTTTTTATGATCTTCCAGATGGTTTTAATTATTTATATACTGTAAAGTTCATACTATGTCTTTTTTTCTTATTAGGGCCACACCTGCGGCATATGGAAGTTCGCAGGCTAGGGGGCGAATCAGAGCTGCAGCTGCCGGCCTACACCACAGCCACAGCAACTCAGGATCCGAGCCACATCTGCAGCCTACTCCACAGCTTCCGGCAATGCCGGATCTTTAACCCACTGAACAAGGCCACAGATTGAGCCCACATCCTCATGGATACTAATCAGATTCTTAACCCGCTGAGCCACAGTGGGAACTCCAAGTTCATGCTATGTCTAATGTTAATTTTAAAACAAATATTTTAGAAATAGCTAATCTGGGGAGATGACAGAATATCATGGAAGAGACATTAATTAAGCTTCAGTACACTGGACAGTTCCAAAGACATCAACAATAAGTAGGGAGACAATGTAGATGATAAGTACAAATAGAGAATCAGGGAACTATTATCTTCAGTCTTTGCTATTTTGCCAAGGAACAATTTCTTCTTCTTTTTTTTTTATCAAAGTATAGTTGATTTACAATGTTGTGCCAGTTACTACTGTACAGCTAAGTGACACAGTCCTACTACACACACACACACACACACACACACACACACATTCCTTTTCTCATATTATCCCCCATCAAGTTCTATCCCAAGAGATTGAACACAGTTCCCTGTACTGTGCAAGAGGACCTCATTGCTTATCCATTCTAAATGTAACAGTTTGTCTCTACTAATCTCAAACTCCCAGTCCATCCCACTCCCTCCCTCCTTCCCCTTGGCAACCATAAGTCTATTCTCCCTGTATGTGAGTCTATAAGAAACAATTTCTTTGTAGAAATGTCTCTCTAGCTAAGCAGACTATGAGTGCTTTCAAAAATAAGCCATATGTTTCCCAGTACATTTATTTTAACTGTACCCTACTCAAAAATGGGCATGATATAGAGTATGGTTTGAAAAAATTAAAAGGAATTGGAAAAGTAGGAAAAAATCACTTAAATATATTTCCTATTTCCTAGATGAAATCTGGGAAAAATTGCTTATTCCAGTGTTGTAATTTTAAACATTTATTGCCTTGTGGCTCATTGCCTTGTTAAATCGTTTTGCTTAAGAGTTTAAATGATGAGTGGCCAGTAATTATTCATCAATTTGTTATTCATTTTATATCCAGATTATTTTGCTTGATGCATAGTAGGTGCTCCATCAATGGATTTTAAATGAATGAATAAATAATTATATTTTATATATTTTATTATATTTTATATATTTGAAGCAATTTCATATATATTGTGTCAGTTTTTCTTACCTCATTTTGCATGTGTGATTAGCATCCCACTTTTGAAATGGTAAAATTAATCTTGTGTTTCTTCCAAGGGTCCACTAGTCTGAGATGAGAGCTCAGACTAAGGTCAGGTCAAATTAAACCCAGGATAGGCAGTTGTGTCAGAGGAGGCAGACCCATCTATTGGTAGCCATCTTGCCTTCCCTCCCTCCCTGTAATCAGGACCTCCTCCTTCCCCCACTACCTCTCTGATCTCACCACCTACTGTTTCCCTTTCTTATTCCAGTCTGAGGGCACTGGCCTCCTTGCTGTTCCCAGAACATTTCAGGTAGGCTCTGCATTAGGCTTTTTCACTAGTTGTTTCTTCTGCTAGAAGCAGTCTTCCCGTGGATATCTGCTTGATTAACTCCCTCATCTCTCATCTTCTCAGGCTAACACTCTGGTGGGTGCTACTACTGTCCGCCAATATCCAGTTCCCTTCTGCCACTCGGTGAATCATACTTCCTTTCTCTCCCAAAGTTAGACACGGGCATATAACTTGCTCCGGCCAAAGAAATATGAGTAGAAGTGATCTTTATCATTTCCATGTACATGTTTGAAAAGACTCCCCATGTCCCCACAACTGGCAGCCTTTCAGTTGATGGGGTTTTTTATCAGCTTGGGTCCCTAAATGAGGATGGCATGGGCAGTATAATGGGTATGTTGCATGAACCAGAAGTAAACCTTTGCTATTTTAACCTGCTGAGATTTGGAGGTTGCTAATCATGAATAAGACACCTATCTATTATTATTTAATATAGCAGTCTGTTCTCCACCTCCAGCCCAGGGCACTCCTCTTTTCCTTGATCTTTCATAGCACTTATCAGCTTCTAACTAGGTGTTAGATACTTTAGTATGTTTCTTTAAATTTTTTTCCTCTACCTTCCCCCATTCCCCCCGCCCCAGCTAGAGTGTATGCTCCATGGAGTTAGGGTTCTTTGTTTTGTTCAATTATATGAACATAAGGCATGCAATATGTATTTACTGAATGAATGACTATTAAGTACTACCATGGACTGTTCTGAATTTTGAAGAGGCAGAGATGAAACATCTTGCCTGCCCTGCTCAAGTCTTAGGACTGACACAAATGTGATAACATATTTATATGAGTAATGCATTGAGAAAGCAGAGGGGCAGCCATGGCCCCTTTGGGAGGCCTCAGTGGCCACTTTACTCCGCTAGGGATGTATGTTAAGGGAAACCTCTGGAACAGGTGATACTGAGCTGGTATTTGAAGGCCAATTGAGGAAGACTCAGGTAGACAAGGGAGCAGGGAATTTTAGGTAGGGAATAATATGTATGAAGAATGACAATGAGAAATAGCACAGTTTATTTCAAGAGCTGCAGATAGTTTGGTATTGCTGTGGTTCCATATCCACGGGCTAGAAAGATATGAAAGGGGCCTGTGATGCTTAGTTTTATGTGTCGACTTGACCAGGCTAAGGGATGCCTAAAGTAAAACTTTATTTCTGGGTGTGTCTTTGAAAATGTTTCCAGAAGAGATTAGCATTTCAGCTGGTGAACTAAGTAAGGCAGCTGGTCCTCCCCAGTGTGGGCGGGTGCCATGCAGTCCATGGAGGGCCAGAATAGAACAGAAAGGTAAGAGAGGCAATGTGCTATCTCCACTTGAGCTAGGATATGGATCTCCTGCTGTCCTCAGCTTTTCCGATAGGGACTTGTATCCTTAGCTCCTAATTCTTAGGCCTTTGCTCTGAACTGCACCACCAGCTTTCCTAGTTCTCCAGCTTGTCGGCAGCAGATCATGGGACTTCTTGGCTTCCATAATCATGTTAAGCCAGTTCCTCTAATATGTCTCATATCTTTCTATAAATTTCCCATTGGTTCTCTTTCTCTGGAGGACCCTGTCTAGGACAGATTTTGGTACTGGGAGTGAAGTATGTTGAGTTACCCTTCTCTAAGGTGAAGGATAAGTTGTTGTGTCTTGTCTGGCTCCTCCTATAGCTAAGTAAGAGATGCAATGCCTAGTGGGCCTCTTTGGATTTTAGAAACAATGTATTCCTCATTTTGAACATGTTACTTTGGCCCATTTATCTAGGGACCTGGTTATTCACTTTGGTTAGAAGAAGAAAGGACATACCTGTGAACAGGTACTGATTCACAGGCTATGGCCAGTGGTTTAGCTGGATCACTAGAGATCTGGAAGGGACATGGTTGGAAAACTGGTGACAGATAAATTTAGGGAAGAGGTAAGTGGATAGACCTCTCTGAACAGGCAAACAATGTGAAAATATTACTACCATTCCCTGGCATAATCAGTTAGCTACTTGGTGGCAAGTTGATGACATTGAACCACTTCTATTGTGGAAGGGGCAGCACTTTGTTCTTACTAGAATAGATATTTACCCTAGATTTGCCTTCCCTGGACATAATGCTTCTGCCAAAATGGCTATCTGTGGACTTAGAGAATGCCTTATCCACCAGCATAATATTCTACACAGCATTTTTTTTTCTAGTCCTTTTTAGGGCTATACCCACAGCACAAGGAGGTTCCCAGGTGAAGGGTCGAATCGGAGCTGTAGCTGCTGGCTTATACCACAGCCATAGCAAGGCCAGATCCTAGCTGCATCTGTGATCTACACTGCAGCTTATGGCAATGCCCGATCCTTAACCCACTGAACAAGGCCAGTAATTGAACCTGCGTCTTCATGGATACTAGTCAGATTCATTTCTCCTGAGCCACGGCAGGAACTCCTACACAGCATTGCTTTAGATCATGGAACTTAGTTCACAGCAGCAGTAGTATAGCAGTGGGCCTGAGCTCATGGAATTCACTGTTTTACCATGTTCCCCCAGATCCTGAAGTAGCTAATTTGATAGAAAAGAGGAATGGCCTTCTGGAGACTCAGTACCAGCTGGGTAGTAATACTTTGCAGGGCTAGGACAAGGTTCTCCAGAAGGTGATAGATGCTTTGCAGTTGTGAATCTGTGAGATCAAACATGTTATATGATTCTAAAATACAGTGCTGGGGCAGGGATAAGATACACGGTCTCATTCCAAAGGGAAGAAAGAGAAAGAAAAGGGGAGTAATAGGTCCAAGGTAAGTCTCACCTAGTAGAACAAATGGCACTAAATCTTGAGGCTTGAGAACAATTCTCCTTGGATCAATGCCTTGCCTTCTGAAATACTGGAGTGAGGGTTGGGCCCTCCTGGCTCTAAGCAGTCCCACCCCGCAAGGATTTGCTTTGCAAAGCCATGTTGCAGCTCTCCTGGGCTGGAATCACAAACTAGTGACTCTCCTGGTTGAGGGTCATAGGGTAGCTTGGGCCCTCAGCTCCACTGGACAGTGCCATAGTGGAGACTCTCTGAGGTGGTTATGCTCTTTGCCTAGGTTGGGTGTTAAGGTGGCTCCACTCTTCAAAGTCTAGGTGGAAGCATCCATAACCTTGCTTTGCTGGATGTAGCACAAGCTGCATCAGGGCCCACTGGAGCTGCACCTGGGGGGCTGAGGAGCATGGTAGCAGGATGCAAGCAGCTTATTCTCACCTATACCTCATCAGAATGGCCTTTACCATCCATATTTCTACCAATATTCTATTCACAACCACTTAAGTATTCTCTAAGAAGAGAGAGAATTGCTTTTTCCACAGCTCTCCTCTTCTCCTTCTGAGTCCTCATCAGAATTGCTTTTAGCCATCTGTCCATGATATTGTAGACTTTTTCTAGCATGCACATCAAAAGTAATTTCAGCTTCAACCTATTACCCAGTTCCAAAGCCACTTCCACATTTTTGTTATTTGTTATAGCAGCACCCTACACCTGCTATCAATTTTATGTCTTAGTCCTTTGTACAGCTGTTAACAAAATATCATGGACTGTGTAGTTTATAAACAACAGAAATTTATTTATCACACTCTAGAGGTTGGGAGGCCAAGATCGTGATGCCAGCAGATTTGATATCCAATGCTATTAAGTCCTGATTTGGGTCTGAAAGTCCTATCATGCTGGATGAAGAGCAAGAAGGTCACTAGCAGCTTTTTTTCCTTTGTTCCCTGAAGAGCCAAAGAAATCCTGAGAAAGAAAAATGGAACTAGAAGAATCAGGCTCCCTTATTTCAGACTCTATTACAAAGCTGTGGTTATCAAAACAATGTGGTACTGGCACAAACAGAAGTATATATCAGTGGAAGAGGGTAGAAAGTCCAGAAATAAACCCATGCACCTATGGTCATTAATCTATGACAAAGGAGGCAAGAATATACAATGAAGAAAAAATAGTCTCTTCAATAGTGGTACTGGAAGAACTAGATAGCTACATGTAAAAGGACGAAATTAGAGAAGTTCCCTGGTTCAGTGGGTTAAGGATCTGGTGTTCTCACTGCTATGGCTTGGGTTGCTGCTGTGGTGCAGGTTCAGTCCCTGGCCTGGGAACTTCTATATGCTGCAGGAATGGCCTAAAAATGGATTGAAGACCTAAATGTAAGACCACATACTATAAAACTCTTAGAGAAAAACATAGGCAGAACTTTCTTTGACATAAATTGCAGCAATAGATTTTTTTGGATCTACTTCCTAGAGTAATGAAAAACAAACAAACAGAAAACCCAAATGGGACCTAATTGAATTTAGCAAAGGAAACCATAAACAAAACAAAAAGACAGCTCACAGACTGGAAGAAAATATTTGCAAACAATGGGACCAATAAGGGATTAATCTCCAAAATATGCAAACAGCTCATACAACTCAATATCAAAAAAATAAATAAACAATCAATCCCTGGCCCAGGAGCTCAGTATGCTGTGGAGTGGCCAAAAAACAAACAATGCAATCAAAAAATGGGCAAAAAATCTAAATAGACATTTTTTTGAAGACAACGTACAGATAGCCATAAGCCCATGAAAAGATGCTCAACATTGCTTATTATTAGAGAAATGCCAATCAAACTAAACTACAATGAGGTATCACCTCACATTGGTCAGAATGACCACCATCAAAAAGTCTACAAACAGTAAATTTTGGAGAGGATGTGAAGAAAAAGGAACCCTCCTACACTGTTAGTGGGAATGTAAATTGGTACAACCACTATGGAGAATACTATGGAGGCTCCTCAAAAAACTAAAAATAGAACTACCATATAATCCAACAATCCCACTCCTGGGCATAAATCCAGAGAAAACCGCTAATTTGAAAAGATACAGGAGTTCCAGTCGTGGCTCAGTGGTTAATGAATCTGAGGATGCAGGTTCAATCTGAGGATGCAGGTTCAATCCCTGGCCTTGCTCAGTGGGTTAAGGATCTGGTGTTGCCGTGAGCTATAGTGTGGGTTGCAGACACAGCTCGGGTCCTGCAATGCTGTGGCTGTGGCATAGGCCAGCAGCTAGAGCTACGATTTGACCCCTAGCTTGGGAACCTCTATATGCCGTGGGTGTGGCCCTAAAAAGGAAAAAAAAAAAGAAAGAAAGAAAAGATACATGCACCCCAATGTTCACTGCAGCACTATTTATAATAGCCAAGACATGGAAACAACCTAAATACCCATCAACAGAGGAATGGATAAAGAAGATATTGTACATATATACAATGGAATATTACTCATCCACAAAAAGAGTGTAATAATGCCATTTGCAGCAGCATAGATGGACCTAGAGATTATCATACTAAGTGGAGTAAGTCAGACAGACAAAGACAAACATCATATGATACAATTTATATGTGGAATCTAATTAAAAATGATATAAATGAACTTACAAAACAGAAACAGGAGGGAGGAATAAATTAGGAGTTTGAGATTGTTATATACACACTATTGTATATGGAATGGATGGTCAACATGGACCTGCTGTATAGCACAGGGAACTATACTCAGTATTCTGTGCTAACCTATATGGGAAAAGAATCTGAAAAAGAATGTGTATGTGTATATGTATAAGTGAATCACTTTGCTGTACAGCAGTAATTAACATTGTAAGTCAACTATACATCAATAAATTTTTTTAAATAAAAAAAAGGCAGACTGGGGAGAATGGATCTGTGAAAAACTAAGAGAGGGGTGGGTGTTAAGGGTTCAACATTTTAAATTCTGCGTAGAGGTCAAGAGCTTTGAAAATAACTAGTGGACTTATAGGAGTTCACTGGGGACTTCAAGAGGAACTGTTTGTGAACTTTGCTTTACCCACCTGAATGTAAGAAAGTCCTTAAGTCCTGCCTTGATGACTAAGCTCTCTGAAGGACCTAAGGAACACCTTGTGACTTGCTCAGGATCATACAGTCAATTAGTGACAGAGTTGACCTGAAACTCTTTCATTATTTTTTCTTTGCTTTAGGACTAAGTTTTTAGATATTGCAAAAATTTCTGTAAACTAGGTCTTATAGCTTTAGTGACAGGAATCATCCTGTTTCCTCCCCTGATCAAATCCAATTCATTGGCAGATCGTGTTGACTCTTCCTCTGCACCGTATTTTTGTTTTAATCAGCGAGCTCTCTCCACTTCCACCACAAACCTCCATCCAGCCATAACCATCTTTCACCTGTGTTACTGTGTGGCCTCCTAACTTGCCTTAAAGCGTCCACTTCTGCCCTCTTTATATATACCTCTTTATATATAATTCATCTTCAACAGAGCAGCCAAAATTCTCTTTAAAATTATGTCACTCTTTTCCTTGAAACATTACAAAAGGCATCCCATAAGAGAAGGAAACCCACACTCTTTAAATGTCCAAAGCATCATGCACTGTGATGGTTGCCCACAGTGTGGATTGTGTCACCCTCCCCTTTCTGCCTCCTTATTGTCCCCGTTACCATCATTCTTTCTGTTTCTTAAACAAGGAGCATCCACACCTCATGGCCTTTGCACTGGAGTGCCTCCTGGATGCCCCTTCCCCAGGTTTCCATGTGGCTGGCTCTTCTCCTTCAGGCCTCAGTTCAAATATCCTCTCCTCTGAGAGGTCTTTCTTCTTATCCTAACTAAAGGAACCTCACTAGTCCTGACCCCCAATTCAGCCTTTATTTTTATAAAATCTACAGCACTTTTTAGCACTTTTTTAGGGGCCATACCTGCAGCATGCGGAAGTTCCGGGGCTAGGGATCAAACCTGCGCAACAGCAGTGACCCAAGCCACAGCAGTGGCAATGTTAAGTCCTTAACCACTAGGCCACCAGGGAACTCCCTTAGCACTTTTTGAAATGACTTCACTTACTTTTGTTGATTCATTTCACCTATCTTGTCAGTGAGAACAGGAGCCCTGCCTATTCTTTTTGCTTCGGGATTCTCAGGGCCAAGAGCAGTGCTTGGATAAGGGAAAACGGCTCTCATTTTGTTTGCCTTTTGTTCAGCACTGTTCTCAACATGTTACAGATAGTAACTTATTTAATTTTTTCTCATCCATTCTATGAGGTAGGTACAGTGGAACCCTCCATTTACAGGCAAAGAAACAGAGGTGCTTAGGCCATGGAAGACCCTTGCCCAAGCTAGTAAATGGACATGGTTTGGAGCAGTGCTTCTCCAGGGTCAGCAGCCATATGAATTACCTGGGGGCTTGTTAAAACAGAGGTTCCTGGCCCCCCACTTCAGTGTTTCTCATACAGTCGATCTAGGGTGAGGCCCCAAAATTTTCCCAAAGGATGTTGATGCTTCTGGTCCAGGAGCCACCCTTTGAGGACCAAAGCAATAGAGTTTACAGAGCATTTTCTCAGTTTAACACATAATAACCGTCTGTTATTATGCCCTTTTGTAGATGAGGGAACTCAGGCTTGAAGAAGTTAATTGACCTTCCCCTGACCACAGAGGCAGTGAATGGAAAAACTGCTTAGACTCAACTCTGGGTCTAACTCAGTGCTCTTGACAGTGCCCTAAAAGGCCTCTCTATGGTATTGAATTTTTAAAGATACTGATCCAGTAGATAAAGTGTGAACTCTTCACGAATTTGGCAGATAAAGAAAGGAACCCTCTGGGAGCACAAGGAACTTACATCTTCTACTCTGTTTTAACTTAATTAATCTGAGTAACCAAGATGGTTTGTAGTCAGGCTAACTTGATGGAAGTTTATTTTCATTCTAATTTAGACCCACCATAAATATAATCCAACCACTGTCCGTTTTGTTTAATACAATCAGGGGCAGATGATAGCTTTGCAAGTGAGGTTTATCTGGCTTGAATTACTGTTAAAGAAACTTTTTTGCAAAGTGGAAGGAGAAATTAAAGAGTATTTAGTGAAAATGGCAATATTTTAATATTTATCATTTAACCCTTAAAAAAAAAGACACTTGTTCTTAAAACTTTTTTTTTTTTTTTTTTTTTTTTTTTTTTTGCTTTTTAGGGCTGCACCTGAGGCACATGGAAGTTCCCAGGCTAGGTGTCGATTTGGAGCTATAGTTGCTGGCCTACACCACAGCCAAAGTAATGCTGGATCTGAGCTGCTTCTGTGACCTATACCACAGCTAACGGCAAGGCAACGCCGGATCCTTAACCCACTGAGCAAGGCCAGGGATTGAGTCATTATACTCGTAGATACTAGTCAGTTTGTAACCCGCTGAGCCACAATGGGAACTCCTTAAAATGTTTTTAAAAATCTTACACGTGACAATTTTGACTAGAATTTCTGAGGATGTTCTTACATTCTTTTTCTTAGATAGCAACGCTACTACACACTGGACATGTGAAGCTACAAAACTTTGTTTGCCTCAGGTTCTTTCAAGCATTAACATTCTGATGCCACATTCTATCACAAAGACTAATAAGGGGAAATGGCACACCCTGAATCTATTTTAGTGATAAAGATAGGAGAGGGGAATGGTGAAAGTCTACCTTGTTCTCATTACTACAGAGCTAAAATTATCATCAGTTATAATCATTCACCACATCCCTGACATGAGACTTTGTTGGTCATTTCTTCTCAACACAAACTCAGTGTCCTTTAATCCAGTGGGTATGTGAAATATACATGGAAATATATGGGTAATGCTCACATTGATGGCATTTCTCTGCACTTAGAAAAATAGGTGTTGAAAATGAAGTGATGTTGGAGTTCCCCTCGTGGCTCAGTGGTTAACAAATCCGACTAGGAACCATGAGGTTGCAGGTTTGATCCCTGGCCTTGCACAGTGGGCTAAGGATCTGGTGTTGCCGTGAGGTGTGGTGTAGACTGCAGATGTTGCTCAGATTCCGCGTTGCTGTGGCTCGGTGTAGGTCAGTGCCTACTGCTCCGATTAGACCCCTAGCCTGGGAATCTCCATATGCCGAGGGTACAGCCATAGAAAAGGCAAAAAGACAAAAAAAAAAAAAAAAAAAAAAGAAAAGAAAAAGAAAATGAAGTGATGTTAGCACACACGAGTGAGGTTTCTATAAGACAGTCTTTTCTCTTTTTTGGCTTGTCACCCCATAGGCAAAATAGATAATGTTCCAAGCATTTACTGTAACTGATATTTCATAGTCACAGTTAGCTATGCAGAGTTTTCCTTTGTCCTGGCCCAGTGTGCAGAAATGTCAGGACATGTTCTACTCTGCCCTTTGCCAATGGCCTCATGGTCATGTTTGTTCAGTTTGACTTGACTAATTTCCTTTCTTCTTTCTTTAGTGTCCTTCCTTTTCTCCTTCCCTCCCTCCTCCTCTGGTCTCTTTTCTTTTTTCAGCAAGTAATTATTGGGTCCATTATATTCTAGATTTGGAAAGTAAGACACATAGTCATTTTAGGAAAGAAAATATGACCGTTTATTATAAACAAGCCCCATAGTTCAAGGTGATATGTTATACAATGAAGAAACAAACAATAATGCACTGGAGGTGCAAAAAGCATTTGCTGGGAATAGAGATCCTTATGGAACTGGTTTTAAGGATCATAAAAAACTTCTCTTTATCTCTTGCTGTATAATAACTACCCAAAATGTGGTGGCTTAAAGCAATAACAACTTACTCTTTGTTCTAATTGTACTGTGTGCACTGGGTCAGCTCTCTTCTGCTTTACCTTCTGTCTTCAGCATATAGCAACACCTGTATGCTGTTGTTGGAATGTTCAGGATGGTTTCTTCACTCAAATGTCTGGCTGGAACAGGTGGGAGCTGACTGGGCACAAGAGAGCATCTCAAGAATGTGAGGCCCTATGTGGGAGGACTTACTAAGGCCCTGCTTGTCTTCCACTTGCTGAAGTCCCAGTGGTGGCAGCACATCAGTGTGGAGGCCATGCATGCTGGGTGGCTTGATGCACCAGTAGCCACCAGTCCAAACAAGGTGCTTGAGAGGCCTGACTCAATATGTGGAGTGAGGAGAGAAGAGAAGTCCCATGTAAGAATTTGAGCTTGATGGTTAGAGAAATTGTAGGACTATTTATTAGAAGAGGAGAAGTGACCTGGAGAAAGTAGCTTTAGATATAAGTTTGAGACAATGACAGTGTCCACCAGGCAGACAGAGAAAAAGTGTTGGGATGAGGACATAGGCTGGGGGTGAAGTTCTCAACACTGAAGTTGTATACAGAAAAGAGAGAGTTAATGGTGTGATCAGGTGAGTTCTGAGACAGAAGTCGAATCAATAAACTTTGAACTATGCTTATAGTTAGAAATTACGAGGAGGTGGTGGAGCCAGCAACACCACAGATTCCTCTCATTTTTAGGACACTGTTAGTGTTTTTATATTGCAAGTTGATTTAAAAAATTTTTTTTAGGGCTGCACCCGTGTCATATGGAGTTCCCAGGCTAGGGGTCGAATCAGAGCTGTAGCTACCAGCCTACAGCACAGCCATAGCAACTTGGGATCCAAGCTGCATCTGCGATCTACACCACAGCCCATGGCAAAGGAGATCCCCAACCCACTGAGCGAGGCCAGGGATCGAACACACAACTGCATGGTTCCTGGTTGGATTCTTTTCCACTGGGCCAAAACAGGAACTCCCACAAATTGAATTTAACTCTCATTTGGACAGATCTGGGAGTAGGGTTTAACTGAGAAATAACTCAGTTTAATTTTGGCAACTTTTGCAGTGGAACACTTCTGCTTCAAGTTGATTTAAAAAATATGTATTAATGATAGCTAATATCTTTAAGATTTCCTCATAATTCTCAAATAGCTGGAATCATTGCATTAAAACTAAAGTTTTGACAGGATCAAGCTTTTATTAATTAATTTTATTTTATTAATTGATTTTATTACTGAAATTTTATTAATCTTTCTGCTGTCATGCTTTTGGAAACTAACAAAATTGTAGAAAAGCTTGGTTTCTATGATGAATTAATTTTCTTATGAAATGGACTTGATATAAAGGCTATAGCAATGCAAATGCAGGAGAATAAAAATATAGCGCAGAAATATTTTCTTGGTGTCTACTGACAAAGTAAATTCAATTTTTAGAGCAATTAGTGGTTTTTCTATCAACCAGTTACACATAAATGAGAAGTGTTGATTCAGGGACCATGTTCAGAAATTCCGTGAGGAAGCGTCAGGGAGTTTTTGTGTATAAGGACTGTCTGGTTTTGCTGAGTTACCCTAGTGGCCTTAGGTAGTATATATAGTTAATATGACAGTCAGACCAAAAATTGTGGGTAGGCTGTAGAGGGGGTGGGATATACCACAGAAACCATTTCGAATGTATTGTTTTTATGCAGTGCTCTGCTTTAGAGAAAACGTGGCTAGGAAATTAAATATTGTGGTGTCTTGAATTGTTGCCTGGCATCACTGATTTCCCTTTTCTCTTCCACTTTTAAATCACTCTGGGTTTATTGTATGGAAAACAACTATACATACTTGCTTATCTGCAAGAATATAATGAGAAAAATATAAAATGTGGTTGTCATTTTTGGGGGCTGCACCCATGGCATGCAGAAGTTCCCAGGACAGAGGTCGAACTGTGCCACAGCTGCCACCCAAGCCACAGCAGTGACAATGCCAGGTCCTTAACCCACTGTACCACCAGGGAACTCCTTGTAGCTGTAATTTTATATGTACTGTGTAACAATTTTATTAAGTATGTTATTTGGTTCCCTCAACTTTTTAAACCTTTCATAGTATGAATGGCCATAGTTTCTCTAATGTGCAACATTGTGACCTAATACGAATAGGTAACATTATTGAGTTCCTGCTATGTCCCAAGTGTTTTACATTTATTTTATTTTATCCTCATGGCAGCTTTATGAGTTAGGTACTGTTACTCTTTGCAGAATAGGAAACTGAGACACACAGAGGTTATGTAACCTAAAGTAACACAGCTGGTAGGCTGAATAGGCTTTAAACATGCATCTCTGAATTGACAGAGCTTTTAACTATCCAGACACCAGGTATCTGATGGTCTTTCTCCCACTATGTTTCCACGTTTTCCCCCCCCCCTACTTTTTTTTTGGCCATGACATGTAGTGGATTGTTGTGGGATCTCAGTTCCCAGACCAGGGATTGAACCTGGGCTGCAGCAGTGAAAGCATGGAATCCTAATCACTTGACCACCAGGGAGTTCCCTTTATTCTACTTTTTAAAATCTTGAAACTGTCAAACTGAAGACTAATAAGTCAATGGAAGAAGGGCACTCACCTATAATAGTTTCTGGTTATTCTCTTACTATTTCCTGAGTGGCTACATCTGCAATCAGGTAATTGTTAGTAATAACAAATACGTAGTGTTTGTTATCTGTCAGTATTGTTGTTTGAAGTATATTTTGTGTTTTAGCTCATTTGATTCCTATAACAACCCTATGAGATAGGCATTCTTATCATCTCCCTTTTACAGATGAGTAAACTGAACACAGAGAGGTTAAGTAACATGTCCAAGGCCACACATTTATTAAGTGGCAGAGTCTGGGTTCAGATTCAAGCCATCTAACCCCAGTGTCTATCCGTTTAACCACTACCCATCCTGCTTCTTTAGTTTTAATTTATTTTCTTAAAAGCTGCCTCTTTTTCACATACTAATTTTGATGATGACAAATTAAATGATCAAAATTAGTTTTGCCTGTATAAAAACTAAGATATATTTATGCCTCTCTCCCTAATTTCTTTTAAAAGCTAAGATAGTTTGAATGGGGATAACAGAGTTTTCTTTTTCTTTTAATGTCCACACCCATGACATATGGAGGTTCCTGAGCCAGGGATTGAATCCAAGCTGCTGCTGTGACCTACACTGCAGCTGCAGCAAGGCCAGATCCTTTAACCCACTGTGCCAGGGATAGAACCTGTGCCTGTGCAGCAATCCAAGCTGCTGAAGTCAGATTCTTAACTCCTTGAATTATTATTTATATTTAATAATAATTTGTGGTTTATAAGTCCTTTATGGAGAACTTTTGAGTCCTTTTGCTTGTTAAGCATATATTTAATCAGCTTATACTTGGGGCATGGATATTTGTGTCTTCGCTCACTGAAAACACAGAAGTATATTTGAATTTGGCCTAAATATTGTTGAAGAAGAATCTGCTCCTGATCCCACTGGAAAACAACAACACTAAAATCAGAATATTCCACTCATCAGGGTTCCTGTCCTGGCTCAGTGGAAACAAATCCGACTAGGAATCATGAGGTTTTGGGTTTGATCTCTGACCTTGCTCAGTGGGTTAAGGATCTGGCATTGCTGTGGCTGTGGTGTAGGCCAGCAGCTACAGCTCCAATTGGACCCCTAGCTAGGGAACCTCCATATGTCACAGATGTGGCCCTAAAAAGATAAAAAGACAAAAAAAAAAAAAAAGAATATTCCACTCATCATCTTTTTACAAGTATAGAAATATAGGTATCCCTTAGTCTATGCCTCTCATTCTGCATTAGAGGATTGTTATAATGACCAAACAAAACTTTCCTTGCAAAACTGTTTAGTGCTTAGAAAGTGAGATGATTATGTGATAGTAAACAATTCTTTTAAAACAACTTTTAAAACTGCGTATGTTAGAGAAAAGATAGCTTATTGACTTACCTTCTAGGAAAAAAATTACCAAAACAATCATTGGGAATAATCCTAGAAATTAGACCATGAAGTCCTTTCTGTAGAGCTATGGTGACACTGCTGAAAAGGAGAAAATGCCCATGGCACATGTCCAGGTGATTCTATGTTGACACTGTTTCCCAGCCAAAGTGTCAGTGCCTGGAGCCCAGAGAATCAAATAATGGATGAGCCCAGAATCTCACCTTTCTAAGGAACATGGTAAACACCAACATTTGAAAAAGAATTTTAGTCACTGGGGTCAGAAGTAACATCCAAATTTCTGACTTCTGTCATGGCCGCCAGTGACAAACAGAATTTTTGATAAGGAGAGTTCTCCTTAATATTAGAATGCAAAGAAAATAAAAATTTCAGGGAATTACTTAAATAGTATGAATTTCATACTTATTGTGTTCTACTATTGGATCGTTTCCTTCCTATTTATTATGTTATTTAGATTTGGAAATCTTTTATTTTTCAAAATTAATTCTTACGATGCTATTTTAGTGATCTTCAAAGTAAAAATACAGATGTGGATATTCATTTTAAAGTCACTGTGACATTCTTTAAATCCATAGGATCTGCAAATACCATGGAACATGATGCATTGTTTGGAGTGTTTTTTTATGGTTAAAAAAATTTCCCCTGGCTTTAAATAAATTGGAAATTCTAATAAACTTTTAATGTGGAAATAACCTTTATTAATTAATTCTTAGACATTAACATTTTAAATGGTGTCTGTTTTGAAAGTATTCAGAATTAACTATATAGAATAACTGGTAACATATACATAGTGGCTAGTCATACCATTCTAATAATTTGCAGAATGCAAAAGTAATTTTATGTATTATACTGGTAGATTTATATCCTCATTTTAAGAGAGGGTATAATACATACAGCTTTAATTTATCATGACTGAAAATTCTTTGGGATTTTTATTATATACGAACTAATGAATAACAAAATATCCTTTAGTCATAGTCTTTCATTCCGTGAACATAGACTTTAGGCAACTTTCTGCGTAGGAATATGAATCATCCTGTAGAAGGATTTTTTTGCTAGCTACCTGTATCCCCATAGTGATAGTAGGTATTACACTGAAGCTAGAAGAAAATTCCTTACTTTCATATGATCTTCAAATAATTTTAAACCAACTAAATTCTTTTCAAGCTTGAATTTCCTATGTTCCAATAACCCTAGGCTCTTTTTTGAATCTTGTTATCACAGGATATGTGATTTTAGAAATGTTTTTATTTAAGTCATAAAATAAAATGCCCCCTTGCTATAGCATGGATAGTGCCTGCCTTAGGATTTAACACGAGCCAGTCTTCACTCAGCTAACACCATTGCGAGAATGAAGTTCCCTCAGAAGCACAAAAGCTGAGAGCTGTATTTTCTATCACGTCTGTTACTGCAGTGGAGGCTGCAATGGAGGCCTGTTCTTTCATAGTGGATTTCAGGAGAGTGGGATTGATTAGGTCCCAGCCACTCAAGTTAAGTGATTAGTGACAGACTTGAAGATTAATGATTGACCTGCAAGGTGGCCTGGGTCTGCACTAAAAAACAAAGTCAAGTAGGTTATTTGGAGATTCGATCAATACAAATTTTTTTTTTCTGAGTTAGCGACTCGATTCTCCATTTATATTAGTTGGTGTATCAGCTCAGTGTATCGTAATCTTACTGTTTCTTTATAGAAATGTATAGCAATAGTCCATTGGTACTAATGAATACGTGTTATTGGGATGACTGCAAAGGGTCAGAGATGGGTTGTATTTAAACGTAGGCATCCACTCACCTATTTTCCTATTAATTCTTTCAAAAAACTTTTGTTGCCTTCCTCATAGGTGTTAGGCCCTGTGCTCATACCTAGAACACATTTGTAAGTGGAAGAAAAATACAAAAAAAAAAAAAAAAAAAAACTAAATAAACAGGCATGACCCTTGTTCCCATGAAAGTTCAGACAAGTGTTTCCACTTACATTAGCCACATCGCCGTACTAATGGAAGGGTAATTACAAACAGGTTTTTTTTTTTTTTTTACCAACAGCAACTCCATACTCAGCATAACAAAGCAACCAGACTTTGGGGGTGAATTTTGGGTAAAAGAAAGGCTCTGCTGAAGTTTGAGTAGGGTGGAGCATGAGGGAGTTTTCTACTGAGAGAATAAAAACATTCCCAACCCCAAGTGGGAGGAAGGTGATGAGCTGGAGGACTTGAAAGAAGGCCAGTCAGGTGCCAAGCCACTCAGGACTCTCAGGCCATTTATAAACTTTTGTCTTTATCCTACGAGCAAAGTGAAAATTGTGTAAGTTTTGAGAAAGGGGTATAGTGACTTTAATTGTAGCTATCATAAAAATATATTCAAGGCCTAACCCCTAGAACCTGTGAAAGTAATCTATTTGAAAAATGGTCTTTGGGAGTTCCCATAGTGGTGTAGCGGAAACGAATCTGACTAGGAACCATTGGGTTGCAGGTTTGATTCCTGGTCTCACTCAGCGGGTCAAGGATCCGGTGTTGCCACGGGCTGTGGTGTAGTTTGAAGATGTGACTTGGATCTGGCATTGCTGTGGCTGTGGCATAGGCTGGCGGCTATAGCTCCGATTGGCCCCCAAGCCTGGGAACTTCCATATGCTGTGGGAGCAGCCCTAAAAATACAAAAGAGACAAAAAAAAAAAAAAAGAAAAGAAAAGAAAGAAAAATGTCCTCTGGAGACTGATTAAGTTAAAGATCTTCAGATGAAGTCATACTGGATTATCCCAGTGGGCGGTAAAGCCAATGGCAAGTCTTTTTTTTACCGGGGGGGGGGGGCACTGCGCCCCAGGCATGCAGAAGTTCTGGGCCGGGGATTGAACCCCCATCCCTCAGCAGTGACCCAAACTGTTGCAGTGACAATGTCGGATGTTTAACCCGCTGTGCCACCAGGGGATTCCCAATGGCAAACCTTTGTAAGAGACAAAAGAGGAGAAAAATACAAAGGAGAGGGCCAGGTGAAGATGGAGGCAGAGATTGGAATGAGGAGCTGCAAGCCAAAGAATGCTGAGAGTTGAGAGTCATCAGAAGCTTGAAACAGGCAAGGAAGAGATCCTCTTGTTGAGCCTCTGGAAGAAGCACGGCCTTTTGGACATCTCCATTTCCAACTCTGGTCTCCAGAACTGTAAGAAAAATGAATTTCTGTTTTTTTTTTTAAGCCACCCAATTTGTAGTAATTGGTTATAGTAGCTCTAGGAAGCTCATCTGTGGGGTGATGACCTATTCTTATTTTCACTTTGTGATGGTGAAAACCATCTTGGATGGTTCAGCTGCTGTGTGTGGACACCTGACTTGAATCAAGTCGGAGAATACTGGGGTGTAAAACCAAGAAGTAGGTTTTCACTTTATTTGAGGCAAAAACTGATGGTAACTTGCTTGCCTGTGGGGATGATAGCAGAAATAGATAGTGAAGTAGTTAGTGAAGGACTGTGTAGAAGGTAAAGTTGAGAGGACTTGGTGATGTGATTATTTACTAAGTGAGGGAGAGAAACAGGTGTCAGTTGTAAGATTCATCTTTTGTTTTTGATAGGAAAGTTGGTATTCTATTCATCCAAGACTATTAATTGAGTATCCACTATGTGTCAGGAACTGTTGTGAATTCTGGTGACGGTGTGAAGAAGTTAGAACTGCAACCTTTCAGAGATATTGTTAGTAAGGAAATGAGGATGTGTTGTAATGTGTAAATGTGCACATGCATTTAATTCAAGAAAATCTAAATAGATAAAGTTAGTAATAAGAACATTGGCTTATTTTACACTAGACCCAGCGTAGTCATTATACCGTACTTGTGCCAGACACAGCTGACCAGGAAGATGTCACAAGACAAAGGAGGTACCCTTTTAGTTTAATGGCTTTTTGAAAAGGCAATCCCCTCACACCATCTTCTTATGCTGAGATGAAAAAGAACATTTATAGTTAGGTGTCAGGGTAATCTGTTACATCTAAATAAAATACAAAATTGTTTTTTCCTCTGTTTCAATAAGAGGATTAGACAAAATGATTCTTGAGGTCCCTTTTAGCTCAAAAATTTTTGTTTACTCCATTTTATAAAGTTCAGTGTCAACATCTCTATTTAGGAAGAATTTGAGTATAATTTAAGTATAAATTATAGGTATACATAGTTTAAAGGAGGTGTGGATTTTTAAAAAAAATGGTTCCTAGATCATAATCTATTTTTCCCCTTTGAGAGGTTGTCATTCCCTGAATTGGGGATTCCAATGTATCTAGTCTTCACTATAGATTTTATGTATTTCTTTATACCTGATTAGCATTTTGAAGAAAGAGAGGAGTTGTAAACATTTTTAGTTTTAGTTTTGGGGGATTCTGAATCTGGTTTCAGGTATTATATCATATGACTTTCAGTATTATTCCATCATTTGCTGGTTAGTAGCTTTCAGTTGGTTCTTTAGCTTCAGCTAAGATTAAAAATTGTGCTCAGTGTAGTCCTTCTTGTCTATTTTTGCTTTTGTTGCTTGTGCTTTTGATGTTGTATCCATGAAATCACTGCCAAGTTCAATGTCCTGAAGATCTCCCTATGTTTTTTCTCGGAGTTTTAGTTTCAGGTTTTTAGGTCTTTAATCCATTTTCTTACATAGTGTAAGAAAATCATCCAATTTTATTCTTTTGCACATGGATATGTAGTCTTCCCAACACTAGTTGTTGAAGACACTACCCTTTCCCCACTGTGTGTTCTTGACAGCCTTATTGAAGGCCGGTTGACTGTATATGCATGGATTTATTTCTGAGCTCTTCTGTTGTGTTGGTCTCTTGTTATGCCAGCACTATACTATCTTGGTTACTGTAGCTTTGTTATATATTTCAAAATCAGAAAGTGTGATGCCTCCAGCCTCGAGGTTGATTTGGCTATTTGTGGTCTTTTGTAGTTTCAATGAAAACAAAAATAGACAAATGGGATTACATCAAACTAAAAAGCTTTTGCATAGCAAAGAAAACTACAGTGTGAAATGGGAGAAAATATTTGTAAACCACATTCTGATAAGGGGTTAATCTCCAAAATATATAAGGATCTTCTATAAATCAATAGAAAAAAACAACAGCCTGGGAGTTCCCATTGTGGCACAGTGGTTAACGAATCTGACTAGGAACCACGAGGTTGCAGGTTCGATCCCTGGCCTTGTTCAGTGGGTTAAGGATTTGGCGTTGCCGTGACCCGTGGTGTGGGTCACAAACGTGGCTTGGATCCCCCATTGCTGTGGCTCTGGCTGCAGCTCTAATTAGACCCCTAGCCTGGGAACCTCCATATGCCTTGGGAGTGGCCCTAGAAAAGGCAAAAAGACAAAAACAAAAACAAAAAAACTAGCAGCCTGATTAAAACTAACAAACCTGATTGAACTGTAAACTTGAATAGACATTTTTTTCGAAGACATACAAATGACCAATTGGTGTGTATAAAAAATGCTCAAAGTCACTAACCATCAGGAAAGTGTAAGTCAGATATAATGAGCTGTCACTTCACACCTGTGAGGATGGTTGTTATTAAAAAAACCCACAAAGACAACCAAAGGCAAGGATGTGGAGAACTTTTGTGCACTTTTGGTGAGACTACAAAATAGTGCAAACACCATGGAAAACTATGGAGGTTTCTTAAAAAATTAAAAATAGGACTAGTGCATGATATAGCCGTTCCACTTCAGAGTTTATCCAAAAGAATTGAAATTGGGATCTTGAAAAGATACTAGTACTTCTGTATTCATTGCAGCACTATTCACAGTAGTGGTGTGGAGGCAACCTAAATGTCCATTGACAGATGAACGGATAAAAAAACGGAACATTATTTAGCTCCTCCGCAGAAGGAAATCCTGCCATTTGCAATAACATGGATAAATCTTGAGGATATTATGCTAAAGAAAATAAGCCAATTCACAGAACAAATACTGCATGATTCTGCTTAGAGAAGGTATCTAAGAGTCAAATTTATGTAATCAAAGAGTGGATGGCAGTTTCCAGGGACTGCAGGGAAAGAGAAAGGGGAAGTCAGCAGTTAACAGGAATAAAGGTTTCGTTAGGCAAGATGAATAAATTCTAGAGATATGCTGTACTACTTTGTACCTACATTCAATAATACTGCATTACACATTTACAAATTTTTTGAAAGGGTAGATCTCATGTTAAGTGTCATTATCACAATAAAATCAAAATTTAAAAAATTGTGCTGGTTTGGAGTTCCCCTTGTGGCTCAGTGGTTAATGAACCTAACTAGTACCATGAGGATGCAGGTTCACAGGTTTGATCCCTGGCCCTTCTCAGTGGGTTAAGGACCCGGTGTTGCTGTGAGCTGTGGTGTACGTTGGAAATGTAGTTGGGATCTGGTGTTGCTGTGGCTGTGGTGTCCACCGGCAGCTACAGCTCCCATTCGACGTCTAGCCTAGGAACTTATATATGCTGCAGGTGCGGCCCTTAAAAAAATAAAAAATAAATAAAAATTATGCTGATTTGGCTCCATTCTGTGGGATTTTTCTAAACAGGTGCAGGAACTGAGTGTTAGGTATCCATTTGGTGAGGTTTACAAGGTTCAGCCGCTGAGGGTGTGAGCAGGAGGTGGGAGGGACAGCCTCCAAAGCTGAGGCCCTAAGCGTGACTTGCTCTAACACTCACATACTGTGTCTTCTGTTTTTGTTTTCTTAAACCTGTAAACTCTCTATTTTGTAAACTCATTTTGAGGATTAACACATCTGTTTATAAAGAATATAGTACGTTCTTGGGTTGTCATGGGAGCTGAATAGATGGTGTCGGTTACAGTTTTTGCAAAAGTGTTTGAAAGAGTCGTCTTAAATCTCTATAAAACAGTGCTTGCTGCTTAGCTGCTTTAATGAAATGCTTTGGATTTGAGTTTGAGAAGCTCTCAGCTCATTTGAGGAAACCAGCTGAAGCTCCTCCAAAGGAAGTGGTGAGGCAGGAACCTAAGAGAATGAATGATAAAGATCTTCAGGATTTTCAAGTAGCCTACTTCTGCTCCATTCATATAGGCTTGGGTGGAAAAATCATTGTGTTTAAAACAGCATATTTCATTTGAAATTTTTTAAAAGTATTGTTGATTTACAGTGTTGCACCAATTTCTGCTGTACAGCAAAGTGACACAATCATACCTATATATATATATATACACACATTTTTAAAATAGCATATTTCTAAAATGTCTGTGTCATCATACATCTGTTCATTTTACAATGCTTATTTCAAATCTAACTTCACTGTAATTTTGTATATAGAGACAAGAAAAAAAATTCTCCCAATTTATTGACTTCCTAGATGTTCCTTGGGTGCTTCTGAAAGCCGCATTTGGTGTTTTCCTCATTGTGTTACTTAAAATGGTATTGTTTATGTAGGAGATGACTAAATACCATCTTAGTGCAATTGAAGAAATACTGTACCAAATCACCTCAGAATGACCACATATATATATTTCAGGAAAGGTCCATTTATTTTAAACTATGTTTGAAACTCACCTAGGTTCATATTTTCTCACATTTTATCTGAGAAATGCACAATGTTTATTTGTAAGATGGAAATGAATTTTAATATTGTACTTCTCACTGCTGTGGGGTTTAAAGTTGGCTTCATATCATTAAACGCATGGATGAATTAGTGTATTTATTTGCATGTATGATATATCTGTATTTCAAAGCAAACATTTCAAAGGAGGACCAAAATATGTATGTAAAGTTCGTATTTGCCTCCTAGTAATGTTCATAGAGAGGCTATGCATACACAGATCTGGGTTTATAAGAAAAAATTGGACTGTTTGCAATGCCATTACCCAATTTTCATGGGCATACATGTAGACAGACTTATGTATGCAAATTTTGTAAGTGTTTGTGACGTAACTTTAAAATCTGACAATAAACGGGTAAGATCAAATTCTACCCACAGGTGACTAAATATTGGTTAAAACAGTGCCTTTGCTCTTCTGTATTTATAACAGAGCCAAGACACACAGGGCCAAGTATAGTTTGTGAGACAGTCACTCACACACATTTCATTTTATAGTGTGGACACTTTATAGTACATAACCTGAGACCAAGAACATATTGGAAATAGTGCCAGGGGGCTGGTATGCCATTTTTAGTTATCCACAAATGTAAACTTCTTTAATTAAGCACAACATGGTCTCATTTTTTTTTCCATGTACTTTCCCCCAGATTTTAGTTCTTAGTTTTTATTTTATGATAAATAGATTTTAATCATTCTTTAAACATATGAGGGCCTGGTTTTACTCTGATACATGTGTGTACAATTGCCATGGAAGTTAATGGGGGTTAGGAGTACGTACAGAAGAAAGAATACACCCACAGCTTCCAAAACAAATTTAGAACAATTTAAAATGCCCTGGAGTAATAAAGAGCTAGTTTAAGGGGTCAATAAGAGGGTAAATATATGTTTTAAAGATTATTTTTGTGAAAACTCTTGTGGCTTTGAGGCTCAAGGGAGGAATGGATGGGTGTGAACAGAAGAAAAGGATAAACTAACAATTTTGCCTAGGGTAAAAGTGTAAATTACAGTTTACCTTGGCAGAAAGCATGTGCACAGAAACATTTTTTATGAGAGCTATTTATATTTCCAAGAGTGGCGTAACTGCGGTTTATCCCTCAGAATGTCCTTGTGAGGTGTGCGTTTCCTACCAATCAGCCTTATGTGACAGTGACATGGAGATGCATTTATCATTTGGTTTCTAGGATCTAATATTTTAAGTGATCAACTAAGCTACTGTCAGTACACCCCTGTGCAAATGAGAAAATGGAGAGTTAACGGGGTTTAGGACTTTCCTCAAATACTTGAGTGGCAGCATTGGGATTGAATTTTGTCAGGGATGACTCTGTTGTATGATCTAAGAGACATGGAACACACTTGTTGCCATGTACCATGCCCACCTCTCCATCCTTCCACCTAACTCCCTTCTCTTCCACAGTCAGCGGTGTTATTCATCAAGGTGCCAGGAAAATTCATGCTTATATCCTCAGTCTTGAGTGCTATTTAAATGTTGGCAATCCTACTCCCTCCTTAAAAACCATCAGAGAATATTAATTAGATCCATGGAACCAAATTCACACCTTCAAACCCCCCCCCCCAAGGCAACATAACAAGAATAACCTGATGCCAACACCAGTCATAGTATAATATAGACCACCTTCTTTGATTTGGCATTATAAAACCATTATAAAAACCATTGAACTAAAGTCAGAACACCTGGGTTCTAATCCAGGGCTTCTCAACGCTGGCTGCCCTTTAGAAACACTTGGTGAACTTTCAAAAAACCTCGGATACTAGAGACACCGTTCCCCGCCCCACTCCCATAAGTCTAATTCAGTTGGGTTGAGGTGAGGTTCAGGAATCAATATTTTATAAACTCTTCAGGTGGATTCAGTGCTCTATGTTGCATTTTATAATGTTTGCTTTTTGTGAATTCATTTTAAGAACTCAAACCCCTTCTGTTTTCACATTTCTAAAATTGGGGCAACACATACCTAGCCTGTTTGTCTCAGTCATGAAGAGCAAATGAAGAGAGGACTTTAAAACTTGTGAAAATGAGGACATGCTGTGCAAACATAAGGCATGATGACAATCAGGTTGGCTTTCTTGTAATTTAAAAATTAAATTTAAAGAAACCTTGGGAACCACCCCCCTTTCCAGTTTCTTTGATTTTGTACATTGGTTCCTTGATAAGACTTCAGTCTATTTTTACTTGAGTATATACTGTGTACATATGTATAATGTTTGCTAATTAGTTTCTGTCAACTCAGTTGATAGTGGCAAGTACTAATTTGTGTGCGTTTATGCACGTGTGCAAGTTTGTTAACATAGATATCCGGGAAATACTCTCTTCATAGATTTAAAGAGTAGATAGTGATAAACATATAAAAAGGCAGTTGGGGAGTTCTCGTCGTGGTGCAGTGGTTTACGAATCCGACTAGGAACCATGAAGTTGCAGGTTCGATCCCTGGCCTTTCTCAGTGGGTTAAGGGTCTAGAGTTGCTGTGAGCTCTGGTGTAGGTTGCAGACGCAGCTCGGATCCCGCATTGCTGTGGCTCTGGCGTAGGCTGGTGGCTAAGGCTCTGATTAGATCCCTAGCCTGGGAACCTCCATATGCCCAGGGAGCAGCCCTAGAAAAGGCAAAAAGCCAAAAAAAAAAAAAAAAAAAAAAGGCAATTGGCCAAAGCATGTCATAGTTTATTCATTCATCCAAAAAAATACTCTTTTGAGGGATAAATATGTGCCAGTCCTTCTGCCAAGACATAGAAATAGATGACATTGTCAGTGCCCTCAAGGAATTCACAGACAATTGACAATGACAGACAAGAAAACCAACACTTAGAAACAGAGTCATGAATGCTGCAGTTGAAGGTTTTTCAGCATCCTGAAGAAGCTTGTAAAGAGAAGTGAAGGGCATGAGAATATGGTTAGGAAGTCTTAAGAGAAGACATAAAGTATGAACTGAGTCTTGTAGGACACGTAAGTTAGGTGGAGGAGAGGGATGGTCTTCTGGGCAGAGGGAAATGTGTAGGAAGGCAAGTGAGGGAATGTGGCCATCCAGCAAAGGGTGTCAAGTTCATTAACTGCACGGGGAGAGTACCTTGGGAAAATGATATGGGGTGGTGCAAGAGAGAGGTAGCCAGGGGCCAGATACAAATGGATTTATTATTTATTCTGAAGACCGTAGGGATACATTTTAACAGGGGAATATATTGGATTGCTTTTTTGTAAACTCATTCCAGTAACCATGGGGAAGGGATGGAGATGGATGAGAAGGTAAGAGACCAAAACAGCTCACCATTGATGTAGTCTGGCAAAAGATGAATGAAAGACCAAACTGAGAACAGTGGCAATAAGAAAAAGAGGAGTTTGGCAGACTGAGCCTTCAGCAGAGAAGAATCAATACAATTCAATGACAGAGTAATAATAATCACATTAAACACTTAAAAAATAAAACCAATACATGAATAACAGGATTTAAAATGGGACTGCAGTAGGCTGAATTAAGGCCCCCAAAGATATTCACGTGCCAAACTCAGGAGCCTATGAATATGTTACTTTATATGGTAAAAGGGACTTTGTAGATATGACTAATGACTTTGAGATTATTCTGGATTACGTACATGGACCTGATGTAATCACAAGGGTTTTTCAAGAGCAGCAGGAAGGCATTCCCATCATGACTCAGTGGTTAACAAACCCGACTAGTATCCATGAGGACATGGGTTTGATCCCTGGCCTTGCTTGGTGGGTTAAGGATCCAGCGTTGTGGTAAGCTCTGGTGTAGGCTGTAGACACGGCTTGGATCCCACGTTGCTGTGACTGTGGTGTAGGCTGGCAGCCATGGCTCTGATTCAACCACTAGCCTGGGAACCTCCATATGCCTTGGGTGCATCCCTAAAAAGACAAAAGACCAAAAAGAAAAAAAGGAGTAGCAGGAGGAACAGAGTCAGTAGTGGGATGTGACAATGAAAGCAAGAGTTCAGAGCAAAGCAAGGAAAGGATCACAAGCTAAGGGATATGGATGGCCTCTAGAAGTTGAAAAAGAGAAGAACATGAATTCTTTAAAGCCTCCAGAAAGAAACATTCCGACCAAAATCTTGATTTTTAGCCTTCTAGCATCCACAATGACAAAAGAATACATTTTTAAAACCTCTAAGTTTGTGATAATTTATTAGAGCAGAAACCGTGTCAGGATGTTATATCTCCATGTTGATCGGTTCCTAGATGTGGCCACATAGGAAGGGCATGATCCTGGGCAGGAGGCTCTCTGCAGCCAGGGTGATTTCCATGGAGCTTCCTGCTAGCAGCTTGTCAAGCAACTGATGGGGGAATCTGTGTAGACCAGGTCCCTGTCCACCACATCCACCACATCTGTTTTCTTTTTTTTTCTTTCTTTTTTTTTTTTTTTTTTCTTTTTGCTATTTCTTGGGCCACTCTGGCGGCATATGGAGATTCCCAGGCTAGGGGTCCAATCGGAGCCGTAGCCACCGGCCTACGCCAGAGCCACAGCAACTCAGGATCTGAGCCGTGTCTGCAACCTACACCACAGCTCACGGCAACGCCAGACCCTTAACCTACTGAGTAAGGGTAGGGATGGAACCCGCAACCTCATGGTTCCTAGTTGGATTTGTTAACCACTGCGCCACGACGGGAACTCCCTTTTCCTTTTTCTTTCTTTCTTTCTTTCTTTCTTTCTTTCTTTCTTTCTTTCTTTCTTTCTTTCTTTCTTTCTTTCTTTCTTTCTTTCTTTCTTCCTTTCTTCCTTTCCTTTCCTTTCCTTTTCTTTTCTTTTCTTTTTTAGTGCTGCACCCACAGCATATGGAGGTTCCCAGGCTAAGGATCGAATCAGAGCCACAGCTGCTGGCCTATGCCACAGCCACAGCAAACAGGATCCGAGCCACATCTGAGACCTACACCATAGCTCATGGCAATGCCATACCCTTAACCCACTAAGCAAGGCCAGGGATTGAACCTGCAACCTCATGGTTCCTAGTCGGATTCATTTCCACTATGCCATGACAGGAACTCCTCTTTTCTTTTCTTTTTTTTTTTTAGGTTAGATTGTAAAGTTCTACTTGTTAAATTTTTTCTTTCTCTTTTATGCTGTTATTTTTGTCCTCAAGTACTTGGTGAATTTAGGTTTTCATTTATATGTACAAATGAAAGCCTAGGCAATAAATATGCTAACCCTCTAATTGTGTCTACAGTGAGGCTCTTCTGTGAATGAAGCACTAACTAGAGCTCTATGTATGTGAATGGGGCAAGTAGATGGGCATGACTGTTTTGAAGATGCTCTAGCAAGAAACTTTCTGGCAATCTCAAATGCCAGAATAAGGACAACTTTATCCAGGGGCATTATCTCTGCTAGGTGTTCTAGACAACTCAAACTTTTCTTCAGAGATTAATTCTCTGATTTTAAACCTGGAGGATACATGCTCATCCTGTATGCTACAGAGATCTGTGGGTGGGTGATGGGAGAGGGGTTCTTGAACAAAGAGCAGTCTGTAGTCCAATATTGCCCAAACTTATTTTAAATAAATATCACCTGGAACCTTTGTCAAAATTCCAGAATCCTGAGTCATAATGCCAGATGCACAGAACCAGAGTTCCCAGAGAAGGGTCCTGAGATTCTCTGTGTTTAACAAGATCTTCACATAACCTCATGATCAGCCGAGGTTGGTGACACCACCTATGGACAGTTCTTCAGTTGATCACTTTCCCCATCCACCTGTCCATCCCACCTCTGCTCCCAATCTCTGTACCTGCTCCATTGGAGTCTTTCTGTGGCTCCACATATAGGAACAGTGGTTCAATTTCTTTTTTTTTTTAATTAAGAGCATAGTTGATTTAGTGTGGTGTTAATTTCTCCTATACAACATAGTGACCCAGTCATACATACATATACATTTTTTTCTTATACTATCTTCCATCATGTTCTATCGTATGAGACTGGATATAGTTCCCTGTGCTGTACAGCAGGACTTCATTTCTTAGCCATTCTAAACGTAATAGTTTGCAGCTCTTTCCTATGTTGGTTTGAGATGGGAGGATCCTACATTTTTTTGCCTCTTAATATGATAGCCTCTACCTGCTTTCCATATTGCAGAGCATCATAAGATTCTGGTCTTATTTTAAATTTATTCTCTTTTTGCTTCCTTCCTTCTCTTCAATGGGTTTTTAGCAAAGAGGGAACGTAAATACATGCACTCAAAATACCCTCTTAAATTGAACCTCGGTAATCACACTTTGAAAAAAATCTCCTGAGCTAGGTTATTGCTTCTGTGCAGTGTGACAGATTGGATGTGGGGGATCAGAGAGATAGAGCAGTCTTGGATAATCCTCAACTGGCTGGTTTTAGCAGTGGGGCCAATTTTCATGTGTTTTACTACAAAGAAGAATGGGGGTGGGGGAAGAAACCATTTTGCTGGGGAAAGAGAATGAATTTCATAATTTACACGCCCAGCTTGATTCGAAGCCCTACGGAGCTGGTGTGATCTGGAAGCATATATCTGTGACTCATTCATTCATTTACTCATTTATCTCATTTATTCATCCATATGCATATATTAAACACCTTCTTAGTAAGTGCCAGGATACAGAACTAGAAATATAGGGGATGGAAACAAATCACAAAGCTAGTATGATACAATCTGATAAGTTTAATGACAGGAAGTATACGGAGTGCTTGAGAACTCACAGGAGAGGCACCAAACTTAGATTCTGCATGATGAGGGAAGGTGCTGACATTTAGGCTGAGATGGGGGAGCTGGATGAGTCTGGGGAAGTGGCCTCAACAGAGTAGTTATTTGAGAAAGAAGGAAGAGCCAGTAGGAAAGCTGAGAACCAAAAGAGAATATCAGCCCAGAATTCTGTATGACTCATCCTTAGCAGGAGGGAAGGCAAGCGAGGAGGGTGGAAAGGCAAGGGAGGGAAAGATGATGAAGATCTTCTCCAATGGGAAACTACTGGAGAGTCTTAAACAATCATCCCCAAAGTGGATCTGAGACCTTAGGAATGGATATGACCCAGTGGTTCTCTGGCTTTGGTCTGTGTCAGAATCAACCAAGAAATTTGTGAAAATGCACCTACTATGTGTAGCACTGCATTAAGCCTTTTGTTTAGGTATCTTCCTGATGTATATGATCTCCTAAACCTCATGATCTCAGAAAGTGCATGGAATATATACTCACCTCTGGCTGTAAAGTCCCTGCCCTTACTGCTACACAGTGTTGCCTCCAGAGAGAAGCATTATATATGAGACCCTTGAATTTCACAGAGGATATATGATGAGGTCTTTGCAAATTGTGAGATTTGCAATGCCATTATAGAAAACCGTTTGCTCTCGCCCATAACCCAGAGATTTTAGTTCAGGAGAGTGGAAATGGGCCTAGGAGTCTGAATTTTAATAAGCCTAAAGATGTTGTGTTATGGCAGATGGCTCCCTGACTCTACTCAGGGTAACTAAAGAATAGGGAAGAGGTCTGAGGTTGGTCCTGTAGGGCAGAAGAATCTCTGAAAATGGCTACGAAGAAAAGTCTGGAGAAGTAGGAGGTAAACTTGAAAAGAGCAGTCTCTGTCTATTGAGGATTCTACCACCCACAATGACTGAACTTTAGGAGAAGTGCACCAAAATTTAAGAAAAACTCTAGGAGTTTCTGTTGTGGTACAGCAGAAACAAATCCAACTAGGAACCATGAGATTGTGGGTTCAATTCCTGGCCTTGCTCAGTGGGTTAAGGATCCAACATTGCCGTGAGCTGTGGCGTAGGTCGCAGACATGGCTCGGATCTGGCATTGCTGTGGCTGTGGTGTAGGCTGGCAACTGTAGCTCCAATTAGACCCCTAGCCTGGGAACCCCCATATGCCATGTGTGCGGCCCTAAAAAGACCAAAAAAAAAAAAAGGGAAAAAAGAAAAACTCTGTGAGGGTGTTCCTGTTGTGGCTCAGCAGTAAGGTACCTGACGAGTATCCATGAGGATGTGGGTTAAGGATCTGGCGTTGCTGTGAGCTTTGATGTAGGTCACAGGCCTGACTCAGATCCTATGTTGCTATGACTATGGCGTAGGCAGGCTGCTACTGCTCTGAATTGACCCCAAGCCTGGGAACTTCCATATACTGTGGGTATAGCCCTAAAAAGACAAAAAAAAAAAAAAATGCTCTGCCTATTTTAAAAATTTTAAATATGAGCAAGCAAAATTCTCAAAATCAGAGTTTAAACTGGAGGTGGATAAGTCACTGTTTTGGACTATTTAATGCATTCAAAATCCAAATAAACAGATTCTGCTTTTCAAATGATGCTGGCTCTTCAGGCACCAATGGTAAGTGATTTCAGTGTGCTGAATTGCACATGCCTGATTGCTGCTGGATTTTACTGGCATTGAGTCTCAGCACAAAGCTGACTAATAAAAAAAACATTGTTAAAGTCTTCATTTTGGAGTTCCCATTTTGACTCAGTGGTAATGAACCTGACTAGTGTGCATGAGGACGAGTGTTCAATCCCTGGCCCCGCTGAGTGGATGAAGGGTCTGGTGCTGCCATGAGCTGTGGTGTAGGGCACAGATTTGGCTTGATCCAGCATTGCTTTGGCTGTGGCATAGGTTGGCATCTATAGCTGTGATTTGACCCCTAGCCTGGGAACTTCCACATACTGCAGGTTCTGCCCTAAAAGAACAAACGAACAAAAAAATTTCCCTTCATTTACTTTCAATTATAGTTGTCTCTTGTAATCTCCAATAGCTCTGGTTTCTTCCTAGGAGCATAAAACATTTCTTCTGAATTGAAATATAAACCTAATTAATTCTTATTCAGCCATTCTTCCATTCTTATATTAATTAATGTATTTACCTTAGAGACCCTCATTCTCAGCCCTAGAAATCACTTAGAAATTTTATGATAATAAAAATAAACAATTATTGCATACCCACCACGTGTGGCATGGCGTTATGTTCTTTACATATCCTCTAAGCCTCACAGTTTTGGAAAATAAATGATACTTATTTTCCCGAGATCATATAGCTTGTAAGTGCTAAAACTGAGACTTGGACCTGGAGAGTCTGGTTGCAAAGCCCATCTTACTCCTGTACTGGTTGCATCTAGATAGAAACAGTAAATAAAATAGACCCCTAAATTTCACCAAAGTTGTAGAAGAGACCTTTGAGAATTCTGGGATTCACAATGCCACCAAGGAAAACCATTTATCCTGTGATAGGTGGATGGTTTCCTAAACTCATTAAAGGCCTTGCCGACTCTCCTATAGACTAGCCTTGTCATTCAATGTATGTATTCATCTATACACATTACAGACCAACAAATTCATTAACTGTTGTCTGTTGAATTTATTCAACAAATGTTGAGCATCTGATGAATAAGACAAGGTCCTTGGCTTCACAGAGTCCTTATTCTGGAGGGGGGTGGTATGGGGTGGGGAAGGAAGATCTGGAATGATAAGTCTATAAATATCAAGAGCTTAGTAGGTTACTTTGTGGTTTTCATATACATGTAAATGTTCTAGACATTGCATAGGTCACTCAAAAGAGAAGGGATTTTTTTGAATGTGAGAAGAGATGTATTTAAGAGATTGCTAAAGGCTAATGACTTCTATTCGGAAAGGGCTAAAAGCGCAACCATCTTAATCAGATGGAAGCACCAAGAGAAAATGTTGCTTGTTGGAAGGAAAGGAAGAAGTCATGTCAAGGAGATGTTATGCTATCAATTTTGAGATATTAAGAAAATAACATCTGGACCACTGTTTCTTTGGTTTGCTTATTCCTGTCAGCTAAGAGTCAGACTTTTGGTGGACATTTCTTTAGTAACTTAAGGTAGAAGTTCATGGTTCCAGAGGAAAAGAAAGAGTAATAGCCATTTATTCTAGGCTCTTCCCTTGTCTAGGCTCTTCTTTCAACACCATTCAAGTCTTCTGAAATGACCTTACTCGACTAGAGAGTTTTGGGGTTCCCAATGTTTTATGTCAAACTCTGCATATAAAGAAGGATGGGAATGTACACTTTTAAAATGATTGCCATTAGAAACCAAGTGAAAGGTAATTTTCTATTCCATTGCTTTTATTAATTATGGCACAGAACTTATTGTCTCCTTGTAAGTAAATTACTCTATATTCTAGATTTGGAGTAGGTGTTGTAACTGATTTTTTTTTAAGAGAATTATCATGGGAGACAAAACTATTTTTAATAATTTACCATAAAGTGTGAATGAAAGACCTACTAATTATTTTTAGGGTAATGTCTAGTGAAAATACAAATGGATCAGCTATTGTGTTAACAATTACCATCAGCCAGTCTACTGGAAATCTTAAGATAAGTGCTAACATAATATCCCTTTTAAAAAAATTTGAGTAGAATTATTTCTTGATTACTTTTAAGACTATTTGAGTTATTTAACATTTGTTCTTGTTCAAAATTATAAATAGATTTTATTTAAAAAAATTAAATTAAGGAAGTAAAAAATAAACATTTTGAACTTCAGAAAAAGTGGCTCTAATCACCTATATTTATATTGAAAAAATTCACCTACACTCTTATTCACTCAAGCTGTGGAAAACAATTAATTTGTATAATACAATTTAGGAATCATTTGAGAGAAAAACTGCTTTTTTCCTTACTAGAAGAATAAATAAGCTTTTCTGTTCATATCTTGACAGTTTAAAAAGCAATATAACTCTGGAAGTGATTCTTTAATTCTCTCTCTAGTATTTACTAAGCATATGTTCTTGGACAAATCTCTTAATCTAACTGAGCTCTTACTTTTTAGTATCCCACATGCTGGTCAAGAAGATCAAATGAAATAATGTATATGATGTGGATAATTTATCTAAACTGGGAAATCCTACACATATTATGTACATGAACACACTCATGAAACTTTGTAAAGATTTTTTTTTTTTTTTTTTGTCTTTTTAGGGCCGTACCCGTAGCATATGGAAGCTCCCAAGCTAAGGATCAAATTGGAGCTGCAGCTGCTGGCCTACACCACAGGCACAGTCACAACAATGCCAGATCCACGCCATGTTTGCAATTTATACCACAGTTCATGGCAATGCCAGATCCTTAACCCACTGAGCAAGGCCAGGAATGGAACCTGCATCCTCATAGATACTAGTTGGGTTTGTTACTGCTAAGCTACCACGGGAACTCCCTTTTTTTTTTTTTTTTTTTTTGAGATCGCTTAACTGAACTGGTAGGAAAAATCCAGTGAATTGATAATTATAGAAGAAATATTTTATATTTAAAGATGATAAACCTACTTAGGAATTTCTACAACTCAGTGATACAAGGAAGGAGAACATATTGAAATGAACATGTCCTTGTACTGCTGTTGGAACAGAGCACAGCCCATCCAGGAGTTATGCTGACAGGAGGAATATTTCTTCAATGTGTCATGGTTGTTAGATTTGATCTTTTAATTCTTATGTTAAATAACCCTATAATACCTCAAACTATATTGCTTTTATATTGATAGATGTATTTAATTAATAGAAAGTAGTTGCCAATCTTATCCACCCCCCACCCACCCTAAGTTACTTATTCATTTCATTGCCTGCTCATAGCTATGAAATCAGAGACCTTCTCTTGCTCTATTTAATCTGCTGGTGGGTATGGAGTCCCAGTTTCATATGGAACACTGGGCAGAGCCCCTGCATGAGGATGGAGGCATATTCCATAGAAGATGTCATTCCTACTGTTTAGGAGCTCACTATCCAGTTGAAGGAACATTTGAAGCAAGGGAAAATATAGTTATGGATCAACATGCCAGTGAGAGCAAATTGATATAGAAACTCTGCTGGCCTGAAGGAGAGATGATGGATCCAAATACTTTTAATTCAGATTGTTTTCTGCTTGAGTATGGTCTGCAGCCGTCAGTCACCATGTGTCTGAATGGTTGTCAAGAGCATGATTTGAAACTTTCACATCCCACCATTCATCTCTCTTCTATTCTTTTTCCTGTTACCCTTGCCCTATAAATTGGACAAATTGTCCATCTGTGGGGTGATTTATAGTTGAGCTTATATATTTTCATACTTACTTCAAGAGATTACATTTACTCCTTTCTACAAAATAAAGAAGAAAATCTACTCTGTCATGTCCTACCAAAGAGATAGTTTATTATGTCTAGACTAATTATTATAGTAAGTGCATTAGGCAGCAACTGTTCTTTTGTTACACAACATGAGAAAATTCTATTTGATTCTGTTAAATAACTAAATAATGTGATTGACTCTAACCACGCTTTGAAAGTTATACTTTGTCTATCCACAGAGCTCCACATGACAGGGCTTAATTAGTTCTAATAAGCTATACCTGGTGGAACCTGCTACATTAGTCAGGGTAGGATCCATCTCCAGTTTTTGTTCTCTGGTCTCTTTAAAAATAGTGAGGACTCCAAAAGAGCATTGGCCAAAGTGGGTTCCATCCATTGATTTTTTTTTTTATATTGGAAATAAAAAATCAGAAAAATTTATAATTAAAAAAATCAACAACAAATCTGTTACTTGTCAATATAAACAATATTTTTTTTCTGTAAAATTACTAAATTTTCCAAAACAAAAAAAAAATTCAGAAGGAACGTGCCCTTTAACTACTGGATTCTTTTGTCAGCTTCTGCATCAGTTGGTTGCAATATCACAGACCATGTAAACTTGAAAAATTTTACATTGCACTTGTTTTGTTTGTTTGTTTGTTTTGCCTTTTTGTCTTTTTAGGGCTGGACCTGCAGCACATGGAGGTTCCCAGGCTAGGGGTTGAATCGGAGCTGCAGCTGCCTGCCTACACCACAGCTCACAGCAACGCTGGATCCTTAACCTACTGAGCAAGGCTAGGGATTGAATCCACATCCTCATGGATGCTAGTCGGGTTGGTTAACCACTGAGCCACAACAGGAACTCTATACTTTGCACTTGTGAGGGAATGAGAGCAAAAGGAAAAATAATATCTTCATATTATTATGAAAATATTCGGACTCATGGATTCCTTGAAAGAGTTTCAGGAATCTTAGTGATCTCCAATCCATACTCTGAGAACCCCTGGGCTAATTTATATTATGATAATATACAATCCTCAAACAGTAGTGGCTTAATCATAAAGTGTTTTTTTTTTTCTTGTCTCTCATGTTGGCATCCATTGTGGATCAGTTGGATGTTTTGCTCTGTCATTGTAACCCTCGCTCTGGGATCCATTTTAGTGGAAGAAACTCTTTAGAACATTGCTGATAACTGTGGCAAAGGAAAAAGAAAGCATGGCAGAATACACACTGATTCTTAAAGCCTCCCCTGCAAATGACACCTAGTACTTCTGCTCACATGCTATTAGGTAAAGCAATTCACATATCCTAGACCAACTTCATGAAGTTAGGGAGGTATAACCCTCATATAGGGACAGACACAGGCTATTTGTGAATAGTAATACTGTCTGCCATACTCACTAATTTTTTAAAACACATTTAACTCTTGTGTCAAATGATTTGATGCTCACAGACTGATCTTAGTCAGAGTTTAGTAAGGTTAATCTTTATCTTTGCCTCTAAACCTGGCCCTTTTCTAGGTTTCTAGAGTTTAACAAATGCCTAACATGTATTTAGTGTTTAATAAACATTCATCATATAAATGGACAACTATCTGATAATATATAATTTAGATATGCTGTATATAGTGCATGACACTTATGTGCCTAAAATTCCAAGAATGACATATTCAAATACTGGCCAGATTAATTTTGGATCTGGAAAGGTTCTTATTGATAATCCAGCTCAACCATGTCATTTAACAGATGATTCAGTTGAAGCGTGAAGAAATTAAATAACATTATTTTAACCCTAGAAATGGAAATAGAGTTAATTGATCTGGCATGTATTTTGAAAATGGTGTTGAGTTTAGGAGGGCTTCTAGATAAATCCTAATAAATACTCAAATGATAATCATCTTGTTGATTTCTGCATCAGCATTCCATAGTGTCCAAAATCTAAAATTTCTGGTACTCAAAAGAAAAGATAATTTTAAAGAAACTTTATCTTAAAACTTTTATTTACTGTGCTTCCCTTGAGGTGCCACTGGACTAAAAAAATCTTTGCCGAATTTCTAGTTCTGTTACAGGTTGAAACTCATTCTGAAGGCCACCCTCTTGACTATTTCTATTGTAAAAGCCATTTTCTAAAACAAGTTATGCTAATAGTGGTATCTTGCAGATGATAGCAAGGTTATTTAATATAAACCTCCAAGATGTAGGCAATTGCTCCCACCTTCAAGAAATCCAGTTAAACGTTTATATTTTATTCTCATTAACTGTAGAACTAAAAGTGTCAAACTTAAGTAAAAGAGACTGAATATAGACAAGTATACAGCAGTGTGTTTTCCCACAGTACAGTAAAAATTAATCGATGAAAAAAATAAAATCTTGTAATTATAAGATACTTTCTTCCTAAGAGCAATATATTATGCCAATTAAGCTTTGCAATAGCCCAATAAGAGTAGGTAAGGGACAAATATTCCCTTTTCATAGATGAAAAAATCAAGGTACAATCAGGTTAGAGGAGAAGCCAGAGGTCACACAGTGAGTCATTAACAAAGCCAAGAAGGCACAATGATGTTTTTTTCTTCCAATATGGTGCCCCAGACTTGTAGCCTCTGTAGCCATGATTATACATTTTGATAAATAACAGAAATGCAAAATGTGTCTTAGTCAGAATATGTGGAATGAAACCTAAATTGTAAATTTGGCAATTATCTTTGCAGGAAACAAGAAATTGCTTCTACTTTCAAAAACAGGCTCCCCAATATTTTTTCTCATTTTCTTTGTATTCAAAAATATCTATTATCTAACTTCAAATAAATGCAAATACAACTGTGATACAAAGTAGTGTTTGTGCCAGTAGTACCATTAAAAACCCTCATGTGTGAATGGGTGTTTAATTAGGCTGTATTAGATTAATCCCATGTTTCCATTGGTTGTAACAAATGAAAAGATAGTATGCACTGCCATGGGGATAGACATTTAAAGCTCAATGTAACTTTCATATTTTTCCATGTGATCGGTCAGCTAGGACTTCCTTTTAATTTGATGAAATTTGGTTTGTAAATCAGAAAACCTTTTAATTGCAAGAAATGCAAAGTAGGAATCTTTTTTTTTTTTAAAGGATTGACATTACCTTTGTTGTTCCATACATTAAAATAAGACCCATAAGGGACAGCTCTAAACAATGAATTTCATAAAAATAGATAAAAGCTTGTTCCTTGGGCCTATGTGGAAATTCAGACAGAGGCTTAGAAAGAACAACTTAATACTTCTAATATGATGATATTGCCTAGGTAGCAGTAGAATATTTGTTATAAAAGGTCTTAAATGTCATTTCCTAATGACATTTTCAGGTAATTTTAACCACTTTTAAAATAATTGCATATAGATTATAGTTATTGTATAAGAAAAGACTTGCTTCCAATTTAAACAATGTTGGGAAGTTAAATGTAAATTTAAGTAGTGAAACATAATTTTTGAATCAGAAAAATATTCCAGCCGACGTGTAAGTTTTGCTTTGTCACTGTACTGTATTCTGTTCAGTAGAACAAAGACCGATGCATAATGAGCCAATGTAAATGAAGTCAAATCAGCAAAAGCATAGTGGGGGAGGGGGAGGTGTAAAATATGACAGTCGGTATAATGACCAGGGAGTAGAGAATTTAAATGTTTAATGCCTACACATTCAGATTCATTTTTCTGTCATCACTTTGAATGGGTAGACTGAGGTGCTTGAAAGTCCAGAATGAAAATATTATCCCCTGGACCAGAAGAATTATTAATGTTATTTAATAGCACAGATATGGTCTGTACTCAATATTGTCTTTCTATTACTTCCCCCACCCACCTCAGGAAGAAAAAAAGGGATGTGGTTATAATTAGGGATGATTAGAAAATGCTGTGTTTATTGGGGGCTTTCTTTCTTACCCTCCTGTACTACATGCTAGCTTCCCACTTCTCAGCCATGATGGAAGCTCAGAACACAATAGGAACACAGCAACAATATGAATTGCAAATACATGTATATCTTTCTGCACAACCTATCTTATTAACTCTTAATAAAATGAGTATCCTCTAAAAAATATCCTGAGCTGTAAATTGCTTTACTACTGATGACGGGCTTTGGAAAAATGCTACACATGCCTTACAATCAACTAGACAGAGTTGTGTTAAACAGAATTGCTTAGCTCTTGTCTGTAAATTACTCCCCTCCCTCTCCAATAAAGGAATGAATCTTGCTTAATAATCTATGCTGCTTAGCATGTGTTATAACTGTACATCTGAAAATCTCCGTATTTTACATATCCCACACTTCAGGACTATAACAAGCCTTTATCTTAATGTTCTCATATTTAACATTTTCCTACATAAAGCACGAATTTTCAAGAATACTGGGATAAAGATCATTTAATACAGTGTCTCCCACCATCCCATTTCTCTCATGTGCCGCTCCAAACTATGGCTGTCTTGAAAGATATTCATAAATTCATTTCTCTGTCTAGGCAGTTTAACACACAGTAATTAAACTGGAGCTATAAACAGCAAAGCACATACACGGACTTCTCGGATTTCAAATATTACATTAAACTAGAGAATGTTAATCCCTAAAAGTAAGTGCATTGATAATATGAAGGTGAAATTCTATTGGGGGTGGGGAGATAGGTGGAAAATGAATTGGAAATTAAAGTAAGTTGAATTTCTAGTTTTACTGTTAGTTAAATCATTGAAGAGCATTGGTATCTTTACAGCTTTAAAAAAGGGAGAAAAGATTTCTTTGGCACTGGTGGTGTGCAATAAAAGGCTTCAGTTAAACTAGCTCCATGTATGGGAGGGGTGTGTGTGTTGAGGGTTGGGGAAACACAGGAACCTGAATACTTGCTTTGTAAATATTTAAGCTTTTTGGCAGGCTAGAATCTAAAGAAGAAATAAAATGCTAGCCTTTTACCTTTGAACTCTTTGGTGAAATATCTTAATGTGGCCAAATGTGAATACAGTGAACTTAATCAGTAAATTTGACTGAGATTTATGAAGTTTTTCATTCCAAATGTATTTACATATACACAAGCACATATATGTACATAAATTTATTTTATTACATCCATTTTACACAAACTGAACCTTAAGCAGTTGAAGTACTAAAAAAAAGCCAATCAAAATACTCTTCATATATCCTTAAGTCCATAAACCTCTTTAAATCGTCTCTTTTAAAAAACAACTAAATTATGGAAATGCAGACTGCATTACAGAATATTTGCCAGTTATATCTTGATTCTTATTTGAAATTCCCACAAGAATATAGGCATGACGGTAATATAAACCATAGAAACAGGCAAAAAAAAAAAAGTAGAACACAGGGACTTGTAAATAAATCCATGAATATCAAGAAGCACAGATGCTGAGATTATGCATTTTTACCAGTACAGTTCTGTGCTTGTAAACTATAAGGCCAGACATTTGTAAGATGCAGTGTAGCAGGCCCTGCAGAGGGAGAGAAACACTGAGAAAGGTGGGGAGGAGGGAAGAAGGGAGGGAAAGTGAGTGAGAGGCTGAGAGAGAGGGAGAGAGAGAGAGAGATTGAGAAGAAGGGAGGGGGCAGATAGCCAGACACAATAACGCATAATAATGTTAACATTCCTGCATGTCTAATGGCTTAAATATGCTGTGTGCCTCACTCTAGCCCCACACGGCAGCTGATGTCAAAGAACCATTTAATATTTTATCAATAGTCCTTCTTTGAACCAAAAAAATTTTTTTCCCTATAAAAAGGATTCAGGGGCTTCCAAGCATGAAAAAAATTAAATCTCTTGAATGGCAAAATTTTAAGACACAACATATTTGTGAATACCTTATGTTCAGCAAGATTCACATCATTCTCCAAAGCATCTTACATTATTTACATCTTAGCAATGTCAACATGTCTTATTTACCAAGGAAACATAAAGTCATATTTTTAGAGTGTCTTTTTTCTCACATTAGGAATGGATAGCTTTACTTTTTAATGCAAAAGAAACTCATTGATTGAATTCTTATAATATCAGTTGGACTTTTAGCTGGTGGTGGTTTTGGGGTGGAAAATATTGTTTTCTTGTTTGATGGATACTATGCCTGTAACAAAGAATGACTGAATTGTCTTAACAAAGAAGATGAAAGCTGTATGTGTTGGTTACAATAGAATAACCACCTTCCAGATCTCTTAAATCCACAATATATGTAGTGTGGGTCCTGAGTGGCTTTTGTTTTCAATGTCTTTTGTAAGCTTTTAGGGTTTTTTCTGCATCAAATGTCAAGTTAATTTACAGGGCGCTATTACTGATATGTTTCCTTGGCTTGTGGTTTTCTGTGAAAGGCAGGCAGCTGAGACCAAGTCTTCGGCTAGGGGGGAGGGGCAGCCGGCGAGCCCCTAACACATACACTGTGCCAGGGTCTGTAAATTGGCTGCCTGTATGACAGCGGGCCCAGGGAAACCTCTAGTCTTCATTTGCATGCTGAAGAATATCCAGGATTAAACCGGACTGATTTTCATACAGGATTTAGACCTGACATTTATTATTCGGTTCACAGACCTCTTGAAGGAAAGTTTGTTTTCCACTCATAGATGAAAAATCTTCTAAGATAAATAAAGACTGGCTTAGCAGTAACAGTAAATAAATATCCTTCCTGTATTTCTTATGAATTTATCATATATGATTACCAGACAGATGTTTGCCACCAAATTACTATATTTTTCTCTTTAGCAATTCTAAAGAAAAATATCTATCAAAGCCCCTCTCAGTATTTGTAAAACACATTCATTTAATTCCAGAACTTGATTTTTCATAAATACAATTAGAGACAGGTACTTGATTTCAAAACAAATTAAAACAATATTGGAGTAGTAAAATACTCAGAAATGCTTAATTTTGTATTTTCTTCATGTGTTTTCATGAGGACAGAAGATTTTGGTTATACTTGCTTAGACCCTTTCATATAAAACATGCAAATTATAAATGAATGCCACGCATAAACCCTATCTACCAAATTTATAACATAGATAGTTCATTTTCACTACCAAATGGTTCCATAAAATATTCCAGTATCTTTTAACATTTAGGTATTAACTGTTTGTCCAGACAAACATTTATAATCCAATATTTCAGCAATATTTTAACTAAACCAAGGTTTAATTTCTAATGTTCAAACAAAACATTTTGACATAGTACCAATATGAAGAAACATGGTAGAGTTGCTTTACATTTTCTGGAATTCATTTTCTATGTGGGTCAGAGTAAAGACTGCAAATAGTGATTAAGCAGGCCCAGAAGAAATTTAGACTTCCTCTTGTATTAATAAACACAACAGACTTTTCAAGTGCATTGAAAACACACCAAATACAGTTAATAAATGTGCAGTAAAATAATACAAATACTAGCACTTAACTATATTATTGTTTCTGTCAGTGCCTATGGAGAAAACACTGTAAAATCTGCTATATATTTGAATTTTTAATGTGTCAATGGAACTTTTGAAAATGTGTTCTGGTATTTAATTTCTTTATGGATATTAACTTATTCATAACAAATCTTAAACATGGACATTATAGGATGTTTCCTTTGATAATTTTTTGCGTTGCATTTTATTATAAATGTACATATGAATCACATTTACTTCATCAAATCAATTATTATTATACTCAGTAAGAAGCATATATAATTAAAGTTTTAGACAGACAATATCAATGAAGTTTTATAGTGGGATGTCAGTATCTTATATACAAATCAGATTATTAACCAAGCATTTAATAAATGAACAAATGAGTCCATCTAGTTTTGCCTTAATTTAATTACCATACAAAACATGCACACGAATAATCAGGCTCTTTACCAAAATTTAGGTAAAACCAAAGAATTATTGCTGTGAAAAGGTTTTGGTCATCTTTAGTGTAGAAATATATCTCCTTTATATATATATGTAAATTACAAATGCTAACATAAATATTATTGCAAAATGTGTCTACACATACAGAATGAAGAGAATCAAGGCACTTATTTGAACAATTCAGGCTAAACCCCTCACTTTTGCTTGCAATAGATAATTGAGGCAAAAGTGTTTCTCCCTTGAATTATCTGGATGATTGCATCGATTCTTCGCTTTGCTTTATACGAGTATATGGATAATAGCAATTGTGTGTCTTCAGAAATTGCCACTTTAAAAACATGCAAATATAGAACACATTCATTTACGACACTACTACCTTATGGCTTAATATACCACTAGACTTATTTGTTAATGAAAGTGGAATCTTAAAAAAGGGGAGGGGTTAAATATATTTTCCTAAGTAATAATTTCTAAAGCAACTTATAGGGATATTTAGATGTAACATACAATTATACATGCATCATGCAAACTAGGTTTCTCCAACCTTCTCTGGCATACTAATGCCCCAGTCTTCTTCATTATTATTTCTATTAACAGTCTACTTCCACAGTAGGCCCTGATAATTGTATGGAGGGTATTCACGATGGTGTGTTACAAATATAGTACTGGAGGACATTTAATTGTGAAAGTTTGACCCTCCACCTGAAATTCTGAAAGTATATAATTGAGAAAAAGGAATTCTGGAATCCAGTTGGTTGGAATAGGGAGGATCATTTTCAATCAAGCCAATTTTTAATGACTTTATTGTTAATGCACTTAAAAATATGGCTGCTATAATGACTTGAGCTCACACAGTTATTCGTCCTTTCTAGTAACTGCATAAAAACCAGATATTAATTGCCCCACCATTTAAAATTCTTGCTACAATTCACATTTACTTACTTTAAACTCAGGATATCTCTCAATCAAATTGTGGGCTCTTTATATCTTCAATGTAATTAGTATTGTACAATATTCATGACAAACATAAGAAAAAAGGAAAAGGATTCCTACTTGGTAATCACTATAAATATGAAATTGTCAAGCCAGTCCTAATTAGTCACCAAGATAAAGATAATATGCAAGTCTCTAAGGGGTGCAACAAGACTTAGAACAAAATTCAAATATGCCACAATTGGATTATTGTTTCAAATGCCTATGCTTGATAAAGTTGGTGGACCTTGTTTGCCAAATAATTCTGTCAAGCAAAGCAGTCATAGTTTAAAAGTAATTGAGCAATTTGGCCTCATCTTAAAATGGCACATGCAAACATCCATGCTTTTGTTGGTTTGGAAATATGCAAGATGCTTGATAAAAAGTATCACCTAATAAGATTCGGTATATCATACTTTTTAAACTTCAACAGGTAGAGAATCATTTTTAAACTTGCTTTTAAAAAAACATTCTAGTAAAGCATTTGATTGTTTAACATTTTTATTATTCAAGTTCTTACCATTCCACACTACTCCCTAGAGAGGGGCCCAGAAAATATTAAAAATACTATAGAAATATAAAGGATAAGATATTTGTCACTCTCGTTTAAATTGATGTATGCTGCTGTCCTATAAACGTCACATCGGATAATCCTGAAAAATTACCATGAATCTCCATAATTACGCATATTCATGATGCTGTTTTGCATAGTGCTAACAGCAGACTGCATGTGGGGTGGGAAGTGAAGGGGGGTAGTAGTGATGTGACAGATTAAAATTATTACCAGTATCATGGAAATAGACATAGCAACAGTTCCATTTTGTTAGGTCTTAGAAAACAAAAGCATATCCTAAAATTGCATAGTAATTAAATAACTCGACATTTTTCTCCTACATATTTAACCATAAAAAGTTAACAGCGATAAACTGACTAGAAACATCACTGTTCCTTGAAATGTGCTTATATTTATCATGGATTCCTAGGTACAGGACTATGTCAACTGAAAGGAGAAGGTGCTTTTTAACTTTTTTTGAGGCAGGGGAGGGGAGATGGCAGGGTGATGGAGAATTCCCAAGCCTTCGAAATGGTACACAGGTTTCTTACCGGGTTCGAAACTCTGGATGAGCTGAGTGCAAAGCATGTAGGTACATCTAATAAATATAGGGACTGAATCATATTTGGTAAACTGTTAAAAGGCTCTAAGAAATAGAAAAGTTGTCTGGTGTCTATCTCAATAGCTTTTTTGTGCTGAGGCAGAGAGCAGAGTTAATCAGGGACTCTAGAAGTAATTATCGACAGAGTTTGGGTAATACAAATGCTTGGGTAAACAGCGATTGTTCTTTCCACAAGATTGCGAGTAGAAACAACAATACTGGTATTGTCCTCCACTTCTCATTAAGGGGACTCGGGGAGGGAGTGCTGCACTGCGAGGCGGATGGGAAACTGACAGGCAAACTGTGCTCCGAAAGACTCTCTTCTGATCCCACTACCACAAACTCTGGCTTTTGGCATCAGGAGTGCCAGCTGCATCGGGAGAAGCCAAGCCTGTCATACCATCTTCACGTCAAATCTTCAAGATACAAGAGCTAGAGCATAGTTAAAGCTTAATGAAGAAACAAATACAAAAGGGAAGATTAGGCCTTGTTAACACTTGCATTCATTTGTTCTTATAGAAACTGCACTGGATGGGTTGTTTTATAGAACTCATTCTTTTTTTCTCTGAAGTAGAAAAGTTACATTGAGGATGCATTTTTTTTATGTTGTAAATACAAAGAAAAAAAAATCTTTTAGTTCCTCTGTAACTATCAGCCAGCAAATTGTTTTGTCAAAAATGCCATTTGAAACAGTGATGTCCATGACAACTGTCAAAATTGGTAAATAAATACTTTTATTTTTTTAATATTAATCATATTATACTTGTCATGTGAAGCATTTCCTTGCATACTTAAGTTGTACCCTTGCACTCTTGAAAAATTGGGATGCGAAACTTTATCTATTGTTATTGGATAACAAACAATCTCTTTGGGATGAAACATTTATGTTTCATGGCACCACATTACTTTTATCTTCAAATTAATTGCATTTGAGAAAAAGGAACCATATTTTTAAAGTTCACTATAAACTAGCTGGAAAGTTTGACAGCAGAATGCTACAATTATTTTTTATTGTCGTAAGCAGTCAGTCAGCTGTACAAAGGTGTATTGTGTACAGCTGCAATGTAAAACCTGTTTTTGTTTATGCTATCTGTCAGCCACTTAATATGGCTAAGGTGCATTCTAAATGATATTATTCCAGAGGAAACAGGAACACTTTAAGGGAATAATGTACTTCCTATTCTATGCTTTGTGTGTAAGGCCTACCCACGAAAGGTTCTTAATGTATCTGTGGTTCTTAAACTGTAGATACATGTTGAAAGAAAATGGGTGATTTTTTTGGTAGATTTTGAAGAGAGGAATGTGTGATACCTATATTGAGATAAGAGAGATTTGATTTTTATAAATTCTCCTGTATTTTAGATGCAGACTTGTGAAGAACTTTGCCTTGCTTATGATGGAAAACATAGGAATATGAATAGATAGGTATTTTTTTTCAGAAAGTAACTTTGTGTAGACGTATGAAAAGACAATACCCAAAGACAATGCACCCTAATTACTAAAAAATTATTTTTTATGAGAAAGGTATTTAAAATATGTCTTGTTTTTGGTGTGGTGGGAATGGATCCCTTTTACACTTTTAGTGTCAGGTAATATCACCACCGTGGTATTATATGCTGAGTTCCTCTTGACGTTTACTGTTTGTGTTTTTTATTTTTGACATGATTTTTGTCCATGGCACATAAAATAGCCAAACGAAAGTGGGCCTTGACATACTCAAAAGTATCTCATATTTTCTAATGCTCATACTTCTCACTACTCTGAACTATGGATGTCACCTTTTTGAGGTAACTGCATCTCAAAATGTGAGGTCATGTTGTAGGAAGCTGACCTCATTACAAACACTTCTCAGAGAATTTGTTACAATGAATTCATTGATTAATCATTTAAATGGCACTGTAAGTGGCAATTCTCATATGCTTTCAGACCAAGTGCAGTTAAAAACTGAATATTGCTATTTTTATTTGTTAATTTTATTAGCAGTCTTCTCAGTGGTTTATAATTAAATGTGACAGGTAGATTTGCATGATATCTCCAAATGTGTTTAGCTACACAAGAGTATTATTGTAACTTTTTGTGATAACAAGTAAAAGGAGACTAAAATTTTCTTTCCGAGCAATAGAACTCCTTTTTAGGATTTTCTTAATAATTACTTCAGCATTAATGTGACTACACTTTCTATTAATTTCTAAAACTGTCCAACTGACTTTATGAATCAGTTATGTACCAACAGAACATGCAACTAGAGAATGTGCAAGAGAATCTTTACCTCTAGAATTCATTCTATACATTATAAAATATGTACGTATTTACTTGGATTCCTTAAAGACAATAGCATAACAGAATAGAATAAAATAGCTTATGTTGCCTGAAGCAAAACTTGACAAAAATGTTTATGTTTATTATACCATAATCACCACACATACATAGTTCGTATATTTAGAATCTTACTGACAAAATGAATACAAGTACATTTTGTATTTGAAAAATATATGATGCCGGACTGAAGTTGTAGAATTTAGGTGAGTAGATAGGGCTATGAGTATATCTGATAGTGATCTGGCTTCACTTTAGATCACAAAACATTACTTAAGTTTATACTTTTGTAGGGTTTAATGTTAATTTCCACAGGTTTATAACTTAGATGAACAAAAATAAAAGAAGAAATTATACCTTCATTTAGATCAGGGAGTGTACTCCATGAATTTAATTAAACTTTCCTTTAAAGTAAGTTTTACATTGTTTTCCATTCAATATGAAGAATCAAATTTTTAAAGTGTTGAAAAAAATGTGTTTGGTAAGAATAGAACAATTCTGATGTAACTAAAGAAATTAAGTATACATGAATATTTGGGCACTGGTAAACTTTTTTTGAATTGTTCCCTTTTTTTAAAGATGTCATCCTGACCAGAGGCCTAATCAGAATGAACCAACAAGTTGTTCCTCACCCCTTTACCTCTGGCCGTGTGGGACTTTGTGGAGGCAGAGGGGGCATGTACAAGAATAGAATTACGCTGGGTCCAGTAGCAGCGATTTCTGCTGTAGCATCCTAACCTCAAGCTTGCTAAAATTATGAGCACAATCCCACTAAAAAGTCCTCCTGGTCTCCATCCTTATTGCAGAGAAGAAAAGTGCAATTTTCTTAGAGGAGGACTGACTAACGGGGTGTGGGATTGGTATGCAATCAGAGTTCTTTTAACCTGAGCTCATGCTTGTATGTATTGGATGAGTGCATCTTTGTTCATTCTTTTCCACAGGCTTCTATATCTAGGAGCTTAAGAAAATCCATTCATCCAAACTCTAGTTTGCCTAATATCTCTTCTCAATATGGATGGTGCTTGGCTTGAGTGAATCAGGTGGTCATTTTTGTGTATAGGAATTTATCTGCAAGAGGATAGGCTTTGGAGTAAGATCTGGATTAGAACTGCAGCTTTTCCTTATTTGGAGCATTGTCTTAGCTTTAGGAATTTCTTCCTTACATAGTGACTTTAAAGATTACATAAAATATCATCTGACAAAATGACTAGTACTGTCTCTGGAACATAAAAGATGCCCCAGAATACAGGTTGAACCAGAAATTTGAATGTGTAGATACAGTCCAAGAAAAATTCAGAGCTGAGTGCTTTGTTAAGAATGGTGGTTATAACTTGAGTGGTGCCTGTGGTGGGGGTTGGGGGTGCACAGAGCCCCTCATCATCTGGAAAGAGCAATGAGACCCTGCTTGGGGCTGCTGCCTGAGTCTCAGCTCAGAGTTGCACATGTAACCAAACTGCATGAAACTTGAGTCTTTTCTCATAGCTGCAAGTTAGTCAAGAGTCACAAAACTGGACCTTTACCTTGATCAGGTGAGGTAATTGACATTTTGTGACTGCTTTCTTAATGCTAATACATAATAAACAGTGCCATCTACAACAACAAAAAAAAAAAAGAGGTTTACCAAAAAAGTTTTTTGAAACTGGATGCTTAGAAGCATGCAAAAAGAATGAAAGTTGGCACAGAAATCCAATAGTTTTTTTTTTTTTAAAACACAGAACCTAATATATGATAGAATAAATAAACATCTGCTGAATGAATACACAAATAAAGGTGAATTTTAAATATGCAAACCACTAAATTTGAAAATAAGTAATTCCAAGTTTACTCCTAACCCTTCCTTTTTTTTTTCTTTTGAGAATAAAAAGTTCAAGTGACTTTAAAGAGTGAAGGGCACTCTAAAACAATCCATCTTTATGTTCACATATGTTAAAGAAGAACCTACTGGACATATACCATTATGGAATGTAGCTTAAAGTATAAATCTCTAATAATATCTGTTTCTTGTATAATTTTTTAAATACAAATTCTAGCGTAGTCACATATTTATTCATGGAATAGTTTATCATTTCTTATGGTACAAATATTTACTTAGAATATTTTCCTGAACAATGTAGTCAGTTGTTTACCAAACCTGTCCTTTTACTGTCTTATGCAAAAAGATATGTTTTCAGACATCCTTGTAAGTTTGGGCTTAGTCAAGACAGCCAATGTATGTAGGCCAACAAAAATGAGTGCCTCAGCTGTAGGCTTTGTGTTGACCTGTTAACCTGAATTTCATTTCAGACTACTTTTGTATTTAAACTTAAATTCTATAACCTATATACACACGTGGGATTAATTCTCATTTGAGAATTATCATCCTACTTTAGAATAACTGTAGCAGCAAAAATAGGTGTTCATTTCAGCCATCAACTTTTTTTCAAGACGTGGAACTTGTCTTCTTGAGAGTTCTTCTGTACAGCTCAGGGAAGAGTCAACTTAAAGTGATACCAATAGGAGTTTGCAGAGATGTCACTTCATAATGGATGGTGGCATCTGTGGAGTTCCTTTATTCTCTGGCATTCATAAAAATTATAGCACAATCTATATACATTTTAAGTGCCAATATAAATATAAAAACTTTCTAAATGATATTTTCCTAGTGGATACAATTCATATAAATCTTAGTGATTCAAAATAAAACCAGGTGATCCTAATACTTTCTTTGTGGTATAAAACTTATGTATTAGAAACATTTTAAAAATGCAGAGTCACCTCAAACTAAAAATAAGTAAATGAAGCAGATCAAATTTTTAGAGCTGCCAACATATTAGCCCACTTATAAGTCACTTATAATGTAAAAAAATGCCTATTGCATGTCCAACTTGCTAGTACATCTATAAAGATTAGAAAGGGTATTATCTTTCTAGGAAATATACATTAAATTTAATGCAAAAAAACTCCTATTTCACTATTGATTTTCTTCATTGTACTTTGAATTTAAGACCCTAAAGAACCTTTCTGTAACACTAAATTGAATTTTGCCTGTTTTTTGTCCTAGGAAAATTGATGGTGATTTTAAGCCACTATTCAAATATCTGTCTTAAAAGCATTCATTTTTTTTTTTGGTAGCTTGATAACATAATAAATACTTTAACCAAAGTAATGAAATGAAGATGATATACTTATCTTTGTTTCTACAGTGTTGTATGATCTGGTAAAGTACACTTGCAGAAATTATCCTGCTGAATAAACACATAATAAACTTATATCCAAGTGTTTTTGGATGATAAACATTTCTCAGAGTAGTACGTTTATTTTAAAGATGTTTTCTGATTATTTTAAAAACATGTGACTTTCTCTTTTTAGGAACTTTTTGAAAAAATCTTTGCTAGCATAGAGCTTTTTCAAGTAAAAGGCACAGATTTACCCTTCAAGGGTTTCCTTTTCCCACTGTCTGGTGTAAAGGACTTATAAGGACAAATTTAACTATAGTATGGGAGAACTTGAGATAAAGAATTTCCACAGAGAAACAAGAGGATAGTGATGTCCGACTTTTATTTACTTCAAAAAATAATGTATCACCTCACAGTTTTTAGCCATGATTAGGACCCAAAGATGTGCCAGTTAAATAACATACAGGAGCCATACCTCACTCAGATCAAGCCACAATGTTCTAATAAACAATTTGCATTTATAAATCTTCAGCATGATAATGTTAATAATTTTCTTTGTATTGTTCCTTTTTAGTAAATGTCACATATTTTTAGAATGAATTGTGATTATCTTATGGGGCCATCATATTAATAATTTATTTTAATACTAAAAAGCACATTAGCTGTCCTTCCTCCAATATTGGAATGCCAGTTTTCAGTATCAATTCTCTCTGCTGCAGACACATGCTTATGTGTTTTGCACCAATCAAAATCTTCTCTTTTTTCTTTCTTTCTTTCTCTGCCTTTTCTTCCTCTGTTTCCTGCAGTCTTTCCCCCTCTCTAACCAGTTCCCTTCCCTGCCCTTAGTTCTCCACTGCAGAGTACAGTGAACATATTAGGAGCTTTCAGTTGTGGTTGGGCTTCTAACCTTGCTCAACTATGTCATTAGCAAGGGGATTCAGTTTCTTGAATTCATTAATAGTATTTTGCCACAAAAGGCTTTGTAGTTCTCTCCTGAATATTGAGCTTAGCTTAATAACATTCCATTTATGTTAAAGACACATTTAATCTGTAAGTGTGACCTTTAGAAGAATTCTCTTGTTTTTCATTAAAGAAACAGTGCATTACAAATATTAATTATTCCTTGATGCCATATTTTAATTAACTAATCATGTGCTATTTGCAGCAATAAAGAGTATAGTAATGTATGTGCAGTGATGCTATGTAATGCAAGATCGATATCAAAGAATCCATTGCTGCAGAAAAGACATGTTTTGAGTATCTTCTCTGGATGAGTTTGCTTATATGAAACATTTAGTCTAGAATGATGCTTTGTTTTGCTTTGCGTTTTGTATTTTTAAATGCCAATGTAAGTCTGATTAAAATGCTGAACATATCGTTAGCCCCATCACTAATAAGTGAACGTTCACTGATGCATATTAGCAGGGTCTAGCAATGTGGTGAAATTGTCACTTAAGTGCTTGGAATCTGAACACAGAAAATGACAGGCAATGCCGAAGGTCCGGCTCCAGTGCATGTCTTCACTGTAGCTAGAGTCACTGGAATGGTGAAACCAGTTTAGGTTCAAGGTCGCTGCTGACATTCAGCTGTCATGGCTTCATTGTCTGCAGGCCTTCTCTCCATTGACACATTCAAGAGTACTTTATAGCAACCACAAAGAGCCAGTCAATTGATACCATTACACTTCATGCACACACAAACCACAAGCCTGTTCAGGACTGTTGATACAGTCTAACATTTATTCATTAAGGGATCTATTGAAAATGCAACTTGCCCAGCCCCACTCTTAACAACATAGACTTACTTGTTTAGTCCAAACATTTAGCTACGTCTTTTTCAAGTTTTGCACAGCATTCTCTAATTGAAGTAACATTATCTGCATTTTAATGCTACACCATTTATGTCCAATGAAAGATTACCTGAAGAACCCTGCCATTACCACACTAGTTTAAATACAGGCAGCCGTATAGAAAAAATATACACAAAAGATGTAAGCAGGGGGAAAAGGGAGATATTTATTTGTTCTGGGAGTGCCACGGAAATCCAATTGCTCAGAAATGAAATAAGAGTCTGAAGTGAAAGGAGGGAAAACCTAAGCTTGGGTCAGGGAAGAGGCAGTGATTAGCTCCATTGTTAGGAGCTCTTTGAGCTTCGTTGGTTGTAAAGAAAAACCCACTAATGAATCTATTGAAGCTTGCCAGAACTTTGTGTGGAAGACAACTTAAGTTATGGTGCTTATCTAAAAAATGGTAGTAAAGCATGTGGATATATAAAACAGCACATATGTCTCTTGATTAACAGCTTGCCCATAAAAACAAAAAAATTGTTTAAAGATTGTATGTTGCACAAATAGCCTACTTAACACGTGTATGTTTAATTCCATATTCACAGCTCTTGAAAATAACCACTTCGATGTCGAGGAGACATAAGAAAATATATTCCATCAAATACTTCAAAGACAGGGAAATAGAAATATAATGTAACTAATCTCGTTTTGGTTTTCTACAAATATCAGTAAAGAAAGATTGGTTTAAAGTTAAGTTTGCATGCTGATTCATCATTTGCATATTTAAAAAATGCAAAAAACACTTCACTAAGGGACATGATCGAATGACATAAAAAAGAATAGACTTTGGGAAAAAGGACATACATGTCCATGTACATAAAAAATGTTCATCACGCTTCCATCATATGTGCTGTTTCCAACATAGAATTGAGTCCTTTTTGCATTTCAATATAATATTTAATTCCACATGCCTATTTAACTTTATAGTATACTTGCACTGTCTAAAATAAGGATATCATTACTGTAAAAATGCAGTTAGGCAACAGTAACTTGGTCCAGATCATTGCTAGTACTTGGAAAACTTATATTGCATAATAAGTAGAAATAGAACATGTTCTTCTGAAAATTTTGCCTTAAGTTTGGCCAAATACTTTCACGTGTTACATTAGTGAAACAGAGTTTAAACACCGAATGAGAAGAGGTCCTCCCCCTTCCCCACCTTCTCCCATCATCAAACTCATTTATGGTGTCATGACTATTTCACAAGGATGACGTTTGTTGCTTGAGAGGCCTGAGTCTTTACCTCTGAGGAGGTGTTTGATAAGTAGATGAGTGTTAGGTCAATGAATTCACTCATTTTTTTTCCCAAAAGCACAAAAGCATTATTCTTCCAGGGCATACTATTTGGGGCAACAGGAGTAACCACTAAGCAAACTGTTTCTTATACTGCCAAAGACCTCTTTATGTTTGTCATCTCAGATTTCTAACCAAGGCCCTGGGAAACTTTTCATGGAGATGACCTTGTAGGTATCATGACATTGTCTCTTTAAATCCAAGTCTACACAAGGGAAGATACTCTTGCCTGGTATTAGCACTGTTCCTCAGGTCTTTATTAATTTGCTTCTGTGCTCAAACTAGCATAAGAGAAGGCAAAATACACCAAATAAAAACTAGTTCTATGGGTGTGGTTTTTCTCAAGTCCAAACCATCAGAAATCTGTTATAAGATTCATAACCAAGAAGGTCTCTATTTCTCTAAGGTTTTACAGCAGAATTTTGATTTTATGGACCAGAAGAAGAATTTGAGGATGCGAATTGCAGGAGCTATATCAAAACACTGAGGAGGTAAAGGGAATCAACATTTATAGCATGCTACATTCCAGATGTTGTAGTGGGCACTTTACCTTTGTTGGTTAGTCTCTACAACAACCCTGAATATTTGGGGATTGTTATTCTTTCATTTTATGAATGAGAAGAAGGAAGCTCCAGGATTTTTAAAAACTTACCTGAGGCTGGAGTTCCCTTGCAGTATGATAGGTTAAGGATGCTGTGTTGTCAATGCAGCAGCTCTGGTGGCTCTTCTGGCATGAGTTCAATCCCTGGCCTGGGAACTTCTGCATACCATAGGCAAGGCCAAAAAAGAAAAAAAAAAAAAAAAAAAAAAAAGCCTTACCTGAGGCTACAAAGCAAGTAAATGGTAAAGCTTCAGTTTAAACTGAAGATTGTATTCTCCTGAAGCTTCTGCTATTGTGAAGACCTATTTTGGCCAAAAGGCTTTGGTGAAATTCGGCTAGTGTTGCTGATGTTCTTTATGGTGAATACTGCCTTTTTCTTTCTCCTTTATATTGCCTCACTTTAAATTCACTCTGTAGAAAGAGCTTTTCATTTCTTCTTTTCTTTCTCTTCCCTCTTTCCTTCAATCCAAGAGAACACTGAAGATGGGTTATCTTCATATCAGCTTAATAGAAGCAACTTCACCTAGACGTAAAGGTGATCTACCTACACACAATGGTTACTACCGGCTTATCTTTTTTCAAATAAAGGGTATGAATGTAAGCCTGTCAGTCCTAAATTCTGGGTCTGTAAATATTACATAAAATTATTGTGGCATATTATAATCCTTCAAGCTTTCTGCCAAAACAACCTTTTACTTCTTCTTCTTCTTATTAAACAATTTTGTTTTTGGAAATTTCTTCTGAGATGAGGAAACAAACTTTTATCATAAGTTACTCTCTATTTCCAGATGAAGAGCTGTTTATGAAGTTTGGCCTATACTACAGTATACTTCTGTACATTGTATTCATGTGTGTGTGTGTGTGTGTGTGTGTGTGTAAACTTCCAGGTATACCCTTTCTGTCTAACCATATTCTGTTCTTACTACTTTTGTGTGGGGACTTTAAAAATGTGCTTACAACATATTTCTTTTAGGTAAAGAAAGACTGTTTAAGTGCAAAATTATCACTTAAATATCTCGGTCAATTTTTGGAGTATTCACTCATTTGAAAGGCAAAGAAATTATCCCATTTGAAAATTAGAAAGGGTGTAGTGCTTTTGTCATAAACACATTTACTTTCTCTCATAATGCAATTTTTCTTTGTCTCTAGCTCTGTTTCCAAAAGCCACCCTAAATGGGGACTTCAAAAAATGCTTTTCTAAAAATGACATCAAATAATATTCAAACATCAGCAGGAGAGGGATAGCCAGAGCAAACAATTGACTTTTCTTCTCAAACTTTGCTGAAATAAAAAAAATATATATATTTAATGATATAACTTGGTGAAACACATTTCGAAAGTATTTTAAGCAGTATGTTAGAAAACAGAATTATTTCCTGTAAACTCTCCCCAAGTGAAAATTTTACTTTTTACTGTTCTCAGAGAGTACACAGTTAAAGCAAACATTATGTGGCACAGTTCCTATTTGTATTTCACCTTTTTTTGGCGAAAAGAAATTTTGTGTTACAATAGCTTACAGAAAAATAATAAACTCTTTTAAGGAAGTGAAATATGCTTTTAAGATATGCTTTCTGTTAATTTCTAACCTAGAAGGAGGCTTATTTGATGGTCGTACCCTATAATTAGTGAAATCAGTAATCAAGACAACCATGATTTATTTTACTGGGATTGCTCAGAGACTGAAGACATCTGGCCTAGATGACTCTGATGGTAAAATTCTAAATATACCTAAATTTGCTCTGTTCTATGATTCTCTTCAGAGGGACAAGAGAAGAGGTTATATTCTCTGCAGGAGGACAATTCTGCAGTGTCAAAATCAAATAATTGTTTTCTGGCAGCAGAACGTATCATCTTTCTAAGGGCTGTAAGCACTTGGGTGGACGTCAATGAATACTAAACACTAATTGATCTGATACATCCATATGCGCACACGCAAATGCACATGGTGGCCCGGTAATGGTCGAACATTACATTTTGCTTCTATTAAAAGATCTGTCACTTTCAGGTTGGAGTGGGATTTTGGAGGGGTAATCTCCCACAATAGAAGACTATGCTGACAGCGATGGTGTTTTAGGGTTGTTTGTTGTTTGGCTTGTTGATGATGCTTAGCCAAGGAGACACTTCCTTTCAGACTCGGTCTTCCAAACCCCAGGGCTCTGTTCTGGGCAGTTCAGCCTAATGGAATTAAGCCTGACACGTTTCAACTCTATTTCTCTATAAAATAAACATAAAACAATGGCTTAGATTTCTAATCAAACTCTTGAAGCATGTGGGACTCCAACTTTCCCTGTTCTTTACACATCTGTAAATACAGTGCATAAAAGAGGAGCACAACAGGATAAATCAACATAAATTTGAAATCCACTGCAGCATATTAAATGGCGCAGTCTCAGTCAAAGAGAGGCTGACCCCGCGGCTTCGTGCGGTTTGAAGCTAATTGTTTTCGTCAGGATGGGAACGTCTGGAAGTCCAGGGCTGTATCCCACCAGTAAGGCTCCAGTAACTGAGCCGGCCCACAGAGAATGGACCCACTTTGTAGCGACACAGCGGGCTCAGACACCACCTATTCTGCTCTCCAAACTGTCATGCATAACAACTTTATTGTGCTAAATTGAACTTGAAAGCAACCAAAGGCTATGAGAAGGAGAGGCTATGAGAAAAGCGTGCTGTCAGCGCTGGCAAAGGCTGACCTGGAAAGTAGGCTCAGAGACAGGGGAATAAAAGACCAGGCCCCATGAACACAGCATATTGTTTCATTTTAAAGTATGATTCCCATACCAGAGAAAGTAGCAAATGTGATGTAAATTTATTTAAATAGATTCGACCGCTTAAAAGTTTGCCAGCCGCTCTTATCCAACTTTCCCAGCTCTCTGATTCGTTACTTACAGTGGGAATATAATGACATATAGTCATCATTGTAACAGCTTCTTTGCAGGGGCACAATGATGATTAATAGCCAGCAGCAAATTTTCACATGGGCTCTGAAGCACTATGGCATTAAGCAGCCAAACAGTCCCAAATCCCCCTTTTCTGTTCCGCTGAAAAGTCCCCTCCTTGTACCTTGCAGATAGGAACAAAGCCTATCTTAATTCCAATCAGCTTTTCCTCATTCAAAGGGACCTTCTCTTTTTCATAATTGATTCATGTGCATTTTTTAGTGTTTCACTGAGCTGAAGCCACTTTTCTCCTTTTTTTTCTGTTCTGCCCCCACACCCGCACCCCTCTTTTTTTTGAGGGGGTGAAGAGTGGGAAACATTTCAACAACAACAACAACAAAAACAACCAGAAAAAAAAAGTATTTTTTTCCCCAAATATTTGCTAAATAGATTTCTCAATTAGTGATAATTTGTGCTTTACATGTAAAGGGTTTAAGACAAAAATTAACTCCTGGGCTTCTCCATCCTTGGAAATAGTTTTAGTTATAAAAACTATGAACTCAGTGAAGCCCCTCAAGTTTCTCCTGTTTAGCTGGGGGAGTCCGAGTGGCTCTCATTCCCATGAGGGACTCATAGCTGGAAGAGTACAGAGTCTCTTGCACTGGGCAGATTCTTTTTTCTCTTCTGTGCTGGTAGCCATTAAAAAAGGAACAAGTGACCAAAATGGAAGGCAGTAAATGAAATCCTCCTAACCTGCTCTAACCTTAAGTATCATTTCCCACCATAAGCGATCACACATTATAATTATTAGCAGAAGCTTCTGTGCTATTTGTAGAAGTGCTCTTTCCCATCTACACTTTCCACCTCCTGTGATAACGACAAAGATGACATCAACCAGTGCTGTCTGAGAAAGGAATTTCCACATGCAAGCTCATTTTTGTTTCTGTGACAATATAATAGTCATAAAGCACAGAGTTTTAGTAGCTATACTTCGCATATTTGTTTACATTTCTTACAATACTGCCCTCATTTTTATATATAAGTAGGGTAACCATGTGCCCCTGCTTGCTCCGGACACACCTCATGTATGTCTATTTTTCTGACATAAATATTAAAAATACTGCCTCAATTTGATTTGAGAAATTCACAAAACCTATCCCTTTTTGCTATGAAAACTGCCCCAGGTGACTTCTGCAAACTGAAAAGGTTTGTCTCTTGTACCCAAGTGGCTGGGGACTGCTTTACCCTATTGCAGTTTCAGGGAAAGATTCTGGCTTGGAAACCCTGCTGCTGATGTAGCAGCACCGACTTTTGTCTCGCCCACTTTTAAGAGGTCAGCTGACCCTTTACAGCTTCTTTGATACGTGGCAGAAAGGAGGTCATCTACTGAAACGAAAGACACATTGCAAACCAGATTTTAAGTGTGACACTCTCCTTTGGCTGGGTCACGGTTCTCACTGTGAACCAGAGCAACACGCTTCACTGGTCAGATAAAAATACTGTGCCATGTTTTTGATAATGACCTTTCTCTTGCTTTGGTGCCTTCAAATGGTTAAAATGAAGAATATGTCACATTGATAGGGGGAATTCTGTTCATCGTTTTCTCTCTAGTGCTTATATCTGCTCATAAAAAGCAACATGTGAAAGTGGCATCATCTATCTATATTGTATTTTTCATACAAGAATCTCATACAGGTGAATATATTCTAGTCTTTGAATGTATTCTAGTCTATAGAACCAAAGTGTTTCAGGGAATGAAATAAATCCATATGGCAATGTCCCTAAAGGCTGAATTTTGCATTTGGGTCTCAGAGTTAACTGAGAGATGTGCCATATCATCCATGGGCAGAGAAATCCCTATTGTCTAGGCCACTGAGGAGGTTTATATGCGTTGGTTATTCCTGAAAGTACACGTAATAGATAGACTCTTGATGTACAAATTTCAGAGTAGCTTTGGCAAAATCATAAAAATTTCCACTTTCCATAAAATCATAGCCTATATTCAAACATTGGAAGAATATGCATGTAGAATTAGGACCCTGTTGATAGTTCCTTTATAGGAGCACAGCCCCTTGGTGAAACCATCATTCCTAGCCAAACTGGAAGCTATCCGGTCTTTATGAGTGCATGTTATCCCCTATTTAGATAATTCTTGCAGAAGTGAAATGAGGAGAGTAATGAATGTTTTGTGATGTACTCTTATGCCTTTATTTTCTTGTAATGTTACTACTCTGAAGAAGTATAATTAAGACTTTGATATGAGCCATCAGTTTTGTTAGATTTTGGTGATAGCTTTGACTATGAAACTCCCACATTTGTGAAGAATTCTACTTTTTCCTATCTCAGACAGCATTTTCAAATGTAATGATGCTGGAGACTCTCAGATAAGTTGCTTCTTCAATCCTGAGGTTCTTGGATGACTTGCTAGGGACAAAAAGAAAGGCAGACTCAAGGACATTACTTGGGTCCACTGGTACCATTTGAGGACCTGAAGAAGGTCAGGGTATCTCTTTAAAACATTCATTTGTGATTATAATGCTCTCTCTTGCTTTGCTCTAGTATATTCCCCTTACCCAGTACACAATTCTATATCATCTTTAAAGCACTTTTCTTATAGTAGAAAAAAATTTTCATACAAACAAAGTAAACTGAGGCCCATGGTCATTTCACAGGAAAAGCTAACTTCTTTCCTACGCAGGCCTGATTCTTCCTGGATTATTAAGATATTTATTTTATGTGCATATACCATCCTGACTCCAACCCAAGCCAGCTAAACAAATGTGTCATACCCAGGGTGATAATGTTTTATTATATGATTTGAACATTTAGAAGTATAAGACATCTTAATTGATTTCAGTCCTGTCCTTTGATATAGTCAAGCTTTTCAGGTATTTACTCTGCTTTTCTACATTTTTAAAACCTCTTTTCCCTCGCTCACAGAACTCTGTTTTCTTGTCTAAGTATCATGCAAAAATAGGTTCAGAGAAGCTCTGCATATCCCCAGAAGATGAATCATAGTTGGTCTAAATCTTTCATCATAATTCTATTTTCCTTTACCAGGGATTGGATTAGAGATGGGCATGTGACTCATCATGCTAAGGCATGTCACAATGAAATTGCTCAAAACTAGTGATTAAAAAATCTTAGCAGCAGCTGGAGGAAAAAACTCAAATTGCATAAAAGAAAAAATGTAAAGATGATCACTGATGCCTCTTTGGAAACAATGCAAGTGAAAAGATACTAAAGCAACATCTTTACAGTTTGAAAGACCAAAACAAAGAAACAAACAAAAAAACCCAACCCCTCCCAAAACCTAAGACCCCCCAAACCTCCTCCCATACCAAAAACCTGTCAACCTAAAATTCCATACCCAGCAAAAATAACTTTCAAAGTTACTGACAAACAAAACAAAGTTTCAGACAAACAAAATGACCCATAAACTGGCACTACAAAATGTGCTAAAGCAATTACTTAAGGATGAAAGAAAGACCACATGGGAATAAAAAACCCTGGAAATGCTTATTTCATGAGTAATTTTTTTCTTCTTATTTAGGTCTCTTTTAAAGATTATTTATTTATTTATTTTGTCTTTTTGCTTTTCTAGGGCTGCTCCCATGGCATATGGAGCTTACCAGGCTAGGGGTCTAATCAGAGCTGTAGCTGCCAGCCTACGCCAGAGTCACAACAACACAGGATCTGAGCCGTGTCTGCAACCTACACCACAGCTCACGGCAATGCCGGATCCTTAACCCACTGAGCAAGGCCAGGGATCGAACCCAAACTCTGTGGTTCCTAGTTGGATTCATTAACCACTGAGCCACGATGGGAACTCCCGTTTCTCTGTTTATTTTACAACACTCACCTACTTACTTACTGAGTCACCATGTAAGAAGTATGGCTCTTCTGAGTCCCCACTGCTGGAAAGACCTTGTAGTGAGACCACATGGGGAGGTCCCAAGATGACAAGTAGAGCAAGAACTACTTAGCCAGCCTCTGTCCCACAGGTTTTCTGAACTCCAGACATCATCTGATTGCACCTTCATGAGAGAGATCCCCAAACAGGACCATTGTGCTAGATGCCGAGGGATAAAGAGTATTGTTGCTCTACACCATTAAGTTTGTTACACAGCAATAAGTGATCAGAATGCTACCAGGGCTTCCATGGTCATAATTTCCATTCTTTTCAGAAAAGACTTTTATGTCAGCAAATAGCTAGATTTGATTTGTGTTTTTTATGGCTTTCCATATAAATAAAATTGCAAATCAGAAAAAATTATTTACCATTATATATGTCTTAGCTTTTAGTTTAGTAAAAGTAGAGAAAGCCTACCTATGGATCAAGAGAATCACTAGTTTCAGTCAAAACCCTTCAGATTTAGCTTAAGTCCACTGTATGAATCAATCAGTCAATAAACTATTGAATGTTGGATTTTGGAGGATACAAAAGATATTTGGCCTGCCATACCCTCCAAGTGTTTATGCCTTGGGTGGTGAAACAAGGCTTTCTTGCATCAGGATGTGGTTGAATGTCTTCGTGGAAGAGGAAGAATTTGAGCAATAAATTATGAATATTAAAGTTGTTTGAATAAGTTTGAGTTATTTCATTTTTTTCTCAAGGGAAAATTTATTGTGCATGATTATCCTATTAATATTGAATGTCAGAAAACACAACCTGAGGACTTTTATTTGCTCATCAGGCAATTTCTCTACCACAATTTATCTACTTCCTTCAACTCAGGATTATTCCTGAGTGTATATTTTTCAAACATGTTGTCTGCTTTAATTTGAAATAATCTTAGCAATGGGATAATTGTAATCTAGCTAATGTGAGGATGAGCAGAGGTGCCTCTTAATACATTCATGTTGAGAGGTGATGGATTTGATATAAATAGTGACTAATAGCATTAACCTGTGTAAGGTCTAAAAAATGACTGGTTTTGCATTCAGAGCTTATATAGTAGAAATGCATGTAAGGGTTCTAATACTGTTTGTTAGAAAATAAGTGGCTTCATGAATAAACCCAAACCCACCTGTTTAGAGTGAAAGAATTTAAGGTGGTGTACTTATGAAATTCAGTGTCACAGTTTGAGGAAAATAAATACCAGGCAGGAGAATTTGAGAAAAAAAATGATGGATTTGGGAGTACTCTTTCTGTGTGAGTCTTTCTCTAGAATTGGTTTTAGAAGCCAGTTTGAACCATGGTCAGAGATAAGCACCTGCAATAATCACCGTGTTTGCATTTGTATTTTATTTTATTTTATTTTTTGTCTTTTTCTAGGGCCGCACCCGAGACACATGGACGTTCCCATGCTAGGAGTCCAATCAGAGCCGTAGCCACTGGCCTATGCCACAACCACAGCAACGCAGGATCTGAGCCGCGTCTGTGACCTACACCACAGCTCATGGCAATGCCACATCCTTAACCCACTGAGCAAGGCCAGGGATTGAAACCACAACCTCATGGTTCCTAGTCGGATTCATTAACCACTGAGCTGCGACAGGAACTCCATGTTTGCATTTATACATGTGAAATCCAATGATAGAAGTTGTATTGCTCTCCAAATCCTTTTAATTGATTCCCCATCGACTGTTATTTCTGTTCCAGGGTCCTACTTGAATAACCATATCTGTTGCACTATCGCAATCCATTCATCTCTAGACTCTTTTAATAAAAAGCATATCAGGAAATTACAAATCTTGACCATGAAAGTATATATGGTGCAGTAATGTGTGTACAAGAGTGAGTATGTGGTTTGCAAACCTTTAGAAGTAGTTTTCCAGTTGACAGGCCCAGCAGACATCATTCCTCCTGCATATCTTCTGCATATTTCTAAGCAGAGCGTCTCTGGGCTATTGCCTCTGGATATGTGCTACTTCCTTACACCTTTGCACTATTTCCTCCTCTCACTGGCATTTATAACTCCCAGGTTCGTATCATTTATGGATTTCATTCATGTGCCATTTACCTTTTTTCCAAATAATTAAGCCCAAAATTACATTAAAGCTTGCTCAAGCTGCTTGCTACTTGGATAAATTATACATCATGGCTCCTCTAGTCAATCACCATCCAGCATTTGCAACATTCTGCAAGTCACTTAGCTTTATTAGTTGTCTTCCCTGGCACCCCTAGGGGGAATGAGGCTTACCTAGGGAATCACAATAAGAAAAATGTGCAGCAGTTGATTTTGGCTTTCTTTTAACATTTCAACTTGAATGTTCTTCCAGTGTCTCTTTTGTGGAAAAGAATATTATTATCCTCTTATCCTATACTGGTCAACACTACTATTTTAGAGATCAGAAAAATGGAAAATACTTTCACTAATATTTGTCTAAGTTTTGCTATATAAAAAGAAATAGAAAAATAATTTTCTCACATATTGCACTTTACATCTGTTCAAGTTTTAAAATTCAGGTAGATAGTAGTTCTGTTAGTTCTGTGTAAGTTATCTTTTTTCCTGTTTGGAACTGGTCTAAGTTGAAGTAAATATGGAGTATTTGTTCAGGGCTATATCCATCCCATATTTGTTCAATAAGTATTAATAAAATTATTGACTAACAAATTTAATAAATTTATCATCATCTAATGGTAAAAATCAGAATATGTTTCATGAATATAGAAGCCCTGTCTATATTGTCACTTGATGTCTCCTACTTTACAGAGAGTCTTGGCAACATAGTATGTGCTCAATAAACAAGTCTTGTCCAATATTCCAGTAGAAACCACCCAGACAAAGCATATCTGTCTATCTTATTGGGGGCCAGCAACTTGCATGGTAATTATCTGAATCACTGTCCTTTTTCCTCCAAACATCCAGTGCATTTAAGGAAAGGTGTAAAACATGTGTCTTGTGGCTGCAGTACTTGGCTCACCTTCAAGTCCAGGGTACCGAAGTTTGAAACCATAATAAATGCAAAGGCTGTTAATTACTTTTTAAATTATTTTCTTATTATAAAGTAATATACAGTATAGCAAATAAATTACTTTCTTATTATAGAAAACTTACAAATCAGTGAAAAAGAAAAAATTACTCATATTTTCACTACTCAAAATAGCTACTGTTTATACTTTCATATCTATCCTTCCAATTATATGTTTTATATATATATTTATGCCACATTTTCTTTATCCATTCATTTGTTAATGAACGTTTAGGTTGCTTCCCAATCTTGGCTATTGCAAATAGTGCTGCTGTGAATATTGGGGTACATGTATCTTTTCAAATTAGTTTTTGTCTTTTCTGGATATATGCCCAGGAGTCAGATTTCTGTATCATATGGTAAATCTATTTTTAGTTTTTAAACAAAGCTTCATACTGTTCTTCATAGTGGCTGCACCAGTTACATTCTTACCAACAGTGTAGGAGGGTTCCCTTTTCTCCACACCCTCTTCAGTACTTATTATTTGTAGCCTTTTTGATGTGAGGTGATAACTCATTGTTGTTTTCATTTGCATTTCTCTAATAATTAGTGACATTGAGCATCTCTTCATGTGCCTATTGGCCATCTGTATGTCGTCTTTGGAGTAAGTCTTTTTAGGTCTTCTGCTCATTTTTTGCTTGGGTTGCTTTTTTGTTTTTGTTTTATTGAGCTGTATAAGCTGTTTGTTTATTTTAGAAGTTAATCCCTTTTTGGTCACATCATTAGCAAATATTTTCTCCCATTCTGTAGGCTATCATTTCATTTTGTTTATGACTTCCTTGCTGTGGAAAAGCTTTTAAGTTTCATTAGGTCCCATTTGTTTATTTTTGCTTTTGTTTCTATTACTCTAGGAAATGGATTCCCCCAAATATTGCCACGATTCATATCAGAGGGTGTCCTACCTGTTTTTCTCTAGGAGTTTTATAATATGTGGTCTTACATTTTGGTCTTTAATACATTGTTGAGTTTATTTTTTTATGGTGTTAGAGAATGTTCCAATTCTTTGTTTTACGTATAGCTGTCTAGTTTTCCCAGAACCACCTATTGAAGAGAACGTCTTTTTCTCCATTGTATATTCTTGCCTCCTTTGTTGTAAATTAGTTGGCCATGGGTTTATTTTGGGTCTTTATATACTGTTCTACTGATCTATGTGTCTGTTTTTGTGCCACTACCATACTGTTTTGATTACTAGCAAATTGAATCCAACAACACATTAAAAGGATCATACACCATGATGAAGTGGGATTTATCCCAAGAATGCAGGGATTTTTCAATATCTGCAAATCAACACATTAACAAGTTGAAGAATAAAAATTATATGACCATCTTAAGAGATGCAGAAGAAGCTCTTGAAAATTCAACATCTGTTTAAGATAAAAACTCTCCATAAAGTAGGCATACAGGGAACATACCTCAACATAATAAAAGCCATGTATGACAAAAACTCAGCTAACATTACACTCAATGGTGAAAATTTGAAAATGTTCCTTCTAAGATCAAGAACAAGGTAAAGGTGTCCACTCTCAGCACTGTTACTCAACATAGTTTTGAAAGTCCTAGCCACAGCAATCAAAGAAGAAAAAGAAATAAAAGGAATACAAATTGGAAAGGAAAAGGTAAAACTGTTATTATTTGCACATGACATGATACCACATATAGAAAATCCTAAAAGACACCACCAGAAAACAACTAGAGCTCATCAATGAATTCGGCAAAGTTGCAGGATAAAAAATTAAAATACAGAAATCTGTTGTATTTCTATGCACTAACAACAAAATATCAGAAAGAGAAATTAAGGAAATTTTCCCCCTTACCATCACATGAAAAATAATAAATTACCTAGGAATAGACCTACCTAAGGAGGCAAAAAACCTGTACTCTGAAAATTATAAGACGGCAATGAAAGAAATTGAGGATCACACAAACGAATGAGAAGATATACCATGTTCTTGGATTAGAAGAATCAATATTGTTAAAATGACCATATTACCCAGGGCAATCTACAGATTCAATGGCATTATCAAATTACCAATGGCATTTTTCATAGAACTAGAACAAAAAAATTTTTAAATTTGTATGGAAGCACAAGAGACCTTGAATAGCCAAAATAATCTTGAGAAAGAACAGAGCTGGAGGAATCATGCTCCCTAACTTCAGACTATATTACAGAGTTATAGTAATCCAAAGAGTATGGTACTGATACAAATTGCCATTCACTCAAGTCAGGAATAAGTTTTTGTCATTTTGAAGTAATATACTAGTTGAGAAATTTTATCCCATTTTAAATAAAATTTCATCAATTGTTAGACATATATATTATTATATAAGCCTACAATTATTTTCATATGCTTATTGGTCATTGTTATTTTTTCTTTTCCTTTGGTGAATTGTCTGTTTATATACTTGCCAATTTAATACTTTCAATTAATTTATGAGTTCATTGTATACAAAGAATGTATTTAATCTCTTGTTATTCATTTTGCAACTGTTTTCCACAGTTATGGTTCTCTATCACTTTTGTTTATTGTGTTAAAATTTTTATATAATGTAAGCTTTAAAACATACACAAAAAGTAGAGGCAACACACATATTTAAAATCCATTTGTTCATCACCAAGCTACAATAACTGTCAACTCATGTCTAATCTTGTTTTACTTCCCTCCACTCAATTCCCCTATCTTACTTCTTCCCAAATTCTGATTATGTTGAAGAAAATCCCATACATTGTATCATTTAATCTGTAAATATTTCAATATATCTTTAAAAGACAATGACCCTACCTTTCAAACATAACTTCAAAACTAAAATAATGATTTATGTTGTAAAACTGAGAAAGTTTTGAATTTTATGTAATTTTAATCTTTTTCTTTATGGTTTCTGATTTTATTATTTTAAGAATAACTTTTTCTTATGTCATGAATTTATAAAAATTCACTTATTTTGCTCTAGGGTGTTAATACATAGCCTTTGTATAATGTTTTGAAAATACAGATAAATAAAAAGAGTCAGTCCTCATAATTCAAACATATTATTCTCAATATTATAGTGTAGAATATACCCTAAGAATTTCAAAATTTATTTTTATAAAATTAAACCATAATATTTTGTAACTTGATAATTTATTGTATATGTCATTCCATGTTGATAACTACTGATGGACATTATTATTTTCTAAAAGTGCTTAATGTTCTATTGAAAAACTGTGTCATAATTTATTTTGCTCAATGCCTTAATGCTAGGTATTTAGGTGGAATGATATCTTTTGGCAATATAAAATCATTAATTAAACAAATATTAAACCCCTATGGTATGCCAGACACTATATTTAGCACTGAAAAAAGGTGAGAAAACACACACAGTGCACCAGGTTTCTGGTATATGGCTTAATGTAGTCATGAGTATTTTTGTTCAAATTAAACATTTTTTTTTGTATGGCCACGCCCATGGCATGTGGATGTTCCAGGCTAGGGGTCAAATCTAGCCAGCTGCGACCTATGCCATAGCTGTGGCAATGCCAGATCCTTAACCCACTGTGCCACAGGGAGAACTCCTGTTTGATTTTTGTGCCATTTTTTGCTTCTTTTGGATACATCCCTAAAAATGAAAAGTACTTTTAAAAAAGTGATTTTTATAAAAACTGTTAAATTCTCCTTCACAATTATGACATTTTACATTTCCACTTACACTACATTAGTGTTAATACCAGGTATCATTGCTCTTTTCAATCCTTGGTAATCTGATAGATGCAAAATGATTGTCACTGTTGTTTTATTTAATATTTCATTTATTATTAGTGGTAATGAATGTTTATTCATGTCGTATTGAATCATTGTATTTCTTCTTTTGTGAATTACTTGTTTATGTTCTTTGGACATTTTTTTTTCTCTTTTAAGTGTGTGATATCTCATCTTTTACATTTTCTTTTTCTTTTTAGGACTGCACCTGCAGCATATGGAAGTTCCTGGGCTAGGGGGGTCAAAAGCTGTAGTTGCCAGAGTTTCACCAATGCAATTAGCACCACTGTGGCCAATCTCAAGAGAAAAGCTAAGGACTGAGTGATTATGGAGTATAAAATGTATTTTCACCTATGAGACAAATTGGTATGGAAACCTGGACTTCCTTAGATTAGACTCTCTCTAGTTGGTGAATAGGGAACGGATTTCAATTTCTAGGGCCATTAATCTCCTACCTTTTATGGGTTGTAAATTATCTTTAAATTAAAACAAACAAACAGTATACCTGTCAGACTGTGTGTCAGAGTAAACACAGGCTGCCAACAACTTGTAATTAGGACCTCTAACCTGATCTACTTAAATGGATTTGACAAGGAGAGAACCATAAACCAATTTTAATTTTCAAGGAGGAAAATAATTTTTAATCAAGAATTTGAAAAAAATGACATACTTATAAATTTTTCTGCAAATAGTAGATCACATTGAGTTTTTTTTGGCCTTTTCTAGGGCTGCACCCATGGCACATGGAGGTTCCCAGGCTAGGGGTTGAATCGGAGCTGTAGCCACCGGCCTACGCCAGAGCCACAGCAACGCGGGATCCGAGCCGCGTCTGCAACCTACACCACAGCTCACGGGCAACGCTGGATCGTTAACCCACTGAGCAAGGGCAGGGACTGAACCTGCACCCTCATGGATCCTAGTCGGAGTTGTTAACCACTGTGCCACGACGGGAACTCCCCATGTTGAGTTTTTTTAACCACAACATTTTTATACATAAACTGAGTGATATCTCTTATGTTTATGCCACTTTTGGGGGTTGCTTTGGTTTTTATTTTTGTTTTAATATCTCATATTCAAGTTATGAGTAGTGGTTTGGAAGGTGAAAGTGCTTTCTTGATTTTCAGCACACGTGGGATTAGTCACACTACATTTTAAAACATTAGTTATCACCTTCAAGGAGCAGTGTCTTGAAAATGTTCTGCTTGGCCCCACCCAGCATGCTCTGGTTGAGATCCCTACGCAGCATGCTCTGGTGATAGTCCCTATGGGAAGCCACCAACCGCAAAATTGCAAGTGTGTTAGCTATTGTAGAAAACCTACTAGATTTACTATTGTTGTTCTGATCACTTGCATTTAGGGGGAGGCCATTTTAAGTTTTCCTGTGCTGTCATTTTTAAAAAGCAAGAAAATAAACAAAGGCTATTGCAGCGCTTCAGTTAAGATCATTTATGTAGCACGCGTTGGGATAGAAAACCTATCTTAGAGTCACATAGCACAAAATTGCAGAAGCACCTCTGGCCACAGTAACAACTAGATATAGGGATAAAATGATTTCATTAAGATTTTGTTTCTCTTTCTCAGATTTTTATCCTCTTCCAGCTGTTTTCATAGGCAGCATATATCCTATTTCCTTTCAAAACTCTCGGCCTTTGCTCTGACAGGACTGTCTTAATTCAGACCCTCGTTACTGGATCAATATGATTGTTAGGGAAATAGTTGAACCTGGGTTGTGACATCAACAAAATATGAGAAATTATAAGATGTGAATATATATAAATGCTGTATTCATAATTTTAAAATTGGTTATATGATTCAATTGGGCTGGCAAAAGGAAATTTATAAATGTATTTTTAAAATAATTAAATCTTAATGGCAAATGGTATATTTGAGGAGGTGTGTAGAAGAAGAGTGGGGGAAAGGTGGCTGGATATAGATGGGAAGATGATGTTATATTCTGGAGAATGGTTGGGAATATCCTTGGAGTTGAAAGGGTTCAGTAACATTTATGTGAGTGGAGTCATCAGAGAGTAAGGGGATGTGAAGATTAAATAAGCAGCAATCAATTAGCTTTCATTCCAATTGGTCACTTGAAGTCAAAGCAATCATTTTGAAGCACATGAGATTGAGCTACAATGGTTCAATTGCTGGTGAAATCACAAGGGTTGATATTGTATCCATGAGTAATTGCACATACAATAGATATCCATACCAAAATTATGCATACAATGTGAGTTGTATCATAGAACTTTATAGCTTTAATCCTTTACTCAGTTATAGCTCTCTAAACTATGTTTACAAAACAATTATAGAATTGTGTTTAGCTATTTCTCTTAACCTTTTCTATATTCTAAATAGGTACTTTAAAGAGGAGAAAAAGCAATTGAAATTTTGCCCACAGAATGTAGACAGTTTGTTTCTCTGCAAGTTTATCTATATATACCAATGCATACGTCAGGCACCCTGGGTTTGCTATGATAAATTGAGTTACTGCAAAGTGAAATTTTCACTGTAGCGCTGGCTTTTCTTTTCTTTCTTTATTATTATTATTTGTAAATTAAAGCTCCCAAATTGAACAAATTATTTGACCTTCCTAAGCCTTAGTTTGCATAAAATCAGGATCATATTGCTTACCTGAAATGTTGTTGGGAAGATTAAATAAAAGGTGGTATGTAAGAAAAAGTGGCATGTAAAATAAAAGCTCTGGCATGCAGTAAACTGCCAAGAAAGAATAGGAAGGATTAGGATTATTATTTTTATAGGAATTATATGGAGAATGAATATTAATCCTCTGTAACACACAGTTTACATGTAATAAGAGTTTCAATGACTGCTATTTTATTGAACCCCAAATGATGGAGGTTTACATATCTCAAGACCGTCAGATATTATATATTACATATATAGCCTGCTTCCCTGCTTCCGTCCTTCCTCCCTCCCTCCTTCCTTCCTTCCTTCTTCCTCTTCCTTTTTCTCCTCTCCAACCTGTCTCTCTTCCTCCCTGCCTTTCTCCCCCTTACTCCCTTCCCTTCCCTTTTGTTAACCTCTTAGAAATTCTTGTTTTACTTTTTTTTTGAAGAGAGACAGACTGCCACAAACAGCACTTCATATGGATCTGTCTGGAGTCTTGGAAGCTTGACTACCCCACATTTTCCTGCAAATGGACTTTGAGAGCTTATTTGGAGGTTTTAGCAGGGAGCACAGCTGCTTGATTGAAGAACAACTCTCTGCCATCAGCGAAAGTTGTCCTCTTCTACTCAATGTGCAGCTTTAGGAGGGATGCATGAGGGAGAAAGACGGCACTGCCTAGACAGCCACATCAAGTGAATCAACCCTGGTGATAGTGGGGTGACAGATGTCAGAGTCAGATCACCCTCACATCCAGAAAACCTTGTTTTAAAGTTTGGGGAAGGAATAGGTGAAAGCAAAGGTGCTGTGGTTGGTGAGAGGCCTGGTACCCAGAACTTCACCAGATCATTCACTCCTCTTGACTCTCATCGCTTAACAGCCTGTGAAAGCACCAATGAAATCTCAGTGCGTTTCTGGAAGAATTTTAAAACTCGTTCCCTGTTCTCTGCTTTTCAGTCAGAAAGATGGAATCCCAAAGCCTGAGTTTTCTAGTCATTAAGGTAGGAGAACATGGTGAACTCCAAGTATAAGGGCCTTTGTACTATGCCAAAGTGCCTGATTAATCCCTGACTTAAAATACCTGAGGGAGAGAGGAAGCATCGGAAGTGCTGAGATAGCCATCTAGAAGTGACTCCTAAATCTCTGTACCTGGACAAGATAAAATTAACAGCATATACTTTACCATTACCAAGCAGCACTGGAAATTTTTTTGTCCATAGGACTTCTTTTGATATTTCCATCAAGCCCCAGATGATAAATATTGAGGTGAGACAATGTCTAAAAAAAAAAAAGGCTCAGGAGAGCATTAAGGAACTCAGAGTTAGGTTCATTTTGGGGAATTACTGCAATAACTCTCATTGATTTGTGGATTGAGAGAAGGAGCTCAGTTCAATCTGGACTTCTTGGTACTTCCAGATTAGAACTAGTTAGAACTCCCTCCCTAAGATTTACTCAACATAAAAAGTTTAAAGCAACCAAATTTCCAATTCAGGTTACTTTTTACAATGAAAAGAACAAAGAAATGAAGAGAAACTAAAATAGTGTGTCTTCAGACTGGACAGGCAAAGGCTAAGAGGAGATATGGATAAAGCTCATGAAATTATCAAGAATATAGACAGCCTGAACATAAATTGTACACCAAATCCAAACTGGGAACTCTTCAATCTTAAACCAAAGAACCTGAAGGCTGACAAAGTTAAAGGCAGTATACTTCCTTTTCTGGTTGGTAGTCTGACTAATATTTTGAGAAAGTGCTCAAGTGTTTTAACATAGTGATATGTCTTCATTTTCTTTTATCTGAACATCTCTGTTTTATACTCACAGAACAAACAAAATCATGAATTGGATTTCCCACTTAGCGTAGATGATTCAATGGACTTGAACAATTAGAATGATTTTGTTGAGAATTTGGGGGCACACAAGTCCCACTGTTGTACTCTATATGCTATGCTTAGTCATTTGGAAAGGTGTTGCACTGTACGTAAAGTGCTTCCAAAATCAGCTAACTTCCAAAACTAATCCTTTAAAAAAAATTTTTTTTTTATTCTCACTCAATTCTTCTGATTATTTCAAGAAGAAAGTCTTAGTCTTGGTGTTAATGTATCCTAATACCTAAACTTGTTAATATCTCTTTGAACAGAGAGGAGGATTTCAGTAAACCACTGAGTCACGATGAACCCACTAAGGTGATTTGACAAGCCTCAACAAGGGAACAGGGGCCATTTGAACTGAGGCTAGAGAAGGCCGTCGATATTTGCAGAAGTAGGTGGGAATCCACAAATCCAAGGTGTTTCCTACTCAAAAAGTAGTATATGTGTGCAACTTTATATCATGAAAACCTAAAATATTGGCTTCAAGAGAAGTGAATCTCAATTCACAGATGTCAAAAAAATGTTGCTAACCTTTTGAGATTCATATGATAGAAGACCACTATCACATGACCTGTCCCTTTATATTGCTAGAAGAGACAGAATATTGAATGGACCATGGCTCAGACCCACTAGACTAATTCTTGTGCTTTTAAGTAAAATCCTTGATTTCTTTGAAAAGACCTCTTTTAAATTGCAGATGAAGCTGGTCTGGGGAAAGGTGTCCCTGAAGAGACAGTAACGTAAGTGCCCATGTTAGTACTATCTTACTGTGTGCACAGGCTAAATCTAATGCAGATTGAACTAATCTAAAGTTCAACATCTGTTTCATTCAAAGTGGAACATTTGAAATTCAATGCAAAGAAGGACTTTCAAACCTAGCTTTTATTCTGAACACCTAATTGCAGTAGTCAGTTTCCAGTTTTTGAGTCTATAAAGCCCCTTAGCCAGCCCCAATAAAAGTCCCATAAAGTAGCATTAAAATTTGATGAACATTTTATATGTTTCGTTATGTTTTTAAAAAGAACCATTGTATATAATCTTATAAATTTTTGAATTTAGTAGCACTGAATATCAGTAATATTGAATACCATGATTAAGAGCCTATGCTTTGGAGCTGGACAGATTTGGGATAGAATTTCTCACCTGATGCTGAGTGACTTTGTGCAAGTTTTTTTAGACTAAGTTTCAGATTATTTTTTCTATAAAATCAAGCTTTGAATACTATCCATGCAGGTAGCATTAATGAATTAATGCTTGTTGGGTGCTTTAAATAAAATTATTTAAGTAATCTCTTATACAATACCTAGCAGAGTAAAGTGTCAAACACATTAACTATAATGAATAATCATCATAGTAGCAGTTTCATTCAGCGCTGACCTTCTGATTTAATAGCTTTGCTTATAGAATATAAACATTCAGGTTAAAAGCATGTTTAAAAAATACCTCTTCATGTTTTCAAACATGCAAATGTTTCACACAATGAAAATAAGTGTTAAAAAAAGTAAAAGTAAGAATTTTAACTTTTTTTCCTGAAATTTTTGATTTTCCAACACCTATAACAATGGCTGTATGAACCCTGGCCTGGGAACTTCCAACACGCCACAGGTGCAGCCAAAAAAAAGAAAAAAAAAAAAAAAAAGAAAGGTCATTAAGAAAATAACCGTGACGAAAAATGCTGTAAATAATTAAGGAATAAGGACATATTTTGGTTTTCTAGAACCTGTTAATTTTTTATAAGTAATGTTCCTAAGGTCTATCCAGAAGATACTACACAAAGACATTATTATATATAAAAATTTATTTAATTATTATTGATTATTATCAATACAGTGATTAATAACAAATAATAACCAAATATTAGCAATTAGTATTATTAATTATTAGTTCAATAGTTGTATTTATTATATATTTTCATGTTAAAATATATAGCTTATCATTCTACTAAAGAATTATTATAATATTACCAAAGGGCACACTGTTTTTATGAAATTTCTGACCAATATTTTATTAGGAAAAAATTGTTTTTAAGATATCATACTAAGTCTTAAAAAAAATAACCAGATCAAACTACAAATTGTGTGGAAAAAAGTCTCGTTCTGTAATTCTGTGTATGATGCTAGGATTAGGCAAGCAGCTGATGGCTCGATCAGTCAGGGGCTAACCTGAAAACTGCCGACTTCCTGGATGTGAGCCAAAAGTTGCCCTTGGGGTTGAGATAAGCCAGTTAATCTCCTGACTGAAACAACTAGTCTAGACATTGAATTGCTCTGGCACAGTACTTGTTAGGAATGTTGTGGATTGACTACATTCTAATTTTGCGCACTGTGTAGTCCTGGAATTGCAAGGGTGTATTGGGTAAGAGTGGGGCATAGTTGCTATGACTAGAAGGATTCAGCTGTACAGAGAAGGTTATACAAGATAGAATATGGGGTTTGTATGAATTAAAAAAAAAAATCAATTCCCAGTCGCCAATGGAGACAAAACAGCTGCATAATAGGTCTAGCTTGTTTTATTCATGCATAAGGGTGTAATAAGGGATCTGTAATCTGGTATTAGCTGTTTTTGATCCTCTGAGAGGTTCTTCTGGCTGTGAGGATCCTTAAAAGTTGTTGAGAGAGTCATTTGGGACTGCTGAATGCTGATGACTGAATTGGAAGATATATACAAAATGAAAAGAAGACTTTCAAATAGCCAGCACAAAATAAAGGCAGTCTTTGGACACCAGGCAGAAATTTGACACAAAATTCTACCATTACCTGATCTTTTGATATTAAAAAATGCTAAAACAGATTAAGCAGAAAAATGTGTGTTGCACAGACTTGGAAGTTTTCAGAGCAAACATCTTCAGCTTAGAGAGAGTTGAAGACTTCAGCCTACAATTGGGACTTGCTCCATTTTGATATTTGTGCTGTATCTCATTCAATATTGAGCCTCTACTTCATTTAAGCTACTTCGGGCTAAAAAGATGAACAAAAGCAATTCTCTCCTTTAATAATTTTACATTCCAATAAAGGTGGTCACATCAAATAAGAAAAGAAATAGCACCAAGAAAAAGATGAACAGCCAACATTACATAGTGACTTGGAGATCGAGGTTGCAGCTGAAATGACTGGAGGATTAAGAGCCATTTAGAAGTGTGTCTTCTTTCTTTTTCTTACAGTAATCCAAAAATTCATCTTCTCAAACTCATCTGAACCTATAGCCACTACTTATGTTCTATGGATACCAAAGTTTTTTTCTCTAGTCCCATTCTCACCCATGTTCCATTAGTCAAATGCATAATGAGTATTTTTCACAAAAATGTCTCATAGGAACTTTGACCAGAACCCATTTTTCTATTACCTTTGGATGTGACCCACCTGAGTTGGCTGTGCTTTCACCTAGCATCAACCTGAACTCTTGTAGTCCTCTGAAATTACTTCACCTCTCTCAACTCCACAGCTAACGGACCTCTAAGTTTAGTTGCTTCTACTTGCCACACCTGCCTCTTGACTTCTCCTCTGTTACAGGTTGCGGTCTCTGGGATGCAAATTCTTCTTTGAATCAACATGTGTGGAAGGAAGGGAAAGAAGTAGGATTGAGCATAAGGGAAAGTTGTGCTGTGATACAGGCACTATAGCTTCAACCACAAAGACCTTGGTAACTCAAATGGCTTCCGAGTGGTCCCACATTGTATAGAAATGTCACAGTCTTCAACCTTAAAGAGATTCTGGCCTGTACATTTCCATGTCTATCATACCTGCATTTTTGTTTCTTTTTCAATCATCTTATTTTAGGCTTTCAAAACTTTTTATTTGAACTTTTCCAGAAAAATTTCTAACTATTCCCCTTTCCTTCTTCTATGTAGCCTCCCATTCAATATAAAACAAAAGCACCTCACTCCACTGCTTAAAATTCTCCAGTAACTCCAAACACTTGTAGGATAAAGTCCTGATTGTCATTGCATTACTTACAAGACCTTTATGATTTCAGACCTGTCTACCTTTTCAGACTCATTGCTTACAGCTGCTCCTGGATCAATACTGAATGCCAGCAGTATGGAACTCCCTGCAGTTTCCTTAATGTTCTATTTTTTCCTTTATGTCTTCGCTCTTCTCTTCCATTTACCTGAAAAGTCCTTTTCTCACTTTGTCTGCTAAGTTCACCCTAATCATTTTTCAAGATTCAACTCAAGTTTGTTTCCTTAAAATGCCTCCCCCAACATTTGTAGACAAAATCAAGGACTTTCACTTCTGTAGGTTCTCGTCATGAGTTGTAATTATTTGTTTTTATTTGTGTCACTCTCTATAATGTGAAAAGTCAAAGGGCCAGTAACATGTATATTATAGTTCATGTATATTACAGATGTATACATCCATCTTGTATTGTGCTTAGCACAATTTTTGGCTCAAAATCATATATTTCAGTATAAGAAAGAAAGAGAGAGAGAGACAAGTGGGCGGGGGGAGGGAAGGAAGGGAAAAAATAAAGAAGGAAGAAAGAAAGCCCTTTCTATAAACTGTAACCTGTATTCTGATCAACACCTATAATTGCTTCATTGAGGTTTTCGTGAGCTCTGTCTTGAATTATTTTGCCAACATAGAAACATAAAGATTTTGTGAAATTTATTCTTCATATACTTTGGCTTATGTGGGGTTTTCACATCTTTGTGAAAAAAATCATGTTCATGGTTATCAACCACAACTATTTGATCAGTGGTAAAACAGACATGCCTGGTAGGGCTCAGAGCTAAGAACCCAAAACAGGCCCTCAGGTTGAGCTCCCTGGAGAACTGCTGACGTAGATATTCACAGGTGTTTGGGATAGTTGGGCAATCAGTGTGAGACTGAGTCACAAATAAGCAAAAAATGTACCTGTCAGCAAATGACTAGAATGGAGCATGGGGGAGGGAGCAGACAAATGCTGTTTTATGGCTGCTAGTGGCAAAGATGAATGATTCAGGCAGATAGAATGAAGGCTTCTTCCAGGAGGTCTAGCTCTAAGTAATGGACACGAAGTCACACCAGCTGAATTTAGAGACAGCTGACAACCCTTAGAAGGCCTGGCCATGAAATTGCTAGCTGTTTATGTGCCAGGATTTAAGTAGAGAATAAATCAGAAAATTAGTAAAGAAAGATGGAAACCCAGGATTTTAGGATAGGGTTGTGTGGCAGAGGCTCAGACAAAATAAGTCCTCATTATGGAAAGTAGAAGCAACATCCTGGTGGCTTGGGCAGGAGAGTTCACCCATGTGGAGGGACTAAACTTGTTCTTAGGTACAGGTATGGGAACTGTTTGGCAAAGACTTGAAGCTATAGCTTGTGAGAATGACCTTCAATACTAGGGAGATAACGGCCAATAAATCAAACTTCATTTTAGTCAGGATCCTGGGAACCTATAGTGTCAAAAGTTTCTTCCACCTGTAATGATGGATTGTCAAGAAATACCAGAAGGTCTAGTTAAGGAATTTATTTTGTGCCTACATTGCAAACAGATTCCTCAAATAGCCCTATCTTTACTGTGCTTTGACCTGTATATTCTGTACAATTCAGAAGAGTGAAGGAAGAAACAGGGGAGAAGAGAATGTTTTTAAAAATACACATTGAACCTGCTCCTCAAAGCCAAGCCCAAGTAAGGAAAGTACTGTAAGAGCATAGGAGAAGGGCCCAGGCTGACTTCTGGGAGGAAGAAAACCATCCTTTGTCCAAAACGAAAGCAAATGTAGTGATGTGATGACATCATTTTATGTTCAAACTAGGGCATCACTAGATGACTGCATTTCTTACACAGAGCTTGGGACAGGTGGAGCTGGGAGGAAGAGCATGTCCCCTGGATATGCACGTGCCCCCTCAGGACCAAGTAACCACAGAAGAACAGGTGCATGAGGTCGGGTCTGGAGTGTGCAGGTGAGGAGGGAAGAACAAGAACAGGGAAAGACCCTATGGGCTGACTTTGGCATTCATGTAGCAGACCGCTTTTATTTGTCTTCTAGGATAGAAATCATTCTTACTGATCATGGGATGGTTTTGAGATGTGTCGTCTCTGTTGTGCGACCTCACCCAGAATTCGCTCTTGAATTTGCTTCTGGTTCTTGTGGGCTTCTAGGGAGATGCCCTTACAGGAGCTGCTGAGCGGAAGTGGGGAAGCAGCCTTTTTGTAGCACACACACCTTCCCCCAGGCGTTTGGGCAAGTACTTAATTAGATGCTTCAGTGAAGGAGTTTTCCATGGGTAATGGAAGTTCTAAACCAGTTAGAACCAACTCAGAATAGCCTCAGTGGTCCTGATCTAATCAGGGGTAAGTCCTCTAAAGAAGGAGCTGGTCATCCACACCTTAGGGAAGGCCACCTGGAAAATAGGCTGTGTTCGCCTGCTTGGAATGAGCACCTGCTGGGCCAGCTTGCCCTCCTCTCCCCTGATCGCTGCTCAGTTTCTGACTCCTGGAGCCAGGCGCATGTGTGCAACCCCGTGGTGAAGGGCTCCAATCCTGCAGAATGCCCTTGTCACCAATATCAGCGGCAACAAGAAGAGACATGTTTTAGTGTTTTCTTGTTGGGGTCCAGCCTGTTTGTGATCTTCACTCCTGTCTGCCTGTTCACTTTGGGCTCCAGCCTGTGATGAGAACACTGCCTGGCAGAGACTGCTTAGCTAGGAGTCCCTCTAATAAACACACACACATACACACACACATGAGCATGAATATGTGTATAAATATTTATGTATGGATATAAATATTTGCATAAATATATACAAAGGTATAAAATATATATTCTGGCTGAGTGGTCTCTGGTTGAATCTTGACTGACACAATACCTTATTTTACCTTATTTTTGTATATCACTTACTAAACATCTCTGCATATTTTTATTATATTACACATAGATGAAAAAACTGGGGCCCAGAAACACTAAATGACCCAACCTGGGTGACACAGCTGGAAGGTGACCTAATTAAGATGTGAATTAAAGTTTATATTCCCTCACTCAGCAACCCCACCTTTAATGGAAATGTGTTTGAGTGTAAAAGTCAAGAAAACATGTGGGGGGTGGGCAGAGGAAAAAATACACTGTAATTCAAGTTGAAATACTCACTTCTCTTTTTACATTCCAAAAAATTATATATATAGGATTTTATATTTGGGAATTGAAGTTCGAGATTAATTCCAATATTTATAAAGAAATGAGATGAGAAAAAAAGCCCCAGAGAACTGGGCAAAGGGTTTGCTATTTACAATTATTACACTTCTTGAGGTGGGAGTGGAGCCAGGAATTCAGGGTGAGGAGAGATGATCAAGAAAGAATAAAGAAAGTCAGGGGATAAAACAAGAGGCATTCTATGCACCCTCATGTATTGCCTGAATATAACAGTTTTCATTTAAATTAATCAACAGTAAGCAACATACCCCAGCCTGGCCACTCTCTTAAAATATTTAATCTCTTGATCAATAAAAATCAGTTTTGAAAAGGCTACATATAGACAAATATTTTTCCCCTGTGAACAACAATGGGAAGAGAATCCTGGAATAATTTTGGAAATAACAGTAATTTTTAAATTGAAGATGAAAAGGTTGAAAAAGATGTGCTTGGCCATAAGTATCAATATCCAACTCTTCATTGTTTATCTTCTCTTCTGGCCTTCATGCAGACTGGGAAAGTCACAGCCCATGCAGATGGAAATATATTGCAATACGCTCCCTCCTACCATGATGGTTGGTGGTGGGAAGAGGGCGAATCTGACTTAAGCAGGGCCAAGGAAGTTTCTCCCCCGAGGCCCTCTTATGCCTGCAACTGAGGCTGAGGGCCACTCCTTCCCATCTGGTGAAGCCCTGGGAGGAGGGCTGGATAGCCATTCGTACCTTGTCTTCCAGAGTGCGGAGAAAAGTCTGCAGTAGGAGCAAGTAAAGTTGCACTGTGCAGAGATGAAGGAGAGGGCCAGTGAAGAGAGGAGGCTGGTAGTTCTAGTGGGTGGTTCCACCTGTCCGTGAAGGATTGCCCCTCCTGGGGGGAGCTAGTTTGGAGATTATTTTAAACTGCATTTCCAAGAGCAACTAAAGAGCCCCAGGGAACAGGTCTCCCTCTCCCCTTTTGCATTCCAGGATGTGAAGTTTTAGGTCAGAATTATGTCTGCTCAGGGGCCAGGGCAGAACTTGTATCTCTGTCTGAAGAGAACTAGGTGGAAGGGGAGAGTCCTGGTGCTTAATCCTTGTGCACAATGGGTGGGGCCACAGAACTGGAAATGAGGACTGATGTATACTTGCTGTAAAGTTTAACATGTCTTTTAAAATTGGGGAAAAGTTATGGAAGAAGGAGATATTTTGAGAAATGTTTAAATGCCCCCTATTACTTTGTAGTTGTGGGGCTTCGGTTGAATGTGAACTCTCCGAGGGCATCTGTAAGCATTTAGAAAAAGATGGTTAATTTGCAGCAGATACTAGCTTTTGTGCAAAGGCAGAAAGATGTACTGTAACATATGATGCAGATCACTTTAGAGTAATTGAACCATGGCTTTCGCATGCTTTCCATCCTAAGCTTATCTCTATCTGAAGCCTGTAGAAAATCTCTTTCCATTTACATAACAGGGCAAGAGATTATTACAACTAAAATTAGATCCACGAATTGCTATGCATAGTGCTTTGTAGCATAATCAAATTATGATAAAATAGCCTTTATTTCTTTATAGCTATATAATATAGTTAGGTTCTTTAGTAATTTGTTTAGAAGGTAAGGAGTGGCAGTACTATCTTATTATATTAAAGCATCACTGATTTTTTGGCCAAATTGACAACCTTGCTTGATTGTTTCTCAGAGATGCTTTCTTTAAAAGTAGGAAGGATCCTGATAAGGTCTAATTTGTTTTTCTTTCTTTGTCCCTGCCCCTGCCTTTTAAAAAATGTGGGCCACTGCTTCTGAGTTCCTCCTGCTCACCGTTATCACTTAACCTGATAATACCATCCTGAGAAAGTGCTTCCTGTTCATTTGATATGAACAGATAAAGTCAAAAGCCTTGTGCTTTCTTTAGCTCTTTTCTCTCAGATTCTGAACAGGGCAAACCACAAAAATCTTGACATTAGTTCACTTCTTTTTGTAAAGATGTATGGTAGAGGAGGAAAAACAACTAAATTGTTGAGGAAAGAAATGAGGAAGTAGGGGCAACAGAAACATGGAAATTAAGACTGAGTAACAGAACAAAGCAGAGGCGAGAAGAGGAAATAGGTGATAAGCATGTGGCTATGAGGGAAAAGGAGATGACAGAGAAGGGAAAATATCACCCAGTGGAAGCTTTTATAACATGGTGTAGCAGATTTCCATGCCTGAAAGTGTGGCTCTGAGAGCTTTTCAATGGCTGTATTGAGCAGAACCCCCCAGTTGCACCCCATTTTTTATTACCATTAATGCTAAAGGTAGTGGGAGCTGCAGAGGTGGCATTTTCTTCTAATTTAATTTTCAGTTACTGAACTCAGTTACCGACTCTTCAGAGCCTGAGGGAGGACGAGCCTTTGTTAAAGCCGAAGCCGTTCACATTCACTTTTCTCTTCAACCTCATTAGGTTTCCTAAGTGTTAGTTCTAGACTTAAAGCAAGGCACTGTGGCTAAACTATGTAAAATAATGTTTTTGGTGAAAAGCAACACCTGCAGAAATGTCACACAAATTTCAACTTCCGTTGTAACCAGTGATGTCACCAAATGAAATCCTAGCAGAAAACGTGAGTAATAGGGTACTGAATTTGTCACGGGCTTCGTGGAAGCCTCGACATGTGCCATCCCCTACGGCAACCTGCAGTGCGGCCATGAACCAGAAAGGCTTCTTGTCTGGTGGCACCTTTACGTCCCTGCTCAGTGGGTAGCACAACTAGGCAGGCATTAGCCTCACTGAAGCAGGATTTGAGAGGGGGCTGCTAACCTATGTTCATCCGCAGTGGGCGTCAGAATTCTGATTTCATCAGTCGGATAAGCCATATTCTTTGTGCTGAGAGAGTCTTCACAAAAATGGCATTTAAAAAATTTCTTGAGAATGATTAAACTCTAGAATGAGAACTATATATGGCTGACTCTGAGCAGTGATGTAAATGATCTATAAATGTTATATAAGGACCGTGGGATCTGTTTCTGCTTCTGTGTCTTTAAGGGCAGTGTTTCTCTGCTGGACCCTCTTAAGTGACCTTATCCTAAATGGGCAGGCAAAAGAGGAAGGTTTTACTACCTCAGGACTGGCTCAGCTGCTCATAGTCTCTGTGCCTCTGGTCATTGTGACAGCTGTTTTCTCTCCTATGGTGCTCTATTCTGTCCTTGGATGTGACAAGGAAACATTTTAAAGCCATTTACAAGGGACAAGTCCCTCCTTTGAAGGGTGTGCCCCTAATTGAATCCATCATTTTCTCAGTGGGTGGCACTGCCTGTGTTGCACCACTGAACATCCTCTAAGCAGCAAAAACTTGGGGTGTATGCGGATGGATTCCTGTCCCCCATCATATATACTTGCTTTATTTGAGATACCAGCTGCATAAGAATCATCCTAATGGATGTATAACGATATGAGCTGCTAAAGAAAATCTCGGCTAAAAGACAGCTAAGGCTTTATTATTCTTGATTTTATTTTATATTTTATTAATCGTGATTAATGAGATGATGAGATAAAATGAATTTTTTTTTAATTGTAGAAAAACATACCAGATTTCATTTGGGTTTGTTCTAGAGGAGTATTTTTTGTAAAATACTTTGTAGTTTAAAAAAAAAATGTTTAGTAAGAATTACATTTTTATATCACGAGGCATTTATTACAATGTCCACTGTTCTTATTAAGGAACCATGTTCTGATTGTTTCTATTCTACCTCATTTAGTTATTTCATTTAAAAATGTTAGTTACACATTGAAAAAGAGGTCAGATTTATGGTCACCAGAGGTAGGGAGTGTGGAGAGGTAAAGTTGGATGAAGGTAGTCAAAATGTACAAACTTCCAGTTACGAGATAAATAAGAACCAGGGATGTAATGTACAACAGGATAACTATAGTTAACTTTGCTGTACAGTATATAGGAAGATGATCCTAAAAGTTCTCACCATAAGGAAAAAAATTCTTGTTCTTTCTTTTATTTGTTTCTAGATGAAATGATGGATATTAGCTTATCAAGGTAATTATTTCATGATGTGTATGTCAAATCATTACGCTGTACACCTTAAACTTTTACAGTGTATATGTCAATTATATCTCAATAAAATTGTAATAAAATAGTTGAAGAACAACAGCAACAAAAATGTTAGTTACAACCCACTACATTCATTTCATTACCCACCCATGAATAGTGACCCATAGTTTGTAACTGCCTTTTCTATAACGTTGAGGAACATAAGGGTAAGAAAAAAATTCAAATTAAGTAGTAGACTTATGGCTCTAAATCTAAATTCTAAGCACATAGCAGGCATTTTGTTCTTGCTAGGTTGTTTTTTTTTTTTTTTTTTTTTTTGCTTTTTAGGGCTGCACCTGCAGCATATGGAAGTTCCCAGACTAGGGGTCGAATCAGAACTACAGCTGCCAGCTTACACCATAGCCACAGCAACGCAGGATCTGAGCAGTGTCTACTAACTTTCCCACAGCTTACAGCGATGCTGGGTGCTTAACCCAATGGGCAAGACCAGGGATCAAAACCACATCTTCATGGTTACTAGTTGGATTCATTACCAGTAAGCCACAACAGGAAGTCCTGTTCTTGTTAAGTACTGAATTTAATTATTGATTATTATCTTTAAAGATATTGATAATAACTTGTTACACTGACTTCACTATGAAGTTTCAAACCAGTTTGTGAATAAACACAGCATTAAAGCTCTGTAATGATTATTATCTTATTTAACCTTCAAAATAACACTAGGAGATAAATGGTTTATCAGATGAGGAAGCTGAGGCTAAGAGTTAGGTAACTGCTCCAGGTCTTGGTAGACTTAATAAGTGGTTAAGCAGAGTTCTCTGCAAGTGCTGTGACTTGCCCTCCAGTCCATTGTCCTTAGCTGGGGGGGAGAGGGAGGGCGGTGCTATCAGAATCACTAGGGAGCTTTTTCCAACCATAACTCCTTCCTCATCTCTCCAAACTCCATACCGCACTTGGCTTCTGCTTAAACTAAAGGATAAGGGAAGGTGGCTGACCTAGCTTTAGTACTCTCAAGAGACCTCACCTCTACACCACCTGAGGTATATTATTATACATTTTTATTATATATTATCCGTGTAATAGCTTGTTATGTAACTTTTCACTAATGACTCAGTACATATCATAGGCAGATGGATACGTATACCAATTAGTCATGGAAATCAAAAAAATTAAAGAAAAGCACAATTTATCAACCTTTCTAAAGACAACATAAAAATTTGGAGGTACTACTGCTTCTACTAAAGAAGCCATTCATTAGAAAAGCCAGTCACTATGCTAAGAGTACAATGGCCAACAAAAAACATGCACTTCTCATTCTCTAGTGACCCAGTTGTTTGTCACAAGCTGGCTAAAGTCAATGAAACTGAGCCTGGGATAGGATATAGGTAATAGACAGGTAAATGAATGTGCACAAAAAATTCTACCCCTTTGTAGAAAATGTATGGATACAAGCTGTGAGAGATAAGACACACAGACAAATAAAAAGTATTTCATTTGCCAAAGAGCTGGTTTATAAGCAAATAAAATCTAGAGAGGAGTATAGTAAAAGTTGAAATACAGCTAAAAATATAAGTAGGTTAAATAGACAACTCTTTTGAAGTTCAAAAATTCTTCAGTTTAAAAATGTTTAAGTTGATAATGGACATTGAAATTGGACCTTAGTAAAGAAGATGAAAAAGGAAGAGGAGGACAGAGAGGGGGAGGGGGGCAGGAGGAGAAGAAGGAGAAGGAAACAGGGAAGAAGAGAAAACAGTCAAAGAATAGTACTGGGTAATTTTTGAATCATTTTTTCAAATCCAAAATATTTTCTAGTTGAATTTTCTGAATAGTAGTCTTTACCATATTCTCAGTCAACTGATAATAAATGGATTGGGGGGGGCATAAGTATTTTAATGTTTCATATTCTTTTTTTTTTCTGTAAAAGCAGAATAAATGATTAGGAGAATATGTTTTCCATTTTGATATCAGAATAAATTATATGGGCTGAATTAAACCTTTGGAGGTTCATGTTTTAAGTATTATTTAAAAGTCTTCTCTGAAATTGCTTTATTTGGTTAGGAGCTCTCAGAAATAAAGAGTAGTCTTGAAAATATAGCCACTAATCTATCAATTTAAAATGTTTAAATAATTTAAGGAAAAACTGGTATATTTCTCTGCCTCAAACTCCTTCACATAATGGAGCAGAGGTCCCCCTGTTCTACGTGGTGGGTACGGTATAACGCTGCCAAGGTGAACATCACCACTGTTCACTAGTATTTCCAACCCTCCACACCTCTAATACCTGGGAAGATTACCTTCTATACCTTCTTGAATGTAGTTGCAGCTGTCTGGCTTTCCTTGTCCAAGATGCATTGGAGAAATGCACCACTTCCAGGTGGCACTATGGACATTGTTGCAGGACTTCTCACGTTTTCTCTTCTTCTTCTGGGTTTTCCTAGGAGGGCACAATGCTTCATAAAGTAAGTGCTTCCAGTGGTCATCCGTGGAGGACAGACTTCAAGGAGCTGACGTCTTAGAGTGAATAAGAATAGACATTTGTTGTGTCATTCACTAAGACTTGGGTATTTGTTACCACAGTATAACCAATACCATTCTATTACACTTGGTATATCAAAAATGCTGGTTAGGAGTTCCTGTTGTGGCTTAGTGGGTTAAGAACCCAACTAGTATCCATGAGGATGCAGATTACATCCCTGGCTCCTGCTCAGTGGGTTAAGGATCCAGCATTACCCCAAGCTGAGGTATAGATCCCTGATGCAGCTTGGACCCAGGGTGGATGTGGCTGTGGCTGTGTTGTAGGCTGGCAGCTACAGCTTGGACTTGACCTCTAGCTCAGGAACTTCCATATGCTGCAGGTAAAGCTGTAAAAAGAAAAAAAATGCCACTTAAAGAATCTTAAAACATACAGCATATCTATAACTAAAAATTCTTTTAAATTTATAATTAGTAGGTATGTATAAAGCAACCAGTAGTAGTTTAGTTATTAGCCAAGAGCTTTTCTTTGATGATGAATTTGCTGACTGGAGTTCCATGTAGCCTTTTGCGCATGACCACGTAGGTCATGCTTTATATGTGATTTTCCTTGAAGCAAGAATGTAAAGACAAGGGTCTTGCAATTCGAGTGCAGATTCTTCTGGCTTTTCACATTGCCCCCTTGCAAATATTTTGCAGTTGTCTCCCTTAACAAACCTACACTGACAGCACTCTTTAGAGAGACTTACCTTTACTGTCTTTTTCCAAAACACTCTCCTTAGTTTTCATTCAAACATCTCACACTTTTTACATTCATATTTTATCAGCTTATGTGGTATTTAATTGTGTGATTTTTAAAAATTGTATAATTTTAATAACAAGTACAAATAGCAGAAAATTTAGGAATAAACAGTTTCTTAAGCATATAATTCATGTGTTTAGAGTAGAAGACTGGAGAATACTAGAGATAGCCTACTGGCCATAGGTTTTAATGCAAAGAGCATCAGTCTAGGCTTTTCCATAGGTGACTGGAGAATCAGGGTAGTGGACACAAATCTCTTGCATCTTCTCATGTTCTGTAGATGATCTTTCTCGTAGTGGTGCCCACTCATACTTAGTCATCTTTCCATTCTGGATTTGATGAAATGCCACATTGTAGGTATGAAATCTGGCTTTTGGAGTGGTTCCCAAGGAACCACTGGAGTGAAGATTTGCCTGATAAGGCAACTTCTGAGTTCTGGGAAGATATCTCCTTGGATTGTGATAGGAAACGAGAGCTGGGAGGGATCTGCAGGTAAGTCTCCTTTCTTCCCTCCATGAACGAACAAAATGAGTTTCTCTTTACAGCCTCTTGGGAGAAGTCCTTTGCGCTGAGTAAACAGGTCTGTCCAGTGAGCTGTGCATCTCTTCGGAGAGCTGTATGGAACAGTGGCCATCACGATAATGCTTTGCATTACTCCTCATTTATTGCCTTGCTTCTCCCCTTCTCCTCCTCTTCATCACCCTGGCCTTGTTTGTCCCTAGTGTCAGCACTTTAATCTCTGCCTCAGGCTCTGCCCTCTAGGGCAAACACACAAAGACAGTCAGTTAATCTGGCGAGCCAGTTATATAGGAGTTTATTTTAAAAGCTTCTAGGAACAGTGTTCCTGCCAGGCAAGGAAGGGCTAGGAGCCTAGAGGTCTGGTGAAATATCCATAGGGATTTACAGTTTGTAGGGCTTGTCTAGGAAATGCAATCTACATTGAGACACCTAAAACCTTGCAGAAAACAAGGTTTCCAGTCTGATAGGAAAGCAGAGTATAGAGAAGGAATAATTGTGCTATTACTAAAAATAATAACATAGTTACTGATTCTAACTATGTTCCACCAACTATGTTAAGCACTTTACAACACTTATTTGATTGTCATAGCAACACTCTGGACTAGGCTCTCTTAATTTTACTAACCTTCAGATAAAGCCCTAAGTTTTGGCTTAGGAAATTTAGGGGGTTTTCAGATAGTTAGCCAGCTTGGAAATGGTCAAGTGAAGTTTTCCAACCCAGACAGTTTGACTCCTAACCGCAAAGTAAGAGAGGACAGGAAAATATTTAAATTGAGCACAAGGCACATGACAGAAGCAGAGGACAGTCTGGAGAACCAGAAACAATATCTTGTCTCCCAAACAGGAGGACATCTCCATCAGGCAGAACTGCTTGATGCAAGGTCAGCGGCCCCCTGAACAACTGCTCAGAACTTAAGCAGCCTCCAGGTAAAGTAAATCAGAGCTAGCTGGTGTAAGCCTGCTCCTTTAGAAAGAGCCTGTTTCTGCTTTTTACAATAATCTCTGCAGATAGCTAGATCTTTCTGATTTTATTATTTCATTTGTCCAATCACCGAACAAATATTTAATAAACATCTGCTCTGGGCTATGCCAAACTGTAGGCAGAGTGGATATACAGAGATAATTAAGGTACAGTCCAAGCATTAAGGAATTCACAAGCTGGTAGTGAAGACTGCTGAATACTCAGAAAACTAGAGTAGGATAACTGTAAATATGAGATATGAGGAGTGCCGGGTAGTGTTTCAAACCCTTTGCCAGAAGCTAGAGGACTGGAGAGACATCCCAGAGACAGTGAAGTAGCGCGGAGCCCCCAAAACTGGACATAATTTTCCCAGGAGACCAGGGAAGGCAAGGATATTCTAGGCAGAAGGAACAACACAAGGAAAAAAACAGAATCCTAAATGAATATAGTGCATTCCAGAAACGTCTAATAGCATGGCCGGATGTCGAGTGTAGGCAGAAGTGGCCATGAAATTCACCAACAAAACCAGGTTGATGCTTTTGCAAGTGAAAGGGGGATTGCTCATAATTACTCTGGGATAAATCTGACACTGTCCCAGGTAGACTAGGATGTTTGGCTGGCCTGAGTGAGAAGACCACAGTTTGGAAAGGGTTTAGGAATCACATAGACTTAGATTTGAATCAAGGCTTGGGTGGTCAGAGGCAGAATAACTGTGTTCAGTTCGTTATTAGCTGGCTATGCCTTAATTCCTTAACAGTAAAGTGGAAATTATTTGTCATAGGTTTGCATGAATGAGGTAATACGTATAATGCAACTACGGCAATACTGGCTGTTAGTGGGTGTCTCCAAAATATTGTTTCCAGGTCTACTCTACTCCTACCATGGGGCAGAAAAGGGGGATGAAGCTGGAGGATTAGACAAGTCTGAGATTATCATAGATACTTTGTATCATGCTAATGAGTTTGAATTTCACCTTGAAACAAATAAAGGAGTTGTCCAATTGTGTTTGTGCTTTAGAAATATGAGTCTGGCAGTAGCATTTTATTTATTTATTTGGCTTTTTTGTCTTTTTAGGGCCACACCCATGGCATATGGAGGTTCCCAGTCTAGGTGTCTAATCGGAGCTGTTGCTGCTGGCCTACGCCAGAACCACAGCAATGCCAGATCCGAGCCATGTCTGCAACCTACACCACAGCTCATGGCAACGGTGGATCCTTAACCCACTAAGCGAGGCCAGGGATTGAACCCGCAACCTCATGGTTCCCAGTCCAGTTTGTTTCCGTTGCACCAAGATGGGAACTCCTGGCAGTAGCATTTTAAATGCATGTCACGATATATATATTGTCATACACATATATATTTGGCAACTATGCTGTATACTTGAAATCAACACATTGTAGATCAACACATAGTAAATCAATTATACTTCAATTAAAAAAAAAGCATATCAAGGGAATGAGTCATATCCAGGAGCTCCTGGTGATCTCTATCTCCTGGTGACCTCAATTTTCTGAATGAGAAACTCTTCCAATGTTAGAAGGTGGGGTTGTGGGAAGCTATCAGTCTTTGGAATGGAGATGAGTCACAGACAGTGGTTTAGAATGGAAGATTCTGACAACTCCCTAGGAATCAAGTTCTCAAAGTGTGCTCCCAGATTGGGAACTTGAATTTGCTAGAGTTTTTAATTCTCAGCCCTAAGTAGACCTACTGAATCAGAAACTCTGGGGGGGAGGGTCCAAAAATCTGTGTGTTAATCAGTCTGCTAATGGATTCACACCAAAGTTTGATAACCACTGTGCTAATTCAAAGTATTCTACAGAACTAAAAATTCAGTGGGAGATCAAGGTCAGCGAATCAGAGAATAGTAACGAATATGTCATCAAACTCAGAGAGAAACAGAAGTAGTCATTAAAGTCAAAGTATCAAGTGAGGGTCTTGGAGAGCCAGGGAGGTAGGAGGGAATCCCTAATTGAAAAAATAAGTGGTTGAGATGGCCTTTGGAAAACACCTGGAATAGTTATTTTCTATTTTAGTTTCCTAGGACTGCCATAATGAAGCACCTAACTGGGTGACTTAAACGACAGAATTTGTTCTCATATTTTTAGAGTCTTAAAGTCAGAAATCAAGTTATCAGTGGGGCCAGGCTCTCTCTGAGGTTCTAGGTACACTCCTTCCTTGCCTCTCTCTAGCCTGTAGTGGTGGACATCCATCCTTGGTGTTTCTTGACCTGTAGCTGCAACACCCTAGTCTTTGCCTCTATAGTCACAGGGACTTCTCCCTGTGTGTCTCTCCCTGTATGTATTTTCTCCTTCATTTATTTATTTATTTATTTGGCCATGCCCACAGCACACAGGAGTTCCTGGGCCAGGGATTGAACCTGCAACACATCAGTGACAATCCCAGATCCTTAGCCACTAGGCCACCAGGGAACTCCTCCTTTTTCTAAGGATAACAGTCATATTGCATTAGGGCCCAACCTAATGACCTCATCTTAACTAATGACATCTGCAACACCCTTATTTCCAAATGAGGTTACATTCTGAAGTTCTGGAGGTTCAGGCTTGAACACGGTCACTCCTAGGTGCTGGGGATTAGGGTCTGGACGTATTTGGAGGGCAGAGTGGGGGACACAAATCAACCCATAACATAGGCCAACATTAGCTCCTTTATGGCTGATGCTACATACTTTCGGGTTCCCCAGAAATAGGTCCTGAAACAGAGATTCATGTCTGAATAGTTTATTTGGTTGATGATCCCAGAAAACACTCTAGGAAAGTAGGAAAGAGGAACAAGGCAGGGAAGGCATTCAGTAAAGGGTATGGGCACCTGGAGCTCACTGCACAAGAGAACTCTGGGAAATGCTAGAAACCATGCCTCAGAGGAGGCCCAGGTGTTTGCAGGGCCTTGGGTGAGGGCTACTCAGGAAGGCCATTAATTCATAGGCACTCTCAATCTGCCACCAGCCACAGAGGAACAGGTCTCATTGGCCAGGGAAGCTCTCAGGTGAAGAGACACGGCAGCAATAAGTGAGGCCAGTGTACCCAGAAGTAATCATGGCTGAGGGCATGGGTCCCAGAGGCATCTGCCTTTAGTGGGAGGGCTGGCTTGGGAGAGTAAGGGAGAAGAGGGGAGTAAATAAACGCAAACCCCTTATGAATCCTAAGTTAATCACGTCAGGAGGACTATGCAATAAAAAACAGCCAATTGGATTTTTTAAATTTCTCACTTAGTTGTGTTGATTTATTATTCTACTCTCGTCTAAAGCTTTCTGGCCACTGAAATGTCAAAAAAAAAAATTCTTATATTACCTGATTTTAACTGTTGTAAAATTACCAATGAGGCTGTTTGGGGTTTTCAAAGGGCTTCATTTTTCCAGGCTTGTCAGAATTAAAAAAAAAAAAAGAAATTCTGACAGCTCTCTGATTACCAGAGAAGGACAAACCTGGACAAAGTGAATCTAAATAACCTGCCCACGGTCACTGAATGTGGCATAGGAAGAACTGGGAAGACTGTTTCCTCTCCCACTCTCTTCTCTGCTGCTTTGGCTACGCAGCTTGCCTAACTTGTGTAGACTGAATTGTCATATGGCGCTCTTCTTAAAAAGTAAGGGTAACTTTCTTAGTATTAAGGTTTATTTTTAAGGTAGATAACTTGCATTTTCACACAGGTAATGCTTAACGCCACCTGCATCTTATAAAAAAGAGAGTTTTCTTGCTTAAAGTCACGCAGCAAGATTTTGATAGAATCAGAATTACAATCCGAGATTATTTCCCTCTTATTTGCATTCTTTTTACACAAATACAACTGTTTCCTGGTTATTTAAGAGATATTTATATAACGTGATCTAACTGTAGAGTTTGCTATCATAAAATGTATTTTTACTGGAGACAGTTGCTTTCTAACATAATTTGACCTTCTCATATTTGAACTGTGTGCCAAGAAAGATGGCAAAACTCAAAAAGAATTATTTTTCCCCTTTACCTATTGCATTTCGTAATTCAAAGACTTTGCATGTTTTTTTCTGTATCTAATACGAAATTCAGTGTAGTTAAACCACTATAGCTTCAGATAATAACCTAATTGAAGTTACGTGTAAAAAGTTTAGCCAACAAAGAATAATTTTCAACACCAGACTAGGTGGGTGGTCCTAGAATAGTCAAGGGAGAAAAGAGAACCCAATTATTACTTTCTCAACATAGTATTTAATGGGTAATCTTGCTTTATAGACTCATAATTTATAATTGTCTCATGCAAAAAAATCATGAAAATTATACTTGTGAGAAAATGTTAGCAAAGTTATAGAATAGATACAAATTTTGTATTTTCTTTTAGCAAAAATTAGAGTAAGACGGAAGATTTTGTATGAATTATTTCTTCAGATTATTGGAGGCATAATTTCAAATCCTTTTTCCCACTTATTTGTAGTATGATTGGTCATCTTATTTACTCAACTTGTTTTGTCATCTGTTAAGTATTCTCACACTTTTATCCCCATCTGCTAAGGTAATGCCTGACATACATTAAATGTAAAGAGACTTGTTCTAAGTAAAACTACTTTCAAGGATTATAGTTAAGATAAATGACAGTCTGATATATTAAGTAATGCTCAATAAAAAATATTTATATTCCCAGCAATGGTCTGTGCTCTTTGCACATATCATAAAATATCACAACATGTTTTTGAGGAAGTACAGAAAGACAGAGACTTGCAGAGTAGGACAGACTGGAATTTATAAATACTAAGTGTTCTGTTTGACAACCTGGTGACCATGGATATGTCACTTAACCTCTCGCGGCTTCATTTGCTTCTTCTTTAAAATATAAAAACAGGAACAACTGTCCTTCAGTGTTGAGAATCAAATGAGTTTATGAATATATATGGTTCTTGGACTTTAGTTTTTTCATCTCTAAAACAGGAATCCTATTTATTACTTATCTTAAAATAATGTTATGAAGCCTAAATAATGTGTTTAAAAGTAAATTTTTTATTAAAGCATAGTTGATTTACAATGTTCTGTCAATTTCTGCTGTATAGCAGTTACCTAGTCATATATGTATATTCTTTTTCTCATATTATCTTCTATTATGTTCTATCACAAATGATTGGACATAGTTCCCTGTGCTATACAGCATGAAAGTAAATTTTAAAAAAATCAGCTAAGTATTATATAACTGCTAATTTTTTTGTTATTAAAATGTCATTAAAATTACTAGATATGGGATTAATATCATTAAAATTAAAAGATAATTTAAAATATTATAATTTACTTCTTATGAATGAGGATTTATTCTGGAAAGTATTTGCTTAACTCCCAAAGTTAATCAAATCATGAAGGTGGTGCATATTATCATGACCCAATATTTTAAAAAACTTATTTGAGAATACTTATTTTTAGCCAAGCCAGACTTACCTTTTAATGATTATTAACATTACAATTTTATTTCCATTTTAAAAATAATTTCTTACAAAGCTTCCTTTAATTACTCAGCCCTATTCTATGTTAAATATGTGATTTATTCAGTAAAGCTTCATTTTACATGACTTTTTTAGAGTCTTTCTGCTTTTTGAAATCATTATAGCATAAAATGTTTTCCTGTAATTAAAATGAACAAATTAGAAATATTGATTAATTCCTGTGGCTGAAGTCCAACAGGTTATCTCTGAATTGCAAGGTCTGCCCTGATGAAGCTTATGTAGGAAGTTAGGTAGAACACAGAGGAGACCGAGGATGTCAGTGAAATATTGATGGAGGAACTGGTACTTGAGTGAGGAATTGAAGGCAAAGAGGATGAGAAAGGAGAGGGTAGTGGCCTGTATAAAGAAGGAGAGCTGGGAATGGCTGGACATTTTCAGAGACTCTGGCCTTGGTGTGAGAGGAAATAGGAAATCAGTCTCTTGTGGGAGTATTGTTTCCCAGACTTAGGAGAAAGTCAACAGACACTGAGAGGTTTTAGCAAAAAGAGTTGCCAACCACAAGTGAAATTCTGGGAGATTAAGTTGTCAGTGGAATCTAGAGCTGAATAGAGTGAACAGAGAAAAATTTCTTTAGAAGAATATCAATAGTTTTAGTGTGACTTGAGTGTAACGAGTCTTGGAGAAAAGGTTGGGAAGTGCGTTACTGCAAAAAATTAAAAACTGTACTTGTTGGTTGATCCAGCTGCAACACGGAAATCAGAAAGGGTAAAAGTTTGGATTTCCTTTTTGTTGGGGGTAGGGTTGGGGGAGGGACATTTCTCCACTCAGGTGGAGAAATGTTGCATTTAATCTGATGAGGTATCCAATTAGACTAGTCTTGTAGCAGTCTAGGGCTGGAGTCTTGAAAGTGGACTAGTCCTGTGAAGGAGAATGTGTGCACTTGTACAACTAATCCTGGTCTCAGACACAGAACTCACAGCAGTAGACTCCGGGCCATAAATCTTATGTTGCTCTGTGGTCCCATTGTATTGAAGGCTTTTTCTAAGAGGCCCTTTTGTTCAAATTATCAGGTAAACTTTCTGGTTATGACAGTCATTTCAACCCTCATGCTGTCAACCAACACACTTATATTCTGTTAAGGTGAACACCAAGAAAAGCTGTAGGTTTTCACCTTTATTGTAACGGAATGTTCTTTGCAAAGCTTTAGCTATGGCCACTTAAATGTCAACATTGTTAACAATACTGTCTCTAATTTAAATACCTACAGGAAAGCTCTTTTAGTTGGAAGACTTTGCATGTTATTATGTTCCTATATTTGAATGTATTAGTAATAAGAAGTAGCTTCCAAAGTGTATGTGCTTCTAGCCCACTATTCTGATCAGCTGGGTTTAAATCAGTTTTGTACCTAAAAACTTTATGATTAGTTAGGAAAATCACCCCAAAAGGGAACACATCCCAAGAGAATTTTAGGATTTTAGGCATTTAAAGTATCTTTCACTAATCTTGAAATTGATTCCAATAAACACCATAATTCTCCATGTTTAAAAATTCAGCTATATCCAGCCACTTTGTCAGTTTGGCAAGGGATCAGGATTTCTCCCTCCCTGCCAAAAATGGAGCTCTGGGTTTGTGGCTTTTCCCTGCTACAATCCTGTTGTGTCTCTTTCTCTTGGTGTCCACTTTAGAAAGGTATGTGTGATGATCTTGGGGCCATGTGTTTGTGTGATGGAAGATAATTGAGAATATGGGCTCCTTTCTCCCTTCTTCTTTCACTGGCCACTCACATATCAAGCTCCCCTGGTCATCTCATTAATCTTCCTGGTTTCCTTAGGGCCTCCTCCAGGTAGATTTTTGGGTCACCAAGAAAGGTACCTGCTGTCAGTTGGGGTGTTCTCCCTTTCAGACATCCAAAACCTACCAGACAGTAGGCACAGTTCTTCTGAATCTACTGAGTTTCTTAAAAACAAAACAGAACCAAAAAACCTTCTACCCTACTGTATCATCAAACTAGGAGAAAGATCCAAGAAAAATTTATTTGTGCTCTCAGTCATATGATCCTATAAAATTATGATTCTTTACAGATATTTACCTCCTTCAATAGCAGGAAGTTTACATTTATAGATCCTATTACTATTCTCATTGCAATACCAGTATTGTAATAAACATTTTTACCTCTAAAAGCTCATGCATTGCAATTGTTCAGGCATTAGTCAGAATAGGATTTCTCATCAATGCTCACACAAACTAAATAGTAAATAGTTGCTGTTTTTCTTTCTTTTTATGTACTGGGACAGACTTTAAAATACATAACTGAAGTAGAGTCTCTAGTTGTTTGAAGTTTACATAAGACAAAAAACTCTCTATGAGCTACATATCTATTCTGTATATCTCCATATACAAATATAGCCATCTACAGCTATATACTATATATGTGTGTGTCCTCAGCTATCACATTCATTTATTTATAACATTATTTTTATCTATGTTACACACACACACACACATATTGCATTTAATTTATCAACAGTGAATATATTCTTCCTGTCTTCCCAATATTCAGGCAGCAACATATTTTAAAGATTGGATAATTATGGTTCTCTTAATATGAAAACTGAAAATTCAACTGAAATTTAAAGTCGGAGTTAAATCTAGAATCCTCATTGAAGTTTAAAGTTGGAGTTAAATCTAGAGTCCTTTTTAGATTATGGTAAAGTGTAAATTGCAAAATAATGACTGAATATTTCTTTCTTTGTTCACGCTGCCTCAAGAGTATGTGCACTGAGTTGGTATAAAAATGTGGATAAATAACTGCCAAGGGTTAGCCAATAGCTTGTCTACTTGTGAATCTAAAGCATCTGCTCAGTTGCACACCTCTCCTTCCTGGAGGTAAGGATGCACAGCAGGCTGGCCAGGTGGAATTCTTGCAGGAGACGCCTGGCCCAAGTGGCAGAAGGACTGTTTGCAGAGGGGGCCTCACCTTTCCTATAGATGTGCTTTGGAGTTTATCAAAAAATGAGTACCTGGAGCATTATTGACCTAAACAATTATTTTTAACAATAATATTTCTAAGAAGTGTTCAGTCTAAAATTGACAGATAAAGTAGGTGTCTGCATTCTGCTCCACCTCAAGCATTCTCACTCACTACTGGCTTCAAGAAGGAAAAAGCAGGAACTGATCAGGGTAACACTGTATACTGGGGTAGCCAGCCCCCCAAAGCAGTTGCCAAACTCTGTCTCAAATTAAATTGATAGGGTGATTGTCTTAAAGCAGCTGCTTCATCGTTAGAGATTTTACCCATGTTGATCACACACTCGTGATTGAAGTCCTTCACTCTCACTTTAACTGGAGAACCTCTGCTGGAATTTTCACGAGCCCCCAAAGTTTGCAACTTTTAAGCGCAGGATGTCTCCTCCTGCACCACCTCTAATAACCACTGTTATTTCCAAGCTATTGTCAATTGAGCACAGGATCCTTTATTCAGGAAAGTTCTCCTGGCTTGTGTCACTTCAGCCACATTGTTCTCTCTGGCAGGTAAGACTAATCCCATAGCTTTTTCACTTCAGACCTAAAAGAGGAAAGCAGCATAGCCGACACACGTGAATATAGTTTTTCTAACTCAAAGGGCTATGTTGCCATTAGTGTAACCCAGTCCCGGATGCTACCTTGAATTCCTGAGCCTCCCTTCTATTTAAAGTAACTTCTATTTTCACACACAAACACTCCCTCTGTGCCAAAATCCAGCCTGGGCCTGGCCCTCTGACAGAATCATGGAGAGGTTGTAATTATTGCTTCTTTAGGTGCCTGCTCCATTAGACATACAGGAGTCACTTTTGTTCTTTTTTTTTTTTTTTTTCCCCACCAGACTCCTCTCCCTTTAGATTCCTTTTCTCTGTGTAACGGGTGAAGTCTCTCTAGACTGTTCCCACAGTGTCCACAGTCCAATAGGTTATAAAGGTACGAACGCACTAAATAGAAGTGGTCCCCTTGGGAAAATCCATTTCTTCTGAGGTTGTTCCTGTGCCAATGAATGAGGACTTCTTTAAGTTTACAAATAAATATGTTTAGCAACATCTCCACACAAATGATTACAGGTTGTTTCATTCAGACTCAGAGGAGAAAACCCTCCTATCCTGGACATGCAGGAGGTGATGAATACACTCTTTTGGAACAAGGAAGCTTTATTTAAAGAACTCTTTGTGTTGTGCTGAGTACCCTAATGAGCTATCCAGGGTGGTGCATCATTGTGGGAACAGGCAGAGAAGGCCTGTTACCCTCTTTTCATTAGTCCTGCTCTCCTTTGTAGCTCTGCTTGTTGTTGACTCACAGGACCCCTCATTCCCCTGATTGAACAGAAGAAAAAACATGACTTTCATTTTATGGCCCAAACCACCCAAACCACCAGCTTTTATATATGGCAAACAGGATACAGGAACTTGATCTCTTGCTTCTCGCTGTGAGACTCTCTCCTGGTGGGGATTTTGCCACTTCAAAGATGGATGCAGAAAATTCCTGTCAGAAAGCTTGAGGGATATGCTTGTTTGTTACATTCACTGTGTTTAATGATCCTCAAACCACTGGTGGATCGATTCAGTTACAGTCAGTCAGGCTGGATCTCTGTTTAGAAACTGAATAATAGTTCCCATCCTTGCTCAGTGGTAATGAATCTGACTAGTATCCATGAGGACATGGGTTCCATCCGTGGCCCTGCTCAGTGGGTTGGGGATCTGGCATTGCCGTGAGCTGTAGTGTAGCCCGCAGATGCAGCTCAGATCACATGTTCCTGTGGCTGTGGTGAACACTGGCAGCCGAAGCTCTGATTTGACCTCTAGCCTGGGAACTTCCATATGTCACAGGTTTGGCCCTAAAAAGAAAAAAAAAAAAAAAGAAAACTTACCCAGATAACTTGGACACCAGTGCATATTTCAAGAGTAACCAGGAGCTCCCTGCTGGCACAGCAGCTTGAGGATCTGGAAGTGGTCACTGCTTAGCCTCTGGGTTCAATCCCTTGCCCAGGAACTCCCTCATGCCATGGGCATGGCCAAAAAAAGAAAAAAGCTGTTTAGAGCTTGCATTATTTAGATAATGCCTCAATTCTTAATCTCATGTATCATTTGTAGATTTGACCTGAATCGGTATGTTTTCTTTCTTTCTTTTTTTCTTTTTTTTTTTTTTTTTGTCTTTTTAGAGCTGTACTCACAGCATAAGGAGGTTCCCAGGCTAGGGGTCAAATTGGAGCTACAACTCCAACCTACCCCACAGCCACAGCAATGGAGGATCGGAGCCACATCTGCAGCCTACACCACGGTCCAAGGTAATGCTGGATCCTTAGCCCACTGTTTGAAGCCAGGAATCGAACCCCGAAACCTCATGGTTCCTAGTCGGACTCATTTCCGCTCCTCCACAACGGGAACTCCAGGAACGTTTTCTTATCCTAACAGTCATGGTCTTTAAATTCACACTGCAGTTCATCTATGTGAGACATAATTCATAATTACGCATCTACAAATTCGTCATATTTTAGTAACAGAGCTTGTGGGGAAAGAAAATCCACTTTTAGATAAAGGTGAAATAAGTTTCTTGCTTAAAATATGCAGATATCAAAGGCCAGAGGTCAGATACTTTTCCATCTGATTTATGTCGATCATTGTTGCCTTGAGTCTCCCCTTTCCTTTATTTGCATAATAATAACCTAAGATATATACTGGCATGATACGTGGAAACACCACTACATCTACAGAGATCCAAGGAATATACGTTTAGGCCACATGAGTATAGCTAATTCATTTTGGGAGAGTGTCATTTGTATCAAAATATCATGAACCACCTCTTGGTTGATTGGATTATAAAAAGAAGTAAGTGTGTTGCATTCTTTCGTGTTGTACTATTTCATTCAGCTGGTAGGTCCAGACAGATGTAGGCAATTTAAGACGGAGCACACCCTGGATCCTTCAACAGAATTTTTTACTCATGGATCTGAGAAGCTCTGTGACTTTTTATTGCACTTAGCCATCCCCTTCATTTTTTTGCTCACCCTGCCTATGTAATACTCTTCCTTTTGAATAAACAGGCTGGAAAGTTTTGGTGGTGAGTAGAAATGAATTAGAAAAGTTGTGTACAGGCAAACTCAAAACCTCCCAAGACAATTCTCATACTTTTTGAAAAAAGAATGTAATCCTTACTTCAAAATTAGTCAGTCAGTCAGTGTAAATAAAGTACAGGATGTTTTATAAGATACACCTAAATCCTGTACCTTTGGGGGCAAGGAGACAAAAAAAAAAAAAGCCTTGTTTCTTCCAGCACCTCAGCAGCTCCTGGGTGTTTTGCATTCCATTCTATTTGTTTTCTATGGAAACCTCAGTTGGAAGGAAACTATTGTAAGTGACAGTAGGATCCCACTACCTGAACCAAATCAGTTAGTTTGTAGGAGTATATTATGAACTTCTGAACAGCACATGCAGCTGACACATTCTGCTAGTCCTTAGTAACTAAGTGTCCACTGTATAAAGCTTGAGTGCAAAATTAAAACCTCTCTACTTAAAAGGGCAGAACCCAAAGCTTGGGGGTAAAGTGATGGGAGCACTACCAAAATAGATGACAAAATCCCAAATCCTGTTGTGACAAAATCCCAAATCCTGTTGTGTTTTCCTGTGTTTGTGACCAGAGTGCTAATTATACTAAAGACAAGAATTAACAGGGAGAAAAATAGAAGATTCAGAACTCTGTGAGGCCTAATTGTATTTATAAAGATAAAGAGAGACTAGATGAGAGGAGAAAAGAAACAATGGGTAAAAACTTCTCCATTTAGTCTTTATAATTAGTTAAGAAACATTTAAATTAATAATACAATCTGAGTAATGCAGCATGTGTGGCATATATCACTTTTTAAATTAATTCTTGAAATAGTTCCTGGTGTCCTACTTTATTTCAATTTTGAGAAATTGGCTTTACAGTCACTTTTTGATGGGTGTCCCATAAAGTAAAAATTAGTATAGCATCCGCCATTAACTACTCTTCTTGTAGCTAAATAGTGTTAACATATACAAGGAGAAAGATATAAAATAGATATCAAAAGTTGATCCTATCAATTTATATATTGAACAATAGCATTAGAGAGGAGGAAAGGAGGGACAAGTTTTATTAGCTTCTTGTGGAGCACTATAGTAGACTGTCCATATTTGATATAAAATTGGTCACTGGCATTCACTATTCTTCATTGATATGATATAATAGTTATCTCTGGTATTTGGGAGTTTGGAGAAAAGGCCTAAGATTATAGGACTGCCTTTAAATGTCTAGCTTTTGTACTAGAATTATGTAAAAATTTACAATCCACTGATTACACTATTAGGGAGCTTCAGCCTCATTGAAACTGATGTCATAGTTACCTTTGGAATCTTTAATGTCTCAAGGCAGACTTTCACATGATGAAGGGTTGGGCTTCTAAAAATTCTCTAATTTGATTTTGCCTCGAGCCATGTGTGTGTAGCATGTGCATCTGCATGCATGTATCTAAGTTTGAGCAATTAGGCAAAAAACACTTTTGTGTGACCCACTTTTAAAAGCTGCTATCTTTCAGCTTAGCAGTGTATCCAGCCACTTTTCTTTGTGTTTATTTTTTTATCTTGTATGCTTTCCCATCAAAAGACGCAACCACATCAAGCCTTAGATAACAGTTGTGGATAAGCCAGGGTAAACTAGTTAGTGGTCATACAGAAAGTTCACACAAATGATCCCGGGCATAATATAAAGTAAATTAAAGAGTAGCTGGAAGAATCATCAGCTTTATTTCTAAGTTTTCTATTTTTTGTCCCAAAAGGAAAGTAGTACAACTTATGAGTATAGAAGCATTTTTTGTTAAATTGGTGGAAAAGAAATCAGAAATGTTTCTTTTGATTTACAACTCCGTCATCAATGCATGCATGTTCACAAGTACATTTTTTAGAAAATATTTCCTTAAGGACTGGTTAATTATCTCTCACCCCCCCACTCCCCATCTTTGCATTAATTTGTCCATTCTAACAATACATATGTTTTAATCATATATGTTTAACCTACTCAGCCTTTTTAAAGGACATATTTATGAATCAGAAAACCAAATAATTCCGCTTTGTTCTGGCAGAACAACTTACATTTCATTCAAGTGTCTCATTTTAGGTGATATTCTTAGCAAGGGATTTTATTTACTAAGTGACATTTCTGCTAACCTGGAAAGGAAGATATCCATTCTTCAAATACTGTCATTACCCAGCTTTAAAAAGACTTGATTGTGCCACATTAGGGAAACAGTGTCAGATTTTCCATCAAACTTTCTCCCACTATAATAACTGAGCATAAATATGAACTTCCAGTGATGAAATGACTACAAAGCAAATTAATGCAATCAAGTCTTTAGTAACAACTCTGTCCATATCTGTTAAATATTTTCAAACTATTCTAAAAAAACACACCCAGAAGGCAAACTAACAGTGAATAGAAACAAAATGGTCAGCAGCGTGTGTCGCATGTTATTTGAATGGAAAGTAATTTATCGCGTCTGAAATAAAAGCTGTTTATTCTTGTGTTTCACTGTCTGTAACAATCTTTACCATTTATCTGTGAAAAAGTGAGAAACTGTACCGTTATTAGCATATGAATACTTGACACATCAAATTGGCTGTACAATAACAGAAGGACATTTGCTGTTGCTGTATGCACACAGACAAAGCAGCCATTTTGAAAAAAAAAAAAATGAAATGGTGTGGGCGGTTTAACCCTTTCCTTATCTTTTAGATTTTCCACTCCTGATTTTGACCGGAACAGTTTGGCGGTGAGACTCAGAATATTTTTATAACAAAAAAAGTAATCAGGGGCCATTATACTTATGATAATTATATTGATACATTCACTCTGCTAGAAAAATAGAAGCAGAATGACAATAAAGGAGTTTATGTGAGAGAGAGAGAGTGTGTGTGTGTGTGTGTGTGTGTGTGTGTGTGTGCATGTGCAGGGTGGGGGAAGGGAGTGGAGTCTGGCAGTGAGTAGAGGGTACAGAAATGAAACAATGCCCACGTACAGTTTTATTTCATGGCAACAACATAGTGGGCCTTGGGTCAGATGTGTGAAACTATTTCTCAAAGAAGCTGCATACATAATTGAGGCCCTCGAAGGGTTCCCAGTTGAAGTTGCCAGGCTACATTCATTTCAAAAGCAGAGCCATTTGTTATCAAATTTAAATTAACTCTCTGCACACTGAACTTGGATTTTAGAGCCCTGCTTACTTACAATTTTTAAAATAGTTGAGAAAGGAGAAAACATGTATCAGGAGAATGGAAATCAGTCAGTCCCCAAAAGGAACTGCAGTGGTTCCCAGGTAGGCCTGCCGTGTAAGTCTTTTACAGATTAAACTGACAAAGATCTAGTTGCAAGGACTGAAAAATCTGAATTTGCCCATGTGATTTTTGTAGATTCAGATTTATTGTAAAATCTTTTCATTTATACATCTGTACTTCAACCACATTTTTACCTTCATCATAGATACAAACTCGACTCCCTCTCCCTACCCCCAGATTAATTACTCTTTGCTGTGACACCGAAAGATAAAATTGTACAATTTTGCACTGTTTTAATCTAATATGTCCATTTCATTTCTTTGCTGTAATAGAATACAGATTTTTTCCCCTAATCTGCATGACTTTATGCACTATTTTAAACAAAGTTTACATAATTTACTAGATAATTTTTTTTTTTTTTGGTAACTTTGCCAATTGTTGATACATGTATTCAAACAAACAGAAAACCCAAACAAACCTAGTGGAATGTCTTGCATTGGGACCTTTCTACAACCACATAGAGGAGAGATTTTCCCAAAAAAGAAGAGTGTGCATGTTTTTTTACAGGATGCACACAACATAGTTGTACATTAATGTCTGTGACTGGTAAAAGTATTTAAGATTTAAGCTCTATCAATTATCAGAACTTTTTTCATCACATGTAAGTTGGAAAAATTAAAGGACAGACTTTAATTCCTAAAGTTAATACGCAAAAGTAGTCCATTCTGAATAATTCATGTATTTTTCCTCTCTTTTGAAAAACACGTTTAAAGGCTTTAATCACCATTTCTTCATCCTTATGAGACACTGACTTGCTATAATCAAACAAACCTGTTTTCATTGTTGTAATAACATTTTAACTTTTCCCTCTGATGTGCATAGTAAACTTTGCTTTTAAGGAAATGAAAAGCAAAAAATAAGACAAAAAACACACAAAAATGAAATATTATTAAAGACTGTGATGTTAAGTGTAACCTCCCAAATATCTGCTGAAAAACCCCCATATAACATAAAGAACATTTACTGTTCTCTTTTTAAGTAATTAGTACTTGTGAAGTACTATTATAGTCATAGAAAACAGGAACTAATAATTCTTTTTTTAGATTTATTTTTTTAATTATAGTTGATGTACAACGTTGTGCCAATTTCTGCTGTACAGCAAAGTGACCCAGTCATACATATAAATACATTCTTTTTCTCATATTATCTTCCATCATGTTCTATCCCAAGAGATAGGGTATAGTTGCCTGTGCTATAAGGAACTGATCATTCTAATGGCAATTTCTGTTAAGGATATCAGAATAGTTGATATGTAGTATGAAAGTAGAGAAGAAAAAGAGTTATGCAATTTAAATTCCTCTAAAATTGTTGAATGAACACATACAAGTGGCTGTTAGTCCAACTTTCTTCTCTTCTGGTAGTATCTGTTATATTAAAACCACAACTATTTGCTTATTTAAAGCTCTCTGCTGCTGACAATACTACCAGATTAGTGTGTCCTACCAAATGCTCTTTGACAATCTTGTTTACTCGTGGCAGTGATGTCCCATACTTGTGTATCCATGACAACACCTCAACATAGTGGTGTGCTAGACTGACCTTCCTCCTTTCCTTCCTTCCTCCCTCCCTCCTTCCTTCTTATTTCTCTTGCAACTGCAATGTGAGTTTAAAAGACACTAAATCTTCTGCTGTTCCAAAGCTTTACCCCAGTCTACCATTTGACTATAGTCTAAATGGTAGACAAATTAGAAGGGATAAAACTTTGTAAATTCTCTTATATTTGTTTCATAATAGAAGTAATGTGATTTGGCTGTGTCAAAATTGAGTAATTAACAATACTCATTTTATATCTGATGCTTGTATTAGACTTTTGTTCTTTTGAATGCTTTGAGTTATTTTTGTACGTAAGATTGTCTTAAATAAAACTGTTATTTATTCCAGGAGATTGTCCATGTATTTGATTATTTACTGCCAAAAGTTTGTCCCTATTGATATGTTTTATTTTTAATAGAATATTTTAATTAATGTGTGGAACAGAAGTTTTAAAAAAGTATACATTTTCCTTTTTCAAATTTGTTTTTGTTTTTGCTTGCAATAAGGATATTTTTATTTCTCTGCAGAATTATTTTGAGATTTAGAATTATTTCAGTAAATCTCAGTACGGTGTAAGCAACCATTTTATCCCCCCTTCTGCCCACCCTCCCCCCACCCACTGCTTTGGTGGCCAGAATTACTCATTGGGTCCAGCTAGATTATGTTTCACTTGAGGTTCTATTTTGGAATTTGTCAAAATATGCTAACTTTGTCTAAGTTCAAGATTAAAATTTAAACTCAAGTGGTTATTAATGTTTGTTTCATTTGATAATTCTATCGTGCATCATAGAAATTAAGTTGGAGATGACTAGATATCAAAATTCCTCATGGCTTATGGCTCATCTAAATGACACCCTTGTTATTTTGACATTCAATATCTTTGGAAGTTACCTAGTAGTAGAAAAACTACTACAATATGACTGGAAATTTTCTTATTAACATTCACTACAAAAGGAGGAAATTAAATTCTAAAAGAACAATGAAAAATAATTCCTTTTTCCCTCCCCTTTCTCTTCTTCTTTCTCTCTCTCTCTCTTACTCTCTCCCCATCTTTTACTTCTTTCTCAGTCTGCTTCCTGCTTGTTTTCCTTCTCTGAGTCTCTTTAAGCTAAGCCAATCAGCTCACATGCATCATGCTCTGGAGAGACTGTGGAACACATATGGCACTGAACTGGTTTGGTAAACATATGTCTTCTTGGGCATTGGATGTCTTGCCAGGAATGAGATATTCCATTTTGGGGAATGAGGGTGGGAAATGCTTAACCACCTACAGATGTTTTGCGGCAAAAGCTAAAGAATTGCAGTCAAAGAGCTGCAAAATGTGTAATTTGGAATTTTTCCAGACTTCTTTTTTTAATAAGAAAAAAGTTAACAGCTTTCCTATTCATCTCTTTTGAGAAAATTTACAGTCGTTTCCCAGTTCTGTCCCATTCTGAAGTAAGGACAAAAGACTGAAACTGAAGCTGTCCATCTGCTCCATAACAGTAATGTTATAATGGGTGCTGTCCATTTTTATGCTATTGCTCATGTGTGCCCAGGGGACTGGAACTATTTAATTCACTGATTTCACAGCTCTGTTGTGTGTCACAAAAGGTTAAAAAAAAATCCAACACACTTTTTAGCACCCTGTTTACAAGGACTCCCTGTAAATCTAACTGAAGTAACAGATTCCCACCCTGCCCCCCATGTTAGCCCCCTATTTTTCCTCCTAATTTGGTGCGTTCAGATACCAGGAAGTAGATGGAACTCACACCACTAACTTGTGCTTTACAAAAAGTGGATGTTTCAAATCTGTGGTGAAATGTTACAAGCTCCCAAATTCCAGCAGGAGATTTGAAAAGATGTTTGCTTTTAAGATCTCAGGATTAAACAACTCTCTTCTCGCAGAAGTCCAAGAATTAATGCTCTTGATTAGCAGAGAGTTGATGAAAACCTGAAGAGGAGGACTGCCGACTTCTATTCCTCTCCGCTGGGCGGGGGGCTGAGCAGTCCCCCACGCAGCTGGTGTGCGCTGGTGTCCTGCCAAGGTCATAATGAATCCCCTGTGCTTGGGGGCATTTTCCTGGGGAGGCAGAGGTGGCCAGGCAATATCCACTTGGGTCCATTCTGTAGTCTTCTAAAAGCAGTGACGGATGTTGAAGTTGGTGCTGTTTGCCACTAAACAGAAGGTGGATGTGAGGTCAAGAATATTTTTATCTATTCCCATCAAAAAGAACCTCCATAAGAACACCTCAAAGTACCATCCTTTCTGCAGCCCATGTGTCATAGGATGTTTCTCTACTATTTTGCATAGAGTATTAGCCATAGATAATGCATTATGTCACTTTATTTTTATAACATTAACCCAACTCACATCCAACTATGGTGGTGATGAAGATTCCTGTACATTCTCTGGCAAACTAGTTCATGAGTGAACAAGTGTAAAGGGCAGTGGGCCTACCCTCAAATGCCTTTTTAAAAATATGATTGTTAAAAAGCTAAATTTCTTTGTTTCTTTTTTCGGGAACAATGACAAATATTTATTTTGTATTCCTAGGTTACGTGAAACTATGGGGTGCCACAGGAATCTAAAAAATATAAATTAGTAATGCTCTCTGAACTTAGGAAAATTCCCAAAAGGTGTATGTTTGTCTGTTACCATGTCTTAAACTCCTATTTGTTTGTTGTTCATTTATTCATTCATTTATATATTCATTCAAGCATTTCTTGAGAATCTGCTATATGCTAAGCATTGATTGTGAGAGATGTTAATAAGCGCGTCACAAAAAAATGGGTATGGTTGTCAAATAAGGTTGGAAAACACTGCCTACTATATTTTCCTTCTTTTAGCTATAATAGGTGTCTTCATGTACCAGGTAGGCCTGTTCTGCTCTATTAGATAGGAGAAATGCTTTATTTCATTTGTATTTCCCCATAATTGTCAGAACCTTTGTTTCCTCCAAACCCCTTTCCCCAAAACCAAACAATGTAATAGTACCTGGTATCCTGGAGTACTGAAAGATGAAGTTTGGCAATCCTCAGTGTAATACGGAGGAAAAAAAGGCAGTTCAGACTATTCTTGTTGCATTCATTTCTAATGGCACTTCTCATAGAATGGCTAACCAGAATATCATCAATAGGAAAGCAAGTGTGCCATCCTTCTTAAACCTGGATTCCTTACAGAATCCAAGTTCCGGATTGCCAAGTTAGAACCCTAGAAGCCTAGAATTACTGAGTGCGTTGAAAGAGAGAGAGAGTAGTGGAGATTAGTAAATTGATTTTTACATATAAATAAATTCATCAGCTGTTTCAACCAGGTTGACAATGGTAGAATTTATTTCTTGAAAAAATTGTTATGGTTTTTCTGCTAAGATGTATTCTTTCAACAACATATTAACCCCCTCTTAAAAAGGCAGAGGTGTGTTAAACTTTTAGAACTTGAGGTTTGGGCACTGAATAAAAAAAAGAGGTCTAGCCAACATGTCTAAATGCAGACTAAAATAATAGTATATCTCTAATCTTTTATTTCTGAATTTGAAAGTTTTGCTTTTACTCTTTAAGAGCTAATGGTACAATGAAATATGTGTTTGTGATTAGCTACTTTTTCTGGACCATACAAATTGGTGCTTAGGATAAATGATAGTTTTGGGCTGTCAGTACAACTTAGGATGCTATGCTGACAGGACATTAAAATATTTACTTAATAGAACATGACGGTAACAATGATATTCTACAAATCTATGTCATTTATGAAGAGAGATCCAACTGGAGAAGTTTACAAATCTGAAAAAAAAAAGATCTCATCATATAATTATTACTATTATCTTTCTGATATTCTACTGAAAGTGAAACACATTCACCAATTCTCCAAAGGCAATTTCTCTTCCCTTCAAATAATTCTTCCTTATAGGCCATGTAAATGGAATTAAGCTAGTTTGTAGTGTTCCCATTTGTTTTACTGCAGAATAAACTCATTAACATTAATCCATTAGAAAATTATATTAAAATATTTAATTGCCTGTACATATTAAATATGCTTAAAATTTATGAAAATACACATTTTAAAATTAAATAAATATTCTTCAGTAATAGAAATGTGAATTTGGACTTAATACAAATCTTTAAGATGGTGTGGACACATAACACTACAATACACAATCTGTACCTCTAGGATGCACAAGGAAATTCTAGAGCATAGAATCAAGCAAGGGCAAAAATTTTGAGTAGCTCATGTGGAATTGTAAATAGACTATAAATGGAAATTTAGGTTATTTAGACAATATCTTGGGATGAAATACGACATTCATGATAATGAGGGAGATTTTACAGCAATAGGCCTGGAGTTCCCTTGGCCTGGGCATTCAACCCCAAGGAAAATGTGTGGGTTTTATTTATTTCTTTATTTTTTTTTGGTCTCTTTAGGGGTGCACCTATGGCATATGGAGGGTCCCAGGGGTCTGATTGGAGTTGTAACTGCCAGCCTACACCACAGCCACAGCAACACCAGATCTGAACCACGTCTGTGACCTACACCACAGCTCACCGCAACACCGGATCCTTAACCCACTGAGAGAGGCCAGGGATCGAACCTCATGGTTCCTAGTCGGATTTGTTTCTTCTGCACCACGATGGGAACTCCAGAAAATGTGTATTTGAACATGTATTCTCACCCTTTCAGAATAACAAGTTTAAAACTTGCCTGACTGACAGCTGTCAATTATAAAAGGTTTCTGTGAAATGAAAAACCAGTTCACAACTTAACACTAATTAAGAGCATAAACAGAACTAATGATTAAGTGAACTTAATCAAGTCCCAAAGTCCTGGAGGTGCTAAGGGACCTGTCCTTGACTTTCAGTTTCTCAAAAGCTTCTGGGAGGGTTCTTTCAGATTTTAGATTTGATGGGTAGGCAATACTGAGATGGAAAACTTGAAACTACATTTGAAGTCAGGTAAGCACTTTTACACAAACTTGCCTTTATTCTCACACAGCATCTATATATGACTATCCCATACATTTGTGAGAATGGAACAAAATTGCCAGAATAAAATGAGTCCAATTCAAAAAAATCAATCTGGCCTTAACTTTGTAAGGTAATTAAAAAAAAAAAAAAACAGATTTCCTTGGGTGAGTTTGAATGGGAACATGAGTGATTAGTTGAATTCTAATTTTCTGTGTGTTCTATATGAGGGGAAAAAAAGTTGAAGTAGGAAACCATGAAAATATATGCATACTTGGGGGAATTTTTGGATTACAAATACAAATAGATAATGTCTAGAAAAAACATTAAACTACAGAGACATAAAACTTTGAAGATGAGACTTTTTTTAAAAAAAAGCCAGTGTGTTTTCTCTCTTAGATTATTCACAAAAACAAGGCGAAACAAATTTCATGAAGTAAGATGAGTCAGTTTCTGTCATTCCTGTCTTCTAACATCTGGTCTAATTTAGAAAGTGGAACTTTCTGTTAACGTAAGAAATGCTGGGTCTGATGTTCCTTTGATTTACTTATTGCTGGGTTGGCTTTTGTCTTTCTTTTGCCCAATTTTTCCTCTAGCTCACTTCCCTGAGGAGAATACCTACATTGGGCTTAAGGCTACAAAATGGAACTGCAGCCAGTATATTGTCATATGATCAACCTTGCTTTTTTTTTTTACTTCTGGTCAGTAGGGAGTCACCACAGACTGTTCAAGGTGGTGTGCTCTTTGAGGACAGAAGTTGTGCCTTGTGCATTCCTGGCTCCCCAATAATTCACATGGCCGTGGAACACAGCAGATGCTCAATAAATGTTTTCTGAACAAATCAAGTAGGTCTAACAAAGCTTAACGAAGACGTTACTTAAACCTGGGCAGGAGGTTTCAGGGGCCCATGCTTTAGAACAGTGCTGTCCTTTAGAAAGTCCTGTGATGGTGGAAAGGCTGTCCATCTGCATAGCGACTAATGTGGTAATCACTCGCCATGTGTGGCTGTTAAACATCTGAGATGTAACTAGCGCAATGGAGGAACTGAATGGTTAATTTCACGAAGTTTTTATTAATTCAAAATTTAATTTAAAAAGCCACTTTCATGTGACTAGTGGCTGGAGAGTTTTAAAGGGTCCTGCCTCTAGTCCTTCACCCACATCTCTCCCTCTGCCCATGCTCTCTCTCCCTTACAGATCCTGCTAAAGCTGCCCAGAATATCCCCACCCAAACGGTCTGTGCTCACTCCCAGGCCTGTGTGGCCTCTTCTCAGGTGGATGCTCCCCAGGGCAGATCCTACTGCTGGTATAGACATCTCCTACCAAAGGAGCTTCCAGAGGGTGGCAATCTGCTACAGGGGTAGCTGGGAGGAGGCCATGTGACCAGGGCTTGGACAAGCAACTGGGCTGTCCCATACATATGCATGTGGCCCTTGCAGTGCAGGAGGCTGGGGCAGGAAGCTAGGGATGGGGCAGGAAAGGGTGCAGATCTCCCTAGACTACCATGTTCCAGCATCAGTTTAGTGATTTTATTACAAAATATAGGCAAGAAATAAATTAACTCTTAGTACATCTAGGCTGTATGGTCCAAGGACCATTCATTCAGTCAGTCAACAAAATATTTATTGAGCACCTGCTGTGTTCCAGGCACTTGTTTTACACACAAGAGATAAAGCAATGAACAATACAGTCTCTGACTTTCATGGAGCTTATAGTCTTGTGAAGAAGACAAAAATCAAATAAGCTAAATAAATATGTGTGTGAGAGAGAGAGAGAGAAAGAAATTAAGGCATCCAGCAGGGAGAGAGAGTGACAGAGGTGTTCTTTTAAACAGGTTGTTCAAAGAAATTGCTTTTGATAAAGATCTACATGAAAGGAAGAAGCAATGAATTATCTGGGGAAAGAGTTTCTCAAGCAAGGAAACAGCAAATACAAATGTTCTGAGATGGGGACAGCCCTGCCATATTCCAGAAATAGCGAGGTCAGTCAGCTTGGAGTGCAGTGAAGTTGACTGACATCGGATGGGGGGAGGTGGCTCAAGTTCAGATCATGCCGGGTTGTATAGGCTGTACTGGGCACTTCGAATTTATTCTAAGTTTTATGGGAAGGCACTGGAAGATTACCATCAGGGTCATGACATCTGCATTTTGAAAAGTCACTCTGACTTCTTTTTGGAAAATAGGTGGAAATGGTGTAAGGGTGGAGGCAGGGAGACAGTTCCAGGAGCTCTTGGAAAAAATTCAGGTGGGACATGCAGGGATTTTGATTGGAGCTGTCTCAGTGATGTCTCAGCAGCAAAATACAAGTTTAAAATGACACAATGGACTTCTTTCAGTGTAGGCAGTGTGGCTCTGCAGCTGCATATGTGACCTCATTTGGAAATAATGCCAAAAGTCTGAATTTGAGATGTTCATTACTGTGAGTCCAGGGTTGAAAGGCCCTTCTGCTTACCCCCTGAAGGATCTGGGACTGGCCTCATAGAAGCAATTGTACCTCTAGCTACACACCACGACTATTTCACAGACACCAGTGCAGTCTGGACGCACTGCATTACAACACTTGATGATTCTGCTTACAGCACTGCTGGTTCTTGTGCAAAGGTCCTGTGACTCTTTCTTGGTGTGACATGAATCTGTTTTCATTTAGATGCAGGCACAAACTGTTCTCCAGAACTTTTCATGCCCGCCTGTCCCATCACTTCTTCCTCTGCTCAGGCTTTCAGGTCAAGTAGGAAGAAGTGTTCATACTTTGCAGAGGGGAGGATTAAACTACCTCAAACCCACATTTTCTCACGACAAAGTCAGCCACCTCCAAACAGCCAGCTTGAAGTAGCTTCTGTAGAAAGAAATAGGAAGACTTTTCCCTCAGTCTTTTCAAAATCTCCTATAAAAGACAAGTAAAACCCTTTAAAAAAAAAAAAAGGAAAAAAGCAGTTTTGTACATACATTTCTATGCCTTTTCTAAAGGTTTGGTTATATTAATTTTTTTTTGTATTTTTGAATCACTCACTGTGATGTGGAATTTTTTTCCCTACCCACTTTCCTCCAAGGACATAATATTATTGCAGGCTTTCTACTAAAAGATAAAATTACTGCCACAAGTAGTGCGAAGTCACAGAGAGATCATATTCCAGATTGAATAGTTTCTGAACAAAGAGGATGCTTTTTAAAGATTCTACTAAATGTGACTTTTCAAGGACCAGTGTAGGCAATCTAGATGCTAAAATTACCTAACCCATCTATGGATGGGAGGGCCCGAGGCTTTCTGGGAAGACCTCTAGCTATACATAGGGCGGTGGGCTGCCGGTTGGAAAGAGCTTACTGAGGGTCAAACTTCAGAAACATTAGTTTTCTTTCCCATTCTATCACCTTGATTCTCGTTACTTTCATATATGAAATATTATGTGGAAACATTTTTAAAATGTTGTATTTATCTTGTGGTTTCAGTGTTTCAAAGTGCTCTCACATTCACTGCAATGAAACATATATGAAAGCATCTTGAAAATTGCCAAGCACTATGCAAATGGAAGTTGTTAGTATTGCTACTGCCTCATTTTTTTTTCTCCTAAAATCCTAGGAGAGGGAGGTGTTAATACAACCCTCATCATATAAAGAAATTGGGACAAGATCAGAAGATGTTAGCTCTGAGTCCTTTTAGTGAATAATTTGGGGATTACAGAGAGCCAGTTACACATTCTTTGTATAAACTCTCTTCTAAGTATAAAACAGGTTTGATGGCAGATCTATTTATGAATAGAAGAAGGATGCTGTGAAGCCATGAGGGAAGTGACACAATCCAATTTGCATTTGCAAAGACGCAGAGAATACATTACAGAAGAAAAAAAAGCTGAAGGCGGAAGAACTAGTTAGTGGGTTGGTGGATACGGTGGGTCAAGAGAGAGGGCCTTGGTGAGGCTGGGATGCAGAGAAATGGAGTTGTCGAAAAGACATTTTGAAGGTAGAATTTACAGTTCCTGTGATGGACAGGGAGAGAGGAATGAAAGGAGGAGTTCCTGGACTTAACTGGGTTGTTGGTGGTACTGTGTCCTATGAAACGAAGGAGGAGGGATGTTTTAGGGAAAGAAGATAATAAGTTATAGTTTGGACATGTTGGGGTTTAGGTGTTAGGAAGGCATGTGAGAGAAGTCCAATAAGCAGTTGGCTCTATGAATCTGGCATAGAGGACAACAGATCTTTGCTGAAAATATAAATTGGGAATTAGTGTATTGATGGTAAATGAAGATTATACTACCAAATTGTGTGGCGCAGAGGAGGATATCATCATGTGAACCAGCTTAAATAATGCACAAAATATTTTTGTTTATATCTATGTTCACTTTTCTGGAGAGTGTGCAGGTTTGTTTTTTTTTTTCCTTCAGATTCTCAAAGGCATCAATGACTTAAAAAAAAAAAAAAAAAGCTGTGGAGTTCCTGTTGTGGCTCAGTAGAAACGAATCTATCATTTGTGAAGACATAGGTTCGATCCCTGGCCTTGCTCGGTGGGTTAAGGATCCGACATTGCCTTGAGCTGTGGTGTAGGTCGCAGATGCGGCTCAGATCCCACATTACTGTGGCTGTGGTGTAGGCCAGCGGCTCCAGCTCCGATCCAATACCTAGCCTGGGAATCTCCAAGTGCTGAAGATGTGGCCCTAAAAAAATTTAAAAAGACAAAAAAAAAAAAAGAAAGAAAGAAAAAAAGAGAGAAAAGCTGAGAACTCCTGGTATAAAGTGAGAAGAAAGGAAGGCCTGGGACCAAACCCTGAAACACATACATTTTAAGAAATAGTTTTACAAGGATATTTTGAAGTGGTGGCCAAATAGGTGAAAGGCAATCTTGAATCATGTAAATCAAGACGTGACAGTGTTTCAAGAATACAGGTGTTGCCAATGATGTCAAATAATTGCTGAAACTCAAATAAAAGGAGGATGGAAAGGTTCCATTGGGTTTATCTTTGAGGTATTTATTGTGACCTTGTCAAGAGTGATTTAAAATGAACTGAAAAGCCTAGAGCTTAGCTAATTCCAAGATTAATAACCAGGATTGATTTTGTGTTTTTCAAAATTGGTAAATCAACTTTCAGCCTTTCTTGTACTCTATCTCCTTTCATTTTTCTTGGAAATCCTGCTTACTTCCCCTTATTATTTAGTGACATTCCATTTCTTCTCTGAAAGAAAAGTCAGAGAAAAAAAAAATCTGCACTAAACCTTGTCCATAGGCCTACGTATAAAACCAAAGCAGTAGAATTTACATTGGTTCCTAAAAACAAATTTACAGATGTATATTTTCATAGCTATGAGAAAGATCTCAAATGATGATTGAACCAATTTCAATAATATTGAGGGACTCACCTGGCTGGGCAATTGCAAGAAACTCTGTAACTTCAGAGTTTTGGGGCATTGGGGCAAGAATCTAGACTATGTCTAAATCATGCCCAAACTAGTTACTGCAATTATCAACCAAATGGTTTGAGGACAGCATCCTGGTAAACCAAAGAATGAGATGTTTACATTATTATTTTACTTTGGCATCATAGAGGTAAAACATTTTTATAGATACCTTTTTAAAAATAAAGCTATTCAATAAAAGGGTGAGGATTATGCTGAAAATGTGATTTGTTTCCCTTGATAACACAAGCTTTAAAAAGACACTGTTCTGTGAAGTCCATTATGACAGAACTGAAAATTCTTACATTACTACCTCTACATATGACCATCTTGGTTCATGAAATGCTTTAGTATGCTTACTTTTTTACATGTCCATTTCCCTCTACTACTTCTTATGCCTCTTGGGTTATCTTTATATCTCCAGTCACTAGCACAATACTTGGGACTTAATAACTAAATTGGATGAATGAATGATTTTTTAAATTATTTATCCAAATGTATCTATTAGTCTCATTGTGAATTTCCATTTGTGCAATAAGAATTAGAGTTTTTCTGTTGTCTTATACAGATGACTATTTTTCCCACAATGCATTTGGATCATTATTAATAAGACAATGGGAACGAAAATGTCACAATTCATTTAAAATGCAAAGAGCAAATAAACAGCAGTTAATTAACAGACATTAAATGTTGCACATATGTCAAAAAATATCAAGAATGCTTTTCCTAGAATTTGAAACACTGATGAGTGACATTATTGTAGCATTAGAATTTTTTTTAGGCTAAAAAGGAGCCTCTTGCAGATTAAAAGTTATGTGCAGTAAAATAAAGAAGGTAACAGTGATTTGGTAGGATTAGTTCTACTGACAGAAGAATCCATGATTTCAAAGCTTGTTATTTGACATTGTACAAGAGTGATGGAATGCATATGACTGAGAGAGAAGGACCGTTTTCTTTGATGCAGTAGCTACACTTCTATAGCTTCCTACCTCCTTGGGGATCACAAGTGGACCCCTTCAGTAGGGACTTACTACTACTTTAAAACAAAACATAATTCAACAAAGAACAAGACGCATACCCATTGGGTGAATTCATTGAATTGGACATTTATTTATTTGTCTATCCCTATAGACACAATGGTAGGGACAGATTTCCTGCAGTGGCTCAAGGGGATTGGTGACTCTGCAGCACTGGGATGCAGGTTCGATTCTCATCAGGCCGAGTGAGTTAGGGATCGGCATTGCCACAGCTGCAGCTAGGCTCTGATCCTTGGCCTGGGAACTTCATATGCTGTGGGAAAGCCAAAGTGAAAAAAATAAATTATAAAAATAATATTACTTTAAAAAAGTAATGATAGGGACAATGAAAATTTTCAAAATGATTCTGATCTAATTATAATTAATAAGGATGCATAGAAATGTTAAACCCTAATATGGCAAGATGCACTGGGTTAACATTAAAAAAACAAAATTTGTGTAATATGCACCCAAAATTCACATGGAATTTTAAAATATGGAACAGTGGTTTTAGCATGATTGCAGGTCACCAAGTTCATTTGTTATGTCATCATACATTTTATTGGGTACCAGGCCATGATACCACTCCTCTAGTGATAATAAGCAAAGCAGCAATTATAAAGATACAAAATGTGGAGTTTTTTTTCTATAGAAAACCATGCAAATATTTATCTGCTTATTGGAATTCTGAGTGAACTTTTCTATCTATATCATCTGCCAGAAATTCTTATAAGTTTGCTTGTGGAATTCCTGACCCTTGTTCTTGGGTGATATACTGTGATGTATTAATATTTGCAGCTGTCTTGTGAACAGCTTTTCCTACAGAGATTCTTAATGCAGAATTAGAGAGTGAGGAGAAAGCTCTCTTTCTCCTGATCACCTAAGCACATCAAAATGAAGTTGCTGGAATGAATTTTTCATTGTTAAAATTTAAGTACTTGGAAAAGTGTTACCTCAAGGGGTTGGCTTTCTGCATATAACTCTCCTTTCAGAGCAAAATGAATAGAGTCCCCTCCTCCCCCAATCCTCCCACCCACAAAAGAGAAAACAGATCATTTGAAGGCTATTTTTAGAAGATCTGAATGTATTGTTTTATTTTATCTCAGTTATCCTTCCATATTTATAGATCTAGTCCTGACCTCCAACTCAAAGTCCAACTGTCTGCTTGATAGTTCCACTGCAAGTTTCACAGTCATCTCAGACTTAACAAGTCCAAAACTTGATGCTTGGTCCTGCCCCTTCCAACAACTCCTTTCCCATAGCCATCTCCCTTGTAGCAGACTGCACTGCCACACACCCAGGAGCCCAGGCAGAAAATCTAGGAATTATGTCTCACTTTTGCATGCAATCATACACCCATTTTTCAGCAACTCCACAGCTACCACCTCAGTCTAGACACCATCATCTCTCACCTGAGGGATGGCAAAGACCTTCTAAAACTGATCTTCCTGCTTCCACCTCTGCTGCTCTATAATCTATTTTCCACTCAGTCAATAGGCTTTTATAAATATGATTAGAGTGGACATTTGTTAAATATAATTCTCAGATGGCTTCCCATTGCTGTCTCCTTCCACAGCCTGCAACTCTCTATGTGATTTGGCCCTCACCTGTCTTCCAGACCCCAATTCATTTCATTCTTTGCCTCACTCACTGAATTCCAACCAGGGGGACCCACTGGGAAGATGCCAAGCTATACCTCCTTGGACAGTTGGATTCCTTTTCTTGCCCAAATCTCCACATTTGGTTGTTTTCATGGGGGGGCGGGTAGGATGGGGGGCTGGTCATTTGGGGGTCAACTCAAATGCCACCTTCTCAAATGTCTTCCATGACCACTTAATCTATATCTTAAACCTGAAAACTTTTTCATCCATTACTCTATTGTTGTTTTTCTTCTTAGTTTTATCACAATCTGATATGTTTGATTTAGGATTTTTAAAATTTATTCATTCATTTTATTTATTTGATTTTTTTTATTTATCTGATATATTTTATTTAGGAGTCCAACTCTCTTAACTGATAAATAGCCTCCATGAAAACAGGCATTTGACATGCTATGTTAACCACAGTATTCATAGGAGCTGGAATAGCTTTGCCCCATAGTAAACACTCATCAGTATTAGCGAATTTATAAATAAATCAGTGCAGCCCCAGAAATTTTAAATAAGTGTAATCAGAAATTTAGCAATTAATAAACTTTACTAAAAGTAACATTAGGATGAACCTTTGTGGAATAATTAATGTTTCAACTACAAAGAGCCTAATAAACCCAGGTAATAGTATTTCAGTGATCAAAATACATTGTACTAACTCTGAGAAACTGGTTCTTGAACTATTGTAATACACAAACTCAAAACTTTGGGGTTGTTGCTTGAGTAAACTCTTTAAAAATAAAAAAAATCTGAGGATGTGGTAAAAGGCTACCAAGGAAGCAAATACATAGAGTGGGTAGAGTGATAGTTCTAAATTGTGAGAGGGAATAATAACCAAGGAAATAGAAATTCCAGGTGAAAAGAGCAGCCTTTAAGAGAATCTTTATTGAGGCTGAACTGAATTGAGATTGTCATGAAGTTTAAGGGGAAAATTAAGAATTATTCTTAGGAATTACCATATGATCCAGCAATCCCACTCCTGGGCATATATCCAGAAAAACTATAATTCAAAAATATACACTCACCCCTATGTTCACTGTAGCACTATTCACAATAGCCAAGACATGGAAACAACCTAAATGTCCATCAACAGATGAATAGCTAAAGAAGATGTGGTACATATATGTGATGGAATACTACACAGCCATAAAAAAGAATGAAATAATGTCAATTGTAGCAACATGGATGCAACTAAAGATTATCATACTAAGAGAAGTAAGCCAGAAAGAGAAAGACAAATACATATGATATCATATATGTGGAATCTAAAATATGACATAAATGAACCTATCTACAGAACAGAAACAGACTCAGAGCAGACATGTTGTTGCCAAGAAGGAGGGGGTTGGTGAAGGCAGAGAGTGGGAGTTTGGGATTAGCAGATGTAAGCTACTACATGTAGAAAAGATAAACAACAAGGTCCTACTGTATAGCACAGGGAACTATATTCGGTATCCTATAATAAACCAAAATGGAAAAGAATACTATAAATAAATACACACATATATGTATATAACTAAGTAATTTTTTCATACATCAGAAATTAACACAGCATAGTAAATCAACCATACCTCAGTTTAAAAAAATAAATGGAAAAACATTATTCTTATGGAGTAATGTCTTATACAGTAAGCATTAGTAAGAGTTCTCTTTTTAATGGGATCTCTCACTTTTTACCATGAAACAGAGAAGATAATACTCCTAGAATGAAAAACAAAGCCTCCAAAAGCAAAACACACAGTGTCTAACATTTGTGAGAGGAAAAGTGAGATCCTGACAAGGTCCAAATGAGAATATAAAATAGTAGATAATGATCTTGACTCATAAGAGTTGATACTAAATTTAGACACACAGGAACAGTCCTAAGTCCTGTTCTAATTCATGGTAACATGGCCAGTGTTAACCCTGGATGTTTCTCCTCATCACCCAGCAGTCAGAATTCAATGTGTGAATTTGGAATAGAAACTCATTTTGCTCTCTTGCAACATAATTATGAGGTAAATTTTCTGGAAAAACAATGCATGTAATAGATTCCAAAGTCAAGTGGAAATGATTTTTAAATTATTTGCTATTTTGGGTTATTCAAAATAACCAAACATTGATTTCATAGCTATATCATCACATATTTGAAATGAATGAAAGAATAAATGAATTTATATACAGTGAAACATTAGATTGGGTGGTAATTGGCTGCAAATAGGAAGATAGGGCAGTACAACATATAAGCTGTCATTACTAGTATAACTATGTTTAAAATTTATGAATGTTACAGATAACATATATACACATACATAAAATCAAATGAATTTCAGGCTAGAATGCACCTGATAGATTATCTTCCAATCCTTCATCACTGTGGGCTTAAATATGCAGTTTAACCATTAGACATGTACTCAAAACATGTGATCAAAATTACTGCATAAAGTGTGACCAAGGAACCTTAATCTACAGACTTCCTGGGTTTTGCTCAAAGTCACCCTATTTATTTAGGGTGAAGCTATCCTGACTCTTGACTCCTAGGGGAACACTCTCCTGAGAAAAGTACATCATCATATCCATCATTACATAATCCAAACCAATTTATTTATTTATTTGTCTTTTGTCTTTTTAGGGCCACACCCACGGTACATGGAGGTTCCCAGGCTAGGAGTCTAATCAGAGCTACAGCTGCTGGCCTATGCCAGAGCCACAGCAAGGCCAGATCCAAGCTGCATCTGTGACCTACACCACAACTCACGGCAATGCCGGATCCTTAACCCACTGAGCAAGGCCAGGGATTGAACCCGCAACCTCATGGTTCCTAGTCGGATTCATTTCCACTGTGCCACAATGGGAACTCCCAATCCAAACCAATTTAATTAGAACTATTTCAATAGACTTTTTCCCTATCAAGTGATTATTTTTATTATCATTTGAATTACTGTTCATTGTCTTCTAAAAACACCTGTCAGAGGAAAAGAGCAAGAGATTTAGGCTATTTTCCCGAACGCTCTATTTATGATAATTTAACAGAACCCTAATATGAAGGGAAAACTCTTAAGTTCCAGACCTACCTTTATTCTCTGGCCAGCCTAACTGTGGAAGAACTTGTATCTTAATAAAATTATACTGTAAGTTCAGCATCCTTAAGTAAAAGGAACATGTTTTAAATATGGTCTAAGAACTTGTCACTTTTTCATAGATATTTTTGAGCCAAAAATATATGTCTTTATTTCTTTTAGTAACTCTGGAACACAGACGTGACTGTTGACACCTGATTTCCTTTTGGCAAGTGACCAGATAGAATCAGCATTAACGTGCAGAAAATGCCAAACGCAGAGGAAATGACAAATGTGCCAGGTGATTTAATATTGAGTAAAGATAAAGGTTAACAGAAATGATCTTTTCCTCTTAGTTGGCAAAATAAGTTTGAAGTGCTTTTTGCCTTTGCAGAATACTTTACACAGCATGGTTTTAAAGTAAAGATAGTGGTTTTTATATAAGTTTTTTATGCACTATTATATACCCGATAGTCACACAGCAGCTTTGTGTGTTACGTTTAATAGTAACAAGAGATGTTTAAGCCTAACATTTTGGGAAAAACTAAATAATGATAAGCAGAAAATGAATTTCTTCCACTAGGTTGAGCAATCTCAATCAAACCCCAGGATGTTTCAGGGACAGTCTCACATTCAGTCCTCCTTTCTCAGTTGTCACCAAGGGATCTTCATAGCAGAAGAGGGCAGATGAGCATGAACTCAGCATTCTGCCCACTGACAAAGTGCTAGCTGTTGCCTCTGCACTCATTTTTCCTTCTTTTCTTTTAGAGGTGATCTTAATAACTTCTCTCAACTTCAAAACTCCTAAACAGCCACTGTAGATAACTTTAAAAATGAAGAAGAGTACAAAGGAAAAAAGAAATTTAAAAACCAAAAGTCATCGTCAATCTGACTACCTACATAGACTCCCTGTTAAAATCTTAGTATATCATTACCATTAAGTCATATCATCTATTCTGCTTTTACTTTTATCATTTATGCTATAACCAATTTCCTATTCAGTAAATATTCTTCCACAGCATCTCTTAAATGACTGCATGCTTTTCCATTACATGGGTATACTTTAACTTACTTAATGAGTCTCCAATAATTAGAGATCTGGAATTTTATTTGGGGGTATTGTTAGTAGTGTCAGAGTATTAATTTTTTTTGTCTTTTTGCCATTTTTGGGGCCACTCCCACGGCATATGGAGGTTCCCAGGCTAGGGGTCGAATTGGAACTCTAGCCACCAGCCTACGCCAGAGCCACAGCAACATGGGATCCGAGCCGCGTCTGCAACCTACACCATAGCTCACGGCAACGCCAGATCCTTAACCCACTGAGCAAGGCCAGGGATCGAACCTGCAACCTCATGGTTCCTAGTTGGATTCGTTAACCACTGCGCCACGATGGGAACTCCTGAGTATTAATTTTTATTCTTTGGTATTCTAACTTTTTTCAAATAAGGGTACCTAGTAAAGGAAGAATAATTAAGGAAGGAACATCTATTTTGTTTTTATGAATAAAGGCACTCCTTGGAATGAAGGGTTACAGAAGTTAGGAAAAGTGTCTTTTGCCAGTTTGGCACAGATTACTATAATATTGAATTAATCATTAAATTAGTTCTAGTTCACTAAAAGAGACATGTAGACTGGAATGGATTTTTTAAAACTCTGAGTTATGACTCTACCATGTAATTGTAATATTAGAAAAATCAGCACAATTATTTTTACTAAAGTTCTTATTCTCAATAATAAATTAAAGTTTGTACAGGAATCTTCCTTAGCAACCTGTTAAATACTGAGGCATTGGGGTTGGGCTTTGAATTCAAGTGAAATTGGCAAAACATTATGGATCCCTATGATGTCCTAATGACAAAGGGAGATAAAAGAAATCATATTTTGATGCCATTATTGTATCAATACATATATGTTTTTAAAATGATATTGCAGTTTTTAGTAAAAAGGAAGGAGTTAGAAAATTTTAACAGGAAAGGAACCAGAAACTGTTCAACCACATCAGCTTCAATAGTGGCTAAACACCGTGATGTGAGAGCTCTATTCAGAGGTGGATTGAGGGAATAAGGATTTTTAAATTATGACAATTTCTTAGATTATCCAATAGTGATTTTTTTTCCTGAGCCTCTTCCCAATGTTTATGATCTTTAACCATACAAGGAGAATTGCATGTGATACGCAATAAAATATCAGCCATAAAATCTGAAACAATTCTTACATCTTGGTATTACTGTAGTTTAACACAAAAGTGACGCATTCTTCCTACTCCAGTCCCTAAAACCCACAAAACCCTATTAGCCCTCTCAGCACATCTGCAGGAAACAAGGCTGGTAATTTTAAAAGATGTATTCCATAATTCTGATAACACAATCGGAGGGATTCCATATCAAAAACAGTAAGGAACTTAATTTCTACAAAGTAAGGCCCCTTGGATAATCATGAAACCAAACTTACATAGATTTGAAAATGAACAAATGAGTGAATAACCATAGCAGCCACGTACTTTATAACTATCAACCTGAAGTCAGATAACCTAAGTAGGAGTTCTAGGTGAAAAGGAGAAAAAGGAGTTTATGGATGTTGATGGTCTGTCCTCTGCTCTATCCTAGGTGGCTATACAGCTCATCTCCAATCTCTGTAAGGCACAGATTACATGTTTCATTTAACAATTGTGCAGAGGTCAGTGATTTGATGCAACTTGCTTCTGCAACTTGCTTCTAAGTGACAATACCAGGATGGGTATCTAAATTTGCAGATAAGATCTGTCCTTGGCTCATTACAATATACTTCAGATTGAACTTTTCACATATTTAGCATCCTCAGGTGTGGAAGAGGGAAAGGAGTGCTGCATTACCTATCTTCCAAGGTGTTTTGAGGATCAAGTGGAATGTGAAACAACTTTCAAAACTATGTGGGGCTCCACAAAAATAAGAATGAACAGAATTGGTTGTTCCTGTTGTGGCTCAGTGGTTAACGAATCCGACTAGGAACCATGAGGTTGCGGGTTCGATCCCAGGCCTTGTTCAGTGGGTTAAGGATCCAGCATTGCCGTGAGCTGTGTTGTAGGTTACAGACGTGGCTCAGATCCCATGTTGCTGTGGCTCTGGTGTAGGCCGGCGGCTACAGCTCTGATTTGAACCCTAGCCTGGGAACCTCCATATGCCATGGGAGCGGCCCTAGAAATGGCAAAAAAGACAAAGAAAAAAAAAAAGAATGAACAGAATGAAGAGCTAGGTTTAATGAAGCAAGAAGAGCCACTGTCCATACTCAACAGCAGTTCCCTCCCCCTTTCTTCTTTCCATTTGTTCTTCTGATGCCTCTCCTCTGATTCACCACTTCACTCCAGGATGAAAATCCTTCCTTTCTGGCTATTTATTATTTATTTATATCTTTTTAGTGCCGCACCTGCGGCATATGGAAGTTCCCAGACTAGGGATAGAATTGGATGCTAGTTTCCGCCGAGCCACAATGGGAACACACTTTTTGACCACTTAAAGTTGCCCAGTAACGTGTACCAAGCTTAGACCCAAGAATATACCTCTTTCCTCTTGTTTAGTCTTCAACTGACCGTAATAGGGCTTTGCCCCTCCAGTCCACTGGAGCCACCAGTTTCTCCACAAGCAAATTTTGTGCCTTTGTCTCAATTAGGAAAAATGCATCCCCTCCTCTGGGGGATGATTTCATGAACAGCATGCAGGCTAGCATCCTTTTTCAGTCAACAACTCGAACACGACCTTGCAAGGTCATCAGTGACCTCTTACTGGGAAAATCCAATGAACACATTTCAGACTTCCTCTTACTTAAGTTCTTTGTGACATTTGACACTGGTGGGAATTTGCTCCTGGAACCAATCTCTTTTTCAAGGGAACTGATAGCATGTTTCCTCCTAAAGCTCTGGCAGTTTCTTAGTCTCCTTCACAGGTTCTTTTTCTTCTAGCCGCTTCTAGGTTCTTTCTGTCTTGAGCCTCTTTTTTCTTACTCCACACCAATAATGAGCTACCCAAATTGTTGCACTATGTGGAGTTTGGGTAAGTGCTAGAACAGGCCTTTCGTTTTTGGATGTGAGGAACCAGCCAGACCCAGCCCTTGGTGAAAGAGTTAGCATGCTCTGAAAATAAGGCATCGGGGGTCCCTCCCATTTATATGTCTCACCCCCATGCCCAGTACTGCTCCTCTGAGTGCTGTCCTAGAGGATGGCCATAGTGTGGGGAGAGCTGGTGGTAACAAGGGGCATCCCATTCATCTCCATAACCGACATCAGTCACAAGTCCTGATACACAAACAATATTGGGCAACCATTTCTTTGAACTGAATGAATGATCCTAGCCATACCACTGAGAAGGGCTGAGTGACCTAGGAAAGGTCACTTCAAACCCTCTGGACTTCAGATTCTTCCTGTGTAAGATGGATAAAATGGTAATAACAATGCTTTCCTAAGGATGTGATTTTGAGAATGAACAAATATTTTTGAACTGTGAAGTATTAACAAATGTAAAGGTTAAAAGATTAGAAAATTGCCTCTGTGTTGTTCCCTAACAAATGTGCCCAGAGTGTAATAATTTAATGGCTCAAAGAAAAAGGTTCGGTTTTCTCATTGACAATTTTTTGTTCAATAAAGTGGGTAACCTAAATGGTAGGAATTCATATTATCCTCGATGGAATTCAATTAAGTTACTTTATCTTGAATCAAAAAATAACCTTTTAACAATTCTATGTTTCCTGAACTCATCCTGAGGTTGAAAAATGTGCTCCCCTCTGCTCTGTCGTTTCCCTGAGTGACACATGAACTTGTGGCTTCTGCTCTCACCTCAGGGCTGCTGACTGTAACTATTGCCATCTGGCTTTTGTTCCCACAAATTCTCAAAATTGTCCTCATCAAGGTGAACAAAGCTTTCTTTGCACTAAATCCAGAAGACACCTTGAGCCCTCACCTTACTTGGCCAACTTAGCTGCTTCTGACACAGTTGCCCATCCCTCTTCTTGAAATTTTTCTCACCTTGGCATCTGTGACATTGCACTCTCCTGATTTTCCTTCACGTTTTAAACATTTTCCCTCTGATTCATTTTCTGCATTAATTTTCTCTCGTGGTTATGTCCTGGGTTTGGACACTTTTTATTTGCTTTCACGTAACATTTACTACCCATGCAACCTCACGCATTTTTAAGCTTTTGCTCATGATCCACCTTGGTTATCCTCAAATCTCTTCTCCAATCCAGACCAGTCTTCGGAGTTTCACACTCAAATGGTAAACCATCTTCTTGACAAAACCAGTTGTCCACAGACAGTTTAATCTCAACCTGTTCAAAATGGAACTCATCATCTCTTCCCCATCTCAGCTACTCCCCCTGTTGGATTCCTGGTTTAATGAATGGGTCTGTGTAAAAGTTCAGGCTCCCTGCAGGAAGAAGCCAGGAGTGTTAAGCAGAAGGAACTTGATTCAGGGCATCTGCCCCTGCCTTTCTTTCCATCTGGAATCCTTCTTCTGAGCCCCAAGCCCTGCCATCTTGCTGTCTCTGTTCAGTTTCTTCCTACTTATGGGACCATGTCTGTTGTGCTTGTCTTTGCAGCTACAACTCCTAATACAAGGCCTGGAGCAGGCAATTCTCAGGAAAGGGGTATGGGCTAAACATTTACACTAAAAGGCATCTTCTACACACCCCTGAACCCTACCAGATTACTATTATATAGTCTAAAGTACTTTTTTTGCACTTTTTAAAAACAGGTCTTTCTAATTGACTGTAAGAAGTTTGAGGGCAGAAGGTATGACTGATCCCAGGGCCTAGGATAGCACCTAACATAAATGGGAACTCAGTCAATGTTCATTTAATGCATGAGCAAAATGACAGAGGGGGAAAGAACTAGAGTAATCTAGTTTCTATTATTTCCTTACATGTGTTTCAAGGCACACTAATCTTATAAGACATTTTGTATTAGGGGTTGGCAAATTTTTTCTGCAAAGGGCCTAATAGTAAATATTTCAGGCATTGTAGGCTCTCCATTGTTGATTTTTTTCCAACTGCCTAACCTTGTAGAGGAAATCAGACCCAAGGAAGCAAAACGATCTTCCCAAGGCCTGCAAAACTGTTCATTTCAGAATCAGCAGTCAATCTCCAAATTCCAGACTCTCACTGCAATGTGTTTAAATAAAAACTTCCACCTTTATTATGGGTGTCTAACTTCCCCCACAATAGCCAGCCTTAACACCCTTTCCATAAAGATGTGCCCAGTTCCTATCTGTGCCCAGCGGGCTGCCATCTGGGATTTTTTTTTTTTTTTCTTTTTATGGATGCACCCACAGCTTGTAAAAGTCCCAGGCTAGGGGTTGAATCAGAGCTGCAGCTGCTGGCCTACACCACAGACACAGCAATACTCCTAGCCGCATCTGTGAACTATACTGCAGCTAGCAGCAACACCAGATACTTAACCCACTGAGCCGAGGCCAAGGATTGAACCCACATCCTTAGAGAAACATCGGGTCCTTGACCTACTGAGTCTTGACAGGAGTTCCTGGATTTTATTCCCAATTCCAACTACTTCCTTACTGTCTAGCTAGATGAAGTCAATTGACTACTTGTCTATTGGACTGATTATTTATTTGCTCATTCATTCCTTCTTCTCTTAACATAAGTATTTAGCTGGTACTAACAGACCAAGTTGCCATCTTATATTTGTTCAATATGCATTAAATCTCCACATGTTACTATGTCTTGACTTTTTAAAGAAATGTTAGAAATCTTTAATAGCAATATTGTCGTCTTTCTGTAGACAAGTGTCTGTGACTGTTTTAGATCTTGACAACCTGGGCCAAGGTGACCGTGTTCATTTCCTAGTGGAAAAGCATATCCATTTTCTTGGCCAGGGTGTAAGAATGCACAATGGAAAAGGATTTCTGGTTTCTCGGACTGAGAACAACTTAGTCTCCTAGCCTCTTGTGACTTTTTCGAGAGGTGTCTGTTTGATTCTGTTCCCAGCTATCTGCGGTGGATTAAAGAAATGAAGTAATACATTAGGATTAATGACTTCAGGAATTTTCACTGTGTTAAATTCTATGTAAAACATGACACCTACAAATTTCACTCTATACATTTTGTCAATTAGTTTGCGAAAGGACAAAAGGAAATAAATGCCACTTGGTGTTTTTCTATCTTCCTAACTTTTCTTTGCTCCTCATGTTGCCAACCCAAGTGTATCCTGATGCTGGGCTTCCCCCCGACACCCAGCAAGCTCAGAACCCCAAAGCCTCCTTTTCATCCTTGCTGTGCTGATTGAGGGCTGCTTCGGAGTAAGTTCGGTGGGGACCAAGTGGTCCCTTCATGAAAGGAGAAGGCAGGGTCACACTCTTCAATCTCTCCAACAAGTTGCTGTGCCTTTTGTGCCAGGTCAGAAGCCACTGTTAGAGTGCATTTCTTTCTTTGTCTACCCAGAGTTACCGCCTCAGTTTCCAAAAGTTAGATTTTTTTTCCCTTGAAATGGAGAGGAAGTGTACAAATTATTGGTGTCCTCTGAAGCTTTCATTCATTCCTTCTCTTAACAAAAGTATTTAGCTGGCACTAACAGACCAAGTTGCCATCTCATATTTGTTCTATATGCATTAAATCTCCACATGTTATACTATGTCTTGACTTTTTAAAGAAATGTTAGAAATCTTTAATAGCAATATTGTCGTCTTTCTGTAGACAAGTGTCCTATCACCACTGAATTAATATATATATGGTTTTATCTCCATCTGTTTCTAATTTTAGTAAAGGTAAATTTGTATTTATCTATCTTTCTATCATCCATCTTCTTTCTTTCTTTCTCTCTTTCCCTCCCTTCCTCTCTCCCCGGTTCCTCTCCCCTCCCATCCCCCTTCCCCTCCCTCTCTCCCTCCTTCCTTCCTTTTGTTCCTCCCTCTCTTCCTTCCATCCCTTTCCCTTTCTTTCCTTCATCTTCCTTCCTCCCTCCCTCCCTTTCTTTCTTTCCTTCCTTCCTTCTCCTTCTTTTCTCATGTTAATAAGAGATAAGATCCAGAGTCAAAGTGCTTAAATTTAAATTCTTATCCCAGTATCTTCTAACTCCATGATTCTAAGCAAGTTGTTCATCTTCTATATTTCTCAGTTATCTCACCTGTAAAATGGAGGTAATATTAATGCCTTACATCTAGGGTTGTTGTAGGGTTAAATGAATTCTTGGGCCAGCATCTAATTTGTAGTAGCATTCAATAAGTGTTAACTATTTATTTTTTGTTATTGTTCTTATTATGATTATTAAGAAGTAAGTTCTATGTCTTTTATGAAACAAAGAAAGAGATAAACACTGGGCAGAAGCAAAGGAAACAGTAGGAAGAAAAGCAGATATATCAAGGTCACTAAGAAGCAAAGAAAAGGAAAAAGCTTAAGGCAATATTTTATTTTTCAATTAAGCCACAAGAAGCTGTAACACATCCTTCCACCAAGCTCTATCTTTGAGTTTTCCCACACAAGAGGATTTGATTCTATAGTTAGAGGATGCTAAATTGAGGAATTCTATGCTTAAGAAGGCTTCCAAGGACTAATTTGGTTAACTCACTACTGTGCTCAACATTATTTCTATGGTGAAATGCACTCCAGATTATAAATAAACCAAACAGAAACAAAAGCAAAAAATGGCTTTTGAAATGGGACCCACCAGTGTACTAAGACAGCCAAGAAAGTATATTTCTGGTTAAGGAGAAGAAAGGAATAATGTAGGTGCCATTAAATGGTTATTTTATTTTATTTATTTATTTATTTATTTATTTATTTATTTATTTATTTATTTTGTCTTTTTGCCTTTTCTAGGGCCACTCCCACGGCATATGGAGGTTCCCAGGCTAGGGGTCGAGTTGGAGCTGTAGCCACCAGCCTACACCAGAGCCACAGCAATGCAGGATCCGAGCCGCGTCTGTAACCTACACCACAACTCACGGCAACGCCGGATCCTTAACCCACTGAGCAAGACCAGGGATCAAACCCGCAATCTCATGGTTCCTAGTCAGATTCATTAACCACTGAGTCACGACGGGAACTCCAAAATGGTTATGTTTTTGTCACCATCATGCTAGGCATTTTCTTCAACTTTTTTATGAAAAAGAAATCAACATGAATTTTAAAATGTTAATTCAATTTCAAACACAGGTAGAAATAATGCCTTCATTAAACATTTGTAATTGAAATACTTCATTATATTTGTCTTTCTATTGGAATAATAAAAGCTTTAAACTTTTCTTCAAATGAGATATCTTAAAGTATATATTGAATTTGGCATTACAATTAAAATCAAGAAATATTTCCAATTTTAAAGACATGAGAAAAGGAGTGAAATCAAGATGATAATTATCAATCTTCACAGAATAATCTGAGAAAATAATTAGTCCAGAAGTGTACAGTTGCAGCTGACAGTAAATACTATGCAGCATAAATTGTTGTTCTTATTTTTTTTCAGATTTTACTTTTAGAAAAATAATAATTTTACTTTTCTTGGTTAATATATCTTGATATATACATGATAGAGAAACAGGATACTTAAGAAAAGTTTAAGATGTCATAAGTTCAATCTTTCTAGTTATTTTCAATTTTATGCAGGTAATAAATGGAATATTGGGGTAGAATACCCTAATAGCTCATGAGATATCTTGATCCATCTTCTTCTGTATTATTTAAATGTGTTTATTCATTATATCCCACTTTATACATATAGATGGGATGGGATAGAATGGAAACACTAAGTCAATAAACAGCAAGAGAAGAATTGCCTTTGGAGGTATAATTCCTTTTTTTTTGTTGTTGTTGTTGTTGTCTTTTTGCTATTTCTTTGGGCCGCTCCAGCGGCATATGGAGGCTCCCAGGCTAGGGGTTGAATCGGAGCTGTAGCCACTAGCCTACACCAGAGCCACAGCAACGCGGGATCCGAGCCGCGTCTGCAACCTACACCACAGCTCACGGCAACGCCGGATCGTTAACCCACTGAGCAAGGGCAGGGACCGAACCCGCAACCTCATGGTTCCTAGTCGGATTCGTTAACCACTGCGCCACGACGGGAACTCCTGGAGGTATAATTCCTGAGTTACATCTTGACCAGGGCTCTCCCACTGTGGTACCCAGCCCCCAAGATAATGTCTAATGATCCTTGTTTCTTGATGTTATGCCCTTATGTTAATTCCTCACAGGATGAATAGAGTTGACTCCTGTAGTGAATAGGATATAGGCATACCTCCAAGATACTGAGGTTTGGGTTCCAGACAGCCACAATAAATCAAATATGTCAATAGAGTGAGTTGCACAAATTTTTTGGTTTCCCAATACATATAAAAGTTATATCCACACTACACGATAGTCTATTAAGTATGCAATAGCATTATGTCTAAAAAAATGTATATACCTTAATTTATAAACACTTCATTGCTAAAAAATGCTAAACGTCATCTGACAATGCAGAGTTGTCACAAACCTTCAATTTGCAAAAGCAGTGTTCGCAAAGTGCAATAAAGTGATGAACAATAAAACGAGGTATGCCAGTATTGTGGAAATGACAATGTAACTTCTAAGTCTAGGTCAGAAACTCTTGTATAACTTGCTCTGGAAAAAGTTAGCTATTGTGTTGTACAGACACTAAGGAAGCACTATGAGATCTATGTTCCAAACAACTCTTCAGACTTGAAAGACCCTTAGCCAAAACAACCATCGAAACCACTTCTGAATTCTTACTAAGTTTGTGGAAATGTGTTACACAGCAAGTGATAACTAACATTCTCTATCTTCAAAACACCTGCATCGTGGCTTGTCCTTGGCCATGGTTTCTTCCAGTTATTATTCTTTAATTAATAACATCTATGTTGCAGTGATGCTTGCCCTTCGTAATGTCCAATGCTTCCACCAATCTCTGCATGTTGGCCTTCAGTCTCTACTTCCTCCATTTCCTTGAAAGTTTACATCTTAACATCTAGCCTGATAGGAAATTTAGATGAAACCTCCAAAACAACTATTTGCACCATTTGGTCTGTCAATATTAGTCAAAATTAATCACCAGAAACAAACTCCCAGTGGGACTAAAAACATCACAGGGAAATACCATTAAAGCAAACACAGAATGACGTGTGAGTGTTCACTGGCTGAAAGCTTAAAATGGCACCCATCATATACATTGGCTCACTGTTAAAGAGAAAAAACTATATATATTTTATATTAATATTACATTTGTATCAGTTAGAATAGATTTTGCTGTAATATAAACAACACCCACCCCCAAATCTCAAGATTTTATAAAACAAATGTTATTTCTTGTTCATTCTACTTATCCATGGATTGACTTGGAATTTTGTTCTGTATCATCCTCACTTTGGTCTAATAGAAAAGCAATTGGAGTAGTTCCTGTCGTGGCTCAGAGGTAACGAACTTGACTCATATACATGAGGATGCAGGTATGATCCCTGGCCTTGCCCAGTGGATTAAGGATCCAGCATTGCCTTGAACTGTGGTGTAGGTCACAGATGCAGCTTGGATCCTGAGTTGCTGTGACTGTGGCATAGGCTGGAAGCTACACCTCCAATATGACCCCTAGCCTGGAAACTTCCATATGCTACAGGTGTGACAAAGAAAGAAAGGAAGGAAGGAAGGAAGGGAGAAAGAAAGGAAGGAAGGAAGGAAGGAAGGAAGGAAGGAAGGAAGAAAGAAAGAAAAGCAATTGGAATATTTCCCATAATCATGGCAGAAGGAAAAAGCTATAGAAATTTATATTCGCTTTTACTCAAATTCCATTGATTAAGAAGTCACATGGCCATGCCTAATTTCAAAGAAGAGGGAATACAATCCTGTTTTGTATACAAGAAGAGTATTTGGTTAACAGCACATTTGCCACACTATGTATACAAATTAATATCAGATAGTTTTGGTATGAGTATACTATACGAGCAGTGCTATGTCAGAGCAGCTTATAATGTGACTTTTTCCAGCAGAGCTGGGAGGGCATGAGATGGAGACAAAATGCAGCAGAGAGAGTACAGAAGGACCAAAAATGTTTACAAGGACAATTAACTGCATTTATATGTTATTTTGTGTATTAAAGACAAAATGCTTTAAGGCACATTGAAGAGGAAAGGATGATAGTAACTATATGTTTGAAGAATCAGTGGATGAATGGATGAAGCCCTAGAATTTTGTGTATTTCATTAATGGTTGTAGGTGGCTCCAGGACCATGTAGTTGACCCAATCCTTGTAATAGTCTCTTTTGTTGCCTGTCTACCCTTCCTGGAATGCTTAGTACTAGGAGTGACTTTGGTCAGTCTGGAATATTTGAACCCACAGAAAATTATGTTTATTCAAGTTTGGACCACACTGAATTTGTCATTTAGTGAGCTTGGCCATTTCTCAACTCTCTGAAGACCCTTCCTTATAAGTTGTGGCATTTTCTCCCATTGCAAAATTCAGTCAGAGCCATATCACCAGCCACATGGTATATCTACTATTAGCTTATGAATGCAATTATAAAAGGAATATATTTTCTTTGTGTATTCATTATATTGAAGTAGATGATAATTCTTTGATCATATCTTTTCTTAGTTTCCAATCTTCGGCTTATCTACTTCATGAATTATTTTCTTAACTTTTATCTTTTTATATCTCTGTTGAATTTTAAATTAAGGCTGTAACTATGTTTTTCATATTCAAAAGTTATTTCCCTTATTGTTCTTTTTTCCTAACATTCTGTTCTTGTTTTGTGGACACAATTTTTTCTCATATATCTGAGGATACTAAGTATAATAATTTTAATTTTTTTTCTATGTTCTTTGGGCCACTATCTTTCCCTCTGTGTTATTTTTATCTCTGTCTTTCATGTAGAAGACTTTGCTTATGTGTCTGGTGATCCTTAGTTGCTCAATCATATTTTAAAGAATAGAACATTATAAAGCTGAGTGAAAGCTCTGGATGCGCTGTGAGAGCTTACTGATGATTAGACCTCATTATAGGGAAATTGCCTGCTAAACCAGCATTTTCTTGGGGGAACTCCAAATTTCAGTTTGTGTAGGTCTTTCCTTGGGGATTATTCAATTTCTTGAATTCTTCTACCTAGGAAGGCATGTTCCTGATTGCAAGTGTTTTGAGAGCAGAGCCAGATAAGGGGGTAGAAGTTTTAATGTTTAGAATTTAACTTTGATTCATTTCAGTCCTGTATGTTAACCTCAGCCTCTACTATGCCTAGAATCCTTGAAACCAGAGCCAGTACAGTTCATTTCTTTGTAGTAGAAGAACCTCCTGTCTCCTGGTGGGTAGACTGTGAAGAGTTGTGTGTGTGTGTGTATGTGTGTGTGTGTGTGTATTGTGTATGTGAAAGCAAGGAAGAGATTTTGGAGATCACCTTGTCTGTATTTAAACTTTCCACCACTCCTCTAGTTTTCAGCCCTGCACTTCGGCCTCCTGCATCCAGTCTCTCAGGATTTCTTGGCACATCTCCCAGCTGTGTTCCTCTGATCTACTTATACTTCTTCCAAATAGTTGTTGAAAGCCCATGTTCACCATTTTTTTTTCTCTCTCATTTTCTTAGTGGTGAATACATTTGTTATTGTTTTAATATCATTTTGGCAGAGGTTGCGGAAGAAGAAGAGATAAGTGCATGCAATTAATTCACCATTTTTAACCAAGAGCCCCTTACGTTTTCTCCCCACAAGCATCAAGGCAACGAGAACTTTTCACAAGAGTCCTTGATCCTTGAATTTTGTTTTCCCTCCAAAATTTTGCAAAGTAGAAAAATGAATTTACTCTCTGACCTAGTCACATGGATGAAAAATCTAAATAAAAAATTGTCCATGATAAATGGCCTTCCTCTTCAACTGTTTAATAGTATGCCCACCACAATATTATTGTATGATTATGTAGTTTAAGATTTTTGAAACAAGTGTAAAATATCAAATAGGTTTAAAATGCTATTAACCTCTGAACAGATGTCATATTCTTTTAAATTATTTTTTTAGGATCACCAAAAGTTAAAAATAGAATAGAATTTTGTAAGTAGTTTGATTCCTCCCAATCTTTTTCAATCTCTCTGGAACCATTTAAAACAATAAGTATTTCAAGATCTCAAATTTCAGCATATCGTGTGTGTGTGATTTTCTTTTTTTTTTAGTTTGTATAATGATTTTTATTTTTTTTCCATTATAGCTGGTTTACAGTGTTCTATCAATTTTCTACTGTACAGCATGGTGACTCAGTTACACATACATGTATTCATTCTAATTTTCATTTAATAATTACTCTAAGTTATTCTCTTTGTTCATCATCTTACTTGTACCCAAGGTTATTTTTTATTTTTATTTTTTGGCCACATCCACAGCATGTGGAAGTTCCCAGGCCAGGGACTGAACTTGTGCCACAGCAGTGACCCAAGCCACTACAATGACAATGCCAGTTTCTTAACCCACTGAACTACAAGAGAATTCCTGTACCCAAGGTTAAAGCATTGCATATATGTAAATATTGATTGCTCCCTTACTTGTTTTGTTATGAAAAGTTTTTTTCACTAGAATGGTAAGAAATATTCCTGATGTGTATGTAAATTTAGTCTGTGTTCTGATCACAACTGTCAAACTGATAGTCTTTCAGAGTTGGTAATTTATCTATAAATACAAATTTCCCAATAGAAGCAGTCTCACAGTTTTCAGCAATTTATTGTTAGGAATATCATTGCAAAATATTTTTAGAACATATACTGGAGTATAAGCAAGGTTTCATCTCAGGGAAATTATAATTTGAAGTATGATAAGACAAACATAAAGCAATATAAAGAATTGCTAAGATGAGGAAGAAATATTCTCTGAAAAGAAAACACAGTGCGTGCAGCCCTAAAAAGACCAAAAAAAAAAAGAGAGAGAGAGATGGAGGGGGAGAGGGAGAGAGTGGGAGGGACTGAGAATTTGGGGTTAACAGATGCAAACTATTGCCTTTGAAATGGATAAGCAATGGGATCCTGCTGTATAGCACTGGGAACTATGTCTGGTTGCTTGTGATGGAGTATGACAATATGAGAAAAAAGAATGTATATATGTATGTGTGACTGGGTCACCTTACTGTGCAGTAGAAAATTGACAGAACACTGTAAATCAGCCATAATGGAAAAAATAAAAATCATTATTTAGAAAAAAAAAAAAAAAGAAAGAAAACAACTAAAAGGATCATAAGTAAGGATGTGAAAAGACTTGACCAAGCTGGTTGGCACTCCTCTTACAGATAAGACCATTATTTGAGAAAACACCAAGGATGTAAAACTGAATATCTCCCATTTCAATAGTTGATCATTTTCCCCAACCTTTTTCTGACCCAGAAAAGCAAATGAAAGCAAACAGGAAATTAAAAGGTGTGAGTTCTAATAATGGGCCTGTTTTACTTGGTCAAAGCACCTAGGTAAACTATCACTCTCTGTCTTTCTGTCTCTCTCTTTTTTTTCCATCTCTAAAGTAAGGCTAGTGAATTATACAGCTTGTCAGCTTTTTAGCATGCCAGTAACATAGTTATCAGGTGAAAAAAATAAAAAAAAAACTTAGCCAAAACAAAGTGAAGCCATTTTGAGACTAAAATAATGGCTTTTCATTTCCATTAAACGTAAGGCCCTACAAAAGGACCAGATAACATTATCAGCATCCAACCAGATCACCTGTTATTCTGGAGTCTCAATTGAGCATATCCAGAAAATCCCTAGGTGTTTAGTTCAAGTTGCTTTAGATTTAACAACAAGAGTTTCAAATTTCAAGATGCTAAAGAAAATGTGTATCATATAATAAATGGCTGATTAGAAGATTGGGAAAAGAAAATAGATTGTTCTGGTTACTAACTATCTCCATACTTTGGATTTAATTTTATCATAAAATACTGGGATTTTATAATATTTGCCCGAAAATTTTCCTCCCAAAGTTGTGAAAAAGACCAAAACATAGAATCAGATGAGTAAGAGTACGTAAAAGGCAGCAAAGCAAAGGGTGACAAAAAGTAGAGGTACTGCCAGCCGATGTGAAAGGCAGTGTCTCACCTATAAATTAATAATGTTGTGAGTTTAGGACTTGAGGAGCAAGATAAATACATTTTGAGATTTCATTCCAGAATATATAGACACAGTTACACTGAAGTACAAAACCAGGGTTCGGAGGCGAGGTTCTCAATCTTTCCCATCACGGTATTAGGCAACCACCTGACCACAGATGCCCTCCCCCTCCCTACTCATGGCGACACACACAAAAGAGCCCTTGGAAACAGAGCAGGGCTGCCTCCATCCAATAAAGACTATGGCAGCTTTCCCAAAAATGGCACTTCGGATTAGAGAAAACCAAGGGTGGAGAATGCCTTAAAAAGAAAATCTACAAAGAGATATCTGACCTTCACCTCAGCTATGGGCGCTAGAGAGAGGAGAAACAAAGATCTAGTTATTCAGACAACTTTAAAACAAACACATGCACAAAATTGATAAGCATTTTGCTTAAAGGGAGAAAAGAACAGGAAGGGCTGAAAGTACCCACACAGACCAATCCGTTTGATGAAAACATATTTCCTTTTTTTTTTTTTTTTCCCTCTGGTCTCCTCTGTAAGACAGTGTACAAAGTGCTCATTTATATTTTCTTTGTTTTCATCCCAAAGCTAGAAGATCAAAGAGTTAATAAAACCTCCTTGCTATAGAAGGTCATTACAAAACTAAATGCAGCAATTCAAAGTGGAAAATAGAATGAATGCCAAGGAGATGTTTAACGAAGTAACATTCTAGATGTATTCTTTGAAGAACTCGTTTGATTGCTTTAGAGCGCACAGGGCACAATGCTCTACGCGGAGCGAGCCTTGACTGATGGGTTTGCGCTGTGGCGCGGAGACCAGGCCACTTGGAATCACAAGTATATTTGATAGAGAATTACCTAATATGGTGGAAACATTCATGACTATTTTGTATAACAAAATGGCATTAAAAACTTCCATCTTTTTTTCCCCTTAGGCCTAATCAAATGTCCAAACATAAGACATGAGTCTATTCATTTGAAAAATAATTTGAAGCATTATTGTTCCAAGAACCGGCAAAGTTGGATGCCCAGTTAAGAAATTAGCTTGATGTTTTCCGTTAGCCAGTGAAATCCTTCTTCTTATTTTCCTTCTTTTTTTCCTTTTCTAGTTCTGACATCCCTAGAATGAGAGCAGATACAGAATATAGAGAGGTGTCTAGAAAATTGCCAGTATTACCATATTGATATATGCAAAATAGGCTGGGACACTGGCCTTGCCTTTCTATGTGACATCTCAGAATTGCCCTTCACTGCAGCCCTTGAAGCTTAGCATTAGGATCCATTAGGCTTCGTCCTAAAAAACAGTCTAGAACATCAGCAGTGACCATCCTCCTTTTGGGGCCATGGTGAGGTGGCAACATGGAGGCTGATAAGTGAGGTTATTTAGAGTCTCTTACAGACCTAGAATCAAACAATTATTTTTTCAGTATTTAAAAACTTGGAATATACAGATAGTTTGCATTTTGAGGAAAAGGGAGGTCTTTTCCTAAGATAATTTGGGAGGTGGATTGGTAAATGGGAAAGCTAGGTGTTCCGATAATGATTCCACTCAGAAGAGCTGTTTAATTAGATAACAACATAGAAATGCAAACATATGAGATTAAGTTTAGGCAATGAAACTTTTTAATTATTTGGGGCAAATAATTGACCTATTTCACCATACAGCGAAACTGTCTGGAAGTACCGTTGAATGTTGTGCTGATGCCAATAGTCTTTTTTTTTTTTTCTTTTTGCATCAGTGGTGCGTGTCACCTTCCTGCAAGGCAACCCGTTTGCAGCTCTAGCCAGAGGGAAAATTACTGGACAACAAAATGAAAAGGAGGCATAAGTCAGCCCAGATCTCTGAACCCTAGGAAAGGCAACTTCCCTCCTGCTCATGAAAGAGGACGATTGTGCTCAGTACCACTTATCCAGTGCCAACAATCTGGTAAGCTCTCTATTCAGTACTACACCAAGGCTACAGCAAGGTGACCCAGAGTTTGGGGCTGAGGTCAGGGAAAGGTCACTGCCTGAAAAATGAAACCAGTCAAATGGAAAGAATCCTAGGAATGGGTGAGGTTAGTCACCCACAAGAGTAGCCCAATCTAAGAAGTGACATAGAAAGTCATTTTTTTATGACTCCCAAGTTCTAACTCTTTTAAATAATCTTGCTGTCCCTTGCAAGCTGCTGCTAGGATGCTCTGAAGCATGGTTATGAGAATCAGCATTTTGTCACTGAAATTCCTACAGACTTCAACTATTCCTTTTCAGGCTCCTCGGTTCCCTTTTCCCTTCCTTTTCTTTTCTTTGTAACACCACACCAACTTCAAAACTAAAGACCTGACACCATCACCCTGTTATTTGAAACCTCTCTGAAAGCTAATCAGCTTTCTCTTCCCCCAACATTTGCCTGGTGCCTCCCTGAAAAGACAGAGTATCAAAGACACTGATATGTATGTTATAACATTAGGTGGTCAGTATGCCATAAGCACCCATTTTAAATAAGCCCTTTCAAAGTTAAAGGAACTTTAATACTTGCAATATGTGTTTGCTCTGTCATAGCTTTTCTGATCTGTGTGATGCATGTGAGTGCTTACGAGATGCATGTTATTAAGTGAGGCTTCAGAATGAAGGAATATAGGCTCATGACTACTTATTTTCAGTCTTCCAAAAATTTTTTTTCTTCCCAAGAAATGGCAAATGAAAATATTTTCCAATTAATCCACTCTATCAATTTAAAAATGTCATAAGACTAGGTGTACTTTGAAAAGAATTTTTATTTTAAATAGGTAGCCAGAGCTGATACGTGCAACCACAATGTTTACTATTCAGCTGGTTTCTTTAAAAAAAAAAAAAAAAAAACCCAAATCATAAAGTTAGAAAGTATTCGATTACTTACTTCTCTTCAATGTGTAAAAGGGCAAAGAGAGAGATTTCAAATTCTTTTTGTTTTATATTTGTTGTCAAGATTTCATATAAGAAAGTCAATTTTATACAAAATAATTTCATAAAATTACTTTTAAGAGAGTCAGTTTCCATAGATCAATTTCAATAGGTCATATAATATAAGTCTTTTAATATGAGCTCCTTACATTTATTAGTGTGTTATAAATTATTTATCTTGGAAAAGTACATTAAAAACAGAATTAGAATGTCTTTGGTTTATATAGCTCACAGCATTAAGTTAAAATAGTATAATGCATGTTATACAGAGAGAAATGTAAATGACCTAAAAGAACATTTTGAGTCAGTTTCACATTAAACATTGAATAGAAAAGTTGACTTATCTTAAAATAAAGCAAGTCACTACATCACTCCGCTACAAGCGAACGTTTCGTTTGTAAATAAGGATGAACTGACAGTGCTTGAAAGTGTAGTTCATCAAAATCACAACAAGAAACCAAATATTATGAACATGTAAAATTCCATGTTTATTTAATATCCATTACATAGCCGGTTCATTGAAACCAGACTTGGTAAAGACAAATAACATTTCTAATGAACATAAACAATATCATATAGTTGAAATTCATCCTGTATTTTCACATGAATAAAGATGTCATCGTGCAAGACTTTCAACAATAAAGACCTTGCTGGGAATTGGCATGGCATCTCCCAGGGCTTCAAGGCAGTACCAGCCCCCGTCAGCTTGAGAGGAAAGCTTAGCAGCTCTGTACTAAGGGGCTCAGTGTTCAGCATGTCTGCTGTCCATGTTCAGCTGTCGTGGAACCTTCCCTCAGTATCTGAGTTGGTGTCCACTGTGGTCTGTGTCATGGGTATCTTTCCAGAGGACACATCTTGGCCTCAGGAAGGGTATTCCTAGGACAAAAAACAAGAAAACAAAACAAGAAACTAAAGGCAATATGCAGATCATGTAAAAAGGCTTGCTCTAGTCAAGAAGTACGAATGTTATAATTTATAATATCAGTGATTATATTTTTTAGTTGCTTATATTTGTTAAAGTTTACTGTGTGCCGGGCACGAGGTTAAGCACTTTTTTTTTCATTCACCATCTTATAAAATGGTCATAAGAATATTTTAAAATCAGCACTGTAATTATCTCTGTTTTATTAATAGAGCAGCTACACTTGACAGAGGTCAAGAAACTTGAATGAAACTCATAGTAAGTAGAAAGACCAGAATGCCCTTTGTGGCATCAAACATGATCCAAGGTCCTGTGCCAACATTGTGGATAAACTAAGAGCTTCCTCAAAGCCATTTGTAGCCCTTTTCTCCCTTGCTTTCCTCTATTAGGAGGCTGGAAAACTAAAATTCTTGATATTCTAAAAAGACCTCTTTCTGCTTCTCTGATAGTATTTTTCTTTTTCTTCCACATATAATCCAAACCACAGCATAGCTCTCCTTGCTCCTAGAAGTAACCAGGTTGATAGATCCTGCCCAAAGAGAAGGTGAAGTAGGTAGTAGGGGCTTACCAGAATTTTTTTTAAAGAGAGACTCAGTTGTACAGCAGATCCCTAGTTATGAGGATAGATCTCATGTTAAATGTTTTAGTAGTAAGAAAGGAAAGGAAAGGAAGAGAGAAAGAGAAATAGAGAGAGAAAGAAAAGGAAGGAAGGGAGGAAAAGGGGGAAGGAAGGAAAGAGGGAGGAAAGGAAAAGAAAAACAAGAGAAAGAAACAGACTCCCAATCTCTTCGCCCCTCCTTCCTTCTTCTTTACCTATCCTAGGGTATCCTCAAATTTGTTGATACAGAAGGGGAAAATATCCTTTCTGCTAAGCCATGTTAATTTGGTACTTCTGGCTGACTATACTGACTACTTAAAACTGCTTTTTAAAATTTTGTGGGAGTTCCCGTTGTAGCGCAGTGGCTAACAAATCCGACTAGGAACCATGAGGTTGCAGGTTCGATCCCTGGCCTTGCTCAGTGGGTTAAGGATCTGGCATTGCCGTGAGCTGTGGTGTAAGTCGCAGATGCGGCTCGGATCCCGCGTTGCTGTGGCTCTGGCGTAGGCTGGTGGCTACAGCTCCGATTAGACCCCTAGCCTGGGAACCTCCAGGTGCCGCAAGAGCAGCCCAAGAAATGGCAAAAAAGACAAATAAATAAATAAAAAAATAAATAAAAATTTGTGATTTATTGAGAGTGTGGGAGTGATAGTCACTAGTATTTGTTAAATAAAAAGATAAATGGTTGAGTCATATCTTAATTATGATGTTTTCTGTTCTATATTTCTACAATTAAATTAATGTAGATGGGTGAGTTTCCTTTCATATGTATGCTAAATACTGGCACATCTGAAATATCTTTCAGTTTGTATTGCTGTAGGTATGCAGGTTAAAAATAAGATAAGCCCTCTGGATTACATGCACAGAAGACTGCAAATAGCCCTGATCAGAAGGTGCCAAAATCCATAATTGAACTCATTGTTGGGGCCAACAGAAAAGGGAAGAAAAAAATCCAGAAGGGAAAACAAGAAATTTTTGGAGAAGGTGGGATACTCAGATTAAAATTTTTTATATTAAATTGAGAAAAACCCACTTTCAACTCCATTTCCTGAGTTAATGATTGACATTCCAGCTCCAGTGCTCATTGGGTTTATGATCTTAGGGTTATTTTACTTCTCTGAGATACCAACTGTTTTCAACCACAAAGTCAACATTTTGCAACCCATCTCATAGAATTGCTTCTAGAATTAACTAATACAGTGACTGAGAATTGCCTAATACTGTGACTGACATATAGAATACATTAATTCCCACCCCACCCCCCAACCCAGTTCCTAGTCACTCATCTCCTTGGACGGAAGGATGATTTCAAAGATTTCAGTCTCATCTCCGAAAGTATTTTCCCTTTTCTTACTTCACAGCCTAGTCACCATATAAACACAACATTCAGTTGGACACAGATAGCAGTAAAAGAAATGCCTCCTACTAAACTGTAAGCTTCCTGAAGGTAGTAAACACATCTTACTAGTGTTTATATTCCTCAGAAACTTGAGCTTCTAAAGAATTTCTAGTTAGGATATCTGAATGCAAAAGAATTTTTGAGCCCACTCTGTTAACACTTAATGTTTTATCCATCAAAATGACTCATCTTTTCAAGGCCCATTCTTTCAGCACTTACTATATTAAGCACAGTGCTCGAGGAACTATAAGGCAGTTGCTAACAAAGGCAGCCCCATGTTATGGGTGGTAATAAGGGGGTATAAAAAAAGCAGAAACCAAAAAATATCCTATAATATAGTGGTTGTTTACTGTGAGCTATTCACTATGCTATTCACCATCTTACATTATCATTTATCCTCTCCACATCTCTGCAAAATCAGTGTTGTAAAGCCCCACAGTACAGATAGGAAATCCAAGGATCAGAAACTTGACTAGCACTGACTAATAAGTGAATTCAAAGTGCCTTAACCAGAGTTTGTCTTCAGACCTCTCATATTCTAATGTTTAAGCCCTGTGCATACCATATACCATATCTCAGAAAATAGGCAGATTATGAATTTCTGGGACAAAAAGACAAGGAAATCATATATCTAGTTTAGTTTGGGGACCTTAATTGTTCATATCTATAACATAAAAATTAATTATTGCTAGTAAAAAAACAATAATAAGGTCTAAAATTACTATGGCAACAAATGGAGGTCTCATCTAATCTACACATTTCAGTGAAGTACATACTATTACCTTCTCCCAAGAATAGATGTTGAAATTCAAGGCGAGAAATGACTCTCCCAAGTAACAGACCTTGAAGCCACACCCTGAGCGCATCATCTAGTCTAGAGTTCTTTCTACCATGATGCCTTACTCTGTTCTCCATGCTACTTTGCCTGAATTTCAGTGAAAAAAAAGGACAAAGAAAGGGATGAGGACATGAATTATTACCATCTTTGGTCCTTGTTCTGCTGAACAAGGATTTTTTTTTCTTTTCTTTTGCTTTTTTGGGCCACACCCGAGTCATATGGAGGTTCCCAGTCTAGGAGTCAAATCAGAGCTACAGCTGCCGGCCTATACCACAGCCATAGCAATGCCAGATCTGAGCTGCATCTGCGACCTACACCATAGTTCATGGCAACGCCAGATTCTTAACCCACTGAGCAAGGCCAGGGATCAAACCTGCAACCTCATGGTTCCTTATCAGATTCATTTCTGCTGCACCACAATGGGAACTCCAAGGATTTTTTTTTTTTTTTTTTTTAAACAGAGTGTCTTTTCAGAAGGAATTCTGATGGTGTATGGATTCAATAAAGCAGGTCTTCCTGCTGAGCCTGGTTGGGCAAGTAGAGTGATTTTCTAAAGGTCCTTAGTTCAAGCTTGGTTTTCATTGTGTCCTTTTTCTCTTTCTTCTGTTTTCAAGTACTGAGTATCCACTTCATGGGTTAGAATAGCTCTCGGGTATTTAGCAGGTGCTAGAGCTCATGTCTAGGTCACCAATTCAGATCCAAAGATATATGGTGTCTTTTCTTCGAACCTGTGACTTCAAGCTCTAAGACCAGACCAAAATCTTTAAACTACTATATTGTACTACAAAACCGTCCTTTCCTACTTTTATATAGAGGTGCTGGTGAGGAATTAACTAGGATTGTTACCACTGAGAACTGACAGAACATTGACCATCATACACTGTGCTGACACCTAATATGTCTTTTATGTGGTTAGAAGCAGGGCAGCTGGATAAAAGCAACCAGGTGAAGTGGGATGGTGTATTTTCCTTTAAAAAATTCATTTTGAGTTTGGGGAAAGTGGAATTAAGATGATAGGGAGAAAGAGCAGCAAAGGGTAGTTGACAAAGAAGTATGATAATGATGATCCAGATTTGAACTAAATCAGACCAGAAAGAATGATGAAACAGGTCAACAGCTAAGCATGGGAAGGAAAAGGGTCAAATGTATCAACTTTGAAGACTAGAGAAGCCTGGACAATAATGTGGAAGGTCAGTTAATCCAGCACAAATTATTCTTAATTAGCTTTTTGATGATCTTTAAGTATTTAAAAACTTTGTCTTCAGATATTATTAAGGAAAGATGCCTGAATCAGGAATACTAAATAATATTTACAGATAACATCCTGGTTCCTAGAGTGGAGCAAAGATGTAAAGGTGTTCTTCGCAGCCTAGCATCTGCAAAGGCTTCCTTCTGTTTGGTTGGGCCATACTGTTCATATTTCTTATTTTATTCCTTCTCAAACTACTGTTTATGATTGTGAAAAGCCATATCAGCAAGAGTAAACATTTTAATTTCATTGTTCTCTCTAACAAATATTTACTAATTTCATCTTTGCAACAAACCTCTGAGATAGGATCTATTTCTATCCCCATTTTCCAGATGAGGAGACTGGCATAGAGAGGTCTGGCAACTCTCCAAGTTCATAGAGATAATTCATGAAACTAGGATTCACACTCAAATTTGAGTTTTCTGAGTCTTTGCTCTTAACCACTATATCATATTTAATGCAGTTAAAATATTTTAAAGTTTTCTAAGTATAAAATTTACTTTAAAAGCTTTAGGTATGTTTCCAAATGTTTAGTGGTTCTATAACTGGCCTGAAAAATAAAACAGCTTTTTATTCAGAAACTGTGATTTAATTCCTAATCTATTTAGGTAGGCAAATTATAGTTTTAGAAATAAAAAGATAATACTATTTTATCTACCTAATTATAATAATTCTGTAGAAATATTGAAATTTCATGGAGAATCTAAAAAGTATAATATTTTAACTGACTTTGTTCAAAAGCTAAGCCAGCGCTAACGGGGCACCTCTTTGAGGTATGTCTAGTTACAAATAACAAAAGACACCTATATTCCTACCATCACTTCTGGACACTGTAAACATTGTATTAGTGAAAATCCTGGTTCAGTTGGTAGCATTTCAAACAAGGAAGCAGAGGCTGTGCTTTGGACCTGAACATAAAAACAATTGGAAAAGGTGATGGTGAACTAAACCATATTTATATAAGAAGTTAAAATAATGGTCCAGGAGTCCTGTAGCATATTTTCTACCTTTTTTTTAAAAAAAAATCACACACAGTACCCTATTGCTTCATTTCTTGGCATCATATTCATGCTATAAATCTCCCTGCTGGACAGGAAATCTAGTCCCTATCACCACCATTTTTCAAATTAAGCTCATTTCTCTTGCTAAGTGCTTGACGAAGTAAAACCTAAGGACTTCTCAATTTGTTTCATTGTTTTTTGAAATCAGAATTTCAACAAGTGGCAATTAGGGTGACAAACTCCTCAACTTTATATCTTGGTGGGGAGGATGTGCAAGATGGGGTGTGTGTGTGTGTGTGTGTGTGTGCGCACACGCACGTGCATGTGGTTTACCTCTGCACCTGACCAGAGACTACTGCAATGATGACAAAAATTTGGGACTAGAGACTGGTAAATATGCATTCTCTGAGAAAAATGCAGATTTAAAATGAGGTGGACTTTACCTCAGTTGCATATTTATTTACCAGTCAAAGTCACAGAAAACCCAATCTCATTTCAACCTTCTTGAAAAGCGAACCACAAAAGATTAAGCATCTCTGATAAAAGTATGCAGATATAGCTGGAATGCTGAATATAAAAGATGAAAAATAAAGAAACTTCTTAAATTTTCAAAAAAAAAAAAAAAAAACCCAAAATACCAAAACACCAAAACTTACTCTGAAGAAAATCATTCCCATGCAATTTAGTGAGTGAAGTGTGAACATAACAGCCTGAAGTTTTTCTGAAGTTTTCCTAAAAGTCGCACACTTTAAGTTTCCATCTCAGGTCTTATTAGAAGCATGAACTTTCCATCTGCATATCCCAGACGTATACTCTCCAATAAGACAGCAGCACAAAGCACAGTGAAGTAAAGTACAGTAGGGTAGTGGTTCTCAAAATGTGATCCAAGAACTCCTGGAATTCCATGGCAATCCTATGTATAGCCTACAAGATAGGCTAATCAGGGGCGTACCTAATAGTTTACTTATGATGTATAGTAAAATTAGAGTCAGCTCATTATTTCCTTATTAAAGAGAGCACTAATTCTGATAAACTACTTTGAAGGGTATGGCTGGAGAAGGAAGAGTAGGCAAGTGTCCTGAAGATTGAAATATTTTTCTATTCATGTTCTTGGACACCCACTTCTGTGTCATCGTGAGATTTCCAGACTTCTGAAGATGTCCAGGCTACTATATCCTATGAGAAAAAAGTTTACCCATTCTTAAGGAGGTAAGTTTCAAACACCTAAATGGGGTATAATTTCCACTGGAATGATTTCACTTAACCCTGAGCTTTAGCCATTTCCATGGCTGTAGTACCATCCCAAAGTGACCATAGTTCCTAAAGTCTAAAGACTGTCTTTCAGCACAGTAACATATTCTTTCCAGTCTCATGATGGTAGATTAAGGGAAGGAATTATGGCTTTTTTTTTTTTTTTTGGTATGCCGAGCACTTAAGAGTCTGCTTCATAGAATCATCTTAAATGAGTGCATGAGGGTAACGAAAGTAGATGATATGCTGTGCAGTGATACTTAATTACCTAAATGTAAAATTATTATCATAAGGAAAGTAAAAACATAATCCTAATGCTTTTTAGACATGTACAACCACTTCACACCATGCAAAAATGTCTCCTGATACAAAGGGCACTTCTGTGGCAACTTCACTACCCTGCACAATCATTTGCAAAAGAAACTCATATGGTATTTGTCTTTGTCTTTCTGGCTCATTTCACTCAGTATGAGATTCTCTAGTTCCATCCATGTTGCTGCAAATGGCATTATGTCATTCTTTTTTTTTATGGCTGAGTAGTATTCCATTGTGTATATATACCACATCTTCCGAATCCAATCATCTGTCGATGGACATTTGGGTTGTTTCCATGTCCTGGCTATTGTGAATAGTGCTGCAATGAACATGCGGGTGCATGTGTCTCTTTTAAGTAGAGTTTTTTCCGGATAGATGCCAAATACCATATGATATCACTTATAACTGGAATCTAATATCCAGCACAAATGAACATCTCCTCAGAAAAGAAAATCATGGACTTGGAGAAGAGACTTGTGGCTGCCTGATGGGAGGGGGAGGGAGGGGGAGGGATCAGGAGCTTGGGCTTATCAGACACAACTTAGAATAGATTTACAAGGAGATCCTGCTGAATAGCATTGAGAACTTTGTCTAGATACTCATGTTGCAACAGAAGAAAGGGTGGGGGAAAAAATGTAATTGTAATGTATACATGTAAGAATAACCTGACCCCCTTGCTGTACAGTGGGAAAATTTAAAAAAATATTAAAAAAAAAAAAAAAAAGAAAAGAAACTCAGGCCTCCACATTCACATCCTTGTCTCTCTGCCTCAGATATATGAGGTTATATGAATTTTAAAACCTTCCCTCAACCCCACTCTTTAGACCCACTAAGCTCAGGTTTCATTACCAATTCCATGCCGTTTTATAATAGTTCTTTCATGAACATCTGTGTTTTGGAGGAAGTGACCAGTCTGTCACCAAGCAGGGCTCCTAATGTCAGTTCATTTCTCTGCTGGTACCTTTGTGGCCCACCAGAGATTGTGGAGGAGGGATACTGTGAAAAGACTATTTAAGTCTGATCATTGGAGCAATTAAACAGTGCATCCGATTAAAATGACATCACGATCTTAACAAATTAGACTTCTTAAAGGACTTGAGGAGAGAAAAATAATTTGATGAACTTTGACTTCAAATTTGAGTTTTTGAGGTATTTACCTCCTGAGCTTAAAGTTTTCAGCTTAACATCTTTCTATACTTTTGCATAATTATTCCTTCTATGTGGAATGTTCTTGCCCCCTCAAAGACAGCAAACAGTTTCTGGGACCGTATTCAATGAGATTTCCTCTGTGAAATCTTTCCCAACTTTGTCATTAAAACACCTGCCTGTAATTAATTTCTTACCCTCATTTCTCCTTGGTCAAATTCTAAGGCCTGTGTCTTGTTCATCTACATTTATCTACATGTCTACATAACATTGAGTAGAGTGTCTGATTAGATATATTAGATACTCAGCAAACATTATGTTCAGTGTCAATAATTAATGAATGCATTAGTTATCTCTCAGAATTCGACTCCTTCTCCCTAAAATGGGATGTGGAATTAAACCATGAAAAAGAAAGTCGCCTTAAAATTTGATATTTCTTTATTATTATTAAAGAAACCACTCATCAAAGAGGGATGAAAGAAAGAAAAATGTCCCTTTTGGCCTTATATCCTTGTCCTTTCAGAGTGGGCAAAAATCAAACACATTATTACTCAAGATAATTTAATTCTCATGGTCCTGGGCTACTTGATTATAATTATCTGCTGTAGCGCTAATAAAGAAGAGAAAAACATATAAAAGGTAAAGGCATCTGCTTAGCAAGACCAAGTGCCAAACAATTGCAAGGTCTTCACTTTTTCTTTGAAGATTATATATCTGAGGGGACGACATTAGAATAGATTTTAAGCTCCTAGTCATTTCCTCAAGCAAATATGATGAAACCAAAAGATCAAATAATGTTTTCCATTTAGAATATCTCACTACAAATTTTTAATTTTTTTTACAAATGAATTATTAAAGTTGCAAATGACAGTGCTTTAAAGAATTATTTAAACTCTCCAAGTACTTAAAGGATAATAAAGAACAAGTAAATTCTGTGATTGGTGAAAGGGCAAAGGTATGTGTGCTGTTGGCAGGGGTGGGGGTGGTAATAGAAAAAAATCCAGGTGACTTCAATTCAGCTAAGTAACGTGACCTGTATTTGCTAAGAAGAACCAAGCAGTAGGCCAGTTACCGAGGATTGACATGGAAGATGGGTGTCCACTGAGTCAGAAACCTTAGGATCAAAAGTAAGTGATTTTTTTTTTCTTGAAAAGAATCAGTACTTTATATAGCTAACTTAGCTGCCTTCTCCTCCATCCGCTAAGGTGCAGGCAAATCTTGAAGATATTGCAGGTTTGGTTCTACACCACTGCAATAAAGTATTTCAACAAAGCGATTCACAAATGTTTTGGTTTCCCAGTGCATATAAGAGTTATGTTTAAACTGTTGTCTATCACGTATGCAATAGCATTATGTACAAAAAATAATGTACATACCTTAATTAAAAACTGTCTTATTGCTAAAAGATGCTGCCCATCTGTAAGTCATACATATCTTTTGGCTGGTAAAGAATCTTGCCTCAATGTTGATAGGTGCTAACTGATCAGGGTGTTGGCTATAGAAGGTTGGACCGGCTGTAACAATTTCTTAAAATGAGACAATGGAGATTGCCTTATTGACTCTTGCTTTCACAAACAACTCTTCCATAACATGAAATGCTGTCTGGTAGCATTTGCCCCCAGAAGAACTTCTTTAAAAACTGAGTCCTCTCAAACCCTGTCACTGCTTTAGCAACTAAGTTATGTAATATTCCAAGAATTCTGTTGTCATTTCAGTAATCTTCACAACATCTTCACCAGGAATATATTTCATCTACTTTCATTGCTTATCCATAAGAAGCAACCCCTCACCTGTTAAAGTTGTATCACAAGATTACAGCAATGCAGTCATGTCTATAGGCTCAGCTTCTAATTCTAGTTCTATTGCAATTTCCACCACATCTGTAGTTCTTTCTCCACTGAAGTCTTGAAGCTCTCAAAGTCATCCATGAGGGTTGGAATCAGCTTCTTCCAAACTCCTGGTAATGTTGTTATTTTGACCTCTTCCCTTGAATCATGAATGTTCTTAGTGGCATCTAGAATGGTGAACTTTTCAGAAATTTTTCATTTTACTTTGCCCAGATCCATTAGAGAAATTTCTACCTATGATAGCTATAGCCTTACAAAATGTATTAATTAATAAGACTTGAAAGTTGAAATTAATCCTGATCTATGGGCTGCAGAATGGATATTGTGCTTGCAACTATGAAAACAACATTAATCTTATACACACACCTCCAGCAGATCTCATCCAGGTGCATTGTTGATGAGCAGTAGTTTTTAAAAGCAGTCTTGTTTTCTGAGCAGTAGGTCTCAACAATGGGCTTAAAATATTCAGTAAACCATATTGTAAGCAGATGTGCTGTCATCAGGTTTTGTTGTGCCATTTATGGAGCATAGACAGAGTAGATTTAGCATGATTCTTAAGGGTCCTAAGGTTTTCAGAATAGTAAACGAGCATTAACTTCACCTTAACATCACCAGCTGTGTTAGCCCCTAATTCAAAAGTCAGACCATCCTTTAAAACCTTAAAGCCAGGCACTGATTTCTCCTCTCCAGCTATGAAGGTCCCAGATGGCATCTTCTTCCAAAAGAAGCCTGTTTTGTCTACATTGAAAATCTGTTGTTTAGAGTGATGCCACAGTTATTAATGATCTTAGCTTGATCTTCTGGACAACTTGCTGAATCTTTTGCATCAGCACTTGCTACTTCATCTTGCATTTTGGTGTTATGGACATGGCTTCCTTCCTTCAACCTCATGAGCCAGCCTCTGCTAGTTGCACACTTTTCTTCTGCAGCTTCCACACCTCTCTTGGCCTACACAGAATTGAAGAGAGTTAGGGCCTTGCTCTGGATTAAGTTCTGGCTTTTGGAATGTTGTGACTGGTTTGATCTTCTATCCAGACCATTAAAACATTTTCTATATCAGCAAAAAGGCTGTTTTCTTTTCTTATCATTCATGTGTTCAATGGAGTAGCACTTTTAATTTCCTTCAAGAACTTCCCCTTTGCATTTACAACTTGGCTGACTGGTACAAGAGGCCTAGCTTATGGCCTGTCTCAGCTTTTGACATGCCTCCCTCACTAAGCTATTTCTAGCTTTTGATTAAAAATGAGAGATGTGTGACCCTTCCTTTCAATTGAACACTTAGAGGTCATCATATTATTAATTGACATAATTCCAATATTGTTGTGTTTCAGGCAATAGGGAGGCCCCAGGTGAGGGAGACTGGGGAATGGTGGGTCAGTGGAACAGTCAGAACACACATAACAATTATCAATTAAGTTTGCTGTCTCATAGGGGTGTGGTTTGCAGTGCCCTGAAAAAAATTGTAATAGTAACATGAAAGATCACTGATCATAGATCACCATAACAAATATAATAATAATGAAAATGTCTGAAATATTGTGAGAATTACCAAAATGTGACAGAGGCACAAATGCTATTGGAAAAATGATGCTGATAGCCTTGCTTCATTCAGGGTTGTCACAAACCTTCAATTTGTAAACAAACAAAAACAAGACAATATGATGAAGAACAATAAAGCAAAGTGCAATAAAATGAAATATGCCTTATATACTTTACTCTCCTGGATCCTGGAGATTCAGTTGCCTTATCTCTAAATGGAACCACTGGAACTTCCTTCACAAATGATGAGGATAGGAAGAACTGAGCTAACATGGAAAGGGTAACCACTAAGATAGAAGATGCTACTGGGAATTGCATTGTAGTGGAAGGATCTAAATGAAAGGCTGAGTATTGGAGTCTATTCCAATTACGATGCAACTGTGACATGACTTGGTGTTGATACATCAGTAAAGAGCCCTTTGTGTCTGATTCCTCACTGCTGAACCAGGGGAGATTGTTCAGGACACATAAAGCAGATGAACCTTCTAAGCAAGAGCAAAGATAGAAAGACCATTTTTGGGTCACAGAAGCTAAACTGACTCATACTGACACGCATTGTTAAAACGGCATCTTCACACACAAATAGTGTTGCTTCCATCTACCCTCCTCTTTCTCTTCAAGGGAGATCATAGGAGGGAAGGTTATAAAGATGGGGCACCTGAGATGGATTCCTGCATGGTGTGGGGTGCAAGGTGTGCTGTGGGGTACTCTTGGGTGAATGGTCATCTCATGATTGAGTCAAGGGACTGTAAAGATGAGTTTCAGGCCCTTGTGACAATGGCTCACAAGTGCTTCCCCAGCTTCACATGGCTGTCATTTCTGCTCTCTTCAGATATTCTACATCAGAAACAAGTCTACTCATGAATCTGTAGAAGGAAATCTAAGAGGACATAGCAGAGTTCTGCTTCCCTGATGAGCTATGCCCAGCAGCCTCCCTTTCACTGAGTCCATGGTGTGCAGAAAATAAGGCTTCTTGGAATTTCCCAGACACTAAAACCCCCCTAATGGCTATTCACCTGAGTACTCAGGATCAGGAGGAGAATATCAAAGATCTGCAAACGGGAATCTGCTATATGGGAGGTAGTGAATTTCCTCTGCCCCTTATTCACAATCTGGATGTTATTTAGACATGAAGAGAATCAGCCTAATTATTTCCCACTTCAAACCTTGGACCAAATACTTCATTACTGGCTCTTAAGTTATTCCTTTAGACAACTCAGTGACACAGATGCTTATTAGTCCCATTGTTCGAACAAAAGAAACTGAGATAGAATGAAGTTAAGGAATTAGTTCCCACCTGGCTGGAATTTTTAAGCATATTAAATGCATACCATCTTTTACCTCTTTGCATATGCAGTATAGATCATAATACCCAATTGATTGACTAACCAGCTTGACCCTGCTGCCTACTTCTTCTTTCTCCACTCCCCCAATGAGAGAGACAGGAGTCAGTTTACAAAATAAGCGGACAAGATGATAAAAGGAAACCTTTTATTTAAGTTTTTAAAAAGTCACTAGTCCAGTGACCATTCTGTCATTCTGAAATTTTGTTCCTTGTCCTGCAGAATATCTACTCAGTTGAGTGGTCAGTACCTTCACAGGCCATGAGTCTCTGTCAGTAGAAGGAGGTTGTGCCTGCATGCTGCTCAGACCTTGCAGAAATACTTTCTGTCAGGAATCTTTGGATTTCACAAAAGCATCTTGATTCTTTTCTCAGGCTGCAAGTTTTATTACATTTTGTTAGATGTGAAAGACAGGAGTTCCTGTAGTGGCTCAGTGGTTAATGGACCTGACTAGCAACCATGAGAACACGGGTTCAATCCTGGCCTCGCTTGCTGGGTTAAGGATCTGGTGTTGCCATGAGCTGTGGTGTAGGTTGCAAATGCGGCTCAGATCCCATGTGGCTGTGTCTCTGGCATAGGCCCATTTCCCATGTTGCTGTGGCTCTGGTGTAGGCCAGCAGCTATAGTTCCGATTGGACTCCTAGCCTGGAAACCTCCATATGCCAAGGGTGCAGCCCTAAAAAGACAAAAAAAAAAAAAGATTTGCAAGACGCATAATGTCCTCTTAATTTAAATATTCCCTTTTCCTAGTAGCATTTAGTTTTGAATTTCAGTGAAAGCTTGTACATGTTTTAAAAAAATTATCGCTTAGAAAATGAGTCTTGCTGTGTTTCCAAGTATTCAAGACTTGTAAATTTAAAACAAAATAAAACATTTTGATTTACTTAGGCAAACCAGCCTCAAAAGAGAGAGAGAAAAAAAAACAACCTACTGTTCAGTTTTGAATTTAAAGTTTTATACTGAGGAATTTTTTTCCCTCTTCTCTTTTTAACTAACTCATGTCTCATTAATCTACTTTAATTTTCCTAATATTTATAGTTCCTCTTCAATAACCTTATCCAGTCAGGGAGTGAAGAAATATGTTTTATTGTTTTTCAAGTTCAAACTTAATGTATATTGTTCACAAAGTGATGGGGGAAAGGCCATTTTGAGGAAAATGGTTTAAAGCAGTTATTTTTTGGAAATGATTCAAATGAAGAGGTGATATCCACTTGAATGAGTAGACTGTGGACTGCAGTCCTGACTTTGGGATTTTCTGCCCTCTAAAGGCTATGAGTTTCCCATCTGTCCCTTGAAGGATTTGGTCTCCAGCTCCCACAGAAGCTTCAGGATTTTTACCATAAAAGTGACAACAGCCTTTATTTAATATTTGGACTACTGTGCAAATGTCACTGCGGCACTTTTTACTAACTTTTTGGCTTTAACTTGTTTTTAATTTAAATGTATATGTATTAAAAGGAGGTTTCGTGTCCCTGCCATAAATAGAAAAAATTATTTTAATGAAGTGGAATAGAAAAAATTAATTTAACAAAGACCATACAGTATTATTAAGTTCTGGCTCCACTTCGTTGTCTGCTGACAATGGAGCCTGAGGCCTGCCTTCTATTTTTTAAAAAGGAAGAAGAAAACCGTTACATAGTTTTTCATCAGAACCAGCCTGAGACTTCCTTCTTGATATAATTAGAAGTCTCAAAACTCCTAAAATGCAGTGACTTTTTTCACTGTGTCTTTCAGTATTGATATGCTTCCTAAAATTATCTTGTATACACCAATGGTACACATCCCTCAAATTGGGAAATACTGAGTTGTATTTGTCCAAGGCCTCTGCCAGCTCTAACAGTTTATTACACAGCAAATCAGTAACTTCAGTTTACAGACATACAAAGGATACAGAGGTACAGTCTTTTTCTGGTGCTTTGAAAAGCTGAGCCACATACATCTTGTAGAAAGAACTGACTCTTCTCTCTACTGATGACTCTGGGTACCTTGTTCAGACATGAAAAGGTAATGAGGAACTCTGAATAAGAGCAGGAGTGCAGATTCAAGTGGTCAACTTGATTTGGTTATTACAGAAGACCTTTATCTAGCAATCAAATTGGAAAATGTCATTAAATCAATCAAAATTATATTTGGCAGAGTTGAAAGGCAAATGCTATGATCAGTTTCACAAAGTAGCTATATTTTGATAGTAAATTGATATAGTTTTGATACTACTGCCAAACTTATTCCAACATCTTGAACTTGTTCTAACTGCCCAGTGATCATTTACATGATGAAAATAAATTTTTTGTTTGTTTGTTTCTTGCCTCACCCATGACATGTGGAAGTTCCCAGGCCAGGGATTGAACCTGTACCACAGCAGTGACCTGTGCCACAGCAGTGACAATGTCTAATCCTTAACCCTCTAGGCTACCAGGGAACTCTGAAAGTGAATGTTTTAAACACTGAAATGAATAGCCCTTTCCATTTAAAGTTTTGTTTGTGTTTGGCTTTTTTGCTATAAGCTTATACAGTTAGACACAGTAAAACCTCAGTTCAAAAACTTTGCTTTCGCCTTTGTAGAGTGCTGCTGGAGTCACACCCATGACAAAAGCTTAGAATCTCTTTGTTATCCAGCATGAAGTAAAATGAGCAATTAAAGCAGACTCACAGGAGTCTCCACTGTGGCTCAGTGGTTAACAAATCCGACTAGGAACCATGAGGTGGGTTCAATTCCTGGCCTTGCTCAGTGGGTTAAGAATCCGGTGTTGTTGTGAGCTGTGGTTAGGTTGCAGACGTGGCGCAGATCCCGTGTTGCTGTGGCTGTGGTGTAGGCCGGCTGATTCAACCCCTAGCCTGGGAACCTCCATATGCTGCAGGAGTGGCCCTAGAAATGGCAAAAAAAGACCAAAAAAAAGGCAAACTCACAGAGCAAATTGCAATGGAAAATGAGTGGGGAAATTCATTGTTGTTTTTTGACTTCTTTTGCCAACATAAAATACCATCCTGACAATCAAGATAGCAGTATTTTTCAATAATCCATTCTACTTGGCAGGAACTCCAAGGAGTTTCCAGCCATCTGCCTGGGACTTAGAGGAGGTGATACTTTTCATGATATTAAAGTTGGTGCTAGTCCCTTCAGGCACTCACTTCTGAGTGGGAAAGAGATAGCCCCCCAGTCCCTATGGCACCTGAATTTTGTGAGAAATGTAAGATTGCATTTTCAGTTAGTGCAAGCTTCTGTTGCTCCCTTATGCCTTCACCTACTTCATTCCTACTTCAGTCTGCTTAGAAAAGAATGAACACAAATTACCCACAGTATCTGCCAAACCAGATCCTGGGCTGGGATCTTAATATTCAATGGCTTGTGTTTGGGAGAGCAAGGCCCTGGGAACCAGGAGACCCAGGTTCCAGGTCTGGCTCCACGATCAACTGTGTGACTTGGCAACTCAAGTGTTGTCACTGACTTTTAGTGTCCTCTTCTCTAAAAGAAAGGGTGAGATGGAATCTGTATAGCCCCATTTCTTCCTTTAACATCCTATGAGTCTGTCTACTCCCTATGGAATTACACTGATATCTAGCATTAAAAATATTGTTCAAGGGAGTTCCCATTGTGGCTCAGTGAATTACAAGCCTGACTATGCATGAGCATACAGGTCTAATCCCTGGCCTTTCTCAGTGGGTTAATGATCCAGCGTTGCTGTGAGCTGTGGTGTAAGTTGCAGATATGGCTCAGATCCCGCTCCTGCTCCAATTTGACCCCTAGCCTGGAAAATTTCATATACCATAGGTGGGGCCCTAAAAAATGCAAAAAAAAATATATATATATACATATATATATATGTGTGTGTGTGTGTGTGTGTGTGTATGTATAGCTCAATAATCTCAGACTTTGAAGTAGCAACCCAGTCTGGCAGCCGGTTTAAAAGAAGAGGCAGCATACACTCTCATCAAGTCATGTGCTTTACCTAAGGAATTATTAATAGACCCACAATTAGACAGATATTATGTTTCTGATTTGCTGGTTAACTCATTGACTCTGCTATATATTGACCTTCAGAAAGTTAAAGAATGATAGATATGGACCTAACCTTTAAGGGGCTGATCTTCAAACCTACTTGCATTAATATTTTATTGATTGCATTTGATTTTAATTGTAGTGTGGTTAAAATTCCAATGAGATAAGTATCTTCCTTTATGTGAAAACCCCAGAGAACAGTAGCTCTGAAACATTTATCATGAAAATAAATACAGACTATTACACAACACTTATGCTTAAAAATGTCTGTGAGTCACTAGACTAATATAGCCTATAAACCAGTGGTTTGCATGGACCTTCACTGGGAGAGCATGTTTCCACAGATAAGTAGAATATTCCCAGCTAAGAGGGCTATCTGGGAAAATACACCTAAACTATTATTTATTTTTCCACAATAGCTCCTTCCTACAACCTAAACCTCAAAGCCAAAGACTGTGTTTTCAAATCATTTGTCAAAACCAAAGGAATATATTTATTTACTTTAAATTTGAGCCAAAATGTGATAATTTGTAATTACACAATTTTAAACGCTAATATCCTTCTTTTTTCCAAAAGCAGTGGTCTGATTTTAAGAAAGGTGGCAGGGAGTAGTAATTTCCATCAGCCAACATCTGTTGAAATTCAAATATTCTAAATAAAGAAGTGATAAACTTCAGTAGGAGTTTGGCTCAGCTTATTTTTAAAGCTGCTCCAGTTTGCTAGAGTCCCCTTCATCTGGTCATGAATTCAGCACACTTTTTTTTTTGGCTGCATCCACGGCATGCAGAAGTTCCTGGGTCAGGGATTGAACCAAAGACACAGCAGGACAATGCTGAATCCTTAACCACTAGGCCACCAGGAAACTCCCAGCACACTGTTGAGAGCCTGCTATGTGTTAGGCACATATTGATCGTCTTATGTGTATTCCTTATCATGCTATATTTTTTAGTGGAATCGAATATAAAGCATCTATGACTCAAGCTTATAACCACATTTCCGAAGCCAAATATTAACCCACTCTTACAAATGGAAAAGAGCAGGAAGTTGGAACTAGTAACCATGAAAAAGTACCCTCTGTCAGAGATCCCAAGATCTCCTTCAGCACTGCTTTCCTGAATTATATACTTTCCATGCCTGATTTTCTTCAGAGAGAGGAGGCAGCCTAGCAAAGAGAAAGAACACTGCATCCATGGCCAGACAGATTTGCTTTTTTGGATCCTGTTTCTCCACTCACCAGATGTGGAGTCTTGCAAGTTTTTAAAACCTCTTTAAGCCTAAATTTCTTCCCTAAGTTGGATATAATAATATCCTACTCAAGGTTGCTGCAGGGATAAGATGAGATAATGTGAGTAAAGCTCTTAGTACTGCATTTGCAAATGATAAGCACTCAGGAGAGTGTAGCTTCAATTTAATCTTGTCATTAGCAGAACATAGAGATGACAGATGAACTAAGATTTATTAACTTCCTAGTATTCCTTGGGCAAAAAGAGGTTCTGGAAATTACCCTCTCTCCATTCTCTCTCCACCCCCACCTCACCCAAGTTTCTTCTTTATGAATTTGAGAGTTAATTCTCAAGCTTGTGTACCATTTTCCCCTTTCTCCCCTCATTCTAATTCTTCATGATTCCCATTTTAGAAATATCACATACATCAGCCTAAGAAAAAAGAGCCAAAGAAAAACAGTAAAAATTCTAATCAGTAGCTAAAAGTTATTTAGTAGTATATATTTCTTAGTGGAATTAATGATGATTTTATCATCCTGACTTATGCTTTATGTTTTCTAAATTTCTTTGTTGACATAAGAAAAAAAGAAGAAATAGATGCAAACTTTTGCATTTGGAGTGGATGAGCAATGAGATCCTGCTGTTTAGCACAGGGAACTATATCAAGTCACTTGTGATGGAACATGATGGAGGATAATGTGAGAAGAAGAATGTATGTATATGTATGACTGGGTCACTTTGCTGCACAGTAGAAACTGACAGAACACTGTAAATAAACTATAAGGGAAAACATAAAAATCTTTTAAAAGAAGAAGAAGAAGATGTACTTTTTTGAGTGTGGGAGTTCTCTTGTGGTGCAGAGGGTTAAGGATCTAGCATTGTTACTGCAGTGTCTTGGGTCACTGCTGTGACTTGGGTTTGATCCTAGCCCAGGAATCCACATGCCATGGGTGCAGCCAAAAAAAAAAAAAGTGTGTGTGTGTGTGTGTATACGCATGTACATGCACGCATATGTGCATTTTGTAGCTGGGGGAAGTTACTTATTAAGCCCAGTAAAGATATGGTTGTAGGGGATTGTCTGAAATCACTGGAGCATGCATGAGTAACAGAAGAAAATTATTTTAGCTAAGAGCCCAGGACTTAGGGTTAGAAGACATTGATTTAAATCCTAGTACAATGATTTAATAATGAACCATATGATCTTGGTCACTCAACATTTCTAAGCCTCATTTCCCTCATCCATAAAATGGAGTAGTAATAGCATTCTCTAGTAATTCCTCAAAGATTGAGATTGCATGTGAAAAATGTATGATACATAGCACAGAGTTAGAGCTCAAATGTGTTAGTTGACTTACTCTTACACCTGAAGAGTATTTAAGTGCTTTAAAAAATTAACTAGAAAATTTAGACAAAACCTCCTGCACTAATTAAAATTATTTCATATATTTTGATGTTTCATCCATACCTGAAGTGACATAGTAAAAACTAAACGATATTTTTCCACATTGTCCCTTCCCAAAGTAGCTCCTTTTCTTGCATTTATTAGCACTTTTGATGAAAAGAGCCACCTTATAGTTTCTCAAACTAATAACATCACTTCATTCCAACTTTTGATTTTGCAATATTCAATCTGTTCCTTGTTCCAATTGAGTTCCTCTGAAATATTGGTTTGATTTGTTCTTTTGTTTCTCACCCTCAGCATTATTGACATCTGGATTGTTTTTATTGTGGGGGTTGCAGTGTAGGATGTTCAGCAGCATCCTTGACCTTTTGATTTGTGGACCATCCTTGACTACGTATTTTGTGACAACCAAAAACATCCCTAGACATTGCCACATGGCCCCGGGAGGCAAAATCACTCCCAGTTGAGAACCACTGTTCTACTTTGCTCATGTCCCGCACCAATAGCACTCTTCAGTTATACCATAGATCCACGTGATACTGTTAGTAATAATTATGACTTTTAAATACATTTAACCCCCAATTTACTGTTTGAATCTGTTTGTTATAATGAATCTCTATGTAATTTCCTGAGAGTTGTACAAGAAGATGCAGAATACATTGCATTCACATCTCAGATATTCTCTGAATAAGACAGTGCTTTATGTTTGCCTGGTTTGAAGGTGCTATGCATTGTTAAGTGAAAATGTCTCCTGCACCACTAAACCTCACTCTAGAAAATAACCATTTAAAAAAAATAAAGCCTCATTTGTTTAATTTGTTATATTTGTTGCATTCAATATGTATTTTTACACATTACCTTATTTTCATTAGAACACATATTTATTGCAGTGTAGAAGGAAAATGCAATCTGTACTTGATACTGTCTGTAATCCACACCAACGTATTAACTAATGTGTTCATTAAATGTTAAATAAACACGTACTGTTATGTTTTTTACATGTACTAAGAATGTATTATTATTTTTCCCTTTTAAAATAATAAAATATTTGATTTTGCTGCACACAGTTTGCCTTCCCACATGTTTTCAGAAGTAGATTATATTCAGATAGTTAGGAAAGCTGGTAGTTTTACTCCTGAAGCATTCACTATGTTAGGATTTGTGCTAAATATTTTATATACATTATCTCTCTCTCTCACGGTGTGTCTGTGCTTTTTAGGGCCATACTTGCAGCATATGGAAGTTTCCAGGCTAGGGTTTGAATCGGAGCTGTAGCTGCTGGGCTACACCACAGCCACAACAATGCAGGATACAAGCCGTGTCTGCGACCTATACCACAGCCCGTGGCAATGCCGCGATCCCCATCCCACTGAGCGGGAACTCCCACATTATGTCTTTAAACTACCTCAGCAGAGATACCTAGAAGGAAGAATAGAGAATAGATGTGAAAGAGAGGTAGAAGACTTCATCTACAATTTTTTTGAAAATCTGTACTTCTGATTCTTAATCTTGAACAAAAAAATAAAAAATAAAATAAAAATAAAAGGCGTTCCCGTCGTGGCTCAGTGGTTAACGAATCCAACTAGGAACCATGAGGCTGCGGGTTTGAGCCCTGGCCTCGCTCAGTGGGTTAACGATCCGGCGTTGCCCTGAGCTGTGGTGTAGGTTGCAGATGCGGCTCGGATCGCGCGTGGCTGTGGCTCTGGCATAGGCCAACGGCTACAGCTCCGATTTGACCCCTAGCCTGGAAACCTCCATGGCTAGGGGTGAGCGGCCCTAGAAAAGGCAAAAGGATGAAAATAAATAAATAAACAAACTAAAAAAATTTTTTAAAAATCTTGAACGAGATGCAAATCTAGCTGTTCTCACTGTAAGGATAAGAAGTTCTTTCCCCCACTTTCTATTTATTCCATCCTCCAAATTCTGGCTCATGTGCTGATTCATTAAAACTCTACCAGCCATATTCATCAGCAGCCTCTTGTAAGCTCAGTGGGTTTCAGACTTTATCCTAGTGACTTCTTGACTTTTTTCTTTTTAACACCTTTGCTCATTTAGTCTTTTAAAAATATTCTATTTTTAAATATCTATCCTTAAGCTAGATTTCTTGCCTGATCTGCAGACCCTAAATTTATCTGCACACTAGACATCACAACTTAGATGTCTTACAAATATCTCTATGATTCAGTTATTAGAAACCGAATTCATCATCTCTCACTCACCCTGAATATGCTTTTCCTCCTGTGTCTCCCATTTGTCCATGATCATTTCCATTTCTTAAGCCAGAATTAAAGCATGATCTATGGCTTTTCCCTCTCCCTTAGCTCTATTATCCAATCAGTCATTAAATCCTGTTGATTCTATGTCTTTAGTAGCTCTTAAGCCCATCCTATTTCCACTCTTCTGCTACCACCTTAATGCTAAATCCCATAATATTTTGACTATTTTATGCAGCAATTTCCTACTTGGCCTTCCAGGTGGACAAGTGCATATTAAAATAAACTTTTATTTTTCTGAATTGACCAAATACATATGCTAGCATAGATAAAAGAAGACATGAGACATAGCTGTCAGACCACATAAAACATGGGAAGGGTAAAGTAAGACTTCAGGAGGAAGGCAGTGAAAGCACCAGTAAAGAATAGGAGCATTAAATTGAGGGGTGTGGTGGAGGGCTGCTAAATATGATTACCAGGGGTTACACAGAAAATGCCAAAGACTGAGGTAAGAACAGGAACATAGGATCTGCGACTATTGACACAAACAAGGTAACAGATACCAGGGAGCAGGGAGTGGCAGTAGCAGGATTTATAGAATTCTGTAGAATATCTTATTTCTTATATAGGCCACTTTTAATGGACCAGGTGCATACTTAATTGTTTCTGTACCATGGCATCTTAAAAGCTGTCATGTAACATCTTTCTTGAGATAAGTGGTCTCAAGAAGTGGGGGGTAAAATTCAAATGTATATTAAAGTGGGAGATTAGTGAATTGAGCCCTAAGTGGTCAGTAGAAAGGAAAGACTGAGTTTGGGGTAAAGGTAACATTTATATCTAATTATATGTCTTTTGTGTCCCCTCTATGTCACCTTCATTCTAGGATCTCGTAAGGCAAAAAACTTTGCCTTTAACCCGTATCTATCTGTCTCTGCTTATAATACCTGCTTAGGCTATACCAGTCTTCCCCACAGTGCACTTTTGCTTACTTGGAAACAGGATTCTGTACAGTTTGTTCTTGCCACTTGCCATTGTATTAGAGAAAGGGTTGACATGACAAATTGATCTTTGAATAGAACAGTAAACAACCTATAAAAATAATTAGTTACAGATCAATCATATGTATAGCAAAGAATGTCATTTTAGTTAAAATAGATACAAGGAACTTTGAATATTCTAAAATACTCCAACAACTTTCCTTGGACATGGATTGAAGTAATATTTTGTTTTCCAACCAATATCACTTTCTTGCAAATAATTTTCATTCTCTGGGTTAAAAAATTACCTTCTCTTAATTTTACATTTTACAAAAAATGTAGTGAAAGTAAATAAAATTGTTCATTGCCTTTCCAAATGTTACAGACCTATATAAATAAAAATTTGAAATCGTATTCCTTGCATAGCTGATAAATAAAAGCAATGAATAAAGTAGAATTTGCAGTTCTATTGATTCTTCCAATTTTATGAAATTTCACCTAAGGCGGGCAAAATAAACATGGAGAATTGCAAGGTCTGTTGAGCTCTTCATTTTGAAGTGCTAAATATTTTTATATCTTTTTTCTAACTATAGTCTCTGACTTTGTGGACTCTATTGTTCTCAGGGGTAACTCTGAGTGTTAGCTTTCCAAAGATGAGGAGTTAGGGAATGGATCATATGAAATGCTATATACTGAAGAGTAATTAATAATGATTATAATAGCTTTTAATTAATAAACCCATTCTAATTATAATTACTTGTAATAGTAAATTAGAAAATGACTTTATGTTAATGGATCAATAAGAGAAGTAGTGTCTTTTAGTTTGCAGAAAGGTGGGTATGTGTGAAGTTAATAGAGGGTAGAACTTGTTAAATCTGTCATCTAAATGGCTTGTCCATAGACATTTTCACATACCTTCTGAGAAGACAAGATTTTTTTTTTCTGGTAAGACTCCCAGTGCAAATGACTCAGTGCTGACAAAGTCTTACAGTATTTCCTCCAGATTATATGGCAGAACATCTCAAGGAGGAGCTTGTTGGCCTTAGATAATGATCTGATTTTCCTGTGTACTAATAAAGAGTATCTGCATCAGCATGGTGGTTGTGTCAGGACTTAAAGAGTATCAATTAACCACTAACTATTATGCCCGTGGCTGATATTGCTATAGCGTATTTGTTTCTAGTGTCCTACTGTTTCCAGTAAAACCATCTCACAAATATACTTCATAGTTTGCAAAGGATTTCATATATAACATTGGGCCCCGAAGAAAATCCAATGTGGATTGCTGCTGTGGCACAATGGATTAATGATCCAGCTTGTCTCTGTGGAGGCACCAGTTCAATTCCCGACCCAGCACAGTGGGTTAAGGATCCAGTGTTTGCCGTAGCTGTGTCATGTCATGGACAACTCGTGTTCCATCCCTGACTCAGGAAGTTCCATATGCTGTGGGTGTGGACAAAAAATAAAAAAGAAAGAAAGAAAAAATTCCGTTAAGATGGGTAGCTCAGATTTTTGCCATGATACAGCAATAAATAACATAGATGTCTGGAATGTGGCCACGTAGTATCATAAATGTGTTAAATTTCCCCTCAGTTAAGGAGTGTGGTAGGAATGAGAAGCTGATTGAGCATCTCATCTACAGGAAGCCACAGCTTAACACCAAGAGATGATTCCACAAAAAAAGACATCATCTTTTTCAGTGATCTTCTTCTCAATACCAAAAAGTCCTTTGTGATTTTCCAGCAAGAGCCCCCACTTCCAGGAACATAGGTATTGTTTTCTCTTTGAATTGTCTTCTAAGCAGCTTGGTTTAGATCCCTTTGAAGGGGAAGGAGGTATACTCATTGCACTAGAAGACATGGAATATGAGAAATCAGGTGAGGGGAGGTCATGATGGGGACTCTTAAAACCTTTAAGTTCATTTATCACTGAACTGGTCCAGGTTAAAGCTAACATTTTGTATAAAAGGCAACAAAAGAAAACAATCTCACAGACGCTATAGAAAGCAAGAGAGTTAATGTTGTATCTAAAGAGCTCTTTTAACCCTAAGAAATGGTCAAGAAATAGTGAAAGGACTTGCCTAAAGCAACTGCATGTTTAGGGGTAAGTTAACGTCTTGGTCCCTGACTGACAATAATAGCAGAAAAAAATCTTTGGCTACATAATGAAGTGAGAGGAAAGAAGGAAGGAGGGAGAAAAAAATACATGAAAAAAAAAAAGAGAGACATGGACAAAGAACAAAGCTGAACTTATTTTTTTTTCCTTTTTGAAAAAAATAACCATAAAGAAATAATAACCATAGAGATTATACATAGTTTTAAAATCCATGAGTTTACTACCAACATATGTTATAGTTTATGTTCAAGATCAATGGCACATTTTTCTTTTTGCATGTCTTATTTTGGAAAGCTAACTATGAGGCATGAGGATTGACCCTGGAAGAAAGATGGACACTGACTAAGATGTACCTAAGTCTCTAAATAGAAATATCTTCATTAATACATTTTTAATATTATGTGTTTAAATCAAAATAATACATCATCATATGACAAGATGGAAAAAAGTTTGCATTTCAGGTCATGTGAAATGTCTCTTTTTGCATTCAGTAATACATTTTACTTGCTGAATAGATTTCAGTTCCAATTTCATTGACATATGTTTGATAAACCTAAAGTTTTAAGCATGTTCTTTTTTTTTTTTTTGTCTTTTTGCTATTTTTTGGGCTGCTCCCGTGGCATATGGAGGTTCCCAGGCTAGGGGTCCAACCTACACCACAGCTCACGGCAACGCCGGATTGTTAACCCACTGAGCAAGGGCAGGGATCGAACCCGCAACCTCATTGTTCCTAGTTGGATTCATAGTAACCACTGCACCACGATGGGAACTCCTTAAGCATGTTCTTTAAGTAAAATGTCAATTTGCACATATATTCAATTTGCTTCCAGTCTTTTTTCACATATGTTTATTGACTTTTACCTTAATCCCAGAGGTTCTTAAAAATTATGTAGAGCTATTTTTCCTTCATCCCGGAGAGGGGTACTGATCTAACTCAAATTATGCATATAAAAATTTAGTTTAAGTAAATAAACACAACATTCACTATAGTAAAAATAGAACAATAAAAATAAAAGCCTGGAGTCAGCTCAGTCCCTTACTCTGTACAACACAAGTTACCTTGAAGGTAACTCGGTAATCCTCCATTCCAGAATAGAGGTGCAGATGGTAACTGCATCCTATTGTGTATTTTAATAATTTTTTTTTTTTTTTGCTGAAGCTAATTGAAATTGATCAACTCACATAGTGAGACCTACTTGAGATAAATATATTCAAGTAGTTTTTAAATTTTGCTAACAGTAGCCTCCAATTCCCCTCCTTACTCCATTTTTATCACACATGATAATAAAGAAAGGGGAGAGAAAATCTTTGGAGATATTATTATAAACAATTATATAATGGAAATGCTTGCTGGATGGATCCTATTGTCTCTAGAAAGCAGTATCTCTCATTTTACATCTACTTTGAACAATTGTCTGAAAGTATGCCGATACTGGCTTAGTCAACTGTCCTCTGTCACATGGTTTGTAGCACTGCTAGAGACAAAATCTGAAACTTGTGCTGCTCACCTCTTTCACAACTGTATCGATTTTTAAGAGGAAAAACATGGAAAATGATTTGAATTTAACCAGAGATCATAAACATCAGCAGGGAGATGAACAGAAAAATCTCATTCCCCAAATTCTTTATGGTCAGCTGCACATGGTCCCAATTACCTAGAGAATTCTAAAATACTGCTGAATTTTTTTTTTTTTTTTTTTTGGTTAACATTCTGATGGGTTCATGTATCCATTCTAACTGGTCTATTTATTTTTAACAGTTTTATTGAGGTAAAATTGATATATAACACACTGCTCTTTTATATTATACTTTTTAAACTTTTCTGGTATGTATTCACCCATGAAAACCATTACCACAAACCAATGAACATATCTATCACCCCCCAAAGTTTCTTCATGCTTCTGTAGTTCCTGCCTTCTGATCCTTCTACACAACTACTGATCTCCTCTCTGTCACTATGTATTAGTTTGAATTTCCTAGATTATTATATAACTAATTGGTACTCTTTTTTTTGGTCTTGCTTCTTTCACTCATCATTATTTTGTTGAGATTCTTCCATGTCATAAAACGTTATTAGTTGTTTGTTTTTTATATTGTTGAGTAATATTCCACTATTTGAATATACTACCATTTGCATATCTGTTCCCCTATTGATGTACAGTTGTCTAAGTTTTTAGGATTATTAGAGCTATGCAGGTTTGGACGTCAGATAGACATCTAACTATGACTGCATTTTGCCTACTTTTCTGAGCCTGTTTTACTAACATCTTTCATCATAATATGACAAAGCAACAATGTCTCATGATTGGTGAATTATTATACTTTTTAACTTTTTAAATTACACTGTTAAAAATTGGACTGGGTCTATATACTTTTAAAAATGGTCATCTCCATCAGTCAACAAGGTGTTTGGTTGAATTGAGTAATCAAGGTAGAGAAAATGGCTTATCTCAGAGCCTTGAGAATAAATATGGTTTTCTGCTGAGTTTCATTAATTCTTCCTTATTTGTTCCTTTGGTTCTATTTGTTGGAGGAAATTATCTAAAACTTAAGCATTATTAACTTTTTAAAAATAAAAATTATAGCTTTATATCTACAGCAAAATCAAAAGTAAAATGTATATTTCATTGGGGTAAACTTCCATTTTTATTTTAAAATTTTAAGAAGTATTCTAAAAACTAAGAAAGTAATTTTTTGAAATTTTAAAAATCTATTGATGTTATTTTTTCAACTGTTTGAAGGGTATGGGACAAAGATGGGGCAGTTTACTAATTTCATTGATTGGCACTATAGGAATATACTCAGATTTCACAGGTATAGCATTATTAATGCCCAATCCTGTAGCTTTTTTTCATGTAGAACTCCCACTGGGAATACCACAGGAGAAAGAAATGTAGGATGAAACCCGATTATTATAATTCACAAGACTAATTATGACTTTGAGTTTTCCTGGATAAGCTAATTCCTTCTGCACCCTGGGATCAGTAAGCACAAAAGTAGTCTCACAAGGATTTCACTGCATTTAACATTACATGTATTTATAAATAAATCCAGAGAAATTAAACCATATTTCATCTCTCCACTATTTTGTGTTTTGTTTTTAAAGTTATAAAAAATTTGAAATAAAAGAATAGTACAGGTGTAGTTTTACTAAAAGATAAAAATAAAAAATAAGGCACACACCAATCACATATTTTTTTTTTTTTGGCATTGACTCATTTGTTTTAAATGGACTGTTTATTTTTATTGGCATCACTGGTGAATAAGACTAAAGAGGGACATGGGAAAGCAAGGATTAAAGAGAACTTGAAAGAAAGGAGAAGCACAGACAAATAAGAGTTGGAAGGAAAAGAGAGAAAGAGGAGGACGGCTGGAAGATAAAAGAAGACTGGCAGGAGGGGCTCTGCTTAATTTTCTCTCTTTTTTTTGTGGAGAGCTTTGTGAGTGACAGAAAATGATTAGATATTCTTGAATGATGTGAAATCTGTGTTTGATTTTTTTTTTTTTTTGGTGTGACAAATCTCGCAAACAGTGATTCCAGAGTTTTTTATGATGCCACTATAAACAAATCCTTCCAACAGCCTTTTTTATTCCGTCACCCATTGTCCATCTGAGAGGGAGTTTCTTTGTGTACTGAGTAATTTCCATGTTGTGAGGTTCCTTGTCTTCAGTTACCTTCAGTTTTATGCTTTCGTCAGAAAACTCACATAGCAATTCAAAAAGGAAAACTCAAAGCAATATAGACTTTTGTGCCTTTTACAAAGAATTAGAGCTGTGTGCCCCTACCAATATAGCAATATATTATATAAGGTCAATACTCCTTTTCACATGCCTCTAATGCAGATGCATTTTGTGAGGTAGAATAGCAAACACTGAATCACTCTAGTAGAGATACACAAAACAAGTAATTATCGCTAGTTGCAGAAAAATAATTATGCAGTTGTGTGATGAAAACCAGTTTTTAACTGGGAGGAGAAATTCTACCAAAAAGGCATGTGGAAAGGCAAAATGTTGTGCTCTGGAAAATAAACCATTCTATAAAACTTCCTAATGCAGCTGTATCATCCAGAAGAGGTACCATACTTTTTTCTATAATAGCACATTTCATCCTTGATGTAATACACTATACTCATATACAAGGCACATATAATTACTGCTGTATTCTGTTGACTTTTCTGTCAAAGTGACTACTTTTTACAATTATCAATTCATCTAATGTTTTAGCAAGAATAGCCTTTACTGTCACTTAATTCTTACCAGGTAGTCCTTGATTATGATTCAATAGACACCTAGGATCGCTAGCAGTTCTTATTTTGAAGTCAGCTGTTACTATCGTAAATGTTACTACATATTCTCTGTGTCCAACATATATAAAAGAACATGTAGTATAGGGGGAAAATAGCCTGACAGGGCTTTATTTGTAACACAGCATACTTTCCTTTACATTATATAGGAAATCAATGAAATGTATACATTTCTGCAGAAGGTATTTATCTCAAATATCTGCAGTGAGTTCCCTCTGCTCTGACATCTCCCTAGCCTCTGTTGAGGCCAAGAGGATTTTGTTTCCTTACTGTTAAGCAGGGCTGTTCTGGGCTTTTGAACTAAATCCACCACATGAATGAACTTAGAGCAGAAACAGCAAGTACAGCTACATTTAGGCTTATATCAGCATTTCTGTTTAATGCATTTTAAAACTATATTTAAGTAATGTGGAGGTTATGACATGAAGTGACAAAACCCAAGCATGTGAGCTGGATGAAACTATCTTTAGCCAAGATTCCTGGGCCAACAGAGTGAAGTATATGGGCTAAAGAAAGGCTCAGCATTTCCTCTGAATTTTCAGGAGTGTGAAGGCCCTTTTTATGGTCTTAATATTAAACATATACCATAATGGTGTCTGTGGCCAGCAGACAAGCCTGTGAAGCTTGAGGAAGGTTCCATCCTAATCCTTTCAATTGCTTCTTGCTGCTCCATCCCCTGTTCCCAGCATTCCAGGTGCAAATGGGACTCCATAGCACTAAAAGTGAAAGAAGAAACAAACAAGGCTTCCTTTGGGGCAATTTCTGTGGTGGGGTTCAAGTGAAACATAACTTTTCTGAGAAAATCTCTGAAATTGGTTTGGCAGTTTGGGGCTAGAAAAGAATTGGTCAAGATAGAACTCTTGAAATTCTATTTTATAGTATGGTGACCAACACAAATGATAAATATATCTACATTTAGCACATCTGTATACATCTATCTATGTACTCTCATAAAATTTAGGAAACTTGGTGCACATACCAAGGGCTCTATATTCATTTTAGTGTATCCATTATTGCCAATATCTTTGGGGCACTTATCAGCTTTAAATCTATTTTTACCTCCTCATTTCCTAATCCATTCTAGAGTTTGATAGCAAATACAAATATTGATGTGATATCTATCACTGCTGTTAGTAATAAACTGCTGTATACCGGTATTTTAAATGTTTTGGTAGACAAATAGTTTCCCTCAGCAACTTTAATGATGTGGCATAGTCATAAATTCTCAAATTGGAGATATCGGGTTTTTATTAACACTAAACATTACTAAACATTTTCTGATTTTGCAAATTATTTTAAAAGAGTTAACGTTTTATTTTAAAACTTGGAAAAATATTTATTGCTAATCTCATATACTTTTTTAGCTTAGAGTATATTAGTGATTATTCTGGATATTTAATACTAATAATTGCTCTTTTTTAAAAGTTCATCTCTTATTGGGGGATTGAGTTTTAAATATAATGTTAAGATTAGTGTGATTGAGTACTTTGAATTCTTAAATATTCATTTTAACCACTTCTAACAAAATCTACACCGAATGCTTAAAACCATTGTCGGTTTTATTTTGTAAAATCTGCTTCAAAAATTAGTCTACCGCTGTGAATGAATTGCTTTTAATAGAGAGATGGAAAAGGAGGGGGGTGGAATTCAGGAGGAGAAAAATGTCAAGTGAATCAATATGATTAATTAAATTAAATGCGGATTCATAAAACTCATATTCATAGATTTACACAATATATTCACCTTGACATTAAAACACGTTTTGAAAATCCCTAAAAAAAGTCCCATGTACATGAAAACATATTCTATTTTTAAGAAAATTTTTGAAAACTTAACTATATAATAGAATTATAAAGCTTTATTGCCAGCCACTATACATTTCAATAGTTTTTGAAAAGAAAAACAGGAGCAATTTTAATTTGTAAAAGTTTTAAAGGAAATGATATATATTTTTGTTTCTTTCTGAAATGTTTATGCATAAGCCAATAGATAATCTTGACTATATAGTTTTTCTTGTTTTAAATGTGTACTACATTCATTTTGATGTTAATCCATTAGGCTTAGAACTCCTTGCTGCTCTTCTACTGGATAACTAATGTGTTAAACTTAGCAGGGCAAATATTTATAAAAACAAAAGTTATTTTTACTTTTATAAAAAAATTTCTGAAGTATGTAGAGGAAAGGCACTGGTTCTCAGGTTTCTGAAATATATATATATTTTTAAATTCAGGTAATATAAAAATAAAATACCTTAAACTGACTTGTAGAATTAGCGTCCATCCATGAATAATAAAAATGACAAGAGGGTCTTTAACATGGCACAACACCTAAAACAAGAGATTTGGAAAGAATAGTCAGGTTCAGACAGTACTTAATGGTGTGAATTGCATGTAAGTCAATTTAAGTTAAGAAAATTCGTAGTCTTTAGGTATTAATCATGAGTTATTTATGAATGCTTCTTCCCCAAAGTCTATTAATGTTATTGAGTTTCTCCCCCAATCCTGGTGTATTCCAAATTAGTATAAAGCCTTTTACTTCTGCTTTCAAAAATAGTACGTTATATTGCTTTCACAAAAACCCAGTCATAGCTTAAGCTGTTTTAACAAAGGACAATTTTTTCCCTTGTAAAAAAGGTTCCAAGATAAAGATTTTACATCGCAGAGAAAATGGAAGAAAATTGAGAGAATACTTTATTTCCTTTAGTAGCCTGCTATTGATGATGAAAAACAAGGCAACAAAAGTAATTGGTAAAACAAACCCCAAAGGAAGTTTCAAGTATTTCAAATAGGGGAATATTCTTAGTTGTAAATAGCTCAATTTTATCTCTAGAACCTAAAATATGTATCCCTGCCCCCCCCCATCTTGCATCCAATTTCAATACTTCAGCCTTATCAAAGTAAACAAGCTATTGTTAGAATAGAAAATCCAGCTAGGTTGGAGGGCTGCTGCCACTTCCCTCTCTTCCTAGCACAATCCGGTGCCAATAGCTTTTGGAAAAGGAAAGAAAGAAAGGTCCGCTACTGTGCTGTGTGGAAGTAAAGGGCCAGAGGGGCATCACTTCAATCTCTTGGCTCTGGTCCTTTCTCACTCTTGCATCTTCAGAGAAAAGAGATGCTCTTCATTCACAAAACAAAACAAGAAAATCTCTATAATTATTTTTGGCTCAGCTCCATTGAAATTCATTCTCCTGGAAGCATCCCTGTTTTAGATTAAAACAATGCTGAGAATATTCATTCTCTGCTCTTTTTCTTTCTCACTCACCACTCCTGCATGCTACCCCCCATCACTACTCCCTGCATCCCCCTCCCCACCATTTTTCTCTTGCTTTTTGATTTCTTAGTCTTGATTTCTCTTACTCTCTGTCCTTGTCTTTGGTTGAATTTTTTTTTCTCAGTCATACCAAAGTTATATCTCAGAGGTCTTTAACATCAATGCCCACAAGTGCCTACTCAAGGTCATCATGTTTAACGTCAAGTGTTCAAGTCTCATACTCTTCTCCAACCAGGAAATTTTCCCAACCTCATGTCCCTGATCATATCCTGTGGTTGCTGATTTGCAATCTGATGTTTCAAGCTTCAAAATAGATAACTTCTCATCTTATCCTATTCAGTAAAATTGGGAACAAAATTTATTTTCTCATTCCTCTAGACTTCTCCTCAATACCCAATCCTCAAAAGGTGGATACAATCTTCATTGTCTACAGAAGGTTGTAGCTATTGAATTCCAGTGGTAAAGCATGGAAAATTATTATTTTAAAAATCCATTAGTTAATCAATGACAAAATTTAGTACCTGAAACCACATACCTATTAAAAATGTTTTTTTCTATCACTAACTTTGATTTTTTTTCCTTAAGGCCAAACATTTTTCCATTTTCCTTTTTGTTAAGGAAAAAAATTCAGCAAAGGGAAAGTAGCATTTCTGCTCTAAATAATTTGTATGTGCATATTTGCGAAAGTTACTAATATGCTATGAAACATGGGATTCTCTTTCCTGAAATAGTGAATACATTTGAGCTTCCCATAAGGCAAGAATTTTACTTATGATATCTTATATTTTGTGGAATTCCATTTTCTTACACCTTTTCATTCTTGGTGAAAAAATTTCAGAGAAAGAGGTAGATCTGATACCTATTTTCATTATCATGAATGTGCCTATTTCTCACTTTCTAGTTGGAATAATTCATTTATGCTTGTTGCAAATTATTGGTTGTTAGCAATGCCATCCAACCTTCAAACCTATCACCTGTGGAATGTATATCCTGTTTAGGGGTGCATTTCCGCTCCTTGGAACAATGGATATTTTGTGTGGATATTGCAACCATATATAAGTAAGCCCTGGCCTTCCAGCACTATCTTGATGAACAAAGCAAAATCCTGATAGTTGCCCAGATGTGAACCATCTCTGGGATTTCCTGTCTGCCCAGTAACAGTACAACAATCTTGTAAGCTTTTATTTAAAGGAGTTTGGGAATTTATTTCTAGGACCTCACAAGATCCCTGATTATTGAACTCTGTTTGGTTTACCAAATAAAGAGAAGGAAGGAGGATAAAAAAGGAAAACCACACATATTGCCATTAATTACACTGTAAACATTTAATAAATATTCTTTCTTTCTCTCCTTTGCCCTTTTCAAAAGGAAAGGTGGTAATTTACATGTGCTCTGCCTCTTTCCTTTCATTGTTTTATTTCTTTTCTTTCTGGTTTTCTTTTACTTCTGTAGAAAAGAGGTGGACATGTTTGAGAAGATAGAAATGTTTACCTAGTGTGTTTTTTTCATAATTAAAAAAAACAGCCTAGGCACTTTCTACTTTGTCTTATGACCTTTGTTAAACCTCTAATTCTAGAAGCTGCATTTCGATTATAAAATAGTGTAAAGAGAATGCAGTAGGAATACACAACCCTTGATTCTCAGCCAAATGAGAGGAAATTTAACATCAATGTATGGTTGCAGGAATGGTCATGTTTGGGATCCATATGCATGTTCAACTCACACATTCAGGCAGTGCAATAAAGCAGGGAAAAAACAGCTGATACACAAAAGGGACCGTCTAGACAGTACCCCATCAGTCTGGCTAAATTTGGTGCTGGCATTCCCAATGGGATTGTAATATAATTGTTCTGGTGTCTGCGTTCATTCCCCCTGTCAAACACCATTCCAAGTATACATCCTTCTCCCCCCAACCCTATTTCTTCCATAAATATGAAGCCCAAACCCTGCCATGCTAAAGAGGGTATTAGATGGCCCAACCTTAAGAAAATGTTATAATTTAGCAAACTCATGTTATTTAATTCCTTTTTAAAAAATCCCCCTGTTACTTCCTAATTCCAAGTAGAATTAATTTCAGCCCAATTTTAATCATTTAAATTAGAATATGGAAAAATTTTAATGCAACTACAAATAACCTTGAAACAGCACTTCAGAGGAAAGCAAATAGGCCTTTTTACCCCTTTGTATTTATTAACCTCTGTTAGAAAATTTAACAGAAATCAGAGATGTGAAAGTGTAATGATGGACATGGATCATAAATTCTAATGAAGAAAAAGCTAATGAAAAAGTGTTAAGCAAAAGCACTGAAAAAATGCAAATTGTGTATTTTTTCCTTCTTGGGTTTAAAAGCCATATTTTTTTTCTCTCTAAACATCTTTTGAAATTTAAATTTCTGTTAATTTATATAGGAATTATATATTTTTGGCTTTTAAAAAAGAGAACCCAGAAATGTTTATCCACTGATTTGTAGTAACTGTCAATTAATATTTTAACAAATATTTTGGTTTAAGACATCAAGAAAATGAAAATCACTACTTAGAGAATAAAATAAATTAAAAAGCCCATCGTTAAAATGAATAATGAACAGATATTGACAAAAATGCTTATAATCTAAAAACTTTCACAACATTGAAATGAAAGCTGTCAGAATCCTTCATTTTAAGGAAAATGCAGATGTTAGGATTGGCGTATAATACAACAACTAGTTACACTTATTTTATGTTCTAAAGTGTCACCTCTGGGTATTGTTTAGATATTAAAATTGACCAAAATATCTCTTTTAAAAAATCTTTTATTCTTTTAACTCCAAGCAAAATTATCTTGAGAAATAGGTTGGGTTATTTGTTTTGTTTTATTAATGGTGGGTCTACATTTGTAATTCTTGTTTTGGAGGTTAATAATCCTTTCCTTGATGCTATAAACAGAAATTTGTCTCCCATCTCAGCAATTCTGAGATGCTAGATTATGATCCCAAGTAAGGGAAGAAAGTCTCCCCACCCACACCAGAGACCACTCTAACTAGAGCAAATTCAAAGAAAATACTTCAGACACTAGATCCTGGCTTTATCCAACTTCAGGAGGCTGAGACAAGCTCACCAACCAAAACAAGGCACACGAGAAATGGCTATTCCAGGAAGAAGCAAGGCACAGGGCCTCAACCAGCACAAAGACAGAGCACAATTGCACAGAAAATCACCACCAAAGGGATCAGGAAATATTCAGATAGGTTTAGAGATGTTTTAAAATTCTCACGTGGGAACGAAAGCTGAAAGATGATAAATATCTTTAATGTGGAAAAATGAGATTAAGACATTGTAGCCTTACATTTTTAATTTAAAAAAATAGTGATTTTTCTATTTTTCCCTTCCTCATATGAAACTGTTCTTCTGACTTTGCATGTGGGTACAAAAAAACACAGTCATTAAAAAAGACAACATAATAATATTGGAGCAGTGTCTGCCTGAAGCTGGGTGGTTTGCTTGTGATTGTTTTTTATTCACTTTATTTATTTATTTATTTTTTTACAAGATGGGCTGGTAGAAAGTGAAAGAAAGGCCTGCTGTAGGCCTCTTTGAGATGAAACAGTGTAGCAAAATCTGAGTTTTATACTTGGTTTCCAAACTATTGAAGAATATCCTATGAGACCTCTTAGGTCTTAACTGGATTAAAATGAATATATTTGTGCTCTGGCTCTTTTCAGCTAACTAATGTGCATGTGAATTGTTAGTGTGCGAGGGAGCGGGTGAGAGCAAGTATGTGTGAGACTGGGAGAGGATGCGGGCTCCAGGCTCAGGGTGACTGTGAAGGAGCGTGCAGGCTGGTGTGGGCTGCCTCCAAAGAGGGAGAGAAATGAAAATAAGCAGGCCCTGGGGTCTCTGCGTTTTGTCTTGTTGGGAGCCAGATGAGAAGCTGGGTTGGGAGATGAGGAGGGAGGAGAAGACTGGGGGTAAAGAGAGGGTGGAGAAGGAGGTGTGGCGCGTGTGTGTGTGTGTGTGTGTGTGTGTGTGTGTGGGCACGGCGGTTTCAGTTATGGCTGAGCCTTGGGTTTTTGTTTTGTCCGTTCTGGGCATAAACAGACTGGAATTTCAGGTTCAGGTTGGAGTGCATGCAGGGGAATCGTTGTCATTCTGAATTTCTTTTTCTGGCCCTTCACCATGGTTGCTGCTCAGAACATTATTGCTGCTACAGAGGGGGTTTAGGGGGAGCAGCAAGGGATGGGGGTCTGTCTGCAGCTGCCCCTCTCACACTTGAATAAAAGAACTTTTTTTTTCAGGGGTAGGGGAGCTGTGAATACCTTTCCCAATAAGAGATGAGGCATATTGAAAACTATATTAAATTACCCTGATTAACAATTTAGCCACGAACAGGGGAGCTTTGGGAGATCTCTATAGGCAGGACTGGGGGCTATTCATGCCAGCAGCTAAGAGGTCGAAAGGTTTCTGAAGTTCACAGGCTCAGAGCCTTTGTTATGCTAACAGACAATCTCAAATCAGCTGCCTAGTGGAGTGTGAAATATAAATGATTCCTTGAGAACTTCCAATAAGTTGTCACTCTTGCTCTCCAAATACCAGGACAGGCTGCTAATTTCTAGCAGGCCCTTTTGCAACATCGCTAGCCCTAAATGAATGCCTTTGTAGTTCAAATAATCTTTTCAAGGGAGCTGTCCTATCATCATAGCCCAAATGCATCTTGGTTTTGACTATTAAATGAAAATCAGGGCTCAGCAGTGCTTGACTTTTCCAAGCGGCCGATGTTTGGGAAGGGTGGTGGCAGCTCTCCTGCACAACAAGTTAGCACCCACTGCAGGAGGGCCTGGGGCATTAATAACAGCCGAGACCCTAGGAGCTACCCTAACTCTCACCCCCACTCCCTACTGGGAACAATGCTCCGGGAGAGATTTACGTGGCTTCCCTCAGGCTGGGCTACCTTCTTCTTTCAAGCTCACCAACATTTCTCTGATTTATGAACCCCTGTCCAAGGGGATGGCCAGCTGACCTGCTAGCATCTGACTGGTCACTTCGAAGCATCAACTTTGGAGATGGATATATTCATTCTTCAGGGCAGGAGAGGCCAAGGGGAAGAGGGCAAGGTGTGTGTTCAGGCCATGCCCCTGGTATCAAATGCCTGTGGATATTATTTTATCATTTGCCCATAAGAAGGATACAAACATGGCTTATGATCTTGGGTGTGACCTTTGAGTATGTCCAGATGGATAGAAAAAAAAAGGTCCAGGCTCTCTTTGTCTGAATTACAAAGCTTTTTAAGTAAGGATGACCACTCCCCATCCTAAAACCCAGACAAGTTGGGAGGAGTGAGAATGAGAACCTATCTGGGAGAGTGTGCCCAAATTAAACAATCTAGTAAGACATGACAAAGCTAATTTATACAAATAAAGAACACACAAAAAAGAGGGGGCAGAGACCAAGGGAAATTAGACATCCATCTGGATCACTCTTTACAAAGGGAGAGATAAAACATATACAGTAATAACTTGGATCCTAAAAATGTTGGTATTTCTGACTCCCTGTCCTCAACTTCTTTACTGAAATACAAAATGGTCCATGATATCACAGAAGTCTCTGGTTTTTCTAAATAGAGAAGGTTTGATTTTTTTGGCAAGGAATAGAAAAAAATCAAATGGACTGTACTTCATAATATATTCTTAGGTTAAGTTTATAAACATATAAATATATAGAAGCAATCTATTTTAATACACCATTAGATAACTTTATAAAGTTTGATAATACAGAAAAAGAAGGGCCTTAATTACCCTTTATCTTCTTCTTCTTCTCACAATGATTTATAAGTATTACTAACTACAATGATTTTAAAATATTACATCAAAAATGGTTGGGGGAGTTCATTTCATTGGTACAGAAACTGATTTAAGTAAACACTTTTTTCTGCCCTAGGTAAACTAAGACTTACAACTATATGTTAAAACATTAATTAAATATAAATAAGAATGGTGGTGTAATTTGCACCAGTTTTGAAATAATCAAACTCACATGTTTAAATCTTATTTTTTTTTTTTAAAGCCAGGATACAACATACAATGGTAAAGGACTCTGGGATTCAACTCAGAGAATTTAGCCGTCAGAATAGGAGAGTATTTAGGAATCAGATCATTATTTGTCTTTTAAATCCTTATTTATTTTGCCCAGTACAACAATCTGCTAATAATATTGGCTAGAAAAAAATTAGTTCAGTTTACCGACACTGAAGGAGTAAAAGTTTGTGGTTTCTTCTGCCAAATACCAGAATTAGGCAATGAGATTTCATTATTGATGCCCTCACACCCTTTTCAGAGGGACTTAGAATCCTGGTTACCTTTATTTCAGAGATAACAGAATGATTGGCTTCCGATACACATCTAATTACACAAAAATGAAGGCAACACTGATAACTAAAAGTTCAACAATTTCGACACAACTTGCTTAAATTTAACCTTTCATCCCCTTTCCATTTTAAAAAATTTAATATTAAACTGTAAGTATCTGCATGTTATTGATACATGCTGGACATTCAAAGGAGGAACACCTTCCCTATGCTTCCAAATACTTATTTTACCACTTCCAAGCGTCCTCTCTCTTTCCCGTCTTTAACACATCAAAACAGGGAAGAAAGCGCTTTTGTGTTATAACTACAGAGAAAACATTTGAGAATGTGTCAATGCTGTGAATACCAGCACCAGTTTGGGGGTTGGTTTGTTTTTCCCCCTGCCGTGGTATTTCTTTTCCCTTTGCTTTTGAGTCTTTAAACTCTGGCCACTTTGAGAAAAGCAATGGTTGAAATGAAAAGTTGGGACAAATTGCGTTAAACCTGTGTGTTGCCAGAATATGAGCATGATGAAAGCAGTGTTGGGACATTACAGAGCCAGAGCAGCTCTCGACACACAGAAAAATTAAAATAAAATAAAAAATAAATAAAAGCTGGTCTTTTCCATTCTTCCTTAAATACTTAAGATCTAAGAGAAAGGGAATTCCTGTTTTAAAAAAAAAAACAAAAACAAGTTTCTAGGGTTGCCATTGCTGCATAGTGGGGGTATCTGAATGTGTGTTTGTGTATGTGCATGTGAGTGTGTGTTTGGGGAGAAAAGAAAGAATGGGGGAGGAGGAAGGGCAGATAACTTTACTGACATATTAATTCTTTAGATAGCAGTAAATGAATGGTCCAGATAGACATTTGTTTCCCTTAATAGGTTTTGTACAGGTCTCTTACAAGCTGTGGCATATGCTTCATTTATATGTATATTTATTTAGAAGGATAGAGAATAATAGGTATACTTTGTCTATAGTCGCAGTTATTATTTAAAGTCCAAAGAGGGTACAACTTTTTTCTACTCCAAACACGGATACAAAGGTCTCTTGTACATGCCTCCTGCATTTTGCTGAAGGCCAATTAAAAATAAAGATAATATTCTAACTAGTGAGCCTTGGGAGGAGAAAGAAGGAGGCTAAAAGGCAAAATGCCTCCAAGATGGCTGCCTCTTCCTTCTTCCCCCTCCTCACTGCCTGTTTTCCACATAGAAATTAATGTAATATTTTGTTTGGAAATCACACTGTAGGTCGTTTGTAAATGAGGCAGTCTCTGAGGCACCAACATCTGCCTAGAACACTCTCATGATGCCATTGAGGTATGGAGGGAGATTAAAATGCAAACATTCAAATGTATTTAGATTTGTACAGTGACTGGACTCACACACATACACACTTGAATGTGTGAACAACACACACAGCTGTAAAAGGAATAAAAGGCTGAAATCCTCCTTAATTCTTAGGACAGAAGGGCAAAGGAGGGTGCCAGGCCACCACCTTCCTCCCCAAAGGTTCAAAAATGCACTGTTCATGGTCTGGATCCGATTTTTTAAAAAAGATATATCTTACTGATGACTCTCTCATTAGGCGGACTTCTGAAGTCTGGGGAGACAAGATTTCCATAAATTATCTCTCTAACTCATCTCATGCTGGTGCAAAATGCAAGGCTAAAATTGTTTTTTTTTTTTAATTTTTTGCATTTTAAAAAAGGACAGCCTGCTATGCCAACCAGCTTCCTAACATGTTAAAGGAATAAGAGCACTAGTAATTACTCCTATTAATTATAATAAATATATATTCTCAATAATAAAATCCCACCCATAAAGCTAAACTAAAATAATGCTGAGAATAAATAAAAGTATATTTGGGGATTTATAACGGCTTTATAGCAGGTTGCTATGTAGACTGGAGTGCACTAGGCATAGAACAAAGCAAATGGTTTAGTTCCTATAGGAAATATATTAAAAAGAAAAAAACCCACAACCCTTTATCTAAAAGCCATCAGGGACAAGCACTCAATACAAGTTAACAAGCAGGAACTGATAAGATAACATTTATATGAGGTCAGAAGTCAAATGCCAGTCAAAGGCTTTTAACCTCTTGGGTCATAAACAGGAATAGTTAAAAGTGAGAGGTAGTTATTTATCGGATTTTAAGGGTACCTGATCATTGCCAGAGAATCGCCGATGATGAAACTAATTAGGATTTATAGAAAAAGAACTTTGTAGCTTTTCAAAGAGAATTAACCTACAAACCCATAATTCTTCAATTGGTAGGGAGAAAAACAAATAAACAAAAATCCCCTCTTTTGGGGGGAAAATAAATCTCGCAATTTAAACAGATTTAGTAACAAAATATCAAACAGTAATTTATAGCTAATGTACATATTGATTAATATATGGTGAATGATATACCTTATAAATTCTGTATTAACAATCTAACAACAAAAATAAGCATCACATAATTTATTTCCAATTTTTGTTCTTTTTCTTTTACTCCCCTTTCAGACCTCCTAAGTTAGACAGACTATCACTCCGATAGCACAATACTTCTTGCTCTCAGAATGCCATCATTTATAAATTTAAAAAAATATGTATTCTAATAGCAATTATTTTAAAGCATCGAAATATCAAAACTGCTTAATTAAATTTTTATCTTAATCTATCCAGAGAAACAGATGTCTCTTCCTTTATTTGCTGTCAGAATATTTTCCTTTGTTTTGATTTTTGTCCTTTTTTGTCGTTTCTTAGGCTTCTATTCCAAACTCCCAAACAGTTCCTGATCCCAGAGTCCATGCTGGCTTATATTTTCAAAGCCTACCACCCCCTTTTTTCCCTTTTGCAATAAAAGAAAGCAGATCTAGGTATTTCTTTCTAGAGAGAGATAGAGGGATTGTTGTTAGGCCTGCTAAGGCCCACTGTTTCTTTAAACAGAGTCCACAATACACTAGGCGAACATTGTGGATTTAAAATGCTTTTAAATATTTATCAGAAGTATTTTATCATCATATTCAAATGACACCTGGAGTGCACTCACCTTTATTGACAATCTCTGTTCTGAAAGTCCATTTGCTTCCTTAAAGCCCCCCAAGCAGAACAAGGACTACCCGTTTTCATTCAGTTAATGTTTAGTAAAAAACCAAGCAACCTTAATCAGCATGCTGATTGCATCGTCAACTAACAAATAATTTACTACTCTGAGCATTGCATTCCATTAAAAGCTCATTAAATTTTCTGTTCTCCAATGGGAGGTTTAGCTTTTGAACTGCATGCTTTTGCTTCGAATGATCATTTATTCAATTTTTGCAAAATGTTGTGTTTTTTTTTTTTTTTTTCTTAAAGTATAGGTGAGCATTTCAATACCTATAAACTGCAGACACATGGAAACACAGCCCAGGGCTTGTGAATGTTCCATTTGATTTATAAACTCTGTTTAATAAAAATTCAACATAATCTCTTACACTTTTAGGAAATCCTGAAATCATTGGGTGTATCTGGGTGATGTATGACCCAAAATAGTCTCAGAAATATTAATACAGAATATGAAATATCAAATCCCTTTTTAAAGCTTAAATTATCCTTTTCTACATATTATAGCTATTGTTATTCTTATTATTTTTATCCTTATAAATAGCCATTCTCTACTGATTCAAAAAGGAACATGACATGACAAAGCCCTTACCGTATTTGATGCCAAACTTAATACCTTGGGTATGTGTATGGGGGGGGGGGAATTACTAAAAGAAATCCACGTTTTCTGGGGTTTGCCCATTTTTTTCTTTCCAACTCAGAATCCCCTGAATCATTTCCATTCCCAGACTTGTCTAGGAAAGTGTATATTTATTATTTTTAATTTAGGGAAATGTAGGAAAATCTCCAGCCCCCAAATTAACATGCATCTTTGGATTGCTAATTGTGCTCATTGCAAATTTGGGTCATTTTGCATGAGTGACTCTAATGTAGGGCTGAGATTGCCACGCAGCGCAGTGGATTCCTGATTCCCCACGCTAATCCTGAACTCGGTGATTGTGTCAGGTGCAGTTCTGTATGCTCTAGCAGCTGGCTCATCCTCATCAATGCAAATAAGGCAACTCCTACAATCAGAGCCTTGCGAGTGTGAGGCCTGATTGCTGAGGGCAGGCTAAAGCACTACACAGACTCTCACTTTCAAATCACGCTAAGTGACAAGACAACTGCAATGTCCCTCCAGTTCAAAATCAACCTTTTGAAAACAAAACAGGAAGAAGAGGATGGCTACAAAGAAGAGGAAAAAACCCAGTGTTTGGGAAATGGACTTGTTTAGATGGGCTTTATTTAGATACAGAGATAATGTAAAGTGCATTTCAGCAAATAATTCTTTAACTCCTATTCTGTGCAAGATACTTTGTTTCAAGGGCTGCAGGGGCTGCAAAGGTGAGGGAGACACAGTCCTTGCCTTCCAGGAACCCTACTATTTGATTGCAGAAAATTGTGAAGATTAAGATAATAACAGAATTCTTATTAAGGCACAGTCACCAAGATCTTAAATGAAAAACCACAGAACATATTTTTACAGGAACTATTTCAAGTTGGCATTATGGCATAGACATTAAAGGAAGGTGTTGGAAGCTTAGGGTTCAAATCCCAGCTTTGTCACTTACTAGCTCGAGTTAATTTACCTTTCTACAACCTTCATGTCATCCTCTGTGAAATGGTGGTGACACAAGTACCTCATAGGGATCTTAGATGGAACTGAGATTATGTACATAGCATACTTGCCACAGTGCTTGGCACATAGTAAGTGCTCAATAATGTCAGCTGTGATTATTACTATTTCCTCCTTAACATACGAAGAAGGGGGGAAGAGGGATCCAGAAACAGTCATGTGCTACAGTTTGAAAGGCATTTGTTTCATCTGTCTCTAAATTCCCATTTTACATGTAGCACTTACCCTGTGGAAGTGAAAATACTGTGAACTCGAAAAAGCCCCGCATCTCTCAGTGGTGTCTGGACACCCCTGGCAACTCGGAACATGAAGGAGAGAACAAGAAATCCCTGTGCTTTTCCTTTTCTTCTTTTCCAAACACGTGTGCAGGCTTCCCCTGCATTTCTGCTCCACCCTCTTTATTTTACTGCCTAATCTATAAAGGAGGATTAACAGCAACATGCTGCTTTGGCATAGAGCAGATTCTGGGTGAGGACCTGTAGGTAGAGTTTAATGAATACAATTTTCTAGGACTGTGAGTGCATATTTTTAGCTACATGCTGGGCTCTAGCGTTGGCTCTTGAGACGGATGAACAGACCCTTTGATCAGACTTGGGTGTCGCTCAGAGAAGAACATTTTTGAGAAAGTAGTTGGGGGAAAAAATATGTCTTCTGTTTCCCTATTCCTAACTTGCACTCTGTTGATTTGGATCCTGGATAACTGTTCCCAATAAGTGGCCTGGTGACATTGAGACACACCATCGTGGGAAGCAAAGGTCCTTCTGGGCTGGGACGGAGCTGCTTTCTCGCCGAAGAGGGTAGTTGGTGCTCAAGTGTGTGTCTGCCATCCTTCCCCCTTGGAGAGTAGGCCAGAGGTAGTTAACCTTCCTGGGGGAGGCTCGGCCTGGACAACGTCATAGACACCATATCCCCCCTGGAGTTACCAGACAATAAACCTGCTTCCTGTGCCAAACACAAAGAATGGTCTGGAGTTGGATATTAGCAAACAGCAAACCACATAAAGAAGACAGAGGGAGGGAGGGAGGGAGAAGGAAGAAAAGGAGAATAGGAAGGACAGAAGGAAAAGTAAATGAAGAGAAAGCATAAAATAAGATCTCTTTTCTGCTTTAGCTTGCCAGGGAGAGGGCAGACGTCCAGTCCTGCCTTGATCCTCGCGAGCGCCCGAGGTGAGGATGGGGGGAGGTGGAGAGGAGGGGGTTTCCAGGGGGTGCCAAGCAGGATAGGGATGAGGCATCAGGTCTTGCAGAAATGGCTGAGGCTTGAAGACCTTGGCATTGGGAGAGTGTGGTCAAGATGGTGAAGGGATTTGATCTCCTACATGCCTGCTCAGGACCCTCTCCTTCTCCTTCTAATAGGATTAACAGATATTTTCCTAAGCAGAAATCAAAATGTGTCAAATCATCTGAGACAGTCAATTTGTTCACAATGCCCACATTCTTGCAGCGCCGATGCAGCACTATTCAAAAACAGTTTCATTTCAAGAGATACAATGCAGCAGAGAGGTAAACATTTATCTTCATAATCTTACACTCCTTTCAGACTGCTTAATTTTTCCTAGTGATTTTCCCCTCCTCTTTTACTCCACCCCCAAGCTCAGCTTCAAAACATTTTGTACAAAAAAAGACATGACTTCCCCAGAGGATTCCGGTCTCAGTGATCCTGATGATGCAACGTGTGCTCTCCATTATTCCTGGGAGCTCCCTGAATCTGGTCCTACAAACTGCCTCACAGCTTCTGTTGTCTCTGTGTTTGCATTGCTTACAAATCCTCCTTGATCACCTGCAAAGGTTACCTCCACCTTGTCCTTCCTCCTTATCCCAAGTTATCAGGACTCCTCCCCACCCCACCCTACCCCTCCCACTTTTTTTTCTTTTATTGTTATTATCATTCTTCACTAGCACAGCTTTTCCTTAGGGAGGCATTAAGTTGCCTTCCTTTGTGCTACCTTAAAACTGCTTGTCCTCCTCCAGCTCTCTTTGAACACAAGGACCAGTGTCATCTTCAGAACAATGAATGAAAGTAGTTAGAGTGGGGTTCCAACTTCACATTGTCGGCATTCCTGAAACTCTCCTGCATTTTCATTCCCTTCTTCTCCTTCCTTCTCATTGAGACCCCATCTCATTGAGACCCCATAAGATAGCAGCAATTAGAAGCTCTGGAATGAATAGGAACAGTAGCTGCTGGTATGTTTTATTCTTAAGATTTGAATAGACATTTAGCAGGCAGAATAAAGTCTCTTTTTTTTCCCTTTTACCATTTGTATATTCAGTGTACATGGGTAAATAGTTTATTTTTAAGTGGATTGCTGACAGTATTTTTTTCAATAACATGTTTCCCATTGATGTATTTTATGTGTCTATTTAACTATAATGCTCTATGTGATCATGGTGTCAAAATATAATGAATTGGTCCATATTTTTGGGAAAGCCCTCTCCACCATTTTTCCCTTCCCATCTGTTAAGATCTTACCTTTTCTGCAGGATCCAGCTCACAGTCAAATCTCTTTTAGGCAATTGTCCGAATCCTCCCAGGAGTATACCTCTCCTTCCCTCCTGACTCCCATTGGGGGTATTTATGCCTTTGCTCTGATTGGAGTCTGCTTTGAAATCCAGCTGTTGTTGATGTATGTCTACACAACTAGATTATGAGGTGGAGGACAAAGAACTTAGATCCTCCTTTTGGGACCCTGTGCCTCTGCTAGGAGGGTGCCTGGTACAGCGGAGGGACCCTGTCACCTGAGGATGAAGTGTGGGTGACCTCCTGGCCTTCAAGACTGAGAGAAGCCCACCAAGTCCTGTTTGGAGTTCCTCTGGGTCAGATATCAGACCTCTCCTGGCCCACTCCTCCTGCCCCAATGCCACTTATATTTGACAGTGATTTTGAGACTTTCCTGCATTAGGATTTTTAATAATTTTTCATCTAAATGCTCATCTTTAGTAAATACATAACTAGATGGATTGTGAAGTGAGGGAATTAAAAAGTGCTATCTGATATCTGAACGAATAAATCATTTATATTAGCTCTTCTGTTTCCAGGCTGGTCTGGAATTGGCAACAAATACCATGGCATCAGTACTTTTTGACACAGTGTATTCATTAATTTATTATTTTTTTAGTGCTCTGACAAGTTGTTTACTGTGAGCCAAACGTCAATTAGCATGGGCCTGAAAAGGAGTTGCTGTGTTACTTGTGTTTGGATTCAGCTCTTGAAGCATCCTGATTATTTTGGCTTTTATTTGCACAACATATTTATCTTCAGAGACTCACCACCACCACCAACACCACACACACACAAAATCCTACTTAATATTTTAACGTTTTCTTAAAACCATACCTTGTTGGCAACCCTATCATTTCAGCATTGAATTTTTCCTCCTGATAAGGCAAATGACACTTTAGCCTTAGTTAATGTAAAACAGGATGGTGTTAATCTCATTTTCAACGTGTCAGCTCTTCCAGGTAGGGTATTCATACGCAAGATCCCCTGCTGGCAGACTCAACAGAATCTTTCTCGCTGTGAAGTGAAGTCCAAACCTGGTAATTTTTGCTTTCCTTTATTGTATGTGCTCAGGTCTCCTTCATTCATTGAAAAAGATATATCAGTAGCTAAATGCTTATAAGGAAGCAAAGAGGTGTTTGGAAACTATTGACTTAACGCTATACTCAGACATTGTGATAGGTTTGTTTTAAAATATTCACAAACTACAAACATTTGGGTATGTTTGATGATAAATAGCAACTAGGAAAGGCATATTTAAAAGACCGTCTGAGATCTATAATTTTGCATCAGAGAGCTCTTCTAGTCCAATATCACCATGGCTTTGGTTTAATTTGCACATCTAAAAATAATAATTGTAAAGAATGAAACAAGGAAGAATATGGACTCTATTGTAGGAAGTGTTACAGAATTCCACATCCCACACACACAAAAAAAATGTATGTTCTTGAAATAATGTGGAAATCAAACTTTTTATTTATTTACTTTCTGGTCAGAGTGTAGAGATGAAAGAAAACAAGGTTTTCGTGGTATTGAATTGGTATAGATAGTGTCAAGAAAATTTGTTTCCCACAAAAATTATTGGGAGTTTTTGGGATTTGTCCTACTTACTCGATTCCTACAAACACTAAGAGGAGTTTTTAAAGGAAAGTTTCAGAAGAGATCAGAGACAGCAAAAACAAATCAAGAGTTCCTGTTGTGGCTCAGTGGATCAAAGACCCAACATAGTATCCATGAAGATGCGGGGTCAATCCCTGGCATCCTTCAGTGGGGTAAGGATCTGGCGTTTCTGCAAGCTGTGGCATAGGTCGAAGATGCAGCTCGGATCTAGCATTGCTGTGGCTGTGGCATAGGCCAAGAGCTTACAGTTGTGTTCCAATTTGATGCCCAGCCCGGGAACTTGCACATGCTACAGGTGCAATCCTAAAAATAATAATAATAATAAAAAAGAAATCAATAACTGTAACAAATATAAATTTTATTAAAATTAAGCCTTCTGGAGTTCATGCTGGGGGTTAAGGATCTGGCATTGCCATAACTGTGACATAGATTGTAGCTGCACCTCAGATTCAACCCTGGACCAGGCAGCTTCCATATACTGTAGATGTGGCCAAAAAAAAAAAAAAAAAAAAAGAAAGAAAGAAAAATTGAGCCTTCTTTTTTTGTAAGTATGATTAATAGGCTTTAAAGAAAATGTCACATGATTCCAATTTAAGAAGGAATTGGAATTTTCATCTCACATGGGAATGGGATTTTATGCCGTTTTTAAAAGTCATAGATGAATTGGGAGTTCCCATTGTGGCTCAGTGCTTAACAAATCCAACTAAGAACCATGAGGTTGTGGGTTCGATCCCTGACCTTGCTCAGTGGGTTAAGGATCTGGTGTTGCCTTGAGCTGTGGTGTAGGTCACAGACACTGCTCGGATCCCGCGTTGCTGTGGCTTTGGTGTAGGCCAGAGGCTACAGCTCCGATTTGACCCCTAGCTTGTGAACGTCCATATGCCATGTGAGCGGCCCTAGAAAAGGCAAAAAGACAAAAAAAAAAAAAAATAGATGAATAGATTATAGATATTGATGAACTGTTAGTTCATTTGAACTAAAAATAAGAGCAGAAAGACTAAAACTGGATGCTGCAATGGACAAATTAACTCATTTTACAGGGGTGGGCAAGTAAGAGTTGTGGCTATGGGTGAAAAGTCATGGAACCTTGGAAGCTCACAGCCACCAAGGTTCCTAGTGAATCAAAGAGTTGAGAAGAGAAAAAGTGGCGATGACACCATAGAGGTTAACATGTACACATGCCCTCCCCCTTGCTAGTTGCATGTTCCTGTTTCAGGGCTGGGACAAAATTATTATGCCCACTTTCCAGATGCAGAAACACAAGTGCAGAGAAATTGAGACTCCTCCGAGTCATGCAGAGTTATGTGCAAGCCCCAGCCCTGTGATTCTTTCTCCCCCTCTTATTTTTTTTTTCTTTTTCTTTTTTTTTTTTGGAGTTTGAGATGGGGGCTTGAAAACTGTGGAAAGAGGGGAAGAAGAAAGATGAACTAAGAAAATGTGCAATAATGACGGGAGAGTCACTGAGGAATTCGGAGCTGTCAAATCTATCCAGAAAAATAGGGCAGAGAAAAAGTGAGATGATAAGATTTTTTTCTTTTATTCCTGTCCAAGTTAATAACATGCACAGTGCCTCTTTTTATTCATCTCCTGTCGGTACATATTTTCCCACACACCATTCTATAGTTATATAATTCATTTCCTTGCCCACTGGGTCAATACTTTATCACTTTACCAGTTTCTTTTTGTAATAGCTTTTTATACTCCTTGCCAGTGAGGGTGTACCCCCAGAAGAAGAGGATGACAAAAGGAAGAAGAAGGTGGGTTAGAGAGGCCTGGTAAGCAGGATCACTGTTAAAGCCACATCTGGGTTGTTCCATTTCCCCGGTGGGCATTATTATGCATTTCCCCTTAAGCATGAGGCCGTGCTATTTTCTGTGTTTAGCTTTTACCTGGAACATGGATGAACTGACTTAAAAGTATAACCGGATGAAATTCTAGCATTGTTCATTGCAACCACGTAACTAATATTTTATATATTGCATCTTAAACATCCTTCTGGAAATGTAACAGAGTTGTAATCTGTATAAGCTGTATCATTGCTGACATTTTGATTTTGTTTGAAAACAATTTAGCCCCATGTTAATGGAAGATCTTAAACCTCATAGGTTAGCAGGCTTGAGGTAAGATGTGGAAATAGTGGGGGGGGGATTAAAGCAATTAAATGGCTCACATGGACTCACACAACTGGCTGAGTTTGAATTAGAATGCTGGATTTTATTCTAGACTCTGCCCCCTACACAATGCTCCCAAATTCGATTCAGTCAGTGCTAAGTGCTATAGAGGATTGCATAGGAATTCCTTGCTCATGGGCTTATTCTTCTACTTGGGCATGTCCCAAACAGTTCTAGAAGGACATTTTTAAAACATCTTTTGGAGGAAGAGAAATTCTAAGTCGAAAAATCCCAAATCCCAAAACAAACAACCCTACCATCTATTTGTTATTATGCAATCACATAGATGAGGCTCAAGAAAATCTTTAGCTATAAGAAGTAAAGAAACAACAAATCCAAAAAACATTTGCCTTGTTTTTCTGCCTGTCAAAATATGTAAGGACATAGATAGTTGAAGAAAAATATGGGCGCTAAAATGATTTCCTTACTCAAAGCAGCCATCTCCAAGTATTTTCCTTGTCAACAAATATTGAGTACCCCTTTCCTGCTAGGCACTGCAGTAGAGTCCTGTGAGTGAACAAAACTGGCATAAGCCCCACCCTGCTGAATAAACTAATTTGGGTGATTTCGAAGTATAAGCAATTTACTTATCAGCCATTCATATTTCAGTATGATTTACTTTAGATGAATAATTAGTTTCCTTGATTCTTTGTTCTAGGAGGATATTAATTAGCAATATGTCAGTTTTATTGTTTATGGGGAGGATTCAGGGCAGTAAACAGAGGAAAAACAATAAAGAAGTGAGAGACAATTTTAGAGAATGGAGAATTTGGGGAGGGCATACAAGAATATGATACCACAGTAGAAAGTTTGTGGCTACCTTAGGTTCTTGGTATCCAGAGGAAAATAGGTAGGAGGGTGACCAAATAGAGTCTTGTCTCCTACGGGTTTTGGTAGCGATTTCTTGATCCAGAACTCTGTGACTTTATAAACATTATTAGAGAATTCTGTATTTTATCAACCTTGAGGGATATCTACAAAATAGTACCTTTTGGTCATCTTTCATGGTGGTAGTTCCAAGTTCAGAAAGATTAAAAAAAAAAAAAAAAAAAAAAAGAAGGCTCTTATATGCCCTTATACAGACTATATCAAAAGCCAGATAATTTAATTTATATTTGAGGTAGGTTTTAAGCATTTTTTCTGACATTTTCCACCAAAGTATCCCTTAAGTAGTGGTAGAGGTAGAAGTTTGAGGTGGTGAAATTACATCAACAAAATTAAACTAGTGATGGCAGGGAACTGGGTACTGCTGTGGGTAACCCAATGCAGCAAGTCTAAAATGTCTTTAAATATTAAAAACATGTGTTTTCCTTGAAAATTTAAGAGATTTTTATAAACTACCCCATAAGAGGGCCATGTTTATTTTACAAGAAAACAGTGCCTTAAACAATGTTTTTGCTGTGAGTAAAACAGACTCTCTGGGAAGAAGTGTTGTGATGACTGTGTGGGTTTCAGGCTGCTGGCACATGCCCACATGCTCATGGGTATGTCTAGAGGGTTTCATTGACAAGGACACTAAATGCAAGTTTTAAGTTGTCTCAGAGGTCACAACGCCATCATTTAGTTTAATTTGTTGAATCATCTTGTAAGGTTTATTATCTGACTCAGGATTCCTATCAGTTTCTGGGACTCCAAGTTTCCAAGAATTTTCCATGATATACATCTAACTGCCAGCAATACGGGTTCAGATGGTTAGGATAGGGGGAAAATATGGGGTCCAGGCTTCTGGATCAAAAAGACAGCATGACACCCTGGGCAGGTGTGGAAATGAGTCTGAATGAAGCATCCTTGCCAGCTAGTTCCATTATAAGCTGTTGGCAGAGTTTTGCCATCCGACACTTCTTTCTCTACTACCAGACAAAGTGGGATGTGTATGACACAATAGGGAAAATTTGATTCAACTCAGCCATTATCTACGGTCCTCAGCCCATTGATATTTATTAAGTATGTGGCAGACATCATTTGACACTTGGAGGAGATATATATATATATATGTGTGTGTGTGTGTGCGTGTGTGTGTGTGTGTGTGTGTGTATGTCATAATAGTAAGTAGCATACTGGTCCCCAAAGATGTCCACACCCTACTTTCCCAGACCCTGTATTTATATTACTTTACATGGCAAAAGAGACTTTGCAGATGTGATTGAAGTTTCAGACCTACAGGGAGTTCCCTGGTGGCTCAGTGGTTAAGGATCCAGTGCTGTCACTGCTGTGATTTGGGTCATTGCTGTGGCACAGGCTGGGAACTTCCTCGTGCTGAGGCCAAAAAACAGAAAAAAAAAAATGTACAGACCTGCAGATGGGAGACTCATTCAGATTATCCAGGTGGACCTAACCTAATCACTAGTCTTTAAAAAACCTGAGAACCTTTCTGGCCGGAAGTAAAGTGAGCCAGGAGAAGAAATACTCTAAATGTGTGAGGGACTGAACTGGTGTTTCTGGCTTGGAAGATGAAAGAAGAGGCCATGAACTAATGAGTGCAGATGGCTTCAAGAAGCAGGAAAAGGTAAGAATAGGAATATATTCCCTCCAGAAGGGAATAGAGCCCTGCTGATACCTTGATTTTACCCAATGAAACCTGTCAGATTCCTGTTCTCCAGAATGGTAAGATAGTAAATTTTGTATTGTTTTACCCCAGCAAATCTATGGTAGTTTGTCAGAACAGTACTAGGAAACTAATAAACTCTCTGTCCTCTTTGTGCTTACCTTCTGGTAATATGATTAAATACAATGTGACACAATAAAAATATTCAATAGGCTGTTTAGATATTCTAATGAGGCTGTGATGAAAATGAAGTAACATAATACAGACTATAATGGACACATCTAAAAGCTTTTCAATATTTCAGTGCTTTAAGAAAGCACCGCTGGGTAAGATTTGGTGTTAGGTAAAGGCTAGCTCCCCACATAGTTTTTTAATCCATCTCCTTTGCATCAAGACTAGAACACAGGCAGATGACCTGGGTTCCACTAATTTGATACACCCATGCTGGTATTTGAATCAGCTGCTGTGATGCAAAAAAGACCTGTTTGGAAGTTTCTCTTCCTCTCACCTCTCTGTCTTTCCCTCTCTCCTAGTAATAGTAGCTGAGGCTACAAGGTAATAGATATGTGGCACAAAGGAACCAACTTGTCCTTAGCATCTAGAGTTGTTCCTTTAGCAAATCTGTTCTATATCACAGTTTTGGGTGCTAGTAGAGGGGAGGAAAATTTTTCCTTTACCCTTGTAGATTCTTTTGGTTGGTCCATTAATTAAATTGGCATAAGACTGATAGGAGAAAAACAAGTTGAAGTACATACATATGGAAGCCCTGCAAAGACAAAGAGATACTCCTTGGCAGAGAGGCAACTGAGGCTAATATGCCATTCTGAGCTAAAAAGGAGGTCTAGGGCTTCAAAGAGGAGGAAGACAATTCACAGGAAGATGGGAAGAGCAAATGTTTGGAACATACATGTTTGCCATGCAGAGACTATGAGACTCAGAGAGGGCTTTGAATAAATAGGCCCTGCTAGGTTCCCCAGCTTACCACTCCCAGCCCACACTTTTTGTAATTATCTCTGTATAGTTCTCTTCCTGGACCAGGCCCTCTGTCTAAACTCTTTTAGGCAGTTGAGAAGGTTAAAAAAAAATTCTTCCTGAGTCGTCTGGGCCTTCATTGACTTCAGTTCAAAGTAATCCATATTCCAAAGTGACACATTTGGGGGTGACTTGTTCTAAACCCCTTCACTAATTTGAAAGCTTAACTCAAGCCAAACTCTCCAGCCCTTTCAACTATTCGGCAAGCCACAAAATATCCTTTTATTAGACTACTTTTCTGCTTAGCCAACCAGAGTCACCTTTGATTACTTGCAACCGTAGGCTCTGATGGAAATAATAATTAGAAGAGACCAAAAAGTCAGTGAGGTCTCTCAGCAAAGGTGACACTTGAAGTGGGGCAGGAAGAATGTGAAGGAACAAGTAATATGAACAGCCTGGGGAAAGCTGAGGCTGAAGAAGGAAGTGCAAAGGCCACAGTAAGGAACTGGGGGCCCTGGAGAGAGCAAGACAAACACGGTCCCTGTTCTGGTGGAGTTTACCTCTCTGGTGGGAGTATTTAGATAGTTAAATGTAGGCAAATAATGAGTAACATAATTTCAGAGGGTGATAGGTGTTATAAGTAAAATAAAATCGGGAGTTACAGGGTGCAGGCAAAGGACTATTTTGGATAGGGTGGGCAGGAAAGGCTTCTCTGAGGAGGTGACATTACTCAGAGATAGAGGCGATTTACGACTTAGAGAAAATCCCTTGAGTACACTATTGGGACACTTTGCTTAAGGAAGTGAATTTCATAAAGGTTCTTAAAATAAAAACAAATATAGCAGGACTGTCTTTGCCGAGGTTAGGGATGTTGGGAGAATTGAGTAAGTTCTGCCCCTAGAGACAAAGTTTTTAAGTGCTTATTGATTTCGTCTTTGTGCTGATGTTCTCATCCTTAAACATGTCAAATACACGTGGCTACCTTTTTAGGGAGAAAATTCATTACATTATGAACATTTTTCTATAACTATGGAGTGGCTTAACTTTTGTTTTGGATAGCTGTTACATGAACAAGTACTAAAAACAAAACACAGAAGATAGAGATAACGCTGGTTCTTCATCACTTTGTCAGAAGCTCTTCTGGTTTGATGGAGTAGGCTGTCAGCAGTGGAATAAAGGCAGTACTAATAGAAAGAAACCTCAACTTCCAGCAATGGTGTTCCAGAAGAATCTATCTGCAGGTGGAAGTTGGTCAGTTTTATGTGAGCATGAAAAATTAATTATCAATGAAAAGGCATTTACTTCTTTCAGAGTCCATATATTTATTGACAAATAAATGTTCTTTATCTCCCCAGAGAAAAGGACTATTCTCTAAAATTGTTTAATCAATTTACTGACATGAGTCTAAACTTCGAGGGGAAAAAAGCAAAGGTACTTTCTCAGGTAGATCTCAGAAAAGATAAGGCAGGTGGGTCTTCACTATGTTTGTTTTTCAGTAGAGTTATTAACTGGAATATCTTTTCCCCACAAAACTATAAAATTTCTCCAGCAAAATATAAATAGGCTTACTGGTAAATATGGTACTTAGAATACATAAATCTACTTTTACTTCTGTCCCAAATCCCAGAAATGGCAGTGAGAGACATTTTTAGGAAGCACAAACAAATAAGGACAGAAAGCGCAGAAAAGCTGAACAAAACAGGCAAGCAAACAAACAACCTAGAGGCTAGAAAGCAAGTGAATGAGTGGTAAAGAGAACTTAATGGACCTGAGAATACAGATCCTGAAGCCAGCAAAGAGGAAATCTGTAGGCTCACTCACTCAATTTTACAGCAGAGTTTGGCAGCATTAGATGTCTCTGGAAATGGGACTGAAGGGGAGATGGAGAGGTGGGTAAAATAGAAGGATCTGCTGTAAGTCTAAAAAGCAGTCAGATCCCTCAATGACAGCCCAGTTCCTAGCATCTAGGCAACCACAGACCTCCTTTCCAAACATAGCCCTCCCACTTACCCCCCAACCCTGTCAGAGGACTGGAGATCTAGTCTTTGGGGAAGGTAGGATACAGTCTCTTGGCTGCATAGGGAGTGAAGATGAGGCAGGGGAAATAAACAGAAATATGCTTGCTAAATCCTGAAAACCTTAACCCTGTTTATCTACTCACCTTCAGAACAGTAGCTGACAGACTTTTACGCTCAGCCAGGAGATGAGAAAATCTTTACCCACATGGTCTGACTAGCTCAAAAAAAGTTTAAAGAAACCAATATTCTAGGTCCCCCAACTAAACAGCCAAACCAAATCAAAAGAGTAAAGTAACACTGCTGGATAAGCCACTTCCTTACTTCCAGCTCAACACCCCTACACACATGCAAATGCACCCAGATGGCTACTGTCTTTATCACTGGAGAGAAATCTTTTATTTGAAAGGTAAAGATACCAAAATAAAGCAACAGATAATAATAAATTGGAGGAAACACATGTTCTACATAAAGAAGAAAATCCAAAAGCAAAATAAAACATAAAACACATCATTAATATCCTCAGAAGGGTTAAAAAAAAAAAAGATATGGCCACCATGAAACAAGAATAGGATACTATAGTAAGTCAGAACATTCAGAGAACAAAACAAGGTATCAGAACTTAATATATACATATACATACATACATATATATATGTATATATATTTATAGATTAGCAGATATGAAGAAGGGATTATTAGAACTGAAAGATAAAAATTTCTGAGGAATTTCCCAGAAAGTAGAACAGACAAACAGGTGAAAATAAAAAGCTGTCTATCCCAGGAGATCCAAAATCCAATAAAATAGAGAACAGAAAAAATAAATAGGGGTGGGGGAGGAAGGAGATGTTTTTGTTTTCTGTTGCTGCATATCAACGGACCACAAACATAGCACCTTAAGACACTGTACTTTGATTATCACAAAATTTTCATGGGCCAGGAGTCCAGTACTCTTAGGCTGCAGTGAGTGAGCCAGCTAGGGCTGGGATCTCGTCAGAAGCTCAGAATCTTCTTCTAAATCTCATGCATTTTGGGGGCAGAATTCATTTCTTTATAGCTCTAGAACTCATGGTAGCTTGCTTTTTCAAGGACAGCAAGAAAAACCAACTTTTACCTCTAAATATTTTAAAAAAAACAGGTTTAAAATAAATGTTTGTTTAATTTTAAGTGAACATTTATAGAGTTTGTGTATCCAAATGAATATTATTGCTTCTGTTGAATTAGGATGACCTGCTTCATTGTTGATCAGAATAATGTTAGAGAATTATATCTAAAGCCAGAAACACATTTTTTAATTTAATTTTTTATTTATATTGAAGTACGGTTGATTTACAATGGTGTATCAGTTTCAGGTGCAAAGCAAAGTGATTTAGTTTTACATATAAAATACAACCTTTGTTGTTGAGATTCTTTTCCCATATAGGTTATTGCAGAATATTTAGTACAGTTCCCTGTGCTATACAGTAGGTCCTTTTTGATTATTTATTTTATATGTAGTAGTGTGTATATTAATCCCAAACTCCTAATTTATCCTCCCATCCATCATGTTTTTCCCTTTGGTAACTGTAAGTTTGGTTTCAAAATCTGTGAGTCTGTTTCTGTTCTGCAAATAATTTTTTTTAGATTACATATATAAGTAATATCATATAATGTTTGTCTTTCACTGTCTTACTTTACTTAGTATGATAATCTCTAGATTCTTCCATGTTGCTGCAAATGGCATTGTTGCATTCTTTTTTATGGCTGAGTAATATTCCATTGTATATATGTATCCGCTTCTCTTTTGATGGATATTTAGGTTGCTTCCGTGTTTGGGCTATTTTAATTAGTGCTGCAGTGAACACTGGGGTGCATCTATCTTTTCAAATTATGGTTTTCTCTGAATAGATGCCCAGAACTGGGATTGCTGGCTCATATTGTAGTTCTATATGTAGTTTTTAAAGGAACTTCCATACTGTTTTCCGTAATGATTTCACCAATTTACATTCCTACCAACAGTGTAGGAGAGTTCCCTTTTCTCCATACCTTCTCCAGCATTTACTGTGTGTAGACTTTTTGATGATGGCCATTCTGACTAGTGTGAAGTGATGGCTCATTGCAGTTTTTTGATTTGCATTTCTCTAATAATTAGCAGTGTTGAGCATCTTTTTATGTGATTTGTGGCCATCTGTATGTCTTTTTTAGAGAAACGTCTATTTCTATATTCTGTCCACTTTTGATTTGGTTATTTGATTTTTTGATGTTCAGCTGCATGAGGTATTTGTATATTTTGGAGATTAATCCCTTTTCAGTTGCTTCATTTGCAAATATTTTCTCCCATTCTGTGGGTTGTCTTTTCTTCATGTTTATGGTCTAAATCCTCTTTTAAAAGGCTTACCTACCAGGTCAGTCTCACTCGGATGATTTCTTTTGATTTACTTAGAGGCAACTGATTAGGGATCTGTATCACATTTGCAAAATCCCTTCACTTTTGCCATATAACATTAAATAATTGTGGGGGTAATATTTTATTCTTTTTGCCATATTCTTTTGGTTAGAATCATATTGAAAGTCATATCTAGGATTCCTTGGTAGCTCAGGGTGTTGAGGATCCTGCTGTTGTCACTGCTATGACTTGGGTCACTGCTGTCGTACAGGTTTGATCCCTGGCCTAGGAACTTCTGCATACTGCAGGTGCAACCAGAAAAAGAGAATTCCTATCCTCACTTCAGGGGAAGAGATTCTGTGGGGGCACATAGGCTCCCTTCATGGGAGCCACCTTAGAATTCTGCCTACCACAGGAGAGAAAAGAATCATTAAAAATAGAATATAAGACAGTTATTGAGGCTTAAAACACATGATTTTGCAGACCGGAAGAAATCACTGAATGCCAGCATAAAGATACAGATAGACCTTGTCAGTCTTTCAGAAAACAGTGAACCACAGAAAGATCTGATAAGCTTCCACTGAGGAGCATGTTACAAACAGAAGATCAGAGTTGAAAATAGCATTAAGTCTCTAAAGAGAACCTACTTAAAATTCAAAGGTAATGGAAAATGCCTTCAAAATTAGGAAGCAAAATGATTTCTACACTTGAATCCTATAGTTAGAAAACTGTCAGTTTAGCTTCAGGAGAGAATAAAGATATTTTCAACCTGTAAGATCTCAATTATTTCTGATGTACCTTTTCTCAGAAAAAGGTCTGCAAATTTGCTCCATCAAAAAGAGAAAAGAGAATAGAGGAGAATTAGCAGAGGAATAAGGCAAAAGGAATCCCAAAATTGGGTAAGGGAAGATCCCAAACAACCATAATGCAGCATTGGGAAAGCCACACACTCAGAAGGAAAAAAGTTGGAAGGGTTCAAGAAAGATTTCCATAAAAAGAAACTCAGAATGGAGGATGAAACTGATAGAATACTTCCTGCATTTTAAGATACTTGAGAGAAATTTAGATAATTGACATAGACTTTTGGTTTGAATTAGTGATGGATAAGTCAGAGAAAACTAGGAAAAGAGCAACACAAGATGATTATCAATAATTGTGCATGGAGTTCCCGTCGTGGCTCAGTGCTTAACGAATCCGACTAGGAACCATGAGGTTGCAGGTTCGATCCCTGGCCTCGCTCAGTGGGTTAAGGATCTGGCATTGCCATGAGCTGTGGTGTAGGTTGCAGATGTGGCTCGGATCCCATGTTGCTGTAGCTGTGGCATAGGCTGGCGGCCACAACTCTGATTAGACCCCTAGCCTGGGAACCTCCATTTCCTGAGGGTGCGGCCCTACAAAAGACAAACAAACAAAAACAAAATTTGTGCAGGAAAGGGGAAGAAATTCTGACTTTCTACATGGCACAGCTATGAATAATGTTTACGTAGTGATAATAATGCCATTACCAAAGTGGGTATTAGTATATATGGAGGATGAGAGAAGGAAAAGGTTGTGCTTGTGTTATCAAGGCATGAGGAGAGAAGTGAAGTAGATCTTCGACTTCTCTTGCAGTTGATCTGTCGATAATACATAAAACTGTGAAAATAAGAAGAGGCTCTGCAGCATGCTGTTTGCACTCATGGAGGAAAATATCAAAAGATTTTTTGATATTTTTGATAGATATATGGTGGAAGTACTTTTGGAAAAGAGAAACTAGAACAGGAAAGGGAGAAGGCAGGAGACCACCATTTTTCTATAACAAGGCTTATAAATCTAACTTACATTTCAAGCTGATGAAAAAATACCAAATAAAAAAGCACAAACTGAAATGATTAGATAAAGCAATTATTATATAACTGCTTTACTTTTCATTCTAGATATACTCACTATTTAATTCCTTAAAAAGTTCACTATAATGTTCACCTTTGTTGTATTTTACAATCATGTTTACCACAACTTAAACATCAAATGAGTTTTTTTTTTTTTTCCCAAAGTTTTCCCTTTAAGAAGTTAGACACTTAGTTCACAGTTGTTGCAACTACCTGAAATATTTTTGGAACTGTTTTTAGAATTTCAAAGCCTCTGGCAAACTTCTTTAAATAACTTCAAAGGTGTCAATTCATGGATTTAACATTTTGAAAGAACAAGAAATCATTTGAAATCACATTAGATTTGAGTGGTCAAGCTATCTAAATCTATTTTGGGTAAAAAATCAAGGTATGAGAATAAACTAATACAACTGATTTTGGGGGGCTGGCTTATAAAGTAGCTGTAAAGGGGATTTTAAAAAGGGAAAGGATTCCAAAAGTATTTTGTCTTTGAAGCATAATTATTACAGTATTTGTTTGAGGCAAAATTTTTAGTAAAGCACTTTCATAAAGAAGTTAAGGATATTCTTCATAAGCACACAAACCAAAATCTATATTAGAAACCTGCAGAAATGATTTTAGGAGAAAAATGCCAAATGAGATAATACTGCTTAAATGTTGCAGGTGTTTCTCTCTTCTAAATGCAAGTAGGATTGACCCACCCACTGAAATTAGCAAAGAGCCTTATATAACTATAATTTCTTTTTCTTTTTTCTTTTTTTAGTACCATTGCTGCTTATTATGACTTTGGGGAAGCATTTTTTTAAAGTTTTATTGAAATATAGTTGATTTACAATGTTGTGATAATTTCTGCTATACAGCAAAGTGATTACACACACACACACACACACACACACACACACACACACACACACACACACACACACCTACCCCTTCTCAGATTCTTTTCCCATATAGATTATCACAGAATAGTGGGTAGAGACCCAACTGGTGAAATTAGCAGAGAGTTTTCTATAATTATAATTTCTTGTCTTCTCTCAAAAGAAGAGATATGATTAGAAGTAAATCTGTGCTTTTGAATGGACTTTTAACTGCTCCTAGCTAAATTATCTGACAGACAAGTGGAACCACTGCTGTCTCATGATCTGGTATTGCTGCATTGCATTGATGAATCTAAGGCATCCCTTCCTTCAAAGATGAGTGACATGGCTAAAGTAGTATCAAAGTCTTCCACTCTTCCTCAGATCTGCTTAGCTGAACCTCACCAACAGAGGACCTCTGATACCCCATGGTTGATCTGGATCACATTCTCAAGTGTGGGGACCTTGTGGACATCCACCTCTTTCTACTGAGTAAACTTTTCCAAGCATAAGAGAACATTGCCTGGATGTGCAAGGGGACTGCCAGTTGTCCACTATTCTTATTTCCTCTTGGGGGAAAAAAAATAAAGAACTACATTTCCCTCATGCAGAGAGATTAGCTAATGGAACATGAGTAGGAGAATTATGCAATTCTCCCAGATCCAGCCCCTCCTGCCATCATCTAATGCAGATGATGAGGAGGCCCAAGGGGATGGTGGAACCAGATGCTGGAACGAGCCTAGGGGCATAGATGACTGCATGTAGTAGCTGCTCCTGCCTACCTAACAGCTTCCCTGGACTATAATATAAAAAAGAATTTTTTCTTTAAGTAAATTTGAGTATGTTATTTAAGAAAATGTGAGAGTCTCTTTGTCACTTGGCCTAGTCTATGCTCATGCTCTAATAAACTGGCTTTTTACCTGGAATAAGGCCCCTAATTTCTGACCCTTGAGAGATTATAGATGGAAGAACCCCTCTTAAGCCAGGGCTTCCTACTTGAAATATGAAAAATGGAAATAGGATTTCCCATCACAGCTCAGCAGAAACAAATCTGACTAGCATCCATGAGGACACAGGTTTGATCCCCAGCCTCGCTCAGTGGGTTAAGGATCCAGCGTTGCCATGAGCTGTGGTGTGGATGGTAGATGCGGATTGGATCTGGTGTTGCTGTGGACGTGGTGTAGGCCACACTATAGCTCTGATTCAACCCCTAGCTTGGGAACCTCCATATGCCATGGGTGTGGCCCTAAAAAAGCAAACAAACAATCAAAAAAAGCGAGAGAAAAGAAAAATGGAAATATGTGCTTGTTTTAGTTAATATGGCCCAAATGAATCCATGCATTGCTATTGAGAAGATAAAAGTAGGTTTTAGTCTTGAGAAGATGTGACAAAAATATGATGATCATAAAAGAAATGTATAAATTAATGAGTTAAAGATTGTTAGAAGAAAGACTGCATTTACACAGGGGGTTGGTTGGAATAGGCCTTGGAGGCAGCAGAAAAAAGATAAGCTGATGTGATTTGCCCTGACCAGGGTAGTGTCTTTTTAAGATGGACATGAGCTCCTGAGGTCAGAGATTAGCAGGCAACAAGGACCCAGACAATATAATGAAATGGTTCTGACTTAGAGAGACATAGGAATTTGATGTCAGAGGGAAATGTGCAAATTCAACTTGAGGTTATCTGCACTATTCACTGAGGCTCCCCATGCATGTTTGTATTCTTCAGGAAGCATGAAGCCCGAAGAGTGGGGTGTTGTTGTTGTTATTTTTTTTCTTCCAGAAATCCTGCTTTTTTAAGTAAGCTTTTTATTTCAAAATACTTATGGATTTACAAAAGAACTGTCAAGATAGTACAGAAAGTTCCCACATCCTGTACACCCAATTTTCTCTATTACTAAAGTCTTATATTAGTATGGTACATTCCATATAATTAATGAACAAATATTAATACAATATTATTAAACCAAAGGTCATAGTTTATTAAGAAATCTTTCCTTTTTACCTTGTGTCCTTTTTCTGTTCCATAATCCCATTCAGGATACTGCATTATATTTACATGTCCTGTCTCCTTAGGTTCTTGTTGGCTGTGACAGTTTTTCAGATTTTCCTTGGTTTTGATGACATTGACATTTTTGTGGAGTACTGGTCCAGTAATTTGTAGAATGTCCCTTAATTGAAATTTATCTAATTTTTTTATGATTAGTGTAGGATTATGGGTTTGGAGGAGGAAAATCACACAGGTAAAGTGTTATTCTCATCATATCATATCAAGAGTACATACTATTAATATGACTTATCCCTGTTAACTTTAACCGTGATCATCTGGTTCTGGTGATGTTTGTTAGGTTTCTCCACTCTAAAGTTACTCTTTTCCCCCTTTCCAAACTGTCTTCTTTGTAAGGAAGTCACACATGGCCCACATTTAAAGAGTGGGCTGCTATGTTTCACCTCATTTAAGGATGAGAAAGATGAGTATCTACATATATTACTTGAAATTCTTCTGCATAGGAAATTTAGCTATTTCCTCTTATTGTAAATAATACATATATCATACATATGTTTTATATATATATATGGACTCATGGCTATACATTTTATGCTTTTGGTTACAGTCCAATACTATTGTATTTATTTAGTTAAATTTTTCCAGTTTGGCCTTTGGGAATTCTTTCACTTAGCTCCTGTTTCCTGTTGACATATGTTCATTATATTTTGGGGGGTGCTTTTGTTATTCAGCATTTCCTTTACTGTTTTGGCACTGTAAGATGCTCCAGACTCATCTTGTATATTTCCTGCACTAGTCCAGGAATTGGCCATTTCTCCAAGGAGCCTTTGTTTCTTTTATTGGAATGGTATTAGAGAATATGTTCTGGCCACTAAGAATGCTCATTTCTACGGGGGTGTGCTTGCTCTAGGTTCTGTCAGATAACAGAGCAAGGAAATAGATGTGTGTATACTAACCCCTTTATGTACATGTCTATAAAACTCTCTGTATATATCCATCTATATCTAGATGAAGCTTAATAAGAGTTCATATTGAAGTTGCCAACTCCAATCCCTTACAATACGAATCATTCAAGTCTTCTCCCTTTGATGATCTGAAACTTCCACTACTGCAGTGAGGAACCTGGCTCCAGCTACCCACCATCCATTTGTCTTCAACCCCAGTATACACATACACTAGTTTCAGAACTGTTAGGCCATACCCCCATAAGGAAACAACTTGGTCAACTTGAATACAGTGCTTATGTACAATTGCTTTTGCCTTTAGTCTTACAAATTCTACTAATTTCCGGAGTTTCTTAGGTCAGCAACTTATTTATTCCCCAACAAACTTTAGTGAAATTGTTTTATCCATTTGTAGTACAATTAGATTCTTGTGTCATGATCTGCATTCCATCCTGGGATCCCCTGACCTCCTAAATGATATTTTTAAATTTTCCCACATTAAAGTTAACTTTTTGTGCTATGAAGTTCTGTGGGTTCTGACAAATGTGTGGTATCATGTAGCCACCATTACAGTAGCATACGGAAGAGTTTCATCCCCTCAAAACTCACCTGTGCTTCTTCTAGTCAACCCTCTTTCCCCCCAGATTGTTGGCAACCTCTGATCTTTTCACTGTATATTTTTGCCTTTTCCAGAATGTTATATAAATGGGATCATGTATTCTATAGCCTTTTCAGAGTGACTTCTTTGACAAGGCAGTATGCATTTAGGATTCTTCTATGTCTTTGCATGGCTTGACAGCTCATTTCTCTTTACTGCTGAATAGTATTCCATTGTATAAATGTACAAGAGTTTATTTATCCATTTACCTATTAAAGAACATCTTGGCTGCTTACAATTTTTTGAATTATGAATAAACATTCATATACAGGCTTTTGTGTAGATCTAAGTTTTCAAATCAGTTAAGTAAATACTTGCTGGATTTTATGGCAAGACTATATTCAGCTTTGTAGTAAATGTTCAAACTGTTTTCCAAAATAGTGGTGCCATTTTTTTTCATTGAGAGTTCCTATTATTCCACATCCTCTCTAGCAATAGACATTGTCTTTTTTTTTTTAATTTTAGCCATTCTAATAGGTGTGTAGTGGTATCTCATTGCTGTTTTAATTTGCATTTCCATAATGACAAATGATGTTGAGCATTTTTTTATTTTATGATTTTTATTTTTTCCATTATAGTTGTTTTACAGTGTTCTGTCAATTTCTACTGTACAGCAAAGTGACCCAGTTATACATATATACATACATTCTTTTTCTCATATTATTCTCCATCATGTTCCATCACAAGTGACTGGATTTAGTTCCCTGTGCTATACAGCAGGATCTCTTTGCCTATTCACTCCAAATGCAGTAGTTTGCATCTATTATCCCAAGACTCTCAGTCCATCCAACTCCCTCCCCCTGGGAAACCACAAGTCTGTTCTTCAAGTCCATGAGTTTCTTTTCTATGGAAAGGTTCATTTGTGCCATGTATAAAGTTCCAGTTATAAGTGATGTCATATAGTATTTGTCTTTCTCCTTCTGACTTACTTCACTTAGTATGAGTCTCTAGTTTTATCCATGTTGCTGCAAAGGGCATTATTTTGTCCTTTTTTATGGCTGAGTAGTATTCCGTTGTGTATATATACCACATCTTCTTAATCTACTCATCTGCTTGTGGACATTTACGTTGTTTCCATGTCTTGGCTATTGTGAATAGTGCTGCAATGAACGTACAGATGCAGCTATCTTTTTTCAGTGAAATTTTTGTCTGGCTATATGCTCAAGAGTGTGATTGTTTGGTCATGTGGTAGTTCTATATTTAGTTTTCTGAGGTATTTCCATACTTTTTCCATAGCGGCTTTACCAATTTACATTCCCACCAACAGTGTAGGAGGGCTCCCTTTTCTCTATACCCTCTCCAGTATTTGTTATTTATTGACTTGTTAATGATTGCCATTCTGACAGGTGTGAGGTGGTACCTCATAGTTGTTTTGATTTGCGTTTCTCTAATAATCAGGGATGTTGAGCATTTTTTCATATGCCTTTTGGCCGTTTGTATATCTTCTTTGGAGAAATGTCTATTTAGGTCTTCTGTCTATTTTGAATTGGGTTATTAGGTTTTTTGCTGTTGAGTTATGTGGGTTGTCTGTCTATTTTAGAGATTAAGCCCTTGTCAGTTGCATAATTTGAAACTATTTTCTCCCATTCTGTAGGTTCTCTTTTTTTTTATGGTTTCCTTTGCTACGCAAAAGATTGTCAGCTTGATTATGTCACATTGGTTTATTTTTGCTTTTATTTCTGTTGCTTAGGCAGACTGACCTGAGAAAATATTTGTAAAGTTGATGTCATAGAATGTCTTACCTATATTCTCTTCTAGGAGGTTGATGGTGTCTTATCTTACATTTAAGTCTTTAAGCCATTCTGAGTTTATTTTTGTGCAAGGTGTGAGGGTGTGTTCCAGTTTCATTGATTTACATGCGGCTGTTCAGTTTCCCCAGCACCACTTCCTGAAAAGACGGTCTTTTTCCCATTGTATATTCCTGCCTCCTTTGTCAAAGATGAATTGACCATAGGTGTCTGGGTTTATTTCTGGGTTCTCTATTCTGTTCCATTGGTCTGTATGTCTGTTTTTGTACCAGTACCACACTGTCTTGATGACTGTGGCTTTGTAATATTGCCTGAAGTCTAGGAGAAGTTTGCCTCCTGCTTGGTTTTTGTTCCTCAGGTTTGCTTTGGCAATTCTGGGTCTTTTGTGGTTCCATATAAATTTTTGGATTGTTTGTTCTAGTTCTGTGAAAAATGTCCTGGGTAATTTGATAGGGATTGCATTGAATCTGTAGAATGCTTTGGGTAGTATGCCCATTTTTATGATATTAATTCTTCCAACCCAGGAGCAAACAAAAGTCCAGGACCAGATGGCTTCACAGGCAAATTCTACCAAGCATACAAAGAAGAACTTATATGTATCCTTCTTAAACTTTTCCAAAAGGTTGAAGAAGAAGGAACACTCCCAAAGTCAATCTATGAAGCCGCCATCACCCTAATACCAAAACCAAAGATACTACCAAAAAATAAAATTATAGGCCAATATCTTTGATGAATATATCTGCAAACATTCTCAACAGAGTTTTACCCAACCAAATCCAACAGCATATTAAAAAGATCATACAGCACGGCCTGGTGGGATTCATCCTAGGTTCATAAGGATGGTTCGACATAACACAAATCAATCAATGTCATACACTACATTAATAAAAGAAAAGTCAAAAACCACATGATCATCTCAATAGATGCAGAGAAAGCATTTGACAAAGTCCAACATCCATTCATGATAAAAATTCTTACCAAAGTGGGTATAGAGGAAACATACCTTAACATAATAAAAGCCATTTATGACAAACCAACAGCGAATATAATACTCAATGGAGGAAAGCTGAAAGCTTTCCTGCTAAAATCTGGACAAGACAGGATGTAACTCTCACCACTTTTGCTAAACATAATATTGGAAGTCCTAGCTGCAGGTAATTAGAAAAACAAAAGAAATAAAAAGTATCCAAATTGGAAGAGAAGTGGTAAAATTGTCAATGTATGCAGATGTCATGATACTATATATATATGGGAAACCCTAAGGACTCCATACAAAAACTACTCAAACTCATCAGTGAATTCAGCAAAGTAGCAGGATACAAGATTAACATTCAGAAATCGGTTACATTTCTGTATACTAACAATGAAATATTAGAAAAGGAATATTAAAAATAAAATACCTTTTAAAATCACACTTCCAAAAATTAAATACCTAGGAATAAACCTGACCAAGGAGCTGAAAGACTTATATGCTAAGAACTATAAAACATTGATCAAGGCAATTAAAGAGGATTCAAAGAAATGGAGCATTGTTTAATGTCTATATGCAATCTGAATGTCTTCTTTAGTCCATGCTTCTTTTTAATGTAGTTTTTCCTTAGAAGGCATAACATATTGTCTTTTATATTTTCTACACCAGTCCTAGAATCAGCTATTTCTGGATGGTTGACTAGATTTCATGTTTTTTAGGTACAATCATGTTCCAATTTGTCCTGATTGGTGTTTTCAAAATGCTCCAAATCTGTCTCTCCTTTAGATATAGTATCTTGGATTACTTCTAATGCCCTCATCTCTTTCTTTAATTGTAAATTTGTATTAATTTTAATCTCAGATGGAAATCCTATTTCCAAAATCTTAAAATGAGAAAAATACAACTTCATTGTTGCCTCATAGAAGTCCTACACTTAGAAATCCTACACTTCTCTTTATTTAAAAATATTATTCTATTTAACTATAACTACAACTATTATTCTATTTAACTGTAAATTATTCTATTATAACTATTCTATTTGAACTCATACTTCAAATATTTTAGAACTGGTTGACTTACATCATAGATTTGCTTTCATTATCCTAATATTTTCATTTAAGGTTTTGTCTAGTGTAGTGGTTCCTAAACTTTGGTGTGCATCAGAATGTCAGAAAGCCAAAAAATACTGCAGTAGTATAGGTTCATTAAGCTAGGGCCTGGGCCTTTGTATCTTTATCAAGATCCCCAGGTGTTTCTGATACTGACCAAAGTTTGAGAGTCATTGGTTTCATGTTTGGAACTTAGGACCAATCTAACCCTCAATAGAAAACACACACACGGCCTGTCTAGATACTGATTAAAAGTTTCAGAGGCCAAGGCTGTTGTCTTTCCATGTCCCTAACCTAATACTTCAGGGGGTTTATGTGCATGATTTTTGTCTAGGGTTCAAATTAAACACCAGTATAATATTTTTAAAGTGTAAGATGATAAGAAAAACTGGTTTATTCTGCACAGTTTACCAAAGGAACATGTTTAAACCATCTGGACACATCATACCAGGTTAAATTAAAACTATTAAAAGATGTGTTCCAGAATTTGCATTTTAAGAAGTACACTTTAACACAGGGTAGACAATCCATACATCTTTTCATATTACTGGTTCACCACTCTTCTACACAATAAAAATTAAATGGCAGGGTTTTTTTTTTATAGCAAAGCATTAACCTAAATTGAGAAGATAAGATTCAACAATATAGCATTTTATAACCAGAAAGCAACTAGTTCTCAATATTTTTCTTTAAAAACTCAAGTCTTCGTGTGCTTTGTGTCCTTCTAAGCTATGGCTAATATTCAATATAACTTAAGATAGCACAGTTCCATTCCAAAAAAAAACTTCATCACATCAAAACATTATTTGCATATTCATAAGATTCCACCTTCAGGCAGAGACATGAGCTCTTTTTCTTGCAAACTATTACATCAATAGAAATATACAAATAAGCATCAAGAAAAATGTGAATAAGGATATTAAATGAAAAATGTTCACTCACCAGTGCACAGTTTAATATCAGGTGGAGCATATGCTTGCTTGATTACAAAGTAAATTTTAAAGGGAAATAATTATGCTCATTGTTCACATAAATATTTAATTGCCATTATTACTAATAATTTCTAATACTGATGAGTGTACTTCTGAGCAATTATTTGAATTTGCTAGAAAATATACTAACATGACTTTTTTTAAAAATATATTTACATTTTACCCAAGGGGCTATTTTTTAATCAAAATAATATACCAAGACTGGTTGAAAGCACTTTACATTTTCAAAGGTCTCTCCAAACTCAGTTGTAATCCAGACATGAGTATTTTCCCATGAAAATACCAGCTGCTTAAGCTACCTTTGCCAGAAACTAGATTATGCTCTTCATTTTACCAGTAACTAATGGTTACTCTCATGAGATATTTCTTTAAATTTTTGCTGTGAGGATAATTTTATAATCACTACCAAGTAGATATAATTTTTTCATCCTTTTAAGAAATTTAAATTCCTCTTCTTAATCTTAACTTCAGTGTATTTGGATGTATCTAAACTTTGTCCTTAGTCCATATCAGATTATTTCCATCTTTCCTCTAACTTAAAAGGAATCTTATCCTTCCATTTCATACCAATCCTGGAAAGCAAGACATACATGAAAACAAAATCTTTAATGGCCTTGATTTGTTAATCACTGAAAGATTTCAAATATTTCTACTTAGCCCCTCTGAAACACTAATTGTTATAGTGTGGTATAAGCAAAACCCTTTGAACATCTATAGGACACAAATCCTATTAGTGAGGAAGAATCTTTTTATATCTTTTTTTGTGTATAATACTTATAATTATTAATTGACCGATTAGGAATAAAAGAGATCTTCCATAGTTAAACAAAAACTTGACCTCCTTAAACATAATCATACTCTTCCATTTCAATAAGTCTAGTAAGTCATATTGAGATGAGGTTATCATAATTTCCATAAACCAAGGCTGCTTGAAGTTGTGACTGACTTAAACCAAAGACAGCCTGCTGCAGTTGACAACAAGGCTGATTTGTGAGGCCCAGGTGGTCACTTATTGGTGTCTAGACAGAGCTTCTTTAACCTTACACTTTAACCTCTGCCCTCCCCCGCCCCCAACCAAAGGAACCACTTTCCAGGTCAGCAAAGTTTGAGGATTAGTAGGTAGGGCTGCCATGCCTCAACCTTGGAATACATTAGAGAACGGGCCGAGAGCACTTCAGCACAGCTTTTGAAGGCAGTTGCCATCAAATTGCTAACCCACTCTCTAGCCTCAGAGAACACAGTACTGACTTTATTCTTTATATGGGTTCCTTGTAAAAAAGTGCAGTGGTTTTAAAATTCCACTCCTGACCCATAAGACCTTCGGTGATCCTCTCCTGCACCCTGCGCATACCACTTTTCCCATTCACTCACTGCAGGTATGAGTCTACAGTTCACGTCTATTAACTAGATGTATTGAGAAGGACTTTAAATTTCCTTCAGTACACATCTAGAACAGTTCTATCACTTTTAAGATCTCATATTCATGCTAAGGCTTTCATATATGCAGGCCACAAATGCAAAAATAGACTATACTAACTCAATTAAATTCTTATTGTCATTCTCAAATATCAATTTTAAAGATTTGAATGTATCTGAATTGTAAATATTTCTAAAATAAAATAACCAGCTCAAATGATATACGAAGAAGAAAATATCCCAAACTCTCATATGTATTTCAGAACAAATAAAGTCCTCTAATGAGTTACTGTTGAAACTGTGTTCTTGTTTAGTAGTTAAACCAAGTCATAGTTAATCCAAGTCATAGTTAAACTGCACTTATTTCTTTTATGTCCCACATTTCTCAGCAAGAATCCAGTTTTTGCTTAACAACTTCATTCTGAATTCAAAAAATAAAAGTGGCTTCACCATTGATAAGCAAATTTAGTTTTAGTAAACAGTAGCCACTTCATCAATGAAATGGAGAGAGTAATTTTCACACTTGTGTGTCAAAAGATGTCTCAAGTCTGACATTTGCTTGTCTAAAATACATAGTTACTTTATGAATATTCATGTATGAGATTTTATTAAAGTTCTAAAACTTGAGTTCTTTACTGTCCCAATTTGGAAAAGGCCAACTTGTTTAACCTAAGCACAACAACAACAAAAAATAGGGTTTTGGTATTTTGGTGCCAGAAAAGGAATGATTAGTTGAAGAGGAGAGATGATTTCTGAAACAAATTCAGTGTATGTGTTTGTGTGTATGTGTACTTATTTGAATGTATGTATATAATTATTGGTTACATTAAAAGAAAATACTGCTGACGTTGATCACTATCCTTACATGCAGATAGGGCTGAAAAGGCTTCTTCATAATCAATAATATATTTAGAAGTATAGATGAATGAAGTTGGATTTGTGGCTACAGCTTTTTTGTAGATCCTGCTGCTCTTGGTTGCTTTGCCTCTTAGACCCTGTCTACAGCTCAGGACAGAGTGTTCTGACCACTAGTACTAACATCCATACACCACCTCCAGGGTGGCCAGACTGTCAGAGACCCAGGTATATCCTTCATTTTGATTAATCTGCTGTATAGACAAACAGAGCCAATTGGAGAGTTGTAATCCAAACTTTTCTCAAAATGTTCTCTGACTTTGTAAATGAAATTATTAAGAAGCTATTATGACTTGTAACTTAAAGGACTACGATAACTTATTAGTTTTGCTAAGAAAAAGAATTTCAGAGACTTCATCACTGTTATAGGCTAGATGTTTATGTCCCACCAAAATTCATATGTTGAAACCCTAACTCTCAAATGACTGTATTTGTAGATGGCCTTTCTGGAGTAATTAAAGTTAAAGGGGTCAGAAGGATATACCCTAACCTGATGGGGCTGCTTCCCTTCTAAAAGGAGAAGACACCAGAGAGCTCTCACTCTCCTGAACTGAACTGGGAGAGGATAAATTTCTGTGGATTAAGTCATCCTGACTATGGTGTTTTGTTGTGGCAGCCCAAGCACACTAATATAGCCACTGAAAATATATTCCTAGGCACCCCAGGAGACAGTAGAGCAGGGAAGAGAGCAGAAGACTTGATTTGATTTGACTGCAACTTCTTTATATATAACAGGTGATGGCTACATTACCTGTCCCATCAAACAAGCAAATAGGCAGACCAAAGAAAAGGCTATAACCATGGGTGAAGAAGGCAGAGTTACACTAGAAAATGAGTCATTTAAAAAGTTCTCTGAAAATAGGTTTCCTGCTTATGTCCCTTTATTGATATACTGCACTTAATTCAGAAATGGTCTAATTCCAGAAGGGAAACAAACGTTACTAGTACATGCTACAAATTTAACCTGTTGTCTTAATATTTTGTTATTTATTTTTTAAAAATATAGTAAGCATCTGCAAAGCCTTACTCAAAACAAAAGTTCAGACCTTGGAGTTCTCTTCTTGTGGTGCAAGCGGGTTAAGGATCCAGTGTTGTCACTACAGTAGCTTGGGTTGCTGCTGTGGTACAGGTTCCTTCCCTGGCTTTGGAATTCCCACGTGCTGCAGGTTTGGCCAATAAATAAATAAATAAATAAGTGAAAAATAAATATATTTTTTAAAAAGTACAAACCTTGACAAAAACCTATAATTAAACTTCTGGTTCTCTACCAATCCATCTCCAAATTGAGATAGCCATCATTTTACATCCTATTTCATAATTTCTTCACTTTCCTTTTTATGTTTTAGTGCATTTATAAATAGTAATTAAAAGAATGGTTTTAACATTATGAAGAGGATCACCTTCTACTTTTCATACCAAATTATAGTAGGCAGTGAGCTCTTTTCTTTCACACCTTTTGTGAGATTAAGTGGAATTGAGTGTTCAAAATATCCTTGCATTTTGGGCTTTCTCTCGAATTTCCAATGTTCCTTCAGGCACAGTGATCTTTCCCATCATTGTCAGCAGCAGTCACACCCAGACAGAAAATTAGCACATAGGTTACCTTGTTTGCCACTGGTTTGCAGAATCTTGATTGTAGCAGTCAGGTAAATACCCACTTGATCTGAATGTCCATTCATATGAGGTTTGATGAGAAACTGAAGGGACTAGCACAACTGCAGTTATATTAAATATAATTGTCACATCATTTATAACTATTCATGTTGCAATCAATAAAAATCCAACTGAAACTAGCTTTAATAGTAGAGAAGATTTACTGGCTCACCTGATTGTAAAGTAATATAGATGGAGTGGTCTTCAGGACTGGTTTGATTCAATGACTCAAAGATATCAAAACAAGTTTGTTGTTTTATTAGTCTCTCTTCTTTGTCTTCTACATTATCATCTTCACCCTAAAGTTAATTTCTTATGGAGGAAAAAGACTATAGAAAGAGAAAGCTGGCTTTTGGAAGCTACCACAGAAAAGTGAGGAATCTTCTTTCTTAGAAACCCCCAGAAAAGTCAATCTCACATTTCATTAGTTTGAATTAGAAAACTCTTTGTAACACTTTTACTTCCTCCAATAATCTCTTCAAAATGCCTGTTATTAAGTACTTATCAACCCCAATAGCTTCTTTTTTCACATATAACTTTATTATATCTAAAACCTGTACCAAGAAACATATCTATGTCAGATAAACAATTGTACCAAATGTACAACTACCAATGCAAGGTGTTAATAATAGGGGAAACAGTGGGAGAATGAGGAGTATACTTTCTGCACAGTTTTTCTGTAAACATAAAATTGCTCTTAGAAAATGAAGTCATTTTTTAAAAAGTGTACTCAGAATTCTCTGGCCAGTTACCTTTGGGTAATGTTCACAATGATGTTCCAGAACTGTGTTTTCCACTGTCCCTTTTGGCATGAACTTCCACATTTATTCCTAGCTGAACCCCTCTCCCCCATCTTCCACAGCAACAAGGATATCACGATGCTTCCTGTGTAGCAATATTAAATCTTCTCCCAAACCATGCCAGTACAGGGTTAAAATACATTACTCCATTCCTGATATGAATATTATCCAAGTTCATTTCTCAATGAAACTGACAAATACATAATCTAATAAGAAATGCATTTGAGTTATATCTCTCCTGACATTTTCTGAATATGATTGGTGAAAAATAAAGACTTGTGGAAAGATTGAAGTAAGAATATACCCAAAATGTTTGCAAATAATTCTTTGATTATTATTTTTCTTTTGTTTTGGCTCTGCATAGTCAAAAGAATGAGGCATTTATCTTTATTTTTAGTTGGAATACTTTTTGATTAAGTAGCAGAATATCAATATCCTGGGGTATAAATAGCTCTAGCTGAGAGCAAACAAAAGCTTTCGAGTGCTATGTAGTTCAGAGCCCATACAGTTATCATAAATTTTACTTCTAACAAAAGACATCAGGGTTAACAAAATTGTTTAATTTGCTTAGGCAGGATGAACCTTGTGCCTCTGCAAATTATTTCATGAGCTTTATGTTGAATAATGCTCCAGAGAGATACCTTTTTCTCCATTTATACCCTAGTAGGAGTTAGCTTCTAGTTTATTTCAAGTACATAATATATGTGAAAAAGTGCTTGCAAATTAGAGGAATTATTGTAACACAAGTCTGCCTTAAGACATACAGGCACTCAAGTTAAACAGGAATTACGTTCTTTAGCTAACAGATTTATGGAATGTAATGAAATTTTGCTACTGGGTAGTAAGAATAGACTGTATAGTCTATTTCAATGGAGAATGGAAAAAGTAAGTAGGAGACAGTGTTGAGAAAGACAATGAAGTAAGATTCAGAAGCCGTTTGACCTTGAGCTCTTGACTTCTCTAAACCTTAGTTTCTTTGTAACGTAGTAATTCTAGGCCATGTTACTATTAGGATCAAATTATATAATAGATGCAAATGGGTTTTATGCCTTTCAAAGAACGATGTTAATTTAAAATATTATTATATAAGAGGTAATGGATTATCTTATCAAGGCATGTGAAATGGGGTGAAAGGAATGTTCTATAATGTATAGAGTAAGATGTGTTAATGAAGAAAGTCCTTGCTAAGAGTCTGTAAACCCAGGTAAGTGTTCTGGGAACTGCCTTAGGGAAAGTATATATAGCAAAGCTTCTCAATCATAGTACACATGAAAATACTATGTGTTTTCTAGTGAAAATACCAATACCAGGATCCTGTCCAGCATGCATATTTAAAGTAACAAAGTTCACAATTGATTCTGAGAAACATCTTCATTTAAGAATCACTGGTCTAGGAGTTCCCATTGTAGCTCAGTGGAAATGAATCCAACTAGTATCCATGAGGATGTGGGTTCATTCCCTGGCCTCACTCAGTGGGTTAAGAATCAGGCGTTGCCTTTAACCTGTGGTGTAGGTTAAAGACATGGCTCAGATCTGGTGTTGGCTGTGGCTGTGGTGTAGGCCAGTGGCTATAGCTCTGATTCAACTCCTAGCCTGGGAACTTCCATATGCCCTGGTTGTAGCCCTAAAAAGACAAAAAAGACAAAAAAAAAAAAAAAGAAAAGAAAAAAGTCACTGGTCTAGAGCAGAGGTCAGCAAATTTTTTCTTTCTTTTTTTTTTTTTTGGCCATGCCTGTGGCATGCGGAAGTTTCTGGAGTGAGGGGTTGTACCTGGGCCACAGCAGTGACCTGAGTCACAGCAGTGACAATGCCAGATCCTTAACCAGGGAACTCTAGCAATTATTTTCTTTAAGAACAAGATAGTAAATAAATATTTTATCCTTTGAAGACACATAAGGTGTCTGTCTTAGCTTCCTTGTTTTTGGTTTTTTACAACCTTTTTAAAATGTAAATATCTTTCTTAACTCCCCAGCTGTGCAATAATAAGCCAAGGGCAGAATAAGTTTTTAGAGAATGAAAGAACTCACATCACAGTTTGTAAATTAGTACATGATGCATATACAATACATTGTCATTATATGGATGCTTTTTTCTTTCCCCATTACCTTGAAATCCTTGTGTATAAAGCCTTGTCTTATCCAGTTTTGTGTCCCTGGAGCCCAGCACACTTCCTGGCACATCAGAAGTCACTTAGTAATTGCTAGATGAATGAATGGAAGAGATAATGTCTATTAAAAAATACTAATAATAGAAACTAACAGTATTTGCAGAATCTATCCAATGATAAGAGAGGCTATAGTTTGGAGTTCCTGTCATGGCACAGCATGGCCTCACTCAGTGGGCTAAGGATCCGGTGTTGCCCTGAGCTGTGGTGTAGGGCACAGTCGTGGCTCAGATCTGGGGTTGCTATGGCTATGGCGTAGGCTGGCATCTGTAGCTCTGATTAGACCCCTTGACTGGGAATCTCCATATGCCATGGGTGTGGCCCTAAAAAGAAAAAAGAGAGAGAGAGAGGCTATATTTTTCCCAGTTAATTTCACTAATACAAGCAGTAAAAAGAAATATAAAACAAAACTCCAAAAGATCCAAACCCCAAAATACTCTACTGGCTTAATAATATTTGTTGAATTGACTATGTTAAGAACATATTTGGCATAAATCTATTTATTTGTTGTTTGGAAGAAATATGGCTCTGTTTTTTTGTTGTTTTTTTTTTTTTTTTTTTTTTGCCTTATTTATTTATTTATTTTTAGGGCCGACCCCTCCACATATGGAAGTTCCCAGCCCAGGGCTCTAATCAGAGCTTTAGCTCCCAGCCTATACCACAGCAACACGGGATCCGAGCCACGTCTGCGACCTACACCATAGCTCATGGCAATGTGGGATCCTTAACCCACTGAGAGAGACCAAGGATTGAATCCACATCCTCATGGATCCTAGACGGGTTCGTTAACTGCTGAGCCATGGAGGGAACTCTGAAACCTGGCTCTGATTTTGTGGTATACTGGGGAAGGTAGAGGTTTATTTCTTGAGTGTAATATTTAAGGATTTCTCTGGAGGCCAAGTCTGGGGGTGAGAATGCAAATTTACCTTTTGAGAGGATCATAAGGTTGTCTCTAAAGGAGAAATTTGTTTGGGGAGACATTTGATTTCTACTGGCTCTGAATTAGTACTGGATATACTTAGCTAAGTCTTTATATGTGACTAGTCATATGAATGCATTGTTTAATTTGCTATTTTTATTGAGAATATAAAGATGGTGGTGAATGACCCATCATAGTGGGTTCATGGTCATCTAATTGGCTTAAAATAGGTCTTTTAAAAATTAATTTATTTTCCAGCCTTATTGATATATAATTGACAAAATTATACATATTTATGATGTACAAGATGATATTTTGATATACATTGTGAAATGATTACTACAGTCGAGCTAATTAGCATATTCATAATTTTGCATGGTTATCTTTTTTGTTACAAGAACATTTAAGATCTACTCAGCAAATTTCAATATATGGTATACAATATAGTAGTATTCAGGTATACAAGATATGCAAGATAGTATTAACAATACTTATTGTGCTATACCTTAGATCTCCAGAACTTTTTCATTCTGTAGGACTAAAAGTTTGTACCCTTTAACCAATACCTCTTCATTTCCCTAGAGTTCAGACCCTGGCAACTACCATTCTACATCTCTAAGTTTGATTTTTAGATTCCACATATAGGTGAGAACATACAGTATTTGTCTTTCTGTATCTGGCTTATTTCACCTAACATAATGCCATTTAGGTTCATCTATGTTGTCACAAATGACAGAATTTTTATTTTTTAAGGCTGATTAATATTTCATTGTATGTATATATATCACATCTTCTTTATTCATTCATCTGTGGATGGGGACTTAAGTTGTTTTGGTATCATGGCTATTGTGACTGTTGCTACCATGAACATGGGAGTACAAATATTTCTTCTAGACATTGATTTCATTTCCTTTGGATGTATGCCCAGAAGTGGGATTGCTGGATCATATGGTAGTTCTATTTTTAATTTTCTAAGGAACCTCTGTATTGTTTTCCATAATATCTATAGTTATAGTCCCAGCAACAGTGTACAAGGTTGTTTTTCTTCACAGTCTCAGCATTTTTCTTTATCTTTTTGATAGTAGTCATTCTAATGGATGTTAGGTGATATCTCATTGTGGTTTTGATTTGCATTTCCTGATGCTTAGTGATGCTGAGAAATTTTTCATATATCTGTTGGACATTTGCATGTGTTCTTTTGAGAAATATCTATTCACATCCTTACCTATCTTTTTTATTGAAGTATAATACAACATTGTGTTAATTTCTGCTGTACAGCAAAGTGCTTCAATTATACACACTTTTTAAAAATATTCTTTTCAATTATGGTTTATCACAGAATATTAAATATAGGTCCCTGTGTTATGTAGTAGGACATTGTTGTTTATCCATTCTATGTATAATAGATTACATCTGCTAACCCCAAACTCCCAGTCCATCTCTCTCCCATCCCTCTCCTCCTTGGAAACCACAAATCTGTTCTCTATGTCTGTCTGTTTCTGTTTCATAGATAGGTTCATTTGTGTCATATTTTGGATTCCACATATAAATGATATCATATGGTATTTGTCTTTCTCTTTATGACTTCACTCAGTATGAGTCTCTAGTTCCATCCATGTTGCTGCAAATGGCATAATTTAATTCTTTTTAATCAGATTACCTGGTGTTTTGTTTTGTTTTTTACTGTTGAGTTTTATGAGTTCCATATATTTGGGATATTAATCCCTTATTAGATGTATGATATGCAAATATTTTCTCTTATTTCATAGACTGCCCTTGCACTCTGCTGATTATTTCCTTTGCTGCGAAGAGGCTTTTACCATTTGTCTATTTCTGCCTTTTTTGCCTATACTTTTGGGATCATATCTGAAAGAATCATGGCCCAGAAAATAGGTCTGTTTTTGTAGTTCTGCCTCTTGGCTTTCTAGATATAAAAATCTGATGTCTTACCTCAGATCAAACTGAGTATCCAGCCTCTTGATATGATTACTACTTCGACTGCTTTCTCCACTGAGATGCATTGTCTTCCTTAGTAAAACTCTTCAGTAGTTTCATAGCTCATTGCCTAGATTTCTTTTTATAACACCTTTCCACCATCTCACAGGCTGGTATCTCTTTGGGCATTTGACTACCATTCCTTAATTCAAGTGAATGTTTCTTTCTCAATTGCTGCAGAAACCTTCAAAGAATCTCCTACTTTTGAGATCCGCTGCACTGATGCCTCATGTTCCTTGACTATACCGTGTTTATCCTGCCTCATGGCAATTTCCCTTCTCTAATATTCCCCTACTTTTCTTAGTATCAATGTAGATATTGTTGATGTTGAACTTTACTTGAGCCCTGTGTTCCTGGAAAAAGCTACGATTAATAATATCCTAATTCATGTCTCAGAAAAAGCTTACGGCAAATAACCAAACTTTCTCTTCTAAGATAAGATTCACTGACATCCTCCTTGTTTACCTATAGTGAGGCCAGATGTAGACCCTCCAATTTCCCATTCTTCATATTATGATTTGTTGAACCATTTATCCCCACTGACCAGTCTGGACAAAATGCCTGATTTGACCAAACTCTAGTCAGGCTTCTTTATCTCCCCCAGGTACCTGAATTCTGTTGCACTCTTGGGCTTTGGAGCAGATCATTCCCTCCTTAGCAGCCTCTCCAGGTGACCAATGACAGCAAGAAAAGTGCTTCCTTGGTCAACTGTCCCACAATATCCCCTGCTCATTTCACTTTCCCATACCAGATTCCTTCTAGCCTTTTTCTCCTGTCCTATAAAAAAAATTCTTTTTTTTTTTAACATGATCTTTTAGATGTTTACAGATCTTGCAATCTTGAGCATTTTCCCTATTGCAACAACGCTTTTTAATAAAGTCTTAATTCTAACAAGCTTTCTTGCCCTCAAGACTGGGTTAGATATTCCCCAGAAGAAATCCACGACCTCATGTGCTTAGCCTAATTAGAGCACTAATCACAGTGGGGAGCAGGCTGTGTTCTTGCCTTGATTCCTCACTAGAGTGTGAGCTTCTTGTGAGCAGTCTTTGTGTCCAATTTACTTTGTATCCCTGACCTCTTATAGAATTCTAGGACATTTTAGAAGTACAAGTAAACCCTAAGTATATAATTATTTAATTAAATTAACAACTGGCTTTTTCCCCTGTGAAGATGGATAACCAGTCTGAGAACCTGTTTCTGACCAGTCATTTCTGTGGATGAATGAACTGGGGTCAAGGGAACAGAGATCACAATGAGGATTATTCCTCTACTTGTGCATAAGTATAACTTTCACACCCAGAAGGGGAGATTTAGATTAGACAAAGCTTTGCCACCCTCCACTGTCCCTTATAAAACCATGTGGGAAAGCAATTTTGATTATTGTTGTAGAGGCCATCAGTTCTAGAAAAACATCCCAGAAGAAAATGGTTTTTTTTATTCCTTCTGGCTCAAAATAGAGACTTATATACTTCTGGAGATGGAAGGAATACTAGATTCAATTTATCAAACACATAAAATGTTAACTGTGCCATTTGATTGAACATTTATGACATACATCACCAAGATATGATTTATATTATACCAGAAATGCTGCTTCCTCATTCCCACTCCAGTCAAGAGATCCAACCTAGCCTCAAAGACTCCAGCTTAAATCCTCAAGGAAGGTAATAAAAGAGGCTGGTTCTTCAGTTCAGAAATTGTCCCTGGCTTGAATCAAAATGTCTTTAGAATGCAAAATTTTGTCATGTTTACTTTTTAATTTTTTTAAGGGTACTCTGTTCCTTTTATTCAGATTCCTTGCCTAAGTTTCTGATCCATTATTCATCTCAGTTAGGTCCTAAACTTTCTGATACTCATTGCATTTGCCTGGGAACTTGTCTAATCTACCTCAGTGCTTTGTGATTAGATCCAGTGGCATCTTGCACTTCATTGGCAACAGAGACGAGCCCAGGAGAAAGAGGTGAAAGGCTCCTTCCCACCAGGCACCAGGATTAGACACTGGTTCAGTCCTCAGCAAGCGAGTAGGCAGAATGTCACAACAGGGTCCTTGCCATGGAGCTCAACATGCGTTTCTCCTATTATCTTTAACAGTATGGCCTAGGAGAATGCAGTTGGTGTCAGGGGATCAATCTTAAGAATCATCAGTAGCATCATGCAGATTGCTGGTGAATCTAGGGAGCTCATAACTTTGATCTATCTCTTACCTGCATCTCTGCCTTTCTATTATCTCTCACAAAATGCAACCACTTTTACCTTTTTAAGCTGATCGCTTTCATATTTACTTCCTTCATCTCTAAATGGTGTTATTGAAATGCCAAATCTTGATTTCTTAGTTTGGGGCATTTTCTCTTAACCCCCACTGAAAATGAAGATTTGGTTTTCTTTCTACATTTCTGCTTACAGCACAGGAAAGCTCCCTTCAAATATCCAAGCCCCACCCATCCTGCCATTGCAATGTAATTTTGGTTAAAGCAACAATCATTGTTTACTTCATCATTTAAACACTATTAGGCAGTGGACTTCCAGAATGGCAAAGTAAGTGTTTCTGAAAAACCACTCCTCCATAAAAGCAATGAGAACAAAGGCAAAAATTGTCAAATCAACTTTTTCAGAACTCTGCAAACTAACTTGAAAAAAACTCAAGGAAAACTGCTGAAACTGGGTAAAAACTTAAGCTTTGTAGCATTTTAATTTGCCCTTCTGCCATCCTCCTCTCCCCAGTTCCACAATAGCCTAGAAAACCAGCAGTGTGGCAGCCACTTCATGAAGAGGGCTGACCAGGTTTAAGCTCCTTAAAATAGTTCTTCCCCAGAGAATTGCTGCTGTTGTAGCAATGTCTAGAAGTACCTAGAAAATACTTATTCATAGGGTTAGTCATTATTTGACTGGACTCAGGGCTTGTTCAGTGGGAAAACCCTTAGGGTGTTTATTAAAAACAATCAGAGGGAATTATTCAACATTGCAGCTGCTCAAAGTAACAATACCAGTTAGGGCAAACAAGGTAATAACCTAAATACTCTAAGAGAATATCTGGGATATGAGATGTTCATGGGGGGATTTGAAAAGCATCTATATATTCCTGGGAATCTAGAAGGCTGTATGCATGTTCAGACTATCTGCATGCTCAAAAAAAAAAAAAAATTTAAGAACACACTTATCTTTCACTTCTGTCTGACCATGAGGCTCTGTGCAATCAGGAAGTGAAGGCTAATGCAGAGTGATAAACTACCAAAACTCCAATATACACACAGAGACCTTAGGTGAAAGATAGATAAATTACTGTTTCAAGGCATTTAAGGAAATCTATGTCCAATCATTAGCTGACTACCAAGGTAACGAAAGAGAGGTATCAGTAGCTAAATACCACAAAGAATAAAGACTTGAAAGAATTTGTCCTTTAAAATTCAATAAACACTGGAGATCCTGTCATGTCTCAGGAGTAACAAACCCGACCAGTATTCATGAGGATGTGGGTTCCATCCCTGGCCTCACACAGTGGGTTAAGGATCTGGCATTGCCATGAGCTGTGGTGTAAGTCACAGACATGGCTTGGATCCTGTGTTGCTGTAGATGTAGGCCAGCAGGTACAGCTCTGATTTGACCCCTAGGCTGGGAATTTCCATATGCCACAGGAGCTGCCTTAAAAAGCAAAAAAGGAAAAGAAGGGGGAAAAAAAGGAAAAGAAAAAGAAAAAAAAAGAAATTATTCTTGAGTAACGGCTAAATATTTGGGCTACTAGAGAAAGATTTTAAATCAACTTTTATAAATATGTTTAGAGAACTAAAGGATATCATATCAAAAGAATTAAAAGGAAGTCTGAGAATAATGTCTCACTGAATGAAGAAATAAAATTAAAAGATCAAAATAGAAATTTTGGACCTGAGAAACAAAATAGCTAAAATGAAAAATTCATTAGAGAGTCTCAACAACAGATTTGAGTTTTCAGAAGAGAGAATCAGTGAACTTGCAGGTAATTCAATTGAGATTATTTAGTCCTAGGAATAAAAAGAAAAAGAAGGAAAAAAAGTTAATATAGCCTAAGAGACCTGTAGATCACCATCAGGCATCTAACATATGCATAATGGGGGTCCCAGAAAGAAAAAAGGAAGATAAAGAAACACAGGGAATATTTGAAGAAGTAAGGACCAGAAACATTGTCAATTTTATGAAAAATATTAATCTGTACATCCAAGAATCTCTACAAACCCAAGTAGGATAAACTCAAATTAATGCACACTTAGATACATCATAGTCACATTATCCAAACACAAAAACAAAAAGAGAATTTTGAAATTGGTAAGGAAAAATAACCCACTGTTTCAAAGGATCCTCAATAAAATATCTGATTGCTCATCAAGATGAGGTCAGAAAGTAGAGGGATGATATAGTCAAAGTGCTGAAAGAAAAAGACTTGTCATTCAAGAATTTAATATCCCAAAAAACTATCCTTCAGAAATGGAGAAACTAAGACATTCCTAGATAAGCAAAAACTGGAAAATCTGTGGCTTAAAGGCCCAAATTCTAAGAAAAAATAAAGCAAATACTTCAGGTTAAAATTAAGAACATTATTCAGTAACTCAAATCTACATAAGAAACACCCATAAAGGTAAATATATAAAAAATAAGAGACAGTATAAATATAGTTTTGTTTGTAACCCTTTTCTTCTTTTATATGACTTAAAAGGCAACTTCATAGATGGAGTTTCCCGGTGGCTTAGTAGGTTAAGGATCTGGCATTTTCACTGCTCTGGCACAGGTTTGATTTCTGAATTCCTGGCCCTGGACCTTCCACATGCCACAGGAACAGCCAAAACGAAACAAAACCAAACAAGACAAACAATAAAAAACAAAAAAATGACAGAAATAATTATAAAACTGTGTTGATGGGTTTATAATATATAAAATATAATTTATATAGCAATAATATAATAGCACAGAGGAGGGGAAAGGGATCGGGAGCTATATTGGAGCAAAATTTTTGTGTACTATTGAAATTAAATTGATACTAAACCAGATTGTTTAAATTAAAATACAGAGGACAACCAGTGATACAATAACTCAAAAAATAACATGAATTAAAATGGTATGCTAAAAATATCTATTTCCCTATAGATAGAAGGAAGTAGTTGAAGAATGGGAACAAAAAAGACATTATAAAACACAAATATCAAAGTGGTAGGCATAAATCCTACTTATCAGTAGTTGTAGTAAATGTAAATTGGCTACATAATCAAAAGACAAGGAATGGCAGAACGGATTTTTAAAAATTTTTTATTATGATTGATTTACAGTGTTCTGTCAATTTCTGCTGTACAGCAAAGTGACCCAGTCATACATCTATATACATGCTTTTTCTCACATTATCCTCCATCATGTTCCATTACAAGTGATTAGATATATAGTTCCCTGAGCTATACATCAGCATCCCATTGCCTGTCCACTCCAAATGCAAGTTTTCATCTACAACCCCCAGATTCACAATCCATCCCACTCCCTCCCTCTCCCACCTAGCAAACACGAACCTGTCCTACATGTCCATGATCTTTTCTGTTTTGTCAGTAGATCATTTGTGCCATATTTTAGATTCCACATATAAGTGATATCATATTGTGTCTGTCTTTCTTTCTGACTTACTTCACTCAGTGTGAGTCTCTAGTTCCATCCATGTTGCTGCATATGGCATTATTTTTTCCTTTTATGGCTGAGTAGTATTCCATTATATATATGTACCACATCTTCCTAATCCATGCATCCATCGTTGGGCATTTAGGTTGTTTCTGTGTATTGGCTATTGTGAATAGTGCTGCAATGGACATACAGGTGCATGTATCTTTTTTCAATGAACTTTTTGCTGGATATATGCCCAAGAGTGTGACTGCTGGGTCATATGATAGTTCTATATTTAGTTTTCTGAGGTATTTCCATACTTTTTTCCATAGTGGTTTTACCAGATTACATTCCCACCTTTCCTTCACATCCTCTGCAGCATTTGTTATTTGTTGACTTGTTAATAATGGCCACTCTAACTGGTGTGAGGTGGTACCTCATTGTAGTTTTGATTTGCAATGTCTATTTAAGTCTTCTGCCCACTTTGCAACTTGGTTGTTTTTTTGTTGTTGAATTGTATGAGTTGTTTGTATATTCAGTTCCATTTTTTTCTTTTCAATATTGCTTTGGCTATTTGAGATCTTTTGTGTTTCCATTCAAATTTTAAAATACTTTGTTCTAGTTCTGTAAAGAATGTCCTTGATAATTTGATAGAGATTGCATTGAATATGTAGATTGCCTTAGGTAGTATTGCCATTTTGACTATATTGACTTTTCCAATTCAAGAGCATAGCATATCTTTCCAACTTTTTGCGTCATCTTTGATTTCTTTCATCAGCATCTTATAGTTTTCAGAGTACAGGTCTTTTGTCTCTTTACGTAGGTTTATTCCTAGGTATTTTATTCTTTTTGATGAAATGGTAAATGGGATTGTTTTCCTAATTTCTCTTTCTAATCTTTCATTGCTAGCATATAGAAATGCAATAAATTTATGTGTATTAATTTTGTATCCTGCGACTTTACCAAATTCATTGATGGGCTCTAATAGTTTTCTGGTAGTGTCTTTAGGATTTTCTGGGTATAAAATCATGTCGTCTGCAAACAGTGATAATTTTGCTTCTTCTTTTCCAATTTGGATTCCTTTTATGTGTTTTTTTTCTCTGATTGCCATGGCTAGGACTTCCAAGACTATTTTTAATAACATTGGTGAAAGAGGACATCCTTGTCTTACTCCCGATCTTAGTGGAAATGCTTTCAGTTTTTTCACCATTGAGAATGATGTTAGCTGTGGGTTTGTCAAAAATGGCTCTTATTATATTGAGGTGGTTCCCTTCTATGCAAACTCTCTGGAGAGGTTTTATCAGGAACGGGTATTGAATTTTCTCAAAAGCTTTTTCTGCATCTATTGAGATGATCATATGGTTTTTCTTCTTCAGTTTGTTGATGTGGTGAAACAACTGATTGATTTGTGGATACTGAAGAATCCTTGCATCCCTGGGATAAATCCTACTGGATCATGGTGTATGATCTTTTTAATGTATATTCGTATGCATTTTGGTAATATTTTGTTGAAGATTTTTGCATCTATGATCATCAGTGATATTGGCCTGAAATTTTCTTATTTTGTGGTATCTTTGTCTGATTTTGCTATCAGAGCAATGATGGCTTCATAGAATGAGCTTGGGGGTGTTCCTTCCTCTCCAATTTTCTGGAAAAGTTTCAGAAGAAGATGTATTAAATCTCTTCTGAATGTTTGGTAGAACTCAGCTGTGATAGAAAGGATTTTTTTTAAACCTCATAGTCTAACCATGTATTGTGTAAAGAGACACACTTTACAATGATGGAAATAGTTTGAAAGTTAAAAGAATGAGAAACAGTAACTAAAAGAGAGCTGGAGGGGCTATACTAATATATTTTGAACATTATTCCCAACTGAGCCAGTAAGGAAATCATGATTATTCTCTCTTTTTAATGTTTTATTTATATTTATATAGAACTAATATTTTTTGCTCCTCTGCTTAATTTTCTACATATTTATCTATGATTCAACTGAAACTTCTAATAAATTGTTTACATCTCCTCTCAAAATATTCAAATGCATCAAAAATTCAGAAATTGATATTGCACCTTTCTAATGGAATTTCTGAAGAGGATTTGGCCATGCTCCAATATGAAAGGGTTATCCTCTCTATACCTTCAATTTTCATCCTGAGTTCTATTTTCAGAAGGATCATGTTTATTATCTTCATTTCTCTCTTGGGTTGTAAGTACTGTTTTTGGTTTGCAGGTTTTCTTTCTTGGTTTGTTCCCTCATTTTGGTAAAACTCACCCTCCAGTAGCCTCCTGGGAGAAAGAAACAAGGAAAATATACCTCTTAGAATTTGCCTGCCTGAAATTTATTTATTCTACTCTGAAATGATTAAAAATTGGCTTGATAGAGAATTTTAGGTTAGAACTCATTTTCCTTCAGAATTTTGAAGATGTACTCTCATTGACTTTGTACTTCCTCTATTCCAATGATAAGTATCCAGCAATTTTGATTTTTGATTCTTGTTAGGTGACTTTTTTTCCTAAAACACAATCTTCAGTGTACTAAAATTTTACAATAATATGTTTTATCTTTTTGAGGGAGAATTCTGTGGGCTCTTAATCACTTCCCTAATGATGTAAGGTAAAGATTTAACTTAAACATAAAATTAGGTGAGCAAGGCTCACAAGAATAAAATACAATTAGTAAAAGCTGATCTAGGAACAGCATGGCATAGATAATTCTTGGGTGACTCAAGAAAGAGGATAAAGAGGTGTTTAATGCAAATAAAATAATTATTTGCTTTAACATGTATTAAACTATGATTGTGGTAGACTAAGGCAATGAAACAAAGAGATTGGCACCATGAAGTTTTTACGGGTAAAGTTGGTAGTTCAGAGTGATTTTAAGGAGAGGTTTCCTCTTATGAAAATATAATAGACATTCTAGTCTTAATCAAATGTTTTAATATGAAATAGTCTTTTGACTCAGAATGCCTTTTATTTTTTTATGTCTACAAATATCTGCTACTTTTACCTCAAACATAAATAATTTTTGTGAGTTATAAATCCTTTGTAAAGTTTTGTTAATAAAATTTAAGGAAATATGCTCTATTATCAAAACACTATTGCTGAATTTTTTCCTTTTCTTTTTTAATTTATTCCAAAAGCTGAAATCAAAGCATTCATCCTGATATACCACTATGAATGCATAAAACTTAGTGATATTATTTAATTTTTTTTAGTGGCTATACTATAGAAGTACAAAAGACTGGAGTTTTTGCTGTAGTACAATGGGATCAGGGGTGTCTCTGGAGCACTGGGATGCAGGTTCAATCCCAGGCCTGACACAGTGGGTTAAGGGGCAGAGGGAAGATTAAGGCAGAAGGGAAGGATCTATGTCTGACTTGAAAATATTTTGTTTGAAGATTATTTTACTTTCAGTATTTCATCTCTTTAAGTATTGCACACAGAGATGAATTATATGTGGACAGAAAAATATTTAGTGTCCACTTTTCCAAAGTAACATTTTTCTTCTTTTCCAATTTGTGACAAAGGACATTTAACGAAGAAGTTTTATTCTTACTTTCTTATCTCAGGAGATGAACTTTGTAGGCACAACTATAGTTAACTGTTCTATTCCCTGTTACTTTAATTATTAGAATAAAAAATGTTAATTCCTAGAAGTAGTAATAACTTCAACAGCTTATTGAACTTCACCAGAGGGAAGACACTTCTAAGGATATGGTTCATTAGGTTTGTGCTCTCAACCACTGAATTTAAACATTTATCTAGAAACTAGATAAATGACACAAAGCAAAAAAAAAATTTTTTAAGTGAAAAATTTAACATGTCCATGATTAACTTTCATTATCTTGATGTTATTAGTGAAACCAAAGGCTAGTAAATGTTGAATGAGCCTTACAAAATCAATTTTTAAAATAACACATTCTTTGAAAAATAACTTTTGTTCACAAGACTTAAGATCATATTTATAGAATCTCAAAAGATATTCTTGAACTCTCTTACTCAACCACTAAAAATTGTTCATTTGTTAATTGTATAATGAGGTTACTTGTTTAAAATAGCAAGGAAAAGAAAAGCAATGTTAAAAAGGAAAATGAAGTGGTAACTGCTATACAAATTTGGGAAGGAGGCAGAAATTATTAAAGATTTGGAACTGCATTTTTAACACTGACCAACTCAAGTAACAGATATGAGACTGGAAGTCCAACTGAAAAGTGTTTATTTAATTGAATAACTATTGGCAACAATGTGCAATTTTGAATTAAGAGAATGCTTGTCTCTTAATATCCTGACACAATTTTACCGTTTATTCTCATATCTAAAAATTTAGAGTCAAGTTGTCTTGATCTTTTGAATTTTTAGCATTTAAATCCTGAATTCTCATCAAAGGGTACATGTTCTTCCAAGCAGAGAGTCGTAATGATTTAAGATTTTTTTGTTGGGTTTTTTGGCTTTTTTTTTTTTTTGCCTTTATTTTTTTGCTTTTTCTCCTGCGGCATATGGAGGTTCCCAGGCTAGGGGTCTAATTGAAGCTGTAGCCACCGGCCTACACCAGAGCGACAGCAACATGGGATCCCAGCTGCATCTGCGACCTACACCACAGCTCACAGGCAACACCGGATCTTTAACCCACTGAGCAAGGTCAGGGATTGAACCCACATCATCATGGTTCCTAGTTGGATTCGTTAACAAGTGAGCCACGACAGGAACTCAGATTTAAGATTTTAATTCTATCTAAAAGGAGAGCTCTCGCATTTTTCTTCCCACTTAACCCCCCTCCTCCCGTGATAGTATAGTCCGCAGTGACCAGCTGAGTGGTGAATTGTACAGAAACTAAATTAATTCCATGCACCTTTTTAATGTAGACTTTTAAGTCACAAAAGCACACTATCATATGAGAGGATTATACCACCAGACTTCAAATACCACATGAATAACTCTATCATGGTGATTGTATTAAAGCTTATAAGTGGTTTGAATAGCTTCATGATCTTGACGGTCATATTTTAGAAGCATAAATTAGTTAAAAAACTAAAGCATAAATTAGTTAAAAAACTAAAATTCCAAGGTGCTTCCAGGAGTGATCTTCCAAATTATTTCAAATTCACAATTCCTCTGGGTAGTATTCACCATGGAAGTTGTTCTCATCATGACAAATGCTAATGTTGTCCATGAAGGTCTTTCCTTCACCCAGTACAGAGCAAAGACGACAGAAGGAGATAGTACTCAAATGTATGTAGTTCTCACATTGTAAATTTCCAAACTTTATTATGAAAAATTTCAAGCCTATAGAAAAATTCAAAGCCTAGCAAATTCATTTTTAAATGTTTTATAATTGTACTTTTGATATCTTTTAATCCAATAATTATTTAAGAGATTTCATATATCCTAGTGTTTGAGTGTTTATTTAATCTTGTTATTTATTTTTAAATTTCACTACTATAAGTAAAAAAAATGAGATATGCTTAATTTTTACTTTTTAAAACTATCAGTGTTTTCTTTGTCATCTTATTTATGATTGGCTTGTATGAAGTTCCAGGAATTCTTTTTTTAAATTTTATTAGAGTATAGTTTATTTCCAATATTGTATTAGTTTCAGGTGTACAGCAAAATGCTTCAGTTATACATATACATATATCCATTCTTTTTTCCCATATAGGTTATTAAAGAACATTGAATAGACCTCCCTGTGCTATACAGTAGGTCCTTGTTAGTAATATATTTTATGTATAGTAGTGTGTATGTGCTAATCCCATCCTCCAAATTCACCCCCCCCCGTTTCCCCTTTGGTAACCATAAGTTTGATTTAGAAATCTGTGAGTCTGTTTCTGCTTTATAAATGTGTTCTTTGGTATAATTTTAATTAGATTCCACACATAAGTGATATTATATGATATTTGTCCTTCTCTGTCTGACTTAATTCACTTAGTATGATAATCTCTAGGTCCATCCATGTTGTGGCAAATGGCAATATTTCATTCTTTTTTATGTCTGAGTAATATTCCTTTGTATATATGTACCACATCTTCTGTATCCATTCCTCTCTTGATGGACATTTAGGTTGCATCTGTTTGGGCTATTGTGAACAGTGCTGTAGAGAATATTGGGATGCATGTATCTTTTCAAATTATGGTTTTCTTTGGATAGATGCCCAGGAGTGGGATTGCTGGGTCATATGGTAGTTCTATATTTAGTTTTTTAAGGTACCTTCACCCTGTTTTCCACAGTGGTTGCACCAATTTACGTTCCCACCAACAGTGTAGGAGGGTTCCCTTTTCTCCATACCCTCTCTAGTATTTATTGTTTGTAGACATTTCAGTGAAGGCTGTTCTGACTTGTGTGAGGTGTTACTTCATTGTAGTTTTGATTTACATTTCTCTAATAATTAGCAGTGTTGAGCATCTTTTCTTGTGCTTTTTTTGCCATCTGTTTGTCTTCTTTGGATAAATATCTATTGAAATTTTCTGACCATTTTTGATTGGGTTGTTTTTATGATATAAAGCTGCATGAGATGTTTGTATATTTTGGACATTTAATCCCATTTGCAAAGATTTTCTCTCATTCTGTGGGTTATCTTTTCATTCTTTTTATGGTTTCCTTTGCTGTGCAGAAGCTCTTTAGTTTAATTAGGTCCCATTTGTTTATTTTTGTATTTATTAAATTTCCATGAATTCTTGAAAAATATTTCTCCTATATTCATGGGGTACAAAGTTAAATATATACATATATATGTAACAATGAAAAATTACGCTGTTCAGATACCACATAAACTTAATGTTTTACCAACTCAACATATCAAATACTAATACAATTGTTATTGTAGTTATTTACACATTTTGATAAATGTTATACAATCACTTACATCTATTATAGTTATACTTTATAAAAATATAATAATCCATCTTTACCCCCTTTAGTGCTCTTTCTTGCCTTGAATTCTACTCTGCTCAGCATATCTGCTTTTTTTTTGGTCCTTTTTTTTTTACTTTGATATAGTTTCATTTTACCTTAAAATATCCTTATTTTGTTTGACAGTGTGACTCCTTGTAAAGAGCACATAACCGCTTTTGTATTTTGACTCAATGTGAGAATATTTATGTATTTTAATTGAAAAATTTAACCCATTGATTTTTTTTTGGTAAGATTTTATTTTTTCTATTGTAGTTGATTTACAGTGTTCTGTCAGTTTCTGCTGTACAGCAGAGTGACTCAGCCATATGTATATGTATATGAAGAATTATATATATTCTTCTTCTCAAATGATGGAGGATAATGTGAGAAAAACCTATTGATTTTTACTTTCATAGCTGACAGCTTTGTCCATATTAACATGTCATTTTTGTTTTCATGCTTCTTTGATATTTCTATTGATTTTTAATTTTGTCATATGAAAACTAAAATTTACCTACTTATTCTAGTGATTTTGATAGTATCCATTTTTATCATTTTATTAATAGATCTAAGCAAAATTATCTTTGCTTCCTGTTTCAAAATCACTTTAAAAATCTTTTTATTAATTTAATTCTAAATTTTGTTATCTTCAGTATTTACAACTAATCCTTCCATGACATTATTAAGTTTTATATTTGCTTTGTTTCTCATTTAGCTGAAGTATGTTTTAAAGTTTATTTAAGGAGAACAGATGAATGGCATATATTCTAAGTTTTTTCATAGCTGAGATATATTTCTGCAGTCGTCACACACAAATTTGTTTCTGTATGGAATGGTTGAGTTGTGATCTCTTTTCTTTTCCCCTCAAAACTTTAGATATTGCTCTGTTTTCTTCTAGTTTATTATGAGATGTTTATTTTGTTTACTATAAGATGTCTAAGGCAAGCTCCACTCTTATTCTGGGATAGGAAATCTGATTTGTTTTTCCTGATGTGCCTCTCGGACCCTAACTTCATGGGAGTATATTTAAATAGAACCGTCTTTTCATAGTGATCTTTTCATTAAGATGAGCCTCCTAGACTTGTCAGACCAGAAATTTTTCTTCTTAGGTCTGAAGTATCACTTCTCTTTGATTTGTGCTATGCATTGTTTCTATGATCTTCTCTTTCATAATTTAATTCTTCCTCTTTTTATTATGGTAGAGTTACCCTAGTGTATCTTCCTTATTGCCAGAACATTTTTGTGTATCTGCAGTTTATTATTTACAAAAATATCTTCAATTCTGCAGATGCATTTTTTTGTTGTTATTTCTTTCTAGTCTTTCACCTTGTTCCCAGACAACTTCCCTTTTGTCCCAGTCTGATGTTTCATCTTTTATTTCCTGACTCACAGAATATAAATTTTCCTGGATTTGGGGAATACACTGAAAAGCTTTCAAAAATGTCTTCAGTAAGACATTTCTGCTGTTTATTTATATCTTAAAATTGATATTTGAAATTGACACTGCAGAAAATTTTCATAGGTCTCCCCCCCCCATACATTTAAATATTAGGAAAAGTCAGTCTATTCCAGTCTTCTCATTGTTTGTCTGGTTGTTCTTGGATCCACTGTCTTAGATGTTAAGTTGCAGGGCTGGCTGATATGTATTATTTGTATTCAACTTTCTGGGTATTAAAACTCTCTTTGGGAGTTCCTATTGTGGCTCAGTGGAAATGAATGCGGTTAGTATCCATGAGGACACAGGTTCAATCTCTGACCTCACTCAGTGGATTAAGGATCCGGTATTGCTGTAAGCTGCGTAGGTTGCAGATACAGCTTGGATATGACATTGCTATGGCTGTGGCTGTGGCACAGGCTGGCAGCTGCAGCTCGGATTCAACCCCTAGCCTGGGAACCTCCATGTACCACAGGTGCGGCCCTGAAAAGACAAAAAAAAAAAGTCTCTTTACTAATATAGATCTGCTGGTCAACAAAATACCTTGATCTTCCTGCCTGAGTATCTAACTTTGACAAATGTGGTTTGTACTTGGATAATATGAGGCAATAATGAGTTATTCTCTGGCCATAGCTCTTCCTGGTTAACCACTTTTACATATCCAGATCTAAGTTGACCCTCAGTTTAAACTTCTGAGCCCTCCCAGCTCTTCTTTTGAAGTTCCTGTCAAGTTAAGTAGAGAAGTGAAACTTTTGGAATGGGAGTGGTGAGAATTGGAGAGTGAGGAGGTTGCAGCTGGGACTGTCCTCTCTAGACAGCACCTTCTGTCCAGTGTGAAGGTAGCTTGTTTGCTATGGTTGATTTGGGCCTCTTACCTTTAAGGTAGGGAAACACACCATAGGTGGCTAGATTGAAATCTTCCACTATTTTTCACCCGGAGCCTGTTCCTGCACTATAATATCCTGTACCCATGTTTTAGAAAATGAAATTTCTTTCTAGGTATTTGGCACATCCTCAACAAAGGTCCCTGGCTTCTATGCTATTGATACATCACATCTCTACATTTGTATTTTCAAGAGAAGGTAGAGAAGGATGAAAGGCCAGAAAAAGTTCTTAGAAATACTTTTGAGAAAGATAGTTCTTAATATTCAGATATTATCTGAATTTTGAGTAATTACAAAAGACATAGATTTCTCTATTTTAAGTATGAGTTCATACACAAGGTAGTGACTATTCACAGACTACCTAGTGTAGGATATAGAATAGTAGGAATAAAGTAGAAGAATCAGCAATTTGACCTAGAACCAGTAGACTAGAGAGCAGATGGAGATAGAATCAGTATTTTTTCCATTGTAAATTACAAAAATAATATAGCACACTACATAGTTTGTTGTAATATTGTTAAAGTTAATTGTCTGATAAACTTATTTTTACTAGGCTTTCTTTTTAGAGCAGTTCTAAGTTCATAGAAAAATTGAATGCAAGATTCAAAAGTTTCCCATATACTCCCTGCCCCCACACATGCATAGGCTCCCCCATTATTAGCAAACCCCACCAGAGTGTTTTACTTGTTACATCGGGTGAACCTACATTGATACGCATTATCATTAGGATTCACTCTTGGTATTTTACATTCTACAGATTTGGACAAATGTATCATGACATGTATCACCATTATAGTATCATACAGAGTATTTTTGCTGCCCTAAAAATACTCTGTGCTCCACCTCTTTATCTCTCCTTACCTGCCCACCCAAGCACTAGCAAACACTGATTTTTATTTTTACTATTTCCATAGTTTGCATTTTCCAAAATGTCATATAATTGGAATCATACAGAATATAGCCTTTTTAGAAATGGTTTCTTTCATTTACTAGTATGCATTTAAGGTTCCTTTATGTCTTTTCATGCATGACAGATTATTTCTTTGTAGTGTTGAATAATATTCCACTGTCTGGAGGTACCAACCACAGTTTGTTTATCCACTCCCCTACTGAAAGATATCTTGGTTGAACCTAACTTTTCGCAGTTAGGAATAGATCTGCTGTAAACATACATGGGTATGCTTTTGTGTGAAAATGAGTTTTTCACTCTTTTGGGTAAATACCAAGGAGCACAGTTGATCATATGATAAAGAATATGTTTAGTTTTGTAATAAACTGAGAAACTGTCTTCCCAAGTAGCTGAACCATTTTGCATTCCCACCAGAAATGAATGAGATTCCTCTTGCACCACATCATCACCAGCATTTGGTGTTGTCAGTGTTTTGGATTTTGAACATTCTAATAGGTATGTAGTGATAATTCATTGTTGTTTTAATTTGAATTTCCCTGATGACATATGATGTTGAGCACGTTTTCCTATGTTTATTTTCTATCGATACTTCTTTTTTGGTGAAATATCTATTAGTCAAATTGTTTGTTTTCTTATTTTTAGAGTTCTTTGTAGGCAGGAGTGGCCAAGATGGCAGAGTAGGAAGGCCCTAAGCTTACCTTCTCCCACAGGCACACCAAAATTATAGCTATTTACAGACCAATTCTGTGAGAACAACCTGAAGAGTAGCAGAAAACATCTTCTACAACTAAAGACATAAAGAAAGAACCACAGTGAGATGGGTAGGAGGGACAGAGACACAATATAGCCAAGACCCATAACTCCAGGTAGATGACCTACAAAAGGGAGGTTAATTAAAATTGGAGAGGATGTCCCCAAGGAGTTGGGGGTTCAAACCCTACATCAGTATCCTCAGCCCAGGGGTCCTACATTAGCAAGACAAGCTTCCAGAATGTTTGGCTTTTAAGGCAAATGGGGCTTACTTTTTGTAGAACCAGAGGGCTGTGGGAAATAAAGACCTTACTCTTAAAAGGCACAAACAAAAATCTCATGCTCCAAAACCTAGGACAAAAGCACTAATTTGAAAGGAGCCTGAGTCAGACCCACTAAGTGACTTTGAAAAGCCTCCCAGAGAGGAAGAGGCAACAGGGACCTACCAGGAGACAGATGCTTGCAGCAGCCATTTTGGGGAGTTCATTTTACCCTGAGAATACTGGTCCTGGAAAGCACCATTTTGGAATTCTCTCTCTAGCTTTTTAGCACTGAGACCTGACCCCACCTATCAGCTGATTGGCACCAGCCCTGGGATACTCCAGGCTAAGCAGCTAGCCAGGAAGGGACATAGCTCCACCCCATAGGAAATAGCTGTCTTAGGACCCCCTGGTCCCCAGCCCCTTTGGGGCCTGGCCATACCCACCAGAGGTCCCAGGACTTAGCCCACCAACCACCATGCTGGTACCAGCTCTGGATTCCCCTGGGCCCTAGCCTTTCCCACCAGTGGGCTAACACCAGCACTTTGGGTCCCATAGCCAGCTGTGCCAGGATCCAGCCCCACCCACCAGTAGACTAATACCATCTCTTGGATATCCCAGATACCACATTCTGTCATGTCAGGAACAGATCCCACCCATCAGCAGGACAGCACTAGTTCCAGGACCACTTGCCTTGTAGTCAGCCATCACAGGACCCAGCTCCACACACCAGTGGGTCACCACTAGCTCTGGGACCCCCAGGGTTCTGCAGCAGCTACCTTTGATCCAGTCCTGTCCATCAGTAAGCCAGCGCCAGTACTAGGACTCCATGGGCTGTGCAGCCAGGTGGCAGGACCAAATTCTATCTGCCAGTGACTGGCAGCCTTCATGCTAGGTGAGACCTGACAATCAACTGAATCAGGGGCCAGCCATACCTACCAGTATGCCCACATAAATCAGCCCACCATAACAGCAGGGTCCAAGTAGCCCACATAAAGAGTATTCCTAGGGCATATATACTTCTGGACCACATAGGGTTTCTCCTATATAAGGCCATTTCTCCAAGATTGGGAAACACAATCAATCTAATAAATACATAGGGGCAAAAAACCCCAGAAACTTAGGCAAAATAAGGTGACAGAAGAATATGTTCCAAATGAAGGCACAAGATAAAACCCCAGAAGAAGAACTAAGTGAAGTGGAGATAAGTTGATTCTACCTGATAAAGAATTCAATGTAATAATCAAAAAGATGCTCAAAGAACTCAGTAGGAGAAGGGTAGTTAGACATTTGCAACAAAGAATTAGAAAGTATTCAGAAGAACCAAATAGAGCTAAAGAATACAATAACCTAAATAAAAATACACTAGATAAAACCAATAGTAGATTAGATGATAGAGAAAACAAACAAACAAAAAAGCTGAACAAAAAAAAAGAATTAAAAAAATTAGGATAGTTTAAAATACCTCTGATACAACAAGCTTAGTAACATTCTCATCATAGGAGTCCTAGGAGAAGAGGAAAAGAAAGGGTTGGAGAATGTATTTGAAGACATAATGGCTGAAAGTCTCTTCAACTTGAGAAAGGAAATAGTCATCCAGGTCCAAGAAGCACAAAGTCCCAAACAAAATCCACACAAAGAGGTCCACACCAACATACCTTATAAAATAGTAAAAATTAAAGATAAACAGGGTATATTAAAAACAGTAAGGTACAAGCTAGTTATGTACAAGTGAACTCCCATAAGGCTATGAGCTGACTTTTCAGTAGAAACCATGCAAGCCAGAAGGAACAATATATTTAAATAATATATTTAAATTGGAACAATATATTTAAAGTGATGAAAGTAAAAACCTACAACTAAGAATGCTCTATTTGTGGTTGTGCCGTAGGCCAGTGGCTACAGCTCCAATTAATCCCCTAGCCTGGGAACCTCCATATGCCACATGTGTGGCCCTAAAAAGCAAAAAAAAAAAAAAAAGAAGTTGATAGTTCCCTCCTTTCTCTCCCTTCCCCTCCCCCAGGTGAACACAGGCTAACTCAGCAGTTTTCTTATTTCTTTGGTTTTGTTCTAAGGCTATTAACTGGTACCATATGGGGATTTAGGGGAAGGCGAGGAGAGGGGAGACAGCAATTAATTGACCTTAGTTCATTTGTAATTTATTATTAAGTCCATAACTTAATAATTAAGTTATTTTTGAAGTACTTTTTAACTTGCCATAGGGATCAGGATGTGACTAGCATTCCTGAGAGGAAGCTGTGAAGGAAAAAAGAAACCCACAACCTGGGAAGCCATCTAACCAACCAGGAGGTCAGCCAAGACAGAGGGACCTCAAAGTTGCTGAGAAAAATGCAGCAGCTGGACTGAGGGCAAAATAGAGTGAGAGCCACACAGATCATCTGAACCACCACCACAAACATCACAGCCTGAATGCTTGGGTGGGGGCTGGGCTCTGAGACTTAGGCTCCAAAGGTCAGTCATGGGGATAGGACTAGGGTTGGCTGTGTGGGGACAGCCTGAGGGGCTAAGAAGCAGTGCACCACCAGGGAGCCATGTGCTACGGGCTGGGGAGTGGAATGCCATGGCAGAGCGAACCTTGGAGAAGGATTGGGAGTAGAGGAGAAGCAAGGCGCCACTGTTGGGGAGGGCGAGAGGAGGAGGGGCAGACTGCCATAGGAATCTCCCCTGCACATGCATGCTTGGCTCTCAGAGGATGGGGAGCCTCTGGTGCAGGCTCCAGGTGGCGAGAAGCCACTTGCTTCTTGTTCAGGCTATGGGTGGCTGGGAACCTCTCGTGTGGGCTAAGGGCAGTGCGGGGCTAAGAGCAACATGGTACCTCTTGTATGATCTACAGGCAGCAGGGACAGACCATGGCAGTCTGGCTTGGAGGCCAGAGGGAGGTGTGGCCTTCCACCAATGTGAGTGGGCTTCATCTGTGGCCCTAGTCACCTCAGAGGTTGGTGGAAAAAAAAAAAAAAGATGGCACTGCAACCAAGCACCACACATTGTTGCTCTCACCCTCCAGGGAACACACCTGCCCCGTAGCTGCCACCGCCAAAGGTTCTGGGCAGCACTAGACTCTTGATTGCTGTCCTTTCCCTACAACTAAGAGCAGTGGTGCAGCACCTTCTGCATGGGCTAAGTGGGATGGGGTCCTTCTTGTGTGGTCTGCAGGTAGCGGGGGCAACCAACTGCAGTTATCTCTGACTCCAGAGGTGGGTGTGGCCCGCCACTACTAGGGGTCCGTGAATATGTACCACTTGTGGTCCCAATCACCTCAAGGGTCCATAGATGAGGGCATTATGGCTGAATAACAGCTGGTGTTGCTCTTGCACACCTGGGAGCATGATGGCCCTGTTGCTGCCACTGCCAAACAACTCTGAGCAGTGCTCACATGCTTGATCTCTGTCATTTCCCAAGATCCTGCAACTAGGAGCAACCTATGCAGCACATCCTGTGTGGGCTAAGTGAGACAGGGTGCTTCTTGAAATGTCTGCAGGTGGTGGGGGCAAACCACTGCAGTTATTGCTGACTCTAGAGGTGGGCGTGGCCTGCTACCACCAGGGGTCCCTGAACAGGCAACACTTGTGGCTCCATTCATCTCTGAGGAGGGCATTGCAATTGAACACTACCTGATTTTGCTCTCACTCCCCTGGGAACTCACACATCCTTCTGTGGCCACTGCCAAATGCTCTGGGCACCTTGTCTATCTGCATAAGGCTCATTACTGCTTCCCAGGGCCCTGCAACTAGGAGTAGCCAGCACCACCTTCCTGCAGGTCCTTGCTGCTGTTAAGAGCCCAGCAACCAGGCACCGACTACTAGCCTTACCCATTGCCTCCTTCTTGCTGGAAACACACTCAGCATCCTGGGAATAACAACCTGTGCACACCAAAGAAAGAGAATGAAAATATTCAAACTCCCACACCAAAAATAAGTAGTAACCCCTCACAAAATACAAAGGGGTGCTCTTGCATAGAAGTAGGCTTCTAAGACTACAGTTGGGCTTCCCTAAACTCATAGAAAAAGAAAAACATAAGTAAGATGAAGAAGCTCAGAAACCATTCCCAGTTAAAGGAACAGGAGAATTCACCTGAAGTAGCAAACAATGAAACAGACATCTGCAGTCTGATAGACATTGAGCTCAAAAGGGAGATAGTGAAAATACTGAAGAAATGAAGATGGAACATCAATGAATTAAGAGCGGAGATAAAAAGTAATTCAGATTTCTTTAAAAAGGAACTAGAAAATATAAGGAGGAACATAGAAAAATTAGAAAATTCATTTGCAGAGGTACAAACTGAGCTAAAGGCAATAAAAAGCAGAATGAATAATGCAGAGGATCAAATTAGTAACTTATAAGACAGAATAATGGAAATCACACAATCAAGACAGCAGGCAGAAAATCAAATCAAAAAAACATGAAAGCAATATAAGAGATCTATAGGATAATATAAAGTGGCCCAATTTACACATGAGGAATTCCAGAAGGAGAAGAAAAAGATAAGGGATTGAAAATATATTTGAAGAAATTATGGCTGAAAACTTTCCAAATCTAAAGGAAACTGATATCAAGATACAGGAAGCACAGAGGGCCCCAAACAAGTTGAACCCAAATAGGACCACACCAAGACATGTTATAATAAAAAATGGCTAAAGCTAAAGAGAGGATTCTAAAGGCAGCAAGAGAAAAGCAAAGCATTAATTATAAGGGAACCCCATTAGGCTATCAGCTGATTTCTCTACAGAAACACTACAGGCCAGAAGGGAGTGGCAAGATACAAAGTTGTGAAAGGAAAAAAGTTGCAACCTAGAATACTCTATACAGCAAGAATATCATTTAAAATAGAAGGGGAAATAAAGCATTTCTCCAACAAACAAAAGCTAAAAGAAAACAGCTGTACTAAAACCATTCTAAAAGAAATACTGAAAGGGCTTCTCTAAATAAAAAAAAAAAAGAAGTAAGAAGAAATAGGATGGAGAAAACCACAATTGGAAATCAATCACTTAAATACGCCAGCATACAGATCTAAACATGAAGATGTTAAAAAAAAAAAAAAAAAAAAGACTTCAAAATCACAGAATTTGGGGAAGGAAAGTAAAAAAATATAGATTCTTTTTTTTTTTTTATTTTAATAATGTGTTTAAGCCGATATGACTATCAGGCTAAAGCAAGCAGATTCAGGAAGGGATTAACATGCTTAAAAAACAGGGCAACCACAAATCAAAACCAAATGTTACATTTACAAAAACTAAAAAGAAAAGTTACTCAAGCATAAAATAAATGCCTGTGAAGCCATCTGGTCCTGGACTTTTGTTTACTCCTGGGTTGGAAGAATTAATATCATAGGAGTTCCTGTCGTGGCACAGTGGTTAATGAATCCGACTAGGAACCATGAGGTTGCGGGTTCAGTCCCTGCCCTTGCTCAGTGGGTTAACGATCTGGCGTTGCCGTGAGCTGTGGTGTAGGTTGCAGACACGGCTCGGATCCTGCGTTGCTGTGGCTCTGGCGTAGGCTGGAGGCTACAGCTCCAATTCGACCCCTAGCATGGGAACCTCCATATGCCATGGCTGTGGCCCAAGAAATAGCAAAAAGACAAAAAAAAAAAAAAAAAAAAAAAGAATTAATATCATAAAAATGGCCATACTACCCAAAGCAATCTACAGATTCAATGCAATCCCTATCAAATTACCCATGACATTTTTCACAGAACTAGAACAATCAATTCAAAAATTTATATGGAAACATTAAAGACCCAGAATTGCCAAAGCAATCCTGAGGAACAAAAACCAAGCAGGAGGCATATCTCTCCCAGACTTCAGGCAATATTCCAAAGCCACAGTCATCAAGACAGTGTGGTACTGGTACAAAAACAGACATACAGACCAATGGAACAGAATAGAGAACCCAGAAATAAACCCAGACACCTATGGTCAATTCATCTTTGACAAAGGAGGCAAGAATATAAATGGGAAAAAGACAGTCTTTTCAGCAAGTAGTGCTGGGGAAACTGGACAGCTGCATGTAAACCAGTTACACTGGAACACACCCTCACGCCATGCACAAAAATAAACTCAGAATGGCTTAAAGACTTAAATGTAAGACAAGACACCATCAAAGTCCTAGAAGAGAACACAGGCAAAACATTCTCTGACATCAACCATACAGATGTTTTCTCAGGTCAGTCTCCCTAAGCAACAGAAATAAAAGCAAAAATAAACCAATGGGACCTCGTCAAACTGACAAGCTTTTGCACAACAAAGGAAACCAAAAAGAAAACAAAAAGACAACTTAGAGAACGGGAGAAAACAGTTTCAAAGGATGCAGCTGACAAGGGCTTAATCTCTAGAATATACAAGCAACTTATACAACTCAACAGCAAAAAAGCCAACAACCCAATGGAAAAATGGGGAAAGACCTGAATAGACATTTCTCCTAAGAAGTTATACAGACGGCCAAGAAGCACATGAAGAAATGCTCAACATCCCTGATTATTAGAGAAATGCAAATCAAAAGTACCACAAGATACCACCTCATACCAGTCAGAATGGCCATCATTAGTAAGTCCACAAATAACAAACGCTGGAGAGGGTGTGGAGAAAAGGGAACCCTCTTGCACTGTTAGTGGGAATGTAAATTGGTACAACCACTATGGAGAACAGTATGGAGGTATCTTAGAAATCTATACATAGAACTACCATATGATCCAGCAATCCCACTCTTGGGCATATATCCAGAAAAACTTTCCTTGAAAAAGACACATGCACCCGCATGTTCTTTTCAGCACTATTCACAATAGCCAAGACATGGGAACAACCCAAATGTCCACTGACAAATGATTGGATTAGGAAGAGTGGTATATATACACAATGGAATACTACCCTGCCATAAAAAAGGACAAAAATAATGCCATTTGCAGCAACATGGATGGAACTAGAGACCCTCATACTGAGTGAAGTAAGTCAGAAGAAGACAACTACCACATGATATCACTTATATCTGGAATCTACTATATGGCACAAATGAACCTTTCCACAGAACAGAAAATCATGGACACGGAGAAAAGACTTGTGGTTACCAAGGGAGAGGGGGAGGGAGTGGGATAGATTGGGAATTTGGGGTTAATAGATGCAGACTATTGCATTTGGAATGGATAAGCAATGAGATCCTGCTGTGTAGCACTGGGAGCTATGTCTAAATCACTTATGGTGGAGCCTGATAATGTGAGAAAAAAGAATGTATACATGTATGTTTAACTGGGTCACCTTGCTGTACAGCAGAAAATTGACAGAACACTGTAAACCATCTATAACGGAAAAAATAAAATTATAATAAAAAACAAAAACAAAAAAAAGAAAACTATAAAAGGAAAAAATCTCATGGGTAAAGGGAAATATGCAGTAAAGGTGGTAAATCAACCACTTGTAAAGCTAGTAGGAAGATTAAAAGACAAAAGGAGTAAAACCATGTGTGTCCACAATAAGTAGTTAAGGAATACACAAAGAAAAAGCTGTAAAATACGACGTCAAAAACATTAAATGTTGAGGGGGGCTGTAAAATGTGAAGGGTTGTTAAAATGTGTTCAAACTTAAGAGATCAGCAATTTAAAATATGGGTAATTAATCTACTACAAAGGAGGCAAGAATATACAATGGGGAAGAGACAGTCTCTTCTATAAATGGTGCAGGGCAATCAGACAACTACATGTAAAAGAATCTAACTGGGTTACGCTCTCATATCATGTACAAAAAATAAATTCAAAATGGATTAGACTTAAATATAAGACCTTAAACCATAAAATTTCTAGAAGAAAACATAGGCAGTATGCCCTTGGACATTAATTTTAGCAGAATTTTTTTGGGTCTGTCTCTAGACAAGGGATACAAAAGCAAAATCAAACAATGAGACTGCATCATACTGAAAACCTTTTGCACAAAGAAGGAAACGATCAGCAAAATAAGAAGGTAGCCTAATGAATGGGAGAGGGTAATTTCAAACAACATTGGATAAGGGGCTAATATCCAAAATGTACAAAGAACTCATAAAACTCAACATTAAAAAAACACATCTCAAGCAATCCAATTCAGAATTAGGCAGAGGATCTAAATAGACATTTTTCCAAAGAAGATATGCAGATAGCCAACAGACACATGAAAAGATGCTCAACATGACTAATTATCAGGGAAATGCAAATCAAAACCACGTTGTAACCTTACACCTGTGAAGATGGCTATTATCACTAAGAACAAATAACAAGTGTTGGTGAGGATGTGAAGAAAAGGGAACCCTTATTTACTATTGGTGGTAATGTAAATTGGTACAATCTCTATGGAAAACAGTATGGAGATTCCTCAAAAATTAAAAATAGAACTACCATATGATCCAGCAAGTCCATTTCTGGGTATTTTTTCTGAAGAAAACAAAAGCACTGATTACAAAAGATAAAGGCACCTCAGTATTCTTTGAGGCATTATTTACTGCAGTATATTACTTTCAAGATATTGCAGCAACCTAAGTCCCCACCAATAGATGAATGGATAAAGAAGATATATATATATTATTGTATATAAAGGAAAATATTACATATTCACATATATGTGGAATCTAAAAAACAAGACAAATGAACAAACATAACAAAACAGAAACAGAATTATAGATAAAGAGAACAAACAGGTGGTTGCTAGAAGGGCGAGGGATGGGAGAGGAAAGAAATAGGTGAGAGAGATTAAGAGGTACAGACTTCCAGAGTTCCAGTCCTGGTTCAGCAGTAATGAACCCAGCTAGTATTCCTGAGGATATAGGTTCAATCCCTGGCCTCACCCAGTGGGTTAGGTATCCAGCGTTGCCGTGAGCTGTGGTGTAGGTTGCAGATGTGGCTCAAATCTGGCATTAATGTGGCTGTGGTGCAGCCACAGCTGGCAGCCACCACAGCTGGCAGCTCCGATTAGACCACTAGCCTGGGAATTTCCACATGGTGCAGGTGTGGCCCTAAAAAAAAAAAGAGAGATGCAGACTTCCAGTTGCAAAATAAATTAGTCATAGGTATGAAATGTACAGTATGGGAAATATAGGTATAACTATATAGTATCTTTAATGTGGTACCATATCAAACTAGATTTATCATGGTAATAATTTTTAAATGTATAAAATATTGAATCACTATGTTGTATAAATGTAACTAACATAGTATTATGGGTCAGTTATACTTCAGAAGCAAACAAAAACACAAAGTTATTGAAAAAGAGATCAGATTTGTGGTTTCCAGAAGTGGTCTGTGAGAGGAGTGGAAATTGGATGAAGGCAGTCAAAAGGTATAACAGCCCAGTTATATGATAAACGAGTATAGGAATGTAATATACAACATGATAAATATAATTAACACTACTGTGTACTATACATGGTTAAGAGAATAAATCCTAAGATCTCTGAACACAAGGAAAATTTTTTTCTAAGTCTTTAGTGTTGTGTTTATATCAGGTGAGGGATGTTCATTAAACTTATTGTGATAATCATTTCATAATGTATGTAAGTCAAATCATTATACTGTACACTTTAAATTTATATATCACCCTATGTCAATTATATCTCAATAAAACCAGAAGAAAAAATAAATAATTAAAACCAAAGTGAACAGTAAAAACAAAATTCTTTGTATATTGGGGATAATGGTCCTTTATCAGATATGTCTTTTGTAAATTTTTTCTCCATTCTGGGGCTTGTCTTTTCATTCTTCTGACAATGTCTAGTGCAGAGCATAAATTTTTAGTAAAGCTTATCAGTTCTTTCATGGATTGTGCTTTTCACATTGTATCTAAAAAGTCATCACCAAACCTAGTGTTTTCTAGATTTTCTCCTATGTTACCTTCTAGGAACTTAGCATAAAGCATGCTTAGCATAAAACATAAAGCATGTTTTACATTTGCATTGATGTTTGTGATCTCTTTGGAATTAATTTTTGTGAAGGCTGTGAGATCTGGGTCCAGATTATTTTATTTTTTTTTGCACATGAATAATCAGTTGTTATTTGTTGAAAATGCTAGACTTTCTCCATTGTAGTTGCTCATTTGTCAAAGATAAGTTGACTGTATTTATGAGGTCTATTTCTCTGGGCTCTCTATTCTGTTACATTGATATATTTATTATTTGGATAATACCACACTAATTTGATTACTGTAACTGTATAGAAAACCTTAAAGCTGGGTAGTGTCAGTCCTCCAACTTTATTCTTCTTTAATATTATATTATTGATCCTGTCTTTTGCCTCTCCATATAAACTTTAGAAGTAGTTTGTCATTATCCACAAAATAGCTTGCTGGGATTTTGATTGTGACAGCATTGGATTTACAGATCAAGTTGGGAAGAACTGATATCTTGACAATATTGTCTCCCTTTCCATGAACATGAAATACCTCTCCATAAGAAATATCTTACTTAGTCCTTTTGTTTCATTCACCAGAGTGCTATACTTTTACTCATATAGCTATCATTCATATCCTGTTAGATTTATTTCTAAGTATATCATTTTGGGAGATGCTAATTTAAATGGCATTGTACTTTAAATTTCAAACCCCATTTGTTCATTGCTGGTATATAGAAGAGTAACTGACTTTTTTTCCTTAATCTTGTGTCTTGAAACCTTCCTATAACATTAGTTCCAGGAGGGTTTCTTTTTTTTTTTTTTTTTTAGTCAATTCTTTTGGTTTCTCTATATAGACAATCATATCACAGCTTATACAAAAATTAATTCAAAATGGATTACAAAACCAAAAGTCAATATGTAAACTATAAATCTTTTCCAAAAACATAGGGACAATCTCTGAGACACAAGGACCAGGCAAAGAATTCTTAGACTTGATACCAAAAGCATGTCCATAAAAGAAAAAAACTGATAACTTGTTTTGATAAAAATTTAAAAATTTTGGTCAGCAAAATACTGTGAAGAGGATAAGAGAAGCTACAAAGTGGGAGAAAATATTTAAAACTACATATCTGACAAAAGATATCTTTAATAAAAGATAATTCTGTATCTAGAATATAAAAAGACCTCTCAAAAGTCAACAGTAAAAAAACAGAGAATCCAATTAGAGCACAGGAAATGGCAAAAGACACGAAGAGACATTTCACTAGAGAAGATATATAGATGGTAGATAAACAAATGAAAGGATGCACAGCTTTATTGGCCATTAGGAAAATGCAAAAAAAAAAAAAAAAAACCCCAAAACCTAACAAACCCATGATGAGCTATCACTAAACACCTATCAGAATGGCTTAAAAAAAGAGTGATACAATCAAATGTTGATAAGAATGAGGAGAATCTAGATCACTCATACATTGCTGGTAGAAATGAAAAATATACATTAGTGGTGCAGCCGCTTTGTAAAATAGTTTAATAAATGGTTTAATAAATGTTAGTTTAAAATAATAAAATAATAAGACAGTTTAATAGTGGTCTTAAGAAACTAAACATGCAAATATTTTCCAGCATAACAAATGTACTCTTGGGCATTTATCCCAGAGAAATGAAGACATAAATTCACACAAAAACCTGCACATGAATATTTATAGTAGCTTCATTTGTAGTAGCCAAAACCTGGAAACAATCCAGATGTCCTTCAGTACGTCTATGAAAAGACAAAATTAGTGCACCCACACCATGGACCACTACTCAGCCAATAAGAAGGAGTGAACTTTTGATATACTCAACAACCTGAAGTAATAACAGAGAATTATGCTGAGTGAAAAAAAGCCAATGATAAAAGGTTACATACTATATGGTTTCATTTATATGACATTCTTGAAATGACAAAATGATAAAAATAGAGGATAGATTATTGATTGCTAGGAATCAATGACAGAGTAGGAGTAGGTAGGGAGTGGGTGTGATTATAAATGGGTAAAAGAGGGATCCTTGTAGTGATGGAAATGTTTTGTGTCTTATCTGTATTAATGTCAATATTCTGGTTGTGATCCTGCTGTGCTATAAACTGTACTATATTGTACTAGTATCATGTTACTCTTGGGGGAAACTGGGCAAGTAAAGTATGTACTGGATGTCTATAATTATTACTTATCACTGCATGTGAATCTGAAATTATGTCATAGCAAAAGATTTAACTTTAAAAGAGATTTTTTTTTTATAAAAAGGATATTTGAACATATACCAAGAAACCACAAAAGTGGCAAAATGGAAAGATTATTTAATGGGGGTGGTGAGGGAGCACAGAAGCTGGAAAGGGAAGAGAGCCTTCCAAAAATGAATGCCCATAGGCAATAGTGATGGTTATACCAATGTATACGTAAAGGACAGTCAAGTACTTGCTCAGGCCAAATGAACTGACTCAGATCCTCTGTCCTAAGAGAAGGAGGGATAGAAAGTGTATCTCAAATTAATAAGCACTCTTTCTCCAAGGCATGGTTTACTTACCTCAATATGAGACCTTTGGAATAAGACCCCATCTGAACCTTCTAGGATTTAACTTGACTGCCATCTGACTTGCTCAGAGGTTGTAGTTCTTGCCCTATTTTGTAGTTCTAAACATATTAACTGAAAATTACTGTGAGATGGGAATCCCATGTTTTGTTTTGTTTTTAACCTCCTATTTAGCTGGTGCTAAACAACTATTTTTTAAAAAGGCAGATTTTTTTTTTGCAATTATTCATATAGCTTAGTGGACAAATTGATGGTATTTTCTTCTCTAGCCTCTGCTACCACCACTCTACGTTTCACATTATTATTTAATGCCCACTTCACCATTAAACTGCTATAGCCCTAAAGTGATAGTTCTAATATAATAATGGCTACTCTTTACTGAGAACTTAGTACATGCCAGACAAATGCTAGACACTATGTAAATACTTTACACTTATTAAACTCCTTTAATCTTTCTAACAATCCATTAGGTTAGATTTTGTTATTATCACCATTTTACAGATGAGGTACAGAGAGGTGAATTAATTTATCCTACATGACACCAGTGGTACACATAGTGAAGCCAGGAAATAAATCCCAGTGATTTTAACTCTGGAGTTCATACTTTTAACCACTCTGCTTCATTGCCTTCCATGGAACTGTACTATATGTGAAGCATAAGATGGTCCTCTAAAAACTTTGTGATACAAACAAAAGATGTGACAATTTTTGACTAGCTGTTTCTTGCATTTTAGTGTAGTTGTGTAACTGAATGTTGGCTAAGGGTATGTGGGCATAAGTGATATATATCACTTTTAGGACTGACCATAACACCTTCCCATCATGATTTTTCTATTTGCTTTCCTTGTCCTTTGACTGAATGGCAGGGACTTCAAGGACCTACAGGAGGGCAAAGCCACAGAGAAAGTAGCCTGAGTCCCTGCTTTGCTGCTAAGAAAAGAACTGCTAAACAGAAATATCCATATTGAACTTCTTTTTTAAATTAAAACAATTTTTTTTTTCAGGGTCGCACCCGTGGCATATGGAGGTTCCAAGGCTAGGAGGGTTGAATCAGAGTTACAGCTGCCAGCCTAAGCCACAGCCACAGCAACGCGGGATTGGAGTGGCGTCTGCAACCTACACCACAGCTCAAGGCAACGCTGGATCCTAGACCCACCAAGGCCAAGGATTGAACCCACATCCTTCTGGATACTAGTGGGATTTGTTTCTGCTGAACCACAATGGGACCTCCCCCATGTTGAACTCTTGCTTGAGTGAGAAATACATTTTTATTATTTTAAGCCATTTAAATTTGGCATTGTTTCTTAGCTAATCTTGAGTAAATACAAAATGTTATTAGTAATATTACCATCTGAGTTCTCTTTTGTCTTTAGATCTTTTTTTTTTTTTTCATCTTGTGTCAAATCAAATCCTTAATTCCCCAAGATTTTGTTCTCTGCTCTCTTGTCTTTAGTCTTGACTCACTCACCTGATCGGCAATTTTGTGCTTTAGTTCCATATGAATTAAGTTCCAAGTTCCTCTCCTCTGCCATTCCTCTCTCCTTGAAGGTATTGTTTGATCACCTCTATCCTAAGTCCTTGAGACTTATGATGCCTAAAACCCACCTTGTTTTCTTCACTAATTTGGATATCACTAACTGAGCAGGACCCTATGAGGCCTTCCCAGAAAAGATTCCCCGACCATGTCCTCTGCCTGTCTCTTGTCTGTAGAAAAACTTTAGTTTTCTAGGCCCTCCCCAAGTTCCAAAAAGTAAACTTAATCAGAAAAGTGAGAAAATGCAGAAAGAAAGGAAATAGTAAAGCAAGACAAAATAATAATGGTTTAGCCATTAAACAAGGTCAAGGACATTTAGTTCCTTCTCAAGGACTACAGATAGTATTCTGAGCCATATCTTGTAGCTACTGAAACCCTACCAGATGGAAAAGGTCACTGTATGCTGCCCAGAAGCACATAGACCCCAGACCTGTTGGAACCAAAAGATTGTTGATGTTGACTCCTGTTTACCTCACCAGCAAGCACTCAGAAGTATGTCCATGAGCTTATGCACCCCCCACCCCCCACCTTACCCTCTCTAAAAATCTTTCCTGAAATGCTTTGGGGAGTTTGGGCCTTTTAAGAACTAGGTGCCTGGATCCCTTGCTTGGTGCCCCACAATAAATGCTGCACTTTCCTTCACCACATCCAGTGTCGGTAGATTAGCGTTACTGCACACAGGCAAGCCCACTCAAGTTTGGTTAAGCAACACTACCATCCTGGGTTCTGTGCACCCAGGTCAGAAACACAATCTTAAATATATCTTTGACCTTCTCTGTTCTCTGTCTCCCAGCTCACAATTCAATCCATTGTTCTCATACTCTCCCTCTACAGCTCCTCTTTCCTGGACTTCCCGTTCCATGTCTGCTGTCACTATGCTCTGGGGTGCATAGCCTCTCCTGAACATTGTAATAACCTTCTAATTGAAATTTAGATTCGGTCTCTTTACTTCCCCCTTAATCAGAAGTTTTAATCAAATCATGCTAAAGTCACCAATAACTGTTAATGGCTATAATAATTTTAAATGTCACAATTTAATATTGAGTCATTGAAACAACAATAAAAATAATTTTAGTTTTATCTCATTCTCCTATACCCTAATATATACCTTATGTGTTAGCTAAGCAGTATGTTATGAATCTAAACACCTCAGGGCTTTTCCAACTACATTTTAGGATCTTGCTATTTCTACCCAAACTTCTTTACAAAATAGTACCTTTTGGTCAGTCTATCTCAAATGCTACTTTATTCATGAAGCCTTTTTAAGAAGCACTTTTTATTATGAAAAAAATAAAGATAAAAAATGGATAAAATAATGTAATGAAGGTCCTCCACATACCCATTTGGGAGATTGAATAATTATCAGTTCCTGCCCAGTCTTTTTTCATCTATATCTCTACCTCTAATCAGGTCCCAAGCTGAATATAATCACTCCATCCTCTTTTTATCTCTCTTGAAGCACTAATGTTACATGTGAGTATTTAATAACTATTGGCATGCATTTTATACTCCCCTCTAGATTTAAAGTCCCTTGAAGGTAAGATCTGCAAGTTGCTGCCCTTCAGCATCTATCTATCACAACACAGTGCCCCAACTTTAAAGGAAAAACAACAAAAATTTTAATTGGAATTGAAATACCTAATACTATTTTAAAAGAAGTTATTTTCCCCAGTTAATGATTGTATGCTTTGACAAAATTATCTCCATATAAAGCCAACACGAGCACAATCCTATTTTTAAATTTTCTGAGACGGGGATCCATGTGCTTCTTTACTAATCCAATGCCCTGTTTGGATTATCTCAATAATCACTCAATTCTATGCCAAGCCTCAGCTCAGGGTGACATTGGATAAATCATGTGGAATTAGCATAGTGAATATATTCTCTTCACTTGTTTCCTTATTAGCAAATTGCATCTTCCCCTTCTAGCTCACAAGAGAATTATGAGATTAAATGGGGTAGTCATCTATTGATTAAACAAGTTATGAACCATTCAGAATTTCTTTTTTGCCCTTTTTAGATCTGTTGTCCAATTTTGTGTTTTTATTATTCACTGACTCTCCCTTTGAAGGATGATGCAAAAAGGGAAAGGGCAAATTAAGCCTAAATTATATAGCAGTGGGGTCAGTAAAAAATTTGGTAGAGTGGAAAATTACAGCCATTAACTAAAATGAAGATGGTCTGCCCTTCATTAACACGAATGATAATCATCTGTGAATCATTTTAAGTTCCTTAGAGAAATTCTTTATGTTTGCATTTTTGTATCTGAGTGTATCTGTATTTTTATCAGGATATCCTTAATTTATTCAATTTTGATATTTCATTGATTCAAAAATTTTATCATACCTCAAGAGTATATGTAGAATTGAAACACCAACTTCACAAAATCCTTCACTATGTTTCCATAATTTCTAATGTTGAGAATGAAATTGTGGGTTGTACTGTTTCTACTATGCTTATGCACACTTCCAAGTGAAATACTAAATCCAGAACTGGAATTATGTTTTTAAATTATGCAAAAGACTCTACTGAACAGCTATATTATGGCTAGGTTGAGTGAAGCAAGAAGTTACAAAGGTAACAATGAGCCTTGGGAATTATTCAGCACTGTCATTTTTGGATATTTCTGTAGTTTTCTGCTTTATGTACAGTTACTCTGATAAAATTATGCTATATTGGGCCGGTGTGTGATCAGGCAACCCAAGATGGCTGTTCTCCTGCTCTCTGTACATCCCCTGTTCCACCAATGTCTGCTTCATGCACACCCTCATCTCAAGACTAACCTTCCTACATATTTTCCCTCATCCCTGCCCCAGCTGATGATTGTTCTGATCTTTCGATCCAGAATATCCCCACCTTGAGAGCTTATCAAAGAGGCAGTGAGGAGCATGCTCCTCTTCCAGTTTCCCTGGTAACTGATGAGTGCACCTGACATCAGTTCCCCCTAGCACTGGTAAATTTCCCCTTCCCCAGGGGAGCAAAGACTGCCACCACTTCCTCCCCACTGCTGCTGCACACCCTCGGGCGTTGCTCCAGGACCTTGCTTCAGACAGGTAAGATCCCCCCATTCCTTTAAACCTCTGATGTCTCTGTTGCCGCCTTTGGGCTTTATCTTTGATCTTAAAGCTACAAGTACAGGGCTTGCGGGCCTGAGGGATTCCCAAAAGAGATTTAGTGGGAATACTTGCATACTTTGGTGGTATTGGCTAATTTGGAGATTAGTAACAATCTAAGGACACATCTTTATAGAGGCCAGGCTGCTTTATCATTGATGAGGGAATATAAAGGACCTGAAGAGGTGATCTGATCCTTTTTACTTTTGTTGGGTAATGCCCTAAAATTGTTCAGGGAATCCTGGAAGCCATACTGAGACATGTTGGGTGCCCCTATCCTCATCCCAATGTCAACCAGAGCAGTTCTGTTTTCATCAGTTTTTAGTGAAATGTTGTGTATGTTTGCTTTTTTCTTTCTAAATTTAAGTGTTCACTACTAAAAATATTTGAAAACTACTTGTCAGATTTACCACCACCCCCACTTGCCTGTAAGATTTCACTTGCACTTAGAGGCTGACTTATTACCTAAGACTCCATTTTTTTGAAGTCCAAGTACAGATTTTACGATTATCAGTAGAGATAATTAGTACATGCCTGAGTTAGATACTATCTTTCAAAAATTTCATACCATATTATTTTAGGTACCAGTTCCTCCTCTTCCTTTCCTCTTATTCTTTAATTGTTCTTCACCACTTGACAAATTATGGATAGTATCTGTATTCTGACATTTGAAATTCTCAATCACCTGGCACTTGAGCTATCGGCCATTGCACACCACCACACACCTTGGAGTACAGTAGAGCTAAAAGGCCAAGGCAAGTTCTCACACATGCTGGGCTGAATTAAATCTCATGGCAATCATATCAAGCAACTATATCTCTGCTGTTGTCTCTGTTATGCTTCCCATTATTAGCCCCATGTAACAAATATTTTAAAAAACTCTAATTGAGGGAGAGAAAAATGTTTTATTTTTCTTCTCCTTCAAAAAAAATGGTGCTTAAGTTTATGGCAAATGCACATACATAATCCTTGGTTCTGTGTTTCTTTTGTCTTTCAAGAAATAGCCTATTTCCTCCCCATTTAAAAAATATTTTTTGGATACACAAGCAATATATTTAACATTAAGTCTGATGCATGGTTATAAGGTTAATAAAACCACGCGTTTGTTTACTTTCTGAAATCACATAAGGAAAAAAATATAATTCCTTTTTTTATGTGTACAAATTTAGTACTTCTGAAAGATGCCAAATGAAGAACTAGAATTCTTCATATGTGATCCAGACAAATAAAACAAGGGAATAAAACACAGAACTCTATCACAGTTATGAAGCTATTAAGTATTAAATATTTATGCAATTAAGTTTTATTTTAGGAATAATTTAGAAGAGGCATTTTTCACACAATACCAAGTTATTTTATTTTATTTTTTCTGACTTTGCCATTTCTTGGGCCACTCCGGCGGCATATGGAGGTTCCCAGGCTAGGGGTCTAATCGGAGCTGTAGCCGCCTGCCTATGCCAGAGCCACAGCAACACGGGATTCCATCCGAGACTGCAACCTACACCACAGCTCATGGCAACACTGGATCCTTAACCCTCTGTGCAAGGCCAGGGATCGAACCCGCAAGCTCATGGTTCCTAGTCGGATTTGTTAACCACTGAGCCACGACAGGAACTCCAATACCAAGTAATTTTAAATCACAAGTTTAAAAACCATGTGGTACATTTTAATTATATATTAACTACAATTTTGCAAACAATTAGACTTGTTTTCTGTTTACTTCTATTTCAAGAAGACTTCAAATATAGTCTTGAAAATTGTAGACCGATTTTCTACACATAGCTTGCAGTTTATCAGCTTGCTTTCATTCAGTAATCATTAAAGCATTTGGATTCATTAAATAGAAATATTATATATGATAGATTTTAATAATATATACCACTTTCAATGTGTGATGATTGTCTTGTAACTATATTTATGCATAATATAGCCATATATAATATATACACATATACATCTATATATGCATATATATACTTTAGAAACTATGAGTGAATGCTATGTGTCTTCTATTATAGTATACGTCTTTCTTTTTCCTTGAATGGCTCTTTTCAGTTTATTATATGAATCAGCTACTAATCACAGCTAAAAACTAGCTTTGCTTTTACACTGCTTGTGTGAATTGGGAGAAATGGAGAAGAGAGGGAGATTGCAGAGGTTCTGGAAACAGAGGGAATGGTGAGGAATCCCAGTGGCTGGGTCCAGTAGTGTCTTTAGAAATCATAATCCAATCCATTTTTCCTAGATTTTGTATTTGCAATTATTGGGAGATTAGTAAATACTGTCATTTGTTTAACAATAACTTGTTTTACCCATGTTCATGTCCTCCAATGGATGTATATTATCATAAAAATAAAGATATAAAGAGAATAAATAATTCGCTACTGCTGCTTTCTCTGGAGTACTCACCTAGAGTTGCCCCCTGTGAGAAGCAGCTGGCTGCAAAGCAACTGCTACTTGGAATCCCTGTCCCTTAGAAACCAGGCCTATTTACTCCCTTGCATGTGCATCTTGCTGCCTGTGGTGTACCTCTCCCAGTGAATAGTCACGTGGGCCCCTGTTTGTGCTTCAAGTTCCGCTGCCCTGAGGGATTATCACATTTTTGAATCTTTAGTTTCACTCAAATTAGCCCAACATAATCTCAATTTGGTGAAAATCAGTTCAACATTCAGAGGTCAGGCTTTTTAAGTGAAAGATATTTATCCAACCCTAGAGGTACTGAAATCTAATTAAGAGAGAAAGAAACAAAAAATAAGAGAATATGGAACAATTACTAAACAATTAGCCCCATTGTATAAAACTATTAGGTGATAACAACTAGCATTTCTAGTTCATAATCTAGACTATTATTTTTAAAAATTACATACGTTGAGGAAATAGAGAACATCTAACTACACTTTCAAGAAAATAAAATAACTGTAAACCTCTAAATTTGGGTTTACACTGTAACTGAAAATCTGAAAGTATCTGGAAATAAATATTTTATTTTTTAAATGATTTTTGTTTTTTCCATTATAGTTGATTTACATAATTTTATTTTTTAATTTAATTTTTATTTTACAATGTTGTGTTCTACAATGTTGTGTTCGTTTCAGGTATATAGCAAAGTGATTCAGTTATATGTATACACATATATACATTCTTTTTTAGATTCTTCTCCCACATAGGCCATCACAGAGTATTGGGTAGATTTCCCTGTTCTATAAGGTAGATAGATCCTTGTTGATCCCTCAGAACTTGAGCACTCAATCTCTTTCAGTTACTCAGAGAGCTCATCCATTCAACTCTCATTACTGTGCAGATGATCCTCTGTTAGACTCCATGTAACAGTTTTCAAGAGAGAACCGTTCTTTCTTAAGTCATATGTTGAAGTTACTATCCCTTCCTTACTTGTTTTCTTCTCTTTTTTATCCTAAGGTAACCTCTGATAAATTCTGTCTCATGAAACTTTGAGAAGGCTTATCTGGAAAGAATATCTGAGCACAATACAAGAGTCCATACCCTTATGCCTTCAGATGTCATCTGGCAACTTCAGAGTCCACTTTCCTTATTTCCATTCAGCCAGTTCCTGAACTTGAGTTGGAATGCCTTTTTCTTGACCATCTGTAGGTTTTCACCTCAGACTGTTAGCAGGCCATTATATTTTCTGTTATCTATTTTTCCCCTGAGTCTCTCAGCTAGTTTGCCCATGCACTCTCCTGTACTGTTTGCCTAGTTACATTTTAAGTCAATGGGAAAAAAACATGTTTCTTTATGCTTCTGTTTATAAACTTGCATTAGGTTTCAGATAGTTGAACCTGGATTCTAGCAAATGAGACTCTCCAGGGGGAATCATGTCTTCACAGAAAAGTGGTTCTTAATTTTGGTATCAGTTTTTTAGTTTTGTATAGGGTTAACCACCAGAGGGGAAAGAACAGAGATATTTTGAACCAATGATCCCATTTTTATAAGAGAATTTATTTTATAATTTCCTGGGTAGGCAGTTACTTAAAGTTAAGAATTGAAGACTAGACAGAAAGTGTCCTGCTTCTCTTTTACTTTAAGGCAGATATCCCAATTGCTGGATTCATTTCGACATCGCATCTGTGGAATAAGTATTGCACGCTGAACACTGAAGTAGTGCCTATGATAAAAACAGGCTCTTATACCTCAATCTGTAAAATTTGCAACAAAGATAATGATAAAGAAAACATTGACAGGCATTAGTGTCAAGCTTTGCCATTTTAAATATATGGCTACTGAAAAGTACTATTCTAAGAAAGGCCAATTAAAGTAAGATAAAATCAAAAGTGAAAAGATAGTAGCACCTCCCTTTGAAGTGAAAAAAATTCCCTTGGTCCAACTAGGAAGTGCTGACTTGGAAAAATTGGTAGTTTGACACGATGAAAGAAATAAAATTGTCATGAACAAAGGTGAAAGGGGATTATATTTGTCAAGAAGAGATCCTACTGGATGAACTGTCTGAAGGCTGTGGCATGTCACATCTTGTCTTGGAGGGTTAATGACTGGTAATGTTGAAGGAATGGGCCTTTTGTCAGATCATTACAGTAGTCCTAGTTACAACTGCCTCAAGATGTAATGACTAGTTCAGATAAGGGGCCAAAATACTTCAGGTGAAACATGACTCAATCCAATCACCTTTTCCACATTAGGAAAGGGAATTCAAGGCAGTTTTACCTAAAAAGCACTGAGAGTAAGCCCGAGGGCAAGAACATAGAAGCTGCTTTTGGTCCTCAGGAAATGAGTGTTGAAGAGTTTGCTTGGCCTCGGATTCTGTGCATATAGTAGGCTATACATTGCTCAGCCTTGTTGTATGATAACTATACTCTTCTTACTTAAGCAGTCTGAAAGAGTGAGAAGAAAAAATTAAACTGGTAAGGTGAAATGAAGTTCCGGAATTAAGTGAAATATTGAATTGCTTCTTAGCTGAAAGGACAAGATCCTCCACAGTTTAGGTAACTCAAGAGTATCAGGAAGGCAGAGGTAAATTGTCCCTTCCCAAGACTGTCAAAGGTTAAATTTAATGCCTGGGTATATTGAAGGAGCATTGGCTTTTCTCATCCATACTGCATATCAGATACTGATGTGTGTCTAGACCTCATTTACTAATGTTAACCTGGAGAAGACACAGAAAGGCTCCTACTGGAAAAAACAACAACCAAGAGAGATCATTAGGATGAAAAAGAAATATACTTTTAAGTCACACTTTAACAGTTAATCAAAAAATACTTTCCTCTGGTTTAAAAAATATTATACAAGTTTTAAATGGGATAGTGCCTAGGATACTACCCAGCTGATAGTAAGCGCTCAGGAGATGTTAGTGTCCTTTCATTTCACTTAGTCAAAAGGAATTGATGTCGCAGTTCCTGCTGTGGTGCAGTGGGTTAAGAATCTGATGGCAGTGGCTCAGGTTGCTGCGGAGGTGCGAATTTGATCCCTATCCCTGCAGAGTGGGTTAAAGGATCTGGCATTGCTGCAGCTGTAGGTTGCAGCTGTGGCTTGGATTCAGTCCCTGGCCTGGGAACTTCCATATGCCATGGGGCAATCATTAAAAAAAATTAATATCTTCGTTTCAGTTATAAAGAAATTCAATTATAGAAATTTGAAAAATTCCAAAAAGCTTGAAGGAGAAAAAAAAAAAATCTAATTCCACTATCCAAAAACACTTAAGATATTGCTTATTCAGTTTCTTACCAACATTCTAAATATATCACACACAGAAAAATCATGTAGCAAGCTTTTATGATTGCACTGATAGTAGAAAACCACAGCTGTAAACTGATGGATGTCACATAAACACCTAGATTCATTAGAATTGTATGTGTGAGGGGCATTGTAGCAGAGTTGTTATAAGCTTTAAAAATTATTTCTCATCTTTAGCAAAGGGAGCATAGCTCTTCTTGAGCAAACTGTCCCACAGGTAACAATGATAAAATGTGAACAATATATCAAAAGTGGCTATCTAAAGTCATGGGACTATAACCAAAAGCAATCAAAAGCTGGAGAGAATAAGACAAATTAATTGATAAAGTTAATGACACTAAGTGAACTTCCTGTTTTTATGGGATTTTTGGCCAGCTGATGCCATACTGGGTGACTAAAAACTTGCAGTCTCACTGGCTTAAACAATTAATGTTCAATTAGCCTAAAACCTATGGATAAGTAGAAACAAACAGCTAATGGAATAAATGGAAAGCAAACAGTAAAGTGGTAAAAATAAAAAGAACCAGAATATAAATTGGTTAAAAACTCCAGATAAAAATTTTCAGGATGAGTATTTTTTATTAAAAAGCAAGGCCCAACTACATGTTTCCTAAAACAAAATTTACTTTAGAGACATGGCTAGGTTGAAAGTAAAAAGTTTTAAAATTATATAAACTCTGCAAAAAACCAAAGAAGGCTGAAGTGACTATATGAATATCAGATCAAACAGACGTCAAGGCAAAGGAAATTAACAAAAGATAGGGAAATCATAATAATAAAAGGATCAATTCTTTAAGAATATATAAAAATAAAAACTTTCAAAGCACATGAAATAAAAATTAACAATTAAATGAAGAAATAGACAAATCTACAACCATGGGATATTTAACACCCCTCTCCCAGCAATTCATAGAACAGTCAAAAAAAAAATGAGATATAGATCTGAACACTAACAATTTCCTTGACCTGACATTTATAGAATACTATGGAACAAAAAAACCCCACTGGAATATCCATTCGTTTCATGTATACATGGTATGCTCACTGAAATATATCATATGCTGAGCCATAAAACAAGTCAATAAATTTTAAAAGATTTAAGTCTTTTTTTTTTTCTTTTTATGGACATTCCTGTGAGATATGGAAGTTCTCAACCTACAGGTTGAATCAGAGCTGCAGTTGCAAGCCTACATCAAGCCACAGCAACACTGAAACCCATTGCTGCATGCTAGATCCTTACCCCACCGAGCAAGGCCAGGGATCAAACCAACATCATGAGAGACACAGCATGGGTTCTTAAACCTACTGAGCCACAATGGTAATTCCATGACTGAAGGCTTTAAAAGTATCTGATCACCATGAAATTAAACTAAAAATAAATAATAAGATACATTTCCAAAAATGAAAATATTTGAAATTTACATTATATGTTTAATTAGCCCAGTGGGTTAAAAAAGAAAATCACAATGGAATTTAGAAAGTATTTCAAGCTGTTGCAGCAACATAGATGCAGCTAGAGATTCTCATATTAATTGAAGTCAGAAGGAGAAAGACACTTACCATATAATACCATGTATATGTGGAATCTAATATATGGCACAAATGAACCTATTTACAGAACAGAAACAGACTCACAGACATGGGGAACAGTGAGGGTAGGAGAGTGAGATGGGCTGGGGATTTTGGTTAGTAGATGCAAATTATTACAATTAGAATAGATAGGCAATGATGTCCTACTGTATAGCACAGGTAACTCTGTCCAATATCTTGGAATAGAACATGATAGAGGATTATATGAGAAAAATAATATATATATATGTATGACTGAGTCACTTTGCTGTATAGCAGAAATTGGCACAACATTGTAAATCAGCTATACTTTAATAAAAAATACAAAAAGAGAAAATATTTCAAACTGAATAATGAAAGTACAACATACCAAAATTTATGAGATGCAGCTAGAACAGTGATTGGAGAAAAAGCTACAGTTCTAAATGCATATATTAGAAAAGAAATTATAAAAATAGTAATTCAAGTCTCCAAGTTAATAGACAAAGAAAAGCAAGGTAACCTTCAAATAAGTGGGGAAAGTGAAATAATAGAAATAAGGACAGGAAGCAATGAAATAGGAAACAACAGAAAAAAATTTACAAAGCCAAAAAAACCCAGCCCTTTGAAAAGAGTAACCAAAATGAAAAATTCCTAGCTGGAATTGTCCTTCTAGCTAGGAGAAAAAAAGGAAAACAAAAAAGAGCGAAAGTGACAATACAAGTTACCGATGTCAAGAATAAAAGAGGGTGTATCAATACAGATCTTAAAGAATTAAAGGGATGCTAAGGAAATATTATGTTCTTTATGGCAATAAATTCAACAACTTATATGACATAGACAAATTCTTTGAAAAATATAACTTACTCTATACTGACAAAAAATTAAACAGAAAATCTGAATAGCCCTTTACTTTAAGAAATTGAATTTTTAATGAAAAACCATCCTGCAGAGAAAGTTCTAGGCCCAGATGATTTTATTGGTGAATCCTATCAAATATTTAAAGAAATAATCTTTCTCAGATGCAAACTCTTTTAGGAAATGTGCCAAAGGGAATAATTCCGAATAAATAAATAAATCAATTAATCATACCTATTTTTAAAGTAGGACAATATAATTCTAAATTGAGAAAGTATTAGGTTGCGGGTTTGATCCCTGGCCTTGCTCAGTGGGTTAAGGATCCGGCGTTGCCATGAGTTGTGGCGAAGGTCGCAGATGCAGCTTCGATCTGGCATTGCTGTGGCTCTGGTGTAGGCTGGAGGCTACAGCTCCGATTCGACCCCTAGCCTGGGAACCTCCATATACCATGGGAGCGGCCCTAGGAAAGGCAAAAAGACAAAAATAAATAAATAAATAAATCAACAAATAAATCAATAAATAAAGTATTAAGCATTTGAGCCTAAAACAAGGCAAGAAAATATTTGTCTTAGTTCATTTGGAACAAAATATCACAGACTGAGTAGTTTATAAACAACAGAAATTTATTTCTCAAAGTTCTAGGGGCTGAGAGGTCCAAGATCAAGGTGCCAGGAAGGTCATGTTCTGGTGAAGGCCTTTTTTGGCTCATAGTTAGTGACTTCTCTCTGTGTCCTCAGAGAAGATGGTAGGGAGCTCTGTATGGTTTCTCTTATAAAAATACTAATTCAATTCATAAGGATTCCATCTTCATGACCTAAGCACTTCCCCAAAGCCCCATGTGCTAATACTATTATCTCTTGGAGTTAGGTTTTTAGCTTATGAATTTGGCAGGGACTCACATAGTCAGACCATAGTAGTATTTTTTAGTTTATAGGTAAATAGCAGGAAAAAGTATGAGGAGAGTTAGCTGCTTGATCTAATACACTATGATCTTCTTTTGGATTTGAAAAGATAAGTTTACTCTTTTTCTTTTAGATATTGAATAAGTAGTATATGTACAGTGTAAAGAGAATAATAATAAAAATACTACTACTACTATTACTGATGATGATAATAATAATGAAAGCTTTAACAGTTACAAGAAGGCAAACAGTGAAGGAGAATCTCCTTCTTCCCTTTTACTATCCTCCAGCCTCCATTTCCTTCCCCAAGACAGTTTTCAATTTCTTTTCAGGCTCTTATGGTGATATCCTTGGCATACATAAGTATATATGGATATATCAATATATATGCCTATTATTTAAAAATTTTTAATTGAAGTATAATTGATCTACAACACTCTGTTAGTTCCAAGTGCAGAACATAGTGATTAAATATTACTATACATTACAAAATGATCTCTACAATAAGTCTAGTTACCATCTGTCACCATATAAAGTTATTAAAATTTCATTGACTATATTCCCCAGCTGTACATTTCACCTCATGACTTTACTTTGTAACTAGAAATTTCTACCTCTGTATCTCCCTCACCTCTTTCATTTAACCCCCACCCCACCCCCATCCCATCTGGCAAATACCTGTTTATTCTATCTACGAGTCTGTTTTGTTTGTTCATTTGTTTTTCAGATTCCACATATATGTAATATCGTACATTCACTTAGCATAATGCCCTCTAGGTCCATCCATGTTGCAAATGACAAGATTTTGTTCTTTCATATGGTTGAATAATATTCCATTGTATAAATATACCACATCTTCTTCATCTATTCAGCTATTAATGGGCACTTAACGTTGCTGCAGTTATCTTGGCTATTGTAAATAGCTGAAAAAACTTGGTGGTGAATGTATCTTTTTTTGTTTTCTTCACAAAAATATACAGAAGTGTAATTTCTGGATTGTATGGTAGTTCTATTTTTAATTTTTTGAGAAACTCCATACTGTTTCCATAGTAACTGTACTAGTTTACATCCCCACAAACAGTACATGAGGGTCACTTCTCTCCACATCCTTACCAAACCTTGTTATTTATTTTTTTGATAATAGCCATTCCCACAGATGTGAGGTGATAAATCATTGTGGCTTTGATTTGCATTCCCCCTTATGAATAGTGATATTCAGCATCTTTTCATGTTTCTGTTGGCTATCTGCATATCTTATTTGGAAAAATGTCTGTTCAGATCCTCTAATCATTTTTGAATTTTTTTTTGATGTTGAGCTTTATGGGTTTGAGATATTAACCCCTTATCTAATATATCATTTGCAAATATCATCTCTCTTTCAGTAGGCTGCCTTTTCATTTTTGTTCATAGCTTCCTTTTCTGTGCAAAAGTTTTTAGTTTTATGTAGTCCCATTTGTTTATTTTTGCTTTTATTTCTTTTGCCTGAGGATATAGATGCAAAAAAAATATTGATAATCCTGATGTCAAAGAGCACACTGCTGATGCTTTCTTCTAGAAGTTTTATGGTTTCAGGTCTTAAATTTAAGTCTTTAATCCATTTCATTTTATTTTTGTATGTGGTATAACAAAGTAGTCCAGTTTGATTCTTTTGCATGTAGTTGTCCAGTTTGACACCATTTATTGAAGAGGCTGTCTTTTCCACTGTATGTTCTTGCTGCCTTTGTCATGTATAAGCACAGATTTATTTCTGGGTTCACTGATCTATATGTTTGTTTTTATGCCAGTATCAGACTGCTTTGGTTACTGTAGCTTTGTAGTATAGCTTGAAATCAGGAAGCATGATTATCTCCAGCTTTATTCTCCTGTCTCAAGATTGTTTTGACTATTAGGGTCTTTTATGTTTTGATCCAAACTTGAGATTGATTTGGTCTATTTCTGTGAAAAAAATGCCATTAGAGATTGCATTGAATCTGTAGATTGCTAGGGAGTACTGTTATCTAACAAATTAATTCTTGCAATCCATGAGTATGGTACATCTATTTGTTTGTGTCATCTTCAGTTTCTTTCTTTTTTCTTTTACCTTTCCATACAGTGAACAGAAAAATAATAAAAATGTGGGGGTTTCTTGTCTGATTTTCTTTTCTTTTTTTTTTTTTTTTTTTTTTTTTGCCATGCCTCTGGCATGTATAAGTCCCTGGGTCAAGGATCAAACCCATGCTATAGCAGTAACCAGAGTCACAGCAGTGACAATGCCAGATCCTTAACACACTGAGCCACCAGGGAATGCATATTTTCAATTTCTTTCATCAGTGTCATATAGTTTTCCAAGTACAGATCTTTTAGCTCCTATGTTAGATTTAGCCTAGGTATTTTATTCTTTTTTTATGCAGTTGTAAATAGGATTGTTTTCTTAATCTCTCCTTCTAATAATTCATTGTCAGTGTATAGAAATGCAACAGATTTTTATATATTAGTTTTGTATACTGAAACTTTACTGAGTTTATTTATTATTTCTAATAATTTTCTGGTGGTATCTTTAGAATTTTCTTTTTCTTTTTCTTTTTTTTGCCATTTCTTGGGCCGCTGTCATGGCATATGGAGGTTCCCAAGCTAGGGGTGGAATCAGAGCTGTAGCTGCCAGCCTATGCCAGAGCTACAGCAACACGGGATCTGAGCCACATCTGTGACCTACACCATAGCTCACGGCAACGCCGGATCATTAACCCACTGAGCAAGGGCAGGGATTGAACCCGCAACCTCATGGTTCCTAGTCAGATTCATTAACCACTGTGCCACGACGGGAACTCCCTAGAATTTTCAATGTATAATATCTATCATGTCATCTACAAACAGTGATAGTTTTACTTCTTCCTTTCCAATTTGTATTCCTTTTTATTTCTTTTTCTTCTCTGATTGCTGTGGCTAGGACTTCCAATACTATATTAAATAATGTGGTGAGACTAGGCAAAAAAAAAAAAAAAAAAACTTCCGTAAAATATAAAATAGTTGAAAATATTAAAAGTCTTGCTAAAGTACTCATTTGATCACTTCTTGTTTATTCTCTGATTTCCTCTCTGTTATACATTTCCAGACCAACAGTACTGTGTAGCCTTGGATATTTTTGGGATTTGGCCAGGGGGAGTTGAGTTGAGGAAATTAATTTGGATATAGGACAGTATACTTAGGTAGTTCAGTCAGTTTGAAGGATTCTTAGGAATCCTGTTTCCAACTATGCTGACTCACTTGGCAAAGCTGCAGAGCCTAGGACTGTGTCATGATGTGAGAGTATCCCATGGTACCCAGCACTGGAAGTTATACAGATAGTGGGGGGGGGTGCAGGGATCAAGCATGAAATATACACTGCTAGAAGGCAGTTTGTGGGTTAGTCTTCCCATAATCAGAAGTGCAAGGAGTTCCCATGGTGGCGCAGTGGAAATGGATCCAGCTGGGAACCATGGGGTTGCGGGTCCAATCCCTGGCATCACTCAGTGGGTTGAGGATCCAGTGTTGCTGTGAGCTGTGGTGTGGGTTACAAACATGGCTCAGATCTGGTGTTGCTGTGGCTGTGGTGTAGGCTGGCATCTATAGCTCCAATTGAACCCCTAGCCTGGGAACCTCCATGTGCTGTGGGCATGGCCCTAAAAAAAAAAAAAAAAAAAAAAAAAAAAAAGAAAGAAATGCAAACCTACAGATTCAAAAAAAGAAAAGAAAGAAAATGTGTGGAAAAAAAGTACATGGAAGTGTCCCAGGCAGTTAATAAAAATACTGTTTTTCTCTAGATACTGTTATGTTTATGGAACTATCATAATTTTAATTTTTCCATTATAGTTGGTTTACAGTTTTCTGTCAATTTTCTACCGTACAGCAAAGTGACCCATTCACACACACACACACACACACACACACACACACACACACTCTTTTTCTCACATGGAACTATCCTTTTTTAAGGATTTGTAAATTTGCAAAATTGTAAGTTATAATTTGTTCTAATTTCTTTTCTCATTCTAAATAAATGTTCACTCTCTTACTCAATTTTTAAATTTAGAATTTAAAATTATTTTAAAGAGGACCCCCCAAATTATATAAGCTTCAGTCAGATCTGCTTCTGTTTAAGTTGTATGAGAAAACAGAGGAGAAGGGCAGGATCAAGAGCAGTTTACATATGCTGCTTAATTCTAGATTTTAGGAGCAAATATATATAATATGGAAGTTAAAATTTAAATATCTAGGAGCAGAATAAAAATAAGATAATATTTATAAACTACTAAAACAAACAAAAAAGACAAGCTTAATTAATTCCACAAAATGCAGAAAAGAAAAAGTAGTAAAAAATATATAAAGTGGCAGGAATAAATGTAAATACAATAAATATAAGTAAGTTGAATCCTCCTAACAAAATACAGGCTTTATCTAATTGGGCTTTAAAATAAATCCAGTCATATGCTTTTTAAAAGAGTGAAGGAAAATGGACTTTCAAATTATGTTGGAACAAACTGGTATCAGCACGACCTAGAAACTTAATCACCTAAAGAAGTCATTACATTAGAATCTGAGGGTAGACTTTGGAATAAAGGGGTTTCTCCATTCAGGACCCTAAAAAGCTAAGCAGAGTTATTGGCATATCTGGGAACTGACACTTGTGATAGCTTCTGGAGAAGAAACATCACAAAAAGGATAGAAGGTAGATTTACTTCTGCTCTTCATCATTTGAAATTTTACACTCTTTTGAATTTAGTTTCTTCACTAATTTGTTTTGATTTTTTTATACAAAGATTTTTTTTGTTATAGCTGGTTTATACTATTCTGCCTATTTTCTATTGTAAAGCATGGTGATGCAGTTATACATATATGTATACTTTCTTTTATCTCACATTATCAGGCTCCATCATAAGTGATTAGACATAGCTCCCAGTGCTACACAGCAGGATCTCATTGCTTATCCATTCCAAATGCAATAGTCTGCATCTATTAACCCCAAATTCCCAATCTATCCCACTCCCTCCCCCTCTCCCTTGGTAACCACAAGTCTTTTCTCCGTGTCCATGATTTTCCGTTCTGTGGAAAGGTTCATTTGTGCCATATAGTAGATTCCAGATATAAGTGATATCATATGGTAGTTGTCTTTTTCTGACTTACTTCACTCAGTATGAGGGTCTCTAGTTCCATCCATGTTGCTGCAAATGGCATTATTTTTGTCCTTTTTTATGGCAGGGTAGTATTCCATTGTGTATATATACCACTCTTCCTAATCCAATCATTTGTCAGTGGACATTTGGGTTGTTCCCATGTCTTGGCTATTGTGAATAGTGCTGAAAAGAACATGCGGGTGCATGTGTCTTTTTCAAGGAAAGTTTTTCTGGATATATGCCCAAGAGTGGGATTGCTGGATCATATGGTAGTTCTATGTATAGATTTCTAAGATACCTCCATACTGTTCTCCATAGTGGTTGTACCAATTTACATTCCCACCAACAGTGCAAGAGGGTTCCCTTTTCTCCACATCCTCTCCAGCGTTTGTTATTTGTGGACTTACTAACGATGGCCATTCTGACTGGTATGAGGTGGTATCTTGCGGTACTTTTGATTTGCATTTCTCTGATAATCAGGGATGTTGAGCATTTCTTCATGTGCTTCTTGGCCGTCTGTATAACTTCTTTGGAGAAATGTCTATTCAGGTCTTTCCCCATTTTTCAACTGGGTTGTTGGCTTTTTTGCTGTTGAGTTGTATAAGTTGCTTGTATATTCTAGAGATTAAGCCCTTGTCAGTTGCATCCTTTGAAACTGTTTTCTCCCGTTCTCTAAGTTGTCTTTTTGGTTTCCTTTGTTGTGCAAAAGCTTGTCAGTTTGACGAGGTCCCATTGGTTTATTTTTGCTTTTATTTCTGTTGCTTAGGGAGACTGACCTGAGAAAACATCTGTATGGTTGATGTCAGAGAATGTTTTGCCTGTGTTCTCTTCTAGGACTTTGATGGTGTCTTGTCTTACATTTAAGTCTTTAAGCCATTCTGAGTTTATTTTTGTGCATGGCGTGAGGGTGTGTTCCAGTGTCACTGGTTTACATGCAGCTGTCCAGTTTCCCCAGCACTACTTGCTGAAAAGACGGTCTTTTTCCCATTTATATTCTTGCCTCCTTTGTCAAAGATGAATTGACCATAGGTGTCTGGGTTTATTTCTGGGTTCTCTATTCTGTTCCATTGGTCTGTATGTCTGTTTTTGTACCAGTACCACATTGTCTTGATGACTGTGGCTTTGGAATATTGCCTGAAGTCTGGGAGAGATATGCCTCCTGCTTGGTTTTTGTTCCTCAGGATTGCTTTGGCAATTCTGGGTCTTTTATGTTTCCATATAAATTTTTGAATTGATTGTTCTAGTTCTGTGAAAAATGTCATGGGTAATTTGATAGGGATTGCATTGAATCTGTAGATTGCTTTGGGTTGTATGGCCATTTTTACAGTATTATTTTTTCTAACCCAGGAGCATGGAATATCTTTCCATTTCTTTACATCTTCTATAATTTTCTTGATCAGTGTTTTGTAGTTCTCAGTATATAAGTCTTTCACCTCCTTGGTCAGGTGTATTCCCAGGTATTTGGTTTTTTTGGTGTGGAATTTTAAAAGGTGTTGTATTTTTTATTCTTTTTCTAATATTTCATTGTTAGTAAACAGAAATGCAATGGATTTGTGCATGTTAATCTTATATCCTGCTACTTTGCTGAATTTTTGGATCAGTTCAAGTAGCTTTTGGGTTGAGTCCTTAGGGTTTTGTATATAGAGTATCATGTATAGAGTGACAGTGTTACCTCTTCTCTTCCTATTTGGATACCTTTTATTTCTTTTGTTTGTCTAATTGCTGTGTCTAGAACTTCCAGTACTATGTTGAATAACAGTGTTGAGAGTGGGCATTCTTGTCTTGTTCCAGATTTTACTGGGAAGGCTTTCAGCTTTTCTCCCTTGAGTATTATATTTGCTGTGGGTTTGTCATAAATGGCTTTGATTATGTTAAGATATGTTCCCTCTATACCCACTTTGGTAAGAGTTTTTTTCATGATGGATGTTGGACTTTGTCAAATGCTTCTCTGCATCTATTGAGATGATCATGTGGTTTTTGACTTTTCTTTTGTTAATGTGGTGTATGATGTTGATTGGTTTGCATATGTTGAACCATCCTTATGAACCTGGGATGAATCCCACCAGGTTGTGGTGTATGATCTTTTTTTATATGTTGTTGGATTCAGTGGCTAAAATTTTGTTGAAAAATTTTTTCATCTATATTCATCAAAGATATTGGCCTACAGTTTACTTTTTTGGTGGTGTCTTTGTCTGGTTTTGTAATTAGAGTGATGGTGGCCTCATAGAATGTCTTTGGGAGTGTTACTTCTTCTTCAACCTTTTGAAAAAGTTTAAGGAGGATGGGTATAAGTTCCTCTTTGTATGTTTGGTAGAATTCTTCTTCGAAGCAATCTGGTCCTGGAGTTTTATTTGTAGGTTTTTTTTTTTTTTTTATGACATACTCAATTTCATTTCTAGTGACCAGTCTGTTTAGTTTATCTGTTTCTTATTGGTTCAGTTTTGGCAGGCTGTAAGTCTCTAGAAAGTTGTCCATTTCTTCTAGGTTGTCAAATTTGTTGGCATACAATTGTTCATAGTATTCTCTCATGGTTTTTTGTATTTCTGTAGTATCTGTTGTGACTGCTCCTTTCTCATTTCTTATTTTGATTTTTTTTACCAACTGAATGTATCGTTCACTCAAACAATATGTTTGATAGAATATTTCAGGGAAGTCATCACACGTTTAAAATTATGTGATTTCTGCCAAAGGTGCAAGTCAGTGGAGGAAAAGATAATCTTTTGAATAAATGGTCTTGGATCAATTGAATATTTATATGGACAGTTTTTAACCCTGACCCTTTTCTCATATTATACACACTTACTAACTCAAAATGGATCAAAGATCTAAAGTGAAGCATAAAACAATGAAACTTCTAGAAGAAAACATAAGAGAATATTTTCATGACCTTAAGATAGTCAATGTTTCTTAAACACAAAAGCACAAATCATGAAAAAAGAGACTAATAAAATAGACTTCATTAATTTAAGAACTTTCATTTATCAAAAATCATTTTTAGGGCATTCCCTTTGTGCCTCAGAGGTTAACGAACACAACTAGAATCCATGGGGATGTAGGTTTGAACCCTGGCCTTGCTCAGTGGGTTAAGGATCTGGCATTGCCGTGAGCTTTGGTGTAGGTCACAGATGCAGCTTGGATCCCACATTTCTGTGGCTCTGGACTGTGGCTTTCGCTGGCAGCTGAAGCTCCAATTCGATCCCTAGCGTGGGAACATCCATAGGCTGTGGGTGTGGCCCTAATAAGCGAAAATAAAATAAAATTTAAGAGAATGAAAAAAAGATACACGGAGTAGGAAGAGAAAAATATAAAACACCTTTGACAAAGAACTTATATCCAAAATATATAAGGTACTACTATAAATCAATAAGAGAAAAACAATTCAATTTTTTGAAAAATGGGCAAAAGATTTGAATATGCATTGCATGAATCTACATCTCTAAATGGTCAAGAAGCATGTGAAAAAAGATTCAATATCATTTTTCTTGGGGGAAATGCAAAATTAAAACCATAATCAGATAACACTACACAGTAACATTTTCAAAATTAGATATTACTATTCTTGTACATTCCTGGTGGGGGTGTAAATTGGGACAACTCCTCTGCTCCTACTGTTCCTACTGTTTCCTACACCCACTGGCAAATTCTTGTCTGGCCACAAATTCTTTTGCTCATCACAAGGTGATAGATTTTTCTCTCACATTGTTTTCCCTTTCTAGTTCAACTGGGAAATATCAAACACATAATAATAGGTAAGTATATACACCTGTACCAGCCTCCTTCCTTATCTGTTCATCCTACCTTTACTTTCTGAATTTTCCTTGGTTTCTTACTACAAGACAAAGGGACCTGTGTTTCCTCACTTATTAATGGAAGGGGTTTCAATCTATCATATTCAGTGTAACAGGTAAATGGTTTATGCCTTGATGAGTTTCTGGAGAATAAGATACATGGAGAGCCTCTCAAACATAGAAAACTTAAAGCATTTGTATTCCCCTCAAGGTGCCTTATATGTACTAATCAATGTAAGTGGGGAATGAATTTAGTGTTACTATGGTCAGAAAAAAGCAAATATCTAGGATATTTAAGAAAGTGAAGTTGCTCTCACATTCTAGGCATGACAGGGGAATGATTCTCCTATTTTCTCTTTGTTATTTTCATTCTGTCTCATCATATAGTAATATATTTTCTTTCTTGTATCGTAGATGCCCAGAGCAACAAATGAAAAAAAAATCCACTTCTTTTTTCTCTTTCTCCTCACAGTCATCACACATTGAAATCACTGTTTTCTATGGTCACAGATTTCCCTCTAGCCTCTCCTCAAATGGAACCTGTACTCTTCCGACCTTTTCTCTCCACAGCACTCCTAAAGTCAAATCAGAGCTTTTAGGAGCTAGTATTACCTCTTGGTCTCAGTGCTTTCAAAATTCACTTTCAGGAAAAAGAATTGATAGAGAATTCACTTTTTTCCCATAGGTAACTTCTTTAAGGAATTATTGTTTAAAATGCAAACAAGTGAATTTCTAATGGTGGAACTTTAAGGTCTGACAAGTTGGTAGAGGAATGGAAGTTGGTTTTTTAGGCTAGTAAGCCTTCAAACCTTTCCTCTGCTCCTAATAACTTTAACACATAATCTCTTTTCCAGTAAAGCTAGCTCTGTTTTCAACAGACTACAAAGTATAGCTATCTGATCTGCCCTTAGTCCCATGTAACTTTGATCTATTTTCTTTCAGAGGTATCGCCTTCTCAAAAAAGCCAAGAGGAACTGGCAAGGAGTTGAAAAGAATTCTTTTTTTTTTTTTTTTCGCTCTAAGACTAAAATGACCTAAGTTGCAAGGACTGGGTGATCTCAGTTTCTCTGGAAAGTACAGTGTTGTTTTTCATGGTTGGTAGTAAACAAAGAGCAGAACGCACCACTTGTAACACTTATATAAAACAACCCTTCAGTTTATGACCTATTGTCCAAATTAATGGCGGCTCACAGGGAACCTATCTATGGGTGGTGATGCTGAATCTAATAAAATGCAGCATTCACAATTTCTGTAAAAGGCAATAGTAGCTAGATCCAACCATTGCTGTGGTTGCATTGAGGATGAACACTTCCACTGTCAAGACAGAAAAGACATTATTTCAATAGTTTATAACATATAGTGTTCAAAAGTTACAAATCTGTAGCTTTAACATTTTAAAGTCAGTGCCTTAAAAGTATGGAAGGTCTGGAGTTCTCTTGTGATGCGGTGGGTTAAGGATCCAGCATCATCACTGCAGCGGTTTGGATTACTGCTGTGGCACAGATTTGATCCCTGGTCTGGGAACTTCCACATGCCCTGGGTGAGACTGGGAAAAAAAAAAAAAAAAAGTATGGAAGATCTATATTCCAAAGAGATCAGTAGTATTAATATATTATATTAATCTCTTGCCATTATTTGAAGCACAGATAGGTAACTAATGAAAAATAACTGAGAGATAGTAGACTCAATTCTTTCTGGTGTGTGAACTTTGGTGCATGAACTCTTTTTGGTGCCCTAGTAAAATATAGGTATAGAACTCTTTGAAATTCTCATTTAATTCAAACACTGCTTTCTTTATCTTTTTGTGTAAGTAGTAAATTATCAAAGAAACACCAGTGATATGGGGGCTAACATTGGTATCAGTCAAAACTGGACAGCTCAAAGAGATTCATAAACTCTGCCCTCAATTTGTGTCTTTGACATAGCTTCTTGTTTCCACATAGACACTTGACATTTGTTATCTATAAGAAAGGAATGAATTTATACAAAGAACTGGTATCCATGGCCTAGAGAACTAGCATGACAAAATGACCAAGTATATTAGCAATAACAATAATAATTGAACTTGCCGTAAATAGTACTTAATGTGTCAGGAGTAGCTTTAAGCCCTTAATGTAAATTAACTCATTTATTCCTTGTAAAACCCTATAAGGTAATTATTATTTCCAATTTACAGAGGAAAAATCTAAAGAACAATGAGATATAAGCATTTTAACATTACATACTTAGGAAGTGCCAGAATTTGGATCTAGGCATTCTGGCTCAGAGGCAACATTTTACCCATCTGAATTCATTCAATTAGATAATCACTTTTTAAGTCTTTAATCAAATATTTATCAAATATGCACTATGTTCTTGGACTCCAGGACATACATAAATGAGTTAATTAGATATGGTACCTGCTCTTATAGAATGTAAGATCTAGCAGTAAACACAAACATTAGATAATAACATAAATAAATGTAAAACTGCAATGTGACAGGTATACAAGGAGTCAATAATGTGCCGTAAGAGTCAATCAGGGAGACTGGGGGAAGTTTTGCTGAAGAACCTGACATATGCACTAGATATGAAGTACAGACAGACTTGAACTAGACGAAGAGGAAAGGAAGAAATTTCAAGGCAGAGAAAATACTATATACAAATCTCTATTGTGAGTGGGAACAGGAAAAGTACTAGTAATTGAGGGAAGGCCAGTGACAGGGCAATCTAAGAGAGCAAGAGGGAGTCGAGTTCAAGACAACACTCAAAATGTTGGTAGGTCCAGACTGGGCAGGAGTTTGGTAGGCCATGTCAGGCTATGTCTTTTCCTTATGATCTTTGCTGACACCTAAAAGATTTTAAATGGAGGCTGGAATGGTATAGATTTGGATAGGTTTGTGTTTGAAAAGGATCACTCTAACTCTAATTGATAATGGGTTGGAAGAGCACCAATGGATATTACTAAATGAGTGGGAAGATGATTAAGTGGTCCAGGGTAAGAGATGAAGGTAGTCTGGACTGGATTGATGGTGGTGATAAAGAGAAATGGACAGAGCTATAGCAGACAGAAAAATCAATAGGATGCTCTTGCAAAATTATCGAAGTTAATTTGATCATGCACAATTATTTTGTTCTTTTTGACAGGTAAAAGTAGCCACCAACTTTTGAGGTAGGTGAAGAGAGCGTTTACTCTGACATAGCTTTGTTACTAGTTATAATGCAAGCAAGTATTAGACCAAATTGAGTCATAAAATAGACATTTTAAACATTAAATAGTTATTAGTAGGGAGGCTTACAACAATAGTTTATAAATCTGTAAGATTAATTCAGTTCCAGCTCTCTTTTTATTTGCTATGATGTATTAGACGTCTATTGCTGCATAACAAATTACCCCCAAACTTAGTGACTCAAAATAACAATAAATATTATTATCTTATAGTTTCTATAGATAAGGGATAAATCAAGTTGGCTGGGTAGTTTTGGTTCATGGTCTTCCAAAAGTCAAGATGTTGGCTGGAGCTATTGTTAACTGAAGGCTTGACTAGGCCTGGCTAGTTCAAATGGCTCACTCACATAGCTAGAATGTTAGTGCTGACTATTGGCAGTATACCTGATTTCCACCCCATTCGGATCCCTCCATAAAAGCTTCACAGCATGATGGCTGTCTTCCTTCAAAATAGATAATCCAAGAGAGAAAAAGGCAGAGTCTGTAACACCTTTTAAGACTTGGCCTTGGGAGTTCCCACTTGGCAGTGGTTAATATATCCAACTAGGAACCATGAGGTTGCAGGTTTGATCCCTGGCCTTGCTCAGTGGGTTAAGGATCTGGCGTTGCGTGAGCTGTGGTGTGCGTCGCAGACATGGCTTGGATCCTGCATTGCTGTGGCTGTGGTGTAGGCCAGTGGCTACAGCTCCGATTAGACCCCTAGCCTGGGAACCTCCATATGCCCCAGGAGTGGCTCAAGAAAAGGCAAATAGACAAAAAAAAAAAAAAAAAAAAAGCTTGGCCTTGGAAGGCATTATCTTCATTTCCAGAATATGTCATTCACACAGGTCATCTCTATTCAATGTCATCCTGGGAACTACACAAAGGGATGGTATGTATCACTGGGAAATAAGGATCCATTTGAAGACCAGCTACCACTACAAGGTGCATGAAATGTTCACTTAGGATAGATGCAGTAATATTTTAAGGAAGGATTCAGACAACCAGAATCCAAATGAATCAATAGCTGGATACAGGACATATTAGGGATCGAATCTTGGTACCTTTTTTAATGATAGAGATTATGGTGGTTGGCAGATTTTTATACCCTATTCTTCAGCAAAGGTGGAATGTCAAAAAATATTAGCAAATCCACATACCTCAAACAACACTGATTTCATCAATGAAAACTGATTGCTAATATGCATTATGCTAATTAGCAAAATTCTGGTGTTAGTCAAGATAAGTATTGCTAAAACACTTGTAGCTTCCTCTAGAGTGTGGCCTTTTGGCTAAATAGCAGCTGACTATACCTGAGATTGTGAATTCCTAAATTAAAGCAATCAACAGCACTTATGATGTGTTTAAATTAACACATATATGTATTCACACATAAAATCATATTATCAATGCTCAATTATTTTAAAGTAAATTATAGACCTTAATAATACCATCTATGATTTAGAAGGTGCAGCCTATGACAAAAGTAACTATCATGGCCAATGAGTCACTGAATGGGGCTGCTCATACTGGATAGAGTAACTTACAATAGGAATTACTGATTGGTCATTAGCAAAGCATTTCTGGGATTGCGGTATGTTGCGGAAATCATCTATACTGTGTTTTTAAATTTTTTTAAATTAAAATATAGTTGGAGTTCCCATTGTGGCTCAGTGGTAATGAACCTGACTAGTATCCATGAGTATGCAAGTTCAATTCCCTGGCCTTGTTCAGTGAGTTAAGGATCCAGTGTTGCCATGAACTGTGTGGCGTAGGTCACAGATGTGGCTAGGATCTGGTGTTGCTGTGGCTGTGGTGTAAGCAGGCAGCTACAGCTCGGATTCAACCCCTAGCCAGGGAACTTACATATATGCTGTGGGTACAGCCCTAAAAAAACAACAAAAAAAGTTAAAATACAGTTGATTTACAGTGTTGTGCCAATTTCTGCTGTATACCTATACTGATTTTTATTTTTGAAGGCAGAGCATTTGAGATTTTATTACAGGGCTATATGGGGAATTAGATGAGTTAATTTCACAGTACTTAGGACATGTGCCTGGCACATAGTAAAATTGTCAGTAAATGTGATAATGATGATGGAGGTGGTGATCATGTGAAAGTGTCAGGTAATCATCTCTTCATGATTACCAGGTTTAGTGAACACCAGCTTCTTCTTCAGGACTGAAGGACTTATTTGTCCGGTTGCTGGGAATACTCTGGCTCAGAGCTCTCCAGATATTAGCTCCAACCAGAAATTGCCTTACCTAAGATCACCCATTTCCTAGGGGCAGACTTTATCCAGTGACTCATCATGGATGGGAATACAGAGGCCCAGCACCCTTGCCTCAACTTGGAACACTGCTGAAGAGTGACCCAAGGGTCAGTTTAGGGTTTGTTATATCTATTTTACAACCCAATTTCTCCCACTTTCCAATCCTGCATTTCATAAGTGTTAATTCCAAGAGAACCCCCTAATATATTTTCCTGCATGCAAAACTCTATCTCAGGGTCTGCTTCCTAGGGAACATGAATAGAAACAGCCATGGTTATTCAGTGAATTGAAAGACTGCATAAACAAATGTACCCCTTTTAAACTGGTTGATAATGATTAGCATGAGGTATAAGTTTGAGATATAGATATACATAATTTAAAATACTGATAATTTGATTAGAAATTTGAGATCCTAAGTTGGTGGTAGAGACTGAAAAATAAATTATGAATTGAAATGCTAATTATATTAAATATTTTCTTATTGGAAAAGCTGCACATAGATACATACACAGTTTTTTACACATACAACTATCAAGTGATATATGAAAAACACTAAAGATTGTGAAAAGCTTTAACATAGGTGAAGTTAGTATACAGATTCTATTTGTCAGGTTCAAATAGGGAATGCTGCAGTAATAAACTATGCCAAAATCTCAGAGGCTTATCACAAAGAAATTTCTTACTCAGGCAAATCTGCTAAGAGTCCAGGAGTTTCCCCAGGGTAGCCCTTCATATAGTGGCTCAGCATTCCAAATTTCTTCCTTCCTCTGGTCTGTCCACCTGAATGACGTCTCCGGGTTCTTGGTGCCAGGAAAGACAGCCTGGTGAATCATGCACTGAATCTTAAATGCTTTGACCATATCACCTCTGGTCACTATTCGTCAGCAGAACTAGTCACACAGCCCTGCCTAACTTGTGGAAGAAATGTAACCTTTTCCATAGCTAGAAAAAAGAACTGAAAATAATTGAACATTGATAATGTCAGCCAAGAACAGTCTTATACTGTCCGAGAAACACTAATATTTTAGTATTCATAAGGATCATCTGATTAGAAAAATTCACTCTTGGGACAAACTCTCTGTAAATCTTAACCGAGGATAGGAAAAAATTTTAAGCTTTTGTGTTTATTATGCAATTTGATTGAAAGTAAATTTAGTCCAGTAAAACAGAATCAGCAGCTAAAGTAGAACCTGGCAAGATCCTACTATTTATCTGTACAATAATGGATAAATAGTTAAAAAAAAATTGCAATTGAACGATGGCTGTGAACATTTATGTGAAAATATTTTTCTGGAGCCTTCCTTTGAAAATGGGGTTGTAAAATTTGAAAATAAGAATAAAATATAAAGGTTTTACCTGAATTTACTTTCAATTTGACCATTTATTCCTTTAAAGAAGAGTGAAATTATTGTCAAGTAAGTACATCTCACACCTTATTTCTGGGGCTCTCTTCAATTAAAAAAAAGGTTTAAGGAGTTTCCATTTTAGCTCAGTGGTAGAAAACTTGGCTAGTATCCATGAGGACTCAGATTTGATTCCTGGCCTCAGGGGGTTAAGAATCCACATTGCAAGGAGCTGAGGTGTAGGCTGCAGACACAGCTTTGATCCTGCATTGCTGTTGCTGTGGCATAGGCTGGCAGCTGCAGCCCTGATACAAGCCCTAGCCTGGGAATTATCACATATAATAATGTAGTGATCACCACAATTAGTATATAGAATTATTCCACCACCCCAAAGTAACTTCCTCATGCTATCCTTTTATAGTCACACCCTCCCCTCAACCCTAGCTCCTGACACCACTTACTCTCTATCACTAGAATTTTGCCATTTTGAGAATGTCATATAAATAGAATCATACTACATGTAACTTTTTGAGATTGCTTTCTCAATTAGCACAATGGCATTGAGATCCATGCAGATTGTTGCATGAATAAAATTTGTTCCTTTTTATTGCTGAGTAGTATATGGAATGTACCACAGTTTATTTATTCACCCATTGGAGAATACTGGATTGTTGACAGTACAGAATTTTGTGTAAATAGAAGTTTTCTCTAGAGTAAATATACAGTAGTTGGATTACTAGGTTTCATGATAAATATATTTTTAGCTTTATATAAAATGTACCAACTGTTTACTAGAGTGGCTGTACCATTTTATATTCCCCTAGCAAAGTATAAGAGATATAATTGCTCTGCATCTTGTCAACAATTGGTACCACTGGTATTTTTAATTTTACCCATTCTAATAATTGTGTAGTGGTATCTCACTGTGGTGTTAATTTGCATTTTCCTAATGGTCAGTGATGTTCACCAATAATATAAAACATAGTTTTTCATTTTTACAAATACTTTTTTAAACATCTAAATTAATTCTCACAAATATAGTGTGATGTCTTTCAAGTGATACAAAGCCAATCTCAAGTAAATCTGGAAAAGATAACCAAATGTAATTACAAAAATGCAGAATTAAAATGATTTAAAACTTGAATTAAAAAAAAAATGAAGGTAATTTAGAAAATTCCCATTTTATAGAGAATTGTGTCCCAGAAGGTTTAAATCACTTCTCATACAGCTGGTATGATTACACCAAAAGCCACACTTCTGATGCTTGAATCTCTTCTATAATGTCCAATCAAGTAGGTGACAATCTATGTTTGAATCCTTCAAGTGACTAGAAATTCACTCACTTTTTGCCCCATTCCATTAGAAAGTGTTTCTTACACTGAGCTGAAATGGCTGATAAACAAACAAGGTTATAACCATTTTGACATTGACAATGACTATAGCCCCTACCAGTGGGTCTAGTTGCCTCTCTGAGACTTCCTGAGGAAATATGGACTCTTTTCCATATTATGGTACTTGAGAGACTCGAAGACAGCCATCATGCTCTCACACATATACTCCAGGCTAAACATTCATATTTTCCTCCAATCATTCCTTAGATGAGCTTCATTACTATCTTTCTTGTTTATATGTAAACTGGTTCTAAATTACTCATGGAGAAAAATATAGAACAAAATATTTCTAGTAACACAGAATTACATATATTTTCCAGTTATACATATTCACTGAAGGAAATAATAAAATTTCCTTGCTTTTCACTTAGTGCATTTCTTTACCTCATTAAAAATATTTTTAAGTGTATTTAAAAAATTTTAGGCTGAACACTTTATTTCTTTTTTTTTTTTTTTTTTTTTTTTTTTTTTTGTCTTTTTGCTATTTCTTTGGGCCGCTCCCACGGCATATGGAGGTTCCCAGGCTAGGGGTCGAATCGGAGCTGGAGCCACCGGCCTACGCCAGAGCCACAGCAACGCGGGATCCGAGCCATGTCTGCAACCTACACCACAGCTCACGGCAACGCCGGATCGTTAACCCACTGAGCAGGGGCAGGGACCGAACCCGCAACCTCACGGTTCCTAGTCGGATTCGTTAACCACTGCGCCACGACGGGAACTCCTGAATACTTTATTTCAAAATTGCATTTCTTGGAGTTCAGAACCTTTTAAGTTTAATTAAGTCCCATTTGTTTTTGTTTTTATTGTCATTACTCTAGGAGGTGCATCTGAGAAGATATTTCTGTGGTTTATGTCAAAGAGTATTCACCTGTTTTCCTCTAAGAATTTAATTTAGGTCTTCAATCCACTTTGAGTTTATTTTTGTGTATGGTGTTAGGCAGTGTTCTAATTTCATTCTTTTATACGTGGCTGTCCAGTTTCCCCAGCACCACTTATTGAACAGGCTGTCTTTTCTCCACTGCATATTCTTGCCTCCTTTGTCATAGATTAGTTGGCTGTAGGTACGTGGGTTTAATTGTGGGCTTTCTATCCTGTTCCACTGATCTATATTTCTCTTTGTGCCAGTACCATACGGTTTTGATGACTACTGCTTTGTAGTATAGTCTGAAGTCAGGGAGCCTGATTCCTCCAGGTCCATTTTTCTTTCTCAGGACGGCTTTGGCTATTCTGGGGCTTTTGTGCTTCCAAACAAACTTTAGAATATTTTGTTCGAGTTCTGTGAAAAATGTCCTTGGTAATTTGATAGGGATTGCATTGAATCTGTAGATTGGCTTGTGTAGTACAGTCATTTTGATAATGTTGACTCTTCCACTCCAAGAGCATGGTATGTCTTTCCATCTGTTTACGTCATCTTTGATTTCTTTCATCAGTGTCTTATAGTTTTCAGAATACAGGTCTTTTGTCTCTTTAGGTAGGTTTATTCCTAAGTATTTTATTAATTTTGATGTGATGTTAATTGGATTGTTTCCCTAGTTTCTCTTCCTGATCTTTGTTAGTATATAGAAATGCAGTTGATTTCTGTGTATTAATTTTGTATCCTGCAACTTTGCCAAATTCATTGATGAGCTCTAAGTTTTCTGGTACATCTTTAGGATTTTCTGGTACATCACTATCATGTCATCTGCAAATAGTGATATATGGCCTTTATTATGCTGAGATAGGTTCCCTCTATGCCCACTTTCTGAAAAGTTTTTATCAGAAATGTAAATTTGTCAAAGGCTCTTTATACATCTATTAAGAGGATGATATGGTTTTTATTCTTCAGTTTGTTAATGTGGTGTATCACAATGATCGATTTGCCGATATTGAAAAATCCTTGCATCCCTGGTATAAATCCCACTTGATCATGATGTACAATTCTTTTAATGTATTGTTTCATTTGGTTTGCTTGTAATTTGTTGAGGATTTTTGCATCTATGTTCATCAGTGAAATTGACCTATAATTTTCTTTCTTTGTAGTATCTTTGTCTGGTTTTGGTATCAGAGTGATGGTGGCCTCATAGAGTGAGTTTGGGAGAGTCCCTTCCTCTGCAATTTTTGGCAATAGTTTCAGAAGGATAGGTGTTAGCTTTTCTCTAAATGTTTGATAGAATTCACCTGTGACGCCATCTGGCCCTTGACTTTTGTTTGTTGGAAGTTTTTAAATCAGTTTCAATTTAAGTACTTGTGATTGGTCTATTCATCTTTTCTATTTTGTCTTGGTTTAGTCTTGCAAAATTGTACTTTTCTAAGAATTTGTCCATTTCTTCTAGGTTGTCTATTTTACTGGCATGCAGTTGGATGTAGTAGTCTCTTATGATCCTTTGTGTTTCTGTGATGTCTTTTGTAACTTCTTTTTCATTTCTAATTTTATTGAGTCCTCTTTTTTTCTTGATAAGTCTGGCTAAGGGTTTATGAATTTTGTTGATCTTTTCAAAGAACCAGCTTTTGGTTTCATTGATCCTTTCTATGGTTTTCCTCATTTCTATTTCATTGATTTCTGCTCTGATATTTATGATTTCTTTCCTTCTGCTAACTTTAGGTCTTGCTTGTTCTCTCTGTAGCTGTAAAGTTAGCTTGTTTATTTGAGCTTTTTCTTGTTTCCTGGAGTAGACTTGTATTGCTATGAGCTTGCCTCATAGAACTGCTTTTGCTCCATAGGTTTTGGACTGTTGTATCTGTGTTTTCATTTGCTTCTAGGTATTTTTTTAAAATTTCCTCTTTGATTTCTTCAGTAATCCATTGATTGTTTAGTAGCATGTTTTTTAGTCTCCACGTGTTTGTGTTTTTTGCAGTTTTTTTCTTGTTGTTGATTTCCAGTCGTATAGCATTATGGTCAGAAAAGATGCTTGATAGGATTTCAATTTTCTTTAAGTTACCAAGGCTTGATTTGTAGCTCAGGATGTGATTAATCTTAGAGAATGTTCCTGTGCACTGGAGAAGAATGTGTATTCTGTTGCTTTTGGATGGAATTTCCTGTAAATATCTATTCAGTCCATCTGGTCTAATGCTTCATTCAGGGCCTGTGTTTCCTTATTGATTTTCTGTCTGGATGATCTGTCCTTTGCTGTAAGTGGGGTGTTAAAGTCCCCCAGTATTGCTGTGTTGTTGTTTATTTCTCCTTTTAAGGTTGTTTGCAGTTTCCTTATATATTGTGGTGATCCTATGTTGGGTGCATAAATATTTAAAATTGTTATATCTTCTTCTTGGATTGATCTTTTGATCATTATGTAGTGTCTTTCCTTGTCTCTTATAATATTCTTTATTTTAAGGTCTATTTTGTCTGATGTGAGTATTGCTACTCCAGCTTTCTTTTGATTCCTGTTTGCATGGAATATTTTCTTCCATCCTCTCACTTTCAATTTGTACGTGTCCTTAGAAGTGAAGTGGGTCTCTTGAAGAAAGCATATATATGGATCTTGTTTTTGTGTCCATTCAGCCAGTCTTTATCTTTTGATTGGGGCATTTAGTCCATTTACATTTAAGGTAATTATTGATATGTATATTTTTATTGCCATTTTGTTAACTGTCTTGAATTTGTTTTTGTTGCTCTTTTTTCTTCCCTTCTTCTCTTGTTCTCTCCTCTTGTGGTTTTATGACTATCTTTAGTGTTTTATTTGAGTTGATTTTTCTTATTTGAGTGTGTGGTATGTATCAATTATAGATTTTTGGTTTGCAGTTACCCTGAAGTTTTGGTATGAGTCTACATATATACGAGATTGTTTTAAGTTGGTCTCTTAGTTGCCAGTGCATCCAGTGTCCTGCATTTGTACCCTCCTTTTCTCAAGATTTCTGATTTTGGTAGCACATTTGTGCATGGATGATCTCCTACTTTTACTGTATATGCCTTTACTGGTGAGCATTGTTATTTGTGATATTTTTGCTTCTAGTTGTGACCTTTTCTTTTCTTCCAAGAGAAGTCCCTTTAGTATTTGTCATAAAGATGGTTTAGTGGTGCTGAATTCTCTTAGCTTTTACTTATTTTTAAAGCTTTTGATTTCTCCTTCGAATCTGCTGGGCAAAGTAATTTGGTTGGAGGTTTTCTTCCTTTCGTTACATTAAGGATATCATGCCACTCCCCCTGGCCTGCAGAGTTTCTGCTGAAAAATCTGCTGAAAAATCTGCTGATAACCTTATTGGGTTCGCATGTATGTTATTTGTTTCTTTTCCCAGCTGCTTTCAATATTTTCCCTTTAATTTTGGTCAGTTTGATTAATATGTGTCTCGGGGTTTTCCTCCTTGGGTTTATTTTGTATGGTACTCATTGTGCTTCCTGGATTTGAGTGAGTGGTTCCTTTCCCATGTTAGGGAAGTTTTTGGCTATTATATCTTCAAATATTTTTTTCTGTACCCTTCTCTCTCTCTTCTCCTTCTGGCACCCCTATAATACAGCTGTTGGTACATTTAATGTTGTCCCAGAGTTCACTTAGACTGTCTTCATTTCTTTTCAGTCTTTTTTCCCTTTTCTGTTATACATCGGTGATTTCCACTAGTCTGTCCTCCACCTCTCCTATTCATTCTTCTGCCTTCTGTAATCTGCTGTTGGTTACTTCTAATGAATTTTTTATTTCAGTTATTGTATTTTGTATCTCTGCTTGCTTAAGTTTTACGTCTTGTATTTCTTTGCTCAGTGTTTGCTGTAAATTATCAATCTTTGCCTCCAGTTTATTTCCAATGTCTTGCATCATCTTCAGCAGCATCAGTCTAAAGTCTTTTTTCCTAAAGGCTGACAATCTCCAGATCACTTAGCTGTTTCTCTGGGGTTTTTTCTCTCTCCCTTATCTGAGTTACAGTTCTTTGTCTTTTCATTTTTATAGGTATTTGGTATGGTGTCCTTTTTGCAGGCAATAGAATTGCAGCCTCTCTTACTTCTGATGTCTGCTCCCCTTGTGGCTGAATTTGGTACAGGGGCTTGCTGTATGTTTCCTGATGGGAGGGACTGGTGCCTGCCCACTCATTGATGGGGTGATTCCTATCCCTCTGGTGGGTGGGGCTTTGTATCTGGGTGAGACTAGAGGCACTGTGTGCCTAGGGGGACCTTTAGACAGCCCACTTACTGATGGGTGGGGCTGTGATCCCACCTGGATTATTGTTTGGCCTGGGGCTTCTCAGCACTGATGGAGTTGGGCCAAATTTTCCCAAAATGGCCATCTATAGAGGAACACATGCTGATCAATATTCCCAAGCACCCCAAGCCACAGTCACCCCCTGTCCTCCTAGGAGACCCTCCAAGAACTGCAGTCAGGTCCTACCCGACTCCCACAGAGACTCTGCTTTGTCCTGGGACTCAGTGCAAACAAAAGCCTGTGTGTGCCTTTCAAGAATGAGGTCCCCATTTCCCCCAGTCCCGTGGAGCTCCTGCACACAAGCTCCACTGGCCTTCAATGCCAGATACTCCAAGGGCTCCTCCTCCCAATGCCATGGGGACGTGACATGGGGCTCAGAACTCTCACTCTTGTAGGTGAGTCTCTGTGATAAGGTTACTTTCCAGTCTGTGGGCTTCCCACTTGGCAGGTATGGGGTTGCTTATATTGTGTAATTGCCCCTTCTGCCTCTCGATATGGCCTCCTCTTTGTCTTCTGGAGTAGGATATCTTTTTGAAAGTCCATTTTGTTTAAGGTTGTTCAGCATTTGGTTGTAATTTTGTTGTTTTTATGAGAGAAGGTGAGCTCCAGTCCTTCTATTCTGCTATCTTAATCCTTTCTCCCTAGAGTATTTCTTAAAGTAGCCTCCTAGAGGAAAACAGCTACATTGCATGGTAAAACTTGTCTGTAATAACTTTCCACAAAGTTATCATTGTATAAACTAAAATGTTTATAAATATACAGCACCAGTATATAAGCATCCATTTTGCCACACCTTTGCAAGCATGGATAGATGATTATTGATTTTTTTTCAAATTTGTTGTCCTAACTTGCTTATAATTGAGAATGAATTTTTAAAATATGTTTTTATGTTCCTAGTGACTATTTGTATTACCTCCTTTGGGTGTTTAAGTCCTTGTTAATTTTTAGAGCTTATTCTATATATACATATATTTTTAGGGCTGCACTTGTGGCATACAGAAGTTTCCAGGCTAGGGGTTGAATCAGAGCCACAGCCACAGCAAAAGTCACAGGGGGTCTGAGCCACATCTTTGACCTACACCACACCTCATAGCAATGCTAGGCCCCTGACCCACTGAGCAAGGCCAGGGATCAAACTCACATCCTCATGGATACTAGCCTGATTTGTTTCTGCTGCACCACAAGGGGCACTCCATCTCAGTCATATTCTTAACAAATAGTATTTTGTCCAGCTTATTAAATTCTTAAAAGTATTTTACATATGTTAATGTAAGTGTATCCCAAACAATTAAATGCAGTTAATTAAAAAAATTTTTGCTAAATGTCTTTACAGTGAATATTTATATTGTAACATATCATATTTTTACAAGCCTTTTTTGCTCACTGATATTAAACTCCTAAAATCCAAGCATACTTTAATCATCTTTCTAAAGCCTAACATAGGTATTTACAAAGAATAAATGTTCCCTAAATTTGTGATATCTAAATAAGTGAATAAACTTAAAAAATCCCTATTAGTTTGTTAGATACTACTTGTATGATTAGATTCCCCCTATTTTTGGGGTGGGGGTCTTGTTTCTTTTTAGGGCCACACTCATGGCATATGGAAGTTTCCAGGCTAGGGATCAAATCAGGGCTGTAGCTGCTGGCCTACACCACAGCCACAGTAATGCAGGGTCCAAGCTGCATCTGCAACCTACACCATGACGGGAACTTCTGTCAGGTCTATCAAACTTTGACAGTGTCTGTCAAAGTAGAGTCTACGGGGTCTGCAATTTGCTAACTCTACTCTGGTTTACATATTTCCTCCAAGAAGTGCCTCAGACTTTCTTCAACCTCCATCATCCATTTCACAATCCCCCATTCCCTCTAACCCAGGTAAGTCTAATCTACTGGAGATATTACTAGATTCTCTTTACAATCTGCGTGTTAACTTAGCAGGGTTGCTGTAACAAGTTACCACAAACTGGTGGCTTAAACAGCAGAAATGTATTCTCTTACAGTTTTGAGGTCTGAAGTCTTAAATTAAGATGTCAGCAGGGCTACACTTGTGGAGGACCTAGGGGAGAATCTGATTTTTGCCTCTTCCAGATTCTGGTAGGTGTCAGCATTCCTTTACCTGTAGCTGTATTATTCCAGTCTTAGTCTGATTGTCACATTGCTGCTTCTGTGTCTTCTCTTCAGTCTGTCACATAACGGTATTTGTCAATGGATTCATAGCCAAGCAAACAATCCAAGGTGATTAATCTCTTCATCTCCAGATCCTTAACTTAATTACATCTGCCAAGACCCTTTTCCCAAATAAGATAATATTCACAGGTTCCAGGGATTGAGATGTGGACATATCTCTTTGGGTGCCACCATTCAACCCACAACATCTTGCTTTAGAATACAATTTTTTCTTCTTTTAAGTTTTATCTCTTCAAGCTTCGAAGAAACTCAATAAACCTGTTCTTTTTTTGTCACCTTTGCTTTCAAGACTGTGTCTTCACTTTAAGCACTTCTTTGGAAAATTCAATCTATTATTTAGTTTCAGTTGCTTTTTATTTTTATTTTTTTTTTAAGAATTGCCTCTTGCCTGGGCAAATGAATACTATACCAGTGGGGGGAACGTCTCAAACAATTCCAGGTTTTAATTTCTGCTTTTCACCCATAAGACAGATATTGTTTTAGCACCAATTCTGTTTCCCATAATTCCTCAAAGATGGGGACAGTAGTTCTCAGGTCTCATTTGTACACCACCCCCACAAAAAACCTTCAATATAAGCCATTCATATCATACAATGTATTCTAAACTGAAACTGGTAGGTACTTTCTTAGAATTCCTTCCTCTTCCTCCTCTTCTTCTTTCCCTCTTTTTTTGGTCACACCCATGGGATATGGAAGTTCTAGGGACAGGGATTGAATCTGAGCCACATCTGTGACCTACACCACAGCTGCAGCCATGCTAGATCCTTAATCCACTGCATCACAGTGGGAACATCTAGAATTCCTTCTTCTACTTGGGAAGAGTATTACTTCTCTTGTCACTATGTATACTACTCTTTTGAAGGATGTTAAGAAGTTCCTATTTATTTAGGCACTAACTGTGAGCCTGGCTCAGTGTTTTGAATGTATTAATTCTATCACTAGAACAATCATATGAGAAAGATAAAGTTATCTCCACTTTACAGATAGGGAAAGGGAGATCCAGAATAATATAACTACTAAGTGCTGAAACAGAATTAAATCCAAATTTGCTTAACCCCATAAACACAAATAGTTCTTTCTACTATGTCAACCTGCTTCTCAAGTTTCCTTTGTAGAGAATGAAACAAAATAACATTTAGGAAGTCTGCTTTCTTGTCAGCTCTAACTTTACACCAGTTGCTGTTAAGTGGGCTTTTCCCTTCTTTGATCATCTTCCTTTGAACAGAATATTTAAAAGCCCATTCTCTGTCCTCTCAGCATTTTTTGCAAGCCTCACTCATTTGAGAGCTTCAGGTTTCTTGACACTATGCTTTAGGGCCCATGTTACCTTCTTATAATTATCCTTGGTATGTGGTTGTTTTCTCCCAAGGTTTCTGTCACTTCCAATTAGACAAGCAATTCCTCCTTGTTGGTCAGAATTAGGTTCCCAGTTGCTCTGCTGGGACATCAAATCATGAGAAAGGCAAATCAAAAACTTGTCAGATATTTTGCTCTTAGCCTAATGAAACTTTTAAAAGATGTCCAGCTATTTGAATTTTCTTTTTTGGATTGTTGCATTGCTACAGGTATTGACCAACAGTATACCTATAGGGCATTGTGATATCAATAATGAATTCCTTTATGAATAATTGCATGTGGCAGTACAAGTTTAGAACCAGTTTTAAACCTCTCAAATAAGACACTCTAAAGCAGTTCCAAGCATCCCACTGTCTATGTGTATATCTAGTCATTCTAATAGTCATGTTTCTCATCCCCTAACTCAAGTTCATGACAGGAAGAAATAGATTTTATTTCTAACAAACTAATTTATTTGTGTATCTCATTTTGAGTGTAATCCCAAACCAGAAAGTGAAAGATAGGATGGCGAATATGACCCCTCTGAAGTAACACATTTGTCAGAAAGCCTATGAATTAAGGTCATTAAACAGAGGGCTCTGAATTTTGATGCCAAAAAATTACACCTTAATTTTTGCTAACCTCTAAGGAAAATTTAGCATTTTTTTCAATTGTGAATATAGGGCACAAACCAGTGTTATCAGAAGTACTGGTGACTTTTCCACCAATAAAAATCAGATCTTTTCCCATCACATAACTATAGTCGTAGAAATGTCAAGATTAGTGTTTACTATTTTAAAAATTATATATATTATTTGACCTTCTGCTAGGTTTTGTTTTTTTTTTTGGAATAATTTGATTACTGTGTTTCAGTATAATTGTTTTCATTCATAATCCTATGCATATCGTATGCATTTAAAAACATAATTCTGAAAGGGGGCTTTGTATGCTTCATGACTGCCAAAGGGATCCATGGCACAAAAAAAAAGGTTAAGAATGTCTAGTAAGGATTCTGGTATTGTGATTAAGAACATGCAGTCTTTTTTTTTTTTTTTTTTAAAGGTGGAAATATTTTATATTAATAATCAGGGACAAGAGTGCACATGCAAGAGCATGTAGTCTTGTGTCACATTGATTGAGTTCAAATTCTGCTCTATCATGGTAAGACTTTGGCTAAGTTACACATACATTTTGTGTCTCGGATTCTTCATGAATGAAATGGAAATAATAATACTTACCTAAAAGGCATGCAGTGAAGATGAAGAAATAGCTGTAAAAGGTTTAACACAATGCCAAGCATATAGTATGCCATTTATCTCCATCCACATTGTCCAGATTCATTCAAGTCCTACTTACATTTACTCTGCATACAGATTTTTGTTTTACCATGCTGTCACTGGCTAAACTTAAAATTACATTACAAAATGTTGGCTAGTTTCAAATGAAATTCATAAAATACATGTGTGATATAAGGAAAATTGATACAACAAAGATCCATATGCCCTCCATCCAGGTTAAAGGGAAGTTATTTTTAAAAGAATGAACACATAATTTAGTATCAAAACTAGGACCTTCTGAGAGTGAAAGAGGGTGCTCTTAGTTATTACACTAGGAAAATAGGCAAACAAGGACTATTCTGACTAAACCAACATGTATAGTCACATGTTGTATGTTCCTTGTATGCCCTTGCCTAATCCATTCCCTTCCTCTGCAGCTAAAGATCACTATCTTGATTTTTTGGTTATCATTCTTTTACTTTATAGACTTATTTCATGTTTGTACTCAAAATACTGTTTACTTTTATTGGTTCTTTAATTTGTAAACGTGGAATCCTACTGTACTCCTCTTTTATGAATTGTTATTTTGCACAACATTGTTAGTGATTCATCCATGTCCATGGATTTGTGATTCATTTTCCCTACGTTGTAGTACTGTACACAATACATTTAACCACTCTACTGTTGATACACAGTTGGTTTATTTCCAATTTTTATTGTTATAAGCAATAAAAAGGAATTTTTTAAATAAAAAGGAATTTTCTTGCTTATATATCCTGATACACATTTCTCCTGGGCCATAAAAGCATCTTCAGGTTTCCTAGATAAGATCAAATTATTTTCCAAATTGATACATCAATTTATACTTCAACCATAATGTATAATTGTTCTGGTGATATTGTCAAACTTTAAAATTTTTCGTTATGTGATAGATATGAAATATTTCCTTGTGGTTGAGCATCTCTTCAGGTTTCCTTCCTCCTTTATGAATTGCCTATTTAGAGTATGGTAGTGAAGAACTTTATTAAAAAATTAAATTGTAGTAATTCTTTACATAATTTGAATATTAATCCCTTTGCCAGTAATATGGGTTGTAAAGATCTCCCAGTTTGTGTTTTGTCTTTTACTCTCCTTATTATGTCTTTTTTTTTTTACTTTTTATTATGGAAAATTTTAAACATAAATAAAAGTATGAAGAGTAGAATAATGAGCTTCCATTTACCTATCACTTAGCTTCAACAATTATCCACTCATAACCAATTCTGCTTCATTTATATAGTACTTTTCCCACCTCTTAATATTTTGAAGTATATTCCAGACATTATATCATTACATATCTAAATATTTCAGTATATATCTATAAAAAATAGATATATTTATTAATTTTTTGGTCTTTTTTTAGGGCTGCACCTGTGGCATATGGAGGCTCCCAGGGTAGGGGTCAAAACGAGCTACAGCTGCCGGCCTACACCACAGCCACAGGAATGCTAGATCTGAGCCACCTCTGTGACCTATACCACAGCTCACTGCAATGCTGGATCCTTAATCCACTGAGTGACGCCAGGGATCTAATCTGCGTCCTCATGGATCCTAGTCAGATTTGTTTCTGCTGAGCCATGAGCCACGATGGGAACTCCTAAAAAACAGATATCTTTAAAGATTGCTCATAACACAAAAATAATTTATACAAGTTCCTAATATCAATAAATATTCAATAAGTATCCAAATTTCCAATGATCTTAAGTGTGCTTGTGTTTTAAAGTTTGTTTGAATCACGATTTAGAACAAGTCTTGTGGTAGCAGGGCTCCCAAATGATACCCAATGATTTCTATGCCCTGGTCCTTACATCCTTGTATAATCTCTTCACATGATTTTGGTTGGTATGTGATCAACCTCTTGATCACGTATCTGTGTAATGAGAGATCAAAAAAGACATAAAAGCCATGGTGGCTTTTGTCTTTCTTTCTCTTAGATTACTCGCCAGGCAGCTCTGTGGAGAGGCATATATGGTGAGAAACTGAGGTATCCTGCCAGTGAGAGTAAGCCATCTTGGGAGTGGATTCTCTAGCACAGATTAAGCCACTAAATGATGGCATCCTAGCTGACAGCTTGACTTCTACTTTACAGAGACCCTGAGCCAGACCACTCAGCTAAGCTACCCCTGGATTTCTAACCCTCAGATACTGAATGAGATAGATATGTTTGTTGCTTTAAAAATTATGTTTTGGGGAGTTCCTGTTGTGGTGCAGCAGAATCTAATCCGACTAGGAACCATGAAGTTGTGGGTTCGATCCGTGGACTCACTCAGTGGGTTAAGGATTCAGTGTTGCCGTGAGCTGTGGCATAGGTCGTAGACGTGGCTTGGATCTGGCATTGATGTGGCTCTGGTGTAGGCTGGCAGCTATAGCTCTGATTGGACCCCTAGCCCGGGAAACTCCATATGCCGCGAGTGCAGCCCTAAAAAGACAAAAAAAAAAAAAAAAAAAAAAAAAAAAATGTTTTGGGAGTAGCTGATTATAAAGCAGTGTAACACTAATAAAGATTTTGGTACCTGAAGTGCAGTGCTGACATAACGAAAACGTAAAATATAAGAGTGGCTTTGAAGTGCAGTAGGCAGAAGGTGGAAGGAGTTGCAGGAGAGTGTTAATGAAAGTTTGAAGAGCCTTGAAGAAATTGTTTGTAAATGCACAATAACTTTGAGGAGGCTGCAGATGAAGTCATAACAGATTAAAAAAAGCTTAATTGGATACTGGAGGAAAGTGGTAGAAAGTTTAGCAAATCTGTCACTTGCATTTACTTGCAAAGTAGAAAATATGCATAATAAACTGAGTGATCTACTTAGGGCAATTTCCAGACAGAATAATATTTAAAACATCACCTGATTTCTTCTTGTTGCTGATAGAAAAAGGTGAGAGGAAAGAGATAAGTCAAAGGAAAAACTGTTAAAACAAAAAGGAGCCACAACTATGGGACTTGAAGATTCCCAGTCTCCTTAGGTGACAAATGATGTTAGAATTAGGAAATGGCTGAAAATAAGAATTCAGTGCACTAAAAGGAAAATATAAAGTTGAGGATATAGTTGTAAAGCCCTTTAAGACCCCCAAAAGATCAGGTGTGATGCTTGAGTATTTTCTTTCAGACATGAGGGGTGTGCCTGACAAAAACCCCTCAAATTACAGGGCTTCTAAGAATTTAAAGGGTGTGGTGCATTAAAAGTTCAAGGAAGAGAAAGGTTTATATGGAAGTGATTTATGGGTAATGCTTTGTCTAATGGCATGAACTCAAATAAAATTCGCAGGAGACCCACAAAGTTCATAAAAGAATTGTATTACCAGGAAGTTCCCATTGTGGCTCAGAGGCAGCAAGCCCAACTAGTATGAATAATGAGGGTTTGACCCTGGCCTTGCTCAGTGTGTTAAGGATCTGGTGTTGGAATGATCTGTGGTGTAGGTTGCAGACACAGCTTGGATCCTGCATTGCTGTGGGGCTGTGGTGCAGGCTGGCAGCTATAGCTCGGATTTGACCCCTTAGCCAGGGAACTTCCATATGCTGCAGGTGTGGCCTGAAAAGAAATTTCTTTTAAAAAGAGACTTTTAAAAATTGAATTATATTGGAGTTCCCTGATGGCTCAGTAGGTTAAGGATCTGGCTTTGCCACTGCTGTGGCTTGGGGTTGCTACTTAGGTGTGGGTTCAATCCCTGGTCTGGGAACTTCTGCATGCCTTGGGTTGTGGTGCACACGAGAGAGACAGAGAATGAGAGAGTGAGAGGGAATGAATTATATTAGCAGGATGTTTGCCAGCTTGGACTGAAAGGGACAGAGTACCAAATGAAAAGAGGCTTTTGGACATCCAGTCTTCTACTGGCAGAGACTAGTACCTAGCTGTAAATATGGAAAAGGATGATTCAGTGGATGGATCCAAGAAGGTAGAGTTAAGAGACATGGAGGCTTATCTCAGGCCTTGAATCTTAATCAAGAAATTGCCAACCTATTTATTCCCAGGTGGATTTCAGATTTCTATGAACCTATATACCGCATTTCCCTTTTTAAATGCAACTATAGTAGTTATCCTATTTTATACTGTGTGGACGCAGATACTATGTGTCTTTAGTACACAGTTCTTCAGATCAAGAGGAACTCTAGAGTTGTGATTAAGGAAGTACACCTGCAAAGCATCATCCACACCTAGACTTTGAGTTAATGCTGTAATGGGATCAAAGTCTGGGGGAGCTTTGGTTTAGGATGAGTGTATTTGGCATAATGGAAGAACGTGACTCTTTGGAGGTTAAACTGTGGTAGCCACCTTCTTGGTATTCATGCTTTTGTATAATTCTCTCCTATAATGTATCAGAGTTATCTCTGAAACTAATAGGATATAGGAGAAGTAATAGTACATCACTTTGCATAATTTTGGCTTGTCTTTCTCTTGGATCATTTGTTCTGGACAAAGCCAGGTACCATGTTGTGAGGACACTCAGGCAGCCCTGTGAATGAACCATCTTGGAGGTGAATCCTCTAATGACCAATCAAGTCTTCGGAAGACTGCAGCCCAGCCAAGAGCTTGACTGCAAACTCATGAGACTCTGGCCATGAGGCCTAGCTAAACCCACTCCTGGATTTCTGACCCTCAGAAACCCTAAGAGGTAAATATTTTTAGTTTTAAGATGTTAAGTCTTTTGTAGTTTGTTATACAGCAATAGATAACTAACACAAGTTCACACATTGCTTCATGTATTTTAGGTCTCTTTTAATCTACGTTTTCTCCAAATTCTCTCTCCTGCAACATATTTGTTGAAGTATATTTGTCCCAAGATCTCCACATACGAAATTTTCCTGATTGCGTAGCCATTTGTTTTAGCACATTTTCTAAATTTCATATCAGGTTCAATTTGGGGGCAAAAGTTTTTAACAGGTGATCATGTTTTTCCACTAAGAGGCATATAAAATTTCCTTACTTGTCGTTAGCAGCCATTGATTTACAATGAATAAACCTATTTATTCATTAGGGATGGCAAAACTTTCTAATAGTATAATTAATTTTTCTTACGTCTATGTGTATACATATATGTATATATGTGTGTGTGTGTGTGTATAAAAGCATCCCCTCATTTACTATTTGGTTACCTGTGGTACAGTTCATGTAGGAAAGGCAGGACAAATAACTAATTACTTTTTTAAAAACTGGTTTTCAAAACGAATGATTCTATAACATCCAATGTTGACCAATTAGATGCTTTTAGTTAGTTTTACAAAGAACTCATGGATTTAAGGATATTTGATAATTTCAGATGTCCCAACCTGTGTTCAATGAGATTTTGGAATTCCTATGATCTGGTGTGTTCTTACTGACACTGAAACTGTCCCATCTTTGGCCAGAGGGATGCTTTTCAGTTGTCTCCTGAGTCCATCTGACATGATCCTAGTTGTCTATAACAGCTTCCTTTGTAAACAGCACAACAAAATGTTCCAGGGTCATCATGTACATTTTCTGTACCCAAATGAAATCAACTACTTCTCCAAGTGCTTCTGTCTTTTGAACGTAAGATTTTTTATTTTACCTGAATAATTCTTTATAGGTTTTGCATTTCCTTACCAAAGAGCATAAATCTAGGGAGTTCCCATCGTGGCTCAGTGGAAATGAACTGACTAGTGGGGGATGCGGGTTCGCTCCCTGGCCTTGCTCAGTGGGTTGAGGATCCTGTGTTGCCCTGAGCTGTAGTGTAGGTCACAGACAAGGCTCAGATCCCACGTTGCTGCAGCTCTAATTCGACCCTTAGCCTGGATTCCCCATGTGCTATAGGAGTGGCCCTTAAAAGAAAAAAAAATCTGGCTATCTTGTCTTCTAAAGGTTTTCCTTTCACATTTAAATCCGATTTTTCTGTATGATGTTAAGTAGGGAGGTCCAATTTCATTTTCTTCCATATAGATACCTAGTACCGTTTATTGAAGTGCTCTTGCTTTTCCTGTTGGCCTAAAATGTCATCTCTTTTTGTTTTATTTGGTGCTCTGTCTTAAATAATATTCCTTTTAAGAGTGCATCTACTTCTAAATCTGTATTTCAGTACATACTTCATTTTACTGCACTTCTTTTTACTGTGCTTCACCGATACCGTATTTTTTACAAATCAAAGGATTGTGGCAATACTGCATTGACCAAGTCTATCAGAATCATTTTTCCAACAGCATTTGCTCACTTCATGTCTCTATGTTCTATTTGGTAATTCTCAAAATATTTCAAGCCCTCCAATGTCAAAAAGATTACAACTCATTGAAGGCTCAGCTGAAGATTAGCATTTTTTAGCAATACAGTACTTTTATTTTTATTATTTATTTATTTTTGTTTCTTTTTGGGGCTGCACTTGTGGCATATGGAGATTCTCAGGCTATGGGTCTAATTGGAGCTGTAGCTGCAGGCCTATACTACAGTTGCAGCAATGCCAAATCTGAGCCATGTCTGCAACCCACTCCCCAGCTCATGGCAATGCTGGATCCTTAACCTACTGAGTGAGGCCAGGGATAAAACCTGCATCCTCATGGTTACTAGTCAGATTTGTTTGTGCTGAGCTACTCCCAAGCAATAGAGTATTTTTAAATTAAGGTATGTTCATTTTTTTTCAGATACAATGATATTTCACACTTAAGATATTGTGCAGTATAAGCATAACTAACTTTTGAATCACTGGGAAACAAAAAAAATTCATGCAACTCTTTTCATTATATTTGCTTTATTGCCCTGTTCTGGAACTGAACCTGCAATATTTCCAAATATCCCTGCAGTCCCTCTTCTGAGAACTAGAAAAGTTGGACAAAATATAAAATGGACATCTTAAGGCATTAGACAGCTAATAAGGAAGTAAAAAATGTAGAAGAAGAAAAAACCAGAGTTGATGAACTCAGCATTTATGATAGCTATTTTTCTTGGGTATCTGCTGATTCCTGAGAATAAGATGGCTGAAAGGATGAAGAGAACTTCTGACTAACTCAGTGAGATTAAGAGACAAAAATTGGATTTCAGGGCCTGACTAGTTAACTCTACTGGCCTCAACCCAAGACCTCAAAGGTCCATACCCTGAGAAAAAGTCTGAACTTTAAGTAGACTTGCTCAAATTCCAGCATCTCAATTACTGACTGGATTAAGGTGATTTTGGATTACTAGTGCCCAAAGCTCCTGTCAGGAGACATAAATTCGTTCTGCAGAAAGTATCATCATTTTAGACCTCAAAGTATTACTTCATATACCAGTTCTGTCATTCGATCAATATAACACATATTAAATTTTATAAGTAAAAAATGATACAAGTAATATAAAATAACAAAATAAGACAATATGATAAACAACAAATATAACAAGAAAAGAAACTTCAGGCAACAACAGACTCCATAGTTTTAAAATATCCAAACAAGTTTTAAAATATTTATGCTTAATATATTGGAGAAAATGAAAATAAGACTGAGATAGGTAACTGGATAGCTAACTATAAACTAAAACAAAACTAAACAGAAATGTTTGAACTGATAACAACCAAACAGAATAACTGAAATAAATACTTTGACAGGTAAGTCAAACAGGAGATTAGAGACTATTAAAAAGAAAAAAGTAAATGAAATAAATCTAAGAATTATCCAGAATGAATCAGAAATACATGGAACGCAAGGGAAAAAACTGAAGTAAAATACATTTAACTGGAGTATCAGAAGAGAGGAGAGAGAGTGAGGCAGAAATAATAACTGATAAGAGCTGAGAATTTTCCCAAGCAGAATAAAATATCAGATTTCAGGTTTAAGGAGCATTACAAACCTCAAAAAGAAAACAAACAAAAAAACACAAAGAAAACATTATTTAGTCACATTATAATAAAACAGCTTCAATTTTAAGACAGACATCTTAAAAACAGCCAAAGGAAAAATTGTTTTAAAGGGGCAAAAATAAAACTAATATTATTTCTAAAAAAAATTGTGGAAGCAATGGAATGTATCTTCAAAATGAGAAAATAAAATAATTGCTAATTCAGCAAAAGTGTTCTTTGAAAATGAAGTTATAATAAACAGTCTGAGGATATAAAACCTGAATTTGTTATAGTGAATATCTACAAAAGGAAATAAGAAAGCATGTTCTTCAGAAAGATGAAATAAGATCCCAGGGAGCTTAGAAACTCAAGGAGTCATGAAGCACAATACATAAAGTAAATGTTTGAGTAAATATAAATGTACACTAATTGTATAAAAATGACAATGGCTTAAGGAATTTCTAGGAACTATATATTAAATAAACACAAAGTATATAACATGAAATGGGGTAGTAAATGCAGTTAATGTTTTCAGGTCCTCAACATTGTCCAAGAAAAGGTATAATAAAAATCTAGAGTATTTTTTTTTAAAGAATGTGTTTGAGCCTATATGACTATGAGGCTAAAGCATGCAGATATAGGAAGGGGTTAACATACTGAAAAACAGGGCAACCACAAATCAAAACCAAACAATACATTCACAGAAACTAAAAAGAGGACACAAGCATAAAATAAAAGGAAATCATCCAATCAATAAAAGAAAGGAAGAAAGGGGAAACATCAACTGGAAAACAAGGTTTAAAGTGGGAATAAGTATGTATTTATCAAAATTGCCTTAAATGTCAATGGACTGAATGTTCCAATCAAAGGACATAGAGTGGCAGATTGGATAAAAACCAAGAGCCTACAATATGCTCCTATAAGAGACTCAGACTTAGGGCAAAGGACACATAAATTGAAAGTGAGAGGATGGGAAAAACATATTTAATGAGAATGGAAAAGACAGTAAAACAGGAGTTTTAATACTCTTTATCAGATAAAATAGACTTTAAAACGAAGGCCATAAAGAAAGACAAAGAAGGGCACTATTCAATGATAAAAGGATCCAATCAAGAAGAGGCTATTACACTCATCAATATATATGCCCCCATATAGGAGCACCCAAAATCATACAACAAATACAAACAGACATAAAAGGAGAAACTGATGAGAATACAGTAAAAGTAGGAGGCTTTAACACCCCACACATACCAATGGATAGATCCTCTAGACAGAAAATCAATAAGGCAATAGAGATCCTAAATGACACAATAGAAAAGTTAGGCTTAATTAATATTTTCAGGACATTATATCCCCCCAAAAATCAGAATATACATTCTTTTCAAGTGCACATGGAACACTCTCAAGGATTGACTACATACTGGGGCACAAAAAAACCCTCAACAAATTTAAGAGTATAGAAATTATTTCAAGTATCTTCTTTGACCACAATGGCATGGAACTAGAAATCAACCACAGGGAAAGAAACGAGAAAAAACCAATGGGTCAGTGAGGAAATGAAAAGGGAATTTAGGAGTTCCCATCATGGCTCAGTGGTTAATGAATCTGACTAGGAACCATGAGGTTGCAGGTTCAATCCCTGGTCTTGCCCAGTGGGTTAGGGAGCCGGTGTTGCCGTGAGCTGTGGTGTAGGTTGCATATGGGGCTCGGATCCCCGCGTTGCTGTGGCTGTGGCGTAAGCCAGTGCCTACAGCTCCGATTAGACCCCTAGCCTGGGAACCTCCATATGCCACGGGAGCGGCCCAAGAAATGGCAAAAAGACAAAATAAATAAATAAATAAATAAAGAGTAACCTTAAAAAGGGGGGGGGGAATTTAAGAAATACCTTGAGACAAATGATAATGAAAAAATAAACATTCAAAATCCATCGGATGCTGCAAAAGCAGTGTTTAGAGGGGAAATTCACAGCAAACAGGCTCAAAAAGAAAAAAAAAAATCTCAAATCAACAACTTAAAAATCAAACCAAGCTGGGTCTTTGAAAGGGTAAACAAAATTCACAAACCTCTGGCCACACTCACCAAGAAGAGGAGAGAAAGAACTCAAACAAAATAAGAAGTGAAAAAGGAGAAATCTCAATGGATACTGCAGAAACACAAAAAAACATGAGAATACAATGAAAAACTATATGCCAACAAATTTTACAAACTAGAAGAAATGGACAACTTCCTAGAGACATACAGCCTAGCAAAACTGAATTAAGATGAAATAGATCAATTGAACAGAACAATCACTAGAAATGAAAAATCGTAAAAACACTCCCTACAAACAATATCCAGGACCAGATGGCTTCACAGGCGAATTCTATCAAACATACAAAGAACTTATACCCATTCTTCTAAACTTTTCCAAAAGGTTGAAGAAGGAACACTGCCCAAGACATTCTATGAAGCCACCATCACCCTAATACCAAAACCAAAGATACTACCAAAAAAAGAAATTTATAGGCCAATATCTTTGATGACTATAGATGCAAAAATTCTCAACAAAATTTTAGCCAACCAAATCCAACAAAATATAAAAGGATCATACACTGCAACCAAGTGGGATTCATCCTAGGTTCACAAGGATGGTTCAACATACACAAATCAGTCAATGTCACACAACATTAACAAAAGAAAAGTCAAAAACCACATGATCATCTCCATAGATGTAGAATAAGCATTTGACAAAATCCAACATCCATTCATGATAAAAACTCTTACCAAAGTGAGTATAGAGGGAATATACCTTAACGTAATAAAAGCCACTGATGACAAACCCACAGTCAATATAATACGCAGTGGATGTTGGAAGTCCTAGCCACGTCAGCTAGAGAAACAAAAGAAATAAAAGGTATCCAAATTGGAAGAGAAGAGGTAAAATTTTCACTCTAGGAAGATGACCTGATACTATATTAAAAAAACCCTAAGGACTCCACACAAAAACTACTTGAACTGATTGATGAATTCAGCAAAGTTGCAGGATAGAAGATTGACATTCAGAAATTGGTTGCATTTCTGTACACTAGCAATGAAATATTAGAAAGGAATTTAAAAATACAATACCTTTAAAAATCATACCCCCCAAAATTAAATGCCTAGGAATAAACCTGACTAAGGAGGTGAAAGACTTTTATGCTGAAACCTATAAAACAATCAAGGAAATTAAAGATGATTCAAAGAAATGGAAAGTATTCCATGCTCCTGGATTGGAAGAATTAGTATCATTAAAATGGCCAAACTACCCAAAGCAATCTAGAGATTCAATGCAATCCTTATCAAATTACCCATAATGTTTTCCACAGAACTAGAACAAAAAATCCAAAAATTTATTTGGAACCATAAAAGACCCAGAACTGCTAAAGCAATCCTGAGGGAGGGAAAGAAAAAATAAGCAGGAGGCATAACTCTCCCAGACCTCAGATAATATTACAAAGCTATGGTAATCAATACAGTATGGTATTGGTACAGAAACAGATATACAGACCCATGGGAATGAAATAGAGAGCCCAGAAATTAATCCAGACACCTATGGTCAATTAATCTTCGACAAAGAAGAGAAGAATATAAAATGAGAAAAAGGGAGTTCTCATCGTGGCTCAGTGGTTAATGAATCCGACTAGGAACCATGAGGTTGCAGGTTTGATCCCTGGCCTTGCTCAGTGGGTTAAGGATCCAGTGTTGCCGTGAGCTGTGGTGTAGGTCACAGACGTGGCTTAGATCCTGCGTTGCTGTGGCTCTGGCATAGGCTGGCAGCTGTAGCTCCGATTCGACCCCTAACCTGGGAACCTCTGTAAGCCTCAGGAGCAGCCCTAGAAAAGCCAAACAGACAAGAAAGAAAAGGAGGAAGGAAGGAAGAAAAAGAAAATGAGAAAAAAAGGTCTCTTCAGCAAGTGGTGCTGGGAAAACTGGATAGCTGCATGTAAACCAGTGAAACTAGAACACACCCTCACACCGTGCACAAAAATAAACTCAAAATGGCTTTAAGGCTCAAACATAAGACAAGACACCATAAAACTCCTGGAAGAGAACACAGACAAAACACTCTCTGACATCAACCATACAGATGTTTTCTTAGTTCAGTCTGCCAAGGCAACAGAAATAAAAACAAAAATAAATCAATGGGACCTAATCAAACTGACAAGCTTTTGCACAGGAAAGGAAACCATAAAAAAAAAAAAAAAAAAAAGACAACCTACAGAATGGGAGAAAATAGTTTCAAAGGATGCAACTGACAAGGGCTTAATCTCCAAAATATACAAACAACTTATAAAACAACAGCAAAAAACCAACAACCCAATTGAAAAATGGGCAGAAGACCTGAACAGACATTTCTCCATAGAAAGCAGACAGATGGCCACCAGGCACATGAAGAAATGCTTAACATCATTAATTATTACAGAAATGCAAATCAAAACTACTATGAGATACAACCTACACAGGTCAGAATGGCCATCGTTAATAAATCTACAAACAAAGAATGCTGAAGAGGGTGTGGAGAAAAGGGAACTCTCCTACATTGTTGGTGGGAATGTAAACTGGTATAACCCCTTTGGAAAACAGTTATGAAGCTCCCTTAGAAAACGCAATATACAACTACCATATGATCCAGCAATCCCACTCCTGGGCACGCATCCGAACAAAACTTTCATTGAAAAAGACACATGCACTCGTGTGTTCATTGCAGTACTTTTCGCAATAGCCAAGACATAGAAACAACTTAAATGCCTATGGACAAATAAATGGATTAAGATGTGGTATATATACAAAATGGAATACTACTCAGCCACAAAAAAGAACAAAATAATGCCATTTGCAGCCATATGGTTGAAATTAGAGACTCATACTAAGTGAAATAAGTCAGAAAGACAAATACCATATGATATCATTTATAACTGGTATTTAATACATAGCACAAATGAACCTATCTACACAAAAGAAACAAACTCATGGACTTGGAGAACAGACTTGTGGTTGCGGAGGGAAGGAATGGGATGGACTGGGAATTTGGGGTTGGTGGATGCAAACATCACACTTGGAGTGGATAAGCAAGGAGATCCTGCTGTATGGCACAGGGGACTATAGCTAATCACTTGTGATGGAACATGATGGAGGATACTGTGAGAAAAAGAATGTATATATATGTATAACTGGGTCACTTTGCTGTACAATAGAAATTGACAGAACATTGTAAATCAACTAAAATGAAAAAATAAATAAATTACTGAAGTAATATAACTATTAACCTTAAGTCTTGGAAGAAATGGATTAAATATAATCTAAAGAAGGTGAAAAAGGAGAAACAACATAGTTGAGATAGGACAAATAGCAAACAACATGAGAGACTGAAGTCCGTATGTATTAGCAACTCTGTTACATGTAAGTCAACGAAACATCCAATTACAAAAATATTATCAAAGTAGATTTAAAAAATATATTCTTGCCTACAACTCTTCAGGCTAAAATGTTTTTCGACCATACTTAGAAAAAAAATCTAAATCCTGGGTTTCAAGGCAACCATAAATCTAGCCCTTTCTCAAACTTACTCTTCTTGTAGTCAGTATGCTCCAAACAAGCAGGCCTTCAACTGGTTCCTGAAATATTTCAATATGCCTCAGGGTTTTGCGTTTTTGTCCTCTTTGCAAGCAGTGGTTTCCCCAGTTTTTGCAAGGGTGAATTCTCCTGTCAAAAGGCAGTTTAAGGAGTTCCCAGTCATGGCTCAGAGGAAACAAACCTGACTAGCATCCATGAGGACGCAGGTTTGATCCCTGGCCTTGCTCAGTGGGTTAAGGATCTGGCACTGCTGTGAGCTGTGGTACAGATCGCAGACACAGCTTGGATCAGATCTGGCTTTGCTGTGGCTGTGGTGTAGGCCAGCAGTTAGAGCTGATTTGACCCCTAGCCTAGAAACCTCCATATGCTGCGAGTGCAGCCCTAAAAAGACCAAAAAAAGAAAAAAAAAAAAAAGTTTAAGTAGCACTCTTTTAGAAGGTTTCCTTAGACACCTAATCGAAAATATCTTAATTCCCTGCCTAGCACTACTGTATCTTACATTTTTCTTTTTTTTAATTTATGGTCTATTACCACTAAGATGTAGTAGGCACCACATTTACCACAGTTTCTTCAAGTCTAAAGCAGTGACTGGGACACAGTAGATACTCAATAAATATTTAATAAATGATTAAAGCTAATTTAGATTTCAAATAGGCCCTTTCTTATGGTTTCGTTTATTGCTCTGATGGTGGCTGTTTAAAGACTTTACTGATATAAAAGGTATCGAATTTTATCAAAATCTAACTTATGTTAGTAATCCTTCAAAAGGTACACTGGATCATTTGTGTAAAATATGCAGGAGTTTTTCCACCAATTAGTTAGACATGCAGTCTTAGATATAACTATAATAATAAAGAAAAGGTTCAGAGGACTGCTACTGACCTATCAAAGGTTGCAGTATACTTCTGAAGAAAATGTTTGTATGTTTTTCCCAAATCAGGAAGGCAAGAGTCATACAGGTAGATGTTACAAAGCTTTTTAGGGGGAAAGAAAAAAGTGGCTTTCATCTATTCTTAAGCAAAAAAATAAATTTTAAAAAATTCCCCTCTTAAACAAAGGTTGTTTTAGAGTGGTAATTCTAGTAATGATGATTGATATATATTTTGGTTACTTCCTTTTTTTCTCTTTGTTCTACACTGAGGACTTTTTTTTATCAAAGCAATCATACCATTCACATTTTCCATTAGAAAGACTAATCTAAGGGCTTTCTAAAAATAGGTATATAGGGGAGTTCCTGGTCGGTCATGGTGCAGAGGAAACAAATCTGACAAGGAACCATGAGGTTGTGGGTTCCATCCCTGGCCTTGCTCAGTGGGTTAACGATGCGGCGTTGCCATTAGCTGTGGTGTAGGTCGCAGATGCGGCTCGGATCTGGTGTTGCTGTGGCTCTGGTGTAGGCCGGCAGCAACAGCTCCAATTAGATGCCTAACCTGGGAACCTCCATATGCCGAGGGTGCGGCCCTAAAAACACACACACACACACAAAATTAAAAATAGGTAGATAATATTCCACTAAGTATACATGATAGAATTTGCCCAGTCTCTAATTGCTAAAGATTTTTCCTAATTTTTTACCATTATAAGTATTCCTTCAACTGACTTTTCTGTCCGTAAATCATTTTTAGGGTAGTTTAACTCAAGTGATTTTGTCCACAACATTCATTTAAATTGTATTTTTCAAGGGGAAGATGGTGGGCAACACAAAAAAGGTCCTGCTCTCCAGGTATTTAGGTCTAATTAAGTAAACATTATACACTGTAGAAGGAGGGATTACAAAGGCATTTTATAAGAAAGTAGAATTATGTTTATTAAAGGTAAGAGGAAATTTCTTAGAGAAGCTATCTGGGAAATATTATGCAAAAAATATGGCGCTAGACTTTGGAAAACTGACAAGTCTTAACAGTTGAAAATGTTCCAGGTAGGTATAGGTGTTAAAGGAGAGGGTAATTATTTGTTGCTTTTCTTAAGTAATGGAAATAGGTAAATTCCTCTACTTCCAGGCATGTAACCTTATACGTTATACTTATTCTGATTTAAAAAAACTAGGAGATGCTGCCTTAAAACATATAGTGTATGCATTTTAATCTTTAAAAAACATTACTTATATAATGGATTTTTCATTGTAATATAAATAGGAACATTAAAGGATACTAACCAAGAGTTATTTATCAACTTGCCATACACTAAATAAGGAACATAGAACCCCATGATCTATTAAAAATGATTAGCAGATAACTGATTTCCTTCCCTGGTTTTACTGTGGCAGGAATGGATTCTAATAATTTGAATACTAGTGTCACATAGAAGGAGCTATTTTGTGAACCTCAATGAGTCTGCCAAATTTAGGACAGAGATAAGAACCACAGTGTAAGAAATGAAAAGAGTAAGACTTCACAGGATGTGTGGTCACTGACAGACTGATAGCCATTTTCCTTCTCCACCTTTTCTTCCTCAAGGATAGCAACTGCTTTCCAATGATACACTAGCAGCCAGCTCCAATCTCTCTCTACCATACTTAGAATTTGCAGATGCCCTGGGGCATGTTTACAAACTTGTGCCATCCAGCACAAAGTAGTACCTTCGGGGAAGTTCTGGATTCATCTTCAATAGGATTTGTTTCACAAAACAGATCCCCCAATAAACACAATTTAAGTAAAAATAACTCACACTCCCAGTCTCTATTCCTCTTTCTAAAATAAAGTAATTGGCCAGTGCATGCTTCTTTGGGATGGCTCAGAACTCTGATTCCTAGGGTTTTAAGACCATCTTATAGCTTGGATATCACCTATCCAGGTACTCTGGTAAGGAGCATGAAACTTAACATCTCTAACCACCCCTGTCAACTCAACTTTCTTAAACTCTTTTGAAGCTTTCTAGTTTCCCATCCCAATTCCAGCTTTAAGGCAGAACCAGACCCAATAGTAAAAAGAAATTCCACCGATTAAACTGCAGATATAGTCACGACTTAAGCAAGGATCCTCAGGTTGCGAGATGAATTTCTGGGTTATAGGTATTTTGTATAGCTATTTCAAGCCTGCCTCTAGTCCTATGTATAGCCAAATAAAAAGAGAGGTGACAGGTACATAAAACGGAACTGCCTTTTGGAAAAAACAACACAAATTTGGGAGCTATACAGGGTTTTGATATTTTTCCATCTAATTATATACATTATATACATAATATATATATTTAAGCTAAAAGGAAACCGTCCTCAATGGCATGTATTAAACAGGCAGAATTTTCTTCCCGATTTCTTAGCTCTAGGTAGATGTCTTTCTGGTTTCAGCTGATATCTGTGAATAGTGAAGAAACTTCTCATGATCAAATTCCACTGCCCTGAGGAAGGGTAGAGCCGGAGGACCCTTTAAAGCAGGGAGCAGAGACGACAGAGGAACAGGTCTGTGGGGATCCAGAAAGTCTTCAAGGATAGCCAGAAAAATGAGAAGGTGAAAAGAGAAAGAGCGTAGCTGGGCTGAAGAAATCACTGCATTGTCTCAGTAATAGCGCGCCTGTGGTTTCCTCCCGCTCTATATCCTCTGGATCTGGGTCGGCTCCCAACCATGCACCAACCTGAACTGCTTTTCCAGGATGAGGGAGCGCTCTTGCCCAACCCACCCAACCTACCTCGAGGATCCTCGCAGACGCTACAGTGGCGCACCGCCCACCCGCCCACCTACCTGTGCTGCGCCTGCGCCTCCCCCACTCACTCTCAAGGTCAGTACCACCCCCAGCCTCTATCCTGGCACCCACGGAAATGGCAATAGAGGACGTCCTGCGTATCCTCACCTCTGCGTGGCGTGGGGTCGCCGGCGTTCAGGAGATGGGAGGGACTTCCTGTCCCGCGCAAGAGGAGCTTCCGGCAGAGCCGGAAGACCTTCTCCCTCGCGGTGTCGAGTGGATCCCGGCTGCGGAGTGGGGAGGGGAGGTCTGGGCCGGTCCCGGCGACTCCAGCGCCTCTGGTCCGCGACCTGTCCTTGGAGCCATGGTGAGTCCTTCTCTGAGGGCTGGATTTACCACAGTGGGGAGGAAAGGGCTGGAAGTTCAGGCTGTGAAGGTAGCCGGTCCGGTGTTGAGCTGGGGATGAAGCGGGCGGGCGCTATGGGGTGAGCAGTAGGGCAGGACATGCTCTCTGCTCTGGAGCTCCGGAGCTCCGGGACCTCTCAGGAAGCAGTGTCTGTCCAGCCCAACCGCGAGCTCTGTCCAGGAGTACGGGATAGGTAGAATGTTCACGGCCCATTCACTGCGGACGGCCGGTGGAGCCAGGTGGTCCCAGAGTTGACCTTGCCCTGTTGATCAGCTCTTTTCTCTCTTCACCTGCAGGGCGGTGGCCAAGAACTTGAGATCTTAAAGTGACTTAAGCCTTTCCAGGTGGACACAACAGATCCCATTGTAGAGGATCAACACCTGTCACTTAAAAAAAGAAAAAAAACCCGAAAAAACGAAAACAAAAATGGCATATAACTGAGCCCATTTGCAACTGGATAAGGTGTCAAAAAATCTGGACTTAATAGAGGGTCTTTATTGGAAAGGAATGTTGTAAGGGCATGGAGGAGGGAACTATGGCGTCGAGAGGATGCCTTGACCATGAATAAGATCTGCAAGAGTCACAAAGTTTAGGCAGAAGTGTTATTTATTTATTTATTATTTTCAGGAGTAGGAAACAAGGATAGGAAGAAATGTGGGGAAGTGAGATGAAGGGGTGGTGTGACTGGACTGTAAATAAGGGTAAGTTTTACTTTCGGGCTAACCTGTTCTGAGGAAAAACTATTGAGGAATTGTATCATGATTCAGACTGAGCGACGGCCAAAGTTCAGGAACCTGGGGGAAGAGATTTTAGAATTTGAGTAACATTTGTTTCAGTTGTTCTGTGGGGACAAGCAGTTCAACTAATCATTTTTGAAAGAAAGAGTGGGAATTTGCAGTAGCTATGTCTGACCTTGTTGTAGGTGTACGGGGGGTGGGTAATTCCTGAGTTTTGCTTTCCTAAGTCCTCTGGGGACCCTTGGTTCTTTGCATACACCATTTCCAAAACACAGAGTGGCTGGTGGTGGTGAGGTTTCTTAACCTTTGCTGTTTTGCAATATCATGGGGATCCAGGAATGTTCCAAATTGACAGTTAATAGCTGTATAAAAGATTTCACATCCTCATCTGGAGAATATTCTGTCTTGTAGTTTAGCTTCAGTCTTCCATATTTTTTCAGGACCAAATGTTGACATTGTTCAGCTACTGCGATGATTGACATTTGAATGACTTGTAGAAACTTAACTGACTGAAACCAAAGAACTTGGAAGTAATATGGTTCCTGGTGCACTCTACCAGCTCTTTTGGGCACTAGTGTGTGTATATGTTTCTTTAAATCTCAGTGAACAGTACAATTTGTAATTTTAAAGAGTTTTTTCACCTTTTGTATCAATAAAATTAGACAAAGGTAAGGAATAGTAGAACTTGGAGGAACTAAAAATAATAACTAGCTTAACTACCTGCCTCCCTCTTTTCACTCCAGTTGTGTTCAGAGGGAAGAATCTGAGGTCTAGAAATAGGCAGTGATTTACAATACTTTGGCACAGTTTGAACTTTAACTCAGATCTCCAGTTCTTAAATTTAAGCTCAGTTTTTAATATCTTGATTTGAAAAGTTGAAGATAGGCCGTAATTAAAATCTAAAGAAATGTTGATTGTTAACAAAGAAGCTGAACATGAACTTGTCGTCTGTATTCTGTAGTAATAGAAGTAGAACCCCCGTCCCTCTGCCAGCTCAAAAAAGGTAGTTTTGTTTTAAGCTAAAGTAATCTCATGATATTTATCAAAATGTTACTTAAGAGAATGTCACCTGTAGAGTTATCACCAGGAGCTGCATAGGTTGACTCTTTCCATTTTGTTACTGCTTATATTTCTGAGTTACTAAATGCCTGGCTTCAACTTTCCCAATTATGAAATTGAGAATGTCTGTATATGCAAGTGTGGTCATTGACCGGAATCAGAAAGGGTTTAGCTATTAAATGAGGTGAACAGGGGTTGAATTTATTTAGGATTCAGCTTAGTTGAGATCTTGCACACTGCTTGAACCCAATGAGATAATGAAAAGAATGCAGTACTTGAACTCAGAAAGCCCAGATTCTCCCCATTATTAGTTATATGAATTTGGCAAAATCACTCAACTTAGATAAGGATTCCAGTTTCCTTCTATATAAGAGAAGTGGAACTTGGTGAGAATTAAAACACCTTTTAACTCTTATATTTATGATTCTATGACTTCATTGAGGACTTTTGTAGAATTTTCAGAAGGTTTCTGATTAAGTAAAATTGAGTTTGATTCCACTGTCCCCCACTGCCCCCACATTTCTCAAGTCTGATTTATTTTAAAAAAATCATTCATTTTTAAATATACCAGGTAATACTTGGAATCTTTGTCAGTGTTTGGTCAGGTATTTTATTACTGCCTTAAATACTATCTCAAAATGGAAAGCAAAGGCGTTTTTGTTTTACACTTTGATTTTATTTTTGTTTTAATCGATGTAAACTCATGATCTAGCTAAAAATACTGAGTATTCACTCTCAGTGTTTGTTTTTGTGTTGTGAGAATGGATAGTCCATAGAAAACTTACCAAAGAAGTATAACTGTTTATTATATACTTTTCTTTTTGAAAATTATAATCCAACTTTAATCAAACAGATCTTTCCATCATTTAGGCTGATTTGTGGGAGGAGAGTAGATTAGAACAAGCTCCTGGAATTGGAGGAATCTAATGGCTTGTTTTACCTATGTAGCATACTGTAGTAGCTTTTAAGGCTGGGATTGTGCTCTGGTGTGTTGGTTGTGGAAAAAAAAAAAAGGTTGTGAATCTCTGCCTTAATCAGAGTTAATGAGAAAGTTCTCTTTTTGAGCAGTAAAGAGGGCTGTTGGGAACAGATAATGTAGTAAATGTCATAAGAACAATACATGTAATGTATTCAAACAGTAGTACAGAGGGAAGAAATTAATTCTGATGGGGGTGAGGGTGGCTTCAACTTAGTTTTTAAAAGTGGGTTGAGCAGTAATTCTCATCAGATTCTTCTGTGAGGCTTGATAAAAATGTTTTTCCAGGCTCCATTATTAGGGGTGGAATTTCTTCCAAGATAAGTATAAAACTCATTAAAAATTACATTCTCAGTTTCAGCTAAGTCTGAAGCTGGTGATCTTTAAGCATACTTTGAAGGAACTCTAATGGAGACATTAGAAATTTTAATGGAGATATTAGAGGTTTTTGTGGGCTGAGTGGTAATCAGATGTGTGGTGTGTTGATATGGTGAATTACTTTAATCAATTTTTGAATGTTGAACTAGTCTCTAATACCTGGAATAAATTTCACTCTATTGTGTATAATTCTTCTTATACATTGTTGATTTGATTTGTTAGTGTTTTGTTTAAAATTTTTGCATACATGTTTATGAGAGATAATGGTCCGTAGTTTTTTTTTTGTTTGTTTTTTGTGTTCTTATAATGCCTCTTCTGGTTTTAGTATTACACCATGCCTCTCCTGATTTTAGTATTAGGGTAATGCTGGCTTCATAGAATGAGTTAAGAAGTATTCCCTCTGCTTCTATCCTCTGAAAGAGAATATAGAGAATTGCTATAATTTCTTTCTTAAATGTTTGGTAGAATTTACCAGTGCACCTTACTGGGCGTGGTGCCATTTATTTTGGAAGGTTATTAATTATTGACTCAATTTCTTTAATAGATGTAGGCCTATTCAGATTGTGTATTTCTTTTTCTTTTTCTTTTTCTTTTTCTTTTTCTTTCTTTTTTTTTTTTTTTTTTCTTTTTTGGGCTGCACTTGTGGCATATGGAGGTTCCCAGGCTAGGGATTGAATCAGAGCTACAGCTGCTGGCCGATGCCACAGCCACAGCAACGCCAGATCCAAGCTGTGTCTGCGACCTACACCTACACTACACCACAGCTCACGGCAACACTGGATCCTTAACCCACTGAGTGAGGCCAGGGATTGAACCTTCTTAGCCTCATGGTTCCTAGTGAGATTCGTTTCTGCTGCACCAGGAACTCCCAGATTGTGTATTTCTTGAGTCATTTTTGGCAGATTATATCTTCCAAAGAATTGGTTCATTTCATCTAGCTTGTAAAACTTGTGGACATAAAGTTGTTCACAGTGCTTTTTTATTACCTTTGTAATGTTCATGGATCTGTAGTGATATTCCCACTGTCATTTCTGACATTAGTAATTTGTATACTTTTTTTCCTTAGTTGGTATGTCTAGAGGCTTATTGACTATTTTGCTTTTTTCCAAGCACCAACTTTTGGTTTCATTGATTTTCCCTGTTGTTTTCATCTTTTCAGTTTCATTGATTTCTATAGTAATTCGTATTATTTCTTTTCTTTCGCTTACCTTGGTTTGATTTGCTTTTTTTCTTGTTTTGTAAGGTGATGCCTTAGGTGTTTGATTTTAGACCTCCTCTTCTAATATATGCATTCAGTGCTATAAATTTTCCTCTTAACACTTCTTGTGCTGCATCCCATAGCATTTGATAAGTTGTTTCATTTTCATTTAGTTCAAAATATTTTTAATTTCTCTTGAGATTTCCTCTTTGACCCATGTATATTTAGAAATATGTCATTTAATCTCCACATATTTTGGGATTTTCCAATTACTTTTTGTTACTGATTTCTAGTTTAATCAAGTTTGTGACCTGAGAGTGGATATTCTATAATTGCTGTCCTTTTAAAACTGTTAAATGTTTTATTGCCTATAACATGCAGTTTGAAGGCTGGATTCTGGTCAGGTTTTATCAGTTAATCACATAGTGGCAGAGATTTGGTTTTCTTAGTTCTCAGACTTTAACTTCTTTACTACTTCTTTGCAAAAGCACCTAGTTCAAATCTTAGTAGAGACTGTTCTCTTGGTTAGCATTTGATCGATTCAGCATTGATTCTTAAGACTAGTTTATACTTTCGGCTTTGTCCATTTTATAGATAATTAATTTGCTCTGAGATAAAAGATTAAAGCAAATATAGTTGATTTTAAAAAATCAGAACATTCTTTTGGTTTTAACTGAAATGATTATGATTTAGTTTCACCACACACTAAGTGAATAAGTGTGCTTACTCATGCTCTTATTTCAAAACTATTTGTTCAATCATTCATTCATTGTTTATTAAGCAGTAACTGTATGTTACCTTCTGTTCTTGACAACAGTGATATGACTTTATAAAACAGAGACATTCTTGCCTTTATGAACCTTATGTTTTATTGGGATAGTCTAATGCTAATCGAGTGAGACATAATATTTGTTAGTCATGGTACATTCAACAAGGAAAGAAAAAACAGTTAAGGAAATGATTGGAGTGATTATTTTAGATAGGGCATTCAGGGAAAGCTATAATGAGGAGGTGACATTGAAACAGATTTGGATTCATATATATATTCAGCCTATACACCGTATATCTTTGAGTATGTATTAATGAACTGCACCCTAAAAAAAGTGTTGTAGTGTTGATAACAAAGCTCATAGTGTCTTTAACTATAGGGTAAATCTTTCAATAAAGTTATGTATTATCATCTTTCCATACAGAACAGAAAAATAATAGAAATGTGGTTGGTTTGTGTTTTTGGCTGCACTCACAGGGCATGTGGATGTTCCCAGAACAGGGATCAAACCTGTGCCACAGAAATGACAACACCAGAGCCTTTAACCATTAGGCTACCAGAGAACTCCCAGAAATATGTTTTCTTTAAAACACTATATTAGTAGGTGATATTATATTTTACATAACAGATTGCATTTTTTAATGCTGCATTTTCTTTTTTCTTTTTTTTCTTTTTTTTTTTTTAAGGGCTGCACATGTGGTACATGGAGGTTCCCAGGCTAAGGATCAAATTGGAGCTGTAGCTGCCAGCCTGTGCCACAGCCACAGCAATGCAGGATCCAAGCTGCATCTGTGACCTATACCACAGGTCACGGCAACACCAGATCCTTAACCCACTGTGAGGAAGGCCATGGATCGTACCTTCGTCCTCATGGATGCTAGTCAGGTTCGTTAACCTCTGAGCCATGATGGGAACTCCTAATGCTGCATATTTAAGTCTTTTAAATTATTAATAGTTCTTGAGAGACTGCAACTTATTAACTGAAAATATCCTGATTTTACACTCCATCTTTTTTTTTTTTTTTTTTTTTTTTCTCTTGGTCTTTTTTTGGCCCCACTTGCGACATATGGAAGTTCCCAGGTGAGGGATCAGTCAAAGTTGTAGCTTCTAGCCTGTGCCACAGTTCACCACAGTTCAGGGCAATGCTGGATCCTCAAGCCACTGAGCGAGGCCAGAGATGAACCCACATTCTCATGGATACCAGTCAGGTTCATTAACCACTGAGACACAACAGGAACTCCATACACTGCATCTTTTACTTATATTAAACAGATTTAATTCTGGGTTGTTAAAGTACAGTAAATATCTTCTGTGTTTTGAACATAAACAAACGATTTAGAAATACCTAAAATAATTTCATCTTTTGATACTTCAGTATTAAAGGTCAGGATCTTAATGCCTGATTATAATGTTTTATTTATATTTTAAAAATTGTAAGATGTTACATAACGCAACTGCTCTAACATGGATATCTTTTAAAATGACTTTGGTGGAAATACTATATATATAATACTATATATATATATAATACTATATATATATATATATGTATATATATATATATAGTCTGCTTGAACTAGAACTATATGACCTCTAGTTTTTTTCAAGGTTCTGTGATTCTGCATATGTAGATTTGTGAATATTGTTGATGTATATTTAGTTGCATATACATTGAGGGGACAGAGGAGAGAATATTCAGTTTGTATGGAGTTTAAGAAGAATTTCACAAAGGATTGCTCGGACTAGGTCTTTTAGGGTAAGTAGAAGTATGTCAGATGGATAAGAAATTAAATTTTATTTTACTTTTCCTCAATAGCAATAATAACTACATTTATTTAGAGTTAATATTTGTTCTATATTAACATAATTAAATACATATGAACTAAGCTCTCCATATCTTACCTAATTTTTCCTTCTCTTTCGGCTGTGCACACAACTTGCGGAAGTTCCAGGGCCAGGGATCAAACCCTTGCCACAGCAGTAACAATACTGGATCCTTAGTTCACTGAGCCATTGGGGAACTCTGATCTACTTTTTTTTTTTTAACCTCTATTTTACAGATTCAGAAATGGAAGCACAGCAAGATTAGAGTAACTCATCCAAAATCATACTGCTAATGGTGGTGGAATTTGACTTCTAACTCCAGCTCTTTGGTCATTGTACTGTTATGCCAGTCTTATTGTTTATCTTTGATAAGTTTTTACCTATGAATGCAGTGAATTTCAAAAATATTTTCCTATAAAAGTAATATTATAGTGATTATATTTCTAGGAAATCCTTCCCAACATAGTTACTATATCATATTGCAACTCTTACAATATTAGAGAAATTGATTATTACTGTCATGTTAGCTCGATTGATTGGCATTTCTATCTCAGATGCTAAACACATCTGACACTGCTGCAGTAAGTCACCATAAGGATTCCATCATATTCCTTTTACCTTAACTGGCACTCCTTCACACCAAAGCATTAATTTCCCTTGGTCCTGGGTGTGAACTTTAACACTGATGAAGGCAGTTGGAGAAGTAGGCATGAGAACCTGTGGTTAACTGGAATTTCTTATCAGTGTAAGCATTGAGTGTGTCACGTTTGTTCGAAGCCTGTTTCATGGCCCATATCCTTTTCTAAGGACTCCCAGGTTTGGCTTGTTCCTTTTCTTTTTGGATTATCTACTGCTTGCAACTAGAATTTTGTTTCCTCCTTGAGTTGCAAAGAGCATGCTCTTGTAGAGTATCTTGTCTTTCCTCCAAAACATTCAGCATACACAGTAAAGGTTTTTTGTTTGTTTGTTTTTCTTTTTTGGCCCCCCTGTGACATATGGAGTTCCCTGGCCATGGATCAGAGCCAAGTGGCAGTAGCACCTACTCCACAGTTGCGACAATGCCGGATCCTTAAACCATTTTGCCTGCCTGAGATCAAGGAACCTGCGTCCCAGCGCCCTGAAGACGCTGTGGATCCCGTTGGGCCATAGCAGGAACTCCAATAAAGGTTTTTATTGTTAGAAGAGTTTGCAGAATTATCTCCCCATGTAACTTCTAGCAAACCATAAACTAATTATCTATCTAGCTAACTATCATAAAGATCATTTAGGGGAAAAAATGGGAGCTTCAGATACTAATGATAAATCTGCAATAAATTCTTGGAAGTAGAGAGGTTTGGATTGTGAAGAAGCGATGAGATGGAAATGCTAAGGGGCATTGGAGAAAAAAGGGGAGACTTCTCCACCAGTAGAAGTTACTTATGAGGAAGGAACTTCAGGCTCTCCTGCTCCACATTATAAATATATAACTGTAGACTGCCATCAGCTAATGTTCTAGATAAGGCACTTCTAAGGCTGTGGCTGTTTTTTGTTTTTTTTTAAGTAAATAGAGTTAATCTTTTATCTTTGTGGTAGGTAATACCAGCCTTTTGAAATAGTAATCTGAATTGCTCATAAGTGTGTATGCAGTTTCTGTTTCTGCCCTTGACACCATGGTTAGCTGATTTTTGTTATCTTTTACCTCTTGATTGTTACTGTTTGCCAACCTGCAGTGATCCACTTTGAAAAAGCAAATGCCATAGTTTCTTGCTTTCTTTCCTGAAAGAAAAAGTCATTCTGGAGGATTCTGCTCTACCAAAACTTCATTAACTTGAGTGTTTCTTAAGTATTTTTTATCATTTCTGAAGATTTTGGCTGTTTTAATGGTGAGTATAAATGACAGATTAGAAAATAGTTCCAATTCTTTATGGGCTTGTGTATTTAAGTATAAGAGTTCCATGGCTAGAAGCATTTGTTTCTGGGTACAGTTTGCTCAAAAGAGAAGTCATGCCTTTTTTTCCTCAGAAGTTCTACTTTTATTAGTAGTTAAATTCATTAGTAGAATTTTACTTCTAATGCATACTGCTTCTCCCCTTCTTTCCTCATTGTTTTAATCAACATTAAGACAGTGGAGCCTCACTATAGCATTTATTCCTAGGTGGTTGAGTTGTTTGGATAGGACACATGTTTCATGTTGAATATACTAATCTTTTCCTAATCCAACTTTTAAGACAAAAAGGAAGTGGGAAAGAATATGGATAACTGCAATTAGAATTAATTACCACCAAATATGTTTTCCAGTCAGGAGGGATAGATAAAAAGGCTTTGATAAAATTCATTGTAGTGTAAAGAGTAACTTTAATGGAGACGTTAGTTTTGTGAGATTTAATTTGATCTCAGTTAACATTTATTGAGTATATTCTTGTTTTTGATAGAGAATTCTGTCATTCCTATCAGAAGTTGTTAAGGTCATCATAGTTCTTTCTCTTGATAGTCACTGAAATTTTTTTTCAGATCATAAAATGAATCATTTAATAAGAGAGGATTGGCCAAGTCTCTGAGATAAATTTAAAAAAGAGAGAGAGATTGAACTATTAGAATTCACAAATCTCCTAAGAGAAATTCCTGCCAACCACTAGGTGAGGTGAGGATGCTGGTCAGTGGTCTAGGTATACTCCTTATATTAGCTTAGAACTCAGATTTCCTTTCAGATCGCCTATAAATTTTAGCTCATTTAATTCTTATGTCGAAGGGAGAATTATTCATTCCCGTTAGCAATATCTACGTGTCAGAGGCTTTGATGGTGGCTTAGAAATGGTAAATACATGAGTGCCAACAACCTATTGTATATTTAAAGCATTGCAGTCATAGTCAGAAAACTCTTTTAAGATTTTGGAGATCATTTGCCAACTCTTGTCATTTTGTAGATAAGGAATGAGTCCTAGAGAGGGCTTTTCTAATTGCTGTACTATAGCTAGTTAGTGACAGAACTACCTCAATTCCAATGCGTGTCATTATTCAGCATATTAAAATATTCACAATGAATACATTTTTTAAAAACTGATATTAGGGGTACACATTTAGTTTTCTTGGCTTTTGTATATGGCTTAAAATTTAGAGATATGTTGAAATTTTTGTTTTAAATTTGTTTAACAAAGCTTTATTAGTACGCTTAGCAAAGTTTTAATTTTTAGTTTTCTTGAGAGAAAGTATTTGCAACACATATTGCATTAAATTGTCTTTAAAAATAGCTGGATTAAGAGTTACCACATGGTGCAGCGGAAACTAATCCATGAAGTTGTGGGTTTGATCCCTGGCTTCGCTCAGTGGGTTAAGGATCCAGCATTGCCGTGAGCTGTGGTGTAGGTCGCAGATGTGGCTCGGATCTGCATTGCTGTGGCTGTGGCGTAGGCTGCCAGCTGTGGCTCTGATTGGACCCCTAGCCTGTGACCCTCCATGTGCCTTGGGTGTGGCCCTAAAAAGCAATAAGATAATAAAAATAGCTGGATTGTTTTTAAAAAGTAGCTACAGCTCTTCCTCTGAGATATGTAGAAAGCACAGTATATTATCTTCAGATCTCTTGAGTGAATAATTTTCTTCTTTATGCTAAATCAAGTTCAGTGTTTGATATGTATAAGAACCTGAATGTAGCAAAGAACTGTGGGCAAATTTATGCTTTATCCTTTTATTTCATCTTAAAAGTAAATATTCAACTTGTATTGAAAGCCTGTCTTCCCAGGCACTTTTCTGGGAGTAGGATTGGGGTTGAAAAAATTAGATGAATACTGTTCTAGTGGGAGAGAGACCCTTTAATCACAACTGAACATAGTAAATAAAGACTGTTTTGGCATTGTGCATATATTTTTTAGAAAGGAAGCTTTTATAGAGGAACTGAATGTTGCGAAATGAGGAAGAATTGGTTTGAACAAGGAAGATGATTTGTAAATGTCAAATATAAATTTGTTAGTTTTGACTAACAGCTTCTTTGAATATAGATCTGTAAGGATATTTTCTGTAATGTCAGAAAATACTCTTAAAATTAAGGAAGAGTGGCAGAATTTAGGAATGTCTTCTTCCTTTGAATCTTTTGTTACTTATTAATATTACAATAAAACATTTATGGCTTGTTTTGGCTAGAGATAAATAACTTGTTAACATCTTTGAAAATACTTATTCTTCATCAACATTTTAATGATTATATGGTATTGCTTTGTATGAGATACTGCATAATTTATTCAACCTACTGTAACTGGAAAATTATCTATTAAGTAAACAACTATTAATTTAGCACTATTATGTTAAATGAATATGAATTATATTTAATTAGCATGCCCTCTGTTCTTGTGAAAAAGTGTTTTTATCTTTGTTGGTCTTCCACTTTGCCTTATCAACTTATATCTTAAGAAAAATACTTTAAATTTTTTTCTAAGTTTAATTATTTCTGAAAAATGGCTTTGTATCATCATCTTCAGCAGAAAGTCTGGAGCTGCTGTTTTTGAATATAGTTATGTCAATTTCATGCATTCTACTGAGTTATGGTCTAATTAAGATGTTTAGGATGTACCTACGCGTTTTATTGAGGGTTTGTGGCTTTTGACTTTATTTTTATCTTATTTTATTTTATTTAAAAAAAATTTTTTTTATTCTTTTTGTCTTTTTGCCATTTTTTGGGCCGCTCCCATGGCATATCGAGGTTCCCAGGCTAGGAGTCTAATCAGAGCTGTAGCTGCCAGCTTACACCAGAGCCACAGCAACGCGGGATCCGAGCTGCGTCTGCAGCCTACGCCACAGCTCACGGCAACACGGGATTGTTAACCCACTGAGCAAGGGCAGGGATGGAACCCGCAACCTCATGGTTCCTTGTCGGATTCGTTAACCACTGCGCCACGACGGGAACTCCAGACTTTGGTTTTAAAGTACATTTAATTTCTTACTCTGAATTGGAAAACAGTAAAATATTTCAGCTTGTACTTTTTACTTCAAAGAAATTAAAAACACACTGCAAAACATGGATTTTGACCAAACTAATTCTGTAACATTTAAATTTAAAAGCCCACATGTTTTGAGTTCAAATCATAGTGTTAATAATTATGTTTTCCGGAGTTCCCATTGTGGCACAGTGGTTAACGAATCCGACTAGGAACCATGAGGTTGTGGGTTCGATCTCTGCCCTTGCTCAGTGGGTTAACGCTCCGGCATTGCGTGAGCTGTGGTGTAGGTGGCTCTGGCGTAGGCTGGTGGCTACAGCTCCAGTTTGACCTCTAGCCTGGGAACCTCCATATGCCGCGGGAGCGGCCCAAGAAATAGCTAAAAAGAAAAATAATAATAATAATAATTATGTTTTCCAATTTCCCTTCTGTCATTTTATTTTCTATGTATATTATATACATACAATTTTATTTGTTGTAGTAACAGTTTGAATTATATTAAATTGCTGTTTTGAAGGTCAAAACAGGTAAATATCTCATTTCATATGATTCAACCAATGTCTGTATTAAATATCAGTAAGTGACTTTGTATTAGCTGCTTTTGTATCAAAACCTTTTGTTATTTTCATTTTATTTGTTCAGCAAAGGCCTCCTCTTCTTATTTTCATGTCAGTTTACTATGTCTGTAGGGGTGGAGCTATGGTATAAAACCAGATAAAGGCTATGATAGATTATGTAATCAACCCTAGGATTCTAGAGATGGTCCATGGGGAGGAATTCTCCTTGCTTATTCATGATTATTTTATGTTTTTGCCTGCTTTGGCATTGTATGGAAGAATTTCTCTTCTGGGTGAAATGTAGATAGTCTTCAATTTTATTAAAGAACCTATTGGCTATAATTGTCTTCAAAAACACAGCATCAGACCTTTTTTCTCAAATTTCTAGACCTCTTTTCAGTCACATTGCCACGATCTTGACTTGGTGTGGTTATTCTCTCAAATGTTGTCCACTTTGATGAGTTTTGCTCTTTTGACCAGTAACTTAATTATCCTGCAGACTTAACCTCTAACTCCAGATCGGTCAGATGTTGTACCTAAGCTACTGAGTCATATAGACTTAGAGTTGCTTGGCAATTATTTATTCAATTCTTACATTACTTTTTTGTCAAAATTCTCACAACTTGTTGCCCTCATGGGCTTTTGTTTTACAGCTCAACTCTCACCCCATCATGGTTTTTAGGAAATGATCTGAGGACTTTGAAATGATACATATAAGTTTTCCAAAATGACGATATCCAGTGAAAGCAGGGCATTAAGAATCTTGATCAGGTTTTTCCCTACCCTAGTCATGTAACCTTTGAAGACCTCAGCTTTTAAATTTAATACATCTCTATACCTTTTTGTGCTTCTGTTCAATAGGAATAGGTCTCAAAGTTTTGCCTTCAGTTTATGCCTTTGGTCTCATCTATTTCTTATTCTTAAGTGGTTAAATTCCCATAATTTACCCCTTTTCTACAATATTTAGCACCTCCCTTATGTTGGTTCCTTCCGTTTTGCCTTAAGCATGTACATTTTACCCTTATAAAAAATATTTTTATATGTGAACCATTCTAGTATGTCACATTTTACTCTTGTTACTTAATTTCTCCAAGGAATAATTATGCCCATCATTCCCATCTTATCTTTACATAATCACTTAAATTTAATCCTTACCTTTGCAAGTGCCGATACCTTCCTTGCAGAGATAGTAATTAATCTCATGCCTAATTCCTTTTTTTCCCCTTTAAAAATCATTTTAATTCTTTTTTATTTTATTCTTGTTTTTAAAGCTGTTTTAGTTCAGACTCTATGGTATTGGACTGTTTCATTGGATTTCTAATTTAGTTCTTTGCTTCCAATTAATTTTACCCCTTCACTTTATTTTTCCACTATGGTAGCAGAGTTATCCTTCCAAAATGTATTTGGTTTAGTTACTTGTAGGCTTAGGATCCTGGACTTATTTCTAAATACCTGTGGAAGAGTCCATTGTGTGGAGCCCATACCATGTGGATGTGCTCATTATTTGAGCTCATGCCATTTACCTTCTTTGTACAAATAGGTATATCTGTCTAAACTTCTCTTCCTTCTCTGTTACTTTGACCTTGTAACACTAGCTTAGATGTCACCTCTGTGAACATCTTTCCCAGCTCTCTCTTGTATATTTAATCGCTCCCATTCTTGGAATGCTCCCATAAGACTTGGTGTACTGACCTTTACCGTATCACTTATCACATATTATTTGTATGTGGCAGTGAGGAGTAGCTAACATTTAAAGTGATAAAATCAACATGTGATGAAAATCAACATGCAGTGATAGAAAGTTGTCCCCTCACCTTGAACTTAGGTGAATTGTTCCCAAGACCTAAGACAGAAGAACTTATGAACTGTTTCCAGGACCTAAGGTAGACTAGATTGTAGCTTAATCAGTGGTGTTTACACATCAAAAGATAGATGAAATTTTAGATGGATTTTTGTCCAAAAAAAAATAGGATTGGGAAGTAGTATTGTCATTTGAAAGTTTAGAAAAACAGTTTAGGTAACTAGAATTGAACATATTTACCCAGAACTATTTAGGATTGAGGGTATTTTACACTCCAGTGGGTTCTCTGTATTCATTCAGCACTGCCTGAATGAAATATCCCACATTGCTGCCTTTTGCTCTAAATCACTACTTATCAAGCAACCTGCTTATAATTTGACTTTCAGGGTATCATTAAGACAATAATTGAATGGAGCACTTAGTGAACTTGAACATTTAATCTACTTGCTAGCTTATGTTTCACTGTAAATTAATTGATAAAATTCCAAACCAGATTATTGCCAGCCTGTCTCATGTAGATTGGTTGTACCAGAAAAACATGTTTTGTATGTGTTCTGAATGGCTGAGGATGAAGCTAAGGTTCTGTCCTTGGGAGGCCTGTCTGAGGCTTGTTAGGCCACTTCCTTTAGTTTTCCATGGCCTGCAACTTTTCAGTCAGTGGCTCTAGGGTTCTATCAGTCATCCAAACTAAAACATCCTGAAATAAACTTTGAGACATTCCTGTTTTAGTCTGTAGTTGTTTTCCTTCATGTGTAGTCACACTCAAAGTTGAATTGGTTTTATACTGATGTACTTTTATTTTGGTTCTGTCCTTCCTAGTTTCAGCTGCTTCTGCAGTAGTCTTAGGTTTTCTCTTTAATTATTCAATATATGGCTCTAATTTTCCTTATATGTTACTTGCATTATTTTATTTTCCTACCCCTGCCTGTTTAAAAGCCTTCCAAAGTGATCTTCGTAAACACTTCAGCTCAATACATCCTTTTGAAGACTCTCAACATTCTAAAATTCTGTTTTTATCTGATTTCTCACCATTTTTTTTTTTTTTTGCTTTTTAGGGCTGCACCCGCGGCACATAGAGGTTCCTAGGGTAGGGGTACAGTCGGAACTACAGCTGTCAGCCTCTGCCACAATCACAGCAATGCCAGATCCGAGCCATGTGTGTGACCTCCACCACAGCTCACTGCAATGCCAGATCCTTAACCCACTGAGCGAGGCAAGGGATTGGACCCGCAAACTCATGGTTCCTAGTCGGATTTGTTTGCACTGCGCCACAACAGGAACTCCACTCATAGTTCTTTGTCATAAACTAAAGTCTGCTTTGGTTGAGCTGGGCTTTTTGCTGTCCCATGGTTACTCTGTTCACATTAGTCCTTTAGCCTGAGATTCCTTTCCTTGATTCAACTTAGTCATCTACTGTATTCAACTTTTGTATCTATTTTTTTGACTTTCAGTACCTTTGTTAATACTACTATGCAATTCTGTGCTCCAGCATTGTCTTAACATATTTGTCATCACCTAATACTAGTCTTGGATTTTAAGTTTTAAGCCAGATTGCTTTGTTGTAAACTCATTCATTCATTCATTGATTCAACAAATGTCAAGTGCTGTACTCTGTGCCTTGAATTATTCTTAATGTCATTACTCTGAGTATTTGAGATTTAACAGTCCTTGAAACACACAGGGCCTTTGCCAAGTTTCTAATAATAATCAACAAGATTTTGGAATGTTAGGCAGGCAGCCTGTACTTGTTAATTAAATTTTCATTTGCTTTTCCTATTTATAGGTGTCATTTCTATAATGACATTATTTGGATTTATAGATTTTTAACATTGTTTGAGTGAGACCCTAACTCATTTGTCACATAATATACAATGATTCTATATGGTTCTTATCACCAAAGAAGAGAGGCAGCACCCCTCCCTGCAGTACTGCTACTGCCTTTAGTACAGGTCCTCCTGTCATACCTGGGTGTTGTCTTAGTGCTGCTGGGCTATCCCTCATCCAGGCTTTACGTGGCATCCAGAGCAACTTTTTTTTAGTGATCTGATTATATTACTTTTCATGGGTTTCCTTATTGTTTTCAGGCTAAATTCTAAACCTGTAAGTTTTGCCCTTCAGTATCTGGTTTTGGCCTATTGTCATCCTTTGTGAAGCAGATGTCACTGATGGTTCACCAAGCTGAGTCCACTGGGTCTTCTCAAGCTTTACCTTCCAAAAGGCCCCTTTTTGTCCTTAGTACTTCTTGGCTCTGTTCTCATAGAATCCTCTGCCTGTCCTCACATCATTTTGTATTGTAAGAGTCCATTTACTCTCCCAGAGGACTGGGTGCTCATTGATAGCAAGGATGATGCTGTGTGCAAGTGGTCTAATGTTCAGCGCATATGGTTTGTTGCTCAATAAATGTTCACTTAATGCACTGAAATGACTTAGTGGAAAAAGCATGTGGTTGTAGATTAAGGGTCTGGGTTCTGGCTAAGTCTGTGACTGAACAGTTTTGTAATCTTGGCTCTTTGGACCCTGATTTCTTCATTTGTGAATTGTTCAGAGATGGTTTATTTAAAGGCTCAAAGTGTGAATTCTAAGTTTTATGTGAATCTAGATTGAAATAACAAAATTTTCACTTTCTTTTGTAGTAGAAGTTATTTGAGCATCTGTAAGAAGTCATTCTCAGCATGTCTAGCTATCTATTGCTAAAAAGTATAAAAAGTTAAGAAACCAAAAACAGAAAAGTTATTGGGTAATATTCTCTTTCCTTTTTTTTCCCTTCGTCCTTATTCAGGGAGCTGATAATTAAAATCATTTTGGGTGGTTTGAGTCCCAAGCATGTATTCAGATTCATACATCCCAAACATGTATACTTTGTTTCATCAGTCTGTCATCAAGAGAACTATTTTAATGTAAACAAAGCAAAACAGAATGTCAGCTCCACTAAGGTTGACACAGACTCCAAGTTTGAATTTTAAAATAGCAATGTATTCGTACTTAAGTTTTGTTTTTTTGGGGGGGGGGTTGTTGTCTTTTTAGGGTGGCACTCACAGCCTATGGAGGTTCCCAGGCTAGGGGTCAAATTGGAGCTCTAGCCTCTGGCCTACAGTACAGCCACAGCGACATGGGATCTGAGCTGTGTCTGCAGCATAGAGCACAGCTCACAGCATCACTGGATCCTTGACCCACTGAGCAAGGCCAGGGATTGAACCTGAGTCCTCCTCATGGATAAGAGTCAGGTTCATTTCCGCTGAGGCAAGATGGGAACTCCAAGTTTGCAGAGTTGTATTTTCGGTATTGTCAGGCAATATAAAATATTGCTATGAGATATATTTTATTTCTTTGGAGAATTAATTTCCCTTGGTAAGAATTTTAACCTACGTATAAATAGTTACTAACAAAAATTGAAATGATCATTCTTCTGTAGACTAAACGCAAATAACTTTTTCTTGATTTTCATGGCTTCAGGTTAATAGAGGTGGAAAGGTTGAAGCCTAACTTGCCCCAGTGTTTTACCCTTCTTGGGTGCTTATAAGCTGTTTCATAAATGACTTTACCAAGTTATAATTAATCAAGAGAATCAAGTCCTAGGGGCAGTGAATCCAGACAGAAACCATCTCTTGGTCAAGTTATTGTTTTGAAGCTGTAATGAAATCATTAAGGCCACTTGAGTCAATGACCCATTTGGTTGTGTGTTTGAGGCTTCAGCCATGATGGACTTTATAGTTTCCTTCCATCTCTACCTAGTTTAATAGTTTTTTCTTTAGGAATTTTTTTATGGTTAATTTACTTAAGCATTCTCTTTCAATTAAAAGTAATGAAAAATATTCAGGAAATTTGGTTTTTAATTTAAATGTTTAAAAAATTCTGTTTTATGTAAACTTTAACATACAAAGACACTAGGTTGGTCAGTAAAGGCAGGTTATTTAAATAGTTTGTTTTTAAATTTCAAATCATTGTCTCTTAGTTAATGAATTGAATACTTTATATTTTAATATGTTAATCCCTGGCATGTACACTAATTTTCAATTGCATAGTAATGTGTCAAAAGTTGATATAAGTTTAGTGTTGATACTCTTCAAATTGATAATTAATAATTCTCTAAAATATTCGCCATCTTGGAAATATATTGCCAAGACTCTTTTCTAAATATATATGAAAAAGAGTAACTTTGGAAACAATTTTCCGCATAATTTTAAAATTACGTCTCCAAAAAATTACATAGATAATTTTTTGATAAAAGCAAAATATTTTCTTTCAATACCACATATATAGTCACCGAACAGATTCGTTCTAGGAAGGATTTATTTATTTATTTATTTATTTATTTTTGTCTTTTTGCCTTTTTCAAGGGCCGCTCCCGTGGCATATGGAGGTTCCCAGGCTAGGGGTCGAATTGGAGCTGTAGCCGACGACCTACGCCAGAGCCACAGCAAGGCAGGATACGAGCCACATCTGCAACCTACACCACAGCTCAAACCCACTGAGCAAGGCCAGGGATTGAACCTGCAACCTCATGGTTCCTTGTCAGATTCGTTAACCACTGCTCCACAACAGGAACTCCCTAGGAAGAATTTATTGACTTCTATTAGAAAGTAAAAGAAGACTTTTTTGTTAAATATAATATTAATTATATTTTGTTAAATATAATACATTTTTGTTAAATATAATGCATTTAACACAGTATATAGATTAGGTTTTGAGGCAGTATTTTCAGCTTTATTTACAAAGATGGAAATAGCATAGTAAAGTGAATGGAGTGAAATTACATTTTTGAATTAAACATTTTTTGGTCAATCATTAATTACAACATTGAGAATGGTATTTGGTTTTCTCAGGGTTGATAGCTTTAGTTCCTCCTTTACCTCCATACATATATGATCAGTCTCTAAATTCTGCATTTCTCCTCTGAGTCCCAGAGATAATACTGTCATTTCTGGTCTGAATCATTGTAGAAGCCTATTTGATAGTCTTAATTCTTGTCAGTCCAGTTTGCTTTTTGTTTGTTTTTGCCTTCACATAGTTTACATTCTTCAGTAGTGGGTTTATCAGCAATATCTCACTATGCGTAGTAATTTGGAGGAAGACGATAGAGTTTGGCTTGGTGCCTCTTCCTCCCAGTTCATCATAGTCTATCATGTATATCTTCCAGGATCATTCTTTTCTAGACTGAAATGTCATTTAATGCCTGTAACATTATTAGATGTGACTGATAAATGATTTCTACTATTAAGAAGCTTACACTCTAATAAATTGTTATATACGTTTGTGAGAGATTGTACTAGATGACCTTGACGATTTTGTGATACTATCACATTTCTATCAAGGCTAGATTTAGGTTCGCTTTGTCCACAAAACTTTTTTTTCCCTGACTAAAAAAATTATCTTTTGCTTTTAAGTCTATAATCTCAAATAGACTAACCTTCTGACATACTAGCTAATATATTTCTTAGCCTTGTTCTGCCTGAAAGAGTTCTTTGTAATGGCATTCATTGTATGGAGATTGCAGAACTTCTATCACAAACTACACAGAAAATAGAATAGTAAATTCAAGTGATAGGAAATGTGAAAGAAAAAAGGCAAAAATGTAACCTTTGATGTTAGATGAATGTAAAAGTGATCTGAACCTTAACCCAATTGGTAGGATTTAAGGCATTAAAATATCCCCAATGAAACCAGAGTTGAGGTAGGTTACAAAGGCATTTTAAAAGCAGTCCTGTTTAAGAGCTGTTTTACTTCCTTTTTTTGAGAACTGTCTGTACATATTTTTCCTCTTTTTAAATTAGGTACTTGGTCTTTTACTAATTGATTTGTAAGAACTCTTTATATAATATTTAATAAGTAAATTACCCTTTGTGATGTGAGTTACAAATGCTTTTTTCCAGCTATATCTTTTGACATTGTGTATATTGTTCCTGTCTGAATCAATTTGATTTGGTTTTTCTAAAAATCATATTTTTAGAGCAATTTTAAATTTGCAGCAAAATTGATCAGAAAGTGTAGTGTTCCTGTATCCTCTGTCTTTATACATGTGTACCCTTCCCCACTGTTGAAATATCACATCATGGTTATACATTTGTTACAAAGATTGATTGGATAGTTTGTTAAAATCAATGAAATTTGATTTTTTTTTCAATATTTTTTTTTAGTTTTTTTTTTTTATCACTTAGAAAACACGTCATTTTTAAATTGTGTGATTCCATTTATTTTGCTTTTGAAATTTTTTTTTTTTGGTCTTTTTTTTTTTTTTCTTATTAGGGCTGCACCTGAGGCATATGGAGGTTCCCAGGCTAGGGGTCCAATTGGAGCTGTAGCTGCCAGCCTATGCCACAGCCACAGCAACGCTGGATCCTTAACCCACTGAGCAGACCAGGGATTGAACCTGCAACCTCATGGTTCCTAGTTGGATTTGTTTCCCTTGCTCCATGACGGGAACTCCCTTTAATTTATTTTTTATAGTGAAAACGTTTTTTGAAAAGCCTTCTCTATTCTTGACATTTAAAAATATTTATCTCATAATAGTACTGATAAAAATGACTATAACAACAAATAGTACTACTCCATATTGACTGCTTACTCTATACCAGATACAGTTCCTAACCACAGCTGATTTAGTAGGCAGGTTGGATTTTTAGCTTCATTTTACAGAAGAGAATATAGAGGTATAAAATGTTTGAGTGACCTATCCATAAGTCATACAATTAGTAGATAACAGATTCTATCCCAGGTAGTTTGAGTCCAGGGCCCATGGTTTAACCAAATATGCCATACTACTTTTTAAAAAATATTTTAATATATTTTTAATGTACTTATTGGGCATATTAGGTTTGAAGTAGGAATTCAGCTTTATTTTTGGACTACTTAGGTAGAGGAGAAACCATCAAAGAGGAATATAAACACTTCATCATCAAGGTGGGAGTAAAGCAAGGGATTTGGTAGACCTTGTTGGTGTACTGCTGAGATTTAAGATAAGGAAAAGATAATTTGGCAAGATGAAGTAATGTTGATGGTAGGCATTTTAATGGAATGGTCTGAAGCAGAAGTCAGATGGGAATCGTGTCATGGATTTGAGAACATAGAAACAGTGAGAACAAGTCTTTCAAAAAGTGGCTGTGTATTTGAGGAAGGAGAGAACCTGTAGAATAAAAGAAAGTTACTGTTATTTTTTAGAAAAGTGAAAGGTGTTATAATGCTGATATGAAGGATTTAAATAGAGAAGAAATTAAGGAAGATATAAGAGGGAACCTATTCAGTGGTTGAGGTTTCTCAAAAATTAGAGAGAGGATGGGGCTCTGAAGCATAGATAGAGAGATTTGCTTTATACTGAAGATGGTCTGTTATTTCTAGAGGATGTATGTGGAAGAAGACTGGTACAAATGCAAGTGATTATGAGCTTGTTGGTGGCAAGTGAGAATTCCCATTTGATGCTGTTATATTCTCTGTAAAGTGTAAGATGTCCACTCAATGGAGAGTTAAAAGTTTGATGAGAAGGGCAGGGGGTAATTTAGGAGTTTGGGGTTAGCAGATACAAATTACTATACATAAAATAGACAAAACAGCAAGGTCCTACTGTATAGCATAGGGAACAATATTCAATACCTTATGACCTATAATGGAAAAGAATGTGAAAAAGGATATTTTTTTACTCACTTTGCTGTACATGAGAAACTAACACAACATTGTTAATCAACTATACTTCAGTTAAAAAATAAAGAAAAAAATAAGTTTGAGGGAGATTGGAGGTATAAAGAGATGGAAGAAAGTTTGAATTAGGTATTAGAACAAAAGAAGGATTGATGAGAACAAACTAAGGGCATTTTTGGACTTTCTTGGAAGCCCGCTGACTAGAAATTGGTGATGATAGCATGAATTAAATTTTTTTTCATAGGAACTTTCAGGCAAGTTCTGCTGTCACATTTAATATAGATAATGCTCTTGAGCTTGCTAAACTAGTGTTTTAAGTGTGTTATATAGAGTAAATTTGGAAAAGATGAAAAAAAATCACTGTTTTTCATTTTGGTACCCTTACATAATGGAGAGCATTTCTTGGGAATAGAATTTGAATGTGTGTGCTACTTTATTTAACTTTTTTTGATATGGATGTAATCTTTGGATAACTTATAGAGAATTAGTTTAAGTTTAAACATATGTGGTCTTAAATACCTAAATGGCAGAATAATATGTATTTTGATAGTAAACCCATATTTCTTAAAGTATAATTTTCCAAATGTATGGAAAGTTTTCCAGCAGCGTCCTCAAATCTAAATTCATTCGTTGTTAAACTTGTTTGTCTGTTTCTTTACACAGGGTGTGATAGGTATACAGCTGGTTGTTACCATGGTGATGGCCAGTGTCATGCAGAAGATTATACCTCACTATTCTCTTGCTCGCTGGCTACTCTGTAATGGCAGGTAAGGCAAGGATAGGCTGATTTTGACTGGCACTTTAAAATCTCTGTTTGGTTTACTGGGCTGATTAACTTCCTAGAAATAAAGTGCTAATTCCAATATTATAAAAACATGAAAGGGGGAAATAATGAGAAAAACCTAGCTTTCTTATTTCTCTTATTTTGAGAGAATAGTAGTTTATCTGTTTAACTCAAAGGCAATAGGGTCATGGTAGAGAATTTAGTACCTTGCTTCTCTGTCCCTTTTTGCCCATTGCCACTGAAAATACCACATGACTTTTCCAGTTGGTTGAGAAGAGGAAGAAACTATAAATTGCAGGACCTAAATGGTTTCACTGTTGGAAAAAATGACTCAAAGCACATGTCTTATTATTGAGAATTTATTATGAGAGATAGAGGTTCTCTGTTTTACTGTAGAGAATTTTCAACTTTAATTTAGGAAAGAGAGCATGAAATTATTTTGTAGGATTTTAATTTTGTTTATTGTACTGGAAGCTTGCTACTATCTGCACTCCTTCTGTAGAGGAGTGAAATTACCTTGCTGAAATTTGTATAATAAATGAATAAAATTAAAAGTAAAGAAGTTAAATATAGGAGATACAGTAACGCAAAAGCAGTAAAGTTCTGCACACAGAAATACTTATCATAGTCTTGTGTAATTATGAGAATTAAATGATAGATTTGTGGTTTTACTCCAGTTAGTCATCTCTAATAAATAACCAAATTCTGTTATTTGTATGTCAGTTTTCTTTTGATCTTTTTTTTTTTGTTCCTTTTTAGGGCTGCACCCTTGGCATATGGAGCTTCCCAGGCTAGGGGTTGATTCAGAGCTACAGCTGCCAGCTTATGCCACAGCCACAGACAACCATATGGGATCTGAGCCGCATCTGTGACCTACACTTAAGCACATGGCCATGCTGGATCCTTAACCCACTGAGCGAGGCCAGGGTTCGAACCCGCATCCCCATGGATCCTAGTCAGGTTCATTAACCGCTGAGCCACGAACGGAACTCCCTTGTTTAGATCTTTTGAAGTTAGAAAAGAATGGATAGCTCTTATCCACCTAATGATTTCATACACTGCAAGACAAGTAGTAAGCCATTCTATCCACAAAGCTTAAATTTTCTGCATAGTATTTATTTTCTCTAAGGAATTTATTTTCTGGTTTAAATTATATTCTTCTCTAATGTTTTATACTTTTTTCATATGTGTTTAAATATAGGAAAATATTTAGCCTGCTTAAAATACTTAGACTATTTTAAAAGTTGTTTTGTACGTTGATATGCATGTACACGTATATGTAACGTGTGAGAGAAGAGCAGTTTAAAAATGTATATTTTATTAGCAAATTACTGACTAAAGTTTTATTAAAGTTGAAAGCCTCATCAAAGCTACTTATAAGTGAAAAAAATCAATAATCTGTGACTAGTTTTTAATTCTGTAGGTTTATGCCTTGCGTAGCTTGCTTACTTTTTTTGCTTAGCAAAAACCCTTTTCCCTAAGTGAATATCATTAATTCTAAATAAATGGAATCTGAGGTAATAAATTAATAAAATACGTATTAAGGTCACTGCGTGAGGACAGGAGCTCCAGGGTAGTTTATTTTCTACTGAGAATTGCAGAATCTAGACTTTGCTTATGTTGAGTCTCTAAAGAGACTTCCGGATCTCTTTTTGGTTTTAAAGATCTTGGCAGCCTTGTCTCTAGGCAGTTTCTACTTTTTTACATAATTTATGTTTTATTTGCTTCTATCAAAATTGTATTCACCAGTAAAAACTAAAATGTCAGAGATTAAAACTGATTCTCTTTGTTAATGGAACAATGTATTATATTTTGCAAATTTTTACTTTTTTGATAAGTATATGTCATAAGCATACCTACTGCTAATTTGAAGAGAAGCTTATCCTTCAGAAATAAACTTTTTGTGACCTTTCTTTTAAATTTTTTTTTCTCCTTTTTTTTTTAGGGCTGCACTTGCAGCATTTGTAAGTTCCTAGAGCTAGGAGTTGAATTGAAGCTGCAGCTGCTGGCCTATGCCATAGCCACAACAACGCCAGATCTGTGCTGCATCTGTGACCCATGCCACAGCTTGAGGCAATGCCAGATCCTTAACCAATGGGCAAGGCCTGTGATCGAACCTGCATCCTCATGGATATTAGTCTGGTTCTTAACCTGCTGAGCCACAATAGGAACTCCTGTTTGTGATCCTCATTTGCTTTTATAAATAGGTTAATTTATATTGTTGCTTAATTCCAAATTGGATTCCAAGATAGCAGTCAGGACTTTTTAGTGATAGTTACTCTTCTGCTATAGTTGCATTTCCTTTGTGGTTTTTGTTTGCTTTGCTGTGTTCTTAAGGTCAACTACTTTTCTTTAGTGTTAATTCTGAAATTTTTAGGTTATGAAGTTATGTTGTTAACTAGCTTTGTTGGATAAGATTATTGATTTTATCATTTTGGGAGAATTACTTTTTTTTTATAACCTTTTGTAATATGAAATGATACTGTTTTAATATTAAAACTAAAATCTCTTCTAAATTGTTCATGTAAAAATATTATTGATCAGAAATGACAGTTTGCATTTTAAACCTTATGATGCTGGTGAGTTGAAGAAAGAGAAAGGAAAGATCTGAAGGCCTTTTTTATTGTCTATAAAATGCTTAAAGGAGTTAAATTCCTATAAAGGAATTTAAGAGGAGAGGCTTATGAGGACTTAAAATTATGAATACTGTAGGATGGTTTGGGAGTGCCTTTATTGAATAGAGTTATTTAGTAGAACTATTCAAATGTAGATACCATGATAGATTAATCATGAGTATGGCAGGAGAAACCTCTTTTTAGTCTTGATATCTGTCAACTTTAATATTTATCCCACTAGTATTATACCTTCAAATTATAAGTATTCGTATTGTTCTTAAAAGTTATGGCTTCTCTTTTTATCATGTAAATTAGTTTCTGTCCATATCACTCATTAACCTCTGTCTCTTTTAGAATGGAAAATGTGCACTGGCACCTGATTCTGTTATGTTGACTTAATGAGTAAGCCTGCCATTTTCCTGAAGAAGTCAGTACCTTGAAAGAATTAGCAGTTTTTGCATATAAATTAGCTTGTTGATTAATATTCATATTTAAAAATTGGCTAGTTTTCTAGCTCTTGTTTATTTATTTATTTTTTTTTTTGCCTTTTTTTTTTTTTTTTTTTTTTGTCTTTTTAGGCCCGCACCCTTGGCATATGGAGGTTCCCAGGCTAGGGGTCTAATTGGAGCTTCAGCCGCCAGCCTATGTCAGAGCCATAGCAATGCCAGATCTGAGCCTTGTATGCGACCTACGCCACAGCTCACGGCAATGCTGGATTCTTAACCCACTGAGCAAGGCCAGGGATCGAAACCGCAATCTCATGGTTCCTAGTTGGATTTATTTCTGCTACGCCATGATGGGAACTCCTCTAGCTCTTGTTTAATAACAGTTCTATATCATTAGTATTGTAGATCTCTAGTTTTTTTTTTTTTAATTGATAATCTTTAGCCTCTTTTAATTCCACTACTACTACCTTTATAATGTTTCAAAACTTTGCACTGATAAAGTTTTCTATTTCTCTTGTCTCATTTGGATCTGTACACTCTGACCTCGGTAGAAGAGATGTGTTGAGATTTGCTATAACATCAGAAATCTCAGTGTCTGAACTTATATACAAGTTTCTCATTTAGTTCCTCAAATAGGAATCAGGGTCAAGTGGGGGAACCTGAGAGGGGTCAGGCAGCTATCAACCTAGATCTTTCACAAAATTCAAGCTGATTCAAGGATTCAGCTATCCTTCAGGTGGTTACTTAGGGATTTTAGGCTGCTTCTTTCTCATGTCTCCTGTGTTCCTTCTACTACCTTGGAGTCCTAACAGATGCTATACCAGTTGGCAAGTAAAGAGAGTGTGGGTAGTGGATTTTTTAGAAGATTCTGGGGTCAAGCTTAGAAGTAGATGTATCATTTCTGCCCACATTATATAGTCTGGAGCTCTGTGACTGGTTTAGTCAAAGTGCAAGAGAGGTTTGGAAATGTACTTTGCATTGGAAGTAAAAGCAGGATTGGTGAGTGTGTTTAGTCCTTTTTTTTTTTTTTTTGTCTTTTCTAGGACCTCGCCCGCGGCATTTGGAGGTTCCCAGGCTAGCGGTCCAATAGGAGCTGTAGCTGCTGGCCTATGCCACAGCCATAACAATGCGAGTTCCAAGCCACGTCTGCAGCCTACACCACAGCTCATGGCAACCCCAGATCCTTAACCCACTGAGTGGATCCTTAACCCACTGAGCGAGGCCGGGGATTGAACCTGCAACCTCATGGTTCCTAGTCAGGTTCGTTAACCACTGCACCATGACAGGAACTCCTGTTTAGTCCTTCTTTGCTGTAGTTAATACTATCTCCATTTTTACAGATGAGAAAATTTTGGCTTTATTTATGTTCACTAACTAAAAAATGAAACAGATCCAGGCCTCTTACTCTGGAAGTCTGATTTCCTAATCTAGTATTTATTTGATTTATGTTGCTCATCAACCCCAGACCCATGTCCTGGAACTGACTATTCGAACAGAGTTTTGAATTTGATAGAGATGAACTTTTCTGCAACCACTGTGACTTTTGTTGGCAATTTACAGAGTAATTTACGATTTTTGTTTTTCTGCCTTTTTTTCCTAGCTGTATTTAGCCTTCTAGAAGATAGCCTCAGGTTATAGGTAGTGTATGGTTTCTATTTACTTACTGTATTTTCTTATGGCTTTTCTAGGACAATTTAGTCACCCTTTATTCTAAACTAAATTAAAAGGCACATCAGCATGTTTCTGATTACCACAAACATGCTACATATGAATTAGAGTTTAATAAGTATCTGTTAAAATTATACCTCTTGTGTCATCGTTTGAGATTACATTTATTCCATGTTACTAAATTATTCTGTATTCCATTCCAGTTTTTTTAATAGAAAAATGTTTTTCTTCTAGAGAGTATTATTAGTTCTCCTCTTTTGCATGCCTTTTTATATGACTATCAGACTTCATTGAGGCATTCCTGTTTTAACAAGAATTTAAGTAGCCAGATCATTTCTGCCATAACCTGTGAGCATGTTACTGATCTTGAAAAACTCAGCTATGTGGAGTCTAGCTCTCCTCCCCAAAGGAAAGAAAAATTGTGGGAAGCTGGTTTCTCTGTACCTTTACTGTGAACTGCTTTCCCTGACTCAAGGAACACTTGTTCTAAACATTGCTCAGATAGCCCGAAGACATTAATTTTTTATTGTGTCAAACGTACTACTGATTTGTAGCCAAAGTATTCTCTACTGTCTATTGTAATTGAAGTTCCTTTTTATTTTGAAGTTTGCTTGGCCCCTCTTTTCATGGAGAGGTAAGTGATAGGTTACATTCTTTGTACATTTGAATAGTGGGTGTGCATGAGGAGTAGGATTTTGCTTTTCTCCTTTATAGCTTCCTTGCTGAACCTGCCTTCCATTTTCCTGATTGTTCAGCTCAAACCTTATGCATTTTTCTCTACCCCTTTATCTCCCTAGGTTCTCACTTTGGTCTGCTACTTCCCTTCATATGTCCCTGATTGAAAATATATTATGGTTGGATTTATTCTGATTTTGTCTCATCCTATATTGGGTAAAGAGGGTGGTGTATCAACACCCTATGTGACTGCTCTTAATTCTTTTTGCCTGCTGTCTTTTGCATGTTGCCTGATTCAAGAATTTGCAAATTCCCTTTGGTGACAGAAACCTACTATTCAAATGCACAGTAGGTGGGACCTATGACCTAAGGGAAAGGTTTAAACCTTCAGCTACAACCCTTATGGAATGCCTGAGTCCTTGCTCTCTTGCCTTAGCTGTCTCAACTTCCAGTTCCAGAATGTCATATTCTAGTAAAGTTTCCAATAAATAACAAGAGAATGTATATGTGCAATAAATTATATTTTGTTTACTTGTACTGATGGGTTTTCTAGATTTTAGGTAGTATTTGTTTTCCCTTGGTTTTTTTTTTTTTTTTCCCCACTCGTAAATAATTATGGAGATTTAGGTTGGAGACTAAAACTGTCTTTAGTGACCCATGTTGTGAAAGAGTTTTCTGTGATTATTTTTTAAAGCTTTTTTAGCTTGTTCTCAGTACTAAGCTTTTCCATATTTGTTCATGTTCATATTTTCATTTTAAATTTATGAAATTTTTACTTCTCCAAATTTTTTAAGTAATTTGCTTTAAATGGCATTGCTGCTTAATTTTTTTAGAATCTAGATCAATTCTTTCTATATTTTTTGACATTTATTTTTTCAGTACTGTTGAACTGCCTTAGTAAGGTTGTAGTCTGACATTTTATATGAGTTTCAAATACAAGGAAATTATTGAAAAATAGTTTCAGTAATTTAGTGGAGTATAACACTAAGTTGGCTTTGTTATCTGAGACAGTGCAGACAGTCTGAACATAAGTGAAAAGAGCCACTGAATAGCCAAGGTAAATGTCATAAAATACAAATATAACTTAACTGCAAGAAGTTCATTTTTTAGTCAGATTCTATTAGTACTTACTCTTTTTTCAAAAAGTTTTTTCTGTTACTGACAATACATGCCTATGATGTAGAAAAAAATGGTTAATTAATAAAAAGGAAGAGTAAGAGGTAATGGACTGTATTCCTGTCAACTAAAGACAGTCTCTCTGTGGATTTCGTTGTATTTCCTTCTCATCTTTTCTATTCATATTTTTCCTTCATGGATGTGATTATATTGTGTGTAATTGTACATCATGTTCTTTTTGCTTAACATGTTAACGTAAGGTGTTTTTCTTTAATTGTATTTTTATAACGGTTATTATTATCATCAAATCTAAAGCTAATGAACTTCTACATCTGTCTTCTAAGCCCATATTTGAAAAGCCTAGTGCAGCAGTGGCAAGCACATTGCAGGTCATTTTGCAAAGGAAAAGACCAGAATTTGAGACCAGAAGTTAAAGTATATTTGAGGGAAATCATATGATATGATGTCATACTGTGTGGGAAGCACTGGCTGTTGAAGCAAATTGTGCAGCTGTACTCGTAGGTTTTACTTTTGATTCACAAACCTTAGATGGCTACTCCATGCTGCTGGCAGTCTGTGTGTGTTCCACTTCTCAGACAACTTTTCAACTTAAATCCTTTCTTCAAACATTTATTCATGCCTGCCTCAGCCTCACTCTATGCTCCTAAAATGAGAACCTATCACTCTCATCTTCATTGCCACCAAACCCACGATTCTAGTTATACATTCAGCCTCTCTTTGTTTCTTTAAAATGTCATATATTTTAACTTTGGCCTACGGAGGGAGTGTCTTGCTATCAAGACCCAATTCCTACATTTGTGTTCCATACCCCATTCCCTCTAACCTTCACCTAGACTTTACCTCTTTGGCCATTTCCACTCTTCTGTGCCATTAATTGCTTCATTTCTGCTGGATTATTCCTGTTAGTACACACACTGTTTTAAAAAATTCAAGGTTGCCATTGAAAATAAGAACAACAAATAACAAAAAGTCAACCCTGCCTGCCTGCCTTCTTAAAAAACAAAGCCCGTCCCATTATCATTCCTTAGTTTTTGCCCTGTTGCTCTGTTTTCCTTCTTAGCTGGATTTTGTTACATCCTTGTCATTACCTCAACTTTCCCACTTACTTATTAACTATTTAATAATAGTTAAATAGTTTTGTCATGTTTTATTTTGCACTAAGGTGATCTTATTAATTCCTATGAATTTAAATACTGTAATTATATAATAGCCCCAGGTTATTGCTGAGCTCCGGATTCTGATATACAGTAGCCCTCTTGACATTTTCATTTGATGCTTCATAGGTGCTTAAAAACTCAGCATGTTTAAACTCTTGGTTTCTTCCTGCTCTACTCCGTGTCAGAAAATGTACTACCATCTTCCTCACATCAGAAATGTAAATATCATCTGTGGAGTTCCTGTCGTGGCGCAGTGGAAATGAATGTGACTAGTATCCATGAGGATACAGGTTCAGTCCCTGGCCTCACTCAGTGGGTCAAGGATGCGGGGTTGCTGTAGGTCAAAGATGTAGCTTGGATCTGGCATTGCTGTGACTGTGGCATAGGCCAACGACTACAGCTCCAGTGCTACCTCTAGCCTGGGAACTTCCGCTGAGGGCGTGGCCCTAAAAAAAGCCAAAAAAAAAAAAAAAAAAAGAGAGAGAGAAATGTAGAGATCATCCTTTATTCCATCTTTTTTTTTCCATTCCTTATCTTTAGTCCATTAACAAGACCCATTGAAGTTTGAAATATATTTCCCTGCTATTCTGGCCTTGTTCTAATTCACGGAGCAGCAAGAGAAATCTTAAAATGTACATCAAATTATTTCTCTCTCGTTTTGAAACCATTATTTTAGCATAAAATCTATACTCCACACCATTGACTCAGGAGGCTTTTCGTGACGTAGTCCCTTTTATCTCTTCAGCCTCCCTCATATGTTTCTCCTTGAATATGGTGCTGCTGCTTCCTTGGCCTTTTGGTTACAACAGTGTTCTATATTCTTTCATGCTTTTGTGCTTTTGGACATGCTCTACTCCGTGTGGAATGCTCTCCATTTCCATTCTTTTAGTTTGCTGGGCAAGGGTCGGTTCAGAGAGGTTTCCTAACTTAATATCTAAGGTTTGTGTCTTATTCTCACTATTTGATTCTTTTGTGTAGTATCCAATTAATGATGTTTGTCTTTTTAAAAAATTTATTAAATTCTGCCCCAACTGAAATAAAAACATTGAGATATCAGGGACTGGCTTCATTGTGTGCGATTATATATCCATTGCCTGACAGAATAATTGACCATGGTAGGTTCCAGAAATATCTGATTATCAATGGGTAGATGGATGGATGGATAGATGAGTAACAGATTGGAAGTGTCCCTAAGAGCACCCATCTGGCATTCTTGATTTTAACTTTGAACAATAATTGTTACTAATGAAGATGACCTGAATGTAATGAATGCAATCCATTTAGAAAAAATGGATTCACAAAATAAGATTAAACAAGTTGGAGACTATTTTAAAAGAAACTAGATCGTAGAAAGTGTAAAGGTATTAAAATATTTCATTATCCTAGGACTCTAAAAGTAACTTAAGTTTTTCTGTGGTACTGAGTTCACAGTTAATTATTTCTCTAAGAAATAAAAAACTAATTTTACTCTTTATAAATGAGTTATTGCTTGCAAGTTCTTTTAAATGTTATGCACCCAGTCCTCATTATTTGTAGATTCTGTACTTTTGTGTCTTGCCTGTTTGCTAAACTTTATTTGTAACTCACAAATCCATACTTGCAATATTTTCAAGGTTATGCAGAGTGGTAGAAAATTTTAGTGGCATGTTCCCAGCTGAGGTCCAGGTTCCTAGTTGAGACTTTCTTGTTTTACCTGTCATAGTGTAAACAAGTGCCTGTTCTGTGATCTTTCCACTGACAAGGTTTTCACATTTTTGCTTTTTGTTGGTGATTTCATTATTTAAAACAGCCCCCAAGTGTAGTGCTGAAGTGCTTGATGTCTAGTTTGCTAAGCACAAGAAGGCTATGCTGTGCTTTATAGAGAATATTTACTAGAAATATTCACTAAACCCAAGAAAACATTATACTTATGATTACAGTTATTAGGTAAGCTTTGCTTAAGCCTGAGTTATATTACTCTTGACCATGAATTCAATATTAATGAATCAACAGTATATATTAAGTAAGGTATCTTGAAACAGAAACACACATAAAACAAGGTTTTATATTGATTAATTGATGGAGATGTTGTGAGCAGAGGCTTATGGGAACCTAACCCTGCATTTCTCCTAGGAGCAATGGTTTAATGTTCGTGACAACTTTATAGAACATAACTACCGTGAATAACGAGAATCGACTGTAAGTTAAAAGTCTGGACTTAAATCAAAATTTCAGGAAGTGCCCCCTCACCCATGTTAATTATCGTTTAGGGAATTTGGGTTGGAATATATATTTTATTTTAAAACCCTTAAACTAAGAAGAGAACTGAATTCATTTAGTGATCCTTTTGAGCACTTACTATATGACAGTAACTACTAATTTTGAAGTTTACTTGAAGTCAGTCATAAAATCTTCACTCCAAGAATCTGTAAGCTAGGAGAATATTCCATTTAAACCCAACTGGTCTGATACCAACTGCAATTCAGTTTTCATACTACCTACCTAGAGTTAGCACAGACCCTAGAGATTAAAGGCAAAGTCCTCCATAAAAATGCCCAGGCTTCGGATGCCAGCTGCAAGTTCTTGGAGTCCCTAGGCTTATGACACCCAGCTACTGGCTACATATTAGGGCATTTCCGTTACCCCCTCAGGTTAAGTAATTCCCTAGAACAGCAAACTCAGGAAAGTGTAGTGATTATACTTTTATTGTAAAGATTACACACAGGTATGGTTTGGGAAGGATCACAGAGTTTCCATGTCTTCTCTCTGTTGAGTAAGGGCATGTCACCCTCCAGGAACTTCGGTATTAAATAGCTAGGAAGCTCTCCTAGTTTCTGTGTCCAAAGATTTTATGAAGTTTCATTACATAAGTATGATTTTAAATCATTCACTATATGATTAAACTTAATCTTCAGCTCCCTTCCCCTTCCTAGAGGTCAGGTGGCTGAAAATTCCAACTCTAATCACACAGTTGGTATTTCTGATGACCATCCTCCATCTTGGAGCTATCTGGAGGTCCACATTCTTTTCACTCAGAAAATTCCGAGAGTGTTTGAAGCTCTGTGCTAAGAAGTGAGGACAATGATCAGATGTATTCTTTATTAAACCACAGAGAGACTGCTTTATAAAGTGTCAGAGGTAAATTAGGAGCTTCTCAGTAGGGGCGTAGGTGTTTACAAGCAGAGAAAAGAATATATGCAAAGATGCCAAGGGGTGAAAGAATTTGTGGAATAAATGTCATTTAGTCTATATAGAATGTCATGTTCAAAAAGGGAATTCTTGAAGGTGAGTCTGGTGAAGTAGACAGTAGTCAGATGTGAAAGGCTGTGAAAATAGGTGGTCACAAACCTTTTATTTGGCCTTGTAAGGTATGTTTTAGTTTTAATGCAAACTTTTTCTTTTTTTTGTCTTTTGTCCTTTTAGGGCCGCACCTGTGGCACATGGAGGTTTCCAGGCTAATCAGAGCTGTTGCTGCTAGCCTACACCAGAGCCACAGCAACGCCAGATCTGAGCCTCATCTGCAACCTACACCACAGCTCATGGCAATGCCTGATCCTTAACCCACTGAGCGAGGCCAAGGATCGAACCTGCAACCTCATCATTCCTAGTTGGATTTGTTTCCACTGCGGGAACTCCAATACAAACTTTCAAATACATACAAAGAGGAGAGAGAATAATATCAAGAATTCATAATGAATATGATGAGCTCCGATGTACTCATCTCCATGGCTGGTGGACAGTTCGTTTCATCTATACACCCTTTTTTCTCTCCTTCCCTCCAATAACATTTTGTAGCAAATATTATTTCATTCATAGATATTTTAGTATGTATCTATGAAATATTGCTTCTACAAAATTACTATAATGACAATATTACAGCTAAAATTTTTAACAATAATTTCTTTATATCATTAAATATGCAGTCACAACTCAGATCGCCAGTTTGGCAGTATTTTTTTTTTTCTCTTATTTTTTAGGGACTCATCTGTGACATGGGAATTCCTAGGCTAGGTGGTTGAATTGGAGCTGCAGCTGCCAGTCTATGCCACAGCCACAGCAATGCGAGATCTGAGCAGTCTGCGACCTACACAGCAAGACTGGATCCTTAACCCACTGAACGAGGCCAGGGATTGAACCCACATCCTCATGGATACTAGTAGAGTTTCTTACCGCTGAGTCACAACGGGAACGCCCCAGTTTGGCAGTATTTTTAAAAACAGCAAATAGGCAGTAGCATTTTTTTTAAAATTAGGGTATTTCACTTAAAAAATTTAGATTTTGGAGTTCCTGTCGTGGCGCAGTGGTTAATGAATCCGACTAGGAACCATGAGGTTGCGCGTTCCATCCCTGCCCTTGCTCAGTGGGTTAACGATCTGGCGTTGCCATGAGCTGTGGTGTAGGTTGCAGACACGGCTTGGATCCCGCGTTGCTGTGGCTCTGGCATAGGCCGGTGGCTACAGCCCCGATTTGACCCCTAACCTGGGAACCTCCATGTGCCACAGAAGCAGCCCAAGAAATGGCAAAAAGACAAAAAAAAAAAATTAGATTTTTATGGTTGAAAAACTTGGTAACTCTTATCAACTAGGTGTCTGTTTCTTTTTTTATAACAGCAAGACTTTGGTCAAAGTCCTTGCCTAGCCGCCTTACTCACTGCTTTACCCTCTGAGGAGTCTTGGAAAGGATTTAATCCAGCATGTATCTTGATAAGATTTGCATTATGGAAAAATAAAGGTGGGATCAGAATGCATTTAGGGGAGAGTCCAGGGGAAAAGAAAGGAACCATTTAGAGAGTTTTGCCATAGTCAGAGCTAGAGAGGAAGATATGCTAAACTTTTGAGGACCTTTTAGGGGAGTAGGCAAGTTTAGAATTTTAAGAGTTAAAGAACAGAATTGATGATAACATGTGGAAAGGGCATGTTGAATGTAGAACCCAAATATCAAACTTAGGTGGCTGGCAGATAGGACGTTCAGATGAGACAGGAAATTTAGAATGGGTAGGTAGGGGCTTGGAAAGGAAAAAAATGACTCATGGATGTTTTGACTGAGTGATGGATGTAAATACAACCAGTTGGAGCCCTAACTGAAGAGGGTTAGATATAGCCAAGATTAAAGAGTTTTGTAAATACAGCACTTTACTCAAATTCTTATACACCTGAAGTGTGAAAATTCTCCAGCTAAATTAGAGGAAGAAAAGAAAGGAAAACAAAACTGATAGTTTTGAGGCCATTCAGAGGACTCTCTTTTTAAGACAAATCAGTTCTTTCTGTGTGAATGAAAGATGGGTAGAGAATTCTAATGTGCTTCTGCCTGCTTGCCTGCAAAATTCATGCCATTTATTGTTAAAGTTAGCCAGTATCATCTTAGTATCTATGTTAATACACTGTAAGTTCTAAGAAAAATACTTACAAACAGCATTGCAGGGTCTGCCATCTAGTAAGTGCTTGGTAAATTTGCTAGATTTGAATTAAGGCTTAAGAAGTAATGTCTGTTACAGATGGGAGTTTTTTATCTTTTATTTCCCTGCAGTGTCATCATAAATAGGAAATTCAATAAATATTTGTAGAATAAATGAATAATTCTAGTGACTTTAATTCTTTATTTAAAAGAATTACTTTTTTCTTAGTTTGAGATGGTATCAACATCCTACAGAAGAGGAATTAAGAATTCTTTCAGGAAAGCAGCAAAAAGGGAAAAGCAAAAAAGATAGGTAAGTTATATTTTGGGGCTTGTTTTACATATATAACAAAATTTATGTAAACATATTTTGGTTAAAGGAACATTTACTGGTTATGCCATAAACAGTTGATAAATCTGAGATCAAAACCCAAGGAAATGGAGTTCCCGCTGCTATACATTGGGGATTGGCAGTGTCTCTGGAGCACTGGGATGCAGATTCAATCCCTGGCTTGGCTCAGTGGGTTAAGGATTCAGTGTAGGTTGCAGCTGTGGTTTGGATCAGATCCCTGGCCAGGATCTGATCCTAGCCCAGAACTGCATATGCCCTGGGGCAGCCAAAAAAAGAAAAACAAATTGAATCACCCTCTAAGAAAATCTGATATGTAGTAATCTAATACGTAAGCAGAAAAGTGATTATTTTACTTAAGAACCGGGAGAGGGAGGTTTAGTGGGGGGAGATCCATCCATCCCTATGTTATCACCTAAGATAGTACTTTTCCAAATTTGGCTACCACTCAGTATGATCATATTGGGCAAACTCATTTGCTTTCTTTACCTGTTTCCTCATTTTTTAAATAAACGTGGTGGGAAATAAAATTTCTTAGGTCCTCTTCAGGCCCCTGAATATTATGCTTAAAGTTTATGAAGAAAGCTGCCTACTAATAAACCTCACTGAACGGACCACAGAAACCTCATCTGTGAAGTAGAAGGGCCCAAACATAGTAATTTTGAAGGATTCTTCTGGCTCTAAAGTTTTATATCCTGATTTATATTGAATTTTCAAGGAAAGTGCATGTTAATTAGCCTCTCTAAATGGACCTTAGTTTCCTTAGCTGGGGACCACTTCTTAAGATCTGAAACTGTGGTGCTAATATATTAGAAAATGTCAGTGACAACATATTGTCACCTAATTTCTCATGTATATCATAAAAATTATACTAATGTAGGCTAATGGATTTATAGGTACTAAAAAATTCTTTAAACATTAATGATTAATTGGCATGAAATTAGAAATTTGAGGAGGCTGTTTTTCTGATCTTGCTACCATTTTTTCACTTACTACAAATATACTTTCAAACTCATTGGAATGTTACATGTAAATGCTCCTCTGTGTTCCAGTAGTTATGTTCTTTAATAAAATATTTCTGCCTGGTATAATTTTAAAAACACTTTACACAGTCTTAATTTAGCCCACTCAGTAACCCTGAGTATTAATTTAATTTATATTTTTTACTAATGAGGAAGCTGTTGACCAAAGATTTAAATGAGTTACTTGGAGCTCCCACTGTGGTGCAACAGGATCTGCGGCCTCTTGGAAGCCACTGGGATGCAGGGTTTGACGCCCAGCAGAGTGGATTAGAGATCAGGTGTTGCTGCAGCTGTGGCTTAAGTCACGAGTACTGCCTCAGTCCCTGGCCTGGGAGCTCCATATGCTGCAGGGCAGCCAAAAATTACATTAAAAAAACAAAACAAAACAAAACAGTTACTCAAATTGACATAACTAGTAAGAGCCAGGATTTTAATCCGTGTCAGTGTTTAGTTTCAGTATTTCTTTTTAAATTCCACCTGTGCCTTTTCATAGGTATCATGGTCAACATTTGTAAAGCTTAGTTATAAAGTATTTATTTTATAAACACTTGAATTCTTATTATATATGTTGTAGTCAATGATTTTGTTATTTATTTATTTAAAATTTCAGTTGATTTATGTATTTTTTAAATTTATTTATGCTCGCACCTGTGGCATGTGGGATTTCCTGGGCTAGGGGTTGAACCGGTGCCACAGCAGCAACTCAAGCCACAACAGTGACAACACTGAACCACTGGGCAACTCCAATAATTTTCTTATTTTGCGGTAACTTTTGTATGTTAAAAGTGCTTTATCTTTACAAAAAGTTGCAGTAACAACACTGTCCTGTTCCACCTAACCATATTATTATCTCATTTATTGACATAAAATAAAATTTTTACTGAGGTGTTACCTGTTTATATTGATTTAAGAATAAATGCAAATTTGTTGGTATTTTAATGATTGTTACTGAAACTTAGTTTATTACTTTCAGTTTATGTTTGATTTTGTTTATCTGAAGAATTCTGTTTTCCTCCATCTATGATTCCTAGTAAAATGAGTTCATCTTTCACATTTCTGAATTTCTCATGCACGTAAATCTTATTTTTTCATCTCTGACTTAATTATAGCTACAAGTCTGTTTATATGTATGTATGTGTGTATGTGTAATTTCAAAGTGAAATGCATTTTGTCTTCATTTCCTTTTACTGTTGTGCCTAAGAAAAGAGATGTTAGGCTGTCTTTAAGTCACAGGAGAGCAGGAAAAATTGGATGAAATGCTAAACTAGCAATCAAGGTTTTGTTGCCATCACTAGTTTAGATAACCCTTTCCCTGGTAATCTATATATTCTCATAATAATTTACATCCATATTTTGTAGTTCCCCTTTAAAAACATCTTTTGAGTACCATACCTCCTTTTTGATGAAATATTAGAAGTTCTTCCTTTTCATTGTAAAATTTATAACCTCATTTATAATTAGTTTGATACAAACACTTTAACAGTGAGGGTAACTTGTTTTTTGTGTCACTTGTCTGATTTTTATAGGAAATATAATGGTCACATTGAAAGTAAGCCACTAACCATTCCAAAGGATATTGATCTCCATCTAGAAACAAAGTCAGTTACAGAACTGGATACTTTAGGTAAGGGAAATCTGGGTAAAGTTTCTGTAAATCTCAGTTTTATGTTATGCTAGTGAAAGTAATTTTATCTATTGTTGTCACATTTTTTGTTTTTCTGATTAATTAAGTCCATTATACAGAGTATGAAATTTTTCTAAGAGCTTAGAAGCTCAAAATGACTTCATCTGAATTGAATTTTTCTATCCACCTAGCTTGTATTAAGCCTTATTTTTCCCATTTTTTTTCAGAAGAGGCTAACTTACACAAGTTTGTTATACAGTTTGTTTATGTTGAGTTTACAGTTAGTTTTCATTCTCTGAAATTCCATTCTAAATTGCCATCTATTCCAGTCTACTCCTTTTATTTGTTACTTCCAGAGATGCATTGTACATTTGTATTAAATTACTACACTTAGAACAATTCAACTTCATGCTCACATTTAGTAGAAAGGAAAGTGGTTTTAGAATAATGAGTTAGATTAGGAATAGGAAACTTTTTCAGGATTTACTTGTATCCACGGAGTGTCTCTGAATAAGTCATTCAGTTTTTTCCTTGTATCAGTATTTATAATTGAATAATAATAACTATAATGCTTTAAATTTAAAATAAAACTTATATGAAATTATTCAAATCCTAGAAGAGAAAGTCATCTAAGATGATATTGTTTACAACATTAGTTTTTAAACCTGTCTATATGTCAGAATCACCTAAGCTGCTCTTTATTTTTAAAGACTCCCCTTAACTACCATTAGAAACTCAGTAAATCTAGAGTGGGTTCTAGGAATTTGTATTATTTTAAAATGTTCTATTTGGTTCTGATATTTTGACCAGGTTTGAGAACTAAAGGCTTACATGGTAGGTGAGGAATTAAAATAAGACATTAAAAAATAATTCTGGTAATGCTGTATAGAATCATTTAATTTGGTCCTTCTTGGGTTAAATCATACCACCTCAACAAAGCCTTAATAGAGTCATCTAGCATCTCATATAGAATTATTTTATAATACAAAGTGGCTTCAATACATTTGAAAGTTAATTCTCCATTTATAAAGATTATATGTGCATGTATACATATATGGAAAGGATATGCTAGAAGATGTCAGTGAGGAACAATATAAATCAGCTGTTTCATGTCATTAAGACTGGCTATGTTGGAGTTCCCTTGTGGCACTGTGGGTTAAGGATCCAGCATCACTTTAGCGACTTGGGTAGCTGCTGTGGTGTGGGTTTGATCCCTGGCCTGGGGACTTCAACATGCCGTGCATGGACGCAGGTAAAAAAAATAAAAAATAAAAAAGGACTGGTTATGCCATCCTCTTTTTTTCTTTATAACTGTCTTTCATGCAAAATTTAAAACATGTGAAAGTGCTTGAACTTTTTAATTAGTTTTCACATTTGTTTTATTACTGTATGTATGCTTACTTGTACAATAATATTTATACACATTTCCTGATACCTAAGGTAGCTTTTTGTTATTTTAATAACTGATTATTGAATAATTATCATCTAATTTACTTTAATAATTGTTTAAATCTGGTACTTATCAGACATGTTGTAAGTACTTTATTTGTATTAACTCACCCTCAAAATTCTGAGTTAACTGTAACTGACTTTTTTTTTAACTAGTTAAGAGGAGTTAAAAACTTGACCGGGGTTAGTCATTTAGTGAGAATCAGGCTATTTAATAAACTTAAAACATTGAAGTTAGGGATAGGTGGCTTCAGCTTATTCAGTATTTTGTTTTACTTTTACAATTTTGAGAACTAATTGCAAATGGTACTGGTTAAACAACAGGTCACATAACATCAATATCATTCTAGTTAATCAGAATAACAGGGAGATGTTTTATTTATGTTTATATTTATGTAATTGTCCATGATGCATATTCTGTATATGTGTTTAGGTAGAAGTAAAGGGTTTTTTGCCTGAACTTCAGGTACTCTCAGGCAGTTAATGCAAACCATCAGGATTGATGATGTCCTAGGTTTTCCTTTGATTCCAGTGTTCTGTTGAAAGGCATATATGAAGAATATTTGATTTAAATTTATAGCAAGAATATCTATAATTTGTTTTTGTCGTGTGTGTGTGTGTGTATATATATAATTGCTATCCCAATAACTATCTTAAAAGTTTCTCAATTTGCATTAACTGTCTATTATCAGAACCTCTTAAAGAACGTAAGAACATTTAAATGTCACTTGGCCATTTGCTGTGAATGAGTTCCCTGGTGGAAGCCTGTGTGAATGTGGGCAGGGATGGAGAATTAAAACACTTACTTGACCTTTTGTTAATAAAAAGTGAAAATCTTTGATTAAACAGATATTTATCTGTTCCATTCATTTCTCTGCTGTCCTTCCAGAAAATTATTTAAAAAGCTCAACTGAGTGAGCTTTTAGAGGGGAAGTGGGGTGTTTAGAGGATAGGATAGAAATCGTGCAAGCACTTTAGGGTAAATCTTTCACACTGGTGTTCAGACGTTATTGAGTCTATACAACAAAAAAAGATAAAGCAGTTAAAATGACTTGAACATTAAGTTGAAGCAAATAAATTACCCAATTATGAAAGGATTTGGAGTTTTTGCTATTGCCTCATAGAGAAGTAAGTTTGTTTTGATATTTAAATAAGTCTTATTTTGAGTGGTATCTTATTTTTAAAATATTTTTTATGCACATGTCTGATTTAAAAATATCCCCAGGTATTACATTTTACAACTAGTATTTTCCAAAAGCAATATAGATCATTTTATCATGTGCCACTTAGAAATGGAAATTAATGTTTATGTACATGATATATTTCCACCATTTTAGGCCTTCTACAAAATGTTGTTGCTATTTTAGATTACTCTTTGGCAGAATAAACCAGGATATCTTAGAAGAAAAGGGGATGGAATCATATTTACTTTCAGACAATTCTGATTGTAATGTTAACCCATAAGGATGGAATAGTTTGTTGAAGGTGTATGGCTTTATGGAAAAATGACAGGGATTTCATCAGCTTTTCTTTCAGGAGCAGAAGAAAGAATAAAAATATATTTATTCAATTTATTATTTTAATCTGTACAAAATGACTAGTCCTCCATTAGTGTGGTTAATAACTGACAGAGCATTCAGCTTTCTTGCTTCACAGAAATGAATATAAGTAAATCTGTAGTACTCTACAATAAGTTGTATTCTAAAGCTAAAATATTACAGCTTAGATTCTTTTTAAAAAAAATCTTGATGTATAATTTTTGTAAAGCTTATCAGCTAAGAAAGTACCAGTTCATTTTGAAGACATTTTTAACAACATAACCAATTTTTGATATTCATTTCAGGTTTATTTTAATTATTTATGATATATTAAAATTTTGCTGTGGATACCAACATTCTTGATCTGTGTCCTACATTTTTAGATTCTCATATTTGCAAACTTTACAATGCAAATCATGAAATAGAATAAAATCTAACTTGTTTGAAATTAATTATAGATAAATCCCTCTAAGTTGTTTATTAAAGTTGAAGTAAAACTTTCTTAAACTTCTATTTTTCAGCATTGCATTACTTTCCAGAATACCAGTGGCTGGTGGATTTCACAGTGGCTGCTACAGTTGTTTATCTAGTAACTGAAGTTTACTACAATTTTATGAAGCCCACACAGGAAATGAATATCAGCTTAGTATGGTGCCTACTTGTTTTGTCTTTTGCAATGTATCCTTCAAAACATCATTAATTTTAATTTATGAATTTGTTTTCCTTTTATATCTGATGCTGTTAGATCTCGTTTCTGATTTTAAAGGATTTTAGATCATTAGATTATTTTTTTGTTGAAATTCTCTTTATTTAGTTGAAAAAATTTTCAGAGTAGTGGTAGATAGTTTAAAAAGTGAGGTACAAGGAAAAATACCAGTTTTCTTCCTTTCCTTTCTTGTCTGACTCATGTTATAGAGGAGCCACTTTTACCTTTTTTAGATACTTCTTTGGAGATTGCCTTCCATATGTTTAAATATTTTATGATGATAGTATTTCCTTAATTTTAGGTATTACTGCACCTTTCTTTCCCTTCCTTTTGCTTCCCTTCTGTTCTTTCTAAATGGTAAGGAGACAACTTTTTACTGAAATCAGTAGTTGTTTTTAGTTACACCTATATATTATATATATATATATATATATATATATATATATATATATATGCCTATATATTATTTATAGCTAAGCATTTTAGTACCTTTTACCCTACTTGAATAATTTCCTATTATTCTTATATAGAAGCTAAACTCTTCTGTAGAATTCAAAACCTCACTAGTTAAGATACATTGTTTTAAAATTGAAGTATATTTGATCTATAATAATATAAATTTCAGATATGTAGCATAGTGATTTGGTATTTTTACAGATTATACTCCATTTAAAGTTATTTCAAGATAATGGCTGTAGATTCCTGTCCTTGTTGCTTATCTATTTTATGTATAGTAGTTTTTATCTTTTAATTGCATATCCCCAATTTGCTCCTCCTTCCCTCTCCCCTTTGGTAAGCACTGTTTTGTTTTCTATATCTATGGGTCTATTTCTGTTTTGCATTTACATTTGTTTGTGTTTTTTAGTTCCACATATAAATGATGTCATATAGTGTTTGTCTTTCTCTGACTTCACCAAGCATAATATTCTTTAGGTCCATTGACATTGCTGTAAATGGAAGAATTTCATTCTTTTTTTGGCTGATACTCCATTGTGTGGGTGTACACTATAGCTTCTTTATCCATTATCCATTTGTTCGTTGATGGGCATTAGGGTTGCTTCCACATCTCAACTTTGATAAATATTACTGCTCTGAACATTGGGGTGCACCTATCTTTTCAAATTAGTGTTTTCATTTTCTCTGGATATATATCCAGGAGTGGAATTACTGGATCATATGGTAGTTCTGTTTTTAGTTTTTTGAGGAACCTCCATACTGTTTTCTACAGTGGCTGCCAGATACATCATTTCTATTCTATTTTCCATGGAAATATCCTCTTAGAACTCTCATTTCTCTAAACTTGATACATACCTAATATCCTGGGATTTTCTTCCTAAGAATTCCCTGTGCCTCTTTTTGGATAACATCTCTTCTTGGGTTTACTCTCTTCTTTTGGCAAGTTCTCCTGTAGTGTTTTTAGGAAGTGTGGTACCTTTTTTGTTTGAGATCTTGTATGCTTGAGTTATCTTTATTTTTTTCCCCGTACTCAGTTGCTATTTTGGCTTAGTACAAATTCTAAGAAAGAAGTAGTTTTTCCTCAGAGTTTTAAAAGCTCTTGAGCAATTGGTGCCCTCTTTGCATATACTTCTTCTCCCACTTACATTCACTCTCCAGGAGCTTTTTCTCCTTTACCAGTATCCTTTTGGTATTTCATCATTAACTGTGATAAATTCTTGGTTTAGCTCTTAAACTGGAAACTCATTTCCTTTACTACTGGGCAATATTTTTATTTAATTTTAAGGTTGTACATATCCACTTGTCTAGAGCCCACCTCCTTTCTGTTTCATGTTTGTACTCTTATTTCCATATGCATACAAGCCTACTGCTTGATTTTAATTTTAGACTTTAGCTATTGTTTCACTCTGGAAATGAGAACTTAGCACCTCTGCTTAGCTTGTCACCATTGATCATTTCCCATTCATCTCATCTTCTAACTAGAGTAATGTCATACTTTAAGAAAATATTCAGTATTTGTTATGAACATGTAAACACTCTTCACAGATAAATTCTTGTTTTTTCATTTTCATTTGATTATTTTCTTTGTACGTATTGTTAATTCAACCTCAAACTCTTCTCATTTTTAGAAGCATCAGGTGGTATGTCAGTTTCATCTTCTTGAGTTCTTCTGGAGCCCTCAGGTAGGCCCTGATCTGGATTGGTTAACCGTCCCAAAGGATGCACAGCTGTTCCCCAGGAACCACCAATTATTGTCTTTTTAGAGATTCCCTTTACATCTCTTGACCTGGGGCTCTTTTTCTTCATGTCTACCTCTTACTTGGTTTACTTCATCAATTTGGGGGAGCATATCTTCCATTATTTATTCAGGAAGGTTGTGTGGGAGTGCATATTTTGTGACTTTGCATGCCTGAAAATATTTTCATCCTACCTGAAAATAATTTATCCCTTAATTAAAAATGGAATTCCGGAGTTCCCATCTTGGCGCAGCAGAAAAGAATCCAACTAGGAACCATGAGGCTGTGGGTTCAAATCCTGGCCTTTCTCAGTGGGTTAAAGATCCAGCGTTGCCATGAGCTGTGGTGTAGGTCGCAGATGAGTCTCGGATCTAGCGTTGCAGTGGCTGTGAAGTAGGCCGGCAGCAACAGCTCCAGTTAGACCCCTAGCCTGGGAATCTCCATATGCCATGGGTGTGGCCCTAAAAAGACAAAAGAAAAAAAAAAAAAGAATGGAATTCCAGGATTAAAAATCATTAATAATTTTGAAGGCATTTATTTTCTTTGAAGTTTCATTCTTGCTTTTTAAGAATTCCAGTTTTTGGGAGTTCCTGTTGTGGTGCAATGGAAACAAATCCGACTAGTGTCCATGAGCATGCGGGATACAGGTGTGATCCCTGGCCTGGCTCGGTGGATTGGGGATCTGGTGTTTCCCTGAACTGTGGTGTAGGTTGCAGATGTGGCTCAGATCCCGCATTGCTATGGCTGTGGCCTAGGCCGACAGCTGTAGCTCTGATTCAACACCTATCCTGGGAGCTTCCATATGCCACAAGTTCAGCCCTAAAAAAGCAAAAAAAAGCAAAAAAAAAAAAAAAAAAAGGAATTTCAGGTGCTATTCTGATAGCTGATTTTTCATATATCCATGTGTTCTCCCCCCTCCCCATGTGGAACCTTTACCATCTTGTCTTTGGCCACTTCATATGATGAAATTTTATGATGATATATGCCTTTTGTTGAGGATATCCTTCATCTGTTGTGCTGGGATTTCACCAATCTGGAAACTCAAGTTCTTGACTTGTAGAAACTTTTCTTGAATTATTTTATTTGTGATTGCCTTTTCTTCATTTTCTCTATTTCTGAATGCTCATTGCTCAGATTTTAGATCTCTTACAGTAGTTCTCTAAGATGCTTCTTTCTCACAAAAAATGTTTATAGTTATATTTTAATTATTTAGGAGTCCCCAACCCTTCAAAATTTTTTTAATTTCTGCTATAATTGCAAATTTTCAAATATTTCTTTTTTGTTTCTCCCTCCATCCTGGAAGTCTGTCTTCTCATGTCTGTTTGAGGTATTGATAGATTATATAAACCTTTTTCTTCTACTAAGTATCTTTTTACTCTTGAGTTGCTTTGTTTCTTTGGTCTGGTTGCTGTCTTTCATGTTAAAGACTCTGAGATCTGGTGATCTGTATTTGCCTGTTATTTTATTTATTTATTTATTTATTTATTTATTTTTGCTGTTGGGGCCACACCCACGGCATATGGAGGTTTCCAGGCTAGGGGTCTAATCAGAGCTACAGCTGCCAGCCTATACCACAGTCACAGCAACACCAATTCTGAGCTGTGTCTGCAGCCTACACCACAGCTCACTGCAGCGCTGGATCCTTAACCCACTGAGCGAGGCCAGGGATCAAACCCACAACCTCATGGTTCCTGATTCCTTTCCACTGCACCATGATGGGAACTCCAGCCTGTTCATATTCAAGTGTGAGGCACAAAAAGCCTGAATGGAAGCTTGGAGCATCTTGTCATCTTGATGGATAAGAGATCATCTTTTTTATCCTCTCCAAAGTATAAATCTTCAGACTTCTTTCGGGGGGGGGGGGGACATTTTGAACTGGTTATTTTCTAAAAGTACTTCTTTTTGTTAGTACTTGGTCTTAATACCTCATGTTATACTCCCAACGCATATTTGCCCTTTCATCCCAGTGTAGATAATTACTTGGCATCTGACCAGTTCCTTATCCTTTCTGGGAGTTCAGTATAATCAGGTTGCATCTTGACTTTCTGATTGAGCTCCCTAGTTCTGTTTAGTTGTTTACCACTTATCTACCTGCTTTCTAGCTTCACATTTGTACTGCTGTTTCTCTTCTCATTCACTGCATTTATGTACTTTAAAACAAATTCTTTTACTGTCCTTTTGGTGGGGATTAGTGAGAGACCAAAAGCAGGTGGATATGCTAAATCTGCTATTTTTATCCAGAAATACTATATTATTTCTTTGGTAAGATTCTCTGTTTTCTCTTGTCTTTTTTAGGAACTCCTTTCAGTGAGATGTTGGATTTCTTTGACTGATCCTTTAATTTTTATCTCCTCCTTTTCATGTATTTTATACTTTATTTTTATCTTAATCTTCTCTTTGAACCCTTCTGTTGAATTTTTATATCGACTTTTTTTAAAACTTTTTTCTTTGAAAGTTCCATTTTCATAACACTCGTGTCATGGATGTGTAGTATCTTTGTATTTTTTAGTTTTAATTTTAGTCTTTTAGGGCTGCACCTGACGCATATGGAAGTTCCCAGGCCAGTGGTCTAATTAGAGCTGCAGCCGCAGGCCTACACCACAGCAGCATGGAATCCAAGCCTCATCTGCCACCTACAGTACAGTTCATGGCAACATGGAATCCTTAACCAACTGAGTTGGGCCAGGGATTGAACCCATGTCCTCATGGATACTAGTCAGGTGCGTTACTGCTAAGCCACAATGGGAATTCCAATAACTTTGTATTTTTAAGAATATTAGTAGCTTTTAGGTTTAAATTTGCACATTGCATTGTTTATTTTCTGAGTCTCCCCTTTCCACCTTTTTTGTTTTAATTGCTGTCCTGTTAAAGATTGTTTGTGACTGTCTTATGCTCTTTGAGTATCTGTATATATTCAAGAAGGAGGTGCTAAAAATTGGAAGTTTTGTGCAAGTGGCTGGAACTTGTTGATTGGTGGGCTTTTTAGTGGATGATTGAGTGGAGACTTGGCAGTATCCTTGGGGAACCTCTAAATATCAGTGTTTGCTGGTTGTCAGGCTTGTCATTTTCTCCAGAGAATTGTCCATTCTCCCGTCTGTGGGATGTAAAGTCTGACAGCCAGTATTAGGAGAGCGATTGAGGAGGATGTTCAGAGATTCAACATTCAGTGTGCAGATATTAATTTAAACGCATTTCTGAATCCTCCCCCTGCTCTTTGTTTTCAGCTTTTCATTTTCACCCAGAGTTTTGCATGATGATTCCAAGCCCAGTCTTCTCTGGTTTAACATCTTTTAAAATGAATTCTTCTGAGTTCTGCCAGAGTTGGGAAAAAGCCACCATCTAATCTCTGTGATTAGTCAAAACAGATGATCTGGGAAATCTAATTATATTAGTATAGCATTCAACCTGTTACCCTGTTTTTCATCCGTTTTGCAATTGTTTCTTCAGAGGTCCCTACTGTCTCCAATTCCTGACTTGTACACCATATGTTATGAATAGATTGGCTTCCTTACTGGGTTCCTCCCCTTGTAGAACCAGTGTAGTACAGAAAACTGAAATGTAAGTCAGTTACTACTTGTTCGTCTACTTAATGTCATCCAAAATGTTGTTGAAACATTTTTTCTACTGTCGTCTCTTTACTTATTTTAAATAGTTTGACTTTTTCTTCTTTATTTAGTCAGATTTTGAGAGTAAGCAGAGTTAATGTGTATCTTACATCTTTTATTTTCAACCAGAGACTGCTGAACCGTCTTTTAGAGCTATAAGCAGATACCATTTAAAATAGGTGATTTGATTTGACATTTGACACCACTGTGCTCTCTCTCTATTGACTCTTTTGGATTGATTTAGGTATAACTTAGAATGGAAGAGCCAGAACAAAGCTTTAAGAGTTGACGTCTTCACAAGGTTTTTATTATACTGGGTAGAAATATTGATCATTTGTGTCAGTTGAGAAAATCCCCAGATATTCAGTGTTGTAGTTCTTTCAAGAGCAAATTAAATTAAAGCATTTAAAATTATACTATTTAGTTCTGCAGTATTAAATATGTGAAAATATCATTTAGTCAGAATAAAGACCATCCCTAGGCATCGTCAATATGAAACACTGAGAATATTTTAACTTGATAATTAGCACTAGCTGATTACATGTCTTGTTATTTTTTATACTTTGAGTTCTCATGTCCTCTGAAGTATTGTTATTATGGAATATTCTTGTTTTTGTTTCATTTTGTTGTGAACTGTAGATAACACTAGTGTTAAAATAGTGTTTACGTAGAAATGTACATCTTGATACTCAGGTTTATTTAATGCGATGTAGCGCTTAGTACCTACTTACCAGAGAAATTAGGAAAATGTACTTCTTAATTGTTACTCAAATTATTTGTTATGTGAATAAAATTTTATCTTTCATTTCACTCAGTAATGCCCAATAATGTGAGAGCAAAGGTCCCAGTCTTCAGCACTGAACTGGCTCTGCTTAATTTTAAGTAGCACACTCGTGAAAGGCACCAAACAATAGCATCCCTGCGGGAATCTAGTAGCTGGCTGTCTCTCCACCCCAAAGACAGAAAGTGGTGAAGGGCTTTAGAATTCAAGCTATTTTCTGCCAACTTTGACTCTTTACAAAGGAGGATAGGGAAGAAGAAGGAAAGTAGAATTGTGTGTATGCTTAGATACATGATTTTCCCTCAGACTTTGTAGCATGTGAAAAAACGACCTTCTGCTTTCAGTGGCATGCAGGAAACAGAAATTAAATGCCCGATATCCAGATTAATACCAAGGAGGAGTCTGCTTATGGCCCAACTTTTATCTTAGTTATAACATATCTGGTATGCCTTTCACACCCTATGAACAGTCTAGCTGCAGTGACCTCTCTCTGGCTTCTCTTTATTTTCTTATTGTATGTGCCTACTTATTAGTCAAACACATGTCCCCATGGATTATGTAGGACAATGGCTCCACTTAATTCAGAGTCACACGTATATCAGTTGATTCAGAAATTCTCAGCGGTTGTTACTGATGAAATGTCCTTTGTTAAAATGGTCCCCAAATTAGACACATATAACTTAAATAATTGGTTCACTTCAAAGTGGGGAAGAAAATTATTTTATTTTTGTGGTCATTTATTGCCCACCCCATGCCTCCGCCCCCATCCCAATCAGTTTTATTTGACATACTTGTGTTAGACAACAGTTACAATTTTTACAGAATCTTGAAAGTTTTAAAAGTACAAGAATGACTTTTTAAAGTGTGTGACACTAAAATTTTGAACCCTGGGACCTAAAAAACTGACCCATCCCTGTCATCAGCTCTTCATTCTGCTTCACCTGAGTTGTGCATGTACCTAAGCTATCACATCTGCCTCGTCTCACTCCTCAACCCAAACTAATTCTCAGCTCTACTCTCCTGCCTATTTGTAATTCTCACCACCTATTTGTCCAAGTCTGTATGTACCAGTTCCATTTATGCCAAGTTACATGGTATATCAAAGATAAAGGGCCAACAGAGCCTTATAATGAGGATGGAGCAGTTGTAATTGTCTTTTCTGTATGGTAGCCCATAAAATCTTAGAGTCATTGGAGAAATGTCTTCTGATTTTATGATATGAAGCGTACTGTTTTCATTTATGAATGAGAGAAAAGTGAAAAGGTAAAAATGGTGTTTGTTAAAAATCTAGAGATCCTTTGGTGGAAGTGAAACTTCTAAAAATTAAAATATTTTACAATTTATGGATTTTTTTAAGGAAGCTTTTCTTATGAATAAGCTTATGAATAGGCTGTATCACAGGGTAATATTGAGTCAATTACGTGAATTTGAGTGAGAAGAAAGCTATTCTACAAAGGATGATAAAGCTTTTCAGTAGTCTCATTATATTTGGTTAAAGGACTGGATCATTAGTCACATTTCCACAGTGCTTGTATTTTACAATGTGGATGGTTTAAGATACAAAGCCCTATTATATATGTTTTTTAGGCTGTGTTTAAAATTTTTAATTTACCTTGGTTGATAGACATGCAAATTTTATACAGAGCAAAAGTTGTGACTGGTTTAAACTGAAATAAGTACTAAGGTCTTCTATTTTTAATATTGAGTTCTATATGTATATTTGTAAATTGTAGGCCTGAATATTAAATGCTGTATTTGTTTGCTGTAGGAAATAGACAAGTACAGCAAAGTAGCACAACTTAAGTCACCTCTTCTAAACAATTGTAAATTATTATTTACAAAAAATGTTCTGCTTTAGATTAATAAGAAAAATGAAACACTAAATCCTAAAGTGAACTACATATCACTTTTCCTAGTGAGAAAGGAACAGAGTCAAAGCTTTTGAATCTGAGCCAAGGTACCTGTTTTGTCTTAAAAATTTCTATGTTGTATGTTGCATCAAAACTTGATTCTCTAACAAACTTTTGGAGATCTTCTGTGATGTTAATGCTACCAAATTAGTCACCTTTCAGGTCAGAAATGTAGCATTACATAGGGAACTAACTTGTGAGATAGGACTGTTTTTATTAATTTATAATTATGACTTTTTCTTTTAACTAGAAAATGATAATTTTCCTTCTGAATCTAAAAAATATGAGTAACCTTCATTGATATGCTTCATTTTAATCCAGAAGATTAGTTAATTGTTTGTTTGCTTTTATTTCAAAATAAAGCCTACGTTTTTGTGCTTTAAAAACTATGGCCATCGTTTCCACAGTCTGGTTAGGTTGAGGCTGGCTACAAGCATTTTTGTGGGACGGGTTTTAAATTTGAATAATAGTTTTGGGCTTATACCTGAGAGAATTTTAGGTTCTGTTTCTTCCTTTTTATTTTTGATAGGTAAATAAATAGGTTTATTAAGATAGGATGCTTAAGAGAGATGCAAGTGGGCAGGCAAGGAGGCGCTGCCCTGTTTATTTTTTCTTTAAACAAAATAAAGTAATTGAACCTTCATCTCTAAAAAAATATGAAAAAATGTTTTAATTAAAAATTATCCAATTTTTTTTAACATTTGAAGACAGGATTGGATAATTTTTAAAAAGGATTTTATTTGATAGCTCATAAGGATTACTCTATTTAATTATTAGTTTTTGTTGTCTGTACTTAGCAGATTCTTGGTATAGTTTCTAGATTTCTTTGTAGTGAGATTGCAAAGTATAATGTAATTTAAGTATTTTTTTGTTTTTGTTTTTTGTTTATCTTTTTAGGGCCACACCTCAGGCATATAGAGGTTCCTAGGCTAGGGATGGAATCGCAGCTATAGCCGCTGGCCCACACCACAGCCACAGCAACGTCAGATCCTAGCCGAGTCTGCACCCTATACCACACCTCACCGCAATATTGGATCCCCCACTCACTGAGCGAGGTCAGGGATTGAACCTTCAGTCTTCATGGATGCTAGTGAGATTCATTTCTGCTGAGCCATGATGGGAACTCCTGTTTTAAGTATATTGGTTGCTTTCTCTTACGGAAAAATGGATGTGAGAAGTTTAGTCATTTGACTAGGAAAAAACATTAGGGACTTTTTTTTTAATTTATAGAGGTTGCAAAAACAATAGAATTTTTCACAGAGTAGAAAACCTCTTCACTTTACATGGAAATTATGTAGTTGAGGGGAAATGTGACCTGTTTTTAAAAAGGTAATCATACAGTTTGTGAAAAATTTTCAAGAAACCGCTATGAAAACCTCTGTTTATTCTTTAGGATACTATATGTTAAATTTGTGTATTTGCAGAAAACAGAAATAGCAACATTTCTTATCCGAAAGTGGTCCTTGTATTTACTTTCCATCTCAAAAGAGCATTTGTAAGATATCGTTGAATATTTTCAAGATGTTAGGTATAGAAGACATTTTCTTAATCTGAGAATTAGATCCTTAAAGCCGTGTAAGTATAAACTAAGTTAAAACATAGTGGTGCTTGATATGTGTATGTTATTAACGAGTTGTTGTCCTAGATGAGAGAAATTTTTGCCATTTTTAGAACTAAAAATTAAGCCTCTTTACCCTTTGAAAGCTCTTATCTCCAGCTTGAAGATAAGTATATTTAAAATACTTTTTCCTGAGTAAATCTTCCCACCTGTCCTTGATTTTTTTTTTCTGTTGTAATTTTTGTATCTGCATCTATAAATTAAGGCCTAATTCCAGTTGTGAAAAATACTGACATGAAATTAGAACTTTAAAAATGTCAGCCACATGGCAGAAAAAAAGCTATTCCATCCCTATTCTCTTTATTTCAGGGGTTGAGATTTAATAATATAAAACAAAATAACCTAACACTTAAAGTAGGTGGTCCATTGAGCTAGCACTGAGGGGTTAATAATTAACAAGGGGGGAAATTATTAAAAGAAAAGCATCAGTGGCTTTGCATTTATTGTTTTGGATATTTACTAGTGTAATGTTCTTTATGATTGTAATGTACAGATTGATCTATTAAAGTAGTACTAGAGTGAGATAAAAGTAGTGGGAAGCATTTACTCAGGTAAGGGTACTTAGCCATTGTTTTCGTTAAGTCATACATAAATAAATGTTATCTTTTTACCTAGTAAGTGTTTTTTTGTTATACATGTTTTTAAATATAGAAGCCCAATTTTGGTATTATGATGTTATTTATGTTATCAGGTTGTATTTGTGGACAAAAGGGTTAAAAATAACTAATTTTACTTGGAAATTGTGGACAATTTATGAAAAAAGATCAGAGTCAAAGGAAATGACTCTTAGGTAGATTTTATTTTGAAAGTCATTCCTGTAGTATTTTGGGTGTAGTTTATTATTTATTTTTCTGAGTGAATAATGTTGCAAATAAGCATATTCATGGCATTAGAGAGTAAAAGGACTTATTTAGAAACAATCTGTTATTTAAGTATTAGAGAAATTTGATGTGTCTTAACAAGAAACTTTGTTAGTATCTTAGCTAGTAGTAAAGTCTCTAAAGTGATCTCAAAATAAAGTTATTATAGTGGTCAATGAGGAACTAAATGGGATCTGTCTTTTAGGGGGGTTTTGTTTAGTCTACTATTGCATATTACTGTTTGGATCTATTATATATTAATTGAATAAATACACATTGCTATAAAAATTTGGTAGAGAAAGAGTTAGATTTTGAGTTGAAACATAATGAAGCTTCTGCAAATAAAATCCCAAAGTAGACTTCGATCGGTTCAGCAAACCTTTGCATGACTCTTCTTGGCTCAGCAAACCTTTGCGTGAGTCTTTTTGGCTCATCTTTTCTTGACCAGAAATAAACTTAAAGATTATTGCTGGAAAATACTCACATTTTTTTTCCTATTGTGTAGGGAATGAATAACTTAGAAAAGCTGCCTATTTACCTCTCTACAAAGTAGGTTAAGTACTTGGTTTATATATGTATATCAGGTCTTTGCCAGTGAAGAACTTAGAATATATTGAAATCTTTTTTTTTTTATGATAGTGTTACACAAGCATGGGAAAACATTGCCAACAGTTAGTTAATGTTAATCGTCAAATTTTTTTTTTTTTTTTTTACTTTTGTAGGGGCCGCACCTGCAGCACATGGAGGTTCCCAGGCTAGGGGTCTAATTGGAGCTGTAGCCGCCGGCCTGCACCAGAGCCACAACAACATGGGATCCAAGCCACATCTGCGACCTACACCACAGCTCACAGCAATGCTGGATCCTTCACCCACTGAGCAGGGATCAAACATGCAACCTTATCGTTCCTAGTCGGATTTGTTAACCACTGAGCCATGACGGGAACTCCAATCATCAATATTTTACTCCATTTGAATTCATAGGACATAAGGTAATCTCAGTGCATATGTGCTTTACACTGTGTATTTGTGTGTAGTTTAGATTCTGTTAAGCTCTAGGGCATAATGTACTTTTTTCCAGAGTTGGGGTACATTGTAGATCAAGATTTTATTAAAATCTAGATTGAATTTTCCAAAATGTTAACTTTTATTAAATAATATGTATACATTGTTAATTAGATGAAATGTACTAAAAGTGTTGCATTAAAAACCAAGAATCCCCATTCCTTACCCTTTTTCCATTTCTTCTGGTCTTGTTTGACCTGTTTATTCTGGCTCTAAGAAATCTTCATATTTCTAAATATAATACTTACACTACTGACTCTTAATTCATCACTTACAGTAATTGAAAATATTTCTTAAACTGTCATTCTCTGTGCTCTTCTTTGTGATCTTAATGTAGGAACTTTACAATTTTTGCTGAAATATTCAGTGATTTTATACTTATATAAATATTGTTCACATATGAGGATTATAAAGTATTATGGCTTCTTTTGCATTTTTTTATTAATGGTTTTAAAAAATTTACTGATTTTTTTTTCATTGTGTCTGTTATTAACTCCATTATCTTTTCAGTATTTCACAAGGTCACATAATTTGTGTTAGTTCCTCTTCCCTTCCATTCCCACCTCCATATAATCCTTGAGACCTCCGTTTTCTGGTTTTCATTTTGACTAGTTGACCTTCAGGCCTACTACACAATCGTCATCCTGGGACTTATTTTTATTATCACCCTAGGAATTGCCTTTGCTTTCTCCCTAGTTTAATTTCCCACTTCCAGAAATCAGTGTTTTTCTCTTTCGTTGTTTGTTCAAATATTTTGGTGGAGCTTTCTGCTGAAATGGACATGTAAGGTGACCAGTTTTAGACTTTACAGTTTTCAAAGTATCTAATTCTTTGCTCTCATTTATTTGATTAGTATTTTGGTTGGATAGTGAATTCTAGGTTGTTGATATTTTTCTTCATAATTTTGAAGACATTGCTCCGTTGTCCTCAATATCAAAAGTTGCTGTTAAAAAGTACAGTGCCGGAGTTCCCATCGTGGCTCGGTGGTTAGCGAATCCGACTAGGAACCATGAGGTTGCGGGTTCGATCCCTGGCCTTGCTCAGTGGGTGAAGGATCCGGCGTTGCCGTGAGCTGTGGTATAGGTTGCAGACATGGCTCGGATCCTGCCTTGCTGTGGCTCTGGCGTAGGCCATCGGCTACAGCTCCTATTTGACCCCTAGCCTGGGAACCTCCATATGCCGTGGGAGTGGCCCTAGAAAAGGCAAAAAAGACAAAACATACAATGTCATGATATTTAATCTTTTGCGCATAACTGGTTTTGCTTTATTTTTCTTTTCAGAAAATTTTTATAGTCATCTTGTTACTTGTTTGGTTTTGGAAGGTTTATGATCCTGTACCTTGCTGACAATCTTTTTTTCGTTCTCTGTGCTAGCCTTTTGGTAGAGTCTTTCAGTTTGGAATTTCGAGTTTGGAGATTGTTACATCTCTGAGTCTCTTCTGTTATCTTCCCATCCCCTGTTCTCTTTCTCTGTCCCTCACTTTTGTTAGATTTTATACTTCCTAGATTGATCATCTAATATTATCACCCTTTCTGCTATATGATATGGAACTTTTCCTCAACTTTATCTTTCAAATTTATTTTTTAAAATTTATTTGCCTTTCCATTTTTAATTTCTGATCTTATTTTTGATATTCTAACCATTCCTTATAGCATCCTGTTTGTTTCAAAGATGAATTTATCTTTATTCACCTTTATAAAATAGCTATCTCATATGTATAGATATCTGAATAAAATATGTGTATCTATTTGTATATGTAAAATTTTTAGGAAGGAAAGAGAGTAGGTCAGGTAATAGGTTATGATCCAAGACAGTATAACTGTTACATCGAGGAAATGGTAAATATACTATTCTCATTTAAGTGGCGGTTTGGGGACTGTTGAATGAAAACTTTAACATATGGGCATATCAGATCATAGTATTACATATCAGAATATTGTATGTGTGTTTACATTGTGGGTGATGGGAAGGTTTTGTTCTGGTATGGGGCTCAATAAATAGTTGGTTATTGAGGATGGATTATAGCATTTTAGGTATTCGTGGTATAGGATTATATTAAAGTGTTAATGAGATAAAGGTTATACTTCACCCTTGGGTTTGGTTACATCTGTTTGTTTTTTTTTTGTTTTGTTTTGTTTTTTTCTTTAGTGTCGACATATTTTGTAATTTATTTGGTAATTCCATGGTAACAGAGTTTGGCAGTAGGAGTAATCTTTGGGAAATTTCATTTTGGTCATTTGATATCATTTGTGGCTAAAGATGTTATTTTGCTTCTTAGTGGAAATGAGGGAGTTGGAAAATTGTCTCTTTGTAGACTTGAATATCCATTTCCATTAAAAATTAAGCAGTGTTTTTCCAGCCTGGGCTTGGGGCTTTCAGACAATGAGAGGGATCATCGCTAGATATCAAAAACATTTGTTATTTTGGAGTTTTTATGTTTTGTTTTTCAATATCATTCCCTTTTCCTTATTATCTCCTAATACATAAATTCTTCCTTAGAATGCCGAGAGAGATGAGCATGTCATGTTTGATATTAATAAAATGAACCACTAGCTTTGTTTCTTTTCTGTTTAAGTTTTGGAAAAGAGGTAAATGAGTAAGGATCATGGGATTCTGAATATCTTGGAGAGCAAAGTTTTGAGTATCTATATTCTAGAATCTTATCACCACTCAAGCATTGTTTTGTGTTTCCTAAAACTCCATCTTAAATATTGAAAGTTTGATGAAGTTTTTTTTTTAAGACTTGTAGAATTCTTCTTATCTTGCTGTCTTAGAAAACGGTATGCTGCTTCATTACAAGAAAAATACTATTATGGAGAAAAGCTCCAATGGTCCTTTATTTAAAAATCAGGGTTTTTTATTTTCCCTTTTGTTATTTGCTTTCTCACCTGGCTTCATCTCTTACTAAAGTGGTTAATATCACTTATTAATCATAAGTATAATCAGATTATACTTTAAAAATAAAATAATTTTTAAAATAATTGTGTAGGAGTTCCTGTCGTGGCACAGTGGTTAACGAATCCGACTAGGAACCATGAGGTTGCAGGTTCGATCCCTGCCCTTGCTCAGTGGGTTAACGATCCAGCATTGCTGTGAGCTGTGGTGTAGGTTGCAGATGCAGCTCGGATCCCGCGTAGTTGTGCTCTGGCAAAGGCCGGTGGCTACAGCTCTGATTCATCCCCTAGCCTGGGAACCTCCATATGCCGTGAGAGATGCCCCAAAAATGGCAAAAAGACAAAATAAAATAAAATAATTGTGTAAAAGATTTTTATAATGTTCTTTCTCCTATAAGGAGAAGTTAGGAAGTTTGAGCAGGGACATCTTAACTTTGTAGTTTTTCTTTATTGATTGAACTGTTGAGAAGTCAATATAAATTTAAACTACAATGTATTTATTACTTTGGTTAATTAGAAAACTATTCTAAGAGTTTAGATTATGCAAGATGGTTTAGAATTATACTTTGTAAACTTTTTTTCCTGCCTGCACACACAGCTGACTCCTCTTAGAAGCATCTTTCATTACAAACAACATATTTTCACCCAGGTGAATGGGATGGGTTTGCATGGTGGGGCAGGCCCTGCCTTTATCTCCCCTAGGTGGAGACTTGTGATTTCTGTCAGTATTCTGTCCTGGATACATGGTCTTCCTAATTTTCTCCCTGGAAAGCCTTTTCTTTAAGCAACTGAGATTACCAGTGCCTTTGATGTGTCAGTATAAATGCAAAAAACTCTGAAATAACAATATTCTTATAGGAAAGGAGAAAAAAATAACGGTAGGATATAGATAGTGGTTAAGTTATAGAAAAGTTTTTTTAATTGGCATTACATCTTAAAATGATGTAGAAACAAAATGTGCTTTGTTAAAGCCCCATTAATCACTTTAATTGAAGTTGATATCCTATCAATTTGACAGTCCTCCTTAAGCTTAATATTATAGAATCATGCCAACTTGTGCAGTGTTGGAGTATTCTCTTATTGCTTATAAATGATTTAGTAGCTGTTAGCCAAAATAAGAAGAGGATTGATAACTACGTTTAGGGAAAACTTATACAATAATGTTAGGTGGGTTTAGAAAGAATTTTGAAGGAATAACACATGGAAATATCACAGAATTCTGAATTACAAAGTCAGAACTGGGATGTAAATATTACTCTTTAAGTTCTTACTGTAATTTGCAGAGATTGTTCGATTTGCAGATGTATAAGACTTGAGGATTTATTTACCTCATTATAAAAATAATTTAGCTTCCCTTTTCCCCTAGTGCTCAGTATCATAGAAAAACTGACATGTCTTATTATACGGATTAGCTGTTTTAACTTTAGTTGTATTTCTGATATCTGTATATTGTTCTATTACCAGAGTACTGCAGAGCTAAATTAAGCAAGATAACCTTTTGTCAGAATGCTGAGTCTGTGGTGGGGGAAATAGTTGTAAACCAATGAAATTTGCTTGTTGATTAGTTTTATTTTTTGCATCAATCAAAAACTTCAGAGGTTGTCTTGCTTTTCATGATCTGGTTTTATCTTGTCTTGAAAGAAAATCAGGTACTTTATGTATAGAATGTAGTATTATAAGTAATATCATTGTAGTCTGTGAAGAAATATATTAAAAAGTTGAAATAAATTCCTAGTACAGAAATTTTTAGATAATACTTCCAACTTGCATGTAGATTATATTGAGATGCTTGGAAATAATTTTTTTTTTTTTTTGGAAGAGAAACAGTGCTATAGATGACATTTCCTCCTCCCATTAACCTGTAAAAGCTGATTTGGTTTATAATTAACATATAGGACCACATTTTTTTTTTCCAGAGAAAATAATGCTATTGCTAATAAGTAATTAGGAAACAAATTTGAGCAAGTATTTATCTTGAATCATGGTATTTGAGAAAAAACAGATTTGTGTGAAAGGGAGATAAACTAGAGTGGCATTAACTAAGATGAGAATAATGAAAGTCAGAAAACGGGATGATACTCACTGAAAAATGAGGTGCCTGACTACAGGAGGTACTACTTCCCCATCACACACTTCTGAGGGCCTGGTTGCCTTGGGAATAGGTGTATAAAGATGAGCTATTCTTGTGTTTCATATTTTCTTGACATTTAAAGGTGGGGCTCTCTTCTAAATAAGTCTTAAGAAAACAAAGCCTAAGCCTTTATAAAACTTAGAAAATCCTTTAAATATATGACCCCGAGTGATAAATAATTTGTGTATTACCACTGATTAAAAACAGTTCTTAGTCCAAAACTTTTTCTATATTGATTGATTTTTACTTTGAGTATGTTGTCCCAGAGAAATAGTTTTTATTTCATCCTTCAAAAGGTCTATTTACCATTAAAGCATAGAATTAATGCCAGACTACTAGAGTTCCTGTCATGGCTCAGCAGAAATGAATCTGACTAGTATCCATGAGGACGCAGGTTCGTTCCCTGATCTCGGCTCAGTGGGTTAAGGATCTGGTGTTGCCCTGAGCTGTGGTGTAGGTTGCAGATATGTATCGGATCTGATGTTGCTGTGGCTGTGGTGTAGGTTAGTGGCTACAGCTTCGATTCAACCCCTAGCCTGGGTATCTCCATATGCCGTAGGTGTGGTCCTAAAAAGAGAGAGAGACGGAGACAGAAAGAAGAAAATATGTTAATATAATTAGTACCTGTTCTCTATTAGGATTCTACCTAGGATACTGGATATAGATGTGGGATCCCAGCTGCCCTAGCAACAGGCACCAACCCTAAGTAAGTCAATTTGAAGGTGATAAAGCACCCGAGGCATATGGAGCTCCCAGGCTAGGGGTGGAATCGGAGCTGTAGCTGCTGGCTTATGCCACAGCCAAGGCGACACCAGATCCAAGCCTCATCTGCAACCTACACCACAGCTCAAGGCATTGCTGGTTCCTTAACCTTCTGAGTGAGGCCAGGTATCGAACCTGTGTCCTCATGTGTGCTAGTCACATTCGTTTCCACTGAGCCGCAATGGGAACTCCTTAAAGTATTTTAAATAAGCATCAAAGGACAGCTTCCTTTTAAGGAGCAAGGACCTTGTCCTTGCCCATGTGTTCTGAGTTCAGATTCTTCTGACTGAAAATGTATGAACAAACTACATACTTCTGTCCACGTAGCTCTGTTCTTAAAAAAGATGTCATGTATTACTGCTAAACTACCATGTTGCCATGTAACCATGTAATTTAGGTGCTCTATACAATTTTGTAGAGGCACTGTAATAAGTCGTGAGGAGAATATACTCTAGAACCAGACCACCTTGATTTCAATCCCAACTGCTCTAATCTAGCTGTGTGGTCTTGGGCTAGTTAGTTAACCTAGCTATGTCACAGTTTTTTTTAAATCTAGAAAATGTGGTGATAGTGATTGGCTAATGTAAGGATGAAATGAGTTAATTGGTAATGCTTAGCCCTTTGCAAGTACTAAATAACAGCTGTTATTATTTTCCATGCTTGACATAATTCATGCAAAAGTTGCTTCTCTGGATTTTTTTGACTAAGCATTTTATTTTGTATGATGAGTTTATTCTTTCAAGGAGAACAGTTTGGTATAATGGAAATTTAGGTTCTACCTATGGGCCATTCACTGATTTGATTTTGATTTGATTAATTATGGAGAGGGGATTGAGATCAAATGATCTCTAATATTTTCACATAAAATTTAAATATTTAACTATTTTAAAATAGGTGAGCATGTTGAACTTCTGGTTATTTTTGAATACTCAGCAGGAACTTGTTTAAAGTTTTTGGTTTTATCAATCATACTCTGAAATGTGTGATCCCAGATGCTTAGTTTTTGTACCACAGCTTACCCAGTAGCTATTAGTAACTCTCAGATTTTGAATTAGTGGATGATTTGCAGATGATTCTTGTTGTTTGTGTTTTATTCTAAATATAAACTACTTGACAAACATGCCCAATAAAAGATAGTTCCCTAAGGTTATTTCTACCTTGGCGTTTCATGTCGCTGAGAACCTATTTCATAAAATTATTCTAATAGCCTCCTAGTAAATATGGGTTAGATGAACTAGAAATACATTCTTCCCCTAACTATAGCTTCGTATGTATATATGCACTTTTTATTAATTTAAAAATGTTATAGGAGTTTCCGTCGTGGCGCAGTGGTTGACCAATCCGATTAGGAACTATGAGGTGCCAGTTCGATCCCTGGCCTCGCTCAGTGGGTTAAGGATCCGGTGTTGCCAGGAGCTGTGGTGTAGGTCGCAGATGCGGCTCGGATCCCACGTTGCTGTGGCTGTGGCGTAGGTCAGCAGCTACAGCTCCGATTAGACCCCTAACCTGGGAATGAACCGCCATATGCCGCAGGAAGCGACCCTAGAAAAGGCAAAGACAAAAAAAAAAGAAAGAAAGAAAAAAGAAAATGCTATAAATTTCACTTAGATTTGCCTTGCTTTGGGTCCTGTTTCCTGGAAGACTATTCAGATTTTTATTAGTTTTTCTCTTCCTTGCAAAGGGCACCTGGTAGATAAGCATGTTGTAGAATCAAAATGAATGTTGTAGTCAAATTGTATTGGAGTTGAGGTCCTATAAAGATGGTTGTATTTAACTTCCACAGAGTTATTTGTGGTTTTTCCTGAACTTTTCCTTCTGCAGCAAAGTTCTGTTTTCATTAACTACACACTATTTTAAAGTAGAAGATGGTGGTGAAAGATCAGTCTGTGTTACATTTGGATTTTTTTTCTTTGTGAAAGCAATGGCAGTCTTGATTGTAACAGAAAACTATCTGGAATTTGGACTTGAAACAGGTAATAATTTCACATCTAAGTTTTTAAGATTAAGTTTGAGGTGTATTTATTATTCTTAAGATTTTTTTTGTTTGTTTTTTCAGGTAAATTTTGTTGCTTTTTTCCCAAAATACTGTCCCTTTCCCATTTTTTCCTTACAGTTAAATGTTTCTCTAATGCTAAAAGTTTACTCACATAAAGATGCAAATTTTAATGCAGATTTTCTACACACTCATGGAATGTACAAAAATGAAAGGGATGTTTTCAAAGACTATTTCTCCTAATAACTACATTTTTATTACATTATGGCATACTAATTAGCACATGAAAGAGCTAAGCTCCTCACTTCAAAATTTAAGATGTTCTGTTTTCTAGCATTTTATTTCCAGAAAAGGATTCTGTATTTTACCTTTGTGATAATAGTAAACTTTTGTCCCCCCGCAGGGTTTACAAATTTTTCAAACAGTGCGATGCAGTTTCTTGAAAAGCAAGGTTTAGAATCTCAGTAAGTTTTTTTTTAATTAAGCATTATTCAAATTTAAAATTTTCACTTTTAGTAAAGTAGCATTTACTGTAAGTGGTTCTTTGTTTTTAATCATTGAAAAGAGTTTTAATTTTTAAGTAGGATTGTCATTTTTTGCATTACTCTTTTTACAATTATATAAAGTTAGTATCTTTTATAAAATTCTTATTTGAATTTGCTCTTATTTAACTTAATTCATCTTCTACTAGAAATGAAGCTAAATTTATATGTCCTGTATTATTTCCTGTGCTGAATATGTAGGTTGGATTGTTATAACTGTGGATTAAGAGATGCCTAATTGACTTTATACTTCACCAAAATCCACTATAGATGATGAAATAAAAGCAGTATTTTTGTAGGTGTTTACTTTGTTGTACTGTTATTATTATAGTTTGTAAAGTAATTGATTAGAGGAAAGGAAATTTATAGAAAATTGACTTCAAAAATTTATCAGCTTTTTAAAAAATTTTATTTTTAGGGGTCCTGTTTCAAAACTTACTTTCAAATTTTTCCTGGCTATTTTCTGTTCACTCATTGGGGCTTTTTTGACATTTCCTGGATTACGGCTGGCTCAAATGCATCTGGATGCCCTGAATTTGGCAACAGAAAAAATTACACAGTAAGCGGAAAATGTACATAAGCACATGCAGATAAATATATGTTTTCCATCTAATGAAGGTATATTATTGTGATGAAATCATAAATTATTGTGTTGAAAATTAATAACCATTTGATGTCACACTACTTCCTCTTTCTGCTATAAGCAGGTTTCTTTCATTTGTATATTTTAAGTCTTATGTTAAAAAAACCACTAAATTACTAAATTTCTGTTTTACCTCTTAAAATGTCAAAATTTTTAAATATCAATATTTATGTTCTTTGGAACTCAGAAACCAATGTTTATGATATTGTAATCATTGATCTAAGGATCCATGGAAATTTCTTTAAATCAGAATTTTTAAATTAAAAATACTTCTTTAAATTTCATATAAATAGTTTTTAAATAAATTAATATTTTAAAAGTATTTTATTTAAAATTTTGAAAGTAAATCTGTATATATAAGAAATATTTATTTTCTTTATGTTATTGGTCTGTTTGTAAGACTTGTTAAATACATTATTTTGAGATTGCTAATACTGCAGAGTATTAGATATTATAGATTACTATTTTAGATCTTAAATGGAGAAATTGTATTTGAATCTCTGCATATAGTTCAGAGCCCATTTACTATATTTTTTGTGGTTGTACAAATTTTTTTTTTGTTACTGATGCAGACATCTTGACAGTGGCAGATTTTTATCTTCTTCAAATCATATCCAGATCCAAATTTCCAAGTCTACTTTTGTTTTGCAGTAGAAGCCCAAGTTGAGAATATTCCATTTTGATATATGTATTTATAGTCATTAAGTTTCTCTGAGTAATCATATTTCCTAACATTTCTGCTATAAAACCCTGTATTTAATGCTCCTGATTCTCTAGTCTTTTCACATTCTTATCTCTCTCACCTGTGTCATTTTCCTTTATTTTAATTTTTAAAGTCTTTGTGTTTTGTTTCTTACCTCCATTTTTTTCTGCATATGCTTTGTGTGTGTGTTTACTTATTCTCACCTCCCAGTACACACTCCTTCATCCTTTTTTCTGCTCCTTTTACTCAGCATGCTCTTGGCTACATTATGCCTTTCCCCCACCACCCATCTCTCTAATGGCTTCTTTTAAAACAAAACCTGGTTCTCCCCCCTCCTCTCTGTGCACACACTTCAGTCCACTAACCCCAGTGTTATGATTTAAATAAGCTGAAAGGGTGGGTGGAGGGGAGCCCTTCACCAGCTACTGAAACCGCTGTGGGCTGCTCCTTGATACTAGAGTGTTCCCTAGCAACACTGCATACCTAATACTGCTGCTTTCTTCCCCCGCACCCGATGGTTTACCCAGGCTGTGGGATGAAAGAATCACTTTATCAAAACATTTAAAGCATTTAGAGGTGCTTTGGGGTTGGGGGTGGGGCGCATTTAATTTCCTTCTCAGTAAAACGTGGCTTTTTAAAGATTTTTTTCCCTTAGGGAAATGGGAGTTTTATTTTCAGTATATTGTGCCCCCCCCCCATTGTGTTGTAGCACTCAGCCCAGATACAAGGTGTGGGCAAGCCAGTTTTGTTATGAGAGCAGCATGACTGGCACAAAGAGCAGCATTCTCCTCATCCCCATTGCCAGGCACTAGTAGTTGATTTAGTGCTGGAGCTTAGAACCAGAGTTCCACCTTTCCCTGTCAGGTGTTCATGGTTTCCTGATCCAGCCCTGTTTCCTCACATAAAACACTATCACTTGCATTGTAGTGGTGTTCTAAAGTTTAGACCCCAGCATGGTTGGGAATGAAAATAGCACACAGTAATAAAATGGTCTAAAGAATTTGTCTTTCTGAAATAAGGACAGTCTTTACCAGTCGTCTGTCTCTGTAGGATACATAATTGGGACAGCAATTAACAATGAAGTTACAGCTCACACCTGAAACCTCTTGCTGTGTTGGGTACTGCCCTGTAGGAGTAATGTAAATTTCCTTGGTTTGTATCGGATAGGGAAATTAATTTCAAGTATGTTCATAATACTCCAGGAAATTAAAATGTGAATCATGTATGATTTTAACAAAGTAATTAAAACATTAACCATGATCACTACATATTGAAGAATTCCTCATTTATAAGTTGTCATCTGCCTATGGCTTCTAGTATTATGGACATTGCTTATCACTTTCTCTTGTAAATAATGAGAATGCCCTTGGTTTCATCTGGACTGAAAAATATCAAAAGATGACTCCTATGCTGAAAATCCATTGGATTCATGGACTATGTAAAGTGGGAGAATCATTTAAGTACCAGTGTCATTAAATCAGAGATATTGTGGGGGATCGTTAAAGAACACTAGAATGGGGTGAATAGATTTAGATTTTAGTGCTACATCTCCCTCTAACCTGTAATACCATGGGCTGCTGTGAGTGAGTCATCTAACTTTCCTCAATCCAAATGTTCCCATCTGAAAAATGAAAATAATGAGGTATATTTGTGAGTGCTCAAATCTGTGTTAAGTGATAATGATAAAACTAAAATAGTGATGACTATAATACCTTAATATAGAATACTGAAAATAAGTTCCTACTTAATTTTTTTAATTTCCAAGTTTCTGATGTTTATTAGTATATTTTATTTCTGGATCTTTATGTTTATTTCTTACATACTTTCAGAACATTACTTCATATCAACTTCTTGGCACCTTTATTTATGGTTCTGCTCTGGGTAAAACCAATCGCCAAAGACTACATTATGAACCCACCATTGGGTAAAGAAAGTGTCCCTTTGTAAGTATGGGTATTTAGGGGCTAATTTTTATTTCATTATATAGTCAAAAATGTTTTATAAAATGGTATTAATGATAATATTAAGATGTTATATTTCTAAAACATTAATAGAAATGTTAAAAATGTTATAAAATTGAAACTACAGGTCTTTTAACTTTTTGTGATCTTCATTAATAAATGTGAATGATGATAATGCTGCACTAAATTATCTTGTACACTTGTTTTTCTGTCTCTTCACTTAATATCCAGTTGTTATCTGATATTTTTCTCTTTTTGTTGTGTCTATTTTTAAGATACTTCGTGCATTTCTGTTACTGTTCTCTTAACTGTGAAAATTATGGAAGAAATAATGAGTAGTACAAGTGGGAATTCATGTACTCAGCCCTATAAGAGTTGTTAATGTTTTCTATATTTGCTTCACCCTCTTTTGGTTTGGTTTTGTTTTGTTTGTTTTGGTTTTTTTTTGCTATTTCCTGGGCCGGTCCCGCGGCATATGGAGGTTCCCAGACTAGGGGTCCAATCGGAGCTGTAGCTGCCAGCCTACGCCAGAACCACAGCAACGCGGGATCCGAGCCGTGTCTGCAACCTACACCACAGCTCACGGCAACGCCGGATCGTTAACCCACTGAGCAAGGCCAGGGATGGAACCCGCAACCTCATGGTTCCTAGTCGGATTCGTTAACCACTGCGCCACGACGGGAACTCCTGGTTTTGTTTTTTGTTGAAGTGGTTTTTCAAGTAAATTAGAGGCATAATATTTTTTCCTCGAAGAAGTTTAGTATGCATCTCTAAAAAGTAAGGATATTTTTCTATATAACACTGTTATCATCACACTTATCAAAATTAAAAATAATGACTTAGCATTATTATCTAATATTTGGTCATATTTCCCCAGTTAGACAGCTGTATTTTAACAGAAAAAGAACGAAAGAAACAATTTATTAAAAGTCATTAATACCTGTACCTGATATGTTAATTAGTCTTATAGAACTATGTTAAATAATAAAGGATTCATACATGTCTGGTTCAAACCCCATTTCTGATCCTCACTAAAACTGTCACTTGAGGGAGATCACATAACTTCACTGAGCCTCTGTTTCCCCATCTGGAAAATGAAGATAATAGTATTCACCTCACAAGGTTATCATTGGAATTAAATGAAAGAACACATGTAATGAAATCAACTGTAAGTAAGTGCTTAATAAATGTTCCTTTCATTGCCTTTGCCTCATCAGAGTTAAAATAGAAAACTTTGACTAGCCATTGATTCCATAGCATGTATTTTATTTTATGTATTTCTTTTAAATCTTGGTACAGATTTATCTTAGAGCAAGTGTGGAATCATTGATGATCATGATTTTTTTTTTAACACTTAACCTTATTGAATGAGAAAAGTATACATTGAAGTCATAACATTTTCCCCCACACACAAGCAAGTCTTTAATGGTAATTTTAACAGGTTCACTAAATATTTAAAAGTAATCCCAAGGATCATAGTGTTCTAGACTAAATCTTGGACAAACTTTGAACTCATATCTTTGATGCTAAAAACATTCCAGGCAGGTCCATCCTTGAAGTTTAATCTCGTAGTTGGATTTTATACTCCTGTAATTATGTTTTCTGATTTTGTATTTGCCTCAGTTAGGAAAATAAGGAAATTAGCACTTAGGACATACACTAGTTATTATGCTAGGTATTGATGCTTTATGTAAAGCATTTTATCTCATTTATACTAATAGTGATTCTCTATTTATGATTGCTGTTCTCCTCCCATTTTATTGGTGAAAGAACAGACTTGGAGGTTAAATAATTTGGCTAAGGTTTTTCAGCCAGAGCTGGTATATGTAGAGCATTTAGTAGTTACACCAACAATTCAGTGCCCACTTTCTGCCTCCAAAACTATGTGTACATTACTAGTGAATACTGTACTTAAGGGAAGTGGGAATAGGAAAATTTCCCCATGGTGTATTATAGGAAAAATTTTGTTGCATATGAAAACCTTGGATCCTCTTCCTATAGCTTGTCCCATTCCCTTTTTTAATCTTCATAAACAGTTCAAACAAAATTACAGTTTTATCTCTGTTCTAATTTATTCTTTTTTTTATTTGCCAGATCTTTGTATTAGGTGATTAGACAGAGGTGATTTTTTTAATTTTTGTTTAAAACCCAAAGTCCATGTAGTAGATTGAGAAAGAATAGCTGTCCATCAATCAAAGAGAATGAAGTGAAGGCAAGTGACAGGTCCTTCATCTGTCACATGGATTAAATGTTTTGTCAAAAGGTCTTTATTTGTAGTCAGAAGCAAAAAAGGTTATAACGTAGATTCAACCTAGAAGTGTATTTAAACTCATCCATCCATGCGTTCTTGGGCATCGGAAAAATAAAATGGGAGTTCCTGCTGTGATGGAGGGGTGGTGTGTCTGCAGCACTAGGATTCAGGTTCGATCCCCGGCCTAGCACAGTGGGTTAAAGGGTCTGGCATTTGCCACAGCTGTGACTTAGTTTGAACTCTGGCTTGGATTCAGTCCCTGGCCTGGGAACTCCATATGCTGTGGGGTGGCCAAACAAATGAAAAAAAAAAAAAAAAAAAAATGTGGGCAGACCGAGTCCATGTATGCTTTTAAGCTCATAAGAGAACATACACAGTGAAACCTAGAGTGGCTTTGGGAATTTGGAGAAATTTCTTCTGCCTGTTCTTTACCTATATATTTTATCTCATCTCAGACTCTTTTCTGAGATACCCCTTCATTAACTTAACCAAATCCTTATGAAGTTAATCTGAATTAGAGGTACTATTTAATTAGGACTAATAAGCTCCTCATAAAGTGAGAAAATATTTTTTGATTCACTGCTTTATACCATTCGTGTCATTCCCATTGCCTGTCACCCTCAAAGTCTGTGTAAGAAGTTCTTCAGAAACTCTAGTGAGTCTTCCTGGATGCAACATGCCAGGGAACACATGGCGGAAGGGTTTAAGGCTGTGGATGGTCTTGGTTCTTGTGTTCTGTCAGCCTCACAGGACTGATGCCTCAATCTCATTGTTCTTTATAATATAAATGTATTGATAAAAAAGTTAGGCCTTATGTTTTCCTAAGCAGCAGTGGTTTTCCGTTAGAATTTTATGTCCATGTTCACTCATGACCTTGTAGAAAGGAAACCAAGAGAGAGCATACATAATAAAGCCTTTTGTTCTATCCCTATTTCACATTGCATTTCATAAAAGAATAGTTCAAGCAAAAGTGTACACTTTCGCATCTTCTCTGTCTTTTCTGTTTTCTGTGCTGTTCTTCAACTTTATTTCCCCAGGCAACTTCTACACTGTAGTTTTAGTCCCTTCCCTACGTGCTTACACTAGACAGAAGGAAGGGTTAATATAGGACCTATTTGGGGAAGAAGTATTTTTTTTTTAGGTCTTTTGCAATTTGTTGTATTTTATAGCCATCCATTCTATCCTCATGTTCTTAAGAATTTTAGGCAACAGTCCCTGCTGTGGTGCAGTTAGTTAATCCATTTTGTCTCTGTGGAGGTGCCAGTTTGATCCCAGCCTGGTGCAGTAGGTTAAGGATCCAGTTGCTGTAGCTGTGGCTAGGTCACAACTGTGGCTTGGATTCACTCCCTGGCCCAGAAACTTCCATGTGCTGAGTATGCAGCCAAAAAAGAATAAAATAGAATTTTAGAAAGACCCTTAGATGTTCCAGATCCTGTCTGGCAGGTCACTCCATATGTTTCAACAGTCACATACTGAGTGCTAGAGTTTAGAATAGAGTTGATCATGGCTAGGTATTATTTTCAAATTACAGTGTTATGCTTTATCAAAGCAGAAACTATGGTCTTTTTAAAACGTTAAACCCCTAAAGGATGTCAGAATTTTTCTTTCTAAATTATTTTAAGGAGCGTCTGATTTTGTCGATATATTGGAATTCTTGATCCTTAGATATTTATATTGACTAAACAAAACTGTAGCCCGAAATAGATGGGTTGTTAACTTGATGCTTCCATAGGCAAGCTCTTGTGGTTTCTGTCTTTCTTTCTCCTAGTCTGCAGTTTAAGAGCACCCAAGTTTTCTTTTCATTTTATAGCCATTTCCCACCCCACCCCCGTGGAGGAGGGTAGAGAAAAGAATCCCAAGTATTAGTCTATTTTTCTCTTCTAGAGTTACCTGGTGGTGCATTATTTTCACAGTACACTTTTCTGTCTTGTTCTGTTATGTAGTAAAAGTATCATGTAGATAAATCTCTGGGAGATTGGGACACTTTCATATCTCCCATTGTATATAAGTATAGATTTCCTTACATCTTATATGATGTACATTAACACATGTAATTAGCATGCTAGCATATTTTGGTCTTTGAGAGCACCTTATCAACTTTTTGATCTGTAGAATGACAGAAGCTACATTTGATACTCTACGACTCTGGTTAATAATACTGCTGTGTGCTTTGCGGCTGGCCATGATGCGTAATCACCTGCAAGCTTACTTAAACTTAGCCCAGAAATGTGTGGATCAGATGAAGAAAGAAGCAGGGCGAATAAGCACAGTTGAGCTACAGAAAATGGTAAGTTTTTTTTGTTTTGATTACGCCTGTGGCATGTGGAAATTCCCTGGTCAGGGAATGAACCCATGCCTTAAAAGTGAGATGAGCTGTTGCAGTGACAGTGTTAGATCCTTAACCTGCTGAGCCACAAGGAAACTCCAAATGGTAAGTTTTATACTGTAGTCAAAGTGAAAAATAGCAAATACTGAGTTGTAAGAATAGAAGCATTTGGTTTCCTTCAATAATAATTTCATTTCATAATAGTTTATTATAAACAGATAAGATAATCTTAAACTGATAGATATGAAAAACTTTGATCTGATTTGGGTGCTAAGTCAAAGGTTCTTTTGCCTTAAGTACTTTATAAGTATCATACCATTTGGGTTGCAAAGCTGTGGTATACCTACTGTTGCTAAAAAGAACTCCCCTAATTGATTTGAAAGACATCACTATATATTGTATAGCCTTTATGACTTAAAGAGTAGGAAATATTAGTTTTAGTGACTAAATTTACTGCTTTTAACATTATTACAAGTACTCGAACATGGAACATAGACGTCTAACTTAATGGTTCCAGAAAAGGAAGGTGCTAGGAATCCATCTATCATTATAATGGACTGGACCTATAACATGATCATGTCTTTTTACACATGGTGTGGGTCTTCTGGTTTTTACTCTCAAAATTTCATAATCAGCAGCCCCTATCAAGATACAAATAACTTTTTTATGTTTTACCTTTCATATATTTTCATACTCTGTCATTTTACCTCAGTTGAATATGAATGGTGATTATCTTTTTTTTATGAGGGGTTTATGCTCATATATGACTCTGCTTATTACTGTTATTTAGTTTGATATTTTAGGTGTCTGTCTTTGGAGATTTTAGCATTTTTTTTTAATATTTGAATATGTAAGTAAATATATACCATTTGAATTTTAGTGATTTATTTTCTCCAATTTGTATTAGTCACTTAAGAACTATTTTAAGGAATTTATTTTACTATTTTCACATTTTCAGGAACCGTCAAACTGCATCTTTCTGAGGTCAGTTTGGGGGCATTTATAAGGAAGCATAAATTTTTTACCATTTAGTTTTGTTCCCATGCAAGGATTCTTTATCTCTCAAGCAATTCAGTTTGACAATTGTATGAAAGTTTAATTCGGTCATAACATGTCAACTGTATTAGAAACTTAGGAATGTTATTGATTGCAGGTTGCTCGAGTCTTTTATTACCTTTGTGTCATTGCACTGCAGTATGTGGCTCCTCTGGTGATGCTGCTTCACACAACTCTGCTTTTAAAAACTCTAGGTAGGCATATCCTGGAAACCGGGAAACGTGTTGTTCTACTTTCTACCTATAACTAATAGTGTTTTTTGTTACCTACAAAGAAATATGCTTCTTAAAATTGTTTCTCTCAAAGTTTTTAGAGGAAATATGGGAAACTTTAAGCTATGAAGTTGACTGATCATCTTGAAAAACTTAGGACCATACAGTTTTGTAACATTACGCTTTCCCTAAAAGAGTTGTTTGCTAATGATTGATTCTGAGTAACTTGAGCAAACACTGCTCATCTTAGTTATTTTGTGTTAGAATGATTTAAGCTCTTGTTAGTGTGTAACATTTAAATTATCTCAAGGTACTTGTCACCTTATGAACTACAGAACCCTTTGGTGAGTTTTACTTTGGATAACATGTTGATGGAGTAAAAATTCCTCAGTGGAGGAACAAAGTTTTCCTTCAAGTCTGTTCACTAAGCACTCAGGTCTCTCTGTTGTGTTATTCAAGAACTTTATATGATCATATTGATCATTTCCCTTTGCTTAGATCAGGCATTCTGCCAGTGTGAGGGTTTCAGAAGCCCAAAGGAACTAAAAGCATTATTATTATTATTATTATTTTGTCTGTTGTCCTTTTTAGGGTCGCACCCGCAGTATATGGAGGTTCCCACGCTAGGGGTCGAATCAGAGCTGAAGCCACCGGTCTATACCAGAACCACAGCAATGCCAGATCCAAGCCGCATCCTCCACCTACACCACAGCTCACGGCAATGCCAGATCCTTAACCCACTGAGCGAGGCCAGGGATGGAACCTGCAACCTCATGGTTCGTAGTCGGATTCGTTTCTGCTGCGCCACAACAGGAACTCCTTTTTTTTTTTTTTTTTTTTTTTTGTCTTTACTAAAAGCATTATTGAGTGGGCTTATAGATAACCATGGAGCTGATGATAGGTGTAAATGTCCCTCAGGAATCTATGAAACATAAAGGAGTAGCTCAATTGTAAAGTATATGACTCATATCCTATCCAACATATGAAAGTATATGATGAAAAAATTTCTGGAAGCTATTAATAGTATTTTATATTGAAATCATAGATAGTTTCTGAGAAAGAAATTTATTCTGATTACCCTAAGGTAGAAAAGATTCTAAGAAGTTACTGAGTTTGTCCCTGTCACTCCAGTAGAGGTAGCTGATTCATCGATTGTAAAGGGAAAAAACGTTTTTATTGTTTTACCAGATTTTAGTGCAGTTAATTAAAAGTAAATTAGATTTTTAGCCTTTATTTCCACTTTTACTGTTAAGGTTAGATTATAATCCGGTCGAGTTAAGTGAATTTTCCCCATGTATGTAGAAGAATTATTGCTTTACTTTATCTTCAACATAGAATAATTTTTTTGTGCCAGCACACTGCTTGTTCTTAATTTCAAATGTAAGTTAAAGAGTTTGTTTTTTATTTTTATTTTAAATAAAAAGCTTTGGAATTGGTTACTCTTCAAGTTTTATTTGTGTCTTGAATTTTCTAGGTAATCATTCCTGGGGGATTTATCCAGAATCTGTCTCTACCTTACCAGTGGATAACAGTTTACCCTCCCATTCTGTTTATTCCGAATTACCATCTGATGGGAAGATGAAGGTAACTGTTACACAAATAACAGTGGCACTGAGCAGCTTAAAAAACATTTTCACTCCTCTGCTTTTTCGAGGACTTCTGTCTTTTCTGACCTGGTGGATTGCTGCTTGTCTCTTTTCTACAAGCCTTTTTGGGCTTTTCTATCACCAGTATCTGACTGTAGCATGAATCTCAGTTAACAAAAAAGAATATTGAAGTCACACTTTGAGTTCAAATAGTCATGCCCTTGAAGGGCTGATGAAAACCAGAAGACAGCAAATACAAAGGAAAAACATATCAGAATATCTTGTTTTAAATACTTCCTCTGTATTCTCAGGGTGAATTAATGGTATTAATATTTAAAATTATAGAATAGATTGTTAAAGGCTATACTGTGGCATTGGAATTTTAACTTCTTGTATTAATGGATGTGAGAGGGCTATCTACAAGAGTAATACTTCTGATTACCTTGGTTTACAGAAACCTCCAGCAGTCTTTGAAACTTCTCATATGGCACCAGTTTTTGTGATTGCTCCTAATGGTATTGAGGAAGGTACTGTTTATATTTGTAGTGGCTGCCTATAGAACAATCTTCAAACTGAGCCATGCTTTAGGAGAGAGAAAGGAGCTAAAGTCACTTCTGTTGGTAATATACCAGTCACTCTTCAACAGCAACAAAAAAATCCAACAGAAGGAAAGAAATAGCTACTGTATATTACAGTAAAGAAAGCTGCATAGTAATTTTAAATTTAATGGAGATATACATGCTTAATATCTATAAGTACTGCTGCTTGAGAGTAGCAAGACTATTGTTTTAAAAAGTATTCTATCCAACTGAGGGATCTTTTAAAATGGTTGGCTATATGAACATTTGTAGTCTTGCCATTACATTTGGACCTCCCTTATTTTATTTTATTCTCTGATCCTAAGTACAGTTCTCTTTAATAGTCTAAAGATATTTATCAACATTGATCAGACTTTTAAAAAATTACTTTGTAATCCTGCTGACTACTTGTATGTATTATATATATATATATTATATATTAAATATATAATATATTGAGATTATTAAAGATGAAAATATTGGATTCTTATAATATTTTAAGTTGCTGAATGTATGTTAAAATGTGATTGAGATGTGTTTGTATCTAGAAACTTTCTTTCTGGAATGAGATTAAAATACATTTTGAAAATTCATCAGAGCAAGCACTTTATTTATGCTGCCTATGTGTGAGAGTACTTCAGATTTTATAAATACTCAATGATTGCTCCCAAGTTAAAATTCTTTTCTCTCATTAAAAAAAAAAATCAGGAGTTCCCATCATGGCGCAGTGGTTAACGAATCTGACTAGGAACCATGAGATTGCAGGTTTGGTCCCTGCCCTTGCTCAGTGGGTTAAGGATCCGGCGTTGCAGTGACCTGTGGTGTAGGTTGCAGACGTGGCTTGGATCCCGCATTGCTGTGGCTCTGGCATAGCCAATGGCTACAGCTCCGATTTGGCCCCTAGCCGGGGAACCTCCATATGCCGCCGGAGCCGCCCAAAGAAATAGCAAAAAAAAAGACAAAAAAAAAAAATCAGAACCTTTCCCACTTTAGAAAAATCTACCAGTATCATTTAAACCTATGTTAAGTAGGGCTTTTTGTTCTTCTATTTGTAGTGTTTATATTTTATAGGACAGAAATTGAAGTAATTCGAATGAAAAATTCAAATGAAATGGAAAAAAGTTGGGGATGCCTTTTACATAAAAAATGAATATAAGATAAACAGGTTTTTTCATACGAATAAAATTTACTGTTAAATATTCTTTCACGTAATTGTCTTGAAAGTCTATATATTATGTTTTAGTGCTATTGTCACAATTGAAAGCATTTTGAAAGTCTTCTTTGGGAGTTACTGTCAAGGCTTCTGGTTCATATTCATTTGAATAATCTCAATACAGCAAATTCCTATCTTGATATAGATTAAATATTTTGGAAATGGCTGATATTTTAAATAAGACTGAGTAATAAAGTAGTGCTTAAGTTGGATAAAATTCTTTGGTTGAAATGAATTGTGAATATAGCCTAATGATAGTTCATGTGTATTTCCAAAAGAAGCGTTCCAAATATACCTTGATAAAATAAGTATCTTATAACAAGATTATAGTGAAGTATGACATTTATTTTATATGGGGAAGTTCTCATATATTGGACTTGAAAAAATCTTATGATATTTATAACCATTCTTATTAAAAAGCTATATTATGAAAGTTATAATTAAAGTTATTATTTTGATTTTCAAAGATTGTATAGTAGAATAATATGGAGGGAAAAGAATAGAATTCATTACTGGTTAGAATAACATGTTTTTCTGAACTAGAATTCTCCCTAAGTATACTATGAACTTAGGCAATCTCTTTGTTATAAATAATGGATATGGTGTAGGGTTTTTTTGCCTTTTAAATCAAATTTTGAAAGAATGATGGTCATAACTACTAACAGTTTATTTAAGCATATTGTCTTTGTACCAAGAATTATGTTCTTTAAATGCAAAAGGGTTTGTACTTTATGTAAACCAAGTAATATTTTAAAAATTGAGATATAGTTGATATAGAATGTTGTACTGGTTTTAAGTGTACATCATAATGATTTTTCATTCATGTATATATTTCAGAATGATTGCAAATAATATTTTTGAATGTCTCAAATTAGGTCAGTAGAATTCTTTTGTTTTTTTGTTTTGTTTTTTTGTTTGTTTTTTTTGTTGTTGTTGTTGTTGTTGTTGTTGCTATTTCTTGGGCCGCTCCCGCAGCATATGGAGGTTCCCAGGCTAGGGGTTGAGTCGGAGCTGTAGCCACCGGCCTACGCCAGAGCCACAGCAACGCGGGATCCGAGCCGCGTCTGCGACCTACACCACAGCTCATGGCAACGCCGGATTGTTAACCCACTGAGCAAGGGCAGGGATCGAACCCGCAACCTCATGGTTCCTAGTCGGATTCGTTAACCACTGCGCCACGACAGGAACTCCTCTTTTGTTTTTATATTGGACTCTAGTCAGTGTAAATACTTCAGAGGTCAGTTATTTTTATTTTATATTTTTGCCAAATTAGTTGAAACCCTTGCTTCTTACAATCTGTAGAATGTTACTTGACAATTTGTTGATTCTTGTCCCCACCCTCTGCCCATTGCACTATAAAACTTGTTAGAGCTCTATTCTCCCTGCTACCCCCATTGATTTGTCTGAGTTGAAAAGCATATGATTTTATCTTAATATCATGTGCATTTTGATTATCTTTGGTATTTTCCCCAGAATTGCAGTTGTTATACATAAATGACCAATGCATCTAAGCAGTATGGGCTCATTGTCTTATTGTTTCTGATATAGATATTTTTGGAAGCATAGTGACATTACTTCTTGAGTTGTGATGCAGAAGAGATATTCATCCATTAATGGAACTGATAGGTTCAGGAAGCGATAAGTAGAATTCATTATGAAATCTATAATTGGAACTTCACTGGATGGATTTTATTCTTTCAAATGAAAGATTAAATTCTCAGTATTGCAAAGCACAGGGTCTCAACATTCTCTGAATTCATGCATACTTTCGGAGCCTTCTCATAATTGAAGATAGTTTCTCATGGTATGTGGCACTGTTTGGCAAAATAAAACCAAGTGATTCTTGAATAGGGATCATGTGTCTTCATATAGCTATACGTGGCTTAAAGAATTACATTTAAACACACTTATAATCCTAGAGCTTGAACCCAGTCTCAAATACCATCTCATCTTTTAATTCCCATTCGTCCCATTATGTCTATAACCCGAGTTTATAGCTGAGCTGGTTATATGCTGTGAAAACTCTTGACATGGACATCAAGGATCGTCAGAAAGCTAATGTCAACCTTTCCTTTGCTTAAAATGGTAAATATTTTACTTACTTTCGTTCCGGAGAAAAAAGAAAAAAAGCAGAATATAACCTGTTTATATGCTTGTCTTTTGTTACCACTGAACTCCTTTTTAGCTACAAACTATTACATTGGATAGCCTATCTTTATTGATTCAGAGAGTGTGTATTTTTCTATCCTATTGTTTGGGGTTTTTGTTTGCTTTTTTTTTCCTTAAAATTCCCAGTACATGGTTATTCACCTTTTTCTTCCATTTTGCCAAAGACTGCTCATTTTCTTAAATCAAGTAGCAGCACAGTTTTGTGGCAAGAATGTTCATCTAAGAATCAGGAAACATTTCTTCTCATCACATTTCTGCCTGCAGTTAGGTTTGTTTTTTGGTTTTTGTTTTTTGTTTTTTTGTTTTTTTTTTTTTTTTTTGATTACTAGGCAGTCAGTCCCTACTAATTAAATAAAACTGAAATATCACTTTTGAACTCAGTTTTATCATATATAAAATAAATAACTTTCCTTAAATGTTTGGCTGTATATTTCTGAATCTGATACTGATTTCTCTTTGTGTTAGCATGAGAAAAATGAATAGCTGTTTTTGGTTTCAGGAATGGTTACAAATCATCTTAGAGGACATTCATTTATTGTAAGTTGATAATGACTTTACAAAGAATATTTTCTCCAATAATATTTTGATTTGTCCTCATTTAATTTGTTCAATACATATGTATTGAGTGCCTGCAATATTCCAGAAACTGTCGTATGTACAGTTCTGGATGTTTGGATAAACAAAACATCCAGCTGTTTGCACTCCAAGAGCTTAGGGTCTAGCAAGGGAGTGCAGACACTAAACAAAGGTGAATATGAATCACAAGTGGGATATGTTACCTAGTGATAAACTCTGATGAATGGGGGTGGGGAAATATGAAGATGGAGGGTAGGGATAAAGTTGTAATTTTAAATGAAGCATTGAAGGAAAGCCTCACTGAGAAGATGATTTCTAAGTGCTTTGAAGGAAATAAGTACTATCATAGTGTATTTTCTTTTTTTTTTTTTTTTTAGGGTATTTTCTTACATCACTGTAGTTCATTTGGTTGACAAACACCCCTGATTACTTGCATTTTGCTAAGTGTGAAGTCACTTAGGAAATTTTTTAAAAGATGGACAGTATTGTATATTCTCCTTTTCAGCTGGTGCATTGTATAGGAAGGATCGCAGCCATTGAATTAAATGCTGCTGGTTTACTAAGGAACTAAAACAAGCAACAAATATAATTTCCCAAGGTGACTTTTTATAGTTTTTCTGTCACGTACTTTATTTACCTAACTCAGACATTTTTGCATTTTAGCTTAATTTTGAACATTTTTACATTTTAAAAATCCAAAGGGTTTCGAAGAGTTGAAGATGTGTCCATTTGGCAGTTAATATGATGTGTCTGTGGGTCAAATTTTGCCCATAGTTCTTTTAATCTGTCAGATAATCTGTTACACAAAGTTAATTATGCAAAGAGTAACATAGCTGAGGGCAAATTTGGATTAATAACATCAAAATTTTAAATGTATGAAAATAATTTGAATAAAGTAAGTACCCATTTCTGAAGTATTAAAAATGAGGGAGATGATTTTTTGAAATAGTGCATTATACAAAAATTAGCTTTAATATCTATCTAGTTTATTTAGAATCTATTTTATTTCTATAATTCTATAGTGAAAGAATTTATACTTATGAATAGGAAATTCCAAAAAACTAAACAAGTGAAACCATGTTAGTAGGTTTACTTTAAATAAGTAGCAATGATAAGATACAGAAATTACTGTAATTGTGTTTTATTTACTCTATATGCATATAATGACTTGATCTTTTCTATTTTTAATAGTTTGTTAAGAGTATGAAATGTAATTTTTTCCCACAGGTTTAAATTTCTATCATTATAGTAGATGATGGCCTGTGTACCTGTTTAGGTATAAGTGGCTGATAGTCTGTCAACTTTATAGTCTATTGAAACTAAATATCAATAGACTATAAACATGAGAGAAAGAATTGAATTATAGAAATTTTATTTTAAAAGTTTTAATCATTAAATTTTTTTTAATTTAGTAAAATTTTAAAAGAACCACATTGCAAAAAGGAGGAAAACAGTCATTTCAACTATTGGCACTAAAGTAATTGGATATCCACATTAAAAAAAAAAAATGAACCTCAATCCCTATTTCATACTGCACACAAATATCAATTCAAGAGGGACCATATGTTTCATTGTAAAAGCTAAAATCATAACGTTTTTAGAGGAAGTCATAAGAGAATAATTTGATAATTTTAGAGGTAGGTGAGAGATTTCTTAGGACACAGTTGTAACCCTAAAATTTATTTTATCCTAAGACTTCATATTATTTAGAAGTTTCTACCCATCAAAAAACCTGTTAAGAGAATAGATGTGTCATAGTTTGATAAAATATTTGCAACACATGAGACAAAGAACTAATAATGTTCAAGATAAAGGAAGAACTACCCCCCCAAAAAAATGATTGAAGAATAGGCAAGAAATATAGATAGATACTTCACAGTTAACCAAAAAACACATGAAAAAGTGCTTAATCCCTAGCAATTATAATATGATGATCCTTACTATAGTTTCCTATATTTCTTGCAGTGAGTTCTTAGAAGTTCTTAGGTCACTATGTTTTTATCTCAGGTCAAGTTAAAGACTAATTTTTCCAGCCTGAGGAAAGAAGTAGAAACACAGTTGCAATGCATTGTTGGATTTTATAATTTTTTGGTAGCTCTCTCTGCAGAAGGAAGTGTTGGAAGAAAAGGGTGTTAGATCTTAAAAAGTTAAGATGGTTACATAAAATGTTAAGTAATAGTACTCTCCCCGGGTCAAGCACAAAAGCCTTTTCAAATGAATGATCAGACATATGCAGTAAAAAAAAAAAAAAGAAAAGAAAAAAAAATTTTTATGGCTGTACCTATGTCATATGGAGGTTCCCAGGCCAAGGGTGAATTGGAGCTGCAGCTGCTGGCCTATAACACAGCCACAGCAACACCAAATCTGAGCCACATGGGACCCACATGACAGTTAGTGGCAACACCTGATCCTTAAACCACTGAACAAGGCCAGGGATTAACCTGCAGCCTCATTGACACTATGTCAAATTCTTAACCCACTGAGCTACCATGGAAACTCCATATACAATAAATTTGATAATAGTTTTGTCTCCTATTCTTTGTCTCTGCCCATGGCATGTAAAAGTCTGGGGTCAGGGATCAAAACCAAGACACAGTAGCCACCTAAGCCACAGCAGTGACTGTCAGAGTTTTAATCCTATACCACCTGGGCACTCCTTTGTCTTTAAGTATTGATTCTGCACGAGAATATTAAAATTCTTGGCCAAAGTACGTGATTTCAGTTTTGGCATTTTAAGTGGAAAGAACACTTTCTGGTCTTATCTCTATATTTGAAAATTTATAAGTGCCATACTTGTACTTGGCTTACAAAACAATTTAAAAAATTATTTAAAAAAATTTAGGAGTTCCTGCTGTGGCTTAGTGGTAATAAACCCAACTAGTATCCATGAGGACACGGGTTCGTGGGTTCATTACCGGCCTTGCTCAGTGGGTTAAAGATCCATCGTTGCCATAAGCTGTGGTGTACATAGCAGACATAGCTCAGATCCTGCCTTGCTGTGCATGTGGTAGGCCAGCAGCTGTAGCTCCCATTGGACCCCTAGCCTGGGAATTTCTGCATGCCTAAGTTGTAAACCTAAAAATACAAAAAAAAATTTTTTTTAATTAAAAATTGAACTTGTCTCACTGACACTACATTTTTTTCACCCCTTTGTTTCATTTTGGATAGTTTTTCTTGCTATGTCTTGAAGTTCTCTCTCTCTCTCTTCTCTTATTTCATTGCCTAACCTGGTGTTTAATTCATCCAGTGTATTTCTTATCTCAAAACATTTTCCCTCCATATCAGTTTTTAACATGTTTATAGTCTACTTTTCTTGAACATGTAGAATATGTTTATAATGGCTGATTCATTGTCTTTGTCTACTGTTAGTGTCTGTGTCACTTTGAAACTTGTCTATTGATTGGTTTTTCTTCTTATTTTGGATCATATTTTCTTGCTTGTCTGCATTCCTGAAATCTTTGACTTGATACCAGACACTAAATTTTACCTTGTTGGGTACTAGATATTTTTCTTTCTTTAAATAATTCTGAGCTTGTTCTGGAATGCAGGTAACTTACTTCAAAACCTAGGAGACAGTTTTAATTCTTATGAGGTTTGCTTTTAAGGTACAGAAGCCGTTGATTTAGTGCTAACTTTTCCCCATTAATGAGGAAATACTACTCTTCTGAGTATTTCACCAGTGCCTCCAGGATTACAAAGTTTTCTCACTCTAGCTGGTAGGAACTGGAACTATTCTGATCCCTCTTTGAGTGTTGAGGATCTTTCTCCCTATTCCTTTCTGATGGTTCTCCCCCCTACACTGGGTCATTTCCTCAAATGCATCTACTGATCAGGACTCAGCTGAAGATGTGAAGGTATTCTGCCAGTGTCTAGAGCTCTCTGTCTTTGAAGCTGTCCTTTCCGATACTCTTCTGCGATCTCTAGTTGCTTCACTGGGTGCTCACAGCTCAGGGAGACCACTAGACTCAGTTTAGGGTTTTTTCCCCCAGTGCTGTAAGTTGAAAGTTTCAGCCAGTAAGCTGGAGCAGAGTTCACTTCATAATTTTTCTTAGGACTCGCTGTCCTGTGCTGCCTGTTCAGTATGTGAAAACTGTTTTTTTCTTGTAATTCAGTTTTTTAGTTCTGTAAAAATGCAGGAGTACATCTGCCCCTGGTTAACTTTACCTTGGTTAGAAGTAGAAGGCCCGAGCTTCTGAGTTTTAATTTTTTGCTAGAGACTTTTTGTTCCCCATCAAGTGTCTGTTCAGAGACAGCCTTCCATTCATATATTATTTTAAAAGCCATCACTCAATATCATTTGTCATTAGGGAAATGCTAATTAAAACCATAGTGAGATACTAGGATGTACCCACTGAAATAGCTAAAATTAAAAACTCTTAACACCACTACATGCTGACAAGAATATGAAGCAACTACAACTTTCATACTCTGTAGTACAGCCACACTGGAAATGATAGAACCACTTTATTAAAAGTTCTAGTAGTCTTTTTTTTTAATAAAACTAAAAACATAACTACCCAACAGCCCAGTGATTTTATATTTAAGTTATTACCCAAGAGAAATAAACATTCACAAAAACTACTCGAAAGAATACTCATAGCAGCTTTATTCATATTCCAGCCCCAGACTGGAAAACAGAGCAGGTGTCTGTCAGTGTTTAAAATAGATAAACACATTGGTATATGTATACAGTGGAATACTACTCAGGAGAGTAATGAGTAGTAACACATGCATAGTGACTTCCTTACAAAGTACAGTATGGAAAGGGGGAAAAAAGCTAACTTTACAGTTGAGAAACCTGACAAATAATCACCTTAACCAAGTGGTAAGGGTAATATCAACAATGATTTCATAGTGTATAGCCTTAATATGAAGAGAAGGCATGTTACCTCTGTGGTCTTCCTTCCTAAAATCCCTAACACTAGTCTAACCCTGAGAACATTGCAGAAATCCCAAATGAGGGCCATTCTCCCTGACCAGGATGTCTGAGAACTTTTAAAAATATCAAAACCAAGGAAATTTTGAGAAACTGTTAAAGCCAAGAGGAGACTAAAGAGACACAGCAAACAAATGAAAAGTGGGATCCTAGATAAGATCCTAGAAGAGAAAAAAAAAAAAATAGATGAAAGCTGAGGCAATCTGAGCAAATTATAGATGCTAGGTAATAACAGTTTATAGTATTAGTTCATTAGTTGTGATAAATATACCATACTAATTTAAAATGTTAATAATAGGAGCAACTGGATGTGGGGTATACAGAGCTCTCTGTGTTATCTTTGCAGTTGCTCCATAGATCTAAAACTGTTCTAAAATTTAAAAGTTTATTTTTAAATCTGTAAATATCGGACTCCAGGAATGCCAAGTGAATAAGAGCAGAGCTCATAGTTTGCATTTCTAAATGTAAGGAATGATGTAATGTGCTTTTCGTGAAGCTAAATTGATACAATTTAAAGGACCATTATTTATTTTTAGATTGTTTCTAAAGTTTGTCATGTTAAAATATCTTTTGCTTTGATAAGATGCTGATAGTAGATTTGGTCTACTTCTATACTACCACAATAAAAAGTTGAGTAGTTCTTGAAATAAAAACTCTGAGAGACATAGACTTTACCAGTTCACTTCCTGAAAAACCCTTACAGAAATTTGCTCCTTTTCCTGGATAGAGCCAAAATGTTACAGCTTTGTGGTATTTCTATTAAATCTACCTCTGCGTATTTTTAATTAAAAAGTCTAGAGTTTCTGATACTTTCTGGCACTCATGAGCAAAGAAAATAAAAGCAAGTTCCCACAATCTCATATGGCATCCAGTGGTGAAAGGAAATGCCAGAATCTTCCAAAGTTCAGAATCCAAGAAAAGAAACCTAATCAGTTCTTATTATCAGTAAGGTAAAAAAACAAACAAAAAACCCCAAAAAAACCATGAAGACCCTGGAGAGTATGGTGCCTCAGGGTAATGGATTCAGGTGAGTGGTAGAAATCTCTCCATAATAAAACTCCTAAAAGGTTTGGGTTTTTTTTTTTGAGTGGGGGGAAGGGTTAGGGTGGAGTGAGCTGAGGTTTTTTTTCTTCCTAGATTACAAGAGTTGGAAGTTCCACTGATGAATCTTTTGAGGTTATCTAAAAATAATTTAAACCTCCATCTAAACTACTGTAATGTTTTTTGCCTATGTGGTAACAGTTAAATTGAAAAGCAAGGCAAATTTTCAGGTATTCTCATTAATAGTCATACCTCTGTAAAATAAGTGTATATATTTTAGTGATGTGTATCCTTCATTCAGATATGCATTCATTTGCCCAGCAGATATTTAGCAGTTACTATTTGCCACTCTAATGTGTGATGTGCATATAAATGTTAAGACAGTTTTTGCCTCGAAGTGACTCCTAATTGATGGACATGATTGCCATATAGCATGGTAAGTATTTTATTAAGGATTAATGTCAATTTGATTTTTAGAGAAAACTTAGTGAAGGACAAAAACTGCCTTGAAAGTTGGAGTTTGTGTTGGTGAATGGCTGAATGTTAAGAAAATCATGTTAAGAGTTATCAATATTCTTAATGTTCAGAGCAATCAAGGCAGAAACCTCAAACTTATCAGTTGTAATAATATTGAAAGGAAAAAATATATTCTAGAGTCACAGTTGGGGATAACAATATGAAATACTATTTAAACCACTGTTTTAGAAGTCTGGGAATCTATTAATTTACTTTGAGTAGGCATGCTTATAAGATGATAGGGAAAAAAGTAGGTATTCTATCTCGGAGGCTTTTCCTTTATTTCATTTTTATTTTTATTTATTTATTTGTTTTTTAATTTTTATTTTTTTCCTTTTCTAGGGCCACTTCCCACAGCATATGGAGGTTCCCAGGCTAGGGGTCTAATCGGAGCTGTAGCCACCGGCCTACGCTGCAGCCACAGCAATGTGGATCCGAGCCGCGCATCTGCAACCTACACTGCAGCTCACGGCAACGCTGGATCCTTAACCCACTGAGCAGGGCCAGGGATCGAACCTGAAACCTCATGGTTCCTAGTTGGATTCGTTAACCATTGCACCATGACAAGAACTCCTCATTTTTATTTTTAAATTGAGGTTGTAACTGCTTTGTAACATCATGTAAGTTTCATGTGTACAGCATTGTATTTCAACTTCTGTATACACTATAGCATGAGCACCACTGAATGTTTAGTTTTCATCTGTCACCATACAGTGGACCCTCTTTAGCCATTTCACCCTCCCCTATACACTTTCTACTCTGGTAACCACCACTGTATTCTCTATCTATGTGTTTGTTTTTGTTTTATTTATTTATTTTTATTACTGTCCCACATATGAGTGAATTCATATAGTATGTCTTTCTTTGACTTATTGCACTTTGCCTAATACCCTCATTTTTTCCACCTAATACCCTCATTTTGTCCACCTAATTTTGTCCACGTTGTCGCAAATGGCAACCTAGAAATGGAATAGCTGGATCTTAGGGTAGTCCTATTCTTAATTTATTGAGAAATCTCCATAATGTTTTCCGTAGCGGCTACACCAGTTTACATTCCCACCAGCATTGTATGTAAACTCCCCCTGCCCCCATATCCTCTCCAACATTTCTTGCCTTTTTGATAACAGTACTAACAGGCATGAGGTGATATCTTACTGTGCTTTTGATTTCTATTCTCTGATGATGTTGAACATCTTTTCATGTATGTATTTGGCCGTCTGTATGTCTTGTCTGAAAAAATGTCTAATCTTTGCTTTTTGTTGTTGAGTTATATGAGATTATTGTGTATTTTGGATATTAAACTCTTACCAGATTTAAATTGAAACTGTCTTCTTTCATTCGGTAGGTTGTCTTTCTACTTTGTTGATGCTGTCTTTGCTGCACAGAACCGTTTAAATTTGATGTAGTCCCATTTGTTTACTTTTGCTTTTGTTTCTCTTGCCTGGGGAGACATATCCAGATAGATATTACTGGGACTGATGTCAAAATGTGAACTGCCTATATTTTCTTGTAATAATTTTCTGGTTTCAGGTATTAACACCATTTTGAGTTAATTTTTGGGTGCGATGTAAGATAGTGGTGAAATTTCATTGTGTTGCATGTGGCTATCCAGTTTTACCATTACCATTTATTGGAAGATGCTATCCCTTCTCCATTGTATTGTTCTTTGCTCATTTGTCCTAAATGAATTGGCCATATATCTGTAGGTTTATTACTGGGTTGTTGATCTCTGTGTCCATTTTTTCTGCCAATACTGGACTGTTTTGAGTACTACAGCATTGTAATATAATTAATTTGACGTCAGAGAGTATCATACCTCTAGCTTTGTTTTTGTTTGTTTTTTCCTCAGAAGAGGAGTCTTTTATGGTTCCATGTAAATTTGAGGATTTTTGGTTCTGTTTCATGAAAAATATCACTAAATCTCTACCTTTGAAGTGGCTAGTGAAGCACAAAGCAGAAAACACCAAATGTATAAGGCATATATTTGTCCAGAGACAAAGTAGAGGACCCTAGAGGTGTGTGGTTCAGATTAGGGACAGTGGGGAAGGAATGGGTTCTGTCCTACAGAGAGAAGAGGGGCGCTCTGACACCAGAGGAACTCTCTGCTTTCATTGCCAAAGTGATTATCATGTGATGGTCTGAGATGATGACAATTATTTGCTAATAGACAAAATGAAAAAAGTTGTAGCAGCTTGTTTTTCTCTGTCTCTTCTAATATTAACCTTCTCTATGAAATGTGCAGTTGTTTTAAGACGACTGGCTCAAACTCAGACTTTTCCTTGGTGGCACTGTTCTTGAGGTTGGATGGTGTTGAAGTGGCTGGGACATCCAGCTAAGGGGAAGTTGAATTACAGATACATGTCATGCAGGTTTAATGGGGCGTGTTTATGTGGTTTTCTATCACTTCCAAGTATAGTTATTGCTAGTCATCTAAGTATAGGAGTGGCTTCTGGAACATTCCTAACTCCCACTATGGTGACTCTTTCAGCATCATGTCATGAGATCCTGGGCCAGAGGTGTGTCACCTATTAAAAATATTGTTATTTTTCTGGGTTTTGTGGTATTTGGGCTATTTTCAATGTATTAACCATGATTTGATGTGATTTTTCATTCCAAGTAACTATTCACTTTTTAACCTAAGTTTGTATGCATAATTATATATTTTTCTTCAAGAGAGTACCCCAAATTGCTTATGCTTCAGGATCCTCAAAACCTGAATCTGCCCATGTTAAATTCATTTATGGGACTTTTAGCTCATTCTCTTTTCTGCTCCAGTAGTCAATCAAACAATAATTATGTGTCCATCTGCCTGTTGAAGCATAGAAAGACAAGAAGGTAAAATATTATTAACATTTAGATATACAGATTATCAAAGAGTAACTGCCTGGTTGAAGTTGTGTTTCCACCTGCTTGAGTTTCACTTATGTTTAACCAGTTATTCCAAAACTCTGACTACCAGATAACTTCTTCTTTGTCTAAATACTGAAAGAGGATTAAAGGCACAGGGATGGTTCTAGAGATGCAGATACTTTGTCACCAAGGAGGTAAACAGGTCAGAAGGAGTCTGAATACTTAGAAAACCTCACCCAGCCACATCCCCAGTTATCATTCTTGTAGTAAGAACAGAAGCTGTGGACAAAGGAACCATTCCTCACTGGGGGACCTTTTAAAAATAGCTTTCAGGGACCCTAGAAGTTAGACTGGTTTTTGGGAAGCTGCCTCCAGAGACTACATAGAGAGTAACTATTCAAATAATAATTCTTGGTGTGTCCTGATGGCTTAGCAGGTTAAGAATTGGGCATTATCACTGCTGTGGCTCAGGTTGCTGCTGTGGAGCAGGTTTAGTCCCTGGCCCAGGAATTTCTGCATGTTATGAGTGTCATTAAAAAAGAAAAAAAAAGTGAAAAATAAAATAATAATTCTCTAAGCCTCCTGAGAGGTTTGGCAACTTCCCTTGACTTGATTTTTCTCGGATGAGTGGGAAGACCGTTGAAAAATTTTGCCTGTGGAAGAAGCTGATAGGGTGAACGCAGACTGAATGTATGCCTTTAGATTTAGTTGTGTGAGTTTTGAGGGCTATTTTGTAGCTAAGAATATGTAGGTGAAAGGATATAGGGAAAGAAGGACACTTTGACTCCAATCCTATCTATGCCTCTTCATATGGCCCAGCTTCCTCTTTTGTATCGAGAAGATAACATTTTCCATACAGGGTTGTCAGGACAATAAGATTGAAGTCATCAGTGACTGGCACATAGAAGATTAGGGCTTCATAATCAGGGGTACATGAATGACCTTGAGAAGGGCAAATGCTCAGCAAACTCCTTAAAATTTCATGCAAATGTTTTTGTGTGTAAACATTTTGAGAAGAAAATAGTTCATAACTTAAGAGATCTGTGATTAAAAATAGGTTAAGAATCATTGAAATAGGAATTCATTTGTTTGAGAATGAGTTGCAAAGAGAAAAGTCTGAAATTCTCTAGAATAATCATCAAAAAGTAAAAGAGTGGGAAGAAGAGTGAGGTTGTAGTGGAAAAAACAAGTTGACATTAATGAAAGTAATTCTGTACTTGCACTGAGTACTTAATACTACTCTTAATTTATAAATACATTTATCTTTCTTTGATGAAAAGAGTACAAAGTATTTATTCTTTTTCATGCTGTGATAACATGGCTGATACATTTTCAATGAAGTAATTTTACAAAGCATTGTAGTGGGAGTTTAAAAATTAAGGACATAGTCCTGGCCCTACAACTTAAAAATTTGAATTTGAGCAAGTCATTTGCCTCAGTTTTCCCAAGTATAAAATAGTAGAGATAAACCACTCTGTAACAAGAGTGTTTAAAATTTAACTAAAGTGAGAATATGTTGAATTCCTTTGAGGGAAGGACCTATTTAAAAATCAAGATGTTATAGCACATTTTTCTTTGAAAATTTAATCTGTTCTTTACACATTTTAACAATAATGATATCTCAAATTCATTTTAATTGTTCATCGAAGAGCTTAAATTATTGGTATCCAACACCTTTAAGTCCTTTGGTATTGATGGTATGACATCATAAATCAGTTTCTTTGCATGTCTGGTGATTTTTACACAGCTTTATCATAACAGTGATATCCTATTGTCAAAGGCCGAAATCTCCATGCCCCAGAGCACATGCACATACACACACACTCATTCATCCATCACCCAGCTAATCCTATGCATCATTACATCCTTAGCATAAAGATCACCTTCTTGGGGCAGGGGGGTGGGTGTCATTCCTTCATTCTCTGCAGTTGAACAGCTTCCTCTCTTGCACTTAAAAATTACTTGTTCAAATATTGTTTCCCCCCGCCCCCCAAGCACTAAGTGGTGAAAACTGAGGTTTTTTTCCTTGCTACTGTATCCTCAGGGCTTAGCGAACAGCCTGATTTATAATAAACCCTTAAAAATATTATTACTGTTAATTATTTTGAAACAATCTTATATTTACATTAAAGTTTCAAGTACAGGAAAAAGTACAACTTTTTTTAATTTGCTGAGCTATTTCATAGTAATTTGCTCACAGAATGCCCCTTCACTCACTAATACTTTAGTGTGTTTCCTTGCCAAAGACATTCTTCTAAATAATAATAACAGTACCCCCATCAAAATTAGGAATTTGATATGATACAATATTGATATGTAAACTTTAGACCACAGCACCCTAAATCGTTTCTTAGCTTCCATGACCTTAACCAGTTTGAGGAGTATATGCCATTTGTTTTATATAAGGACCCTCAGTTTGGATTTGTCTGGTGTTTCCTTATGAGTAAATTGAGGTTATTCAATTTTGGAAGGATTATTAGAAAAGTGGAGTCCTACTTTTTTCATTGTATCCTATCAGTTGCACACAGTAACACACAATTACTGATTATGTTTACTATAATCTCTTAAGGTGGTGTCTGCCACTGTAAAGATGTTTTTATCCGTTGTAATTAATAAGTATTTTGTGGAGAGGAACCTTGAAACAGTGTAAATATCCTGGTCCTCACCAAACTTATAATTCATTACTTAAATCATATGGACTCATTTATTTCTTTCTTTTTTTTTTTTTTTTTTTTTTTTTGCTTTTTGGGGCCGCACCCACAGCATGTGGAGGTTCCCAGGCTAGGGGTCAAATCAGAGCTACTGCTGCTGGCCTACGCCACAGCCACAGCAATGCAGGATCTGAGCCGTGTCTGCAACCTACACCACAACTCTCGGCAACGCCAGAACCTTAATCCACAGAGCAAGGCCAGGGATTGAACCCTCAACCTCATGGTTCCTAGTTGGATTTTTTTCTGCTCTACCACAAAGGGAACACCAACTTTTTTTTTTTGGCTCATGTTTACAAAATGAATAATTATTTTACTGTCATTGCTTGTTTTGATACTCATGTTGTCCAAAATGTTGCCGTGAAAGTTCCTGCAAGCTGGCTTCTTTGACCTTTTGACACATCCCCATTTGAGCTCTTCCTTACTTTCTGGCACAACAGGATAATCCAGACTCATGCCTTCCGTACTCTGGAATCAGTCATTTCTATAAGAAATCCCAGTTTCTTTTAGTGGAGAATGGTATATAGAAATAATGAATTGAGCATTCAACTGTACTTATTGCTTCTGGGTTGTCATTGTTCCCAAACCATCTCAGTGAACAATGGATAGAGTTATGGAATATATAAGTATAAGCACACACACACACACAAACCTACATACATACACCCATGTGCAATTATTTATTTTCACATCCATTGATATATACTGACAATCACGGGAAAGCTCCCTCTGGCCAGCATGGATGCCTCCCTCATTGAGTCTACCTAATACCTTTGTTCAAGAAGACTTCATTGTTCAAGAAGAGGAAGGGATCAAAGATTACTTTTTAAATGTCTGAATAAAGGCTAACTTAAAATGTTACTGACTTCTGTCTCAAGTTTCTCCAATCTCTTGATGTGTTTAATCTCTTTCCAGACTAATCTGCATTTCTCTGGGCATGTGATAGGGAATATTCTGCTTCATCAGAAGAGGAATATAAAAAACAGTCTGTGCTTGATTTCTTCTAAGTTTTTGCATTTGTTTAGCTCAGTGTTTGGGGCAGAAAATGATTTACTATAGGGCTCTCCCCCACATGCCAAGATGCTTGGTATCCCAGACTCCCCTTTACCATTGCCACTGAAGGTCCCCTGCTAAAAAACTTGGGATACCTGAAAAACAGAAGCAGAGAACTCCCACACATTTCCAGCTGTGTCCCAGGAAGGCGACCTTCCCCTAGTTGAGAACCCCTGGAGCTCTTTGCAATTTGTATCATAGCTGTTTACTACTACATTCTCAGGTTCCCAGTAATTCATATGGAAGCCCACTTACATGGAACAGTTTTACTACCTCAGTCTGTTCTACATCAAGTACATTAACCTCATCAAATCAGTGTTCTTTTTTGATCAATAAAAATTACATGCTTTGGGGTTGGTGAATGTCGCCTATTGATTTTTTCAGGAGTTTGGCGGCCCAAGTTGCAAAGCTGCTTTGGAAAGAAGTTTTTTTCTGATACTGAAATGTCCCTTAAATTAATTGAAATATGTTAAGCCATAAATAGAAAGCTGTCTGAAGCAACAGAGTTATCAATGTTTAAATTAAGGCCTCAATACCATATGTAAAAAGTATGTTATTGGTTTGTTAGCTATATATTTTCATAGCTATGGTAGATTGCTTGAGTTTGAGCAAGTCAACTTCTTATTAAGAGTCAGTGAGGAGTTCCAATTGTGGAGCAGTGGAAATGAATCCGACTAGTATCCTGAGAATGTGGGTTCAATCCCTGGCCTTGTGCAGTGGGTTAAGGATCCAGCATTACTCTGAGCCATGGTATAGGTCTCAGATGTGGCAATGGATCTGGTGTTGCTGTGGCTGTGGCGTAAGCTGCAGCTCCAGTTCATCCCCTGGGCTGGGAACTTCCATATGCCACACATGTGGCCTTAGGGGAAAAAAAAAAAAGTGTGACACTTAGTAGGTTTGTGAGTAGAGAAGGATTGAGCATCCTTTTTCCTGGGTGACCCAAACCTGTCATACCTACTGATGTGCTAAAGTCTCTTTCCCACATTTCCTCCAGCTCCACAGGCTGTTGGAACAAGTCCATTCCTCTTTCCCATCACCAGTGTGTACAGTAGCCAACCTGCACTGGGAAGAAGCCAGAGCCTTCTACTAGAGGTCTGTTCTTTTCCCCCTGTCTTCGTTTATCTGGGCTACTCTAACAATGCCATAGGCTGGGTGACTTTATAAACAACAGAGATGTATTTCTTAGAGTTCTGGAGCCTAGTAGTCTGAGATCAGGGTGCCCACATGGCCAGGTTCTGATGAGAGCCTATTGTGTTGCAAACAGCTGTCTTTGAGCTTTGTCCCAGGGGAAAAAAGGACAAGAGAGCTCTCTGGGGTGTTTTTATAGGGGCACTAATCCCCCTGATGACCCCCTCCCAAAGGCCCACCTCCTAATACTGTCACATTGTGGGTTAGGATTTCTACATGAATTGGAGGAAGGACATATTTTAGCCCATTGCACACTGGGACTCAAACAAATGGAAGCTTGTTTGTGTTTTGCCCTTCGGAATTTGATCTCTTGGTTTAGATGAGAAAAAAAATCTCCTAGTTTCACCAAGTATACATATACAGGAAGGCGAAGTAAGGTTCAACCCATGCTATGTTTGGAAGAAAAAAAGAATGACCTTGAGAGTAAGCTCTGTATGTATATGGTATATGATTTTAAAAATTAGTGGGGTGCATCTGCTCTGTTTTCAGTAGAACCCATGGCAGAGGTGCTTACTGCTTCCCAAATATGTAAGCGGTCTCCCATACTTCCCAACTCTTGCTATTTGGCGGGGCCATGTGACTAGTTCTGCCAACTAGGGTAAGCTGGAGCAATGAGCAGAAGTGACATGAATCGCCACAACCTCATATTTGTAAGGATATATATATATATATATATATATATATATTTTATGCATGCTTCCAAGTGAACTAAATTTGGGTTGTGCTAAAACTGGGCATAGAATGTTTCTAAGATAATTTCCAGCTGTCCTTGGAAATGGAAGACATTACACTACTCTGGTGCAACACCCTCACTTAGAAACTAATGTGGTTTTATTTGGTGTGGTTCTGAACAAGTTTGAACCAGGGCTGATACAGTCCATTAGCTAGAAGGGCCTAATCTGAAGGGGATCAATTCAATAATTTAAAGACAAAAGTAAACTGGGAAATTATATCAACTTGACAGTTTTTGTGCTCCAGTTGGAAGTTTAAGCCATAGGAGATTTGATTTAACTCAAAAATAAACTCACACTATAAAATGCATTATCTGTTTCCTTTGCCATACCTCCTCTTACTTTCCCTGACAACATGGAGCATGTTATTTCAAGGATATTCCCAGAGACATGCATCACCAATGTTCTTTGTACCTGTGAATGGCCTCTTTCTGTTCACTTAGGATCTTGGACAGATGTAGCACACACATCCACACACACACACCCACTCCTTAGGAGGTCTTAACCTAAAATCAAGTATTTCTTCACCTGGGAAATTTTTAGGATTTTGATTACTTGGTGCTGTTGAAAAGTGGAGATTTTGTATGTTGTGTCCTTATGACCATATTTTTTTTTTTTTGCACTTGAACAACATAAACAAGGAGGAAAAAACACAGAACAATTTCATACCTAAAATTGAAGGAGTTGATTACTGTCATTTTGATGATGTGCCTTTTATATGTTTGCAATGGTTAAGAAAGACTTTATGGTTTGGAGCATGAGCACTTTAAAGTGATTCAAAATTATTGAAGAGCTACAAATTTTATAAAGTGCTTCAATTTGTTACTGACTTCAGCTGCAGTGGAACGATTCAGCAGAGCTTTTAGTACCATGCACAGCCTGCAAATGCTCTCATAATCTTCCCAGGTGTCGTTCCTTTACACGTGGGGGCTCTGAATGTCCCTGCCCAGAGATACTTCCTTGCTCACAGCAGCAGAGCTTCTATTTTGGAGACCTGCGTGCCACAAAAGAAGCACCCACACATGGGTGTAATTTGGGCAAGGCTGCAAACTCCATAGCAGCCTTCTGTTGTTTGGATTTGCCAGAATTACAAACTACTGGTCTAAAAAACTTTTGGACTACTGGTATCAGAAAGGACATAGGCATTGCAGGGTGGAAAATAAGTGGGAGAAGAGTAGGCAAGGTGGCTTAGACACTGAAAAATGAGAAGGTGCCTATTAGTCCCTTTGAGACACATGAAGATTAATATTTAAAGAGTTGGTGCTTTTGAGAGAGTCCATAATTTTGTAAAAGCAAGTTTCATTTTTCTGCTTTGTCATGAGCTTGCACTATTTTGCACTTTGATTTACATGTTTTAGAGCAACAGTAAGCCCTGCTTGTGTACAATAAGGCATCATCTTTGAAATTTAAAATGACCAGGCGGTTTAGATATTGACTTGTCATGTGAAGTTCCACTAAAGCACATGTATAATTCTGCCTTTTAAAATGGATTTATGAAGCTGAGATGTCCTGAATAGTACATGACTTTTCCATGTGATGGCTGCAAATGGCACAACATTTCATTTTTTTAGAACTAGAGTTGTAGAACTTAACTAGTTCATTAAGGTGAAGGTAATCGTAAATCTGGACAAAGCTAAATGCATAGAAATCAGTTTAAAGGAATAATAATTCAGCAGTGGGTGGGAGGGTTGGCCTTTAGTAGGCTCTCTCATATGTGTGTATTTGGCAACATGAAGATCGGGTGAAAAACCTTGGTCCATGTGGTACCTTACCAGGTGATTCTTGCCAGAGCTGGGATTAGAGTCCACATTTGCAAGACTCTTACATCATCAATATGCTTCTTACCGCTATGCTGTTGATCGTTCATTCTATTTAAAAGCATGATATACCCCTTTTAGAAGAGGATTGCACCTGTCAGAATGTAACTTTTAAATAATTTTTTAAAAACAATTGTGGCTTTTATGTATAAGAAATGGAGTACTTGCATTGAAATTTATTAGTACAGTTAATTTGAGTGAGCATCACTCCCAAATTTAAAGGTGCTAAGCATTTCTCCCCACCTGTCTTGGTGGAATTTCCAGTGAATACTTCAGTGAATGCCTCTTTGATCATGTAAAATATGAAGCAAGAGTGCCTTCTGACAAGGTCCAAGACTTCTGAGCCACACCATGGTAAGGCAGAGTGAAATTCCTTATCCTTTCTCAAGGACAAGCGTGGGAGGTTTTATTTTCCTGCAAAGTTCTAATCTTAAAATGATATCAACCTTCCCAATCCCCTCCTTCTGCTTTCCTTCTTCTCTCCTTAAATGAACTTCTACATATAACAAACTTAGAGTGCGTAACTATTATTACTATTGTATCATTTGTTTTCTTATTTCCTCCCCTTCCTTCTTCCTTCTTTACATTCTTTTCTTTAAATAGTCATGTGTATTACTGTCTTTTTGAGATGCTCTCTTTTGTGTTTTGTTTTTGTTTGTTTGTTTGTTTGTTTGCTTTTTAGGGCCACTCCTGGGGCATATGGAGGTTCCCAGGCTAGGGGTTGAATCAGAGCTAAAGCAATGCTGGATCCAAGTTGTGTCTGTGATCTGCACCACAGCTCATGGCCATGCTGAATCCTTAACCCACTGAGCATTGCTGTGGCTATGGCATAGGCTGGAGGCTACAGCTCCGATTAGACCCCTAGCCATATGCCAAGGGAGTGGCCCTAGAAAAGGCAAAATGACAAAAAAAAAAAAAAAAAAAAAAATGCTGTTGCAAGTGTGTGCACCCACTTACCTGGCGAATGTCACAATCTGTCCCCAGCAGTGCTCAGTTGGGGGATTTTAGCCTGATTCATTTTAGTTCTGCCTGAACCACCTTGGGGGGTTTTTGTTTGTTTGTTGTCTTTTTAGGCTGCACCCATGACATGTGGAAGTTCCCAGGCTACACAGGTCCAATCAGAGCTGCAGCTGCCCATGTATACCACAGTGACAGCAACATTGGATCCAAGCCTCGTCTGCAGCCTACACCACAGCTCATGGCAACACTGAATCCTTAACTCACTGAACAAGGCCAGGGATCAAACCTGGGTCCTCATGAATCCTAGTCGGATTTGTTACCACTGAGCCACAGTGGGAACGCCAACCACTTTGTGTTTTATTTAGTTGAAGTGCAAACACCTGGTTCTTTGTAAACATAACATTAAACTATCCAGACATTTTGTTTTCAGTAAGAAAATTTAAGAGCTACAAATTAAAAGTGCCGCAATGTAGTAAAATAATCAGGAATGAGATACTTGCCCTTCTTTCCTAAGTAGACAAATAACCATAAGTAAGGGACATTTGCATATTGAATTTGTAGTAGTATATTTTAATATTCAGCTCTGAAGCCAAGCAGATACAGTATGAAGCTCTTTAACCTTGCCTGAAGAATGTGGTTTTATATACCAAGATGATTATGTCTAAATGTCTATGCAATAACTTTGATCTAAGAAAAGCTGATCTGCCTTCACTGCTTCTTTATGAAACTGTTACTTTTGAATTCTGTAAGTCGGGCTTTTGTTTTTTAAGTTAAATATGTTAATTGAATACAAACATTTTATAAGCTGGATATTATTTTGCCTTAAACCCTTTAGTCCATGTAAAGCTCTTCTCTTCTCCATTTATACCTATCAAAATCCTATTCCTCATTTTCTGTTTGATATTGTAATCATCCTGGCTTAAAACAATCTTTCCCCTCTTTGAACGCCTATTATTGCACTTGCTCAGATGACCCCTATAACATTTACCCAACACTGCAGACTGTTATTCCTAATACATCTTAATATATCTAATTTCCCAAACCTGATTGTCAGTTTTAGAACCTTGTTTGGACACATAGTTCATTCAGCATTTACTTGGTGTGTGTTTATCAACTGACCACATTGTGTAAAAGCTATGCTAGGCAGCAGAGTTCTAGTGGTGAAAAATAGATGTGACCACCAGCCCCTGTGAAGCTGATCTATAACGTGAAGGAAGGTTAAAGAATGTATATCACTTGCACTGTAAGTCAGATGTCATGACCATCATGGTATTGAAGATATTTTTGAGGAAGGATCTGATATTCTGTGTTTGTTGCTAAGCAAACTTACGTCTCTCTAGAAATGGACTGCCAGCTCTTGGTATGTATGCGTTTGCTGCAAGTAGGATTTTCTAGTTTCTTCAAGTAGCTTTTGGAAGGATATACACTATAAATAAATTTCAGTAAATCCAACATTGTCTTTTCTAGGCTTTTAACATTAGCATAGGACCCCCCAGAAATAGACATTTCATTTCCATTTCATATTATGAAGCATAAGTTTGAAAAGGAGTTATGTTTGGTTATTAAAATCCTCAAAGATTGTATTGTATAACTTTCTTGCCAATGTATACTATATATTAAATTCAGGTTCATAATTAATTACAAACTGCCAATAAAAAGCAATAAATTAATTGTAGTATCAAATAAGTATAAACAATGTAAAAAGACTTAAATTTTAAAAAATTAAAGTTCTGGTTCAATATGACAATCTGATCCTCCTAAAACATTGATTAACTATAGGAAACCATCTTTAAAAGTATGAAACAAAGAACTTAAGAATCTAACAACAAAAGAGAGATTTTTTTTTTTTTTTTAAAGTTCTAGAAGTTGAAAAATAGATGGAGGAGTGGCAACTGATATACCAGGGAAGAAGCAACCACTGCCTGGAATATATGCAGAGGTGGCTTCAGCCAAAGAGTGGTCCTGTCTGCCCTGTGGAACCTTAGAAGGCTCTGAACTCAGAAATTGCAGGTGTGAGGTAAGATGGGAGTGGGGTATGTGATGAAAAACAAGCACTTAATTGGTTATATATGTTACCATCAAAGCCCCCACCACCCATGCATAGAGTATAGGAAATTGTACCATTTCTGAGACAAATACAATGAAGGCCTTCTCAGGAGAACTTGCCAGATGGCTTTAGGGAAGCTGGTGCAGGCAGTGACACACTATACAAAGCTTTGAATTATACCAAGTGTGTGTTCTTCAATAAAATGGCCAGCTTCAGAGTTCCCATCACAGCTCAGGGGAAACGAATCTGAGTAGCATCTGTGAGGATGCAGATTCAATCCCTGGCTTCACTCAGTGGATTAAGGATCTGAAATTTCTGTGAGCTGTTGTGTAGGTCGCAGACATGGCTCAGATCCTGTGTTGCTGTGGCTATGGTGCAGGCTAGCAGCTACAGCTCAGATTCAGCTCTTAGCCTGGGAACCTCTACATGCCACATGTGTGGCTCTAAAAAGACCAAAAAAAAAAAAAAAAAAAAAAAAGTAGCCATCTTCCCAGTCACATTTCATTTATTGAACTGCCAGTAAGTAGGATCCTCCCTGTGTTCAGAGAGCTACTTCTCAGCCATTTTACTATTTTCTAGTTATAAACCGAAACATGTATCTCTAATCTTTTTTTTCTTTTTTAGGGCCTCACTCATGGCATATGGGAGTTCCCAAGCCAGAGGGTCAAATTGGAGCTATAGCTGCTGGCCTACACCACAGCCATGGCAATGTCTCTAATTGTTTGAGAAAAATCAGCAATATGAGTGAAAAGGGCCAAGAAAACCAGTTATAAGAAAATAGAAACAGTGAGATGGCAACTTTCTGAAGGAAACATAATTCTGGAAGAATAGGAACAAAAAAAAATTCTTGAAAATTCTAATTCATACCAGAGAAAGATTAGAAAACATAATGCATGCATAAAATAAGAACAGGATGGTATAAAAAAAGAATAGGATGCTAAGAAAAAGAATTTATAGATTCAGTATGTGCTCTTGTGCTATTTAAAAATGTGATTATAAGACTAAAAAACCCAACTGGTTGAAAAATAAAATTAAGTAAATTTAATAGAAAGTAAACAAGTGGAAAAATAAATGGAACTGCAAGGGAGGAAGGATTAATCTCAAGGATCTTCTCGCAACAAATAGAAATTTCAGAAACAGAAAAAAGACAACTAAAGATAGGAGCTGGAATTGAAGGCCATGAAAAATTAGCACAAAAGTATCCATTGAATGTTCAGAACAATGAATAAATGCAAACTCACATTTAACACATTATTTAAATTTATTGAACACTAAAGATAAAGGGAAGACTCTAGAAGTTTCCAGAAGGGAAAAAAGCTTGAAGTTTTACAGAGGAATGAGAATCAGATTGAATCAATCTTCACATCAGCCATAGCAAAACACAATGAATCAATGTCTTAAAATATCTTAAAATTCCTGAGGGAAAATATTTTAAACCTAGAATTTCACACTCAGCCAAATTATCATTAGAGTATGAAAACTGAATAAGAACATTTTTAGACAAGAAAGAACCCAGAAAAAATGTTTCCTACATGATCAACCTTACTGAGCAAAATGAAGAGAGGTAGAAGGAGTGATACAAAAAGAATAACATGAGATCCAATGCAGAAAACAATGGCTACCACCCAGGAAAATAATGTCGGGATGTCTTAGCCTGGCAGTTGTGCAGAAAACTTGGAGAGAAGTTTGTCAAGATTGGAGCAGAAAAGGAGAGGCACTTGAAGAGAGATTTTAGACAAAGAGTAGAGTCCAAAGGTTTGATACTGTCTTACTTGATACTCATGGAGGCAACAAAGACAGATGAAAAAAAAAGGCAATAGGAAACTCCAAGGAAAAAAACTGCGTGAAAAAAAAATCTAATTATGGTCATATAATAAATAATATGTACATTGTCACGACAACATTAAAACTTTATTGATTTGGGGAGTTCCCATTATGGTGCAGCAGAAACGAATCCGACCAGTATCCATGAGGATGCAGGTTCAATCCCTGGCCTCTTTGGTGGGTTGGGGATCTGGTGTTGCTGTGAGCCATGGTGTAGGTTGCAGACGTGCTTGGATCCCACATTGCTGTGGCTGAGGCTTAGGCTGGCAGCTGTAGCTCTGATTTGACCCCTAGCCTAGGAACTTACATATGCTATAGGTGCCACCCTAAAAAGCAAAAAAAAAAAAAAAAAAAAAAAAAAAAAAAAAAAAAAAAAAAATTCATTGCTTGTGAATTTTATATTCAACTTATTAAATGTTTATAAGCTTAATTTTATGAATTAAAAAAGCAGACTCTAATATCAATTTTGGTAAAATAAATTACAAAATACAAAGAAAGCTGTTTGGGAGGTGAAAGATGGGAGAGAGCTACAGTGTGAAATCAAAGGATATTATCTGAGGTTGTTGCATCAAGAAATACATGGGAAAATTATTATTTAGAATTAAAAAGGCAAACAATGTTGGGAGTAAAGAATAATGATGAAGCTATTGGGAAAAGTTGTGGGATCTGGTACAGATAACCAATATCTGCATTTCCCCTGGTAGGAAGTTTTTGACTGTCCAAAATTAGTTTAAAAAAATAGATGTATTAACATATTATTTAATAATATGGTGGTAATCACCAGAAAAAGAAGAATTAGAAACAGTTTGAACTGTTTGAAGTGATTCTTTATGGGGGTAAAATGGGAGGAGAGAAAATTAGGCCAGAAGACTATAGCTTTTCATTTTAAGTTCTATACCGTTTTATTCAAGTTAAATTTTTTATTAAAAATTTAAAATATTATATAAGTATGTAATTCAATAAATGTATAATTACAAATAAATAAGAGACGGAGAAAGCTTATCTTACAGGAAAATTAATGACCAAATTAAAAAACTGTCTGTTCTCACTTCGAGCTTCTTCACACCCTTACACACAGTCTACATATTTCATGCCTCCTCTAGATCAGACATTCCAATATAGTACTTTCAGTGCAGGGCAGGGAGATTGTTTGCAAGTTTATCTCAGACATTCAAAGATCGACTGTTTGGGTTCACGTTAAGTGTAACAGAAACGTTCTCCGGAAATATCAGAATAGAAAATGAAAGGTGAGGGATGTTGTGGAACTGGCTTGGGGAACCTAACCTAACTGAATATTGGCAATTGCAATTTTCAAAATAGAGCCACAATTGGATTACCATTCAGTAATCCATACATAATATTAACTGACATTTATTATATGCTTAATTTATATCAAATAGTTTATATCCATTATGTTTATTCATTATAACTCCATGGGGTTAATGTTTTTACTGCCAATTTACTGTTGAAGAAATTAGGCGCAGAGAGATGAGGCAACTGGCCCACCCAAAGTCTCACAGTAGAAAGAAAAATGGAGAGTTAAGCATGTGAACAGCTCACCTGACTCTACAGTCCATGCTATGCTGCCTATCTATCTACGTACCTATTTGTCTTTAGCAATATAAGTGCAATCCTTGGATTCTTGGAAGCAAGCACCTGTTATTTGTCTGAGTATTTATTTCTCATGTCCTTATATTTCCTTCAACAAATTTTATGAGCAACGTTTTAATAGTGTTTTGTGTGAGGAGCTGTCTAATGGCTACGACCTCTGTCTCTAGAATCAGACTGCCTCAATTTGAATCTTGGTCCAGAATACATGTCATCAGCATCTTATGATGACCACCAGTGACTTAACCTCTTTGGGCCTCAATTTCCTCACCTGTAAAATGGTCATAATAGTTCATGTCTCAGAGGATTTTCCTGGGAGATTGAATGAGATAATACATACAAACCATTAAGAAAATTCCTGACACTATAACCTTCTGATCTTCCCAAGGAATCTTAGATTTTACTATTTTCATCAATTGGGAGATTTTTAAAAAGAATTTTATGGTAAGGGACTGCTCAACAATTTTAATTCGTATTTATAGTATGTGTTTAGAATTCTATTGTGTTCATTTTGTATTTTTCATCTAAAAACACTTATAATATAGGACACATGATAAGAATCACTAAAAAACTGCCACTCCCCTATGCTTTCAAACAGTTAAATAGACATTAGATACCCTGCATATTTATTCATTCATTTACTGATTCACTTGTTCTCTGAGCCATATGCCATATATGCTGGTAGGAATAAGGTGAAAATATACTAGTCTTCTACCTCTATCACCAAAAAGGCAGGCAAAATATGGTGCCCAAATTGGTATTTGATCCTCTGTCTTGTGCGAGTGCTGACTGTGGTAGGAATTAAGATAATGGTGTCTGGAATTCTGAATGTGCCTCTGTTAAGTCACTTGTAATCTGTTAACATGTAACAATTAAATGGCTGTGGACTAGCACAGCAGAATGGTGCCAAAAATCCTGTCAATGAATGCAAGAGGATCTTAAGCAGCTTATTGAAATTAAAAAAAAAAAAAAAAAAAAAAAGGAGGTGAAGTTTCAAAAATGGTATTCAGCCTTTATTCTGTGATGAGAAGAAAAATGCCAGAGCTTTAATTGCAAACATGATTTCCTAAAGCATTCCAAGTTTTCCTTAGAGATTTTCAGGGCCAGGGATTGACTATCCCTGCGCCTGCTTGGAAAGAAAAGGGCTTGATAAAAGTGCTGTGTCTGCTGGCACAGTTTAATCACTTAATACCTTGTTCCAATTGAAAACATAACCCAACCCCATTCAGTTGATGGAGCACCTACACTTGATCTGTCTATGGCTTGTGCAGTCACTGATAGTTCCAAAGGAAGTCTTGTAATTGTTGAAATAGAAATTAGGTTTATAACTTAGGGCCAAAATGAAAAAAATTAGTTGTTATAATTTGCTGCTGATGAGTCCTGAAAATGTTGTTCAGACTAAATAAGCTTGTGTCAGCCTGGAAGAATGGGACCCTAGTGTGGCCTGGGTACTAGGAAGAGAGGAGGGAGAGAACTGGGAGATGATTCTTTATTTCTGGAGAAAAACACAACTTCAAGGACACTTTCAGAGACCACATTCTCTACAGAGGTTTTGATTTTTATAATTGCTAAAACAGACTAGCTTTCTTCTAGAGAAAGGTGTAAAAATTAGCATAGGTATTAAGCCACTAACCTCAAAAGCTAGAAGAAAAATGTAAGTTCTTTTGGGGGGCATACAGTTCTTACAGATAACAACATTCCTGAGATCTTCATTTCCACAACTAGGTGGAGTGCTATTGTAGGAGATCATATAGCATTTAGTGCCCTTAAATTACTATAAGAACCAACCCTTTTATACATGCAAAGAAATGCAAACATAATGATTGCTAGGGTGGTTGTTGTGTTTTTGTTTATGAATGCTTCCAGTGTTGATCAGTTGTTTACACTTTGTACAATCATGAATCTCCTTAGGAATTTAGTGAAATATATGACCTTCTTCCCAGAAAAGTAGACATATGCATTAAGATATAAGATTCTTTATGATCTTTTCTGTACATTCATAGAATCTTAGATTGTTAGAGGTGATGGATCAGGTTAGGAAGTCCTCTTAGGCAGTTAAGACAGTATTAGATAGAGTAGACAGTTTAAATATAGACTAATTGTATAAAATTGTCAGGAAAATATTTGATGTTAATGTCTTATGTAACTGCAAAATACACTACAGTAAAGTAGTTCCTAAACTCTACACTTTTGAAATAGTAGATAACTTAGTTCAATATCCAAAGTTTAACAAAGCTAAGACCCAGTAGGACAAAACACTCAAGTTCACCTAGCTAGTTTATAGCGGGGAAAATGCTACTTTGTATTCTATGCATATCAGTATATATGCGTACTAAAGTTCCAAATTGTCCTATAAAGAGTAGATTCAAAGGACAAATATAACTTTTAAAAGGGTACTGTTCCTTGTCAATAATATCTATTCTGATTTCTACCTCAACATATTAGAACCTTATGTAGCAACAGGAGGAATTAAATTAAGAAATGCTTGTATATGTTTTTATTAAATCAGAAAATCTCATTAGCATGAATATTCTTAACATGTATATATTTTTAAGTGTCACTTATTCCTAATTCAGTTGTGTAAAAATAGAGTATTTTTTGAAGAATTTGAAGCAATTTTCATGCTTTATTTTTAAAGTCTTTTAATTATAGTTGATTTACTTCAATTTCTGCTGTACAGCGAAGTGACCCAGCCATACATACACATATATATGCATTCTTTTTTTTAAAGCTATCTTCCATCATGCTCTAACTAAAGAGACTGTACACAGTTCCCTGTGCTGTATGGTAGGACCCCATCACCCATCTTTTCTAAATGTAATAGTTTGCATCTACCAACCCCAAGCTTCCCATCAATCCCCTTCTTATGAAACTTTAAATTCAAGAAAAAATTTCAACATTGCTTTCCAGGGAAGATTATTTGAAAATAGAAATAATTTTTGAATTATTAAACCAATCAGTTTGTTAAAAATCAAATGGTTTTAGTTCATGGATCATATACCAACAGGGAGAACAAGTAGGAAATAAGTGCAATTAGGAAGGGTTTTAATATTGGCGTATTTTTGAAATTGCATGTGTGAAAACCTTCTGTGAAGAATCACCTGGGGAGGGGAGAGGGGCCCTGGCATCCCCCTCTGGTTGCCTGGCAGTTGGTCTGTGCCTCTAACTCTGAGAATCCGGGAGTTTGATCCTCAGCTTGTCCTGTTGAGTCTCTGCTGCCTCCTCTGGAATTGCCATTATTTTGAAAAACGGGCATTTCTGAGGCACCAACCATGCCCACTGCATTCATCCTCCACCCTTAGATTTGGAGAAGGAATGTTGTTTTGACCTTAATTTTTTTCCGGAAGACTGGGTTCTGACCGGTGTTGCTGCCAAGTGATTAATTCCCTCCGTGGAGGCGATCTGCCCCCCTGGGGACAGCTGGTGTCGCCTCATGGAGTGCGGAGGCGACCTCCGGCCACCCTAGGCGCATTCTGCCATTCTGGGCCCAGAGCTCTGCTCAGGTTGCGACTCCACTCGCCTTCCACACCCTGCCAGAGCTTTCAGGGTTCACATTCTAGGCGTTTGGCTTTGAGTGCAACTCACTCCAGAGAACTTGGGCCCGCGTGGCCAAAGGGATTAGACTCCGGACCGTCGCCTGCAGGAAGCACGGAAGTTCTGCTAACTTTGGTTCTCTCCTTTTCCTCTCTTGTGGGGAGAGCTGGAGTAGATAGAATTGCCTCTCTAATCGCAGTGCTGGGAGGGGCTGGCTAGGTGGGGTGAAGAAGAGGAGCGCGATTCCGGAATCGACCCCTGGCCCAGGCCTCCCCCCCACCCGCATTGGCTGGGCGGGAACCCGGGAAATGGGTGGGAAGTGGCAGCCCTAAGTTTTGCATTCTTGCTTCTGCTGGAGGACGTTGTTTTTCGGTCTATGTTTTGATTTTCTTTTTTGATTTCTACTTTTCGTGTTCTGTTTGGAAACAGGTACTTGTTTTACTTATACCCCTGCCCCCTTCAACACACCCTCTTTTTCCTTTTTCTGCACCCCTAACTCCTAAGATGTGCGCTGGTGTCAGCAGCTATCCTGACAGCCGTCTAGTCAGTCAAGCCCCCACTGCCTGGGTCGGCCAGCCCAGACCCCAAGGAGCCCTGGGGTATTACAACTCGATTTCAGTAGCGCGGTTCCCTCCACTCTGGGCATTACTTTTGGGAGTTTTCCGCGCACCATGAGTTGCAAGTCAAGAGAGTAACCATAACAGGGGCGCTACAACAGCGTTGAGCCCCGGGGATGGGGGTGGGGATGGGGATGGGGATGGGGGTGGGGGTGGGGCTAGCCACACCCAATCCTCCCATTCGGTCTCAGAAAGACTTGTTAGAAACTCTGGTTTCTTTTCTTCATCAAGCTTTACATTTCACTTCTGTTATGAATTCCCAAATGGAAGGCCGGCGATGGGGGAGGGACCATAGAGGGAAAAAAAAAGAGCCAACAGGCGACACATATACTTATTTCATATAAAGAAACGATACATATGTAATTTTAGATATTCTTCCGAATTAGAGTGCTGAGGCTATAGAAAACCTATTTTTAACACCCCCTTCTCTCATAACGGCCTTGATTGCCTAAATTGCTTCTAATTGGGTGGCACACTTTATTGGAGACCAAGGACGCATGACAAGCAGCCCTTATTCTTTCGCAGATTTAGATAATGTCTCAGGATGAATGTCTTTTCTGAGCAGGGAAAAACTAGAAAACTCTTAAACTGCCCAGAGTTTTCCTAAGGGGTTTGTGGAATAGGGGAGCAATACCCTGACCATCACACAGTCATGCAAATAGATGGCATTTTACAGAATACACTACATAATAATCCACTGCCAACAGTTTCCTCCAAGTCTGGAGTGACACAAAGAGTAAACTTTTTTTTTTTTTAAACCTCACTTGGCCTTCTCTTTCTCTTCTTTTGCATCTGTAAAATTTTCCAGCACACCTCTTTAAAACACACATATATGTTTTCTTCCTCCCTTCCTCTGCCTTCCCCTTGCTCGAGGTCTGTGCGGCCCTGGCGCACAGCTTGCCTGCCCTGACAGCAGTGAGCAAAGGTCATTACCAGGCAGGCAGGCGCCTTTCAGCATCACTGGAGTGTCAGCAACTGGCGGATATTTAGCAAGGAGTTCTGAAGTGCACCCCAATTTGAGTGTGCTGAGGGCTAGGGTCCAAGGTGAGGGCTGGTTTGTCTAAGGTGCTCTCTGGCCACCGGTGGGTAGGACACCTCAGAAAAGTTATCTGAAGATGGTGAAGTTGAAATATGATCAACTGAACAAATCTGACATGGAGACATCTCATTATCCGGCCAAACTGCAGTTTGACTTTTTGCATTATCCCCCAAACAAAGATAAAATTATTTGAGGCCACAGGAAACGTGCCTAGAGGAAGTGTTCCTTTCAGTGTCAACTTTAAAGGCAAAGATTCTCCTTGCAATTCTTTGTCTTCATTAAAAGAAACTCCAGAATGGCTTGGGAAAGCCCCTTTAGGACACCTTAAATTGCACCACAGTAGGTCCTGGGTGAAGCCAGAACACCCCAAGGTGAGGGTGCTTGTGAGTCTATCAAAGGCAAGTCCACCCAGTTCACCTGCCTGGAGAGTAGGGAATGAGCAGCCTCCGTGCCTCTAGCGCGTCTCCTGTTCGCGTCCCGCTGAGCTCATGCACAACTTTTCTGTTCCTTTTATGCATCAGAGTGAAAACACCTTGATTTTGGATTAATCTAATGCTTATGTTGCATTAAAGGCCCACAGTTATACAGCTTTACATGTTATATTGGCCCTCAGAGTGAGTTTATCAGCCCCATGAAGAAAGATTTGGGCAGTAAGAAATTCTCAACGGTGGCATTTCAATTTGGTGACTGCAATAGATGAGTGCCTCACCCCTGGCCTTGGTTGGATTACCAAATACTGCTGGAACTCCCTGGCTGTCTTTAGAAGATTCTCACTTATGCAAGTTGCCCCTCCACTCCTTCTTTGATGGGTTGGAGGTACGATGTGGAGGAAAACATCCCAGATTCTGGACACTGGCAACTCTGAAAGGTCGGGAGAAATCCCTCCTATTTTGGAGATGTCTTTTGGCAGCAGTTTAAAAACTGAGAGGCAACACCAAAACGTCTCCTTTTAAGAAAAGGTAGTCCTGGTGATTCAAATCCGATCTCCTGGCGGGCAAAGAAGCAATTTCCTGGAAACGAAATTGACATTCAAAGAGGGTCAGGTAAAGCCCAGCACCCCTGGCCATATTTTGGACCCCAGAAGGGCACTTCCCCATCTCCAGCACATTTAGAAAGAGAAAGGAAAAGGAGAGGAAAGAGAAAGCAGAAAGGGGGAGAGGGAAGAGCGCAAGGGAGAAAGAAAGGGAGAAGAAGGGGGATATTTAGCAAGTTAAGAGGTTAAATATTTGAACAGATTTGTAAATATATAGACAGCCCTTGTTATTTGGAATGTGTAATAATGCCTTTTGTGGTGCCGGCTGGCTGGGAGGCTGCGGAAAGGACCGCTCCCTAGCACCTTGCTCCCTGGGAAATCAACTGCAGAGCTCAGGAGCTCCCAAAACAAAAACAGGGACTACCCTTCTTTGGGGAGGAGGGATTCTCCTATCGGGTCTTTAAAAATAAGAAGGATATTAGTGGGGGAGAAAGTAAAGGAAAAGAGGAGTAAATGAAAATGTTTAATTTTTCTTAGCTAAGATTATTTTAGGAGCGTCCCAGAAAGCCATCTTCAGGCTGAAGTAATTTCAAAGTATTGTTTAAGCTGGTAACATGCTCCAGCTCTCAGTTATCTATTGTGAATCCATTATTTCTTTGAACCCAACTCTTGTCTTACAAGTGCACGTGCACTTGTGTGTGTGTGTGTATTTAGAAATCCTGGGTTCACTAATGGTGCATCTGTAGCTGGGGAGGGTGGGTTTCTATACGTTCTTTTCACGTTAGTTAATGTTTCCAGGAAAACTGTACTGAGCGGTGTTGATGGCATCTGTCTTCTGCTTGTGCCGTGGGCGGAGGACACAGGCTGTGGGTGTGTCCCTCTCACAGTTGCCCTGGTGTGTGCTTGCGCGCTCACATGTGTTTAACGGGTTCTCAGTGTGTGTCTCAAACGGAGCCCCCCCCCCGCCTTTTTTTTCCGTCGGAGTCTGCGTCCCCGCGTATATTAGTATTATGCAAATAGAATTACTCTGCTTGAGTGTTTTCTGGAGGGGGAGGGGATGAGCCATTTAAATTCTTCCCGTATTTCCTCCGCAGTCTATCCAATGCAAGTGAATTCACTTGGATGCCTTTTCTGAGGGGGTGTGTGTGTGTGTGGGTGTGGGTGTGTGTGTGTGGTGGTGTGCTGGTCACTGTGTGTGTGGGAGAGTGAACAGCCTGTGAGCACCTTGAGAGTGTTGTGTGTTCTCTCCTGTCTCTTCCCCGCTCCATGTTTTGTGTTCTCAGGGTGATTATGTGCATATTTACATATGTGTGCCTATTTCCCTGCCTACATGTATTGTCTTTCTCTATAATCCACCCATTTCATGTATATTCTCTTATCTCTTGGTAAAGTGCTTTTTTATTCCTTGAAGAATATTTATTGCTGTGATAATCTGAAATGAAAAGTGGTCTCCCATGAAGGAGATGGAAGAGAAAGGAGTGTTCATCTTTCTTAATAGACGGGGCAGAGCCAGTTGACTGGATCACAGGGTTTCTCTGCACTTTCTGCGTGTCTGTGTGTGTGTGGGGTGGGGACAGGGACAGAGTGGGGGGCGGGTGGAAAGGCGAGGAAAGGAGCCTTTAACTAGAACAAAGATGGGACATCGCGCCCCCTCGCGGCCAGGCTTCACGTTGCGCAGACCTGGCCCTCTTGCTTTTCGTAGCCGAATGAATCCTGTAATTTCCTCCGTTAAACCATTCAGGAGCAGCCTGTGAGACCCAACCTCCAGCCCCCAGCCAATAACCAGGCGCCATGCAAATCCCCTCTTCCGTTCTCCAAACCAGGTCGGCTCTTACTGCCCCCCCCCCCCCCCCCCCCCCGCTTCCATCCTTCGCTCTCCACCCTCTCCCTCCTCTGCTGCGCCAGAGCAGCTGCCAGAGAAGAGGGCAGTGCTGGGTGCTTCATGCATATACACATGATCTCCTACCTCCTTCCATCTTCTCCTGCCTACCCTCCTCCATCCCTAACTCTGTCCCCTCTCCACCTTCCGCAGCACCTTCTCCGGTTTCCCCGCTGCGTCCATGTGCCTAGACATCCAGTTCTCAGAGCCCTGGTCCCCAGCAGCTGTTTCCCAGAAGGAGGCCTACATGTGCTTTTGGAGCAGGCAAGGGAAAGGGAGGAAGGCACTACCCTTGAAATCCTCTTGAAGGTCAAGTTTGAGACTTGCCAAACAGGGGCGAAGGGTATTGAAAATACCTCTGCAGGGTTGCAGGAAGGTTCTGCACGCAGACTGCTTTTGAAATGCCTTTCTCTTCCCTAAACACCAGATTAATTTCTCTAAAACACACGATGTACTGGTCATGTCCAAAGCAGGATGATGATAGATGATTTTGTAAGCCCAGGACTATAGTATGTATTTGTCTTGTGCATCAAGGCTACAGAGCTCCTTAAATCTCAAAGAATTGGAGATGAGATCAAAATGCATTAGATCTACTTAGTAGTATCTGGGAGAGTGAGAAGTAGGAGTGTGGCGAGGGGGGGGGGGTAGTGGGAGGGGGAGATGCAAGTGGTGGCCCCAAACTTGCTGAAGATTTGCTGTTCAAAGTCAGCGTCTCTAGGGCTGCAGATGAGCACTTAGAGGGCAAACAGGACCTGTGGAAAGAAAAAACAAATCCTTGAAGAAAAAAATAGGACCTGGGACTAGTAGGTTGTTACTGTTACTTACTGGGCTTTTATAGCCACTGATAAAGGGTATTCAAGCTTTGAATACTGCTCTGAACTGACCTTGAGGCACATTGAGGTAAAAAATGTCAGGGGAGAAAATCTCAGTTTGTGTAGTGCTTTGAGATCCTCTAATGAGAAAGCAGTAAAATAGTGAAGTGATTTCGTTTCATAGACGTCTACTTCCGTACAGGAATATTTAGAGGACTTTCTAGTGAAAATTAAGTAATTCCCCCTTAAAGCTTACACCATGGAGAAGTGGGTAGAGAGTGCAAGATTTGGAATAATATCTTGTCAGCATTCATTCATTCGGCACATTTATATGGAGTGCTTACTGCATGCCAGGTACCCAGCATCATCTTCCACACAATGTGCACCTTGATTCTCAGGCATTCTGGAAGTTAGGGAGAGGAACTGGAATTTGGAAGTTTTCCTCTCTGGAGTTGCTCATGTTCTTATAGGAATAAGAGAAATAACAGGTAAATGTGGTACAGCGTCACATGGAACATGGAAACAACATACATATCTGTCTGGAGTACAGTGAATTAATATATTGGCATATTCCTAGAGTGAAACCCTCTGCAGCAGTTAAAAATGAATGGGGTGTCTTGAAAGCAATATTGAAAGAAAAAAAAGATGTTAATGTAAGATTAATTTATATTAAAACAAATATGTGAATGTGTATATATATATTTATATATATATGTATATATTTTTGCTTTCCAGGGCTGCATCTACAGCATATGGAGGTTCCCAGGCTAGGGGTCCAATCGGAGCTGTAGCCACCGGCCTACGCCAGAGCCACAGCAACGCGAGATCCGAGCTGCGTCTGCAACCTACACCACAGCTCACGGCAACGCCGGATCGTTAAGCCACTGAGCAAGGGCAGGGACTGAACCCACAACCTCATGGTTCCTAGTCGGATTCGTTAACCACTGCGCCAGGACGGGAACTCCAAAAGCTTTTAAGTTTAATTAGGTCTCTTATTTATTTTTGCTTTTATCTCCTTTAAATCCAGATAAAAATATTGCCATGATTTATGTCAGAGTGTTCTGCCTATGTTTTCCTCTTCAAATTTTATAGTATCTGGGCTTACATTTAGATCTTTAATCTGTTTTGAGCTTTTTGTTTGTTTGTTTGCTTGTTTGCTTGTATATAGTATTAGGGAATGTTCTAATTTTGTTCTTTACATGTAGCTGCATAGTTTTGCCAACACTATTTATTGAAGAGACTGTCTTTTATCCATTATATATGCTTGCCTCCTTTGTCATAGATTAATTAACCCTAAGTGTGTGGGTTTATTTCTGGGGTATCTATTCTGTTCCATTGATGTCTAGGTCTGTTTTTATGCCAGTACTGTACTGTTTTGATTACTATACCTTTGTAGTATAGTCTGAAGTCTGAGGGCACATTTTTCCTCCTCCATTCTTCTTAAGATTGTCTTGGCCATTTGGGGTCTTTTGTGTTTCCATACAAATTTTAAATAAACTACAAGAAAAAAACTTCAAAAAACACAGACATGTGGAAACTAAACAATATGCTACTAAACAACCAATGGGTCACTGAATAAATCAAAGAGGAAATGAAACAATACCTAGAGGAAAATGATAATGAAAACACAGTGATCCAAAACCTGTGGGACTCAGCAAAAGCAGTTCTAAGAGGGAGGTTTATAGTGATAGAAGCTTACCTCAGAAAATAAGAAACATATCAAATAAACAACCTAATATTACCCCTAAAGCAACTAGAGAAAGAAGAACAAACAAAACCCAAAGTTAGTAGAAGGAAAAAAAATCATAAAGACCAGGGCAGAAATAAATGAAATACAGACTAAGAAAACAATAAAAAAGACCAATGAAACTAAAAGTTGGTTCTTTGAAAAGATACACAAAGTTGATAAACCTTTAGCCAGACCCATCAAGAAAAAAGGGAGAGGGTCCAAATCAATACAATTAGAAATGAAAGAGAGAAGTTACAACTGACCCAGAAATACACAGGATCATAAGAGACTACTATAAGCAACTATATGCCAATAAAATGGACAACCTAGGAGAAATGGACAAATGTTTAGAAAGGCACAATCTTCTAATACTGAACCAGCGAAAATATGAACAGACCAATTACGAGTAACTGAACTTGAATCTGTGGTTTAACAACTCCCGACAAGCAAAAGTCCAGGACCGGATGGCTTCACAGGCAAATTCTATCAAATATTTAGAGAAGAGCTAACACCTATCCTTCTGAACTATTCCAAAAAATTGCAGGGGAAGGAACGCACCCAAACTCATTCTATGAGGCCAGCATCACCCTGATACCAAGATCAGACAAATGATATCCCCAAAACAGAATAGTACAGGCCACTATTGCAGATGAACATAGACTCAAAAATCCTCAACAAAATAGTAGCAAACCAAATGCAACAATACATTAAAAGGATCATATACAATGATCAAGTGGGATTTGTCTCAGAATGCAAGGATTTTTCTGTATCTGCGAATCAATCGGTATGATATACCACATTAATAAATTGATGAATAAAAGCCATGTGATTCAGTAGATACAGAAAAAGCATTTGCTAAAATTCAACACCCATTTGTAATAAAATTAAAAAAAAAAACCCTCTCCATAAAGCAAGCATAGAAGGAACATACTGTCAACATAATAAAGTCCATATATGGCAAAACCCTCAGCTAACTGCACCATCAATGGTGATAAGATGAAAGTATTTTCTCTAAGATAAGGAACAAGACAAGGACATCCATTCTTACTACTTTTTTCAGCATAGTTTAGGAAGTCCTAGCCACAGCAATCAGAGAAGAAGATCAAAGAAAGGAAATCCAAATTGGAAAAGAAGAAATTTAATTGTCACTGTCTGCAGATGGCATGATTCTCTACATGGAAAATCCTAAAGAATCCACCAGAAAATGACTAGAACTTATCAATTAATTCAGTGAAATTGCAGGATATGAAATTATTATTATTATTATTTTTTGTCTTTTTGCCTTTTCTAGTGCTGCTTCCTGTGGCATATGGAGGTTCCCAGGCTAGGGGTTCTAATCAGAGCTGTAGATGCCGGCCTACGCCGGAGCCACAGCAATGCGGGATCCAAGCCCCATCTGCAATCTACACCACAGCTCACAGCAATGCCAGATCCTTAACCCACTGAGCAAGGCCAGGGATCAAACCCGCAACTTCATGGTTCCTAGTTGGATTTGTTAACCACTGCACCACAGTGGGAACTCCCAGGATATGAAATTAATATACAGAAATCTGTTGTATATCTATACACTAACAACAAAATATCAGAAAGCAAAACTATGAAAAATTTCATTTATCCTTACATCAAAAATAGTAAAATACCTGGGAGTAATCTGTCTAAGGAGGCAAAAGATCTATACTCTGAAAACTGTAAGACACTGATGAAAGAAACTGAAGACAACATAAACAGATAGAAAAATGTACTATGCTCTTGTATTGGAGGAGTCAATATGGTTAAAATGACCGTACTACCCAAGGCCATCTACAAATTCACTGCAACCCCTATCAAATTACCAATGGCATTTTCCGTAGAACTAGAACAAATGATTTTAAAATTTGTACAGTTTTTAATACAGTTTTAAATTTATATAGAGAAAATTCACTTGGGGGGGGTAGAGTTCACTTCTATGAGGTTTGCAAATTCAGAGTCATGTAATCACAATGACAAGCAGGAAACAGGACACTTTCATCACCCTACTCCCCAATTCCTTTGTGTTATCTTTTGTAGTCAACTCTTTCATAAATTTAAACTCTGTTCTCCCTCCCTTTAGTTTTACCTTTTCGTAATGACAAATAAATGGAATCATAGAGTAAGCAGCATTTGTATGTGTGTGTGTGTGTGTGTGTGTCTGCCTTGTTTCACTTAGTGGAGTGAATTTGCTCTTCATCTATGTTGTTGTATGTATTAATAGTTTATTCCTTTTGACTGTTAAAGAGTATTTTGTTGGACACACCACATTCATATGGACATACTACAGATTGTTTATCTTTTTTTACTAGTTGAAGGCTATTTGAGTTGTTTCCAATGCATAGTTTCTTGATTCAAGGGGCTAGACTTATGGTTGTCCAGGGTGTTTTCATGTATAATGGGATCATCTGTGAATGGTTAGTATATTATATGGATAAATGTGTTCAGTTTTTTTCCCCCAGAACCTAAATCTGTAACCTGATATTAAATATTGTGTGGTATTGAATTAGGCAAAACCTAGTATAGAAAGGTATAGAAAAAGATATAGAAAAACACACATGTTCACAGTCGTTTGGAAGCTGTCCTTCAACTAAGGTGTAGTGAATGCAGTAGGAGAGACTAACTAGAAATGCTGTTTTTTTTTTTGTTTGTTTGTCTTTTTAGGGCTGCACTAGCAGCATATGGAGTTTCCAAGTCTAGGGATTGAATGGGAGCTGTAGCCTCTGGCTTATGCCACAGCCACAGCAACGCCAGGTCCGAGCCGGGTCTGCAACCTACACCACAGTTCATGGCAATGCCAGATCATTAACCCACTGAGCAAGGCCAGGGATGGAACCTGAGTCCTCATGGATACTGGTCAAATTTGTTTCTGCTGAGCTCCCCTAAAAATGCTGTTGATTAGCATGTGAATTTACAAGTGTGTGGCCAATTACCTAGATGTCTAACTCTTTTTTGTTTGTTTGTTTTTCGTCGAGGGCCTCACCCAAGGCATATGGAGGTTCCGAGGCTAGGGGTTGAATTGGAGCTGTTGGTGGCAACCTACACCACAGCCACAGTAATGCCAGATCCAAGCCGAGTCTGTGGCCTACACCACAGCTATGGCAATGTCGGATCTTTAACCCACTGACTAAGGTCTAGTTGTATTCATTTCTGCTGTGCCACGACAGGAATTACCCTAGATTTCCAACTCTTTGAGCATGTGTGTACTTCCTACAATAGAACTCTGACTTTTTCCTAAGTATTTCCCCAATCCTTATTGAAAGATTGACCTCTGCTCTGTGAGGTCCAGGCAAGTTTTACTGACTGGCAGGCTGAGTTCCCACCTATCTGATACAGGATGACTACTTGACACCACCAGTCTAGGGGTTCTAAACGCTTGTAAGAATTCAGAGTGACTCCAGATCTGGGTCTATACTGTCAACCCTCAACCCTTCTTCTGGTTTGATTTCCTCTTGTTCGTCCGTTGCTGGTATCCTGAAAAGCTGAGAGCTGGATGACAGCGTAGTGCTGAGGTTAGGCACAGAGTGTGCAAGCCTCTGGGCAATATAAGCATATCTTAATGCATGCCTCAGAGTTCCACAGTCAAACATCAGTTGTGAATTACTTGCTTACAGCCTTATTTATTTATTTAAAAAAATTTGTAGCCCTCTCATGGCTGTTTGAAAGCTGTCTTTGTCAAGGGCAGCTATCCCAGTAATAAGATGGGAAGGAGAGAGGTAAACACATGTTCAGAGACTGACTGCTTTTTGGGTGTTGTTTAGAGGAAAGAGGACAATTTCATCTGTAAAAAGTGATAACAGCATTGTGATCAAAGAGTGCTGCCTGTAGTCCTAGTTCTGTTGCTGAAACAAGCCGTTTTTCTAACTTGAAATTATTACACCCAGTTGCTACATGTGAGACTTTGCATGCATGTCATCTTTAGTTTCATTTCTAATAACCAGCACCACCCTCTGGCAAATGACTCTAGAAACAAAAGTTTCATTTAGTCAACCAAGGAAATATTTAGTAGAAGAGGCACTTGGAATTTACTTTGGATAAATTCTTAAGTAAAAATTATAGAGATTAGAATCAAGGGGGGAAGATGACACATTTTAGTTTTATTAAGGCTCTGTGAGACCTTGGGAAACATTATATGTACTTGTACCACAATTTTCATATTTATAAGAAGGCAAAAAAGTGAACATGTTATTCTTTATGATTTTAAGATTCCGCCAGCAAGAAGGACTTCATGAGTTCCAGACTTGCTGTTATGGATTTCTTCCATTAACCCTGCCACACTGGATTGATGGAGATACCTACCATCTCTTTTCCTGCTTAGGTTAATTACAACACAACTAAGAGCATCTTCATGAATTGGTGCTGCCTTGGTCCCAAGACTGTGATTTCTAATGAAAATGAAACTCCTGATGGTAAAAAGAGAAAAGAAAAAAACACCTTTTAAATAGCCACCAATTCTATGATTGTGGATGAAGCCAGTAAAGCCTTTTCTCTTCCAGGTTTTGTATTTTAAAATGAGATTCTATTTAAGAGTGTTACAGTCATGTGATATAAATCAGTGGCTTGGCTTTTTAAACTTTGGTTCTCTCTCCTGTAAAGCAGCATAAGTGAGTGCCTTATCATAACGTTGGAATAATGACATCTCAAGGCCTGTGTGCTGCATTCACAAGTGAGGCAAGTCCCAGAACGGGGTTGACTCAGCAGTACCTGACTGGGCTGCTTAATGCACTGGTGAATACCATTGCCCCTAGGAATTAAATATAGAGGTGCCTGGAGCTTGTGTAAAGTTCTCTGTGCCATTTGAAAAAGGTACTCAGAGAAAAGATAGGCTGATTTTTAATTTTAATGTTTTACTCATCGGTTTAAGTACATTTACGGTTTACTTTGCAAAATGTCAACAGACATCCCAAGTGGATAACATTTAAAAGAGATTGAATTTCCTCTATTTATTCTAATATCATCTCAAAAATGTGGTCATCAATGCCTACAGGTTTATTGGCTAAGACAACCCATTCAAATGATTATTACAAAAATCCAACAACACTTTGTCATTTTCCACATTACCTCTAAAGTGGCTCTTCACAAAATTGACCATTTTACAGCTGCTGCCTGTGAGAGTCTTTATTTAACATCCCTAGTAGGTATGGTCAGAAAATAGTAGCATAGGTATGATTTACGCTACAACATTTGGGTGGCAGGAACTGTTGTTTTGTTAGGTATTTCTGAGTTAAATTAGAACTGGCTTGCATCTTTCTTTCAATAGTGTATCCTTAGAGCACCTCTTCCCCTCTTCTGGATTATCCAAGAGTTCTTTGGGTTTACAGTCTCCAAAGAAGTCCTCTGGCCACTCTGGGACCAGAAGAACCTCTGGGACCAATGCAGTATTGTGTCCCGTGACCATATTTTGTTCTACAGAGCTCTGTCCTAGGATGTTCCTTTGAATAAGGGGCTTTCTTCCAGGATTCTGATCTTGCTGCCCATCCTTTGAGTTCCTGTACCATCCAAAGACGCCCTGGAGATATTAACCCCCTCTCCTGACTGCATTCCCATTCCCTATCTCAGAATCCACAGTCCCACATCCAGCCTCCAAGGATTCACCCTGTGGGCTCAGGGGTCTTTCCTTCCTTGGGCCCCAAGCAAAGGATCTACTCCTCTCCTTTCTTTGATAATAGAGCTTATTTATTAATAGAATGGGCCAGACCATAAAAATGCAAATGTCTATTTAGATTTGGGAACACTCATGGAATCTTTTTGCTACAGGGGCAACAACAAAATACTACTTAGATCTTCATCAAGTCATCCTGTTAATTAGTTAAGTCTTCAGTGCGGTGCCCAGTTTAAAAGTCAAAAATGCCAGAACTTACACAAAAGTGAGAACTGGCCTTTTTAAAGGAGTCACTTGCCATACATTTTTACAATTATGCTACCCTACCATCATTCAAACATTTAAAAAATGTTCTTCATATTTTCAGAGCCTACTGCCCAATCTTTTTTGCTCTCAAAGAGAGCAAATATTTATATTTAAAAGTGAATTTGGAGTTCCCATCATGACTCAGCAGTTAATAAACCCAACTAGCATCCATGAGGATGCAGGTTCGATCTCTGGCCTTGCTCAGTAGGTTAAGGATCCGGCACTGCCATGAGCTGTGGTGTAGGTCGCAGACATAGCTCAGATCCCAAGTTGCTGTGGCTCTGGAGTAGGCTGGCAGCTACAGCTCCTATTCGACCCCAGGCCTGGGAACCTCCATATGCCACGGGTGTGGCACTAAAAAGACAAAAAAAAAAAAAGTGGATTTGATTTTGGAAATAGCTCAAAGTTATTTGGCTTAGGTTTATGAATAAAATCAGTGTGAAAATCTGCTTTTGGTCCAAAAGAAGGTGAAATTATAAAGTAATGACACTTTGAAAGTCTTACCAAGTGCTAAAGGAATTTCCAAATGTAGTGTGATGAATGGAGTATCAGTATAATGTAACTACTGGAAGAATGACACAAATCTGGATGCAAATATTCTGGTATATTCATGACCAACTATTCTCATTACTGTCTGTGAAGGTACAGCTTGGATATTACACCCAAAGTTCTTGCTGAAACTATGTAGTAGTAGACCGTTGCTTCTCAAATTCAATGGGGACATGAATTCACTAAGATTAAAATGCAGATTCTGATTCAAGAGTTCTGGCATGGGGTCTGAGACTAAGCGTTTCTAAGCAGCTCTCAGGTGGTGATCCAGGGACCTCTCTGTGAACATCACTGGCCTAGACTCTTTTTAATAGCCTTTGTAGGCAATTAAATCTTGGTTTGCACAGGGATAGTGCTACTCAGGTTAAGATACATAAGGGTTGGTTTGTTCCTTTGAACTATATTTGTTTATGTTCATGTGCATATGAACTTTGCCAGAGGAAAGAGAATTTTCTGTGTACTTTATCAATGAAGAAGCAGCAATGACCCTGCCCCATTTCCTTAGACTGGGTGTTTTCTTTATTTAGAACATAACAAAAATGTCTATGGAAAAAAAGTGACAAATATTTAGCCTCACTAATTATTACATGGTGGTTATCATCACATGAGAAAAGGCAAGTACATTTTTTGATATATATAAAGCTGTTATTTCTGATTTGACAATTTTTGAAAATGATGTAACGAAAGTTCTCTTCCTAGCTAGCTAAAAACAAAATCCTGTTTCACAGCTAAAATGTAAACAGCTAAGATGTAATTGGAGGATGAAATTTCACAGCTACAAAAACACAGCTGTGAAACATAACTTTAGACTGTAATGAAGCCAAATAACTTTGCATGCTAATAATGGATATTACAAATAAAGATGAGAAGGACCTTGTTAGAATATTTTAGTGTTTAAATACCTTCAGTAATGTTACCTATTTAACTGAGAATATTCTCAAGTTACCTACCACATAAGCATCTATTGAATGCTTGCTATGCGTATTTTGCTAGAAACTAGTGATACAGAGATGAATGTGACATAAAGCCATTCTTAAAGGGGTTAGTTTTTATTACACAATAGTTCCTGTGCAAAACAATTATTTTTGAGGGTGTTTTTTTTAAGATTATAGATGCAAATTGGAAAAAGATTAGAAAATACAGAAAAAGTTATACAAAGTAAAATATGTGCTATTAAAAATCCATCTACTATTAACATATTTATGTTGTATTTTATTTCCATTGACCTAATTCTAGGTGTTATTGTTTATGGCATCTTGATGTACTTTATTATTATTTGTTAACTGTGGAAATAACTTTTGTTGGCCTGTGTGAAGGTATAGTTCAGTTGAATTGTTATGCTGATGATAGCCTGAGCTGAATTTTGGAAACTCATGACCATGTACATGGTGTGTATATATTTGTATGTGTATTAGGGTGGAGATTGGGGGTCTTCTCTGGGTTCAGCTCTTCCCTAATATTTGAAGGCCCCTTTAGACTAGTATAAGGAACTGGAGAGGTAGCTGGAATTCCATGTAACTCTGTAGGTATTAGTGGTCTGAAGACCCTTGATGTTATAACTGATAGGATTTATGTTCCCAGAGTTACCCATAATGCACATTGTATTTTGCTTTCTCAATTTTGTAATAAATATTTTAGATTGTGATAATTTTGGATTGAGGGAAAGTGGTTCTTTCTAAAATCTGTTGCACATTTTTATTGTCTGTAAAATAAGGTACATGAACTACATGTTCTCAATTTTCTTGAAGTTTTGAGTTTTGAAATCCTGATAAATACCTTTATGTACCTTTGGTAATAACCTTAGAATCAGATTACAAGCTATAGGCTAAGTCTGGCCCACTACCCATTTTTGCAAGTAAAGTTTTTTTAGAACATAGTCCTGTCTATTCATTTACATATTTTCTATGGCTGTTTTCAAGCTACAGTGGCAGAGTTGAATAGTGATGAGATAATTTAAAAAGCATTTACTATCTAGAAAAAAATGTGTTGACCCTTAATCTAGATTATTAATCCCTTGAATCAGTAAACACGCTTTTCTTCAGATACTTGGAGTGTGAATAAATTTGATATCATAGTTATGATGGCAGAAGGTGTGGATATGGAAGATATTCCTGGGTCATATAAACAGCTCCTTTTTCTATTTTTTTCCCAAGGATTATTCCTAAATAGAATTTACTTGGGCTTGATTTCCAGAGGTCAGCTAGATCTGCATCAGGTAAATGTCACATCTGCTGTCATGAGAGAAACCAGGGTGTTAGAGTGACATTCTTTTGAGCCTGGAAAGATTCATCTTGAGTGACTCAAGCAGGAGCATTTTCAATTAATGTAGGGACCCTCTGTAATAAAAACCAGGCCAAGAAAGCCATGAGCTTTTAATATCATAAGGTTATAGGTTTATTTCACAAGGAATAGGGGTCAAAGTCGTGGTAGTGGTTGATAAACACATTCTTCCCGAAGAATAGACAGGGCCTTTCTCCAGGCAACCAGACCATGGAGTCTTTGGAAGAAATGAACCGTCTCTGGGAGAAAGGGTATAAACCTTCAAGTGTTGAGGAAAAAAGTGATTTGCAATATTATGGATGAAGAGTGTCCTAACTGATTTTGAAATGCCCTCCCTTTCCATAGACCACTGACTCAGAGGAAGCTTAAGCAGAAACAGACCTCTCTGAGCTCCCAATGAAGATGGAGATGGCAGTCTGCAAAACAGAAGATGAGACCTGAGAGGAAAGAGAGTGTTCTGTGCTGAGAAGCCTAAAGATAAGACTGTGGAAGAGAACCCATGCTTGGGAGAAAGGTGGGAGAAAGGTGAGAGAAAGAGAGCATCCATAGGGAACACCCTCTGAAGGGCCAAGTAGGGAGAGAGACATTGCTCTACTCAAGTTCTATAGAAGGTCTAGACACCTATAGACTTCAATGACCTTGAACTTTGGGATCCTGGGCTGCTCCGGGACACCCATTAAGCCTTTAGTAAAAGAGTGTCCATCAGAATCTAGTTTGTATGATTCTGGTGAAAGGATTCTGGCGTGACTATCAGTCTGCATCGGAATGGGTACTGCCAGCTAAGGGCTGGCCAACCTGAGCAGTCCTGTGGCCTCTTGCTCTGATTTCTCCTTTGGTGGAAGTTAGACTCATCCTCTGCTGGGCAGAAAGGAAATTCCTGCTCTCAGCTCTAGAGAGCCTTGGTACATTCATCTGATGGGAAGTGATTGGGCATCTGAGATGATGGGAACTGACTGAGTTTTCCTTTTTGAGGTATGCAAAAGATTTAAAAGATTATTGAAAAGAATTCAATTTAATTTTCAAGAGAAATTAGAGCCTCTTGGATCAGCCACAAATAGAAAAATTAACTTCTCTTCTTATTGATTCCTTTAGTCTTTTTCTTGTCATCTTGGCTTTGCTTACTCTGATGTTATCAAAGAGAATAGAAATGTGCCAAGTCCGTTTCCTCTAGGAAATATTTAACAATTACTTTCTGAGGTCCGGTTGATTTGGGGGAGTGGTAAAAACTGCAGTTTATTCAAGTTCCTGGGTTCCATTTTTCCTTGGGGCCCCTCTCTGCCTTGTGGGTGGATGTAACTAAGGTGATATCTTTAATGTAGGCTCTCACTACAAACTGGTAGGATCAACACAGCAGGCAGCATTATATTGCAATGTCTATGAGAGTTGTCCCACATCATAACAGCTTCTGGGGAAAGGCTGATGAGTCACTTATACGATTTTATGTTGATGTAGAGGATGACCCTCAAATAACCAATCAATTAAAATTTTGATTTAATGGAAATTAGTCAAACAAGTATAACAGGATAAGCTATTAAGAAGAAAACGTTAGGCTGAACCACATGAACTTGCTGATATTTAGATATCTTGAACTAAGAAAATGGAAATTTTGTATGTTTTAAGCTGATATATAAGTAGTCTCTTGTACTTTTTTCCTCCTACTTTTTAGTGATGCTATTGAAATTTTCCCAAGAGAAAAACAGTATGTCTTTCTCCACTCCTGGAAAAAGAATCCAGTAGGGTATTTTAAAGATCTTGGATATCCTTACTGGTTTTCTCTTACTCAGTTTTCCTCTTTTGCTTTTTAGATCCACTAATTCCATAGAGCAGGGTGAGATAGTTTAAGAGGGGAATGGCAGGTTTTTCTGGTCCTAGAGGAGCCTGCCCGAGAACAGAGAGAAAGGTCATGAGGGGCATGATGTGTAAGAGAGTGAACTGAGGTACCTTGCATGCATTGACTGTCCTGTGAGGGGGCAGGACCCTGCAGGAAGTGGTGAGAGGAGGCTTAGGTTCTGGAGTCTTGGTGGACCATGGAGAGAGGTCTCCATGCCCAGGCTTGGGCAATTGCTTTTGAATGATATGGGCCTGGTGAACATAATACACTCAAAACCAGAGGTCTTTTCTCAAATTTTCCAGACCATACTCATATAACAATAGGAAGGACTCCTAAAACAAGATTTAGTTTGGAAGACAGGTCACCACTATACCACTAATGTACAAGATTTAGTTTGAATTGTCTCTTGACTTTAGCAGGTATGGGCAGAGCCAGGTTAATTTGTGTGCATACACATACACACATGCACACTCACTATGTTTCCTGTACCCGTGTCATGAAGGAAATTCATGTTTTTTACCTAGATTTAGTACTAAACAGATGAAACAATTTGCCTCATAGAGACACAACTAATATATATCCTTTTTCCCCCCAGGATAAATAGGATAATTTTATTTTAATTGTTCCTTAAAATAAAGACACAGTAGAAGTTTTATAATTCAGTATAATTAGACATGATTTATAATTTTAACTTTTTTTAAAAAACAAATGACAAAAGAAACAAAGAACTAGTCAAATTATAAAACTACCATAGCAAAGAGAAACTACCTTTCTATTCAAAACATGTACTACAGTTAAGTTTCCGTAGAAAACTTTCTAAGATTTTTAAGCTAAACTTTCTTAAAAGGGTTTACAGAAAGTTTTTAATCTCAAGTCATGAGATTAAACACTTCCAGTCACCCTATACCCTTCTGGTCACCTTCCAGAGATCTATACCTTTGTATTTTTACCTTCCCCTAAAACTTGACCTGCTGAACAAAAGTTAACTTTTCAGCACATTTTTTTTTCCCTTCCAGTATGCCTTATTTGTTATTGAAATCACCATTCTGTAGTAATGGTTACAAACACCATAGGCTAAGATGTACTCACTCACTTTGCTTTTCTTGTTCTCTACCTTTAGTTTGTGAAGTTTGGGAGAACGGATTTAGTATATCAGAGTAGAAATCCAAGCGTCTCCTCTGCACCCAAACAATTCATAAAGGTGAAGATCAATTGATTGGTGAATCAACATCTTCCAAGTCTGGTTCTCGATTGGTTCACCCCCTCCAGGTCCAGGATTCTCACTGCAGTCAGTCCTGGGTAAATGTCCACCATTCCTAGCTTTACTAAGAGAGAACGTACTATATACAATGTTGCCAATTGGTCCATGTGACTTTAATTTTACCTCATGTATTTATCTTGCATACATCCTATTACTTCCAGAACTATTGACAACATCCTGGCAATCATGACCTTTCATAGCATCAATGTGGTGACCACTGGTATCAGGCTGCTTTGACTAAAACTAAGAGAAAAACTAATAGAAAGAAACAACAACAACATAAACACAGATTAAATGATAGGGACTTAATTTCCCTCCCATTTTAAGATCCTACGGAGGAAGCTCCAGGGTAGCTTTAACAGTTCAGTGATGTCAGCGTTCTGGGCTGGCCTTCTCTGACTCTTTTTTGATTTCATGGTCACAATATGGCTGCAGTGGCTCCAAGCATCAGGTCCTTACACAAGAGCATTTCACAGCAGAAAGGGAGGGGGAGGATTTCTCCTCCGTATCATTCTTAAAAAGGGACAAGGGGAGTTCCCGTCGTGGCTCAGTGGTTAACGAATCCGACTAGGAACCATGAGGTTGCGGGTTCGATCCCTGCCCTTGCTCAGTGGGTTAACGATCCGGCGTTGCCGTGAGCTGTGGTGTAGGTTACAGATGTGGCTCGGATCCCGCGTTGCTGTGGCTCTGGCATAGGCTGGTGTCACAGCTCCGATTAGACCCCTAGCCTGGGAACCTCCATATGCCGCAGGAGCGGCCCAACAAATGGCAAAAGACAAAAAAAAAAAAAAAAAGGGACAAGGGCTTTCTCAGATGACTCTTGGAAGACCTCCTTTGACATCTCATTAGTTATAATGGGGTCAATACTCTCTGTCATAGTGAAAGTGTAGCCAGGACGGTATTTACTATTATTAGTCTCTATGTTTGTTACTGAAAAAGATAAAGATGGGGAAAACTCTTGGGTAGGTACTATTTAAATCCATGCTGCATTTCTGCCAAATGTGCTTCCTTGAGTACATTTCTAAAGAAAATATCATCTCCCTGGTCTTAAACTTGCAGTAACTTTCTTTTTATTTTTTATTTTTTTTTATTTTAATTTTTTTCTTTTTTTTATATATATTTTTTTATTTTCCCACTGTACAGCAAGGGGGTTAGGTTATCCTTACATGTATACATTACAATTACATTTTTTCCCCCACCCTTTGTTCTGTTGTAACATGAGTATCTAGACTAAGTTCTCAATGCTATTCACCAGGATCTCCTTGTAAATCTATTCTAAGTTGTGTCTGATAAGCCCAAGCTCCCGATCCCTCCCACTCCCTCCCCCTCCCTCCCACTCCCTCCCCCTCCCTTCAGGCAGCCACAAGTCTCTTCTCCAAGTCCATGATTTTCTTTTCTGTGGAGATGTTCATTTGTGCTGGATATTAGATTCCAGTTATAAGTGATATCATATGGTATTTGTCTTTGTCTTTCTGGCTCATTTCACTCAGTATGAGATTCTCTAGTTCCTTCCATGTTGCTGCAAATGGCATTATGTCATTCTTTTTTATGGCTGAGTAGTATTCCATTGTGTATATATACCACCTCTTCCAAATCCAATCATCTGTCGATGGACATTTGGGTTGTTTCCATGTCCTGGCTATTGTGAATAGTGCTGAAATGAACATGCGGGTGCATGTGTCTCTTTTAAGTAGAGTTTTGTCCGGATAGATGCCCAAGAGTGGGATTGTGGGGTCATATGGAAGTTCTATGTATAGATTTCTAAGGTATCTCCAAACTGTTCTCCATAGTGGCTGTACCAGTTGACATTCCCACCAGCAGTGCAGGAGGGTTCCCTTTTCTCCACAGCCCCTCTAGCACTTGTTATTTGTGGATTTATTAATGATGGCCATTCTGACTGGTGTGAGGTGGTATCTCATGGTAGTTTTGATTTGCATTTCTCTTATACTCAGCGATGCTGAGCATTTTTTCATGTGTTTGCTGACCATCTATATATCTTCTTTGGAGAAATGTCTATTCAGGTCTTTTGCCCATTTTTCCATTGACTGATTGGCTTTTTTGCTGTTGGGTTGTATAAGTTGTTTATATATTCTAGAGATTAGGCCCTTGTTGGTTGCATCATTTGACACTATTTTCTCCCATTCTGTAAGTTGTCTTTTTGTTTTCTTTTTGGTTTCCTTTGCTGTGCAAAAGCTTTTCAGTTTGATGAGGTCCCATGGGTTTATTTTTGCTCTAATTTCTATTGCTTTGGGAGACTGACCTGAGAAAATATTCATGATGTTGATGTCAGAGGGTGTTTTGCCTATGTTTTCTTCTAGGAGTTTGATGGTGTTCTGTCGTATATTGAAGTCTTTCAGCCATTTGGAGTTTATTTTTGTGCATGGTGTGAGGGTGTGTTCTAGTTTCATTGCTTTGCATGCAGCTGTCCAGGTTTCCCAGCAATGCTTGCTGAATAGACTTTCTTTTTCCCATTTGATGTTCTTGCCTCCCTTGTCAAAGATTAATTGACCATAGGTGTCAGGGTAACTTTCTTTTTAAAGTATAGTTGGTTTACAGTACTGTGTTAGTTTCAGGTACACGGCAAAGTGATTTGGTTACACACACACACACACACATACTATATATAAATATTATTTTCCAGATTATTTTATAGCATTATAGATTATTATAAAATATTGAATATAGTTCCTCATGCTATACAGTAAATCCTAGTTGTTTATAATCTCAGTGTCTTTTATTTCTAGTGAATATAGTACGTTCCAGCTCCTTTTCTTCCCCCTTCTACTTTACTCTCCTGTGGCTATTTAGTTAATCTGGAATAGACCCAGCTCATCCCTATGTTCATACCTTTTCTTATGATATTTCCTCCTCTTAGAATCTCTTCTGCACAATCTCCAATTGAGTGCTGACTTAGACATCATTACTCAGCTCCAAAGCTGCCTCCTCCATGAAGCCTTCCCAGCTTTCCTCCATCGGTCTTGATTTCTCTTTTCTCTCACCTTCCTCAGCAGCACTTTCTGTATACTGCAGCACCTGCCCGCGCATAGTTTTAACATCTGAATTTTGATTACTCACATGACCCTGCAAAGGTCCAACTCAAAGACATTTTCAACATTGCTGAGATATAATCCAAATCTCCTCTCTTGCAAAGCTGGGTGTGCAGTAGTGAATTTTCTTACCAGGAAGTGTGTCATGGGCTGCCTCGGTGTCTAGACCTGAGTCAGGCTTCACTGTTCTTTCTAAGTTGTAATAGAGACAGTAAGTTTTGTGAACTCGTTGAAAGCTGTGCTCCATTGTGGAAAATGGTTGTTAATCGAGAGATAAAATTTTAAATGAAAGTAGAATAGGTAGTTAACTTTTGGTTTAAAGAGAGGAATGGGAAAGGAGTACTTCTTCAGTAAATGTGGCTGATGAGATAGCCAAGAGCCTGGGAAAATACTTGCATATTCTTGAGATTGTGATTTGGATGATTTCTTACCTTCTTTCAAATATTTATATATAATACCCTGAAGGCCATTAGATTTCAGAAGTCAGGGAACAAATCATATGATGTAGTGTGGTGGCTCTGGAGACAGAAGAACCAAGTTATGGGTCTAGTTAGCTCCCTAAGACTATGTGACTTTGGGATGACATTTGACTATGTAAGAATTTGTTTCCCCATTTACAAGGTAATGGTAAAGATACCTCTCTCGCAGGGTTCCTAGAGCTATTAAATGAAATTACATCTGAAAAAGTACCTTGTCACCTGTTGATCTATAGATGATTAAATAATTACCATTATTTATATCCCTACATCTATCATGAGAGCAGGCACTCAGAAGAGATTTGTTTAATGAATGAATGAACGAATGAGTGAATGAAAAGCCATCACAATGACCTAATTATAAAAATAAAAATACTTTTCTTTCTGTAATAGTGTCTCTGAGGTTCTAAGGCATTTTATTTGTCTGCATTACTAAAATATGGAAATCAATAAAAATCATTACTGAGAATTAAATACCAGTAGATTATATCAACTTTAATATGAAGTTAAATTTTCTCTATGAATACATTGGCTATTCATAAACTGCTGGGCTTACATTTCCACAATTTACAGCATTCCTAGAGCCCTTCATGTGCACCCACAGCTTTGCAGTTCCTCTGGGATTATCCATTATTCCATGGCTCCATTATCGGCTATAATTCTCTTTAAAAAACCAATAAAAATTCACTGTAAGAAACCTGTGCTGTGTATTGTCTTTAAACATAACCTTTTCCACATCTTTCTTGAGAGTTGAGATTTTTAGAGAACCTGGGACTATTGTAATGGTGACACTTGTGCTTCAGATTTACACCTCTACAAGGTAAGGAGTGAGGCATGGCCATCCTAGCTGGAAAGGCATTAGAGACCATGAGAATCTGTGAATAACTTTATGCTGCTGCTGGGCCACCCAGATCTAATGTACAACAAAGCCATGAGCCAGTCTGGGTAGGCATTAAATGATTTAGTTTTTCTATGACCGGCTATAACAGAAGACTTATTTTCCTGTCCATGGAGAAGATGCATTATTCCAGTTAAATAATTTGCAGGCATTTAATTCAATGATAAACTAGTAGACAAGGGAGATCTCGAGCACTAGGACATTTCTCTTACAACTCCACTGTCACACAAAGTTGGCCTCATCTTTGTATATTATTCCTGAGACTTAAGGGGATTGGAATTGACTTTTTTCCTTAACAATTGGTTGGTGCTGTTGCGTCAGTTGGATCATTAACTCTTGTCTCCATTCAAAGATCCTATGTTTGTTGAGCCCTGTGTCCTCTACTCTTGTCAAATAAAGGGGTGCAGCTTCTTCTCTACCACTCTGCTTTATGCCCCACTTTCCTGCATTTTGAGTTCCTGAGTGGCCTAGAGCATCGCCTCTATTTAGGGGTGGCCTCAGGAGGATATTTGGACAACCAATGGGTCATTTGACCCAGGCAGGCATCACTTTAGCAGGGTTGTCGCTGGGAGAGGTAATGTGTCAGAGATGGTGAGTTCACCAGAGGACGGAGCAACCACATGGGGTGTGGTAGGGTGAATAAAGTCTTCCAAAGACAGGACATCCCAGTCCCTGGAACCTGGGAATGTTGCCTTAAATTCCAGAAGATGCTTTGTAGATGTGATTGAGTTAAAATCTTGTGATGGAGAAGTTCTCCTGGATTATCCAAGTGGGCCCTAAATAGAATCACAAGAGTCCTTATGACAAGGAGGGTGGAAGGTCAAAGGTAGAAGGTAGTGTGATGACAGCAGCAGGGAGAGGAAAGGCAATGTGAAGAAGGGCTATGCGGCAAAGCATAACAGCCTCTAGAAGCTGGAAAAGGCAAGGAACAGGATTTCCCCTTAGAGCCTCCAGGAGAAACGAAATCTGCTGATACCTTGATTTAAGCTCCTTAAGACTTACTTGGAGCTTCTAAATTCCAGAACTGCAAGACAATCAATCTGTGATATCTTAAGCCACTGTGTTTTTAATGATTCGTTACAGCAGCAATAGGAAAATGACGCAGGTGGTCTGGCTTCATTGGCTTGAACCTGAGTGGTTGGCACAAAGGCTTTTCCCCTCCATGGTCCAGGGCATTCCAGCAGGCCTGTAAGCAGAAGCTCTTTAATTCGCCTCACCGGCTTCATGTTCCAGGTATCTGAAGCCCATGTGGTGAAACCTGTTCTTCATTCTTCCTTCCAATCTACCTCTTTACTCTTAAAATTAGTTTTATTCATTCTTCATCAATAGACTTTGATGGCTTATAAAAGCTAGAACCAGCATCAATGGCAGTTGTCTCCCTTCCTCAAATTAAGGAAGGGTTTAATTTTCAAATGTCTTTTGCAGTAGAGTGGAAATGTTTCTATATCATTCTTCTCATGCAGCAAGAGGAGGAAGATAAACATGAAAACAAGAACATTCTACTGTGTACTTTGTCCCAGAATTCCTGGGTATCCTTTATTCCTTGTTTTATGGCAGAACTGGAACTATTGCTAAGGTTGTAATGCCAAACCCTTCTTGGCATGTACTGTGAACTGATAATAAAAGAGAAAAGATTCCATACTGTGGGCAGAGTTCTGACAAATTATTGTCCACTGTAATTTCTTGTCTGGACAAAACTTAACTGTGGCCCAGATTTTATATTAGAGAAAAGGCATATAACAAGCGATTGTCAAAAGCGAGTATTACATAAGAGTTGGAAAATATCCTATATATCTAAAGCCATAATTTCCAAATAAAACTCCTTTGTGAGTTGGCAGCACATATGTCTGATTTAGGCTTATTTGAATAAAAGTGGCGGAGTTATTAAAACTCCATTAATCTAATTTTTTAAAATGGAAGTAGTACCTTATGCCTGGCTTAAACAGAATTTAAATGAAAAGGGAAAAGAAATATTATTCAATATAATTAGGATGGTAGACCCACTCATTTATGAAAAGAGAAGATGTAAAGTCAACACAAGAAACCCTGTGGTATAAGTGTTTGGTCTTGAAAATGCTAAATAAATGGAAAGTAATCCAATGGCAACGTAACAGATATGTGACGTTTATTCACAATCTTCAAATGCAAAAATTTCTCTCTCTGCCTCCATTTTTTCTTATAGATGCCCATCTCAACAAAATGCACAAATGAGTCTCATTTTATCTTCTAGACTGTGGCCTATGGTGCTAACTCCTGGGAGCCTTTAGTGTAACCTAAAGAAAACTGTCAATAACATACATGCATCTAAATGCTGCCAATTTGAAACCTTATTACTGGAAGCCATAGGCTTTGGAATTATTCTTGTCAGATCTAAGAAAGCAGCCAACCTTCCCAGCAGTCTCTTTTGCATCTCTGAACTCCTGTATTGTTGCATTTCTAGGACTAGGAGTAATGGTGCGACAATTGCATGGTGCTCCCTTCTCTCCCCAATTCTGTTTCTAAGGGTCGGCATGACCTACAGTGTGACAAAATAAGCTAGCTGTTCTGTTGAGCCAGGTGTCCTTTGAGAAGCTAAGAAAAGGAATAACAGTGTCATGAAGTCATTAGTGTACCATATATTATAAGCCATAAATGACAGCTCTGAGTGAGACTGTCCCGCTTGGGAGTCTGTCACTTCATGCTGGAATCATCCCAAAGCAGGCAGGAACCAGAGTCTCATGCCATCAGGAAGAAAAGCAAGAGTCTGTCGGCCTAGAAAGTGGAGCAGTGTGGTACAGTGTTTCTTTAATTCTGGAGATGAGATCAGTCATGCAGCACCATCACTACCAGGGTATATTAACAATTTTAATGTTGTGAACTGATGCATTGTTCTATAGGTGTTGGTTGGTATAACTGGAAACACCATAGGCACACCAAATCCTGCTCACCGTATTTGCCAGCCTGTGAAAAGTAAATACAGATAGAAACAGCAGGTTGCCCTTCTAATAGTGGAGTTGGTTGATCCCACTGACTCCCAAAATCCTCCGGTCACTAAATGCTGCCTTCTGATCATTTCCGAATTGTCCAATATCAGATGGTAAGTGAGCCCTAGTTACATTTCTCACTCAGAATCCAGATTCTCTGTCCACTGAGTCTCTGTACCAGTTTCTTGCTAACTTTTCTATCCTCTGCACAGTATTCAGGCACAAACTGTTCCTCTCTCCAGCCTCTTCCATCTCTAGCCAGATATTTCCCCAAGAGTGATCCCTTCCAGCTGGATTCTCTGAGGAGTCTGTGACATAGGCTTAATGATGCTAAAAGATAGGTGGAGCAATGAGCTTGGAGGAAAGAGTAGGTCTCAGAGGCTGGAATATTCTTGTTTAAATTTTCAGAGTTCTTTCCCTTGCTGAAACGTTGTGACTTTTCAATACTGTGTTATTTTTTGAGTTTTGAGTAGAATGTATCTCAAGCACTTTGTTAAACAGCTTCTTAGTTCCAATTACTTGGGCTGCATATCAGTCAGAACAGGTGGAGCTGTAGTAACAAACATTCCCCCAACCTCATAGGCTTGAATAAACAAAAGCTTATTTTATTTATTTATCTAATTATTTATTTTTGTCTATTTTTCCAGGGCCGCACCCGAGGCATATGGAGGTTCCCAGGCTAGGGGTCTAATCGTAGCCATAGCCGCCGGCCTACGCCAGAGCCATGGCAATGCTGGATCCTTAACCCACTGAGTGAGGCCAGGGATCAAACCTGCAACCTCATGGTTCCTAGTCAGATTCATTAACCACTGAGCCATGAAGGGAACTCCAAGCAAAAGTTTATTTTTTATTTATGTAATGTATGTATCATAGGTTGGCAAGGAGCTCTGCTTTTCAGAGTCAGGGACGTGATGACTGGAGCTCCATTTTTGCATGTGCTTCTAGATTGCTTTAGGTCAAGAGAATGCAGTGAATGGCATTCCGGCTTGCAAAGCTTCTACTGGGAGTGACACATATCAGTTTGGCATTTAATTGGCCAAAGAAAGTCCAGATTATGTCTGCTTTGTGCATCAGAATGTTTGTGAATAACCCTTATGAATCCTAGAGGTGGGCTTTGCCTTTTTGTGTTACCAGGTCCTATGGGTTTTGCTCAGTGACTTTCTCCCCATTTTTATGAAACCTGCCTATATCCTCTATCTCTCATGACTGCCCTTTCTACCTATTCTCTATAAACAACCTGGTTTTTTCATTAATGATCTTAATGTCCATGCAGTTCCTTGGCAGTACAGCCTTCTTTTCCTTTATTACTAACACAGAGGACAAAAGATAGGGCCAGCATTCTTGGTTCTCCATTGCCAACTCCAGATGATTGTTCTGGCTATTGAAATTCAGCAACCTCTCCTCTTTCTAGTTGTCTCTGGCCTCCCTTCCTCTGTCCTAGCTGCCATAGTATACTAGCCCCCTGGTCCTTTTTTCCTTAGTCACCAAATTTGACCTTGTCCATCGCTTATTACCATGTGACCCCACACCTTCTTACTTCCTTTGCACCAGCAGTCTGTCCTTGGATCTCATCATCCATCTCCACATCTCCAGTTCTGAGTATCCTGCCTCTTGCCATCATGTCCCTAATGTCAGTTATTCTAAATCTGTTACTCATACTGATTCTGATCTTCACTTCATCATAACCCTGCCTCTGCTCTTTTTCCTCTTGTCAGAGTCTTTCTGATTTTATTTCTTTTCCATCTACCCTGCTTTCCATGGGCAGCCAACTCAGCAGTGCTTATGCTTATTCCCTAAAAGTCCCCACTGACCTTGAACTTTCAATTACTTCCTTGCTGGGCTGCAGAGTGCTGCTAGAGAAAGCTATACTGATTGAGTCTGCCGCAAATTCATGTTCCTTCACTTTAACCGAGCCATCATTTCTGCTCAGCACTTCTTTTATTCATCTCTTGCTGACTCACTGCTCATCCCACACAGCAGTTTTTCCAAACATTTTTAACTCTCTTTAAGATTCAAGCTCCGCTCCAGATACGACCCCAAAATACCTTTCCAGTTTCATCTCTCACTTCTCCCCCAAAGCTCTTTGCCTTGTGCTTTCTAAACTCTACACGTTTGCTCCTCCTTTTATACCATCCTCTGTTATCTCCAATGAAAATGCCACCTAATTTCCACAGGGTTTTCTCCTCTGAGAGAGGTCTTAGTTTGTTGTAAACACCCATGGGATTTTTCTTACCTCTTATGGGACTTAGCAAATACTGCCTTATGCTAGGGACTTGTTCACAGGTACTATCTCTCCCCTTTTATTGTATGTTACTTAAGAGTAGAAACCATGATAGTTTGTATACCTAGTGTTTATAGATAGCATATTACCCCTAGTAGATAGATATCAGTTGATGTTTGGTGAATGTTTCAGAGAAATGAATGTTGGTCAGGTGGCTGGAAAATAGGATTTTATTCCTTTCTTTTCCAGAAGAAGTAAAAGTAATATTAAACGTAATTTTTTAAATCTACTTTTATTATTTTAATTTTAATGTGACTGTTCCAATTTTGAATGCTAGTGCTGAAGAATCAGACATATTTGGAGAGTAGTTAGGCTTAGGTGAAAGTGTCCTTATTTATGTCATGACCTTGGATTCTGTAGTTTTCTTCTATGCTGGTTAATTAAGATCTGTATTTCATTTTTCTTTATTTTTGTCTATTTATTTAACATCCAAATCAGTAAAGACAAGAGCCTGCATGTAGAATTTTGTCTTACAGCAAGTCACTTAAAGTTTTGGTCTCCTGAACTATATTTTAAGGGTAGATGCTACCTTTGCTAGATTTGTGTGTAATATCTTATCACAGCCTAATTATGGAATTATTTGAGAGAGAAGACAAAAGCTAGTCAGATGGAGAGGCCAAGTGTTCTCTTAGAACTGATGTTGGAGATGGTGAGTGACAAAGGGATTCCTATGATCATACTGCAGAAATGGACCTGCTCCTTCAGCGATGGGCAGGTCAGAGCAGGCCTCCCCACCTGGGGGGCTGCCCTTGTACCACTTCCAGCACAGAGGAGTAGAGCAGAAGGCCAGCTTCCAGTATTAGAGAAAATCTATACATGTCTCTGATCTCCCTCTACCTGCAAATGGGTAGGTTTCCCACCTGATGAAAAAGTAAGGTGGAACAAAAGGACATGAGTGCTTGGGGGGAAAATGCTTTCTCGTGGAAACCAGAACGAGGTAAGAGCATCCCTGGATAACCCCGTGAATGTGATGATATGATGTGTGCTATGTTAAACAGTTGATTGTCATCAGTGGTGAACATTTGAGTCACTTCTGTCCCTGTCTTGGGTGGTGCTTTTAATTGTAACCAAATAGTATAAGTATTTTGCTACTTTTATTAGACATGCTAAAGACATTAAAATTAGGTGAAAAATAATTAACTTAGAAAAAAACAATTGATGTGCATTATTACTTTGCCAGGCTCAACCACATAACACATGGGAATCACAATCCCTAATCTAAATAGTTAGATTAACAATTATGTGGAGGCTATAATGTCACCACACAACTGAACACTTTATGGTGATAACATTAATATAAATAGAAGGAGTTTAGCCGGGACATAACACATCCTGGCATTTTTTGGACCTATAGTAAGTCCTTTCCCTAAAACTTTTAAGTGTGCATATACATTATTTTTGCCCAACAAAATATCTCTTCTAATTTGTTATATTTACTATATTTTACTATTTATTTCTTCTTATATGAGAACCTTTTATATGAAAAATGGATGGAGTGAGGGAATTAGTGGTGCAAGGCCTCCAGTAGGAACAAAAAGCCCATTAGCCCTAAGGTAGAAATAATCATGGAATATCCTAATGATGAAATGATGGAAGGTCAGTGACTGGAGTGCACGTAAAGTGGGAGGAAATGAGACAGATCAGAGAAGCAGCCATGGCCAGAACATACAGAGCAGACCATCTACTGGAATCTCTACCTGGATGTGACATGAACATATCTAAAACTTAACTTCTTATCCTTATGTTTCCTTACCCACCACTTTCTCAGCTCTCTTTATTTTCTTTCTCAGCAAATAGAGCCACCACCTATATGGGCATTTAAGCCAGAACTGTCATAACCATCCTCACTCCTCCTTTTCCTTTGGGCCTTTCATCTATTAGTCACCAACTGCTATTAACTCCATCTTGTAGATGCAGTCCAGTCTAAGTTTGCCCTCCAGCCTCTCTGCCAGTGTCTTCTTTCAGGCCTTGTCATTTCTCTGCTGGATAGTGAGACTTCTCTTCCTCTGTTCTTGCCTCTTTGCAGTTCATTGTTCACATCACTATGAGTTCTCCCAAATATGGATTTGATTTTGTTAATTCGTTACATGAAATTCTCTAAGTATTTCCCATTGCTTCCTGTCCACACTCCTTAGCATGGCCTGTAGGGTCTTTCATAGTCTGGCCCCTGCTTCTTTCCTAGTTCCTTCTTCCTCCGCCATCTCCTTCAGCTCCCTGGCTATACTGAATTGTTCCTTGCTCTGTGCTCTGCATACTTGCACTATCCATCTGGAATGCCCACTATAGCTTTGACCTTTTTGGATAATGCCTATTTTCCATGTCTCAACTTGAGGGTTCCTTCTTATCTATGCTTGTAGAAATCCATCTGTAGCCATGCTCTGACATCATTTTGCAACTGTTTGTATGCCTGTGTTTTTTTCTGGAGGAGAGGCGGGGGGAGGCTCTGTACCCAGGCATGAGGAAGTGCCCAGTCCAGGGATCAAACCAGTGCCACAGCAGCAACTTGGGCTTCTGCAGTGACGACACTGGATCCTTAACCCACTGCTCCACAGGAGAGCTCCCTGTATGTCTGCTTTTTGATTGTAAACTTCTTGATGGCAAATTATTTGGGGGATGTGTCATTTCTTTTTTTCTCTAGTGCATAGCGTAGTATTGGATATAGTTGATACTTAATAATTGTGAACAAATAATGGCATTATTATCTTTGTGAAATTCTCCCTTCAGAAACATATTATAACTCAATTACTTCAAGAATATAATGCTTTTTTTTTAGAAAGTAGTCTAGATTTTTATTTTACCATTCTATTTGTTGATAATACATAAAAAGATTCACATGTATTTAAGGATGCACACAGGCACTAACACATTTATAGCCATATATTTCTTAGAAGTCCATCTATAATCTAGTTGTCTAACTTATTTAGGGCATTGTTTTCAAATTTATTTTTTCAATTAATAAAATCATACCCTTTGTGGTTATTACTCCATGGGGTGCAAGCACAAAATTTAAAACTTCAATTAAAATACATAAACAAAACAGTAGCAGTTAAAATAACATATTTGAAAAATCTTAAAATAATGCCCCAATGGGGAAAGGCAATTTAAAAAAATACATACACACACATACAGAGAAGAACCTATGAAGAATAAAATGTTAATGATTTAAAAATAATCTCTCTTTTGTATTATGATAAACAAATGCGGATTTATACTTTGCTCTTTTAAATTGCCATTTCTTATTCTTTGTACACCATCTCATTCCTAATTATACACAGTTAATCAATATTCATCCTATTATTTTAAAAAAGCCTGATAGATTGAGTCACTATCTTCTAATTATTGTTGATGGCAGGAATATTCCAATTACAACAGAAGGGTACCAATAGAAACCTAAAGGTTGTCAAGTAAGAATCCAGCTTATCCTGAAATACTGGCTAAATTTGTCTTTATTTATTTTTTTTAATGGCTACATCCATGGCATATGAAAACTCTCAGGACAGGAATTGAATCTGAGGGGTAGCTGTGACCTATGCCATAGTTGTGGCAATGGTGGATCCTGCATGGGATCAAACCTGTGTCTCTGTAGCAACTCGGGCTGCTTCAGTCAGATTCTGTTTTTTTATGGTCACACCTGCAGCACATGGAAGTTCCCAGGCTAGGGGTCCAATTGGAGCTATAGCTGAGGCCTATACCACAGCCATAGCAATGTGAGATCTCAACCACGTCTCCAACCTATGCTACAACTTGTAGCAATGCCAGGTCCTTAACCCACTGAGTAAGGCCAGGAATCAAACCTGCATCCTTATGGAGACTACATTGTGTCCTTAATCCACTGAGCAGCAGTGGGAACTTGTGCAGTTAGATTCTTATCCTACCGTACCATAGCAGGAACTCCAACTTCATATTTAATATATTAAATAACCATAGATCTTTTGCTTCTCACTTCATGGTAAATCACATCGTTTTGAACTTTGGTTAAAAAGTAGAAGTCAAATGAAAAACATCTGCCCAGTGAGAAAAATCAAAATAGTGATGAGAGGTGATAGAAAAACCAGTCTAGGAGTTCCCATTGTGGTTCAGCAGGTTAAGACCCTGACATGGTGTCCCTGAAAATGTGGGATCAATCCCTGGCCTCACTCAGTGGGTTAAGAATACACCGGTACCACAAGCTGTGTTAAAGTTCGCAGACCTGGCTTGGATCCCATGTTGCTGTGGCTGTGGTGTAGGCTGACAGCTGCAGCTCCAATTCCGCTCCTACACCGGGCACTTCCATATGCAGCAGGTGAGGCCATAAAAACAAAAAACAAACCAAAAAAATGGTCTACACAATGTTAGGGATAGGTGACAGAGGTTTTTATCTAAACATTTAGTTGCTTTAAAACATTATTCAAGTGCCTTGAAGGGAAGTAGGTTTTGTGAGCTTCTGGATAGAATTTCAGGTGACTTCCCAACTATCCAATAAAACAGACATTTATTGAAAGTCTGTTATGTGCAAGACCTCTTGGGAGGTAGAAAGCAGAATAAGTTCTTGCACCTGGCCTCAAGGAGTTTATAACTCTGTTGGGGTAAAGAAAATACATACATAGAGCACAGGCATGTTAAACTTACTGGATTGAATATAGATATTTATATTGTACTCTCTTCAAATAACACTACCATGAGAATAAAGGAATTGAAGAGGTGTGAACTGTTAAGCATAACCGTAATGGGAGAAGGTACAACAACAGAGCAGGCTGTGTTTAGAAGATAGAAATGGATGGAAAAACTGGCAGAGGTAGATAACTGGTTCTAAGTGCCTACAGATGGTAATAGCAAAGAGAAATAAATCAAATTTTGCTGTAGGACCCCAGAAAATCTCTGAATTTAAAAACACTTGGTATCATTGAAGACAGGAGTGAAGCACGGGACTGAAAACAGGAAGAATTGGTTGGAAATTTCTATAACAAGAAACTAGAACTCATTGGTCATCTTTGCATCTCCAGTGTTAAGAGGAAGCAGCAATTTTTGAAAACATTGAACTGGAAAGGCTAATGTGAATAGTGAGAGGGAAGACACTGTATTGAAAACAGAAGGACCAAATGAACATCTCTGTACTGAATGGTGAGACTTGCTGACCTTCTTGAGCTGCCTGGCTGTCGAATCAGCTTAGAGGCAGGAAAGTGGAAAATTTTCTCTGGAGGTTCTGATCTATCACAGAATGTCTGTATCTATTTGTCCATAGAAAGTAATCTAAATCAGTCATCTAGGAGTTCACCCCCATTGTGGTGCAGCAGAAACAAATCCAACTAGTTTCCATGAGGATTCAGGTTTGATCCCTGTCCTCACTCAGTGGGTCAGAGATCTGGCATTGCTGTGAGCTGTGGTGTAGGTTGCAGATGAGGCTTGGATCCCACGTTGCTGTGGCTGTGGTGTAGGCCAACAGCTGTAGCTCTGATTCTACCCCTAGGCTGGGAACTTCTGTAAGCCACAAGGGTGGCCCTAAAAAGAAAAAGAAAAAAAATCCCACATCTAAAGGGTCATATCTCTAGCTAACAGTGAAATCTGCCACTTTACACACTTCTCAGTCAACTTTTAGTGTTTCACTCTTAAACATGAATGGTCAACAATGAGCAGATATCTGAGGATAGCCTCCAAGAAGTAAGGCAGAGCAAAAGACAGAGCGATCCAAAAAGAACTCAGAGGAAAATATAGATATGATAGGAAATGGAAGAAATGCAACCCTCTTCCACCTCAAAGGCATTAATGAAATCCTCAGAAAACTGAAATACTGAATCTGTGAATGAAGAACAAGATGTTTTTTAAAAAATTAGAGAACAAGGAGTCCTGTCATGGCTCAGTGGTTAACGAATCTGACTAGGAACCATGAGGTTGCGGGCTCAATCCCTGGCCTTTCTCAGTGGGTTAAGGACCCAGGGTTGCTATGAACTGGTGTAGGTTGCAGACATGGCTCAGATCTGGTGTTGCTGTGGCTCTGGTGTACGTTGGTGGCGATTGGACCCCTAGCCTGGGAACCTTCATATGCTGTGGATGTGACCCTAGAAAAAAGACAAAAGAAAAAGGCAAAAAAAAAAAAATTAGAACAAAAAAAATAGCTCTTGGAAATTAAACATAAGATAGCAAAAAAATACCAATCCAAACCAAACAGGAGCACCTAACCCAACACCCCCCCCCCCCAAAAAAAAAAATCCCCCAAAGCAAACAAAAAAAAATCTGAAAAAAAATTTGGAAGTCCATTTTTCAAAAAGTAGAGCAAAAAAGACAAAGAAATGGACAAAGGGTGAGAAAAGATAAGAACATTAGAAGACCAATCTAGAAAGGCCAATATCTGACTCATAAATTTTCTAAAAAGAGAATGGGGAAAAAATGAACAAAGAAATCACACAAGAAAATTTCCCAGAGCTAAAAGACATGCATTTCCACATTGAAAGAGCCCACTGAGTGCCCATATGAGGGCTGATGAAGGATTCACACCCACACATATAGCTGGGGAATTTTGGAATCAACAAGAATATAAAGGAAATCCTTTATATTCTTTATTCTCTAAATGCAGGAGAGGAAAAGTAGCTCACATACAAAAGATCAAGAATTATGACAGTAAACTGTTAGTAGCAATAAAGGAAGCCTGGAATTCTGTATTCATTCAAACTGCAAGTTAAAATTAAGTACCCAGCAGAACAAACACGTTTTGCATGTAAGATCTCAGAGTATTTGCTTCCAAACCACCCTTTGGTAGAAGCCACTTATGCACATATGAATTGCTCTAACAAAATGAAGGCATAACCAAGGTAGAAAAAGATGTGGGGGAGTTCCCATCATGGCTCAGCATAAAAAAACCTGACTAGCATCCATGAGGTTGCAGGTTCAATCCCTGGCCTCGCTCAGTGGGTTAAGGATCTGGAGTTGCTATGGCTGTGGCATAGGCCAGCAGCTACAGTTCTGATTCGGCCACTATCCTTGGAACTTCCATATGCCATGGGTGTTGCCCTAAAAAAACAAAAAAAGAAAGAAAAAGAAAAAGACATGGGACCTGAGGACACATGGATTCCACACAGGAGAAAAGAGGAGGGAATAACTGGGATGGCATCAAAGTAGTAGGTCTGTAGGATAGTCTAGAAAGAAGTGGGGGATGGAGAATTCTAGAAGAACTGGAGCATGAGAGTATTGCTTTTCTTTTTTTTTTAAATTAAGGTATAGTTTATTTACAATATTATATTAGTTTCAGGTGTACAACATACTGATTAAAATTTCCTATAGTTTATACCCTAGTTACAGTTATTATAAAATACTGGGTATGTTTCCTGTTCTATGTAGGTTATTTATTTTATACATGGTAGCTGTAGATTTTAATCTCCTACCCCCATCTTTCCCTTCCTCCCTTCCCTTTCCCCACTAGTTTGTTCTCTATATTTGTGAGTCTATTATTTTTTGTTGTATTTATTAGCTTGTTTTATTTAAATTCTGCATGTGAGTGATATCAGACAGTATTTATCTTTGTCTGACTTATTTCACTAAGCATAATACCCTCAAGTTTCACCCATGGTGTTGAAAACGGCTAAATTTCATTCTATTTTTATGGCTAAGTAGCATTCCATTGTATATATGTACTATATCTTCTTAATCTACTCATATGTTGATGGACACTTTGGTTGCTTCCATATCTTGGCTATTATAAATATTGCTGTTATGAACATTGAAGTGCATGTATCTTTTCAAATTAGCATTCTCATTTTTTTCTGGATACATACCTAGGAGGGAAATGGCTGGATCCTGTGTTGGTTTTATTTTTAGTTTTTTGAGTAACTGCCATATTGTTTTCTGTACCAATTTTACATTCTCACCAATAGTAAAAGAGTACTCTTTTTCATTCTAAAGTTGCATGATAAATTAACCTAAAAAATATTTAGGTTCTTTCTTTTTTTAATTTTGTAAAATAGAGGTGCAAACACAGGTCTTTGAATATTGAGGAAAGATTAATTTTGCATAGAAGCCAGTTTTCACGGAGAAGGATGAAACTTGAAGGATGAGCATGGCAGAGATTGTCAATGTTTGGCAGTCACTGTGTAGTTCTATATATGGGGCAGGCTCCCTGGTGGTTAGACTGGGCCCAGGTGACTGGGTTGTGGCCAACAGGTTGTGAGCAGAAGACATGTAAGTCATTTCTGGGCTTGGCCCTTAAAATAGGCCTGCAATATACTGTGGCCATTTCTTTGCAGTAAATTACTTGAAATAGTTTCTAGCACATACCAAGTTTTTGTTTTTATTTTTGTTATTTAGGGCCACACCCAGAGCATATAGAAGTTCCCAGGCTAGGGGTAGAATAAGAGCTATATCTGCCCCACGAACATCACAGCCATAGCCACACCAGATCTGAGCTGCATCTGCATCCTATACCACAACTCATGGCAATGCTGGGTCCTTAACCCACTGAGCGAGGCCAGGCGTCGAATCTGCATCTTCAAGGATACTAGTCAGATTCATTTCCGCTGAGCTACTATGGGAACTCCAGTAAGTTTTATATAAATATTGGCTGTTATTATTATCTCAAAAGTAGGGAAGAAAGTTATGGCACCTTATGGCAAAGCAATGAAATGAAACAGGATGATAAACTCCTTTGAAGTAGAGTGTGTGAAAGCCAAGTGGTATATAAAGCTGGTTGATGTATAGAGTGAGTGTACATGTTTAGGTTTGACAGAGGAAGAATATATGAAATATTGGGTATATTGCAATGATTTGACTACACACAATTTTGGGAGCTGGGGAAGGAGTCTATGGAAGGCTATTGCTCTACTTCTGGGGGTGTGCTTGCAGGTCAGCAGGATTGGCAGTTGGGAAGAGAAACTGAATGTAAAGAGGGAGAGAAAGAGATGCTGGTTGGGAGCTGTGTCTACCACTGCCTTTCATGTGATGACCTGAGTGCCCTGCAGAAGGCGAGAATGTGACCCAGCAGATTGACTATCACTGTGTGTGAATGGCTATGAGCCTGGTACCTTCCACCAACTGGCTTTCAGAACATAATTGCTTCTGTTTCACTTTCGGCTTCCAAATCTTATAAAGTTTCTCTTGTCATCCACTCAGAATCACACAGGATGTAGACTCTGGGAAATGCTGGTCCAGATTAGGATCAAAATGTGGAGGGACCCTGATACCAGGCTAATGCATCTGGGCTTTTCTGAGTTGGCTGTGGAGAGCTGTTGAAAGTTGACAACATCGATTGTAATGTATATATGTAAGGATAACTTGATCCCCTTGCTGTACAGTGGGAAAATAAAAAAAAAAAAAAAAAAAAAAGAATTGAAAGCTGTAGGACCCTCGGCTAAGTTGCTTTCGAGTATGTCGATACGTTGTTAGAGTTGATTTTATTCACTATTTATTGCCCACCTACTGTGTATTTGTAAATCAATTTTGCCTCATTTCATTACTTAGGCAGGCTCACTGCACTTGTGTTTTTTTTTTTTTTTCTCTCTTCATAAAGAATTTTATCACTAATACGTGTTGATAATTCCAGGGACAGAGAGTATTAGACATAGTAGATACGATATAGTGTCATTGTTAGTAAAATAGTAATAATATCATCTGTTTTTAAAGTGCTTTAGGGCCTTTGGAAGAAAGGTATTACTGGAGGTAGGTATAAAGTTAAAAAGGAAATTCAAGATGAATGATGTTTATATGGTGATGGCTTAATAATATGTTTCAGAGGGACAGGTGAACTGCAGGGTTTGAGAAAAATGAATGTTGCTACTTAATGGCACAAAGCCGTCCAAGTTTAATCATTTTAAAGAGTAGTTCTCTTTTTTGGCAGTGCTGGAAACAGAGATATAGTGACTCTCCCAACAGAAAAAATTGCTCAAACTTGTTTTTTTATGGTACCAGATACACTTTTCTCCATCTCTTAAAATTCTGTCATCCTTCAAGGTCCACATTTTCACCAGTCCTTCCTTGAAGATGTCTCTGATGGCCTCATTCAGAAGGCATACATCCATTCTTTAATTTTTGTGGAATTTCATATTAGATTTTGAAGAATTATTCTCATCACATACTGCTATCTTTATACTGAGATGTTGAGCAGGCCAAAGAATCAGAGATCTGGGTTAGAATCCTGGTTCTTCTGTCATTGTGTGAACTAGGGCAAGATACTTGACATCTACATTCAATGTCAATTGCAAATTTTATCAGTGTCCCTACTACATAGGTATAAAATGAATGCTGATCTCCCTCATTCTGCTTTTTCCTTCTTTAAATTTTTTACAGCATCCCCAATTAATTTTAATCACTTTAAAGATTAGAGTATTACCATAATCATTGTTAAAATAAATAACATATTATACGGATAAAAAGATCTTAATCATTGTTGACTTACTCTTTGCATTGTCTGATTGCATTTGATATAATGCCATGATGAACAGATCAAAGTATAGGGAAACAATCTACTCTAGTTTGAGTTCCTACTGAATCATGCTGCTGGAAATGGGGAGGATTCCTTGTTTGGAGTCTTGATATATACCCTCCAAAGCCACTTCTTACTTCATCAGAGAATTGAAGCTGCATATCTCAATAGAGCTTCTCTGGTGACATTCACTGCTGAAGGTTAAACAAAATCATAAGTACTTCCGGGAAGAACAGAAAGGCGCTTTTGAGGTTTCTCCATCCCTAGTTTTCACCAAGTCCCAGGGGATGCTTTCAGAAGTAGCACGTGATGGAGTATTGGCTCCCAGAAGTCCACCTTCCTGTCTTTAGCAGAATATCAAAGTGAAGGCGGCCTTTCTGAGAGAACTTCCTCCCATGCTGGGCCCTACTGAAAGACCATTATTAACCCTACCAATTCATGTCCAAGGGGCATCAATCATTTGGGTCACACAAAGCCTGACTGTAAATTATGACATTATCTCTGAGTAGGAAGGTGAAAATAATAATAATCATTAAAAAAAAAAAAAAAGAAAAAAAAAAAAGCTCTCGGCATGGCCCCGGCTGGCTGAGGACCTTAGCCAGATCTGTCATTTTTGTCCTGAACATGAAAGGCTTGGCTATTCCCTTGCAGGCCCATACATCACTGGGCCTGTCATGGGTTTCTGTAGGACCAGTTGACACAGTTCAGAACAGCAGCTGCTGGATGGCTTGGGGGAGCCTGACTCAAGAAACAGTTGCTGGGGTACAGGGACCACAAGCATTCTTCCAGAGACTGATGTCCCGTTGTGCTGTCCTGCCACTGCCCTCAGTAAGTCACAACGAGGAGTAAACTGCTGTCACCGAGATGAAAGGCCCCCTTCCTCTGATCTCTCCACTACAAAATTACTTCAGTGCCACACTGTATTTTATGTCAATACCTATTTTATTTTTCAAAATTGAAAAAGATATAAGTACATTGTTCCCTGAATTCCTGATGCTCTGGGTAACCTAGCAACAGAGTATGCCACATAGCACACAACAGAATATTATCATGCACTCCACTCAACTAACAAGCAAGCAGCACAGATTTCCCTTGCAGATGATTTAGGCTAAATTAACAGTTAATAGTTGCTATTAATATTAAAAATAATAATAACCTCCCTTTTTCATTGCTTAGAGCTAGATTTGTAGGGAATAAAGCTTGGTTCTAATTGTACACGTGGGACAGTATTTTTTACCAAGCCTACATCTTCCAAGCGATTTGCATGGGATTTAGGTAGCCAGCAGCATGCTGCAAAGTGATAATCACATGAAACAGGAGAATACATTCAGGACATTTGGAAACCATGCAAAATTTTCAAGTTCAAAATTGACTCATGCTTTCCACCTCTGGGAAGATTCTGTCAATAAGGAGCTTATGTGCCCTGATTGGGTTGTTTAGTCATGCTGACACTGCAACTGCTCCCCCCACACCCACCCCAGAAGGCTGCCAGGAAACCCTCTGGCAAACAGCTCTAGGACAAGAATGAAGCTGGAACAAGAGTCAGGGTCAGGGAGAAGTTCAAGGAGCTCTGACCTGAAAGAACATGGGCAAGGTCATGGCACAGAGCAAGAGTCTGCTGAAAAATGACAGAGGTTACAAGGAGCAGAAAAAAAGAGTAAAACAGTTGGACAGAACAAAGGAGGAAAAAAGGATGTCTGCCTGAACAAGGAGGTAGAGACTGAAACAAATGTATAGTCATGAAACAGGAGGTGGGTGGGCTCTTTTTTGATAAGAGTCCGGAAGTTTAAGAGTTGGTGGATAGCTGTCTAAAATGGATCTTTGTGTCCCCCTTGCCCTTCATTTTAGATGTGCTTTTGCAATGACCCACATATTTGTGTTTTGTGAAAATCAGCTACACACACACACACACACACACACACACACATTTTCATTAATGGGGGCCCTTGTGAATAATTCACTGTTCACTCTCTCTTCTTTCCCTTCTTTTAAAAGCAATCAATTTAATTTGGTAGCTTCTTTCCTGAGCCACTGGAACTTTACGAAGCCTTTGCAACTTTCTTAGAACTCAGACCTCAAAAAGAACCCTTGAAAAGTCCTGCTGTTTTGCTCCTTAACTAGTCACCTCAATCTGAAGAACTAAGGGCCTTTCATTTTGAGTACGTCCTGCTGCTTTTTAATAATCTACGAGTGAATTAGGCATTTTCGCCTTCAGGTTACAGCTGTTGCAAATAAGGTTTCCTTCCAATCACGAAGAAAATATTTTAATACTTCCTGGGACTCTGGACAACCTTTTTCTCATATAACCTGTTTCTGTCATGGGAGAAAAAGTGCCCAGTGTCTCATCTAAATTAACTTCATTTGCATTTATCAATAGAAAGCTGATTCTTGAAATATGATTGTTTTATCTTTTCAATTAGAATGAAAAGTTAAGGGCACATTTTGCTTGTCAATAGGCCAAGGCAATTTTACCTATTTGGAAAGCATTTTGATATTTGTAGTCAGGATCAGCCCTTCCTGTGTCTCTTTTGTAAGTGTTCACAGTTTGTGCCGATTAAGTAGCAAACCGTTTGGTTTCACTCCTTGCCACTGGGGGAACTGACAGGACACTAAATATCATTGCAGTGCAGCAAAGCATGGAGATGCTCCGAGCACAGCAGAGCTGAAAACATGAATACAATGCATATGCTTTTGACTGAATGGCATAAGGGCGATGGGAATCCGGGAATCAGCAATGATATGAAATTGTGCAGTATTTGGAATTGCTCAATTTTAAGGAAAGTATATTAGAAAGCAGAGAACTGGTGTGATGATTTTTCCATGGAAGCATAGTAGAATCAGCTGCTTAAAAGAGATCACATTAATGTATTTGTGCCCAAACACTTGTAAAAGCCAGACCACCCATGGGGAATGTGCTCTCGTCAAAGCTGCGGAGGAGTGACCAGGGCATCCGAGGGTTTCTGTTGCTGAGGTGATGGGATGGGAGGCTGGGAGAGATGGCTGCATCTGAATTTGCAAGAATCCATTCAGGGCAGTGTCACAGAAAAAAATGCACCCTTCAGTGTGTTATAATCTACCTGTTAACTGTTTCAGGAATTTTAGGGAGGGTGTAACTTTAAACATGGGTTCAAAAAAGTTAACTTTTCTCTCTTCTAAAATGCTTTCTGTTAAGAGGGCATTGCTAAGAGCGAAACAGCAATTCTAGGGCAGATTACAAAGACAATTGACTAAAAGCTTCTTGGTTTTAGAGTATAGTAGCTGGAGTCAGGGATTGGGAAAATCATTGTCAGTGAGGAGACCATGGTCCTGTTTTCATCTGAAAATAGCTGTGAAGAGATGGACATCAGTTTCAAAAAAGAGAGAGAGGCTTTAAAGTCGAATCTGAACTTGAGTATACCATTGCTACCAAAAATATCAAATACTACCAAAAAAAATCTTCAAAGTTATATCTAGACAGACCCAAAAATGACCCTTAAAGGCTTACTGCAGGATGTTGCAGGTAAGCATATGCTTTCCTTGCCCACAACAGCGCCCCGGCTATTAGCCCAGGATGAGGGTAGCTCTGGCCGCATTGCCATTTTATGCCAAGGATTTGAGAATAACTCTTAAGTATAAGGGTGGGCATGATTCACACTCAATGAATCTTAATGAATCTTAATGCTTGTCGGGGTTGAGCCCTGCTTCCTTCTTCCCCGCAAATCGCTCTCGTTCCAGAAGCAGTGCCCTCACATCTCTCATTTACATTACTGAGTTGGAGATGTCACTTCCGGCCTTCTCAGCTGGGTATCTGCATCTTAAAAGCAGACATGTGGAGCAGGTATCATTTAACCCAAAGGAATAGAATGATGGTGATGTCATTCCAGGCTTCCCAGGGAAGGAGATTTATTCTGATGGAGGACAAGTCCAGCAGCCCTCAAATTATATCATGCTAGCAAATTGCCTAGAGTTTAACCATACTCCATCTTTCGATTGAGTGCCAAAGGCCTTATAACACTTTTAATGCTTCCAAATTTTTATCAGAATATTCAACTTAGTAAAAATCTATTGTATCAGATGTAGAATTTTGCATGTCTACAAAATGCTGCTGCTTTGTTATACTTTAAGTTAGTTGTTAAAAGAAGATAACCTTAAGTTAGAAACCATTGTGGTAAACATCTCTGACACTCTTGATACAGACCATGATAGGCAATATGTTATATCATTTTACTCTGATTAGAATTCAATATAATATGCTTAGAAAAGTGGAGTTCCCATCATCACTCAGCAGTAACAAGTCTCACTAGTATCCATGAGGATGTAGTTTTAATCTGTGGCCTTGTTCAGTGGGTTAAATGGTCCAGTGTTGCCATGAGCTTTGGTGTAGGTTGCAGATGCAGCTCGGATCTGCCCCTAGCCTGGAAACTTCTATATGCTGTGGGTGTGGCCCTAAAAAAAAAAAAGACAAAATATGCTTAAAAAAGTACTAGAAAGCATTAGAAGTTAATACAATATGCTGAAAATTGCATAAAGTAGTAAAATGTGTAAGCAATGGTCTGGCTTAAAAATGTGATTGTGGTATAATTCAGAAAACAACCAACCAACAATCCCAAACCAAAATAAACCAGTCCCTTCTGTAATTTCAAATTAGATATTATTAATCATGTTAAAAAATAATGGTCCTAATTTTCTTTTACCTCTTGGTTTCTTCTTTTACTCTCCACCCAGTTTGCCATCTTTCAGACATATTCTGGCAAAATTGGAATGCCATTACACTGTTTCTGCTCTCCTAGAAGCAGCTCCTGGCTTTGGGGAGTGAGATGGGTGGGCTGGAGGACACCGTGGTTGGCACCACTGCCTCCCATCCTCTGCCATGGTTTCTGCGAAGTGGGAATTTATGGTAACCACTGCTTGCAGCTTCCTGGCAGATTGTCTTGTCTTTTAGTGGTCCCACAACAGCTTTCTTTTGCTGGTTTGTGAGTGGCATATCTTAGAATTCAAGTGAGGCAGTCTGCCTGGATTTTACATCATGTGTGAAGATACAGAGCAAATCAAGATGGCAGAGTCTTCCTAAAGAAGATGTTCTATTACAGGAGAATTCAGAGCACTGAGAGGGCATGCAAGTTGGAAGGGCTCACTGCACCATTTCTTAGGAGCCCAGGATGCCTGCAAGAAGAGAAGGTTGTTTTCACTTGTTCCTGAATAATTCAATGCACTTCCTCCCAGTCTTTATTTCTTTTCAAGCATTCAGTGGACAGTAAAAAACCTTTTTGGAAAAACCTTAAAATTTCTATCCCACCAAAATAAAGATTCTGAGATAATTATAGTTTTTTTCAAACCTGAAAGAGAAAAAAGTTGAATAAGGAAATTTGAAATTTTATTTCCCACAGCCTCACCAAAGCCCTCTGCATTGAAGTATTTAACCACCTCATTCCGGTCAGAATAGCCATCATCAAGAAGTTAACAAACAATAAATGCTGGAGAGGATGTGGAAAAAAGGGAACCATACTATACTGTTGGTGAAATGTAAATCGGTGCAGCCACTGTAGAGAATAGTATGGAGGTTCCTTAAAAAAACTATAGATAAAATCAGTATATGATCCAGCAATCCCACTCCTGGGCATACATCTAGAGAAAACTATAATTTGAAAAGATACATGCACCCCTATGTTTACTGAAGCACTATTTACAATAACCAAGTCATGAAAGCAACCTAATGAATGTCCATCAACAGAGAAATGGGTAAAGAAGACACACACACACACACACACACACACACACACACACACACACACACACACACACACAGAGTGGAATATTACTTATTCACAAAAAAGAATGAAATAATGCCATTTGCAGCAGCATGTGTGGGACTAGAGATCATCATACTGAGTGAAGTTAAGTTCAAAGAGAAATATCATTTGATAGCATTTATATGTGGAATCTAAAAAAAGATACAAATGAACTTATTTACAAAACAGAAGTAGACCCACAGATATAGAAAACAAACTTATAGTTACCAAAGGGGAAATGTGGTGGTGGAGGGATAAATTAGGAGTTTGAGATGGACATATACAAACTACTATATATAAAACGGATAACCAACAAGCACCTACTGCATAGCACAGGGAACTATACTCAATATTTCGTAATAACTTATAAGGGGAACAAATCTGAAAAATAATATATATATAAAATATACATATAACTAAATCACTGTGCTGCATATCTGAAACTAACATGTCATTTGTAAAATAACTATACTTTAAAAACTAAGTAAATACAGTGTATGTAGAAGACAACTGAACAGGCGTTTTTGTTTCAAAAAAATAGAATGCCCATTTCTGAATTTAAACATGAACTGTCATAATTTTCATGTGTTTTTGAGTTGTAATGATCAAAAAAACAACTATGGAGGAAATGGCTGGTACCAAGAAGTTTACACTTCTTAAGTATTTCTAGTTTCTTTCATTTAAGAGCATGAAGCAACCCACAAACACTGGCACAAGCTGTAGAGCTGACCTCTAAGTTGTAGGGGTTAGCTTTGGCCTCATTCTCTTGCCCTGAGCAGCTGGGAAATGGTGTCTAGAGTGTGTATGTGTCTGTGTCTGTGTTTGTATGTTTGTTTATATGTAGCTTTCTATTAAGAGATGCTTGTTAATATGTTTAAGTTTATGAATTTTTCTATTAATTTACAATATCATAATGTATACTTATCTAGTTTATAATCCTTTGAAATCTGTTTATTTTCCCAGGAATTGCAGATATAAGTATAGCTTTATTTCAAGGTGAATTTACTTAAAATAATGGCAACAACAAAATAGAAAAAAAAAAAGAGAAGCAAACAAAGCAATAACAAACAAGAAGACCAGTCCACCCCAAAACATATACTCACATACATGCAAAACAAACGTTTACTTAAGTCCATTAGTTCTAGTCAGAAATTGTAGGCAACTGAGATATCAGAGGAATCTTCTGCACTGGTCATCTCCCTGCAGGGTCAACTGCTTGGCAGTAGGACAATGCTAGACGCATGCTAACAGGGTTAATTGCGGCCACACGTAGGTTTTCTTTTTGGATGACAGGGCACTGTCTTAAAATTGATCTGTGCACTGTTGAGGGACTAATTCCAGGCTTCCTTTCAGCCCTATCCTCACCCCATGACAGACTGCTGCTACCTACAAGCCCTTGGACACACTTGCATGGGTTTGCTGGAAGTGTGGGAACAGGCACAGCGCTGGGTCAGAGGGCAGGGAGCCAACGTCGCTACATGCATGTCTCCCCTTTTGTGCTGGCCCTGGCTGTGTCCTGCTTTATGCAGATTCCACCTCTGCGAGATCCAGATTGTGCCATATGGGATTCCCGTGTATTACTAGCGAGGACACACGCCTGTGGGAACTATTCTAATGAAGGACCAACCCAGGCACTGCTGCTGGAACAGTTGCTTTTCCCAGGAGAATTTTTGTAAGGGGGGCTTAGGGGTGATGTCTGGGGGCAAAGACATACTCAATGTCTGGGAAAAGAGTTGTGTGTCTGGTTCTTAACAGAGTGAGTGTATGGAAATGGAGAGTTTTTGGAAAGAATTTTCTGAAGGAAAGTAATTTACTTTTTCTCTGTATTTTTTTGCCTCTCCTTTTCTCCCCTCCTTTCTGCCCTTTATTCTTTTATTGCTGTTATTTTGTGTGTGTGTGTGTGCATGGTCTGGTGTATTTGTCTTTATCACTTTTGATGTTTGCTTTCCTTCCATCTAATTATGCTTAATTTTAAAATGTCATGCTTGTATTTTTCTCTCCGATAGATTCTGTTGCTTATCTGTTACTTCAAGTCACATTTCCTCTGCTGATTCTGCATTCCTTATCAGTCCTCATATATTTTGAAACTATTTCTCTTCCTCCCTTCTTCCTATGTGCTATAACTTTGTGTAATTCTATTCCTCAGCATCAGTGCTCCTCTTTCTTCCTTTTTTCAAACCGTCTATCATATTTGGTTTCATTTCATTATTTTTAATAGAATCATTCATTTTATAGTAACTGAGAATGTAAACAGCATTCTTTTTGTCTTTTTTCTCTTTTTTCTACTCAGTTTTCTTTCCATCCCTACCTGATTTTCAAAGCATTTCATCTTTTTGTTCATCTTTCTAAACTTAAAAATAATTCTTTCTTTCTATTTCATGAATACATCCATCTCTAATTCCCAATTTCTCTATACTCCCTTCTCTTTTTATAAATATATTTCTCTCCTCTTTCTGGTTTAAGTGAAGAATTCTGTTGATTGTCAATTTTATTTTGCTTTGTTTCAATAGTTATTGTTCTCTGTATAAAGTGACTACTTTTCAGAACATGACATTCACTCTTGCATTATTGAAGGAGAACATCACTCTGAGTCAGATGATCTGGGTGGAGACATACTCAGTCTCTAGTTCTAGGCTCACTTATGTCACTCCTTCACTCACTTGTTCATTGCTTACTTAATTTATTAAAGATATTTCAGGGTCTGCTCTGGGCCACCATGGTCCTAGGAAAATACCTATGCACTTGTGTCTGTGATTAGCATGACTGCAGAATTTTCCATCTGCAATAACTCTCTTCTAGATTGGTTAATTCATTTTGGTGTGGCATTTGGGCTTTCTTCAACAAGATGAACAATTATATACCATGCCGATTTTATCCCCCCCCCCTTTTTAGTGTTATATATCCTTTTTTTAAAATTAAAGTATAATCGATTTACAGTTGTTTGCAATGCCTGTTCTCTTGATGACAACTTTTAAGTTGTCAATAGAAAAAAAAAATTGAGAGTTGAGATCTGCAAAGATTTATCTGGCATATATTTTACAACATCAGTTGTGGTTATTTCCAAATAATCTTGGTCTTTCATAAAGGCATATCCTTAGAGTTAGTCTCAATTGTATTTATATCTGGAGGTGAATTAATAAGTAGGGCTTTTCTTACCTGTGAATGGTATAGATGGTGCTGAGGAAACTCTTGGCTTTCCCAGATACCTATGCTGCTTATCTCTAATATTCTATGGTTAAACATTCATTCCTTTAGCTTAAGAATAGTTTCAGGAGTTCCCGTGGTGGCGCAGTGGTTAACAAATCCGACTAGGAACCATGAGGTTGCGGGTTCGATACCTGGCCTTGCTCAGTGGGTTAAGGATCCGGCGTTGCCGTGAGCTGTGGTGTAGGTCGCAGACACGGCTTGGATCCCACATTGCTGTGGCTGTGGTGTAGGCCAGTGGCTATAGCTCCGATTAGACCCCTAGCCTGGGAACCTCCATATGCCGCAGGAGCGGCCCAAGAAATGACAAAAAGACAAAAAAAAAAAAAAAAAAAAGAACAGTTTCATGTTAAAATATAATTATTCTTGGGAGGGTAGTATGTATTCAATGTTATTAATGCCTCATAAGATCTTTTCCTTTTCTAAAGGACACATTTTGGTAGCCAGAGAAAGGTAGCTTTGGGGGAAAAAATCAGAAACTGCAGGGAAGTTTAGTAGTACTAAAGATACGAGAAATTTGTGTATTGCTTATTATTAGCCCTACTATGAAAGTTACTATTTGCTATAGAATAAAACCTTTAATCATCTTTCATTGTCACAGTGTTTTAAGATCCTGGCTTACACGTGCTGAATGAATGAGAATAACTTATAATAGGACCTCCTTTCATTTTCAAAAATATTCTAATTTGATGAAATATATGGTTATCCTACTAGATAACATGGTAGGGCAGAGGAGATAAAGGGGAAAAATTTAAGAGCAACATATTTATTGCTCTTTAGAAAGTTTTTAAATTTATTTACTTATTTCAAATTTTATTTTTATTTATTGCTTTATTGATTGTATATTTTTTGCTATATTCGCCATTTCTTTTGCTTGGTCTCTTTGACGATGCTCATCATTGCTATTTCTTGGTATAATTTATTCCACTTTGTTGACTTTTTCCTATTCTGACCTAAGCACATATATATTCTTCTAGTTCTCTGATTTGATGCTCTGTGAAGGGCTGATGCATGGCCTTCTGATATATACATTTATATGCATCAGAATCAGCTTGAGTGAAGCCTTTATTCTGGAAATTCTCATGTTATAGAATCAAGGGAAGGAAATTAAGTGTAAACTTTTGTATCTTCCATTTACAGGCTGTATGATTTTGGATAAATCATTTAAACTCCCCGAATCTCAGTTTCCTCTTCAATAAAGTGGGAGAGAACTAATTACCTCTCAGGGATATTGTGAGAATTAAATGTGATCATGTACATGAAGGGCCTGGCACAGAGTAGCTGAGTGAAAATATATGGTCCTGTATTCTTACCTGGTTTCAGTTGATATGGGTTACTATTTAAAAGACCTTGATCTCTGAAGAGTGATATTATTATACTTTAAGTTTAACAGTGCAAATAGCCAGGCTTTTTAGAGGATCACCTTCCTCGGACCAATGTCCTTCTGATTCTCTTTTTCCGGAACAAAGTCCATTATTCCAGACATCACTTTAGGATATTCAGGAGACATGCGAACATTCTTTCAAGTTCCATCAGGAAGCAATGTTACCAAAAGTCAATTTCTGGCCAAAAGCACATATTTCACCAAATTTGCAGGGAAACGTTTATGAAACCAAAACTGGCAATATTTCCATTATGTTTGAAAAAGAAGGAAGGAAGGAAAGAAAGAAAGAGAAAGGAAGGAAGGAAGGAAGAAAGAAAAAAAAAAAGCAGGCATTCCCTTCGTGGCTCAGTGGTTAACGAACCTGACTAGGATCCATGAGGATGCCAGTTTGATCCCTGGCCTCGCTCATTGGGTTAAGGATCCAGCATTGCCTTGAGCTGTGGTGTAGCTGGCAGATATGGCTCGGATCTGGCATTGCTGTGGCTGTGGTGTAGTCTGGCAGCTATAGCTCCTCCAATTCAATCCCTAGCTCCTATTCCCTAGCCTGGGAACTTCTATATACCATGGGTGCTGCCCTAAAAGCAAAAAAAGAGAAAGAAACAGACATGAGTCTCAAAGAACCTTCCTGGGTCATTGTGAGTGCCCTGTGAAGCTCTCATAGCCTCTTCAGGTTTGCAGTGTTTATGGTAGATTTTCAAACCAACAATAATCCCTTCGTTATCTCTGCTGTTACCCTGACTGCACATCACTCCAATCATTGTCCATCAAGGATTTTGGAAAAAAAGAAAACCAGATGGGACTTACCCTATAGCATAGCTACTAGGCATTGTCTCTGCAATGGTTCTGGTTCGATCCCTGGCCTTGGAACTTTCAGGTGTGGGGAAAAAAAGAAAACCAGATGTTTTTCTGACCCCCCCCCCCAAAAAAAAACAACTAGGATCTAATATGGAGAATTTTAAAATTTCATTTGGACTCAAAACTCAAGTCAATATGACTATATGATTTAGGTTCAATTTAGATTTTAAAAAATAGAGAAGTAAAAAAATAATTCCCACTCTAGTTCACATTTGCATTCTTTTATCATTTATTCAAACATATAGTTGAAGGCATTATTATAATAAGATTTTTTTTTGAAAAAGTTAGGTTTAGGCTAGTTCCAGAGTCAAGCTATGAGTTTATAAGAATACCATGATTCAACATAGGTTGGGTTACCTTTGAAGAGGATTTGGGCAGGGCCCCATCCTGTTTCTTGGCAGAGAAAAATAATTAATAGTGTAGGAATAGGATTGCTTCTTCCTCCTCTCAGCTCCCTTGTTGCAATACCTTTAAAGTTAGTCTCCATGCAACAGGACATTTCTTTAGCTGGTCTGGTGATGGTTATTGGGCTAGATAGATCCTATAGTTTCAATTTAGTTGAAAGCCAGAATAAAGTCAGTTTTTAACCCAGGAGCTTGCATGAAGGGGTACAGAGGGTTAAGAGACTCCTTATATACGTCAGGCTGAACCAGTATCCTATACTTGCACCATAAAGATGATATTTGTGTTCATCCTTTCAAAAGAGGATTCTAAGCTCTGATTTTCCATTGTCAGAGGTGATAAGCTAGTATAAAGACTCAACTCAGAGAGCCACTAATCCCCATAAAAGGCCAGCAAATGAAGAAGAGAGGTTAAGGTCACTGGACTAGAAGCTATGCTGTACTTCACTGATAGTAGAGATGTTGGCTAAAGAAAGTTCTTTTATTTTCAGAACTACATTACAAGGGGAGAAAGGATGAACTTGCTTACCACTAAAAAAAATAAACTTGTTTGAAGCACAACTAAGCCAATTAAAGTTATGGCTTTATTTTTTTGGAGGAGTCCCCAAAGAATGAAGCATACTTTGTACAAAAGAAATAGTGTCCTTATATGCCCAAGTTTTCCATGGTCATTCTCTTTTTTCATTTAGGTTTTGTTGAGCTACCACATGTGCCAGCACATTCCATGTGTTTATGCGTAAGAGGTATTTCTCTATTCAATAGGTCAGCTTTATTCACTAATTCTGTGATAGCTGATGTCTTAGTATGTCTGCTTCTGCATTTTCCCATATAGGAAGACCGAAATCATTTGACCAAGGTGAAACCTTTAAAACACTTCTATTCTCTAAATAGAAATGAAACTCTTCTGCTATTTCCATGTATTGTTTCCTACTTCTAATATCTAAGGCACATGACAACCTTCCTGAATAGTGGCTTTTTTGTCAATGATATGTTTGTAGGGGCCTGAGGAGCCACTGAGATGCCACTATTCTAGAAACACATTAGATAAAAAAGTGTGACTTGTAGTTCAACAGTGTTTGTTCTCTAAATTGCATTAGAGGACAAGGTAGATCATGGTAGGGTTCAGAATGTACATAAGAGATAACTTTAAAATGTTTAATTAGCAAGGCCTTGGCTGAACACTTGGAGATTTTAAAAAATGCTCAAATGTTGTTTTCATTATTAACGACATTAGAGAATGAGGGGAGCCATTACATACCCTGTTATTATCATAATGGCAATGTGGATTACTGAATCTTTTTTGCCTACTGCACTGTGCCTTATTGCAAATATTCTATATTGCTTTTGATAGTGATTTTTGATGTACCCACTTCTGACTAGTAAGTAAGTAAGTTATTGGATTTAAGTCACAGTGATATCTTCAAATCTGCAATAAAAATGCAGTATGAGTCAAGTTGTATATCAAGGATATTAGTTTTCCATTGTTGCATAAAAAATGACTACAAACTTAGCTTAAGACAACATCCAGTTTTTGGCTCATGGTTTTGTAGGTCAAAAGTCAGTCTGGCACAGCAAGAATGGGTTTTCTACTCAGGGTCTCACAAGACTGAAAGCAAGGTGTTCGTAACCTGTGTTCTTCTAAGATCACTTGCTTGTGGACAAATTTAGTTCCATGTGGTCAGAGGACTGAATATTCCATTTTCTTGCTGGCTATAAGCTAGGGGATCTTTCAGTTTTTTGGGTCACCCACATTCCTTGCCCTGTGATTCCTTCTGTCTATAAATCAGCATTGGAGAAAGTTCCTAATGTCAAATCTCTTAGATTTTGAATCTCTCTTCTCTCTCTCTCTCCCCCCCTTTTTTTTTTAATAGGAAAAACCTTGTCCCTTTTTAAGGGCTCACCTGATTAGGTCAGGTCTACTCAGAATAACCAACTAATTAGGAACTTTATTAAAATTGCAAAAGCCCTTCAGAGCAGTACATAGCTACAGTATTGTTTGATTGTCTTACGGATAGAGGGTGCGTGGACAGCAGGAAGTAGAAATTTGGGTGGTCATCCGAGAATTCTGCCTACCTCACCAAGAATATTGTTCATCCAAATCTGATGGGTTAAATTTAATTTTTTAAATTAGAGTCCAGTAATAACACAATAATTTAGCCTTTGTCTTGGAGATTAATACCAAAGCACTTGATGAATCACTTTAATTCATTTAATTGTATCAGTTACAAAAGAATCATGCTATTTTGGTTCAATATTTCTGTTGTTAAATTGTTATATACATATTGACATATACTTTATATTCTTGTAGGGGACAGACCTAACATAGTAACTGTATAAAATGAAACCAAAAGTGGAGTGATCTATTTAAATTAAGCTACTATTTATCATTCATTTAGAATTTGATATGTTTTAGGCACTGTCTTCAATGAATGAGATCAAAATGGGGTGCTGTATCTCAAGTTAATTTCTAAATCAATTAAATTTCAATTAATATATCAAAGACATTTGAAAGATATTCCAATCTATATGCAGGGATAAGCAACCACTAATAGTTAATTTAAAAAGTATTAGTAAAGGGGAGGAGTACTCCAAATGATACTTTAATAATTTGGCAAGACTGTAATGATTAATACAGAGTGAATCAGCTCAAGAGTGTAGGCAGATCAATGCAACAGAATTAAAAACCCAGAAAAATTAGAAACATCCTAATATATATTTATCAGGATATATACACACAAACAGGTGTATACACACATGGGGTATACTTACATTATTTTTGGGGAAGGAAGATCTTCTTAAGAATGATGCCTAAGCAGAAGGAAGTGTAGAAGTTGATAGATTTAACTTAATAGGAAACAAAATCTTCTGCAGGTCAGAAAAATTTTAAGTAAAAGGGTACCTTATAAAGTAAGAAAAAATATTTTCACATATATGGCAGGAAAAGGTTAATGTCACTTCTGCATAATGAACATTTTACAAATCAATAAGTAAAAAAATTCAAGAGAAAAACCCAAAGGAATAAGAAATTCACAACAAAGAAACAAAAATAAGCTCCCTCAAAAAAGAGAAAAATACTCAAAATAATAACCATCTATATTAAAATTAAAAAAATGAGATAACATTTTCACCTATAAACCTGGCAAAGATTTTTTTTTTTTTAAAGTTTGTGTATTAAGTGCTGGAGAGAATATGGGGAAATGGGCACACAGACCTCCTGGAAGCTAATCAATGTAGCTTCCTGGAAAATCCTGAAAGTATGTATACTCTTTAACCTAGAATTCAATTTTTATTAACCTTACCTTTTAAAATGGCTAAGAATAAATATGAAGATTCAGCTGTAATTTTTTTTTTTTTTGCTTTTGTTTCCCCTGTGCTAGGATGGGAAATTCTATATCGTATGTCTGGTATATATACACACATATATATACATATATATAAATGTTATTCTGGGTGATATATAAGTATAAAATTTTTTTAGATCTGTAAAATTTTGTATAACAATATTGTTAATATATAGAAACAATTTTATATCATATTTCCCAAAAGTTAACAATTTTACTTATATCCCAAAAGTTAAAAATTTAATTATTTCTGGATTATGGGATTATAGGTAATTTAAATTTTATTTCAGCCCATTTTTATTTTCTAAATTCTTGAGGAGAAACGTGCTATTTTTTTTAATTACTCAATGAATTTATTACATTTATAGTTGTACAATGATCAACACAATTCAGTTTTACAGGATTTCCATCCCACAACCCCAGTGCATTCCCCAACCCGCCAAACTGTCTCCTTTGGAAACCACAAGTTTTTCAAAGTCTGTGAGTCAATATCTGTGCTGCAAAGAAGTTAATTTTGTCCCTTTTTTCAGATTCCACATGTCAGTGAAAGCGTTTGAGATTGGTGTCTCATCGTCTGACTGATTCACTTAGAATGATAATTTCTAGGTCCATCCAAGTTGCTAAAAATGCTGGTATTTCATTCCTTTTAATGGCTGAGTTATATTCCATTGTGTATATGTACCACATCTTCTTGACCCACTTCTCCATCGATGGACATTTAGGTTGTTTCCATGTCTTGGCTATGGCAAATAGTGCTACAATGAACATCAGAGTACATGTGTCTTTGCGAGTCATGGTTTTCTCTGGATAGATGCCCAGGAGTGGGGTTGCTGGATCAAATGGTAGTTCTATTTTTAGTTTTCTGAGGAATCTCCATACTGTTTTCCACAGTGGTTGCACCAATTTACAATTCCACCAACAGTGTAATAGGGTTCCTTTTTCTCCACACCCTCTCTAGCACTTATTGTTTGTAGACTTTTTGATGATGGCCATTCTGGCTGGTGTAAGCTGGCACCTCATCGTGGTTTTGATTTGCATTTCTCTAATAATGAGCGATGTTGAACATCTTTTCATGTGTTTCTTGGCCATCTGTATGTCTTCTTTGGAGAACTGTCTGTTTAGATCTTCTGCCCATTTTTTGATGGGGTTGTTTGTTTTTTTGGGATGGAGCTGCAGAAGGTGTTAATAAATTTTGGAGATTAATCCCTTGTCAGTTGATTCATTTGCAAAGATGTTCTCCCATTCTCTGCATTGCCTTTTCATTTTGTTTAGGGTTTCCTCTGCTGTGCAGAAACTTTTAAGTTTAGGTCCCATTTGTTTATTTATGTTTTTACTGTCATTACTCTAACAGGTGGATCTGAGAAGATGTTGCTGTCATTTATGTCAGAGAGTGTTTGGCCTATGTTTTCCTCTATGAGTTTTATAGTGTCTGGTCTTATATCCAGGTTTTAATCCATTTGGAGTTTATTTTTGTGTATGGTGTTAGGGAGTGTTCTAATTTCATTCTTTTCCATGTGGCTGTCCAGTTTTCCCAGCACCACTTATTGAACAGGCTGTCTTTTCTCCATTGTATATTCTTGCCTCCTTGGTCATAGATTAGTTGGCTGTAGTTGCGTGGGTTTAATTCTGGGCTTTCTATCCTATTCCACTGATCTATATTTCTGTTCTTGTGCCAGTACCGTACAGTTTTGATGATTGTTGCTTTGTAGTATAGTCTGAGGTCAGGAAGCCTGATTCCTCCAGCTCCATTTTTCTTTTTCAGGATGTCTTTGGCTATTCTGGGTCTTTTGTGCTTCCAAACAAACTTTAAAATATTTTGTTTGAGTTCTGTGAAAAATGTCCTTGGTAATTTGATAGGGATTGCATTGAATCTGTAGATTGCCTTGAGTAGTATAGTCATTTTGATAATATTGACTCTTCCAATCCAAGAGCATGGTATGTTTTTCCATCTGTTTGTGTCATCTTTGATTTCTTTCATCAGTCTCTTATAGTTTTCAGAATACAGATCTTTTGTCTCTTTAGGTAGATTCACTCCTAGGTATTTTATTCTTTTGGATGTGATGGTAAATGGGATTGCTACCCTAATTTCTCTTTCTGCTCTTTCATTGTTGGTGTATAGAAATGCCATTGATATCTGTGTATTAATTTTGTATCCTGTGATTTTGCCAAATTCATTGATGAGCTCTAACAGTTTTCTGGTAGAGTCTTTAAGATTCTTTAGGTATAGTATCACAAAAAAAGGAAACTACAGGCCAATTTACTGATGAACATAGATGCAAAAATCCTCAGCAAAATACTAGCAGACCGCATCCAACAATACATTAAAAGGATTGTACATCATGATCAAGTGGGATTTATCCCTGGGATGCAAGGGTTCTTTCATATCTGCAAATCAATCAGTTTGGTACACCACATTAACAAACTGAAGAATAAAAATCGTATGGTCCTCTCAATAGACATGCAGAAAAAGCCTTTGACAAAATCCAACACCCATTTCTGATAAAAACCCTTCAGAAAATGGGCATAGAGGGCACCTACCTTAACATAATAAAGGCCATATATGACAAACCCAGAGCTAACATCATTCTCAATGGTGAAAAGCTGAAAGAATTCCCACTGAGATCAGGAACAAGATAAGAATATCTGCTCTCACCACTACTATTCAACATAGTTTTGGAAGTCCTAGCCACAGCAATCAGAGATGAAAAAGAAATAAAAGGAATCCAAATTGGAAAGGAAGAAGTAAAACTATCACTATTTGCAGATGACATGAAGCATGTGCTATTTGTAATGATCCATCCCATACTTACTTTAGATATTTTTATTACACAAAAGGAATTGGCAATGGAACATAGCACAAAGAACACAGATTTGGGGATCTGGTGAACCTGCATTTGAATCATGCTCATGCCTCATGGGTTATCCTTGGAATGATTGGGACTGGATTGGGTGCTGACCATGATCCAATCAGTCACAGCCAAAGGAACCAGGCTCCTGTGTTCAAAACATGACTGCCTTAGGACTAGCTGTCAGTAGACGTTGTGAGTGTTGCAGCTAGTGTCTGGGGTCTGGCTGACTGAAGAAAGAAGTGTAATACCACAGGATGTGGTAGGCGTCTGGACTGAAAAAAGTACTATGGAATCATACGGCAAGAGAAAGAAGATTCCTTAGAAAATGTTACCAAAGAGGTGACTTTCAAAAGACTTTTCAAAACAGTTAAAGTTACCAGCTTGAGAAGAAGAAGCAGGACAGGTAAAATGTGTTAGAAACAGAAGAATCATCATGAAAGAAGTGTGGAGGCATTAAACAAAGCTGTGTGTATTTGGAGAATAGTGGGAAGGATGGTTATTTGACTGAGGAGGGCATGCAAAACAAAAGGCTAGGAGGGTAGGAAAGAGCTAGCTAGTTTTTGGCACTGAGTATTTAGGGCAACCGCTTTGCCATGTGTTTGTGTTTTTTGAAAATGATGGTATTTCAGTTTAAAGAAAACATAGGGATTCTCAGTCCTGGAGGCACCTTTTTTTTTTTTTGTCTTTTTGGTATTTCTTTGGGCCGCTCCTGCGGCACATGGAGGTTCCCAGGCTAGGGGTCAAATCGGAGCCGTAGCCACCGGCCTATGCCAGAGCCACAGCAACGCGGGATCCGAGCCGCATCCGCAACCTACACCACAGCCCACGGCAATGCCTGATCGTCAACCCACTGAGCAGGGAAGGGCAGGGCTCCCAGTCGGATTCGCCAACCACTGCGCCACGACGGGAACTCCATGCCAGCACCTTAAAATCACTTGAGATCACTTAAAAACTAGGGATGCCTGGGGGCCCAATGTAGATCCAAAATCTGCCTTCCTGAGGGTTGGGCTTGAGTATGTTTTAAGAGCTTCCTAGGTGATTGAGATGGCAGAGAAGAAGGTCAAGAGCCACTGTTATAAACTATGCTATTTGACCTGCCCCCTGTTTTCTGAATAATCTCTGCTTTGGATTCAGGTTATTCAAAAATATACGCCAGGTTCTCTGGGTGTTAGTAGATTAGCCTTGGCCTACGATTTCCTAAAACTGTGGAGTCCACTGCATGGCTTTTAGAGCTTGATAACTCCTAACATTAATAGTTTTTTTTTTTTGTATCACATTCCAGTTTCTTTATGATTTGCAACACTTAAATCTCCAAGATAACCTTATCGAGAAATTTCTACTGCCATTAATCCTGTATGCCAGAGCCATGCTTCTGGGCCTTTCCAAACCCCCTCCATGACAGGCCTCTGTTTCCTACTCACTCTTAAACTCAACTCTGCAGACACGTTCTGCCTTTCTTGGCTATGATCAACTATTAATGGACTCTTCTTTGGGAATTTTTACCTCTCAGATGATACTGCCCACAAAAGTGGGGTATAGTTTTCCTCTAATCTTCTTACAGGGCAAATATTTTCCAAAGAATGATCATTTACTTTTAGAAAATTTATTTTTTCCTTACAATTGTCAATACTCTTTTTTTTTTCTTTTCTTTGATGACTCTAGGCTTTATCACTAAATTATTTATGACTGTGGCAAATGTGGATGAAGTCAAACTCTTAAACAATGCTGCTCTTTAAAGAGGGCACTGGTACAATGCAGATGATTTCAGTTTTAGTGAGAGTTGGCTGGGCTGCATGGGTTTTCTCACCTCTAATATCTCATAAGTGAATCAGGGGATTCATTAACATAAAAGGCACCAACCATGGCCCCACAGTCCTAGAATTAATGAACACATAATAAATCCCAGCTCTTTCTAGCAAACTTGGAATGACACAGGCTAAAAAAACATGCTCTTTTAATCATCAATTTCTATCTTACCTTGATAGCAGTCGTGAATGCCTTCCAATGCCAAAGCAGGGCAGATTGTAATTCAAAAAGACTAAGGTTTTCAAACCTTGAAAAACCACTTTGGATTTATGGGCCTGAATCAAAATTTTATTCCTTTTCTCAAGCATGGAACTCTCAAGAAAAGGGCCATATGGGAGCTTACCTGTCCTGACTTCACAGGAATACAGTAGACTATAATATTCTTTTATGGGACTCAATTGTACCAACCCAAACTTCTTCACCTTTGAGACTCATAATCTATAAATATTTAAAAGTCACTGTTACCTCAATTTACCTGTGAGTTTGACATACTGACCTTCCGCTGAGTGGATAATGAGAACAATTCCTTGCACTTAGTTAATTGCTTTCTGGTATGTTCTCCTTCAGATTTTTTTTTTTTTTTTGTCCCGGCTCTTAGGTCAGGAACTTTCTCAGCTTTTGGGCTTTTTTATAACCCTCGTACCTTTTGTCATTTCATGTTATCTCTTTGTGTCTTCTGAAGAACAAAGGGATGTTCCCCTAGAAACTAAATGCTGTCTTTTGGGTCATGAAATACCTATACTTACAGGGCTGTTTTAAATTTTCCTATCAGCTGAAGACATGTTCCTGATTTCTGTGCAAACAAGATTAGATGTTCAATATATAACTTGATATACATTATATCATCTATTCTTGAAGTCTGTGATAGAACAAATACAGTTTTTCCAGAACTAAAATGAAGTAGAACAAAAATGTTCAGTAGTTTGGCACACTGTTAGAAATAAATTTTTCCTACGTGACTAAAATTAGCAGCCCACCATGGGTTGAGGCTTAGAACATGCCTAGGCAATCAACTGAGAGACCCAGAGCATTTTTGAAAATATTTCCATCCTCAAGAGATTTTTTTTAACATTGAAGGGGTGATTAGAATAACAAGAAACAAAAATTAACACCATGTTTTCAAATATGAAAATTGGCTATGTAGAAAGCAAATGTACATTAAACATCAGTGAGGTATGATTGTGGTGTCCAGAACATTCAGAGACCATGCAGGTCAGGCCTTCACTTTTTCATAGAGGCTAGAGAGTGAAGGACTTGCTCAGGGTTCCACAGGAAGTCACTGATCATGTGCCTCCACTGACTCAGCATTAGAGATGAAATTGGAAGTGGGGATGTGTGTCCCACATCTAAATGCTCAATCTTTTCATGTTTTTTAATATTGGGAACTAATATATTAATATAAGATTTATATAGGATTAACTATGGTTTACATGTATATAAGAAAGTGGCTGTTGAGTCAGGTCTAATTATCTCTTGTTAGCGTCTCTGAGGTGATTCTCACTGATGCTGTACACATCTTTTGAGATAACACATTCTAATCAAAGCAACAATTTCCATGATATTGTTGATGAAGAGGGCAACAGGTAGCTGACGTATACATGTCTAGATCAGTTTTTCCAGTCATATCCATTGAGATGGCAGTGGTGGCCTATGAAAAAAAGGGTTTCCTGATAAAATGAATTTGCAAGACTTGAGAAAGTTTAACAAGGTTCTTTCCTATAAGGGCTACTTAGAGCCTGTGTTAGAGCCCTGTGAAACCCCCTATTGAGGTAAACCACATAATATTGAAAACATGGGTAACCATTAGTCAAATTTATTTAGCCTGCATTTGCAGGTCATTTTAGTTGTTGCAAAAGTCTACCTCCAAGGGGCAGGTAGCTCCAGTTGCTTTTCAGGAATTGGAGTTAGCTGTGTCTAATTTGAGCTGAGGTGGTGAATAATGACTAGGATCCCCGATCTTCCAACTGGGTATGTGCGAGTGGCCGCTAGGTGACCTGTTGATGTCAGAGGACTGAAAACCCCACTCTCAGATTGTGCTAAGCTCCACTTTTGAATGTGCAGAGGCCTGTAGCCTATTGGCCTGCTCAGAACAATGATTACCCACCTTTTTTCAATCATCTTTCCCCATGCCTCCCAAGCCCCCAACGCTGTCCACCGCCTGCTGCTTCATTCGTTACCTAGAAATAATCCAGCCCATTGCCTTCTGCGAGGTAGATTTACGGTTTGTTTTTCTGTTTTCTCACTTTGCTTTTTGAAAAAACCCTTTCTTTTCTGTGAGCCTGTGCATCTCAGAGTTTTGGCCTGCTGCATATTATGCAAAACAAACTTAGTTCGTTCACAATACCTCCTAGGTATATTTTTGCCTAGGATTTTTTTTTTAAAATGCTTCTCTAAATAATTACTGATGTTCTGCTAGGATGCTAGTGTTTTGAGAAATAGTTTAGAAGTGCTCTAGAACTTCTTTCAGTTTTTCATATAACTCAATTCTAAATGATGAGATTGATATATATATGCTCTCAGTTGAAAATGTGCTAGGCTTTACTATGAGTACCACACAGTCCATATGGATTCTGTGACTTGCTAGTTGGCTCTCCTCTCTTTTCTCCCTCTTGACATTCTCGGTCCAGCTCCAGTGTCCCTTTCATTCTACTTCCCATGGATATTATCTTTGTTTGAATGGGGCCTTTTTCACTGAACTGAGAACTCCTTGAGAGCAGAGACTAGGTTGTATCTGCTGCATTTCTCTTTCCTAGCACAGGGCCTATTTATTCAATTTTTTCTTAAATATTACAAGAGGAAGGTTTTCAAGAGCCTCTATGGTTTATCGGGTGGGGCAGGGGAGAGAAGCTGTAGCTGTTAAGATAGATGCTATAGAAGAAGACATGTCGGCTGTTCTTAGAGGGTCTTTCTAGGGCAAGTTTCCTGAGGAAGTGATAGCTGTATTGAAACCCTAAAAATGAACAGGAGCTGGTGGGAAGGGGAATTAAGTAGACTTTCATGAGATGGGTGTTGGAAGAACGAATATATTCCTGGGGGGAAACAATTATATCACCTTACTTTTACGGAGATTTTTTTTCCATTTTCATTGGAAACCATTTCTTTCTAATTGTTAAAATTATTGAATCCACTTTTTAAATTTTATGAAAGTTCTGAAACATGCTTAAGTGGCTTAACTTTGACATTTTTTTTTTCATGGCCATGCTCTTGACATAGGGAAGTTCCTGGGCCAGGGATTGAATCCCAGCCACAGCTGTGGCAATGCCCAATTGTTTTTATTTATTTTTTATTTATTTTTTATCTTTTATTTTCCCACTGTACAGCAAGGGGATCAAGTTATCCTTACATGTATACATTACAATTACAGTTTTTCCCCCACCCTTTCTTCTGTTGCAACATGAGTATCTAGACATAGTTCTTAATGCTATTCAGCAGGATCTCCTTGTAAATCTATTCTAAGTTGTGTCTGATAAGCCCAAGCTCCCGATCCCTCCCACTCCCTCCCCCTCCCATCAGGCAGCCACAAGTCTCTTCTCCAAGTCCATGATTTTCTTTTCTGAGGAGATGTTCATTTGTGCTGGATATTAGATTCCAGTTATAAGTGATATCATATGGTATTTGTCTTTGTCTTTCTGGCTCATTTCACTCAGTATGAGATTCTCTAGTTCCATCCATGTTGCTGCAAATGGCATTATGTCATTCTTTTTTATGGCTGAGTAGTATTCCATTGTGTATATAATCTGTCGATGGACATTTGGGTTGTTTCCATGTCTTGGCTATTGTGAATAGTGCTGCAATGAACATGCGGGTGCACGTATCTCTTTTAATTACAGTTTTGTCCGAATAGATGCCCAAGAGTGGGATTGTGGGGTCATATGGAAGTTCTATGTATAGATTTCTAAGGTATCTCCAAACTGTTCTCCATAGTGGCTGTACCAGTTGACATTCCCACCAGCAGTGCAGGAGGGTTCCCTTTTCTCCACAGCCCCTCCAGCACTTGTTATTTGTGGATTTATTAATGATGGCCATTCTGACTGGTGTGAGGTGGTATCTCATGGTAGTTTTGATTTGCATTTCTCTTATACTCAGCGATGTTGAGCATTTTTTCATGTGTTTGCTGGCCATCTGTATATCTTCTTTGGAGAAATGTCTATTCAGATCTTTTGCCCATTTTTCCATTGATTGATTGGCTTTTTTGCTGTTGGGTTGTATAAGTTGTTTATATATTCTAGAGATTAGGCCCTTGTTGGTTGCATCATTTGACACTATTTTCTCCCATTCTGTAAGTTGTCTTTTTGTTTTCTTTTTGGTTTCCTTTGCTGTGCAAAAGCTTTTCAGTTTGATGAGGTCCCATGGGTTTATTTTTGCTCTAATTTCTATTGCTTTGGGAGACTGACCTGAGAAAATATTCATGATGTTGATGTCAGAGAGTGTTTTGCCTATGTTTTCTTCTAGGAGTTTGATGGTGTTCTGTCGTATATTGAAGTCTTTCAGCCATTTGGAGTTGATTTTTGTGCATGGTGTGAGGGTGTGTTCTAGTTTCATTGCTTTGCACGCAGCTGTCCAGGTTTCCCAGCAATGCTTGCTGAATAGACTTTCTTTTTCCCATTTGATGTTCTTGCCTCCCTTGTCAAAGATTAATTGACCATAGGTGTCAGGGTTTATTTCCGGATTCTCTATTCTGTTCCATTGGTCTGTCTGTCTGTTTTGGTACCAATACCACACTGTTTTGATGACTGTGGCTTTGTAGTATTTCTTGAAGTCTGGGAGAGTTATGCCTCCTACTTGGTTTTTGTTTCTCAGGATTGCTTTGGTGATTCTGGGTCTTTTGTTGTTCCATATAAATGTTTGGATTGTTTCTTCTAGTTCTGTGAAAAATGTCATGGGTAATTTGATAGGGATTGCATTGAATCTGTAGATTGCTTTGGGTAGTATGGCCATTTTTACAATATTGATTTTCCCAATCCAGGAACATGGAATATCTTTCCATTTCTTTACATCTTCTTTGATTTCTTTGATTAAAGTTTTATAGTTCTGGGCATATAGGTCCTTTACCTCCTTGGTCAGGTGTATTCCGAGGTATTTGATTTTGTGAGGTACAATTTTAAAAGGTATCGTATTTTTGTATTCCTTTTCTAATGTTTCATTGCTGGTATACAGAAATGCAACTGACTTCTGAACGTTAATCTTATATCCTGCTACTTTGCTGAATTTATTAATCAGTTCAAGTAGTTTTGGGGTTGAGTCCTTAGGGTTTTCTATGTATAGTATCATGTCATCTGCATACAGTGACAGTTTGATCTCTTCTCTTCCTATATGGATGCCTTTTATTTCTTTTGTTTGTCTAATTGCTGTGGGCAGGACTTCCAAAACTATGTTGAAGAGCAGTGGTGAGAGTGGGCATCCCTGTCTTGTTCCAGATTTGAGTGAGAAGGCTTTCAGTTTTTCCCCATTGAGGATTATATTTGCTGTGGGTTTATCATAAATGGCTTTGATTATGTTCAGGAATGTTCCCTCTATACCCACTTTGGCGAGGGTCTTGATCATGAATGGATGTTGAACTTTGTCAAATACTTTTTCTGCATCTATTGAGATGATCATATGATTTTTGACTTTTCTTTTGTTAATGTGGTGTATGATGCTGATTGATTTGTGTATGTTGAACCATCCTTGTGAACCTGGGATGAACCCAACCTGGTCATGGTATATAATTTTTTTGGTATGTTGTTGGATTCGGTTGGCTAAGATTTTGTTGAGAATTTTTGCATCTATATTCATCAATGATATTGGGCGATAGTTTTCTTTTTTGGTGGTATCTCTGTCTGGTTTTGGAATGAGGGTGATGGTGGCATCGTAGAACGTCTTTGGGAGTATTCCTTCTTCTTCAACCTTTTGAAAGAGTTTAAGGAGGATGGGCACCAATTCCTCTTTATATGTTTGATAAAATTCACCTGTGAAGCCATCTGGTCCTGGACTTTTATTTGTAGGGAGTAATTTTATGACCTCTTCAATTTCATTTCTAGTGATAGGTCTGTTCAGTTGGTCTGTTTCTACTTGATTCAGTTTTGGCAGGCTGTAAGATTCTAGAAAATTGTCCATTTCTTCCAGATTGTCAAACTTGTTGCCATACAGTTGTTCATAGTATTCTCTTATGGTTTTTTGTATTTCTGCTGTATCTGTTGTGATTTCTCCTTTTTCATTTATAATTTTGGTGATTTGGGTTCTTTCTCTCCTCTTTTTAGTGAGTCTGGCCAGGGGTTTGTCAATTTTGTTCACCTTTTCAAAGAACCAGCTCTTGGTTTTATTAATTTTCCCTATTGTTTTTTGAGTCTCTATTTTATTGATTTCTTCTTTGAGCTTTATAATTTCCTTCCTTCTGCTGACTTTAGGACTTTTTTGTTCTTCTTTTTCTAATTCATTTAGGTGGAGGGTTAAGTTGTCCATTTGGGATCTTTCTTCTTTTTTGAGAAAGGCCTGTATTGCTATAAATTTCCCTCTGAGCACTGCTTTTGAAGCATCCCATAGATTTTGAGAGGTTGTGTCTTCATTATCATTTGTTTCAAGGTAGTTTTTAATTTCCTTCTTGATTTCCTCATTGATCCATTGCAATGCCCAATTCTTTAACCCACTGCGCAGGGCCAGAGGTCAAACCTGAGCCTCCACAGTGATGGATTCTTAACCCGCTATGCCTCAGTGGGAACTCCCACAAATACTTTATTACTCTCACCTTCTTTTTTTTTTTTTTTTTTTTGTCTTTTTGTCTTTTTGCCATTTCTGGGGCTGCTCCCACAGGATATGGAGGTTCCCAGGCTAGGGGTCGAATCGGAGCTGTAGCTGCTGGCCTACACCAGAGCCACAGCAACGTGGAATCCAAGCCATATCTGCAGCCCACACCACAGCTCACAGCAATGCCGGATCCTCAACCCACTGAGCAAGGCCAGGGATCAAACCTGCAACCTCATGGTTCCTAGTCAGATTCGTTAACCACTGAGCCAGATGGGAGCCCCTACCCTCACATTCTTACTGCTATTTTTATTGGGAGTCATTTCAGATTTTTTCAATGCTATATTTTTGGTACACTTCTGTTCAGAGTAACATTCACAACTAAATTTTCTCATGCAGAAAAATAGTATAATGCAGTGCAATATTTATATCTGTCTGTATCAGTGTCCATAAAAACTTCTTTTATTCTGATTTTAATCATTATTGTGATGCTCAACAAGTTTTCAAAGCCCTTTTGCATGTTACCTCACTTGTAAGTAATAAATTTACCACATTTTCAAATTGCTTATTGACTCCAGACAATATGGGCATTGTTCCTTTCAAGGTAGCCCCAACTCCACAGACACAGAAGAAACTGAGTCCTAAAGATGACAAATTAGTCTGGCCACAAAGTGATATTATATAGGGCATTTAGCAATTTTTGCATTACCAAACCTTTACTCCTTTTGTTTCTTATGTAAATTTGGCAGGTTTCTTTGTTTCCTAGATAAGCACTTCATTGTAAAGAGCTTTGTGAATTTCTGTTGGTCATCTCTTAGACGAGAAATTACTTGTGCTTAGAGAAATAATTCATGCTTGATGGACTGCATACTGCTTTAGGGAAGAAGGGCCGAGTTTCAGTTTTGACTTGCTGCTGTCTCAGTAATCATTTGCAAAGACAGTTCAAAGTGCTTAAGCTGTGTATCTACTACTTTAGTGCCATATGCGGGTGCAGACTGCTTGCCCACATAATGCTCTGTGATTGGCTGTGTCTACGTTTTTCTTAGCCTAGGTCCCAAAGTGTCCGTCAGTGTCTTAAAAGTGACTGCGTGAGCCACTGATTAGATTTACCTCAATCAGCTGTGGTTTTTCCTTAATACTAAGGAATCTGTTGTTAACCAATGATTTGTGAGTGTAGCAGGTAAAAAAGATGATTATGGGATGGATGACTCTTTAGGGATTAAAAAATGACCAGATCAAGGAATTAGAAGATAGTTAAACCTCAGTGCACTGTCTTTGAGTACATGAATATTTATCTCAGGATCATTCATTCATCTCCTGATACTAATGGGAGATGTAGCTAAATAAGTATAATAAAAAATAGCTGTATGGAAGAATCCCTTTTCAGAGTAAACACAATAGCCAATAAGAGCCTTACTGCACTATAATTGACACTTAGGATGACTCCAAGTCTTAAAAATGATTACATCTGTATAATTTAAGAAGGCAAGAGATTGAAGTATGATTCTTAAGGAGTTAAGGAGTTCAGTCAAAGTTTTGATAAGAAGCTTCATTTGTGCAGAAATAATGGGTGATTGTACTTTAAAGTAGATGGGGTTGAGATTTCCCCCAGACACTTAAGTTTTTAAAAATAATGAAGGGGCCCAAATATGGAGGATTTATTTTTTGATAATATGAAAAGAGATAACCATTCCCTTTTAAATCGCTTGCTCTTTCGTTTGTTTTTCATGAACATTTTGATGTCTTTGCGCCCTCTTTCAGAGAACCATTTACTGTCTGTCATGTCATGTTACATATTATAATAACACCACATGGTTATATGTAACATCCACAATGTATGTGACAGCTAGTCATAACTATGCCAATGAAGGAGATCAGGTTCCATTATACATTTGAAAAATGGTATATGACATTGACATCTTAGGCTACTTCCATGCTCATCTCTGTGGTACTAATTTTTAAAACCACCTTTTGCTTCAAATTAACCAATACATGGAAAAAAGATGCAAAGCAAAAATTGGTTTTGGTGCTCAAGATCCTTTAAAAATCTCAAAGATTTCCTTTTAAACATTGTTTGGTCAATGCATAAAATCTAGGCCATCTGAAACAAATTTTTTTGTGAGCAACAAGCAATGCTTCCTAAGCACATTACTTTAGAAAATTTGCAAGAAAAAACTTAAGTACAAATTTCACTATCTTATGGAGGGAGTAATATCAGAACAAAACTATAAAAGTAGGAAATAATGAACAAAGTACTATCAAGTAGGAAATAGAAGAAAAAGTTGTACCTGGAAAAATCAGAAAAGTAAGGACATTTTAGAAAGCTTTCTAATTCAATCAGCTGGTAATAGGGGGGAAAGTGAATTCACATGTGATGTGATTTGCTGGTGTCCCATAATTAACTACATCCAACCTCTGAATTGCTGCATTTGGATCTGTGAAAAGACCTTAGTAGTAATCCGAAGTGACTAAATTTGTTGCAATGACTGTCAGCATGGGCATTTCCAGGTGAAGCCTCTCTGTTTCAGGATTCTTGTCATGTCCTAGCAACTTTTTCACTTTTTCAGCTGTTCCATTAAAGTCTCACAATAGCGATTTTATCCAATTGCAGCAGAAAGCCTTTAAACAGCACTGAAGTATCTCCATCATTTTCTTCGATGTCTCTCAGAAATTAACTGAATTAAAGCCACTTCATAATGTTGTACTATCAGAATTAAAATGGAGGAGACAAAATGTTTAATATTCCAAGCATGACCCAAATACACAATACAGAGAGATCTGAGAGAAAAGACTTCTGTTGAACTCTCTAGAGAGAGCTATAATTGAGAAGAAAAACCCACCAAAAATAACCAATGAATAAAGTAAATAAAAAACAAAACCTCAAACCAAACCAACCACACAATCTCTGTGGTTACCTAACTTCATGTCATTTTTTTTAATGCTAAGGGAATGACTGGCTAATTAGGATTTTTGAATAAAACTGTATTATTCCCCCCCTTTTTTTACTTTGCATCCTCTTAGTCAGGTATCTGCAAATACTATTCGTGCCAATTGTCTGAGAGAAAAATATAGACTAATTAAAATGCTAATCTTTAGTAAACACATAAGTACTTGCATGAAAATTAAACACTTGGGCTGCTAATTTATGAATACGTGCTCACACATCAGGAACACTGCAACTAGTGTGGACTTCACAGTCTTGGGCTTAGCAGCCTGGTCTACATGTCAAATCCACTTCAGGGCTGAGAGTATCTACCATTGAAATCACCCAGTGTGCCTTCTCTCAAGAGCGTCTATGGAGAAAAGAAAAGTGATGTGCACTTTGAGAAGATTATTTAAAGCCTGCAGATTCATTAGGGGAGAACTTAATTGTGATCGAATCTATAATCCTTTCAGTTCATCCCATAAATAATAACAGTCTGAACTCTATTGAATCACATGGCCTCTTTTGCACAAACCTATAGAAGAGAGTCCTTAAAATTGAATAGATGGAATTGAATGGACCTGGGAAGTGGGAACTGGAATTTGATGGACAGCCTTTCACCTCTAGGTTATTGGTTTGTATCTGACCCAGGTGATGAAAAGTCGTTGTTCTACAATGGCTGTTTAGTAGTTTTCTGTGTAATGAGCTGTTGGCTCCAGTCCATTCCTCAGTGGACAGGTGTCTGCTCACATTCCCAACTCACCATTCCACTTGTCAGTCACATTTGAGGTCAAGGGTAAATAGGAACGGGGGCAGAGAAATACTTTCTCATTCCGATGAGTACAGGCTTGCTTTTGTTGGTTGACTTGGCTGAAAAAATGAAAACTGCCATAGTCACTCTTCAAGCTCTGCCTATTTTCTATGTAAGAAGATTTATTATTTATTCTATCATAATAAGAATGATTAGGTTCTCAAATGTGCATTTTTTTTTTTACATATTATCAAAAGAGATGCCTAAATACTCTCCCTGACCCAAAGGACATTAAAATTTAAATGTATTTGTCTAACTGCAATGGGAATGTATCAGACCGAGAAAGCATTTGCATCTGACTTTTCTTCACTGACACAGGAAAATCGTGATATAGGTAGGCAGGTAGAAGATATCCAATAGCTAAACATTATATGATATTTTGACTGGAAGAATAATTGAGGTGGGAGGGGAAAGACATGTAGGAAAGTCTTTCATGCTTCTTGGGATTTACAAAATGGAGATCGACTGCTTTTGGGTAAACTAGTCAAAGTACTTTTGTTTCTGTAATTTCCACCATTCCATAAATATGGATTTATACTTATTAGCCTTTCTGGAAAAGTTTAAGGTCAGAAGACAGAAGACTCAGGTATTTTAACCCTGAAGTCTTTGGAGGGTTTTCTACCACCAAGAGTTTTTTGTTTTCTGTATAAATTAACTGCATATTTCAGACAAAGCTATGTTTTGAGTTAGAACTATACAGCTTTTGTTCACTTGCTTCTGTAGATTTTGTCTATTTGCCTAAAAAGATCATATCAACTTCAGTTATTTTATTTTATATCCTAATGGAGTTTATTTCTAAATATTTCTAGCTTTTAAAAAGTGACTGGATTGAATGACAAACTTTAACTCAGCCTTGATCATTGTGGCCTTCCTAGCTTATTTTTAAGCCCAACTCTTTGTGATCAAAAAGTGCCAGCTAATTCATCCCACTATTTCTTTTTTTAAAAATTTTATAATTATTTTTATTTTTTCCATTATAGCTGATTTACAGAGTTCTGTCAATTTTCTGCTGTACAGCAAGGTGACCCAGTTACACATACACGCATACATTCTTTTTTCTCACATTATCATGCTCCATCATAAGTGACTAGATATAGCTCCCAGTGCTCTACAGCAGGCTCTCATTGCTAATCCATTACAAAGGCAATAATTTGCATCTATTAACCCCAAATTCCCAACCCATCCCACTCCCTCCTCCTCCCCCTTGGCAACCACAAGTCTGTTCTCCATGTCCATGATTTTCTTTTCTGTGGAAATGTTCATTTGTGCTGTATATTAGATTCCAGATTTAAGTGATATCCTATGGTATTTGTCTTTCTCTTTCTGGCTTATTTCACTCAGTATGAGGGTCTCTAGTTCCATCCATGTTGCTGCAAATGGCATTATTTTGTTCTTTTTTATGACTGGATAGTATTCCATGGTGTATATATACACCACATCTTCTTAATCCAGTGATCTGTTGATGGACATTTAGGTTGTTTCCATGTCTTGGCTATTGTGAATAGCGCTGCAATGAGCATGCGGGTACATGTGTCTCATCCCACTATTTCTTTATAGATCTGATAGCAAACCTCCTAGAGGTACAGTCCTTAGAAACTGAAAAAATGAAAAAAATACTAGGAACCCAGAGGTCTAGTAGGAAGGAAATCAAGGATTTTACCATTTCTTGAGAGAGAGATTTTCATGCCTTTGGCCAGTTTTCTTGTCTTGCTTTTGTATTTGTTTTTCTTAGGCCAATTGATAGAATGATACATTTTTCTTTTGTGTGTGTGTGTGTTTTATTTTTTATTTATTTAAAAAAATTTTTATTGTAATTTATTTTTTTCCCACTATACAGCAAGGGGATCAAGTATCCTTACATGCATACATTTTTCCCCCACCCTTTGTTCTGTTGCAGTATGAATATCTCGACATAGTTCTCAATGCTGCTCACGCAACTTAGAATAGATTTACAAGAATGATTAATTTTTCTAAGTCTTTATTGGTAGAGACACATTGCAGAATTCCCATAGGACCACCTGTAGGTAAACTTCAATTGGTCTTTTCTTTATGCCCTTATAATATCCTATGTTATTAGCAAATTTTGAAGGATAACATTGTGACTAGAATTTTGACAATACATATTTTCTTTTTTTTATAAAATAAGCTTTATATTAACTTTAATAACTACTTTTTTAAACATCAGCAATGACATAAATATTTGTTGAATGCCAATTAGGTAAGAACCAGTGAAGGCCAAGAGTCTTAGGAAAAAATTATGAAATTCATTGCAATTTAGAACCAGTGCTGCTAATTGAGTTTCACAGCTCTAGTGAAAATTTTAGAATGGATATCCCTTTGTATGGGGGCAAGTTTCTTGAAACTCAGGTGTAGACTATTTTATCTACTGTGATTCCTACTTGAAGGCCTGTGACAACCTGATGAACCAAGAATCTTCTTACACCAAGTCATCCATGTTAAGCTCTTTATGCTGTTGTTTGAATTCAGCCTAATTAGTCAACACCTACCTGATTTGGAAAGCTATAATTCTTTGTCCTTTTCTGATACTTGTTAAAGCTTCCTGGGGTCAACATAGCTTCAGGCTCGCAAGGCAGAATACTGGCAATACAGTGGAATAAGGTGATGCTCCCTAAGTTTTTAGTGCCCATATCCTGTACCAGATCCTCTACCCGAAGATTTTCGGAAAAATAAGCACATGGAATCCATATTCCTACAGATTTACTTCTTACTGTTCTACTTAAAAATCATGCCAGATACCAGACATACTAAGTAACTGTGTGAAGTAAGTTTTGGAGAGGTTGTAGAGGCAGCACGTGGTAGCACCAATTTAGAGGAGGTGATGCTTATTAACGGCAGTGGGTGCTGCAACGGAGGCAGACCTGTGTTGGAGCCTATACCATTGTCAAAGGTGTGGCACGTGTTGTATGGCAGTGTTTCAAACACGACTGTATTCAGTTAATCACAGTGGTGGGAAACAAGGCTAGTGGGGGCATTAGTAGGAGGTTCTCGGCAAGTTATTCAGTCTGGCAATTATTGCAAATTAGAACTTTATTCAGGAAAGGATATCAATTTAAGCGTAGATGGAACACATTTACTATAGTTAATTCAAACCCTCTTTGAATGGGGTACATTTTCTTAGAAGCAGCCATAGAGATAAATGCATCACGTGACCCTCGGAACCGAACTGCTGAATGAAGATATTGGAGGACTGGAGCTATTCACTTGCATTTACAGAATCCAAATTGCTGAAAAGTCATGGGAAGGCAGGAAAGAGACTCGTTGTGTTTTAAAATGCTCTCTGGCATTTGTCTGCCTGCGTCATCCAATGCAGTATCTCATTCGGCTGCCACCCAGAGTCCCATTCACTGGTTTGTTTAACCTCAAAGTGGGAAAGTAACTAACACAAATACATTCATTGTCCATGCTCTAATAGAATTAAAATTCCCAATACCCCGCCTGCATTTGAATGAGGTTTGTTACACACTAGCTTTTATGGTCACACCCTTTTCCCTTGATGGTTCTTAAGAATGGCAGAAGCGGGAGACCAGAAATTTTGTAAGCTCATAAATATGAAGCACACTGTGTTTAAATAATGCCAGGGTGGTGATACAAATGGACCAATGCCAGGAAACTCAAAGTTAAAGCTAACAATTCATCCTTACACCACTATGAATAAGAAGGAAGGAGAAAGAGGCACTGTGTTGGTTACAGTTATGCTGCCAGCATACTGGGACAGCTCTGTCTAATGGGCCAGCATGGCACAGAGCTTTGAATTGCACCCTGTTTACCCAGAAGACAGGAAATGGATCTATTCTGCTGCAGAAAGGCCAACGTGATATTGGGGAATTACATAATATTGTTTATTTCACACTACACATTACTGACTTGAGTGATTGTAAGTGTTTAGAATAAACCTACATCTAGTATCCTGCCAGTCAGTGGCAAAGACTAACACAGGGCATTGGAAATGGAAGTGGTCTCTCTGTGATTGTGTGGGCAGAACCAGTGCAGGTTTTCAGCTGTTCTTCCCACCCTGCTGCTTAGCTGCTGTTGCCATCTTTTTCCTCTGATGGCAGTAATAGCAAGAACCTAAGCAAACCTTGTAAACACAGTAGTGAAGAATATCAGAGCACCAGGTTCTCTGTCATTCAGAGATGGACTCGCTGCTCCAAAACAAAGTGCTGCTGTTTCATGGGAAAAATTTTTTTTGGCTTTGATATTTTGGTATTTACCGTCTGGTTATTTGGTGACAATCTTAGGGATCTGAATTTTGCTCTGTCTTTTCCCAAGTGAAACTGGTAGTCAATATACTTTTGATTAGTGTAAATTACATTTGTGGTTGTGGATAAGCATATGTTTTATTTCATGGCTAAGGTGAGAGGAAGATAAACCTCATCAGCAATTCTTGAAGAATGAATTTTATGAAATAGAAAATTTTACATCTCTGCTTGCTTAACCCTTAAATGTTCTATTTCTTTGTTCAGTGTTTGTTATAATTTACCAATCTTTGGCCCAGTTTATTTCCAAGATCTTGAATCATCTTTACTATCATTAAAGTCTTTCACAGAGATTGATAATCTCCAGATCACATGGCTCTTTTCTGAGTTTTTTTCTTGTTCTCTTATTATTATTTTTTTTAAAATACACTTTATTTATTTACTTAGAGTTTTTTTTTGTTTGTTTGTTTTTTGTTTTGTCTTTTTGCTATTTCTTTGGGCCGCTCCTGTAGCATATGGAGATTCCCAGGCTAGGGGTCCAGTTGGAGCTGTAGCCATCGGCCTATGCCAGAGCCACAGCAATGCGGGATCCGAGCTGCATCTGCAACCTACACCACAGCTCACGGCAACGCCAGACCCTTAACCCACTGAGCAAAGGCAGGGACCGAACCCGCAACCTCATGGTTCCTAGTCGGATTCGTTAACCACTGTGCCACAACAGGAACTCCTCTTGTTCTCTTATAAGTCATAATTCTCTGCTTTTCATCTTGTATAGCTTTTTGGTGTGGTCTCCTTTTTGCAGACAATAGGGTTGTAGCCTCCTTTGCTTCTGATATCTGCCCCCCTTGTGGCTGAAATTGGTATGGGGAGCAGGTGGAGGCTCGTTGCCAGCTTTCTAATGGGAGGGACTGGTGCCTGCCCACTGGCAGGTGGAGCTGATTCTTATCCCTCTGGTGGGTGAGGCTTTGTCTTTGGGTGTGATTAGAGGCAGCTGTGTACCTGGGGACTCTTTAGGCAGCCTGTTTGCTGATGGGTGGGGCTGTGATCCCACTCGGGTTTGTTGTTTGGCCTGGGGCTTCTCGGCCCTGATGGGTGGAGCCAGATTTTTCCAAAATGGCCACCTCTAGAGGAGTTCACGCTGATGATTATTCCCGAGACCTTTGCCTCCAATGTTCTTCCCCCACAACAAGCCACAGTCACCCCCTGTTTTCCCAGGAGATCCTTCAAGAACCACAGGTAGGTCTGACCCAGATTCCTATGGAGTCTCTGTTTTGCCCTGGGACCCAGTGCACATGAAAGCCTGTGTGTGCTTTTCCAGAGTGGAGCTCCTGCACACAAACCCCTCTGGCCCTCAACATCAAGTGCTCTGGTCGCTCCTCGTCCTAATGCCAGACCCACCCCCAGGCGTGGGAACCTGACCTGGTGCCCAGAACTCTAACTCCTGTGGGTAAGCCTTTGCGATATAGTTACTTTCCAGTCTGTGAGCCACCCACCCGTCGGGTATGGGGTTGCTTATATTGTGTAATTGCCCCTCCTACCATCTTGATGTGACCTCCTCTTTGTGTCTTATGGTGTAGGATATCTTGTTTGATAGTTTGCAGTCATTTTATTGAAGGTTGTTCAGCAGTTGGTTGTAATTTTGTTGCTTTTATGAGAGAAGGTGAGCTCCTGTCCTTCTACTCCGCTGTCTTAATCCCATGGAACCCGAAATACAAAATTTTAAAGTGACATGTCATTTTCTGCCTGACATGTGACTGCATTGAATCAGCCTTGTTCTTAATATATGCCTTTTTACTTTTATAATCCCTAACTGCTTATTTCTTATAAACTGCATTTCTTGTAATTCCATGTTGCATATGTTCTGCTTTACCTTCTTCTTGTTTCTTTTGCAATGGATTTTAGTGCTGGTCCAGATTTCTCAGTGCCTGAGGTAGCCCATGACTGTAGGCAATGCTCCTTTGGCAATCACACTGGTTCTTCCAGGGCTCTGGATTCTTTTCTGGGCCAATTAAACCTGAGGCTTGCTGGAATCCTTGGGTGTCTTCTATCCTAGGCTTATGGTTCCAAAGGCAGTACATCCAGGGATACCATATTTCAAGTATATTCTTTTTCTTATCAGGCTTTAAAATCTGCTGCTGATACTGCTTTTATTACTATTAATGGTACTACTAGTAGCTAATAATCATTTACTCCATTATCCCTCTATGTCAGCACTGTGCCAAGTGCTTTATGTGAACTATTTAGTGTTTACAAACAATTTAGAAGAGGTGCTATTACTAATCCTACTGCATTAGTTAGAAATACTTTGAGCCGCAAGTAACTGAGAACTCAACTTATAATAACTTAAATGAGTGTTTATTTTTCTCAAGTTTGGTGGTTGGCAGTTATGGATGATTATTCTGAGGCTCAGTGATGTCAAGGCCAGTGTCACTAGGATTCTCCAGGCCTTTCCCTCAAGTTCTAAGATGACTGCCACAATTTAAGATGTCTCTGTGTTCAAAGCAAGACATTGGTGGAAGGGGTAGAGCCAGCCATCGCCATTCATTTTACAGGAAAATAACTGCTTCCCTAGTAACTGCCACCAGACTGTTGATTATATCTCTCTAGCCAAAATGGCATCATAGATGTGCCCAACGCTAGCTGTGTAGGAGTCTGGTAACTAAGTTGTCACCTCTTTCCTCCACTTTCAATGGAGGAGAAAGGTGACGGGAATGGAGTTGGGTTAGGCAGACTAAGTGTTACTCCCACTTGGAGATCAGGAAGCAAGGCACAGAGGGGCTTCATGGCCTTTAAAGCTGGTGAGTGGCAGAGCCACCATATGAACTTAGGCTGTTCCAGAGCCCACATTCTTAACCAGGGTTAAGAATGCATTGCTTCTATTTCTCTTTAATGCATTTTTTTTTTTCCCTGTGGGGTCTTGGTGACCAGAAAACATGCTTAAATAAAATAGTTTTCATCTCATCTTAGGACAGCAAAACTCTTCCAATATTAGTTTAATTTATACAACCCTCATTTACCACCATGTTGCTAAAGATGGAAACTTCTGAAGCATATTATCTAACTGTGTTTAAACAGGCTATCATCTTGTCACTTTCATGTGTTGTTAAGAATCTTACCCCTAATGGACAAATACTGTTTTTTTTAAGAGCTTTAGTTCCTTTTATTTATTTATTTTCTTATAAACTGAGCATGCCCAAGTATGCATTGTAACCTATAATTAAGATACAGGCTGTCTTATTGCCAAGCAATTTTTTTTCTTTTCACCTCAAACCCAGTAAGTTGCAACTAATTGTCAGAGATATTAATTTATATTCGGTTAATAAAAAATAGCCTCAGAGATTTCTCTCACTTTTAAGGGCCCTTTGGTTATAAATTTGTTAGCTTTTTTTTATCTGACCAGAAGGTAATTTTAATCACAGACAAATTGGGGATATATGTGTGTGTTGCCAGAATATTAGGAAGATAGAAGATACACAGGGGTTCATTAATTAGAAATTAAAGCAACAAGGAATGGCTTTTTTTTGGTTCTCACTACCACTTTTTCCTCTTACAGTTGCCTGTGAGTAGCGCAAATATAATACCTAGCAATACCACATATATTATACACTGGTTTTATTTGGTTCATAATAAAGGTGATGCATTCCAATTCCAAAATGGATGAGACTTACACATAAAGTCTAAAAAAAAAGCCAACAACTTTACACTGTGAAGGTCCTGGAATATGTAAACATAAAATATGTAATCTATCTTTGATTTGCGCCATAATGCTCCTTTGCTTTGAAATCATGGCTGTATTACCAAACTGACAGTTTTAATGGAAAAAGTGGCTTTCAAAAGCTGCTGTTGAAAACACACTGCATAATTCTCTAAGTCGTGAATATTTTACTACCAACATATGCAGGGAGACAGTGAAAACACACTGGCATTTTATTCCCTGCAAACTGGGATGGAGGAAATTCACTGGTGGTAAAACTGCATGTTTGTAATAGGATACAAATTCATAAATACCTGTGAATGAAACTTGTTATTGGGGGCAACACAACTTTGTAGAGTCATTTGGAAGATGATAAACAGGTATGCTTTCATTTGTAATTTGCTCATTCAGCAAACATCTGTCAAAGACCTGCTACATTTCTGGCACTGTGTTAGGCTCAATATAAAGATAAACAGGGAAAAACCTTCACAACTGTTTTGAATGTCTTATAGGGATGTTTCATGTAGAAGGCATTGCTGAATACTGCAGAGTTACTTGGTCAGGCTAGAACTCCTGGGTGCTGAGTTATCAAATGGGTATTTTCTTGAGTCTCTTGCATTCTGTGAAGGGTGTGTTTGGGCCAGGGTACAGTTGATATAGGCCTTATAGCCTTGTTTGACCATATTTCAGGAGATGGACCCTGTCCTTTTGAGGCTATGACTTTTTCTGAGGTGAATGTGAAAGTGGCCCATGGGATGATTGCTGTTTAGGGGCCTGGGAGTAAAGTATTTTCAGCTCAAATGCTGAGTCTTGGGCATCTGTGCTAGCTGTTTAGGAGCGTGATGAAAGATGCCAGTTTCCTGTATCAGGAAATTTGGGACTTGGGTTTTTTGGGAAGTCAATTTGGAGTACCTGCCTTCTTTCTGAAGGGAAGGATTTGCCCTGCTTCTTGCTACGTCACTGGTGGACACTTAGGATGAAATTTGATTGGATCCTGGTTAAAAGAGAAAAATGTAAGTGATAATTTGAGGATAATTCAGAATATTTGAATACAGGCTCCATATTAGATGATACATAGATTTAATTTTTAATTGCTTAGGTGTGATAAATTTAAAAGAGAGTATTAAAATACTTAGGGGTAAGACATCATGATACTGGCAACTGACCTTCACATTTTGAAGTGTATGCATGTGTGTGCATGCATATGTGCACAATTCTCTTATGTGGAGAGACAGAAATCCAGCAAAAGTGACAAACTGATAACAATTGGTCAACCTAAGTAAAAAGAGGAATACTTACCGCACTTTAAAAAACCCACAAAATTATATAGCTTTTAACATTTTCAAAATAAAAAGAAGTTGGAAATAAAAGGAATGTAGAAATAGCGTGATATTTATCTCATTTCCTCTGCCTGGCTAAACATTATTCACTCAGGAACCTTCCCTGACCTCACAAATCCAGGGAAAGCACCACTGCAGTCCCCTACGCTCCACCCCGCCCTGACTACTTCATCACTCTGTGTGGTGATTGCTTGTCAGTTAAGCTACATATCTCTCCAGATTTTAAGCTTTCTGAGAGCAGAGACGGTCAGGAGCTGTAGTGGTCTCATTTACTGCTGTACCTATAGTTTTAGGCACATAATTATCATTCCATAAAACTTTATTAAATGAAGGAATTCATGAAATCCATAAATGATGACAAAATATATGCCCTAATTAGGAGAGTTTGCACAACAATTGAGAGGCTAAGCTTGGCTCACTCTTGCAAACGTCAAAGTTGTGAAATTTAAATGTGTTTATATGAAGATAAACTCTCATGTGCTTTTATGTTGCAATTATATTACAATTGCTTAGCTAAATGAAAATTTAGTTATTTTGAAACAGAGCACATGATGAAGGTAATACATTTTTAAAATACTAAGCTAGGCATATTGGTCTGATTTCAGATAATTGATGTTTAGAACTATATGTAGAAATAGGTATACTTAGAGAAAAAGATGGTACAATTAATTGGGTGTGACAAAAATCTCCTACAATCTCCCAACTCCTACCACTACTTTTTGGGAAGGACTTTTGTTATACTATCTAAATCTAGGTATTGATAAATCAGTAAGATTATCAGACTTTGGGGGTTTTCCATCCTATTCTTATTTCCTGTTCTCTATTTCAGTGTCCATTTACTTGTTGACAACAGAGCAAGTATGAAAAAAATGAAGAGGTTATGAACTGAATTTACCCCTTGCCCTGCAATTTGTACATTGAAGCTCTAAATTCCAGTACTTTAGAATGTGACTATATTTAGAATTCCCGTTGTGGCGCAGCGGAAATAAATCTGACTAGGAAACATGAGATTGCAGGTTCGATCCCTGGCTTTGCTCAGTGGGTTAAGATCGGTGTTTCCATGAGCTGTGGTGTAGGGCACAGATGCAGTTGGGGTCTGGCGGGGCTGTGGCTGTGGCAGGCATCTGTAACTCAGATTGGACCCCTAGCCTGGGAACCTCCACATGCCGTGGGTGCGGCCCTAAAAAGCAAAAAAAAAAAAAAAAAAAAAAAAAAAAAAAAAAAAAAAATTGTGTGGCTGCTTTTATAAAATCTGGGCTGGGGACTGAATATGAATCCAATGGTTAATTCAGTGGTTTGTAGTTCTACCTGTAGTTTAATTTCTTCTGGCTTTTGTAGAATCTTGGAAGTGACTTAACCAAAACCTGTAAAAATGCTCAGATTCCAGTTTGGCATTTCTCGTGAGTGACCATTTAGCTTTTGCTAAATAGCTGTAGTGTTGGGGAGCATTTAACTTTCCAAGAAACTATCATTCTAGAGTTATTTATCAGTCAACATTTTCTTATGATTTGGCATCCATGTGACAGAGACCACTGGTTGTTTCAGAATATGTGTTCTACTTTTCCTTCTTAAGTGGTAGAACTCTGATGGTTAGCCAGATGCCTGGCTGCTTGGACTAAGGATATATTTCCTGGCCTCCCTTGCAGATCAGTATAGACATTACTCTGGTTAATGGATTGTAAGTGGGATTTGTACATACATTCCAGAAAACAGTCTTAAATGGAGTGTTATATAACCCTTTCTCATGCTCCCTTTTTTTCTTTCCTGATGGCTGGACTGCAGACATGGTGGCTAGAACTTGACCATCTCCGACTATAAATTTGAAGCCATATTCTGAGGATGTCAAGAGCTTGAGTCTCTAACTGTGGGGTCTTCCAAAGATCTGAACTGTTTTTTTTTTTTTTTTTTTTTTTCTTCAGATTTTGTTTCCTTGAGAGGAATGAAATTCTCTCTTCTCTGAGAAAGTTTATATTTGGAGTTTTACGTCATTTGTAGCTAAACCTACTTCTAATTATTTACCTAACTGCTCCTGTGTAACTTTAACTCATATATCCTTAATCTTCTCTTCTGAATTTCATAGTACATAAAAGTATAATTCTATTTGCATGTGACAAATATAATACCTAGGAATGTCACTCCATCCTCTCTAGGTCTGCAGATTGAACATAATTGATTTAATTGAACATAATTGATTTAAGCTTACTGTTCCTGGTAAGACAAGATTTTAAGCTCTCTCATGATCTTGATTACTCTCTTGGGGCCCTGACTTACATAGATTTCTTTATTTCCTTGAATCAAGGATTAGCTGCATTGTACATATTTCATGGAACTATGAATGAAACATACAAATCAGAAAATATCAGTTTTGAGTGCAATAAAAGGAAATATTTGGTAGGGAATGACCTGAAACTGCTTTAGAAATAATTCTATAACCAAACGGATTTTTCAACTTACTCTTTAAATCACTGATCTTAGTTGTACTAATACATGAATGAGTTTGGTTTTTTTACCCAATAATGCTTATCAGTATCTGACAATTGGAATCACCAAAGAGGAGAAAGAATTTTCCATTAATGCTGGGTAGAAGTAGGTACGTTAATAGGAAATTTGTTTCTGACAATTCTGCAGCTGGTCTTCTACTTAACATGGTGAAAAGGAAGTTTGAGCATTTTGCTACATCTGTAATGCCGGGAACATTTTTCAATGTCTCTTACCTTTGCATAAACAAGTTTTCATAGACTTGAAGAAAAATGCTTATGTAATGTGCATATCCTGGGCCTGGGTCAGCCAACCAAAAGCATTTATTAAGGATTTCAGTTGTGTCCTTTGGGTTCAAAGGAAGGCAAAGATAGAATTCTTGCCCTTCAAACATTGATGTGCAATTAAAGACTTTTGGATAATTGTCTTAGAAATAGCAGAAACCCAAAGGGTTGAGTAATCTCAGTGGTAAAATATAAACTATATCAGGACAGGGACCAGGTTCTAATATGGTTCATATTTCTGTGTTACCTACTACTTTATCCTAGTGCTGAGCACAATATCTGCCGCAATTTATGTGCTCATAAATTTAAGATTTAAGTTACTTAAATTTTAGATTTAAGTTACTTTATTTTATTTTACTTTATTTATTTATTTATTTTTGTCTTTTTGTCTTTTAGGGCCGCACTGGCAGCATATGGAGGTTCCCAGGCTAGGGAGCTGTAGCCACTGGCCTACTCCAGAGTCACAGCAACTCGGGATCTGAGCCTCATCTGTGACCTACACCACAGCTCATGGCAATGCCAGATCCTTAACCCAAAAAGCGAGGCCAGGGATTGAACCCGCATCCTCATGGATGCTAGTCAGGTTTGTTAACCACTGAGTCATGATGGGAACTCTGAATTACTTTATTTTATATTATTTATTTTAATTTAGTTTCTTGTGCTTCAATGGTATAGGGATTTTAAAGTATATTCTCCAGATTCATTGCCAAGGACACTAAATGCTTGTAAAACTAACACCTGTTTTGATCAGTGTCTATGTAATGTAATGCACAAATGGAGATTTGGCATTGTTTAGTTGACCCAATGAACCTAGCATGTTCAAATTTCTATTGATGTATTTGACTGTCTGAACAGATATAAATAAATATATTAAAACTCCTCCTGTTTGAATTTGGTGGGTATAAAATCATAGACATGCTCTAAACTACTTTAGTAGTGTCTATTACCAGAAGGAATTAATTGTTGTGAGATAACAACACTTTCGCTTTTAGACTTAATGGAAGAGCTGCCAAGATAGTATAAAAAGTTTCCGTATACACTTTACTCATTTTCCCTCCAATGCCAGAATACCAGAGCACATTGGAAAAATGAAGAAATTAGCACTTATTATTCACTGAATAAGAGACTTTGGATTTTACTGGTTTTCCCACTAATGTCCTTTTTTCTTCATCCAGAATCTTAAACCCACATTGAATTTAGTTTTCATATCACCTTAGTGTCCTCCAGTCTGTGACTGTACCTCAGTTTTTCCTTGACTCTTAGGACCTTGAAACTTTAGAATAGTATTAGCTGGGTGTTTTGGAGAATGACCCTCAACTTGGGTTTGTGTGATGTTTTTTTTTCATGATTATGTTGAGGTTTTATGTTACTTCCACAAAGATGGTGTGTCCTTTTCAGTGCAATGATATGAGGGTACATTACATAGATATGTCTTGTTTCTGGTAATATTAATCATGGTCACTTGGTTCTGGAGGTGTCTGCTGTATTTTTCCACTGTAAAGTTAAATATTTTTCTTTGTAATCAATAGATAGTTATTTTTAAGTTGGGGTTGAAATTAGGCAAATGCTGGTTTTCCTTAACTTTTACCCACTAGTTTTAGTATTTGTCAGTTGATCTTGTCTGCAGCAATTATTAGTGTGGTGTTCTAGTGGATATTGTCCATTTCCCTCATTCCTTGTACCATTAGTAATCATAATTAAAGAGAGTTATCCCTTCAGCTCCATTTATTTACAAAAAAATATTTTAAGTGAATAAGTAAATCAAAGATATTTATTTCTTTGAATTTGTAAGCCATTATTATTGTTAACTTATTTTGTTTAGCTTGTTGATTTGGCCATTTGGCACCAAATGTCTTTTTTGCGGGCGGGGGCATGCCTGTGGTATGTAGAATCTTCTGGGCTAGGGAATGAACCCGCACCATAGCAGCAGTCCAAATGACTGCAGTGATAGTGCTGTATCCTTAACTCACTGTGCCACAAGGGAACTTCTGATTTGGTCATATAGGATGCTTTAATTTTGGTGCTGTTATCCTTTCTGTACTCTTCCATCCTTTGAATTTTTTCAGTACCCAAGATGGCCCAGGCTTATATTTTATGTGTACAGTCTTGAAATCAGTTACTTTTCCAACTTGGTTCTTTTTTGTTAGAAATGATACTTAGAAACCAAGGTCTGAATACTAAGTGTGCTAATTCTTACTGGGATATCACTATTTCTAGGCTCTCTCAAGAGTCGGAGCTAGGAAATATATGTATGTAAAGTGACCTATGCACAACATATCTATATTTTTGTATCTCTGTATCTGTATATACATTAAAAAAGAAAAAAGGATGAATTAATAATAAGTATTAATTCATCATTCATCATATCGTGAATGAATACTGATTCATTATTATTCATATGATGATATGCCTACTGATAGTTCATACTGAAGAAAACAGAGTTCATTTTAATATTTCCCTTTTATACCTTCTCTGACAGTAAGAAATTTACTTCTGACACTGCAAATTATTTACTTATTCAACCCTATTATTTGTGTAGTTTGAGGATTACTAATCCATATCCCTGTGAAAAATAAAAGTTATCAACTAGGGTACAGAAGTACAATGTTTGTGACAGTTCTTTTTATCTTTATTTTACCATATCCGTCAAAACACTGTTTTCCAGAGTTACTTAGGTCAGCCCCTTTATTCTCCCACCCACTTCAGTGTGGTTAAGAGATTGTTTGTTATTAGATCAATTTGTCACTTTTGGGCTCTCTCATGTCTTAGCTGTTTTTTTTTTTTTTTAAATTACATACAGTAAAATTCACTGGTGTACAGTGTTATAGGTTTTGGTAAATATATAAAGTTATGTGTTTAATACTACAATTCTTTGCATAATATATATAGAGTTATGTGTTTAATAGTACAATTCTTTGTGTAATACTTCTATCAACCATAAAATTCCCTTGTGCTGCTCCTCATTTTTGCATTCTAAATATTTATAGTACTAAGTGGATACTCAATGCTTGCTGAATGATCTGTGCTCTAACTGCTAGTATAGAATTGGTCCTGCAAAAAAGTCTAAGTGAATGACTCAGTGGTCATTTATATGACAAATATGACATAAAATAACTCTTTTGTTTAAAGACTAAATCACTTTATTATTAACATACCATATCAAAAGTCAATGGCTTAAAACAATAAATACTTATTTGGCTTATGACTCTGTGTGAGTTGTCAAGATAGTTCTTCTGGTTTGGGCCAAGCTTGACTGATCTTGGTTGGGCTCATTCATGTACTGAAGTTAGCTAGTTGGTTAGCTGGAGGCTAGCTGGTTTAGATTGGCCTTATTTACCTGTCTGGCTAAGCTTGGGTGGTCTTGTTTCATATATAGTGGCAGAGTCCTTAAGCAAATGAGTAACTGAGAGTGTGTGAGGCCTCTTGGGCCCTAGGCTCAGAAGTCCACAGCATTATTGCTCCTGCATTCTAATGGCTAAGGTGAGCCACAAGGCAAAGTCAGATTCGGGAGGTGGGACATAATGTCTTCTAGATGGGAGGAGCTTCAATGTCAGGTTGTCAAAGGCATGGATACAGGGACAAGTGATGAATTGCAGCCACTTTTGCAATCAATCTGTCACAGAATCTATGCAAATATATTTGTACACCTCTTAAAAATTCTTAATGTAAATATTAAAGCCATCCTGCCCCCTACTGGTCACAGTCTTGTATTAAACAAATTAAAAAAAAAAAAGCTTCTCCCTACCGCAGCATGCCTTTTAAAACATTCTGATTCAGAAAAGCTGATGTGATACGCAGAGACTAGAAATTAGCTTTTTAGAGAGATTCCTCAAGATTAGGAAAATAATTCCGTTTTTTTAGTCACACTTTATCCTCTTTACCTACTCCATTATTTCTACCCCTTTGGTTAGAACACAGTTATTTAAATTTACAAACTCATTGAGGAGAGCCAGTGAACTGATTTCTGTACATTCGCATGTGATAAAAGGAAATTTTTAGAAAATTGGGGTGCTAGAACTGAACTATGTGCTGAGAATTTAAAGGTTTGATCTTATTGCTGTCTTTGTTCATGGGTTTAATGACTTGTACACAAACATTTGTATAGATTGAATTATGGTGCATAATATTATTTCTGATATTCATCGGAGTCTGTTTTCTTCATATCACTCCATTCCAATCAAAGTTTTCAACAATATTTCCTGCACTGTTTTCTCTTCATGGTCGTCACAGCACTCCCAATGACAGCTTTCATTAGAGTGCAGTCACTTTTGCTTTAACAGTTATTCTAAGCATTGAACGCTGATAGTGGACGTATCAGGGCTCACATGTTCCATAAGACTAGGATACTTGAAAATGAATGGTTAAATTAATGCCCCAAAGTTTGATTTTTTGCTTCAGTACTTTTGTTGGTTTAGCATACTGCTGGGTACAGATGTCTCAAAGTTCCCAGACAGCCTCTGAGATATTCAGCACATTTTGAATAAAAACGTTTTGGAGAAAAGAAAATGATACTCAGAGTCCAAACAGGTGCATCAGGAAATGCATTTAATGCAGTTGCCAAATTTTGATTGTGTAAAACCAAGCTTAAGTGGGAGAAAAAAAACCCAAACCAGGAAAGGTGATAACGACATATGTGATTTGCAGCAATTGCAATATATGTATATTGCTGTCTTTAGGGAACAATGAATTATTCTAATAAATCCTACGTTTATTGTGGAGAAAGAAATTCTCTTTAACTCTATTTAATAGTGTTAGTTTAGAGGCAAATGATATTAAAATGACTGAACATTTGGGACTAAAGACAAAAATACCCTACACTTAAAAATCTTTTAATTATTTGCTAAAAAGAGAAATCTTTCTTGTGATAAAACCATCCAGGAATTGTATCTTTAGGAACTGAAGGGTAAGAAGTAATAGAGGCAGCATGGTAGTCAGCCAGGCCAGAGCAGAGAGCTTTCAAACTTGTCTCAAGGGATCCCTAGGGTGTTGGTGTCAGGGGCTGGTGTGTGGAACCCACATTAGTGAGGATCCACCCTAATGATTCTCCTTCTTCCTAGATACCATCACTATCCTGAACCTAGGAGGGTAATTATAATCACAATTGTTTTGTATAGTAGATTTTTTTCCAAAATTTAAAGAACTGACATTTTGGGGCACAAAAAAAGGAGCTGAAGTTACAGTAGGTCTTTTACCTACTGTGCCTAATTATTCTATATTTAAAGATGGATAAGGCCCAAAACATAGGACAATGTCAAACAAATATAAATCAGAACATGACAAGAATTGCATGTGTTTATAACAGCTTTCACTCATGTCTTTGAGTTGCCCCATCATTCGGATAAGGGTGAATATAAATCAATGCACATATTTTTCATTTCAATGTGATTCATTTGCAGTTCTTTAGAAAAATACTGGATCTTATTTTGATGCTATCCTTTCCCTGTCGTATTTTTAAATTCCACATTGTATTTATTTAATATTTTGTATTCTGTGTTAAGTTCTATCTCCAATCATCGTAATCTAACATTCATAGGAATCTAACTATTCTTTTGGTGTTTCTGCTGACTCTTTCTCATGGTAACTTACTTCCTCACGTGCAGCTTTGGATTATGAGATTGTATTTGATTAGACTTTTTCTCTGGGAATCCAAGTGTTGCAGTTGCCAAGTCCACTGAAGATTAATTTTTATTCTGGGATTTCTGGACTATATAAAGTTGAACCTCAATTTGTGTGAAGGAAGGTATTATAGCTACGGATTCTTAGGAAAAAATTTTTTTCCTAGGCTGAAATAACAATTTCCTTCACTTTCTTTGTGGAAAGACTTTTTTTCCTCCTGGTTCACCTTTTTACTAAAAGTGTTAACTTTGACTTTGATGTCCTAACTTTATGCTGAGGTTCTCAATTCTAATGCTTCAACATACCTCTAACCTTAGTAGGTCCAAGGTCATGTCTCCTGTCCCTGGTGTATCTCCTAAGAGTACAAAAGCAGCAGACGCTCTCAGAATAGTTGTAAATTCTGATTTCCAACTTCTTTGTTTTAAGCCCCTAGGGATTTCTTATTTGTGTGTTTGTGTGTGAGAGAGAGAATTCAGCTAAGTATTTAGAAGGATATTTGTTATCATATGTGTCTTATTACACTGGAAAGTTTTTAGGCTATCTTGTGTCTGCTATTTCCTTCATGTGAAAGTAAATCAAAATCCAGGAGCACTGTTTTAAAGATATTTAGAGAAAGCAGACATTGTACATTTAAAACAATATGTCTTAGAATTAGACACAATAAAATATGCAATCAGCACTTCTTCCACATAGGAGCAGTTGTCCATCTTTTTTTTTTTTTTTTTTTTTTTTGGTCTTTTTAGAGCCACACTTGTGGCATATGGAGGTTCCCAGGCTAGGGGTCGAATCGGAGCTGTAGTTGGCAGCTTACACCAGAGCTACAGCAATGTCAGATCAGAGCTGCGTCTGCGACCTACACCACAGCTCAAGGCAAAGCTGGATCCTTAACCCACTGAATGAGGCCAGGGATCGAACCACATCCTCAAGGATCTTAGTTGGGTTCATTAACCACTGAGCCATGACCGAAACTCCAAGTTGTCCATCTTTATATAGTCAATAATTCATAGTTCCCAGGATGTGGAAATTAATGGACAGTAAAATTTTTAAAAATTATGAGGAACAATATAACAAAAGATAACTAACTTTACATTTCTTGAGGACATTCAACCACAACAAAAAACTATGTCTACTGTTCATCAGTTCATAAAAGGGAGAATATTTTAATAGCAAAACTCTAGGGAGGATGAAATCTCAGAAATCTCATGCATATAGTAGTGTGCCATTGGCATCTCTGTTTGTCTCTCTTTCTCTCTCAAGCAGACTAGTCCAAACTCTTTTCTTTAGTTTCCAGTGGTGGATTGGTTATGGGAATCTAAGTTGTTCATAGTCTTTGCTGGTGAAGAAGTAGTAGAACCTTTTCCAAAACATTCTGATAAGGTAGTTCACTCAGCCATAAAAAGTATCATGGCTGCCTCTAGGATGTCCTGGAAATGCAAATCATGCTAATTGGTTTCATTCTGCATCAGAGATGGTGATAGCTAGAAAGGAGCCCTAGAATTTATTGTCGGCTCCCTAGGTACATCTAGGTTTCTGTGACTTGGCCTAGATATTTATGATTAGGTGATTTCATCAAAAACAAGAAAGTGACCTTGTCACAGATCAGATTGCAGCTCTCTTAACATTCTATTAGAAGCTCTGTGAAGAGGGGAGTTTAAGGGTTAATGTTTATTGACTACTTCAGTGTTTCAGACAGGATAGTGAGATTTTTACATATATATGCCACTTAATTTACAAACTTTTTTTGTGGGTATTACCATCTCCTCTTATGGAAAACTAAGATTTAAGTAATTTTAAAAACTTGCACAGGAGTACAGAGAGAGATGGAGGTGGGGAGAGAGTATTGCCTGAAGCCTGGCATTGGGTGACAGAGCAGTGGATAGGTAGGAGGAAGCCTTTTTAAACTCTGTTCTTTGCTCCACCCCTATATGGGACATCACTTCCTTCCATGGCAGATATCAGTGGCAATGGCCCTTTTACCAGTGCAAAAGCCTGCTGTGTGTCAGGGTTTAAATGTAGTAACATGTGCTAAAGAGTAGATGATAGTAGATGCTTGCTCTTGGTCACTCTCAAATATTCACTCAGTCCTTCTTCGGTGGACATTGTCAGAGAGAGGAAGTGCTATACCCAGGGGTGTGTGAGCTCCTAAGTGAAAGTATCTAGGTACCCGTGAAGTACAACTCACAAAAAGAAGAACAATGGTGGTGTCCACTGTTAGCTTTCCACAAATTTCTTACTAAGTTAGGCGACATCTCCAAATCTCCCACTTAGTTTGGTATGGCCATGTAATTAAGTTTTCACACCTGAGACTTCAGGAGAAACCATGTATGCTGTTTCCATTCTTGAGTCTTAAGGTGTGAGGCATGACTGCCACAGGGTTTCTTGCTCCTTTCATTGCCTGGGATGCTGATTTGGTGGCAACCCATCTTCAACTATGCAGATGGTGCCGGTGGTCTGGGGATGGCTAGGCAGCAAAGTGGGAGGAATCTGGTATTCAGAATGATTATGTGGGGCAGAGCTGCCTCACTGATCACTTATTTTTCTCAGATACGTCAAATGAGAAAGATAAGTGTCTGTGTTCCTAAGTCACTGCATTTTGGGGTCTTTCTATAACAGCAGTTTAGCCTTATCCTAAACTAATGTAAAAACAAATTTGTAGCATATGTATCTTATCAGACTTCTGATACCTTGGTTTATTTCCAATAAAAAGCCAAGAGTTTCCAGAATAAGCAAATGATTGTGACCTTTGGAAGCAATCCCAATTTGTTTTTTAGCAGGACTGCAAACACAATCACCACATGAGGAGATAGTTTTACCCTCAGTTCAAAGGATATTGGCTTGCTTGGTTATTCCCAACTTGCAGTCTGGTCTAGAACTACTGCTGTTGAGACTCGGCTGAGGTCCCTTGACTAACCTTAGTCTGTGTTGTAACCATTTTCTCCACATCATAGCTTGCCTTGTACAGCTGGCTGACTTGATATGACACTTGACTGTTTCTTCAAGAGCCCCAAGTCAACATGTATTTTAAAAATAGAGAAATGAAAGTATAAAGTCAGTAAATGATTTCTTCTGCTAGGTAATACTTTCAGAACTGAAAGAGATCTCAGAAATTATTTCATTCAAATCATTCCCAGTAATGGTGCCCAGATAAGGAATCAGCCAGGTTGGGTGTGATTTAAATTTACAAATATTTGAGAAACTACCATATGCCAGATGCTTTGCTCTATCATTGTTCCTTTTATAAATCTAGTGATAGAAAATCCCTTACATTATAAGAGAGCCTACTCTCATACTCTGGCAGCTCTAATTGTTAAAAACTTACACCCTATGTTGTGAGTTAATATATGCCTTTTTACAAATCTCAATCTTGATCCTAGTTCCAATAAACTGAATTTTTCTGGCAGACATCCACATAGTTGAAGACAACTATCATGTCACCTATGAATCTTAAATAATCTCAAACCCTGGAGCTCCCAGTATGGAATGGATATATTGAATTGCACATTTTCCTTTTTCTCTTTGAAATATTAAATGAATGTCTTTTTAGCAAAAGGCTTGACAGTTTAAATGTGAGAAAATTTTGATATTCTGAAAACAGTAATGCTATTACCGAATGTTCAGCCATTTTAAGCATCAATAAGCAGGCTTAGTAGCATGTAAACCAGAGATTATATCATTTATGTCAAATTCTACTTTATGACCCTCTTTGATGACTATTCCTCTGTGAAATCTAAGATAGGCCTTGAATTGTCACTGACCCAAATGCTGTTCTCCTTTCTTTTTTCTTTTAATTTAGAAAAGTGTTGGAAACCAGCGAGAACAAGTTTTTCCATCGTTGTGAATACCAAGGATGATATAAAATCTGATTATACTTAACTCGGGGGAAGGGAGGTAGGGTGTTTTAAATAGAGCAGGTGATGCCTCTTGCTCTTCCACAGTCCGTTTGTGTTAGATGTGAGTTAGTTGTCTTCCTTGTGTGCCACAGTGGTCACATAACTTTTGGAGTGGGAGCCTCTCACTGCCCTGATGGCAATTCTGGTTTTTAGAGATATTTTCCTAACAATATTATTCCTAAACACAAACAAGCTCCATCATCTGGTCCTGGTTCTTGACTGAGGAAACAACCACTGGAGTCAGTGCCAAGAGGGGAAGCACCTGTGTTGGATTTAGATGTCACTGGACTCCTTTGTCATTGATTTGTGCAGTTTTTTTCCCTAATTGTGAATGTATTTCCTCTTTGTTTTGACTTTAAAACTTATCCACATTAGATAAGCCTTAGCTTAAAGGCTAAAGATTCTTTTGTTTCTTAAATGAATAATTAGAGAAGCATTTCCTAAAATACTGTACTTGGGTGGGATGGGTGAGGAGGGACCTATAATAGAGATCATAGGAAAGGATGTGACAAGCACTGTATGAGCTGTTGGGTAATTGTTAGCTGGACTGAGAGATGGAAATCCAAGTTTTAAATATTGATTCAAATCAGAGGAAGAGTTAAGTTTAAACTTTATATACACATATAGATGTTTAGCTTTTTCTGCAAAGATACATGGATCAGTGGAAATCTCAGAGTGCTTCTCAGGAAGTTACTTTCCACTGAACTGGTACTGGCAGATAGTTTCAAGAAGCAACATGCCAAAGTGCTTGCTCCAGGGAAGTTAGAACGAAAACAACAAAAAGTAAACCCCTTTAATCCTTTAAATGACATTTCCTTTGGGAATTTGGTTGTTTCCTAGAAACTCTGAATGCTTTTCTGAGTGGGAAGTGGAGAGATGCAGTAGTCACTTTCCTTGTCATTTACAATTTTTTGCTTATAGGAACTTGAGACATGTGAGTGACAAGGTGAATATATAGGATAGAAAAGAGAAGTGTTGTTGAGTGATGAGAACCAAATTGAGTGATTGTTACTGTTCAACTTCAAGTTTGTTACCCTAGTGACTTTAGGTGAAAATATGTTTACTTCTTGTTAATCCTCTGTCTTAACAATAAGCACCAGATTTTAAAGCAAAAAGGAATTTCTTTGTCTTAAATATACATGTTAATACAATATAAAACTGATTTTCTTCTTTGTTTTCATTTTTATGTAACAAATACTTACAGTGTTTGCTAAGTTCTAATCACTTAACAGATATCATTTCCCTTAATTCTTACAGCAACCTTATAAGGTAGGTACTGCTACGTCCATTTTACACATGAGAGAACTGAGTTATGGAGAAGTTAAGTAAGTTGCCCAAGGTCATTTGGCTGCTAAGTGGCAAAGCCAGCCTTCTCTTCTTCCATTTAACCCCAGAATGTCAAATAATATTTTAAAATGTGTGCCCTGGTAAATAAATGGCTGATAAATACTGTTCTAGAGAAAACAAAGTAAAACACAAATAGCCTACCACTACAATTAAAAAAATAACTAACATATATTTAAATGCATGGCTGATCTATAGGAAAGTACTCCTTAGGTTTGAGAAATGAACCTTAGTAGTGAGCCCAGTAGCTGATACTGTAGCTGTGGGGATGGGATGGGAGATCAATTGCGTGGGAGAAATTATTAGTCATGGTAACCTAAGGACTTCATTTCTGATGCTCAGAAGAAGACGGCAGATTAGGATTTGGGACTATCCAATGAACTGAGTTTAATCTCCATGTAATATTAGGAATTGCAAAAGGCTACAACTTTAGTGAAAGTGGAAATAAAAAAAATATATACTATTTTCTTTTTTCCTGGATTCTGGATGGAATAAAAGAGCTATTCTTAGGATGTATAACTATGGCCCATGTTTCTTGCAAATGTGAGGGTTAAACCCCCAAACTGAGCAATTAACAATCTAAATTATTCCCAATACATCAAAGAGAGTTACAGATTGGAAGCTGGAGGAATGGAGGGTAAAATGAGAAGATTGAGCATATGTCTAATAGGACTTCCTGAAGGAAAAAATGGAGATGATAGAGGAAAGCTTTCCAGTATTATAATGAATTCCAAGAATGATAAATAAAACTTTTCTCATACCTAGATATATCAAACTGAAAAATGCTAAAGTCGAAGAGAAAACTTAAAAGCAACAACAGAGTAAGGAGAGATTACCTATAAAAGAAATCAAACTAATCTAAACTGTATTCTCAATAATAATAAGAAGCCAGAAGATAAAATCTTTGACGAGTGAAAAAAATCTACCATCAACCTAGAAATACATATCCAGCCAAACTCCTAACTACTCAGAGGTTAGGGACAAATATACTTTCAAACAAACAAAAAGAACATCTACTACCACAAGAAGGACAGCTTAACCTAGGAAAAAGGCCTAAGATGTAGAAAAATTGAGTAAATAGATTTGTGAACTTGCCTTTAATTCTAAATAGATATTGACTACAAAAGAATAAATATTGAATAATTTGAGGAAATTAGTTAAAACAAAGTAGAAATAAAATGCTTGTACAATTAGCATATAAAGGGAAGAAAGAAGTAAAACATTTTACATTCTCTATTTGCTTTTCGTATATCTGCTTTGATTAATTGTCTGCTCGTCTTCAGCTCATTGAAAAATATGTTCAAGTTTCCAGTGTTCATGCTTTGAAGAAGTCTGTTTTCAGACATATGGTTTATAAATACCTTCTTATAGTAACTTTTCTTTTAGTAGTATTTTTTGCAGGGCAAAAGTTTTCTATTTTGAAGTCCACTTTATCATTTTTTTTTTTTTATGGATTGAGCTTTTGATGTCATATCTAAGAACTAAATGCCAGATCACTAAAATTTTCTCTTGTTTTCCCCTAAAATTTTTTTAATTTAGAGTTTGACTTTTAGATCAGTGATTCATTTCAAGTTAATTTTTGTATAGCATGTGTCATTCAGGTTGAGATTCATATTGTGGCATATAGATAGCCAATTATTCCAACACCACTTATTTAAAGACTATCCTTTCTCCCTTAAATTGCCTTTAAACTCTGTCAAAAATCAAAGGGACAAATGTGTGTGGGTATAAATCTGTATTCTCTGTTCATTTTCGTTAACTTATATGTCTTTCCCATCACCAGTACAAAATTATAATTACTATAAGTTTTATGGTAAGTTTTAAAATTGGGTACTGTTGAGCACTTCAGCTTCATTCTTTACAAAATTGTCTTGGCTGTTTTAGTTCTTTTGCCTTTTCATGTACGTTTTACTATGTGCTTGTCTAGATTTGCCAAAAAATGGAAAGAATAGACAACTTTATGATGATGAGTCTTCCAGTCAATGAATACATTATGTCTCTACATTTATGTAGATCTCTTTCTTTCTTCACCATTTTTTCCGCCATTATTTCTACTTTTTAGGGCTGCACCTGCGGCATATGGAAGTTCCCAGACTAGGGGTTGAATCGGAGCTACAGCTGCCGGCCTATGCCACAGCCACAGCAACACGGGATCCAAGGTGCATCCACAACCTACAGAAAGAGTGCTCATGGCAATGTCAGATCCTTAACCCATTGAGCAAGGCCCAGGGACTGAACCTGCACCCTCATGGATCCTCATCATGTTTGCTAACTATTGAGCAATGAAGGGAACTCCTTATGTAGATTTCTTCCGTCCATGCTTTTTAGTTTTCAGGATTGTTGCCTATCTTCCTCCTTGTTCATGTGTTGAAGTCCTAACCCCAAATACCTCAGAATATGACCGTATTTGGAGACAGCACACAGAAAGAGTGCCATGTAAGATGAAGGCAGAGATCAAGGTGATTGCTTGTTCAATCAATGCCAGTGGTTGCCAGCCCAATGGAAGCTAGAAGAGCATCCCTCACAGTCTTCATAGGGACTCAACCCTGCCCACACCCTACTCTTGGAAGTCTAGCCTCCAGGACTGTGAAACCGTACATTTCTGTTAGGCTACTTGGTTTGTGGTACTTTGTTATGATAGCTCTTAATACAAAATACCAAACATCCATATTTTGTTAGATTTATACCTAAATATTTTTTAACTTTCAATTTCTAAAGTTCTAATTATTTTCATAGCAAACTTGGAGAATTACATTTGCATAATATTAAGACAAGAATTTATCAAATATTTCAGTGTTTTTGATATTTCCACTAAAAATGTTATTATTCAAAGAGAAAGTACAAAAGTCAAGTCAGTTCGCTGGGCCCTTATCACTACTTAATTTAACTTTTGTTATCACTTTAGCTTGCCTAATTAGTTATCATTGCATGCTATTTGACAGCTTTGTTGCATATTTGTGAAGAAACACTTTTTGAATAAAATTTTATCCTGACAGTCCATGATTTACACTCCATGTATTTCCTGAAAATAGAGTTATAGCAAATACTCACTGAATTCTCTCATACAGATCACCAGTCCTCAGGTGTGTAAGATAATTTACATAACTTGTACATTTAAGTTAGTGACATTTTCACTAAACTCATTTATTTTTCAAAAAGAAAGCATTTTAAGGCCATACCCATAAATTCTCAGTTTTCCTTGAACTTGTCTACTTCTCCCTAGAGCCATCACAACTGCTGTAATATGAGGCTAAAACGGGACTTATATTACATTTAACAATCAAATTGATTTTCTAAATATTTCTCTAATCCATGTCTATTTCTTTTCTGTCACCAAGATGTCTTTGTTTGTCTGGCTCTCCCTGAGGAGTTAGTTGCCTCCAGGGTGTAACTTACTGATAGCATCGCAACCTAGATTCCTGTGTGTCATAGCTGCTTGAATGTACTTGGTGGTTCTTCTCTCTCTCTCTCTCTCTCTCTCTTTTTTTTTTTTTTTTTTTTTTTGTCTTTTTGTCTTTTTGTCATTTCTTGGGCTGCTACTGTGGCATATGGAGGTTCCCAGGCTAGGAGTCAAATCAGAGCTGTAGCTGTAGACCTACACCAGAGCCACAGCAATGCGGGATCTGAGTGGTCGTCTGCGACCTACACAACTCATGGCAACGCCGGATCCTTAACCCACTGAGCGAGGCTAGGGATTGAACCCGCAACCTCATGGTTCCTAGTCGGATTCGTTAACCACTGAGCCACGACGGGAACTCCGGTTCTTCTCTCTTAACTGCAAGTTCATTCCATGCTGGGAGGGACAAAGTCCACCTGCTCCCTGTGGGTGTCCTCAGTCCTAGCACAGTGCCCAGTCACCATACATTTAGCCCTGGTGTAAGCAGTGGTTGTGCCTCTAATATCTATGCATTTAATGAATGAATAAAGACAAAATCCCAGCTAAGTTGAATGGGTTTCTTAAAAAATTCAAATTTTATAGCCGTGTAATATAGACAATTATCTTTTTTGGTATTTATTATCCATTTTGCTGGAAAGTTAAGTCCAATATATTCAACTTTATAGGTATAATCTAAATCAGCAGCCAAACTTACTTTCAGTGCTTTATACCAATCTCATAATACTTGCCTCAATATTGACATCAATGTTCAAATAAAATATAAGTAGTCTGAACTTAGTGAATTGAAACTTGAACATGCCAGGAGTTTCAAGGTCAAGGAGTCTCCTTCCTTTACTGCAGGAAACCTGCCTGACTTATTAGAAAGTAACCTGAAGCATTAGATAGAGGTCTATGATTTTTTTTTTTTTTAGTTAAAACTCTATTAGGGAACTGATCAACAAATTCAGCAAAGTAGCAGGATATAAGATTAACATAGTCTCATTTCTGTATACTAACAATGAAATATTAGAAAACAAATACAAAAATATAATACCTTTTAAAATTGCACCCCAAAAAATCAAATACCTGGGAGTAATACCTGACCAAGGAGGTGAAAGACTTATATGCTGAGAACTATAAAACATTCATCAAGGAAATTAAAGAGGATTCAAAGAAATGGAAAGATATTCCACGCTCCTGGATCAGAAAAATTAATATTGTAAAAATGGCCATACTACGCAAAGCAATCTAAAGATTGAATGCAACCCCTGTCAAATTACCCATAACATTTTTCACAGAACTAGAACAAACAATCCAAAAATTTGAATGGAACCACAAAAGCAATCCTGAGGAACAAAAACCAAGCAGGAGGCATAACTCTCCCAGACTTCAGGGAGTATTACAGAGACACAGTCATCAAGACAGTGTGGTACTGGTACCAAAACAGACATAACAGAACAATGGAAAAGAATAGAGAGCCCAGAAATAAACCCAGACACCTATGGTCAATTCATCTTTGACAAAGGAGGCAGGAATATAAAATGGGGAAAAGGATGGTGTTTTCAGCAAGTGTTGCTGGGAAAACTGGATAGCCACATGTAAATCAATGAAACTAGAATACACCCTCATAGTATGCACAAAAACAAACTCAAAATGGTTTAAAGACTTAAACCTAAGACAAGACACCATCAAACTCCTAGAAGAGAACATAGGCAAAACATCCTCTAACATCAAACTTACAAGTATTTTCTCAGGTCAGTCTCCCAGTCAGAAATAAAAGCAAAAATAAACCAATGGGACCTAATCAAATTGACAAATTTTGCACAGTAAAGGAAACCAAAAAGAAAACAAAAAGACAACTTATAGAATGGGAGAAAATAGTTTCAAACGATGCAACTGACAAGGGCCTAATCTCTAAAATATACAAGCAACTAATACAACTCAATAGCAAAAAAAGCCAACAACCCAATGGAAAAATGGGCAAAAGACCTGAATAGATATTTCTCTAAAAAAGATATACAGATGACCAACAAACACATGAAAAAATGCTCAACATCCCTGATTATTAGAGAAATGCAAATCAAAACTACCATGAGATACCACTTCACACCAGTCAGAATGGCCATCATTAATAAGTCCACAAATAACAAATGCTGGAGAGGGTGTGGAGAAAAGGGAACCCTCCTGCGCTCTTGGTGGGAATGTAAATTGGTACAACCATTGTGGAAAACAGTATGGAGGTATCTTAGAAAACTATACATAGAACTACTATAAGACCTAGCAATCCCACTCTTGGGCATAGATCCGGACAAAACTTTCCTTGAAAAAGACACATGCACCAGTATGTTCCATTGCAGCACAATTCACAATAGCCAAGCCATGGAAATGTCCATCAACAGGTTGAATGGATTAAGAAGATGTGGTATAATACAGAATGGAATACTACTCAGCCATAAAATGAGCAAAAGAATGCCATTTGTAGCAACATGGGTGGAATTAGAGATTCTCATACTAAGTGAAGTAAGTCAGAAAGAGAAAGCCAAATACCGTATGATATCACATATCTGGAATCTAATATATGGCACAAATGAACCTTTCCACAGAAAAGAAAATCATGGACATGGAGAACAAACTTGTGGTTGCCAAGAGGGAGGGGAAAAGAGTGGGATGGACTGGGAACTAGGGGTTAATTGATGCAAACTATTGCCTTTGGAATGGATAAGCAATGAGATCCTGCTGTATAGCACTGGGAACTATATGTAGTCACTTATGATGGAGCGTGATAATGTGAGGAAAAGGAATGTGTATGTGTGACTGGGTCACCTTGCTGTACAGTAGAAAATTGACAGAACACAACACTATAAACCAGCTATAATGGAAAAAATAAAAATCATAAAAAAACAAAGTGGAACAAAACAAAACAAAAGAAACAAAGAAACTCTACTAGGTTGTACCTGAATGTTTTCACGTGTTGGTGAGTTGGTGGGAGCCTACGGAGAAGATAGCATTCACTAACATAAGTGGTCACAGTGATGATTCTAACATATATATGCAGAGAATTCCCATAAGTAGTTTCCGTACAAAAGACAGTTTAGCATAATAGATAAAATGCTACCCGAAGAATGTAGCAAATAGTTTTCTCATCTCAGTTTTTTCACTTGGGCAAATCATTCTAAAGTCTGTCCCTGTTTTCATTTCCCCCCTTTATAATGAGTTGAATGGAGAAATCAGTAGGCGTTGGCTGCCAAGAGTTCTAGGACTCCTTAAAAAAGAGTAATATACTTTCCCAGAAAATGGTGTTTGTACTCAAACTGATTTAAATAGAGTCCAGCTCAACTTTACTTAATGCTCATCTCCTGGGACATAGTAGCTGGAAGGTTAGGACTCTAACTTGAAGTATTGAGCATAGTGGGCTTGTTTTTACCCAGCTGTGTCTCTAAAATTAAGTTTTTCTGTTTTTATTTGGATATTTAGAGTTGTTTAAACATAGTCTGTGAGTGTTCAAGAAATGCTGACTTAAAATATTTCATGAGTGAGTTATTCATCATCATATGTTTCTGTGAGGTAGGTAAGATATTGTCACCCTCACCTGCCTGTTCTTATTTGATAAATGCTAATTGATATTATCTGACTTTTCAAATGAATTATAAGAAGGTGGGCTTGTTACATCCCTTCTTATTAATTTCGGTTGAATAGTTCTGACTTTCACCTAACCCTGATGAATAGCTTATATCTGATTGTCTTGTGTTTGCTTCACACCTCAACACTGTAGGGAATAATATAAAGAAAAGCTGCCTTCCCTGAACAGGAAGAGCAAAGAAAAATCTAAGGGAGTAAGTATTACAAAAGTAATAGAAGAATGAGTGTAGCGATAATACAGAGGCCCATAGATCCTTATATATCATAATAGCTACCTAGAAATAAAAGTCTTTTCTAAGAAGGAGTCTGAGATATATATTTTCCATTAAAATATAGATGAATAAAAATTTGGAGTTAGTACTTAATTTTAATTATTGTTACTTAAAAATGAATGTGCACAATCATATAAGGGAAGCAATCTGTGTGGATTTCTTTAATGATTAATAGACAATGTTTTAGGAAAGAAAGGTTTCTCACCTTTCAAATTTTTCTAGTACATCAATAGTTTAACTCAAAATGATACTGGAAGACAAATACCATATGATATCACTTATATCTGGAATCTAATATACGGCGCAAATGAACCTTTCCACAGAAAAGAAAATCATGGACATGAGAACAGACTTGTGGTTGCCAAGGAGGAGAGGGAGGGAGTGGAATGGGTTGGGAATTAATAGATGCAAACTATTGCCTTTGGAATGGATAAGCAATAAGATCCTGCTGTATAGCACTTGGAACTATATCTAGTCACCTATGATGGAGCATGATAATGTGAGGAAAAAGAATGTATACATATATGTGTAACTGGGTCACCTTGCTGTACAGTAGAAAATTGACAGAACTCTGTAAACCAGCCAAAATGGAAACAATAAAAATCATTACAAATGAAAATTTAAAAACCCAAAACCAAAATAATTTCTTTAAGATCTAACATCATCCTAAATATGAGAGATTACTAACTTAAAGAAATAACCAGTAGGATTTTTTTAAATAAAAAAAGAAATGAGTTGAAAAAATGATACTGGATTTAACAATTTTATAATGTGATTTGTAGAGAAAATAACTTCATTCTCATAATGGTCATATGGCTTTAGTCTTTCAGTCTTTCCTGTTTTAGCAGAGAATCCTTGAACAACATAGAGTTGACAGTACAGACCCAATTCACAATAATTATTTGTGATGAGGAAGTTAATTGCAAGCTAGGTTATGCTCTCATTTGCTTGTGAGCTTTGTCCAAGGACACATAGCATAGAAAGAGTGGAGTTAACTTTTGCCTAATAATTTTTTGATGGTTTTAGCCTTATTAATGATTCTGTGCCCTGATATGTTTTAAAAGGAAAGGAATAGTTATGTGGTTCATGGACAAGTTTGCAGGCCACCTGGAGCTCTCTATATAGAATAACTTGGGAGTTTAGACGGCTGGAAGTCTTGACATGAAATTATGTTTGGAAGGCATTCTGAAAATCACTCTCAAAAAGGATTTTGTCAATCATCCTTTCCACTGAGTCTGCAACATTGTCTTCTAGGAGCAATGGAGGACTATCTTGAATATCTATCCAAAGATAACTCAGTGACTTAAAAGTTCACACTAACAACATCACTAACACCAAACTGCCCTTTAAAGGAAGGTGAAAAAACGAAATCTGTGAGGAGCGGAAGCAATGGAGAACAGGTCATCATACTACCATTTTTTCTACAGCATCCTAAACTGTGGTAAAGACTTGTTCATAGCTGTGTCTCAATTTCTAACCTCTGAGTCAGTTGGTACCATCTGGTGTGATTTAAAAAGACTCCAGAAGAGCTGGTGATGTCTCATGTTAAATTGTGAAAGACATTCTATTTAGTGGATATTATATCTCTCCCAGTCAAAAAGATTATTTTTTTTGACTTCATTTTTCCCCCTTTATTTCTGAAATTAACTCAGAACATCTTTGTTCATCAGAGGATCTGCTTCTGCTTTCTTCGTTCCAGCTTTCACCTTTAGCTTGGGAGGTAGTAATCAATCTCTATTCTCACAAAGGAGATTGGGCCAATGTATTATGGATTTATTCATTCTATTGCTTTTTTGAGTAGAAGGGGTATTGCACAAACACTGCCACTACAATTCTATTTCTAAGACTTTTATGCCTGCCCATAAATGCCATTTCTAATCCTAATCCTGAATTTTCAATGGACAAGTGAAGGGAAAGTAAAGAGCAAAGAGGGCAGGTTATTGGTACAAGTTTCTATAAGCACTTCTTCCTAACTACCCAAGAGTAAGGTAATTTCAAGAAACACTAACAGCTACAGAACCCCATTTGGTTCTAAGGGCCAGTCTTGCTGATGGTAATGTGCTGATTGGCGACAGTCCAGAAAGATGCCCTCCTCCACCCTGCCCAACTCTATGCATGTCAAGGGTACTGGGTGCTATTAGAGAACTACAACCAAAAAATTCAGGGACGCATCAGGGGAGTTGATTTAGCAATCTCTAGGTGCTTTGTCTCTGAGCTCAGCAGCCTGGCTTTAGGAGTATACAATGGCACCAGAAAGGACAATATTTAAAAAGGCAATGGTAGGCTGTCCTGGAGGCCAGTGAGCACTCTGATGCATTCTACAGGACTTAAAAAAAAATTTCCTAATTCAACTAAGACCCGAAGAACACCCTAAGATGCCAACAGAATCTGGTTTTTCCAGGGCACCACTGAAATTGGGAGATGGCACAGGGTTTTTTAGGAAGAGACTGAGAATCTTTCACTTCAGTCTGGTTCTAAGTCTGTGGTGGCTTTTTATGAGGCTTCCTATACTTGATAGGAATTTCGGTCAAGGAAAAAGATATATGTGAACTCTTTTTCTGCCTATTTATGGATGAGTGCATTGAGGCTCTGCCACTTTTTTTTTTCTTTTTAAGCTAAACCTTTTTAAGTCTTTTTAAGTATGACCATAGGAGATGGTTGAATACCACCTGGGATTGTCTACTAGATAGAGGTCACTTTAGGACAGAATAGATGAGAGAATGAAGAGTGGCCAGAAAATAAGAAATGTTGCTGTCTTATACCAAAACTATTTTTGCATAAAATAATCTAAAGTTATTTCTCAAGTCAATTTTCCCATCTCTCAAAGGAATATGCCACTTCCTTTTTGTGATTCTTTGTGAAAATAGTGTGATATTTAATCAGTTACTAATGAGGAAACAGTAAAGAGTATGATGTAAAAAAAACACTGCTCTTTTATTTATGTACAATTAAGTGAAGAGTATAGAGTCCAGACCAGCTGCCAGAGTAGGCTAAGACCAAGTAATTCATCTCAAAATATCCCGTCTATTTGTTCTGGCACATCAATAGAAAAAAGTTCTAACATTCATTTTGATAAACAATGTTTAGGGGAAAACTGCTGGACAGGTTGTTGTCTTATACTGCAGAGTTGAAATTTAATGATATGATTTCAAAACTCTTGTCTTCAATGCCAGCATAAATCACAGATGGATCATATCTAATCAGTAAAACGGGTTTAATACACGGCGTTAGAGCTTGTGGGAACTGATTAATATTTGTGAAAGCATATTATCTAAGTTCTTAAGTGAGGGATATTAGAGAAATTCCATCACCGTAGATTAGGTTCAAGTTAAAAAACAATTCTAACTTGTATAGTGCCTGGAGGAAGAAGAAAGTAGAAAGGCAAAAGATATTTTTAGTTAGGCTAATACTTTTATCCTGAAATGTAACTTGGGTGTTATAAAGAAGAATGAAACACTTAGAAAACAATTAATAAAACTAGTATGGAAAAGATTTACAAATAGTATTTTCTTCCCCTCCCTCTTCTCAAGACTAACCTCCAAATACAATCTTAGGCTGAATTTTTAAGCTGTCTGCTGCAGACAACTGCCACTTTCCAAGTACAGACTGCCAAGAGCACAAAGAGCAAAGTTTAGTCAAAGTTCATTTTCAGGTCATCCACCCTGGAACCATCAATCTGGACAACCTCTGGGTAACCTCTCCCAAGCTTGTGGACTGGAGCGGGATCCTTTGCAGCCTCATTAGAGCATGCAATAATTAATTTGTCTTAAATAGGAAATTAAACAGTCATGTACAGTGTAGAGAGGAGGTCAGAAAGTGGATCTTGAGGTACATTCACAACCTCTATTCGGGAGTCCTCCCAGGCCTGCAGGGAGGTGGGGCCAACTCAGAAGAGAAATAATTGTGTAGGACAAACGTTACAAAACCTCCATGACAAAAAGCATCCATAAATAGGAGAGAAACTTGACCTGAGAACAAATCACTAGTGTTTTTACTGTTGCTCAGGCATGCCTGTCTTTCAGAAGACTTAGGGTGAGAACTCAGGCAAAGATGACTTCACAAATCCAGTGTGTATTAACCCAGAAAACTCACCGTTGTCCTTGAACTTACTATGAATTGTATCCTAGACTTGTATTCATGAGCTAGAGATTCTGTCATGAGAAAACAGGAGAAAAATCTAATGTTATTTGTGAATTCATAGTGAATTAAACCATTGCCTTCCCAGATACCATTTTGGCATAATTAGAGAAGTTGAATGGATAGCATTATCAATGAGCACATGAAATTTTGAAAAATAGGTGAAATTCTATTTATTTCTAAGCAATAGAAGAATGCAAACTTTCCAATTATTGTTTCATCCAAAACCTGTGATATCCATCTATCTGTCTATAATTTTATCTGTCTACTAGGACAGAATTTTATCTACTGCTGTCTAGAATTTTATCTATTTTATCTATCTACTATGATAAATTTCATTAGCTGAAAATTGTTACATGACATCTGTTATATGTGAAGATATGATCAAGTGTATAAAGTCTTTTAATCTCTTTATTTTTTGAACTTAGTACAATATAAGTCTATAATGGCAAATTTTGGATTTATCAAGTAAAATAGTTTTTCATGTATGTCATTAAAGAATAAAATTTAAATTATGAAATACAAACAAATACAGGTAGTTGAAAGGGGAATTGTTCAAAGTCACAGGACCTTTCTGGAAAAAAAAAGATTTTTAAAAACTAAAATGTATTAGTCAAGGAAATCTGTGGTTACACAGCATCGTGAGAAAAAAATCACATCGAATCATCCCTAAGTCCATTGAATACATTACCACAGATGTAAAAAACCCACATCTTTGACTATTAAAAATTCTGAGTGTTAAATTACTATTTGATTTTAACACTAGTTCTCCCACATCACACTCATTTTTAAATGATTTTTATTTTTTCCATTATAGTTAGTTTACAGGGTTCCGTCAATTTCTACTGTACAGCAAGGTGACCCAGTCATACATATATATTTTTCTCACATTATCTTCCATCGTGTTCCATAATAAGTGACTAGATACAGTTCCCTGTGTTATACAGCAGAATCTCATTGCCTATCCACTCCAAATGTAATAGCTTGCATCTATTAGCCCCAGACTCCCAGTCCATCCTACTCCCTTCCCCTCCCCCCTTGGCAACCACAAGTCTGTTCTCTAGGTCCATGAGTTTCACACACATTTTTAATGTTAGCACCTTAATTCTTAAGTCCTCATTTAATTTTTTTTTTACCTGAAAATAAGTAATCATCTGTTTTTTTTTAAAGTATAGTTGATTTTTAATGTTGTGCCATTTTTTGCTGTACAGCAAAGTGACTTAGTCATACAAATATATACTTTCCCTTTCTCATATTAACTTCCATCATGGTTTATCCCAAGAGACTGGGTATAGTTCCCTGTGCTATACAGTAGGACCTTATTAAAAATATAGAATGCTTTATAAATTTGTAGTCATCCTTGGGCAGGGGCCATAGTATCTTCTCTGTATCATTCCAATTTTAGTGTCATGTGTTACCAAAGCAAATGAAACAATTGTCTTGTGATTTTTTAAAAAATATAATTGACCTATATCACTGTGCTGTTTCCAAGTGTATAACATAGTGATTTGATATTTCTGTACTTTACCAAATGATTATTACAATAAGTATAGTTACCATCTGTCACTGTACAAAAATGTTACAGTGTTATTGACTGTATTCCTCATGCTGTATATTTCATCTTTATGACTCATTACTTCATTTTATGTTTGTTCATTTGTTTTGTTTTTTAGGTTCCATGTATAAATGAAATCATATGGTATTCGTCTTTTTTCTAACTTAATACTCTCTAGGTCCATCCATGTTCTTGCAAATGGCAGTTTTCATTCTTTTTTAATGGCTGAATAATATTTCATTGTGTGTGTGTGTGTGTGTACATACACATACTGCATCTTTCTCTGTCTATCCGTGGACACTTAAGTTGCTTTCATATCTTGACTATTGTGAATAATGCTCAGTCAACATAGGAATGCATATATCTTTTCAAATTAGTGATTTGTTTTCTTTGGAAAAATTGTCCAGATTTTTAAACACCAGGTACACTGAAGAATAACTTACATAAGGCAAAATTCACTTTCAGGTGTACAAATCCATGGATTTTGATAAATATACATAAATGTATAACTGCCACCACAATCAGGATATTGAAATTTCTATCATTACATAAAATTCCCTTATGCCTCTGAGGGAATCCCTCTTCCCCTTCTCATGGTTACCATTGATATGACAACAGTTCTTTTAGTTTTGCCTTTCCAGAATATCATATAAATGGAATCACTCATATGATTTTTTTCTCTCCTTTCACTCAGCATAATAGATACATTATATCCAGTAATTTGTTCTTTTTTTATTTGTCAATAATATTCAATTGTATGGATGTACAACAGTTTATCTCTTCACTGGCTCATGGATATTTGGATTGTTTGCACTTCTTGGTGATTATGAATAATGCTGCTATAAACATGTATATACAGGTGAATATTAGCTTTCATTTTTATAAGTGGTATTCCTATAAATAGTCATGTAGTGAATGTATGTTTATGAGTATTAAATAGTAATCTGTTTCCCGAAGTGGCTGTACCATTTAACATTTCTACCAACAATGTTTGAGAGTTTGAATTGATCATCATTTTTGCCCACTCTTGGAATTATCAGCGTTTGAGTTTTAGCAATTCTAATATATGCATAGTAGTATCTCATCATGGTTTTAATTTGAAGTTACCTAGTGGCTATGATGTTGAACACTTTTCATTATTTTATTTGCCATTTGTATTTCTTCTTTAGTGAAGCAAAAATCTTATCAAATTGCTGAACCAGTGCCAGTATCAGTTCACCTCAAGAATTCTTGTTTAATGAGGAAAATAAAACCTTATTTGTATGAAGCCACTGGCATAAAGCTGAATAATAATTCCCAAAGGATACTATCTTCTTTTTAAATTAAGATATTGTGTTCACATTCCTATATTCTGTCTTTCTGTTAATGGCATCACCATTACCCCACCATCTAAGCCAGAAAATCCAGTTTTTATTTTGACTGCTTTCTTATCTCTCAAGGCAACCATTCATGTCTCTTGAATCAAGTATTGTAGTAGCCTTTTGATTAGTCTCTGTGCCACCAGTTTTCTCTTCATATTGATATTAACTTTAGCACTTTATTTTTTTTCTGTTTTTTTTATTTTTTTAAATTAATTTATTTTTTTATTTTCCCACTGTACAGCAAGGGGATCAAGTTATCCTTACATGTATACATTACAATTACAGTTTTTTTTCCCACCCTTTGTTCTGTTGCAACATGAGTATCTAGACAAAGTTCTCAATGCTATTCAGCAGGATCTCTTCTAAGTTGTGTCTGATAGGCCCAAACTCCCAATCCCTCCCCCTCCCTCCCACTGCCTCCCCCTCCCTCCCACTCCCTCCCCCTCCCATCAGGCAACCACAAGTCTCTTCTCCAAGTCCATGATTTTCTTTTCTGAGAAGATGTTCATTTGTGCTGGATATTAGATTCCAGTTATAAGTGATATCATATGGTATTTGTCTTTGTCTTTCTGGCTCATTTCACTCAGTATGAGATTCTCTAGTTCCTTCCATGTTGCTGCAAATGGCATTATGTCATTTTTTTTTATGGCTGAGTAGTATTCCATTGTGTATATATACCACTTCTTCCGAATCCAATCCTCTGTCGATGGACATTTGGGTTGTTTCCATGTCCCAGCTATTGTGAATAGTGCTGCAATGAACATGCGGGTGCATGTGTCTCTTTTAAGTAGAGTTTTGTCCGGATAGATGCCCAAGAGTGGGATTGCAGTGTCATATGGAAGTTCTATGTATAGATTTCTAAGGTATCTCCAAACTGTTCTCCATAGTGGCTGTACCAGTTTACACTCCCACCAGCAGTGCAGGAGGGTTTCTCCATAGCCCCTCCAGCACTTGTTATTTGTGGATTTATTAATGATGACCATTCTGACTGGTGTGAGGTGGTATCTCATGGTAGTTTTGATTTGCATTTCTCTTATACTCAGCGATGTTGAGCATTTTTTCATGTGTTTGCTGGCCATCTGTATATCTTCTTTGGAGAAATGTCTATTCAGGTCTTTTGCCCATTTTTCCATTGATTGATTGGCTTTTTTGCTGTTGGGTTGTATAAGTTGTTCATATATTCTAGAGATTAGGCCCTTGTCGGTTGCATCATTTGAAACTATTTTCTCCCATTCTGTAAATTGTCTTTTTGTTTTCTTTTGGGTTTCCTTTGCTGTGCAAAAGCTTTTCAATTTGATGAGGTCCCATGGGTTTATTTTTGCTCTAATTTCTATTGCTTTGGGAGACTGACCTGAGAAAATATTCATGATGTTGATGTCAGAGAGTGTTTTGCCTATGTTTTCTTCTAGGAGTTTTGGTGTCCTGTCGTATATTGAATTCTTTCAGCCATTTTGAGTTGATTTTTGTGCATGGTGTGAGGGTGTGTTCTAGTTTCATTGCTTTGCATGCAGCTGTCCAGGTTTCCCAGCAATGCTTGCTGAATAGACTTTCTTTTTCCCATTTGATGTTCTTGCCTCCCTTGTCAAAGATTAATTGACCATAGGTGTCCAAAGCAATCTACAGATTCAATGCAATCCCTATCAAATTACCCATGACATTTTTCACAGAACTAGAACAAACAATCCAAACATTTATATAGAACAACAAAAGACCCAGAATCGCCAAAGCAATCCTGAGAAACAAAAACCAAGCAGGAGGCATAACTCTCCCAGACTTCAAGAAATACTACAAAGCCACAGTCATCAAAACAGTGTGGTACTGGTATCAAAACAGACAGACAGACCAATGGAACAGAAGAGAGAACCCGGAAATAAACCCTGACACCTATGGTCAATTAATCTTTGACAAGGGAGGCAAGAGCTTTAGCACTTTAAAATAGAAATAAGATATTGAAATTCTTCTGCCTAAAATACTTGGCAGTTTATCCTCACCTATAGGAGAAGATCTGAAGATCTTAGAATTGCCCACACAGGCTTTCACAACTGTTCCCTCCTCTGTCTTCTCAGCTTGATCATCTGCCTCTACCCTGCCCTTCCTTTCCTATGGAACAGAGCCCTTCACCCCTTCCTTTCATAGTTCAGGATCATTGAGATGGTATTTGTTCTGATGGTAAAGGCATCTCCCCTTTTTCTCATCTGGCCAATTCCTATTTATGTTTCAAGGTCAATGTCATATGTCACTTCTCTAAAACATTCCTTAGTTCTTCTAATGAGCATTATACACTGTCTTCCATCTGCTCCCATGAAACTTAATTCCTTCCTTTATTTTTGTACTTTATCATACAGGGTTTTTTTTTTTTTTTGGCGACACCTTTGGCATTTGGACGTTCTTGGGCTAGGGATTGAACTTGGGCCCCAGCTGTAACCAGAGCCACAGCAATGACAATGCCAGATCCTTAAGCCACTGAGCCACGAGGAAACTACTCTCATATTACGTTTTTATGTGATGGTTTCTCCTACAGTATGTGTGAAGTAGGTGATGAGTATGAATACTACACTGAAATCTCTGAAACAAGTTCAAAGCGATATAGAAAAAAATCTATGGTTAAAAAAATGTTTATAGAGTGACAGTGCCTGTAATATTACCATATTTTATTGTATGTTTTCATAAATGGAGAGAATGCGTAATTTGAGTTAGGGATTAGTGAAAACATTCAGTTTATACCTGCTTTGTTAACAATCCCTATTATAAGATATAAAGAAGAGAAGATGGCAAGAATAGAATTCGGAGGCATACTAATGTTTAAGGGTTGAGCAGAGGTGATGTAAAGGAGGCTAAGAACTGGTAAGAGATAGAAATGGAAACAAGTCGGTGATTGATTAAGCCAAGGAGTCACAGCACCCAGGTTTAAGGGAAGAAGCCAAGAGAAATTAATACTAAAAAAGAGTCTATAGGATTTGATCAACAGAAACCTTTGCTTGAGTGATTTCTGACTTTTATGGCAGTGATTAGCTTTATATAGGTTTGGGAGGAGTAAGTTATTTTTTTCCTCTGGCTCATCAGACCATCAAGTTTGGATATGTAGAGCTTAGAAATGAAATTCTGTAACACAAAAGATAACCTTGAGGCCTTTTCTGGCCATAAAAATACCAGTCTCATAAAGTGATTAAAAGTGATAATGTTCAGTCTATAAATTAATCAAGGGAAATGGGGACATAAATTTTGGCAACTTTGTGTCATTATGAGTTTGTATAAAGGATTTTGTTAGAAGAAATAGACTTAAGACCACATGACATGTGAACTGTTTCCAGATAAGGAAGTAGATGGCCAAATGACTCCTTGTTTAATCACCTGTTCTATTTTTTATGATTTAATATATGAATCTCTTTTACATGATTGCATTTTAGATTTGATTGATTATGGTTTTTAATTGTTAAATATGGAATTGATTAGACTTAGTTTTATGGGAATATAATTGGATGTAAATTATGCTTTAGTAAAATTTAAATTGAAAATATATTAGGCAAATTCCTTAATCTTTTTTTTTGCCTCAGTTTCTTCATTTGTAAAATTAAAGCCTTGGACTAGATGACCTCAAAGGTCCTTATGAGGTCTAATAGTTGAAGACTACAGTTTTATGTAGAGGAAATAACTATGTAGTTAATCACATCCTTCATTTTTCAAGTGATTATTTTGGCTTCTGAAAGCTTATGAGAAATCCCTTCCATTTATGACTATTTGTATCCATTATCTAGACATTGTCCTCATATAGATGGGGGTTAGTAATCACATCAGTCCTAACATGGAAAATGTCTTTCTTTCCAGTAGCCAAATTTTAAGCATGAAGAATGGCAGGCTTTAAGCAACCAGTGCTGTCTGACTTACCTATATTGAATTATTGCAAAACTGTATTAATTTTTAGGAGTGCTTCAAAACTTGAGAGAATTTAATACCATGGGGCTACCAGGTCACATGGCCAAAGAAGCAGAGCTGCTTGTCTGCAGCTGGGAGCGCCACAGACTGGTTTCCTGTCCTCAGTCACAGTCAAAACTGGCTGCCTTTCATGTCATTGAGTAAATTGGTTGGAGTATGCAATATGCTACCTCCAGAGCCCTGAAGATGCATACCAGATGTCATTCTTTCTTTCTGGTCATTCTTTCTTTCCCACCACAAAGAAAAAAGACTGCAAAGAAATAATTCTGTGTTTTACTTTTGAGGGAGTGTTTTGGCATATCCCAGACCACTCAACCCCTTAAAATTTCACTGCTGTGTGAAGTCCCCAAATCTTTGTAAAATTTATCCTCCACTCTCTGAAGCACATGTGTCTTACTAAGGCATCCCCCATACTTGGGAATTCTTGTTCACCTAGTCTCATTAACATGATGTCATCAATACAATAGGCCAATGCAATGGTTTGTGAAATACCCAGATGATTCATTTGGATTATATTTTGACCTACATACAGTACAGTGTAGCTTTGGGCAAGGTTAAATGCATATGATTTTCCATCTCACATAAATATGAACTACTTCTGATCCTCTTTCCAGATAGGAGTAGAAAGTCCACAATTTCCAGATCAATGACTACATAGTTTGAACCTGAGGCTATATTGATCTGCTGTAATAAACATACCACATCTGGCACAGTAGCTGCAATTGGCTAGGTTTGTGGCAGTCAGATGTCATGTATGAGATCCCCTGGCTTTTTGGGGTTCATTATGGATATGGAGAATTTAAATGGATTGTGAAGGTCACCACTACCTCTTCATTCTTTAGGTCTAAAAGCATGGTGCTAGTCTCTGCCACTACCACCAAGATGAAATATTTTTGTTGTTAAAGGGAAGTTTCAGAGATTTTCACTGGGCTTTTTCTACTTTTTATCCTATATGCCAAGGACCAAATGTGGAGATCTGCAGATCACCAAGTATTTCCATTCCAATTATACCTCTGGAGATGAAGGGAATGGCTATTATGGACCTAGTAAGCCAAACTTGGGCCAGGACTCTACTTAATATCTGACTGCCATACCTCCCCACTCCAGTAGGGGCCATGATGACTCTTTGGCCTCTAGGTATTTAATGTTAATTCTAATCTGTGTCTACAGTCCTCAAAAATATGAGTGTTCTCTTTTCCATGTTTATGATAATCTGAATTAATGGCTATAGGTCCTTTCAGTCAAGGACTACCATATACACTTGTTGTAATGCTGCAAAGTGCTCTCTCCTAAGGACCCAGAATCTCTTTTAATCATTGGATTTTAGGTTCCGGACTTGGCTTAGGTCTACAAACTGTTTTGTTGTTTTTGTTTTTTTTAAACTAGGACAGCTACCCTAAGCTTCTTGATTATCCATTCTTGATTTCTTTTTGTTGTGTATATTAGGAAATATACTTGTTGGCTACTCATGACTTTCTCTTAGGAATGCCAGGTTCTTTGAACCATCTCCACAGCTCCTGGTGGATAATTACTCACTCATAATGATAATGTCTCCCAACTTGCTTCTCGTGATTCAGCATCATCACCACTTGACTTCTATTACCATCCCTATCATCCCTACTGGACTCTATCATCTCTACCACCTTTAGGGAAATAAGTGCTATAATAGCATCTCCTATCTTAGCCCTGGCCTGCAGACAACAGCCACCACTGATCTTCTCAATGACTCTAGTGCTCCTCTAACCAGCTCATTTCCTGTTATGTTCTCTAAGCTGTTCACTGGAATATGATGGGTTCTATAGCCTTAGGTAGTCTACTCACTCCAGAATATTTACCACCCTGAACCTATTGATCATTTATTTCACATCTGCCATGGAAGTCTTGGCATTTCTACTACACTTAGTGTGAATTAAAGCCTTCTTCGGGATTCAAGAGCCATCTAGGAGTGTGTTTGCACTGTTACTTGGGTCCTTGCCAGGGTATTAAATCCTGTATTATATGAGAATGTGAATGCTTCCATATCAACATACTCTCCTTTATGCAAATTTATGCTGTATATTCTCTTTATTTCACACCATCAGGATGTAGTCCCACTCTCCTGGCTTCCACTGGCGTATGTTTTCTAGACCCCACAACTCCTTTAGCATGTAATTCCTTTTCTCTCTCAATAGGCCTAGAACTTTCTTGGCCAGATTATGTTATGACTTGACCTTGACAACTGGTTTGGTAGCCAGAGAAGAAAGTGGTGGGTAGATCTTGAGAAGGGCAAATGTTGTCTTTCAAAACAGAGGTTCTACACCATCTGCAAAGAAGGACGGAATACTAGCCTTTAACATGAATGAATGGAGCACTATGCAGGTCCAGAGGGTACAGCAAAACCTAAAGATTTAAAACTTTGAATATATCAAGCTAAATGTTCCCATCCCATGTTTCATGGTCCTATTCCTTTCTCATCAGGGCCTGGACCTTGGGATAGAAGACTTGTTTGAGCTGAAAATTCAATGTTTTATGGAAATATGCCACATCATGATTAAGTACTGTGTATGATAGTTAGCATTTTCTGCACTCCCCCCTCCCCAAGCAAAGTTTAGGGCCCCTTTATATGCTTCTAAGAAGGCCCTCTGGCCTTCACACTTTTCCTTAAGTTAATGTTTAGTTACCTTTTCATTATAACTTCCATTACTAAATCCTCTAGAATTCTAAAATAGCTGAGACATTGCCCATACCAATGCATTCACTTCTTCCAGTTTACCATTGGTGAAAGTTATAACACTGGAACTGTTATAGCATGCTAAGAGATATCAGTATCTACCTAGCCCCAGTGACAGGGTCCTTCTTGCCAGCTGGCCAAAGGATGACCCGACTTAAATATTCTATCACAGAGTCTACTTCCTAGGATTACTCTTGGAACTAACTCTCTTAAATCAAATTCTCTGGAAAAAAGACTCAACAGATGTGTTCAGGAATATGACTAGGCAGTGTTATTAGATACATGACACATAAAGGAGTGTAAAGAGGAGCAGGACTGGGCAAAAGGAGAGATTGATTTGTAATACAGTTGCAAAGAAGGCCTCAGCTGATTAAGTGGGGAGCTCTGGAGCTGGGATGGCTATTCACACTGTCCTGATTTGTGGGAGAGAGGCCAAGATTTTAACCAGATGCAAAATTAAGGTTGTCTTTAAAGATGAAGTGAAATTTTGGGCTGGTGACTTTTTTATATCAAAGGCAATTTCCAGAAGAAAACTTAATTAAAAGCAGTCAATAGCCAATATCCTGGCTGATAGGAGCATAAATGTCACAGTTCTGGAGGGGGATCTTGGCAGCACACCACAGCATGCTCTACAGATGTGATCAGAAGTGGTGCTTTAGCATTCTTCAATTTTTTCTTTGATTTGTGACATTTTGTTTTAATACTATTCTTAGAAATGTGTTATAATAATAAACTGAAGCTTCATCCAAAAAAAAAAGCCAAAGCATATAAGCTTTCCAATATTGAATTATTTTTTTTCATTTTTTTATTACTCAAATGAATTTATCACATCTGTAGTTGTATAATGATCATAACAATCTGATTTCATAGGATTTCCATCCCACAGCCCAAGCACATCCCCCCACCCCCCAAACTGTCTCCTCCAGAGACCATAAATTTTTCAATGTCTGTGAGTCAGTATCTGTGCTGCAAAGAAGTTCATTGTGTCCTTTTTTCAGATTCCACATGTCAGTGAAGGCATTTGATGTTGGTGTCTCATTGTATGGCTGACTTCACTTAGCATGATAATTTCTAGGTCCATCCATGTTGCTAAAAATGCTGGTATATCGTTCTTTTTGATGGCTGAGTAATATTCCACTGTGTATATGTACCACATCTTCTTGATCCACTCCTCTGTCGATGGACATTTAGGTTGTTTCCATGTCTTGGCTATTGTAAATAGTGCTGCAATGAACATTGGAGTACATGTGTCTTTGCAAGTTGTGGTTTTCTCTGGGTAGATGCCCAGGAGTGGGATTGCTGGATCAAGTGGTAGTTCTATGTTTAGTTTTCTGAGGAATCTCCATACTGCTTTCCACAGTGGTTGCACCAATTGACAATCCCACCAACAGTGTACTAGTGTTCCTTTTTCTCCACACCCTCTCCAGCACTTACTGTTTGTAGACTTTTGGATGATGGCCATTCTGGCTGGTGTAAGGTGGTACCTCAGAGTGGTTTTGATTTGCATTTCTCTAATAATGAGTGACGCTGAACATCTTTTCATGTGTTTCTCAGCCATCTGTATGTCTTTGGAGAATTGTCTGTTTCGCTAATTTTTAAATTAAATTTTCTCAAGATTTGACATGATTAGAGAATTTTTCTTTATTTTGGAATACTTTAAAATGAGTCTATTGGTCATTTCCAGAAAACATTAATTGCCTAGAGCCTACCATACTTCTTGTTTGAAATTGAAAATGACATGGTAGGCGACGCAGAATTTCCCAAGGGAGATTCCTCCCACCACAAACCAGAACCAAGGCATATGTTGTCCCTACTGCCAAGAATCAAGGATGCTATAGCTCATGGATGAATTCCTGCTACAGGTCCTTGGCCAAAAGAAGCCACTTTTCCTATGGTTGTGTCCTATCCCTAATTCCATGGCATCCCTCATTCCATGGTTGGGCCGTGTGGGGTTCAGAAGATTTAGTCTCCTTTGCTTAGCTCAGGACAACTTTGAAAGACCATTGCAGATAGAGTTCACCATAGAAAAGCTAAGGCTTCTGATCAATTACCTTGTACTTTAACACTTTCTTCTTTCCAATTCTTCTTTCTCTTTTCCCTTACTTGTGTCTGGAAGCATTCCCTAATAAATTTTTGGCAGGCAAATATCCATCTCAAATCACTTTCTAGAAAACCCAACCTAAAAGAAATCCCTTTTGTAACTTGACTATGAGAGAAGGGGAAATCAATCTCCAAATAATAATGATAAAACAGAGTAGATACATAATGTATTGTGTTCTAGATTTTTTTTTTTTAAGATCGCACCTGTGGCATACAGAGGTTCCCAGGCTAGGGGTCTAATCGGAGCTACAGCTGCTGGCCTATGCCACAGCTGCAGCCACAGCAATGCCAGATCTGAGCCGCATCTGTGACCTACACCACAGCTCATGGCAATGCCAGATCTTTAACCCACTGAGTGAAGCCAGGGATCGAACCTGTAACCTCATGGTTCCTAGTAGAATTCGTTTCCACTGAGCCACAATGGGAACTCTGTATTGTGTTCTAAAATTTAATTTTATAAGATAGGAGTTACATATTTTCACGGTGATATGGTTACTAGGAAATATTTCATTGTTGATTATCCTGGCTAAATCTTTAGTGCCTATTACCCACTTGTAATTAGAAGTTCGTTACTGATAATCAGGAAATTTAATTTTTCTTTTTTCTCTTCACATATGATTCCAGATAACAATTCAGGGAATGATTATTCACTCAAATGAACTTTGTCAGAGGTAGGGAAAAGGCATTGCAAAGATTTTTGAAAGAACTATACTATTGCCAACCCTTAAAGAGCAAGATAGAGATAAAAAACAAAATAAAAAATAGTGTTCTCAGAAACAAACACATTGACAAAGTAATTTAATGTCTCTGAGCATCACTTAGCCTCTTTATAGCATGCTGACACCATTAGCACAAATTTTGGTTTAATGTTCATTTAGGGTCCACTTCAAAATATTTTGAAGCCACATTAGGGACTTCTGTTGCAGGCAACATGGCTGAGTGGATAGGTGTTCATAGAACAATTCCTAGGGAAGGATATTTAAAGTACTGAATGAAACGTAAAACGCATTCTTTCAAATGCATGGCTCAATCATAAAGGAAAATCTTTGAAGACCAAAGTGAGAAAACATGAATCTAGAGATGTAAGCAAGCAGAGTATGAAGCATTTGCTGGGTGGGAATGGATCAGGTATCTACCTTGCCAACTGGCCTAATTGGGTTTGTTCAGGCTGCGCACTGTGAAAAAGGCAACAAACTTTGAGACCTGTATAGGAAGCAAGACCACAGTAGAGACTGCACCAGCTGCTCTGCTGGCAGGAACTACAATGGCAGCTCTTCGCCACTTGCTCAGATATGACTCTGACACTGTGCCTTCTCCCCTCAGAGGACATGTATCAGGACCTCTGAATGGTCACCAGGTAAGGGGCAGCCGCCTTCCACCCTTCCCCCAAAGCTCTCCCTTCACCATATGCAAAAATCAATTCCAGACAGTTGGAGGATTTCAGTGTGAAAAGAAAGACTTCAATACTTTTAGAAATAAATATGGAATCTCTCAATAGGAATGGATTCCTACTCAATATATCAAAATCATAAAACATGAAGAAAAAGTAATACATATAATCATGTTTATCACAAGACGCCCCACCCCCCAAACAGAGGAAACGTCATGTTACAAACAGGGAGAAGATATTTTCAACACATATAACCAGTGAAGGATAAGTGTCTAGAACATGACAACCTCAAACCGTTATGAAAAGACAATCTACTGGAGAAGGTAAAAGACATTAACAGACATTTCACAGAAGAGAAAAAATAAACGGCCATTAAACTTATGAAAACATGTGCAACTTTATTCATAATCAGGATGTGCCACCTTAAACCACAATGAAGTACATTTTACACTTATTATACTGGTAAAATTTGAAGTTACTGTAATATCAAGATTTGGTGAAGATGTAATATAGCACATAATCACTTCAGAAAACACCTTGGCATTAATGACTTTGATATACTTCATACCCTTCTACAATGCATCAATTTCAAATATATAGTTTATAATGTTTTATAAGTCCCATTGTGCTTGGATCAGTCTGGTATGTATCACTTTTCCTAGGATAATTTTTAATATCATCTCTTTGCTCTCCCCCAATTTTTCAGTTTGACTAAAATTATGATTATTCTATCATCATCCTTAAAAATATATGTAATGATATAAAATAGGTGATTTACATAATGAATGCCTTTTAACAGGGATTAGGTTTTGGCAATTTCTTTTATATTCTATACTATCTCTTTTTTTTTCCCCTTTAAAAATATACAGACAGGAGTTCCCGTCGTGGCGCAGTGGTTAACGAATCCGACTAGGAACCATGAGGTTGCGGGTTCGGTCCCTGCCCTTGCTCAGTGGGTTAACGATCCGGCGTTGCCGTGAGCTGTGGTGTAGGTTGCAGACGCGGCTCGGATCCCGCGTTGCTGTGGCTCTGGCGTAGGCCGGTGGCTCCAGCTCCGATTCGACCCCTAGCCTGGGAACCTCCATATGCCGCGGGAGCGGCCCAAGAAATAGCAACAACAGCAACAACAACAAAAAGACAAAAAAAAAAAAAGACAAAAAAAAAAAATATACAGACAGTACAAAGAAATAAGATTCAACTTTAAGATTGGGTACACCATTGATGGGGTACCCATGGCCCCCCTGTGGGTTCTGCTTAAGTCAGACTGGTAGTTAGGGACCCCTGACAACTGTAGTACCTGATCACTGACATAGGGGAGTAGCTGACCCAGCTGTTTGTTCTTATTCATCTCTTAGTGATCATGTAAACCTTTTTCTGTTTTTCTCAACATCCTAAAACAATTTTTTTTTCCTTAAGAGACATAATTCTTTTTCTAGATTTTCTTGGAAATATTTTCAAAGGGAGTTAACCCTAGAGATGACTATCTCAACATCTAAAACATTTAAAAACATTCTTCAGAATCTTCTGAAAAATTTCTACCTACTTTCTTACAATAATAATCCTGTTTTTCACAAAACAAAGCAGTTTCACTTCTGCTAATTATTAGACACAATGAACCTCAGAAGCTTTCATCTACTCTCTTAGAACCTTTCAAATATACAATTCAGTATTGTTCACTATCTATAGTGAGCAAAAAATACACAATTCAGTATTGTTCACTATCTATAGTGAGCAAAAAATTATAGTAATCTGGTTACTTATTATATCTTCACATATTTTTAAATTAGTATTGTGCTGTTGTTCCTATATTTTTCTTTGTGCATGCTTTTTCAAACCATCATCTGTGCAGATTCTGTACAAATATAACCTAGTGTTATATGAACAAATGCATTCTGAGTTAGGAAATTGGTGATTTTAATAATTTGAAATAATGCCCCTTGTAGTATTTTAGGGTGGTTGCCACCAACTTGTGTTCGTAATTCGCAATGTGTTCTGTTCATCCAAGTAAATCCCATTTTAGCATGATGATATTTTACTTGTGGTAAACTCTTTCCATGGTTTCTTCCATCTTTCCATCCTCAAATACGTATAAAGCCTTCAATTTGCTAATGATAGAAAGATCCAACATGTGCTAATGATACAAACACAGTGTTTCTCAGTGCTTGATATACCTTACTCTGTTATCTTTTAGAAATCACATTATCTTCTCATATCTTAAGACTTTTTAGAAAATCAAAATGGGGCTTTGGCTATATGACAGCAGTAGGTTGGTACAGTATACAAACTACATCAGTATAATTGCCCTAGCAATTTTTAAAGCTCTTTCTAAGAGTATTACAACTAGTGTTAGAACAATTATATCTCTCTACCATTTAATATTATGGCTTGAAAGTCAGTTGTAAAGCCCAATGACCAAAATTGTATAGTTACATACTGTTCTACCTTGAAGTAAAGAAAATTCTATTTGTGTAAAAATCTATTTAAATAAAAATATTTTATATAAAATGCTGTAGATTAACCCAACCCAATTGTGGAGACGTGTCCAGCATGGGTCAGAATTTTGCGGTTCAGGAGGTCTTGGAGGCTTTTGTGTAAGGGCTATGATTTTATTGATAATTTTGCCCATCTCATAACCCAAGAGGGTTAATATGGGTCTTTTTTTTAATTTTAGGAAGCACAAAGATACCCTTTATGTGTTCACTGGAAAGATAATTTGTCTGGCAGCAATATTAACATTTAATGGAGAAATTAGGTTTGTTCCAAGAGGATTTTATAGCTGAAGCTTGGGAGAGTTCTCCCTCCCTACTTCTTTTTTTTTTTGTATGAAGGAAGAAGAAAAAAAAAAAAGCATTTTCAATGTCACTTCAAATGTAAGTTCTCCATTTTAAAAATGATCAAGGAAAGAGGAAAGCAGGGTGAAGAGCACTGTGACTGTCTCGAATCCCATTTCTAAGGGCGTGACACCAGTGACATGATTGCTTACCTTTCGTGTTATTAGACTACGATGGGAAATAACCACTGAATTCTGACCGAGGTAAACCATCAAAAGATTAAGTGTTTCCCATATCAAACTGTCAACTCAAGCATCTTATTTATCTCTTGGTTCTTCCTTTGAGAGGCCAAATGTGGGTGAATGTGAGGGTGACATTGGAAAAGACTTGGACTATTCTTATTGTTCAAAACTGAGCAGTTTCACTTCTTCTGCTAATTATTAGACACATTAAAATAATTTTTGCACATTTTTTTCCAGATTTATTGAGATAACTATAATTGACATATAATTTTGTGTAAGTTTATGGTGTACAACATAATGATTTCATATGTGTATACGTTGTGAAATGGTTACCACAACGGCATTAGTTAACCCATCCATTGCTTTAAGTGGTTGCAATTTGTTTTATGTGTGTGTGATGAAAGCTTTCATCTACTCTCTTAGAACCTTTCAAATATACAATTCAGTATTGTTCACTATCTATAGTCACCATGCTGTATATTACATCCTCAGGATGTATCGTCTTACAATTAGAAGTGTGTACGTTGATATCTTCACCCATTCTCAACCCTCGACCCTCTTCTGGTAACCACCAATCTACTCTATTTCTATGAATTTGGTTTTTTAGATTCCACGTATAAGTGAGATCATACAGTATTTGTTTTTCCCTGACTCACTTATTTCACTTAGCATAGCGTTCCAGTTTTTGCTCCTATCATTCTTTTTTTTCTCTAATGAATACATGAATATTGTGGAAACAGCATTCTGGATATTAAATTTTTCTCTAATTCCTTGACCATTCAGTCAGCTTGTTATGTTGACACTGAGGGGTGATTATAAGGGAACATTAGAAAAGAAAACATGACTTGGAGATGTTTACAATTAAGCCGAGGAGAGTAGGGGCAATCATAGTAGCAAAATGTAATTGTTAATATAATCAAGGAAAAATAATTATGAAGATGGTAAATTTCTCCTTGCCATGGGGATGGCTCTTAGGAAGGGTATACTGCACACCCACAGCATGCAGCAGGACTGAGTTTTGTCTTGAGAAGTTATCTTGACTGGGTCATCCTTCTTTCCACCCAGGTGTCTTTCAATAAAAGGAAAGAATTTCTTTCAGGCCTGATGCTCCTTCTTCTCATTCTTTAATTTTTTATCCCATTCTATAATTTTTAGATTTAACCATTATTTTAAATCTTTACTCAAAAGGGGAACTTCATATTCAAATGAAATTGGCAAATCCTACCAAATAAAAAATAAGAAATAACGCTAATCTTACACAGAGTCTTCTAGACAATAAAAAGACTAGCTGCATTTCGATATGTTTATGAAGCCAGTATAACCTTAACACCACAATCTGAGGTGGTCAGTATTAGTCAAATATTTTGCTACTCTCATCCATGAACATAGATACTCAAACCCTAAAACAATGTTAGTGAACTAAATTCGGTAATATATGAAAAGATACTATGTCATGATCTAATAGATTTTAACCCAGAAATGCAAGTTTGGTTTAACATTTCCAAGTCAATTACTGTGATTTACCACATTAAGAAAATAAAAGAGAAAATATGTACAGAAAACTAATTTGATAAAATTAAACATCTATTCATAGTAAAAAAAAAAACTTTAGCAAACTAGGAATAGAGGAAAACTTTTTCAATCTGGCTGTGGACATATGCAAAAAGCCTCTTGCAAGCATCATACTTAAAGCAGAACTGTTGAAAGCTTTCCTCTGAGCTTCAAATGAGACAGGAAAACCTTACTTCTATTCAACACGGCTTTGTAGGAGAGAAAAATTAAAAGCTGAAAGAATTCAGAAGAAAGAAATAGAAATGTTGTTATTCTTATACAATGTGATTGCATATATTGAAAATCCAAAATAGTCTACATACAAATTTGTATATATTTCTATATAACAGGATAAAGTAATTTATTTTTGGTAGCATTTAAAAAATAAAATCCTTGAACGTATACTTAATGAAAGCTATGTAAAGCATCTAAACAAATCTGTAAAACAGTATAGATAGAAATTAAAGACATAAGTCAATGTGTGTGTGTACCAGGTTCATTAATTGGAGGACATAATATTGTACAGATTTCAGTTCTCCCCTAATTTGTTTATAGATTTAAATCACAACCACGATCTGAATGAGTTTTTTGTTATTGTTGTTAAATTTTACAAGCTGACTCTAAAACTTACATGGAAATACTCAAAAATAGTCTTGAAGTAGAAAAAAAAAATGGGCCACTTGTTTTACTGAGTATCTGAGTTAAAAGCCAAAATAACTTGTGTTAGAACAATGGAAAAGAACAGAGAATTTAGAATTAGACACACACAAACAGGAAGTTCTGATTTGTGATAAAAGTTACAGTATAGAAGAAAAGCGAAAAGATGGTTTTTTTTTTTTCCGTTTTTTTTTTTTTTTTTTTTTTTTGTGTGTGTGTGTGTGTGTGTGTGTGTGTGTGTTTGCCATTTCTTGGGCTGCTCCTGCGGCATATGGAGGTTCCCAGGCTAGGGGTCTAATCAGAGCTGTAGCTGCCACCCTACACCACAGCCACAACAACTCGGGATTTGAGCCGCGACCTACACCACAGCTCACAGCAACACCGGATCGTTAACCCACTGAGCACGGTCAGGGATTGAACCCGCAACCTCATGGTTCCTAGTCGGATTCGTTAACTACTGCGCCACGACGGGAACTCCAAGATGGTTTTTTCAATAGATGGTGCCAGGTAAACTGAACATTCGTGTGGGAAAAAAATGAAACTTGATCCCTGTCTTATGCCATAATTAAGCCTAGTTGGATTGTATAGATAAATATAAATACTAAAATAATAAAATTTCTAGATGGTAACATAAAAAGATCTTCATGATCATTCTATAGGGAAAGATTTCTCAGTAAGAGAAAAAAAAAGCAGTAACCTTAAACGAAAATGTTAATGAATTGGACTACATTAAAACTAAGAAACTGTAACCATCAGAAGACACTACTGAAGAAAGTGAACAGATAAACTGCACAGTATGAAAAGATATTTGCCACATTCAGTTGACAAAAGTCTCAGTCCCCAAATAAAGATTTTCTATAAATCAGTAAGAAGAAGACACAATCCAATAGAAGAATGGATATTGTTGAGTCACCTCATGAATGTGTACTATGTGGATTTTGTTTACAGCTGTGTGTAAGTGTGTGTTTCCAGATGGACTAGGTCCTCCCAAAGGGCAGGGATCATGTTTAAGTCACTCTGTAGCCTCGGCCTAATCCACTGTGGCCATGTTAAATACTCAATTTCTGCAGTAGTGTCTGCACCTGGTCAAGTCCTTTTCTTCCATATCATACACATAAAGGATGATTTAAATTATGCTTTGAAATGCACCATTCATTTTCACCTTACCATGAATATAAATGACAACATTTATGTTTACAGTATGCCTGGTCAAACACATATTCATGATACAGATTAAAGGCAATAATAAATAGAAAAACACATCATAAATTATGGAATGTTATGGAATTTTGGATATTATCATCATCGCTATTAAAATAGAAAATATATTTTTAATTGAGCTACACAGTATGGAGAGAAATTTTTTTTCTTTAATACAATTTGAACTGCACCAAATATTATTACATGTCTTGCTTTTTATTTTTTTATTTTTATTTTTTGTTTTTTTTTAGGGCTGCAGCTGTGGCATATGGAAGTTCCCAGGCTAGGGGTCAAATCGGAGCTGTTGCCCCAGCTTACACCACAGCCACAGCAACGTGGGATCTGAGCTGCATCTTCGACCTACACCACAGTTTACGGCAGCGTGGGATCCTTAACCCACTGAGCAAGGCCAAGGATTGAACCTGCAACCTCATGGTTACTAGTCGGATTGGTTAACCACTGAGCCACAATGGGAACTCCCAAAATTGAGTTTTTAAAAATAGGTTACTATGGCAAGTTTTATTAGATGAGAATAAAATTTTACCATGGGATATATGGTTCCTTCCTCCCTCTCTCTCTTTCTTTCTTTCTATATGTCCTAATTTTATAGGTTTGTTGCAAGCATTTAAAAGCAGTTTTTTTTTGTTTTGTTTTTTTTGGCTTTTTAGGGCCACACCTACAGCATATGGAGGTTCCCAGGATAGGCATCTTATCCAAGCTACAGCTGTTGGCCTACACCACAGCCACAGCAACACCAGATCCAAGCCAAATCTGCGAACTATACCACAGCTCACAGCAGCACCAGATCCTTAACCCACTGAGTGAGGCCAGGGATTGAACCTGCATCCTCATTGTTCCTAGTCAGATTTGTTTCCACTGCTCCATGATGGGAACTCCAAAAGCAGGAATTTTAACAACAAATTTTGAACTAGCATTTATTTAGCACCTATCATTGGGGTCTTGAGTTCCCAGGAATATTAAAGACCTATAGTAATGATTAGGAAAAGAGTCATGGGTATATCAGAATGTTGATGTTTACCTTATGTTTAAGGGATAATGCTCCCGTGAGAGATCTGGCCTATATTGGCCCAAAGCCTCACACACTGATTTTCTATTTAAATCAGAAATCCAATGAACTGATAGTTTAAAATTAAAACAACAACAGAGGTAACACTTGCTGAGTGCTATTCTAGGCACTTCACAAGTATTAACTCATTTAAAAGGCAATTACTATTACTAGCTCAATTTTACAAGCTAGACCCTGAGGCTCAGAGAGGCTAAAATTGAAAATTATCTCCCCATAGAAGTGGAGTGTATTTGAGATGCCACGTTAAAATTAGACCATTTCAGAGAGGCAATGGGATGGAGAAAAAAAATCATAGCTCTAGAATCTGACAGTCATAGAAGAATCCTAGTTCTGCCACTAATTCCCTGTAAATTCTTGGGAAAAGCACTTAAACCTCCTAGGATCACAATTTTCTCATCTACAAAATGGGATAAAATCATGTATCTTACTTATTTTACTTACGCCATTTTTTCCAACGGGGCTAGAATGTGGGTATTGAGACCAACAGATTTAAGAGAGACCTGTCACCATAATTATCAGACACACATCAGTCTTTCCTTTCTCCCTTCCTACCTAAGCAGCTCTTGGCACCTGCTTCATGCCAAGAGCTTTGCATATATAGACTAAGATTTTCCTTTTTAAATGTCTTTTCCCCTCCAGTTATTTATTTATTTTTTCCCAACAGTTTGGTAAAGATGTATGGGTGACCTTAATTTATAGAGAAAATAGGCAGGGGTCTGGTTTATGTTGTCATTGCAAGTCATGCAGGAGTGCTTGGGCCACATATTTTAAGTGATAAACTAGAACAAGATTAGTTTAAGCACGGGAAGGACCTGTTTATAGGTTTTAGTTGTATCACTTGGGGGTCAGTAAGGAGAAGGGATTTGGAGGTGGTGTTATTAAAGTTGAGATGGTGTGTTGGAAGGGAGCAACCACAACCACAAACATAATTGCTATTTATAATACATATCAGCAACTGTACAGAGCACTTTCCACACATAAATTCACAGCAACTCAATGACGAAAACCATTTTGCATGTGGTAAAATTGAAGCCCGTGGACATCAAATAACTAAACTTGCATACTTTTGAGTAGGCATTCAAATTTTTATTCAAATGTTTAATAGATTCAGATATGTAATTCCTTGTGTATGGTAAAAAGTTTAAAATAAATATTGATACCTATTATATGCATTTAAACAATATGTGAATATGGATGAACTTCGCAAATATACTGTTGAGTAAAAGGCAACAGAAAAAAAAAAGCCCATAATGTATGATTTCATTTATATAAAGTTCAAAAACAAGCACATTTTAGCTAGGATCTTGGGAGCAAGAATATTGGTTAACTTTGGGGGTAAAACCCCCCAGAGTTTCTGGGGTGCTGGTAATGAAATTTTCATATTCTTGATCTGGGTGCTGTTTTACATAAGCATTTCGTGAAAATTTATTGAGCTACCCTTAAGATTTTTATACCTTTCTGAATATATGCTGAATAGATGCTATATTTAGACTAAAAGCAAGTAAATAAAAAACTGGTAAATAATCTTCTCTTCCATTTCCTATCATTTCTTTTACTCTTTGAACTTCTATTTCTATTCCATTTTCCTTTAGAATTTTTATCCCTAATTGAAATAAAAATTTTGATTCCTTTGTAACCACAATGCTCTAAGTCTTGTTGTTTTTTTCTTCAGGATTAAGTTATCCTTAACATTTTTTTTATTACTAAATGATTGATAATATATAAATATATCTTAAATTTTGATATAAAATTATTGAACATTAAAAGTTAGTGTTATTAGAACTGCATTTTAAAATCAGGTGTGTGGAGTTCCCTCCGTGGCTCAGTGATTAACAAACCCGATAGGATTTATGAGGATACAGGTTTGATCCCTGGCCTCGCTCAGTGGGTTATGGATCTGGCATTGCTGTGAGCTATGGTGTAGGTCACAGATGTGGCTCAGATCCCACATTGCTGTGGCTGTGGTATAGGCTGGCAGCTATAGCTCCAATTTGACCCTAGCTGGGGAACTTCCATAGGCTGAGCATGCGGCCCTAAAAAAGCAAAAAAAAAAAAATTAGGTGGGTGGTATTTTCTTGGAGATGAGTACTTGGAATAAAAGACGGTTCAATATCATTTCTATTCCACCTATGGATGTGAGCATGGGAATGGTTCAGAGAGCCTGAAAAGGAAGAAATGAAGGGAGTTTATTTTTCATAACAATCTCACACAATTACATGAATTCATTCTGAGTTGGATACCAAAAGCCATAGTAATACGTCACCAAAAATTATTTTTAATAATCTTTAGTCATGATAAGATCTTCAATTTTGTTGAGTGCAAAGAATTGGGAAAGAATTTATCAAATAGTTTTTATATTTATTCAGCTTCTAAATTTCTGTTAAGCATAACAAAACACCTTCACTGAGACTCATCAAGTAACTGAATTGTACCTGTTTTTTTTTTCATTTAAAGGCACTTTTGAAAAACAACAGATATATTCAGAAACTCTTGGAAACATTGAAACATTGTTAATTTCAATATACCTTTGCCAATCCAGTAATTTTTTGGGTAAATTTCATTTATTGTATCACATGCTTTAAATATGTTTTCATCAAAACTTTGGAACTACAGGTTTAACTCATTCAAATTAAAGAACACATTTGTTATACAACCAAGTAGGCAAGGCCAGATTTCATTATTGAACTGAGTCAATTACCAGACTTAACTTTCTTTCAGACAAATCTGACCTCATTTATCAATTCAAATAAATAAAGTAATACACACTCCCTGACATCTCACTTCTTCATGCTCCTTTTAGGATAGACAAGGGCTTATTAGGAGCCTTATTAAGAGTTTGTTGTCTAAACGAACAAAGTTTTCATTGCTTTCAGTATTTCTTACCCTTCACTCTATGCTTTATTCCATTAGGTTCTTCATTAATAGTGGGTGCATTTTTTCCTAAATAGTTGAGTGATGGAAGAGATGAATTCCTTAAATGTATTATCACTCTCTGCTTTACTGTGTAAAAAGTCTAAATCCATTACATCCCTACAAAGGCTAAAACCTCCTATTTCTATACCATACTCAGCTCTTAACAGGAATATGTTTATGATAAACATGAAGCCTAGCAAAGATATATGAAGCCTTGATGAAAGAAGTCTTTAGAAATTATATTTTTGAATTTTATCTTTGAGGCCCTGGGAGTTAATATCTCAAGGTCTTGAACTACAGTAAAATTTGGAGTGTATATATGTGTGTGTATGCATTTTTGGGGGGAGAGGACAAATGAGAAGTTGAGAAACATGAGGTGGGGTAGGAGAACTGCCATGATGGCCTTCCATCGAAAACCATTCTCAGATCAGTTTTGTGAAAGAAGATACATGGAAGGTGAGGGTCTGGAAAGTGACTTCTTAAAAACCATACTTGGAGCTGTATACTTGGGCAATTGTTGTGTACCCTCAAGGGTTCTTGTTTTTTTTTGTTTGTTTGTTTGTTTTGTTTTGTTTTTTTGTTTGTGGGGAAGGATTGCTGGAGTAGAATTACAGATTAGGATGTCAGTAGAGCCCCAGGTGCAACAAGGAAGGTGGCTGAATTAGTCTGTGGAGTTGGTGGTTGCAAATGCGAATGTGTTTAGACAATTAGGCCGAGCCTGGTCTGGGTCAGCAGTGGGTGGGGTTAGGAAGGCTCTTCTACCTTCAAGTATTGAGTACTTGAAATTGACCCTTTGATGGTAGAAGGCAGTAGGTTAAATGAGTGTGGGGAAAGAAGCGAGGTGTTTAGCCTTTGCCAGAAGGAGCCTCATATGGATCAAGTTGTGGTCATTTAATATAATTATTGATTTGGAGGGAAATAGGGTAAGAAGTTTGAGGATCAGGAATAGGATGGTGATTGTACTGGGATTAAGGGGAAGGAAAACCTTCTTTTGTTATATCCTTATTTGTGTCTAACAATATTATGTACACTGTAAATACTTTAAGTGATTTAATTAATTGTTAAAATTTTTCAATTGTTATTTTTAATTGATAAATTGTTAATTGGCTATATTATTTCATAAGCAACATAATTAAATTTGCTGTTAAGATCACTGACAACTCAGAAGTATGGAAAGTGACTTTATTCATCACTTATCAAATTATAGTAATTAAAGAAATAAGATTTTGGGGAAAATTTCATTCTGGGATATTGTAAGGTAGTTGAGTAATCTCTATGTAGACTAAGTTAATTCAGTTTCCACAATCAAGTCATCCAATAGTAGACTTTCAATTGTAGTTTTGATAATAGACTGTAAGTTTTAAACAGTATATGAGAAACATCTTTTCTATTACCTGCATCTCTCTAAGGAGAAAAATATTATGGAAATAAACATGGAAGGAGGTTCTAAGAAAGAATCAGATTGTGTTTATGCTTGAATTAAAGCACATTTTTCTCCTTCAGAATTTGTGATAACCTCTAAAAGTATGAGAGAAAGAAAATGTGAATACATTTACACACACCTTGGTAGTTTCCCAAAGGAGAAACTATTCTCATTAGTTAGCAAGATAAGAATAGAAATATTGAATTTAAATTTGAACAAGAAGAAACTTGAAAGAGTGAAGAAAAATTTGGAAGGAAGATCAGCTGGGAATGAAACCAATTTCTGGAAGAGATGATGGGATCAATATCACTTGAAACCTTAAGGTTAAAGCTTGTCAAACGCCTGTAGAAGAAAGATGCTCCAGTGTAGTCCAGTGTACGTAGTGCTCTCTAGAGACATACATGAAGAAAATAGGCACAAGCAGTGAGCAGCGGGACAAAGAGGATTTATATCCCTGGTTTTACGTGGCCTTCGCTCCTCCCCAGAATGAAAAGAGGGAATTTGCAGGCTGTGTGTGTACATGTGTGGTGGGTGGAGACAGTCACTCCAAGTGTGTGATAGCCATCTGTGGTTAAGCCTGGGAGCTGTGCACAGGAATCCTATGTTCCTTTTTCTCCCCCGTTGGTGAGGGGACGTGGGAACATGGAGGCAGATTTTCTCTTCATCACCAAAAGTGCAGTTTTAAGGTGATAAAAGATACTCAGTCTTTCCTGGAAGAATATGGTCAATAAATGATCCAGGGAGAGTCAGCACATTTCAGGGCACGAAATGGGCTCAGAGAGAGAGAGTATTTGAATAGTCTTTTCTATCCTTGACTTTCTTAAGAAAGGAATATATATTTTTGATTTTTTAATTGCTATTTCCCCAATACATTTTTTTCCTACTGTACAGCATGGTGACACAGTTACACATACATGTATACATTATTTTTTCTCACATTATCATGCTCCATCATAAATGACTACATATAGTTCCCAGTGCTACACAGCAGGATCTCATTGCTTATCCATTCCAAAGGCAATGGTTTGCATCTATTAACCACAAGCTCCCAATCCACCCCACTCCCTCTCTCTCCCCCTTGGCAACCACAAGTCTATTCTCCAAGTTCATGATTTTCTTTTCTGTGGAAAATTTCATTTGTGTCATATAGTAGATTCCAGATATGTGATATCATATGGGTATTTGTCTTTCTCTTTCTGACTTACTTCACTCAGTATGAGAGTCTCTAGTTGAATCCATATTGCTGCAAATGGCATTCTTTTGTTGTTTTTTATGTCTGAGTACAGTGTTCCATTGTGTATATATACCACATCTTCTTAATCCAAACATCTGTCAATGGACATTTAGGGTGTTGCCATGTCTTGGCTATTGTGAATAGTGCCGCAATGAACACGTGGGTGCATGTGTCTTTTGTAAGGAAAGTTTTGTCTGGATATATGCCCAAGAGTAAGGTTGCTGGGTCATATGCATAGATTTCTAAGGTACTTCCGTACTGTTCTCCATAGTGATTATACCAGATTACATTCCCACCAGCAGTGCAAGAGAGTTCCCTTTTCTCCACACCCCCTCGAGCATTTGTTATTTGTGGACTTATTGATGGCCATTCTGACTGGTGTGAGGTGGTATTTCATGGTAGTTTTGATTTGCATTTCTCTAATAATCAGGGATGTTGAGCATTTTTTCATGTGCTTGTTGGCCATCTGTGTATCTTTTTTGGAGAAATGTCTATTCAGGTCTTTTGCCCATTTTTCCATTGGGTTGTTGGCTTTTTGCTGTTGAGCTGTATAAGTTGCCTGTTTATTTTAGAGGTTAAGCCCTTGTCAGTTGCATCATTTGAAATTATCTAAGTTGTCTTTTTGTTTTCTTTTTGGTATCCTTTGCTGTGCAGTTGTCAGTTTGATTAGGTCCTACTGGGGTTTTTTTGCTTTCATTTCTGTTGCTTTGGGAGACTGACCTGAGGAAATATTTGTAAGGTTGATGTCAAAGAATGTTTTGCCTATGTTCTCTTCCAGCAGTTTGATGGTGTCCCATCTTATATTTAAGTCTTTCAGCCATTTTGAGTTTATTTTCATGTTTGGTGTGAGGGTGTGTTCTAATTTCACTGATTTGCATGCAGCTGTCCAGGTTTCCCCTCAATGCTTGCTGAAAAGACTGTCTCTTTCCATTTTATGTTCTTGCCTCCTTTGTCAAAGATTGATTGACTGTAGGTGTCTGGATTTATTGCAGGGTTCTCTATTCTGTCCCCTTGGTCTGTACGTCTGTTTTGGTACCAGTACCACACTGTCTTGATGACTGTGGCTCTGTAATACTGCCTGAAGTCTGGGAGAGTTATGCCTCCTGCTTGGTTTTTGTTCCTCAGGATTGCTTTTGTGGTTCCATATAAATTTTTGGATTGTTTGTTCTAGTTCTGTGAAAAATGTCCTGGGTAATTTGATAGGGATTGCATTGAATCTGTAGATTGCATTGGGTAGTATGGCTATTTTTACAATATTAATTTTTCCAACCCAGGAGCATAGAATATTTCTCCATTTCTTTACATCTTCTTTCATTTCCTTGATAAAAGTTTTATAGTTCTCATCATATAAGTCCTTTACCTCCTTGGTCAGGTGTATTTCCAGGTATTTGATTTTTTAGAGTGCAATTTTAAAAAGTATTGTATTTTTATATACCTTTTCTAATATTTCATTGTTAGTATACAGAAATGCAACTGACTTCTGAATGTTAATCTTATATCCTGCTACTTTGCTGAATTTATTAATCAGTTCAAGTAGTTTTTGGGTTGAGTCCTTAGGGTTTTCTATATAGAGTATCATGTCACCTGCATACAGTGACAGTTTTACCTCTTCTCTCCCTATTTGGATGCCCTTTATTTCGTTCATTTGTCTGATTGCTGTGGCTAGGACTTCCAGTACTATGTTGAATAACAGTGGTGAGAGTGGGCATCCTTGTCTTGGTCCAGATTTTCACGGGAAGGCTTTCAGCTTTTCTCCCTTGAGTATTATATATGCTGTGGGTTTGTCATAAATGGCTTTGATTATGTTAAGGTGTGTTCCCTCTCTACCCACTTTGGTGAGAGTTTTGATCATGAATGGATGTTGGTCTTTGCCAAAAGCTTTTTTGCATCTATTGAGATGATCATGTGATTTTGACTTGTATTTTGTTAATGTAGTGTATGATGCTGATTGATTTGAGCATGTTGAACCATCTTTGTGAACTTGGCATGAATCCCACCTTGTTGTGGTGTATGATCTTTTTTATATGTTGTTGGATTCAGTTGGCTAAAACTTTTTTGAGAATTTTTGCATGTATATTCATCAAAGATATTGGCCTATAGTTTTCTTTTTTGGTGATATCATTGTCTGTTTTTGGAATTAGAGTGACGGTGGCCTCATAGAATGTCTTTGGGAGTGTTCGTTCTTCTTCAACCTTTGAAAAGTTTAAGGAGGATGGATATACGTTCCTCTTTTATGTTTGTTAGAATTCACCTGTAAAGCCATCTGGTCCTGGAATTTTATTTGTAGAGAATGTTTTTATGACATATTCAATTTCATTTCTAGTGATCAGTCTGTTCAGTTTTGGCAGGCTGTAAGTCTCTAGAAAGTTGTCCATTTCTTCTAGGTTGTCAAATTTGTTGGCATATAGTTGTTCATAGTATTCTCTCGTGGTTTTTTGTATTTCTGTAGTATCAGTTGTGACTTCTCCTTTTTTAATTCCTATTTTGTTTATTTGGGTTTTTTCTCTCCTCTTTTTGGTGAGTCTAGCCAGATGTTTGTCAATTTTGTTTACCTTTTTAAAGAACTAGCTCTTGGTTTTATTTATTTTTGATTTACTCTTTGGTATTTAAGGGTTCACTCCTTTGGCTGACTTTAGGTTTTGTTTGTTTTTCTTTTTTTAATTCATTCATGTGGTGGGTTAAGTTGTCAATTTGAGATTTTTGTTCCTTTTTGAGGAAGGCCTGTATTGCTATGAATTCCCTCTGAGCACTGCTTTTGTGGCATCCCATATATTTTGAGCAGTTTTGCCTTCATTATCACTTGTCTCGAGGTATTTTTTAATTTCCTTCTTGATTTCCTCATTGACCCATGGGTTTTTTAGTAGCATGTTGTTTAGTCTCCATGTAGTAAGTTTTTTCTTATTTCTTTCCCTGTGGTTGATATCTAGTTTCATGCCATTGTGGTCAGAGTAGATATTTGAAATAATTTCTATACTCTTAGATTTGTTGAGGTTAGCTTTGTGCCCCAGTATGTGATAAATTCTTGAGAATGTTCCATGTGCACTTGAGAAGAATGTATCTTCTGTTTTTTTTTTTGGATGTAATGTCCTGAAAATGTTAATTAAGTCTAACTTTTCTATTGTGTCCTTTGGGATCTCTATTGCCTTACTGATTTTCTGTCTATATTTTTAAAGCATAAAACCATATAGTTTTCTCTCAGACAGATACAGTCATCAATGCCCTACATCCTTACTCCAAAGAAAACTCTGGTCACTCTTCAGGCTTGTATGGAACTTGGACCAGGCTAGGGGCTTCAGGATATTTTGGCTTCTGCTCTCTCTTCCTGAGTGACTTAGCATTGCTAACAACCCTTCTGCATAGAAAGGGTGGCAATTTTAATTTCTGTAACAACAAAGAGCAGTAAAACCCCAGTAGGACAAACCATTTCCATAAAAAAAGGAAAAAAGTACTGAAGACAGAGGCAAAGGAGTTGTGTTACATTTGTATGAGTTTGGGGAGACATTTCATCTCTCTGAATCTCTGGCTCCTCCTTTTAAAAACCCAGACCTGTACTAGACGATCTCAAAGATCCCTTCCAGGTTTTAGCTCTCAGTTGTACATGAAAGTATCTGGAAAATGGTAGAGTGCTTTTATTTTTGTAGAAGGAATAGCTGGCATGGAAATCTTTCCACAGAAGGTAGATTTTAAGTTGTATTATGAATATTTGTAGGCCCTAGGGTTAGAAAATTAAGGATTAGGGATGGAATATGAAAGGAACCGTTGAGAAATGGGAAGAACAAAAGGTTGGGATAGAAGGTTATTGAAGCCAAGAAGATCAGGGGGAGGGGAGGTAATTGATTCTTTCTCTTCCTTCTCTGGTCCCCAGTTCAATCATACATCAATTCCTTTTCATTCTGTCTCTTTCCATCTACTTCCCAAGTAGAAGCTGGACAGAGAGGTTGTATTACAACTTGAAGTTGTTCTAACCTGTGGTCCAACATTACACTTCTGTGGCTTTAATTCAAATTAAGATAGCATTAACTGAAGATGAGAAGATTTAGCTTTAATCCTCAGATGACTCTTCTAGGAAAGTCTTCTGTGTGGCCCCCCCATTAAAGGAGATTAATGATACTTGTCCATTTTCACCTAACCAAGGGTTAATGCCATCTGTCCATTTTCAACCTCTCCAAATTTGGAGAGAAATTCCAGATAGACATCAAAGGAAAATAGTGATCAGTATGTTGATATCAGTACATTTTCAATATTATGGATATTTCTCTTCATAAAATTATTTTTAAATATTAAAAACAGATTTTCTTATTTTATGCATTTGAAGCAACAGGGATAAAACATGCTTTTGAAGTGAGGATGCCAAACCAGATGTGAAGAACACGTATGTTGACACTAAAGTTAAAAGGACCCCACAAAGATGACAAATGATGATAAGAAAGCACTATTACAGCAGATCCTGACCTTTTGAGAATATGCTTAGCCTGTCAGCACTAATGGTTTTCCATGTCTGAAGCAAAAAGCTATGAGCACCTATACTTGGGATGGAGGTTAGATGATATCTCAATATAAAAACAATGAAATGGTTCCTGTCAGACATAAAAAAATGTGCAACTCTCATTTTCCTTTGTTTTCTCATTTTGCAACATGGATTACACATTTGCATAATATGCATATGCACAGTCCCAACCAATCTGATCCCAAAGAGGAATCAATATCTCTAAATGGTATTATGGCACCTAGAAGTGCTTATTAGAACTAAAGGATTTTTTGTCTTTTGTCTTTTTTTTTTTTGTTGTTGTTGTTGTTGTTGCTATTTCTTGGGCCGCTCCCGCGGCATATGGAGGTTCCCAGGCTAGGGGTTGAATTGGAACTGTAGCCACCGGCCTATGCCAGAGCCACAGCAATGCGGGATCCGAGCCGCATCTGCAACCTACACCACAGCTCACGGCAACGCCAGATCGTTAACCCACTGAGCAAGGGCAGGGACCGAACCCACAACCTCATGGTTCCTAGTCAGATTCGTTAACCACTGCACCACGACGGGAACTCCTAGAACTAAAGGATTTTTTGAGAGTTCTGAGGAAAGGGGTCAGGAAATGGAACATAATAGGGACCATGAATCAATTTGATCTATTCCATACTCTTATTGTACACTCGCAACTATTGCCTTGAAGCTTTCTTCAGAGTAGTCTCCTCTGGCTATAATACTCCTTCTAGACATTGATTTCTTTTGCTTAAAAATTCTGCCTCCTCACCCAGTTTTCTTTATCAAAGAGATCACTGTTTTCTGGAAAGGTCTAGCAAAGCAATGTTTTCCTGACTATCTAGAATTTTATTAATGGATCTCATAAGCTGACATACAGGAATGCAGAAGAATGATACCTTGTGCACAAGAAGTATGCGCAACACGAGATGAAGTCCTCTCAAAATTCCCTTTATTCCTTGACAAAGATTGGCCATGATTGTTGCTTCTAGGATGTAAAAGATGGAAGGTTAGAGGTGGCATAAATTCCTCCTGAAAGTGAAAAAGAAATAAGACTTCAGTGACTCTACTGGTACACAAGAGAGTATAATAATAGTAGGAATAAAACACTAATAAGAAATATGGGGGTGTTCCTGTTGTCGCTCAGTGGGTTGTAAACCTCACTAGTATCAATGAAGATGCGGGCTCAATCCCTGGCCTCGCTCAGTGGGTTAAGGATCTGGTGTTGCCGTGAGCTGTGGTGTAGGTTGAAGACATGGCTCAGATCTTGTGTTACTGTGGCTGTGGCACAGGCCTGAAGCTGCACCTCTGATTTGACTTCTAGCCTGGGAACTTCCATATGCCCCAGATATGGCCACAAAAAGCAAATATAATTGTGTGAAATAAGAGTTGTAACTGCCTACTGCTATCGATGGCCTTAATCACCAGGAACTGTGGACAAATCAAGTGCTTTGAACTGGTGTCCGGGTTTGAGGAAATTCTGGTTGAATAGGTCAGATGCTTTAACTTGGAGGGAATTGACTGGTCCATGTAAAAAACAGATCTCAAGGACACTGAATTGATCTAGCAAGCAGGAAATAGAAATCTCACTTTAATTTGGCCTTCCTGAAGAGATTTTTCTATAGGCTCCTTGCCTATATGTTGTGTTGCAAGAGCCAGAGCCTATATCTAAAACTGTTTGAGTTTAGGGCTAACATTTCAATTTGTAGTTTTTTGTTTTGTTTTTCTTCACTCCCATCAGTTCTACACTTACTGCGCCTCTAATGTCACAGACCTGATTGGGGAATCATTTCTATTTCCCCTCACTTCTCCTGTATGAATCAAATTAAGACTGATTTTTTTCATTTCTCCTCATGAGATATAGCCTCCTAAGGCAGGGGTATCATCATATGAGGAGAAAGAGGGTGAGAGAAAGTTCAGGCAGGTCTCTGAATGCCGGAAAAGCACTGTTTCAGGTCTTAGAAATACCCCCAGGGTTTCTTCATCCTCAGGTTGCATTGTCAAAGATTTTCATTTAAATTTTATATCTCAATGGATAAACTCCATATTAATCACCTCTGTGGGTCATGTTCTTCCTGGCATTTCTCTTATTCCCAGTCATTTGACATTTCATCCTCAGGGTAGCGTGACATACATGAGCCAACTCAGAATTTCTTGAATAAATATTCACTACACTCATTTCAAGGGAGACAATGGTAAGTTATTGGCACAAAGAGTTTATCTGAATTTTTTTTCTTTCAAGAACTTTTGTCTTTGTGACCCAAATAATGGGGAGTTAGACATTCATTTTCTTCCTGCTCTATTTAGACACTGGGGAAATATGTGTTGTTTTACCTCAGTGATTTCATATGCAAAATGGGAATAATTATACTGTTTCCTTGGCTCACTGGAGGATTAAGAAGATTATTTTTTTATTTAGAAAATACACATAGTTCATCAATGAAATATGTTTTGAGTAGGAATTACTGTTAGGATTATTATCATCAATAAGGATTTAAATATATCCTTTGTCAAAAAGGATCCTGAAAGTTGGAATTCAAGCTAATAAATTAAAACAGGCTTGAGGGGATATGAACTTGAATGTCTGTCAATGACAATTGGATGCAGTGAGTAATCCAATTTACTTCAGGAAATATGTAACTGTGGCAGGGGTGAGAAGTAGATATGAGGATGGAAGACTAACAAAGGGAGTATATAGATATTCATTAATTCCTTCAGGAAACAGTGGGAGGAAAAGGAGGGGTTGGAAGACATATTTACCAAGAGAGAAGAGAAAGGAACTGTAAAGGGATAAAATAAGAAGAAAGCCCTGAGAAGTCAGCATCACTCTGAGAAATTGGCAAAACTCACAAAGTACAGCCTTGGATGTTGAGGGAATGTCAACTGGCTGACAGACACAAAGAAGATTCAAGGAGAAATCAAGGGGCTAGGGAGAAATAAAAAAGAGCTGCCCAAATTAATCCATCATTAGAACTAAAGTTTTCCTCAGGAGGAAAAAAGATGGGTGGAAGAAGTAGAAAGCTGAGAGAAACCATTTAAATTGCCCCTGATTCTATACTCCCAATTACGTCTAGAGAAGGTAACTAAAGTGCTCCAAGGGGCTGGGGTGCTGTCCAGGGTGAAAGACTAGAAAGCCAGGACTTTCCGTCTAGAAAGGGAGAGGCGGGCAGGCTTGCAATACAAGGCACTAATGTCATAGATGGCATCTATTCAGAAAGTACAAACTTTGCCTCTGAGTCCACAGTACTAACTGGAGGGCATCTCCTTGAGGCCTAGAAGAGAGGGAAGAACACCTTTAGTGAGCATATAATCCAACAGGTAGTAATGATTAATATGTACACAGATTTAAAAATAAGTTGAATTCAGATGTAGAACTTTAGTGCTTCATACACTTTCATTTTTTACAGTGAGATGACTTTTTATTTCAGGTATGACCTCCTTCACTGTGCAAAAGTTTTAAGTTTAACTAGGTTCCATTTGTTTATTTTAAAATTGGCATAAACTATTGGGTGACTATTAATGCAGTATAATTTTTTTATCATCAAATTAAACAAAGATCCAGAAAACCACACCAAACAAATGCATACCTTAATGACTAGCTTCATGTGAAAATCTTATAATTGCATCCAGGTCAAGAAGGAGACTGTTTTTCAGCCACCCTCCCTGTATGTGCCTTATTCTAATCTTCCTCCTTCCCCTAGAAGTAATGTATACCCTGGGTTTTGTAGCAGTCACTTCAGATATGCAATTTTAATTTTGTTATTAAGATGGGCAGATACTGCCCTTCATCAGCATCTCCCTCAGTGCTTCTATCAAACCCAGATCCATAACCTGAACGGACCAGGAATATCACTAACTGTAGATATCCATGTCTTTGTATCCTAAGTAGGAAATTCACAATGTTATGTCTCACTACCTTTCGATATAAAGGAGTGAAAAGGTCAACACTTCTCTTGCTAATACAAGTTTCGTTCACACACAACTAAATGTTCCTGTACCTAGAATGTTGCTGTAGAAATTGATAATCAGTGATCATCAAAATAATCCCAGGCCAACAACTCAATAGCTAAGTGGAGACCTCATCTCTTCCAGTCTGTGGCAGGTTTCTTGAGACCTCCACTTTCTAGACAGCATTATCTCACAGCCAGCCCTAAGCACCACCTTGATAGAGGGTTTTTGTTTTTTTTGTCTTTTTAGGGCTGTACCTGGGCCATGTGGAGGTTCCCAGGCTAGGGTTGTAATAGGAAGTATAGCTGCTGGTCTACGCCACAGCCTCAGCAATGCCAGATCCGATCCACATCTGCAACCTACACTGCAGCTCACAGCAATGCCAGATACTTAACCTGCTGAGCAAGGCCAGGGATCGAACCCACAACCTCATGGTTCGTAGTCAGATTCATTTCTGCTGTGCTACGATGGGAACTCCCGAGGTATTTTTTTAAATAACAAAACACTGGCACACGTTTTTGGTTTCTTTGCAGTAGTGCCAGATGATGGTCACAGAATACTCTTCCCTAAAATCACATGGGTCATATTGACTCTTATTTGAAGTATAGTTATGGGCAGGAAACTAAATGAATGAACTAAACTCAACCTGAGGTCACCAGTTATCAAAGGCATCTCTAATGGCACTCATGCAATTTTCTCCTTCAAGTCACTAGTCTCTTTTTATGGCACATATTGAGTGGTTCTTCTCAGCAGTAGAATTGCCTGTTTATTTGTAAATAATTGAATCTACACTTAGCAGTTAAAAGAAATGTTACCAGTATATCCCAGGAGGCAAAGACATTAGAAAGGGGTACTCTGGAACAGAAAGGCCTGTTTGTTTTGTAATTCAATCAATGTTTAGGAACATCAACCCCAAACAGGTTTTTTAATACTGACTACTGGGACTCCAGTACATGTTTCGTAATCATGATCTGATGCAAACATATCAAATGGAAATATTTATATCTCTATCTCTATTTATCTGTCTGTCTGTCTATCTATCTATCTACCTACCTACCTACCTATCTATCTGTCTAACAATTTATCTTTCTCTGAGTGGATCTTTAATTTAAAGGGAGCTATTTTTGTGCTCAGATTCATTAAAAACAGTCAGGATTGCCACTGACCTGGGCCCTCTCTGGGTGGGTATCATCAATACTGGAAGACTTCCAGTTTATGTGGAAACCACTGAAAAATTAACCCAGATGCAACCACTGACAAGCAAGGGTTCTTGGTAACAGATGCCCTTTTGCATCTGTAGGAAGAGACCTAAACTGACTCTACATGGCCATAAGCTAGGGCAGAGAGCTTAACATGTAGGCCTTTGAGAAGGCAGAGACCCCAGGTCCCTCAGGGAAGAAACTCCAGATCATTTCCTTTGTCACTCATGCCTAAAATTACTTCTGCTGACCTTCTGAGACTCAAGGGGACACGATTTAACCTCAACATGGAAGTGTCCAACATTTGGGAATCATTACAAAATGTACCTGGCTGGTAAGATAGTGAAGCATCTCTTAGCAAGCATTAAGCACTCTTGTCTCCTGGTTCTAGGTATACTGAGCTACAGGTGGCTATTCTAACCAGAGATTTACATGCAACCAAAGTTTGCAGATAGTCTTAGGTTCTTATCACATTCTCCTTAGAAATGGAAGAAGGTTATGAACATCTGGGATAATACCCTTTGGCAAGACATAAAGAGAAATGCTTATCATTTTGTTAACTGCATATAGTCTTATTTTGGGAGGTGCTCTTCCTTTGTGGCTTCATGGCAAGAAACCAATGGTGTCTACTTTTCTTAGGAGTAGAATGCTTTGCATTGCTAAGAGGTTTTTAATTAGATATTTGTGAACTCATCCCCAAGAGTTTTGCCCCATGAATACAGATAACACTTTACAAAAGCAGAGGCTGGGAAGGACTCAGACAGACAGGAAAGTGGCAAGGGAGGCTGGCGTGTGCAGTACCCGGCTCCTGGAGGGACTTTGGGACAACCAGCAGGGGAACTAGGCTGGCCAGGTTTCCAGAGTGGCCTCCTGCCTACAACACTGGCCTTCTGTTTCATGGGCTGTGAAGAACCATTGGGAAGAAGACAAAATACTCAACATTTTATTTATATCACATCCATGCTGAAGCATTCTGAAGAACCTGAGGTGGCCATGGCATTCCTTCTCTTTTATTCACTTGGTTACAGTTTAAAATCTGAATAGCTGTTTATGCTGGAAGGCTGAACACCCAATCAGCAGTCTTTGAATTGAAGCTGTATTGTTCACTCATGGAAATGCCTGTTTCGTCTGTCAGCTCTCTTTTATAGTGAGCTAATAATTTATGCTTGCTAAAGATGTTTTCTGACCTGTGATTCCATTGCCAGTTAGGAAAGGGCTTGGTAGTATTCACACTTCCTTTCTTAATAGGGGGCATGAAGGTACGATTAGTGAAATTGCTGCTCCAGTGCACTAATGGGACCCACACCCAGACTGGGGGAGAGTGGCAGTGTAGGAGTGAGGTACCCTATCCTTGAGAAGAGGCCACTAGTCTTGGAGGAAAGATGTCCTGGAGAGGGGCCTTTTGGGGAGCCACCTTCATCCCTGGAGGTCTGCATGACCCAGTGGTCCCCGATGGCTGAGAGGTTAATGCACCTGCCGAAGTGCCTGAGGACACTATAGGCATGGGACTTCATGCAGTGTTCACTAACTCCAATGAAATGGATCACTTTCATCCAATATGTTTGTACCATCTCTGCAAATTCATCTTATTAAAAAAAAATCATGATCCTTGTAGACAGGTGACCCATTTCAAAAAGAAAGCAACAACAAAAAACAGCAAAAACCCAAAAATCTTGACAGTAAAAATTCTTTGTGCCCTTCCAAAAAAAGGATCTATATGAGCTTAAACTTTGTATTCTTTATCTTACTACTGCTGAAATCACATTATGTTAAGTGGGACTTCTTTAAATGGGCCACCCTGCATTATAATTATAATCTTTTCAGATATTTAATTTGCAAGTTATTGGCAGATCCTTCCTGAAAAGGACTTTTCTAATTTCAAATGAAATTATTCTCCAGGTGAAGTGTATTTTTTCCTTTTTTGATTCTCTCATAAAACTTGGTTTTTATTTCTCTCAGAGCATTTTTCTTAGCCTCAGTAACAATCATTCGTGTACCTGTTTTATACTTTACCAGTTTTGGCCATTTCTTGGGGTCCAGTGACTTAATCTTCATTTCATATTATTTGCAGCCCCTATCTCAATGCCTTCTTTCAGAAAAGACTTAATGAATATTGGTGAATTGATTTCAAGAATATTTTTTAACAAAACGTCCTGAATGGAAACAGAATCTCTCCCAACGTATTCTAATTAGTTTGAGAAACAGATCTGAATACACAGTGGCATTGATGCGTACACTCAGAAAGCAGATCTTGTTTTAGACATCAAGATAAATACTGTGAGTGAGTAACAATCGTAAATAAACCCTTTGAAGAAGAAATTTCAGGAGACTTTGACATTTTAAAAATATGAGTAAATATTTTGAATAAAATATTAAATATTTTTATTCTTACTGACTTTGGGCTTTAATTGTCCTGGTAAAAAAGATGCTGAAACATCTCTGGAGAAGCTAGCTTCTAAAGTAGTCTGAAACAGTAATAACTGATGATGTCATGGCACTTTGACATTGACCGAGGGCTTTCACATTGAAGTCAACATAAATAATCCCCTTCTATAGGTGACTTCAGACAGATCCTCTGATTGCCTGAGGTCACTCAGTGAGTGAGGACCAGAGCTAGAGCTGACCGTAGGCTCGCACAGTGAGGGCCACCTCTCCTCAGTTACCCCTGCTCCCTCATTTCAGTTTTCTAAGTTAGATTTCTTTTTTAAAATAAATAAGCAGAAGATAGTGTTTATCATCTTATTTAGCTACAGATTTCTGCTTTACAGAAACAGATTTTTCAGTGTTAAGAGCAACTGCAAAACTTTTGACACAAAACTTTTTACAGTTAAGGAAAGAGAGCCTTTGTCTTATTATTGTTGTTGTTAAGGGCAGCAGGTAATGGAATTTTTTAAACTTTTCATATTCTAGTTGTTGAGTTAATAGCTCTGTTACACAGATATTCTTTCTATCCTAGCAATAAAGAAACAGTATTCAGAAAGGATCAATCATTTTATAAACATCATACCTAGAAAATGACAAAAATAGGTTGGTTATACCCAAAACTGAGTACAGCAATTCAAACTTATGCTATGACATGCATTGACTATAATTACACAGTTAACTGCAGAATTAAGAATTTTAATGAATTATAGCACTTCATCCAAAGCTTTTGCTAAATAATCCATAACTCATGAAGTTCCTTGTCCTATCTTCAAATTCCTTTCTGTAGCTGAATCTTTTCTTGAACTGCTCTGTAGGAGCAATAGACATAAAAAATTAGTTTTAATTACGTACTTTTTTTAAACTCAAAGGTTTGCCTTACCTTACTTTGTACTTTGTTCTGACAGAGTTCTCCTTCTTATTTTTACATACCAGGTTCAGAAGTCCATTTATGCTTGAATATACTTAATGCAAAGTGATGTAACTAGAAAATATTCAGAGAAGAGCCAGCCACTGAAATGATAAAATGTTAAAATATGTTTTCTGAAGGCAGATAAATTAAAAGACAAGACTGTTCTTCAGTCTAGAAAGATTAAGGCTCTGAATATGGTCAGCATCTTGATCAAAGTTAAAAGATTGTTGTATAATATTTGTAGGACAAATATGAATCTGTTTCCCAAACCCTAGCATTTCCTTAGGGAATATTTCTTGTGTATAAAACTTACATGTACTTTCCACAGAATATCCCTTAATCCATGATCATTTTTGACACTTAAGTCTACGTATACCTCCCTCTAACTGTATGTTTTCCGAAGCCTGCTTGCCCATCTTTGTATTTTTGGTTGTTCTTGTATAGTGCCATTCACTATGTAAATCCTCAATAAATGTCTATTTAGTTGAACTGTATATTTCAGATAAACATGAAGCATGGTTTTATGAAGTGGCTGAGATATTTAGGAATCTTTTTACTCCAAGCAATGATGACAAGCTTATGTTCCAGCAGATTCAAGAAATCTTTGGGTGGATCAAGTACCGGTATACTTATAGTCTCATTGTTACAGGCTTAATCATATTTGCAGAAATAAATTACTATTGGAGGTGTAAACTTGAATGACAATATGTCCTTCCAAATAACGAATTGCCATGCTGGACTGGAAGATCCTTCGTCTGACTTTATATGACATTATCTTTACTGATACTTTTATAGGTTGCATTAAATGTGTGTGGAAACTTCATCTATCAATTTCTTTCAAACATACTCCCAGGATATGTCATTATGAAACAATATCATGATTGTCATTCTAGCTGATAATATTTTAACCCCCGTCATTTGGCTTTTTGGTCAGATAAAAACTCTGAGAAAGCCACTATGTCAACACACTTTAACTCAGTATAATCAGTGGGAATGAAGGATTCTGTGTCTCTTGCCTACCCAGTATCAAATTGTTTCCCAACTCATCTTTTTGGCTATGATCTCCAAGCCTTCTTGGAGAGACTATCCCCCCCAGGCCACTGCTGTAGCTGGATCAGAATCATGTCTCAAAGAACCGCTTACAGATAGCTTTAGATTATGACCTGTGATAGTGGAAAGATCTTATTACCCATCCCCACTTTTTTTCTCCCTTTGCTCTCACCTTTTCAGTATCCTTTAGGCATACAAGCACCACAGCTACTAAGAAAACAATTCAGCTTTTTATAACAGATGGGGAGCTCCATCTGGTGTAAACATATAGAGGAATGCCCTTGGTGTTTGTGAGAAATGTGGGAAGCAGAGACGAGCTCCTCCTCATAAACCATGTGCCCTGTCATGAGCTTCTCTTTCAGTATAGGAGTTGACAGCCACTTAGTCCCTCAAATTTAGGCATGGTCTAGGGATAGATTATGGCTGTTTTTGAACCACAGTGTTGCTGTTGAAATGTAGCCACTGGTGCAATGTACATGGTGCAAATAACCCTCAAACACTGACTTTAAAGAAGTAATACAATCCTGGTTGGAGTATTTGCACAGAATAAAGCTGTAGCCCAGTACCAATCAGATAGCAGGTACTCATAGAATGGATGCATGAAAGATGACCAAAGCATAGCTTGATTGTGTCCAGGTGAGCTGGTAAGGGTAGAAAATATCATAGACATGCTTTTTCCTTCACATCTAAAAAGTGGGGTAGAGGTTGAGGGCAGAGATGAGTTGGGAATTACTAAATCTTCAAGGATGATGAGGAGGAGTCTCCTTGCTTTCATTTTTTTTCTCTTATCCAACAATCATGCTAGATAAGATAGGAAAGGCTAAGTTCAGCATAGTTTCTGTACAGCTTATATAACTTGTGAGACTCTGAAGAAAGTAGTTTAGTGTGTGGTACTTTCTAGGTTGAAAAAGTATTTTGTAAATCCTAATCTTTAATTTGTGTTATCTTGCTATTGTGATTATTCTCGTTTCCATACGCTAGGCAGTGCGCCATGCTTTTCTGTGGGATACACACCTCTTCTCCATAATTAGAATCCTTTGGCTCTCTGCTTTGGTAGCTATTTGATGAAAAGATTAAAGAATAAAGCTGTATCCGAGACCCCTTCTGTAGTCTACATATATTTACATAAATTCCTTGAAAAGTAAATTAAAAAAAAAAAAACTACATGAACGAAATGGTGAAGACATGTGAGATCTAAAGGAACTACTTATTTGAAGGGAAGAGAACAACAGTCTTGTGTCATCACAGTTAAACTGAGGATGCCGGTTCATTTACTATTTTCGGTGAATTTTAATTGAGTTGTGTCTGATTTTTATAAATGTTGTCAATCTTCATTTTCTCTGTCTCCCATGCACCAACCTAAACACACACACACACACACACACACACACACACACACAGCAGATCTATATACCAAGGCGTTTTGGGAAGCCGCTGTCTGTAGATATACCCTAGCACCAACTTGTACATAGTGACACTTAGTGCTATAAGTACTAAAACATCCAACCTTGAGAGAATACCCATAAGACTGGAAAAAAAAAAAAAGCCTTTTAACACATTTATTTTATAGACACAAAAGCTCAGCTAGTAATCAGTTTTGATAACTTTAGATGTCTGTTTCCCTGATGTAATGACTAGACGGAGGCAATAACAATACTTCATTATGCTATTCAAAGTGTACAGCAGGATTCAGTCAGAGCTAGACTCAAAACCTGGCCCACAGCTGAAAGCAGAGATGATGCATTAATCCACAGCAACACCCTCTCCCCCACTGCTCCCCTCAGCATTCAGTCACTAATAATGGATATCATTTTTCTTCATAAAACTAGTGGTACTTGAATCAAGCACATGACAGTTCAGGTTTGTTGAGTCTTTCAAGCAGGTGATTACAGGACTGAACTTCCCAAGTGAGAAGCTGATGGAATACAAATAGTTAAGAACACATTTGAAGGGGGAAAAATTGTCCAGCCCCATCTGTCAAACTGTGCGTATGACATCATCAGATATTCTGCACTTGTTTGCAGCTATTCAGGCCGGCCCGCCCCGCAGTCTCCGCTTTGTGTTCCAGTTTCCTTTACAGGGCCAGCGGGCTGGAAAATTACCACATGCTGTCACAGTTAGCTCAGCCAGGTCTTGTTATCATTGTTTCCAAGGAATCCATTCATTCCGTTATTTTACATATTGGGCAGACGTCCTGCCACTGAGGCTTGGGCTGCAGTAACTTGAAGGGCCAAACGTTAATGGGCCTCTATTGTTGGCAGAATGGCAGTGCAATACGTGGGAAAAAATACCCAGACAGCTCCCTGACACTGGTTCAGGACCTCTAGACTTAGGGGGTAGCCTGTGAAGATCTTTTATGTAAACAAGCCTTCAATAAACAATGAATATCTCCTGTGTCAATATTCATAACCCATCAATAAAAAAATATATAAATCTTCAACTAGAAAGAAGCCCAAATGTATTATGGATGACAGAGCTTTTCCTTAAAGTAATCTATAGAACGTGGGCAAGTCTCCTTCTAAACACTGCTAATTTATGGGGGGTGGGCTGGGGAGGGCAGCACTGTTGGGGCTTTGAGGAAAGAAAGGCATTTGATTTGGGGCTGGCAGAATTCTCATTGCAATAGATAATACAGTGTGTAAGTTCCTCGGCTTCCACCACTGCTAGATGGAAATAAAGACAAGGGCCTGGGTGACACATGACATCTTCACCATGTTGGCAATTTAAAGAAAGTTAGTGAGAACATTGGAAGAATTGCTTGGGATAATGTTAACTTTAGGAAGGATCATGTTATCTTGATTAATTAGAGCATAGATAAATATGAAATTCCCAGTATGGAAAAAACCCTAGCAATATAGAAATAGGAAAATATATTCTTGTTGAAAAATAGATAGGAGAGCTGTAGTTCTTGTAATTGCTTCTTTTTAAAAATAGTTTCTTGTTTCAAGATGAATCTGATCTTTTGACAATATAGTATATTGGAAATGGTTCACAAAATACTATGGATGTTTCAATTTGTATTACTAGCCTCAGAAACTCCTTCCACCTGATTTCCTTTGCCTTGGACAAGAGAAGACTTGGTACCAAAACCTGATACTCGAACTCATCCCAAACTGGGACAGATACGGCGACTAGTCAGGTTCATTGACATTTAGAAAAACTTTAATTGAAGTCTTATCATTTTAAGCATTTGCATGATTAGTTCAGCTGTAATTTCAAGCTAATTTGTTTTATTGATTCTCCACAGAGCTCCAAATGGCTCTGGAGTAGTTTACATCAAAATGGTTCTTATCCCAAATCATTTTTGATGAATTGGAACATGGCATCAAGCCCTTGGAGTTGGAGGAAATGCAGAAGAGAAAGGGATAGTCTGGTCCTGACAAACAATCCACCCCATAATTAAGATATTATACACTGCATGGAAAAAAGTTGCCATATCTGAAAGTCAGTTTTGTCACTTTGTCTTTCTTACAAAATATCTTCTAAATGTGTTCTCCTTTCAACTGAGATGATTTTTGTGTCTGGCAGCTAATTTTAAATGGTTCCCCTTTTCAGCTGACATTAAGAGCCAATTGAGATAAATTTATTTTTTCGTAAAAGTAATATATGTCAGGACTAGATATCATAAGTCAAGCCCTTCAAGCAATCATAATCATTTTGTAAATCATTGATAATGTCATCTTTGAGGAAAAAGATTTATCCAGTGTATAAAATGTTATATTAATATAACTATTAAAAAGTGGCAGTCTTCATTTAAATATATTATTTTAAAGAATCTTATAGAATTTGGAAATCAGTATTTTTAAAAGAGTGAATAACATCCTTTACAATAAATTATGCTTCTAACATTTCTTTCAGTTCTCAACTTGATTCTTAAGGCTTGTTCCTACAACATAAAAACCAATTTTGATAAAGAAGTCTACTACTTTGACTTCAAAGTTACATTGCAAACATTACTTCTGGTACCCCAAAATAACATCTTTATGCCCAGGTTGAAAGTAAGCTTTAGATTTAACCGTTGATTATTTGATAAAGCAGCCTACTGACTGGTTTATTAGTTCATTAATAAGCATGATAAATTTTAAAAGTTTCTAGTGAGCTCTAAAAAACTCTTCCCTTAACTTAAGCAACACCCTCCATGTGTTATCATACATAAAGCTCCATTATTGTTCAGCAGTTAGTTTATTGTTTAGCTGTTAGTAGTAACTCAGATGAAAGCAAATTATGAAAAGATATATTACTAATATTGGCTTTTCTTATTAAAAAATGCAAAAACTAAATCATTGCAGCTACCTCCTGCATTAAAAAAATAGTGACAACAATACTCAACTCTGCTATCAATACCCATAGCTATTTAGAATAGATAAAAAAAATTCATGCAAAAAATTCATATTTATTAAGAGCCTACCCAAGAGAAATATTTTCCATTCAAGAATCCAGTCCAGCATTGATATCCTTGTGCCAATTTTCCTTCCTTGTCACCACCTGGTTCCTATAAAGAAAATATTTCCAAGAAATCATACCAAAGTAACTTAAACTTTTTTTTTCCAGATGGGCCTTCAGATCACATTAGAAACTTTTTATAATATTAACAATTTTCTTTCATCTTATATTAGAATCATATAATTTTAGAATTTGAGTTGCCTAACAAGATATGACCATGCAATCATTTCAGCAATTTTCATATCATATTAGTGAAAACAAATACTAATATAATAGGATGCTAACGTGAAAAATCCTAATAGAACATGACAAAACTTTTCATATTTTATTTATGCATTCTTGTTGTTCTTCTCCATTTCAACATTTTCTACTTCACTTTATGGGAAAGTAGCATGGGCTTTCATGTTTCTGAATATCAATTAAGCAATATTGTAATACGACAGTAATGCAAAAGTTAACTGCTAACATTTTGTTGTAGGACCAATATACTTCTCTGAGCCTTTGAATGATAGTGCTTTCATGTAGTTTTTATTTATTTCAATTAAGTTTAGAAAGTGAACTATTTGCAAAAGAAAAGAGAGAACTTTGTAGCTGAGTATGAAGATGCAATGAGTTAAAGAAATAATGCAATTATATAGATAATTTACTGCCTTTTCCCCCACTTCAAGCATCCAGGTAATGGAGGTAAAGGTGAGCTTTTGCCTTGAATTAAGTAGGCTTTTGCCTTCATTTTATACACGGATTTTCTTTTATTACATGGGGTGAGTTCATCCAAAGACTCTTTCCTTAAACCCAGTTCATTTCAGCAGGATTGCTGACAATGCCCAGTGAGGGAACAAATGAAGGAAACAGTTGAATTCTCATCCCTGAGATTCTACCAATAGAATGAGTGATTCTACCAATTAAGATTCTGCCATTTAAGGGTGTTTTGTTTTGTTTTGTTTTTGATCCATCTCACTGGTATCAAAAAGAGTTGCTCTGGGATTAAACATAGTATCCTCTTAGGAAGGAGAGGTCTTGTCCTGGGGGTAAAATGTTTTGATCTTTTCAAAATTGCTTTGCACACTAAAGATAACGGCAGTGCACTACACGCATAGTTAATGGAAAAGAGGATAAACTCTAGAGTGTTGGGCCAGAAAACATGACCCTCCCATTTCCCACTCCACTTTACTACATCATGGAGTAGAAACATAGCTTTCACATTTTGGTAAACAGAATTCACACAAGATCAAAATAACCTTTGAAAACTTCTGTGGGAAGGTACCACACTGGTACCTCTTTTATCCTGTCTTTAATAAATTTAGCACAACCAATTTGTCTTCTAGGCTGCAGTTAATTCAGTAGAAAATAAGATAAAGGCAGTGCCTTATGTTTAGTGGTCAAACCTTTAAAATACTCCGATCATTCCATGGTGAGGTGTTCACATTGTGTGTAGCAGGTGATAACCAAGATTTCATCTTTCCTGAATCACGTTTACCACAAGGCATATCAGTGAGAATAACCCTAACCCAGTGCTTTTTATGTTTCTCTCTCTCTCTTTTCCCCTCTCCCCATTCTTCCTTTTTCTTTTCTTTTTTTTCTGGTCTAAATATAGATGACAAAGATTAAGGTGTGTTTATGACTCTCTCCCCTGTAATTGTATAATTTTCTGTCTCTCCTGATAATATAGGTTCTGCAAGTAATATGACCAGAATTAACTTGCTCACTGTTGGGTTCTCGGCAGCTAGTTCAGCACCTGCCATCACACAGTCACATGAAAAATATTTGTTTAGTAAATGAGTCAACCACTCAACCAATTTCATGATAGTAGACTCAAGCACACTTGATTTAAAAGCAGAAGCTAAAGTTACTTCACACCACCAATGCAAGCCATATGGGACAGATACTTTTGGAGTCATTGTCAGTGGAGGTCCAGTGGTTACAGGCCGGCTGTGTTTCAATTCTGGTGTTGGAGAAATTTGGGCTGGAAAACAAACTGGCTGCCTCCTTTACAGGGAAAGTTTGGGATTGGTGGGATTATGGTGGGAAATTCCCTGGGACATCACTAATGGCAAAGAGTACACCATGTATTTCTACACAGTTCTAACTGTGCTCAAATACTCCAAGGTGCTTCTTTATTAAACTCCTGGCAAATATTGCTGGAGTGTGGTAGAAAGGAAATTATAGGACTGGCTCTCCAACAGTTTGAGTATATGACATATTTCTCATTTTCAAGAAGTTTTCATAGGAATATATTGGGATAAGATGCTCTGTAAGGTGATAATACATCACTGAGAAGATGCTGCTTTTTTTTTTTTTTTTTTAAGCCAATTTAGTTTAGGCAACTCATCACTAAATGTATTTCCATCACAGGACATGACCTTGCATAGATTCCATGACTTAGGCATGTTTAGAATTAGCAGTGAAATATTGTCAAAAGGCCTGTTTTTGTGATGGGATTTAAGCCATGACCACAGAGACATTGTAGAAATGGAAGGAAAATGAGCTGTCTTGGGCTCATCAATATGCAAATCTTTTAAACAGCATACAAATGATTTACATGCAGGTTTCCTGGAGAAAATAATTTTCTTTTCTTTCAGTTATGGCAATACATCTCAGGGAACAAGCATCACAGTAGCAGGCTTAATGTTCCCCTTTTCACATTCAGGGAAGAGCCCTAGTAACCTGCCCCGTGCCCCATCTTGTCCCCAGTGTGGAGTCCTGGAACCATCCTTCTGCACGCATCCTGGCTGTGTAAGCTCTGGGAAACTTCACATTATGCACAAATTCTCTGTGTCTCCTGAGATTATCTTGGTGAATTGGGTGGGGATGAGGGGGTGGAGACAGAAGAAGCCAGAAAGGCTTGTGGCAGAATTTCTTCATTTTGCTGGAGACAAAAGAAATACAAAATATCTGATCAGAGAGACCATATACAGAGAGTAGTAACTATGTGTGGAGAAGTAGAAATGCTCTCTGAAGTATCAAGTGAAAGGGAGGCAGAAAAATGAGGTCATTAGAAGAGTAAATACAAATTAAACTGTATTTATATTTTAGCTCTCTCCTCTCATATTTGTATGACTTTGGGTAAGTACTTGCCCTAATTCTTAGATTCCTCATCTGCAAAATAAGGGAAATAATGATATTTGCCTTTTAAGATTATTGAGAAGATGAAATGAGAATGCACCTAAAGGGCTTAAGCAGTTCCTAGATCCATAAATTGTTGTCTTTATTAAGATGCTGGAAGCCTGCTTCAGACCATTCCTTATTTTTCTCTCAGTTGGGGAAAAGGTAGTTTTGTATATGATATTGCATACCTGAATACAGAATTTCTTTATTAGTCCCAGGGGATGTATTTTGGTATTTTGATATTTTAAGAAATGGAAATTTTAGAACTGTTTTTGAATTATCTTTTAAGACATGTTTCATAAATTATGCACATTTCATGTTTTCTTAATTTTCAATTGTTTTAATTATTCAAATTGTCTTTCAAACAATTGAGTTTTTAAAAAATGTACACCAATGCTTAGCTAAGTCAGATCTTTTCAGGAATAAAGTAGGGTGTAAATGAATAGATAGTATTATTCAAGATGAAATAGTGGATGTCTATATCTTTATGGACAATGTTCTATTTGATAATTTGAAGAAAATTATAGGAATGTGTCTCACATTTTGTATCTTTATCAATGTGTTTTGGATGTTCATTCATTAAACACTGTGCCCATAATATTATTCAGTGTTTCTCTTTACATGTATAGTTAAAGGACTTTTTATTTTATAAAAAATATTTTCCCTTTGATTTTCGTGTGTATCTTTTCTCACAGGTGTTAATCTGATTAACACAGTCTTCCTAGTCAGATCATTTAAGGTTAAAGAAATCAGGAATTCCCATCGTGGTACAGGGGAAACAAATCCAACTAGGAACCATGAGGTTGCTGTTCAATCTCTGGCCTTACTCAGTGGGTTAAGGATTTGGTATTGCTGTGAGCTGTGGTGTAGGTCACAGACATGGCTCAGATCCTGTGTTGCTGTGGCTGTGGCATAAGCTGGCAGCTGTAGCTCTGATTTGACCCCTAGCCTGGGAACCCCCATAGGCCTCGTGTGTGGCCCTAAAAAGCAGTAGTAGTAGTAATAATAATAATAATAATAATAATGTTAAATAAATCAAATAAATTATACTTTTTAAGTAGTTCCACATATGTTGTCTTATTATTACCAAGGACTTGCCAAATTAAGTGATCTGTTAAAAGAAACACAATTTGTGTCCAGTCACCTTACTCAGATCCCTACTTCCTTTGCCATAGTTTGTATTAGCCACCTCTGTTCCAGTAGTTAAGAGAATTCTAACAGGTGTGTGCTTGGCAGGAAAGCAATGTCCATGGCAGACCCAGGGGGCCATGTCAAGATCTTTTTTTGAAGCTGCCCATCTTTTATAAGGAGGTTTAGGTTAAGGACAACTTGAGTAGTGCCATCTCATAGCAGAGTTTTTAAGTTTCTATCATGATATTTCTATCCTGATCTTACAAAAAATTAGATCCTATAGTGCTTTTTATTTACATTTTTTATTCTCCTCACCCAGTAAAATATGTGATACATCACAAAGCTCCTGATTTTATTTCTTTAGAAAATCCCAAAGAACTCATACTTTTTTTTGGAAATTATTTTCTAGAATGCTAAGAAATTGGGTAATTTCCATAATGGCTCAGCAGTAATGAACCCAACTAGTATCCATGAGGATGCAGGTTTGATCCCTGGCTTCAATCAGTGGGTTAAGTATCTGGCATTGCCATGATCTGTGGTGTAGGTTGCAGGCATGTCTCAGATCCCATTGCTGTGGCTGTGGGATAGGCCAGCAGCTTTAGCTCTATTTTGACCCCCAGCCTGGAAACTTCCATATGCCATGGGTGAGGCCCTAAAAAGGCCAAAAAAAAAAAAAATGCTAAGAAATTTCCCTTTGTTTTGGAGTTTGATTATTTGTTTAGCTATGTTTTATTTTGTTTGTATATTTGTAGTTCATTAAGTGTAGGACTACAGTGATAGGTTCGCATGATAATTTTACAAAGATTTGTATGACTTCATGTTTTAATTCTGTGTTTAGAAAATTTTGAATTAGTTTTAATCTGAAAAGAACTGGAAAGCCATGTTTGTGCTGATTCTTATTTTCAGAGGACAGTTAACTCCTGGAATAAAGTTTAATTCCTTTAAGCAAAGCTTAAATATTTGAAGAGTTGGGGTTCTGGCTCTGGGGCCATTCGAAGATATTATTGCTGGCTGCCTATTGGGATTGATTTGGGATTGGACCATCTCTTCTGGTTGGAGCAGAGGCTTTTATACTGTGTAAAGAATCACCAAAGCATTTGTTAAAAATACACATGGCTGTGCCCATTAACTACTACTATAATTGCTTATGGTAGTTCTGAATAGAGCCCCTCTATGTGATTTAATTCAAATTTTTTTTTTATACAACTTGTAAAGGTTGCTTTCCATTTCCAGTTATTACAGAACATTGGCTGTATTTCCCCTGTTGTAAAATACATCTCTGAGCCTTTATTACACCCAATACTTTGTACTTTCCACTTCTCCAGCCCTATCTTGCCCCGCCCCACCTCTGCCACCTCTGGTAACCATTAGTTTTGTTCTCTGTATCTGTGACTCTGCTCTTCTTCTTCTTCTTTTTTTTTTTTTTTTTTTTTTTTTTTGCTATATTCACTAGTTCTATTTTTAAGATTCCACATATAAGTGATACCATGCAGAATTTGTCTGATTTATTTCACCTAGCATAATGTCCTCCAAGTCCATCCAAGTTACTTCAAATGGCATAATTTTGTTCTTTTTATAGCTGAGTAATATCCCATTGCATTTATATACCAATACCACATCTTCTTTATCAATTAATCTGTCAATGGACATTTAGGTTATTTCCATATCTTGGCTATTGTGAATAGTGCTGCTATGAACATTGTGGTGGATGTATCTTTCTGAATTAGTGTTTTTGTGTTTGAAGGGTATATATCCAGGGTGAAGTTTCTGTATTATACGGTAGTTCTATTTTTAGTTTTTTTCAGAAACCTCCATGGTGTTTTCTACTGTGTCTGCGTTACTTTACATTCCCACCAACAGTGAGCAAGGGTTCCCTTTTCCAAGTGATTTTAGTAAATGCAAACTCTCTAAACAACTGTTTAGAGAACTCCAATGACTTGCAGTAATCTACCCACTGTCCTTGTGGCTGACCCACAAATTGGATCAAGGTGAAAATAAATTCAGATAAATTTGCCACTCTTTGAATAGAAAATAACATGTTTCTCCCCTCTGGAGGAATTCCTATGTTTTCTGTTTGGCACAGTTGTGTTGAGGAAGATAAGAGCAACACTGAGCAGAGCAGAGTGGGAATCTTCTCATTGTAAGTTAGCTTCAACTTCTGGCTGGACCTCTTGCTGATGGAGCTTCACTTTTGGGACCACCTCACAATTCCTTGTAGAGGAGTGATGATTTTTTGTGTGTGTATGTGTGCGTGCAGCTTCTGGGTATATGACCCATGTGGACTTATGAAGATCTAGTTTTGCTTCATTCTCTGAATATTCATTAGTTCTCTGGTTCTGGGGAATCAGAAGGTTCTCTAAACCTGAAATCCCCTGTTGGCATTTTTCTACAAATTTCTCTCATTCCTTTAGAGGGTGATGCTGTTATATGCATAAATGTACATACTATAACCTAGATTTTGGTGGCTTTCTTTAAAATAATGCAATGTTTGGCCACCACAGAGATTCTTTTCCTGTATATTTCGCATCATCTTTAAAGCCTTCAAGTCCCTGAGATTTTAGTTATCTCCTGCAGTACAGTGAATGAGATTCTTTTACTCTCTGTGTTAACAGCTTTTGGTGGGTATGACAAGGTATAGCAATTGTACTTTTCTCTGGAGAATTTATTTTCCTTTTCCCTGTGGTAATTACCTTTAAAAATTATTCTTATCTATTTTATTGAAAATAGCAAATTATTGATGTAGTAAGTGAATGTGGAATTTATAAAGTTTAACCCTGTATTGCAAATTTAAAACAGAAGGTGCCAATCCTGTGATCTGTCAGAGAAATGTCAATAGATGTGTGTATTTTTCCTATTTAATTGGGGGCGCTAAAAAAATCTCTTGAGTGGTTCCTCCTGTATTGTTTCTGATCTGGAAGGTCTCTTGATGCTCAAATGGGTACTCAGAAGTGCTATTCTTCTTAAACCTTTAACAGTGCTTTTGTTGTCCTTGGAGATAGTGCTGTCTTAGTAGTGTGTGTGTGTGTGTGTGTGCGTGTGTGTGTGTGTGTTTGTATCTTCCTGAGTTTTTTTCCCTACTGAGTATTTTAATCGTTTTCACCATTGATTAAAAGCCTATGTACTGTCTTCAGGTGAACGGTTGGATTTTCCTCTTAATTCAATACAAGATGTTTTTATGATTCAGGTCCTTGATAAGGTTGTCCTTTTGGCACAAATACCCAATAGAGAATGTATCATAACAGCTTTATTCTGATGATGGAGAAGATTCCTTTGCAGAGGATCAGATTGGGAAGCATTCTATCTAGGCTTGATTATTTGTTGTTTTTTTAATTTTCATTATTTCCTATGTATTCATTAAAACAACATTGTCTAGAGGTTGTGTGTAAGTGTTTTAAAGTAATTTTAATGGTGATACTTTTTCATATTTGAATAAGTATAACAGGAACTAGCTCATGCCACATATAAAGATAATGTGAGTGATGCACACTCTAGACTTCACCTCCTTGCAGGGACCTGGAGGAGCTAACAGAACAACTGCAAATTGCTACTCTTTCAGAATTTCAAAAGACAGAAGATGCTTCACTCCAAAATCTAGCCATGACTATTTTCAGTGAATAGCCTAGACCCCTACATTTCATCCACATGTATGTGGCATTCTGTAGTTATTTCTCCTTGAAGGATTACTATAAGGATATCTAATACTTGGCAGGGATACAAATAATATAGAAGAATTTTTAAAAAGCACTCAGGAGACTCTTTTCATGCTGCAACTTTTTATTAAGGAACATTTAGATGAGGATATTGAAAAGTTAAAAAAAAAACCAAAACCAAAAATCAAAAAACAAACCCTTCAAAGAATCTGTCAAGTTTTTCTTGATAGGAGTTCCCATCGTGGTGCAGTGGTTAGCGAATCTGACTAGCAACCATGAGGTTGTGGTTTCGATCCCTGGCCTTGCTCAGTGGGTTAATGATCCAGCATTGCCATGGGCTGTGGTGTGGGTCACAGACTCGGGTAGGATCCTGCGTTGCTGTGGCTCTGGCGTAAGCCAGTGGCTACAGCTCTGATTAGACCCCTCGCCTGGGAGCCTCCATATGCTATGGGAGCGGCCCTAGGAAAGGCAAAAAGACAAAAAAATAAAAAATAAAGTTTTTCTTGATAACCTTGGAAAGCAGGGAAGGGGGCTGAAAGTAGCAGTTCAGTTAATACAGAAGTGTGCCCCCATCTGTTGAATGCAAGGAAGGTACTGACTCTTTAATTTTGAGACTTGGATTATGTTCCTGTAATGTTCTCTGTAATCAGAGCTCTAGTCTAGGCACGGAGGCAAAGTCTCCCAAACCTATAGGCTTTTCTGTCACTATAGTCTCTCCCAAATCAATAATGGGGTAAGCACTGTCTCATTCATCTCCCCAGTCAGCCATTAATTCCCCAGTTTAGGAGGTCACTGTGTTGACGGAGCAGGATTTAATGACCTTATGTTACAGGTAAAGTCATTTTACCAAACCATCAATTTTAATTCTTTTTGATCCTTGTTTGTTTGGGTTTTTTTTTTTTTTTGTTTTGCCATGCCCACAGCATTTGGATGTTCTCAGGCCAGGAATCGAACCCTCACCACAGAAGCAACCCAAGGTGCTGCAGTGACAATGCCAGGTCCTTAACCTGCTGTGCCACAAGGGAACTCCCCCTTTAAAGCTTTTGATGCTGGAGATTATGGGGATCAACTGAATGCCTGGAATACCTTATAGACCTCAGAAGTACAGTCATGCCTCAAAATTTTATTTCTGCTTATTTTTGAGGAAATAGATTTGAACTGTTTCCATGCATTTCCCAACTCGATGGGGAAAAAAATGTAGTTGCTTTGGGCTTTCTGCATTAATTTCTGTGTCTTTATTTTTGTAACTTTGTTCTTCTGGAATTTTTTTTTCATGAACTGCAAACAGTTCTGTATCACATTGTCATGATTTGCTCATAGGATATTTATTCATTTTAAGTAGGAAGGCATTTTATGAAGATATGTTGTTTTCTCTGAAGATGGGAAAACCATATAGCTTTGGTAGGAGTCATTTTCAACACTTGATTATTTCCAATTTCTATCCAAAATTAAGGAGACAACTAAAACTTCTAGGAAAAAAATCTAGGAAAATATGCTTTTTCAACTAACTATTGGTGAACATAGCAGAAATGAAACTTCAAAAACTTATGGAATGACTCCTCAAAAGGGAAAAAAAAATTTCTGAACAAATTATTATTTGGTTCTAATCTATTTTCTTATTAATATTTAAAAGAGAAGATAATAGATTAAAAAAATAAATGTATCATAGTTCCCATTGTAGTTCAGTGGGTAGAGAACCCAACTAGTATTTATGAGGACGCAGGTTCAAGCCCTGGCCTTGCTCAGTGGGTTAAGGATCTGGCATTGCCATGAGCTGTGGTGTAGTTCGCGGAAGTAGCTCAGATCCCACATCGCTGTGGCTGTGGTGTAGGCCAATGGCTGTAGCTCTGATTTTACCCCTAGCCTGGGAGCTTCCATATGCTGCAGGTACAACCCTAAAAATATAATAAGTAAATACATGTATAGAAAATTGACCTATTTGAAGAAGCTATGAATTAGGGATTTTTAAAAATATTTGACAGCATCTCTATCTTTCTGCTAAGAGCTTTTATTCTTTGTGGCAAAGTGTTCCTCCTCCAATTATCTTCTAGGTAAACCCACCCCAGGGTTTTACTTTATAATTTTATCCCTCTTCCTTTCACTTTTTAAAAAATTTATTATTTTTTTTTAATTTATTTTTTTCCACTGTACAGCATGGGGACCAAGTTACACTTAACATGTATACATTCTTTTTTCCTCCCTTTGTTCTGTTGCAATATATGTATCTAGACATAGTTATCAATGCTACACAGCAGGAACTCATTGTAAATCCATTCCAAGAGCAATAGTTTGCATATGATAACCCCATGCTCCTAATCCCTCCCACTCCCTCCCTCTCCCCCTGGGCAGCCACAAGTCTATTCTCCAAGTCCATGATTTTCTTTTCTGTGGAAATGTTCATTTGTGCTGGATATTAGATTCCAGTTATAAGTGATATCATATGGTATTTGTCTTTGTCTTTCTGACTGACTTCACTGAGTGTGAAAGTCTCTAGTTCCATCCATGTTGCTGAAAATGGCATTATGTCGTTCTTTTTTATGGCTGAGTAATATTCCATTGTGTATATATACCACATCTTCCTAATCCAATCATCTGTCGATAGATATTTGGGTTGTTTCCACGTCTTGGCTATTGTGAATAGTGCTGCAATGAACATGTGGGTGCATGTGTCTTTGTTAAGGAAACTTTTGTCTGGATACATGCCCAAGAGTGGGATTGCAGGGTCATATGGTAGTTCTATGTATAGATTTCTAAGGTATCTCTAAACTGTTCTCCATAGTGGCTGTACCAGCTTACATTCCCACCAACAGTGTAGGAAGGTTCCCTTTTCCCTCTTCCTTTCAAAATTTACGCATGTGTATATATATATATCCCTTTGCCTCTGAGTCAGAAAAGGGATAAAGTTTTATCTAATGGTTTGGTGTATTGATTTTATCAAAAATTTTGAAACTTTATGGAGATTTTGGGGGGTAATTATTTTAAAATCAGAGAAATTAAAATGTAATGGAGGGATTAGAAATACCAGGGGATATGTATTTTGGTACAGACATAATTTCTGCAAGCATCCTTTAAATTATATCTACTTTTGTATAATAACTATTCTGCTAATATTAAATACATTGAATTCATGTAGCAAATGCTTCACTTTGTTATGCGAAAATGAAATTCATTAATTACTACAGTGGTTTACATTTCTAAAGTAATTTCATGTGCGTTTTCTCTTGTGATTACCTCAACAACCATATGAAGAACAGTACACAGCTTCACCTTTTACAAATGAGAGAATTGAGCCTCAGAGAGGTTAATAAATTTGCTCAAGTTGGCCCACCAGTACGTGGTAAAAATAGAAGAGAAGTGAAGTCTCTGGACTCCTGGCCTGGTAACTGTTCCATCACTGTTAAGAGAGCAAAGAGATTGAAATTCATCTAATATCCTTCTCTTTATTCACTATAAATATATTTTGTATTCTGGATATATATGTGTTCTGAATATATATATATGGAATCTGTGATCTACTTTGATCCATAGGAGGTGCTGAGAGGCATAGACATGACCTTGCTCAGAAGGAGACCCCTGTCTAATTGGGAAGGTTAAAACACCTAAACAGATTACTATAATGAAACATAGAAAGCAAAAAGTGCTACAACTGAGGAAGGCAAAATGCTGAGTGAATTTAGAGAATCATCTAGCTGGGAAGGGAACATTTGTCTTCATACTGAAGTGTGCACATGAGTGTGGCTCTTTAGAATGTCTCAGGGAGGGACACATGGAGGTGAAAGAGGAAGAGAATACATAAAGCAGAGGGTAGTTGAGAGCAGAGGTATTGGGAAGGAAAAATGGTACATGATAGAGAATTTGCCCGCATTTATTTGCTTTCTATCAATGCCCCCTTCTCTGCTAACACTACCCCAGTATTTCTTGGAGCAGCTACTTCTCGCCAACTCTAAATTTATGTGTTTTGGGGGAGGTTGATCTTCTTGTTATGCTCCAAAATCACAGTAGGCAGGCCTGGTGAGTCAGAGTTACACTGGTCCAGGGATATGCATGTTATCTAGGACTTTTGAAAAAAGCATACTTTTTTTTTTTTTTTTTTTTGCTGAGGTTGCTCAGGCAGTAGAATACAACTGGTGGGCTTCTCTGCTATTTGATGGGGGAAGCCTTTGGTTGGGAGACAATTCTGCATGGTTCTCTCACATTTCTGCTCATCTTATGGACAAAATACTGATTACTCTTTGTTCCATATTATTTTGTTTCATTATAATTTGACTTTGTTCCACTATATTTTTAAATATGTTTGCTTAGTAAGTAGCCTTGAAAAGAGAGATCCAGAGACCCAAAGTAAAGGAAAAGACTACTCACTGCCCATTATATTCACTTTCCCTAAGCTTCAGGTCCCTCTCCTATAGCTCAACATATTGCTTGTGCAGCATACACCTGGGCTTGTCTGTGTCACCCTGTGGGATCTAGGAATAAGTGGGAGTTCATAGTTAAATGCTGATATTTCTGCTGCTGGCTGTGCCATGGTAATGAAGCCCTTTGGCTCTGGTGCAGGAGTGTCATTTCTTTTGTTCATGTCATGTTACTGAGGTAGGTTAACTCATTTGCTTACAAGCAAGGTAGAATCTCAGACTTTCCTCATTATTTGATGCTTCTATAAACCAACTTAAAAGAGGTTTATAACATATTTTTTAAAACATCTAAATCAAGTTGTGCCAGACTCCAAATATCTCTATACTAAGTTGCATGAGCAAGCCATTTCCTTTCTTGCTTAAGCTGAAGTTTCTGTCACTTGCAACCAAAGAATCCTGATTAATCTTTATGTATGAGCACTACCTAATGATTTATTTTAACTGAAAGTGTAAGATGTAAGAATAGGATTACTGAAAGATTAAATTAGAAATAGATTTCTAAAACAGGATTTGACTTGGAAAGAACTGAACAAATGGAATCTTCCTGTTAGATTGCAATGTTTTGCATACATTGTATTCTTGAATACCAATGTAGTAATTTTGTTCCAGTGTGTTCTGTGCACATACTCAAGTAGTTAAAAAATACATGTAGGTCTTTAATTGTTACTAACTTTGAGAAGACTAGAAATAGATATTATTTACTCATAAGCAAATTCAAATCACATGACTTACCTGGAGTTCCAGTGTGGTCTGAGTATAAACTGTAGTTTATATAATTGCCTATAGAAACTTCATGTCTTCCTTTCTGTCATATTTCATTTCAAAATATATCATCAGGCAAATAAAAAATATGTACACTAATTACATAAAGTAACAAAATTGATACATACATTTTAAGTAAAGTGATAGTCTACAAACTCAAGGATTTCATTTTTCAAGTAAGTGACAAATATGTGTGATATGATGAAAGAAGAATTAAGCCTGAAGTAATTCTATCCATGTTTTTTGCTAAAATATGGGTAAAACATAAAAATTCAAAGAAATACTAATAAAATGAGATTTTTTTTTTATTATTTCTAGAAACTTTATAGTGTTCTGGATTGCTGGTAGGTGAACAAACTGATACAAATATTCTGTAAAGAAATTTGTTAAGATATATTAAGAAACCTAAAAGTTTGTGTCTATTATTTCCCTAATCCTAAATTTAAATCTAAGTCTATCTATAGCCATACCACAATTTCCTAATCTACTTTTAGCAATCTAACAAATAAAAAAATTGTAATTCACATCCATTTCAATATAGTTATCATAGCTCTAGTTATAATGGATAAGCAGACAATGAAAATAGTATTAGATTATTGACAGAGTTAAATATTTCACATACATTTAAAAAATTTCATATCACCATTAAGAAGACATATTTCAAGGATCATCTGGGACAATCATTATGATATAATATTAAATGAAATACAAAGGCAAGTATTGCCCAGACAAGAACACATTTGATATCCATGATGAACAAAAAGAAAATGCACTTAACAAATGAAGGAAAGGAAATTCACCAAAGATGAGATCATGCTTATTTCAAAATGGTAACATTAGAGGTGATTTTAATTTTATATTTTATAATTTGTTTATCAAATCTTTTTTAAATTTTATTTTTTATTATAGTTGATTTACAGTATTTCTTCAACTTCTCTTGTACAGCAAAGTGGCCCAGTCATACACAGTTCTGTGTGCTGTACAGTAGGACCCCCATTGCACATTCATTCTTTTCTTTTGTCTTTCTCTTTCTGACTTACTTCACTTAGTGTGAGAGTCTCAACCATTCATCTTGCTTATATATACCACATTAATCCATTCATCTGTCGATGGACTTTTAGGCTGTTTCCATCTCTTGGCTATTGTGGATAGTGCTACTGTGAACATACCGGTGCAAGTTATCTTTTTCAGTGAAAGTTTTGTCTAGATATATGCCCAGGAGTGAGATTGCTGAGTCATATGGTAGTTCTGTGTTTAGTTTTCTGAGGTACATCTGAACTGTTTAACATGGTGGTTGTACCAATTTACATTCCCACCCAACAGTGAAGGAGGGTATCCTTTTCTACACACCCTCGCCAGCATTTGCTACTTATTGACTTGTTAATGATGGCTATTCTGATGAGTGTGAGGTGGTATCTCATTGTAGTTTTGATTTGCATTTCTCTAATAATTAGTGATGTTGAGTATCTGTGTGTTTCTTTGGAGAAATGTTTATTCAGGTCTTGTACCCATTTTTCAATTGGGTTGTTGGTTTTTTTGTTGTTGAGTTGTATAAGTTGATTGTATATTTTAGAGATTAAGCCCTTGTTGGTTGCATTGTTTGAAACTATTTTCTCCCATTCTGTTGGTTGTATTTTTTTTTTAAATGATTTCCTTTGCTGTACAAAAGCTTTTAAGTTTGATTATATCCCATTGGTTTATTTTTTATTTTTTATTTCTGTTGCTTTGGGAGACTGACCTAAGAAAACATTTTGTACAGTTGATGTCAGAGAATGTTTTGCTTATGTTCTCTTCTAGGAGTTTGATGGTGTCTTATCTTTATGTTTAAGTCTTTAAGCCATTTTGAGTTTATTTTTGTGTATGGTGTGAGAGTGTGTTCTAGTTTCACTGATTTACATGTAGCTGTCCAGTTTTCCCAGCAGTACTTGCTGAGAAGACTGTCCTTTTCCCATTTTACATTCTTACCTCTTTTGTCAAAGATTAATTGACCATAGGTGTATTGATTTATTTCTGGGTTCTCTATTCTATTCCAATGTTCTGTATGTCTCTTTTGGTACCAGTACCACACTGTCTTGATTACTGTAGCTTTGGATGTTGTCTGGAGTCTAGGAGAGTTAATGCCTTCTGCTTGTTTTTTATTATTTTTTTTCCCTCTTTTCTTTTTTTTTCCTTCAGGATTGCTTTGGCAATTCTGGGTCTTTTATGGTTCCATATAAATTTTTGGATTATTTTTTCTAGTTCTGTAAAACATGTCATGGGTAATTTGATAGGGATTGCATTGAATCTGTAGATTGTTTTGGGTAGTATCACCATTTTAAAAATATAAATCCTTCCAGTGCGAGCATGGAATATCTTTCCATTTCTTTGAATCCTCTTTAATTTCCTTGATTAATATTTTATAGTTCTTAGCATATAAGTCTTTCACATCCTTAGTTATGTTTATTCCCAGGTATTTAATTTTGGGGGGTGAGATTTTAAAAGGTATTTTATTTTTGTATTCCTTTTCTAATATTTCATTGTTAGTGTACAGAAATGTGACTGATTTCTGATTGTTCATCTTGTATCCTGCTACTTTGCTGAATTCATTGGTCAGTTTGAGTAGTTTTTGTGTGGAGTCCGTAGGGTTTTCTATATATAGTATCATATCATATGCATAGAGTGACAATTTCACCTCTTCTCTTCCGATTTGGATACCTTTTATTGCTTTTGTTTGTCTGGTTGCTGTGGCTAGGACTTCCAACACTGTGTTGAATAAAAGTGGTGAGAGTAAACATCCTTGTCTTGATCCAGCTTTTGGTTGGAAGGCTGTTAGCTTTTCTCCATTGAGTACTATATTGGCTGTGTGTTAAATCTTTTTTTTTTTTTTTAATAACATGACATGTTTCTATAACTAGAAAAAAATCTGTCTTAAAAATAAAGTACTCAAATAAGAAACAAACATTCTGCTCATGGATGAAATCAGCCCATCTATGAAACTTTGTACCCTACAATTTCAGAGTACCTAATAAGGTAAGAATAATATGATTTTATGGTACAAAGGTTCAAAAATGAAATGCACACTATGTTTGTGATACGAATATTTCTAATACTGGAACTGCCAACAGAGAGTACACTATTTTGCATATTTTAGCTTTTTTTCTCTTAGCATTACATGACCTTATGCTTTATTTGCATAATTTAAATGACTCCTTTGAGTGGCATGTAGTTGCATAATTATTCTTTTAATTACTGTTATTAACCTGTTTGTGTAATAGCAGATAATTTGAATAGATCATTTTCGTCTTTCAAAATTTGCAGTTTCATATGCAGTATAGATAGATTATATCAAAATGGCAAAATTATATGAATAGACATAAAGAGAACCATAGAAAGATCTTTAGGATCACAGATTTGTCTTTTTTCTAAATAAGCACAAAGAAGAATCTACATTATTTGTATAAAAGCATTAGAAGTTAACATTTAACTGTTATGTCTTCTATAATTGTGGCAAACCATCTGCAACAACAACAAAAAAATAAAATGTAGGTTCAATTGTTTGATTCTATAGAATGATGCCATTTTCTTATCTTTTGAAATAATTTTTCTTATATAATAAACCTGAGAAGAAATCATATACTGATAAATTATGCTTAATTCTAGATAGCTATATAATATACTTTGAAACTCAAAGTCAGATGGATTTTATACTGTTTTTATTTTCTTGAGTTGTCTAAAAACAAAATAATTTGTTACTTGCAAGAATTCTTAATATTTAAATTATTAAATATTTAAATTAAAATTAAAATATTTTATTAATAAAAATAGTAATTATAGGGCATGTCAGATCCTTTAAATTTCCTTATTTACCTTCCAAATAGATGAGGCATAAGGATGGTGAAGGTGAAGCAGATGTCTGATACCCCATAAGGCACAGAGCATGGTTTTGTAACTTAGGATCAGAAGACACTGGGCATCTTAGGCTGGCATATTACAGCTGTCACCTCTTCCTATTATTAACCAACATTTCTTTAAAATTCGCTATGCTTTGCCATAAGAAAGAATCTGATGGCCTGTAATTGAAGTGCATTTTATTTTCTTTGTGCATGCATATATGTCAGGTGTTATAAAGATGGTCAAGAGAAAGAAGGCAAAGTCCTGTCCTTGTTTGCAAAGAGCTGCTACTTCCATAAGGGGAGGCCATGCATTGTGCATGCCTCATGTCCCCAAATGACAACAGAGTAGAGTTGTGTGCTTTTGAGCATTAAATAGGTGGTTTAGGAGTCCCCATCATGGCTCAGTGGAAACAAATCTGACTAACATCTATGAGAACACAGGTTCAATCCCTGGCCTCAATCAGTGGGTTAAGGATCTGGCATTGCTGTGAACTGTGGTATAGGTTGCAGACACGCCTTGGATCCTGTGTTGCTGTGGCTGTGGTATAGGCTGGCATCTACAGCTTCAATTTGACCCCTAGCCTGGGAACCTCCATATGTTGAGGACTAAATAATAAATAAATAAATACGGTTTAAACAATAGGTCCCCCAAACAAGTCACTGTAGGAAGATAATAGTGCAGTCAAAGGACTAAGAGCAGATGGAGGGGTTTTCATTAAGGTGAAAGGGCTCCGGCCCATCAGAACCAAGGGGCAACGTGAGTCAGGGTACAGAAATGATAACAGGATTAGCATAAATTATACCAAACAGTGTAATTATCTACTTGAGCCAGAAAACCTTCCTAGAGGGGTAGCCCTTTCTTTCTTTCATCTTAATTCCAATAAATTTGCGAACTTGTTAATTCTCTCTCTTTAACATATCTCTCACCTGTACTCCTACATCATGTCATCCTGAGGACTCATACCTTAATTTAGTATCTCATTAGTACCCTACTCAGCTATAGTCTTTTAACTGACCTCCTTGCTTAATGTTTCAGATCTCCATCAATACATCCTATTTTCTGCTGGCAATATGATCATTCTAAGGTGCAAATCATGACCATGTTAGTCCCTTGCTTAAAATCCCAATCTCTTCACATTAGCTCTAATTATGAAGTATATGTAATTACAGGTTTTGAACTAGTTTTGACTTATAATGAGAGCAGTTTTATAGTAGAACTGCTTAAAGCCTGCATCAGGAGATTTTGGGCTGCAAGTAACAAAATATCTATCTAAAAATGGCTTAAAATGAAAATACTTATTGTCTCATATAGAGAGAACACTTATATATCCTTCAATATATGCTTCATACCCTACTTTTTTCAAGACTCTTCTCATTTTTCCTTCCCCTAGGTAGAGTAAACATGTATCCTTTCTAGCAAGAGCATTTACTATTAAAGGTTATTAGTCAACCTATCATAAAATGTAGTGCCTTACTCTCATAATAACCTCAAGTTCTTTGAGGGAGCCATGTCTGATCCATCTCTGCATTTCTAAAGTCATGTGCAATGTTTTGTGGATTAAGGGAATGAATACATGGCTAGTTGGTGGACAAATAATTGACTAAATAGGATGGAGTCAGATCTTATACCCATAGTTGTATGGATGCAATACAATTGTCCTCATTACTTGCCCCACATCATAGATTATAGATTGGAGATTCTCAGAACAACACATCTTTTCTCTACATTGCTCCAAATGAGTATGTGATACCCGAGATTTTGCCAAAACAACTATCTTCTTGTTTTTCAGTCTGACAATATAAGTAAAAATTAATAGCAAGAACTCTGATATTGATGGAGTAACTTGCCATCCTGAAACAATCATTGCAAATTAGTACCCTTAAAAAAACATTATTCCTATCCCATATAAATAGTGCAAACATGTATATTTATAATTGTGTTCAAATAATGCTGTTTAAAATGAACTTGCTTTAGTACTGAAGTTTAGCAAAACATTTGCTAGTGTTTCCAAAAATACTTTGAAATTGGTAGCTAATATCCTCTGCAATATTTGTTAATAGAAAAGTGAGACTTGTTTCATTCAAAAGATGTTTTATAATATTTACATGTCAAAACCATGTAAATACTATATGTTACAGAAAATTGTTATTCATTATTACTATATCTTAAATTTTATGTTGAAAGCCTTATGTGATAGAGTAAAACAATAATGAACTGGATTTTGAGAGCACACATTAAGTATCAAATGAAAGAGTCATGTAGATGATCATCCATACAGAGGTCATAAGTTATAAAATGAATTTGCTTTCCATAAAATATTTTACAGTATATTACAAAAGATCTGTTATTTTTCCAGATTAATAGAATAACATGGTGTTTTTTTTTTTTTTATTTTTTTTACCATTCTAAGCACCATATAAAACATGTTTAGATCCCTAAGAGATTTTTCTGAGGTTCTTATAGCTTGTACTCAAAAGAAATTTCCCTAGTTAGAATTGCATTTAACAGAGTAAATTTATGATTCCTAAAATAGAGTGCCATTTCTAACGCTCAAGGAGGTATAGTGGAGTCAGAGGTGTCTGGTCTTACTTATTAATTCCACCTCTCCAACTCCTTCTTTGAGCTTCATACTTTTTTTCTCCCGGTTGAGAATTTTTCAGAAGTGAGTGTTGGAAAGAATGTAACCAAGTCTTGCATTATATAATAGAACACACACTTAGGAATTTCATGTGGGCTACAAAAAAAAAAAAAAAAAAAAAAAAAAGTCTGTAAATCTCAGCGTACAGAAAGTTAACACTAGAATGAACAGGATATTCCAAGGTGACTCCTTATAAAGTAGAAGGACAGGAGTGGACACATATGCACTCTTAGAGGTAAAAGAACCAACCTGCTTTTCATTATAAAAGATGGCCCAACAATTAAGTACCCAGTTTCTATCTCTTACTGATGATTTTATTTTCAGAAGCTGTAGGAAAATTAGCAGTCATTTCACATATGGCGAATTGGAGGAATCACTTTGGATTGGGGGTGACTCAGTGACTCAGAAAGTCAGGAGAGAGATTTATGGCAGTCTGCTGAAATTACACAAGTTAGCAATTCCACTTGATTAACAATATCACTGTGAGTCTCTAGCCCCTTGCCTCTCCACTGTTTAGATCAGGAATCAGACCATGGAAGGACTAGAATCAAAACCTGTCCTGCATTCAAAGTCATGAGGCCATGGAGATCAGCTGCCCAGTCAAAACCAGGGTATATGGATATATCACATGTCATAGGATATATGTGGAAGTTGAGTCTGAGACAAGCACAAAGCAAAAGGATGTTTGCAACACATCCGAGTCCCTTTAAACAAGTCCGAAGTCAGATATTCATGTTGTCCATCCAGGTATGGAATGGGGCTATAGTCAGTGCAGCAGGTAGTAAAACTCACTCACACAGTCTAGGAGCCAAAGTCAGAACCAGGTCACCCACAGCGTTGCTTTAATGCAGAGTGATCTTGACAGGCGGGGTCTCTTTTCTCCCTAGGTCTAGCCAGCATTAGTCTTGATACAGCCTCTGGCTGAGCCTACAGGCAGGAGAACCAGACGAATGCGGAGGAGGCTGGTACTGTTAGTTCCTGGCAGTTTCTGAGGCACAGTGTCACCCCTACCTCTGCTTTTCTCCATTTGTCCCAGTCAGAATCTCCCACTGCTGTCCTCCTTCATCATCTATCCCTGCCCCCAACACTTTTCTGGGTTTCTCCCTACAGCTCTATGAGACTGCTTCTAGAATTTTCATGGGAATGGATAAAGTATCTCCTTCTCTCCTCAACAAGGAAATGCTAACATTGTTCCTCAGCCAGCAACCTTTCTGTCCACATCACACCTGCAAATGACTCTAAACCATGAGAATGTTGGGCTCACTAACATGTCTGTTTTGCTATTCGACTCCTATGCCTCCTTGCTTTCCATGTAATCTACCATCTCTCTTCCTCTACAGCAAGTGTTCTTAATGTGATGTCTGTGCACACATGCGATTCAGACGGTCTATGGACCGCTTGAAAATTATAATTAAAAGTTGGGGCGTTCCCGTCATGGTTCAGCCGTTGACGAACCTGACCAGCATCCATGAGGACTCGGGTTCAATCCCTGGCCTCACTCAGTGGATTAAGGATCAGGCATTGCTGTGAGCTGTGGTGGAGTTGGCAGACGTGACTCGGATCTGATGTTGCTGTGGCTAGGGCGTAGGCTGGTGGCTACACCTCCGATTAGACCCCTACACTGGGAACCTCCATATGACACGAGTGCTGCCCTAAAAAAGACAAAAAAAAGAAAGCTGGGGTATATGTCTGACTGTGAATTTTTCTGAAGAGAGTCCATGATTTTCACTGGATTTTCAGTGAGACTATTGACATAATTTATGACATCTATTTAATTCGTTGGCTTCCTATCATTTCCTTTCTAATATAACAATGGTATTTCCTACTACCACAATTGCTAATGGAATTTGTTCACCCCTTTACAACTTATTATATTCTTTAAGTTACTCTTTCATGTCCGTACTTTATTTGAAACCCATGACTTTCCTCAGGGGAGGGCAGGACCTTTTATATCCATTTTACAGATGAGGAAAATAGACTCAGAGAGATTAAGGACCTCTCTAAGCTAAGTAAATGGCAGAGCAGAGCTGGGAGCAGGGACCAAGTATCTAGACTTGATCTGAAAGGTAAGAGTTGGCACTATGCATGGCCAAGCCACTTAGTGTTTGGGTATTTTTCTTCTTTGACCTACAGTTTTTTCTCTTCAGTACTGCCTTCAGTATTGTACAAAAAGCTTGGTGTATTTTTTAACCAGATTTTCTCTATCTCCAAATTGAGGACTGCTGTATAATGTGATTTTTCTGTGGAGCTTCAAATCTCTTTCAGTATATTTAGAAGCAAAATATTTCACTGATTAAAACATAAGACAGAAAATCATTAGTTCCAGGAGCTAAATGTATATCTGGTTTGGATTTGCTGAGTAACCCTAGGCAAAACACTTAACCTTTCTTTCTCAATTAATCTGTGAAATGGAGTTAAAATATTATCTTGTACCAGTAAAGTGCAGTTAATAAATCATTGTATACATAGAGGTTTATACATACTATGTAAACAAAAATGTTGAACAGGTCAGTATTCCCTGGACTAAATTAATTTTAAAAAATTCTTAGGCGTATAAGATTGAATGTGTAATTCATTTCATGATTAGACTATTTATAAAAGAAATCCACATTTTTTTCCCCCTGCATTTCTGGTTGATTATTTCTCCCACTAAATGTACTGTCTCATCAAAGCAGTGTTTGTTCATTTGCAGAATCGTTTAGCGTGTATTGGACTATGGGGACCTGAGATGGAACTTTTCCCATTTAAGAAAATAGCCCCTTTGTAGTTAGATCCCTGTAGGGGACACTTTAGGAGAGTGATGTTGTTATATCATGCTTACAAATACCTCATCTGGGTTTGGAGTCTCTGATATATCTGCTCGTTCAAGATAGCGGCACTTAGCAATTCAACAAGATGTAAGTTGGCTAATAAACAAAGCCAGTATTCTCTGGAGGGAGTTGAACAACACTTCCTGTGTTTGACTCTGGCTGCCCTGAAGTTGTTTTAAGCCCAGCACTGCTGGTGATGTTTCCCCCTGGTGCACTGAACAGCTCATGCCATGTCAAAGGGCGTTGACCTTTTCACTTGTAGAACAAAAAGACTGGAAACAAATTATGCTCTGAGAACTGGTCAAAGGATAACAAAAAAAAAAAAAAAAAAGGAAGAAGCAAAAAGAAAAAAAGTGCTTGACCCTCCCCTCCCAAACAAGTGATGAACACAAATTCTAAGCTTTGGAGCATTATCTTTAGAGTATTAGCTCTTTAACAAAATTTTCTTGAAAATGTAATATGAGAATTTGCTTCACTTTACTCTGAAACCACCCACCTCCACCCTCTTGTCTCCCTTTGCAGAACATCATGAACCAGCTACTGTTGTCTCTGCTCCCCCTGTCCCACTGATTCTATTCCAATTTACGAGCTGTCCACTGCGGAGCTGAGGCTTCCAGCAAGAATGACTCATCTGCAAGTTTTGTTCGTGGTTTCTAAGAGTATATTTAGTGTGGAGAACTGGAGGATGTAGCATCTCCAAACACATGCTAGGGTACAGAATTTGAGTGGGAGGAAGAGGATGGGGCTAAAATAGAACTGTAATAAGCCAAAGAACTGGAGGCCCGGCTTAGCCTTCTCAGCTGTGTAGCTTCAGCAACACCTACAGTTCCTGGCCAAGAATGGCACGCCGGTGGAGTGCAGTGGAAATCAGTCCTCTCCAGGGGTTTCAGTTGGAAAAATAATGTGAAAACATCCTTAATGTAAAAAGTAATCACAAGTAAAATGAGTAAATGATGCTATGCTTTACTATTGTTTCTAGTTGATGGAAAAGGATTTTTTCCTTCTATCAGTGAAATTAGACAACACTTGCCCAGGAGCTACCTGTGCAGGTAATTTTGTTGGGTGGGCTGATCACAGTCAGAATCCTTAAGAAATTGTTGAATTTGGATCTTCCATAGTAAAACCCAAGTTGAATTTGACACGGTTTCAGGGGCCCCTTTCTTCTTTCTCCCAAACATTCAAGGTCAGTTATGAAGATCCAGTTAGGATTTGATGTTTAGGTAGCTTGTCAGTTCATTGGCTTCCACCCCTTAGTCAGCATTTAGAAGCAGTGATCACAAAAGTGGAGAATCTGAGGCCCAGGTCCCCACACACTCCGAAGTGTGACCAAAGTAGCTTTCTTTTGTTGAAACTAACACTTCCCTCAAGGTCTTTAACTGCAGGTCTTTCCTTGCCTTATGGCTCTTTGTTTCTTTATGTATCCCATTTTTTTCTCTGGCTGTTCCTATTTTTTTCTTGCCGGTCAGTCTTTTCTTCTTTCATTTTCTTTTCACTGTTCCTTCTCCTGTTCCCCCCCCCCCCTTTCATTTCTTTTCCTTATCTGATTATATTTGAACTATAGATTATATTTAAATAGCTTCTAAATCTTTGCAGAAAGTTTCATATATATACATACATATATATATATATATATATATATTTTTTTTTTTTTTAATACCCACTTAGGTCATTGTTCCTTTGTGTGAAAACTTGATCTTTGTTATCCCTCAAACGGAATCATGGATAATGACAATTTTTATTTACCTTATGGACAAAGAGAGTAGGGTAGGATTCAGTAATTTTAATTGCAATTTCAATCATACTTTATAAATAACTGGTATTATTTCATTCCTCAGATCTTTTCTTGTTGGTCTAATGTATAGCCAGTTATATTTAAGTTAAATATTAACTGTAGTCTATCAATATAGGGGGAAAATCATCCATTTATCTGATAACCAAATAAATATAAATTGAGTTACTTACCTTCCCTTATTTTTTGCCAAATTGTATAAGCAAGAGGAAAAAAAATTACGCCCCCAATGCTTGTGATAGTTCTGTGAAATTCAGGATTCACTGTATACATTGCCAGTAGGAATATAAATTGATCCTTTCTCTCTCCCTCTCTGTTTTTCTCTCCATATGTGTGTATATATATAAATATGTTAAATATTGCATATGTATACACAGATACATATACAAATACATATACTGTAAGAATACATACATGTTTTCTCTGTAAGAAGACACATATGGAGAAACATTGCACCAAGGTCTTGTAAGCTTTATTTTTATTTTTTATTTTTTGGCTGCACCTGTGGCACATAGAAATTGCTGAACCAGGGATCAAGTCTGAGCCACAGCTTCCAGGGATAAAACCCATGCCACCACAGAGACAACCCTGGATCTTTAACCTGCTGTGTCACAGCGAGAACTCCCTTGATTTTTAATTTTTTTCTTCAAGCTGTAAAAATGTTGAAAGGTAACATCATTAAATTACTTTGCATTCCAAGGGGAAAATTATATTTGCTCTCTCTTGTTGATCATTATTTACATCATTGTAGTAGGAAGTTGCTCCCCAGTTCCACCAAATAAAAAATATTGTTTTCTAAATATATTAACTTTTTAAAAAATCCTCTTCTAGTAGTCTTATTCATACAAAAAAAAAAAAAGCATAGCTTGATACTACAGTAAAGAAAAAGCAAAAAGGGAAATGCCAACACAGAATTCTTATCACCATTACAAAACATAATTTTATTTCTGAAAAAATCTGCCTTGCTTTTCTCTTTGGGCAACATTTAATATTTGAGGCTTATACTTAAAATAGACAAAAAAACATACCTGAACAATTGTGATTATGAGTGTTGTGTTAACAACTACTGCTGTTCTATCAAAACTGTGAACAGAGAATGGGTATTAATTAATGGGAGACATTACCAGGCAGGAAAAGTTGGGAGAGTATTCAATAAGCTGTCAAAACAGGAGCTGAATTCTATAGAACGGGTGTTCACATATCTGACAAAAATTGATCCTGAAACTTTGCTTTTCCATTTTTGCTTAGAAACAACATTACCCAGACTTTTACCTACTAATCTTTCAATAGCTTAGAATAATGGTGTTTATAGAATGAAAACGAAATTTATTTTAGTACCTTTGAGATCAACAAAACCACTGTGAATTGTGACACAAAAGGGATATACAGGTGTGTGTTTAGATCACTGCTTGAAGCTTTTTATATTATCTTGTAGGATTAAAGACTTCAGAAAAATAGAGCATGGTTTGGGAAATAAGTTGTGTCACATATTCCAGTTAAAGGCCATAGAAATCTTCAGAAAACAAACTAGTTTTTTAATTATAATTTCACAAGTGTCAATTTTATTTTCATGTGTGTATTTAAAATTTCTGTGGGTAAAACAGATGGCACAGTGACATGTAAACCATAAATAAAATGTCTGAGGTCAGTGAATTAGTCATAAGTATTTTTAATGAACACTGTGAGGGATTACTTTGAAGAAAAAGCAAAACATTTAAATAGACAGAAACTCTGATTTTCTAAACTGTATTTCTCACAACAAAATACGACCTGAGGAAAACTCCCATCTCTACAGTTTGGACATCTAACAGTGATTATTTCTGGGAAATGCCCATGAAGGTCTACGGTCTGATGGACACTTAAAGGCAGATTCATCTAAAAAGTCTTTCTCCTTTTCTTGTTTCCATACCTGAAGTTCCAGTATTATTCTTTGACATTAAAGGCAATGACAATTACTTGTGAAATGCTTGTTAAAACACTGGAACAGACTAAAGTAGTAAATTATAAAAGAAAAACAGCTGATCTATAAATCTATGAAAAGATGCCCTACCTCACTAATAACTGTAACATACACAATGCTGGCAAAAGTCATCGTGCCAGTATTTACAATAATGGAATACTGAGTACAGTCTAAATGTCCACCAATATGTTAAAGTACTTTATACGCATATTATGAACTACTCTACTGCTGCTGGAATGAGACTTAGATGTTATTCTTGGACACAAAAAAGTGTCTGTGACATATAATTGAGTTCAAAAAAATAAGGTTGTATAAGAGCTATGAGAAAAATACTATTATTGTAAAGTTATATACCTATGCTTATAAATATCTATAAATGTGTATATGCCTAATTATCTCTGGATAACTGGTCAGCTGCATGATTTGCTACTTTTTGGCCTTTTTTATACTGTTCATTTTATAAAAAATATAATTTTTTATAAAAAATAATGTATGCCATTCATAAATATCTTCACTTTGAAAAAAGTAGTTAGCTGGTAAGCCTCCTAAATGGACCTAGTTAATGTTCAACAGATTGTTTTTGCATTTATCACTGTCCAAGCATGCTCTGATACACTGTTAGGCTTTGGGATAAAAGAAAGACTAAGATATAGTCCATCCTCACTTTCCAGGTGTCCACAGTTTACTGGATGAGATATACTTCTAAATAGATCCTTATAAGTCCATACAATATAGATGCATATAGTAATGTAAAAATGAACAGAAAGGATATTAAAGAATGAATAACTTCCTGGCGGAAGTAGAAGGTTAGGGAGTATGGACAGAGGGTAATACCTGGGCAAGTTTAGAAAGAAAGAGCGGAAAATTGTCAGGAAGCTGGGGAAGCAGGTAGGAGAAGGAGAAAGAGTGAGAGAGAAAGAGAAAGCAGGTGTGAGAAGGAGAAAGAGGAGAAGAGAGAACAGAAGGTGGGAGGGCGTCCTGCTTTGGTAAAGTGTCAGAGGTGGAACCTATGGGCTCTGTGGAGTTGAAAATGAGGCTGGAGAGAGACACACGGAGTGCTTCCCAGGATTAGTTGGTTCTAATCCCCTTTTAGAACCTAATCTAATTACTGGAAACAGTCGTAATTTTAATCAATCATGTCAGGTTCTACAGTTTAGACTTTAAGGGCATGTCCACATTTTGTTTTGTTCTTTCTGAACAGACAGCTGATACAAAGTCACTGATTCAACTGGCTCTTCCAGTGGCTCTGTTCCTGGTAGGTTTTTATTGCTAAACTTAAGCTGGTAACATAAACAGTAACTGAGACCTATACCATGGTTCTTGTAGACACTCAGCTGTGCATGTCTAGTGGTTTTGCATGCTGGCAAACTGTCATTTAGTTGGAGCAGTCATCAGCCAAGTTGGGCAGAGGAGACTGCAGCATGAAAGCTGTCAATTTGTACATCACTGGTCACTAAGACAAGCACTGCCGTCTATACCACAATTCTTCATTGTTAAGTAACAGATCCTTATTCTTCTCATGCAATGTTATGGCAGTACTTACCAAAGTAACAAGTTGCTTAAAACTTCCATTTAAGTGGGAAATAGAAGACTAGCCTATAGTGAAGATCCTTGAAAATTACAAGAGGAAAGAAAATTAGGCTGATGTGCAACTAATTTTAGAAACTAATCAGTAGTAAAAATGCTTTTAGATACAGTTTCTCTCTGCACAGAGACATGATTCAGCAGCTTTCTTCTCTAGGTCTATCAACAACTGTGAACTGACTGTGGCTTCACTGGCCAGGGTTCCCCAAGTGTGCCCTTGACAGGGATTGCAAATGATACCACCTGAAAGGGCAGTCCTGCAACTCAAAGTTCCGCTAGACTTAGACCTGACATTTTGAAACTACTTTCATCTATGATATATGTAGAGGATTTCACAAACTGCTGTCACATATTAAGAGGGTGCCAAGAAGAACAACTGATTGAACTATTGCAAAGCACTGGGCAATATAAAGTACTATGTAATTGCTATTTAGCAACAATAATATTCTGGAGTCCCTAGAAGTGGGAGGCCAATACTATACCTTAGTAATTTGAAGCCACACACCAATGCACAATTGAAAGTGTTTAAGATAAACTGTGTGTTTTAATATTCATTGAAATGAGTGTCATATATGTATATACCAGGACACTTAAGGAATTTTCTTTTAAAGTATAAGAATGAAATATACTTAAACCAAAGAATACAATAATTAGCAGGCTGTTCAACTCTTTGACTCTTAAATTTAAATAGACAATAAATCAGGTCCATTTATTTAGTGAGTTCCGGAGGGAGAGGTCTGGATTTGGAGTGAAGCTCCAGGTTTTGGCCCTACTTTGGTCTGGCAGGGTGGTTTTAGAGTTCAAACCAATAGCTTCAGAGTCAGGCAGCCTGGGTTCAAGTCTACTCCTGACTTATTAGGTGTATGTCCTTGGGCAAGTCATATGGCCTCTCTGAGTTGTATCTATTAAGTGGATGTTAGTAATTTCTAATTTGTGAGATTGCAATGAAGAGAAATACATTCAGAGCACTGACACGTAGTAAGTATACTCTAAAGATTCTTGATATTTTGATTCTTATTTACAAACTATATGCCCTTTGGCAAAACAAAAATAATTTATCATCTGTGAGCCCCAGTTCTTTATGAAGTACAGCAATTAGACAAGGAGATAAAAGGTAATAAATGGTCATTGACAAAAAGTTCAGTGCCCAAACCTATTTGGTGAGCACTTCAAGATGATAACCTTTTCTGGAGGTGCACAGTCTCCCTCAACATCTAAAGGCTCAGAGAAACCCTTCAGTAAAGAACTTCATACATTTTTTTTTAACCTAACTTTGTTTAAACATGAAACACATTTTTCAGAACACCTGGTTACATCTCTTAGAAGAGTTTGAATATACTTGGTTAGACATTTTCTGTAGTCTCATTCTGGTCTGTGAATGGATCTTTTAGAAAATTAAATTTTTATCTGGAAATAATTTCAAACTTTCATAAAAAAATGCAAGACTGTAAATAGTTTAAGAATACTCATAAAATTTTTGCCCAGAACTCACCTATGTAGGCATTTGCGATATTTGTTTTATCATTTGCCCTTTATCTATGTATCTAACCATGAATAATAAATATTGTTTATGGAACTATTTGAGGGTATGTTGTATACCACGTCTCTTTATCCCTAAATACTTCAATGCACTTTTCCTAACAGGGACAGTCCTTCATATATCCATGGTGCAGTAATCAGTTTTAGTAAACCGAACATTGATACAATAAATACATTGTCCAATTTCCAGTTTTTAAAACTTGATCATGTAATGTTTTTGATAGCATATTTCCCTGCAGCACAGGATGCAAGTCAGATAATGCATTTAATGTTCCTGTATCTTTAGTTTCCTCTAATGTGTAACTTTTTCACAGATTTTCATTGCCTTTAATGACATTGAGATTTCCCTTCTTTTTATAATAGAATATTTCTCAATTTCGGTTTATCTGATTATTTCTTCATGAAACTTCAGATTAACTTTATTCATCCTCCTCAAGTAATGTATCCTTTTCAGAGTACCCCACCTTCAGATTTGTGATGTCCATCAGTTCTTCACTGTGGTGGTATTTTTGTTCATGCTTTCAAAGTGTTACTGATTTTTCTGTATAGTTGCTAATTTTTTTTCCTTATCATTAGTAATCAGTCTGTATGAACACAATTTAAGGCCATGCAAATATTTTGCTCCTTGTCAAAAGTCTCCTCTGGATTTAGCATCTATTGATAATTTTTGTCTAACCCAATCTTTTCTATAAGGTTACAGAATGCTGATTGTCCAGTTTCAGTATTCTTTCCACATTTATGAGTTGGCAGTTGATATTCAAACCTAATCAAGAGTGTTACTTTCTATTTATCTATTATTTAATTATGAATATAGACTAATAAATTCCTTTTTTCAATAGTTTTTGAATTCACTATTGTTCTAAATGATTTTAGTCAGCAAAATTGACACAGATCTGGTCAGGAGAAGCTCCTTCAAATAGACTTCTTTGTCCTTGTGACATAACTCATCATTTTCAGATACTTTCTGACATAAATTATTTTAGGTTTATCCTATATGTTCTCTGTTCCAGCCCTGGAGTAAGCTATTTCTCTAAGAAGTTCTGGTAAAAGAGAGACTAAGTGTGCTCATGGCTTTTTGAGAATCACTATTTGTTGGTTTTGTGAAAGGATCTTTTTTTTTTTTTTTGTCTTTTGTCTTTTTAGGGTCGCACCTGCGGCACATGGAGGTTCCCAGGCTAGGGGTCTAATTGGAGCTGTAGCTGCCAGCCTATACCACAGCCACAGCAATGTGGGATCCGAGCCTCATCTGTGACCTACACCACAGCTCACAGTAATGGCGAATCCTTAACCCGCTGAGTGAGGCCAGGGATTGAACCTGTGACCTCATGGATACTAGTCAGGTTCATTAACCACTGAGCCATGACGGGAACTCCGAAAGGATCTTCTTAGTATCCAAACATCATAACATTAGGTAGAAGGATAGACAGATAATTTTTTGGCTAATTCTAAAATAAAAATTTTGCAGTGGTGTGACAAATTTGGTGGTCATCTGATTTGATTCTTAACTGATGCAACCATCTGACCCACAAATATAATAAACCTCTATAATGTATTCACTATCACCAAATCTTGCAGAAAATTTTCATTTGTATTTTATTTCTTATGATAAATGCATAAAAATGTTCCCGTTAATACCTTCTCCACTGACACATTCTCTCTATTCCCCTCACTCTCTATTAAGACATCTTAAACAGATTAGTGAGTACAAAATCTCAATGTATTTTTTGGGACTTTGCACAAAACATAATCAATTTGATGTAGGCTACAGTAACATAAAAGAATGAAATTTGTCATTAAGATATAGGAACATCCTAACAGGGGGGCAGCATTACACTCATGTATCATGAAAGGCTGTGATCCTGACACTGTTAGAACCCTCTCACTTTGGCTTCTTTTTAAGCGTGTGCTTCATTCTTCTCTCTTTAATGTCCTGCCTTCTCTCTTTCCACAAACATATCTCTCACAATCCCTGAATGTATAGGTTATAGTTTTTGCAACATATAGAAACAGTCTAATTAGTAATCTCTATCCTAATTCCATAATTAGGGTAAGAGGATCTGACTGGTTGAACCTAAGTTAGGTGTCCACCCAACCCAATTAGCTATGGTCGTGGAATAGCATGGCTGGTGTTGGGCTTATTTTTGTGAGTTGTAGAAAGCTATTTTAAGATAAACCGGGAGTCCTTGTGAATTGGACAGAGTACCACACAAAAGGGGTATACTATGCTCACTCATATTCAGTATGGGATCTTTCTAAAAATGTAAACTAAAGAAAGCAAGCCAGGATGACGATTTTCCCTGGAAAGGGAAGACCTAAGTATTCTCAATATATGAAGAACTGTTTTTCCGTAACAAGGCTAAAGGAGTATATAAGAGCCATGGAGTCTGTAAATAAGCTTTCAGAACCCCAGAATATGTATGTGGATTAATGATGGAAGGTGGACAATGGGAGGGCCAGTAAATTGCACCTTGCTTTTTTCTCTCTTACCGTCGTTAAGACAATGCATTTTGTAAACTTTGCGGTGCTAAATATATTGTCATAACTGTTATTAGGGTGGGCTGACATGTGGGCATCACTGACATTTTTCTTACTAGTGAAATCTTTGGATCCCTTAAAGGGATTGGGATCAGTGATGCCAGCAGTCGGAGAGTGCAATATGGGATTGATCTTATACACAGTGGAGGTAGATGGTCTAAAGAAGCATGGTCACCACTCACTCTACGGGAGAATTAGGTAGTAGCAGAAGGTAATAAAAGAATTTGTTCTTATATGAAGAGCCCTTTAAATTATAGAAAACTCTTTCATACACATTGTTTTATTGGATTTTTATTCAAAAAACCTAACCATGAAATCTGACAGCACTGGCTTTATCAACTCCATTTTACAGGTGTGAAAACTGAATCTTGGAGAAGTTGTGCCAAGAGCATAGATCATGTTGTTGAGCCATGATTCAAATGTGGGTCTCATGATTCCACTATACTTAAAAGTAACTAGCAAGAATTTAAATCTTGGCCTTGTGTTTGGTTAGAACAGGCCTATTGCTGAGGTAGGAGGCTGGCTGACAATTATGCAACATGTAAAACAACAAACAAGAGCAAGCTGGATTTTTATTCCAGGTGCCCAAGTGAAAAGAAAGCTTCTGAACTCTCTCAATGGTTAAAAACTTGGCTCTGCATCTGCAGATCAAAAAAATAGTTTGGCCTTATAAGATCACATTTTTTTTAATTAGTACAAAATGAATATTTCATTTTTTACTAAATCTTCTTCAAAATTTAGAATATGTTAAACTAAAAAAATCATCAGAGTTCCCATTGTGGTGCAGCAGAAAGGAACTTGACTAATATCTATGAGGATGTGGGTTCAGTCCCTGGCCTCACTTAGTGGGTCAAGGATATAGCATTGCCGTGAGCTGTGGGGTAGGTCACAGATGTGGCTTAGGTCCTGAGTTGCTATGGCTGTAGTGTAGGATGGCAGCTGTATCTCTGATTTGATCCCTAGCCTGGAAACTTTCATATGCTCTGGATGAAGGCCTAGAAAAAAAAAAAAATCCAAAGTTGAATTTGGTGTAAATTTAGAACAAGAATGAAGGAAGAACTTGAAACTACTGAGTAAATTTCAACAAGGAGCCTTTCCTAAAGTGAATTTTGTACTGAACCCTGCATGAGAAAGGGCAAGGACATAATGGTGCTCCAGGAACAGTGCCCCTAGCTGAATCTGTACCCTGGCTATGTCACTGACTTTTCCCTCTTGCTCAAATGCTCTGTTTCCTGGGGAAAGCCATCTTCTCTTCCATAGATGCCCTTGGCACTGCTCTTTTGTACAGGTTGTGTTTGTAACAGGCTCTTAGCAACATGTTTTCTACCCTGTGTTTTTTAACCACTGCTGTGTGCTTCCCACACAGATTTTGACTTTCATCTTTTAAGCCTACCTATACTGTTTGCTGGATTTTAAATGCTGGTATGGCTAGATGACAGCCTCCAGAAAGATGTGCATTACATATCAAGCTTTTATGCCACAGCTTTGACATGCCATTGGTTGTCAGCCACAGACCGGTGTGACTTTCAGCTCAAAGTCTTTCAATGTTTCAGGCAGAAGGAAGCTGGAAAATGGTACCTGGGGAATTGTACTTTATGATTAGCATCCCTGTACCAACTTCCTTCATATCAAAAGAGAAGGGAAAAAAGACAGGTGAAATCTTACACAAACACACACTTTTAAAAAAATCCAAAGAAAAGTTCTGCTAGCTGCCAAGACATGTCAGATCCCAAGTATTTGCCAGCAGTCTGTGAGGCCACAATGTTCGAAATTGGCCAGACCCCTCAGACACATTCACATTAAGAGGTCACGTTGCAATCAAATGCAACTTATTTCTTGCTATTTTAAGTTCAAGTGTTGAATGTGCTTTGCTGCATCCACATTTTCTGATGTTGTTAAGTAAGGCTACAGACCTCTAACTGTTCAACAGAGGGGTGGGGAGAAAAGTCTTTTTCAGTGTAATGGCCGTATTTTAGTTAACATGTTGTCAGTCTTTAATGACTAGTGGTGTAACAGCTGGTTTTGATGTAATTTCTTTTGAGACCACTAGATTACAAGCAGTTTATTGCATTCTTCCTCTCAGACTGCTCCCTGGATACAACCTAAAGTCAAAAGGTTAAAGGTCTAAAGCCATATTCTAAAGGATTTGTCATCATTTAACAGGTCACTTGTTGCTATGTACTATGCAAAGTAAAAAATTTTTAGTGAGCTTACCATTCTATTATATATACATACATGTATATACATACTTATATACAAATATATGTTTATGTATATAATTTCTTTTATTTCAACAAAAAGAAGTTTAGACTGTCCAGCTGGAGACAAATTCACAGATATCAAAGAACATGCTTTAAATGTGTATGTTTGTGTAAGTCCTCATAAGGGTGAAAGAATCTGTTAAGCAATTAATTTAACTTCCACTGAAAGGATCTGAAATTGAGAAATTAACTTCTACAGAAACATGGTAAGATGACACCAGATCTTTGAAAGAGCTGTAGGTAACATATCCAAGCTAAAAGCGAGAGAGACAAAGGAATGGGGTCAGACAACTCAGGGAGGTGCTAAAGGTCATGGAGCCCTATTGTTGGTTCATTGCAGATTTGTAGCTTTTCAATCTGTCAGAGTCTGGCAGTCCAGCTATGCTGTACAAGCCAAGAGCTGTCTTTTGTTTAGGAAGGAGTCATTCTTTGAAGACTGAGCTTGGTAAAACAGGAAAACAGAAAAACCAGAGGATATAGAAAACGGAAGCTTTTCCCCTTCCATCAAGGACATCAAGGGTGGTGTGAGGGAGTTTGCAGAACTGAAAGAAATAGAGTTCACTTCCATTGTTTGATTTCATGAGAGTTTAGGCTCGCTCTCTCTCTTTTTAACATTAACAATTCATGTTTTTATAGTCTCACAAAATGCTGAAATAAAATTTTGAAAATGTTCAAAGACAGCTTGGACTCTTTTGAACTCATGGCTTATCTATAGCATCCCCACTCTGGACTCTGCCTCAAGATGGTGACACATTGTGCCAGTTCAGTCAAATCCATTTTCTGTGTATCTGTTGCCCTCTAGGGACTCCAGCATGAAAAGAAGCATCCAATGTGGCCATTTGGCAGGACTCCTTAATCCGTTGTTTTTTCCCCATCACTTATTCAAATCTAACCTCCATTTTTATTCTTAGAAATATGTATTTAGCATTTCTGTGACCTGGGTAGAATTAATTAAAAATAGCAACTTGAATTATCCTTCCAAACTCTAGGTATACAGAAAGTAGTACAATTTTGTAGTTCTGCTGATTATTTTCTATTTGGTTCTGTGAATTTGACAGAAACAGAAAAATAGTAGAATTTTGTTAACACCCTATCTACTTTGAAATTTTGGAATCCTCATTTTCATGGTAGGCAGCAATTTGCTTCTAAAAGTCTTTTTATAAAGGTAATAAGATAATGCAGATGATTGCCTGAGAAACAATTATGGGATAGGAAAATAATTGTAATAGTAACATCAAAAGTATTTCTGGTTTTAAAAATTATGTTTTATTAGAGTTCAGGTAAACTTGATGACTAACATGTTTAGTTGAAAGTCCCATTCATGTTAAACCTAGAGATTATTAAAAAAGAATCAGCTCATGCTAGCTGGACATGTTTTAGACTATGCTAGCATGTCTTTCTTGGGCACATGTATGCCTGTCCTGAAAACAAATAGTCAATAGTCCAGACAGCTGCCTGTGAGGTGGCCTGAGGTGAAAAAGAACTCTGAAATAGAAAGTACCTAGACCAATCTGATGCTCACTTCTGGAGATTTTTGGGAGATAGGGAGAGTTTCAGAAGGTTGGCAGCAGCTCATAAAGACCATGATGTCAAAGTGCACAGACTAGAGTTATAATGAAGGAGAAAGATGCAGAGGGAAATATGCAGAATAAATCCAGATGGTAAGAAGTGGAGACACAGAAAAATAACCAAAGACTAATAGAGAACTATGTTAGGTTAATAGTAAGCATTAGGATTAAATTCAGCAGAACTGGCTGCCATGATATCTGCAGCTGATACAAATTTAGAATGACTTTCCGGTTCAGCTTCCTTGCTGGTTCCATTCTTTTTATTATTTCGAATAGCTTAATTGCACCTAAAAGAGCCAGATTCCATTCCATTTAATAAAATCCTTATGGTGAATGTATCAAAGAATTCTCTCCTAATTACTCAAGCAATGAAAGTTTTCTCCAGTATATGACTCCTGTAAAAATTGTTTGTATCTGGATGTTGTCTTTAGTAGTGTTTGTGAGCCTAGGTAAAGGCAGGGGGTGGGCTCTGTTGTAAAAGCAGATGTTACTCTTTGCTATCACCTATTACATCTTTTCTATCACTCTTTGCTATCTCTTCAACACAGGTTAATTTCTTGGAGCCTGTTTACTCAATGGTATTAAGGAAACTCAGAGAGGTTAAAAAAAATCCGTGTGTGAAATGATCTTTTTTAAATGAAAGGAATTACCCAGATAGAAAAACTTGTTACTTTTTTTTTTTTTTTTTTTTTTGGTCTTTTTACCATTTCTTGGGCTACTCCTGCAGCATATGGAGGTTCCCAGGCTAGGGGTCAAATAGGAGCTGTAGCCACCGGCCTACACCAGAGCCACAGCAACAGGGGATTGGAGCTGCATCTGCGGCCTACACCACAGCTCATGGCAATGCCAGATCCTTAACCCACTGAGCAAGGTCAGGGGTTGAACCTGCAACCTCATGGTTCCTAGTCGGATTTGTTAACCACTGAGCCACAACAGGAACTCCATCATTACTTTGTTTCTGAGTTAATATCTGAAGTACCACTATCTAGCAGTGCAACCCTAAACACTTAACTTCATCTCTTGGAACTATCATTGTTTTAACTTTACTAATTCTTTGTTTTCTTCATCTCAGTTCCTGATAAAATTTCTTTATTTCTCCTTTTGCTATTATAAATTTTTGAATTTTCCCTCATTGTTCTATTGAGTTTTGCTGTATATTTTTTGATGCTGTGTTGTTAAGCACATGGAAATACAAGATTGTTAAATCTTATGGATGAATGTGTTTATCACTATATGATAACTCCCTGCATTCTTTATTCTGCTTTTTACTTAAGATGTATTTTGTCTAATGTGTATATTGTGACACCAGCTTTCTTAGATTAATATTTTGCTGGAGAAAACTCTTTTCTAACACTTTTTTTTTTCTATCCTTTATTTTCAAACTTTCTGTGCCATTGTGGAAGATGGTATAGCATTGTGGTTAGGAACATGGCCTCCAGAAAAAGACTGACTCTTACTTAGAGCTGTGTACCTTGGGCTATTTACTTAACCTCTCCATGCTTCAGTTTCTTCATCTGCAAAGTGGGAAGAATAATAATACTTACTTCATAGGTATGTTGTGGGTATTAAATATGTTAGTATGGGAAAAATCACTTAGAATTTTTACCGTCACATAGTAAATACTCAACAAGTTATTTTATTCTTACTATAATGGTAGTATATCACAGTGGTTAAACACAGATTCTGTAGCCAGACCCATGAATTTGAGTCCCTTTCCACTTCTTCTTACTAATAATACCTGCCATAGGGGTTGTTGCCATGATAAATGAAATATTAATGTATAGTGCTTAGAAAATTGCCTAGTATGCAAGAAGTTTTATCCATTATTATTAACTTTAAAATGGCTTTTAGTAACTGCTTATGGTTGGATTCTTTTTTCATCCAATATGAGAATATATAATTTACACTTATTTATATTATATCTATAAACATATTTTCTATTTATAATACTTTTTCAAAATATGTTTCCCCCTTTTCTTTTGCTCTCTCTTTCTATATTTGCTTTTATCTTCTATTGGGTTGGATGTCTGCATTTGGACTTTTTTTTTCTGGGTAGATTTAAAATAATTTAAATACATTGTAGATTTAATAAAGTCCATGATTACTTTTTTTTTTCCATTTTTACTGACAGGACTTTTGTATGCTTCTGATTATCCATTGTCCTGTCTTCCATGTTATTATCATCTGTTATTGTGTCTAAACCTAAAAATATACAATATATTAATTTCATTTTTAGGTAATATTTTTCAGCCTTATATCCATGTTTCCCAATATTTTGCTCATATTGCTTCCTTCTGGTTTTGATTTCCCACTTTAAAATAGCCTATATTAATTAGAATCTAGGAATGGTAACTGCCGCATTTTAAAAATACGAAATACCTTTATTTTGCCCTCTTGAATTATACTTTTAAATTAGCAACTATTTTCTCTTGCTCTTTAAAGATATTATTCCATTGTCTTCTAGCATTTATCATAAGTAATGAGAAATCTATTCTCAGTCTAAATGTCACTCATCTGTACCTAATCTTTTTTCTTCTAACTGCTTTTCAAAATTTCTCTTTGATGTTCTAAGTTTCTTATATATATAATATATATAAATTATTTGTTATACCTAGGATTAATTGTACTTCCTTTTTACAAATATTCATGATTTACATATATTTTTAAAAGTTTTACTCACAGTCTTTGAATATTACCTTTCTTTTGTTCTCTATTCTTTCCTTCTAGGATTTCTGTGAGGTATATGATGGACTTCTCAGTCTCTGCTCCATGTCTTTTAATCTCTTTTTCATATTTTCAACCACTTTGACTCTCTGTGCTGTGTTCTGAGTAATTTCCTCAGGTCTATCTTCTACTACATGTATTCTTTCTTTAGTAATATCTAATAGGCTATCAAACTATTGAATTTTTAACTTAAGACTATTTTTCATTTCTAGAGGTTCAATTTGAGTCTTTTTCAGTTTCAACTGTTCCTTTTTCATAGTATTTATTATTATTATTTATATGTTTAAATTTAACATTTTAAGCCAATTTTTAATGGTCTTATTTTATTATCTCAAGGTCTTGGAGGGCTATTCTTCATATTTTGGCTCTTCCACTTTCTGTCATGGTAAATCATATACTATATGATTTGTAGTTTTTGATTATACACTTATCTGTGATTGTTTTTCAAGGGAGAGTTTCTACACCCTTGATTTTGCAAGTGTCTAAATTCTGTATTTTTTGATCGCTTCTCTTAGGCACCTCAATGGTTTTATTGATCTTTAGCCTTTATCCTATTTTTTTCATGGGATTTTGCAATAACACATGAAGCATAATTTGGATTGCAAACTCATGTGTAGGGAAGAGTTGCAGATTTAGTCCCTATGGTACTTGTACATGTATTGCATTTACTCATAAAGTCTAAATAAATTGCTAAGTCTTTTACAGCATCAACATTCTATGATATCTTAGTGTGTAAGTTAAATATTTAACGTATTTGTTAATAAGTTAAAAAGTTAAATATTAAATATATCTGTTAAATATTTGATAATTTTAAAAAATCAGGGAAATACTCTTAATTTTTTTTAGTTAAAAAGGATGTTGAGAAAACTCTATGTGATTTTATTTTATAGTGTCTTCATCTTTACAAGTGTTACTTTGCTTAGATTTTTTTCTAAATACAATCTACTAACACTAAAGACATTTCAGCGAATAAAAAATGTTAAGATATGAGCATCCATAAACAAAAACCAAGAAATTCAAGTATATTATCCAGTTTTTGTTTTAGGAATTATGCTATTTTCTCAGTTCCACAAGTGAAACAGCAGTACTTGGACTTTTGGCTTCTTTTATTAATTTTAAATATTCCAGCCTTCTTTGCCCTACTAAAGAAGTCCCCCCTGCCCACCAACTTAATTCATCAGACTCTCATGGTTTCCTCTAGTACATTTTACATAAATGTATTACTCAGACCACTGTTGCAGATGAATTACAAATAACTTCCTCTTTCTCTGTTCACTTCTAAATAATTCTATATAGAAGTACGAAGAAGAGCAGGTGTGGCACAAACTACCCCATAAAGACTGATAGCCTGCCTTTCAAAGAGAGTGATAAACAGCTTTTCCCCTTCCCTTGGGTTAAGATTTGTTACCTGTATACCATCATCATTCATTATATAATAGGTACCCATTGGACAGCTGGAAAAATAGTTGCTGTGGAAAACCTCTGGATCTGAAGAGTAATACCTGATTGTAATCTTCATGGATTGATAGGAAATCCTTCTAGTTTTGTTTTCCAGGTTAGGATGAATTAAAAGCAAACATTTTATTTCTTTTATTTAGTAGTGTAGTAGCCATCTTTTAGTTTCACCCACCTCAGATCAGACCAGTGGTGTGCTGATAAATGTAAGCACCCTCCATTTGTTGCATTTACCGATTTTTGAAGTACATGTCCCATGGCCAATTTCAAGATATCAGTTTGATGTAGCTGAGTGGGGAGTCTGGAAGAGACACATAAAATCAGCTCTTACGGCATGGTAAAAACTGGCTCCAGAACACCAATGAAAAGAACACAAATTTTTAGAAGAAGGGGATTTTGCATATCATATGTAACTGTAATAAATTTGCCACATGATTCTTATTAGAAGTTGGATATTTAAAATCTTAAACTTTCATCTTCATGCTATTCAAGATACTGTGACACCAAAGTGAACAAACAGACAGAGGTCTCTACCTTCATGTGGTTTACATTTGAGGGAGGGGATAGTAGGATAAATAAGCAAAAGACATAATAAATAGGGATCATTTCTAAGGAGATAAAATAAGGAAGGGAAACATTATGGATTTGAAATTAAAATTTAGATGGATAGGCAGAGAAATAGCTGCAACTATGAAGAGAAATCACCAAGGTCTTGACCTTTGCCTTGTCTCAGTCTATGAAGAACTCTACTGACCAACCCATGCACCCAAATCTAGTTCTGAAAAACAGCAAATTTCTAAAGCCCTTGAATAGGCATTTCTTTAGTCTGAAACTACAGAAGAAAGAAAACACATCTAATGACGCATTTAAGAGATAGAGCCTGTAAGGGGACATTCTATAATGAGATGGGAGAGAAGTTTTCTTTGTCTTCACTGAAAAAGGCCCAGGGAGGAGAAGGTCAGAAGTAACAAAAGAGAGAAGAAAGCATATATTTTCCCTTAGTTCTTATTTTTTGCTAATTTAAAAAATAAATAGGTCAAACATGTTGAAGATTTTTATGTAAAGATTTTGAGGTAATGAATTGAAAATCGCTCGTAAAAGTCAGGACATACTGCCAGTAACTGTGAAGAGCATTATCCATTTTCTGATTTAAAAGCAATTTTGGAGTTTTCAGTGTAACAACTGCTATAGAGCATCTGGAGAGCAGAGGAAGGGCGTGAGTACACATGAAATAAGGAAATGGGTGGAAATTCCTGGGTAATATTTTGGTACAAAGTAGTTTTTATAACCTCTTTAAACCTATGCTTTATACTTAAAAGTCATTAAAGATTAAAATCTATTCAATTTATATGAAGTTTTACTCAATTCCATTTATAGAGTATGCCATGAGTAGGCAAAATAAAACATATATTTCAATGATTATGAGTCTTATCTTTTAGTTTAGAATGCAGGCAATTTGGTACTACTTCTGCGGTGCAGCATATGCTGAGATGGGGGTGGGGTGGAACCTTGGTGAGATTCAGGATGGGGCAAAGGGGATGGATTTGATCTTGGTAATTCAGGGCCTGGGAATTCAAGCCAATATTAGAGTAGGCATCTGGGCAACTTTTATTTAAATAAAGAGAAAATTGGCACATGAATGACTAAGAGAGTTCAAGCTTGTCTCATATACAGTCCAGGAAGAGGGGAATCCAATTTGATAACAACCTCTGAAAGAGAAAATTTTACCAAAAAAATCACAGAGGGCCTTTTGCGCTCTAAAAAAGAGTTCTTTTGGCAAAGTGCCTGCTTTCACATTAGACTCCTGCTTATGATGTTTTCTTTATACAATTTATATATTCTGCTTTTCTTTTTCATTTCACACATTTAAAAGTGCTTCTACAGTATTATTTATATTTTATCTTATTCTCATTATGGCAGTTACTAAAATAAACAACTGCTTCCTAGTTTTGCTTTTTTTTTTTTTTTTTTTTTTTTAATGCTGTGGAATCCTGGGTACTGTAAATACGTTAAAAGGCAAATGAAAATCTCCATGAGGGGAAAACATTCTTCAGTGCAGGAAGTTGGGAAAATACACTGGGGATACATATATTTTATGGTAAAATACATAAATTGCCACTAAATTCTATATACCTCTCTATTGTTTTAATGAAGAGAGAAATCAACAACTCCTTAGATTCTACCTATTGTCAAACTAAAAATTTGCGCAATTTCTCCTTATTACATGAATCTCAGACATTCTCAATAAAATAAGTGAAGAAATCAATAGCTCCCTAATTGGTGGAAACTCTTGGTGTGGTTGTATGAAGTTCATTACTTACTGTTCAGGCATTTAATAAGCAAATGTCCTCTCAGAAACTCCAAATGGCTTCAGTTCCTATTGAACACAATTCTCTTTTCAGACCATTGATGTGAAATGATTCTATTGACACTAGCTATTGAAAAAAACCTTTAGTTGGAGGGAACTATGTCCAACATTTATCTCTATTGGTGGAATTTTTTCATTTTATTTATTCTTCTTTTATTTTTTATGTGAGAAGGAAAAAACAAAGTCAGATCAAACACATCTATAGAACAAAGCGAAAGAGTTCACACCAATGTACAAGGATGGGAAGATTCTGCTCTCATTCGCTCTGAAAAGCCCCTGATGCATTTTCCCATACCCAGGCACAACAGTGGATGCCTCAGCCACTTCTGCACAATGCCTCAGAACTGTGGTCCTTTCTTAACTTGCTATTTCCATGCTTCTCTGGACCTATCTCTTGAACTTCTTTTCTTTTTCTTAGTTCTCTTCCTTTTTAATTTAAAAATAGAAGATAATTATAAATGAGCAGGAGTACAGTTACTTCTTAGATTTGGAGATGGAGTGGTCCTTCTTATTCTTGCAGGTGAGTGTTTGATTAAAAGTCTGCACCCAAACACTGTTTTTATTCCAGTCTAAGTCGTGGTACCAGTTGAGTAAAGACACTCAGAAAAGCCCTTCTGAACATTGCAGGGTTTCTCTTCCCTTTGGCGTTTGAAGTCAGTGCTTACTACGTATCTACCATCCATCGGTCCTTTAATCAGTGTCGAGTCTGTCCCTTGAGAATAACCCCAGGATGGTGCCCCAGACCAGACTATGGGCAGTACCCCTTTGTCCCTCTCACATGGATGGGACATGATTCCACAGGATTAGCCAACAATTATATGCTCTGAACTGATCAATTCAGTCAATTTACTGTGCAAAGTAAATTGATCCTTCAGAACAAAGGGTTCTGTCAGCAGGGAGCTACCTGAGAAAGCAGCATGCCTGTGTAAACAGTTCTGTCCTTGTCCCAGTGTGGAGTGGCCCTGCGCCATATGGTGCCACTATGAACTTATTAGCTGACGGATTAACTGATCTCCGCATTTGGGATCCCCAGTTTCCAGCTGTGAGAATGATTGATGGGCTAACTACTGCTCCAGTCTTGGAAGTTATTTCCTCCATTTAACAGAGTCAAGAAGACAGAAAATTGCCCCCTTTGTAAATGCTAATCTCACCACTCCTTCGAACACCCAACATAGCAATTTATTCAAGGCAAAGTCTTAAAATTGGTATAGTGCACATCAAATGCATACTAATTAGCAATTTCTTTTGAAGGCTCCATCACTTATTAAGGGTCTCCTTTTCCATATGTTCATCATGCCCCACTTCACCCTTTAATTACAAAACAGCACTTTCAACTAATTGTGAGAAGGTATATTGTGCCCGGAATCTGTATTAAACACTATACCTTCTGAGGCCTAATTTAGGGTCACATGGAAGGCAGACAGATAAGCAGGCAAAAAAGCTCACAACTGTCGTCTGCAATTTTAGGCATATTTGGGTGTTGTTCAGGCGAGGCATTTTATCTGGGATGGCAGCTATGACACTCATCAGCGGGCCGTACAACAAGCACTGGGTAGAAAGAATGGAATTAATCTTAGGTTAATAATTGGGATCTTTCCTAGTTCAAGAGAGACTCACATAAACCCAGAAGATAGGTGATAATATTATTTGCAACTTAGCAATTTCTTCACCTACAAAGGGACCACACAATTTTATAAAGCTAGTAATTTGTTATTAGATTAAATGCCTGATAATTTAAATATGTATATATCATAAACACATTTTAGAAAGGGAGATTTTGTGATACATACCTGAACTATACTTAAATTTTTCCTTGTTTTTGAAATATTGATGTTTCAGAGCCTTAGAGTCACCCACATAACTCTAACCTTCCTGTTGATATGCCTGCCACTTACATTCTGTTATTGTCAATTTTGCTACAACACTGGATGTAAAGAACTGGTCAGTTCTTTTTCTGGTTCTTAATTGACACAAATTTTCTAGGCACTTTGGTGCTACATGGCGCTAGCCACTAAAGAATTGGTGGAAGTTTGGTATTCAGGTGTATATAGGCTGCAAAATGAGGACTCAGGCAAAGGAATCTTTGGATTCATGGTAGAGAAAGGGTGAATGAGGGAGTCACAATTTTTAAAAGAAGTTCATTTTTGGAACTGAAGACTTTTAGGGATTGTTCCCATGGAAACAATTCCCACAAAACTCTAATAAATCTGACTTCATTGAATAATAGTAGAACCCTATCAATGCTCCAAGGAACCAGCCAGATCTATCTATTTTTAAGTGAAGGCCACTTTGAGGCATTTTAAAAAAGCATTCCTAAATTTGTAGCTGATGGATGGAAGAGATAGGAAGAATGTGAAGGGCAAAATTGTTCAAGACTCTGTTTTGTTCTCTAGAAAATAATTGCAAAAAGGCAGCTGTTTTGTTGTCTGGTGTCTTCAGCCAAATATACTTATTAAATCAAAATTGCCTGTCTTTGTAATGGTCATTTACTTAATTCCCAAGCTCTCAAATTCAGAATCACCTTGCTTCAGGTTGTGCTTTGGTGAGTTCCAACTAAGATTTATCCAGGATTTGGATCTTGGTTTTTCAGCTGTGTAACTTTGGGTAGATTTTGACCTTTTGAGTCTCAGCTTCCTTATCTGAGACTCCTGATGAGAATCACACTTCTCATTTTACAGCTACAGATGTGATAAATTCATTTGAGTAATAAAAAATAATTTAAAAAAGGTGTGGGGTAAATGTGGTGTGCTGATAAGTGTGCATGCTAGTGTGGCAAAGGAAGGAGATAGAGGATAAAACACTCCTTTTCTTTTCCTTCATTTCATTCACCAATCACTTTGGCAACTGGATGTCACCATTCTCAGTACAACACTCACCATTTAGATTCTTTCTGTGGGAAAAGAAGTTGGTAAAGTTATGAGCATAAAGAAACTGCCATTGAACTGGAAAGAAAATGAAAAATACCATATTATTTTCCTTCAAGTCATACAAAATATACTAAATATTATGTAGTGTGGGGTCAATCATTTATTCTAAAATGGTTTTCAGAAATTTGGTTGCTCTTTCTTTTGATAAGCCCTTGAGTTTCCATATTGAAATTGTGATGTGAGCAAAGGGAACAGTTCATGCAAATACTGGAGTTTGAGAGACAATCACCGTATTTATGAAAAAATTGGTGATAAAAAGAACTTGAAGAAGTCACCTGTATAAACCTGGCAAATAATTGTCGGGTAAGAATGATCTCAGTGTTTTATTTTTGGCAGGGAGGACTTTTGTAGGTCTACCAGTCTTAAATTTATTTTGAATTGAGTTTATGTAGACAGCCAGATAGACTTCTCCAGATATCTCCAACTTCACTAGACGGTCGCTTAACTTTAGCTTTAAGGATCTGACCATAATAAGTGCTTTTATTATAGAAGGCTTTATAATATTTAAAAAGTTAGGTTGGATATACTTTGTTGAGATATTAAAGTTGTAAGTTAAAATTTGTACTTTGGAATAAAATATGCAAATCTTCTTTCTGATTATCCATGCTAATTGAGAGGTTTACTGAAAATAATGTGTGGCAGATAAATGCTTTATATTTGATTGGAAAATAGAGTCAATTTTTTCCCATTGGATTTATCTTTTTCTCTTTGCCTTCTCCATCTGCACCTAGACAATTCTTTTAGGCAAATCTCAAAAAGCCTAATATCCACCTCTGTATCAAATTATTCCAGGATGATCATATGTTTAATAATGATAAAATTGACACCAGATTTCAAAAAGTCGATCTTTGTATTTGCTGTTTATTTTTTCCTCCCCACAGGAGAAACCATGAATGATATAGCATCAGGTTAAAGATCCTTAACCTCCACGAATTAGTGGAATTTTATCCCTTGGAAAACTTCTCCCCCATGCTTCACCTTGGCCAATTTTTGAATTGCTAGTGTCTGAAGTGTAAGATTCTATTTTATACATCTGTGTGTATCTGGTCTTTTAAAAATAGTAAGTATTCAATAAATGTGGTTGGACACAGGACATAGTCATTGGTCTATGAAAAGCATGACTATTTATTTGTATTGTCAAATAGGAACTAGGGTATCAGAGCATCTGTAATATATACCAGCCTTGTATATTAGTCAGAACTGTATACTCCGAGTTTTTAAACTGTGACTTTTAGAGAGTCGAGGCCCTAACTCACCCTTATTCTCACTTTCTCGAAACTTCTATCCTACAGAGACTGGGTTGCCAAGCTTCACTTTTTCTAGATGGGTCTCTTTATAAAATTTTCTTCTGATCCTCTATCACTGCACTTACGTGCGTACATATGAGTGTATAGGCATCAGGAGAGGGTGGATAGGTAGGTAATTAGATGAGGAGTCCTTCCCTCCAAAGATTGACTGAGCTTGGGAATTTTGTAGATAGGTATGCATCAGTTCATCTGCTATTTACAGAATGCGACAATAGCTTTGAGATCGGCTTCCTCTTCCTCTTTACAAGCTCACAAGAGGTACACTTCACATTTCCTAAAGACAGCACTAAGTCCTTAGTTGTGCTTAATTTTTCAAGTGTTTGGACTGGATGTTGTTTGCCTTCATGACACTGGTGATATGCACATGATTAAAGTGGTATATTATTAATTGATATGTATAGTCACAGTATAAAATGCAGAGTAGAGTACCGAAGTCAACATCAGAGATTTTCCAGTTTTAAAAATCCTTGCAGGAGTTCCCATCGTGGCTCAGTGGTTAACAAATCCGACTGGCATCCATGAGGACGCAGGTTCGATCCCTGGCCTTGCTCAGTGGGTTAAAGATCTGGTATTGCCGTGAGCTGTGGTGTAGGTCACAGATGCTGCTCAGATCTGGCATTGCTGTGGCTGTGGCACAGGCTGGCAGCTACAGCTCCGATTTGACCCCTAGTCTGGGAACCTCCGTATGCCACAGGTACAGCCCTAAAAAAAAAGCGAAAGTAAACAAATAAATAAATAAATAAAATTCACATCCCTGGTACCATCCAAAAAAAAAAAAAAAAAAAAAACCTTGCAGTTTTACATACGTTTTTCTTGAGATCAGAGAATCAGTTTCAGTATTACTTCTCAGTTCCTAAAAACACATCAATCACACTGAGGAAAGGAAAGCAGACAACAGCCATAAAAGAATTAAGTGTTTACCTCCTATATGTCATAATGTGGATAACACACAAATATGCAACCAATAGTTGACCAATATAGATATATAGATCTTTCTCAGCCACAAATATGGACATGCCTTACAAAGCAAGGTCAAAGTACTGTGATTGGGCACTTGGCATTATTTTCATAGCAGAAAATAAGGGGTCCTTAAGAATAACTAAATAGGAAATGTACATCAATTTGTCAATAAGTGCATCATCACGAAAAAATTTATATAAGGAATGGAACATGCATGAAATTCCTGCATTTTAAATTTGGTGAAAAATTTTGAAGTTTATTTCTAAAATTTCTAAAAATGAATGCCAGATTACCTAAGGAAATGACTAGTTTTATTAGAAATATTCTAGGAACTCTTCTGATGCTGGGGAATGAACCAAACCAGCATTTCTACCCAGACATTTTACAGGTATTTTGGTCTTCTTTCTTGAAGGAACATGACACTCCTTTTCCCCTTTCAAATATTTGTTATGACAGTAATCCTTATTCAAATGAATAGAGATATTTTTCATTCATTTGGATCAAAACCAGTATTGAAACACTTTTAGACCAACTCTTTTGCACATTTCTTTTAGACTAGAGATTGAGGAAAGAAGCATGAAAATTGTATAGTTTTATTTTTTATTCAGAACTGTCTTGAATGACTTCAAATATTTTTTTTTCCCTACATAATGGCAGCTGGACTAAGATCCCATATGCCAAGTTAAAATCTGAAGCAATTTGAAATGACTGAGATTTTAAACCTCAAAAATTGCTGTTTATGATGGAAACTCAGACATAATAGTCCATGATGGAAATTCAGCCACCACAGTCAGGTGGATGGTGATGTTGCAGTAAGGAAATGTAATTAAATTGTCTATATCAGGAAGAGAGTTGACTAATCATTCATAAAGAGGATTGTATGCTTTCATTTTTAAAATTAATTCTTTCCTTAATCATTCTTAGGTATTTTATTCCCAGCTAATAACTTTGTGCTGATCAAACTTGCTTCCGATTTCTCTTAATTACTAATGCTGTAAAGACGTTGTGTCTTTTCCAAGCTCCCTTTTAGCCGACTTTCAAATCAATTTAGGCATCTCAAAAGCATCTCTTAATACCAGATGCTCTGTCAGCTGCACAGAACAATGCGCTAATAATTATATTTCTCTTTCTTACAGAAGATTAAAGTCAGAGATGGGGTGACGTACACCTAAGATATTCAAACTGTGGCTTGAAGGTCAATTGGATCTGCCGACATATGTTGCTGATTTTGTAACATGAAAGCCAGCTAAAAAGAACAGATCAGTGGAGTGCATGTACTCTGTATTCTTAATTTCAGCCCTATCCAAATGTTTACAGAATAGTTTGAAGAGATTTGCAGTTTCTTGTTATCAGTCTTATTAAAGCTTGGCAAACCTTTAATAACAAGTCTATCAACAACCCACCAGGGATTTGATTTTAGTCTTAGAGTGCTTAAATTTTTATGTCTATTGCACAGTTTTTAATTGGATGCACCAAGACCTCTCCTGATCATTTGCCCACATTGCCTCATGGAAGTGTGGCATGCATGCTCAGCTTGAAAAGGCAATGGCAGCTGGGCGAAAATAACACTGTGTAAGCTGAGATGAGGGCAGGCAGACAGGCAAGTGGCAAGGTTCCCCTTCACAGAACTTTAATATGGGCACTTTAAGTTACATAGAAAAAGTAAACTGGACTAATTACTACCTTGCTCTTGTGATATGTTTCCATGGTTTAACTTAAAATATTGGAACAAGGAGACAAATGCCACTCAAAAGCCAGGGTACATGAGCTACACCGGAACTGTGGGTCAGATTCATGTCCGTTAGCTACATAGCACATTTAAAACTGCACTTTAGGAAAAAGTGAGACAAATAATATGGCAGCAGTTTCCTCTCTGGTCAGTTCTACATACCAGTACCAGATTACTTTGATCATATTAGACAACTGTCAAAACCTCTAAGGATTTCCCTTTGCTCTTGGAGTAATAATACCAACACCTGCATTTGTTTTTCAATGCCCCTCTGATAATGCCCCACCCTCCACATTCAATTCTCCATGGGTATCAGAGTTCTGAAGCCAGACTATCTGGACTCACATTCCAGCTCCATCACTTCCTAAGCTGTGTCATCTTGCGTAGGTTCCTTAACCTCTGTTGTGCCTCTGTTTCCTCCTCTTTAAAATGGAGATTAAAATAGTGTCTACATTATATGGTTGTTATGAAGATCAAATGAGTTATTTTAAAAATGTCCTTAAAACTATGTTTAGTACCTACTATGAATAGCTCTGCATAAGTGCTTAAGTAAGTAAAGGGGGGGGGGTCCCACTGTTCTACAGTGGGGTTACTCTCCTCTCTCTGACTCCCTCTGCATGGTCTTCTGCCCACTTAAAATTCTTCATTAGGTCAGAAATGGAAGTAATCAAGAACCAGAAAGATATCTAGCATGGAAATACCTGGAGTGGGGATTTAATTGTCCTTTCAGAATGGTCTGCTCAGAATTCCCCCAGCCCTTCATCCTCTACATATTTGCTTACTGGGTCTCCTTTACTGGTGTGTTTTTCCCTCTTCTGTTTACTCAAAACTCACCTATACTTTAATGTCAGACTCTCAATGATACCTTTCTAAAATGCTTTGGACTGTTGTTAGTATTTTTTTTTTGTTTGTTTGTTTGGTTGTTTTTTTTTTTTTTTTTTTTTTTTTTTGCTTTTTTAGGGCCTCGCCTATGGCATATGGAGGTTCCCAGGCTAGGGGTCCAATTGGCGCTACAGCTGCCAGCCTATACCACAGCCACAACAATGCAGGATCCTTTAACCTAATGAGCAAGGCCAGAGATTGAACCCACAACCTCACGGTTCCTAGTGGTATTTGTTTCTGCTGCTCCATGATGGGAACTCCTATTGTTATTATTTTTAATGAACTGTATCTCTTATTTTATTTGCCCTTTGAGATCCTTAATCATACACTGATTTGTTTGGTAAATTAATATTTGCTTGCACATTAATCTTATTTCCCCCAAGTATATGGATAGCTTATCAGGACAGTGGCAGATACTTCTTTTATGTTTTCTTTGGAGTGGATTCTAAAGTAAGTGCTCAGTGAAATCTATTTAACAACATTAATAAAGTCAGCTAATATCTTTTCTCTCAGCCTTCTCTACAAAACTAATTACAGTAACTCAAAAGAAAAAAAAAAGTAATGCAAACTAAAAAATATCAGGGATAAGAAAGAAAAACTATAAATACCAAGGCCAAGGTAGATTTTCTTGAGCTGAAATGAAGAAGATTTTCTTCCTCTGACTCATTTTCTAATTTCATTCACTTATTTAAAATACATTTATGAGCAAGGCAACTTAATACAAAAAATCCTGCAGTGAGCTAAGAGAATTTATGCCAGAACTTGTGTTTTCTAGTGTTCTAAGAAGTTCACCTCATTTTACCATGCCATGGATTATCTTCATATCTGCTAAGTCCATCCTTTCTTTCGGCACCACCTCTCCAGTTTCTTCAACTGGCTTGGCACTGTATCTCAGTGCCCAGAACTATACAAAATAACTACTTGCCAAATTAATGAATGAAAAACTTCCCTGTCCCAATATCTGGACCCCCCCTCCATCAGTATATTCCAGATTAATTGTTTCTTTACAACCCTGTTTTTGTCTTGTCAGTCTCAGATGGGAAAACCTTCCATGGCTTTCACTCATTTACAACAGTGATTCCCAGTCCTGACTTCACATTAGGACTACCTGCAGAGTTTTTAGAGCATCCTCACCCAGCCTCAGCCAGACCAAATAAAACAGACTCTGCAGGAAGGGCCCCGGATTTTAGGGGTGATAATCAAAGAATTCGAAGAATGACGTGACAGAACACCAACCAAATCGAAAGTGCTTTGCTGACCAATCAGCATGGACACTGGCTACAAAGAGACAGACTGGCCCTAATCACCAGCTAATTATCAGCTCTGCCAGTATCCATATTTTTTTATGATCTCAAATAAGTCATTCTAATGAACCACTGATTTACAAAATCAGCTCTCTCTTTCAAAAAAAAAAAAAAAAAAAAATCAGCTCTTCCTGGAACGATGTTATTGCCTCTACCCTTTATGTGAAAAATCTGCTTTAGTTGTATGCTCATATCCAGTGAATACACCTTGCATATTGACATTTCCTTGCTTTTACTTATGGAATGGGTTGACTATAATACTAAAACTTTGTCTTCATTTTAATGGGCAATAGAAAAAAATAATGTAGAACATTAATGCTCTCAACCAATTACATAGCAATTTACAGTGTTTGTGAACTTCTTAGGACATCAGTGATTGTTTACCAATGATGGCATTAAATTACAATGAACAGGAGTTCCTGTAGTGGCGCAACAGAAATTTATCTGACGAGGAACCATGAGGTTGCGCGTTCGATCCCTGGCCTCTCTCAGTGGGTTAAGGATCCGGCGTTGCCATGCGCTGTGGTGTACGTTGCAGATGCACCACATCTGGATCTGATGTTGCTGTAGCTGTGGCATAAGCCAGCAGCTGTAGCTCCGATTTGACTCCTAGCCTAGGAACCTCCATACGCCCACAGGTGCAGCCCTAAAAAGCAAAAAAGCAAACAAAAAAAAAAAATTTCAGTGAACAATGAAAAATTATAATGGTGGAGTAAAGGAGAGCAGAACTGTGGTTTTCCACTCTTATCTATAGAGGAAGAAAGTTGCTGAAGGAAAGAGAGTGGCTTTATTTGTCTATTAAACACTGTACCCCTGATCTTTTTCAAAAGACATGACATGTTTTATAAACCTCTAGCTTTTCTTTCATGAAGTTATATTTTCTTCTTCTACAAAATAAGTGACCATGTTGATAAAAAAATGACTAAAGTGGGTTAAAAAAAACAATCTCCACCAATAATGGAAAGTAATTCCATTATTCCTACTCCATGGAGCTCTTTGCCCTCGTGACATTTCTGGTGTCCTTGGCCACTTCTCATATCTAGTATCTACCACAAAAAATGCTAAAAAGTAAAGGACATGATTTAGGAACCAATAAAATTTTATCTGATATATGTCTCATTCACAGGAGGACTCAGAGGACACATAAAGGGCACTGATGTAGGGAAGACTAATCACAGTGAGCTGAACTATGGCCACATGAGCCATATTCCCATGTTTAAACAAGAGGAAATTTAGATCACTGGATTACATCACACCCAGTCCCAGAAACTTGTTTCAGGCTATATTTATGTCCTAAACATTTCTGCAAATTCAGAGGCCCGTTAGTAGGATAAAATGATGCTATGGTGTTTTATAGCAACCTGGAATGGAATTTTCAATTAACTCCTAAAACAATGTTTAATGAACTCTATTGAGTGGGGTACCTAGCAACAAATATTTGATGACAAAGGACTCTGTGAAGCTCTCCCTTTTCATATTGTATCCAAAGTATTTGGGCAGTCAGTTGTATTTATGATATTATTGTAAAGTTTGGGGACCTAGTCCAAGAGTTTCCAAACACAGAGCTGCGATGGATAATATGGTAGGCAGAATAAGAGTCCTCCACAAGGATATCCTATGAATTTGTTATGTTACATCACAAAAAGGACTTTGCAGAGGTGATCAAAGGCAAAAGGACCTAGGGAGATGAGTGGTTTACCCTGGATTACATAGATGGGGCAAATCTAATCACATACATTCTTAAAAGTGGAGAATCTTTCTTGGTTATGGTTAGAGAAATAGAGAAAGAGATGTGAAGATGGTAGCAGGGTCAGAAAGATAGTACATTGATAGCTTTGGAGATGGAGAAAGGGGACCACAAGCCAAGGAATCTGGGCAGACTTAAGAAGCTATGAAAGACAAGGAAATGGACTTTACTTCAGAGCCTACAAAGGAAAATGCAGCTTTGCCCACAAAACTGCTTTGAGCCTAGTGAAAACTGTGACAGACTTCTGATCTATAGAACTGAACGAATAATAAATTCATGTTTGTTTAAGCCACTACGTAATTTGTTATGACAGCTATAGAAAATTAATAGAAGAGTTTGCATGGCCTTTTTTTCCCAGTGGGGAGGACTCAAAAAATATAGACTCCTCTTAAGGCATTTACTAAAAAATATTTGGCAAGGAGCCTAGACTCTATCATTTTTCTTTTTTTTAACTTTCTAAATATTATGTAATGTAATTGTAGTGTCTATCAATTTATTAGGTGGCTATCATAATTTTTTTTTACAAAAAAGCTTTATTGAAATATAATTCACAGATATGTACAATTTTCTTTTTTTGGTGGTTTTGCACAGCTATAGAATCATTATGACAATCTAATTTTAGAACATTTTTGATTTCCTAAAAGAAACCCCATACCCACTAACTGTCAATCCCCACCCCTCACTGCCAGTACTAACAATAACTAACGTACTTTTCAGTCTCTATAAATTTACCTATTCTGGACATTTCATATAAATGGAATCCTATAATATGTGACCTTTTGTATCTGGTTTTTTAGATATGACATGTTGTCAAGGTTCATACATGTTGCAGTAAGTATCAGTACTTCATTCTTTTTTATTGCTGAGTAATATTCCATTATATGACTATACCATATTTTGTTCATTGAACAGCTGATGAAAATTTGGGTTGTTTCCACTTTTTAGTTATTACAAGAATAATGCTCTTATGAACTGTTGTGTACAAGTTTTATATAGATGTGTTTTCATTTCTCTTGGTTATATAGCTAAGACTGGAACTGTTGGATCATATAATAACTCTGTGTAATGCTTTGAGGAACTGGCAAATTATTTTTCAAAGTGATTGCACCATTTTGCATCTCTATTACGTATGTGCTTCCAACTTCTCCACACCCTCATAAAAACCTGTTATTGTCTCTCTTCTTAAGCATAGCCATCCTAGTGGGTGTGAAGTGGTATTTCATTGTAGTTTTAATTGTGTTTCCCAAATAATTAATTATGTAGAGCATATTTTCAGGTGCTTATTGGCCATTTTCAAATCTTTGGAAATGGTCAATGTCTATTCAAGTCTTATGTGCATTTTTCAGTTGGGTTGTCTTTTTTTTTTTTTTTTTTTTTTGCATTTTAGGATTCCACCCATATGGAAGTTTCCAGGCTATGGGTTGAATCAGAGCTACAGCTTCCAGCCTTGCCACAGCCCTAGCAACATGGGATCCAAGCCACGTCTGCAACCACGATTCATGGCAACGCTGGATCCCCGACCCACTGAGTGAGGCCAGGGATTGAACTTGCCTCCTCATGGATGCTAGATGGATTCATTTCCTCTGCACCACAAAGGGAACTCTGTGGGTTGTCTTTTCTTTCTTTCTTTTTTTTAAAATTAGATTTTATCCCTTTTTTTTCAGGTTGGCATCTGTGGCATATGGAAGTTCCCAGGCTAGGGGTCAAATCAGGGCTGTAGCTATCAGCCACAGCCACACCACAGCCATAGCAATGCCAGATCTGAGCCACATCAGGAATCTCCACCACAGCTCATGGCAACTCGGATCCCTGACCCACTGAGCGAGGCCAGGGATAGAACCTGCATTCTCATGGATCCTATTCAGGTTCGTTACCACTGAACCACTAGGGCAACACACAGATATCATTCTTTTAAAGCAGTATTAGGTCCATGGCATCATAGAGGGGAAGGTACAGAGATTCCCAATATACTGATGCCTCCGCATATGCATAGCTTCCCTTATAAACAGCATTTCCCACGAGAGTGGTACCTTTTTTATAAATGATGAAATTATATTGATACATTGTAATCACCCCAAGTCCATAGTTTATACTGCAATTCAATATTGGTATTGTACATTCTATCGGTTTGGACAAATGTAGGACGACATGTATCCCTCATTATATTATCATACAAAATACTTTCACTGCCCTAAAAATCCTCTGTGCTCCTCCTTTTGATTCCAATCCCTCTCCTCTCCCTTGACAACCAATGATCTTTTTGCTGCCTCAATAGTTTTGCCTTTTCCAGAAGGTCAGATCGTTGGAATTATGCAGCATGTAGCATTTTCTGATTGGCTTCTTTGACTTAGTACTATGCATTTAAGTTTCCTCCATCTCTTTTCATGGCTTGATAGCATACTTCCATTTAGCACTGAAAAAATATTCCATTGTCTGGAAGTATCACAATGTGTTTATCCGTTCACCTACTGAAAGACTTCTTTGTTGCTTCCAAGTTTTGACAATTATGAACAAAGCCACTATAAACATCTGTGTGTAAGTTTTCGTGTAGATGTAAGTTTTCAACTCTTCTAGTATCAAGGAGTACAATTGCTGGATCATATGGTAAGACTGTGTTTAGTTCTATTTATGTCATAAGACTCAGATTTTCTGTTTTTGAGAATGCATTCCAGGCTGATATGCCAGAGAATGCCAACAAGCAAAGATATTCTTCACTCTCTTGGATTTGAATGTTGACAATAAGGTTTAATAAACACATACCTTAATTAAAATTCAATTCTATATTAACTAAAACTTGTAGAACCAACAATTTTGAAGGTCAGGACTTAGTCTAAACCCATTTACTGAGTCAGGGTGTAAACCTGTCATACCCAGTTTGTTATGCAAAATCTGAGAATATAAAGAAGTGTGTGGTATGTCTCTTTAAGAAGGATGTGTTATCTAGGAAAATGCAGAAGAAGGAAGGTTAAAGATAAAGGAAATTAGTATTTATTGAATCTTTGAATTAGGCAGTGAATATAATACACTCATTTTATTCTCACAACAAATTATAAATGTCCTCACCCTATTTTACATTGGAGGAAAAGGAGGTTCAGAGAAGCTAGGACATTTATCCAAATTGACAGAGTTAGCAAATTTTAGCATGAGATTAACATCTAAGTTTGTACAGAGCCCAAGACTAATTTCACCATCCCAAACTGCCTTGGAAATGCAGAAGGCAGTAGTTAATACCAAAAGAGTTTGTCAATAAGAAGGATAGCACTAGCTACCAAAACTGTGCTGTTGGATAAGGTCCAAGCCTCAGAGGAAGAAACTGGCAAGGTTAAGGCATAGACTGACTCCCAGGGACCATCTTCCTAAACAGGTTATAAGGAAAGGCGCTCAGATACAGAGGCCACACAGACATGCAGTGCAGATTATATGAGGCCCAGATCTCCAAACAAGATATTCAATTCAAATCAAGTAGTTTTGAGCACTTGCTTGGTGCTCAGCACTGTTCAGCATACTAAGGACATAGCAATACTCAAGTCACTCTCCATACCCTCAAGGAGTCCATGACCAGGGAGAGCTGACAGGCAATTGCAACACTGTGCACTGCCTCTTTGGAGAATATAAAGGTAGGAGTAGGGCATTATTAGAGAACATAGAGTAACTCAATTTTAGGAAATCAGAGAAGGCTTCCTGGAGGAGGTGAGCTTGAAGCTGAGAACAGAAAGAGAATTTGGGGTAGATAGGTTGGGAGGAGAAAGGAACATTTAGGCAGAGTGAACAGCAAGTACAGAAGCTCTAAGGTAGAGAACAGGGTATTCAGGAAGCTGCAAAAGGTGGAGTCCGAATGAAGCCAAAGGGTGAGGGTGAGATGGTGAGAGATGAAGTAAGAAAAATAAGCAGAGGTTATAGGAAGTAAAACTGGCTTGGCATGCTGAGGCCTTTGCTCTTTATTCTGTGGGCAGTGGAATGTCATTAGTGGGATCCTAAAAGGGGAGTGATAGGAACTTATTTTTAGTTAAAGTAGTTTCATTAGAAGGCAAAGAATGTACTAGAGAGGAGTGAACCTGGAAGCAGGAAGACCAGTGTGGAGGCAAGATTATAGGCAGTAATTGAAATGGAAATGATGATGAGACATAATTACAATGAAGAAGGACAGATTGGTTTGAAATCTAGCACTGCTAGTAAAGTAGGGTTAGCAGGACTCAGTGAATAAAGAGGGACAGGGTTTGTGGCCCTCCTAACTTTGCTGAGGAAGGGCTTTTTTCCCTGTTAATATCAGAAAAAACTGATTATATTTTCAATTGTATTGGAAAAGAGCCTGTCGTAAAGAGAAGAGACAATGAATGGAGAAAATTCTTGAGAAAAAAAGGAAGAAAAGATTAAGAATTCAGATAAGAAACAGTAGCTCTCTTGAACCAGAGACTGGGGCGGGGGGGGGGGGGCAGCATTTTCTATCTGCGAACGAGGTTAGAATTCACATCTGAGAGCTATAGAATGAGCCCAGACTCCAGACAGGCAAATGCACAAGGAGGAGATGGCTAGGTCACCTTCCCTAGAAAATGACTTGAGTACTTGTCTACTCACCTGTCCTCATACTGGTGTAGTTCTTGCTTGGAAACATCTAATGTCTTTACTAAGTAGATTATGTTCTAAGAGCCAAGAGGAAGGTTTACAGAAAGTGGAGATGGTTTGAATAAAACCAAAAGGCATAAGGGAGAGCACTGACTTGGAGAATAAAAAGAACTTGAGGCACTGTTAAGGTCCCAGTTAATAGGAAATGATGGGTTTTTTGGTGGCTCCAGTCTCTGCCACTGTGTAGCTGTCTCCATGAGCACTTAGCTGCCTCAGTGTGCGGGCAGGAAGCTGAAAACTAGAGCTAAATCAGAATTTTATCAACAGATCAATGACAGGGCAAAGAAAACTGTGACTAAAGAGTGGGGATGTTGAATTCTAGAACTCCAGAGACCTTTTCTTCCAGGTGGTGGCAAAGTCCAGGATTGAGTGTGAAGGAAAGTTAATGAGGTGAGGTGGAGGTGAAGACCTTTGGAGATGAGGAGATCAAAGTCTGACATTTGCATGGAAACTGCATCACTTACTGAGCACACTGTCTTGATGAACATGTTTTCCAGAAACTCTGCTTTACGTAGATTACATCAGTTAGAAAATACAACACCCCAAGAAGGAATTACTTTTATTCCAATTTTCAGATGAATAAATTGAATCTTGGAAAGTTCGAGTATCTTACATGAATTTACACCAATATTAAAGGTAATAATAACAAACATTTAAAGCAATTTACTATGTATCAGGCATTGATCTAAGTGCTTTATGTTCTAGGCTCTTAGTTCTCAGAAAATTGTATTGTTATTGCCATATTAGAGAGGAGGCATAGGCAGTTTCAGTAACTAAAGTCATATGGTTACTAAATGGCAAAAACTTGGACTTAGAAGAAGTGTCAGGAGTTCCCACTGTGGTGCAACAGAAATGAATCCAAATAGGAACCATGAGGTTGCAGGTTCGACCCCTGGCCTTGCTCAGTGGGTTAAGGATCCAGTGTTGCCATGGCTGTGGAGTAGGCAGGTGGCAACATCTCCGATTAGATCCCTATGCAGTGGGTGTGGCCCTCAAAAGACAAAAAAAAAAAAAAAAGAGAAATATCAGAAATAGGTTATGCATTAAAGACAATGTTACTCTAAAACACATGTTTTAGCCACTCAGTATAGCATCTATTTATGGTATTTAGTTTTTCACGCAAGACTCTATGAAAAAATTTCTTCTAAGAATATCAATAAAATTTTAATCTGTGCAAGATTAAATATTAAGCATAATGAAATAGATGAAACTAAAATTCACATTGTAAGAAAATATGTAAAAAAACAGTATATTTGAAGCTAATAAGAGAAGAAGGAAGGAAAGGCAGAAATATGATGAAAAATGAGAGAAAACTCAGAAATCATCAGAGAGGTCTCTGTAAATTTTTCATATCTATGAAGGGATAAGAGATTTTTTCCTACTGAATTAAAGGTGAGATTTGGGTTCCCCATGAACATGGTGGCAGGTTTTTTAAGACCAAAAGCTGTTGGCAATTACTGTTATTACTTCTATTACTATGTATCTGAACCCCTGGAAAGGAAGTGGGGCTGATAGCTTCTTTGATAATCAGCCCCACTCTTTTCCATCAACCCACGCAGACTCTTCTGGGCCAACCTCAGCAGCTGGACACCTGCTGCCATTTTCCTTTCTCTTCAGTGGTCACTATCCTCTCCTGCACAACTGCTAACCATAGTCTGCCAAAGGGGCATAAGGAAATAGAGCAGTGTCTCTTGACTCACGGGTTGTGTTAGGTTTAAATTTAAGAAAGACCACAAGGAGTTGATGATATCTATATATAAGCATTTCTTTATGAGTCTAAACTTGCTGCAGTGACCATAACTTTATTTACAAATAACATTAACCAAAAATAGGGACCCAAACATTGAAGAAGGGTCATGAGCCCAGTATTTTTCCTTCAAACTTAGGAAATTAATATCATTTAGGGAAAGTCAAAACCTATGTGGCTGAGATGGAGTTTTCGAGCCTTCTCTGTCACAAGTCTTTTGACTTTTCTTGAGCGTCAGTATCTTTGTCAATGTGGATAATAACCATCTTCAGAGATCATGATAATAGCCAATCACTGTAGTGAAAATAGATAGTATATGTAATAGCCTGTGTGACCTGTTACAGAAAAGTAAGTCATCATAATTCTCTACTTTCTTCATTTGGAAAACATATATCTTTAGACCTAACCACTGGGGTTATATTTGATAGTATCTGGCGCTAAAGTCAATGCAGGACTCTAAGCTTTAACAAAGACATTATTTCACATTTGATTCCTTATGGAGCAAATAAATATTACATTGACATTGGAAAAATTTCTTACCATCCCAGGTGTTCAAAGTGCATAATGTATGTAGATTATTATTATTTTCCTTTTCCTCTTCAAATTAAAAAAAATTTTTTTTAAATAACTAATGCATGGAAGCAACATATAACTGGTGTTGCTATAAACATCACAACTAAATAGTAGAACAACTGTTCATATATGTAGTTTTGTCAACTAAATGCTTGGTGATCCATTAGTGTTATGATCCATTAGTGTTTGCCTTTTTTTGGGGGGAGGGGTGGAAAGTAGGGATATTTATTTCCTTCAGGGTACACCTGACTTGGACTTTTAAGCAAAACTCTTGTTGAGAGAATATTCTCTTCTTAAGCTCTTCTGACTAATTTAATTACATCAAAATGCAAAATGGCCCACTATATCTAGTCTTTGGGCAAACCTAATCCTGGAGAATGTGTTGTTTGGGCAGCACAGATTTTACAGGTTGGAGAATGAATGTGCTTTTGGGACTGGTGTACACTCTCTACTACACTAAGCCCCCACCTCCCTGCACCCAGCCCTGCAATCACTTATGTAAATTGCCTGGTCTGGGTGGGCATTGAAGTCTGGGGCTTCTGATTCATGGAAAGGGAAAAATAACAAATTGCTCAGGTGTTGATTTTTGCATGACCCTGTCATTTTAGAGTGGCAGAAGAGTTCCATTTTTATTATGAATTCATGTTATGAATGCTGGTACTGTGTTCTTTGACTTCAAAAAAAAAAAAAAAAAAAAAAAGCCTGCCTCTAAGATAATCTAAAAAGGGACTAGTTTCTCCTCAATTCCTTCAAGAATTCTGCTAAATAAGAGCTAAAAAGAGTGTAAAGGGCCAGTGGATATTCAATTAGAGGGAGAGAATTCCTGTCAACCTTACAGAAGGAGGAAAATGGCAAATCTGGCAGATTGAGGGCTTTCTACTCAATACCCAAGTGATTGCCCACAAAGCTCCTGTGCTTGGCGCTGGCGATGGCAGATCTCCCTATTTGCACATGTATGGAAACACTTTTTGTTGAAGCTACTTGACAACATTTAATGTTTATTGTTTACTTGTCATTCCCAGAAACCACACACAGACTGTTTAGGTTACACCTAATGACAGTTTTTATTCATTTTACAGTTTAACGTTTCTTTCTATTTAGCTTTTGTTATGGTTTAACAACTCCTTTCATTTGCTGGAATTGTAGACAAGTTTGAAATGTGAGCACACCCGTAAGACAAACACACATCATTACCTTCCCTCTCCTGGTGTGCAGCCCTTTGTGAAGTCTGCCAAGGGTTTGTAGATGCTGTGGCATGGATGATGGGGGAGAGAGGAAGGGTGGCTTCAGAATGCCCTGAGATTTCATGGATATTTCTTTGAGAACCTTTCTGCTGGTAAGAATGGGAGCCATGGGATATAGGTACTAGGTGGTCAACAAAGGGCAGGGCAATTGTAAAACTTCAGCAAGGGTGTTTCTAAGAACATAAAATCCATGGGGACACTAGCACTTAGTTTCCCTTCCTCCCTCATGCTTTGGTCAAGAAAATGATCCCAGTTTGTGATTAGAAGGGAATCATCATTGGAAAATCTAAGTACACATTTGAACTCTATCCTAAATTCAAGTTAGCTAAAATTGGGATTTGGAGGAATGAATATTTTAATGGGATTGATTATTCATTCATATGACAATAATTAAGAATATTGACCATACTTGTCTTGTTTCTGCTTCTGTACCAGCAAAATAAAGGAGCTGGTAGTTTTTGTGTGCCTGCCCCCATGGATATTTTAGATTCTGGGTTCCCTGCTAAAAAATCCACTAAGCTACATGATGAAGAGATGTGAGTCAAAACGCCTCACTTTTGGTGTCCAAAAGAAGGGCATGGTACCCAAGGAAAACATTAAAACTACACTTTAGGGATAACCTGATACCCAAGTAGAACCAAAGAAATATTGATATTGGCAGATGAGAATTCTATCTGTTGACCTGCAAGAGAATGGTATGTGTTTTTGGCTGAGAGTTGGCTTGTAAGCAGAAGTGTACATTTCAGGGAATACTAGAGCTTCTGAAATGACTTGTACAAGTAGTGGCTCAGAGGAAGGGATGTCTCTAGGGAGGGTAATGCTACTGAAGAAGTGGAAGCCCTGGTCCAGCAGGACAGGTGAAGTCTAGAAGGGCACAGGCAGAGGCCTTAGAATCACATAGCCACCTCATGGATGGTGCCAGGGAATTTCATCAAAAGCAAGTCAAAGCTTCAATCTGATTTAAAATGAATATTCCTAGCTATTAATTTTTTTCATTTTTCACTAATTTGGGTAAACCAAGGGAGCAGCTTTGCCATGTTTCATGAGTAGTTAAGTAGTTTGGTTTGTTTTAGTTTTAGTTACCTGTTTGCTCAGTCTTTTTTTTTTTTTTTTCCCCTAATTTCAGGCCATTTGGACTTGTGTAACTGTCTTCATTTTTTTTTTCTTTTCTTTCTCCCCCCACACCTATGGCATGTGGAAGTTCCTGGGCCAATGACCGAACCCATGCCAAAGCAGTGACCTGAGCCATTGCAATGACAATGCTGAATCCTTAGCCTACTGTACACAAGGGAACTACTTCATGATTTTTTTTTTTTTTCATTACAAATTGGTGGCAGGTGAATGTTTTCAAATATGAGTTTGTATTTTTCCAAATTTGCATATTTGTGAGTGATTTTACAACATTAAAAAGTTATTTCGGGGGGTTCACATTGTGGCTCAGTGGGAACAAATCTGACTAGTATCCATGAGATGGCAGGTTTGATCTCTGGCCTTGCCCAGTGGGTTAAGGATCTGGCATTGCCATGAGCGGTGGTGTAAGCCGCAGAGGCAGGTCAGATCCCACGTTGCGGTGGCTATGGTGCAGGCCAGTAGCTGCAGCTCCAATTTGACCCCTAGCCTGGGAACTTCCATAAGCTGCAGTTGCAGCCCTAAAAAGCAAAAGAAAACAAAAACAAAAACAAAACAAAAAACATTATTTGGGAATCCCAACAGAGAAAACTCTGAGGCATGGATGGCCAGGGAAAAAGAAGCTGATGAGGAGAAGAGAAGGTGAACCTAAAGTGCCTTTTGTGGTCATGGAAGCTACATCTAGAGGGGCCCATGGGGGCTTCTGAAGAGCTCATGACTGAGTCCCAAAAGAAAGAGTCAGAAAGAGTCCTGATATGCCTGGCCCAGACAGCAGAAAGCCAGATACTACTTTACCATCCACCAGTCAAGTAAGGGTCATTCCACACCTTCTCTCCATCTTGCTCCTTCCATTATCTATAACTCACGAGGTGAGGTGGTGAGTGGAGGAGGCAGGTGGCTTGGCAATTGGAGACAAGAGAAGAGGAGAAGGCTTTCTTCTGAATGATGACTGAAAGATTGCCTAATATCTTAAACTTTTTGCAAATTTATATTTCTGAAGTGAAACTATATTTTATGACTCAAAATGAATTTTCTGTTAGCTGAGTGTGAGCTGAAGAGGCTACTGGAGTTTTCACAGTGCCATGGGGGTAAATTTTCACCCACTAAATTCTATGTACAAAGACTAGAGGAAACAAAACAAAATCACCTTTAGTCACTGCCCGTATGTGTTTAACATGTTGGTTTAAAAAAATAATAATAAAGCTTCCTCACACTATCTTAAACCAGGGGAATTTATTGGGTTATATAACTGGACCATCAGAGGTGGAGTTGGACTTCGATAATGGTACACTTGACAGTTCAACTCTTCTGTTGGTTTCCATGTGGTCCTAAGATGGTTGTCAAAAGTCTCCAAAGCATATTTCTCTTTCTTGTATAATTGGTGAAAGCATTTCTTTGTCCTGACATAGTCAACAGAAGTCCTGAGCATTGCTTTGGTTCAAACCACCCATAACATTTTCTCTCTGGCCAGAGGGTACATATGGATAGGTATGTTGGTTCCTTAGTTTGGGTCACATGCCAGAGGGTAGGATCATCTTCCCTGGAACCACACAGGCTCTACATGGCAATTATTGCTTTGACCAGGGGGAAATGATAACTGATATCCAGAGATACAATTAAAAATGCCTGCTAAAATCTTTAATCTTCACAGCAACTTTGTGAGTTAGGTAATTTTATTATCCCATTTTTCAGATGAAAAAAATTTCCCAAGGATGAGTAGCTTGTAAGTAATGACTTGACAGTCAAATCCAGGCCATTTTAACTTTGTTTATCTCACAGTCACTCTATTTTACTGTACTGCTATGTAGCTCCAATTAAGCACATGTAAGGTTATCTGGTTTATATCAGGAAAGGATTTTAGCCTTTGTTGTCCATAATATTTCAGGCTGTAAAGGAACCTGGCTGAGAAGCTTAAGAGTTTAGAAATGATAAATAAGTAACTTTCTCTTCTAAGAACAGAAAATCATATCAATCAGAGATAAGAAGAGTTTTAAATTTTTGGAAACTTTAAAAGTGTTTTTTTATTCTTGTTTATGGAATACTCAGAAGAAATATATATACCTTGGGAACAAAGATCCTGTTGATTTTAGATTTATCTAATCATCCCAAATGTCATGAGGAACATTTGTACTTTTTTTTTAAAATTTATTTTGAACTGCATGTGGCAAGGTGTAAAGTTTAGGAAGTCAAAGAAGAGGATCCTAATGGACAAACTGACTTGAGAATTCAAGAGCTGTTAGCACTATGAATGGAAGTTATTACCTGAAAAAATATTGCTGCAGGAGGTTTAGACTGGGACATTAAAACAAATCGTTGTCCTGGGCATGGGAGTTAAATAAGAGGGCATGATAATGAAGTTTCATTGTCTTGAATCTATGGGAAATAGATATTTCAGGGCTTTGAGCACATAAGCATTAATGCTGTAGGTCTGTACCTTGATGAGGCTCCTCTGAGGAAAAGGTAACTGAGCAAATTATGCTTGTGGTACTTTGGCGTATCTTATAACCCACTTCCTATTTTAGAAATGCTTAATATTATTAATTTACCTAAATGCCAGGGGAGACGGATGCTCAGAGATTTTCTAATTGCCCAAAGAGTTATATTCTAAAACTGGAAACCCCAGGTGGTCCCACCTCAATTCTGAGTGGCAGGAAAGGAGTCCCGCTGCTGTTGGCTTCGTTCTCCAGCAGAGCTGCGAAAGACTGAAAGTCTTGGTCACCTCTCTCCAGCCAGCTCTCGCCTGGCTTCTCAGGAATCCTGTCGGACAAGATTCAAATTGAGTGCCTGAACAGGAACAGCAGGGGCTTTCAAAAAACCGGGACAGATTCTTTAATGTTTAACAACCTTCTCCTCACAGCCAAGTTTCTGAATTGACATTGAAGCAAGGGTGGGGGAGCGTATGAAATCAAAAGAATCCCAAGGCTTGTGTTAATCAAATTTCTTTCAACAAATTTGTTAATTGTGTTAATCAACTTTCTTCTTTAAATCCCCCTCCCTGCCCAGTCAAGAAGAAAAGGAAATAAGGGACCCGAGTCTCTTAGTGTTGTAACTTCTAGGTCCACTTTATAAATGTTATTACAAATGCTGTTGTTGTAAATCTGGGAAGGTGATGAAGCAATAGATTTAAAATTCTGTGGAAAATACAGATTTTGTTCTGTCACCTGGGCATGTTGCATATATCTTGAAATGTCAAAGTCTTAGGGGACTCAAAATCTTTAGGGTCTTTAAAACTAATATCCTTTTAGGGACAGAGACATATTCAGTGAAATACATAACACAGAAAATAAAGTTATTTGCCTTGCCACACACCCTGGAGTGTGATAAATTTTGTGGGCTGAAGAATAAGCCAGTCCCCTTGTTTCTCAGAGGATTTAGTTCAGCACCAAAATGCCTTTGGACTTGTAGCACTCGATCTTTTGGCCTTTGGAATGACCATTTGTTTTGCAGAGTATAGGATGTAAACACCTCGGAAATGTTATTAGCACCTTGTAACCATTTCCTATAATTATTTCAATAACTTGGAAAATTCCTGTTTTAAAAGATCCCCTTTCTGGTGAGGGACAATTTATGATGAAATGTGTAACTCAACAGGAAGTCAAGAGAGCAATTGCCAAGAGGAATGAGATAATTTCTCTAAGCTCACACATAAAAGGATTTCTTGGGAACTAAAGTCAGTAGTAAAAGAACACAGGATTAGTCATACTGGATTGGATGCACCAGCCCTGCCATTCTTTCACCCGAGGGGAAATGCCTAGTGTTCTATAGGAAAATAGGCCTCAGGATGTATCTCAGAATATATTCTACCAGTTGTTTCCTTAAAGGGAAAAGATTACTTGAAAACTTTTGGAATGGGAATCTGGTAGTAGAGACAAATGGGAAAAAATATATATATATACTCAGTCATCAAGTTCTCATAATTGGTTAATTTTTTTTTTTTTTTTTTTTTTTTTTGTCTTTTCTAGGGTCACACCCACGGCACATGGAGGTTCCCAGGCTAGGGCTCCAATCAGAGCTATAGCCATGGGCCTACGCCAGAGCCACAGCAATGCAGGATCCGAGCCGCATCTGCGACCTACACCACAGCTCACAGCAACGCCAGATCCTTAACCCCCAGAGCAAGGCCAGGCATTGAACCCGCAACCTCATGGTTCCTAATCGGATTTGTTAACCATTGAGCCATGACGGGAACTCCATAATTGGCTAATTTTTATGTTTTATAGCTATGAATATTAGAGCAAGGAATGACCCAATCCATTGTTTTTAGACATAGAATCTTTTTGCGTTTTTGTCCCATAATATCTCATAATATTTCAATAGGAAATGCCTCTCCATTTTCATCACCTACTATAAACTATCAAAATGTAATGGGGAGTTGCTCTTCAGTGGGCATAAATTTTATCATGCAAGATAATAATAAGTTCCAGAGATCTGCTGTCCAACCTCGTGCCCATAGTTTAGTTACAACACTATATTGGACACTAAACATTCCAGAGGGTGAATCTCATGTTAAACGTGTTTACCACAGTTTAAAAAGAAAAAAAAAAAAGGGAAAGAAAGTGAGAGACATGGGGGTGCCAGGAATAGGGGAAGAAGGGAGGAAGAAAGGAAGGAACAACAACACCACAAATTAATACTCTAGAGAGTGGAGCCCTCACCTCACTTGTTTTTCAAGGCTGTGCTAACCTGGACAGAATTGGTATGGCATTGGGCTAGAGCCATTTTGAATCCATCTTTTCTCTGGTTCAGAGGTTTTGCCATGTCCACTAAGCATGGGAAGGGCCTCACAGAAGCCACCAGTGAGTGGAGAGAATGAGCCCACCCCACCCCCCACCTTTATATGTAATTCAAAATAGTAGTTGAGTTTTCAAAAGGACACTGCTAAAAGTGATGTGGAAATGAGAATAGTTTCCTTCTAGATGTTTTTCAGTTTGCAAAATTCTGGATACATTCATCAAAGAGGAATCTGCCTCTTTTTGATTTTGTTTCCCACTTCCCTGCTCTGTTGAGACCTGTGACTGGTCTGTCTTTTGGGAAAGCCAGCAAGGGCCATACATAGCAGCAGCTTCAACTGCATTTTCCTTTGATCTTCTAAATTCCAAAGCTATTTTTTAAAAATCAGAGCTGATAGATGCTTTGCAAAAATTTCTTTGTCTATTTTCTGTGATTTCTCAGTTTAGTTTCTAAAGCAAACATATTTCTCAACAGCATTTAAGATGTTCTGGTCATTTTGGTTTTATTTTCTACTGTTCAAATTCATGCAAAATTGGGTAGTACAATAAACATTTAATAAAATAGGGGCTCCACCAAAAAGCTTTGCCACAAGTCACTGCCTTCTCAAGGCCATTAAATGAAGAGGATTTTATAAATCTCTCTGGTCTAAGGTGGATCGAACAACAAATTTGGGATTCATTATTATCCAGAAACAGTGATCATCTAGACACTGTTGATTATAGAGTCATTCTCTCTGTCCTATTTTTAAATATCCCTCCATATCAGCTTTCTTCTGCCCAAATGCACTAGGTGAAACTAAGTAAGTCCTCTGCTGCCTGACCTCAGTTCCTTACTGTGATTTTGCCGTGTTAATTTTCACTGCCTGTCAAGTACTCTCACTCTTCAAAATGGCTTGGGATATTAGGAATCTGCCTTTAGTAAGGTCTCCACTTATTTTGATTTATTTAGGTCATTAATCTGTATTTTTTTCCAACACCTAAGATGATGATTTTTAAAAAGAGTTTTGTTTTGTTTTAACCAGGTAAGTTTTTGCATTCTCTACTTCTCTGATTATATCTTTGGAGAGATATTTAAGTGTAAGAAAGAAGTGGTAGACAGAGAAGAAAAGCATGGACTTGGAGAATAGACTTGTGGCTGCCCACAGGAGAGGGAGGGAGTGGGAGGGATCGGGAGCTTGGGGTTATCAGATACAATTTAGAATAGATTTACAAGGAGATCCTGCTGAGTAGCATTGAGAGCTATGTCTAGATACTCATATGCAACAGAACAAAGGGTGGGGAAAAAAATGTATACATGAAAGAGTAACTTGACCCCCATGCTGTACAGCGGGGGGAAAGAATAAAAAATAAAAAATAAATAAAATAAAAAAAAGAAAGAAGTGGTAGAGCAACCAATTGTTACCAAAGACTAGGAATTAAGATTTGAATTCACAGTGCAGAATTTCTGTTTTTGCTTTTTATTGAAGTATAGTAAATTTTTACAATGTTGTGTTTATTTCACATGTATAATACAATGATTTGGTTATATATACATATATGTATAACTTTTTAGATTCTTTCCATTATTAGTTATTATAAGATTTTGAGTATATGTGCTATACACAAGGTCCTCACTGTACAGAGTTTTAAAGGTGACAGAGGTGCTTTGAATACCTAGCTAGAATCCACCAGGGAATGTGTGTACTTTAATAACTCAAGGCCCCAAGGAAAGAGTCTTATGTGTGATGTAAGAGGAAGACAGAAAGGCACTGAAGGCAAAATCTTAAGTTTAAGAATCTTGAAACCAAGAGAAGTTGCCAGAACGTTCCAGAATCCTCTGAGACAGTTTTTCACAGATAAAAGAGACTTCCAAAAACTTCTCATAGAATTTTTTTTCATGATTTGACTTTCTTTCATGAGAATATAATTAATTTTACACCAAGAATAATCTAAAGATTCTTTTGGAACAGCTTGAGAGATTCAGATATCCTGGGGAAATAATTTATAGATTCCACTCCCACGTGTAACCACCATCACCAGTTCCTCCCTGGTGTCCTGGATTAGGACCCATGAAAATCAGGGCTAGTTCTGACCTGGTGTTATAGGAACATGAACACTAAGGGACTAGAAACACAGGAGAAACTTCATGCTCCAGTCTCTGCACTCCCAGCACTAGAGATTCATTTCTCTGAGCCATGAAGCCTTTTCTTTAAATCATAGAATCTTAGAAATGAGAGAAATCTTAGAATGAACCCAATTCTACCATTTTATTGATGAATAAACTGAGGTACCTACCATTCAACATGTCCAAAGTCACAGTTAGTGTGCTAGCTATTTACCTGTGACTAGAAATCAAGTCTTTAAACCCATTCCAATTAGTTATGACTAAAATTAACCTAAAAGAAGTTTTCTGAAAGAATCCTGAGTGTCTTTGCCTGGATCCCTCAAAATCAGGGCCTTGCACAAAGGATTCCTTAGAGTTTATCTGGGAAAATGATGCTAGGGAACAGGGATATGGGGCCTGAGAGAGAGAAATGGGAGTGGAGGGTGAAAAGACAATTCAAGGAAGAGTTATTAAGTTGGCCAACCTACTCACACTAGGGATCTGGGTGACTGGTGCTCAACTTCCCTGAAACCTTCCTGAAATACACGTGGGGACAAAAGGATATAGCCGATATATTGGCTTTGATTGGTCAATGGTGACTCTATGGGCACTAAGTCCCTTGGGCTTCCATATGGTGATTTCAGGAATAGGGAACAGATTCCCACACTGTGGTATCACAGAAGTACCCAAGTACCCAAGTAGGAAACGAGAAGTAGAGTTTTGGCCTTCTGTGTGATGCCTTAAGAATGAAGCTTTAGGAAGATGATGGAATGGCATTGAACCAGTAGCCATAGTGTGGCTGGCAAAATAAATTAAGTCAGGAGAAATCTGAAGGGCAGCACAAGAGATGTTTTCTAGACTCTGCAGAGGAGCTGAAAGTGCAGAAAAACTTGCTTGGTGCACTTTCCTTACCACCCCTCCAAATAAATCTTGTGTAATCAGCATCTCTAATGTTTCCCACACCCTTTTATGTCTCTAGTCTGTGGGTATCAGTGTCATGCTCCTTTCTCCTGATATGCTAGCTCTCTCTGTGTCATGTAAAGTTGGCCACCAAAGCTTCCCAAGTTTAATATCTTAGATTTTTAACCCAGGAGAGAAACTGCTCTTCCTCTCTATCCCAAGTTTGAAAATCTCATGGATGGGATACTGGTCTATCCAGGGACAAATGCCATCTCCTGGATCATAAGGCAGGATCATAGAGGACATGGTGGGTGGAGAAGGGTGAAGTTCGTCGTCATGGGGATAAAGTGTGGTAGGTTGTTGGAGGATGAAACAGCAGGTCCCCACAAAACCAGCCAAAGAAGTTTTACTGCTAGATAGTTTCTATTAAAATGCAACTATACTTGAAGGAATAACACCAAATTAACCTCTTATTGAGCATTCTTCAAGCTTGGATGACCTCTGAGAGTGTAGAAATGGGACAGGGTATAGACCTCTAGTAAGGGGGAGAGAGCATCCCAATGGGAGATAGGGTCATTCTCTTGTTTTGTGGTTAACCCTGGGCTTATCCCTTGATTTAGCCTCCAGCAGACTGTGAAGCTGTAGGTAGTGGAATACAATATTAAGTGTGAATAATTTTTTTTAAAACCCTTGGTAATACTTTTGGAGAAAGAAGAATCACAACAGATTTCTTTCTCTCTTCCAGTGCATTTTAACTTATTGAGGCTATTTTCTTATTAAAGTGGAACTCACTTGGAGATGACAAGAGGGAATTAAATCTTCAAATAGAACAAAAATGTTGGTTGACATTCTCTCATCAGAAAATGAAAAGTCAAATGGAGATTTCACCACTTGATTTATCTGGCATACTTGCTATCTCTATATAATAGCTAATATCCTTTGCATGTTAACCATGTGTCTGGCTGTGTGCCCCATGTTTTGCACGCATTCATCTACCCAATCCTCAGAAGTATCCTGTGACACTTTTCCCCTCCACTTTTTCCCAGTGAAAGAAATTGAAGTACAGAGAAATGATGTGCTCTTGTTTTAACAGCTAGTAAGTGAGATTCAGATCCAGGCTGTGTTGTTCCACAGCCTTTCTCCTTAACCTTTTTGCTATATTGTCTCTCTGATGAATTATGAAATTAACCTTAAAGAGACTGTTCTGAACAACTACAATAGAAAAGTACCAGAGTTCCCATTGTGGATCATTGGGTTATGAAAATGACCAATATCCATGAGGACGCAGATTCGATCCATGGCCTCGCTCAGTGGATTAAGGATCCAGCATTGCCATGAGCTGTGGTATAGGTGGCAGAGGTGGCTCAGATCTGGCACTGCTGTGGCTATGTTGTAGGCCAGCAGCTGCAGCTCTGATTCGACCCCCAGCCTGGGAATTTTCATATGCCACAAGTGCAGCCCTAAAAAGCAAAAAGCAAAAAAAAAAAAAAAAAAAAAAAAAAAAAGAGAGAGGGAGAGAGAAAAGTGCCCTTCAGATAGGTTTTTAATTGTTGACTTACTTTTGTTTTGTCTGACTTAGCTTGACTTCTGCCTCTACAATGATATTTATATAAAACTGACATCTGTTAAAAAGGTCATGTGGGTACATGTCCTTTTTAGACTTTGAGATATATTATGGTAATATCATTCTCTATATTATTTACAGAGATGAATACCATAAATTTTTGATAAAGTAAACAAACCAATAAATGATAGTAAACTTGATAATTGAATCAGCGAGTACCTGGGGAAAGGATCTTTTAAAATATTTTCCACTTGAACATAGGTAGAAATGAAAACTTTACCTAAACTTATACTCTTATAAAATACTCCCCATACCTTATTAGATATTAGGTAACAGTCCTCTGATCTCATGTTCTTGAGATCATTAAATTCAAGTATTGCCTACTAAATGGAAAACTACTATTCGAGAGATGTCTTACGGGGAACAGAATAAGCTTAAACACTGGTCCATCAGAAAAACAAAATGACAACAACAACAAACCCAAAGCTATTGTGGGCCTCCTTAACTTTTAGTAGTCGCCAAATAATTTATATAGGTATGTGTTTGTGTGTGTGTTTAGTGGAGAAAGTTGTCCTCTTTTTTTTCAAGTGTGCCTTCCCAGTCCTGCTTCTAGGAAACACTGGCTCCATGAGAAGAGCATTACTTACAGAGAGCATCACCAGTCCTGGGGCTCCATCAGATGATATCCCATGGTGCCCATCTAACAAGCTAAGTGTAGAGACAGGACCTGCATTCAGAAAGATAAACAATGATGATAATCACATGCTGAGTTCCAAATAAGCAGTGCTAACCATAAACACTATGAAAAGACACTGAAGGATGATTGCTGAACAAGGGGGTGTGGTGGTAGCAGTAGACATGGGAAGGGTGGGATCTATCCCTAATTGTTAGGGTCTTTCTAAAGAATGACTGCTTTCCCCCAGGGGAATATTGCTTTGAATTTTAAATACTCTTTTGAATTCAATGTTCTGGGGAGACTTTAAGGTTGAAACTGTTAAATTATTTGTGCCATATTTGGCATTATCACAGTTGAAATGAAAGTATTTAATTTGAAAAGAATATTTTATTTTTGGTAGTGCAGTGGGAGCAACTTATTACAGGTTGTTCTTTGCCACATAGCACAAGAGGAACAAAGAGAGAAGACTGCAAGTGTCTAGTGATGCAAAAATATCCTTTATTGGTGAATGCTACAAGAGCTAACAGCAGTCCACTTTTCGCAGTCAGGTTGAGAGATTGAGAATTAATGGAAAAATTGGGAAATGTAGCTTCGCTTTAGAAATTGAGTAGTGAACACTGCCCAGTAGTAATCATAATTAGAATGTATTGGATACATCGTTATCATCAATGTGATCGTGTCACTTTGGATATCATTTTTCTTCCAACTTGGGTAGGAGTTGGGAAAGGAAGTAAGAGCAAGGATCTGATTGGCAACCAGCTGTCCAGATGTAATACAGAAATTTGCTCCTTTATAATGTAAAAGATGATATAAAAATAAAATTCTACAGTGCCTGGTTAAAGCTACAATCATTTCAACTCAGAAACCGAGTTGCTCAGTAAACTGTGCATATTAAGTAGGGTAAATGCTATATTCCTATAAAAAGGAGATCCAGCAGTCTTAAATAGAAGTTTATTTATCTGTAATGTAATGTATCAGATTAGAGTGGTGAGTAGTTGTGAAACCCAAACTTTTTGGAACCTGAATTCCTTTCATCTTGTAACTCAACCATTGATTATAAAGTTGAAGTCTGGCTTGCTGGCTTATAACAGTCCTACTCATGGAAATAAGAGTGAAAGTCCAGGAAAAGCAACTTGGTCTCAAGTTGGAGGCAATTCAGAATTTACATGTATATGTATAATTTTCATTCGCATTCCATTGGCTCCAACCTAATAATAGTCATACCCATAACCAAAAAAAAAAAAAAGAAAAAAAGTATTTTCTAGCTAGGAACTTGCATAAGTGACTAGAACAATATCTGGGACATAATCAATAATCTCTTGGCTGTTATGATCATTACCAGTATTATATCAATTCTAATTTGCTGGAGGCTTATTGAAAATATATCTGGGCTGTTGAATCAAAGTAAAAATTTTGTCCTGATTTTGTAAGGTCCAAAGTATTATCTAAGAGATGGGGACGACTGTGGCAGGATCAGGAGTGAAGGGGAAGTTCAGGTGTTCAGTCTTAGACTGTCCTGTGGAGAGGTCAGTAGTTGACTGGGCATGCAGTCTGGAGTTCAAGGAAGAGATCTAGGCTGGATAACAATTTGTGTATTATTGGTGTGTCAAGCGTATGAAATTCATGGGCTTTAGATGATCCAGTACATACAGAGAAATAAAAAATATATTTTGAAATACTAGAGAAATAATAATTATCTAAAATAGATTATCAGGAGTTCCTGTCGTGGCACAGTGGTTAATGAATCCGACTAGGAACCATGAGGTTGCAGGTTCGATCCCTGGCCTTGCTCAGTGGGTTAAGGATCCGGCGTTGCTGTGACCTGTGGTGTAGGTTACAGTTGCGGCTTGGATCCTGCATTGCTGTGGCTCTGGTGTAGGCCGGCGGCTACAGCTCTGATTAGACCCCTAGCCTGGGAACCTCCATATGCCCTGGGAACAGCCCTAGAAATGGCAAAAAGACAAGAGAAAAAAAATAATAAATAAAATAGATTATCAGACTAAGGAGAACATTCCCTTCAATTTTCAGAAATACTTAATAAAGCTGGATTAATTTCAACCAATGGCTGATGTTTATGTTATGTTTTTGAGGGTTCAGACATGAACAAGATATTCCCAGTGTTTTGAGACACTAATAATCTACTGACAAGACAAGGGCATCAAGTTCTCAGACTCACTAACGATCATCTAAAACTTGGGTTGGGAACTGTGGCTGAGAGAGGTTTTGGGGAAAATTCTCATTTATCATAACAGTTTCTGAGGAAATCCCTTCTGAAAGCCACCTAAGAAGATGGCAGAGAAAGCATTAGTTAGACATGATAACTGTACGCAGCAGAAATGATATTGTTTTAAAATATCACTGTGTTTTTCCTCTTGTGTGTTTTTATATACAGGACTTCCCTTCTAGTCATCCAGAAACATTCATTTTTATCTGGAAACCTTAGGCATGAAGTAGGCAGAATGTGAAGAGAAATAAAAAGCCAATAATCAGCTTTTCTCTACCAAATTTAGAACTTTGGAGCACCTAGTTTGAAAACAATCTTAAAAGCCAGAGAAGTGTTGAAAGAAAATGATTTCCTATGTTCACTGAACTCCCAGTTTTATCATGTGCCATGAATGCAATGGAAAGGAATATTCCATTAAGTGGTGAAAATTGAGCCCTTCTAACTCAAGGGGAATTGGAAAGACAATAAGAGAGAGAAGTTCCAGCCAGCAGCAGGACACACACATCTGGAGTTCCCATTCTGGGTCAGAATTGAGGAGTAGCTTTGAATGAAGATGGGGAGGTAGAAACAGCCAGAAAAAACTGAAGGAATCTTAGTTATTATATCTGTGCTAGTGGCCTGTCTTAGAACTGCCCAAGGGGAGGATACAAGCCTTTAGGTGAACTCAGGTATTTATTCCAGATCCTTTTTTCCCCCTCACTTTTGAAAGTTGTATTGACATATAGTTGATTTACAATGTTGTGATAATTTCTGCTACACAACAAAGTGATTCAGTTATACATGTACACACATCCATTCTCTTTCAGATTTAACCACATAGATTATTACAGAAAATTGAGTATAGTTCTCTGTGCTGTACGGCAGACGCCTGCTGGCCAGTCATTCCATATTCCTCAGTGTGCATACCATAAACAGAGTAGAAGACATATTTGTTGGTTTGTTAGTTTATTGCTGCCAATGTATTTATTTGAACAAAGAATTTGGAAGGTAACTAATGAACATGTAGTACAAAGAAGTGAAGGATGCATCATAGCTACTGAAAACTACACTCAAGACTGTTCGTTAACGTAGCAGTAGGAACTCTCCAGTGGCATCATTTAAGTCTGTGTCTGTCTTTGATTCTTTTTTGCTTAAGTAATTCTTTGATCTGCTGGTCAAAAATTTAAATGACTTACCCAGTAGGGAAACCTTATGTGATGAGTAACAAAGCACAGATTCTGAACAATTTCAAATGAAGCAGAGACTAGTGGTAAGGTGTTAGTTTATCCCTTAAATAGGGACCCGGATGGCCTGGTTTCCTAGAGGATGGTGAGGCTTGAACAGTCCTGAATTGCATTCCTGGGCATGGACCTGCTGATAAAAAGTGATCACCTCGCTGGGCTTGTGCCAGTCTGACCACATCAGATGCCCTGTGAGGTGCTGCCACACGAGTACCCAGACCCTCACATTGCCAAGGTTAACTGAGAGGGCTGGCTCGATACCAAGAACATGTTTATTTAAATAAACATGAGATGATACTCCAGGTTTCTCATGGCTGCACATAGCAGACAAATGATCCAGAAGTATCCATAAGCCTTATTGAGGAGAGAGAGGGGCTGAGATAATCACGGAAGCATGAGGTGCGGGACATGAAGGAAGGGGTTACAAAGTATAGGTATTTGGGACTAGAAGAAGAGTACAACACAAGGAGCTGTGGCTGCAAATTCACTACTTTCTCCCCCTTCCCCACCTCTAACAAAGGAACATAACCCATCTTCCATATATTCTAGGGCTATCCTAGGGTGATTCAGGGACAAAGGAAGAACTGTGAAAGACTAAACAAGTGCCCCCAAAAGGACCACCTTGAAATGAAAGGTATTATTAAACTGGAAGATAGTAAGAGATACTATTTTTCACACATATAACTCATAGTTGGATGTTCAATAAGTAAGATTAACTCAATAATAGAAAACGACAACACATTTTAAAAAATACAATATTCATTTGGGTTAATGAGCATCTTTTAAATATATAAAAGGAAAGCTTAATTTTCTTTGCATATTTTACTAATGTAGTGATCTAGCTACTAAGAACACAAAGAAGGACCACCTATGGCCAGCTGAGGAGAAAAAGACTCCTCCCCCCTAGAAAGAGAGGTGATCACCCAGACTTAGGGTGTGGCTAATACTACTTCCCTAGTCAAAACTATACCATTGAGTTAAAAAAAGAAAGCAAAAACTTCAAAACTTCAACATAAGCAATTCACATACTTCTCTCCACTTGCAGATAACATGAGGAGCCCCTCTACTGCCCAGAGTGACTACTTGTCAGGCTAGTTCCTGTCCTTTCAGGACCTCCCTTCCTAGCTCCCTACTGTTCTGATAAAAATAGGAAGAGAAAGAGAGAACCAATCAATGCAACTTAGAAAAGTTATAGGCCTCTGTCATTGTTCTAATTGTTTTTAACTCACTTTAGAGTAAAACAAAAAAGGTTAAGATGCTTGAATGTGAACTTTGAAATTCAAATCCAAGTCAGGGAGCTTTTCAGGAATAGAGTACCAAGGTGCTATTTTTAGCATGCCACCACAGACTCAGGGGAGCCTTGTAGACAAATCTTCCCTGAACAAAATGTGTTCATCTCTCCATTTAAAAAATAAAATACTGAGTTGGGTTAATAAACTCCTTTTAAAAATTGAAAATATTTATTAGGAGAATTACAGCTTTTCACAGCCCAGTGAAAAAGAGCCTTCTGGTAATAAGTTTTCTGGTAATATCAACCTTGCCACACCATTGCAATGGAGACATTTGGATTGAGTTGAGAAAAAAGGGAGAAATTCTGCTTGTCAAGGGGAATAGGAAGGAGTAGAGGATACTGTGGGGCTTTGAGCCCTTCTAAGGGGCCACTGACCAAATGAAGCCACAGTCAATAGGGCAGCAAGAAGATAGACTTTTTAGGAAGGTGGAAATGGTCCAAAGGCAAATGTAGTCTATCCTGTGGCTGCTCTAGGTCATCCTAGGGAGATTACTCTTTTTGCCACAGGAGACTCCTGGAAACTTATTCTTAAAATGCAAGAGACTGGATTTCTCATTGTGGCTTAGGGGGTTAAGAACCTGACATTGTCTTTGTGAGGATGCAAGTTTGATCCCCGGCCTTGCTTAAGGGATCTGGCATTGCTGCAAGCTGTGGCTCGGATCCCGTATTGCTATGACTGTCACGTAGGCCTCAGCTGCAACTCTCATTCGACCCCTTAGCCTGGGAACTTCCATATGCCACAGGTGTGGCTGTAATAAGGAAAAAAAAAATGCAAGAAACTGGCCAAGCAAAGTTCTTTCTCAATTTCCCTATCATTTGTAAATCATAGGGATAGTTGAATAATTTCTATTATTATGTTTGTAATGAAAATGTCATGATCTTTCTTAATATAGCAAGAATGATGTGAGGCTGCTGGTTTTTCTCCCTAAAGGAGTTTTCATTAAGTAGAAGAGCAGAACTGGAGAGAAGTTTGTTTCTGGAACATGAGGAAGAATTGAGAGAAGACTTTGGGGGCAGGTTTCAAAATCCTGTGTGAGTAATTTTAACTGGCTCTGGATGACAGTGACTGAACCAGCAAGGTTTCTTTAGATTACATAAATCTATATAGAGCTAATTTCAAGGTCCCTGCTTTCTGTGCTGGGTTGTTTTATTTTAGGGCAATGTGCCCGGTTTGAGAAAAGAGAGCCTAATAAAAAAATAGGCATTCTGTGATTAAAATAGGTTTCTTAGAAATAGGAGCAGATAGATTTCATTCATTTATTCACCCATTCATTCATTTATTGAGAAAACCATCTTGAAATGATCTTGATTTCTCAACCACATCAGGTGAAAATTGTCACAACTAATTTAGCTGGAATTGCATCCTGAGCACAATATTAAAATGCACAGTTATAGTCAGAGAATTGATATGTGTTTGGGCATTGTCGCCTCTTCACTGTTTTGTTATGTCCTCATTTCAGGCCAGTTCTGGAGAAGGTCAGAAGAGATGAGATAATTCTGGGATGGTAGAGATGGTTGAATTGTGTGTGTGGGGTTGTGTGTGTATGTGTATTTTGTGTGTGCCCTTTTAATGAGAAATAGAATTAGAAGATCTCCATGCTCAGGTGGAGTCTCATGACTCATCACTGTGTATCAACATCAGCCCCCAGAGACACGAGGGCTCCTGCAAATTCTGGAAATCTCCTTTTAATACTTACCCCTGACCTCCTATTTAGGTTCCTGTGTGCAGCACTCTTCTGTTTCAGAAACAAATCATTTTCTCTTATAACTCTGAAATACGCAGGTCCCCAAACGAACCTGAGATTTCAGCTATTCAGCAAAATTTTTATTTGCAAAGCACATGCCTGCTAGCCTGCACGACTGCAGTTCTATTCATATGAATGTTGGCAACATTTCATTGTGGGGGTCAATTATGGTCATTTACCATGATGACATAATAACAACTGCAAAAATGTGAAAGCTAAAGTAGGGTTATTATTACTGTTTGTAAAGTCTGTGTCCCAGATGTTCCTGCCAGGAGAGAGAAAAGCTGGAGTGCAGAGATAGCTGACAATCGTGCTAACCATTCAAATCGCCAGCGGAATGAACAATTTGCAAGACAGGATGCGACAAGAGGCTAAAGCTGGCATTCGGGTTGCACTTCCCCCCTCACCTTGAACTACGGAGATTTTTCCCTCCTGCATGTCATACAGAAACACTCCCATCTCCACACCCCTGCACCCTACCTCCAGGCTGAAAGAAAAGAAGAAATACAGGCAGAGCGTTTGCCCAGAGAGATGGGCCAACAGTCAGTGTCATCCTCTGATATATGGCTGAGGAGGAATTTATTTCCAACTAGTAGAGGGTTGGGGGACCCATAAAACTGTATAGCTTCAACCCAATGAAATAAGGTTAGTAAAATACATAAACTCTGATACAGCACCGTGAAGTATGCCTCCAGTCACCTACAATTCACCAATGGCTCCGTGATAGATATTGCCAGCACCTGGCTATTCCTTGTCAGCTGTGACCAGTGTGTGCCTGTCAGCAACGCTTGCCCTCCTTCCCTTTCCCACCCTCCTCCTTTTTCACCCTGGGTAGAGGTCTCTGGCTAGGGTAGCAGCCGACTTGCTGATTGCTGAGATGCTTGGCAGGTCCTAGGGCAGATCTCTTGAGTGATAACCCTCTGATAGCAAGTACCAGCGTGAGACAAAAGCAGAATACTTGTTGAATGAAAAAAATACAACAGCAGTTGAATAGATGAAAAGGTAATAATAAAAAAAATCCAGCTCGAAAAAAATTCAGCTCTGATGCCTATTTTTTTTTTATAGCGAAAAAAATCACAGTAGGCAGAAACTCCGTTTTTTGTTTTTTTTTTTTTAACACTTCATACTTCTGTCAGTGTGATGTTGAACAAGTGCCATTAATCAAGAGTGCTGTTATTCATTAGGCACAGTGATGTACTTGAATTGTTACTGTAGTATCATTGTTCAAATCCTCTGGAACAGCTTTAAAGAAGAAGGAAAGAATTTACAGCTATAGTTTACAGCTGGGACTGTAAAAAAAAATTTCCCACTATTAACCACATGTTAAACATAGTAATAATAGTAATAATACCTTGTATTTATACAGTGACTATCTCCTGAGAAACTCAAAGTACTCAATAAACAGTAGTGAATTCACTGTCAACAACATCCTTTTGAAGAAAGCTAGAGGGAGGTATTATTACCTTCTTTGCTATCAGGCCAATGATAACTTCTTTGTGTTTACAGTTATCTCAGATGTAGTCTGTCGGGAGGTGACAGACAGGGGAGGGAGGATGTGGAGACGGTGGATGTGTGGTAGTGGTGGGAGTGGATTGAAGAATTCTGTGTATCTTTTGAAGAACTATGCCAAACTGAATCCTTTCACTGTTTAGTGGTTACTGCTGACATGAAAGGAAAACTAGTCTCTCTGACCATTGGGAATTAATTATAGCATATTATAAACAAATATATAGATAATAAACAAATTCCTAAGGTAATTAACTTAGCCCTCAAGCTCTCTGGGCAAGTGTTCTGATGCCCCAAAGGGATGAGAGAGTCAGGCTGCTTCCAGAGTGGCTAGTTCCTGCCCCATCCACCTACTGCAGATGATTGGACAGAGGCTGGGTATTGCTTCTTTCTGGCATTTGAAAATGCATTTGGGGAAATCTAGTGAGTCTAAGGGATTTCTGAACTTAAGTCAGGCCTGTGATGACTCTATTTTGCCCATGTGAAAAAGAAACAGAGAAAGGGGAGAGGGAGAGGAGCAGGGAGAGAGAGCATTTGGGGTCTTGATGGGTGTCTGTTTCTTCCCTAGTCAGAGCTATATCCGTCTCTATGGTCTCTCCCTGATTCTTTCCAATAAGTTATCCATCCAGCTTGTCTCCCCCCGCCTTTGAACATACACAGATTCTCTAAGATAGGATTGTCCCAAGATAATTGCATTCAGAAGACTGTTATGAGGGTAAAGTGAAACCTTGGGTAATCATCAGTCAGATCTATTTCATCTGTCTTTACTAATCAAGGTCGTTTTAATTGTTGTTAGGACTTGCACATCCTCCAAACTGCATGCACTGTAGCCCCAGCTGTTTCCCAGAAATGGGAGTCAGCTCTGTCTAGTTCGAGTGAGGCTGGTTAAGACTGGATAAGAACACTGATCCTCCAACTAAGCATGCGCCAGTGTCTGCTCAGGGAGCTTTTGATGTCAGAGGGCTGAAAACGCCACTCTCAGATTGTGCTAAGTGCCTCCGTGTTTGAACCTGCAGAAGCCGGTAGCTTAGTTACACCTGCACAGGGCAATGATTACCAATTATAGCACCTTTTTCCAATCACATTTCTCCGCGTTTCCCCATGCCTTCCATGATCCCCACCCCTCAGACTGCCCCTCACTTTATTTTTTATCCTATAAATACCCCTACCCCTTGCCTTTGGGGAGGCAGATCTAAGATCCTTACTTTGCTGCTTTGGGAAAAATTCCTTTCTTTCTCCTCTCCACTGCAAACCTTGGCGTCTCTGCGTTTTGGCTTGTTGCATGTAGGGTGCAACAAACCTGATTCAGTCACCAAAGGACCCTTGGTGTATTTTATTTAGTATGACTTTGGCCTCAACATATTTAAAGATTTTGTAGAGAGAACATTTAGTTAAGCTTATAACTCAACTCTGAAAGGGGTGACTATTTTCTGTTTATTAGCCAGTTTTTCTCTCTCTAAATCTTAATCCTATTTTATTTTTATCCTCTGCAAGTCAGTGCTTTTTTAAAAAAACAACTTGAAAGAGTTTGTAGAAGATTGACCTGTATTTGTGAATCACTTTGATCTAAGACAGGAAAAACAAAAACCTCGACATTTGATACTTGATACCAGACTTCCAGTTTTGAGAAGAGAATACCAGAAGTCTGCTGATCATTAAAAAAGTACTCTGATGCAATATTGTACCTCAAATTCTTGCTCTCTTGCCACAAGAAAAAGAAACTACATTCCAATTTTATGTCTCTGTGCATCTCCTCTTATTTCTGAAGCACTTCTATCTTCACGTCTGTGTAAGAGAATAGAACAGTGGGTATAGGTGCTCAGAGAAGGAAAACAGTAATCATAACAATAAGTATGAAAGGGCCATTTGAAGACTTCTCCAAAAATGTGACCTTGGGGTTTTTCTTCAAGGATGCTACCAGTGGGCCAAGGACTTTGGAATGAGATAGGCCTTCTCAAATTTTTAAAAGAATGATTTTGGATAGGTTATTTAAGCTTTCTGAGGCTGTTTCCTTTCTTGAAATATGGAGTTAAAGATAGCTAATACCTATAACATAGGCTGTCAGGTCAATGAAATGAAATGATATGTATAAAATATCAGGTACCTGGTTGCAGAAAGAAAGAGTTCTGGAGTTCCCGTCGTGGCACAGTGGAAACAAATGAGGTTATGGGTTTGATCCCTGGCCTTGCTCAGTGGGTTAATGATCCACTGTTGCCATAAGCTGTGGTGTAGGTCACAGACACAGCTCAGATCCTGCGTTGCTGTGGCTCTGGCATAGGCTGGCAGCTACAACTCCGATTAGACCCCTAGCCTGGGAACCTCCATATGCCACCGGTGTGGCCCTAAAAATACAAAATAAATAAATGTTTCCTAAGATTGTTTCAACCTGGACTCCCTGGGTATAGAAATGGATGAGGCTGAGGGGAACATGACTTAATGGGCGGCAGAGGGACTTGGAATGCTCTTGTGCCGCTGCTGGCTTCCATGAGCAAGGCAGCTCTATGCTGAACTGGCTTCAACTGGTTACATGTTATATGTGCCAACTGATAGCAAATAAATTGAAGAGTCTCCCAATAGACTTAAACTACAAGCAGTATAAAGCCTCCTGTCCTCAGAGCCGCAACCATTCTGGTCCTTATTCAAAGGCCCTGAAGAATTACAAGATGTGACTTTTTTACATAGAAATCACATAAGTTTTTAACAGGAGTCTGAGTGTACTCACATTCCCCCCCAAATCCATTATTTCTCTGAATCTAGAGCCCAATTTTCTGTGGAAAGCTTGAAAGCACCATCTCTTTTAAGACTTTCAATGGAATTTTGTTATTTCCATCAATAAACCATTCCATTTACTCAAGAAAAAAAATTTTGTTTTAAATATTTACTATGTTCCAGGTAGTTATGATGCAAAACTGAGAAATGCTGACTTGGTCCTATCCTGAAGCAGGGGATCTCCCTGTAGCTATCACTTCGGCCTTTGGTCTCTGACCTCAATACTAATCTATAATTTCTACCCATGAGCTTTAATTTCCCCCTGTGCCTTTGTGGGTGGATATAGTTTCTTGTTGAAAATCATGATATATGGGATAAATTCCAAAATACTTAGCAAGGCATACAGGCTTGTTGATGTGGCCCCATATTAATTCCTGTAACTTCCTTCTTCTAACCCTGCAGTCATCAAGCTCAACTCCTCTTAGCTCTTTCCTGATAAGCCTCTTTCTCTTTTCTCCCATCTTCTTTCCTCCTACATCTTTCTCTTGACCGTCCAGAGTCTAAGATGTAAGTGCTACTCAGAATTTCCTTTGTGGCATCATAGGACGAGCAAAAGGTATCTGATAGTGAGTTAGTGAGCCTCTGTAGCAATCCCCTTGGGGGTGAAAGAACCTAAGAAATTGCAAGAGAACAACTTAAAGGGGGGAACTTTGAGTTTCAGAGTGTCAGCTGTGTCATCAAGGCTCAAAGTGGGTGACCTGCAGTGGAGAAGCTGACCCAGCTCTCCAAAACCAATCGTGAGGCATTGCTCACCCCAGGGCAATGTCACTCTTGGTAGCTGTAGCAAGAGAGAAACCAAGTCCTTCAAAGCAGGAGTGATGAGCTCAGCTGTGACTCAGAGCAAGCCGGTAGTGACATTCACTTGAAAACTTGAGCCCCTTTACTGCCATGGCTCACAAAAGCTTTGACCAGATATCACTGGGGAAAGAAACCAGAAGAAGGAAGAACACATATATTCATGTAGTAACTCTCCCAAACAGCCTTTAGCTTACTTAGAGTGAAATCAGAAAAGACTGAGTTACATTAAGATGGGTAAGTTAATTTTTTTGAAAAACTTCAGTTGCTGAGTGAAAACAAAAGCATCAGAACCTAATGAAACCAACTAAAGAAAAGTCATGTTTGTGTGTGTGTGTATAAGCACAGTGCTGTATATCTGAGTTGCAATGAGTAAATTATGACTCTACGTTTCTGTCTATTCTAATGCGAACTTAGCTCATGCTCTGCAGTATTGTTATCTATCCCTTTCTTCTCCACCCTGACACCTAACAGATTTTAAACTACTTTTTGTCAAGGATTGTGTTTTACCTCTTGATATGCTCAGATTCTGACAATGTCATATACTGAGTAGGCTCTTGGTGTAATAATAATCCTGGTCCTTTCCCATGTCATTATTAAACTAGCTGAAAGGTAGATAAAATACCCCCTTTCTGTAAGAGTGGAGAAAGAACTGGCATGGAGGTGACTGCATTTGCTTTTCTTAATGTGGAAGTTTTCTTGAAGGGAGGTGAACCTTGAATGAAAGGAGAAAAGAAATTTGGAAAATAAGGCTGTCATGATAAAATGCTAGTTTATGAGAAGCCTAGCCCCAGGGAAAGGATACATATCCATAGCGGCTGACTTGGAGATCGAAGCAGACACATTTGTAGTAGGAGATAATAAAACTGATTTGAGAAAGAGAGATGGAAATGTGATAGTCATTGTCAAGTTATTGAAAGTGACACAGTGGGAACTGGGGGTTTCTTAGCCAAATAAGAGCATGAATCTTGTGATAAGAGGTAGAGACCTACTTGGTAAGAACATTGGGATGATTAAAGAAAAGAGAAAAAAGAAGTGGGGGCACTCTAAGAAAAGGGTAGATGTTTTTCTTAAATATGTAGGTAAGTTTATACATGAACTGAATTACAAGCTTTAATTAAATAAAATATAGATTAAGAACTTATTTTACAGATTAAATGAGTTAATTACATAAACTACAAATAACAGATATAAAGAGTTACGAATATGTTTATGAGTAAAATACTCTGTAGTATCAAATTTGTCTACTTCCCTATCAAATAGCCATTACCTATCTCTGAAGTACTAATTTTCAGCATAACTTAATTTGTGATCATAAATACTAAGAATTTTTTAAAATTGGATGGCTATTGAACTTCAACACACACTAAGTGCTATAGAGGATGCCAAATAAGACACCATTCTTTCCTGGTGGGTTCATAACATAACTTAGAGTGGCACCTTTCTTTCTTTTTTAACTTAATGTGTGTCCGTGGTTCATCAAGCATTTTAATATCCCAAAGGCCAAAGATGAACTGCACATTTATATTCAGGTCTGATATTTATATATTGTAATGTGCTGGGATCCATATTACTTTCAGTAACACCATCCAATTCTAAAGGGCAAAGTATGTAGAATTCCAAATAAGTTCATCTTTTTTTCTTCTTCTTCATCCCTAAAGGAGGGAATGGAAAACTGTCAATATTCTTGAGAATTTGCAAGTAAGGAACAATGGAATGCTTTTATTCATTGCTGCTTGTACTAACAACTTGATATTAAGGACTCTTATTTTCATTATTTCAATAATTATTTAAGTTGAAAGGAATCCTCCTTTTACTATAATCAGCAGCAACTATGATCATTACAAACTGATTAGAAGTGATGTAGAATATCCATTTTTCTACACTGTCTTCACGGAATCTTAAGACTTCAGAATTAGAATCATAAAGATTATTTATTCCCAAATCCCCCAATGTCTGTCCACAGACTTGTTGCCACAAAACATCAAAAACACATAGGACATTAAAAATGCAGATTCCTGAGACTCATCTGCCTTAGAACAACAGAATCAGAATCTGTAGCAAGTGGTCTAGTTATCTGCAACCAAAGGGATTCTTCAGAGGAGCTGGACTGGGAACTTGAATTGAATTGACTACTTTTCTGTTAGAAAATCACTCTCAGGAGTTCCCGTCGTGGTGCAGTGGTTAACGAATCCGACTAGCAACCATGAGGTTGCGGGTTCGATCCCTGCCCTTGCTCAGTGGGTTAACGATCCGGTGTTGTCGTGAGCTGTGGTGTAGGTTGCAGACGCGGCTCGGATCCTGTGTTGCTGTGCCTCTGGCATAGGCTGGTGGCTACAGCTCCGATTCGACCCCTAGCTCTGGGAACCTCCATATGCCGTGGGAGCTGCCCAAGAAATGCCAAAAAAAAAGACAAAAATAATAATAATGATAATAAAATTAAATTAAATTAAAAAAAAAAAAAGAAAGAAAATCACTCTCAGATACCAGGTTCATGCAAGTAGATGCTGTCAGAGTTGGAAATAAAATCTGGATTTCCTTTTTTTAGTGTAGTGCTCTTTGATACACCAGACTGTTTCACATAAATTATTTGTGAGATATTTCTTAGTTCTAGGCAACCTGTGGCAATGTTAGTTCAAATCTATTATATTTATAGTAGAATTCTTTTCAAAGCCAGTTTATAAGTTGTTTGAAAAAAAAATCACATAATTTTGACACAGTAGCTTACTTGGATTGCTCTTTCATTCTCTTTTGTCAATTTTGACTCTGAATGACACTTTATCACAATTCCAATCCATCATTAAAGAAGCAATGTCATCCTCAATGGAAGCTGTTTAAGAGTATGTCCTATAATTCTGTGACGTCAAAATATTTCAAACAATAGTATATCGTTGGAGTTAGTATCTAGCCTCTGTAAAATACCTAAGAGAAAAAAGATATTTAAAGCACTGAATTCTGCCTAAGATTATTTAAACAACACTTTCAAGTCACACTTTTGGGTTTTTTCACTTTTTTTCAGTGTTAAACAATGTGTATGGACATTTCCTACATACACCTATACTAGTGCCTATAGTTATTAAAGTTTAAAATTTGTATAATCTTTGACCCAACAGTTGTATACCTAGTAATTTACACTAATTCTTAAAGGTGAGAAACCTAAAACCATACCCAAAGCAGAAAGACAATGTTTCCATTTTTATATTTATCTTCTAGAGGATTCTGTTGTTCATTTGATCTGGCACATATACAGTGGCCAATAATTATAGCAATTTAGGGTGCTATCTAGTGTATGACTCCATTTGTTGTTCTGTCAGTTCAAGTGCTTGAATTATGCTGCACATGAAACATAGTCATGGGCTCAATACATATGTGTATTCACATACACAGATTTATAACCCATGTCACTCCATTTACAAGCACATCAAAATATGTCAAAAATTTAGGGATAAATTTAACCAAAAGAATGTAAGATCTACAAGAATACAAGGAAACTACAAAGGCATTAATTAGGAAAACTAAAGACCTAAATAAATGGGGAGATATACTATGTTCATGAGCTGGAAGAATCAATATTGTTAACATGTCACACTCCCCAAAGTGATCTATAGAGGCAATGCAATCCCAACAAAATTCTAGTAGCTCATTCAATAGAAAATATCAAGGTGATTTTAAATGTATATGAAAATCAAGAACCTAGATTAGCCAAACAAGTTTGAAAAACAATTCATTGTGTATTTGAAAGGTTCTAAGAGAGTAGATCTTGAAAGCTCTCACCACACATACACACACACACACCCCCCCACACACACAAAATTGTAACTACTTGAGGTGATGGATGGTTTAACTAGTGTCATTGAGGTAACCATTTCACAATGTATACACCTATGAGATCATTATGTTGTACACCCTAAACTTCCACAAAATTATATGTCAATTGTACTCAATAAATCTGGAAAAATGTGGGAAAAAAATTCATACTAATTTCAATACTTACTATAAAATCATAGTAATTAGCAAAAATGGTATTCATACAAGGATAGACATATATATTAATGAAACAGCAGAAAATCCACTCAACAGTTCTTAATTGACAACCTATAATCTAGAAATTTCCTTTCTAGGGATTTACCTTGAGAAAACAATTAGAGATACACACTAAAATTATCTATAGAGACATTAAACTTAGAATTACTTTTAATAAATAGTTTTAAACAATATAATCAAGAATAGGACACAAAAGATAAATTTTGTATGTCTATGGTGGAACTCTATAGATTTCAAAAATGTATGCTTATATATATATTTATATATATACACACATATGTAATATGTACTGTGATTCCAATTTTCTAAAAATAACAGTGTATCCAAAAAAAGTGATCAATATGGCATAGACAAACATGTTAACAAAGATTATTTCTGGGCTATAAGACGGTACCAGTACAGCCATTTAATGCTATAAATTCCTCTAAGTCATGATTCAGCAAAACTTTTCTGTAAAAATATTATAAATACTTGTGGTATTGCAAGTCCTATTGTCTCAGCCTTGATTAATCAGCTCTGCCTTTTTAGCTTAAGTAGCAAAAGACTTAAGTTGGTGTAAAAAGTTGGTGTGGCTAGGTTCCAATAAAATTCGACTTACAAAAATACCTTTTGGGCAGACTTTGGCCCAAAAGCTGTAGTTTGCAAACTGCTTTAACAGAATTCCACAAATTTGGATAATGGTGTGGTTCCATTTTTATTTAGTTAGAAACCTCTAGTTTTTCTTTTGTTGTAAATCTGGTTTGGTGTTGCTGAATTCTCTTAGCTTTTGCTTATCTGTAAAGCTTTTGACTTCTCCTTCAAATCTAAATGAGAGCCTTGCTGGGTAATCTTGGTTGGAGGTTTTTTCCTTTCATCATGTTAAATATATCATGCCACTCCCTTCTGGCATTCAGAGTTTCTGCTGAAAAATCTGCTGATAACCTTATCAGGGTTCCCTTGTATGTTATTTGTTTCTTTTCCCTAGCTGCTTTCAAGATTTTCTCTTTGTCTTTAATTTTGGTCAGTTGGATTAATATGTGTCTTGGGGTGTTCCTCCTGGGTTTATTTTGTATGGTACTCGTGTTTCCTGGATTTAGGTGAGTGGTTCCTTTCCCATGTTAGTGAATTTTTCAGCTATTATCTCTTGGAATATTTTTTCTGTCCCTTTTCTCTCTCTCTTCTCCTTCTGGCACCCCTATAATATGGATGTTGGTGCGTTTCATGTTGTCCCAGAGTTCTCTGAGACTCTCTTCATTTGTTTTCAATCTTTTTTATCTTTTCCATTCTGTATCTGTGATTTCCACTAATCTGTCCTCCACCTCACTTATTTGTTCTTCTGCCTCCTGTATTCTGCTGTTGGCTGCTTCTAATTATATTTTTTATTTCAGTTATTGTATTTTGCATCTCTTCTTTCTTAAGTTTTATATCTTGTATCTCTTTGCTCAGTGTTTCCTGTAAATTATCCATCTTGGCCTCCAGTTTATTTCCAATGTCTTGCATCATCTTCAGCATCAACAGTCTAAAGTCTTTTTCCTGGAGGCTGAGAATCTCCTGATCACTTAGCTGTTTTTCTGGGGTTTTTCTTTTTCCCTTATCTGAGTCATGATTCTCTGCCTCTTCACTTTTATAAGTTTTTGGTGTGGTCTCCTTTTTGCAGACAATAGAGTTGTAGTCTCTCTTACTTCTGATGTCTGCCCCCCCTTGTGGCTGAAGTTGGTATGGGAACTTCCTGTAGGCTTCCTGATAGGCGGTACTGTGCCTGCCCACTGGGTAGGTGGGGCTGATTCCTATCCCTATGGTGGGTGAAGCTTTGTTTCTGGGTGAGATTAGAGGTGTTGTGTGTCTGGGGGGTCTTTAGGCAGCCTGTTTACTGATGGGTGGGGCTGTGATCCCACCTGGATTACTGTTTGGCCTGGGGCTTCTCAGTGCTGATGGGTGAGGCCAGGTTTTCCCAAAATGGCCACCTCCAGAGAAACACACACTAATGAATATTCCTGAGAGCTCTGTCTCCAGTGTTCTTCCCCAACAACAAGCCACAGTCACCTCCCATTTTCCCAGGAGATCCTCCAAGAACTGCAATCAGGTCCAACTCAGATTCCTGTGGAGACTCGGTTTTGCCCTTGAACCCAGTACACATGAAAGTCTGTGTGCACGTTTCAAGAATGGGGTGTCCACTTCCCCAAGTTCCGTGGGGATCCTGTACACAAGCCCCACTGGCCTTCAATGTCAGATGCTCCGGGGGCTCTTTCTCCCAATGCCAGATCCCCAGGCATGGGGACTTGATGTGGGGCTCAGAACTCTCACTCCTGTAGGTGAGTCTGTGATACAGTTACTTTCTAGTCTGTGGGCTTCCCACCTGGAAGGTATGGGGTTGCTTATACCACATAATTGCCCCTCCTACCTCTTGATGTGGCCTCCTCTTTGTCTTCTGGAGGAGGATATCTCTTTGAAAGTTTCCGGTCCATTTGGTTGAAGGTTGTTCAGCATTTGGTTGTAATTTTGTTGTTTTTATGAGAGAAATTGACCTCCAGTCCTTCTATTCCCTGTCTAGTTTTCCTTTTGATTTATTCTTTGGCATATGGTTTTTAAAAAAGTATGTTATTTATTTTTGAAATATTTGGAGATTTTATAGATATGTTTCAGTTCTTGATATCTAAATTATTTCCTCTGTGGTATGAGAATTAATTTGATTAGAATTATTGTTAATTTTTTATGGTCTAGAAAATGATCTGTCTTGGTAAGTGACCTGTGTTCATTTGCAAAGAATGTACACCCTTCTGTTGTGGAGTGGTGTGTTTTATAAATATCTATTAGAGTAGGCTGATAATACTTTTCAAAACTTCTAAATCCTTATCAATTTTCTGTTATTATCTTACAATTATTAACTGAGGGTTTTTAAAATTTTCTGACTCTAATTATAGTTTATTTTTCCTTGTAGTTCTATTAGTTTTCTGCTTTCTATATCTTGAAGCTCTTTTCCTTCTCTCTGAAAGTCTTCCTTGAACATTTTTCATATTGCATATCTGCTGATGGTGAAATTTTTCCTTTCATATGTTTGAAAATCTCTATCCTACTTTCTTTTTTGAAAGAATGTTTCTCTGGGTGTAGAATTATTGATTGACATTAAAAAAAAATTCTCTTAGCAGTTCCACTCTCTTCTTGCAATGTTTCTGATAAGAAATCTGTCGTCTTTACATTTGTTCCTGTATATACAGTGTATCTTTTCTCCCTCTATATCACTGATATTGAGCACTTTATTTAGTGTAGTTTTCTTTAAATTTCTTGTGCTTGTATTTCATTGAGCTTCTTAACCACTGGCTTATAATTTTCATCAAATTTGGAATATTTTCAGCTATTTTTTATTTGAATGTTATTCATCATTCCACTTGCTTCCTTTGAGAACTACAATTATATGTTTATTAGATTGCTTTAGTTTTTCCCCACAGATGACCAATGCTCTGTTAAATTTTTTGTCTTTTTTCTCTCTCCATTTCATTTTAGATAGTTTCTATTGCTATGTCTTCAAGAATATGTATTTTTCCTTCTGCAGTGTGTAATCTGCTGTTATTCCATATAGTGTGTTTTTTCATTGTTCACATTGCAGTTTTCATTTTAATGAGTGTGACTTGAGTCTTTTGTTATCTTCCATATCTGCATTTACTCAGTTTTTCTCTAGATATTGAATACATGGAATATAGTTACAGTAACTTTAATATCTTTCTCTGATAATTCTAACATCTGTATCAGTTATTGGTCAGTTTGGATTAATTCATTTTTCTCTTATATAGATCATTGTTGCCTAATTCTTTGCATACTTGGAAATTTTAAATCAGATCCAGACATTGTGAAGTTGACCTTTTTGGTTGCTAGATATTTTTATATTTCTGTAAATTTTCTTGAGTGTTCCTATTGCATGCAGTTAAGTTACTTCAGACCAGTTTTGTCCTTTCGGGTCTTGCTTAAAATTTGTTAGGCAGGACTAGAGCCTCAATTAGTTTAGAGTTCTTTATTCCCTACTGAGGCAAGGGCCTCCTCGCAGTGCTTCATGAATTGTGAAGTTTTTCAATAGAATAGGCACTATTTCTGGGCCTGTCAGAGAACTGAATATTTCTTTCTCTAATTGTTTCAGGTAGTTCTTTTCTTGGCCTTGGGTGGTTTCCTTATATACATGTGGTGGTGAGGGTATCTCTGTAGACTTTTGAGTACTTTCTCTGTGAAGCTTTTTTCTCTCTGGTATTCTATCCTTCTTAATCCAGCCTCTGTGGTCTTTCCAGATTGTCAGCAACATGTCCTCAGTCCACGAAGTCCCCTGGGTTCAACCTGCTTCTCTTATGGATTTTTCTTATTAACATTTATTCCTGGGATCTAGTATAGTATCTAAAACACGGGAACTTGTATGAAAATTAGATCAAGTAAAAAATTTTGTTTTGGTCAAAACATTTCAGCCTTTGCCACAAATTAGAGGCTTTCCACTTCAGTGGTGCATTCATGGAACTGTCCCTCTTAGCCTCATAGAATGCCTTATAGATGAAAGAATGACCTTGATATCATTGATTTTTCACAAGGAAAACATCAAATCATCTGTAATGATGCATTAGCTTTAAAAAATCACAAAATAAGCACTATTTACTCAGCTTTCAATGGTGATAATACAGGTCATTATAAATATGTATTTAAATTAATATGAAGATATGTATAGGCTTATGCTTAGGACATTTAAAATCCATTATATTGGTTGTTCTTAACTTAATACATATCGAAATCACTTGAGGAGTTGTCTTATACCTAAAAGAGGTCCTCCACATGATTATTCTGGGGTTAATCCTCAGGAAAAAATTTAGGGGATCAGTTACCTCTTCTGAAAAATGAGGAAAAATAATTATCTCTACCTCACTGGGTTGTTATGAAATTCAATGAAATAATGCATTCAAAGCATGAAATTCAGTTTTTGCATATAGTGAATGCTTAGGCATTATAAATATTATTAAAATAGATTTTCCCAAGGAAAGATATACATGTATACAAGAGATAATTTGTTGTTTGCCTTTAGACAGTGATAACTTATACCTAATCTCTGGGATTTCTTGTTACCTTAACCTAGAGTAGCCTCTAATGACTGTTAAATTACTGAGAATTTATGAAATTAGAAGTTTTCTATTATCAGATGTAAATGTAAGTAATTGGGGATTAGAACTGCAGTGGAAAATCAGCAAATGAGAATAACTGGGAAGTAGGCTGAGTTTAACTACAGGAGTCATACAGAGTATTTTCTTCAAGAAAGTGAGTCTCCTAGGGTATTCAGCTTAGAAGATTTCTTCATAATATTGTGAGAATCCAAGTGAATCTCTTCTGTAGGCACCCAGGCAATTTTACCCTGTTTTATTTCCTTGGATGGAATCAGGACTTGGAAAATAGATGGAGAGGTGTGGGAAGATTTGTATCAAAAAAGCACTAGTTTTCCTAATACTTTCCTAGGAATCCAGGCTTTTCCAGCTGTATTAAGTTATAATTCTGCAAAACTGCCTCAGGTGAACAGAGGTACAAGACTCTAAAAGCTCATCTGGGAGTATTAGGTTTCTATTAACAGACTCTACTCAAGTCACACTTTATTCTCATAATGTACCAGGTAATATAGGTCAATAATAGAAGTGGGAAAATCCTATGATCACCTAAAAATTAGATCAAGTCAGAAGGTAAAACTGTTTAACTGTAAAAGTATCCACTGTGAAATGTATTACAAACAAGGAGATTCCCCCTTATTTCTTTATGATTGTCCCATAATATGTATGCCTGGGGAATGATTTCTTTTATTAATAACCATTCCTCTAGAATGGATTGAGATCTTAGAGGGTGTAGTTCACTACTTTGCATGAGGCATGATGTGAATTTCAATAGAAAAATAATACATCTCCCAAATGTCCAAGATATTGAAAAAGAAGGCTCAAAACTTAAAATTTCACAATAGCATCTTAACTATATACAACACAAAAAAATAAATTTTAAGTCTTGACTCCAGATCTGGAAGTTTTTCAGTCTACATTCAAACATAATCAGTATTATTTAGTAGAAATTATTATGAAAAACTGTAGATCTGATGCCCAAAGAGCCAAAACACAATAATGTATGCTTATAATTTTCAGTAATAGATTTGTTACTAGTATCAACAAGAATAATTTTACTTACCAGTAATTAACTCTTCAGGCACCTCCCAAGTTCATGATAATGTATAATAATATATGTACATGTACTTTGAACTTGGTTAATGACATGTAGAATCAATTGTTCTATGTCAAAAATAAAGCTAGATAATTAAAAGAAAAAAATTTTTATGTTGGAATGGAGACATCACTAGGACATTTACATTGTAGATTGTGCATGTATATAGATGATGGGGGAAAGTGTTTTACTGAAATAAAGGTGAGAAAATGATTGCACTTGCTACAAAAGCTGAAATTGTGTTTCATTTTCAAAACAACTTTCATTTTGATAAGAGTGATGTTAGATATTTTTTCCACACCATTTACCTAGCTCTTCTCTTTATTCAATTATTTAGCAATGATAAGTCAAATAGCATTTAGTTTACCAAGGTTTGTGTAGTACCATTTGTGGAAATCGAAAGTGATTTATATAAAGCAAAAAAATCTGTGCACTAGATCTAATTAATTATATTTATAGGAGACAGTAAATATTTCTGTACATACTAATTATACTTTAACAATTACACCTGAAAACAGATAGACTGATTTAAGTAGCGTAGACACAAAGGACATTGTTAATAAAGTTCGGGCATGGAACTAACCATATCTGATTTTTGGAATGATACGAAAAGCAAGTGTTTTTATGTAAAGAAATGATTGGAATATGTATTTATTTTCTGCTTGGATTTTACCTATGAAGTCAATGCCCTCTTTTAGAAAATTATGTACCCATCTTTTGGAGCCAGAGTATTTTAGTGGCATATTTAATCTACTCTGTGAAGTCCTAACTTTTTTCCTATAGATGTCTGTGGTAAGTGATGAAATACCAGTGTTCAATTTGAAATAATCATGAATATCAGTTGGCAGCTCATGAGCAGATGTATTTTTTTTCCTGAAGACGTTACACTGGGCACCTCAAACACATGCGACATCAGGCCTATTGAGAAATCATCTTTGTAAGCTGGGTGGATTTAACAGTAGCTTCCTCACAGGTTTATGTGTTTAATTAGCTGACAGAATAGATGGAACAGTAGGGACTGAAAACTTGCAAGAGAAAATAATGTGAAAGTGTAGAATAGTTCTTATTGTGTCAAGTACTGTTCATAACCAAGAGTGAAGAAGAGAATTAACCTAACTTTATCATTTGTTAAAGAAACCAAATTTCATTATTCTCTTGGTTAATAAATTTTAGATCCCACAAACCACCTCTTTCAGGGGAAAAAAAATGCCCCAGTTTCAGACAGTATATCTGAGTTCAGGTCAGTGAAGCCAAATTGAAAAATAGGGATGAGGGTGTGGTCCTGGAGGTAGTGAATGAAACTGAGATAGATGTAGTCTAACTCTAACTCTCATTTTATATTTTCAATATATATGTGAGAGCTCAAAAACCATTTCCACATGTCACATCCTCTGTTGTAGCCCAGATATTGTGTATTTCTCTTATCTTTTAGTGAAATTCTCTTATATTTTAAAAATATACATATTTAAGATAATGCATTTATGAGCATATATGTTTATGATAGGAAATAGCCACACAAATATATAATATTAACATTTTATATATTATGTTAAAGCATGGAAATACTTTTAAAATCAATACCTTTATAATTTGCTACCAGAAAAAATATACAAGTTATAACAAAAACTTATTTAAGAAAATGTTTTGAATAGTCTGAGCACTGATTTTACTGTTTCATTTTACATGGTGATCACTGATAATGGTAAAAATGAGGTTTGTCAGGTTCAGAATTTATGTAAACCTCTTGGGTCATAGTACTTGATTCGATTTGAGCCATGTGGGAGCTTAATTTCTTTTCATTTTTTTTTTTTTAAAGAAAAAGAAAAGGAGAACATCCTTGTTTTAAGAGGGAAAAATGGCTTTGAACAGATTATACCAAAGATTGTAGGGATTCTTTCATATCAAATAGCTTACGCAATTGGATTTTTGAGGTGAAATTTGTGAATAATTCCAAAATATTTAAATTTAGACATGACTGGCTTTAACTTTAGGATTAAGTCCTTGGAAAACTATGACAACTGTTGCAGGATAAAGAAGGAGGTACAAGTGGAGAAATCCATGTCTGAATCCCAAGTAATAATTAGAGATTAAATCATAAATAGTAGTTTCTTAAAACAGTCAAATCAAGCAGTCTGTCTTATACTTCTTATATCTGGGGTGGGACAGGTAAATCCCATTGGCCATGAGATTTCAGAGCTGGAGCATCTGGACTTTGCCTGGGACTCACAGAACTATCATAAGTGTGTTACCTATAACACTGTGGCCAAAACTCCTCTATCAAGGGAACCTGTAAAAAGCCCTTATAGGCTTGAAGATGCTGATCCATCAATGGAAACCTAAGCACAGATTTGAATATGTAAGGCCAGGGAGAGCCATATCAAACCTTAGGACAAAAAGGGTTATTGGGGGGAAATACATTTTCTAAGATCAGTCCTATTTAGACCAAAGCAGATTATCTGTATTCATCTGCCTAGCAGGGATCTAGGATTTTCAGAAATAATATAGAAGAGAAGCCCCTTTGCATGGACCAATTGGTACTGATGCCTGCATATTGGATAAGGTAACATAGTTAATTTCCTCTTTAAGAATTAATTTGAAGAGAAGATGGCAGGCAGATTTATTAACATTCTGGATGTAATTGGAAATTTGTTAAAAGCTTAAACTCCTCTCTCTAAGAGAGTCATTAAATTTCTGAAGGTCTGAATATGGGGCTGTCCCTGAAGTTCAGGATAAAAATCCTTGTTGACAGAGCACTCCCAGTGGTAGTTTAGATTAAAAGTCTTACTTTGTCCCTGGCAATTTGGCAGGGTTGGTTTATTGTGGCCTTTTGAGATGGTCACCATTGAAACATGACAAAAACTGGCTTTTTCATTTGGAGTAAAATCTCTCTCCAGTAACAGGCTCTTGGGGGAAATGATCAATAATCTTAGGTCTATAGTTTTGTGATCAGTGCAGTTTTGATGAATGAAGGTCCAATAATAATAGTAGCATATACTGAGTGTGCTCTGATGAGAGCTTTATACACATTATCTCATTTAATCCTCAACAGCCCTCTTGAGGTAGGGCTATTACTGTCCCTTTTGTACAGTGAGGCTAAATAATTTGCTTGAAGCCACAGAGCTAGAGTAGTAAATCTAGGATTAGAAAACATGGAATCTGAATCCAAGCCTTGATGATCTCCATAACCACAATTTTCTCACTTAGGATACCCTCTCTTGTATTCTTCCTTGCCAAGAAGAGTCAAGAAAGGGAGACCAGCTTGGAGAATGGGAGTGGGAGGTGCTTGTGTTACTCAGATGACACAGGGTTGCTAAGAAGGAGATGGAGTCTGATTTTTTTCATTATGGAGATTATTACAACTTAAAAAATATATATCTCATCTCAATCCTTCACTAAGTGGTAAAGATATCAACATAGAACCACACTTGAATAACTGTTCATGTATGTACAATCTCAGAAAGGCACACCAGGATAGATAAGAGTGAGTTTGAAAATGCAGGCTCAAGTATAGGACAGGAAGGATCAGGACAAATCTCTAACTGCCACATGAATAAGTCTTGCTCAACTTTTCCTATTAAAGTATTGCACTCTGTTTGATCTTTGTGTTTTGTCCTTGCATAGAAACTGTTGTAAATATTTATTTTTAAACAAACTTAAATGCAGTGAAAAACTTTCAAATCACTCACCTAAAAGTTCATTACTATTCAGACATTTCTATTACATTAAATAGCAAAATAATAATTTGATCTTTGCATCCAGTAAATCTTTATGAACTCTAATTTTTTTTTAATTTGACTGCACCCACGGCATACAGAAATTCCAGGGTCGGGGACCAAATCCTGCCACAGCAGTGACCCAGGCCACAGCAGCGACAATGCTGGATCCGTAACCACTAGGCCACCAAGGAATTCCTATGAACTTTTAACTTTTATCAAAAGCAGACTTAATAATGGAAAGGCAAGACAAAAGTATGATTTGGAGCACAGAACAATTGCTACTTGAATATCCTTACTTCAGAGAGATGCCTTACTTTAATTAAAATAATTTAATGTCATTAACATTTTTGTACCTCAAAATAGTTTATATGATAAGTATTATCTTTATTTAGAGATGAGAAAAATAAAACAGGTTATGTTTTATTCAGGATTTCAAAGTAAATCAATGAAAAAAGCCAGGTTTGCACTAAGAAAATTAAAAGGAAAATTGAGACAATCATCCTTATAATAAAATCTCAAACTGCCATTTTTTGCATTGATTGCATTTTGTTCAGATGAAAGCCTTTTTTTTTTTTCTTAAAAGCAAATTCCTAAAATAGATATTTTTCTCTTTTTAAGAATGGTGTTATTTAATTATGGAACAAGCAAGAAGGCTTTAGACTGACTGATTCACATAGCATTTCTTTTGGTACATCTATTTAAAGAAAGTCATAAAGGAGAAAATCACAGCATGGCAGCTATGTTAATGACTGATGAAAAAATATAAAGTCGAAGACAGTTTTTTTCTGTACTCAATTAACCCTTTACAGCAACTAGATTAAATGTTTCATTTGATAACGATTTTCCAGAATTTTTCTAAAATGAATTTAAATGCCCAAACTTGAAAACAACACTTTGCAGCATTAACAACAAACTCATACATTATTCTAAGGTTTATTTAATAACTAACTGATTCAAAAAAACTTTTTAGGACAGAAATACAGAAATTAATTATAAAAATAAGAAGTGTGGGTATCATTGCCACTGAAAATAAGCTTTAAATATATGTTTTCATTTGCAAAACCACACACAGCTCTTTTCTCTATAAAGGGACTAGAGAATAGGAACTATAGCTGTATCTCTTTACGTTGCATTTTCCTCTTTGGAGAAAAAAAAAAATCTTGCCTCTTTGTTTCCTAACATGCACTGTGAAAACACAGTAATATGTGATTTTCCTGCGGGAATTATTTTCTTTTCTTAAGTCACAGCATGAGCCTAGAATCCTCACTTGTTCTTAACTTCCCATTTTGGCATATCAGCAATTCAAGGAAAAGGAATTCTGGGGTTTTGTTCCTCTCTCTTTTGTTTTTCCCTCTGTGGAAAGGGTGAGCTGGCTTGAAACTACAAGATGAAACATCATGACAGTTGTTGGAATGAGTGAGTTGCAATGGTGATTCCCCCACTAGCTGCTGTCACTTAAGTGCGGGTGCCAGAGAAATGACAATGGGTGCAGGCCCTCTCTTGAATAGAAAAGAGAACATTATCTACCACCACATTAATTGAACAAAATGCAAAATCAATAAAAAAAATTTTAGCTGGGAACCAAAACTGATGGATACTGGCAGCTTGCCCCTTTCCTTCACCAGAGGTTTTCCGTTAAAAACTATTCAGAGAAATGTAATGATGAAGTGAGTAACATGATGCTGCTGGCCACAAAACAATCACTATTGCTAGTTGACCATCCTGGAAAATATTCACTAAGCTGATGTGAGACAGACTGACATAGCATGCTGTGAATTTGTCCAGGATAAAGAATCGTGGATGGAAACTTCAACTCACATAGCAGTCATGGTTATAGAGAATCAGGTGTTACTACGTTTAGTCAATAAAAATTATTGTTTGAGCCATTAATAGTTTCACGTCTTCCCATTTTGTTTAATAATTTCCTATATCATATAAGGTTGCTTTGAAACCTATGTTCAAGCCTTGTCCCTTGAAATCTATACTTGACATCTGTATTTTCCTGCTAAGGTCCATACTGGATCAAATGCAAACTTTATTTGAAAAACACAGAATATAAAGCAGTCTGTTTTACGTGTTGTAGTTGAAAACATTCATTACATAGCACGAAGAAATCAGAATCACAGAACCTTAGCAATAGGTGTTTTCCAACAGAAATCGTAATGTCTATCATTCCCATTGTTGGCAATAATAAGTTAAAAAAAATCTGAATCTCTATTGATCATTTCAATAGAACACAAAGTAACGGTTACACTATTCATACTCTGTCAACAGGCTTTTTATAAGCAACATCTTTTTTTTCATGCTTACTACGTACTTCAGATATGAAGTAGGTATTAACTGGAAATATCATCCTACATTATGCACATGGCAAATGTTTCTCCAGAACAATACTAGTTTGATATAAATTGTTCTCAAATGTCCAGGTGTTTAAAGTTATTATTGGTAACATAATCAATGGTTGGCATATAAAGATGTGGTTTGTGCCTCATTTTAAAAAAAAATAACATCTACTTTTTATATAACTGTTTTGTATATTTGGTTCTGGAAGCATAAAGACAGAAAGCCAGTATTTGTGTTGCTCTGAACTGCATCCACATGCTTAGGCATAAAGTCAAGAAATGAAATATTTTTCAGGTCTACCTGTACGATAATGGTACTGGAGTCATTATTTTAAGAAAACTAGTTGGCTTTTACTTATTGGGGTTTTTTCTATCATTCTGGCTGTTACTAGATTGGGGCTCAGCTGGGATCAAGATTTTCTAAGTTCTTATACTCTGTGCACTAACCTCTGAAGTTTAGCTCTAACAGAATCACAAGCTACTAAATGACCAGGTAGACATGGCCAGGCTGACAGTAACAATGATAGAAAAGAGCAGACGTGCAGGTTCTGGGCTTAGTACTAGATATTTACTGGAACTAAGCTAGCCATCGGTGGGCACAAATTCAACACCAACCTGAAGCTGTCTCCTCTGGAGGATGTGGCACAGACCCAGGGCATCAGCATGAAGTACTAATGGACCTCTACCAAGAAGAGGACCTGGGCTGGAGAATCCAGCAAAAGATGAGCATGAAGTCAAAGGGCAGAAAGGAGAATTCCGCTAGGGAGTCTGTATCTTGGCATTTATCCTGGAAAGGGATACCGTCCACGAGGTAAATTCTGACAATTGTTCAAAGACTGACTTTAGTCTCAAGAGGCATTAATAAGGGCAAGGAAGGGTCTGGATCTGGGAAAAACAAAAACATGCCATGGGAAATGATAGGAATAATTGCCTAGACAGAAAAAAAGAGGCCAGAAATCACTTGACCAAACTGAAGTAGAAGATCAGAGTTGGTAAAATGAGTGTGATTTCCCAGAGGAGCAGGTTAAAACTCCTTAAATGCAGGTCTTTCTCTGCCTGTTGGTCCAGATGGACCCTCTCAACTAGACAAGAAAGTAACAGGCACAGTCAAATGACTTTGTCTGGAGAGACTTTGGAAGGATTCAGAGTCTGAGGTCTGAGAAATATGCTCGGAAGCACCCTGATGGTGAAAATGGGAAGATTTTCACCAGCTAACTCTGCAAGCAACTCTCTTATGTCCAGTTGGTATCGTTTACTGAATTCCCCCATAAACAACACACATCTCACTTCAGTGGAGGTATTAATGGCAGACAAGGCATTCGGTGAAATTCTTTGTGCAAAACTAAAATTCACTAGTCACACAGAAGGGATAATTAAGTGGAAAAGCAAATGAAAATATCTCCGCCTTCCAGAAACTTAAAATCGAATACCTATGAAGAAAGCAGTATTATGTTCTGCTCAATGTGGTAGGAGCTGAGAGCTAATCACAGATATTAGAGCTGAAAATCTCTTACTGTACTAGAAATCATAGCTCTGGTGCCACAGTATCAGAATGATGGTCCACTCATGGCTCTAGCAACCAGCTCAATACCAGCATACAAAACAATAAGCTGTACTTTAATACGGTGATGCTTTAGCAGTTGGTAAACAATTATAAAAATAGTCCACATAGAAGTAAGAAGGAAAAAGTAAAAGAAGCCAAAAGTTGGGAGGCCAAAAAACTAAGACCAGATCTATTCAGAAGCATAGGAAATTCTCTCTACAACCAGCAGAAGGAACCAGGGAGAATGAGATAAGGTGATTCAGCTTCAAAAGAACTGCCCTCGGGGTAATTCCAATATTCAAAGGAAAATAGGTCCCCACATTCCCATTTTTTCTTCTCAAATTTTATCTTAATCACCGAGCAAGTATACCTGTTATTTCTTTGTTTCAGGAAAGCAGTTATTCAGATCTATCTTATTTTGATGTTGAACATTTTCCCAAATGATGTTGCTTTCTTTTTTAAACTGACTTCCTTTTGGATATCCCTTTGGAGATGGTAGAGGCTTCTGAAACTTAAGAAGTTGCATCAAGTTTACCACTCTGAGAATTCCATTGCTGAATTAAGATTGGGAATAATTGTTCTACTGGATTAATTTTCATCACTTCTACTGGGATATTTAGTTCATAATGGCAAGACACACCAAGTTATACACAGCCGAAGAGTCTAGAGTCCACCTACATTGCAAGTTTGTAACTAGAAATTTGCACATATCAAGTGAATCATGTAGCTCCTTCACTGTGGTAACCAGCACTCACAAACAGTAACAAAATGTTCAGATGGGAAAGGCTTGTCATAAATATATGGTCTTTATTGACAATAGAGAAATTAACTATAAAAGAAAATCAGAAACTCAAAATTTGGCACACACATAATTCTACATAATGGAAGATGTTCAATTTTGTAATGAAAATGTGTAAAATAACTGTTACTACAATTAACTGGTAATTAAAAACAAAACCTTTGAAAACATTTAAGCCCTAGTGCACATACTTTAAAAACAAAATCTTAAATTTGGGATCACCTATATTGATAAATTAGCTCAATATTCATATAACAGTATTCCAAATTTGTATCTCTTGGGACCCAATATTTTTCTTTAATTATAACTGACCTAAATGAACAATTGCATTCACACATGTGGTGATTCAGTGTTTTCTGTAAGACTACATTAAGTTTTAGCCTATATGTTAAGATTTGTCTTAAATTTTATTTATTGTGCATATAAACAAAGAAGCCTTGTCAGTCTGTGAGCCAATGTCCAAAGGGACTTTGACTATGAATTGTAGTTTTCAAGTCATGTTTCATGCAGAGATGCAAGAAACTCTGATCTTGTAAAGGAAAGACAGGCAGGTATTCAAGAATTGACTTCAGGGCATTGTGATTATTTTAATTAATGAAGCCAAATATTGATCAAAATAAAAGTTTCACAGTGATCATCTTGCTAAGATTAAATACTCATTTCAGTAATGCTCCCATTATTCACTTCAGTATTGGTTGTCTTCTTTTGATAATTGCCTTCAGAGGCTGCTGCCTACTCTTTCAAACATTTTTTTTTTTTTTTTTATTAATGATTGGATATGTTTGTCCAACAAAAGAAAATTGACTTTGGGAAACTTTCATGGAGTTAAGTGTGCTGAACACAAATATCTCTTCTTTGGGTTTAAAAATGAAGTTTGACTCTAAAGTAAAAACATTTTTCTAGCAGCTAATTATCTTACTTTGAGGGCAATTTCAAAAGAAGAGTTTGATACCTGGTTTGAGCAGTAGGGAGGGCGAGAAGCCCTCTGCAGTGAAGCCTGTGTGTAGACCATCTGTGCTGCTGCTGTAGAGGAGACCATCCAAACGTCTCCTTGCTTTATGGTGGTCATACTCTGTAAGAAGAGACAAAGTAGCATGTTGCTGACTGACTTTCCTGTGAAATATCCCAATGGGACTTGGGACTTTAACATTTAAACTTAAACTAAGGAGGTTTGACTTCTCAAATTTTCCCTTTAAGGAGTTTGGCTTTGCAGAACTGTCTTAACAGATGTTTGCAATTTCCCTATGCTGAATAAGAAATCAATGCATGCATTTCTTGAATATGTGCTGAGAGTGAACTGAAAGGCCTTGCCAGGTCAAAAGAACACCTTTAGCTTCAACATAGATATCTTTGACTTATATATAGTACTTGGATATTTCCATGAAACCAAAGAGAATCCTGTTGATAGTTTATTTTCAGCCCAATGACTTTTAGGGAAACTATACTGAGTGCATCCAAATATCTTTAAGTGAAAACCCCAGGAACAAGTCAAGCAATCTTACAATTTTATGAAATTCCATGTGAAAAATACTGTAAAATCTCTTGTCCTGGGAAATTACATTTTCTTAAATCTTTCAAAGATAGAATTTAGCGAGAACGTAAAATTCTAGAGAAGATTCCTTATGTGTAAAAATCCCTATATTAGGTACTTATCAGATTCAGAAATGACAATTGAAATATTGGAGCAAAATTCATTGCACAAATTTTGAATCTACCACAAATAAACATTATCATGAGTTAGACATGTCTGAAAAGAGATGGTTAAAATGTTACCACCAACTCAATTTAAAAAAATTCAGTATCTATTCCACTGAATTAATATTTCTCTTAGTAACTTCATCTTAAATGAAAATTACCTCTCAATAATAATAATAAAGTATAATAATACTCAATAATAAAGTGTTACGTCCATAACTATGAAAAATATTATATTTAATGTAATGAACAGTTCTGTGAAATAGATGCTAATAGCATTTAAAGTATTTTCAGCATGATTATTTAATTTGAAAAATTTATTCAATTTTTATTTTTATGTCAGACGCATGTGACTGAGGTAATGTTTTTCTAAGGTATAAGGGAGTAATGCTTTGTGTGTACATCAATAAAATTCTGAAGATTGGTTTCCGGAGAGTCTTTATAGGATATATGAGAAAGTATCTTTATTTTTCTTTAACACTGATAAATGAGTCATTTAAGAAACAAAGCGTGTGATCATGCATAAAAAGAAAAATTCAATGAAACAATTTGCTTTCTGTGTTCTAAACAGTTTGAAAAATTAGACAAAATATGTGCCTCATTTCTTTTTTACTATAGTTCTCATACAAATTGAAATCATTTTGTAGTATTGTTAAAACTGCTAAATAGGTAATGATTTGGGCACAGTGTGTGTGAATATGTAAGCCAACAAAATTCTAGACGGAGATCATAGGGTTTATAAGAGCTCATATAAGTAATTTGACAACAAAAGGCCCACATAATAAGATGATAAAACAGAATTAAATTTCAGTTTTAAGGAAAGTGGTAGGAATTGAAATTATATTCATGTTGAAACCAAAATAATTTCTTACTTGTTTGCAATCTTTAAATATGGTGGAAGAGAAAGAATTCAGGAAAAGAATCTCTAATAGTAACAGTATGAACAGTTGGCAAATCTCGAATACTTATTAATTTTTCACATATGAGAAGGTAGTGGGAAAATTTTTGATAATTTTCTTACTACAATGATTTATTATTAAGAACAATTGTTTCAATATAATTTTCCCGTGTTAAGAAGAGTTAAAGTTACAGTGTTTTTAAAAATGGAAAACAGAAAATGTACCTTAAGGACAATAAAAAAAACAAAACAAAACACCATTGCAACTTAAATGGTCAGTTATTTTATATTCCAGTTACTTGCCTAAAATAGAAGGCAATCTAAAATTGTCCATTGATGATTGAATTAAAAATTTATCAAACACTAAGAGAATAATTCTCAGGTTTTTTTCAGGAAACACAAATTAGCAAAGGAACTAAACTAATCAGTATAAAATTAACAGGCAAAACTCACTTGAAAAAAAAAAACAAATCTAATGAAAATAAAATTAGCAACAGATTTTTGTCATTTAATGATCGATAGTAGGTAGCATATAAAAATTTGAAGCTTTTAACTTTGCTGCAGTATTTTTAAAAGTATATGCACATCTTCATGCTCCAAAAAGAGACTATTAACTGACACCTTGCTTGGCAACTTTTTTGTTGTCATTGTTAAACATTCTGTTCAAAATGCTTTAAAATAATAATTAGGTATGTTAAAAGTATTAGGCATACTTAATGCTGTACTAGAATATAGCATTAAGAAGATAGGGGAATAAAAATAAAAAAATAAAATTTATAGATTATAATGTTTGATGCCAAACACTTAAAAATATTAAAAGAAAGTAATGCCTAATTTCAAAGTTTAAGTTCAAACCTAGGATAGCCCACAAATGGAAAATATTGATTAGCAGTAAGATAGTTTTAAAGGATTTTTTTTATTATTCATTAGTAAAATCTAATTTATAAATGCAATTGTAATTTTTGACACTTGTGAAAAAATAAGTTATACAATATAAGAAAATAAAATTTTGCAAAAAAAGAACTTTATAATGTTCTTATTTTCTACGTTTATTGTATTCAAATTAAAATTTTTATTTCCTGTGCATATTTTGGAGATCCATGATTCAGAGGGGTATTTTAACAACAAAATGAAAACCCCTGCATTCATTCCTATGTTTTATGTTTTAAAAGGAAATATTACTATTAACACTTTATTTTCAAGTGGTTACTACTGTTTGCAATCATTAAGAAGAAAACAAATCATTGAGTAAACTTATAAATATTTAAACTACTGTTTCTCTTTTTTTTCAAGCTTGATTTCTATAGTCTTCTTAAGACAATGATGGTTGCTAGAGATTTCTTTTCAAATGTCATTTTCATGGCATATAACTGTTTCTACAAATAATTATTTCTTTTGAAGTGAAATTACTCATCTTTGATATCAAACTAATAATTTTATTTCATTTGTTTTCTTAAGTCTTATTGAAAATATAGTTGATTTACAATGTGATGATAATTTTTGCTGTACAACAGGTGATTCTCAAACTAATAGTTTTAGTATCTGGCTCTTCTTAACTGTGATTGTTTTCAGTAGCAACACTAGATGCCCTTTTTTTTTTAAATTTTTTAAGCTATATGTAGCTACAATTTCTAAGCCAAAAATTTTCCTTTACATCTGTGTATTTTCTCCCCTTCCTTCCTTCTTCCCTTCCCTTCTCTTTCCTTTTTTCTTCTTTCTTTCCTTCCTTCCTTCCTCTTTCTTTGGTAAAGTTACTGAATCAAGTAACTGTCTATAAGGAGGAGCAAATATTAACTACTTGTAGTTAATTGGCAAGAAAAATGAAAAACTTTGTCAATGAGAAGTATTTAAAGTAAACAGATTTACTCAGGATGAGTAAGGCCTGAAAACAAGAAGTTGTTGTAGTCTAACATATAGGCTTAATTTTTACTCAAGATTTTTTGGTGGAATGTCTTTACTTTTTGAAATGTACTCTGTTGATTTTTTTAAAAAAAGCTGACAGTTAATTAGCACAGTCTTATTACAGAAATCTCCTCTAAAGCAGACATATTCAAGTTATATTGAGGTGATTGTCATAAAGGGGTTGTTTGCTGTGGCGCTCACAGATGGCAGAAAAGACAGCCCAGGAACGCAAACAGCCTGATAATCAAGATAGCCTTAAAATATGGGTGAGTTTTCGACTCTGATTCTGGCAGCAGCCTCTTTTCAAATATCTTGAGTTGTTATGTCCAAGTGGTTTACTTTAAAGCAGCCTTGTCATCAAAAGGGTCCCAGAGTCAAGAATAATTATGATAATTACCCAGAATTGCACCCCCAAATAATCATAATAATAATCCTGAATCTTAACCAAGTATAATATTGTTTGTGCAATACACTGCTACATTCAGAAAGATAAAGTGCTAGACAACTACGATCTATTCTTGAATGACAAAGCTGCTATAATTGTATGACTTTCTGGGATAATGGTTTAAACAAAAGTAAATAGTTAAAAAAAAAGCCCCCTCCCCCCAAAAAAAATTGGAAAGCTTAGCTGTGTTTAGTGCCCACGATGAAAGCAGTGTTCTCTGATCCATGCTGCTATTGTTGGTTTTAGTTTAGCTCCCTCTCAATCAATATCTAACAGGGCATGATTTAATAAGGTTTTATAATCTCCAAAAATGGGGGGGGAGAGTGGTTGTGGTATTGTCATTCATCAAAGGGGGCCTTTCAGGTTTCTTTGCTTTCACCTGCTGGGACCCATTTGGTCTCTTTCAAAGAGAATGCAATGACAAAATGAATGAGAAATGCTAGAATAAGAGTCCCTTATTCTGCCCAATAGTATAATCAATGGGTACTTGTAATCCCTATTGTACCTCACAGAGGTAGTTGTAAGACAATTAAATCTCGCTTCTCAGGCAAATGATTTTGGTAGTTAACCTGAAACAGCCAACAATATTGAAGAGAATGAATGCATTTGAAGCAATGATGTAATGGGATACTGCCTGACCATAAAAGCAGCCTGTGTCTTGACGTGTGTATGTATGTGTGTTTATCTTGATACTCTGTGTCCACAGTTTGCATGGGTCCTGGTCCCTTAAATGTTGCTTGACTAAGTGGTAACAATTTTGAACAATTTTACATTCTGTCTTCGAATTTTTATTGTAAAAGAACATGAAAATATTCATGTTTTTGCAGCCTCATACACTCTAAACTGTAGTTTCAAAAACAGAAAACATTTACATAGTTAACACTGGTTTGATGCGACAACCAATTTAGTTTTAATTTCATTTGCATCAGATAAGTTCAATTTCTTTCCCTCTTTACTGAGTCGCTTGAATGTTAAAAGGAGGCTTGTAGTCTTTGGAAGACTCACATGCTCATTTCAGTCCGCATTATTTGTCTTCCTTCAGTTGTGTGGACTTGATATTCTATTTCAAGTATTGTCTATCAAGAAATCTTTGGGTTTACCCTTTCCAAGAAAGAATAAAAATGTGACCAGTGATAAAACTGCACAGCACACACAAATTCTAAAAGATTTGTGAAGAAAAATTACACTTCTTGTTGAGAAGTCCTGCGCCTATTCATAAACAGTAAATAACAAAAGGAGGAAAGCGATTGCTATATCAGATACACATCAATGCCTTTTAAATAAGTTTACCATTAAAGGACCCTCCCTTTAAGATAATTTAAATATCCTCTTTTTCTCTTACATCTCACTTATGTTGAAAATGCCCACATTCCTTTGCCAAAGTTTGCTGAGAAACCTCAGTAAGGTATTATTTATAGTAATTCCCAAATTTATTCTTGAGGCAAAATATTACATTTAATTAACACACAAACAAGTGATAGACACAGTCTTTCCTCTGGAGGTATACATTTTTTTCCCACCTAAGGAGTTTTTAATAAAGAGTGATTTGGGAGATCTGTGCCCTCAAAATATGTTGACCCTAACACACAGCTATTCACAGATGTGTGCTCTGCACACAAGTGCATATTCATTGTTATGCAGATGTGTAGCTACCTTATATATGTAAACAAAATAGCTCTTCATTGATGCTTATACACATAATTCTTTCAATTTTCTTTAAATACTGAAAAGCAACTCTCAGGGAGACTAGAAATGGTATCTTGATTTCAAAGGCAGAAATATTTGGTACCAGAATTCTACATACTTTTAGATTATTTTTTAAACCTGTTACCCAGCTACGTTTATATCATACAAGAATAAAGTAATCCACTGGAAAAAAAAATTGACCTGAATAAAACGATTTATTCTCTCATAATGCTGAGTTTAGCGAAGAGTAAGACACCTGACTCCTCTGGATACTTCCAAACGAGCCTCGCTAATTGGGGTAACCCAAGCCAATGGCCAATTGAAAGACTTGAGGTCAGGTGTTTTATTACTGGGAGAGTATTCAAAAAAATGACTGTCAGGGGTGAACGAAGAATTATGTCAAGAGCATTCAGCATTACTGCCACTAAAGAGAGAGGAGGGGGAAAACATTGCAAAGAAAAACATGTCATTTTCTAAATGAGCCAGGGGAAGAGGACAGGGCAATAATGTGGCCTTCAGCTGTTGGTTTATTAGGTTTCCATTCCCATGATCCACATCTGCGTTAGGCAGAAATAGTTTTACTTTTAATACAGTTGCCTTCTACTACTTTGCTTTCTTGCAAAGTAAAAAAAAAAAAAAAAAAAAAAAGCTGTGAAAAAAACACGCAGATGAGGTTTGTTCTTTGTGGTTGTTTGTTTCCCCATCTCCTTTGCTATTTTCCTGGTTCTATAGCCAATCTTAGCATTGTTGTCTGATTTGCCACGGAAGAGTGAACATTGCTTTTCCTAGCCAAATCATCCAGTGTTAAATGGTATGTGATACAGATCAATAGGGCATCTACAGCTGTACAAAAAGGGCAATGTTGTTTCTATTAACAATTTTGAAAGAGAGTGTGGCCTAGTGGTTAAAGGATTAAGTTGGGTATTGAGGGTTTTGATGTCTTGAATTCTAATTCTACCTAAGCCATTGGGTTTCTGACCAAGTTGTCAGCAAGTATTTTCATTTCTCACTCTCTCTTTCTGGAAAATGATGAAAGTGACTTGCAATATATTCCAGGGTTATATGCTTGGCCTCTCATGTGATCATTCAGTAAACTGTGAGAATCTGGAAGGCTGTTGAAGAAGATTGAGAAAATATCTTGGTGAAGTCAATGTGTATGTTCCTTGCAAGCTTCTCTCAGATTAAGTGCTCATATTCTTTTTCACGTAATTTTTCTGTGCATCAGGCTCTTTGTCCGTTGTGCCTGAACCCAATTAGCAGCAGCTTCCTACTTATTTATTTTGTTTCAGTCAAATTGGAGCAAGGGCGTATTTTGGTTCTGGTACCTGCATTCTCTTTCACGAAGAGGATACCACATTTTTACTTCACATGAGCTCCTTGCTGATGGCATCTTAATCAACTGTTACGGAGAAACTGGCTTTGGAAAAACAGTTGGCTTTTTGTTGCCACTGCCAATGCCAGGTGCAAATGGTTGGTTGTTCATAAGGATTAGCAATGTGCATCCCTCTTTATTTTAGCTTGGGTAGGGGCCTGTGCTAGTGTATGTGTGAGACAGAAAGAGAGAAATAGAAACAGAGAGAAAGGTTTTATAAAGTTGTACATTTTCGTTAACTCAAGCAAACCTTAGAAAGGGTGACATAGGCCCTCATTTTGCATTTTCTGCTCAAATTTCTAGATTCTGTTTCATCCGAATCCTTTTTTTCTCTGTCTCTCTCATTCCCCTCTTCCTGGTTCATTTCAGAAGAACGTTACATATTTTGTAAACAATTTGTTCAAGCAGAAAGTCAGAGAAGGAGCAAAGTGACATATTATTCTTGGCGTAATCAAGTAACAGGGGCCCAACATTAATTCAAATGTTGGTGGTTTTGTTCAATTTTATTTTATTTCTCTTTGTTTTGTTCTATTTGTTGGCTCTTATACTTAGTAGAAGTGTACATATATCCTGAGTAGTTGAAGACTGACAAAAAACTAAAAGTTCTGAGGCTGAAGAGACTGTCCAGGGAGTTGGAGACTGCGGCTCTGACTCTGGGCTTTGTAGGCAGCTCAACCTCCATCACAGATTAAATGTTTGGGGTCATACATTGTGGGAAAACATGTGGAGAAAACACTTGAGAAACTAGAATTCATATATTGATAAGTACTTGCCCTGATTTTTAGGTTAGCTGACTTAACCACTTTTAAGTTTCTCAGAAGGAAGTAAATGAAATTGCCAGCAAATAAACAGCACTCTTTCCCTAAATCAATGGTGAATTTTTGTTCATTTCTTCTATATTTTATCTAGTAAAGACATATGAGTTTTAGTCATTTCAAGATGCTGCAGTGTTTTCTATGGTCTGTATGCTTACTGTGGTCTTGTTTACATTATTTTTTCTATTTTTTTTCCAACTTGAGGTTTTATTTAAAAAATGCAATTCAAATATATAATACTCAAAACCACAGAATGTTAACTTTATATGTGTGATTTCCCCAAAGAAGCATATTTATTTTATTAACAGTTTCCAAATTATTCAGGAGTCTGTTTAGTTTTTCTGAAAGATATGCAATGATTTTGTAGACTCTTGACCACAAGCCTGATATAAAAAATCACTAGGTGAGAAAAGTTTAGGAATTACTACCCAGCTATTAATATGTACTTTACTGTCACAGAATGAATGGGATATTTAATTCTTTGAATATTCAGTTATTCAGTTATTTGCTATTTAGTTAATTAGTTGGTCAAATAAGCCAACCAATATTAAAGGGAAAAAAGCCTTTCTCTAAAAAAAAAGAAAGAAAACCAAGAAAAGTATCAATAGAAACTTCAATAGAAACCAATAAATCAATAGATTTTCGTTGATATAATATAAATACTAATATTACAATAAATCAATTGACAAATGAGACTGTAATGTATTACCAATATTTTCAAGTATTAGTTAAGTCTACTTTGACTCCACATATAATATACATGTGGGCTTTTTTGCTTGACCCAGTCCATCTACGAAAGCATTTACAAAATTCTTTTTTTTTTAACCATGTGGTTTTTGCATAAAATGATATTGCAAGTTTTATCAAACTCCTTGAATATATGAGTAGAAAAGGAACAAAACAAAATATTAGGCCATGTTGCCACCCCTCTCTCATGAAAACTTGTCAGTGTCTCCATTTTCCATTTTATGGAAATAGTTTAGTCATTATTCACCTGGGAGTCCAAATTTAAAAATGAATTTTAAAAAGGTTTTCATTGAAATAATTACTGGCAATCTTATGGAGGTAATATTGCTCTCAAAACCAATGGAAAGCTATTATTTTTTGGCAAGTGACCAAAGAGAACTGAGCAGGCAGTTTCTAGGGCACATATATATATATACACCCAGGTGGATTTTCAGGTGTAAAGTGACTTTCTGCTCCAGTGGTGTTAAGTAGTTAAATACCACAAAAAACTTAGCTGCCATGCACCATCAGTTGAAATCATACTTCTAGAAATTGTTTTAGATATGTATACAAAATCTGACAGTATTACACCATTAGTCTGTATCATAGCCCTTGTGACCAGTTGTGAATTACACAGAATGTCTAAGGAAAGCAAATCAGTTGCTCACATAAGACTCCTATTTCGAGATATCTTTATCTATCTATCCATCTATCTATGTATCATCTAGTTTATTGCAACTTGTATAAAAATAATGAAGTTTTGGTGATTCTACCTAAGGTGAAGGTTTTAAATGATACCAAAGATTAGTGCCAATTAAAATATGACTCACAGAACTCAATTGATGGGTCTAATAATATGACAAATTAACTTACGTTCCCATAAATACACAGGTAAAAAGATATAACATTGCCTATGAAATGAGTTTTGCTAAGTTGTCCATTTGGTCTCCAAATATTTTTCTTTTAAAGAGGTGTGATTACATTGCATTGAATCTTTATTTTTCAAAATGTTTTAATTGGATGGCATTATAAAGTCTTCTGGTTTTCATAAATTCATTGAAATCAGCACTAAGATGATACTCAAAAAATAATAATCTCACTCTGAGACATTATACAAAGAAAAAAAGAAATTTTCAAAGGTGGCTCAAAGCTAAAAAAGGATTGCTTTTAGAAATCTTTCAGATTCTGAACTGATACAGTATTATATCAAAAGTGTAAGACTCACATGTATAAACATAGCTATATCAGTAGCACATGATACATGAAATTACTTCAGTTTGCCAATGCGTAATATGATTTTTGATCATATGTAAATGTGCTATAGAGGTTCTAAAAGGTAAGATAGACCCCAAACCACAACAGATTTGTCATTCATGCACTGCTGAGCATAGAGGCCTAATTTTACCTTTTTGCTATTATTTTAAATTAAAGTACTTATCCAAGGGATCAAAACAGCTTCTACAACGGACATCTTGTGAAGCGAGATAGTGACAGTAATCTGGAGGAATATGGTAATTGTTCGTGTTGTGCAGACATAGGAGGTATGTGCCTTCTCTCTATAACTGGAAACACACCCAATATAAAAGCAGATCTCAAAGTTTGAGGGTAGACTGGAAGATCAGATGGTCAGGCAGAAACATTATATGAAGCAAAAACATTGCATTTGAAAAGCAAGAACAAAGACATTTCCTTTTGCTGGTAACAAAAAAAAACAAAAAAACCCTCCATTCTGATAGTTTTAAATACAGCTTTTCATATTACAGTCCTTAATGAGGGACTCCACAATGTCAGATGAAGAAAGACAAAGAGAATTTTTGATGAAAAAAAAAAAAAATCAGGGAAGAGAGCTAGATGCCTTGAGAATAGGCAAACTTTGCCTGTAGTTGTTTGAGCACCGGCCTTAATGCTGAAGGGACTTTTCTTTCCCTCTAACTACCTATTAAGGAAGGCTACATAACAAATAGCAGCCTATTCCCTAAAGAGCTGAAAGGTAAAGTTCTCAAGAAGCCCCAGTAAACACTGAGATGATTTTTACTATTCCAAATTTAATTCGACATTTTCTGAGTATATGGGGGGAGAGCAGAATACTCCCTTTGTGTCCTGAGAAGTGTTATGCGACACAGAACGATGTCTCTGAAAGAAAATGCATCTTCCTATACTCAACGCTGAGCTCTCAGCGTGAGAAGAAACTCCTGCACATTGCAAGCTACAGATAGGCCCTAGGTAGTGCATTCGTGCCATCTAGTGGCTTTCTGAGAATGTCCCCAAGACCCTCTGATGTAAAGAAAGTAGCCCTGGTTGTATTTAGATAGTGTCTATAAGGCGAAGGAAAGAGAGGAGTGGTCATAGTTATTCAGAGAATTCAGGTCAAAAGGAGTTATTTTGCTTGAAAATATAAAGACGTTAGTTTAAAATAATTCCACAAGTTGGAATAAGCTGGCCTTAAAATGTTGGTGCTATTTTTTTAGTTGGAGTGGCTAGAGTCCAAGAATTAGGGTTCTTATTCCTTTCCTTTCCATTTTGTTATTTCTTCCTTACTTCTCTTTAAAATTTCTGTTTTGGACTTACAGTTTATCATAGACTTGAAGGCTTTTTTTTCCCCTCACTTTTATCTAACAGGCTTTCTTTTTCCATAACATATCCCCTTCAGCACACTAATACTGAGATAAGGAGAGGTGATAAAGAACTACTTTCTTGGGGAGTTCCCTTGGTGTCAAAGCAGAAACAATCCAACTAGGAACCATGAGGTTTTGAGTTCAATACCTGGCCCCACTCAGTGAGTTAAGAATCCGGCATTGCCATGAGCTGTGGTATAGGTTGCAGCTGGCTTGGATCTGATGTTGCTGTGGCTGTGGGATAGGCTGGCAGCTATAGCTCTGACTGGACCCCTAGCCTAGGAACCTCCATATGTCACAGGTATGGCCCTAAAAAGCAAAATAACAAAAAACAAAAAACAAAAAACAAAAAAACCAAAAAAAAAACAAATAAACCAAAAAAACCCTACCTTTTTGGAAACATCTCAGATAGTTCTGTTCTCTGACACTCTTCTATTACCAACCCCCGTCCTCCCCTCCCTGGGGAGCTGCCCTGCAAGCAGCACTAGGGACATCAAATTGTAAAGGTATTGTTTACAAGCTAAGGTATTTTTGTTACTCTCAGAAATAAAGCATTCCATTGTTATCCTTGCAAAATATCACTAAGATGGCCTTAGTCACACCATGCATATGTGGAGAAGGTGTGCTTGAACTTCGATAAGTTAGACTTCATCTGGTATGGCGTGTACTTGTCCAAAATCACATATTTCTATCTTTCCTGTTAGACATATAGTCCATAGATGGAGGGTTCCCACCCTTCTGATCCCATTGATTCACACATTTTAATATTATATTTGTTGTACCTACAGATATAAACCGTTCTACTCCTCCAGGAGCCCTCTTGGATAATGTGAAAAGATTAGATTTGTAATATTTTTACTGTGAGGTATAGATGGCTTTTAATGATGCAAAGAAACTGATCTCTAAATTTGCTAGATCAAGCATCTGCATAGTTTTAGTCATAGATCAAGGATTAAAATTTTAAAAATCACCAAAAAAGTGGTGGAGGGGAGAGACTGTGCTACAACATTTGTAAATCAGGACTTAGAAGGACCTCATGGCATAAGAATTACATATTTATTATGGTTGGAAATCAATAATAAAGTTTTAACTTTATTATATACATAGTATTCAATGGCTAGTAACTATTTTCCATAAAATATCTCTACTCGAAAGGCTTTAGTAAATGAATTTAGTACTTGTTGAAGAGGTATGGAACTTTAATTTTTCATACATTTTAAGCAATAGTGCAAAGATAAAATAATGTTACTGGTTATTTTCCTGATCTATGCTGATTTATATGTATAAACATACACTTCCAAAGATTCAATTATGAGCAAAAATAGAAATTCACAAAATATTAATTACATCTTTGTCTTATGAACATGATGTATTTATCTCAGTTGTATTCTTTTTGAACGTATGTTTTTATCATTTAATTTAGACAATAAGCAGATATCTTAAAGTAAGGATGCTTTTTTAAATGCTGAATCAAAGAGAATGTTCTTTAATTTCCCCATTTTGTACTAAATTTTAAAATATAAATTGCTTAAAGGGAGGTCAAGTCTGATTTTTCACCTTTCTCCTCCCTTATGAATTTTAAACAACTATGAGGGAAAATTCATATTACACAAAATATTGAATACTTTCCCCCATTTTTTTCTCCTTAAGCGGCAATATAAGATCCTAAATGAGAAATATAACTCAACTGTTCAGTGATTTTTAATTTTCTTGTATAATTTTTTACTGAGCTCAGAATTTTAAAATTGTATTCAGATTTTACATTCTATTCTAATTATTATGTATGTACTTCAGTTCTATTGCCATATGTTAAAGAAGGTACTTATAACATTCTGAGAAACATGATTCCCAATTTTTAAATGTAATATTTGTACTAATTTAATGCATGTGTATTTCAAATTCAGCAGCTTTCCTACATATTTTTGCTGTGAACAATATTGAGAACCACAGAGTGTAGTGTTCCCTAAAACAGGATTCACAAAAATTTCGGAAAGCTAGAAACTTTTTTGTTGGGTAGTGGACTAATGTTTTTCTGCATTTCTTCCAAGTAGATTGATACAAAAAGGAAAACACACTTTCAAAGAGTTTTGAAACTATGTTTCTATAAAATGTTACTTTTCTGATCAAAATAAATTCATTACAAATACATATATTCATTGTTTTAAAGTGGAAGAAAAAAAAATCTAAGAAAGGTTTCATTTCAGAGAAAAAGGCATATGGGCATCACACACATTGCTGTCTGAGGATAGTCCTGAATTTTGATGAGAACAAGAAGCTATAATTGGAGTGATAATCTTTTACACTGTTTTTAATTGTAATCAGTGCAGATGTTTCTAGCTTTGTGATAGGAAAAATGGTGCTTTAAAATATGTACATTCGATAATTTTTTAGGCCACAGGCTGCTAAACTTGGCACATCTTAAAAGATAAATTTGATATTCAAAATTCCTGAAAAGCAAGAAATCCACAAGTATTTAAACAAACAAAAATCAACTCTTTATGATTAGCTAAAATGTGTACGTTTTAATCTTACTAAGCTTACACAGGTAATTTTCTTTCTCTTTGTTGTTTCCTTTCTGCAAGAAGTAAAATAAACAAAGAGCCTCCACCAATAAAACAAGAAAGACGAGAATTCAGGTTATGATTAAAAACATTTTTGACAGAAAATATTAAGATCTTCCTAATTTAACTTCGGTCTCTTTAAGGACAAAATAATTTTGGCTCATTCTTTAGATGTTAGCATTGAATCCTGTTGAGAGCAGTTCTGTAAGCATTACAGTTTGTGTCTCTTTCTTTTTTCTACTTTTATCTTAGGATGATTTTAACTGGAGATACAATGTCTCAAAAGAAGTATTTACATCGATACATATGTCTGAATTTTCTAGTTTTTATTCAGATGCTTTTAATAGAATTGATGGAATTAATTGACTTTGGCATTTATGTTATATACCCGAGGGAGAGTCTTTCTGTATTTTCTGGAGGAATGATTTCCAACCTCATAAACACAAATCAAGAGGGCCCTTTCCTCCCTTTCATGTGTAGGAGTGCATTTGGTGTATAGAAATCTCCTAATGAATGTCTTTGCCCTGGTGTTCTCCACCTCACGCTGTACTTAGAAGCAGCCATTCTGGAGAGTGGATCCTCCTTTTACTTTTTCTGGGCTATATTCCTCTTTTGGACTGCACAGCTAGGCTGCAGCACTACCCATTCTAAGTGCCCATAAGTGAAGCAGAGAGTGGAAAGCCATGCCCCATGTAGAAGCATCGGCTGTACTTAAAACAATACATGTGTTCAAGACTCAACAAGGCATTTTGAATCACAGTGAGGTTTGGAAATTAGCAGATTAATTTACCACAGGAACCCTAAGGGGAAATCACCTTTTTTTCCTTTGTATCAAAAACACAATAATTGAGCCTATTGCAAAGATCTCGTTATATTTTGTAGAAAAATGTAGCTAAGATTTTGAACTGGTTAACATCTAAATTAAGAATTAAAGAAATTTAAGTAATATATTTCTGTTTACAAGACCTGAAGATCCTAACTTAAGAAGGATGTCCTGTCTTCATTACAATAGCAATTTAGAAATTGATTCATTACCTGAGTGTTTATGAATTTATAAAAGAAGTTACAGTTATTATAAGACCAATAATAATTTTAATAATAGCTGCTATTTAATGCCATCTGCAATGATTTACATTTTATTTTTGCTCATCTTTAAAGACAATTTCACAAAGGAACTATTCATATTTTATGCACCAAAAAAAAAAAAAAAACTTGGTCTGATAGAATTTGGTGGACTTGCTTGTGATCAAGCTATCAAATGTAAAACAGATTGCAACCTATGTCTATTTCATTTCCCCACACATCTTCTTTCCTCCCTGGCCATGCTTATTACTAATATGCATCAGAAACTGTTCCACATTATTACAATATATCATTTGATTGCAGCACTTGTGACTTTCCTAAATGCTTCTTAAACCAAACTGAATATGGATTCGCAAATAGCAACGTATTTACAATATTAACTTTTTAGAAAAAGCAGACACAAAACTCTAATCAGGTATGTTAATAATCAAAGCATTATTCTTTGGTCAAAATCAAGGGTCATAATGCTAACAAACATGATTTAATACAATATTAGAACTAATTTTAAAAAATGAATTTAGTAATTTTTCTTTTTCCCATATTCTGTATCGTTGTTCCATTTTAAGGACTATATTTTTCCCTTGCTTGTATCTGCAGCCATTTATCTCATTTTCCTAAAGATTCTTGTTCTTGTTACTAAACATAAAACACAACAGACCTAGCATGGTTTATAAATCTCTGCCTTGCCTGGCCTCATACTTCCTTCAAAGTGTAATACAAGACTCATATCCAAAGAGTTTGTGGTGGTTGATCTCACCTGACTGTATTCCTCTGTGCTTGGCACTGCTCAGCATTAATTTCTGCCATATCAGTTTGCACAATAAAATTGTTATTTCATTTCATATATGTGTTTGAAATCTTGTCATATCCAAAGCCTTTAAAATGGAAGCAATTTTCATTTCTTTCAATATCTATCCAATGTATTCAGTGGAATGCTCCAAAGAAGAGTTACCTTGTCCAAAGGTTAAGACTGAGCCAAATGAATGGCAGATCATCAGTTTCTCAGTCTTAGAAGGAGAAACAATATTCACTTCTATCATATACATTAGGAAGACATTATTAAATAAAATGAGGCTGAGAATCATCTTTATAAAATATTATTTGTTAAATATTTTCTGGAATTAGAAAATATCCAGAATCCAAATAATGTTCTCTGGATACAGTCATATACCCACCTTGAAGTTTTTATTTCATCTTAACCAGGTTATGTATGACTTCATCGTGAAGACCAGAATGAAGTTTTGTGGAAGTTATAATACATTAAAATACAGTTATTACCATTCCTTCACCTACCAAATATTTGTAACAGAGTTATCTAAGAGGAATTGTTCTTAATTAAGCTACACCATTGTGACCGAATATCTTAACTTTTAAAGTGTTTTTTAAACAGTGTATGTTGGAACTAGCCGCATATATATGTACATGCTGAATGGGTCAAAAAACAAGCAGGGAAGGATCATATAGTGTATAGACTACAAATTAGTAGCTTCTGGGCCAGATCCCATCCTCATAGATGCTTTGTTTGGCCTGCACAGTTTTTTTTAAATTGTTTTAATTCAATTAAATAATTCAGTGATTTTTATGCATTTCATAAAAAAACAAAACAAAAAACCCTTGTTTCTTATGAAGAACTAGCAGGTCTTGTAATACTGGGTCCTCTTTTTTGCAGGGTAAATCATCTTGGACTGAACATTAATGATTCTCTTTCCACAGGGCATACTTTCTCCATGTGCCCCACTCCTTGGTTCTTCTTAGAGATATTTCAACCAAGCCCACTTCAAGCATTCATTATCTGCCTTCCTTCTGTAAGCATTTAAGTGATTCCTGATTTAGACTGAGCCCTACGTTTTAAACTATTGAAAGGAAAGCTGAGTCATTTATAGTGATTTATCTAAGTCCTGGGTGTTATCCACTGAGTGCTTAGATGCTTCTAGAGAGTTACTTCTAGAAATTTCCAAAGGATTTCTAAAATAGTAAAAGCATTCCATTATAAATTACATATACATATGTACATAATGTAATTTCTCGGACTGTAACATGATTTATTATACAAAATATCTTCCATATAACATTTTTCTAAAGGTTGGACAACAAAATGGGTTATATGGGTTTTCACTAGATGTGAAAGATATAAGGTGTTCTGTGTGTATATGAGAAGAAAACAAGGAGTTTTAACGTACATAGGTCTCTCTACCTCAGAGTTGATTTTGCAAGTATGTGGGTAGAAGTCCTTCTTCCTTGTCTTTCTGTCAGTTGGTGCTGGAGTGTCTGATGGTGAGAAGGAATCCAGGTCCCAAAGATGTGTTGATGGGGAAATCTGACATTGGCCCAAGCACTAGAGACTTGTACTGCTCAAGGAATGCCCAAGAAGGATTAAAAGAATGTAAGAATATAACTAGTCCCAGAACTTCCTAGTAATCTGAATCCTTCAAATTTTCTTGGCTTCTTTGAGTAGAAATTCTGACTCTGGATCAACGAGACATATTCTAAATAGAACCTTTTCTTGAGCTAACCCAGTAGCACTGAATTCATTTAAATGGAAGAAACTCTCAGCATAGTTTCTTTTAAAAATTATTCATAATATTTCTAAATGAAAATGAATACACCCCCCCCCACACACACATACATGTGGACACTCACCTTGGGTAGTTTCTTTTTATTGCCAATCAGATTTAATCAGGCAAACTGAACAAATATAGAAAGCCAGTTTCAGCACAGTAGCAATAGCTGATAAACCCACCTGCCACCATATACAGGAGCTTTTATCAAGACATAATAGGATGTTAGCGAACTAATTATAGTATCATCTTTCAAACATGACACTCTCTAGAAGTTCAGGTTAATTTAGTCTCTCAATAAGTATTTTTTGAATACAAACTTGATGAACGGCACTGGTCGATGTGCTGAAGATGGTAGAACAAAACAGAAGACCAAAGCCCCTCCCACTAGTGGTTTACTGTTCAATCACAGAAAAGTCATAATGCACAATTTTGTGAGACCAGCGCAAGGAAGTGGGCAATGAAACTTACAGTTCTAAGACAGAGAACTTAATGAGTGTATTATAAAAGAGTTGAGACTCCAGCTCCACCTTGGAGAATGGGTTAGATGGAGTATGAAGGAGGCTTCACTTCAGAAATGTGCTTTGTTCAGTTGACAGTGATGAGGCTCTGCCTTCTAGAGAGGAAGGGTCAGTTGGCAAGATGTAAATTAGATAGGAAGGAGGGAACATCATGGTTAAAAACTCATGCAAGTCCAAACTTTCTGGGTTTGAATTCTGGATATGGTGCTTACTAGTTGTGTAAATTTTGGTAGCTGACTTCATTCATCTCCTAAGCCTCAATGAAGCATCTGCAAGAGTTATGATTAGAATACAACTAATATTTTAGACCTATCTGAGACATTATAAGTCCATTTACGCAAAGCACTTAGCACAATTGCTTGCACATTAATTCCACTCTATAAGTGTTAGCTTTTCTTGGAAGAGGTGGTAGACAATCCAGTATTAGATGGGTTTGAATGCTGAAATGAGAAGTATTACATGGGTTTGAATCCAAAATGAGACATCTACACTTGACCCTGTAAGTAAAGTTAAAGCCTCTAGTGTGTGTGTATGTGTGTATTTAATAAATTTGAGACATGCTACAGATGATGTTTTAAGTTGATTTGGTAGTTTTTGGTACAGAAGAAGAGTTAGAGGAGGGAGACAGGAGGGAGGGAAGGTATCTGGGAAACATAGGGTGTGAAGCATTGAAGTTCTAGATGAAGAAATTTTAAAGGAAAAAATTCATTGAGAAGTTGTTATTAATTAGCTATAGGATGCTGAATCATAACCACTTGTGGACATGTGCCTCTTAGTTTATCTGATAAAAGTTATGATCATCCTCCCACAAGTATACAAATACACTTGCATAAAAAAACCTACATGCAATTTCAGGGTGTTGTGGATGTCAGAAAGCCCTCCCTTGGACTCCTGATGTAGAGGATGAAAGAAATGGCAGAAGGTGAAGGTACTATCATGAAGAAATGCAGTAGTAACAATAGCATAATGATAAAGTTAATGTAATAGTTTGTATTGCATATTTTATACTGCTATACTGACTTATTAGTTTGTAAACTATTTTGCCATTTTAGTTTGCCCCATAGAGCACTGACATATTTTTTATATCCTGACTTGTGATATACTTCCTTTGATCCTTTTTTTCTCCTAAAAAAATTTTACTTCATTTAAATGGTCTGTCAAATGCTACTTTCATGCTCAGATGATTAGTTCAAGATATTCTATTTCACCCCACACTTCAGGATATTCTCTTTTCTCTGATCTGAAAATTGGTATCTTGTGTCTGTTCTATTTAAATCTCAAAATCAGGGAGTAAATATTGTACGAAGTTATTTTTTGTTTGAAAATTTAAAAGAAATCTGCATTGGAATCTTCCCCCTTCCTTCCTTCCTTCCTTTTTTAATGGCCATACTTGCCGCATATGGAAGTTGCGTGGCTGGCCAGGGATTGAATCCAAGCTGAATCCTTTAACCCACTGCACCAGGCTGGGGATTAAACCTGTCCCTCTGCAGAGACCTAAGTCACTGCAGTTGGATTCTTAACCCACTGCACCACAATGGAAACTCCCCCTTCTTAATTTCTAACACTTTTTAAATCTAAAGACTGGGGAGAGGGGTATGAGGAGACTATTATATCCATCTCACCTTCACATAAGTCTGATTATTCTTCTGCCTAATTACTCCTATGCCCCAAGTAGTAATTAAGCTGGCTAAATAGTAGCCAATGTACTCCTAATGTCATTTCTCCACACTGTTACCATAAAAGAAGAAAAGAAAGTACAAGCAGAGGATATGCACTTTCTTTGGATCAGCTGTATGATTCTCAATAGTCACTCTAAATACCCATCTTTAGGTCCTTTATTATTTCTTTTATGTTCAGAGCAAACTTATCCATTCTTAACTTTGTGGTATATACCAAGAACAAATTGCATCTTAATTAGAAGTGCTCATATATCACACAGGATGTGAACATAAGTTTTTACTAATAATATGTCCATTTTATGTCTGTCAGATTGACCCTTTAGGACATCTCAAATAAGGTTTTATGAATATATACCAAGCTTTCATCATCAAACCTGAGAATCAACAACCTGGGGGTACTGCCATTTAGGCTATATGTGATTAACATCTATGAAAATATAAATCAATGACCAATGGATTCATTAGGTCAAAATTTCATATTTTCATGGATGTTAATCTCATGAATATACTTTTAAAGTTGTACCAAATATTATTACAAATACAATTCTCCCCCAAAACATAAACACTGGCTCTTTGAAAAAGGGTGTATGATATCTATCAAAAAGGGTATATGATATCTATCTTCAGTAAGTCCTACTCTAATCACTAGAAAAATGTAGATGTGCCGTGATAGGAGTTATCAATTTTATATGATGCTAAATGTGTTAGAATTAGTCTACAATTTTTTTCAATAATGATATGATATTTTATATGTTCAGAGAGGTTTAAAGATAACAACAAACTGAAAGCAATTTAGTTTGTCAGAAATTTTAAATTTGAGATATTAACTGAGTTTAAGTCAGACTATGACTAATTAAAAAAACAAAACAAAACAAAACCTTTCCCAGTCTCACTGACCTAAGAGAAATGAAAGCTTTAAGCATGGTCAGCTTGCCAAGCAGTGGAAGCCTCCATGAACTGGAACATTCACTGTCACTTGGCACCTCTAAGGCCATTTCCTATTCTGTAAAATGGGAATTTACATACCTTCTGTAGCTCTTCTGCAGAGTAATTGTAAGGATCAAATGAAATAAAGGGTGAAAACACGTGAATAAGGAATTAGTTATCTTTGGTGACACAAAGTTATTTAAAGTGTGAATTAAGTTATTTCAAATATTGACTTCTCCTGCAATAGTCATTTTTCCCTTTGATTTTTACTGATAGTCTCTGTCCTCTCTTGCTCTGGATACAACTTTGCAACTATTTTTCATAATTGGATAAAATTCATAAGAATCCTCTATCAAGCAGCAAGATGCCTTAAGTATTACAGGTAAAATTCCAAAGAAAACCATTGAAGCCCATAGGCCCCTTTCAGGGATTTGTATTTTATAAGGGGGATGTCAGTGTGGAAGCGTGGGAGTAGAACTCCAAACTTAATATCCACCCCCAACTAAGCAGATAAATCCGTGTGAAAAGAAGCCCACATGTTCATTCTTGCTTCCACTTCTGCTAACAAAGGGAACTGTTTGTCCATTTCAGCCAAGGCAAAGGAGGAAGCTCTTTTTTTCCTAAACTACGTTTAACTGGCAACATCCTGCACTACACTCAAATCCAAACAACATCGTTACAGCAGACACAGGCGACCCGTGCACATCCTTTTCTGTCTGGGGCCTGGACAGAGAACTCGGCTTGCGCCATCAGGAGGTGGGAAGGCTGGGAGGAGGGAGTGACTCCGGGCAAAGCACCCCCGCCTCCAACCCCATCACTAGAAACAAAGAAGGGAGTGGGGGCCATGCCACTTGGTTTCTTTTTTAAGTGATCTTGGGCTATTCTGATTTTGTTTTAGTCATCACGTGAGTTAATTACAATGCTAATTAGCCCAGTTTATGGGACTGCCTTGCATTTGTACTTGAGGGTTCTTTGTTTGATCTGCTACATCATAAGCTTAGTCATCTGCTTACCAGCACGAGGGATAGCATGTATAATTGAATGTGGAAGAACACACCTTTATCTGTATTAACGAAGAAAACTATTGAAAACCAACGCACTAATTAAGGGTAATGATGTATAATTTTGATCAGCAATTATTTTTTAATATTGAAGTTTGCTCCTGGAAAGAGTAGAGTGGGGAAAGCTCGTCTTCCAGCTTTCTTCCCAGAAAGGTAAAGAGAGAGAGAGTCTGCTTCATTTCCATTTCTTATCCCACAAACTGTTTTAACATATTATTGAATCAGTGCTTTTATTTCAAAAGAAAAAAAATAATTATAGAGCTTGTTGGGATCATTTTCTGAAGAGAAGACATTATGCGTGCATGAATTCCACCGGTGATCTGAGGAGGAGCAGGCTGCTTGGACCATTACCCATCATTGTTGAACAGCAGAGTAATTAATTGGGCAAATAGGTCTGGATCTGATGAATTCACGTGCACAATAACTGGGCAGCAGCAACATACATACTCTTTTAATGTGAATAGAATAGCAATAGTTCTATGGGTCTATGTGCTATGTCAGATGCCATTTTTTCCTCTTGACCTTATCCATCCCAGACTATTTTGTCCATCTTTATGTACATGCTCAAAAAGAGGTTGTTACAAAGGAAAAAAATATGCAGATGAGCAAGTTAGACTTGTCTTTGCCTGTTTTTAAAGGAATGAATTTGGTTCACTATCCTTCACTAATTGATTTTAAAAATAATTTGCTGTTTGCACTAAAATAGTTAAATCAGTGCAAGGAAAGAGTATTTTTCCATTCTAGGAGCTTCTCAGATAACTGCAAAGGCCTTCTAATTACTGTACAATATTAATGCAAAAGCTTAAAAGTTATCGATGGAAGTGGAAAATAAGGTATAGCATCTACCCTGAATGAAATGAAGAAGGATATCCGGCCACCATGTCTTAAAATAGTTCTCTATGAAAATATAGGCAATAAAACAATCTAACACTTTATTTGAACATTACCAAAAAAACTGACAAGTGTTTACAGGGAAAAGGTATTTATTAGTAGTATTGTTTTTAATGTAAATCATCTCTGATGGTGAAATCTAAATGTAAAAGGAAAGCTTAGGTCTTGATTTAAAAGGAACTCAATTCCCCAGCATCTCCACTTTTCAAGAGGTTAAATGACAATTTTTTTTTTTTTTGTTCTGATCACATTTTTATCCAGATAACAGAGGACTTGCACTTCTAATTCAGACTTTCTGGTAAGGCTCAGCTTGTCACAATGTATAGCTTTCTTCCCTTTGATAAGGTCAGTTTGCCAAAAAGAACAAAGTGCATATGAGTAATACATTACTCAACCACTTGTATACATACATCTATTTTTCTTACCAGGTCTCACTATTCAGAAAGGTACAGACATGGCACCATGATAAAAAGGGTCATTTAAAAGACTTCGCAGAGGCTCTGTACTGTGAAGGATTGAATTTTCACTTGAATGCCTACATTTTCACATCTTTTTCTTTGCAGAAATATTCCTTTTGAATGGCAGACTGCAATTGGGTAGGTTTTTTTTTTTTTTTTTAAGTCACTGACCAGGAATATATAAAATATTAGAAGGCATTTGTCCCAGTGGAAGAACACAGTTCATGGAAAAGTACGAGGTAGTTATTAAGGAGGTTATACAACTTTGCCTATTCAGATTGGTGAGCTCCTTTTGACAAGAGTCTCAAGTTCAGTCAAGGTGGAACACCAAGGTATGCCAGTTCTAAATGACAGACAATTTAAATAACTTGTGGACTCATTAGCCTCACAGCCATTGCCCTGGTAATTTTTCATAGTCTCACCTGATAGACATTTTAAGGACCATGCAATGATTATTCCAGTTTACTTCCTCTTTCTATCTACTTCAACATTTGATCAGAATATTTTGAGAAATATGCTCATGACTAATTTTTAAAAACTCTAACTTTTCCATAGTAGTTTTAATTATCCCAAATCTACTTAAAAGGAAAAAAAGAACAAAAAGACAGAAATCTACTTAATAAATGCACTAAAACATTTAATCTTAGTTACCAGATTCTCTGTGGAGTTAGTGTTAATTCAGTTCAGTCGAATGTAACAAATATTTCTTGATTGCCTAATATCATTAAGATACTGCACTAAGATCATGGAGAGATATAATAAAAATGAATAAGGCACCTTCTCTACTCTTAAGTATTCTATAGTTCTAATGAAGACAGTGGAATGCATAACCATAAAACGTAGACTATGATAAAAACAGAAGTCACAAAACTCCACCAGAACAGATCAAGGAGATTTCTTCTGGCTGAATTATTAAAGACTTCCTAGAAGAGATACCACTTAAACATAGCTTTGAAAGATGCATTCACTTGGGGTGGCAGTAGAAGAGAGACAGGAATGGCCTGAGACAATTGATACATCCCATAGTATAGGACTATGGCAAGAGAAAAAGCCTCAAAGTGGGCAAATGCAGGACTTTTTTTGTATGATAAAGAGTATATGGACTGGGTATAAAATAAGCCGCTTGAGGAGGAGTGATGGAAGTCAAGAGTGAACAACTCTGTTGACATCTGACCTTGCTAAGGAGTTTGATTATGGTACTAGAGGCAAAGAGTTTTTGAGCAAAAGTGTGTCAATTGCACTGTGGTTTGTATAGCTTATAAAATATTATTTCTTCTCATGTATAATTTATCTGTTTTTGCCTATGCTGCTAAAGATTTTTATTAAACGTCAATTCCCTTTTTTCCCCCTCTCCTGTTGGAACTAACTAAGAGGAATATAGTCACTGACAATCTGTATCACACACAAGTATGTATTCATGTCCATTTGGGACTAAATCATTAAGAAACTCCATAGTAACAATAGTGATTTTGTGACTCTAAACCTAGCAGTAATTGGATGTTGTTATCTTATAAAAATACTCAGAATTACTTCTGAGTTATATGGAATCAGAAACAATTTTACATTTCTTTGAAAGTGGAACAAGGGCATCTTGTTCATATTCTATAACAAAACTAGATGAAAAACTATTTCTCAGGCTTTTAAGAAATAAACTTGTAAGACTTCCTAGGTTGTGGACATTTTTGTTACTAAATGTTAACTTTTGGAAAAGTATAAGGAGTAAAACACTTTGATTAGATCACACCCAACATCACCATATAATTCAAATGCAATGCTCAGTAAGTTCCTCCCACTGCCATCCTAAGACTTGTACAGCTACCTACACTTTATAAATTAAATCTCTGATTAGCAAAGACAGATATAAATGATCCCTTTCTAAGTTTTATATTACTCTTAGCTATGAAAAATAAAACAAATTCTGTTTTTTAAAAAATGACACCATTGACATGGGAGAGATGAAATGGCAGCAAGGACAAATTTCAGCTCAATATGGTTTTCAGGCAAAACAGGTTATTGTGCATGAGATTAATAGAACTGGAAGGTAGGCTAGAGTTATTCTGATGGCATAACAGATCAATTGTTTGTAGGGTACATAGGTGAATGACAGATAAGACGTGTTCTATTCATATTAGTGTTATGTGGCTTTTTATCCAACCAATTGCTAAATATTGAGGCTTTATGACAGATGAAGCAAATGATTTGATACTAAAATAATTAAATTAGTGTCCCCTCATCATATTTGGTATTCGGAGTGAGCAGACACAATGGAAAAATGGGAAGGCAATGCTCATAAAGCAATTAGATAAAAAAAAAAAGAAATGCTGCTCTTTCATTGATAATTAAGAATAGAAATATTTTCATATATAAGCTTTAAACATGGCATTAAAATACAAAATCTTTTTTTCCCCTTATACTGAAAATTGCTACAACTAAAAGTTACAATCTAGAAAGGGAAAATTGTGATCACTGTGAAGGTAATATATTGACAGACATTGCAACTAGCGAAAAGGCTGGATGACTCATAATTTTCAGTTGCATGATTATTATACTGGCCTCAATGTAACATTCTTCAATATGGACATCCCAGTTTATTTCTTAACTTATTTTGCCTTCAAAGAAATATAGTTCAACTAGGAATTTCTACATCTACTTAGAACTTAGATAAACATCTGATGAGGATGGTAATACCTAGTCCGTAGTCATTCCATGATTTTTTTCTGTTCCTTGGTAACTCCATGCCTCTGGAATCTCTCATGCTCTTATCCCAGAAGAGTATTTCATCCACATCATATTCGCTACCTAGATCTATTATCAACACTTTTTAAATTCTGCCACAGTCTTCTGAGGAGTGGTAGATGTCTTCTCCAAATTATTTTTGTAAGAGTCCCACTTTCTACCCCTTCTTGGATTATGATATGTTTTTCCCTCTGTCCCTTAGACAATCATAGCATCATGAATAGTTGGCTGCTTACACAGAATTCTTCAGAAGTAGCAATTCCATTTATCTAGTTTCATTTCTTTTTTCTTTTTCTTTCTTTTTTTTTTTTTTTTTTGGTCTTTTTGCCATTTCTTGGGCCGCTCCCGCGGCATATGGAGGTTCCCAGGCTAGGGGTCGAATCGGAGCTGTAGCCACCGGCCTTTGCCAGAGCCACAGCAACGCGGGATTGGAGCCTCGTCTGCAACCTACACCACGGCTCTTGGCAACACTGGATCCTTAACCCACTGAGCAAGGGCAGGGATCGAACCCGCAACCTCATGGTTCCTAGTCGGATTCATTAACCACTGAGCCACAACGGGAACTCCATCTAGTTTCATTTCTATAGCTTCACTTTATAGTCTCACATAAGATAATATTGGAAAACATACCTCTGTGCCTGGAACTTGAAAACATAAGCTGACTAGAAAAACAAAAGCACTATAAACCAGCTATAATGGAAAAAAAAATTATTATATATGTATAGACACATACATATATATATATATATACACACACACACACATAAATATATATACACATACATATATACATATATACATATACACACACATATATATACATATACATACATACATACATATATATAAAAAGAAAAAAGCAGAACTGAAAGAAAGAGAAGTAATTAGAAGTCAAACATGTGAGAGAAGGGATTTAGGGAAGAGTTCTTGCAATTATTCCAGTGAAGCATCACAACTGTAAATCTTGTTTTACTATTGGTGTTTGGTTTCCTGTTCTTTGATTCAACACTTTGGCTGACAATACTTGCGAAGCACCTGATACTTAAACATACAAGAACTCTAAGCTGAGGCAGAACTAACTTTATGGGATGTTTAACATGATTGGGGTGAAAGAGATTCTAATGTATGGTCCCCACTTTTCAAAATCCTGACTGGATTCAATCTTCTTACTAGATTAGGAAGGGTTTCAATATTTTGAAGTACCTATATATTAATAGTAACTGTGTAGTAGACACTGATCTATATTTATAAATGCCGCAGTATGATAGATATTACCATAATAGGGTTACAGATGAGGAAAATTAAACTCAACCTTATCATTTATCTTGCTCTAGTTTTCATAATTCATGTATTATAAAATCGTGATTTAAGCTCAGGTCTTAAGTTACATAGTTAAGTTCCTGTCATTAACTATGATACTTCTCTAAATTATAGTTTTGGGGGAATATTATGGCTAATGTTAGCAACAGGTCAAAGGAAAAACCCTTATTTTTTTCATTCGTTCAACTAATACTAATTGAGAGTCTCCTAAGTGCCAAGAATTGTTCTGGGGGCTAAGGAAACAGCAGCAAACAAAATGGGCCTTTGTGGATCTCATATTTGGGTGATGGGCAGTATGGGAGGAGACATTAAAAAATACATATACATACTTATATTGTCAGATGGTGATAAGTGATGGGAAGAAAAATAGAGCTGTGGAAGGGGGACAAAGGGTGATAGGGTGATGTTTTATAAATGATAATGGGGGAAACATCTTTGATGATTTTAAGCAAGATGTGATGTCATTGATGGAATGAACCATAAGATGTTAGGAGGGAGAGGAGGAGGGGAAGCTTTCTGGGCAGAGGAAACAGCAAGTATGGAGGCCCTGATATCACAAGTGTTGTGCAGAGGAACAGGAAGGGTCCAAGGTGACTTTGGGGGAGGCAGAGAGGATAGAGGAGAAGATAACCAGGTGGGGTAGAGGTCACACCACATCAGATGGGGCCTCACAGGACAAAGTGAGATCTCAAATAAACTCAGAAACCATCTCCTCTGTTTTAACTGATAGGCTTCAGATCTTGGCAAAAGTTGTTTCTAATGCTGGCAACCAATTCTGGGTTCTGATGAACTTGGTTGTCAAAGGTCCTGATGAACTTTTTTACATGCTTTGTGGGCTGTGAGTCATATTTTCTGTTAAAGAGTTGAGGAGGATCACCAACAATAATTATTTTCGTTACCTTATGAGATCAAATGCATGAGCCCTCCAAGTCAGTCTTAGGCTCTGAGAGGGGCGTATTTGGTAGGGAGGACAGTTTTCACACCTGATAACCAAGCAGAAATGCTCGGGGATGAATACTAGACATGGTGACATGTGACTTTAAATAAAACAAAAGCAGGAACACATGGCTTGGCCTTTCCACTTGAGATTTTAAAATCTTGTGATTTACTTAAAGAGATGTTATTTTGTTACTTATTTTGTGCCAAGTGATTAGCTTTAAATGTTGCCACCACCTGAACTCACTACACTTTGTGAGGGCAGAGTAAATGTTCCAATGGGGTGAGAAGATTTAAATAATATTCCATTCTGATAGTTTGGTCACATAATGTTAATTAGGAAGATGACAAATAGAAAAGTTAATTTCAATTTGACATGACCTTCTGTGTATATCAGCTTCCAGTTCACCCAACTTGTGTCCTTCACTTCTCCAAGAGATCAGATACTCCACATGGAGATGCCATCTGAATAGAAATTAAATGATCTACTCTCCTACTCATGCCTAAGGAATTGCAGGGGTAACTTTCATTAACCTTGATGGACCTTAGACCTAAAAAGCCCTTGACTGTCAAAGGGAGACTAGACTCCAAAGAATTTCTTCTACTTTCTTTAATATTGTTCATTTAATCAAAGGATGACAAAAACATTTATCATCAGAGATTTATACAGAAGTTTTTAAAAACTTAGAATGGGACTAACAAATGATTTGCTTAAAAAGTATCAAAGATGGAGTTCCCACTGTGGCACAGTGGGTTAATGATCCAGCTTGTCTCTGTGGAGGCGCCAGTTTGATCCTTGGCCCTGTGCGTTAATGATCCAGCTTGTGTCTGTGGAGGCACCAGGCTGATCTCTGGCCCTGTGCAGTGGGTTAAGGATCCGGTGTTGCTGCAGCTGTGGCATAGGCCACAGCCCCAGCTTGGATTCAGCTGCTGGCCCAAGAACTTCCATAGGCCATGGGTGCAGCTGAAAAAGAAAAAAAAAAAAATATATATATATATATCGAAGATGAAAAAATATATCAAAAATGGGCTGCAGACACCTCCAAATATATTTATTGGTCAAAAACAAAAATCAAAACAAAAAAACTGAAACTGCTTCTCCCATTCCTTCTCCCAACTCACATGTATTAAAATTCCTTTAGCAAAATAAATGATCTGTGCTAACATTTGTCACTTGCCTCTGATCCGAATGGAGCCCTAAAACTTGGTTTTCTAGCACACCATCACGTGTATCTGAAAGTAACCACGTGCTCTGTATTTATTGAGCTCCCTTGCCTGGGAAGTGCTGTGCTGGGCCTCTTAGAAGTCTCAAAACTATTCCCATTTCAGTGTCAGTAAGGTAAATATTAAATCCATGAGGAGGAAGGACAGCACCTCTTGCTCGTCTCCTGTATTACCCCTCTTTCCCACACTCCCTCATCAAGCACAAGAGCTCATTGACCATATTGATTGGAAGGGCCACTGAGGATTGCAGAATTTTGCAAATGAGTTTGTGTCCCTTGTGAACTATACAGTAATTTATACTTAATAGGAATTATAAAGAAATCTTCCACCAAAATGTGTCAGAGAGGCAATGGGTTAATAAGAAATGTGAACTTAAATCCCGTAGAGAGGAGGCTTAGAGCCACACTCCAAAAGGAATGGTAGCAGGAGGGAATACAGGGGATGCCATAAGGGAACTCTGGGAAGGGAGGATGCAAAGGAAGAGAAGCCTCTTGGTTGGTCACAAGCAGTGTTAAGCCATTGCCAAAGCAGGTGACTTTAGCAGGAAATGGGCAATTTGATTAAAAAAAAATTAGTCAATTTAATCGCTGATGGTTTTGGCCTCTCTGGTGACAGGGAGAATAATGAGACAAATTGTTAGATGTCAGAGTAGAGAAAAATACTCAGTTAACTGACTCCAGTTCCTCATTCTTCAATAGACTGCTGTAGTTTATAAAAGCAGCATCAGGATGTGGGTGTGTGGGGCTGTGCGTGCACACGTATGCTTATGTGGGTGAGGTGGGAGAGGGGGAAGAGGGCAGAAAGAGGGCCTTACCATGCAGCAAGCCTGTGATAACGACAGATGGGGCAACAATTTTCCTGAGGTTCATAGTCCTAACCTTACTTGAATGATCTTTGCTTAGAATGCAAAAGTTAGATATCTAAGAAAGGTAACTGGTTTTAGATCATAAGGTCTTAGTTTTGAATATGGCATTTCTGTGTGTTGTATCATTGGTAGTTGGCAAGATTATCTTTTATACACTCATACCACACACACATACACACAGAGCTATACATGCAGGGGGAATTATTGGGCCTATGCCTTTGTATTGCCTGTTAGCAGCAGAAAATGCTTTCAGAGCAAGAGTTCTCAAAAAACATGCAGAAAATTCTCCTAAAATTATCCTCTCCCTCCCATCCTCCCTCATTTCTTTCTTATAATCCTTAAAACTAACTCTGGATAATCCAGTGGGAGATAAAGATGGCAGCACAAAGACTTGGCTGCTTAATCATTTGTTCTTCCAGACCTTTTAAAAAAACACGGGAGATCTTGGCAATTGCTTCAAATTACAGCCATTTTAAAATACATGCTATCAATAATGTTTTTTTATACCAACAAAGATATAGCCATTAATAACTAATAAAGGTTTGTTAAACCAATGCTGATTTATTCAAAATAATATGTAATTCAAAGTCACTGGTAGTCCTTAACTGATTAGATGTTATGCATTCTTTATAAGATACTGAATAATCTGGAAGAATGTAACTGCAAGTCGTTAATTAAGGGTGTTGAATTCTGGTTTGTTGCTTGTTGAATTAATAAGAGTTTGCTGCAATCAGTCCTAGTCCCACCTTTGGGCCGGAAAGGACACCAGATATTCGCTCTGGTGGCCTTGAATGGATGACAGGCTGCTGTAGATTCCTTTTCTTTGCCACCCATCTTCTTCTATTCAATTTCATTTTTCATTGAGGAGAAAGCCTAAAGCAGCTTGCTGGAAAAGCAGGATGGCATGGTGATTAAAAGCATGGACACTGAACCCAACTGTCTGGGGTTGCAATCACAGCTCAACCACTGCCTTACTGGGAGACCTTAGGTGAATTACTTGTTCAGCATCCCAGTTCACTCACCTGCAAACTAGGAATGGTGATAATAATATGATTTGTAGGATTGTTATGAAGATTATATGAGTTATTATTTACAAGACGATCAGAGGGGTGTGTGGCTCATAGAAAACTCCATGTTGGCACTAATAAATAAATGTTCTCAGCAAACATGATGAGACCAGGGAATTACGGTTACTTGAAAGGACCATAACCATCTCTTCATAAAGGGACAGAAACATTTGGAGGAAAAATCCAAGTTGTGCTGCCCTGGCACTCTTCTACTCCATTCCTATCTCACTTTAGCCCCAATCCCTTGATATTCAGTTATGCACAGGAAGGGTGTTTTTGATGGCTTTCCTTAGTTCCTTAATTAAGGAAGTAAGAAGAACAGCTTCTGTGGTTATTCTTACAAATGTCTCTTCAATTAACACTGAAATTGCAATTTTAGAAGATCCATGTAGACAGACTTATATATGGTCTCAAATAAAAAAAAAAACCAACACATGTGCCCAAATTTCCATATCCTGTAACATTAAGTATGTCCTGACAAGGAATTGAGCAGTTATCTATTTCTTTAAAATGAAGCAACAACTGTGGAGCACAATAGATACTCTGTTTTTTCATGAAAGCATAATGGTCTTCCTCTGAAAGTTTTTTCCTCTGGAATTAACTTGACTTCCTCCTAGCAGCAGCATACAGAGTACAGACACTCCCCTGACTATGACCTCTTTTCCATGTAAAATACAAGTCCAATCACATTTTTTAGCATGTAAAATTCAATATAGTAAAATTACCCTGTAATTTCATGTTATGTATAAATCTGAGATATAAATTATTTAATATCTCACAAATCAAATATGATATAGGGCAAAGTGGATCCAAGGAAACAAATCAACATATTTGTACTAATTGCCCCCCAGATGTGCTCAATGAAAAACAACTTACAACTTTTCTTCACACTTCAAGAACTATAGTATGAACACTGCTCCCAGTATTCTTTATTTCAAAGAGAAAATTTTTTAAAAAATTGTGCTGGAATCCATGATAAAATAAAGGCTCATAAAACCGAAATATTTTCCCAGAAATCTCCAGTAAAAGAAAAATGTGGGAGTTCCTGTCGTGGCGCAGTGGTTAACGAATCCGACTAGGAACCATGAGGTTGCGGGTTCAATCCCTGCCCTTGCTCAGTGGGTTAATGATCCGGCGTTGCCGTGAGCTGTGGTGTAGATTGCAGACGTGGCTCGGATCCCGAGTTGCTGTGGCTCTGGCATAGGCCGGTGGCTACAGCTCCGATTCGACCCCTAGCCTGGGAACCTCCATATGCCGCAGGAGCAGCCCAAGAAATAGCAACAATAAAAGACAAAAAGACAAAAAAAAAAAAAAAAAAAGAAAAATGTGTATTTACAAACATAATTTTTCATCTTTTTGGATTTTAATATTTGAGAACCTCCTATTCATTAAAGGTGATTGTTTTGTTTTGTTTTTTTTAAAGAAGTTTTAATTATCTGACTGTCACTGATTGCTAGTGATATAGTGTAAATCTGGGGGGAAATATCAAGAAGCAACAACATAGAGGTTTACCATCCAGCCTGCTTTCTCAGCTGCTCTGAGAACCAGTGGACAGAGTCCCTACCCTTGGCCAGGGGAAAGGAGGCAAACTCACCCTGTGAAGGATCAAGGCATGCTTCCCATGTCTTTCAGCATGGGAGGAGCAAGATTTTTGGTATATTAACAGTGTATGCTTACTAGTCATTGAGCATTTCTGTGTGCCAGGATGCTGCCAAGTGTTTGATACACATGGTCTCATCGAATCCTTATAACCATAATCCCATTTTATAAAAGATAAGACCGAACTTCTGTGCAATTAAGGAATTTGCTCAAGGTCACACAATGGTAGAACTGGGCTAAGAACCAGGTCTGCACAACTCCAAAGACATCAGAATCACTGAACTGATGCTCTCTGATTCAGGTCCCACAAAGGGCTCACATTTATGGAGTGGCTGAGAGGCTCAAACCGAATCCTCAAATTCCACGTATCCTCTACATGCCCAAACTAGGCATTTTGTTGATATATATTGCAAATGATTAAAACATAAAAACTGTATTGTGCTTTTTATAACACTAGTGATTTCTGGACTATAAAAAACAATAAATGATAATAATAACACCTCTGCCACCTCCTCCAAGGATAATTTCTACTGTCATTTACCAGGCATTTACTTTAGGTACTTTGGAAAGCACTTTACATATATTATTTCATTAAAAAAAAAGAACTATCCACAAAGTTTACAGTCTAAATCTCAAATTATGTTGAACTATCTCTCTCTCTCTCTCTAAAAGAGTGGAAAATTTCAAAAGTGTAAAATATGGACACAGTTTCTTTTTCCCTGATTCTTCTTTCACTTTAAGAGGACACAGTTTCTATTAACCATAGTCCAGTTCATAGAGGTCTGAGTGATTAATCCACACCCTGGTTCCCAAGAACATGTAAAAGGTACTGAAGTTAGTTAGCAAGGGTTTAACAAGGTAAGACTGAGACCAACGACACAAACTTGAACGAATTAAAATCACATTTACTCATCTTTTTTTTCACCAGCTTGTGGTAGGTGGTAGAAGTGAGATACAGTATAACTTACCTGCATCTCTCAATATTCACATAAGTTAACAGACCAGCGCACTGTCACCCTGGGCTAATGGGGGAGAGTAATTCTGCCATTCCCACCGGTATAACATTAAGGGAAATGAATCTCATTGTGTTCTTTTTGGGGGGAGTAATTTATCAGATGATTTATTTACAGTGCAGTCTGCATGACAAGTAAACAAATATGTTTTTTTTTTGCCCAGTGTAGCTGGATTTTAAACACGAGAAAGAGACAGAGTAAGTGTCTTTCTAGGATATGTGAGTAGCTCTGACAACAGCTTTGAAAAATAAAGGAACTCCATTATGAAGCGTTTAACAAGAACTGATTTACATACTAGAGTAGATCTTTCATGAATTCTGCCAACGTAGAGAGGAAAGGGGAAGGAAAAAAAAAAAAAAAGGTTCCAATTGCTCGCTACCACTGTGCATGTTGATGAATTCCCCAGCACATGTTAATTAATGCCCTATTGTGTTTGGCAGACTACCAGGGACTGTGATTGTACACGGGTTGATCCTTTAAATGGAGAGTGGCTTACTCTATATTGAAAAGAAAAAGATTTGTATTTGTATAAGCCACAACTATTCCTTAGGAATAAGTGTTTTGCTTTTAGTGCAATTAAGAGAGAAGAACTGCCATCTATCACAATATTTTATCATTACACGTAAAAAAAAAAAAAATCCTCTACCCCAGTAAAGCAAAAAAAAAAAAAAAAAAAAAAAAAAAAAAAAAAAAAAAAATCACCGAAATGTCATTGTTTTTAAGGAAAAATAACATTTCTCCCATTTCCCTGTCCAAATCAGGGTCCAAATTTCACCCACAAGTGATGATAATGAACAGTCTTATCTACCGTTTTGTGCTCTGGCTAAAGCAGAGGATTGCATTCAAGCACCTAAAAGGAAATCCTTATAATAAACACATGGCAGTCCAGAAAAAAATTAAATAAATAATGCTGTCTGGCAACAGAGGTGAATCAAACAGGGCTGAAGAACCAGAAGATTACAAATTCCCTTGGCTATAGCTTACAGAAATCTTACAAGCTGCTAGAATTTTAATTCTTTAAAAAAAAAGATTAAATAACCACTCAGCTTGTATTTCTTATTTGTTTTAATTTGCTTTTTATTACTTATACTCTAAAGAGCTGATAAATATTGGATATCTTAAAGCATGAGTGTCCTAGAAAAATAAATTGCCTTATATTATTGCTCCTTATGAATAACACTGACATATCTAAAAAGGTGTTGTAGTAGATTCCAAAAAGATATTGCAGACAAATCAGTTAATTGTCTTTCACCATTCTAAATAAAAATAAAATTCAATTGTGGCTTACTAAAGAACCCATCATTTCCCTAACCTATATTACTTCACTTGAAACAGGCTGAAGACTTTTTGGTGTGTATTTTTCTCTTTAATGACTTCAGCCATTTGGGCTTCTTTGCATGTAGGATTTTCTCAGATTTCCCCAGTACATTTAAGATTTATTTGAACCAGTAATCCTCTAAGTGGAGTACAAGGGCCACCTAAACCAGAACCACTTGGAGATGTTTTTTTAAAAATGTGAGTTCTGGGAATCTGTATCCCAGAGGCTCTGGTGCAGTAGCCTTCAGCAGGAGTTGGTCATTTAAACTACCCTATATGCCCCTCCTTGGAGTTCAATGGCTTTTTTTCCCCCTTACATTTACCTGCTCTTTTGACTGCAATGCTTGATTTCACTGGACAGTGAGTGTCCCCTAGAGAATATGGTGTCATGAACTTTGTTGTAAATGGCCAGGATTGTTCTCCTTATGATTTGAGAAGGTTAGGACCCAACACCTGAGTAACCTTTAACTCAAAGTGCTAGGATGGTTGGCCCTTTTTGCCAGTGGAAAAGTACTACTGCATATGGAGACATGAAAATTCAAGGAGAGGGTAGGGACCATCACAGAGTGAACACAGAAAGCTTTGGTGGACCCTCCAACCTTTGGGAAACCTCTTTCAGGGACACTGTTAATCTTTCTATTAACTCATGTTTTTATCAACCTGGGTATGCAAGGAACTAAAGGTACAAAACTTTAGCCTCATGAAACCGATATATTATTGATTTATTTTGCAGTATAGGCTTCTTGGGTCTATGGATGAATCACAGTAGCAATCTTTAGTATCTACTGTGTGCCAAGCAAGAGCTAAGTGCTTCTTATCGTCACATCACATATCCTTTCAGCACTAACCCTTTGAGCTAGGTAATATAATCCCCCATTTTAGAGATGAGGATCTGAGATTTTCGAGGGGATAGCTAGTTTACCTGAGGTCCCTGGTGAGAGAGTTAAAATTCTGTTCCTTGTTAGTCTGGGCTCTAATAAACCAGGAAGTAATCCATCCTCCAATCTTAAGTGAGGTTTCTCTTGCCTTTCTAATCAGCTAGTCTTTTTGCCCCATGTCTTTGAAATAAAGTCTAGGTTCTATATGAATATCTGCTTCCTTTGGGAGTGCTTCTAGCTACTATTACTATATTATAAGTTCTTTGAGGTGAGAACAAACGGATTGAGCCCCACCTCTGGGTTTCCTTGCCAGCCAGTGTCAGAACCACAATACAATGGTGATGTGCTCAGACTAAGTATATGAGGTCCTGCAGCTCTATTTTAGGACTCAGAGCTCTGACAGAGAGCTTACTGTTACATTATCAGCAACATGCTTACAATAGATGAAGTCACTTTCAAGGGAAGTTGGAGCCCATACCCTGCCAGTCCTGTGTTTAAGGAGCCCAAGACAAAAATAACAGCATCTAATGGGCAGGGAGGCTGAGAGAATGGCACAAAACAGTCTTTACAGAGTGCAACTCTGAATTACAAAGTATGGCAAATGCAAACTGCAAATTGATTTTTAAAATTTTACTCTGCCCCAAATAGTCATTGCTTTAACATAGAAGATTTTCTTTCTTGAGTGCATGCCAAACTTCTGAAATAGAATGACCACTCTCCGATTAGGCTTTCCCACCTCTGCACTGCTGCTTGTGTCATTGCTCTCACTTGGAAGCCTCTCTTACTGCAGACTTTTCTTCCTCAAACTTGGCCTGGCCAATGGCAGATGATTTCCTTTAAGATGAGGGACAGTGTTGGCTGTGAAGGTATGTGCTTGCTGTTTTGAAAAGAAAACTGTGCAAGCTTTTTCTATCCAACTGTGTGAGTTATAGTGCTAAAAAGAAGTTCTGGCACCCAAGTCTTCTCTTTAAATCCACAACATATCTTGATGCTTTATTTGCTTCTGCACATTCTTGACCTGGTCTTGGTCACAACTTTGATTCCAAGATTCATTCCATTCTGTTTTTACAACTGTGCATCTTCATAGGTGAGTATTGGATTCTGGTTTTGCCCTCCAAAGCCACAATTCTCCCCTGGGCTGCTTTGATGGCTCCACTTTTCCTTCCTCTCAATCTATAGCCAATGTTTGTTTTAAGAACTATGAACTCATGGTCAACCTCAACCAAAATCTTACTTGATTATCAAGTAAAAAGTGATTTATTCCTCCTCCATACTTGATTTAGACCTTTTTTATGGCATATACATTACCTGCTGTGATTATTTGTATATATCTAGTTTTCAGCTCTTTAGTGAGGGATCAAATCTCATTCACTTTTATATTGTCCACAGTGTTTTGAAAGAATAATAATAGCAATATTATTAGATAGCATTTAGTGATTCTCTAATATGTTCCAGGTACTGTGCTCCAAATTTTTCACTCATTATCTCTTCTAATCCCTACAAGAGGTTCTTAAGTTTGCATAAATTTACACAGCTAGTATTTGTGAAGCCAAGATTCTAAATCGGGTCTGCCTAACAAGAATTTTTAATTTTTCAAAAAACAAAAACAAAAACAAAAACAAAGTTAAAAAAAAAAAAAAAAAAAAAGGAGTTTCCGTCTTGGCGCAGTGGTTAACGAATCCGACTAGGAACCACGAGGTTGCGGGTTCGGTCCCTGCCCTTGCTCAGTGGGTTGATAATCTGGCGTTGCCGTGAGCTGTGGTATAGGTTGCAGACGCGGCTCGGATCCTGCGTTGCTGTGGCTCTGGCATAGGCTGGTGGCTACAGCTCCAATTCGACCCCTAGCCCGGGAACCTCCATATGCCCGGGAACCTCCATATGCCGCAGAAGTGGCCCAAGAAATAGCAAAAAGACAAAAAAAAAAAAAAAAAAACAACAAAAAAACAAAAAAAATTTAAAAAAAAAAGAATTTTTAATTTTTGCACTGTACTTTTTGGTAAATTTGCCACACACCTATGTTTGTTGAATGAAAAAAGAGATTGAATTAATGGACTATTCATTTAATCAGCAAATAGACTGAAAATCAACCTGTATACTATCTACTCTAGAATAATTACTAAAAATACATAGCAGCTCCGTAAGATATTTGGAATTAGACATACTATCCATAGTTTATATCATTGAAAAAATGGAAATACATATAGAAGATGATCCCAACAAAATCTCCTTAGTGAAATCACATGAATCCCAGAGTTAGTAGCTCAAACATATCATTTGTTTATAAATGAGTAGTTAATCTTAGCATTGTAGATTAGATGAAATGTAACATGAATATATGACTAAGTTGGCACGTAATAGGCATTCAATGAATGTCCATTCTCTTTTTCCATCCCACACCTTTTTATCCTATCTAGTGAGATGGTTTAACTAATTATATCTACCTAAAACCACACTTCCTCTAAAGTCTTAAGTCACCATCATAATGCTGGAATCATAGCTGGCTTCCCTGGAAGCCCTCAGTTCCATGAAGAAGAGACATATTAGACTCAGAGTATTTGTGGTAATTCCTTTCACCTCTTAAGAGAGGTCTAAAGGGAACCCTCAAATGAAGACAAATCCTGTGCTTTATCTCAACCTTCTGACTCTCCTGAGGGGAAAGGGGTCATGAGTTACAGCAAAATCCAGTTTCCCTGAAAGTCTCACCTCCATCTGCCAGTGTCAAGGCTGAGTTCATAGCTTTGAAGTTTGACTATGTTCATCTTTGCAAGTCCTCTTTGCCTCTACTAATAGGGGTCTAGAGGGAGGTCAAAACATCCAGACTTCCTGGTCACCTCATAGTTACCGCTTTGCCCACCATGCTCTGCTTGAATCTACTAATCACATTATTTCCATTATCTCTTGTCTAGGTCTCTTATCAAAAGAAGCCCAAGATCCCACTCATCCCTCTCCTCTGTCACTTTATCCTCACAGGGCTCTGCACATCCTCTGACCTATTCCCCTCTCCCACAACCTCCCAATTCATGAAATCCTTCCACTGTTCCTTCTGGAATTCATGGTTCCTGGTCAGCAAAATCCTCTGATCTTCAACTTCTTTGAACACTCCCTTTACCTTTTTTACTCTGATAGAAACTTGGCTTTTCCTTGAGATGCCTGCTTTCCTTACAGTGCCTCTCAGGTAGTAGATGGTTTTTTTGTTATGTGTTTGTTTTTCTTCCATAATCCCTACACATCTGGAGCTGAAAGCTGGGGATATGTCCTTTAAACAAACCATTCTTTCTTACTTACTTGTGACAACCATGTTCCTAATCCAATGGTTAGTTGGGGTTCTCATCTTACTTATCATTAGTATGGACAGAGTTAGTTCTTCCTCCATGAAGCTTTTTTGCATTTGGCTTCCAGTACACTACCTTCTCCTGATTTTCCTTTTGTGTTAGTAACTATTCCTTTTCTGTCCCTCTCCTGGGTCTTCGTTCTATCTCCAACACGTACACATCTGAGTTTGCCATGCCTCAGTCCACAAGTGTCTTCGTTTCCCTATTTCATTTCTTCAGTGATTTTGTTCAGTCTCATGGACTTAATTACACTCCTTGTTGATAACTTCCAAATTTATACCCCTGGACATCTCTTCTGATCTCTAGATCCACACAGTTAACTCTCTGCTCAACTCTTCCAGTTGGAGGTATAGTGGGGATCCTGAGCTCTTGCCCCCTACCCCACAGTCTGTGTTTAATACAGCAGGTGAAAAAAAGATTTTCCACAGTAACTGTCATAACATGCTGCCCCTCTGTTCAAACCCTGCAATGACTTCCTTTCCCACTCAGAATAAAAGCCAAAGTCCTTACAAAGGCCTATAGCACCTTATAGGATCTGGACCATGATAATTCTCTACCTAGGACCACTCTTCCCCCCCCCCCCTTACACAGATATATGCTCCTACCTTAGGATTCCTTGTCTGATCTACAGAGCTTGTCCACACATATCTGAAATTCAACCCCCTCACCACCTTCACAAAGAGACTAACTCCAAATTAACATCCCTAGTTTATTTTGCAACCCTCTCCCTAGCCTCATACTCCCAAGCCCCTTTATCTGACTCATTTTTTTCTTCTTTTCTTTCCATTATACCCATTCTTTTTAAACTATGGTGACGCTTCTGTTATTTTTTAAACATCTATTTCTTCTTTTCTATCTCCCCTGCTAGATTATGAGTTCCCTAAGAACACAGATTTTGTTCTTTTTAGTTCTCTGATTTGTCCCAGGAACATGGAAATGTGCCTGCCACATAGTATGTGCATAATAAATATTGTTGACTAATGTTAGAATTGCATAGTGATTTATAGCATATGGCATGCTGTCACATATTACAAAATCATATCCCTAAAACTACCCTTTGCTATTGCTATTGACTGAGCAGTTACTATTGTTTCCATTATTCAGATTAAGAAGCTGAGCCCAAAGACAGGTTTTTCTTTTCTTTTCTTTTCTTTTTTTTTTGGCTGCACATATGGCATGTGGAAGTTCCCAGGCCAGGGATTGAATCTGCACCCCGGCACTGACCCAAGCCACTGCAGTGACAATGCCAGATCCTTAACCCCCTCAGTCACAGGGGAACTCCCAGAGACAATTTGTTTTCTGATCCTTAAGTGGAGGTTCCCAGACTAGGGGTCCAATCGGAGCTGTAGCTGCTGTCCTACGCCAGAGCCACAGCAACTTGGGATCTAAGCCATGTCTGTGATGTACACCACAGCTCACGGCAACGCTGGATCCTTAACCCACTGAGCAAAGCCAGGGATTGAACCTGCAACCTCATTGTTCTTAGATTCGTTAACTAATGAGCCACTACGGGAACTCCAAGGGGCATTGTTTTTAAAGAGTTTGCATAACCACAGCATGGAACAATAGCCTAAAATATTTATTGGGCACTGACTACTCTGTGCTGGCAAATTATGCACGAACACAAAATATAGCCCAGGGTCTGGCAGACAATGTATTTGGACAAGAGGAATCTGCCTGGGTCTGGACTCCTAAGAGTCAAAATTCATTTCCTTTACCAGCAGAGCTTCATAGACCCTCATGTCAGCAGCTTCTCTTCAACTCACAAGCCACCTGGCATCCTGCAATTTGTTTGACATGTTCAAATCAGGGTTTTGATCTCAGCATTCCTCTGAGATGACACCTTGGAAGGTGACTAATACAATTTTATTAAATTTATATTTTGGTAATTTGCCAGCACTTACTCTCTTGACTGGGGGAGCAAGGGTCCTTTGGTACTTCTGATCATGAAATTGAAATAATAAGGCCGTTGCTGATTGCTTTTGAATGCAGTAAGCATATTTTAGGCACAGCTTTATCATTGGCGACCAGAAGCAGTCATATAACTAGTTGGCAATGCCAGCTGAATAGAAATTCTTTCGCTGGAAGTTCTTTGTTTCTCTGAACAGTGTTCAGAACTTTACTTTCGTCTTCCTTGCAGAAAGCATTACTCCTCTTTAAGAAACTACTGCACCTAACTACCAAGGCATATTGTTAGGTAGAAGTAAATAGAACTATGTTCTACATCTTTTTCAGAGCTGTTACCCTTAATCTTGACTGGCTATTGAATTCTCAAATTATACTCAATTATCAGGCATTGATCTAAACCTTCTTTGTTTAAGGGTTTTATTTCTAACCAGAGAGAGCAGTTGAGTTGATCCTTGTAATCAGTGAGGTTGTTTTGAAAGTCTTGAAGTTGATTTGCTGTAATTATTGGTTCTGGTTGAGTGTGGAAAGGGACATGTTTATTGAGTGCTCACTTCCAGGGTGTCATAGCTATTTGAGGTACTTCACACACCTTAGTTTGTGCAGCCAGCCTTGCTGTCACCCTGAGGGAAAGCTATGCTCAAGGCCATTTTATGGATAAAGATACTGAGACCTCAGGAAAATCAGGTAAATTTCCTAAGGCCACACAAGCTAGGAATAGGCAGAGTCAAGATCTGATACCACAGCTCTAGGCTGCTTCAACATGTGTTGGCTAATGTTCTTGAGTACTGCACACCCCTAAAATGGAGCCACACAAAACCTAACAATATATGGAAATAATAGATAAGATTACCTCACATTTGAGAACCATGCTTGTAAAGTGCCAGTAAATATAAGCCCAAAGCCAACCAAGCCATCTCCATAGGGGTCAGGCTGAGAGGCTGTGGAGACAACTCTGTCAGTCATTTTAGGAATGATTAGCAATCAACCAGATGTGTAGTTAAATAATTTGATTTGTCTGAAGTTAAAATAAGCTGATAAATTGGATGTGGCCATTCGGACAGGAGAAAATTTGGACCACATGCTTCCACTGTCTCAATGCACAGAATGCTGACTAAATTTGATCTGGTATATTTGTCTCAGTCAAACCTCATAAACTCATGTGCCAGAGAAAAAATTCTGATCTTCCTTCTCCTCTTCCTTCCTTCTTTCTCTTTCTTTTCTGTCTCCTTCACTGTCTTCTTTTCTTTTTTACATTAATATCCCTACTACAGAGACATTGAAAGACCTTTGAACTGATAACTCTGTCCTAGAAGTAACTGGTTTCCAGGTTTTCAGCTGTGATTATAGGATTCTTATTATTAGAGCCAAGGATCAGAAGAACATTTCTATTAGTGTTCCAACTCCTTTTTCCTGTCTGGAAAACTGAAGAAGTGTCCTGGCTCTACTCTTTGGATTATAAAATACACTTTTTCAAGACTTCTGGATACCTGAATGTAATCAGTTTTCCATTGAATCCTAGTCCATCTTCAGTTCTCAATATTTATTGTTTAAAGCAGGAATGCAGCTCCAAGACTTTTGCATGAATTTAACTTTCTCATTGGTTTTGGAAGAATCCCACCCCCAGTTCTGTTTAACATAGTTATCAAAGTTTTCATATTGTTTTTAATGTAATTTGAATGATTTTAGGTGAGGCATATATTGTCCTATAAATTGCAGTCTCAACCCCTCTCAATTGTTTAGTTTCTGACTCCTTCCTACATTTATGATTCTTGCTTAGGCCCTGAAGGCATTTCAGTTTGCAACCCTTATTTAAATGAAAATCAAGAGTAATATGATTTAATGATGGTTCAAGATGTCTTTAAGAATATGTATATAGGTTCATCACACAATATATTTCATTTTACATTTTATATCTTTATGATCAGAGGATGAAACCAACAACATTCTTATTCGTATCCATTTGAAAAATTCATTGACATTTTGGCAGCATTTTTTTCTCTCTAAAATGTCTGTAAATTTCACAGGGTCATTTTGGGGAGAGAAATTTGTCCTAGCAAATATATTTGGACCTCTATCTGTCACTGATAGTTTGGTGGTTTCAAATATAAAATTAACTGCACCTTCCAAATATTTTTTTAAGCCAAGATATCTTTGTGCTTGTAAAATCCAGCTATAGAAGAAAAGATATTTCTGAGTGACTGTCAATACTTAGGGTGTGTGTATATATATATATATACACACACACATATATATATGCTATTTATATACACTATATATATATGCTATTTATATGTGCTATATATACATGCTATTTATATGTGCTATATATATGTGTATATGTGTGTGTGTGTGTGTATATATATATATATATATATATATATATATATATATACATATGGCATAAGTGCTAACTTGTTAAAGAGATTTATTTTTTTCAAACCAGGGAACGTATTGATCAATGGCTAATACATTATCAGTCAGGGTCATTTTATGGACACTAACTATCAAATGAAGATCTGACCTCAGTGGATACCTAAGAGTGTAAAATAGTGTGAACCTGAAAATATAAATTGCCACTCATTTTCAACCTAAAAAAAAGTGTCAGCTATGTTTTTAGAATATTTATTATAGATTCATTTTGAGGAGGAAAGAAATATACTATATTACCAACCCAAGAGAAGTTTTTGTATGTTTAAATAATTATTACTCTGTTGAGGTCCTTTTCTATTCTTTCCTTTTTGTTTTTCATAAATCAAATTACCAAGAAGTTAATTTGAATAATGAAAAATAAAATTCTCATGTTTTAATATTTTAAATGTCTTTTGTTATAAAAGTCAAAGGCCTAGTTTGCAGATGTGGATCCAATTGTTTGTCCTTGAAAAGTCGATGTTAATTCTAAGTAACACTAATGTAGCACCAGAGAAATAAAGTTGAATATTTACTAGCAAAGTCAGAGATGTACAAAAGATATTCTAATAAACTACTAAAAAGGATATCTCTACTTTGAATGACAAGAGCCTCAACCTTCACATATTTTAAAATTGTGAAGAATTAAGGCTAGAAGGAGAGCTAAACATTCTTTTGGCAAATATTTCTTTTAACCAATAAGAAAATTATGATTTGGCTAGTTGTGGAATAACTGCAAGTTGAATCCACTTTCTAATGCCTAAACCAATGAATTTTTCACTACCATCCATACCTATGTAGTGCTGAATGGATAATCAGAATAGCTACCATTTGTTGGGCTGTTACGTGTCTGGCACAGAAAGTTTTACATTATTCTCTTAACAATCCTGTAAGATTTTAATATCCTAATTTTACCGATGATTCAATTATAAACTTCTATTTTGAGGTTAAGTTACTTGCCTGAAGTCACCTTATAGAGCCAGCAATCTAATGAAATTCTGTCTCTAATTCAAAATCTCCTCTTGCTGCAAATCTATTTAATTTTTTAAAGAAAGTCACAAACAGGTCTGTAGAGTTGTATAGGAAATGGAAAGTACAATAGACTGATTGGCTTTTTGCTTTTCAGCTTCCCCATTATGTAGATAAAGTTAAATATTGATGTAAAATTTATAACCTGTCCTCATTGTGGGATATGTGATCCAGAAGAAACCCGAGCATAGCTAATCCACCCACTCATTTATAAATGAGGTAATTAAGACTGGAAAGGTCAAGCATTTTCCACCAGGAGGATAGTTGTAAAGTGAGAATTGAGTAAAAGTTCTGGCTTGGAGTTCTCTGACTCACCCTCTAGTCCACACTCCCTTCTTGCACTTCAAGTATGGGGAGGAAAGACCAAGAAGATGGCTGGGAAAACACAGAAGTACAACCAGTAAGTGAGCAGGGCTCTGAGAAGGTCAAGGCCAGTACGTTTTTTCGGAAGGCAGTATTGTTTGAACGTAACTGACCTTCAAAGGGCCTGGTAACTTTTTTAGCTTTTCTGTGAGAGTTATGAGGACAAATAACCAGACTGTATTCTCCATGTTTGTTTAAGAAAGGAGAGCCTGTAGCTTTTATTTTCTATTATGTCCTCCAAGTAAAAGGTACATCTTATTATGAAAAGTGAGAACAAATATAATTGTTCATTGAAACACTAGTCAGCAATTTTAATTTTCTTTTTTCTTTATAAGACTCTTTCATTGATTTATCTTAGGGAAAAAGAAAAGCATCTAAAGTACATTTAGAAATTTTTTCCCCCACATCTAGTTTAACTTATATTCTTGGAGAGAGTGAGGTGGCTATAAATACTTTTACCACTTGATCTTGTAAACCTAAATGAGGGCAAAACTCCCCTTGGCACTAACAAGAATTTTGTCTACGAACAGTTACAAAATTGGGTCCATGGCGATCATGAAGCAATTTGATCCTTTCCTAGGAGATAGAATCTGCGGCACGATTTTCAGATGGAATACACACACCTTGTCCATATTCCTAATAAGAACAAAAATGAAGGAGGAAAAAAGACAGGAATTCTTTCAGGCTTTAGCCAGCTTGCTTCAAAAGCCTGTCAGCTAAACAAATAAAGTGAAGTAGTAGGAGGGGAAGGCGGGAAATTAACTGCTCTGGGCTATAGTTAATGAGTGGTCCGTGAAGGGGAAGTGATGGCCAGGGAAGTGTACACATACAATAAAAAAATTTAACAGTACCAAAAAGAGTTAGCGTGCACAAATTAGATTTTTATTCAATTCCAAATTTTATTGCTTTCTTGTGGGATGCCTCCAACTGGCTTATAGCCGCTTTTCCCCATCCCCTCAACCCCAAACAAGATGAGTGAGATCAATCAAAAAACTGAAACTTTGAAGCATGGTTAGGCTGCTGGGTAAAAGCATGCAAAATATGTTTGAGACTTCATTAAAAAATGCCTACACAACACCTTGGGTAAAATCCACAGCAGCTTGGCATTTCCGCCTCATTAGGAGTAAAATGAAGTGGTCATTCCCTGAAGACTGCCCCTGCCATACTCTTACCAATCCCAGGAGTGTCCTGCCCACACTCAGTGATTTAAAGCCTAACCAGCCACAAATCCTCTCTCTACTCTGGCTCTGTCTGTGTAAGGCTTTTCTGGCTTTAGGCACTAACACCAGGCAAGGGCAGGGCATCTGTCCAGGCTCACTTTTAAAAGGGGTCAGTTTGGATATTTTCTCCAGAAAACTTACTGCTCTTTTTCAAAAAATTAAAAACAAAAGTGTTATCGACAACTTATTTGAAGAACTAAACTACACATTAAAACAAACATCTCTCTGGATGGAACAATGACTAGAATTTTTAGAGATTAGAGACAACACAAAGAGACATGTACATTCTTTGAAACAAATGCTTTAGTACCTAATATCCTTGAACCAGATGCCACGGGGAATTAAAAACCGGTAAGCTCCCAGGACAGAGAAGGAGTAAGACTTTCTCCTATGCATTCTCAATAATTATACTACTTAAAAAGTGGTTCATGGGCCAGCATCACCTGAGAGCTTATTAGAAATGCAGAATTTGGGGTAGATCCCAAAGACCTGAATCAGAATGTGCATGTTAACAAGGTTGTACTTTTGCAGGTAAAAGTTTGGGGAACACTGCTTTGAGTCAAGGGTCCATAGTGGAAGATATCATGGAATAGTAATAATGAAAATCCTTATAAATGTCATTCTACATAAACAACTTACCTTTAAATCCCCTTTCTGTCAGTACTTTAATGACACAAGAAGATTCAGTATTATGGTAACTACAGAATGCAAATAGTTTGGGATCAGCCATTGGTTGAGTTTGATATAAAATAATATGGGCCAGTTATTTCAGTTAAAATATTGATGGCATTATTACTAATTTTCATGAAATATTTTATACGGAGAAAGTGATATAAAAAGCTTAAGGTGTTTGTGTTTGTTGGTTTTCCAAGAATAAATCTTTGAATAATGTAATTTACCCTGAAAAGGTCATAGAGGAGCTTTGACCGAAGTTCTTTGTCAAATCAGTGCCTCAGTTTCCCTAGTAACTTTTAATCAAAGCTTTTTACAATCAAAACTAAAGTCATATTGTCAAGGACCAAAGCAGCAGCAGCTACACCTATGTTAACACATACATGGATGAGGTAAGGACATGATGCTGAGATTTCCTTAGTTAAATCAATGGTTTTATTTTTATAACATTTTTTTTTATTTTATAGATGCCTTTGTTTGTGATTTTGTAAAAACAAACAAAAAAATAGGCTGCATATTTAAGTCTGAATGCCTAAGAGCATGATGAATACCCAAGAATCATGTTAGATGGACCATGATCCATCAGCCAGATTTTATGTCAACCAAGATCCTGACTGCCATGCTGACATTGTCTTAAAGAAAAAAACCATATATCTGGCTTTTTTATTTTCAGTTACTACTGCATCATAGTTCTGTGGTCTATGTTTTACCTAATTCTGTATTTTGTAAAGTGTGTTTGGAGGAATAAAAATGCTAAAGACATTAATGGTCTATAGTTAATTAAATTTGGAAAATACTAGATTAAACAAATTTATAAGGATTACTTTTCTGCATATCTTCTTAAAGTCTTCAGTATAAGATACATTGTTAATACCCAATAGCAGAGATGTAATATACAATGTTTTTGACCTAGAAAGCTGCATGTTAAAGAGTATTCTCTGTGATTAGTGTCTTGAGTTATATACTTTAGGACACCCTAATCTAATTTCTAATCCTATTTGGATTTTCATTCTTTTGAAGACTGTTTTTCACCACTCCCAGTAAAAACAGAAAATCGGCACATTTGTGATCTGTTCTACACAATTTAACACATAGTTATAACTCGTATTCTTTCGTCAGGGTTTTGCCTCCCAACTAGCTTGGGCAGTATGAAACATGAATTATACTTTCATATCTACCACAGAATAGAGCACTGAGTAGGCTATGCTAGGTAATAAAATACTTTCTGGTATACTGACCTATGCTAAAATTAAGTTTTTTAAGTTTCCATGGGTATTCAGTTCTAGTATTTCAAGATTTGATGAGCTAATTATTTAAGCAGAACTTTCTCATGATTTTATAAACTTTTTTCCTCCAATCAGTAAGCCTTGGTCTTTCTGAGCTGATAAATATAAATATGTCTTATAAATGATAATCAAAGTGCTACTGGGATCTGGATCTTTCCCAGACTTAAATCTTTACTACAAACTTCCCCTACATGATATAGGCCAGATATTTTTTCTTCAACTGCAGAAAGATATGCCAGGAAAATTCCACTGCAGATATACCCTTAATTTGAATGTTTTGTTGTTTTTTTCATCACCAATGTGTTCCTTAATGAGGCCCAACAATTCTTTGAGTTTGATGCTGAAGAATAATATTGGAATTGTAAGTCTAGAAGCTACCCTAACTTTTATTCATGGGGGCTGAGGCATAGGGAATTAAGGTCAATATCCTTCAGGAATGTTTACAAAGCTTCTATGTTTGGTCTTGCTGGCATGTCCTTTTTACAAGTACAGCTGCCATTATTTGTCACTAAAAGAATAACAGTAAATTACCTTTGTTTACTGTGAAGTTCATTAGTTGCTGTTCTCCATTTTCACCCACAGTGTGAGCTCCTACTTGGATTTAGTCTCTTTGCATAGACCTTTCACAATTAAGAAAGGAAAAGTACTCTTGAAAACTTAGAAATTTTATTTAGGGCTCCATCTTTTGGGACACGCGGTGGTGAGAAGGGGAAGCAGAGATAAGATATTTCTACTCCCACCATTTCAGGCCACTGAAAAATTCTCTTAATAGTCATTTCCTTTTGATTCCTTGGCAGTAGATTCTACAAATATCCACACAAGTTCTTCGGGATAATATGGGAGAGCTTGTATTTGAGTTTCATGAATTGATGAGCAACAACCAATCATGCCGATACCTATTCAAAAGTATGATGTTTTATAATAGATTAAATTCTATTTAGGAATCTGGAATTTAGTACCACCCAGTTACAAAATTCAGACTGCGATAGCAGACACACATTTGGGTAATATTTGGAGCTATCTTAGACCCTTAAATTGGCATCTCAGTGAGTAGGGAGAGCAAAATGCTTTTTTGTGCATTCAGAAGATAAACATGTTTGTTTTAAATATCTGTATTAGAGAGTCTGGCTAATTCCCTGCCTAAAGATAGAAAACTGGACACAATTATTTACTAATATTCTTTATTATGCTAATCTATCTATCCTTCAACTGAGTGCATTTTTTAAAATGTCGGCATTCCAAGCAGTGAAAAACAATCACCCATCCCAATGGATTTGTTCTCACAAAGATAAATTTCATTCCCAAGCATAAAGGCTAAAAAAAGTAAGGAAGTGAGATTTCAAAGTCAAGGAGATGCCCCAAAACACCTATCAGCACATCTACTCCCACCCTGTCCTCATCTGGACACCATTAGGAGAACCACTAAAATTGAATTCAACTGCTATGTATTATGCATGACTGCATTGTTTACTGTATTGTTTTATGCCATTCAGTTCACCTGAGATGAAATCAGGCAAAGAAGGTAAATTAAGTCTACCTTCAGACCTCTAGACTGCTGACTCTTATAAAAATTGATTTACTAGTTTATCTAATGTTTTAAAAACTCATTTTATTAAGTTGTAAATCATATCATTCAGTACTACTACATCAGAAGGTAAAATTAATGATAGAGATAAGGACATTGGAAAAAGCCACAGCATGGCTACATGACAACATGAAAAAATTGATGAATAGCAGCTTAGGAGCAGTGACAGAGGGTTCAGATTTAATTTGAATGGTGAAGGGCATCATCCCATTGAGCTGACTGGATAAGGGGAAGTTCATATTGGCACATGGTTTGATGTCATCATGGGTGACATGAAACAGTGGTACAGTGAGAAAATGACATGTGGCATTTTGAAGACCAGAAAAATAAAGATTTGAGGTTAGCTTTGAGTGAAAGTGATTTATCTTTGCCAGGTAAAGAAACATAACCCAGGAAGTCTGAGATCTGAGTATTTTGTTTTTTTGTTTTTCCTCTTAACTCTTTAGAAGTGGCCTAAAAGGCAAACAAAATTGATGGCAGGGTTGTAGGTTCATTTTAAGTGTTGGTGACAGAAAGACAAGTTTGTGTGTGAAAAATTTAGTATCTGCATAATTTTATCAGAATGAAAGGAACACCGTCATAATGAAATGCATGCTACATCAGGAATTTGAGAACCTTCCACATAATGAATGTGCTTCCTATGCTTTATCATGCCAATGCTCATGCCATCGCAAGAAAGGGAATGGATTTAAATAGAGGGCAAAAGGATCTTTAATTTCACGTAATGATGAAGATTAGGTATAAAGGTCATATCAACATGGGCAATGATTTCTATAAGCGCTTCTAAAATATCAACCATGAGGTGTTCCCAACAGAGGAATCATAATGCATCACCAGCTCTCAAAACTTTATGTTGATTAACCTCCAATCCAAGTCAGCTTTTGCCTCAGATCTCCTGGCCATAGACCTGTCTTGTCATTACCTGCATCAAAAACTACCTCTGTCATGGCTAGCTGAATCCACATCCCAACTAAAGCTGCAGTCAAAGCACACAAGGAAAGTCAATCACTGCTCATCATCACAAAGAATTTGGAAATCCAGACTCATTGTTTTACTGTGTCAAATGTATCCATAAATATTAGAGGGTGTAATTCTACAAAGTAGGAAACTCACCTAAGAAAAAGATGCTTTCCCTTTTTAATCATCTAATGACAGATCTAGGAAGTAAATTCCAGTTTCCTGTTTTAATAAGTCTGATCACAACAAATAATCAGTTTTCTGCCTTATTCTGCTTTAAAGGAAGAAATACTGCCTATATTTTGAACTAGTCTGAGAAACAAGGAGAAGGTATATTTTCAGGGGGAAAAATGAACCCATTATGTAAAATGTAAAATTTACATTTTTCTTTTATGGAAGGGAATAAAGCTAGTAAAATTGTACGTCTTAAAAACATAAAAGTGAGAAAATAAAATATTTAACAAAATTCTTGAAATGATATAATATTGAACCAGTTAGTCTGAAAACGAGTCATTCCACTTATACAATGATAAAGATTTGGTAATGCTAATTCTGAAAATTTCGTATGTGAGTCAGGCCTCCTGCCTGATTTGAAATGAACACATTTAAGGTCTAGTGCATGTGACTGTATTCTGGTTTATGAGTGAGATTGAGGCAAGTGTACACTTGCCCAAGAAAAGTAGACCTCCCCAGAACGCCCCTTCTGACCATTGAAGAATCACACTCCCAGCATGAAATAATCAGATCTTTGCTCATAAAATAACCACATTCATATTTCTTTATTCCTGTAGGACTAAGAAGTGATTTTTTTAATGATGAGCAAGCAATTTGCTGTCTTTGAAATAGAAACAGGATATAAAAAATTTTTATTTCAGTGCATGATACCAGCTATATATGCTCACCTCTACAATTACATGTGTGGGGCTCAGTGCTGTAGCACCTAAAGATTTTATATGAGATAAAGGAACATGCTAAAATTGTACAAGTGTCTCCAAGAGATTTGGGCAGTGCTGAACATGCCCTAGTATCACTTGACTTTTCTTCAATATAGCATTTTTTATATCAATTATAAATGGAGGAGTAGTACACAAACAGGAAGTAAGGAGGGGGAAAGAAAAGTAGAGAACAGAGAATGTTGTAGGAAATAAAGAAAAATATATAAGACAATAAGTAAAGGCAAGAGGAGGGCCTGGACAGGAACATTTATAGGTGATGAAATGTTCACATAGCCAAGTTGATCTCATGCATTATGTAAATTTACTGTATTGAAATTTGTACTCATTCACTTTGTAATCATTCTGAACCTCATTCTTACACAGTAAACTTATCATCCAGATAGAATGTAGAGACCCCATTAAATTTTTAAAAACTTAGAAAACAATGAAGTTTAGAGACTAAAGTAATTGCTAACTTTTTTTTTTTAATTTGCACCAAATATATATTGATGTCCTCATGCACAACTGGAAACATATGAACCAAGGAAATACATAAGAGCTCACTACTCTAAAAAGCACAGAAAGAAGTCAGTGAAGAAGGAAGGATAAGGGAAAAAATACAATGTGATTATAGCTGATATTCACCTTGAAAAAGGAGTTTCTGACTGTTTATTATAGAAAGGATTTTGGCAATTGTTGGGTGATTTCTAGGGAAAGCAGAGAACAATGATGCAGGGTGTAGAGTGAGGGTTCTTATAGGAACTCACTCACTCATATTCTTCCTAGCAAAAATTACCAGTGCCTTTCACATGCTTCATCAACAAATAGTAGATTTTTCACCTGAAATGGTAAATAAAGGGAAAAATTTTATTATGTTAATGAAGACTTTCTTTATTTTGTCTGTTTAAGAGAGCTTTCCTATAAGGCAAGAGAATATGTGAAATGATCTTTCAGTTCCATATTCTCTTACTTAGTCCAAATACAGATCAGTTGACAAATAATAAGCCATTAACTTTTCCCTCTATGGATAGCAAAGTCAGTTATTAAGGGCAAATGACATGGTCATGTCTCAAAAGTGATTCTGATATTTTGATTGCACAGTAAAACCTGTTTCCAGCTCCTGCCTCAGTTTCCAGGATCTTGGGTGGACAGGCAGTTGAGAAAATGCTTTGCCACTCAATGGGCCTTCACAGTCTGGTAGGAGCAGGAGGAAACTCACAAGGTCACAAAAACACATTTACCTGCCTTGGAATCTCTGGAGTGTGGCCAAAGGCAAAGCTGTGTTAGTGGACAAAGATCCTCAGTTCTCACCCTTCAGGGTCGGGTGACTGGGGGCTTTGCTTATTTAGACCCCACTCACAAGATAGGTTAGTGAATGAATTCCTAAAGACAAAAGACATCTTGGAATCCTTTTCATAAAATCTGAACTGTGTGGAAACAAGATAACGAATGGGTGCGACTTTAGAAATAAAAAGTAAGTGCCTTTGGCTGTTTTAAAAAAAACAGCATAACTAGCCTATTTGGGTTTATACTGTGCTAAGTGTTGTGCCAAAATTGTAAAGAAAACAGAAACTACCTTGTTTCTCATGAACAAATACCAGTTGTGCAGTTGTATTACGGCGGTGTGGTGACTTCAGGGGTCAAATAATCAGAGACTAGGCCCTCCGTATGTACGAGCCACTCCTCCTGGCTTTCATTGTTTTTCTTATCCACAGAAACAAACTGCAATTCTCTTTTCCTAAGTTAGATGATAATTCAGTATATTTATACTTTGTTTACTTTATATTTCTAAGGATTTCCCAAATTCATACTAAATAGAAAAAGAATAGCAAAAAGGTAAATATTTTCCCCCTGAATCTAATCTTTTATTAATCTGCATACATGTTATTCCAAATAAATACATGTAGATCGCCACATATATATGTGCATAGAATGTATAAATACATATATATTATACATGAATGATTTATTACAGAAATATCAGTGTTTCTAGATTACACTGCATACTTGATGAGCTGTCATTAGTGCAGAAAGGATACATAGCTTTTCAACAAAAGAAAAGAATGAGGCTGCCAGAGTGTTGCAGTGGTTTGGGCTTTTTTTTTTTTTTTCTTCCAGCATCCATCCCTGCCAATCTCTGCACTGCCAGTAGGGAAAACCATATCCATGGCAACCAACCGTACCATTCCAACCCACATCAATGACGCCTCCAATCTAAACTGTCAAATATTCTATGCACATCATGTAAAATAGGTCTCTTTCCCCTTATACCTCTGTGCATCTCGTTTCCGTGGCTACATGTTTATGCAAATGAGAATTGTCCTTTCTCTCTCAGGTTGATTGAACACTGAATTTGTTTTGCACCTTGGCAATGCAAAGCCATGCTGTCTTGCCACCTGGTCTACCACATAATTGCAAAAAATTACATTATAATGATAACTGTCCCCAAATTAGCCTGATAACACCATCTACCTGCCTTGTGAGCGAAAGAAACAGTGTGCAATAAAGAAGCATGTTAAAACAGAGTCGAGATAGGGGAATAATGTTTAATTGGCTCTCCAGAGTCTACTAATTTTCAGAATTGGAAACCTAGTGTTTGATTTGTTCTTTTTAGTCAGTGAGAAGAAAAAATATCCTTCATAAATTCTGAATGACAAATTTGCCCATCCTTTTTTGCATGTGGTTCCAGCATCCCAGGAAATCTAAAGTGTCATTTCCTCTTTGGAAGAAAGGAAGCACAAAACGTGCTAGGTATGTACTCTAAATTTTCACTCAGAATCAGCTCTAGCTCTAAATTTCTCCCAATCCCTGTACCTCCCTCATTCTTTTTTCCCCACTGCCTCCAAATCCTGGATCAATACCTTTCTTTTAAAATTAAGATGCAGGATTTTTCTGGATGACACGTATTAAAATAAAATAAAGCAGGGAATCTAAAAGAATTACCTTCTCCTCTCCCTCATCTCCTTTAATGTATTGCTTCCAACTAGATTATGTCCTGTAAATAATTCTGTGGCAGTGGTGGTGGTACTGGTTGGTTTCTTTTTCAGAAAAAATCACACATTTTGCAAATAATAAAAAAAATCAACTCCTCTTTATTTAGTTCATTTTAAATTATTACTTAAATCGATTTGGTGAATTTAAGCGCTTTTTTCATGTTAATTTTTTTCACACACACAAAAAAGGAAAAATGGGCAAATCAAAATGTGGTTCATCTGTAAATGTGCCCTGGACAAAACTGAAAAAAAGCCAAATTGTTCACTTGTTTCCCTCTCTGCCCCCGCCCCCCCCAAACTCTGCATACCATGCTGAAGCCCTGCTCCCTGCCTGGACTAAGAAGCTGAGAAAGTGATGGCTTTTCTCTGATCTCTCTCCTCTCAGTGCTGTTGATTCAGCAAATGCTTAGATGCCATTTCCTGTTGGTACTACTTGCTCTGTGACAAAGTTGTAACCCTAGGACAGAGTGGAGGGAAAATAATTTCATGTAATTCTTTTGTATTTTTTATCCTTAAAGTGAATATTTTCCTCAGGTAAATTCAGTATCAAGTCTTGATTGTTCCGGGGCTTTGGGTTGAGACATTCAGGCAGGGAACAGCTAATAACTATGCCCCCGGTCATGGGAGTAGAAGAGAAATCAACTTTTAGTTGTGTTCACTTTGTTCAAGAAATCATGTTAAATGTTCTACATATGGAACAGTCATCTTTCCCTTGTTAAAATTTACTTTTAAATAATGTATTTTATTTTTCAAAAGCAATAATATTTGAAAGAGAGAACATAATGTCCTTAATAATTCTGTTTGATTGTTATATCTCTGCCAATAAGCAGGCTTCCTGAGCAATGTTAGTGGGAATTATTAAGGATGTGTTAGAGCTAATTTTATAAAGACAACAGTCAAATAGGATGATAAATACATATAAACACAGATAACACAAACAAAATCTGTCTCAATATCAATTATGAATGTTAATATCATCATTTCAATGATTTTACCAAATGTAGTATATAAGGTTTCCAAGTATTTTGGAAGACTAAAAAAATGATCATCAGAGTTATGAACTAGGAGGAAAAATATGGATGAATAGTTCAAAACAATTTTTACCTGAGGGGGACAAATATTGAAGGACCCGACTTTTTCATGAAGTCAGTTTTATAAAACTTGGGATTTGTGCATTTTGGCTGTCCTGACACAGGCTCATTGATGGAGCTCCTTCTTCCTCTAAATGGTCTTTCTCTGGCCATAAGAAACTCTCAGAATTTCGTTCTATTCAGCCTTCCCTTGCCAATTCACCTTATTTTTCCTTTAACTTTGCCTCTGCATGTAAAGTGAAATGGGGAAATAATACACGCATTTGCAAAATGTGAGGCCGCCCCAAAGCTTGTTTGAATGCCACAAGTGAAAAAACAGGGAGTTGATGCAAACAACTAGAAAAATGCCTCAATTCTTTTATCCTCTTTTTTGTGCCCATACAGTTTACATTGTCTAGATTTCTTCTATGAGAGATTTTCCCTTAGATTCAATGCAGAGAAAAATAAACAGCAAACAAACAGAAACAAGGGGGAAAAAAATCCATCAACTAAGAGCATCTCCTCCTGTAAAGTAATAATATTATCAAAAAATTAATAGTAACTTCTTGTGAGACACTAAATTCAAAGCTCTGTTTTAAGCCCTCTGCATGGTTTAAATAACTTAATTCTCACAAGTTTTATTAATTAGGTACAATAATTTATCTTATTTTATAGATAAAAAACTGAGATATAGAGAGGTACCCTAGATTATACAGCTGGGAAGTAGTGGATTCTTCCAGATCAGAAAATCTTGCTGAAGTCTCTACAGGTGTTAATGTTTTCATTTCCAGGCTATATGACCTTTTGAGAAGAACTTTTATTCTCAATTATCACAATAAAGTTGTATCAGTAAAAATCTCTTAAAATTGTAATATTCCAAAAATTTTGTCTTCATAACCCAAATTTCCTCTCATTTAATCTTTCAAAGCATGAAATTGAATCTTCTCTGGGGAGAGAAAGCCTTCACTGAATGACTTCAAAATTGGAAACATTATTTTTAATGCCAGCAATGATTTAGAAGACCTGGGGTGATTTTTTAAAAAATATCCAGAAATATGTTTAGTCATTCATTCAATTACAAATATTGCACATTTACTAAGTACCAGCACTACTCTTGGCTCTGAGGACCTAGCAGTGAACAAAATAAAGCCCATGCCCTCATGAGACTCACATTCTAGTAGGAGAAGAAAGTATACAATATAATACAAGTGAATACAATAGAAGTGAAATGGTAAGAAGTATTGCAAAGAGAAATTAAAGAGAAAAATATACATAGAACAAAGGAAAGGTAGCTATTCTTTTTATTAGACCAAAAATGGTCTTTATGGTAAAGTGAAATTTGGGCAAAGATTTGAATAAAGTGAAGGAGGAAACTTAGAAGTGGGAACTGGTTTGGAAGGTTCAAAGATTGTTAGGATGGCTGGATAGGAGAAGGGGGAAGTCCTGCAGGAGATGCCATCAGTCAGGCACAGGTGGTCCGAGCATGGAGGGACTTGCATGAATTTTTTATGTACTTTCTCTTTTACCCTAAGAGATCTAGAAGGCTATCCAAGAGTTTTCAGGAGAGGAATAGTAGGAACTGACTTATTTTGTAAAAGGCATCTTCTGACTCTGAAATAAAGAACAGAAGTTTTGGTAAAATCAGGGAGTCCTCGTTCAAGTCTTTTGTATCATCCCAAGCAACAGGTGATGGTGGCTTATACAAGTTCATCTCCTGCTAAGAATAGGCCTTCTGAGAAGAGATTTTTAAAGTCGTAAATTACAATAGTTATAATATTTTAGATGTGGAATGTGAGAAAAATAGAAGAGGAAAAGTGACCCTATTCTATTACAAAATGAAATAGAAAGTTTTATGCCTAGATTAGAAATTACCTGTTGGTAAAAGCTATGTATTAGAAATTAGTTAAATTGTTAAACAGCTAAAATTCTTCACAGATTATCTAAATCTGTTAGATACTCAAAACAATTTTTGGTCATTACTTCTTCATGCCAATGAGTTTTTTATTTATCCAACTATACATTGAAGTTGCAACTTGATAGGATAGGAAAATTTTCTAATTTAGGAGCAATAATCTTTCCTGAAATACTCTCTTTTTTTACCTCTTAAGTGACAAATCTCTCCTTTTGTCCTACTTCTTAAGCCATTCTCTTAGTCCTTTCCACAGGATTCTCTTCTGTGTTTCTTAACTCTCAGTTGTTTCTTTGTATTTTGTAGCAAGCTATCTTTTTATAGCCACCAATCACTCTATTTGGACCCACTCCAACAGTTTGAAGGTTTCAATTATGATCTAAATTCTGATGACATCAAATAATCTAGTCCTGCCTTGTTCAGTATGGTTGCCACTAGCCATGTATGGCTTTTGAGAACTTGGAAGACAGATATTAAGAACAACAAGCTTATGTAGAGACCACCACCATGTTTTGAATGGGAGAACTCAGTTTTCTAAAAAGTCAGTTGTTCCCAAAGTGACACCTATATTTAAGAAAACTACTGTCAAAATCCTTACTATTTTTCTATAGAACACAACAAAATGATCTTAAAATTTAACTAGAAAACTATACTTAGGATAATGAATTAAGATATATTTAAAACAAAAGAACAATTATAGAGGAACATAACTCATTAATTTTTTTTTTAAATTATAAAGCTTCAAAAATTAAAATTGGGAGTTCCCATTGTGGCTCATTGGTTAATGAACCTGACTAGTATCCATGAGGATGCGGGTTGGGATCTCTGGCCTCGGTCAGTGGGTTAAGGATTCCTTGTTGCTGTGAGCTGTGGTGTAGGTCACAGATGTGTCTGGGATCCTACATTGCTGTGCGGCTGTGACGTAGGTTGGCAGCTACAGCTCTGATTTGACCCCTCGTCTGGGAACCTCCATATGCATGGGTGTGGTCCTAAAAAGACAAAAGATTTTTAAAAAAATTAAAATTGTATGGAATTTGTGTCAAAATTGAGAGATCAGTGAAACAGAACAAAAAGTTCAGATACAGAGTACAAATATGAAGTTAGTGTATAACAAAAATGGCATTTAAAATCAGTGACAAAAAGATTTACAATTTGATAAAAAGTATCTTGACAACCAGTTAACCAGTTGGCAGAATAAGTTTAGAGCCCTAATCCACACCTTAAAGTATAATTAAGTCTTCAAATGGGTAAATATAAGTACAAATAATGAAATTTGAAACTACTTGTGGAAAATATGTTGCATATGTATAGGTGAAGAAAGCCCTTTTATTCAAAATTTTGGGCAAAAAAAATGAAAGATATAATTAAGTATTTTAAGAAGTTTGTTTAAGGAAAAATATAATAATCCAAGTGAAATAGCAAATTACATTCAAGGAAAAATATAACCATGGGTGACAGAAAGGGGTTAATATTTTTAATATATAGAAATCTTACAAATTGGTAACAAAAATAGAACAACCAGGTAGGAAAGTAAGCAAAAGATATGAACAGGCAAGTTACAAAAATGAGAAATGTAAACGATTGATAATGCATGATGAAAATATTTCATCTTACTAGTAATCATAACTGTGATAAAAATATTTGATCTTACTAATAATCATGACTATGAACAAAAGCCTAGCTAGCTCATTTCCTCTCATCAACTATCAGACTTTCAAAGAGTAAAAGAAGGAGCATAGTCAGTATGGTTGAGACTGAAAAGAAATGTGCTCACAGACGCTGGGAGAAGTAAAATTAGTAGAAACTTTCTACAGTGTAATAGGAAGTAATCTATTTAATACAGAAATTCTACTTTTAAGAAACTTTTCAGTAATCAGATGAATTCAAAAAGATAAAAATATCACAATTTAAAAATCACAAAATATAAAATATCACATTATTAATTATAGTAGGGAAAAACTGAAAATAAATGCACAGCCTTAGGCTATTACTTGAATAATTCACACATCCATAAAATGGAAATCTACCCAATCGTTACAGATGACGTTGTTAATCTATATTGATTAATGTGTAACATGTTGATGTTGTGTCACTATGCTAAAGGTAGTTTTTAAAAATATATATCTATTATAATTCCACTTTTAAAATACATATATTTCATCTATACACACTGGAAATTCTAGAAAAAATATTCTCCAAAATGCTGCTAGTGGTTATCTGCTATTAGTAGTAATGCTAATAGTGGAAATATGGCTAGTAGTGCTAATGACCTAGACTATGAGTAATTTTTTCTTCTTGATTTTATTTGCTTCTATTTTTATAAATTAGCATGAATGATTTTAATAATTTTGAAATGCAAAAAAATTGAATACGCATCTTTTTTTTTTTTTTTTTTTTTTTTTTTTTTTGTCTTTCTGCCTTTTCTAGGGCCGCTCCTGCAGCATATGGAGATTCCCAGGCTAGGGGTCTAATCGGAGCTGTAGCCACTGGCCTAAGCCAGAGCCACAGCAATGCTGGATCCAAGCTGCGTCTGCGACCTACACCACAGCTCATGGCAATGCCGGACCCTTAACCCACTAAGCAAGGCCAGGGATCAAGCCCGCGACCTCATGGTTCCTAGTCAGATTCGTTAACCATTGCGCCACGACGGGAACTCCGAATATGTATCTTGACATATTATGATTTTTGGCAATACTAGAAGCCTTAGACCAGGCATTGTGATTATGAGTGCACTTGTACCATGTTTCTTTCTACTTTCTGACACACAGGCTGGCAGCTACAGCTCCAATAGTGAAGCCTCTTGTCCACAATACCCACAGAAACACATCTATGTATAGGTGCTTATGTAGGAGCCCAGAGTCTTCTAGTTTAACTCTGCAGAGAGCAAGCTCTCAGGAAAACATGATGGCGTGGGCATAATCTCACACTGGGTCCCTGAACTCCAAGGAGAGATGCTTTTCCTCATTTCTTTACAAAAACAAAACAAAACAAAACCTGTATGCTCCAGTTACAGCCTGATCCACCTTACTCTGGGAGGGGAGTTTGATTTAAGGTTCTTCACTATTAAAAACAATAAGAGTTTTGCTCATTTGAATAATTATTTATTTATTTATTTTCCAAATTGCCTTGTAAGCCATGTTGGTGCTTTCATCTTTTTCCTGCCCACATGTTAGGAAATAAGGTTCTGAGAAATTACATGATTTTTTTCCAAGGCAGCATCATGAGGATTCAGACTCAGCTATTTTTCTTTCAAACCTTAGGCTCTATTTTTTGCTATTATATAGATTTCCACACCTAGCACTGAAGGCCACAGCCTTTAAATAACTAGTAAGAAGAGAAAACCAAAACACTTTTGATCATAAAACGTGATTGACATGAAATTATAAATAATTACTTCAAAAAATTTTCCAACTTTGATTTTTATTTTTGCAGTGAGGAACAGCACAAAAGAGAAAAGAAAAAGACTATTTAAATTCCCCAAACAGATTATTTTCTGAAAGCTACTTCTTGCCCAAGAAGATTTTTTTTCAATTACTGGTCATATAAAACTGGAATAAATACACTGTGAAATCGACTGATTTATATGTATTACAAATGGTGTGCTAGAAAGAAAACACTAAATTAGAGGAAAATATATATGATATAGTGCTGCAAAGTGTGCCATTCATCTAATGCATTTAGAATTCTTCAAATGTAATAAAAATTATCATTATATTTTTTAAGCAACATGGCTTTATCTTAAAAGCTAAAAGAGGTGGAAAATGGTCTAAAATATCTGTAAAAAAAGGTTTACAGCTAAATCTGTTATAAAAGCATAATTTCATGTAATATTTTTCTAATTCTGAATGAGCCTCCTAGTGCATTAATATCCAGCCATGCAGCAGTGTCATGCTCTATGAACGTCATTGTCAAAATGTCCAATCAATTTGCTTGTATTATGAATCACACCCTATTCCTATTGGTTTCCTGCACATCAACATTCAACTAATGGACTCAAAGTCCATGTTATGTATGTTAATTTAAAACTCCTCTATATACAACCTCTGCAGAAATAACTGAACAGGAGAGCATATCAGTCATGTTTGAAACCCCACAGTTTCACTCTCTGGGTCAGTGCCAAATGAAGATTTTTCTAGGGGTAATGTAACTTTTCATTACTAATTGGATCTGGCATGTACTCTTGCAAATAGTTGCCTTTCTTTTTCTTGATTGATTCTCAAATTAGTTGTCAATGCAAGGTCAATAGTTACTCCTCTCAGGTACTCCAGCAGTGGGGATTGGTCAAAAACCTACTGAAATGCTAATCAGTTTAGTTATTTCATTTGCCTTCTTTATGTTACATGAATTCTTCGACATACAGACTCATGGTTTTCTGCATACATTTTTTAATGAGTTGTAAACATTAGTTCTCATTAAAATAGTGTTTTTAAAAAATTTGAAAAAGAAAAAAAATTTGTGTAGTCACCATAGTAACCTAGCCATTATTTACGTTTATTGTCTTTTAGTTTTTTTAATTAATGAATCTTTATGAAGTATTTTTTTATTTTAAAAGGTGTCTCAATCTAATTTTCCTCCTTTGGCCCTAAGGTATACATAATTGCATAATCCTTGGTTTATGACAACATTCATTTGTGATTCAAGCATGTACTTGTTTGTAATACTGTAAAGTCCTTTGCAAATTCACCACCATCCCCCCAAAAGCCATGAGCTTGACAATAACCTCCATCGAACACTATGTCCCCCATTCCGCCCTCTGCCTTCCTCCATGTGAAGGTAGCTCTCATTCAAAATTCTACTTTAGTCATTCCCTTACTGTATATATATCAATATATACATATAGTATATTACATACATTATAAACACATATCTCGTGTATGTGTATTTATATGTGTGTGTATAAACTATAAATTGCAAACATGTGATCCTGACATAATAAAAAGCTTAGCATATGACATGTAATCTTTTGGCATCTTCTTTTTAAATTTAATAATCTTATAACTAAGACTTCTTCATAATATTGTCCATCACTCTATGTCATTCATTGTGACTTTGAATAGTAAGACACTGAATATATCATACTTTTTCATCTAGTCTCGCTTGATGGGCATTTGAGTTGCCTTCATTGCAGTCTTTATAACAATTAGTAGTAGTAGTTTCAGTAATCTCATGATATCCCATCAATTTCCTTAATCAGTTCTCTATATTTTGTTTAGTTGCATCTAATATTGTGGTGTATTGCTCAAGGTTGCAGTGATCACATTTTGGTACTAATAGATTTTCCATATTACAACTATACCTTAGATAACTAAAAATAGAATTATTAGGTCAAAGAATATGAACGTAGCAGATATTTCCAATTTGCATTCTAAAGGATAACTCCAATAACAATTGTATAATTGCTACATCCCCATATGCACTACCTTATCCCTTTTTCTGTTGTTAATTTAAGAAATAGTTATGTTTTGCTGTTAGGCCTCACTTGACTTTAATCTGTCAATGCTGACATATTATAGAACTCCAAATCTGGAACATGGTCTTCTGAACTAATAATTTTTAACTAAAAGGACACAAAAGCAAGGCATTAAGAGTGAAAGAATGGCTCATAACCTAGTCTGAAATTATAGTTTGAAATTCTGAGTGGAATATATTATCAAGTCTTACTTATTCTACTATAGTGGTTTTCAACTTGCAAATAATGCAGTTGAAGCTCAAAGAAAATGAATAACTTTTCTAAAATTATATAGTTAATTTTCTGTCACACTATAATGTTTCCTAACTGGTCAAATATAGGCTAAACCATCATAAATTGTCATTTCATTTTTATTTTGAATGATTTCTTCCCTCAATTCCCATAGGATTTATGATCCTAGACTTACAATATAGTACTTGAATGCATCTATTATTCTTGTTGTTTTTTTTAATGAGAAATAGTCTTGTTGATTCTTCTTCCTTGAAATTAACCCCTCGCAATATGGGGCACGGTGCTAAGCCTAAAATAGTTTGTTAACACAGACATGCAGAGCTGACCTGTCAGAAGTGATGGTCTTTCTACACTGGAGACACTTCTTTACCAGGCCTCTGAGTCAAAGTGTTATTAATTAACATAGTTTTGATATCTCACTTTCAACACACCCTTTTTCCTATATCCTATGTTCAACAATATTTAGGTTTACTAACCGCTGATAATGTAATGTTTGCATCACATTGTGGCATAATGTCTATTGCTGTGCTTGTGTAGTTTATATAAGTGTTTTCATAACCTAGATATGATCCCATTCTTGGTCAATGGAAACAATAATGGTGACATATTTTTTTTCCAGGCTCACGCAAGGTGAGAATACTTGTCAAGCATTCACAACACATAGTCATTCTCTGCTCATTTACCACAACCATAGACAATCATTGTTCAACCTGATTCATCCTTAACAAAGAAAACACTTATTTAACACTTGGTCTTGATGACTAAAGTCAGCATTTTCACCCGTCATAACTGCAGATCCCCATCCTTTTCCTCCATACCTGCAATCTGCCTCTGATTGCCTGATGATTATTTGGCTGGGTTCATTTTGCCCACTCTTACAATTGCCAATCTTTGTGGCCTGTGCAAAATTAGATTCCTAGATGGGTTCTCTCATCATATATCCAAATATTGGGCAAGTTTGCAAAACAAATTCACATTTTCCCTTTTGTCTTATTCCTCATGACCTCAACCAGGAAGAATTAACTTCCCTAGGTTTTAAGAAATAGGAATATGCCCATAGGTGACCTAGTCTTTTTTTTTCTCCTTCAGATAGAGCAGTTTCTTTGGCTATATGAATTGCACTGATTATTCTCAGCCCCTCTTCCTGAATATCTGACTATGGCACCCAACATTCAATTAGTAAAACCCTTTGCTATATTAAACACATTCTTTCTTTGCAACACTGACAGTCTCTGCATTTCCAGGAACATGGGATGATTTCATGTTCACAAAAAGTGGATGATGAGCCCTTTAACACACTGTTGTCAATGGTAAGTGTCCTCTGCTTTATAACACACAGTGCCTCTTCTCAAGGACTTCTCTGTATGTTACAAACAAGGGCTGAGGGTATTTGATAGATATGAAATGTGACTCACAGAAAGCTGAAATAACCAACCTGAGGTCAAACAGGCAGTCCCTGGCCAATTTTGCTCAGAACCTTGACCTTTTAATTCTGTCTTTTGCTCTAACATTATGTAGAATCTGATTTTTTTTATGTACCTAGAAAAAAAAAGCTTTAACAGGCATTTGAGAATAAATTGTTACTTCTTCATTTGAGATATAAACCTTTGACTGTCAGGGCTAAGCAAGAGAATATCAAGGAAACAAATTTGGTTATGTTGAAACACCATCCACAAATATCACAAGAACTAGAGACTGCTTCAAACTGTTAAGTCACGGTAGCTGTGAACTTTTTCATGGATTATGTGAGTTAAATTGTTAATTTTGAAAATAGTTGTTGGGATCTTAAAACATTTTCCCATTGAAATTTTGTGTATGTGCTGATTATGTTCTTTGGAAAGAATGAAAAAAGAGCCTGTTTAGTGCATGATAGATTTAAACAATTGTAGTGATACTACTACATCAACTATATCTCACATTGCTTCCATCGAAAAAAATTTCAAGCTCCATACTTTCACAGCAGGACCACTGCAAAAGCACATATGACTGTAGTGGTAGAAGCAGATGCATAAGGAACAGACCAAGTGATAGAAAAACTAGAGATGGGAGCAGGTTTCAAAACCAATATGTTGACTCTGCATTTCTCTAGAATAAGCGACATTTTTCTATCTGCTTAATGGATGTCAGACAAACCCCTACTGCCATAGACCCTCCCCACCCACTGTTTCTCTGAACTGAGAAAGAGTAAGAAGTTACCCTCCAGCAAGTAGAGATCTGAATGAAGACCATCACTCATTCCATGTACAGACCTGTGTTTTATGCAAGAGAGAAGTCTCTGCTGGTGAGACAAGACCCAGTGTATCACATAGAAAGGAAGCATAATTGAGAAGGGAGAAAATATATGGTCATTTAAGTCTGGGTAACAAATGTCTTAATTTGCAGAAAACATGCCACTCATAGTCATATTGAGAAGGATAAAGTAGTGAATAATGAACCATAATCAAGCCAGGCCTTTAGGATTTAATTGGGAAAATCTGCTTCGATCCCTGGTTTCCACATATCTGAAAGGACAGTATTGAGTGCAGTGATTTATTGATGCCTTTTCAGCTTTAAAAGTCTATCTTGTGGTGCAGGCACAAATGCAAACAATACAGCCCTAGGAAGGAGAAAAGAAAGAACCTGGCAGAGACTTGGGTTGTGAAATGAGGGTCTGAGAGGAAAGCGATCAGTGAACTGGACCAGAGCCCAGAGAAATGAAATAGAGCCCTAAGTAGAAAGTGGAACTCAGAACAGAGGTAGAGACCACACGTGTTCAAGGGTCATGCTTTTTAAATTGCTTCCAGGGTAGCTTTGTGAATGTCAGAGTATTGGGCCAGGTTGCTTTCAACACTTTCTTACCTCTGGCCAAAATTTAGCCTGGAGAACATGGTAGAAAGCAGGCATCATTAGTCATCACAGCGTGTTGTACACTGGTAGAAATTTCCAAACAAATCATACCCTTCTCTTTTGCATTGGATCAACACACTTCTAGTTCTTATTTTCCTCTTTCCTCCCACCCCACTGAAATTTACTGCCATGGCAAGTCATTACTTCTGATGAAAATAAGTCATGGTCCTTGGATGTGATGGGAAGAGGATAAGGTTGAGACTTTTGGTCACACTGGGAGAAGAAGAAAAGGTATACAGTGACTGAGACCAGGCAGAAACTAAAAAAACAGATTGGGAATTCCCATTGTGGCTCAGTGGGTTAGAACCCAACATAGTGTCCATGAGGATGCGGGTTCTATCACTGACCTTTCTCAGTGGGTTAGGAATCTGGCATTGCCGCAAGCTGTACCATAGGTCACAGACGTGACTTGGATCTGGTGTTGCCATGGCTGTGCTGTAGGCCTGCAGCTGGAGCTTTGATTCGATCCATAGCCCGGGAACTTCCATATGCTGCAGGTAGAGCTGTAACAAGAAAAAAAAATTGAATATCTAATTGTTTTAAGCCAAACATGGTCTAATCAGATAGAGTTAGCATTAAGTTTATTTAACTGTTAAATGAAAATGCGTACTATATATATATATATCCAAAGGAATAGAAATCACTATAATAGTAATTACTACTATTAATTTGCTTTTCTTATCCATGGTCTTGAAATATACAAATATATTGGCATATTGAGCCATGCATTATTCCAATGTTTCCCCTCAGTTCATGCTGACTTTGAAGATAGGACTTTAGAAAATATTTTGGACCTCTGTAAGATAAGCAAGACAGTTGCTAATGGGAATTTACTGCATTGTTCTACCAGTAATGATCTTCGGTAGGGAGATGAGTGTGTACCAATTAAAATCAAGATTTTAGAGATTTAAATAAAAACATAACTCATTGCTAAAAATTAGTAAAAATGATATGACAAAGAATCAGGAGAAATCAATCAAATGGAAAATGACAAATCTAGAAATACATTTTCTTTTAGAATCTAAATATTCAATGAGAAATTTTCTGTTTCCCTTTATGTAGCTGAGACACTTTATGGCACACTCACGGACAGTGATACGTATGTTCTAGGTGGCTGAGCTTCATATTTAAAGGAAAATGACGAAGATTAGTTTTGGTTTTGGTTTTGTTTTGCTTTTTGGTCTTTTTAGGGCCGACTTGTGGCATATGGAAGTTCCCAGGCTAGAGGTTGAATGGGAACTGTAGTCGCCTGCCTACGCCACAGCCACAGCAGCGCCAGATCTGAGCTGCGTCTACAACCTACACCACAGCTCACGGCAATGCTGGATCCTTAACTCACTGAGCCACAATGGGAACTCCCCCCCCCCCGTTTTTTTAGGACCTAGTTTTAATAACAGATCAAAGTTTCACTAACATCTGAATACAACAATAGATTTTCAATGTGACGTTGGCCTCTACCATATACAAATAGAAAGACATTCAGTGGGTACAAAAGTCATTTTTCTGCTAAGTTAGTTGTTAGAAATTTCAACTCCTATTGAATTTGACAAGAGATTTAACATTAAAGAAAGATTTTAAGTAGAAGATGGAAATATGAAACTAAGTAGTAAAATGGAGTTCAATTATGAGTTAAACATGACAAATTTAAGAGCAAGGATTCTTAAAAAGTTATGTTGGACCCGACCTTTTAGTGTAGTGTGAGAATCACAAAGCACAGATCATATAATTTGGGTACTGGATCTACAGGAAGGGGAAAATTAAACTAATATTTATTAAGAACCCAAAATAAGCCTGGTACTATTAGGGCCTAACACATTTATTTTAATTTTCACAAGTCCATATCAGTATTGAAAATATGGTAGATAAGAAAATCTAAGTTCTAACAAGTTTAGAAAACTTGTTTAAGATGATACGCTTAATTCTTCTAATTGCATGAAACAGGGCTCCAAATTTATAGTACACACTGAACAACCCTAAATTGTCATGTGTTCTTTTAGACATCTTACTACTTGAAATATTTGAAGAAGTTAGTCCTTTGAAAAGATGAAGTTTCCAGCTATTAAACAGGCTTTTTCATCAAAACAGGTGTCATGTTTTGCCATTTGACCTTGGGCAAGTTGGTCCTACTTATGGATAAAGAAGACACTGAACATCAGTTTCCTCATCTATAAAATAGTTCTACATAATAGTAGAACCCTCCCAGAGGGTTGTTATAGAGTAAAATGACATAAAGTATGTGCCTTTGAAAAGGGATGGAAAAATATGCAATGTTTAATAAATTATTATCATTATTATTTTGGTTATCCTTTGAGGTATTTCATTGATTTAAGTAATCTTGTTTAGATTAGAGAAAAAGGAGAGAGGCTTAAAATAAGACATGCATGCTACTGCTACTTGTGCTCATGTAAGTGAATCCTCTTCAGAGAAAAGTTAGGACTTTTGCCAAAGTGTTGTCATTGGTCCTGATTTAGAAAGGGAGTTCAATCATTCTATTTCAGATCCTCGCTGAGCCAGATAACAAAGATTTTGGAAAGGTTTCAAGTAGAATTAGATATTAAATTATGAAGTATTGTGTCAATACACTGCATATATTGAGGGTTGGAAAATGATCAAGTAATTATGCCACATTTACTTGATACTGTTTAACAGATTTTGAACACTTAAAACTAATATTGCCATATTTTTAAATTTAACTTCCTTAATACCTAAGCTGGATACATATGGCAATGTAACTCTTACAGAGAAATGGTTAGTTTTCACTTTCTTGATGAAAGCACTTTGAAAGTAATGTATAAACCTAAGAAAGTGCCAAACAAGGCAGCAATGTGCTTTCTCATACTGTAAGTTCTGAACACTAAAAACCGGTAGATAAATGACAATAAATTTGGGATGCTGATTCCTGGTGTCTGATTGGAAGGAAGAAAGCTTCAAGTAAGATTATCTATATATTTCTAGAATATCCTTATAAACAAGGATATCTTAGGATAAATGAGACAAATGAGATAGCAGTTTCCCATGAATAAATCCCGATCCACCTGCTCATAGAGCAGACACACCAAGTAGGAGCCCCTTGGCCCTCATTCTTCTGTGTTTCAGCTACTTGATTTCAATCATGTTCATAAAAAAGAAGGGCAGATAAAAGAGCTGAAGGGTTTGCTCATACTTTCCAGAGGTTTTGTGGGTATGTTTTCTTTAAATGCGGCAAAATTTGTCATCTATATTAATGTTCAAAAAATTAAATTCGTGTTTTTTTGAACTTCATTTAACCAAAAACTGTTCGTCTTACATTATGAGGATAATTTCATAGAAGCAATGATTTGGAAGAGGGAGGACTTTTAAATAAAAGAAAGGAATTCCTTGTCTGCTCTCATGGAGTAAGTTAGATGAGAGGTATGAATGTGAGACAGCAGTTCAGGTCTAGTTGAGTCTCCCTTTAGACAGTCTGTGTTATTAATAATAACATTTGGAAATACTGGAGTTGTAGGTCTTAGATATGGTTATAAAGCCAAAGCCCATGTTTATTGTAATTAATGATTTAAAAAATTGAAAAACATTCTTAGCAATTCATAAGAATCTAAGTGATGAAACTTAGAATTTGAGTACCTAGATATTTTTAGTAATCATTTCCATAAAAAGAAAATCGACATTAAACAAATAACAAAAGCAACAAAATGTCTCTGTCTTCACTGTTCTGAATTAGAAACAGCTTTGCTTCTCTTAGAGATGCTATCACAAGCCCTGCCCTGCACAACCTCCAGATAGCTACTCACTTGCTCTTCACACTAGGTGAAAATGGCTCTATAAACCCCCAAGTTCATAAAAAACATGCAAAGCTTGTAGATTATTTCAACATCATCCTTTTCACAATGTTTTTCATTGTTTAATGAAAATAACCCATCTCCCTCAGGTTCGTGGAAGAAATTTTCACGTTCTCATTACAGCCCAGCTGAAGAGTACAGACACTGCCTCATCTTTTAGCTTTTTTTTTTTTTGTCTTTTTGCCATTTCTTGGGTCACTCCCATGGCATGTGGAGGTTCCCAGGCTAGGGGTCTAATCAGAGCTGTAGCTGCCAGCCTACGCCAGAGCCACAGCAACGCGGGATCTGAGCCGCGTCTGCAACCTACACCACAGCTCACGGCAACGTCAGATTGTTAACCCACTGAGCAAGGGCAGGGATCGAACCAGAAACCTCATGGTTCCTAGTCGGATTCCTTAACCACTGTGCCACGACGGGAACTCCTAAATTTATTGCATTAATAAGATGTATTTCATCCTTCACAACAAGCGAGCGAATTCCATTTCACTTTTCCTCTATCCACGGTACTGTTGGTATCAATTATGGGGTTGAAACATAATGTCTTTGTGGCATTCTCAAAGTTAAAAAAGAGCTTAACCTTGTCAATCTGGTCACAGTTAGAGGGTGTGGTGTGCCATTGGAGTAGAGTTTGGCAATGTTGGAGAGACTTAAGGCAGAATAAAAATTTTGCTTGTTTATTTGCAAAATTGTAATAGTGGCAAATTTGTTGGATCTACAACTAGAAATAGTCCATTGAAACAATAGTCAAGGGGTACAAAACTTCATATTGAAACTCATCCCAAATAATTCAATGTAAAAACCAAGAGGAACGTAGCATCAGTACGTTTTATTTATAGTTTAAACTGTCTTACTTCCCAGTTTAACACTATTTCATTTTGATGCAGAAGTTCTTTGTTATGTGCTTTTCCCAATGGTTTCTCATTTGATGAATTAGTGAGCTGTCCTCATTGTATTTGGAGAATTGCTCAGTGCTCAAGCCTTGGCTCCTCTACCCAGCATCAAATTCCCCATATTTTTTTCATTCCTTCCAGTTGTATAGCATGAGGAATGAATGCTCTTTTAAATAAATTGAGCTCCTGGACTTTTTTCTTGTTCTTAGACTGAAAGAAGATATCTAAATATTTAATATTTAGTACATGTCTATTTTTTCCCATAATGGAAGTCACCAATTAAAACTTTTAAAGAAGGAATGTGTTTTTTCAATTAAGATTTAATAAGTGTCTACTAAGCACCAGGAACTATTCTAGGTACTGGAGAGAGATCTGTAATCCAAACTGAAACCTCTGCTGCCAAATTACTTATATTTTGTTGTAATGATGAATAATAAAGATATAATAAATAAAATAAAATTAAATTAAAAGTATGTAAGGTGGTTGATAAGTGTTACAGAGAGAATTAATTAGGTAATTGAGACATAGAGATTGGAGAAGGAGGAGCTGGTTACAAGGAAGGCCCGAGTAGGTTTTACTTCAAAGGTCACATTTGACTCAATTTCCAAAAGAGATGAGCAAAGGAACGATCAGGATATCCTGCAGAGAGCCTTCCAAGCACAGAAAGAAGTAGATGAGAGCCTACCTGTCTGGGTGAAAGAGTCAGTGTGACTAGAACTGAGGGGTGGGAGGAAGAATCAAGGTCTTAGGAGGAAGAGTGTGAGTGTTGGGGGCAGGAAGTTGGGGGCGGTTGATTGTAGGTCATTCCAAGGATATAAGTCTGTTTCCGAGTGAGCTGGAAGGTGCTGGAATATAATCTAAGGGAATTTTAATCTTCCCTTGAACAATTACAATGCTCTGAGAAATGTAGGTCATTCCAAGGATGTAAGTCTTTTCCCGAGTGAGCTGAAAGGTACTGGAATATAATCTAAGGGAATTTTAATCTTCCCTTGAACAATTACAATGCTCTGAGAAATGTAGGTCATTCCAAGGATGTAAGTCTTTTCCCGAGTGAGCTGAAAGGTACTGGAATATAATCTAAGGGATGTAAGTCTGTAGGTCATTCCAAGGATGTAAGTCTGTTCCTGAGTGAGCTGAAAAGTACTGGAATATAATGGAATTTTAATCTTCCCTTGAACAATTACAATGCTCTGAGAAATGAAAGAAACTATATAATTTATTTTTATAAGTATTTTAAGACTTTCTAGCTGCTCATTTTTTGTAGTATATATCCACGTATGAATTTTAAAATAGATCCCTTTACGTCAAATCTGTCAAGCTACAAAAATATTATTTTTGTTTCTGAAAGTTGGAAGTTGAATTAGCCAATTTCACTGAGCCCACGGCACTTTGCTAGCAATTGAGAAACTGAACATGAAGCAGGGCTGGAGTGCTATCTACTTGAGACGCTATATACATTAGAAAGAATTAGTCATTGGACTCAATTAAAACTTGCTAATTTTTAGCAGGAACTACATAAATTTCAATAAGATATAACAGATATTTGTGAAAACGGTTTAACATGAAATTTTCATTTTCACCAGTAAAAAATTTTGGAGTCTTTATAATACTTTTGAACAGTTATTTATTGCTTATTAAGTTTAGATGCTGAATAAACTCTTTAACCATATTATCTTAAGCACAAAATTATTATTACCTAATAATAATGTTATTTCCACTATGCATTAGTATCACCACTCCTAGTAGTAATAGTAGTAGTAATAGAAGTATCCCTGTTTCAAAGGAGTGAAAAATCAAGCTGAAAATCAGAGAGGTCAAGTCATTTTTATAGTGCAGAGGAGCCAGAACTGTTTTATAAACCCAGTTTGCCTGACTGTAGAGTCCATACACTATGGAAAACTATCTCTGCTTTATAAAGTTAACTTAGAAAAAAATTGCAAAGCTATTAGGTGTCAAAGCATTTAATGCTCTGATTATAATGCAATCCTTATGTGTGGGTAGCCCATCAAATGTGATTTCCCTCACCATTTTCCCTTAGAAGTGGTAAAATAATTTAGAAGACTGCACATGGAGTTTGTTAAGAGAATGCACTTCATTTTTGTAAACGTATTTACAGTCTTGGGTGTCGTTTCATAAGGAAATGCACTCCACCTGTTGATGCTTACAGAAATTCTCTCCACAACAATGGTGAGGACTTTACACACATAATGGTAATTTTAGAGCAGAAACAGGTCAATCACAATTTGTACATATAATTTTGGAAGACACAGTGTGTTATCCAGTGTCTCCAAGGAATGTGTTCCACAAGGAAATAAAGCACAGCTCTACCATAAATGCTACTGGATATGTCACCACTCTGTTCTACCTTGCACGCAAACTCTTTGCAAAACTGGTCTTTGACCTGTATAAATTTGACAGCACTGAACCATTTGGAACCTCGACCCCTATTCCAAAAGTTTTCTCTTTTATAAAACTAAAATAAGGCTCTCATTTTCTTAGTACAATTTGCTCTCAGCTTCCATCCCCCAATTTTAACTTTGGATCATGTCAGGTTAGGTAGTAAACCTCCTACTGCCCTGCTCCCATTACCCTATTCAAAGATTGGAAGTTATGTTAATTGTAACCTATTTCTAATGCCATCCTTAGAGTCCATGCCATGGGACTAACTTTTAATGAGATCCTTTTGGCTTCCCCAGATAAACTAAATCTTCTTGGCTAACATCCAAGGCATAGTCATCTTGTATCAAATCCTGCTCCAGAGAGTGTGGTGATACAAATGTCGACAACAGTAAATACATCACCAGCTCCAGTAAAACAGTAACTTTAATTAAATATTAATTTGTTGCCCATAATAATTTGCAGTTTTTAAGGAGATTTCAAATATATTTACTCACTCTTCACAACAGCCCAGTGTAATAGATAGAATAGAAATTATACTCTGTTTTACTCATAAGGAAAGTAAGACTCTAAGACAATAAGCAGCCTGTCTCAGGTTAGACACCTGAAAAGAATTACATACAGTTTCAAGTTGAGGAATTCTGACTCTCTTATTCTAGGAACTCTTCTCACCACAGCATTAAGTCTAAGCAAAAAAACTGAAGTGAAATCACTTACAAATTTGTTGGTAAATTATAAGTACAATACTTTCTTTGGGGCTAAATATACAAAGAAATCTTAGAGTAATTCTTTGCATGAATTTTTTTCTGCAAGTGTCAAACAAGAAAAATTTTCAGGGTGTAAAAAAATTTTAACATTATGAATAATGAAGGGAAACTTTCCCAACCAGCTATTAAACAGTATACTAAAATTAACAATAATTTTTAAAATATGGTACTGGTACAAGATTAGCATGGAGCAGTTCAAAAACAGACCCAAGGCTATTAAAGAACTTATGATGTTCCAAAGGAAATGGGGTGGAAGAGTTAAATTATTAAAAAATTAGTGTTAGAAACATCCTCTGCCTTCTTAATCTATCTTGCAGCAGAGAATGAAATATATTCCGAATGGATTAAAGAACTAAATGCAAAGAAAATATACAGTATTTAACAAATTGAGGTTGCTGTGAACCGTTGCCCAAGGTGTATGCTGCAGCAACCATGGGGTTATACTCACGTGACCAGCAACATGAATTACACACCCTCTTGGGTGAGAAATATTAGCACTTTGCAGTTAATTTTTGGTTGGGGAATGATCTTTTTAAATGAGAAAGCAATATAAAAACCACATTAAAAATAGGCTGATAAAAATAACCACACAAACATATTTTAATGCATAAAACATCATAAAATTAAAAGATAAATAAGAGCTGGTAAAAAATTGCAACAAATATGATAATCTTATAGGATTTATGTATTAAATACATACAAAAATGTAATGACATCAAATTTAACTTTATAACACCCAAACCCCAATAATACTATTCATTACTTATGTAAGTTAGGGTAATGCTCAAAGGTATAACAAAAAGACCCCCAAATGTAAAATGGTTCAAACATAATATAAACAAGCATTCCTAACTTTTTTGTACCAGGGCCACATTAGCAGTGTGGTGAAGCTTAGGATCTTTCATCAGAATACTGTTTTAAAATACATAAAATAAAATGTAGGAGTTCCCATCGTGGCGCAGTGGTTAACGAATCCGACTAGGAACCATGAGGTTGCGGGTTTGGTCCCTGCCCTTGCTAAGTGGGTTAACGATCCGGCGTTGCCCTGAGCTGTGGTGTAGGTTGCAGACGCGGCTCAGATCCCGCGTTGCTGTGGCTCTGGCGTAGGCCGGTGGCTGCAGCTCCGATTCGACCCCTAGCCTGGGAACGTCCATATGCCGCAGGAGCGGCCCAAAGAAATAGAAAAAAGACAAAAAGAAAAAAAAAAAAAAGTAAAAGATTTCAAAAGAAATCAATTATATTGAAATGCATTTTGAAAATCTTAAAATAACTTGTGAAATAATAATGAAAGTTCTTCTTTATTAAAACATTAAATAACAAAATATAGCAGCAAGTTTAATCACTACCCTAATTTCAAGGTTTTGATGAGTATGAACTAAATTTCAGATACCTGATGCAATCGTAATGGAATACAAAAATACCTACACAGGTAATACTGATGCTACTATTTTGTTGCCTATATTTGTAATACAAGAAAATGCTAAACTGCAGTTAATACATTGGTGGAAATAATATTTTTCTCTCATTCCAAGTTCACAAATCCTCAAACTTTGTATCTGGCCCCCTTAGGGATCCACAGGCCTCCTGTTAGGGTGTTCCTTTCCTGCTGGTGTCATGTCCTAGCATAAGGTAGAGGAGTGAGTGCAGACACCAGCTGAAGGTAGTCTCAGGGGGTGATCCAGGGGCCAACTGCAGGAAGCTTGCCACCTTTAGTGTGTGGCTTCCAAAGTTTCCATCCTTGTTCCCACCTCAGCCAGCCAGAGGAAGAGAGATACATATCAGAGACTTTGATGGGCCAAACCTGGATGTGGTGCATATCACATCTGTTCATATTTTGCCATAGAACTTTGTCCCATGAACACACCTATCTGGCCAGTGAGATTGGGAAATGTACATAAGCTGTATGGCTAGGGAGAAGAGGAGAGTATGGGCGTTGATGAGAAGGCAGCAGCCTTTGCCCAATCATATATCAAGTTTGCAAATAATGACTATCCTCACTGAGGTAAAGTTAGAGCAAGAAATGAGAACTGTTATAGAAATGAACTAGGTTAAAAAACATTTTCAAGATCAAACCATCAAGATAAAACAGGGGTTTTAAAATTGTTTCAGTTCCTTCATCTTTGAATTTAATTTCTGTGAATGTTCCTAAGAATGTAATATAAACTGAAGGAAAAATTATGCACAATTAAATCATAACAGCATTAATTTAAATAGCAGTGTAGTTACTGTTAATTATAAAAGATATATACAATAATCCAAATAAATTAGCAGTCAGTGAAATTGAGGTACATCCATATGATAGACTACTGTGTTTATGAGTTTTAAGAAGTAAAACCGAAATTTCTTGAACCCATGTATATGCTTGGCATTGTACCTATCATTTTACATGTCTTAAATCCTGGGAACTACATCCTGAGATACTTTCTTGATCCCCTTTTAAGTGTTTGGGAAAAACTGAATCTCAGCAAGGATTGTAAGCATCAGTTTGGTCTATGCTGGCTGCTCATCTAAAATCCATTCTCTTTTCTTCCTAAGTAACAGAAGTCCAATTTTGTTTGGAGTTGCAATGTGCTTGGTTAAAAATACTCAATCATCATACTAACACAAATGAGGCAACCTTGTGCCTATTTATGGCCAATGCAATTTAAGCAGAGTTGGCTATTCTAAAGGAAGACTCAACTGGAATAAGTCTTTTCAGTCTTTGGTCTTGATCATCCCCTCTTCTTCTTTCCAATAAGCATAGGTAGCCCACATGTGTAGCAGTTGTCTTGCAATCATGGCTGAAAATCACAGGCTAAGAATGGCAGGACCAGATCAAGGAAAAGCCTGGACTGTGATGAAATTCTTGAGGACTGTACCAGCCCATGTTTGTCTAAGACCCTTAACCCTGTTTGTTTGGGTCACAGGAGTTAGAATTTTATTAAGTACAGCCAAACACAATTCTATCTGATGCAGCTAGTCAGTGGCAAAAATCAAGACATAAGCCCAGATCTATTTGACTCAGAGACTTAAGTGTAATTATATACTAATTTTGTCCTTATTCTTTCACATTAACTTTGAAAGGCAGGATACTAAAATTGTATATGTACTATGATATAAACTGTATTAATATGCATGACAAAATACTGGAAGAGAAGATACCAAAATTTTGATAATATTTATTTCTGGGTAGCAGGATTATAAGGGTTAAAATTATAAGTTTTAAACTAAATTTATAAAAAGATTTTATTATTATAAATGTAATAAATGCTTATTATGGATAATTTGCAGTTAAAAGGACAGAACAAAGGGAAAATGAAATGTAATATCTTAAAATTTTCTCTACATTTATGTTTTAAAATTTTATATGCTATTTTGTAAACTGCTATTTTTATTTACTATTATAAGAATTTCTCATTGTTATTAAATAATTTAGAAGTACCATATTAATGGCTACCTATTATTCTAGCATGTGGATGAATACAGATTGTTTATACATTTTTCAGTTGAAAATTTTAATTAGTTTACAATTTTAAATATTAGAAATAATGGTCTGATAACACTTAGGTTTGTAAATCTTAGTCTCTTTACTGAGAGTTTCCTTGACATAAGTTCTCAGAAGTCTGACTTCTGAGAATCTATGTTATTGCTTTGGTCATGCACTTTCAAATAAGTTCTTCAGAAATACTTGCAAAAATACTTGCACCAGGTGGGAATGAGTGTGTTCCATCCTGTAGAGGCCTTGGGGTGCCTCACATCTTTATGCATCCTTAGCTGACTACTTTCAAGCAACTGGTTCAGTGGTTTCCCAGCGTATATTATTTTATGTTAATTAAAATGTCCCTTGCAAAATTGTGGGGAAATTACCGATTGAACAAAAAAAAATACTAATATATTGTACACAAGAAAAATGGCAGAGCTAAAATTTCTACTACCTCTAGTAAGAGTTCTTTGTCAGCCACATTATAAGGCAATTAAAAAATGACAATCAGAGCAAGAAGGGGTTAAAGATAGACACACAAGAGATGAATACTGAAATAAAGATGTACCTCTGTCATTATTAACAGCTAATCTTTCCCTAAATGTACATTTTTTTCCTTAAAATAGTCAATGACAATGAAAGATATATATGAATATAAATAAATATTTCTACATTGAGCTTATATTTTTGATATTTTGTAATTAATGAGGTGCAGTGTCGAAATACAGTGAGCAGTTTTTTTAAATTAAGTAATTTATATCACGGCTTCTATTTTTAAGGTAGTAATTCCTTTCTAAAAAATAAAAAACTTTCAATGACCTCAATATAATTACTTTTTCCAAAAAAATCAAAGTCCTAAGTATACAATAAATTTTAAATACGTACATATTTAAAGCAAGTTGATATTTAACATGGCCAATATAGATAATACATATTTTCATTTATCTACATTATTTATTTTTTTAAATTGTACTTCAGTTAAACAGGATTGGATTGATCATTACCTATAGTTCATAATGTACTCTCATTATGTATATGCATGATCTATATTTTAATTATTTAGTTATTTTAAATAGTATAATAAATGCTTATGAGCCTACCACTCAAAATAAAAACTAGAAACTTGACCATATCTTGTTTATGATTTTGTCCAACAAACCATTCCTTTGCTACCAGATGGTTTCAATTTCATGAGGCTATGAATATTTTTTAATATTTTGTTTTATAAGCACTTCTCCATACTTTCCAAAAATTTTGAAAACCATTTTCTAATCTTTTTTTTTCTTTTTTTTAATTTTATTTTCCCACTGTACAGCAAGGGGATCAAGTTATCCTTACATGTGTACATTACAATTACATTTTTTTCCCCACCCTTTGTTCTGTTGCAACATGGGTATCTAGACAAAGTTCTCAATGCTACTCAGTAGGATCTCCTTGTAAATCTATTCTAAGTTGTGTCTGATAAGCCCAAGCTCCCGATCCCTCCCACTCTCTCCCCCTCCCATCAGGCAGCCACAAGTCTTTTCTCCAAGTCCATGATTTTCTTTTCTGAGATGTTCATTTGTGCTGGATATCAGATTCCAGTTATAAGTGATATCATATGGTATTTGTCTTTGTCTTTCTGGCTCATTTCACTCAGTATGAGATTCTCTAGTTCCATGTTGCTGCAAATGGCATTATGTCATTCTTTTTTTATGGCTGAGTAGTATTCCATTGTGTATATATACCACTTCTTCTGAATCCAATCATCTGTCGATGGACATTTGGGTTGTTTCCATGTCCTGGCTATTGTGAATAGTGCTGCAATGAACATGCGGGTGCACGTGTCTCTTTTAAGTAGAGTTTTGTCCGGATAGATGCCCAAGAGTGGGATTGCGGGGTCATATGGAAGTTCTATGTATAGATTTCTAAGGTATCTCCAAACTGTTCTCCATAGTGGCTGTACCAGTTTACATTCCCACCAACAGTGCAGGAGGGTTCCCTTTTCTCCACAGCCCCTCCAGCACTTGTTATTTGTGGATTTATGAATGATGGCCATTCTGACTGGTGTGAGGTGGTATCTCATGGTAGTTTTGATTTGCATTTCTCTTATAATCAGCGATGTTGAGCATTTTTTCATGTGTTTGCTGGCCATCTGTGTATCTTCTTTGGAGAAATGTCTATTCAGGTCTTTTGCCCATTTTTCCATTGATTGATTGGCTTTTTTGCTGTTGGGTTGTATAAGTTGTTTATATATTCTAGAGATTAAGCCCTTGTCAGTTGCATCATTTGAAATTGTTTTCTCCCATTCTGTAAGTTGTCTTTTTGTTTTCTTTTGGGTTTCCTTTGCTGTGCAAAAGCTTTTCAGTTTGATGAGGTCCCATGGGTTTATTTTTGCTCTAATTTCTATTGCTTTGGGAGACTGACCTGAGAAAATATTCATGATGTTGATGTCAGAGAGTGTTTTGCCTATGTTTTCTTCTAGGAGTTTGATGATGTCCTGTCATATATTTAAGTCTTTCAGCCATTTTGAGTTTATTTTTGTGCATGGTGTGAGGGTGTGTTCTCGTTTCATTGCTTTGCATGCAGCTGTCCAGGTTTCCCAGCAATGCTTGCTGAATAGACTTTCTTTTGCCCATTTTATGTTCTTGCCTCCCTTGTCAAAGATTAATTGACCATAGGTTTCAAGGTTTATTTCCGGGTTCTCTCTTCTGTTCCTTTGGTCTGTCTGTCTGTTTTGATACCAGTACCACACAGTTTTGATGACTGTGGCTTTGTAGTATTTCTTGAAGTCTGGGAGAGTTATGCCTCCTGCTTGGTTTTTGTTTCTCAGGATTGCTTTTGCGATTCTGGGTCTTTTGTGGTTCCATATAAGTGTTTGGATTGTTTGTTCCAGTTCTGTGAAAAATGTCCTGGGTCATTTGATAGGGATTGCATTGAATCTGTAGATTGCTTTGGGTAGTATGGCCATTTTTACAATATTGATTTTCCCAATCCAGGAACATGGAATATTTTTCCATTTCTTTACATCTTCTTTGATTTCTTTGATTAAAGTTTTATAGTTCTCGGCATATAGGTCCTTTACCTCCTTGGTCAGGTGTATTCCCAGGTATTTGATTTTGTGAGGTGCAATTTTAAAAGGTATTGTATTTTTGTATTCCTTTTCTAATGTTTCATTGCTGGTATACATAAATGCAACTGACTTCTGAATGTTAATCTTATATCCTGCTACTTTGCTGAATTTATTAATCAGTTCAGGTAGTTTTGGGGTTGAGTCCTTAGGGTTTTCTATGTATAGTATCATGTCATCTGCATACAGTGACAGTTTGATCTCTTCTCTTTCTATATGGATGCCTTTTATTTCTTTTGTTTGTCTAATTGCTGTGGCAAGGAATTTTCTCATCTTTATATGAATTTTCAAATTATGATTTTGATTGCTTCAAAATGAAATGGTTAAAGATTTTTTCTCTTCTAGAACCTAATCTAGTGTCATATTTAAAATCCAATTTAAGTAAATAGTTATGAAATATTGAACAGGTTTTTGTGGCTTTGTAATGCAAACATATCTAAATGATATGTCCTTTCAGGTCTAGCAAATATAAAATTGCCGTAAATCCTCTCAGTGGACCTAAGGCAGTAAGATTCAAAAGGGGCTTATAATAATAATAGACTTGTTTTAATTAAGTTCAGTAAATATGTATTAAGCACCTACGAAAGAGATGATATAGAGTTTGACATTGGTAGTAGTAAATGATGGTGACCCAAAATGACCAGGATAATGGCTTCTATCCAAGGAGTTTAAATTCTAAGAGAGAGTCTAGGAATAGAACCACACACATCAGGAAACACACCATAAGAGAGAGGTAGCAGATTAGGTCAGCGGGAAAAGATAGGGTATTCAATATGTAGTGTTGGAATCACTGTTTCATAATTATTATTAAATAATAATTGGGCTTATTACTTAATAAAAATTGTTGGGATATTTTATATGTAAAAAAATTGTATCTGCATCTCTCATCAATCAAAACAAATTCTAATGTAGGATAGACTCATGTCATAAAGATATGTGATTCTAGAAAAAATGACACAAATTCTAATATTAAAGAAAAACAAAGTTAAGGAAAGCAACTATTATTCTGGATTGGGGATGATGTTAGAATTCAAGGAAATTGTGACATTTGAGTTGGGCCTTCAAGGCTGAGTGGGATTAAAATAGAACTAAGAGACAGAGGTAGAAATACAGGAGGATTTGTTCCAAAAGTATATTTTCAAGCAAGGTTACCAGTTCATCATGGTTCGCTTGGTGTTTCCCTACTTGAGCAGTGAAAGTCCCATGTCATAGGAAAAGGGCAAATCAGGGCAACTAGGCACATGGAGAACAAAGCTTTACCTTTTCTATGACTCCTCCTGATTTCCTAAACAAAGAAACAAATAATCCCATAACCCCAGAGAAGTGTCAGCTTTCGGAAACCGAACTCAGCTTCCTGCCCTAACCACTTTCTCTGAGATGGGAGGTTTAGGATTTCAAAGTTCTTTGCGCTTCTCAGTTACCTCTAGCAGTACTTCCCTTCAACCTACTTGAGATCCAACATCCTCCACTGGGACGTCAAATTTTGGCCTTTCTCTGATAACCATCTTCCATTCTCCGAGCTCTCTTGCTACCTTCTTCCTGCTGAGGCTCCTGATAATTCTTACCAACACCTTTGGTCCCTCAACCCACTCCTAATTCTCCATCACCAGTTTGGATTTTGTTTATCGAGCCTATCCACATACCAACTAATGTAACATCCTTATTGAGATAAAATGCTTTGAAGTTAGATATCTATCTCTGTTTTATTTTGTACCCATCTCTGCATCTTACTATCATAGGAACTTAAGTAATAGAGTTAACTCCTCTGAATCTTTTTTCTCAGCTGAGAAATGAGATAATATTGCCTTCTATTTCATAGGGTCCTTGTGGAAGTAAATCTTATCACTCACAAGATACTGTTGAAAAAACACATTTTATAATTGTATGTACAGAATGATTACACTTTTGTGTATGTAAGTGTGTTTTGTGTATGAATGTTTATAAATGCAATGAAAAGAAGAAGAAACCAAATCCTTAAAAATGGTTAGCTTTCAGAGAGAGTTTGAAAAGGGGGAAAAATGGGAAGTAAATGATCTCCACACACTCTTTTTGAATTTAGTGAATGTTATACAATGAACTCAGGTTATTTTGAAATTTAACTATAAGTGAAGACAGTACACAAAGGAACAAACATAGAGGTTTCATAGGAGAGTTGATACTTAAGTTAGCCTCCATATGTGGGAGAAGAGAAAGGGAAAGGTTTTGCAGCAAAAAGAGTAATGTAAACCATGGAATAGACAGCAATGCTGCCAGCACTCTGCAGATGTCCTGAATGATGAAGGATGGGGTGCAGTGAGAGAGATGTGTATGGGAAGGTCATAAGAAATAAGGCTGGAGAAATGAGCATGGCTAAATCTGAGTGCCCTTTGAATGTGACACTGTGGAACTTGAACTTTATCCTCAAAGTAAGGGAAAGCATTGAGAGGTTAAGAGGAATGAAAAAAACAGATAGAAGCTGAATTTTAGAAAGGTTCTGAACCAGACGATTTAATAACAACTAAGATAACAGCCAATATTTTTTAGTATTTATTATATACCAAATATTAAGCTAAATTCTTTCTCATATATTCCTAAGAACAATCCTGGGAGCTAGATACAATAATTGTCTCTACCTTATGTATGAGGAACCAAGTTCTTAAAAGGTCACACAATTTATAAATGGTCTCTTTGAGCCCTAAGTAGGACTGACTAGCTAATTTGTGAGACCCAGTGCAAAATGAAATTGTGGGAGTTCCCATCGTGGCGCAGTGGTTAACGAATCCGAGTAGGAACCATGAGGTTGCCGGTTCGATCCCTGCCCTTGCTCAGTGGGTTAACGATCCGGCGTTGCCGTGAGCTGTGGTGTAGGTTGCAGATGCGGCTCGGATCCCGCGTTGCTGTGGCTCTGGCGTAGGCCGGTGGCTACAGCTCCGATTCAACCCCTAGCCTGGGAACCTCCATATGCCGCGGGAGCAGCCCAAGAAATAGCAACAACAACAACAACAAAAAGACAAAAGACAAAAAAAAAAAAAAAAATTATAAAAAACAAACAAACAAACAAAAAAAACCAAAATGAAATTGTGGTAGCCCTTGTTAAGAAAACACCTTTTGACTATCAGAAGGTGACAACAGAGCATTAAACCAAATGAAGGGCCCTTCCAAGGGCAAGGTGCACTGTAACTGCATAGGTCTTCTGCCCATGAAACTAGCCCTGCCTTAAATTAGTACTTTCAACCTTTGGGCTATGTTCTATCTCTCCTGAGTAAGTTACTCAATGTTGAGGTCCCTGGGGGTAGTCAGAGTTCTTAAGTAGTTATCAGTTGAATTTTTTGATGCCTGGAGGAAAGAAACTTCCTCATGGTCAGGATTTGGATATTTAATCCCACCTATGTCAGACAGCTTCTCAGTGGGGTATCAAAAGTATTAGAAGACTTGAAACTCTCTGCTGACATTCTGTCTGAAAATAGTAAATGCTGGGAACAAAGACGCTTCCTGTAGTACAAAGGGGAACTACAATTAAATACTAGCCTATTTCCTATAATTCCCTTCACAATATACTCTAACAGCAAGTATTCCTTCTTTTCTTAGAATGAAACTTGGATGACATTGTGCAATATTTGGATGACAAAGAATCTTAGCACTACAAACAACAAAAAAATGTTTTTTCGTCATTAAAGTATGCAGAGATCCATGATAATAGTCAGACCACTGCTGGGAGAAGGGGATATTAGTACTGAATAAAAAACTTGTTCATCCTACATGGTTAAAAAGCATTAAAGGCAGATGTTTTCTAGGGTGCAATTCCATTATTCCTGGAGGTGAATACTATCCAAAGGGACTACTAGTATCTACTACATGATGCATTACTGGAGCTTGGGTAACATTTCATTGTAAGCAACAATAACACAGGGTAGTTGATTCAGATTTTATTATAAAAGCGTTAGTTTTCACTGCAAAAGTCCATTTTGCTTTTTGATAGAGATGGAAACAAAATGAAGCTAAAAACAAAAGATGATATCCAATGTGAATAGAGGTAAAGGTTATACATAGGATGTTTTTTTTTTTTAATCATATGTCTCTAAGATCAGCTCCTTGAAACACTCATATGAATTCTATAATTAAATTTTGTCATTGGGTTAGATAAGAGGATATCAGGGTGACATGTAGTCACTGATTGTTGTTTGGCATTTCATGTCATTTTTTAAAAAAGTGACTTGTCTTCCAATGTGAATGTGCTAACACAGTGTTAAGCAAATTTCTTAAGTATCATTATGATCCTAGGTTTAAATACAATTTTTTTTCAAACACATGAAACTCTCATATACTTTAAATTTTAAATAACTTTATTAAGATATAATTGACATAATAAGCCACACATATTGGAAGAAGGGAATTTTAGTTTTAAAATATGTATTTACCCATGAAAATAACACCAAAAACCAAGATAGTAAACGTATTTGTCAACTCTCAAAAATTTCCTCTGCTTCTTGGTAATCTCTCATTTCCCCATGCCCAATCCACCTCTACCTTATTCTCCAGACAATCACCAATCTGCTTTCTGTTACTAGAGATTTGTTTATATAAATAGAATCATACAGTATGTACTTCCTTTATTAAGCATAATAATTTTGAGAGTCACATCATAGTACACATCAATAATTCATTCATCTTTATTTCTGATTACTATTCTACAGACAAATTTATTGCTGATTACTATTCTGTAGACAAATCACATTTGTTTATCTGTTCACCTGTGGATGGACATTTGTGTCGTTTCCAGTTTGGGAGCGATTACAAATGATCTCCTTAGAACATTTGCATATAAATTTTTGACAGGCAGCTATATTTGTATTTCTTGAGCAAATGCTTTGGGTGGAATGAATGAATCATTTGAGAGATGTGTATTTAAAATTTTAAGAAACTATCAAACTATTTACCAAACTGAGTAAACCATTTTATATTCCAACCAGTAGTGTAAGAGTTCCAGTTGCTCCATGTGCTTGTCAACACTTACAATAAATGCAGTCTGTATCTCTTGTGCAAATGCTAGTTACTTAGTATTCATATCAGATAGTATTTATTGATAAGAAAAATATAAAGCATGATTCATTTGAAGAAGTTAGAGGGCAGAAGTAAATATCTGTATTTCAAAGTCATCCTGAGAAATCTGTCAGCTTTCTGTTAGTTTTCCTTGTCATTATCAGTTACCAGAGTAAAAATGATCACCCCCAAATTTAAATAGATATTTCTACAGTGATAGCTATTCTTTATTTATGTATGTAGAAGTAACAAATAAGTCCATCAGAACTATAGATGAAAGCCCAAAAGGAAACAAATTAAAGTACAACTGCTCAGAAAATAGAAATACAGTTGAGTGAGAAGTATCTATGCAATAAGGACATTGTAGTTAAGTTAGAGTAGCATTTTTGCCTCTTAAATATATTTATAGTGGACTCAAAATAATCTGGTCACTAGCCAGCCCAGAAAGCCCAATGATTTTGGTTTAGCTTCTATCAGAGGACAGAGTGTGCTTTTGTTAAGACATAAGGTAGATATTAGATCTCATTTCAAAACTTGCAGGAGATAAGAGTGAGAAAATATCTGTTGTATTTTACTCTTTCTGGTTGATCTGGGAAACACATGGATCAACTCAAGAGTAGCACCCTGTGACCATTATACACTGTCCAAGGGTTTCAGCCTCTCTTACTCTCTTAGAAAACAATTGAAGATGAACAGTGATTATTCAGGTGTCTCTATGCAGTGATGAAGAGGTTACAGCCATATTTCTTCATCTATTCCAAGCACTGTTAGCAATGATATAAATATACCTAACTCCTTTTTTATAAGTTCAGTTGAATGATGAAGTTTAGTTCCTAAATTATTTGATCTAGAATATAATCACGGACTCCTATGATCTTATAGTTGGAAGACATCAAAATGCCTTCTGAGAAAGTCCATTTTTCTTGAAAAGTGTTTAATAGATAAAAGGTACTTATTTTTACCATGCTAAAGTTTACCTCACAACTATTCCTTTCGTACTAATGGAAGATTTCCCATTGCTAAAGAAAAGACTGAGGAAAGTGTGTAGAAATATCATGAAAAGGATATGAGCTTGAAACATACTTCCACCACTTACTTTACATATCAAGTCCTGGATAACATTTATCTTGAATCTCTGTTTCTTCATCTTATGGAATGGAGGTAATAACAACCACATACTACAGTCATTTGAATGTTACTGAAATTATTATAATGCCCAGTGCCTAATAGCTAACCACTAGTTCCAACTGTTAGTTACCTTATTCTCCCCAGTGAACCTGATAGCGTAGCTTAAATTAGAAAGATTAGACCTTATCTTGGGAAAAATAATTATTGCTATCTGGTCATGATTGCTTTTTTTTTAGAAGTTTCCTACATTGAGATTTTTACTGAGAAATGAGTGTTAAAATTTGAGTGCTTCCAAATAATCTGTTAAATTATTTTATTCATTAGTTCCTTCTTAGTCTTTTATTTCTAAAATTGCAAAGAATTCCTAAGTAAGAGTTATCATAAAAAAAACAGGAATATTACATAATGGGTCATTAAATATTTTTACCTTCCTCTTGGCTACAAAAGTCTAACCACAATTGTTTCAGTGTCTGTCTGTCTATCTATCTGTCTATCTATACATCTATCTATCTCTCTCTCCATCATCTATCTATCTGTCTATGGCTGATTCACTTCTCAATGTGATCACAAACCAGCTTTATCGTAAATAGATTTTCCCAGTGGAATCAACAATAAATACCATTGGATACCAATCTCATTGACTATAGAAGAACTGGGATAAACTCATCAAACTCAATGAGTGATGTGTATTTATCTGTCTGGCGCAATACTGCCTGTGTGTAAAATATCCAAACTCTCACTGCATGCCTGCTGTCAGAATCTATTGACAACATACTTAATCACTGAATTCTCTACATTTCGGAAGCTTCACTCCTTTTCTATGGTATTTTTTTTTAATATATCTTACTCCTACCTTTCAAGCCATCCACAAAGCTGTCAGTTTTCTGATATGCTCTGCTTTCTCTGAATGTCTACATTTCAGATGGTACCCACTAGCTAAAAACTAAGTATAACTAGCATCCTACTCTAACAGAGTTCTTTCAACTTAACCAACCTGTTTTTTATAAATTTTTAAGTTTCAATTTTTTTGTTTTTCTTACCGTAATTAAAATTGCCAATCACCAGGGTACAAAGTGAAAGTCTAAGGTAAAATAAAAACATTCAAAATTTGTGATTTAGAATCCAGTTTATTTATGCTGTTCTCAAAATTATGATCATCATCAAAATTATTCTTCTTTTCTCCCTCCACCTCTTGATAAGTGACTTATAAGAATTATTAGCCACAAATGAGAATTCTTTATGAAGGATTCTGTGACTCCTTTTATCCTCTGACAGGTCAACTCTTTTAAGGAAAGCTGTCTTTTCTTGAAATGGAATGAGAACATTTTATTTAATACCTCAGTGTGTTAAAGTTGTCACTCTGGATTTCATCTACACTGCATGTTGACTCTAAACAAAACACTACCCTCCATACCCTTCCACATCAGCAAGTCCTGTCAGTTCTACCTGCTGATTATTTTCTGAATTTAGCCCCTTTTGACATCTCACTCTTACTCCTCTAGTCCAGTCTATATTATTTCTTATCTAGATTATCTTTGTCATCTGTTCCCTTGTCTTCCAGTTTCTGCTCAGGCTCTCAAATGTTCTATTCTTTCCCCTCTAACCAGAAGAGCAATTTAATGTGTAAATCTGATAAGCATTGACCTGATTAAAACTTTCCAGTCATTTTCAATCACTCATGGGATAAAATATAAACTCTTACTTTTGCCTCCTCTGTCCTTAGTGCCCTGTTCTCTTAGTGCCTTCCTCCCTCCCCTGCCACTTTGCCTCATGGCAGAGCCTTCCAGCCACACTGGCCTGCTAGCTATTTCTGCAACAAACCTAGTTCATTTCTAACTCAGACAATGGAATCTATTTTTCCAGATCTTTGTGCTGCTTGCCTTAATTACTTCCATATCAAAATCACCCTCATCTTTAATTCTTTCCTAGAACTTTCCATTCTCATTATCTAGAATTATATTATGCATTTGCATACTTATTTATAGCATATTAGTTCATTAAAGGTATGTAAACAGTGAATTTTGTGATAGAAAATATTATAAGAATTTAAAAAATGGTGAAACTGAAGTCAAAGCAAATGTGGAAAAAACTTCATGGGATAAGGAGCTCTTCTTGCCTGGGTCATCCCTCCTGAATATCAGAAACTGCTTAGAATGGTCAAGCAGTTTCTCTGGTCAGGCATCTTTGCTTAAAATACCTCAAACTAGTTTTTCAACAGAGAGTTTATAAACCCGAAGAATGTGGATAATTAGGTTGAAAATAACCAAGCTCACATCAGAAATAATATTTCAATATGTATATGTATCCATGTTTGTATTCAAATTTATGCCTTTTCTCTATATCTGTATCTATTAAGATTAGAAAAAAACTGCATTTAAAAAAAACCAATAATTTTAATAAGATGAATGTGTAACAATTTTTTATGTAGAAGAAAGTCAGAGGTAGGTTTTCCTGAAGTTCTAAATCACTCCGAGATTTCACCAGAGAACTAGGCTCCTATGATTTTTCTGCTCTATATTTTATTTATTTTATTTTTTATTTAATTATTATTTTTTGGTCCTTTTGCCTTTTCTAGGGCTGCACCCATGGCCGGTGGAAGTTCCCAGCCACCAGCCCACACCAGAGCCACAGCAACATAGGATCCAAGCCAGGTCTGAGACCTACACTACAGCTCACTGTAATGCCAGATCCTTAACCCACTGAGCAAGGCCAGGGATCGAACCCGCAACCTCATGGTTCCTAGTCAGATTCATTTCCACTTAGCCACGATGGGAACTCCTGCTCTACATTTTAGAATATTATTTCTATCTTCAAGTTTTATTGTCTCAAAATGGCTTTTTCAGCTCCAGCTATTGTATCCATGTTCTGGACAACAGAAAGGAGGAAGGAGCAAGTACAATGGGATCCATCTCTCAGTTACAAAACTTTCCTGGAAGTCTCATCAAGCTTTTGCTTACCTTTTATTTCATGTCTGAATTAGAAAAGCGGGTGTGTGTATGAGAAATGTTGTTTTATCTGAGTCCGGTGCAAACTCAATAATGAGGAGAGTCCTATAGTGAGGAAAGAAGGGGGAATGGATATGGAGTGGGGAGGAAAGAATCTCTGCCACTATATAAATATTGCCAAACTTCCACGAGTATACGTACATAACTAACGTGGGAGTCCTGTGGAAAAGACATTGTTTTTGTTCACTGTTCTATCCCATCATAGTGCCCAGCTGTTACTATATAATGCAATATTAATAGATTAATATAAAAATGAATGTCTGGTGTAATATTGGTGTATAATTAGACGTAGCTAGAGAGAAAGTCTCTGCCATTGTTCTAGTGTGGGCTATTTTCTCTTTAATCATCTGGCACCGTGTCATTTTGCAATCATCATTTGTGTCCTTTAACTGGCTGGTCCAATCTAAACCGTGTCAACTGTTTGCTTACCCATGTGAAATTTGATGGGATAGAAGCATGTTGTTTAAAGTTTTAATTTTAAAAGTTCAGACTAGTCACCAATTATAATTCTATATAACAAACTGTTTCTATTTTCTATCTATTTGAATAGATATAAGTAAATCCTGCAATTTCACCCTAAGATTTCCAATTCTGTAAGTCTACTACTAGGGAAATTTTTTAGAGGCCCTCTCTGTAATGCAGTGCCCTTGCCAACAAAAGAACAACCCCACCTCTTGTACCCAAAAGTTTTGGGATCAAAATTTCCCATGTGTGTCAGTTATCCACATACAACAAAGATTAAAACAGTCTAGTTTCTAGCTAATAGTAGTTTCCTTATTTTCATGCTTATCTGTGTTTAGGTTAAGGAAAAAAGTACCTAAATAGCTTTCTTGAAAATTATCTTTTCCTCTTTTCTTGTTTCTGAGATGTCTGCTTTTGACTGGCATGGGTGTAATATTTGCACTTGGTAGGGAATTTCCCCTTATTTTCTATCCTTGTCTGTCATTTTAACTCTTTAAGTACTCAGAGAATGAGACAACTGGTTTATACATATAATGATAAATTTTAAGACCTGAATGAAATTTGTAATGGCTTAACATATATGCTGAAACATCACAGTGTTATAGGATAGCTTTGTAAGCACAGAAACTAGACTCCTTTGCACATAATGACTGGATCTTTTCATGCCATGAATTCAGATGCAAGAAGATAATGGAGAGACAGAAAGAAAAAAATCACTAGGAGTGAAAAGAGAAAGGAGGAAGAACAAATACAAAGAAAGTGAGCAGTAGTGAGAACCATGTGAAGCAGGTGTCTTAGAGATAAGAATAAGAAAGCAAAGGAATATAGGAGATATGATGGCAAAAAAAAAATTAAAAGAGCTTCAGTCATATAACCACCTACACCATCTCAGAATTTTCTCTTGACATTACTTGTTGACTGAAGGAAAATCTATTTTGACTAAAAATCTAAGCATTTCTTTCAATTTAATTTTCTCAGAAAAAAAAGGAAGTAATAGTTTTACCAATTGGCAGATTATGATACATCTTAAGTTTGATGTTTTGATAATCCTGATATCTTGAATCCAACAAACGGCAGATGGAAGTTATCATATAGGCATATTGTCTATAACTAATATATTGCGATGTAGTATATGAGTTAGTTCCAGAGATTGAATTCAGTAGAAGGTAATTTCTACAGGGGCAGGTATTTTTGTTTCACCATCCAACTCAAGCACCTCGAAGGTAGTTGGCATATTATATGTACTCACAGACTATTTGGTAGATGCATGGATAAATCTAGCAAGAAAAAATCTACTCAACCCTTGATCTAAAAACAAAACATGCATTAACTATAATGTTTACATAAGGTTAAAAATCAATTACCTACCTTAGTTGAGAAAAATATGGAAATATGGACCATATTAACTAGAGATGAAGTCTAGAATTGAGTTGCAACAATACCTATCATATTTGCTATAGAAATAATTTTTATTTTAAGGATATAGTACAAAGCATTTGAAAGTATTTTGCCTTATGTTTATCACATAATAAGAAAACAAGTTTCTTTCCCATTTCTACTTTTCTTAAAAAGTGAATTTTTAAAAAGTGTATTTAAAAAATTATTGCATTCATATTATGAAGGGCTATCAATATCAACCAGGATCTACATGATAATACAGAAAACATACAGGCTTTTCAGGAAACTAACTCAAACCTCAGCTTAAAAGTAGGGTGGCCTAGGATAAGTTGCTTTACCTTTCTGAACCCAAACTTCCTCAACTATAAAACATAGATGACATTAGCTCTTATATTACAGTGTGACAGTGAGGATAAAATGAGATAACATGTTGAAATATTTAACACTGTGACGAAAGCATAGTAGGTCTTCACTGAATTTTTTACTGATACCCTGTTGCCAGAGCAATATGAACTTATCAAATCTCACATGATATTTTGGCTCATCTATTTTTAAAGGCATAGGAAATAAACATGCATCTCCTGGAATGCAAAGATGTTATGTTACATAACATTGTTTAACTAGCAGTAACAGAGTCCTTTTCTGAGTTATTCCAAAAAGGAGGAATTTGGAAGACTGAAGCTCCAAATTTGACCTATACCAAAGAGAAGTTCTCTGATAGGCAAATAATGAACCATCTGAGGAATTAAGTACTATTTTATGTGGCCACAAGGCAAAAGATTATCAAATAGTGACAACAGAGAAATGGTATGTGGTGAATAATTTCACTGCAGAAAATTTTCTCAAGGCATTTGACTTTCTATGGAATATATGACCTATCAGATTCACTCAACCAGTCAATGACTGTCTTATTTCAAGTCAATCAAAAGTGATGTGTTTATAGTGCCAGAAATTATGCTTAGAAAATATTAAACATTTCATATTGAGTCACTCATATTTTCCCTGGTATATATTTGCATTAGTAATTTGATTAAATGAAATACACACATATATTTAACAAAAATGTTTCACAGAATGAATGGTTCAAGAAAACATTTCTGTTAATTTGACACTTCACACTTAACCCATGTTTTTCATTCTAGACCAAAAAAAAAAAAAAAAAGGTAATAAAATATTCATTAACTTCACTGAAGCCCATTTATAGCAGATGGTCTCCGGAGGGTAAATTTCAAAACATTTGCTAGAGAGCGCTGTGCAAAATATGTAGTTGTCCTGACACAGCAACTTGTGTGAAGAACAGCAAATGCAATAGTCATTATTAGTAAGGAAGAAGTTCATCTATTGTGAATCACAATGCAGTTACCTTTTGTCATTTAGACTAGGAAAAGATAAGAATCACATTTGCTGTTGCTTATAATTTTGGGGGATTTTATAGCTAGGTAAAAAAGCATAAAAATGCCCACAGTCTCACTGAGAATTATGGTAATTCCTACAAAATCTCGATAAATCTCCTCTCAACATTCATTGTATTCTTAGAGAATTAAAATATTTGGGAACATATGGTCATGATAAGCACCTACAGGTATTGCAGAGTTAAAGGAAAAAAGGAGGAAAATTATGGATGTGTAGATGAATGCATGGAGAGGTGAATTGATGGGTGAATGAATGGATAAAGACAGACAGCTAGATAATTTAGAATATCAAAAGCAAAAAATGATAAAAATTCTAATCAGGCTATAAAAAAAGATTAATATGCTCTGAATCTCTCAGAGTCAAATATAAGTAGATAACAACTTAGAATAAAGTTACATTTTCTGGTTTGCCCAATTGCCTATTTGTTCAGAATAAAATAATTACCCAGATTTTTCAAATTCTTTGTATATGTTTCTGACTTCTATATAAAAATACTTTGAAATTTTATTATTCTAGTTTCAAGTTTTAACTCCTTTCAAATCAGTTCTTTTTAAATAGTGAAAAGTTTGATAAAGCCTTCTACATTGTATAATGCATGTTAATTATTTTTTAAATATCTATTTGTGATTTTAAAAAACACACAATATGAAAAAAACCACATAATATAAATTGTGGTTAAAAATCACATAGCATTGGCCATCCTAACCATTATCAGTGTATATTTCAATAAAGTATATTCATATTTTTGTACAACAGACCTCTAGAGCTGTATCATTTTGAAACTGAAATTATTTCCCTCTTGAACAAAAACTCACGTTTCTCCCTCCATCAGCCACTGATAACCACCATTTAACTCTCTGTTTTTATGACTTTAACTACATTGGTTGTTGCCCTATGTAATTGGAATAACACAGTACTTGCCTTTTATATGACCAACTTATTTCACTTAGTATAATGTCTTCAATGTTCATCCATGTTGCTACATGTGATAGGATATCCTTCCTTTTTAATGGATACATTCCATTGTGTGTGTTTATATTAATCCGTTGATGGATATTTGAATTGCTTCCACCTCTTTGTAACTATGAATAATGCTGTTGTAAATATAGATGTCCAAATCATTCTTCAAGACCCTTCTTTCAGTTCTTTTAGATTTATAAGGGTTGCTGTATCATGTGATACTTCTAATTTTAAATTCTTGAGGAACCATCATACTGTTTTCCACAGTGGTTGAACCATTTTACAATTCACCAACAAAAAATGTGTTCCAATTTCGCCACATCCTCACCCACGGTCGTTATTTTCTGTTTTTTTTTGACATTAGGCATCCTAGTAGGTGTAAGGTGGTATCTCATTGTGGTTTTGATTTGCATTTCTTCAATGTTTAGGTGGTGTTAAGAATATCTTCATATGTTTATTGGTCACTTGTATATATTATCTTTAGAGGAATGTCTATTCAAATTTTAATCAATGTCTATTGGAATGTCTATTCCAATTTTAATCAAGTTATTTTTTATTGTTAGTTGTAGGACTTTTCTATATTCTGCACATTAACTTCATATCAGATATATGATTCACAAATCTTTTCTCCCATTCCATAGGTTGCTTTTTGAATATGTATTGTGTCCTTTGATATGTTGAAGTTTTACATTTTGATGTAGTGCTATTTGTCTATTTTTGCTCTGTTGCCTTTGCTTTTGGTGCATTAGGGAAGAAGTTATTCCCACTTTGAATGTCATAAATTTTTCCTCCATATTTTCTCCTAGGAATTTCATAGTTTTGGGTCTTACATTTGAGTTTTTACATTTGGGTTTTTAATACTTTTTTAGTTAATTTTTATAAGGGCCCACTTTATTCTTTTGCATGTGGGTATTGCAATGTTTTTTTCTCATTCTCTCTCCCCACCCACTTTTTTCCTCCCACACATACCCTCCCAGAGGCATTTACATGAAAATCAATTTTTGATTTTTAAAAAAATCATCACTTGCTGTTGCTCCATATTTTCCTTTTCATGCTTGCATCTATTGTTTGGAATACTACAATAAGCCTCAATGAAAATTATCATGATACAATCAAAGATTAGCATATCAGGTGGAAAATTAATAGAAATAGATGAATGCTTGAGACAAGATTCTTCTCCTTTTCTGATAATATAAAGAGAAAAAAGCTACAAATTTTGACATAAAAGGGAAGTATTTCCAAGCAATACATATATATATTTTTTATTGATGCTGCCCCTTAACAGATTGACACATGTGAACCTCAGTACATAGAGAAAGTTGTCATTTATTTCTCACAGAAAGAATAGGAGGGTAGAAGACATTCAATGTTTGATTTATAAAATATAAATACTTGTTTTATATATATATATAATATAATATTGAATTGTACATGTAGAAAAATAATATTTTCAGGTGAGTCTTTATATAATTGCAAGATTTGTTATAAGATTTGATTCTATTCCCAGTTTGTTCCATTATATCATACAAATCTGCCATCAGGTAAAAATCCTATATGGTTGCACAAAAGTACTGTAAGTTAATTAGAAGTAAAATCCCTCAAAATCTCAATATTGCTACTTTTAAAGTACCCTTTATTCTTTCAAACATATCAAGAAACCACCACTATTGACACTTTATTCTCTATTCTATGTGAAATTAAATTCTCTCCAGGGTATTTTATATGACTTATTAGGATAGTCTGTTAGTAGGAAAAATTCTTCTCACTGTGACCAGAAGACTTTAAAATTGGTGGCAAAGGAATTTGGGTATTCTCAAAAAGAATCACTAAGCTGTGTATTTGAAGTTAGGTCTAATTTCATGTGAAAATATAGGTGCAAGCTCAGACATATTTTGACACAAGTATCTGGGAACTAGATATTGAACTAAACAATTTACAGACCTTGAAATAAGTAGAAAATTATTCTTGAAGTCATGTTAAAAAGTAAATGTAAAACTGATCCCATTAGAGTAAAAATAATCATGACTAAAATGTAATTCAGTAATGTAAGATTTTTATTTAAAACAAAACTTTTTTAAGTTTTATTGAAGTATAGTTGATTTACAAGGCTGGGAAAATTTCTGCTTTACAACAAAGTGATTCAGGTATACACATACCCATATCAATTCTCCTTCAGATTCTTTTTCCACATAGATTATCACAAAATATTGGGTTGAGTTCCCCGTGCTATATAGCATGCCTAATAACTTTAAATGGAGTATAATCTATAAAAATAATGAATTACTATGTTGTACACCTGAAATTAATGTACTTTTGTAAATCAACTATACTTCAATTTAAAGAAAGAGTATTTTGCAAGAAAAAAATTATTTTCTACCTCTTGGATCACTTATGTATAGTACTAACATTTAAAGAGTTATTTTCTTCTCAAATTTATATTATCTTTTTAAGCAGATAAATGAACCAGAGCCTTTATTAACTAAAGTAGGTCAAATCAGTATTCTCTGAATCAAAAAAAACCATAAGGAGGCTAATAATTGATGACAAAATTCTAATGTTATAGCTATCTGTCAAAGTTACTGTATTCTACACCTGACATTTTGGTAAAATATTTTCTTCAAAAAGTTCTTATTTTCTCTATGGATTTTATTTGTGTCTTTGTACAAAACCTTAAACATTTCCAATATATAGTTTTGATTGCAACATTTATATAGTTCATATGATTTCTCATGTTATCAGGCTAAGAGAAGAAGAACATATGCTGACATGTATTAACAGTTTATCCTAGGACAATGTACAGTCAGGGGACTAAACAATCAGGCAAGAAAACAAGAGTTCATTCTGTGATTTTCTGTGTGTCTATTTATTAACTGAGAGTTTTACTTGATTTAATGTTAAAATTCTAAAGGTACAAATTTGATTTTACTAAGAAAATACTTTCAAAGCAAGCAGACTAGAATATTGATACACTTTTTGACTAGCTCTGCCTGGTTTTGAGATAATTTTTTTATGAATAGTCAGCCCACAAAATGAAGCATGTAAAAATTCCCAACTAGATTTAGTGACTTTCTGTATGAGTCTAAAATGATCACGTGTTGTACTGTGAACTTTTCACATTTTCTATGCAATTAATGCAATCATATTTAATTCTAAGCACAACATAGTTCAGATACTACTCTGCAGATTGAGTCCTCTCTGTTTAAATTAAGTGATAGACTTCCTTTAAAAATCACTAAAAAAAAAAAAAAAACACATGATTATCAGGAGCTGCAAGCTAAGATTCTTTCCAAGAAGATTTTCTCAAAGGCTAAAGTCTGCTTATAGCCCTGTAAAATGGTCCAGTTATGATTACTCATGACAAAGGATTTCTGCATTAAAAAGTAAGTTTACAAAATAATAGATAACATTCCATTTCATTTTATGCTTATATAAGAGTTCCACTGGTTTCTAAACATAGAATAACTTTTTATAGAACCATAGAATTGTGGAACTAGAACAAAGTTTAGAGATAATCTCTAAGGAACTCAAGGTCCTAAAACTTTAAAGAATAGAAATTAGTAAAGCAATGAACAAAGAAATAATGTAGATAACATGAAAAACCCCAAACTGAAATTATTTGAAAATATTGATAATATACAAAACTCTTCCAAGAATGACAAAAGGAAAAATAGAAAATCACAAACAAGTAAAATACAAAATGAAAAGGGTGACATATTACACGTAGAGTAGATATTTTATAAATCATAAGAAAATATACTGAATAAATTTATGTCAGTCAAGTGGAAAACGTATGAAAAGAACAATTTCTTGGAAAAATATAAATGATCAAAATGCATGCAGTAAAAAATAACCCAATTGATCAACCACCACTTAAGAAATGTAATCATGAAGAAAAAACATTTCCTTCCGAAAGATGCCTAGCCCAGATAGATTTACAGGCAATTTATATAAAATTCAAAGAGATATACAACCTGTGGCAGAGAAAAAAATCAAGAAGGCTGGCCAATACATTTTATGACTAATATAATTTTAATACCAAATCTTGACAAAAAAATATAATGTTCAACCCTTAACCAGGTTCATTTATAATTATAAATGTGAAAACATTATATACCATTGTATAATAGTTACATTACGTCTTTGAATCTCAAGTAATTTATTCAAGGTTCACCATTAAAAAGTCTATACATTTAAGGCACAATGCTAACAAATACATAAAAATCATATGGTAATTCTAAAAAAGCCTCCTATATTAAAAATTTCTCCTAAAGGATATTTCCATTTTAAATACTTATCCCAGGTAGATTCTTAATATATCATATATCTCTTCCATAAAGAACATAATAGAAGACAAAAAATGTTTTATTTTCCTCCAAAATAATTAACCTTTAAAATTAAGTTTTAATTACAAATATTCTTTTGCTCTAGTCATCACTTAGTTCAGGATGCTGCTGGGTTTATGGTACTTGGGAAATTTTAAACAAGGTCTGAATGAAAAAATTAATATAAAATATACTACCTAAGCCTATAGCATCTTTACTGATATTGGCTGGCAACCCGAATATGATAAGAATCATATATTAAGAATGACTAACAAATTCAAGTTATCCAATAACATCATAAAACCTTAAAATGTTGCATGTACATGTTTAACTAATGGAGTTGAGCAGTCAGAGTAGCAGAGAGGAACTCCAATCAGAACAAGAGAGCTCGAAAGTTAGCCACTCTGCCACCTCTCCTTCTTCTCTTCATACTCCTCTATACTAAGAAATTTATGGCTCACTCACACACAGTGTTATTAAAGCAAGACTTAATCTTCCTGTCTAGATTTAAACTGTATCCATTCAGGAAAATGCAAAGAAAGTTTAAGGTATATTTGCAAATTTGAATGATTGGGTTCCTGGAAAATGAGTGACACTGGATGGAGGGATTTATATATGGGTAATCATGTCATACACTTACACCATCAATTAGATTAAGAATTCTTAAATGATGTCCTAGCTTCATTGAGAAGATTCAATCTTTTATAAAGATGCATGAATTTGCTAGGGGAATCCATATGGGGTAATTGATATTTCTTGCCTTAAGGTGATATTTAGTTTCAAAACTTTTTTACAGACAAATGTTCCTCAAGTATAAGGCCTGAATTTTTATAGATAAATTGTTTTTTTTTTTTCTACATAGACCAAAGCATTTGTTGGTAACAATTTTCCTTAACTACCAGTGGATTTAGTAAGGATATATACATATTTTAATTGCTTAAATTCCTCACCAACAATTTTTTTGATGATGTAATCAGATTAAAATGAGAATGCAAATATTACGGATAATGGTATCTGCATATCTATTTTTTATCCACCAAATACAGGGTGATCACATGTTGAAGAAAAATATCTTTTAAATGACAGTATAAACATATATTATGCCTCATTCTTTTCTTTTTAAATGTCTAAACATATAAAAGCACTACATGAAATAAGACTATACTTGCAAGATACAAATTATTTTTCCTCCTTAGGAATATGATGCATTATAATTTTAATTCTACTTATGTGATGATTTTTTTCTAAAATTTAAACAAATGCTTTGTTTTCTTGAACAACATTTATACAAGATGACTCCTACCCTTCTAGGAAGAATCTCTCACTGAAATGGAAGTTAAATTCTGTGGTCATTCACTAGGTTTGCTGTTTTCAATTCATTGAAAATACATTTTCTTTAAAAGAGCTTCAGTGATGGCCACAAATAATACACAGGCAAAAGCATAAGGAACTCAGCTTATCACAGAAAATTTGACATATCACAATATCTCTATTAAAAAGAGTTAGAGGAGATTTTTTCATTTTCAAAATTATACACATCTAAAATAGAATTATAAACATTCTGCCATGAATCTAAAGAAGCATAGGAATCTCTTCTGAAATTATAACCATTCTTATTTGGAAAATAATTGAGATTATTTTGAAACAAATCAAATGAATAAATATTGAAGAAATTTAAGTTTAGCTGATTTCATATAAAAAGTATTTAATGGATTGAGATTCACTTGAATGAGAATCTTTGGTTAAACAGTTCCACATCTATAGAATCTATATAGTATGGTAAGGAATGCTTGACGTTTATTACAGCTGTAAACATTTAATGGCTGATAATTAAATAAACAGCATCCGTCCTGAATCCTGCAAGATTTAATTAAACATAGCACACTGCAGATGTGAGATTTAAATCACCATTGATAATTACATGTAAAACACACTAGCTAATATGAGTACCTGGAATTCCAGTAGAAATTTGCAATTTCATCTCATTTTAAACAGTTTTTGTTTTAAATTCCTTATTCTATTTTTTATTATGAAGTATTTTTTTTTTCAAAAGATAAAATAAGTATGTCAAATGTGCTTATGAGAGTTGGTTCTGAGTGAAGGAATATTGCCTCAGAAATATTTCTTTATTATATTGATTCCAAAGATATAGCAAAAAATAAAAAGAAAAGAAAAAGAAAGAAAAGGAAATAGAAATAGCCCCTCACCTAAGTACAAATAAAGAAAAAAAGAAAAAATGAGAACTAACCCAACACTATCATTAGATGTGTAGATAGCTAGAAAGGAAAATGAAAAGAATTTTTTTTTTCAGTTTCAGTATTGTATGAAACTTATATTTGAGTATAAACTACACATACTCAATATATTCATAGTCAGTGAATAACATCATGGTATAATGATTTAGATGAACTTTAAAAAATTTCTATGGAAAACCTATTAAATACTGAGAATTTTTCAGCCTCTTTTATTCATTATTAAAGATGCCTTTGTTATTTTTCACCCATACAATGTATAGGAAATACAGTGAATGAGAATATTTTATAGCTGATTACACAGACTAACTGATTACACATATCATTCAATATACCTTTCATAAGAGTAACTGTTCAGCATCTTATTTGTGATACATTCCTCTGTGGAAGAGGAAAATAAAAATGGAATGTGCCAAAGACTAAATTAAATTTATACCATTCTCCAGTCCTGTATGTCTGCAATGTTTCAGGATCACAAATGTTTACAAGGAGAATCTTGTCAGTGAGGACACAGATCAGAAATGCAAATGGTTAATGTTCAAGTGACTAACAAAGGGTAGTGTGAACCTCCATATGCCTCATACTCACAAGCATAAAGAAAGGGACAATTTATTTTTAGTAAATTATGGTAGTGAATTACACCCTAATACCTAAATGAATTACCTGGTCATTCTTGATTAACACTTCTCTTGTCACTATTGTATTGTAAAGAACTACCAAATTTAAAAATCTGTAGGTGGGCTGAGAGGAACTATAAATTAGGTATTCAACAAGAAATAATTTGTCAGATCATATATGCTTATTATATCCATATATAGTACCATAATTGTCCATGGCATTTTAAGATAGATGAAACAGTCTCAAAGTTATCTAAAAAAGAGGATACTGTTAAAGAAAAATAGGTGGATCCTAGCAATGGAGCTGTCCAGGGCTCCATATGCATGTGACAGTTTCTTATTTACATGTTGCTCATGTTTATGCATGTTCAGAAGAATACAGCTGCTACCCCATTCTCCAGAAATCACAGACACCGGTCAAGTCTACAAACGGTAGCTACATTTGAGCTTGTAATGTATTTATCATGAAAAGCTAAAAGCCCTAATGTTAGGGAGGGGGAAAAGCAGCACATTTTGCTTTGAAAAGATAACAGACATTTTTCAAAAAACAAATACTGAATATTTCAATTCAGCTCCTTTAGGTGCTTTCATGTTATAGGAATTCTGCTGGTGATGAAAACAGCATTCGGCCAATCAAATGGCAGTACCCTAGTGCCATCCAAAGTAGAAGCCTAGTGTTTAAAATAACCCTGATGAATTATTCATAGAGCTGATGTTTATGCAAATTAGAGAATCATGCACCCACCTGACCACCACGGGAGGAAAAAAACACAGGGAAAAAAACCCACCATGCTTTTAGCATTCTCCAGAACCTATGTAATCAAATGATAATATTCTTTCATTAAATGCATCAAGGAATTACAACCTTACCTGGTTAGTTTGTAGGGCCTTCAGATTTTCTGGATGAAATAACTGACTGTGCGTGCAACCAATAAAACTGAACTGAAAAGCTGATTAAGGGCACTTACTTAATGCAAAGCCACTCACTGAATATTCATATGATGCCTGTGTTTATGCAAATTAAAGCAAAAGAAAGCCCAAGGGGATTGGTTGCCATAGCCCACAAATACTGTGTACAGCACAAAATATAGAGAGTAGTGACAAATAAATCTTGAAATTCATAGCTTAGGAGCAACAAAGGATAAAGAGTAAAATATTAAAAAGCCTAGGTGAATTACAGTTTTAAAGTGCTTTATTTAATCATATTACTTTAGGACTATTGACTATTCGTACCATGTAATGATCTATAATTATCTTAATGCCAAAAGATACTGTCACTTGTGTTTGTCAGCTTTATTTATCCTGCAATCATTTATAAGAGCAGATCCCTTAAGTATAGAAGAGTAAAAAGAAATGATTATAATAAAAATATAACTCGCTACACTAATAACTAAACTCAGGGCCATGTGTGGCCCTTTATTAAGTCTTTCATGTAGTGATCCTTTCGTAGAAAAATCTCTTGAGGGAGTGAAGTATCAATGGAAGACCTCTAGCCTTAGGTTGAGCTCTGCTTTCTTAATAATGATATATATCTGCTTTATTTGAAATGGAGATTATTTTATACTAGAATAGATACTGTGAATATTTTGGCCAAGAAGATTCTGGCACATGCAGTTTTAAATTCCAAGGATTTTTGCTTTTGGAACCCAAATGCAATAAGGTTCTCTGAAATGCATGCTAATATGGTGGATCCTAATCATGAAAAAATGTAAATCTTCCCAATTACAGGTATTGACAGTATTCTTAAAATTTAAGTGATACAGTACATGTTTGGCATAAAATGTTTATATTGCTAAGATACTTTCCATTTTTTACTTTTTTAATAAGGAGGAAGTGGAGATGGTTAAGAATGCTGGAATGCATCTGATAGGCTTTTTTGTTTGCTTTGGTTTCTCTTTTTGTTTTCTGGGTCATACTTTCCAAACTTCAAAGCTGAGAGAGCAGTGTTTTTCAAGGCAGTTAGCACTGACCGAAGGGTACCATTTCCAATATTTTCCTAGAAATTCCCATATCCTCAGTCTATAATCACTCTGGTCTCCACCATATAACATAATGGCTTTTCAAGTACTTTTTAAAAATAAAAATATTTAAAGCAACGTATGCATCTATACAAAGATGGCTACACTTACTGTAAATGCTGTAACAACTAGATCCAATGTTTATTACATTGATCATAGCTGTATGCATAGATCTGAACTCATCAAACTGTATACATTAAATATAAGCAGTTTTTTTTTGTATACTAATTAGACCTCAAGAAACCCTGGGTGCATGGGGAGAGATCAGACCTCATACCTGGACACTTTTATCCTGGAATGCATTTAGAAAGAAAGAAGTTTCTTTGTGGTACCTATGGTTGCCTAATTATAGCTTTCATGGTTTCAAATAATTTTCTTTCTTTGAAAGTTACTCGTTGGATTTCCATATGAGTAACCCTCATAAATGTACACTTATAAATCCACATATATTTTCTATAACTGAAATGACATGTATGTTTTGATTCTAATTAATGTCTCCTTAAAATTCCCTTTACTTATGTTTCATATTTGCCTTGAAAGACACAATGTAATTGACATATATTTAAAGCTGGAAAAATTTTAGAAGCTGTAAATTTCCATTATTGTTTATTGTTAATTCTTTCATTTGATTTATTATCATATTCATACATATCTGTTCCAAAATACAGAATAAAAATTAATGGATAACTAGTAATCCACCTGCCTATTAATTATGCAATTATTTCTCTTCTATTGACTTTAAGAACATATTATTTAGAAGGTGGATTAGTAATTTCTTGAAGTTTCTAATTAAAGAATCTTAAATTAAAAACTTCTAAGAAATAATATTAAGGTTAATCAGCAACAGTTGCCTTTTTTGAAGCTTCTCTTTCTCCATAAAAATTACTTTTTTGAAAAAAATCAGTGGGTGTAGTCAATGATCTGGCCCCCTACTATTTTTCTAAAGAACATTTCTTCATGTGTCTTAATTACCAGTGGAAATATTTTTTTTCTGATCATATACACCCCAATAGCTAATAATAACAATGATAATAATAGTAGTTATTATTATTGTCTGATTTTATTTTCAATATAAGTACCCTCATGGAAATCCCTGGAAGAAATGCTAGAATTACAAAATCAGTCAACCAAATAACAATGCATTTTCATGTTAGTAAATTCAGATCTTTTTAAACATGACAACTTTTCAACTTTAAATTTCAAACAGATTTTTACTATGACCAGATATTGCTTCTTTAAGCTGCACTGGTGATGCTTTGGTTACAAGAAAGTTAAGGCTTCCTTCAGAAAGATATTTCTATTTTCAGAACAAACACATTACATGGACACACACACACACACACAAATGAACTGCCAGGGCAAAATGTAAGTGGATATCCTTAATGTCGTCCTTTGTCTGACTCCTCGTATCATTAGTGGGATTTTTCTTTGCTTTTCTTGGATTGAATCTCTTGATCTCTGGCTCTTGTACAACTCTAGGGCATTTCTGACAACTATAAAAAATTTATAAACCAAATCCAAACTGCCCTAGGCCATAGTCACCTCAGACCTCTTATCCTGTATCTATGCAGGGCAGGAGTAGCTTATTCAGTGAACTAGGTTCTGTAGAAAACCAAAATAGTCTATTCCATATGAAATAACCCAATGGTTTCGAGACTGAGTTAACAGACTTAAATGATGGATTCATAATTTCCAGGTTCATAATTCTTTCAGTTGTTTCCTCTGTGATCACAATGAAATCCTAAAGGACTATTTATAAATTCTTATAAAGGTTTCATAAGAAAAAGTCCAGCTCATTTCCAGTTTACATTAGAAGCCAAATCTCTCTTTAGAAGTCAGCTCATTGGACTTTACGTAATCAATCCAAAGAACGTGAATGAATATACAGAAGCTACTAAAACTCAGCCAATTAATCAAATGATAGTCCACTGGCTCAGATATAAAATTGGCCATAGGCTGGCCTTCCCTCATCCCCCCAAAATAAATATTTAAAACTTTTTGGTCAGTAAATATTTTTAAATTAAAATTACTTTCTAAGATTTAAAAGTACACGATTTGACTTAAAAAAAATAGAATTTACGGTTTTCTTGAGAAATCAGAAGGAGCTTTACTCTGGACTGTCATTCCCACAAAACAACAACCACATGGAGCCAGGTAGTCCTGCCCGCTTCAAGCAAGTCTCGAGTTCTCCATCTGTCCTCAGTTCTCAGCGGGATGCTTGCTCTTTTATGGTCTCCCTAGAACCATCTGAATTTGTGACTTGAGGCTGGAGTTGTGAAATCTGGGGTAGCGTTGAATTTTGAGAGTGTTTTCAATCTACTGTACTATCTGATTTTTATATTTTTATTTTATAGGGTGGTGCTTATAAATCTATTGTTCAAGAAGTAGTTCTTCAAGAAGAATAAAAAGTAATCTGCATGCACAAAAGGTAGTTGCCACTAGGTAGTCAGGCTGTTTCCGTAGGTACATTTTGACACTTCTGCTTCTGTCAGATATTATCACACAGGTCTTTTTTTTTTTTTAATAACGTCTATAAAAACATCTTGAATGGGTACATGAAATAAACATTAATACTAATATTTTACAGATAATTTTCCTATAACAAACTTAAACACATACACACACCTGTAGTAAGTACATTACTAACTGTTAACTATGTTCTTTTTTAGTAATAACTTCAAAGACAGAATCCCTGGGTTCTTTTTCTCCTTGCTTCAATTTTCAAATACTTCAGTTTTCTAGAACCTATGATTTCATAGTTTGTACTTGATACTCTGTATCTCTAATTTGATGGAAGAAAACGAAAACACAAAGTTCTCAGACATTCTGGAAAACGCCTTCATTTTCTTCTCCAGGGTCCCAGCACAAAACCAAGATTATGATTACATGGGTCTATATGAACCCTTTGGCAAGAAAAGTTGTGAGGTACTAGTCCAATCATAAGACAGTGTTTTTTCTTTCTGTCTGTAATGGAGAAACAACCTATCCTCTCTAAAATTTCACTGACAATAATCAACAACCTTTAAGTTCTGGTTGCAGTTTACATAGTTCTTAGCAAGCACTGCTTCAAGCTTAAGCAATTACACCTATAGTTAGATACATACCATTCTTTAATAAGACCATTTCATAGATTGCCTTTTTTTTTTTTTTTTTTTTGCTAAAAAATGCTCTATTCCCACAAGGAAAAAATATTTTAAATCAAGTCCACTGCTTATGGAGTATTATGGTTTTGTTACACGTAAATTTAGGAAGCTTGTGTAAAGAGAGCTAGGTCCTTTCTACCCCAAACTGAAAAGTAGGCAAATATTTCTTTCTCTCTCTTCTGGTGCCCTCTGCTTGGGTTGCATGGACCCTGCATCAGAATTACAGACAACCTCCTTACATTCAGCTGTCCTAGGCAATATTCCTTCCTCTTGATTTTGTTTTATTTTGTATATCTCTAAATTCTTTTTACTGCTTCTTTTTAAGGTCTCTGACTGATGTCTGGTTCATTGAAATTAACTTGATAAATTCATTTGAGTCAGTTTAATACATAATAAAAAGGCCAGTGACAAAGACAATTTGGTTCAAATGAATCTTTCAGGTCACTCTATAGAATCAAGTATCTGCCAAAACAATATCGGTTCTAGTGGCACGTAATTTAAACTTTAAAACAACGCAGTAAGGTAATATTAAATTCATTAGACAAATCATTTACAAACATGGTACAGATCTCATTTTAGTGAGGGAATGGGGAATCTCTCTCATCGATGATTTGATTAACCTATGGTTCATGTACTATTGTTGCAGCCCAAAGTCTCAATTACTAAGGCAACTTCTGAACTTACACGTTTCAGAGCACTGACTACTGTTTTGATAAGAATATTTGAAGACTATCAAACAGCTACTATCTTGAGGTTATTGTCCCCATTTACTGCTAAAACATATCTGTTGCAGTCCACTATATCCATTTGCATTGTGATATCCCCATCTTCATTGCCGTAATTCATTGCCATAACTTACAGGCTTTGCATCTATTCTTAAACCATTGTCAAATATTTAATTATTTGATTTAAAAGTTTCATTTCCAATATGTCTTTTTTTGTTGTTGTCTTTTTGTCTTTTTAGGGCTGCACCCTGTGGCATATGGAGGTTCCCAGGCTAGGGGTCTAATCAGAGCTAAAGCTGCTAGCCTGTACCACAGCCATAGCTTCATAGGATCCGAGCTGTGTCTGCAACCTATACCACAGCTCATGGCAACACTGGATCCTTAACCCACTTAGCAAGGCCAGGGATCGAACCCTCATCCTCATAGTTGATAGTCGGGTTCGTTAACCACTGAGCCATGATGGGAACTCCCCAATATGTCTTTTATAATCAGTTTTGGTATCTTCAACTTCATGTATCTTCCAAATTTCTAAATTCAACATCCTTACTTTAAATATCTCAATTCCATTTCTACAAACATTGAAACTTGGAATCACCTGGAATATTTCTGTACCTTTCTTTCTTGTGTACCTCCTGTTTCCTCCATTCCATCTAAAATTCTTTTCATTTGCATTGCATCTAGTATATGTCTGTTTTTATTTTCTCAGTACCAATCTGAATTGAATGATTAGCCACAGTAAACGGGTTCAAATCCCCTCTACTATCTGCCTCAAGAACTTTACTATCTAGGAATAAACTCCACATTTATTTTCTTTACTCCCATTCCCATATAGTCATGCATATGAACTTTGAGGTATCTTTTTTTGAGTGCAGTATGAATTCATATTATCACCTTCAGCAATGAGACAAAGCACACCTCAGATATCTTTCTTCATACATTCTACCTTTCCCCCAGGAGGAATGGATATGTTATTGAAAAGGATATGCCAATTACCAGTCATAACCTGACATTATGTATATGCATAAATCTATCACTTCAATAAAGATATAGGATATCACCATTACCCTCAGAATGTTCCTTTGTGTTCCTTTCTGGTCAATTTCCACCACCCCTCACCATGTGTGGCACCGGGTAACTACTAATCTTCTTTCTATTACTGTGAAATACTATATTTTTCTTTTATACATGAATGCTATACAATTTCATGTAAATGGAATTCAGTCTTTTGTGTCTGGATTCATCTATGTAGTACAAATTTGTGAGATTTATTCTTAGTTAGACATATTAGTGGTTTATTACAGTCTAGTGCGGAATAACATTCATTGTGTATATCAAAATTTGTTTATCCATTCACCAGTAACTAGGCATTTGGATTATTTCCAATTTGAGGCTATTCTAAATAAGTTATCTATGAACATTTGCAGACAAGTCTTGGTGTGGACATATGCATTAATTTTTTTCATGAAAATACTTAGGATTTGAAGTAGAGAGTGATGTGGATTTAACTTTTAAAGAAACTACCTGTTTTCACATAACTGCAGAAGACAGATTCTAAGGTGGCTCTCATGATTCCTGCCTCCTGGTGTCCGTGGCCTTTGCAACTCCTACCCCTCAAGTGTAGGCCAGACCTATGAGTTGCTTCCGACCAATAGAAATATAGTAAATGGGAGGGAATGTTGTTCCAGTCAATACATTCCCTTATATCAGACTGTGCTGCAAGTAGACTCACTCTGCATTCTCTCTCCCTCCTGTATTTGATGAAGCAAGCTGCCATGAATTCTATAGCCACAAATTAATTTTGCCGAAAATCTGAAGGAGTTGGAAAAGGACTACAAGGCTCAAATGAGAACCTAGCCCTGGACACAGCTTGAGGATAGTCTTGTGAGACCTCAGGAAGATTCCCCTCCCTAAACAGTTCCCGATTTATATCCTACAGAGGTAATAACTGTGTGTTGTTTTAAGCGACACAGTTTAATGTAGTAATTTGTTACACAGCAATAGAAGACTAGTAGAGTAGCTATGTTACATTGTATTCCCATCAGTAATATGCCTTCCAGTGGCTCTGCATCCTTGATTTGATATTGTTAGTCTTGTCTATTTTAACCATTCTAATACAATTTAGGAAAATATTATCAATTTCTATCAAAAGCCCCCCCTTGGATTTTGATTAGGGTTACACACTCTATGATGAATTTAGGAAAAATTGACAACTTAATATTGAGTATTATTTTGAATGAAGAATGCTGTATTTTTCCATTTATTTAAATCTTTTTTAATTTCTCATAACAATCTTTGTAGTTTCCTGTAGGCAGGTCTGGTACCTGTATACATTATGTTAAATTTATCTCTAAATAACTCATGCTTTTAATGCTGGTTTAAATGAATTTTAATTTTTTATTTATATAGCTGTTTGCTACTGTATGTAAATAAAAATGCTTTTTGTACATTGACCTTATATTCTGCTACCTTGCTATGCTTTAGATTTTATTTATGGCTTCCTTATCATTTTCAGCATTTGTTTGGGTGGCCTTAGAGTAGCCTTGGCTCTAGAGGTAGTTTAATTCTACATGGTTCTTCTGGATTTTCTGTTGAATTTCCTGAGTGAATATATAAAACTCTCCTCTTAGTGAACTCTGGAAAGTGCTCAGCTTAAAACTCTGGTCCCTTTTGCCCAATACATGCTGATTATAGTTTTCAGCAAAGACTCAAGAGAACGCCTATGCAGAATCTTGAAGCTCTTTTTCAGCATATCTCCTCTTCTCCATACTCTGGCTTGTAACTCTCAGGTGCCTCAGTCTTTCTGAACTTCAACCTGTGTTGTAATTTCAGCAAAAGCACCATTCTGCCCTCCATGTTTCACGGAATGGAATGTGCCTCCCTGCAGAAAGCCAAGCAATTATAAAGTTGAGCCCTATATTTTCTTTAATGATTCTTAACTGCCTCTTTTCCAATGTCTTAAACAGTTCTTTTAGACATTTAATCTGGCTTTATAATTGTTTTCGGTAGAGATATAAATCTAATCTCCATTGCTCCATCATGGTGAGAAGTGTACATCTCTGTCTGTGTCTTAGACTTTAAAAATTTTCTACTTAGAGCATATTCTCCTTCTTTTTAAAAAAATTACTCACATTTTCTGATCCACCAGATTCCATTTTTTTGCGTGCTAATAGAATTGACAAAGCACAACCACACTGAGCACTGATGAGTACATATCCATTAGGCATTTTTTTCAGATATCCACAAATAAAATAGACCCAAAAATAGGTAAGGCTATAGAGAATTTTAAAAACACATTGGGTGTTTGGGATTTGTATATACACACTATTGTATATGGAATGGATGGTCAATGAGGATCTGCTCTGTAGCACAGGGAACTCAACTCAGTAGTCTGTGGTAGCCTATATGGGAAAAGAATCTGAAAAAGAATGGATATGTGTATATGTATAATTGCATCTCTTTGTGGTATAGCAGAAATTATTACAACATTGCAAATACACTATACTTCAATAAAACTTAAAAAATTAAAAACATAGTTAATACTTTTATTCTAATTGATTTATAGAGAACTTCCTACTAACAATGGAAAAGTATGCATTCTTTTAATACATACACAAAACATTAAAACATTAACTGTTTGGCTTCAACACAATCTCAACAATTCCAAAAACTATAAACCATAGAGATTATGATACTGGCAACAATGTAATCAAGTTTGTAATTAACAGTAAAAAGTATCTGAAAATTTATACTTATCCAGAATGAGAATATGCACTCTGAAGTAACTCTTGTGTTATAGAAGCCTTCAAGAAAAATTACAGATAATAATGGAGTTGCATCACATGCAGATTTAACTTCTGCAGATTCAGATATGCCTACTTACAAGAGAGAAGAAGAGTGAGAATGAGATATAAATAACCGTATAAATAATATGGTTGATTCTGCCTGCCATTCTACTCAAAGAGCAGATGCATGTGAAAAGGGAGAGACGTTCTGCTGTGTTAACTCTGCCTCTCTTCACGATGTTCCTATTAATACCAGATTGAATAGAGGATGTATCTTTAAAGATACATTAATGTGCCTTTTGCTTTTGGTAATGACAGAAGGGGTCATTTGGATCAAGTCACTACCAAGTGAAGCCACTGGAGGAGGATTTATCATGAAGCTAATGGAGTTTAGGTGACGCTTTCTCTCAAGGACCTTCATATAATTTTTATCCTTTTTCTTAAAGAGGGACTCATGGGACTTCCCATTGTGTTCAGCAAGTTAAGACTCCAATTAGTATCCATGAGAGTGCAGGTTTGATACCTGGCCTCACTCAGTGGGTTAATGACCTGGCTTTGCTGTGAGCTGCAATGTAGGTCACAAAAATAGCTTGGATCTGGCATTGCTGTGGCTGTGGCATAGGCTGACTGCAGCAGCTCTGATTCTATCCCTAGCCTGAACTTCTATATGCCATGGGTGCAGCCCTAAAAAAAAAGATAGAAAAAAACCAAGGGACTTACAATTTGTATATGTTCAGATTCCACAAACCAGGACAGCCAACCACAAAAAAATATTCAAATTCAAAATGATAGTGAGGATTAACCATACCAATGTCCAGGAGAATATAGAAATATACGAGCACTGGGTCTATTGAGCTCCTTTTGTGCAAGAGATATTTATGGATCTAGAAAGAATGTTGAGAAGCTAAGCACTACCTTTGACAGCTTCTTTGATCTGGAGCAACAAAAAACTAAGTCCAAGGCTTAGCATGGCTGGTGGCTCTGGTGAAAAACCCCTAGGGCCATACCTCAAGAGCATGGTCAAATGGGAAGGACTACAATCTTTGCAAGCAGTTCAGTGAGCCTTGGTCATCTGGGTTGCACAGAAAAACTCAGACTTTGAAACTGAAACTAACTGAAGGTCATTTGTTTTGCTTATGCCCTCAAATATCTGACCAAAGCAAAAGGAAATTCTCCCTCAAGGAAGCGACTTCATTTTAGGCTTCAAATTATTTCTGCAAATTATTTTTCAAATAGAACATCTAGCACACAATGCAAGATGAGGGAAAAAGACAACATACACAACTGTTAACACTATAGACAGTGAAATAGATCCACAGGCACATTAGTCAATGAAATTACCAGAAGCAGATTGTAAAATAACTGTGATAATTATACTCTGGAAATTAAAAGCATAATCTCCAAACGTCATCAAAGAACTGGAAACTATGAATAGTTATATAGCCTATTAAAAAAGACCCTGGAAATTCTAGGACTAAAGGGCACACAGAAAAATAAGAACTCTATGCATAGTACATTGAAAAATAATACTTACACAGGGATCTCTCTTTGAAATGAGAGAGAGATCAGAATAAGCCACTCTTTTCTGTGCAGATGGGCTCTGCCAGATACAAACTTCATTAGGGGCAAAGACGTCTTCAAGTCCATTTGTTATTACTACAGTCTCATGTTGTAGACTCTCACTTTTTCACTCCCCATCCTAATTTAGGTTTGGGAAAGGACTCTGAGCCATGTAATATTCAAAGATCCACCTTTGGTCTAATCAACTATGACTAAGAGAATTCTGCATTTTTGTAATGTCCCCAAAACACATATGTTAGGGCATGTATGTCGTAATTGCAAGTGCAGAACCTGAAGTTGGTGTTCTAAGAATAGACTCCTTTTCATGAATGCAATTTTGCCTTCGATTTCATTGTGTATTATAATTAGACATTTGAAAAATATTTAACTTTATCAAGTACCCCAGAATATTACCCTTCTTTTGAAATATTAAAATGTTCATTGTTGGTGAGTTTTCTGTTTTCCTATTTAAAGAGGGACTTCCGTGATATATATCTAAGGAACACTCATTTTTTCTTGATTTTTCTATAGAATTTGATAACCTTGATTACTCCTTTCAGGGAATACTCATCCATTAGCTTCTGTAACACTGCACTTCCCTGGTTTTCCTCTATATTTCTTACCATAATTTTCTCTATAATTACTTTGTAGTCTCATTCCTTTCTATCTAACCATTAAGTATTGGGTTTTCTCAATGTTTTGCCCTAGACTCTTTCTCTGTACACTTCACTTCCTAGGTAATCCCTTCTATGATGAGAGCTTCAAAAACTACCTATATACAATAATACCACATTTAGCTTCTAGTCAGAATTGCTCTTCTCACTTTGAAAATATGCAAGTCCTCCAACTCAATATTAATGTGAGATTTTAATTACAGAGGAAAGAGTGCATGGTGTATGGGAAGTCTCTGTAGAACTTCACAATTTTTCTGGAAATCTAAAAAGTTTTTAAGATAATTTTATATTTACAAATTCTACAACCAGGGAATTCCCGCTGTAGCATGGTAGGTTAAGAATCTGACAGCAGCGACTCAGTTTACTGCAGAGCTGAGGATTCAATCCGCAGCCCGGGATCTTCCAAATGCCGCAGGTGGGGCTGTTAAAAAAAAAAAAAAATCCTACAACCAAATTAACAGTCACTGCATAAATGGAAAAACTGTGGTAATGGAACTAGTGTGTTTATTCAGTGCTAGAAAACATCAGCCTCTACAAATTTATAAAAAAAAAAATGAAGTCTTATCCAAGGGCTTTTCATTGAACTAAATTATCATCCAATTTACAGGCAGAGACAAACACTTAATTCTTTGGAAAAGAAAAATGATCAAAGTCCAGCATTAAAACATGAATCAAAATTTTATAATTCAGAGGAAAAAGAGACTGGATTAACTATCTAGCGCTGTATAAAAAATCACTCTAACCTTGCAGATTAGAAGATCAAACATTTATTATGTCACAGTTTTGGGGGGGCCAGGAATTTGGGGGTTGCTTAGCTGGGTGATTCTGAGTCAGCATTTCTTATGAGTCAAGAGGTTGGCCAGCACTTGACAGGTACTGGAGGGTCTGATAGAGAATTACTCACAGGCCGTTGATAAGACTCAGTTCCTTGTTACTATCCCCAGGGGGCCCCAGTGCCTCATTGTCTCCCTGGGGCTGCCTGAGTATCCTCATGATGTAGCATCGTAGCATCTGGCTTCTCCCAGAATGAGTGGTCCAAAAGAGACAGAGAAAGACAGAAGCCACAATGTCTTTCACGTTCTAATCTTAGATGTTACTTCTTTCACTCTCAAAGGGAGAACAGGGTGCTTTAACTCCACCTCTTATCTGAAAGAATATCACAGAATTTCTGGACATATTTTCAAATTTCTGGTGAAAACAAGGGGCAAGGTATTAATTTATTTGTATTTAATATTAGGGAGTTAATTGACATCTAGAATGGTTTAATGTAGTTAATATTTTAATTACTAATGAATTTATAGTCTTTCTCATCCTCAACATTATAGCATATTTTAGGAACAATCATCTTTTGTGGTGAAGAAATATTTATGCTAAGTTAGCAATTATTCAGTTTACTTCCTTTTCTTTTTCTCTTTTTGAATTCAAATAAAACTAATTTAAAATGTTACTTGAAAATAACATTCATGGAAACTTATTTCTATGTATCTCTGTGTTCCTCTACCCTTCTATCTACAGATGTGACTAGAGAGGTTTCTCTAATGATATTTGCCAAATATTTATTCTAAGTGATATAATTTTTTTTTACTTTCTAATTTTTGTTGTTTTTTGTATTACTTGTGAAAAATTCTGACCATGTGTGTCATGTTTGAAATGAAAACTCAAGAAGCAAAGGAAAAGAGAGACAGAAGACATATAAACTAGGACTAGGGTAGGAATTTTTGATAGCTATTAAAGCTGAAAGTAGAAGCATCTTGGACGTGTAGGAAAAGGAAAGAAAGAATTTAAATTAGTGCCACTGAGGGATATGTATCCCTTAATGGTGTATAAAGATAGAACAAATAGATTATTTTCAATTTTCTTTTTGGTTATGGAATTCTTTTATCTAAGACTAGGTCATGCATGTCATGTCATGACTTTTGCATATTATATAAATGTATAACTTGAGGATTTTGTGAAAAAAAAAATCACTGAAACAATCCAAAGATCTCATTCATCTGTAAGATATATTGCTATAGATTGCTTTCTACAATATATAACATTCCATATCAATGTTACATATCTGTTATAGTATAATTGTTTTTTAAAAATGTGTTTTGGAGATTTTCATTACTTTTAAAAACAGCTCTAAAGGTGAAATATAATAAATAAAAAGATGTGTGCACCATGACACAGAAATTCTTTTTCTGGGAATCCAGCCCACAAAAGCAATGGTATAATAGCAATAGAAAATATTTATTTCAGTATTATTTCTGAACCAAAAACCTAAAAATAATGTAACATCCATAAAACTGAATTGCCAAGTAAATTATGATGTGTCATATAAAATGGTTATAAGAATTTAAAAGATTATGATACATTTTAAATACATTAATTTGAAAATGTGTGCATATCATATTCTTAACTGAAAACAGCAATGCACTGGCAATTTCACTCCTCAGTATATAACTGAAGAAAAAAAACACTAGTTCAAAAGATATGCACCACAATATTCATTTCAGCATTATTTGCAATAGACAAGATATGGAAGCAACCTAAGTATCAATAGATGAATGAAGAAGTGGTGTATATGTACAATGGAGTATTACACGGCCATTAAAAAGAGAAATCTTGCCATTTGCAGCAACATAGTTTTATGCTAACTGAAATGTCAGAGAAACAAATACCATATGATGTCACTTCCATGTCGAATCTAAAATACAAAACAGGAGCTCCCGTCATGGCACAGTGGAAACAAATCCGACTAGGAACCGAGGTTGAGGTTTGATCTCTGGTCTCTCTTGGTAGGTTCAGAATCTGGCGTTGCTATGAGCTGTGGTATAGGTCGCAGACGTGGCTCCGATCTAGGATTGCTGTGGCTCTGGCATAGGCTGGTGGCTACAGCTCCAATTAGACCCCTAGCCTGGGAACCTCCATGTGCCACAAGTGTAGCCCTAAAAGGACAAAAGACAAAAAATAAAATAAAATAAAATAGAAAACAAATAAAATAAAATAGACTCAAGGATGTGGAGAACAAATGGTGAGTGCCTGAGAGGAGGGGAGGTGATGGGAAAAATAGATGAAGTGGATTAAAGAGGCACAAACCTCTGGTTATAAAGTAAATAAGCCATGTGTATATAATGTATGATAAAATAGGATCAATGATATAATAATCTTGTATGGGAAAAGATGGGTACTAGACTTATTGTAGTGATCACTTTGTAAAATATCCCAGTGTCAAGTTACTATGTAGTATATCTGAAACTAACATAATATTGTATATCAACCATATTTCAATTAAAAAAAGAACACAACATGAAAAATTTTCAAGAATATACCAGTTCTCCCCAATCATTTTATGTTCTGATGATTATATTCTTATGGCCCACTATTTAGCATCCTCCAGTTGTATTTCATTACCACACCCTCCACCACCACCACCACACAAAGCATCTTCTGTGTGATCCTCAATTCTACAGCCTGAGAAGTGTCCAGATAAATTGAGTAGCCCAGGTGTTAGATTAGAGACCATGCATGAGCCAATAGTATGGGCTTCTCACTGAGGCCTAATGTCTGACTTGTCAGGTATGGAACCTGATACTAATAGTTCCATGTGTTTTCAGCCCTTGATGAGACCAATAGCCATTTGGGGACAACTTAATTTCATCAAGCCTTGTCTTCCCTGGAGGTGGATTTATGCGTTGGGTAAACTAAGCCCTAATGACATGTCAAAATTCCCTCTGCACAAGGCAGATGCCACCCTCCAAGGGCCTTTGCCTAAAATAGCACCTGGTTAGCTTCAACCTCTTTCCTGTCTTGCTTGCACCACTCCTTTATTGGTTTCACCTAGGAGCACTTGCTTATTAACTCAAGCACGTGAATCCTTGGATTAGGATCTGCTTCTGGGGAATCCCACCTACAGCAAGGTTTTATGAGCGCGGGCAAAGCCGTGCACTTCCGCCCATCCCTTATCAAGGCATAGCTGCTGCTTTCTGCATAAGCTCCAGACTTCGCAGTACAAGATTTCTGGTAAGTGTGTGGAATTACCTCTACCCAATATTACAATTCGTTTACATTTAGAGCAAATATTCCCATTTAAGGTGTTCTTGTGCGTTGGCGTTTTCCATCTAAATCCAGTAGCAGCAATTTAAAGAAAGCTTTATTTTCAAAGGTCGCATTAAGTTCTCCTGGTGTATTAGATGCAAGATGTCTGAGAAACTCATACGTGTGGTCTTTACTGTCATGCAACCAACTTAAAACAGGGATTGTAATTTTTAAAAGTAGTTAATTTTAAAAAGTACAAGGCTAAATACGTTTATGGTATTGCCAACAATCAAATATAGGTACCAAGAATTTACCGTCTAAAAATAAATTATAATATTGAGTAATTGCTCTGATTTTAAGACTGATTTAAATAGTCATCACCAGGCACTCTAAGTTGTACTTTATTTGTTAAAAGAACATTCAGATTTCATTCTTCCTAATTTGAACCTTGTTGTTTTTTTTTTTTAAGGATAGTTGGGAATTGAACTGAACTAACTTTGGATTCACTTTCTCAGCTAAGCTGATTTTTTTTTTCATGTTTTAATTGCTCCCTAATTTCTCTATTATTGTTGCTTGTCCTAAAATAAAATTTCCATCTGCTCTTTCCATGTTTGATTGTCATGTTGGTTCTCTTTGAAACTGCTAAACAAGCAGCTTTTCTAATTGCAATTTGTGGCTGTGGTGCACTTCAGTGCTCGTTCTGAGTATAGAAAATGCACTTGCTGTTAAAAAATACAGAATAGATTGAATATAACTCGATAATTCCATTTGTGGATATAGATTGTACTCTGCAGCAGTTTTATTCCCACATTTAGTGAATTCTGGTAAAAAGAAGAGTTTCTGGGGAAAAAAGTGACTTAAAGGAAATAGCAAACATCTGCGCATACTTCCTCCAGTTTTTTCTCCAACTTTTACCAGGCTTTCAAAAGTTTTCAGTTGAATTTAAAAAGGAAAAGTGCATGTCAGTTTAAAAAAACATAATGAGATATGCTATAATGAGATAGCTTTTTTAAGATAAGAAAACATGCTGCTAGGTGAAATTCTTATACTTCTGAGTAACAAATTTACATTAAAATGATCAGAATAACAATGAGTTATTTCAGAGACTTACTAGTATACAAGATTAAAGGATGGTTAAAAGTATAATATTAATTTTTTTCTAACATGAAACTGAAAAAGTAAAAATATAATAATAAAAATATACATTCTTCAATGGTAAATTTAATTTTCTATGCAAACTAATGGAAAAATCCAATCATTTGACTCTAAGACTTAAGGCCATCCATGGTCAATTGATTATGTTATTTTCATTATTCAAATACTATTATGAATATAAAGAAAAAATGACTCTATATTTAGGACAGCAAATTGGTAAATCCAGGGAAGGGGATTTGGCCACATACTGTGTAAGCTTTAATGTCAGTATCTTTTATGGTGATAAGTAAGTTATTCTAAGAAAATAATCAGGAATTCCCATTGTGGCACAGTGGAAACGAATCTGACTAGTAACCATAAGGGCAAAGGTTTGATCCCTGGCCTCACTCAGTAGGTTAAGGATCCGGTGTTGCCGTGAGCTGTAGTATAGGTCACAGATGCGGCTTGGATCTGGCATTGCTGTGGCTATGGCATAGGCCGCCGGCTGTAGCTCTGATTCAACCCCTAGCCTGGGAACTTTCATATGCCACGAGTGAGGCCCTAAAAAGTAAGAAGAAGAAAAAAAAAAAAAAAGAATCATATACTTAGACAAAGACACGCATTTGATGGTATTCATTTCAGTGTTATTTATAAAAGCACATAGTGCTAAATAATTTGACTGTCTAATAAGGGAATGCTTTATTAAATTAGGTTATGTCTATATATAGATAATAATTTAGCAATTAAAGATCATTTTAGGGGACTATATCATCTGTTATAAATGCCCACAATATAAATATGAAGTTATAAAGTAACATAATTATAATTTATTATATAAATACAGAAAATTTTGGCAAGATCAACAAAAATGTTAATAGTGGTTTTCAGTGTTCTGAAATTATTGGTAATTTTTACTTTCTTCTTTACACATGCATGTTTTTCAAATCTCCACAATAGTAATATTAATTTTTAGCTAGGGGAAAACTAGAAAAATTAGACTTTAAGCATTTTATGTTGTACTAATAAACTACTACTTTATCCATATATTAAAAGAGATGATTGAGGACTTGCTTAGTTAATCAATAAGATTGGTGTGGAAAGAAAATTCAGGCATGCGACTTTAATTAAGGTGAAATATACTTGAAGAAAGTCAGGAGTTCTTAGTATTTAATTTTTAGAAGAGTTTCAACATGAGGAGTCTGAGAAACTATTACCTTTTCACCTCTAGCTTTAATCAGAAATGCTTGTGTGCAGCCCGAATCTAAGGGTTGATATTTCTGTACTCCAAGCTTGTCAATCCCTCACCTTTCCAGAACACTACACCAATAAAGTGAATTATTTTCAAGAATAACGAAACAGAGAAAATGTGATCCATAATTGACTTCTTTGTTCTGCCAATTGACTAAGTGACACTTAGTCATCTCTAAGTGCCTGGAGAAAATAAAAGGCATTTCTTTTGCAAAGCTGATGAACAATTAGGCAATTGTATGGCATTGAACGACAAAGTGGGGAATGCAGCATAATATTGTTTTATGGGTCTTCCCTCCCCTTCTCTATTTTTATTTTTGGAGAAAAAATGCTTGAGGCAGATACTTTACTCTCCCTCCTACTCTCTAGCTTTTAAAATAATGATGAACATTTGCTACGGCTAACATAGAGGAATACAAGCCATGGTTCAAATAGAGAAGTTGTTTTCTGAGTCAACCAGCACACTGTTTAGAGGAAAAAAAGTGCTGCCAGGCTTTTAACTTTGTTCAAAGTTCAGAAGGTCTGCTAAGTACTTCCAAATTTCATTCCCTGAAACAAGTGCAAGTTTTTGGTTCAGGGGATTATAGTACACTGCTGTTTGCAGTATTCATTATCTTTCAAACTCAGCTGAGATAGTTATAGGGCATCCTTTCTAAAACTACAGAGGCTTTGAAAGTTATCAGTTATAAAGGATTGTTTTGGGGAGTTCCCATTTTGGCGCAGTAGAAACAAATCTGACTAGGAACCATGAGGTTATGGGTTCAATCCCTGGCCTCACTCAGTGAATTAGGAATCCAGCTGTGGTATACATTGCAGACACGGCTTGGATCCCACGTGGCTGTGGCTGTGGTTGTGGCTTAGGCTGGCAGCTACACCTCTTATTCGACCCCTAGCCTGGGAACCTCCATGTGCCACAGGTGTGGTCCTAAAAAGCAAAAAATAAATAAAGGATTTTTTTTGTTCTTTCAAAATAATATAGCTCTCTTTATCAAGCTAATGCTGACAAAAGCTATATTGGGTGAAATATAGGAAATCATGTAGTCGTTTTACTTCATTGCTCAATTGTTACATTCACATGCATATATATGTACATATATATATAAAAATATTTATAATTGATAACAGTTGTTAAGGGTAGACTACTCTAAAGCAATATGAGACACTGAACCATGCAATGTAACCCTTCCTGTTGCAAACACAGAAACCCAATACAAATCTTCTTTTGACATAAATTAACTCAAATCAAGGAATAACAGCAAGCATTAGGCAGGCCACAGAGTGTTGGATATGAAATATAAGTTAAAGGTAATAGGCCTGGGATTCTAACAACCACAGGGACAGAGTAGATAGGGCCTTATGACCAAATCACTATGGAAGGTAAAGAATATGTGCAAATTTTAGACCAATAAAAAGGATAAAAGAAAATAAAATTCTAAGAACCCAATAGTAGTCTATTAAGAGCAGAGAAAAAGAAGCAAATGCAGTAATACAACATAGTAAATGCAAAACAAAATAATATCAAGGAAATAAATTCAAATAATTTTAAGCACAATAAATGTAAACTTAATAGACAGATTCTCAAAAAAAATCGAAAAAATATTAGAATAAAAGAAGATATGGAGACCAAAAATGGAAACGAAGAAATCATAATAGAACCAAGTCATTTCCCAGAATTGAATAAAGGAAGTTTCCAAATGAAAAAGGTACAAAAAATGGATTAAAATACACAAATACTAAAGAGTATTGTTATGAAATTTGGGGCCATTATGGGGAAAAGAGAAAATAAAAAAATTTGTCCCAAAAAATTTGGGAAAATGTCATACAAAGGATCAGGAAGGTAGACCTCTCAATAGTAACACTGGAGGCTAAAATGAAATGAAAGTTCTGTCCACAGAATGGAAGAAAATAGTTATAAATCATGTATCTGATACGGACTTAGTATCCAGAACATATAAAGAACTTCTACAACTCAACAACAACAAAGAGTAACTAAAAGGACTTAAATCAACATTTTTCCAAAGATGATAAACAAATGGCCAACAAGCATATGAAAATTTTCTCTCTCTCACAAATCATTAGAGAAATCCAAGTCAAAGCCACAATGAGCTACTACTATATAGGCATTAAGATAGTCACTGTTAAAAAACACACAGAAATTAGTAGGTGTTGGTGATGATGTAGAAAAATTGAAACTCTAATGCACTGTTAGTAGAAATTTAAAATGGTAGAGCTGCTAGGAATAACAGTATTGAAGTTCCTCAAAAAGTTAAAAATAGAATTAGCATATGATCCAATAATCCCACCTGTAAGTATATCTATCCAAAACAACTGAAAGCAGTCTCAAAAAGTTATTTGTACACCCATGTTCCTAACAGCATTAGTCACAAAAGCCAACAGAAGAAAACAATACATTTTCTATCAGTAGATGAATGTATAAAGAAAATGTGTATCTATGTACAGTGGAATATTATTTAGCCCTGAAAATAGGAAAAGCCTGTCATATGCTATAACATGGATGAACTTTGAAGACAGTATGTCAAATGAAATAAACAAGTCACAAAAAACAAATACTGGATGATTCCACTTACATGAGGTTTATAAAGTAGTCGAACATAGAAATACAATATAGAATAGTGATTTCTAGGAACCAGAGGAAAGGGAAAATGGGGAATTGTTATTCAGTGGGTATAGACTTAAAGTAATTTTGCAAGAAAAAATTGTTCCAGAGATCTATAGTACAAAGATGTGAAAATACTTAACACTACTGAAGAATTTTTATTATTTTTTTAAACGGAAGTTCTGTTCTCATTTAGATAGACTATGCATGCTCTACCCTTCTCTCCAAATGAATGCAACTAAAATCCCTAGACAGAATTCATTAGGTGGCTAAGGACTGAAAAATAAATGATGGAACCATTAAAAGTGTAACTCACTGCTAGTTCAGTGATAAGATTTTGTTTTCCTTTTGTAACTCCTGGCCTGAATATAAATGCAGCCTGAAACCCAATTATTAGGTCCAATAATAAACCCAAATATTAGGTCCAAGAGGAACTCTCTTTTTCTGTTATGAGGACTGGAAGGTGGACCCTGATGTGTCAAAGAAAACGAGGAAAATTCCATGTGAATTTATTTCTATGCTTATTTTTTTCTGTTCTCTCCTGGTCTAGCCTCCAGGCAATCCCACAATGGCAGAAGTGGAAACAGCAGTGGCAGCTGGGCAAATGCCTAAAACTTCCAGGGAGGGAAAACATCTAAGATTAGAGGTCCAGGGGTTGCAAGAGCATAAGGAGAATCCCCATTGCTTTTTTTCTTCTATGCTTTTTACCCCATTACCCTGGAGGCATACAAAGTAATGGGAAATGCACTGTGGCACCAGAGAATCAAAACCGTGGGTTTTTAGCTAGAAGGCCAGGAAGAAAAGCTTCTGTGAACTGCTGAGTGTTGGAGACATTGTGGAAAGGAGGAAGCACAATGAAATAACCATAATGTTGTGTGTGAACTCCTGGGCTCACTCCTAAGCTGCAAATACATGGATATTACCCTTAATAACATAGTAAAAGCTTTGAAAACTGAACTGCAGTTTTGACGTGGCCCAGCTTCTAGATTAGCCACTACAGGAATGGTACTGCAAAGGCTTTGAAAACTAAACTGATATTGAAGCCACAGTATAAAAGTGGGAAGGAGCTTGTAGACTGTACCTAACTAGATCAGTTGCCTGATAAAGCAAACAAATAATCAAAACCCAACATTCTCTATAGGATTTTCTTTCCAGTTTTTTATTGAAATATAGTTGAATTATAACGCGTTAGTTTCAGGTTATGGCAAATCAATTCACTTATGTATAACTGATTATGTATTTCAGATTATTTTTCATTTTAGGTTATTACAGGATATTGAGTATAGTTCATGTTCTATATAATGGGCCTAGTTATCTATTTTATATATAGGAATGTATATATTTTAATCCCAGACTCCTACTTTAATTCCTCTATTGACCTTTCCACTTTGGTAACCCTAAGTTTGTTTTCTGTGTCTGTAAGCCTATTTCTGTTTTGCAAATAAATTCATTTCTATCATTTTTTAATATTCCACATGTAAGTGCTAACATAAAGTATTTGTATTTATCTGTCTTACTTCACTTAGTATGATAATCCACATGCTGCAAATGACATTTTTTCTTTTTTATGTCTGAGTAATATTCCATTATATACAATAATCAGTATATATACTGCTGCTTCTTTACCCATTCATCTGTCAATGAATACATAGTTGGCTTGCATGTCATGACTATTGTAAATACTATTGTAAATAATGCTAAAATGAATATTGGGGTGTATGCATCTTCTTGAATCAGAGTTTTCTCCAGCTATATGCCCAGAGTAGGATCATTGAATCATATGGTAACTCTACATTCAGTTTTTTAAGGAATCTCCATAGTGGCTGCATAGGTTTACATTCCCACCAACAGTGTAGGACACTTCTCCACACCCTCTCTAGCATTTGTTGTTTGTAAAGTTTTTGATGATGGCCTTTTTTCACCCAAGTGAGGTCATACATCATTGTAGTTTTGGTTTGCATTTCTCTAGTAATTAGTGATGTTGAGCATTTTTTCACATGTATTTTGGCCATCTGTATGTCTACTTTGAAAAATGTCTCTTTAAATTTTCTGACCATTTTCTGATTGGTTTGTTTTGGTTTTACATTGATCTGTTTGTATGTTTTGAAAATTATTCCCTTTTCAATTGTATCCTTTCCTTTGCAAGTATTTTCTCATTCTACAGGTTGTATTTTATTTCTTTTCTCTTCTCTTCTTTTCTTTTCTTTTTAGGGCCTAGCCCAAAGCATATGGAAGTTCTCAGGCCAGGGGTTGAATCAGAGCCACAGCTGCCAGCCTATGCCACAGCCATAGCAACACAGGATCCGAGCCACATTTGTGATCTACACCACAGCTCATGGCAATGCTAGATCCTTGACTCACTGAGCAAGGTCAGGGGTCAAACCCACATCCTTATGGATCCTGTCTGGTTCATTGCCAGTGAGCCACAGTGGGAACTCCTACAGGTTGTATTTTCATTTTGTTGATGGTTTCCTTTGCTGTTCAAAACTTTTAAGTTCAATTAGGTCCTGTGTGTTTATTTTTGTTTTTATTTATATTACTCTAGGAGACCTATCCAAAAAGATACTACTGCTATATACATCAAGATACCCTGCCTGTGTTTTCCTCTGGGAGTTTTATTATTATCCTGTCTTACATTTAGATCTTGAATCCATTTTGAATTTGTTTTTGTATACAGTGTTAGAGAATGCTTTAATATCATTCTTTTATATTTAGCTGTCCAGTTTTCCCAGCACCACTTATTGAATAGGCTATCTTTACCCCATTGTATAGTTTTTCCTCCTTCGTTGTAGGTTAGTTCACCATAGATACATGGTTTTACTTCTGGGCTTTCTATCCTGTTCTGTTCATCTATATGACTGTTTAGTGCTGGTAACATACTGGTTTGATGACTGTAACTTTGTAGTATAGTCTGAAGACAGGCAGCCTGATTCTTCCAGCTCCATTCATCTTTCTCAAGATTGCTTTAGCTATTGGAGACCTTTTGTGTTTATCAACAAGTTCCAAAATTTTTTGTCCTAGTTCTATGAAAAATACCATCAGTAATTTGATAGGGATTGCATTGAATCTGTAGGTTGCCTTGGTCATTTTAACAATATAGATTCTTCCCATCCAAGAACATGGAATATCTTTCCATGTTCATGTTGTTTTCTTTTATCAGCATCTTACAATTTTTGGAGTACAGGTCTTTTGCCTTCTTGGGTAGGTTTATTTTCAGGTATTTTATTTTTGATGCCATAGTAAATGGGGTTTTTTCTTTAATTTCTCTTTCTTCTATTTTGTTGTTAGTGTATAGAAATGCAACAGATTTTTGTATATTAATTTTTTTTTATCTTTTTGCCTTTTCTAGGGCCATTCCCGTGGCATATGGAGATTCCCAGGCTAAGGGTCCAATCGGAGCTGTAGCTGCGAGCCTACACCACAGCCACAGAAATGCCAGATCTGAACTGGGTCTGTGACCTACACCACAGCTCATGGCAACGCCGGATCCTTCACCCACTGAGCAAGGCCAGGGATCGAACCCACAACCTCACGGTTCTTAGTCGGATTCATTAACCACTGCGCCATGACAGGAACTCCTGTATATTAATTTTGTATGCTACAACTTCACTTCATTGATAAGGTTACATCATTTTCTGGTGGTGTCTTTAAGATTTTCTGTGTATAGTATCATGTCATTTGCAAACAGTGAGAGCTTTACTACTTTTCCAATTTGGATTCCTCTTATTTCTTTTTCTTCTCTGATTATTGTGGGTGGACTTCCAAAACTATGGAAGTGGTGATAGTGGGTATTCTTGTCTTTTTCCTGATCTTAGAGAAAATTGTATCAACTTTTCACTATTGAGTATGATGTTAGCTCTGGGTTTGACATTTATGTTGAGGAAGGTTCCCTCCATGTTCACTTTCTGGAGGGTTTTTATCATAAATGGATGTTGAATTTTTGTCAAAAGCTTTCTTCATCTATTGAGATGATCATATGATTTTTATTCTTCAGTTTGTTAATATGTTGTATGACATTGGTTTGTGGATATTGAAGAATCCTTGCATCCCTGGATAAATCCCAGTTGATCATGGTGCACAATCCTTTTAACGTACTGTTGGAATCAGTTTGCTAGTATTTTGTTAAGGATTTTGCATCTATGTTCATCAGTGCTATTGGCCTGTAGTATTTTTATTTGTGATATTTTTGTCTGGTTTTGGTATCAAAATGAAGCTGGCCTCATTGAATGAGTTTGGAAGTGTTACTTTCTCTGCAGTTTTTTGGAATGGTTTAAGAAATACAGGTTTTAACTCTTCTCTAAATATTTGGTAGATTTCACCTAATCATCTGGTCCTGAACTTTTATTTATAGGAATTTTTAAATTATTGATTCAGTTTCAGTATTGGTAACTGGTCTGTTCATATTTTCTATTTCTTTCTGGTTCAGTCTTGGGAGATTGTGTCTTTCTAAGAATTTGTCTATTTCTTCTGGGTTGTCTTTTTGGCATAGAGTTGTGCATCATATTGTCTTATGACCCCTTGTATTTCTGTGGTGTGTGTTGTAACATCCACATTTTCATGTTTTATTTAATTGATTTGAGCCCTCTTTCTTTTTTCTTCGGGTTTATCAATTTTGTTTAATGTTTCAATTTAGTTTATAAAACTAACTTTTAATTTCACTGATATTCTCTATTGTTTTTCTAGTCTATTTCATTTTTTTTTTGCTTCTGATCTTTATGATTTCTTTATTGCAACTAATGTTGAGTTTTGTTTGTTGTTCTTCCTCTAGTTGCTTTAGGTATAAAGTTAGATCATTTATTTGAGTTTTTGTTTGTTTCCTGAGGTAAGCTTATATCACTATAAAACTCCATCTCAGTGGCTTTTGCTGCATCCTGTAGGTTTTCCATCATCATGCTTTTGTTTTCATTTGTCTCTTACTATTGTTTTATTTCCCCTTTTATTTCTTCAGTGATCCTTTGGCTGTTTTGAATCATATTGTTTTGTCTCTACATGTATTTGATTTTTTGCAGTTTTCTTAAAATTGAATTTTAATCTCATAGGATTGTTGTTGGAAAAAATGCTTGATATGATTTCAGTCTTCTTATATTTACTGAGGCTTGCTTTGTGGCCCAGCATGTGATCTATCCTAAAGAAAGTTCCATGTACACTTGAAAAGAATTGTCATTCTGCAGCTTTTGGATTGAACACTCTATTATTATCAATTAAGTCCAGAGTTCCCACTATGGCTCATCAGGTTAAGAACACACATAGTGTCCATGAGGATGTGGATTCAATTTCTTGCCTTGCTCAGTGAGTTGAGGATCCAGCATTACTACAAGCTGCAGCATAGACTGCAGATGCAGCTCAGTTCTAGTGTTAATGTGGCTGTGGCATAGGCCTGCAGCTGCAGCTCCAATTCAATCTCTAGCCTGGGAACTTCAGGTGTGGCTATAAAAAAAAATCAATTAGGTTGACCTGGTCTAACATGTCATTTAAAGTCTGTGTTTGTTATTGATTTTCTGTCTTGATTATCTGTCCATTGATATAAGTGTGTTAAAATATACAGCTATTATTGTGTTACTGTCAACTTCTCCTTTTATGTATGTTAATATTTTCCTTATATATTGTGGCATTCCTTTTTTGGGTGCATATATATTTATAATTGTTATATCTTTTTGTATTGGTCATTATGTAGTGTCCCTCTTTGTCTCTTGTAATAGTCTTTATTTGAAAGTCTATTTTATCTGATGTGAGTATTGCTACTTGAGCTTTCTTTTGAATTCCAGTTGCATGGAATAGTTTTCTCCACCCCTCCCTTTCAGTCTGTGTATGTTGCTAGATATAAAATAGGTCTCACTCTCTCTCTCCCTTTTTGCCTTTTTAGGGTCACACCCATGGTTAGATGGCAATTCTCAGGCTAGGGGTTGAATCTGAGCTGTAGCTGCCAGCTTATACTACAGACACAGGAACACAGGATCTGAGCTGCATTTGTGACCTACACCACAGCTCATGGCAATTCCACATCCTTAATCCACTGAGCAAGGCCAGGGATCAAAGCCACATCCTCATGGATACTAGCTTGGTTTGTTACCACTGAGCCATAATGGGAACTACCTAAAGTAGGTCTCTTATAGACAGCATGTATATGGGTTTTATTTGTGTATCCATTCAGCCATTCATTTCTTTTGGTTGAAGCATTTAATCCATTTGAATTTAAGGTAAATATCAATATGTATGTTCTTATTGCCAATTTTTTAATTGTTTTGGATATGTTTTTGTAGCTCTTTTTTTCCCCTTTCCTCTTTTGTTCTCTTGTGATTTGAGTAATATCTCTAGTGTTGTTTGGATTGCCCTTTTTGTGTGTATATCTCTACTAAAAATTTTTGATTTGATGATTACCATGAGGTTTTGGTATAGCAGTTTGTCTCTCTCTCTGTCTATCTATCTGATTATTTTAACTGCCCATCTATTAATTTCAAATACATTTTAAATAATGTGCATTTGTACTCTCCCCTCCTCAGGATTTCTGGTTTCAATATCATATTTTATATCTAATTGCATTTTGTATCTCTTAATTGTTAATTATAGATACAGGGGTTTTGTTTGTTTTTTTCTATTTTTTTTACTTGTGTCTATTAATTCCATACTAATTTTTGTGTGGATGATATCCTACCTTTACTGTATGTTTGCATTTACTGGTGAGATTTTCCATTTCATAATTGTCTTGTTTCTAGATGTGCCCTTTTCTTTTCCACCTAAAGAAGTTCCTTCAGTAATTTTTTAAAGCTGGTTTGTGGTGCTGAATTCTTCTACATTTTGCTTGTCTGTAAAGCTTTTTATTTCTCCATGAAACCTGAATGACAGCCTTATTGGGTAGAGTATTTTTGGTTGTATATTTTTACATTTTATCTTTTTAAATCTATTGTATCACTCCCTTCTGGCCTGCAGAATTTCTGCTAAAAAATTGACTGATAACCTTATGGGAGTTCCCTTATATGTTATTTGTTGCTTTTCCCTTGCTGCTTTTAAAATTTCCTTTTTAATTTATGTCATCTTGATTATAGTGTCTTGTGTTCCTCTTTGTGTTAATCCTCTATGGGATTCTGTCTATCCTGGTCTTGGGTGACTCTTTCCTTTCTCAATTTAGGGAAGTTTTCAGCTATTATCTCTTCAAGGAGAAAGATGTCATGTCTTCACAGAGGGTGTGATAGGTTTAGTTAAATTTGAAATTTGAGTATGAGTTAGCCTAGCAAGGAAGATTTAAGAAGGGAAATAGAGTTCTATTTAGGAAGTGGCTCATCAGAAGGCCTTGGCCATAGTATTTTGGTTAAAGTTAATTATGGCTGGTTATAGATTTTGAGAAAAAAACAAGCAAAAAGTGAGGCTGGAAACTTAAACAGAATCTATCTTTGATCATTCAGGGACTGCAAGCCATGCTGGGTAATTTGAATGTATGCTAATATTAATGAGGGGTTTTAAAAGGGATGGAATCAAGAGATCACTCTACATGGAGGAGGGATTAGAAGGGATAAATTTCAGGAAGAAGGGGACTTTTGAATGGCTGATGGAGGTCTAATAAGGTAATAAATGTGAATAGGAAAAAAAAAGTAAAATCAGTGTAACTTGATGAAAGTAATTGAGAGAAAGAAGCAAAAAATGAAATGAAAGCCACCATTAGGGCCAAAAAGTAACTTGTATTATACTTATTTCTTCAAGTTTTCTAGTACTTCAGTAATAGTCAGGATATCAAAGTTTTGCAAAATGAGATCTTGGCTTTATATGTGAAAAAGTAGATTTTCCCCAGAGAGTTTTACCTATCCTGGAAACTGAAAATTAAGGTAGGATTTTAGAAAGGAAGCAAAAAGGGTGGTAGTACTCCAAGGAAACAAAAGTATAGAGGATGGGCGGAAGAAGGGACATGTTTCAAAGAATGTATGCCTGAACTGAAAAACCCCTTTAGGGTTTGTTGCTAGGTAAATACAAAGTGACTTGGGACTTCTTAGTAAGAATTGAAGAGAATGGTACTGGAAGAGTGGGACTCTCCTCCGGCCTCTTGCTTCCTTACTCCCTGTGAATCACACAGTAGGCATGAATTGGCAGAATCATACTGTTTTAGTTTTTAAATTGAAGTATAATTGATTTACAATGTTAATTTTTGCTGTAAAGCAAAGAGACCTACAGTGTTCTAACACTAACTGTTCATGAGAAGAGTCAACATTTTCCAGGGATCAGCAGTTGCTAGTGAAGAAATCTGAGTTCCCAGTTTTCTTTTTGTAAAGTCATTTTAACAGGAATGAGACTGGGATGATGTTAGTTTTTGAGCTTTGGGAATTAATCAAAAAGGAGGCTGAGTGAGGGAACTATGACAGTAAAGAAAGATAAGCTTAGAAAATAGACTTTGAAATATTTCATTTGAATAATCCACAGGTATGATTTTTTTTCTCTCCCTAGAACTAGTGAAGTAGAGAAGGCTTATTTATATATAGCACAAGTATATTCAAGTCACAAAATAAATGAAAACAATTCTTTCTCCTTCAGAAACATCAAATATGAAGTAGGCTAAAAACATATCTATAGACAAGAATACGAAACTTTTGTCTGGTAACGCCTTCCACCACCTAAACAAGTTACCCAATACTTTAACGGCAGGTTTTGTAAGGCAGAACCAATTTCCATGTTAAAAAATGACTCCTCGGTTAAATCTTTCTACTTAATTATTCCATCTACCAGCTGCTTACTTGTTGTAGAGATGGGTCTGGATTCACAGTTGAGATGATTCCATAATCAATGAAAGGAGAAAACATATTTATCTTGTCACTTAAACAAATTAGCACTTTGGGCCTATGGGGAGCCCTCATTTTTACTCATTTATAATTATTCAAAATTTTTAAGATTTTGGATTTTCCATTAAATTTTGGATCCAATTGTCTAGTTGGAAATCAGATTCAAAATGGATAATAGACATAAGAACTTTTAGCATGACCCAGTTAATAAATATTATTGTTTTCAATAATTTCAATAAATAATTTTTCTATCGTAAAATAGAATTAAATAATAAAAATTAAAAAACGTATTTCACTTCAGTCTCATGTGAAAGAAAAAAACCACTTTTAACTTAAAGAGTAACTTTTTTTCTATTACTCCATCTTAAAATCTTTCAAAAATTGTGGTTTATCTGCCTGAGTGGTATATGCAAGACCAATTTACAGTAGGGATCATGTAGTGCTGATGAAAATCAGTACATGCTCTTTCCACTGGGCATCACATTGCATCTGTTTTTGTGACAACATTGGATTCAGAAATTAAGCACAGCAGGAAGGAAGATTTTGCATAGATTCGAAATATATTGCATGTCTCAACATTATAGCCTGTTTTTATGAGGAAAAGGGTAAGGCTGAAAACTCTCTACTGTACTCAGCAAAAGTTAGACTAAGGGAGAAAATGTGTTGCTCCTTCTAAGAAACATTCATTGCCAAAGTCGACCAGCAGCTTGTCTAGTGTATCATTCTGACTGGAACACAAAAAATCGCAAAGATTATTTTTAGTGTCAGAAACAACCGAAATTTCCTAATTTCAAAAAAAACATAACCTCTACTTTGAAAATGTATTCTTTAGTAATATATAACACATACACAACATATAGAAAACAAAAATGCACATCTCAACAAATTAACAGAAAACAAATATTCAGTGATACAGCCAAACAGATCAAAAAACAGAGCATTGCCAGCAACCCAGAAATATCCCGTTGCCTCTTCTAACCTCCTATCTTAAGTGTGTCTCTAAACACTGTTTTTTAGTATTGCATGTTTATTGAACTTTTTACAAGATAAAATATTAGACTGTATATTGTTTCACTTTTTCTTTTGCCCCAAATTACATTTGTGAGTTTTTTCATGTGTGAGTGTAGATGTAATTCCTTCAATTTTGTTGCTTTATTGTAGTCCATTGAACAAATGCACACAATTGATTTATCCAGTATCCTGGTGCTGGGCATTTGGGTTGTTTCTAGTTCTTGAGTATTATGAATAATATTTCCATGAGCCTTGATATACACCTCTTTTGGAGTATATGTCCATACACTTTTATTTACCTAAGAATGAAATTGCTAAATCACAAAGTAGTTTCAACTTGAGAAGATAATTCTAAAGGATTGTCTAATGTATTAAAAGCAATTTGCATTCCACCAACGGAGAGTGAGAGTTCCTATTGCTTTATTAGTAACTCACCAGTATTTAGTGACATGAGACTTTTTCCTTTAAGCCTAGTCACTTTGGTATATATGGAAAGTGTAAAACTATAATTTTAGCTTGAATTTTTCTGATTAACCACATTATTTTTTCATATATTTATATTTTTGGAAAAATTTTTGCATTTGCAAGACACAAGCGTTTGACTATTACATGTTCAGTTATATCCTCTACTCCTGCATTGACTGTTACATGTAGTGAATGTATTCTCCCACTTCAGGGACTACATTTTCATTTTCTTAAAAATGTTTTGATTAACAGATATTCTTAATTTTAATACAGCGAAAACTACCAGACATTTTACTTTACGGTTAGCATTTTTCATATCTCATTTAGAATGAAATACTTATTCCAATGTCATATGCTTCAATGGTTTCATCTAGAAACTTTATGATGTTGTTTTTCATATTTAGATATATAATCAGCCTGAAATTAAATTGTGTCTATAGGATCAAGTGAGGTCAAGTTTCATTTTTCCCCATATGGATTTCCAATTAGTTACAGTATTGTTTGTCAAAAAATCCACTCTTTTAGCTACTGTTTGCAGAGCCACCTTCTCAAAAAAAACATGTCATAGAATATTATGAATGTTTCTTAACTCTCGATTTTTTTCATTTGGATTATTTGTATATCCTTGAGCAAGTAACACACTGTATTAATTACTGCAACCTTATAATAAGTTTTTGTAGTTGCAGAGTAAATCATCAAATCATTTTTTCCTTCAGATTATCTCTGATATTCCTGGCATTTATGATTCCCACATATGTTTTATTTATTGATGTATAGTTGGCATATTCTATTGGTTTCATGTGTATGATATAGTTATTTGATACTTATATACATTGAGTTGATCACCATGAAAAGTCTAGTAACCTTCTGAAACCATACAAAATTATTGCATTACTGCTGACACTATTCCCTATGCTATACATTATATCCCTGTGACTTGTTTGTTTTATAATTGAAAATTTTTACCTCTTAATCCCTTTATTTTGCCCAACCCCCAATCTCCTCCCTCTGGTGACCACCAGTTTGTCCTCTGTATCTGTGAGTCTTGTTGCTGCTTTGTTATGTTTGTTGGATTGTTTTATATTTTAGATTACACATATGAGTGAAAGCATACAGTATTTGTCTTCCTCCAACTTATTTTGCTTAGCATAGCACCCTCTAGATCTATCCATGTTTTCCCAAATGACAATATTTCCTTTTTTAGGGCTAAGTAATACTCCTATTAATAGACATTAAGGTTTCTTACACATCTCGGCCATTGTAAATAATGTTGCAATGAACATAAGGGTGCTTATATCTTTTTCAAACTAGTGTTTTCATTTTCTTCAGAGAATATCACAAAGTGGAATTGCAGGATCATATGGTAGTTCCATTTTTAATTTTTTGGGAAACTTCATACTGTTTTTTATAGTGACTTTACCAGTATACATTCCTGTCAATAGTGCTTGAGGGCATCTTTGTCTTGACATATTCCCCAACACTTATTATTGGTTTTTTGATAATAGCCATTGTAACAGGTATGAGCGAATATGTTCTTATGGTTCAGGGTTGCATTTCCTTGATAATTAGTGATGGGCATCTTTTCATGGGTCTGTTGGCCATGTGTACATCTTCCTGAAGAAAATGTCTATTTAGATCCTCTGCCCATTTTAAAATTAGATCTTGTGTGTTTTTTTATGTTAATCTGTATGAGTTCCTTATATGTTTTGGATATTAATCCTTTACTGGAAATATCATTTGCAGATACCTTTCCCCATTCAGTAGCTGCTTTTTCATTTTTTTTGTGGTTTCCTTTGCTGTGCAGAATCTTTTAGTTTGATGTACTAATTTGTTTATTTTTGCTTTTGTTGCCACTGCCTGAGAAGATGGATGCAAAAAAAATTTGTCTAGACCAATGTCAAAGAGCATACTACCTGTGTTTTCTCCTATGAGTTTCAGGTCTTGAATTTAAGTCTTTAGTCCATTTTGAGTTTACTTTTATATGTGTAAGGAAGTGGCCCAGTTTGCTTCTTTTGCATTTGGCTGTCCAGTTTTCCACACATCATTTCTGGAAGAGGCTATGTTTTCCCCACTTTTAGTCTTTGTTTCTTTGTCATAATTTAATTAACCATATAAGTGTGGGTTTATTTCTGAACTATATAACTGTTTTTATGCCAGTACCATAGTTATGATTACTGTATCTTTGTAATCAGGGAGTGTGATGCCTCCAACCCTGTTATTCTTTCTTATGATTTCTTTGGCTATTTGGAGTCTTATTTGATTCCATACAAATTTGGGGATTATTTGTTCCAGTTCTGTGACAAGTGGCATTGGTACTTTGATAGGGATTGCATTGAATCTCTAGGTTGCTTTGGGTAGTATGGATATTTTAATAGCATTAATTCACCTAACACAATGAACACAGTATATCTTTACATTTATTTGTGTTGTCTTCAATTTATTTCATTAATGTCTTTCAGTTTTCAGAGTAGAGTTGGCCCTCCCTATTTGTAGGTTTTCAAAGCCATGTGGTCCTGGATTTTTGTTTATTGGGAGTTTTTTTTTTAACTGTTAATTCATTTTCATTACTAGTGACCACTCTGTTCAGCTTTTCTATTTCTTCCTGATTCCATCTGGGAATATTGTATGTTTCTAGGAATTTATTCATTTCTTTTAGTTTGTCCAGTGTCCTGGCATATAATTGTTCATGGTTATCTCTTAGAATTCCTTGTATTTCCGTGGTATCAGCTGAAATTTCTTTCATTTCTGATTTTATTTCAACCCTCTTTTTTTAAAATAAGTTTTATTTCAGTATGGTTGACAAAGAAAATTGTGTTAGTTTCAGGTGTACCTCAAAATAAATCTAGTTACAGATATACATACATCCATTCCTTTTCAGATTCTTTTCCTATATAGGTTATTACACAGTATTGAGTATAATACCCTATGCTATAAGAAGATCCTTGTTACCTATATGTTTTATATATAGTAGTGTGTATATGTCAATCCCAACCCCCTAATTTCTTACCCCTCAGCTCCCCTTTGGTATCAGATTCTTTGGTATCAAAGATTTGGTTTTAAATTCTTTGAATGTGTTTCTGATTTGTAAGTTCTTGTCTGTCATTTTTATTAGATTCCACATATTAGTGATCCCATACGATATGTCTTTCTCCATCTGACTTACTTTATTTAATATAATTTTTATGTTTGTCCATGTTGCTGCAAAAGGCATTAATTCATTCTTTTTTTATGACTGAGTAATATTGTATATATGTTCCACATCTTCTTTGTCCAATCCTCTGCTGATGAACATGTAGGCTGTTTCCATGTCTTGGCTCTTTTAAGTAGTGCTGCTATGAACAATGGGGTGCATGTATTTTTTTGAATTATGGTTTTCTCCAGATAGATAAACAGGAGTGGGATTGCTGGATCATATGGTAGTTCTATATTTAATTTTTTAAGGAGCATCCTAACTATTCTCCATAGCAGTTGTACCAGCTTACATTCCCACCAACAATGTAGGAGGGTTCCCTTTTCTCCATGCTCTGTCTAGCATTTATTGTTTGTAGACTTTTTGAGGATGGCCATTCTAACTAGTGTGATGTGATACCTCATTGTAGTTCTGATTAGCATTTCTCAAATAATTAGCAATGCTGAGAATCTTTCCATGTACTCTTTGGCCATCTTTCTGTCTTCTTTGGAAAAATGCCTGTTTAAATTTGATTATTTTCTAGTTGGGATTTTTTTCTTGTATAAAGCTGTATGAGATGTTTGTATATTTTGGAAATTTATCCCTTGTCAGTTGTTTTGATTGCAAAGATTTTCCTCCTATTCTCTGGGTTGTCTATTCATTTTGTTTATGGTTTCCTTTGCTGTGCAAAACTCTTAAATTTAATTAGGTCCCATTTTTAAAAATTTTTGTTTTTATTTTCATAGAAAGTGGGTAAAAAAAAAAAGATACTGCTTCGATTTCTTTCAGAGAGTGTTGTGCATATGTTTTCCTCCAAGAGTTTTATAATATCCAGCCGTATGTTTAGGTTTTTAATCCATTTTGAGTTTATTTTTGTTGTATAGTGTAGAGAGTGTTCTAATTTCATTCTTTTTCAGGTAGATGCACAGGCTTCCCAGCATCATTATTGAAGAGACTTTCTTTTCTCCATTGTATGTTCTTTCCTCCTTTGTTGTAGATTAATTTACCATAAGGGTATGTGTTTATTTGTGGGCTTTCTATGCTGTTCCACTGGTCTAAATTTCTATTTTAGTGCAGTATCATACTGTTTTGATGACTGTAGCTTTGTAGTAAAGTCTGAAGTTGAAGAGCCTGATTCCCCCAGCTCTGTTTTTACTTCTCAAGATTGCTTTGGCTATTTGAAATCTTTGTGTTTCCATATAAATTTTAAAATATTTTGTTCCAGTTCTGTGAAAAATGCTATTGGTAACTTGAGAGGGAATATGTTGAACCTGTAAATTGCCTTGGGTAGCATAGTCATTTAGACAATGTTGATTCTTCCATTCTAAGAACATGGTTTATGTTTCCATCTGTGTCACATCTTCAATTTCCATTATCCATTGTCATGTTTTTCAGAATACAGATCTTTTGCCTCTAAGGAAGTTTATTCGTAGGTATTTTATTCTCTTTGTTGCAGTGATAAATGGGATTTTTTTCCCCTTAATTTCTCTTTCTGATCTTTCATTGTTGGTGTACAGGAATGCAGGAGATAACTGTGTCTTAGTTTTTATCCTGCAACTTTATGAAATTCATTGTTGAGCTCTGGTCATTTTCTGGTAGTATCTTTAGGATTTTCTATGTATAGTATCCTCTTGTCTATAAAGAGTAAAAAGTTTTACTTCTTCTTTTCCAATTTGGATTCCTTTTATTTCTTTTTTTCTCTGATTTTCATGGCTAGGACTTCCAAAACTATGCTGAATAAAAGTGGACATCATTGTCTTGTTCCTGATCTTAGTGGGAAAATTTTGAGCAATTCACTGTTGAGAACGATGTTAGCTGTGAGTTTTTCATATATGGCCTTAATTATGTTGAGGTAGGTCCCTCTATGCCCACTTTCTGGAGAGTTGTTATCAAAAATGGCTATTGAATTTTGTCAAAAGCTTTTTCTGCATCCACTGAGATGATCATATGATTTTTATTCTTCATTCTATTAATGTGTTGTGTTACATTGATTCATTTGCAGGTATCGAAGAATCTTTGCAACCCTAGGATAAATCGCACTGAATCATGCCATATGATCATTTTAATCTATTTTGGATTTGGTTTGTTAATATTTTGTTTAAGATTTTTGCATCTATATTCACCTATAATATTGGTCTGTAATTTTCTTTTTTATGTTGTCTTGTCTGGTTTTCTTATCACTATAATGGTGGCTTCATAGAATGAGCTTGAGGTTTTCCTTCCTCTGAAATTTTTGGAAGAGTTTCAGAAGGATCAGTTTTAACTCTTTTCTAAATGCTTGATAGAATTTCCTGTGAAGCCATCTGGTCCTGGACTTGTTTTGGGGGAGTTTTTTTGTTTTTTTTGGGGTTTTTTTTTTTTTTGGAAATTTTAAAAATCACAGTCTCAATTTCAGCACTTGTGATTGGTCTGTTCATATTTTCCATTTCTTCCTAGTTCAGTCTTGGGAGATTGTACCTTTCTAAAAATTTTCTCATTTCTTCTAAGTTATCCATTTTATTGGCATAGAGTTGCTTGTAGTAGTCTCCTATGATCCTCTGTATTTCTATTTCGTCAGTTGTAATTTCTCCGTTTTCGTTTCAAATTGTATTGATTTGATCCTTCTCCCTTTTTTTTTTCCTTGATGAGTATGGCTAAAGATTTATTTATTTTATCTTTACAAAGAATCAGCTTATAGTTTTGTGGATATTTTCTATCATTTCTTTAAGTCTATCTCATTTATCTCTGCTTTGATCTTTTTGATTTCTTTGCTTCTAAATTTGGGTTCTGTTTGTTCTTTCTCTAGTAACTTTAGGTATAAGGTTTGGTTATTAATTTGGATATTTTCTTGTTTCCTGAGGTGAAATTGTATTGCTATAAAATTACCTGTCTGAACTGCTTTTGCTGCACAAAACATAGGTTTTGGATTGTTATGTTTGCATTGTCATTTTCCTCTAGGTATTTTTTAATTTTCTCCTTGACTTCTTCAGTGATCCATTGGTTGTTTAGTAGAACATTGTTTAGCCTCTATGTGTTTCTGGGTTTTTTTTTTTTTTTTGCAGGTTTTTTTTTGTGGTTGATTTCTAGTCCAATAGCATTGTGGTCAGAAAAAAATGCTTGATATGATTTCAGTTTTCTTTAATTTGCTATGGCTTAATTTTTGGGGCTATCTTTTCTTAATGAGTCTGACTAAAGGTTTATCAACTTTGTTTATCTCTTCAAAGAAATCGCTCTTAGTTTTATTTATTTATTTTTTAGTTGCTGTTTTATTTCTGCTATGTGTTTATATTTACTTCCTTCTCTGTGAGCTTTGTTTGTTCCTTTAAGTGTAAGTTTAAATTGTTTATTTGAAATTTTTCTTATAAATTTATTTTCATTTACTGAAGTAGACCTGTATTTACTACTATCAAATTTCCTCTTAAAACTGTTTTAGAGGTGTCTCATATATTTTGGAACTTTGTGTTTGCATTTTCATTTGTCTCAAGGTATTTTTTATTTCCTCTTTGAGTTTTTTCATCAATCAATTTGTTGTTTAGTAACATGTTGTTTAGCCTTCACATGTGTGTGTTTTTCTCCATTCTTATTATAAATAATTTTTTATTTCATACCACTGTAGTCAAATAAATGCTTGATATGATTTCAAATTTCTTGAATTTATTAAGACATGTTTTGTGGCCTAATATTTGATCTATTCTTGAGAATGTTCCGTGTACACTTGAAAATTTTTATTCAGCAGTTTTGGAGTAGAGAGTGTGTGTGTGTGTATGTGTGTGTGTGTGTGTGTGTGTGTAAATTTAATATCTAATAGATACACTGATATCTGATCTAATGTGTCATTCCAGGCCAATGTTTTCTTATTGATTTTCTGACTATAATCTATTCTATTCATTAATATAAGTGGGACATTACAGTCCTCTACTATTATTGAATTACTATCAGTTTCTCTCTTTCTATTTGTTAATATTTGTTTTATGTGTTTAGATGCTACTATGTTGGATGCATGTCTTTTTTAAATTGATTCCTTTATCCTTATGTAATGTCTCCTTTATCTCTGAAGTCTGTTTTGTCTGATAAGTATTGCTACCTCAGCTTTCTTTTTGTTCTCATTTACTTGGAGTATATTTTTCTGTCTTTTTACTTTCAACCTATGTTTGTATTTAGATCTAAAGTTAATCTCAGGAGTTCTCTTATGGCATAGTGGGTTAAGGATTCAGCTTTGTCACTACAGTGGCTTAGGTCACTGCTATATCATGGGTTTAGTCCCTGGCCCAGGAACTTCCACATGCTATGTGTGCAGCATGGCCAAAAAAATAATAATGTAAAGTTAATCCCTTGTAGGCAAAATATATATATATCCATTCAACCACCCTATGTCTTTTGATTGAGACAGTTGCCTATTTACATTTAAATAATTGGAGATCCCCTGTGGCACAGTGAATTAGGATCCAGTGTTGCTCCTTCTTTGGCTCAGGTCGCTGCTGTGGTGCAGGTTTGATTCTTGGCCAAGGAATTTCCACATGCCATGGGCATGGCCAAAAAAAAGAGTATTATACATTTAAAGTAATTGATACATACATATTTATTGCCATTTTTTTGGTTTTTTTGTCTTTTAAGGGCTGTACCCACCACATATGGAGGTTCCCAGGCTAGGGGTCCAATTGGAGCTGTAGCTGCCAGCCTATACCACACCCACAGCAATGTGGGATCCAAGATACTTCTGTGAGCTACACCACAGCTCTTGGCAACACCAGATCCTTAACCCACTGAGCAAGGCCCGGGATTGAACCCGCAACTTCATGGTTCCTGGTCAGATTCATTAACCACTGAGTCATGACGGGAACTCCCTGTAGTTCTTTTTTTTTAGTCTTTTCTTTTTCTCTTGTTTACCTCCCTTGTGATTTGATGATTCTCTTCAGTGTTATATTTGGATTCTTTTCTCTTTCGTGTGTATATCTATTAGATTTTTGACTTAAGATTATCATGAGGTGTATATATAACAATTCATATACCAGTCTATATTAAGCTAATGGTGGCCCAAGTTTGAATGAATTTTAAAAGCACTACATTTTTACTACCCCTTGCACATGTTTTATGTTTTTTATATCATACTTTGCATCTTTTTATTTTGTGTATAACTTTTTAGATATAGATGATTTTACTACTTTTGGCTTTTAACCTTCATACTAGTTATATAAATGGTTGATCCATTGTCTTTACTAAGTGATTTTACTAGTGAGATATTTTTCTTTTCATAATTTTCTTACTTCTAGTTGTGACCTTTTCTATTTAAGGAAATCCCTTTAACTTATTTTTTCTTTTCTTTTCAGGGCTGTATGCTGGTTTAGTCGTAATAAATTTAGTTTTTGCTTGTCTGAGAAACTCTGTATTTCCTTCAATTCTATGTTTTTCGTCATTTATATTTCATTTATTTCTGCTCTGATCTTTATGATTTCTTTCCTTCTACTAACTTTGGATTTTGTCCTTTGATATCTAGTTGCTTTAGGTATAAAGTAAGGTTGTTTATTTGAGGTTTTTCTCGTTTCCTGAGGTAGGCTTGTATTGTTATAAACTTCCTGCTTAGAACTTCTTTTGCTGTATCCCATCGGTTTTGGACTGTTAGGTCTTTGTCGTTATTTGCTTACAGGTATTGTTAAATTTCCTCTTTGACTTCTTCAGTGACCCATTGGCTGTTTAGTAGCATATTGTTTAGTCTTCAGATGTTTGTGTTTTTCACAGTTTTGTTCTTGTTGATTTCCAGTTGTTTAGTGTTGTGGTTGGAAAAGATGCTTGATATGATTTCTGTTTTCTTAAATTTACTGCAGCTTGATTCGTGGCCCAGAATGTGATCTATCCTAGAGAATTTTCCATGTGCACTTGAGAAGAATGTGTATTCTACTGCTTTTGGATGGAAAATGTTCTGTAAATATCTATTAAGTCCATGTGGTCTAATGCATCATTTAAGGCCTGTATTTCCTAGTTGATATTCTGTCTGGGTGATCTGTACATTGCTGTAAGTGGGGTGTTAAAGTCCCCTGCTATTATTGTGTTATCATCACTTTCTTCTCTTAAGGTTGTTAGCACTTGCCTTATATATTGATGTGATCCTGTATTGGGTGCGTATATACTTAAAATTGTTACATCTTCTTGGATTTGATCCTTCAGTCATTATGTAATGCCCTTCTCTGTCTCTTTTAAAATTCTTCAAGGTCTATTTTGTCTGATAGGAGTATTGGTACTCCAGCTTTCTTTTGATTTCCGTTTGCATGAAATATTTTCGTCCATCCTTTCACTTTTAATTTCTATGTGTCCCTAGAACTGAAGTGGGTCTCTTGAAAACAGAACATGTATGAGTCTTATTTTGTATCCATTCAGCCAGTCTCTGTCTTTTGGTTAGGGCATTTAGTCCATTTACATTTAAGGTAATTATTGATAGGTATGTTCTTACTGCCATTTTATTAATTGTTGTGGATTGTTCTTGTTGGTCTTTTTCTCCCTTCTTATTCTCTTCTCTTGTGGTTTGATGATTATTTTTAGTGTTGTATTTGGATTTCTTTTTCTTATTTGTGTATCTGTTGTAGATTTTCAGTTTGCATTTACTCTGAAATTTTGATATAGGAGTCTATATATATACACACAAATTGTTTTAACTTGTTGGTCTGTTAATTGCAAGTGCATCTGCAGTGTCCTGCATTTCTACTCTTCTCACTGTTTCCGATTTTGGTAGCATATTTGTGTGGGGATGATTTCCCACCTTTATTATACATATGCCTTTGCCAGTGAGCCTTGTCATTTGTAATACTTTTGTTTATAGTTGTGGCCTTTTCTTTTCTACCTATCAAAGTTCCTTTAGTATTTGTTGTAAAGCTGGCTTAGTGGTGCTGAATTCTCTTGGCTTTTGCTTGCTGTAAAGCTTTCGATTTCTCCTTCAAATCTGAATTTACAAAGAGATCCTTCTGAGTAGCATTGAGAACTATGTCTAGATACTTATATTGCAACAGAACAAAGGGTGGGGAAAAAATGTATACATGTAAGAGTAACGTGGTCCCCATGCTATACAGTGGGAAAAAAAATTTAAAAAAAAATCTGAATGAGAGCCTTGCTGGGTAGAGTAATCTTGGTTGGAGTTTTTTTCCATTCATCCTTTTAAGCGTATCATACCACTCTCTTCTGGCCTGCAGAGTTCCTGCTGAAAAATCTGCCAATAACCTTATCGGGGTTCCCTTGTATGTTATTTGTTTTTTTTTCCCTAGCTGCTTTCAATATTTTCTCTTTGTCTTTAATTTTGATCATTTCAACTAATAGGTGTCTTGGGGTTTATTTTATATGGTACTTGTGCTTCCTGGATTTGAGTGAGTGGTTCCATTCCCACGTTAGAGTAGGTTTCGACTGTTATCTTTTCAAATATTTTCTCTGGCCCTTTCTCTTTCTCTTCTTCTTCTGGCACCCCTATAATATGGATGTTGGTACATTTAACATTGTCCCAAAGTCCCCTTAGACTGTCTTTATTTCTTTTCATCTTTTTTCTCTTTTCTGTTCCATGTCAGTGATTTCCACTAGTCTATCCTCCACCTCACTTATTCATTCTTCTGCCTCCTGTTCTCTGATGTTGGTTGCTTTCAGTGAATTTTTTATTTCAGTTATTGTGTTTTGCGCCTATGCTTGCTTAATCTTTAAATCTTCTATTTCTTTGCTCAGTGTTTCTTGTAAATTATCAAACTTTGCCTCCATTTTATTTCCAAGATCTTGAATCATCTTTACTCTCATCAATCAAGTCTTTTTCTTGGAGGTTGATAATCTCCAGATCACTTAGCTATTTTTCTTGTTTTTTCCTTCCCCCCTTACCTGAGTCATAATCCTCTGTGTTTTTATTTTGTGTGGATTTTAGGTGTGGCCTCCTATTTGCAGACAATAGAGTTGTAGCCTCTTTTGCTTCTAATGTCTGCCCCCTCCTTGTGGTTGAAGTTGGTATGGGGGCTTAATGCAGGCTTCCTGATGGGAGGGACTAGGGCCTCAAGAGGTAGTGTCTTTTAAATCAAGGCTTCTTCCAAGTTCACCAGCAGTCCCCCACAGGAAAGGTGTTGCAACCAAGTTATTTGTGTGTTAGACTGAGCATGGACATTGGAGCCAGGTAGATCTAGTTTGGAATCTCAGCTCTGCCATTATAAAAGTCTAAGACCTTGTAAAATCTTCTTAACCTCTAATACCAAGTTTTCTTATCTTTCAGCATTTATGCCAGCTGTCATAATCCCTGAGGGCTGAGACTTGTGAGACATCTACATAAAAGTACATTTTTTTCATGTTTCTTATTTTTGCCCACCTGCCTATTTGTGGTCTCTCCTTGGCCCTGTTCTTCAATTCTCAATGACATCTTTGCTGGGTGGGTAAAATATTCTTGGTTGTAAATTTTGTCTTGTTTTGATTCCTTTCAGTACTTTGTATTTGTTATGCCAGTCCCTTCTGACCTGTAAAGATTAAAAAAAATCAGTTAATAGTTTTATATTAGTCTTATAGTTTGTATATAACTGGTTGTTTTTCTCTTTCTTTTTTTAATATTCTCTCTTTATCATTACCTTTTGACATGTAATTATACTGTGTCTTGGTATGGATCTCTGGGTTCATCTTGTTTGGAACTCTCTGTGGTTCCTGGACTTGGATGTCTGTTCCTTCACGAGGATAGGAAGGTTTTCAGCCATTATTTCCTGAAATAGTGTTTCTGTCTCTTTCTCTTTCTCTTCTCCATCTGGGACCCTTACAATGTGAATGTTAATTCTCTGGATGTTATCCCAGAGATTAATTAAACTATCCTCATCTTTCTTTATTCTTTTTTCTTCTTGCTGTTCCAGTTTAGTTATTTCCACTACCCTGTCTTACAGATTACTGCTCTGTTCTCCATTCTCTAGAATGCTGTTGATTCCCTCTAGCGTATTTTTCATTTCACTAATTGTATTCTTCAGTTTGATTCTTTTTTTAGAATTTTTCTCTTTGTTGAAATTCTGTGTTCATCCATTCTTCTCTTGAGTTTGGTGAGCTTATGACTATTACTTTGATCTCTTTAAGTGGTAAATTGCTTATCTCTGATTTGTTTAGTTCTTTTTCTGAGGTTTTAGCTTTTGTCGTTTTGAAGGTATTCCTTTTTCTCCTCATTCTGCATAACCTTCTGTGTCTCTATGTATTAGATATATAAGAAATGTCTCATAACCTTAAAAATTGGCTTTATTTAAAAGGTGTACTGGCATCCCAGTGGTGCAGTCCCTCTTGGCCACTAGGGCCAGGTGCTCCAGGGATATCTCCTGTGTGGACTTCATGTGCCTTCCTGTTGTGGTTGTATGATGATTGCTATGGCTGCACTATGAGTAGGGCTGGCCCCAAGACCTTGGCTGGCTGTATGGCTTGGCCAAGACTGCTGTAGACACCCTGCCAAGCAGAGCTTGTCCCTGATTCACCTGTCTGTAAGGCCTGGCTGCTACTACTACAGCACAGTGGTGAGGAAGGGCTGGCACCCTAGAGCAGGAGATGTTTAGGAGGGGTGCCAGTGCTGCCTGTGGCCACCTGGGCTAATGGCCCAATGTGGGGTTCAGATCCCTTGCTCCTCAGGGGTGAATGTCACAGATGTGAAATGTCACAGATCTGTTTCACTTTTGGGTTGCCACACTATTGTGAGTTCTGACAGACTCTTTGCCCTTCCTGCCCCTCCTGATGTTACCTTTTCTTTATATCTTTAGTTGTATTAAATATGTTATGCTAGTCTTTAGGTTATTTTAGAGATTTTTGTATATGTAGCTGTAGTTAATATAGTGTTACTCCAGGGGGAGGTGAGCTCAGGATATCCATATTTACCATGTTTATCTAATTTCCCACCATATATATTTTAGAATAGCTGGTCAAATCCAAGAAAAAACTCCTAAGATTTGTATTATAATTGTATTGAAACTATAGATCAATTTGGGGAAATGTGACAGCTTTACCGTATTGAGTTTTCTAATCAACAAACTTAAAAAATTCATTTGTTCAGATATTCACGGTTTCTCTCAATAATATTTTGTAGTTTTTACAAAATTTTACATATCTTCATTTATATTTATTTTATTTTATTTTTATGCCGCTGTAAGTGAAATTAATTGCTAAAATTTATTTTCTATTTGTGTATTTATTATATAGAAATACAATTATTTTTGTATATTGATCTTGGATCTGGAAACTTTATGAAATTGATTCATAAGTCTAATAGTTTACACATTTTTTGAAAAATTGTTTTGTCTGTTTTAGGACTGCACCCATGGTGTAAGTAAGTTCCCAGGATAGGGGTGAATCAGAGCTCTAGCTGCTGGCTGATACCACAGCCACAGCAACATGGGATCTGAGCTGCACTTGTGACCTACACCACAGCTCTCAGCAATGCTATATCCTGAACCCACTGAGCAAAGCCAGGGATCGAACCCCCCCTCCTCATGGATACTAGTTGGGTTCATTATTGCAGAGCCATGATGGGAGCTCCAATTTTTAGAAATTTTTAACATAGTCATACCAGCCTATAAATGAGGGGGTTTTTTTCTTTCAAATTATTAGTATTTTAACTTCTTTAAAATTGGATTTGTTTGAGCCCGCATCATGGGTTAAATGTTAAATATACTTGTCTCTGTCAGCGTTTCATGTGAAAAGCTCTCAGTATTTCTCAGTGATGTAGGATATTTGTTATAAGTTGTTTATAAATAAGTTTGTCTATCATGTAAGTTGCCTTCTATACCTAGTTTGAGATTTTTTTCATGACTAGGTATGAAATTTTTCTTAAATGAGAACATTTTTTAATCCGTTGAATTATGTACTTTGGGATTTTTCCCCCTATTAATTGGGTTGTATTTTCAAATATACTTCAAAAGGTGAAGTTGACTTTACGTCACTGGAAAATCAATAAATTATAATATATTATGGTTTTTAAAATAATTGGATTCTCTTTGTAAAACTTCATCTGTGGTATAGTAAGACTTTTCAATTTAGGTTTATGGATGATTGGCCTATAAAGATTTTTTCTGGTACTGCCTTGTCTCTTCTCATAAAATGAGTTGGGAAGGGTGCCATTCTTTTTCTATTTATTCTGTTTTATTTAAATAAGAACAGCATTATATTTTTAAAATTATTTGAGCATTCACAAGCAAGCAATCTGGCTTAGAATTTTTATTTTAGGACAATTCTAAATTACATATCAATTTCTTTAATATGTATATACCTATTTAGATTTTGTCTTTGTTCTGTCAGTTTTAGTCAGTTGTGTTTTTCTACAAACGTTCATTTTATATAAATTTTTAAATGTATTAGCAAAATATTATTCAAAAACCTTCTTACTATTTTTTGAGCCTGTAGGATCCGTAGTAATGTCTCCTTTTACCTAGTATTTCCCACATTAACCACTCCAAACAGTTTCACTTCCACTGCTCCATCAAAGTAATCAGTACCATTCCTACTACTAAGTACAAACATCAAATCCTAGCTCTTATTTTTTTAAAAAAGTTATTAATAGTTGATTTCCAATGTTGTAAGTTTCTTCTGTACAGCAAGGTGATCCAATCATATATATATATTTTTTTCTCACATTATCCTCCATTTTTCCTCACAAGTGATTAGACATAATTCCCTCTGCTGTACAGCAGGATCTCATTGCTTATCTGCTCCAAATGCAGTAGCTTGCATCTACAAACCCCAAACTCCCAGTCTGTCCCATTCCCTCCCACTCCTTCTTGGCAATCACAAGTCTGTTCTCCATGTCCATGAGTTTGTTTCTCTTCTGTAGATAAGTTCATTTGTGCCAAATATTAGATTTCAGATATAAATGATAACATATGGTATTTGTTTTTCTCTTTCTGAGTTACTTCACTTAGTATGATAATCTCTATTTCCATCCATGTTACTGCAAATGGCATTATTTTGTTCTTTTTTAAGGCTGAGTAGTATTCCATTGTGCTTATATACCATAACTTCTTAATCCATTCATCTGTCGATGGACATTTAGGGTGTTTCCATGTCTTGCCTATTGTGAATCGTGCTGCAGTGAACAAAAGGGTACATGCATCTTTTTCAATGAGAGTTTTGTCTGAATATATGCCCAGGCATGGGATTGATGGATCATATGGTAGTTCTTTGTTGAGTTTTCTGAGGTACCTCAATAGTGTTTGTACCAATTTACATTCCCACCAACAGTGTAGGAGGGTTCCATTATATCCACACCCTCTCCAGCATTTGTTATTTGTAGACTTACCAATGTTGGCCATTCTAACCAATGTGAGGTGGAACCTCACTGTAGTTTTGATTTGTGTTTCTCTAATAATTAGTGATGTTGAGCATTTTTTTATGTGCCTGTTGGCCATCTGCATATTTTCTTTGGAGAAATGGCTATTGAGGCCTTCTGCCCATTTTTCATGGGTTGTTTTGTTTTTGTTGTTGAATTGTATGAGTCATTTGTATATTTTGGAGATTAAGCCCCTGTTAGTTGCATCATTTGAAACTCTTTTCTCCCATTCCAGAGGTTGTCTTTTTTTTCAATGGTTTCTCTGCTGTGCAAAAGCTTGTAAATTTGATTAGGTCCCATTGGTTTATTTTTGTTTTTATTTCTATTGCCTTGGGAGAATGACCTATGAAAACATTTGTATGGTTGATGTCAGAGAATGTTTTGCCTATGTTCTCCTCTAGGAGTTTTATGGTGTTTTGCATTATGTTTAAGCCTTTAAGCCATTTTGAGTTTATTTTTGTATATGGTGTGAGAGTGTGTTCTAGTTTCCTTGATTTACACTCAGCTGTCCAGTTTTCTCCCCCACTACTTGCTGAAGAGACTTTTTCCCATTTTATATTCTTGCCTCTTTTGTCAAAAATTAATTGACCATAGATGTCTATGTTTATTTCTGTGTTCTCTGTTCTATCCCCTTGCTCTATATGTCTGTTGTCTTTTTAATGGTACCATGATATCTTGATTACTGTAGGTGTGTAATATTTTTCCTGAAGTCTGGGAGAGTTATGCCTTCTGCTTGCTTTTGGTTCCTCAGGATTGCTTTGGCAATTCTGGGTATTTTAGGTTCTATATAAATTTTTTGATTTTTTTGTTCTAGTCTGTGGAAAATGTTATGGGTAATTTGATAGGGACTGCATCCTGCTGAATAGTACTGGGAAATATATCTAGTCATTTATGATGAAGCATGATAATGTGAGAAAAAAGAATGTATATATGTATGTGTGCCTGGGTCAACTTTCTGTACAGTAGAAAATTGACAGAACACTGTAAACCAGCTATAATGGAAAAAATTAAAATAATTATTTAAGAAGATAGTGATTACATTGAATCTGTAGATTGCTTTCTATAATATGGCCATTTTAATTATATTAATTCTTCCAATCCAGGAGCATGGAATATCTTTCCATTTCTTTGACTCCTCTTTAATTTCCTTGATTAAGGTTTTATTGTTCTCAGCATATAAGTCTTTCACCTTGTATTTCTTGGTCAGACTTAATTCTGTGTATTTAACTTTTAGGGGTGTGATGTTAAAAGGTATCGTGTTTTTATATTCCTTTTCTAATGTTTCATTGTTAGTGTACAAAATGCAGCCAATTTCTGAATATTAATCTTGTATCCTGCTACTTTGATGAATGCATTGATCTGTTAGAGTAGTTTTTGTGTGGAGTCCTTAGGGTTTTCTATATACAGTATCATGTCATCTTCATAGAGTGACAGTTTTACCTCTTCTTTTCCAAGCTGGATACCTTTTATTTCTTTTGTTTGTCTGATTGCTGTGGCTAGGTATTCCAATACTATGTTGTATAAAAGTGGATGAAAGTAGGCATCCTTGTTTTGTTCCAGATTTTATTAGGAAGGCTTTCAGCTTCTCCTCATTTAATATTATATTTGCTGTGGTTTTGTCATAAACAGCTTTTATTGTTTTGATTGATTTCTGTATGTTGAACCATCTTGTGAACTTGAGATGAATCCCACTTGGTTGTGGTGTATGATCTTTTTTATATGTTGTTGGATTCAGTTGGCTAAAATTTTGCTGAGAATTTTTGCATCTATGTTCATCAAAGATGTTGGCCTATAATTTTCTTTTTTGGTAGTATATTTGGTTTTGATATTAGGGTGATGGTATCTTCAGAGCATATCTTTGGGATTATTCCTTCTCTTCAGCCTTTTGGAGAAGTTTAAGAAGAATGGATATAAGTTCTTTGTATATTTGGTAGAATTTGCCTGTGAAGCCATCTGATCCTGGACTTTTGTTTGTAGAGAAAGTTTTTGTTATATATTCATTTTCATTTCTAGTGATCCATCTGTTCTCTTCGTGATTCAGTTTTGGTGGACTGTATGTCTCTAGAAAGTTGTTCATTTCTTCTAGGTTGTCAAATTTGTAGGCATATAATTTTCACAGTATTCTTTTTTTTTGTATTTCTTAAGTATCATTTGAGATTTCTCCTTTTTCATTTTTTATTTTATTTGAGTTCTTTTTTTCCTCTTCTTGGTGAGTTTGGCCAGAGGTTTATCAATTTGGTTTACCGTTTCAAAGAACCAGCTCTTGGTTTAATTGATTTTTTCTGTTTTTTTTTTTAATCTATTTTATTGATTTCCTCTCTGATCTTTATGATTTCCTTCCTTTGGCTGACTTTGGGTTTTGTTTGTTCTTTCTCTAATTCTTTTTGGTGGTAGGTTAACTTCTTGATTTCAGATTTTTCTTCCTTTTTGAGGAAGGCCTGTATTGCTATGAATTTCCCTCAATAAACTGTTATTGCAGCATTCGCATCATCTCATATGTTCTGAATGGATATGTTTTTGTTATCATTTATCTCAAGGAATTTCTTTTTTTTCTTTTTAGGGCTGCACCTGTGGATTATGGAACTTCCCAGGCCAGCTGCAAGCCTATGTCACAGCTGGAACAACACAGAATCTGAGCCATGCCTGTGACCTACACCATAGCTTATGGAAATGCTGGATCATTAACACACTGAGCAAGGCCAGGGATCAAACTCACATCCTCCTGGATCCTAGTTGGGTTCGTTAACTGCTGAGCCATGAAGGGAACTCCCTCGAGGAAATTAACTTCCTTTTTGATTTCCTCTTTGACCCATTGGTCTTTTAGTAGCATGTTGCTTAGTCTCCATATAATCAGTTTTTTTCTCATTTCTTTTCCTGTGGTTGATTTCTAGTTTCATGTCATTGTGGACAGAGAAGATATTTGAAATAATATCTATACTCCTAAATTTGTTGTGGTTAGTTTTGTGCCCCAGTATTTGGTCAATCCTTGAGAATTTTCCATTTACACTTGAAAAGAATGTATATTTTGATTTTTTTGGATGTAATGTTTTAAAAATGTCAGTGAAGTCTAACTTTTCTATTTTGTCCTTTAAGATCTCTGTTGCATTATTGATATTCTGTCTAGGGAGTCTGTCCATTGATGTGAATGGAGTGTTAAAGTCTCCTACTATTATTATATTCCCATCAATTTCTCCTTTAAGTCTGTTAGTATTTGTTTTATGTATTTGGGTGTTCCTATATTAGGGTCATATATATTGACAAATGTAGTATTCTCTTCTTAGATTGATCCTTAGATTGATCCATTTATCATTAAATAGTGTCCTTCTTTGTCTTTCTTATGGCCTTCACTTTAAAGTCTATTTGTCTAATAGGAGTATTGCAATTCCTGCTTTCCTATGTTTTCCATTGGCATGAAAAATCTTTTTCCATCCCTTCACTTTGAATTTTTATTGTCCTTTGTCCTAAGTTGAGTTTCTTATGGGCAGCATATTGTAGGCTCTTGTTTTTTTATCCAGTCTATCACTCTATATCTTTTGATTGGAGAATTCAGTCCATTGAAATTTAAGGTAATTTTTTTTTGTTTTTGTCTTTTTTGCCTGTTCTTGAGCCACTCCCATGGCATATGGAGGTTCCCAGGCTAGGGGTCTAATTGGAGCTGTAGCCACCGGCCTATGCCACAGCCACAGCAATGCCGGATCTGAGCCGCGTCTGTGACCTACACCACAGCTCACGGCAATGCCAGATCCTTAACCCACTGAACAAGGCCAGGAATCAAACTCACAACCTCATGGTTCCTAGTCAGATTCGTTAACCACTGTGCCACGATGGGAACTCCTAATTATTGATAAATAAGTATTTATTGCTATTTTAAACCTTGTTTTCCAGTTGATTCTGCTTTTTCATTTGTTCCTTTTTGTTGTTGTTGGATGATTTCCTTTTATATTATGCTTGTTTCCTCTTGCTTTTAGTCTCTGTGAATTTATTATTTGGTTTTGATTTGTGGCTGCCCTGTTTTTCAAGTACATTAACCCCTTCCTATATCTGCTTGCTTTAGCCTGATAGTCGCATAGGCTCAAACACATTCTAAAAAAAAAAAAAAAAAAAGAGTCTAGACTTTCTGACTTTGCTTCCCCTCATTTTATGATTTTAATGTCCTTTTTAACATCTTGTTTATACTTTTGCTGTTACTTTTTTTTATCATGGCTTTTACAATAGGTTTTTTATTTTCCTTTTTGATCTGTACACTGAATTATTTAAGTGGTTGCCAATTGTGGTTTCCTCCATCTTTTATCTTCTTACTTCTTTCATATTTACAGGATGCCTTTCAGTATTTCTTTCAGAATGGGTTTAGTATTGCTGTACTCATTTTTGGTTTGTTGGAAAAATTCTCTATTTTTTTTTTTTTTTTTGCATTTTTAGGGCCACACTTGTGGCATATGGAGGTTCCCAGGCTAGGAGTTGAATCTGAGCTACAGCTGCCAGCCATAGCCACGCCAGATCCGAGCCACCTCTGTGACCTACACCACAGCTCAAAGCAATGCCAGATCCTTAACCCACTGAATGAGACTAGGGATTGAACCCACAACCTCATCATTCCTAGTCAGATTCCTTTCTACTGCACCATCATGGGAACTCCTATTTCTCCTTCTATTTTAAATGATGTTCTTTCTGGGTAGAGTATTCTAGGCTGAAAAATTTTCCCTTTTATAATCTTGAATATGTCTTGCCACTTTCTTCAGCATTTAGTGTTCCTGTAGAGAAATCAGCTGGTAGCCTTATGGGGGTTTCCTTATAATTAATGCTTTGTTTTTATATTGCTGCCTCTGGAATCCTCTCTTTAACATTTGCCCGTTTATATCATGATATGTCTTGCTGTGGGTCTGTTTGGGTTCAACCTGTTTGGGGTCTTCTCTGCTTCCTGTATCTTGATAACTGTTTCCTTTAGATTTGGAAAGTTTTCAGACATAATTTCTTCAAATATATTTTCAGTCTCCTTTACTTTTTATTTTCCTTCTGGAATCCCTATTATGTGTAGATTGGCCTGCTTTATATTATCCCATAAATCTCTTATATTGCTTTCATGGTTTTTCATTTGGTTTTCTGTCTGCTGTCCTGATTGTCTATCTTCCAAGTCACTAATATATTCCTCTGCATTATTCATTCTGCTCTTCATTGCCTTTAACTCAACTTAAGTCTCTGCAAATGAGTTTTCTAATTTTTTTGGCTCCTCCTTATATTTTCTAGTTCCTTTCTAAAGTAATCTGTATTGCTCTTCGTATCCACTCTTAATTCCTTTATATGTGCTCTTGATTCCTTCAGTATTTTCACTATTTCCTTTTCGAACTTTGTGTCTGTTAGACTGCAGAGCTACATTTCATTGATCCTTCAGGGGAATTCCCCTGTTCTTTTAACTGGGAATGATTCCTGAGCTTCTTCATTTTGTTTATATTTTTCTTATTCTGTGAGTTTAGAGAAAATAACTACTGGTCTTGGAGGGCTATTTATATTCAAAAGTGCCCTTGGGTATTTTGTGAGGACTTACTATTTATTTTTGGATTGGGGGTTGCTTTTATTTGGATGCTTGCTGTCTCTTTCCTCACTGTGTGCGGGCTCTTATCCCCTTGATAGGGTGCTGTGCATGCTTGCAGGGAGATGGAGGCAGTAGACTGTGCTTGTTTGCTGGGCTCTTGACAGTGGCAAGGACCTGCAGGGAAGTGACAGAAGCTGCTCCTAGTTTCAGGGCCCTGGGAAATGGAAGTGATCCTCAGGCATGTATAGGCAGTGCCTGGATGTTTGGCAGTGTCAGTGGCAGGGTCAATGCATTCCCAGGGGAGTGAGAGCAACACTACATGTTGCTTGGTTGCATTGCCCTCCTCTGTGCAGACCTCTGAGGTGCATGGAGCCACAGGTGGTGCCTGTTCATGGACCCCTAGTATTGTTGGGCCATGCCCACATTTGAAGTCTGAGATGACTGATATTTTGCCCCTGCAGCCTGTAGACCATGCAACTGGTACCCTGACACACTTAGCCCCTGAAGGAAGTACCACCACCCATAGCCCATGGAAGTGGCACCTCACCACCCATAGCTCCACCCTCCAATAGTTGATGCATATGAAAGATATTCCTATGGTGGTCCACCCCTCCTTCTCTTGCCCTCCCCCACAAAGGCACCTTGATTCTCCTACAGGCCCAGCCCTCCTCCTGGGTTCCCTCAGCTATGATACTCTGCTTCCTTGCCCTTGGATCACCTCTCCCTAGCACCTCAGGCTGTCTCCACACAGCCAACTCTAGTCCTCTCCCTGGAACTGACTTCCAGAGCTTCAGTCTCAGTGTCCAGCCCCTGCCCAAGCATCTCAGGCTGTGGTGTTGTGGGAGGAGTTACCTATGGTTTATGCTGCTCTCTCTCTGCTTTGGCCTCTGCAGTCTAGCTGCTGCATTTTTCTCTGAGGCTTTGAGGTCCCTCCATCTCAGCTAATCTTCCCACCAGTTAGGTGGCTTCCCAGCGTGTGCATTCCTTTCCTCTTTCACAGCTCCCTCTTAAGACTGCTAGTCTTACCCTGATTCCTTCTTTTCTCCCTCCTCTTTCTATTGTTATTCCTTTTGATCTACCCAGTTATATAGGTGGGTTTTTTGCCCTTTTGGAGGTTTAAGTTCTCTGCCAGTGTTCAGTAGATATTCTCCGAGACTCATTCTATGTGTAGATAGTTTTTTTGGTGTATTTGTGGGAGAATGTAAGTGCCATGTCTTACTCCTCCACCATCTTGTTCCCCCTCTGTCTTTTCCCTAGCTCTTATTGTCCAAGAGCATGTGTCACACATTTTTCTTCCTTTACATACTTTCTTTTTGTGGATACTCTATACTTCTTCTTCCCTATATCTCACTGACTTCCCTGGTTACCTCATCAAATTTTGTGATTTTAAATTCTATACATATAAGGATGATTCCAAAATAAATATATCAATTCATGACCTCACCTTTGTTTTCCAGAAGTGTAACATCTAGTGGTTTCCTTGACATCTCTGCTTTGGATTTAACAGTCATTTCAAACTTAACACATCCGGAAGTAATTCCTAATGCAACCCCCTACCAAACCTGACACTCCCACTGTTTTTCCAGTTGCTCAAATGGAAAAACTTGGAGGAATTTTGACTCCTATCTTATCCCCACACCCTACAATCATTGATCAGACTATCCTATTGTTTCTAACTTCAAAATACATTTATTACTGGTCCACTATTCAGCACTGTCTCTACCAGTCTTATTCAGATAACTATTATTTTTTACCTGTTTAATTGTAATGATGTTCTAAATATTCTCTTGCTTTTGCTCTTGCCCCTAATCGGACTATTATCAGTACAGCAGAGGGAACTGTTAAAAGCTAAGTCAGATCATAAAACTTCTTTACTCAAAAATTTCCAGGACTTTCAATCTCATTCAGTGCAAAAACAAAAGGCATTACAACAATTCTAATTCTACCTTATCTGGCCCTAGTGGCTCTCTAACCCTAATTCTGTCTATTTTTTTTTCTTTCTCACTCCACTGCAGTCATAGGTAGCTCTCTATTTTCTTGAAATACCCCAGACATACTTTCATCAAAGCCTTTGCATTTACTCTTCTCTTTATTTAAAATTTTTCTCTTTTAAATCATTCAGATGGCATACTTTCTCATTTTCTTCAGGTGTTTATTGCAATGTAGTCTTCTCAATGTAGTATTTCCTGGCTACATATCTAGCGTTGAAACTTCTTCTTACAAAACACTTGCAGCCTCATTTCTTGACTTTTCTCTTTATGAATCATTATATAACATACAATAAATTCTGCTTATTTATCCCATTTATCATTTGTCTCTCCTGGTAGAATATATGCTATACAAGACTGGGAATTTTTACCTGATTTGCTCACTGGCACCCAGAACAGTGTCTAGAAGAGAGTAGGGGGTTCATAAATTATTGAATAAGTGAATAAATACAGCTGAATATATTGTTACATCATTTTCAAAAAACTCAAATTGACTCATGGAATTGCATAAGTGTATAGTATGCTATATATAATTTAATCTTATCTGTCTAACACACAGTATGCAAAATCTTACAGAAGTGTAAGAGCATCCAAATTGTGCTATTATTGCAGAAATCTCATTTTATATGTATTGTCAAAATGTTTTTTGTGTATTTTTCCTTTGAAATCTGTGAATAATAGTTATTTCTTGAGTAAAATGAAGTAGTAGAGTGGAGGGGGAGTTAAAGCATTATTGGTCCAACTTGTTACCTTCCTCTAATTCAACACCCTCTGCCGTGTAAATTTGAAGCTCCTTATACCACTCCTTGGTTCTGACTTTAGCTTTGTAACTTTGGCCACTTGGGTGTTAGCAGGTGTAACCAAGCTGTGGCTTTTCTACCTTTGTCATGTGACCTTAACTGGGATAGTTTGTTGAAGAAGACCTGAAAAACAGAGTTGAGTCATCCCAATTGTCCTAGCTGTGGCTATTATAGATGAGTCAAACTTTCCAGCCCATAGATATTTGGGCAACAATAGTCATGATTAGGGTCTCCTAACCAACCAGCTCACGTATGTCATAATAAATCATCATTTTGCGGAATTCCCATTGTAGCTCAGGGGTTAATGAATCCAACTAGGAACCATGAAGTTGCGAGTTTAATCCCTGGCCTTGCATGGTAGGTTAATGATCTGGTGTTTCCATGAAAAGACAAAAAGACAAAATAAATAAATAAATAAATAATTTTGGGTGTTTGTTAATACAGCACTACTGAAGCCATAAAGAATTGGTAGATAATTGTTTATAATGCTAGAGTTACATCTTTATATATTATAATTTTATTTAAAAATTTACTAAATGTATTTTTGAAGACAGTCATTCAGACATTTAATTTAATTTAATTTAATTTTATTTTATTTTATTTTATTTTATTTTTGGCTTTTGTGCTTTTAGGGCCACACCCATGGCATATGGAGATTCCCAGAAACCATTTTAATGTGAAATTCTATTTCTAAAGAGAATAGAATTCTTACAGATACTGAGCTTTAGAAGGTGGGAAGCATCAATGATTTTAAATATTTTTTGCAATCAGCTTCTTAATATGAATTGAATGTTACTTATCTATGTCACTTCAGAAATAAATAGCCTTAGTACTAATTTTCTGTGGGAAAAAAGATCGATATTCCTGACCTTATTCCAAGTATTTTCTCTGGAAGAATATCATCATTAGATTAAATACTTTATTTAATTCTTGGTAAAATATAAAAATACCAGTTTATAAATCCTACTCTAAGATGAATTTACATAAAGAAAAGCTTATGTCATGATTAAAGTTTTCAGCAGAATAACATCTATAATGATAGAAATCTGTTAATATATCTCATTACTCTAAGTGACATTGCTCAACTGTGTGCATGCTGAAATTTTAAGAGCATCTGTATTCTACTTTTAGTGAATGGGTTTTCATTTAGTTGCTAAAGTGAGCCCCATGATGAAGATCAAAACCAAAGCAACATCTGAATGAGCATAAGTTTACTTTGTAAGTTTGTGCCAGTATGAAGAATCTTAGTAAACTTAATTGGATCTGAATTTGATAAGGTGACTTTACAAACTTTGGGGAAAATTCAAAATCAATTATATCTTTCTAAGTGGGTAATAATGCAAGTATCTTTTAAAGTCCATGCCATGTTATACCAATGAAAACATAGATAAAATGGAAAGTTTTTTACTTAATTTATGACATTCAAGTATTTGTTTAAATGGATCCTAAAGAACAATTGTGTTATGAAATTATGAACAATGCATTATTTTATAGCTTAGAAATAGGCAGTCTCTCTCAGAGAATTTCACAGCTCTTAACACATAAATCATTGTGTGATATTTATATGTAAATTACTTTGGCTAAAATAGGTAAGTAGTGAATATTCTTCTTATTCAAATAAAATGAGATCTGTAGATTGACAGAATAGAATTATCATTGAAAGGGAAACACATATTGAACTTTAAGATAACATTGCCTTAATTCTTTATTTTTAAAATCATCTAGTTTTTTCCAATTATGCATATACAAGCTTCAGTTATACTTCTCTGCAACATGCTCACAATTATGGAAGAAATCATAAGTTTCATGAAAAATACATGACATTTCCATATAACATACAATTGTGAAAATTGTAACATGGCACATTATTTTCAGCTGGAACTGCTGTTAACATTGTCAGGTTAAAGATTATTTAAATGTAGAAAAGACCATAAAATAAAGACTATGTAGCTAAGTAGTGAATTAAAATCATGAAATTTTAACAAATTCTTGCAGCAGAATGTTAGAAAGACATTCTTTTTTTTAATTTTATAAAGTTTTATTTTATAAAATGTTTAAATAAATGTTATTGGAGTATAGTTGACTCACAAGTTGTATTAGTTTCAGGTGTAAATCAGTTATACATAAACATATCTCCATTCCTTTTCAGATTTTTGTCCCACATACATTACTACCCAGTATTGAATAGATTATCCTAAGCTATATAGTATGTCCTTGTTACCTATCTATTTTGTATATAGCAGTGACAAATTCTTTAACTGCTTAAATTCTACTTAAAGAAACAGAGGAGCAAAAATAACTGTCCTAGTTTTTTAATTTAATAATGCTAGTAAAGGGGCTTTGTGGGGAAAAAAAATACTATTTCTTACTAGACTAGTTAGGAGTTTAGTATTAAACAATCTAAGATTCTACTTTTTTTGTATTTTTGTCTTTTTGGGGGGGGCTGCACCCATGGCATATGGAGGTTCCCAGACTAGGGATCAGATCGAAGCTGTAGCTGCAAGCCACAGCCACAGCCACAGCAATGCAGGATCCGAGCCATGTCTGTGACCTGCACCACAGGTCATGGCAATTATGGATCATTAACCCACTGAGCAAGGCCAGAGATCGAACCTGCATCCTCATGCATGCTAGTTCAGGTTCGTTAACCACTGAGCCACAATGTGAACTCTATATTCTGTGTTTTGAGGGAGGAAAAATAAATACATGCGGACAATGCACACATAAGTCAAATTTGCATAAGATAAATTTGATTTAGAAAAAGATCATGAGAAAATCATGGTTGTATGAAAATTATGATTATGGTACATAACATGTGTGCACTATTTCTATCTCAAGAAATTCTGTCACTATAAGAAAGGATAAGGCTGGATCCATGCTCTCTAGATGCTCAGAAACCACTGCGAACTAAGGTTCATAGGAAGAGGTAATCTTTCCCTGATCTCTCACCAGATACTACTTGACATATTTGATGAAGGGCTGTAGTATATTATGGCAAATAGCATGGAATAACTATAGTGGTGCTAGTGTTTATTACATCAAATGAGACTGCCATTTTACCACACACAAGTTTGGTCTGTCTGTGTTTCCTCACGTGGCTTTGCCATCTTTAAGTGGAAAGTCCAATTGGTCAGAGAATAGAGCCATAGTGGAACTAAACTGAAATTATTGAAAGGGGTAAATAAACATACAATTCCCTTGAATCATTTTAACTCCTTTTTGAGGATAAGAAATAGGATGACTCACATACATTTCTCCAGGATTTTACACTAATGATGATACATAGAAAGTATAACGTAGAACTAATAATACTCTATTCATAATTTTGCAAATTACATTTATTCCGTGTAATTAAACATTATATATCTTTGATTAACTTCTACATGCCATTTGAGTATCTTTACATCTATAACCCATTTATACAAGGAAGGACTTTCTATGCATCAAAAAAACTGAACCACAATTCCCTCCTTTGCCTAAATGATATATTGTGAGTGAATCACATAGTAGTTTATACTAGTTCGGGGTCTCTTTTTATAAACTGTTGGTTTGCTCATGTCCCCTACTAAAAGAAAGGAATTTTCTGGGAAAATGGTAATTCCCCTTGACCTTTTCTGGTTCTATTTGGCACATAATAGTATTGTTGTCAGTCACCTCATTTACAAATGGTGTAATTCAGTGCACTGTGAGACTTCTCTAAAACCCTAGTGGTATATCTGTACTGCCAGCTGCTCTAATAATGAATAAGCTGCATTATTCTAAACTTCTAACACACTCATCCAGTGGAAGTCTGTGGTGCGGTGTGTCTGTGTGTACACACAGATGTCTGTGCATGGATTTTACACCTGGGCAGTAAATAGAATTTATTGAGCATTTAACGGGATTTTTTGAGTTTTGGTTGATTGTTGAACCCATTTTAGGCATTCTGATCTGCTGACACTTTTTAGATAGGGACCTGGCAGGATAGAGGTAAATAATTGTGATGCTAAAGATGTTCAAGTTCACAGAAGAATGAAGAAAAAAATTGGGATTGGAAAACCCTTATTTAACCACTCTGTTAAACCGAAATATATTTTTGTTTCTACTCCATCTCTCTCAAAAAAAGTATGAAATGTGGGTTCACAGAACACATTCTATTCAAGAAATACAGGAATTGCTTCTAATATTTTTTGTGATTTTGCTATGTTTTTTTCTTTTTTTTTCCTCCCTCCCTCTCTCGTGTCCTTCCTTTCTCCTTCTGTCCTTCAATTTTGTTTTTGTTTTAAGAGTCAGAACTCTGAAATTAGAGGTAAAAAATTCACTGGAGGGACCATCGCATCTGTATCACAGTCTAAAACATTAATACACTTTGAGCTGGGTCTGTGACAAATCAGCATTATTCACATTTCAAAGTCAACCTTAATATCCCATTCCAGACCAGATCTTGGTGGTCCTGAGCATAATTAAATTAGTTTCAGAGATTGTGTAATTTCAAGTATCTCTCTGTGCTATTTACCCAGAGGCTGTCATTTGAGCTACTTCTAGGACTCTTTGAGGACAGTATGTTGCCTGTATCTAGTGATTCTGTAGTTATGTTTATCTAATTTCTAATTCACCTCCTCTATGACTGAGTGGAGAGGATTTTACCATACATCAGCACTGAAGCATGACACCAAAAATCTCACAGGTGTTCCAACCTAACCTTGCCTACTTTGCTGGCTAGTTTCATTTAAAAATACTTTTCTTCTGATGATTTTAACCCACTTACACCTGGATAATATTTAAGTTTATATATTTATATTCTCACTTTAAGCTCTCTTGCCAAGTTCTTATTTTGGTGTCAGTTTTAAGGAAGAACAAATAATTCAAAAAAAAGGAAGGAGCAAGATATATTATTATCCAAGACCTATCTCTTTGTGGGAAATTTACCAAAAGAAAAGGATAAAATGTTGAGTAATATATTAATAATGTTTTAACTGTCAAGAGTGTTCAAATGACAAGAAGATTTCTAGATTAGTAATGATTTCGATGTTTACCAACCTCATATTTTGAATAAATAATGTTTTAACAAAGGCTCAGAATATGCTGTACAAATACCAGATAAGTTTTGTGGCCAGATATTTAGAGTGCTTATTACTAATCATACACAATAGGAAAAGAACAAGGGAAATGGAAAATGTTTGCTATTACCCAGAGGGTGTGATTTGAGCTACTTCTAGGATCCATTGAAAACACTATGTTGCCTGTCTAGTGATTCTGTAGTTATGTTTATCTAATTTCTAATTCACCTCCTCTATGACTGAATGGAGAGGAGTGAGAAATTACAAAATTCAGTAAAAGTAATATGAATATAAATCAAAATACATATATAGTTTTAAATTTTCTAATAGTCACATTTTAAAAGTAAAAAGAAATATAATACTGATTGCAGCAATATTTTTTCTCTTTTTATGGCCACGCCTGTGGCATATGGAAATTCCCAGGCTGGGGGTCAAATCAGAGTTGAAGCTGCGGGCCTATACCACAGCCTCAGCAAAACTAGATCTGAGCTGCATCTGCAACTTGTGTGGGATCCCCAACAAACTGAGCAAGGCCAGGCATCAAACCCACAACCTCACAAAGACTATATCAGGTTGTCAACCCACTGAGCCACTACAGGAACACTGCAATATATTTTCTGTGTTTTAAGAACCAAAATAATCATCTCAAAATGTAATAAACATAAAAGCATTACTAAGACATTTTACATTGTCAGAGTTCCTGTGGTGGTGCAGTGGTTAACAAATCTGACTAGGAACCATGAGGTTGTGGGTTCGGTCCCTGGCCTTGCTCAGTGGGTTAAGGATCTGGCGTTGTTGCTGTGAGCTGTGGTGTAGGTTGCAGACGCGGCTCGGATCCCACGTTGCTGTGGCTCTGGTGTAGGCTGGCGGCTACAGCTCCGATTAGACCCCTAGCCTGGGAACCTGTATATGCCCTGGGAGCAGCCCTAGAAAAGGCAAAAAGACAAAAAAAAGAAAAAGAAAAAGAAAAAGATACTTTACATTCTCTTTTTATACTGCCTTGTATTTTACACTTAAAGCGTATCTCACTTCCAAATTTTCATTGTAAATACTTAATTTAAAATTAAATACTAAGTTGAAATACTATCTTCATATACCAAAGTTCTTCCAAAGATAGTTGAAATTTTTAAATGACTGAACTGAGTACCAATAGAAATCATTTCCTCTAACAGTTGCATCTATGCTTAAAAAAACTTGTTCTTTTTTTTAGAAGAATTGATTTATTAATCTTTGATACAAAAACATAATAGTTGCAGAACTATATGTGTTCAAGTTAATTCACCATTTCTTGTGTCAACTAAGTATTATTGTCAAATTCTGAGGGGTCTTGCAAAATGAAAAAAACAATTCTAAATATATCAATACCCATGAAAATTTCCACAAACCTCTTTTTGGTAAATTTTACCTCTAATTGCTCTAACAGTATACTTCACAATTAAAATATTCCTTATAATTTTTCGATATAGTTGATTTACAATATTGTGTTACTGTCAGGTATATAGCACAATGATTTATTTTTACACATATATGCATGCATATATATGTATATTCTTTCTCAAATTCTTTGCCCTTATAGGTTATCACAAAATACTGATTATAGTTTCCTGTGCTATACATAAGTCCTTGTTGGTTTTTTATATATAGTAATATGTATATTTTAATTCCAAACCCCTAATTTATCTCACCCCTAAACTCCTCTTTTTTCTTTGGTAACCGTAAGTTTGTTTTTTCTGCATCTGTGAGTCTCTTTCTGTTTTGTAAATAGTTCATTTGTATTTTTTTTAAGATTCTACATGTAAGTGATATCATGTTATATTTGTCTTTCTCTGGCTTACTTCACTTACTATGATAATCTCTTTGTCCATTCATGTTGCTGCAAATGACATTATTTCATTCTTTTTTATGCCTGAGTAAAGTTCTATTGTATGACTATACCACAGCTTCTTCATCTGTTCATCTGTCAATGGAGGTTTAGATTGCTTCCATGTCTTTGCTATTGTAAATAGTGCTGCAATGAATATTGGGGTGCATGTATTTTTTCAAATTATGGTTTTCTATAGGTATATGCCCAGAAATGATATTGCTAGATCATATAGTAGCTCTATTTTTAGTTTTTTTTTTTTTTAAAGAACCTCCATACTGTTCACCTTGGAGCTAAATGTACCAATTTACATTCCCACCATCAGTGAAGGAGAATTCCTTTTTCTCCACACGCTCTCTAGGATTTATTATTTCTAGACTTTTTGATGATGGCCTTTGTGACCCAAGTGAGGTGATAACTTGTTGTTTTGGTTTGCATTCCTCTAATAATTAGTGATGTTACACTAGTGTGTCTGTTGGCCATATGTATGTCTTCTTTGGGGAAATGTCTATCTAGATCTTGTGTCCATTTTTTGATTGGGTTGTTTGTTTTTATATTGAGCTATGTGAGCTGTTTGTTTATTTGGGGGATTAATCCCTTATCAGTTGGATCTTTTGCAAATATTTTCTGCCATTCCATAGGTTGCCTTTTCATTTTGTCAGTGTTTTCCTTTTACGTGAAAAAGATTTTAAGTTTTTAATTAGGTGCTTTTTTTTTTTTTTAAATTTCCATTACTCTAGAAGACCAATCCAAAAAGATATTGCTGTGATTTATGTCAAAGAGTTTGCTGGCAATGTTTTTCCTCTAAGTGTTTTACAGCATTCAGTCTTACATTTAGCTCTTTAATGCATTTTGAGTTCATTTTTGTGGATGGCATTACAGAATGTTCTAATGCCGTTCTTTTACATATAACTGTACAGTTTTCACAGCACCACTTATGGAATAGACTCTCTAGTCTTCATTGTATATTTTTGCCTCCTTTGTTGTAGATTAATTGACCATAGGTGCATGGGTTTATTTCTGGGCTTTCTATCCTGTTCCATTGACCTATATGTCAGTTTTTATGTCAGTACCACACTGGTTTTGATTACTATAGCTTTATAGTATTGTCTGAAGTCAGTTTTCTTTCTTAAGTTACTTTGATATTTAGGGTCTTTTGTGGTACCATACAAAATTAATTATTTTCTTCTAGTTTTGTGAAAAATGCTCTTGGTAATTTGATAGGGATTGCAATGAATCTCTAAATTGATTGGGTTAATATAGTCGTTTTGATGATATTGATTCTTCCAGTCCAAGAGCATGGTGTGTCTTTCCATCTGTTTCTGTCATATTTAACTTCTTTCATTAGCCTCTTATAGTTTTCAGAGTGTAGGGTTTTTCGCCTCCTTAGGTAGATTTACTCCCAGGTATTTTGTTCTTTTTGATGCAATGGTTAATGGGATTGTTTCCTTAATTTCTCTTTGTGATTTTTTCTTTATTAGTGTTTAGGAATGCAGAAGATTTCTGTGTATTAATTATGTATCCTGAAAGTTGACTGAATTCACTGATGAGCTCTAACAGTTTTCTGGTAGCATCTTTAGGATTTTCTGTGTATAGTATCATGTCATTGGCAAACAGTGACAACTTTACTTCTTCTTTTACAATTTGGATTCCTTTTACTTCTTTTTTTCTCTGATTGCTATAGCTAGAAATCCCAAAACCATGTTGAATAAAAGTGTGTGAGACTGGGCAGGTCGCTGGGATCCTGCTGCCTCGGGCCTCAGGATCCAGCCTCTACTGCAGTGGACTATCGGCTCCACACACTTGGATCCCCTCTTTAACCCACCTGCCCATGGCCTAGAGAAGCTCATTCTCTACTTCACTGAGGTGAGGAGGTCACAGAAATACCCATGTCCTTGGGTCTTGACCAGCAGTGGCTCTATTAGGGTGGGAGCTAGAAGGCACCACTATTTCAGCAGAAGAAAACAAGACCCAAAGCAGGCTGATTAGTCATTTCCCACTAATCAGTGAAGTCCACGGCCCTAACGTGGGCCAACAGTTCTTCTGAGAAATAAGCAAGACATCCATGGGTATCCTTGTGTTGTTCCTGATCTTAGAGGAAATACTTTTATCTTTTACCACTGAGTATGATGTTAACTGTGGATTTGTCACATATGGCCTTTATAGTGTTGAGGTAGGCTCACTCTATGACCACTTTCTGGAGGGTTTTCTTAATCATAAATAGATACTCTTTTGTTTTGTTTTTTTCAAAAGATTTGTCTTGCATCTACTGAGATTATCATAAGGTTTTTATTCTTCTGTTAATGAAGTTTATCACATTGATTTGTTTGCCTGTATTGAAGAAACCTTGCATCCCTGGCATAAATCTCACTTGATCATGCTATATGGTCCCTTAATTGTATTGTTGGATTTGATTTGATGGAATTTTGCATCTATGCCCACCTATTGTACAGATGTTGGCCTGTAATTTTCTTTTTGGTTGTATCTTTGTCTGGTTTTTGTATAAGGGTGATTGTGGCCTTATAAAATGAGTTTGGGAGTACTCCTTCCTTTGCAGTTTTTTTGAGAAAAGTTTGAGGAGTTTAATATTGTACCTTTTTAAGAACTTGTGCATTTCTTCTAGGTTGCCCTTTTTATTGGCATGTAGTTACTCATGGAAGTCTCTTATGGTCCTTTTTATTTCTGCATTGTCAGTTATAACTTCTCCTTTTTCATTTCTGTTTTTATTCATTTGGGCCCTCTCTTTTTTTCTGGATGAATATAGCTAAAGATTTATCCATTTTTCTATCTTTTTAAAGAAACAACTTTAATTTCATAGATCTTTTCTATTGTTTTCTTAGTTTCTATTTCATTTATTTCTAATCTGATTTGTACGATTTCTTTCTTTCTACTAACTCTGGGTTTTGTTTGTTCTTCCTTGTCTCGTTGTTTTAGCTGTAAAATTAGGTTGTTTGAGATGTTTCTTGTTTTGAGAGGTAGGTTTCCATTACTCTAAACTTCCACCTTAGAACTGCTTTTACTGCATCCCACAGGTTTTGGATTGATGTGTTTTTCTTTCCATTTGTCTCTAGATAGTTTTTGACTTCTTAAGTGATCCACTGGTTGTTTAGTAGCATTATTTAGTATCCATATGTTAGCATTTTTTGCAGTTATTTTCTTATACTTGATTTCTAGACTCATAGTATTGTGATTGGAAAAGATGCTTGTTATGATTTCAATTTTCTTAAGTTTACTGAGGCTTGCTTTATGGCACAGCATGTGTGCTACCCTAGAGAATGTTACATGTGCACTTGAAAGAATTGTTTTTTTGGTCATTTTGCCATTTCTTGGGCTGCTCCCATGGCGTATGAGGGTTCTCAGGCTAGGGGTCCAATCAGAGCTGTAGCCACCGGCCTATGCCACAGCCATAGCAATGCAAGGATCCGAGCTGCATCTGCAACCTACACCACAGCTCACAGCAACGCTGGATCCCTAACCCACTGAGAAAGGCCAGGGATCGAACCCACAACCTCATGGTTCCTGGTCGGATTCGTTAACCACTGAGCCATGACGGGAACTCCTGAAAGAATTTTTATTCTGCTGCTTTTGGTTGAAATGTTCTATAAGTGTCACTTAAGTCCATCTGGTCTAATGTGTCATTTAAAGCCTGTGTTCTCTTATTGATTTTCTTTCTAGATGATCTGTCCATTGATGTGAGATGTTAAAATCCCCCGCTGTTATTGAGTTACCATCAATTTTCCTTTTATGTTTGTTAATATTTGCTTTATATACTGAGATGCTCCTGTGTTGGGTACATATATATTTGCAAGTGTTTTATCTTCTTATTTCGATCCCATAATCATTATGCAGTGTCCTTCTTTGTTACCTGTTTTTATTTTAAAGTGTATTTTGTCTGATATGAGTATTGCTATTCCAGTTTTCTTTTAATTTCCATTTACGTGGTATACATTTTTCTATCCCCTCAGTTTGAATCTGTATGTGTTACTAGACCTAAAGCGGATCTCTTGTAGACATACAGGTCCATTTAGCCAGTTTATAACTTTCAGTTGGAATATTTAATACATTTACATTTAAGGTAATTATCAATATGTGTATTCTTATTGCCATTTTGTTAATTGTTTTGCATTTGTTTTTGTGGTCTTTTTTCTTCCTTTCAACTTTTGTTTTCTTGTGAATTGACGAGTGATTTTAGTGTTGTGTTTGTGTGTATATATCTATTATAGATTTTCAGTTTTCTGTTACCATGAAGTTTTGATATAGAAATTTGTAGCTATACATGTGTTAAGTTTCTGCTCTTTTAATTTCAAATGCATTTCTTTTTCTCTTTTTTTTGTTTTTTTTTTTTGTTTGTTTTTGCTTTTGTTTTTTAGGGCAGTACCCACAGCATATGGAGGTTCCCAGGCTAGGGGTCAAATTGGAGCTGCAGCTGCCTATGCCACAGGCACAGCAACACAGGATCCAAGCTGCATCTGAGCTCTAAACCACAGGTCCCAGCAACACCAGATCCTTAATCCACTGAGTGAGGCCAGGGATTGAACCTGAGTCCTCATGGATTACTAGTCAGATTTGTTCCCACTGAGCCACTATGGAAACTCCTCAAATGCATTTTCTTTTTTTTTTTTTTCTTTTTTCTTTTCTTTTTTTTGTCTTTTTGCCATTTCTTGGGCCACTCCCATGGCATATGGAGGTTCCCAGGCTAGGGGTCGAATGAGAGCTGTAGCTGCCAGCCTACACCAGAGCCACAGCAACGCAGGATCCGAGCCGCGTCTGCAACCTACACCACAGCTCACGGCAACGCCAGATCGTTAACCCACTGAGCAAGGGCAGGGATCTAACCTGCAACCTCATGGTTCCTAGTCAGATTCGTTAACCACTGCGCCATGACGGGAACTCCTCAAATGCATTTTCAATATCCTGAATTTGTACTCAGCTGCTCTCATTGTTACTGGTTTTGATATCTTATTTGTGTGTGAATGATTTTCTGCCTTTACTATATGTTTCCCTTTACTGGTGAGCTTTCCCATTTTGTACTTTTCATGCTTCTAGTTGTGGTCTTTTCTTTTCCTCTTAGAGAAGTTCTTTTAGCATTTGTTGTGAAGCTGTTTTGGGGGTACTGAATTCTTTTAGCTCTTACTTGTCTTAAAAGCTTTTGCTTTCTCTATCAAATCTGAGCAATACCTAACTGGGTAGAGTATTCTTGGTTGTAGGATTTTTTAATTTTCCTTTAAAATATATCATGCTGCTCCCTTCTGGCCTGTAAGAGTTTCTGCTAAAAAATCAGCTGATAGTGTTATGGAGATTACCTCATATGTTATTTATTGCCTTTATCTTGTTATTTTTAATATTTTCTATGTTTAATTTTTGTCAGTTTTATTAATATGTATATTGGCATGGTCCTCCTTGGGTTTAAGTCTATATGGGATTGATTCTCTGCTCTACCTGAACTTGGGTGACTATTTCATTTCCCATGTTAGGGAAGTTTTCAGCTATTAACTCTTCAAATATTTCCTTAGGCCCTTTCTTTCCCTCTTCTTCATTTAGGGCCCTTATAATGTGAATGTTGCTGCATTAAATGTTGTCTCAGAGGTCTCTTAAACTGTCCTCATTTCTTTTTATTCTCTTTTCTTTATTCTGTTCCATGGCAGTAATTTCCAACAGTCTGTCTTCCAGCTCACTGATTCATTCTTTTGCTTCATTTGTTCTGCTATTAATTCCTTCAGTGTATTTTTCATTTTTGTTATTATATTCTTCACTCTTCTTGGTTGTCCTCTATCTATATTTTTTAACTCTCTGCTAAAAACTTCTTGTAACATCTTAACTCTGTATGTCCTTTCTTTCTTGCGGTCTTGGATCATCTTGACAGTCATTACTCTGAACTCTTTATCAGGCAGATTGCCAATCTCCACTTCACTTAGTTGTTTTTCTGGGGTTTTATCTTGTTCTGTTGTCTGGAATAATTCCTTTGTTGTTTCATTTTGTTTAAGTTTCTATTTGTATTTTTATGTATGTGTTAGCTCAGTTACATTTTTTTAACCTTGGAGAAGTAGCCCTCTGTAGGGAATGTTCTGTGTATCCCATAAGTACACTCCCCTCTTGTCACCCAAGGGCCAGGGACCAGGCATCCCAGGGTAGGTTCTGATCTTTATTTATGGACTCAGTTTTGTGAGCTGCAGTATCATAGTTTCTTGCTTCTGGGGTCTGTCCCCTGCTGAGGGAGGTTGGTCTAAAGACTTGTGCAGAATTCTTATGGGAGAGTCTGGCACCTGCCTACTGGTGGATAGAGCTGGTTTTTTGTCTCTTTGGTGGGCAGGGCCATGTCAAGGCATGTGTCTAGAGGTGGCTGTAGACTCAGAAAGTCTTTATGCACCCTGTCTGCTGATTGATGGAGCTGTGTTCCTACCCTGTTTGTTATTTGGCCTGAGATGTCCCAGGACCTGAGCTAATGGGCTATTGGTTGGGGCAAGGTCTCAGTGTCAAGAACCCAAAATGTCTAACTTCCAGCCAATGTTTACATAGGTTCCTGATATGTCCACCATGAGCTTTGATGGCTCCAGAGAGAGCCACAGCTCCCTCTTCTTCCTCAGGACAACCTTCAAGACCAGCATGTAGGTCTGCCCTAGACTCCTATGGAGTTACAGCTTTTTTCCCTGTGTCCCAGTGCATATGAAACCTTGGGTGTGTCCTTTAAGCATGGAGTCTCTGTTTTTCCTAGTCCTTCAATCAAGCCCTTTGATTTTTTGCTTTCTACGGCTGTACCTGAAGCATATCATATGGAGGTTCCCAGCTAGGGGATGAATTGGAGCTACAGCTGCCAGCCTACACCACAGCCACAGCAGCAGAGGATCCGAGCCGCATCTGTGACCTACACCTCAGCTCATGGCATCACCAGACCCTTAACCCAGTGAGTGAGGCCAAGGATCAAACCCGCAACCTCATGGTTCCTAGTCAGATTTGTTTCTGCTGTGCCATGATGGGAACTCCCAACCCCTTTGATCTTTAAAGCCAGTGCTCTGGGAACTCTTCCTTCAAGTGCCACAGCCCTAGTCTGAGGAGCCTGGTGCAGGGCTCAGAACTCTCATTCCTATTGGAGAATCTCTGCTATATAATTATCCTCAAGTTTGTAGGTCACCCACCCAGGGGATATGGGATTTGATTGTATTGTGAGTGTGTCCCTCCTACCATCTGTGGCTTCTTCTTTATGTTTTTGGATGTAGGATATCTTTTTTTTGGTAAATGCCAATCTCATTTATCAATGCTTATTCAGCAGTTATGATTTTTTGTACACTTGTGAAAGGGTATGAGCTTAAGGTCTTTCTACTCCACTATTTTGTCTCCAAGTTCTGCCTTAAGCTCTGTTATAAAAATTTACCATGTCCATACACAAGGCATCAGACTTCAGTGTGCCAGATCCCAAAGCAGATTTGAATTATAAAAATTTTCCATTTTAGCATTTGTGCCTGACTAATAAGGTCATAGATATGCTTGGAACTTCACATTTCCAAGAAAATTTTTATTTTGAGTTATCATATATTTTCAAAACAATTGATTTTCTAAAACTATTCTAAGACTCAACAATGGGCACTGAAAAAGAACACAGGATGGATCATTACATTTATTTTCTATTTTTTCAGCAGTTCTGTGAACAAGTTATATCATAGCAATTACACTTATATAACTGACCAGTTAGAACAATCTTATCTATCACCCTTTTCATAGACGCTGCTCAAAAATATGGAAATAAGTATTTTCAATAGGTATTATACAGAGAAATAAAGCAATAAAAGAAATTTTCTTTCGTTTTAAAATTCTGATAAATGAGGATTTTTGACGTATGATAGCTGAAACACTGTCCATTATTTTAGAAACTATTGTATATCTAGCTCAAATTATTCTTATAGATAAAATTTTAAAATATCTATGTAACAAGTTTAATTTTTGGCCACATTTCTTCGTCTCTCTATTTAAAAATTATTTTCTTGAGTATGGAGGAATCTCAGCTAATTTGTAGCTGGCCAAAGTCTAAAGCTTACATCCAGTTAATAATTATTTTTAAAATATTATGGGGACATTTCATTCTGATTTCCATTGACCAATTTCACTCATTCTAAGGGAAGGAAATTTCTAACAAATTCATTGTATTTTGAATAAAAAGCCACTTTATATTGACAATTTTATTATATTTAACATTTTTTTGTATACAACAAACTTTTTCATTTTGTTCTAATACGTATCAAAATGTGTGATATGATATCTTATCTCATTTTTTTACTATTCTGGTTGTAGTAATCTTTACTATTCTTTGTTTTTCCATTATTCCACTCTATTCTGCTTCAGTCGTATACATTCATGTAAGTTGAAAAAAAAGTCTATAATTATTAAAATTAAATTAATAACAAATAGCTAAATTTAATTACCAATTAATTCTGATTCTAACAGTTAACTAACAGTTAAGAAATTCTTTGGCCAAAAGATCAGTGTGTTTGGAAGCTCTGGTCTTTCAGCCTTAATCATCAACTAAAACAAAAGATTAGAAGACAGTAATTGAGTATCTAAGATACCTAATTTACTTAGTTAGGTATATTTACACATGCATAGCTGAATACTATCAATAATGGGTAACTCTTGTCCATTAAATTGTGGTTTTTTTTAATGAATAAAAGGATGATATTGAATATCAACTGTCTGGCTGGGAAGACAATTGTGGTCTTTTGTCCTCTAAATAACCATCTTAAAAATGTTTCAGTAACATAGTCTTCTGGTTCCAAGTCTGTGACACTCGTTTTAATGGTCTGGCAAAACATAAGTTATAGTGAAACAATTCATTCTTTACTTAGAGGGAATAAATATTTTCAACCCCATTTATCCTTTTCATTTGGCACACGGTATCAGCTAGGTTCCCAAAGCACATCACCCCAGTCATCATCCCTGTGAATGTTGTCCTTTTTATTGTGAGGGGACTCAAATTTGATAAAATAGAATTCTCAGTCCAAACATAGTGGTGTAAACACAGAAGAGTTTTAGGGGTGATTTGAAGAAGGAAATGGAAAATAACACTAAACTTTAAAAAATACAGTGAGAGTTAAAATGAAGTTGGTAAAAATGTTTCTTCTCTACTCTGTGTATGTCTTTGGACTTAAAATGTTTGCCCCCTCAATGGTCCTTGCTTTTTTATCAGTGTTGGGTACACAGAATTCATGATGCCATAAGTAGGAAAGTACAGCTGTGCTGTCCTTGGGCTCAGGCATAATCAAGAGATGAGATTTTATTTCATACACACTATATATAATATACATGATGATTTCTGACCTAAATTTTTTATTGCTAGTGCTAATATGTGCAACGCAAAGCAACATCAGTTTACAGAAGTGATACTGGCTTATACCATACTGTCTTCCTCTGATAAACATGGAAAATGCTATACAGGTGTGCCTAAAAAGGAAAGGAGAGAATGCTTTAAAATTCTTAAGACATATATTTGATTTTGACAATGAGAGCAAACATTCAAGTTTCTTCAAAGGGAACTCAAGATTATAGACTAAGCCAGTTGGATCATATTTCACTGGAACTACCATTTGGGTTTATCAAGGGGAAATTGTAGATGAAGTTCAGAAGATTTCTTCATATTAAACTTGTGTTAAAAATACAGAATAGATGGCATCTCCACTATCAAAGGCAGATTATTATTGTTTAAATTATTTTTAAATGCAAAGCAGGGCTCAGGATTCAACATGGTAAAGATTACAAATTTCAAAGGAGGGGCAAAAATGGTGGTAATAATTGCTAATGTTGTTGAATGGTAGTACTTTCTTAGGGGCTTTACATGTATTATATCACATGATCATCATAACCAACCCATAATGATGATATTTCTATTCTCTCTACTTTATAAAAAAAGAAAAGTCAATTTAAGTAATTTTCCCAGCGTCACTCTGGGTAAACTCAGAATTCTGGATAGAACCCTGCCTCCTGGCCCCCATATTCTATATGCAGGAGAATTATACTTATAAATTACTGAGTAATGGAGTCATATAAGTTAACATTTTATAGAAAAAAAGAAAAATAACCTGCCCAGCAATGCAAAGAAATAATTCTGTTTACAAATTTTAGTGGATGAGGAGTTGCTTGTTATGGATGAGCAAAGAAAATGGGTTCTTGAGATGTAATCTGCTATTTGTGAAGATGATGCAAAATGACAACAAAGTACTTAGAATATTACATAACCTTAGTAAAATAGTGATAGGCTTTGAGAGGATTGACCCCAGTTTTGAAAGAAGCTCTACAATGGGTAAAATGCTATCAAATAGCATCTCACACTACAGGGAAATCACTAACAGAAGAGTCACTGTGGCTATCTTCACTATTGTTTTATTTTAAGAAATTGCCACAGCTACCCCAGCCTTCAGCACCCACTGCCCTGATAAGTGAGTAGTCATCAACACTGGGTAAAGTCCCTCCAGCAGCAAAAAGATTGTGACTTGCTGAGGACTCAGATGATGGTTAGCCGTTTTTAGCAATAAAGTATTTTTAAATTGAGGTATATTTTAATACATAATGTTATTGCATGCTTAACAGACTACCAAGTAGCATAAACACAACTTTTATATGCAATGAGAAACAGAAAAAATTGGGAGTCACTTCATTGTGATATTTGCTTTATTTCTGTGGTCTGGAATTGACCCCACAGTATCACCAAGGTATTCCTGTATATTAGCAGTAAAACACACAGTGATTTTGAAATGTGACTATCCTGTTTTCTAAGGTATGATTTACATTATAAAAATAACTGAAAGAGGAAAAGATTGAGAAGAAGAAATTTTATAAGGTGAAAACATCCAAAAATTTTAGGAAATAACTTCATAAGTCTTCATATTAATTTGAAAAAACAAATGATAAGAATGTGACATTAAGTCAAAAATTCTCCAGTGAATTGCAATTTATATTTAGCTTTACAAAGTGGATGAACTAGAATAGTTTGTAAAATTATCATTCAAAACCATGGAGATGCATTTATATTCTGCCATATGCCATCTGAGCTCCAGTTTATGAAAGATGGACAAGCTTCGTGCACTGCTCAACTTCTTTTTTCAATTAATTACCCAATTACTTCACAAATTATATACTTGCTGCAAGTTGTGCTATTTTGAGATATATTTAAACCGCTTTTCTTTTATATGTTGAAAAACTTTCTATACTGATTTCATGTAGCTGAACGCCCCCTATTGCAAGATTTTAATTCATTCCATGAAGAGCTTATTGTATATTCACTCTTTTCAGATTCTGTTGATGTGGAATGCTATAATAACCTGAAGATAACTCACTTTAGAACTTCTCTCTCTTTCTCTCTCACACACACATACTTGAAATAATACTCCAGTTTTACAGCAAATAAATTTGCTGATCCAATATGAAGTATGACATTGTTACATGTTTTAAAATAATTCACCTTTAAAGGAATCAACCTTTTATTATCATGGGGATTGACTTGAGTTTTTTAAAACAAGTATCTAAAAACAAGGTAGGGGGATCATTAATGAGATGATGACATTTCTATCTTGGTACATAAGTATGTAACCTGGAAAGTTTTTTCTACTCATAAACACTAGTTTGTTCTCCATATCTGTGAGACTGCTTTTTTTTTCTATATTCACAAATTTTATTTTTTAGATTCCACATATAAGTGGTATTACACAATATTTATTTTCTCAATCTGACTTATTTCACTTAGCATAATACACTCCAAGTTCATCCATGTTGTTGCAAATGGTAAAATTTCATTCATATATGTGACTGAATAGTATTCTGCTACATATAGACACTTCTTTATCTATTCATCTTTGATGGACACTTAGATTGCTTCCGTATCTTAGCAATTGTAAATAATACTGTTTTGAACATTGGGATGCATGTATCTTTTTGAATTAATGTTTTCATTTTTTTTTTCAGATATATACCTAGGAGTAGAATGGCTGGGTAATATGATAGTTCTATTTTCAGTTTTTTAAGAAAACCCCATAGTTTACCACAGTGGTTACACCACCAATTTACAGCCCATCAACAGTGCGTGGAGGTTTTCTTTTCTCCACATCATTGTCAACATTTGTTATTTGTGTTCTTTTTTGATGATAGCCATTCTGACAGGGGTAAAGTGATACCTTATTGTTGTTTTAATTGTAGTTCTGTAATTATTGATGTTGAGTGTATTTTCATATGCCTATTGGCCGTCTTTATGTCTTCTTTAAACTGGGAAGTTAAAAGTCACTTTAACATTTAAATACATTCCAGTTAAAGGATAATTAATGAGCTTATTAAGGATCCAGCTCTCAGTTTGTGTATTGTCACTTAAATTCATTAAGATACACTCCTGAGATAGAGCAATGAAATTTTCCAAAATTTAACTGGTGTGGCTTGATGTATTTAAAAACCAAATGTCAAATGAAGTTTCTTTATTTTGCCTAGAAGGCCATCATTTTATGAAATACTCAAAATCGTATTGCTCTAAATAGCAACCTTCTTCATTTCTTTATAACACCATTAACACGGGTTTTAAAGAACAATCTTTTACGTAAACTAGAGCAGATCATTATTTTTCATTCTTTTAGAAACATGGTAGAATGTTTTACGTACGTCTAAGAGCAACAGAAACAGAATGGAAAAGAATAAGCAAAATGATACCTTTGGAGTCAATAATCTTTCAGGCCAGAAATAATATTTTCTTGATTCTAAAATGCCATTAATTGCAAGATGATCTAATTATGACAGCTTTTTGACAAAGCAAGATGCAATACCACATTAAATGTATTAATTGCTTGACCTATCTAAATATCAGAAATAATAAAATATGAGTAATAGTTAAGGAAATACAGTTTATTCATATATAGGAGCATTTTCCCCACATAAAATGTATATTTGCATGTGTGTGTATGCATGTGTGTGCATACGCCTATAAATACACACAAAGAAGGCAGGAAGAAGGAAGATGATTGATTGCTAGCTGGCCTGGGTGCATACAGACTTGTCTGCTTCTTGAAATTTCTTCTAATGTTCAGTTGCAGATGCCTCAGGCATTCAGCTGCAGAGTGCAAAAAGAGACAAATACCCACCCACACATCAATACTCTATTTAGTAGTTTAAAACACCTATCATCTAAAACATAGTTTTTTTTTTAAATTCTAAATACAGCTGAAAATCAGTTATATAATGATAAAAAGAAAGAAAATGCTACCAACTACAGCATTTCTTAGTGGAAATAGCTATGTGCTCTGGGCAAGATCTGCTGGAGAGGGGAAGGGTCAAGCTTTGAAGATTTGTTTCCCTCCCTATTCTGCTTTTTAACTTTTCACGGTAGTTACTAAGTTCGTATCTGTTTTGTGTGCTTGATGCTTTAGCACCCTTTAAAAATATTTAATTATCTAGTACCACGACAAGAAAAAAGGATAAGACTTAAAAAAAAATCATACAGGCTACATTTAAGTTTTGTTTGACAGCCCTCAGCTAGAAATTAGCTAAGAGAACTATGTAGATAGTCCTTCCCAAAATAGACTGCTGATACTTACAAAGCTTGAGATAGGGATGTTTGGAATAAAGTGGAAAGATAGTCCACTTAGAGTAAATGGACTCACTGTCTCCTATGAATACTTTATAAATCAAAGGAATAATGAACACTTTATATAGTTTATCCTGATTCTCTGTAGTCCTGTGTCAGGTTTTGCTTATACACACATCTATTGTTATATTTTTATGTGTATGAATACTTCCCCTAAATACCATGAACTTCTAGAATAAGAATGATCTCTCATGTTTCTTTGTTCCTCGGGGTCTAATCCACTTCTGTAAAAAGAGTAGGCTCTTAATAAATCGCTGATGGCTTTTTATCCATTTAATTTATTGAATTGTTAGTATGTGCTGTGAATTGCAACTAAGGTACTAAAATGAAACAAATGTTGGCCTTATTTTCAAAGAGCTGTCAATCTAGGAGAGTGAAAAGCTACATAAATATGTGTCAAGATATACAAGATACATAAAATAAGAAAAATTAAAAGGAGAAAAGTACAAATACAATTCAATTGGAAGTTCAAAGGAATACTTTTGGTAAATGGGAGAGTTCATAAAGGGGGTAGAATCTAATGGTGATAGTAGAAAAAACTTGATTCAATAATATAGCATTATTTTGGGAACACATAGGATAATAAAATGAATTTGACATAAAAGAAATTAAGTTCCCTGGAATATAGAAGGGTTTAAAATTGTTTCAAGAAGATGTTTTCTTTGTGTTCAACTATGCTGTCTAACTACGTATACATTTCCAGCAAAACTACACACATATATAAAGTGTAAATTCTTGTCTGTTTATTCATTCATTTAGTAAACACTTGTCTAGTGATAACTATGTTAGAATATTATGCTAAAAGCTTAAGAAGGTCTTAAAAATAAATGAGACACAACCCATATTCTCAAGGAGCTTACTTTTTATTAAGAGTATATGTGTACAAGTGATCATTTTTAATGTAAAATTTGCTAATTATAAACATCCATAGTAATTATATTTGGCTCTTCCAACATATTTTTAATATGAAACAGTCCTATGAGTAGCTTACCAATTTTATTGAACTTAAAGTACAGATAGATGATTCCTGCCTTAACAACATAATTGGTTTCTATACCAGCAAAGTCCTTATAAGTTGATCCCTGATGTTGTAAAGTTAGGATTTCATTCTTAAAAGTGCATTTTATGCCATAATACACTAAAGTTATTCATGAAAGTGAATTAAAACACAAATATCTTTGATATATACAAATTAAGTATATATGAGGAAAACTGCATAATATAAAAGTCACCCTGTAAATACTCCTTTGGAGGTAATATTTCTGTAATTTTACTATGGTATTTTAATTACATTAAGAAAGGAGATAAAAAGCAGAATGGCACATTTTAAGATGTTATTAAGTCTGGGCTTTCCCATGGGATAAAATTACACAGAAAATTTTATGGATTGTGATTTTTTATTGTTTTTAGGAAGTCCTTCAATTTCTTGCATTGCCTCATTTCATCATTTATATTACATATTTGGTAAATATTTTGTGATCTAGTCTTTATAATCCAGCTGTTTTTTCATGAACATACAGGATTGACTAGAATAAAATGTAAAATTCAGAATAATTTCAGCTAAAATATATAAATTTGGTGGTTAGCAGAAAATGAAGAAAGAAGAATAAGTGGACATAATTAGAGACCCAGTTATTAACAGTGTTCGATATCATGTTATTGTCAGCAGAATACTTTTTATTATAAGATAATCATAAAACAGTAAGTTTCTAAGGGTTTCTGCTTTACATATCCCTATTTAAGACTTGAAACTTACTAGGACTTCCTAATGTCATTCTTCTTCCCTCACCTGTATTTGTGCAGCAAATGACATTGTCCTCTTGTTATCACAAGTGTATGACTATATGATGCAGGCATTTTTGCTACTCTCAGGCACAACCATAATTTATTCATCCCAAGGTGTACCCTGACCAACACTGGACAAGGTTGTTCTCTTTATGAAAGAAATAATTCCTAAGGAAAGCTCTTTTCCTCTTTGATGCTATTATAGTGCTGGCTTAGTTATTAATCTGCTAAGGTGATCATGTCCTACTTCAAATACCTTCTTATCCACATGCAAATGAATCACATAAGCAACTATATTCATGTACTTTATTGGGTTTATTTCATTGTTATTTTTAAAAGAATATGGGCATCTGAATATGTAAATCAAGGCTATAAATGAAAGTCTGTCATTGCAATCTCCATTCTTCTACATTCCCTGATATTTCCCATAAGCTGTTTTGCACCTGACTGGCTGCATGGTTTTAGCCCCCATTAAAATAGGTCTGACACTTCAACAAAAAAACAAATTGTGCCTGAAATTGGGACTATTAAAATTCTTCAGTGGCATCCAGAAGCCAGCAATGGCAGAGCAGAGGGCCTGTAAAGAACAAAAAATAAAAACATATGAAGTGTAGTGTTCCATTCCCTGTGGAACATCTAACATTTTTAAGCTCCCGAAATCGGCTTCATATAGCTTTATCAGGCTGTAACTTATAAAACCAAGGTTATACAAATTAGCTTCTTATCACTTGAAAAAATTTTCTTAGGAATTAGAATATTCTCAGTGACAAATATAGTCATCTTTGTTTTAATCAGCATTCTTCTCTATATGTTGAATGTTTACAAGGCAATTTAGTAAGTGGAAAAAAATAAACATTTTTAACCTCTGAAAGTTCTCTCTTTTGAAAAGCAATCTGCATCAAAAAGATGTGCCTTTTTCCATATCCACTGCATATTGATAGAGGAAATGGTGGTTTTTACTTCTAATGAAGACAGGAAAAAGGCAAAATTAGCACAGAAATTCAAAGGAGAGGAAAAGAAATTCAGCATTCTTAAAAACCTCCTTCCACAGTATCTGTTACTGCTGCCATAAAAAAAAAAAAAAAAAAAAAAAATTCGCTGGATTTTCAAATGGGTCCTTGGAGTCCGTAATCCAGTCACTGGGACACGTGAAGGTTTCTGTGGGAGTGTACACACATTTTCTTACAGTCTATCCTCTTTACATACAAAGATTAGATCTCTTTAACTCAGTTCAGTTAAATGAAATTCTCAACTCCAACTTGAATTTTTGATAGAGATGAAGCAGGCAAATAGGTCAAAGCTTCAAATCTGAGTTAGGCGGATTAGGAAATTGATTTCCTTAGCCAAACAAGCCAATTGTTTTGGTGGAGTAATTCAAGATTCCAGAATTGCTCTTCTTCAACAGACCTAGCAGGCAGTGATAAACGGGCAGCCACTGATTGTTCCGGTCTGTTCTTTCCAACAGGGAAAGATGAGGGGGGATTATGGTTGAGATAAAACTGTACATATTACACATTTGTGAAAAGTCCCCTATGTACCACTGAGTTTGATATTCCATGTGGAGTGGGTAAGAAAAGGAGGGAGTGAGAGAGGCACCTGAAAAAAAATCATAAAAACAATCTGAAAATTTGCTCCCAAAAAGAGAGGGATTTAGGTGTACTGTGAGGGTAGTCATTCTGTATCTTAAATCTACCTGTGATTTGCAAGTCTATGGGGTTCTGAATATTTCTTATACTGTTAATTATCTTCTTTACTTAACATACTATTGGAAACTATTTGATTTGGGAGACTGTTCATACAATTACTGTTCATCCTCAACAGGCCAGCCTTGTAATGCGTTTCTAAATAAACAGATTTGCAAAGTGTCTGTTGCCATATCCCACAGTTCATCATTGTCATGTCAAGCAGACTTCTTTCTACAGTGGTCTTTGCCAGAGAAGCACAATACCAGATAATTGATTGTGGTTGTCCGAACCTGTCCAGAAATTAATGTATTAGTTTGCATTATAAAAAGGAAGCCAAACCGTCAATTAAAAGTGATATAGCAAATAGATATGTCCTCTTTGAACTGAATTGCAATCAATCAGTTTTTCTAAACTACCTAATCAAAAGGAATTAATACTTAATCCTCATGCCCTACCACACCTTCTTTTCATGTGGGTATAGAACAGGCACATTATGTTGTGTTGAGCAGATGTGGAGATCCATAACACAATCTTCTAAAAATAGACTATAGCTTAGCTTCAAAGTGCATACCCAAAAATACATGGCACTTTGGGTAGCTGTTATAATACTTGCCCAAGTGGTTAACTCAAGGAAAGAGCTATCCCAGGCTAATTACCATTTTTAAAGTTTATATATGTCATTGTGTTTTTGAATGCTGATAGTAATGTGAAGTTTTCTGACATTCCACAGGACCAGTTTTTGAGGAAAAATAATCTTAGGAATACAACATGACATCTATGAAACTTTGAGCATAGTTGTGCTTCAAAAGCTCAGCACCACGTGTATAGTTTAACTCCCTTCTAAAACATCTTCATACTGGTTTGTCTCTTGCCTTTGTCTTTCCTGATGCCAATAAAAGAGTTTTGCCCAGTGACACAAACACTGTTTAATAAACTACTTAACATATCTGTAACTAATAACTTACTTGAGAAACTAATATGTTATTTTGTACTTACACATATCAACTGTTATATATGGTATCTGCTTTTAAAATAAACATATAAGTGGTCCATTCTCTCTGTCTCTTGTTTGGTGATACTTGGTGTTTTAAATTATTTTTATTATACTTGATTTTCAATGTTCTGTCAGTTTCCGCTGTACAGCAAAATGACCCACTCATTCTTTTTCTTACATTTTTCTCCATCATGTTCCATCACAAGTGATTATATATAGTTCCCTGTGCCATACAGCAAGAGCTCATTGCTTATCCACTCCAAATGCAAATGACATTGTCCTTTGCATCAACTAACCCCAAACTCCCAGTTCATGCTACTTCCTCTCCTCTTGACAACCTCAAGTCTGTTCTCCATGTCATCAGTCTGTCTCTTCTCTGTAGATAGGTTCATCTGTGCCATGTATTCGATTCCAGATATAAGTAATATCATATGTAAACTGTCATTCTCTTCCTGACTCACTTCACTTAGTATGAGTCTCTGGTTCCATCCATACTGCTGCAAATGGCCTTATTTTGTTCTTTTTTATGGCTGAGTAGTATTCCACTGTGTGTATATATACCACATCTTCTTAAACCATTCATCCATCTGTTCATATTTAGGTTGTTTCCATGTCTTGGCTATTGTGAATTGCGCTGCAATGAGCATATGGGTGCATGTATCTTTTTCAAGGACAGTTTTGTCTGAATGTATGCCCAGGAGTGGGATTGCTAGATCATATCGTAGTTCTATATTTAGTTTTCTGAGGTATCTCCATAGTGGTGGTACCAATTTACCTTCCCACCAACAGTGTGGGAGGATTCCCTTTTCTCCACATCCTCTCCAGCATTTGATATTTGTAGGGTTACCAATGTTGGCCATTCTGACCAATTTGAAGTGGTACCTCATTGTAGTTTTGATTTGCATTTCTCTAATAATTAGTGATGTTGAGCATTTTTCATGTGCCTGATGGTCATTTCTATGTCTTCTATGGAGAAATGTCTATTGAGGTCTTCTGCCCATTTTTCAATTGAGTTGTTTGCTTTTTTTTTTTCCACTGTTGAGTTGAATGAGTTTGTATATTTTGGATATTAAGTTCTTGTCAGTTGCATCATGTGGAATCATTTTTTCCCATTCTAGAGGTTGTTTTTTTTTATGGTTTCCTTTGCTGTGCAAAAGCTTGTATATTTGATTAGGTCCCATTGGTTTTTTGTTTATTTGTTTGTTTTTATTTCTATTGCCTTGGGAAACTGATCTAGGAAAACATTTGTATGGTTGTCAGAGAATATTTTTGCCTATGTTCTCTTCTAGGAGTTTTAGAGTGTCTTGTCTTATGTTTAAGACTCTAAGGCATTTTGAGTTTATTTTTGTGCATGGTGTGAGGGTGTGTTCTAGCTTCATTGATTTACATGCAGCTGAAAATATAATAGCTTTTAAAATAGGTATCCAAAAATTATACCTAGGAATACACCTGACCAAGAAGGTGATAGATTTATATGCTGATAATTATAAAACATTAATCAAGGAAATTAAAGAGGACTCAATGAAATGGAAAGATACTCCAGGCTTCTAGATTGGAAGAATTAACATCATTAAAATAGCCATACTACCCAAAGTAATATACAGATTCAATGCAATCCCTATCAAATTACCCATGACATTTTTCACAGAACTAGAAAAACCAATCCAAAAATTTATATGAAAACTTAAAAGACCCAGAATTGCCAAAGCAGTCCTGAGGAGCAAAAACCAAACAGTACCCATAACACTCCCAGACTTCAGACAACATTGCAAAGCTACAGTTATCAAGACATGGTACAAAAACATGGTACTGGTACAAAAACAGGCATACAGATCAATGGAACAGAATAGGAAACTCAGAAATAAATCCAGACACCTATGGTCATTAATCTTCGACAAAAAAGGCAAGAATATAAAATGGGAAAATCAGTTTCTTCAGCAAGTAGTTCTGGAAAAACTGGACACCTTCCCCACACTATGCTTTTGATGTCCTTTTTAACATCTTCATGTTTATTCTTTGACTGTTACTTGTGTTTATTATCGCCTTTACAATAATTTTTTTTCCTTTTAGATCTGTATGTATACTGGCTTATTTAAGTGATTACTTTCCAATTGTGGTTCCCTCCATCTTATTTCTTCTTTCTTCTCTTTTATTTAGAGGATACCTTTCAGTATTTCTTTCAGAATGGGTTTAGTATTGCTGTACATAGTAGGTCTTTTTGTTGAAGAAATTATTTCTTCTTCTATTTTAAATGATATTCTTGCTGGGTAGAGTATTCTAGGCTGAAAATTTTTTCCCTTTTAGAACTTTGAATATATCTTGACACTTTCTTCTTTGCATGTAGTGTTTCTGTAGAGAAATTAGGTGATAGCCTTATGGGGGTTTCTTTATAATTATGCTTTGTTTTTCTCTTGCTGCCTCTAGAATCCTCTCTGCTTTTGTCTATTTATATTATATCTTGGTACAGGCCTGCTTGGGTTCAACTTGTTTGGGGTCCTCTGTGCTTCCTGTATCTTAATATCTGTTTTGTTTAGGTTTGGAAAGTTTTCAGACATAATTTCTTCAAATATATTTCAATCCCCTTTACTTTTTCTTCTCCTTCTGGAATCCCTATTATGTGTAGATTGGCCTACTTTATATTATCCCATAGATCTCTTATATTGCTTTCATGCTTTTTCACTTGGTTTTCTGTCTGCTGTCCTGATTGGGTAATTTCCATGATTCTATCTTCCAAGTTACTAATTTGTTCCTCTACATCATTCTACTCCTCAGTGCCTTTAACTCAGCTTAAGTCTCTGCAAATGAATTTTCTATTTTTTTGTTTCCTCTTTATATTTTCTAGTTCTTTCTAAAGCAATATGTATTGCTGTTCATATCCACCCTTAATTCCTTCATATTCACTCTTAATTCCTTCAGTATTTTCACTATCTCCTTTTTGAACTCAGTGTCTGTTAGACTTCAGAGCTACATTTCATTGTTTGCTCCTTCAGGGGATTTCTCCTGTTCTTCTAACTGGGAATGGTTCCTGAGCTTCCTCATTTTGCATATATTTTTTGTTACTCCATGAGTTTAGGGATAATAAGCACTCTAGTCTTGGAGAGCTATTTATATATGCAAGCACCTCTGGTATTTTATGAGGTCTTACTATTTATTTTTGACATGAGGGCTGCTTTGGTGTCTCTCTCCTCAATATGCACAGGCTATTATCCCCTTTATAGGGTTTTCTTCATGCTTCCAGGGAGATGGAGGCAATGGGCTGTGCTGTTAGCCAGTGCATGATTGTTGGGCCCTTAACAGTGGCAAGGACTTGCAAGAAGCGGCACATGCTGCTCCTAGTTGCAGGGCCCTGAGAAGTGGCAGTGATCCTCAGGCAGGTGTAGGCAGTGCCTGGAGCTTTTGACAGTGTCAGAAGCAGGGTGTATGCTTTCCCGGAGGAGTGAGAGCAACAATGGGTGGTTCTTGGTTGCATTTCCCTCCTCTGTTTCAACCTCTGTGGTGTCTGGGGCTAGGTGGTGCCTGTCCCTGGACCTCCAGTGGTCATGGGCCATGTCCACCTCTGGGGTCTGAGATGACTGCCACAGTTTGCCTCCCCACCTGTGGACTGCACAAGAGGCATTATGTTGAGCTTATCCCATGCAGGAGGTGCCCAGACCCCATAGCCCACACAGAAGGTGCCCCATTGCCCATAGACTGCACAAGTGGCACCTTGCCACCCACCCACCCATAGCCTATGCCAGAAGCACTCTGCTCTCTGAGACTCCACATGTCCAGAGGGAAAGAAATTCCTATGGCAGTCCACCCCGCCTCCTCTTGCTCTCCCCAACAATTTCTCCTTGCTTCTCCTGTGGGCCAGGCCTATTCCTGGGTTCCCTCATCTGTGGTACTCTCTTCCCCAGCCCCTCGCCCCTCAGGCTATCTCCACACAACCAAAGCTTGTCCTCTCCCCAGAACTTATCTCTGGAACCTGAGTGTGAGCTCCCAGCCCCTGCCCAAGCATCTCAGGCTGTGGTGTCTAGGGGCAGTGGTACTGATGGTCTGTGTGGCTCTCTCTCTGCTTTGCCCTCCTCAGTCCAGCTTCTGTGCTTTTCTCTGAGACTTTGAGATCCCCCTCTCTTGGCTTATCTCCCCATTGGTTAGGTGGCTTCCAAGGGTGTGGGTTCCTTTCTTCTTTCACAGCTCCCTCTCAGGAGTGCTAGTCCCATCCTGATTCCTTTTCTCTCTCTCCCTCTTTTTCCTTTTGTTCTACCCTCTTATGTGGAGAATTTCTTGCCCTTTTTTGGAGGTTTAAGGTCTTCTGCCAGTGTTCAGTAGTTGTTCTGTGTGAATTGTTCTACGTATAGTTTTTTTTTTTTTTTTTTTGATGTGTTTGTGGTAGAATGTGAGTGCCACATTCTTGATCTTACTCCTCCACCATCTTGATCCCTTCTACTGTTGGGTGATATTTGGATATTTAAAATCTTGTCAGCTCTCATCATTTTACAGAGACACTATCATATTCAGGTTAATCATAAGTATTACACTGTAAATGAAGAAAAAGGGGATCTGAGGGAAAAAAAGAAGCCAATTCAAACTTGCATAGCAACAAACAGTGTAATTGGGTTGGATCTGAATAAAGTCATAGTAATTTTCTAAGAGTTATCAAAGCTCATAGCTATCAAAGAAAGCTATCTAAGAAAGTCTATCAAAAGCACATGTTTTAAGCAGTCAGGTTAACAATTTTAGTGCTCCTCAATTCCCTTAGAGCCCATAGTAAGGGACTTCATGGTCTGTGAGAATACTTGATGTTCCCCAAATATTCCCTAAATGGATCCACAGAATTCATTTCACCCAGAGAATTCTGTCTACTCTCTGACCCCTCTTTCCTCTCAGTTTACATCATGGGTGGGTATGATAGAGATTATAGTACACATTTCTTAAAGAAGAACATCTCCAGGCATCCTCTGCATCAGCTGTCCCCTAAACAGCATAAAGGCATTCTAGCCTGTCCAGATGGAGCACCAGTAGGGCAAACTCTACCTATATGTCTAGATATAAAACTAATTGTATACTTCTTGGTGGTACAATATTGATTTGTCCCTGGAAAATATTAAAACAAGACTCAAAATTTCTGTGTCCCCTTCCATCTTTTCTCACATTAGGCAGTTTAATATTCATATATTTTCTATATTAAGAATATATTTTCTTTTTGGAATTTTGAAAACACTGTATCTGGAAGGAATAGAATGATGTTTTTAAAATCAAGCAAATAAATGTTAACCAATGGTGCCCATGGAGACATCATCTGGAAAAATGTTCACTCGAAAGAATTGAAATGTTTGCTGGCTTTATGACCAATAAATTTTACTAAATGCATGTGCCTACATCCTTTTGTAAAGAAGGTGGCATATAATCTTTGGTAGCTTTTTTTTTAAAGATCCTCAGGGCCACGTTCTCATAAAGAATGACAAAATGATACACCGGGTTTATTCAGCTTCAAAGGCAAAGAACCTTGCCCTCTTCTCAGGAGAGCAATACTTTTAATGACTCCAGAGACCAGGTTGTTATTTGGAAATCAACAAGCACAGCCTGAATTGACAGTGGCCTCTTCCTGTTTTACCTTTTAATGTGAACTAATACTTTCTCCAATTTCTCATTTTTTCCTACCTACAAATAAACCAATATAAAGAGTAAGCTATAATATTCATCCCATTCACTTCTCTATTTGATATGGCAGCACTGATGTACCAGGTCCCTAGACTAATCTTTTATTTGGGGATAGAGCTTTTTTTCCAGAATAAATAAAGCCAGAAATTTCATCTTAATAAGGCAAGTATACCCCTCTGCTGCAATTTAAGCTACTAGTAAGCAATCATTCTGTGCATCAATTTAGTTTTCTTGGAAAGGAAAATAATGCATGGTTTATATCCCATTGTATGTAGTAGAGATCACTAATACACCACTTCTTAAGGAAATGCATCTATAAATGAATGAACAAAGATACATATGTTGCATAATGTAATACTCTGTAGAAATATTTAGAAAAGGAAAACTTGGGAACACTCAGTAAAGAATTTCAAAACTGGGAAGCCATAATCTAATAGGTTTTTGAAATAATGTTTAAACAATACAACTGTAACACTACAGAGGTATGTTAGCACAGCAATCTGAATTACTTTTATTCTTTTGTGCTTATATTTCTTCTCAGGCAGTCATACATCTAGACAACTGTAAAGCAACAGTTTCAAAGGGAAAATGTAGATGTAGAGAAACTAAGCCACTACCCTGGCATATAACTGAGGCAGAACAAATAAAGAATCCTGATTTTTTTCCTTCCCTGTGGGATAACATTGCCTACTCCTTTAAAACAAAGCATTACCTATTCACATGGTAGTTTTCTTTGTATGTAAGTTGCCAAAATGGAGAATGGGTCATGAATTTGGGCAAAAAAAAAATTGTTTTTTTCCCACATTAGAAGATAATGAAAACAGTACCCAGCCTAGAGTTAATTCTGAATTCCCTGAAAATAAATCAATAAAGTCCCAAAGAATATTTTCTAATGATGGGTGCCACACACCACTTGTATCGGAAGCACTGGCAGTGAGTGTCAATAATTTAGTTCTTTGGGCCCTATCCCAGATGCAGTCCTGTGAATTTCAAGGAACCTGCCTTTTAATACCGTTTCTAGATATTCTCTCTTGCTTAAGAACCATTTATATTATATCATTAGTACTTTTAGACTTAAATATCAACATAATAAGCATGTATAAGACCTGCAAATTAGGTATTTAGTACCACAAAGCTGTAAAATACAATAGTAATGGGAGTGTGGGGTTTGGAGAGAAGTCAACCAAAAAGACTTCTACTTACAGAAGAACAATAATGATGATAGAGTTATTAAACGTATATTTTTCATGCTTTCTGAGTGTCAGAAACTAAGATGGGAACTTCAGACCCAATGATTAATAGTGCCTGGTTCCCATCCTTTGGTGAGAGGGCAGTTCACAGCTTGGAAGAATAAACAATGATTGTTATGTATTTTGCATAATATCAAGCTTTTTCCAACTTTCAATTAGAGTATGATTATATTGACTCTCTTCCTCTGAGAAGAGGGTAATCATTCTGTTCCAGATTAGATTGGTTGGCATCTGACCTGCCAAACAGCTTTGTCCTTTCCTACTTTTTTGAGTTGGAGCTGCTATTTCTCAAAGCTTGTTATGTCCTTTTTTTTAGTTTACTCTCTTGTTTTCCTGGTGTATATCCTGGGATAGCTTACTAATAAGTTGTACATGGAAAGTGCATTGTTTTTGCATTCTTGCATGTCTGAAATTCTCCTGTTTTGATGGGTAGTATGACTGAGATAAAATCCTGTGTTGGAATTACTTTTTATTTGAATTTTAAAGGTTAATTGTAGTCTTCTAGCATTCAATATTGCTGATGAAGTAGCTGATGTCAGTTGGATTCTTTTTTTCTTTATGGTTGACTTCGTTCTATCATAGAACCAGTGCAGCACACGGTGAGAAAACTCTTACAAAACCTGACTTGTTTTCTATCCAGTCTGAAGTTACAAAATCTTGTCACTTAAATCTCAACTGGTAAACAGCTGAATAACAATGGAGAACTTTAGTGATTGAACCTTGAGGACTCAGATTTGGGTGGGGCAAAAATAATGTTGTTGATGTTGTTGTCATTGCTTTCCTCTGTGGGATAGGTAAATACCACAGAACGCAACTTATATGGTGATGACTTGAAAGGCAACTACCTCAAGAGACAACATCTGGTGCAAGGCAACAATGTAAAAAAAACAAAAAACAAAAAACCATGGAATCTTCTGCCAGGGAAGGAGCTGAGGAAAAGCCATAACAGTCAGGTGGAAAATGAACATTTTATGTCAGGGAATTGTGAGAGAGAGACTTGCAGCTCCAAAAGGATAGAGGTGGATAGTCCACCTAAAGACATGCAAGTACTTGAATAAGAGAGCGACAACTGTGAGAGAGCTGCCAGAAAGTGAACCTAGCAGCTCAGAGGCATAAACAGCATTAGCTCAACAAATGAATATTTTATTTTCCTTCATCACTCTTTGCTATTTTAATCTTGGAGAAGCCAAAGTCAGAATAGTGAATGAAGGGAGAGAAGTGGAAGAGATGAGGAGAATTAGTAAAATACAAAATGCATTTCCTTATGCTGTTGCAAGTATCCAAGCCCAGGTCAGGCCTCAACTAGAGGTAGGAGTGGAGAAGGAGTAGGAATACAATCTTTGAAATGAATATGAAATAGAAATTCAGGTTAGGGTTACACCAGTGAGACTATACTGTTTTCTGAAAAAAAAAAAAAAAAAAAAAAAGTCAATCAGATACATCTGGGCCATCTTCAGGGTGGAAAAGATTTAACTTTGCACACTTGAAATCAGAGGTTAAAAAGAAGGAACAATTTTTCCTTCTTATATCTCTGCCAATTTCAGCCCATTCAGTAAACCAGTTATGTATCTTTTTATTTCTTTACTATTATTTTAATGAAGTTCTAGTTAAAAAAAAAAAGTCTACCTCTGTTCAATGCTTTAATAACAGTTTCTAGAAATTTTTTTTAATTTTTGAATGTGATTCTGTTCTTCCTACACCTTACTATTCTTCCTGTTTTGACATATTTTGTAAATCTTTAAAACTTGGAACTAACAAACTTTGAGTTTATGATAGAATACATAACACCAAATAGCTAGTTAGGCAGTTTTTTCCTACACGTACATTTTTATTTATTTTTATTTTTATTTTTTATTTTTTTTATTTTCCCACTGTACAGCAAGGGGATCAAGTTATCCTTACATGTATACATTACAATTACATTTTTTTCCCCACCCTTTGTTCTGCTGCAACATGAGTATCTAGACATAGTTCTCAATGCTACTCAGTAGGATCTCCTTGTAAATCTATTCAAAGTTGTGTCTGATAAGCCCAAGCTCCCGATCCCTCCCACTCCCTCCCCCTCCCATCAGGCAGCCACAAGTATTTTCTCCAAGTCCATGATTTTCTTTTCTGAGATGTTCATTTGTGCTGGATATTAGATTCCAGTTATAAGTGATATCATATGGTATTTGTCTTTGTCTTTCTGGCTCATTTCACTCAGTATGAGATTCTCTAGTTCCATGTTGCTGCAAATGGCATTATGTCATTCTTTTTTATGGCTGAGTAGTATTCCATTGTGTATATATACCACATCTTCCTAATCCATTCATCTGTTGATGGACATTTGGGTTGTTTCCATATCCTGGCTATTGTGAATAGTGCTGCAATGAACATGCGGGTGCATGTGTCTCTTTTGAGTAGAGCTTTGTCCGGATAGATGCCCAAGAGTGGGATTGCCTACACATACATTTTTAAAATCAAAAGTGACACATTGCTTTGGTTTCAGGGAGATACAATTTATATAAATGTGTAATCATGTCGTAAGTAGCTAGGTTTCAGATTAAGTAATAGAAGGTCAAACAAAACAGTGAATAATATGAATATGATAGCAAGGAATATAAAAATATCATCAAGGTTGACTTAAAATTAAATGGAGATAGAATTGGGACAGAGGGTTCTTAACATGTATTATAGGCCAGGAGAAAAGCCTCCATATTTTAGCTGCTGCCTCTCTACACAAAACTGCTTTATTTGTCACCATAGCACCTATTGGACATCTGAGCCAACAGAGAAGCTTTTTCTATAACAGGCAAAAAGAGGGAAAAAAAGGGAGAAATTGGAGAGAGCAAAGATGGTAGAGGAAAAGTAGCAACAAACAAACAACAACAAAAACAAAAATGCCTAAAAGGAAGAAAGAGAGGAAATAAATGAAGTAAGGAAAGAATAAAGAGAGGATGAAACAGAAGGAAGGTCAAGAACAGGTTATTTATAAGGGAAATTGACTCCATTAAGGACAAGCTTTTAATCCATATGTCAGACAAGAAAGACTCCAAAGGAGCATTCTTTCTTGGGAAGGACTCAAATTTTTAGCTGTGTTGCCCAATGCAAGAGCCACAAGTTACATATGCTACTTAAATTCAGTTAAATTAATTAAAATAAAATAAATTTGAAAATTCGGTTCCCCAATTGTGCTAGCCACATTTCAAATGCTCAAAAGTCACATGTGCTTAGAGGCTACCATATTGGTCAGTGCAGAACAATTTCCACTGTTACAGAAAATTCTATCATACTGTTCTGTTATGGAGTTTTAGCATTAGCTGAAGGTCACCCAGTTTGGGGAATAGTAGGTCAAAATGGTTTCTGGGGAGTTCCCATCATGGCTCAGTGGAAATGAATTTGATTAGCATCCATGAGGATGCAGGTTCAATCCCTAGCTCACTCAGTGGGTTAAGGATCCAGTGTTGCCGTGAGCTGTGGTGTAGGTTGCAGATGCGGCTCAGATCTGGCATTGCTGTGACTGTGGCATAGGACAGTGACTACAGCTACTATTTGACCCCTAGCCTGGGAACCTGTATATGCCTTAAATGCATCCTGAAAAAGACCAAAAAAATGGTTTCTGGGGGACTGAACAATTATTATTGGAGAGCAATACACAATGATCATGCCATTTAGGTTCATTAAGTAGGATGAACAAGCAGGAGACAATTAGTAGCCAAGCTCAGATGTAAGAAAGAGTGGAGAGAAGCAATTGTACAGGACATAGACATGTAAATAGTACAATGGAAAAATTGTGGACTTTCAGAGTCTCTCATGGTCCCCCTGTTGCTCAACAGGGACTCTGAATCTCTCTCTCTCTCTTTTTAATATCTTGGTTTCTTTAGTTCTCCAGATTTACTCCACTGATGTCAATTTTAGTTTCAGACTTGTTTGTTATGACTGGCATCAGGACTTCTCATGAATTTTCTCTTCATAGTTAAATGACAATGATTTCTTGAGGGAATGACTATGTGGGAGAGAACAGAAAACACTGTGAGGATAAGTAACATGACAATTACTAGATGACTTTGGACAATGTCACTTGGCCATTATCCTGCTGACTTGGAATCATCCAGAATAGTTGATCTAATGTCACCTTGAGTCAGTACAGAAGAAAGTTTTACTATCAATAGGTTTGCTTAATACTCTATCCTCCAAAGTAACAAGATTAGAGAAACAACTTTAAGAATCTCATTTTAATAATTAAAATACTTAAAATCAGTAAAGACACACACACATAACCAAATAGCCACCATAAGAAGTAAGCAAAAAGAATGTTGCAGTTGGTATTCATGGGTTTCAATCCTAAAATCTTGGTATTCACCACAAGCCATCCACTCCTTAATCCAAGTTTCTAGGAAAGCTGTTCCCTTTGAAATGGCATCTGCTTTTGGAGAATCCTGAGGTATTCTTACATTTCAGTTTCCTGTTGGCATAGAGGTTTAGGAGGTGAATACAAGATGTCTTTTTAATTGAGAGACATGAATCCAAGAGTCAGTTCCATGTAATTTTGCTGGAATATTTGTGGTTAACAATACTTGATGAACTTCCTCCTAAGGGGATTAAAGAAATGTTATATTGGTGTCATTTCCAGTAACTCAGATCTCAAGGATAAAAGTCACAGGGATTCTCTGGTTTATCTTTGGGAAAAACATCTTGGTCTTTTTGTTTACTGAATTAAACTTCTATGATATTTGGCCTTATCAGCCTTAAAAAAGAACCTAGTAAATGATAAGAGGTAGTCCCTAGTGGGGATCCTAGCACCCAGCTCATGTGGATAGACTATGAGTTTTTGTTGGAGGAGATATAATTACCATAGAACTAAGAGTCAAGTCTTTGGCCACAGCACCTGAATTTTCTTGGATAGTTTTGAAAGGTTTGATTTTAATATACCATTCATTCTGGTACTAGAGATGGCAGAGACAGTAAAGCTTCAGGGTGACAGGCAATGACTTAAAAATCCCGTAATTATTATTCTGGTGAAATGAGTAAACAAAGCTCTCTATTACTAGATAAGGTGGGGATATTATTTAGCCAAGCCTAAAATCTCTTTTTTTTTAATTTAATTTATTTTAATTGAAGTATAGTTTATTTACAATGTGGTGTTAATTTCTGTTGTACAGCAAAGTGATTCAGTATGTGTATATATAGACATATATAGTCTTTTAATACTATTTTACATATGGTTTATCATAGGATAATGAATATAATTCTCTGTGCTATATAGCAGGACTTTGTTGTTTTATCCCCTCCTTGTATAATAACTTAAAACTGTTAGTCTCAACTTCCCATTCTGTACCCACCAACCCTCTCCCCCTTGGCAATCACAAGTCTGTTCTCCTTGTTCCTGACTCTGTCTCTATTTCATAGATAGGTTCATTTATGTCATATTTTAGACTCCACATATAAGTGATACCACATATTTGTCTTTCTCTTTCTGACTTATTTCACTTAGTATGATAATCTCTAGTTGCATCCATGGTGCTGTGAATGGCATTGTTTCATTATTTTTAATGGCTGAGTAGTAGTCCATTACATGCTTTTCATCCCTTCATGTGTCATTGGACATTTAGGTTGCTTTCATCTGTTGGCTATTGTGTATAGTGCTGCAATGAATATAGGGGTGCATGTATCTTTTTGAATTTTAGTTTTGTCTGGATATATACCCAGGAATGGGATTGCTGGATCATACAGTAACTTAGTTTTTTGAGGAATCTCCATACTATTTTCTGCAGTGGCTATACCAGTTTAGATTCCTACTGACAGCTTAAGAGCATTCCCTTTTCTCTACATCCTCTGCAGCAATTTTATTTGTTGACTTTTTAATGACTGCCATTCTGACCTGTTTGAGGTGTTACCTCATTGTAGTTTTGATTTTCATTTTTCTAATAACTAGTGATGTTGATCATTTTTTCATGTGCCTACTAGTTATTTGTATTCTTCTTTGGAGAAATGTCTATTGAGTTCTGCCCATTTTTTGATTGGGTTGTTTGTTCTTTTGCTGTTGACTTGAATGAGATGTTTGTATATTTTGGAAATTAAGACCTTGTTGATTGCATTATTTGCAACTATTTTCTACCATTCTATAGGTTGTCTTTTTATTTTGTTTATGGTTTCCTTTGCTGTACAAAAGCTCATAAGCTTGATTAGGTTCCATTTGTTTATTTCTGTTCTTATTTCTATTCTTGGGAGATCCACCTAAGAAAACATTGCTATAATTTATGTCAGAGGATATTTTGTCTATGATCTTTTTAAGGAGTTTTAAGGTGTCATGCCTTATGTTTAAGTCTCTAAGCCATTTTGAGTTTCTTTATGTATTGGATTACATACAGCTGTACCATTTTCCCAACTTGCCAAAAAGATTGTCTTTTTCCTTTTATATTTTCTTGACTCCTTTGTTGAGGATTAATTGACTGCAGGTATCTGGGTTATCTCTGGGCTCTCTCTTCAGTTCTATTGATCCCAAATGTCTGTTTTTATATCAATACCATACTCTTTTGAGTATTGTAGCTTTGTGGTGTTGTCTGAAGTCAAGGAGAATTATGTTTCCTGGTTTGTTCTTTTTTCTTCATGATTTCTTTGGAAATTCTTTGGAAAAAATGAAAATATCTTTTACGATTCCATATAAATTTTAGGATTATTTGTTCTAGTTCTGTGAGAAATATCATGGGTAATTTGATAGGGATTGGATTCAATCTGTAGATTGCTTTGGGTAGTACTACATTTTTAACAATATTCTTCCAATTCAATAGCATGGAAAATTTTTCCATGTCTTTGAATCCTCTTTAATTTCCTTGATTAATGTTTTAGTATTCTCAGCACATAAGTTTTTCACCGCTTTGGTCAGGTTTCTTCCTAAATACTTTATATTTGTGGTGTGATTTTTAAATGTATTTTTTTTACATTCCCTTTCTTATATTTTATTGTTAGTGTAAAGAAATGCAACCAGTTTCCGTATGTTAATCCTATATCCTGCTACTTTGCTGAATTCATTTATTGATTCTAGTAGTTTTGCATGGAGTCTTTGAGATTTTCTATATATAGTATAATGTCATCTACATATGGTGACAGTTTTACCTCTTCCCTTCCAATTTGGATACCTTTTCTTTCCTTTTCTTGTCTGATTGCTATGGCTAGGACTTCCAATACTATGTTGAGTAGAATAAGTGAGAGTGAGAATCCTTGTCTTATTCTGTGTTTTAGCAGGAAGCAAGACTAAAATTTCTTTACTACCATCCAAACAGTAGCTTTATAACAAGGAAGGGGTTCTACCAATCAGACAATAGTAAGAAAATATTTATAGCAGCATACATGGAATAAATGGATAGAATCTGTTGTGCAATTGAGTTAGAATACCAAAAGTTCATGTACAAATACAAGAAATATTTATTAAGATTGGGAAAGAAATTAAATTATAGAAGGAAGTCTCTAGTGAGTTTACCAAGGGCTCTGGCCTGCCAGTTTTCAACAGATCATATATAGGGGCAACCAGCTCAAATAAGGTTTCTATCTTATCCCATGTGATCAGGAAATCCTCCACATTGGTAATTGACTGAAGAAAATCACAAATAGATTTTAATTTTTTAGGGGAAAGAGGATTTCTGGCATTTGTGATGTCATGACCAAGATAATGGAGTTGAGACTAAGAAAATTGATTTTGTTTATTTAGTTGATATTTAGATACCTTGTGTACCTTAACAATAACACTGTCAGCAAAGAAAGAATAAATTCTACAAGCCTTTTGATCTTTAAAACCTAAGAGAAGATGATCCACATTGATATAAATGTGGGTATATTTTGTTTGTTTGTTTGTTTGTTTGCCATTTCTTGGGCCACTCCCATGGCATATGGAGGTTCCCAGGCTAGTGGTCGAATCAGGGGTGCAGCCTATGGGCTATGCCAGAGCCACAGCAATGCAGGATCCTAGCCGTGTCTGCAACCTACACCACAGCTCAGGGCAATGCTGGATCCTTAACCCACTGAACAAGGCCAGGGACAGAACCCGCAACCTCATGGTTCCTAGTCGGATTCGTTAACCACTGAGCCATGATGGGAACTCCTGGATATGTTTAAATTATGTGTTTTTAGGAGTATATAAGAGTTCTGAGGGAACTGGATGTCTCTAAGATTTGGATTATGTAATTTCAATAAGTAAGAAAGTACTGCTATAAACCTTTGCAAAAATAATTGTCTATGTGTATTGTTGATTTTACCAAATGATGTAAATAGATAGAGTGAGTCTGAATGCAAGGGCATTCTGAAGAATGCTGAATACATATCTATCATTGGCCAAGAGAAAGGAAGAACCTGAGCAGTATGTGAGATACTACCAATGAAATATTTTAATTGTTTATTGATATATAATTGGTATACTAAAAATCTGTGAAATACTTTTATTACTCAGAGATAGTTTTAAAAAGTGGTTAAGTTTATAATACAGTCCTGGTATCAATAAGAAATGGAATATTCTGCTTTTGGAAATCTTTACAACTTATGGACATTTTTCTCTTTTTTGGTTAAGGGCAATTGTTGGCAGATCAGAGCAGCTTACTCTGAGGGGTATTAGTCTGTAAGACAGTTTTTTTTTTCTTTTTAGTTAATATTTTTTCTTTTTTAGGTACTGCCATTTGCTTCAACAGAGAGTGATTGTTCTTCCAGTGTCATTTGTCATTATGATATTGGCAGATGTCTTTATCTATACCTCTTTATCTAGACATAGGAGTGTCCTTGTCCTTGGATTTTCTAATTGTTTCCTTTAAAAGGTTATTAATTTCATCATAAATTTTTCTAAGTCAAAATACCTTCAAAGTACTCCATAAACTCTTGTAATTCAGAAAAGAAGCTGTTTGCCAGCCTGTTTTCTGATTAAATCTGCCTTCTCAGATTTAAGACCATCAAAAAAAAAGAGTAGATAAGGCAGTTATGAGGTGTTATTTTATATTTAAACCCTTTTATATCAACCTGTAGTCAAATTTGACTTTTACATCTCACAAGAGTTTGATCATCAATCTTTTCTGTTTTTTAAACTAAGTTTTATTATTTTTGGGTCTCACAAGAAGATGAACTAGTTGATAGATATCACAGGGTCCTACAGTCCTAAATTCTTGATTGGATTTTTGTCTTTTCTTAGAAGGGTTTGCAAGCCCTTAAGTAGATTATGTAATTCTGATCTTGACCAAGAGTTAAAGATATAGAAACAGGGATACTGGCCATTATCTTCATCTATGCTGTCTGAGAATCACTCTCTAAATACTAGGAACTGAAAAAAAAGACTCACTCACCTGTCCTGTCACTGATACTCCAAGGAGGGAAATGCCAGGTTACCCACAGCACTTTATCCTCCTGGAAGCGGTCCAGGTTGGGCAGCAGAAATCCCCATCCTGATATAAATCCAAGTCACAGGACCAAAGACAGTAGAAGAAAATTAACCAGAGCAATTGTTAGCATACACCAGTAGTTCTCAACTCAAGAAGTGTGGGGGGAACAATGGCACAAAGGACTGAAGACATTTTTGGTGTCACACCTTGGGAGGTGGGTGTGATACTGGCTTCTCATAGGTTGAAGTCAGGGAGACTACTAAGCCTCTTGTAATATACAGGACAGATTCCCACAACTAAGAATTACCCAGCCCAAAGTGTTAATAGTATAGAAAGTGAGAAATCCTGACATAAGCCTTTGTGCTAAAAATGCCAGACATTAGAAGGCTCTGAAGAAGAGGTCTGTTTAGGAGAAAGAGGGCAAAATTTTTAGAAGTTTAGCAGAAACTGTCAAAGTTCATGTTATTTTGAGGACTCTTTGGTCAAAAATGGTTCTCAGAATTAGGGAGAGTTGTTCTTGCAGATATATAGGTGTTGTTTGGATAATTCATATTTATCACAAGTGGTAGGGAATAATTAAGAAATAAGGTCATGTGGAAGAAAGGATTGAGAGGAACAGCTGTGGGAGTCAAGGATAAGTGAAGGCCAGGGTAGAAGGTTGTCCTATAAGAACAATATGAGACATGTACGGGAAACACATAAGAGTAGACACATGTTATCAAAATGCTGGCAATTTCCCTATGGAGGAATTTTGTCCATTTAGAATATATAAGAATGTAAAGCATAGAGTTTTAAGTTAGTTTTACTCTTCAAAGATCTGTGTAATATGAGATAAATCTACAGTACTAGTATGGCCAAGGCAATAATTATTTAGGTAGAAAATATTAAACCTGCTCTGTTTCTCCTATAGAGCCATATCAAAGAATTTTAATTGAGTAATTTTAATCTCATAGATTCTTACAAGCTGATTCGTATCCAGTTTAAAGTGGGCAGGATGGTGGGCTATCTCCTAAAACAAATATATGGTTAAAAGTAGTCAAGTGAAAATGATGTGGAATTTAGACAGTTTGGATTGTTTGAGTTGGTTGAATAAAATCTGTAAAGACTGCAGGCTTTTATTCAGCAGTACAGAAGCAAATTTCTTTGAAAAATGTTTTTAAGGACAAACATCAATTACTCATTAAATCTTCATGTTTTAAAATGGTCCTCCACTAACTGTTTTTCTAAGAGTTAAACAAAAATATTTGAAGGAAATTTAACAGGTTTCAATAGGTGAAAAAGACTTCCTATCACAACCAGGCAGAGAAAATGACATTTTCATGAGTGGAGGCCTGCCTTGGAAATACTTTTAACAAAGCATCGCCCACAAAGCAACCTGGTCAAAGACTGAGGAACAGAGATATGCATATGAGGAAGCACAATGCCTGGTAATAAACAGACCTGTTTCTTTTTAATGTGTAATCTTTTAGCTTTCTGCCTGGATGATGTTATATAAGGCCATCATAATCAACAAATTTCACTGCTGCTGAGGAGAAGAGGAAGTCTAAACACATCAGCAATTTCTTAAGAAAGTGCAAATGCCAAACAAATCAGGAATTCATTAACTAGATGGTGCTGACATTTCCCAGTGGCTTTTGGAGAACTGAACCATTCATTCTTCAATCTTTACCCAGGGACAAGGGGCTCTCTGATAGTACCTATAAAGTGTGATTTTTTGTTCAGACTTTAAAAAAAATATGATCTGATATGCATTCCTAACTTCAGGTTTGAGTATTTTATTGGACATGACCTGAGGTGACTCAGCAGGTGACAGACCTTCCATGTCTTATTCCCAGTTCTAGCTTATTGCTCATCTCTGACCAGAGACAGAAGATTTGGCATCAGCTACAGCTTGTTGTATCAGAGAGTAAATATAGTAAACTTTATTTCTAAACTTCTTTTACATTTTTCTAAAGATTGTATTGGTTGTCCTTTTTGAAATATTAATTTCATAATTTCATCTTTTAATATTTGTTTCACTAGAGGCAAAATCTATTCCTAGTTATAGACAGCAAGGCTAAATACAGATGGTAATTCCTTTCTTTTTACCACATGACTAGAAACATGACTAGAGTAAGAGGCATCCTAAAAGGAAGATAATAAGGAAATAAAACATGGATACATGGCTTCAGCCAGTCTGAAGCAGGCAGAAACAATCTGTGTGAATAATTATATTGAAGAATTAAATAAAACAAAATCTCACAATCAGATGCAGTAACAGAGAATTCCCAGCTCATACTCCTTCTCCAAATCCTTCTCCATATTTATCTTTTATACTATAAGACACTGATTAATTCTTGAATTGTTTTAAACTTTCTGACCACAAAAAGTGAAAATGTTAATCTTAGTTGCATTATGTTAGGAAAGAGATACATTCAATATTCTATTACAATATCAATATTATGTTAATATATCAAGCTCTTTGTTTCTTATTCTAAATCACATGGCTATGACTTTGGACATTTGGGCATTTGGGGAGGCATATTGACATGATATTGGCCCATACTTGTTAGGTAGAATTTATATTTATTTTCAAAACATTAAGGAATTTTTAGTTGATTTTTTCTGAGTTAAAAACATTTTAATGTGGCCTTGATTAAATATATATTAATTTAATAAATACATATTTATAAGCATTTTTGCTTTGAGCATTATTTTAGAAAGATTTTTAAATTTTATTAAAATTATATTTGAGTATCATTTAGAATATTTATCAAAGTATAGTATATTTTGTCATGTAGTAAGAAATGGAAATAAAGAAGAATATACTATTTTATACATGTAGCAATTTATACCAAAATATTTTTCAACTCAAAAATGTTCATAAGTTTGTGAAATCACCAGTATTCTACTTGCCTAATCAACTGAACTCTCAAGTTCCATAATTTTTCAGTCTTTCCTAGTGTATTCTTTTTTAAAAGTTTTTATTAGAGAGTAGTTGATTTACAATGTTGTATTAGTTTCAGTTGTATAGTAAAGTGAATCAGTTACACATACATATAATCCATTCTTTTTTCTGATGTAGGTTATTATAGAACATGGAATAGACCTCCCTTTACTTTAAGTAGTTTCTTGTTAGTTATCTATTTTTATATCTACTATCTATTAGTTACCTATTTTATATATATATACTGTTGGTATATATACATATACCAACTGTGTATATAAATGCTCCCAATTTATTCCCCTAGGCCCCCAGAGATTACCCTTTGGCAACCATAAGTAAAATTTTGAAATTGTTAGTTTCTGTTTTATAAATGAGTTCTTTTGTATTGTTTATTTATTGATTTATTTTTAATTTTTATTTTTTATTCCTCAAAATTTATTATGTTTATAGTTGTACAATGATCATCATAATACAGTTTTAAGGTATTTCCATCCCACACCCCCAGCACATCTCCCCACACCCCAAACTGTCTCCTTTGGAAATCATAAGGTTTTCAAAGTCTGTGAGTCAGCATCTCTTCTGCAAAGAAGTTCATTGTGTCCTTTTTTCAGATTCCACATGAAAGTGATAGCATTGGATGTTGGTGTCTCATTGTATGGCTGACTTCACTTAGCATGATAATTTCTAGGTCCATCCATGTTGCTAAAAACACCAGTATTTCGTTCCTTCTAGTGGCTGAGTAATATTCCATTGTGTATATGTACCACAACTTCTTGATCCACTCCTCTGTCAATAGACATTTAGGTTGTTTCCATGTCTTGGCTATTGCAAATAGTGCTGCAATGAACATTGGAGTACATGTGTCTTTGCGAGTCATGGTTTTCTCTGGATAGATGCCCAAGAGTGGCACTGCTGGATCAAATGGTAGTTCTATTTGTAGTTTTCTGAGGAATCCCCATACTGTATTCCACAGTGGTTGCACCAATTGAAAATCCTACCAACAGTGTACTAGGGTTCCTTTTTCTCCACACCCTCTCCAGCACGTATTGTTTGTAGACTTTTTGTTGATGGCCATTCTGGCTGGTGCAAGGTGGTAGCTCATCGTGGTTTTGATTTGCATTTCTCTAATAGTGAGTGATGTTGAACATCTTTTCATGTGTTTTTTGGCCATCCATATGTCTTCTTTGGAGAACTGTCTGCTTAGATGTTCTGCCCATTTTTTGATGGGGTTGTTTGTTTTTTGGCATGGAGCTGCAGAAGGTGTTAATAAATTTTGGAGATTAATCCCTTGTCAGTTGATTCACTTGCAAAGATTTTCTCCCATTCTGTGGGTTGTCTTTTCATTTTGTTTAGGGTTTCCTTTGCTGTGCAGAAACTTTTAAGTTTGATTAGGTCCCATTTGTTTATTTTTGTTTTTATTGTTAATACTCTTAAGAAGTGGATCTGAGAAGATGTTGCTGTCAGTTATGCCAGACAATGTTTGGCCTATGTTTTCCTCTAAGAGTTTTATAGTGTCTGGTCAGATCAGTGGAACAGGATAGAAAGCCCAGAATTAAACCCACACACCTACAGCCAACTAATCTATGACAGAGGAGGCAAGAAAATACAATGGAGAAAAGACAATTTGTTCAATAAGTGGTGCTGGGAAAACTGGACAGCCACATGAAAAAGAATGAAATTAGAACACTCCCTAATACTATACACAAAAATAAACTCAAAATGGATTAAAGATCCAGCACTTACTGTTTGCAGACTTTTTGATGATGGCCATTCTGGTTGGTGTAAGGTGGTAGCTCATAGTGGTTTTGATTTGCATTTTTCTAATAATGAGTGATGTTGAACATCTTTTCATGTGTTTTTTTTGGCCATCTGTATGCCTTCCTTGGAAAAATTGTCTGTTTAGATCTTCTCATTTTTTTGATGGGGTTGTTTGTTTTTTTGGTAGTGAGCTGCAGAAGGTGTTAATAAATTTTGGAGATTAATCTCTTGTCAGTTGATTCACTTGCAAAGATTTTCTCCCATTCCATGGGTTGTCCTTCCATTTTGTTTAGGGTTTCCTTTGCTGTGCAGAAACTTTTCAGTGTGATTAGGTCCCATTTGTTTATTTTTGTTGTTATTTTCATTACTCTAGGAGGTGGATCTGAGAAGATGTTTCTGTCATTTATGCCAGACAGTGTTTGGCCTTTGTTATCCTCTAAGAACTTTATAGTGTCTGGTCTTACATTTAGGTCTTTAATTCATTTTGAGTTAATTTTTGTTTATGGTGTTAGGAAGTGTTCCAATTTCTTTCTTTTCCATGTGGCTGTCCAGTTTTCCCAGCACCACCTATTGAACAGGGTGTCTTTTCTCCATTGTATATTCTTGCCTCCTTTGTCATAGATTAGTTGACTGTAGGTGCATTGGTTTAGTTCCTATGCTTTGTAGTAAAGTTTGAAGTCAGGGAGCCTGATTCCTCCGGCTCCATTTTTCTTTCTCAAGGTGGCTTTGGCTATTTTGGGTCTTTTGTGCTTCCAAACAACCTTTAAAATATTTTGTTCGAGTTCTTTGAAAAATGTCCTTGGTACTTTGATAGGGATTGCATTGAATCTGTAGATTGCCTTGGGTAGTATAGTCATTTTGATAATATTGATTCTTCTGATCCAAGAGCATGGTGTTTCTTTCCATCTGTTTGTGTCACCTTTGATTTCTTTCATCAGCATCTTACAGTTTTTGGAGTACAGCTCTTTTGTCTCTTTAGGTAGGTTTATTCCTAAGTATTTTATTGTTTTCAATGTAATGGTTAAATGGGGTTGTTTCTCTAGTTTCTCTTTCTGATCTTTCGTTGTTAGCATATAGAAAGGCACTTGATTTCTGTATATTAATTTTGTATCCTGCAACTTTGCCAAATTCATTGATGAGCTCTAACAGCTTTCTGGTAGTCTTTAGGATTCTCTAGATATAGTATCATGTCATCTGGAAATAGTGATAGTTTTATTTCTTCTCTTCCAATTTGGATTCCTTTTATTTCTTTTACTTCTCTGATTTCCATGGCTAGGACTTCCAAAGCTATGTTGCATAGGAGTGGCAAGATCTGCTCAGAAATTTTAACCAGAAGTTTTAACTATGTTCATACACTAGAACACTCACTGTATCTTTATAAATCTTCTAAAGGTTCCAAAACTACTAGACTTTTTGCCCAAGTTTTATCAGTTATCTCTGATTTACTTGAAGTTTGCCTTCTAATACTGTGCTCAAAACAATTTATTTGGACGGTATTTCCTAAGCTCATATATATTCAAAGCTATTTGGCATAGCCTTTATACTTGAAGTAAACTTGATTGGAAATATAATCATGGCTTTACACATTGTTTCCTTTGTTAATTGTAAGTTATATTAAATAGTCTTCAAAGTCCAATGATTCTACTGATGTGCCTCTGTGGATTATTCTGGGACAGTTTTATCTGCTAAAATTTTGCCCTTTCAATTTGAAATTTTACATGGGTATGTTTGTTTCAAGTAAGTATTCACTGATAGATTTAAAAAACTATACTGTCCTATTGTTTTATCTTTCTTTTTCTGAGGCTCAAGTTATATATTGTTGGATATCTTTTGTGTGATTTATATATCTATCATTTTTCCTAAAATCATTTTTTATTCCTACTCAGTTTCTTTCATTTTACTTCTTGCATGTTTATCCTATCATACTGTGCTTCTGTGCTCTTAGTAATCATCATCTATTTCTCAAAGTTTTATTGGGTACTAATAAATTTTTCACATTAAGAGTTAAGACATAGGGAGTTCCCATTCTGGCTCAGTGGTTAACGAATATGACTAGCATCCATGAGGACACAGGTTTGATCCCTGGCCTTGCTCAGTGGCTTAAGGATTTGGCATTGCCATTAGCTGTGACGTAGGTCACAGACGTGGCTCGTATCCTGAGTTGCTGTGGCTGTGGTGTAGGCTGGCAGCTATAGCTCCAGTTTCATTACCACTGAGCCATGACGGGAACTCCCCTGCTTGATTTCTTTACTTGATGTATAATTGACCTATCACACTTAACCAAATCCTAAATTTATCCAGAAAACTCTTTCCTCCTAGTCTCTCCCAGATCAATTAATGAGGAAAGATCCACACAATTGCTCTCTAATAATTTTTTTTTAATTTTGTTTTCTTCATCCCTCACATCCAATCTATCATCATGTCTTGTTGGCTCAATTCAAACTATATCCCTGAACAGTCTACCTCCTTCATCTCCAACTGTTATATAGAGCCATTATCATCTCTCATCTGGGTTACCCAAGTGACTTCCTAATTTGCTGTTTCATGCTCTTTTACTCTTATGATACATCTAAAATGATCTTTTAAAAATAGGAAGTAGATCATGTTATACCTCTACCTAAATATGTGCACTGGCTTCTATTGCTATTGGAAAAAAAATAAAACCTCTTCTCATAAACCTAGAAGGTCATAAATAACCTCCCTAACTATCCAACTTCATCATCTAGAATTTTCCCTGTTGTCTGTTGGGCTCCAGTCCAATTCATCTCCCTCCAAGTTCATGTTTACCTTAGAACATTTACCCTTGCTATAACTTCTATCTGGAATTTTCTACACTCACACCATTCTAATGCTTCAACCAAAATTGTCATATCCTTAATTGAGGCTTTCTCTGACCATCCTATTAAATTTTTTAGTCTTCCCTCCATAAATCACCCCATCATAGAGCCCTGTTTATTTTTTCATGGAATTTACCACAAATTCTTCTTATTTATTTTCTCTCTCCCCCTACTGTCATGTGATTTCCATGAGAGTAAGGACCTTGTTTGTCTTCCTCATCAATGTCCTCAGTACCAATAAGGGCTTGACATATTCATATTAATTCAGTAGACATTCAAAAGATATTTATTGAGGGTATGTTTGATCAAATGAATGAATCAGTGATTCCAAACAAGTACATAGCATTCTTCCAATCATAATAATACCTCGCTTATTATGTTTTAAAGTAATTTGCCATTATAATAAAAAGTGAAGAAGACAATATAATTAGTTTGTTTAGTATCTTTGTGCCCCATTCTCATCCTTTAGAATAATTCAGATAACTTTTCTCTTGTAATAAAAATCTCATTGAATTTTTCATTGTTCAGTAGAGAAATCATATCCCAAATAAAAGAAAGCTTTTTAAAAATTCTCAAGTGAAATGAAAGAGTTTTTTTTTTTTTTAAATTCCACAAAGAAAGAGAACATGAATCTCTAGTATCCTCAGCCTTGGGTGTGGAAAGGGCCAAGATTGCTGGGTGGAGTGACGATTACTCTGCAAATGGGCCTGCATTGAGATCTGTGCTCCCTAAACCTGACGAAAGGAAATAAAGCAAGAAAAAGGCAGATTAAGAGAGCATCAAGGTGGCCAAACAGCTTGATTTACTCTCACATCTCAGAAACTTTCATTAAGATTTACATCATGATGCTGACCTAAGTGGCAAAGCAATTTTTTCATAGCTGAACAAAAAAGCTAATACTCTCCAGTTGGGTCAGGTAACCTTTTTCTTGCTCACAGCAAGTAATGGAGTTTGCCTCATGTGAATGAGACTGACCAACACACATATATCGCTGCATTCCTGCAAAGCAGGTTCCCCGTGTGATAAATCTGCACTCCACTTATTAAGGTTTTTTTAAAGCCCTTTTTTGTTTTATTCATTTTTCTTATTGAGACTAAGAAAGGCTATAAGCACACTTTTTAATGCATAGGCTGACATTAATTTTCAAAAGCACCTGAAGTAAAAATGACCCAATACTTCAGGAACCAAGTTCCTAAAATAAAACTAAAAAACAAGACACACACACACACACACACACACACACACACGCAGAGATTGCAGTAGTATCAGAAATTAGTTAGAATGTTGTTGTTTGTGGCTGATTTCAGAAAGGCTGATTTTTATAAGTGAGAAACATCACAGAAAGACAAATAGAAACAAAGTGACTCCCTTAAAAATTTGCATTAACATTCGCAAAGCAAGAAAACATAATAATCACAGGGTAAATTAGTGAATGACACTAATAATATTGAATAAAGTTGGGGCTACAGCCATCTTAGCTAAAGAAAGCTCATAAGCTAGCTAAAGAAAGCTCATAAGCTAGCTAAAGAAAGCTCACAAGCTAGCTAAAGAAAGCTCACAAGCTAAGTCCTTCTAGTCTTGTCCTAACCATTTGGGGAATTTCTTCTTCCTAACTGTAACCAGCTGGTTCTCTCTGGCTACTGCTGATTCCTATGGTGTCTCCATTGGAATGTAAAAAAGAAAAAAATATTCTTTTCTCAGGAAAGAAGGTTTAGAGGAGTGTTATTTATTTTGATATAATAATATCAAACTTATTTTACATAAATTGTACAATCAAGTAATTGAATTTAAGATAAAAGAAAATTGGAAATTAAGGGTCACATCTATAGGAGATAATTTGTTATAAAATAGTCATTTCTCTTGCTATTATGGACATGACATTCTTTGTGGCAGTTCTGATGCTTACTTGTTCCAGTATCGTAATTTTTATAGAAAAGGTAATTGCACAGAAACACTGTCTTAAACATGAATGACTTCAAGTTTTTAATAATTTGTAGTTTTTAGATGTAACATTCTCCAATGAGAAAGGAAACTGGAAAAGTCAAATATATACTGAAACTACAAAAGTATTTATAAATCTGCCTTATAAATGATTACTGCAAATATACTGCAGTACTGCAACAGGAATCACACCACACTTTAGAAAACAACTGCAAGTTTTTTAATTCCTCATATATTGATGTCCCATCAATATCACACTCCTTTACCATGTCCATTGTTAAATTTCAAATGTAAACTTTTACATAGCTGAACTATTTAATTTTTCTGTAATTCTTCAAGTTATACATGTCATCTAGAGCTGTGCTTCTCAAATCTTAATATGCATATAAAAAGCATGGGATCCTGTTAAAATGCAGTTTATGTCTCAGGGCCGGAGAGTCTGCATTTCTAAAAATGTCTCGGACTGTGGACCACCTAGAAGGCCATAATATTCTTTAAATATTCTAAATCATGCTTTTAAATTTTTTTTAAAGTTTCTTTGAAGTATAGCTGATTTACAATGTTGTGATAATTTCTACTGTGCAACAAAATAATTAGGTTTTATATATATACACACACATACATTCTTTTTTCACATTCTTTTCCCATATATATTATCACAGAATATTGGGTAGAGTTCCCTGTGCAATGTTGGCCAGTCATTCCATATACCACAGGGTGCATATGCCAATCCCAAACCCCATTCCATCCCTCCCCCACCTGTCTCCTATGGTAATCCTTAGTTTGTTTTCAAAGTCTGAGTTTGTTTCTGTCTGCAAATAAATTCATTTGTATCATTTTTTTAGATTGCATATTTAAGCGATACCACATGATGTTTGTCTTTCACTGCCTGACTAACTTCACTTGGTACCATAATCTCTAGATCCATACATATTGTTGCAAATGGCATTATTTCATTCATTTTTATGGTTAAGTAATATTCTATTTTTATGTATGTGCCACATTTTCTGTCTAAATTCCTCTGTTGGTGGACATTTAGGTTGCTTCCATGTCTTGACTATTGTAAATGGTGCTGCAATCAACATATATGTATTTTTTGAATTTGTTTTTTTCCGGATAGATGCCCAGGAGTGAGATTGCTGGATCATATGATGTTTCTACATTTAGCTTTTTGAGAAACTTCCTTACTGTTTCCCACAATGTTTGCATTAACTTACAGTCCTACCAACAGTGTAGAAGAGTTCCCTTTTCTTCATACCTCTCTAGCATTTGTTATTTGTTTACTTATTAATGATGGCCGTTCTGACTGGTGTGAGGTGGTACTTCATAGTATTTAGATTTGCATTTCTCTAATAATTGGTAATGTTGAGTGTTTTTGCCACCTGTATCTTCTTTGGAGAAATGCCTGTTTAGATGTTCTGCCCATCTTTTGATTCAGTTATTGTATTTTTTTTTTACTCAAATAAATTTATCACATCTGTAGTTGTATAATGATCATAACAACCCAATTTCACAGGATCCATCCCACACCCCCAGCACATCTCCCCACACCCCAAACTGTCTCCTTTGGAAATCATAAGGTTTTCAAAGTCTGTGAGTCAGCATCTCTTCTGCAAAGAAGTTCATTGTGTCCTTTTTTCAGATTCCACATGAAAGTGATAGCATTGGATGTTGGTGTCTCATTGTATGGCTGACTTCACTTAGCATGATAATTTCTAGGTCCATCCATGTTGCTAAAAACACCAGTATTTCGTTCCTTCTAGTGGCTGAGTAATATTCCATTGTGTATATGTACCACAACTTCTTGATCCACTCCTCTGTCAATAGACATTTAGGTTGTTTCCATGTCTTGGCTATTGCAAATAGTGCTGCAATGAACATTGGAGTACATGTGTCTTTGCGAGTCATGGTTTTCTCTGGATAGATGCCCAAGAGTGGCACTGCTGGATCAAATGGTAGTTCTATTTGTAGTTTTCTGAGGAATCCCCATACTGTATTCCACAGTGGTTGCACCAATTGAAAATCCTACCAACAGTGTACTAGGGTTCCTTTTTCTCCACACCCTCTCCAGCACGTATTGTTTGTAGACTTTTTGTTGATGGCCATTCTGGCTGGTGCAAGGTGGTAGCTCATCGTGGTTTTGATTTGCATTTCTCTAATAGTGAGTGATGTTGAACATCTTTTCATGTGTTTTTTGGCCATCCATATGTCTTCTTTGGAGAACTGTCTGCTTAGATGTTCTGCCCATTTTTTGATGGGGTTGTTTGTTTTTTGGCATGGAGCTGCAGAAGGTGTTAATAAATTTTGGAGATTAATCCCTTGTCAGTTGATTCACTTGCAAAGATTTTCTCCCATTCTGTGGGTTGTCTTTTCATTTTGTTTAGGGTTTCCTTTGCTGTGCAGAAACTTTTAAGTTTGATTAGGTCCCATTTGTTTATTTTTGTTTTTATTGTTAATACTCTTAAGAAGTGGATCTGAGAAGATGTTGCTGTCAGTTATGCCAGACAGTGTTTGGCCTATGTTTTCTTCTAAGAGTTTTATAGTGTCCGGTCTTGTATCTAGGTCTTTAATATCTTCAGAGTTTATTTTTGTGTATGGTGTTAGGGAGTGTTCTAATTTCATTATTTTCCATGTGGCTGTCCAGTTTTCCCAGCACCACTTATTGAACAGGGTGTCTTTTCTACATTGTATATTCTTTCCTCCTTTGTCATGGATTAGTTGGCTGTAGGTGCGTGGGTTTAATTCTGGGCTTTCTATCCTGTTCCACTGATCTATATTTCTGTATTTGGGCCAGTACCATACAGTTTTGATGATTGTTGCTTTGTAGTATAGTCTGAAGTCCAGGAGCCTGATTCCTCCAGATTCATTGTTCTTTTTCAGGCTGTCTCTGGTTATTCTGGGTCTTGTGTGCTTCCAAACAAACTTTACAATACTTTGTTCGAGTTCTGTGAAAAATGTTCTTGGTAATTTGATAGGGATTTCATTGAATCTGTTGTTTGCCTTAGGTAGTATAGTCATTTTAATAATATTAACTCTTCCAATCCACAAGCATGGTATATCTTTCCATTTGTGTCATCTTTGATTTCTTTCATCAGTGACTTATAGTTTTCAGAGTACAGGTCTTTTGTCTCTTTAGGTAGGTTTACTCCTACATATTTTATTTTTTTGGATGCAATGGTAAACGGGATTGCTCCCCCAATTTCTCTTTCTGATCTTTCATTGTTAGTGTATAGAAATGCCATCAATTTCTGTGTATTAATTTTGTATCCAGTGACTTTGACAAATTCATGGGTGAGTTCTATCATTTTTCTGGTAGAGTCTTTACGATTCTCTAGGTATAGCATCATGTCATCCGCAAATAGTGATAATTTTACTTCTTCCTTTCCAATTTGGATGCCTTTTATTTCTTTTACTTCTCTGATTGCTGTGGCTAGGACCTCTAAGACTCTATTGAATAGTAGTGGTGAGAGTGGGAATCCTTGTCTTGTTCCTAATCTCAGCAGGAATTCTTTTAGATTTTCACCATTGAGAATGATGCTAGCTGTGGGTTTGTCATATATGGCCTTTATTATGTTGAGGTAGGTTCCCTCTATGCCCACTTTCTGAAGGGTTTTTCTCAGAAATGGGTGTTGGATTTTGTCAAAGGCTTTTTCTGCATCTATTGAGAGGATCATAAGGTTTTTATTCTTGAGTTTGTTAATGTAGTGTATCACACTGATGTATTTGCAGATATTGAAGAATCTTTGCATCCCTGGGATAAATCCCACTTCATCATGATGTACAATCCTTTTAACGTACTGTCGTTGTGGTTGGCTAGTATTTTGTTGAGGATTTTTGCATTGATGTTCATCAGTGAAATTGGCCTGTAGTTTTCTTTTCTTGTGGTATCTTTGTCTGGTTTTAGTATCAGGGAGATAGTGGCCTCATAAAATGAGTTTGGGAGTATCCCCTCCTCAGCAATTTTTTGAAATGGTTTCAGAAGGATAGGTGTTAGCTCTTCTCTAAATGTTTGATAGAATTTGCCTGTGAAGCCATCTGGTCCAGGACTTTTGTTTGTTGGAAGTTTTTTAATCCCAGTTTCAATTTCAGTTCTTGTGATTGGTCCATTTATCTTTTCTATTTCATCTTGGTTTAGTCTTGGAAGATTGTACTTTTCTAAGAATTTGTCCATTTCTTCTAGGTTTTCTGTTTTATTGGTGTATAGTTGCATATAGTAGTCTCTTATGATCCTCTGTATTTCTGTGATGTCCGTTGTTACTTCTCCCTTTGCTTTTCTAATTCTATTGATTTGAGTCCTCTCTCTTTTTTTGCTTGATAAGTCTGGCTAAGGGTTTATCAATTTTGTTGATCTTTTCAAATAACCAGCTTTTTGTTTCATTGATCTTTTCTATGGTTTTTTTTGTTTCTAATTCATTGATTTCTGCTCTGATCTTTATGATTTCTTTCCTTCTACTAACTTTAGATCTTGTCTGTTCTTCTCTCTGGAGCTGCTTTAGATGTAACATTAGCTTTTTTATTTGAGCTTTTTCTTGTTTCCTGAGGTGGGCTTGTATTGCTATAAGCTTTCCTCTTAGAATGGCTTTTGCTGCATCCCCTAGGTGTTGGAGTGTCGTATCTTCATTGTCATTTGCTTATAGGAATTTTTTAATTTCCTCTTTGATTTCTTCAGTGATCCATTTGTTGTTTAGAAGCATGATGTTTAGTCTCCACATGTTTGTGTTTTCTGCAGTATTTTTCTTGATGTTGATTTCCAGTTATATAACGTTGTGGTTGGAAAAGATGCTTGATATGATTTCACTTTTCTTAAAGTTACCAAGGTTTGATTTGTAGCCCAGGATATAATCAATCTTAGAGAATGTTCCATGTGCACTTGAGAAGAATGTGTATTCTGTTGCTTTTGGATGGAATGTCCTATAAATATCTATTAAGCCCATCTGGTTTAATGCTTCATTCAGGGCCTGTGTTTCCTTATTGATTTTCTGTCTGGATGATCTGTCCATTGCTGTAAGTGGGGGTGTTAATGTCCCCCACTATGATTGTGTTATTGTTGATTTGTCCTTTTAAGGTTGTTAGCAGTTGCCTTATATATTGTGGTGAACCTATGCTGGGTGTGTAGATATTTAAAATTGTTATATCTTTTTCTTGGATTGATCCTTTGATCATTAGGTAGTGACCTTCCCTGTCCCTTAAAATATTTTTCATTTTAAAAGTCTATTTTGTCTGATATGAGTATTGCTACTCCAGCTTTCTTTTGATTCCCGTTTGCATGGAATATTTTCTTCCATCCTCTCACTTTCAATTTGTATGTGTCCCTAGAAGTGAAGTGGGTCTCTTGAAGACAGCATATATTTGGGTCTTGTTTTTGTATCCATTCAGCCAGTCTATGTCTTTTGGTTGGGGCATTTAATTCATTAACATTTAAGGTAATTATTGATGTGTATGTTCTTATTGCCATTTTGTTAACTGTTTTGGATTCATTTGTGTTGCTCTTTTTTCTTCCCTTCTTCTGTTATTCTCTCCTCTTCTGGTTTGATGAGTATCTTTAGTGTTGTATTTGAGTTGAATTTTCTTGTTTGTTTTTGTATCAATTGTAGATTTTTGGTTTGCAGTTATTCCGAAGTTTTGATATGAGTCTATATATATGTATGAGATTGTTTTAAGTTGTTGTTCTCTTAATTGCAAGTGCATCTGCAGTGTCCTGAATTTGTACCCACCTCTTCTCATGATTTCTGATTTTGGTGGTATAATTGTGCATGAATGATTTCATATCTTTACTGTACATAGACCTTTACTGGTGAGCCTTGTCATTTGTGGAATTTTTGTTTCCTGTTGCTGCATTTTCTTTTCTGCCTAGAGAAGTTCCTTTAGTATTACAGCCTTGCTGTAAGGCTGGTTTAGTGTTACCTAATTCTCTCAACTTTTGCTTATCTGGGAAGGTTTTGATTTATCCTTCAAATTTGAATGAGAGCCTTGCTGGGTAAAGTAATCTTGGTTGGAGGTTTTTTCCTTTCATCACATTAAGTATATCATGCCACTCCCTCTGGCCTGCAGAGTTTCTGCTGAAAAATCTGCCGATACCCTTATTGGGGCTCCCTTGTATGCTGTTTGTTTCCTTTCTCTAGCTGCTTTCAGCATTTTCTTTCTGTCTTTAATTTTGTTTGATAAATATGTGTCTCGGGGTGTTCCTTCTTGGGTTTATTTTATATGGTACTCATTGCACTTCCTGGATTTGAGTGAGTGGTTCCTTTCCCATGTTAGGGAAGTTTTCAATTATTATCTCTTTGAATGTTTTTTTCTGTCCCCTTTCTCTCTTCTCCATCTGGCACCCCTATAATACAGATGTTGGTGCGTTTAACATTGTCCCAGATTTCTCTGAGACTCTCTTCATTTGTTTCCAATCTTTTTTCTCTTTTCTCTTCCACATCTGTAATTTCCCCTAATCTGTCCTCCACCTCACTTATTTGTTCTTCTGTCTCCTGCATTCTGCTGTTAGCTACTTCTAATGAATTTTTTATTTCAGTTATTGTATTTTGCATCTCTTCTTCTTTAAGTTTTATATCTTGTATTGTTTGCTCAATGTTACCTGTAATTTATCCATCTTTCCCTCCAGTTTTTTTCCAATGTCTTGAATCATCTTCAGCATCAACAGTCTAAAGTCTTTATCCTGGATGCTGAGACTTTCCTGATCACTTGGCTGTTTTCCTGGGGTTTTCCTTTCTCCCTCATTGAGTTATAATTCTCTGTCTTTTCATTTTTATAGGTGTTTGCTGTGGTGACCTTTTTATAGATAATAGAGTTGTAGCCTCTCTTACTTCTAGTGTCTGCCCCCCTGTGGCTAAAGTTGTTATGGGGGCTTACTGTAGGCTTCCTGATGGGAAGGACTGATGCCTGCCCACTGGTAGGTGGAACTGATTCCTATTCCTCTGGTGGGTGGGGCTTTGTTTCTGGATGAGATTAGAGGTGGCTGTGTGCTTGGGGGCTCTTTAGGCAGCTTGTTTACTGATGGGCAGTGCTGTGATCCCACCTGGATTGTTGTTTGCCCTGGGCTTCTTAGCACTGATGGGTGCCAGATTTTCCCAAAATGGCCACTTCCAGAGAAAGACACGCTGCTGAATATTCCTGAGAGCTTTACTTCCAGTGTCCTTCCCCCACAAAAAGCCACATTCACCCCTGTTTTCCCAGGAAGTCCTCCGAGAACTGCAGTCAGGCTTGACCAGATTCCTATGGAGACTTCGCTTTGCCCTGGGACCCAGTGCACGTGAAAGTCTGTGTGAGCCTTTTAAGAATGGGGTCTCCATTTCCCCCAGTCCTGTAGAGCTCCTGCACACAAGCCTCACTGGCCTTCAATGCCAGATGCTCCAGGGGCTCTTTCTTCCAGTGCCAGATCCTCACATGTAAGAGTCTCATGTGGGGCTCAGAACTCTCACTCCTGTAGGTGAGTCTCTGTGAACCAGTTACTTTCCAGTCTGTGGGGCTTGTCACCCAGGAGTTATGGGGTTGCTTATATTGCATAATCACCCCCTCCTACCTCTTGATGTGGCCTCCTCTTTGTCTTCTGGAATAGGATATCTTTTTGAAAGTTTCTGGTCCATTTGTTTGAAGATTGCTCAGCATTTAGTTGTAAATTTTGTTTGTTTTTTTTTTTAGGAGAGAAGTTGAGCTCAAGTCCTTCTATTCCGCCATCTTAATAACATCCTATTTTATTTTATCTTAAGGTACCAATCAGAATATCAGTGGGGAAAGGACCAGAAACTCCTTATGAATATTGTTATCCTTATTTTGATATTGTTATATCAAAAAGGTTCTCTCATTTACTATGTTCCTCCAGAATAAACATGCAGATATCTTTCCTACTAGAAAAAGATACTTTATTTTCATTTGTCATAAAATTATCATAGTATGCTGAATTCGTTGGTGTAATACTCTGTACTGCCATCTGCTATAAGATTGTCATAACTAAAATATAAATACCTTATGTGTGGAGAGAACAAAATTACAAGACAAGTGCAAAGAGTTTCTAACTAATAAAGATACCTACTAGATGTCCAGGATACCCTTAGCTGAGGTTCCTTGTGTGGTATGCAATCTAAACAAATGTCCCTGGGTGTTGGCCTCCACTCCTCTGATCTGAGAAGGATCTGAAGGCAAGTCCCTAAATAGTCTGGACCATTAAAAAAGGAATTTATTTGATCCTCATGACATAGCTTTAGGAAGGACATCTGCAGATCTTCTTAGTGCAGACAGGATGCCACATTCAGGTGAATGGAGCCTAGAGGGTCTAAAAGGTCTGACTTGGTCACCACATGGCTTACTGGGTGCAGGCTGGCCTTCCTTGGGCAGAAAATGGACTCTCACTTCTGACTCAGTCACCACTTCCAGCAGCCATTACCTTTCAAAAATCCAGGCCTACAGTGAGTCATCTTCATTCTGTCAGGAGGGGCAAGCAGATGTCACAATATATAAATGCATCTCTTTCTCCATAAAACGTATACCACAGGTAATTTAAAGTAATATGACAAGAATGAAGTACTTCTATCTGCTCTTTGGTTCCTCTTGCCCATGACAACTTTCCCTAGATAAGAACCTTGACATGGAGGTGGGGACCCTTCTGTTATTTTAATGTTTCACAGTGTTATCCTTTACAGATTTGTAAACTGTAATGAGAAGTGTATCATTAATATAGTATACTGGGTTGTTCCACTTAGAAGATAACAGTACAAGCTATATTACTTTTATGATAACTGTCCTAAATTTAGTAACTGCTAGAAACATTTTTGATAAATACTAAATAGAGCTATCTGTCATCTTCTATTTCTGTTCTTTGATAGATATTTTTCAATAAGTGATCACATAAGTCTGACAGAAAAATGTTTAAAATTGTATCAAAAGGATGTTTGGCAACATGGTGGGCTGAACTGATACCAATAAAAATATTCTCATTACAAACTCACTGGTAGGCTGGACACATTATAGCCAGAAATTTTAAGTGCATGATAAAGTTCAAAATGTAAAAAAAGGGAAATTGCTGAATAGCATAAAGAATAAAGAAATAAACCTAGATCCCAGACATTGTGGGTTCATGGAGGTTTCCAACCTGCTACAGGCCCTGTGGTGGGAACTAGTGTGTCAGTGACCACAAACAGGTGGATATGTGACCACAAGCTACAAGATGTGAATGATTTCATTCATAATCATTCTATTCCCTACAGCTCCCACATCTATTTCTTCTGGCCAAACCCCTCTCAGGAGCTTCCCCTTCTCTTGTCCTAACCCTCCCAGGACAATTCACTACTTGAGCTTGTAGGTGATCTACATATGATGGGAGTGGGAAGCAGAGGCACAATGTGGAGATTCAAAGCCCAAATGAGATGCAGAGAGAATCTGCATAAGATAGGAAACTGATCCAGGTGAGTTTCATGGACCAGGTTGAGAGAGGAGGCCTCCTATACAGGGTGCAAAGCAGCTCAGGGAATTGAAACAAGAGTTGGGTAAGGTGGGCATCTAAGCAGGATGTCAGAGCCAGTGGGATGAGGTGGGCACGTGCATAGGACATGGGTCTATACAAGGGAGATGATAAAATAAATACATATAGTTTATTATAGTCAGAAAAAGGAATCCAAGTATGAAAAGAGATAAAACTATATGAACCCTGTGCTATTGATCTGGACTCAGAGATGTCAGTGAACTATTGGTTTTCAAATTCAAGAATAGAGATAAAAATAAATGTAGACACACATGTGTGTATGCATATAATATATACACATATTCCTTAGATCACTTAACTTCTTTCCAAAAGGCCTAGCACCAGTGAAAAATTCCCAAACAAACAAGTGCAGGCAACATCAGATCTTGGTTTTAAACATCATTGTCCACTTAAAGGAACCAGGGCTGGGATAGGAAAAGTATACATATGTGTCTGAAACATTCTGTTGTGCTGGAAAGCAACAAAGTATTCAGAGTAATGGGGTTATGCCAAAAAAGACACAGGAGCAAGTTCAAGAAGTGTCCAGTGCCAAATTTTGGGCAGTATAGCACCAAATAAAAATGATACTAATGGATCACAGCTTAATGAATAAGAATAGGAAACTATAGTCCATTTTAATGAATGAATAAATTGGAAACTTTTGAAAAAAATTTACAAAGCTTCAAAAGGCACATTCCCCAAATAATTATTAATTACAAGGTTTAAAAAAGTAAATTGAAAATGAAGATCTTAGTAAATATCATCTTCAGGGATCAAAAGGATCATCAGCAGTAACAAGATAACTTAAAATTTGTGCACCACATTATAGGAAGTAATGATGAGAACACAACATCTTTTTTGTGATACTTTGGCAAAGATGTATAACCTGAATCTAATCATGAGGAAACAGCAGGCAAAACCAAACTTGGTGACATTCTGCAAGATAATGCTTCTATAATCTTCAAAGCCTCAAGGTCATGAAAGCAAGGGAAAGAGTGAAAAAATGGGCCAGATCAAAGGAGGCAAAACAGCTAAATGCAACACATGAAACTTGATTGGACTCTGAGGATTATAAGTGTCAGTGCTAATGTCTTAATATGGATAGTTATACTGTGATTATGTTGGAGAATGTACTTGTTTGTAGAAAATGTACACTAAAGTATTTGGAGGCTCAGGGTGCAAATAATTCTCAAATAATTCAGAGAAAAAGTTATTTTTATTGTATTTGACACTTTTCTATAAGTTTGAGGTTGTTTCAAAATAAAAGACATTTTAAAAAAATTTCAGTGTTGCTTCTGTATAAACAGTGACAAATCCAAAGATATTTGTATAACCTAAAACTATGAGATAAAAAGAACAATAGATAATTTAGAGCACATTTCTGCTCGCATGATTACTAATTAATTTTTATATATTGTCAACTAATTTAATTTTGCAACACTGTATTATAAAAAGCAAACCTGAGGCACATAAAGGTTATATAATTTGCTTAAAAGTATACCAGAAGTAAGTGGCAAAGATGGTTATTATATTTCTATTCTCTCTAACCATGTAGAAATATAATTGGTCCATAATAATTTATCTATGGGGTTTGTTTTAATACTATCTTTTTTCAAACATAACTCTCTTGATCCTTATAAACTATTATGTCAAGCTTAAGATATGAGATATTTGTCCAGGATTAAGGTGGGTCCCTCTAATGAGAGTGACAGGAAACTCCCTGATTAAAGTCAGCATGTGCACACAGCAGGAGTAATCACAGCATAATTAATTAAAGAGCTCCTTTCCGCATAGCTGAGTCAGTAGACCCCCTTTCCCCTTTCTGCCTTCCATATATACAGGGTATGATAACAACTGGAAGCAAGGGTGGAGCTTAGGCAGAGGATAAAACCTAAAAGATGTTCTCTCAAGACAGTAGGTGGTCTTTATGAGGAGAGACACACAACAAGTGTTGGAGATAGCAAAAATAAAAAATAGCTAAGACCTCCAATGACACACTAAAGAAAAAAGAAAGACCAACTTGGATATCAAATATTCTAAAACTATTCAACACCCAGAATAGAGACGTTTACTTCTGCAGTTAGGAAGACCACAGCCTGCCTGCTCCACACACATTCACAGGAATTGGCACCTGTCAACTTAGAACAAGCACTTAACCCTCCTTCCACCCACCCAACCTCCCCCCATTTAATGACTGCTGAAGAAGAAAACTCACTTAAATGCAAAAAAAAAACTTATACTTATCTTTCATTTATAAAAATTCTGACAACCAGAGTATCAATGTTTTAAAAAAAATTAGCAAGAAAAAGGAAGATCAAGATGAGCATGAGGATCACTATTCCATCACCAGTAGAAAAGTGAACAATGAATATGCATGGCCAATTAAAGAAGATAAACTTGAATTGTTAATAAAAATATAAAAAGATGTTCAAATAGAGGAAGAAAAAATGCACTCTCATCATGCCTATGGTTCTGCATAATATGAGGGCATCCATTGAAAATGCACAGATGCAGCCTTGTAACCCCAGGCCAGGGTTTCTCTGATGGACACTGATAAAGGGAGGTCATTTCAGGAGGCTTATTTTAATCTGGGTACCTAGGGGTTTATTTTTCCTAGAAATGGAGATAGCCAATGGATTTATACTCATAAAGGAGCAGTAATGAACAGTTTAAGCAGATAGAGAGGGTAGGAAAACTATGGGAAAAATCTCTCTGATTGGTTACCTGGTGTGAAGATGTTTGTATCCCATGTGAGTGTTCATCAAACTATGACCTCATCAGAGGAAAACTTTAATAATCAGGTGGAAGATTAGCCATGTCATTTCTCAATGGGCTCAAGAAGAAAGCAGTCCTGGCAACAGGTAGGAAAAGAAGTTATACATGTGGAAGAGCATTCCTTCCAACCACTAAAATCCATCTGGCTACAGCCAACTGCTGAGTACCCAATCTTCCAAAAGCACAGACTGATGCTGAGCCCCTGATATGACTCCATTCTGAAAAAAACAAAACAAAAAAACGCCAGTTACTTCATAGCAGGTTAATTAAACTGGATTGCTTCCACTGTAAAAGGAGCAGCGCTTGGTTCTTACTGAAATAGACACAATGACAATGCATTTGCCTTCTCTTCCTGAAAGACTTTTGCCAAAACTACCATCTGTAAACTTTAAGAATTCCTCATCCACCATCATAGAATTTTTCACAGCCTCATCTCTGACCAAGGAATTCCTTTTACAACAAATAAAGTGCAACAGTTTACCCATGCTTATGGTATTGGTTTTATCACTCCCCTAAAGCAGCTTTCTTGGCAGAACAATGGAATGGCCTTTTAAAGGCCACTGAGAGCCAGGTGGGTGGTTGGTACCTTGTAGAGCTGCAGAAATATCCTCAAGGATACAGTATATACTCTAATCCATGATTAGTATGTGGTGCTTTTACTCCAGGAGCAGGATTCATGGGACTGGGCACTAGAAGAAGGAAGTAGGATTACTTTCTATCACTTACCATAACTTACCTTTTAGTGATAAATTGGAAAAATTTCTTTTTCTCATCTCCACAAATTTGGGTTCTGCTAGTCTAGAAATATTTGTGTTCAAAGGAGGAAGTCTTCTACCAGGGGATACAGCAATAGTTCCATTAAGCTAGATGTTGAGAATGCAACATGGCCACTTTAGGCTTCTGTGCTAATAAGTCAACAGGTAAAGTAGAGGATTACAGTACTGGGTGATTTATCTATCTTGATGACCAGGGGGAAATTGGGTTGTTACTACACAGTGAGGATAAGAAGGAGTTTGTCTGAAATATAGGAGATCCCCCTAGAGTACTTCTTAATACTCTCATGATCTGTAATTAAAGTAAGTGAAAAACTAAAACAAACCAATAGAAAGGACTTCCAATGACCAAGCCAATTAGGGAATAGAATTTTGATCACCTCACCATGTAAAAAACTGTAACCAGCTGAGATGCTTGTTGAGGGTCAAGGGAACATGGACTAGGTAGTGAGTGAATGGTGTTATAAATAACTACAGTGAGGTAACCAGTTGTAAGAGTGAAGATTATAATGGTTATGAAGATTCCTCCTCTGTTATGATGTGAATATATTACCCAGTTTTTCTTCCCTCCTTAAATCCTATCTTCTAACATAAGAAATATTAATAGTAGTTAAATTTATACCTCCATTTTTAAGTTAAAGCGTATCAAAGGGAACATGGATTTAGCTAGGAAAAAAATGAATATTACCCAAAGATGGACAGTGTAACATTGTATCCTTTTTTGAGAGGAGAGGGTTGTATGTTTCATTTATGCATGACCTGGGTGCTTCATCATGTTAGTTGGCTTTGTAATGTGTAAACTTGGCTAAGTTAAACTGCATTTGCCAGCATTCAATTTCCTGAATATTCCCAGTCAGAGTGGTTACAACAGATACTGGCATGAGATATAGAGGGCAAAAGTGAAGGAACAGCCATGATTTATTGTCTGAAGGTCAGGGCACTTTATGCTTTGTTTGGAACCCACCCAAGTTTTCTCTGATCTGGTGCCTCATTTTGTTACCATGGATAGCAGAGAGTGCCTGATTCTCAAGTTACAGCCAAATCATTTCTTTCAGTTTCTCAAAGTTCTGGGCCAGCTACAAATGTGGCTCTTCACAAAACAAAAGCTTCACAGCAGGTTATACAGGGACTTGGGGTTGAAGGCTTTCATATGATTCTACTAGTAGGAGTTCTACTAGTGTTTGTACAGGTTTCAACTTTTTCCTCTTGGTTTCCCATTCACTTTACTCCCTCTTCTCTTCCTGTGACCTGCCATGTGTTCTTAGGCCCAGGACTAGATACAGAAGAATAGCCACACTTAGGCTGTTTTTACCAGTTCTTGCAGTAACTTTGGCTGATAGAAGGAATTTTTTGCCATTTATTACCTGGGAAGAAAAAAATATTTTGGTTTCTAGCATTACTAAATCTTGATTCCCTAGGTAAATGAGAAAATATGAGCCAAAGACACTTCATATCTTTAAGTGTGACTTAGGAGTAAATATGCATTAAGAGACATGTATACATGTAAGGATAACTTGATCCCCTTGCTGTACAGTGGGAAAATAAAAAAATAAAAATAAAAAAAGAGACATGTTTCATCCTGGGTTCCTGAGAAATCAAAGACTGCAACAAAGAGGGAAGCACTAATACATTATTTGGAAAGTCCTTGACAGAAAATGGAAGTGCAAGAAGAAACTATGAAAGGCATAGTAAAGTGAAACATTACAATGCTGAATATGGGCTTCACAAGATGACAAGGAAACTAGCAAGTCATATGGCAGATGCACAAGCTCAACAGACAGACTTCTCTAGAGAGGCTGCAAAGAGAAGCCCTGCCTTGAGCCTTGCCTTGTCTGTGGGAAAGGGGGTGGAGGGAGATGGACCTGCATGCCCCTCCCATCTCCTGCTTCCCAGCAATCAGCATTCAGTAGAGACTGCTGATACCCCACACACTCAGGTGTCATTATTGGCCCCTTTCAGCAGTTACTCCAGATGCCTAACCTCAAACTAAATATGTTAGTGGCAGGAGAACCCAGAAATAATCTGTGAACTGCTGCTCTGGGGTAGACAAGGATAAGGAAGCAGCACTCCCCAGGCATGTGACTGGTTGCAACTTCAGAGGAAAAAGGCATCTTTTTCCCTTGGAAATAGGGAATCCGAGGGCCCCAGTAAGCCCTGTGTCTGATTAAATAAGTTAAAGAGAGATAGTTAAGGTCAGTACTTGTGAGGAACGACCCTGGGCAAGCCAAGCAAGAAGGTCCTCTGAATCTGCAGGCAGAGTTTAAAGGGGGGGGCTATTTGAATATCTTAGCACATGATGCTTGATAGAAAATACCTATAGAAGTCTGGATCAAGGCAAGAATAGCAACTAGGATAATAGCAGATTTCTTTGTAGAAACTTGTCAATGTATTTATAAAAGAAAAATAAATTAGTGTAAAAATTTGAAATTGTAGAGTGTTTGTAGATATTATAATTCTATCTTGGGGTATATAATAGAATTATTTACACTATTACAAGAGATTTCAGGGAAATGGATAGATACATAATAAATTTTTAACTTTTTGTGGTGAGAACATTTAAGATCTACTCTTTTGAAGCTTTCAAGTATGTGATACAGTCTATATACATTAGCTATAATCACCATGCAGAGAATTTTTTGAGGTATAATTGATATCAACATTATATTAGTTTCAAAGTTACAATATAATTCAATATTTGTATATATTGTGAAATAATCATCACAGTAAGTCTAGGTAATATCCATTACCATATATAGTTACAGAATGTTTTTTTTTCTTGTGAAAAGGACAATTAAGATTTATCTCTTAGCATCTCTCAAATATACAATATTATATTAAATATAATTGTCATGAAGTGCATTTCATTCTCATGACTTATTTATTTTATAACTAGAAGTTTGTATCTTTTGATCCCCTTCACCCATTTCCCCCACTATACCTCCCTCACCTCTGGTAACCACCAGTCTATTACCTGTATCTATGACCATGGTTTGTTTTGTTGTTGTTTCACTTAAACCTCTCAAAGTCTGACCATGTTGTATCAAGTGGCAAGATTTTATTCTTTTGCTGACTGAATAATATTTCATTATATATTTATACCATATCATCTTTATCCATTCATCTGGTGATGGACACTTAGGTTGTTTGCATATCTTGGCTATTGAGAATAAGTCTTCAATAAACATGAGGGGGTGAATATATCTTTTTGAGTTAGTGTTTTCATTTTTCAGATAAATATCTAGAAGTAAAATTGCTGCCTCATATGATAGTTCTATTTTTAATTTTTTAGGAAACTGCATACAGTTTTCCATGGTGACTGTACCAATTTATATTCCCGTAAACAATATGCAAGTGTTCCCTTTCTCCACATCCTTGCCAACACTTAGTTCTTGTCTTTTGCATTACAGCCATTTTAACAGGTGTGAGGTGATAGCTTATTGCAGTTTTTATTCGAATTTCCCTTATGATGATTTTTAATATCTTTTCTGTTGGCCATCTGTATATTTTCTTTGGAAAGATTTCTATTCAGGTCCTCTGCCCATTTTTAAAACTGATTATTTGATTTTTTTTTTTTTTTTTGCCATTGAGTTATATGTGTTCTTTATACAATTTTGGATATTAACCCCCATCAGCTATCTGATTTGAAAATATTTTCTCCCATTCAGTAGTTTGCCTTTTCATTTAGTTAATGGATTCCTTTGCAGTACAGAAACTTTTAGTTTGATATAGTGCACTTGTTTTTTGTTTGTTTGTTTTTTGCTTTTGTTGCCCTTCCTTTTGGTGTCAAATTTTTTTGCGGCCAAAAAATTACCAACACCTATGCAAAGGAGCTCATCATCTATTTTCTTCTGGGAGTTTTATGGTTTAATTTCAAGTCTTTAATCCATTTTGAGTTAATTTTTGTGTATCATGTAAGATAATGGTTTATTTTTATGATTTTGCATGTGACTGTTCAGTTTTCCCGATATCATATATTGAAGAGACCATTCTTTCCTCATTGTATATCCTTTGCTCTTTTGTCATAAATTTATTGACCATGAAAGTATGGTTTTATTTCTGAGCTCTCTACTCTCTTCCATTGATCTGTATGTCTGTTTTTATGCCAATACCATACATTTTGGATTACTATAGCTTTATAATACTATTTGAAATCAGGGAATATGATGTCTTCAGCTTTGCTCCTTTTTCTCACTTGGGGTTTCTGTGATTCCATACAAATTTTAAGATTGTTTGTTCTATTTCTGTGAAAAATTTCATTGGAATTTTGATAGGGATTATTTTGAATCTGTAGACTGATTTGAGTAATATGGACACTTTAACAATATTCATTAATTCAATCCATGAGAAAGGAATGTCTTTCTGGATTTTTTTTTTGTGTCTTCAATTTCTTTCATCGTTGTCCTATGGTTTCACCTCCTCCCTAGGTTAAATTTATATATAGGAACATATTTTATTCTTTTGAACATAATTGTAAATGGGATTGTTTTCTTAATTTCTCTCTCTGAGTTTATTATGAGTGTATAGAAATGCAACAGTATTCTATACATTGATTTCATATTCTGAAATTTTACTGAATTCCTTCATTTTTCTAACAGTTTTTTGGTGGAGTCTTTATAGTTTTATATATTCTAACATCATGTCATCTGCAAACAATGAGTTTTACTTCTTCCTTTCCAATTTGGATGACTTTTACTTATTTATTTTTTTTACTTAATTGTTCTAAGTCTTCCAATACTGTGTTGCATAAAAGTTGCAAGAGTGGGCATTCTTGTCTTGAGAATTTAGTATATGATAAAGTTACATTACAAATCTGTTTTGAAAAGATTTATACCTCAATAAACAGTTTTAGACATAATGTTGGGGAAATTCCATACCCCACATGGAATAACTACCAATTGGGTCACATGTTTAAATATAAAAGGAAAATTTTAAAAAATAAAATCAAAACTATTAAAGTACTAGAACCAATATTAATCTTGATTATCACCAAATTGAAAAATCTATCTATTATGGAAAGCTGACATAGAGACCAGAAGGCTACCTCCTTGCCTCAGGATGGGATGAACTCAATATAGCTTATGCTTCAAGGATTCCATGAAATCAAACTAAAGCTAGACTCTAGTCCATACTGTCTGCCTTACTTCTCTCACTGTACTGTTCCTGAAAGCAGTTCTTAATAAATCACAAACAAGAATGCTATCTTAGGATCTCTGTCCAGATAACCAGCTCTAAAACATTGGTGAATATATTTTTTATTAGGAAATTGAATTTAAAACAAATGTTAAAATAAAAACTGCATTTTGAGCCCTGGCTATAGGTTAGTTTTACTGCTGAGCACATCATGCTTTATTTACTTTATTCTTTGGGATCTAATTTAAGCCTTGTGAATTCCCTCATAAAAGCAAGCCAGTTAATTTTAAAACAGGCCTCAAGCACAGTCAAGTTCTGGTCCACAGGGCTTTATCAATGTGATCAGCCACTACCATTTGTGAAGAAAGTAAAATTGTGGTAATTCCTTCTCTTGGTATCAAGAGTGAGATGCTGGTGGAAGGGAAAGAATTGATTCCATTATTCTGTTTGTTCTGATGCTTAGTATTTGAGACCATGGAACAATGAGATTGACGTCTAAAATCTGGAGACTTTAATATCATGAGACTATGAAACTACAATTACGAGATCACAAGATCTCTTTTTGCTTTCCCATTTTGCCCACAAGCCACTGCTTTCTTAGCAAAATAATCATTTGAAAATTTTGACCAGAGAGGATTATATTGGCATGTGGGACTAAAAGCCAGCATGCCAGCCAATAGTTTTGTTAAGATTCTGATGATTTCACTTCACCCAGGCAAAGACTGCCCTTTCATTGCAATTTCACTTCTCTGCCTATTCAACTCTAATCTTAGCAGCTGGTCCCAAGTATAAATGCATCCTCCCATCCCTTGATCCTAAGATGGTTCTTTTGGTATTTCTTTATGCTTTAGCTCTTCAGTGGTTTTAAAGAGTCTGTATATTACATTTATCTGACAATTTCTAGCAATAGTAAAATTTCATGTCTTTCTGCTTTTTAATAAGAGGTTAAACCCCACTCCACCTCAGATTATTTCCAACATTACTCCAGAAGTTCTTACACAATACAGGATGGTATAAAACAAATATAAGAAATAGCGTAGTGGAAAGGATGAAGCAATACATTATTTGCATATCGTCTGAATGTATATCAGAAAATAAGAAAGTAACTTAAAAATTAGAATCAATTGTATTTAAAACTAAGAGACATCTATACAAATAATTTCCTCATATAACACAAAAAACGTGAAAGAAAATGAGTGAAAGCTTACCAAAAACAACACCTTCCAAAAGAAATAAATATGTGAGAATAAACTTAAAAAGATGAGTAGACTATATATGAAGGAAACCTGACAAATAATCTTAGATATTTGAATAAATGAAAAGGCATACCTTTTCCACAGATAGGAAGACTGAGTATTGTTTTTAAAATTACATTTTTGAGAATTATTTTATAGGTTTAATGCAGTTTCAATTAAAATCAAGAATGCTTATGATTTTTTTTTATTTTTTTATTTTTTTATATATATATATTTTTATTTTCCCACTGTACAGCAAGGGGGTTATGTTATCCTTACATGTATACATTACAATTACATTTTTTCCCCCACCCTTTCTTCTGTTGCAACATGAGTATCTAGACAAAGTTCTCAATGCTATTCAGCAGGATCTCCTTGTAAATCAGAATAGTTGTGTCTGATAAGCCCAAGCTCCCGATCCCTCCCACTCCCTCCCCCTCCCATCAGGCAGCCACAAGTCTCTTCTCCAAGTCCATGATTTTCTTTTCTGAGGAGATGTTCATTTGTGCTGGATATCAGATTCCAGTTATAAGTGATATCATATGGTATTTGTCTTTGTCTTTCTGGCTTATTTCACTCAGGATGAAATTCTCTAGTTCCATCCATGTTGCTGCAAATGGCATTATGTCATTCTTTTTTATGGCTGAGTAGTATTCCATTGTGTATATATATATCACATCTTCCGAATCCAATCATCTGTCGATGGACATTTGGGTTGTTTCCATGTCCTGGCTATTGTGAATAGTGCTGCAATGAACATGCGGGTGCATGTGTCTCTTTTAAGTAGAGTTTTGTCCGGATCTATGCCCAAGAGTGGGATTGTGGGGTCATATGGAAGTTCTATGTATAGATTTCTAAGGTATCTCCAAACTGTACTCCACAGTGGCTGTACCAGTTTACATTCCCACCAGCAGTGTAGGAGGGTTCCCTTTTCTCCACAGCCCCTCCAGCACTTGTTATTTGTGGATTTATGAATGATGGCCATTCTGACTGGTGTGAGGTGGTATCTCATGGTAGTTTTGATTTGCATTTCTCTTATAATCAGCAATGTTGAGCATTTTTTCATGTGTTTGCTGTCCATCTGTGTATCTTCTTTGGAGAAATGTCTATTCAGGTCTTTTGCCCATTTTTCCATTGATTGGTTGGCTTTTTTGCTGTTGGGTTGTATAAGTTGCTTATATATTCTAGAGATTAAGCCCTTGTCAGTTGCATCATTTGAAATTGTTTTCTCCCATTCTGTAAGTTGTCTTTTTGTTTTCTTTTGGGTTTCCTTTGCTGTGCAAAAGCTTTTCAGTTTGATGAGGTCCCATGGGTTTATTTTTGCTCTAATTTCTATTGCTTTGGGAGACTGACCTGAGAAAATATTCATGATGTTGATGTCAGAGAGTGTTTTGCCTATGTTTTCTTCTAGGAGTTTGATGGTGTCCTGTCGTATATTTAAGTCTTTCAGCCATTTGGAGTTGATTTTGTGCATGGTGTGAGGGTGTGTTCTCGTTTCATTGCTTTGCATGCAGCTGTCCAGGTTTCCCAGTAATGCTTGCTGAATAGACTTTCTTTTTTAAATTGAGATTTTAAGGAAGATCTCACTGAGAGGGTGACATTCAAGCCAAGACCTAATGTAAGTAAGCAGGCAGTCATGATATCTCGGCAGGAGCAATGCAGGCAATCAGGAGCTCTGAGATGTTTGAAGGAATGCAAAGAAAACCAGCACAGTTGGAAGGAAATGAATGAGGAAAAGATGCATAAAAGCAAGTAGTTGGAAAGAGATCAGAGAACATAAGACATGAGATCATATAGGCCATAGTAAGAGTTTTGCTCTGAATGAAATGACAAAGCAGTGGAGGGTTTTAAGCTAAATAGTGACCTAGACCAAGCTACTTTTTATCAGGATCTTTAACTGCTGAATTGAGAATAGCCTGGTAGGTGGTAGGGTAGAAAGATCAATTAAAAAGCTATTACAAAGTTAAAACTAATTAACATAGACAATTTGAAAGCAATACGATTACTATAGATAACTTAGCAAAGAAAACAATTTCTAAAAACTAAAATAAAGATGTGAGGAGTTTAATTTCACTTAAGATAAAAAATTCAAAGAAACTCTGAGATCACCTTCTTTATGTTGGCCAGCATACATTCAATTTCAGGAACTACTCCTGGAGAAGATACATCCCCATTGACCTACTAATTGCTGTTCTAGTTATCTGTCTTAAGTCAGACAGTTAGAAAGTAATATTTGCAAAAAAATACTTGTCACTGTGTTACTTAGTCTACACACTTGCAATGAATAATCCAAACATAAAATTGAGAAAATAATTCTTTTTACAGTAGCATCAAAAAGGATAAAAATAGTTAGAAATAAATTTAACAAAAGAAGTTCAAAACTTGCATACTGAAAACTAAAAAATATTGTGAAGAGAAATTAATGAAGATTTAAAAAATTGAAAGACATTTCATGTTCATGGTTTTGACAACTTAGTATTGTTAAAATGGCAAAAATCTCTAAATTGATCTAGAGATTCAGTGCAATTTCCATCAAAATCCCATCTAGCTTTTTTGGTATAAATTGACAAACTGGTCCTAAAATTCATATGGAAATTCAAGGGGCCCAGAATAGCCAAAGCAATCTTTAAAAGGAAGAACAAATTTGGAGGTCTCTAATTTGCCAATTTTAAAACACACTTAAACTAGCATAATACTGTATCATACTAGCCTTACGATAGATATGTAGATCAATGTAATAAAACTAGGATTCCAGAAATAAAATATCTATTTATGGTCAATTTATTTTAGACAATGATGCTAAGACAATTCAACATGGGGAAAGAATAATTTCAATAATTTGCTGAGAAAACTGCGTATATATGCAAAAGAATAAATTTGGACCCCTACTTCATACCATGTAAAAAGTCAACCCAAAATGAATCTAATAGATAAAACACTTAGACAAATTCTTGGAACACATGGATGTATAGCTCAGTAATCTTGAATTTAAAAAATGGTTTCTTAGACACGGCATGTAAAGCACAAGTAACCAAAGAAAAACTGGACTTCATCAACACTAAAAAAATTTGTACTTCAAAGTCACTACCAAGAAAGTGGACAGCTTACAGAATGGGAGAAAATACTAATAACCATATATCTGATAAGAGTCTAGTTTCTAGAATATTTAAAGAACTCTTACAACTCAATCATTAAAATACAAACAACCCAATATAAAAATGGTGTACTTATGGGACTATGAAATGGTGCAACCATGTTGGAAAAACAATTTGTACAGTTTCTATATATGTCAAACTTGTGACTCAAATTCTACTCATAAGTATATCCCACTATACACTTGAAAATATATACACCCAAAACATGTACATGTATGTTTACAGCAGCATTACTCATAACAGCCAAAAAGGTGAAAACAACCCAAATATCCATCAACTGGTGAATGGAGAAACAAAATGTCATATATTCATACAATGGATATTCAGCCATAGAAGTGAATAAAATACTGACACATACTTTAATGAAGGAGAACTCTAAAAATGTTTTGTGAAAGAAGTAAGTCACAAGAGGCCACACACTGTATGACTCTATAAACTAAAATATCCAGAATAAGCACTTTTGTACACACAAAAAATAGATTAGTGGTTTTCAGGGCTAGAAGCAAGAGTTTTTTTGCTGATGAGTATGGAGTTCCTTTTAGGTGATAAGAATGTTCTAAAATTTGATATTGATGTTGGTTGTACAACTCTGTGAATATACTACCAGTTACTAGATTTTATGCTTTAAAATTGTTAATTTTGTGATTTTTTTTAGATTACAATTCAAGAAAGTTGATTTAAAAAACAGAGTTACACTACACTACCTCTACATTAAGAAAGTATTGAATACATACTACATTGTCCAGAGATATATGAAATGCTATTGTATATAGAAAGTAAAAATAGATTTCTCTGATGAAAGTAAATCAGAGAACAAAAAACTCAAAAGTTAAAACTTTGTTAATTAAAATGCAAAAAAACTTTAATAGAGTTATTAAAAATAAGATAATCAAAATGCTCCCTGTTTATATATGGAGAGAGTAGAACCATAATACAAAAATAAATGAAATAAATAAGAGATAAGAAATAAATTTAATCCAGAAACATCTAAATAATAAGCTTTCCAGAGAGATTAGGGGAAAGGGAAATAAAGAAGCAATGAAGGAAATAATAGAAGAAAATCTCCCAGAACTGAAAGTCTTGAGTCTGTAAATCAAATGAGCCTATCAAAGATCCAACAACATCCACCCTAAGGCATTTCCTTATAAAATTTCAGAATACTGGTTACCAAGAGATGAATTAAAATTCTTCCAAAGAAAATGAACATGTGACATACATACAAATACCAGAGATCAAAATGGCATCAGACTTAATAGAGTGATATTGAATGGTAGAATTTGTAAATTCTGAGGATGAATAACTTAATCTAAAATTATGTATCTAGGTAAGCTATCCAGAAAGTAGAAGGATAATGTGAACATTTCAATGATACAGTTCTTTAAAAAAATAATCTTTGTGCATCTTTCTTAAATTACTCCAATATATTCTTAAGAAAAATGAAGGATTAAACCATTAAAGAGGGAACAGGTATTCCTACTCGGTAGAATAGTGAAGAGAGGTATTCAGAGGCATTTCTGCACCTGACCTACAGAGAAACTAAGTCAAAGCAATAGGGGGATAAAAGAAGGAGGTATATAAGACAAAAAGTTTTAAAATAGAACTGCTAGATTATTTAACATCTATACGCTTTTGAAAAAAATTCTCATAGCTATTTGAAATTTTTGTTGGAAAAACTGGTTAGAAAATGACAGAAATAAGAAAGTAAGAGAAAAATGAAGTAATTATTAGTGTCCCCTCCACTACCAAAAAGAAATGTTGTACTAGGAAAGAAACATATTTATAGTAAACAAATTGGTGCAACAACAAATAATGTTTTCATACTCATAATGATGAAATATTGATTATTGCCAATAAAAATTATGTAAAAAAATTTATTAGGATATGAGATAATGTGGAAATCACATAAAAGCTAAATTCTCAACTATCATAATAGGAAATTAATAATATCTAAAATTGATAAATTAAAATATGCTGTAAGTATATCACTTAGAAATATATACCAATTAAAGAACTCAGTGTGGTTTTTTCTGAGGAAGTGGATAGAGAAATAGGGTGGTGAGAATACCTTTTTGTTAAAAGGCTATCAACTTGGTTTGTTAGCAATTTATACATATTTATGAAATGTAATTTAAAAAAGGAAGATTGGAATCATTTGGGATATTTGAATAACAAAATAAGCATGTCAAATATATACCTTTTCATCAAGTCTAAGTTTTTTTAATTGATGTAACACTTGTTTATAACATTATATATTTCATATGTTCAACATATTTTGAGTTCTTTATGCACTGCAGCATGCTCACTACCAAAAGTTTAGTTTCTGTCTGTCATCATACAGTTGACCCCTTTTACTCATTTTGCTCCCCTGCCACTCTTCCCTTTTGGTAACCACTACTCTGTCTTCTGTATCTATGGGTTTGTTTTTGTTTGGTTTCATTTCTTCATTTATTTTATTTCTTTGTTTGCTTGGTTGGTTTTTTAAAATATTCTATATACGAGTGAAATCATATGGTATTTGTCTTTCTCTGCCTGGTTTATTTCACCTAGCATAATACCCTAAAGGCTCATCCATGCTGTAAATCTAAGATTTTTTTTCATATCTGATATCTTGAAAATCAGATGTATTTTACAATCAATGGCATGCAATTTTTATTGAAAATGAATTTTCTTTCTTAGAAGATAAAATAATGCTTTGAGCCGTCAGTGGCATCTTAGATTTGATAAAATATATTGTGAGCTTAACTTAAAATGAACCTCTTATAGACACATAATTTATAAAAATTAATCAACTATTAAGCCACAGATTCTGTCAGAGTTGTGGCTGCTGTGGACAGCTAGAAGTATCTGGTGTGACAGGTGAAGTAGTCACAACAGGCTTAGTGATGCAAAGGTATCATCATATGAAGAAAGGAAAGAGCAAGAATCAAGGTGGAGTTGGCAGTGAGGTGCTTATTTTCAGATGTGTGTTAATATATGATTGGCCATCAAGAGCCATCTGCAGATGCACTAAACAGAAAGAAAAATTTAAGAATGAGAAAACAAACTGGAAATAATTTTGGAAAGTGCAAATAGTTCAGACCAAATAAAATTAATCTAAAATAGCATTCTGGACAAACAGGCAAATATCTTTTTTCAGCAAGCTGATACTGGAGAGTAAGTCTTTCTGATATACAAAGAAAAAAACTGACAATAGACATCAGCTAAATTTGCCACAGGAAGACAGGATGATGACTTCAAAGAACTCATCAAGGTGTGTAAAGTTGCTAGTGATAGTGCATTGGCAGAAGAGTTCTTCAATGCAACCCATTCAGCTTAGTTCTTAGAATTTTTCCATATTCTACTATATAAAGTGCTCAATTCCCCTACTGAAGGCTGCAGACTGACAGAGTCTTTGGATAATGCAATTGCATAATTTGAAATAATGAGTAAAGAAAAGTATAAAGACTTGACAATCATCACGCAGTTGTTACATGAGAAACTCATATTATGGACTTCAGCCACCCAGGGTGACAATGAAAGACAAAATAAATAGATATTATAGGATGTGGAAGATGGAAACCAGTGAGTCATCAAAGCCGAAGGAGCCTTTAGCTCTGACTTGTCCAATCCCACTCATTCTCACCCCTCCAAAATCTCTAGTCACTACAAATAACCAACTCTTATTTTTACATTTGGGTGCAGCAGAGAGATTCTGTCCTGAAGACTTTTATCCTTTAATTGCTTTTTAAAAAATTTCCAAGTGTCTTGAAGGCAGAGAATAAACTTGGGTGTATTTTACTCATCCTCATTTTAAGACTCTTTTAAGACAGGAAAGCACAGTTTTTCTCAAGATATCTGTATTACTGCCTTACCAATGGGAAATATTAGAAATGGACATTTTCTCTTAAAAAAAAAATTAAGCCTCCAGTAATGTAAGAGCCTAGGAGAAAATTTTATTTCTGTAAGGAGTACTTTATAGCATATTTCCTTAATATAATTAAAGTTCAGTTATGTATTAATATCTATGATTAACTGGTTGCTTAATTTGAAGGTTTAGGTAGATATGGCTTACCGTACTTACTGTAATAGTTATGCTGTCAAAGTTTTCTGAAATGTGCTGAAATGTTGCAGAGAAGGCAACACAGATGTTTGCCCCTTTTATCTTATTTCAAAGCAGACTGGTATACGAGCCTATATTGAAAAGACTATCAATCTTCAGTCCTTTATTGTTATTTTATTGTTTGTGTGTTTGTTTTTCCCTTTTCCCTCAGTAGCATAGCAAGCTGGTGGTGGGAGTAAGTCAAGTTCTGAATGTGTAGGAAATAAGGGGTATAGTGTCTCTAGAGACTTCAAAATGGTAATAAAACCTACTAAGAGTAGATCTGTTTTTTATTAATACCATGTTCCAGCAATTCTAAAAAACATTAGTAATCGGAAGTTCTCCTTGTGGCTCAGCAGAAACGAATCTGACTAGCATTCATGAGGAGGCAGCTTCGATCTTTGGCTTGGCTCAGTGGTTTAAGGATCCTGCATTGCTGTGAGCTCTGGTACAGGTCACAGATGCAGCTCAGATCCCGTGTTACTGTGACTGCAGTGTAGGCCTGCAGCTGTATCTCTGATTTGACCCATAGCCTGGGAACCTCTATATGCCATGTGTATAGCCCTCAAAAGATAAAAATAAATAAATAAACAAATAAGTTAGTAATAAAGTTTACTTCCATCCAAAATATTTTGCGTATGTTCTAAATAGCAATTGTAGTTAATGACCATATTTTTATATCTAAGCTTTGAATTAGCACTATTGTATTACTTATTCTCTAACAAATATTATATTCTCCTTAGAAGTTAATTCAGAGAACTCTGAGTTATAGTTGCCTCCCATATAGATGGGTATTCAGCAACATGCATTTGTTTGGAGGGTAATTTCCTAAGGTCACAGATCTTTGACTTGCTTCCAGAACTGTTGGTGTCTTTATCCCCTGAGATATCACATATTCCTGCCTCCAAAGAGTAGACTCAAAATTATCAATGATAGTACTATGATTATAAACACAAAGAATTAAAACTTGAGTTATCTTGTGTCTTTATCCCCTGAGATATCACACATTCCTGCCTCCAAAGAGTAGACTCAAAATTATCAATGATAGTGCTATGATTGTAAACACAAAGAACTAGAACTTGAGTTATCTTAATCCTATCATTCCTTGCCCACATGGAGTTTGGGCTTAAAATGTTTAAAGTTGAAACAATGTGCAAATGAAGAAGTATAACATATTTTTCATAAATGCAGATTTTATAGCTGTGAAAAATACATGAATATGCATGAAATATATTTATTTCATTTAAAGTTATTACTAAAAATAATTTTCTTAAATAAAGGAGGAAAAATATTTTTAAATGATCTGCTCTGGGGTCAGATAACAAGGTACACCAGTGCCCACTACTGCCCTCCTTCCCTGCCAAGCCTCTTTTAATTGTATGGGTAATATTTCACTAATTTTGATTAGTAGATATGCTGAGACATAAATTCTGAATCTCTGATTATTGTTATTAAAACAAAGCATCAAATTACCATTTACTTAAATGCCCAAGATTATATGAAATCATAAATAAGTTATAAACATATCTGTATACATTTAATACACAGATGTATGTGTATTAAATGTATACTTTATATATCTTAGTGTTAAAAAAGTTTAAACAGGTTTCTAAATACCTCCTACATGAAAGATACAATTAAAACTGAAAAAACTGAAAATACATAACATTCAGAAGTGAGTAACATTGAGAAGGGGCTACACACCAAATCCGTTAAATACGGACAACAGAGAATTGAAAGGAAAATTCAGAAGGTTAAATGTCTTTAATAGAAAAAAGTGGGAGTTCCCGTCGTGGCTCGGTTAACGAATCTGACTAGGAACCATGAGGTTGTGGGTCTTGCTCAGTGGGTTAAGGATCCGGCGTTGCCCTGAGCTGTGGTGTAGGTCGCAGATGCAGCTCAGATCCTGCGTTGCTGTGGCTCTGGCATAGGCTGGTGGCTACAACTCCAATTAGACCCTTAGCCTGGGAACCTCCATATGCCCTGGGAGCGGCCCAAGAAATGGCAAAAAAAAAGAAAAAAGTGTATTAAATACAAATTAACTAAACTTTTAATTCAAGGAGCTAATGGGACTATTAACTCTAAAGAAGAGAAAAGAAAAATTAATAGAATAAAATACTTGTAATAAATATAATAAACATACTAGAATTCATAATCACTTTAAATACTTCCTATGAATTAATGAAGAAATAACAAAGGAAATAATTATTTAAATGGACTAAAATATGGAAAGGCAAGAAACATATTTACACTCATTTGCAAGCAAAACATTGCAAACTAAAATAAAATAGAACAATTTTCCCATCATATGGGCAAAATGTATCCCTGATAATATCAAGTGATAGAAAACCTGTGAAAAAATGAGATTTCTGATACTCCGTTGATAGAGTTTAAATTAGTGCAGCCTTTATACAAGAAAATTTGTCAGTACTTATTAATATTACAAGTGATCATACCTTTTTGATCAGACAATTCAATCTACAGGAATTTATTTTCCAGAAAGATAGTTGTACAAGAATATTTATTACATCATTATTTATATTAATTTGTTATTATATTAACAAAGACAACCTAAAAGTCAGGGCATTTTTATCTTATGGAATGTTATGCTGTCAGTAAATATAATGATGCAGTTCTCCATGTATTAAAATTAAAAACTCTCTAGTTGACAAGCACTTTATTAAGTGAAGAAAGCTACCTCATGGGAAAATATATAGTATGATCCCCTTTGAGGAAATGATTTTTTTAAACCTCAGAAGTAAATGTATATACCCATCCTCATAAATAAGTGAATGAAAAGCAGTCTCTAAGAACATACAACAAATTTTTTCTTGTTGGGGTGCCATTGGAATTGGGGTGGGGAGATAATAGAGGACTTTTACTTATTTTTCATTCCATATATTTCTGTATTATCTGGAATTCTGACAAGAATTCATTGATGAATAATTGTAATTGTGATAGATAAATAGATGATGATAGATAGATAGATAGATAGATAGATAGATAGATAGATAGATAGATAGATAGATAGATAGACTTTAAAATATCTATCTGTAGCACAAGAGCAGTCAGTGGAAAATAGCCCAGAAACTTAACAATGAAGACAGAATAGTTGTAGGGTGTTCTCAAGAACAGGCTTGACTGAGTTGAATACTGCCATTGTGTGATCTTGGGAAGGTAATTAACCTCTTTGTCTCAGTTTTTTCATCTGTGAAATAGGGGGTAGTTAATGGAACATTATCCCAGTGCACACGTGTAAAATCCTTAGACCAGTGTCTAACATATATAAAGCATTCCATGAATGTATAAATATAGTGTTAGCTATTCTTAAAGGAGGAGCGATTCCCAGGAAGAAATGATTGATATTCTAAAATTGAGAATGGATGAGAAATGGGAAACAACTGAGATGTTATTTTCCCATTTGAAAGGATCAAACCAAAAGAACAGTTAAGTGTTGAGTCCTCAGTTTAATAAGCAAAAAGTGAAGTTCCCCAGTGATGTAGCAGTTAAGGATTTGGCTTTGTCACTGCAGTGGCTGGAGTTCAATCCCTGGCCCAGGAACTTCCGCAAGCCATGGCTGTGGCCAAATAAATAAATAAAATTAAATTGAACATTTTAAAAAACTATTTTCAAACTATTTTTTTAAAAGAAGCAAAAAGTGGGAGCACCAAAATGCTGATACCTTCAATTAATATGCAAGAAAGGGGTGATGATAATGTAGATTAATTTGTGGGGGCAGACTCGAAGGAAATGTTTTTAGGATAAAAATATTGATTATGTTTTTAGCCTTGAAGGACATTTGGTCCTGTCCAAAATCCTTGAAATTCAGTCCTATGCAAAATGTCTGCAGGCACATTTGGTCCATGCCACATGGTTTTGGATAGGACCAAATATCAAGAACCTTTTGATGTGACCAGATGTCTTATGGATGTTGGAACAGGACCAAATATCTGCTAACTTCTTATAGCAATGTAAAAATGGTATCAGTGGGCAAAAGACTTAAAGGGGTGTTGGGAAGTAGTAGTGATGGGTGGAAAATGGTCCCTGAAGGGACAGAAAGAGATAGAATCAGTAGCACAGAATAAGGTAGCAGAGAATTTCCATTTCCAAATAGGATTTGAAGCATGGTCTGACATTCTGAAAAAATATAACTAACACAGAACTATAACTCCAGAGTTGGAAATCTGCTTTGTGCTGAGAATACTTACATATTTGATACAAAGGAAAGGAGCAGTTGCCATGGTGGCTTAGGAGATGAGTATGGCTATCAACTGGATGACAAATTATGGCATTAGAAGTATAGGAGATTGCAGAACCTCAGAATTATTGGTGAATGTTTAAAAGAATTGTGGAGATATGAGGGCAACTTAAATCTAGGTGTAGAAGCTTAAGAAAGAGTGTGCTAAATCAATCAGTTACAAGAAACCTGGAAGTTTCAGTGAGATTTTCAAACTTCTCCAGCACAGGCAATAATAGAATGAGGAAAATGAACTATCTACATAAACCTTTAAAGGATGCAGTCATTGCATTTTTGTTGCAATCATTTCTTTTCATATTTTGGCAGCATTTTGAATGCCATGCATTTAATTTATATTAAAATGTGTTCAATCATAGTACACTGTATCTGCTACTATGTTCTTGAATAAAGTAGGACATTTAACATATTTGTTGATCCCCAAAGTTTAGTCTGTGTTTGTTTTTATAATTAGAAAAAAGGAGGAGTTCCCATTGTGGTGCAGCATAAATTAATCCAACTAGGAACCATGAGCTTGCAGGTTCTATCCCTGGCCTTGCTCAGTGGGTTAAGGATCCGGTGTTGCTGTGAGCTGTGGTGTAGGCTAGAAGCTGTAGCTCCAATTAGACCCCTAGCCTGGGAACCTCAGTATATGGCAGGTGGGCCCTCAAAAAGACGAAATACAAAAAAAAAAAAAAAAAAAAAAAAGAAAAGAAAAGAAAAGAAAGAAAAGAGACAAGGAGGAGAACCACAAGCCTAATTTAGCCATTTCAGTTACAACTAACTCTACTCATGTCTGTCGTGTTCTAAATCCTTTGGCAAAAGACTATATAAGGAAGGATGAGACCAGGATGAAGAGTGAACAAGGGGGACAAATGGAATGGAAGGGACACAGATATTTATTCCTCCACATATTTGCCATGTCTTTTCCATGCTGAAGCTATTCTACTGGAACTTCTCTTTTCTTTGGCAGGAGTTCTGGAAGAAAACAGATGAAGAGTGGGCAGACTTATGGAGTAAGTTAAAGGAAATAATGTATGCCTTTGTGACAAGGAAATGTACTTTTGTGCATATGTATGTGGGTCCATGAAACTTGTAAGACTGTACCTCACTTTAACTCAGTATCTGAAAATAATATTTAATATGCACAAAATACAAATCAGGAGGTTATTATTTACTTTAGAAAAGACTTTCACTTCTTGTATGTTTTTTTCTTGAATTTCCTTCAATTTGTAAGCAACCTCTGAGCAGTAAACCTAAAACTTGATTTAAATACAATGGTTCAAAAATGTATCAAAATCCATCCAAATTCCAAAAGCATAAACATAGTTTATGCCAAATGTGGGTCAACAATAATTTTTTTCTTGATGCCATCCTAAATGTTGTTGGCAGTGAAATAGCATAAACCCTCAAAAAATATTTTTTTAAATCCCAAAAATACACATCAAAAAATCTGAACAAAATATCTTTCTCCCCAGCCTCTCTTGGTTTGGGTGGGAACAGTGGTTATTGACTTTAAGGCACCCTGATTGCCCATAATTCCAGATTTGAATTTAGCCAATACAAGGCACCAAGAGAGAGTCAATTTAATTGTAAGCAATGTACATAAGACTCCCCAGGGTCAGAGGGTGGGAAGTGGGGGGTGGTGAGGGGTAGAGGTTGAAAGGATTGAAGCCATGGGCTCTAGGTTAGGGGCACTGAATGGAAGGACAGTATGACCCCTTGGGGACTAATCTGGAGTTCTTAGAATCTAATGTCAGCAAGCATGATGTTATTTTACAAGCCTAATAACCTTTTTGGTAGGTAGAAAGGTTTTCCCAAGCTATTTGTAAAGTGAAATTGGAAGAATTAATGAAGAGGAAGTTTCTGCTCAACAAGTGAATTGACTGAATTAGAGGAATTTTCTTGCCTCGTCATCTGTAAAATTCAAGAAAATGTTTTACAATATGCGTTTGAATATCTATTTTCTTTTTCTAATCTTAGATCTCTGGAACACTTAGAGTGGAAACTTTGCCAGGCTTTATCCCTTTCTGATATCTAATTAAACCTGATTTAGTGGAGAATTTATCAGCATGCCTTTTCTCTCATATTTCATTTATGGATATGGACAGACACCCATTTTTGCCATGCACTGTATGTTGAAAGATCAAATACATCAGCATAATTTAAATAAATCTGAGCCCTATAAATTCCCACTGGATGCAAGACCACAAATGGAAACAAGAACAAGGGCATGTTCAATAACATTAAAATGCAACTAATTTAAAACACAAAGGAAATACATTTCTATGGAGTGCCTAATAAATCTACAGCACTCATTTCCACAGGATTTTAGTGAGCAAAATACTTCAGCAAATTTCAAGAAAGAATTACACATTCAGAGCATAGGAAAAAAATATTTGTGACTATGAGGATACATGAACAATTTTATATGAACAAATTTAAGGCTACATGAACAAATTTATATGCTTTGTTTTTGAGTTGAAAAAGATTCCAGCCAACTTTGTCGATTAGGAAAAGTTCATTGATAATTAGGGAATGTGCTAGAGTAAAACTCTTTATATTGGTAGGTCTTCATTTATTTAATTATTTTATTTGACTGATTGGTTTGTTTCAAATAGCACTGAGGATAGTTATGACCAGAGTGTTTTCTGGCTATCTTTGAATTGAGAGTTATTACTGTAATTAAATCAACCTCCTGCAAAGACTGGATCATAGGCAAAAACAATAGTTTTTATGAAGAGACAAATATATTTGTAAAAGTATTACTGGAAGGTTAAAAAAGAGAAAAAATAATAAAAGAGGAAGTGAATGAGAGCTAGAAGGGAGAGAGAAAAAGAAAAGAGCTAGAGGTGATAGCAGGGCTGGAGACAGAGAGTGGTTCTAAACAAAAACATGGATAAGAAATAAAGATTTTGGAGTTCCCGTCGTGGCTCAGTGGTTAAGGAATCCGACTAGGAACCATGAGGTTGCGGGTTCGGTCTCTGCCCTTGCTCAGTGGGTTAAGGATCTGGCATTGCTGTGAGCTGTGGTGTAGGTTGCAGATGCGGCTTGGATCCCGCGTTACTGTGGCTCTGGCGTAGGCCAGTGGCTACAGCTCCGATTTGACCCCTAGCCTGGGAACCTCCATATGCCCTGGGAGCGGCTGAAAGAAATAGCAAAAAGACCTAAATAAATAAATAAATAAAGTTTTGCTAATGAAATAATAAAAAACTTTATTTTCCCTCCTTATAACTAATGTTTCCTAATGTATAGTCTTCCATATAATGTGAATTCCCATGTTTTCCTTCTCCTATGCCAGCAATTACCAAAGAAGAGGGGCACATGTAAGCTTTCCTTTATCCAGATACCTTCTTAAAAGTATCTCTGAGGTTTAGGAAGTCCATTGTCCCTTCTTAGAAGCCCAGCTTTCTGAATGCCAAGACCATGATCTTTCTATTCCTTCAAATATTTTGTAAACAATCATCTCCTAGGTACTATAATAGGCTTGGGAGTTACGTCAAAAAAAAATAGACCAAAATTTCTGTTCACATGGAGCTTATGTTCTAGTGGGAGTGGGTGGGAGAGAAGGTAAACAATAAAATGAAAAGTCAAATATAGAGATGACAAGACGTGCTTGGGAGTAAAGCAAAGCAGGAAATGTGAGAGGCGTGTGTGTGTGTGTGCAGGCTCGGGAAGGGGTATAGCTTATTTTGCTTTATTTTGTTTTCAATTTTATTGAAGTATAGTTTTTTTTACAATGTTGTATTTGTATTTATTTCTGCTATATAAAAGAGTGGCTTAATATATATATATATATATATACTATTTTTAATGTTCTCTTTTATTATGGTTTATCACAGGATATTGAATAGAGTTCCCTGTGTTATATAGTAGGACCTTGTTTTTATCCATTCCATATGTAATAATTTGCATCTACTAATCATAAACTCTCATTCCTTCCCTCCCCAACCTTCCACCCACTTGGCATGCTCTCTGTATCTGTAAGTCTGTTTCCGTTTTGTGGATAGGTTGATTTGTGTTGTATTTTAGAGTCCTCATATTAGTGATACCGTATGGTATTTGTCTTTGAATTAATTCACTTAGTATGATAATTGCTAGGTCCATCCATGTTGCAACAAATGGCATTATTTTGTTCTTTTTTATGGCTGGGTGATATTTCATTGTATATAGGTACCACATCTTCTTTGTCCATTCCTCTGTCAATGGACATTTACATTGTTTCCATGTCTTGGCTATTGTAAATAGTGTGGCTATGAACATAGGGGTACATGTATCTTTTTGAATTATAGTTTTATCTGGGTATATGCCTAGAAGTGATTGTGGATCATATGGCCACTCTATTTTTTGTTTTTTAAAGAACCTCTGTACTATTTTCCATAGTGGCTTCCCCAATTTACATTCCCACCAACAGTGTGAGAGGATTTCCTTTTCTCTATGGAAAGAGTATGGTTTTAAATGGAGAAGTCAAGGAATTCCCATTATGGTTCAGCAGGTTCAGATCCAACATAGTGGAGTTCCCATCCTGGCTCAGTGGTTAACGAACCTGACGAGTATCCATGATGATGTGGGTTCGATCCTCGGCCTTGCTCAGTGAGTGAAAGATCTGGCATTCCCATGAACTGTGGTGTAGGCTGCAGACACTGCTCGGATCCTGTGTTGCTGCGGTTGTGGCATTAGGCCTGGTGGCTACAGCTCGGACTCAACCCCTAGCCTGAGAACCTCCATATGCCATGGGTGCAGTCCTAAAAGAGACAAAAAGACAAAAAAAAAAAAAAAAAGGAATCCAACGTAGTGTCCCTGAGGAGGTGAGTTCGATCCCTGGCCTCATTCAGTGGGTTAGGTATATGGCATTTCCACAAGCTGCAGGGTAGTTTGCAGATGTGGCTTAGAATCAGCATTGCTGTGGCTGTGGCATAGGCCTGCAGCTGCAGCTCCGATTCCACCCCTAGCCTAGAAACTTCCATATGCTGCATGTGTGGCCATAAAAATAATAATAATAATAAAATATATAGCCTCGTCCAGAAAATCTCACTGAAAAGTATAAGTTGAACACTCTACTAAGTAAGGAGTGGGGTTGGCATAAAGACTCAGAGTAGAAAGGAAAAAGGGAATGCAAAGTCCCAGAGGCAAATAATGATTCTAGCTTTAATTTTGATAAAGATGGGCACTTTGGGGATATTGACAGAATTGTGTCATGAGCTGACTTGCTTTTTATCAGATTCATTCTTGCTTTGTATTGAGATTAAATGAATCTGAAGCTCTGCAAAGTTAGGTGTAGGTGGAAGGTTTAGAAATTACAGTCTTCAGTACAGATGCAAAAGTTAAAATCATAAAGGTTAATGGAAGCTTTCAAAGAAAGCATGTGAAAAGAACAATCAAAGAGGGAAAGTGATGGAATCCTACTGGATATTAATATGTAAGAGATAAAAAGAGAAGTATCAATTTATGGAATCCAAGAGAGAACATATCAAAAAAGTAAGAAAACAAATCATGAAGTTAAGACTATTGAGCTTCACTAAAGACTCAGATGAGTTTAGGCACCATGAATTTGGACTGGCCTAAATGTGGACTGACATATAGTTGTTTGATACATTTAACAGTACTTCCAGACCAGTAAAAGTGTAGAATCCTGACTGAAGAATTGACTCAAGTTGTGGTTTTGCTAAGCAGGTGCAGTAAACAATATGAGCATCAAATAACTGAGATATTGATGAGAGACAATGGAGAAAATATCCAGCCATGTGGTTTTAGGCAGAGAAAAATAAATAAAACCAAAAGAAGGTTAAATAATAAGGAAACAGCAATCAAGAAATGATGTGTCTAAGAGTTTGGAGAGCAGATTTAGTAGGAATGAGTTTGAGAATAAGGATAGGAAAGAGGCGTAATTAAGTGGGATATGGGTGCTTACTATTTTTAATGGAGAAAATAATAAGACAAATTGTATTAAACCTAATTAAAAGTTGATGTCTTTAGTTAATATATCTTAGGCTCTAGACAGTTTAATTTCATAATATAGATTTGATCATTCTCATTTATCTTTTTTTTTGTCATTGTCATAAAATCCCAAGTCAAAGATTTCTCTTCAGGAGTTTTAGTTATATACCTATTCTATTGTAGGCCAACTGGCCACCGGAAGCAAGATCAAGGGCTTCAAGATAGGAAAGCTCTCCCCTACTTACAGAATCCCCTTTTCACTAGGCTTATTGCAGAATGAGTGGATATGAGCATTTTACTCAAAGTTACGTATTTCTAGGGAGTCCAAATATTATGAAAATTTTGCTTGTGATTAGACTACAAATTCCTTCTGAGTGTTTTTTCCTGTTACTTAATTTGGAATAAAAGCATATATAGTCATTTGGTAAAACCAAAGAAAATCAGATATAAGGAGTTCCTTTGTGCCACAGCAGGTTAAGCATCCAGCTTGTCACTGCAGTGGCTCAGATCACTGTGGGGTGTAGATTTGATTCCTGGCCTGGGAACTTCTACATGCTGTGGGTACGGCCAAAAAAAAGGAGAAGACTACAAAATAAAATATAAAAAAGCAAAGATTTTATTATTTAAAGAGAAATATGTTGTTTACTACCAAATATGATTACAAAAGCTTAGATAGATAGATAGCTAGACAGACAGACAGACACAGACAGCAGTTTTAATTTTAAACTTTTGAATAACTCTGAAGCAAGGTAACATGGTTGACTAGTTCTGCTTATGCTTTTCAAACTTTTCTGTGTCTTTTTTTCTAAATCAGCAGAGCAAGATCTGCCAGGTGCAGTTTTCTTTTTCAGAATGAACAATGAAGCAAATTGCCTCATCTTCCTTAGGCAAAGTGTACTACTACTTTTAGTTTGCTTCTGGCCCCTTTGAGTTCTAGGCACTAAATTCAAACCTAAGTTTTCAGCTTCACATGTCTTTGCTTGGTATTTAACTCTCTTACTGTGGAACGGATGCTCACTACACTAAAGCTATGCATAAAATCATGAATAAATGACCTCAAAGGCTCCTTTTGGTCGTTAATCTCCAAGTAGCCCTCTCTAATGTAAAGCCACAAAGGAAGAACTTGGTAATTCTCTGCAACAAAACGAAGTCAAAATTGTGTGATCCTCCAAGGTTATACTCCTGCAAGTAATTTTGGTAGCACAAACTCCTCCTTTTTCACTTAAACCAAATATCCATTTTCCTGTAGCATTAATAGAGAATTTATCAAGACAAAGAAATTCTCATAAAAGCTTAATTAGATGTTAAGAAGATTCAGCTAAAAGAAAGAATTAATAAAAAGGAAGATAATATCAAGCATATTTTGATGAATAATGTCTATCAATGTGTTAATAATGAAGTAAAAGGAAAGTTATGCCAAAGAGGGGGAAAAAAGCAGAGAAGACAAAAAGGAACAAAGTTCTAGAGGTATATAAAGAGAAAATGAAGAAAAGAATGAAAGAATAAGAAGTAAATTCCAAAAAGGAGAGAATGGAAAGTTCACACTATTTTTAAAGTACAACATTTTTTACTATAATATTAAAAATATTAAAATATAAGGTGATTAATAGAGAAATAAAATATTAAAATTCTGTTCACATGCCTCTGTTGTTTTTTTATTTAATATACTATCATTTTAGCAAAAAATGTCTGTAATCTCCTTCCTTATATCATTGTATAGATTATTCACATAGAGTTGATATGACAACAGTAATGACACAATGTCTCAAATGCAGATGATGTATTATATGTGTACATTAATCGGGATATTCAATCCTACGTGAATAAACAAAATTACAATGCTAAATCTTTTATATTTTCTAGATGTCTAACTATTCCATCAATGATTTAGGATTACCCACTTATTTCAAGTGTGATTGAGGTATCCCCAAAAATCTAACAGTTGCTTCTTTATTATAGCCATATGCTCAGATTTAGTCAAAGAGAGAACAATTTCTGCAGCATCCTTTCAAAATAAAAAAATAAAGGAGCTGATTATGATTGCTGTTTTGTAGGTTCAGACATTTAATGCCTTCTTCCTTGGAAAAAAAATAACAGCTAGGAACAATAATCACAGGCAAAACTTTGCAACACCAATTGCCTTGAAAAGGAAACAAATATTTCCCCTACACACAAGAAAAAAATACTGTCCATTCCTGTCAGCCTTTTCAACCTCTTTTGTGTTCCAAGAAATTGCGAGTAATGAAAACAGGGCAGAGCCAATCAAATGGGTGTGTATACTAGTGCACTGAGAGAGTTGAAAGCTCTGCATTTAAAATAAGGTTTATGCATAATTCATAGACTATGCATGTTTATGTAAATTACTAAAGGCGGAAGTGTATACGAAACCAGAATCTGAGGTAAAATGACGATGTTATAATATACTGCTGGACTTGCGTCTTGCCAATTCAACATACCCCGTTATACTATTCTTGAAAATTACATCGTGTGCCAGTTCACACTAGGAAACCTAATAAAACTTTGAGGGTTGCACACACAGTGTATTTTTCGACATTTTTTTTCAGATTCAATATATTATTAAACACTGAAACTCAGCCATATATAATTCAGACTGCCTGGGAATAAAGATGTACATATATATTCCTGTTAATGGGTGTTATATACGTTGAGGGAAATAGAAACAGTGCCTAGAAATTTTATTTAAACAGAGAGAGGTTTTAAGTGTATGGGGATTTCCACTTTAAAATGAAGGAAATGAATTCTTCCATCATTGGAAACAGAGCCATTGAATTTTGGAAGGTAAAATATTATTTTGAAGGCAACCTTCCACCTAACACAGAACACTGGTGTGGTTTCTGGCTGGTGATACTCAGCACAGACTCATCTTCTAGGTTAAAGTGTTCTTTTGAATCAGTCATTGTGGGCTGCCAGCAGAGAAGAGCTCATTTGCATGAGCTCTCCACCTCCTGGTCAGCTCTGAAAATCTTGGCAGCTTAGCAATGCAATTGGCAAAGGAGTATTTCAAAAAAAATTAATAAATAAGGACTTCCAAAGAAAACATTGTCACTGAATTAAGTCCAATGCACCTGAAATTCATTGCTCTGTTATCTTTTAAATTGTTATAAATATAGCAGGCATTTTAAAGTCATTTCTGTTTATTCCTTTCCTAATGTACTGTGTGAACCATTTTTCACGTGTTAACGTACTATATGCAAATGGCGTTTAATGTGTTTTATTCACAGAATGCATTTACAAATCATTTTGCGTATGGAGGAAGCAGTTGCTTCAGTTTCACACGTGAAGCTGAAAAGGAGGGGTATGTACTACTACATTTCTAAAACGAGAGAAAATAAATGGAATGAGGAAAGCCCACAGATGCTATAATAGAAATTTTCTAGGATTCTAATTCGCCTATTAGTACCTGTTTCTCATTTGATAGACTTTCAAAATCTGGTGCTAAATTTCCCTCCCTAACAATTTAAGCTCTTGTTATTAGAAACAATTATCCCTTCCTTTATTCCTGCTCAGTTCCATGTGTACTATTCCTCTTAGAAATCAAAAGAAAAGCCCAGAAACAGCAAACACTTCTAGGTGAAGCAAAAATTCATTTAAACATTTGTGCTCTATGTACTCCCACAGAATCTGAGAGTAATTTCTCAGACAACTAATCATGATGTATTTTTTCATGGCATTTAAAGATTTTCAAATGATTTGCAACAGAATTTATTTTATTTCAAATAGTTCTCATACACTAAACTATGTTAAATTTCTAAATGTTTAAAAAAACGCAGAGTAAATATTGAAGGGGTATTAAAATTCCATGTTATATAATATTAAAGATATATCCAAAAGGAACATCTCTAATTGTGATAAAACTAATGTGAAGAATATGTACAACATAATGTTTTTATTCTGCAAATTTATAGAAATAGGTCCCTAAATGGTTATTATTTTTGTTCCATGTATAGAATGACTGGGAAAAATGTTGGCAATTACTCTGTGAATGGTGTTCTACCCTGGCATGAAGCTATCACTAATTTGCATATAGCATTGTTGGAGATGAAGGCTGTGACATACAGATCATCATCAACATTGGGAATTCACACTGCTTACTGTACCTCCTCATACAAACACATACTGCCACTTATGGATCAAAGGGAGTGTTGCCACTGCAGTTCTGAGCTATTAAAACATATCACGCTACTGGAATTTTAAACATGTTTTAGGAGTGGAGTCTTTACCATTAGAAGGATGTTTTTTCCTTTGTTATGTAAACAAAAGGAATTCTCTTAGAAACTTATTCCACAGAAATATTGATCTTTTACCTACATTTTCATAGTTTCCTCAAACAAAAAAAGGCACATAGTATAAAAATTAAAAATTTTAATTATTTGGTATGTTAGTAAGCAGTACTTTTTATTTTCTTCTATAACAGGAAGAAAATTTAAGAGTATTCTTTGAATTTAAGAATAAAAAAGAGATCAAAATGTAGATACAATCCACTAATTTTTGAGCAGTGGCTTTTAGTAGTTTCCATGGTGACATGGGTCCATAAATATAAACTCAAATGAGGCAACTTTTACCTCATTTATTAAATAAATAGGCAAAGAGAATTTTATTTTAAATTACTAGAATAATTACCTTGGTTATTTCCTTCATATTGCACATATAGCCATGATGGGCCTATCTCCTACTATTCATCTTTATTTTTTTTTAAAGAAACTAAAAATTTTGCTGTGTGCATTTTAGAAGACTAAATATTTTGAATTTAATATAATGAGAGATTATTACTCTTTCTTGATTTAAATAAAAGCTTTCTTGGTAACAAAATAGTGAATTGGTTATGGAACTTGAGAATTAAGCTCTCAGCAATACGATATTTTTCTACTAGTTTTTGTGAAAGAGGACATGTGAATGTATTAGAGAATTTACATCTGCCCTATGGGACCATCTATAGTAGATTGTTTCTATACATTATATGTCAAGACTTGCCTATTGAGGCATATATAGCAGGTATGCACTGGAGTATAATTTATAATGTATGCTTACAGCGTATTTCTATAATGTCCTTACCCATTCCCTATTACCTTTCTGTCCTCTAATTTTCATGAGGCTCCATCGTGCATCTTATTTTCAATTTAGTGAAGAAGCCGAGTGATCGGTTATGGATGATAAGAGGAAAAATCAGTCAAATGTGGACAAGGCTGGCCTGATAAGACTGAAATGAAGTATGCTTTAGATTGTGTAATAATTTCCAGCTGTGTTTTAGTTTAAGAAAATATCCAACATGACACTCCTAGCTTAACTCAGTCACACATTTCATACAGGTAGTATTTTTCAGATGACACCAAGTTAGAAGGGGTTGCTAACACTTCAGAAGAAAAGATCAGAATTCAAAGTGACCTTGATAAATTGAAGAAACAGCATGAACCAGATGAAAATACTGGCTTGCCAATACAGTGGGAGAAAAAAATCTTAGCTAGCATTCATCATTCATTTATGCATTCATCAAATATTTATTGAATACCTACTATGTGCCAGTTACAAGCTGAATATTGGTTAATTTTAGTCTGGAAATCTGACCCCTCCTTCAGTGATTGGTCCTTTTTAGGAAATCAATCTCTTTCAAAATTATGTTCCTACATTGTTTAAAACCAGTAGACTTAAGGAAAAAATACAAGCAGATAATATATACATATTATATATATTCATTGTGTATATGTAGTATATAGATATAAATATATGCAAGCTTCATTCTTTTTGAAGGTTGAGTCACTTTGAGGAGACAAAATGTCATTATTTAATGTTTAACTTTGGGTTATAATAAGGTAATATATATACATAATAATGACAATAATTTAAAAGATATTTTACTGGTTCAGTCTTGGTCTGCCAAAATTCAGGACTACTCATTTCCCTTTTTAAAATTTGACTCCAGTAGCATTCTAACTTTGTTTCCCCCCTGGCTGCCTTGAAGAAGAGTAAACATGCATCCTGGTTTCATTGGGACAGTTTACACCTGCTTTTTCAGCATAAATCACTTTCAGAAGTAATCCACTTATACAGCAAATTATGTGATGCCCCCTATCTTGAGGTATCTCTCCGCCTGTACCCAAGCATTGTGCCTTTTGATAGGGTCAAATAAGATGTCATTCCTGCCCTCCCGGAGTTGACTGGATACCTGGAGAGACATAGATATCAACAGATCTTTTCAGGGGAAATCAAGAACCTGAAGGTGAACAGACGTCATACAAAAGTATGGATAAAAAGGAACTAGCAGTCAAGAAGCCATTAAAGCGGCCAAATTGGAGAACACAGAGCAGCAAAGCCTAATTGACAACTTATCAGACATAGTTCATCTTTGAGCAAAACTCCCTTTATATAGGTATCTTTAACTTGAAAACCAGGTTCCAGAGCCAAAACAGGCAGAAATGAGAATAGAACATGATAGTAATACCCATAAATAAATAATATATACCTGTCTATAATGAAAAGTGTTTTCATTACTTTTTTAGATTTTCGCCATTCCTTGAAAATCTGCAATGTATATATTTTACTGGTAATGAAAAAATTTTAACTGTTCTACCTAGTTTATATTATCATAACGTTTTTCTCCTCTCAAATTTGTAACCTTAGGTGTGAGGAAATAAAGAGTTAAATTTTTAAACAGTCACTGATATGCTCTCTAAAGCAATTATTCCTTCTGTCACCAAGAGATAAATGTACTACCACAAGACATTACAAATGTGCTCTTCTAGACTCTAATACAAATTACTGTCAGACCATACCACTTAAAGCCTTCTTCCTCTTATTTAGTAAAGCCAGTTCTTTTTGATTTTTTAACATATAAAGAAGAAAATATCGTGCTCTAATGATTGTGAACACATTTTAACAATTTTTAACCCTTTTAAAATAACATTATCTGCTTATTAACTCTAAACACCACTCGATACCAAGACTCATGGACATTCTGGAAGAAGTTGGTGAGGAAGAGAGCATCTGGTATTGGATGAGTTTCCTGTTATTTGTTAGGGTTTCAACAAGTACCTCAATCAGTGAGAGGAACACTATAGTTAGTTTTAACCCTAAGTAAGCCTCACGAAGATGAAATTAAACTATAAAAATTGACTTAAAGGTTTACCTCCCTTGTAGTCTCACCCCAAGCAGAAATGATCTAAGGATCATTCAGAGCCTGTAAATGTGCTTAGAGATTATGAACATGTGAACACAATGCATAGATCTAATGTTTGTGATTTTGCACTCTAATTTTTTCAATTCCTTAAGTCTGTGAAAAGACAAGTCTAAGTCACAAACTCATTTGGGGGAAGCTGAAATTTAAGACAGAACTACTCAGGAGTTCCTCTTGTAGCTCATCAGGTTAAGGACCCACCGTTGTCCCCATGAGGATACAGGTTTGATCCCTGGCCTCACTCAGTGGGTTAAGGATACCGAGTTGCCACAAGGTGAAGCATAGGTCACACATCTGGCTCTGATCCATTGTTACTGTGGCTGTGGTGTAGGCCGGCACCTGAAGCTCTGATTCTGCCCCTAGCCTGGGAACTTCCATATGCCACAGGTCTGGCCCTAAAAAGAAAAAATGAAATAAAAATAAAAGAGAACTGGAATTCCCATTGTGGTAACGAACCTGGCTAATATCCATGAGGACGTGGATTTGATCCCTGGCCCCACTCAGTGGGTTAAAGATCTGGTGTTGCCATGACCTGCAGTGTAGGCCAGCAGCTCCAGCTCTGATTTGGGCCCTAGCCCAGGGACCTTCCATATGCCATGGGTGTGGCCCTAAGAAAAATAAAATTAAATTAAAAAAAAAAGAACTTTGTTTTTCTTTGCATGTAGGCTGTGAAAATATGTCATACATCAGGCTATGGGCCATACAAGTTAGTGAGAGAGCACTGACTTTTTAAAGCAAAGGAGTTCAATCTGAGGAGTGGACAATGATGTAGAAATGCAAAGAAATGATGTGACCTAAGCCTGCAAGATTGACCAGTCCTTAGATATGTTTTCAGAGCAGCCTTGCAAGCCTAACACTGGTTTAGCCCCAGATATCTGCTCTAACCACCAATCGCCTGTAATTAATATACCCTACAGCACCCTTGTTTTGTTTTTTTCAAATAGAAAATATGTTCAGGAAAAAGTGAGAAATGTGTGGATAAGTATAGAGTGTGGGACAGAGAAATTGTCTTGACTACAGAGTAGAAACAGCACTAATTAGAACACATTCAGGAGTAATGCTATTATTGTAGCATTGGTGGCGGGGGGGTTGATATTTTTTCAGTTAAATTATTTTAAAATGTTCTTCATTGATGGAAAGCAATTACATACTGTAATGCATTTTTTCTAAAAACAGCTCTATGATTTTCAACTTGTTAATGAATTTGACATAAGACAAATGATTGTATATAAAGAACTTGGTAAAGAATTTGCTTAATGTAAATATAAATAGTCATGATTATTATAAGCCCATCAATATATTTTTGATAATTTCTTTGCCATGTTTGTGGCATGTGGAAGTCCCCAGACCAGGGATCGAACCTGCACCATAGCAGTGACCTGAGGCACTGCAGTGACAATGCCAGATATGTAACATTCTTCACCACAAGAGAACTCTTGATAATTTTTCATGCATGGTAAAAGTTAAAGTGGCAAACTGATATTCTGATAGAAAAGCCAAAGTTTTGAGTGTCAGTGTGGGAGAATAGAAAATTTTTAGATTTTCTTAAAAGACTTTTTTAAAATTTTATGACAAAATTTTTCTTGACATTGTTTGATCTAATTTTGCACTCCTTGATAGTAATGTTTTAGAAAACAAGTGTAATCAAAATTGGTAGTTATGGCCTCTGTTAATACAGTAGTATGTTTTAAAGCTTCATAAATGCCTGTTTGCACCCAAACTTGGGAAGTATCATGTGATGTGTGTTGAAATTAATGGGAAATAGCTTAAATGCTATGCCAAGAAACTTGGACATCAGTCTTTGAGATTATTTATCATGAAAAAAATAAAAAAACCTCTACATGGGGAGTTTCCGTCATGGCACAGCAGAAATGAATCTGACTAGGAACCAGGAAGTTTCAGGTTCAATCCCTGGCCTTGCTCAGAGGGTTAAGGATCCAGCGTTGCCGTGAGCTGTGGTATAGATTACAGATGCAGTTCGGATCTGGCGTTGCTGTGGCTCTGGCGTAGGTCAGCAGCTGCAGCTCTGATTAGACCCCTAGCCTGGGAACTTCTATATGCCGTGGGTAGTGGCCCTAAAAAAAAAAAAAATCTACGTTTTTGACTTGAAAAACTCCTACCAAGTTCAGAATAGAAGACTACAAGACTTTGGTCTTTTCTTCCAAAGACAATTTACACAAACTATAGCAGTGGGAGGAAACAGAGGCATGGAATATTCTGCAAGTCATGCCTTCTGTTTGGGGAAATTGTCTACTTCCTACTGCATAACATTTTTACTAGAGATTATTGAACCACTTCTTGATTCCCTAAATAAGAATATTTGAATGGCATCACTGTCAATTATCCAATTCATAAAAGAGGGAATCCCATCACCTCACCTTCTTTTAAAGTAGTCAACAGATCATTTCCCCTGAGCTTGAGCTGTGGACAAAAGATTCTTTTTAGTAGGCCTCCATAACACTGATGATGAATCTTAACTTACTGGAATTTTCAAACCACCAAATGAAAAAGTAGCCACGATTCAATATACATGGTATCTAATAATTACCTAAAATTAACTTGTTAGATATTAATGCCACTAAATAGTACACTTAAAATGGTAAACTTTAAGTTATGTACTATAAGTTTAAAAATTAATTCAAGCTAAAAATTTTTTAAAAAAGAAAAATATTTTGACATGAAAATTCTGAGTTTTAGAGCCAACTGTTTATGAAAATAACTAATTACTTAGGAGCTACATGGAGAAAGAGACATCTCTGATCTAGGTTTTCTAAAAGAAATGGGTTGGATAAGGTTGGAGTATGGCAGGTCTTGAGAATCAGTTGGCGTTATGTTAGGAATGTATTTCAAATCTAGCTGGGCCCTCAACTCCTCTTAGTTTTGAGGTCTTTATTACCGTTATGGGGAGAAATTAAACAAATGACCAAGTAAGAAGAAGAGGAGACAGGTGATAATTAAGAGCGGAAAAAATTAATTTTTAAACATTCAGAAGCCTTGAGTATAGTGATTGCTTTGCTGTAACTTCAGTGATATGAGGACTATTAATTTGTTTGAAAAAAGAAATGTTGGCACATCTATGAATTAAGCAAAATAATCCCTGATTATATGTTAAAATAATGGTTAGGATGACTCTCAAACTAATATCTCCCTACCCCTGTAGATAATGGTGTTTTTCAAGAGACTAGATACCATCAAAACCATATTTAATAAAATAGTACCTTTTCTTCCCTTTTGATTGACCTTCCAATGCTGAGAGAATTCAGGTATCCTTATACAGTACAAGCCAACATGTCATATTTGTCTACCAATAATATGTAGTAGGGAATTAATTATCCAAATTTACATTTATGTATGATTTAATCAGCCTGTGATACCTTTCTGTGCTGCTCTGCAGTGCCAGTCTCATGCTCTTTCTTGCCATTCGCTGTTCTCTGCCAGAAACAACCTTTCTTCTTCCTTGGTCTCTGTCAAGTATAAAGCAAGACATCATCAATTAAAAACTAAAAGTGATAAGAACCTACCAACTGCCAGATAGTAAAAGCAGCAGATCTCTTTCCTCAGAAAAAACAAAAAACAAAAAAGGTAGACCAAGGAGTCCACTTCAAATTATGATGATGTATTTCTAAAGGATTATTTATAGCAAAATATTTTCCATTTTGTAGAAAATAAAAGTCAAAGATATGAAAAAATCATGAAGGGTTGCTCTTATTTTGCATTTTAGTGACATGCTGATCCAATATCAAAGAGAGGGGTATAAAGCTTTGGTTAAGGTTCTAGGTAGCAAAGACTTCTTTCTGGATTTCCTCACACTTACTTCCCTTCACAGAGATAGCAAATGACAACATCTTAGCTATATGTGCCAGCTCTGAGCAACATTACTCATTAGAAGAAATTCCACACTGTGGCTTCTGTCTCTCTTTGATCACTGCCCCTCCCTTGTTGGTAGGATCTGTACTGGTACAGCCTTTGGGGAATATGTTTAAAATTTAAAAATACACATAATCCTTGATTCTGACACTGTATGAATATTTCTGTAGGACTGATTATGAGAGGGAAAAGCAGCCCCTGACATCTAGGAATTGGCCTAACACTTAATAGAGAGGCCTTGTTGTTTCTAGTTGCTTACCTGGCACCCATAGCTAGGTGGAGGTGTTCTTTCGTTGGACACACAGAAAGAAAGAGAAAGAAAAGAAAGAAAAATAGAGAGAGAAAGAAAAGAAGAAAAGAAAGAAGGGAGGAAGGAAGGAAACAAACCTCATAGCATCCCAACACTGGACAAGGTCACTTTGTGACTGTGAAGAAGAGAGAGCAAAACAAAAGAGACAGCTTCCTGGAACTTTACCCATAATGGCTTAACCAAAACCCAAATTCTGCAATTTTTAACACCCTCTTACTGAAATCCCTCATGGTTCTCCATGATGCAACTAGCAAATACCGGACTTACTTGCTGGGGGTCTTTGGTGGGAGGGAAGAAACAGTTTTTAAAGACAGAATGTTGTTTATTACAGTAGTTTAATAGCAAATGTTGAAAACAACCTATTCAGAAATATGAAAATGATTCAATAAGTTATGACACATCCATTATATGAAATAGCCCTTGAAGAGTTAGAGGCACAGTTATTCAAATGAGGAAAAAATCTCTACATTGCGCTGTTATATTGGAGGAAAGGGCAAGCAGGTTAAATAAAATCACAAAGAATAGGACACTACTATGTTTAAAGAAAAACAAATTTGTGTGTGTGTGTGTGTTTGTGTGTGTGTGTGTGTGTGTGTACCGAAAAAGTTCTGGAAGAATATCACATTCTTAACAGAGCCATGGGGAAGAGAAGAGATAAAGAAATATTTATACCTTATTATTTTAATTTTGACAAAATTTTGTAAGTTTATAATTTTTGGAAAGGATACTGAGAAGTCAATTTTTATAAGTTATACTTATAAAAATTGACTTCTCAGTAAACAAATACCATATGAGGAGTTCCCATCATGGCACAGCAGAAATGAGTCCGACTAGGAACCATGATGTTGAGGGTTCAATCCCTGACCTCACTCAGTGGGTTAAGGATCCAGCATAGCCATGAGCTGTGGTGTAGGTTGCAGTCATGGCTCAGATCTGGCGTTGCTGTGGCTGTGGTGTAGGCTAGAAGCTGTAGCTCCAATTAGACCCCTAGACTGGGAACCTCCATATGCTGTTGGTGTGGCCCTAAAGAGCCCCCCCAAAATTTAAAATACCATATTATCATATACATGATGTTTATATTGCATTATATATGTTGAAGAGGTGATAGATATACATTTCTCTGCATCTGCTTTTTGCATACATTACAGAAGCCCTCCCAAGTCAACTGGTATAGGCCTATCACAGTATTTATAAAAGGTACATATTATTCCTTAATAGAGATGCACAGAAATTATCTATTCTCCTATTGACAGACATTTGGTATGCAATTGAGCCACCACACACACACACACACACACACACACACATATCCTTTCATATGTATGGTTTCATTTTAGTGCTTTTTTTCCATATGGCATCAATTGATAGGAAAGGGATTTGAGGGGCAAAAGCAAGGGCTATTCTCAATTTTATTTCTTTTAATTTAATTTTTATTTTATATTGGATTATAGTTGGTTTACAATGTCATGTTCAAATGTAAAACAAAATGATTCAGTTATACATATATCCTTTCCTTTTCAGATTCTTTTCCCACATAGGTTATTATACAGTATTGAGTAGAGCATCCTATGTGATACAGTAGACCCTTGTTAATTATCTATTTTACATATAGTGTGTATATGCTAATCTCAAACTCCTAATTTAAGCCTCATTCCACCCCTCTTTCCTCTTTCGTAATCATGTTTGTTTTCTCTGTTTCTGCTTCTTTTTTGTAAGTGAGTTCATCTGTATAATTTTTATTTTCACATATAATGATCTCATATGGTATTTGTCTTTCTCTAACTTACTTAGTGTGATATCTCTAGGTATATCCTTGTTTCTGCAAATGGCATTACTTTGGTTTTTATGGCTGAGTAACATTCCATTGTATATATGTACTACATCTTCTTTATCCATTTCTCTGTCAGTAAACATTTAGGCTTCTTCCATGTCTTGGCTATCGTAAACAGTAATGCAGTGAACTTTAGAGTGCATGTACCTTTTCGTTTATGGTTTTCTGCAGATAGATGCCCAGGAGTAAGACTGCTGGATCATATGGTAGTTCTATTGTTAGTTTTTCAATAAACCTCCATAGTGTTCTCCATAGTGTTTGTATTAATTTACATTCCCACCAACAGTATAGAAGGGTTTCCTTTTCTCCAAAACCTCTTCGACATTTATTGTTTGTAGACTTTTTTGATAATGGCCATTATGACTGGTGCCAGATGATACCTTATTGTAGTTTTGATTTGCATTTCTTTAATAATTAGTGATGTTGAGCATCTTTCCATATGCTTTTTGGCCATCTATTTGTCTTTGAAGAATATCTTCCGCTCTTTTTTTACCGGGTGATTTGATTTTTTTTTTATAGAGAGTTCAAGAGTTGTTAGTATATTTTGGAGATTAATTCCTTGTCAGCTGTTATATTGGCAAAGATTTTCTCCCATCTGTGGCCTGTATTTTCAATTTGTTTATGGTTTGCTGTGCAAAAACTTTTAAGTTTTATTAGGTTCCATTTGTTTATTTTTATTTTTATTTTCATTTCTCTGAGAGGTGGATCCAGAAAGATAGTGCTATGATTTATGCCAAATGCTTATGTTTTCCTCTAAGAGTTTTATTCTCTCCAGCATTACATTTAGGATTTTAGTAGTTTTCTAGTAGCATCTGTAGGATTTTCTATGAATAGCATCATGTTGTTTGCAAACAGTGACAATTATACTTGTTCTTGTCCAATTTGGATTCCTTTTATTTCTTTTCCTTCTCTGCTTGTCATAGCTAGGACTTCCAAAACTACTGAATAAATGTGGTGAGAGAGGACATCCTTATCTTATTCCTTATCCCAGAAGAAATGCTTTCAAGCTCTTCACCACTGAGAATGATATTAGCTATGGGTTTATCATATTTGGCCTTTATTATGTTGAGGAAGTTTTCCTCTTTGAGAACTTTCTGAAAAATTTATTATAAATGGTTGTTGAATTTTTTCAAAAGCTTTTTATTCATCTGTGCTGATGATATGGTTTTTGTTCTCCAGTTTATTAATGTGGAATACCACACATTTGTGGATATTGAATCATCTTTGCATCTCTGGGATAAATCCTGCTTGATCATGGTGCATGACCCTTTGAGTGTATTATTGGATTCAGTTTGCTAGTGTTTTGTTGAGGATTTTCACATCTATGTTCATCAGTTATACCAATGTGTGATTTTCTTTAGTTGTGGTATCTTTGTCTGATTTTGGTATCAGGGTGATGGTGGCCTCGTAGAATGGATTTTGGAGTATTCATTTCTCTGCAGTTTTTGGAATAGTTTCAGAAGGATAGGTGTTACCTCTTCTCTAAATGTTTGATAGAATTCACCTATGAAGCCATCTGGTCCTGGACTTTTGTTGGCTGGAAATTTTTTAATCACAATTTCAAGTTCAGTATTTGTGATTGGTCTGTTCATATTTTCTATTTCTTCTTGATTCAGTCTTAGAAGGTTGTACCTTTATAAGAATTTGTCCATTTCTTCTAGGTGGTCCATTTTATTGATGTACATTTGCTTATAGTATTCTGTTATAATCCTTTGTATTTCTGTGGTGTAGCTTGTAACTTCTTTTTCGTTTCTAGTTATATTAATTTGAGCCTTCCCCATTTTTATCTTGATGAGTCTGACTAAAGGTTTATCAATTTTTTTTATCATTTCAAAGAACCAGATTTTAGTTTCATTGATCTTTTCTACTGATTTCTTAATCTTTATTTCATTTTTTCTGTTTTGATCTTTATTATTTCTTTCCTTCTACTTGCTTTGGGATTTGTTCTTTATTAGTTGCTTTAGGTCTGAGGTTAGATTGTTTATTTCAGATTTTTCTTGTTTTCTGAGGTAAAATTTTATTGTTATAAATTACCCTGTAAGAATTTCATTTGCAGCGTTCCCGTCATGGCACAGCAGAAACGAATCTGACTAGGAACCATGAGGTTGCAGGTTTGATTCCTGGCCTTGCTCAGTGGGTTAAGGATCTGGCATTGCTGTGAGCTGTGGTGTGGGTCACAGACAAGGCTCAGATCTGGTGTTTCTGTGGCTGTGGTGTAGGCCAGCAGCTACAGCACTGATTGCACCCCTAGTCTGGGAACCTCCATATGCATGGGTGCAGCTCTAGAAAAGACAAAAAAAAATTATTTATAGGAGTTCCTGTCGTGGCTCAGTGGTTAACGAATCCAACTAGGAACCATGAGGTTGCGGGTTCGATCCCTGGCCTTGCTCAGTGAGTTAAGGATCCGGCATTGCTGTGAGCTGTGGTGGAGGTCGCAGACATGGCTCAGATCCTGCGTTGCTGTGGCTCTGGAGTAGGCTGGCAGGTACAGCTCCCCATTTGACCCTTAGCCTGGGAACCTCCATATGCTGTGGGAGTGGCCCTAGAAATGGCAAAAAGACAAAAAAAAAAAAAAAAAAGAATTTCATCTGCTGCATCCCATAACTTTTGGCTTATTGTGTTCTCATTGTCATTTGTCTCTAGGTATTTTTTGATTTCCTCTTTATTTTCTTCACTGATCCATTGGTTGTTTAGTAACATATTATTTAACCTCCACATGTTTGTGTTTTATACAGTTTTTTCCCTTGGAATTGATTTCTAATCTCATATTGTTATGATCAGAAAAGATGCCTGATAATGTTTTTCCATTTTCTTAAATTTACTGAGGCTTGTTTTGAGGCCCAGAATGTGATCTATCCTGGACAAAATTCCACGTATACTTGAGAACAAAGCTTACTCTGCTGCTTTCTGATGGAATGTTCTATAAATATCAGTTAAGTCCACCTAGTAATGTAATGTAAGGTCTATATTTCCTTGTATTGATTTTCTATCTGGGTGATCTGTCCATTAATGTAACTAAGATGTTAAATCTCCCAATATTATTGCATTACTGTTGATTTCTCCTTTTATGTCTGTTGGCTTTTGCCTTATATATTGAGGTGTTCCTTTATGAGTGCATATATACTTACAATTGTTATATCTTATTCCTGGCTTGACCTTTTGATCATTATGTAATGTCCTTCTTTGTCTCTTGTAACAGTCTTTAAAGCTTATTTTACTTCACTGAGTATGATAATCTCTAGGTCTTTCAATGTTGCTACAAATGGCATTATTTCATTTTTTGAGGCTGAGTAATATTCCATTGTATATATGTACCACATCTTCTTTATTTATTCCTCTGTCAGTGGACATTTAGGTTGCTTCCATGTCTTAGCTATTGTAAATAGTGCTGCAATGAACTTTGTGGTACTTGTAAATTTTCAAACTATGGTTTTCTCTGAATAAAATCCCAGGAGCAGGATTGCTGAATCATATGGTAGTTCTACTTTTAGTTTTTGAGGACCCTCCATACAGTTTTCCATAGTGGTTGTACCAATTTACATTCCTACCAACAATGTGGGAGGGTTCCCTTTTCTCCACATTTATTGTTCGTAGACTTTTTTATGATGGCCATTCCGACTGGTGTGAGGTGATACTTCATCATAGTTTTGATTTTCATTTCTATAATAATTAGCCATGTTGAGCATTTTCATGTGTGGTTTTTTTTTTTTGCCATCTATATATGTCTTCTGAGGAGAAATGTCTGTTTAGATCTTCTGCCCATTTTTTTTTATTCTTTAAGTTGATCTTCATGAGTTCTTTGTATATTTTGGGTGAATTTCTTGTCAGTTGCTTCAATTACAAATATTTTCTCCTATTCTGTGAGTTGTGTGTTTTTTTTTTTAATGGTTTCCTTTGCTGTGCAAAAACATGTAACTTTAATTAGGTCCTATTTGTTTATTTTCATTTTTATTTTCAAACCTATAGGAGGTGGATCCAAAAAGATATCCCACAGTTCATGTCAGAGAGTGTTCTGCCTATGTTGCCTACAGATTATCATACTAAGTGAAGTAAGTTAGACAGAGAAAGACAAACATCATATGATATCATTTATATGTGGAATCCTCAAAAAAGATACAAATGAACTTATTTGCAGAAGAGGAGACCCATAGACTTTGTTTTTTTTATTTTAATGATTTTTTTTTCATTATAGTTGGTTTACAGTGTTCTGTCAATTTTCTACTGTACAGCAAAGTGACCCAGTCATATATATATATATATATTCTTTTTCTCACATTATCCTCCATCGTGTTCCATCACAAGTGACTAGATATAGTTCCCTGTGCTATACGGCAGGATCTCATTGCTTATTCACTCCAAATGCAATAGTTTGCATCTATTAACACCAGACTCCCAGTACATCCCAATCCTTCCTCCTCCCTCTTGGCAACCACAAGTCTGTTCTACAAGTCCATGAGTTTCTTTTCTGTAGAAAGGTTCATTTGTGCCATATATTAGATTCCAGATATAAATGATAACATATGGTATTTGTCTTTCTCTTTTTGACTTACTTCACTTACTATGAAAGTCTCTAGTTTCATCCATGTTGCTGCAAATGGCATTATTTTGTTCTTTTTTATGGCTGAGTAGTATTCCATTGTGCATATGTACCACATCTTCTTAATCCATTCATCTTTCTGTGGACATTTAGGTTGTTTCTATGTCCTGGCTATTGTGAATAGTGCTGCAATGAACATAAGGGTGCATGTATCTTTTTCAAGGAAAGTTTTATCTGGATATACACCCAGGGGTAGGATTTCTGGGTGCTATGGTAGTTCTATGTTTAGTTTTCTCAGGTATTTCCATATTATTTTCCACAGTGGTTGTACCAATGTACCTTCCCACCAACAGTGTAAGAGGATTCCCTTTTCTCCACACCTTCTCCAGCATTTGTTATTTGTTGAATTTTTAATGATTTCTGAATGGTGTGAGAGACTCATAGACTTTGAAAACAAACTTATAGTTACCAAAGGGGCATGTGGGGAGAGGGATGGGTTGGGGGTTTGGGATTGGCATATATCCACTGTGGTATATGGAATGATTGGCAAATAGGGAACTGCTGTATAGCACAGGGAACTCTACTCAATAATCTATGATAATCTATATGGAAAAAGAATCTGAAAAATAATGGATGTGTGTGTATGTATAACTGAATCACTTTGTTGTACACCAGAAATTATCACAAATTTTAAATCAACAGTACTTCAATAAAACTTTGAAAAATAAATATTCCAGAAAATATCTATTTTGTCTGATATGAGTATTGCTACTCCAGCTTTCTTTTGATTTCCTGTTGCATGGAATACTTTTTTCCATCCATTCTCTTTCACTCTAAATGTGTCCCTAGATCTGAAGTGGGTCTCTTGTAGACAGCACGTATGTAGGTCTTATTTTTGTATCCATTCATCCAATCTATATCTTTTGGTTAGAGCATTTAATCCATTTTCATTTATGGCAATTTTTTGATATGTATGTTCTGCCATTTTAAAAATTATTTTGATTTGTTTTTGGAGGTCTTTTTATTCCCTTCTGCTTTTGTTATTTTCTTTTGTGATTTTATGACTATATTGTTGTATTTGGATTTCTTTTTCTTTTTGTATATATCTATTGTAGTTTTTGTTTGCAGTTCCCATGAGATTTTATATAGCAGGCTATATATATATATGATTGTTTTAAGCTGATGGTCTCAAATGCATTTCCAATATCTTGCATTTATACTTTCCTCTTCTCACAACTGCTGATTTTGATATCATAAATGTGTGTGGATTATTTCCTACTTTTACTGTGTGTTTGCCATTGCTGGTATGCTATCCCCTTCACAATTTTCTTGTTTCTGGTTGTAAACTTATCTTTTCCACCTAGAGAACTTCCTTTAACATTTGTTATAAAGCTAATTTGGTGGTGTTGAATTCTCTTGGTTTTCTTGTTTTTTTTCTTATCTGTAAAGTTTTCAATTTTGCCTTTGAATCTGAATAAGAGTATTGCTGGGTAGAGTATTCTTGGTTATAGGTTTTTCCCTTTCATCCCTTTAAATATATCATTCTAATCTCTTCTGGCCTGCAGAGTTTCTGCTGAAAAGTCAGCTTATAACCTTATGGGGATTTCCTTGTACATTATTTGTTGCTTTTAATATTTTGTCTTTGTCTTTAATTTTTGTCAGTTTGATTAATATGTGTCTTTCTAAGTTCCTCCTTGGGTTTATCCTGTAAGGGACTCTCTGCACTTTGTGGACTTGAGTTTTTCCTTTCCCATGTTAGGGAAGTTTTTGGCTGTAATATCTTCACATATTATTTCTCTTCTTCTCTTCTCTTCTCCATCCTCCTTGGATGCCTATAATACAATGTTGTGTGTTTAAAGTTGTCCCAGAGGTCTTTGAGACTGTTCTCATTTATTTCCCCTCTTTTTTCTTCATTCTTTTCTGCATCAGTGATTTCTACCACTGTGTCTTCCAGCTCACTTATTAATTCTCCTGCCTCATTTATTCTGCCCTTGATTCCTTTTAGTGTATTTTTCATTTCCCTTATTATATTGTTCATCTCTGTTTGTTATTTAAATCTTCTGTCTCTTTGTTAAACATTTCTTATGTCTTCTTGGTCTCTGCCTCCATTCTCTGTCCAAGATAGTGGATCATTTTTATCATCAATACTCTGATTTATTTTTCAGGTAAATTGCCTATCTCCATTTCATTTAGTTGTTCTTATGGATTTTTATCTTGTCCCTTCATCTGGAACATATTTCTCTGCCACCTTATATTGTCTAACTTTGTGTGTTTGTGATCTCCTCCCTGCAGGCTGCAGGATTGTATTTCCTCTTGCTTCTGGTGTCTGCTCCCTGGTGGGTGTGGTTGGTCCAAAGACTTGCATAGGCTTCTTGTTGGGAGTGACTGGTGCCTCCCTCCTGCTGTATGGAGTTGGGTCTTATTAATCTGATGGGCAGGGCCATGTCAAGGTGTGTTTAGAGGTGGCTGTGAGCTCAACATGACTTTAAGCAGTCTGTCTGCTGATGGGTGGAGCTGTGTTTCTACCCTGCTAGTTGTTTGGTCTGAGGCACTCCAGCATTGGAGCCTGCAGGTTATTAGCTAGGCCAGGTTTTGATGCCAAAATAGTGACCTCTGGGAGAGTTCTGGATGATCAATATTCCCTTTGGCCTTAGCTACCAGTGTCCTTGCCCCCACAGTGAGCCAAAGGCAATCCCTACCTTCCAGGAGATCCTCCAACTCCTTTGGGCAGGTCTAGCTCCTTCTCCAGTGGAGTCACTACTTTGTGCTGGGTCCCAGTGCGTGTGACATCTTGTGTGTGCCCTTCAAGAGTATAAGGCACTCTGTTCCCCCAGTCCTGTGAAGTTCCTGCATTCAAGCCCTTCTGCCCTTCAAAGCCAAGTACTCCAGGGGCTCCTTCTCCCAGTGCCACATTGTAAGGCTGGGGAGCCGATGTGAAGCTCATAACTCTCACTCCTATGGGAGAACCACTGCAATATAATTATTTTCCATTTGTGAGATTCTCACCTTGCTGGTATAGGATTTGATTATATTGTGAAAATGCTTTTCCTATTGTCTCCTTGTGGTTTCTTCTTTGTCTTTGGATGTAGAATATCTTTTTTGTATGTTCTAGTATTTTTTGTCAATAGTAGTTGAGCAATTAGTTGTGATGTTGGTGTTTTCATGAAAGGAGGTGATCTCAAGTCCTTCTACTCCATCATCTTGTTTGGAATTGTGGGCTGGTTTTAATTTGGATGCTTGCTTCCTCTTTCCTCAGTGTGTGCTGGTTGTTATGCCCTTGAAATAGGGTATACAGGACCAGAAGCTCTTGAGAGTGCCCTCAGTATGGCAAGGGCAGTGCTTGGGACATGTTCATAGGTCTTGTAGTAGTGCCTGTGGCCCAAGAAGTCCTGATGGGGAGATAGCACTTGCCTGCTCACCAGTGTTGTAGTGGCAGTGGCAGCCCATGCCCTCCTTTGCAGCCCACCATGTCTGCAGCAGCTCACACCCATGCCCAAGAGCTACTTAGGTATTGTCCTTTTACCTAGGAGTACTTACAGGGAATGAAACTCTTATGACATGACAGTCTTAACCCTCTCCTCACACACTTCACCCCCTGCCCCAACAGTGGCACCTTGCCACTCTGGCAGGCCCAGACTTCTGAGTACACCGTTAGTGGCCACAGGCTAGTCTCTTTAGGCTGTCTCTATGCAGCCAACCCTGGTCCTCTACCTGAGGCTGACCCCTAAAACCTGAGCTTTAGCATCCAGCCCCACCTGCAGAAGCAGATGAGTATCAGGCTAGGGAGCACCAGGTAGCAGTGCTAATCTTCTTGTAGGTCACTCTCTGTTTTGCCTTCCACAAACTAGTTGCTATGCCTTACTTCTAGGATCCAAAGTTTCCCCTCCATCCAAGATGAGCTACCTGCCTGTGAGTGGAATTTCCAGGATGCAGAAAATTTCCTCCTTCACAGCTACATCTCTGGGGCCCAGGCTCTGTTCCAATTCATCTCTCTCTCTCTCTCTCTCTTTTTTTCTTTTACCTTTTATCCTATGTAGTTGCATGGAGATTTTCCTACCCTTTCAGAAGTCTGAGGTCTTCTTCCAGCATTCAGCATATGTTCTATGTGAATTGTTCCACTTGTAGATGTATTTTTAATGTATTCGTGGGAAGATGAGAGCTCCACATCCAACTTCTTCACCATCTTGTTTTTCTTCCTTCCAATTTCAATTTTCAGGGTAAAATCATGGTCCCAAATAAGACTAAATTTGACTATGCTCTGTTTACAATCATAAAAAATAGATCCTTTATATTGTCTTTCTTGACACCAGGATTAGCTAGATAACTTATAGAGCCAGGAGAAAAATGGAAACATAGTGCCCATTATTCAAAATGCAGGAAAAAAATGTGCCATGAAAGGTAGTAAGATATTAAAAGTTTTCCTTTTTTCTACAATCTCTTCTTTGATCTGTCATGCTCTCTGAGGATGTCAGTACTACTGGACAAGTTCATACTCTCATATGCACCCAAGTACTGGGCTGCAATTTGTCCCAAAGTGATACCCACCTGCTGCCAGGCTCAGCATATATATTGAAGCAGTTTATGTTGAAGAGACTTTCCCCACATACTTCAAAAAAAATCTATTGCAAAGGATATTTTTCTTTAAAATATTTTTCTCCAGTTTTTGAAATTATGAACAGTAAGTTAATGTTCCAACTCTCTCTCTCAACCTACAATATTTTATTGATCATCCAACCACATCAAAATATTAGACATATTTCTCATAACTCACATACTTCATAGGAGCAATAATTTTTGAATTATCTCAAATCATGCTTGCAAATACATGTTAAACCCATAACAGTTTCACCATTTTGCTTATAGTAGTCTCTGAAGCCACTCATTTGTCACCATTCACCTAGCACAATCATCACCAGCTAAAGATGGATGAGTAAGTAGCAATTTAGGAAGTTGCTACAGATAGTATTGCATGCTTTATTTGTACTTTGTTGATCTGTCTTAGAGTTTTTAAATACTTGTTTTTATTTTCATAGCATGTTCATCTTTTGACAAAGTGAAATAAACCTATTCTATAATTACGCTAGTAACCCATGACAAGAAATAAGTGGTAAATGTTGCTTATATAGTTATATGATGTTCACATTATCTGTTTCTAAATTTTAAAATGAAAAGACACTATCAGTTATAACTAAATGCATCATCACCTACATATATATGTCATAGCTTTAAAAAACGTTAAGTTTTAATTCCTATCAAATTGCTTGCTGATACTTATATTCTTAATGATGTTTCTATAATAATCTACTTGCTATTATTCTTTGTTTATGACCCTATTAGATTATGATTTGGAAGTGCAACTATGGCTGAAAATTCCCATGTACTACTAGTGACATATTTCACAATGAACATAGAAAGGCTACTGCACACTGTTTAAATTCTTACCAAAATTTCCCTAAATCATGTATCTGCTAATCACCCCACATGCCCCCATAATGAACAATTTTATCTTTAATGGCTTTTAGCATAATAATTGTTTATTGTGTGAATTTTGGAAAGTAAAAAATTAGAGAATTTATAATGGCCATCTGTAAGCCTACCACTAACTTTACATTTCAATGTATATCTCTTCATAAATATATCTTATAGCCCAACAAAATTGAGATCATATCATACATATGATTTTGTAGCTACTTTCCATACTACATATATCCTATAAAACTTTTAAATGTACTTCTTGGTATGACTTTATACTAGACTTCTCCATAAGTTTAACAGTAGCTATACTAACATCCCATGCCTAGAATGATTCTGTTTATTACAGATATCTAAATTTCTCCTTGAATTTTGCTTAGTTACATTAAGTGACCTATTTCCTCTTTTAAGTAATTGATAAGAATTAGTACCTAGTGGCTCAAACTCATAACAAATTTGGCTTTAAAAGGTGAAAAACCTTTTGGTTGTTTTTTAATTATTAGACTCTAAATTTAAGAAAATTAAAAATCCAAAAAGAAGCTGGGTTGAGCTACTACATACAGAAGCTTGTTTTATTTTTCAGAGGCACACTTAGGAATGTAATTTTAAATGCAGAAAAATACTAAGAACTCAGTAGTACGTAAAAGTTTTAAAAATACCATTAACAAGTAGATAGTAATTTTTTGTTGTTGTTTTGCACCTCATTTATTCAAATACTTCCTTTTACAAAAGATATTTAGAAATTAACCGTACACCCATTAAGGGGCTGAGGTATATGCTTCTCTTCATCCTCAGTGCCTAACACACAAAAAAAGTTTGCTTGTTGCTGCCACTGCTGCTTCTACTCTTGTTGATAAAATTGATAAGAACATTATCTTGATTTCTGCCTCACTCTGTTGCTCCTCAATAACTTGGAAAAGTTAGTGTACACCTGAGTTATCTTCAAATATTGAGTAATAAACCAAAATATCTAAGCCTCAGCCTTTAGTAGAATTATTGAAAAGACTTTAAAAATGAGACTCTACAAACTGATTAAGTTGAGCAATCTTATGTTCCCAGGCCACAGGCAATGATCTTACAGTAGATAATTCACATCCTCTTATTACTCTGGCCTAAATTTCTCTCCATTCTTACACTCTAAATAATGCCCTCAGTCTTTGCCCTTTACTCTACAGATAATATCAATTACTACTTGTCCTTAAACATCCTGAAATCTCATTAAAAATCTATATTCTTTATATTCAATGTATCTTCTATGGAATAACAATGTATTCTTCGTTTTCAGTGCAATTGTTGGTGCTAGATAGTAGGCAAAACATACATGACCTGAATGGTATCCCTGGGCCCCAGTACTGGAGTCCTTCAGCACTTAAGTGTGTATTGGATAGAATTATTAGAGGTCACCATATGCAGGTCCTCAGCAGATGGGACTACCAAAGATAATCACCTCCAAATTGCAAATTAAGATCTTACTTGCAGGTTTCTTCCTCATTCTTTTTTTTAACCTTTATGAATAACTTTAATCCATTAAATGACTGAATAAATACATTCAGTAAAATAAAATGAGATTCCAATAGAAATATAATGTCATCTCAATAAATTTTCCAAGATTGTTTTTTCTTTTTTAATAGTAAAGTATAGTTGATTTACATTGTGCCAATTTCTGCTATTGTAAAAAACAATACAGGGAGTTCCCGTTGTGGCGCAGTGGTTAACAAATCTGACTAGGAACCATGAAGTTGTGGGTTTGGTTCCTGGCCTTGCTTAGTGAGTTAAGGATCCAGCATTGCCGTGAGCTGTAGTGTAGGTTGCAGATGCGGCTCGGACACCACCTTACTCTGGCTCTGGCATAGGCCAGCTGCTACAGCTCCGATCTGACCCCTAGCCTGGGAACCTCCATATGCCATGGGAGTGGCCCTAGAAAAGGCAAAAAGACAAAAAAAAAAATACAAAATGGCAAAAAAAGCAAAGTGACTCAGTCATACATACATATACATTCTTTTTTATATTGTTTTTCATCATGATCTGTCTCAGGAGATTAGATATAGTTCCCTGTGCTAAACAGTAGGACCTTGTTTATCCATTCTAAATGTAATAGTTTGCATCTACTAACCCCTAATTCCCTCTCCCTTCCCCTTGGCATTCTTGTTAATGATGAGAAGGCTAAATGGGGTGACAAAGTAAAAACTGTTTCAATAGGGAAAGAGAATATATAAAGTTTTTTTGAAACTCTTGAGAGCTCAGCATGGAATGTTACATCATATTTATCATAATTCCATTGTATACCATGAGATCAGTAGGTTTCCTTGGATTCTGTAAATCAGACTGGTTAGTCTTTAATAGATTGTCCCTGTGACTTCCTAAAAGCCAAGGTTATGTGGGTGGAGGAGTCCCAACACAAATAACATGGTAATGGAGTTTCTGTTGTGGCTCAGCAGTAATGAACCCAACTAGTATCCATGAGGATGCTGGTTCAACCCCTGGTCCTTCTCAGAGGGCTATGGATCTGGCGTTGCTGTGAGCTGTGATGTAGGTTGCAAACATGGCTCAGTTCTGGTGTTGCTGTGGCTGTGGCATAGGCTGGCAGCTTCAGCTCCAGTCTGACCCCTATCCTGAGAACTTCCATGTGCCATGGGTGCAGCCCTAAAAAAAAAAAAAAAAAAAAAAAAAAGTGGGAATTCTCCTTTTATCTTAAATTTCTATTTTTTTATTGACTAAATCTTCTTCTCCTTTTATCTTAAATTTCTATTTTTTATATTAAGAGGTTAGTGTGTGGTCTATCACAACAGTTAGGCTGTAGGGTCTGGAGGAAAGTGGAGGCGATGACAGAAGGAAAACATAATAGAGGGAGGAAAAGAACTAGAATGATCAGAACTCCACAAATATAAAATATCTATGTTCACTTCCTTGCAAAATTTAGGATCCAAATTGATGATTTACCATAAAATATTTTTATTGACTAGTTGAAGTTCATTTCTTTGAGGTTTTGGCAGTGACTTCATTCTTAGAGTTTTTCTCCATTGTCCTCATTCTTAGAAACTCAACAGAACAGTTTTGTTTTCTTAGCCCACTCTAGCCTCCATCAGCATACCCTTCTATATGAAATGTTTCTGTGCATGTAATCACATAACATTATCTTCATCTCTTTTCATTTTGTGAGAATCCAGTTAAGCTCTTTAAAGATCCCAGATATGTGCTAATTAGAGTGGCCACCCTAAAGGTATCAGTAAATCAGGCCACTTCTAATCCAGCCCTCTCAGTGTATTTGAAATGCCTTAGGATGGACAAGGGTATTGAAAAATATCAACCCTAGAGAACAAATTTTATCACCCCTGTCAAATAACACTCACACTGATGAATTCTGACATTCACCTCCATATAAGTCAGAATCCACTTATTATTTAATTAGCCAACTCTATGTAACTTCTGCCATTAAGTTTGACAACATATGTAGCCTCTCTCTTTTCTTGTATGATGATATAATCTGGCAAGAATTAAAGAGGAATTTAAAATTGAGAGTTCAGTCTTCAAAGTCATATATTCTCTGACCTGTACCTTGGCATCTTTTGGGCAATGTGAGTTTCTCTGAAGAACTAAACCCTATTGTAACACTGTGCGGTTTGGTGCCATTTTTAAAAAGCAAATTCTTGACATGAAATTGAGAATTATTTCTCGAAAGGGGTGAACTTTTGAGTACATAATGGTTCATGTGGTTTATCTGAAATATAATTGTTATTTAAGTAGCCTTTGAATTGAGTACTTGTTTATTGAGAACTGAACAAGATCTTCTACTTCTGTGGGTATAGACTGGCTATTGAAAATGCTTCTAATTCCGCATCTTGAGTAGCTGAGGGAGTAAGATCTCTACAGTTTAAAGGGAAAGTGCACCCCCTTTCTCCTAAACCTTCCTTTTTCAAAAAAGAGGGAACCCTCCCCCAAATCCCAGTTTCTAGAAATACTTGCATGGTATCATATACAACAGTTGTTTTGTTAAACTAATACCTTGGATTATGATAATGCTAAGCATTACATTATCCTACTAGAAATACCCTCTTCTTTTGTGGAATTTCTCCTTCCCTAATCCATCCATGTGTTTCCACTGTGAGCTGTCACTGTATACAACTTCCCTACCTAGAAGTTGGGTAGGTCCCTAACTCATACTGAGCCCAAAATACTGCCCCATCCCTGGGGTACATTGACTGTCTGAAAACCAAATTGGTGGCTTTGACTGGAACCAGAGGACTTCTTCGTAGCAGCTAATTATAAATTGTCAAGATCTCCTATGGCTTTTTGAGTTATATTGATGAAAGTTTTTTGGTCTGCAATGGTCTAGAGCCATGATCTGTCAGGTTTTGTTTTTTACTCTTTTTGGTGTTGTTATCAGAAAAAATTTAAATTACCTATGTCCCTCATATATTTTGCCTTGGATGGTTCAATGATCTGAATGTTTGTATTGCCTTCCAATTCATATGTTGAAACCTTCCCCTGATGTGATGGTATTAAGAAGTGGGAACTTTCCAGGTGATTAGGTCATAAGAGCTCTGCCCTTATGAATGAGGATTAGTGCCCTTATAAAAGAAGCCTGTATATATATGTATTACTGGGTCAGTTTGCTATGCTGCAGAAATTGGCACAACACTGTATATCTACAGTTTAATTAAAAAAAATATTTTAAAAAGCCTGAGAAAGCTCCCTTTCCCTGTCAGCCATGTTAAGTTACAGCTAGAATACTACTATTTATGACCAGATGCAGGCCCACACCAAACACAGAACTTAACCATGAAGGCACCTTGATCTCAGACTTACAGCCTCCAGAATCATGAGAAATAGATTTCTGATGTTTATAAGCCATTCAGTCTATGGTACTTTTTTAATGGCAGTCTGAATGGACTAAGAAACTTTGTATCCCATTGGTCAGCACTAATCTATAGATTTAAAGCAATTCCAAACACAACCCCCACCGACTTTTGTTAAAAATTGATAAACTCATATAAAATTCATATTGAAATGCAAAGAACCAAAAGAATTTTTTGAAAAAGAACAATGTTGAAGAACTTACATTCTCTGGTTTCAAGACTTATAAGTCTACAGTAATCAAGGCAATGTGGTATTTGGCCTAAGGATAGACAAACAAATCAGTGGAACAGAATAGAGTATAGAAATTGAGCCGCATCGTATAACTTCAGCTAATTTTCAACAAGGCATGAATGTAATTCAGTGAGGAAAGTATGCTCTTTTCAACAAATAATGTTGAAAAAAACTAGACAGCTATGTAGAGAAAAATGAATCTTGATCCTCATCTCATGTGATACACAGTGATAATTTGAAATAGACCATAGTACTAAATATGAACTCTAAAATTATAAAACTTCTGACAGAAAACATAGGAAAAATCTTTTCAGTCTTTTTCCTTAATAGGAAATGTCTTAGGATGAAAAAGTACAAATTATAAAAGACCAAAAAAACTTATTTGGGACATTATCAACATTTAAACTTCTGCTCAATAAAAATTTCTACATTTCATTAAAAAAGTACTAACCACCAGAGTTCCCACTGTGGCACAGTAGAATTAGCTGCAACTTGGAAACCATGGGACTCAAGTTTAATCCCCAGCCTGGCAGAGTGGTTTAAGGATCCAGTCCTGCCACAGCTGTAGCTTAGGTCACAGCTGCACTGCAGGTCTGATTCCTGGCCTGGGATATGCCAAGGGGCAGCCAAAAAAGGAAAAAGAAAAAAAAAACTAGCCACAAACAGAAAATATTTGCAATAAGTGTATCCAACTGAGGACTAGATCTAGAATATATGAACAGCTCTTAAAATTCAGTAATAAGAACAAAAGCCATCTAGTTAAAATTAGGCAAAGATTTTAACAGAAATTTCATAAAAGAAAATAGATAGCAAATAAAGAAATAAAAATGCTCTTAGTCATTAGTGAAATGTAACTTAAAACCACAGTGAGATGTAGCAAACACCTATTAGAATAGGTAAAATAATTTTATACTAATTTTAAATTCATAATAATAAGGTATCTATAAAGTCTTACTCAGCATAATAAATTTGCTGTTTATTCCCTATAAATAAATAAACAACAATGTATTGAAAGTTCATTCCTTGTTATTGCCAAGGAGTGTGTATGGATATAATTATTTAAACATTTACCTGGTGATGGACAGTGGATTGTTCTAACTTGGAGCTATGATGAGTAAATCTATGAAACTTCATAAACAAATCTGTGTGTGGATCTGTTTTTATTGCTGTTGTGTGAATACTTAGGGATGGAATTCCTGGGTCAGATGGGAAATGAATGTCAACTTTGCAAGAAGCTGCCTGAGTGTTTCCTACAGTGAGTACCATTGTACATCCCCACCAACAATGTATGAAAATTTTTATTTCATATTCACGTTTATACTTAGTTTAAAATGTAACCATTTATTGTTCTTTGGTATCAGTCGTGATTTCTTTTTCATTTCTGATTTTAGAGATAAGGGCTCTCTCTCTTTTTCTTAATTAGACTGGCCAAGTGTTTATCAATTGTGTTTATCTTTTTAAAGAACCAGCTCTTAGTTTCATTGATATTTTCTATTTTTTCACTCATTTATTTCTGCCCTGATCTTTATGATTTTTTTGTTCCAATAATTTTGGGTTCTTTGTTTATTGTTTTTTAACATTAATGTTTAATGTTATCAAAATGTTTAACAATACATTTAGAAGAGTTTTTCTTTCAAATGGTGGTTAGGTACTTAAAGGATTTGTCAGGGAAAAGTTGTGATTCTAATCTCAAAGCTCAGTTTATGATAAATGAGGACAGGATATCATTTCAGATCTTTTAATCCTAAATTGTATTGCATTTTATTGGAGTACTGGATCTTCTATGAACAAGGACCCCTCTTTTTTTAACCCTATTTTTCAGTTGAAATATAGTTTATGTGCAATATTTTATGTTACAGGTAAATAATATAGTGAGTCACAATTTTTTTTTTGTCTTTTTAGGGCTGCAGCCATGGCACATGGAGGTTCCCAGGCTAAGGGTCGAGTCAGAGCTGTAGCCACTGGCCTCCACCACAGCCACAGCAACACGGGATCCAAGCTGCATCTGTGACCTATACCACAGCTCACAGCAACACTGGCTCCTTAACACTGGATCAAGGTGAGGGACCGAACCTATATCCTGATGGATGCCAGTCAGATTCATTTCTGCTGAACCATGACAAGAACTCCAGTGAGTCACAATTTTTAAAAGTCATTTCCCTTTTATAGTTATTATAACATACTGGTTCTATTCCCTGTGTTGTACAATATATCCTTGTAGCTTATTTTATACATAGCAGATTGTGCCTTTTAATCCCCTACCCCTATCTTCCCCCTCCCCTCTTCCCACTTGGTAACAACTAATTTGTTCTCTATATCTGTAAGTGTGCTCTTTTGTTATGTTCATTAGTTTGCTATACTTCTTATATTCCACATATAAGTGATATCATACAGTATTTATCTTTCTCTGGCTGACATCTTTCACTTAGCGTAATACATTCCAAGTCTGTCCATGTTATTGCAAATGGCAAAATTTCATTCTTTTTATGGCTAAGTGTTATTCCATTCCACCTACAACTTCTTTATCCATTTATCTGTTTATGAACACTTAAGTTGGTTCCATATCTTCTAGTTTTGGGTTTTGTTTTTCTTGTTTCTTTAGCTGTGAGCTTACATTGTTTAAGATTTCTCTTGTTTTCTGAGGTAGGCTTGTACAGAAATAAACTTCCCTTTTAGAACTACTTTTGCTGTTTCCCATGGATTTTGGATCTTTGTGTTTCCATTTTTATTTGTCTTGAGGTATTTTTTACTTTTTGATTTCTTCAGTGATCCATTGGTTGTTTAGTAACAAATTGTTTAGCCTTCTCGTATTTGTGGGGGTTTTACATTTTTTCTTTATGGTTTACATCTAGTCTCATAGTATTGTGGTCAGAAAAGATGCCTAATATAGTTTCAGTTTTCTTAAATTTACTGCGACTTATTTTGTAGCTAATATGTGATCTATCCTGGAGAATGTCCCATGTGCACTTGAAATGAATGTGCAGTCTACTGCTTTTGGATAAAATGTTCTATATATGCCTATAAAATCCATTTTGTCTAATGTATCATTTGAGACTTGTATTTCCTTATTGATTTTCTGTCTGGATGATTTGTATATTGATTTAAGTGGGTTGTTAAAGTTCTTTAGTATTATTGTGTTGCTTTCAGTTTCTCCCTTTATGTCTGTTAATATTTGCTTTATGTATTTAGGTGCTCTAATGTTGTTTACATGTATATATTTACAATTACTAAATTTTCTTCTTGGATTTATCACTTGATTGTTATGTAATATCCTTCTTTATCTCCTTTTATAGCCTTTGTTTTAAAGTCCATTTTGCCTAATATAAGTTTTGCTACCCTGGCTGCCATTTCATTTCTATTTAAAAGAATACCTTCTCCATCTGTTACTTTTAATCTATGTGTGTTTTTAGATCTGAAGTGTGTCTCTTGTAGGCAGCATATATGGATCTTTTTTTTGTATCATTCAGCCACTCTGTGACTTTTGATTTGGGTGTTTAGTCTATTTACATTTAAAGTAATTATTGATTGGTATGTACTTATTGCTATTTTGTTAATTGTTTGAGGGTTGTCTTATAGTTCTTTTTTGTTCCTTTCTTCTTCTTTTGCTCTCTTCCCTTCTGATTTAGTGACTATCTTTAGTTTACATTTGGATTCTTTTCTCTTTTTCTGTGTGTATCTATTGTAGATTCTTGGTTTGTGGTTACCATGAAGTTTATATATAGCAATCTTTCTATGTATATATCTGTGATTAAGTGGATAATCTCTTAATTTCAAACACATTTTGGCATTTCTGTGTTTTTGCTCCTCTCACCTCATGATTGCTGTTTTTGACATCATATTTTACATGTTTTTGTTAAGTGTATCCCTTAACTACTTATTGTGGTTATCGATGATTCTTACTATTTTGTCTTTAGTAACTTTACATATGGTTGATTTACTATACCTTTACTGTATATTTGTCTTTACTGCTGAGCCTTTTCCTTTTATAATTTTCATGTTTCTAGTTGTGTCATTTCCTTTTTGACTTAGAGAAGACCCTTTAACATTTCTTGTAAAATTTATTTGTGGTGCTGAACTCTTTTAGATTTTGATTGTCTGTAAAAGTTTTGATCTCTCCATCAAATCTGAATGAAAGCCTTCCTGAGCATTCTTGGTTGTAATCTTTTCCCTTTCATTGTTTTAGGTATATAGTGCCATTCCCTTCTGGTCTATAGAATTTCTGCTGAAAAGTTGATTCACAGACTTCTAAGAGTTCCCTTGTATGTAATTTATTGCTTTTTCCCTGCTACTTTTAATAGCTGCTCTTTATCTTTAACTTTTGCCATTTTAATTACAATGTGTTCTGTAATTTGGTTGATTCTGTTTGGGAATCTCTTTGCTTCTTGCACCTGGATGTCTGTTTTCTTTCTCAGGTTAAGGAAGTTTTCAGTCATTATGTACAAATATGTTCTCTACCCATTTCTTTCTCTTTTCTTCTTTCTCTCTTCTTCATTCTTCTATAATGTGAATGTTAGGATGCTTGATGTCCCAGAGGTTTCTTAAACTGTCCTCATTTTTTTCATTGTTTTTTTGTTTTGTTTTTTTCTGTTAAACTTCAGTGATTTCTACTCTTCTACCTTCTAGCTGACTGGTCTGTTACTCTGTATTTTTTAATCTATGTTGATTCCTTCTAACATATTTTTATTTCAATTTTGTATTCTTATTCCTATTTATTACTCTACATTTCATATAGTTCTTTTAGGGGTTTCTCTTGTTACTTCACTTGGAACATGTTCCTCTGTTGTCTCTTTTTGCCTAATTTGCTGTCCCTGTCTCTATGCATCCTGTAGATTGGTTGCATTTCCCACCTTGAAGAAATGGCTTTTTATAGGAGATATCCTATATGTCCAGGCAGTGTACTACCCTATGGTCATCACAGCTATATGCTCTAGGAGTGCCCCCTATTTGAACTGTATGAGTCCTTTTCTTGTGACAGGCTGACTACAGTGGGCAATCTGGTAGACACCCATGGCTGGCCCCTGTTCCAGCTGGTTGCCAAGCCCTGACTTGTGCATAGGCTACTGGCCGCTGTTTGGCAGGGCTGAGTCAGGAATTGGCTGGCTATGGAATTCTGAGGGATCTTGGACCTACTGCTAGCCCACTTGTGGGCAGAACTAGGTTCTGGGATGGGTGTTTGTGGGGCTAGGGTTTTCAGATCTAGTGTCAGCCTGCTAGTGCATGAGCCCTGTTCCTGATATAACAGGCTGCAGGTTCCAGGATGTTCCAATCTGGCACTGGCCCATTGGTCAGTAGGGCAGGACTTTGGGCAGCTGGCTAAGGGGTCTAAGATACCTCAGAGCTGGTGTTGACCTGCTGTTGGGTGGGGATCCTAGGGCTGGTGTCAACTTACCCATGAGTTGGCTGAGTCCTGATAAGGCAGGCTGAAGGGCTGTGATGGTCTCAGGGTTGTTGTCCACCTGCTGATGAGTGCTGTCAGGGCCAGGGAAACTTGGGGGCTAGTGCTCACCTACCAGTGATTGAAGCCAACTTCTCATTCTAGTATTGGCCCACTGGCAGGCAGACCTGGGTCTTGGGGTCTCTTGCTGCCAGTTCTGGGAGTCCTGGAGCTGGTGTTGACCCTCTTGTAGGAAGGACCTATTCCTGACACAGCTTGCTACCACTCTGTTCAGGGTGTCTCAAAGCTTGTGTAAGCCTGCTGGTGGTTGGGGCTGAATCCTGAAGTGGCTTGCTAATGGATCCAGGATGTTCAGAGTTGGTATTGGCCTGATGGCTGGCAGGAATGAAGCCCAGGTGGTCCCAGAGCTGATGCCGCCCTGTTGGTAGGTGGGCCTGATCCTGCCCTGGCAGGCTGTGGCATTATAGTGATCTTGGGGCTGGTATTGGAACTTCCTACTGGTTGGTGGGGCAGGGACACATGAGGTCTCAGGGCTTCTTTTTGACTACTGGTGGGTGAGGCTAGACCTGAGTCTAGAGTCAGCTCACTGGTGGATATAGCCAGGGATCAGGGGTTCCTAGGGCTGGTTTCTGCCCATTGGTGGGCAAGAGCTGGATCCTGGGGTCTCTGGCTGCAGGGCCCTTGAAATCCCAGGAATAGTGCTGGTGCACTGGTATGTACTGCTGGGTCCTGGTCCCACTGGTGGACAGGGCAATGTCCTGTGGCAACTGTGGGATCAGGAGGTTTTAAGGCAGACTGCCTGCTGGTGGGTAGGGCTGTATTTATGCCCAGCTAGCTGCTTGGCCTGAGGCATTCCTGTATTGGTGCCAACAGGCTGGTGGACAGGGTTAGGTCCCATTCATAAGCTATAGGGAAGACTCCAAAATGATGCTTACCAGCACCAGTGTCCATATGGTAGAATAAGCTCCAAAAAAATGGCTTACAGCAGTTTCTATATCCCCAAGAAGAGCCATAGCTGCTTCCTGCCTGTCTGAAGGGCTCTCCAAGATTGACAGGTAGGTCTGACCCAGGCCTATAATTTTTTTTTACCACCAAGCAATATGGAACCTTTATCTTAACTTGATGGGAGTAATCATTTTACAAATTTCATTGATTACTAGACGAAACAATGACAAAACCAGACTGCTATTTGATGTGAATCCATAGAAGTTCAGGCTTCAAGTCCAGCCAAGAAGTTTGTTACAATTTCTTTCAGTGTTGCATCTGACTCCTCCTTTCCATTAGCCCTGATTTTGCCCAGCAGGGTTTGGTGTTGGCTGACAACATGAGACAAGAAAGCATTCTCAAACTTTATAATTTTTCTTGGCTCAAGCTTTCAAATACTGCTTCTACCTTGGATCCTGAAGCATGTGAAATTTTGTGTGTGCTCTTTAAGAGTGGAATCTCTATTTCCCATAATTATCTGTGTCTCCTGAAAGTCCCTCTGGCCTTCAAAGCCAAACACTCTGGAGGCTTGTCTTACTGGTGAAGGACCCCTGGACTTCAGAGCCTGATGTAAGGCTCACACCCATTGCTCCTTGGGGAAAACATCTGCAATTTTGATTATATTCCTATTTGTGTGTCACCCAATCAAGGGTATGAATCTTGGCTCTACTGGGACTCTGCCTCTCTTATGCATTTGGTTACTTCTTTATATCTTTACTTATAATTTTTTTGCTAGATTCCAATATCTCTCATCAATAGTTGCTTTGTAAATAGTTGTGATTTTGGTGTGCCTGTGGGAGGAGGTGAGTTCAGGGTCTTCCTCTCCACCATCTTGCCAAGTACCTGTAAGACTATTTTTAATTTACATTTAAAATTCTTTTTATAATTTTTATTTAAAGGTAAATTCTTAACAAGAAGAATCCTTTTCTCCATCTTGTATTTCACTTTCCTATAAAATGATCTGGTCTCACTTTGGTCCATATTTCGATACAGCAGCAATGTTAAGACAGAGTCAAGTTTTAAAGGCACAAAAAATTAAGAAATAACTTGAACTGTTCTTCATAAAAATAAGAAGAAATGACTCATTACTATTTGCAGAATAATTTTGTTTTAAAGAAGAAAGAAAGAATCTCCCTCCAGAGTTCCAGGATCCTGGTGCATATCTATAAAGGAAAAGTTGCTTTTGTAGATAGTAGTCTGAGAAATAATTTCCTGGCAGTAAAGTGCTATAACCCAAAATGCCAGACAGAACATCTTTGTAAAAGAATGAAAATTCTATCTATAAGACAAATTATTACAGCTATTGTCTTGTCTTTTTTTTCGACAAAGGAAAATAAAGTTATGGAACCTCAAGTCATAAATACATGGATCATAGCTTGTGAGCTTTGTAACATTTTACCAACCATAAAGGAAGTCTAGTGAAGCTAAACATGCACTTTTTTTTGGTTTTTCTTTTATGTTATCCTCAAAGTATTATCTGTCCATAGCCAGACAAAACTATTCATGCTAACTGGAGGTGAGAAAGTTCAACTTGTTTATCAAGAGAGAAATATTTTATTGCCTATGTTTTCCACACTGAAGCAAACTGATTATCTTTAAAAGAGGAAATCCACTCATGCTAGGAGTATGATAGAAATTATTTTCAGGCTTAAACTTCCTTCTTGGTAGAGGCATAAAGAATAAAATTTTCAAAGTGCTTTTTTTTTTTTTGCATTATGCCAGGGTTTACATTTCTGTAAATTTAGCAGATAAATTCAAAAAAGTTTTCAAGCTGTGTTGGTGGATAAAAACAAAAAATATGTGTGTCTCTGTCACTTAATAGCTCTGTCTTACATGTATGTCTCAAAAAATGAAGGAATTAAAGTAGACAATTTTTAAAGGTCTTCTTAAAAACATATATATTTTAAAGTTAATGCCAGATGGTTTCTGATCCCACATTCATGCTTATGAATATCTTGTACATTGTAAATGATTCCAGTTTAGGATAAATCTCTGTCTTCACCCTAACTGGACACCCATTTCCTTTTTGCTTTTTCCTTTCTTCTAACATCTCCTTTTTAATACAGTATTGAAAAATGCTCATCTCTGCAGTGGAAATTACTCGACCTTGTCTTTCATAGCCTCCACTATCTGTTCAGCTAGCAAAGTGGTTTGAATGGCTTCTGACTCTTGACATACTTTTATTCTTATGACTGCTTATACACATCCTCCTCTTTTGAAAGTTTCAGATTTAATTGGAATACTTACCTGTAGGTACAGAAATTTAGTGGCGGCTTAATTCTAACATTGATAGAACAATTGATTTTCCATATAGAAAGAAAATGCAATTATGTTTCTACATTATACCATATGCAAAAGTTTATTACTGAAGAAATAAAAATATAAATATAAAGGATAAACCATAAATATTTTAGAAGAAATATATTTATGATATCATGAGAAAGGATTTCTTAAATAAGACATAAAAAGAAATATCCATAAAACAAAAAGCTTAGGAGAAAATATGACCTCTGGGTAGGGAAATAGTTAAGCAATGCACACAAAATAATAATTATAAAAGAAGAGACTGCAAAGTCCAACTATATTAAATTAAGAATATCTATTCATCAAAATGCACATAAAGGAAATAAAAAGATATTACAAATTGAAAGAAGACATTTTCAACAAATAGGCAGAAAAGGATTAGTAACTAAGTACAGAAAAACTCTCATAAATAAAAAGAAGACAAAAGAAGATTCAGTAGAAAATCCCCTCCCAAAGCAAACAGGTATTTCATAGAAGAGAAAACATGCATAACTCATAAACATAATAAAATAGGTTCATAACAATTATTAGTTGTTAGGAAAATGTAAATTATAAACAATTTGCTATCATTTGACATCATATCATCATTGGCATAAATTTACAAACCTGACATATCATGTATTGGCCACAATACAAATCATCAAGGGTCTTAGACACTGTTCATAGGAACATCTATTGTCATTACTACTCTGGAAAACAGTTTGGTACTATCTTGTTCAAGTGAATTATCACATTATCTATAACCCAGCAATTTCACTCCTAGGTATAAAGCATCTGTCTTCCACATGTAAAAGAGCATTACAACAAGAGCATTATAGGTAATTAAAAAAAAAAAACCTGAAAAAACCTAAATTCTATCAGCAGGAGAATTAATACATATGTGTATATGTCACCTAATGGAATATTATACAGTAGTGAAATTGTATATTCACCCATGCTTCAGTATGGGTGAATCTTAGACACATAATATTGAGAGGGAAAAGCACATTGTATTAAACTATATACCAAAAGATGCTACTTGTATCTTTAAAATACAAAGCTTTAAAAAAACAGAATGCATTGCTTAATTATACATTTGTATGTCATAAATCTATTAAAAAGCAAATAGTCAATAAAATTCAGTATGAAGTGTGCTTCTTGGAGGGAAAGAGGGTGATGGGGAAGAGAACACAGGTGATTGCAAAGTTATCTACAGTTCTCTGATTCTTAAGATGAATTGTGATTTCATTGATGTTTATGATTTATTTATATGTATTAAATAATTTGTAACTTGGTGATTTTAAAGATAAACGTGTGCTATGGGCTGAATTGGATCCCTCTCCCCAAATTCTTATGTTGAAGTCCTAACTCCAAATACCTCAAAATGTGAAGGCATTTGGAGTGTGAAGGCATTTGGAGATAAGGTCTTAAAAGATGTAACTGAATGAAAATGAGATAATTTGGGGATGCTAATCCAATATGCCTGGTATCTTTATAGAAAGAAGAGATTTTGATAGACACAGAGAGAAAAACATGTGAAATTACAGGGGAAAGACAACTAGCTATCTATAAGCCAAGGGTAGAGACCTCAGAAGAAACCAACAGTGCAAACACCTTGGTCGTGGACTTCTGGCCTCCAAAACGGTGAGAAAATACATTTCTGTTGTTTAAGCCCCACAGTCTTTGGTATTTCATTGTGGTAACCTGAGCTGGCTAATACAATGTGATTCCATAAAATATGATAAAGTAAATTACATTTGTTAATTAATTTTTTATTCACAAGTTTAATTCATTTTTGTTAACTGGGAACTTAGGCATCACTGTGATATGTTTCCAGTAGGAAATATACTCCAGGCTTAAAACAACTGATTTATAAATTAGCATTTGGTTACAATCCATTCATGCAGTGGGGCTCAGACCTTATTATCTCAGCTTCTTTTCAAGGGCCTTGATGTAAGTTCTTTAGGCTTTTTGTTACTCAAATATGATTTTCTTTAAAAAGTACCTACTTCTGGAGTTCCCACTGTAGCTCAGTGGTAACAAACTCGACTAGGATCCATGAGTACACATCCCTGGCCTCCCTCAGTGGGTTGAGGATCTGGCATTGCTGTGAGCTGTGGTGTAGATTGCAGACGTGGCTCCAATCTGGCATTGCTGTGGCTGTGGTGTAGACCAGAAACTGTAGCTCTGATTTGACCCCTAGTATGGGAACTTCCATATGCTGCAGGTGTGGCCCTAAAACAAGACCAAAAAAAAAAAAAAGCACATACTTCCTTATGGGAATGGTGATAAGTTTCCTTCACAAAGCTGAGGCTAAAATGAAGATTTGGTGCAGGTGGTTTATTTCGGAAGTGAAGCCCAGAAGCAGGAGTGACAGTGAACAGTGAGAAAGAGAAAAAGAGAAAGCCAGCAAAGGATGTGAGAGGAAGCTGATTAATGTGGACAGCCGGGGCTCCATACAGCTGGGGATCCTCTGAGCACCCATGATCTTAGAACTTCACTCAACATGAAGGAGGATGGGGTATGTCCATCAGCTCCTCTTCTCCACTAGTTGAAGGTTGCTCCCAGAGGCATTAATTCCTCTGCAATTCCACACTTTCTTGCTCCTGACTGACTGATCCTATGCTTGCAAAAAGCCTGACATATAAAAACAGAGAGACCTGGGAGTCACTTGAGGTGGGGCCGTGGTACTAGCCTAGAAGGTGTCCACCATAACTTGTTCAATTCAGAGGCAGGCTTGAGGGGATGTGACAGAGGGCACAAAAGGCATCTGTTAAAAACACATATTTCACCAATCTAAAAATAATGTTTGTTCTGGGACCATAAAACTCCTAGAAGAGAACATAGGCAGAACACTCTTAGATATATATCATAGCAATATTTTTTGTATCTATTTCCTAAGGCAAATAAATAAAAGCAAAAATAAACAAATGGGACCTAATTTCAACTCAAAACCTTTTGCACAGCAAAAGACATCATTGACAAAACAAAAACCAAGTGAATGGAAGAAAATATTTGCAAATGATATGACCAGCAAGGAATTAATATCCAAAATATATAAACAGCTCATTCAATTCAATGATGAGAAACAAACAATCCAATTTTAAAAATAGGCAAAATATCTGAATAGACATTTTTCCAAAGAAGATATAACAGATGGCTAACAGGCCCATGAAAAGATGCCACAAAATTGCTTATTATCAGAGAAATACAAATCAAAACAAGAATGAGATATCACCTCATACCCATCAGAATGGCAATCATCAAAAAGTCTACAAATCACAACTATTGGAAAGGAAGTGGAGAAAAGGGAACCCTACTACTGTTGATGGAAATATAAATTTTTACAGCCACTATGGAAAACAGTATGGAGGTTTCTCAAAAAAAAAAATAAATAAAAATAGAACTAGAATATGACCCAGCACTTCCACTCCTGGGTATATATCCAAAAAAAAATGAAAACATTAATTTGAAAAGATACATGCACTCCAAAGTTCATAGCAGCACTGCTCAACAAAAGCCAAGATATGGGAGAAACTCAAGTGTCCATTAGTAGAGGAATAGATAAAGAAGATAAGGTCTATGTATTTTATACACACACACACACACACACACACACACACACGCAGGAATATTATGAGCCATAAAAAAGAATAAAATTCTGCCATTTGCAGCAACATCATTGGATCTGGATAATATTATAGTTAGTGAAATAAGTCAAAGATGACTATTATATAACTTATATGTGGAATATAAGAAACAATATAAACAAATGTGTATGGTAAAACAGAGACTCACAGATAGAGAAATCAAACTAGTTGTTACCAAAGTGAAGAGGGAAGTGGGAAGAGTCAAGTTAGGGTTATGGAATTAAGAGATACAACCTACTATGTATAAGATAGATAACCACCAAGGATATATTGTATAGCACAAGGACATAGAGCCATTATCTTGTAGTAACTTTAAATGGAGTATAGGCTATAAAAATATTGAATCATTATACTATACACCTAAAACTAATACAATATTGTAAATCAACTGTATTTCAACAGGAAGGGAGGGAGGGAGAAAGGAAAAGGGGGAGAGAGGGAGGAAGGGAAGGAAGGGGAAGGGAAGGAAAGGAAAGGAAAGGAAAGGGAAACAGAAGAGAAGAAAATCAGTGTCTCTATTGGTCACAGTGGCAAGAAATGTCTTAGCCTATTGCAAGAAGAATGACATTATTGGAGGAGCAAAAAAGAATCTCAAATATTAGGGCCATGATAGCAGCAAGGAAGATAAATTATAAGAAGAAACCAATACCTTCCTGCCTGCTGTCTAACCAAGATGCAGTAAGGTACAAAAAGCTCACAGGTTTTTGGACTAGGTATAATTAAGCCATGGAATAATTAGAACAAGACCAATTGAATACTCATCACCTTTCAGAAGAAAAGTAGAGGGAGTTAAAGCTAAACTTATAAGTAATAAAAAAAAAATTACTGGATTTCCCCATGGCTCTGGAAAATTACTGGATTTTCCCCATGGGGCTAAGGATTCAGCATTGTCACTGCTGTGGCACAGGTTCAACCCTGGCCCAGGAATTTCCACATGTTGTGGGAGCAGCCAAAAAAAAAATAAGAAAAATGTCTATAGATCTAATATAGATAACATAAAAATAAACTATTAGCTATAAAATATAAAGCCAAAATTTACTGGATAAAAAAATTCCCTCTATTTATTACTGTTATGATGTTAGATAACATCAAATTATATTTCATATTATTTTCACTAAACTCTTTTTACATTTGATATAAATAAATTTTTCTTTGATGGCTAAACCTTAATGTGATAGAACTACTTTCCATGAAGAACATGGTCTTTGAAAAATGCATAGACATATATCACCATTTCCAGATCAAGTTTTCCCTGTGTTCCCACAAGAGCCTTTCCTTTGCTAGCATTTTTTCTACCTAAATGCCCTTTCCTTTTTTATAAGACTAAATTTGCTCCATTCATCAGGGCCTAGCTCAAATCCCTTTCTCCTGGGAGGTTGCTTTGTCTCCTTTCTTGACAATACTAGCTCCTATACTTGAAGCCAGTCCCCCTTCTTCAGAGCTCTCAAAATCCTTGGGCTTCCATTATAGCTATTTATGGTCTTTTCCACCCACTACATTATAAATGCTTAAATGTAGAATTCATGTCTGATTGTTTTTGAGTTCCAAGTACCTAAGAGTGGCAATTTGCTTATAGTAGGAGTTTAAAAAATATTTATTGGCACAGTAAATTAAACAAATGATTGTCTAGTGGTAACATACCAGCAATTATTTGCCACTGCTTGCTCCTATATCTCACAACCCACTTTCTTCTCTGCATATGCAGAAATCTAGTTCTTCTATTAGTCTGATACATTTTATAATAGTTTTTCACTTGAATTCACAAATTGGTTATTGTTAATCATTGGCAGTTTGGACTTATTCAGGTTTTCTAATAAGAATAAGTTCTCAGAAATCTAGTTGGGCCATTGATAGAATTAATAAATAATAAGAGGTAGAATTGCCAGATGAAACACTTGTCTTGAATATTTTTGAAAATAGAAAGCTTATAATGAGTTTGTGAGCTCATATAATAGTTCCTTATTTATTCCAAATATCATTGTAATTATGATATCCATGGAAATTGTTAAAAATTTACTTTTGATTCTTGCTAGTCAGGCTTTCTATAAGTGATTTCTAAATATTAAAGCAAATTGAGAGAAAAAGAAATTTTCTTGACTCAGTTGGTAGAGATAAACCATTCATACCCTTTCTTTTTCTATTTCTTCTCTGTAATGTCATTCAGAGAAGACAAATATCTCTCCGTAATCAAGTAGACTGGAATGAAACCTTCTAGAAAAAAATTATGCTTTCCTCAGTTTAGTCACTCAATCCACAGTGTTTGTCTGTATCTCAGAAATAATGGGTTATAAGGAAATTCAGCAAAGAGCTGATTTCTGTAAGATATTCTCAGTTCTATTATTCTAGTATAACAACCTGATATACTAAATTGGCAAAGAATTTTTTCCAAGAATAACTCATGGGATGAACAGAATTAGTTAGTTTTGCTACTGCTTTCTAGTCTCTGTAATCATATGCTCATCAATTTGATTAAGGTCTCTGGGAAGAACCTTGGAAAAGCTCCAATGATTATTTAAATATTTTTTCAGAAACAACTAATCCAGAAAACACTGCCAATCTACTAACCTTTCCAAACACTTCAAGAGATAGATTTTTTTTTTAAATCTTACTTTTAGGATAAGCATCTTAACTTTTAAGGAACTGAACCTCAAATGGTTTTGGTGATATTTGATGTTCTAGATCTATGCTGTTCAATATGGTAATGACCAGCCACATGTGCCTCTTAAGCATCAGAAATATGACTAGACCAAACTGAGATGTGCTTAAATGTAAAATACAAGTCAGATGTTGGAGGCTGAGTATGTAAAATATAATGAAAAATCTCACTAATAACTTTCATATTCATTATATGCAGAAATGATAATAATTTAGACATTCACTTAATAAGATATTATTAACAGTAATTTCAACTATTTTTATAAAAGGGAACTATTAGAAAATTTTAGATTTCATATGTAGCTTGTGTTTGTGACTCAGGTTTTATTTCTTTTTGATAGCATTGTCCTTTATTTATAACCAGTTTAGCTCAAATTAGAATTTTTTCAGGAAAATTTAACTGTTTATTACTTTAGACTTTACCAGTTATTAATCAGTCAAATAATTCAAGAAAACAGTGGGTAATGACTGATTTTTCAAAGATGAGTCTGGTTTGGGAGGTAGTATTTTTTGAAAGTGATCATTTCTTTCATCAATGATTGTTTTCAGATATATGACAGCTTTTTGACTTGAGGCTATGTACAATATTCAGATACCAAAATTATACCTAGTTGTGTGGGATGATATATAGATAGACAGACAGACAGACATAAATTAATGTAAAGTGCCAATCAGCAAATATGGGGAGCATTATTCTGCACACCCCTTTCTATTTAATAAATATTTAATCAGCAGTGACTAATTATCACATCAAAATGTTAATACACTAATGTCAAGATACCCATAAAATAAGTGCAGAATTCAGAAAAGAATAAAGACTTTAAAATAAAACCACTATTTAAAAAACTAGAATGAAACTATGAACTTAGAGTGACTTTCTTATGTCACTTCATCTACAGATTATTTTTTGCCACTGATGTAAAAAGGATAATTTTGAAATGTTAGAGATATAATGAGAGGTTTTGAAAAGAATTTTTTTATCTAGTATTTTTGCAAATTCTTTACCTGCTTTGTCTTTGAGAAAGAAAAGTATTGCTTGACTTTATGTGATGAAAAGTGCTAAAGCAATGACACACTATTAAAAAAGAGATACTTTGGACTTCCTGTGTGGCTCACAACAAAAAGGAGATACTTTGGGAAGTGTCTATTAACATATAAAAGTATATTGCACACTTGTCAAATTTTCAAATTCTTTTTAGATATTGCTGGTTTGCTGTGATTCCATCCACTTGAAATGATTCAAAATCAGATACGTAGCATTCAAACCCTCTGTTATTTAAACCAAAGGAAAAGAGACATGAGTAGTTGTAAGTACTGTGGCTCCCCTTGCATGGTTATCGTTGCCAGGGAAACCACTTACTTCTAATCCTTGTGTTCAGCCTGTCCATCCCACTATCTGGCATCACTGCTTCTCAAGAAGGGCAACATCACAGCATGGCATAAGAACAGGAAACAAAAAATGACAATAACCAATACGTTATCCTGCTACATACAAACGTTTCTCAGAAAATCTACATGGTGGTGACTTCTGGGAAATGAAAAACAGAATCGGCCCTCTAAAACTGCTGTATGTATATGTGCTAGTGGCTACAAGGTACCACATTCACACATTCAAGTATGCAAAAACACCAATTTCTAAGTCACACATGTGACTGCAGAAAAGAATATAACATGTCAGGCCCAGACAGGACAGGGCTTGGCAGATCAGAGTCCTAGGGCTTGCTAGGTCAGTATGGAGCCTATGATCTTTCTGAGAGGCAGAGTTACTGGCCGGCAGTGTGATCTGTGAGGCAGCTTTATGGGAGTAGATTCTGAAAACCAGTTTAAGAAGGACTGAGATTCCTTAAGTCCTGGGTCAAGCTTAGTTATGAAACAAGCCAGCTAGCCAAATAAGAGCATCTTGAGTAAGTAAAAATAAAGCTGATATGTGCTGGTAAAAGAACCATAGGTCAAAAAGGTAATTCTTCATATAATTCCAATATTGGCTTCCTCTTGGACACCTTAGCAACACACTCAAACACCTAAACTGGCTGTATGAATCAAAGGAATACCCAAACTCTGAAAAGTGATAATGCACAATAACTACTTTGAATGAATATAGCTAAAAGCACAGTTGTGGTATCATCTGTGCATCTATAAGATGAATAGCATTGAGAACTATGTCTAGATACTCATGTTGTAACAGAAGAAAGGGTGGGGGAAAAACTGTAATTGTAATGTATACATGTAAGGATAACCTGACCCCCTTGCTGTACAGTGGGAAAAAAAAAAATACTCCACACCCTGAATGTGCTGGAAGCACTCAAGAGACTATTAGTAACATCCTGAAAAGCAATAAACTTTTAGCTCTTATAAAAAAAAAAAGATGTTAATCAAATCCTCTACTGCTTTTTGTTTTATTCTGGATTTCTAGTATTTATTTCTGTGTTCTGCAACATTTGCTAAATTGAATTGAATGTAAAAAATTAGCCCAGCAGAAGGTGAACAATGTCTATCAAATTCTGAAGTCAGAGGTTCTAATTAAGGAAAAAAAAAAAAAAACTCCAGCCATAGTAGATAATTGTGCAAGTAACTCAGCTACAAGAGTACCAAAAAAAAAAAAATTAATCTGAAAGGACCATAAAAAACAAAAGTTGCTCAAGTGAACTAGATGTAGTCATGGGCAGAGCTTTGTAAAAGATCATTTTCAAAGGTGCTATTTAGAATCAGCTTCCTTTATTCTTTTATAAACTTGGAACTTCATCTTATACTACACTTAATGTCTTCTTGAATGATGATAGAGGGTGGTCCTTGAACATTGCAACTGTAAGGCCTCCTCCAATAACCATGCTAACCTAGAAGGTTGTTTTTCATAGGCTCTCAAGAGTGACATTCCACGTAAACTCACAATACAATCTCCAGAATACCACCCCAAAATGTAATAGTAACCCATCAAACATACAAAAGCAAATTTCCTGTAGACATCCCCAAATTGTCTTCTGAATCTCCCTTTTTACATGTTTTTGTCATCAGCTTTGAGAATTTTAGATATATTTGAGTTATCTGAGAAAGAAATTCAAATTTAATTTTAAAAAATGAACAGGAAAATAATAAATTGATTTTGACCATACTAATCTTAATCACCCTCTTTTTTCTAGATAAAGATTATCCTCGCAGTGACCCAATACTAAAATACAGGATTCCCTTCCTGAAATTTTGGGAAGTTAGTTGCAAAGGTAATAAATAATCAGTTCCTATGTAATGTAGGAGCTACTTAGTCATGCATGCCAATAGAGAGAGAGACAGAGAGAGAGAGAAGAGGCAGGAAACAGTCTAAACTGTCTAAATCTGACCTGTTCTGCTCTCTGAAATGTAGCTTTAATGTCACAGCACCAAAAAGAGAGTTATACATAAGACAAGTTACAGATTTGTCTGCCTTTATTTTAATCTATAGTCTGATGCAAGGGTTCGTTCCTTTGTGACGATGTTTTCCTTCTGCCCATGATATTCTTAATATGAGTATAACCTTATCATTGTTAGGCTCGAACCACAAATAAAATTTAGGAACTTAGTTCTGATAACTAAACATAAATTCTGTGCTTGACCAGTCAGGGCATTACAAGTTGCAAATGGTTGAATAATTTCTCAAACCCAGTATTTCTATTGAGGGAAAAGAAGGCTAAAGAAAATTACAAAACAATTCCCTAACTTGGATAACTAAAGTAGCATGATGTCCATGTGTGACATTCAAGGGTGTCTTACTCCTGTAGACTGGAAGGCTGTGTATTGCATCTAAAATCATCCTTACACATTCAGCCCACAGCCTGGGCAACAGCCAAGGCTACCCAATGTGAGAGCTTTTTCCAGCCTCTCCGTGCCTTTTACATTTTTCTTTCTCTCCAAGTAGCCCAGAGCCACATTTTAATAAGTGACCTTCAACAAGCTGAATAATTTCTTCAGTACATGGGTACATTCAAAAGCCTTGGAGGATTTAGCTGTAATAAGTAGTCCTAGCAAATATACGATCTTATGAAGCCTTTGAAGTCTCTAAAAACTTCCCTTAAATAGCCTCAATTGAAGGTTCAGGCTAGATGATTTACAGAGCCCCTTGCAAAGCAAAAATCCTATGATTTGGGATCAGCAGAACCAGCTGGATATTACAGCTTAGTGCAGTTAATATGGCTTTCTCATATTTAAGAATATTTTTGGATCCAAAAGAGACTGCCTGAATGGTTCAGCTATTAACTATTAATTAATGTCCAGTCTGCTCTGGGATAGCAACAAAGCCAAATAAGCAGAGGTTTGTATTCTCATTCCCTTAGTTAAAAGAATAACTTAATAAAAATATTCCATTAAATTCAAATAGAAAACATTGTACAGTACTGCAGAGGTGAAGATATTTTCTTGTGACTCTGAATTAATTGTCATTTAGAAGACTCAGGGTTTGTATTTTTCCTTCAACAAACTTCTGTGCTTAACTTATAACTCATACCTCCCACATCTATTTCTGTAATTTTATAAAAAAGTGTGAAAATAATAGAAAATGTTCTTACTACTTTATTTTTCAATTAGTGGTGTAAAATATCAGAGAAATATTTTCCAGTTGGTCTATGAATCATATTTCTAATCATATATGCCCTGAATAGCAGTTTTTGAAAACTTCAAGGATGTTTTAATAAATACTGCCTTTTAAAACAGTAATTTTATGTTTAATCATGTACAGCATCTATGGCATGATTTTTGGAGAAATAAAATTGTAAAGCACAATCGCAAAAAATAAACACATAAATAAGAAATCATGATCATAGAAGTTAACATAAAATTGAACTATAAAAATCAATTTACTAGTTAACCAATTTCTGAATGGCAAAATTAACTGTTCAGTTGATTAAATTTACCAGAAACTCGTTTTAAGAAATATTCTTTAGGAGTTCCCATTGTGGCTCAACAGTTAGTGAACCTGACTAGCATTCGTGAGGACATGGGATTGCTCCCTGGCCTCACTCATTGGGTTAAGGATGTGGCATTGCCGTGAGCTGTGATGTAGGTTGCAGACACGGCTGGAAACCCGTGTTGCTGTGGCTGTGGCGTAGGCCTCTGGCTTTAGCTCCAATTGGACTCCTAGCCTGGGAACCTCCACATGTCGCAGTTGCAGCCCTAAAAAGACAAAAGACAAGAGCGAGAGAGAGAGAGAGAGAGAGAGAGAGAGAGAGAGAGAGAGAGAGATTGATTCTTTAAAATATATTTAATGAAAATGAATCTTTTTAGTATATCTTCTGACTCAGTCTTTACCCCCTAATATTTATGGAGGACTTACAATATATTCGGCACTATTTTAAGTACCTTATATAAATTAATTTGTGTATATATATATACTCTTCACAATAACCATATAAGGTTTATTCTATTGATAGCCCCAATTTTAGAGAAGAAAACAAAGGCACAATTCTGTTGAGCAACTTTCCCAAGTTTGCACAGCCAAAGTTGCAATGCGATCCACCATACCATTCTGGTTCATAAAATGACATTCACAGAATGCAGCAAGTGACTGAGCACTACAGTGAGTGTACAAGGGTCTTCTGCCCTATATGGGGACTCTTCTAATGGTCAGACTTTGAGTCTTTGCTCTTAGGCTCAGCATTGAGTTGACCAGGACCTTTTTATCTGAAGGCTCTCACTGCTCAATTCTGCCTCTTTCCTGCCTGGTGTCAGACCAACATCATGGTATGAAAGCATTCCATGACCTTTTCATTTTTCACTTCTTTACCTTTCGTAGGCATTATCAACCATCCACATCTCTGATCAATAAATCTCTTCCACTTCTAACTCCAAATCAGCATTTGATTCTCAGAGAAACCAAAGATGACATACCAGATGACTCACAGATTTACATCTCCTTGGATTTCTAAATCCATAATATATTCATCTATTAGGTAATCCTCCAGATGTCTTAAAGAACCTTAAGTAGAACCTGGACTCATAATCTTCTCCTAAATTTTTTTTTCTGCCTGATGTTCCATCAGCAGCAGATAGTCCTTCAATCCATTTGGTTGTGCTAACCATAAACCTGGGAGCCATCCTTGGAATTTCTTCATGCCTGTCTCACATATCCAATTCATCATCAGATTATGTTGGTTTAACTTCCTAAAAATATTCCTCCTTCTTTTTCTTTCCAGCTCCATCATAATAGTCTTAGTCTCAAATACCATCATCTCTTGATTATTCTACACTAGTCTCCAAAGACTTGGAGTTCCTGTCATGGCTCAGTGGTTAACAAACCTGACTAGCATCCATGAGGACGCAGTTTCAATCCCTGGCCTTGCTTAGTGGGTTAAGGATCTGGCATTGCCATGAGCTGTGGTGTAGGTCTCAGATGTGGCTTGGATCCTGCGTTGCTGTGGCTCTGGAGTAGGCCAGCAGCTATAGCTCTGATTTGAACCCTAGCCTGGGAATCTCCATATGCCATGGGTGTGGCCCTAAAAAGACCAAAAAAAAAAAAAAGAGAGAGAGATACCTATAACCACTATAGTTGCCAGCCAATCCATCATTCTCCATGCTATAGCTAGAATTATTTTCAAGACACAAATCTGATCATGTCACCCTTTGGCTTAAAATCTTTCTGTTGTTTCCCACTGCTCTTAGAATATGACAAAATCCTTTAACATAGCTTAACAGTGGTCAAGTTCTAGCCTCATTTCCTATTCCCCTCAGAGTATGGCTATGATGGCAGGAACTATGCCCCTTTTATTTACTATTTTATATCAGAGTTTGCTTGAGTACATGGCACACACCAAGTGCTAAATATATAGTTGTTTAATACATAATTAAGTGACTGAATGAATAAAGAATCAATCAAATGAGTCTATTCAAAACCCACTGGACACATTTTGTGTTTTTCTTTTGTGGAACTTTATCTCAGAGTTGAATATTTAAATCTTATCCATCCTGGTTCAACATACGCAAATCAATCAGCATCATACACCACATTAACAAAAAAAAAGTCAAAAATCATATGATCATCTCAATAGATGCAGAAAAAGCATTTGACAAAGTCCAACATCCATTCATGATCAAGACCCTCGCCAAAGTGGGTATAGAGGGAACATTCCTGAATATAATCAAAGCCATTTATGAGAAACCCACAGCAAATATAATCCTCAATGGGAAAAAACTGAAAGCCTTCTCACTCAAATCTGGAACAAGACAGGGATGCCCACTCTCACCACTGCTCTTCAACATAGTTTTGGAAGTCTTAGCCACAGCAATTAGACAAACAAAAGAAATAAAAGGCATCCATATAGGAAGAGAAGAGATCAAACTGTCACTGTATGCAGATGACATGATACTATACATAGAAAACCCTAAGGACTCAACCCCAAAACTACCTGAACTGATTAATAAATTCAGCAAAGTAGCAGGATATAAGATTAACGTTCAGAAGTCAGTCGCATTTCTGTATACCAGCAATGAAACATTAGAAAAGGAATACAAAAATACGATACCTTTTAAAATTGTACCTCACAAAATCAAATACCTCGGAATACACCTGACCAAGGAGGTAAAGGACCTATATGCCCAGAACTATAAAACTTTAATCAAAGAAATCAAAGAAGATGTAAAGAAATGGAAAGATATTCCATGTTCCTGGATTGGGAAAATCAATATTGTAAAAATGGCCATACTACCCAATGCAATCTACAGATTCAAGGCAATCCCTATCAAATTACCCATGACATTTTTCACAGAACTAGAACAAACAATCCAAACATTTATATGGAACCACAAAAGACCCAGAATTGTCAAAGCAATCCTGAGAAACAAAAACCAAGCAGGAGGCATAACTCTCCCAGACTTCAAGAAATACTACAAAGCCACAGTCATCAAAACAGTGTGGTACTGGTACCAAAACAGACAGACAGACCAATGGAACAGAATAGAGAATCCGGAAATAAACCCTGACACCTATGGTCAATTCATCTTTGACAAGGGAGGCAAGAATATAAAATGGGAAAAAGAAAGTCTATTCAGCAAGCATTGCTGGGAAACCTGGACAGCTGCATGCAAAGCAATGAAACGAGAACACACCCTCACACCATGCACAAAAATCAACTCCAAATGGCTGAAAGACTTCAATATATGACAGGACACCATCAAACTCCTAGAAGAAAACATAGGCAAAACACTCTCTGACATCAACATTATGAATATTTTCTCAGGTCAGTCTCCCAAAGCAATAGAAATTAGAGCAAAAATAAACCCATGGGACCTCATCAAACTGAAAAGCTTTTGCACAGCAAAGGAAACCCAAAGGAAAACAAAAAGACAACTTACAGAATGGGAGAAAACAATTTCAAATGATGCAACTGACAAGGGCTTAATCTCTAGAATATATAAGCAACTTATACAACTCAATAGCAAAAAAGCCAATCAATCAATGGAAAAATGGGCAAAAGACCTGAATAGACATTTCTCCAAAGAAGATATACAGATGGCCAGCAAACACATGAAAAAATGCTCAACATCGCTGAGTATAAGAGAAATGCAAATCAAAACTACCATGAGATACCACCTCACACCAGTCAGAATGGCCATCATGAATAAATCCACAAATAACAAGTGCTGGAGGGGCTGTGGAGAAAAGGGAACCCTCCTACACTGCTGGTGGGAATGTCAACTGGTACAGCCACTATGGAGAACAGTTTGGAGATACCTTAGAAATCTATACATAGAACTTCCATATGACCCCGCAATCCCACTCTTGGGCATATATCCGGACAAAACTCTACTTAAAAGAGACACATGCACCCGCATGTTCATTGCAGCACTATTCACAATAGCCAGGACATGGAAACAACCCAAATGTCCATCGACAGAGGATTGGATTCGGAAGATGTGATATATATATACACAATGGAATACTACTCAGCCATAAAAAAGAATGACATAATGCCATTTGCAGCAACATGGATGGAACTAGAGAATCTCATCCTGAGTGAAATAAGCCAGAAAGACAAAGACAAATACCATATGATATCACTTATAACTGGAATCTAATATCCAGCACAAATGAACATCTCCTCAGAAAAGAAAATCATGGACTTGGAGAAGAGACTTGTGGCTGCCTGATGGGAGAGAGAGGGAGTGGGAGGGATCGGGAGCTTGGACTGATCAGACACAACTTAGAATAGATATACAAGGACATCCTGCTGAATAGCATTGAGAACTTTGTCTAGGTACTCATGTTGCAACAGAAGAAAGGCTGGGGAAAAAACTGTAATTGTAATGTATACATGTAAGGATAACCTGACCCCCTTGCTGTACAGTGGGAAAATTAAAAAAAATAAAAATAAATAAAAATAAATCTTATCCATCCTGGAAGGTCTAAGATGGTGGAGCAGCAGGACATAAGGCTCATCTACTCCCACAAATACATTGAAAATACAACTATATGTGGAACTCTTTGCACAGAAAATTTGCAAAAAACTGAAAAAAGACCTCAAGATTATGACAGAACAATAAAAACATCACAAAACCAGATAGGACATAAGAAAGAAGAAAGAAGCAGAACAAGAGAAAAAGAAGCAAAAGGAAATGAGATGAGACCTGCTTTCCCAGGTGGGAGCTGGGAATAGGAATAGCTCCTACAACCCAGGAAGTTCTGCCACCAGCAACAAGATAAGCCAAAAACAGAGGAGGAACTTTACAAAAATGGTCTGAAGCAGTTAAAAATGAGACAGTCCTCCATAAATGGTCAGTGCTATGGGCAACGGGCAACCATAGACGGGTACCAATACATGTTAGGAACTAAAACTTTGGCCTTAGAAATCATACCCAGAGAAGGAGCTGGGGCTAGCTAGCTACATGGGGAAAAAAGGGGGGGTTGGTCATTTGGAAACAGCCTGGGGGGACTAGAATGTAGGACAACCCCAATGCAGAGCATCTAAACAGAGGCAACCCAGTTGGGCTTAGAGACTGGATGCCATTGGAGGTGCTGGAGGAAGGGGAAGGATCCACCACTACAGCCTTGTTCCCTATGCCCGCTTTCTTAAGCTGTAGAATACTGCCTGTCTCAGCTCCAGAACCACTTGGCCACAGCGGCTGCCTAGCATTGGCTAGGAAGCAGCCCCACCCTTAGGGCTACAGACTTCTTGGAGCAGGTGGAGTAACCACCTGAGGGAATAACACAAGTTCCCAGTTCCTGCTGGTGGTGGCCCTGCGCTAGTGGAACCTGACATGTGCCAGAAGAGCTACTGGCGGTGGTGGTGCTCATCCCCCCCCCCATCGCCCTGAGAGATCAGGGAAAACACTTTGGCTCCATCCAGAGAATCTGCAGAGGCTCTGACTAGCAGCGCAGTGCCAGAAAAGCTGCTGGTGGTAGCACCCACTTCCTGCAAAACTAATGACCTGCTTGAGCAGGGAAAACACAGGCATCTCAGCTCTGCCTAGAGAGGCAGTGCTCATTCCTACAAGAGGGCCGCTGGTGCCTGCTCCCTGCTGATCAGAGAAAACGCAGGCACCTTGGCTCTGCCCAGAGAATCTACAGAGGTACATGCCAGCAAATCAGCACCAGAAAAACTGCCGGTAGCAGTGCCCACTTCCTGCAAAAGCAGTGACCTGCTTGAGCAGGGAAAACACAGGCAAACACAGGCATCTCAGCTCTCCCCAGAGAATCTGCAGAGGCTAGTGCCAGTGCAGGAGGACCCATTCCCGTGAAAGGGCTGCCAGTGCTCATTCCCTGTTGATCAGGGAAAACACAGGCACCTTGGCTCTGCCCGGAGAATCTGCAGAAGCTCGTGCCAGCAAAGTAGCACCAGAAAAGCTCTTGGCAGCAGCACCCATCCCCACTCTCTGATGGAGCTGTGGGCTGTCTAACTGGTGAAAAGCACAAGATACAGGACCCCTGCCAGTGGCCCTGTGAAGGCTCACATCAGTGGCACTCTTTCCACACCAAGGAAGCCAGGGGAGGCCCATTAACACACATTTTAATCTTCAGGACTACAGAGAGCACTCCAACCAGCAGTAAGGCAGGGGGAAGGACCACCAGAAACATACAACCTGCAGCTACAGAGAACCTGTGAGCAGCAATTAAAGAGAGGCTCCCCCACCCCTGAGACTTAAGAGAGAGATTCCCAGAGTGGCCAAGCAAAGAGTGCTGGCAGAACAGCAGCACCTGCTCCTAAATCTATAGAAAGTAGTCCTTAGAGCCTACCCTGCCAAAAGGTATATATGAACCACTACCACTTCCGAGAACTCCAGGCCTGGGCACCTGTTTCAACATCTATATACCAACTATGAAGGGGATAGTAAACAGAAAGTTAGACACCATGAGATGACAAAAAAGAAAAAAACAAAAAACAAACAGCTTTCAGACAAAGGCACAAGAAAAAAACACACAAAAACCATTAAATGATGAGGAGATAGGCAATTTACCTGAAAAAGAATTCAGAGTGGTGATAGTAAAGATGATCCAAGATTTTGGAAAAAGAATGGAGACACAGATTGAGAATTTAAAAGAGGTGTTTAACAAAGAGCTACAGGATTTGAGGAGCAAAATGAATAGTGCAATAGCTGAAAGGAAAAATAATCTAGAGGGAACCAATAGCAGGTTAATCAGAAGAATGAATAAGTGAGGTGGAAGACAGAGTGGTGGAAATGACTGCTACAGAAAAGAATAAAGAAAAAAGAATGAAAAAAACTGAGGAGAGTCTAAGAGACACCTGGAACAACATTAAACATATCAACATTCACATCATAAGGGTTCCAGAAGGAGAGGAGAGACAGAAAGGACCAGAGAAAATATTTGAAGAGATTATAACTGAAAATTTCCCAAATATGGGAAAGGAAACACTCACTCAAGTGGAATAAGCACAGAGAATTCCATACAAAATTAACCCCAGAAGAAATACAGCAAGCCACATACTAATCAAACTGACCAAGCTTAAGTTCAAAGAAAAAATATTAAGCGCCACAAGGGAGAAACAACAAATCACATATAAGGGAATTCCCATAAGAATAACATCTAATCTTTCAGCAGAAACTCTACAAGCCAGAAGATGTCTGAGGTGATGAAGAGGAGGGACCTAGAACCAAGAATACTCTAATCGGCAAAACTCTCATTCAGATTTGATGGAGAGATCAAAAGCTTCACAGACAAGCAAAAGCTAAGAGAATTCAGCATCTCCAAACCAGCTCAACATCAACTACTAAAGGAACTTCTCTAAGCAGAAAAGGAAAAGCCACAATTATAAACAGTAATATTAAAAATGAAGAAGCTCATTGATAAAGGCAAAGACAATTTAAAAGTAGGAAATCACTCATTGACAAAAATGATATCTAAATTAGCCAGCATGAGAAGAGGAGAGAACAAATGCAGAACAGTGAAAATGCATTTGAAATTAAGGAGACCAGCAGGATGAAACAATTCTACACACATATAGATGGATATATCAAAATATAAGGGGAACGACTAGTCCAATAACTGTAATGGTCACACACATAAAAAAGAAAAACCAAGCCAAACATAACATAAACTTGGTCAGCAAATTGCAAGAAAAGACAACAAAAAGAGGAAGAGATGAAGAAAGACACAAAATAGCAATTCAAAAAGTTAAGTAAATGAAAATAAATATATATTTATCCATAATTACATTGAATGTAAAAGGATTAAATGCTCCAATTAAAAGAAAAGACTAGCTGAGTGGACTCAAAAGCAAGACCCATATATATGCTGTATACAGGAGACCCACTTCAGATCTAAGGACACATACAAACTTAAAGTGAGGAGATGGAAGAACGTACTACATGAAAATGGCAATTATAGAAAAGCAGGAGTAGCAATACTCATATCAGACAAAATAGATTTTAAAATAAAGAAGTTCACAAGAGACAAAAAGGACATTACATAATGATCAAAGTATCAATACAGAAATAAATAATTTTAAATATATATGCACCCAACATAGGAGCAGCACAATATATTAGGCAACTACTAACAGCCATCAAAGGGAAAATTGACAGTAACTCAATAATAGTGGGGGACTTTGACACCCACTGAGAGAAATGGACAGATGATCCAGACAGAAAATCAACAAGGAAATATAGGCCTTAGATGATACACTAGACCAAAGAGACTTAACTATTACCTATGGAAATTTTCACCTCAAACAGCAGAACATACTTTCTTCTCAAGTGCACATGGAACATTATTCAGAATAGATCAAATCTTGGGCCACAGATCAAGCCTTGATAAATTTTTAAAAGTTGAAGTTATTTCAAGCATTTTCTCCTATTACAGTGCTATAAGACTAGAAATAAACTACAAGAAAAAAAACAGCAAAAACCGCAAACTCTTGGATGCTGAACAATATACTACTAAACAATCAATGGATAATTAAAAAGAAGAGGAAATTAAAAGATACATAGAGACAAATGACAATGAAGACAAAACAATCCAAAACCTATTGGACAGTAAAAAAAAATAAATAAATAAACAAATGGGACTTAATTAAACTTAAAAGTTTCTGCACAGCAAAGGAAACCCTAAACAAAATGAAAAGACAACTCACAAAATGTGAAAACATATTTGCAAATGAATCAACTGACAAGGGATTAATCTCCAAAATTTATAAACACCTTCTACAGCTCCATGCCAAAAAAATAACCCCATAAAAAAATGGGCAGAACATCTAAGCAGATAGTTCTCCAAAGAATACATATGGATGGCCAAAAAACACATGAAAAGATGTTCAACATCACTCATAATTAGAGAAACGCAAATCAAAGCCACTCTGAACTACCACCTTACACCGGCCAGAATGGCCATCATCAAAAAGTCTACAAACAAGTGCTGGAGAGGGTGTGGAGAAAAAGGAACCCTATCACACTGTTGGTGGGATTGTAAATTGGTGCAGCCACTGTGGAAAACAGTATGGAGATTCCTCAGAAAACTAAAAATAGAACTACCATTTGATCCAGCAGTGCTACTCCTGGGTATCTATCCAGAGAAAACCATGACTCTAAAAACACATGTACTCCAATGTTCATTGCAGCACTATATACAATAGCCAAGACATGGAAACAACCTAAATGTCCATCAACAGAGGAGTGGATCAAGGAGATGTGGTACATATATATAATGAAATATTATTCAGCCATTAAAAAGAATGAAATACTGTCATTTTTAGCAACATGGATGGATCTAGAAGTTATCATGCTAATGAAGTCAGTCAGACAATGAGACACCAACATCAAATGCTATCACTGACATGTGGAATATGAAAAAACGGACACAATGAACTTCTTTTAGAACAGATACTGACTCACAGACTTTGAAAAACCTATGGTTTCCAAAGGAGACAGGATGGGGGTGGAGGGATATGCTGGGGGTTTGGGAGGAATATGCTATAAAATTGGGTTGTGATGATCATTGTACAACTATAAATGTAATAAATTCATTGACTAATTTTAAAAAAAAACCTATAGAACACAGCAAAAGCAGTTCTGAGAGGGAAGTTTATAGCAATACAATCTTATCTCAGGGAAGAAAAAAAATGTAAATAAACAATAACCTTACACTTCAAACATCTAAAGAAGGAAGTACAGACAAAGCCCAAAATCGGTAGAAGGAAAGAAATCATAAAGATTAGAGCAGAAATCAATAACATAGGGACAAAGAAAACAATTGAGAAGATTGATAAAACCAAAAATTGGTTCTTTGAAAAGATCAACAAAACTGATAAACTGTTAGCCAGACTCATCAAGAAAAAAAGATAGAGGGTTCAAATCAATAAAGTTAGGAATGAAAAAGAAGTTATAACTGACACTGCAGAAATACAAGGGATCATGAGAGATTACTGCGAGCAACTGTATGCCAATAAAATGAGGACAACCTAGAAAAAATGGACAGATACTTACAAAGGTACAACCTACCAAGACCAAACCAGGAAGAAATAGAAAAGATGAATAGACCAATCACAAGTACTGAAATTGAAAATGTAATTTGAAAATTTTCAAAATACAAAAGTCCTGGACCTGATGGCTTCATGGCCAAGTTCTACAAAACATTCAGAGAAGAGTTAACACCTCTTATTCTGAAACTTTTCCAGAAATTGCAGAGGAACACTTCCAAGCTCATTCTATGAAGCCGTCATTACCCTGATACCAAAACCAGATAAAGATACCACAAAACAAGAAAATTACAGGCCAATATCACTGATGAACATAGATGCAAAAATCCTCAACAAAATATTAGCAAAATGCAAACAAATATACATTAAAAACTTCATATTCCATGATCAGTAGGATTTATCCCAGGGATGAAAGGATTCTTAAATATCAACAAATCTATCAATGTGATGCACCACATCAACAACTTTAAAAATAAAAACCATATGATCATCTCGATAGATGCAGAAAAAGCTTTTCACAAAAGTTGACAGCCATTCATGATAAAAACTCTCCAGAGAGTGGGCATAGAAGGGAACTATCTCAATATAGTAAGAGCCATGTTTGACAAACCCACAGCTAACATCATTCTCAATGGGGAAAAAACTGAAAGCAAGACTAAGATCAGGGACAAGACAAGGATGTCCTCTTGTGCCAATGTTATTCAACATAGTCTTGGAAGTCATAGTGGTGGCAATCAGAGAAGAAAAAGAAATAAAAGTAATCCAAATTGGAAAAGAAGAAGTAAAACTATCACTGTTTGCAGATGACATGATACTACACCTAGAAAACCCTTAAGACTGTACCAGAAAATTGTCAGAACTCATCAATGAATTTGGGAAAGTTGAAGGATACAAAATTAATACGCAGAAGTCAACTGCATTTCTGTATACTAACAATGAAAGATCAGAAAGAGAAATTATGGAAACAATCCCATTTACCACTGTATTGAAAAGAATAAAATACCTATGGATAAACCTCCCTAAAGAGACAAAAGATTTGTACTCTGAAAACTATAAGGCACTCATGAAATTCGAAGAAGACACAAATTGATGGAAAAATATACCATGCTCTTGGATTGGAAAAATCAGTATAGTCAAAATGACAATACACCTACGGCAATCCATAGATTCAATGCAATCCCTATCAAATTACCAATGACAGTCTTCACAGAACTAGAACAAAATATTTTAAAATTTGTATGGAAACACAAAAGAACTTGAACACCCAAAGCAACACAGAAAAGAAAAAATGAAGCTGAAGGAATCAGGCTCCCTGACTTCAAACCCTACTACAAAGCTACAGTCATCAAGACATTATGATACTGGCACAGAAAATAGAAATACAGATCAATGTAATAGGATAGAGAGCCCAGAAATAAACCCAAACACCTATGGTCAATTAGCCTATGACAAAGGAGCCAAGGACATATAGTGAAGGAAAGATAGTCTCTTCATTAAATGGTGCTGGGGAAACTGGACAACTGCGTGTAAGAGAATGAAATTCGAATATTGTCTAACACCATACACAAAAATAAACTCAAAATGGATTAAAGACTTAAATGTTAAGTCCAGACACTGTAAAACTCCTAGAGGAAAACATAGGCAGAACTCTCTTTGACATAAATCACAGTAACATCTTGTTTGACCCACCTCCCCTAGAATAAAGACAATAAAGCTGCAAATAAACCAGTGGGACCAATTGAACTCAAAAGCTACGGCACAGCAAAGTAAATCATTAGAAAAACCAAAAAGACAACCCACAAAATGGGAAAACACTTTTGCAAATGACTCAACCAACAAAGGTTTAATCTCCAAAATATACAAATAGCACATACAACTCAGCAACAAAAAACCAAACAACTCAATTGAAAAATGGGCGGAAGACCTAAATAGACATTTCACCAAAGCAGACATATACATGGCCAGCAGGTTCAGGAAAAAATACTCAACAGCACTAATTATTAGAGAAATGCAAATCAAAACTACTATCAGGTACCACCTCATACCAGTCAGAGTGGCCATCATTAACAAATCAACAAATAGCAAATGCTGGAGAGGATGTGGAAAAAAGGGAACCCTCCTGTTCTGTTTGTGGGGATGTAAGTTGGTACAACCACTATGGAAAACAGTTTGGAAATAGCTCAGAAAACTAAATATAGAACTACCATATGACCTAGCAATTCCACTCCTAGGCATATATCCAGATGAAAATTTCTTTGAAAAAGATACATGTATCCATATGTTCATCATAGCACTATTCACCAGTTGCCAAGACATGGAAACAACCTAAATGCCCAACAATGGACGAATGGATCAGAAAGATGTGGTACATATATACAGTGAAATACTACTCAGCAATAAAAATAATGCCATTTGCAGCAACATGGGTGGAACTAGAGATTCTCATATTGAGAGAAGTAAGTCAGAAAGAGAAATACAGACACCATATAATATCACTTATATGTGGAGTCTAAAATATGGCACAAATGATCTAGCTACAAAACAGAAGAGATCATGGACATGTAGGACAGACTCGTGTTTGCTGGGATGGAGGGGAGAGAGAGGGAGTGGGATGGATTGGGAGTCTGGGGGGTAATAGAGGAAAACTCTTGGATTTGGAGTGGATGGGAAGTGAGGTCCTGCTGTATAGCACAAGGAACTATATATCTAATCATTTGTGATGGTATGTGAAGGAGGATAATGTGAGAAAAAGAATGTATACATATGTATGACTAGGTCGCTTTGCTGTACATCAGAAACTGACAGAAGATTGTAAATCAATTATAATAAATTTTAAAAATAAACTAAATTTAAACCCCCCCCAAATAAAAATAAAATAAAAACAACCCTTTAATTCTCAGATCAAATGTCAAATCCATTAAGGCTTCCTTGACTTATCTAGGTGAAAATATTTATGTGCCCTATTATAAAATCCTGTATTCCTCTTGTATAATACACTTAATATGTAATCATCTGATTAAATATCTTTAATAAGACTAATATAGCCAATTAAACTCCATATTTCTTGAAGGCAAATCTTGCGTTTATGCTTTTAACTATTCTGCACATCACCTAACATACACATGTGTATAAGTATATATGCTTACTTGATTGAATGATTTGATTGACTGATCTGGCAACATCTGGATGGTTTTTCCTGCCACTAGAGCAACTGTTGTGATATTAGAAAGAGTGGATGAGGCTAATAAAATTGTGATGGCCCAGTAAAAATGTTGGTTAGGCAATATATCTCTTGAATCTAGCTTTAAGTATCAAGAATAGGAGACTCATTCAGCCTATAAATTTTTGTTGGTTTTCTAAACTCAGATGTCATAAAATCTACTTCATAGCTACAAAATGTGCTGTGGCTGTGTGTTTTTAAGGATCACCTAAGCTTTATACTAAAGAAAATTTTCCAAAATAATAATATATGTACTAGAGGGGACAGAAAAGTTGATTTTAGGTGCTATAGAGACAGGCCATTTAAAAATCTTTAATTATTATCAATATACTTTAATGTGTTAGGAAAAATAAACTATCACATCAAAATCATAATTGCCATGGCTAATATAGCTTTGGATGGGGTTGAAAAACATTCATTTTAGTATTAAAAACAATAATAATTTTAAATTAAAATACTATAAAATGTGGTATCAGATATGATCACAACTATGCCTGAAGTTTAAGAAATATTATTTTAAATAATTGAAATATATTTAAACCTACCTAGGTTCTCACCATTATGGAATCAATCATTGTGTCTGAGAACTTTCATTCACTTGTCAGATATTTATGGGGCACTGCTATGTTTCAATCTCCAGGCTCAAAATTAAAGGAATAATGTGATTAAGAAAGTGTCTTCCCTCAAAGAGCTCACAACCCCAAAGAGAAGCACCATGGAAAAAGTACATAAACCTGGTGTAAATATCCCAATATAAGAACATCTATTGAAGGGTCCATTGTGAAGGAGAAAAAATGTAGGAATGAACATCTCTGCTTAGTGAATGTGGTACCAAAAAAGGAGTTAATAGAGGAGCTCAATTTGGGAGGCTGGGGGGAAGTTCTCTGGGCAAATAAGTGAGTTACATCATTTCAGGTGAAGACCATGGTCTGTCAAGGCAGAGAAGCATCTCTGACAAAAAATAATCCCAAATGGCTAGATTCTGGGATGCAGCATAGTAGGGTCTGGGAACTGGCAAAAGAGGCAAGTAGAAGCGGTGGTATCTCATGCAAGGAGTTGCTTCTATACCTTAAAGGACCAATACAGAGAATACGCACATGATCAGGTTTCTATTTTTAAAATAATAATAATGCCAAAGGAATTTTGAACTCTTTTGAATTTCAATGCAAGAAGTTTGAAAAATATTTTTCCTAGCAAAGATTCTCTTAAAAAAGAACTTTTTCCAAAACACCCAAAAGTGAGGTTTAAAGAAGAGACGCAAACAGAGATTAAGATGAGAAGCTGGAGTTCCCGTCGTGGCTCAGTAGTTAACGAATCCGACCAGGAACTATGAGGTTTCGGGTTCGATCCCTGGCCTTGCTCAGTGGGTTAAGGATCTGGCGTTGCCGTGAGCTGTGGTGTAGGTTGCAGACGCGGCTCGGATCCCGCATTGCTGTGGCTCTGGCGTAGGCCAGTGGCTACAGCTCCGATTCAACCCCTAGCTTAGGAAACTCCATACGCCGTGGGAGCGGCCCAAGAAATGGCAAAAAGACAAAAAAAAAAAAAAAAAAAAATGAAGAGAAACTTACACTCTTATAGGAAGAAAATCATCCATCTCTGAGGCTTTTGTCTCCAATCCTGAGGGTCTTACCTGTTTCTTAAGGAAAGCAGTTCCTAGTCATCCATTTCCTCCCGTTCATGCTCCATCCTGCTCCTTCACTTTGGCAGCTCCTGAAATATCATAGCACTTCTGTAATCTTTTATTGACTGATATATAGATGAAGAACATTTAAAAATAATTGATTTAAAAATAATTAAAAATAATTGATATTTTATATTGTAATCAATATAAAATATCAATATTTTTGGTCATTATTCAGATTTTATATCTAAGCAATTTTTGTGGATGGGAGAGGATGGGGATGTAATATCTTCATATTTATTTTACGTTAGGTCAATGCTTCTCACACTTGGCTGCACTTTGAAATCACTTGAGGGGTGTTACAAATTTTTCTAAGTCAAAAAGAGAAAGAGAGAGAGAATCTTAAAAAAAAAAAAAACCCATCACATACATACATACCATAAATTAAAAGACAAATGACAAAGAAGGAGAAAATATTTGGAATACCATTATAACCAGAAACATTAAAATAAAAAAAGAACAAAGGACAAAATTTAGAAAAATAGGCAGAAGGCATCACAGACATGCGAAACAGGATATAGAAATGGCTTTTAAGTATGTTAAAAAAACATTCAATTTCACTTACAGAAAGATAAATACAAATTAAATTATAGTGAGAGAATATTTCTTACCTATCAAGTTAACAAAAATTCTAAAATTTGATATATCCTGTTTCTGAGAGTATAGGAAAACAGTCTCATACTTTGCTGGCAGAAGGGCAAAATGCCATAACATAGGTTAAAATTAAACCTCGAAAGCCAAGACAAAGCCACTCCTACAATTTTTCTCCTGAAAATTCAGCAAACTGAAATTGTGTTCCTATAAATACTCTGCTTTGTCAGAAACACACTATATCCAGTCAGCCAGTCCCCAAATACCTACCAAATCTGAGCTCGGTACTTACTTTTTTGTCATCTTAAAAGGTCAGATGTGCAACGCAAGCAAATCATGCCGTGTCTCTGTGTTGCGGCTTCTAACTCTACAAAACTCATCTTTCCCAATATCGTTTGGGAATAGTGCTCCACTGTTTGTGAAGCACTGTAGTCTTGCAATCCATGGGGCTTGTTTTCCTTGAATAAAGGACATCAAATTCATTACTAAATCGTTTTATTGTTTTTATTTGATACATCTAAGGAGAGGAATTAGGCAGTATCTAAAACCACTTGTGCATTTTTCCTTTGACAAAGCAATCCTACCATATCAAGAAATTAGCCTTAAAGATACAACTGCAGCCTTAATATATATATATATATAGAGAGAGAGAGAGAGTGAGAGAGAGAGAGAGAGACACAAAGTTATGCACTCCAGTATTATTTGTAATACCAAATATTGAAAAAAACTAAATTCCTATACATAAGACATTGGTTGAATAAACGATATGTCCATACCATAAAGATCTATGACTAAGTAGCTGTAAGAAAAAAAATGGAAGTTCTCCAAGTATTTTTAAGTATGGAGTGCTTTCCAAGATTTTTGGTAAGGGGAAAAAACATTTTTAAAAAGCAGGTTTGTATAGACAATACATAAACTCTTACATAAAAAGAAGGGAAAATAATATATTTTATATTATACCCATGCTCGTTTTTGCAAAAATAAACACAAGAACAGTACCCTAGAAAATAATGAAATGATTGCCTACAAAGACTTTGTGGAAAGAAGAGAGAGAAGCAAATGATATTATCTCTGATATTATCTCTATGTAGTTTTGATTTGGTAAAATGTTAATGCTTTATGTCCTCCAAAAAATTAAGCTAATAGAAAAAAAATTGAATAAAAGGAGAAACAAATGAACTTATCTATATATCATATTGATAATCATGCAGCAAGAAAACCTGAAGTAATTCAATTAACTTTTGAACACTGGAATATATTCTAAGGATCAAAGAAATTGCAAAGAAATCTTGAACTTTGCTCAGTAGGTTTGTTGGTGGTGGTAGTAGTATAGGCATAGCAATTATAAACTATTTTTTTTGTGCCTTTTTAGGCCTGAGAAATGTATAAACATTTGATGTGGCTGGGAATCAGTGTTTTACATACTGAACAGAAGACAAAGAGGAATAAAATCGGTAATAGAATGAATTCCTAAATATGAATTCCTAAATATTCATAAAATTCTTACTTCTCTCCCCTGAATGGTCCTAGAAGCACTGCTGCCAATAGCACATGAGCACACCAGGCTCTCAGATCAAAATGCTACTTACAGTTTAAAAGAGCCAGGGCTTTGGGAAAAAATGACTGATTCAAGTACGGGACAGGAAAAGTGCAACATGAACTGAGAATATCCTATTGCACCAGAAAGAAAAGAAGTTCCCCCAGTTTGAGTGGGGAAATGTCAAGACAACACAGAGTCATTTGAAAGGGCACCTATGATTCCAGTATGAGATAATGTGCATTGAAAGGAATAATGACAGATATTGAATATGAATTTAAAAATCCAAATTTATATGACAAAGCAAAGAGTGGGAAAGAAAGAAGAGGTCTTCTTTAGATTTCTTTAGAATCCTGACTTATAAATGTAGAAGGCATAATAAATAATTTTGAAAATCATCGTTTTACCAACATCATTGTAATAATTGATTCAGGCAAGAAATAATAATGGGTGCTAAAACCATCAGGTGGCAGGTTGTTGGGAAACAGGATATTGGTCCAGTTCCAGGGTCTCACCCTATTAAGTTACTTATCAAAAAGTAAAAAGGGTACATTTTATTGTAGAAATCTTCAACCAAGGGGTCATAGCTAATATCACCAGTAATAGGACAAAAGACATCATGTACCCTCAGAGAAGTAGTCTTCCTGCCAAAAATGTTTAACCTAATCTCATCATGAAGATGAATCATACAAATCCAAGTTGAAGGACAAACCAAATTTCATGAAGCCCATTGATAGGCTAGAAAACTGTTCTAGATTAACAGAGAAAAAGGAGACAAGGCAAATTAATATAATGTGAGATCTTCGACTGGATCCTGATTTTAAAATTTAAAAAATGCTATAAAGGACTTAATTGGAATATTTGGAGAATTTTTAATGTGGACCATATATCAGAAAATGACGTATAATTGTTAAATTTCCTGTGTGTAATCACAGTATCGTGCTTATGTAGAAAAATTTCCTATTCTTCGAGTTATGAGAAAATATTTGGAGGTGAAATTTCATAATTTGAGAGTTAAGCTGTTCTCAAATGTTTCAAGATTGTAAAAGTACTAATACTCATATAGAGAACTAAAGCAAGTGTTGCAGGGAATATGGATGTTAACTTACTATTCTAGTGAATATTACGTAGGCTTGATGGTTTTTCAAAATTAGGTGTTAGAAAAAAAAATTGATTCCTGAGTTCCATCCCCCAAATTTCTGATTTAATTAGTTGAGGTGGAGCCTAAACCTGGAGACTTTTGAAGCTCACCAGGTAATGCTTAAGCTGAAAAGCACTACAGTAGTTCCAAATTATTTTACAATTATGTGGGGTAGCGGGGAATTACAACTCCTTGAGACTATGTCAAGGAGCTCTGACATAGTCAGACATTTGGGCTCTGACTATGTCAGACATTTTTATAAATGCTTATGTATATTAATTGGCTACATTAATGAATAGCATAGAGTATAAAGCTAAATAGATATTTGATTTTAGTATATTCATTTTTACAAGATATATCTGTGAGTGATAAAATTTTCAAGAGAAACCCAAACCATTCCATCCCATAAATAAGAACAAAACCCTTTAAAAGAGGATCTGCCTAGAATGTGTAAACTACCAGATCAGAGAGTTAAAATTTGAGAACCTTATGTGAAAAACACTCAAAACTATATGTAGTCATGACATATATATCAGTGAACAAACAAGAGTTTTTTTCACACAAAAATATACTAACGCAAAAAAGAGATGATAAAATACGAACACAGTTATACCAAACACTGAGAAAGTGACAGAAATATAAATTTCTGAAATCAAAAACTTGGTGAAAAATCAACCTTTGTATCTGACCTTCATTCAGAATAAAAGAGTGAGGGTGAAAATCTCAAGTTTATTTATTATTTTATGTTACATTTTTAAAGGGTTTGATGGATGATATACTATCAAAGGAAATTTATAACTCTCTGACCAAGTAAAAGTTTAGATTTCATTTGACTCTGATTTCAGGAATTTGTGTTACTTGCTGTGGGAAAATAAGACATCATCTGGAGCTCTAATTACATCTTTTTTTTTTTTTTTACCCTGACATTTGTCAGCTAGCTAGTCAATTCCTTACTCTAGCCATGATTCTTCATGTCAAAAAGTAAATAAACAGCAACATTTCTACATAAGAAATGTAGAATTCCTCAATATAGTAGATCCTCAGACAATCTCAGTTCCTGTAGGTTTGTTGTTCGTTTTTTGGTGGTTTTTTTGGTCTTTTTGTCTCTTTAGGGCCACACCTGTGGCATATGGAGGTTCCCAGGCTAGGGGTCAAATCGAAGCTGTAGCCACGGGCCTACACCACAGCCACAACAACATGGGATCTGAGCCTCATCTGCGATCTACACCACAGCTCACAGCAACGCCAGATCCTTAACCCACTGAGCAAGGCCAGGGATCAAACCTGTGTCCTCATGGGTACTAGTCAGATTCGTTTCTGCAGAGCCACAATGGGAACTCCAAAGTTCTTATACTTTCAAATGATATTATTTCTTTATTGTTATTTCAATAATCAAATTTATCATCTAACAGAAGTATATCCCTTAACAAAATGTAAATAATTTTTCTATCCCAATACTACATTTGTGCTGAAAGGGTTCTAGTTGTATAGCTAAAATTCAGTATCAAATTTAGTGCTTACCTTAAAATGGTAAGTACACAAAGGGTCTTTATCTTCCAGTATTCCTAAAATAAAAGTTATATTTGGCTATTACTTCAGACATTATTTCCATAAGTGCATTAGCCAAATCAATTCAGTTCTACATCTGCTAACTATGAAAAACAAAACATCTTCTCCCACTTCTTGGCTCTTCACTATATCTGCCCCCCAATACCAGAGAGAAGAATTGGGTATTATTTAAAAGCAATAATGTCCATTTTTAATTTTGTCATGCTTGCTAAAGAAATAGCCATAAGACACATGAATTAGTTACTATATCTAGTAGCTTTACGAGACAAAATTTGGAAATGCAAGTTAAATGAAAATGGGGAGGGAGGTGAGTGAAAACAATTAATGCTAAGCAAAATATTGGATAATGGGAAAAATTATAGGGAAGGAAAGCAATTATTTTCTCCTTTATGGGTTTAGTTTTTCCTGTGCCTGAACATTAACATTTGCCCCCAGGACAGGGGTGTGTGCATGTGTGAGTGTGTATGCATGTGCATGTCTATGATTCAACAGCTACTCACTGAACATTGAGTGAAGATGTCCACATGCAACTCACACCATTTGAAAGACTCCTAGAGACAAAGCCTGGACCTTTCTATGAGATATGGAATGTGAACGCCAAATTGGAACTTCCTTCTTGAGCCCCCAGGGGGGTCTTTCCAACTAATATTTGCCAGAACATGCTTCTGGAAGTGAAGGAAATAGATTCTGGAGTAAAACTAACCTTTTTAGATAAGGTATAGAGTTTCTAACAGTGATTGGAGAGATTGCCAAGGAGAAACTCTTAGAAATTTGAGGATAGAATGAGGTTGGGAACTGGGACACTTCCCCAAGAGGACCCTCAAGAAAGGTAGAAATTTCCCTTTGGGCAATGGAAAAACCATATCTAACACACCCACTTACAATTCTTTCTCTGTTAAGGTTAGTTTTCAGATCCCCGCACTATTTTCCTAAAGGGACCTGAAATGCTTGAACATGACTTTAAAAAGTCAAAATACTCTTGCATATATTTTTTCTAATGTACATTGTTGCCTGCCATGCCTCTTCTTTCCATATACTAAATTAGATACCCTGAAAAATAATGTTTTAAAAATTAAACCTTACCATAAAAAAGGGATGGAAAAAAGAATTAGAAAGAAATAGTGTAGAATGTTAAAACTTTTGTTCCCAGAACTCACTGAACTTATTTCTCTTCCTAGCCTTCTACTGTTGAACATGGGCTATCTGATAAGCACTGTTAGAAGCTTGGAGATTTTGATGCCAATGAATCCAAGATTTCAAGTCATTTCAAGAAGAATATGAAATGGTTTTCATTTGGGAAATTTTGTTGGAAAAAGTACATGTTTATGTGAGTACCAATGGATGTTAAACATATGATTTGACCATAGCCCACAATTAGCAAATAACAAAGTAGGGATCTGTTCAGTTTTGTCAACTCTAGAACTCCTGCTGTACTCCACTATGGTGTACCACCTCCTAAATGTGCAAAGTTGGTCTGCACACCTAGGAGATCATAATGAGCTTATCAGTTCTCTAGGATTGTTACTGGACAGGGTTCTTGGCCTTCCTTAATCAATAGAAATTGATAAGAGGGCAGACAAGAAATTCAAGCAAGGCTTTACTTGGGGCTCCAGCTGCAGTTGGAGGTAGGGAAAACAAGTAACAGTTTCCTTTGCTCACTTGCCAAGGCCTGGAGCAAGCTTATTACTTCTGTGGGGTGATTATAGGGGTGGGTGAGCCTAGAGGTCAGGCAGGAGGGAATCCTTATGCGGTCTGCTCATTTCATTGGTGGTACTCTGTGTAGGGTGCATGTGCAGTACCCTGCTTTTACTCCTCATACCCAGTTTTTTCTCCCAGCTCTTCAGAAGTAGCATTTGGATTTTTGGTCTTTTTGTATCTTGTTGTCCATAATTTACTCCAACTGCTCATGTATGCAGTTATTTTTAATCCTTTATAGTTTCTTTGTATTTTGTTGCTTGATGAGATGTTTGTCTAGGAGCATGCACTGCAACAAAAGGTCGCAGGTCCCAGGTCCCAGCCTGTCTTAAGATTTTGTACGGTGACAAGAAGCTGTGCTGGAAACCTGAGGGCAGGCTGGGGCAGCACCACTTCTTTGGAAAATGTGGAGCAGGATTCTGCTTATCAGTTACCAATCATATGAGGATACTAACACTTTTTGTTCTTTAGGCAGAATTAAGAAAGGGATATGAGGGCCTCAAATCTGACATGTGGCAAGATCCTCCTACCTGCAGCCCTGAGAAGCTGTGAGATTTAGATAGTTAATAAGTGACTGGCAGAAGAATCCACTGTATTCATTGCATTGACATACATATCAGAATGTTGAGTAACAGTAAAATTCTTAATGGAGGATATAGATTTCTTGTCATATATCATGTTTAATAGATGTATTTAATATTCACTATTGAATATTAAAACTATATTCCCTTGAAGCAATAGAGGCATCAAGAAAGAAAGAAAAATGACATGTTATCTTCTTTGACGCAGTGAACATTGAAAGAGCCTCAGAATAAATACTAATTTACTCATGACAGGTGTGCCTCGGGAAAGCAAGAGGTAGTTACTAAAAAAGCAAGAGCATAAGAAGAGGAGTCCAGCAAGCCCAGTTCAGTTTATGGTTGTAACACCAAATATGTAACCTTAGATAACCTTAGGTCACTGACTATTGAGAGCCACTCACAAAGCCACCCTCCTGGAATAGGAACCAACTCTAGGGTGCAGGACAATCCATCTGTATGAATCCCACAGCTCCTCAGAGCATTTGGCTGACCTTGGGAATAGGGTTGGGATGTTCCATCAAGTGGAGAAATGGGAACTGAAGCCCTTGTGGCTCATGATGTGAGCTTAGAAAACACTGTATGAATGATACCACCAGCCCTGGCCAGTACCAATAACCAGAGGAGGCTTTAGAAAATTTGGAGAAAGGTACTCCAGAATATGAAGCCCTTCTGGAACTAAAAATATGCAAACTTATGCATATCCTACAGCTTCAGTTTTAATTTTTTAAAGCTTTTAGACCATAAAATCAATTTATATTTATTTATTCTTTGTCCTAGTTCCTCTTTAAAAACTTAGACCACTCAGAACTTAATGTTAATTGAAAATGTTTCCTTAAAAATATCCATAATTTTCCAGAACTTTGATGTCCTTTCTCTGTGAAAACAACAGACATCCCATGTCATTGGGATAAGAATTGATTCAGCCATTGAAACTATTCTCAGTAAATAGCATTTCAGTGTTTATCTCATTCCTATTTAAACACTCATATTTAATATTTGTGTTTTCAAATGTTACATGGATGGCTCAGCTGATTTGTAGTTGCTAATTAAGATAATTCTGTGGTTGATGAGTGGAATTTGTCTATAATAGATGTATTATTTCATTAAACCATTGGACTAACTTATATTTTTATAAGAGTTTGCTATAATTGTATCCATGTTTTATTTATTCCTCACAATAAATATAGCGCATATGATGAACTGCCTTTGACAGATGAGGAAATTAAGGAAAGTTACCTAAGGTTATCTAAGGTTACATATAATTATTTCATTTAATCCTAAAATCCTTTTATCCTCAGTCTTTTCAACCAATTAACGAAATGTCTGATGTTTTATCCTTAGTTAATATTTTAAAACATATGCTTAAAGGTATGGGTAGATTTAAGCTTAGGGTAAGGAGGTTGTCAAAGAAGAGGGTGGGTGTACTTGCAGATGTATCCGAAGGACATTGGATTAGCCTATAAATTGGAACAATGGACCAGGAACAACCAAAACCAACATTTTCAAGGACATCAGGTTTAGAAGTAAAGATGTGAATGTCCTCCTCAGGACCTGGCTTCTTGCCTTCTTTTTTTCTGGTTCTTTCTTGTCTTATTTCCCTGTCTGTCTCCTTGGAATATGGAGTCCATGATGAAATGCCACTACTCCTGGACACATATTCTAACATCTTCCCAACTAGAAGTAAAAGGGCTCATCTCTCTAACTCAATTTTAGATTACTAGGAAGGCATCTGGTTGATACAACATATATCAGTGGCTCACTCCTTGGATTAATGACACAGTGTACTGTAACAGCAACCTTTGCTGAATGTCAAGTTTAAATCTCAGAAGGAAAGAAAGATACTGGGCAAACTAAGCAATAGAATATCCACAACAATAGACTAGACAATTGTGGGTCCATTTTTACTCTAAAATTCTGAACTAATCTTAGCAATATCATTTGGGGGGGGGGTGCAAAGAACAGTTGTTATTCAAATGTGCAACTTGAGCACTGTCTAGGAAACCAGACCTCAAATGGCCAAGAGGCTCCTACTATTTATGAGCATGGCATTGAGGTTAAAAAAAAAAAAAAAAAGATGCTCTAAATAGCCAAGAAATGTATTCTAAACACATTGTAGTTATCAAGGGTCATCAACCTTAAAATATTCCTAGGAGTTCTCATCATGGTGCAGTGGAAATGAATCCAACTAGGAACCATGAGGTTTCAGGTTTGATCCCTGGCCTTACTCAGTAGATTAAGGACCCGGCGTTCCCTTTAGCTGTGGTGTAATTCACAGACGTGGCTTGAATCTCGCTTGCTGTGGCTGTGGCTGTGGCTATGGCTGTGGCGTAGGCTGGCAGCTATAGCTCCTATTAGACCCCTAGCCTGGGAACCTCCATATGCCATTGGAGTGGCCCTAAAAAGACAAAAGACAAAAAAAAAAAATTAAAATATTCCTATCACTGAAAGGGAATTGCCTGGTAAGGCCAATCAAAGTAGTAGAGTTTATTATTTATCTTTAATAAAAAAATATTAAGTGTATCCAATATCACAGATACACTAATTGATTCAACAGCATGTTTGAATTTACGTTAGAAAAGCAAAACCACTTGTTTAGTATTGCACATAAAGAGCCTCTATATTCTGATTACGGATTTTGATGTTGAAGGTGCTCAGCTAATCGTGAGCTCGTTGCAATTATTAACACTTTCAAAAACATTTATTTTTCTAAACTTGAAAACTTTGGTAGCCTCTTTCACTAGAGACCATTTTAGAAAACTACTTTTGAAGGCTGAGTATACAAGACAGGACTGCATTTTTTATGACTGTACCAATTTCTAGTATTGGCACCTTTTTATTAGAGCAACATCAACATGTGACTATTCAAAACAAGAGCCTTTTCCATGTGGAATGACTCACTATTATCCAAAACAAAGGTTCATGCTATAGAGAAAAATGCAGGTTAAGGGGATGATTAGAGGAAATTCATAGTTGTCCAATGTAATGAGTACCAGCAACTACATCCACTTCAGTTGAAAAAAAAAATCATAATTGTATTGGCATGGAGATTGGTAGCCTGAAAATAAGGACAAATATACCCTGGTAGCCCACTATCAGCATTCCTGTCAGCTGGCAGGCACAAATGTGGAGATGGTTTAGCCATAGAGACCCCTTCTCTGGTTTCCCTGAAATCAAGGCCACACAGTATTCCTGGGCTCTAGGCACTCTTGCTTTTCACGAGCACCTTCCTCCATAAAAATAATTACACGTTGTATTTTGTCACTGTGTTGTTATAAAGATGAATATATTACTATTTCATATTAAAACATTTTCTTTGGGCTAAAAGTCTATTTTTAATTCTGACTTAAAAGACATTAAAACATATTCATGCACCCCTCAAAGCATTGTGGTCACCAGGCACTATGCCTAGTAGATAAGGTAGCCTCCCCTCAAATCACACCTCTCACTCTTCAAGGATATCCAGCCTCGAAACTTTGGTTCAGTTAGGCTCTTGGCATTTCTGGGGTGATAACTAAGACCAAAGATTCTAAAAGATTAGCCACTGAGTCCAAGAATCCACTAATTTAAAAAAATTGTGGAGTTCCCATTGCGGCTCAGTGGTAATGAACCTGACTAGTATCCATGAGGATGCAGGTTCAATTCCTGGCCTCATTCAGTGGGTTAAGGATCCGGCATTGCAGTGAGCTGTGGCATAAGTCACAAACACAGCTTAGATCTAGCATTGCTGTGGCTGTGGCGTAGGCTGGTAGCTGCAGCTCCAATTCAACCTGTAGCCTGGGAACTTCCACATACCGCAGGTGTAGCCCTAAAAAGAAAAAGAAAAATTTCAAAGTATCATCACCTACAGGCAAACAGTCCATTCTTTGCTGACACAAATATTGAGTTGAAAAAATTAGATGGAAGCTAAGTACAGTGTAGAAGCAGCTGTCCCTAGGGAAGCTTTCAAATATTCCCTTCGGATGGAATAAGTTGGCAGAACACAGTGTCTACTTTAGAATATTTTTAACATTTGTTGTTTAATCCAATGTCATATTCTGAACTCCAAGCCACCAAAAGATAAGCAGACACTTAGAAATTGTTTTGACAGAAATAAACATCCCTGCCCTAGGTAAGAAAAAGCCATTGTACATTTTTCATTTAGTCATTCAATGAATATCAATTAGTGACACTTCTATTAGTTCCTAGGAATATGGGTCCAAGGCTGGAGGAGAGAAAAACCTGGTGATTTTAGAAGCCTGCAAGTAATTCTGCAGGCTGAGTCTCATGTGTGTTGAATGGTAGAAGATGGAGATGACACTTAGAAAGGCAATGGTCAGACTTTGAAGGAGCTTGTATGCCTTGTTAAGGAAGTCGTTTGTATCCTAAAGTTGTTGAGGAGTCAAGGAATGGTTTTAACTGAAGAAATGGTGTGATTTAAATTTACAGTTAGGAAGATACTATAGCAGCAGTATGGAGCATTGGTTTACAATCTTGCTTTCTGCACAGAATTACATGTGGAGCCTTTAAACTTGCCAACCCTCAAACCCCACCCTTCCAAGATTCCTGTTCAGTTAGCCTTAGGTAGGGCTCCAAGGATAAGGGTTTTTAAAAATTGCCCCAGTGATTAGTCTAAAGTGTAGTCAAAGTTGGAGAAGCACTGCTGCGGAAGAGTAGAATGGAAGAAGACTTCCCAGTGCTAAGTGAGAGTTTAAGGAACTAAACTACTAGTATGAGAGAAAACTGAATGTAGGAACCAGAAATTTGGTTGGTTGAATTTACTAATTTTTGACTTTTACAATGGTGCATATAATGAAACTGGTGTCTCCAGGATCTGGCCACATGGCTCCACCCTGTGGATAAATTGTGATGTATCAAGACAGCCGATGGCTTTTTTCCTTCAGATCTCACCATTAACCTGAGAATATTAGTAGAAATAAAAAGCCAAAAATAGTGTGTTGGTTAGAAGAAAAATGTGTATTGGCCCCTGAAAAGATTTAGAGCTCAAATACTTCATTCAAATCTGATATAATACTTTACATGTGAAATTGCTTTATAATTTTTCTTTGGGTACAACATTAATGAAAAAAAGGTATTTCTAAGTCTAAAAACTGTTAAAGAGTAAAATTATCACATTTTTGGGGGGGAAAGTTATATAAAGAGTGTTGCTTTGAGGACTTGAAGTGCCAAACATTCATATAGGATTCCTTGAAAGTAGCTTTATAATCATACCACTCTCATTCTTGGGATATTTGAAATAATTCAGGTAGAAATCTTAAGGAGATTAGAAAAAGAGTAAAAGAAATTGATTAATTTTTATGACTGTAGAAGTTTCTCATCTTATTTAATTACTCACATAATTCTCTTTAAAAGCTTGAAATGTGTGATACTTAATGGCAAAATAAAACATCTTCATAGTCTGTAAACTTTCATACATGATTGGCTATTGTAATTTATCAATATCTCTTCAAGCAAATTCTGAAAATGAGATTATTAAACTAGTGAAATTAACATTGCATTTCTAATTCTGCAGACTCTAGACAATTTGCTCAGTAAGCACTTTTTCATTTCATAATTAAGTGGTACTTTTCATTTCAAGGTTTGAACCAAGTTTAAATTTTAGTTTTATAATCTGATTTAATATATCAACCCAAAGATATATATTTTACATCAAAACTATCTTTGTTCTGGGAGAAACATGACCCTCACCAGTGAAACGTATCAAAAATCTATCAAAGAAAAAATAAATTAGTTCTAAAAATGTGAATGGATAAGAGTATTGCCTCACTTACAGGATAATGACATCCTGTTGACAAAAATGTCCTTTCTAGATGTGAGACAGTGATTAACTTAACAAATATTTTTAGAGTATCTGCCAGATATAAGATACTATATGAGCTCTCTGGTGATAGATGCCTAAAAACAAGATAGCTGCTTCAAGAGAGTTTAAGCCTTTGGGGGGCAGTAAGATAGTTACATTTAAAGGTCAAATGGTATATATACACAATCAGCTTCTACTCAGCCATAAAAAAGAACAAAATAATGCCATTTGCAGCAACATGGATGAAACTAGAGACTTTCATAGTAAGTGAAATAAGTCAAAAAGAGAAAGACAAATACCATATGATATCACTTATATCTGGAATCTGGTATATGGCACAAAAGAACATACCTACAGAAAAGAAACAAACTCATGGACTTGGAAAACAGACTTGTGGTTGCCAAGGGTGAAGGGAGGAAGTGGGATGGACTGGGGAGTTTGGGGTTAGTAGATGCAAACTACTGTATTTGGAGTGGATAAGCAATGACATCCTGTTGTACAGCACAGGGAACTAGATCTAATCACTGATGATGGAACATGATGGAGGATAATGTGAGAAAACTGGGTCCCACTGCTGTACAGCATATTGACAGAACATTGTAAATCAACCATGATAGAAAAAATAAAAATTCCTAAAAAAAAAAAAAAGGTCAAGGCAAACATTACATTAAAAAGCCAAAGAAGTGAGGCAAAGTAAGTGCAGTGAGGAAGGAGATATCACAGTCAGTTGGAATAGTTAGGAGAAGTCACAGAAGTAGCAGGGTTCAAGTTAGGTGAACCTAAAAGAAATTTGTAAAGGCACAAAGCTTTGGGGGCACTGTAGTCAGGGACAGTGACAAGAGCAAAAACAGAGAAACAGGATGGAACTTGCAGGTCAGAAGCATTAGCCTCATGTGGGAGCACGTTAGAAATGGAGAATCTTGGTCTTGGCCTCCTTAATCCCATTCTGCATTTTAACAAGATTTGTGCATAGGTTAAAAAATGTAAAGCACTCTCAGAATATCATCAGTAAACTTTTTTTTTTCTGTAAAGGGTCAGATAGTAAATAGTTTTGGCTTTGCAGGCTACCCTGTTCTGTTGCTCAGCATGAAAGCAACATAGAAGGCAACATATAAATGAAAAAGCATGGATGAATTCCAAAAAAACTTTATTATTGTAAAACTGATATAGTTATGGATACCACAATTTGAATTTCATATGATTTTCATGTTATTGTGAAATACTATTCTTCTTTTGATTTTTTTCTAACCATTTAAAAATGTACAAGCCATTCTGAACTTGCAGAGCATACAAAAATAAACATTGGTGGATTCGGTCTGTGAGCCATGGTTTGCCAACTCCTATCTTAGAACACTGAACATTAGTAGAGAACTTAAAAACAAATTAGCCCTTCCATTAATTTTACTGTCTAAATCCTAGATTCTACAACAATAGAATAACTATAGAGGTTGGTATTTTTTATTACTCTATAGACAAAGGATACTTAATCTAATCATAGGAGAATAATATTTTTCTTCACCTTTTTTAAAACAAGTGGGAATTTGGTTATTACTATTTTTTTTCAAATGGGTATTAAATTTCACCATGATCATGGTACAAGTGTATAAACATAAGGCAAACAAATACTTAAGCATCTTCCATTATTTTCTCTCACAGAGATAACCTGGGATAAACATATGGTTTTCTTCAATCAACCTAACAGAAAAGGTAAAGACTCTCCTTGATAGTGTCATTCTCCCCATCACCTGGGCTTTAAAATCTATCACACCAAAGCAAGGGGAATGGTAGTTCTCAAAGTATGAGCCAAATTCCCAGCATCACCTGGGAACTAGTTAGAAATGCTAATTTTGAGGCTGGCCCAAGACAGAGGGGCAGGGGTAGGAGGACTAGGGCCCAGCCATCTATGTTTTAATAGCTCTCCAGGTATAAGGTGAACATTAAAGTTTGAAAACTCGGGAGTTCCTGTTGTGGCGCAGTGGTTAACGAATCCGACTAGGAACCATGAAGTTGCGGGTTCGGTCCCTGCCATTGCTCAGCGGGTTAACAATCCGGTGTTGCCCTGAGCTGTGGTGTAGGTTGCATACGCGGATCGGATCCCGCGTTGCTGTGGCTCTGGCATAGGCCGGTGGCTACAGCTCCGATTCAATCCCTGGCCTGGGAACCTCCATATGCCGCAGGAGCGGCCCAAGAAATAGCAACAACAACAACAACAACAACAAAGACAAAAAGACCAAAAAAAAAAAAAAAAGAAAACTGCCAGACTCAGGATAAATCTTGTTAAGAATCCAGATGCCTGGGATTGTACTCCAGACCTATTAAGTGGGAATCTCTGGTTTGCATTTTAATAGGCTCCCAGATGACTGTTATGCTCATTCATATTTGAAAGTCACTACTTTAGAGTTGCTGCTTCTCTTTCATCCCACCACCTCATCCAAACTGTAAGACATTACCAAGTCCTATAAATTTCGCATTTGCAAAAATTTCCGAACCTAATGCTAATGATCAGAAAAACCTAAGATTTTTATAAACAAAGATTTCTAGGCCTTGCTCTAGAATTAGACAGAGAAATGTATTACAGAAATACGTTACATCTCATGTAACATATGTTATATGATGCATATAATATACATGATATATTATCTCCCCATCTGGCAACACAGGAATTTTATATATATATAAATATATATTTTTTTTAGGGCCATGCCCATGGCATATCAAAGTTACCAGACTAGGGGTCAAATTGGAGCTGTAGCTGTTGGACTCTGCCACAGCCACAGCAACTCTAGATCCAAGCCGCTTCTGCGACCTAAGCCACAACTCACAATAGCGCTGTATCCTTAACCTACCGAGTGAGGCCAGGGATCGAGGAGCCCACATCCTCATGGATACTAGAAAGGTTCATATTCCACTGAGCCACATCGGGAACTCCAAGTCTTCGTTTTTTCATATCAACATGGCAGTTTTTTTTAAAAAAATGCCTTTTCTTTTTTAAATTTCTTTTAGTAGTACTCTGTTTTGGAGAAATTAGGTATTTGCTGCACACAACTCTTTTTCTTCTCTTAGTTGTAATTTGACAACTGGGTAAAAAACTAGGAAGGGATATTAGAGCCAATGCTAACTGTATAAATTAAATAGAATTACCAGGGGTTTAACTGTTTTTGAATGTCATTGCAAAGCTATATTTAGAATGTGAAAAATCTATGTCAATTGTACTGAAGGGGTAAAATTTCATGTCAGATTATAAAGACTGTATGTTTTTGTGAGAATAGACATGGTTTATTCCCATGCCCCACTATCACCTTTGTGGCCCTGAAATCAGAAACTATGTGGATATGAGTATGCTGATGAGTTTGGAAAGAGCTATAAATTAATCAGGGCACTTAATAAAATGTTTTTAGACTACAAAATTATTGGCAGTCCCACACATATTTATTGGTCACTCCTCCACCCAATTCCCCTTTTCCTCCTTTACTCCTAAGATCAGGGAGTCTGATGTTCTTTATTTTCCCCAAAACATTAAGATAACTACAGCAGAGTCTGAGGAAGAGAGAAGCTTGTCCTAAAGCAAAAGAGAGGAATTCCCAACACTCTCATGGGAAGCTTTGGCATAGCAAATAGGTAAGCTTAGAGCCTTTCCTATTTAACAACTATATCATAACAAAAGAGATCACGTTTCTTAAAAAAGTCACTTAATCTTTCCTGTTAACATTTAATTCTGGGTAGTACTTAATGAAATATTACATATTTGTTTTCAAATTTTTAACACTTTCATTACTCTTTTAGGATGTTTAGATTCTGTTTGGGGTTTTATTTTGTTGTTTTGTTTAAAGTATCTCCATCTAGTAGCAAGGAAATTGAGATTTAAAGGTAATAGTAATTGGGTAGGAGGAGTTACCTTGATGGCACAATGGGTTAAGGATCCAGTGTTGTCACTGCAGTGGCTCAGGTCACAGCTACGACACAGGTTCAATCCCTGGACTGGGATTTTGACATGCCATGGGCATGTCAAATTAAAAAAAAAAAAAATGAAGTCCTTAGTCTGCCTTCCACTGGAGAAACTGCACAAAAAATTGTGCTCAACAGGCTGAAGAGGGGAATGTCACTCAGGCTGAATGAAAATTCAACATCTACCTTGCTCACCTTAACAAGAATAAATCATATATGAGCCTTAATGTCAAGGCATCAGGAACAGCTTTATTCTGTAGATAGTTAACTCAGCTATAATTCCTTCTACACCCCCCAAATCTGGTCAATGTTAATTTTCATGGACTAAGATTTGCTAAAGGTTTAAAAAAAAAATAGTTAACACCAGCAACACCAGGTTGTCATATTTGTCTTCCTAAATGAACTATGACACTCAGCAATTTTATTCCTATCCCTGTGGAAATCATATCCCACCATTTCTCTCAAATGCCCATTTTTATTTCCCTTTACATGAAACTAAAGGAGCTGTCATTGCCTTTCAGAAAAACAAAAAGAATTGACATAGTATACATAACTGTCATGGTTCTAAGATTTTATACATACATTCATTTATCTAAATCACTTCTTTTCCTGACTTTCTGTTTTTCCTTTTAAATTACTCTTTCCCATTATACAGTCTCTTTGGATGCTCACAAACCATTGGACTCATAACTTGCCGTATCCTTCCTTAACATCAGCACATTTTCTTTTTTCTCTTTTTCCCTCTTTTCTTAGCCAATGTACTACTCAACTTACTAACTTATGTTCAAGGAGTGTCTGGATCTCCGGTTATAAACTACAAATGGTGTGAGTTCAAGAAATTCAAATAACTGTAAAAGTCTACCTTCAACTGCACCCACCCAAACAAAACAAAAAAGGGGGGAAAAAAACTCTCTCTTTCATAAGGCTTTAAAAATATTTTCATTGAAAGCAGAGTTAGAGATACCATGAAACCTCTTTTTACCTATAGACCTTTTCAACTTTCTGAATCTCACTATCTTTATGTGCTTTTTTAATGTTTATTTTTAGGAAAACAACTTACAGTAAGTAAATCCATCCTTTCTAACACAATGTATGATGCACAGGAGAAGGTATGCCCAAATGGGACAAATATAAAATCAGTAAAGACTTTTATGTGATCAATGTAAATTCTGTATCTCAAAAGCAATTTTGAAAGCATTAGTTTTACATATATATAGATAGATATAAAATCTTAAGTTTAATAACAGCTTGTTGTAAGGCTCCCTTGAGGGCAATAATAAAGATGGGAATCTCAAGAAAACCCTAAAATTACCACTACCATACATTGTGGCCTCAGAGATGGAAATGGGGGAGAGGATTGGCTAGTCATCAACAGAAGCAGAAGAAAAAAGGCACAGAAAATAATAGAAAGGGACACATACGTGTCACAACAGTGAAGGACAATACTCCTGCACTGCTTCTAGTTTTCCAATTAGCGCCCCAGACGTTCTTCCTTAAAACGGAAGGAAGGAATGCTTCTGCCCTAGGACCTCGACTGTTCCATCTGTTCCAATATCACCCCCTACATGATTGGTACTTCCGCGACTCTTTCAAGTCCTTGCTCAAATGTCACCTCAGTGAGACCTCCTCTGAACATTCTATTTAAAAGGTGACACCCTCTCACGTCCTTTCCACACTTCACTTATCCCACGTGAATTGCTTATGTTAGCTTCAACATAGCCACAAATTATTCCCTTTTGGACACCCTGCCTGTCGCTTCTCCTTTAAATCTTGTGGGGAAGGGCGGAGCTAGGACCGAGGCTAAAAGCGAGGAGGAGCCTTCTACAGGCTACGCCTACTTGCGTCGTGGGCAGCGGGCCAGCGATCCCGCGCGGAGACATTCTTCTCCTCTTCCGCTCCGGAAGCGCGACTGCGGAGGGGATTACCACGTGACCTTGACGTCAACGCGCCCGCGCCAGGCGGACCTGATTCCCTCGGCTTCCCAGGGGTCTTGGTTTGTGGCTTATCTGCTTTCCACTCTGGTGCGGCGCAGTTCGCGGTCCTCGCTCAAGGCCCTCTGGGCCTGGCCTCCAACTTCAGTATGTACCACAATAGTAGCCAGAAGCGGCACTGGACTTTCGCCAGTGAGGAGCAGCTAGCCCGGTTGCGGGCCGACGCCAACCGCAAATTCAGATGCAAAGCAGTGGCGAATGGGAAGGTAAGAGCTCCCGCTGCCGGCCCCTTACCTAGGTCTTTACGAGCTCTAGCCCGTCCCCCTCCGCCAGGACTCCCTGCACACCTTCTTCCTACCTGCCCCTGCCTTCTCAGTGCAGAGTGCGTTTATTTAGTAAACGACGAGCACTCTGCCGGATGCTCTGGGTTAGGGACAGACGAAACTATCCATCTTACAGTCAAGTGAAGGAAAGATAAAAAAGCAGTAACGGCAAAGAATACACTTTGTAGGATGCTAATATAATGAGGGGAGGGACTTTTCTCATCAGCTGTTGTGGAGAAGATGGGGGAAGGACCTTCCAGGTGGACAGAGCCACAAGTGCAAAGTAGAAGGTCAGTAATTGCAGGGCTGGTCCGTGGAACGCTCATGGTTCTGTGTGGCGGAAGCTGAGTACCTGTGCATGAAAGGCTGGAGAGGGTAGACAGGGGACTCGTAAATGGAAGTAAAGAGTTTAAAGTTTGTGAAATTTTATATTGGAAATTAACCCTGTTAGATTCTGTTGTAGAACGAGCTTTCTGGGAAAGAATGGATTGATTGGATGGGGCATGGTGGAGGCAGGGGGACAAGAGACCGTTAGCATGAACCAGTTGACCAGACAGAGATGGTTTGGACTGTGGCCTGCCAGCCACGTCCTTCCTGTTCTCCTTCCTCTTCGGTTTAATCTTTGCTCACAAGCTCCAAAAAAACACCACCATCCATTCTAGCTTCTGTGTCAGACCTGTTTTGATTCTGAGTACTGAGGTACCTTTACCTATAATTCACAACTTACTTCATATCACTTTGTGCTGCACAAAGTAATACATATTGTGCAAAATTCAAGTATTTAGTATGTGTGAGCTCATACAGCCCTCACAACTACTCCATGAGGTAGATACTGTTGTTTTCCTTGCTTTACATCTGAGGAAACTGAGGTACAGAGAGGTTGAATAACTTCTCAAGCTATATGCTAATAAGTGACAGAGCCAGGATTTGAACCCCTGGAATCTCGTTCCAGCATTCCTTCAGTAAACCACAAGGCTGTGCTGTCTTTAAAGTTAGAACCTGTGTTAGTTGCTTAGGACTGCTCTTAAAAAATTTACCACAAACTGGGTGCATTAAAACAGAAATTCATTGTCTAAAACAATGGAGGATAGAAGTCTGAGGTTCTGGAGGCTAGAAATCTGAGGTCAAGGTGTTAGCCAAGTGGTAATCTCTGTGGCTTCTAGGAAGGATCCTTCCTTTCCTCTTCCAGCTTCTGATAACCCGGGTGTACCTTTGCTTGCAGCAGCTAACTCCAATCTTTACATCCATCTTTACAAAGTGTTCTCCATGTGTCTCTGTGCCCTCACATATTCTACTTATAAAGATACCAATCATACTGGATTAGGAGCCCATTCTACTTCAGTGTGACGTCATCTTAACTAATTAAATCTGCAGAGATCTTATTTCCTCACCTTCTGAGGTACTGGGGGCTAGAAATCAACACTTTTTTTGGCAGTCCTAATTAAACTCTTAATAGCATTAAATGAATATTTGTTGTAAATGTGTAGTGTTTATTAACTATCAAGTATAGTCTGTAGAGATTTTACAAAGGTAGGAAAGAGATAAAGTGTTAAGGATCAGAATTATCCTTGTGACACTTGTTGATTTTTACTCAAACCCGTGTGATTTAATAACTGACTGAGGGATATTGAAAGTTTTCCAGCCATTGACAGTATATCTTTATTGATTTATAAATAATGACATCAAACCTATGAACATATACACATGCTCCTCATGATTGCTTGTACCTTAGTGAGGCAGATATTCAGCTGACATACTGAGAAAATATGCAGTTATGGTGTAGTTTATTAAATATTTTCTTAAAAGCTATTTTGTGTAATATTAGCAATTTTCTGATAAAGGAAAAATATGGTATATTTCCTTTTGGTTGGATCTCTAAACTAAATTTAATCTGGACAAAGAAAAATATTTTAAGATTAAAAAATTTTTTAAGATTATCTAATTCATTACATTTTTATTCTAATTTTTGATTCAAAGGTTCTTCCAAATGACCCAATCTTTCTTGAGCCTCATGAAGAAATGATACTCTGCAAATACTATGAGAAAAGATTATTGGAATTCTGTTCAGTGTTTAAGCCAGCAATGCCAAGGTCTGTTGTGGTAAGTTATTGTAGTGGTGAAGTATAATGTCATTTAGCTAATTTCTGAAATCTGATCAATTATATTTAATTCTTATCTACTTTCCTCCAAAATATACTTTTGTTATATAAATGTATAATTTATGTATTTAAGTTTTTGTCACATACATTTTCATAAATGCCTTAAATTATGAACTCCTATGTTGTATCTCTCAGAAGTGTTTCAAGAATCATTTCATATCAAAAGAATTTTAAGGCCTGATACATAGATCATGATATCCTCATTTTATAGAAAAAGAAAAAATCAAATTACTTTCCCTCCAGATTCTCAATTAGTGAGCATTATAACTCCTACCTTATGGTCCCATGGACTAGTGCTTTTTAAACTCTTCACACACATGTGAAATAATGCATTTATTCATCATCTGTAATCCTATGCCCCAGCCAAAAGTCATGCTGTAATTTTTTAAACCTTGAGTAGTAGAAACTGGAGGTTTACTTTTGGGTGAAACTTGTCTTGTGGCTGTTTCACATGTATGGTTCTGAGCACTGTGTGTGTGCATGTGTGTACGTACTCTGATGGGGTAATGGTGAGGAGAAACATGTAGTTAGAACTTTTTGCTATGTGGATTTACAAACACTGCCCTTCTAATTGTTCACCTTGTATGTTTTTATTGATAGAAATTTAAATTTAAACGCCTATAAGATAAAAAAAGAGATATATAAAATATTTTTTCTTATTATCACACAGTTTTGTTGTGAAGGTCAAATATGAAAGTCTTAAGTGAAAGTCATACTTTTTCAAGTTATACAGCGTGAATAATTTATGGTCCAATGGAGAATAACCCCCGAAGAAATAATCTCCATTTTTATAGTTGGGGGAAAAAAAAAAACCCTGAAGTATATTGAAGATAGCAAGTCTGAAAGTATTCATAATGTTTTCTTTTTTTACTGCACCTTCATCTGAGAGATCAGATTCATGAAGAATTTTATATGCACTTTCTTAGTTCCTGTCTCCAGATTTGGTCCTAGCTTTTTCTGATAAGAGAACTGTAACATGAAGCGGTAGGTTTAAGTGATCTTTTCAGATAAACTAAATCCTTGAATGAACTTCTTTGTTGAATTTGTCTTTATATACAACTTGTTTATTTATAACTGCTAGTTTTGGTTTTTGTTTAACACAAAATGACAAAACTAAACTTTTGAAATATTTTAAGAGAGGAATTCCCTAGTGGCTCAGCAGGTTAAGTATCCAGTGTTGTCACTGCTGTGGCTCTGGTTACTGATGTGCCACAGGTTTAAACCTGGATTAGGAACTTCAATATGCTGCAGGGGTGGTCAAAAAAAATTTTTTTAATAAATTTTTTTTCATCCTAAAATAGGTAACATTGGTTCTAGCCAAATGACATAATGGTTAAAAATATACGCAGATCTTGGATGAAACCATTCCTGTCCCTTGTGAGATGTGTGACCTTGAGCAAGTCAGCCTTATTGATATTCAGTTTCCTTCTCTGTAGAGATAGAGGTACTTCACCAAGTTGTTATAAGAATTAAAATAAGATGTCAGTGTTGTACGTAGCACAGAGTCTGGCATGCGGTATGCTCTCAGTACATGGTAGATGCTGAGCAGAGATTGGTTATATCAGAGATTGGTTATATCATGGATCCAGAGTGGATTTAGAGAGAAGGCTTATTGCCCCAACCCTATTATTCCATCAGTATTTTACAGGATTGACTGCTTAAGCTGTGATCATATGTATAAATTATGCAAATATATGTAATTATATAAAATTCCCACACTTTTTAATTAAGCCACTGATCTCAGGAGGGATAACCTAGGGTGGGTGGAGAAGGACAACAAAGGGTCTTTGGCTGTGGTGTTTCTGTTGTAATTTATCATAATTTATTTTGATTTAAGAAGAATTAACAAGTTTTGATATTTTACATGGGTGACTTTTTCAAAGAAATCTTCACATAAATAAGTTTTTTTAAATACAAAATTTAACTTGTATGTACAAATAGATTCTGATAATATATGTATTTTTAATCTTAGGGTACGGCTTGTATGTATTTCAAGCGTTTTTATCTTAATAACTCAGTTATGGAATATCACCCCCGGATAATAATGTGAGTATAAGTCTGATTTATTGATTTACATCTAAGAAGACCTTTAAACTATTTGAGCATGTGTGTGTGAAAAAATGGCTTCCTAATAAAGGGTAATTTAGATGTGCATTCTATTCTGAACTTGGGTCCCTCTTTGTACTTCTTAGTATGCCTATGTAATACTTCCATCCTTGTAATACTGATATCATCTGAATTTGAAGTTATCAAAATTCTAATTCTGGTTTTTCTCAAACTAGCTTCCCTAATATTCCTCTCTGTTAGTGGAACCTTTGTTCTCCCAGTTGCTCTAAGAGTCATTTATGATAACTCCTCTCCCTGTACATGCAGTCAGTTTTTACAGGTCCTATAGGTCCATATTCATTACACTTGAACAAAGGTCTGTTGTGCTTCTGCTGAGCACTGTGCTTATCATTAAAGATAAAGATGAAATTCGTATGAGGCTCATCAGAGAGCTTGCTGTCAATCACATTGTCCCCATGTATTTTCTCTTTTTCATTTCCATTTCTACCAGTCTAAGTCAGGCCTTTGTTACTTCCAATCTTGATTTTTGTGATAGTTTTACTGCTAGTTTCTCAGTCTGAAACTTATGTAGTAGCCATGAGCGTTTCATAGGTTTGTTCCTGAGGTTAAAAATCCCCTATTTAAATGCCCTTGGTGACTTAACACTGATGGCTTTCCATAGGGTTTCTATGATGTACCTTTCTTTCTTCCCAGGTCCATATGGTACATATGTGTGTACTATTTTTTTTCTTTTCCATATACATTTCTTGATGCTGAGTATTCCTTTTCCTCAGTTATTTTGTTTTTCTAGGTATTTAGGCTAAACTATATGAACTTGCCGTTAAGTCACAAATTGATGAATCCTGTGACAGTATTATACAATTCAGCCTAATTTTGTAGTCTCCTTATGGATAAATAAACAGGAAACTCTTTTTTTTTTTTTTTTTTGTCTTTTTAGGGCCACACCCACGGCATATGGAGGTTCCCAGGCTAGGGGTCAAATCGGAGCTGTAGCCGCTGGCCTGTGCCACAACCACAGCAGTGTGGGATCCAAGCCTCATCTGTGACCTACACCACAGCTCACCACAATGCTGGATCCTTAAGCCACTGAGCAAGGCCCGGGATCAAACCCGCATCCTCACGGATGCTAGTCAGGTTCTTTTAACTACTGAGCCATGACAGGAACTCAGAAACTCTTTTTTTTTTTTTTTTTTTTTTTTTGTCTTTTTTGCTGTTTCTTTGGGCCGCTCCCGCGGCATATGGAGGTTCCCAGGCTAGGGGTCGAATAGGAGCTGTAGCCACTGGCCTACACCAGAGCCACAGCAACGCAGGATCCGAGCTGCGTCTGCAACCTACACCAAAGCTCATGGCAACGCCAGATCCTTAACCCACTGAGCAAGGGCAGGGACCAAACCCGCAACCTCATGGTTTCTGGTGGGATTCGTTAACCACTGCGCCACGACGGGAACTCCAGAAACTCTTTTTTAATCAATTTCCTGAGATACCTAGTGTAGCATTTGGTGAATATTGGGTAATTTTAGAACATACTTTTAGAAATATTTAATTATTTCTCAAAGTATATACATATTTCTCCCCTTATTTTTCCTCTAGGCTCACTTGTGCATTTTTGGCCTGCAAGGTAGATGAATTCAATGTATCTAGTCCACAATTTGTTGGAAATCTGCGGGAGAGTCCTCTTGGACAAGAGAAAGCACTTGAACAGATTTTGGAATATGAACTGCTCCTTATACAACAGCTTAATTTCCACCTTATTGTCCACAATCCTTATAGACCTTTTGAGGGCTTTCTCATTGATTTAAAGGTAATCTTGATATTAAGTAAACTGATAGAGTGAACTCCTTTGCTATGTTACTTAACCAAAAGAATCAAAATTTTGTTATAACTTATGATGATCCTGGTGTTATAGCATGGGCTTGCTAAAACATGAGTTTGACCTGGGCCTCTAGGGCAATACTTGTGAAACTTCATTGTACTTCAGAATCATCTGGAGGGCTTATTAGCTCAGATTGCCAGACTGCAATGGAGGATAGGTAAGGGTTTGATGAATTTGGTTTGGGACATGATAAATTTCCATTGCCTGCAAGACACTCAGGTAGGTAGATGTTTATGTCTAGAAGTCAGAGAAGATGGATAGGCTGGAGGTATAGTTTTGGGCATCACTGCCCCAGGAAGATTTAAAGTGCGTCAGCCATTAGGACCGTTTAAAGGCTCGCTAGAGGAGTTCCCGTCGTGGCTCAACAGGAACAAATCTGACACTGAACCATGAGGTTGCAGGTTCAATCCCTGGCCTCACTCAGTGGGTTAAGGATCCCGACGTTGCCACGAGCTGCAGTGTAGATCACAGACACGTCTTGGATCTGGCATTGCTGTGGCTCTGGCGTAGGCCAGAAGTTACAGCTCCAATTCGACCCCTAGCCTGGGAACCTCCATATGCCATGAGTGCGGCCATAAAACACACACACACACACACACACACACATACACACACACACACACACACGGTCTCTAGAGGAAAACAAGAAGCCTGGGAATCTCCATATGCCACGAGTGCGGCCGTAAAAAGCACGCGCATGCACACACACACACACACACACACACACACACACACACACACACACACACGGTCTCTAGAGGAAAACAAGAAGCTCCTAAGACCGAAGGATATCGACACAGGTAGGACTTTTGGAGAAGTAAAGGGAAGTAGAATACTTACAAAGATGATAATGAAAAGCTCTCCAGTCCTGCTCAGAATTTAGACACAGTAAAAGTTGACAGATAATGTTTACTGCATTTAGTGCTAGAAAGGTGATATGTGAACTTGGTGAAATTAGTCTCCATTGAATGCAGAGGAAGAAAGCAGATCTGAGCTGGTTGGGGAATAAATAGAAGGTAAGAAAACAGGTATATATAACTTGGATTAAACAGCTTGTCTTTGAGGTGGAAAAGGAAGATGGGATGAGTGAGAAGGTGGGGCAACTGCTGGAAATTGAGGAAAGGAGCAGTTTTTGGTTGTGTTTTGTTTTGTGGAAGAAACAATGTAGAGAGCTAGTAGAGAAAGCTTAGTGGAAAATATGTAGCTCAAGTTTTTCTCTGGAGTATGGTAGAAGGGCCTGGCCTGGGATTTGAAGCAAGGTAGAAGAATTGGCTCTCACTTTTAATGAAGGGAAAGAGGAAAGCATGAGTAAGGATAATGTTATGCCTGGGGATTTGGTGGTAGCAGGTAATACAGTGTCTTCCTTTGTTATCAGCAGAGATAATTTTTTGGGAGCAGTGGAGTTGCTGAGAATTATCAAAGACATAGAGACAGGTAGAGGATGTTTAACATAATCACTGAAAGGTGGGAAAACACACTTTCTAAGGAATATTATCACAGCTATGCAGTGTTGAGAGCCTTGTTGAGGATGAGTGAACTTGGAATTTATAGTGATGTTACCAGACCACTTGGTTGCATTGTTTTCTCTAGCAGCACCCAGAAATCTGAGTATAGTTGCAAGCAGAAGGCTGGTTGTATTCGGCCACTATTGAAGTCTTGACAGAAATGTGTTGACTGCATATTGAGGCAGGGAGTCGAAGAGAGAAATGAGGATTTGTGGACACCAGTGAGTAGAAGAAAGTATAGGGATAAGAAACCAAATGTTCTGAGGAGGGTGTCATGGAAAAGCTGTGAAGTAATTGAGCAAATCTCTGGTCAGAGTTGGAACATCAGATTCGTCATGTCAGAGTTCAGGCATTTTGGGATAATAGTAAGACCTGAGTGTGACTCTACAATTGACTCTGCCTCTTTGGTTTCAGAGTATAGAAAAGATTTATTACTTCTTTAGGACTTGCATGGAGATATCTGAAATGTATCTGAGGGTTTGGGATTTAGGGTTCATCTTAAAGGGTAAGAAGAATTGTTAGGAAATAGAGGTGTCATGCATATTTGGGGAACGCATACTGAAATTAATGCTGTAATCCAACCAAGATTCATTCCCATTTACTTGTTTCCAAAAGTAAATTTTAAGTAGGAGAAATTTCCAATCAAAATGAGGTCGTATTTTGGTTCCTAAATGTGGCCTTACATCTGAATCACCTGGATTGCCTGGGAAGTATTTACCTGGGAATATGTATTTCTTAGGTCAGCTTGCATAGTCGAATCTCTTAGGGCCACCTGTCCTCTTCCTTCTCAGGTGGAAGGATAAAGAGAGGGGTTAACATGAATCACAATAGTACTGAGTACTATACTGGAAACCTTAGATCTATTATCTCAAAGCATGTATTTCTTACTAATGGAATGTGTTCAGAAGAGTTGGGAGTTCCCTAGTAGCTCAGCAGGTTAAGATCTGGTGTTGCCACTGCTGTGCCTTGGGTTGCTTCTGTGGCACAGGTTTGGTGCCTGACCTGGAAACTTCTGCATGCTGCAGGTGTGGCCAGAAAAGAAAAAGAAAGAAAAAGTAAACAATAAAGTTTGAAAGCCAATGAGTAAAAGAGTCCTAAAACATACAGAATTTGATGACTGTACTTTTGGTACATTCTGGTGCTGAATACAAAACATTGCTACATGGAAAGGTTATTATTGCTGGGGTATAGAAAAGGAATTACTCTTATTAAAAGTGTTTTGTGTTAAGCATTTTCTGGTCTATATAAACATTTTTGACCTGTTATTACTCCATTAAACTTTTAGAAGTGATGACATTTGCAAACTTTCTTTTTAGACTCGATATCCCATGTTGGAGAATCCAGAGATTTTGAGGAAGACAGCTGATGACTTTCTCAGTAGAGTTGCATTGACGGATGCTCACCTTTTATACACACCTTCCCAGATTGCCCTGACTGCCATTTTATCTAGTGCATCCAGAGCAGGAATTACTATGGAAAGGTATTAATTTGTATTTAACTTTGATCAGACCCAGTCACTCATTTTTTTCCTTCTGGAGTCCTGAGTTCTTAAGTAAGGTTCCCTTTGTGACGTAGTCCTTTGTATCTCCTGTGGTTGAGGGTTGATGAGGACAACTGAGGGAATAAATGGAATCACCTTTTAAGGAAATCTTCAAAAATTAAGTAAGATATTTTCAAGCTAAAAGGGCTAAAAGGATGCAATTTTGACTGAAGTAGAAGAAAATAAGGTGATGCTCAAAAGACTGGTATGTCTGGCAAATTTAGAAGTTACATGGACTGTTAAGCAACACAAGTGCAGCAAACACATCTGCCTTGTTTTATCATATATCTCCTGTATAGAGTGTGTGTGGCACATGGAATTCAGTAAAGATTTGTTGAATGAATAATGCTTTAGGAAATGTCCAAGTGAATTTCACTTGAGCTATAGATAGTAATAGAGGATACATAAATGCTCACTGAGAACCAGGCTCTGTGATACGTACTTTACATGAATTAAATTCACTTGATTCCTACAATAATATCTTGTTGCACAGGTTAATTAGATGTTATTATATTTGTTAATAACTAACTCAAGTACAGGCTAGCAGTAAATTAGACTGTAAAAATTTTTACATTTAATTTCTTATGACCTTTGAAATTCTGTTTGATTTCATTTCTAGAAATAGCCGCAGAGGAAAGATGATAAAACTTTCTAAAGATAAACTGTTCTACATGTTTGTAATCCCTCATCTGTAATTTCAAAATCAGTTGATTTGGGGGCAGAAAACATGAACAGATGCGATTTAGTCTTTATTTAACTTCATGGGAGTATTTGTAGGTTTCCTTGCAGAAACATTAATATTACTGATTATAGGATACTGCCTCAGAGACATCAGTCAAGGATTTCACATTTCATGATATAGACACCATGTTAACTTTCTAAGACATGAACAATTCTAGATTTCAAAACACATCCAAGATAAGGGACTGTGGGCTTGTATTTTGTTTAATTTATGGTATGCCTCCTCTCTATAGACGCAACTCCCCAACTCTCTATATAAATATGTACATTTAATCCCAAAGTGATCTATACCTCTATTTATTTACTAAACAAAGCTTTATTTTTATTTATTTATTTTGCTTTTTAGAGCCACGGGTGTGGTATATGGAAGTTCTAGGCTAGGGGTCGAATCAGAGGTACAGATGCTAGTCTGCGCCACAGCTACAGCAATGCCAAATCTGAGCCGTGTCTTCCTCCTACACCGCAGTTCACAGTAGTGCCAGATCCTTAACCTGCTGAGTGTGGCCAGGGATTGAACCTGCGTCCTCATGTTCATTTCCACTGACCCAGTGGGAACTCCTAAGCAAAACTTTTTTGAGGTTTCTGTGCCTTCTGTGATCATGCCCTATGCTATACTGTAGGAATATAAAGTAAACAAACTATAAATCCTTGGTCTAGTTAGGAATGGGTGTGGAGCTTCCCTTTTCTAAGGGAAGAAAGCCGCTTTTCCACAATTCAGGTAATTAGCTGCTTGCTTAAATTGTTTACGCATTATATCTTACATGGTATATATGCAAATTCGCCAGTGGTGAGATTTTTCTTGTGTTGATAGAGAGGGATGAAGCATCCTGAGGTCTAAATTAAGAGTTTGTTTCATCGTGGAAATTAATTTAGTTATAATTTCATGTAGCCAGGTGAAGGTGAAATTGTAGTACCTTGGGCTCATTGCAAATTACATACACTTCTGTTGCATTCCTAGAGACTGTAGACATTTGGGATTTTTTTTTTTTTTTGCTTTTTTAGTGTCACATCAGCATATGGAAGTTCCCAGGCTAGGGGTCAAATTGGAGCTGCAGCTGCCAGCCACAGCCACAGACCTGCCAGATCTGAGCTGTGTCTGCAATCTACAGCACAGCTCACAGCAATGCCTGATCCTTAACCAACTGAGTGAGCTCAGGGATCAAACCCACATCCTCACGGATACTTGTCAGGTTCTTAACCCCCAGGCCACAATGGGAACTCCAGGACATTTGTTTTCTTTTGAAGAAAAGCTTTCAAATGATTTTTAACTTTTGACTTCCTTTGCAACTTTTGGGACACAAGGTATTTCTTAGATAATTCTTGCTTGCCTAAGGATTTTTTTTTTTAATCCAAATATTAACATTTGAATTTAGAGTCGAGATTAAGAGCTACTAACTTTAAAAAGTTTCACAGAGTTAAAGAGTCTGGTCAGTTAACTCTTAAAAAGCAAACATATCACTCTTATGCATAAGAAGTGGAAGAGTGAAAAGAAATGAAAAAAGATGCCTAAAGTTGTAGAGAGGGGAAGGGAAAACACTGTTACTTTGATTTATTGGTAACCAGAGATGAGTTAGTTAAGGGAATTATTTTTTTCTGTATCTAAAATGAATTCACAATAGGTGAAAATATAATAGCTAAGTTATTAAAATTTTGTAGTAAAATTTTTACAAGAATTTTTATAATTGATTTACAGTTTTCTGTCAATTTCTGCTGTATAGCAAAGTGACCCAGTTATACACATATATACATTCTTCACATTATCCTCCATCATGTTCCATCACAAGTGATTAGATATAGTTCCCTGTGCTATACAGCAGGATCTCATTGCTTATCCATTCCAAATGCAATAGTTTCATCTACTGAACCCAAATTCCTAGTTCATCCCACCCTCTCCCCTCCCCCTTGGCCACCACTAATCTTTTCTCCATGTTCATGAGTCTTTCTCTTTTCTCTAGATAGATTAATTTCTGCCATGTATTATTTTCCAGATATAACTGATACCACATGGTATTTGTCTTTCTCTTTGTGACTTAATTAGTATAAGAATCTTTAGTTCCATCCATGTTGCTGTAGATAGCCTTATTTTGTTCTTTTTTATAGCCGAGTAGTATTCCATTGTGTATGTGTACCACATCCTCTTAATCTCTTCATCTATTATTGGACAGTTGGGTTGTTTCCATGTCTTGGCTATTGTGAATAGTGCTACAGTGAATATAGGGGTGCATGTATCTCTTTCAAGAGAGTTTTGTATGGATATATGCCCAGGAGTAGGATGATATGGTAGTTCTATATTTAGTTTTCTGAGGTACCTCCATATTGCTTTCCATTGTGGCCATACCGATTTACATTCCCACCAACAGTGTAGGAGGGTTCCGTTTTCTCTACACCCTTTCCAGCAGTTGGTATTTGTAAACTTTAATGATAATGGCCATTCTGACTTGTGTGAGGTGGTACCTCAGTAGAGTTTTGATTTGCATTTCCCTAATAATTAGTGATGTTGAGCATTTTTTCATGTGTCTGTTGGCCATCTGTATGTGTTCTTTGGAAAAATGTCTATTCACATCTTCTGTCCATTTTTCAATTGGATTGTTTATTTTTTTGCTGTTGAGCTGTATGAGGTCTTGGTATATTTTGGTGGTTAAGCCCTTGTCAGTTGCAACATTTGAAACTATTTTCTCCTATTCTGGAGGTGGTCTTTTTTTTTTTTTTTTATGGTTTTCTTTGTGTGCAAAAGCCTTTAAGTTTGATTAGGTCCCATTGGTTTATTTTTATTTTGATAACTTGTTTTGGGGGACTAACCTAGGAAAACTTTTTTATGGTTGATGTCAGAGAATGTTTTGCCTACATTCTCTTCTAGGAGTTTTACAGTATCTTGTCTTATGTTTAAGTCTTTAAGGCATTCAGAGTTTATTTTTGTGCATGGTGTGAGGGTGTGTTATGGTTTCATTGATTTACATGCAGCTGTCCAGTTTTCCCAGCACACTTGCCAAAGAGACTGTCTTTTTCCCATTTTACATTCTTGCCTTTTTTGTCGAAGATTAATTCACCATAGGTGTCTGGATTTATTTTTGGGTTTGCTATTCTGTTTCATTGTTCTGTATTTCTGTTTTTGTACCAGTACCACACTGTCTTGATTACTGTAGCTTTATAGTATTGTCTGAAGTCTGGGCGAAGTATGTGGTTTTTGTTCTTCAGGATTACTTTGGCAATTCTGATTCTTTTATGGTTCCATATAAGTTTTTGGTGTTTGTTCTAGTTCTTTGAAAAATGGCATGGCTGATTTGATAGGGGTCACATTAAATGTGTAGATTGCTTTGGGTAGTATGGCCATTTTAACAGTATTAATTTTTCTAATCCATTTCTTTGAATTCTCTTAATTTCCTTCATTAAAGTTATATAGTTCTCAGCATATAAGTCTTTCACCTCCTTGGTCAGGTTTATTCCTAGGTATTTAATTTTTGGGGGTGTGATTTTAAAAGATACTGTATTTTTACATTCCTTTTCTAATATTTCATTGTTAGTATTCAGAAATGCAACTGATATGTGAATGTTAAATCTTATGTCCTGCTACTTTGCTAAGTTTGTTGATCAGTTTGAGTAGTTTTTGTGTGGAGTTTTTTGGGTTTTCTGCGTATAGTATCATATCATCTGCCTAGAGTGACAATTTTATCTTTTCTCTTTCAATTTGGATGCCTTTTATTTCTTTTGTTTGTCTGATTGCTGTGGCTAGGACTTCCAATACTATGTTTAACAACAGTGGTAAGAGAGGGCATCCTTTTCTTGTTCCAGATTTTAGTGGGAAGACTTTCAGCTTCTCTCTGTTGAGTATTATATTGGCTGCGGGTTTGTTATGAATGATTTTTATTATGCTAAAGTATGCTCCAACTATACCCACTTTGGTGAGAGCTTTTATCATGAATGGAGGTTGGATTTTATCAAATGCTTTTTCTGCATCTATTGAGATGATCATGTGGTTTTTGACTTTTCTTTTATTAATGGGGTTTATGACATTGATTTATGTATGTTGAACCATCCTTGTGAACTTGGGATGAATCCCACTTGGTCCTGGTCTGTGATTTTGTTTATATGTTGTTGGATTCAGTTAGCTAAAATTTTATTGAGAATTTTTGCGTCTATATTCATCAAAGATATTGGCCCATAATAATCTTTTTTGGTGGTATCTTTGGTTTTTGTATTAAGATGATGGTGGCTTCATAGAATGTCTTTGGGAGTGTTCCTTCTTCTTCAACAGAAAGATTTAAAAAGGCTGGATATAAGTTCTTCTTTGTATGTTTGGTAGAATTTACCCGTGAAGCTATCTGGTTCTGGACTTTTATTTGTAGGGAGTGTTTTTATTACATACTCAACTTCACGTCTAGTGATTGCTCTGTTCAGTGGATTTATTTATTGTTGATTCAGTTTTGGTGGGCTCTACGTCTCTACAAAGTTGTCCATTTCTAGGTTGTCAAATTTGTTGGCATATAATTGTTCGTAGTATTCTCTTACTTTTTTTTTTTTGTATTTCTGCAGCATCTGTTGAGATTTCTCCTTTTTCATTTCTTATTTTATTTGGGCTTTTCTCTCCTCTTCTTGGTGCATCTGGCCAGAGGTTTGTTAATTTTGTTTACCCTTTCAAAGAACCAGCTCCTGGTTTTATTGATTTTTTTCTCTTGTTTTTTGAATTTCTATTTTATTGATTTTCTCTCTGATCTTTATAATTTCCTTCCTTCTGCTGACTTTTAGTTTTGTTCTTCTTTTTCTAATTCTTTGAGGTGGTGCGTTAAGTTGTCAATTGGAGATTTTTCTTCTTTTTTGAGGAAGGCCTGTATTGCTATGAACTTCCCTCTAAGCACTGCTTTTGTGGCATCTCATAGATTTTGAATGGTTGCGTTTTCATTATCCTTTGTCTCAAGGTAATTTTTAAATTCCCTTTTGATTTCCTCGACTCATTAGTTTTTTTTTAGCAACATTTTGTTTAGTCTCCATGTAGTCAGTTTTTTCTCATTTCTTTTCCTGTGGTTGATTTATAGTATCATGCCATTGTGGTCAGAGAAGACACTTGAAATAATTTCTATCCTCTTAAATTTGTTGAGGTTAGTTTTGTGCCCCAGAATGTGGTCAGTCCTTGGGAATGTTCCATGTGCTCTTGAAAAGAATGTACATTGTAATTTTTTTGGATATAATGTCATGAATTAAGTCTCACTTTTCTATTGTGTCATTTAGAATCTCTCTTACCTTATTGATTTTCTGTCTAGAGGATTTGTCCGTTGATGTGAGTGTGGTTACTATTACTGTAGTCCCATCAATTTCTCCCTTTATGTTTGTTAGTTTTGGTTGTATGTATTTGGGTGCTCCTATATTAGGTGCATATATATTGATGATTATAATATCTCTTCTTAATGGATCCTTTTATCATTTATGTCCTTCTTTATGGCTTCATTTTGAAGTCTGTTTTGTCTGATATGAGTATTGCAACTCCTGCTTTCCTGTCTTTTCCGTTGGCAGGAAATATCTTTTCCTTTCCCCTCACTTTCAGTTTTTATGTGTCCTTTGCTCTAAGGTGAGGTCTCTTATAGGCAACATATTGTATGCTCTTGTTTTTTAATCCAGTCTACCACTCTGTCTTTTGATTGGAGCATTCAGTCCATTGACACTTAAGGTAATTATTGATAAATATATGTTTATTGCCATTTTAAACCTTGTTTTCCAGTCGATTCTATGTTTCTCCTTTGTTCCTTTCTTTTTTGGTGTTGGATGATTTCCCTTTACTTTATGCTTGTGTCCTCTTCTTTTTAATTTTTGTGAATGTATTATTTCGTTTTGATTTGTGGTTGCCCTGTTTTTCAAGTATGTTAACCCCTTCCTATATCTGCTAACTGTAGCCTGATAATCATATAGGCTAAAACACATTCTAAAAAAAAAAAAAGAGTCTAGATTTTCTTACTTTCCTTTCTCACATTTTATGGTTTTGATGTCCTTTTTTAATATCTTCATATTTATCCTTTTTGCTGTTCCTTGTGTTTATTGTTGCTTTTACAATAAGTTTTTTTTTTTCCTTTCAGATCTGTATACTGGCTTATTTAAATGATTACTTTCCAATTGTGATTTCCTCCATCCTATTGCTTTTTTTTTAATTTAGAGAAGCCCTTTCAGTATTTCTTTTACAATGAGTTTAGTATTGCTCAACTCTTTTTAGTTTTTGTTTGTTGGACAAACCTTTATCTCTCCTTCTATTTTGAATAATGTTCTTGCTGGGTAGGCTGCAGATTTTTCCCTTTTAGAACTTTGAATATATCTTGCCATTTTCTTCTGGCTTATAGTGTTTCTGTAGATAAATCAGCTGGTAGCCTTTTGGGGGTTCCCTAATAATTAATTCTGTTTTTCTCTTGCTGCCTTTGAATCCTCTCTTTATAAGTTTTTGCCATTGTTATTATAATATGTCTTGGTGTGGGCCTGTTTGGATTCAACTTGTTTGGGGCCCTCTGTGCTTCCTGTATCTCTATATCAGTTTCCTTTAGATTTGGAAAGTTTTCAGCCACAATTTTTTCAAATATATTTTCCATCCCCTTTTCTTTTTCTTCTCTTGCTGGAATCCATATTATGTGTAGATTGGCCCACTTTCTATTATCTCATAGCTCTCTTATATTGCTTCCATGTTTTTTCATTTGGTTTTCTGTCTGCTGTCCTGATTGGGTGATTTCCATTATTCTGTCTTCCAAGTCACTAATTATTTTCTCTGTGTTATTCATTCTGCTCTTCAGTGCCTTTAACTAAGCTTAAGTCTCTGCAAATGAATTTTCTGATTTGTCTTGGCTCCTCATATTTTCTAGTTCCTTTCTAAAATAATCTGCATTACTGTCCATATCTGCTCTTAATTCCTTCAGTATTTACACTGTCTCCTTTTTGAACTTGGTGTTGGTTAGACTGCAGAGATGTGTTTCATTATTTGCTCCTTGAGTGGAATTGTCCTTTTAACTGGGAATGGTTCCTGAGCTTCTTCATTTTGCTTATATTTTTCTTATTATCTGGAGCCTATCTCTCACACCCAGCCTTCTGCCCAGCTGCTTCAGACTGTGGTGTCCTGGGAGGTGGTACTGATGGTTTGTGTGGCTCTCTTTCTGCTTTGCCCTCCTTAGTCCAGCTGCTGCGCTTTTGTCTGAGGCTTTGAAGCCCCTCTGTCTTCACTGATTTGCCCATCAGAAGGCTTCCCAGGGAGTGGGTTCCTTTCCTCTTTCACACTTCCCTCTCAGGAATGCTAGTCCCATACTGATTCCTTTTTCTCTTTTTTCCCCTTTTGTTCTGCCCAGTTACATGGAGGGTTTCTTGCCCTTTTTGGAGGTTTGAGGTCTTCAGCCAGCATTTATTGGATGTTCTGTGTGAATCATTCTACATGTGGATGGTTTTTTTTTTTTGATGTGTTTGTGGGAGAAGGTGAATGCCACGTCTTACTCCTCCTCCATCTTGATCCTGCTCCTGTAATATAATTTAAATAGTTTTGATGGCTTAAAAGACATATAGCAACAAAACTTCTTAAAGAATTGACTTTCTAATTTTGTAACTTTATTTCACCCAAGGGAAAAATTAATAGTTTTTTAAACATTCATGTTTGAAAGATTACTTTGCTTTGAGAATCTGTTCTCTTGGGTTTTTATCAATTATGGATCAAGTTCAGATATATAAAGCCTCAGAATAACTAAAAATTTAAATGTGGAAATTACATGTTTTGCTTTTTATGGCTACACCTGCGGCATATGGAGGTTCCTGGGCTAGGGGTTGAGTTGGAGCTGTAGATACTGGCCAGTGCCACAGTCATGGCAATGCCAGATCTGAGCCACATCTGCACCACAGCTCGTGGCAACGCTGGATGCTTAACCCACCGAGCAAGGCCAGGGATTGAACCCACATCCTCATGGATCCTAGTCAGGGTCATTTGTCTTAAGCCACAATGTTAACTCCAGAAATTACATTTTTATACTATCATTGGTTCCCAGAAAAACAGGTAATTGGGCTTTATATCCATTTGTAGAAAAACATGAACACCTTTGGTTTGAACTTGTCCCTGTGGCTCAAGATTCCTCATCTGTAAAATGAGATTAGACACATAGGGTTTTTATATTAAACACTTAACATTAAAAGTATTGAATATTGCTACTGCTAGTTTCAGGTCATTTTTCCTCTAAATGTATTATAGAACTTAAGTTAATTTGAGCATTAAGCATCTTTTAATCTAAATTGTATATCCTTAAGTCTGTAAGAGGTACAAATTATATCTTTTTGGAGTTCAAAGTATTGATATTTAACTTTTAAATTTATTCAAAGATTGACCTTGATGAAATGCACATGGAGGAAAATAATTTATGATGTCATATTTTCTCAAGAGGCTATATGTGATCAATAGATTAAAACTTTTTTCTTTTCCAGTTATTTATCAGAAAGTCTGATGCTCAAAGAGAACAGAACTAGCCTGTCACAGTTACTAGATATTATGAAAAGTAAGTAAAACAGAATACCTCATAAAATGTTCTTCTATCACAATGTTACTTTCTAAATAAATAATTTCTTAGTATTTAACTTGAGATAAGAGATTACTGATTGGATTAACTTTTATTGAATTATTATATATGGAGGCATGAAGGATACATTGGTGAAGAATAGAAGGTATATGGAAGAAAGTAGTTTTCACAAAGAACAATTTTTTTTTTGGCCACCTTGTGGCATATGGAGTTCCCAGGCCAGGGATCAGTTCTGAGCCACAGTTGCAGCAGTGCCAGATCCTTTGACCTGCTGTGCCAGGCTGGGGATTGACCCTGCTTCCTGGTGTTTCAGAGACACTGCTGTTTGCATTGTGCCACAGCAAGAACTCCTACACAGAACTTTTGAGGAAAGTGAAAATATAATCAGGTGCAGAAAGTGTTGAGATTTAAAAGGTTCCTTTTAAAAGGTATCCAGACATGATGGACACTGAAAAATATCTACAGGGAACCAAAACTAATTAAATTTGAAACTCATATATTGTAGTTAAGTCAGCTTTAACTAGTTGATATGTCATTTTCTAGTCATTTTGTTAGTTGATATTAGAAAAGCCATGGTTCTCAACAGAGTGGAATTTTTGCAGCATCTCCATCCTCTTGGTTGTCACAACTTAGCGGTAGGGGGAGATGTTGGCAGCTACTACCAGCATCCAGTGCACGGAGGTGATAGGACCCAATAAACATTTTATAATTCATAATACAGCCCCTTGGTAGACTGAGAAATGGCTCCCCAAAGATTATCAGTGGAAGCCCAGCATTACCTTACATGGCCAAAAAGACACCCCCAAAAAAGTCTTTGCAGGTGTGACAAAGTTAAAGACATTATTTTGGACTATTCAGATTGAGCCTAAATATAATCACAAGAGTCCTTAGTAGAGGAAGGCAGAGAGAAGTTTGACACACTGAAGGTGATTTTGAAGACACAGCAGAGATTTGAAGATATGTCTTAAAAATTGGAGCAGTACGGCCATAAGCTAAGGGATGTTGGCAGTCATCAGAAGCTGGAACAGAAGCCTCTAGAGTGTAGCCCTTCCCATATTTTGTTTTTGGTCTAGTGAAACTGATTGCAGACTCTGAGGCTTTAGAACTGTGGAACAGGAGTTCTCTTGTGGCACAACAGGTTAAGAATCCAGCATTCTCACCCTAGCAGCTCATGTGGCTGCTGTGGCACAGGTTTAATCCCTGGCCTGGGAACTTGTGCATGCCTCAGTTGCTGCAAAAAAAAAAAAAAAAACAAAAAAACAAAACAAACAAAAACCTGTGAAACAGTCCACTTTTGTTGTCTTAATAGGTCCTGAGTTTGTGGTAATTTTTAATAGCAATCTCAGGAAATTAACATAAACCCTCACAACAAAGAATTTTCTAGCCCAGGCTGTCAGTAGTGCTTATGCTAAGAAACACTGTCTTAAGGTTTTGTTTTTTTTTTCCTTCTTTTCACTTTTTTAAAGTATGCTTGCTTTACAGTGTTGTGTTAGTTTCATATGTGCAGCAAAGTGATTCAGATGTGTGTGTGTATGTGTGTGCTTCAGATTCTTTTCCCTTGTAGGTTATTACAGGATATTGAATATAGTTCCCCAAGCTATATGGCAACCTTGTTCTTAAGGATTGAGTTAGAACCTCCCCTTAACTGATTGGCTGGATTAGCCATTCCTCTCCATGTTCATTCTTGCTCTTGTGACACTGCATGCTCATGGCTACTATGCACATCTTCAGGGTTAAAAGTCAGTTATGTTTGTTTCCAAAATGTTTTGTGCCAGTTGTCCTTATGAATAAATTTCTGGTTTAAATATTGAGTAAGCCAATAAAATATGACATTGAAGATCTTGATCTTGGATGACATTAGTTAATCAGTGTTTTTATGTTTTATGTTTCAAAAGTTAAAATGCCTCAGGGCATGTAAATATCATTTCTTGATTCTTTGTTGGAAATGATCTCGAGGTCTTCCCTCTTTAAGTGAGAGTGATGAATTTATCAGTCAGAAAACTGTAGGTTTTCAGTTATACCACTAGAGGGTTCACTTCCAAAACTAATTGTGATTTGGCCATAGATATTAGGATCCAGGAATTTAGTAAGTACAAGAGGTCTTAAAGGTAACCCACTGTGCTGATTTTATAGCTGACACTTACCTTCATTTTACTCCATTTGTTTAAATGTAAAATAAGAATAGCTCTTGCTGAAACTCAGAGCTGGAATGGTATTATCTTATTCATAATTTTTCACACACAAGATACTGTCCCAAGGGTTTTGATGCAAACACTGCTTTATTTGCTTTATGAAATAAGTCACTCATTTGGAGCACATGGCTGGCTAATTAGCCCTGTTTCTCTCATCATTCCTTATAAAAATCATGAGATTTATATTCTTTGTTTTGTGGTAGTTGAATAATATAAAGGGCCCAGGTGGAGAATCCTTGTGTGCTTAGTCACTGTAGTAGTTTGCTTTTAGCATAAGGAGGGTATTTTTGTTTTCTTGGTGATGCTTCATTGTATAGGTTCCGCATTGTGTTAAAGCAAAGCATCATTGACGGGTATTTACTAAGCATTTTTCCTTCATTGCATATTACATAATAATGTTTTCCTTGTACATGAGGCCCTCCATCTGTAGGACAGAATGTTATGAATATAGTTGGTGGTAGAGAACAAAGATTGTTTACTAAATCATATAGGGATTTTTTAAAAGCCTTAAAACTGAGTAAAGTGACCATGGTAGGATTTGGAAAAAATACTGACTAGCAAAGCCTGCTTATCGTTATGCTGTACACGACGCGGGCTAAGCAGCAGAAGCTATAGTAACTTGAGTATGGTGTTCATTGAATTCTAATGTGAAATAATAATCCTGATAATAATAACCACATTTCAGGAGTGTTCTTTGTTGTTCCCAAAACTAGATGGGAAAATATTATTCATCCCCTTTATGAGAACCATACTTTTCATTATCTGATGTGGATCCTTTCTTTTATATACATATAGGCATGAGAAACTTGGTAAAAAAATATGAACCACCCAGATCTGAAGAAGTTGCTGTTCTGAAACAGAAGTTGGAGAGATGTCACTCTCCTGAGCTTGCACTTAACGTAATTACGTAAGTAGATGGGACACTGTTATCCTAGAACAGATATAACTATTATTGTGTTTAGCTTAAAATGTCATTTAATTGGTGAATGCTCATATGGGTAAAACTGACTTACCTATTAAATCAGATTTTTTTTCAACAGGATTAAACACGAGATAATAAAAGAATTTGGCTTTTTATAGTCAATTCTGCTCCTGCTGTGATTAACGTGTTCTTTGGCTTGTGGGATCCCATGAGGCAGAGTCTTCCTAGGGAATTCATGAACCTCTTCTTGTCCTTTTAATCTCTAGGTTTTTTGTAGGTCTGGTTATCTCCTCTGGAGAACGAGTACACTGTTCCAGATTTATTTCTATTAGCTAGGGTATGGAAATTTGGCATATTTTCTCTCAGTGGTAAACTTTATATTGAAGACAGAATCAATAGGAAAATGTGCTGTTAGATTTCTTGTTGCAGCCATAAGGAACACTGTAATACGTCTTATTGACTTGTTGCTGAATGTGGAATTCACTATATTTGAGCTCTTTATCACCTGCAGCTTGAAGATCTGCTTACACCTTTCAGGTGTTTAAACAGTTGGGGATCTGGGTAGGTAATAAGAATGGTAAAATTATTATTTTATATTTTCTGTGGAACACATTCTGTAAAACTTAGTGGGAGGTAGGTCTGTCATCTTACAGTTGAGATGCATTTGAGATGTTTCTGATTCCATAATTGATGACTATATTGTTATTGGATAATATATGAGACATCAGACCAGAATTCTAAGGCCTTCAGATCAGGTACTTGTAACTCAAATTCTTCTAACTATAAAGCTATAGTAGGAGAATATCCCAGGACTTATGATGTGTGTAAAATATGGGACTATTTTATATTTGTAGCTGTAACTGCAAAACATGGCTTAGAATAGAACCTAAAATTGGTAAATTTCACTCCTGGGTTTCAGTGTTACAGCAAAAGTAAAGAAAAATGTTGACTTTAATGAATGAAAGTATTGCAGTACTGATTTATAATCTTTTCACATTGATTTTGAAATGGGCTTATTAGACCAGGTGTTGGCACACTGTGGCCCAAGGGCCAAATCTGGGCCACAACCTGTTTTTAGAAATAGTTTTATTGGAACATAGATCCATCTAGCATACTGTGTATTGCTGTTTTCAGACTATAGCAGAAGAATTGTGTAGTTGTGACAGAAACTACATGCCCGTACAAGAATTAAAATACTCACTATATGGCCTTTTGAAGAAAAATTTGTCCACCTCTGAATTAGACCACTCAACTATTGATCTTACTCTTCTAGCTAGGTGACTGAATGGACCATAATCCAAAGTTCCTAATTGGCCAGAGTTTACATCTTTCTTTCAAGTGTACTGTGTTAAGCAAATCCTGCATATCTATGAGTACTTAAAGGGCGATTCTCAAACTGTAAAGGACTGTTAATTTTCTTTTTAACCCATTACAGACCTACACTTACATAAAATATTAACAAATAATTACTCGAAAAAAGAAAATGACAAAAAAATAAGCTTAAATTTTATTAGATTCAATAAGCTTAATTTTATTAGATTCAGTAGTCATAAATAAATCTATCAAATTCCTATAAAAATTTCTAAACACACACTCAATTTCTATACTTATCTCATTGCACGCTGGAAATGGTCCATAAATCACACTTACAAGCACTACTTTAGGATAAAATATTTTTTCTTGGTCTTTAAAATTCTTTTATCTTTTTTAATACACAAGTAATATAGTGTCATTATTAAAGCCAATTTAATACAGGTAAACCAGAGTTCTCTTTAACCAAAACCCAAATCCCAGTTTCATCCCGAGAGGTAACTTATAGTTGTTATCTTTGCCAAGCTTTTCACTATTATGTATTTAGAAAAGGGTTTTTTTCCTTTTCATTGTTTTCATACACATTGTACAACATTTAATAGTATCAGTATTTAACTTCTGCCAGTCTGGGTGAAGAAATAATCATCACATCGGTATTTTAATTTGCATTTCTCTTATTATTCTGATACTGATATTTCCATGTCAAATAATCCTGTTTCTTCTGTATTGCATAATTATAACCTCTGCCCAACTTTCTTGTCTTGTTTTCTTATGGTTCTTTTTATATACTCCTCTTTTTATATTTATCATAGACCTACTTTCTTTTGTTGCTTCTTTTACTTTGTGACATAGGCAGCTTGTCTTTTGCTTTATGCTCGTACACCTGAACACCTTGTCTTACTCTGTATTTTGCCTTTTGTTTAGCTGTTAAAACTATTTAGAATTGTATGTGATTGGTTTGAGGTAGAAATCTCACTAATTTTTGTTCAAAGTAAACTTGTATCAGCCATTTAAAAATATTTCATGATTTTCTCTAGTTATTTAAAATAGTCATTTATTACAGATTAAACTCCTATATATACTTTGTACTGATCATTGATCTTTAACTCTTTGCTAATACAGACAGCCCTTCATATCTGTGGATGCAGAGCACCAAATGTACGAATATTACCATTTCATAAAAGGGACTTGAGCATCAGGATTTTGGTATCTTGAGGGGTGGGGGTGGGGTTCCTGGAGCCAGTCTTCCTCAGATATCAAAGAATGACTGTACCATACTTTTAATTACCATAGTTTATATAAAGTATGTTTTGATGTTAGGTGGGACATGCTCCCCATATTTTGTTCTTTTTCATATTCTTTTGCTATTTTTGTGTAATCTTTTCCTGGTCAGAGTTAAGCTTAGGAAAAATTTTATTAGGATTTTAATTAGAATTGGATTGAATTTTTTTATTTTGCTGCATCATGCAGCACCTTGATATGGGATCTCAATTCCCAGACCAGGGATCAAAACCGGTCCACAACGATGAAAGCACTGATCCTAACCGCCAGATCACCAAGGAACTCTGCAAACTGCACTGTCTTTAAAGAGTAATTTGAAAGATAATTGCCTTCCTACCCATAATTCTTCACCTTTTTCCATTTATCCAGGGTTTGTTCTGTAGATATCTCAAAAAAAGATAGCTTGTTTGAGAGATTTACAGAATCTTGCTAGTTTAACCATGCTAGATTCTGTTGCCAGTATTAGATTGCTTATTGATGGTTGCTTAATTACAGCAAGAAGAGGAAAGGTTATGAAGATGATGATTATGTCTCAAAGAAATCCAAACATGAGGAGGTATGTTCTCCAAAGGTAAATTTTAACTTACTGTTGTTGTTTATTCTGGTATGACAATAGTGTTAAGATTTTATTGTTCCAGAGTGCGGGCATTATAGACAGAGGTGTGGGTATTAGAAAGCTTTTTTTTTTTTTTTTTTGCATCTTTATGTACATTGTCTATTACAGGAATTTTTCTCACTTCCATCTTAGCCTGTTCTGAAGCAGTATAGTAGTTACTTCATGAAGAATCCCTCCTAAGGTCATAGAAGCCAGTAGGGATATATAGACATGCTAAATTTTTGTCATATTTTTTTAATCTTCAGGGATTCTTCACCTACCCTTTTTTGAAAAAAAAAAACTATACCTGGCAAGTCAGATGCAAATGAATAATCAGAGGCAGAGGGTCACATTTGTAACATTTATTCCTATCACTGGAGTTGTCTGATGAGATGAATTCTTATTATGCAAATTTTCCTGGTTTAATTACCTTCTATAATCAGCATAGCGAAGAGTTCATTTTCAAATCTGAGAAGAGGCAGGAAGGTAAACAATACTGGTTATTATTCAGTATAATATTATCCTTGATATTTTCTTTCTTTCTTAGGAAGAATGGACTGATGATGACCTGGTAGATTCCCTGTAACCATCCGAAAGTGACCTGTTAATACTCGCTCATCAACAGTAAGATGAAGCATATCTGGCATTTCACTTTATTTAAAAATGAAATTGTGTGAAAGCATCAAAATGTTAAACTTTTCTATTATTTAATTTTTTTTTTTCTTTCAGGATAGATTTATGTGAGATCAAACATCTTCAAATGGGCCAGAATAGCATCTGGTTTGGGTAACCTTGCTCCCTCCCATGACTAATATCAAATCACTCTTTCTGGGGTAGCAAACTTACCTTTACCTTTTTTTTTTTTTTTTTTTTTTTTAAAGGCACCATAAACAAACTTAGTTTTAAAAGTGCTAAGGAACATTGGCTTTTATAGCATTTGCTCAATTATTTAACAGTGATCTTATGCATGTTTTAAGTTGGAATCAAATTATACAGGTCTATCAATTTTTTTTCTGCAGAATGGCGTTGAAGGAATTCTGAGAAACTGTAATGCCCTGTATCTAAGTTTTAGAGATGTATACCTCTTAGTGTCATTGTAGGATTTCCATAAAGTGTAGGTACCATTTAATGACATTTCAGTATTATATGCATATTTTTGTTTAATCTTTATATTTTAGGTTTGAATATTTTTGAGTTTACTTTCCTTCTCATTGTGGAATGAAAGGAATAAAATTCATGAAATGTGACTGTATAAAAGCAGAGTAGAAGAAGCTGAAATTAGCCATCCCCCATTGTAATCCAGGTTAAGTAGCATTGCTGCCAGATTATAGAAGAGCAAACTATTCACAATTTTCTTTTAGGTTACTAATGTTTGGCATCAGAGCAAGGTCCACATGTATCTCTGAAAATTTCCCTACCCAACACCTTTGAATAAATGTTTAGAGGTTTCATTTCATCATTGACCAGCTAGTTACTACAAGGCCTACAAAGGTAAATGACAACTTTCCTATTCCAGCTTCAAAATAAGGATGTCATTAAAATACAAAAAAGCAGGGTGTCTTTAGGTTTGTGGGTGGTTGTTTTTTCAAAATAAAAGGCTGAAGGAGAAGAAGCATTTCAGATTGAGAAGTAGCAAATGGGTCAGTGTGGTTACACCTGAAGTATGAGTAGTGGGAGAGAACCAAATTGCTGAGCACTAGAGTCTGGACCTTTTTTTTGCATACTGTTTAAATGTTTTTAGAGATGTCACTAGTCCACATCCCTTTTAGTCTAGCCTTTAACAGCCGGAGGGATGGATAATGGGAAAAGAAAGTAGTATGATAGACAACACATTATTATTGAAATCAAGGAACTCAGGGACTGCTAAGTGTTTTGCTATCTACGTTCAGTTGTGATCGCAGCTACTTCTGGGCTAGCTACATCAATACAAATAACAGCATTTAATAGCTTGAAATTTATACAGCACACTTTTAGATTGAACATTTTGTTTTTTCTTTTTTCCTTTTTAAATAGTAGAGGGATAGAATAAAATGCTTTTCCCGGCCTTGTATGCCTTCTCTCCCCCTGCACAATTATGGGAGGGAAAGAATTGTTACTTAACAAATATGCAATGGATGAATTAATGGAATCCTTCAAAGAGACCATTAGCCATTAAAAAAACAAAAAATCTGAAGTTTCATCTTCTCCCTGGGCCTTGCTCTGGTACTAAATTTGAACTGCCCCTAAAGGAGGAAGAAAATAAATGTTTAGCTGTATTTAAACAAAAGTAAAAAGTAATCAGTTATTCAAGATATCCCTTGGTTTTATTTTAACTTAACCCTTGTGAATACTTCACAAAAAAATACACATACAGAAGCAAATAAAACTATACAAACTAAATATCCAACAGATAACAAGTAGTCAGAAAGGTCAAAGATGGATAGCTGTTTTAAGTGGTTGGTGAGGTTGTTTGCATAATTTAAAAAGCAACTTAGAATTAATAAATGAATACTTTCAACAAAAGCATTCTAGGGGTTTTTTTTAACTCAAAAGAAATTGGTAATGTATAAAATGGTTGACTGGGTAACATGCATTGATCAGTATACAATGACAAATAATATTTATTGAATTCAAACTATTTACTGTTGTAAACATTTAACAAAAAAGCATTATGAACGCTAAATACAATCTTTGACAATTCCAACAAAATAAGTGGTATGTGTAAAAAATAAAGCTGATGAGCAGTAGATCTCCATTCTATATATTTTCTTTCAACACTTCCAGCAAAGAGAAGTAGCACAGTTATTTTAAAAAAGTATACAGCAAAGATTGTTCCTATTATAATGGGAGACTCTGGAAACTGTAAATACAAATGAAGTCATTGAACAGTCAAACGGTCATATTCCTAATTCAGGAAGAAGTAACAGTAAGAACAGTCTGCAATCCAGTTATACTCAGTTGTCAATAGAGAATGCTTATTCTTAGTTGATTTCATAGTTCTTTTTTCAAGAGACAGCAAAACTTTGGCAACTCGATGTATTGAAAATATATTTTCAGAGTTCAAGATACAGTCATAGCATTGTGTGAAAGGTGATCTGTACACCAAGGCTCAGAGGTTGGTAAAGATTGGTTCCTTATATGGAAAAAGTGCAAATAATCCTGCACAAGATAGCTTACAAAGCTGCTGGTGTGGTTACTCACCAGCAGAATCTGGGGTTTTGTTTGCATAGCTCACACATCACTGGAATGTGGAAAGGTGTGCTATTTTTTGGCAAGAGCAAAGGAAACATTATACTGATGTGAATTACCATGTTGGGCATGCTGGATCCATGCAGAACACTGAGGTAAAGGCTGCTACCTGACATCATTAGTTTTTGTATACTGGTTTTGTTTCTGTTGAAGCAGTTCTGTTATAGCCAGGAGCTTTTTCAGTACATGCTAGACAAGGAAAAACAGTATAAAAATTACTAGTAAATAAATGAAAGCTCAGAAATCTCAGGGATGGGAACCTAGATTTGACAAAAGCAATATGATCGCAAAGGAATTCATAAAATAATATTACCAATCTAATCAAAGCATAAAATTGTCAAAGTATGCAGTCAGTCCTTGACTGAGTATTTCTGGTCATATTATTTGGGTCAGGATAGAATGTTTAAAGTGAACAGAAAATCATTTGTGTTTGGCATTGTCTTATCTACTTAGGCCAGAACAATCTCAAGGACAGATTTAGCAATTTAAAGAACTTATCTCAAGCTCTGTAAAATAACCTCAGGGCAATTGGTTATATAGCTTAATAAATGCTTTTAAAGAATCATGGAAAAATTATGACAATATTGGGCCTAAAATTAAATCAATCATCTCTTCACCTTTTTTAAAAAGTCTTAATTGAGCCAAATTCTCCAATAACATTTTTTTTTTAATATTTAAGGCTACTCATATAATGAACACAGCCCCAGTAAGAAAGAAAGCATTGTACATGCCAACAGCACATAAGTAGGTCCACGGCACATATTCTGTATAGGTTTCTAAAGTGATTGGAACCTAAATGAGCTATATACTATTATCTAAATTTGAAAAAACTTGAGTATTTTAGACTTTTAGATTGAGAAGAATTCAGTCACCAAACTCAATGAGTTAATCTTTTCTACAGGTACCCTGCCGAATGGTTGGCCACTGTGGTGACAAGTAATTCAAAAGAGCTTATCAAAAATGGCAATTTCTAAGGCCACACTCCAGAATCCCATCGGGAGTTTGAAATATTTTCTAAATAATTCTCATGTGTTTTAACAGTTTGCAAAGCACTTGGCCATGCACCGTGTGTGTGAGAAAAGCAAAAAGACAAGGCCACATCACTGCTGGCTTACCATGAGCTCACTTAGCATTTTCACACACTCCACTAACGTGCATGGACACTACCATTTTTTAGTCAAGTTCTCACTCACTTAGAAGCAAGATTTGACATTTTGCAATATTGAAAATACATTATAATAGTCTGGGCCTATCATTCCTGTTTGGTGAGATCTTTGTGGATTATGACTTAAAAGTCTCAAAAATTTAATATAATTAAATAAAACAATGTAACTCAGATATTTATCACCTTCCAAAGAAACTGTGTGGTTTACATTCTGCTTAAGTGCCAACGAAACATCATTAACAAAGGCTGGCAAAAACGTACCTGCTGTGCACCTCGCTCATTACTGAGTGTTCGCAGTTCATCTGAATGGGCCACACAAATCTCATGCAGTGCTGCCAAATCACGGGACAGGTCAGTTCTAGAATGCTCTGTAGTGTCCGGAAGTTCAGGTACATTCTTTAAGGGAATCATAAAAATACATTTAGAAATACAACTCTTTTATATTCACTTCTGAAAAGATCCTAAGTGGTTATAGTGCATAAAATTTAACACAGAATTTTCTCTTAAAATGCTTTTAAAATTCAACATGATAGATTTTGTGACCTCAGTAGTCACATCACAACCAGGTTTCACTTTATTCAACAGCAGGGCAGGATATTATGCAGTACTACTACTATTCTAAATAATTGATTTTCCTAAACTTTTATCTATACTGTTTTTTAAACTGGAAAATAAATAATGCAGGTATTAACTGTATGTAACAGTTAATGTACCTGTTACATCAATGTAACCTAAATTTAAAATTCCTCTACCCTTTCAGACTTTCTTTCATTATTAAACTGCTGTAGTTTGTCTAAAGTGATCACCATATATATAACTAAGAACTAGATGATGAAAGTGTTGATGAGAACCTTTCAGGCCTGTAATTACCTGTGGACTAGGCCTAAAACACTTGCTAATGTATAGAAATGACAATGTTAATTACTATAACAAGTTGATGGCATTTCACTGGCACTAAGATACCATAATTATTGATTTTATTTTGAGCCTTGGATAGTCAAACATGAGTAGTTTTAAATAAATTGATTTCTCTAATGGTGACAGTATTTGCTATGCATTCCTGCAAAAGCATTCCTAAAAACTGCAGAATAGTTTTCTATGGTATAAACATTTACACTATTAATTCAGTTTTATTAACTGTCATTTATTCATTCAATGAATGAAGGATTACAGAGATGGAATGAAAGACAAAACAGTATTGCCTTCAAAGAGTTTACAGTCTGGTAGAGAAGACAGACTAGAAGTAAACTGATCACAGAGTTATATATCCAAAGAACACTTAGGAAGTAGAACAAAAGGTATTTAATTCAGGTATACGGTTCAGCAAAGGCTTCCTGAAGGAGATGTTTGAGATAGGTCTAAAAAGATAAATTTGAATTATTGAGGTGTACAGCAATAGAGTATGAGGAGACTGGAAGAATATTAGAATATTGGAATTATTGGCAGGTTGAAAGGCTAGATTGTGGGGCATACCTAGAAAAGTGATATAGAAAGCTGGACTGTACAAATATGGCTTGATACAAAATTAGCTTAGCCTTAAATATTGCACAGGAGGTCACATAGAGAAGCATAATGGACATTCAGCATCTACTCCGTTACTTCTCAATTTCATTATCAATATGGATCTACACTGTAAATACCTTACACCTGATTGGTTTGATCATACAGTGGTATGGTGGTTGTATACTTGTGCTTTTAACTGAATCTGAATGAATGCATTAAGGCAGAACACTCTCCTATCTTAGCATTCTCTAGTGCTATACACTTGGCTAAATTCACATATACGTATATACTCTTTTTTGGTTTCCATAGATATATGAACTGAATTACTAGTATATTAATTTTTTAATTGATTCAGTATCTGAAAATCTACAAGAAAATTTTACTGTAAGAAATAATTTCTAAAATTATTTTCAAAATCCTATTCTTAATTTTATAATCACAGCTTATTTTTAAAGGCCCAAATAAGGCATATGTTTAATACCAAATCCATGTATTTTAATTCCTAGAAAAGCCATAAGAACATTCGTTCTCCAGTCCATTTACTTATTAAACTGGACAGCACTATGAGTCATCCATTTTGTTTCAAATTCCACACAGTAGAAGCAAACTTAAAGTAGCTAAAGCAGCTAAAGATGTCATAGTAGTGAGGTGGAACAGCTAAAAAGATAATGAAAGGTCAGACAGAAACTTAAGAATTACACACAAGTCCAAAAGCACAATACTGTATGCTTACTTGGTGTAAACCATTTTAATGTAAAAACAAGTGGTTATAATTGTAATCAAATGAAATAATTCATTCAGGAAGGCAGACAAAAATAGGGAGCTTTTTGTTTTTAGTTCTGAATAGAAAAGGTTCTAAAGATGGTTGCTTCAGTGAGTTAGACTCAGCAATACTACAGGTGTCAAAGTAGTCGAAAAATTATATACATACCCCAAGCTCATCTAAAAACATGATCATACGATGCTTGTTACTTTTGATGAATGGATTGACACCTTCCATGTAAGGCTCCTAAAAATATAAAAAAATAAAAAGCTTACTATATGCATCAAAAACACTGATCTATAGCAAAAGCCATATATATATATAGCAAAAATTCTTAGAAATTTAAATCATCAGTAGCAGCACATTCGTAAGAATTAATTTAAGCAGTGGGGATATTTTTTGTTTTCTTTTTTTGTGGTCTTTTTAAGGGCTGCAGCTGTGGCATATGGAAGTTCCCACACTAGGGGTAGAATCAGAGCTGCAACTGCCAATCTATGCCATAGCCACAACCATGCCAGATCCACAACCTATGCCACAGCTTGTAGCAACACCAGATCCCTAACCCATTGAGCAGGGCCAGGGCTCAAACTCGCATCTTAGTGGATACTACTCAGGTTTTTAACCCACTGAGCCACAACAGGAACTCCCATATTTTTCTTCTCATATAAGCAAGGAGCCATTCTAAAGAATAGGAGTATGAAGCATTTTTTAATGAAGCAGTAAGAAATTGTGGATGGGAAAAAACAAATCAGAACACATAGCTCAGCAGACATAAAACTGCTTATAGGTAGGTCATTCAAAAATAATAACAGAAACTATTTGCCAAGCACACCCAGTAGTTATTAAAATCAAGCAGAGAATATAGGGAATTAAAATACAGTGTGATAAAGACTGCAATAAATAATATGGTACTCATAGCCTGCTTCAGGATTCAGGTAAGTTCAAAAAGTCATACCATAAATGACTCTTAATTCTAAAATCTTAAAACTTATCCTAAAATACGCTAGGTTGTGACATGGAAAATGGTTACTACTAACAAAAACTCTTAAAATCAGTAAAATGAGATAAGGACCTTGGCAGTCAATTCCAAAGAAATGGATATGAAAAATCATAGTCTAAGGGTAATGAAATAATGAAACACAAAGTAATATTATGGCTATCAGATCGTTAAAAATTAAAGAGAGTAATACTAGTTGAGTTTGGGCAAGTGTAGGCAGCAGAGTCTTTCTTCTTGCTCAGTAATTTTACTCCAAAATTAGGTTAAGGAAACAATTGGACAGTGATTTTTAAAGGAAGTATATATATAAGGATACTTGTCACAAGAGTATTCATCACAGTGACAAAATGGAAGCCATCCAAGTATCTCGTGGCAGACCACTTAACATTTACATGGTGGCATACTAAATAATCATTAAGAAAAATAAAATAGTTCGTGTCTCCAGGTACAGCAAGAAAAGTTTGTTAAATTGACAGAAGCAGGTGACATAGTATGATCCCTACCAGAACATTAACAATTGTTATCCTTAGGTAAAAGAATCATATATGGGTGTTTTAAAAACTCAATTGAGTTTTAATATTCACAGAGAATGTTTATTGTGCAATACATAATAAAATCAATTGGGGTGCATTTTAAAACATGTTCACTGATTTTAATATTTGAAAGTGGAAGAATCTAATTTTATTTGAAATTATACTGAAAAAAATAGCTTTCTATATACTAGCTTAAACAGTGTTTTTTTGTTTTTTTTTTCCTTTTTTTCAGGGCCACACATGTGATATATATAAGCTCCCAGGCTACATGTCAAATTGAAGCTTCAGCTCCTGGTCTACACCACAGCCACTGTGATCTAAGCCGCATCCGCAACCTACACCACAGCTCACGGCAAACCAGGATCCCCAACCCACTGAGCGAGGAAAGGGATTGAACCCACATCCTCATGGATACTAGTTGGATTCACTTCCACTGCACAATGGGAACTCCAGAAAGTGGTTTTTAAAATTCCATTATTAAAATGTAAAATCGAAAAATATGAATATACCAACAAAATCATCAATTATCTTTATGAAATATCCACTGTTGAAAACTGTTATATTTTATGGTTTTATTGTGTCAAAGTTTCATTCATAAATGACATTTTAAAGTATCAAAATGTTTTTACCTTAGCTCCAAATTCCACAAGATTTGCTAAGTTCTGCACAGACTTAGCCACTAATATCAGCGTTCTTGCAGCAATAGGAGATGGGGAATCTATAAGAGAATTGGGCACAGCTAATGACACCAACTCCAAATTCTTCCAGCTAAACCGTTAAAAATTTACCACTTTAATATTTCTCTACTATTAAAAATACTAACTTTCTTCCATTGAGAACTCAATGTTTCTAGGAAAGTACTACCCACATCATTCAAAAGAGCTTGAGTTAAAGGGGGAAAAACAGAATATGCTTATTGGTACTTTTAGTGTGAATACTTCAAGACTAACTCATTCCTAACTGGTTGATGCTATTTCAGAATACCCCAAAGCTTTATCGCTAAAAAGACTGTCACTCCACCTACCCTTCAGGACAATCTACAAAGCTAATTTCAACCCACCCAGATTAGCAATTTGCAATATGAGCAGTTCCATGTTGCCAACCTCCACTGACTCAAATTATACAATTTAAAGCTAAACAAAGTCTGGAACCTCTATTTTGAGGAGGAAAACATGAAATTATTAATTTAAAAAATACTTAAAGGTTAATCAGGAAAATGTGCCCTATATAGATAGGATATAAATAGAATACATTTGTGTCTATTAATTTTAAGCCTGGAAACGTATTAACAGTAAAAACCTATAGTTTATCTGCCTGATTTTACTTTTACTTAGTTTTATGGCCACATTTGCAGCATATGGAACTTCGCAGGCCAGAGATGAATCTCAGCTGCAGCTGCAGATGCAGCCTACACTACAGCTGCAGCAATGTGCAATATTTAACCCACTATGCCAGGCTGGGGATCAAACTCATGCCACCAAAGAACACTGGATCCTTAATCTGCTGCACCACAGCAAGAACTACTGACTGCCTGATTTTAAATTGTACTCTTTTCATCTTAAACTGCTAGACTACAAACAGTATTGCTTAGTGGTTCAGATCCAACATTCAGATAAATAAATCTCTCCACAAGAATTCAAAACCCTTAATTCTTAAACCATAAATATAACCATTTTAGTAGTAATAGGATGAGAGGTGATGTCTATAAAGATAAAATAAGATATTCTAAAAAAATCTTAATACAATTTTGAGCTTCAAATTATTAAGACAAAAATGCTTCAGATTCCTTCTGCTAATAATGTGGTCACAAATATTCTTATCCTTTCTGTGAAATAAGCCTGCAGTAACATGTAGAAGTTCATAATGGGCATATGGGTAAAAAGCAAAACCAAATTTGGTTTGGAGAATAAAATGCTAATTAACATTAGACATTAGGTGACAAGAAATCTCTACTGTGAAACCTCAAAGGGCTACTTTCTTCCTAAGTATTCAGAGTACTATTATAAATGCAGCTGTAATTTACATAGGGAGGTTCTCAGGCTAGGGGTCAAATTGAAGTTGTATGACACACCCACTGTGATGCAGGATCCAAGCCGAGTGGAGTCTGCAGCTTACACCAAAACTGGCAACACCAGATACTTAAACCACTGAGAGAGGCCAGGGATTTGAACCCACATCCTAATGGATATTAGTTGGGTTCACTGCCACTGAGCCACAATGGGAACTCCTGCAGCTATAATTTTATTTTGATTCTAAAATCCAACTTGCAGTGGTAGTGTACAGGGTCTAGCATAGGCTAAAGGCTCATAGAAAGCTGTTCATCCCAACTTGAAAAAGCCACACTGCAGACTAGAAAAACTCATCATAGGAACTGAGACACAGGTGGGGATGGGAAAAAAATGGTAGGTGTATAATCATGCCTTCTCAGGCTTCAGTTGCTTTAGAGAAAGAAAGGAAAGAAGCACAATTAAAAAAATAATAAGGTAAGCCAAAAGTAGAATAGGGTGCTTTGGAATGTTTTAAACCAAGTCTTAGATTTGGATAAGAAAAGCAGATTTAAAAGAGAAGAAAATGAAGTAAACTCACTAAAGAATATGACATTTTTTTTTTAATTTCAAAATTTATCAGAAGTTGATTACCTGAGATGATATTAAACATCCGTGGATTCAGGATGGCAGGACAGATAAGTCGAAGAAAAACAAAACCACTGAATGGGAGGGAAATGTTGGGGTTTTTTTAGATAACCACTATAATATGTATTACATTAAAATAATAAAAATTACAATACTTGTAGAACCATGAACTTTGAACTAATCTATGGAAGGCCAAATAAAGCTTTATAAAAATAATAAGCTAAAGTATTTTGCAATAAGAACATATATCTGCATCTTAAACATTCATTTTCTTCAAATTTAGAATTTTAAATTTACTTTGGGAAGACCTAAGTTATATCTGTAGCATTTATTGTCTTGGCTAATATTTATTTACTCCAAGGTAGTACAGCCTTTTATACTTACTTTGAAGAAAGTGTTTAGAAACACTAAGGCCTTCTGGGAGTACAAATAAACCTTTTTAATAGATACATAATCCTGTAAGGTCCGAAAACTAACATTTTCTCACTTCTTTCTTTTCTTTAAACAGAACAGCTCAGTAAAGTCCATTATAAATCACACTGGTTATACAGATTTTGTGTTATTTAAAATTTAAGAATCCACTGTACTAGGGAAAAAGTGACTTCCTGATAAGTGAAAATGTATACAGCAGTATGCTGAAAAGCTTTTAAAGTGATAAAAAGACATTAAGCTTTCCAAATTAAAATTTTTTCATATTCCAAAATATTAATAGCAAAAACAAAAACTAATTTAAAAGCACATGGCTTAACAATAGTTGTCATACATGATTTTACCTGCTAATCTCTCTCCTGGGAATGCAGTACAAAATAAATCTACAAGCTTACATATCTATTCCTAGTCTGCCCCTTTTAGTTACTGGTACAGTTTATGTCCTTATGTAGAAAATATTTCTCTAACTTCCTCTTCAGAAGAATCCACACTAGTAATTGACCTTTCACCTGCCCTACGTAAAAGACAAGCATTATTTTCAAGGTGACAGAATTCCTTTTAGAGATTAAAATAGTTGACAGAGTCTCTGTTCTCTGTTAGAGTGAATAACCCAACTTCTCAGCATTTAACTTTCCAACAATGCTGTTTGCTAATTTTGGGAAATCTTAGGAAATTAATGCTGCTTCTCAAATAGCATTTATTCCCAATTATACAATTAAGTCTTTAAACAGATATCTTTTAAATTACTTATGAAAAATATTACATAAAATTTGCTTGAAAACACTTGTGATACCTAAATAGGTCTTTGAATTTGAAATATAGTCTAGCAACAATGAACCGTAAGATTTCAGTGTGTGAACCTACTTTCTGTGAATTTTTAGAGGTGATTTGAAATCTAAGAGGAAAATTAGGTTTCTACACATATATTTAAAAGCTTAATCACCACCTTGGCCATAAATGCTCCCTTAAAAAATCCTATAGTATCAAACAATCCACATAGCAGAGTTTCCTGCTTTTTGCTTAACAATTATACTTGTTTGAAACTTACAGAACAGTTTTCATTTACATCACACAAAACTGTTGAAACATATGTTTATAATTCTTTTCTATTTTTCAATCACTACTAAAGGCAGGAAGTACAGAATCTCTAATTCTTAAATATTTAGGTCACATCATTATTAACCAAGAGAGATTTAATCTGTAAAAAAGAATAGAAGCTTCTTTGCAAAATTTAGGTTGGGGACAGGATTAACACACATTTTCAAAACTAATTACACGACCATCAGTAGCTGCCTAATTGTATTTTATGGTATAACATGACGGGAAGCATATATTCTTTATAATAAATTATTATTAGACTGCTGTATTCTCTGATGTTTTTGCACTGATTTCCTATCTTGAATGGGTTAAGGTGTGCTTAACAAAAGCCTGCAAGAGGGTCAAGGTTATTAGATTGGGATTTACAAAATCCACCATTAGTTCTGCCTTAGCCACTAATTTTCTGTGTAACCTGAAGCAAACAACTTACAAGCAAGCAACTCTACAGATTTGCCTCCTCACTGGCAAAGTTAAAATCGTGATAATGAAGTCTTCCTATATAAGCTACAAACTTTTATGACTTGACAAAGCAATTCCTAATTACTGTACAATGAACACACTGAAACACAGCTTCAGAACTATAGATTCTGGTTTGAGATTAGCCCCAAGTGACAGACTGTTGCAAATCAATATCTAAATGGTTCAATTATGGCTCTTCCTTCTTAACACAAATCAGTCAATCTTTTTCTCTTTCCCCCCGCCTCTGTCTTTCTATATATATCTATGTATGTATACACATCTATGCATGTATATATGTCTGTATGAAAGTTTCTACATGAAGTTAGCTACAGATTTTAGATTTTGTTGGTTTCATGACTTTTAACCTCATTCTGTAAGGTAAAAGAATCCCAAATAGTTAACTGAATATAAATTAATGTTCACGTTTTTAGAAAGTGCAAAAAGTAGCTAGCTAAGTATCATGGTAACTTAAAAAAAACAAAACAGTAAAAGTTTAGGAGCTAGCTCAATTCAGAAAATATTCAGTGGGGCTCTGACATAAAAGTAGAAGAAAAAGTCTTGAATTGCATAATATATATTGTTGGTCTTCAAATTTTCACATATCCACTTGACTATAAGTACATGCTATACAATCATTTAACAAACTGACAAGCCTTACCTAACAACTCTTGTTCTCATGGTGGTATTTGTAGGCCACTTGTGCTGGACAGATTTCTGTAAACACCCATAAATATATCTCAGTGTCCTGCCAAAATAACACAGTCATCTCAATACAGAAAATAAATGAAAATAATGATCACATTGCAGCCAAAAGCTTAATTTATCAAGTACATGATATTTTTTAATGCAACTGGCCTTTTTCCCAAAACAGAACTCTGCTGCAAAACATTTGGCAAAGGATAAAACTTTTTAAAAGTTTTCATCATCAATTCATTTGGCCAATTCTTTACATTTACTTTGGAGGACATCCTACCATTTTTAGATTACTTCTGTATTAATGAAAAGCATGAAAAAGTATTGCAATGAGGATACAGAGGAACTAATGAGTACAGAGTCCAGTGAGACAGACTTTGATATAAGTTAACTTTCAACTGATTGAGTTCACTAACATTGGAAGCCATTAAGCAGATATTAATTTTCTTGTGTACATTTTGAGCAAGATATTCAACTACAGACTGAAGAAATACATCTCTTTTATAATCTCTTTGAATCTGAGACTCTAAGTCTCTATTCATTCTCCAAGTCATGAGATAAACCAGACATACTGGCCTATATAAAAACATGATTTGTTTTATTTTAATGTAAATATTTAACTTTGGTTTCTTCAAGTCACTCTTTTTCCTTGAACACAATTCATTATGTAAAGATTAAAAACTCTAACTTTTCAGAGTATAAACATCACAATAGTAGAAAAGCTTACATGTTTTAGAAATACAAAATTTTTAAGAGGCAGGTATACTATTTCTTGTCAAATTAAAATTTCACCACTTACGGTGGAAGTATTTCTGAAGCCATGAATATTTTCTCCACAAGCTCTGAAAGTATGTTCAATAGGTGTGCTAAATTAGTGTTCACATCTTCATTTTTTTCTAACTTTGATGGACTTAACTAAGAGAAGGAATAAATCAATATAAATGCATCTTGGCAATCATAAAAATCAAGATAAACAGTCGTTTTCAAGGTTCTCCATTATTCATTCTGTATTCGTCTTGGTGGTAGAGGAATGGGGATAAATGAGAATTTTTTTTTTATTATTTTATTTTAATTGTTTTTAGGGCCACACCTGCAGCATATGGAGGTTCCCAGACTAGGGGTTGAATCGGAGCTGTAGCCACTGGCCTCCACCACAGCCACAGCCACATCAGATCTAAGCAGCGTCTGCAACCTACACCAGGCCTCACAACGCCAATCCTCAACCTGTGAGCTAGGCTAGGGATTGAACCTGCATCATCATGGATGCTAGTCAGATTAGTTTATGCTCAGCCATGACAGGAACACTGAGAATTTCAAATAGTTTGCTGTATGGAATTCTTAATGGGCTTGTTACCATTAATTCATAATTATTCCACTAAAAACTGAGTAGTATTAAACCATTTTCATTTTTTTTTTGAGGGGTTAATACCATCAATAAAGTTTTCTTTTATTCATTTACCATGTTTTACCATAGATTTTTACAGGCATACAAACTGTTTTAGACTTCAGTTTAAATGTAATATTCCCAACTAGAAGACAAAAAATCCAGTTTCAGTGGCCACTTATTCAGAGGTTTTTCTGAATAAGATTTAAGTGACTAATAAAATACCAATGCCTCAGGCAGAATCATGAACCTTTTCCAAAATGTTCCAATAACTTTTGAAATTTAAGAATTCTGATCTGGAATCAATGGGGTAGATTTATTCACAGGAATCTAAAGTCACTAGCCTGGATTCAACATCCAGAGACTGCGGACTTGCTACATTTCTGTATTCTTTACAGTCAGGCCAACTATGGTGTTAAGTCTACATCTGACAACTTAATGCAGAATTAACATTTACTGCACCCAGTGAACATTATCAAAAGTAGTTATTTTATTAATTTTATATCAGATCTAAAAAATATACTTAATATCCTCCTCAAGAGTTCCCATTGTGGCTCAGCAGGTTAAGAACCCAAATAGTATCCATGAGGATATGAGTTTGATCCCTGGCCTCATTCAGAGTGTTAAGGATCCAGCATTGACACAAGCTACGGTGTAGTTTGCAGATATCGCTTGGATCTGACATGGCTGTGGCACAGGCCGGCAGCTGCAGCTCTGATTCCACCCCAAGCCCGGGAACTTCTATATGCTGCAGCTGTGGCCCTAAAAAGAAAAAATATATATATCCTCCTTCTATAGTTGCTCTAACTTTAAAATAAAATGACAGAATAGCCATATAAGTGAGATTTTACTCCTTATGGTAATGGTTCGTTATGAATCTTCAGTGAAGCCTTATCCTAAAAGGATGTTTTTATTTGCTTTTGAGGAGACTGTCTTGTACCTCTGACCTTCTCACCCCACCCCCCAAAAAATCTTCAAAGACAAACCTAGATGTTATTATCAAGTGCCACATACAACTTACACAATAGAAGTCTCAAACATAAATTTCAACTTATGCTAAGTATACTTTCTGAAAGTAGCATATACTTTTATCATTAGTACAGTATGAGAAATGATAAAGTACTTGCATGTATTTCTGGTGCAATTTGAGATTCTTAATCCACAAATAATGTACATCTTTTTTAAAAAGTCTGTTTTGCGTAACACTTTTCTAAATGTATTAGAAAAGGTTTAACTTCTCTGATGAATAGTTTCAGACAGGTAACATATTTTCCTTAAAGTGTAATTAGTTATAACACATTACCTATTTGAATATGCTCTTTCCTGAAATACTTACAACATTAAATACTCACCTCACAAGATTGCTTGCTTTCCATTATCTTTAAGATAGAGTCTTTCAAAGCATGATGAACAAACTGTGTAGCAGTGGCTTTCATATACTGCTCCATCAAGGTGCTTGCAAGTGTTGTGGCTCGAAATAGAGTAGTGGCTTCATCTACATAAATATATTAAAAGATTGTTTGTAAAGGATTGTATTAATGTGAACCAAATTGAAAATTAAATCAATTCATTTTTCCTCAACCAATTATCATTTAAACATGCTTATTTGCAATCAGCAATAAAGTATTGATTATACTGACATTCTATATTTCTATAAACATAATTCTTTAAAAGATCATAATTTATCCTTAATTCTTAATTAAATCTTAAATAATGAATTAAGATAAAGAATTAATTCTTGGAGTTCCCATCGTGGCTCAGAGGAATGAATCTGACTAGCACCCATGAGGACACAGGTTCAATCCCTGGCCTCAGTCAGTGGGTTAAGGATCTGGCAATTCCATGAGCTATGGTTTAGGTAGTAGATGCAGTTCGGATCCCACGTTGCTGTGGCTGTGGTGTAGGCCAGCGGCTATAGCTCTGATTTGACCCTTAGCCTGGGAACCTCTATATGCCACGGGTCCGGCCCTAAAAAGACAATAAATAAATAAATAAATAAATAAATTCTTAATCTTCATTAGATCATAAACAGGAGAGGAATTAACACTGCCATGTTCATATCACAAAACAAAGAGTTGGAGTTCCTGTTGTCGCTCAGTGGGTTAAGAATCAGACCTGTATCCATGAGGATGCAGTTTCCATCCCTGACCTTGCTCAGTGGTTTAAGGATCTGGTGTTGCCGCAAGCTGTAGAGTGGGTCACAGATGTGGCTCAGATCCTGTGTTGCCCTGGCTGTGGCTCAGGCCAGCACCTGCAGCTCCAATTTGACCCCTAGCCTAGGAACTTCCATATACTACTGCAGGTGCGGCCCTAAAAAGTTATAAAAAATAAAATCTCTAAGTTAATCTTAAAAAAAAAAGAAAAAACCAAAAACTTTTGAAAGTGATATAACTTATCATCTAGGACTAAAGAACCAAATAGTGACAAAACTTAGCGCCAGAATGTAGCTTTTTCTTTCTACTGAGCTCATGCTTTAAAAAAAATCTGAGCTAATTTCCAAGCAAGAATGCACAATAAAATCCCAGTATAAATTAACTTATTAGCCTAAGCATAGCTATTAATGACATTAGTAAAATCCTAAAAAATGCAAGTATTACCAGAAAAGACAATCTTAATGCAAAACATGTACCACCACTTTATCTTTCCTGACAAATATATATATTTTTACATTTTTTTATGACTAGGAGGAAATAGTTCTGGGTATTACAGTTTATTTGGGGAATCCAGAAGCAAGGACTATTACTGAGTCAAAGTGCTGGTTGTAAATCCCTTTTTATAACATATTTATAAGCTGTTACAAAGATCGTGTCCAGCTATACTGCCTAGAACTACCTATCATAGAAGCTAGAAATAAAATGCAGACACCTAACTTGTACAATGAATTTTTAAATGAAAAATAAACAAGAGAATATGGAAATAGCCAAACTTCTTAATAATCAAGCACTGTGAACCATTGATCTGGACATGGAAGTCACTTTCTTATAGCACCTAATACTAATTTGCCATGACAGAAACTTGTATTTGAAATACTAACAGCAGTTCCTGTGGTGGCTCAGTAGTTAACGAATCTGACTAGGAACCATGAGGTTGTGGGTTCGATCCCTGGCCTCGCTCAGTGGGTTAAGGATCTGGTGTTGCCGTGAGCTGTGGAGTACGTCACAGACGCGGCTCGTATCCCACGTCGCTGTGGCTCTGGCATAGGCCGGCAGCTACAGCTCCAATTAGACCCCTAGCCTGGAAACCTCCATATTCTGAGGGTGTAGCCCTAGAAAAGACAAAAAAGAAAAAGAAATAATAGCTGCTCCCCATTAGCCAGCATAAAGAATCAGAAATGACATTCCAACTGTAATTTTTAAAGAAGGAAAAACAGTAACTTACTTTGTAAGATAATTTAACTATTTAATATAGTCTAAGATGGAGTCTGTATATACTTGATATATATAAAACCTATTAATCCAATTTTTAAAAGTATCACAGAAACACATCCATACTATACCTTCCATGCTTATTTCTCTGTCATTTAGTGTACATAACAACAAGGATTCAAGCTTTTCATGAAGAAAAATCCTCAGTAGGATGCTAGCCAGTAGTGTTCGATCCTGTCCACATACATGTGATAAAGCATTGACTACATGAAGCTCCTTTTGCAGTATAAGCTAAAAATGACATCAGGAAAAATAATTGAAAATAAGAGAGCATTAAGCATTCTCAGATTAACAGGAAATTATGTTTTTATACATTCTTATATTTAGGAATATGTTCTATTGAATAAATGTATTAAAAATAGAATGAGTTTGTAAGCTACATATTTATAGTCTCTTAAGACCAATAGCATACTGCTGCACGGCTTTTTAACCTTCTCTGCCTGTCAGTGTGCCATTAAACTATGAAATTACTACATTTAACTCAATGGATCTTTCATTAAAAGTATTTCTTGCTAATGCCATTAAAAACAATTAGACTAGTAAATAACTTTAATACCTCTTTAAATTCGCTGTATTCTTCTTCTGGCATGATTTTTTCCATAGAATATCGTGCTCGGACACGCAGAGATCCTGGTTCAATACCTTTTAATGGTATATGGGAGCTGAGCAAAAACCATTCATCTGTGGCATGCCCTTTCTGTAACCGGCTCAATTGGCAGCGCATAAATACTTTGATAGAAAAACATGAAATGATTACTGTCTAAAAAGATGACACCGTAATTAGTCACGCAAATTTTCCTAACATTCCATCTTCTCAATAATGTTAAATGCTTTCCGTTAAAGGGGTTTCCAATAATATGATAAATTCAGTACTTAATGTTTACTTCATTCATTTACCGAATGCCTATTATGTGCCATAGTCTCTGAGAGGCAGGGATGTGGGATACAGACTTTATTAAAACACACTCTCTGACTTATATGGAAATCAGAGTCTAGCCAAGGAGGCAAGAAATCAATTACAATGTGAGAAGGGCTATTAACAATGGTTAATGTGAATGAAGTACAGAGAAATAATATCTAATTCAGCCTGTGGAGGCTAAAACCCCTTTCACACAGGTACCCCTCAGGTTGACTTACAACAGGATCTGGAGATAAAGCTAAGTAGAAATGTACTGGAAAAAAGAGAGTATGTGCATAATCTGAATAGATGGTATTGTGGATGCTTTTATCCATGGACTAGGAGTTCCCATTGCGGTTCAGCGGTAAAGAATCTGACTAGCATCTATGAGGAAACGGATTCAATCCCTGGCCTTGCTCGGTGGGTTAAGGGTCTGGCATTGCCATGAGCTGTGGCATACAGATCGCATATGCAGCCCAGATTTGGTGTTGCTCTGGCTGTGGCGTAGACTGGCAGAGGCAGCTCCAATTTGACTCCTAGCCTGGGAACCTCCATATGCCAAAGGTTTGGCCCTAAAAAGACAAAAACAAAAAAAACAAAAACCATGAACTATTCAAGAGCTGTAAGAAAGCTGGTATAGAATCTGGAAAAGGATAGATGTGTGCATATGTATAACTGAATCACTTGTCCAGCAGAAATTATCACAACACTGTAAATCAGTTATACTTCAATAAAACGAGAAAAGAAAACAAAGTGATATAGTTGGAGAAGAGGTTTTAATTACTGAGAGTAAAAGTGGGGAGGAGTGGATCAGGAAAGGGTCTTTCTTCTGTGTCATTACTACAGGGTTAGATTCTATCTTAAAAGTAGTGAAAAACCACTAAAAAATATTAAGCATTTAAATAGCATAGAAATCAAAGAATAAACATTATTTACAGCAAAAAAAAATTCAGCCTTTGATTCTGTTAACATATATCCCTTTTTCCCTCAAGCCTAACCTTTAAGAAGATATTTAAGTGTTAACCTAATTTACTATGATGTGAATCGCTAAATCCCACTGCCATCTGTTTCTAAAATAGCCTGTTTCAGGCTGGGAAAAGGTGTGCTGAGAACAAGCCCTGACCACCAGAAGTGACAACTGTCCTCTCGTTTTAAGAAAACTTTTTAATAGACTGCTTTTGGCCACTTACATGCAATGTATAGGAAAGCAGGAGAAGCCTACAAAGTAAAAAGAAGGGACAGGGAAGCACCATAGACAAATGACCACTGTTAGTGTTTTCTTGTTCTTCTCATTCATTGGGGAGGGAGGGAGAACACTAATTTTAAAAGCTTAAGTTTACAGTATATGCAATTTAGCCATCCTGGTCTTTTTTTTTTTTTCCCCCTTTCTTTTTTAGATACATTCTTTCTCAACAACCAATACTTTTAGAGTACAAAAAGAAAATATCTCAAGTTATACTACTTACACATCTTTTAAATTTTCATTTTAGAAAATACCTCATTATGAATTTTAAAGTATATGAAACATCCTTTTTTTTTTTTTAACTTTAGAACACAATTTCTGCATGAACTTACAGATATCAGGATCTTTGCTTTTCTTTGTTTTATTACTAAGAGTTATTTCAAATCTGTTGATGTCAGGAGGAAGATCACTAAAGGAGCAAGGAGAAAAAGAATTAAGAAAATATCCTGGCATCAAACTATCAAATTTGTTTATTCTTAGTATCAAATAAATCCCCATTTCTGCTATTAACCCAGTTGAGAGTGCTAGTTTTAAAACTAGATTCAAAACATGTTTTATTATTTGATACACAGGAATACAGACAAGCAAATTATACTTTCCCTAACATCTTTAACTTCCTCAAGTAAATCCTGGAAACCCCTGGAAACATCCTATATGTGTATGTTAGTAAATGGTTCTGGAAGTGTCAGTTACAGTAATTCCTATTAATAACTAGGTGAAAAACCAAGGATATAGCACTTTACTAATAAAAGTGAACAAATACAATAGAAAAAGTAAGTATGTATTATTAACAAGCCTGGACTTGGTACCTGTTCTGACTGGTTTAGAAAAAGTCAAAAAAAAAAAAGAAAAGAAAGAAAGAAAATGCATTATAGTAAAAGAAAAGCATCTAATGTAATGATAAAATAAGACTTACTCAAAGACAAACTCTTCTGACCATACAGGGTTTTGCCCTTCCCTTGCATGAGTTTTTGCTACCTGGACACTATTCAGGTAGATGTTACAATATGGATTAGTAAAATGTTTTACTGGGAGTTTATGGGCTTCTTCAATATGTAAAACAAGACTGCTGACCTAAAGAAAACACAAAAATTATTACCCTAGATTTCAAGAAGTATGCATTAGGTTTCAAAGGCAACTATTACAAAATAAAAACCCAAAATAGTGATTTATTTTCTCTCCTTTTTTTCCAGAAAGCATGACCTTCAGTTATAGTTTCTCTTTTAAGTGACATAAAATACAACACTCACATAGTCGTCCCACTTAAAAAAATAAATTCGATTTTATTTTATAAGTTATTCCTCCAATTATATTCTTGCAGAAATAAACACACCTTTTCTACCATAAAACAATGGTTCAGAGAAAAATAAAGTTGAGGATTCTTTACTAATTTAAGTAAGCAACTGTCACTACCCAAATCAAAATCTCATGTTATATTAATGTTCATCTGGAAGATTTTATTTCTATACAGAGTTCCACAGCTAGAAAGTACACTTTAAACACTGGTTCTACCTTCTCCTCTTACAGAAAAGGATAGAGATCCAAAAAAGCTAAGTCATTTTTCAAGTTGTGTGTGCGTATGTGGGTTTGTTTGTTTTTTGTTGTTCTGGCCACGTCTGTGATATGTGGAAGTTTCCAGGCCTAGGATCGAACCCAAGCCTCAACAACAACCCAAGTCACTATAGTAACCATGCCAGATCCTTAACCTGCTCCGCCACAACACAACTCCTATTTTTCAGTTTTGATGTCAAAAGTTATACTCTCTAGTATCAGGTTCTCTTTCACCCCTTCCACCAATTACTTGTGTGGCCTTGCACAAGTAAGTTTCTGAGCCTCATCTTCCTCAGATATAAAATTAGAATAGAGTCTACACTGTTGGAGTATAGATTAGAAATGATATGTACAAAAGCACACAGCGGAGTACCTGGTACATAAAAAAGGCTCAAGATATGTTATTATATCATTATGATTTATATTATACCTACAAATGATAATTTCTTGCCTAAATTTTCACACAAGATACAATCCACAAAAGTTCAATCTGATTTTCCATAGCTTACAAAATGTTAAAATATGTTTTGAGAAAACAGTGATTATGCATGTAATTAAATGTCTCAAGGCAAAGGATCAAACTTCTAGCTGCAGGGACTATAACTTAGGAGTCATCCAAATAATAACCATTTATCCACTTTCAGTAGAACAGTATGTTAAATTCACCAACCTTATTGGAATTCCCACAAATAAAACAAGTCACCTTGGTCAATAAATATTGTCTAAGGTTTCCTCAAAACTCCAAGAATGTTAAATTTACCTAACTTTTTCCAATTATCTAGGGATAACTAAAAGAAAAAAGCAAAGAAATCAAAGGAATAAAGTTCACTTTACATACCTAGAAAAAAAGAGAAAGCCTAGTTTAACTCTCCATAAATGAACATATAGGACATGTTAAGGTTTCAAATAACATGGGATACTACCTATGAGTTATGCAATAAGTTTCAAGAGCAATTAATGAAAAACCCAAAAGTTTACTGGATTTCGTACTTTCAGTCAAATGATCATTTTCAGTAAGTACCTTTAGTTTTACTTTTTTGACACAGTCCAAAATAATTTTTTGAAAAAAAAAATAATGAAAGTGCCAAACACAATAGTTTCTGTTGTTGTTGGCCTGCTGTTGCTAATTTAAGTAGAAGAAAAAAAGTCCTTGGTATGTTTTCAAAAGATGGCATTATGGACTACATACCCAGAAGGTATGTAAAAGAACATTCTCTTTCATGAAGAAACAACTATTTCTCCTGCTGCTGAAGCAAGTGGGAGCATGGCTTAAAAATACCTGAAGAGATTAACCTCTCTTAAGAACTCTACATAAAGTGTTTTAACTGTTGCCCAAAATAGCTCATAGTGAGGGTGTTCCCATGTGGCACACAGCAGGTTAAGGATCCTGAGTTGCTGCATCTCTGGTGCAGGCTGCAACTATGGTTTGGGTTCAGGCCCTGGCATGGTAACTTCCACGTGCTGCAAGTGTTGGGGTGAGGGGGAAACCCAAAAAACAAATAGTTCATAGAGAAATATAAATAAAGAGCAAAGTGATAAAGCAAAACACAATCACAAATTTGTGATAATCACAGAGAAAATTAAGTTTCACCTGACGCAGACGTTTATTAGATGTTCCTGGACTACTTTTTCGTAAATTGCAAAATGCCTGTAGACCTTTCATCCAATCCTACAAAAAAAATAGCATTTCAAAGTAATATAATACACAACAGTTTATGAAGTTTCCAATCATCAATTTGTTTTTTGTCCTAAATTTAATTGTTCTTTCCTTCTCTAAACTGCCATTTCTATACTCAGAGTACCCATCCTGTGCTTTAAATATACGTATACTCCAACAAAGTAAAACAATGACCAAAACAATTATAATAATTACTGTAAAACACTGACTGTATTACTGTAGAATCTCTAAATTAATCTTAAGTACCCATGTGTGGCCATTTATTAGCCGCCCCCTCTGAAAAAAATTTACATATAGTTAAGCAGTTAAAACTTGAGGCATTCTAAGGCAGAATTCAATTTGATATGTTTTGTGAAAAGAGGGCTGACCAGTTGATGATGATTGATTTGATAGCAAGCATTCCAATCTTTACCTTAGACCATGACAGAGGTTGTAATGCATAAGGGAATCTGAGTGATATATAAGTCTTTCAAATATAGCATTAGATTTTTTTATATATTTCAGTCTAATATTAAGTTGCAGCTGTATCCTAAAATGTTTAATGATCTAGTACTCTGGAGAAAGGAAAGAACAATTTTAGGTTTATCTAAAATAAATCTATATATTTCACTTAGCATACATGCTTCTAGAGAACTCTGAATCTGAACTCTGTTAAGAGAACTTCTTTCAAGTGAAGCAAATTAAGACTAAATCAATTACCAAAAAATCAATTAGAAAAAGAAGAGAGTAACCGCAGATCCCACAGGCCACACCAAAGCAACAAAAACTGGAAATATCAGTTGGGTTTTTGGACTTTAAGTTGTAGTTGGAAACAGAATATAGAAAGAGTAGATATAATTACAGTAAAAAAAAAATGTTTATACAGTAATGTGAGGCATGAAAAATATACTAAAATGTCATCAAGGTATGTAACCCATCTTTACAAAGAACATGATAAAATAATTGGAATATAGGATCCTCAAGTTTAAATTTCTTTTCTATTTCTAACATTAAAAAAAAAAAAAATGTCAAAGTTACTGAAATATTCTGAGCCCTATTTCTGCACTTAAAAATTTGGGATACAAACACACAAAACATGGTTTTATGTGTTTTGTAAGTTAATGAGTATTCAATTGAGATATTTTTCTAAGATTTGAAATATGATACTCAATTATGAGCCATCAAATATAATGGCTCATTCATCAAGTTTATTCTACAGTCTAAGATATTTTCAAAATTTATGAGTCAGGGGCCCATGCCAGGATCCAAAGCTTTAAGAGAATCTGCCTTATTATCCACAGTTGTCAAATTATCTTTTTCCCAATAAAGTAACATTCTTTCACTTAACTACTTTCAGGTTCCTTCCATGGAGTATAAGCAGAAGAAATAGAGCCATATTTCTACAAAATACCACTAAATACTCCCAAAATATTATGGTTCAAAGAAATGAAAATATTTCTAAAAGAATTTTTTTAAAGATTCTTCACTGCATTACTTAAAATTTAATAAGTTTTAAGAATGGCACTGCACATGGATCCATGGCTAGTGCTAAAAGTAAACATATCGAAACTTAAGAAAAAAATAGAAAATTCCTCAAATATTTTCCTCATGATGACTGGACTTTTATTTTTATACAGAATTCAACCAGTGAAGAACAACAATGCTTATTAGAAAAACTAACTGGCTTACCTTTTTGACTGAACTGAGGATATCTATAACCTTTTCATTGAGAGGGTTCTGAAATGAGCATTCTCAGTTGGACTCAACATCATAGAGTATTTAAAGATAAAGTTAAAAGTGGACTTTTCCTAATAACCCTTCACTGCATTTTTCTGTGTTTCTTTCAGAAAAAATTTTTACACATGAAAATTCTCATTCCTCAAAATAAATACATGATTAGATTTCAGGCATTCTTTTTCTTTTTAGGGCTGCACCTGCGGCATATGGGAGTTCCCAGACTAGGGGTTGAATCACAGCTACAGCTGCCAACCTACACCACAGCCACAGCCATGCAGAATCCAAGCTGCATCTGTGACCTACACCACAATTCATGGCTACGCCAGATCCTTAATCCACAGAGTGCGGCCACAGATCAAACCCGCATCCTCATGGATGGGTTCATTACTGCTGAGCCACAATGAGAACTCCAATTTCAGGCATTCTTTTAATCACTTTAGCTTAAATGCAATTGTTTTCTAGTCTACCTAAAAAGAAAACATGGACTGAATAAAGGTTTACAGTAGCTGAAAAAACAACTTACCTCTGCTTGTTCTGGAGTTTCGCCTGCAAAGTAGAAGATGTAATGTTCTTCACTAAAGTGCTGAACCACTATCTGAAAACAGTTTGGTCTTTAAAAATACAAACAAAAAAGTTATTAGCAAGTTTAACAAAAAGTATTACAGCACTTTATATCGACTTTAGGAAAAAAAAATCACAGTATAATTATATAATTTATATAAAATTAACACGATACTTAGAGAAATAAAAATCCATTGTAATAGATCACTAAAAAAAGAAAATGTCAGCTGCACATATTTTAGAAAGCTTTTTGTCTGCACTACTGAAATTTTATCAGTATTTCAAAGTACTATGTGAATTAATTTTAAAAGGCATTAGAAATAGAAACATTACAGTGAAATTGAAGCAGAAGTGCTAGAACTGCATACAGCTTGACTTTTTTAAGCAAATAAAATGTTATTGAACTCAATGCTTCAGGAGATATATCATATACATTTATATGAACTGGGAAAAGACATGTTCTTTAAGCCTAAAATGTTCTCAGTGGTTATCTCTCAGGAGGTTCTGAATGATTTTAATTTTCTTAATAATTTTCTTTTCAATTTCTATTTTACAACTAGCCATTTTTCCTCATCTGTTAAAATGGAAACACTGGAGCTCTCTTCGTAGCTCAGTGGTTAACAAACTCGACTAGGAACGTTGAGGATGCGGATTCAGTCCCTGGCCTTGCTCATGGGTTAAGGTTCTGGCGTTGCCATGACCTGTGGTGTAGGTCACAGATGTGGCTGGGATCCCAAGTTGCTCTGGCTGTGGTGTAGGCTGGCAAGTATAGCTGTGATTCAGCCCCTAGCCTGGGAATCTCCATATGCCACAGGTACAGCCCTTAAGATGGCAAAAAAAAAAAAAAAAAGAAGGGAAACATCATCTACTCATACATAAGCTTATTTTGAGGATGAAATGACCTAACAATCATGTACAACAGCGATTTGTGCTTATCCTACTTTAGTATGTACTGTACTATAATTTATTTGACATGTAAGTACAGTATTAGACAGTAGTTCCTATCTTTTTTGAAGAAGTACAGTCTTTCCAACTAGATTTGAAAATGTTTAATAAGGGCCTTTATGTTTTTGAAATTGAATAAATGTTATTTCTATTTCTTGCTTTAATCAAAGATTATACCTTACACTTTACTGTTAGTAAATCATAGCAAAATACCCAAAGTCCAAGCTTAACATTTATTAAAGATAAAAAACCATCTCTTCATGCTTTGAGAATGACATAAAATACTGGAATATATCAGCTGAAAACTTTTGATTCTGAAAGTGATTTTACCAGAGTAACCCTCCTGGCTGGATCAAATGTAAACAAAACAAAACACAACTCTTTGAAGTTAGTGAAAACAACCAAAGCAGCTACTACTTGAGGGACCAAGATTAGAGTGAGGTGAGCCTGACATTCTCTACAGCTTTTCCTTTTGAGGTGTTTTCCAATTCCTAAACAGTATAGGGCAAGAAGCTGAGGGAATAAGCAGAAAGCACCATCCTAAGCAGTTTAAAAAGCTAACTAAGCTAACTGAGTTTCACAGCTGGGAGAAACAAATGAGTTTGGGACCTTTAAAAGAGAAAGCCTTCAGCTGGGATCCCTGAAGGACTATGTCTTCAGAATGAGAGAAAACCACCAACAGAACACCTTCACCAATATCTCCAGTTGATCAATCAGGGATCAATATGAACCACCCTAACTCTAACTTATCTGGCAGAAGAACAATCCTTTCTGGAGACAACATTATCCATGGCGTCTACAGTTTTTCATACACAATGTCCCCCTTTCAGTCAAACGTAAGTAGACACAGGAATCAGGATCCAATGACTGAAAAGCCGAAAGAAAAACAAAGACCTACATATAATTCTGAAACTGAGAATAGATACAAGTTTAAAGTAACTGTAATTAAAATCTTTTTAAAAAGATTTAAAAATAGAGAACTTTGCCATATAACTAGATACATTAAAGAGGAATCAAACAAATTCTAAAGGGGCAAATTTAACAAATAAAATTAGGACCTCAACAAATGCATTTAACTGAAGAACAGATTAATGAACTGAAAGACAAATCAGAAGAAAAATATCCAATCTAAGGTACAGAGAGGGAAAAAACTATGAAAAACATAGAAAACTGTTTAATAGACACATGAGGTACAGTAAAAGGTATATCCATGTAACATGAATCTCGTAAGATTGAAAAGAATGTGACAGAAAAACTGCTTAAAGAAATACTAATGAAAAATTTTCCAAAACTGACAAGAGACATCAAGTCTCAGATTGTAGAAGCTACACAAACATTAGGATACATTTAAAAATACATATTTTTTACAGCAAGCACATACTGGTTTAACTTTTGAAATTTAAGACAGGGTAAAATCACAAAGCATCCAGAGAAAGATGAAATACAGTACACTTTGAAGAGAAAAAAAGATACATTAGGTCTAAATGACAAAATGTTGGAAAGTAGAAAATCTTTAAAATGGAGTTCCCATCTGAGAATTAAGATAGTGGAATAGAAGGACTGGAGCTCAACTTCTCTCCTAAAAACAACAAAATTCACAACTAAAGACTGAGCAATCTCCACCCAAATGGATTGGAAACCTTAAAAAAGATACCCTACTCCAGAAGAAAAAAGAGGAGGCCACATCAAGACGTAGGAGGGGCGATTTCACGATATAAACAACCCTGTACCTCCCAGGTGGGAAACTCCACAGACTGAAAACAAACTGGTTCACAGAGACTCACCTACAGGAGTGAGAGTTCGAGCCCCACATCAAACTATCACGTGTGGGGATCTGGCACTGGGAGAAAGAGCCCCTGGAGTATCTGGCATTGAAGGCCAGTGGGGCTTGTGCTCAGGAGCTCCACAGGACTTGGGGAAACGGAGACCCCATTCTTAAAAGGTGCACACAGACTTTCACATGCACTGGGTCCCAGGGCAAAGCAAAGTCTCCATAGGAATCTCGGTCAAATCTGACTGCGGTTCTTGGAGGACATCCTGGGAAAACAGGGGTGAATGTGGCTTGTTGTGAGGGAAGGACATTGAAAGCAAAGCTCTCAGAAATATTCAGCAGCTGCCTTTCTCTGGAGGTGGCCATTTTGGGAAAATCTGGCCCCATCCATCAGACAGCACTGAGAAGCCCCAGAGCAAACAACAATCCAGGTGGGATCACAGCCCTTCCCCTCAGTAAACAGACTACCTAAAGACCCCTCAGGCACACAGCTGCCTCTAATCCCATCCAGAGACTAAGCCCCACCCACCAGAGGGATTAGAATCAGCTCCACCTACCAGTGGACAGGCATCAGCCCCTCCCATCAGGAAGCCTACAGCAAGCCCCCATACCAACTTCAGCCACAAAGGGGGCAGATACCAGAAGTAAAAGAGGCTACAACTCTATTATCTATAAAAAGGTCACCACAGCAAACACCTATAAAAATGAAAAGACAGAGAACTATAACTCAAACAAGGGAGAAAGAAAAAAAACCCAGAAAATCAGCTAAGTGATGAGGAGATTCTTAGCCTCCAGGAAAAAGACTTTAGATTGTTGATGCTGGAGATGATGCAAGACACTGGAAATAAACTGGAGGCAAAGATGGATAACTTACAGGAAACACTGAGCAAAGAGATACAAGATATAAAACTTAAGAAGAGATGCAAAATACAATAACTGAAATAAGAAATTCACTAGAATTAGCTAACAGCAGAATACAGGAGGCAGAAGAACAAATAAGTGAAGTGGAGGACAGATTAGTGGAAATTACAGATGCAGAACAGAAAAGAGAAAAAAGATTGAAAACAAATAAAGAGAGTCTCAGAGAACTCTGGGACAACGTTAAATGCACCAACATCCATATTACAAGGGTGCCAGAAGGGGAAGAGAGAGAGAAGGGGACAAAAAAAATATTCCAAGAGATAATAGCTGAAAACTTCCCTAACATGGGAAAGGAATCACTCACTCAAATCCAGCGAGCACGAGTACCACATAAAATAAACCCAAGGAAGAATACACCAAGACACATATTAATCAAACTAACCAAAATTAAAAACAAAGAGAAAATCTTGAAAGCAGCTAGGGAAAAGAAACAAGTAACATACAAGGAAACCCCAATAAGGTTACCAGCGGATTTTTCAGCAGAAACTCTGCAGGCCAGAAGGGAGTGGCATGATATACTTAATGTGATGAAAGGAAAAATCCTCCAACCAAGATTACTTTACCCAGCAAGGCTCTCATTCAGATTTGAAGGATAAATCAAAACCTTCCCAGATAAGCAAAAGTTGAGAGAATTAGGCAACACTAAACCAGCCTTACAACAAATACTAAAGGAACTTCTCGAGGCAGAAAAGAAAAGACAGCAAGAGGAAACAAAAACTCCACAAATGACAAGGCTCACCAGTAAAGGTATATATTCAGTAAAGATACGAAATCATCCATGCACAGTTATACCACCAAAATCAGAAATCATGAGAAGAGGTGGGTACAAATGCAGGACACTGGAGATGAACTTGGAATTAAGAGAACAACAACTTAAAACAATCTGATATACATATAGACTCTTATATCAAAACTTCAGAATAACTGCAAATCAAAAATCTACAACTGATACATAAACAAGGAATCTCTGGAGAAGAAATATATCTCATAGTAAATAAGAGCATAATCCACCATGAAGGGGGTCATTTGACATCATTCTTGGAATGCTGAAGTCTTCTTACATCTGATTCTGATTTCCTCTCCATCAAAGAATTTATGATAATTATAATTAAATAATGCAACTGTACAATTAAAATAAATAAATAAATAAAATAAAATAAAATGGAGTTCCTGTCATGGCTCAGCAGAAACGAATCTGACTAGTATCCATGAGGACACAGGTTAGACCCCTGGCCTCGCTCAGTGGGTCAAGGATCCAGAGTTGCCTGTGAGCTGCAGTGTATGTCAGAGATGCCGCTGAGGTCTGATGTTGCTGTAGCTGTGGAGTAGGCCCCTAGCTGTAGCTCCGATTTGACCCCTAGCTTGGAACCTCCATATGCCTCCAGTGTGATCTTAAAAAGACGGAAAAAAAAAAAAAAAAAAAAAAGGAAAAAAAGAAAAAAATCTTTAAAATGCTGAAATAATCACCAACCTAAAGTTTAATATTTTGGAAAACATCCTTCTTAAATATAGATAAAACAATAAATACTGCCACAGTAATATTCAGCCTCAAAAAAGATAGAGGTGTAAAATTCCCACGTAAATATTCACTATAGCAATAACTCTCTGTATAACTGAACTATCTTTCAACCTGTGCTTCTGAAACAGCTAATATTTAAAGTAAAATGGTACTAAAAGCCAGAAGTTTAATATAAAGAAATTAAACACTTAGACACCTCTTAATACTGAAAATAACCTGGAAAAATTGTATGGCTGTGCAACTCAAGTGGTGAGGAAAACACCCTAACAAGCAGTGCTGTCCAGCTGTGGCTCTGGTGTAGGCCAGTGGCTACAGCTCCAATTAGACCCCTAGCCTGGGAACCTCCACATGCTGTGGCTGCGGGCCTAGAAAAGACAGAAAGACAAAAAAAACAAAAATACTACCTTGCCCCAAGCCAACTTTTTCTGCTTGGGTTCTTTCTTTCTTTATTTACTTTTGGACAGCTTCTTGCTCTTAGTAATTCACAGTACAAACATTGGCTAAAATTCCAAAATGTCCCTCTGTAAAGAACATTATTTGTTCATTTCAGCATTTCCCAAACCTATTTGACCATTTTAAAAATGGATGATATGTTAAAATTTTAAGTAACACTAATGTGATCTCCTAAGCACAGTTTGGGGGGAAAAATGAGTTGTAATGCTCTACAGGTATTTCTCTTGAAGTTTCCTACCTTAAATAAGATAAACTAGATTTACCTAGTTAGAAATGCCATCCTGTATCGGAAAATAAGTTATTAAAAACATTTGTTTTAATTGCTTTGTGTTTTATTAACATAATGCTAAGTATTAATCCTAATGCTAATTGTGAAGTCTATCTAAAAAGACCCTGGAAAAGATCTTTTTTTTGGCGGGGGGGGGTGCTTTTTTAGGGCCCCACCCGTGGCATATGTAAGTTCCCAGGCCAAGGGTCAAATTAGAACTGCCGCCAGCCTATACCACGGCTCACAGTAATGCCAGATCCTTAACCAGCTGAGTGAGGCCAGGGATTGAACTCATGTCCTCAGTCGAGTTCTTTACCACTGAGCCACAACAGGAACTCCCTGGAATAGATTATTGATAATATTGACGGTGAAAGATAAAGAAAGGCCACTGTTACACAAAACTAGAAATAATCAAGAGCTGAATTTGCCCTGTGATGTTCAGGACTTGACTTTATACATTTATATTTAAAAAAAAAAAAAAAAACCCTGACAAGATGTTTTAATTTCAAATCTGCAACACTCTCCTCTTTCCTACTGAAATAATTGCGTTTATACAATTGTTTCTTAATGTCATTATTTCTTAAGAATAAGTTAACAGTACAACTGAGTGTACCTAGTACTATCAGATGCGCTGAGTAATGATACAACAGTGGAAAGGTGACAAGACAAAGTCAGTCACTCAAATGTCTGGCGGAGGTACAAAGAGGAAACACACTATATACAGATCAAGTCTTACTACAAGAGATGTCATTCCAAAGATTTCTGTGTAATGCAATGGAGTAGAATTTTATGCATAATTTAGTCTAAAATAACTAAGGAAGACAAAAATTACCCTAGAAAGTAAATGTGGCATTTTCAGATTATTTTAGGCCTCTCAAAATCTTGCTAATGCTTTGAAATGATCTGAACATACTATTTATCATCAAGACAATTCCAAAAAGAAATAGGAAACCAATTTCTTACCTGCCGAAGAGACTATCGTGAACAACATAGACAGAACACACACTGAGATCTATTAATCCTTTTGGTTTCGTAGCTCGTTTTTCACTTTCAAAATAAATAAGTTGGGCATCACTGCCCTCTAAGATAAAATATAAATTTTTCCACCTTTTTCCTTTGCCTGTTAAAAGAAATTGTTTACCATTAGTCAAATAATGAACTATGAAATCACATTTATTAAAATCATAAACACTGTTGCTAAAAAATTTAATGTTTCAACTTTTATTCCAAAGCATAAAAAAATACCAATCCTTATAAAATGAAAAAAAATCTGTAGTTCCTCTGTAGAAAAGTACCTTTTGTTATATTGCTTGTTATAATGAATAAGTAAACTTGAATAAGTGACAAGGGTACCTTATCTGTATCTTTAGAGTTCATTTTGATAAAATCTTTAAAATTCCTGCTTATTTTCTACTCATAAGGAAAAAAAAACTCTCTACTAAATAACCATGTGCCCCTTGAACCTCCTAACATTTCTTAATGACAAACCGAGGTAAATATATAAAATAGAACATCAATACCATGAATGTGCTAAGTGCCAACAAGAATTTACTTTAAAAAATAAATGAAAAAAAAAAAAGTAGGGTTAGAAGAAGGGAGAAAGACTCAGATACAAGCTTATTAAATACGTATCCTCAATGCTAAGTTTTCTGACCAATATTCACAATGCTTTCAGTTAAATGTTAATGGTAAAATGCTGAAATTGAATCTTTAGTCTTAAAAGCTTACACTTACCCTTTTTTAGAAGATAACCTTTTTTAACAATATTTTTATAAAAAGCATCCTTTGTTTTACGACGAATTGTATTATAAATTTCCTTGCCATCCACTGTTTCATTGAGTACTTGTTCTTGATCCTGAATTTTCAAAGATATTAAAATTATTTCATGAATCCTTGATGGAAATGAGGTAAAAATCTACCAAATTACCAATTTAAAAAATAGATTATATGTCTGTTTAGACATTAAAAGATTTTAATACTAAAATGTAAAATAATGTAACATATATGAACAGATCCTTTGCTTTTCAAAGAAATTCTCAAAAAGGTTCCTTTACCATTTCTCAAGAACATGGACAACTAATAAGCTATTTTTTTTTTTTTTGTCTTTTTGCCTTTTCTTGAGCCACTCCCGCGGCATATGGAGGTTTCCAGGCTAGGGGTCCAATCAGAGCTGTGGCCGCCGGCCTATGCCAGAGCCACAGCGACAAGGGATCCGAGTCACATCTGCAACCTATACCACAGCTCATGGCAACGCCGGATGGTTAACCCATTGAGCAAGGCCAGGGATCAAACCCATCACCTCATGGTTCCTAGTCGGATTCGTTAACCACTGCGCCAAGACGGAAACTCCTATTTTTTAAAATACAACTTTGTGGTGTTTTAAGACAACATTGTTTTGAAAAATCATGAATTTATCCCAGCATAATTTATAAATTAGAACCAATTTAAGCATAAAGCAAATTAATGTTTGCTTATGCACAATTACATCTATAGGAAATGCAAGGTGAATGCAGAAATCTGTACCCAGCTCAAGTCAGATGCATAGGAATACGCAAAACACATCTCAAATGCCTAACAGCCTCCCTAGCTTCACTAAGTGTTACACCTCATACCTATCCATCCACAACTGGTGTCAGAATGGGTCTGTTTTCATACAATCCTCCTTCTACCACTTCCCAGTATTTACAACCTTTCCAAAGGCTTCTTCCACAAGAAAACTCTAGGTCTTTTTAATGGTAAAATATTTATTATAGTACTTAAATATTTCTTAACCATTTAGCATGTATAAAAACTATTCATTTTTACTAGCTTCTTACTTATCTTTATGTGTCACTTTTCCCATAATCCTGTGGTTTTCACGGCATGATTTTACATAATCCTCTGACTTAATGGGAGAGCATATGTCTAATTGCTAAATCCCTTAAATAACAAAAAGATGTCAGGAAAATAATGAGTGCCCTCATAATGATATTCACAAAATAAGTCAGTCTTCAGTATTACCATGAGGGTCCAGTGGACCCAGTTTCTTTTTTGAGCAGCTCTATTTGCAAGAATTAATATTTTATAACTCTGTTTCCTTAGAGACTTCAGCTGATCCTTTTATAAATCTAAGATAGGTAATAGGACTTTAGCGAATCTTATTTTTCCTGTATCTTCAAACATTCTGCTATTTCATTATCTTAAGAGCCATTCATCATTTACTCAACAATTATTCCCAAGTATGCTAAAGAGCAGGGGTTGACAAATCATAGTACATGGACCAAATTCAGCCTATTGCCTGCTTTTGGATATAAAGTTTTACTGCAACACAGCCATGTTCATTCCTTTATATACTGTCTCGGGTTGCTTTCACACTACAAAGGCAGAGTTACAGAGACTGAATGGCCCACAAAATCTAAAATATTTGTTATCTAGTCCTTTACAGAAAATTATGCCAACCCTTGGTGTAGAGGGTGATGCAACACTGAAATAAACCATCTCTACTGCATTAACCCTTTGGCATTTTTTGATGTGTTCCTAACTACTGCGGCATTTTTCAAAAAAGCATAAAAGGCCATCTCCGTTGGTTTTTAAAAATTAGTTCTCACTGAACACAGCTAAAAATTCAGAACTCTTAATTTTCTGCTCATAAAACAAAGAGAAAAAAATGACAAAGAAAGATGTTTGACAATTACGAATGCAAAGAAGATGTGAATGCAAAGAAACAACACTCTGGGACCTATTGTGATGGTAAAATTGATTCTGATAAGCAAAATCTCAGAATGTAATTCTTTAGATGGTAATATTTTGATGAATTTTCTCAAACTCAAGAATCACCAAATAAATGATATATTTCTAAGAGGAAAAAAAAGAACTATACTGCTCTCAACTAGTTATTGATTAAATAAGGAGGACATCATCATGCAATATTTTGTGACAAGAATCTAGCTTAATCTGTTTCCTAAAAGAAAATGACAATTCTTTAAATATTTATGATTGGGCACCAAGATTTACTTAATATGATTTGTAAATGGAAAAAAGTACTTTGTATCTAAAGGTTACTGGAAGGAAACATATAATGTAGAAAACAACAAATTCACCATTATCAATCATTCTAAATAACTGATGCTTAAAAACCTAAACAAAAAAATATTTTAGACTCATGAAGCAAAGAAGTCTATACTCTCCAAAAAAAATTATGAGTCACCAAAGTTTTAAAAAGCATTGCACTTGATGATATAAGAACAAGAATAGCAAGAAAGATTCATAAATGAGAACCTAGTAGAAATATATTCAAAATCTGGAATCGGTATTGATTTTGACAGTAAAAACGTGAGAAGAACCAAAGTAATTATAAGCAAGAACTTATAAGCAATGTAAATCTGGAATTAGGATTTACAAGACAGATATGTTGAAGTCCGTGCATGACAGTGGATGAACAGTTAGCTGCCTTCCATTTCAGGTATGTAAGCCTTTACAAGCAAGAATATATAGAACAAAAATTTGGGTTCGCTACATTTAAATTCTTATTAAATTTTCTAATAAAGTTGTTTTTATTTTTTTCCTTTCCTTTTCTAATAAAGTTGTTTTTAAACTATACCTTTACTCCTACCTCTACAAATAACTCAGAAAATTACTTAAGGATATAAAAAATTTAAATAGATACATTGGATTCAGATGCTAAATGTTGATGACTACTTCCCTGGTTATATAGATTTGTATTAATCAGTCTTTATTATAAGTAGTGATAATATTTACTATTATTGGTACAAAATCAGGCATATTTGTAGTCTGTTATTTAAGACCTATTATTACAATAATATTTGGATTTAAATACCTGATTTCATAATAATTTATATAGGTCTATGCTATTTATTTTAAGTAGGAGAGCTGATCAACTGCTCTATAACTCCTGAAGGGTTCCAACACTTTAGAAGACACCACAGGTGAGGACAATACTTCACTTTCCAGGTTCTAAGTAAATTACTGGATGATGGGAGGAACAGCTTCGCAGCTCAACACAGTTCTGGAGAAGGAAGTCTTATATACTCCTCCCTAAGGGAAGTAGATAATTTTACTGGTGTGAGTCTAACAGCCAATGAAGCAAGCTTTTGCAAAGAGTTTTAGGTGTGCAGGCTCCTTAAATGAGACTTCAGCCATAAATCCTGCCTCTGTCCCAGAAAACTCATTTAATAAATTAATTCAATTAAGTGTAATTCTAGTTCTTGAGCTACATCAGTGAATAAATCAATGATCCTTACCCTCAAGGAACTTATATTTTAATGAACTAAAGAGATAATGAACTTAATAAATAAGCAGCTTGTATTGTTTGTAATAGGTGGTTAAGTGCTCTACAAGGTAGGGCAAGCAGCAACATTAAATAAAGTTTATAGGTAGATTTTAATTGCGAAGCTAATTTTTGAGCAAAATTTGAATGAAACAACAGTGTGAGGCAAGTGGGCATTTGAGATAAACTCATTTTGAGCAGAGGTAACAGATGGAGCAAAGATCCTAGCATATATTTTAAAAGAGCAGAGAGGCCAGTATGGGTGGAGATAGTAAGGAAGATGGGAGAAAGAGGTCAGGGGACCATGAAAGGCTGCTCTAAGGTCCTGTATGCCACTGCAAGGACTTTTTGGCTTTTACTCTAAATGAAATATAGAACACCTCTAAGTATTAGAAGAGTGAATGGCCTGACATATTTTTAATGGACTCCTCTGATTGTTGTACGATATTAAGGGAGCAAAGGTAGAAACAGGGAGGTGAGGACAGATTCTGGTGGTGGTCATATTCTAGATGTACTTGAAGGCAGAATCATGATTCTCCTGACAGTGTGAATGACTTAACTTGTGGGCAAATAAAGTTTGTGGACTTAAAGGAAACAAATTAAAACCACCATTAACTCAAACAGCCAAGGTGAACTAGAACACAGGATGTAGCAATGGCACTGAGTGGAAGCACTGTCATTTGGAGGTAAAGGCACCTCTGACACCTGATAAAAAGATTCTAAGCAGTGGTTTCTAGAAAGCACATACCACACTATGTGGTTTTAAAAAACAATTTTTAGTCAAGGTCTGCCAGAACTGCCAACCAAAGTAGTATATCAGTGCTTACTACAGATATTAGAAAGGTGTCAATGAGGAAGTGAAACTTGAGGTTGATCTTAAACCTGCAGTATTTAGATAGGCAGAGAGAAAGAAGGTGACATGGAAATAGCAACAAGCACAACACGATTGGGACACATTAGTGAAAACACAAGGAAGGTGAGGTGGGTGCTTCTTGCTGGAGAGGAGATACTCATTTAATTAATTTTGACTGAAGCCAAGTACCCTTCTAAGCAATGGGAATGCAACACAAAACATCTGCCCTCCTGAACTTTCCAATCTACCAGCAAAGCATGAGGAAGTAAAGCAAGATATATTAAAATGTGATGAGATGGTGATTCTTAAATTTATATTAAGCATCAGAATAATCACCCTCCCCCTTTCAGCAGCTGCAATGAATAGTAGGTTAAAACCGTTAGAAACTAACTTGCTAGGAGGAGGAAAATTGAGAAGCTCAAGATACTACAAAATAACTGCAAATTTACTTGGGTACCCAAAACCCCTGACATTCCTTCTTTATGCCCTTGGAATGTCACTACTTCCATTTTCCATACAGGAAAATTCTTAATCACTCTTTCAAAGAACTTTTTCTAACCTCTGAAACAACCTTTTCCTACCACACTTCAGAAAGTATGACAGGCAAGAAACAGAAGCTACTCAATCATCTGATGGACTAAGCAACTAGCACTCAAAAGACCCTCTTGTTCAAGACCAATCTTTCTTCTTAACATTCTGGATTTTAGCCATTCTTGCCTTCTCTATGACCTTGTACATCAGGTACTGCCAAGGCCCCATCCCTCACCTGGCACTGTCCTCTTGAGTATACAGACATTCTCAGAACTCTCTCACCATAAAACGATAGGCAACAAAGAAAGAAAAACTTTAAAACCCTTTTGGCCCTTTATCATCTTCATCACTTCTTATTTTCTTTACTTATCAAGCTCACCTAGATAAGCCTGGCTGTGATTAATCCTTGCTGTCTCTACTTTTATCTCCAACAAACTTACTCCTTAACCCAGTGCAACTTGGCTTCTGTCCCCACCACTGTTTCTAGCCTCAAACAGCCATCAAGGACTTCTTAATTATCTAGAACCAACATAAATAAAAACTAAGAGATTCTCTTACAAGATTTCATTTTCTTAAAGAATAATCCATAGTTTTAAATTTTATCAAATTTTAAATGCATGAATGTGTGCATAAACATTCCACGAAAGATGCATTTTAAAATGAAATGCTAATTATTAGAAAAAGAAAACAAAACTGACCTGCATTGGTACAGGTTCCTTAAGATAATACCCTTCGACAATTTGTTCTTTTCGATAGTGATCTATGATGTCCCCAATGCTGTTAAAATAAAAATTACTAACATTAACATAATTTGTCTTACAAAAATTGCAAATCTTAAAAATACATGCAAACCTTGTTAGCAAGGATTATCCACTTGCAAGTTTTTCCCTAAGTATATAACCTGGATACACTAATAGAACATATGATTGTTACAATCATATTATTTTAGAAAAATAAGAATTCTCCTAATATTGGTTTACAGGTCAGAAATAACTGAGTAAGAGATTTCAATTCTCCATACACATACTCAAATAATCATTATACATGAGGAAAGGATTAAAAGTCTACTTTTTTTTAAACAAAAGTATTAGAGACATTGAGAAAGAACGATTGACAGAAATAGCATTTATTTAACAAGTAATGAGTTAAGGTAAACTGTAAGAATATTTATCATCAAAATATTTACACATTCTGCTTTTATAATAATTACATGGAGTTAGGTCAAAACCTACAAATAGCAGGTGAAAGAAAAAACAAATTAAAAGAAAAAAAGAAAGACCAGAAGCTAATCTTATATGTAAGTTTACTGCTAAAGAAGGACACACTTACTGATGATTTTGGGAAAAAGTCCTATAAAATAGTCTTAGTATTTGGGAAATAGTGCAAATAAAAAAAAAAGGACTAAAAATAAAATATTACATAATGCAATTTGACACAAATTTTAACATGATATAATGAGGATTTTTATTTATTTATTTTTTTTTGTCCACACCTGTGGCATGGGGAAGTTCCTGAGCCAGGGATCGAACTCACATCACAACAGCAATCCAAGCCACTACAGTGATAATGCCAGATCCTTAACCCACTGTGCCATAAGAGAATTCCATGAGTTTTTTTAAAATATAAAAATGTTTCTCTGTAATCAGTATGCCATTTTATTATCCTGAATATGAAATTTTAGAATTTTAATTAAAATTTAAAGTTTCCTTTAATATATTAGAGAAATCGGTATTTTAGCAACAGCTGGGAAACATTTGTCAAATCTTGTTAATTTACCACTCAACTTTTTCATGTTCTTCCTATTGCTACAATAATTGGAATATATATATTTATACAAAATTGGATATATATCACTGGATTTGTTTTTCACAGTCCTCCCTTCTGCTAGAAGTGGAATATATGTGTCTTTTAACTTTGGAAATACATATGTGTACATACATACACATATATATGTACATATACATGGTATCTTTTGGATACCAAAGATACAGACATACATACACAGACATGTATATATATTTATATCTGATGATAAAGTACCTTTGCTATACTACAAAATTAATTTAAGCTAAATAAAGTATAATGTTAAAAAGCAAAACAGAAGACTTGAAAAGATTAATTTTTAAAAAGCACCAATGAATATGAACTAAATACCAGAGACAGCATTTAACGTAAGGAAGTGGGAGGATGAGACAAGTAAAAAGATCACAAAAAGGATAAAGAAGTTTCAAAAGTTTTTAAAGTAAAAATGTAATTCTAAAGAAAAATGAAAATCAGAAAAGAAACATTTGAAAATAGCTATGCACCACAACAGAGATGACTATGTGTTTCAAAGCAAAAGGCACCAAATCTATGAAAAACAATAAATATCCAGGGTTTCTGGCTCCGTAACTATAAATGCAATCAATCCTGTGTAGCACTACAGTGTTACAATATAATTCTTGACCATGAGCTAGAAGAATAGAATGCTGTTGTGTGGAATACTTCAGACTATCATGAGGAAATTTAGATGCATATGGCAACTAGACATATATATATTGCTAATTTAGGGCCACACTCGCGGAATATGGAAGTTCCCATGCTAGGGGTCTAATCAGAGCTTCAGCTGCCGGCCTATGCCACAGCTACCGCAACACAGGATGCAAGCTGCATCTGGGACCTACACTACAGCTCACAGGCAACTCTGGATCCTTAAGCCACTGAGTGAGGCCAGGGATCAAACCTGCATCCTCATGGGTACTAGTCAAAGTTGTTTCCACTGCGCCACAACGGGGACTCCCAATCAGATATATTTTTACCAATGATCTGGACTTTCAAGAAGTTTGTTTTTTTTTTTTTTAATTATTCTTTAGTTCATATTCTACCCAGATATATCTAAAGAGATAGTCAATGGAGACACAATAAACCAATATTTCCTAGACGTTCCATAAAGTTTCCAGTCATGAAATCAGATTTACATCGCATAAACTTAAAACATGTTTACTATAAATTAGTGACATAACTGTGAGTTTCTCGACATACTATATCTTACCCTCTCGTTTTAGTAATTTAGTTAATGAATAAAACCCTACCTCTCTCTTTTGTTGAGCCCTACATAAATGTTAGTCATCTTAAAGGTCTGACCAAAATCTTCCCTCTCCCCTATCACCACCTGAACTGCTCTCGTTCCACTGAGTCTCCTATGCATGCCTGTACATCCCTGAATTTATCAGTTTACCATCTTTTGTACCAGACCAGAGCATTAATAATGTAGGAACAGTTTCTTTTCCTTTGATATTTAGGTACAGGATTTGCATAATACACTTCACAAATTAGTCAATAAATGTTTACCAAATTATATTTGCTGTTTAATGCCTCTATTTTTCTAAAATTTTCAATATAAAAACATTAAATGTATTATCAACAATGCAGTTTCTAAATGAAACAGACCTAACTGCTACCTGCCTTTGCCAAAGGCTAATGTAGAGTTAAATTAGAGATAGGACAGAGGAGTTTGGCTCGGGATTACATAGATTAGATAATTTAACTTTACACTTCCGTATCTAAACAATAAATAATAATCACAAAGGTGTATCTTCCTAGGAATTATTTCATTACTGACATTCATGCTGGAGTATATACTTCCAAAACAATTTTTTAAATTGCTATTTTTCAGGAATGAGGGTCACACGATTCTGGTATTCCTTTAAAAATCCTGTTTTTTCTTTCTTTTTTAGGGCCCCATCTGCAGCACATGGAAAAATCCCAGGCTGTGGGTCAAATCAGAGCTGCAGCTGCAGGCCTACATCACAGCCACAGCAACAGCAGATCCAAACCACATCGCCAAACTTCACCACAGCTTTCAGCAATACCGGATCCTTAACCCACTGAGCCACAATGGGAATTCCCTAAAAACTACATTTCTTTTTTTTTTTTTTTTTTTGCTTTTTTGCTTTTTAGGGTCACACCCCCGACATGTGGAAGTTCCCAGGTTAGGGATCAAACTGGCCTATGCCACAGCAACACTGGATCCTTAACCCACTCAGTAAGGCCAAGGATCCAACCCACGCCCTCATGGATAGTTATTAATCGGGTTTGCAAGCACTGCACAATGGGAACTTCTAAAAATTACTTTTTAAATATTAAAACTAGAAACAACCAACACTCCTGAACTTTGTAAGATGAACATACACATAGGGAATAAAGAATCTAAATTGGAGGAATAACCACAGATGCTAAATTAATGTGTACATAGAATTTTTTAAAGCCATCATTTGTAAGCAAACTAGTAATTCTGTAATAATTTGACAAGAAATTTTTTTTTTTTGCTTTTTAGGGCCACATCCGCAGCATATGTAGGTTCCCAGGCTAGGGGTCCGTTTGGAGCTGTAGCTGCTGGCCTACACCACGGCCCACACCAACACCAGGTCCTTAACCCACTGAGTGAGGCCAGGGATCAAACCCGCAACCTCATGGTTACTAGTCAGATTCGTTTCCATTGCGCCACAACAGAACTCCCGTCTTACAATTTTTAATGAATTCAACTCTTTTGCAAAAGTAAAGATAACTAAAAATTTCTCATAACTTACCTGTTATAGTATCGACCTCCCATCATAAACTGATTGTTTGGTGTTGGACATATTTTAAATCGCTGAATATTTTCATTGGTCCGAAAATAAAGTGAATAGTCACCAGGAGTATTATCTGATGGCCTCACAAGAAAACTGCAGACTTGACCAACTGTAAAAATTAAGCTGTTAGTTTTTGTCCCTAATTATCAAATTTAAAAAGTGTTAAATAGTACAATTCCTAAATACATTCAAAAGTCAAAAACATAAATTTTAACAATGAACCTGTTTTATAATAAAGACAAGTTTAAAAGGCAACTCTTTTTGCATTTTTGGTTTATGAGTCACAACCACCCATGATGTTGCTTGTCTTATTACGTAAAGAAAAACAAAAGTTTGCAGCAGTGACTTCTGACTAATAATGTCTATATTTGTCATGAGTTGGAAAGAATACTCTAACCACAGGTGGGGGTACTGCCTAAAACTGCTATGTTTGTAAATCCCCTTAATAAGAAAAGTCTAAAAAAGTTAAAGTGAATTTTGCCTAAGAATACTCTATACTTAAACAATGCTGCTGATTAAACATTAAAAGTCGTAACTGTAATAAATAGTATCAAAAACTTGCAAAGGGAGATTCAAAACAACTGAAATATTTGTACCTCATCAAAATCAATACACAAGTACTGTATTTAATAGGCATGATCCTGCAAAGTCAATGTGAAACACATTATCATACATTAAATATTTTCATAATTTTAGAGAAGTCTCTCTTTGATGTCTGCAATTAGCAGTGACTCAACATTAAGATGCTTTTTTTTTTACCTTTTCTCTCTTTAAGCCCTAATGAAATAGAAAAAAATCAGAACTTCATTGCTTTTATGAAAGCACAATCAACACTTAAAAACATCAGATGTAATTTTTATGTAAATTGCCAATAGTTCCAGTCATCTAGCCAAGACACCTACTACCAAGTAATTTCATGTTCAATACAAAGAATAGATATTGAATGTGGAGTCTAAAATATGGCACAAATGATCTATCTACACAACAGAAAAGATCACGGATATGTAAGACAGACTTGTGTTTGCCAGGGGAGAGGGGAAGGGAGTGGGATGGATTGGGAGTCTGGGGTTAGTAGATGAAAACTGTTGCATTTGGAGTGGATGGGCAATGAGATCCTATTGTATAGCACAGGGAACTATATATCTAATTACTTGAGATGGAACATGATGGAGGATAATGTGAGAAAAAGAATATATATATGCATGACTGGTCACTGCTGTATAGGAGAAATTGATAGAACATTATAAAGTAATCATAATAAAAATTATAAAACAACAATAGGAATTACTGCAAAATTGTGCATGCAAATGCTTGGGTATACTTTTCAGGGGAGAAAATTGCCAGACTATTAAAAGAGCACATGACCCAAAGAAAATAAAAACATAAGAAAATCAAGTTTAACTCATCTTCAAATTACATTCTTAAAACAAGAATACATTCCTCGAGTATTTTGTGGTACAAATTCAAAAAATATAAACGTATATTCAAAAATTCAGTAAATTCAGTAAAATAAATATTTTGGTTCCACTTTGCAAGCTGATAACATGTCATCCTGGTTGAAAATTTGGTCTCTATTACACTACCATATAGCATTATCATGTTCTTTATTTTTATCCTACTTAACATATACCCTCACAACAAAATTGAATACTTCCCCAAACTACTTCAAATCTCTCCTAAGAGCAGAGTACTTAATTACATTAAGACGCAATGCCTTATGGCCTAAACAGTAACTCAGATAAGATACTTAAATAATCAGTGAATAAACCACAACTACTGAACTCAAAATTATCGAACGCTGGTTGTTTTTAAATAATTAAGACTTCTAAATTACAGATCGTGGCTTAAATTTGTCTCAAGTCCTTCAAAATCATGGTTTACTGAAGAGATATTTAATAGTTAAATTAGTTGTCTTTAATTTTAATTAGGATAAATGATGATGGAATAGTTTTCTGTTTTAAATAATAAACCCACAATACATTTCTATTTTTATTTTGCATATCTCTGCCACCACATAGTTTTAGGGAATGCTAAAAGCAATGTATTTTAAATAAGGCCCAATTTATAGTTCTAAAAGTATACAAAAACAATTGCAAGAACATTTGCTGCATTTAAACAGCAAGAAAAGGAAACAAATGTAATATCCCTATACAGGAAACTGATAACAAATTATGGTACGTATATATAATGGAAAGCATATGATCATTACAAAGAATAATGAAAATTTATATACAGATAAAGAATGATCTCCCCAAATAATCCTAACATGAAGAAAAAAGTGCGTTACATCTTCCTGTGAGTGTACGCAGGGAGTGGGTGGGTACAGGAGTGTATGTAGGGGTGAGGAAGGAAGACACAAACACAGAAAACATCTAAAAAAAAAAAAAAAACTCATCTGTCACTACTTTTAACGAAGAGTTCAGGGGCCTGGTGCAGAAAGAAAACACACTTTACTAATTTTATACTGCATGTATGTTTTCAACTAAAAATCAAAAACAAATTTCTCTGTGCTGAGCAATAAAAAATGGTATGCATAAATATCAAATGAATGCTAAATGCAAAATAGATGATAAATGGTTGGTTCTCTTTTTTGTTCTTTTTAAATAATGATATTGGAAAAGGAAAGTGAACATACAAGTACCTGTCATCAGTAAATTATAAGCTTCTTGTTTGGAAATTTTCCCATGGAACCATCTTAAAAAGAGAACAAATTAAATATGTAAATCAAGCCTTTTCTGCACTTATACCATCACAACCATCAAAATAATATAGTAAGTTTAATTCAAGCTGACATAATAAACTGCCACTGATCAGATGATCTCACTCCTTTTATATTTGTTATTATACTTTGTAAACATGCATAAGTTCAACAAAATACAGAAAAATTAGCACCTATTTACTATGAACTATAATTTTTGTATTAATTACCAATACAAAACCAGCAAAGAATTTAAAACTGATAATGACAAAGTGTTATAAGCTTACATGATAGCTAGCATTCTTTTCTTTTTATTAGGAGTGGGGATGGTACAGGTAGAGCCCACCAGAACCCCAGGGGGGAAAAAAAAAAAAATTAGTGGATTAATGTTTCTCATACTTATCTCTAAGTGAATTTCCCTAATAGTTCTTTCTTCCAATCTACATGGTTGATTCATACTTTACTGAAAGACAGAAACTAAGACTGAGTGATGACAAAGAGTTGATACCAACATCAAGAACTGAAAGAAGAGAGTGACTTAGTATTCCTACTTCTATTTGAGCTTATGGCCAATGAAAACAGGTTACTAGAGTATTTTATATTCTGCATACTTAAAATAAGCCTTTAGAAATTATTACAAATAGCATTATAGTCAAGATCTACTGCGTTAAAATAAAATGATACATGTGACTCTGATACAGGATACTGGCAATTAAATTACTTAAAAACTCTCATTCACCTGAAATATTATTATCTAGCTTGTAGATGAATATATGTTAATGCCAAGCTGACAACTCAAATCACCTCTGTACAACTTTGCCATACATTCTTAGGGTCTACACTTATTTTTAATCATGACTTAAAGAATACTTTGAAAGTAAAGATACTACAAGACTAAATCATAAATGCTATAAAATCCAATGGGAGAGGTTTAGAGGCTATTCACATTTTTAAATTATCCATATTATTACTGGTCAGAGTATAACATATAACTGAATTTTTACCTATTCACATGAATGAAATACTAATTTTTTGTTGTTGTTGTCTTTTTAGGGCCGCACCCTCAGCATATGGAAGTTCCCAGGCTGGGGGTTAAATCAGAGCTACAGCTACCGGCTTACACTACAGCCATAGAAACATGGGATCCAAGCCGCGTCTGCAACCTACACCACAGCTCATAGCAACGCCGGATCTCTGACCCACTGAGCGAGACCAGGGACTGAATCAGCATCCTCATGAATCCTAGTTGGATTTGTTTCCTCTGCGTGACAATGGGAATTCTCTGAAATGTTAAACTTCTAAATTCTCTCTTTAATTTTATTTCAGCCATTAACTAATTCATATTTCCTGAGGCTCCCAAAGCAAATTCTGAATAATATAAGTATATAGTAACTGGAGTAGTCCAGACTACCTTAAAAGGCAGTAAAGATCCACACTGCACTCAAGTACTGTTGAAATGACCATTTACTACAAATGCTAGAACAAGATTTGTATATTCTAGGGGAGAGTTGATTACATGACCTCGAAGGCCCCATCCTATATTTTTATAGCTAGAATAAAGGCAAAAAGGGGAATTAAAGGTGGATGAGGGAAAAAATGGAATTCAGAGAACAATTTGCAATACTGTTTTCTGAAGGGGTTAGATCTGAATTTCCTCATTTAGGCATTTATTACCTGTATATAAAATGAATATATTTCAAGCACATAGTTTTGAAATAATAGAAAAATGAGTCTCTGACTTTAGGAAGTCCCCATTTTAGTAACAAAAGGGAACATAAATACCATCATCTATAAAGAGAATGCAGAAAATATAATAAAGCGCAATGACAGGTACATGCTGGGGGCAGTTTTGCAAGAACAGAGAAGGGCTCCAATTCTGTAGAACACGTAAGGGACAAGATAACAGAAGGCTTCTTGGAAAGAGTGATAAATGAGTTAAGTCTTTAAATAACAGGCATTAATCAAAAATAGTGAAGGGGAATTCTGGCCTAGGAAGTAGCTTGAGAAAAGGAGAAAAACAGTACTATGCATTAGAAGATCTGCAAGCTGGAGAGTAGAGTATAAACTAGAAATGACAAGAGCTAGCACTTATAAAGGACACAGGATCTAGATCAAAGGATCTTTTCTAGCTCTGCTAAGGAAAAGAGAATCAGGAAAGAATTTTAAGTGAAAAAGTGATACATTCCAATATATGCTTTGAGTTGATTATTCTGGCTATTGGAAGAAAGGATTTAAGGAGAATAAAGAGATGAAAAAGGCCTGAACTAGAATATGGTTGCTTAAGATTGAGAAGATAACCACATTCAAGGAGTATTTTAGAAGATAAAAAGAGCAGGACTTGATACCTTTATCATGGAAATATGGACCTGGAAAGGAACATGGCTGGAGTTATGACATCTATTTAGTCTCAAAGGGCACTCGGGGATGTTACTGAGATGCTTTACCGCCAGTCATAAGAAACTTAGGGAGCTGACAGATACATAAAGTAAAAAACAACAGTGCTAAACACCAAATGAGTAGAAAAGTATAACATTCAGAAAGTGGAAAAATTACAATGGTGTTAAGTTAAAAAAAAAAAAAAAGATTTCCCAGTGAAAGTGAGATTTCTACTTTACACTATGACAAAACTGGATAGAGCTTTAAATATTTACAGGCATTTGATCTCTTTTTTTTTTTTTTCTTTTCTTTTTAAAACCAATCTATGGAATTATTTTAAATAGGGATAAAAAAATATAGATTTCTAGCTTCTCTTAAAAGTCAGAAGGCTTTCTTAACACTAGACTTCCATTCCTTTGCACATCAATTAGACAGAGCAGTTACTTCACTGCAGGCAAACAAATTTTAGTTTTTGACTTCCTGCAGTCTCCCCAATATAAAGAGTGAATGTCAGTTTCCATTTATCACCACACTTGCATTGTTATTCTCTTAGAGCAGGGAAACAGTTACATGTGTACCTAGATCACTATCAAAGAAGGAAAATAAGAAAGATCAAGAGTATTCTAACTTGAGAAAAACTGAAATATATACAACTGACCCAGTTCATTTCTTACATTATCTGTACGCTTCCTCCAAACACTAATTAGAATTTTAATTCTCATATAGGTAGTGAGGAGACTTCAAAATAGTACAATCAAAAAAAGTACAGTCTTCACTGATGAAGCCTACTTTGCAGCTACATAAAATAAGGAAAATGAACTCAGAAAACTTCTCAAATGTTCCACTTGAGGAAGGGTGAGGAACTAAATTAAATGACTGAAAGTGGAGTATTCAATTTAGTGATTTTATGTTCTAATGGTTAGAAAACAGTTTAAGTAAACACTTGACAGGCAAGCCTTAAATTCCACCCCTACCTGCTGACAGAAAGCTAAGAAAAAAATGTTCTACTGACAAGATATTAAAAAATGAACGGTCTATTAAAATAAAGAGTAAAATAGGATTGGGATTAAGAGGTAAATTCTTTAAAAGAAAACATATATATACACATATAAATATCAAGAGGGATGAGAAGGACACTAAAGAAGATCTTTAAGAACATTAAAGAAATCAGAGTAAAGCTGAAACACCACATGGAGTTGGTGGTAGCTAACAACTTCTGGAATATAAGAGAAGAATGTGGCAAGTAGTAGGTGTAATAATACCTGGCCTTTAGAATTAGTCCTTAAAATCAGCCCGAAAAAATTGACAAGAAAGTCCTCGTGAAATCTTATTAATATGGTAAAGAACCATCACTTGGAGGCTAAGTTCTCTGACAAGCAAGAAAAAAACAAAACCTGAACCATAGAACATTAAAAATATGGCCACCTTCATTATCATTATGTTCTTAAGAAAATATTTAGACATTAATTCTTGAGCCAAATAAAAACATTTTTTTAAACTCAGCTCAGAAAGTATTAATTTTCTTTTAAAATATTTTTAGATGCCAGTTTTCAATTAGTAAGTGTACTATAGTTTTTTCCTTTTAATAACGCAAACTCACATTTTGCCTTCATGTGGATCTTCTTCCCGGCCCTAAAGGGGAAGACATTAAAATAGTATTTTATAAAATCATTTATTTTTAGTAAAAATCAAATCTTCAAACACATCTATACCCTATCCTTCATATTTATTTATGTATATACAAGAAAAGATGTTTCTGTTCATGAAAGGTCTTTCCAAAACTCCCCCTTAGTCCTCTTCTCCCCTTGTTGCAATAACTCTAAATTCAGGCCCTTTTCCTCCTTTTTCTTAAACTATAAATAGTAGCCCAAGTAGTATAATTACCTCTGTGCCCTTTCCCACCCACCACTCCAATATGAATTCATCAGTTTCAACTGAAACTTTGCCTTGCACTAAGAAACACCACACTTGGCTCAGAGGTAACAAACCCAATCAGTATCCATGAGGACTCGGATTCAATCCCTGGCCCCATTCAATGGGTTAAACGATTCAATTAAAGACACAAAGGGATACAAATGCTAATACATGTTTAATTCTTAGAAACACATGAGAACTTTCTGAAAATTGGCAGCTACAGATTAAGACATGCTAGCTTAGATACGTTCTTTACAAATAAATAGCATTTATTAACAGTAAATAGATTTTAATGAAAAATTACTTGTACTTATAAATGGAGGTTTTTCATGAAAGAAACGTATCTACAACTAATTTCCCTGATAATGGACTTGTTTCAAAATTTCATTTTTTATTTTATTTTTTTGTCTTTTGTCTTTTGAGTGCTGCACCCGTGGCACATGGAGGTTCCCAGGCCAGTGGTCTAATTGGATATGTAGCTGCCGGCCTATGCCAGAGCCACAGCAACGCCAGATCCGAGCCACGTCTGTGACCTACACCACAGCTCACGGCATCACCAGATCCTTAACCCAACTGAGCGAGGCCAGGGATCGAACCCACAACCTCATGGTTGCTAGTCAGATTCATTTCCACTGCGCCACCACAGGAACTCCAAATTTTTTTTTTTTTTCTGGTCTTTTGTCTCAAAATTTTAAAAATATTTAGAATTCTGAGAAAGAGCATAAAACTTACCACTTCTTCTACTAGGTCTTCAACAATAAGACCTTGTTCATCTGTTCTTAGATTTGTAACCCACATCCATCCATCTTCTAATTCGTTATGAACAATAAACATATCTCCTTTTAAGAAACTGAAAATAGAAATTGTGAAGTTAATGTCATAGAATACCCTAGGTCTTTGTCCTGTTTCTGTCATTATCTATATGGAAAACTTTGAAGACAGTTGCCAATCTGAATCTTGATTTCATTATGTGTAAAATGGATTTAGTAATGGTACCTGCACTATGTATATCACTGGATTATTATTAGATGAAAGTTGGAATTTATGTAAACAGGAATTATACATATATTATAGACTTTAGGGTATAACTCCAAGAAAACTAGACCTAAAAATATAAATTTCAACAGCATTACTCTTTCAGATGTAGGTAAGATATGAAATCGTAAACATAAAATAAGTATAATTAACTGATTCCACATACACAAGATGTAGTTACTTTAAATAGTCACTGTTACTTTAAATAAGAAAAATTAGCCTTATCACAAAGATGCTTATGAGACTAGCATTTTTCTCATAAAAAAAGCATAAATAAGCCTTTATTTAGTTAATTCAGATATCCATGGTCCAAAAAGCATGGCATTCTTTCTCTGAAAGTGATACCAATGGACAGATTATGAGAATGCATGCATGTTTTTCCTGCTATCAATATCTGAATGGAGAGATGTATATACAACCTCATTTCTTTTCATTGGAATCTAGATGTTTTCAACCTTTACACAGTCATAAGGGGAAAAAGTTGTTGATTTAAGTCATCAATATGAAACCATTAGTATAATTCCTCAAACTTTTCCTTTTAGGCTTGAACAAATGCCTCTGAGCACTTAAGGTTTCACGATTGATTGGATGCTACCACTGACCTGTATCCATATCCTTACCTATCATATATGCTCATTTTTTAAAAATCAATTTTCCTTTCAGTGTTAATAATCATAAACTGAAGTTCTAATAAGTTAATCTCTTCTCATACCTTTCAAACTTTGTTCTTCTATAGAATATCTCAAACTCCACTGTTAACTTGGATCAGTTCAAGAATAAAAATTTGCACATCACACTTGATGAAGTTCTCATTGTGGCTTAGCAGTAAGGAACATGACTAGCATGCAGGAGGATGAGGATTCGATCCCTGGCATTGCTCAGTGGGTTAAGGATCTGGTGTTGCCATGAGCTGTGGTGTGGGTCGCAGACATGGCTGGGATCTGGTGTTGCTGTGGCTGTAGTGTAGGCCGGCAACTGCACTCCAACTAGACCCCTGGCCTGGAAGCTTCCATATGCCGTAGGTGTGGCCCTAAAAAGACCAATTAAAAAAAAATAATAAATAAATAAAAAAACTTGCACATGACACTTGAAATGCACCTTTTTTGAATAAGCACAGAATAGTGCATTCTATCTTTTTTTTGGCAGGGGGAGGGGAGCTGCCATGTGGCATGTGGCACTCCCAGATTAGGGATCGAACCTGCACCACAGCAATGACCCAAGCTACACTAGTGATAATGCCAGATCTTTAACCTGCCACACCACAAGGGAACTCCTTGCATTCTACCTTCATTCTACAACCCTTAACAATAACTAGTGTTTCACTAGCTGAAATGTAGCAGAAATAACCACTTAACCAAATAAACTCTTCCTTTCCAGAACCAACTACCTAAATAAACACATTAAAAAAATAATTATTAGTAAGGGGGAAAAAAAGGAGTACATAGGGACAAGAAGTAAAAGAGAAATGATAAATGATAAGCTTCATTTTTTGGTCAAAAGCAATCTTAAGAGATTTTTTAAAATTTTTGACTTCTGTTATTATTGCTATATTACCGACATTTTATAATGCAAAAAACAAACATGAAAAGTAAAAAGCTTACCTCCTAGCACAAACAACATAATCTTAAGATTCATTCCATATTTTGCATTTTTCCTCAGAACAGGTTAAAGTGCTTTTATTAAAGCTCATTACATTTCAGATGTTTTTATTCTAAAAAACAAACTTCCCAGGTACATACAAAATTTTAAATTTGTTTAAAGCTGGAGTCCATTTTTTGGACAGTCTCTCAGGACCCCTTTTACACTTTCAGAAATTGTTATCTAACAAGGCTTTCCTTTATATGGATTGTACCTATTAATATTTAACCATATTAGAATTGAAAATGTGAATGTTTAAAAATATTTATTAATTCCTTTAAAAATAATGAGTTCCATCATGGCTCAGCAGAAACAAATCTGATTAGCATCCATGAGGACACAGGTTTGCTCGCCAGCCTTGCCCAGTGGGTTAAGGATCTGGTGTTGCCATGAGCTGTGGTGTAGGTTGCAGACGCAGCTTGGATCCCACATTGCTGAGGCATAGGCCAACAGCTACAGCTCCAATTCAATCCCTAGCCTGGGAACCTCCATGTGCCACGGGTATGATCCTAAAAAATAAAAAAGACAATAATAATACTATACCCTATTACATGGTAACATAAAAATGAAAAATAATTATAGTTTTTACAGGTTTAGTAAGCATATTATTGTTTGGCATTTTTGCAAAACTCATGTCTGGCTTAACTGAAAACTGATGGATTCTCACGTTTCTGTGTTTAATCTGTTGATGTATGTTTTTTTGCTTTAAGTATATAAAGAATCTAGCTTTATACAAATATGTAGTTGTGTAAAACTTAAGTATTTTAATAGTCTTTCAGATTATAAACTTGACTAGTAGTACCTTCTTTTTTTAATTTTTTTTATTTTTTTGCTTTTTTTGTCTTTTTAGGGCCACATCTGAAACATACAGAGCTTCCCGGGCTAGGGGTCCAATCAGAGCTGTAACCACCGACCTATGCCACAGCCACAGCAATGCAGGATCCAAGTCATGTCTGCAACCTACACCCCAGCTCATGGCAGTAGTACCTTTTTGGAGGTTGGTTATAATGTGCAATCTAAAACTATGTTATCAGCAAAGTTTCTATACCCATTTCAATAACATCTATTAGTCCATTTTGTACTTCAAATGGATCTTTTACCCATGCATAATTATAAAAATAGTTTTGATCTTATGAACCCTGTGAATGTATCTCAAGGATCCCCAGGGTTACATGGATCATATATTTTCAGAGCTGCTGTCCTAGATGATCCCACTGAGAATTTTCAAATTATCCAAAATTCCCAAATTGGCAATTCATCACTGCTCCTCTTTGTTAGATCCATTTCTTCCCTTCTCTTTCTTTCACTGGTTTTTCCAGCTTAGATCACAAATAAAAGTGTGCTGATAAGAACTAAATGAGAAGTTGTTATTTTGAGGACAATTATATAAAAATGGAAAGCCTCTTTTGAGATTTCAGATAGTTTGTTTTTTAAAATACCATAGTGCCAGAAATTTTTAGTACCTCCCAAAAGTTATTATATTTTAACTGATGTTGACTTTAATGAGAAGCTGTATACTCAGAATCACTAAAATTATTTCAAAGTGGCCTTAACATTTCACCAGTAAGAAACAATTTTCTACTGGAAAGCTAGATAGCTTATAGAAAGATATAGATAATTTCATAACTGCTAATTTTCAAATTATATAAAATCAAATTCTATAGAAATAAATTATATCTAAATTAAATTACATAATAAAAACTTTATCATGTTCTGCAGCTATTTATACCATAACATGTAAAATTAATTCACTCATAAAAGTTGAATAATTATTTGAGTAACATTTAAAGTTGAAGTGTGTCATGTAATAACAAAAATTAAAATGGGAGTACTGAATATAACAGAACTCTCCTTACTTTGTCACAGTCTAATAAAAAGCTGTTATTTCTCCTGTCATCTTCACTGTGATCTCTCTGATCCAAATCCATAAGCAACATATGGGGTCAGGAACAATGGACTTAATATTAAAGACATGTTTTGCTGGATGCTATGTTCTCAAATTCCAAAGCCTTCCTAGTCCAAGAGCATTAAATATTCAATCTTTCAAATGCTTATTTCAAATGCCTATAAACGAAAATATCTTATAAAATACCTTATTTCATCTGTGTCTGGTACTTTCGTGTAAGGGAGAATGGCTCGAACACGCCTTCTATCTTCTACTGGCTAGAAACCATAAAAAAATTGATTTACAAAAGATAAATAACCTTTTTAAATCAAAGTCAAATCAGGTTTGTCCACATAAAGCCAATAAAAATCCACATTATAGGAGTTCCCATGGTGGCACAGTGGGTTAAAGATGTGACATTGCCACAGCTGTGCTGTAGGTTGCAGCTGTAGCTTAGATTCCATCCCAGATATGACCCCTGGCCCAGAAACTTCCATATGCCATGGGTGTGACAAAAAAGAAAAAACTCCACAGGATCATTCAAATTATTTTTTGCTGGGGTCCAAGTGCCCAAAGCCTTGAAATGTTCATCTTGCTTTGTTGTTGTTTTTATAGAAATTCTTTTAACAACATGACCATCATGTTTTTAGTCAGGTAATGTAACTTACGATTTAATTTTTTTTAAAAACTACACAACATATAATATTGCGTTACTGTATGTTGTTATATATATAACTTTTCTCTAATGACGCAAGAGACATTTCAGAAGATACAGTAACTTCAGCATTAGCACTGTGATATCATTAAAAAACATTTAAATTATCACCATACAGTATGATTTTAAAAACATTAGTAACTTCAATACAAAGTTATAGAAAAATTACTTTCTTTTTTAAAGAAGTGGCCAGTTTTTCTCTGACACTACAACCAGATTTAAAATTTAATGTAACAAATACTCTTGAATTACAACAAACATCACAAAAAATTGAACAAGAGCTAACTTCATTAGTAAAGTGAAATAATAAAGTTTTGAAACATATTTTACTTGCCTCTGGCGGTGCAACTGGATAAAGCAATTTTTCTCCTTTAAGCAAACAGGAAACATGACTGTAATAACCTATTAGGTCTGACAGAGAAGAAAAACGTCTTCCACCAATGTAGTAATCTCCACACATAGCAATAATCCTATTTTTATAGGAAAAAGAATACAGAAAAACAAAAACCTTTATAGCCAATTTTGATGACCAAGTTCCATGGATATTATAAATTTATAATTTCATACTGTTTTCCTTTACCTGCATCCCTATACTAAAATACTACTAATAATACCTTCACTATATGAAAGTTACTTAAGATTGTCTTTTAAAAAGATATGTGTGCATTTGATATGAGATCCTTGACTTATAAACCTCAATTACATAATTCATTAAAATATTTGTAAATTCATCCTCAGACACATCTTCCTTCTTTCCATATTTAAGACAAAACAGGAATTTTAATAAGTTTCCTTTGGCTAAAAATACCTTACAGATCTCTTGAAATATTTACACAGACTATAATAATAATCTCACATTCTACATATGGTAGATAGTACTCATAGAGCCTATTTTTAAAATATAAAAGTCAATGGTACAAAAACATTTTATCAATTAACACTATAGGCACTGGATGATTTTTCAATGTTTCCAGAGAAATGAAATCAATACAATATATGTAAATATATTTATAAATATGAACTTTGATATCTGTATTTGAAAATCTACATGTCTCTTTAATTGAAGTGAATGTCTGCAGTTTCAAAACACTGAAGTTAAAAGGAATTCAAGGGCGCATACTTTTCTCTTAAAATACTATTTCTAAATTTTCCGTTACTCTGTTCTAAAAGTATACATTTCCTTTATTTCTGCTTTACCATTCAAGGTTTCTTTGTAATTCTTTATATTTTAAAAATGATAATTATATTTAGGGTCAGCACAAAACCATCCAATAATAATAATATTCTTAAACAAAAATGTAAGCATTCAACAGCATCTACTCTAAATCACTAATTAAATCATTTAATTAAAAGTGTTTCTTTCCCTATTATTTAAATGTCACTAAAGCAGGTCTATGAATACTACAGAAAAATAGCTTTATTATGTAGCCTCATAATAGGAATAAAAACTTACCTAAAATGGTTGACAACATTTGTCTGGCTAAGAAATGAAAGTACAAAGGAACCTGGCCTCCGATCACTCTCTCTTATAAGGTAACTGCCGGACTTCCCTGCCTGCCTGAGGCGTTCTTCTGCTATGGTTCTATCAAGTTTTCCATGATACCACCTAAGGAAAAAAATTAAAGAGATGAGAATAAAAATAGCAACCATAAAATTACTATTGGTAGTTGAAAAACATACTACTAAAGATTTTACACACCTACATATTAACTTAAACATTTACATTTTTTCTGAACCAGTTATTCCAATTTTAACTCGTGTTTTTAAATTCTCAGGCTCTCAAAAATAATTCAGTCACTCAATTTTTAATTTGTTCTCTAAGCCCAGGCCTAATCACCTCAAGTATGAACCATCCAATACCTACTTAAAACATTAAGACTAAGATGAAAAAATGGAAACAAATGATCCCTTCACTATTTCTCAATATATTAAGGAACCAAGATTTAACAAGGCACACAGTATCTCAGAGAAAATAAAACTTTCTTTGATTTAGTGTTTGTGCCCTAAAATACAAAAAATAGAATGACACTAGCCCTATTCGAATTTCCTATTTCAATATGAAGTTAATTAGTCCCTTTTGTCTTAGGATGACCCACTCCATAATCACATATTTGAATTCTTCAAATGTATTTAACAAACATGTGGGAAATAATTAATACTGTTGTCCCTTTAACTTTCCTGCTCTCAAATTACCTATTTTCTATCTACCATATTACCAGATGATCTGCTTAAATGACTGGCTATACCTTCGCTACAACCTGGCATCATCCATACTATCAAACTATGCCTATAAAAGCCTCATGGATTAATATAAACAGAAGCACACTTAGATTGGAATTTTCATATGGTCATGGTAAAAAGAAAAAAATCTACAAAGTAATTATTATGAAATATTCTTACACTTTTAATATCCTTTGGTACTTGCGGTCTAATTTGAAACATTCAGAGGAAAACAATAAACATTCATATTACATTGACGTACTCAATATCTAAGCATTAGTCGACAAAACTATTATAGTACTATGACTATTTTTATAACCTTGCTGAAATGAAAACTTACTATTCTTAACTTTTTAAGAAATTTAAAACTTCTCAAAAGAATTATTTTTAATTTTCTTCTAAAAACCAACCCATTTGAAAGTTTGTATATAAGACAGAAATGAAACAATGAAAAACAATCACAGAGCTTCATTATAACAGTAGAGCTGCCCCACAGAGCAGATTTACACCTTGAACAAAGACAAAACTAAGAACAATATTAAACAAAGTATTTTATTTATTTATTTGTCTTTTTTGTCTTTTTAGGGCCTCACCCTCAGCATATGGAAGTTCCCAGGCTATAGGGGTCAAATGGGAACGGTAGTTGCCAGCCTATGCCACAGCAATGCCAGATCCGAGCCACATCTGCTACCTACACCACAGCTCACAGCAATGCCAGATCCTTAACCCACTAAGCAAGGCCAGGGATTGAACCCGCATCCTCAGGGATACTAGTCGGGTTCTTTAACCACTGAGCCATGACAGAAACTCCAATGTATCTATTTTAGTGTACTTGATATTTGTTAAACTTCTGTATTTTATGCAAAATGTCAAGATTAAAAGATTTTTTAATCTCCATCTTGTAAACACACTGTAAGACCCAGAGGTATATGAGGCATTACAAATTACTAATTTATAATAAATACCCCATTTTTATGTATTTGTGATTTTCAGTTTTTACATCTATGTACTTTCTATAAGATTCTAGCATTAAAAGTGGTATTTAGTTCAAGACAGAGACATAAATCTAAATAAACAACCGTCTCCTGAATATTAGTAATTCTCTTTATGCCAAAAGTTTTGAAGATACTAGAAAAAAAATCTCAATTCTTGATTATGACTATAAATTGAAATTGAATTATCCAACAATAGGCTTATGAGCACATACGCATTTGACTATGATTCTCGAAAACTGTTAAAAAGATCCATTGTTACAAGCCTCTGACTGTTCTAGGAAAAAAACTGAATTATCTTAACCAAAACTCAGAATTTCTTGAATTATCTTTATAGTCCACATCAAATTACCAAGGAGAATCAGACAAAAAGAATCTTTTAAATATATCTGCACAGATATATTTAGCTACTACTGAAACATAAAGCAGAATTAACCTTACAATTTGCAGTCTTTATCCCATTTAAAAGCTTGAAAGTCAAAATATTTTATATATTAAAGCTACTACTGAAACATAAACCAGAATTAAACTTAAAATATGCAATCTTTATCCCATTTAAAAGCTTGAAAATCAAAAAATCAACATCATACTAGATAAAAGTAATGGCTTTACTAAAATTGTGTAAAGCATGATATACTGAAATGTTTTATAAATGTTTTAGAAAGTAAATAACAAATCAAATGTGATATGATTTGATTTAAATACTTTACAGATTAATAGAACCTTAATCTGTTAAGGTTCTGAGCACTAATCCTTAGGTCTACTTTAATACAATGTCTCTCAACCTTTTTTTAACCTATTTTCTTTTATAAAAATAAAAATTTTACCTACCACGAGATTGACGGTCCCTAAGGTGGTAGTTTCACATGGAGAATCATTACATATTCTATTTAACCGCAGCAGTGAAGAGAATGCTATCTCCCTTAATTTTCTGAAATTTGTAATACCATTCATTTTATATAAAAAAATGAGGAATATGCCATCTCAAAATATACCCGCATATGACACTCCCCAAGAGGAGACACTTCCTAGTAGATATTTGTCTAAAAGGTTCAATTTATCATTATAACAAGAAAATGAAAGAAAACCTACATTTAATTATCCCCACTATTTCTCTAAGTCTTTACAATCAAAGCTTTATTGTATCTCTTTAAGGATACTTTTGCTGGTGACTATTTTCAAATAAGTAAAAATTAAAAAAAAAAAAAGATATGCAACTGGAAGCTAGAATATTCCAAAAGAACACAGAATAACTGAAGTGCCATTTAGGGGAATGAGAATATTCTGAGTATAACATGAGATTACCAAGTATCTATAAACTCCAACACCTAAATTAAATGTTTTACTCTGCTTAAATCTGTGGCAATTATAACCCACAGACTGCACCTGACACATAGTAATGTTAATCTAAAAAGTATTTCTTGAGTGAAGGAAGAAGTGTTGAATCATAAAATATAATAGTGAAAAGTAATTTTTTAGAAATCTAGTTTGATTTCCTCCCTTGCCAATTCAAAGAAAAACCAAAAAATTTCTTCAATGTGCACAAAAGCAAATTCTCATCTTTTTCTATCTATTTCTGAAAAGAATATGAAAACAATTTTGGCTGACAGAGCTCAAAGAAGGATGGCTACACTGGTACCTCCTAAACTTCTTCAAAAGAGATTAAGCTGACTGGTGAGACTAGAACCTAATAGAAACCTCCACATTTATGTAAGTCTCTACATTTTTTACCTTATTACCACCACTTGTTTAAAAAAGGGCAGTGGAAATAATCTCCATCTGAACCTTGGAATAAATTAAATATTTATCCTAAACTTCTTTAAAGAAAAATATAAAAGTGAGAAAGCACTACATAGGCCATACAGTATAATGTTTAAGAGTGTCGGCTTATGTTTGAATACTAGCTCTGCCAACTGTATATACAAATGTGGGCAAAGTTCTTAATTTCTGAGCCTGAGTTGCCTCGTAAAAAAGGCACAAAATAACAGTATATACTTCATAGAAGGTTGGCATGACATTGTTAGAAATGAACTAATACATAAACTACACATAAATTACATACATGTACACATAGGCTATAGGACTGATTAATTCAGCTTTGTCAATGAAGATTTCATATTACATACTGTTACATGATGGATGATTACTATGTGGGTCACTTAGGTCTCAGTTATCTTTCTGCTTTCCAATCTTGTTTACCTTCTAATTTTGGGAAAAGAACAAAAGAAACCAATTTTTGTTTCTTCTAAAACACTGATTTTTAAAGAGGAAATTTCTTTTCCCAAAAACTCTTTTTTGAACATTACAGATCAGACATATTAATTGAGGTTGGAGACTTCAAAGTATTCATAAAACAGAATTTCTTCCATTTCTCCTGGCAATTCCAGAAGGAAGCCCTAAAATAGCTCCATTCTTTCCCCAATGTGGATATATTTTTTGGAGAGACAGCAAGCACAGTATGCACTTGAGATGTTATAAATTAAGTTTGCTTAAATTAGTACTTTAATAATAAAGTATCTACTGTTTTCCTATTTAAAAGTAAATTAGCTCTTTCTCTTGTTCTCTCTCTTTTAAGCAAGATGGGGGAGAGATACAGAAGAAAATTCTAAAAGTAAATACATTTTTCTCAGCTAGTTTTGTAATTTTTGTTGGGAAATCATACAGGCAGATATGGAGTCCCTTGATATCATTTTCTTAGATGCTACATAACTAAGTTTATCTAAACTAAAACATCTAAGATGAAACTATACATTAAATAAGTTAAATAAGAAAAGAGGTAAGTTGGGCAAACCTCAGGAATCATTTTAAATTTGGAATCACATGAATGTTTTTATAAGCATATATACTGGTACAGTTTATTTAAGGGGCCTTAGCAGAGCCTTTGTGCTTTTTAGTCTCTCATCAGGTAGAATACAGAAATCTATACAAGAAAACAACCTGTTATGAATATAGATAGGTGCTTCATTCAAACTACACGATTATTTAAAACTTCACAATCCTAAACGAAACTGTCTACTACAGTAGAAAACTATTAAAATAGCACTACCATCAACAAATTTCCTTTGTATAAAAAGGAAACTAAATTGCAGTTCCCAGCAGATCACTTTTACTTTCCACTATGCTCTTCCTTCTAGTTATATCACTGGCAGGCACCAAAGTTCTCACAGAGAAACATATATACAAAAATCTCATTGCCAAAAAATGTCATCACCTGAATCACTTGGAACCATTTGTGCCTGATCATATAATGAACTTCCAAAGTTCTTCCTTAACTCTCAAACATGTTAAGCAGATTCTCTCACACATGCTGTCCATTCTGAAATTAAACTGATTATTTCAGGCTGGGAGTTGAGGCATAAAGACATTTTCTAAACCTACTAGAAATCTCCTAAAACCTCAATATTTCCTTTCAGCAAACAAAGTCATACAGTCTGAGCTAGTGGTTAAGAAAAATAAACTGACTTTTTAAAGTGAAGGGGAGAGTAAAGAAAAGACACCTTATACTAAGTGATTTCATTCAGTCTTTTTTTTCCCGTATCACTATATGCAGACAGACCAAAATTTGCTCACTAGGAAATTCATCGGAACAACCACTAGACTAAGGGAAATAGGTACCCCTTAGACCAACTACACTAAAACTTGAGAAGAAATATTTACATGTATGTTAGACCTCTTGAGTATATTTACAGGTTCAGGCAAATATCAAGTGTGTGTGTCTGTGTGTGTTTGTCTATGTATTTAGTCATTTACCTCAGATCAAATGAGCTCAAGGCAAGGGCAAAAATTTGATTTCCTTTTGCCACAGGTAACACGTTTATAGAGAACTAAGGAGATTTAAGTTCTATGGGAGTATTAAAGAAACAGCACTGTCATACATCTGTCCACACAAAATTTCAGTTTATACAAAATGTGGGACCAACAATACAATGTTTATGCAACCAAAAGTTTACATTCAAGTACATTCAACTAAGACAGTCTCATGGTAACCTTAACCCCTATAACCCTAGAAAACAAATAATGAAAAGTAGAAAATGCCACACGCTCTCAAAAAATGTTATGCACTAATTAAACATGTTTATTTAAAAAAAACAAAAAAAAAACAAGAAAAAGGAAAAGTATAATACTTTCTAGCAGGAAGCTAACATCAGTTCCTATATTACATCCTCCATCTCTTATATCTGTGTAGTTTCATTTCTCAAAAAACTCTCAATGCTGACTGCCGTACAGCATAGGGAACTCTACCCAATGTTCTATGATAATCTTTACGGGAAAAAAAATCTGAGAATGGGTGTGTGTACATGTATAACTGAATCACTATGTTATACAGCAGAAATTATCACAACTTTGTACATCAACTAAACTTCAATAAAACTTTAAAAGATGGGGGAAAAAAAACCCTCCCAATTCTTATAGCTGAATATTTCTTAGAAATTCAACAATTAAAAGTGTCAAGCCAGCAATTAAGCACATTAAAATAGGGCAAAGAAATGATGTGTGGTCATCTGGTCCAAAGAACACATTACTGCAACATAACTGTAAACTACCTTCTACTTAAAAACCCACACTTTTTTAATTTCACAATGTTCAACCTAAAACTTTAGAAGGTATGGTGATACAGTGGCCACCTTCTGTAACTAAAACATTTCTTAATATGGATATTAAGATAAGCCTTTAAACACTGAATCTGAAGTTTAAAAATAAACTTTAGTCTAGCATGACCTTTAATTAGAACATCTCTAACCAACTACATGCCAAGCATTGTGCTACATGGTAGAAAAATAAGTTACCACCACAGAATACCATGAAATAGAAGTTTACAGTCTAGTGGAGAATACAGACAAAACAGGCAGCTGCAATTTGGTACAGCAAGCACTAGAATGTGGGGGCATATGGAAAAACTTCAGTCTTAGCACATTAGTATACACTTCCTGAAAAAACTGATGGCTAAACGGAAAACCTAAAAAGATAAGTAGCAACTAATTCAGAGAAAGCAAGGGACTGAGAAGGTGAGAAAGATGTCACAGGCAGAGGGAAAAAGTAAAGATGAACAAAGGCAAAAAAAAAAAAGTTTAAATACACTTATGGGAACATGAGAATAAATTTTCAAAATATACTTTACAAGACTAATTCTTACCAGATAAAATGGAAAGAATATAACCTTCTGAATTAGACTAGACTTATAACCTTACCTGCTAAACTTCTTTCAATACTTCAAAGAGAAATGCATCTCAAAGAACATTTCAAAAGTTCAAAATATTTTCAGGAGTTCCCACAATGGCTCAATGGAAATAAATCTGACTAGCATCCAGGAGGACACAGGTTCGATCCCTGGCCTTGCTCAGTGGGTTAAGAATCCAGCGTTGTGTTGCAGTGAGCTGTGGTGTAGGTTGCAGATGCAGCTCAGATCTGATGTTGCTGGGGCTGTGGCGTTAGGCTGGGCAGCTTCAGCTCTGTTTCGACCCCTAGCCTGGGAACTTCTATATGCCGCGGGTGCGGACATAAAAAGACCAAAAAAAAAAAAAAAAAAAAAAAAAAATGTGTATTTTCAGATCTATCTACTCACCTGCTCCCAGCAATAACACTATGTTAGGGGACTTATGACATAACAAGTTCTCCACCACATATATCCATTATTTTCTCCTACATCCCCTATATCCCACACAAAAATTTGTCTTTATTAATTCAACAAAATTTTTTAAGCACCACTATATTTAGGCATTGTTTTAGACATATATTTCCTGTTTTCTCAAAATGTTTTTCCTATATAATATCTTTTAATGAGGTGAAAAGATTACACAATTTAGCAAAATGTCATGCTAAAATTAAGGTATTTCCTATGAGTTTTCTCCCTCAGAAATTCCTATTTCTCTATTCTCACTCATGGAAATATCACTATCTCTTCAGCTCAAATGACAACTTCTATAAAAATGATTCCCAAATTCTTCTCTCTATACTTGGCTTTCCTCCTGAGCTTCAGGCCTAAGTTAACAAGTACCTACTAAAAGTATCTGCTAAGAATCTTCACTTGAAGGCGAATATAGCCAAATCTAAAATATTGGCAATATTTTATCCCTATACCCAAACACACCCTTCTTCCTCTTTACACCTCTATACTGTTAATGGCATCAGCATCTTCCCCAGTGTTCAGACTCAAAACTTCAAAAGCAACACTGTTCCATCCTATTTCTCTAGCCATAACACTACTTCCAACTTACATATTTCATTTTCAACAATGCTGGAGTTGCAATATACAAACTCTTCTCTAATTTTCCATTTCCTCATCAATTTATTTCATTCAGGCCCTCTTTTTCTCTCATACTATTTCAACCCTTCCTACAACTGTGGAAAGATTCATCTTCCTAATAGGCTCTTCCCAAACCATAAGCTTAATCATTTCACTCTAATAACTCAAAATCTACAAAATCATTCATTACCAAATGAGGTATAAACTATTCAACTGGCATTCAAAGGTCACCATAAAAGACTCCAATCTACTTTTGAGGGAGAGAGGTGAAGAACTTAGAGGAGAATGAAAAAAAAAAAAAAAAGGAGATTTAGGTTTTGAAGTATGTTTGTGATTGTCAAATTTAATCATCTTTTGCTTACCTAGAAATCAGAATAAGCTATCCATAGACTTCTGAAAGGCTCATTATTTTTCCTTATTTTTTTTTATTTCTTCAAGTACATTATTAAACAAGGAGTCCTCAGTAAGATAACCAAAGTAATTGTCCAAAGAATGAATTGTTCTCCTAACATCATGGCCATAACAATGATAACTTTCAGGGTGTTTGTGAAGAGCAGGAGAGTCAAGGCATAAGCTGCTAATTATTTCTTATTTACAATTTTTTCAAATAAACAGATCTGGTTTAAAGCATTTTAGCATGAAGAAATTAAACATTAGTAGCTCTCTGAAATCTATCCACAAAAATGTCACTTTAAAATGTATTATACTTTGACAGATTTGAACATCTGTCTTACATATTTCCTAAAATTTAATAAAACTACAATTAATAATAAATTATCTAAGAAGTCACAAAAATTTCATTAAAATTTTGAACTTTCACTAATAGAAATTAAAGGATCAGCTTGCATATTCATTTTTTTAAATTAGGTTTATATTTACCTGTAGAGTATCTTATATCAACACTGTTTCTTAAGCAAGACAAATAACCATAATTGCTGTAAAGTATTTGCTTGATTACTAATACATAAAAATAATGGAATAAAGACTACTGTTCTCAAGCTGCTACTTCTTTTTTAAGTACATAAAATATAGTAACACCAAAGGTTGTTCAACGCTCTCTCATATTACCATTCTAACATGAGAAATCTAACAGTATTCTGTACTTACTCCAGATTGGGGTTTCCTGAAAACCCCAGCTACCTCTTTAAAAAAACAAGATTTTGTAATGAAATTGAATATGTAATAAAAACACTCCCTACAAACAAAAGTCCAGGACCAGATGGCTTCAACTGTGAATTCTACCAAACATACAAAGAAGAACTTATACCCATCCTTCCTAAACTTTTATAAAGGGTTGAAGAAGGACACTCCCAAAGACATTCTACGAAGCCACCATCACCCTAATACCAAAATCAGACAGAGACACTACCAAAAAAGAAAATTATAGGCCAGTTATTTTGATGAATATAGATGTAAAAATTCTCAAGAAAATTCTAGCCTACCAAATCCAACAACATGTAAAAAAAGATCATACACCACAACCAAGTAGGATTTCTCCCAAGTTAATAAGAATGGTTCAAAATACACAAGTCAATCAACACTGCACACCACATTAATAAGAGTAAAAAAAACACATGATCATCTCAATAGATGCAGAAAAAACATTTGACAAAATCCAACATCCATTCACAATATAAACAATTCCAAAAGTGGGTATAGAGGAAACATACCTTAACATAATCAAAGCCTTTTATGACAAACCCACAGCAAATGTAATATTCAACAGAAAAAACTGAAAGCCTTTCCACCAAAATCTGAAACAAGACAAGGAAGCCCACTCTCACCACTTTTATTCAACATTCTATTGGAAGTCCTAGCCACAGCAATAAGACAAACAAAAGAAATAAAAGGTATCCAAATTATAAAAGAAGAGGTAAAATTATCACTCTATGCAGATGACACTGATACTATATATAGAAAACTCTAAGAAGTCCACACAAAAACTACTCTAACTGATCAATGAATTCAGCAAAGTAGCAAGATGTAAGATTAACATTCAGAAATCAGTCACATTTCTGTATACTAACAATGAAATAGTAGAAAAGGAAATACCTTTTAAAATCACACCTGACCAAGGCGATCAAAGACTAATATGCTGAGAACTATAAAACATTAATCAAGGAAATTAATGAGGATTCAAAGAAATGGAAAGATATTCCATGCTCCTGGACTGGAAAAATTAATATCGTAAAAATGGCCATACTACCCAAAGCAATCTACAGACTCAATGCGATTCCTATCAAATTACTCATGATATTTTTTTAGAGAACTAGAACAAACAATCCAAAAATTTATACGGATCCACAAAAGTCCCAGAATTGCCACAGCTATCCTGGGGAACAAAAGCCAATGTTCACTGCAGCACTATTCACAAAAGCCAAGACTTGGAAACAATCTAAATGTCCATCAACAGATGAATGGATTAAGAAGATGAGGTATATACACAATGGAATACTACTCAGCCATTAAAAAAAATGCCTTTTGCATCAACATGAATGGGACTAGAGACTCTCAGAGATTCTAAGAAAAGTCAGAAAGAGGAAAACAAATACCATATGATATCGCTTATATCTGGAATCTAATATACAGCACAAATGAACCTTTCCATAGAAAAGAAAATCATGGACTTGAAGAACAGACTTGAGGTTGCTAAGGGGGAGGGGGAGGGAGTGAGACGGACTGGGAGCTTGGGGTTAACTGATGCAGACGATTGCCTTTGGAATGGATTAGCAATGAGATCCTGCTGTGTAGCACTGGGAACTCTATCTAGTCACTTATGATGGACCATGATAATGTGAGAAAAAGGAATGTAAATGTGTATGTGTGACTGGATCACCCTGCTGCATAGTAGAAAATTGACAGAACACTGTAAACCAGCTATAACGGAAAAAAAAAGTAAAAATCATTAAATAAAAAAAAAAATACGGCACAGACCAAATAAAATATATCTGTAGGCAAGACTCAGCACACCAACTGGCTATTTAAAATCTTGACTCTGCAGTTCTCTCTGACCCCCACACAAGAAATTTAGGAACTCAGGATCTAAGCATTCAGATTAATACAACCTCTCAAAACCACAGAGATGTTTATTTTCTCTTAACTTTTTATTAAAAAACAAATAAATAAATAAATAAAAACAAGATTTTTTAAAAGGAAGCTTTTGTCTGTTGCCACTAATAAGGGCTACAACATAATTCTGTACTTATTTATGAACACAGTGAATATGAAAATCAGAATATATCCATTTTATTTTCTATTTTTGAGTTCTCATATACCTGAAATTTTTTTTTTTTTTGTATAATGATTTTTATTTCTTTCTATTATAGCTGGTTTACAGTGTTCTGTCAAATTTCTACTGCATAGCAAGGTGACCCAGTCACACATACATGTATACATTCTTTCTTCTCACATTATCATGCTCCACCATAAGTGACTAGACAAAGTTCCCAGTGCTACACAGCAGGATCTCATTGCTAATCCATTCCAAAGGCAATAGTCTGTATCTATTAACCCCAAGCTCCCAGGCCATCCCACTCCCTCCGCCTCCCTCCTGGCAACCACAAGTCTATTCTCCAAGTCCCCATGATTTTCTTTTCTATGGAAAGGTTCATTTGTGCTGTATATTAGATTTCAGATTCCATAGGTGATACCATATGGTATTTGTCTTTCTCTGACTTACCTCATTCTGTATGAGAGTCTCTAGTTCCATCCATGTTGCTATAGATGGCATTATTTTGTTCTTTTTAAGGCCGAGTAGTATTCCATTGTGTATATATACCACATCTTCCTAATCCAATCGTCTGTCAATGGACATTTGGGTTGTTTCCATGTCTTGGCTATTGCGAACAGTGCTGCAATGAACATGCGGATGCATGTCTTTTTTAAGAAAAGTTTTGTCTGGATATATGCCCAAGAGTGGGATTGCTAGGTCATATGGTAGTTCTATGTATAGTTTTCTAAGGTACCTCCATACTGTCTCCATAGTGGTTGTACCAGCTTACATTCCCACCAACAGTGCAGGAGGGTTCCCTTTTCTCTATACCCCCTCCAGCATTTGTTATTTGTGGACTTATGAATGACGGCCCTTCTGACTGGGGTGAGGTGTTATCTCATAGTAGTTCTGATTTGCATTTCTCTAATAATCAGCGATGTTGAGCATTTTTTCATGTGCTGGTTGGCCACCTGTACATCTTCCTTGGAGAAATGTCTATTCAGGTCTTTTGCCAATTTTTCAATTGGGTTGTTGACTTTTTTGCTGTTGAGTTGTATAAGTTGTTTATATATTCTAGAATTTAAACCCTTGTCAGTTGCATCATTTGACACTATTTTCTTCCATTTGCTAAGTTGTCTTTTCATTTTCTTTTTGGTTTCCTTTGCTGTGCAAAAGCCTGTCAGTTTGATGAGGTCCCATTGGTTTATTTTTGCTTTTATTTCTGTTGCTTTGGAAAACTGACCTGAGAAAACATTTGTAAGGTTGGTGTCAGAGAATGTTTCGCCTATGTCCTCTTCCAGGAGTTTGATGGTATCATTTCAGTCTTTAAGCCGTTTTGAGTTTATTTTTGTGCATGGTGTGAGGATGTGTTCTAGTTTCACTGATTTGCATGCAGCCATCCAGTTTTCCCAGAAATACTTGCTGAAAAGACTGTCTATTCCCATTTTATGTTCTTGCCTCCTTTGTCAAAGATTAACTGACCACAGGTGTCTGGGTTTATTTGTGGGTTCTCTACTCTGTTCCATTGGTCTGTATGTCTGTTTTGGTACCAGTACCACATTGTTTTGATGACTGTGGTACTGTAATATTGCCTAAAGTCTGGGAGAGTTATGCCTCCTGCTTGGTTTTTGTTCCTCAGAATTGCTTTGGCAATTCTGGGTCTTTTGTGGATCCATATAAATTTTTGGATTGTTTGTTCTAGTTCTCTGAAAAATGTCATGGGTCATTTGACAAGGATTGCATTGAATCTGTAGATTGCTTTGGGTAGTACGGCCATTTTTATAATATTAATTTTTCCAACCCAGGAGCATTGAATATCTTTCCATTTCTTTACATCTTCTTTAATTTCCTTGATTAATGTTTTATAGTTCTCAGCATATAAGTCTTTTACCTCCTTGGTCAGGTATATTCCCAGGTATTTGATTTTGGGGGGTACAATTTTATAAGGTATTACGTTTTTGTATTCCTTTTCTACTATTTCATTGTTAGTATACAGAAATGTGACTGTTTTCTGAATGTTAATCTTATATCCTGCTCCTTTGCTGAACTTGTTGATCATTTCAAGTAGTTTTTGGGTTGAGTCCTTAGGGTTTTCTATATATAGTATCATGTCATCTGCATACAGTGACAGTTTTATCTCTTTTCTTCCTATTTGGATGCATTTTATTTCTTTTGTTTTTCTGACTGCTGTGGGTAGGACTTCCAATATTATGTTGAATGACAGTGGTGAGAGTGGGCATCCTTGTCTTGTTTCAGATTTTCAGCTTTTCTTCCTTGTGTATTATATTTGCTGTGGGTTTGTCATAAGTGGGTATACATCCATTTTAATATAAAACTCTTTATATTTGGTCTGTTTGTCTTTTCTTTTTTTTTTTTTTTTTTTTTCAGGGCCACACTTGAGGCATATGGAGGTTCCCAGGCTAGGGGTCCAATTGGAGCTAATAGCCACCAGCCTACACCACAGCCACAGCAACTCAGGATCCGAGCCACATCTGTGACCTACACCACAGCTCGTGTCAACGCTGGATCTTTAACCCACTGCATGAGGCCAGTGATCGAACCTGCGTTATCATGGATGCTAGTCAGGTTTGCTAACCACTGATCCAAAAGTCTTTATATTTTAAACAATTTGAAGATATTCTGCCTCGCTTCCAAATATAATTTTCTCAACAATAGGTACAATAGTAAGTGCAAAATATTAAGGGGGGGTGCCATTTATATAATCTAGGTCACATACCCCCATCACATTCATTTGGTTTCATGATATAGAGTATTTATCAATATAAATCATTCCTAACCCTCCAGCCAGCAATAACTGACAACCTGCATTTCTAACAGCTGCTGGACCTTTCAATCTAAGTATCTCAACCAGTAACTCAAACTCAACACATCAAAACCTTGCCTTCATTCTTCTACACTCCTTTTCTTCTTTATCCCCTGCTTCTCAACTTTCCTTATGCCACATGTCAATCCACTCACCCAAGGTATTAGGCAGAACCATATATTGCTGGATTTTTTTTAAGACCAAAAAACAATTACATATGGTTCAACCTTGTGGAAACCTCTCAATATCTCATTTATTCCTCTATTCTGTTTCCCTCATATCCAATCAGTCAAAAAAGCCTTAACAATTCCAAATTCTCAATGCCCTTTTATCGATCCAATCTTTTCCTTTCCCAATGTCAATATCCTTCCTCACCATGTTCTGTAGTAATTCCTGCAATAGCTCTTCTAGCTTAACTGATCTTCCATTTCCTTATATAACAAATAGCTAAGCCTGAATCACATCTCAAAAATTAAATCGGTCCCATTGGCTATAGAATAAAATCCAAACGATTTACATGGCATTTAGCTAATTATTATGACTTTTCCAGTCTTCACAGGACTACTCACCACTGTCTAAACATATCAAGCACATACTTTCAAGCCTCTATCACTTTGATCACGCTATTCCTTTTATTTGAAATGCCCTTTTGCCAGCCCCTTGCGCACAAAAATCCATGTCATTCTTCAATGCTTACCTCGAATGCCATCTCCTTGATCATCTGGTCACAACCATATTCTATCATATTTCTGAGTATTTCTTATACATTTTTTTGATATTTTATCTTATCTGTAATATACTCAGTCACTTTCACATTTATTTTCTCTATTAAACTGAAAAACACTTGAGGATACTGGGGACTTTTAAGTCATCTTTACAATTCCCTACTCTAGCACTTAGCACAATGCTTAGAACATAGCAGGCATTGACAGGTAGGAGGCTAAGAAAAACAAATCCATCAAAAGTTCCTGCCTACACTGAAATTCTAAAGTCACAATCCCTTACTTCTATCCACATACTTAGTCAAACAGGAGAAAGCTTTGTATCCTCCCATTCAAGCTGTTTGCTCAACCCTCATGGTCTTCCCACCCCCATTCTAGAGATCTTTTATCACTCTTCCCTTCAGGGGACACCATGCCTCCAGGCAGAGCCCAAATTCCACCACCTCAAAGGCATCATCTAATGACCATAGCTGAAAGAATTCCCACTAAGATAAAGAACAAGACAAGGATTTCTGTTCTCACCACTTTTATTCAATATAGTTTTGGAAGTTGTAGCCACTGCAATCAGAGAAAATAAAGAAATACAAGAAATCTAAATTGGAAAGGAAGACGCAAAACTATCACTGTTTGCAGATGACATGATATCATCCATAGAAAATCCTAAAGATGCTTTCAGAAAACTATTAGAGCTCATCAATGAATCTGGTAATATTGTAGGACACAAAACTAATACACAGAAATCTACTGCACTTTTATATACTAAAAATGTAAGATCAGAAAGCAAAATTAGGGAAACAATCCCATTTCCACTGCATCAAAAATAAAATAAAATAAGATACCTAGGAATAAACCTACCTAAAGAGACAGAAGACCTGTACTCTTACACTGCTGGTAGGTATGTAAATTGGTACAACCACTATGGAAAACAGTATGGAGGTTACACCAAAAAACTAAAAATAGAACTACGATATAATCCTGCAATCCCACTCCTGGGCATCTTTCTGGAGAAAACCATAATTTGAAAAGATAAATGCAACCCAGTGTTCATTGCAGCACTACTTAAAATGCCATGACATTGAAGCAAACTAAATATCCATCAACGGAGGAATAGATAAACAAGATGTGGTGTATATATATATATATGTATATATATATATATATATATATATATATATATATAATGGAATATTACTCTGCCATAAAAAATGAATGAAATAATGCCATTTAAAGCAAGATGGATGGATCTAAAGATTATCATTCTGGAGTTCCCGTCGTGGCACAGTGGTTAACGAATCCAACTAGGAACCATGAGGTTGCGGGTTCGGTTCCTGCCCTTGCTCAGTGGGTTAATGATCCGGCGTTGCCGTGAGCTGTGGTGTAGGTTGCATACGCGGATCGGATCCCGCGTTGCTGTGGCTCTGGCGTAGGCCGGTGGCTACAGCTCCGATTCGACCCCTAGCCTGGGAACCTCCATATGCCGCTGGAGCGGCCCAAGAAATAGCAACAACAACAACAACAACAAAAAGACAAAAGACAAAAGACAAAAAAAAAAAAAAAAGATTATCATTCTAAGTGAGGTTAGACAGTGAAAGATAAACGTAGGTATGATATCACTTACATATGGAATATAAAATAATGATACAAATGAATTTACTTGTAGAACAGAAACAGACTCAGACTTTCAACACAAACTTATGATTATCAAAGGGGACAGGCAGAGGAGGAATGGACTGAGGATTTGGGATTGGCATATGCACACTATGGTATACGGAATGACTGGCCAACAGGGACGTGCTATACAGCACAGGGAACTCTACCCAATTTTCTGTGATAATCCGTGTGGAACAAGAATCTGAAGAATGGTTGTGTATACATGTATAACTGAATCACTGTGTTGTATAGCACAAATTATCACAATGTTGTAAATCAACTCTACTTCAATAAAACTTTAAAAAATGAAAAAAAGACCATTCTGCCCAAAGTGATTTTTTTTGGGGGGGGGGGTCTTTTTGTCTTTCTAGGGCCACATCCATGGCATATGGAGGTTCCCAGGCTAAGGGTCCAATCGGAGCTGTAGCCACTGGCTTACACCACAGCCACAGCAACGCAGGATATGAGCCACGGGCTGTGACCTACACCACAGCTCACAGCAACGCCAGATCCTTAACCCACTGAGCAAGGCCAGGGATTGAACCTGTGTCCTCATGGACGCTAGTTGGGTTTGTTAACTGCTGAGCCACGACAGGAACTCCCTGAAGAGATTTTTTTAAATAAAAAATGATCTAGTATATAATGCGTTGTGTTCACATCAGTTTTCTCAGTAGAAATAGTGAGTAGAAAAATCAGTTCCCCCATCTAGACACCCCATCTTCCCCTACTGTGAACTCCCATAATATTGGCAACCTATACAACTTGCCTACACTCAAAAGATGCTGATTTGGGAGTTGCCTATTCAACACCCATTCCATTCAGAAAAAAAACACTCACACTCACACCAGCCTCTGGGAACGCTTTCTCCTCAATTTCCAAAAACATGGCTTCTGAGGAAGGTGTCCTTTTCTTTGAAGAATCTGGCCTAGTCAAAATTGATCATTCCATAGTGAGTCAAATATTCTTTTCAAGTATATTTTTCCACACTGAAACTGAGAGTTGGTCCTTTTCTGATGGCAAAAGCTATAGGATGCAAAGTTAAAGAAAGGGTTTTTGCTTCTCTGTTACATTTCCCCTTAGATGAGTCAGTTTATAGTAAGAAAGAATGAAGGTAACAGCTCTAAACAGATAAAGAGATGGAAATGAAGATTAATGATAACATTCAAATTCCTGGCTGGAGTTATCTCTGAGATTCCAGTTACAGGCCTACCCTACCCTTCCCTTAGTTTAGCTGTTCATCTCATCCTTCTATTACTTCTAGACCAGTTTTTTGGTCTCTAGGTGCTTTGAGATATTTAAAAAATTACTAGATCTCAGAGAAATGTGTTTATGTAGGTTGTGTCTATCAACATTATCATTAATAGAAATCAAAAACTGTGAACATTCTAAACATTTACAATTAATTTTAAATTAACATATTAGTTACTATTGTCGGTATAGAAAACATTCTTTACATAAGATGATAATAAATTTCAAAAAATTACAGCTGAATTCTCATATCTGAATTCTCATATCTGTTTCTTTTTTTTTTCTTTTTTTCTTTTTGGCTTTTTAGGGCTGCATATGGAGGTTCCCAGGCTACAGGTTCAATCAGAGCTTTAGTTGCCAGCCTATGCCACAGCCACAGCAACACCAGATCTGAGCCATGTTTGTAATCTACACCACAGCTCACAGCAACTCCAGATTCTTAACCCACTGAGCGAGGCCAGGGATGGAACCCGCAACCTCATGGTTCCTTGTCAGATTCATTTCTGCTGTGCCACAACAGGAACTCCCTCATATCTGTTTCAGAATTCAGTCAGTTGCTGTATATTGTTTTGATCATGGTATATGAAAACTGTTACTCAACGTAGCTACTTAAAAGTTAGATAAAATGTAGAATCCAACCACACTTATAAATGTTCCATACTCTTATTAGAATTCATTAATGTACCATTTATTTGTGCATATTTTGTAGTATCATGCAATAGGCACTTGGCCATACTGGTTCACTGAGTTATAAAGATGTTCTAAGGGTTAACATGTTTTATTTTATAATATCAAGATATCACATTATTCATATCACCGCTACACAGTAAAGTAGGCCTTGGTTGTCTAAGCTGCATATCTGGCCCTTCCCCAGCTCCTAAGAGAAAACATCTAAGCCTTTGAAATATTCTGGAAATAAGAGTGGCTTTGTTTACTGAGAACCCTGGGCCATGCTAGACTGTTCATGATAATAAGATTTATGGTGGGGGACTTAGAACTCTTTGAAGTCAAACGGATGAAGTAACTAATGTAGGCCACCAGGGGGCACTAGGCCGACATGACGAAATCTCAATAAAATTTCTGAACACCAAGGCTCAGGTGAGCTTTCCTGATTGGTAATACTTCATACGTGCTGTCCCATATTGTTGATGGGAGAATTAAGCACTATCTGCATGACTCCACTGAGAGAAGACAATTAGAAGCTTGCATCTCGTCTCTCCTGGACTCTGCCCTACGCACTTTCTTCGCTGATTTTAATCTGTCTTTTCACAATAAACTATTAACTGTGTGTAACACCTTTGCTGAGTTATGTTTTTCCTTCTAGAAAACACCAAGTCTGAGGTGATTTTAGGAACCTCCAACAACCATCAGTATCATTAGGAGAGCTGTTAGCAACACTAATGCGGGTGTCAAGACTCTTTTCAGGTATTAAGTGTAACCTTGAAGAAAAGGTAAGCACTGTTTTCAAAAAAGTGATCTGACCCTGGCTCTGATGAGTTTTTCTTCCAGAAATAAAAACACTGCATGTGTATCTTATATCCTTTCTAACTGGCCACAGATTTGTTCTAGGGTTCAGCATAAAAGCTCTAATTTTTGTTTTGTTTTGTTTTAGTGAAATACCATGTCTCTTGCTAATTCTAGCTATTAGCTATTAATTAGTTAGACACGTGAAGAGTATCTATATTGTAGTTTACGGATTTCAAATAAATGGTATAGTGAAATACTGACCTGAATTTTTTGAGATGCTTATCAACTGACATTTTTCTTAGCCCCAGAAAAGAGTATGAACTATGATTTTTTAATTTACACCTTACAACAATAGATTTGTTCTTTTAAATATATTAGTAATTTAAATATAAGCATGCCACTTTGTCTTGAAGCATAGAAATAATTCCTCACAAATGATTTTTCCCTCTGGAAAAAATAAGCTACAAAAATATTTGTTAAACTACATATAGTCCATAACTGAGTGTAGCATGTAAAGGTATACAAAGCTTATAATAAGTAATGCTTCATCCAAATAATTCTTTTTTTTGTTTTATTTTCTTTTTTGCTTTTTAGGGCCGTACCCATGACGTACGGAGGTTTCCAGGCTAGGAGTCTAATCAGTGCCAGCCTACACCACAACCACAGCAACACAGGATCCGAGCCGCATCTGCGACCTACACCACAGCTCACAACACCACCAGATCCTTAACCAACTGAGCGAGGCCAGGGCTTGAACCCGAAACCTCATGGTTCCTAGCTGGATTTGTTTTTGCTGTGCCACGACGGGAGCTCCAAAATAATTCTCCTATTTTGAAAAAAAGTGTTAAAGAGTTTAACAGTTCCATAATAAATCTTCGCCCAGAAAAAAATATATCATCCTAAAGTCACTATGTATTTAGGAAGCTAAAGTTGCAGATAACAAGGGTTCTAAAATTCTAATGTTTACATGAAAGCTCAATGTTTGCTTAAAAGCACCAAATATCATTGGTTAGTTCCCTTAAAATGAGAGGTTCACTTTGTTCTTTTCCCAGGAAAATGTCTGTCAAATACTCAGGTCTGACTAACCACAGTGTGTCATTCTTTATAGTAAAATGGTGTGCCATAAAAGACATGGTTAATTCAGCTCACAATTGCTTTTCAAGAAAATGTACTTAGGGAGGCAGCATTATGTGCATTTTCAATTTCTACACACAGAATGGTAAAAAGACATACACTCAAGGATTCCAACTTAATAAAATTAATAATTTTCACTGCTTCATCAAACTCACTTTCAACTAAAACTGGCTTTTTTTCTCCACAAGTGTATGGCAGTGATAAACACAGTAACTATTGAGACAATTTGGTGATACTGCATTAATTTATACTAAAGGACCATACATTTTTATCTCACATTGCTTGGCACCATCAGTGCAAATGTCAACATGAAAATGGCAAATAATGGCTTAGTATTATGAAAACCTTTACAGCTCCAAAAGGGTCTCAAGGAACCTCAGGATTTGAAGCCAATATCCTAGTCAAAGCAGACCACAAGGGTCTCTCAATAATGTAGTAGGGAAGCTACTCCAACCTTTTGGAGAATCTCAGCTAAGCCTGTCAACTTTTATATGGAAGATAAGGCCATCACCGATAATATAACCAAAATTATAATCCTTCCCTATTTCTTTATGCCAAGCTCACTAAGCCACCATTATTATGGATTTTTGGTTGTCACTGTTTTGATATAAGACCTACTCTGTTATAAAGCACCTCGTTTCCAAATATTTCATTAGTTCTGACATTATTTTATTAATGTTTCAGATTTTAACTTCCTAGCTTTGATATCTTTCTTCTACGTACTAATGATGATCAATTACATTCTCTAGATTACTAATATTTCTTTAGCTGAATCACAGGCCTATGAAACTCTTTAAAATTCCTTAGTTTCTACTTGATGGTTTGCTACACTTCATAATTTCAGCAATTACTTAGGAATGTCTGACTTACAAACCACTCTAAATTATGAACCAAAAAATGAAACTCAAGCCAGCCAATTATTATTTAATTGGCCTTCAAAATCAAAAAGGTCCTGGACATTACTTGCCACAGTGAACAACCTGAGCCTTTTCCACTAGTCACAGCATATTACATATACCTCCTTCCATTTGTTCCCCCTAAAACCTTCTTCCCTCCAGATCACCCAACCAGAAACGTATCTTTCAGCCACGACATACACATCAATTCCAGAGGAGGACCCTACCACATATAAAAATTGAATATATAATAGGAGGCTTATCACCAAAAACATTAAATAATACTACAGAATTTCCCGTTGTGGCAGAGCAGAAACAAATCTAACTAGCACCCATGAAGATGCACATTTGATCCCTGGTCTCGCTCAGTGGGTCAGGGATCCTGTGTTGCTGTTAGCTGTGGTGTGGGTCACAGACGTGGCTTGGATCTGGTGTTGCTGTGGCTGTGGTAAGGCCAGTAACTGTTGCTCTGATTCGACCCCTAGCCTGGGAATTCCCACATGCTGCAAGTGCAGTCTTAAAAAAAAAAATTAAACAGTCCTACAACAATCAATTAGACGTTCAGAAAGGAGTCAAAGATTCCCAAACAAAATAAACAGTACCAGAGAAAGTGTGTCCCTAAAAAGAAAAATAAATAAAATAAAAATTCTGTACCCTCCCTTCTGGAACTACCAGTACCCTTTTATACTGTGCCATTTCTTTTTTTTTTTATCATAGCATTTATTACCTCTCACATTTTGTATAATTTATTTATTTTGTTTATTATCTTTCCCACAGCAAAATGTAACCTCTAAAGAACAAAGTCTCTTCACCTGTTTATTTATCTATCCTAAGCATCTAGAATAGTGCCCGACATAAGATAGGTTCCGAAAAGTTTATTAAATAAATATACCAAAAAATGATAGTTATCTTAAAAAGCCTAACTAGAGAACTAAGAGCCAGTGGTAGAAGAGATTTTTTTTAATTAAAGAATAATTTTGTATACCTTTTTATACACATTGCATTTGTTTCCCTGTATGCAAGAGTATACTGCCTACTGGAAAACTTAATAATCTGAACACTCATCACAATCATATGTTATACATATATATAAACTATACACACACACACACACAAAGATAGCAATGGTTACTACTAAAAACAGTGAGATTAGGGAGGTATGAAGAAACGAAATGGAGACATTTTCATGTATTTTTCCTTTTTCTTTTTGACAAGAGGTATTTACATAATACTCATTATACTACTTGTGGCAAAATAACTCTACAACCAAGAATAACTAGAAATGGCAAATAGAATGCAAGGAAAAAAAGAGGTTTGTCCATTTGAAGTCATCATAGAGTTACTTGAGGAGCCAAAATTTCAGAGAAAGTGTGCCATTCAGCAGCCACTTCACCGTTTTTCCCCTCAGAGTATTTGTGGATTACAATCAGAAAACAAAGGCTGGGAATCCATGTAAAGACCATGTCTTCTGCCTGTGTAGGAGGAAAGGGATCCAAAAGGGCTTTTGGCAGTCTCATAAAGCTGGTGAAACATATTAGAGACTTGAAGGGCCAGGAGTCTCATTATAAAGCAAACAGAGAAAATTGAACCACAGTCTGAACTAATCCCCCTCTAGAGACATTTACTAAATTCTGAAGCTACAAAGATAAGAAGTTCAGCAAAGACTGCAAAGCAAAATGAAGTATTTGAAAATTTTGTGATTAAAGTGATTTGACTGCATTCTATTTGCTTAGCCGAGGACAAGGTGAGTCATCTTCTGTAGCAAATTATCATTCAGGTCTTCTATAAACCGTCAAATACAATGTCTGACATTTAATTAAAAATTAACAGCATGCTAGAGTTCCCATTGTGGCTCAGTGAAAATGAATCTGACTAGCATCCATGAGGACGTAGGTTCGATCTCTGGCCTTGCTCAGGGGGTTATGGAACCTGCATTGCCATGAGCTGTGCAGTAGGTTGGAGACGCAGCTCTGACCTCGCATTGCTGTGGCTGTGGCATAGGCCAGCAATTACAGCTCCAATTCGACCCCTAGCCTGGGAACCCTCATATGCTGCAAGTGCGGCCCTAAAAAGACCAAAAAAAAAAAAAATTTAATAGCATGCCAAGAGACAGGACCCAACAAAAGAAAACAAACAAGAAAAAAAAAAGATATAAAACTTGAGAAAAAAAATCAAAGATGGTTCTTGGAGAGAGTAATTTGGAGAAGTTCTAGAAAGACTGATCAAAAGAAGAAAAATGACACCAATTATCAAACTCAGACCCACAGGTAAATAAATTTGAAATTAATAAAGAGACTTTATCTCGCAAAAAATACGTGAAAGATAAAAATGAAACTGAGCTTTATGCATAAAATTGGAATGATTAAAAAATAAGTGACTTTACCAAATTAAGAACTAAATATGTGAGAGTAATATCATATTAGATATATTTTTAAAAGCCTAATAAATGGGCAACTTTCATAGAAAGTAGCCTTACTGAAGTACAAAAAGAAAAGAAGGATGGACTAAAGAGAAAAGAGCATAAAAGATGAATGAGACATAACAAAAGAAAAAATGGTTAACATTTATGTTGAGTTTCAGAAGACGGCAAAAACGGAACAAAGGCAAAAATCTGAAGAGAAAATGGCCAAGAATTTTCAAAATCCAATGAGAGATATCAATTCAAAGATTCAAGAAGAAAAGGAAAAGCAAGAGAGAGAGAGAAAGAGAGAGGGAGAGAGAAGAAGAGAAGGAGAAAAGGAGGGGAGACGAGAAGAGGACTGCCTGCCTCATCTAGGTACATTAAAGATAAAAACCAAAGACTAAATTTTATAAGCAATTAGAACAAAAAGACATGATTTTCAAAAAAATAATAAAAAAGACTTTGCTGACTTTAAAACAAAAATACTGGAAGCTTGAGAAAATGGAAGATCTTTACACTTCTGAAAAAAGTACTTGCAAACCTAGAATTTTATGCCCATAAACAACACCTTCAAAAACCAAAGTAAGCATGTTCTTAGGTAAACAGAAAGCAAATATGTTGACAGTTGATGTTCCACAAAAGAAATTCTCAAAGTGCTGTGGGGAAAGGGAAAAAAAAAAGAGTTCCCAGAGAAAAGTGAGGAAATGCAGAATAAAGTAAAAAAGGTAAATGGCTAAATTCAAATAAACACTGACTATATAAAGCAATACTATACAATGAATATTAAAACATATATGAAAATTCAGGACACTAATATAAAAATCGGGAGAAGTGTATGTAGAGTTCAAGTGTTCTAAGTTCTTAGTATTGTTAAGGAAGTGGTAGAAGTAAACATTTTCAAGTAGATTGCATTAAGTCAATGATATGTGTTGTAATCTCTAGGGCAACCACTAAAAGATCAAGATTGCTAGAAAGGATAAAAAATAAAACGCTTATAATGGATTCATCTTAAATGAAAGAATATAGAAAAATTGAAAGTGAAAGGATAAAAAAAGTTATACCATTTTAGCACTAATCAAAAAAAAAAAATGATGTCAGACAAACTAGATTTTAAGACAAGAAGTATTATTACAGATAAGGGGCATTTCATAATAAAGGGACCAATCCACCAGGAATTTAGGCTAAGTTGATAATGCATATACCCAATAACATAACATCAAAATATAAACCACAGTAGGTTGAGAAACTTAAACAAGCTACTCTTTTAACAGTTGATAAAAGAAGCAAATAAAAGAAAAAAAAAACAGTATGCATAAAAAGATACAACCAAGATTCATAAATATAATGACCTTAACATCCGATAACAAAAGAACATATATCCTTCTAAAGTGAACATGGAACATTTGTCAAAACTACCATATGCTGAATCAAAAAGGAAGCCTCATTTCAAAGGACTGAAGTCATTCAGAGTATTTCTTAGGACTTAGTGAAATTAAGAAATCAGTTTAAGACCAAAAGAAACAAAAGATGAAAAATTTTTTAAACACTACACACAGCTATTTGGAAATTAAGCAATATACCTCTTAACTCTTGAATCAAAGAAGAAATCACACTGGAAACAGAAAGGACTTAAAGAATGATAATGAAGATAGGACATAAAGTTACGATATGTAGCTGAACCTATACTTGGGAGTTAAATTTGTAGCCTCAAATGGTATGACAATTATTTAAATAGCTACCTCAAGGAATTAAAGAACAAAAAAGTTAAATCTGAAAAAGGCTTAAAGTAGAGAACAGAATTAATGAAATCAAAAGCAAAAGTATAACACAACTTCAGACAACAAATCAAAATTTGGTTTCTGCAAGTATTAACAAAATTGATAATTGTAGCGAAACTAATCAAAAGAAGAAAAAAACTCATACATTCTCATTTTCAGTAATGAAAAGGAAAGTCTATAGGTTCTAGAGAAGAACAATTAGTTATGCTATCATTTATCAAGATTTATTGCCAACACTGACAAGTAAACCAAAGGAATAGAAGTAAGATATTTAAGTAAAATGCTCACAAACAGACTGCTGTTATTTATGACAATGACATACATGAAAAATATGGTCATTTAGGTAATATTTCTGGGTTGACTGGATATCAATGTTTTTAAAAGGATGGAAGGGAGTAGGGCAGAGAGGAGAAGGAGGAGGGAGAAGGAGAAATCAGTACGGAAAAAGAAAAGCCAAAAGAAAAAAAAGCCCTAAGAATGTGAACAGCCAATTTATGAACAAGTTATCCAAATAAGACAATAAATATGAGAAGATACACACCACCATTATTCATTATATTTGGAAAATACAAATTAAAACTACAAACACTATTTTATCACACACCCACCAAAGTAGCTACAATGAAAAGAATAAACAATACCAACTTTGGCAACAATGCAGAGTAAAAGAATTCTCATACACTGCTATTGAGAATGTCAATGGGTATAAGCACTTTGCGAAACTATTTAACAGTATCTACCAAGCTTGTCATACGAACATCCTATGACCCAACAATTCTAATCCTAACTACATAAATATGTTGATCAAAAAAAAACAAGAAAAATTCAAAGTAGTACTATCTGTAATAGACAAAACTGGATATCATCTTAAATGTCATGTCTATCAACAGCAGAAAGGATAATAAACTGGTATAGTCACACTACAAGCAATGAAAGGGTGAAATATTGCTACATGTAATAACAAGGATAAATCTTATAAACGTTAACAAAGTTTATGAAGTAACACAAAAGATCACATTATCTGACTCAATTTATAATAAAACTCAATTTATATAAGTTCAAAAACCCAAAAATAATCTATAGTATAAGAAGTTAGTATTATGTTTCATTCTTTGGGATAAGTAGTATGGGTATTAAACTGGGGTAGGCACAGGACTTCTAGGATGCTGGTAATACTGATCCTTGATTTAAAGCTGGATTACATAGGTATTATTAGCAAATACTACTAATAATGCATTAGCATGTATTAGTACATAATATTATGTATATACAATACTCTTAAAATTCATCAAGATGAAAACTTATGATGCTAACTTTATGTACATTATACTTCAATAAAAGCCTATTTTTAAAAAGTAATTTGAAATACAAAAAACTCTTTATACTAAAACCTTAGTTTTAACATTAAAGGGGAGGATGCTTAAATATATTTTTATACACAAACAGTATTATGCAAAGTTATATGCATATTAAACACCTCATACAGTATACTATATGCAACTGGCCAGTATACTGTTACCTTCCCCTCAATCTTTTACATTATCTTGGACTCGATCTCACTTAATCCCCAATACCACCAAATATTTGCACCGTTCAAGAGTGTGGTTAACTTTTGCAAATTTTTGTTATGTTCTGCTCAACAGCCTAAGAGTCTACAGTCAGTACTAGCAGCTGAGTCAATGGATGACACAGTGCCAGGTTCTAGCCCCGTCTCACTTGTTGTCTTCCTATGACTAACGACTTATGACCACTGAGGTCAGAGAATGATGGGAATACATGCTTCTGCCTCTTTGCCATGTGTATTTTTATATCTCTCAGGATTCTGTCACCACTCTTCTCTTTCTCTATTCATTAATTATGTGAACTTTAATCATATCCACCATTTTTAAGCTTTTTAAATAATAAAAAAAAATCTGAATACTTTAGTCTCCCTTCATACAAAAAGTTCTTCCATTCTCAATTATTGTAGGCAGGCATTATTCTATGATTCAGTTTTAACATCCTTAGAACAAAGCAATTATAAATGTAGATGTTATCTCACAAACAACTAAATGATTTTATCCCAAATTTTCTACATTGTTTCTATCATATTTCTGTCATTAATAATTAGAATAAGCTTCCCTGCTAAGGAAATTTCCTTTTATCCTTATAAATCATAATGAGTAACACTAAAATGTTTATTTATTCTTGCTTTATTGTCATCTTGGCTGCATATTATACTATGTACAAAGAAAAAAATTACATGGAAATGTAAGTTCTTGACAACTGCTGCTTCAACTTAAAGAAGTCATTCACTTATGTACTTAATTTACTATTTCGTATTTATGCAGGTTTTTTGTTTCAAGTCACATCAATGTCACCTACCTGCAGAAGGTAGGCATCAAATATTCACCTTTGGTAAGAAATATACAAAACTATATATGTGTTTTACTAAATTTTTTGTGATAATTATAAAACATCAGCATCACTGTGAATTATAAAAGGAGAAATGTTACCATATTTCATTAAAGGAAAATTAAAGCATGAGGAAATTAAATAAATTTTCCAATACAATGATTCACTAAAAGTATTAAAACAGAAACTCAACTTTTCCAAAGACTAAACTATGGGTTCTTCCTCTATACTACTTCCCCAATAGGCACCAGGTGGACAGAAACATAGCTACCTGCTATTTCTGTTAAAACATGCTCTGCAAAGAATGTTCACCAAGGTATGAACTTAAGAAAAGCAAGCTGTCAAAAAGGCTTCCTTGGTATATTAAAGACTCAGGAACCGTACCAAGTACACTCGGGAATTCCAAGAACACAGACCCAAATTATTTAACTGTCAAAAAAACAAAAACAAACAAACAAAAAAACTACAGAATGCCAATTCCCATCAACTGAAAAATACACTACACAATTTATAATGCTATGAGACAATTAGGTAACTAGGGACACTGTTGGTTGGCTAGTAATTACCTCTATTTTTTCAAACAACTTTTTTCTAATGATAAAGTCTCTACCTTAATTCTCTAGGTTTTGATAAGCATATTAACATACAGTGAAAAATAAAGTGCAATTTGCTTTTGAATATATTAGAGTAAACACAAGAAACTCAAGCCAAATAACTATTTCTCAAGACATCTAAATATTTATTATTAGGAATAAAAATACTCTCATTCCAAGTATTTCTCTTTGCTACTCTGAAAAAGCTGCTCCCCTTAGTTTGTTATCTCCTCTAGCAACCACCCTCTTGAAATACTGATCCCCCAAATTTCCATAAACCAAACTCTTTTTAACCTCTTTAAAACTTCTAACTTTAAACTCCTTTAAGCCACTTCTGGTTTCTAGTCAGGCATATGAGGAACTTAGAAGTTTCTGCTCTATCCAAACAAAAAGTAAAAAGCTGAACAAACTGAGAAATCAACAATTCTGCTTAGATTCATCAGAGAAGTGAGGTGATAGGACAAACCACTGCCTCCAAAACTGAGAGAAAGAAATCATACCTTACCTAAGCAGAAACCTCCCCAAGGAATCAGCATCAGAGAACTGTAATTGACAAATTACTAGAGGCTCATTGTGGACAGCTCATGGAGTTTTAACTCCAGCATGACCCAAGCATAAGGGGGCACCCCAACATTTTCAGAAGTTATACCAGGTCCTCAGAGTGAATATCTGAGAAAAATCACCTCATACTTCTGGAAGTGGGGGAAAGATCATTTTGAAATACATCAGAGCATTCTGTTAATAAAGCCTGTCCCCAGGAGAAATTAATTTACCAGGCCTAACTTGCTAAGGTTTTTTCAAAAGTCCTAACCCACCTGACGGAAGACAAATTATCAAATTCAGCCCTCTATAGCCATCCTGTTTTACCTAAGGGAGTATAACAACAACAACAAAAAAAAAACCTGGGAGGCACTGAAGGTCACAATGCAGAGGCACAAGAGCACCGAAAGACTGGGATCTAATCATAGCACTACAAGCATTGCCCCCTCCCCCACTAGCACTAAGAGGCCTACCTATCAGTTATTTTTACCCCACACATCATGTCCACCTTTCAATAAGAAATTACAAGGTATACAAAAAGGCAAAAGACAGAGTTTGAAGAGACAGAGCAAGCATGAGAATCAGAGTCAGAGCAGGAATGTGGGAATTATCAGAGCAGAAATCTTTTTAAAAAAACTATGATTAATATTTTAAAAGTTTTAATGGAAAAAGTATGCAAAAACAGAAGAATAATGTAAAGCAGAAAACATAAATTCTATAAAACAATAAAAAAAAATTAGAGATCCAAATCACTGTAAAAGAAATGAAGAATGCCTTTGATGGGGCTCATTAGTAGACTGGAGGCAACTGAGCAAAAAAAAATCTCTGAATTTGATGATATGACAATAAACAAAAACTTCCAAAACTGAAAAACAAAGAGGAAAAAAAAATAGAATATTGAAGAAATGTGGGACAACTATAGAAGATGTAATACATTTGTAAAGGGAATAGCATGAGGAGAAAGAAAGAGAGGAGGCAAAGTAATAATGACTTAGAATTTCCCCCAAGTCACTATCCAGGATCAGAATACCAAGATCCTAGCAACTCAGAATACCAAGCATGATAAATGCCAAAAAAATTACACCTGGGCATAGCATATTCAAACCTCAGAAAATCAAAGACAAAGAAAACAGAAAAGAAGCAAGAGAATAAAAAAGCATATTATACCTGGAAAGGATTAAAGATAAAAATTACATCCAAATTCATGCAAGTAAGAAGAGCATGGAGTGAAATATTTAAAGTGTTGAGAGAAACCACCAACCTAGAATTCTGTACCCTGAAAAAGTATCCTTCAAAATCACAGAAGAAATACTTTCTCAGACAAAAATTGAAGTAATCTTTTCACAGTAGAGCTGCTTTCCAAGAAATGTTAAATATTCTTCAGAGAAAAGAAAAATGACATGTCAAAAATGCAGATCTACATAAAGAAAGGAAGAGCATCAATGAATAAGTGAAGATACAGTTTAATGCCTTACTTTTCTTAAGCTTAATTAATCTAACAGATAAATGTCTGTCCCAAATAACAGCAACAATATATTTGATTATGTATGCTTACATACCTTATATGTGTGTATATACATATGTGTGTGTGTGTATAAGCTTATGTGTAAATGAAATGAATGACAGTAATGATACAAGGGACAGGAGGGAAGAATCAGGAATATTTTGTTATGGAAAAATCCTTGCACTATCTGTGAAGCAGTACAGTATTATCTGAAAATGGACTTGGATTAGCTGTTAGTGTATATTGCAAACTCTAGGGCAAAAACTAAAAAAAGTAAAATGAAAAGTATAACATATGATAAAAGAGAAAAAATGCAATCATACAAATGTTCAATTAAAACCACAAAAGGCAGAAAAACGTTAGACATAAATAGAAATAAAAAACAAGGGCAACAAATAGAAAACAGTTACAAAAATGGTAACTATTAATCCAACTATATCAATGATTGCTTTAAATGTCAATGGTCCAATTAAAAGACAGACCGTCTGACTGGATCGAAGAGTAAGACCCAACTGTATGCTGCCTACAAGAAACCAACTTTAAAGACACATAAAGAGAAAAAAAAAAATTTTAAAGACACAAAGATTAAAAGTAAAAGTAGAGAGATAAAGAGGTGGAGAGCTTAAATGTTCTCACTACAAAAAAAAAAGTAACTATGTAAATATGCGTTTAAAAAAAAAGAAAAAGTAGGGGAATTCCAAATGTAGCTTGGTGCAAACAAATTTGACTACCATCCATGAGGACGCAGTTCCCATCTCTGGCCTCGCTCAGTGTGTTAAGGTTCTCACATTGTCATGAGCTGTGGTGAAGATTGCAAACGTAGCTCAGATCTGGCATGGCTGTGGCTATGGCCTAGGCTAGTAGCTATAGCTCTGATTCCACCCCTATCCTGGGAACCTCCCTACGCCAAGGGTACAGCCATAAAAGATACACCATGCTAACACTAATAATAAAAAAATAAATAAATATTTAAAGAAGCTGGAATAGCTATATTAATTCCAGACAGAGCAGATTTCAGAGCAAGGAAAGTAATCAAGAATAGAGGCATTACATAATGATACAGGGGTCAATATTCCAAGAAGACATAGCAAATCCTCACTGTATACATGCCTTAACAACAGAGCATCAAAACGTGAGGAAAAAACTGATAGCACTGTAAGGTGAAACACATGAATTCCCAGTTATAGTTGGAGACTTTAATAATTCTCTAACAGAAATGAATAGACTTAGCAAACAAGAAATCAGCAAGGACATAGCTGCACTCAACAACACCATCAATCAACTGGATATAATCACTATTTATAGACCATTTCATCCAACAGCAGTTAACACATTCTTCCCAAAAACCATATGGAACATTCACCAAGATAGGTCACATTATGTGCTATAAAAACACCTTAACAATTTAAAATAGAGATCATCCAATATCATATACAACAATGGAATTAAAAAGAGAATTAATAACAGCACAAAAATTCCAAAATGCTTGGAGATTAAACAACACACAAATAACACATGCATCAAAGAAATCTCAAAAAATTTAAATAGTTTTAACCAAATGAATATATAACTTAATAAATTTGTGGGATGTAGGATAAACAGTCATTAGAAGGAAATTTATAGCACTAAATGCTTAAGTGAGAAAAGATATAAAATCAATAACCTCAGTTTCCATGTTAGGAAACCAGAAAAAGAAGAGCAAATTTATAAGAAGAAAATAAATAATAAAAATTAGAACAAAGTTTTCTGACATTGAAAACAGGAAGTCAAAAGAAAAAAAAAAAAAATCAGTGAATCCAAAAGCTGGTTCTTTGAGATCAATAAGGCTATAAACCTCTACCCAGGCTAAGAAAAAAAGAAAAAATACACAAATCACTGATATCAGAAATTAAAGATGGGATATCATGACTAATCCCCAGGACATTAAAAGGATAAAGGAACACTTTACCCACAAATTTGATAGCCTAGATTAAATGGATCAATTCTGTGAAAAACACAATTTGCCAAAACTCACACAGAAGAAAGAGATGATATGAATAGGCTTACATCTATTAAAGAAACTGAATCAATGATTAGTGACCTCCAATAACAAAAAGCACCAAGCCTAGATGGGTTCATTGGTGAATTCTATCAAACATCAAAGGAAGAAATTTTAACAATTTTCTACAATCTCTTCCAGAAGATAGAAGTAGAGGGAATACGCACTCTTTCTATGAGGCCAGCATTGTCCTAACACCAAAATCAGACAAATTACAAGAAAACTGCAGACCACTATCTCACAAATACAGGTACTCCCCAACAAAGTATTAGTAAGTCAAACCCAACACTGTGTAAAAATAATTATGTACCATGACAAAGTGAAATTTAGCCCAAGTACGCCAGGTTGGTTCAACATTTGAAAATTTTTTCTTTTCAGGCCGCACCCATGAAGTATATGGAGGTTCACAGGCTAGAAGTCAAATCGGAGCTGTAGCTGCTGGCCTATGCCATAGCCACACCAGATCCGAGCCACGTTTGCGATCTACACCACAGCTCACAACGCCGGATCATTGACCCATTGAGCAAGGCTATGGATTGAACCTCCATCCTCATGGATGCTAGTCAGATTCGCTTCCACTGAGCCACAATAAGAACTTCCCCAACATTTGAAAATTAATGTAATCCATCATATCAACAAGCTAAAAAAGGGAAAAAAATGATCATATAAACAGAAGCAGAAAAAACATCTGACAAAATCCGACACCCATTAATGCTAAGAGAAACACTCTCAAAAATCTAGAAAACAGAGTAACTTCCTTAACTTGATAAAGATTTCACAACTTTAAAGTGACACCATACTCAATGGTGAGAAAATTAAAACTTTCCACTAAAATTGGAAACAAGTCAAGGATGTCTTTTCACATCACTATTTTTCATTATTTTACTGGAAGTATTAATACATTACCCAAGAAAAGGAAAAGGTTTAAAATTGGAAGAAAGAAAGAAATCTGTCACTGTTTGCATATGACATGATTGCCTATGAAGAAAACCTAAATGAATCAACAAAAAACTGCTAGAACTAACAGGAGATTATAACAAGATTTTGGGATACAAGATTAATAAGCAGAAGCCAATAGGTTTCCTATATACAACAAGCTATAAACAAGTGGGATTTTTTAATTTAATTTTAATTTTAAATTACCATTTATATTAGCACTCCAAAATATTAAAGAGATTATATTATAGCAAGATTTGGGGATACAAGGTTAATATGCAGAAGCCAATAGCTTTCCTATATACAAACTATAAACAAGTAGAATTCTAAATTTAATTTTAAATTACCATTTATATTAGCACTCAAAAATACTAAAAACTCAGGTATAAATCTAATAAAACAAGGTCTGAGGAAAACTACAAAACTCTGATTAGCAAAATCAAGAAAGAACTAAATAAATGGAGAGCTATTCCATGTCCATAGATAGGCAGACTCAAGACTGTCAAGATGTCATTTCTGCCTAACTTTATCTACATTCTAGGAAATCTCAATCAAAACCCCAGGAAGTTAGTTTTATGAGTATCAACAAATTAATTCTAAAGCTCATATGGAGAGGCAAAAGACCTAGCTAGTATAGCTAACTCAATATCGAAAGAGAAGAACAAAGTCAGACATTATTATTATTTCAAAATCTACATTATTATTTTGAAATTTACTACAAAGCCAGTTATCCAGACAGGATGGTATTGGCCAAAGAACAGACAGACAAATACATTAATGAAAACAAAAGAAAGTCCAGTTCCAGACCCATAAAATATAGCCAAAAATCATCTTCAACAAAGGAACAAAAGTAATGCAATGGGGGAAAGACAGTATTTTCAACAAACAATGCTGGAACAACTGAACATTCAAATGCAAAAAAAAAAAAAAAAAAAAAAAAAAAATCTAGAAACAAATGCTTTCCAAAATTAACTCAAAATGGTTCACAAACCTAAATAAGCACAAAACTACATAACTCCTAGAAGATAACAGGTGAAAATCTAAATGACCTTGAATATTGTGATAACTTTCAAAATACAACAGGCATTAAAAGAAATAAAAGTAAGCTAAACTTCATTAAAATTCAACATTCTGCTCTGTGAAACATTATGTCAAGAGAATTAGAAGGTGAGCCACAGACTAGGAGAAAATACTCACAAGAAGACATTTACCAAGGGACTGACATCTATTGGAATGGCCAAAATCTAGATCAACAAATGCTGGTCTGACTGGGGAGTAACAGAAATTTTCATTCATTGATGGTGAAACTGTACATACTCTTTACCATACAACCAAGTAATTATGCTTCTTGGTATTTTCCCAAATAAACTGAAAACTTAGGTCCATACAAAAATCTGCGCACAGATGTTTATAGTAGACTTATAACTGCCAAAAGATGGAAGCAACACAGATATCCTTCAGAAGGGATAAATTAAATGAGGTACATCTAGACAATGAATGTAAAAATACTCAGCAGTAAAAAGAGATGAACTATCAAGCAATGAAAAGACATACAGGGAGTTCCCGTCGTGGCGCAGTGGTTAACGAATCTCTCTAGGAACCATGAGGTTGTGGGTTCGGTCCCTGCCCTTGCTCAGTGGGTTAATCATCCAGCGTTGCCGTGAGCTGTGGTGTGGGTTGCAGACGTGGCTCGGATCCCGTGTTGCTGCGGCTCTGGCATAGGCCGGAGGCTACAGCTCCGATTTGACCCCTAGCCTGGGAACCTCCATGTGCCGCGGGAACGGCCCTAGAAATGGCAAAAAGACAAAAAAAAAAAAAAAAAAAAAAAAAAGAAAGAAAGAAAGAAAAGACATACAGGAACCTTAAGTACCTATTACTAAGTATAAGAAGCCAAACTGAAAAGGCTGTATACTGTAGGAATCCAACTATATGGCATTCTGCAAAAGGTGAAACTATGAGGATGGTAAAAAGATTGCCAGAGGTTGGGGGGTAGGGGGAGGAGAGGAATGAATAGACAGAACAGGCAATGAAACTATTCATTATGTTACTACAGTGGTGGGCACATTTTATTTACATTTATCAAAACCCATAAAATGTATAACACCAAGAGTGTATCCTAATATAAATCATGAACTTTGAGTTAATAATAATCATGTGTCAATGTAGGTTATTCAATTGTAACAAATGTACTACTGTGCTGTGGGATGAAGATGGGAGAGGTTGTACATGTGTGTGGGGTTAGGGACTATGTGAGAATTCTATACTTTTTCCTCAAAGTTTCCTCTAAATTGCTATAAAAAATTAAGTTTATTACCTTAAAAATTTTGATTAAAAAAAAAATACTCCTCTAAGCCAGTCAACAAGGATTTACCATTATATTCAAATAGCATTCCTATTAATTATCCATCACCTTTATCATTAAATTCAACACATTTCATGATATGCATCCTCCCAGTTCTTAATTTGAAAAGATCACTGTAAAAACAGTGAAACCAAAGAGTAAGGGACTAGGCAGAACTCATTTGCTATCTGTCAAGAGACTTCATAAAGTAGCAATGACCAAGGTGACTTCTCCAGGGTCTCCTGATACTCAAATTCAAATCGGTCAAGTTTCAAAAATAGACTGGAATCAAGATTGTTGATCTATTCTAACAAAGTTCCCAAGTGACTAATACAGAAACTACAATAATCTTTCTATTAAAAAAGTCCACAATCTTGAACTTAGTCGATGACACATTTATCCTTAATAAGGCTCCATTTTATGAGTCCATTTCAACTATGTCACTTGCTACAATCCCCATTCTTTATGTCAATACTTCCAACTGGTGTATGTCAGATCTTTCTAAACAGAAAGCATATTTAATTCATCACGTTAATTTAGTTGAGATTGTGTGGTTTAATTCTCTAAGAAAACATTTCTTTTGAAGTTTGTTTGATGAGATCACTGTAGTCACTGCTTAAGAAGAAAACTTTTTGTCATTGTGCACCTTCATTAAGATCATAGCTATATTCAGAAGAATGAATGACGTCTGTCACACAAGGTAGAGAGAAGGGCACCCCAGACAGAATAAATAGTAGAGTCAGAAAACAACACGGCAAGTTTAAGGAATACACAGTATAATGTTGATGAAAAATAAAACACTGGATACTAGTGCAAACGGCAATGTGTGTTACACTAAAGGTTTAATTCTTTTGTCTCAACCTGCAGGTCTCAAGCTATTGGGTTAAGAAATTAATTTAGTAGGTCACAACCAGTATTTTTTTTTTCGATTAAGTGAAACGGGACAGAAGAGTAAACAGAGTGCATCACAGGTAGTAAGGACAAGTACTATTTCATTAAACATTTGTTTCTGTTATATATATTAGTTTATATTTGTGTACTGGGTCACAGACATAAAATCTATTTCTTTTGGTAAGTCATCATCAAAATTGGGATTGAAAGCCACTACTCTCTTGGACAATGGAGACTCATGGATAGTTGTCAAGAGAGTGTACAAAATCATGCTGGCAGTAATATAAGGCAGTTTTTCAAATGCTGAGAATCTCCATTTCAATTTACTTTCTACCAGTATTTCTGGGGGTTTTTGTTTTGTTTTTTAAAGTAGAATACAACAGAGTTAGAAAGACAACACAAAGTATCATAAGTAGTAATTTAAAAGGATGTTTTTCATGCAATTTTGGTTATTTTTTCTGTATTTACACATGCACAAGTCCTGTCACATTGTGTATTAAATTCCTTAATTTTTGCTTGCATGAAACAAGAAAAATTTGCAAACCACTGATAAATTGGCAGAGAAAGAGATCAGGGGCACATTTTCAGGGAAAAAATTAATAGACTACCCCAATAGAAGGGAAGAGAAAATGACAGTTTGAAGTCACTGGAAATGTTTCTTAAAGTGAGATTCTAAAACAATTTAAGAAGTAGAAAAGAACCATCAAAGTAAATGATTACATTTACTGTTTGTAGATTTTTTGATGATGGCCATTCTGGTTGATCTAAGGTGGTACCTCACCGAAGTTCTGACTTGAATTTCTCTAATAATTAACAATGCTGAACATCTTTTCAGGCATTTTTTTGTTTTTTGGGATTTCTTTTTTTTTTTTTTTTTGTATGTCTTCTTTGGAGAAATCTCTATTTAAGGTCTTTTGCCCATTTTTTTGACTGGGTTGTTCGTTTTTTTTTTTTTTTTGATATTGAGCTGCATGAGTTGTCTGTATATTTTGGAGGTTAATTCCTTATCAGCTGCATCAGTTGCAAATATTTTCTCCCATTCTGTGGGTAAATGCTGGGGAGGGTGTGTAGAAAAGGGAAACTTTTACACTGTTAGTATGAATGTAAACTGGTACAACTACTATGAAAAACAGTATGGAGTCTCCTCAAAAAAAAAAAAAAAAAAAACTAAAAACAGAACTACCATAAGATCCAGCAATCCCACTCTGGGCATGGATTTGGAGAAAACTATAATTTGAAAAGGTATGTGCACCCCAGTGTTCACTGAAGCAGTATTTACATTGACCTAGACATGTAAGCAACGTAAATGTCCACTGAAAGAGGAATGGATAAAGATGTAGTACATATATAGAATGGAATATTACTCAGCCATAAAAAAGAATGAAATAATGTCATTTATAGCAACATGGATGGACCTAGAGATTATCACACTAAGTGAGGTTACGTGGACAGTGAAAGACACACATTATATGATATCACTTATATGTGGAATCTTTAAAAAAAAGGATACAAATGAATATATTTGCAGAACACAAACAGAATTACAGACTTTGAAAAAAAAAACTAATGGTTACCAAAGAGGACAAGAGGGTTAAGGGATGGACTGGGGGTTTAGGACTGACATATGCACACTGTGGTATACAGAATGACTGGCCAACCAGGACCTGCTGTACAGGGAACTCTACTCAAAATTCTGTGATGGTCTATGTGGGAGAAGAATCTGAAAAAGAATGGATGTATGTATATGTATGACTGAATCACTTTGCTGTACAGAAAAAATTATCACAACACTGTAAATCAACTATACTTCAATAAAACTTTAAAAAATGAAAAAAAAGGACTTCCTGTCATGGTGCCGCACAAACGACTCCAACTAGGAACCATGAGGTTGCAGGTTCAATCCCTGGCCTCACTCAGGGGGTTAAGGATCCAGTGTTGCTGTGAGCTGTGGTGTAGGTTGCAGATGCAGCTCGGATCCCACACTGCAGCAGCTGTGGCATAGGCCAGCAGCTGTAGCTCCAACTAGACCTCCAGCCTGCAAATCTCCATATGCCGCAGGTGCAGTCCTAAAAACGACCCAAAAAAAAGAAAGAAAAAAAAAATGATCACATTTAAGTGGGGAAAGGAGAAAAAGAAAGGCATATTGCTGACATCTTTTTTAAAAAGTGTTAAAAAGTTAAGAAAAAGATTGCATTCTATGGATTCCACATATCTATAGGACAATGCTCAAGCTCATGCAAAGCATACCAAGATGCACCTGCTAGCTAGTGTATTTCAAGTTCTCCTCTACTGCATGTTCTCACAGGCCCTGTGCACTAGGCAAACAAAACCATTTCATAAAAACTAATTTTAATTTATTAAAAAGTACTATTTCTCCACAGCACACTAAGACTTTGTATGATTTTTGACACTACAATATTTTATCAAGTTAAATAAGTCCCAAAAAAAGTGTCAAAATAAAATTGCTAGCTACTTTAAATACTACTCACTTTTATAATTATCTTTTTAAAAAAGGCTTCATGAGGAAAATACTCTGTGGATAATATTCACGAATTCTAATGTGAACTAGAGGATACAGTCCCCTGCCAGTGTGCTCCTTTTTCCCGAATGCCATGAAAGACTAAAAGCAAACATCAACTACATCATTTACTCATTTTTAGCTGCCAGAATGACAAATGTAGAGAATTCTAATAGGATTCCAAAGAAATACTGAAAATTTATTTTCTCTTACCATCACCTTATCATTGCTATGTCCCTTAAGTACACACACACAGAAATGCACTCTAGACATATGGATTAGTTTTCTTAGGTAAAAACTGAAATGCAGCAAGTTATTCCTAAACCACCATATAATCACTATTTAACCCAGTGATTAGGAATTTCCCCAAAAATCCATGCTTAGGCAGCTACCCTAAAACTCAATGTTATGGGTAAACAACCAAGCTTACTACATATTACGTGATGAGTGACCCTCTAGTGACACAATGTTTGGAAGAATTTCTACACAATTTGTGGCTCAAGAAATGAGTAAGGAAGCTAATAATCATTTACTTTCAAAAAATTTAAAAAAGTTCTTTTGAAAGAAGATTAAAAACTTATAAAAAGAAAAAAGAAAGCCTATTACCACTTTCCATTCAAATATAAGAAGGCATTTATTTATTTAAATATCCATAAGCAAATGCATAGAGGCATCAAAACTGCTTTCTCTACTATTTAAGGTAATCTTGCAAAATGCACGTATATATCTGTAGCTAAACACATTTAAATATCTATAGATATATGTATTCAACCACTTAAACACTATCCAAAATATCTTCAAAGGGCTATTAATCTATTATCTCTCCTAAGATAAGTTTGTTCTCCTATCGAAGGAATTTTTCACAAGTGGTTAAAGGCAAAAAAAAAAAAAAAAGAGTAAGACTGAGTGTTTCACAATGGTTAAAAGTATAGACCTGGGCATCAAAAGTTTGGGTTTGAATCTTCTGGTAGTTTTGTGACCTGGGAAAATTACCTAAAACTCTGCTTACCTCAATTTCCTCACATGTGAAAGTGTTAGCTACAATTATATTTGGGGGGAATGGGAATATATACAGGCATATCTCATTTTATTGTGCTTTACTAAAGAATTAAAGAATTTACTAAACTATTACTGTGCTTCACAGATAACTGTGTTTTTTACAAATTAAAGGACTCTGGTAACCCTATAGTGAGCAAGTCTATCAGCACTTTTTCAACAGCATTTGCTCATTTTGTGTCTCTGTATCACATTTTGCTAATTCTCACAGTATTTCAAACTTTTACATTATTATTATATTTGTTATGGTGCTTGGTGATCTGATGTTATCCCCCCACACACTACGACTCACTGAAGGTTCAGATAATGGTTAATACTGTTTTTAGCAGAAAGTATTTTTAAATAAAGGTTTATATACTTGTTTAGAACACTACTGCACACTTAACAGACACTATAATAGAGTATAAACAGTTTAATCTTAATATGCACAAGGATACCAAAAAGTTTGTGTCACTTGCTTTATTGCAATGTTCACTTCACTACAGTAGTCTGGAATGAAACGTGCACTACCATATCTCAAGGTATAACTGACATATTTTTTTTGGCTAAGTGTTATGAAGTATACATAAAAAATTTAAAGGAGACTTCGGCAATAAAAAGTGATTTTTTTTCTTCTTTGTATGTTCCAATGCTTTCCAAATTTTCTGTAGTAAATATATCCATCATACCTAGGGAACATACCCATCATACTAAGAACCAAGAAAATCATTACTTGAATGAGGAAAAAAGACAATCATCAACATATGCCAACACTGGCACAAATTAGATATTTGAATCATCTGAAAAAGATTTTAAAGCAGCCATCATAAAAAAAATCTCCAACAGAGTTCCCTTGTAGTACGGCAGCTTAAGGATCCAGTGTTATCACGGCAGCAGCCCAAGAAGTGTGGGTTTGATTTCTGGCCCAGTCTCTGGCCCAGGAATTTCCACATACTGCTGGTGCAGCCAAAAAAAAAAAAAAAAATCTTGATCAGTGAATCACAAATTCTCTTGAAACAGACAAAATGTAAGCTAAGAAATAAAAACTATTAAAAAAATTAAAGAACTGAAAACTACAATAAGCAAGAAAAACAAAAACTTATTAGATGGGCTCAATAGTAGGAATTATTACTATTGACAATAGTAGTAATAGAATAGTAGAGAACAGAATCAGTGAAGTTGAAGACAGATCAACAGAATTTACTCAATCTGAACAAAAATAGAAAAACCACTGAAAAGAAAATAACAAGGTCTCACAGATAGATGGGACAATAATAAAAGATCCAAGTCCCTATCATTAGAGTTACATGGAGATAAGGAAAAAAAAAAAAAAAAAAAGAGTGAGTTGTAGAATCTTCAACAAATGGCTGAAAACTTTCAAAGTTGAAGGAAGACATAAACTTACAGATTCAAATGAGCAAACCACAAACAAGTTAACCCAGAGAAGTTACAGCTTGACATATTATCTATGAACAAAGACAAAGAAAAATCTTGAAAGCAATCACAGAGAAAGGATGCACTGCCTACAGGGGAACACCAACTCAATTGCAGCCATTTTCTCATCTGAAACCACAAAGGTCAGAAGACTAACAAAAAAATTTCAAAAGCACTGAAAGAAAAGAACTGTCAACCATGATTTCTATATCTAACAAAATTATCTCTCAGAAATAAAGCAGAAATAAAGACATAGAAGAGAAAGGAAAACTAAAAGAATCTGTCAGATAGCAGACTATCCTTCGAGAATGGCTAAGGAAAGTTTTCAAGTGATAAAAAGGACTTTGGAATGACAGGAAAGAAGAAAGAACAATGGGGAAAGCAAAAATATGAATAAATATAATAGATTCAACAGACTACTCTCTTACTCAAAAGATTTTAAAATCATAGCAAATGAACAAAATAAAAATTTCAGAGGCAAAAAAATTCGCTAAGTTGGAGTTCATCAAAATTAATAAACTTCTATATCAAAAGACTGTCAATAATGAACAATCAACCCTTCGCAACAGGAGAAAATGTTTATAAACCACTTATCTGAAAAAGAAACTGATAATCCAGAATATATAAAGAACACCTACAACTCAACAAAAACAAACAAGTTGATTTTTAAAAAATGGGCAAGAGCTCCCACTGTGGTGTAATGAGACTAATAGTGTCTTGGCAGCCTTGGACATGGGCAGCCTTGCATAGTGGGTTAGGGATCTGGCATTGCCGCAGCTGCAACTGTGGCTCAGATCTGATCCCTAGACCAGGAGCAACATATGCCACAGGGCAGCCAAAAATGACAAAAGACATTTCTCCAAATAATATATACTAACGGACACTAAGTACATGAAAACATGCTCAACATCACTACTCATTAGGAAAATGCAAGTCAAAACCACAATGAGATACAATTTCATACCCAAAGGATAGCTATCATCATCAAAAAAAAAAAAAAAAAAAAAAAAAAAAAAAAAAAAGGGTGTTCCCATTGTGACACAGTGCAAATGAATCCAACTAATATCCATGAGGATGCAGATTCCATCCCTGGCCTCACTCAGTGGGTCGGGGATCTGGCACTGCTGGAGCTGTAGTATAGGTCACAGACACGGCTCAGATTCAGTGTTGCTGTGGCTGTGGTGTAGGCCAGCAGCTGTAGCCCCTATTTAACCCCTAGCCTGGAACTTCTATATGCCACTAGTGCAGCCCTAAAAAAGCAAATAAATAAATAAATAAATAACCAACTCAGATAATACAAGTGATAGTGAGGATATGAAACAATTAGAACCCTCATACTTGCTACTGAGGCTACAAAATGGTATAGATGCTATCAAAAATGCTATCCTAATTCCTCAAAAACTGAAACACAGAATTAAGTCCTCTATGATCCAAAAATTCCACTTCTAGGTATACCCCTAAAATGAAAGAAATGACTAAAACAGATACTTACACTATGTTCAAATAGCATTAATCACAACAGTCAAAAAGGGGAAGGGACCCAAGTGTCCATCGATGAATAAAAATGTGGTGTAAGGCTAGAGTAGTATTCAGACCTAATTAAAAACAAAGTTCTGACAAATGCTGCAACATAGATGAACCTTCAAGACATGCTAAATGAAATAAGTCAGTCACAAAAGGAAAATATTCCATGATGCCATTTATGTAAGGTACTTAGAGGAGTCAAATTCATAGAAACAAAAAGTAAAATGGTGGTTGCCAGGGGCTGAGGAAAAAGGGAAAGGAGAGTTAGTGTCTAAAGGGTACAGAGTTTCAGTTGGGGAAGATGGAAAAGTTCTGGAGGTAGGTGGTGGTAATGGTTGAACAACAATGTGTATACACTTCAGACCACAGAACTATACCCTAAAAATGATTAAAATGATAAGTTTTACATAATGTATATTCTACGATAACAAAAATATTAATACCATCTGAAAAGCTACTCAGTGTATGCAGAAGAAATAGTCAAAGTGGGAAGGTAAAGGGAGATAAGTGGAAGAATAGTTTCCTCACTTCGTTTGAATTAATAAAATGCTTATACCTACAGACTGCAGTAAATTACACACATATTTTTTAATATCTACAAAGTGATATAAATATCACTGTAATGTATCATGATGAAATCCTAACAAATGTTCAAATAACTCAAGGGAAAGCAAGAACAGAGAAGCAGAGAAATGAGAAAGAGAAGGCACACTTAAGTCCTAACATGTCAATAATTATTATAACTGTAAATATTTAAAACACACCAAATAAGGACAGATTAGCAGTGTGGGCTTGGGGGTGGAGGTGAGAACCAACTATATGCTCTCTATAATCAGATCACTTAAGACATGTGAAAAGCAAAATGATGGGGGACTCAGAACTCATTTGAAGTCAAACGGATCAAGTAATATTCGCTAGAGACAAAAAGAAATTACATAATGATAAAAGAAACTATCCACCAGAAATATACAACAATCCTAAAAGTGTATACACCAAACCACAGAGCTCCAAAATACATGAAACGAAAACAATAAGAGCTGAAAAATAGAGACAAATTCACAGTTATAGTTGGGAATGTCAAGACTCCACTCTCACAGACTCACAATAAAGAGAAAATGAACAAAGATTTAAAAGTTCTGAACACCACATTCAAACAAAAATATCTAATAGTTGTATAAGCTGTCTGTATATTTCAGAGATTAAGCCCTTATCAGTTGTATCATTTGAAGCTGTTTTCTCCCATTCTGTAAGTGGTCTTTTTGTTTTCCTTTTGGTTTCCATTGCTGTGCAAAAGCTTGTCAGTTTGATTAGGTTCCATTGATTTATTTTTGGTTTATTTCTGTTGCTTTGGAAGACGGACCTGAGAAAACATTTGTAAGGTTTATGTCAGAGAATGTTTTGCCTATGTTCTCTTCCAGGAGTTTGATGGTGTCTTGTCTTATATTTGTCTTTCAGCCATTTTGAGCTTATTTTTGTGCATGGTGCGAGGATGTGCTCTGGTTTCACTGATTTGCATGCAACTCAACGGCAAAAAAGCCAACAACTCAATTGAATAATGGGCAAAGGACCTGAATAGACATTTCTCCAAGGAAGATATACAGATGGCCAACCAGCACATGAAAAAATGCTCAACATCCCTGATTATTAGAGAAATGCAAGTAAAACTACCATGAGATACCACCTCACACCAGTCAGAATGGCCGTCATTCATAAGTCCACAAAGAACAAATGCTGGAGGGGGTGTGGAGAAAAGGGAACCCTCCTGCACTGTGGGTGGGAATGTAGCTGGTACAACCACTATGGACAACAGTATGGAGGTACCTTAGAAATCTATACATAGACCTACCATATAACCCAGCAACCCCACTCTTGGGCATATATCCAGACAAAACCTTCCTTAAAAAAGACAACACGCACCCGAATGTTCATTGCAGTACTAGTCACAATAGCCAAGACATGGAAACAACCCAAATGTCCATTGGCAGATGATTGGAATAGAAGATCCTACTCAGCCAAAAAAAAGAACACAATGTCCCTTTGCAGCAACATGGATGGAACTAGACTCTCATACTGAGTGAAATTAAGTAGCAAAGAAAAAGACAAATACAATATGATATCGCTTATATCTGGAATCTAATATATGGCACAAATGAATCTTTCCACAGAAAAGAAAATCATGGACTTGGAGAATAGACTTGTGGTTGCCATGAGGGAGAGAGAGGAAATGGAATGGACTGGGAGCTTGGAGTTAAGAGATGCAAACTATTGCCTTCAGAACGGATTAGTAATGAGATCCTGCTGTGTAGCACTGGAAACTATGTCTAGTCACTTATGATGGAGCATGATAATGTGAGAAAAAAGAATGTATACATGTATGTGTAACTGGGTCACCATGCTGTACAGTGGAAAAAATAAATAAAAGGTAAAAAAAAAAAAATTATCTAACTGACATAGAACATTCCACCAAAAACAGCCAAATACATATTTTCTCATGAATCCATGGAACATTCACCAAGACAGACCATGTCCTGGACTATAAAACCAACCTCTACAAGTTTAAAAGTACTAAAGTCATAAGGGTATATTCTCTGACCATAATGGACTCTAGAAATCAAAAACAGAAAGACAACTGTTAAATCTTAAAACACTTAGAACACATTTCTAAATAATCCGAGAGTCAAAAAGTCTCAAAGTTAAAAAAAGAAACATAGAACTGAAAGATAATAAAAAGACATGTCAAAAGATGCAGAATATGGCTAAAGAAGTGCCAAGAGGGAAAGGTATAGTATTAAATGCTTATTTTAATAAACAACAACAATAAAAGGCTCAAATCAGTAATCTTTAATTCCTTGCTCAAGAAATTAGAAAAATAAGAGCAAACCTAACCCAAAGCAACCAGAAAAAAAGAATAATAAAAATAAGAGAAATCATTAAACTGAAAACAAAACCATGGGGCAGGGGGGAATTAATGCAACAAAAAACTAATCCTCTGAAAAAAATAAAACTGATAAAACTTTAGCAAGACTGACAAAACCAAAAGGAGATAAGGTTACAAATTCAAGTATCAGGAATGAAAGAGTATTATGAATATTCTACAGTCATTAAAAGGTTAACTAGGAAATGATACAAATAAGTTTATGCTGCTAAATTAGACAAATTAGAAGAAATAAATCAATTCCTTTAAAGCCCCCAAACTCAATCAAAATAATCATAAATTATAATCCTATAATCATTAAAAAATGAATTCATAATTTTAAATCTCAAAAAAAATTAATCTCAGACTGAAATGTTTTCACCAGGGAATTCTACCAAATATTAAAATCAATAATGCACAAACTCTTCCAAAGAGTAGAAAAGGAGGAAACATGTCCTACCCCATACTATGAGACCAGTGTTACTCAAATACTGAAAAAAGACAAAGATAGCACAAAAAAGCTGCAGACCAATATCGTAAAGATGTCAATTCTCTCCAAACTCATGCAGTATTGGTGAGAATGTAAAAGGTTACAGCCACTCTAGAAAACAGATTGGCAGTTTCTTCTAAAACTGAACATGCAATTGCCACACAATCCAGCAGTTGCACTCTTGGGCATTTATCTTACAAAAATGAAAACATGTTCATGCAAAAACGTAAACATAAATGCTCAAAGCAGGTTTTTTTTTTTTCCGTAATAGCCAAAACTGGAATTTACCCAAATGTTCTGCAATGAGTGAATGATTTAACAAACCGAAGCACATCTATACTAATCGGCAATGAAAAAGAACAAAATATTGATACATGCAACGATGTGGATGAATCTTGACGTGGATGAATCTTGACGAAATTGTGTTGAGTGACAAATGCTATCCCAAAAGGTTACATATTATATGAATACACTTATGTAATCTTTTTGAAACAACTAAATGAAGAAAAGAATAGTGGTTGCCAGGGGTTAGAGGATGGAGGAATGTGAGTTTAGCTGTAAAAGGACAGCACAAAGAGCCCTGGTGGTAATGCAATTGTTTGGTACCTTTACAGTGGTGATGATTACACAAATCTATACATGTGGTAAAACGCCACTGATTTAAATGTACGCCACACACACACACATGAGTGTATGTAGAACTGGTGAAATCTGAATAAGTGAATTACATCAATGAAATCAATTCACAGTTGTAATACCACCAGATGTTGCTACTGAGGAAAAATGGGTGGGGAGTACCCCGTTGTGGCACAGCGGGAAACGAATCCGACTAGGAACCATGAGGTTGCTGGTTTGATCCCTGGCCTCGCTCAGTGGGTTAAAGATCCAGCTTAGCCATGAACTGTGGTGTAGGTCACAGATGCGGCTTGGCTCAGATCCCTTGTTGCTGTGGCAGCTATGGAGTAGGCTGGCAGCTATAACTCTGACTTGCCCCCTAGCCTGGGAACTTCCATGTGCCGCAAGCACGGCCCTAAAAAGCAAAAAAAAAAAAAAAAAAGGGAAAAATGGCTGAAGGATACACCTCTATATTATTTCTTATAACTAAATATGAAAATACAATTTACAATTAGGAGTTTCTGTCATAGTTCAGCAAAAACAAATCTGACTAGTATCCATGAAGACACAGGTTCAATCCCTGGCCTTGATCAGTGGGTTAAGGATCTGGTGTTGCTGTGAGCTGTGGTGTAGGTCACAGACACAGCTCGGATCCGGCGTCGCTGTGGCTATAGCCTGGGCTAGCAGCTAATCACAGACCCCTAACCTGGGAACCTCCATATGCTGCCAGTACGGTCCTAAAAAGACTAAAGACAAAAAAAAAAAAAAAAAAAGAAAGAAAACACAATTAGATTAGACAAGGTAGATAGACATGGATGGATGAGAGAGATTGTTCTACTAATTATTATATAAGTATCCTAACTGAACACAGTCTAATGGGTCATATCTATAAGGACTTTAATAAAAGAGCTGAGTGGTATCTCTATGTCCTTTCTTTAGCTAGAAACAGATATATAAGAGAAAGGAATTTTAAAAGTAACACTGAATGTTCCAACAACAAACACAGAATGAACACAGAAAATTTGTTAGAGTAATGTCTCACCCACAGAATTTTCTACAGCTACCACTCATGGTCACATGTAGGACCTTTCCACACTATGATAAATCAGACATGCATTTAAATATTTTCCATCTTCCAACACATATATAGCCAAAAAAGAAGACGTAAGTCACTAACTCAAAAAGTAAAGCATAAGCAAAGTTTTTCTTCCCTATCAGGAAAAATAGGAAATATAGGAATGAAGACTCTGTTTCTCAAGCAGCAAATGTGCATTTAATCTGCTCCATAATTATCCAAAGTCTTTTTCAAAGATGCAGAGTTACTCAGTGTATCAGTCAGCTCTGGATGCCCTAACAAAATTCCACAGTCGACAACTTAAACAGCAGCAATTTCTCACAGTTCTAGAGGCCAAGTCTAAGATTAGGTGCCAAAAGAGTTAGCTGGCTTCTAATGAGGCATCTCTCCTTGGCTTGTAGGTGAACTCTTATGGCCTTTTCTCTATGCACGTGCATTTCTGTTTGCCTCTTCCTGTTCTTATGAGAACATCAGTCCTACTGAATTATGGATCCACCCTTACGACTTCATTTAGCTCCATAAAGGTACTGTCTCCATATACAGCCATATTGGCAGCTATGGCTTCAACCTATGAATTTTGGAGACATAATTCAGTCCACAACACCCAGGGACTAGCCAGCCCTGTGATATGCTGACTTATGCATGGGTGCACATATATATGTGTGTATTGTATGTACTGGAACCGACAAGGCAAAGGAACAAGGGAAGTATCTGCCTTTGAATTTCAGGTTTTTTTTTTTGTCTTTGGTCTTTATAGGGCCGCACCCGTGGCATACAGAGGTTCCCAGGCTAGGGGTCTAATCGGAGCTGTTGTTGCTGGCCTATGCCAGAGCCACAGCAATGCCAAATCAGAGCTGCATCTGCAACCTGCACCACAGCTGACAGCAACACTGGATCCTTAACCCACTGAGCGAGGCCAGGGATCAAACCCGCAACCTCACGGTTCCTAGTTGGATTCGTTTCCACGGAGCCATGACGGGAAGTAATTCCTGAATTTCAGTTCTATCACTCAGTTTTCTCAACTATAAAAATGTGGATAATATCTCTTATTGTTTATTTTTGAGAATTAAATGACATAACCACTGTAAAGTATCTAGAATGCAGTAAATCATTATGCAGTAATGGGGCTTTGCTTTACCATTTCCTCCCCCTCAAAATTAATTATAAATATTACTCAAATTTAAACCTATCTGAAACATCATGAGAACTGGGTTCTGCCCCAGTTCTACCAAGACTTAGCTATGTGACCTTAAGCAAGCCACTCTACCTGAGTCTGCTTCTGTACCTGTAAAATGAGAGTTTCCTCTATCACTAAAACACTATGTATCTATGCATACACTCGTAATTACACAGTAGTCCTTCTCTTATCCTCAGGGAATACATTCCAAGACTCCCAGGCATACCTAAATCCTCAAATTAGTACCAAATCCCACATATACTGTTTTTCCCATACATAGATACCTATGATCAAGTTTAATTTATAAATTAGACACAGCAAGAGATCAACAATAACAAATAATAAAATAGAACAAGTATAATAATATACTGTAATAAATGTTATGTATCTCTTAAAATACCTTATTGTACAAAGGAATGCTTTTCCGTCTTACTAAGCACTATCATACAATGTGGTCCTATCTTTTGCCACTCGAGATGCAAGAGCAAAACTATCATGAATTTCTTTCTCCTTCTTCACAGCTTCGAAGATAGATTTGTTCCCATCATAGATCTTAGTAACCCTAGCATGATATTTTTCATCCCTTATTAAGCCAAAAACTTGCACCTTTTGACTTAAAGGAAGCACTTTACAGCTTTTTTTTTTTTTTTTTTTTTAGGGCCATACCTGGGGCATATGGAAGTTCCCAGACTAGGGGTCAAATTGGAGCTACAGGCCACAGCTACACCAACTCGAGCCACGTGTGTGACCTACACCAGGGATTGAACCTGCAACCTCATGGTTCCTAACTGGATTCGTGTCCTGCTGCACCACAACAGGAACTCCTTACAGCTTCTTTTTGGCGTATCTGAATTGCCAACATCACTACTCTTAGGGCCATTAACTAAAACAAGGGTTACCTGAACACAAGCACTGTGATACCGCAATAGTCGATCTGATGACCAAGACAGGACTACTAAGTGACAGGAGGATATGCTGGACAAAGGTATGATTCATGTCTGGGCAGGATGGAGTGAGATTTCATCATGCAACTCTGAATAGCATAAAATTTTTTAAATTTATGAATTGCTTATTTCTGGTATTTTCCATTTAATATTTTTCAACCAAGGTTGACTGAGAATAACTGAAATCATGGAAAGGTAATCTGTGACTATGGGGAACTACTATGATATCAAACACTGACACTACAAAAGCTAATCAAACCTTCCATGAAAATTTAGTAAAAGAGAATTATGGTATAAAATTCACTATCACTCTTTCATATACTCTCTTTCAACTCTTTCAAAACTATCCTCTCATTTGAAAAATGTATTTGTACAATGTGTCAGTACATTAATTTTATTTTTCTCTATCACTAACGCCTTATTGTCCAACTAGATTGCACAATCTTATATTGTTTTGCCCCCCCTATAATGTTCACTGTTTTACTCACAGAATCATATGACCGCAGAACACCTAAAAGCATATTTCAAATCTACTGAGATGTTATTACACATATGGAGAAGTTATCTGTAAATTTTATCTGATAACAACTATTTTTTACTTAACCCACAACTGAAATGTACTGCAGGTAATTTCAAGATAATACACCTACCATACATATATTTATATATTCAAAAAGTGAGCCATAACCAACACCTATATTCAAGATCTTTGGTTTAAAATTAAGATAATCATGGTCACAAGCAAAATCTATTGTGTGGCTATTTGAACCATATGATGAAGGACAATTCACCATGTGGACCCTAAGGGAAAAACCTGATTACTTGCCCTTTCTTCCACACCACCCCTGAGCACTAGTATTCTAATATTGTCTGATATTTACATGTCAATGAGTAATATATGCAGTGGGCAGTTACTATGATGCACTCAAGAAATCTTACCTCCCCATATTGGTGCCCCTGTATAGTCCACTCTCACATTAAATCTGGACTGAGTCATGTGATTAGCAATGGCCACTGGAACATGAAGAACACAGAGGCTTCGTAAGTGCTGGTATGGTGAGGCTTGTCCTCTTAGAAAGCTCCCTCATGGAACCCATCTGCCATGCTGTGAAGAAGTTCAAACTAATGAAATGGAGAGGCTTGGGGAGGCAGGGGGAGGTGAAGAAGGGGAAGGCACAGAGACACAGATGGACATACATACACACATATACATGCTCAGTTCTCCAACAGCTGTTCCCACCCATCCTAGCTAAAGTACCAGACTTATAAGTTAAAAAGCCACCTTGGACACTACAGCCAACAGATGACACACGAAGGCAGTCCTCCTTCAAGTCCTGCCCAAATTTTAGAATCAAGAGCAGATAAATGTTTTTAAGAACTAAGTTTTGGAGCAAAGCAATATGCAACTACAATAGCACACATAAGCCAATTAGAACAGTTCCTATCAGGTACTAAGCAACCAAGAAATATCATCAGTAATAACTGTTACTATTAAAAATCATCTTAAGTTCTATCGCCATCCCTCAAAAGATATTATTTGGAGTATTTGAGCTTTTGTTAAAGGCATTCTCTCATTTCCCTAATGGCCCATAAAAAGGGAGCAAAGAAACCAAAAGACCACTTAATTTCCCCCTTGTTCCCCATTTACTGCTGTCCTTTTATTTATTTATTTATTTTATAAATCTGTCAATGTTTGCCTGATTTCCCTAGAGGGCTAATCAGTGATCCAAACCAATTCAAGCCTTTGGATGTGCTCTGTATTCTCAGTAACTACAGGCACCACCTCAACCTATCCTAGGACACAGGTAAATAATTAAGAATTCAGTAGGACAGACTCTTCACTAAAGGTCAAAAGTTTACACTCATTAATCTGTAACACTTTTCCTGACAGAATCATTAGGCAAAGGGCATAGGAACCAATTACCTCTTGTTCAGAATACATTAAGCAGCACTGAAAACATACCTGCTACTTTTCTTCTAAGACTTTACTGACTCTAATTAAATAAATATCTTACTCTTTTATGCCCCCCATGACTGCATATACTTCACTCATGATATTTATCTTAACCTAGCCTGAATGATAGTAACTGGTTTACTTAACTTCCTACTAGATCTAAAACTCTGCCAGAAGAGAGACTCAGTAAGAAAAAGGTTATCTTACTCAGTATTGTATCCCTTAAATTAACCTACTGCACTGCTCTACTACTCACACAAATAAAGTACAAATAACCGGTGTTAGTCAGAAACTACTTGTCCATAACTCATCTTTTAAATGCTCACCATCATTTTTATTCAGAAATAATGACTGATCCAGAGTTATAATGCAATCAGTGACAAAGTTAATGAATGCTACGTCCTAACATTAACATTTAACAATTATTTGTCTTAATTAATAATGAATGTTATTTTTCAGAAACAGTAAGATGATGTTTAAGAAAAAGATAGATATTACTTACATTCCTTCTTTCTGTTTTAAGTTTCAGGCTTGAAAAAGCCTGCCTTTTAGGTCCAAGGTAAGATCAAGTTAGGCGAGATGCCAGGTAAATAACATCAAAGGCAACGCAGGCCTGGTGGAGATTACAGCTAACTATAGAGCTCAGAACTCACCCAAACAGAGCAACCACTACCCAGGTCTAGAAATCTATCCTCAAGCAGGAAGAACAACCAGGTAGAGCCAAGTCCTGTGATTTTTCAAGTGATGCTGGAAATCAAGACTTCCTAAACATGAAGTTTTCCTATTTGTAAGTGGTAGCAACTAATCACTAAATGCTCCAAATACATTCAGAGCAAGCAAGATATATCTGTAGGTTGGAGTCAGCACAAGAGTCTCCTGCTACTGCAGGCTCATAGTTAAAAAAACCCTATATATAATTGAAGGTGGGCTAAGGGAACTATACTCCATTAACTATCAGCCCTCACCTCTGGAGAAGAGAGAAAGAAATAATGAGGCCATGAAAAGCAGCTCCATAATAGTAGAGGCAGTACCAGTGACAAATTCCCTTAATTTAACCTCCCCTCTCCCCCTTCCTCCTTCTCTCTCTTTTTTTTGGCCACGCCCCTGTCATATGAAAGTTACCAGACCAAACCCAAGCCACTGCAGTGACAAAACCAGATCCTTAACCTGCTGTGCAACAAGAGAACTCCCCTTTTTCTCTCAAAACAGAAATCTGTGGAGTTTCTGCTGTGGCACAGTGGGTCAAGAATCCAACTGCAGGGGTTTAGGTCCATGCGAAGGAGTAGGTTTGATCATTGGCCTGGTGCAGTGGGTTAAAGGATTCTGTGTTGCTGCAGCTGAAACGAAGGTAGCAGCTGCAGTTAGGATTCAATCCCTTGGCCCAGGAACTTCCACATGCTGCAGGTGGGGCCATGAAAAAAAAAAAAAAAAGGAAACAAATTTGTTAGCAGTTTTAGATACAGAATCTTTGTAGCATAAAAATACATGGGGAGAATTTTTTTCCTTTTTAAAAATTTTTCCTAAAAACTTGCAAAAAACGAGAATATTCAAATAAAGGAATAGTTAAAATTATACAAATTTTTCTGGCCATAACCAAACTAATGAAAATAATAATAAAAATAATAAACGTGGAACTAATAATTCAACATACACACAGGAAAATAACATAAAAAATTATAGTAGTGTGATTATATTTGCACTGGTCTATCTACATATTGTCACTTTACTCTCTTATAACAAAGAACATCAAACTAGTTGGACATAAGGTTGAGTTCTGTGACCAGAGAACCATGGTCTATCTAACAAACCACTGTGGACTTGATCTTGTGACCTGAACTTCCCTGGTACCGTGCTATCACTAAGGTAACCAGTCACTAGTAGTCATATATTAATTTAGGTCAGAAGCACCTCTTCAATACATTTCTTAAAGATTTGACATTATTTAACCAAGTCATTTAGGCTTTTCCTTTTATTTAAAATAAGAATTTATAGGAAACACTTGAATTTCATCTCTAAACCTGCTTAACCTGCTGGAAGGCTTTATGAAGTTAAAATAAAAATTTTAACATAATTAATCATAGTAGACAGGCCTTTGGAGTTCAAAACATTCTCTAAAAGAGCCATTAATAAGGGAGTTCCTATACCAACAGAACTAGTAGGCAATCAATGACAATAAAATTATACTGTTATTTTAGGAGACTATTAATTTACTCAACACTTACAATGTGCCAGGTACTGTGCTGAATATGTTCAGGGGGTTCTCATTAACCTTAAAAAACGACCATTTGAGGGAGATACCATTATTATCCCCATTTTACAGATGGGGCAACTGACCTTTCCAAGATCACACAGTTAGTAAGTAGCAGAGTCAGGATTCCAACCCAAATCTTGTCTAACTTCAGAATTTGCACGCTTAACCACTACACTGTATTGCCTCCAGAGACTCTGGGTTGATATCTAAGATAAAGAAAAAAGGGAAATTTGTACTTCTCAGTGGCAAATTTAAGAAACATACTAGAAATGGAGGATACTTTTTTAGAACATGAACAATTCTCATATACATAACTATACAAATAATATTTTTATTTCTAAATACATATAATATGATGAAAATCTCACGAGACTTCTTACAAACATATTTTTTCCTATGCACTCATTCATGTTTATTATTAAAAAAGTTAATGGGAAAAATGCATTTTCTGCTCAATTTTGCTGTGAATCTAAAATTGCTCTACAAAATAAATTCTGTATTTAAAGGATTTAGAACTGCAATAAACTAAATATGCCTAATTCAACTTAGGAAATGCCAAAAGACTATATACTCTTTTATTATGAAAAGTTGTACATTATCATAACCACAGGGCCCTTAATATCTAAGTGATTTTCCAAAAAGTCTTAAAGGTGTAAAAACAATGCTGTAATTTAAATTTTTAACACTCTCAGAACACCTTCAAAAAAGTCTGCAATACATAAAGCTGGAATAAAATCAGACCAAAAAAACTGAACTCAAAATGAACAATATTAAAAGGAATATAACAACCCCATACCACCGCTGTCATAAATAGCACTAACTTTACTTTTCCATCAAAAGATGTAGCTTAAAGTCTGAAAAGTCCTAATTCATTGAGCCCTTTCTAAATCTTCCAAAGAAGCTTTTCCAAAAAGCAAACAAAAACTTTCAACTGTACAGAGTGTTTGTCAACATAGGAACCAAATCTTTTTTCCTCTGATACTCACCAAGTTGTCAAAATTCTAAAGGTCAATTAAGACAGATATGAGGGACCTATAAAACAAGTTTTGCCTACTATTAGCACTTCCCCATCAACATTTTCCTCTCATCAAGGTCCACCTATACATACCTATGAAGAGAACAAGGTGGAGGTACTACATACGGAAGAGTCACTTCCTATATATTCTGCTGTAGACTGTCAAAATTAATTTTCAAATAGAATACTGCATTGGCCACCAACAAAAACTGTTGAAGAGAAGCACACTATTTTGATTTGCTCCAACATTCTACTTAGGTTTCAACTATAAAAGAATTACACTAATATCCACAAATGGGAATTCTACAACATAAATTACAGATATTGCAGAGTATGGGCCCCTAACCACACGTATACTTCACAGAACCCCCTTCTTTTCTCGCTGACCCAGGCTCTCAAAAGTGATCCAAAGACTTCTCCATCATTAAGCCTTGCGATTTGCAGCGCAACGAAAACAAAGCATTCTGACCAATGCATGTCTCAAATGATACTAGTACAATACTCATTCAAATACTTGTAAAGCTTCTTACTAATCATCTAACCCGGGTTAATACGGACAAGGACCGCCTGGGTATCTGCAAGCTCAGCTGAATCCCAGGACGGCACCTCAATTTGGAAGGGGCAGAACCTTATCTGGTTGTCACTGGATCTACACTTTCCCATGCTTCCCATATTTAAAAATTTACATCTTCCCAGAGGAGCAATAAATATACAAAGACGCCAGGGAGTGTGCCTGTAGGGAAGATGAGTGATCAAATTAAATCCCTACGCACGGAACCTTAAGCTTCAAAACTTTTCACAACGAGTCACAGCTGCAGGAACGAGGCAGGTTTTCTCACTTCTTTCCACGAGCCAGCTTCCCCCAAAACAGCGGTCTTGACTTACTGGTTAGTTGGAGGAGCGGTCAGCGGGATGGCCACCTCTTCCTCCTCGTATTCTGGTCCATCCAGAGAGTCACCTTCGTCCACTGTTCCCAGGCCTGCGCCCAACGGGGGCAGCTGAGGAGGTGGCGGCAGAGGAGGGAATCCACCGCCTGCCCCGAACGTCTCAGTAGACAACGAAGTGGTCCCCTTGGTGAGAGCCATCTCCCCGCCGGGTCCGGCAGCGGCAGCACCAGCCACGCCAGCAGCAGCACCTCCCCCTGACAGTCCGGCTCCCGCCAGTGCCCCAGCCACAGACCCAGGTCCCAGGATCGATGACCCCAGAGCGGCTCCTCCACCCAGAGTCCCGGCCACTCCAGCTTCCGCCTGCCCAGAATAGGGGCCAGCTGCCACAGGCAGGGCCGCGGGTATCTTCACCCGACACGCTGCCGGATAAGCACTCGAGCCCGCGGCGGCGCCGCCTCCAGCTGCCCCGGCGGTGACCGGGCCGCCTTCCTCACTGCCGGCCTCGGCCGCCATCATGTTGAAGCCCGCTCTCCTCTGCCCTGCTCTACTCGCCCGGGAGCCCCGGGGGCCACCAGGCCCGGGCTCCGAGCCGCCCCACCCAGGCGCGTCCCCCCTTCAGCTCCACAGGCGGAGGAAACAACAACAAAAGGAGAGAGCCCGCCGCCGCGCCCCCTCTTCGGGCCACAGCCCAGGCTCGGGAGCTACCCGGGTTACGGGAAGAGAAGTGGGCAAAAAACCCAACGCCTGCACAAACGCCGACCAAACCTTCACCTTACACACCCACACTCACGCACACATGCACAGAAGCGAAAAACTTCCCGGCTGCACTAAAGAGGAAGGGAAGCACAGGGGAAGCGGCTGGGGCGGCTGCCGATCCTTCAGCCACCGCCACCGCCGCCGCCGCCACCACCGCTTCTTCACCACCCCAGTTCCGGCCACCCCCACCGCAGCCACCGCCGGTGCCGCTGCTGGGGCTGGGGCCACTGCAGCCGCTTCATCCTCCACCGGGCTGAGATGGGAGGGGTGGGGAGAAAAGAGGAAGGGGGGCGGGGTAGTGGGGAAATCAACTGAATTGCTCCCAACCTGGAGCGCTCGGAGAAATCGACAAGAGAAAGGAAGGCGGGGCAAGGGAGGAGGAGCGGAGGGAAGGAAGGGCGGGGGGGCGAGGGGAGGAGGAGGGAGAGGGCAGCTTCTGCGCAGGCTCCTTCCCGGTGCAGGGGTGGTGGGGGGTGCTGGGCCTGGAGGAGGAAAAGGAAGAGTCGGGAGGGAAGGAAGCGGCGGGGACGCGCGGTTCGCGGACGCGCTCTCTGTCCGGCTCCGGGTGTAACGCGTGGCGGCGCGGCCTTTTCTACAGTCGGTGTGCGCCTCCCTCCCTGGGCTTTGTTTGTTGGGCCGGTGGGGTGGAGGAGGGGAGGAGTGGGTCTCGGCGAGCACGCGGCCGCTCAGCTAGGTGAAAAAAGGAGAGTCGAAATGAGACCTGGAGGGGTTGGACCGGAGGGACGGGGGAAAGGGAAAGGAAGATGCTGCGAAGCCAGTTCCCTGCTTCCTGACCGGTAGAACAAACTCCCTTGGTGGCGGCGCAGAAACCAGACGGCCGAGGTCGGCCTGGGTCGGGGTTGGAGGGGCGGACTGCTTCCAAGGTCTTAGGCGGTACTGCTTGTGTTTTCATTTTCTTTGCATAATATAAATTACTATAACACTACTACAAACTAAAATAATGTGAATTTTTTAAACTAGGTTCTGACAAAACGAAATGAATAAGGGAGGGGGCGTGTGTGGGGGCTAAGAATTTTGGTAGAAATAGCCAGATTTCTACGACCATACACCATTGTTTTCTTCACGATCCTTTCCCCCTATTGTTTGTATGTGTCTTCAGACACACTGCCTGTGCTATTGCAAGTCTGTTGGATACTGGTAAGGTGTGGAGAGGAGCAGTGCTGTAGACAACAGTAATCAACGCACTTTTGTCCTGGTTTGTGTGCCTAACAGTAGGGCGTGAAGACACAGGCACTTTAAACAGGCAATTGTCAAGAAGGTCCCAAAGTGTCGGTTACAATTATGTATAGTTTCAAGAATTACCAATAAACCAAAATTTCACCCTTAATATGTGCAGACAATGGCTTTTGTGCTGTCTTTTATATTAGAACATGTAAACATAACTGGAGGAATCATTCACCTTTTTTTTTATTCCAGTATATGTAATTTACCCTTTTAGATTCATACATTGTTCATTTTAATTTTCCCAGAAGGGATCTCACATTAAATACCATTAAATATTGATCTTTGAGATCAGATTTTCTCTGATAAGGATGGTCAAACCAACAAGAAGCACATTGAAGGAGCTGTAATAGACGCCAAAATAAAAAAGGAAAAGACCGCTAAAAGAGTCCCCTACTTAAGAAATTTCCAAAAGCTTATTTGCCAAAATTAGCTACAAAATTATAGCAGTAATCCTGAGGACTCATTGTGCTTGCCTCTTATGCAATACACTACCTGGGAAAGTGGAGCTGGACTGACTAGTCACACCAGTGGTCTCAGACCTGCAATATCTTAGAACTTGTTAGAAATGCAAATTAATTGGACCCCACCCTAGACCCTTTGAATCAGAAACTGCAGTAATCTATGTTTTAATGAATCCTCCAAGTTTGCACATTTAAGTTGAAGAACCACCGTATTTAAGTATGGTATGCCAAATAAGAAAAAGGTATTCAACACCATCATCAGGTTTTGAGTGTAGGACATTGGACTGGCAGGTAACTATGGTTAGCACTGTTGTCGCTACACGCCATAGGTATTCTGCCTGAGATTCCAGATCAGGCTCACTAATTTGCAGAATTATGTCCTTTCCCATTTTTTTCTTTTTTTTTTTTTTTTTTGAAATTTCTTTAGCACGCCAAGATTTAAAGTAGCCCAACACCAATTACCTACTGATTTATATTACTTTCTAGTTACTACAAAGCTATACTGTAGATAAAAACCTGTGGACAATCCTACTACCTAGCCCAGTGCTTCATCCTTGCCAGCTTCAGTTTTCCATTCTTTTAACAAATACTGAATTAGATCAGCTCATGTCTTTAGGCATCAATTGCTCAACTAGTGGGGAAGATCTACTACCAATATTTTAAATTATACTCAGTGTTACAGTACTGTTGAACTTCTCATCCAAAGAAATTACCACATATTTTTGATATTTTCAGATTTTTTTGTATTGGACAGATCCAGACCTTGATCTTTATTTTTCTTTGTGTACTTCCTTAATCTCAAATCAGTCTTTCTTCTATCTTCAGTGACTTTTCATTTTTTCCAAAAGGACTAAATGTTTCCACCTTCTTTATTTTTGTCTATTACCTTTATTATTCTATTCACCTTGACCTACCCATATCTCATTTATAGTCTCTATTGTCTAATGATTTTTTTTCCTGCTAATTTGTCCCTCAGTTTCTACCTCTGTGTTTTCCTTTCCTTTTCTTCCAAGCCACTGAATTTCCTGACATAGGTATACTCTAGAAAGTTCATGAGTCAAAAACTGAGGAACATTAAAAAACAAACAAACAAAAAAAACTATGAATTATTTATTTAGAGAGAAGAATTACAGGTTTTCTGCATGGACTGGTATTAGGTGTGGTGTTATGTAACATTAGTTAACAAAGGGAAGTAAACAGTCTTAATTAAATTCACAGATAATATTAAAAAGGAAGGCACTGAAAAACAGAACAATGTAACAAAGAAGAGAAAAATTCAAAAGTAGCTTTTAGTTTTTTGTAAAACAATCTTTGATAGCTTGATTTTAGAAATGTTACTTTAGATAAGGTATTAAACACAGTATTTAATGAACAAATAATCAAAAATGCTGGGCAAGGACTTGTGGGTGAAAAGAATCTGAACACTTAGTTTAAAAAATGAATTTGGTTCATTCTGATTTTATTGGCAGCTCAAATATGAATGTAATGCATTCTGAAGTATTTGGCAGTTTTGATACTTGAATATAAGAAAAGGTAACTCTGAGTCAGTAATATAATATTAGAGACTCTCAAGGAATTTAGAGCAATTGTATGAGTAGTTTTTGAGGTGAAACTAAGCAAAAAGTGATAAAGGGCATAATTGTGTTTCATGCCCTAGTACATACTCAGCTAAACAAATAGACTTCAGGTTTATCTAAATAGTGTCAAAAGGTTTCATTGACCTCAAAATTTTGAAAGGAAGCTTTTACTCCTAACCACTAATACTGCTACTGCATTTGTTGACCTTATCTTAAAATTTCAAGATCACAAATTTCCTATTAGAGACATGCTTTGAGAAAATAACACTGAGAAGATACAGGTTAAAGGAAATTATTTTGATGAAAAAAGTAAATAGTTATGCAGCAATTACAGTATGTGGTACAATAATTTAAGATTGATGAAAATTATAAACAATGTGGATAAATTATAGTATGATCTCTGAGGCTGTAAAATAAAATTCAAAGAAAATTATTTGGATCCCTCTTAAAATATTCAACCTTAAATATGGTTAAAGGAATTTTGATCGGTTGGATATAAATATCCCTCCCTTGAAAGAAGAGTAGAAAAATGTCTTTATTTTTAGGTAATTTTATTCTTTAGTCTTTATTTTGATGATTTTTCATTATTCGTTATTGGAAATATTCCCTTTCATCATTTCTAGTCTGTTTTCTTTGCCTAGTAATTTCCTCTAACCAGTAACATTTCTGTTTTTCCTTTCTACACCTTTACATGATAGTGCTCCATGCTAGAAATAAAAGAAAAAAGGGAGTGGAATGGTTTTAAGGTGAGTGAGTGAAGTGGGGGACTCTGGTCCACATTTTCTTTGTAATTACTCTCCCATTTTTTGCCTCTGTCAGCTGACAATTTAATTACCACCTGAAGCACAGTCCTGGGTCTAACTAACCTTTGGCCTCTTATACCTTAGGAATCTTGCAAAGTCTCTCATTCAGGTTGCATTCTTGGGTCTACCAGAGAATCTCCCAGTAGCCCATTTATCTCTAAATTTAGTTAGTACACCAAAGACGCAAGCCTCTGTATAGTCTTTAAAATAACTATACAATGAAAGGGTTAAATTGAGCCTTGAGATAATTATAGATAGATGAAAATATGGTGAGAGTTTTAAATACATTGGAAAAAATTATGAGTAATGTAGTTTTACCTAAAACTACCTGATACTTCTAATTATTTCTTCATTCACAGTTTCGAAGAACTCAATTCTACCTGTTAACACATTTTTCTAATTTTTTAATCTTCATTCGTTACCTCATTGTGAAAATAACAATGAAATATGACACTGAGTACAGGAGTAATTTCCAGATTTCTGGATTTTACAGCCCTCTAAAACTTCAACAAAATTGAAGATTACTGAATTGTGAATTTTATGAAGTGAGAAATATTTTGTTATTACCTAGCATTTCCTACAAGTCTATTTCATGAAAGGAAAAGACAGGTCAAGCCAGAATCATCTCTCTCTCTCTCTCTCTCTCTCTCTCTCTCTCTCTCTCTCTCTCTCACTCTCACACACACACACACACACACACACACACACAAAATGGGTAAGGAAAGTAAGGGACAGGGAGAAAGGAAGGAAGGGAGAGAGAAAAAAAAAGGGGAAATAGAAAGAAATTCCAGAAAAAAAAAAAGCAAAGTCTTTTGAATTACAGAAATTTAGCTTAATGAAATGTGCATGGTATATTATGTCCTTCATGTTCATTTTTCCATGGATGTATTAAAAATTGTCATTGGTTTGCAGACCAGGTTTCCTAGTTTGGGTTCCCCCAGAACCAGACTCTGAAACTAGGATTTAAGTGTTGTTTATTTGGGAGGTGATCCCAGGAAATTTCAGTAGGAGCATAGGGAAGGGAAGAAAGCTCTTATGGGATATCTTGATGAGCGGGTTACGACCAAGAGCAACTAGGGCTCAGTCCTACTGAGGAGCTCTGGGAGATTGCATAGAACTGTCCCTCCCACCCCCAGAGTTGTCACACCAAGGAACCACAATGAAAGTGGACTTTATGCTTGAGCTCCCGTTTGTCGTTGGTTGAGGGCTGCTTCTGAAAGGGTCTCTCCAACACCTTTAGACTACCCTGTGTGTAGGGTGAATATCTCCCATGGCTAAAGAAGGCCCTCGGGTAGAGAGCAACCTGTGTTTGCAGTAAGAGGCCACTGCCTGCTTTGAACAGGTGAATGCCGAGAGTGTATGGGCTTGGCACTGACAGTACCTATTCCACCAGGGTTTGAGGAGCCTTGTGCTAAAGAATTTCATTTCTGTTACATATGGATACTTTGGGATGTTATTTGTTACACTTGAGCCATTTTATATTTAACTTCTGTTCTGTGACCTAACTAAGGCTACTTAGCACAAATAACTAAGGAGCTTTCTCAGTGTTAATCATAGTGTAGCTGGGATGAGAACTAATCATTTCCTGGTTATGCATGTTATCACTGGAGCAGTGCTGACCAGAAGGAGTACTTTTCTAAGACTATCTATTATTGCTTGACTCCAGATATATGTTCTGTCTTTAACATGTATTTTAAGCTAAGCAGTATAGTAGAAGGAAAAGTGATTATGTACTGGACATAAAATAGCTTATTGACAACCTAATGGGAAAAATTCAAGGAAAACTATTGTGAACGTTACAAGAGCATTTTTGAGGAATTAATTTGATAATACATTTTGTTTTATTTAAAAATGTTCCATAATTGATGTCTTGTAGTTGTAGAAAATTTTAAAGTTGTCAAGTGCTTCCTCGTGCATTGTCTCTTTCACAACTCTGAAAAAGTGTGGTAATATTATCTTCAATTGACAATCTGTAAGCTTTTGAGTTCCAAAGGTGTGGTCAATTCACTTAAGTGATAAAGATTTATTATAAAGACTCCTGGGGATGTAAGATAGGACAAGGAAACTGTCCCCCAGTAAAAGATCTAGTCTCGTAGGGAAACGTAGTATCTTTTGTTGTTCAGGATGCACAAGCAGCTCTAGGGAACTAACAGGCATGCTTGTGGTCATGTATGAAGAATGGGGACCACGTTATTACCTCCTTTAGTGGCAGCATCAATCCCATGAGTCCAGAATCCTGTCACAACTTCATTCCATTTCTCTGCTCAAAACAGCCACTGATTCTGACCCTGCCCCCAGTACCAACCACCCCCAACCACTCCGCTCTCCACACCTTTCTACCTCATGATTCCTGCTTACTAGTGGCTTCCATTACGTCTTTCCTTCCAGTTACAAATATTTATTAAGTGTCAGGGAAACAATGGTGAGCCAAAACAGTCATGGTCCTTGCTCACATGGATCATACAATTTAGAAAGAGGCAAACATTTAATCATCTAGCCACATAAATAAATATAGCACTTAACGCTAAGATAAATGATAATAAGAAAAACTAAGCTGACTTGAAATCTTTATGGTTTTTATAGTCACTGACAGATTCTTTATTGAGTGTTCACAGAGCATTACAGTATACTAATGCAGAGAGTAAATCAGCTCCAAATCTGAGTTGCTGGAACAGAGAGACTGTATTTATTTATTTATTTATTTATTGTTGTTTGTTTGTTTGTTTCGGTCTTTTTGCCTTTTTGAGGGCCGCTTCCCATGGCATATGGAGGTTCCCAGGCTAGGGGTCGAATCGGAGCCGTAGTCACTGGCCTACGCCAGAGCCACAGCAATGCAGGATCCGAGCCATGTCTGCAACCTACACCACAGCTCACAGCAACGCCAGATACTTAGCCCGCTGAGCAATGCCAGGGATCGAACCCGAAACCTCACGGTTCCTAGTCGGATTCGTTAACCACTGCACCACAACAGGAACTCTGAGAGACTGTATTCAAATCCCTCCTCTGCCACTGCTAGCTCTGTAACTCTGGTGAAATTACTTAACCTCTCTGCATCACAGTTTCCTCATCTGTTACATGTATGCATGGCAACATCTATTGTTAGGTTGGCTTCCTCTAGAATCAAACCCCAAGACTAGAACTGAATTGTAAGTTATTTGGGAGGCGATCCCAAGAAGCTCCATTGCAGAGGAATGTGAAACAAGGAAGGGAAGGAAGCCAGTCAAAGTTGTGGCATCAAGTAGATAATCATTGTGGGCAAGGGGTCAGGGCTCAAGCCCACTATGGGAAACCATGTTAAATACACCTCAGTTATCCCACATGAGGAATGAAGAAGCTGGGGGGATACCTATTACCCAGCTGCCTTCCACTTTGCATGGAGTCTTCTCCTAGGTTTTCTAACTTGCTGTACTTCTGAGAAATCCCATGCTCACAAATTAGAGAAAGCAAAGCTCCCAGATAGTCACCAGGAGATTCCATGGCCATGCACTAGAATGGTGAGTGACAAGTGAATGTGGGTGGGAGTGATGACAGCTTCTACACCTACCTTCGGAAGGTTTCTATGACAATTTAAGATAACAAGATAATGAAATAAATAGGTGCTTAATAAATTGTATCTATTGCAAAGAATATGTCTTGATAGGATGAGATATGCACAAAATGGTAACAATAACACACTACAATGTAAAATTCAATATGTAATTGTTAACATGAGTTAACATGTTATATTACTGCAATGGCAGCACAGAAGAGTTAGTTTTTGTCCTAGAGAAAAAGAGCAAAACTCTTCCTTGAGTTTCTAAAAACATTGAGCTTATAGCCACTAGCATTGAAATATCTTCCCTGTGAATGTTCACCAAATGAAGTCTCCCCAGTGCGGTGTTTATGCAACTTACAGTATTTAATCTGTTGCATTCTTTCAGTTTGTGTTTAATATTTAAAGCTTTTAAGTTTTTTTAAACATCTACACTATGGAATATAATACACTATTTCTTCTACCTTTTTGGTATCTGTGATGATTAATTTTATGTTTTTAATTTAATTTTATTTGGCTAGGTGGGCTGGCTGTATTAATTATTTAAATACTGTCTAGGTGTTGTTGTGAAGGCATTTTGAAGATGTGGTTAACAGTTGACTCTAAGTAGAGGAGATTACTATTAAAATATGAGTAGGCCTCATTCAATCAGTTTAAGGCCCTAAGAACAAAAACAGATTTCCTGGAGAAGAAGAAATTCACTGCAGTGTCAGCGCCTATCAAGTTTCCAGCTTGCTGACCTGCCCTACGGATTTTTCACTTGCCTGCTCCACAATTATGTAAGCAAATTCCTTAAAATAAAATCTCTTTCTCGCTGAGATATGAATATATCTGTATGATATATAGATAGAGATGAAAATAGACACAGATATATAGAGATCTATTTATATATATACATAATTATAGATTGATATAAATTATAGATTATGAGTTTAACTCTATCTACCTATCTAACTATTTATCATCTATTTCTTATTCTATTTCTCTGGAAAACCCTGGCTGATACAGTGTCCAAATATGTGAAAAGCAACTCATGTATGTTATCAGTCAAATCCAAATCAATAATGAAAGACTGCAAAGCAGCAAACTCTCTATGTAGACCTGAATCCATTATTAAATACTATTTAGGTATATTTGTTCAATAAGCAATAAATCCTCTTAACCTATCTTTACCTTATTTCCATGTGCACTATAAGTGATTTTGAAAAATGCCTTACTAATTTAAAAAATATCTACAGTATTTTTCTATCTATCAATCTAATAGCCTTACCAAAAAAAGAAAACAAAATGAATAAGTTGGTATGTCTTTTATGAATTTCTTCTTGATGAACATAACTAATTATTGTTTCCATCCTAAACTCAAGGCAATTGGTTAATAGTGTTTTCTAAAGTTTTGTTAGATAGTGATATATTTATTATGCATATTTGGAAACTTTTTTTAATCAAGCAAAGAACTAATATTTTAAAATTCTACCCTATGTTATATCTTAGCTCATTTAATCCTCTAAATGACCTTATGGAAAGAATATTACTATTCCCATATAGTAAATAAGAAAACCAAAGCTCCCAAGTTTAAACTACTTGGGAGCCTATACTACAGTGCTATTCTAATCAGAACCTATATTCAAAATCTGTCTTCTGATTTCTCTTGTAATCATTACAGCAACTCATCCAGTTTATTAAGGAATCCATTACCACACCTGAAAGTTTTTTCAGTAGACTAGGATTAGTTTTTATGAAGTTATTTGTTGAAGTCCATTCAAAGTAACCATGTTCCTATCTTGTATTCTCTAACTTGTCTTGGGTTATATAGAACCTTTTTAGGTTGATCTCCAAATCAAGCAATACTCAGTAGACTGAGAGAAAGAATTGAAGGAGTTTTTAAGTTACTGGATGTTAGAAGCAAAGACAATAGCTATTTTTTTTTAATTAATGACTCCCATATAAGCCTAAGAGGATAAGACTGGTATACTGTATTGATCCCTGCTTATCTATAAGAGAATTAGGTGTCGATACCCATTGCCATGGAAAATAGTTCCCTGCCCTGTTGTCAGGTTTTGTCAGGTGATTTACTTAGGCCAGTTATGTGTAAACAGAAGTGACCTGTGCCATTGGATATTTCTGCCAACGATATTGCTCTTTCCCATTGACAATGAGAATTGAATATTCTACAGAGAAGAGATCCCTTCGTGGCTTAGCGGTTACCGAACCCAACTAGGATCTAGGAGGATGGAGGTTCAATCTCAGGCCTCACTCAGTGGGTCGGTGATCCTGCGTTGCTCTGGCTGTGGCCTAGGCCAGCAGCTGCAGCAAGAGTAGAATATTCTACATAGACTGTTCCTCCAGTCAAGGTCCCAGTATAAGAGTAAGAAAACACATGGAGCAAAAACCACAGACAAACTTATTGGCCAACATGTAATGTGAGCAAGGAATAAGCCATTATTATTTTAAGTAACAGATTTCTAGGATCATTTGTTCCTGAAGCAAAAGTTGACTGATAAAGGTGATGGGAATATAACAAATAGAATCAAATACAGTGAAAAGTACTGGTGATTTAGGATTGTGCTAATCGATTGGAGAATGCTGCAAGTTAATACAGCCTAAAATCTGAATTATTTACCATATGGAATAACCAAAAATATCTTCCATAAGGTTATAAGATTACTGAAGAGTGAAAAGGCTTTACAATATGAGTTATCTAGATAACTGTCTACATAGCCATAGTTAGGTCAAAGTGCACTAATTTATCTACAGAATTTGAGCAATTATAATAGATAATATAGACAATCAGAGATTTTTGGAATGGAAATTCTTTGATCCTTTAGACTGAGATGTTAGAACTTGTTTTATATTTTCAGTTTCCCCACTTCTCTATTTGCATTGTTATTAATAAAACCTAAAACTGATGGAAGTTTCTGAATTTGTACTTTGTTATTGGGTGTAAATATTTTTTACGGCTTAGTTAATAAAAAGAACAACCATTAAATTTCTATACTTTTGGGGATGCTTGAACCAACAAGAATTTTTTTGCTGAAAAATCTAAACACAGTAGGTTGAAAAATACAGTACTGTATTATTTTCCTAGTAGTTAATTTATGACTTATGCACATAGCCTGACTTGTTTAAAATTGTACTTTCCTCAAGTAAAATAATAAAACTTTTAAGACTTGGCATTAACGAAACCATGAGAGGATTTTGGCTTGAAGTTTCTTAAATGCATTATGTATTGATGATCTTATTTCCTGAGTGTTCTGACTGAAGTCATGAACAATATGCTGCTTATATAGTCTTTGTTCTTAGATAAGTATATTTAGCCTTTTAAAATGTTCCACTAAACCAATCATCATAACATCATAGGAATAAATTTAATTAAATAATTATTGAAAGTATATGTTATAGTTATTATTTTCTTTTCTATATTTTGCACCTGCAAAGCTTTCATATTATGTTGTTCATCTGATATGAAGAAAGTTCTGAGATTTATTAAAAATATAAACATATGTGATTCCTTTTCATCTAAAAGAATATGCTGTTCCTTATAGTAGTTATTTTTATTTTTAAATTGATTTGAAATTTTTCTTTTTTGGTAAGTTGGTAAAGTATTAGCATTTTCTTTCACTTTAAACATGTTTTCTTTTATTAAGACTATTCTATTCCATTTTATAACAATAGTGCTTACCTAAAACTTTTATGTTTGTCTTATACTGTCATAGCAATATTTCATAACACATTTTTGACTAATTTTTGATACAGAAGCATTCATTTTTACTTCTGTAATTTAAAAAATTAGGAGAATATAATATCAGTAATGTTATGACAAAGTTTTAAGAATTCTGCAAGGAATGGACATAGTGATTATGGCAAATTCTGTTAGTTGTTTGTCCATAAACCTCCTCCAATCTCCTTTCTTGCTAACGGAATCATGAATTAGCAATGAGTCCAGCTTGAGAAATGAAACCAAACTTCTCCAAGCCAGTCTTTAACAGCCCTCTTTCCGTTTGGCCAAAACTTAATTTCCTATCCACCCTTAACACTAAACACAGCCAGGTGATCCAGGTGGGTTTCTTTATGGCTTCTAAATTTTTGTCATTGTTAAAAAGAATTTCTCCATTATAGGACTGTTTTTAGAAATTCTCCCAAGTTATCGTCTAGTGCTTTTATCATTTCATTTTCATATTGTTAAAATATTTAATTCATGTGGACTTTGTTTTATAATAAGGAGTGAAGAAGTCATCCACCTTTTTTTTCCTTTCTGTAAATATAATGCCCTCCATGTACTTACTGTTGCCTTTATTTTGCTTTTTCTCCCATTATATACTTACCCTGCTTTAAAAAAAAAAAAAAAATCTTTGGCTCTCAGAGTGAGGTATTATTAAAAGAAGAAAGTACCATTAAGACTCTCATAGTTAATTATTGGCATTCAGGGAAATCTAGTACATTTAAAAGTTTGGATAATGGGAGATCAAGATCAACCTTCTTGACATTTCCTTCTTGACTTTTCCTTCATCCACTTCATGCAAACATCCACTTTAGAGTGAAAGTGCCAAGGAGGAAAAGAGAAATATCCATAAATATATGTGAAAGATGATGACTTAGCCAAAATTTTGTTGAAAATTTGTGTGTGTTTCAAAAAGATTCCTGACAGCATACTTTTTGGAAATTAAACTAAGGCCTTTTGTAATCAAACACTGTATTTTTAACAAAAGAAGGAAAATCACCTTCTTCTTTCTGTAGAGGAGACTTGCTTCACGTACCTCCTTTTCCTCTGAGTGGATCATGGTTCTCTTTACAGACAAAATACATCCACATACAGTCATGATTTAGGTTAGGCACAGGACTACAGGGAGGACTCCTTTAAAATAATATGTATCCTGGAGTTCCTGCTATAGCACACCAGAAATGAATCTGACTAGTATCCCTGAGGATGCGGGTTTAATCCCTGGCCTTATGCAGTGGGTCACGGACCCAGCGTTGTAGTTAGCTATGGTATAGGTTGCAGATGTGGCTCTGTTCCTGCACTGCTATGGCTGTGGCTATGGCAGTGGCCAGCAGCTGTAGCTCTGATTTTGACCGCTAGCCTAGGAACTTCCATATGCTATGAGTGCGGCCCTAAAAAGCCAAAAAAAGAAAAAGAAAAACCTTATTAATAGAGTTGAGAAAGTATTTTTTTATGAAATTGCCAAAGAGTGAAAACTTGTCAAAGCTGATGGTAAGTAGAGAATTATCATCCTATTCAACTTCTACTTTGATGTACATCTGAAAAGTTCCATAATGAAAGGAAAACAGTAAATTTTTTTTGTTTTTTTTGGTCTTTTTGCCATTTCTTAGGCTGCTCCCTCGGCATATGGAGGTTCCCAGTCTAGGGGTCAAATCGGAGCTGTAGCCGCCAGCCTACGCCAGAGCCACAGCAATGCAGGATCCGAGCTGCGTCTGCAAACTACACCACAGCTCACGGTAATGCCGGATCCTCAACCCACTGAGCAAGGCCAGGGACCGAACCCGCAACCTCAAGGTTCCTAGTCGGATTCGTTAACCACTGAGCCACAACGGGAACTCCAACAGTAACATTTTAAAGTATTAGCTACTTACACCTGACTTTATATAAAGAACCTTAAAACAATGGGGAATGATTTTCTAGCAAGAGGTGAGAAAGGCTCACCTCAGAGAGATACACTCATATCATACAAAAACTGGGAATAAAAAGTTACCATTTCCCAAGCATTTGGAAGTAACCCTTGCCCAACCAAGAAGAAGGAAAAGCCTGAAAGGAGAATAATACAAAAAGGATCTGAAGACACCTACCAAACATTCTTGAAAACACAATGTCTTTTCATAAGACTGAAGTTACCTTACAACACTCTATTAGTGTGGCTGACTAGCTGTTATGAGTCAATATCACACCCCAACTTTTAGGACGTTATGTCATAGTGTTGTAGCTATTTACTATTTTTTTTGCTAACAAAGGGTCTTTCTCTTCAATATATATTTGATCTATGAAGCCAAATTTAGAATATAAAATAAAAAGTATAGATGTAGATTAGTAAGGACTAAAATTAATTAACATACATACATATATTTTAATTTCTAACTTCGATTTCAATTCTAAGATTCTAATGGTCTTTGCTTTGAAATGAACTAAGACAAACAACTTGATGTTCATTAAAATCACATTTGTACTGAATTCTCATTCAAACTTTTCTAATATATAGCTTTATTTTTATCAGGATTCACTTCTGCAAAAATGTTAATTAGAAGAACAAGAGGAAAGGGTTGGTGAATGTGGTATGGTCTGTTGCCAAGCCAGATCCCTCTTGTGGTTATTCATGCCAAAAGTTAAATAATGTTTATTTTCATTTTTATCTCCAGGGTGAAAAAAGGGGAGACAGTGGAGGGGAAGGGACCAAGAAAAGTGAAAAACCAAAATTGTTTTCAAGTATGTCACAAAGATGTATATGAGAGGAACTGGAATAAGATTTCATGTAATAAAGAAGTGGCCTCATTAGGAAAGAATAAACACACACCAGAAAATCTGTATACAGAGGAGAGCTGTGTTTTGTTACTGTTGTTTCATTTGGTTAGGCAGAGAAAGGAGTCTGGGGGAAAGCAAGAGGTGTAAAGAAGCTTTTAATGAAGTTTTGAAGGGTAACTTGAATATGCATAATTTGCTTTTTTATTTTTTATTTTTTGCTTTTTAGAGCCATACCTGTGCCATATGGAAATTCCCAAGCTAGAGGTGGAATCAGTGCTGCAGCTGCTGGCCTATGCCACAGCCATAGCAACACGGGATCCAAGCTTCATCTGTGACCTACACCACAGCTCACAGCAATGCTGGATCCTTAACCCACTGAGGTGGGACAGGAATTGAATGTGCATCCTCATGGGTACTAGTGAGATATTTTTCCACTGAGCCACAATGGAAAGTCCCATAATTTGCTTTTATAGTTATAGTTATATTTATTTTGGATGTGTTTCCAAGTTGACATGAATCTGAAGTTGAAATAAAATAGGCCTAGTTTTATTTCAGCTTAAGTTCAATAAATGAACTTCACTCACATTAGTCTAACGCATGTGTATTACTGATACTGTTAAAAGTCACATTATAAAAATGTTATGATAATTTTATTATCAATAACTCAAATATTCATAAATGTAAAAACAAAAGACTGGAAGGAGATATTACATATGGAAAGCTGTCTGCTCATTCATCATTTCACTAAATTCAGGATACAGTATAACAAAAATCATAGGCATTGTTTTTACAGATCTACCACTTACAGTTTAGGTGATTTTAGGTAAATCAAACTTAATAAAATTCTATTCCTATATGTGCAACTTCAATGACTATATCTTTTTTTTTTTACTTCTAGAAGTTACATTTAGTATTTTTTTCAAAATTGCCTGGTACTGTTTGGGAATGTCAATTTTTTGCTAGTTTTTTTTTTTAATCTTATATTTTTGAAACATACACAGTAGATTTCAAATAATATGTTGTCAATATCTAATAGTTCTACTTTCTAAAATTCTTGAGATCTAAGCATGCTATTTCTTGTGTGTGTTGACTAACTGATGATAGATTATCTCCTCATGTATTTTGTAATTTTGAAATTTGAGTACACTGTAATGAGAGCTTTATTTGTGGTAATCCTGCATGGGCTGTGCTTCTAGAATAATTTGTATTTTCACGTGGAGGCAAGAAGAAGTAACAGGGACCACATCCTCTGCCTGAAACAACTAAAATGTTGGACAAAATATATGAAGCAACTGTTTTTAAAGACAACAGACATTAAACAACAAAGACAATGACCTCCTGACAGATGAGAAACAAATGAAGTGAGCTCCACAGTTAAGAGGGCATTCAGAGAAAGAAAACAAGAGAAACCCAGCAGGTTTTTTTGTTTTTGTTGTTGTTGTTTGTTTGAGGTAAAGAGGTGGAACTGGGAATATGGAAAGGCCAAGGAGGTAGAGTTTACAAAGCAGAGTATCAAGGAGGAGCGACCTACATAGAGAGAGAGAGTTCCAGAGACCTATAGACAGTCTCCTCAACTCTAAACACCCTAATTAAAGGACAGATTGATAGACTGTATAAAGAAGCAAGACCTAACTGTATCCTATCTACAGGAAGCCCACTTTAAGTCATAAGACAGTTTTAAAGTAAAAGGATAGAAAAAAAATAGTCAATGCCAACACTAAGCAAAACAAAGCTGGAATAGCTATATTAATATTAGGTAAAATGTATTCCAAAGCAAAGAATAAAAGCAAGGATAAAGAAAATAATTTTATTGACTGATTTGGTGTTTGCTTCTGCAAGTCTCCCCATAAGAAATACTAGCTTTGATATTAGTGGACACAGAGGGAGAAGAGAATAGGTCTTAGACAAATAAATGGCAGGGAGTTGGCACTGAGGCTGGGAATTTCTTGGCCTAAAGGTTTCCAGGTCCTACAGAGAGTATAAATTCTATTCTCAAATCTGAGTTCTGTTCTGAGGCAAATTCTGGGGAGACTGTTTTCTGACCCAGAACGCAGGGAGATGACTAGCTTTCCTGTCTCCTAGTGTCATAGGGTTACTTTTTCTACCTCACCCATTCCCTGAATGGCAGGGAGTCCATCCTTCTGCAGAGGGTCTCAGTTCTCACCCCCAACCCTGCTCAGCCCAGCCCTGCCTTCCCATACCTATGCTTAGAGTGAAAGAGAACACCTTCTCTGCCTGTCCTTGAAGAACCCCACAACGCCACCGTTGGTTCACACTTTTAGCCCTAGTTTTAGTCTTCTCCTCACATTTGACCTCTAACTATTTCCTATTTTGCTTGTAAGCTTGTCTATGTGTTTAAAAGGATGTTTCTTAAATTTTATCAAGTATTTTTTGGTGTGTTCCTTTGGAAGTTTTTCAGAAATTGTTCATCATATTTATTGCTGGTAATGGAAGTCTGTCTTTCTCTATGCAAATTGGGGATAATTGTGGCTATCTTGGGACAAGGGTAATATTTGAAGATAATATTCATAAATGCTCAGCACAGTGCCTGAAGCATATTTAGTGCTCGTAATAGATAGTTATTACGGTGTGAGTGACTAGGGACTCAAAGAAACAGTGCTTTGGAGAGCACAAAACTCTGTAAAGAATGCACTCTGGGGAATAAAAAAGTAGGTGGTACACAAAGGTCTTGTTACTTTTACAGACTCTCTATAGGAATTTATCAAGACTTTTTCCCCTAAAACTTTTTATTTTTTGTATGAGTGATTGTAATTTGTTTCTTTATTTGAAGTACTCTTCCTTTTTCACAAGGAAAAATTATATATAAATGATTTCATTATCTGACCATGACTCTATCTCCTATGTACTGCATAGGAGGTTAATTCTGAAAGAGGGAAAAGTTCACTCGTACCATCACTGTAATTAGTATTGAACTTCCCAGGCCAGAGGGTCAAATTGTAGCTGCAGCTGCTGGCCTACACCACAGCCACAGCAACACGGGATCCAAGCTGCACTTGAAACTTACACCACAACTCTTGACAATGCTGGATCCTTAACTCACTGAGGAAGGCCAGGGATTGAACCCGCATCCTCATGGATACTAGCTGAGCCACAATGGGAACTCCTCAGTTTTTAAAGATTACTCTCCATTTACAGTTGTTATAAAATATTGGCTATATTCCCTGTATTATACAGTATATCCTTCTATCTTATTTTATACTTAATGGTTTGTACCCTTAATCCCCTATCCCTATATTGCTCCTCCTGGCTTCCTTCTCCCCATTGGTAACCACTAGTTTGTTCTTTGTATCTGTAAGTCTGCTTCTTTTTTGTTATATTCAGTAGTTTGCTGTCTTTTTTAGATTCTATATATAAGTGATATCATACAATATTTGTCTTTCTCTGTCTGGTTTATTTCACTTAGCCTAATATGCTCCAAGCCCATCCATGCTGTTGCAAATGGCAAATTTTCATTCTGTTTTAATGGCTGAGTAATATTCCATTGTGCATATATACTACATCTTCTTTATCCAGTCATCTACTGATGGACACTTAGGTTGCTTCTATATCTTGGCAATTGTAAATAATGCTGCTATGAACACTGGGGTGCATGTATCTTTTTAAATTAGTGTTTTCATTTTTTTTAGATATATATCCAGGAGTGGAATTGCTGGGTTATATGTTAGTTCTATTTTTAGTTTTTTGAGAACCCTCCATACTGTTTTCATAGTGGCTACACCAATTTAATTTCCACCAACAGTATAAAGGTTCCCTTTTATCCATATCTTCTCCAATGTTTCTGATTTATAGACTTTTTGATAATAGCCATTCTGATAAGTGTGAAGTGATATCTCATTTTGTTTTGATTTTCATTTCCCAGCTAAGGTGTTAATTTTTTAAGTTAATCTACATTTCAGGTATATATAGAGAGGTCAGTAGAACACTATTCTGTTGAGGTTTTTGCTGGTGAGGTGTCTGGTACTTTTTAGTTTTGTTTTTTTTAATAGATATTATTGACATAAAATATGCACAGAAGTATGCAGATAATAATTGCACTGCTCAGCTGTCTTTCACAAAATGAGCACTCTCAAGTAAGCAGAAAGAAGATCAATAAATAGGACACTAACAGAATCTCAGAAACCCCTTTCCACTTCCTATACTTCTTACCCCAGTGATAACCACTAACCTGACTTCCAAAACCCACAGGTTCATTTTGCCTGCTTCCAACTCATATCAGTAGAATCATACGGTGTATTCTCTATAATATCTGGTTTCTTTTACTCAGCATTGTTTGTGATATTTATCTTGTAGCTGTAGTCATTTTTATTACCATATAATATCCTATGGTCTGAATAAACAATAATTGGTTCCACTGTAGATGGATATGTGGCTGGTTTCCAGATTCTGGCTATTACAAATAGCAATACTATAAACATTTTACCCATGCATTTTGCTTAACATGTATATACTTTTCTGTTGAGCTTATGCCAAGGTGGGGAATCCCTAGAACATATGGTATGCATATATTCAGCTTTAGTAGATGCTGCCGAGCAATTTTCCTAAGTTGTTTTTCCAATTTATACTCTCAACAGCATATGTGAGTTTCCGTTGTTCCACATCCTCACCAGCACTTGCTATTGTCTCTTTTTAATTTTAATAAAGGTGGTGATAGAGAGCATTGTCTTTATGGTTTTAATCTGCATTAGCTTGACAAATATTTAAATTATTCACCTTCATACTTTATTGGCTATTTGGATATACATTTTTGTGAGGTGCTTTATTAAGTCTTTTGTTCATTTACCTATTGGATTATCAGTCATTTTCTTTTTTTGTATAAGTTCTTTATGTAATCTAGATAAGACTTGTTTATTAAACATATAATGGTATCTTTTGATAAATAAAACTTTTAAATTTTCAAGTAGGACAATACATCTTTTTTTCCTTTAAGTTTATCAACTTTTGTGTCCCATTTAAGAAGGTTTTGCCTACTCCAAAAACATGAAGTTATTCTTTTATGTTTTCTTCTACTATATCTGTATAGTGAAATTTACGATTAAGATAGGGAGTTAACTAAAAGTGATTCAATGGAAGTTTTTTGGTACAAAAAGAAATTCATAGACCAGCACAAAAATTATTCTTTATCTGTCCTTAATGATAGGTTGTCAGTATTTTCTATTGACGAGGACACCACTGACCAGCCCATATAGTCAATATGCTTTATTTATATAAAATATTAAAATAAGTATATTTTATATTATAATATTAAAATAAATGTATATACTTATTAACTATTTAATGGAATATAATTATTACCCCATATAGCTTTAGAAATCCTTAACAAATCTTCATTCCTTTATTAAAATCACAGTTAAAGAACCCAGCCATGTATTTTTATATTTAAATAATTCACAAACTCTTCTGGTAGTACTATGTGGCCACCACCAGGGTAAACATAACCCATCAGAATGTTGTTGAACAACTCTTCTTTCTGCCTTGCTGTTTTATTAGTATTTTTCATTATACCATTTTGTCACTTTCATAACATGTTCTTTGACTTTCTCCCTTAATTTCTACATATAAATTTCTTAAAATATATCTGTTTAGGGTGGTAGATTCTCTCTCTCAATTTTAAAAAAAGACATAATGAGAGTGGCCAGATCAAAGGGAATTTAAGATCATTTATATTTTTTATTTAATTTTTGTTTGTTTGTTTGTTTGTTTGTGTCTTTTTATGGCTGCACCATGGCACATGGAAGTTCCCGGGCTAGGGGTGGAATGGGAGCTGCAGATTCTGGCCTACACCACAGCTACAGCAATGCCAGATCCAGGCTGAGTCTGTGACCCAGACCACAGATCATGGCAAAGCCAAGTCCTTAATCCATTGAGCAAGGCTAGGGTTCAAACCCATGTCCTCATTGATACTAGCCAGGTTCATTACCACTGAGCCATGGTGAGAACACCTACTATTGTTTTAGAACTGTATCTTCTTCCTTACATATACGTAGTCAGAGCCAAATTTAATGCTCAATTACAGCAAATATATTAGAAATTGAAATAAACAGTTTGGCTTCTTTGTATCATTTCAATCTTTTCATCTATGTTTATTCAACTTTATGAAAGACATCCTCTCAAATCCTTTTTGAAAAGTAGTGATGTATAAATACTTTAAGATCAACAGAATTCAACTTTCTGTAATGCTATAATAGAATTGTACTTAAAAAGCATTTTTTAAAATTTTTTTATTTTCCCACTGTACAGCAAGGGGGTCAGGTTATCCTTACATGTATATATTACAATTACATTTTCCCCCCACCCTTTGTTCTGTTGCAACATGAGTATCTAGACAAAGTTCTCAATGCTATTCAGCAGGATCTCCTTGTATATCTATTCTAAGTTGTGTCTGATCAGTCCAAACTCCCGATCCCTCCCACTCCCTCCCTCTCCCATCAGGCAGCCACAAGTCTTTTCTCCAAGTCCATGATTTTCTTTTCTGAGGAGATGTTCATTTGTGCTGGATATTAGATTCCAGTTATAAGTGATATCATATGGTATTTGTCTTTGTCTTTCTGGCTCATTTCACTCAGGATGAGATTCTCTAGTTCCATCCATGTTGCTGCAAATGGCATTATGTCATTCTTTTTTATGGCTGAGTAGTATTCCATTGTGTATATATACCACATCTTCCGAATCCAATCATCTGTCGATGGACATTTGGGTTGTTTCCATGTCCTGGCTATTGTGAATAGTGCTGCAATGAACATGCGGGTGCATGTGTCTCTTAAAAAGCATTTTGTATCATCTTTCACTGTTTTCCCCCTTGATCCTATAACCTGGTTTTCTATATAACATCAAGGCAGTCACGTTGATTTGCTTCATTTATGATCAAATTTTCATTGATGGCTTTCTGAAACTTTATGGTACTGAATTCTGAGAGCATGCATTGTATATTTACTTGAAATTTTCCCAATTTTATATGCCATACTTGAAAAGAGGATAAGGTAAAACCCCAAAATGTTGACTGCAAATTCAACTTTAAGTTTAACAGTATAGTTATTATGAATGAAATAAATTGTGTTTCATGTGCTAAAAATATATATATAAATTACAGCCCACCTATATTCAAAATAGGTTTGAGATACATTTATGGATTTGTTTACTGTAAGCTTCTTTCATTTAAATATAAAATATTAATGGAGATATACTTATTTTTATACATACCTTTTCCTTGAATTGTCATTAATATTTTAGTTTTAGTATTTATTTTCTCTTTAAAGATGACATATTAATGTCACATAAATGTACATTAATAATGTAAGATGTATGATTATTAAAAATATCAGGAACTTGGTTCTAAAATCAGAAGAATTTTGTAGCAAATATCCCACCTTGCCTGGCGGCAGCTCTAACTACAAGCTCCTCAGATGCCAGCATAGTTACTCCTTGGAGTTAGCAGCTACCATGGCACATTGAGCTGAATGGATACAGATGGTCTAGAGAGGAATTCCTACAGACAGAAATTATGAAGGCTGATCAGAACACTGAAGCTGTTCCACAGTCCTCAGTGGTTTTATTCACTACTTTATTTATCTATGTAGTATCATACTTTGCCCCTTTTTAAAAATTATCTTACTTTGACCATGTAACATAACAAAATTTCACCCACTCATTCCACACACATTTATTGAATACCTGTAACAGGGCACCATATTAGTTTTCTATTACTGTTTCACAAATTATCAAAAACTTTGCAGCTTAAAACAATACAAATCTATTAACTCACAGTTCTGTAGGTCAGAAGTCCAGGCACATGATGGGATTCTCTGCTCAGGGTCTCATCTGGCTGAAATGAAGGTGTTGCCTGAGGCTGCACTTCTTATCTGGGGCTTAGGTTGTTATCCAAACTCATTCAGGTTGTTGGCAGAATTTAATTCCTTGTGGTTGCTGGACTGAGGCCTCTGCTTCCTTGCTGGCTCTCGGCTGTGGGCTGCTCTTAGCTCCTGGAGGCTGCCTACCATTCCCTGCTGTATGATCTTGTCCACCACCTAGCTTTTGCTATCTTATAGACCAGTCAAAATGTGTCCCTCTGTCTTCTTCTGTGATCAGGTAAGAAAACTCTATTGTTAAGACTCCTATAATTAGGTTAGGCCCACCAAGGTGGTTTCCCTATCTTAAAGTCAACTGATTTAGGACATTAATAAATCTGTAAAATCCCTTTGCAGCAATGCACAGACTAGCTTTTGATAGAATAAGTGGAAGAAGATATATGTATACTGGACATCAGGTGCCAGGAATCTTGGAAGGCCATCTTAGAAGTCTATCTAAGAGTCAGATATTTACTATGTGGCATATTACTTGGAATGCAATAGAGAAAAAAAATACAAAAGTCCATGTGGAGCAGACATTCTAGAAAGTTAGGGAAGAATTATACATACATACATACACACATACACACACATATATGTATAATACTAGTATCTTATCATTTCAGGAGCTTTAGGAAATAACCAGATATAGTCATCTGAATAGGCAAATATACCTGTTTCACATTTGATATTCTCTGCTAGTGTTTCATTAACTATTTTTAATAGACGGCATTTTTTAATGTGATTGAAAATGTGTGCATAATGAAAATGTATGAGTTGTCCTTTTACTTTTTGAGCATTTCTTTTTCAATTTCAGATTCATGGAACTTGAAATAGGGACTTTAAAGATCATGCCATCCTTTTTTAGCATTTAAGGGTAAGAGTTGAAAGGAGAATTTTCCTGTTTATAGTTAATAAAATATCAATGTTCTATTATATATTTTTGAATATGTGTACTTCTTTTCAAATGATAACAGATGTGACCATCCTAATGAGTGCATTTCTTGAAATAGAGCAGAAACTTAAATAGCTAGAATGGGCAGGATACCAAGGAAACAGACTAATCAAGCAGATGGTGACTGTTTCCTAGGGAAAGTCTGAGTAAACCAGTAACTCTGCAGCAGGGATCTGAAAATAAAGGAACATTTATGGGCATGGAAAACTTACCGTTTTTCCATATATTTTTTCATTACACTATAATAAATAATTAGATTTAAATATATTTTTTTATGTGTTGCCATTGATAATATGAAATTCAGTTGTTTTCTTCATTATCATGTTTTCATATTAATCAAATTCTGTCAAAAATTTTTTGTAATTAAGATCCAGCAATGAATTTTTTTTTTTTGCAAAATCTTTGGAGTGTTTCTATTGGTCTTTAAAAATTATTTAATCATTTTACAATGAATTGATTTTTAAATTTAATAAAATAGATTTATAAATGACAGGACTGGCAGTATAAAAAATAAAAATCACAATAATAACTGAAGTTATTTTCTAAAGAATAAAATTTTGCCTAAAAACCGAAGTAAAAACAAACAAACCAATGAACAAACATATCCTAGCAGGAAACCAGGAACGGAATAAAACACAAAAAGGTATCTCTGGCATAGTGCCCTGAAGGTCAACCACCATGGCCAAGAACATGACGTAATGTCAGAGATAAGAAAACACCCTGGGTTAGATCCTTGTCATTCTGATCCTAAGACCATTAGGGATCATGTAAAAATGTAATCTGCACAGTGATTCATAAAATTGTCATGTATTTTATTTAATTTCTACCCAATAACATCCTGATGAGGCAAAACAGTTCCTGTTGTCCCCATTTTACAGATGAATAAACTATATAGAGAAATTAGTTTTCCAAAATACGAGTTACTAAGTGACAGAACAGGAATTGAATCTTCTAATTCTAAATTGAGTCTTCTAATTCTGAATCCAATACACCTTTAGGTTGAAGAATGAAACAGGGGAGAGAGTGGATATAGTTGCAGAAATGAATTTTGTTTCCATTTAGCATTTTAATATATAGACAGCCCATAGTTTGCCTGTGTTCTTACCACACTGTGCAGTATTTAGTTTACAAAGCTAAAGCTTTGGAGTTAGCATTATTTTTTTTTTTTTTTAAATCATACTCAGCTTCCTTCCAAAAGCTGTGAAGGGTTTGTGTTTTTTCATAGAAATTTCCTTTCAGGAATGTCTTTGCTTTGTCTTAGTATCAGCTGAAAGAAATCAAAGGGAACAACTACAAAACAAAGGGAATCTGATGGATCTTTCAAGTGGTGAATCCTTTACATTGATTTCATGATGCTGGAGATATGCCACAAAAACATCCAAGTTAATTATGGAAGGAAAGGAAAAGAAAGATGAATTTGAAAAAGGTAGTGAAGAAGAACCAACTTTGGTGGAATGTGAGGGCTTGCAATCTGATGCAAGTACCAATACAGTCTGGTGGTCTGTTCTCCTAAGAGAAAAGAATAACTCTTCAGAATTATTCAGATGTTTTATACTTTAATTCTGACCTCCTCCCCATCTATCACTAAACAAAGCTTATACCTTAGAAAGAATAGGAGTAAATAGAATACTTCCAACATCCCAACATCTCTAATCCTTGTAGCTTTCTATAGAATTAAAAAAAAGACTTTAACGTATATACATTAAAATTCTCATTGAGCCTAGACAGAAACATTAAAAATTTAATTGTTTACAAAATATGCATATATGGAAGTCTTGGGCACAGGCTAGCCTCTGTTCACTACAACCTTTTGCTTTTATTCATTGACAAACCACTAAACATTACCCAGCATTCCTTGCATTTAAGTGTAAAGACTTAATTCCAGCCAATGGAATCTAAAAGAAAGTATGGTATGTCATTTTTTCCAGGTCCATGTGATCCTACATGTTCCTTTCCCTTTCACTTGCCAAAGGATATTGGAGGGCACATGTGGAAGTTGGCAAAATCTCCTATAATTTAGAACTGCTGAATTAACTGTGGTGGGGCAAAAAAACCCCCAAATACCACCTAAAAACCTTCGGCTGCCTAGGTTTATTTATGTATGAGAGAAATAATTTCCATTATGTTTGAACCATTAGGCATTTTGGGTCAACTTATTACAGCTCTTAGTCAGTTTAGCCTACCTTAACTAATTCAGTGTGCTAGACCAAGTGCCTCATTAGAGTATACGCTTAGGATATTCGAATTTTTTAAATAAATGACAAGAGTTGCCATCTTTTCCCTGTAGCCCATCCATTCCACCCAAGAGTCCCCAGTCTTGACTCCTCTCTGAGATTTGTACCACTTCTAGAGAAAACAGTGTGTTTTCATGTTACCTTGGGGTCAACAGCACTGGTTCACTCTAGACCTAATCTCAACTGTTCCATGTCCTTTAACTCAAAGGACCCTGGTCAGTTCAGGTAAAAATTCTGTCAACTGAAGATAATCCTGAATTAGGAGAAGTCAAGATTTCTGGAGACAATACTACTTTAAAATCTGAGGCTTTAGGATCCAGGGTAAAATTCAGTTTCTATACTGCCACTCTGCTAGAGCTAATGCTTAGAGGCAGATTGAACTTCTAGGTCTCTCCAACCACTGATAAGCCCGAGAGGAATACTCAAGACATAACTGAGAGAGTGTGGCAACTTTAAAGATGTTAGCTTTGTGTTCTGGTTGCTTGCTATTGCAGGACTCTGGGGATTAAACATTTACGGTCAAATAAATGTGTGTCTAAGCTATCCTCTGAAAAGAGTAGGAGTCACCTTAGTTATAAAAAAAATTACATAGACGTAGCTAATTTAATGATACTTTAGACAAAGGATGAAAAACAGAAAGGGTGACAGCATCTGAGTGGTATTCACAATCCTTTTTATGTCAGACAAGAGCTGTCCATCTGTATGGGAGCCTATGGGACTCTATTTGCTTATTCATTTAAAAATTTTTAGGATTATAATAAGTTAATATATATTACAAAGAATTTCTTAACTTACTTTGCTTAGCTAGTTCAAATGTTAATATCTAACACAGCACAATTATAGAGTAGGAAATGACTGTTGAGAAAACTATTAACTAATCTATAGGTCTTGTTTAAATGTCATTAATTGATCACACATTGCATTTAGTTGTCATGTCTCCTTGGTCTCCTCCAATCTGAGAGTCTCTCAGTCTTTCCTCACCTTTCATGACTATGGCACTTTTGAAGAGTCAAATATTGGCAAGGGTGTGTTGCAGTTTGTGTTTATCTGATGTCTCCTCAGGATGATATTCAGAGTAGGCATTTTTGGCATTTACCACAGAAGTGATGTTATGCCCTTATCAGGGCATTATAGCTGGAGGCACATGATGCTGAGAGGTCTCTTACTGATGATGTTAGGAGACATATCCGTATCATGTGCTTCCCACTAAGATGCATTAAGAAAGGCACAACATGCTCCTTTCCTTTTCACTGGCCAGATGCTGATGCTCAGGTGACTTTGGACGTTATCTGTAAAAGATATGGAAAAGCTTTCTTCAGTCTAGGTCCTTGAATGATTGCATGGAGCAGAATCCTTTTCAGCTCCACCCAGGAAACTGCAGCTGTCTTAGTCCGCTTATATGTGAAAAAAATACAGTTTTATTGTGTTTGAGCCATTGTACTCTGAGTTCTTTCTCCAGAGCTGTTAGCTTACCTTGGTATATTACCTAGAATTACTTAGACTCATGCCCTGCTAGAAAAAGTGCTTCATCCAAAGATACTCTTGTGATTTTCTTCTCTCTGTGTTAGGACTTGACAAATATGTTGTTATAGCCCACCGTTTCCACAAATATTTCTGTTCAGTTTCCTCCAAATTCAAGTATTTGAAATATTTTAAGCTTGATATCCTACTCCTTTCTTTATTTATACTGTATTTTATGTCCTCTTTGTCTTTTTTTTTTTTTTTTTTTTTTTTTTTTTGCTTTTTAGGGCTGAGCTTGTCACATATGGAAGTTCCCAGGTTAAAGGTCGAATCAGAGCTGCAGCCGCCAGCCTATGCCACAGCCACACCAACAGATCCGAGCTGCATCTGCGACCTACACCACAGCTCATGGCAATGCCAGATCCTTAACCCACTGAGTGAGGCCAGGGATCAAGCCCACATCCTCATGGATACACTGAGCCATGATGGGAACTCCCTTTTTGTCTTTAAGCACCCTAAAACTTGTTGTTTTTTACAGTGTTTAATAAGATTAATCAGTCTGTTTACCACTTTTAAAGAATATAGACATTGCTTCTTGCCTCCCACATACTTTAGCATTTCTTTTAAGGAGGGTCTGCAAGTGGTAAATTGTGTTTTTCTTTTTCCTGAAAAATGTATTTATTTTACAATAAGTTTTGAGTAATAGTTTTATCCTTTGAAGATGTTTGTTTCCTAGAATCAAACTTGTAAAAATGAAATGGATTAAAATCCCCTGAAAAATACAGAGAATCTCAGATTGGGTTTCAAAAAAATCTAAGCTTAAACTATATACCTTTTTTCAAGAATAATACCTAAAATATAATAATCTCAGCAAACTGAAAGTAATTGGGTGAGAATAATGGGGTGAAAAGGGGTACACAAAAGAATCCAACCAAAATAAATCTGTCAGAGCAATACTGATATTAGGAAAAACACTTTATAGCAATATCATGATTAGGGTTAAAGAAGCTGATTACTTAATGACAAAAGGATCAATTCACCGCAATGACAAGGACTGATGAAGCTCATCCATATTCATTTTCTCTTCTTTTTTTGGCACACAGCTAAAATTCTCCTGATAGCTTCTTATAATTTTATTGGAACCATGTTAGCTGATTTTTAGACATGGAATATGTCCAAGTGACATTTGCCACTTCTAGGTCTGGCATATTGATTCTTTTGATGTGTGACCTTTCAGACTCTCCATTCCGCAGTGATTTTTGAAATCACTTGTTGAAGATAGATATGCATTAGGCACTGCTACATCTTCCATTTTTTTCCCTTACTGATGAGAGTTTTTACTACAGCTATTCTGTGATCCATTATTTATATTACATCTGTGTTTGTGTGTTTGTCAGTGTTGGTGAAGGTAAGCTTGTCTTTCATAGGATTTGATTTCAGGAGAAACCAAATACATGTTAGAGGAGACCACACATTCCTTGGACAGCTTGGACTTTGAATGCCCTGACTAGAGGGGACTTTCAGTTATCTTCCCTGGGGAAGATGAAGATGAGTATATTCTTCATGCAGAAATAAGAGTGAAATGATCACAGAACATTCCTTTTCTCCTTTTCTTCCAGGACAACAGTTCAAATACATTTCTCAGACAGAAGTGATCTATGCCACTTCTAGTCCTGGTACACAAAAATAATTTATATGCCTCATCTTCCACTTTCTGTTCTCATTCTGGGGCACCCTTGGAGATCACATGATGACAATTATATGCCATAAGAAGAAAGATGATTGGGTCCTTGATTAAGTGCATTGATCAATCAACCAAAAGCTGGACCTTCCCAAAGAGTAATAAAATAGTGAAAGACTGATCAGTAATGTAGAGAGGACACTAATAAATAATATTGGGAATAAAAATAAAATAATTACAGATATAATACAAATTAAAATACCAAAAATCATAAGAAAATTGTTAAATATTATAAAAATAAATTTTAAGACTAATGTGAATGGGAGATCCCTTCGTGGCTTAGTGGTTAACAAACCCGACCAGGATCCGTGAAGATGTGGGTTCGATCCCTGGCCTTGCTCAGTGGGATAGGGATGTGGTGGTGCCATGAGCTGTGGTGTAGGTCACAGATGCGACTTGGATCCCACATTGCTGTGCCTGTGGTGTAGGCTGGCAGCTGCAGCTCCGAGTCAACCCTTACCCTGGGAACTTCCATATGCCACGAGTAAAAAAAAAAAAGACTAACACAAATGGAAAAATTTCTATAAAAATTTAAATAACCTATTAACAAAAGAAGAGTAAACTTGTATCTAAGGAGATAATCACCAGAGAAGGAGAGTCAGCGGGCAAAAATCTTTCCAAAATTAAGGCTCCGAGTCTAGACAATTTTATAAGCAGTTTTTGAAAGGACAGAAAAATTCCTCTTTTGAAAGGACAGAAGAATTCCTCTTTTGCACAGAAAATTGTGAAAAATTGAAAAAGAGGGAAACTCTACAGTTGCTTTTATGAGGTTAATGTATTTTAGGTAACAAAATAGAAAAACAAAAAGAGAAAGAAAAATTATAGGCTAATCTCCCTTATAAGTATATATGCAAATATCTTGATGTGTTGACAAACTGAATTAAACAAGTATTTTTAAAAATACATTATAGTCGGAGTTCCCGTCGTGGCGCAGTGGTTAACGAATCCGACTAGGAACCATGAGGTTGAGGGTTCGGTCCCTGCCCTTGCTCAGTGGGTTAACGATCCGGCGTTGCCGTGAGCTGTGGTGTAGGTTGCAGACGCGGCTCGGATCTCGCATTGCTGTGGCTCTGGCGTAGGCCGGTGGCTACAGCTCCGATTCAACCCCTAGCCTGGGAACCTCCATATGCCGAGGGAGCGGCCCAAGAAATAGCAACAACAACAACAACAACAAAAAGACAAAAAAAAAAAAAAATACATTATAGTCAAGGATAGTTTATCCCAGGAATATTTGAGCATTATAAAATTCTCATGAGTATTAAGAACAAGCAAATAATATCTATTTTCTCCACCAATCATCAGCATTGCTCTGGAGTTTCTAAACAGTGAAATAAAATAAGTAAGAAATAGCAGTTATATGAACTAGAAAGAATCAAATATTTATTATTTGAAGATTATTTGCACAGAAAATCCAATGATATCTATAGCCAAACAACTAGAACTAAAATGACAGTTAAACAAAGTTTCTAAGTAGAAGAGCAACGTACCAAAATCAATAGAATATCTCTATACCAATTGCTAATGAGGTTGACCCAATGCCTTAATATTTTTCCCTGCATGCATAAATGAAATGATATTTCTCCACTAAATATTGACATTTCTAAAATTATAATAATAAACTCCTATAAATTCATAAATAAATTGATAGACCAATAAAACATACTCAGAGATAGGAACAGATACACATATGTGAGAACTTGGTACATGACAGGCATGGCATTACGATTGAGGGCTTAAAAAAAAACCAACAAAAACACAAAAAACTACTCAATAAATGATGGTGGGACTACTCTTAGCCATATAGGAACAAATAAAATCTCTGCCTTAAACTATTTTTAAGAACATATTCCAGGGGAATGAAATATATTTATTTTTATTTATTTATTGCCTTTTTTTTTTTAAGGGCTGCATATGCGACATATGGAATTTTCCAGGCTAGGGATTAAATGAGCGTTACAGCTGCTGGCCTACACCACAGCCACAGCAACATGGGATCTGAGCCATGTCTGCAATCTCTACTGCAGCTGATGGAAATGCCAGATCCTTAACTCACTGAGTGAGGCCAGGGATCAAACCCATGCCCTCATGTACACTATTTGGGCTTGTTATTGCTGAGACACAATGGAAACTTATTAGGAATGAAATTTAAATGTAAAGAGAAAAACTTTAAAACTTTTCTAACAATATAGAAGAATTTATAAATTTAGGATAGAGAAGGATTTCATAAGCGAAACAGGAAAATACTGACAATTTGGCAACATTAAATTAATAATGTATGTTTTAATAAAGACATCAGAAAAAATTAAAAGACAAATCAGACTGTGAGAAAATATTTACTACAAATTCAGCTTGTAAAATACTTCTTATTTACACTAAATAAAGAGCGCCTCAAATAGATGAAGAATAGCAAAAGAGGACAAAAACATAAATACAGTTCACACAAGAGACCCAGATGGCTAATAAACATATGAAAAGATGCTGAAGTATATTAGTATCAGAAAAACACCACTGTGAACAAATGAGTTTACATATAACACAGAGCAGATATACAAAATTTGAATTAACTAGAAGAAAAAGCCATAAAGTGTTAGCATGCAAAATGCACACATACACAGACACACACCCCCCAAAATAAAATCCAAAAGTGTCTTATTAAAAACATGATTTTGAACAACTATGGTAGCAGATACTGTTAGCTGCCTATCCAATACGCATCCCTCTTTCTTCCTAAGGAAAAAACACACAGAATTGTCCAGCACAAAAAGAGGTGAGTTCCAAGTGATGATTCATGACTAGCCTGACTCAGTCATGACTTGTACTCTCTCTCTCAGTCATCCTTGAAGACTGGGCTAGATGTGAAAATTTTCTAGCCAATAAGACATAAGGAGACATATTTGGGAGGAGGTGTTTCTATAAAAATTTTGTTGTCTCTGTTCTGTCCACTCAACTTCCTTATTTGTACCCAAAAATAATGGCTGGAGCTATGTCAACCATCCTGTCACCACGAACAGAAGACAAAGAGAATTGCAAACATATAAGTTGTTATAGTTAGGTTCTTTCACACTTTCTGCCAAATGCCATTCTGTAACTGAACAGGACCCTATGGGACCCTTCCAGGACAGGACACCCCACCACCCAACAAACATTCCCTCTACAGGCCTCTTGTTTTCAGAAAAAGTTCAGCCTCCTAGATCTTCCCTGAATTCTAAAGAATAAATTTAATGAGAAGTGAGAAAATGCAGAAAGAAAGGAAACAGTCAACCAAGACAAAATAATAGTTTAACCATTAAACAAAGTTAAGGACCTTTAGGTCCTCCTCAAGGGCTATAGATAATATTCTGAGCCATGTCCTTTGAACAGTTTTACAGATACTAAAACCCCCACCAATGCTGCTCAGAAGCACATAGACTCCAAACTTGTTGGAACCAGAAGGTTGATGAGGTTGATTCCTGATTATCTCACCAGCAACCAACCAGAAGAATGTCCGTAAGCTGATCATGCACCCCACAACCCCTCTCCCTCACCCTGTCTTTAAAAATCTTTTCCTGAAAAGCTTTGGGGAGTTTGGGCCTTTTTTTTGTTTTGCAATTAAAAAAATTTTTTTCTTTGTAGGGCCATACCAGCAGCATATGGAAGTTCCCAGGCTAGGGGTCGAATTGGGCTACAGCTGCTGGCCTACACTACAGCCACAGCAATATGGGATCTGAGCCGCATCTGCGACCTACACCACAGCTCATGACAACTCTGGGTCCCCGACCCACTGAGTGAGGCCAGGGATTGAACCTGCATCCTCATGGATACTGCTCAGATTCATTTCCGCTCCACCACAACAGGAACGCCCTTTAATTTTTTTTTTATTATAGTTGATTAACAAATGTTCTGTCAATTTCTGCTATACAGCAAAGTGACTCAGTTATACATATATGTACATTCTTTTCCTCATAGTATCTTCCATCGTGTTCCATAACAAGTGATTGGACATAATTCCTTGTGCTATACAGCAAGATCTCATTGCTTATGAACTCCAAATACAATAGTTTGCACCTACTAACCCCAAATTCCCAGTCCATCCCACTCCCTCCCCCTCCCTCTTGGCAACCACAAGTCTGTTCTCAGTTTCTTTTTTGTAGATAGGTTCATTTGTGCTGTGTATTAGATTCCAGATATGTGTTATCATATGGCATTTGTCTTTCTCTTTCTGACTTACCTCAGTTAGTATGAGAATTAAGCACTTGTTACCTGGACGCCTTGATTGGTGCCCTGCAATAAATGCTTCACTTTTCTTTGCCATGAACCAGTATCAGTAGATTTGGCTTTATTGCACACAAGTGAATAGACCTAAGTTAGGTTGGATAACAATACTACTTGACATAACTACCTTGGTGAGCAGTTTGTCAATATATAGTAAGTGGAACATGTTCTCATCCTGAAGATGGAAATTGGGTATCTATTTTATATCCTATGGGAAAACTTGTCACACATGCACAAGGTCCATACTGCAGCATTGGCCATATAACATTGGGAACAATCTAATTGTCCCTTAATGAATAAATGATATATTTTTGAATATTTGTACAGTAGAATGAGATAGATCAGGTTAAATAAGTGAACTAAACATGTATTGATACAGATATTTCTGAAAAATATTTTTTGAATCAAAAGAACAAATTACACAGGCATAATATATCAAACCATTTATATAAATTTTAACACACAAACTTATTTTCATATTGTTTAGGTTCCCATATTTATCTGGAAAACATAAAATATGGGCAAGACTTGAGACTAGTGATACTTCAGACTAGTGATTAGTTTAGTAATGTTGTAAGGGAAATGGAATTTGGGGACAACTACCAGAAGAATATGGTGTATTTGAATGTTTTAATTACTTAAATCCAAATTTTAAAAAAGCATGAGAATTCATTTATATTGTTTATATCTGCATTCGGAATATGCGGTTGTTATATTATTTTGTGTACCATGTGTTTGAAATATTCATGATTTGAAAATGAAAGTAAGAGAATATGTACAAAATTTTGAAGAACACTAGTGAAACTGTGAATCACTGGGAAGTTTATTTCTGGATGGAAAAAATGTTTGGTACCTCAGAAAACTAAATATAGAACTACCATATGACCCAGCAATCCCACTCTTGGGCATATATCCAGACAAAACTTTCCTTGAAAAAGACACATGCATCTGTATGTTCATTGCAGCACTATTCACAATAGCCAAGACATGGAAACAACCCAAATGTCCATCCACATATGATTGGATTCGGAAGATGTGGTATATATACACAATGGAATACTACTCAGCCACAAAAAAGAACAAAATAATGCCACTTGCTGCAACATGGATACAACTAGAGACTCTCATACTAAGTGAAGTAAGTCAGGAAGAGAAAGACAAATACCATAGGAGAGCACTTATATCTAGAATCTAATAGAGGGCACAAATGAAACTTTACACAGAAAAGAAAATCATGGATATGGGGAACAGATTTGTGGTTGCCAGGGGGAGAAGGGGAGGGAGTGGGATGGACTGGAAATTTGGGGTTAATAGATGCAAACTATTCCCTTTGAAATAGATAAGCAATCATATCCTGCTCTATAGCACTGGGAACTATATCTAGTCACTTATGATGTAGCATGTTAATGTGTGAAAAAAGAATGAATATATGTATGTGTGACTGGGTCACCTTGCTGTACAGTTGAAAATTGACAGAACACTGTAAACCAGCTATAATGGAAAAAAATCATTAAAAAAAAAACAAAATAGAACAAAACAACTCAAAAAAATTTTGTAACAATATCAATCACTCTAAGATCAATATACAAACTTAATGTAATCCAATTATAAATTCCAATAGGATTTCTTCTGAAAAAGAATGGATGTGTATATGTATAACTGAATTACTTTGCTGTACAGAAGAAATTAACACAACTCAGTAAATCAACAGTACTTCAATAAAAAATTAAAAATGAAAAAAATTCTAGTAAGGTTCTTATGGAAATTCACAAGATAACTTTAAATTGGAATATGATAATAACCATGAAATATTTATGAGAAGAAAATAAAGAATATATACTATACTATTAGTCAAGGTTCTCCAAAGATATAGAATCAACAGGATGTATTCATAGAAAGAGAGAGAGAAGGGACTCTTAAGTAAAATGGCTCCTCCAGTTGCGGAGGTTTGACAAGTCCAAATCCACAGGGTAGGCTGGCAGGCTGGAGACCCAGGGAAGGGTTGTGGTGGTTCAAATAAATCCAGCCAAACAAACAAAAAAATCACAATAAAACTCAGGAATGAGGAAATTATGTTAAAATGATTCTAGTGAATATTAAACCCATTTAAATGTAGAACTAAGAATAAAAAATAGATATTATGTCAGAGGATAGAGAGCAAATATTATTCAAATTGATGAAGTAAACACCAGTAGGAAATGGGAGGTGATAAAAAGGAGACAAGAGGAAGTTTTAAGCATGCTGCCTTCCTCTATTTATTATTAGGAAGTCACTCAACACTCACTAAAATTGAAACAAGGAATATAAAAAATACATGGTGACTTCAAACTCAGTGATTTCAATAAGATTTCCTCAAGCTAGAGTGACTCAAACCCCCCCTAAATACCTTTGGAGATCAAGAAACATTTAGCTGAAATTAATTCTTTCAATCACTTTAGCATCTTTCACCTTTGGTAAATTCTAGTAAAATTAACTTCAATATTTTTATTTGAAATGGCTTGTGTCCTCCCATTATATTTTTCTATCAAACTATTCTTTCATTTGTATATATTTGTGTACATAGATTCCTGGGATGATTTTTATTCCAAGGTTAAATATGATTTACGACCCTCTATAATATAAGCATATGAGGACAGGAAAATTTATTGGATGTTTTCACTGTTAGACCTTCAGTGTTTAGTTCAGTGCCAGGCACAGAGCAGGTACTCAGTAAAGAGTTTTTTGACAGTGGGAATTGGGGTGATGTTATTATTTCAACTTTCTTACTGTTTAAACTTTTTAAAAATATTAATTATGTATCGTTTTAATAAGAAGTCATCCAAGTTCCATTCAGAAGATGATGCAATATACGTAAAATGAAATATTACATAGCCTCAAAAGAATGAAATATTGCCATTTGCAGCAACATGGACAGACCTATAGAATATTATACCTAGTGAAATAAGTCAGAGAAAGACATACACTTTATTATATTACTTACATGCAGAATCTAAAAAATAATGTAAATGAATCTATATACAAAACAGAAACAGACTCACAGACATAGAGAAGAAACTTATGGCTATCAAAGGGAGAGGGAGGTGGGATTGACAAATTAGAAGCATATGATTAACAGATTAAAAAACTACTATACATAAAATAGATAAGCAATAAGATTTTATTGCATAGCATAGGGAATTATATTTAATATCTTGTAATAATTGATAATGGAATACAATCTGCCAAAAATTTCCACAACTGAATCCCTATGGTATATACCTGAAACTAATACAATATTGTAAATCAACTGTATTTCGATATAAACAAAAAAAATTTAAATTTAAAAAACAATGAAGGAAATGCAGAAGTGGAAAACTGCTACATGTATATATGAGTAGATCAATGAAACAATTAAAAATCCTGAAGCTCATTCCATAAGCACAAAAATTTCAAGCCAAATCAGCATTAAATAAAATCAATGAATATAAATATATTAGAAGAAAATATAGGAAACAATTTTCAAAATTTTTATGTAGGGAAGTCTTTACTAAGTCAGACTCAGAAATTAGAAACTATAATGGAAATATCGATAGATTTAAGCACATAAAATTGAAACACCTGCATGATAAAGGAAACCATAAAAAACCTTAAAAGATAAAACACTGACTGCAGAGAAATATTTGCACTATACATGTCAATCTTTAATGCCTATATTATAAGTACCCACATATAAGTAAGATCAAGACGATCCAACAGAAACCTGAGCCAAGGATATGAACATGCAATTCACAGAAGAAATATAAATGACTGATAACTATGAAAATATGATCAGGTTTGCCAGTAATCATGAGTATGAAAGAATAAGTATTTTTTTGCTCATTACACTGACAAAAATGAAATGTGATAATATGCAGTGTTGACAAGGTGTATGGACTTGGGTACCTTCATACATTGTTAATGGTAGTTTAGTACTGCCAGAGTTCCCATGTGGCTCAGTTGTAACAAACCTGACTAGTGTCCATGAGGATGTGGGTTTGATCTCTGGCCTTGCTCAGTGGGTTAAGGATTCAGCATTGCCATGAGCTGTGGTGTAGGTTGCAGATGCAGCTCAGATCTGGCATTGCTGTAGCTGTTGTTTGGCTGGTAACTGCAGCTCCAATTTGACTCCTAGCCTGGGAACTTCCATATGCTGCAGGTGCAGCCCTAAAAAGCAAATAATAAAAATAAAATAAAATAAATTAAATTAAAAAACTAAATTGGTTCTGCCTTTTCATAGGGTAGTTTGGCAGTATCTATACAATACATTATGTATATATGTTTTATCCATCCTACTTAAGAAATATGTCTATAGAAATACTTGTATGTAGTAATAGCTAATACAAATGGGATGCCTCCAATGTTCTAGAGATTTTCTGAATGCTCACCTTTATTCACACAACAGCTACCTATCAGGTAAATACTACTGCTGTTCATATTACAAATGAAAAAACTGAGGACCGGAGCAGTTTTCTATGTGTCCATGGTTACATGTAGTAAAAAGGTGGCGGAACTGGAATTTGAACCCAAGCAATTTGTCTCTAGACCCATACCCTCAAATAATAATGTATTGTAAAGACTCATGTACAAAGATGTTCATTGCATAGAAGTATTTGCAATGATGAAAAAAGTGAAACCTACTCAAATATTCATTAAAAAGTTACTGTTACATTCATTTCATGTATGCATACAATGTAATACTGTTTAAAATTAGCATATTTTAATGTATTCTAACATTAAAATATATTGGAGATGTAATTAAATGAATAATTCAGTTCAAAGAATATTTATATACATAATTTTACCTATTCAAAAATATATAATTTATACACTGTATATATATTATGTTTATACATATATGTATCTAAGTGTGTACATATAGAAAATGGCCTGGCATAATCCTAAACCAAACTAGTATTATTATATTTTAAAAATTCTATTGGAATATAGCTAACTTACAAAGTTTTATTAATTTCAGTCTTACAGCAAAGTAAATCAGTTTTACATGTACATATATCCATTCCATTTCAGATTCTTTCGTCATATAGGTTACCACACAGTACTGAGTAAATTTCTCTGTGCTATCCAGTAGGTGTCTGATAACTATCTGTTCTGCATATAGTTGTATGTATAAATCAATTCCCACCCCTGTAATTTCTCTCTCCCCCCTTGGTAAACATTAGACAAAACTACTTTTGTATAAGGACGAAGGTTTGGGGCAGGAAGGCTTGCGAAATGAAGGCTGTTTTTTCACTTGGAAATTTATTTTTCTCTATTTTTGAAATTTTACAATGACATTGTATGTTTATACAAGTAGGTAAATAGTTTTAGAAAAAGTCAGATATCTATTATGTAAGTAATAATAAGAAACTAATTTTGGAAAAGAATTCAACTAAACATAAATCATAGTTTTTGGTTTTGTTTTTCTTTCCAAAATATTTCTTTTCTATGACAAATCTATATTAATTAAAAAAAAATTTTAAGTGAGGAAAAAAAAGATACTTTTGATGACTCAGATAACTCTTTGGCACTTCCTCAGACATTCTTGTCTTATCCCAGCCACCACTGTTGTAATTAACTCTGGATAGGCTGTGTTCTTCTGTGCCTGTGTAATCAACTGCTCTCTATAGGCCTGTGTCATTTGCCTCTCACCTTTTCTTCCAGGACTTTCCTGTTGCATCTGAATCATAAGATGCTGTAGGACCTGCTCATAACCCAGACATATCAGTTTGGGAGAGCAACAGACTAATTTCCTGTGCAGAGAACTTTTTCCAAGGGAAATATGAGCTAGCATGTAAACTCTTTCCCTTGTTTTATGGAATATCTGGGGAAGCGGCGATTTATAGAGCCTCTTAGAAGACAGTCCTATGATAAACAATCGATTGCACTCAATAGCAAACAATACCAAATGGGTAATGCACTCTTCCTGGTGTGCTCTTTTTGCTCTCATTTTTCTCACTCTTGCTTCCCTGGGATTGGAATCTATGATAAATAGTTCATAAGATGTTACTCTCTTAGCATGCTTTCTGGAGAATCCATGCTAAGAGAGTGGCCTAGTTATGAACCATCTTCCCTGAAGAGATAATCTGAAAAAAATTGTTTGCTTTATAAATGTTAGGGTAAATAGTGTATTACTTGTGAAAATAATTCTATGGCTGCAGAGGGCAGTCACTTTAGACTGGAAAGATGAGAGTGAACAAATGAACCATTTTTTTTATAGATCTGCACAATATTCCTGCTAATTGAGAGCATGATTGAAATGTTGTCTGTTGATATGAAATTATTTAAGTTAGACATGAAACTTTTGTTTTCTTTTTAGGGACATACCTGCAGCATATGGAAGTTCTGGGGCCAGGGGTTGAATCAGAGCTGCAGCTGCCAGCCTATGCCGCAGCCACAGCAACACCAGATCTGATCTGCATCTGTGGCCTACATGCTGCAGCTCTGGGCAATGCTGGATCCTTAACCCATTGGCCAGGGATTGAACCCGCATCTTCAGGGATACTAGTCAGGTTCTTAACCTGCTGAGCAACAATGGGAACTCCCCAAACTTTCTAATATACTTAATTAAAATTTGTATTTAAATTATAACTTTAAAAAACAATATATACTGAATCTGTGCTTTTTGACCTTTGGCTAGTGTGTAGCTGTTAGAATTTTGCCTGTTTTCTGAGGTAAACGTTCTCCAAATTTACTATTAATTAAATATATATTAATTATTATTAATTCTATTGTTCTGTGGATTATATTTGTATACATAATTATAAAAATTAAAATTTGTGAAATAACAATATTTCATTTTTATAGAATAGAAAATATCAGTTTAAATGCAATAATATAAATGAGTTGAGCAGGAGATGACTAATATCAGAGGTAATATGATTTAAATAAGTCCCCGATAATTACATGTGTAATGCCAAATATTTTGCATTGAGGCTTGTAATTAATATCTATACTTAAAATATGAAATTAGTGATAGATGATACACCAAATCTTTGACACAGCAATTTAACTCAAAATGAACAATTAATTTATACTTAGATGCTGAGTAAGAAATTAACAAATACCGTTTGAGAAAATATTCCTCTGCTTTAAAAAGCATTGCCTTACATCGTCTCAGGAGGCAATTAAAATTAAATTTGACAATTAATTAAGATAATTTTCCTCATCTATTTGGCTATAACTCTTTCTTTGTGGGGCACAGATGGATGATGACTTCACTGCTATCATGGGAGGGAAGAGTTGCAATGAGACACTGGCTGTAACTTCTAGAACACTTGCCTCCCTAGTGAGATTATCTTCTAGAAGGGGTGCATAGTCAATACAGATAGAGATAAATTTGAGTTATGTTTAATGGGTATTGACTGGAAATTCATGTATATGAATCTGACTAAAATTAGACCTTTTGGTAGCTGTTCACACTTCACATAAAGAATGTGAGGTGTGACTGGGGAAAGAGTCCCACAATGAGGGAGGTTTTACACTGGCATTCACATCTGTGTAAAATCATATTACCACATAATGCAGCTTATATGCTTTTGGTTGAATAGATCAGATGATTATATTTCCTGTATTATCTGAAATATTATCTAGTTAGAGAAGGTGCTACCACAGATGTATTTTATGCCATGAGATATTTACGGAGTTCCTGCTGTGGCACAATGGGATTGGTGGCATCTCTGGAGCACTGGACACAGGTTCGATCCCTGGCTTTGCACACTAGTTGAAGGACCTGGTGTTGCTGCAGTTGTGGTGTAGGTCGCAACTGTGGCTGGGATCTGATCCCTGGCCAGGGAAATCTGTATGTCTTGGGGTGGTCCAAAAAAAATTACTAATTAATTAATTAAATGTACCTAACTTATCTCAGGGAAAATTCTTTATATTAGCTTGGATTCAGAGTCTGAAGAGAAGACTTATGTGCTGGGATCTCATGGGACAGACAATGGGAGTGTAGCAGGGAAGGAGAGACAATACAAAGTTATGTTATCAGGTGTGTCACCATTAGAATAAATGCCACAGCTCGGTCTGTGAGATCATCTTCCACAAGACTATAAATGACTTCATCTTCTCTTCTTCATCCCTTGGGAGGACAAATGGGGAAGTAATAGTCTTCTGGAATCCTTCTGTTAATCAAAGGTCATGATGGTTAATGTTATCTTTCAGCTTGTCTGAGCTACTGAATGCCCAGATATCTGGTTAAACATTATTTCTGGATGTGTCTGTGAAGGCGTTTCTGGAAGAGATTAGCATTTGAATGGTACTAATTAAAGCAGATTGTCCTCCCCAGTGTGGATGAGCACCATCCAAAGTGTGGAGGGTTCAAAAAGAAAAAAAAAAAGGCAGTGAAAAGTTGAATTTTCTCTGCCCGAATGAATGCTTGTTGAGCTAGGACATGGCTCTTCTGCCCTTAGCACTCCTGTTTCTCAGAACTTCAGAGTTAGACTGGAATCTACACCATTAGTTCTCCAGCGTTTAGGCTTTCAAACTGCTCCATTGGCTTTCCAGGGTCTTCAGGTTGCAGATGGCAGATTATAGGACTTCCCAGCTGCCACAATCACATAAGCCAATTATCTTATAACAAATCTCATTTTGTATATAAATATATCCTTTTGATTCTGCTTCTATGGAACCCTAAGCAATACAAACTTTCATCATTTGGGGCTTTAATCTCCCCACGCTCCTGACTTTTCCATGTGTGACAGCCTAGCAGTCCTGTGGCATCTCATGCTTCAGCACTAAAGAGAGTCCTAGTGAGTCAGAGTGATAACTCAGGTAGTCATTGTAGGAGCAAGGGCTTTGATGCATTCTTTGATATGGCTATTGATTAACACTTGTGGATTAAGGGCTCCAGGGAGTAACATTTCTACAGGCCTAGTTTACCACAGAGAGTGTACCTAAGCTCATATGGACATTAATCTCTACCCCCCTGTGACTCAGTCTATGGGAAGAGAAAGGCAAAGAAGCCATGAGACTTATGGGACATTTACACATCTAAGACCCCTTTTGGGCAAGGACTGATATAGATAATTGGGCAAGGACTGATATAGATAATTGGGCAAGGCATGGGATAAAACCACATCTTTCTGGACCCCACATTGATAACCCCCATCTTTAAGGGATAAAAACTCCTATAGGACAATAGAGAGGGGAACTCTTCTTCCCCCTCCCAGCTGTCCTGGCAGCTATTTGCTTTCCTGTAATAAAGACTTTGCTTGCTTGCTTGCTTCCTGTGTGTTTTCAAACTTCATTCTTCTGCTCCATGAAGAAGAACCCAGATTCTGGTAACATCTTTCTGGCAGCACTAGGGATGGAGGACAGGCACTATTAGCTTGCATGCATGTGAAGTTGGTTGAAGTCCTCAGAGAATGTTGCTGTAATGGCTGGTGCTGGTGGAGTAAGCGTGTAAAGGTCTTAAGGACTGGTGAGGCCAAGATAAGTAAATGATGTTTTATTACAAAAAGACAATTGTTCCAAGTGTGTATTTTACCTGGCAGGATTTTTTTTTCCTGGGGAAAAATGCTTATATTTCACTTGTTTCTTAAAGACAAAAACAGTACTTTAGCAATTAGTGACAAATTATTTTTGAGAGAAATACATGTAATGGGGATAGCATTTTGAATAAAAACATTTGAAAAAATTTCCATTTTTATGGGATACCATGGCTAAAAATGATTAAGTACACCACCTATAAAACTCCTTATTTGCACAGTTGAAATAATTTTCCAAGTTATTCTAAACTCTTGAAATAAAGAATTTCATTGAGTTTTAAATTCATTTGTTATATTAAGCATAATTAAAACATTAACATGTTTTTTTGCCATGATTTTTATTTTATTTTATTTTATTTATTTTATTTTTAATTACTCAAATGAATTTGTCACATCTGTAGTTGTATAATGATCATAACAATCTGATTTCACAGGATTTCCATCCCACAGCCCAAGCACATCACCCCACCCCCCAAACTCTCCTCTGGAGACCATAAGTTTTTCAATGTCTGTGAGTCAGCAACTGTTCTGCTAAGAAGTTCACTCTGTCCTTTTTTCAGATTCCACATGTCAGTGAAAGCATTTGATGTTGGTGTCTCATTGTATGGCTGACCTCACTTAGCATGATAGTTTCTAGGTCCATCCATGTTGCAAAAAATGCTGGTATTTCATTCCTTTTAGCTGAGTAATATTCCATTGTGTATATGTACCACAACTTCTGGATCCACTCCTCTGTCAATGGACATTTAGGTTGTTTCCATGTTTTGGCTATTGTAAATAGTGCTGCAATGAACATTGGAGCACATGTGTCTTTGCAAGATGTGGTTTTCTCTGGATAGATGCCCAGGAGTGGGATTACTGGATCAAATGGTAGTTCTATGTTTAGTTTTCTGAGGAATCTGCATACTGCTTTCCACAGTGGTTGCACCAATTTACAATCCCACCAACAGTGTACTAGTGTTCCTTTTTCTCTACACCCTCTCCAGCACTAATTGTTTGTAGACTTTTGGATGATGGCCATTCTGGCTGGTGTAAGGTGGTACCTCAGAGTGGTTTTGATTTGCATCTCTCTAATAATGAGTGATGTTGAACATCTTTTCACGTGTTTATTGGCAATCTGTATGTCTTCTTTGGAGAACTGTCTGTTTAGATCTTCTGCCCATTTTTTGATAGGCTTGTTTGTTTTTTTGGTATGGAGCTACAGAAGTTGTTTATAAATTTTGGAGATTAACCCTTTGTCAGTCGATTCACTTGCAAAGGTTTTCTCCCATTCTGTGGGTTGTCTTTTTGTGTTGTTTAGGGTTTCCTTTGCTGTGCAGAAACTTTTAAGTTTGAGTAGGTCCCATTTGTTTATTTTTGTTTTTGTTGTCAATACTCTGAGAGGTGAATCCGAGAAGATGTTGCTGTCGTTTATGTCAGAGAGTGTTTGGCCTATGTTTTCCTCTAAGAGTTTTATAGTGTCTGGTCTTATATTTAGGTCTTTAATCCATTTGGAGTTTATTTTTCCTTTTGATTGATTTATAGGAAGGCTAATTGATATAAGGGTAAATTGAAATTTACTATATAAAAGTTATTGAAAATATTTGTATATTTGGTAGATGGAATTGAAAAAATGAGTATCAGAATTTGGTAAATACAGCCAATGATGTACTTCTTTTATTTGGATGTAAAGTTTTTGTGAAGTTTCTCTTTCAGTAAGAAAAGTCATTAAAAACAGGTACTGATATAAAGTAACCTTAGTAACAGAACTTCAAATCATTCCATTATGAAGTTTACGTCAGAATTTTAAAAAATTCAATTATAAAGTGATTAATAGTATTTTTTTTTAAATTGCCACACCCACAGGTAAGTTCTGGGGCTAGGGGTTAAATTGGAGCTGCACCTGAGGCCTACACGACAACCACAGAAACAGTGGATCTGAGCCACATCTGTGAGCTACACCTCAGCTAGAGGCAACACCAGAGCTTTAAGCCATTGAGCCAGGCCAAGGATTAAACCCACATCCTCACAGACACTATGTCGTGTTCATAATCTGCTGAACCACTATGGTAAATTTGATAGTAATTATCTAGTGTGAACAAAAATTTTGTCATAGTAATAGCAAAATGAAATAGGTTTAACTATAGTTTATTTCATATAAATTTCATCCTTTAAAATGCCTTTTATAATAAATATCTTTAGAGAAGTACATATGTATAATTTATAAATAAATATTATAGCGTATGCTGAAAATTCTTGATTGACAGGAGTTTGTGATTTATAAAAATAAAGACACTCATTCTAGAAAACATTATCCATTATATAATGGTATATAAATTTTCCTTTATAAAGCCATGCTACACCTCTAGGACAATAGTCTTATAAACTTTGCAGAACAGGTACTCTGTGGGTTCCTATGTAGTTTTACTACATATGACTTCTTGGTGATAATTTCTAGCTATCTTCCTAATCATTTCTCCTCATTCACTTAAGACCTCAACTACTGACTCACTACCTTCCTGTATATCTTAATTCCTGTCATTGTTCTTAGTGATTGCAAGAACCACGTGGATAAAATACACTAAACTTCAGCCTTTCTGTTCCTTGACCTCTCCTTCACTTTTTTCCTCAACTCCACCTATGCCACCTACTCACATGAGCACTGGGATTTGTCATCATCAGTAAGGAAACCATCTCCTAAGTCTTTCTCTAAAGTATCCTACTTTATGACCCTCACCTCCTATTCTACTTTCCTTATTCTTTTCTCCCTTTACTTCAGTTCTTTAACACACTGTAACCTCCAATCTACAGACCCCTCTCTTTGTCTGCATTTCAGTAGCTGAATATTGGTGGAAAAAAACTAGACTGACTGGTAATACTTGAAATTCATGACCAAAACTTCAAATGCTCATTCCATCCTGCCTAGTACTCTTGTTCATTTTCATAGTAAATTTGCTTTTCACTTTCTCAGATGACTGATCTAAACCTTCTCTTCACTCCTTACACTCCTGACCTGAACTTAACTGAGAGAATAGGAAAGTAAATCCCCTCATCTTCCTACCCTAAATCTAACCATACAGAACCTACTCCCTGTGCTTACAATGAAGGAAATATCCCTTCTACTTTTCCCCACACTTAATCCTCTCTTGCTTTCTCATGAGCTGGGATTTCTGTCTCTCACCCTTTCTACTGGACCATACCAATTAACATATTAACAGGTCACATGTTAAAGAATTAAACACGCTTCTGTTGAGCCCACATTCTTTTGCAGGTATCGCCTAATTTATCTGCATCTTTCTGTTAAACACGTGTAACATGTTATCATTGCTCATCGTCACCTCTTTATTTCTCCTAATTAATTATTCACCTCATTCTAATCTAGCTTCCTTTTCCACCTCTGCACTGAAACTCCTTTTGTCAAGGACTCCCACAGTCTCCATATTGCCAAACCTAATTCCTCTGTCCTCTCACTTGGTGCCTTGATAGCATATGACACAGCGAAACATTTCCTCTTTGGAAACTTTTCTTCCCTCAGCTCTCTGACACCACACTCTGCTGTTTTTTCTCTTACCTCATTGTTGTTTCTTCTCTTTCCCAAGGCTCAGAGCTAGTCCTCTTTTAAATTCTATCAGAACTTTCTCCTTAGATGATCTCATTCATTTTCATAGATTTAACTACAGTACACTAGGGACTGGTTCCAGGAGCTCCCACAAAGATCAAAATGTGCAGATGCTCAAGTTCCTTGTATAACATGGCATAGTATGTTATATATGCCATATATACACACACATTCTCTCATATACACACATTCTCTCATATACTCTATATCATCTCTAGATTAGTCATAATACCTAATACAATGTAAATATTATGTAAATAGTTGTAAGTAAAATGTAAACACTATGTAAATAGTTATAAATTAAATGTAAATGCAAGGTAAATAGTTGCCGGAACAACAAATTCAAATTTTGCATTCTGGAACTTTCTGGAATTTTCTTTTTCTGAATATTTTTGATATATCATTTGTTGAATCTGTGGATGTGGAACCCACAGAAACAGAGGGACAACTTATATGCTAATGATTTCAAAATTAAATTTCTTGCCCAGTGTCCATAACTGAGCTGCTGATTTTCTCCCCAAATCCACTCTTGGCCCATTCTTTTTACTCTCAGTATTTGACACCACCATTCATCCATTTTTTTTTTTAGCATGAAACTTTGGTATCTTTTTTAATTCTTTTCTTTCTATAATTCCCCACATTCAGTCATCATCCAGTTCTCTTGATTCTATGACTAAAAATATCTGATTTTTCCACTTTCCTCCCTCTATATACCACCATCCTAAATTAAGCCACCATAATCTCTTTTCTGGACTATTTTAAATAGGTTTCAATTGTCTCATTGCTTCCCTTCTTGTTCTTATTCAAAAATATCTTTTTAATAATCCAGTCTGAGTTATTATTTAAAAACATGAATCAGGCCATGTCACTTGTCCCTTAGGTTCATTCAACAGCTTCTCAGCTTCTTGGAAATAGATCCATGCTTCTTCGGCTGTGCTACAAGACTGCATGGTGTGGCTTCCATCTATCTCTACAAAGTCACCTCCATCATGTTATCCCTTGATTACAATATGCCAACCCCATTTTCCTCTCTTCTGTTTTTCAAATTCCTAAAGTACTTTTTGATGCTATGGACTTTGCACTGCCTCTTTTCTTTGCCTACAAAGCTTGCACCTTAGCGTTTTGCGCACCTAGCTCATTTTCATTCTTTAAGTATCAGCTTAAATGTTATTTCCCCAGAGAGTTCTTTCTTGACTTTTGAAGACATACTTGTACCAAATGTAGTCATTCATTTTTTTTTTTTTCTTTTTACCTTTTCTAGGGCCGCCCCCGTGCATATGATGGTTCCCAGGCTAGGGGTCAAATCGGAGCTGTAGCCGTCGGCCTTCACCAGAGCCACAGCAATGAGGGATCCGAGCCATGTCTGCAACCTACACCACAGCTCATGGCAATGCCCGATCCTTAACCCACTGAGTAAGGCCAGGGATTGAACCTGCGACCTCATGCTTCCTAATTGGATTCATTAACCACTGAGCCACGACGGGAATGCCCAAATGTAGTTATTCTTTATTGCATCTCCCTTCAGACCTCTTATTATAATCTTTATCTGGCTTATTTATTTATCTATAATTTCTTGTTTGTGATTCATTACAGAATATAAATTGTATGTACATAGAAGTCTTTTATCATGTGTTGTGTCTAGTACAGTGTCTAGAACGAGATAAATCCATGATAAATATTTATGAATATGTGAAGCCATCTTTTTCCTTGGCTTCCTTGGTGCTATGTTATCTTAGTTTTCTTCTTACCACTCTTTTATTTACATTTTCTCATTTGCTCACCTATGACCATCTATATTAGTCTATTCAGACTGCCATAACAAAATACCACAGGATCAAACAAAATAATTTTATTTTCTTACAGTTTTGGAGCCTGGAAGTCTATGATCAAGGTTTCAGTTGATTTAGTTTCTGGTGAGTGTTCTATTCCTTCCTTGCAGTGGCTGCTTCTTCACTTTGTCCTTCTCACTGGACATTTCCTTGATGCATGCTGGGGTGGGGGAAGGGAACACAGAGAACCCTCTGTCTCTTCTTACAAACATACTAATCCTATTGGATCAGGGCCCCACCTTTATAACTTCATTTAGTTTTTATTATTTTTTCTTTTTTTTTTAGGGCCATACCTGTGGCATATGGAAGTGCCCAGGCTAGGGATTGAATCAGAGCTGCAACTGCTGGCCATAGCCACAGCCACAGCCACAGCAATGCCAGATATTAGCAATGTCTGTGACCACACCACAGCTAACGGCAATGCCAGATCCTTAACCCACTGATCGCAGTCAGGGGTCAAACCCTCAGCCTCATGGATCCTACTCAGGTTTGTTACCTCTGAGCCATGATGGGAACTCTGAATTTTAATTATTTTCTTAATGGTCCCATCTCCAAACACATCCACACCAGGTGTTACAGCTTAAGCACATGAATTTTGGAGGAACACAAACATTCATTTTATAATATCATGTGTTTCCTTGGAGATCTCATTTATAGTAACAAAGTACGCATGTTGGGTTCTCTATATTAAACTCTTATACTGCTTATTTTTGCCATATCTAACTTGACACAGACACTGTTTTCTGTTGTTTTCTTTACATAGACATTTGCTGTGACTCTTTAATGATTTCCATATTAATATATATTTCCTTCTTCTTCTTGTTACGAGGACTTATAAGCAGTTGTTCCATGTATACTTGCTGGTTGACTGATTAAATCTAAATTCACATTTCTATTCATGAATTTTCAACCAAGATCAAATTCTTTATCTCCACCATAAAAAAACCAAAAACAAAATAGAGCCATTTGCAGCAAACTGGATGGAACTAGAGACTCTCATACTAAGTGAAGTAGGTCAGAAAGAGAAAGACAAATACCACATGATGTCACTTATATCTGGAATCTAATATATGGCACAAATGAACCTATCCACAGAAAAACAATCTCATGGACATGGAGAACAGACTTGTGGTTGCCAATGGGGAAAGAGTGAAATGGGCTAGGCGTTTGGGGTTAGTAGATGCAAACAAATGCATTTAGAGTGGATAAGCAGTGAGATCCTGCTACATAGCACAGGGAACTATATCTAATCACTTGTGATGGAACATGGTGGAGGATAATATGAAAAAAAAAATATAAGACTGGTCACTTTTCTTTACAGCAGAAATTGACAGAATATTGTAAATCAACTACAATAAACATTTTTAAAAAATAAAAATTCTTTATCTCCAGCTGATTACATTTATACTTGAGTGACACATTTTATCTCAAATTTGTTGTATCCCAAACTTATCATTTGCTCAACCAACAGCAAATGTCCCCTCTTTTTCCTTCTTTGTCACTGGCATTATGTTTTCCTGACCATTCATGTCTAATTTATGACTCATTCTTTATTTTTTCATCTACTTTATTCAGTTAATCACCAAGCCAGTTGTTACTTCCTTTAAAATCTTACATAAAAATTTCTGCCTCTAAAATCTTTCTGCCATTAAAAAGAATAATCATTTTATCTCAGAATAGCTTTAGAATTTCAGAAATTTTAAAAGATGGTACAAAGACTTCCATTATACTCCACACCCAACTGCCCCTATTATTAGCATTTAACATTAGTATGGAATATTTGATATAACTAAAAACCATATTGAATTGTTATTATTAACTAAATTCTACACTTTATTCAGATTTCCTTAGTTTTTATCTAATGTCTTTCCTGCTTCAGAGTTCCCTCCAGGACACCACATTATGCTTATTTATGTCTCCTTAGGCTTCTTTTGGCTGTGAGAAGGTCAGTTTCTCAGACTTTCCTTGTTGTTGATGACTTTGACAGTTTTGTGGAACGCTCGCTGGTCAGGTATTGTAGAATCCCCCTCAGTTGGGGTTTGTCTGAAGTTTTTCTCATGACTATACTGAGATAATAAGTTTTGTGAAGGAATACAGCTGAATTAAGATCCCATTATCATCACCTCACTTCAACAGTAGATGCTGTCAACATGATTATCACTGTTAGTATTAACCTTGATCATCTGGCTGAAATTTGTCAGATTACTTCATTACAAAGTCACTTTCTATTTCCCCTTTCCATACTATATTCTTCAGAAGGAAGTCACTATGTGCAGCCCACACTTAAGAAATGGGTAGTCATGTTTCCCCTCCCTAAAGACAGAGTATCTGAAAAATATTTGGAATTCGGCATGGAGATTTGTATAATCTTCCCCATTCCTTTATTGAATTTATGCATAACAGCATGCACTAATGGATATGTATTTTATACTTAGGGTTAGAAGACAACACTATATTGTTTACTTTGTTCAAATTCTTCCAGCTTTAGCCACTGAGAGATCTTCCACTTAGCTCCTATGTTCTTTTGAAATACTTCCTCGTGTGTGTGTATATATGTGTGTGTGTGTGCGTGTGCATGTGTTTTAAATATTTCCTTACTTTCTGATACTGTAAAGATGCTCTAAGGTCATCTTGTATATTTTTGCTGGTATTAGTTTCACATTACTACTACAAAAACTTACCATGAAATTAGTGGCTTAAAATAACACAAACTTTGGAGGTCAGACTTCCAAGGTATGTGTTATTGGACTAACACAAAGAGTAGCCAGAGCTGCCTCCTTCCTGGAGGCTCTGGGGGAGTTTTTTTTTTTTTTTCTTTTCTTTTCTTGCCTTTCCCATCCTGTGGAGCCTGCTGGCATCCTTGATTCACAGCCTTATTCCTTCATTTTGAAAGCCAGCAATGTCAACTTGGATCCTTTTCATCCTGCCATCTCTTTGGCTTTTCTCTTCTGACTCTCTTCCTTATTTAAGGACCACTGTGATTACATTAAGTCTATCTGGAAAATCCATAACTTTCCTATACTGAGTAGCAGATTAGCAACATTACCTCCCATCTTCTACCTTAATGCCTCTGCCATTTAAAATAACATATTCATAGGTTTTGGGAATTGGGATGTAAACATCTTTGGAGGGGGGGGCATTATTCTTCCTGTCATACTGCCAGAGCCATTGAATCAACCATTTCTTCAAGGATTCCTAGTTTCTTTTATCAGAGAATGGTATTAGAAACCAAGATTTGGGCACTGGGTTGCTTATTGCTGCTGGGGTATTTTTGCTATTAGGCACTCTCTACTGACAAAGAAAGGAAATGTATATATGTATATTAGTCTATGTATATACCCATATCTATAAATATTTCTTACATATGTATACATCTGTATCTGTGTTAAGTCAAACATGAATTCATACTAATGTCTATAATGTAGTATCTACCATTTTTTTTTGAATCTAGCCTCATGCACTGTAAGCATAAGTCTAAAGCCTTCTGATGCAGTGGTTGTGGTTGCCTTGGTTCTTTCCTTTGTTTATTGTACATAGCACTAGCATATCAATTTCCCTTAAAGAGTACTTTTATCAGGTAACCATGATTAGAAACACCCAACAGAATTCCATTCAAAAACAATTTGGGCAAAAACCTTTGGCTTTCAAAGATCTCTATAACCACTAACTATATGACTTTATTTTCTAGAAGTCCCTGTGATAGCCACCAACTTATCATTGTTGCACCAGCACCTGTGCCACTTGTTAATCAAGTTAGTTTCATGGTCCTTCAAAATGTATCACTTCAGTTCTTAACATTATATCATTGCTTTTCTAAATATTCTCATCCTTAATAGTTTATGTATATTCAATCTCATTTATCATTGAAATTCATTTAGGCTTTCCCACCTAGTCTGACTAATGTTAGTCTTTCTCTTTAAAACCAATTGCACTTGAATAGAGAATATATAATGTCATATATTTTTTTAATTTTTTTATGCTTTTTTATTTTAAAGAAATGAAATGGTATGTTTTCATTCTAGTGTATTTTTCATTTCATTTATTCTATTATTCATCTCTGTTCTTTAAATCTTCTATTGCTTTGTTAAACATTTCTTGTAATTTCTAGATCTTTGCCTCCATTTTTTCCCCCTGCTATCTTAGACCATCTTTAATATTACTGCTCTAAAGTCATTTTAATGTAGGTGGCTAATTGCCACTTCACTTAATTGTTCTAGGATTTTGTCTTGTTCCTTTGTAACATATTTCTCTGCCATTTTATTTTGTCTAGCTTTCTGTGTTCATAGTCTCCTTTCTGCAGGCTGCACGATTATAGCCTCTCTTGCTTCTGGTATCTGCCCCTTGGTGGGTGAAGTTGATACAGGGGCTTGTGGCCAGCTTCCTGATGGGAAGGTCTGGTGCCAGCCCATTGGTAGGTGGAGCTGAGTCTTGTTCCTCTGGTATGCGGGGCTGTGTCATTGGGTGTGTTGAGAGGTGGGTGTGTGTCTGAGATTTTAGTCAGCCTGTCTTCTGATGGGTAGGGCAGTGTTCCCACCTGGTTTGTTGTTTGGCCTACCTCTTCTCATTATTGGTGCTGGCACACTGTTGAGTAGGGTCAGATTTTTCCAAAATGGCCACCTACAGGGGAGCTCACACTGATGATTATTCCCTGGGACCTCTGCCTCTAGTGTTCTGCCTCAACAGTGAGACTGAGCTGATTCTTACCTCCCTGGGAGACCCTTCAAGACCCACAGGTAGGTCTGGCCTAAATTCTTATACCCTGGAACCCAGTACATGTGAAACCTCGTGGGTACACTTCAAGAGTGGAGTCTCTGTTTCTACCAGTCCTGTGGAGATCTTGCAGTCAATCCCACTGCCCTTCAATGACAAATGCTCTGGGGACTCCTCTTTCCAAAGCCAGACACCCAGGGTGGGAATCCTGACATGGTGTTCAGAACTCTCATTCCTGTGGGAGAGCCTCTGCAACATAGTTATACTCCAGTTTGTGGGTTGCCTACCCAGGAGGTATGGAATTTCTTATATTGTGAAACCACCCCTCCCACCATCTCAATGTGGCTTCTTCTTTGTCTTTGGGGATAGGATAACTTCTGTGTAGCTTCCATTCTCTTTCATTGATGGTTGTTCAGCAGTTAGTTGTGATCTTGGTGTTTTTCTGAGAGGAGGTGAGCTCAAATCCTTCTACTCTTCCATCTTGTCTCAAGTCACTCATTGATGATTAAAAACCCTCCAGAAAGTGGGCATAGAGGGAACCTACCTCAATATAATAATAAAGGCTATATGTTACAAAGCTACAGCTAACCTCATTCATAATGATGTAAAGCTGAGAGAATTTCTATTAAAATTAGGAACAAGACAAGGATATCCACTCTTGCCCCTTTTATTCAACAAAGTTTTGGAAGTCCTAGCCATGGAAGTCAGAGAAGAAAAAGAAATAAAAGGAATTCAAATTGGAAAAGTCACTCTTTGTAGATGACATGATGCTATAAATAGAAAATCCTAAATATGCTATCAGAAAACTACTAAAGCTCATCAATGAATTCAATAAAGTTGCACAGTACAAAATACACAGAAATATTTTTCATTCCTATACACTAACAAATAAAGATCAGAAAGATAAATTAAGGAAACAATCTTATTTACCTATAAAATACCTGGGAATAAATCTACCTAAAGAGGAAAAGACCTGTTCTCTGAAAATCATAAGATGTTATTGAAAGAAATTGAAGATGATACAAATAGAACAATATACCATGATTTTGGATTGAAAGAATCAATATTTTCAAAAAGACTGTATTACCTAAGGCAATCTACAGATTCAATGCAATTCCTATCAAAGTACCCAATGGCATTTTTCACAGAGCTAGAACAAAAAATTATAAAATTTGTATGGAAACACAAAAGATCCTGAATAGTCAAAGCAATCTTGAGAAAGAAAAATGAACTTGGAGGAATCAGGCCCCCTGACTTCAGACTACTACAAAGCTACAGTTATCAAAACTGTATTGTACTGGCACAAAAACAGAAACAGAGATCAATGGAACAGGACAGAAAGCTCAGAAATAAACCCACACACCTAGGGTCAACTAATCTACAAAGGAGGCAAGAATATACAATGGAGAAAAGACAGTCTCTACAACAAGTAGTGCTGAGAAAACTGGACAGCTACAGGTAACAGGATGAAATTAGAACATTCTCTAATATCATACACAAAAATAAACTCAAAATAGATTAAAGGCCTAAACACAAGGCCAGACACCATAAAATTGCTAGAGAAAAACACAGGCAGAATAAACTTGGACAAAAATCACAGCAATATCTTTTTGGAAACACCCCTTAGAGTGATAAAAATAGACACATGAATAGGAATTCCTGTTGTGGCTCAGAGGGTTAAGAACCTGACTTGTATCCCTGAGAATGTTGGTTAAATCCCTGACCTCGCTCAGTGGGTTAAGGATCTGGCATTGCTGTGAGCTCTGGTGTAGGTTGTAGACACAGCTCGGATCTGGTGTTGCTGTGCCTGTGGTGTAGGCTAGCAGCTGCAGCTCTGATTTGATCCCTAGCCTGGGAAATTATGTGTGCTGCAGGTGCAGCCCTAAAATAAATAAATAAATAAATAAATAAATAAATAAATATAAAAAAATAAAAACACAAATAAACAAATGGGACCTAATTAAACTTAAAAACTTTTGCACAGAAAAAGAAACCATAAAAAATCAAAAGACAATTCATGTAATTGGAGAAAATATTTGCCAATGATACAACTGACAGGGATTAATCTCCAAAATATACAAACATCTCATGCATCTCAACATAAGAAAAACCAAAATAATTCAATCACAAAATGGGCAGAAGATCTAAATAGACATTTATCCAAAGAAGATATATAGATAGTAAAAAAAAAAAAAAACACAAAAATGCTCAATATCACTAATTATTAGAGAAATGTAAATCAAAACCATGATGAAGTACCATCTTACATCAGGCAGAATGGCCATCATCAGAAAAGTCTACAAACAATAAATGCTGTACAGGGTGTGGAGAAAAGGGAACTCTCCTACACTGATGGTGGGAAGGTAAATTGGAAAACCACTATGGAAAACAGCATGGAGTTTCCTCAAGAAACTAAAAATAGAACCACCATATGATCCTGCAATTCCACTCCTGGGCATCTATCCAGAGAAAACCGTAATTCAAAAAGATACATGTACCCCAATGTTCACTGCAGCAGTGTTTGCAATAGCCAAGATATGAAAGCAACCTAAATGCCCACTGACAGAGGGATGGATAAAGATGTGGTACATATATGCAATTTAATATTACTCATCCATAAAAAAGAATGAAATAATGCTATTTACAGCAATATGGATGTACATAGAGATTATCATACTAAATGAAGTTTAAGTCAGACAGAGAAAAACTGACATCACTTAAACATATGTAGTCTAAAAAAGGATACAAACGAACTTATTTCCAGAACAGAAACAGACTCACAGACTTTTGAAATCAAATTTAGGATTACCAAAGGGGACAGGTGTGGGGAGGGATGGATGGTCAGTTTGGGATTGGCATATGCACACTCTGGTATATGAAATGTCTGGCCAATGGGATCCTGCTGTATAGCACAGAGAATTCTACCCAATATTTTGTGATAATCTATATGGGAAAAGAATCTGTAAAGAAATGGATATGTGTATACTGAATCACTTTGCTGTACAGCACAAATTATCATAACATTGTAAATCAACTATACTTTAATAAAACTTGAAAAAAAAGAACTTAAAGTGTGACATGTTGAAGGACTATGAAACTAATCTGGGGGAGGCAGAAGAGAAATAATCCTGGTCAAAAATGTTCAGTATATCTCACTGAACAAGGTGATTTTATCTTGCTATTTCTTCTCCAATTTTGTAGGCCTTTCACAAAAAAGTCTTATTCTTTTCCTTCTTTTTTTTTTTGGCTATAAATTAAAGTAGGAAATTAAGCTCTCTTTACAAATATTTTTATTTTTTTAAAAAGGAACACAAGAGTAGTGTTAGAGCACAAAACTCGTGTTAGGTTAAGTGTTAGAGTAAAAAGGAATCACCTGATAAAAAGCAAATTTCTGGACATCATAGCCAGCGATTTTGATTTTTTAGCATATTATTTTACCATCACTATTGCAATAAATTATCACAAACTCAGTGGCTTAAACAACACAACTTCTTTCTTTTTTTTTTTTTTTTTTTTTTTTTGCTTTATAGGGCTATACCTTTGGCATATGGAAGTTTTCAGGTTAGGGGCTAAATCAGAGCTGTGGCTTCTGGCCTATACCGCAGCTCACGGCACCAGATCCTTAACCCACTGAGTGAGGCCAGAGATTGAACCTGCATCCTCATAGACACTAGTTAGATTTGTTTCCACTGCAGCACCAAACAACACAAATTCAGCTTACAGTTTTGTAGCTTAGAAGTCCAACAGAGATCTCTGTGGGTTAACATTCCAGGTGTCAGCAGGGCTGTATTCCTTCCCAGAGGCTCTAGAGGAAAATCTGATTCTTTGCCCTTTCCAGCTTCTAGAGTCTGCCCACATTCTTTGGCTCATAACCCCACCTTCCGTTTTCAAAGGGAGCAACATTGCATTGCTCTGTGTCTTTCTTTCATAGTCCCATTTTCCTTAGACTGATTTCCCTTTTCTGCCTCCTATTCCATTTTTAAGGACACTTGTAATTACATTGGGTCCACCTGGATAACTGAGGGTCCTCTCCTGATTTTAAGGTTAGTTGACAAGCAACCTTAATTCCACCCACAACTTTAATTCTCCTTTGCTGTATAGCCTAAGATAGGCATTGGTTCTGGGGACTGGAAATGTGGATATCTTTAGGCAGCCATCATTCTGCCTACAGTAGTAGGGATGATGGAGCCCATGAGACTGGCCTTTTATTTTTTTATTTTTATTTTTTAATTTTTTTGTCTTTTTAGGCCCACACCTGCAGCATATGGAGGTTCCCAGGCTAGGGGTAGAATTGGAGCTGTAGCTGCTGGCCTACACCACAGCCACAGCAATGCCAGATCTGAGCTGCATCTGTGATCTAGACCACAGCTCATGGCAATGCCAGATCCTTAACCCACTGAGCGAGGCCAGGGATCAAACCTGCCTCCTCATGGATACTAGTCAGATTAGTTTCCGCTGAGCCACAACAGGAATTCCTGAGACTGGCCTTTTAACACTCATCCCAGCTGATTTTAATGACAACAATCATGACAACACATTTTAAGAAACATACCTTCCTCTAGACTTAAATATATTTAAACACAACAGGGATATTTGTTCAGTTTTGGAATTCAAGCAAACACAGTAGAGTTGGTTTAAACAGAAGAGCTGATGCAAACAGAAAATTAAAATTAGATTCCATTCTTAAGCATGGTTATCTAGAAAGAGCTGGTTACACAGGAAAAAATACTGGTAGATTTATTGATTTTTTTTGATAAGGGTTTTATTTTATTTATCTCTGTATTTTTTTTAGGGCTATACCTGTGGCATATGGACGTTCCCAGGCTAGGGGGTCAAATCAGGGCTGCAGCTGCTGGCCTACACCACAACGGGAACTTCTATAAGGGTTTATTCTCAGGTGCTATAGAGTGGAAATGTAATTTTACAATTCATTTTAAGAAATATTTTATAGCCTGAATGCCAAGCATCAGGAAAGACAGCTAGAATATAAATTAAGGTATAAGAAAAAAAAGATTACTAAGTTGAAACGCTATCCTTGGTGAGATGTTCTTTATTCTTTGATTGGTCCAACTTATTTCCACATATATATATTATTTACATCTCCCCCCATATGGATATAGGATATCCTGAAGTACTCTTTTCTATTTTCCCATATATATATAACTGTACTAGGATTTGTCTCTAATCCCTCTATATACATTACTGAAAATATTGAGATTGCTTAGGGTTATATTATTTACAAGGATGAATTCAGCAATTTTGTTTAGATTTTATCATAGCTAATCATCTACTTTTGCACAGCCTATCTATTGGCCTATTGCTCACAAGTCCTATTCCTTCAAAACTCAAGAAAAATTACTTATGTTTGGAAAAGTGATCATGAGATTTAATGAGATGAATGGTAACAATAAACATGCTATTTTTGAAGCATCGGTTTCATTTTAGTTCTCCTATTCTTTAAATACAAAATATTTTAATCACATTATGCTTACTTTTCTAAAATAAAGTACTTTTTAGAGCTAAAGCATGGAAAAGCTACTCACAGTATTATTGTGGGAGAATAAACATTAAGACTTTAGAGAACTATGAAGTTTAATGAATGGACACATGAAGTAATTAAACCAAGTAACTTGAAATGTTAACTTCATCCTCATAACAAACCATGAGTGACATGTAAACATCCATCACTTCTTAGTAAGGAAATATGCTATATTGAGTAATTTCTCCCAGCTGTCATAACTATTAAGAAGTAGAGCTAAGTAGCTATTCAAACTTGTGTCTCTGATTCCTAGGTAAGTGTTCTTAATAGTGGAGTCAGGCTTCTACATGCTTTGTCACTGTGATGATGGTGATGATGAGGGTGATTCCTATTTGGTAGAGAGACACAATTTCACTTTCTTTGTAACCGAGTGAGTACTCACCAATCCACAAATACAGAAAGCAGATTCTGCTTCGGCAGTATTTGGCCCAAGAGGTGGGAGGTGGTGCCTTCTAGGGCTGGCTCTGTTATAGTTGAACAAAAAAGCTGACTTCTAGAAACTAGTAATCAGTCAAGAGTTAGTATTAGGGCTTCTAGTCCATCATTTCAAGTTGTTTAGTATTCTACAAGTCACTGGGAAAAAAATGTCTTTATATTTAATGATTACTTCCATAGGAAACTTTTTTGGGTATTGCAGTTGTCAAGATATACTTTTATTATTTTGTTGCCTGGCAGCCTGTGCTGTTCCCAGTTGTAGAAAATGGAGCCCAGAAGAGCCCAGTTCCTGAAAGCATCAGATGTGGACATATTTCTCTACCTGGCCATGGCCTGGTCAGTAGCCATGACTCCTCTAGGATGAAGCTACTAGAACAGGCCCCACAGCAACTCTCCCAACACCCCCTCCCCCACCCATGCTAGGGGCTTTGAGGGCCTCACATCACTTCCTAAAGTACTGATTATTCAAACAACCAGATTTGTATAATTCCTAAAACCTTCTCAGGTGATAACTAAAAAACTTTTAAGTCAGCACCAAATTATTCAAATCAGTTTTTTGGACCTGGAATTCAATCAGCATTATCCTTTGAAATTTAAGTATTATATAATTCAGTTTATCAATCCAAAGTACCATTAAGTAGTGTCTTCTCATAAGTATGGGATATTTATTCCACATAATATCCAAGATGATATTAAGTGGCATTTGACATGGCATGAAGTTCACAAATATGGCATTAACCAGCACTGAATCACACAAGGACAATGATATTTTCTCTGCAAAGATCTTTCAACCCTTGTGACTCTATTAAGAAGGAAGTTGTAGAATAGACTTGTGGTTGCCAAGGGAGAGGGAGAGGGATTGGAGTGGTTGAGGAGCTTCGGGTTAATAGATACAAACCATTGCCTTTGGAATGGATTAGCAATGAGGTTCTGCTGTGTAGTCACTTGTGATGGAGCATGATAATGTGCAAAAATAAAATGTGTACATGTATGTGTAACTGAGTCACCATGCTGTACAGTAGAAAAAAAATTGTATTGGGGAAATAAAAAAAAAAGGAAGTTGTATTTTGGTGTTAATCTGTATTTAAATTTCTCAAATTTTCCATTTCAACAGGGCAGAGCAGGCTGTGACAGAGTTTTCATCAAGTAAGATACTGGCTAAAATATATTACCATGCTTTGTTATTTTTATTCTGTTGTATTAATATTTACTGTTGCTTTCTATTTATGGCAAGTGAAACTGGTTTTCTATTGGTGGTAGTGATACAAAGTTTCTTCTTTATATAAATGTATTAAGTAAAAAACAGTGAATACATTTCAGGAAAAAATTTAACAGTGCTAGTGCAGTAACATGAGGCAAAAAGTGAAGAAGAAATAGAAATGACTGAAGATTGGCAAACACTGTCATAGAACAACAGGAAGAAAGAAAGCTGCCCTGGTGGTCTGGAGGGGATTCTGCCACTAATTGATAACTTTGGCGAAATCACTTAACATTTCTGGGACTCAGTTTTCGTGTCTTCTATTTGAACAGTTTGAGCTAGATAATGTCCGAGGTCTTTTTTAGCAATAACATCAGCAATATAACTATAATACTGGTAAAGCCAATAGCGAGGTTAAGATAAATTTTGTTGACTGGAAATATATTCCCAGTCCTGTTGGATTTTGTGCAGATATATTTTGGAGTAAGTCTCTCCAGTGATCAAGCCTCTGGAGTTCGTGTTCTATCTTCCTCATCTCTCCTAATCCAGTTTACTGGGAGCTTACCACCAATTGGATTTCCTCTCAGAAGGCTGCTACTATGCAATGTAATTTGGTGTACACAACATCAAGGAACGGTCATACCACATAATGGCCCAATAAGTTATGCCTCTCTGAAATATTAGCGTGTTTTTACTTGTACTCTTAGAAATGACAATCTGATGAATCAAGGGACAACTCTGTAATAATGGAATATCAGGCCCACAGAAGAAATTTTGAGACAACTTTCTAATGTTCCTTAAAAAACATCATTTAGGCAACTATTCATGCCATTTATGCATAACAAACCTATCTTATTGCAAGGCAAGGAGAAAACCAACTCTAGATTTAAAAATATCTTGGGTTTTAAAAGGGAGAAAGATTTGGAGTTGTGAGTAGTGGAATATATACGCCCTCTTCTTTCAGACAATGCCTTTTATCCCTAAACAATGGCACGGATCTTTGTTTTTTTAACTGATAAAGTCCCAGAATTTTAGAGTCTATATGAAGATATCTTCTTGTTTCCTAGAGGCTCAGGTTCCCTGAGAATTTATTGAAAGAGTCCATATAAGGGTATTGTCAAGGTCCATATGGCAGTACTTAGAATTTGGAAATGAAAGTATCATTTCTCTTCTTGTCCTAATTTTAGTCTAGAATTTCCAGTTCTGACACTACTTCTGACTCAAACTTTTTTTTTTTTTTTTTTATGGAGCCCTCTCTGCGCCTAGGCTAATCGCAACATAGTCCCATCACATAAGTACCAGACTTCAGGTGTGGATTGGCAAAATATTTGACAGAAATTCTTCCTGTTGCTTTTGGCATTCAGCCAGGCCACACCTCTGAAGGACTCACTAAACAATTCAAAGAAACTCATTTTTATCTCTTTCCACATACATGTTTCACAGTCCTCTTCTCTTCCATACCCTTGGACAAAAGTTGGTTTGGGGACTGAGTATTCCTACAAATTCAGCCTATTTTTGACTGAGATGAGTGTGGTCTCCTTTAATTACATTTTCTCTTGGCTCTGCTTTTTGTGATTTTGTTTTTCCTACGCTAGACAGTTGTTATTTCTTCTTGGTTGGCTAGCTTCCCAGTAGATCCTGATATTGAAAAACAGGTTAGCTTCGTTTTGTTCATGTCTGTCAAGGTCAGGTTCTTCAGGTGGAGGAAATGATTTAAATGAATCTCATCCATATTGAAAAAGTTCCATCAAGGGCAGCTTACAAAATAAGGCAGATGGATTTTAAAATTGCTGTCTTGAATCTATACCAAGGCAAAGTCTACTCTCAGATTTTTCATTACCTTAAATGTGTATTTGTCAATTCTAAATTCAGCTGTTTCTCAACATTTAATTACCAAAATCTAGAATATGAGACTTCAATGAGAATTACTTCTACATATTCCCCTATTTGTCTCTTGAACATTTTTATTATAGTTAAGAAAAACATTGCAAGTACGAATGATCCAAAGTATACAATTTGTATTATGAACACCTCCAAAAGACACTAGCAGTGGGAAAAAGTAGCCTCGTTCCTTTTTATGTTTCTGTCATGCTAAACTGTACCTTTCTCATGAGTAAGTTATTTTTCTGAACTAGGGAAGCAAGTATGATACTGTAGGGAAGGGAAGGAGTGGAATTTGGAGACTGTTGTTACACCCCACCCAGTTACTCAGTTGCATTCATTATAGTTTAAGGTATTACAAATCTGGCTTATAATATGTGTGTGTGTGTGTGTGTGTGTGTGTGTATGTAGGTATATATATATGTGTATTTAATTTAGCCCACTGGTTACAGTATAGAATTTTCTGGGATTGTTTAGTTAACTCAGAGAATTCAAGAGAAGTTTTCCTCTAAGTACATTAATAATAAAATAATAATGACTAAGAACTTAGTGGTGGTGATTTTCTGTGGTTTCAGGCTTATTCCTTTTTTGGAGTAAGGAGGGATGGACTAGGGGTTTGGGTTTGGCATATGCACACTGAAGTATATGGAATGACTGGCCAACAGGGACCTAATATTCTATGATTATCTATGTGGGAAAAAACCTGAAAGAGAATGGATGTGTGTACATGTACAACTGAATCACTCTGTTGTACAGCAGAAGTTATCACAACACTTCAATAAAACTTTAAAAAAGAAAAAGCAGAAAACCAAGAAAATAGCTAGACACTATCTAAATATCTCAGAGCCTAATACATTTAAATTTTTTCAGATCATTTGTGTTGTGCCAGCTGACTGAATATATGCTGTGCTATAGACATTCTACTTTGACAGCCAGGCCTGATTTAGTGGGCATGGTAGGTTAAATAGGTACTAGTGAGTTTGGTACTCTTGAGGACAAGTTATACAGTGGTTCAAAATGCACATTATCAAGGCTGTTTCTGCTCTATGGTCTTGGAACAGGTTACTTCAGTCCCTTCGTCTCAGTTCTCTCATCAGTAAAATGAGAGAATAGCGGTCCCCTTGTAGGGAGGTTTACTGAGAAGAATAAAGATGATGTATACAAAATGTATGGAGCATGGTAATGCTGGTGTTTTTAAAATGTTATTAATTATAGTGATTCATTTTCAGTAAGAGTAAGATGCAAGTTTTGTCTATATTATTCCTAGATGTTGGTAGCATAATTATCATTGCTCAAACCATTGTCAATTCCCAGTTCCTAGTCCTATGGCTGGGCATTTTTTCCCACAGCTGTTACAGTGTTGGAGCCATAAACCCTCCTTTTAATGATGTGTTTTGCAAGTGGAACAATTAGTAATGTCTTTATAAAGTTTACAAATCTATTTGTAAAATAAATCAAACACATGGGTATACTTTTAATATCCTTTTCTTACATTGGTGCTTGATTCTTTTACTTTGAAGATGTGTAATGTAATTTTAGTTCTATGAAAACCAACTAACAACTTCTTTTTTTTTTGTTATTTCCCCAACACAATTTTTTTCCACTGTACAACATGATATCCCAGTTACACATACACGTATACATTCTTTTTTCTCACATTATCATGCTCCATCAAAAGTGACCAGACATAGTTCCCAGTGCTACACAGCAGGATCTCATTGCTAATCCACTCCAAAAGCAATAGTTTGCATCCATTAACCCCAAACTCCCAATCCATCCCACTCCATCTCCCTCCCCCCAGGCAACCACAAGTCTATTCTCCAAGTCCATGATTTTCTTTTCTGTGGAAAGGTTAATTTGTGCTGTATATTATATCATTTATATCACCATATGGTATTTGTCTTTCTCTTTCTGACTTATTTCACTTAGCATGAGAATCTAGTTCCATCCATGTTGCTGCAAATGGCACTAGTTTGTTTTTTTTGTGGCTGAGTAGTGTTTCATTGTGTATATATACCACATCATGCATTTGATTCACAGACATGGTCTGGATTACCATATATATAGTTCACCAAAAACAGAATGGAAGGCTTTTCTTTTTAGAACTTATTAGACTCTTTGATTAATATTTATTAACAATCCATGGAGAATGAGATATGGTCTGATTGCAAGATGTGTAATCAAAGTTCTAATAACTTATGATAATCAGAAAAACTATAAGATTGATTTCTCTGTATTGCATAATAGTGCTAAGCTTCATGAAGGCAGGATCTTTGTTTTGTTGAGTGCTGCATTTCCAGGGCTGAAAACAATTCATAGAACAGAGTAAGGTTTGAATAAATGTATGTAGAATCACTGAGCTTAGACTTATGATATTAATAAACAATACTTTTATATTTTGTGTTTGGGTCCTAAAGTCACAGCAATGTAATATGTTAATCTGATATTATCACTTAAAAATCATTGAATAAATATGTACATTTTTGATAGAAAATAAGCATTTCTTAAATCTGTATCCTATTTGAAATAAATTATAACAGCACAGGTTTTCTCTAGAAAAACATAAAATTTAAGTAATTAAATAACTTTAAAGTATTTTGTTTTGGTATTCTCTCTCTCTCCCTGTATTTTTATATAGAAAATATATAGGGAACACATAATATATATATGTATAGGGAATATTCTCCATACACATACATACTAAATACTTAAGTATAACAGGCAATCACTTTATGATATGAAGATACCTCCAGATAAATATTTATTTGAAGAGATTTGTCACTGTGCATGGAACATAGTAAATGATCAGTGAATATTTCTTGGCTGAATGAAATGTTGTCTTATATATGTGTATAGGTTCTGTTTCCAATATAACTATAACACATATACTTTTTTTGGTGTATTCTGGGAGTATAGAGTACATCAAGTATTATTACAAATAAAATGAAGCAGAATATTCTAGAACACAGTACACATTAGTTTAGCCAAATAAAGCAAATTTTTAGTTTCTAGAATGTACAATGTAAATTCATAAGTTTATTGTTAAGGATGAAATGGGTAATTAAAAATATTACTCTAATATCTCAAGGGTGTTAATTTTAAAAGTCAGTAACAATATATTCATTGTAAATTACTGAATGTAACTTAGAGCAGGATTTAATTATCGCAACATCTTATATTTAGTCACATTTTCCTTCAGGAATGAAAATACACTTCACCATTCTTTTATCACAACTTTAGGGAAAATTTTAGATTCCTTTCATCTGAATTTTTCTTTTGTAACAATGACATTTTAGAACCCTTGAAAACTTAGGTAGACCAAGTGAAGACATTTAGGATGTTTTAAATTTATCTTGTTGTCTTAAAACAAAAGACGGCATTAAGCGCTGTTTTTGTTTTTGCCTTTGCAACTGTAAACCTTATACATCTTAGATCTGAATCAAACTACTACTTTTGATGTTCTCAGTAAACAGGTCCAGGAAATTGCCTCTTAAATGTGGCATTGCTTGGATTATCAGCTGTTGAAGCAAGAGAATTGCAGAGCTTCCTTAAACTCAGAGTAATAATTAAATAGGGAAAGAGTATATTATAACTCGATCTCTTTGCCTCTCTCTCTGTCTCAGATATTCAAACAGTTAGCTGCTGCCCTCAAGGAAAAAGAAAAATACCCTTTTTTCCATTTTGGCAATGTGGGTGTATGTATGTATATGTGTGTGTGTGTATGTGTGTACATATATATGTAAGAAACTGGGGACTCTATTTCCTCGCACCACCCAAACCCATAGATATTAACATCCCTAGACCTTGGACAATGTATTTCAGAGTTTACATTAGAAAACGATGGTACTATTCTAATCTATAAACCACTTTTTTGGAACCTGGATTTCATGGTAGACTGTAGTAATTAACTCTTTCAGAAGAGGAAACCAATTTCTTAAACCATGAAGCAATGCCATCTGATGATTCATCATGAATGAAAACTTTGTCTGGCAAAATTAATGTAGCCAGTTCTCAATTTAACCACTGTGCAAAAGTTGCGAGCTTGCTATCTGAACATGGAGCAAACATATTTTCTTGGAGAAGCGTGTTTTCTAATATTAAGACCAAAGGAGAGGAGGTATACAATTAGTGGTCTTTAGTGACAGATAGCTAAAGTATTCAACATAATAGCATTAAATATAGGGCTTTCTGTCTTATAGACGATTGTGTGGTTATAAACTCTGAGCAAAGCCTTCAGTGTTAGATTCACAGCCAGAGCTCCAGCAAGGTCAAATTTAAAGACTTCCCTCATAGAAAGAATAGAAAGTAGTTGACTGTAGGAACTGAATTTCATTGCTACTTAAAAGAGTCTTGTTCATAAGCCACTTGTGGTCTCTGTGTGTTACACTTTATTATTTGGTTTTACCTTGAGTAGTATCACAAAAGACATATTTCACAAGGATTCAAGTTCATTTCTTTTATATATTCTTCTTTAATACATTTTCTTTTTCTTCCAGTAACTGGGATATTTCTTGATTTGTAAGCTTTTGGTTCTCTAGAAAATGTAATGGGAAATCTATTGAAAACTGCCAATAATGCACCCTTTTTTTTTTCTTTTTTGGCCGCCCTGCAGCATATGGAGCTCCTGGGTCAGGGATCAGGTTGAGCTGCAGGCTTGACCTCAGCTTCATCTGCAGCAATGCCAGATCTTTAACACACTGTGCCTGGCCTGGGATTGATCCTGCATCCCAGCACTCCCAAGATGCTGCCAGTCTCCTTGTGCCACAGCAGGAGCTCCCAGTAATGCACTTCTAAAATAGACCTTGGTTATAATTATTTCCCCAGTGTTTTTTGTGTCATCCCCTTTGAGGATGACTGGAAGATGCTAGGACTACATGTCTTCCTTTTACAGTTTTGTTTATCAATACTGTGTTCTCTGTAAACTTTAAGGGAACATGGGGGCTTCAGGAAGAAGCTGGACTCATGAGAAAAACTGAAGAATGCCTTCTGAATCTGTGGTTCACTTTTGAGCTTATGCTTTGTCAGAGATATCCTTCTGACAGCTTTTTCTCTGTGTCCTCCACAGTGTGTACCAGGATTGAAGGGACGGAATTTCTATGTGTTTATTCTGAATATATATTTCCTCTCTTCCGCTGTCTTCCTGGAAAAATCTGTGTCAACATGCTCTGGATGACATTCAGAGAAATTTTTCTTTCACTACTCTTTGAATGAGTAGGAGACTTATGACCTCTCTAAGGGCGTCATTATTGACAACACTGGTATACTCATGAGACGCTACTGAAATCTTTGATTAATCAATATGTAAAGTGTAGGACAATACTCTTACCTAAGAAATACTCAAGATTTTAGTGTGAAGAAGGTGGCATAAACATATCTTTAAAAAAACTGAGACTATAAAACCTTTTTGAGAAATCTATGGAATATTCAAAAAAAAAAGGTCATGTACTAGGCCAGGATGAAGCTTGAACATGTTCTAAATGTTAACATCATATTGACTATAACCTCTTCCCATAGTATGGCATAATTAGAAGTCAGTGATATGTGAATAGCTTTAAAAATTCTACTTGTTTGCAATATAAGCAGCCATATTTTCTCTAGGCTGCTGATAACGCTTAAGAAAAGAAGCTGTAGAAAATGATAGGTAATAAATATAACCTTTAATAATATAATAAATTTACCAATACTCTAACATAGATGAAGCAATGTTTAGTAGAAAATCTTATTAAGGGAAATACTTGAGACCTACAGTCAGAATGATTCCACATTGTTTTTCTGTACAAGCATTTGGTGGAAACAATGAATTATTTTCTTTTCCTTTTTTCTTTTTTCTTGTGAATTTTATAATGTTTTCTAATGTTTCTATAATTACCATGTATTACTGCTGAAAATAAGAACAATATAGTCTCAAGGAAAATAAAGAGTATACTCCTGATGCGAAGCTGTTTCCAAACCTACTTTTGGCAAGGAGCCTGTATCATGAACAATCAAATTTACTTATGAAAGTAAAAATTTTTTGTAACTCAGTAATTTATAGAAAATCAAATCTGATACATAGTTTGGTTTGCTAAAGAAATTATACTTTAAAAAACACTCTCAGTTTCCTTAGAAGAAAGTACTTTCTCAGCAACTACATACTATTAAGGGCAGCGGCAAGATTTAAGTCAAACAGTTTAAGTAAACTCAACAGTAACCATTTACGGCCCTGCATCTGATGCTGTTGCTGCTCCGCCTGTATCCTTCTGGCTCACCCTGAGGGTCCTCTGCAGCTGCGGGGGCAAACAGGACCTGCACAGCTTCTGGCCTCCAGCACTTAATATCTCTGCCTCAGGGCCTTCTCTGGCTCCATGGAGGAAGGGCCAGCAGTGACTTTCAGTTAACCCCCCAGGAGCAACCCTCAAAGAAGGAGGGCAGAATTGCAAGCTTTCCCCCTTGGTCCTCCATCTCAGGACAATCAGGGGCATATTCTACATGGTTTCTTAGAGGGTCTTCAGCAGGAATGGGCCCTGATTGAATATTACTTAGCCATTAATAGGAAAGAAGTAACAGCATTTGCAGCAACATGGATGGACTAGAAATTATCATGCTAAGTGAAGCTGGTCAGACAGTGAGACACCAACATCACATGCTATCACCTACATATGGAATCTAAAAAAATGACTCAATGAACTTCTTTACAGAACAGATACAGAGTCACAGACTTTAAAAAACTTATGGTTTCCAAAGGGGATAAGTTGGGGGGGTAGAGGCATGGGCTGGGGGTTTGGGATGGAAATACTATAAAATTGGGTTGTGATGTTTGTTGTACAACTATAAATTTTATGTAATAAAATTCATTGAGTAATTAAAAAACATAAAGTTCAGCCATTCTGGTGGGAAAAAAAAAAAGGAATGGGCCTTGACTGTCCTCAGTGGAATCTGTTCATTATTTTTCCCCCAGCTTTTCTTTCTTTCTTTCTTTTTTTTTTTTTTTTTTTTTTTGGCTACAGCAATGGCAAATGGAAGTTCCCATGTCAGGCACTGAATCTCAGCTGCAGTTGTGACCTATGCCACAGCTGTGGCAATGCTGGATTGATCCTTAACCCACTGTGCCAGGCTGGGGACTGAACCCACACCATTGCAGAGACAATGCTGGATCCTTAACCTACTGTGCCACAGCATGACTCTTCCCCAACCTTACTGAGATATAATTGACATATAAAATTGTTTATATTTCAAATGTGACAAGATGATTTGATAGATGTATACATTGTGAAATGAGTGTCACAATCGTTAGTTAACACCACAAACTTTTTTTTAGTAATTAGAGTGCCTAGAATGCTTAAGCTTACTCTCTTAGCAAATTTCAAGTGTACAAAACAGTGTTATTAATTATAGTCATAATTTATACATAAGACCCATAAAATTTATTCATCTTATAACTGAAAGTATGTATGCTTTGATTACTATTTCCCCATTTGCCCCACCCCCAGCCCCTGGCAACCCCTACTCTGTTTGTTTCCAAGGAAACCTGCTCATTAGTAATGTGTCCCTTATGGCTTGCTTTCCTTTATTATCTCACTTCCTCACTCCTCACTTCTCAAATAAATGACTAGTCTCTAAATCGCTTTGTCAAGGTCTGCTTTCTAATAGGGCAATATAAGCCCAAATTCATGCACTAGAAATTAAATATTTCTTGAAGCCAAGGGCCTTTTCATTTGACTCTGAAATCCCTCATACAGCATGTCCCTGGCATATATAAAAAAATGAGATATTTTCCCAAGCCTCAAATAGATCTGAATATAGCAAAGAAGACACCCCTATACTCTATAGAACAAAGCAGATTAGATTAATTTCTCAAAGACATACAACAAAAAAGTTATGGGAGGTAGTTACTAATTATAAATTTGCATATCAGCAAGGCTTCAAGGAGGAGGTGGTATTAAATCAGATGTTGAAGGACGTCTAAGATTCTGGAAGGTGGAGAAGAAGGAGGGAAAGGAGTTTTCAGGGCAATAGAAGAGCAATAGCAAAGTCACAGAAGTGTTAGCGTACATGGACTATTGAGAGAAAATAATAATGTGGTTGGGCTGAATCTTGTGTGCATGAAGCAGGAGGTGGGAAAGCAAAATAAAGGTAAATTAGGCCATGGCAGCCTGGATATTCAAGGAAGCCTTGAAGAAGTGGAGGAAGAATGTTTTAGAACTGTACACGCAGAGCTATTTTTTTTTCATGTGACTTCTAAAAAAAGTCTCGCCCACGCATTGACAGTCACTTCCTTTGCTAACATTATTTTGAAAGTCTGACTCACTAATAGAGCATTTTTCCTGAAACTCAAGGCTTGTAAAATTTTCTTTCTTTCTTTCTTTCTTTCTTTCTTTCTTTCTTTCTTTCTTTCTTTCTTTCTTTCTTTCTTTCTTTCTCATTTTTTGTTTCTTAAAGAGGACAAGAAAAAGAGACAGGATCCTCTCTTCTTGCCTGAAATTTCTACAAAAGTTTATATCTTATATTTTCAATTTTATTAGAATTCAGTTCTTTAAGCCTTCCACTTTTAAGCTATTATGTGGCTCCATCTTTTCCTGAAGGGAACTACGATGTGAGTATCTCATTCTGCTTATCACATAAATACATTTGAGGACAGGAAGATAGAGGGACACTATTGCCAAAATCATGGAGTATAGTTTGTTGGGACAAGCACTGGTTTGGAAACCAAGAAACCTGGACCCTAGCTCTGGATGTGCCTCAGCCCAGCTTTTTGGCTTAGGCAAGTCATTGTAATGTTCACAGTCTATAAAATGAGATACTAGAGTATAAGATCTCTATATATCTCCTACCCCTAACCTCTGTGATTAAGTGAAGGTCAGAGGATAAAACCAAGTCTCTTAGGCATGTCACACACACACACACATACAGTATCTGAAAGTTGATGACATGATAACTTAAAAAAAATACATTTGTAAACATCATTGTGACAAGTTCCTTTAAAATATCTATTTTCTGATGATTTAATGTAAGCCACATCAATTAAAATAAGCATAATACTTCTCATATAAAATAGTAATTCTCTAAAATGCATTTGATGGCACCAGGCCTTGGATTATATTCCATTAGTTGTTGGAAAGATAATAGAATTTCATTAAGAAATGAATCATAAGCAAAGAACTAGATTCTGAACATTGCATTCCCTGATGAAATGTAGACATTATTAATAGATGATAGTCTGCTTTGAGCTCTGGTGTTCTTTTGTTGCAGGAAAAAACAAGAGGTTAAAAAAATTCAGTTGCTCCTATATCCAGAGAGGCTGCCATCATTATGCTACCACTACCATCTATTACCATGGACTTTCTAAAGCAAGTTGTTATTGCTTTTAATATTGGAAAATAATTGAGATTGCTCCATGAGTGGTTTTTTTCCCAGGTGTGATAATGATGGAAAGGTTTTAACTTATGGGAAGTAACTGATAGAAGCAAGAATTGTGGGAGCAGTGAGCCCAAGGATGAACGAGAGCATGAGCGAGAAAGTTGTTTTGCCCAAGAGGAGTTCTTGTTTGAGAACAATTCTAACCTTAACATTTTGTATTTAGAAGCCTGAAGTAGTACACCACTATTATCAAGGGAACCTGGAGAGGAAAAGTGAAGTGCTGTGCTCAATAAATATTTTCATAAAAATCATATTGGATTTTAGAAAACTTTAGCCTGATTGTCTACTTTTCAACATCAAAAGTTTCAGTGGAATACAAAACAAACTACACTTTGAACCTAATAGTATAAGAAAAAATAACTCTTTTCTTTCTAAAATATTTGAAAATATGTCCAATGTGCTTCTTAAGACAACATTCTAGATCCACAAATGTTAAAGTTCCAGAAATGATATGGTGAGAAGTGAAGAGGAGTCCAGGAACACTATGTGAAGAGGGAAAGAGAAGAACATTCACAGCATCCCCACTCTGTGCAGGCACCTGATTTAGACTTTTTCTTTTTAGGGCTGCTCCCATGGCATATGGAAGTTTCCAGACTAGGGGATGAATTGGAGCTGCAGCAGCTGGCCTACACCACAGCCACAGCAGCGCTGGATCCGAGCCTGCTCTGAGACCTATGCAACACCTACAGCTTGCGGCAACACTGGATTGGTAACCCACTGAGCAAGGCCGGGGATTGAACCCGCATCCTCATGGACACTATGTTAAATTTTCAAACCCGCTGAGCCGCTACAGGCACTCTTGATGTAAACTTTCTATATATTAATTTATATAATCCTCACAGATAATTCTATGAGGTAGGTATTATATTCATTTTACTGTTGGTAGAACTGAAGTTCATTAAAGTTAATTAACTTGTCCAAGATACCCTAGCTGTTAATGTCAGAGACCTCATTTGATTTCTGCTTTTCCTAACACCATGGTCTCTTCTGTATATCTCTGCTGTGGAACTAAAATATATACTATATTTCTTTTCCAAGACTCAAATCACTATCATTTGATTTTTAACACCAATGGAAAGGTCCCAGAACATAAGCCCAACTTTCTTAACCTATTGCATACCTGAGTATAACAGAGTCCACCCAGCAGGCTGGTGGGACCTCAGGTTAGTCTGACTGAGCATTTAGTTCACTTGATAGGAGAGACTGAGGACCTAGTGGTTAGGGGCCAGTGACTGGCCACTAGAAATCACTTAGAACCTGAGTTCCAAACCAGGTGCTTATTGGCAGAGCCATATAGAGTGAAGCAAATGAGCCTTAGCCTCAGGAGTAAAATTTAAGATGCAGCTGAAATTCAGTAATCAAGATAAATAATATTTAATACAATGCCTTTAAAAAGCAAATCAGCAAATTACAACCATGGGCCAGCCACTTGTTTTTGTAAATAGCACAAGGGCTCTGGGTTCCATTCTGTTGCAAATGATAGCCTTTTTTTTTTTTTTTTTTTTTCCTGTCAGGAGTCTAAGGAAAAATAAAGATCTGCTACTGAATGAAATCAGAACTAAGAATTACCTGCTGGGTCCAGGTAATCTGTTCTGGGGACATGGTCCTATCCAGCAGGAATCTCCTATTCACTTAGAGTAGGAGCTAGACTTAGGGTGACAAAGTGTCCCAGTAAGTCTGGATTGTTCAGGTTTTAACACTGAAAGGATTGCACCCCCCTCAAACTCCTCAGCCCTGGACAAACCATGACAGCTGGTCATCCTAATAGAGGGGATGTAGTTAGACTCACGCTATTAAAAATGAGAATACATGCAGACTCTGCTTGAGGCTGACTCTTAGAGTTGAACATTGGTGGAAGAAGAATATTTTAGTCTGTATTTGACTATTAAAATAAAAGTCATGCTAACTTGGGTAAGGTGACATGTGATGTCACTTGTGTGGCCCCAGTATTCACCAGCCTGGGAATGCAGTATGGAGAATCACGGTTTCAGTGACTTCTCTGGCCGATACCCCACCTGCTATATTTGGCCTTCCAACTCACTTCACAACCTGTTCTACTTAGGTTTGGGGTCCCTAGGAGGTACAGCATCTGTGAAATTGAGTGGGTTCTCTTAGCCTCCGTTTTTGAAGTGGACATTAGTGATCATCACCATGATTGAGAGTTTGTCTTTCTGATGCATCCAGAAGCAGCTGTTGTCTACACTTTCTGCAGAGTTGGCCTCCTGCTTTATTCAGTCCCACTCACCAAACTAAGATTTGCTTCCTAAGTCTCTCTTCTTTTCCATGAGTTCTCTGCACTGTTACCCGCACCCTACAAAGTTAGATCTGAATGGATGTCTAATGGGCCTCCTAAACAGAGGCAACATTACTGTGAAGTTGTTGAAAGTAATTTCAGGGGTCTTTGAAAGGTCTGCACTAATTCTGTATTATTCTTCTTAAAGAAGAACCCTGGGTTCATGCTATGGATTAAATTGTGTGCCCTCTCCACCTCTCCCCTGCCACTGAGCTTCTATGTTGAAGCTTTTACTTCTGATGTGACTATACATAGATATAGGGTTTTTAGGAAGTAACTAAGGCTAACATCCTAATTCAACAGGATAGTGGCCTTATAAGAAGAAAGCTCTCTCTTTCTCCCTCTCCTGAAGTGCACACACTGAGGAAAGGCCACGTGAGGATACGGCAGGAAGGTACCCATCTGCAAATCAGGAAGGGAGACCACAGCAGAACTTGATCATGCTGGCACCCTGATCTTGAACTTCCAGCTTCAAGAACTATGAGTAAATAAATTGCTGTTGGTTAAGCCATTCTATTGTATTATTTACGTCAATCTGAGCAGATGAAGATGATCTATTTTGTCCATAATCCTATATTTGACCACTAGGGATGCAAATTAGAATATTTTTCTCTGTCTCCCTAAACCCTAAATTACATTTATAACTAAAGGCCCAGAAAAGTGATTTCAACACAGAGATAGAATTACTTTTTTGGCCTGGAGAATTGATATCAACTTAGCTCCTAAGAAGCAACTCTCTAAACCTCAAAATGGACCACAGGAGGAGAATGAAAACCATGAGGTGGGAAGGATAACAAGGTCCTTTTTGTGAGCAATCCAAGGACAGCTAATGTGGGGGCAGGGCAGTTGGAGTCATTTATGGACGCAGGGGCAGCATAGTAAGGTGATTAAAAGCCTGGATCTGGACTTAGTACCTAGATCCATTACTTATTTCTGTGTGTAAATGGACATGTCATTTAAGCTTTTCTTGCCTCGGTTTCTCATCTTTAAAATGCAGAGAACAGTAATAATACCTACATCTTAGGATTGTTATAAAGAACAAATTTTATGAAACATGTGAAGCATTTAGAAAAATGACTTGCATAGTAAATGCTCAATCAATATTACCCATTTTGCTCACAATACATGTCCATTGTTCCCCAAAGGAATGACATTTTCCTCTCCCCCGTTTTACAACTCCTTGACTACCCATAGTGCTTTGAACTCCTATCCGATTCATTACTATGTTTTGTTAATTTTATCTTCAAAATACTCGGTGAATCCGCTTCCTTCAATATTGACGATAGAAGGTGTTTTCTCTGGGAACTAAAGTGTTTTTCCTAACCTCTCAGAGAGGGAAGAGTGACTGAAGTTTTTTACAACAGTCTTAGATTTGCACTAGTTACTTACTGCGATAACTTCCAGATTCATCTAGCTTTGCCCTCCCCTCTCAATTATGGATCTTCAGAAGACTGGAGCTTTCACAAGGCAAATGTAATCATGTTACTCTCTTTTCTCCACATTGCTCCTGCAGCTTAAAAACCTCCAATGATTTCTCATCTCATTTCAGATGACATTCGAGTCTCACCTTTATCAACCTCCATTTCCCTTTCAGTTATTTTTCCCTTCACTCCTATCCCAGCCATTTAGGTTTTCTTTTATTCCCAAATATGCTAGGTTCCCTCTGACAATGGGATCCTTGCAAATAATCTCCCCTCCATCCTTACTACTCCTTTGAGACTCCTTCCACCTACATGATTAACTCCTATTGACTCATCATAGGTCAGCCCAAGCATCCCTTCCTAAAGAATATCTGTCTTGACTTCCACAGCCCTTTTTCCCCAAATCTAGGAATTTTTTGCCAAATTTCTCCTCCCAGATCCTAAGCTACATGAAAGGCCATGTCCATTTTTGCTCATCACCATACATCAGAGTGTTTGCTTTATGTGTGATACTCAAAAAAGTGGCCAGTAGGATAGAGGTCCATCCATTTGCTATAAGATGTTGTTTTTGACACACTGCTTTAATTGTTCCTTTGGGCCAATATGGCCTGGAAACATGGGTTATGAATGCTATGGTTTTTCCCAAGTCATATTAAATTATTCACCTTCTCAGAAATATTCAAACCTGCAATTATCTAACAAACTTTATTTCAATGCCTGAATGCACTGACCCTTGAACAACAGGAGGTTGGATAGCACAGGTCCACTTACATGCAAATTTTTTTCCCAATAAATAGATACTGCAGTACCACAAATGCAGAACCGCAGATATGGAAGGAACCTCAGATATGGAGGGACCAAGTATACAGAAGGCCAAATATAAATTACACTTGGATTTTTAGGCAGAGAGATGGCAGCCCTAATTCCTGTGATGTTCAAGGCTTGACTATATATATAAATAGTCTTCTTTGCATATAAAACTCAGTTGCACTGTCTCTACATTGAGTCTTAGACTCATTTAAGTCCTTAATTAAAAGTCAGTTTCCATGTAAATTCATGGAGCAGAGAAATCCTCAGTAGATGAATGGTTAATGGTTAAAACTGAAAGAAAAAAAATTACGAGGTAGCAATTTTAGAAATATTATTTAGAGATGAGGAAATAAATACCAAAATAATCAGAGTTGAAAATTACTGCTCCCAGGGAGGGAGATGTGGAAGGGAAAAATAAGAGATTGCTATTTTTCATGACAAAGCTTGTGAAACAACTTGACTGTGCCTAGGTATAACTTTGATTTTAAAAAATAAACTTTAAAAATAAAATAAAAAAAAAAAAGTCAGTTTCATGCGCAAGATTCCTGGAGCTCCAAGCATTTGATTCAAAAAGTGCCAATGCCAATCTTTGAAGAATTCAGAAAATAAGGTTCAGAACAGGAGATAGTTTTTTTTTTTTTTTTTTTTTTTTTTTTGTCTTTTTGCCTTTTCTAGTGCTGCTTCCCACAGCATATGGAGGTTCCCAGGTTAGGGGTCGAATCGGAGCTGTAATCACCAGCCTACTCCAGAGCCACAGCACCGCAGGATCCGAGCCGCATCTGCAACCTACACCACAGCTCACAGCAACACTGGATCCTTAACCCACTGAGCAAGACCAGGGACCAAACCCGCAACCTCATGGTTCCTAGTCGGATTCATTAACCACTGCACCACGATGGGAACTCCAAGAACAGGAGATAGTTTTGACTGGTATGTACTTTTGTCCCCCTATAGCTCCAAGAAAAAGGAAAAGTGTTATTTACTGAGCACACCTAGTATAACATTTGTTAAGCAGAAAAAATTATTGTTTTACCCTGTAAGGTATTATGGTTTGAACAAAGCTCATTTTCATATGTAGAAATGGAAGCTTACATTATTTTGAACAGATTGTCTCAGTAAGACTGAGTTTCAAAATTCTGTTTTTTTTTTTTTTTTTCTTTTTCTTTTTTTGCCACACCAACAGCATGTGGAAGTTCCCAGGCCAGGCCAGGGATCGAACCTGAGCCACAGTACTAACAACATCAGATCCTTAATACACTGAGCCATACAGGAACTCATCAAAATTCTGGGGCTTTTGACTTTAAAGTGCATGCTCCTGGTGTGCCATACTCTCTGCCTTCAGGGTGGCCAAGAGCCGGTCTGCTGCCCACCTGGCCAGGAGATAGTCAACACCCCGAAAGAGGCTTAGGTGTTACACAAGCTCTTCCTTTCTTCTTCTTGCCCTCCCTACCTCTCTCCTTCCCTTCCTTCCTTCCTCCCTTCAGTCCCCAACTTCCTTTTTTCTTCTTCCTAAAGAAATTGCTTGAGTTATTTAAAGTAAGTTTTCTCTCTCTTGCCCATCATTTATTTTTTCATGTATTTTTTTAATGTTATCCAGTTACATGTCATGGAGAGATTCTCAGGAATTCAATGGATTTAATTCTTCATGCTTAAAAAACCAAAACCAAAACCAAAAACCAAAAAACAACTTCAGTAGTACTCCAATTCTTTAAACTGAAATTATTTTCTAGCTCCTCCCACTCCCAAATGCTGCATTAAAGTTGCCTGTGTGGGCATGTAAATCCTCCACACGTGAACCCTTCCAGTTACTGATTCACTGAATTTTATTCCTGGAGTAAGATAGAAATGCATTTCAGTTTGGGTAAATAATGATTGCACTGTTCCCTCCTCATATAATTTACTGAAGATTGGCACATCTTAGAGTAAATCACAAAGACCGGAACTGGACTGAAGTAATGTGTAGCAGTTACACTTCTGTGTAGACGACTTTCGAATGACTGTCTAAAATAGTTTTCCAACAGTGCTGTGTGAACTTGCCTAGAGTTTTTCTCATTGCCTTGGGATGAAATTGAGCTGAGCTAGGAGGCTTAAAATCAATAGACTGGTTTTTAAAACAGCTTAGTTACCATTATTTTTAAGGTACAGAAAATGACCTGACTCTTAGTGTGTATGTGCACATATATGACATTGATTTTCTAAACGCTCTAATTTTTATTCCATGTTATATCAGTCTCACATATCTCATGGGAGCCCTCAGACATAGAATCTGTTGGTTTTCCAAGCATTAATATTTATATTGAATTTTAAATCTGAATTGAATATTTTTTCTTGTCTTGCTGATTAGCTTTACATCAATACTAACTACAGTTATACATCGAGACACCATTCAGTTTGTTTATGGCTGTGTCAATAGCCTTACGTATGTACACAAACGGACCTCCCTAGATGCAGTTTTTTTTAAACTGTCTAATTTAGCTAAAGTGAAAAATGGATTGAATTATTTTCATTATGTTGATGGGTGTGTAAGTAGTGGGAGGTGGGGAGAAATAATGATCTTAGGGATCATTATGAATTTCATAGGTGGCACAGGTAAAGTTTCACTAATTTTACAAGTTTTAGCTGAGAGCTTAGTGGGCCTCAGTTATTAGAGAAGGCGCTGGGATCTAAGAGATGAAAATTCTTTGTCCCACTCTGAGGATTCAGTTTCTTAAGGAGATATCCATGCAAATAAAAGAATGTAGCATGATGGCTGCTATAATAATCTGTACAAAATAGTGGGGAAGTAAGAAAAGGATTACCTATTCCTACTTAATTTGGGGTCTTTACATTTTCCTTTAACCAAAAATATTAGTTAACATACTTTGCATGAAAACTCCTTTACATTGTTAGCTTTATTCCTTAGAATAAATTCTTAAAAATTGAATTACTAGGACAAACACATAAAGAATTTTAAGGTCCTTGATTGATATGCAAGTTTCTTTCTTGACAGCATGCTCAATTTAGATTTTGACTAGCAGTTTGAGTGTCCATTTCATGGTACTACCATCAGGGAAGTAGACTATTATCTTTAAAATTAATCTCTTAGTTTCCTTCAGTGGAGACAACTACTGAGACTCATTTCCTGTATTTCTTTCTAGAGAAACACTTATGTATTTGTGATATTTTCTAATATATGGATGTGCATTTAGTTTCATAAAGACAAATTCATTATATAGTCAAATTTGCTGATATTTTTTTCATTTTTTTTCCCCTCATCAGATACCCACTTTTTATTTTCCTCTGTCCTTTATCATTAACCAGTTAATGCGATCATTTTGGTCAGAAAAAGAATCATGTTGATCTTGGAAACTGGCAGAAGAAAATTCTGTAGCTTGTGTGCTTTTTACCAGATGCATTCCATTTTTTCCAAGGGAGTCTGAAGAGTGACCTGCCCCCAACAATGTAAAGCTTAGTTTTCCAAACAAGTAGAAACAATCAGCTTGCTCTCCTGGGAGGGAAGGGCATCACAAATATCTATCTTCTGGTCAGAGGTTTGGAAAGTAGTGAGGATTCTACTCATCGTCATTAGAAAAAACAGCATTTCCAGGAGAGGAAGTGTGTCTATATGGGGGGAGGGGAGTGCATACATCAGCATTAAGCATACTGGTAGCAGAGACTAGGTAAGAAGAGACAACTATAAAGTTACAGGATTCTTTCTTTGACCTTTACCAATTAGTGACCCCTACTTAGCAAAGAATGCAAGCTCTCTCAGATGCCCTCCTTATAATAAATTCCACAGGGACATGAGCTTCTATTTTGTATAGGATCACACCCATGAAAACCTGCCACACTGGAGAAGGCTTGTATTCTCTGTTCATTTTTTAAAAAACATTCTTTCAGGTTATTTTGACATGCAGATACTTAAAAGTAGGATCCTAAACAAAATAATTTCATACCAGATGTATGTGATGACAGGATTTAGATAAAATGAATAAAAAATTATTACACAGATGTGCTATAAAACAGCATAATGATATAGAGATGTTAGAAAATAATTGCAATACATCAAAAAATCCTGTTCTAAAGGTCAGATAGTTTGATTTTTACAATGATCTTATCATACAGTTTATATTTTATTAAACTTCCTCAGAATAATTCAAAACCTTTCCTAGTGCAAATCTGGCAAAATACAGAAAAGCTTTACCTGATAAATATAAATTTGATTTTTAAATTTATGTGACGCTTGGAGGTCCCCTTGTGGCACAGTGGAAATGAATCCAACTAGTGTCCATGAGGATGTGGGTTTGATCCCTGGCCTTGCTCAGTGGGTTAAGGATCCGGCATTGCCATGAGCTGTGGTGTAGGTTGCAGACACAGCTTGAATACTGCATTGCTGTGGCTGTGAGGTAGGCTGGCAGCTGTAGCTCTGATTTGATTCCTAGCCGGGAACTTCCATGTGCTATGGGTGCAGCTCTAAAAAAAAAAAAAAAAAAAAAAAATTATGTGTCCCATGACTTGGGATCATCATGTTCTCCCCTTCCTTGCAGCGAAATAGGAATGGGGACCCATTCTGTTTTCTCTGTGGTTAACAGTTGTTTTTTTTTTTTTTTTTTTTTTTTTGGCAGCTGGATAATGGGCACAAGGGGAAAGAGATGGTTTGCCCTCTGGAATAAACATTTAGAAAGACTGATGGAGAGTAGGGACAGAACCTGGAGAGCAAACTATAACCTACTGGAAGCGGCTATTAAAGCAAATTTAGGGTGTATGTGTGAGAGGGGTTTATGATTTTCAAAGTTGATTATAGTCATAAAAGTGGGAAAAAGCTGATGGAGAATAATAAATGGCAAGACACCAAGTGTGTTCTTCTACCAGCAAGGGGTAACACCTAAGAAATAGTCTCATCTTCCCTGAAACAATTCTAGGCATCAGAACAAAAACTGAAAGTTTCATGCTTTAAATATGTAGAGCACAGAAAAATTTATCTTTGAATTTTTTGTCCTTTTTATTTTATTTTTTATTTTTTTGGCATATGGAGGTTCCCAGGCTAGGGGTCTAATTGGAGCTACAGCTGCAGGCCTACACCACAACAACAGCAATGCCAGATCTGAGCTGCATCTGTGACCTACACCACAGCTCAGGGCAATGCCGGATCTTTAACTCATTGACTGAGGCCAGGGATCGAACCTGCAACATCACGGTTTCTAGATGGATTCGTTTCCTCTGTGCCACGTCAGGAACTCCTATCTTTGAAATTTTTGATAAAGGTCACAAGTTTTAGGTAAGGAAAATATTATGAAGGAAAATATTATGTTCCAACTTTCTTTCCTGATACTCTCCCTGAATATTATGTTCCAACTTTCTTTCCTGATACTCTCCCTGAATGCCTCTCCAGACACAAGGATCTAGGCGCTGGTCCCAAAAATCCAAGGAATCTCTACGTAGGGCTTTGGCTCTGGGTACAATGGTCTCTCAGTATCTGTGGGGTATTGGTTGCAGGAGTGGATACCAAAATGCCTGGATGCTTAAGTTCCTTATGTAAAATAGGTATAGAACAACAAATACAGTCTGCCCTCCATTTCCACCTTTGGGCATGGATCAAAATTGGATATGTGGATGCTAAACCCAGGGATATAGATGTGGACTATATTCCCTTTCACAGAACTTTCTTTGCCAGGTATTCTCTTCAGTAATTCCATCATCCTTCAAGTCTTTGCTCAAAAGTAACTTTCTTATGGAGACGTAGAGGTGATGCATTCAGGCCCCTTCTTCCATCAGCTCACAATTCTTCCCAACAGCCCTCTGAAGCCCATTTACCTCTCTACTCCATTTTCTCATAGCATCATCAACACCAACACTGGAGTCAATATTATTTTCAATATTTATTATTTATTATCTGTTGCCTCCCCCATTCCCAGAGAGAATGCTAAGCTCTGAGAGAGCAAGGATCTTTTTTTTTTTTTTTTTTTTCTTTCACACCAGCATCCCAAATACCTACACAGAACCTGACAGGTAGAAGGTACAAAAGGTACTCAATTAGTATTGTTAAATGACTGTGTGAAGGTTTATGTAATCTACATGACCTGGGAAGTACATATCAGCTAAGGGAGGCAACATAGTGAGATTCATACATATCTGCTTTTGCTGTAGCCTGGAAGTAAAGAAACAAAATCAAAGAGACCAAGGTTTTGTTTTGTTTTCTGGGAGAAAAACTGCCTAGAAACTAGTCCTTTTTACCATCCAGGCCACAATATTTCCTGGGATTAATAAAAATATCTTGGATTTGGATGATGCTTCAAAATTTTCCCTTAAATGTGTTAGATGCTAGCTCATTTTAGCCCCCACTTTATAATAAGAAAACTATAGTTGAGGAAGGCAAAAAGTTGCCCAATGTGTCACAGTCAGCAAATGTGACCTCACAGAAGGGTACCCAGGCTTTCTAATTCCCTAAAATCTCTCATAGCACAAAGGTGGAAGGACTACACCATTGAGAGGACAAGAGACAAAAGACTGGTGCTTGTGTGTGTGTGTGTGTGTGTGTGTGTGTATGTGCGTGTGTGAGTGAGGGACTCAGTGTCATGATTGTGGGTAGACCAAGATTATAGGACAAAAACAGAAAAACAGAAACCGATTATTAAAGCTAAAGGAGAACATTGCTATTTACTCGTTGAATTTTCAAAACATGATTTGAAAGCTTAAAGTGATATCTAAAGTATATTTCATAGTGTTCATTTGTGACTTAAATGGCATAATATTTAGGCTTTGTAAGAGGATTTATTATGATTTTTCCTGTTTCTATTCATGTTGATTATAACCCATTGAGAAGGTTAAGCTCAATACTGAAATTTTGGCATTGTTTTCAATAGTTCTCAGCTCTCTGGCTGTGAATTTTCAATACATGACAGCAATTTTTGGTCTTTGTTATCATGTATTTATCATATATTTTATTTCTGGGATACACAGCTGTTAACTGCAAAGCTGTTCTTTTAAGTGTCAACCTTCAGTCATTTAACCATTTCATTTCTATTTTTTCCTCTGGCAGCTGTTCTATTGATTGTCTAGAAATTGTCCCTCCTATGTTTAAAATTAAACAGGAAACACAAAATAAAAAGGTGATATGTAAAAAAGGATGGTGAAATCATCAGAATCAAGTGCTGTGCTCCAAGAGACTAAGATGTATAAGCTCTACAAATATACAAACATACTCACACGTATTTGGAATGCATGCATATACACTTACTAATTAAGATTGGCCTTACTGAAATAAGTCAGGAAAATATCAAACACATTAAGTAAATACTAAAGCTTTTTACTTTGCTAGCTGCTAAATACACTTCCAGAAAGTAGACATATTATTATGTTCCTCATTTTACAGTTGAGGAGACTGAAGCTCAGGGAAGTCAAATAACCTAGTCAAGGTCCCACAACCAGTAACTTGAGTTTTGTCTTGATTTCAAAAAGTTTATGGACTGTTTTCCTTTTATCTCCTTTTTCCTGAAATATTTCAGACATATAAAAACCATACAGAGAAAATGAAAACCTATATACCCATCACCCAACTTCAAAAATAGAAAATTATAAATATAATTAGGATTACACTTGCCAATCCCATTTCCTCTTTTTTCTTCTGAGTCCGGAATTTATGTTTTTCATGCCCATTTATATGATTATATGTTTACCACATATCTATGTCTGAAAACAACCTGTTCTTTTCTTTGACATATTTTAAAATTTCATACAGTTTAAAAATTTATATTTTGTTCTTTTTGGTCTTTTGTCTTTTTAGGGCCACACCCACGGCATATGAAGGTTCCCAGGCTAGTGGTCTAATCAGAGCTGTTGCTGCTGACCTACGCCAGAGCCACAGCAATGCCAGATTGGAGCCGCATCTGCGACCTGCACAACAGCTCACAGCAACGCCAGATCCTTAACCCACTGAGCGAGGTCAGGGATCGAACACACAACCTCATGGTTCCTAGTCAGATTCGTTTCCCTTGTGCCAAAATGGGCGCTCCTAAAAATTTATATTTTCACTCAATCTTATTTTCACTGTTTTAGAGTATTTCTTTATTTGAATATAGCACTATTTTTTGATCTATCCCTTGTTGGTAGATGTTTAGGATGTTTCCAACTCTTTGCAACTGCTTTTAATTTTTTTTTTTTTTTTTTTTGCTATTTCTTGGGCCGCTCCCGCGGCATATGGAGGTTCCAAGGCTAGGGGTCGAATGGAAGCTGCAGCTGCTGGCTTATGCCAGAGCCACAGCAACGTGGGATCCAAGCCTTGTCTGCAACCTACACCACAGCTCACAGCAACGCAGGATCGTTAACCCACTGAGCAAGCGCAGGGACTGAACCCACAACCTCATGGTTCCTAGTCGGATTCATTAACCACTGCGCCACGACGGGAACTCCTGCAACTGCTTTTAATTTTTGATGAGTTGATAGGTGTAAGATGCTGTCAATGTTTTTCAATTTGCCTTTTCCTGATTAGTACTGAAGTGGAATTTCATATTCTCACTGATGGTTAATATTTACTATGAATCACCATTTCAAGTATTTTGTCTCTTTGTTCTATCAGTTGTTCATCCTTCTCTCATTAATTTGGAGATGAATATAGATTATTATCTCTGTAGATATCTCACTGAGTTTTTAAAATAAATTTTAGCATGTCTTTGGATATAGACATTTTTCATATATTTAAAGGCAAACTTTATTTTTTTTTGCTGTGAGTTGTCTGCTCCTATCCTTTACCCATTTGCCCAGTTTTTCCATTGTGACTCTCTCTGTCTCTCAACTTAGAAAAAAAAAATTTTAATGGCAATTAGCTCTTTTTCTGTGGTCTGAATTGAATATTTTACCCCCAACGTTTGTAGTCTGTCTTTGATTTATGCCTCTTGTTTGCCTTATAGAAGATGGTTTTTATGGAGCAAAATTTTATCAATTTTAATGGCTTCTGTAATTTGAGTCATAGCTAGAAAGGCCTTCCTCATTGCCAAATTATTAAAAAATTACCTGTTTTCTTCTTGTATGTTTGTGATCTTGCTTTTTACATTTAAATCTTAGATCCTTGGAGAATTTATCTTAGGGTGAGGTACTGACATTGACTTAACCTTGGCTACTCAGTTATCACAACACCATTTATTAAAAAGTCCACCATTACCTCACCATTTTATTTATTTTTTATTTTTTAATTTTTTTTGTCTTTTTTGCCTTTTTTGGGGCCGCTCCCATGGCATATGGAGGTTCCCAGGCTAGGGGTCCAACTGGAGCTGCAGCTGCCGGCCTACGCCAGAGCCACAGCAACGTGGGATCCAAGCCACGTCTGCGACCTACACCACAGCTCATGGCAATGCTGGATCCTTAACCCACTGAGCAAGTCTGGGGATTGAACCTGCAACCTCATGGTTCCTAGTTGGATTCATTAACCACTGAGCCATGACGGGAACTCCAATCTCACTGTTTTAAGTGGCACTGAATTCTTCCATACAACTGAGTCCATTTTTTGACTTCACCATTCTGTTCCATTGGGATGTCTATTCATGTACCATTACTACACTATTTTAATGATCAAGGCTTCATAATATAATTTATGATATGGTTATTTATTCCTCACCATCCTTATTTATAAAAGCTTTCCTGGCCTTTCTTGCTTTTTAATTTCTCTAAGTGACATTTAGTATCAGCCTTTCCTTTTCTTAAAAAATCCTCTTGGAATTTTATTAAGATTTGGTTGAGTTTATGAATTAATTTAGGTGGAATTAATATCTCTATGATATGTTTTTCTATTTAAAAACTTGGGGTGGTAATTCATTTATTGAAAAGTACTTTTGGATTTTTTAGGAGTACTTAAGTTTTTGTAGTATAAATAAGGCATTTTTTAAAAAGTTATAGTTTTTTTTTTTTTTTTTTTTGCTTTTTAGGGCTGTACCTGCAGCATATGGAAGTTCCCACGCTAGGGGCTGAAGTAGAGCTGCAGCTGCCGGCCTATGTCACAGCCATAGCAACATCCAGATCTGAGCCACGTCTGGGAGTTACACCACAGCCCACAGCAACCCACTGCGATCCCTAACCCACTGAGCGAGACCAGAGATTGAACCTGCATCCTCATGGATACTAATTGGGTTCATAACCTACTGAGCCACAATGGGAACTCCAAGGATTAACTATTTATCCCTAGTTGTTTAATCTTTTTGTTGTTATTTTAAAATTGAGTCCTTTCTTCTCTTTCACCTTTCACCAGCTTATTGTTTGTATATGTGCAGACTATTGAGGCCACTAAGTGAGGCCAGGGGTCAAACCCACATCCTCATGGATACTAGTCAGCTTAAATTACCCTCTGAGCCACAATGGGAACTCCTGATATATTATTTTTTAAATGTGCTTTTGGATTTTTTTTTAATATAATTATTTTTATTTTTTTCCATTATAGCTGGTTTACAGTGTTCTGTCAAATTTCTACTGCACAGCATGATGACCCAGTTACACATACACATATACATTCTTTTTTCTCACATTATCATGCTCCATCAAAAGTGACCAGACATAGTTCCCAGTGCTACACAGCAGGATCTCATTGCTAATCCACTCCAGAAGCAATAGTTTGCATCCATTAACCCCAAGCTTCCAATTCACCCCACTCCCTCCCCCTGCCCCCAGGAAACCACAAGTCTATTCCTCCAAGTCTATGATTTTCTTTTCTGTGGAAAGATTTGTTTGTGCCTTATATTAGATACCAGATGTAGGTGATATCATATGGTATTTGTCTTTCTCTTTCTGATTTACTTCACTCAGTATGAGAGTCTCTAATTCCATCCATGTTGCTGCAAATGGCATTATTTTGTTCTTTTTTAAGGTTAAGTAGTATTACATTGTGTATATATACCACATCTTCCTAATCCAATCATCTGTCGATGGACATGTGCCATATTCTATTGGTCAGGGACACCAACTCTGGTATAATATGGGAGGGGGTTTGCAAGGGTGTTAGTTATTGGAGATAGAGATATGGGAGCCATTTTAGATGCTGGCTACCAGAGAGTATTGCCGTTTTAAAATTCTATTAATCCTACTATATACTGACAGTCTATGACAACAGCATACTCACAGTACCTAAGACAGTATCTGACACATAGTAGGCTCTTAAGAATTTTTAATAAGCTATTAGTAATTTTATATTATCACAGATATAGTATAGATGGGTGATTTTCAATGTATTCTTATGAGGATTCACAGAAGAAGGATACCTAGGCCATAACTTGATAAAGAGAAGTCAAAAGCCTCTAACAGTTATGTTTATATGACTCTGAGTCAATATTTCAAAAATTTATATCACTCAAAGAGGAAGTTCAAGAGACTAGGCATTTAAAATTGTATTCCAGATAATAAATGTAACCCCCCCCCCAAAAAAAAAAAACCCAGGATAAAATAACCAGTGTAGGCAACCATCAGCACTGGATGCTGCACCATCAGGTAAAATTGTAACAGGAAACTTCAAAATAGAGGGATCAGTATGATGCAACCTTAACCTGCGGATTCATCTGAGCATCACCAAGGTGTGCCAGCCAGTCATTTTGTGCCCCATAACGTAGTACAACAGGAAATAATACAGACTTCTTGCCTATAAAAATGAATCTGAATCTAATTAAACCTCTGAATATAACAACTAGATATTAGATAGTGTTAAGGGGAAGATACCTCAAGAAAGCAATTGACCAAATGCACAATGTTGGACATGCTCTTTTGTGGGACAATGTTTTCCCAACAAATCAATAGCATGGGAAGAAGAGAGACCTCAGAGGGAAAAACCAAATGTCATGTGTGAATCTAGTTAGGATCCCAGCTGAAATAAATCAAACATACATATACATTGTTGAATTAATTAGAACAATTTGAATATAAACAGAATAAATAATAAAATGAATTACTGTTAATTTGATGTGATCATGGTTGGATGATTTTAAAAATTTCAAAAACAAGGCCTTATCAGTTAGAGATACTGAAGAACAGATAGGTGAAACAACATGAACTCATATATCTAAGATTTGCTTTTAAATCCTTAAAAGAAATAAAACATTTCAGGGGAATTGAATAAATAAAATTGGCTAAATATTAAAAATTAGAGTTTAGTGATCATAGAAATTCACTTAATATTCTTTCTACTCTTAGAAAGTAGAAATTCACTTAATATTCTTACTACTCTTGTGTATCTTTCTATAATAAAAAACCCTCTGCTTTCATGGAGCTTATATTTTTATGAAATATAAAGATAACAAAAGTAAATAACAAAATGTACAGTATTTTAAATTGTAGTAAGTGCTATGGAGAAAAAGTGAATGAATCACAGAGACTTGGAAAATATAAGATGGAGATATATAATTTTTAATAGATGGCCAAGAAAGTCCTCACTGAGAAGTGACAGTTGAACTAAGACTTGAAGGAAGAAAGACAGCCAACAATTTTGATATCTGCAGGAAGAACATTCCAGGCAGGATAAACAGCAAGTGCAAAGACCCTGAGGCAGGAACATGAACTGTTCAAGGACCAAGGTGTGATAGGAACAGCATGAGTGATGGGTTGAATAGGAGGAGATGAGGTTAGAGAAAAAAAAGAGTGGAGGGGTGATAGAGATCACACAGTTCTACCTAGGTCATAGTGAGGTTAGATTTTAAATTCTTCCCCATCAAGTAAAATTGATACTACCAGTAAATATGATATATTTCTCTTGTGGCTTTAAGTACCCACCATATTACTCCATAAATCACAGAATGTGTACCATGGTCTCAGAAGAACAGATTTGGTCCATCCTGTAATGTTGTCAGCAAATAATGGCTTAAAGAATTACTTTGACAAGGTATATTAATATTTAAAGAGAGGGGAATGCTTAAAACTTTGTCTTAAATATTTTTATGATGCAATGTATATGATAGAATTATATAAATATATAAAGCAAGCCCTAGCCCCAGTAGGGAAAAGACTTAGTATAAAGGGAATTAAATGATTATGGTTTTTCTCACTATTCCTGATAAGTTACTAGGCAAGGTGGTAATGTAGAAGGAGGATGGGTACTGTTGAGGCAGCTTATAGGCCCCAAAGGAAGTGACCCTGCCTCATCCTGCAAGGAAAGAAAGACAATTCTGTCCATGAGTCTCAGGTTTCAGTAGGGGCAGCAGCAACACATGTCCTATTACCTCAGTTGCTTTGAAGAAAGAGTCATGGGCTCTTTTTTGATGTGAGGTTACTGGGGATAGTCAGGGCTCTTTTGGCAAAAGGACAGGCATTTGGGGCTGGGCTGCCATGCATAAATAACTCACTATTCTATTTAAATTATATTGCTGGAAGGTGGTGACTTTTAAATAATGCTTACATTTCAAGCACAGCATTTATGCTTAAATCTTAAGTGTTGTATTCCTAAGCCATGTGAAACTGTTTAAATGTTTTAGTTTATGATTTACAGGTCCCAAATAATTTAGGGCACAGTGTGCTGATCAGAAAAGAAAATTGCATTATAAAGGGCCAGGCAGGGTCAAAAACAAGAAATTTTCAGAGGAATACTAATAATATATAGGACATTATAAAAATTTTTTTAGCCTTTGTACTTTTTTTCCAGTTTTACCAATATCACAGAAATATCTCTGAGATCATAAATTCAGTTATTGCCATTCTCATTATTTACTTATTCGTCATGCCAGTACACAATGATTTGGGCTATATAACGATGTGATGGACTGGAGTTTCCATTGTGGCTCAGAGGTAATGAACCCCACTAGTACTTATGAGAAGAAGGGTTTGATCCCTGGCCTTGCTCAGTGGGTTAAAGATCCGGCATTGCTGTTAGCTGTGGCATAGGTAGCAGATGAGGCTTGGATCTGGCGTTGCCATGGTTGTGGCTGAGGCCAGCAGCTGTAGCTCCAACTGGACCCCTAGCCTGCAAACTTCCATATGACACAAGTGTGGCCCTAGAAATATACACACAAAAAAAACATATAATGGGCCATTCTATACATTTCTGAATTACTCTCTGGGGTAGGAAACTGTTTAGTCCTTTTGGTCTGGGCTGGAATTCTAGGATTCAGGTCAGCTATGAGAGTAGAGTAGAAGTACATGGCATGTTGAAAAGAAGAACTAATGAGAACATTCTTGAAGAAGGTTTCAGGAGCTAAAGCTCAATGCCAAATTAGGAAATGGAGAAGAAAAACACTTGGTCAAAAGTAAGATGTCTGCCTATTTTACTGCTCCTTTTCAACTTAGTACTAGAAGTAAGGTAGTGTAATAAGACAAGAAAGTGGGGGGAGACAAGAAATGTAGGTTGGGAAGGAAGAAATAAAACTTTGAAGACAATCACCTCTCTCTTTGAAGACAACCACCTCTCTCTTTGAAGACAATGTGTCTATGTAGAGAACCCAAAAGAATTGACAAACAAACAAACAAAAAACTGGGACTAATAAGAGATTACAGCAAAGTTGCAGGATACAAAGTTCATGCACTAAAGTCAATTGCTTTCCTATGTACCAGCAATGAACAAGTGGAATTTGAAATGAAAAACACAATACCATTTACCCAAGCACCACCCAAAAATGAAATACTCAGGTATAAACCTAATCAAATATGTACAAGATCTATATGAGAAAAACTAAGAACTGCTGATGAACAAAATTAAAGAACAAATTAAATGGAGATATATTTCATTTTCAAGAAATGGTGCACTAGATATTGCCAAATGTCAGTTCTTCCCATCATTATCTGTAGATTTAATGCAATACAAATCAAAGTCCAAGCAAGTTATTTTGAAGATATCAACAAAGTAATTCTAAAGTTTGTGTGGAGAAGCAAAAGTCCCAGAATACCTAAAATATCCAGCACAACATTCAAGGAGAGAAACAAAGCTAAGGGAAAGACAATGCCTAACTTTAAGGCTTACTATAAAGACCATAATTGAGGCAATGTGGTAGTGGTGAAAGAATAGACAAATAGAGCAAATAGAATAGAGAGCTCAGAAATAGATCCACAGAAATTTAATCAATTGATTTTGGGCAAAGAAGCAAAGACAACATAATGGAGGAAAATATAGTCTTTTGGACAACTAGTGCTGGAACAACTGGACTGCTATCTGTGAAAAAATGAATCTAGACACAGACCTTACATTCTTTACAAAAATGAACTCAATGGATTACAGACCTAAAGGTAAAATGTGAAACTATAAAACTCCTAGAAGATAACATCGGAGAAAACCTAGATGAACTTGAATACAATGATGACCTTTTATATACAACCCAATGGCACAGGCTATGAAGGGAATAATAAGCTAGACTTTACTAAAATTAAAAACTTCTGCTTTGCAAAAGGCAATGTCAAGGAAGAAAAACAAGCTGCAGACAGGGAGAAAATATTTGCAAAAGACATTTAATAAAGGTCTGTTATCTAAAATATACATAGAACATTTTAAACTCAACAATTAGAAAACAACCCAATTGAGAAATGACCCAAGTATCTTAACAGACACCAAAGAAAATACATGGATGGCAAATAAGCATATGAAAAGATGCTTATACACTGTAAGGGAAACACAAATTAAAACAATGAGATACCACCACATACCTATTAAAAGGGCCAAAAGCTGGAACAAGGACAACACCAAATGCTGGCTGGAACAGGGAGCAACAGGAATGCTCCTTTATTTCTATTAGGAAAATATAATGGCACAGCCATATTGGAAAAAAGTTTGGTGGTTCTTTACCAAACTAAACATACTCTTACCATACATAGGATCATCAATCATGCTCTTTGGTATTTACCCAAGAGTTGAAAACTTAGGTTCAAATAGAAATTTGCACACAGATATTATTCATAATTGCCAAAATTTGGAAGTAATCAAGATGTCCCTTAGATAGTGAATGAATAAAACTGGTACATTCATACAATGGAATATTATTCAGTGCAAAAATAGAGCCTACTTATTAAGCCATGAAAAGACATGAAGGAATCTTGAACATATAGTACGAGGTGAAAGATGCTAATCTGAAAAAAACTAACCTATTGTATGATTTCAATTATATGACCTTCTGGATAAGGCAAAACTATGGGGTAAGTAAAAACTCAGTGGTTACAGAGAGTGGGGGAGGGGGAGGGATGACTAGACAGATCAAAGAGGAATTTTAGAGGAGTGAAATTATTCTGTATGATGTTATAATGGTAGAAATATGTCATTATACATTTGTCCAAACCCATAGAATGTACAACACCAAAAGCAAACTGTAATGTAAACTATGGACTTTAGGTGATAATGATGTGTCAGTGTAGACTCATTAATTGTAACATGTGACACTCTTGGAGTTAGGGGGATATGTTGATAAGGGGTGGGGCTTTGCATGTGTAGAGGCAGGGAGATGAGAATGAGGGTTTGATCCCTGGCCTTGCTCAGTGGTTCAGGGATCTGGCATTGTCATGAGCTGTGGTGTAGGTCACAGATGTGGCTTGGATCCTGAGTTGTTGTAGCTGTGGGGTAGGCTGGCAGCTGCAGCTGGCAGCTGATTTGACCCCTAGCCTGAGAACTTCCATATGTCACAGGTGTGGCCCTAAAAAGCATAAAAAAAAAAAAAAAGATCTATTTAGGGCACAACATGATTTAGTTCCTAGGATGAAGACTGATCAATAGGTCTGATTCAGGCATAGTGACTACTCTGGGGAATAGTGAGCTACCATTAAGACCTTGCATATCTCTAGGGTGACAAATAGACAGATATGTTTCTTCTAGTTTCCTACTTATTTGGAAAAAGCAAACCTTTGTTTTCTTTTAAATAATTAATTCTGGGATTTGGGGCAGATGATTTCATCCAAATTTCATCCATAAGATTTATCATATGACCAATCAATTTCTACATTTGACCAAAATGCACAGGCCATTAAAATGGAAAGAGTATTTTCTTTAGAATCTTGGGAACATACAGAAATCTCAGCCTAGATGCTTTTGTACCGTATATGTTTCAATGAGCAAAACATTTCAAAGCTTTTATATTTTATTTATCCAAGGTTTTAACAAGAAATAATCTGAATTGGCTAGTGACATACAGATTTCTGGGCAGAAAGGGAGTGTGTAACCCCTGCTTTCAATTATGGAGTAAACATCTATACAGACATCAACCATGAAAGAATATGAACAAAGCCTTAGGCAATTTGAAATTCTACCAGTTATAGCCACAAAAGGGATAAGAAATGCACTTTTCTCATTCCAATCAATTGCTTTTTAACTATTAGACAAACAGAGCATTCCATTGAACATCTGTCAGTACTATTTTGAGTACTTCTCTAGAATATTTTTATGTTTAATTAAAGATTTGTTTTCTTATTACCCAGAATGCTATTCATTGGTGTAAAGATTCAGAGAAGGAGATTAAACATATTAGTCGGTATGCAGGAAAACTGAACATATAAATGGAAAGTACTTGTGGCATAAACTAATTTAAAAACCAATAAGCTTTGGAATGTATCCATAAATAAAACAAATGCAAAATATAGTTTTTCAGCAAAAACTCAGGTTTACCATACTCTTAGCAAATGTAATAAATGAGCATGGAAATATAAAATATATATAAGCCAGGCATTAATTATTCATTTTAAAAAAGGAGTTTTATTTTAAGGAAGTATTTTTATAAGAAGCATTTCACTTGTATATTAAAGATATAACTTGGATTTACAAATATTTTATTTATTACTGCCTAAAAGTATGGCAGTTGTTGCTCAATGTGAGATATTCTTACATTGAACCAGGAAACACACTTATAAAAAAATTCTTGAAAGTGACTCAGAAATATTTTAATCTTACATGGGTCTATTTCTTGACTTTCAGTGGGGGTGGTTATAACAAAAACAGGAAAAACCCATCAAAATACCATTTTCCCAAATATGCCACATATATTGTTAATATGGTCTGATTTTATGATGAAAGACTCCAGCTCGAATTTAAGTGTACGATAACAAGTCACATTGACAAGTATTAAATGAGACCAGACAGTTGTTTTATTTTCTGCCAGTACGATGTTGTTTTTTTTTTTTTTTTTCTGTATTTTTTGCTATTCTTACTCCATTTTTTGGTCTCTGTTATACCCGTATCTTTGTCCTTTGTCTTATTTTTTTCCTTTTTTCATTCCTTGCTGTCTATACCTTATGCCTACAGTGGTACCCAGTGACATTTCCAACATTACTTAATTCTCTTTTAGTATACATTATTATATTTGAGGATTAGTAAATTAGTCTAAATGATTATTCTAGAGTATAGCAATATGGTTCATAGAACTGCCAGTGGGAAGATCGAAGGCTTACTGGGAGGGCTTTATCTATGAAACAAGCAGCCACACCCATATTGTAACTTCCTTGTATTTCTTTTCCCTAAGAGAAATTTCTCAGAGCTTGATTTCATTTTCAGAGGAAAACACCCATTTCTAACTTTGAAAAATAAGCCCTTTCTATATGTCTCAGCGAGGCAGATGAAAATTACTAATAAAACAGATAAGGTAGTTAAATCGGTTTTCATGACTTCTAGTTATGATTCCCTACAACATACCTGAGAATTTGTTTTGGTAAACACACACACGAAAACATGGTGAAGAAGTATTTAAAGAAGAATGGGATTGCGAAATAAAGGAAAAACACAATGTCCTAGAGTAAATAGTTCTTAAAATAGTGCTTTTTTTCTACCTCAAAATAAGTTGTGTCACTACTTAGTTGTGTCACTACTGTTATTTTTTTCCTGTCCATTGCATTATTATCCATGTCATTTGAGTCAAAGAATGTGGCATGTACCAACAGGTATAAGCACCATTGGTAAGAAGAAGTAGTAAAATATGACTGCCGCAGATTGATTTGATGATTCAGGTTTCCAGATTCTAGTGGTGACAGCCACTTGGCATACCCCCTAAAAATAGTACCATAATTTTTTTTGCTTTTAACATCCATGGTCACACCTGTGGCATATGGAATTTCCCGGGCCAGGGGATGAATTGGAGCCGCAGCTGCAGCCTATGCCACAGCCACGGCAACAATGCATCCTTAACCCAGCAGTGCGAGGCCAGGGATTGAACCTGTATCCTCAGAGACAACATCAGCTCTTTAACCCGCTAAGCCACACAGAAACTCCAACAGTTTTATATTGAAGCCATTTGTCTCAAAGACTTTGAACCTGTAGCTAATGTCAAAAACCCCTCAGGTATGTGTGAGTCAGGTGTTTGAGAGCTATTTATTTAGCCATTGTCAGATTTATTTGAATTAGATAAAAAGAGAAAAAGAGATGTCTACCATTAATAGCTAAAGTTGCATCGCTTATTTATAAATCAATAGAACCAAATATGAAGATAAAAACATGAATTTTTAAAAACATCATTGGAGACATATAAAAATGCCTCTTTATTTTCTTTTACTTTAACCAATTTCTTAAACAATCAATGTATCTGACTCTTCTTGTGGCTCTCTTGAGTATCAGTTGCCTCAGATCCCAGAATCTCAGTTTCTTACTCATTCTGATTTATTTTCTACCCTATCTTAACTGAGTTACAAAAAGACTGGATAACTTTACATTGTTCACACTCTGCCTGGTATTGCTTAAATTTTCCTTTATGTTTTCTGTTCATTTACTAATCTAATACTGGTGAGACAGAGTCTATACTCATGGATTTACCTATAGTCTGAGAAAACATTACTTGTCTGGGTGATTTCCAAATCTAATCACAACATATTCTTGTGTGTAGTGTAAGCAAAGGAACTGAATCTCCAGTGTTAGAACTCCGTTTTCCAATTCAGTCCAATTACTTCTGTGTACTCATGAGTAATCTAACAGAGTAAGTGATCAAAGTCACACAACTTCTTGGAAACCCAAGTAGAACCAAAGCCCTGGGCATCTGGTTCCAGTAGAGTGTCTTGCCTGTTCTTTCACTGTCACCTATTTACTTGAAAATATGTAATATTCACTGCAGTATAGACATGTATACGACTGGAGGAGTTTTTAAAGAAATTCAAATTCATGCCCAGTGGTTTTTTTTTTTTTTGGTGTCATATGTACCAACAGCAATTGAGCCTATATGTGAAAGAGTGCTTCACAATGTTTTCTCATAAGTCATTACTTCAGAAGGAAAAAGAAACCCTATTAGCTGATCTCTACTGTTGCTTCTAGTTTTATTATTCTCTGAATCCATGAATCAGCTCAGTACACACTGGCATGCAGAAAAAGGCCAAAAGGATGTCTTTATAAATTTAAAACATTGTTAAAAATTGCTTTGGTGCACATTTACTGCTAAAAACATAGAACAACCATTACAGCTGAAATGAATGTTTATTCTTCCTTTAATGTTGCTGCCTCTCATATTTTTATGCCCCTGCTATTTTCTCATCTCATTCCCTATCAGTTTGTGTAATGTACTCTGTGCACAGATGCTGTGTGGTGGAGTCAAGAGAGTACTGGCCTTGGCATAAGATAGAAATACTTTTGGAATCCACGTTATGTAACTTTCAGCCACATACTTAATTTTTCTCTAAGTTTCACTTTCTTCCACTGTAATAGAAGGATACTAATATACCCAGAGGTAGTTGTGAGGTCAGAAGTCATAAATGGAATATGTTTAGGACAGTGTTGTAATGATAATAACGATACTGATTGGATTCTTATTATCATTACAAAACGAGTATTCTGCAAACTTGATGGGTTTGGGGGAGGAGAACGAGGTAAAAGTTTTGCTTTGTTCCCTCAAACATTTTATTTTAAAACTCACATTTCTCTGTGGTCTTATAATACTGTGTTCTGCCCAAGCGTAAGGACAAATATAGTTCACTGCCGTTTTAAAAATTCATTTAAAGCACAGTTCTACTTTGATGGACTCTAACCATTACTGCTTACGAGTCTTGTTACAATGGTGTCTGCCTGAATAATTGAAATATCTTAAGGCATATTTTTTATATTGCTCTATGTTGCTTATAGTTTATATTATAAATGAGTTTTCACTGGTTTCAAATGAAGTTATGATGGGGCAAAATGTTGGATTTAGTTAATAATGTATAATTGTGGTTAGTTAAAATAAAGGCCTAATATTGAGATGTACCAAGTAGGAAAAAGAAAAAAGATTGAATAGAAAATAAATTATGAAAGAAAAGTGACTCTAAGTCAATGAACTGAATGCCTGATGTTCCTGAATTGAAAGCATGCAGAGTGAAGGAAAGGAATATAGAAATGATGAAATATTTAGCGATAATATCTCCTAGGGGAAAAAATTAATTTGTCTTTCATGGCTCCTATTTTTTAAGATTAACTGCACTGAATGCATTTTTTAAAAAAAATCTTATCTTACTGGTGATGAAAGTAGCTAATGTTCATTATAAAGTTTCTAGGATAAAGGAGGAAGCAAAGGGGATTGAAAATAAAGATTGCCTCCAAGGTAATCACTTTTGGTGTATTTTCATCTGTTCTTTTGTCTCTGCATAATGGATATGTGATCTTATTTCTTAGAAAATTTGGATGCTAGTATAGAAAAACACTATAAAAACTTTTTACTATGGAATTTTTTGACATATAAAAAAGCAGAAAAATCATATAATGAATCCCCATGTACTATCAACAATGATCAAGATTCAGCCATCTGATTTTATCTATACCTTCTCCTATTCCTATAGCCTTGAATTATTTTAAAGCTATGATTTAGCCTTATCATTTCATCCATTAACATTTCAATATTTACTGCTAAAAGATAAGAACTCTTATTACACAAAACAAACCACAATCTCAATATCAATCAATAACAAATTAAGGGGAGTTCCCCTTGTAGCTCAGCAGAACGAATCTGACTAGTATCCATGAGGATGCAGGTTTGATCCCTGGCTGCACTCAGTGGGTTAAGGATCTGGTGTTGTTGTGAGCTGAGGTATAGGTCGAAGATGCTGCTCAGATCTGGCTGTTGCTGTAGCTATGGTGTAGACCAGCAGCTGTAACTCCTATTTGACCCCTAGACTGGGAACTTCCATAGGCCGCCAGTGCATTCCTAAAAAGCAAAAAAAAAAAAAAAAAAAAAAAAAAAAAAAAAAAGGAAAAAGAAAAAGAAAAAAAAAGCTGGATGTAAGTCTTTGGTTCTCCTCTTAAGGCACCCTGTAGTGATACACTCTTCTATTGGCTGGCTTCCAGTAACCTTTCCTTTTCTTCATCTCTCAGAATCTATGTGCTGGCTGACTGACAGCTAACAGATCTGGGTTCTAGATAATATGTTGTGGTTCTGATAAATGCCCAATCCATTCATTTTTTAATAATCTCTTTGCAAATGAAACCTCTTCACATTATACTTTTGAGTGTGCAATCTATATGTTTGCTGTCAATATTTTAGAAATTACTACTATTGCTTTTCCTCAAGTGTATGTGTTTTGGGACAGGTCATTGTGAAAGTGTGGTTATACACATGCAAGAAAGAAGTTTTATGTTTAAAGTATACAATAGCCTGAAAATAAGTTCCAAAGACTGAAGTGATACTTTGGTGAAAATAAGAAAGAAAAAACTTGGATATGTCTAAAAATAAATGTGCTCAGAAGGTATAGTGATCATTTGATGAGTCACAGTGAGTCATGGTATGTATTTAGAATGGATAAGCAATGAAATCCAACTGTATAGCACAGGGAACTAGATCCAGTCTCTTGGGATGGACCATAATGGAACATAACATGAGAAAAAGAATGTGTGTGTGTGTGTATATATATGGGTCACTATGCTGTATAGCAGAAGTTGACTCAATACTGTAAATCAACTATACCCTAATAAAAAATAAATTTAATAAAAAAATTTACTCCAATATTAACTGTACCTATTCTGGAACCATCAGTGGTTTTTTGTTTCTTGACAAGTTGCCAAAAATCCTTAATTTGCCCTTGTTACATAAAGGTAATATTGTCTGTCCCAACTAAAGAATTCTATTCTACACATATTAGTTGAACTATAAAATCTCTGTCAAACTTCCTAAGAACAAAGTCTAAAACTTTCAGGAGTAATTATTAAAGGACTCCCAAATTATATAATTTGCTGATCTAAATTTAATTTTCCTTGATTTCATGGTGCTTTATACCTAGCAACACACTTAAGGAAATTCTTTTGAAGAAAATTTTCTGATTATTGTTCAACTTCATAAATAATTAGTTTCATTCCTTAATATACAATATCTAAAAGGATAATATGATGAAGTATAATATAAAATGAATTACTGTAAACTATTTTATATTGCTGTAGCAACTTGCATTATTAAATTGCAAATAAAAGTATATTGCCTTCTATCTTTAATTCAAAGCTTATAACAGACAACAAAAATTTTACTTTATTTATAAATGTAGACTCCAAAGGAATAAACTAAATTACACTTTGTTGCTTTTGGTCACAATTCTGATGGATTATTCAGTGACTGCTTGATACTGTGTTTATCTTTACATTATAGATAAAGAAAAAATGCAGATAAAAATATCATAGACATTACACATTTTATTTGTTCTTTTATTCAATAAGCTTCTGTGAGAACTAATTAAATAATAGATATCATGATAGGCACTGAGGAATCATAAATGAATGAAATATTTTCCCCAAGGTTCTTAAACGAAGATTGATGGGCTGTGAAAATGAACTTCATTAAAGGTTAAGTCCCTTTTCCTTTTTGTTACAGAAGTTTCAGAGGAACTACTTTACCTTCATTGTGAGCTTTTCAAAGTGGCTGTTACGGGAGTAGTTTCGACATTATCAAGAGACAGGAACTGAAACTGTACATCGCTCCCTCTTTTATGTTATGATAGTCCCTGTCAATATTAGTATTTTTATAGTATTATCACAGTTGCAAACCTCATCTCTAGTGTAGCAAGTTCAGACAAGATACACTACATAAGGCTTATAGGTTTGATTTTTATTTTGGTGAAAGTTAGCTATACATCACAGAAAGTCCTTACCTGTAAGCCAAGGAAGGCATGTGACCTCTCTGGTGTACAAGCTGTTAAAACAACTGTGATAGATACTAGATGCCACTTGCCCTAACATCTTGATATTGAAGGAAATTTTCTATATATTGAACATATTTCTTTTAAGCAGTGTTACCTTTTCATCATTCTGCACTGAGTAAACTTTGGTGAGGAGGTGTCATGTGCTAGGGAACTAGGAGCTCTTGCTTTTAAGTCACTATTTAATTCATGACTCTGCTATTACTCTTGTCTCCTTGCGTTTCCTCACGGCGCTCCACTTCATTAATAATAGAAAAGTCTCCAGTCTTTACACACTTCATTTTTATGCACTAAAGTTCCCTTGGTTGGCATTTACTGATATTCCTCCCTGGTTGTTTCTATTTATGATACTATTGTGCTTTGAAAAGATATATATTTTTTAAGAAGCTATACAGGAGCATTTTTATAAATTCTATGTTAGGAGGAATATTTAGTTTTATGCCATTCTTGAAGACCAAGTAATAGATTTTCAATAAAAAATTTTAAGTAGTGCCTATAGGTTGCTTGTTTTCCCCTCTAGATAGAAGAGATAGAAGAATGCTGATACTCTTGGGAAGTTATGTCCCCTGTGGCCTGTTGCTTATAGATTTGACAAGACTCTGCAAATACCCAGTCCTAGTTAGTGCTAATCAGACATGGGTTCACATATTCTACACATAAATAAGTAAATAAATATTAGTAAGAAGCCATCCTGGACTGTGGTTGTGAATGAAAGCAATACTAATTCCCAAGAGAAAATGTATTTAAAGACTAAAATTCAAATATAAGTTGGTTCTCCATTTTATGAAGAGCAAAATTGTCTCTATTTTCCACCTCACATAAGACAGTACCATTTTTGTAATGCTGAAAACTTGGATTATTTAGAGAATGATTTAAAAGCACATTTAAAAGATTTAATGGCTTTTTATGAAATCCGTGCTATCTTTTACTTGAGGAACAGGGATGTGTATCAGGAAACTAGATTAAGGAGCTCCCGTTGTGACTCAGTAGAGGCGAATCCAACTAGGAATCATGAGATTGTGGGTTCGATCCCTGGCCTTGCTCAGTGGGTTAAGAATCCGGCATTGCTGTGAGCTGTGGTGTAGGTTGCAGATGCGGCTCGGCTACGGCACTGCTGTGGCTCTGGTTTAGGCCAGTGGCTACAGCTCCAGTTCAACCCCTAGCCTGGGACCCTCCATGTGCTGTGGGTGTGGCCCTAAAAAGAAAAAACAAAAACAAAAACAAAAAACTAGATTAATGAGTCCACTGACATTATTCTCTTATTTTATATATTACCAAATCATTCTCACTAAAAGTATTTAAGATAATCCTGAATATATAATATGCCCATGAGGGAGCTGCAGAAAATTGCCATGGCCTGCATACCAGATGAACGCCTTTCCTCACAAAAATTTTATAGAAGGGGGTACATTTCCCTTGTCATACATTGTGCTGAAATCAATCTTTACTCATTTAAGAATTCAAGCAAAGTAAAAAGACCACACTGACGCAAAACTGAGTCTAGCTCAGTTTTCTATTCTATAAGTGTTAGATGTGAATAAGTAAAATGTCAAGAATTTTGTTAAAAAGCAGTTTTGAAATTTAAATATTTAAAGTAATATTAGTTATTATCAATTCAAACCTAAACTTCATTCAAAAGAAGAAATATCTTCTTTTTTAGAACAGGGAGACAAGGCTTGTTTTGTTTCTCAATCTGGCTCTTAAATTAACTTGGCTACAGAAGTCAAACTGTTTTAAGCTGTTATAAATAATTAACCAAAAAATGAGGTTCTGCAGTTTTTGAAAATATACATTTTTTTCCCCAAAGGTTAATGCTTTAATTTCAGGAGAGTAGTCTTCAAGGAGAAAAGCCAAATGCATCTTTAAAAAGCCAAGAATGTGGTTTTCTTGCTCTCATTAATATGTTCTTGGCATTGAAAAAAATCTTATTGTAGATAACTTCTTACTAATGGCCTCCACAAAACTTCCAGCCGTCTATAACCTTTCCATATGTCATGTCAGTGGTTATTTACCATACAAGTAAGTTATTACTTACAAAGAAAGACAATTTTTAAAGTGAAAAATATGTTTATCTTTGAGAATTTACATTTTGGATTGTGGTCTTAATTTTTCTTATAGGAATGCATTGATTTTACATTTTAAGAAAAAAGTCCTTTATAAATTGGAAACATATTGACTGAAAAATTGAGTAATTGCTGTAACACAGTGATCTAGACTGTAACAGCAAGTGATTAGAAAATAAGATCATGCTTTCTTTTAATTACTCTGTTAATATAACTTGCGTCTCTACCACTCCAATCACCAGAAATAAGACTTCTGAGAGTTTCTCTGGGTCCTGCCTCACATCTGCTTAGGAGCAGGTAGTCTCCTCATTACACTGCTGCCTCAGCCACTGGCGCCCCTCCTGAAACTTCTACTTATACGGGCTCAGCAACCTTGCCCTTCAAGAATGACAACTACAACTACTGCTTTTCTGATCACATGCAAGTCTGAGCCTTGCTCTCCTTCATCTGAAAAGCAAAATTGATTCCTCTCTAGCTTCCCACTACACAACTGAAATCACGCTAAAATGTTAATTAGACATTATTAAAGGTTTGGATATCGTGGAAAGAAAGTACAACAGATAGTCATTTAATATTGCTATCAAAGTGGCTAGTTTTAGAATAGAAAGGACCTCAGATCTCACATTAACCCAGCTTCAGTCTGGCTGATAGCTCTCCAGGAATGTCCCAGCACATCCATGACTCAGAACCCTATCTAAATACCTAAGCCCAAAGTGAAATGCCATTCACCCCAATCTAAGGCCCCAAGTCCTCATTTCTTGCCTCATATTGGTGCTCATCTAAGAATGCTTGACAATGAGAAGATGCATCATTATCAAGGAAAAGTCTACACTTATCCACAAAGCTGTGATTTTTGCCTTAGGAGCCATCAAAAGACCTTATAACATTATAGCCCAACAGAGTTTTTCTGCCTTCAGTAATGCTTCATTTGCATGCAGTCATCCAGTGAGTGTGCACTGTCCTTACCCAGTCCAGCTTCCTTTCTGAAATATGAAGTAGAGGAAGAACTGGCCACATAAGACCATCTCACTATCCTCTCTCTCCTTGCTTTACATTTCAAATACTTTTAGCATGAGATAGAGAGTGCTACAAATATACAGCCATTTTTACTTAAATGTATGGCTCAAATCTAGTTTTCGAAAAGAAACATTTCTAAAAATACAATCTCTGAAAGTTCTTAATAATGTAATAAATTTTAATTTACATTATTAAACTTTAGCTTTCCATTTTGAAACCTTTGCATTGTTGTTATTTCATTGAGTTCAGGTTTTTCTTTCAATGAGTTAGTACTTTTTTTTGTTTGTTTTATTTTTTTATTTTATTCTTTTTTTTCCCTAGGAACAAAGTAACAGGTTTCCTCAAGGACTCCACCCAAGAATGTAGGACTCTCATAACCTTCAAAGTAGAACTTTCAAGGTCTTGAAGAGATTGTCAACAGCAGAGAGAGAAATGTGAAGAGGAGCCCACCAAGCTTAAAAAATATCAACCTTTAAAATCCAGAGCATCCTATAAGAAACTACCCTAAAATTAAATGGCCACTTTAGAACAATTTTTTATTCTCATAAGTCCCAGGTGGGTGAGGCTGGACTCCAGAGTCTGGGCTCTGAGCTGCAGGCTGCAAGGTGGGTTCAGGACTGCTCCACATGTCTTATTTTGGGGCCTAGGCTGGAGTATAGTGGCTCTGAGGCATGTTCTTCTCATGGCAGATCCCAGAGCTCAAAGGACTACCTCAAGTGCACAATCGCATTTCAAGCTTATTCCTGAGCCATGCCCACAAACATCAGTCAAAGGAGGACACATGTCCAAGTCCAATGTTAAGTAGAAGTTCACTTAAATCTCTACTCCACAAAACTATGGTAAGGGTGTGGGTGCATAACTCCATTACAGAGGAGTGGATAATTATGTCCAATAATTAAACATCCTTTTCTGGACAACGGCAGACTTGCCTAGTTTTCCAACTAATTTCTCTGTGTCTAACCTTGCTCCATATCCTCATTATTTATAACTACGTGATCACCTCTCTGCTTAAAACAATGTTTCCAGTAGAGAAAACATATAAACTTTTTAGTAAGACCAATAATTTCATCCTGATTTCCTTTATAGCATATTATTTGCTTTTTCTCTAAATTTACCCTCTAAAGCTAGGCTTCCATCTATCTGTCACTTCTCTGGACATCTAACCTCTTTTAAGGCTTTTGATTTTGTGCATGTACCATGGTATTTCTTCTTATAGAAATTTATTTTATTTACCCAGTAAGTATTTATAATATGCCTGTGACATTGCAGGAATCCAGCCATATTAGAGATACATTGAGAACAAAACAGCATTTGTCCCTTTCCTCAGAGAGCTTACAGGAGAATGAGAGAATCCGTCCTTTGCCACAGTGAACATGTACTCATCTTTTAGGGTGCAGTTTTGATCATCTATGTCCTTTTCCACTTTTCCCAGAGGGAGTTAATTTTTTCCTTTTTAATGTTCTCCTACCACTTTGCATCATAGTAGCTAAATTATAACTTGAGATACAAATCAATGCTTTTTCCCCCTACATTGTTCCCTTTTTCCTCCTCCCTATTCTTTGGCCAGGGCAGTTTTTAGAAAAGAAACTCCCTCCAAAACAACTACATGACCTATTGAGGATATTTTGATAGGTGACCATAGGAAAAATACCAAGATAAAACGGTATATCTAGGGCAGAGTGGTGGAGAGCATTGCTTCTTTCTCCCTGGCCTGGGAGAGGGGGGAAAGGAAGAGATGTGTAGGTCCCAGGAGAAAAGAGGGGGTCCACATACTCCTTCTGGTTGTTCCCTGAGCATGATGCTGTCACTAATCACAACAACGGCAATGACCACTAGAGCAGTTAACTGTTACTGGACACTTATTATGTGCCAGGTCTTGTTCCTAGCACTTTACATTAAATTACCCCATTGCACCCCGACAACAACTCTGTGATAATATACATATCTCTACTTTGCAGATGAAAATTTGAAGTTTAGGAAACTGAAAAAATCCTGCTGTGCTCACAGATATGGCATGCCCAGGATGTGGGTTCGAGTGATGCCAGACTTGGCCTTCTTAAGCAATTCATGATTCTGCCTCTCCAAGGCTAGGCCCTCTCAGCTGGCTGCCTGGGGAACTGAAGCAGAGAAAGCCATGGAAAATCTTCTTGTTTCTTCTGCGGGACACACATGTGGTCAAAAGCCCCTGAGCTAAGGAGTCCTGTTGCCAAGAGACAAGCCCTCCACTTTCCTTTCCTCCCCATTCCAATAGCCCAGGTAAGAGCATTGGGGATGGTGGGAGAACTAAGAATAACCAAGGTCAAATTTTCTGTGGCTCAGAAGATGGGGCTTGTTGTAAAATAAAAATTAAGCATACTTACAGAAAGTAATAAATGCAATTTTTATGCATGTGACTTTGTAAGTTGAGACTTATACATATTAGATTATCTCTGTTCTTCCTCTCACTTTGTGTTATAATTAGAGCCTTTCCAGGAGATTATGAACAACTAGAAGTTGGGAAATTTCTGTTGTTCGACTTTGTTACCTGCACGCAGCAAAGTGCCAGGCATATTCTGGTTGAATGGATTATTGAGATATACTTAATAAAATCTTTCTATTACTCAAATCCTCCCTCCCACCCCAGTAACTTCTGTTCATGTGAAATGTTGAAGTGTTTGCTGTGGATATAAATTCACTTAGCACATACAGCTAATACAGAGTTCCCGTCATGGCTCAGTGGTTAATGAATCCGACTAGGAACCATGAGGTTGCAGGTTCAATCCCTGGCCTCGCTCAGTGGGTTAAGGATCCAGCATTGCTGTGAGCTGTGGTGTAGGTCGCAGACATGTTGGATCCCATGTTGCTGTGGCTGTGGCGTAGGCTGGCAGCTACAGCTCTGGATTTGACCCCTAGCCTGGGAACCTCCATATGCTGCAGGTGCGGCCCTAGGAAAGGCAAAAAGACCAAATTAAAAAAAACAAAACAAAACAAAAAAAAAACCAAAAAAAACCCTAGTACTTCACATGTTATTGCTCTTAAAAGTATTTTTTTTTAACCCCTCTATTCTCATTTCTTAATTTTAAGGTAATGTTTGGAGAATTAATCAGAGATTGTAACATGAATACACTTTAGACAAAATGTTCATTAACCAGACTATGAAATGTCTAAGGGCAAAGGGTACTTACATAGTGTAAATGACAATAGCTGCAGAATTTATCAAGAAAACACCACTGATAAATAGGAAGGGGAAATACATTCTCAGTAGAGGATGATGCCAGAGAGCAGTGCAACAAGTGACTCAGCAGGAGGAGGTCTTGATACTGTCAGAGGCCAAGAAGCCAAACGTTGTTGCTCCAGAGGAAAATCAGCCAAAGAATCAAGACTATTTCTCCTGCTGAAGCAACTTCATGTAAACTGAGCTATTGCTGGTGTCTGTGATGATAAGGGCTGCCCAGTTAGTGTGCTGCCCTTCTTTATTCACTTCCTTCCTATTCCTCCACCTTTTTGTGGTTCCTGAGCTGGGTCCTTCGAGGTTGTCAAGTCTGCATTCCTACTAACCTCAAATAGAATTGGTTTCTCTTGGGTAAATATCAACTCTTACAGCTTCCACTTGAATTCATGGAACATAATTATGTTAGTAACACCAAAGTACATGCATAAACTTGTAAGTCTCAACTTAAAACTATAAGGCTTTTTTTTTTTTTTTTTTTTTTTTTTTTTTTCCTTTTTTGGCTGTTCCACGGCATATGGAGTTCCTGGGACAGGGATCAGATCTGATCTGCAGTTGTCACCTACGCTGCACCTGTGGCAATCCACTGGCCACAGATCTTTAACCTGCTTGTCTGGGCTGGGGATTGAACATGTGTCCCAAAGCTCCAGAGATGCTGCTGATCCCATTGCACCACAGTGCAGTCTCCAAAACTATAATACTTTTGAGAAAAAGAGTAAGTTCTTGGGTTCATTCCCTCATTCACTAAGAGATCATCCAGTTACCATCTATTATTTACTACATGCTGGGCACTGCTCTAGGTGCTGGAATTCACAGATTATGTGGGGAAAGAGCAATGTGAATAAATTCCATGTGTAACGCGATGGACACTAGAACCGAGTCATCCTACAGTTCCATGAGAGCCCAGAGGGAGAAGGCAATATGGAGAACAGGATTTCTAGAGAAGGGGACTTTGGAGCTGAATCTTGAAAGATGCTGAAGAGGTTGCCTACTGGCTCAAAGAAAAATAGGAATAAGAGAAAAGCATCTTCAAAGACTCCCAGATCATGAAAGAATGTGATATATTTGTGGAATTAAATGTAATTCCATGTGGATGATATTAAGGTGAGGTATGAGGAGAGAAGACTGGGAGACGAAATGGGGAAGAAAGCGAGGTTGCGAGCGGCTTTGTATGCTGTATTTAACAATTTAGAGATAGTTGCGGACTTTACTGACAGAGTTAGTTTTCCATGGCAGCTGCTTTTTCTGTTGGCTTGTTGGGGACTGATATGAATATGCCATATCTCTCCATGGACAGCAAAATCATGCAATGTCCCATGCAGCTGAACCCTGCAGGGACAAACCAAATAGAGTATAGATGTGGCCCCAGTTTCTACTGCATAGATTTGGAAATGATGGATGTCCATGAATGTTCTTGGCTCACTGGAGTTTGGGGTGTATAAGATGATATTTGGTTCTATAATTGGAATAAAGAAAGGTGGGCTGGGGTGAAGTATAAATGCTGGCGTTCACTCAGGTACTAGAAATTCTTAATTACGCCTCTGCTCATGATTACACAGAGTTATCCTTCAGGTTCCTGTGAGACATGAGTAATAGGGATAATATGTCAATGTTTCTCTGACCCACTCCTCCCTTAGTATATGGGGGAGTATTTTAGTTCAAGAAAGAAAGGGAAGCATAGAGGAACTGGTGTGAGACAAGATCCTAGAGAAAAAGTCCTCGTTAGTTTTTCTCATAGCTTTAAACTTTTTTCTCAAAATTAGTCAGCATGGCAGAGTGGTTCAGAGCAAACTTGGGTGGCAGCTCATTCTACACTGTTATCCTGACCTGATCCATTAAGAGCTGTGGACCTGTGGCAAGTCAGTTGACATCTCTCTCTCTCTCTTTTTTTTTTTTGGTCTTTTTGCCATTTCTTGGGCCGCTCCCACGGCATATGGAGGTTCCCAGGCTAGGGGTCTAATCGGAGCTGTAGCTGCCAGCCTACGCCAGAACCACAGCAATGCAGGATCTGAGCTGTGTCTGCAACCTACACCACAGCTCACGGCAACGCCAGATCCCCAACCCACTGAGCAAGGCCAGGGATCGAACCCGCAACCTCATGGTTTCTAGTTGGATTCGTTAACCACTGCGCCACAACAGGAACTCCAGCTGACATCTCTTAACCCAATTTCTCATCTGTAAACTGGGCAGAGCCACTCCGACATCAAGAGTAGTAAAAATTAGGAGTTCCTATTGTGGCGCAGTAGAAACGAATCCGACTAGGAACCAAGAGGTTGTGGATTTGATCCCTGGCCTCACTCAGTGGGATCCGGAGTTGCTGTGAGCTGTAGTGAGGGCACAGATGCGCCTTGGATCTGGCATTGCTGTGACTGTGGTGTAGGCTGGCAGCTATAGCTCCGATTTGACCCCTAGCCTGGGAATCTCCATATGCTGCAGTTGTGGCCCTAAAAAGCCAGAAAAAAAAAAAAAGTAGTAAAAGTCAAATGATGTAATGTGTGGAAAGCAGGCAGCACAATGCCTGCCACATAGAAATCATAAACTACATTAGACTTTGTTAGAGATTTCCTACACAGGGGCTCTTTTGATCGGAAACACTCTGGTCACAGCCTTTTCTTTTTAAACACAATTTTATTGCCTATTCCCATATGTAGTACATGCTGTTCATTTCATATGTCACATTATAAATATCTGACCCTCCTCTCCTCACATTTGCTGCAAGGACCCACCAGCCCCTTTCCATTTTCTGTGCAGCACCTCCTGTCCCCATTTTTGTTTCCATTTTGAAACCTCTGTGCCTGTCTATAGATAGCTTTGGTTCTTCAATAATCAATTCAAAACAGCACTTTTTGACCTGTGAAAGAACACATTAACAATTCATATGACTCTATATGTCTGCTCTGAAAAATCTGCTTAGGGTATAAGAAAATCTGATATCTCTTCTCACTTTTTTGTAAGTTGACTCAGTCATGAAAATTGGAAAACTAAAATCTGTAAGTCAAAGGACACAGGGGAAAAACTGGACTTAAATATTTGATATTTTACATTCAAATGTTTCTTTCTTTCTTTCTTTCTTTCTTTCTTTCATTTTTTGTCTTTTCTAGGGCTGCACCCACGGCATATGGAGGTTCCCAGGCTAGGGGTCCAATCGGAGTTGTAGCCGCCAGCCTATGCCACAGCCACAGCAACGTGGGATCTGAGCCGCATCTGCAACCTACACCACAGCTAAAGGCAATGCCGGATCCTTAACCCACTGAGCGAGGCCAGGGATCGAACCCACAACCTCATGGTTCCTAGTCGGATTCGTTAACCACTGCACCACAATGGGAACTCCCAAATGTATTTCTTACACTAGGAAATTTGACTTTAGAATGACAATGTTGGAAATATTTGGCTTGTTATATCTCAACAAAGATTATTTTTATTCAAATTTGCAATCAGGAATTACCATTAATTCTTCAGGATTTTCCAAATATGGGTATCCTTGCTTTTCAAAGTTTGTGTTGCTTTTATGAAAAATTTAAATTAACACCTGCTCTTGCTTTTACCAAAAAAGGCAAAACATGTAAAAAACATTTAGTGTTTGTTTTGCAGAGAGCCCTTATAGAGACGGGAAACACCCAGAGCAGAGAGTGGCCCAGCCAAACTCCTTCCCCTTGAACTACACTCAGCATCTCAGCAGCCAGCTGCCAGAGCTTTGAAACTGTGTCTCTGAGCATCTGTGCTTTATCTCCATTTAGTTTGTTCATCCCTTAGCAAGATGCCAAGGGATCTTTATGCCATTTAGGATTTTGAAAGGTTTCATAGGCGCAATCCATCTTCCAATAGCAGGGGAAAGCTATAACCAAGAAAAAGCCACCGCCTGCTGGAGATAAGTTTTGCATAATTATAAATTAGCATATAAGAGATGAGATTCTGAACTTGAAATCTAAAGGGTCATGCAAACTCTGGAGTTGTTGTTGTTGTTGTTGTTATCTGTTAACTTACTATCTTAATTCTTCCACCTAAAATGCAATCAACAAATCTTTACTTTGTTTATAGGGAGGCAGTGAGGCTGAATAAAGTTACATATGTGAGACTAGTCTGTGTTCTTTGGAGGAGACTTCTTTCTATCTATTTATCTATCTATCTATCTATCTATCATTTTTTAGGCTGCGCCTGTGGCATATGAAAGTTCCCAGACTAGGGGTCGAATTAGAGCTGCAGCTGCCAGCCTACACCACAGCCACAGCAATGCCAGATCCGAGTTGCATCTGTGACACAATTCCACAGCTTGTGTCAACACTGGATCCTTAACCCACAGAGTAGGACAGGGATTGAACCTGAATCCTCATGGACACTCTGTTGGGTTCTTAATATGCTGAGCCACAATGAGAACTCCAGGACAGCTCCAATTTAAATTCAAGTTATTAATATTGGCAATGACAGGAGCATAGAACCTAGAATATGCATACTGCTTAATTCCCACCCTGACCTGCTGTGAGCTCCAGTAGGCAGCTCTGAGGATTCATGTACTTTTCATTGTTATAGTCAGAAAGCTGACAGATGGGCCCTCGGTTATGTGATGGGGGTCCAAAGTGTTATGTTATTACTTGGGGACCACATGGACAATGTCATATGTAACCATGATATAGATGAAGACTTGGAAAACCATTTTGGGTTCTTGTTGCCATCCTTGAGGGTCTCAGGAATTTTCCTAACAGGACTGCCAGCATTTTCTACCTCAGTTAAAACAAGAAAACTTAGTATAAGATGTGTGTGTAGGCAGAATGAATTGCAAGAACTGGCAGGGCCTGTTCCCAGCTTCCTTCCTTTGTAATCTGATCTATAGTATCTTTTCTATTGCTTTCTGGCACAAATTTAAATTCTTTGTATCTAATAGTGTCTTGATATTCCGGACTTTGGGTGCCTTCATAAGCAGTCATTTGGGTTTTCATTTTCTCACCGCTGGCTCAGTTCAGTAAATGTCACAATTAGTGTAAATATCTGTAGCTTTGTGTTGAAATCCTTGTTTTGCTTTGCAAGCCCACTATTATCTTGAAGCAGGTGCAGATCTTGTGTTTTCTGAGTTCTTAATGAACATAAATCCCTAGTGGAGATATTTTTCATTCTCTGCATGCCATTGTTCTGATAATGATGCTTGTAAAACACAGACAGATAGTTTTCTAGACTGAATGACTAAGCATGTATTTCAAGAAAGGCCAATGTGCATCCGGAAATGGAAAGTGCGTATGGCTTTTGTAGATATTATATGCAGATGTCTTTGAGTAAATTTGCTAAAGAAAAGCCACTTTATTTATTGCAACCCTGTGGCTTCAGTGCAGTTCACAGAAAGTGTGTTACACTGTGAAATTGCTATATGCTCCTTTCTATGCTCCTGGAGTCACTTAGTTGTTAAAACATAATTTAAAAAGATAATTGCTGGAGATGGGCATGATTAGGGAAGTGTTCCAGGGCATATTTGCAAATAAATATGGAATATTTATAAAGACACTTTTAAAAACCTGTTTCCCAAACTCCACGAAGAGATATACAGGTAAGAAAAAAAAAATGAAACCAGTTTTTTCCACCATTTACCTGGTCTGCATCATAATTTTCCAGAAGCAAGCATCTATTTGCAAATAACAGAATGGTGTGCCCCTACCCCATGTGATGTTGATAGAAGTAATGACAGGGGTGTAGAATCTCTGAGGCCAATGATTGTTGTTAATAAGGTTGCCTTTAGCACATCTTGCAAACTGCTAGACATGCGACGAGTCATGTTTTTACACCTTTCTCTTGAAGGTTTAGGAAGTTGTATACCTAAAATATATACAAGCATAATAAGCTCCTACCAATTATTCATGAGAAGCTTGTTTGGACTGTCACACTCAAGGAATAGGTAGATGCTTCTAATCTGTATCCCAATTCTGATCTTGCTCCAGAGCTGGCATGCCACCATTTCCCTCTGCTGCTAGACCTTTTCTTATCAATGCCTCTTTGTTGCCTAAAACACTGCATGGCTGAAGCCAAACTCTAAATTTGATTCATGTGTTTCTTCTTTACTTCACTCAGCAACTGACAAAATCTATCAATGTTTTTTTTTTTTTTTCCCTCCCTTCTTCCTTTAATCCATTTGCACATTTATCCAAGCAGTATACACTGTGTCCTCTACGCAGATCTCTGTGTATACAGACATTGGTGAGGCAGCCACATGGTTCTCTGTCTTCCTTCTTTACTGATAGAACTATTTAAAGAGCTCCTATTTAAATCTTTGTTTTCAGTTTCCTTTATCTCTTTCTTCTCTCTTTCTACCAACCTCCTATTTATCTTACATAGTTAACAAATTAGTTGTTTGAAAAAACTTCTTTTGAATATGTTACTATTTGGTTTAAGAAAAAAAACCTTCACTGGTTTTTATTTTCTACAGGAAAGTGGTAGTGGCTTGGAGAGAAGGATTGGGGAGAAGCACTTCTTTCCCCATCATTCTCCTCAAGCCACCCCTTTTGGTGGATTTCCTCTTAACTTCTTCATAAGCTTTTGTGTTCACTATCTTCTGAATAAGCCTCATGTCTTCCTCTGGCTTTGCCCATCATTTTCCTGAAAAAAAAAAAAAAAATCACCCCCCCCCCCATTCTACCAGTGTCAATTCTCTCTTATTCTTCGTTTCAGCTCAGAACACAGGTCAATCATAAAGTTTTCCTTGATCCTCTAGGCAAGGGATTGACCTTTTTTTTTCCCCCTGTGGAAGGCCAGATAGTAAATATTTCAGGCTTTCTGGGCCATATAATCTCTGTAGCAAGCATTCAGTTCTGCTGTGTATCATGAAAGCAGACATAGACAAAATGTAAAGGAATGAGTGTAGCTATGTTCCAATAAAACTTTGTGGACACTAAAATTATGCTTTCAATTTCCAAGTGTCATGATATGTTACTCTTCTTTTGAATTTTGTTCAATCACTGAAAGGTACAAAAAGCAGTCTTATTTCAGGAACCACATAAACACAGGTGCCAGTGGTTTTAGAATGTGGGCTGTAGTTTTTAGACTCCTGCTCTAGGCAGGAGTCTTGTATAATTCCTAATGCTAAGTTCTTTGAACCATGCCCGATGTGCAGGATACTTTCTGTATACTGCTCTAACCTGAATTTCAAGTATGTATCTACTGACTTTAATCAGACTAGAATCCATGGAAGCAGAGATTTAATCTCAAAGATCTTCCTATTTATTTCACACCTATGATGGTATCTTTCATATAATTAGCACTCCATGAAAAATATGAAGATAGGAGTGATTTGAGCAAGCTTTTTCAGATCAGTCTTTCTGCCTCTACATTTAGGTCAAAATAAATAAGAAATAACATTTTTCTAAAATAGGTAATTTGTTGCAGAATTATTGTCTCTTTCTTTTCATGTGCTCATGTGTGAATTTAAAACACAGCTTAGGAATTAGAGGGATAAATATGACATAAGTTTATTTTTTGCTTTATTATCAGTATAGCATGAATATGGAAATATTTGCTTTCTTGGCAAATAAATTAGGAAAACACCACCACAGAATTAGGAGAGCAGCAGTGGGAGCTTCTAAAAATGTGTTTTTAGCACCAAGGCAGTGAAGGTATTCTTTTTTAAGACTGCTGAAGCCACCAAGAAATCAGCATTACTCATGCTCCTGTGGACCCAGCCCCTGCAGTTATGGGTGGTACTGACACACCCCAGTGCCTGTGGTCCACCTGGGCTCAGTGGCAGAACTGAGGCCACTGAATAAATTGTGGTTATCATAGTCTTTGCAAATAACGCCAGCCTTAAATTTAAGAGAAAGTTGAAAAAAAAAATCGTACATTTGATTAAGTAGAAAGATGGGTACTTTCAGGTATAAAAACCCTCCACACAGGAAGAAAATGCAGGCATTTCTCCCCTCCACTAGCTTTATAATTTTCAGTCTCCAAAAAGTACTGCAGATATTTTTCTGAGTAGATATTGGGATAGAATAATCTCTACAATTCTTTTGGTTTTTATGTTTGTTGCTAGTTTTTCAGGCCAGCTGGCTAAGCAGGGACTATTTCTAGCCTAAAGGAAGCTCTAAGGAAGACCTTGTGATTTAGTTGCTAAGTAAGTATTTCTGCAGATGCTGTTATCTTTAGGTAATGATGCCCTACTTTACAAATGAAACTATGCATTTCTTTTGGAGGAACAGTTGGATTTCTGAAATCTTGAGCGTTCTTATCTGGTATACTGCTATTAACTACTGATGTGTCTAAAGACACTGGCCTTCATTTGTAAAATATTGACCTGGATGGTGTGCAAATTTCTCTCTGGCTTTATGATTCAACTTGCGTTTGAGTGCCCATCAGGACTGAAAATATCCTGGTTTCCAAGCCAGAATGGAGAATGATTACCTGGTCTACAGGGTATGTAGGGTGGAACCTCCAACACCCATGAGATGCAGATGCATCTTTAGACATAACAGAAAGACACACATTGTAACATAGATAACTTGGTCCCTTTTCATACACTTCCTGCTTCTGGGAAGTTCTTGCTTGTGAAAGGATATAATAAACTCTCTGGATTGTCAATATTGGTTATAATACTTTAAAAAACTCAGACTACTTTGGGTTAAGCAGGATTGAAAAATATTATTTTTCTTGCCTGTGGGAGCAAATCATGAAAGAATTATTTTTAATCTCTCACTTGCCCTCTTCTCTGGAACTCAGTTCCGGGTCCTTATTCTCCTTCTTTTATTTTGAAATCCTATTTTCCACCTTATATTAAAGTCAAGTGGTTTGTAGATTGAGTTGTTTAATCCAGACAAATAAGACTTTCTGGGCTGTCTTGATTGTTCTGACCACATTTGTGTGGCAGAAATAACCACCCTGGTCGCTGGGCACACTATGGGGACATGAGCATGATGTAGTTGTCAGATTTATTTTAAAAGCCTAATTCTGTTCATGGCTGAACAGAGTAAACTGGGAAAATCATTTAACTTCCCTGAGTCTTAGATTCCTCATCGTTTTTTTTTTCTTCTTTTTGCAGCTGCACTTGCAGCATATGGAAGTTCCTGGGGGTGGAATCAGACCTGCAGCTGCAGGCCTCTGCCACAGCTGCAGCAGTGCCAGATCTGAGACGTGTCTGCAACCTACACCACAGCCCACCACAATGCCTGATCCTTAATCTACTGAGTGAGGACAGGGATCAAACCTGTACCCTCATGGATACTAGTTGGGTTCTTAACTTGCCAAGCCACAATGGGAACACTTTTTCTTATTTTTTAAAGACTAAATTTAAATTATTTTGTAATCGACAAATTTTATCCGTAGAGCCTATGAATAATCTAACACACTACTTACCTCAGTGTAGGAATATGATAAATATTTTCTGGCCCCATGTCCTCATTTATGTTTTTTTTTCTATTACTGTTTCTTATTACTGTGATAGTCTGGCAACTGGGTAGTTGCTGATTTTCATGATTGTAATAATAATAATTTACAGTTAGACACACTTCTAAGAATCTCAGAATTCTTATTGTGTGCTACATCCTCCCCTCCCTCCTTGCCAGCAAAATGTGAAAAAATAGCTATTCTTTTGCATAGTTTTCTTGCAAATGGAGAACTAGAACTCAAAAGTAGTTAAATTTGAGACTGCTGAAAGGAAATGAATGAGGTGGGAGCAGGACCTGTAATTCTTGTTTTCCATGGTGCTATGATAAGCTTTACTAGATCACGGTCTCTGCTTGGAATGTCTTACCACCTCTTTCATATAAGTATGCAGAGAGATGGTTTTATTAAAAAAATCCCACAGAAAGTTTTAGGGAACAATAATTTTTTTAGTGCAGGGTGTTTTGTGCTCCAAAATAGAAATTAAAAAAAAAAAAGGTTAAATAAATAGGACCCTCCTCAACTTTATCGAATTGGAGCTGCAGCTGCTGGCCTACACCACAGCCACAGCAACACTGGATCCAAGCTGCATGTGCAACCTACATTGCAGCTTGCTGCAATGCCAGATTCTTAACCCAAGTGAGCAAGACCAGGGATCGAATAGGCATCCTCACGGAGACTGCATTGGGTTCTCAACCACATTGAACCACATGGGAACTCCTAGTCTTTATAAATCTTGATTTTAAAGTCTTAGTTTCTTTAAAATATTGGATGTGAATCGATCTGAACAACAGCTACAAAAAATTTTCCAGTTGGCTTCCATTGCTGAACAAATAGCATTCCAGTTTCTCTGACAAATAAATGTAAAGTATGCAATGAAACTGACCAGTGTTTTGATAAACATTGTTGAAATCTAATGGAATGTCTTCACAATTTCTCTGTTTTATGTTGTTACTAGGGCTTTCTTATAAATAAATAAACCACATTAGTTAACACTGAGAAGACATTAATTAATTAATTGGGAATGGTAAATTGAACTTAGGTGCTCTAACTGTACAAAATTATTTTGCTAAAATTTTCTTAATTTATGTAGCCTTTTTCTTATGACATTTGTTCTTATTTTTTTTCATTTTCAAGGTACAGCTATGAAAACACCTTTTGAGATGATTTCTACAGTCCATATCTGTGACAGGCTCAGTTTTGTTCCCCCAGATTCATGTGTTAGAACCTCAGTACCTCAGAATGTGACTGTATTTAGAGACAAGGTCTCTAAGACATAATTAAAGTAAAATGAGGCAATTACAGTGGGCTCAAATGTAATATAAATGGTGTTATTGAAATAACAAGAGGTTAGGACAGAGACACAAACAGAAGAAAGATGAGATGAAGACACAGAGAGAAGATGGGCATCTACAAACCAAAGAGAGAGGCCTTGGATGAAATCCTCCTGCTGACACATTGATCTGGGGCTTCTAGCCTCCAAAATTGTGAGAAAATTAATTTCTGTTGTTAAACCACCCAACCTATGGTACCGGGTTATCACAGCCCTAGCAAACTAATACAATACCTTAAATTTGGTATTGTCACGTGGAGTAAAATTTTCCCACATGAATCTTCTTTCTGTCAAAATTCTCTTCCTTTTTTAATACCACCAAAGTGTGACTGGCAAACTTTTTGTGCAGTAGGTATATTAAAATTTTTTATAGATAAATATTCTATAATTCAAATTTATTACAAGTCAAATTGAACTTCTCCCTTAATTTAATTTAATTTTATTTTTTGTCTTTTTGCCATTTCTTGGGCTGCTCCCATGGCATATGGAGGTTCCCAGGCTAGGGGTCTAATCGGAGCTGTAGCCTCCGTCCTATGCCAGAGCCACAGCAACACGGGATCCGCACCGCGTCTGCAACCTACACCACAGCTCATGGCAATGCCAGATCCTTAACCCACTGAGCAAGGGCAGGGACCGAACCCTCAACCTCATGGTTCCTAGTCGGATTCGTTAACCACTGAGCCACGACGGGAACTCCATCCCTTAGTTTTAATAAATTATTGAGCGCTTCCTGAATTGTCCATCTGAGATAATTTGCACAGATTTATTCCAGGACAATGTCTTCTATATTCAATCAATTCTTAAATCTTACTGCTTTTATACCTTTCTCATAAAATATTGGCATTTTATTACCTTGTTTTCCCTTCTACTCTCACCACCCTAATGTAGACACTAATGTCTTTCTGGGCTTATATAACAACTTGCCAAGTGCCCTCACCTCTAGACTCTACCTCCAAAATATTCACTACAGAGACACCAGAGTTACCATTACGACATGAAATTTTTCTCATGGCAAATGTCTTCAGTAGTTTTCCATTATCCACAGAATAAAATCTAAACTCCTTTCAGAACACAATAGCATATGCTTCATAACATGGTCACTGAATACTGGTTCTGCTTTGTGTCCAGTCTCCACCTCTCAAGCTCAACCCTTATTTTACTTACTAAAACTGATTACCTAAAGATTATAGAATGTGTTGAGCTTTTTTTAATATATATACCTCTATGTATTTGCACATGTTCTTCTTACTGAATATAATGCTTTCTCAGTATTCTCTAACCAACACTCCTTCTTCACGTCTTAGCTCAAATAGTATTTCTTCTCTTGGTGAGTTCAAATTTGCCTTCTGTGCTCTTGTGACATACTGTTCATAGCTCCTTGTTTTATCTCCACTCTAGATCAATGTATCTCCATATTTTTCTAGTTACTCCCAAGTATTATGCCTTCATAAAAAGGGAGTCAATAACTAAGTGACTCTAAGAATAAATGGGTTATGACATCACAAAGTTATCGAGAAAGTTTCAAGAAAGCTGTATGCTCACATAAAGTCTTTATGGAAATGACCATATGGATGGTCATTCCAAGTGGGTCAGTTTCCTCCATAGAGATAAAGTAATTGGGGATTGTATTACAGAAGAAGGATAGAACCAGGTAAACCATAGTTTTGACCACATGGGCAAAGCAAAGATATGAGAAATATAAACTGATATAATTAATAAACATTATGCTCTGATTTGTATAAGATAGATATACATGTTATAGATATATTTGTAATTTAATTTAATAAAAAGTAAATATAACTATTGAATAATAAGTTTGACATGAATTTTGTTGAATTGTCTAAAGTGGATTTAAGTCTTCTTTGAACACACATATAATAACAGTATTATTAGACTGAAGTTCTAGAATTATATACCTGAAATAAACTTGAAAGCAATATCAAACATTAGTAAAACATTTAATGTCAAATGTCATTTTTATTTCCTTATACTAACTTATTTTAGAATTAGTGTGGAGTGGGCCTAGATCTTTTTGAAAAGTGTCTGAATTTCCATGCATAGCTGTGGGATATAAATTCAAAAACATATTTGAAAGCAATTTAGCTTTGTGGTTTTCAGATTATTCAAATTGTTCCTAGTATTTAACTTAGTATTTTAAATTCTGAAAGCTGATCTTAAGAAACAAATCAGACACTTAAAAAAAACCTCATGAACACATATGTTTATTATAGCACTATCTGAAAAAATCAATCGTGTGTTGGCTAAAAAAACATAGTACATCTGTTCAATGGAATATTTTACTGACATTAAGAATTTACAGTAGCATGGTGAAACATCACTGTTATAATAGCTAAAGCAGGATAGAAAAGTATGCTTAAAATAAGATCACAATTATGATATTAAAATATGCTAAAGAAAAAAACAAAGCCCAAAGTTAGGAGAAAGAAATAAATAACAAAAATTAGAGCAGAAACAAAAAGTCAAGAGAGATCAATGAAACAGTTGTTTTTTTTTTTTTAAGATAAAATTGACAAACCTTAACTAACTTAGCAAAAAAAAAAAAAAGAGAGAGAGAGAGACAGATGATTCAAATAAAGTCAGAATTGAAAGAGAAAATGTCACCACAGATATACAAAGAATTATAAGAGACTGCTGTGAATAATTATATACCAACACATTGAACAACCTTGAAGAGATGAAGAAATGGGTAAGTTCCTAGAGACATACAACCTACCAAGATGGAATCATGAATAGAAAATCTGAACACATGGTATGGACATTCTAGCTAAAGCAATCAGACATGATAAAGAAATAAAAGCTATTCAGATTTGTAAGAAAGAGATAAAAGTGTCATTATACGCTGATGATATAATACTATATATAGAAAACCCAAAAACTCCACACAAAAACTACTAGAAATAATCAATGACTTCAGCAAATTAGCAGGATACAAGACTAACATACAGAAAACATTTGTATTTCTTCACACTAAGAATGAGAACAAAGCAGGACATATAACACTCCTAGACTTCAGACAATGCTACAAACTATAATAAAACATCAAGGAACCAGCATCCTCATACAGATTGATTTGTAATTTTTTCCCAGGGATGCAAATCAATCTGTATGATATATCACATTAACAGAAGAATAAAAATCATATGATCATCTCTATAGATGCACAAAAAATTCTGACAAAATTCAGCTTTTTTATTTATGATAAAAACTCTCAAAAAATTGGGTATAGAAGGAATATATATTAACATAATAAAGGCCCTAAATGCCAAGCCTACAGCTTGTAATACACAATAGTGAGAAGCTGAAAGCTTTTCCTCTAAGATCAGGAATAAGATAAGTATGTCCATTCTTGCCACTTTTATTCAACACAGTATTGAAAGTCCTAGCCCAAGCAATTAGGTAAAAATAAATAAATAAATAAATAAATAAATAAATAAATAAAAGACAGCCACATTGGAAAGGAAGAAGTAAAACTTTCACTATTTGTAGATGACACGATATTATATGTAAAAACTCTATAAAATGCTTTGAATAAATTTAACCAAGGAGGTGAAAGACCTGTATACTGATCACTAAAAACATAGATAAGAGAAATTGAAGAAGACATAAATGGAAGAAAATTCTATAAAGACTCCATCAAAAAAGTGTCAGAATGGAGTTCCATTGTGGCTCAGCAGGTTAAGAACCTGACTTGTATTCATGAAGATGCAGGTTCCATCCCTGTCCTTGCTCAGTGGGTTAAGGATCCCACATTACCTCAAGTTTTGGCATAGTTGACAGATATGGCTTGGATCTGGTGTTTGTTGTTGCTGTGCCTGTGGTGTAGGTGGGCAGCTAGAGTTCTATTTAGATCCCTAGCATGAGAAGTTCCATATGCTGCAGATGTGGCCCTAAAAAACAGACAACAAATAAACATGTCAGAACTAAATTCGGTATAAAGTTGCAGGATATAAAATCAATATACAAAAATCTGTTGTATTTTTATACAATAATAAACCATCAGAAAGGGACATTTAAAAAGCAATTCCACTTTCATCAAAAAGAATAAAACGCTTTGATTAAATTTAACCAAGGAGGTGAAAGACCTGTATACTGAACACTAAAAGACATAGATAAAAGAAATTGAATAAGACATAAATGGAAGAAAATTCTTCAAAATATTAATGGTGATTGTGAACTTCAAAAAATTTTTTTATCTCTTCCAGTTCATAGATACTTTTTTTATAGTTGCAAATTCATTAACTTTCAAAATTATTCCATTGGCCTTACCATTTTCTCAGCATTCTAGAGACATAGTGAATAGTTATTGCTAATAGACACATTTCTCCCACTGAAAAATGATTCTTGAAATTGAGAATCACTGTTTCTCATTTCCTCAGTTTATTCTAACTTATATTAGCATTTACTTGTATTGATACCTCTTGGTTTTGTGTATTCTACTTCATGAAAACAACATTGGCCATTATCTTAAACACTAAGCCATTAAGATAAATCTTTAAAATGCATCTTCAAAACATCTCAGCAAAATGGTACATGAAAAAAGGAAAATAGAAGATGGCTTATATTGCCTATTTCCTACCCGAAGTTCTCTTCTGAGCCTGGTAATAAATTTAAAGGTAATGATTCTATCCTAGATATTGATATTCTTCCTTAAGTAGGTCAGTGATAATCCATGCAGCTGTCTGTTCTTTCCTTTTCCTTAAATTTACTCTATTGTTTGTTCCTGGTCTTCCTTTGGGTGGTTTTTATTTGTAAGGTCCAAATCATGCTTTTATTTTAACTTCTTGCTCTTGTTTTCACATTTGGTTTTTGGGGTTTTTTTCGGTCTTTTTTGGGGGGGGCGGGTCCTGCACCCATGGCCTATGAAAGTTCCCAGGCTAGGGGTTGAATCAGAGATGTAGCTGCCAGCCTATGCCACAGCCACAGCAATGCAGGATCCAGGCTGTATTTGCAACCTACATCACAGTGCTGGGCAATGCCAGATCCTCAAACCATGGAGCAGGGCCAGGGATAGAACCTGAGTCCTCATAGATACTAGCCAGGTTTGTGGCTGCTGACCCACAACGAGAACTCCTCACATTTAGTTTTAAATGGCATAGTCCTTATTTCAAACCAGAAGTTTTAACTATATCCTCCGAGAATAAATTGATATTTGTTCTTCCAGCCATCTGAATGAAGTGTTTTGAGTATATGACATACTAAAAACATCCTATTATTTTCTAAATCATTTCAAATGATCACTTCTAAAGAAAGAATCTTCCTTTCACCTGGAACCACTGACTCACAGATGCTCCTCTGTTTCCATTAATTTTAAGCACCAAATTTAGGGAGCAAATTAGTCATATTCTTTATTATCTGAGGACATTTTGGATTTATAGAAACAAAATGAGGAAGAAAAATACTTTAGTGCTGGTTCTTTCCATTTTTCTCCTAAAACTTGACTTGTGGCCATTTGCTTTTCCAAACCTGCTGCAATGTCTTAATACTGCTGAAATCAGTCATATACTTTAATGTAAACACCGTCACACTACTGGCAATTTGAATTGTATTCTTTTCTTTTCATTTATAATGATTTTTATTTTTTCCATTATATCTGGTTTACGGTGTTCTGTCAATTTTCTACTATACAGCAAGGTGACCTAATTACACCTACATGTATATATTCTTTTTTCTCCCATTATCATGCTCCATCATAAGTGACTAGACATAATTCCCATACTTATTTTCAAATCATCATTTTAGTATCATGTCTGGCACTTATTGAGAGAAGATCTAGAACTGACGTAAGATGTCAATGAACATGCCCTCTGTGGAATGTGCGGAATATCTCTGATGATTTAGCGTATTTCCCTAACGTCTTTTTATTTTGGAATCACTTGCCTTCCAGTGGGTAACACTCCTACAGTAGATGCTTAAAACACATACTATTTTGGGGTTCGCCAAAAATAAACAACCTGCAAAAGTACAATCTAAAAACCTAGCATTCTTCTCAAAGAAAAATTACCACATAAGTATTTCCCCAGATGCCAGTGTGACATGTGAACTGACTGATGCAAGAAGTGTCCTTGCTAGGATGCCAAGAGTGCAAACATTTTAAACAAAATTCTAATTCCAGAAATAGAAAGGTTAACTGGCATATGAGCAGTTGGAAGTCTTCTTAAGTAAAAAAAGTATTTTGTTCAGAGAGAATTTTTTTTTTTTTTGGTAAGAAATATTTCCTGAATTTAGGGAAGACACATCTCCAATAAGGCAGAGTCACAAAGAATATAGCTCAACACCAATGGTATCATTTGAAGATACTTAACAACTGGTCAGTGAGAATTAAATATGAGCATATGATTCTTGAAACACCAGGAAAAATATTTGAGTGTAGACCACTTTCCAGCTTCTCAAAAATGAGTTAGAAGAGCATGAGAAAAATGCACTTAAATTCTTTGTGTATGATCACAAGAGTGAGTGCAGTAGAATATGTGGGAATGTAGCTTTAGAGGCAGAAAACCACAGTTTTCTAATCTATGAAACAGAGACACTCATCCTTTTCTCTGGACTATTTTTGGATTAAATGCAATGTTACATATGTAAGTAGTTGCAGGAATGATACCCTTGAACTGGGATAAGTTATTTAAAGATGGCTAAATATTGGAAAATTGCTTTTACTCAAGTGGAGAAAGTACCTGAATGAATGACAGTTAAGGAGATTTTGGAAATGAGAAGAAGGACACACTCATATTGGCTACTACGATGTGATATATTGTTCGGTCATGAGGAACAGCCAAGAAAATGTTGCAGAGGTAGGAGAGAAAATAAGAATTCAAGTGGTTATACCTAATGAGTTGGTTGGAGTGTTGAAGGGGCTAAGAGAAATAAGAAAACCAAAAATCACGTAGTAAGGAAGAAAACCACTGAAATACCAGGTAATCACTATATGCTTTTTACTCAAGTAAAGGAGGAACAGTAAGGAGCAGGGTTTAATGGAAACTGATAGAGGGTATGATCTCTCTGATGATGTGAATTTGAGGGAGTGCATAACTCAACTCCCTGCTTGAAATATTCACTTATCCTCAGGATTCCTATTGCCTGTCACATTTCTTAGCCCCTAGAATATATTAAATAAAAATCCTGGATAAAGAATGAATGTCTTAATTTGGATTTTTTTCCCAGAAGCAGACCCTAAAATAAGGATTCAAGGGCAAATAATTTATTTGGATAATACCAGGAAGCGTCATTGGATGGGTGGGAAAGTGAGACAAAAAGGGGAAAGGAATCCAAAAATAGGTATGTTAATAGCAAGTTACCACTGTGGGCCACTGAGGCTCATTTCTTCTGGGGACCTCTGAGTGATGATGGGGAACTCCCATCTTTTGTCAGCTGAGGTCCACTGCTGAGGGCATCTACTCCCTAGTACCTTCCTCTCAAGCCTTTTCCCATGGCAGAGAGCCCTTAGGCAGAAACTCTAGGTGTTTTTAGTAAAAAACTGTAGCGGCCTTATGAGAATGGCAATTACTGAGCATTATGAGTGGGGCACTGATAGTGTCCGTTGCAGTGAGGGAGTGAATGAACGAATTACAGCTTTTTCCTATTGGATCTTTAGGTCATTTCAGCCTTCAAATGATCAACAGTTAGAAGCTATATAGAAAATATAATTATTTATATTCAAATATTTATATGTGAACATAATTATTTATATATAAATATTTTATTTATTTATTTATTTATTTATTTATTGCCAAGCCTGTGGTATTCATACGTTCCCAGGCCAGGAAGCAAACCTGTGCCACAGCAGCAACCCAAGCCACAGCAGTGAAAATACTGCGGAACCCTAAAGCCATATTAATGAACATTTTATTTATCCTATTAGTAAACTTCTGGTAGGAAACATATTTTATGGAAAGAGAGAGACTTGTAGAGAAGTCATGGATGAAGTGTATATAGAATGGGTGGTAAAGAGCCCTCAGAGATAAATTTGTGACAGCAATGCTGCCTAGGGATAGCCCTTTTTATGAAAATTCTGAAAACAATTTTCTTATGTGGTAGGATAAATATATCTGTATCCTGGGGAAATGTAAATCACATAAACCTACTACCTCCTTTCCTCCTTCCCTCCCTCCCTTCCTTCCTTCTGAAATAGACATAAAGTGTTAAATAGTTTCCCTCATCTTCCTATAGGATTTGTTTCAAAAATTCAGGTGATCACGACACAAAATAGAAAGTCCCAATTTAGAGAAAATTTATATTTGCTCCCTCTCTAATTATGGTACTTAGAAAAGTTTTCTAGGATTTTGAACATTCAGTCCAATTCTATGCTTGTCTGACCTTAATAGGAGCCTAAGGCAAGCAGAGAAGTCAGAGATTGGCCCAATATACTCACCTAGAGGGATTAATTGTCAAGTATATTTCATTTACTAGATAGTGAATTTTTAGTATTCACACTCTTTTCCATAAAAAGTCAAGAGTAGTTTATATTTAAACAGAAGTGCACCCTCATAAGAAATGCCAATTCGTGTAATTTGCCAGTTCAAACTTTGAAGAATTAACGGATTGGAACTGAGTATTTTATTGCTATCTGTTTTTTTATTTGTCTCTGTTTAGTAATGTAAAATACGGAATATATTGTTATAAAGATCAAGCATCTAACATTTGATTCACCGGCTCTTCAAAAAAAAGTGGGATTAAGAGGACACCTGAATCATGTGGACAATTTTTAAAATGTATTTTAATGTACAGCCTTAGGAAAAGGTGTTAAAATATTCATACATATTCTTTTGGAAGTCAGTTGCCTAGGATGGTTCAAAATTTGTGTTTTTTCCTTTTAGCTTTTCTTTTATTTTGATGCTTGGAAATAAATATAATATTCACTATTTGTCAAAATCGTTACAATGGAGTATTTCTCAATGATTTTTCCTTTTAACAATGTCATTCACTGAACTCTGAATCTAACATGTAATCATTACATTTATCTCTAAATATTTTTTCATTTAAATATTTCAAATTTAATTTAACTATCTCCTATTTAAATTTAAATTTCTCATGTAAAAAATTAAATGGTGGTAATTTCTCAACTGGAATCAAACTGGCAAAAAAAAAAACATTGTTCTCAATTTTTATAGGTCTTTTATAATGACTCTTATCAGCATATAAACTTTTGTAGCATCAATGTTGAAAGAAGACAGTGCACCTACTAATAATTTATATCACTTATGAAATATTTGTACACAGAGCATCTGAAAAAAGCAGCTGTGACTTGTGGAAGTTCCCCAGTCAAGGGTCGACCTACAGTCAGAGCCACAGCAACGCTAAATTGGGTCTGTGACCCATTCTGCAGCTCAAGGAGCCACCGGTTCCTTAAACCACTGAGCGGGGCCAGGGACCAAAACTGCATCCTCATGGATACTAGTTGTGTTGGCTACCACTGAGTCACAACCAGAACCCAGCTGTGACTTGTTCTTAAAGTTAAAAACTCAGCCGTAATAACATGAAGTCAATATGCAATAATAACTACTAATACTTGTTCAGTTTATTTTATACTACCTTACAACTATTAGATTATTAAAAATAATATGTGGGTGTTTAAAAATCATTGCCACAGCAAAAGAAATATAAAAGATACAGAAACTACAGAAAAATATTTTTGTAGAGTATGTGGTTAGAAACTGCAAGAAAATAGTTAATGCTAAGATATTGTCAAACACTACCTTGTCTTAATGTTTGTATCTTTCAAAGTGAAATAAATTCCATGAGATCATAATATCTTTATACACAAAATTAATAAAACAGATGCAACATGCTTGTGTAGAGACCATTGTTTAGGGTGATATTTTATGATAATTACCTTTTTTAAGTTCAGCAAATTTTAAGGAACTATTAAATTTCCATTCTTTAATGCAAACTTGTCACTTTATCTGACTTGGATATTTTGAAATTAGAGTCTTAATTAAATGAGAAAAATATAGATAATATTTAAAAATTTTCCATTCTTTATATAAAGTATTTTTTTTTTTTTTTTGGTCTTTTTAGAGCCACACCTATGGCATATGGAGTTCCCAGGCTAGGGGTTGAATAGGAGCTACGGCTGCCGGCCTAAGCCACAGCCCAGCAACAGAGGATCCAAGCTGTGTCTGCGTCCTACACCACAACTCATGGAAATGCCAGATCCTTAACACACTAGGTGAGGCCAGGAATCAAATTCGCATCGTCATGTACACTAGTCCAGTTCATTAACCACTGAGCCTTGATGGGAACCCACATAAACTATTTTTTGACAAAATACATTCATGTGTCTGTTCAAAAATTTAAATTATTCAAAAAAGATACACAAATAAAACCAAATTTTTCTACCCTGATTCTTTGTCCCATAGCTTCCTCCCAAGAGGTACAAATTAATTTCATATATGTCTTGCAGACATATCTATATATTCATAATAATATAAGCAAAATTTCATAATCTGTTAGTATAAACAATTATCTTTATATATCCTTTAATGTTACACATAGTTTGATGAATTATTCACTTAATATTTTTAGACATTTCATAACAAGTTACAATTATAACTCATTTAAAAAGTAACCATATAGTATTTCATTATATGCATATAATAATTTATTTTGTATATTCAGTACCCTATTGTCAGATATTGAAGTCATTTCCATGCTTTTCAGCAATAATATTTATAGCAATCAACATTTTTTAACATAAATCTTTGTACCCAGATGGATATATTTCAATAGGATAAATTCCTAAATGCAGAGTTGCTATTTTAAATTTTTACAAATATTAATTTTGATAGCTGTCAACCAAGTTTCCTTCGTATAGAGTATTAAATAATATTTTCAATTGGAAAAGTAATTGATTTACTTTATTATGTTGACTCTGTCACAGCTTAATGTCGGTATCTTTCATTTGTCACTTATACTAAGTGAGTTTATTTATTTTATTTTTCCAAAAGAAATTCAAAAGTCCTTAAAGCCTGCTATATTGTCTTCCACATTTTCGTATTTCTAACACTAAGTAATAAGGCATGTCTGGGGACAAGTCCATTTAAAACTCCTCTAATTGGAACTTGAAATACTTGATATAGATACTTAATTATCAAAGTAAATTGATGATCTCTGTCCATTTGTTCCTCATATTAATACATTATTGGAAAACTTTACATTTGAATAGAATTGAAAAATTAGTAAATAATACAAATAGTTATCTATTACATGATATCACATTCAGTGTTGCTTTTATATTACTACTTTATTAACCCTGTGTCTGACGACTGTATCTGTGTATCAAATCAAAGAATAAATAGATCTTTTTGCTTTGGGCACAGCAGGTTCTGAGCACCTTATTCTGGAATGTTGCATCAGGAATTCCAAACATCAAAATAAAAAACATTGAGGGAGTTTATAATATGGAACAGAGTTAAGAATCTGACCACAGTGGCTTGGGTTGCTGTGGAGGTGTGGGTTCAATCCTGGCCTGGTGCAGTGGGTTAAAGGATCCAGCGTTACCACAGCTGAGGCATAGGTTAAAGCTGTGGTTCTGACTCAATGCCTGGCTAGGAACTTCTATATGTCATCGATGCAGCCATTAAAAACAAACAAACAGAACAAATTACAGACAAGAACAACAACAAATATGAGGAAATCCCATCCTATAGTCCAGGGGATTGGTTTCCTCTTTTGTTAATGGGAAGATTATATTACCACCCAGAAAATGTTTGCCTGTGTTAGATCTTGGCAAGCATAGCACTGGAGACACTACAGGCTCCTGCATAGAGAGATGTCTCCCCACCTGAGCTATGTACTGAATGGGCAAGTGGGTTGTAAGTTCAGCAGTAACACCCTGGACGATGCAGAAAAAAAGAATTACGTTTCCTGAGTTGTTTGTACTCAAATATTTTTCTCAGTTTCAGGTCTTCAGCTACTCTATTGAGTGAAAGGCTTGAGTTGAAAGAGTTATAGAAGAAAAATATTGCCTTTCCTTATGTCTCAGGAAACACTTTCTATGGTAACTTGGATTGCCTATAAACAAGCCTGAAAATTCTTCTTTTCTTCATGCGATATCTTATACAAAGGTGCTGCAGATGTGTTATTAGACGTGACTGATTTTGATAAGTCCTATTAGATTTGAATTACTAGTTACATGTTATATTCGTAGACTTTTGTATATCATCACTTTTTTGTATTTTGAACCTTTGTATAGGTACATTCCCGTTTTGTGACAAAAAAAATAAATAAATAAAAGCCACACACATGCACACACACACACACACACGCACACACAATAAACTTAAAGAACAACTACTAACCAGAAATATGCTTTTAGTATGAGCTATCATTAACATCTTTGTTTAATGTAAAGGTGGGAATTTAGCATTCAGTATAATTTTTGATAAAAAGTAATAAAAATTTCTTAAAAAAACAAAAAATGAAGGCATATTTAAGTAGCTTTGGGATTCTTTATATTTATTTATTTATTTTGTTTATTTATACCCGTTAGAGATAATAGATTGATATTTCTTCCCTAGAATTTATTTATTTGTCTTTTTTGGTTGTGCTATTAACCTTCTCTCCAACATAAAATATTTTAAAAGTATATCCCATTAAAATTGTGTTGTGATTTGGGTACAAGTAGATTGGCAGAGGAGCAAATGACAAATACTGTGAAATGAGCCTAAAATATAAATGCAGCTTTGTTTTCAATGACGATTAAGGTAACTAATTTAAATATGAAGGTTCGGTTATTGTGATAAAATAAAAATGATTTTAAGTGATTAAAAAAGATCAAACCTCTCCTTGTGTAGATACAGGCTGTATCCTTAAACTTTGAAGATCAGGCTTCGGGGTTCATATTATTTAGTGATGATTGGGACAGAGTGTCATTTTGTGGCACTGCAGGGCAAGTCACCTCAGGGTGTCAAAATATGACATGTTGGCTGAGTAAAGTGGAATTGTTCTAAAAAACACCTCTGAGCTACTCTGGAAAGTTAGTTTTTGATGAGAACTTAACTACTTGAAGAAGCACTTGGCTAAACAACAGGAGATCTCTCTACTGTTGCAAAGAGTCATTTACTTTTTTCCTGTCAGCATTTAGAACACAACTACTTACATTTAGGAAGTTACCAATATTAACTAGAAATGAGTGGGGAAGCCAGAGAAGCAGTAGGAAATGCATGGTTTAAAAAAAAAATCATTTTTCTATAATGGACACACTGGATATGGGTAATATTTAGGAAAAAAATTGAATGTTATACACACAGAATTGAGGAAGTTTCCTTTTTGATGCATATATTTGTCAGAACTGGCTCTGTGATATAGTGTCAGTATAAAACTTTTTCCTGAAATGAGGGCTGTCAGATTCTGCTCTAGAACCAACATAAAAAGATTCCATCTCAGTCATAGTTTCTTTTCTGCTTTCAGAGACCCTGTACAGTAAGGACCAATTAATACTGAACAAAAGTACCACAAACACAAATACTTCCAGAAAACATTCATTCATTTACTAAACATTTTTTGAGGTCCAGGAGATACAATGAAGAGTAAGACTAATAAGATTTTATCAAAATTACATCCAAGTGGGGAGATACACAATAATCAAGCATGTATACTCATAATGTAATTTCAGATAGAATTAAGTTCTATGGAGATAATAAAACAAGTGACATGATGGAATATACCTAGAGTGTGGGTATTTTGGGGAGGCAACGTTGCTCAGAGAAGGCATCCTGGATAGGGAGATTTTGGGCTAAAGCATAAATGATAGGAATGAATCAAGCACATGAAGATTTGGGAAAAGGGCATTCCATACAGATAAACAGTAGTTGAAAAGTCCTTGTGATGAGAATGTTCAAACAGAAGAAAGCAGCCAGACAAGGGCAGAAATGCAGGTGGTGGAGGGTTAAGGCCGGAGAGACAGAGAACTCCTGACTACAAGTGGCCTGGAAGTAATGGCAAATTCTACTTTTGTTCTAAGTACAAAAGGAAGCATTGGAGAGGTGTTTTATTTTATTTTATTTATTTATTTATTTTTTAGGGCTGTACTTAAGGCATATGGAAGTTCCCGGACTAGAGTCAAAAGGAGCTACAGCTGCAGGCTTACACCACAGCCAGGGCAACACCAGATCTGAGCCACATCTGGGACCTATGCAAGCTGTAGCAACACAGGATCCTTAACCCACTGAGGGAGTCCAGGGATTGAACCTGCATCCTCAGAGAGACAGCATTGGGTTCTTAACCCACTGAGCCACAATGGGAACTCACCCAATGGAGAGTTATAAGCCTAGATGTGAAATAATATTTATACTAAATTGATCATCATTTCCAAAGAACTACAAAATTACCTGGTGCAAAACTGGATGAAGACTAAGTGGTGTAAGAACTAACTTGAAAGTGAGGAGACCAATTACAGGTTATTGTGGTCCAGATGTTTGACAAAGTGATAGGATTAGGGTGGTAATAATGGAGATGGTCAAGTGAGTAGATTCAGGATACATTCAGGGAGCAGAATTTAGTTGGTGGGGGTTTGGATAAAGGGAATGAGGAAAAGAGAGGAGTCAAATATCACTTGTAGGATTTTGCCCGGAGCAGCTGGCTAAATGAAAGCACATTTACTGAGAGGAAATTGGTGGAAACCAATTTATAGCAGAGGAAATGAGAAGTTTTGTTTTAGACTTATTAGATTTAAGATATCTATTAGATGTCAAAGTGGATCTTGAATATAAGTCTATCTGCAGTCTCAGCAAACTCAAGAGCCATGTGGATAATTGGCCTTGCTCCCTTGTTCCTGCTTTCTTCATATCCTTGTATTGAGATTGAGGGAACAATAGAAAAAATTCACTTATTCATTCATTCAACAAATATTAAACAGCTGTGTCATAAACATTCATGCTGGGCACTATTCTAGTAGATGTGGACAGGGCAGTAAACAAGATGGAGTTGTATTTTGCCTTCAACTTTTTCCCTTTCAGGGTTGTTTCAAGAGTGTGGGTGAAAAATGAATGACTCATATCCGTTCTTTACTGCCGAGTACAAGGCTGGCGGTCAGTTTGGTCTCTGTTTCATCATGCTACTCTGGTATTCAGCAGAAACATTTAGAAGCAGACTTAGCTTGAATGCACAATGTCACCTGCCAAAGTCCATTAGTAATGAATACAAAATGAATGGTGCTCTTTAACATATATTTCCTCCCACTTATTCATCCTACCTTTTCATTCTCCTATCATTTATTATTTTGTAGAGTACTAGAATAAAATAAACCTCTTTGAGCTGGCAATGATTAATAGGAATGGCGAGCTACAGAAATAATTTGGTTTAAATCTGCCAAAGAAACACCAAAATATTTCTAGGTAATTGGTTATTACAGTCTTCATGGAATTTCATTAGGGGCAGATTGAAGTTTCTGAAACTAAGAAATTACCTGGTGCTTTCCAATACTGATAAAATCAATTTTGATCCCACTTGTTTAATGAAGAACTAGTTTCTGTTTTTCATCTATAGAATTCTAAATCAAAGAGAGAAGCAGAGATTTAAAAAAATAACTTCTCATTTGTGCTTTGAACTAATTCTGGCATTAATTAAGTGGCAGGTGAACCAAATTTGAGACCATAAAATAGAGTTTGCCTGGCTACTCAGCTTCACTTAATATTCCACACCCCCTCATCCTTCCTTAAAACTGGTTCCTCTAGTTTCCATCTGAATGATGCTATCATCAGAGTGAGTTGTGCCAAACTGAGATTACTGTGCTCTGTAGTCACAGTCTGGTTTCCTGTCTAGTGAAGAAATGTTTCACAGTGGGTCATAGCACTGGCTTTCATCAATTGGACTAGGATTTGAATCCTGGCACTACCATTCTCTAGCTGGATGACCTCAGGCAAGACTCTTATTCTCTCTGCACCTCAATTTCCTCATCCCTGTTTATGTGTAAGGCTTAAATGAGCTTCTCCAAGCCACATGGCCCATCACAGAGTAGGCAATTGTTCATACACCTCACAAATATTTGCCAGTCACTGTTCTAGGCTCTAGGATAAAGCAGGGGCAAGTTAGACCAGGTCTGTGCCTTTGTGGATCTTACATTTTGGCCCTCCATAACCTCAGTTCCCTCTTTTTTAATCATTTTCTTTCTTTCCAGGATGGCTATAGGCAAAATAATGATTTAAGGAAAAAACAGGTATTTTATCATATTCTTCCCTTTGTGTGTCAAAGCCAGAGTATGTGTGGCTCAATTCAAGCTCCATCCACACACCATCAAGGCTGCCCTCCCAGGCAGAATCTCCAGTAAAGGCTTCCTTCCCCAGCAAAGCACACTTGCATGCTGAGTGTTATTCTCTCCCTTCTCAGTCATACAAGGCAATTAAGACATTTCTCATCCCCACTGATGCAGATCTAATATATTACTCTGCAGAGGGCTTTGTTTAGTCCTCCAAACATGAATCTCTAGAAGTTGGGTGTTGTAATTTGTGGAGTCTATGGGATAGTAGAGGGCTCTCGAGAAACTGCTGTGTCTGCTTACTGAGCACCATGTTTTGTTTCTTGAACCTAGGCTGTAAAATGACTTTCTTTTTTATCTCCTATATGTTTCCCATGCTTTCCCCCTTGAATCCCTTTCTATTAGGTTTATCTCGTTCATTTTACACAAAATATAATATATCCTGAAGCCAACTTAAATACCATGTCTTCCTGACTTTCCCAGTTGAAAGAATTCTCTGTCTTCTGTAACACTCTGACCAATCTTCCCAGTATTGTCCACTCTCTTATTACTTCTTTCTCATCTGTCAGCATCCACAAACTTCACTAGAACATCTGTGAGTGTGTGGTGATAAAATCCAGGTGAATTAAAGCCAGGTCAGGGCCTTTTCAGAGATTGAGCAAGACCCCTCCCTCCCCTTTCTTTCTTTTCTTAAAATATGTATTTAAAATCTAAAACAAAATTTTAATTATCATATAGGAAATAAAAATATTATGAGGTAATACTTGTGCTGTTTTTTGCTTTTCTTTTTTGCTTTTTAGGACTACACCTGTGGCACATGGCTGGAGTCAAATCAGAGCTGCAGCTGCCACAGGAACACAGGATACACGCCATATCTGAGATAACTACACAACATCTCATGGCAACGCCAGATCCTTAACCTACTGAGTGAGGCCAGGGATCAAACCCGCATCCTCATGGATGCTAGTCAGATTAGTTCCATTGAGCCACAATGGGAACTCCAATAATTGAGCTATTTATGAAAATCATTTGTGGTTTTATTAAAAAAGTAATTTATGATACACTATAGGTATCTAGGAATGGGCTATTTTTTAAAAAGTTTTTTCATGAACAAGATACTGTGTACCAAGTACTACATGTATAAAATAATTCAGAGAGAATTTTAGAAGGTTATTTTGAGCTCTTACTGAATGAGACTTAGGCTGAGTGATTCTTTACTCCACACCCCATAATACATCCTGTGTGTGAGCAGTGGTGTCAAGTGTAGATAAAATCAGTAACTAAAACATTAGTTGGATGAAAAATGAGGGAGATCACAGAAAGATGAAAAGATACAAGGGTAGAATTCTGAGGAAGGGCTGAGACAGTTTTGAGTAATATTTGTATGAGTTCAGAGCTTGGGCACAGAGCTTGATTGCTTTTGTGTTTCACAGTGTCAGGGAGGCAAAGAACCAAGAGGCTTAAAAGAAGGCCTCCCCATTGGAGACAGAATGTTCATAGTGGTCAAGGAAGGGTATCAAGGGAGAGGCCTAGTAAGACCAAAGGGAAGAGATTTATGAACGTGACATCTTTGGTGGACCTGCTTTGGAGCATTTTTGTCCATCACCCCTTCCTTTGAGACCTTGCTCTCCATGTAGCACCAGTTATGGACAGTCCCAAGTAACTGGTGGCCTCTTTGCCAGAAAGCTGGTCTGTAAAGAAAAGGATAAGAGCAGAGAAATTGTGCGGAGAGAAGCAGAAATTAGAGAGATGAAATAAATTTGCAGTGAGCAGGAGCCTAGCTAGAGAACTACCTCCTGAGAGACGAACACAGTTTGCGTTCTTTCTCCCTCTGCTATTGACTGGGTTTTGGGTTTCAATTTTTTTCTTTTTTACATTTTTTTTTGTTTACAATTTTAACTCATTAATTTTCTTTGTTATGCAAGTTATTTGTTTTGTTGTTGAACATTTTGTATTTTTAATTCACTAAAAGGCAATCAAAAATTCAAATTAATTTTTTTTTTTTTACATTTTACTTTTCTATGACTATTAATAGTTTTATTGGGTATTGGATGGGTGTCGACCACTTTCTGGAAAAAAAGGGGCCTGGTTATTGCTGATTTAGCCCTCTAGATACACTAGCAAGGAAAGTGTGTTTCACTCTGATAAGCCTCTGGGGATCAGAAATGGCTATTTCAAAGCAGAAAGAAATGCCAGCTAGTGACTGCAGGTGGGGGATAAGTGTGGAATATGTGAAACATACTTTTACAATTTATTTAACTCTTCAAAAATAGTTGTGTGATAACTCTGCAGAAGATCATGGTAAGGCAGGCATCCAAGTGAAATTAAGGCAACCAGACACAGGAACATATACGGAGGACACAAGGACCAAGAAATAAAAAATCTGCAGATTTCCATTCTTTTATAAGTGGTGTGTCAAATAACGCCTTAATATGTTAAAAATAACCTAACTTTACTGTGAAAATCCAATATTTTCCCACATTCATTTGCGCTTATTTTTTTTCCCCTAGATTGCGGCTTGAGAATTAGAAGCAGAAGAATCAAAGTACTCTGCTATGAGCCCTGCTTTGAGGGGCTTACTGCCCCATCCATGAGTATGGCAAAGTCATGAGACCTTCTATGTCCTTAAAGTAGATATAGCTTTAAATCGAACTCAGACAAGAAAGATTTCATGTCAGGCCCTATGGGCAAGATTCTTGGGAAAGATTGTAGAGAATGGGGGCTGCTAGTGGGAAAGAATGGGGAACTACTTTAGATACGTAGTGTCATTTATTCTTCACAACATAATCCATCCTTAGAATCTCTCTGGACTCCAAGGTCTGTTGCCTGCTCTAGTATTCAGCACTTTCCTATCTTCCTGGCCTTGTCTGATTTTAGGTTCTGAACTCCCACTTTGACCTGAGCTATTGGCACTGGTATTTAGCAAGTATTTCCTTTGTAGAATGCTTCACTAGTTCCAGGCTCCACCCTGTGATCCCCTGCATCTGAATTTCCACCAGGGCTGAACCACACAGGTGCCTAAACTTTATTTTCTTTCCCAGCCTTGCCTCAGGTTTTCTGAGCCTGGTTTTCATCCTTTTGTTATAAACTGTTATTTAACAGTATGAGTGGTCAGACACCCATTTCAGTTGTGCAGAATAGACTTGAAAATGGTACAGGAAGTCAGAAGAGAAAGATTTTGGGGCATTTATGGTGAGGAATCAGGGTGGAGGTGAGCTCTTAGCAAAGCCTGAAAGGATAAGTTGTGTCCTCTGTGGTGCCGTGGGGTGCAAGTAGCTGTACATTCTGGTTATCCGCAGAAAATAGTGCAGGGTAAGACGGAAGTGTTTGGCAGAATGTGTTGAGATGCCCTACATCTGAACTCTCCTGTCTCCAGATACCTGTGTATATTTCCTGCTTCCAATTTTGGATACCTTCCAGGATGAGAGCTTTTGAACTTCCTTGTTGACAGGCTTTCAGGGTCTTCAGAATGATTAGTAGCCTTTAATATACAAGTGTGTTCTTTGGAGCATAGCCTGCATCCATCTTTTGCTCAGAAAATACTTAGTATTGGCTCTCTTTGCCATTAGGTTTTATTTTTGTTTGGTTCTAAGTAGAGTAAGATGGGTGAAAAGGGTAGGGAGGAAGACTTTCTTTCAGTGGAGAAGTCAAAGGTAACCCAATACTAAACTGTAAGGGATTTGGAGTCTTGTTGGATAAAGTCAAATACTGAGAAAATAAAACCTGTAAATGTATAAGACCAAAAATGAAACATGAATTACATTAGACTATTTAGTTTTTACCATGTAATACCTCTTCCTTTTTTAATATTGTGATTTAAATTTGTCCTTTGGAAAGGCACCACATCAAATATTTTAGAGTACAATGCCCATGATTTAGCCAAGGAAGAGCACTAATATGGCACTCCCTAAATTAGTTTTTCCAAATGCTCAACACATGGACCCTGAAAGCCAGCTGCATATTTATTTTTCATGTTACATTTGCTGATGAAAGTTATATCTGTAGTTAAATAATATTTGGCAGATTCCTAAGGATCTTTTTTAGACTGAAATTTGACAGTGTCCTTTTAGCATATAATGTCATGCTCACTATGTGTAGAGACTTGGGAATAGAAAATGTCTTTCCGGGGAAAACACTGACACCTGCAACGCTTATGTCAACTTCCAGCAAAAGCACTGGGAAAAACTGCAGATCAGATGTTATGCAAATGCGCTTCTACTTAGCATACCCCATCAAGTACACTGTATCATGCTATTTTGATACACATTGGAAAATAATTTTAATATCCATTTTAGGATGTTTTTCTACATGAATCCTTCTCATTACAAGAACTTTCTCTGATAACCTTTTATAATTGTTGTTTATTAAAATAGTGGAGGCTCAGCTCTGATCATTCCTGTTTGCATTGCTGTCCCCTTTCAATCCCTAGTGTGGTTTATGCTTCACTGATGCTACTTGTCATTTTCATTTTTCTTTACCTTTTAGCTTCCTCTCTATTTGACTATGAACTACTAGAAGAGAGATTACACATTCATTTCACCTATTTCCTATGTAGCATTTTGCTTAAAATTGGTTCTCAAGGGAACAAATTATGCTGTGACACTATACTTTTTCATTTGGTACTATAAAATCTTGATGGTCCAAAGGAGTATCTCATTCATAACTCCCAGTACCTATTAAATTCTTTAGTCTGCCAAAGAACTCAATACACGATTATCCCATAAATAAATGGGAATTGTGTGCAAATGCTACCTTTTGTCTTATGTACCTTTTTGTTTTAGTGCTTTCAAAGAAAGAGGAGTTGGGTTCAGATAAACCACAAGAATTGCATAGAATGGTCCCAGTGATTCTCTAATTCCTACAAAAGTAGCTGTATAATGTTGCCAAAAAATCAAAAAGCTCCAGAGAAAGATCTGGTACAGGTGCAAAATTTATGTGGAAACACAGCAGTAAATTCTAAAAAGTAATTATATTCTAAATTGTTTTCATATTCATGTTTGGGGGACAAATATGACATAAACAAGTTCATTAACACTGTTAACTAAAACTGTCAAAATTAATTTGAAGCCTTTTTGCTATTGATATCTAGGCAGATAGAAGAGAGTTATTTAAAGGCAATCTTTTTGTGATATTATGGGAACTTTATCAAGCGGGTTGAGATTGCCAATTGCCACATCCACAGATGAATGTAAAAATTATACTAGTTTGTTATTAATGATGAGCTTTTATAAATTATAGTTCAAATAGTCAAATATGGTGGAAAAGTGCAGAATAGTTTGCAAAAAAGGACAAAAAAACCAAACAAACTTTGATAATACAGAAGAGACTATCTGAAATAAACAAGGCTACATAATTTTAGCTCCACGATTTTGCTAAACCAGTGCAAGGGCCTTGTTCACTTATTTCATACATCACATAAACCTGTCTGGATTTGCTGGCAACTGATTTTTCAGGTTGTGTTGCAGATATAATTATTAGTAACTATGTAAGAAGAATTTCTGGTCATCATTGTTGATATCAGAAAGATAAAAACATGATCCCATTTTCCATACATCTAGAGGCTAATTTTTAAAAAAGGAGGCAGGTTTTAGAAAATGAGTAACAGAAGCAGGGCCTTGATATAAAAGTAAACTAAGTTTGGTATAAAAGGAAAGGGAATTTTTAGAAACACAGATGCATGACAAGAAGACAGCATAATATCCTTCCAAGATTTCAAAAGGAGATTATTTTACTTAATTTGTTTTGAAATGAGCCAAATTTATTTCAGATTTTTGGGGGATAAAGGATTGAGTTAAATTTTAGCATCTCTTGTATAACGATCATAGGTGATTGTTTAGATCATTGCCCTATGAAGAAACAGATTTTTTTAGAGTTCATTCTAAATGCTGACAAAGCTCTATCTATATCTTTGTGCAATTATGTTAACATGAAATGGAAAAGGAGAGTAATATTTTAAAAATGAGTGTGGTATCACGCTCCCCGTGCTCAAGTGTCAGTTGACACCCTTACAGAACATCTGGTTGTGCAATGTGTCAAGGTGGGTAGAGACTCACAGGAGGGTAAGAGAAAAGAGAGAAAGAGGAAGTAATTTTAACTACATGTTCCATATCAAAATCTCTAAATTCTAATCTAGACTTATCTTGCGATAAGCTTCTCATTTTATCATTTATTTTTCTTTTTCTAGTTCTTATAAAATATGTGACAAAAGTATGAGTCCTATTTTTGTATCTCTGTTGCTCAATAATGATGAAGTACTAATTCAGTTAATTCTGTATGTTATTCCAACTTTCCATTCACTCAGAAAGCCAGGCAGCACCAAAGCCTGAGACCTATCTTTCTCTTTTAGTCAAATAGGGGTAGGTCTGTAATCTTTTTAGGTGATTCTGACAGCCAGTTAGGATTTTAAATCTCAAATGTGTCCTTCTTTTAAACCCCTTCCACCTTCATGGAGGAAACAGTAATCTTTTCTTTGAGATTAATTAATCTCTGCAATGATATAATTAAAGTATTACCTCTTCTTTACATTTATGTTTCAAGATAGGCTTCAATGTGTTAAAATAGCATCAATTCTTTTTTAAGATCCTCCCACTTCCAGAGTTATCTAAGAACCAAAATAATTCTGTGGGGTGGTTTACTTAGTCCAAAAGCTTTAGACCATTTCCCAAGGCCGGTTGGAGAGAATACTGGAGGGTCAAATCTATTCACTAAGGCATGAGCTCTGGTATTCACACAGGATCTGATGGATACTTGTAGTCATGACCTTGGTGGCTAGTTCCTTGCAAAGGCCCAAGCTCCAAGGTTTTCTCCTTAGAGCTCCCTTTCTTTTCACTCTCATGCTTGCCAAAGCAACACTGGTTTTGAGGTCTTCTAGATTAACATTATTGTTCACACATGTGGTGAGTGTGCATGTTTGTGTGTGTGTGTACCAGAATCAGTCCTCTCTCAAAAGATCTGCAGATCCTCATGATAAGCTTATCACTTCAGCCCAGATTATCCTTGCCTTATGGTGAGTTGGTGTCCTCACTGGCTACCACAGCAGCACTCAAATGTCAACTTGCATTAAAATCACCTTGAGGATTTATTAAAGCACAGATTGCTGGCCCCCAACCACCAATTTCTTCTTTTTTTTTTTTCTTTTTTTTTTTTTGGTCTTTTTGCCTTTTTCTAGGGCCACTCCTGCGGCATATGGAGGTTCCCAGGCTAGGGGTCTAATCGGAGCTGTAGCCACCGGCCTACACCAGAGCCACAGCATCGCGGGATCCAAGACGTGTCTGCAACCTTCACCACAGCTCATGGCAACGCCGGGTCCTCAACCCACTGAGCAAGGGCAGGGATTGAACCTGCAACCTCAGGGTTCCTAGTTGGATTCATTAACCACTGCGCCACAAAGGGAACCCCATCCAGTTTCTTACTCAGTAGATGTTATGGATTGAATTGTGTTTTCTCAAAATTTTTATATCGAAGCCCTAATCCTAGTACCTTAGGATGTGACTGTGTTTGGAGATAGAGCCTTTAAAGAGGCATTTAAGTTTAAGTGAGGTCATAAGGTGGGACTCTAATACAACAGGACCGATTTTCCTTATATGAAGAGGAAGAGACTCCAGGGGTGCCCACACACAGAGGAAAGTCCATGAGAGAGAATGTAGCAGGAAGGCAGCCATCTGGAAGCCAGAGAGAGTGAGAGAGCTCAGGAGAAACCAAACCTGTGGGCACCTTAATTTTAGACCTTTAAGCCTCCAGAACTATGAAACAACACATTTCTGTTGTTAAAGGCAACCAGTGCATGGTATTTTATTATGGCAGCCCTAGCTAATACAGCAGGTTTGGAGTGGGCTCAAGAATTTCCCTTTCTAACAAGTTCCCAGATGCTGCTGATGCTGCTGGTCTGAAGACCACATTTTGTAAAACACTGAGCTGGCAAATCTTTAGCTTGTCTTAAAAACCAAAATAAACTAACAAATATGAATATGGTACTTCCTATCTGGGGTGAAAGTGAGTGAGCTAAGCTTTTTCTTAGTTCTCCCTTCTCTCTCCTTATTTCTGAGGTGCTTTGTTTCTCTCCAAAATTCTAACTCTGAATTGAGAATAAAAAGAGAAATTTACTAGTTAAAAAAGAATACAAAAGAAGAATCAAGAATGAATTGCCGATTAAGAGTAGTGCAAGAGTACAGCAGAGAGTAAAAAGAAGAACATTATATTGAGAGTCTGGAGAATTAGTAGTCTGAAAATTTGGATTGTGTTTTGATTCTGTCCCTAGCTATCTAGAGGGATAAATTTAAGAACTAAGATTCCTATTTATATAAAGATGGCACTGGATTAGCTAAGTTCCATACAGTTCCAGTATTTCAAACTGTATCCAATAGATGTTAATAGAATCCTGAGGAATGGTGATGGAGTGTATTCAATAATGTCAACTCTTTCCCCTTTCCCGTATCAGTTAATGGCCAATGATAGTAAGTAGTAATAATCATAGTAAATGTTGGGATCTCTAAAGGGGCATCCAGCACTTCTCTTCCCCATCAGACTTCTAAAGTTGTTAAGAAATAAGATAAATGAGAGAAATATAGGGGTATCACCCCATTGTTAATAGAGGCCATGTTAAAAGATGTGGCTCTAATCTTACCCATCAATAATGACGATGCTGAACTGAGTCAAATCTCCCAGGTAAGATTTAAGGCATGACAAAGCAGAACATATCTTTGCTGTCTATGATGTTGGTGGCCATGCTTGCTCCTTGGAGCTGAGTACAAACAGTTATTCTCTCCAAATTTACTAATCAAGAGAAGTCTTTCCCCAGAGGCAGAGCAGGGTAAATAGTACATGTAGAAAGGCCAGTGCAGGTCTTTTGGATGTGGAAAAAACCCTCAGCAGTGGGGAGAAAAGCTTTATCCCCTGTAGTCTCATCATCCCATGAAGTTGATGAGGTTTGCAAAGGTGAACGGCTTACCTAGGGCCACACAGCTGGGAAGATGGAGAGCCATGCCTGGAGCCCAGTTCTGATTGCCTCTGAAATCAGCACTCCTAGCTTCCCTGCCAAAGCTGCAGCTGTAGAGATGAGACCTGGTGGTATGTGTGCAAATCACAGCTGACACACAGCTCTTAGCCTGGACTTCACTGTGATAATCAACCATGACAGCAGCCATTTTCTCTGGGTATATGTTCATTTAATTTTAAGGGAGGAAATATATGCCCTGCTTTTCTGACTTTGCCACTGTTACATCCTTCAAGGCCTGCAATTATTTTAGATTTACTTGCTGTATTCTTGCTATCAAAGAGTTGTAGCAGTCTTTGGTTTTTCACAAATATAAGACTATGGTATTATTTTAACACTGACCTCAACAAGCACAGATGCACATTGTTTCTTAGCCATCATACTTATTCTTCTTTCTAGTTAAATTTATATTCTATATCCTTTATAGTTTTGAGAGGACTACTTCCCCTTAAATCTCTCCAGAACTTTTGAATTCAGAAATTAGATGTAAAAAGAAGCTTATGGAAGTAAAATTCATATTCAATTCATATTCACACACACAAAAAATGCTAGTAACAACAGATGCCTCTGCTTACAGGAACAGATTTATCCTAAATCTGGATACAATGAACTCCTTTTATTTCCTTAGAAAAGCATCTCTTTGGCCAGATTTGGTAAAATATCTCTTTCTCTTGTGAGTTAACAAAATTATTTAAGCCTATATTTTAATTATAGGAAATGATGAAAAATGAATTCATAATTTTTTCTTTAGGTATTATTTCTACATAATACTCTCTAGCGAGACACAAGGCTGACAAATAGTCCCATTCATTTGGCTCTTCTTTCATTGATCTTGGCTTGGTTCTTTAAAAAAATATATAATGTTTTAGCATTTACCTTACCAAACATTTAGAGAATTTCAGTTTCAAGACCTTCAGAGATTATTATAGTAGGTATTACTGTTAAGTTAATTAGCTTACTGATCATATAGCAGGTAATAAGAGGAGGTTTTCACAAACCTCTGACCATAAACCTGGCAATATATGATGCCAGACAATTTTTATAGCTATGAAAGTCTTTAAGAATTGAGCAAATGAGGAAAAATTGTATTATTTTATAGCAAACCCTTGATCATTGACATATTCGCACATCCCATTAAGTGAATGTTGAGAACAATTTTCCAGAGAAGTTTAGGAAATAACCGACATTTTCTTTTCTATTCCATATGCTGTGCTAATTTGCTTCTGCATTAAATTACCCAATTTAAAAGGGCAATGTTCTATATAAGGGTTTTAGCAAGTACTGGATTATTGGATTATTGGATTATGAGTTGTACTATTTTCTATTTTCCCACAGTCACTGCTAATCTTTCCCTCTTAATGGGAAATTTGTTTTAAGCTTTTATTTCTTTCCTTTTTTCTTTTCCAAAACTTTACTCAAAGGAGCTTTCATTTTTAAATGTTTCCATATCATTGTCTTAGTGACATACCATTTTTCACATACCATTTCAGCTCTTAACACTAACAATTAATTATCCTTTCACTGAATAAAGTCACTTTTCTGTTTAATTCTGCTTGCTCAGTATTCTAACAGGTACATTTCTGGCTATTGGACATTAACTGTCACAGAACTTAATTCATTTTGATGAAATGAACACATGAAACAGAATCACCTGTTTATTCATTTGATGTATAGTTATTTAGCACCTCCTATGTGCAAAGGCATTTTTGGTAGCTGTTGTAGGAAGTGCAATGATGTAGTCATTAGTAATAAATCTCTCAGAAGTCAAGAACTAGGTCCAGACCATGTCTCAAAGTATTGCATCCTCAATACCTTGATGCTTGGGATGTGGTAGGTACTTAGAAACTACTTCTGGAACAAATGGATATCTAATATACATTAATCCAATTTATCACTTAAATCTCCCTAAATTTTTTTGATCAATTTTTGTTGTTGTTGTTACTGTCTATCATTTGCATTGTTTTTCTTCATAAATTTTTGGTTAATAAATAAAGGATAATGAGCCTAAACAGTATAAAACTTATAGTTCCTATGTTACTAATGGCAATATCATATGTCACAAAAGGCCATTTCCAGACAGTTCAAATTTCTCATTAATAACTCACTTTTTAAGAAATTTTACCACTTTTAAAAATAAAGAACAATGAAGTAAATGGAGCCAAGACACAAAGACTTCTTATCTGTGGTGCTTAGAAAGACTCAGAAGAAAATGAGAATTCCAGGGCTCAGATTAGCAGCTAAGTTGGCACCCAGCAACTTAGTGGAAATTGCTCTACATTTACAGGGGAGGAAGGTTGTAATAGTGAAGTATGAGTTCTGTTTGGGAGCTTGCTCACAAATTCTCCAAGTTAATCTGAGTGTATGTGCACTATTGAGATGACATAGCCATGTGACATTACATTACTGTCCTTAAAAGGGCAGAGTTGGGTCCTTTTTTCCTAAGGTTGATAAGCAAGTTTTAACAGCAGAATTTATGCTCACTTTCTGCAATGCCTAATTTGCAAGTAGAAAAGACAGGCAAAAATCTCTTCAATTAATACAATAATCAATTCTAAACTCCTCGCCATGACCCACAAAAACCTATAATGAGCTGTTTCTAACCAACAGCCTGGTTACCTCCCCTGACACTCCCTCCTTTACATGTAGTCTTCACAGCATAGCTCAAACCTGGCAAGGTTTTTTTATGCCATTAGAGACTTTATACTTGCTTGCTGTTTCCCTACCTGGAATGCTCTCTTCAGAGCTCCGTATGGCTTCTTCCTTATCCCCAGGTCCCTGCTCAAATATAATCTCCTAGTATGACAATCCCTGACCATTATTTAAAATATCTCCTTTGCTCCCTGGTCACTGTCTATTGTACAAACTCAGGCTTTGCCCTCAGATCCCATTCTTGCTTATCTCTCACTGGACTGTTAGGCACTGGGGCTGACTGTGGCAGGCTGTATTTTCCAGTCTGATGTATCAGCTGGCTGCCTGTTGCATTTGACCAATGAGCAGCACTGATGCAGAGATGGATTTTTCCTCTCTCTTCTCTGTTTGTGGAGTGGTGTCTCCAGCAGTGCTTGCTTTTTTCCTCTGTGGCTCCAGCTCACTCCAGATGCACTGTGGTTTCAGCTTCTTCCTGAAGACCCTGGTCCTTAAAATCTGGTTAACACAACTACCCACATTTGTCTTTCCATCCTGGGAGTGGTAATGACATTTCTCTTTTGCTAATCTCCGGAACATTTGTCTTATTTGACTCTTCACTTCGGTCACTAGTTCATTACCTTTGTTTTCAATAGAGTATCTCCTTGATTGTATGTGGACTAATTTAGTCTTCTTACTCTGTTTTATTTTCTTTAAAATTCTTATCAGTATTAGCAGCTATTTTTGTTACCATCTGTGCTGTCTGTACTTGACTGCACTATTACTATTTTATGTTAGTAGAGTGTTAAGATCTAAGAGGACAGACACTTTGTCTTATTTATCACTGTATTCTTAGTGTCCAGTACAGTGCCTGGCACATGGTAGCTGCTCGACTAACATTGTCTGAGTAAAATAAAAGTCTGGATGCATTTCATCAGGTTTCAAATACAGCAATAGTAGTGGCCCACATAGTGTTCTCATACTAATGAGATATTTAAACACCTGATGTAATGATAGACTGCATCTTTTCCTAATCCAATGGAAATAGGGGTGTTTTAATTTTTAATTTATTTTAGAAGGGCATGAGAAAAAACATCTAAGAAGTTTGATTCTATGAGATTCAGTGTATCAAGTGGATCAATACTTTTATAAATCCAAATGGATTATACCTATAAGTCTGTGGGTCTCCATTTTTGACAAAATGGTCTTTTACATACGGTTGTGTATGTATTTTTGACTTATAACATTAGTAAGGGCCAGTTGTTTGATTGATTTGACAATACTGTGAGTCCCTTCATCTTGGATGGCATCAACAGAAATATAGGGAACTTCTTACTTTGCAGACAAAATTGACATGTCACTTTTTGTCATATGTCATTAGCAATGTCCTAATGAATATCAGATAAACTTTATTCTGTTGGTGGCCTCATTTTTAATGATTCTACCAATGATCATCTTTTAATTTTGCTAAAGACAATGCTACTTTTTGACACTTGTTTAAATTTTTGTGGAATAATCAAAACCCAAATATGTTAAAACTAAAATTTATTTTTTGGTCAGTAGTAGTGGAAAAGCAAGTCCTGAAATATTTATTTATTTATTTATGAATCTACCTATTTTTCTATCTATTCATTCATTAATATAATTCATTAGTAAACATTTCTGACCTATTCTCCAATTCATAAAATTATTTGAAAGACGCTTATACTAATACATGTTCTATACAAGATAAGGAGAATGAATGAATGGCTGTGACAATAAGAACAGGTAAATAATAAACAATAAAAGAAATTAGATATAAATTTTGAATACAAAAAGCATGCCATAAAATTAAAAAAAAAATTTTATTGTTATTTCCCCAATGCAGTTTTTTTATACTGTACAGCATGGTGACCCAGTTACACATACATTCTTTTTTTCTCACATTATCATGCCATAAAATTCTTAGTAGTTCCTAGAGATAGGTTCATAGTTGGTTCTGAGTTTTCTGCCAACTAAAACAAAGAAAGAATCTGATGATTCACAAGTTTATAGTGTCTATAGGGCTAATGTGTGATATACTCAGGGGAAGCTAAGCCTTTTTAAGGTACTGAAATCTGAAAGGATTTCCCAGTAGGTCCTTATAAATGGGACACTGTGTATCCTTACAAAGAAGAATTTCAACTGTCACTTTGTCAAGAAAGCACAAGGGAAGTGTGAGATATGGTTCCAAATATGATGGCATGTCAGAAGTAGACAGATATAGAGCTTGTCATTGTGCCAGCACAGAGGGACTGAGAGCATGCCCCAGAGAGAAAGTGTTATTATTGCCTACTGAAGGTCTCCAATTTGATAGATGAAGCATCTTGTATGGTATAGGAAATTCAAGAGTATGGATTTTAATCAGTGTCTCTGACTCCATAATTAATGTTTTCCCAATTAAGTGAATGTAACTTGATTTTATTTCCCAAGTTCCATAAATCAGTGATAATTGGAGAAAGGCAGAATAAAAGTGTAGCTTAGACTATGAATCGGAAATATGGTAGGAAATTAAGAGCTCAGATGTGCAAGAGTTAAAAAGAAGTGTGGAATGTTAGTGATGTAGTATAGGAAAGAGAATGGGTGTTAAATCAGATCTGGTATAAATTCTGTCTCTGCTATCTACAGTTGGGTGAACTAGACAAGTTACCATTTTAGAGACTCCATTGTTTTATCTATGAGAAAGGAATAATGATCCACATACTGAAGGATTATTTCAAGAAGGCAATTATGTGTGTATAGCAATGAGCAGACAGCAAGTACCCTGTAATTTTAGCCTTTAATGTAATGATATTATTATCAGGCCAAAGAAGTGATTAAGGAAGCCGAAAGCTCAATGTATATATAGAATTTGAATGTCAGGACAGGCAAGAATTAAAATACTAGTTTAGAAACCAAAAGTCAAAAATTATAAAAGACAAAATCAAATTTAAGATCAGGAAGCCCTGGATACAGAAGATAGCAGAGCCAGACAGACAGAGTGACACATTCTAATTATCCAGGATAGGAAAGGCTGGATTTGATGCACTGTGATGTTCAATTCAGGAATTTTCCATTTGATTCCATCTGGCACAGGAGCCTGTCCCAACTATTAACTCCCTGGAGGGAGTGATGCTCATTAAAGTGAAAATGAGAGTAGATCCTCACCCAGTGGGACAAAGTATGCTACTGAAAATCTCATAAAAGGAAACACATATTTCCAAATGCTAATTTGAGTGCATGTGCATCTGAACTCAAGCAGAGAAGCTGGTGGCATACAATACAACCTTTGGTGCGCTACATGCTATGTTGAAGTCCATTTGTTCATAAAATGTCAGATGAAGAAAACAATGACCAAGAAGAAAGAGCACAAATCAGGCACTGTCTTCTATCACCCAACATTTAAATATTAGATTGATATTGTAGTTAACGTGAACAATGTCAAGAATTTTTATTACATTTTAAACAGAAAAAAAAAGCTTCCCCAAATCAATTTGTTAAATTTTTTTTTTTTAATCTTTAAGATGAGTAAACAAGAGCTGCATTTAGGATCAAAAACTATGACTAAGTGTTATAAAATCAAGTGACAAAATTCTCAGTATGTCATCCAGAACTTCCACAAGTAGCCCCTTATCTCCCTTCATATTTTTTACTTTCTTTCTCATAGATGAGATATTCTTATCCAACTCATTGGTCCAGAAACATGCCTTGCACTTTCTTCCTTTTCTGTATTTTCTCACATTTCCCCTCAACCAGTGGAGATATATTAGTTCCCTTCACTTTTGAATATTGAAATACTAGTTATCTAAATTTCCATCCCTCTATAGAATCTTCCCAAGTCTCTCTGGATCAATTAACTAATTGCACTTTTTTTTTTTTTTTTGCCTTTAGGGCTGCACCCACGGCATATGGAACTTAGGCTAGGGGTTGAATTCAGCTGCCAGCTTACACCATAGCCACAGCAACAAGGGATGTGAGCCGTGTCTACACCACAGCTCATGCCTACTCTGGACCCCAACCCACTGAGCAAGGTCAGGGATTGAACCCATGTTCTCATGGATACTAGTTGAATTCATTTCCACTGCACCACAATGGAACTCCAATTGCACCTTCTTTATACTTCATTTTTGATTACTGAGTAAAGTTTTTGCATGCAACTATCCCGCCCCTACCTCCACCGCCCTTTCACTGTGCTAAGCTTTTGTGCTAAGTTATGAAAAACAGTGAGAAAAAGGGAAAACAAACAAACAGGAAGAGCCATTCCTGCTGCCTTCTAACTTATAACTAAGTGGGGGAGACAAATATGATACAAGTTAATATGAGGTAAATACATAATTGCATATTATGGCAAGTGTTACGAAGGGAGATAAAATCATACCAAGAAAAAGGCTTGGTAGGGAGACATTCAGATTTAGGAAGAGAGGAGAGCATTTCCAAAGTAACGTTTAAGCTGAGAACTGAAGGATGAGTATCTTTTAAACAGCAGACATTTACATACATGGGTTTTCCCCTTCTAGATCCGAGTTCCTATATTTATATTCATCTTTATCTCCTCTATGGGATCTGAAACAGGACCTTGCCTATTGGTGGCCTTGATAAGTGTTACATGCATTGAAAAGGACCTGCCCACATAGCAAAAATCTAACTTAGTAAATGAACCTTGGTTCCGAATAAATGTTTTAAATTCTCTTTTGTCTCGAACTGGACACTCTGGACTGAGTGTTTGGTGGTTCAAGAGGCACTAGAATGGGGGCAAAGGAAAAGGAGAGATTGCTGCCAGCCTGGTCTTTTCCACCAGATGAAGGTCAGGAGATGTACACACCCATTCTGCTCATATCAGTTTTCAATCTCTCAGGAAAGCATTGGGAGGACATCCCATGGGTAATCTTTGTCTTTGCCAAAGAGTATGGGATTCTGTTATCAAATTAGGGGAGGTTAATTTAAAATTCAAAACATGGGAACTCCCATCGTGGCTCGGCAGAAACGAATATGACTAGCATCCATGAGAACACAGATTCAATCTCTGCCCTGGCTCAGCGGGTCGAGGATATGAAGTTACTGTGAGCTGTGGTGTAGGTCACAGATGTGGTTCAGGTCCCAAGTTGCTGTGGCTGTGGTGTAGGCTGGCAGCTACAGCTTCCATTTGACCTCTAGCCTGGGAACCTCCATTTGCCATGTGTGTGGCCCTAAAATAAAATAAAATAATAAAATTGAAAACATGGAGACTATTGTAACTGGAACATATATAATATCTGTATTTTTTCTTCTAGTGGGAATGTCTTTATGTGAGTTTTTTAGTAGTACTGCAATGGTGATAAATACATAAATTTACTACTTAGCTACTTAGCTGTCTTCACTGAAACTGACTTCACACCTCACCTCTACATGTCCAGCTTTCTTTGGTAAGAGAGTAAGACTGATTTCAAATCAGAGTTGGTGTGTCCTGATGCATTACTTCTGGAGGAGACTGAATAGGGAGATGTGAAGCAGTTTGACTACAATGCTAAATTGTCATGGATTTCCAGGGGGGGATTCAACTGATCTGGCTGGAGAGGTGGGGGTTCCTGTCTTCCTCCTTTGTCTTTGCTTCAACTTCAATTTGACTTTTGGAATAAAACACCCAGTCTCCTCTTCAGGGACTGATGAAAACCCCAAATAAGGAATCAAGGCAAAAGTCTGAACCTAGACATTTACAGTAGCAGGCCCTTTGTCATGGGGGACATGCAGGTTGGTGAATCCAACAGGAGAGAAACCAGGGCCTCACCTGCTGCAAAGAAATCACACTTTCATTTTTCTTCCAAGCAGTGCAGGTGCCAAGACGTGTTTAGAAGAGTGGTAAATACTATCTTTATGTAGTTCAACATAATATGATAGTGTTAGAGCTGAAGTAAGAGAGCTTTATAAAAGAAGAATCTTATTAAAATAGAGAAAGTTTCAGAGTGGCACCATTTCTACAACAGCTAGACTGGAAACAAATATTTATACATGTTAAAAAAATCTTAATGGTTTGTATGGACTGAATATAAAATTAGCACTATTTTATTATTTTTGATCAAAAACTATAACTGGGTACTCTATTGTTGGAATACACTGTGATCTTTCTTAAGACACTTTCCAATTAAGGGTACTGCTTCCTTAGGTGTGAGCTCCACAATTTAAATAGCAACCTATGTTCAAATATATATTTCATGTTCTGTCACTTTATCAGAAGAGCAATCTGACATTTTTTGACAGCCAGTGACTTGTGGCCAAATCAGTGATACTTTTAAAAAGAACTCATTATCAGTCTAGGGCACAAACTGTATATTAAAAATGGTACAGGATTTTAATTTTCAATGTCAGTGATTTTTGTCTGCATAGGTGTGATGGATGGGGGATCGACTGAAGCAGTTTCAGATATTTCGTATTTCAGGAGATTAGCAAATTTAGACAGGCAAGGATACTCTCCATTCTTCTTGGGACAAACCACAGTGTTCTTTTCTCATGAGCAGTGCCTCTTGGAGGAGATTAAGGGGGAAAAAAGTAGAACATTCTATGACTGAGAAGTCATCTTTTGAGGAAAAAGGGAGCATTAGTAGACATACAGACATCTTTTATAAATATCATCATCAGAATTCATTTGAGAATTTAAGATGAATGACATATGGGCTATGCTGTATGGTCTTGATTAATTCTAAAAAATTCTTCATGGTTCTGTGCCACTGCAGTCAATTTCACATCCTGTGAGAAGTCAGCAAATGGAAACAAAACAAAACAAAACAAAACCAGAATGGGAAAAGGTTAGAAGAACAGCATCCTGCTAGCTGACCTAAGGACATTTTTAGACAAACAATCCTAATCACTGACGGTTTGTGGCAGATTATTTACACATCTCTACTGTTGTTTATTATATGGATGCCTCAAATTATTTCAGCTATGGAAAGGTGACATGGTGATGGTGTCAGGTTGAAACCTCATTTGAGAAAATTCCACATTCCACAGTGACTAATGACTGGAAATTCAGATCAGATGAGGAAGGGGAGAGAAGTGCACACATTGAAACAGCACTGGCACCAGAATACTTGTCACTTTTCAGAAGAACATTTTGAAACTGATCATCTATGTTTAATCCCATACGGGCATGTCTAAGTTCCTGTTATGGGGTTTTCATCTGGCCCTATACTATTTCTAAACCCTAATTTCTCCATCAGAAAGTGTTATCATTCACAATGAGTTGAAAATTACATTTTTTTTATGTTAGGACTCTGTCTTATAGAATACTCAAAAATGAAAAAAAAATGTCTTTTGAATGGATTAGCAATGAGATCCTGCTCTGTAGCACTGGGAACTATGTCTAGTCACTTATGATGGAGCATGATAATGTGAGAAAAAAAAATGTATACATGTATGTGTAACTGGGTCACCATGCTGTACAGTAGAAAATTGACAGAACACTGTAAACCAACTATAATGGAAAAAAATAAAAATCATTATATATAAAAATAAATAAATAAATAAATAAATAAATAAATAAATAAGGTGAATTTATTCTGTCATTCTCCACCAAAATAAAATGTCTTTTTCTAATATTGGTCAAATTTGGCTGCTTGGTGATAGGGGGCAGTGATGGTTTATCTATTGGGCTTTTTTGAGTCATAGTGGTTTTTATTTAAAGCTCAACATTTTCACTTATTTAGAACCTATTAAAAGTTTAGTATGAAGAGTTATAAGTATTATTGCTCAAGTGAGCAATCTAGACAGGATTTGCAATCTTTCTGCTTATACACTTTTTTAATCTGCTTGGTTACCAAACCCAGTCCACCTGATCTCATAAATATTTTCCAGAAATTATACCCTAACCAACCATATTGCCATGGCTTGTGCTAATTTTTTCTGGTATTGCTGTTTTCTTGGGTTTCTGGGATATCTTCTTCTTTGGACTCCTTGTTTCCTGAATTATTCCCTTGTAATTCTTTTTACACATTACTGAAAAATATAATCTTATAAAATTCAGATCTAGTCATATTATAACATGGATTAGAATCCTTCAATAGCCTTAATTGCCAGCATAAAGTTCAAACTCATAAAACTGAACACAAGACACTTCCTTTTCTCTCCTACAATATACTTGCAGATACCCTATGGGCCAGTCAGGCTGAAATATTCGTTATTTTCCACACTTAAGAGGCCTAGACTGTACCTCCTGCTGATCTCTTCACTCTTATCCTATACCCCTGCCCTACCTGCCTACCTATACACAGCCACCCACCCACCCACCCACACCAGTTTACCCCCAACCCCAGCACTCTAATTCTTACTGCTCCTACTTACATGCTACTGAAATGGAAGTTCTTTTGGGAAATCTCCCTTACTCACCATAACGAATTTGGTTTACCTTCCTTGGGTCTCAATAACACAAGCCTACTGGTCTTTCTGAATTCCTAGACTCTTTTTTTTTCTTTTTCTTTTTAGGGTCGCAACTGCAGCATATGGAATTTCCCAGCATAGGGGTTGAATGGGAACTGTAGATACCAGTCTACGCCACAGCCACAGCCCCAGCAATGCCAGATCCGAGCTGTATCTGCAACCTACAACACATCTCACAGCAACACTGGATCCTTAACACACTGAGCAGGCCAGGGATTAAACCCGAATCCTCATGGATACTAGTCTGGTTTGTTACTGTTGAGCCACAATGGTAACTCCCCTAGATTCTATTTTTAATATGAGTTTTCAGGATGGACTTTATCACTGGAGTCTTAACACCCTTGAGGCAGTGCTTGTGTCTTATTAACTTTTAGATCCCTCTCAAAATGTTGGGCAACACAATAAATAAGCTATAAATGTTTGTTGAGAGCATGAATGTTTAAGGCTTATGTGTTACTAATTCTAGAGGTATTTGTATTTTGGATGAATTCAAAGACTTACAATAAGGAAATGAATCTCAAATTGTGGAATTTCTGGCCTCAGCCAGCTGATGAATGAGGCCTGTGTATGTACATGTATTTGTGTATCAAGGGATGCAGCAGGAATGTGGGGAGCAAAGATGTAGGCAATAGGAATGTCTCAAAACACTTTGAATAACATGAGGGAGTTGGCTACTTTACAGTTAAGTATATGACTAATATAACTAATATGACTATTAGTCATAGTGACGTAAACACATTAAGACTTACTTTTATAACAAGAAGTATAGAGGTAGGTAGTAGTTGGTTCAGTGGCTCAAAAAATGTCAGGGAAGAGGTCTCTATGATTCTCTAAGCCTTTTTCTTAAGACTCCCCCAAATGGCTACCAGATTTCTAATTGTCAGGATCATATTCCAAGTGGGAAGCAGGAGAAAACGTGGAAAGGCAGGAAGGAAGGTACCAAGGGACAAAGTAGGCGAAGACTTGTGACACTTCAGGAACCTGAGTGGAACCACTGCCAAATCTGAGGTGAGTATGACACTTGAATAAATAACTATACTTCATTTTACCTCTCCTTATTAAGTTTAAGGATGATGAACTTATCGACCCTTTGGGAAGGTCAGTGTGTAAAAGCATGTACAGTGTGTTCCAGATGAAAACTTACCATTTAATCTACTGATCTATTTAACTGTGCATAATTTTACTCTTTCCACTAAATCCAATTAATAAAACACTCAGCTTGACTACATTATTTACCCAAATTTATTAAGTACTTACTCTGTTCCAGGCACCATTCTTGTCTTTGGGGATACAGAATAAAAGAGAATATAAGAGAACAGAGGTGTTCCCATTGTGACGCAGTGGAAATGAATCTGACTAGGACCCAGGAGGTTGCGGGTTCCATCCCTGGCCTCGCTCAGTGGGTTAAGGATCTGGCGTTGCCATGAGCTGTGGTGTAGGTCACAGACACGGCTCAGATCTGATGTTGCTGTAGCTGTGGTGTAGGCCGGCGGCTACAGTTCCAATGGACCCCTAGTCTGGGAACCTCCATATGCTGCAGGTGCAGCCCTAAAAAGAAAAAAAAAGAGAGAGAACAGGACAATGGTCTTGCCCTCTAGGAGCTCATTACTTGGTGGAAGAAATAAAGATGTTAACAGGTAAATCTTACAGTAGGTGATACATTCCATGAACAAGGCAAGCTTTAGGAGATTTGGCCATGTAGCCTCTGGACACACTCCATTCTGGGCAGGGGAAGACAAAAACCAAGAAGACCTCTGTAAAAGAAAGGACAGTTCATCTACTTTTTCTAAAAAGATGAGAAGGAGTTGAGGGAGCATAAGAGGAATTCCAAGCAGATTAAAAGGTAGATATTCAAATATAGGAAGGTATGAATTTATGGTACACTACAAGATAAGTAAGCCCTGGACATATTTTCAAGGGTTACACTTGTATGAGTCACTATATTGTGAAATATTTGTCTCGCAATATAGTTTTCTTTTCAGCACTGTTAACCGTTAGGAGCAGAGCACTGCAATGCTATATCAAGAAATGGATGATGTGGTGATCACCTTGACTCACAGCTGAGTGGCTATTACCTAAGCACTATCAGGAACACATGGACGTGATGAGTTTAGGGTAAAATATGTCCTTAAGACATTTGGGGAACATCTGCATGGAAAAGGAAAGTAGACAGTGTGATGTACAATCTTGGAGCTTCAATGTATGCTCTGGGAGTCCCCATTGTGGCTCAGTGGAAACGAATCCAACTAGGAACCATGAGATTGCGGGTTCCATCCCTGGCCTCACTCAATGAGTTAAGGATCTGACATTTCCATGCACTCTGGTGTGGGTAGCACACGTGGCTCAGATCCTACATTGCTATGGCTGTGGCGTAGGCCAGGAACTATAGCTCCCATTTGATCCCTAGCCTGGGAACTTCCATATGCTACGGTTGCAACCCTAAAATAAAAGCAAAACAAAACAAAAACAAAAACAATGCAAAACAACAAAACCCCCCAAAAAACCCCAAAATGTATGCTCTGGGATAAAAATATAGATAAGAATTCCTTCATTAATTCCACAAATATTTATTGATCACCTAATGCTAGATGTTGGAACTACAATGTTGAATAAGAAAAAAAACTCCCTACCTTCCACATGTTTGCATTAGAATCATGGAGACAGAGAAGTCAATGTTTTGAAGTGACTCTAGGTAGCATTTAAAACTAGGAAGTTAGGTTCCTTCCAAAGTTCAGAGAGAAAGTCCAATGAGAAGAGGTGCCTACTCATGACATTTGAAGCAAACTAGCTTGTAAAGGAGAATGGAGGCAGAAAAAGAGGGACTCAAATCAGAAATGGGAAAGGATCATCTGGAGAGGTAAAAAGAAAATCAGGAGAGTGGTATCACAGAATCAGAGAGGTGTGAGTCTGATAAAAGGAGTCAAGGGTCTCAAAGACTAATGTAAAGGCCTAAATCTCAGGACTGAAGGTGGCCAATGGATTGAATTGGGAAGTCATTAGTGATCTGGATGGAAGCAGATTCAGTGAATTAACAGGAGGCAGAAACAGTTCAGTTAGAGGAACAAATGAGAGGTGAAGAAGAGATAAATGCCACCTGTTTCCTAAAGCCTGACTATGGTGGGAGAAAGATAAATAAGGGAATGTAGGATTAAGAAAGGCCTTCTAATACATATTGGATTAAAAAAGAGCCGATAGACAGGATATATTCTAATGTAGGAAATGATGTAGATATTTTTTTGGAACAACATCCTCCAAAGGAATTCAGAGAAAGTGGGATTTAAAGAGATGGTGGACAGAATTAACCTGCAACCTGCTATCTCTCCCACTGAAACCTGAGAGAATGCGGAGTTCTAGGATTTGGGTACAAGTGTGTCTAGGGGAGCTGAGAGGTTACCTACTCAATGGCCCATATTTCTCTGGGAAGTGGGCCTAGGAGTCTTGGAGGATTTAGGAAATGAGATCTTCAAGAGAATGGTGAAATTTTAGAATGCTGTCATGGAGCTCTGGAGAAAGTTTCTTAGAAGCCCATCACAGGATTGCCAGATGGTTTTGAGGTCCTATCTGATATTAGGAAACCCTAATATCTTGGTACCAGTTCCCATTGGTGTGTGAATTTTCCCCACAGGACCTAAGAATGTATGTTCAGGAGCTGAGGAAGGCCACAGTTAAATATAGGGCTGAGGGCAGATTGACTGGGAGAATAAATGTGGGAGAAGGGATTTGAAGGTGTCAGCCAAAAATAGTTCAAGTCAAGGCCTCCTAGTTTTTCTCCATTCAAAAACTTGCCCTGTCTTCTGTAGCTAGAACACCCTGATGTGTCAAGATAGAGCTCTTCGTTTTCTAAGGGCTAGGCATAGTCAGAATAGCCAGAGCTCTCGGGTTTATTATCTTCAATGGCATAAGTAGTCTTGAGCATTTAAAATGTTAATATAAAATGCTAAATTTAATTAAAATTTAGAAAATGATTATCTTTTGCTACTTTTTAATGCAATTGGTTCGGAAGCACTAGTTTAGGTGATGTATGAGATTTATGCAGGTTAGGGATGTCAGTGCTGCCTTCAGGAAGCTCTATCTTGGAGGAAAAAATTTTTCTGAAAGGTAGAAGCATGAAAGTAAAGGGAATGACAAGCTGTCAGCAATGGGTGTTGTAGCTGAAGAAGGCTTGGATGTCGCTGCTGAAGTGTGATTACCTGGCTGGAGTGGAGGAGTGGGGCAAAGACTGGGTTTGAGTTAGATTTTCACGGGAGATGTATAAGATCACCAGGGATGGTGACATTCAAGATTGCTTGCACTTCTCTTTTTTCCCTTTGACCTGCCCCTTTGCCCCTCTGTCCTGGTGAGACTTTAATTAGGGATTTTCTTGTAAGGTTGCACATGTCTTGAAACTGAAATCTAGATTATCAGATACTGGAGCAACTCAAGGGATCAGAACTCATCTTTCTTTCTTTGTTCTTTTTTTTCCATTTGAACAAGTCTAAAGGCCATGTATCAAAAGCAACAGATCAATTAAATATCTACATAAATTCTAATTATTTCTATTGAGATTCAAGCTGTTGTATATTTTGTTATAAATTTTCAAAAATTTAAATTCTTTTTTCCTACCTTGAAAACAACAAGGGCATTAATCTGATTTTAATATCTGACTTTTCAGAGTATCTTTGTTGTAGATGATACCTTTGAATTCTAATGTCTACAGATTTTCTATTTGAATTTCTTAGGAAAATTAACTCACATCAGCTAACTAGAATTTGTTCACCATAACCCATCCTGAAATGATACTCTTTCATAGATATCTCTTAAGATGATTTCAAGTCTATAGCATATGCTCAATGAATGCTTTTAAGATAGGTGAGGCAGTCTGTGGCTCTGTGGTTGGTCATAGTTACAGTTTCTACTTGTGTGGCTTCTATTATTCACCTCAGAGACATACATTTAAGAGACACTTGTAATAAAAGATTTCTGTTTCTTTGCAGAAACAGAGTAAGTCTCCCATTTAGTTCTACAGGAGCCTTACTAGGAAATTCAGTACTATTCTTACACCATTAAGCCAAGAGACAATTCTTTATTTTTCTGTTTTACTATTCTCTTATTTCATATCTTTTTCCCTTACTTCCTTCTTTTTTCTTTCCGTTTGTCTCTTTTGCTGCAACTTTATCTAAATTTTATTAAAGACCCTTTAGGAGAAATTATGTCTTTATTTAGATACCACATGACTAGGTGTAAGACTGTGGCTAGTGTTCAAAATTTAAAAGCTATTACCTAAAAAAAATATTTCAGAAAAATGCAGCAGTGTGTAAACTATAAAAACTACAATTTGAAAACCACATTTTGTAGTTCCTGCAGAAGAAATGAGACATAATGTGTTACTAAATTGCTAGTAAAATAGAATTTTCAGGTTATATAATTTTTCAGTGTATATGCAAATATGTGCAGTCTTATTGCTTGCTGTTCTGACAAATCGCAGCCATTCAAAATGAAATATAATAGGCTTCTTTAAAGGATTTGTGGGAATAATTTTCAAATCTGTATTTGTGAAGGATGAACTGTTCAAATATAAATATGGGAGAGAAAACTTGGAAATCTGTTTATAGACATTTGGACTAAACTTCCACAACAGGAGGGAAATAAAATGTTTTTCAGATTGTGCTCCTGTTTAAGATAAGGGGAAAGAAAGTTGCTATTAAATACAGTGTTAAAGTGCAGCCACAAGAGGGGAAATAGTTTCAGAATGCTCTATGAAAGTAGCAAAAGTGAAATGAAAATCTAAATGTGTGATGAAAAGTGAACTCTCTCTCAAGGGCAGCATTTTCAAAGGGGACTTACCCAAAAATCTCTTCAGATGTTCAATCTGTAATATGAACATTTAATCTTTTATGCTCAGCTTGGAAATGATACCCATTTAAATTTGCCTTGTGCCATTTTAGAAAGGTTTATACATTTGAGAAGGTGTCTGAGTCATTTCTCAAATTAACGCCAAAGGCAAGAGACAAGGTCTTTGAATTTATCTTACAGGGACAAAATCAGAAAGTTTGGGGTTATAGTTTGAGAAAGACAGAGATGTTTAAATACCAACCAATACTGGTATTTTGCTTATAGACTGTTTGAAAGAGATAATTTAGTTGTGCTTTTATTCTAGAGAATGTGAAATGACTGCTATGTATGTATTTTTACAGGACAATTCAGATTATATACTAAGACTATGAAAGTTTCTCTCTCCATCTTCATCAGAGGTGTGCATTTTCAGAACTCTAATAATCCTGTGATATGCTTGGATTTTTCCTTAAGTATGAAGGAGGATGGAGCAAGAATGTCCAAGAAGGAGAAAAGAAGAGAATTAAAGTAACATACATCCTATCAAGTAAATTAAATTGACACCTATGTGTAAACCACTCTTTATTATCCTTTTAAAATAGCCTAGAATTGTCTGTTTTACAATTTAGTGCCCTTTAGTTCTGCTTTGTCTTGGAAATATTATATTTAGTGTAGAAAAGTAAATGTGCATGAATACCTGCAAATTAACATTGGAAAGATATTTTAAAACTTTTTAAAATGAAATTTTCCTTACTAAAGTGAATAAATTTCTCAAGTCTATAAGCTATTTAGCTAGATGCCTGTGTGATTCTTTTCTTGATTAACAGTACCTGACTAAATGTATTGTTTGAGACTCGTTTTACCAAGCTTCCTCTTACCTCTTTTTTCTAGGTTTTATGCACTATATCTAGGACCTCCCAATATTCTCTTCACTCTTGAAGTAAAATCATTTTACTCATTAATTTAATTTGTTCATTTAGGAATTTATTGTGCAAGTATTTAGGAATTTAGTCATTCATCTATTCATTAAAATAAATCAAGAGTATATTGAATGACAATTCAAAAATAATGTGTATTTATGGGTGCCTTCATTATTCATTAATGACTAGCACCTGACTCCTTCTTGTGACTCATTTGCAGTGCACTAGAAGGTGTGCTATGTGTTCAGAAATAACTAATATGAGAAAGGAAATGGTGCTTCAGGAGAAAAGGGGACTGTTAAGGTGATTCAAAAGAAGACAAAATTAGCTACATACTGGTTTAGTATTTCATTGGCATTAACCTCTTCATCTTACAACCAAGAATCATTCCAAGTTGATTTTCTTCAGGAGGAAAAGATATACAACTGGAACCTGCTTGAAATAGGATTTTGCTTCTAGCATCTTCTGAATAATTCTAGTCCTCAGGCACATCTATCTGTTTCTAAGTATTGAAACCCCAATTTTTTCCTGCCTTGTTTTTTCAGAAGTCAGCTTCCTCCACTGTGTAGTGGAGGAGGGTGGGGAAGACAGTCAGTCTAGGTGTCTGTCTTCTGTCCTCTTCAGGGTCAGACATTTTTTCCCAGCTGCCAGCGGCCTCCTCAAGGTGACCATGCTACACTGGGGAAACCTACAAAATGTGTTGTATTGTACACATGGGACAATTTCAAAAGAGAATTATAAGGGGGGATAGAAAACGTTTTAAAACTTGATAAATAGGACTTTCCCCAGAATATCAGAGAGAAAGTGCCTAAATTTTAGGCCCATCTCAACATGGTCCTATTTGATTTGACCTCCCTGAGATTCCTGCCCTTTCTCTAGCATCTTCTTCAGTTCTCTGTGATAATCTCCAATCACACCTGTTGTCATCTCATCTGCAGAAATGCTCCCATCCTCTATGACCAACTCCTTCCTCCACTTGTTCAGTCTGAGGTCTTCATCTGGAGAAGAGCCTCGAGGGTCATTAGGATGGTCTGAGACACAGTTGAAATTTAAGTCCTTATGTCTCTGGTTTTCTTACTCTTTGGACCACTGAATCAATGTAAACTGCAGATACATTTATTAAACTATAACAAGCTAAAGGCAAACATATGCACCTCTCTGAAAGACCAAAATTAATTTTCAGGAACAGCAAATTCTAAAGCTGTGCCAAGAAATGAAATGTTTCCTTAGTTGACAAGTTCCATTTCCCTCCCCATGGAGTCAGTATGTCTGTAAGATTTTACTGACTCACAAACCACACCAAATCTAATGGCTTCATACATTCAGCTTCGGTTTCCATATGTTGGTGACTTGGGCTGGGGTTATATGTTCATTTAGCTGGGTGATTGTAGGTGACTGTGTCTCACTCTTGCAGTTGCTGTATACTGGTAACTCAACTAGTTCACAGTCCATGATGCCTCATTCACAAATCCAGTAGTTAGCTCACTGTTAGCTGGGATGACAGGACCGCCTGGATTACATGTTTCTCATCATCTGGGACATCTGTTCACATCATCCTGCACGCTCGCTCATTTCACATTTATCCAAAAGACTCTTGGCTTTTTTCACGTGGCAGCTAAAGGGTTCCCAAGCATCACGAAGGCAAGTCCCAAAGTACAAAGCACTTACAACCCTTTGCAGTGTCACATTTGCTAAAGTACCATCCCAGCAGTCCAAGTCACATGTCTAATCCAGATTTAAGGGGTAAAGAAATGCTTTCCACATATTAATGGGAGGATCTACAAAGTTATGTTTCAAAGCTGTGGATGTAGGGAGGGAAAGAATCTGAGGCCATTTAAAAAATCTGTAAGACCTGTTTTTTTTGTAGAGTAGAAGTAGTTTTTTCCTGCTTGGAGCCTCCTAGATAAAAAAAGAAATTACATTATGCTGTAATGGCTGGCTCCTTCTCTAGCCTAAAAAGGAATCCAAGTTGATAATTCTTTACTTTTCACAGAGCCTCCCTCTAAAAAAGGGGAAGGGATGAGGTTGGGGGAAAGAGAAGAGTTACTTAATTTTTCCTTTTGCCATTGGCATTGATAAAGCCCACTCTAGAGAGAGTAAAAATGTAAGATCAAATAAAATAGTCTGATTTTATCATGCTTTAAACTCTGGGGATGGTGAAAAGAGAATTGAAATTGTTTGTTTATGTATGTAAAACAACCACTTGAATTTCATTGTTGCTATTTCTCTAATTTTTAACCTGCCTAAAATATTTTTTTAGGGCTGAACTTGCAGCATTTGGAAGTTGCCAGGCTAGGGGTCAAATCAGAGTTGTGGCTGCTGGCCTATGCCACAGCAACAGCAATGCTGGATCAGAGCAGCATCTGTAACCTAGACCGTAGCTCATCAGATCCTTAACCCATGGAGATGAGGCCAAGGATTGAACCCACATCCTCATGGATACTAGTCGGGTTTATTTCCACTGAGCTGCAATGGGAATTCCAGATCTTTAACCAAATAGATACATCAGTAATGTAGGAAGTTGACACAATTTGAAAGATTAAAAAACTCCTTGGGTTAAGAAGTTATCTCCCAAAATACCTACTAAAAAGCAATGTATTTCTAGAAAGTGAAGGCTGGAGAAGTGAAATATACAGATGGAAAACAAAACCTTTGACAGATTGGAATTCAGTAGAGAAAAAAATATATGAAGGAGATAGAAGGAAAATATAATGGTATATTCCACTGGAGGTTTCCTAAGAAGTAGCCTGGGGGTGCTGGATACAGAAGGAATTTTTTAGAAAGGAGAAGATGCAGAAGGGGATATTGCATGTTCTGCCTAGCACAGGTGGTCATACCCTGAGTGTACCTTTCCTCCTAATACAATATTCACATTTCACCTCTAAAAATATTTTGTGACAATATAGTTAAAAAAGTTGCCATGTTGTATCCAAATTTGAAAGCTTCATTAATGAAACATTTTAAAACCGTGTTTTTTCTTCCATTTTAAAAATAAAACTTACTGTTTGTCTCATGTATTTTTTTTTAAAGGAACAGTTTGTAAAAAACTTAATGTGATACACTCTTAGTCCCATAAGACTTCTCAGTAAGATACATGGGATGGCTAGAATCTGCATTTTTATGAATTTGTATTTCCCTCCACTTTTTTCATTAAATTAAAAAAAACCTACAGATCATTTACTACTCAAGGTTAGAAAATATATATGAGAATGAGGTTTGTGGCCAATAATCTTGCAGTTTATAAGCTATCAGAGTCCACACAATATATCCCAAAGATGTACAGTCAAGTAGATAACACAAAAATTGAACAGATGAAGTCAAGAATTATAAATGAGTAAAAGTAAGTGTATTTTATGGGGTTCTCAGGGACCAAGTCACATCCTATATACATGTTTAGACCACCTGGGATGGGGGTCAAATGACATCTTTCTGAAAGAGGGAATGGTTTATAGAAGAGATGGTATTTCATGAGTTCTTTCTATGAAGGAAATGGGAGAATCTGGTCATTTGACAATACTCTAGGTTCTTTACTCTTCTGGTTTGTTGATAGTTTCAAAGTAGCCTTTCATCTTCTTTTTTAAGCATAAACATTTTTCCAGTTTTATTGAGATATCATTGACATATAACTATGTTTAGGTGCACAACATTATGATTTGATGTATATATATCAAATATGTATGTTGTGTGATGTATACATTTATATATACATGTATGTTATAGTAATCATTTTCATATATAATGAAATGATTACCACAATAAATTCAGGCCTTTTATTTTAGTTTTGAATTCTTTTTCTTTTAGCCCCAGCATGTGAAACTCCCTGGCCCCAGGGATCGAACCCGTGCCACTACAGTGACAATGCCAAATCCTTAACTGCTAGGCCACCATGGAACTCCACAGAGAGTCACATTTTCTTTCTTCTATTCCTTCCTCCCTTCTCTCCTTCCCTCCTTCCTTCATATTTATAATGGCACTATCTCATTGGAAAATATACAAATAGTTGTAATTGAAACTAATCTGGTGTGACTTTTCTTCCCTCTTCTGTCTACTATTTGTGTTAACATACTTAGATTTGTGACCGTCTAAGTCAGAGAGGCTCTTTTTACAGAAAATGTCCAGAGTCCCCTGCCACTGAGGTGTTTGTTTTATGTTCTAGGATCTGGTTTCCTTGTACATCTGTAGGCAGCTCTTGCTTTTATCTTCTCAGCTAAATTAGTTCCTGCATGTTAAAAAAGGGGAAGTGGTGAACCGCCTCCACGGAAGGCTTTATTTGGTTTTTAAAAGCGGGTTTGTTACGATCCTGCTGTGGTTATTATAGGAGACAATTTTAGCACTTTGAGCTGTGTGTTTTCCAGAGGAAGTGTTTAAAGAAGAATTTTGCAAAATGTTGAAGGTTAACATTTCAGTGCTGCAAGTTGTTAAAGGTCAGGATAAGTTTTGTGATTAAATTTGAGTGAATTGGGTAATGTGAGTGACAAGAATTAATAAGGAAATATAACACAAGGCTTCCATATTTCTTGTTCCTACCTAGTCAATGTACACTGAAAATTCTTTGTATTTCATTTCTTTTTCAACCGAATATGTTGTTGGAAACGTCTCAAAGTGCTCCCAAGTATTAGTGGGTGGTGATCTTACATAAAAACAGCAGAAAGTGTTACAATGAAGAAAAAAGGGCACTGATAAATGTCTGGTACTTTCTTACATTATGGATCTATGTGGTTTGTATTTATAAAATTATATACAAAATTCCTTGACATGATAAAATATTAGTGCTTAGCTAGGACACATGATTGAAATAATCTATTTGTTGGTTTATGATGATGTAATTATGATGTAATAACTTGAAATTTTATACATGTTATAAAAAACCTAGATATGTAAATTGGTATTTTAACAATGAGAGAAATACTGGTTAATATAAGACATACTTAGTTTCATAGTTTTTAATGGTGTCATTCAAACCATTGCTTTGAATTTTGAATTGTTTTTTGTTTCTTACTGAGTGATCAGTTGTGATTCATGTAGAGACATTACATGTGAAACTATCACTGATTCAGTCCTTGGAATATGGCAGGTGCTCAGTTAATATTGTGGAATATATTATAGGGAAACAATTCATAGTATGAAGGAAATATTAATCATATATTAGAAAACATTAAATATCTATTTGGCCTAAAAACACCCTTCCATGAGAATAAAAGAGGAAATTAGAAAGAATCTAAAAATGTCACTGACTGATAATCCTTTCTCAAAGGTCATCCAAAGGGAACTACAGGGCTCATTACCACACATACCCTCTTCACTTCAGATTGGGAAATTGGGAAGAAGGTTAGTGGCCTGTACTTCTTTATTTAAGCATGTAGGAAGAAGTTCTCCAAAGAGTAAGTATACTGCACTTAAAAAGCTTTTGCTCTTAGCCACTCAGAGCACTAACTTGCTTACAGATTTTAATCAATCCTACCAATGACTGGATACGATAGATAGTAGTACTACCCTTGCAGGAGTAAGTGTAGAAGCCAGGATATGAACCCAGGCATTTTCTAACCAGAACACTGTGACACATTCTATAATACTTAAACTTTTGTTTATGTGTTCTGACTAGCAGCTGTTGTCAACTTCGATACTAACACTGAAGCTCCTTTCTGTGTTCAGCCAACTCATCATCATCATTGATGAAGCCTGTGCTCATTCTCTTTCCTTCTTAACAGAATACCATTTCTGTACTTGTTTGTATAATAGCTTAATTTTTGGTTTTATTGCTTTCCTTTCTGCCATTTTCCTACTCTTCCCCTGCCAGAGAAAGGTAAAGATTAAAAAAGCAAAATTGTATCTGCTTATAGTTCATTAATTTTTTCCCCAAGTTTAACTTTTCTATAGCAATTCAAAAAAGTGGTGTTTTTCAAGAAGTGCTTATTACAGCTATTAGCATCTCTTTTTAATAGAATGGAGAGTGTTGACAAGGTCTCCATTCCTACTAAGTGAACGTAATATGCGTTCAAAATAATGTTTATGTTAGAAAGCAGGAAAAATAGTACTGTCAGTTGCCTCTGTTTTACTCACTCCTTGGTAATTGTAATGTGCAAACCTCCCTTTAAGGCAAGCTTTTTGCAACTGCTTGGTCTTGTCACATAGTATCGCTTTTACTTCTGCACCCTACCAGCCACAGAACTGCTTTCTGACAGCTCAGCAGATTCCCTGGGGCGGCAGGCCCCACCTCATTGCCTCCTCCTCTCTATCTCTAATCTCTCAAAGCATAACACAAGAGTCCGCATCCTGCTTTCCAGTTGTGACATTTTAGTCCACTGCCCCCACTTCCTGTGTTATTCCTTATTTTCAGTTCTATCAGTGATAAAAATATAATGTATTCATTATCATGATTTTTACATTTAGTTTTGTGTTTGTTTCATTCAGCAGTCTGCCTTGCATGTTTGCTCAGCTGCATTAAAAGCTCCTCAGAACTACAATGTTCCTTTTTTTAACGCCAAAGTTATTGCTTTGAATTATAGTAGATATGAAAAATAAATCAGAACAGCACCCTCCTAGCCCTTACTCAAGGCTCCATTTCTCAGCTTCTCCAATTCTTCTTAGTAGTTTTCTAGTAGTATTGCATAGGCCAAGGATTGTTGGAGTTATATTTGATCATGTTTGTCTTATTCTTCTATATCCAGTCTATCAGAGACTTAGGTTTCTTCCTTTCTCAAGTTTCCCAAATGCACCCTTTTGTTTCCTTTTCAGTTATCCAGCTATTAGATTTTTATGATAACATGCCTGATTTATGGATTTTGCCTTATGACTAATATGCATAAATTAACTCACCTTTTCTCAGATCTAATGTGCATGGCTTCCTAAAACATCCTGTCCATTGTGTCAACCTTGGTTACAGAAACGATAATATCCTCTTGACCTATCAATTTCAAGTTCTTCGGCCATATATATATAAGTCTGGGATTACCTGACGATAGGATGTTTTTTCATTGCTCCCTAATATGTGCAGTCTACTTTGCCCAGACAGATTTTTTTCATTCTCTCTCCACATACACTATACTCTTTCCTATCTTTTTTCCTTAATTAAATTCCTTCTGGGGATTGAGGATGTCTTGGCTACTATCCTTTGCTAACACTCCAAATAGATCTTCTTGTGTCCTTCATGAAACATCATACACACATTCAATTTTATTTTTAAACACACACACACACACACACACAACCATCCTCCCCATATGTCCATGGCAAAAATATTTATTCTGTAATTTAACTTTTAATGGTTTGTAAATTATTCTATTTCTTTGCTTTATGTAACATTTATATTCTAAAGTCCTTAATATATAGATTAGATGCAATTTCCTTATTGTTTAGATATTATTAAATATTCAAGAAACATTCTGGTTCAAAATTTCATCATGGTCCTCATTATCAACAAAGTCTTCTACATTTTGAGAACTGGGAAAAAAAGTAGTCAACTTCAAAAGGCTTGGGTTTATCTTTGCCAAACAACGAAAAGAATCCAGGAAGAATGCTAAATCTTTAAGTTGTCTTTCATAATTTCTGCTTCTAAAATAAATAGCACTGTTAGCAGAAACCTAAAGATTTCTCTATTCATATCAAAGAATACCTTCTAAGATCAGATTCATGTTATTTTTAAAAAGAGCTTCAGCAAGTCACATACTATGTTCGCTATAAGTTCAAAAGTAAGAAGGCCCTTCCCTCATTTTCTTAGAACAGACCTCTAGGCAATTAGAATACATCAAAGTGACTAAAAGGACAGAACTTAAGTCTAGCTCTCCCCTGATCACCTGTGCAGTATATTCTCACCATTGGGGGCCACTGGTCTTGTGGCTTTGTTTCCTGCTCACTAGACTGTTGGTTGATGGGCTGAGGGTGTGACTTTGCTCATTTCCTTTTTGTCACCTCACAAAGCCCTGGTTTGTTTGCTTTATCTAAGACCTCTCTGCTACCTAGCTAAGCTTGGCTTCCTGTCCAATGCTGTGCACTCTGTCTCCATGGTCCCGGCTCAGCTGGAAGAAAATCAACTGAGGGTCTGAAAGTCCACTGCACTTTTAATGACTTCCTCAAACGTTTCACTTACCCTTCGGGGCTGGCAATAGCCAGTCCAGAGGAGCAGTTAGTAGGAGTGATTCAAATATTTAAATTTTTGCACAGTAAAAATGCTGAGCTTTCTGCTGGCTCAAACTGCATGGGGTAAGGGAGAGAATGGAAACTCTAGGGCAGAGTACTACATCCTATTGTGTTTACATGTTTGATAATACTCCCCAGTACCTTCTGTTGGTGAGGAACAATACAAACTTGACATCCGTTAATGGTGGCACTTAAGGGAATAGCTCCTACTTATTATGAGGAGAAGCAGATTTGGATCTGGGGTGAGCCAGAAGTCTGGATTAAAAAGGATAGTAGTGAGCCCACTGTCAATACTAGGGACAGATGGAGCTTTAATAGTGAAAAAGGAATAGGCTTCCTAGAGAAGATATGGAGAACGTGTTTTCTTTACACATTTAACATATGTTTCCTTTCCAACCAAGCATGGACTCTGAATGAGAGGTTTCTTTGGAAAGAGTTGAATTTGGTGGAGGATCACTCTATCAAGAGGGACTTTTCATGTGTCTTCCTTAAGTATATTTCTGAAAAGTGTGGATTTACAGACATGGCTGAACATATGCTGGGACAGCTTATATCATATCATTGCAGGATGAGTAGTCAACCCTCTAAAAACAGTTCATACCACCCACAGGTATGCAGAAACCACTTGTGAGTAACCCATGTTTTGAATTCTCTGAGATTTACCATAGACCTTGGAATGAAAGCTTAAGAGAGTCTATATCAACCTACATGTAACTTGATGCAGCCACTGTAGAAAACAGTACGGAGGTTCCTCAAAAAATTGTAAATAGAATTACCATATGATTCAGCAATCCCACTTCTAAGTATACATCTGATAAAAAAGAAATGATTATCTCAAAGAGATATCTTCATTTCATGTTAATTGTAGCATTATCCACAATAACCAAGACACAGAAACAGCTTACGTGTCCAATGACAAATGAAAGAAAATAATATGGCCTATCGATAAATGGCGTATTTTTCTTTTTTTAAATGGCTGCACCTACAGCATATGGAGGTTCTCAGGCCAGGGGTTGAATTGGAGCTGTAGTTGGGGCCTATGCCACAGCCAACACCAGATCTGAACCACAGCTGTGACCAATGCCATAGCTCTTTGCAACACTGGATCCTTAACCCACTGGCAAGGCCAGGGACTCAACCTGCATCCTCATGGAGAAAATTTTACAACCCAGTGAGCAACAACAGGAACACCTATAAGTGGTATTTTATTTGGCTACAAAAAGAAGGAGATCCTGCCATTTGTGACAGCATGAAAAGAACTTGAAGGCATCATACTAAGTGAAATAAGTTAGAGAAAGACAAACATTGTGCAAAATAACTCATATGTAGAATTTAAAAACAGAAAATTCAAAGGGTAGAATGGTGATTTCTAGGGGCTGAGGGGTGGGAAAAATGGAGACTTATTAGTCAAAGGGTACAAATTTTCAGTTCCAAGAACAGTAAGTTCTAGGAATCTAATGAATAGCATGGTGACTATAGGTAGCAATAGTGCATTGTTTACTTGAAAGCTGCTGTGAGAGAAGAGCTTTAATGCTTTCACCATAACAATAATAACATGTTATTTATGTGAAGTGTAGGATGTATTAACTAACTTTATTGTAGTAAATATTTTGCAATGTATATGTGTATCAAATCATCATATTGTACACCTTAAACTTACACAATGTATTATATCAATTACATCTCAATAATGCCAGGGGAAAAAAAGCTGAAATACTTCTGGGGACCTTGACTGAGGTCACCATCAGACAGTGTTGCTTCTCCACAAACGCATATCACTATTACCTAGTATTTAATATATAAAAATCATATATAATTGTATACAAATGTATATAAACACACATACATATCTTCTTATACAGTGTTTCACTACATTACAGAAAATCCACAATGAGCACTTTTCAGATGATACTCTGAATGTCTAGAAACAGAAATGTTGATATGTCTTAGACTTTTTGAAGACTTATATCGTGGTTTGGGGTGCTAAACTGAATGTAGATTTAAAGACTATCTGACAGTATACCATCTCTAAAGAATGATGTGAAATTCCATTTCTCAAAATAGTAGCTGAAACTGAAATACACCAGAAGTCCTTCCAGACATTCTGAGGTACACATAGTGAATTGCCAAAATTTCTACATTTTCTACACAAGGAATAAGTATTCTCTAATTGCTTTGCATTTTCATCCTTTAATTGATTTACAGTTGTAAACCATAATATGACTATAGAATAAGATAATAAAGTATAAATTTTTAAAAGTTCAAGCATAGTATAAGGTGAGCTACTAATTTTTGAAAAAAAAGGCATTTTTTAAAACTTAGAAATCACTAAGTTAGTTTCTAGTTTCAGTGAAGCATTTCACAATGAAAAAGTTAAAAATCAAAATGGGAAGTGGTAGCTGAAACATAAATAATACATTTTTTTTCCAAATGATGATTTACTCTTAGAAAATATTTCCAAAATATCCTCTCTTTCAAATTGGGCCCTTTAGAAACAATGGTGACTCATGAAGTTCTCCAAATTTTAAAAAATGACTGGAGAAAAATGATTATGTGGAAATATATCAGTATAGTGATAGAAATAGTTAATTCAGTTCTATAATTAATGAAATAATTATAAGCAGCTCTGTGAAGGGGAAAATTTTTATGGGAATGCCTTGGTATTTGAGGGTGTGAATCCTGGAACAATCTTCTTCCTTTCAGGTCCTACCTCTGTCATTTAATAGTTGCATGACCTTATGCAAGTTACAGACTTTTCTATGCCTCAATTTATTCACCTTAAAAATGGGGATAAAATACAATATACCTCAAGCAGTTTTTAGGAGGATGAAATGAGATTATGTAATGTACTTAGAACATAGCCCTGGCACATAGGGAGTTTTGTATAAGGGTTAGCTGTGATTCTTATCAAAAGCACACAAGTTAAAAATTAGTTTCCTGCCTTCTGTTTATAACTTTTATCCACATTTAAATGTCAGAAGAATTATACAGATTTTTTAGCTTCTCTTGAAAAATAAAACATATCAGGCTATAAGGTAGCAGGGCTAGTGGCCATAACGCTTCCCACTCCTGGGCCTGCTTTTCTCATTTAAGTTGATGTCCATCCTTGCAGCCCTAGGTGGAGCCACAGTGCCTTCAAGGTCAAGAATTTTATGGAACACAACTTCTGCTGATGGGGACAGTCAGGACTTGGCATTCCTGCTCTCTCCTCACCACTTGAAATTAAGGATTTTCTTTAATAAGCAAAAATGCCAAAGTTTGAAAAAAAAGTCAGTGAAGACTAAGTCTAATTATTTCCATAAGATCTGTGAAGAAATGTCTTGAGAATGTTCTTTTCTTTTTCCTTTATTTTATGTACTTGCAGCTCATTGCATTTTAGCTGTCCTCGCCTTTGGCCCCATCCTGTGGTCATTCATTCATGTGCACTCTCTATGCCCTTCTGTGAGAACTAAGATTTAGCCCTTACTAAATCTTGCAGGTTAAGTTAACTAACACAAGATAGTTCCCAAGTAACACTTATCCTCACCCACCTGATCATTTTTAATGTCCCTTTTGTTTCATTACTTTTACTGTGCTTAATTAAGCTGGCATTCACTTGTTTTTCAGGTTCTTTTTCTATAGAAAATACCCCAAACCAGCTAATCCAACAGAAAAAGAGTAAACCGTAAAAATAAATCCTTTTAGGGAAAACATCAATGTTGAAATATTTCATTTTCACACCATTACAAATGTTGTTTTAGTCCATGGTACTCTGAACAGGTAGCTCTTGTAATGATAAATACATCACTCATAGATCTGATATTATTTAATTTACCTAAACAAATAAGACTATTTTCAGGCACCTTTCTTGTCATCTGATATAATGAAAGGGATAGTTCAATTATTTGTGCTTACAAATGCATTAATACCTTAATATTAATGTGATAAAATTCTTGAATTTGTCTAAACTTAAACTGTTTTTCTTTATTATGTATTTTATAAAATCTTAACAGAGACAGTATTTTCCTTTAAATCAGTGACAAAATGTCACTCAGCCTCATAAGGCTGACTCATTTCAAAACTTGCCTCAGAAATGTGTTACAGTGTTATGCATTAAATTACAGATTTAGATGATATTATTTATGATCTTCCTGAATTGTAAGAAATAGATATGGTAATAAAATGTTCTGCATTTCAGTATACTCTGCTTCAAGTTGTCAGTTGATCATTTAATGGTAAATTTGTTTTTTTTTCTTTATATAGGTGATATTCATAATAATTTTGAAGTTGACATTTTTGCACTACATGGAATATTTTCACTGCTTTAGCTTACTATAAATTGTTTCATCCCTTCATAGTTTCCTTTAAAAAATTATAATTTATAATACCTGTACTGAAATATCTCAGGAAACTTCACTCATTTTGACACATAAAAATAGCAGCATACTAGAACTGGGTACCACTTCCTGACCATCTGAAAGTATGATTTTCCCAACTCTGAGACAGGTAGAAAGATAGCCAAAAGCGTTATTTTTATTGTTTGGCTTCTATTTTTTAAACTAAATTAATATTAATTTCACTTATTTTAAAATAACTTGATATTTAAATTTAATCCATTGCATAGGTAATAAATCATCTTTCAAAAAAATAAATATGTGTAGTCTGCAAAGCCTGCCTTTCATCATTGTCTCCTTTTCACATTTCCCCTGCTGCCCTCCTTTATATACACATGGGTAACCACTCTAATTAATTGTGTATTCTTCCAGAGCTTCTGTAGGCAAATATGAGCCAATTATATATATATATATATTTATTTATTTATTTATTGTCCACTTGACACAAAAAGTTTGCCTCCTACCTAATTTCTTCATAATTTTGTTAATTTAACAATATATGTCACAGATCTTTATGTATCAGTACCTAGAAAGTTTCCTTATTCTTTTCTATAGCTGCATACGATGCTGTTGTACAAATAATAATTTTCTAATCAGATCTCTGTTGATGACAGTGTACAACATTCCAGTCCTTTTCTCTTGCAAACATTGCAATGAATAATACTATTTATTTTCACATGCGTAAGTTTAAGATGAAGTCTTAGAAGTGGGACTGCTTAACACAAGGTTTTATATATACATATATATGTAACTAAATTATTTTCCCAAAATAACTTCCATAGGCATTGTGCCAATTTATATTCCCACCAGTAATAAAGGAGATTGTTTTTCTGTTGTCAGTAGATGCTGTTGTCAAAATTTAAGGTTTTTGTTAATCTGCTAGGTGAAATATAGACTTATAACTTATTTTAAATTAGTATTTGTCTTATTGTTTAATTATAGGTCTTTTTGTATTTAATTTTCTATCAACTGTCTACTAACGTATTTCGATGATTTTCTGTTGGGTCACTGTTTTCTAATTGCTTTCTAGGCATTCTATTTATAATGTGGAGCTTGGTCTGTGAAATGAATTAAAAATATCTTCAGTTTGTCGTTTGGATTTTGCTTATGGTATGCTCTGTGGCAGAAGTTTTTAAAATACATGTAATTAAAATTTATCAATTTTAATTTTTATGACTTAGAGCTTTTGAGTCATTTTTAAAAAGATCTTCCCTACTTCAAAGTTATAAAGGAATATGCCTATATTTTTCCCAGAACATTTATGCTTTTACTACTTTTTAAAAAATCAGATATTTTCTCACTCATTTTCCTTTCCCTCCTCCTCCTCTTCTCCTCTCTTTTTTCTTCTCCTTCTTCCTAAGAAAATACAGACTATCTCTATGATCTTGAGGTCAGGAAGTCTTCCTCAACAAAACCCCAAAGGCAAAGGTCATGAAGGAAAAGAATGACAATTTGATTTAATCAAAAAACAAGTGCGTATCAGAAGAAAGTACATATTAAATTAAAAGATAAGGAGTTCCCCATTGTGGCTCAGCAGTTAATGAACCCACCTAGTATCCATGAGGATGTGGGTTCAATACCTGGCCTTGCTCAGTGGGTTAAGGATCCTGCGTTGTCGTGAGCTGTGGTGTAGGTCGCAGACAGAGCTTGGATCCCACATTGCTGTGACTGTGGTGTAGTTCAGCAGCTCTAATTCGACCCCTAGCCTAGGAAACTCCATGTGCTTCAGGTGGTGCTGGCCAAAAAAAAAAAAAAAAAAAAAAAAAAATAATTAAAAGATAAACCATTAAATAGAAGAAAATTGTTGTCTCACAGAAAGCAAATAATAGGTTGTTTTCTAGGAAAAGAAACCCTAAAATAATCAACATTGAAAAAGACAAACAACCTGATGGAAACAAGTGGGTAAAATATTCAAACAGGCAATTTCACAGAAGAGGAAATCCAGATGGTCACTGAACACATAAGATATTTAAGCTGCAATAATTAGGGAAATGTAAGCCTGAAACAACAAAATGTCAGGTTTCTATTCATTAGATTTGCAACAGTCAGAAAGTTTGAAAGTATCAAGTGTTGGGGAATCAGATTCCTCATAGGTGGCTAATAATGGGAATATGAATTAAAATTTCTTTACCAGACTTTAGTAGCATTTAAACATGTGCTGTATTTGAAATTTATGTTGGTGGGTAGTGTGAAGTACAGATTTGACTTAAAATTTTTTTTTCTGAAGTTTTCCTAGCTTCCTTCACACCATTTGTTTAAATAGTCCCTCTTTTTGTCCTGACTTGAGATGCCATCTCTGCCATAAACTAAATTCATGTGTGCATTTGGGTCAGTTTCTGAATTTACTAATTTGTTCATTGATTTATCAATTCACATGTTACTGCCACATTAAGTTTAATAAAACCTTAAGATATGATTTACAATATTGTAGGGATTACTATTTTTTGTCTGATTTTTTACTCTGGTTGGCTACATTTTTTCTGGTGAGATTTTGATTTTGCTTTTGATTTTTTTTTTCTCTTACGCTGCATTTGTGCTGATTTTGTATTTACCTCTTTTCTTTTGGTTAATATTAAATGGGTTGAATTTTCCTAGACAAGTTATTGTCTGCAAGTTCCATTCTAGTTATCCAGGAGGCATGGTCACCACTTAGAGTATTTTTTCCTTCTGTGCTGCTACAGAAGCAGACTGTTTCTTGCAAATATGGCTAATCAGCGTGACTGTTCTTCAGAATCTCTTATCTTCTTCTTTCTAATCAAACTGCTACCTGCATTGCTCAATGCAGTTCCTGTGTCCTTGTTGCAAACAAGGACTGCAGGTTTTAGATTTCAGAATGGTTTTTTTAGAAGGTTGTATTTTTTTTTTTTTAGAAATTTTTAGAAAGTTGTATTTTTGCTAATGCTCTTTGAGACTGTCTGCAATACCAGGCATGCCCCACTTTTCTGTAATTCCACTCACCTTGAACTTCCATGCAGCTTCTGACCACAGTTAGATTCAGGTTATACTTCCTAGTTTATTTTAGAAGATTTTAATTTTTTTTTTATTCTTGTTGGTTTTTATACTTCTTGGAAGAGCAGGGTGAGGGAGGATTCCCGACTTTGGCAGTCAAGTTACCACAAGTAGGGCTGGTGTTGCCTTTTTCACATACATGTGCCAGCTAACATAGATGCGTTTGCAATTCTAACCAGAATGCTATGGTGCATAGTAAGCCACTTTGGACTGTGCCCATGCCTGAAAAGTGTTTCTGGAAACCCCACCATCAACTTCTCCCTTTTCACTTAATTGACTGAGATCTCATCCTTGGAGATCCATCTGAAGTACCACCTCTTTGCAGAAGTTTTTCCTCATACCCTTGGTCCTCAAATACTTACTTCCTCTATACTTGTGTTTCATCCTGAGATTCTACCATAGCTCTTATTTCCTTAAATCATAGTTATCTGTTTACTTGTCTATAAACTCTACAAGGTATTTCACAAAGTATTTTCATGCAATGTTTCTTCAAGATGTACTCTGGAAATAGCGTAGTATGATCAGATAACTTGAGGAAATAATGCATATTATATTTTGGGTCTTAGAGAGTCACAATTTACATTTAAATATTAGAAGTTTCAAAAAGTCCTAAGGAAAAGACATAACTTGAAGTGACCCTAGAGAATTTGTTTATGAAACCCTCATTTATATGTGACATGTGTTAATATGTTCCAGGAGGCTACACAAGGGAGGCTTCCCTGAGGGTGTCTATAGCAGGATCTCCAGTTCTTAGCACAGTGTCTGGAACCTAGGAGCTACTTAATATGTGCCTGTTGAATGACTTTATCTATTGTGTATACATACTATCCAAGATGCTTAGTTGTTGAGAGAAATATTTTATGATATAGTTGAACACCCAAGTGATCAGAACTGCATAAATATAGGAGAATTCTGTAGGGCTGACCTCAAATAAATACATTTGACTGCAATGATTGATGCTATTTTTTTTTTTTTTTTGTCTTTTTAGAGCTGCACCCAGGCTAGGGGTTGAGTGGGAGCTGCAGCTGCTGGCCTATGCCTTGACCACAGGAACACGGGATCTGAGCCATGTCTGTGACCTACACCGCAACTCATGGCAATGCCAGATCCTTAACCTACTGAGTGAGGCCAGGAATCAAACCCATATCCTCAGGTTCTTAACTGACTGAGCCACAACAGGAACTCCTGATGGTATTTCTGAGGCATGGGGCATTGTCAATCAAAGAGTTTGTAGAGGAGGGTGAGCAGGTTGTTTAAGGGACTTTGAAAACTTTTCTATGGGGAACGGCGAGACAAAGATATGTTCAGTTTGGAGAAGAGAGAAAGAAAATTCCATCTTCAAATATCTGAACAATGACTAAGATAACTTTTCTCCGGCCCCAAATTTCACAGTAGAGTGAAGAAAACACACACTTATTACATCGTAATGAAGCAAGGCCTGGTGGCGTCCTCTGGGATAGAGAAAAGGGAGTGGCTGCTCTGCTTGAAGTGGGGGTGAGAGGTAGTTAGGGGGCTTCCTCAAGGAGCCAGCATCTGTGCATACTTTCAAGGCTGAACATAGGAGAGGGCTTCCAGCCATGACACAGCCCACCTTTGTAGAAAGTCCCAAGTGGAAATCCAGAGTATTTCTCTTTAAAGGCACACTGTCATGTTTGCACGAGAGAGTTGTTTGTGTTACTTGACCTACCCTGATCATTTCTGTCTTGAAGCAAGATGTATCAGGCAATGGCTCAGAGGTTTGGAATGTTTTTCAAACTGCTGACTTAAAAGTGAACCACTGGGCAGTATTTTTCTTTTTCAGGTTTAGTAACAATTCAGCTGAATCTATTTAGGAGTATATCCTTAGTGATTTTTTTTTTAAGGAAAGTGAGAAATTCTGTGGGATTCAAAAGAATGTTAATATTAGATATCTCAGCACATGACTGAAACACTTAGAGCTTGCACTGCAACATCTTGATTTTATTAGTGGATCATTTTGTGAAATTAGTGAATTCGAAATTTTTCTTTCTACTCATTGCTGATTACCGGAGTTGCTTGGCTATTCTTTTTTTTTTTTTTTTTTGGCTTTCCAGGTCAGTACCTGTGTCAAGTTCCCAGGCTAAGGGTTGAATCAGAGCTGCAGCTGCTGGCCTACAACATAGCCACAGCAATACAGAATCCAAACTGCATCTGCAACCTATACCACAGCTCACAGCAATGCTAGATCCTTAACCCACGGAGCAAGGCCAGGGATCGAACCAGCAACCTCATGGTTCCTAGTCGAATTCGCTTCCACTACTCCATGATGGGAACTCCCAGAAGACTGCTTTTGATATTAGGGGTAAAGCTGTTAATAAGGGTTACGTACCATTTAAACTTGTACATTTAAAAAATTTTATGTAGAGAAAACAGTTCTAATAATTCTTTAATTTCTACTTATGTAGATGAGAAAAAGTTTAACGGATTTTTTTTAATTTTCTTTGGTGTTGCCTATAACTTCTAAAATCTCATCATTAAACTTGATGACAAGTCTTTTTTATATGTGTTAGGAATTAATTTCTCTACACTTCTCAGATACTCAATTTCTGACATTTTGGACAATTATTTTCTGCCTTTCACCCTTTGTCTTTAGAAACAACAGAATGGAAATAACATCTATAGAGTATTACTGTGCTGTAGTCACATATGTCTTTTTCTCTCCATGTTGATAATTGACCAATGACGAGGAAATAATTACCAGCCATTCTTTTGTCTGACAAGGGGTTAGTACAGAATCAGATGAGGGTTTTCTTTCTTTCTTTTTTTTTTTTTTTTGGTGCCCAATGTGGGGCCAGAAGAGGGTTTTAAATGGTGTAAAAAAAATCTTGGATCACCCAGGTCCTGGTCATCTCAAGACTATAGAATCTAACATAAATTAGTTAACTAATGAAAATAAATCTGGGTTTACTCTAATATTGACTTGGGACCTGGGTCCCACCTACCTCCCAGGTAGGGCACCAGGCAGGTGCTGATGGGCTTCCCCAGCTCCAGGTGAGTCAAGCCCTGACCTGGGGAAGGAAGGCTACCCAGCCACCTAGCTGATGGCTACTGGACACTGGGCATCAGGATGCAGCCAGGGGGCAGACAGACCAGGTCCCACCTTGGTACCCCTCGGGGATGTGGGTTCCAGCCCTGATTCTGCTGCAGTTCACCGTGAGCCCCAGCACTACTGGTTCTCTTTTTGTCTTTGGGAATTATTCCCTGTCAATTGAGGTGACAGGTCTGAACCATCTCTAATTCCTACCCCGAGTCCCCTACCTTGCTCTGACAGTACACTGCCTTATGTATACTTTTTCTTCTTTTTTGGTGATTTTTTTTTTTTACTGTGGTAAAATACTACACTGGATCTTAGCCAAATGGCTGAGAAGCGATCTTTTTGTGGTAATACAGACATAACATTAAATTTACCCTCTTGTACATACACCTGAAACTGACACAACATTGTAAATCAACTGTACTCCAATACAAACTAAAAATGAAATTAAAAAAAATTTACCATTAAAAAATATTGACTTGGGCTTATTCCAGAGTCCTAATATCATCCTAAGCACATCCTTTAGAGAAACCAGTTCCCTAATGTCATAATCTTTGTACTGAAGGATTATCTACATTTATTTGCCTTTTCAGGGACCTCTCTTGACAGAAGAGTATCCTGGCCCTATGAGCCATTCTCTGTGGTTTTGGTGGGTAACTGAGGGCATTTCAGCTTTGCACTTTCCATTGGTAACATCTGCTTTTCTCATATACTCTAGTTATATAGAAAATATCTCTAGAGGATGTCAAATGCCCTTATTCCTTTCCTGGATATTCGTTAAAGTATATTTTCAAACTTCCCCACTAATGAAATTCTTCCTTTTCCTTTTCCTGTTTAAAAGCTTCATTGTGTTATGCAAAATGGAGGCCTTGATTTAGGGAAATGGAATACATTATCATAAACTCCTTGAATTGTCAAAATAGAAAGTGATTCCACCAAATAAGAAAAGAAACATGTATAACATCTAAATTTCTTTGAAAATGTAGTCAGCAAAGTTCAGTATGAAGTAGAGGTTGGAGGTTGTGGAGAAGAGGGGAAAAGACCGGAACATACTAGCCTATTACTTACATGGAGATGCTTGGACTTTGCCTACCAATTTAAAAAAATTATGATCTATGTTGTCTAAGCTGAAGAAAACAACCTAGATGTTTTGTTATCAGTTTTGTGGTATATCAATTCACTTATAGTTGAAATGTATCCAAGACCTCCTAAACATTGGGCCTGATCATTTTTGTCTCCCACACTGTCTACCTAGGTTACAAACCACTGTTCTCAGTGGGTTTCCACAATCATCCAACTTTAGGACGTCATCTGTATTTTTGGCCTCTGCAGTGCACAGTAGCCATCACTGGTCATAACAATTATCTCCTTACAATCTGTGTCAGCCATTCGAAGAAAAGATCAGCTATTAAAATGCCATTCTAAATTTAAGTTTTAAACTTCAGGATCTGAAGAATAATTTTTCTCACATTTGAATGACTGTTCTTGAGAAAGAAATCAACCACAAGTCAATCAGAATGTGCCTAAAGGGCAACATACTTAAATTTACTTTCAAGAAGCAGAACTGACATGATGTAAGTGTAATAACAGATTGTATTTCAGTCCAAATGATAATATCTGCAATTATAAAAGCCAAGTGCAGTTTATTTTGATGTAGGATACATAGATCATATCTTATATTTATTATTATTTTTTTTTGTTGTTGTTGTTGTCATCTTTTTTGCATTTTCTGGGGCTGCTCCCGCGGCATATGGAGGTTCCCAGGCTAGGGGTCTAATCGGAGCTGTAGCCACCGGCCTATGCCAGAGTCACAGCAACGTGGGATCCGAGCTGCGTCTGTGACCTACACCACAGCTCACGGCAACGCCGGATCCTTAACCAACCGAGCAAGGCCAGGGATCGAACCCGCAACCTCATGGTTCCTAGTCGGATCCATTAACCACTGCGCCATGACGGGAACTCCCTATCTTATATTTAATATTACAATTTCTGATTAGAAAACTAGCTGAGTCTCCAAATACATCATCAAAGTTATTCATAATAGTTTTTCCATATTTTCTTGCCCTAATGATGTGTTTCTAAATTATTCTGCTTTAACGTGTATTATTCTAAACTCCAAATTTTTATTAAAGTTTTACATGATATTATTCCTAGTAATAGTAATAACCAGTGAATTTGAGGACCTAGTATTTGCTGAACTATGGTAATTTAGAACTTTACATGGATTGTCTTATTTAAGTATCACTAAAATCCTGTAAAACAAATATTATCATTATCTCCATTTGACATGGGAGAAAAATACAGAGAAGTTAAGTAATTTACCTAAGGTGATAAGGATAGTGGCGAGACTAGGATCAAGCCCACACTAGAGGATAGTAAGTCAGGATTCCTGGCTACTGTGCACTGCAGAGGCCAAACACTGGAGAAGTTAGATGTGCTTCAGTAGCTGCACACAGGGTGAACAATCAGCACTACAAAACTGGACCCTGAGGAAGCAGCCTGCACTGCAAACACTTGGCAAATAAGACATGAGATCCAAGAAGAAAGATCCTTTCCTTCTTCCATGTTTCTCTGACACCCTTTACTGAAAAAACATCCAGTCAGCTGGCAAAGAGAAAGTACTTAAAAGACTCAGATCTCTTTTCACAGAGCAGGCAGTGAAGGGTGACTTTATTGTGGAGAAGTAATAAATTAATAAATGGAACTGGAGGCATAACCCAAAAATGGCTGTGTTATGAGGGTCGCTTTTTCTAGTAAGTCTGGTAAGAAGAAAGGTGTGAAGAGAAACTGGATGAGTTTACTTTTCTTCTCTGTGGATTCCAAAGTGACAGCCTACACACTCCCTTGGCATGCTGCTGACTAGCTTTCCACATTGCTGGTTCATATGATCTGCATGGTTTGTTCTATTTTTCAGCAACTAAGTATTTTCTAGCTCTAAGTATTTTCACCTTTTGCCTAATTTAATTCTCAAATTGCTTTCTCCCCCATCATCCATGTCTTGTTTCAACATCTGTTCGGGTGGCCTTTTCAGAAGATGAAATACTTCTTGCACTCACCCGCAGGTGCTGTACCCTAACCACAGCAAAGTGACCAAACCCTAACTAGTGTTTGGATATGCTTGTTTATGTGTCACTTTTTAGCCAGTCTCATAAAAATAGGACAAGTATAAAAAGAACATTTCGAATGGCATAATGTCCATTCAAAAGCTGGTCTGATTGATAGACTGGTTTGGGGAGGTGGGATAATGGTGTGGAGGTAGCTAATGGTCTGAAGTTATGCTTCTGCATTGATGGAAAAAATTAGAATGTCTCAGCTTATTCCATCAGACTTATACTTAGCCTATTTTAAATTTTGACTCAGTCCTACTTGTAGTTACTTGCAGGGCTCTCCCTCCGCTTGATATGGTTTGATTTATTAGTTTTTATAAGTTATAAATATAATGCATGGTTATTAGTATAGCTCCAAATTTTTTAAAAACAAGGTGATAAAGAATAACATAGTAATTCTTCATCCTTCTTGAGATAGCCAGTCATATCTGTTTGCTATTTATCACGCCAAACATTTTTCTATGATCTTACAAACATGTATTTATTATTATACTATCAATTATATATATGTACATATGCAATATACATTATATAGTTTCTTTTTTGTGTTTTTACAAAATTTGTGTCATAGACCTTCCATAAGGACCACAGAAGCAGGTGTGATTTATTTTTGATAGCTTCATGATACTGTGAATACCAGCTTCCTACTGATGTAGGCTGTCTCCAAATTATTGTAACTACAATCAACTTATATTAGGGTACTTTGAGACTAATGCTATTAATTTTTAATATATATAATATTAAAAATGGCTGAGTACCATAAAAGGAAAAACTCCTGTCTCAGGAAAAATTTTTGACAAAGGGCTTTTAAAAAGATTATTTTTTTTTCTGCAAGACTGCTGCCTTCCAACTTTTTTTTTTTTTTTTTTTAAATGGCTACACATGTGGCAAATGGAGTTTCCAGACTAGGGATTGAATCAGAGCTGCAGCTGCTGGCCTACACTACAGCCACAGCAACACAGGATCCAAGCCACATCTGTGACCTCAGCTCACAGCAATGCTGGATCCTTAACCCACTGAGCAAGGCCAGGGATTGAACCTGCAACCTCATTGTTCCTAGTTGGATTCATTTCCACTGTACCATGACAGGAACTCCTGCCTTCCAACATTTATTCCGACTTCATTTTGTTGATGAATATGTCTAAATTTTTTGAGTCCTTCCGAAATCATAAACCCAAGATTCTTATTCTCTAACAACCACTACTTATCAAAGAATAATGTTAGAAAATATTTTTAAGATTTGGTTCTTTACAAAATCATGTTGAATATGGCTTAATGTTTTGTGAATGAATATGTTGGAAATTCATTAATTGTTTTTGATTCATAATTTTTTTAGTTTTATAGATTTAGTCCACTAATTTACTAGTTTTATTAATGCTACTAGTAGAGTATAAAGAAAAACCTGAAGAGAAATTGGATTTTCAGGAATGATAATGTAGAATGTTAAGTAGTTCAGTAACATTTAGTCTATTATCTTCAAACTTTAAGTAGTTCTTCAGGAGTTCCCATCATGGTTCAGTGGTTAATAAATCCGACTAGGAGCCATGAGGTTGTAGGTTAGATCCTTGGCCTCGCTCAGTGGGTTAAAGATCTGGCATTGCCATGAGCTGTGGTGTAGGTCGCAGATGCAGCTTGGATCTGTCATTGCTATGGCTCTGGTGTAGGCTGGTGGCTACAGATCTGATTAAACCCCTAGTCTGGGAAACTTCACATGAAGCAGGTTCGGCACTAGAAAAGACAGAAGGACAAAAAAAAAAAAAAAAAAAAAAAAAAAAAAGTTGTTCTTCATATTTTGTTTCACCACATAACATATATTTGAGTTAGATAAATGTGGGAGATGACACATTTATACAAAATTACCCAGCAGCAACTTATTATTCAGCAAGCTTCATTACATTAGTAACTTCCTATTATTAGCATGAAATAACTTAGGTTTATTTTCCTTTGTGTTATGGTTTCTCTATGACTGAGGCTTAGTTTATAGCCACCTTTTGCATTTAATTGGTTATTTAATCAAAACTTAACCTATTGGTCCTAATCATTGATGCGTTGTTTCAGTGTCTGTAAATAATGCTGTTTTATCCTTTTCTTTTTCTGATTATATCAATTCAAGTCATTTAGACATAAATTAAGGGATATATATTTGGACTAGTATAAATGGACTAGACATTTATATGTGCATACTGGCTAACTATACTTTTAACATCTATTTATTTCTGTATTTGGCCTTGAATATGGATACAGGTTGTAGCAGTAATGATTCCAAATGTTTTTAAAAGTGAATTACTTTGGAGCAGTGTCTGGCTAACCTGAAGGAGAAAATGATTGACACAGTCCTCACTTTGAAAATAAGCAACTAATTTATTTAACAAAAATAAAAAAGGAAATACAATTTAAACCCCACTTTTTTTGGGGGGGGTCTTTCTGCCTTTTCTAGGGCTGCTCCCTCAGCATATGGAGGTTCCCAGGCTAGGGCTCTAATCTGGAGCTGTAGCTGCCAGCCTATGCCTCAGCCACAGCAACACCGGATCCGAGCTGCGTCTGCGACCTACACCACACCTCAGGGTAACGCTGGATCTTTAACCCACTGAGGGAGGCCAGGGATCGGCCCCGCAACCTCATGGTTCCTAGAGAGGTTCGTTAACCACTGAGCCACGACGGGAACTCCAAACTCCACATTTTTGTTAAGGACATTCAATTTTATTATTGTAAACATCCCTTAAAATAGATATTCTCTTGAGAAATGAAGAAATAGTCACTATAAACCATGGCAATCTCACTAGTGATTAAAGATATAACAAGCAAAATTTGGATATGGACTAGTTTTAATCAGAATTTTTTTTTAATGAAATGGTCTCTCAGATTTCATGTGAGATTCATGGGGGAGTGAGGGTTTATAGTTTTATAGAACAAAAACATTAGAAAATCATTTTTTAATATTAAAAAACATTCAATATGCCAATTATAAATTTTAAAATTTCTAGTCATTAGAAGGCCATAGAGGGTTTCTATAAGCCTCAGAGTTAATCCTCTACTCACTTGAAAGTAATATTACAGAATTTATCAGGTATATTTTAAACTTCTGCTACTTGCTTCCAGTATTTATTTGAAAAGAGATGATTTTTCAATTTACTTCTGCTGTTTATAATCATCCAGAAACCATTTATGAACATTTATTATGTGCAAAATGCTATGCTTGTAGTACTTAAGCTAGATTTGCTTTCTGCTTGAAGGCATTGAATTAAAAGTTTCACTTCATGATTATTTGAAGTTCAGCAAAATATTTCTTGATTCATAAAACATCATATTGCTACTCTCCTAGTAATAATTTTCTATCATGTTCAAATACTGTAATCTCTTGACCTGTAGTTACAGCATATCAAAATTTTGGCACTTATGGTCAAAATGGCAGGCTTAGTTAATGTTGGAAAGCACACTTCTTCAGGACAAACACAGAGAATTATGGTAAAACTATTAAAATGTCAAAGCTATAAAAAATTACACATCTGAGTTTCATAAGAGGAAAGTAAAATCTTCAGGTGCTGGAAAACAAAGAGAAATGAGCAGTAATAGGTGAGGGTCTGAGCTGGGTAGCCACAAGGTTAGAGCCTGGGGCTTTAATGGCAACACAAAAGCAGGATTTGAAATTGTAGGCCATGTACAGGAGAAACTAGTCCTCAGCACTTTGCATAAAACCAGGGGCTGTAAAGATATCCCAGGAAAGGATGTAGATTATGGTCCAAGCATGGAAGTGCTGCCACAAAATCTTGAAATTTTGATCCTTATAGAAACTCTGAGCCAAGAAACTAATATGAAATCTGCTCTGAAACCAGTGAGGACTCTATCCCTCAACAGAGGCAACATAAAATTATCCCCAATAAAATGTCTCCTTAACAAAAGTCACATGCAGTATCCCTATACAAGACAATTAGGTTATTACAGGGACTTCCTCTTCCACTTGTGAATGGAAAACTACTATGGAACTTGCCCCCCTTGACCAAAAACAACTATGAAATAGGAAAAATATATGAAAAAATTGCTTTCGGATATGGGTTAACAGACAGCACAGGTCCATGATTCTTGATAGGAGGAAAGCAAATGAGATGAGCTCTTTGGTAGCCCTTAGCTTTCTATCTAGAGGCAGAAAGGGCAAGTTTCTAACAGGTTAATGGGTTGAAGGAATCAAGACCAGAGATCAGGAAGTCAAGGTAGCTAGAATCTGCTTGGCAGATTTACAGAAAAGAGGTTGTGCATTAGAAACTACTGTGGAAATCTGTAAATGAGTCCTCTTGAGTCTTTGGCCAAGCACAAATATATACACATAGAGTCGGAACTTTATCAGGTCAGGTAAAGAAAAACTGTCAGGGAAGGAAAAAAAATCAATGGAGAAAATTTTTTAGAACATACACAGGACAAGGAATTATTTGAGTTCCTACCAGCCAGAGCAGAGAGAGCTCACTGAATACATGGAGCAGTCAAAAGAAATCCTAGAAGGGTGTATGTTAATAGTGGTGGTTAAGCCAGGCCTAGAGTAAAGGTGATTCTAGACCCACTCTAAAAATGTTTAAAAACAACCCTGAAAAATAGCATTCTGATCTGAAGTAATCTAAATGCCTACCAGAACAAAGCCCAACATTCTTTAAAATTATACAATGAAATTCAGCACTCAGCAACATAAAATGCATAATGTCTGACATCCAAAGAATTACTAGATTTTCAAAGAAAGCAGGAAAATGCGATCCTTAACCAAGAGAAACTTTTGTTAATAAAAGCAGACACAGGAACAGCAATAATTAAGGAATTGCCATGCAAGACTTTGAAGTAATTTTATACACACATATGTATGTAGGTATTAAATGTATTTAATGATTTAAAGGAAAACATGAAAATAATGAGGTAAAGGAACTTATTTAAAAAGGGGACCAGGGAGTTCCCATTGTGGCTCAATAGTAATGAACCTGGCTAGTAACTGTGAGGATGTGGGTTCAATTTCTGGCCTCGCTCAGTGGGTTAAGGATTTGACACTGCTATGAGCTGGGCTGTAGGTCACAGATGCATCTCAGATCTGGTGTTGTTGTGGCTGTGGTATCGGCCAGCAGCTGCAGCTCCAATTTGACCCCTGGACTAGAAACTTGCATATACCACAGGTGAGTCCTTAAAAAGCAAAGCAAAAAAAAAGTGAACCAAGTGGAACTTTTAAAAGTAAAATTTACAGGATGGAATAGTCTACAAATTAGACACCACAGAAGAAAAGGTTAAAGATTTTGAAAAGACAGCAATAAAAATATTCTAATGCAGAGAAAAAAGACTGAAAGTTAAAATTAACAGTCTCAGTGATCCAGAGCAGCCTAACACACAGATAGACAACCGCAGGCACTCGCAGTTGGAGTTCCAGAAGTAAAGGGGAACATAAACATAAAGAAATAGTGGCAAAATATTTCCAAAATTGGTTAAAGTGAAATATCCACAGATTTAAGAGGCTCAAATAAACTCAAACATGATAAACACAAAGAAAATCACAGCAAGGCACATTACAAATTGTTGAAACCTAGTGATAAAGATAAAATACTAAAGAACCAAAAGAAGAAAATAGAGATACAGTATGCATAGACAAATTATGGAAAGGATGACTACATGATTCTTATCCAAAGCTAATCAAGCCAAAATTCACTGGACTGACATATAAGTGCTAAAAAGGAAGATACAGAATTGTAAACCCAGTGCTGTCTGTGATACACATTGTGACTGAATGGTAGTGTCCGCTCAAATTCAAATGCCCAAGGAGGTGAAACCTTTGGGAGGTGACTAGGTCATGAGAGCTGAACCCTCATGAAGAGTAACAGTGCTCTTATAAAAGAGAGTCCAGAGAAAGCATCACTTCTTCTACCTTGTGAAGTCACTATTCACAATAGCCAAGACATGGAAACAACCCAAATGTCCATCGACAGAGGATTGGATTCGGAAGACATGGTATATATACACAATGGAATACTACTCAGCCATAAAAAAGAATGACATAATGCCATTTGCAGCAACATGGATGGAACTAGAGAATCTCATCCTGAGTGAAATGAGCCAGAAAGACAAATACCATACGATATCACTTATAACTGGAATCTAATATCCAGCACAAATGAACATCTCCTCAGAAAAGAAAATCATAGACTTGGAGAAGAGACTTGTGGCTGCCTGATGGGAGGGGGAGGGAGTGGGAGGGATTGGGAGCTTGAGCTTATCAGACACAACTTAGAATAGATTTACAAGGAGATCCTGCTGAATAGCATTGAGAACTTTGTCTAGATACTCATGTTGCAACAGAAGAAAGGCTGGGGGGAAAAATGTAATTGTAATGTATACTTGTAAGGATAACCTGACCCCCTTGCTGTACAGTGGGAAAAAAAAATAATCCTTATAAAGCAATTCAAAAAAAAAAAAATTGGCAGTTTGCAACCTGGAAGAGGACTTTCACCAGAACTCTACCATGGTGGCATTCTGATCTTGGATTTCCACCTTCCCAAACTCTGAGAAATAAATACATGTTACTTATAAGCCATCCAGTCTATGAGTTTTGTTTTTTATAGAAACCCAAATGGACTAAGATGTCCAGTGAAAATATATTTCATAAGTGAAAATAAAATAAAGGCTTTTTAGACAAACACAAAGTTTAGAAAATTAATCGACAGCAGAATATCATTATAAGAAATGTCCTAGTAAGTTCTTCAGGCGGAAGGAAAATGATATGAGATGGAATCTCAGATCTACATGGAGACCTGTAGGTACACCGGGAATGGAAAACGGATGGGTGAATATAAAAGATAAAGTTTTCTTATTTTTAAATTCTTTTAAAGATGTTAAGCTGTCTAAAGCATAACAATGACAATGTTGTGTGGGTTTTGTAACCTTTGTAGAAGTGAAATGAATGTAGAAGAGTAAAATGACAACACTAGCATAAAGGACAAAGGGAAATGGAAGTATATTATTGTAAGTTTTTTATATGTGAAGTGAAGTAGTAGTATCTGAAGACACGCTATGACAAACTAAAAATATATTTTGATAACATTAGAGAAAATAATTTTAAAAATATAGAAGTAGCTCTATAATAACCCATTGTGAGAAAAAATGGAATAATAATAAAATACTAAACCCAAAATAAAGATAAGGAAAAAAAAATAAGAACAGATGGGACATATGGAAAATGAAGAGAAAGGTGGTAGATATTGATAATTATATTATATAAAATGGCCTATATACTCCATGAGACAAACAATACAGCATACAGGAAAGAAAATGTTTTAAATTGAATGAAATGTAATTACATTTCATATATATATAAATTAATGATACATAGCTAAACCAGTGATTTGAGGAAAACATATGGCTTTAAATGATTATATTACAAAGAAGAAATTTCTAAAAATTATTGATATAAATTTGTAGAAGTCACAAAAAGAAGAACAAATTAATTCCAAGGTTAAAAAAAGAAAATAATAAAAAGAAAATTAAAAAATCAAGGAAATTAACAGCAGAAAAATAGAAAAAAAATCAATGAAAACTAATCTTTTTTTCAAAAATAAAAAGTTGAAGTTCCCATTGTGGCTCACTGAAAACAAATCTGACTAGTATCCATGATGATGTAGGTTTGATCCCTGGTCTCACTCAGTGGGTTAAGGATCTGGCATTGCCGTGAGCTGTGGGGTAGGTCTCAGATGCGGCTCGGGTCTGGTGTTTCTGTGGCTGTGGTATAGGCCGGCAGCTACAGCTCTGATTCAACCCCTAGCCTGGGAACCTCCATATGCCATGAGTGTAGCCCTAAAAAAAAGACAAAAATAATAAAGATGATAACATATTGATCAAGGAAAAACTGAAAGGGATTAAGTTGACAATATCAGAAATAAAAGTGAGAGCACCATTGGAAACTCTACAAACTTTAAAAGCATAAAAAGATAATATTACAAAGAACTGTATGTTAATAAATTATAGTGTAAATTATATGAGCAATTTCCTTGAAGAACGTAAATAATCAAAACTGATTAAATAGAACACCTAAGTAGCTTTATTCTATTTAGGAAATAGAAACACCTAAGTAGCTTTATTCAATTAAATAAACCATATTTTTTAACCAGGCCAAAATATCATCATGGTTGAAATTCCATCAAATATGTAAGGAAGAAATAATACCTCTTACAGAAACTCTTTCTGAAAATAAAGGAAGATGGACTACTTCAAAACTCAATTTACAACTTTAATATTATCTTGAGAGCAAAACCAAAGATAACATAGGAAAAGAAAACTAAAGATGATTATCCCTTATGAACATATATTCAAAATCTGTAACAAATATTGTCAAACTGAATGCAACAATTTATACAGCTTATGAAGTGGAGAATACATCATGGCAAAGTAAAATTTATCCTAGTGATATAGAGCTGATTTTACATTAAAAAATGAATGTGACTGAACCATATATTATTTTAATAAATATGGAAAAATAATTTGTCAAAATTAAGCACTTATTCATGATTTTTTAGAAACATTCTAAAAAACTAGAATGTAACAAAAAAAAAAACTAGAATGTAACAAAAGTTGTACAATATGATAAAGGACATATATCTATCCATCCATCTAATCATCCCTCTATCCATCCACCTATCCGACAACTAACAAAAACAACAGAAGACTGGATACTATCCCTATTATAGAAGGAAGAAAACAAAGATAACCACTTTTATCACTTCTACTTAATACTCTATTATACTGAAGGTCCAAACAACTAGCCTATATAATAAAGAAAAAAAAAAAAGAAAAAGAAAAAAATAGACACACAAATTGTAAAGGAAAAGTAAAACTAAACCTATCTTTATTGTTAGACAATATGATACTGTACATTGAAATTCCTAAGGAATCTAAAAAAGTCTTTTAGATTATCAAGTTTATCAAGGCTGCAGGATACAAGATCAATACAAAAAGCCAATTGCATTTATAGATGACAGCAATGAACAATTGAAAATAAGATTTACTGTAGTATTTAAGACAGCATCTAAAATTATGATATACACAGGGATGAATGATATAAAATGTGTTTAAGACTATATATTGACAACTGTAAAATACTGACAAGAGAACTCAAGACCCTAATTAAAAGTGGAGAGTGATAGATCCTACTCATTGATTAGAAAACTCAATATTGTTAAAAGATTATAATTCTTCCCAAATTGATCATTAGATTTTAAATAGTCCCAATCAAAATTTCATTAGGCTTTTTGGTAGAAATTGACATACTTATTAAAAACCTTGCACGGAAACACAATGACTTTTGAAAAAGGTAGACAAATATGGGAGACTTTAGGGTACATGATTTTGAGTCCTACAATAAAACTACAGTAATTAAAATAATGTGGTACTAGTTTAAGTGCAGTTACATAGGAAAAGATACAGAATCAACAGTCCAAAATAGTCTAAATATAAACCATGCATAGATGTTCGTTTCATTTTTGGCTAAGATGGCAAAGTAATTCCATGGAGAAAGGGTAGTCTTTTCACCAAATGGTGTTGGCATTTGAACCTAACCCTTATGATACCACAATACAAGTTAAAATATAATGGATTATAAACCTAAAAATAAGAGCTAAAGCTATAAATCCTTTAGAAGAAAACACAAGAGGAAATTATTATGAATTGTGTTAGGCAAAGATTCTTAGATAGGATATAAAAAGTATGACCTGCAAGAGAAAAGAATCAATAAATTGGACTTCATTTAAAATTTAAAACTTCTGCTCTTACAAAGATACTTTTAAAACAATGGAATAAAATATTTCCAAGACATATACCTATCAAGAGACTTGTGCCCAGACATATACAAAGCTTACAACTCAACAGAAAGAAAAGAAACAATACCACTAAAATGTGGGCAAAAGTTTTGAGGAAACTTTCCAAAAGAGGATATATAAATGATGAGTAAGCGCATAAATAGATGCTCCATATTATTGGTCATGAGAGAAATGCAGATTAAAACCACAATGAGATACTACTACACCCCCATAAGTATGCTAAAATTAAAAAGATTGCATGAGAGGTGGTGAAGTAGCACAACTGAAACCCTCATATATTGCTGGTGAGAATGTCAAATGGGACAACCACTGTGGAAACCAACATTTCAGCCATCTCTTACAAAGCTAAACAGATGTTTGCTACATTACTCAGCAATTTTACTCCTAGGTGTTTATCCATGAGAAATAAAAATATATGCCCATAAACATATAAAGATGAACACAGATGTTCATAGAAGATAAAAGGTAAGAAAAAACCATCTCTTCCTCAACTAAATGAATAAACAAAATGTGTTACATTCATACAATGGAATATTACTCAGTAATAAAAGGAATGAACTTTTTATACACATAAAATATGGATAAATCTCAAAAGCATTACGCTGTGTAAAAGAAGCCAGAAACCAAAACATACATATTGTATGTTTCTCCTTGTCTGAAATTCTAGCAAAAGATGGAACCGGTTAATGATAACAGGAAACATCACTAGTTTCACAGGGTTAGGGATGGGATAAATTAATACAAGAGATTAAAAAAGTGAAATTTTTTGAACTGGGAGTGTTCTATATATTAAATGCATTGTACTTTTTACTATATATAAATTATATGTCAACAGCGATAATTATGAACAATTAAAAACATTATTACCACAGAAGACATACTCGCAGAAAAATATCACAAATAACACAGAGAAATCAAATGTTATGAAAGATAGTCAATAAATGCAGGTTATAGGATAAATCACATTCAAATCCAAATAAAATTAGGGATTTGGACTGTTTTACATATATTTTATATAAATATACATATATACCAAATCTTCTGTCAGCGTTATTTGAGCAAATCAATGAATTTTAGGGTCTTTAGGAACTCTCTTGAAAAATAAATCTGCTTATGATATATACTATAGGGCTGCCTCAAGAATAACTAATAATATGTTTTGATGCCATCTCTGCATGCTAGCAAGGCAGATGTACAACCACTTGATGAACAAATACTAATGAGGGGTCCTTTATACGTAATATGCTCTGATTGGTAGTTTGGAAATCTAAAAAAATTATAAGGTCTTTGCTCTCAAGCAGTCTTCAAAAAAAAAAAAAAAAAAAAAAGACCCATCAAGGATACATTTTGCAAGCAAAATACATGGGATGCACATTTGACAATACAGTTGTAGAAATTCAGAAAAATATCACTGGTTGCCAGAGTATAGGCAATATTTCCTGGCTGTTCACTGGATGATTTTCGTTGTTGCACAAATTAACCTTAAACCAAGGAAGTCACTCCTTTGTGCAATTCCCTTGTAATCCTCTGGCAATGATGCTAAGGAAAAAGTCTAAATTTGGTGCTATCAAATCCTAAATTGCCTCCCTAATATTTGCTAACCTCTCCCTCTCTTTTACAATGAGAAAACAGAATCAGGATCAGTGCCTCCGGCAAAAAACAGTGTTTAGAAAAAAAAAAAAAATCAGTTTTTTTTTATTCTCTTTATAGTTCCCTTTTATTTATGATCAGTAATTGTTTTTCATTTACTGAATTTGTATCTCATGCATAAAACTTCTGATATTTTTCTACTTCCTCTTCCTTTTTTTATTGTGAAAATCTATGAGGACACAAACTAAAGCAGAATTATATAACAATGAAACCAAAAAAGCTTGCTTCAGCAACTTTTTAAAAAAGACATTATTTGCAAGATTTAAAAACTAAAACGTTAGCATTCTCCAAGCCTTTTTGATACTATTTTTATGAAAATGAAGCAAAATGGAATATACTTACTCATATACAACAGACAACCCTTCAACAAAACAAACTTTTCCAACTTCTGCTTTAAAAATACTGACTATACTGATTTGTGTCTGACTCATTTAGCTGATACTTTGAATTTAGGAAGTTATAGTCCTTTTGAAATAGTAGGAAAAGGTCAATCTTAATCCCTGGGGGATAGTGATGACAGGAGGATAAAATGTCCTAAATTCAGATTTTCATATTAAAGTTATCAAAAGTGTAAGAAAAAGAACTTTGAATGCAACAGAGTTAAAAAGTAATATCAAAATACCACATTACACTTTTGCTATCTATTGAAGACAGATTACTTTTTAAAATGTTTGAATTGTTAACATAGGAAAAGCTCAAGAGGGAGTTCCCGTCGTGGCGCAGTGGTAAACGAATCCTACTAGGAATCATGAGGTTGCAGGTTCGGTCCCTGGCCTTGCTCAGTGGGTTAAGGATCCGGTGTTGCCGTGAGCTGTAGTGTAGGTTGCAAACGCGGCTCGGATCCCGCGTTGTTGTGGCGCTGGCGTAGGCCGGTGGCTACAGCTCCGATTCACCCCTAGCCTGAGAACCCCCATATGCCGCAGGAGCGGCCCTCAAAAGGCAAAGAACAACAACAACAAAAAAGCTCATGATAAGTGTGTTATTTATCTCATTTTTCTTTTTTTCTGAGAAACTAGATTTTAAAATCTATACATTATCATATACTTGATGCTTAATCAAGATTTTGATACAGAAGTGAGTTTTTTTTCAAAAGTTGATGAAAGTTTTAGGAAACTCAGCTTTACCCAAAAGCTTTATACTAGTTCCCAGATTTATTTTAGTTAACATTTCTTAAGCTAATAATCCATATATTGACAAATATAAAATTATTTGATATATATGCTCAAGCAGAGACTTTGGGAAATTTCCTCTATTAAAGAGTTTATCCTTCAGTTACTATATAAACTTGAGAAAACAGCTTCTGATTTAGTAACTTTATTACAAATCTATTTTTAATTTCTTGGAATAATCTTCCTCTTTCTGAAGATTGGAGGTGGGTGGTAGATGGGGGAGAATTTCTTCCTCTGCTCCACTTAAGGCAGTCTTGCTAACTTTTCTAATTTCTTGTGATGTTTCATTTAATCACCATCCAAGAGAGATACTCCACCGTGTCCCATTTATATTTCAGTGACATTTTCCTGAAGAACTTTGTTCACTGATTTATCTGTATTCATTGGCTTAGAGGTTTTGATATGTTTCAAAAAAGAAAATAAAGCTTTCCTCTCACATCCCTAATCACTTTAAGTCTGAAATAAAAGCATTTCAGTGCACAAGCAAAAAAAAAATCTAGCTCATTTTAGACTAGTCATTGTGTAATATTGTACTTAAAATTAATCAATGGATAAGATTAAAGATTATTGACAATGGAGGAGAAAATAATGCTAAGCTTAGTAACAAAAACATTTCTAATGTTTGAGACTTAAAGCAGTCATTAGGACAGATTTCCCTTCTTCCCACAGGATTTAGGTAACAATAGAACTAATTTATCTCATAAGAGCAAAACTCTTTGAGATAGAAGAACTGGCTGATATTACATGAAGTGACTGAAGATAAGATTAGTAACAACAAAAGTTGCAAAGTCAAAATACTAAATAGTAATTAATAGGATTTCAGTATGTTTACTCACTTTGGATAATTTTCTTACATAAAAAAATTCCCTTTAGACTTGGTTAAAAAAAACTATTTGAGGAGTTCCCATTGTGGCGCAGCAGAAAAGAATCTGACTAGGAAACATGAGGTTGTAAGTTCGATCTCTGGCCTCGCTCAGTGGGTTAAGGATACAGTGTTACCATGAGCTGTGGTGTAGGTCTCAGACACTGCTCAGATCTGGTGTTGCTGTGGCTGTGGCATAGGCTGGCAGCTGTAGTCTGGGAATCTCCATATGCTGTGGGTGTGGCCCTAAAAAGCAAAAAAAAAAAAAAACTATTTGAAATCAGTTTTAGGTTATTTTTAATGAGATTTATTTTCCTTTAAAAAAAAAATCCTTCTTTCATTAGTTTAAGCTTTATGTACCTCTTTTGCTCCTACCAGCCAAATGGGTCTCAGCTAAAAGACTGTCTTCAATTAAGTATGCCACCATTTAAGCAACCTTTCTTTGAAGAGGTAAGTGTTTTGATTGCCACATTTTAGGAAGGTAACTTGCTGTTTTTAATTGATATAAAATTATTTTATATTTTTATATAGTATATAAAGTAAACATTTATTTAAATTAAAATAAAATGTTAGATTTGTTATCCAGATTTCTTACCACTCTTTCCACATTCTTTAGGGAATTTTGTCATATGTTTATGGATAGATTTTTTTTTTTTAAACTGTGTAGTTAGGGGTGATACAGTTTCTTTACTGAGTGGGGAGAATAAGGTGAGGAAGAACTCAGAATTTAGGGAACCACTTTTCAGTTTCTGATTAAGAACAAACTCAGAGGAAATCTCTTTATGTAGTCAAATGACAGAGTTAGGTCAGGTATAAAATTGTCTAATAAAAAGGATTTTCAAAATAAAAATGGTCATTTGTGCTTTATCTTTCCTTTTTTCTTTTTGTCTACAAATATGAGACAAAACCCTTGTAGGTTTCCCTTTAGTTTGTCTATTCAATTTTATTATAGTTTAAAATACTTAGTGAACCTGGAAATACAAAGATGGAAAAAACAAACATAATTACGTTAGACATATTTTCTAAGTTACAGTACAATAGTTGAGCAAAAATATAACTATATTTTAAAGCACTTTTTGTGTGTGTGTGTGTGTTTTGTCTTTTTAGGGTCACACCTGTGGCATATGGAGGTTCCCAGACTAGGGTTCCAATTGGAGCTGTAGCTGCCATCCTACACCACAGCCACAGAAATGCCAGATCCAAGCCACGTCTGTGACCTACATCACAGCTCATGGCAACGCTGGATCCTTAACCTACTGAGCAAGGCCAGGAATCGAACCCGCAACCTCATGGTTCCTAGTCGGATTCTTTTCACGACAGTAACTCCTTAAAGCACATTTAAAAGCATTTTCATAGTCTTTACACATCCAATTGAACCCAGTAATATAGAAAAAATTTTCTTATGCTTCTGACCATTAAGTTTTTGATTTTTTCAAGTTTTGTTTTTTGGTGACATGTGTTTAGGCTTAAAGGGGGGTTCTTTTACATGAAAATAATTGAAACTATGATAAAATATTTAATGAATAAAAATCAGTGAACAAAAGTATTTATTTTTATAAACCTCATTTAGTTAATATTTATGCATTCTAATAAATATTAGCCATAAATTTTTTTGTAACGCTATATGGTCAGAAAAATGTCTTGGTTATCCTCTATTATTAAATGTAATGTTCAATTGTATAACGAATCCTGAAATTTATTTTAGAGTGAAATACCACATGGTGGCACTGTTTACTAAGAAATTGGTACATTATGTCCCCTGCCTCAAAGGGGTCAGTGTCTTTTATAAGCAGCTGTATCCTTTTGTGTTGTCAAACTTGTCATGTTTTTCAGCTGTTAAAAATGTATACTAGATTTTTAAGAGTAGAAATTAGTAAACGGTTTTTATTTTATAAATGGTTTTACAGAGTCTGTGACAGCACCTTTCAGGAATATTGAAAAAACTTTGAAAATATTATTGAATTTGGTTTGCAGATTTCTACTTTGTACATTTGTTTATAGACGAACAACAACAGAAGAAAGTGAATAATTAAAATCACTTAGAGGTTGGAATTTTCCACCAGTATGTATTTTCAATATACATAATAGTGGTTGGTTGAATAATGGCGAAGTTTTAAAAGGAGAACGCAAAGCATTTAAACATGAATACAGTGGACTTACAGTTAGAGATCATTGAAAACTGAAGGGCAAGATTGAAGAAATACTGATATACTACCCTAGAACACAGGGAACTATGTCCAATCTCTTGAGATAGAACATGATGGAAGATAGTATGAGAAAAAATGCATATATATGTATGATTGTGTCACTATGCTATAAAGCAGAAATTGTCATAACACTGTAAATCAACTATACTCTAATAAAAATAAATTAAAAAAGAAAAGAAATGCTAATATAGAATCTCCCTCATCTCTTCCTACAGCCACACCCCTTTCCTTGTCAAAAGTCCATCACTGAATATTTTCTATTCTGCTTAAGTAATAAATGCAACTACTGAAACCTTAAGATGCATTTGGAGAAATTTTCCACTCTACTCTGTAGGATAGACTATACATCTATCCCATACAAATCTGTCACTAAGGTGCTACTGTGTTTAATGGTCCTGGACACACTAGAATATACTGATACAATACTACTCTTCTGCATTTATATCATTTATGTATTTTATTAATCCATAAAACCAGTTATACTGAACTAGACACATATTAACTCTAAAAAGAGGGAATTTCTGTTAATAATATAAAATGATTCCCATGTTAAGGAATAAGTGCTCAATTTCTTGGTGGCTAATACACAAACTACACAAGGTCAGGGATCTTCATCTTTTGGGTTCCCTGATGTATCCAAATACCTACTAAGTGTCTGATGTGAAGCATGTGCTCAATAAATTCTTCCCTTTTTTTTTTTTGGGCCGTACCTATAGCATATGTAAGTTCCCAGGCCAGGGGTCAAATTGGAGCTATTGCTGCTGGCCAAAGCCATAACCACAGCCATGCCAGATCCGGGCTGCCTCTCAGCCTACACCACAGCTCACAGCAATGCCAGATCCTTAACCCAATGACCGAGGCCGGGGATCAAACCCACGTCCTCATGGATGCTAGTGGGGTTTGTTACCTCTGAGCCACAATGGGAATTTCTCAATAAATATTTTTAATGAATTGAAAAAATACTTTCAACTTCTGGCAAAGTTAACCCAACTAAAATCTTTTTGTTAAGGAATATAGTGAAAAATAGCATGATATTGAATAAGACCTGGAAGAATGAATAAATAATTCATTTCAAAAGTTGTAAGTCTTAAATATACGACAGGACACCATCAAACTCCTAGAAGAAAACGTAGGCAAAACACTCTCTGACATCAACATCATGAATATTTTCTCAGGTCAGTCTCCCAAAGCAATAGAAATTAGAGCACAAATAAACCCATGGGACCTCATCAAACTTAAAAGCTTCTGCACAGCAAGGGAAACCAAAGAGAAAACAAAAAGACAACTTACAGAATGTGAGAAAACAGTTTCAAATGATGCAACTGACAAGGGCTTAATCTCTAGAATATATAAACAACTTATACAACTCAACAGCAAAAAAACCAATCAATCAATGGAAAAATGGGCAAAAGACCTGAATAGACATTTCTCCAAAGAAGATATACAGATGGCCAACAAACACATGAAAAAATGCTCAACATCGCTGAGTATAAGAGAAATGCAAATCAAAACTACCATGAGATACCACCTCACACCAGTCAGAATGGCCATCATGAATAAATCCACAAATAACAAGTGCTGGAGGGGCTGTGGAGAAAAGGGAACCCTCCTGCACTGCTGGTGGGAATGTAAACTGGTACAGCCACTATGGAGAACAGTTTGGAGATACCTTAGAAATCTATACATAGAACTTCCATATGACCCCGCAATTCCACTCTTGGGCATCTATCCGGACAAAACTCTCCTTAAAAGAGACACGTGCACCCGCATGTTCATTGCAGCAGTATTCACAATAGCCAGGACATGGAAACAACCCAAATGTCCATCGACAGAGGATTGGATTCGGAAGATTTGGTATATATACACAATGGAATACTACTCAGCCATAAAAAAGAATGACCTAATGCCATTTGCAGCAACATGGATGGAACTAGAGAATCTCATCCTGAGTGAAATGAGCCAGAAAGACAAAGACAAATACCATATGATATCACTTATAACTGGAATCTAATATCCAGCACAAATGAACATCTCCTCAGAAGAGAAAATCATAGACTTGGAGAAGAGACTTGTGGCTGCCTGATGGGAGGGGGAGGGAGTGGGAGGGATCGGGAGCTTGGACTGATCAGACACAACTTAGAATAGATTTACAAGGAGATCCTGCTGAATAGCATTGAGAACTTTGTCTAGATACTCATGTTGCAACAGAAGGAAGGATGGGGGGAAAAATGTAATTGTAATGTATACATGTAAGGATAACCTGACCCCCTTGCTGTACAGTGGGAAAATAAAAAAATTATTAAAAAAAAAAGTTGTAATTCTAATTTCTGGGTTTTCAGGATACAGAAAGTTTATTATAAAATTTTAAAATCATGCAGAGTGAATGTTAACTGGACTATTAATTAAATGATTACTTTATAGAAAATAGAAATATACTATTATGAAGGTACTTTACAAGGAATATATAGTTATTTGAAAGATATTTTTCCAACAAAGAATAAAGAACAATATTAGGTCACAGGTAGGGATGAAGAGCCAGGGAATTTCCCTCTGGCTGGATCTTGAGGACTTTGATGCCCTTATCTGAGTATTGCTGCAATGATGACAATGATGAGTGCTGATATGATATTTGGGGGTTATTAATGGAGATGTATTGATTAGTTGACTTTGAACACTGGCCTTCAATCATTTATTCTGTTTTTTGTTTGTTTGTTTTGCTGTCTATTTATGTAGCTTCTTGCTTGCTATTACTGTTTTTTTTTTTTTTTTTTTTTTTTTTTCTTTGATGGCAAAAACCCTTTTGGTAATGAAACTCATTGCATTGGGAAGCTTTTTTTGCAAGTCAGTGGAGACAACAAAAGTTAGCTCTCAGTCTCTCTCCTGATATTGGTAGGCAGAAAGAAGTCATGCACCACCCTTGCTTACCTTCCCATCCACATCTCCTTCCTCCTCACTTTGGCCTCTGTTGAGGTCCTACTCTCCCCTGCCCTCTGGTTCTTACATTCTCCCTTCTTAGTTATAAATCACTGATTCCAGGGCAGCCTCATTCAAAAGTATTTACACCTTGATGGGTTCCAAAAACAATGCGTTCCAAAAGCACAAGAAATTAAATTCTTGTGTGAGGCAGGATTACTGCTCAAGAGCACAGATACTGGGAGTATCTTCTGTGATTACATTCTTTGTGGTTTTAGGCAGTGTTTTTAATATCAAATGAATGGTGTTTATTTACCTTTTGGCAGAGTATGACAATACCCCCCAAATATTAAGTGTCTACCATTCAAAAGAACTTTGAAAAACCAGGAGTTTACTATTTCCTTAACTAAATCACTTATCTCTTTTAATTGGTTAAAGGTTGTAGACTACGTACTCTTTCATGTGAAACATAAGCACTATGGCTAATATTTTAGATTATTGTTAGGTGACCTTTCTGATTGAGAGCAGCTTTTATAGTTCATGTTAATTTGGCCTGTGTTCTCCATGCCCCATATCAGGCTTAGCCACTCATGAAGTTTCTTTTACTGTATAAAGTTGGAGTGCAGATTATTTTGGAATTCTCTCAGTATTTCCCCTATGAGAGACACACTTTCTTCCTTCTATGTCAAGTAGGGAGTATGGTATATCCAAATTTTTCGAGCAGATAGTGCCCTCTTCTTGTAGAAACATACTCAGCTCATGGACTTTGGAATCATATTATTAATGCTGTCTGAATATTTTGGGGACTGAAATATGTTTAAGAGAGCGATATATCGTTATATTTTCAAAATTATTGGCATAAATAAAGGACTTGTTTCTCATTTTAATTTTTTCTCACTTTGCTCTAATTTCATGTGCAAAGTAGGAAGATGGAGTCTTTTCTGTATTGTATAAAAGTTATACTTATCACTTAATAGTAAGTTCCCCATGAAATGGAGATTGTGAATTCCATACATTACAATTCTGATTTGTAAATCATGATCTCAGGCAGAGATTAGATGTCCCACTTAGGTAGCATGTGTGCTGGTTACACTGGATGAATTGGTTTTCTGCCAACAGGTGAGTCATATCCATTTGGGTTCCTATGGCTATGCATTTAATTAGCATACACTTAGACCACAGATGATGTGAGTCACTAAGTCATACAGGAATGGGATAAAAGTTTGAAAGTTAGAGTTCAGTAAATATAACTCACTAGGAAGTTGAATATAATTTTTTTCCTTTTAGACAGTTTGGAGAATTATTAGGAAATAAATAATTAATGTGTGTAAGCATATCCAGATTTACTCTTACATTCTGAATGGGTTGGAATATTTTTGCTTTTTGATCTAATATAGAATCAACAGAAACTTTATAAACCTGTAACCTACAAAACAGGTACTATTTGTTAATTATCCATTACCATCGTGTAATCATTAGAAATTGGAAAATTAAAATTAAAAATTTTTAATTGGAACCACATGTAAAGTGTATTTGGATTTGTGTTTAATAGGTAAGAGCAGGGAAAATGAACTATGTATAAGAAAAATTAAACTGGAGTTCCCATTGTGGCGCAGTGGTTAACGAATCTGACTAGGAACCATGACGTTGTGGGTTCGGTCCCTGGCCTTGCTCAGTGGGTTAACGATCCGGCGTTGCCGTGAGCTGTGGTGTAGGTTGCAGACGCGGCTCGGATCCCACGTTGCTGTGGCTCTGGCATAGGCCAGTGGCTGCAGCTCCGATTAGACCCCTAGCCTGGGAACCTCCATATGCCACGGGAGCGGCCCAAAGAAACAGCAAAAAAACAAAAAAAAAAAACAAAAAAAAGAAAAATTAAACTGATTGTGTAGGTATTAGGCTAATATGTAGCAAAGCAGTTTAATTACTAGTTTGAGAAACTGATTAATATTTAGTTCAAAGAAAGGTAAGAAAAACAGTTGAAATCTCAAACCACATTGTATCTGGTTCTCTATGATCACAATAAATATTTGTTGAATCTGACTGAAGACATGAGAATTTCTGATGTTTTGGTTTCATGTTTTAGGAGTTAATTGGAAAATTATCTCTTTCCTGCTGTATATTCCCACATCTACACTGATGTCCCCTTTTCTGATTTAAATTAATCAAATTCTAAATTTCAATAATTCTGCATGTGCATTTTAATTATATCCATTACAAGGGTTGGAGAGAAATATTACTGAGTTTCTATTCTTATCATTAATTGACCAGAGTGATCTGGGAAGTCAAGTCCTTTATGAGCACAGGCAGGTAGAAGAGTTGCTGTGACCTTAATCAGAAGATACTTTTCTATTCAGAAAATCATTTAAGATCATTTTCTTAAATGATCGTAATATGAGTTTCTCAACTTGTCAAAAAATGTAAACATGAAACTTGAAAAGCAAGTATTTGAAAAATGATAAAATCTTTGAAGTTAACATTTGTTTGTTTGTAATCATTTTTACCTGAAATAAATACCTCAGCTGATTTATTTCACCATTTCTCATTTCTTTTCTAGAGGCTAACAATTCATTTATTTGGGTATTCAGCACTTTATAGAGAGCAAGGAACATTTTTTATGGGAAAGGAATAAGGAGTTAATATTGTAAGTATATAAGGAACTCCTACAACTTAACAGCAAGAAAACAAATAGCCAGTTAATGTCTATTCAGGTCTGTTTTACCCATTTTTAATAGTTAAAAAAAATGGGTAAAAGACCTGAATAGACATTTCTCCAAAGAAGATATACAAATGGCCAATAGTTATATGAAAAGGAGCTCAACATCACTAATCATAAGGGAAATGCAAATTAAAACCACGAGGAGATACCACCTCACATCCATTAAGATTGCTATTATCAGAAACAATAAAGGTAAGCATTTGCAAGTGTGTGGAGAAAAGAGAATCCTTACATACTATTTGCACAAATGTAAATTGGTACAGCCACTATGGAAAACAGTGTAGAAGTTACTAAAAAATTAAAAGTAGAACTACCATATGATCCAGCAATCCCACTTTTGGGTATATAACCAAAATAATTGAAATCAAGATCTCAAGAGATACCTGCACTTCCAAGTTCACTGAAGCATTATTTAGAATCATGATGACATGGAAACAACAAAAATGTTCACCGACAGAAGAATGGATAAAGACAATGTGGTATATACATACAATGGACTATCATCCTTAAAAAAGAAGGAAATTCTTTCATTTGGGATAACAGGGGTGACCCTGGAGGAGATTACGCCAAGTGAAATAAGCCAGACATAGAAGAACAAATACTGCATAGTCCCATTTATACCAGGAATCTAAATTAGTCAAACTCATGGAAGCAGATAATAGAATGGTGGTTACCAGCGCCTGAGAGTGGAGTGGGGAGAGGAAATCAGGAAGATGTTAGTCAAAAGGTACAAAGTTTGCTTTACAAGATGAAAAAGTCCTAGGCAGTATAGTCCATATAGTTATTACTATAGTGTATACTTGAAAACTTGTTAAGGTCAGGTCTTATGTTAAATGTTCTTACTTCAAAAAAAAAAAAAAAAAAAAACGGAGAGGGATGGAGATAGGAAAACTTGAGAAGTGACAGTCAATTTTATGGCATTGTTTATGGTATAATGTTACAGATGTATACTTACCTCCAAGGTGTATACATTATATATCATAAATATCATCAAAATATTTATCAAGATACATACATTAAAAGTATACAGATTTTTTTGTATGCCAAAGATATCTCTATTAAAAACAAAATAAAACCCACAAAGACTTAAAAACTAGCACAGATGTAAATGACTCAACTACACAAAGTTTCTCTTTTCCAACTGCCCATTAACAAACTTTGAACTAACACTCTTCACCTCACTTATAAAACATCCTAACACTTAGGGCAAACAGAACAAGAGTGGTAAGTAAGCTGCTCCTTTGTATTTCCCTGTTTTCTGTCTGCCGGCGTTGAATTGTGTTCCATATCATGTATTGCATTTGCTATTATAATTATGTAATTCAGTTAAATAATTTGTAAATCAAAAAACTTGCCCCCACACAAAACTATTGTTTCTATAAAAATAATCTGAGTGTTTTGGAATATAAGCAATAAAAATTGATTGAAAAATTGTTATTGATTTAGGTATGGGAAAAAATAACTGCAAAAGATGGAAAAGTCTGGAAATCTAGAGTTTATCTATTCTAACTGTTTTTTTTTAATCTAAAAAATGGGAAAAGAGATTTTGCATTATGGGTGTGAACAAAACAAGAAAGATGTTGAATAAATCTAATCAGTGAGCACATATTCTAAGGAAAGGTGTGGCCCTAGACAAAAAGATTGGCAAAGAATGTACATTTCTATGTTTTTTTTCATAGTTAAAATTATACCAGTTTTTGAATAAAAGTAAAAATAAAGTGTATCATTTACTTTATTTAAAATCACTTTTAGTTCACTGCACTTTGAATTGTATGCCATTGAAGCCTCTTATAGCAGAGACTGCTGGTTGTCCATCTAATGCATATTATTTATGTTCCAACCAACAGAATCCTAATTTTATCCAAGGTAGCAATGTATCCTATTATAGTTCCCAGTGTCTCTTGTCATTAGAAGCAGTCATGTGAGAGAGACTTCACCAATGAAATAGACGAACTCATGAAAAGAACTTGACTCCAATACAGGTGGTTATTTTTACCCTTTGCTCTTCCCTTTAACCTGCCTGAAATGCCAGCTTGATGCTTGGACTTGGGGCAGAAGCCCTGAGAGTATGAAGATGATAGTCATTCCTTAAGAATGTTGGAACAGAAAGTTAATAAGAGCACAGTCTGTGATGACAAGTGAAGTCACTGTGACTTACCACATCCCTACTTTGCCTGCCTCCAGACTTCCTTTACATTAGACAGGAAAAAAGCTCAAGCTCCTCATTTGTTTAAATCTCTGCTTTTTGTTTTGTTTTTAACAGCATGAGATGAATCCTACCTGATTGCTGACACTTGGAGTTGATGGGCTGGATTCTTGAGTCAGAGTGCTGATTGGACACCTAGCTCAGTCACTTTCCATGTGACCAGGGAACTTCCTCAATTCCCTGTACCTCAGTTTCTTCAGTTGCAAAATGAGGTTAATTATAACTATTCTCATAGAATTTGGGTTAAGCAAATAAAATAATCCATGGAAATTACTTAAAAACTCAGTTATCTGCAGTAAATGCTCAATAAATGCTATTTTTAACAAGGTCACAAGTGACTTTCTAATTTCTGAATATAGTGGATTTTAAGTAAGTATTTGTATTTCAAGATTTTTTTCCTCATTAAATAAGGGTTCTTCCTCTTTGTAACATTCTACCTATATGTAATTGGATTTAAACATATCTTTCTTTAGAATAAAGGCAAAATTATCTGATATGATAAAACCCATGAACAAGGGACACAGGATGGAAAATCTTATAAAAATATTGTATAGCAGATAGAATTTCATAAATAATAAGTACAGGTATATAAAATATAACCTAATTTTTTAAAAAATTTTATTTCTGGTTCTGAGACTCCATTCTGTCTGGTTTGGAAAAAAACAATCTAGATACACATTTGTAAGTGCAGTGAAATTCAATTTCTTTCTCCATTACATCATGTTGAAAAAGTCAAACATAAGACTATTTCTCTTTTATCCATCCTCCTCCCCGAGGGTTGATATTATCTCTTTCGGCAGTGTTTATGCTAGAGGCATTCTTATACAAAAATTAGTAAGGCATCATCAGCTAGGATGGGATACTCATCTATCAGCTGTGACCTATCTTGGTTTTGTGCTGGCATCCTTTGAGAAGTAACTGACTTTACTGTTCCCTCAACAGTGTTCTCCCTCACATATGGGATAATTCCTATCTAAGTGGTTCATTCTTCATCCTTTGCTTCAGAGAGATACAAATCTTTTTCTTCCTTCAGAGCGAACCCTGAAACAGGACTTTTTTTTTTTTTTTTTTTTTTTTTTTTCTTTCTTAGCCATTTTTTTCAAACTGTTTCCCATAGTTATGGGCCTCTCCTGCAAATTTTTGGAATCACAAGGTCTTCTCCAAGCTGCTGAGGGGCTATTCATTTTCTTACAATCAATCATTGTCCATTTCATTTCTCTGATTTTCATGCCATATGAAAAGTTGTCAGCTGTGAACTTCCAGATAAACTGGTGAGGCAGTTATCTGGAAGTTATCACTATCTGTGATATGTCACATCCATTACTAATGAGTACCCCTTCTTGGTCTCACCTCCAGTTTAGCTGGTGACAGTTTGCAGAGTACATAAAAAAAATATTTAAGGCTTTGTTTTTTCTCCAAATTTCACCCTTCTCTCGAGCTCCTGAGATGTTCATCTCAGAGCGAGAATTGTTGTGGAAGGCAGAATAAAACAGTTCTGTCTAATAAATGTCTTTTTAAATCTTTCTGTATTATACTTTTTTAAAGCCTTTCGTCTCTATGGATGGACATGATTGTTTTTATAAATAATATATGGATATATTAAACATGTATATTCTCTGTTGAAAGGATGAAAACCTCTACATTGTTTATTGATCGAATTATTTACATTCCTTATGATATTACTTGTTTTTATTTTCTGCTAGATTTGTCAGTTCTAAAAATGGTGTATTGAAGTCCATCTTTGAAAATCAATTTGTATTATGTAGCTTTGTTGGGTATACTATTTGTAGTTATTAAGTTTTTGATATTCTCTGAAGTTTGATTTTAACAACTAATTCTACTTATTTATATGTTGTTGTATCATGACTGATATACTTTATTCTTCCCATCCTAAATTAGATTTCTTTTTTCTTTTTAGTTTTCAGGAGAAATTGTTCAGGACCTGAAAATGGGTGAAGGGACTGCTGAGAAGTTCAGAGCCCTTTCAGTGAAGTTCAGAGCCCTCTAGGGCAGAACAACTCGTGATTGATGTCTTCTCTAGGGATGTTGCACTTGAACTCCTTATATGTTCTCTTATCATTTTTCTATTAAAGTTGTCACCTGTCTCCTTCAGCAGTTCCAAGTGCTGGTCATGTGTTCTGTGTACCCTGACTACTAGCTGACTTGTTGGATTGTTATTTTTATTTTGTTGGCTCTTTGTCAAACTGTAAGTACGTGGGGTGGGAGCGCTGCAGATGGTGAAGCGAAGTTTTGTTAGGAGCCAGTAGTATGGGGTCGCCTCTGGTATCTCCTCTGTTCCCTGATCTCACACCCTCTCTGCCTTAGGAGAAGCAGAGTCAGCCCTCCCACTGCTGAATGAACCTACCCACAGATCCTGTGATGTAAGCTGTTTCAAGGGTCTGTGTCTCTGTGATCCTCACCCTGAGGCTTCAAAACTCTATCAAGTGTTCAGTGAATCATGAGGAAGTGGGATAGTGGGGAATACAACTCTAATATTCTTCTTAGGGAGTTTCTCAGAGTCTACACCTTCATTTTCGCCCAACTTCCCAGGGACCCAAGTAGTTTTTGCAATTAAGTGTGAACTATAAAGATCTTTGTATCAAATGTTTGCACCCATTGTCCACTATGAAAGAGGCACTAAACAATCAAGTAGATGAATCAGCTGGCTTCTGTCATTAACCAGCCAAGTGCCAGCACAGCATAATGCATTAATAGCCTAACAATGGGAGCAGGGGTGGAGGACATGCACACAGTCAACAGCACAGCCTCTCACTTACCAGAACGGATCCAGCTCCTACTACTGCTGAATGTTCAGCCTGTAAGCAGCAGAGACCAATGGTGAGTCCCTGATAGGGCACCATATTTCTAGGAGAACCACCAGCCACTTTGTGGCAACTTAAAACACTGAACCCTTCTATTCTGGAAGGGAAAGAAATCATCTTGACAGAATAGATACATATTCTGGTTTGTCTTTCCTGCCTGCAAAACTTCAGTCTGAATCAATGTCTGAGAGTGGGCAGTTTAATCCATAACACAGGATCTAACATAACGTCCAAGAGATGGAAGTGTGGTGGTGGGAATACCAACATCAGAGTCACTGGCTCTGTTATACACTGAGCCATATAGAAGCAGATGGCTGGAAAGAGCCATAGAAGTGCCTTAAAAACTGTTGCACTGAGATATAATTGACATGCCATTGAACTCACTCATTTTAAGTGTACAATTCAATGAAGTTTAGCATGTTTACAGATTATACAACCCTGACCACAAATAATTAAGAACATTTTTATCACCCCCAGAAGCAACCTCAGGCCCACTTATAATCAAAGAAAAGCCCTTTGAAGGCACAGCTGCTGCATTGTCTTAGAAATGATACCTTACAAAGACAAGGTGCCATCCTCTGAGATGCAGGATACCCTTAAATGAATGACTATGTGCCTCCAATGAGCAGGAAACATGGATCTTGGAGCCAATTGGTAGAAATAGGAGTGGACCCTGTTACCATCATCTCAGTGATCCAGTTGGGAAATGGCTCTGTCTCTACAACTCTAAAAAACATGATTCTAGAGATTTTAGTTCCCAGAAGAGGAATGCTTTCCTCAGGCAACTCATCAACTTTTATCTATGACTATTACCGAGTTACTCTCAGCGCCTTTTTTCACTAGATTATCAGGAGAAATTAACTTGATAATCAGGAAGAGATATGGCTGTTTTAACACAATGGATTCAAGGAAGAATGGGATTGAGACCCAGGAGATTGAGTGGGGTTCCTACTGGTAGTCCTCTGTCAGATTTTGACAGTGAGTGGAACTGTTCAGCAGCCATGTCCCAAGAAGGGTGTGGTTTCCAGGATTTTGACCTCTCAGGGATGCATGTCTCAATCATCCCACTAAGTAAGCCACCTAGGTCAGTGGAGGTACTTGCTAAAGGTGTGATTGACCTGGAATTGATAGTGTAGGAAAGAAATGTTTATTTATCAGCTCTGAGGACTGTCATTTGTTCTACTACCCTTTTTGTTATAATTTTTTTCCAAAATGAGATTAATCAGAATCCTGGAGGAACTGTATCTAGAGTTAATATATTATGTGAAGCAGGTAGCTTCAAAAGGTACAATGCTGAACTGTAATGATGCTATAGTTCACTCACCAGAGCCACCTGGCATGAGGCATTCATCTCCTTACCTAGTGGAAATGCTGCCTGCTGATGGCTGTGTTGAATCCCCCCTCCTCCTCCACCCCCTGCAACTGCCCTCAACCAGGAGAACTGCCTTGGCCATGGTGACATCCCTTCTTAAGGGGCATTTCACAGTCACTGGTCTATGCAGACATTCAAAAATTTAACATTTCTGAAGTACCACCTTGGCTTCAGAGCTCTTTGTGGGAGTGACTGAGACCCTGAATTATAGGATAATTGTTCTCTTTACCTAAACCTGCTTCCTTCAGTGCTTTGTTCCCAAGAATACTCCCCAAAAACACTTGCACTCAGTTCTCTGATTCAATCTGTTTTCCATGGAACCTGATTATGTCAAATTTTCTAATATTATAACTGAGTCAAAATAAGAAATTGAAGTGAGCAACTGATAATTTACTTATTAAATGTAGTTATAGTAAGCATTCAAAACAATTCAGCCCCTCAACTTTCTCCCCCTTTTTTTCTAAGACTCCTTCCTTGATATATTGCAAAATTGATTCAATTTTTTAAATCCTAACCTACAAAAGAGTCATCTTTCAGACTGTATGTCTTTTAACATAATAAACTCATGAATTTTAACTCATTTTATTATAAGAATTGAAAGACCACTAGGTAGAACATGGAATCACTGACGGATTGCAATATTTTATACACTATTGCAAGTTAAAATCTTTTCCATCAAGGTTAGCAGTATAATCAATTATGTGACCACTTGTTTTTATTTGGTAGAGTTGTAGCTAGATTTGTTGTAAGGCACATATCATTGAACCTTCATCAATTAACTGAATAAGAGGTCCTCCTGGCAAGGAATCTTAGCATTGTGTTGGGAAAAGCTTGCAAACCTAGCCATTTTATTATTAATCTATTACCTCATATATCCACATGTGGAAGTCCAGTACTCAAAAGATACTTTCTACTTTTTAAATATACTTTAAAAAATTAATTGTACTAAAACTGTATGATCTGGCACCTTGATTAGTGTATAATTAAATTTGTCTGTAATAAGATAAATAGAGCCCATGTAGTTCTGCAAGATACACGTATGTGCACACACATACATACCCCACACATTCATATCTACCACTTTCTTATTTCAACACACTAACACCATAACTGCAAAAATGCATATTAGTATACTTATAACATATAACTAATACAGTATGATTGTGGTACAGAGATAGAAACACTAAAAATAGAATAGAATAAAGAGTTCAGAAACAGACCATTTTGTGTATGTTCACCTGATTTATAAAAGAAAGAAAAATAAAACACTGCATGTATAGGAAAGAATGTTTTATCTTTTAAATGATGCTAGTTTTAAAGACAGCTATACAGAGAAAAAAAGTGCTTTGTCTTCTACCTCATTATGTATAAAAGAGCCAATTTTAGGTGGATTGTTGAAATGCAACCTAAAACAAGAATGCTAGAGCAAAACATAGGAGTGCATTTTTTTTAATTAAAAAATTTTTTTAAATTTTATTTATTTTTATTTTTTTATTTTTTAATTTTTTTTTGTCTTTTTGCCATTTCTTGGGCCGCTCCCGCAGCATATGGAGGTTCCCAGGCTAGGGGTCTAATCAGAGCTGTAGCTGCCAGCCTACGCCAGAGCCACAGCAACGCAGGATCCGAGCCGTGTCTGTGACCTACACCACAGCTCATGGCAACGCCAGATTGTTAACCCACTGAGCAAGGGCAGGGATTGAACCCGCAACCTCATGGTTCCTAGTAGGATTCGTTATCCACTGCGCCACAACAGGAACTCCCAGGAGTGCATTTTTATGATCTTGGAGTAGGCAAAGTAATTTAAACAGGACGTAAAAGGTAGTAAGCATGAAAGAAAAGAATTGAAAGCTGTATTATGTTAAATATAAGAATTTCTGTTAATCAAAATACACCATAAATTAGGTGAAGAGGTAAGCTATGGACTAGGAGAAAATATTCACAATCCATATATATGACAAAAGGCTTCTGTCAAGGGTATATAAAGAACCCCTACAAATCAGTAAGAAAAAGACTGATGACTCAATAAAAATGGGCAAGATTTAAAGAAATTTCATGAATAAGTATGTCCCAAAGGCCAGTAAACTTAAAATAGAGGCTTAAATTCATTTGTTATAAGAGAAAGGTAAATTAATCCTATATATGATATGATAATGCTCCATAGCCACCAACATGACTAAAATTTTAAAAGTTTAGTGACAGAGAGACTCTGGAACTCTCATGCACTGTTGGTGGAAGTGTGAATTGGTGCATAAGAATACTCTAGCCGTGAGTTCCTGTTGTGGTGCAGTGGACACGAATCAGACTAATAATCATAAGGATGCAGGTTTGATCCCTGGCCTCACTCGGTGAGTTAAGGGTCCGGTGTTGCTGTGAGCTGTGGTGTAGGTCACAGATGCAGCTCTGGATTCCGTGTTGCTATGGCTGTAGTATAGTTTGAAGATGTGGTTCGGATCTGGCATTGCCGTGGCTGTGGTGTAGGCTGGCAGCCTTGGCTCTGATTCAGCCCCTAGCCTGGGAACTTCTATATGCCACTGGTGCAGCACCTCCAAAAAAAAACCAATTAAAAAAAGAAAGAATCCTCTTGCAACAAGTAATTTAACTTGTAGGTTTATTTAGTAAAAAATGTATAATGCACCACTTGTAATAATCAAAAAACCATAATTACCAAAATATTAATCAAAAATAGAATTGGTGAATAGATACATAGAACAACCTAATAGGAATGTGAATGCCTGATCTATATCTTTAGCAATGATATTGATCAATTTTGCAAACATTTGTTAAGGGAAAGGAACTTGGCAAAAGAATCCATATTGTACGGTTCCATTTATATAAAGTGTGGGAAATAGCAAAATTAATTTATTCTTTTGAAATTCAGCATAGTGGTTTTCCTTAGCAATGTAATGATTGAAAGGGAGAACTATTGGTGATGGTCTATTTTTTCAGTCTGGAGTTGGTTATACAGTTTTGTACACTTCTTGTCAATAAACTGAGCAATATGCTTAAGTGCACTCCTCTCTATGTGTATTTATATCAGTACAAATAAGAAATGACATCTTTCATCTTTTGAAGAAGAGAACCCCTAGGCATATTTCAATATCATTTTGACTGTTTTGGATGATATCAATTATGTTTTGCCTACCTTTCATCTTAGTTGCATACTGTGGAACATTCTTTACTCTTATGTTGCTGGCAGGTATTTCTGGGTCTTCACTTTCAGTATTTTAGGAGACATGGCACTTGTTAATCCCCTCAATTTTCAGCTGTCTGTTCTAAGTCAGGGATACTTAGATTTCCCATTCATCTCAAAATAGTCTGACTCACTTGGTCCAGGTTGTTGCCTTTAACTCTCCCTGGTATATCTAGTAGGAGATCAGAGTCATGGAACCACTGGACCAAACTGTTAAGGACTGCATTAGCATATTTCTGTAGCCAGATTAATAGAAAAGAGGTTATGGATTAGCATTTTAAAAAGTTGTATTGGGCCAATGACATCAGAATTGCTTCCTCATCCCCATGACTATGATTAATTGCATCTGAAAATACGTGGGGAGGTCAGGAATATTATTGGTGTCTTTGACAAGTACAGTTTCTTTGCATCAGTGGTGTCTCATTGTCTGACTTACTCCACTTAGCATAATAATTTCTAGGTCCATCCATGTTGCTAAAAATGCTGGTATTTCGTTCCTTTTAATGGCTGAGAAATATTACATTGTGTATATGTACCACATCTTCTTGATCCACTCCTCTGTCAATGGACATTTAGGTTGTTTCCATGTCTTGACTATTGAAAAGACTGCTGCAATGAACATTGGAGTACATGCGTCTTTGCGAATCATGGTTTTCTCTGGATAGATGCCCAGGAGTGGGATGACTGGATCAAATGGTAGTTCTATGTTTAGTTTTCTGAGGAATCTCCATACAGTTTTCCACAGTGGTTGCACAAATTTACAATCCCACCAAGAGTGTAACAGGGTTCCTTTTTCTCTACACCCTCTCCAGGACTTATTGTTTGTAGACTTTTTGATGATGGCCATTCTGGCTGGTGTAAAGTGGCACCTCATAGTGGTTTTGATTTGCATTTCTCTAATAATGAATGATGTTGAACATCTTTTCATGTGTTTTTTGGCCATCTGTATGTCTTCTTTGGAGAACTGTCTGTTTAGATCTTCTGCCCATTTTTTGATGGGGTTGTTTGTTTTTTTGGGATGGAGCTGCAGAAGGTGTTAATAAATTTTGGAGATTAATCCCGTGTCAGTTGATTCACTTGCAAAGATTTTCTCCCATTCTGTGGGTTGTCTTTTCATTTTGTTGAGGGTTTCCTTTGCTGTGCAGAAACTTTGAAGTTTGATTAGGTCCCATTTGTTTATTTTTCTTTTTATTGTCATTACTCTAAGAGGTGGATCTGAGGAGATGTTGCTGTCGTTTATGTCAGAGAGTGTTTGGCCTATGTTTTCTTCTAAGAGTTTTATAGTGTCTGGTCTTATATCTAGGTCTTTAATCCATTTTGAGTTTATTTTTGTGTATGGTGTTAGGGAGTGTTCTAATTTCATTCTTTTCCATGTGGCTGTCCAGTTTTCCCAGCACCACTTTTTTTTTTTTTTTTTTTTTTTGTCTTTTTGCCATTTCTTGGGCCGCTCCAGCGGCATGTGGAGGTTCCCAGGCTAGGGGTCGAATTGGAGCTGTAGCCGCCGGCCTACGCCAGAGCCACAGCATCGCGGAATCCGAGCCGCGTCTGCAACCTACACCACAGCTCACGGCAACGCCGGATCGTTAACCCACCGAGCAAGGGCAGGGACCGAACCCACAACCTCATGGTTCCTAGTCGTATTCGTTAACCACTGTGCCACGACAGGAACTCCCAGCACCACTTATTGAACAGGCTGTCTTTTCTCCATTGTATATTCTTGCCTCCTTTGTCATAGATTAGTTGGCTGTAGGTGTGTGGGTTTAATTCTGGGTTTTCTATCCTATTCCCCTGATCTATATTTCTGTCTTTGTGCCAGTACGATACGGTTTTGAGGATTTTCGCTTTGTAGTATAGCCTGAAGTCAGGGAGCCTGGAGAAACATTGTTCGTATATCTATACATTTCTTACTTTCAAAAGAGGGAATATAATTATAACACATAGTGACTCCAAGCTACTATTCCAAAATACTTTCTCTGAACTTTCCAGCATCTCATTTTTCTATGCTATAGATCAAGCTACTAAAATTTAGCAAGTACAAAACTCAGATTATTGGACATTTAAATACAATAGTTGAATGGGAGCTGCAGCTGAGGCCTACACAACAGCACAGCAATACTGTATCTGAGCCACATCTGTGGCAACAATAGATCTTTAACCCCCTGAGTGAGGCCAGGGATCAAATTCACATCCTCATGGACACTATGCCAGGTTCTTAACCCACTGAGCCACAATAGGAAATCCCACAATTTACTTCTTCTTCCTAATTTATGTATAGTTGATTTCCAATGTTTTTTTAATTTTTGCTGTATGGAAAAATGACCCAATCCCTGTGCTGTGCAGTTGGACCCCATTGCCCATCCATTTCCAAATAACAGTTTCAAATAAACAGTCTGCATCCCAAAACCCAAACTTCCTGTCCATCTGACTCCCTTCTTCTTCTCCCCTGGGAACCCCAAGTCTGCTCTCCTTGTCTGTGATATGTTTCTGTTTTGTACGTAGGATCTCCTGTGCCATATCTTAGATTCCACAAATGAGTGTTATCATATGGTATTCATTTTTTCTTTCTGGCTTCACTTAGTATGAGAATCTCTAGTTCCATTCCCGTTGCTGCAAATGGCATTTGTTTATCTTTTTTTACTTTTGACCAGCTCTTTTCAGGAAAATGAAAAAAAAAAGTGCATGTAGCTCTTACCACCATAAAATGTTAACAAGGTTTAAAACAGAGAAAGAAAATGACTGGAGCACATACTCACTGCTATTTCATAGGGTAAATTTCTATTACTGTAGAAATGGCAAGTCACTTTCCTAAACTTTTCATGCAGACCAGAAGGAAGGAAAAATGCTTTTTAATTGCCCTCTCATCAATGACATTTTTTTTGAGTTTTTTATTTTATTTTTTACCTTTTATTTATTTATTTTTCTATTGTACAGCATGGTGACCCAGTTACACATACATGTATACATTCTTTTTTCTCACATTATCTTGCTCCATCATAAATGACTAGACATAGTTCCCAGTGCTACAGAGCAGGATCTCATTGCTAATCATCAATGATATTTTCATTAAAAATACTTGCTTCTTATTCATAGTCAAGACAATTTAACTCCCATATAAAGAATCTACATTTAAGGACTCCCTGTTACACTAAATGTGTTCAAAGTGGCCTGCATACAGCACTCATTAACAAAATATCCAGTAATCATGTCTCATGAAATCAGGAAAGAATTTCATTTTCATTCTGATGGACCCAAACATTACAGCTAATAAGGGGCTGCATTACTTCAAGGAAGCTTGTAATAAAGATGACAAGCTTTGCTCTATTGCCTGATTTCTGGGGTTTAGGGCAAGCCATAATCTTTACCACCGGAGTTTTCTTTTTTCCTGTTTGCTCACTGTATAGTAAAAAGGAAACTGATGAGAGATTAAAAAGAAAGCCACTGTAACCATCTCCTCTAATGAGAAGATGAGTGGAAATTAAGTCTTTATTAGGTGAATAAATAATTTTCAATTGAAACTGTTCATTTTCCTGGAACAAAAAAATATTAGGCTGAAAATTGTTTTAATGTCTTTGATCTAATGCCAGTTATTAAGTTCATAAAACAAGACACCTTCAAATAAATTCAAGTTTCAAGCTTATAAAGATTTTTTTTGGCAAGATGTATAAGGTATGCTGTCCAAAGATAATTTTATTTTTTCATAATACTATTCATTTAGGTAAGTAACAATAACAAGTAAGGATTGAACAAGGATTGTTTGGATCATAAGTATATATCACCAAAAATACCTAATAATAAAGCAGATTGATCAATTTGGAACAGAGCTATCTTTCAGGGAATATTTTGAATACCATTTTACTTTGATATAGTGTTAATATTAGATGACATTCTATTTTATTTCATTCTTCTAATGGAAGGAGCTTCTTTGTCTTTCTGCCTCCCCCACTCCCCTTCACTCTCACTCTCTCTGCATGTGTGACAATATGATTGGCTTATTTGTATGTGGTTTGGGGCGAAAAGTGGAGAAAAAATTTCATGAATGAAACAATGTAATATGAAGTTCTCAAAGAGGCAGACCATAGCTAAAAAATCATTGAATTTATGGAGGAGAAAACTAATTCTAAGCTTCACTCACTGGAGACCAAGAAATAACAGCATGAAATTTTATTGCTACAAGAATCAATACCGAGTCTTTTCCCTTTGTGAGACTATGTTTGTCACAGCAGATGAAAGATCGGAAATTTGTGTGCAGAATACATCGTGCTCTTTTCTTTTTTCACCATGTGCTCTAATTAGGGAGATTGAAGTGTCATCTGACAGATGGTTTAATACAGACAATTTAATAACATTTGAGCTATTCTGATGCTTGCTGGAAATATTAACACACTTAAAGTGAGGTTCTAATACATATTTTTGCTGCTATGTGGTCAGTTTCTCTTTAGTGTTCTTATCTTAACAAAAAAACAGTAGGATACTCAACACTACCATCATATGGTTAAGAAACATCTCTTCCTTTAAGAAAATATTATAAGCTATTTTGAACAGATTAACTCTCTATTTTTCAATGCATCAACTTGAGGAATACTAGAGGTATTGGCTAGTATTGCTCTAGTTAGGAAGTTACAACTTTGATGTGTCTAAGGATGGAGAAATTAAAGAATCCTTCCCATTGTGGCCCAGCAGGTTAAGAACGTGACATGTCTCTGTGATGATGCAAGTTTGATCCCTGGCCTCTCACAGTGGGTTAAGCATTCCACATTGCCACAAGCTTCAGTGTAGGTCACATCTGTGACTTAGTCCAGTGTTGCTATGGCTGTAGTATAGGCTCGCAGCTGCAGCTCCAATTTGACCCCTGGCCTGGGAATTTCCATATGCCATGGGGGAGGCCCTAAAAAGAAAAAAAAAAGAATATGTGCATTTAATTGTACAACTATATCAATCACTTGTGATGGGACATGATGGAATATAATGTGAGAAAAAGAATGTGTGTGTGTGTGCGTGTGTGCACGTGTGTGTGTGTGTGTGTGTGTGTGAGAGAGAGAGAGAGACTGAGTCACTTTGCTGTACAGCATAAATTGACAGAACATTGTAAATCAACAATAATAGAAATAATAAAAATCTTAAAAAAAGAAAAATATGCTCAGAGGGAAAAAGAAAATAATGTGGAAATTACATTAGTGTTGTTCTTAATTACACGAAATGAGAGATTTTCTCTCAACTTTTTAAACATAGGGGAAGTTCAAGTTATACTAAGTGCAATAAATACATCAGACTACAGCTATTTGACAAAATATGTGAATAAAATACTAGGACTTATCACCCAAACATAAAACAAGTGGAAATACACCTTATTAAGAAAGCATTTTACAAGGCGGCCTGACCACCAACTTCTTGACCAAATTCATTAAAATTGTAGTCTGTTTTACTTAACATTAATCTATAATTAGGGATATTTGTGATTGTATGAGGACCGTAAAACAGTTACTTTAGAGGGACCAAATCCACAGTCTGAAGTAAGAATGTATGTATTATTTATTCTGCAATTTCCCTAAGTGTAGAAGTCCTCCTGAGTTTTGGGGCCCTGTAGAGAATTGGCTAAGCAAATTATTTAAAGCCAGGAGGACCTTAAACATTTATTTAACTTAAAACTTATAAATGTGCATTCAAGCCAATCATTAAACACAGAACAAAGACTTTTTCTGTGAATGTCCACTGTTTAGACTTCTGCCTCATCACTTTGTCTTTTTTGAACAAACAATGCATATAATGCATCTTTTAAAAATTTCTAGTTTTGGTGTCTCAGCATCTTTAATATGTAGCAAAAATGTACAGATTCTTATGAAAGCAAGCACAGAGTCACCCTATATTTTTATGATTCTCTTATCTCTTTTTTAAATAATGTTTCACTATCAGCTGATTGAATTTTTTTTTCATCCTACACTTTATGAAGCCTTTCCAAAGCATTTAACTTAATTTGTATGTAACAGTGACTTTCTTTTCACACATATTTTTCAATTAAGGTAGAATTTAATTACAGTATATAATTATAAAGCTGATTTCACAGTAGGATACACATTGAAGCTAAAATAACATTGGCCTAAAGAAGAAAGAAGTTTCTCTCTCTCCAACAGACAAATCTGGTTAGGTATTTTAAGGCTGACAAAGTGGCTCAGCACTCACTAGGGACAGTGCCTTCTTCTAACTAGTTGCTCTAATGCTCCAACTAGTGGTACAAGATGACTGCTCCCATTTCTGCCATTCCATTAACATTCCAGACAGCAGCAAGAGGGAGGTAAGAGAAATATATGGTCCTTCCTTTTAATAACATGACCCATAATATGCATACATCACTTGAGTACAATTAGCATCTCATTGGAAAGGAGGCTGGGAAACATAGCCCTTTACCTGGGTGACCAGGTGTTGACTTAAAATTCTCTTGTTATATAAGAACCACTGGAAGGGAGAACAGATGTTGAGAGACAGGGTCTATAAAATATTCAGATCTACTGGTCAGCAGTTCTTTTGAAACCAGGCAAATGTTTGAGTAGGTTTTACTCTGCTTGTCCTCTGGTTGTGCTGCTCCAAATGGAGTGAGGAGCCCATGGGGCCAAGTGGACTAGCCTGACAAGAATCATACCTTCCATAGAAACTGACTACTCAGCACTTCAAAACTCCTTTTCTGAACAGCCCAGGGCCTGCTTCCAGTGCCTCAGGTAAAGCCTTTAAAAGATGAACTACATGCACTTCATGGGTATAATAGCAGTTTGGGTGAACAGGCTGGCAATATCACATGTGTATGATGCCTCCTGTAGAGACAGAGCTGGAGGTAGAAAGAGATGGGAGAACATGAGCCAGCTTGCCTGGTGCTGGATAATTCCAGTGCAGAACTCAGAGATGTTAGAAAAATCAAAAACTGAATCTAGACTTTTAGCTCATTAGGGAGGTATATTTGCCAAAGTAGGTAGATGGTATCAATTATCTGTAGCTATGTAACAAACCATGCCAAAATTTGGTGGTTTAAATGGTAATCATTTTATTGTTCTTGTGAGGAAAATTGCACAAGGTGTAGGCTGGTAGTAAAGGGACCAAGATGCTTCCCTCATGTGTTTGGAGCCTTGATGCTGGCTGCCAGCTGGGGCATCTTGGTCTCTCTATATGACCTCTATTTCCATGTGTTTGCTTATGATCGAAGAGACTATAATAAGCTTTTTTACATGGCAGCTGACTTCCAAGAAGGTTAAAATGAGAAGATGCAAGGTCTTTTAAGGCCTAGGTCCAGACATCATATTCTAGTGCTCAAATCAAGTCATAGAACTAGTCCAGATAAAGGGAAAGCAAATAGGCTCTACCACTTAATCAGAGGAGCAGCAAAGTCATATTGCAAAAAGACATAAGGGATGGGAAGGACTGCCATAACCACTTGAGAAACAATCTACATTTTTTTTAAATAATAATGTAAAAAATTACATATTTTTATATAAACAATATAAAATAATACAATAAAACAAATATCTTTTATTTAATAGTTTTTTTTTTAATTTAGGTATGATGTCTGTGTTTGTATTCTAGCCTCAATCTCTGAAAATATTAGGCATGTATCTATCTTTATGCAAATTCTACTTATTCCTGCACATCACATCCTTCTTCCCACACATAAAACATCTGCATCTTTAATTAAGACCTCCACATAGTTCCATCTAGTTCTTTCATTCAAATATCTGGTAATGTTCAATCCTTTCCACTCACTCCGAAGGACTCAGTGTGGTCTGGTAAGCCATATACTAAGTGGCAAGTTCTATTTCTTCTCTCATATGCATTATACAATGGTGGAATAGTAACAGTATAACCACAACAGCACTCTCCATTCAGAAAAAGGAAAATGGAGAACATGTGACAACTGTGAAGGCAAACTGCAAAGGCAACAGTGTAAGTCTCTTGGTTAGCCCAGCTGCAAGTCCAGGTTTTATTTCCTGGGTAAATAATGCTGTGGTCCTTCATGGCCCTTAGACTTTTCAACTATCAATTATTTTTTTCAGGAAGTGGATGATATATGCCTTTGTTGGGAGGCCATACAGCTCCTTTTTTTTTTTGGTCTTTTTTGTTTGTTTTTGTCTTTTTGTTGCTAGTGCAAAGGGTTATGGATCTGGGGGATTGCTTTAAGGTTCAAAAACCACGGGAATTTTATTGCTAAAAAGATCACAGTGTCAGTCTGCCAGCCCTTAATTTCCTAAAAAAACCTAGTGGGCTCTGTTATTTGCTTCTGATCATTTCCCTGTAACAATAGCTATAGCCAAGTATCTAAACATGGTTTATAAGCCTGGAAAGTCTGGACTTTGCTCACAGGCCTTTATTCCCTATTTCCATTTAATGGGGTTAAATTTGAGATAATCCATAGTAAGGGTTTTGAGTGGTAATAGCCTTAATCTGATCTTTGTGCTGGAACTCTCAGCATGCTTTGGGGATCAGTCAGTGTGCTTTATAGAAATGAAATCTTGTGAACTGGTTGAGAAGTTGGTTTAAGATAGTTGGTAAAGGGTTCTTCTACTATAGAATAAATTAAAAATAATGAGAGTGGGTTTCAAACATTAACTTTCAATTCTTCCTCATTATTTGGTAAAACCATTAGCCTAGAGTGGCTGAGAGAACTGTCCCTGTCATGACTGGCTTCAGATTTATATTTTTCTTTCTTAAGCATATATGATTCCTCTTATTTTCATTTCATTTCCCCCTGAATGTAGTGAATCAAAGTTCAGAGTATATATGCAGTGTTTTAAACAATTATATGAAAAAGAAATGTTTTCACTTTTAACGCCTTCCCCAAATGCTTCAAAATGGTTTATTTCTACTTGTGTTGCATTGCTGCTCTGGTCTGTGCTCTTATTGTTCAACATCTCTTTTGCTTTCAAGGTTTTCCCACTTAGATGGTTTTCCTAAATCAGGGCTGCCCAGTAGATACAAAATGAAAACCAGATATGTAGTTAATAAATGTGCTAATACCGTTATTAAACTTGTAAAAATAAATGGAATATTTAACTTAGCATAAAAATTATTATTTCAAATGTAACTAATACAAAAATTGGGATATTTCCTTATCCTTTTTCATAACTAATCTTCAAATTTTGGTGTGTATTTTAACTTTAAAACACATGCAAATTTGGATTATCTACATTTCAAGGGCTCAATAGTTAGAGTACAAGTCTAGAGGTTTGCAATAACTTGAGATGTGGGCAGGACATATTAATTATCATTTACTATGTAAATGTACTTTTCTAGGCATTGTGAGGGATAGCAATTTCCTCACCTTAAAAATTGGTTTTAGGGAGTTCCCGTTGTGGCACAGTGGTTAACGAATCCAACTAGGAGCCATGAGGTTGCAGGTTCGATCCCTGCCCTTGCTCAGTGGGTTAACAATCTGGCGTTGCTGTGAGCGGTGGGGTAGGTCGCAGACGCAGCTCGGATCCTGCATTGCTGTGGCTCTGGTGTAGGCTGGCAGCTGCAGCTCCGATTAGACCCCAATTAGACCCCTAGCCTGGGAACCTCCATATGCTGTGGGATAGGCCCAAGAAAAGGCAAACAAACAAACAAACAATTGGTATTTAGTGAATACAATAAGGGATATGCAATATAATTATACGATGTCTCTCAAACAGTAATGTTCTAGAGAACACAAATTTGAGTCATTCTTGTGTCTCAAGACATAATTGTCTTGGAGACAATTAAAGTTCTAGTTTCTTTTTTCTCTAAACAGAGAGGCAAAGTAGGGCTTTTTTTTTTTTTTCTCTATTTGGTAAAATGTATTCAAGGAAAGTCTATCCAGATCTTATAACTATCATCTCCCATCTTTTGCATAAAAAGAGCCCTGATAAGCCTGAGAGCGGCTGTTCATGTATTTGATATGAAATTATCTTGGGAAAGATTAAATGTTAAATTACTCTTGAAAAAATGTTTTTCACCTATAACGCACTAAAGTTGTTAAATAGCACCCCTGATTTATTCCCCTCAAGTTAAGTCCTACATCTCTCACATGCACCCAGGAAATCAACATTCTAAGATCTTACTTCACAAAGTATTTGATCATTTATAGTAAAGTAAACAAAATGTCTACCTCTTGGAATTCACATGTGCCTCAGGCTTCTTGGGGCCACCTTTCATTCTAAGATTTAAATAAAATGGTTTGAGCCCCCTTTCTATAAAATAAGATGACCTAGGTTCCATCTAATTCCCCTCCCTTTAGGGGAGCCAAACTCCTCTAAAAGATTTGAAGAAATGAAGGCTATTTCAGGTTTGCTTCTCTGTTGTCATTCGCGGGACTCAGCAGGAGCTATTACTCTTTTACCTAGACTCAGGCTTTCATCACTTTGTGGCTAGTTTCCACCTACAGCTTTGGAACTGTGCTTCCCTTCCTTCATTCCCAAAAGTACCACAGTATTAAATGACTGGGCTTCTATGTTAAACAGATTTCTGCTGAAGCCTTGGGAGAAGTAAGATAATAATTTCCACACAGTCAAAAAACAATTCTCCTACTGAATGCCCTCTCACAAACCATGTCCCTGAGAATCTTATCTGTCTAGACCAGTAGTGTCCAACAGAAGGTTTGCACTGTCCATTCCAGAGCCCCTAGCATCATATAGCTATTGAGCACTTGCAATGAGGTTAGTGTGTTCTTAATATTCACACCTTAGGCATATGGAAGTTCCCGGGCTAGGGGGTGAATCAGAGTTGTAGCTACAGTCTACGCCACAACCATGCCAACACTGGATCTGGGCTCCATTTGTGAGCTAATCTGCAGCTTGTGGGCAGATTAACCCACTGATAGAGACCAGGGATTGAAACCACATCCTCACAGATACAATGTTGGGTCCTTAACCCACTGAGACACATTGGGAATTCCATAACTAAATTTTTAATTTGATTAAATTTATGTGACTAGTGGCTACCATGTTGGATAGTGTAGTTCTAAAAGCTTGATTCCCTTTCTTTTTCCAAAGTCCTCACTCCTATTTATCAAGCATTAATAATTACAACATCCTTGTAATTTTATTTCAAAGAGAGAGATTTCACTTAATTTTTTCTTTAAGTCTTGCCTATTGTGATTATCCTGAGACTTCTACTACATACAATAAAAAAAAGCTCAGGGTGGCCTATCAAAATGTTTCCCTAGACCTGAAGAACAATTTATCTTGGTAACTGTCTATAGCTAGAGGTCTTAAAAGAGTTGCAAATAATCTTGTTTTAAAAATTAATGTTTTCTTTTGATTATACCTTTTCTTCAGTAAAATCTTCACAGTAACCAGAAAGGAAGATTGCTCATAAACTCTTCCAATGGGTAATGTCCCAGAAAAGACGAAAACATATTATCTACTATCCTACGGAAACTTCACAGGTTACTCAATCCTATGACTTGCAATCTTAGAATGAGAAACCATTTTAGGCACCCTGTCCAAAACCCAAAGAAACCTCTTCAAATTATTTATGTAACTTAATTGGAGAATTAGAATAAGCAGCTGTCTCTTGAGTATGAGGGAATGGGTGTGACCAGAATGTCAAGTTGGTTTTCTATACTGAGCCTTGTAGCCTTGAAATGCAATGCCCATTTCCATGTTTTTGTTTCTTTGAAAATGGTGGACTCCTGTCATTAAAATAATCTCTAACAAATTAAAAAAAGGAGTTCCTGTCGTGGCACAGGGGTTCGATCCCTGGCCTTGTTCAGTGGGTTAAGGATCTGGCATTGCCGTGAGCTGTGGTATAGGTCACAGTTGTGGCTCGGATCTGGCATTGCTGTGGCTGTGGCATAGGCCGGCAGCAACCACTCCGATTAGACCCCTAGCCTGGGAACCTCCATACACCACTGGTGCGTCCCTAAAAAAAGACAAAAGACAAAATAAAAATAAAAAATTTAAAAAAAATCTCCTTTTCCCATGTCTGCTCCCCACTCTGGAATCCAGAGAATATTATATTGAACCCTCTGTGAACTTCCATTTAGGGTCATATTCTGCCTGTACGTGGCATGAAGCTCTTCTTCCTAGAGATTTCCAAAGTCCCTGCTTTTACAAAAGGGGTGAGAGTCCCAGTAGTAAACTAAGCCCATGTGCTTACAGGATATAAAAAGTTCCATTCCTATGGAAGTTCTTCTTCCTCCCTTTCACTTGTTGCCAGAATCTTCCTAGATAAGCCTTAGCTTATACATCATTAAAGGTGACTTCTTGTTGGGCCTACTGCTTGTTAAGTATTCATTCTCACAATCATAGAAAGAGAGTGACATTTTCATTTTAGAGTCTTATGTCTCAATCTCAAAAATAACCAGAACTTTGGGCTTTGCAGGGCGTCAGTGATGGCTGGTGGCCACCTCAGTGACTTATGAAACAATAATTAGAATTCCTTAGTTGCCAATGACATTCACCTCTGCAATCATGTGCTTTTCCTAGATTTGCTTCATAGAGGCTGCAAGTTTTCATCAGATCAAGTGAAATACATCCTTTTTATGCTCATCTGTCCCAAAGTGGTAGCAGAATAGTGGTGTTTGTTATCACTGGCTCAAAGTCCTCTAACTGGAAGGGATAGTATCTGTCCCCATGCAACCTTAAGTAAAGAAATTTTGAGACCAGATTTTTTCTGCCAGCAACTTCTGTCTGTGTCTGAGCTGGTTCTTCCTGTGCTGGGATGAAGTGTTTTCTATTGACCTCCAATGCCATCTGTCTTTCTTCCTCCTGATGAATTATCCTTGTTAATTAAAAGAAATATCCTATTTACTTTGAGATCTTACAATATAATTTTACTGTAAATAGATCCAGTACTTATTTTTTCCAGTTAAATTGAAATATTTTTTCTAACTTTATCTGATGAATAAATGTATTTACAATATAAACATTTTTTGAGCACATAGTATATGAAGCTATAGTTTGAGATACTGGGTATACAGCAATGAGCAAAATTTACACAAATCCCCACTTTCATGGAGTATATATTGCAGTTTATTTTCTGATGAAAACAGAAAATGAGATGGTCCTAAGTTCTGTAAAGAACTTTCCCTTTTTGAGTAGAAAAGCATGAGAATGGGAGAGAGGCACTGAAAAGGATCCATGGGGGTAGCTTCTAGTATAGGTAAGATGGGCAGGGAAGACCTCATTAGTAAATTAATATTTGATCAGAGACTTAAAGGAGATGATGCAGTAAACCAGGCAGAGCTCTGGGGAGGGGTGTTGCAGAAAGATGGGACTGCTAAGTACAAAGTGTCGCCATGTACAAGAAAGAGCAGAATGGATAGTGTATTCTGGAGTCAAACTAGGAAGGAGCCATAGTAGCTGAAGTTAGAGTGAGAGAGAGGAGCATGACACTACAGTGTCTTACAGATATTTGTCCTTTTGTTTTTACTCTGAAATAAGACACCATTGGTAGATTTGCGGCAGAAGAACAATTCACACAAACGAAGATGTTTTTCTTCCTTCTCTGTCATGCATGTTTAAAAAATACATGGTACTCTACAGATTTGTCAGGACCTGCTCCAGCATTGTGCATATCTGGGCAGACACAGGAAAAAACGGCCACATCATCAAGGACAGACCATCAGAATTTCCCAACATTCTTATATTTTTTCAAAAGTAATCTGAAAGAATTAAGTTTGGGATACAATTTCCAAACTTTCAGATGAGTCACCAATTTCCAAGCAAGGAAATGGAAAAATAGTGGAAAAGTCACTGAAGGAAGATCTGACAAGTCCACATAAATGGACAGAAATGAAGCATAAACACTTCAATCCTGAGATACCAGGACAACATCCCTGAGGGAAAATAATCTAAACCATTCTTCTAGAATGATAAGCCTGGGGGTAAAAAATCCAGTACATCTATAACAATGACCACTCTGCTTTCAAGTACTTCTCAGGATGTATTAGTGGTATATAATTAGCTAAAACCAATTCAACTGAAATTTGGCCATACAGCCTGTTGACATTACCACACCCACTTCAACCTCCACACATCTGTGGGTCGTCATTATGATCACTCTTTTTCCAGGAATATTAAGCAATTTGTCATGGGACAGACATCTGGAAATGAACCTGCTTAGTTTGAGCATGGTCTTTTTGTTTTATAAACCATACTGCCTCCAACTAGAAATTCTAGGTCAATCCCTGTATCCTTTGGAGGAAAACAGCATTGACAATATGTACTCCAACTTTCAAATGAAACACTGAATCCACTGTCAATTTATAGTAAATAAGGACCCATTAGTCTCACATAGCAATATGAAATTTTTACACATATTGACAATAAAATTTAAAGAGATGTAACACTCTTTTTTTTTAAGTTCTTTACAAAGAGAGCCATGGAGTTTGGAATCTTTTAAAAATAACATTTATCTATACACAATATGTGTTTGTTGAATTAGTTCTGTCATAATCCTGGCACCCAAAGTCAGCCATCATTGACATTTAGGCATATTTTCTTTTGCTCAGTATTTTTGTCTTGACTTTTCTTTAGAAAAATCATACTTATAATTTATATCTGCACATAGTTTTACCTTATAATTTTAGTTAACATAATATCAAAGCATTCCTCCTGCTGTTTTATAAACTCCTCAAAATATATTTTTAGCTTAATACTTCTAGAATATTACATATTTATGAAATTTACCTTCTAAATACTTCACTAGCTCCATACCTCTGTCTGTATAAGGTCCTGAAATCCTTAGTGGAGCAAATTAGGCTTGTCATGATTTCCTCTTCTTGACTCTCTAGTTTTTTTTTTTTTTTTTTTAATCTTTCTTTCATTTCTCAAGGGTACCTTAACCTCTCACGGTTTGCAATGACTTGGTATTTTTGAGCCAATCACACTTTCTCAATTTTTGCATAATTTCACTCTTGGCCTTCAATGCCTTTACTTTTATCACCTGATACAAAAATACTTGTCTTAAAGACTGAGGTTTAGGATTAGCTTTTCTGAACAACTATTCTTGACTGCCCTTCCCCCACCCAAACTTCTCCAGGACTGGGAGGTTTCCCCAGCTTGTGAGCCCCAGAGCAGCCTTCATTTACCACAGGCCTCATTTCTTCCTCTAGACCTGGAGTTGCATGAGGATGAGGGCCTTGTCTTTTCCATGTTAGTATTATAGTTCTTAGCTTAGTTCCTGGCACACAGAAGGCATTCATGTACTATAGGCTGCAAGAATGAATCAATGACTACAAATAAGTTCTCCCATTTGTGTCCCATTAATAAGCCCTTGACCTCTTTTACATAAAGTCCCTATATATTGTCCTTGTCTACTGTGTACCCGCTATGTTTATTGACTCATTCTCTGTGGTCACTTTAGGTTTTAAGACTTAGAGTTCTTTGTCCACATTTCACTAATAAAGTTGAAGAAAAAGAATCCCATTGAAACAAATTTGAAATGAAAAACAAGGAAAAAAACCTGCTAAGCATATCTATGAATCTACGAATGTTAGGTATGTACAGAGAATTCCACATTTGAAAATATTCAAACATGAATAACGGTATTTATTTCTAATATTAAAGCAGTTCTAAAATGAAATTTTTAAGTGGGTAGTACCTGTGCAAGTTTCCCATTTTTTTGCTTCCACTAATTAGATATTGCTGTGACCACCTCTTAGATATATACTAACTACCCTGCACAGGAGTATCTTCAACTGAATAACTTTCCTCAGGCTGAAAATGAAGCAGGAAGGGATAGACTGACAGATTTATGACCTTGAGCAAGTCATTTAATTTTTCTGAGATTCAACTCTACTACCTGCAAAATGGACAGAAATATCATATCTGATCCACGAGCCTTTGAGAATTAAATATGCAACTGCATGAAAGAACTCTTTACTATAATTTCCGGCATCAAGCTTGTAGTTACTGACTTGATATGTATTTTGTGACTCTGGGTCTACATGCCTAACCAGCTGTTTCAACTTAATTTTTACCTGTTAAACTCCTTCTCTTTGTCATAAAAAACAGTCTGTATTCTCTTTTAAATTCCAGTTTTCTTCTATTCCCTATTCAAAATCTAGGACTTGAGTTAAATCAATAATCTGTTTTGTGATTCTACTAAGAATCCTCATCCCCCCCCCCCCCACTAGTCAGATGTCTGGCTTCTCTTAGAATTATGGCCAACTGGTTGTTGATAGTCCACACTGAAGGTAGGAGAGAGGGTCTTGCTTATTCTTAAACAGTTAAATAGTTATTTTCCAACCCACATATAGAGAGATTGCTATTTACAAATATACAAACACCATCACCTGATGTTTAAATACTGTCAATGACCTTATAAATATTTTTTATCAATACCAATCTCCACTGATAACACTTAAGATAATACTATGTATGAAAAAAGTTTGAAAAACTTTCAGGGGAATGCTTTGCACATAAATTCTTCTGCATTTTGATGGATTTTTCATTATAGTAGTTTTAACTTTACACAGGAAAAATAATTATTGCACAAAACATTTGAATATTTACAATGAGTAAATTACTGTTTTTACATGATTAAAGTAATACAAACATCAATAATAATTTTTTTCACAAGTTGCTTGCAGTGTAATGGGTAAAAATAGGTACATGCATGTATAACTTCACTTTAATCTCTTTAAGACTTCTAAATAAGAAGATAAGAACCTAATACAAATATGACTTTATTTTACTTTTTACCTTTTTCAAAAGCCAAAATGCCAAAGAACTTTTGTTTTACAATGTAATTTATTTTAAATTAGCAAAATAAATCTTGCTATGAAGTATTAAAGGATGAGATAAGCCTATGATTTATATGAGTTATTGGGATCTTTGTTGTAATTCTTCAAAATTTATGGAGTTAAATGTAGGTGTGAGTTGAATTTTTCTGAGGTTTGTTTATCTGGGTGACAGTGCATGCTGATATTGTAGCTGATTTACAGCCTCCCTTGGTTTTTAATTGTAAACATGTACGATAAACTGGTTTTGTAGAATAGTTTATAGATTTTGTTTTTATCAACAATCATTTGTACTATCCGTTTTAAAATGACCATATGGAAATGTCTCCAAGTTTAAGAAAATAGATTAGTGTGCCTCTAAAACAGCATTGGATACAGACTGCACCATAAACTAGTTCATTTATATGTGGTGTCATTACCACCTTCACTGTGGTTATACTTTTTGGTCGAAAATATATGGAGGCTGTTTTATAAATATACCCCCAAAGTATATAAGATATTATATTTAAAATCCTAATAAAATACATTAACATTTTGCATCCTAGAACACATGTCTCTTCAGGACTCAGTGGGAATTCTCTCCAGCTTCATTAACCACCACTCCCTTGGTCAAGGGAGCAAGGACTCTGCAATAATAGGAAGGACGGGACTTCTGGACTGAGACATGGATGTTAGTAGGAGAGGTGAGACGGTGGTTGGCTTCTCAGGAGTGTACACTAGGGTCGTATAAAAGATTTGGGAATTGGTTAATCAGAGGAAAATGAGAAAGTTCCTATCCTTTCTCCTAAGCTTCTCAGGATTCCTCTTCCCCTATCTATTGAAGACTCAACCCTTATAATTCTGCCCCTCGCAAGAGCTTCCCCCCATCAGGACCAAGGAATAAATGATGATGGAAGATTGTGATGGGGAAGAGAGGAGAGAATGAAAAGCAGTAAACATTTTTAACACTGATTGCCAGAGGTGAATTCTCAGAAATCTACACAGTAAAAAAGTATTCCTGATAGTCACTGAAAACCAGAGCCAGGCTCTGGTATTTGCCAAGACTTTTATGGTTGCTATTTTCTTGCAAAATTTTAGACACCAAGCTTCTTTCCTCTTAAAGAAGATAGTCATATTCTGTATTTTGAAGTTCTGAGAATAAGGTAAGATTAATTTTCCATGGATCCAATCAGATTTCTCTTTTTCACTGTGTTGTCTTCACACAAGGAAATACCTAGAATATGTTTCACAGTCTGTGGCAAACTGTTAAAAGAGCCTGGTTATAAACATGGCTTTGGAGGCAGCAGGCCTGTTCTCAACCAGTAATGGGATCTATGTTGGGCAACCTTTCATAAGCTTCAGTTTCCTCATCTGTAAAGAGTGATAATAATAGTACTCACATCACAAAGTCATTGTGAAAAGCGTGCTAACATATGGAAAGAGCTGTGGAGAGAACCTAGCACAAGATAAATGCTCTATACAGGTATTAATATATTATAGTTCCCAAGTCCCTTTCTTTTCCTTTGTCAATATCTTTTCACCCCTCTTTCCTTTTCTTCAACACTACTTCTAATCCTTCAGTCACCAGAGACTGTTGCTGGTAGTAGAGTAAGGCACTGGGGTGAGGAGAAGCATGTATGGACTATATCAGGCTTCCCAGCAGAGGCTCGGACCATGAACTTCATTCATTAAGACCAAAACTGCCTTGTATGCCAAAGGAAAAAAAAAAATGGCTATTAGTGAAGGACTGCTGAGGTAACTTGAAGCCATAATTTTTCATTGCAAGTTTCTGATCAACTTCCATTCTCAATGGACAATTTACCAGAGTGGTAGGTGGTTACAAATGTGAAAGAACTCTTCAATACATTTCCTTTTATGAAACTCACAGACCATGTGTTGAATTTGTCTAAAGGAACTTATCAGTTATGAACTGAGCCTAACAAATATCATATTTTTGTTTTAAATATTTCATTAAGGGACTTTCATAATGGAGTTCTCTATTTTCAAGAGCTATAGTCAAGAGCTGTCCATTTTTTTAAATGTGTGCTGTGTAATATTTATTTTTTCAAGCTTATTGAGGTATATGTGACAAAATTGTAAGGTATTTAAAGTGTGCAATGTGATGATTTGATGTATGGATACATTGTGAAGGGATTCATCCCACAGGGTTAATTCAAACATTACATATTTGTCTTCCCTTCTTTTCTTTTTTTTTTTTTTGTGAGATCATTTAAGTTCTACTTTTTTAGCAAATTTCGTTAATGATATTATCAACTCCAGACATCTTGTTATATATTAGCTCCTCTCACTTTATTCATCTTATAACTAAAAGTTTGGAACTTTTTACCATATTCTTCTTATTGCCCATCCCTCATCCCCTGGCAACAACTTCCCTATTCTCTGTTTCTACGAGTTCATCTTTTTTTTTTTTTTTTCGGTCCCACACGTAAGTGATATATTGCAGTATTTACTTTTCTCTGTCTAGCTTATCTCACTAAGCATAATACCCTCAAGGCTCATCCACGTTGTCACAAATGGCAGAATTCTATTTTGTGAAGCTGAATAATTATATATATATGAAATTTCTTTTTTCATTCATTTGTTGGTGTTTCCATACCTTAGCTACTGCGAACTATGTTTCAAAGAACATAAGAATACAGATATTTCTTCTAGAAAGTGGTTTCATGGGACTGCTGGTTTATAATGGTAAATCTTATTTTTAATTTCTTGAGGCATCTCCGTTCTGTTTTCCACAGTAACTATACCAGTTCACATTCCTACCAACAATGTACAAGGGTTCCCTTTTTTCTACATTATCATCAGCCTTTGTTCTCTTATCTTCTTGATAATAGCCAGCCTAACAATTGTGAGATGGTATCTCATTGTGACTGTGATTTACATTTCTTTGATGATGAATGATGTTGAGCAGCTTTTCATGTACCTATTGACCATTTGTATGTCTTAGGAAAAGTATCTATTCAAGTTCTCTGCCCATTTTTTTAAACTGGGTTATTTGTGGGTTTTTTTTTTTTTTTTTGCAATTTTTTGCAATTGAGCTGTGCATTCTTTGTATATTTTATTAACTTCTTACAGCTGTTTCCTCTTGAGACAAGAAAAGCATTTAAAATTAATTTTAAAATACTAAAAATAAAAAACTTTAAATTTGTAGTTTAAACTCTGAATTAAGTGCCCATTTGACTCAAAGAGTAAGAATAAATGGCCAGGTTTCTTATTTTATTATATAAGTAATTTATCTTTTAAAAAAATCAGCCAAATATAGGAAAAAGTTTGAAAAACAAAAAAAATTCACTGTTCCTGTGCATATTTTATACTTTTATTTCTAGTCTTTGCACACATTTTAAAAAATAGGATTGTATTGACTATACATTTTTGTCTTTTCATTTAATATTAATTGCTATTTTAAAATATTATTCTTTTTTGATTCTTTTTTTATTACTCAATGAATTTTATTACATTTATAGTTGTACAACAATCATGACAACCAAATTTTATAGCATAAAATATTAATAATGGTGCTTAATATTCGCTTGTATGAATATATAGTAATTTATCCTTTTATGTAAATGGGGGCATTTATCCTCTTGTGTCCAAAGAAACAATTATGTTGTTTCCTGTCTTACAGATAAAGTGATGTTGAAAATTCTTAAATCTTAATATTTATCCTTATGTAGAAAACTATGATGAAAAGAATGATGATGCCAATTGTTTCAAAGGAAATTTTCATTGTATTCTTCAATTTTAATTGTGGAATTTAAGGATGCAAGCATGTGTGTTTTGAAATAAAGTGGAAAGGGATCTGCTAAAGAAGAGATGGCTGGAGTTCCTTGTCATAGCTCAATGGAAATGAATCTGACCAGCATCCATGAGCACAAAGGTTTGATCCCTGGCCTTGCTCTGTGGGTTAAGGATCCCAATATGGCTCAGATCCTGCATTGCTGTCACTGTGGTACAGACAGTAGCTATAGCCCTGATTTGACCCTGAGCCTGGGAACTTCCATATGTCATGGGAGCAGCCATAAAAAGAAAAAAAAAAAAAAAGAGAGAGAGAGAGAAAGAGATGGCTAACAACAGCTGTAATTTCAGTATAATTTTAACAAACCTGGACTAGCAATTTAGCTATAGCAGAAAGCAAGAGTAAGGATATATTATTTGAAAGAGGGAAAAGAAAAAGAAGTAGAAATCTGGTTGGCTTTATGACTCAAAATCAGGATTTCAGAAGTAAAGACACTGAAGATTTTTACAAGAAGAAAAGATGAGAAGATATTTTTATTGTATTCTTAAGAAGTGATTATTCAGATACATATATTTGCATGAGTGATACTGAATTTTAGGAAGAGCTTAGAAGAAAACTAAAAACCATCATTAAGTAGATGGCCACTGATATAGCAAAGGTTCCTCTAACCACAACCACACAGCACTTAACTGTACTGAGAGTGATGGTCCAGGTATGCAAGGGAATGTAAAAATGAGCCTCAAGGTTAAATAAGATGCTAGGAAAATGTAAACAAATTTACCACAGAAAACAATATATTTAATCTATACTTTGTTATGTATTGTTTTAGTCATTAAAAAGTTATAAAGTAAAATATACTGAGATAGGAAATCCAATACTGTCTCTCATTCCATGTAATAATTAAGGGAACAGAATAACCACAAGGTGGTAGTATTCAACAAGAAATCAGAAGCCACTGAGTAGGATGCCCTTGTTTTCTTGGGCATGCTAATACTCTGAGAAGGTTTTCCTAAACTGTTAAATCAAAAAGGAACAAACACTGGGAATTTAAAGGGATACATTACTAACTGCTCCATCTACCTCATTGCCTTAGGCCATTTTATTTTTTGAAACATACCGCCCATAAATGAGGTTGTGTGCTTTTCTAGAATTAGAAACTGCGGCAAGGCTTGAAGACCCTCAAAGAAAAATCTTCCTCTCTTGGCTAAGCGCCTGCTGTGGGACTTCATGTGGGAAGGAAGAAGGGCCAGAGCTCTGGGAACAGGAAAACAGAAGCGCTTCTGTTTTCTTCAGTTTTACATTTGTCAGTTTCTCCAGAGGGCAAGGCATCTCCATGTGCTTGGCAGAGGATGGTTTTGGGCTGAGCAATATGGAATCTTTTGTGAAACAGACATTGGTTGATTTATATTACTATAGAAACATGTGTTTGAAAAATTTAAAGGGAGCAAGGACACTGGGAAAAAAGAACAATTTTGCTTTGGTAACTCATACTACTTTCAGTTATTTTAAGCCACGTGAAAGTCAACAGCAAATAAACTATATATTAAAACACAGATATTAATTTTTTTTTTGTAAACTGTCACCATAAATGAGGTTAACTTTTAACTTTTAATCTTTTAATCAGTCTCTTCTAAGACTGGGTATGGGCTAAACTATTGTTGAAATTCTACCCTTGCCCTCCTGGATAACTGTCATGATTGTCTCAAAATACACATGGCCCCTAGATTTAAACCACCTGGTCCTAAAAAATGAGATACATTTGGTAATAGGGGAAAAACCCATAAAAAAATCTCTTATCTCAATAAAAAACTTTATGATGTCAGCATTTTGAAAACATTAAGGAAATACCTAATAAATGGAGAGAGGCTAAGGAAAGGGGTTGGAAGTAAAGAAAGATGTCCAGAGGCAAAAATAGGTCAGAACAACAGAAATGAAAGTAATTTAGGCCTACTGAACATTTGAGTGAAGCATTCTGTGAGGTTTAGCAGCTCTTGAATTGGAAAGCGGTGTTGCTATTTGGTTATAATGGGAAAAACATAATTTCCTTTGCAGTTGGTACATTTATATCCCCTCTGTCCTGAAACCCACAAATCTGTCCTAATTCCTGGACATGTTCATGGCTGGTGGGCTATTTCTTACTTAGACCAGATGGGAAGATAGAGGAATGTGAGATCAGGAATACTCACAAGAAGGGGTAAATCTGAAAACATAGAAAGGGATGAAGAAAGAAAAAAGTACAAAAGATAGGGAGTTAGCATCAAGGGCAGATTTAGAGCTTTTCTGGTCCCTGACTAGGGGAGAGAATGGTGAAATAACCCAGAGAGAGATAAAGAGAGAGCTAGGATTTTCGTGACTCTGCCATCTTCTCAAGCTGAAAAATCCATCTTGCATTTTCTTTTCACTGCCAAGTAAGTGCCAGTGATATACACCAATTTTCTTTTACCATTGGGTTTCCCAGTTTAAAAGGCTGTGTAATGTCACCAGATTCCTCAAAATTATCCTGTAGGTTGGAATTGTTCCCCCAGTTATCTTATTTCACACCTGATTTGATCCCTCACTGGAATCTGGCTTCCTTTGTCTTCTGATGGCCCCCTAGATGTCCTTCTCTGTCTCCTCTTCAAGTCTTGCTTCTTGGATGCCGATGTCTCTGGAGTTCACTCCAGACGTCTTTCCTCCGGCTTGAACCACTTTCATAGGATGAGCTTCTTCCCGTGTGGACAGTCTTCTAATTCTCTGCTGATAAATCTCAAATCCATACTCATTCCTAGCCACTCTCTTGAGCTGCAGAACTTGATATGATATCCCATTGTCTGAGGAACTTCTCTGAAAAATATCTTCAGGAACCTCGCACTCAGCAGGTTCCTGTACTGATAACAGGCCTTTCCGGCTGAATATTCCCTCTTCTGTTGTTTTTTTTTTTTTTTTAGTAAGGAAACACTATCAGTTCCCCAGCCCCCAAATTTTGGGGTTTTCCCTCCAACATCATCTACTTCATATTCATCAGTAAGTCTTTGAGATATATTTTATATATTTTAACACATTATGTTATAAATGTATTCTTTGCTTTATATGCTTAAACACATTATATATTTGTGCCTATCATCCATCTCTTTGCTCAGATTTTATTTTTTCTCTGTTCCAATAGCTTCATAACTTAGTTCATTTAGTCCTTCATACAAGCTAGTGTCAGACCTACCTTTCCAAAAGACAAATCAGATCCCACATCACATTTCCATTCCTACAAACTTTCTCTGGTTTCCCATGATCCACTGATTAAAAACCAAACTTTCTAACACAGCTTCAAGGTTATTCATGATCTAGACCTAACACATGATCCCAGCATCTCTTCATCCCTTTTACACTTGAGCCACTCCAATGGACATGTCATCCCTGTTACCCCTTAGCAAATTCTAGACTTTTCCTAAAAGGTCCCCTTTCCCATTTTCTTGATCATATTGATCAAGACTCAGATCAAGCGCCAACTCCTTTAGGACACTGATTGATATTTTTTAGGACCCATTACATAATAGGAATTCTGTCAATCTTTTATTTTTCTTAAACTGTAAGAGGATTTCAAGCTATTGATTAAATAATTCATTCATTTTTCATCTATTTCCATAAGTATAATTTGTGTCAGCTATCATGCTGCTTCATGGGAAGACACAAAAGAATCAGATTAATCTTTGCCCTTAAAGGGCTTACAGTGTATTAGGTAATAAACACCGAGACAAGTGGTATTATAATGCAATTATGCAGCTCTTTGCCTCCACGAAGGATTCAAACATTATTTCCTTTCCAATACCCAACAACTGTATGTCTACCAAGTGGATCTTTCCTCTGTTATACCTGGGCACATGCTGCAGACTTGGCCAGTTCCTAGTATTCTGTTTTTTTTTTTTTTTTTTCCTTTCTTTTTGTTTTCAGCATGACCAGGGCTTGCAGGACTAAACTTGTTTTTTTTTTTCTCCCCTTTAAAGCTGCCTTACCTTACTTGATTTTCTTGGGTTTCCCTAGTTTCCTATAAAGAAAAGCAAATAGGCACTTTCATTAGATGGGTTTTACTACTGTATGATCAAGACTGGGAAACAGACAGGGTAGAATGAAAATAATACACAGGGAATTTACCAAGTTTAAGAGGATCCTCCAAAATTAATTCAGTGTGTCTTGGCATATGGTTTCTAAAGTCACTGGGTATCCAATTGGTTGGCTTTTATCCCACAAAATAAACCACTGCTCTTTCCCCTTCTAACTCCAACTAAAGGGCTTGCTTACCTCATTCTCTTTAGAGTTCCCTTTCTAAGTAAGGAGGGAAGGAAGAGCTATCAGAATTGCACAACGCTGATCTAAGTACCATCACCTTGGTTCCCTCCCAATTAAGGGGGTGATTCATGTCTCTGTAGACCTTTAAATTTGAGGATATCTAAGTCCACCTGACCCCCACCTCACACAGGGAGGTTCACATTTGGTCTTTAGCATACAGAAATTTATTTTAGTCTTTCAGTTTATTTTTCCTACGCTGATTTTGTCTTAGAGCTTGCCTGGAAACTATGGCAACAGCAGCCACTTTCTTTGATTGGTATACCATTTCTTCACATCCCTGAATGTGGGTTAATAAGTGGCCATGCATTTTAGGGCAAAGGAAGTGTAAGACTCACCAAATAGTAAACTCTAGGAGGGCAGTAATTTTTTTGTGTTCTTATTTTGTTCACTGAGTTGTTATTAGTACCTAAAATAGTGCTTGAAAAGTAGTAAACAAACACTGTTTAAAAGAAGGAAGACATTATATTTTAGTACACTGAACTGTGACAATCTCAAATTAATTGAAGCTAATAACAAATCAATAAATACTTTTTAATAACCTCATAACTAATGCTGAGTCCTAATAGAACTCAGATATTTTGGCTTTTCTAGATACCATTTAAAAATTCTTAAATAACTTTAACTTTTTTTTTTTTTTTTTTTGACTTTTTGTCTTTATAGAGCCGCACTCCCACGGCACATGCAGGCTCCCAGGCTAGGAGTCCAATCAGAGCTGCAGCTGCCGGCCCACGCCACAGCCCAGGGCAACGCCAGATCCCCAATCCCCTGAGCGAGGCCAGAGACCGAACCTGCAACCCCATGGACCCTAGTCGGACTTGTCAACCACTAAGCCACCACCGGAACTCCCAACTTTAGCTTTTTAATGCGATGATCTAATTAGAACAATTTCTTTTGTGTTGTCAATAGTAGTTATTTCATAACAACGACATATCCAAGTATCTAATTTTTGTACAAATTATACATTTTTCGTATTACATTTTGAAATACTTTTATAAGAAAACCTAATCTAGTGAGGTAGTAGATAGAAGTTAATATTTTAAATTAACTGAAATTAAATCAGCAGAGCTATTTTCGAGTGCTTAAAGATAGTCATTCTAGTCAGTGCCTCCCCTTAGTTATGATAAATTGTACATTAACAGGTTACAAAGACAAAACACCAAAACAGAACAATATAAATCCAATATTACAAACTTACTCTTCTTTCTATATTTTAGAAAACATTCTCAAACACTATATGCCTAAGACTCAAGTGGAATTCTTCATAAAGCCTGGAATGGGGATCAAGCATATGAATTTTAATAGGTACCCAAGTGAATCTGGTGTGGGCAGTGGACGCATTACAATTTGAGTACTTCGTTCTCAGGAATCAGACTTACCACATTTGTAATGTGACAACAACATAGTCATTATCTTTAAAAAGGAGTTTGTACTTAAATTTTGAATACTTATCATCTATTCCTTACACTACCTTATTGAATTTAGTAGTACATTTAATAAATATTTAGTTAGCTCTACATTAGCATATGCTGTTATTTAGTGTATAAGCTATGTACACAGACTGTGTGGATTCAAATCCCTATTCTGTAATAAAGCCTTTGTGACTTTAATGAAATTTATTAGCTTCTCTTTGTCATCATTTACCAATTAGTAAAATAGTCTCTTACCTCATAAAGTTGATGCTAGGATTAAATGAGTATTTGGAACATAGTAATTGCCAAATAAACATTCGCTATGACTATTCTGCTGGCTTTGTGTTTTTCTCCATTACATGAATTTAAAATAATTTTTTGTATTTATTACTATATACACAGATCTTTGTGTATAAACCCTAAATTTTTCCAGGAACAATCTCAGTTTATGCCTACTGTCCATGAATTTTCTCTGGTTTAGTATTTGTCCTGGACAAAAATTTATGATTTATATAATAATTTATATGGTCACCATTTATGTGTAAATATAACTATATACTTAAAGCACTGAATTAATAACTAAATAAATATCAGCAAATTACCCATAAAAACATTTTTTTTCCCTCTAGACATGGGATTTGGAATTTGTGTAGGTACAGTTTACTGTGGACTGCCTGCTAATCTGGTTCCATGAACTCTTTTTATTTTTATAGCATCTGAACTAAGCTAAGCTTCTCATCATTGACTCTATCAGTAAGTGATGCATTTGCCAGTCACCCAGTCCTGACCCCCTCAAGCTCCAAGTAGCTTTATGAATCAATGTTCATTACATTATTTCCTACATCAGTGGAATCTCTGGCATCTTTCATCCAGAGCCAATTCTGCTAAACAGGTTGTAAGAATTATTATTTTTTTATAATGATTTTTACTTTTTCCATTATGGCTGGTTTACAGTGTTCCATCAATTTTCTACTGCATAGCAAGGCGACCTAGTCACACATACATGTACACATTCGTTTTTCTCACATTATCATGCTCCATCACAAGTGACCAGACATAGTTCCCAGGGCTATACAGCAGGATCCCATTGCTTACCCATTCCAAAGGTGATAGTTTGCATCTATTAACCCCAAATTCACAGTCCCTCCCACTCTCTCCCCCTCCCTCTTGGCAACCACAAGTCTGTTCTCCATGTCCATGATTTTCTTTTCTTTGGAAAGGTTCATTTGTGTCATATATTAGATTCCAGATATAAGTGATATCCTATGGTATTTGTCTTTCTCTTTCTGACTTACTTTACTTAGTATGAGAGTCTCTAGTTGCATCCATGTTGCTGAATATGGCATTATTTTGTTCATTTTTTTTTTTTTGTCTTTTTGCCATTTCTTGGGCCACTCCCGCGGCATATGGAGGTTCCTAGGCTAGGGGTCAAATCGGAGCTGTAGCCTCTGGCCTACGCCAGAGCCACAGCAACGTGGGATCCAAGCCGCATCTGCAACCTACACCACAGCTCACGGCAACGCCGGATCTTTAATCCACTGAGCAAGGCCAGAGATCGAACCTGCAACCTCATGGTTCCTGGTCAGATTCGTTAACCACTGCGCCACGACAGGAACTCCTATTTTGTTCTTTTTTATGGCTGAGTAGTATTCCATTGTATACATATAACACATCTTCTTAACCCAATCATCTGTCAATGAACATTTAGGTTGTTTCCATGCCTTGGCTATTGTGAATAGTGCTGCAATGAACATGCAGGTGCATGCGTCTTTTTTAAGGAAAGTTTTGTCCAGACATATGCCCAAGAGTGGGATTGCTGGATCATATGGTAGTTCTATGTATACTTTTCTAAGTTACCTCAATACTGTTCTCCATAATGGTTGTACCAATTTAAATTCCCACCAACAGTGCAGGAGGGTTCCTTTTTCTCCACACCCCCTTTAGCATTTGTTACTTGTTGACTTATTAGTGATGGATATTCTGATTAGTGTGGTACCTCACAATGGTTTTGATTTGAATTTCTCTGATGATGAGCATTTTTTCATGTGCTTGTCGGCCACCTGTACATCTTCCTTGGAGAAATGTCTATTCAGGTCTTTTGCCCATTTTTCAATTGGGTTGTTGGCTTTTTTTGCTGTTGAGTTGTTTAAGTTGTTTGTATATTATAGAGATTAAGCCCTTGTCAGCTTCACCATTTTAAACTATTTTCTCCCACTCTCTAAGTTGTCTCTTTTTTTTTTCATTATGGATTCCTTTGCTGTGCAAAAGCTTGTCAGTTTGATTAGTTCCCACTGGTTTATTTTTGCTTTTATTTCTGTTGCTTTGGGAAACTGACCTGAGAAAACATTTGTAAGGCTGGTGTTAGAGAATGTTTTGCCTATGTTCTCTTCTGGAAGTTTGATGGTGTCATGTCCTATATTTGTCTTTAAGCCATTTTGAGGTTACTTTTAGGTGTGATGTGAGGTTGTGTTCTAGTTTCATTGATTTCCATGCAGCTGTCCAGTTTTCCCAGCAATACTTGCTGAAAAGTCTCTCTTTTTCCCATTTTATATTCTTACCTCCTTTGTCAAAGATTAATTTACCGTAGGTATCTGGGTTTATTTCTGAGTTCTCTATTCTGTTCCATTGGTCTGTCTGTCTGTTTTGGTACCAGTACCACACTGTCTTGATTACTGTAGCTCTGTAATACTGCCTGAAGTCTGAGACAGTTATGCCTCCTGCTCGGTTTTTGTTCCTCAGAATTGCTTTGGCAATTCTGGGTTTTTGTGGTTCCATATAAATTTTTGGATTGTTTGTTCTAGTTCTGCGAAAAATGTCATGGGTAATTTGATAGGGATTGCATTGAATCTGTAGATTGCTTTGGGTAGTATGGCCATTTTTACAATATTAATTTTTCCAACCCAGGGTCATGGGATGTCTTTCCATTTCTTTACAATTTCTTTAATTTCCTTAATTAATGTTTTGTAGCTCTCAGCATATAAGTCTTTTACATCCTTGGTCAGGTGTATTCCCAGGTATTTGAGTTTTGGGGTACGATGTTAAAAGGTATTGTATTTTTGTATTCCTTTTCTAATATTCCATTGTTAGTATACAGAAATGTGACTGATTTCTGAATGTTAATCTTATATCCTGCTACTTTGCTGAATTTGTGGATCAGTTCAAGTAGTTTTTGGTTGAGTCCTTAGGGTTTTCTATATGTAGTATCATGTCATCTGCATACAGTGGCAATTTTAACTCTTCTCTTCCAATTTGGATACCTTTTATTTCCTTTGTTTGTCTGATGGCTGTGGCTAGGACTTCCAGCACTATGTTGAATAATAGTGGTGAGAGCGGACATCCTTGTCTTGTTCCGGATTTCAGTGGGAAGGCTTTCAGCTTTTCTCCCTTGAGTATTATATTTGCTGTGGGTTTGTCATAAATGGCTTTGATTATGTCAAGGCATGTTCCCTCTATACCCACTTTGGTAAGAGTTTTGTTCATGAATGGATGTTGGACTTTGTCAAATGTTTTTTCTGCAACTATTGAGATGATCATGTGGTTTTTGACTTTTCTTTTGTTAATGTGGTGTATGATGTTAATTGATTTGCATACGTTGAACCATCCTTGTGAACCTGGGGTGAATTCCACTTGGTCGTGGTGTACAATCTTTTTGATATATTGTTGGATTCAGTTGGCTAATTTTGTTGAGAATTTTTGCATCTATATTCATCAGAGATATTGGCCTATAGTTTTCTTTTTTCATGGTATCTTTCTTTGTCTGGCTTTGGTATTAGGGTGATGGTGTCATCATAGAATGTCTTTAGGAGTGTTCCTTCTTCTTCAACCTTTCGGAAAACTTTAAGGAGGATGGGTATAAGTTCTTCTTTGTATGTTTGGTAGAATTCGCTTGTAAAGTCATCTGGTCCTGGACTTTTATTTGTAGGGAGTGTTTTTATGACATATTCAATTTCATTTCTAGTGATCTTTCTGTTCAGTTGATCTATTTCTTCTTGATTCAGTTTTGGCAGGCTGTAAGTTTCTAGAAAATTGTCCATTTCTTTTAGGTTGTCAAATTTGTTGGCATACAATTGTTCATAGTATCGTCTTACGGTTTTTTGTATAGGTTCTAAGAATTATATCTGCATTAGTTTGAACAAGTGATTTTTCTATCTATTCACTCTCTCTTTCAATTTCCTAGGAATAAGTTAATTCCATCTCATGTTTATGCCATGTAAGTATATCTGATTTTCTATAAAAAATATAATGGAATACATTAGCCTAACATTATCATAGAGAAGATTCTGTGACAAATAATTGACAATTGGTGCTTAAATTTCTAATGTAAATTAGCACACAAAGTTGGTTCCAATGAAGAAGACAAGTTTGAAGGAACAAAATTGCTCCCATGTTCCCTGTTTTGGGCTGAATTAAATTTCTTTCTCTTTTGTGGCAGTCAAGTTGAAGTTTTAAGTGATGGGTTTCCTCTGGAACTGAGGATATAGTAATATCTGTCAGGGAGCAAATATACCTTTTCCTGCTTGACCCAAAAATGTCACTGTGTGTCATGCAGCCTCAGACATCTTGACTCTGTAAAGATAGTACACAACATTCTTTTGCCTTGAGAATTTATGTATACAACCTAGTATGTTCCCTTTATAGAAAAAGAAAAATATAATTGTAGATATTTGGCCTTTGCCAACTGAAACTGAACTATAATTACAAGTTGTTCAGGGAACTAAGCAGTAATTTAAAGAGAGGGTGTGTACATATGCACAACATAAGAACATATAAAGAGGACAAGCCAAGTTTTGGAAACCCTGTAGTCTTCTACTTTTCTTAAAGCAAAATTGCATCTAACATCCCAAATCAGGGAATGTCCATCCTTATATTTAAAAGCTCAAAAAATTCAGGGTTTTATTCCTTTTCCACAAGTTTCTTTGTGGTTCTCATTATGCATTCCAGACAGTAGAAATCACTTCATGTCTAACTCAACTTTGAGAATGAACCCACGTTAGAATTGCCAGATAAAATACAGGACTCCTAGTTAAATTTTAATTTCAGATAAACAACATATAATCGTTAGTGTAAGTGTATCCATGAAATATTTAGGACATAAACTAAAGAAGAGTACCACTTAAATTTGAATTGCAGATAAATAATTTTTGTATATGCATACCCTAAATATCATGAGTTATATTTATATAAAAATGAGTTATTCAAATCAAAGTTTATTTTTATTTGCTAACCCTAATACCCCTAATCCAAATCTAACTGTCAACTGAGTCTTTAAACTTTAGAAATACGACTAGCTATGGTTTAGCACATTTAGCCCTAATGATAGAAAACTTTGATATCTGTCTAATAAAAGTGAGAAAACAGTATTATGTGACCCCTTCAAATGAGCAGTACTGAACCCAGTGTAATGAAATTTGAATTCAGTGAGAAAGTGCGAACACCTCTTTAGAATTCAAGATAATGGGCTCTGACTAGGAATAATATGTTGACTATTTTTAGCAGCTGGACTTTTGATAGGATGTGAGCAGAATATATTGAAAAGAAATCTGCACAATCTGGTCATGTGAGAGCCATTTGATAATGACATGAGTGCTTTGGGTAGTTAAATGGAAATTATGCTCATTAAATGTACTTCTGCCATCAGTTTGAGTGAATGGTCAGGAGAATGATAACAAGACAAACAACGAATTAGAATTCTGAATACAATGGCAAGTTGAAAAAGAACGTACCTATAAGTAGGGCAGAGTTGAAAATAGAGGTTGTGTATTAATTGTGTTAGAAGAATAAAATAATTTCTAAATATACGGACAAGAGTGGAGAGGGCAGGCAGAGGTACCTGGAGAGGACCTGGGAAGTAGACATACAGTCACCAGTAATGGAAATATATTGAAGGAGCAAATAAGAGATATGCAAAAACAAAAGTAAACCATGGCTGAACAGACATCCTCCCGTCTTAAACAGCTCTGGTAGAATTCAGGGTGGGTCTGAGTGCTGAAAATTATACATTAAGGACACTGAGAAAGTTTAATAGAGAGATAACAATATAAATGAAAGGAACACTCATATGACAGAAGGATAAAGAAATAATGGAGACTTGGATCGCAGAAAGGTTGCCATAAGATTTATTCACTGAAAAGACTATTTTTAAGAAAATGAAGATGACGCAAAAATAGCTTTACTTTCCTGCTGTAATATCTCGGGGGAAAGCTCGATCAGATGTGTTCTTGGGGCCATTTTCTGACAGCTCTGTAAGGACAGAGGAACTGAAATTTTCATGCCTTAATGGTCTGTACTTTCTATGAACTACTCAAAGGGAAGTAAGAGTTACACTTTTTTCAGATGGCAATTTCTACTTACACAGATGTTCTACACTTACCAATTTCTCAAAAAATTATTTTATAGAACATGTACTTAATATGATGCTGGTCATTGGAAATACACAAAGGAGTAAGTCACATGATCTTTGACCTTGAGCTTATAGCTGTGTGTGTTGGGAGTTTTAATAAGTGATTTGATATTTCTGGACTATAAGTTTCACAATAAGGAAATTTAAATAAAACATTGGCATAAAAATAGTACATATTTATTAGTACTTGGTACAAAGGCATTAACATACATGCAAAATATGCAAGCAGAGAGAAAATATTATGCTAAATGATAGACTAGAACCTGAAAAGTTTGTTTTTCTCCATTACCTTAGGAACTTACTAGCACAGAGTATTCACAAATTCTCTATTCTGTACATGTGCTTGTGGGGGGCCTACAATAGGGTGGGTTAACCCCCAGATACAGTACTAAAGAATGAGAAAGGAAACTAGGAATTTTCATTTTAAAAATCTTTAAACTTTTGGAAGCCAGCCCTATTTCAAAAGTGAATGTGGGCTTCCCATAAATGAAGTGGATTTTTTTGTGCTTAGAGCTTTATTTTGCACCTCCATCTGTTCTACGAATTTCCTATCCATCAAGCCCATTGTTAACTTATTATTTGCTTTGTTTTTTAGATTTTAATTTGATGCAGTTAACCAGTTTCTTCTGGATTTTGACCTCAACCTTCTTTCCATCAATGTTTGTCTCTTACCTCAGTCACTGGAAATGCTTTCTTGCCTTAGTCCAGTTCATAGAAAACTTTTGTATGTTTTTTTCTCACCAAGTCTCTCATGGGGGTCAGGAATTGGTGTTTATTTTGACAATAGGGTCTCAATTAAGAGTCACTCTCATAAAATCCCATGTAGAGAAACAAGGCTGGGAAACAATGTTTGGTTCCAAATTACATGTTCTAGAGAGTAAGTGTGTACCATGAGGCTACGTCAGGGTTCCCAACACTGTCCTGAGGTTCATCCCTTTCAGAAATATTCTGAGGTTTAAGATACACAATGGAAAGACAAAAAAGCCAAGGACAGGAGGATGACAAGATTTTTTCCGTAGCCCGAGGGTCTTCTTGGACCAACTGTCCAGGTAGAACCTCCTCTGTAGTCTATCACTGCATCAGTCTTATGGAAGAAGAAAGAGAAGTACAAGGAAAGAAGAGTCAAATAGACAGATCATCTACATAGAGAGACAGCTCTAGCTCACTGCTGGCCAAAACAGTGTCCCTCAGCCCTCACTCATCAATTTTGGTTCCCTTCTTCTTTGGATATGAAATAAGAGGACAAGTAGGAAAAAACAGAGGTGTCCCCCAACAATAAAATAGGACTCCAAGCCCTTATCAATTCTTATGCCAAACCATCAGGTCACTTATGCATCATTTTCTAATAGAGAATCTGCTATATGTTAGGAAGTGTTCTAGCTGTTCTCATAGAAATTGTATTCTAGATGGAGGATGGTCTAATGTTCAGGTCTCCCAGCCAGTGAGGAATACTAAGCCCCTTAGGCCCTGGCAGTGTATCCTAAGCTCCAGGTGCTGCATGCACTCACCCTCCCCAACACACAGAAAGGATACTGGCTAAACCTTTGTTGTCTCTTACTGATAACTGTGTGTCAGTGATCAGCTCAGTTGTCTGGATGTTTAATAGTTTTAGGTTCCCAATTATCATTCTTGATCAACTCTTATTCAAATTTGTCTTATAAAGGCTTTCCTCCAAACAGCTTCCCCACAAAATATAATCCACAAGAGGAACAAAAAGCCATTTGTTCTACCTTGGGTTCAAGAATGGAAAACAATAAATTGAAAAAAAGAAAAGGAAAAAATCCCTAGATATAAAAGGGAAGGTAATTATAAATAACAAAAAATGTTAAACTGCTGTTTTGTAGGATAGGCATACCTCTACAGAGAGTGGTTGTTCATTCTTGTCAAAATGGTTACTGAATAAATAAATTACCGAATGAGTAACTCCTGAGTTGATGAATTTTTTTGAATGAACCAGTGCAAAAGAACATTAGATTGTACTAGTGAAAAACTAGTAAAATTAGGTCAGTATAGTTGTAGTTTCCAAATGCTGAGTAAATGCATAAAGTATTGACTTGAAGTGTTGTTATGCATCATTAACTGTGGTCTATGATGATTTTCAGTGAAAGAAATGCATAAGTCAGAATCCCAATGAAGTATTTAACAGGATAACGGCTAATATGAAAGGTTTTAATATATTTACAAGCATGATAAAACTAGCTTGAATGTTGACCAGAATGTTCTAAAGAAAGAAATATTCTGTAAATGCCTTTTAAAATACGCATCAAGTATATTGAAAATGGAGTATAAAACTTACAATTGGCCTACAAAAACTTCAAGTGATTTAGAATGTATATCAGTTGCACACTGTAAAAGAATTACTACCCATATAAATGTCTTCATTCCAAATATAGATCTGAATACCTGCAATAAATATTAGGCTTTCTTTTTGTTATAGAAAGTTTGTTCTGCTTGTACATCAGAGGAATGACAAGTTGGTAAGTCTGTAATGCTTCATACATTTTAGTATCACCATTAACCCCTCGTTTCTCCCAAACCTCCAATAATTCTCAGGTCCTGGTGAGGTAGGCATAGTGTGGTATACTGAGTGGAAAGAACTGGGCAGCCCAACTTCTCCATTTTCTTATTCTGTGACCTTGAGAAAATTATTTAACCTCTGTGAATCTAGACTTCCTCATCTGTAAAATCTGTACAAAATCTTTAGGCATAATAGCACTGTAGTGGAACAAAATAAATAAAATCACATGTGTAAAGTGCTGAGCCCAGTAGCAGTTCATAGAAGGCATAAGGTAAATATGAATTCTTTTCTTTGTTGATGACTCAAACTTGGATTGGAAGCCAAGGGAAGGAAGGAAAAGTAAGTGAACGTTACATGATTGATGCCCTAAAGCATCCAACACCTCCTGGCTATCCTGCATAGAGATGGACCAAGGCAAACACCAAAGTGTAAGAAAGGGTACGGCTCCAAAGTGGGAAATGTGGCCACCTCAGTTACAATGCAACAGGAACGAGAACACTCAGACTGGCCAGGAAACAGCTGGAATGGGTCAGAAAGGACAGCTGGCATTGACTTCATGGGAAACCCCACTAATAGTGAATCAGAACTCCAGTTTTGCCTTTCTATCCAATGTTGTGAGTTCTAAGGTTTCCCATCACTTTCTAAAATCAAAGCAGGTGAATTAGAGTAACAGATTCCATTTTAAATTCTAAGTATATTTTTGTATAAGTTTACTGACCTCATTAAAACTTCTTTAAAATGGTAGATAAATGGCTAAAAACATTATTTTTATTTAAATATTCCACCTCTCTCACTGGAGGTGGGTCGGAGACAATTAGAGAAAAATTTGTCCCTTTGACAATTAGGATCTGGGGGTATATTTTGACATCAGAAAAGGCAGAACTACAGCACACTGTTTTCCTTGCTTTATATAAATTAGTTCACTAGTTGGGGGTCAGGTTCCACTGCTGAAAAATTGAAGAGGATTTTGTTTTCCTTTAAAGAAGTAGTATTTGGGAGTTCCACTGTAGTGTAGCTGGTTAGGGATCCAGCATTGTCACTGCAGTGGCCTGAGTCACTGCTGCGGTATGGGTTCAATTCCTAGCCTGTGAACTTCCACATGCTACAGTCAAAAAGAAAAATAAAGAAGTAGTATTTTTTTATAGCTATAGTAAGTGCTTGAATAGTCCCTTTATACAGTTCTTTAAGTTTTAAAAATAAATCCTGGTAGTGTTTCAAAAAAATTAAAGCAAGCATCACAGATTTTATGGCAGTGGTGAGAGACAGGGCAGAAGCAAGTAAAGATGATACAATTTACCAAGTCTCAATTTTGATCAGAGGAAGAAGCAAAGCTGGAAGATGTGTCAATTTATGTAACCCAATTCAATCATTGTCAAATGTATCTTGAGGTCCCTGTCAATTTTACAACAAAACCTGCTCTCTGAGTCAATATTTCCTTACTTCTTCAACTTATCAAACATCTTCTTTCAACACTTTATAACGTTTTGAAAATTCCCTTTTCTTTTGACTAAGATGTCACTGACATTTTCGTAGCAGAACTTCTCACACTCTGAAATGTGTGTCCTGGTCTGAAAGGCTCTGTTCTTTTCTTAACAATTACCTGAGGTTCCTTGCAAATATGGATTATACATGTCATTAGCTTTACTTACTCACCTTCAGCTTCTAATGCTAAAGAAATGGATCATTAATTCACTTACAAAAATTCCCAAAAAAGGTTGGTTCTACCCACTTGTCCTTCATTTAATTCCCAGCCTGCAAAGTAAAAGAAACAGAAACTATACTAAGTGACATCTTGGACCAGAAAAAAAGAATCGGGTTGCCAGCAGAGCATATTTAAAAGAATGATAAATCTCTCTGAGTTTGATAGTCAAAACATTTTGACACTAACTGGAAGTTTTAATGATCACTATAATTTAGCTGATGGATTCATTAATAAAACTCCTGGACTGCTTTATAACATTCAACACTGTGATTACCATGGTTAAGGTTACAGAGAACAAGGAAGCAATTCCTCAGGGCCTGTATAATGTCCTCTCAGTAATCTGGGCAGGAGGCTGTGTGAAATGATCACTGGCAAACAAGTAACCAGGGAAGTTATCTTGATTGCTAGTAACCTTTATAGGTGAAGTACCCCAAAGCTCTCCCAAATGATTCATCTGCCAAGAGCTCACTCTACAAACTTCAGCCCTTTGCAGAGGAAGTTACAAAACACAAGCATTATTAACTTAACAGAGTGTAATCATCTTTAAACTCCACTGGAAATATGAGGACTTAATAATGTTAGTTTTGGCGCAGTAACGTATAATTGTGTGGTTGATTATTTCAGGGGGTAAAGTTCAAGAAGTTTCTCTGAGATGGAAGTTTCCTCTCTGTGAGGCCTAGGGGGTTTAAGAGGTTATAACTGAGTTCTTCTCCTTCAAGTAAAAAGTGAGGTTATAAGATCGAATAACATTTAATCAATTCAACTAGTACCTGAGCAAATCTCTGGTAATATTATACAACTCTAGGAGAATCGGTTGGCCATTAGGAATTTAGTCATTATTATTTTAACAGCTTCAGGTATAGTTCAGGTAGTATTCAAGGTCTGATGGAGGCTGTGATAGTCAACACCCTTTCCTAGAGCTGGAGTCATTTGGGTAGAGATGTTTGGCTTGCCTGGATATAGAGAACTGGTAAAGGATGCCCAAGTGGACAGTAATGACAGTAATGGCAAATATTTGCTCAGTGATTACAGTGTTCTAATTGTCTTATATGGTATTTTGGATGTAAACCCAAAGCCTGAAACTCAGAGGTAAAACCAAATTGTCTAAGTCCATATCTGCTCTTTCCTCCTTCCACAGCAACAGAATTTTCAGCTGGAAACCTGACAGACGAGAAAAAGCCTGGATTTCCTAGCCTCCACTCAGCCACAGATTTAGGCTACAGGAGACATGTGGAAGTGTTCTATGACATCTGAGAACCTTCTTTAGGAGGTAATGCTCATATAATCTTAGTGCTGTGCTTCTCTGCTCCTTATCCCATCTTGCTTGTTGGAATGCACATGTGCCATTTCGGACCATGAAGTTGAAAGTGCAAGTGACAGAGCAAGGAGACAGGAGGAGACAGGCTCCCTGACATTGAAAAGTGATGCTCAGCCTGGACTTGAATAAGAGAAAGGAAAAGACCTAAAAAATTGTTTATACCACAGCTATTATGATTTTCTATTACTTGCGGACAAGTCTAATCCTAAACACGTCAAAATAGACAGGGGCCAATCCAAGATCTGTGATTTATAACCTCTTATTTTTTGACACATCATCAGTAAATAGGCAAGTTCTATTTAAGGATTTTACTTTTTATCTATTCCTGTGGAGTCTGCTCAATGCTTTCTCGTCTCTTCCCTCTTCCTCACTCTCTACTCAGGATGAGAAAAAATCTTCCATTCTTTCAAATAGCCCATTTTATAAAACACCTAAACCTACACACACACACACACACACACACACACACACACACACACACACCACAGAGGCATTCTCTTATTCAACGACATTGGATAAATACTTATTTGACATCTAATGTTTTTCCATCTCTTTTGATATATACTGGGATTAACAATATAAATGACATTGTAAACTCATTATGCATTCTGAAGAATGCTTTAATATAAATATATCATTGAGATAATGGTGAAACAAAGGGGTGACTGACTCTGACTACATGTCTGAGGTGGTATTTGAATTAAGCCTTAAATGTAGAGTATACGAGGGAGGCAAAATATATAGTGCAGAATTACCTGAAGGAAGGAATAGCATCATGAAAACTTATGGCATATTTTTAAAAATAAAAAAGTTTTGGCATGTGGAGAAGTGGAAGATGCTGCTAGCTGTGTGTCATGTTCTTAAGGACCTCTGGGTCATGCTGAGGTCCTTATATGGCTTCTTTGGGACATCATTAGGATCTTCTGGATATTAAAAGGTATGATTACTTTTGCACTCTAGACATATTATTATGGAATAAGTGATGAGGGAAAGTGAAATGAGAAGGGAGATAATTTGGGAATTATTAGAGTGTTCATTCAGTGAAAATGGGGTTAGGATGAGGAGATAGATGGATTCCAAGATTTTTTTTTGGAAACTTGATGGTTCTTATGGGATGGGGCAGAGGAGTAGAGAGATCTAGAAGGAGATAGAATTCTTTGAATCCTCAGCATATAGGGAAAAGCTGAAGCCCTGAGGGGTGTTGTCACCCTCAGGAGAATGTACAGAGTGGAGTGGCAGGATACAAGGGTTGAGGACACACTCTAGGAAATAGGTGGAGAAGAAAAGGCCATGAAGGAGTTTTGGTGAAACTAAGGGAGAGTCATCAGGAAAGCCAAGAGGCAGAGAGAGGAGATGGGATGGGGTCAGGTGATGGGTGACATTTTATGATGATTTGATTGTACCTTCCCTGCTAGACTGCAGTCTTCAAGTATTCCCCCCCCCTCTTTTTAGGGCTGCATCTGCAGCATATGGAAATTCCTGGGCTAGGAGTCAAATTGGAGTTGCAGCTGCCAGCCTACACCACATCCCCAGCAAAGTGGGATCTGAGCCGCATCTGCTGGATTGGATCCTTAACTCACTGAGCGAGGCCAAGGATCGAACCCACACCCTCATGAATACTAGTTGGGTTCCTAACCCAGTGAGCCACAATGGGAACTCCTCAAGTATGTTTTATTCATCATTCTGTTTTCAGCTTATAACTGAAGTTCAGTGGCCAACATATTGTAGTTGTTTATTAAATGTGTTGAATGAATAAGTACCTAATTTAGAGATTAACAGGCCCAGAAAGGACTTAAATTTTTGAAAAAGATTATATCAAGCACAACCAAATGCCAAAAAAAACAAAGACTAAAGTTGAACATCGACATCCTATGTCCAGCTTATGTAAAGCATTGGATCAACTACATATGAGGTGGAAGCCCACATTTTTCCATCTAGAAGAAAGAATGTGGGATTCCTGCCAATTGTCAGAACGCTTTATTTGTTAATTATATATCCAAATTCAGAAACCATGATTGTCTTGCCTCTAGGAGCAGATTTCTAACAGATGCAGACGTATCTGGCAGGTAGTCCATACTAAGGGAAAACACCTTGATAAAAAGCCCGGGACACTTCACGTTTAATCTACAAAATTCTGTTGAGGCAAGCAAAAATTCTAAAGGTATGAAAATACTGAACAAACAGGAAAAACCAAAATATCATATCTGAGTGGAGAATTACTTTTTTGGAAAGTAAAATTATATCCAAGGGTCTAGAAATATAGCCTCCAGCAAATGCTGATACTAAAAAGAAGAGAGAAAGAAATCAGATGAAAGAAATGCTAATAAGAACTCATGTAGAAATAGCATAAAAACCAAAAAACAAAATGAGACTATAAATATCAGATTTACTGTTAACTGGAATCCTTGTTGGAAAACTCGTTCTAAGCTAAAACATAAAAATGATGGTTGAGCATTTTTAGGGTTATAAAAGGCTTAAAAATTAAATTGCTAGGCATGGAATGTAGAATATTTTCATTTAGTTTTTAATTTCTCCTACATAGGTGGTCCTCAGATCCAGAAGATTTTGGAATAAACAAAGCAATGTGCTGTTGTTAAAAGTTAGAGTGGTTTTTATTTTCCTGCAGTTTTATTTCCATTCAGATTAGCTTAAGCACATGGAGACAACAAAACTGTGTTCAATTTGACCTTTTATAGTTAGGTTCATAAAAGTAATGAAATGTCAAAATAAAATTTTTTTTATAGAAAATCTGTTACGTTTAATGTTTAACAGGGATAGGATATGTCATTCTCCAGTCCTACTCAATCACCAGGGCCAAAGCTCTCCTATCTCACAATTATTATCTCTCTGGGTGTAAGACCCTCATCTGCTAATTCAGGAGGCCTGCAAATATCGTTCCAGGTAGGGCTCAGCAAATCCTTGGGTCACTGGCAAGACTCTTTAAGATAGAAGTTACATGGGTAATGGATAGGCATCTGTAAATGGAAGGCCCATCCCACCACCACAGGCACCCTACTCCATCCAGGTGATGGGCTGTCTCTACATGATGACTGGACTTTCATGAGATTCCCTGCTTCTGGCCACTCAAGGTGATGGGCAGCCTCCTCATGAGGGAGGACCTCACTTCTCTCCTCATGGTTCTTCATCCCTCAGGTCAGCCCTTCTCATCTCCCACTCCCTAACTTGCTACAAGAAGGTTCCCACTCAGCTCCTCTTTCCCATCTCCCTCTGCCTTCCTCCATAAACTTGTATTCTCTGGTTATGTGTATTCATGGGAAATGGCCTATTTCTCCACTATTTTTTTTTTTTACTGTGCCCACAGCATGTGGAAATTCTTTGGCTAGGGATCAAAGCCATGCCACAGCAGTGACCTGAGCTGCTGCTGAGACAACACCAGATCCTAAATCCAGTGCACCACAAAAGAATTCCAATTTCTCCACTACTCTTTTATCTATTTAACTCTTTTAACAATAAATCCATAAACTGTTTTTGGGCCTTCCTTTTGCATTGACTGCTTGCTCTTTTCATTCTTACTATTAAAAAAAAAAATCCTACTTTTCTTTGAAGTAATACGGGTGCCTTTAACTTACTGGTGGAAACATCACATAGAAAAAAGTGGGAAAAACCAAACACGAAAATTGATATCTTAGGATGGATGTCTCATTGTAAATGGTAACATCCATGCTATTGATATTTCATACACAGACAAGCCTTAATCTGGATTGTGGCTCTTGAGTCAGCATATAAATTGAACATAAGGAGTGAACATTGTGTATATAGCCTTTCTCTCTATAGATACGTATGTGTATAGCCACATCCACACACCCATCTACACACACACACACACACACACACATCTGCACCTATTTGCTAAAAGTCTCTTTTTTCATAATTTCAAACTCTTGAAGGGAAACAAGATTTAGCTTCTTTTTTTTTATTTTCTTTTTTAGGGCCACATCTGCAGCATATGGAAGTCCCAGGCTAGGGGTTGAATCAGAGCTTCAGCTGCCAGCCTACACCATAGCTACAGAAACACCAGATCCAAGCTGCATCTGCCACCTACACAGCAGCTTGCAGCAATTCTGGATCCTTAACCCAATGAGCAAGACCAGGGATTGAACCTGCATCCTCATGAGTATTAGTTGGATTCTTAACCCACTGAGCCACAACAGGAACTCTTTGCTTCTGTTTTTAAGACAGACCATAGCAGTCATATTTGCTGACGAGTTGTGGGTATGTCACCTTGGGTCAGAGTCCCACCCTGGTTCAATAAAATTATGGAGTCACATAGTATAAAAGGTGACCACATTAGGAGGGATTGTGGCCATTTCTGGCATTTTATCTCTTACACTTACATATATCTTTATATTCCAACTCTATTCCAGACCAATCTCAGATTTTGTCTCTTCCCTTGATTGTTATCATAGCCCATTGTCTGTTTTCAGTCTGTTCAGCAACCAGCACTTTGCCTTGAGATTTTTATCTTTCTAAACTCCATGCTTCTCTTGTTCTTTTAAGCCTACACATTCAATTATGGTTCACCATTACCTGCATTCCCAAAGTATATTCTACAGGATTCAAATAGGGTTTTACATATACATAAATATTCTGTCTTTAAATAATTTTGGTAAACAATGATTTAACTAATTCTTACCAAGTTTATTTTCTCAGGATTTCTCAGAGATGTTAAATGCTGATATGTATTGTAATGCTTTCAGAGGGCAATATAAGATGCAGTATTCCATAGACATTTAAATAAACTTGTCTTTATGGAACATTACGTCTGTGTGGAATATCCTTTGGCAAAACACTGACCAACACCGTAAAATAAATCATATTACCCTATATATTTAGGTTCTCAACAATCTATATTCTCAAATTTCTATCCCATATATGAATTTTCTGTTTAGCTATATAAAAGGACATTTTAACCCATTGTTTTGGCCTTATTATTATTATTACTACTCTGTCATACATTCCTGGGCTTAATGAGCCATAAAATAAAATTACTTTCTATTTCTATCTCTCCACTCTCTTCTTGTGTGACTTTCTGTATCACTCCCTTTGTCTTATTTTCCCAATCAATTCCTCTTCTCATACCACCTATTCCTTTGCTTTTTTTTTTCTCTACCACTCTCACAAAATTGGTCCCATTTCTTTTTCATTTAATCAATGAACAAAAATCATGATGGTAAAGTCATAATATATAAGTTGGTATACATAAAAATAATTCTTCCATCCAATCTTCTCTGAAACTTAAAAAAATAGTCCTAATTAAAATATTTCAAAAAATAAAAATTTTAAAATGAAATATTTAACTGTTTTAAGAATACTGATCAGGAGTTCCCTTTGTGGAACAGTGGAAACAAATCCAACTAGTAACCACGAGGTTGCAAGTTCGGTCCCTGGCCTCGCTTAGTGGGTTAAGGATCTGGCATTGCCATGAGCTGTGGTGGAGGTCGCAGTTGTGGCCCAGATCATGTGTTGCTATGGCTGTGGTGTAGGCTGGCAGCTGTAGCTCTGATTCAACCCCTAGCCTGGGAACCTCCATATGCCACCAGTGTGGCCCTAAAAAGCAAAAAACAAAAACAAACAAACAAACAAACAAAAAGAGTACTGATCAAAAATTTTAACTTGCCTAGAAAATTGTGGTTAACATGCTCATATTAAGGATATCCTTTATTTTTTTAATTTAATTTTATTTTTTTGTTTTGTTAGGGGTGCACCCACGTCAAATGGAGGTTCCCAGGCTAGGGGTTGAATTCGAGCTGCAGCTGCCAGCCTATGCCACAGCCACAGCAACATGGGATCTGAGTTGCCTCTGTGACCTACACCACAGCTCACAGCAATGCTGGATCCTTAACCGACTGAGTGATGACAGGGATCAAACCCCCATCCTCATGGATACTAGTCAGATTCATTTCCATTGAGCCACAATGGGAACTCCTAGTATATCCTTTAAATTAAAATATGTTCAAGGTCAAAAGAGCAATCCTAAGTATAGGGTGGAAATAATCTAGAGGAAAATAATCTTTTCCCACTTACTCATGCTCATTCTTTTAACTCACTAAAATGTGGACATAAACTGTTCACGTAGTAGAGGTATTTTCTCTCCTTTTTTCACTCATCACTCTTTCCATTGCTCTACTTTCTACTCATTTCCAGGAGCCCCTTCTCATTAAACTTTCTGTGATTACCTTAGCCTACCTTAAAATTCTTAAAAAGTAGTCATGTCAATGGGAAGTTTTTATCAACAATGTACGTGCAGCAGCTTATCCTGAGGGCACATTTGATATATATCTATACCTATATCTATATCTTTATCTATCTAATGTATGTGTGTCTCAGTTGTGCTAGCCACTGTTACAGGTTAATGGATGGATAATACACCAGGATCTGGCTATGACAATGAAAAATTAAAAGTAGCAAGAGAAGAGAACAGTTTCCACAGATAAGTTTTGGTGTGACTTTTTGAGTTAAAAAGTCATTGGAAAGTTAAAATAATGGTGAAAATTAATTCTTTGTGTTGGAGGGAACAGAATTCTTCTATCAATAAGTATGTAACTCTTATACAATTTTAATAGTCTAATTAGAAGCAACAAATGTCACAAAATATTCATTACCTTTTAAAGATGGGTTATCAAATTCTTAATTTGAATTCCAAGAAGCATAGGAAGTATGACAACTGTGAGTTTAATTAGCTTAAGCTGATAAATTGCATCTTAAAAATAAAGATTATATACCACCCAAAAGAATCCTTTCATATAAGCCCAAAATTTATTAGAAAGTGAGGCATTTGCATTCATAGACTAATTATAAAAGTTATTAGGTTATGAATATAAAAGGAAGGAAAAACAGAAAATTCATATATCTTGTCAAAGACATTTTAATTCCTCTTGTGTCCTCAGTCTCTGGAACAAATGAAAAGGCCACACAATTTCAGGTGAGAGGGTATTTATTTCTGTATTAGTATTATCTAATAAATACTAAAAATATTTTAGTATTATCTAAAGTACTTTTGTATTTTATCTACCAGAAATTGCCACCATGTCTTCCAAAGTAGTTTTCCCCTCCAAATTAGAGAGAAGTTTGGTCTCTCCAGAAAAGACTTTTTTTTTTTTTTTTTTTTTTTTTTTTGTTAACTGTGTATTTATTAGCTCTCTTCTTTAAGTTCTGTGTTGATTGAGTATTGATAATGAAATGAAATCTTAGAGAGAAAGAAAAAGGTTTAGTGTACTTATTCTATTTATTAAAGAAACGATTATAATTTATACACTGGACATTTATCTCTATTTATTATGCACTGAAAACACAAAAAGCAAAACATTTTTCATAGCTTCGATTTGCTTGAGAAAAAGAAATTATGTTTTAAAAACTATTAAAAAATAAAATAAAAAGTACTATTTTTACCTTTCAAATTAACATACTTTAGAATGACATCTAACAAAAAGCTACCATTACAGCTTATACTTCCTCTTATAATGGAAATGGTTAAATTTAACTCTTCTTCACATGTGCTAAGTGTCCTATTTTATCAGATGTATGTCTTGACAGCTTTTCTTTAATAGTCCAAGGTCATCATTGACCCCTTTGACAGCATAAGCTTCTACGGAAAGTGGCCCAATTTTCTATAGGCAGGAAACAGGCTAGAAAAACAGACTCAAATTCAAATAGGATAATTTCTTATGGAAAAAGAAGGATAACTCAGAGTGGGGAACCAAAAGTCTCAAAGAATCATTTCTTGTGTTACAGAGTACACCCTAATCAAGTATCTGACATTACCTGTCCAGAAGTGCAATAAACCAGTGACTGCTCTGTGCCTACCACTCCTTTGTCTTATATGGAAGTATGTATTGTGGTTATTCTGTCTCTGTTTCTGCATGTTGCATGTGTGTATGTGAGAATGAGAAGGTACAGACTCACAGAACTATGCATACCCAAGGAATCAGAGGAGCCATAGCTAAGAAAACCAATCAGAGATGTACCATTCAAGCTGGATCTCATTTAGATAATAAAAACCTTTGTCCCAAGCCTGACTCTCCAATTGAACATCATGAGACAAGTCATTCACTTTCTGAACCTGTTTCTTCATCTGTAAAATGAGAAGAATTAGATCTGATCATTTCTAAGGATTTTTCTCCTTCCTTTTATGATTATACCTGCAATTTTTCATTATTTGTATCACTTTACTATCTTGGCTGAATCAAGGGTTACTACATTATCTTATTGTATACTGTGTAGTTATGCTGAGTCTTTTCAGGCAGCAGATTCCCAGAGAGCCATAGTTACCTTTCTGTAGTCTCTAAAATATCCATAGTTCTCATTATAGAGCCAAATATTCATCAGATGGCTTAATAAATATTAAATGATGAACATGACCATGTTAATCTGTGGTGTCCTAGGCTGATTGCACTATTGCTGCTGACAGTTCCTTTGCTTATTAAAACCATTAACAACATGAGTGTGCTCTTTGCTACTCTAACATGACAGGTGAGGGAGCTTACAGCAGTGACCTAGTTCAAGGCTTCTCAATGGGACTAGAAATTGACTGCTAATTTTATGATGGAATTCAGGAATCATTTATACAGTATGAACCGAGATATTTTTCACAAGATCACTGCCACAAAAAGAGTTGTCTTCGTGTGTTATTTGGAGTGTGTTTTGAGAAGATGATCTTTGTTTCAAAGGGACAATTTAATAAAGACTAAAAAGCCCTTTGATCAGCCAAATGGTATACTTAAGTAGGAGACCTGAAATAACTGAGGAAGGCTTGGTGAACTATTTCCAGTGAGCCTGTGCTGTGATGCATATTCGAGAACTGTGGTTTTTCATTATTCATAGTCATACTAAATGATCAGAAAATTTCAAAGTCATTTTAAACAGAACCTTCTCTTTTAACAACTACTTACTTCAACTTGCAGCTTCTATGTAGACTAAAGTAAAAGATGAAAAGTTACAAAAGTTTCAAATTCCTTGTTGAAATCCTTCTGACTTTTTCAAGTATCTCCTAAAAGATGCTACTGCCTGTGTCTGGGCCCTTTGACCTATGCTTATATTTGGAGGTTTAAGTGTTGACCTCACTGATCAAAGAAAAACCCACTCAACAATTTTTAAAAATTATTCGTAGAAAAAGAACAATAGGAATATTCCAAATTTGAGCCATTGCTTTTTTTTCTTTAGTAAGTACCAGAGAAACTGTGATTATATGGAATAAAAAAGATTTATATATTGTCTGGTTGCTGGGAAGATGTTACTGGAATCCGGATTCTTGTTCATGCAGCCAAAGAATGAACTTTGTGAACACATAGGCAGCAAGCAAGTAAAGTCTTTATTATAGGAAAGCAAATAGCTACCAGGGCTACTGGGAGCAGGGAGAAGAACCCCCACTCTTTATTGTCCTATAAGGGTTTTTATCCCTTAAAGATGAGGGGGGTACCAACGTGGGGTCCAGAGAGATGTGGTTTTCTCCCATTGGCCTTGCTCAGTTACCTATATCAGTCCAGGTCCAATGGGGGTTTTAGGAGTGGAAATGTCCTGTACGTTTTATGGTTCTTTGCCCTTCTCTTCCCTTAGACTGAGGCACCATTCCTCTCATTCCTTTTCTATCAGTTGAGTAATGAGTAGAGATTAAGGTTCATGTGGGCGAAGGTACACTTGCTATAGTAAACAAGGCCTGTGGGGATATTAGTCTCTGGAGCCCTTAAACTGCAAATGTAAATCAATAGCTATATTAATGAATGCATCGAAGCCCATGCTCCTACACTGACTACCTGAATTATTATTCTGCCTCATGGTTAATATAATCAATATCATCAGCTAAAGGGAGCAAAATTGACATTCTATCAGATACATTTTCTGATTTTGCTGTTTAAATGAGTTATATACACCTAGTCTCTAACACTAAAGGACACTTTGGCAGTATATATGTATAACTGATGTTACTTTTTTGTACATCTAAAACTAACACAACTTTGTAAGTCATTTATACTCCAATAAATTTTTTTTAAAAAAATAAAAAAATAAAAATTAAATAGTGCCTGGTTTAATCCAAAGCTATTGGATTATTTTATAACACACACACACACACACACAAACACACACACACACATGCATACTTATGAATAATTACAGTATAAAGGGATTTTGAGACACAGAGCAAAGTCATTTCTTATGCACAAAAAGACTGCTTTGCCAGTGTTATTACTTTCATCACTATCATTAGTCATTTGGAAATTTATAAGGAAAAAAGGAAGGGCTTTTCTTGACATGCCTTGATTCTTTGTTTTCAGAGTATTCCTTTAACCACAGTGATTGAAATGAATTTCAAGATAATGCTTAAATGAAAGATTCAATCATTTGTGGCCCATTGAATTGCAATGCTCATAATGGGAAGGATACTAATCTTAGAAAGATGAATTCTCTGCATCTTAACTGACTCAGCAGACTTCTACTAGATTGCTGAGCCAAAGAAAGCTAGGTTAGTCATATCTGTAGCAATGAGAAGTCAGAGAGTTGCTTCTTGCTCTAAAAAACTGCATATGGAAACACCCCTGGTGAAGACTGTAGAGATGTTACAGGAAAGAATAATGTACTAGCGATGGCCTTGACCTCTCCTGGGAGTCTCTGTGAGCCTTATGAATAAAGTCTCTTTGTGATAATTATCCCCAGGCTCTCAGAATTCATTTAAATTTCCTTGTAATATTAAGGAGCATATCAGTTCCACAGGGCCTGTGGTCTCTGTTATTTTGACTGCTTCCAATCCAGGAAGCTGGGAGGCATGAGCGTGTCACGCTGGGAGCTTAGTGGGAGTCACACCCAGGGTGTTCTCACCATGGTTTGGATTCCCTCCTTGTTAGGTGATTAAGTTAAATAGTCAAATCATGTCCAGAACTTTTCATCTGAAGATTATTCTAAGCAGGCAATGATTTTCACTTAATATTCAGAAGTTAATATAGGTAAGGGCATCTTTTTTCCAGAGCAACATAGAAATGAGCAACATATACATTTGTGGTGGTTTTTATAATAATGATACATTTCTGCTAATGCTTCTGGCCTTTAGCCCAAGAAGGTTATGAAATCAAGCATTTCCCTTAGGACATAAACTTGTTCTTTCCAATTGTGTTCTCTAAACTACTTTATTTGCTGATAGTAAGTAGTTTACAGTGAGACTTTTAATTTCTTGGTTTTTATATTTAAAATTTCCCTACATCTACTGACAGAGGGGATAATGCAAAACATTATTAGATTATGAGTGGGAATATGATTATACACAGATTGGAAGCTTTTTAAACCTGGAGGAAAAGTTATTCTTTCATATGGACTTATATTTTCTAAAGTATTCTTTCTTTATTTTATTTTATTTTTTATGGCTGCACCCGTGGCATATGGAAGTCCCTGAGCTAGGGGTTGAAATGGAGCTGCAGCTCAGACCTATGACACAGCCACAGCCACATCAGACCCAAGCCACATCTGTGACCCACACCACAGTTTGTGGCAATGCTGCATTCTTAACCCACTGAGCCACAATGGGAAGTCCCTCTTAATTTTTTTTTAAACCACCTCGCTGTCCTGTTAACACACAACAAATCATAGATTTTGGAATCATAATAACCTGAGTTATTGCCTGTCACTGAACTATCTTATGATTTTAGGCAAATTATACTGTGGACCAGGCAACTAAGAAATGTTGGCTTCCTTCATTTTTTCTATTTTACCTTTAATATAATTTATTTGTCATTAGAAAAAAGAGCTTCATTTTTTAAAGTCTACTTTCTTAAAGCATTTGATAAAATTCAGCATCCAATCATAGTAAAAATCCTTACAAAAGTAGGTATAGAGCAAATGTTATCTCAACATAATAAATATGACAAGCCCACAGTCAGTATTATACTCAATGGAGAAAAGCTGCAAGCCTTCCTGCTTAAATCTAGAACAAGACAAGAATGCTGACTCTCACTACTTCTCTTCAATGTAATATTGGAATTCCTAGCAAAAGTAATCAGAAAGGAAAAGAAATAAATGTTATTCAAATTGGTAGAAAAAAGGTAAAATTGTCATTATGTGCTGATGACATGATATATGTATAAAGAAAATCCTGCAGACTCCACACAGAAACTACTAGAAATGATAAATAAATTTAGTAGGGTAGCACAAGATTAACACATGGAAATCAGTTGCATTTCTTCACACTAACAATGAAATATCAGAAAGGGAATATAAACAAACAATCCCTGTTAAAATTGCATCCAAAAAAAAAATGCTTAGGAATAAACCTCACCAAGGAGGTGAAAGAATTAAATGCTAACAACCACAAAATTCCTTCAAAGGAAATTGAAGATGATTCAAAGAATGGAAAGATATCCCATTCTCTTGGATTGGGAGAATTAATATTGTTAAAATGGCCATACTGCCCAAAGCAATCTATGGACTTTATGCTATTCCTATCAAATAACCCATGACATTTTTCACAGAACTAAAACAAATAATCCTAAAATTTATATGGAACTATAAAAGATCCAAAATTGCAAAAGCGATTCTGAGGAAAAACAAAGCTGGAGGCATAACTCTCCCAGACTTCAGACAATACTACAAAGTGAAAGTAATTAAAATAGCATGGTATTGGCACAAAAATAGACACATGGATCAATGGAACAGAAGAGAAAACCCAGAAAAAAACCCACATACCTACCGAAAATTAGTCTTCAACAAAGGAGGTCAGAATATACAATAGGGAAAAGACAGTCTCTTCAGCAAGTGCTGATGGAAAAGTTGGACAGCCATGTGCAAATCAATGATGTTAGAACACACACTATACACAAAAATAAACTCAAAATGGCTTAAAGACTTAAATATAAGAAATGACATCATAAAACTCCTAGAAGAGAACATAGGCAAAACATTCTTTAGCATAAATCGTACCAGTATTTTCTTAGGTCATTTTTTCAAGGCAATAGCAATAAAAGTAAAAATAAACAAATGGGACTGAAATTTATAAGCTTTTGTACAGAAGGGGAAACCACAAACAAAATGAAAAGATAACTTATGGACTGAGAGGAAATATCTGTAAATAACACAACCAACCAGGGCTTAATTTCCAAAATATACAAACAGCTCATATAATTCAACAAGAGAAAAAAAAAAAAAACTAAAAAAATGGGCAGAAGACCTAAAAAGACATTTCTTCAAAAAAGATATACAGATTGCCAATAGGCACATGAGATGATGCTCATCATCCATAAATATTAGAGAAATGCAAATCAAAACTGCAATGAGATACTATCTCACACTGATCAGAATGACCACCAGTAAAAAGTCTAATAACAAACGCCAGAGAGGGTGTGGAGAAAAGGGAACCCTCTTACACTGTTGGTGGAAATGTAAATTGGTGCAGCCACTATAGAAAACAATACGGAAATTTCTCAAAAAACTAAAAATAGAGTTTCCATATGATCTGACAACATGCACCCCTATATTCACAGTAGTGCTATTTATAATAGCCAAGACATGGAAACCACCTAAATGTCCATTGACAAAGGAATGGATGAAGAAGATGGATAAAGCACAGGGAGCTCTGTTCAATATCCTGTGATAAACCATAATGGAAAAGAATATGAGAAAGAATATATATGTATGTATAATAGAGTCACTTTCCTGTACTGCAGAAATTAACATGACATTATAAATCAACTATACTTCTATATTTTTAAAAATCCAACAAAAAAATAAAGTCCACTTTCTTACACATGTTAAATAATATTACTGCTATCCAGATGCTCCAAAATACAATCCGTGTGAGAGTCATATTATAACTGCAATGCATAGGACAATCCTGCATAGTGAAGAACTGCTATAATATTAATAGCATGTTTGATAAACATTACTCCAGAGGAAACTCCTGAAGGAGATGAGCATTACTAATGCATAGTATTTACAATACCTCTTCCTATCACTGGTTTCCATCAAGATCTCTCACAGAGATGAGATTTGATCCTGAAATGCTCCCTTTCTTTCTCTATTCTGAAACACAGAATCTTTCTATGATAGTCAGAGGCTTTTGTCTCCCTTCCCGTCTTACTCAGTTATTTATCACCTGCTTCTACATAGCCTATTTGGTTTCTTGCACTTCCTCTGAATTTTTCTGCTCTTCCTTTAAGAAACTTACAGAGATGTTTTGGCAAGCAAGAACTTTTTGCTCCTAAGAAGCTAAAAGAAAGAAGATGGGCAAATTTGAGAACTCATCCATTAGTGATGTTCCACATGTAGAAACAGCATTTCAGCTATCACACCTGAAGTCCCAAGGAGAGGGAGAGTGAAAGCAATAGTGTGAAAGGGCAGGGGTGGGGGCAGCACTTTTATGCTCAGGTTCATCAAGACAGACACAAGGACACCAATATCAATGGTAACAATTTCCTGAAGGTCAATTTGTAAGGCAGATATTTAGGTACTAGGTACCATGAAGAATATGTGTACCTGTCTCTTCTAAATTGAGATTTCATATATATATATATATAAAACATATATACAAGCACATAAAATAATATTTATATTCTCATAAATCTAAAATAGTTGATCAAAATAGGGGTATGTTTTTAAGGATAAACTTTCCCTTGAATATGAATCAGCTCATAACAGAGTTACAAATTAATTGAAGAATTTAAAGTTAATGTAGAAGAAGGAATCCATGTAAATACACAACATATTTAATTGATAACAGGAATCTCTATAATTTATTATCTCATTATGGTACTCATATGGGTCTCTGAACCTACACACTGACCAAATTAGAATTTTGTATTTTAAGAGAATTACAAAAGGAAGCAAGTATCACTATTTTGATCTATACTTTTTTTCTTCAACTATGAAAACAATTTATAATTTGAATTATAAATTACCTTTAAGGAGAATTTACATTATCTATATTAGGACAAGTTCAAAAAGTAAGACATACTCCCCAAACATCCATATCTTTTCTTAAAAAACTTTTATGTCTCATAATTTCAACATTAATAGCTATAGATTATATTATGAAGAAAACAAAATTTTTGTTTCAAATAAAGAGATGGTAGAATACCCTAAGAAACATCGTAAGCATAGCATGTTTTTATTTTATTTTTGTTCCTTATGCTTGTAAGAATAATTCAAATAGAAACAGAATGGAAATAACATTAATATAATAGAAAGAAAAATCCATGGGGGAATGAAACAACTTTATTAAATATTAGAAAAACCATATGGCATTGTAGGATTTAAATTTATTGTCTTTACCAAATAGTATTTTGGAGGTGGAAAAAAGTGCCTCTAGTTTGCTAAAAACATTGAAATTTTACATTAAAGTGAGTGCTTGTGCGACTCCATTAGGATATTGCCATATTTGGACGGCCGGTATTCATATGCAGTTGTTGGTTAAAGGAGAATAATAGGAATCCTATATTAAGGAAAAAACTCACCATAGGCAGATCAAGAATAATGCTCAATTCGATGTTTTGAAACCATAAGTACTTTAAATTGTTCTTTCAGTGAATGGGGATCTCTATACCATCTATCCTACCTAGGCATTATGCCTTCACCAAAACTACATTGCTAAAGAATAGAGCAGTTAAATACTCTGTAACCCTAGTTCTTCTGCAGAACTTTCTGCATGAAGTTGAAATAAGGCAAACATTCATTCCACAATGGTGAACTTAAAATATTTTGTTAACATCGTATGTGATAATTCTATTACCTCCCTCATTAACAAGTCTACAGTTAATATAGAATTGCAGCCTCATGACATTGTTGAGTGGAAAATTATTTTCAAACTCTACTAATAACTGGAAAGAGTCTGGTTCAGATAGATTGGATTGAGTACCTGATCATCCTGGGAAGAACACTGGTTGAGGAGTTGTTGTACTTGACTTTGAGGCCTGTTTAAACTTTGTGCAAGTCATTGAACTCCAGTTTTTTCTTCATTTCTGAAATGAAGGTGATAATTACTCTCCTACCAGCTTTAAAGGATAATTGTGAATGGTATTTATCAAAATTGTGTGCAGCAACCTCCCCCCAAAGTTAATTACCCTACTCATTTTGTGTTACCTTGCAAATCACTATGTTACTGTACTTGAATTTAAAAGAAAATTGCTTACTTACATGCCAATTCTTTATTAATCTGTGAGATTATTGAGAAAAATGACAGGTCTTATTTTAATCCCTAGCACCTTGCATGAATGTTCATACAAAGTGGACTTTCAGAAAATTTATTCACTGAATAAATAAAAGGAAATACTTATCAAATTGTGAAGACTATATATTAATGGTACTGAAAATTAAGTGCTTTCATCTACTTGGCACCTTTTCTGATTGCACTGCGTTTTCCCCTTTGCCTATGGTATTACTTGGCTTCAATTTCTTCCTTGAAATATGTTTTAATACCAATGTAAATCCTTTATTTGTCCAAGTTGGATAGAAAGGAAGGGATCTAATTAGATAAGTATTCCTTTTTAACTGATGTAACCATATTTGGATCTTTAAAAAATTAATTTCAAATAAGAAGAATATAATAAAAGCACTTAATGAAGTATATATAAAATACAGAGTTAGTTAATTTTTAGTTTGGTGACTCCTAAAGCATTTCAGTATCATGGATATCTTTGGACCATAGAAAAGGAAGAAGGCAGAGAGGAATAAAATAAAAGAAAGGGGCAAGGTGAAAAATTAATATTTTTTTCCAGCCTACATGTCCTTAGAGCATGTTGTCTTCAGTTTTATAGAAGATACGCAGAAAGATTAGATATTTAGCTCAGGGTTACATATTTGGTAGCAGAGCCTCTCAAATATGTCTAACTCAAAAATTTTGCAATCTTTTCACTAAACTCGTCTGGTACACCAAAAATCCATTTACTTTGTACAAGAATAAAAAGTTGTCTGAAAAATTATTATCATGAGTTAAGCCAAAAACATGTATTCTCCTCTAATCATATGTTCTAATAATAAATAAGGACTTGAAGAAAATTGCGTTGCAAACAAATCTCTTCACTCTCTTCCTGTCTTGGGTAGAGCAGACATCTCTCTCATTCTGAGACATGTGAGTCTTTTGTGGCTTTATGACTTGATGGATTTTATTCTGTGGTTTTTCTGTTGCCCTTTTTGTCAAAAGAAGCAACTGATATTTGTGTCAAATTAAGATAATAATTTCATGCCCCTGATATTTCAGCCCAGATTCATAAGTCCATTTCAGTTCTGGGATTCACAATCAATTTCTTGAGCAATTGAAGTTTATAGAATATTCTGCTTCTATGATTTTTCTTACTGAATTATAATAGTGTTATTTAAATCAATTTCATCTGAAAGAAAAATTTACAGGCTGACAGCTATGGATTCATGGATTTCCCTTCCTTCCCAACAAATATTTATAAGTATTCCTGTTATTCTTCTGGAATGATGGCATGTCTTATTTTTCCATTGAATTCCAATACCCTCATAAATAATTGAAGAGGTTTCCTTAGAAAATGCTAACATTTGAGGAAATAAACTCTGAAATGAATTCTCCCAAACATAGTTATTTTATTTTAATTAGTACAGTTCATAAATCCCAAACTGCTCCTTTACTGAGGGATTTTTCAGAAACTTAATGTGCAGTGATTCTTTAATAAAAGGATTTAGATGAAGAGTATGCCCAAATTATTTACTATTACTATCAGTTGTAATAGTAGTAATAACATGGCTACTAACACATTCTGATACTAGCTTTGGAAATGTTGGCATAACTATGTAACTTGAAGTGTGAGCATGTGCATGTAATCACACATAAACACCCCTACACACATATGTAACACCAAACAAAAAACCTCCCCTGTGAAATAAGCTAATCCATCTCTATGTTAAAATGCCAAAATAAGATTGTAATTATGGTAGGCCTAGTTATAAAAATGTACCAATTATTAAAAATCATGTTATCAATTTTTACCAAATATATCACTGTACATAAAATGTTATGCTGTACAATTTGGAAGGTACAAAATGTTATAATATCTGGCCTTTGATATCTAGGGGTTTAAATTAAATGGAAAGACAGAGAATATACACATTCATAAATAATTATAAAGAAAAGTTAGTATATACATGTAAAACAGTAATAAATAGTATAGGAATCAGAGAGGAAGTGGACTAATCCTTGCAATTTCAGGTTGTCATTAAACATTATAGAGATGTAAAGTTTAAACTGAATTGGGAGGATCTGTAGGAGTTACACAGGTAGAGATGTTGGTGGAATATTCTAATAAGGGAGATGGCGCATGCTAAATGGTGAAGTGATGACAATGGGAAAAGCCTGCTCAGGAGATGGGTGTGACTGGAGGTAAAGTTCTCTGTGCAAAGGTAGGAAGGAGATAGGGAAAACAATTGGGGAGTGCTGAAAACCAGAGCCAGGCATTTAGACCTCATTCCATTCAAGACATGTTTGAATTATATTTCAGGAAAATTAACCTGGGAACTACATGCAGTGAAATTTGAAATGTGGTGAGAGTGAGGGGAGGGTGAAAAGGGGACAAAAGCAGATGGAGTGAAGTCAGCAAGACTACCATGTGCATTTGTGCAGGCTGTGCACAGAACATTTCTGTGTTGGCTTTATATAAACTACAGCCTGTACAACCGTGTTCAACGGATTTACAGATAAAAGGGAGATAACAAGCAAATAGTATCACAATGGAAGACAGAGGGAAGAAATTTAGGCAAAGAAAAGTTTGAATTAATGTAGCAAGTTAGGGTGCCCTGATTAGGAAGATGAAAATATTTTTCAAAAAAGGGAAGAAATATTCTCATTAAAGTTCAAAGAGAAGGAGGCAATGGCAGAATGATTAAAGGTAAGATGTACTTAAAGAAACTGGTTTCTAAGTAAGTTGGGATCAAATGTCCCGTAGTGGATCTGGTCTTTGATAACATTTGGATACTTCCCCCTTTGAACATTGAAGGGAGGAAGCAAAGATAGAAATAGATCATTTCATCATTTCCTTGAAGAATCACTACTAGCCAACAGAGGTGATTAGCAAACATGCGAAATAAATTATAGAAAAGTCAGGTGATTCAGACACAGTAACTGCTACTATTCTTCAATCTGGGAAGAATGAGAAAAGGATTTTCATTTGACCTTGGGACTAAATGGTTGTACCTTTGACAATGCTGAATTTAAATATCTGGTACTTCAGGACTGAGGAATAAGCCCTAGTGTGTCCTTCACTATACACAGATCACTAACGATATCTTCAGAGGGTCAAGGGAGGTGAGACATCTATTTTACTCAAGAAAGAATCCAATGAAGTTGACGTCATATTAACCTTATGTTTTTAGGTCAGTTAAAAATGATGATATATTTAATTATATAACCTCCATTTTATCAATTAAGGATATGTTATAAATCAATGAATAGTTACTTAATGTTTACCATGATCAAAATATTGGCCTGGCATTTTTTTTTTTTTTTTTCGTTTTAGGGCCTCACTCGCAGCATATGGAGGTTTCCAGGCAAGGGGTTGAATCAGAGCTACAGCTGCTGGCCTATACCACAGCCACAGCAATGCAGGATCTGAGCCTCGTCTGCGACCTACACCAGAGTTCACTCATGGCAACACCAGATCCTTAACCCACTGAGTGAAGTCAAGGATGAAACCTGCAACATTATGGTTCCTAGTCGGATTTGTTTCCTCTGTGCCACAAAGTGAACTCCTGGGCTGGCATTGAGAGGCTACATAGACCTATAAGATTTTGTTGTTAGCATCAAGGAGGATATCATATATTGAAGAGACCACACACACGCACATACAAGTATAATAAAAGCCAGTGTAATATACCAAACGGTTGGTAAAACGAACAAGAATTAGCAACTCAGAGGAGACATTAAGTGATTAGTGAGGGTCAAAGCTTTACAGAGAATGTGGCTGTCCTGCCCTCTGAAAGCTAAATAGTGATACCTATTACACAATTTAAATGCATGCTCTTGTTTAAAACCAAAAGGGCAAAATGATCCCAGGTATAATTATTGTAATTTGTAGTGCATGTTATATTCATAGGTACTATTTTATTCATAGCAAAATCATTTTAGACTTTCATAGCCTTTAACAATAGATTTCTTTTTTTCCTGAAGTAATAATGCATGATTATGGTAGGAATCCTGGAGAAAATAAAGAAGTATACATATGGTACAGTGAAGTGTAGAAAAAACATGATCTCACCAGAGATAAACACATCAGCATATTATCATCTGTCTTTCTTTGGCAGGCTTGAATATTTTAATGTAGTCCTTATCTGAATCTGTCTTGCATTTTTTTTTTTTTTTTGACTAGACCCTTCCACTACAATGTCTGTTCCCTAAGTCTACTAACAGGAAATGCATTTTTCATCTCTATGTTGAGCAAATCACCATTTTTCCCTCATAAGTGATAAATGGAGATCATTGCCTGCTTTTCACAGTAGACCAGTAAATTTCTGCCTTTTAAATTTAAATTTTCTGTAAACAACAGTTTTTGCAACTCACAATTTATGTTCAGACCCAAATCTGAAGAACATTTCTTATATATATCTTACTGTAGTTAAAAGACCTCTTAGAGATGAATTTCCTTTCTTATTAAAAGTGATGCTTAATGCTGAAGTGATTTTCTTGGTTATAGGTACATAATCTAAGTTTGCCTCTTCACTCCTGCTCCCTAGGACACATATGAGATGTTCTTTTTCAGAATATTTTAGGTTTCTAAAACACTGATTTATCCCGTAGTCATTATGTGCTCTGCAATGAGATGAAATTCTGAGAAACTGTTGGCAGCAGATTTCTGTGGAAGGAAGTTCTTAACCATGCACAGAATGATCTGTTCTGAAACAAATGTTTGTGACTTTTGTTCCCACATGATTGCTTTTTGAAAGTTCATGGGAACTGCTAGAGAGTGTTCTTTTAATCAAGTTGAAGAGTCACAAACAAGATTTTGAACATTGAAGTGTACTTCCCAATAATTGAATATTTGCTTTGTTGTCTGTGATTCAACTTGTTTAGTTTTATAAATTTTAGAGAAAGAAATTAAAAACAGAATAGCACAGTGCCATGCCACAGGAAACTATATTCAATGATGTAGACTTATGTAAACTTGCTAGATCCGCTAATGGAGTTTGCTCAGATCTAAACAAAGACACAGGCTGGCTTAGGGCTATAACTATTCCTTTAAATTTATTTATAATACATATTTAAAACTGCATTTTTATTGAAAAAAGTAATACATGCATGTAGTAAAAAACTCAAACAGTTCAATAGAACTTTTCCCTAGAAAAGGAAAATGTACCTTTACATTTTTACAGTTTTATGTACATTCTTCTATTCTTTTTTTTTTGTTGTTGTTCATCCATGCATAGTTCATTTATTTTTTCCCTAGGTGGAATAGAGTGTTCACATTATTTAACTCATACTTGTATTTTATGTCTTCCATTTAAAAAATGATCTGAGTAGTATATTTTGAAAATTATCCTATATGAATGTGTGTCTGTGTAGGTGATGTACTTCATTACTTTATATTTTTTACACAGCTATACAGTTTATTTACTTCCCTATAAATAAATATCTAAGTTATTGCTGGAATTTTGCTATTTAAACAATTTTCCAATGAATATTTTTGTACATTCTTATCTTTTCAGGTATGAGAAATAATATCAGTAGAATAATTCTTGTTGATGCTATAGAAAAGAGGACTGAGACACAAATTCATGACTCTGCTTTGATACCAAGACAGATAATCTTGGATGTTTATCCCTAGACAAGAGCAAATGAGTTCAGCAAAACTAATAACATCACTTGAATGATCAGAAAGTTATGCTTGAAGAAAAGGAACTGGTCAGCTGCTTAGGTTGCAGGGTAGAAAGTCTTGGGGGAAAAAAGGAGTCCTGGATGTAGCTCAAGTACTTATGTATTTTGGGAGCTCTCCAGAGTACTGAAGAGCTGCTACAGGAAGCAGTCTGTTCCACTGGACCAGAAATCACAGTCTTCCAATTTTATGTCTCTCCTGCCTTGAATCTTGCCCTTGAGATTTTAAACACTTATGAAGTCAGTTCTCACCCCTCAGTCTCTTCTTTGCCTCTCCTTAACTCACCCCATTCTCCATCTGCCTCAATCTAATCCTATTCTGTTTTTCCAACCAACCCCAGCCATGATCCATTCCTACCATTTGGTATTAGGAGTCCAAGAAAAATAATCCCGTGCCCCTGTGCCCATGCTCCCTCTTCACTGTTAAAAGGTCAACTATACATTTCTGTTTTATCAGAATAAATTATATATCAGGAAGTGTCCATCAGAAATTAATTCCATAATATTTTGGAATTTACTATTGCTGATTTTAGCTCTCCTTTACAATATAAAGAAGGGACTTCCTAATATAACTGAATGACTTATATATTCATGTAAATAAATTTTTTTTCAAATTTCTTCGGATCAAATAAGTTGTTTTTTTCCTTCCTGCTCAATATAAGACAATGGGTAACTTCAAAATGCCAGTGAATTCTGTTTCATTGTTCCATTTACTCAGTTTTGATATATGGACCACTTAATGCATTGAATATTTATGTGGAAATATCAGAATTTCTAGAATTTTCCAGTTTATAAAATGTCAGAGGAGATATTTTTATATTCTTTTGTTTTGCATATCATGAAAATTCTTTCACTAAATATCTTAGATTATGAGATAAGACAAGGAGAAGGATCTAGCATAATTTTTGCATCTGGAATATGAGACAGACAGAAACAGGGGGAGAACAAGAGTGAGATATTCAGAAGTACCAGAACATATAATCAAAGTGGGCTTAAACAAAAGTTATTAGTTAATGCACATGAACAGTATAATTATACTGCTTGATTTAAGTGCTTCAGATACTCCCATCACTCAGGTTATTTCTTTATTTTTGGTTTTGCTTCATCTGTATTGACTTCCAGCTTGAATATATGGTCTCTGGTGATAGCAGATGCTTCAGCCCTATATCCTTCCAAATTGAAATTCAACAACTTCATTTTCACAGTCACTCTAGCAAAAGTCTAAGATAAATTCTCACTGTTTTGATTAGCTTTACTTTTAATCACATTGCCTGTCCTCAAACAATCACAGTTTCCAGCGGCATAGAATTTATTGATAGGTTTAGGTCAAAGTCATTCTTCCACTTTGGACCTGGTGCAAAAGTTGGATTAGTCCACTTAGAGAAAATTTGGGAACTTCTTACCAAAAAGAAGATGGAATGACCATTAACAAAAACAAAGATAAAATAAAAACAAAAATCAATATATTCTATGTAATAGGAGGTGAGAAATGTACTAAAGGGGAAACTAAGGAATAGCAATTATTTAATAACAATAATATTAATATTTTATTAACAGTTTTTATGTACATTTTACCAGTGGATGTTAATAAGAATCCTATGCAGTAGGTAGTATTTCTATAATTTTAATAATTATATATTACTATAAAAAGGAGGATTTTTTTTTTTTTTTTTTGCTTTTTAGGGCCCTATCTGTAGCATATGGAAGTTCCCAGGAAAGGGGTCAAATCAGAGCTATAGCTGCCAGCCTACATCACAGCCACAGCAATGTGGGATCTGAGACACATCTGCAACATACACCACAGCTCATAGCTACTCCGCAGTTCACAGCAATGCCAGATTTCCAACCCACTGAGTGAGGCCAGGGATGGAACCTACATCTTCATGGATACTATACAGATTTGTTTCCACTGCATCACAACAGGAACTCCAGAAAATTTTACTTTTTTTTCTTAAGCAAGATATAAATCAGTCTTTTTATAAACGAAATTATACCTTGCTCCCAAATTTCTTTCTCATTTCTCAAATTAAAGGATTTATTAAAGTGGGTAAAAGCTGTTCCTAGGAACTTATAAAGATTTAGCCTGGGGATTGACATTATACTTGACAAAAATAGATATGAATTCCTTGCCTCTCTCAAACATAGCATACAACTCTTTGAGGGTATATAGCATATCAATAGCAACACTCTTTCTTTCCTTCTATTCTTGTTCTCTTCCACAAATGAGATGGCTGGACAGTGGATAAGTAAAATTGATGCATTATATCATCCACCTAAATCCATCTATGACCTATGCTTGATCATCAATGGGAAGTTGCAGTGACCCTCAGGCAGGTGTAGGCATCACCCAGAGCATTTGACAGTGGCAGCAGCAGGGCGTATATGTTCCCAGGGAAGTGAGAGCAACAACAGGTGGCTCTCAGTAATAGTGTCCTCCTCTGTGCTGACTTCTGAAGTAACTGGAGCCACAGGTCATGCCTGTTCATGGATCCCTACTAGTAGCAGGGCATGCCCACCTCTAGAATCTGAGATGGCTGTGGCCCTTGCCACCTGTACCCCATGCAAGAGACTCCTGAACATCCATAACCTGTGCAGAGCATCCCATTGCCTGATAGCCTGCACATGTACAGAGAAAGATATTCCTATGTTGGTCTACCCCTCCTCTCGCTGTCCCCAAAAATGGCACCTTGCTTCTCCTGCAGGCCCAGGCCTCCTCCAGGGTTAACTTAGCTGTTGTGCTCTGCTCCCCACCCTGTGGGGAGAGAGACCCTAAGGCTGTCTCTTCATAGCCAACCCTGGTCCTCTCCCTAGAACTGACCTGTAGAGCCTGAGTCTCAGCACCCAGCCCCTGCCCTAGTATCTCAGGCTGTAGTGTCTGGGGTCAGTGGTACTGATGGTTTGTGTGGCTCTCTCTCCGATTTGCCCTCCTCATTCTGGCTCTTTTGCTGTTCTCTGAGGCTTTGAGATCCCTCCATCTTTGCTGATCTCCCGGTCAGTTAGGTCACTTCCCAGGATGTGGGTTTCTTTCTTCTTTTGTATCTCCATCTCAGGATGACTGGTTCCATCCTTCTTCTTTTTCTTCTCTTCTCTTCTCTCTCTCTTTTTCCCTTTTGTTCTACCAAATTATGTGGAGGATTTCTTGTCCTTTTTTTGAGGTTTAAGGTATTTTGCCAGTGTTCAGCAGATGTTCTGTGCAAATTGTTCTACATGTAGATTTTTCTTTTGTGGAAGAAGGTGAACAGCAAATCTTAACTCCTCTGCCATCTTCATCCCATCTCCATGACTCACACTATTGACGCTAATGTGTTCAAAAATAAAATGCACTTGAAGAAACATAAACAAAATGAAAAGGCGATTACATATTGGGAGAAAGTAACGGTAAATCATATATAAGGGGTTAATACCCAAAATATATAAATCATTCACATAATTCAGTAGCAAAAAACCAAATAACCTGATTACAAATGGACAAAACCCCTGAACAGACATTTTTTCCAAAGAAAATTTTGAAATGACCAGGAGATGGGGTACATGAAAATGTGGTCAACATCACTAATCAGTAGGGAAATGCAAATCAAAATCACAGTGACATATTACCCTCAAACCTACTGGAACAGCCATCATCAAAAAGACAAGAGATAGCAAATACTGAGAGGGAAGTAGAGAAAAGGAATTGCACCCTATTGGAGGGAAAGTAAATTGGTATAGTCTTATGGAGTTTCCTTAAAAAATTTAAAATAGAACTACTTTATGATCCAGCAATTCTGCTTTTGAGCATATGTCCAAAGGAAATGAGATCACACTGTTGAAGAGATAGCTGCACCCCCATGTTCACTGCATCATTATTTACAACAGCCAAGATATGGAAAGGATCCAAGTGTATACATACCCTCAGATACATCCACCCACACAAACATGTGAACACTATTAAGCCACAAAAAAGGAAATCCTGTCATTTGTGACAATGTGGATGGAACTTGAGGACATTATGCTCGGTGAAAAAAGTCTTTGAAAGGCAAATACTGTATGATTTCACTTATACGTGGAATGCAAAAAAAATTTCAAAATTATAGGAAAAGAGATCTTATTTGTGATTATCAGAAGTATGTGGTGAAGGTGGAAGAATTGGATGAAAGTAGTTGAAAAGTACAAGTTTCTAGTTACAACATGAATAAGTACTAGGGATATAAGTACTAGGAAATAAGTATAATAATGAGTATAGTTGACACTGCTACATGATATACTTGAAAGTCGCTAAGAGAATAGATTCTAAAAGTTCTCATCACAAGGAAAAATGTTTTTGTAACTATATGAGGTAATGGATATTAACTAAACTTACCGTGGTAATCATTTCACAATATATGTAGGTCAAGTCACTATGCTATATGCTTTATACAGTGCTGTATGTTAATTATATCTCAATGAAACTGAGAAAAAAATGACAGTAGATATTTACATTTAACCCTTAAAGATGTAAATTAGAACAAGGTGAGAGTTAAACTAAAAATACCTTTAAAAAGAAGATAAAAATGTGAGTGCTACTGATAATTACAGAAGAATAGTGCAAACTGGGACTCTCCTAGGCAAAGAAGAACACATAGTCACACTCCTTATAATTCACTCAATTCTGCAGGAATATTCAAATCTCATATAAGAATTAAGATCACTGAATTTTAGTTTAAGCATTTCAGAGAATCAAAAAATTTGAGAGGTGTTAAGGAGCTTAGGTATTGTCTACTTGAGTTCCCTACATTTGTAGAAATTTGAAGGTCATGTAAAACAATGACAACAAAACCCGATTTGTCCCTAGCCACACAATAACTAAAGCTATTTATAGAACCCAGGCATTTGATTCCCAGTGCAGTATTCTTTCTATTGTAACAATTCTATAAACAGTACAAATACTAGCATCTTCATATCCAAGGTCAGGTTTTCTTGCTTCTAGATAAATAGCATTTCCACATCAGGACTCAAGTGAAATGCTTTCATTAGAAAATATTAAAGATCAACCTAGACTAGAGTTTGATTGTAACCCTGAGCATGAAAGTAGGACACCTTAGGTTTTGTGTATGTGTGTGTATGTGTTTTAAATGGCCACACCCGTGCCATATGTAAGTTCCTGGGCCAGAGATTGAATCTAAGCCAAAACTGAGACCTATGCCACATCTTTTAACCCACTGCATCGGGCTGGGGACTGAACCCATGCCTCCCCAGCAACCCAAGCTCCTATGGTCATATTCCCAATCCACTGCACCACAGTAGGAACTCCTTGAGTTTTTGTCATAAGTCATCCCTCTTGCTAGAAAACATACATTTTTTAATATGTTTAACTCCTGATTCAACAGCCCAATCTAAAAGTACCAGTAGTCAATTCACATAGTTCCTACAGACTCTGATAATACAGGTTTACAGTCGAAAAGTATTGCAAGAATATACAAACAAGGTGTTATGGAGACATGGAGCTCTTCTGGAGACATGTAATTCACTCACCATCTGTCCTGAGGATGCTTCCAATGAGAAGGCTGTGGCTTGGGGTGTCCAGAGTGTAAATGATTCCTTCTGAGTCCTAAAGGTTCAGATACAGAAATAAGAAATTTTGGCGGTCAGGAGTGATGCAGTTTTAGGTGGGTTAAACAGAGTAGGACTATTGATAAGGTAACACTGTGGCAGTAAGTGATAGGAGGTACAAGATAAAGAAGAGGATAGAGGGTGCAGGCAACTCCCTGTATCCTATCATTTGACTTTGTGGGTGAGAGTGTGGGTTCTAGAACCAGACTGGATGGATTTGAAGTTTGAACCCAGTGCTTATCAAGAGCATCACCTTGAAAAATCAAACTTTTGTGCCTAGTCATCATTACCCATTAAATGGGGAATATTAATTGGCTTGCCTTTTAAAAGTTTTTGTAAAAATGAGGTAGTACTTGTGGCATACTTAGAATAATACCTAAAATGTAGTAGGCAGAGATTAGATATTAGCTGTTGTTATCATTGCCTTCAGTTTCAATGTCAGGTTAAGGAGCAAAGGACTAGGACTGTGAAGGCTCGTGTTAGGGTTGCTTTCTTTCTCAGTCTCACAGCCTTCAATGCCATACCATTTCTATCACTATTTTTATAATACAAATACATGCATAAAAAAGGTCAAGGTCTATTTTCCCTTTCTTACCCTAAACTAGGGTTAGGAGATGAGTTCCTAAAGTGATAGAGACAAAAGCTTTTCCTTCCTCTGTATTTGCCATCTATCAGTTAAGAGACCCAAGAAAGGGAAAGATTTATTTAAGTCAAGGATATTCTTATGATATAACTTCTCTTAGAGATGACAAACTCCTTGATGTCAAAATCCTGATATCTTGGTATTCGCACTACCCAGAATAATTCCTTGCTCAAAGTGGCAGATTATATACACACACAAGTGTCAAATGATTGAGTCATTGAAAGATGACAAAGATGGGAAGAAATCTGGCACTGAAAGAATAAAACTTAACAGGGAGCAAGACTTGCAAAACATGATTTGGTTAATTCAAAAAATGCATTGAGACAAATAGAAATTATCAACAAGAGAAAGTGAAATCATCTGGAAAGAAGGAATGAAAGATATTAGCCTAAAACAAGAAGGGTGCCTGGAGTGAGGAGGGAATGAAGCAGAAACATAAAGAAACAGAATAGAAAGAGACAAGGAAGATAAGATGGTAGAAAACAGGTATGGGAGGCAGTCACAGAGTTTTATAGGAAGATAAAAACAGTAGTTTGAAACAGCTGGGTTTTTGGCAGCCAGGAAACAGATAATAACAGACGTGACAAGCATGGAGCTGCAATGACTGTCTATTCACAGACTATTTGTGATTCACTGATGCAGCTATTTCATAAGAGATTTGAAAAACTACTTAGAGAAAATTGAGAATATTGTACACATAAGACTTTTTTGTGGTTCATCATGATTACTTTCTTTTTCTTATAATATATACAACTATTCTAAACTATGGCAATAATCTTCCTTCAAATTTCTGTGTAAATTGTTTTATTCTATATAAAAAGCACATCAGATTGGAAATGTGTGGAAGGGATGTTTCTCAGTATTCAGTTTTATATCCCTGAAGCTAATTCCACTTCTATGCCAAGTAGATGTTGGAAATTTTCCACTGACTATTACACAAATTTCAAAAAGCCAAACCATTGAGTCAGAGGACAGTTTATGGCCCATTAACAATACATTGGCTCCTCAGAACTGTAAACACAGCCTTATGGATCTTAATGTAATTGTTTAGGACGAGTGTGTTGGCAAGAACTGTTAGAGTCTGTTAACACAGTCTGGAAAGCAATGTGTTTTAAGCAAATCTGCAAAATGTTACCAACTCATTAAGCTAAGGGCTTTATGGCTCAGTGTTCTAAAATGATTCTTTGAGACACTTCTGAACAAGGCTATATATCCATTTCTGGTTGTACCATGATTGATGTGTATATAAAAGGGGCTGACTACATTTCTCCTTGCGTTATGCTGATGATGTTTCAACATTAGTATTGCCCTTTTTCTAAAACATTATTCTTTCTTTCTCTTATACAACTAAAAGACTGCAGAGAAGTACTTAAATATATTCTGTGGAATAGATTTTGCTGTATTTAAATATAGTATAGGGAATGATGGTGTTAATGCAAATGTGCTCCCCTCTCCTTCATGCTCCTTTCAAGTTCACTTTACCATAGACATTGGCAATTGGAAAGAACTTTAGATATCGTAGTCCAAACTCCTGGAAGCAATGCTTTCTAAGCATTTCTGTTGAACAGACTAAAATTTAATACATTTCAAGGGAAGCGGTCTCATTTCAGTGTTTTCAGTTGCAAATAGAAGAAACTCAACTCATACAAGGGGAATTTATTCTTAAGACTGAATAATTCAGCTCTTTTTCTCATTCATGGCATGAATGGTTTGAAGGTTTCAAACTATGTTTCCATCTCTCTTCACCTGGGCTAGGGCTGGAATCAAGCTACAGCTGCCAGCTTATGCCACAGCCACAGCATCGCCAGATCCAAGCTACATCTGTGACCTGTGCTGCAGCTTGCAGCAATGCTGGATCCCTTAACCTACCAAGCGAAGCCAGGGATCAAACCTATATCTTCATAGGTACTAGTAGGGTTCTTAACCTGCTGAGCCACAACTGGAACTCCACATTTTTTTTTTTTAAATGAATACTTAGTATGTTAGAACCAGTCAAAATTGGTGTTAGTGATTGGGAGGGGGAAGTCCAAGATAGTCATTATTTTTATTCTTTTTAAAATATATTTTAGTTGAATACTTGCTATCCATTTGTTTTTCCTTTCATCTCTACAGCAACATTGAATCAGAAAAACGAAATTACATCTACATCTAGTTAAAATATCTATGTTCTTCATCTATCAATCTATTGATCTATCTATCAGTCAGTCTATCTTCAAAATGGATGTATGAAGCTTGGGCAGAAGGAGATAGATGAAATCACATCTTGGAAATAACTTGGAATAAATTAAATTCTAAAGAGTATCTTATGTAGGATAGGGTACATGTTTCCATTGAACCTGAGGTTATAGAGAACAATGCTTTTCTTTTTATATACATTCTTCCAATTGTGAAAAAAAAAAAAGTCCAATGGCATATAATACCTTGACCCTGTCAGCTTGCATACATCTAGTCTTGCCAATACAGTTATTTGAAATTAAACTGACTTTGAAATGCTTAATTGGAATTCTTGAATTGCTGAGCTGACTCACAGGCCAATTGATTGCATGTCTCCCAAAGGGTAACTCTTGGCCACAGGCCTCCAAAATGTTAATTTCTTTACTGCCTAAAACACTAAAGACTAAAAGATCGTGAATTGACCTTCTGCCTAACTCAGTTATTCATTTACAGCATACTTACATCACACATTATTACACAACAATCACAGATACCCTGGTGTTCAATTCAGAATGTCTGACCTAATTAATTAGCCCTAATATTTACTTTAAGGGGAAATGACTTCCCCTTTTCCAAAATCTTTGAAATCTGTAGAGTAGAAGTGATAGTGGTCAATAGCAATATTCGTTGAGCAGAAGCCCTAGGAGCAATGCTGACAATAAAGTTTTTGAGTCTAATTTGGGAGACATTTGCCTTTCTCTCACTTCTAGACTTGCCACGTCTTTATAGACATTGTGGGCTGGGCAAGAGTGTAATGTAGTACATAATTACTTTTGAAAATTAACCAGGCATTCTGAGCCTTAAAAGAAGTTAAGTTTGCATTAGTGAAATGTTATTTGAAAGGTTACTTATATATTTATTTATTAAAAATGGATAAAATGAAGGATATGGCCTCCACTACAAAATTTCTAATCAAAAGGAGAAATATCCCACAAATGAAAAAAAAAAAAAATACATGGGAAACAGGCTGGCAGTAGCTTTTTTAAATTATGCCAATTAGAAATGGGATTTTCCTCCTCTTAAAAAACACAGATGGATGAAACAGACATCTGCTTTTATTTTTGCCATCTACTAATTTCCAAATCAAAAGCAGTCTAAAGATTTGTGAGATAAAGAAACATACTTGAAGCATGACAAGTTTACTTGACTGGCTTATCACTTTAAATATATACTCTCCATATATTTTTTCATGATTTTATTTATTTGATTATCTATCACAAAAAGAAAATTGGCTTCATTTATTTTCAAAACTGATCATAAAATGAAATTACCACTCAAATTCCAAATATCTAGCAAATCAGAGGATCTCTATCTGGCTCCAAGCCTGAGCTTACTACCTACTGCTTATTTTAAAATATAACCAAACGGGAGTTCCCGTCGTGGCGCAGTGGTTAACGAATCCGACTAGGAACCATGAGGTTGCAGGTTCGGTCCTTGCCCTTGCTCAGTGGGTTAACGATCTGGCATTGCCATGAGCCGTGAGCTGCGGTGTAGGTCGCAGATGCAGCTCGGATCCCATGTTGCTGTGGCTCTGGTGTAGGCCAGCGGCTACAGCTCCGATTCGACCCCTAGCCTGGGAACCTCCATATGCGCGGGAGTGGCCCAAGAAATAGCAAAAAAGACAAAAAAAGAATATATATATATATATATAACCAAACAGAACCATTCATCTCTAGGTATCTTCTTATACTTTGCCACTTCCATGCCTCTGTTAATTCTGGTCTGTTGTTCTGAAAAAACTTCTCTAACTTCCTAGAGCCAAAATGTTAAGATCTTTTGAAATCCCTTCAAATGCCTCTTTTTCCACCACCATTCATTGTTGGAGGAGAAGAATTACATAATTAAGATGAGAAGTACACTATTCTTGTTCTGGGGAGGGGCTTTAAAGTAAAAGTAGTTATGAGGCTGCTAAGATACACTAAGGAAAAGACAGTGATAACTTGGACTAGAGAAAAATAAATGGAAAAGGAGAGAAATAAGCATATTCAATATATAGTTTGAAAGTAGAATCAACTGGTCTTACTCATGAATTGGATATAGACATGAATAAAGAGGAAAAATCAAATAATTCTTCCTTCAACCCAATAATAGGGTATTATTGGTTCTTCCCTCCCTCCCTTCCACATGACTTCCTTCCTTCCTTCTTTCTTTCGGCTTGTCAAAAATGAGAAAGGCTAGGAAAGAAAACATTTTATGGTAAAATCAAGAAATCATTTTAGGTCATATTAAGTTTGCAATGTCTATTTCTAATAGATTTTTATCCATATTGATGGAACAGGAAGTCAAGTGGGTATGAATTGGGATCTCAGAGGAGAGAGTCAAAACTAGAATTATAAATAAGATAAATGATATTATATAAGTAATTTAAAAAGTTGTGAGAACAGAGACAGTCGACCTCAGGAGATATGTAGAGAGAAGAGAGGATTTTTTTTTTTTTTTGTCTTGTCTTTTTGCTATTTCTTTGGGCCGCTCCCGCGGCACATGGAGGTTCCCAGGCTAGGGGTCGAATCGGAGCTGTAGCCACTGGCCTACACCAGAGCCACAGCAAAGCGGGATCCGAGCCTTGTCTGCAACCTACACCACAGCTCACGGCAATGCCAGATCGTTAACCCACTGAGCAAGGACAGGGACCGAACCCGCAACCTCATGGTTCCTAGTCGGATTCGTTAACCACTGCGCCACGACGGGAACTCCCAGAAGAGAGGATTCTAAAAAGACCAGTAAGGTAAGAAGAAGAAAGAGTGACTGCTGACCAGTGTCTAATGCTGCTGAGAGGCTAAGAAAATATGGAAAAGTATTCAGTAATTTTGGCAACATGGAGATCATCTGAATCTCTGACAAGGGCACTGGACAAGGAATGTTGGGAAGGGAAGCATGGATGTAACTGGTAGAATTATAAATTGAAGGTCATAAAATGAAGAAAAAATACATTTAACACAGAGGAAAGATGAAAATAGGCAGAAGTTTGCAGACAATGTGGTGCTGATGCAGATTTCTTTTTAAATATGGAAGCACATGTTACATTAATAAGAATGATCCAGTCAAGGGGGTAAGATTGGTAAGACAAGGAACAAGTATTTGGAACAGTATTTGGAAAGATTGTGAGAATTAGACTCTGAGCACAAATAAGGAGGTGCTGGCCTTAGCTAGTAGGGAAGGCAGTCCTCCATCTTATTAGGAAGAAAAGATGCATGTGCCGGTAGAGCGTAGATTTGATAGGGGAATATGAAAGGTCTCAAATTTAATCGCTTCTTTTTTCTCAGAGAGGTGCTAATGCCTATGTGGAAAGTGCAGAAAGTAGACCTCAAGACTGAAGGAATGGGAATTTATGAAAGAATTGTCTCTCAAAGTTGGAAAGTAAGCTTACTGCAGAAGAAGAAAATTTCATGGGGCAGTATTGGGTGCTCAACTGAGATCTGAAAGAGAAACTGCTCCATTTGACTCTGTGATTTTCTTCATACACATTCAACTGCACCTGGAAAGATGCAGAAGAAATCAGATGACTATTTATTTATTTTTAGGGCTGAACCCAAGACGTTCCTAGGCTAGGGGTTGAATCTGAGCTACCGCTGCTGGCCTACACCACATCCACAGCAATGCCGGATCCCAGCCACATCTGTGACCTACACCACAACTCATGGCAATGCCGGATCCATAACCCATTGAGCAAGGCTAGGGATCACATCCGCATTCTCATGAATACTATTCAGATTTGTTTTGGCTGAGACACAACTGGAACTCCCAGAAATCAAATGACTTTTAATGTTACATTATAGTTAATTATTTATGTATCTTTTCTTTATATAATAAAGTAATAAAGAAACAATACGGGAAACAACATAGGGAAACTATAAAATTCACATCTGTTCTCCCAGCACATTATAATGCCTTAATAAATTTATCAATGCATTTTAGAATGAATAAACATTTTCCTTGCTACCTTTGTAATTAAAAAAGTAAAATATCATTATTAATCACGATAAAAATAAACATAAACAGAATAGTCAGGTTTTTAAACAGATTTTAAAGTGCAGTGTCTTTTTTTCTTTTTTTGCATTAATTTGAGTCTCTCAAGAAGTTTAGAGGCTATATCATATTGAATCTTCCAAAATAATATCCCAAGGTGAGGAAGAGCAAGAGTGCCTGAGAGGCCAGAGAAAGTTGAGACAGAACATTTCAGCAGAGAGTCTCACTGGACTGTAAGCTAAGTAATGCTTAGTTGTGTGCTGGGTTTCTTACTGGTAATGCCAAAATGAATCATCAAATAGATGAAATTGCTATGCCTGTTTTTCAGACAATAACACCTAACGTTAATCTTGATGTGGAAAATGTCAGCATATTAGCAGAAACCCCAACATTTAAAAACAAATTGCTATTCAGTTTTTACAGTAACTTCTAGTTAAAATATTGACATAATTCATAGTAAACATAATGGTCTTTAGAAAACATGTTTTCCAGGCTTATTGCTTTAAAACTAAAACGTGTATATATTCATGGTAGTTGCTATTAAGCAACATAGAACTATTAACTTTTACTTTGGGAAATGAAATCTGAAAGTTGTTATGTTTCCTTTTAGTTGGCCTTAATGCCATCCAAGTGATTGATACTGTTCTCAAACACTCTTACGCTTGAGAGTTTGTCTTTACCTGAAAAAAAAATAAAAGACCCCAAATAAAAATGATGAATGGAAAAAAAAAACCTGCTAGTTATTTGTGGAATTATTTGAATTTCTTTTCCCTATCTTTATGCCCATAGAGAATAGAATACATTTAAGTACTTAACATTGATCCTATTAAATGAAACTTTGAAAAGAAATTTACAGCAACAATGATGGACCTAGAGATTATCGCCTAAATTAAGTCAGACAGAAAAAAGTAAATACTATATGATATCACTTACATGTAACAAATAGTACAAAGTAACTTATTTACAAAATAAAAACAGATTCATAGACATAGGCAACAAATTTATGGTTACCAAAGGGGAAGGGTGTGGGGAGGCATAAATTGGGAATATGGGATTAACAGATGCATATTACCATATGTAAAATACAAAAAAAGGATTTACTGTACAGCACAGGGAACTATACTCAGTATCTTCCAATAACTTATAATAGAAAAGAAGAGAACAAAAAGAACATATATAACCACTATGGAATACAGTTTGGAGGTACCTCAGAAAACTAAATATAGACTATCGTTTGACCCAGCAATCTCATTCTTGGGCATGTATCCAGACAAAACTTTCCTTGAAAAGGACACATGCACCTGCATGTTCATTGCAGTACTATTCACAATAGCCAAGACTTGGAAACAACCCAAATGTCTATCGACAGATGAATGGATTAAGAAGATGTGGTATATGTATACAATGGAATACTCAGCCATAAAAAAGAACAAAAGAATGCCATTTGCTGCAACATGGATGCAACTAGAGACTCTCATACTAAGTAAAGTAAGTCAGAAAGAGGAAGACAAATACCATATGATATCGCTTATATCTGGAATCTAATATATGGCACAAATGAACCTTTCCACAGAAAAGAAAATCATGGACATGGAGAAAAGACTTGCGGTTGCCAAGGAGGGGGGAGTGAGATGGATTGGGAATTTGGAGTTAATACATGCAAACTGTTGCCTTTGGAATGGATAAGCAATGAGATCTTGCTGTATAGCACTGGGAACTATCTCTAGTCACTTATGATGGAGCATAATAATGTGAAAAAAAAGAATGTATGTATGTATGTATGACTGGGTCACTTTTCTGTATAGTAGAAAATTGAAAGAACACTGTAAACTAGCTATAATGGAAAAAATAAAAATCATTTAAAAAAGAATATATATATATATATATGAATTTATGTATAACTGAATCACTTGGCTGTGTACCTGAAACTAGCACAATGCTATAAATCAACTACACCTCAATAAAAATAAATAAAAATTTCAAACTTAAAAAAAGTGAAAGATAATTTCTTTGCTTATGAAAATATACCATGGTATTATCACTTTATGTTGTTTATATACTTATCAATTGAATTCTTGAACATGCACACAACCAAATTCTATCGTTCATTCAATTTATGTTTACTGACTACTCATCATATGAGTGGTGATATTATGGAGATGTAGCAGTGAACAATAAACAAAAGGTGATGTAACATAGAAACTGATGTTTAGATTGGATGTTTAGATTGGATGGTGAAGTAAATGCCTTACTGAGGAGATAATACCTAAGCTAAGATCTGAATGATAAAAAGGAGCGTTGTATGAAAAGTCTGAGTGGAGACTGTTCCAAACAGAGGTAGTAGAAGGTAAATTCACAATTTCCCTCTGGGGATGAATAAATAGCAAGCATGAGATCCACAAGTCAAGCATGTACCAGTATAATTAAAATTTAGGAGAAGAGTGGTATGAGAAGAGATGAAATGAGGCCAACACAGTGGCAGACCAGGTAGAGGATCAGGACTAGGCCAAATTAAGATATGTTTTAGTCTGAGTGCAGAGAGTAGCCACTGTGAGGGTTTCACACAGAGGATAATGTGATTGTACTGATTTTTGTCTATGAACAATGGATTAAAGACATGTCCAAGAGAAATCCAGGAGGTCAGCTGGGGGTTGTTGCAGTAGTCTGCATGGGCAATCAGTGAGGGTAGTTTGAATAGGCTGGTAACACTGGAGATTGAGAGACAGTGGATGGACATGGAAGGTGTTGGAGGTAGAGCGGGCAAGATACAAAAGGATTGTCTATTAGAGGTGGTGATGAAGGAAAGGGGAAGCCTTGGGTTGTTAATTTAAAAGAGAAAAAAAATGTATGTGTATGGGTATATTGTTGATAATTTATATTTTAAAACGTTAAAATTTGTGATATCAAATTTCATTCTCTCATAACAATTTTGAGGGCAAAATATAATTTTGACATACTTGAACTAATTTTGATTTGTTAGTGATTCCAATGGAAAAAAAATTGTTGAGGAAAAAGTAAAATAAAATTTATTAAAAATATAATTTAAATTGTTTCTAATCTCTTTAGCATTCATCTGTGCCATTAGCCATCATATGTTTTATTATTTAAACCTATTTCTTACAGATTTATGGATATATAATTGACATACAGCACTATATAAGTTTAAAGGGTATAGCATAATGATTTGACTTTTATTGTGAAATAATTATCTCAATAAGTTTAGAAGTTCCCATTGTGGTGCAGCGGAAACGAATCCAACTAGGAACCATGAGGTTGCAGGTTCAATCCCTGGCCTCGCTCAGTGAGTTGAGGATCCAGTGTTGCTGTGAGCTGTGGGGTCGGTCGCAGATGTGGCTTGGATCTGGCATTACTGTGACTGTGGCATAAGCCAGCAGCTACAGCTCTGATTAGACCCCTAGCTTGGGAACATCCATATGCCACGGTTGTGGCCCTAAAAAATCAAAAGACAAAAAAAAAAGTTTAGTGAGCATGCATTATCTCATATAGATAACACAATTAAAGAAATAGAAAAAAATACTTTTTCTTATGATGAGAACTGTTAGGATTTACTCACTTAACTTTTATAGATAACATATAGATAACATAATTACATAGTTAATTATGATTATTATGGTGTGCAATATACCTCTAGTACTTACTTATCTTATAACTGGGAATTTGTACCTTTTCACTGCCTTCATCCAACGCCCCACCACCACTACTCCCTTTCCTCCAGCAACCAAAAATCTCATTTCTCTATCTACAATTTTGCATGTTTGTTTGTTTTTGATGTACAATTGACCTACAACACTATTAGTTCCCGTTACATAACATAGTGATTGGATACTTCTATACATTTCCAAATGATTACCATGGTAAGTCTAATTATAATATGTCTTCATACAAAGATATTACATAGTTATTGACTACATTCTTCACACAGTACATTTTATACCTGTGGCTCATTGATTTTGCAACTAGAAGTTTATATGTCGTCTCCCTCACCTGTTTCTTCTCTACCCCAACCCCATCACCTCTAGCAGCCACCTGTTTTCTGTATCTATAACTACTGTTTCTTTTATGTTTTTTTTTTGATACCACATATAGGTTAAATCACACTGTATTTGCCTTTCTCCAGTCTGACTTATTTCACTTAGCATAATACTCTAAAGGTACATCCATGTTGTTGCAAATGGCAAAATTTCATTCTTTTTTTATGATTAATATTCCATTGTATACAGATACTGCTTCCTCTCTTCATCTACTGAGGCACTCAGGTCTCTTCAATGTCTTGGCTATTGTAAATAATGCTGCAATGAACATAGGGGTTCATATATTTTCTAATTAGTTTATGTTTTGTTCAGATAAATACTCTGGAATGGCATTGCTGGATCATCCCTTTAATATTTTGAGAAATCTCCATACTGCTTTTAATAGTGGCTGCATCAGTTTATGTCCCACCAATAGCACACAAAGTTTTCCTTTTCTCTGCATCCTCATCAACATTTGTTTATTGTCTTTTTGATAACAGTCATTCTGACAATTATGGCATGATATCTCATTGTGGTTTTGACTTGCATTTCCTTGATGATTAATGATGCTTAACATCTTTTCATGTGCATGTTGGCCATTTCTATGTCTCCTTTAAAAATGTCTATTCATATCTTCTGTCCAGTTTTTAATTGAGTGTTTTTTCTTTTGATGTTGAGTTCTACGAGTTATTTGTATGTTTTGAATATTACCACCTCACTGGGCATATCATTTGAAAATATCTTCCCCATTCAGTAGGTGGTCATTTAATTTTGTGGATAGGTTCCCTTGCTGTGCAAAAGCTTTTCAGCTTGATGTAGTCCCATTTGTTTATTTTTGCTTTTATTTAACTTGCCTGTGGCAGCATATCCAAAAGATATTACTAAGACCAGGGTCAAAGAGTGTACTGCCTATATTTTCTTCTGGAAAACATGATTTCAGGCCCTACATTTAATGCTTCAATCCATTTTGAATTTATGTTTGTGTACAGTGTGAGAGAGTAGCCTGGTTTGCTTCTTTCACATTATAGCTGTCAAATTCCCAATACTATTTCTGAAGAGGCTGTCTTTTCCCCATTGTATATACTTACCTTCTTTGCCATATATTAATTTCCTATATAATATAGATTTCTTCCTATATATTCTATTCTTTTTGATGAGACTGTAAATGGGATTGTTCCTTCAATTTCTATTTCTGATAATTTGTTAGTGTATAGAAATGAAACAGATTTATTTATATTAATTTTGTATCCCAAAACTTTACCAAATTTAATGGTGAGCACTATTAGTTTTTGGTGGTGTATTTAAGGATATTCTCTGCACAGAATCACTGCACCTGCAAACCGTGACAGTTTACTTTCCTTCCAATTTGAATTCCTTTTATTTCTTTTTATTGTCTAATTGCTATGGCTAGAACTTCCAACTCTATGTTGAATAAAATGGGAAAGAAGGCTTATACTTGACTTGCCCTTTATTTTAGAGGAAATGTTTCAGCTTTTCATCATTGAGTATAATGTTAAATGTGAGCTTGTCATAAATGGCCTTTGTTACGTTGAAGTATCTTTTCTCTATACTCATTTTGTTGAGGGTTTTAATAAAAAATGAACAAACTTTGTAAAAATCTTTTTCGTCATCTATTGAGATGATCATCTGATTCTTATTCTTCAACTTTATAATGTGGGGTATCAAATTGATTGATTGGCAGATATTGAAGCATCCTTGCATTCCTGGAATAAATCCCACTTGATCATGGTGTATGATCATTTTAAGGTATTGTTGAGTTTGATTTGCTAGTATTTTGTTGAGGACTTTTACATCTATATCCTCAGTGATGAAATGTTCTTTCCTTTGCAATTTGTTGGAAACCATTTAAGAAGGGTGAGTGTCAACTTTTCTCTACAAGTTTGGCACAGTTTACCTGTAAAGCCATCTGGTCCTGCACACTTGTTTGTTGGGAGTTTTTTAAATTACTGATTCAATTTCATTACTGGTAATTGGTCTAGTCATTTGTTTTCTGTTTCTTCTTAGTTCAGTTGTGGGAGATTGTATATTTCTAGGAATTTGTTCACTGTTTCTAGGTTGTCCACTTTATTGTCATATCGTTTATAGTAATCTATTATGACTCTTTGTATTTCTGTGATGTCAGATGTAATTTCTTTTTCATTTCTGATTTTACTGATGTGGGCCCTCTTTTTTTCTTGATGAGTCTTGCTAAAGGTTTAACAATTTTGTTTATCTTTTCAAAGGACCAGATCTTCGTTTCACTGACCTTTTCTACTTTTTGTTTATATTTAATTTTTTTCTGCCCTTGTCTCTATATTTCCCTTCTACTAACTTTGGTTTTGCTTGCTATTCTTTTTATAGTTCCTTAAGCTATAAGTTAGGTTGTTTGAGATTCTTCTTTTTTGTACCCTGAGGTAAACTTGTATCACTATAAATGTCCCTGTCAGAACTGTTTTTGTAAAATCTCATAGGTTTTGGATTACTGTGTTTGTATTTTCATTGTCTCCAGGTATTTTTTGTTTAGATTAGATTTTTGGCTTGTGGTTACCATGAGATTTATATATAGCAAACTATATATTTATGGGATAATTTGAAGTTGATAATCTCTTAAATATATTTTAAAATAAAATTTAAAAACTCAGCATTTTTATTCTCATCATTTTAACAGTTTTTGATATATTTTACATCCTTTTTGTCTTATTTAACCCTGAGCTACTTATTGTGAATGTAAATGATTTTACTAATTTTGTCTTTTAATCTTCTACTAACATTATACATGGTTACATTTCTATCTTTACTGTATATTTGCCTTTATCAATGACATCTTGGTGTGGTCTTCTTTGGGTTAATCTTATTTAGACCTCCTATTTCCTGGACCTGCTGTTTTTGGTGTCATATCCATAAAAATCACTGCCAAAACCAATATCAAAGAGGATTTTCTCTGTTTTCTTCTAGGAGTTTGATGGTCTCAGGTCTTACATTTAATTCTTTAATCCATTTTGGGTTAACTTTTTGTGAGTGATGTAGGAGTTCAATTTCATTTTTTGCATGTGAGTGTCCAGTTTTCCCAAGGCCATTTATTGAAGAGACTATCCTGTCCCCATTGAGTATTCTTGGCTCCTTCATCAAATATTTGTTGACCATATATGTGAGGGTTTATTTCTGGGCTCTCTATTCTGTTCCATTGTTCTACGTGTCTGTTTTTATGCCAGTACCATATTGGTTTTGATTACTAACTTTGTAATATAATTTAAAACCAGAAGTGTGACACCTCTAGCTTTGTTCTTCCTCATGATTTCTTTGGATATTCTGCATCTTTTATTGTTCCATACAAACTTCCAGATAATTCTTTCCATTTTTGTGAAAAATGTCACTGGAATTTTCATTTGGATCTCCACACAAATTTTTAGTATGGTTATTTTAATAGTATTCATTCTTCTAATACATGGTCACATAGTATCTTCCAATATGTTTATGTCTTCAAATTTTTTCATCAATGTATCATGTTTTTCAGCTTACAGACCTTTTATATTTTGGTTAAATTTATTCCTAATGTTACATTGTTTTTAAAATTATAAATGGGATTGTTTTATTTTTTTCAGATAATTGGTTTTGGTGTATGCATACACAAATGATTTTCATATGTTGATTTTATATCTTTCAACTTTACTGATTAAATGTTGTACTTTGAAAAATCTCAACAAACACAGAAAAAACATTTGACCAAAATCCAATATACATTCATGATAAAAACTCAGTAAATGGGGTCAGATAGTGGAGCTTTATTTGATTCCTTTGGCAGAGTTTGTCTCATTCTTCATTATCTGTGTAGCTTTGAGTTTGCATTCATGCATTTGAAGGAATAAACATCTTTTCTGTGTTTACAGACTGATTTTGGCAAGTAATGACCTTATTTTACTGGTTCTGCATCCAGGATTTCATTCAAGTGGGGCTGGAATCAGATGACATGGCTGTTGCTGACTCTGTAGTTAGGTTTGCTGTTGGCAGGCCTGTTACCAGTGTTGTGGGCAGGCATGGTTCCTGCAAAGTTTCTGGTAGACATGACTGCTTCAGGAGTTTGACTGAGCAGGGGCCATTTCTGGGTCCACAGTGAAGACCACAGAGAGTGGGCCTGATGCCAGGGGACACAGATGGGTGTGACTCTCATTGGGTTCCTGAATGGGCTCCTTCTTGATGTCTGTGAGCAGCCTGTCATAAATGGCCTTTATTATGTTGAAGTATGTTTCCCCTATACCCTCCTTGTTGGGCACAGACTGGGGCTGGAGCCAGGTCATAGGGCTGCTTCAGAATCTGTAGTCAGTAGTAAGGTCCTCAGGCCTGTTAGCAGACCAATGGATAGCCATGTATCCCACAGGTCTGTGTGAGAACAGAACTGACTCCAGACTAGACAGGTGGTAGAGTGGGGCTAGAGCCAAGTGACAGGGCTGCTTGAGGGTCCACAGTTGGGTCCATGGCTAGATATCCTCTTATTGGGGGCATGGACAGTATGGCTCCTCAAGGGTCCCTAGGGTGGATGGCCTGGTTGTAGGACCATGACCAAGCAGTACTGGATCTGAGTCCATAGGGGTCCAAGTGCTTTTGATCTATAGGCAGGACCACATTTGTTGAGTCTGTCACCAAGGTTTAGGCCTACCTTCCTAAAGCATCTCTTGTAGGTCTTAGGCTTCACTAGGATTCAACAACCCTCTACCTGGATTTCGGATCTCTCACAAAAGCACTTTTGTCTGTGAATTTCTTCCAGACGATTGTCTATGTTGGAAAAAGTGAACTAGGGTCCTCCTCCTGTTCTGCCATCAAGTTGACATTCTAATTAACAGATTTTTTTTTTACTATAATTTTAGATACTGTCTTATTCTCTGATGTGTGGATGCTGAAGAGCAAAACTTAGTACCCTGAAGAACTATATTCTGTGTACTTCATTGTATTTTTATATTAGTCCTAATATTCTTTGCTATGCATTGAATAAAATCCAAGTTGGTCTAATCATTTCATCAAACTAATGAAAAAGATGGAAATAGGGAAGATTGTTGTGCAAATACATTTAGTATTTTTTTTTCTACTTAGAGCTTTATTAGCTCTTATACCCTATGAATCAATGAAATTATAATCTAGCCTTTGGATTTAAGGAAAAAATTTTGTGAAAATATCAAATAAAAGAATATCTTTATTTTTTATTTTATTTTATTTTTTTGTCTTTTGTCATTTTAGGGCCGCACCCATGACATATGGAGGTTCCGCCAACCTATGCTACAGCCAGAGCAATGTGGGATCCAAGCTGAGTCTGCAACCTACACTGCAGCTCACAGCAACGCCAGATCCTTAACCCAATGAGCAAGGACATGGATCGAACCAGTGCCCTCATGGATACCAGTCGGGTTTGCTAACCACTCAGCCATGATGGGAACTCCAAGAATGTCTTTAAAGAGTACTCCAGAGGAACAAGTCCTTATCAAGCAAGAATGTTCTTCATCTGTACCTTTTTTTTTGGGGGGGGAGGGGTATTTTTAAATCAAGCAAAAGCTTTTAGTCTATCTTTGTTCTAAAAAATAATCAGCTCTTGGAGTTCCCATCGTGGCGCAGTGGTTAACAAATCCGACTGGAACCATGAGGTTGAGGGTTTGATCCCTGGCCTTACTCAGTGGGTTAAGGATCCTACGTTGACGTGAGCTGTGGTGTAGGCCCATAGCTACAGCTCCGATTAGACCCCTAGCCTGGGAATCTCCATACGCCAAGAGAAGCAGCCCTAGAAAAGGCAAAAAGACCAAAAAAAAAAAAAAAAAATCAGCTCTGTACTTTTAATACTTTACAGTGGTTTGAATCAAAGGAGTTGTGAATTATATTTACTAAATGTTATCTAGGCTTACCTTTTGGCAGATATGATGTACTGATATCACCAGAATTTTAAAGCAAATGGTGCTAGCAAGATTTTTATTTGGTGATCATCTTTCTTAGAGAAGGAGATAGATTCATAATTAACCTGCTTATGTTCCTCTCTGATGTTATGCTGTATATATTCTTTTGCATAGATATAAAAAAATCTTACTTAAAAGACTTTATCCTTTGTTTTGAGGGAGGCAAGAGTGGTTGGAAGTGAATATTTTTCCTAACAGATAAAACTTTCCTAGAGAGGCAAATTTTAAATTGTGGCACTCTGCTATTGGTGAAAGGTGCATTTAAGCTAACTTCAGATCAGCAAATCTTACATTTCACCCCTAAGGGAGATGCTTTGCAGTTACCTTGTGTGTGTACCCACATGGAAGTTCATTACCAACATCTGGTATTTCCATTCAAGAAATCAATAGAAACTATGAAGCCTGTGTGACAGTAATCTTTTCTATTGATAATCATGGGGTGGAGCATATATAAAGTACTTTTAGGGAGAAAAGGTGTTAAGTAGTAGATTTACAGCAGTGTAACTGGCAGCTTTCTGGGGTGGCCACATCGATATCTGAGCTTGCTGTAATGGAATTTTCTACGATGCTTCCAGGCAGAAGTGATATTTAGACACGAACTTAATCATCAACCAGTTACTGCCTTCACCAAGGAAATTTCCCATGGGAAATGAAGGATTTGGCCTAGATCTTCTCTTATTTTCTTTCAGGGCACTCATAACTGATGGAAAGCTGCCTGGTTGTGAAGAGGTGGTTCACTCAGAGTAGGATGCTACTGAGGACCAGAGTTTGGGGTCTAGTCTCGCATAGAATTTTATTTGAGGACCTCATATAATGTATCTAACTGCTGTGTTATCATAAGAAATCAGTCGTACTCACATGATTATGTAACTAGTATATTGATTTTTCTCAATTATCAGAAATAAGCCGTTGGCTCTCCAGAGAAATGCACTATGAGGTGTTTAGTAGTCTAAGGCAGCCTAAAGCATTTCTTATAAAAGGCTTGGTCTTGGATTTGAATTTAAAATTGTCATTAAGATCTATTAACTTTCTCATTATGAGTCAACTATACCTATGCAGGGACAGATAAAGAACAAAACTTTGATTTCTCTAAAGATGTTTTGTTGCTTCTTTTCTTCCTCTATTTACCAAAGGAAAATAAGTAAGAAATCTCCCTCCTGGTTCTTATCTCTTTGAGGTTGTTTAAGAATAGAGATTTACCTGAATGACAGGAATAACCAGTGAAACTTCCTAGGCTCATGAGCTGAGCAGTAGAGTAGGGACTCAGGTAATTTGTTTTTCAAACATCCTTTCTATTTATTTAATATGTAATGATGGCCAGAACCTGGATTACAAGAGGCCTCTACTCAGGGCCCAATCATCTCCATATATTTATGGGGTATCTATCACCTTTGCATCTAAAGTCAAGGACTCCTGTCTTGATAGATAGATCATATTCAATATTATATTAATAATTACAATTTTAGTTAACTATATACATATTTCTCTTTTTACATCTGCACCTGTGGCATATGGAAGTTCCCAGGCTAGGGGTTGAATTGGAGCTGCAGCTGAGGCCAACACAACAGCCACAGCAACACCAGATCCGAGCCACATTTGCAACCTATTCTGCAGCTTGTGGCAACACCAGATCCTTAACCCACTGAGTGAGGCCAGGGATCGAATCCACACCCTCACGGACAGTCTTGGGTTCTTAACCTGCTGAGCCACAATAGGAACTCCTACATTAACTATATTATCTACTTTAACCTTCACTTTGTACTTAACGTTTTTAGTTAAATCCTTTCTCTGCCACCATTTTAAGGAATTCCAAAGGAGACTTTAAACTTTACATATGTTTTTGACTATTGAAATAATTTCCTGTTTTTAAAGATGCACGTCAGCTTTCCATATGTGTAAACAGTATTTTCATAGCACTCTTGAACTTGAGAATGAGTCATTACAAGTATTATTGGAATGAAAAGTGGGGGAGGAAGACCTATTCTCTGAGATGATAAAAATTAATCCCCAAAAATCCTCTCTATGAAAATACATGCACATTTTTCTTTTCAAGCTTCAGAAATTGGTACAGTGATTTGAACATTCCTGCATAATCAAATTAAGACATATAAGAATGATTAACAACAAACTATTTATCAAGAGCCATATTTATTCCAGCCATTTTTCTTCTTTCTTTCATTTCCCTTTGCTCCTTTCTATGCTTTATGATTTTTGCTCATCTTCATCTTTATCTGTCTCAAGCCTTATCCTGTTTTGCCTGTCCCTATGCAATTCACTCTTTTAAAAATGGGAACATTTTTTAAAGTTCACTTAAGTTTAGAGCTATGGTCTCAGAAATTTATACATATGACATCCTTTCACAATTTTTTTAAAAAAGGAATAAAATTTCAGCAAGCATCTGTCCCATTTTTGTTTGAAATTTGGCAAACATATTTTCAAAAGTCCATGTTAATGTGTATAACACAGTCGTCTTTATGTTGTCAAGATAAACACCACCAGCAGCAATTCCTTCCTTAAAAGCAGTTTTCCATATGGTTCAACATCAGGAGTGATCTTTGTCCGATCCAATTTCAATACATTTATATTGCTAACTAGTCAACATTATATCATCACAGAGTTTCTTCTCCATGTGAGGATTTGCTAAATATATTTCAGTTTTTCCAGACCTTTATCTGATCATATTAGAGAGTTTGTGACCAGAACTATTTTTGTTTTAACATTTAGAATTCATGTTGAATGACATACTTATATTAAAAGTTATAGCTATAACTCATGGGAATAAAAACTTAACATAAAGCTGTACCTTATTCTGACAATATGTATTTATCATGTTGCTATTATTTGTCTAAAACTTGGATTTTAATTCACATTATGAAAGATTTTATTTAGAATCCTTTTAGTGGTCAAGTAGAATTTCTTTAAAAGAAGTATTGATTTCCCCAGTAATTTTATGATGATACAACTGTGTAAAATTAGAAAATCCATGTTAGACTTCTAATATGGCAATACGGTGACCAGTCTCCTCTAAACTGCCGTGAGATTTACTGTCCATATCAAATGACATTTGAAAATGCAGACCTATGCTGTTCTTTAGTAATTTTTACTTGTTCTCAAGTTTTAATTTCAACTTGATCCTACAATGCTCAATATACTTCTGGCAAGTTAGTAGATACTTAAATGCTGTATGTATATTGATTGATTTCCTAAAAAGACCTATATTTAAAGTTTGCACTAACTCTCCTAAAATGAATCAACTGGAGCCAAAATTGTGAAATGTGGCTGTCTTCCTTAATCAAGGTAATCAGGTAAATACCAAACCTCACTCTCTTCTACAAACACAGCTTTTTTGGTAATTTTTACTAAGTGATGAGAAAGAGACAAAGCCTTAAGATTGCAAAACAAATACTTTGCATCTGTGTAATTCAATGTGCTCTTACAGTATAGCTGCCAATTGAAAAATCTAATGTGTACCAGGCATGGCAACTGCTTTATAGATATTATCTTTTTTTTTTTTTTAATCACAGGCTTTTGAGACAAATTTCTTAGGTTTAGATACCAACTCCCAACTACCACTTACTAGCTGTATGCTTTTACTAATCCTTTGTACCTCAGTTTCTTAATCTGTATCAGAACAGGATTCAAAAGGCTATTGTGAGAAATAATCAAGATATTTACATAACCAAGAATTTAGCTAGCATTCTGTGTGGCACATTTAAGTGCTTAATAACTGTTAGATTTCATTTACATTACTCCTAAGAAATACCCTGAAAAGTAAAGGTATTTTTCCAAGTGTGCAGATAAAGAAACAGGCTGAAGGAAAAAAAGAAAAAAGAAAAAATATATACACATATACTGTACACACACATACCACTCAAGTTTGAAGTGTGGATTTTTTTTCAATCAGTAGTACTACAGTACTACACAAATGGCTGGTTGAAAATAGGGTTGTAGAAAAACAGATAAGGAGGGCAGAATACAAAGTTACAGGCAGATTTTCAATTGTGCTGATAGCCACGCTCCTTATTCCCCTGAACTAACTGATGAAGATTCATAGACAGCTCTTTCATTTATCAGAATAGCTGAGGTTATATAATGTAACATAAAAGCTCAAGATCTCAATGATTTAAAGCAACTAGAAGTCATTTCTTGCTCATAGTATCTGTCTGTTGTGAGTTGGCCAGAAGCTCTCTTCTTGTCATCATTGTCCTCACTCCCAGACAGGCTGATGGGTTACCCAAATATTCACATGATAGATGAAAGTGAATTCTGTAGGCTTTTGCATGGACATTATATGTTCTGACCCAGAACTGACACATACTTGTACTGCTTACAACTTTTGGGCAAAAACTAGTTATATGGCCACATTCAACTACAAAGATTCAAGAAGTTCAATTCTATCATGAACACTAATGACTACCATAGACCTCATTATTTATTCAATATTAAGTTCTTAAAATATGCCAATCACTTTTCTGGGCAAAAGGGATATAGCAGGGAACAGGCAAGATATGAAATAAACTCCCATGAAGATTAGATTCTAATGTGGGAATAATAAAAAATTGAAAGAATGAAACAAATGAAGAAATGGGTATATGAATTATTAAATAAAAAAATCAGATGTTAAGAAATATGCAAATAATCATGAAAGGGTAATTGCATAGGAAGTAATTTATTGGTTACTTTAGGCTGATGAGCTGAGAAAGTCTCTCTGAAAAGGTGACTTTTGAAACAAGATCTGAATAGCTAAGAACTGTTCACATGAAGATTGGGAGAAAGCTGTCAGAGCAGGGGGTGCAGCAGTGCAATAATTCCAAGGTGGAGTCACATTTGTTGTGTTTGAGCAGAAGGAAGCCAAGTTTAAATGAAATGTGATGGTGGAGGGGATAAGTGTTATGGACAAATGGTAGAGATAAGCTAGGGAAAACTTCTGCATTTTGTTCTGTTGAGAGGAAACTAAAGGATAAAACCCTGAGTAGTATGAACTGGTTTACCATTTTAAAAGAATCTACTGAGAAAGTTTTGTGGAAATGGAGTATGAAGGACTAAGAGAAGATACAGAGAAGGGAGAGGTTTAAGGTAGTTTCAAAAAGGTCCATAAACCTTGCTAATGAATTTAAGTGGGGTGTAGAAATAAAGATGAATCAGGAATCATACCTCAGGATTTTTGGCTTGAACAGCTATTTAGATGGTGAGTTAGTACTAAGATGGGGGAAATCAGGAAAAGAAACATGTTTGTGAGGGTGAATGGGGCAGGAGTAAGGAGTTCTATTATGGTAATGTCAACTTTTAGATGTCTAGTAGACGTCCAAATAGAATACAAAAAACGGCAGTTAGATTAATGAGTTTGGAGACTAGGTTAGATGTAGCGAATATAAATGTGGAATAAATTGTTAACCAGGTGTGATACTTAAAGCCATAGTACCGGATAAGGTAACCTACCTAAACTGTATAGATAGGTGTGTTTCCCTGGTGGGTCAAGGGGTTAAGGATCTGGTGTTGTCACTGCTATGGCTTAGGTCACTGCTGTGGTGTGGGCTCAATCCCTTGCCTAGGAACTTCCACATGCTGTGGGTGTGGCATAAAAATAATAATTAATTGTGTAGATAGGGAAGAAAAAATTGCCCAGCAGTGAGTCCCATGTCACTCTAAAATTTGAATGATTTAAGGAGAAAGAGCAAGAAAAAGACTTAATTAATTATGTGACCAGTGAGTAGGAAAATAATCCATCAGCAAGGAGGAAAAAGGTGTTTGGGGAAGAAATTAGCAGTATGAGATGGTCTAGAGAAGTTAGGTAAAATAAGAACACAGAAGTGTCCACAGGGTTTGACAATATGCAGGTCATTGCTAACCTTACCAAGAGTTATATCTGTGGAATGGAAAAAGGAGACTAATTGAAGTGAATTGGAGAATGCAAAGTAAAGGTAGGGCTTTCAATATAAAAGGCATAAAAGTGGGGTGTTAACTTCATGAGAGTCAATGAAACTATTGACTTAACAGCAAAAAAGCCAAAAACCAAATTGAAAAGTGGGCAAAAGACCTGAATAGACATTTCTCCAAGGAAGATGTATAGATGGCCAACAAGCACATGAAAAAATGCTCAACAACACTGATAATTAGAGGAATGCAAATCAAAACTACCATGAGATATCACCTCATACCAGTTAGAATGGCCATCATTAATAATTCCACAAATAGCAAATGCTATAGAGGGTGTGGAGAATAGGGAACCCTCCTGCACTGTTCGTGAGAATGTAAATTGGTACAACCACTATGGAAAACGGTATGGAGGTACCTTAGAAAACTATACACAGAACTACCATATGACCCAGCAATCCCACTCTTGGGCATGTATCCAGACAAAACTTTCCTTGAAAAATACACATGCACCTGCATGTTCATTGCAGCACTATTCACAATAGCCAAGACTTGGAAACAACCTCAATGTCCATTGACAGATGAATGGATTAAGAAGATGTGGTATATATACACAATGAAATACTAGTCAGCCATAAAAAGGAACAGAAGATGCCATTTGCAGCAACATGGATGAAACTAGAGACTCTCATACTAAATGAAGTAAGTCAGAAAGAGAAAGACAAATACCATAGGATATCACTTATATCTGGAATCTAATATATGGCACAAATGAACCTTTCCACAGAAAAGAAAATCATGGACATGGAGAACAGACTTGTGATTTCCAAAGGGGAGAAGGAAGGAATGGGATGGATTGGGATTTGGGGGTTAATAGATGCAAACTGTTGCCTTTGGAATGGATAAGAAATGGGATCCTACTGTATAGTACTGGGAACTATATCTAGTCACTTATGATGGAGCATGATGGAGGATAATGTGAGAAAAAAGAATATATACATGTATGTGTGACTAGGTCACCCTGCTGTACAGTACAAAATTGACAGAACACTGCAAACCAGCTACAGTGGACAAAATAAAAATCATTATAAAATGAAAAAAAAAAGAAATGTATTTTTATATTGTTTAAGAAATAAGAAATACATATAATTCAACAGAACAGGAGGGAGGGAGGTGAGAGACAGGAGAAAAGTGATGGTTCAGAAAAAGAGTAAGTTTGGAATCAAAGATCTTAAGAAGAATTGGGTATCTAGAATCCATAAAGTAAGTAGATTTCAGGAGGAACAGTTTATTCATAATTACAGGAAGGAAGTACCTGCACAAACAGAAGTTAATTGGTAGATTTGTGGAGGGAAGAGAGACTACTTCTTTTAAAAATTGTAGGTACGAGATAAGGTCATCCTCTGAATGTGAAGGAGGGGAAAGAATATAGGTGGTTATAGGAGGGAGTTCAAGTCAATTTGGAGAGTGGTCAAAGGTAAGAAGAAAAATATGGAAACATTGCTGTGCTATGCCGAGTGATCACATTATAGTTGTGTTCATGTTATAGTGAACTCGATCTGTCAATCTTATTTTAGATTATTCTTTTGTGAAGTTCAGTAGTTTGGATGTAGGCATGGAAGGAGAAGATAGGTAAGTTTAAGCACTGTTGGAGCTTTGCCAAGAAAAATGGAAGAAGAGACATGGAAGAAATAAGTGTTTGTAACAGAGTAATTATAATGATAGATAATGAGCCCTAAATGTGGTACACAGAAGTGAGGATATGACAGGATGGAGGGTAGTGCTTAATGGTGAAAAAGTGGTCTGGTGCTGGTTTAAAAACTTATGCTTTAGGGGTAGACAGGCATATAAATAATTGGCTATAAAACAATGTGATATATCCTATCTTTAGGCAAGTTTAGAGTCCTTTGAGAATAATTAATTCTTCCTGGGGGCAGGGGTTGGGGAATATATCTAATACACTCACTTCTCTCTAAGAATCATGCCAAATCTTTAGAGCAGAGGTGGCCCCTTTACTACCTAAACTGTAAATAACTTTTAGAATTTGGAAAGCCAGTCACAGGCTGTGCTGAGAACATAAGCATATTTTTCTGCAACACTTCTTTATATCAGAAGCAGAGATATCAGTTAGGAAGCTATTCTTGTAGTCTGGGTACATGGCTGTGCACTAAATCTTACCAGGTTCTCAAGTGAAAATTGAAATGAAGAAATAATGCCAGTGGAATGTTAGATCTTGGAGATAAAAAGAGGGAAACATTAAAGATGAAGTTTGGAAGACTGGAAGAAATGGCAACACTATTGTTAAGAAAGATAGCCTGTCTATCTGGGAGAAAAACGTTTGACATTGGAATGAGAGATTTGAGGTGGTAATAAAATATGTTTTGAGACTGGGGAAAATATGGAGTAGGTGTGTCAGGACTGGAAATGAAGACTGGGAGTTACCAGAAAAGGAGTAACAGCTGTCCACCACATTTATCCAGTTGTTTCTCAGCCCAAGAACTTGAATGTTATTAATTTTAATGTTCCCAGAAGCTGTTCCAACCTAGACATTAAATTTCTTCCCTAATTGATTCTCCAGCCATCCCAGACACCTACCACTGTTCACATATCCACTCCTATAACCACATCCTGTACTTGCTTGTTTTTTGTCTGGAACTTTTTTCCTTTTTCATTGGTGAGATGTAGATAGATAGATAGATAGATAGATAGATAGATAAATAAATAAATAAATAAATAAGTGTTCCCATGTGACACAGCAGAATTGAATCTGACTAGTATCCATGAATTTGTGGGTTCAGTCCCTGGCCTTGCTCAGTGGATTGGGGATCTGGCATTGCTGTGAACCATGGTGTACATCACACATGGCTTGGATCCCGTATTGCTGTGGTTGTGGTGTAGGCTGGCAGTTGCAGCTCCAATTAGACATCTAGCCTAGGAATTTTCATATGGGGTAGGTGCAACCCTAAAAAGCAAACATAAACAAACAAATAAACAAATAAATGTGTGTGTATATGTGTGTGTGTCCTTTTGATTCTTTTTCTCTGGAGAACCCTGATACGCTAGTTTAACCAGAAAGAGATTTATACAGATTATTAACCTAGAATAAAGAAGCTCTAGGAAATAAAGGAAACTAACTTCTAATTTTGTAAGCTATATAGTCAGGAACAATGAAGACCCCCTCTCCCCCCTCAAAAAAAAAAAATCCCTAAAAAAAAAAAAACATGCTCCCAACTATACACCTACAAATGTCTAAACTGTAAAGGAACTTGAAAATGTAAGTTTTAGTTTTCATTCCTTGTTGTACAGGAAGGCATGCTCAAGGGGAGTGCAATGGGGTTGACCGAACCAACCTGCAGAATCTATGACAGAGAGCATATGTGAGAGTAATTAGCATCATGCCTGACATAGTAAAAGCCCACAAGTGACTACAGAATTGCAAACTCCCTGAGAATAATAGCCATGTGTTGTACTCCTTTGTATCCTTCCGAAGATTCAAATTTCTGTTGTTCTGAAGTTGCAGGGTCTGTGTGTAGCAATAACATTTGGAAGTAAGTCCTGAAAACTTGGCAGACAGAAAAAGCAGAGGAATATATAGTATATTTGGGGATATTCATGTGTATATCAAGGGAAATAAAGTTTGGGAACAGAGAAACAGGTCACCAAAATGAATACATCGGTGTGCATCTACCGGATGATTGTGGAAATTTCTCTCTGTGGGATGAAGAGTCTCATTTAAAACTTATTTGATCTTGTGGGGGTTTCAAAAAATTTTGCCAGCCTATGAGAAGTACATAAAAGTGTATTATAATTTCTTTTAATTTTTAAGTTTTTGGTTTTTTTTCCACATTTTTAGGGCTGCACCTGTGGCATATGGAGGTTCCCAGGCTAGGGGTCTAATCAGAGCCACAGATGCTGGCCTATACTACAGGTCACGGCAATGCCAGATCCTTAACCCACTGAGAAAGGCCAGGGATCAAACCTGTGTCTTCAGGGATGCTAGTCAGATTCGTCTCTGCTGAGCCACGATGGGTACTCCTAAAGATATATTTTTAAAGAAAAAAATTCAGGATGAACTTAAGTCTGAATCTAAATTTTCCCAAATATTATAGACATATCTTACACTCCATGTTATGTTAAGTACTATGAAATCTATAATGCCATTTAAAGTCTCTGCAGTGATTACAAACTGGAACAAAATTATACCACTAAGTATATTATTTTCTTTTTCTCCTAAAGGATTTTATATTTTCATCTCCAAAGTGTTTTATTTCAAAATTTAAGCTTGCACGACTAAAATGAAGAGAGACACTATTTAGGTTGTTCTCCATTCTCTTTATTCTGGGAGATTAATTATCTGTGATTTTCCTTGAGAAGTTTACCTTCTTTTGATGATCTAACAGAAGTAGCTTATCAGGAAGGAAAGCAAAATTTTTCCAAGATAGCACTACAGAACCTCCACCTGTAAATTATATGGTTGTTTGAATTAGTTGGCCATTCTTTGTGTTTTCTGAAAAGAAGAATGAGAATGAGGAAGAACAGCAATTGAAACCCATGAATCCACTGCCCAATGCTTTTAATATTGCATGTAAGTTGGAAATGGAAGTTCTGGAAGTACATTATATGGGAGACTGCAATGTGGACTATGAAAGGAAACAGAATTAATATCCAGAGGACAAGTATCACCATTTAGTTGGCTTGCCAGAATGGACACAGATAATATTCAGGTATGCTGAATGACGTATTGGGTGTTTGCCAATTCTTCAAGCTGAATTTTCTTACCTTTGGGAGAGGAATCTTTTGTTGTATATAGGGCTTTGTTCTTTTTTTAGAGTCCATAAACCTGTTTTATCTACTATCTGTGTTTCAGCGGGAAGAATCTTTTAATTTCCGAATATATACAATGATAACATCGTGAGGGAGATGGCACAAAACAAGGGTAACTGAAGTGAAATTTTACATTTTTAAACAAAAATAATGGAATATTTTGAAGTTGATCTAGGAAGATTCCATATGTTCAGGGTTATAATACTGAACTCCTACATAGTTCTTTAAAATGTATCCTGTGTGTATGCTCCTGTGTAACACAGTAGGAGAGAACTGATTTGCCCTGTTTTAACTACAGGGAAACTCAGGTAAAGAGTTCAGGGGACTTGCCTGTGAGCTAAATGGAATAAACCCAAATACTTTGTTTGGAACTTTTGACCTACTGTTACCGATCTGTGTGTTTAACTTTCTTATATATTATGGTACTTTAATTACAGTACTAAGACACACCCTGAAATAGCACACAGTTCATCTCAACAGGGTAACTCCTAAGAGCAAGCCTAATGAGATTCACAGGGGTTGGCATTCTGAATAATTATGCCTGAAAGATATAAGCAAATATAAGGCAAGTTATGCCAGTATGAAAATGAATGGGAGCCAGATAATCTTTCCAGGATTAACTCATGACCCCCTGAATATGAAATCTATGCAAAGTGTATTCTTCATCTATCTTCCAGAGTCCTCATCTCTATTTTTATTTCCTCTTACTCCTCCTTCTCAATGTTCCCCAGGAACTTCAGATCCTCATGCTGGAACCCCTTTAATATTAAGGGCTCTCTCTTGAGGTGTCTAACTAAGGAACTGAAATCCTATCCAAATAACTTCCATTATTTGGTATTTACTTCCCTCATCAAAAGTGAGCTGTCCTTGTGAGTTCCCACTGTGGTGGAGTGGGTTAAAAATCCAGCTGCAGCTGCTTGGGTTGCTGCAGAGGCACGGGTTTGAGCCCCAGCCTGGATGCAGTGGGTTAAAGAGAAGCAGTGTTTCTGTAGCCGGTGCAGCCTGGATTTAATCCCTGGCTTGGGAACTTCCATATGCCACAGGTGCAGCCATAAATAAACAAACAAAAAAGTATCTGAGCTGTTTTCCAAATATTCCCGCAGGATGCTGCCTTTATCTGCTGAAAGTGTAAATGGGTTTTAACACCTATCAAACCATATTTATCTTTCCATAGGCTTACAGTAAAAACCCCAGAGGTTACACTTCTCTGTTACAGATATCCAGACTGAACGGAAGTTTTACTTCCCAGGTCCCTTCTCATGCTGGTCTTTCCACTTGGTTTTCTCTACACAAAAGAAAGACACTTCCAAACTCATTCTATGAAGCCATCATTACCCTGAAACCACAACTGCACAAAGATACTACAAAAATAGAAAATTATAGGCCAATATCACTGATGAAGATAGATGCAAAAATCTTCAACAAAACAAATAGCAAGCCAAATGTGACAGTACATTAAAAGGATCACAGACCATGAACAAGTGGGATTTATCCCAGGGATGCAAGACTTTCTCAATATCTGCAAATCAATCATGTGATACACCACATTAAAAAACTGAACAATAGAAATGATAAGATCATATCAATAGATGCAGAAAAGGCTTTTGACAAAATCTAACACCTATTTATGATAAAAACCTTTCACAAAGTGGGCATAGAGGGAACCTACCTCAACATAATATATATATGACGAACCCAAAGCAAACATCATACTCAATGGTGAAAATCTGAAAGCATTTCCCTTAAGATCAGGAACAAGACAAGGGTGTCTACTCTTACCACTTTTATTCAACATAGTTTTGGTAGACCTAGCCACAGTAATCAGAGAAGGAAAAGAAACAGAATATACCTAAACTGTAAAAGAAGTAAAATTGTCACTGTTTGCAGTTGAGAGGATACTACACACAGAAAATCCTAACGATGCTACTAGAAAACATCTAGAGGTCATCAATGAATTCAGTAAAGTTGCAAAATACAAAATTAACACAGAAATCTGTTGCATTTCCTTTTTTCTTTTTTTAAATTGTTATTTCCCCAACACAAATTTTTTTCTGCTGTACAGCATGGTGACCCTGTTACATGTATATGTACACATTCTATGTTCGCACATTATCATGCTCCATCATAAGTGACTAGACATAGTTCCTAGTGCTACACAGCAGGATATCACTGCTTATCCATTCCAAACGCAGTAGTTTTCATCTGTTAACCCCAAGCTCCCAACCACCCCACTCCCTCCCCAACCCCCTTGGCAACCACAAGTCTATTCTCCAAGTCCATGATATTCCTTTCTGTGGAAAGGTTCATTTGTGCTGTATATTAGATTCCAGCTATAAGTGATATCATATGGTATTTGTCTTTCTCTTTCTGACTTACTCCACTCAGTGTAAGAGTCTCTAGTTTCATCCACATTGCAGCAAACGGCATTATTTCATTCTTTTTTATGGCTGCGTAGTATTCCATTGTATATATACACCATATCTTCCTAATCCAATCATCTGTTAATGGACATTTGGTTTGTTTCCAAGTCTTGGCTATTGTGAATAGTGCTGCAATGAACATGCAGGTGCATGTGTCTTTTTCAAGGAAAGTTTTGTCTGGATACATGCCCAAGAGTGGGATTGCTGGGTCATATGGTAGTTCTGTGTATAGATGTCTAAGGTACCTCCATACTGTTCTCCATAGTGGATGTACCAGCTTACATTCCCACCAACCACCAACAGTGCAGGAGGGTTCCCTTTTGTTGCATTTCTATACACTAACAATGAAAGGCAAGAAAGAGTAATTAAGGAAACAACACCATTTACTATTGAATCAAAAAGAATATAACACTCAGGAATAAACCTACTGAAGGAGGCAAAATACCTGCATTCTGAAAACTATAGGATGCTGATAAAAGAAATTGAAGATGACAAAAACAAGGAAAGACATAATGTGTTTTTGGATTGGAAGAATCAATACTGTTAAAATGACTATACTAGCCAAGGCAATTTACAGATTCAATGCAATTCCTATCAAATTATCAATGGCATATTTTACAGAACCAGAACTAAAAATTCCAAAATTTGTATGGAAACACAAAAGACCCCCAATAGCCAAATCATTCTTGAGAAAGAAAAACAGAGTTGTAGGAATCAGGCTCACTGACTTCAGTCTACACTAAAAAGCTACAGTAGTCAAAACAGTGTGGTACTGGGGATAAAAAGAACCATAAATCAATAAAACAGGATAGAAAATCTAAAAATATACCCACACATATATGGTCAATTATCTATGACAAAAAAAGCAAGTATATACAATGGAGAAAAGATAATCTCTTCAACAAGTGGTGCTGGGAAAACAGCTACATGTAAAAGAATGAAATTAAAACACTCTCTAACACTATACACAAAAATAAACTCAAAATGGATTAAAGATTTAAATGTAAGAACAGACACTATAAAACTCTTAGAGTAAAACAGGCAGAACAACCTTTGACATAAATCACAGCAGGATCTTTTTGGATCCAACTCTACATTAATGAAAATAAAAACAAAAATAAGCAAATGGGACCTGAGTAAACTTAAAAGCTTTTGAACAACCAAGAAAACCATTAACAAAATGAAAAGACAATATTCAGAATGGAAGAAAATATTTGCAAGTGATATGACAAATAAGGGGGTAATATCCAAAATTTATAAATAGTGCATACAACTTAACATCAAAAAACCCAAACAACCCAATTTCTAAAATGGGCAGAAGACCTGAACAGACATTCTTCCAAAGAAGACATACAGATGGCCAGCAATCACATGAAAAGATGCTTAACACTACTAGTTATTAGAAAAATGCAAATCAAAAATATAATGAGGTATCATACCTCATACCTGTCAGAATGAACAAATAATAAATGCTGATAAAGGTGTGGAGAAAAAGGAACCCTCCTACACTGTTAGCAGGAATACAGATTTGTAGAGCCATTATGGATAACAGTGTGGATGTTCCTTATAAAACCAAAAACAGAGTTACCATATGATCCTGAAATCTGACTTCCAGGCATATATCTGGAGAAAACCATAATTGAAAAACATACATATACCACAACACTCACTGCAGCAGTGTTTAAAAGAGTTAAGACATGGAAGTAGTCTGTGTCCATTTACAGCTGAATGGATAAAGAAAATGTGGTATACACACGCTAAATATTACTCAGCCATAAAAAGAATGAAATAATCTCATTTAAGCAACATTTAATAGATGGACTTAGAGATTATCATACTAAGTAAAGTAAAACAGACAGAGAAAGACAAATACTATGATTTTGTTTATATGTGGCATCAGGAATATGATACAACGGAACTTACGAAACAGAAATAGAATTGCATTATGGTTACCAAATGGTAGAGGAGGGAGGGGAGGGATAAATTAGGAGTTTTGGATTAAAATATACACACTATCAAATATAAAATAGGTAAGTGCAATAGAAATAAAAACAAAAATAAACCAATAGGACATAATCAAAGTTTCAAGCTTTTTGCACAGCAAAGGAAACCATAAAAAAAGACAACCTATAGAATGGGAGAAAATAGTTTCAAAGGATGTAACTGACAAGGGCTTAATCTCCAAAATATACAAACAACGCATACAACTCAAAAGTAAAGAAACAAACAACCCAATTGAAGAATTTGCAGAAGACCTACACAGACATTTCTCCAAGGAGGACATATGGATGGCCAAGAGGCAAATGAAAAAAATGCTCAACATTACTATATATTAGGGGAATCCAAGGCAAAACTACAATGAGGTACCACCTCACACCATTCGGAATGGCCATCATTAATAGTCTCTAAGTACCAAGTGCTGGAGAGGGTGTAGAGAAAAAGAAACCCTCCTACACTGTTAGTGGGAATGTAAATTGGTAAAACAACTATGGAAAACAGTATGGAGGTACCTGAGCAAACTAAACATAGAAAACCATATGGTAGAACTACCCATATGGGACCCAGCAATTCCACTCCTGGGCATATATCAAGACAAAGCATTCATTCAAGAAGATACATGAACCCCTATGTTCATTGCAGCACTATTCACAATATCCAAGACATGGAAACAATCTAAATGTCCACTGACAGATGAATGGATTAAGAAGATATGGTACATGTACATAATGAAATACTACTCAGCCATAAAAAGAACAAAATAATGCCACTTGCAGCAACATGGATGGAACTAGAGATTCTCATACTAAGTGAAGTAAATTAAAAAGCAAAAGACAAATACCACATGATAGCACTTATGTATGGAATCTAAAATACGGTACAGATGAACTCATCTACAGAAGAGAAACAGATTCACAGACATAGAGAACAGGCTTGTGGTTGCCGAGGGGGAGGGAGTAAGATGGACTGGGAGTTTGGGGTTAGTAGATACAAACTATTACATTTAGAATGGATAAGCAATGAAGTACTGCCATACAGCACAGAGTACTATATCCAATCACTTATAATGGAACATGACAGAAGATAATATGAGAAAAAAAATGTGTATATATATGTCTGTGTGTGTGTGTGTGGGTGTGGGTGTGGGTGTGTGTGGGTGTGAATGACTGGGTCACCTTGTTGTGTAGGAGAAATTGCCAGAATGGTGTAAATCAACTATAATAGAAACAAAAAATAGAATATATAACTAACAAGGACCTACTGTATCACACAGGGAACTATACACATGAAATTAACACATTATAAATCAACTATATTTTATATTATAATATAACAATTTTTAAAGGAATATCGCATAAATGGAATAACACATTAAAAATATAAAGTAAAATAAAGGCGGAGTCAGAATCTGCACTTCCACAAGTGGGAAACAACCCACTCAACTGGTTATATAACCTTCTTTTAGAGTTATCTTCTCTCCTTGATTAGGTGATAAACTCCTGGAAATAGTGCCCACTGTTTTTATTGCTGTCCTTTTATCATTCTTGTCCTTTTACAAACTGATGCAATTTTACTGATAAATTATCAAAAATTTAATTCTTTAATTTTTTCATTCACCTCTTTTATGTTTTCATTTCATATACATATTCACATAGATGCATATATTTGAACTATACTCAAATTCAACTATAATTCATGCTCTTTTATTGTTTTGAATGTTTCCCTATACTATCTCATACAAATGCAGTCATGTTATTAGGTAATGCATATGTTGGTAGGAATTGATCTGAAGTTTATTTTTTTATATTATTTTTTATGGCATACATATAACAAGTAGTCAGCTAAATACTTTTGTTAAGTAAATGTCAGTTTGGAAGGCTTAACTAACTTTCAACTAACTAATGAAACTGGCCTTTCATTCTTTCCTAACATATTTATTGTCTGTATGCACTGACCTGTATATATCTGTTGGATGTAGATGGGGAATTTCTGAGTAATTAGAAAACAGAAAACAACAAAGGAATGATAAGAGGAGCAATAATGTGCATTAGAAAATGTCAATCAGGCTGTTACTGGGTTTAGCAAATAGATAAACTTTCAAATTAATATTTGAGAAAACTATTCTGATATATAAAGTTTGAAAAATGATCCTTTGATGTATAAACTTTCCAGTTAGCTCATTTTCCTTATCTTTTCAAAAATTTCTGAGGAAAATTACCCTCACAATACAAACCATGAAGAATATTTTTTCTTATTCCTTAGAAGCACTATTGATAAATACATTGGAACAACAGGTACAAACTAGGACAGTCTGTTGGAAACCAAGGCAAATGGTTACCTTTTCAGATGTTATATGGATATTTTAGCATCATCCACATAGAGAAGGCAACCACTACCAACATTACCTACAGTAATTTCATTAGAAATACGTTCTGCTCTCACAATGTTTGTATTTAAGCTTGTTAGTTATTAAAATGTCTTTGTGTACGTGCCCAACCCTGATAAATCTATATCTATTAAAATACTGAAGAACATCAAAATACCCTGGGTATTCTACATGAGAGAATTCGTAACACAGTGAAGAAGAGAATGAGCCTTGGTGTGAGAACTGGATTTGAATGTTAGTTTGTCCTCTCCCACTTATGCCATTTTTGCCTTTTAGACTCCAGGAATGGCGATTTTCTCATTCATTAAATAGGGGTGATATTAATGGTACCTGACTCACAAAGTTGCCATGTGGATTAAATAAGATAAGGTATAAAAAGTATTTAGCAGAGTACCCAGTATAGAATCAGTGGTCCAACATGTTAATCTTCAGGGAGGCAACTGCTATGGTCTATGAGGATCCCTCCTAGGTTTTACTGAGTGTATCTAGAATGCAAAATCCTGACTGATCTTTACCCAGGCCTTTCAGAGCAGTCTGTTGGTAATGAATAACCTTGAGGGAAGAGAGAAGTAAAGCCTCCCTTCAGAAGAAGAGCAAGGTTCTTACTGCTTGCTCTAAAATAAAGGTTCCTCTAAATGTTCATCTGCAATGAAAACCCAGCCTGTTAGAGCAGCATTCATCTGGGCCTTCCGCATGCCCTACTGGAACTTGGAATCTTCAGAGGTGGAATAAATGGTGTCGGCAACACTGACCTTGCTATTTGACAAAGACCTTTGGTTGGATCAAAACTAATGAAAGGTTGCTTCATTGATCTATGCACAAGCTGATGCTTAAAACTTCAGTTAAACACAAATCCAGTTCTAATAGTGGAGCACTATCTGCCCTTAAATTTATCTGCAGCAACCCAATATGGATAGCAAAGAGGATAGGGTGTGGGTATGAGGTGACTGAAGATGCTGAGGACTGGGAGGTTTGGAGCCACGGTGGTGTGGTCAGGGGCCAAAAAGGGGCCCTAGGCCCAGGCACTCAAGATGCTGGGAGGCGTGCAGGGAAGGAAGTGATGCTGTGCTTGGACTCTCACCCTGGAGTGAGGGACACCAAGGGAGAAAAATGCCCCTCTGCCACACCACTCTCTCCTATGGGACAGTCTCCTCTGCCACCCAGCACATCATGCACTCTTTGCAGGGTGATGGTATGGTCTCCTTACAGCTGTTGTTGTAGCCCTTCGCTCATGCACTTGTATGGAGCTAGGCTAACTCAATGTATTTATTTTTTCGGCTCCCACATCTAGGTATATAATGACGTGGTGTGTAAGATACTGTGCTTCCCCATATCATAAGTTCCAGAGGAAATTCTCTTGCTCAGAGATTGTTTTACATACTTTCTCCTCCAGGGTACACCAGCAGAAACAATAAAAAACCCAAGAGGAAAAAGGGCAATCACAATTTTAAAGACAAAAAGGAGGCAGGAGCACTCAGAAAGGTCCTTTTCCAGTGGAACAGTGCCATTTGGCTGATAAGCCACCAAACACATCCCTTTTGAAATGAAGCTATTCACCTGACATTATCTAAGCTCTTGTAGAACTGAATGTCTTACTCACGAAGACCTTGTGATGTTACAGCTTGACACCCCTATTTCTGAGTGAGTTATCTTGAACTTGATGACTAACAAGGTGGGCAGGGCTTAATATGCCTCCTTAGTCAAGTGGAAGTAGGATATTCACTAGTGTAGCTCATATGGCTCATCTGCTGTTTAATTGTTACATGAAAAAGTAATTTTTTCCTTTTGGGAAAAATCTTTCTCTCTACAGAGTGAAGACTGAAGAAAAGCAGGGAGAACTCCCTAGTTTAACAGAGATTCTGCTCAATAATGGGGACTGGTGTACTGGTAATTCAGCCAAGCTGCCACCCAGTGGTATCCATTGGATTGTTGTCACTGTTAAACCTTAAATTCAGCTAAGTCATACCAAAAGCAGACATGGTGAATCCTCTTAGTGGAAAACCTTAAAGTGGTCCTCACAGGCCAGGTAAATCCTCCCCTTGATGAACCTTGCTACAATTTGATTGATTCCTGGGCTGTTGTCAGGGGCCTAGCCATGTGGTCTTGTACTTGCAGCATCACGGACTGCTACATAACTATTTAGGGCCATGGGAGGTGCCCATTCTCTGATGAGATCAAATGGAATCAAGCAGCTCTTAAGCCCAACCCCACCAAGGTCCCTGCCATCACTATCTAGACTCATTACCACATCTGACATGGCAACACAGACACTGTCATAAACTAAAAACATGGTAAATGATTCCATGTTTCCAAAGCAGAAACTACCACTGTTTGTTAGATTTGGGACTCCTGTCAACATTGATCTGTTTGTCTTGCAAGAAAGAAGTCATACTTCTTGGGGCACTGACCCTGTCTACTTCTAAAAAATTAAATACATTGACTTCTTACCCACCTCTCAGAACTATTGTTGGTATCTTAACATTTAAAACTTTCAGGTTTTCCATCTGATCTGCCAACTCTGGCCACTTCACTGTGAGCCTCGAGGTTAAACTGAATCATGTTTTTGCCTTTCCAGCCCGAGAATTCAAAAGTAGCATGCCTTTTGTCAAAAAGGCTACTCCAAAGCGGACCAATTATTAAGGTATTGGATGGAATTTCCACATTCCCTATGTTCTTCAAGCATCTGGAATTAGTGGCTGTAAAAAGTCTTCCTTAAAAATCAATTCAAGACTATTTCTGATACCTTCCTCTCTCACCATCTCCTGGTCTACACTCCTTAGTGAGGAAGTTTGGATAGAGAATTGCAGCTATCCTCAGAAAAGTGGGGTTTTTTTGTTTGTTTGTTTGTTTTTTGGCTAACTTCTAGGGAGTGAACAGGAGGGAGAGGGTTGAGGTTATATAGATCTATTTTGAAAATCCAGGATTCCTCTTGACCACTCCTGGGCATGATGCTTCTTTCTTTCCTTTGACTGCAAATCAACCCACTTTGTGTGCATTATCCATCTGGCTCTACATCGCCCACACAGGAGTCAGAACAAAGGGAACCCATATGTCATGCTGATGCTCATATGGCCTGCTATGCTGTGAGTAATAAAGTCCTTTGTATCTGAAGTGGGAGTCTTGGGTCTTCTACCAGAATCCAAAAAGCAGTTAACAGGTTAATTTATTATCTTGTAAGGAGGATAAAAATCAAATCCCAGACATAACAATTACTGATGAATTGAAACTTTCTATCCTTGGGTCACTGCTCTAACATCTAGGTGAGTGAAGCTTTCTCAGCTCCGTTAAAATATTTGACTGTCTAAACCCAACTCTCAGTGAGAAAGCATTAAATTCAATGAAAATTGCTTTTATTTTGCCATCTTACTTTCATATATATATAAGCTAATGATTGGGTGTTACGTGTACTGAAAGAATCATTTATGAAAATCGGATCTCCTCTTTTCTAAATTATAAATTTTAGATTTGTTAAAGTGAGCTATTGAACTTGGAGAAAGCTATTCTATTATTTACTTAAAATGAATGGAAAAGAATTCTGCCAAGTAGCAGGTTCAAACGCCTTAAAATGCTCACATGAACACATGGAGAAGATAATAATAAAATAAGGATTTAGTAATACCTGGGATTTTAACCTGACATATGTTTGGTAAGAATTCTGCTTTTCAAAAGGAATTGCTCTTCTTACAGCTTAGATTGAGTATTTACATGTGAACCTTTGAAAGAAAATAAACACCAGTTAACTTGAGGCCTTGAAAAATGTCTCAAGTGCTTCCTCATTGCTGTTAGGGCTGTGTGGTCTCACTCTCCTGCTGTTCACCACCCACTGGCCAATCAATTATACCCAATCAGCAAAAAAGAAGCAGTAAGAGATGGCAGAGAGTTTAAACTGCCGACCCAGGAGCTGCCTACAAAAGGCACAGACCTGAACAAATACATATTTTATTCCTATCTGGATTCTGTTATCTATCATCTTCAACAAAAAAATCACTTAAAGGGTTCAATTAGAGCGAGATGGATTTTGTTTTTATTGTGTTTTGAGAAGGTGTAAGTAAAACAAAAATTGTTTGATTCAGGAACATGGTTCAGCTTTATCTCCAAAATTTCCCGAGTACCTCAGGAAATTTCCTGAGGCAAGTGATGATAAAGGCTTGCCTCATTCCACTGAACCGTCAAAATCCTTTTCTCTGATTCTGGGGTGAAATCTGTTTTCTTATTGATTGTCTCCAGCCCTGTCAAACATTAGTGAACTAAGAAGTTTGGCACTCAGTACATGGAGTACAGAATAGAAATAGTACTTTGAAGCTCTGAATCAGTAATGCTAATGACCTGCTAATGAATGATAGTTTTAAGTTTCCAGGTACATGCTCAATAGATTTTATAATACTTGTATTTATAAATACAGACATGCATTTACTCACATATACACACTCCTCTCTTTTACTTCCATATTGTTAATGAACTTTTACCTGTACATATTATGTTTTTATTCATTTCATTACATATGTGTTTTGAATTTACAAGGAATATATTTCAAAGGCCACTACAAAAACCAAAATTTCTTTATTTCTTAATTAGAAATTAATTGCTTAATTTCTTCTTTTATGCAATATCTAAGTACAAAATGCTATGCCAAGATTTATGAAAAAAAAGAAAAGAATAATTATTAGTATCTAGTATTGTACAGTGGGAAAGAAAAATAATATGTGCAAATGTGCTGGGTCAACGTCAGATGTATATATACTTTAACAGAGATATCAATTAAAAATGTAAAGTCTAAAAAGCCAGGAGATCACTTCTGGCTTTGAAAGTGAAGGAATTTTCATGACGAACTTGCAGTTGAATCTAGGGTCAGAGTGTTGGTGATGAGGCTGGAATACTTTGAATCACTGAGTGGTTGATTTCTTCATGAGAACACTTCCCATAACTTACATTTTATTTTAATTGTTTTCCCAGAAATGTGCCTGATAAGTACAAGTGTTTCATGCCTCAAAGCATATTAGGTTTACCATAAAATTCTAATATTCTAGTTTAGGATTTCCAAATATTTTGATCACTCCCACAGATATAAATTTATTTCACATCATGACCCAGTACACACATACATGTAGAGTCAACTAAAGCACAATGTTGACAAAACTATACACTCCTTATACATTCTTTAGTGTTCATTGTGTTACAACTCCTACGGTGAAGCACACAAATCCTAAGTGTGCAACTTAATGAATTTGTCCATGGTGGTGCATAACAGCTCTCATGTTACTGCAGTCTCAATCAAGACATAGAACATTCCTAGCCTGTGAAAAGGCTCTCTCATGTCTGTTACACTCCCCTACCCCGACAAAAAGGTAACATCTGTATGGAGCTTTATCAACATTGATTAGTTTTGACATTTTTGAATTTCATGTGAATGGAGCATCTGGAATCTTTCAATCCACATTTGCTCAATAATACTTTTTTTTTTTTAAAGTTCAGATAAACAACTAATGTATTTTTTTTTTTGAGAAACAATTCACATACAACGAAATTCACCATTTTAGTGTATATAACTCAGTGTGTTTTGTAGGAGGCCTGCGTGTGTTGGGGCAACACAGAGAGTGCACAGAGGAAAGACCATGTGAAGACATAGAGAAAGTGGCATCTGCAAGCAAGGAGGGTGGACTCAGAAGAAACCAAACACGAAGACACCTTGATCTCAGACTTCTCTGGAACCATGAGAAAGTAATTTTCTATTGTTGAGGCCACCCCATTTGTGGTACTGTGTTATCACAGCCACAACAAACTAATGCAGCTATGTGTATACAGCTAATTTTCCTGTGCCTCTTTTTAATTTATTTTCCCCATTTAATCAAATAACTATCTTCAGTGAATGTGTATGAGAGGTATAAATTTCCAACCAACCCATCCCTTCCTAAAACTATTTGGCACATGTTCTGGTGATAATGATTTTTATACATGTATGTGTAACTGGGTTACCATGCTATACAATAGAAAAAAATGTATTGGGGAAATAATAAATAAATAAATAAATATCATTGTCTTGATATTTAAACATCAAAAAAAGTTAAGATCACAAAATCAGCTGAAATTAATATGTCCCTGCAGCTCCTCCTTATCTCATGAGACAGCATCAACTTCCATAGTTCTGTCTTAGGTTAGGCTACAAGTTTCACTCTGGAAGCACATTGTTACAGGGGTCTGAAGTTTGATCTGACCAGACTATTTTAACCCTATTTGAATAGTAAGGCTGCTCATTTGGGTCCAAACCATGTGTTCCACCACAGAGAAAAAAAAAAAAAAAAAAAAAAAAAAAACAGGAAATGGAGGTTTACTCACTGTTTATTGTAAACTGCAACCTGACAGTTTATTCCAACTGCAGCAGAATAAATGATCAATAGCCTCGAAGTTTTAAGTTCTCTAAATCTCACAGTATTAAGAATCAGATCTTTGTACAATCTTCACACGAGTCAAATATTACCGATGTTGAAATTGTTTTAAGCAACAATAGTTCAAAAAGGGATTTTTTTTTTTCTTGGTCCTTTTAGGGCATCACCCAGGAATATGGAAGTTTCCAGGTTAGGGGTTGAATCAGAGCTACAAAGGCCAGTCTACACCACAGCTCACAACAACACGGGATCCCTAACCCACTGAATGATGCCAGGCATCAAACCGGAGTCCTCATGGATACTAGTTGGGTTCATTAATTGCTGAACTACGATGGGAGCTCCAGAAAACTTTTAAATGATATTTTTATTTTTTTGAACTTTTCTTTGAACTATTTTTTAAACTGTTTGTTTAGGATATTTTGGTTGTAAGGACAAATTGTTTTCCTGTTTCATGAAGCTGATTTTTCCCCCTTCATGTCATCTTGATTTATGGGATTTTTTTTCTTCCTTAATAGCTCAGACAAGTTATGTGCAATAGATGTAAAAACTTGGCAGTATTTAAAGGGCATCATTTCCACATGTGTCCAGATATTGTGAAAATAAACTATGACAAGAAACTGGAAACAAGCATGTCAGCAAACTATTAAGCTTTTAGTAAACACTCTAAAACTTTATGGACTTATTTATAACATTTGTATTGAGCATGTTTGAGCTGTTGGTCTAGGAACTGACATTTACTGTTGTGTTTGGCTATGACTTTATGCACCAAAAAGGGATAAATGGCTTGGTTTAAAACATCTCATACAGAAACATTTTGATTAAAGAACCCACTTTAAGAAGTAATATGAATAAATCAGTAATAAATAAATTCCTCTATAATACAACATCTGGGGCTTGGAAAGGATTATTTTTATTATCACAGCAATAATTATAGGTAGTATAAATGGAATAAAGTTTCAAATGGTTTTGTCCTGAAATTGACAAAAAAGTAAAGTAATGATTTTAATGAGTCATTAAGATTTGAAGAATAAAAAGGTATATGGGCACTCTGTTATATGAAGGAGAGCTTTTATAAAACATCCCACATTATTTTGCATATTTATTTTTAAATTTCACCTTTATCAGGGAGGTCGAGAGGACTGCATTCCCTTCTTTACCTCCAGGCAAGGAAGAATTCTTGACAACTGTTTCTAATCTGTGTAAACTATTTCAGGGCCCAGGGTCGGGGTGAGAGTGGGGAAAGTATGGTGCTGCCATGTTGAGAAGCTTCATAGTGGCTGAACATCAAACTCTAAAGATTCACAGGCATCTGATGCATTTTCAGAAGCAGTGAACTGAGTGGTAGCATGTACCTTTCTCCCTTTCTGAGCTGGAAAATGTTCAGCAGAATTTTAACGGCCATGGGAAACCTGCCCTATATCCTATATCAAGAGTATATTCTCAATCTCTTTTAACAAGTTGGGCCCACTTGGTAAAAATAAGATACATGGAAACCCAAATTTGGAACAGAAAAATATTGGAAATTGAATATTTAAATCTTCAAATAATAGAACATCAGATTTCTTGAAATGGTAAACTCAAATGAATTTTTAAAATGCAACTTAATTCAGTTGAATTCAGTTCAATAGGGTACTGGGAATTGAGGAAGGTACCAAAGAAGGGAAAGTCAGGGCTGAGAAGTTTTCAGTCTAATGCAGAGGGCAAGGCAAGTGTAGCAATCATTAGAGTGTCAGATAGATTAAGACTGCATGGAATAGACTGTTGAAGTCAATTTAATTCAGGAGGGCTCGGTTTATTTATCTGTTTGAGGAGACAGTAGGGCCAAATGATTTTGGGGTTTCTTCACATTTTCACATTTAAAATTTACTGAATATATTATTGAAGTTATGAAGGAAAAAGGAGTAGTTATTTAAGAAAGTTTGCTTGTTTAAATTTAAGATGGGAAAAGGGCTCGATCTGAGTTTTAAGGAATTGCAATATTTGGATTTGTGTTCAGAGAGAATATTTAGTTGGAGAAAATGAAAAGATAGAAATGATGTCACTTGCATGGGGGGAGAGTTGAGCTTTGAGGAGATGGTGTTGGTTAAATGGAGCAATAATGTGTTTCCAGATACTGGTGAGGCTTGAATTAAAAGCTAAGGAACTTGGGCTTATTCTTACGGGAAGCCACTCCTATGGCAGAAATTTTAGCACACAAGGAAGGCATTTGGGAAAATTATCCAGAAATGATAAACAAAGTAAATAAAGGATAATGGAAGCATGAAGACCAGTTAGGAGGCTACTGCAAAAAGAAGGGGCTGAGGAGCAAGATCCAAGTTTGGGGCACTAGAAATGGAGAAACAATACAAAATATGTACCAATATCCTCCTAGAGGTATGGAGTTCTGTTGAAGAATTTTATTTGTATTTTTAAATTTAAAAAAATATTTAATTTTTTATTATTTTTGCCTTTCAGGGCCACATCTGCAACATATGGAAGTTCCCTGGGTAGGGGTCAAATCAGAGCTGCAACTACCCAGCCTACCCCACACCATAGCAATGTAGGATCCGAGCCACACCTGTGAACTAAACCACAGCTCACGGCAATGTGAGATCTTTAATCCACTGAGTGAGGCCAGCGATTGAACCCACATTTTCATGGATACTAGTTGGGGGCCACAGGGGCACTCCTCTTGAAGAATTTTGTTAATAATAACATTCCAACTCTGTTCAGGCTCCTTAAGACTTAGAATGATCAAACGTCTACATAATAATTTCCTTTGTTCTATTTCCCCAGGTAAGAGTTATAGGTTCAAAGTGAGCAGGGTTTTAATATACAAACAGAATTAACTGACCATTGCTATAAGGCAGGAGAAACATTACTAGATAATCTAAAACCAGGTGAGTGATCAGCTAAGAAGTGAAATAATAGAACAACTGAAACTACAGCTAAGGATGCAATAGTCTTCCTTTCATTTCTAGGACTGCTTTCTTCTCGGTCTCACATGCTCTGTTGACAAGCTCACCTACTCCCTTAGATTATCAAGTCTAGGAGTAGGGCTTCTTGCAAAAGTGGTCAGTGTCCCTTTGCTCTCAAGAGAGACAATGCAAGGATAAAAGCATGGTTTTCTGCACAGGTCTGGGAATTGGATGTGATGAGCAAGTGGACAAGTATGAAAAGGACCTCACAGCTTTTCTAAGAGCCAGATTGCCGAAAGGTCTAGTCCCTTCCTTTATTTGGAAGTTTACAAAGATAAAAGTAATATTTTTAGAGTTTGTAGTTCCAGATTCGATGGGCCTTACATAAACTATGCTCCATCTGGCCCCCGTGCTTTCATGGGGAAGATAGAAAGCACTTCATTCCCTTAGTAAAAAAAGACCTATGCTACTTTATTTCCAGCATTATTGAAGTATACTTGACAAAAAAAATAGTATATATTTAAGGTGTACAACATGATACTTTTGATCTGCATTGTAAAGTGCTTACCACAATCAAGTTTATTAACTGAAGATTTCCCATTGTGGCTCAGTGGAAACAAATCTGACTAGAGTCCATGAGGATGCAGGTTGGATCCCTGGCCTCACTCAGTTAAGGATCCAGGACCTTAGGGACTTGGACACTGGGTTAAGGATCCAGTGTTGCTGTGAGCTGTGTGATGTAGGTTGCAAATGTGGCTCGGATCTCGTGTTGCTGTGGCTGTGGCATAGGCCAGCAGCTGTAGCTCTGATTCAACCCATAGGCTGGGAACCTCCACATGCTGTGGGTGTGGCCCTAAAAAAAATTTATTAATATATCCATCATCTCACATGTTACCATTTGTATGCATGTGTGTGTTTGTGTGTGTGTGTTGAGAATGTTTAAGATCTACCCTTTCAGAAAATTTCAAGTATACAATACATTCTTATTAACTGCAGTTACCATTCTGCGCATTAGACCTTCAGAAGTATTCATCATGCCTAACTGAAATTTTGTATCCTCCACCCTCAGCAACCACCATTCAACTCACTACTTCTATAAATTTGACTGTTTTGGATTCCACAGAGAAGTGAAATTATGCCATTATTTGTTTCTCTGTGCTTGCCTTATTTACCTATCAGATATCCTTATGGTTCATCCATGTTGTCACAAATGATAGGATGAAAAATAGTCCTCTGTCTGTCTGTCTATCTATCTATCTATGTATCCATCTACCTACCTACCAACCTATCTATATATCTCACATTTTCTTTACTAATTTTTTATAGATGGATACTTAGATTGATTCTTTACCTTTGCAATTGTGAATAACATTGCAATGAACATAAGTATGTAGATATTTCTTTGAGATACTCATTTCATTTCCTTTGGATATACACACAAAAGTGGGATTTCTGGGCCATTTAATTTTTTTGAGGAATCTCCACTCTATATTCTGTAATGGCTCTATACCAACTTACACCCTCAACAGCAGGGCACAATAATTCCCTTTTCTTCACACCCTCATCCTCTCCAACACTTGTTATTGCTTTTCTTTTTGATAACAGCCATTCTAACAAGTCTAAGATGATATCACATTGAGGTTTGATTTGCATTTCCCTGATGATGAGAGATGTTAAGTACCTTCTCATCTATCTGTTGGTCATTTGCATGTTTTCTTTGGAAAATGTCTAATCCAGATCTTTGCCCACTTTTAAATCAAGTTGTTATTGTGCTATTGAGTTGAGTTCCTTTTATATTTTAAATATTAATCTCTTAATAGATACATGTTTTGGAGATGTGTTCCATTTTGTAGGTTCTGTTGATTGTTTCCTTTGCTGTTTAGAAGATTTTCAGTTTGACAGAATCCTATTCCTCTATTTGTTGTTGTCACTGCATATGCTTTTGTGGTCATACCCAGAAAATCATTGCCCAGAACAATGTCAAGAAGCTTTTTCCCTATGTTTGCTAATATCAGCACACCTTCAAGTCTTTTTTTTTTTTTTTTTTTTTTTGTATACCTTCAAGTCTTACATTTAAGTCTTTAATCCATTTTGAGTTTATTTTTCTATATGGTGTGAGATAAGCATCCAATTTCATTCTTCTGCATATGGATAATCAAATTTCCCAACATCATTTATTTTAAGATACTGTCCTTTCCCCATTGTGTGTTAGGGTTGTTTTTCTGTTTCTTTGAAAAATGGTGCTGGAATTTTGACTGGGATTACATCAAATATGTAGATTACTTTGAGCACTATGGATATTTTAACAATATTAATTCTTCCAATCCATGAACATGGTATATCTTTTTTTATTTGTGTCTTCTTTAATTTCTTTCATCATTGTTATAATATTCACTGTACACATCTTTAACCTCCTTAATTTATTCCTAAATCTTTTAACTTTTTTACGTTATAGTAAACAGAATTGTTATCTTTCTTATCCAAATGAAAATTGATCTAAGTCAATCAATCAAATCCACATCAAATAACTCCCAAAATACATCCCTAGCTAATGCCTCTCATCTTAGCCCCAGACCCACATATCCAATAACCGCCTGGAAATCTTTACCTAAATAATTTATACGCATCTCCATGTAAATGTGTCCAAAAACAGGATTCATTGCCTAACCACCCTTCACCAACACCACACATGGACACATACACACACAACTCTCTTTTTTTCCTATGTTTCCTATTTTAGTTAATAGAAACTTTGTCCACACAATTTTTCAAGACCATACTGTAGGTAGCATTCTTAACTGCTGCCTTCCCCCATTCTACCATCCACATTCAATTTCCAAGCCCATAGATTCTTCTTCCAAAATAAAGATCTTGCTTTATTTAGAACACTGCCATTATGTGTCTTGGTAACTGGAATTATAACTTACCTGGGCACTCTGTCTTCCCCTTCTCCCCTCTGTAGTTTGCTCTCTGAGTTGCAAATCTCATTTTCTATCTCCTTTGCTTTAATCATTAAATTTTTTTTTCATTTCCCTGAGAATAAATATAAACTTCTTTGCATGAATTATGCAGACTTCTGGCTCTCTGTTTCACCTTTTTGGCTTCATCTCTAATTTTTGCTCCCTTCATACTCTATGTTATAGCCTCGTTGAGCCTGTATGATATCATTTATTTCAAGCTTTTTGAACAAGTGTTTCCTTTTTGCTTAGGTACACTTCCCACTCTTAATGCCTGGCTAATTCTTATTTATTCTTCATTGTTTATTATTGTTACATGCTGCATTCTTCATTATTCAGTGTAAATATAAGTTCTTCTAACAAGATTCTCCTAATCACATCCTCATTTCCCCCTCACCCTAATTTAAGGCAGATGGCCCTTTAAGTAGGGCTTGCTCTACCCTGCCATTAAAGCACTTATCTCTGGAGTATTCTTGCCTATTGACTTGTCTTTATCTCTTATAATTTCTAATCTCTTTTAGATGCACATCTATAAAACAAGAATGATGATATCTACTTTGCATGGTGGTTATAATGATTAAATGCCTGGTGCAGAAGCTTGAATGTAGCAACAGCTTAAAAAATGGGAGCTATTACTACTACCATCCCTGCTACTGTGACTTGCTATTATGTTCACTTGTATGTGGAGATTGTTCTGTCCCAGAAATAGTGCAAGAGGATTGGGAAACAGAAGGTGGAGAATGAAAAATAAAGAAATAAACTGAGTTCCTGTCATGGCTCAGTGATTAATGAATCCAACTAAGAACCATGAGGTTGCGGGTTCGATCCCTGGCCTTGCTCATTGGGTTAAGTTTCCCACGTTGCCATGAGCTGTGGTGTAGGCTGCAGATGCAGTTTGGATCCTGAGTTGCTGTGGCTCTGGTATAGGTTCTCATTAGACCCTTGGCCTGGGAACCTCCATGTGCCATGGGAGTGGCCCTAGAAAAGCCAAAAAGCCAAAAAAATTAAAAAAGAAAGAAACTGAAATAAGTGGAAAGGTTGACTATGGCTTCATCAGTTGCTCCTTAGACACACGTCATTACCAGTTGCTAGAATTCTGTGCAGCAAAACCCATGTCTCTGTTGGGATGCATCATTTGGAAATGTGGGCTTTCCAGTCCAGCCTGATATGGATGTCTTATTCTGATCTCAGTGCCTGTCCCCATTCTGTTTAGAAAAAAATCACTTCACATTCTCTGGCTTTCTAACCTTCTCAGGGGAAATGATGGATGTAGGATGGAAACAACCCATATACAATCACGAAGAGTAAGGCTGAGGATAACACTACAGCAAGTAATTAAAAACAATCCTGCTCCCTTGAAAAACATCCGCAGCCTCCTGCCACCCCGGCCTCTTTATCTTGGCATTGTCAGCTTTCCGGCTGCTCTTTCTGCCAGCTCACTTGGCTGGCATTGGCACATCGTGCATCTGGCAGTCTTTGTCCCCATTACTGAGCACCTCTTTGGAGTGCCAGGCTTTGGTCAAAGGCTACACAGGGCACTTTGAAGTCCTTCCAAACATTTGGGCTTTCGGTTGGGAAGTTGGCTTGTTATGTTGTTCACTTAATCCACATTTTTTTCCCCGACCTGATCTATCCTAGCTGATTTTTAATTTTACTTTGGAATAGGGATTTTAAAAAATAGAGACGTTTTTAGATCTGACAGAGAAGGGGTCCTGACCCTGCTTTTGATCCTATGTCATACATTGATATATATTGCCAAAAGGAATAAGGTGGGCCGAATAGGTACAATTTTAGCTAGAGATAGTTCCTGAAACACTTAGAAAAAGATGATCAAAAACAAATAGCAAAAATATCCTGTTATGCATAGAGTTTCCTATTTGAAAGCTGGTTTACAAATGTTGTTTTAATGTTGTTTGGAAAACAAACCAGTAACTATTCTCTATAAGTAACACAGTTTGCCTGATTCTCCATTGCTGGCTTAGTCCCAAATATAAACATTTTCGGACTATCAAGGGGAGAAATTTCCCTCATGGTGTTGCCCTCAGAATATGACTCAGGCATAAAATTGAACTGGTAATTGCTACAGCATACAGCTACTCCTTCCCTTTTGTCACTTTCTCTCTAGTCTAGGAACCCACTGCACAGTGTGGTTCTCCAGAAGCAGCACCGCTCAGAAAACAACTGGATATCAGCATTACCATGTCCTCTCCCAACCACATCCAACCAATGACATAGCACAAAAGACATCATGCTTGTCCCCATTCTCTTCCTCCATTCCTGAACAAAAGCCCCTTTTCTTCTTCAGAGATGCAGGCCTGACCATATGTGTCAAACTCCTCATCAACAAAATGTCTCTATATTCCTTACAAATATTATCTTGTCAATTCTGAATACACATCAGGTAGGCTTTTCTATGAGCCTGCTTTAGATGAATTCCTCTATAAGTCAAAGCAGTTTTTGGGTAGCTAACTCCCTCACGAATCATGGATCAAATCTGGTTAAATTTATAGTCTTTTTCTGTTCACATTTATAGTAGGTTAGGCCTGATTGTCAGGGCATGGGGATGATTTTTACTTAATGGAGGCAATTTAGAAAGCTGTTCTAGGTTTTTTTGTTTTTTGTTTTTTAAAAACTCTACCGATATAAAAGGACACTTTTGGCAAATGACTTTTATCAATAATATTCTCTCATTTCTGTTATCATAGGACTCTTTTTAATTCTCTATACTTCATAATTTTTAGTTTGGTAATTTTTTTATGTAAATAGAATTGTAAACTGCTTGAAAAATGGTGACTTTCTTTCTTCATTTTTATTTCCATTAATGCCTGGCACATAGCAGTTACACAATGAATTCTTGTTAAATGAATGATGAAAACCCAAATAGCATGAAGCCCCAAATAAGATCAAAATGACATGGAACTACAAAGTCCTCCCCAAACCAAAACATAATCAAGTCACCCATAGTTCTCTTACTTTATTGTACACTGTCCACCTATTTTAAGGATGACTATGACATAATTTTATGTTTTCAAAATATTTTCTCATTACTTAAAGATGCAGTCCTAAACTTCTCAGCACACTGTGAATTATCATTTTTTAATCCTCTGGCAACTTCTTTATGAACCCTCTTTTGAGGAACAATTGCTATTAGTTCTAAACTGGAGAGAAGATGAAAAACTGTCAAGTATAAAATAACTGATAGATGACTACATCTAAGATTGGTTGTGATGGGGGAAGCTTAAATTTATAGAAAATTGACTTAATAATACTCATTTACAAAATTTAGCAATTTGACAAATGGCATCATTACAGTATAGTGTTGCATTAAGCTCCATTCACCCTTCAGAGCTGGCTGAAAGCCCTCTGTAGAAAATGGGCTCAGTACAAAAAATGCACAGATGAGTTTAATCATAAAACCTGCATCTGTCCAAGGCAGAAATCTCTTTAACAGTAATTGACATATAGTTGGGGCTGGAGTAGCAGATGTTGCTTTGCAATTTGAGGAATTAGCTCTAAAATTTGATGAAAACACAGACTTTACAGCAATGGTTGGACTTTCGGTACTTGGCCAATTCAAATAGAATCTGAAAGCTCTGGTCCTCATTTGGGTCAGCCCATACATCTCTAACAAGACAGGAGTCTGTAGGAATATGTTGCTGTTGGCATTCGGGACTTTCAAACAAAATGAAATTGACAAGCTTATTTCTATGTAAATGTGGGTAGGGCATGAAAATGTGGCTGGATTGTCTCATCATCATCTCTGAGTGAATAAAAACTGAGTTCAACATGATACAACATAGAGAGGACCATGCTCTACCAAAAAACCATTAGAATAAGTGAATCCAGCAAAGTTGCAAGATACAAAATCAATATAAAGAAATCTATGTTATTTTTATACACTGATAACGAACTGTCATAAAGAGGAATTAGGAAAACAATCCAAATTACAATTGCATCAAGAAGGATAAAATACCTAGGAATAAATCAAGGAGGTAAAATACGCTGCAAGCTGCAAGACACTGATGAAGAAATTGAAGACACACATAAATGGAAAGATACAACATTCACAGATTGGAAGAATCAATATTATTAGAGTCCATACTACTCAAAAAAAAAATTACAGATTCAGTGAAATCCCTATCAAAATACAAATGACATATTTACAGAACTAGAAAAATAACACAGAAATTTTTATGGAACTGCAAAAGATCCTGCAAGAAAGAAACAATCCTGAAAAAGAAGAATAAAGTTGGAGGTATCATGCTCTCTGATTTCAAATTGTACTACAAAGCTATAGTAATCAAAACAGTATTGTACTGACATAAAAAAAAAGACATAGATCAATAGAATAGACAGCCCGGAAATTAACACACACTAATATGGACAATTTAAAACAAAAGAGCAAAGAACACACAGTAAAGAAACAATAGTCTCTTCAATAAATAGGGTTCAGAAAACTGAACTGACACATGCAAAAAAGTGAAACTAGACTACTATTTTACATCATACACCAAAACTAACTCAAAATTGATTAAATGTAACACCAAAACTACAAAATTCCTAGAAAAAAACTGTAGGTAGTAACCACATCGATACCAGTTTTAGAAAAGTTTTTATGGATATGACTTCAAAGGCAAGAGAACCAAAAGCAAAAATAAACATGAGATTTCATCAAATTAAAAGGACAAACAAACTGCTGTACAGTAAAGAAAACCATTATCAAAATAAAAAACAACCTACTGAATGAAAGAATATATTTGCAAATCACATATCTTATAAAGAGTTAATAGCCAAAATATGCAAAGAACTCATAAACTTAACAAAACACAGTGTGATTGAAAAATGGGCAATGGATCTGAACAGACATTTTTCCAAAGAAGAAATATAGATCACCAAAAGATACATGAAAAAATGTTCAACATCACTAAACACTAGGAAAATGCAAATCAAAACCACATTGAGATATCACCTCATACCTATAAGAATAATGATTATTGAAAAGACAATAAATAGCAAATGTTGGTGAGAATGTAGAGAAAAGGGAACATTCATACACTGTTGGTGGAAATGTATATCGGTGCAGCCACTGTGGAGAACAGTATGAAGTTTACTCAAAAAACTAAGAATACAACTTCCACATAACCCAGCTATTCTACTACTAGGTGTTTATCCAAAGAACATTAAAATAGTAATTTGAAAGAGCATATACTCCCACATACAATAATATATTGCAGCATGATTTATAATAGCCAAGATATGGATACAACCTGAGCATCCAGCAAAGGATGAATGGCCAGAGAATATTACACAGTCATAAAAATGAATAAAATCCGGTCATTGGTAACAGCATGGATGAACCTTGAAGATATTAGGCTAAGTGAAGTAAGTCAGATGGATAAAGGCAAATATCACAAGATTTCCTTCACACATGGAATCTATAAAAAAAAAACAAATGGCAAAATAAAAATAAACTCATAGATACAGAGATCAGATTAGTGGTCAATAAAGGGAAAGATAGTTGAAATAGATGAATGAAATGGGTGAAAAGTGTCCACAGTATGGTGATGGATGGTAGCTAGACTGGTGGTGATGATCACTTTATCTTGTATACAAATGAACTACAACACTGTATGGCTTAAATATACGTTAACGGCAACAACAACAACAAAACTGAGCTCGGACAGGATATGCTCATATTTCCTGTTCCACTTTTTTTCTCTCATTTAGGAAATTTTTTTTTTACTTTTTAAATTGATAGCCTATTCCCTAGAAAGTTTTCCTTTGCTTGTAGAGCAGCAGGTAGGGTTCTAAAGTGCTACCTTTACTGTGAGAGAACTATGGGATCCAGCATTAAGGGAAAGAATCACGAGAGGCTTTCACAAGGCCACGGCTGATGACATGACAGGCAAACATTCACATTCCAGCACCTATGGTAGCTGGAGGTAGTTTGTCCAAAGGTCTGGTTCCAGGCTGAAAAATACCTCTACCTCCATAAAGTGATACTGCAAGGATTCTTACTTCTAAATCATGATACTTTATTTTGGCAAAAAAACTAAACTACCTGAAAAATGAATAAATCTTGAATAATGGACATAGCACATAAAATTCTCTCATCAAACCCTTCAGTATTTTTCTTTTTACTTAAGTCCTCTGTAATTTTGATTATGTTTTTCTAAAGTATTTTCACACATATTATTATTTTTTTCTCACTATTTTTTTCAGAATTGTTATTACCCTCATTTTATAAAGGAGGTTGTTACAGACTGATGGTATTAAGTGATTATCTCAATAACACAGAAAAGTAATAGAATCAGAATAATAACTATAGACTACCAATAATGTTTTTATATTTTCTCATTTTCCTCACCTAAAGTAAGTAACTTTCTTGTATTATATAAAATATTACAGATATCACATATTTTATTAAATCACTGCATAGGATTTCTAACTTTCTCAAGAAGACAGATTTGAATTCGGCACAAAAACGTGAAAATTTCTAGGATCTATGTTATCTAAGTTCTTTGTTTCACTCCATTTATTTCTCCCCTTTCCTACCTCCCACACCCAAATATCTAGTCTTTGCCTGTAAACTATTGTGCATTGGTCATATCTTCTGATCAACTGACAATATCTTTCTGTTGTTAGGGAAAGATAAGACAGGATTTTTTACAATAAACAGAAGATAAATTAATTATGAGATGAACATCAAAGATACTGTTAAACTCAATGGATTCCTTCTTTTTTAAGAGATAATAACCTTCAGTGTAGAATAAAATAAGACAGATGGTGAGAGCATGGGAGAAATAATAACTGATAAATGGAAATGATGCCTTGTATTGTGACACTCTGACTCACAGAAGGACAAGTTGGCAGAAGTTCGAGTGGAATGAAAAGGTAGAAGAAAGCACTCCTGGGATTGGGGTGGGGATGAGAAGGTGTCTGGGAGTAGTTTAGGGATCAGGGCTCAAGAAAGAATATCACTCACTATTCAATTTTCACTCAGGTATCTTAACTCTATTACTTGTACTGATGTTAAAGGGCGGCCAATCTGACAAACTTGCATGTCTCTTCTTAACTTTTGTCATGCTTTTGTATCAGTACTGGGCTCTCTTTTGTTCTTGATCTCAAGGGTGAATCTTCTTGATGCTTTTTCTCTTGTCCTATGGATGTGCAAAGGTAGAAGTTACCCCTGATCACCAGGAAATATCATATTGTCTTCCATTTTGTTTTAGCTCTAAATGGAACCCAGTGAGTAAATGGATAGGAGGACAGTGAACTATAGCTCTTTGTATTTTCCTTTCATGTGGTGCCTCCTTAGTGTCACAGTCCACCACTATAATGCAAATTCTACATAGGCAGAGGCAGTATCTCTGTTGCTTTCTGTTTATTTCCAGTACGTAGTTTAAGGCCCATCAGAGAGAATGAAGGAATAAGTGAGTGAATGAGTGACCAAGGAAAATGGCAAACAGAATGCTCTATGGAAGATCTATAAGGATCTAGGTCATTCATTCATTCATAATTACATACCTTTCTACTTAGAGAATCATTTTTCCTTTCTATTGGAAATCACAGTTTTGTGACTAAGCGTTGGATTTCATCATCTCTTTGCGGAGCTTTCTTCCTCCAAAAGATGCAAAGGCCAGTCTCGCATAAAAAAGCAATCTGTCAGCTTGCTGATGGCTTTTGATCAGTTCCAGCTACACCATTGGCCTTCTTATTTTGGTAAAATATGCCTTTCCTAAATCATTGTGACAAGCCTGCAGTGGGAGTGTTTGCTGCTAACAAAGGAACAGTCTCCAAGACAGAGAGGGACTGTGCAAAGCAGAGGAGAACATTTGCATCCCAGGATCAAAGCCAATGGACTGTAACTATACAATCATCTAATCCACTGAGTAGGACAGAGGTCACCTCCAGAGAGGAAATTTTCCTTCCCTAACAACTCCAGGAAGAGATGCTGCTAAAGTGCCTAAGAATATGACTGTAGGAGAAAAAGTCACTCCGGAAATTGGACAATGGTTCTAGAATACTTGATCACCACATATCAAATTTAGCTAGCCAGAATACTTATTTTATTATTTATTTGTACAGTTTATCTTGCTTTTTTACAGAAAAGATTTTCCAGCAAATATCCATATCATGAGTTGAATATTACAGCAGTTAGTATGGGAAGACAAAAGGTGAGGGTCATTTGAAATATCATATTTGATTTTTGAAATGTTTTACATTTATGTTTTAGTCTGCCATATTTCATGTTTTAGGAATTAACAGCATCTCAGAGTGAAACCACCCTGCAATGGCATAACCCTATCTTCTGATAAGAACTCTTCCTGACTCCCACACATTTCATGAACTTTCATACTCATGTAAAGTACTAGCCCAAGATGAGCTAAAAGTTTTAATATCTCAGTCAATTAGAAAGTGCTTGAATTGTGAAGAATTACTATGTCTTAAAAAATAAATGTGAAATAAAAATATGATAAATTTTGTATATTTACTAACCTAACATTGGAAAATATTTTAAAGCAATAGTTGAATTTGTTGAACTAGTACTGTGAAATATTCACTGTAATTTGAATCAATCTACCTTTCATCAGTTTATTTGGTCTGTACACATAGATGAAACATCTTCACATCATATCCCAGACTTAATGTGAGCCATTAGAGTTTTATGGATCACGTATGACTTTCATTTCCCAAGTTAAAAAAAAATAAAAAATAGAATATATAAATATAGAGAGAAAAATAAACCAAATTTTCATAAAAATCATTAAACACATTCAATGGTTTTTATGATTTTTGCCTAGCTTACTTTATCTAGTTCCTCTCCAGTTTTTTTCCTGAAAAGTATTTAAAAGCAAATCTCTATGCCATGTCATCTTATCACTATTTACCTTAGTATACATTTATAAAAATATGGAAAAATTTTTACATAACTGAAGTTCTATTATCATACCTAATATAATTAACAATAAATTATTGGTTTCACCTACTAGTCTATATTAAAATTTCTCTATGTAATTCCTCTTGAATATTATGTGAATTTAAGACTTTTGGGGAAAAATAATTTAAAATAAGACCAAGAACACCTTCTACCAACACAAAAATTACTTCTTTTTTTAAAAAGATTCTACACATTTGTAAACACTGTGAAATTTATTTTCTAAGCATTACTTAGTACATATTTGGGTCACTATTTAAACCACAGATCTTTTTTTAATAGTACAAATATTTGGCTAATTAAATGCCAATTATATCAGTATCTAGATTAAGTCCTCTTTTTTCATCTTTGCTCAGATAAAGTCATGCTTTTATTTTCATAAACACTTAAAAATTATCCACTGACATCAGCTTGGTGCTTTAACTTTGAGGGTAAAGGAACCTGAAATTCTTCCTGCTTATCCCAGGTTTAGCACTATGCTACTATGAGAATCATAAAGCATTTCATTAAAATATGAATTTGTAACTGTAGCAAATGCTAAGGCTAGGATAAGAATTACTGAAACAATTTGTCTGGACTTTTCTAGTGTCCTTTCCAGGAATGCCAAGCCTAAATGTAGGCTTTTAGTCATGCCTCTGAGTGAAGAAATACTGCCAAGATTAATTTTTTTTCAAATAAATCAGAAAGTTCTTGAAGACTCATCAGTAGCATCAATCAATACTTACTGTGCAAAACTTATTATAAAATACAATTCACTCTTTCAAGAACCTTAGAATTCTATGGAAGTTTTCATAATTACTTCACTTTATTCATGTAGCTATGGGAAATCCACCCTTATTCCACCATGGATGAAAAACTACTGGGAGAAAGTAATCTCCATTTTTATCTCAGCATTGCTGAACTGTGATAGGATATGAAGTGAAATAAACAGAAACTCCTCTTTTTGAGATTCAGATGGTGTAAAATCTACCATTTAGAACACTTTTTATAATAAATAGAATATGTGCTTATCTAGCATATTGGCTTATCTTTATGGTTTGTCAGGCCATAGTTGAACTTGGCTCCTATCACATTTAATCACTCATTCATTCCATTTTACAGAGTTCCTATTTTGTCCAGAAACATGAAGCACATCCTAGAAGTACAGATCTAAATAGTCAAAGCCTCTGATGGCAAATAGCATACAGCCACTTATGGGGACACCTGAATTAAGCAATGGTAATAGAACAATACAAGCAGAGAAACCCTGACATAGTCTAGTTTCTTACTGACTTGCTTCGTCTTTGAAGTAATCCTGATTCCACACTGTTACCTGCCTATAGAACTCTGTCCTCTGATTCACTCTCTGATGTCTTTCATGATGTCTGACATTTATTTTTAGTCTTATCCTTCCTGGTTCTGGCTTTCCAATCTATCTCAGTGAGCCATTTCCACCTACAGTCTAGACATGAACCACTTGAAGCTACTTCTAATTCTATGATTTACACATTTGCAAAAGAAAGGGGGAGAGCCAGAAGGAAAAGCATATGTCTTACATAAAAGTTAAAGTTTCGATATAGTTCTTTGCTGGAGAAGTTCTCATGGAGTATGTTTGCAAAATTATATCTAAGAGAAAATCTTCAAAAACTTCTAAATAAAAAAATTAGAAAAATAATTAGTAATATTAAAGTCATCAGTAAAACTGACTTAAAACACATGGAAAAATTCTGCCATCAGGAAAGTCTTGTCTCTTTCTGTATCGTGACCAACTGAGGGGTCAGTTGTATGCATTTTGGCTTCCAGTCATCTTTAGTTCAAGGGCTCAAAGTTTAACAGCCAATTTTTATCATCACAAATTTTTAGGATTTCTGTTCATCACTTATATGGAGTTATTACATTTCCCTGAAAAATGTGCTTTTGCTTTCCCTCTACCTTTTCTCTCTTCGCTTTTCTTATGATGTGTATTGAAGATAAGAGACTAAAAATCAACCAGTGTGAAACATTATTAGTTTACTACATGTGTAATAATTGAGAGTTTAGTTGGTGTGTATTATTTTGGATTCAAAAGACCCAGTAGATGTCCTCATCCATTCCACGTTTAACAGTAACATTTTGATAAGTTTTTAATAAAAATGCCAATTCATGGAGTTCCCATGGTGGCTCAGTGGTTAATGAATCCGACTAGGAACCATGAGGTTGTGGGTTCGATCCCCGGCCTCGCTCACCGCGTTGCCTTGAGCTGTGGTGTAGGTTGTAGATGTGGCTCTGACCCCATGTTTCTGTGGCTCTGGTGTAAGCCAGCCGCTACAGCTCTGATTCAACCCCTAGCCTAGGAACCTCCATATGCTGCAGGAGTGGCCCAAGAAATGGAAAAAAGACAAAAAAAAAATGCCAATTCATTTATTTTTAACCTGGGCATATAAATATCCAAAAGTGTGTTTTTAATTTTTACAAGAATAGGAGAAGGAATGGAGAAGGAAGAGGAGTTCAGGTGACTGACAAAGGAATAAATAAATGCAGTGAAAAGTTGGTCCTTCTGTCTTTTTTTTTTTTTTTTTTTTCACTTGAGCATATTATATTAGAAGGAGAAGCACTGGCTATAATTTCCAGTCTTCCAATCTTAGACTCTTCTATAATTAACATATAAATTTTGAAAGTAGAAACCTCCAACAAGTTTGTAAAACATGTGGAATAGAAGCTAGTTGAGCTCAGTCAGGTTTTTAGTTTGTTTAATTAATTAATTAATTTTTTATGGCCACATCCATGGCATATGGGAGTTGCTAGGCCATGGATTGAATCTGAGCCACAGCTGCAATCTACACTGCAACTGTGATAACTCTGTATCCCTTAACCCACTGTGCTGGGTCAGGGATCAAACTCATGCTTTTACAGTTACCTGAGCAGTTACAGTCAGATTCTAAAACTATTGTGCCACAGCAGGAACCCCTCAGACAAGGCTTAAAAAATCATTCCTATAATCTGGGCATCTCTGGCTGCTCACTGCAGCATATATGTTGTGGACTAATCCAAGCAATAGTGAAAACACACTTAATCAGAAAGAAATAGTTTTCTACATTTTACAATTAAATTACATGGTTTAGATAAAACACATATGCATAACATTTCATCCAAAACGAGCAGAAAACACATTCTTTTCAAGTACACGAGGAACATGCTCCAGGTGATATCACATGCTAAGCCACAAAATAAGTCTCAAGAAATTTAAGAATATTGAAATCATATCAGGCACCTCTTCCAGCTGGAATGGTACAAGAATAAGAAGTCAACTGCAAGAAAAAAACTGGAAAAACCCCACAAACATGTAGAGTCTAAACAACAAATGGTCACTGAAAAAAACCAAAGAGGAAATTGAGAAGTACTTAGAGAAAAATGGAAGTGGAAATAGAATGATCCAAAATCCATGGGGTGCAGCAAAGCAGCTCTAAGAGGGAAGTTTATAGTGATACAAGCCTACCTTAAAAATTAAACAAAAATCTCAAGTAAACAATCTAATCTTATATCTGAAGGAACTAGAAAAAGAAGAATAAACAAAATCCAAGGTTAGTAGAAAGAAAGGAATAATAAAGATCAGAGCAAAAATAAATGAAATAGAAACTAAAAATAAATAGAAAATATCAATAAAACTAAAAGCTAGTTCTCTGAAAAGATAAACAAAATTGATAAACCACTAATCAGACCAATGAAGAAAAAGGGCCTAAAATAATAAAATAATACATGAAAAAGGAGAAGTTACAACCACAGTGACAGAAAAACAAAGAATCATAAATATTGCTATATTTTTGCTTTTATATATGTTGCTTTGGGAGACTGACCTGAGAAAACATTTGTAAGTTTGATATCAGAGAATGTTTTGCCTATGCTCTCTTCTAGGAGTTTGATGGTGTCTTGTCGTACATTTAAGTCTTTAAGCCATTTTGATTTACTTTTGTGCATGGTCTGAGGTTGTGTTCCAGTTTCATTGATTTACATGCAGCTGTCCAGTTTTCCTAGTAAAACTTGTTGAAAAGACTTTTTTTCCCATTTTATATTCTTGAGATTAATTGACCATAGGTGTCTAGGTTTATTTCTGGGTTCTCTGTTCTGTTCCATTGGTCTGTATGTCTCTTTTGGTACTCTCACTATACAGTATAAAACTGACAGAACACTGCAAACCAGGTATAATGTAAAAAATAAAAATCATTATTAAAAATAAATAAATAAATAAATAAATATTTCTATAAAAAACTAGGTGCCAATAAAATGGACAATCTAGAAAAAAAAAAAGAACAAATTCTTAGAAATGTACAATCTCCTAAGACTTAACTAGGAAGAAAAAGAAAATATGAACAAACTAATCATTGTTTTTATATCAGTTGAATCAGTAATTTAAAAGTTTGCAACAAACATAAATCCAGGACCAAATAGCTTCACAAATAAGTTATACCTAATAGTTAAAGAAGTGTTAACAACTACCTTTCTCAAACTGTTTCAAAAAATTGAGTAAGGAACATTTCTGAACCCATTTTTATGAGGCCAGCATCACTATGACACCAGGACCAGACAAAAATATCACAAAAAATAAAATTACAGGCCAAAAAAAAAATCATTTATGAATGTAGATGCAAAAATTCTCAACAAAATATATGCAAACTGAATTCAACAAAACATGAAAAGGATCATACACCAAGATCAAGTGGGATTCATCCCAGGAACTCAAGAAAGTTTTAATATTTGCAAATGAATCAATGTGGTACCCTGTATAAAGAAAAATCATGTGACCAATCTCAACATATGCAGAAAAAGCTGTTGACAAAATTCAACATCCATTTATAAAATATCTCAACAAAGTGAGTATAAAGGGAACATACCTCAATACGGTAAAGGCCATATATAACAAACCCACGTCTAATATCATGCTCCATGGGGAAAAGTTAAAAGCCTTTCCTCTAAGATCAGAACAAGGACACCAACTCTTACTGATTTAATTCAACATGGTATTGGAAATCCTAGGGACAGCAATCAGATAAGAAAAGTAAGTAAAAGGAACCCATATTAGAAAAAAAAAGTAAAACTGTTATTACTTGCAGATGACATGATTCCTTGTAGAGAAAACCCTGAAGATACTATCAAAAACTATTAGAATAAATGAAATTGGTAAAGTTTCAGGTTATAAAATACATAAACTCGAATCTTTTGCGTTTCTACATACTAATAATGCACTATCAGAGAGGAAAATTAAGAAAAAAATCCAATTTAAAATTACATCAAAAGAATAATATACGTAGGAATAAATCTAATCAAAGAGGTGAAGGACTTGTACTCTGAAAACTGAGACATGAATGAAAGAAATTGAAGAATACACAAATGGAAATATCTATCATACTCATGAATTGGAAGAAGTAATTTGTTAAAATAACTACACAACCCAAGGCATTCTATGGATTCAATACAATCCTTTTCAAAATTCCAATGGCAAGTTTCACAGAACTAGAAATAATTCTAAAATTTGCATGGAACCACAACTGACCTCAAATAGCCAAAATGATCTTGAGAATAAAAAAGCAGAAAGTATCACACTCACTGATACAAGATACAGTAATGAAAAAAACATAGCACAATCCCAAAATCAGACCACATAGATCAATTGGAAGAAAGGGCACAGAAATAAACCCAATTAACATGACAAAGAAGACGACAATATACAATGGGAAAAAGACAATCTCTTCAATAAATGGTATTGGGAAAACTATAGTTACATGCAAGAGAATCAAACTAGACTACTATCCCACATCATATACAAAAATAAACAGAAAATGGATTAAAGAATTAAATGTAAGACCTGAAACCATGAACATTCTGGAAGAAAATACTGGTGATACACTCTTTGACATTGGTCTTAGGAATATGATTTTTATATGTTTCTCCTTAGGCAAGGGAAATAAAAGCAATTGTAAGCAAATGAGGCAACATAAAACTAAAAGTTTTGCATTGTGAAAGACAAAATGGAATATTACTCAGCCATAAAAAAGAAATCTTGCCATTTGGGACAATATGGATGGATCTGAAGGGTATTCTGCTAAGCGAAGTAAGTCAGTTGGAGAAAGTCAAATACTGTATGATGTCATATGTGGAATCTAAAAAACAAAACGAAAACACTTTCATAGATACAAAGAACAAATGGAAATGGGATGTGCTTAGAGTGTGGGGGTGGGGGTGGTGAAATAAGTGAGGGGGATTAAGAGGTACAAACCTCCAGTTATGAAATAAATAAGCCAAGGAGATGTAACATACAGCATAAGGTATATGGTCAATAAAATTGTAATATCTTTGTCTGGAGACAGATGGTTACTAGACTTATACTGGTGATCATTTCACAATGCATGAAAATGTCAAATCACTAGCAACCTAAAGCTAACCTAATATTGTACATAAGCTATATTTCAAAAAATGTGTATAATAAAAAGCAATAAAATTGTCATGATTTTTACCTTAAGAATATTGTCTAAGTTACATAAATTAACATTAACATCTCTTTTTGTTACAATATAAAATTGAAGGGAAAATAAAATGCCCTGACCTCGGTTTAGTGCATGGAGGTGCTAGTTTAGTATACCAGTGCTGAAGATAAGAGTAGGAAAGAATTTTCACTGATCAGACAAAGATTTTGCATCTAAATCTGTTATCCATTTATCTGAAAAAATGAATTTGCTACTTATTGTCTTGGTCTACAGGAAAGATTTTCAAGAGGCTTTTAAGAACTCAAAACCATCCAAATTATTTTCTACTGAACATGGTGTCCCCTTCAAAAGAGTATTTTTGGGGTGATGCACAGCAGAGTGCCAGTATTCTTAAATAATCTGTAAACTTAGTACGATGAGAGTGATAAAAAAAATATAGTTCTTAATCCTTAACTCTCTATCAGCTTGCTCTGTCCAGCAAGTTGTAACATCTCTGTTAGGCTGCTGTGCAAAGAGTTTACTAAGATCACAATTACTTTGCCCATTCTGCTTCCTAGGAGAAAAACCAAGGACAAATACTTGTGAAGAGACACAGTCTGCCAATTAAAATGCTTTTGAAGGTCTTTGTTCAAGATTCAATGTTCCCATCCCTGATTTTTGGTAAAGAAAAACATTGAGAGTTGTAAGCTGACACACTTTTGGAAACTAGAGGATTTATTTATTTATTGGTTGGTATGTTTGTTTTCATTTCCTTGCATACAAATTTTTTTACTTGGATATTTTATATTATGATTTGCCCATGTGAATATATCAAGTCAGATATTTTTATTCAAATCAGTATTACAGATATGTTCACTAGATGCTCTAACACTTTGTTTTGTCATTTCCCAAAATGATATTGTATGTGATGGCCCATCAGAGATGAGTTTGACTAGAAGAGTAGAGTTGGAAAATACTCAATGCAGGAAGAACCAAAGAAGAAAGATATATCTAAAAATGTCTGTGTTATTTCTCCTTCAAACACCTTGTCCTCCACATCCTTTCTTCGGTTATCTTTCCTTCCTCACTAAGGAAGGCTGCCAGGAAAGGGAATGGTTTCTTGCCAACTGTGCAGTAAGCTCTGTTCCACATCCATGATGTCCTGCACATTCTCCCTCTACTGTGTTTCCTCTGCCCTATGGTTCAGTGACACAGCTTCCACAAACATCAAATATCCTGTTCCACAAAGATAATGCCCAGCTTTCCCCTATACCTTGGAAAGGGAAGGGCAAGGGTGTCTAAATAAATGCAATTATATGTATTTGTGTTGCTGCTCAATTCTTATTTTTTTTACTCCTATCTCCAGAAAATTTTCAACTATTTTTTACCCCAGTTATAAATTATTTTTTACATGCCACTTAAACCTCACTCTAATTTCCATTCCAGATTTTTGTTTTCCTAATTTAATCCCCCATGCCTTCTTTATTTTCCTGATCATCTCTTACTTTCTTCTTCCATCTCATGCATTATTTTTACCTCTGTACCATCTCAGTGGGTTAGTGGAAACCATTGAGACTATGGATGCCTGGCAACTACTAGCTGAACCTCTGTCACTGGAAAATGACCCTGAGTCATCACTTTGCTTCCCTTTCACTCAAACTCTTCATTTGCAAAAAGAGTTAGACAAAGATGATCTATAAAGAATTCTTTCTCCTAAAACTTCAATGAGTTAGTGATTGTTCTTATTCCTCTTGCAACTCAAATTTTAATGTTCATTTTATGGCAGCTCCATTTCCCAACTTTTCCCCTGTAATACTGAATGTTCTTCATCAGGCTGAGATTAATTTAATTCAGATTTCTCCTCTTCAAAAGGGATTTTTGAGAGAATAGGATGTGGTCTACCAAATGACTTAATCTCAAATGGATTCCATAAGAGTCCATTCTATCTCCCTGTACAGATTCCTAAAAGTTCCACTAAGTCCTCCTATTCACAGACAGAGTGCGCCAAAATTTCCTTAGCATGTGTCATCCAGGTTTTTATGTAACCTAACATTTCCACCAAAGAATTTTAAAAATCTTTGATGGATCCCCAGAAATGCAACTGGGTATGGATTGTAGTCAAAGAAGAAAGCTGCCCCAGAAGGGAATAAACAACTTTGGCAAAACGAGGGACTACATAAAAAACAAAGGGTGCGCATTACTTTGTCAACCTCAAAGAAAACTGTCACATTCATCTTTATATACATATATACCTGTGAATACACATATATACTTGTATAGGGGTAAAGAATGATGAGCGAAAGAAAACAGTATTTCTTTACCAAGCTACAGTTTGTGACAAACAGGATTGGGCCACAGAGACACCATTTGTAATGTTTGCTGAAGATGTAAGTTTAAAATCTTAGCAATTTTTTCTTTATTTGAAATATTTGAGGACTATGGTAGACAATTCTTTCTCCAATTTACTTGTCATATATTGGAAAAAGAAAATGTTTGGCAAAAAACCCCTGTTTAAAACCAACCCCAAATCACTAATTGAGACTTTCTATACATTAATTTGTGCTCTCAAAAAGAAATAAAATATAGTAAGAGGCACTTAACAACATAAATTTCTCCTTAAAATATAAATAATGCCAAATTCCCCTTAAAATATAAACAAAGTTACTATTTTGAACCCCAAACACCTTCACTATTGTGTTACTTATAGCATAAATGTAAACATTTGGGGCTCTTTTCTTTCAAGCTCTAACCATGAAGAGGCAGTAAATATACCTAATTGTTCTGGAAACAGCAGTAAGATGAGGGTGAATTAAAAGGAACAAAATGTCACATAGTTCAGCTTTTGATGTCATTATTATATATATTTGTACACATAATATTAACCAGTTCTGAGAGCTTGCTTTGACATCAGAGTTTTTAAAAGTTGCTGTGGATTACAAATGATAATAAATAAATATACAGTGGTAATAAGGTGAATAAAAATGTGCTAAATTTGCCATTACATTGATGGAGGGGTTCTCTTTTTTTCTGGGAACATTCATAACACTATTTCTGTCTAAATATTATAGGAATAGAATTTCATAATGACTTTTAAATTTTTGCATGTATCAGTATTTTGTGAAGCCTTGTTAAAACACAGATCAATGGGTCTGACATGCAGAGTATTGATTCAGAGCTGATGCTGCTCATCCAGGAACCTGATTTGAGAACTACCACTGTAGATGATGCCCAAAAGCTACCTACCACATCTTTCTGCCCTGTACAGTAGGTGCTGAGCAACCATGAATCATGAGCCATGGCTACTGGGTGCCAAATATGTTCAAGTATGTCATGAATGATAACAGCTCAAATAAAGTGGAAAGACTGGGTCATGGGTCAGGGAGCCTCATGAGTAATATGAAGAAGAGTCATAAAATTGTTCATCCCTGGTCATATTAACAGGTACAAGAAATTTACCATTGGCAGGTATAGCTTTCACCTCCCACCTTCGTGGACACACATGGGCCCCTCAGGGAAATTGTTACTAATGGTGTTACTGTGGGTGTCACAGCTTCCCCAGCACTGCTCAAAGTAGGCAGAGGATACTTAACACCCAAGAGAAATGGAAGCCATGCAAAGGTAGAGCATGGGGTAATGGGAGTGCAGTGAAGCTTCATTTTATTCATCTTACTCCCCAGGACCTGGTACTTGGCCTACAATAGATATTCAGTACAAGTGTAGAATTAAATGAGCTAAACTTAGACTTGGCTTTTTTCTTGAAACACTGTATGATGTTGGGAAATCACTTCATCTACTTGTGCCTTTTTTGTTGTTAATTTGTAAATGTGGCTGGGAGAAATAGGACATTTTGCAAATGAAATATGATTATAAATGTATCTGTCCTCAGAGATGCATTATACGTCTAAAAGCTGAAAAATTAGAAAGATCTTTCTCTGTTAACCTTTTCAAATATTCCCAGATATTAATATTTCTGTAGCTGAAACAATGCCAAAATTCTCACTGATATTCTTCCGTTCAATAGAACCATTTCTCTACATTGTTAGACTAACATATTCATCCACATCTCCCTTTAGGCATGGGACTCAACAAAGGTACCTACATTTAAAAAAGTTTAAATGTGCTTTGTAAACATTTTTAATTTTTTTCTAAATGTTCTTAACTCAGTACCAAATGAACCATAGGACACTTAAATATTTCTTATTTCTTCATTCTGACTTGACATTTCTGCCACATTGGTATTGCTGATTATTCACTGCCTTAAAATTCTCTCCTTACATCATTTTCACACCAATTGTATACCATTCTCCTTTTGAGATTTTGCCTTTCTCCCTGACCATTCTTTAATAATTCCCCTACTGGTTTCTCTTCTTTTTTTTTTTTTTTTTTTGGCTTTTTTTGCTATTTCTTTGGGCCGCTCCCACGGCATATGGAGGTTCCCAGGCTAGGGGTCTAATGGGAGCTGTAGCCGCCGGCCTACGCCAGAGCCACAGCAACACGGGATCCGAGCCACGTCTGCAACCTACACCACAGCTCACGGCAATGCCGGATCGTTAACCCACTGAGCAAGGGCAGGGACCGAACCCGCAACCTCATGGTTCCTAGTCGGATTCATTAACCACTGCGCCACGATGGGAACTCCTGGTTTCTCTTCTACTGCTCACACTTTAGTGCAGTTTCTATACTTTTGTCCTTAGACAGCCTTAGTTTCATTCTGCATCCTGTCCTTGGCAATCTTATCCTATTATGGACTAGATGTTTGTGTCTCCACATGCCAAAATTCATATGTTGAAGTTCTAACATTTACTGTAGATGTAGCTGTATTTGGAGATGGGGACCTGATCTGATAGGATCAGTGCCCCATAGGAATAGACACCTGGGATTTCACCTTCCACGTGCAGACATCAAGGAAAGGCCATGTAAGGACACAGTGAGCAAGTGACTGTCTATAAGCCAGGAAGAGAGCTCTTAAAAGAAACTCAATTTGCCAGCACCTTGGTTTTGAACTTTTCAGCCTCCAGAAGTTTAAGAAAGTATGTATATACTGGTGGTTTTTTTTGTTTTTTGATTTTGTTTTTGTTTTTTGCTTTTTTAGGGTCACACCTGCAGCATATGGACAGAAGTTTCCAGCCTAGGGGTTGAATCAGAGCTGTAGCTGCCAGCCTATGCTACAGCCACAGCAACATGAGATTCAACCCATGTCTGTGACCTACACCACAGCTCACAGCAATGCTAGATCCCTGAACCGCTAAGCAAGGCCAGGGATTGAACATACATCTTCATGGTTACTAGCTGGGTTCATTTATCCTGCACCACAATGGGAACTCCTGTATCTATTGTTTAATCCATTCAATCTGAGGGTTTGTTATGACATTTTGAGCAGACTAATATACCACCCGTGGCTGTAACCCCCATGCCTATGCTGGTGGACAACCAACTCCGGCCTCTTGAGAACTCTAGTTGTGTATTTAGCCATCTGTTTACAAGTCCTGAGTGATGAATGGGCAGGTCATACTCAAACAGAATCCATTTCTTTTCCTTCAAACCTGCACTTCTGCATGTGTTAGTTATCCATATGACTTACTTAGTACCATTCATTCTAAGTAAGAAAGTTGGGAGTTGTTCTTTCTTTACAGATAAGATGTCTGCCCTCTTCTATGATCCATGAAGGCAAAAACCATGTCTTTGAACCTGTTTATCTCTGGAATGAGATCAATACCTATCAATTCATAGGCACTTAAAAGTGGATAAATTAATGAATGATTAGGTGCACACTCTGCCACTTTGCCTGTGATAAGCCTATACCTCTGATCAAGGTAGGCTGACTCACATGCCAGTTTCTGATCACCAATGGCAGCAAATTATGGCATCTTCTTACCCATCGCCAAGCACTGTTCGCTACTCAACACTCTCCAGATACACTGTAATCCCTCTAGTCTTATAACTTGAATTTTTAATCTTTAATGGTTTCTAACTTGTAGTCTTGCTTTTCTCCTTTGGATTTTCCACTTCTCCTTTTGATCTTGATTTCTCTGGCTTAGATTCTCTAAGGATTTCATCATGGGATCCAAACTGCAACTATTTCTATCCTTGTCATCTTGTGGAAATTCTTTCACTCTAGCTCTGTTCCTGAGACCCTGGCCAGCACGCTGGATAGCCTCACTGCAATACTCTTTAGGTTTACATAGTAGCAGCATTGGTTATTTATTGTTTACTAGGGGCTGGGTTTTAGTGCTAAACATTTACATAAAGCATCTCATTCATTTCCCATATTAATCCTGTAAGGAAGTACTTATTATTTCTATTTTACCCATGAGGAAACTAAAGTTTAGGGAAGTCACATAGTTAATTCAAGGTCATACAGCTAATAAGTGAAGGAATGTTGATTGGAACCCATTTGGTCTTAAGCATTATGCCTTAAAACACAACTAAATTTGAGACTTGTCAATTGTCAGTATAGTATATCAAATCTGAGCATCAGATATGTAGTGGGAATCCAGTTTAGAGCACATCTTGTCGATGCTGTATAAGTTACCTGTATCATAGGGCTCATAGATTGACTGCTTAGCTGCTTTGCAGTGGTCATTACAATAGATACATGGGCTATGACCAGGAACAAAAATGTCTCAGTCCTGCAATCCCATGTAGAACACAAAGCTTAATTTTTCAGAGAAATAGAGGAGGCTGTTTCTGTCACATATCAGAAGTGATTTAAAAAGCTTAATCACCCTTGAGGACAGAGAGTGCTTCTCTTAATGTTTTCAAAAGGAATGTCATGGGCTGAGTCTTCTGTCTTAAGTACATCTGTGGAACATATAAAATAATTTGCCTGCCATAAAAGTACTGGTTTGTAATTGCAAATGTAATGGATTAACCAAATGCCACACAAGTGACTCTTAAGGAGTCTATTCAAAATAATAACCTATTTAGGAATAATCACTTAAAGTATATCCCTTCTAAGCAGCTCCTGGAGGCAGGACACTGAAACTAGTTTAACAAGAGGGTTATAAAAAGAAAATTTACAAACTGCTTGTTTTATCACTTTCTTTTACAGTTGGCTGTTCTTGCAAATGTATCAAAGTTATGAGGTTAATTTTGTTCTTTATTCTAATGTACTTAATAAGGGGAAATGAAATTGGATTTTAAAGAGATACTCACTTCTCATTGGTCAAACTTGGCAGTTACTGTGCAGGGTGGTTTCTCTGATGGTCAGGACCGCAAAGGAAGTCAAAAGGACACTACGGAGGGCCATGAAGAAGTCAGTCGAGATTCCTAACAGTTTTTTTTCCTTACTATGAGCAACAACGTATTTAATGCCTGACTGTCACATTACTTTTATTCTGTTAATAATTGCTTTTCCTTTGCCCCTCTGTTACCAACCTTCCACTAACTTGTTAGCGAATTAAAACTATTATGTTGGGCAATGAGTTTTACCTGTGTACATATATTAGTGAGCAGAGAGCTTGGAGAAACTTAAATACATCATATAAAATATTATGGGGATTTAAAGATTATCTCATGTAGTTTTTTATTTATGTTAAATCTTGTAAGTAAAATTTATATGCATATATTCAGTTAAAAGTGAGCCAGTCTCCATATAGCACTCTCAATCTAGGACATATGCTCAATGACTGGGAAAAATGGCTTATTGGGGCTATCCAAAGATATAGAAAATTTTTATTTTGTATTAAAAATTAAACACTTAAGACCAATTAATTAATTTTCAACAATTTTTATCAAGTGAGAAAATTACTTAAGAGTCCTATAAGTGTCATCAGAATTTAGTTTATAAGTTCACATATGGGGATCCAAAAGGTCTGTGAACTTTGATGAGAAAAATATGCAGCTTTTATTTCACTAATCTCTAAAATGTATCATTGCCTTCAATTATTAAAATAAGAAAGAGACTAGAGCAGCATTAGCAGTAACTGTGGTCTTGTCAATAGAACTCACAAATATTTTTATGTCAGATTATAGTTATGTCAAATATATTGAAAAATTGTTATCTTTATTGCTTTGAAATTATAGTAGTTATTAAACAGATAATTTGATCTTAATTATTAATAAAGAAGCACAAAAATTACTATTAGAATGAACTATATGAAACTGTCAATATTTGCACATTTTTCTCCTAACAAATGAGTTTTATATGGTTCAGCCTAATCTCATTTTGCTTTAAAAATATCAACTATATTTAAATAGAAACACTTTTTTTTGTATTTTATGTGTTTCCCTTTATGATTTAAAGCCGTTTTTCTGAAAATTTATTCCATAGGCACGCAGAACGCTGAACAGGTTCATGGCATAAGTTTAAGAATGTCATGGTCAAAGAATTTTGGCTATTAATTCTGACAGACATTAATTTGATTGCCAGTGTTACCATTTAATAGCTTTGTGACTTTGAGCAAATTATTAAACCTCCCTGTCAGTTTTCTTGAGTGAGGTAAAGTGGAGAATATAAAGTGATTTATAACTAAGAGAGATACTACAGGAGTTCCCTGATGGTTCAGTGGGTTAAGGACCTGGTATCATCACTGCTGTGGCATGAGTCACTTCTATGGTGCAGTTTCGATCCTTAGCCTGGCAGTTTCTGCATGCTGTAGCCATGGCCGAAAAAAAAAAGCAGGGGGAGAGATACTACATTCTAAGTGTAATAATACTTAGTATACATGTTACTGCTCAAAACTTACATCAATCATTTTCATTATTTTGCATCTTGCTTACACAAAAGTAATCAAATTAAAATGAGGGCATTAATATAGGCCCTAATCCAATGTGATTGGTGTCCTTATAAGAAGGGGCAGTGGGGAAGGAAAGAGAGACGTGCACAGAGGGAAGACGATGTGAAGACACAGGGAGAATGCCACCTGGAGACCAAGGTCAGAGGCAAGCCAAGGTACATCAAAGATTCTGGCAAACTTCCAAGAAGCTACAGAGAAGCCACAAAGGATTCTCCTGTGGGTTTCAGAGGGAGTGTGACTTGGCCGCACATTGATTTCAGACTTCCATCCTTCAGAGTTGAGACAATACATTTTTCTTAAGTATTCAGTTACAACCAGTAAAATAGTATTTTAAATTATTTTAAATTTCTCTGGTTTTGTTCATTTTGTTCATTTCTTAGTTCACCTTTTTTGAACACAAAGCATTTCTTTGTCTATGACTCCTTTAAGCTTGTTTGTAATTTCCTAAAATAAATTAGAAATTAATATTTTAAAAAGCTCATAATGGCCACGGTGTTCAGAATCACTATAAAAAGGAAACATTTAATATGCAATTGGGAACTGAATTATCCTGATAAACAACCATAACAAAGGCAACATATATCTATGATACTTTATTTAGAGTAATACACTAACACTAATTTGTCATGAAAAACTGCCTATTTAAAACAAGGTTTAAGATCACTACTGCATAGAGTGATGCCATTCAAAGGCTTTGGCTGGAAAAATAAGCTGAAGAACCAATTTCTTTCTGTTCTAACAGAGTACCACTGTGATAAAACTGGTGTTTCACCTCATACAGTGTTGTATTCTTTGAGTTATTCTAAAGGTCAGAAGGAGTTGTGAGGAATTAGTTGTTGCCTGTGGTGCTCCTTAAACAAAAGTCCTAAAATCTGGGGGAAAAAAAAAAAAAAAACACCTGAAAAGAATTCTTCCCAAGTAAGTTGTAAGAAAACAATTCTATGTCCTGATATCTAAGATTTGCATCCACATGAAAAAATACTTTTTATAGGTTTGTGAAATGTGCACATAATTACCAAGTTAAGGCATTTAGTTTTTACTCCCCAATTACCTTAAACAGATGCTGCTTGGAGGCAGGATTTAAGTGTCCTTAAACTTAACAAGACAAAAGTTGGCTATTCAAACTCTTATTTCTTTTTCATGGTACTTTTGTACAGTTACAGCAAAGTTACATTTTTTTTTTATTTTGCTTATGATGCCATGTTTTCCCTTTAAACTTATTTTGACGTTGTCTGAATGTTAAATGAAGAAATGAACTGTACCTTAAAAATCATCATATAATCACATTAATTATCCAGACAATTGTCAGTCCAAACAAAAATAAGATCCCTTCTCATTCTAGTATTCCATGATCCTATGTGTGCTGTTCTTAGTAAGAATTCAAGGAATAAAAAAAGGTCACAAATGCTAAGAAAAAATTGGTGGTTTTAATCTTCAGTAGCTTAAATGTTTTTAGCAATCTATGAGTGATAACTTTGAAGCTCTATATTAAAAATTATAAAGGACTTCTGCTTCTACTCCTGAAGGATTAACTTTTAAAGGAATTACCCTTCTGCTCTAAACAATTAAAAATTCAAGAAAAATTGTTTTCAAACATTGGATTCTAGACAGCACTGGAATGTGATTTTGAAAATAAGTGAAAGCTGAGCCCAAGACAACCCAACTATCTCATGACCTGATGGCAGTTTTCAGGGTGTCAGAGAGGAAACCCAGTCAGTCTGGAGCTTTTACTGCTCTGGAGACAGGTGAGAGCAGAGGGGAGTTTAAGTGACTCAAGTGTGTAGGGCTGAGTTCTGAGGGGGAGAGGGCTGAAGAAATAGGAAGCTGCAGAGAAGGGGAGAGAAAGTCTTCTCCAGTCTTGGCTGGGTATGAATGTGCACATAAGCCAGGCAGAACTCCTGCAGGGAGAGCAAAGAACCACCAGAGAGCAGAGGTCAAATGTTCTCCAAAGTCACACAGGACAGATAATAGTCTGTGTTCCTACATGCTACAGGGAAATGATGTGAAAATACAAGGGATGTTGAGTAGAGTCTTGAAGATGGTCTCTACCTTAGTAGTTGAACTAATATATCCCTTGAATAAAGGCTGCTCCGAACAAAGCTTAAAAAGAAGCTGTAAAAGGATCAAAATGATTCCCAGTCCCTTAATTATGTTCCAGAACAAAATCCAGCCTTCTTTAAAGTACGACAACCAAGTTCAGCACTTAAAAATGTAAAATTCGCATCTGCCACCTAATTAGAAATCATGATGATTGCAAAGAAATGGAAACTATGACTTCAGGTAGAAAGTCAATCAATATTAAGAGACCTAGAAATAACTGCTGACAAAATTATCAGAGAAGCCTCTTTAAACAGTAATTATAAATATCAAAATCACCTTCATAATGAGACCTGCCCAGGCCATGCTGTTTTAAATTTTCAGGAGTTTCCATTGTGGCTCAGTGGTGCCAAAGCCGACTAGTATCCATGAGGACATGGTTCAATTTTTGGCCTCACTCAGTGGGATAAGGATCTGGCATTGTTGTGAGCTGTCATGTAGGTTGCAGATGCAGCTAGGATCTGGAGTTGCTGTGGCTGTGGCTTAGGCTGGCAGCTACAGCCCCAATTTGACCCCTAGCCTGGGAACGTCCATAAGCCATGGGTGTGTCACTAAAAAGCAAAAAAAATAATAAATACATAAATAAAATTTCAATACTCATGACCTCAACCCCATTCTCCTTCCCCGTTTTCCTTTTCTCCTCTCCCTGGTCTTATTTTTTTTTTTTCCACAGCCCTTTATCTTCTAACACTACATGTAAAATATTTTTTATTCATTAGAGTTATTTAAAATCTATTTCTTTTTTTCTCTTTAATTAATGAGTTCATGCATTCATTCATTCAACCATCTGTTTCCCCTCACTAGAATTTAACTGTTGTGAGAGCTGGGCTCTTGATTCATCTGTCTTGTTTACTGGGTACCTCTGGAGGCCAGAACAGTGCCCAGCACATGGTAGGAGAATAATCAATTTGTTAAAGAAAAAATCATTTATCACCTTTTTTATTCATGGAATCCTGTGAGGTTTCTGGAAGGAATTAGAAAGCAGCATGCCTAGCCTTAGTGTCAATGTTCAGTTACACAGCATATGGTTATACAAGTCAAACTTTTTCTTTTTTTGGAAATGTAAATTGAAAATCAGTTCATGCTCATCTCTTCTTTTCCCTACCAGTTTAAAATCACTTGACTTCTGTAATGCAGGATTTGAAAAAAAATAATCTGCATTTATAAATAAAAATATTATAGAAATACTAATGCAATGTAAATGTATCTCAATGGGAATTGATTTTTAAGGTTTCCCGTTCGTATTGTATTTATTAAAAGAACTTAAGGATACTTGCAACTATATATATGTATATATATATATATTCTTATTTTCATCATATATTTATAAAAAACTATCTTCTTAATTCCAAATGAGTGAAACTGTGTCCATAAGGAATCTAGGCCTTAAAGGCTTTTAGATGCCACTGGTGTTTGGAAATTAGCAGGGTAGTCTACATTAATTGAAACATAGGTATAAAAAATACACAGATGAAGCAACAATTAGAATGCCCACTGTGAGGTTCAAGGGGCCTTGAACTCTTTGCTAAATTTGTGCATGAAAATATTTTATAGAGCATAGGTAATAAACTGTATGCTGAAAAATAAACAAATGAGACAACTGAACTTACAAGTTTTAGCACAGCAAAGGAAACCATAAACAAAATGAAAAGACAACCTACAGCCTTGGAGAAAATATTTGCAAATGATCTAACCAACATGAGTTTAATTTCTAAAACATAGAAAAAGCTCATACAATTCAATAACAAGAAAACCAAACAACTCAATAAAAAAAAAAGCAGAAGACCTAAATAGACATTCCTCCAGAGAAGACAGATAGATGGCCAAGAACCACATGAAAAGATGCTCATTATTGTTAAGTATTAGAGAAATGCAAATCAAAACTACAATGAGTTACCACCTCACACTGGTCAGGATGGCCATCATTAAAAATTCTACTACTAATATATGCAGGAGAGGGTGTGGAGAAAAGGGAAACCTCTTACATTGTTGGGAATATAAATTGGTGCACCCACTATGGAAAATAGTATGGAGGCTCCACAAAAAACTAGAGTTGCCATATGATCCAGAAATCCCACTCCTGGGCATATACCTAGATAAAACTATAATTCAAAAAGATACATATACATATATATTCAAAGCAGCACTATTCAAATGGCTAAGACATGGGAACAGCCCTAAATGTCCATCATCAGATGAATGGATAAAGCTTTGGTATATATATATATATGCAATAGAATGTTACTTACTCATTAAAAAAGAATGAAATATTGCCATTTGCCACAACGTGGATGGATTTAGAGATCACCATACTAAGTGATATAAGTCAGAAAAGAAAAGAAAATACTATATGATATCACTCATAAGTGGAATCTAAAATACAACAGAAACTTATCTATGAAACAAAAACAGACTCAAAGATAGAGTAAATAGACTTGTGATTCCCAGCAGGGAAGGTGGAGGGGAGGATTGGGAGTTTGGGATTAGTAGAGGCAAACCATTGTATGTAGAATGGATAAATAACAGGGTCCTATTCTATAGCACAGGGAACTATATTCAATATCCTGTGATAAACCATAATGAAAAAGAATATATATATATAAATACATATATATATGCATAACTGAGTCATTTTACTATACCATAGAAACACAACATTGTAAATCAACTATACTTCAATAAAATTAAAAAAAAAACATATGCTGAAATAAGTCCCTGACTTATGAATTATATAATTACATAAATAAATTTTTAATAGATCCATACATATATGGTCAGATGATTTTCAACAAAGGTGCAAGACAACTCAGTGAAGAAAAACAATTTTTACAATGTTCTCGATATTCTGGAAAGTTTGGATGTTTATATGCAAAAAAAATGTGTATATGTATATATATATGTATATATATATATATAACTGAATCACTTTGTTTACAGCAGAATTATTACAACATTGTAAATCAACTATACTTCTATAAAACTTTAAAAATGAACTTGGATTCATACATTGTGCCATTAAAAAATATATAATGAAACATAGATTTATATGTAAAACCTAAAACCATAAGACTTGCAAAGGAAAACAAAGCTTGGGTCAGGAAAATTCCAAAAGCATTTTACAAAAAAGAAAAAAAGATGATAATTAGAGTTCATCAATATTAAGAATGAATATTGGAATTCACTAATGTTAATGTCATTCTTTTAAAGACACTAAGAGAATGAAATGACAAGTCACAAACTGAGAGAGAATACTTATAAATCACAGATATGTTAAAGGACTTATATCCATATTCTACAAAAAAATCTAAAAATTCATTAATAAGAGAATAATTTGAAGAAAACACTGAAAAAGATTTGAACAGATACTTTTGCAAAAAAAAAAGAAGTGCCTGACAAATAAACACTTGAAATGATGTACAGCATCAGCGATCATCAGAGAAATGCAAATTAAAACTTCGGGGAGATACAACCTGTTAGAAATTGTTAAAATTAAGAAGACTGATCATACCAAGGGTTAGTGAGGATGGAGGGACTGGAACTCATACACTGCTGATGGTAATACAAATTATACAGCTGCTTTGGAAAACATTTTAGCAGTTGCTTAAAAAGTTAAACATACACATACCATATGATCCAACCATTCCTCTGTTTCAGATATTCTAGGATTCAAATTTTTGCCTCACATAAACCATTTTTCAGGAAAGAACCAGAAGATATTTTTCAGTGTATTGAGAACATAATCCAAAAGGTAACAAGAAAATGGTCTAGGAAATAGGGGTCACACATAGGAGAAATGTAAAGGGTTTATAATAAAAGGAAGTCTCAGAAAAATAGCAGGTCTACAGCAAGCAACCAATCAAGACTGGAATAGAAAGTTGGTTTCTAGAAGAAAAAATTGCAGCTGACAGATAATGGGGTAGGTTTAACAGTGTGGAAAATTTTATCAAGAGGAAACTGAAGGTGCCTATGAAATAATAAGTACAGAGAAAATAAAACAAATGAAAAAATGGGGCACCGATGACAGGAAAAAAATGAAAAATTGACCAAAAAAACAGTTATAATACATTTATTGCTTCAGAAATGAACAGTATTTTTGAAATCATATTAAAGAAAACACTAAAATGAATTTAACCAAAAATTGTGATATGCTTTATAAGACAGAATAGGTAAGGGAGGAAACGTGTAAGGGAGCTGAGTAATTTACTGTAGAAGTATTACATAAGTATTTGCAAGCTGACTCAGGCCAATTGAATAATGCATTTTTAGTTAATACAGAAGCTTCCAAAGGAAATTGAAGTGAGAAGTTTAGCTACTATTCAACATCCTCAAGCTAGCTTTTAATGAAAAAAGCCAGTCTCAGAACAAATTATGTCATACATATTTTCACCTATTGAACATTCCTCAGCAAGCAGGTACATAAACAACCATACAATTTAGGAAGTCTCTTTTCTCTTCCTTTTATGTCTTCTGACCACATCCAGCATGAAGACTTTATCAGAGAAAAAGCAAGAAAACATTTTCATGGCAAGATTCAGTGAAGATCAGCAAGTGACAACCAGAATCCTCTCAAATTAATTTGTTCAGAGGACCCTCTAGGAATTAAGTCTAGGATCAACCCTTGGGCCCTAAACTCCAGGTTTCTTTAGATTATTTCCACGTATGGGTAAGGGCACCTCTAAAATGTTTCAGCCAGTCCATGTATCTTGAGTACTGCTAATTTTGTGATGAGAGCTCATTCAAATTTCCATTTACAAGCCACTAATTCGCTTATGGAAAACCATTTATTTTAACATTCATTATGCTAACTATCAAGTCCTGTGGGGTAGAAAAGGAAAAAAAAAAAAAAAAAGACAGAAGCATTTGTAGTGAGGGTTTCTAAAGGGTAGGTTTCCTGATTAGAATTCTAGCTGACACTGCCTAAGGTATGATTAGAGTAAGGACCACACACAGGATATAATTAAGTCACCACACACATCTCATTCTATGGTGAAATATTTTAAAGTACTATAGATAGCATAATGAAAGCCAATAGATGAATGTCTAAAATGAATAAAAGAACTAGAGATACAAGCATATTATTTAGAAAGTTGAATGTAAATAACAGAAAAGAACTGAGTTGAAAGTTGCTATCCCTAGAGATCAAGGGGTGGGGTGATGTGTGCAGTTGAGCAAGGGATGACTGCTAATTTTAAGTCTTTTGGTACCATTTTAATAATTTTTAAGCCACACACATGCATTTCTTTGCTAAGACTAAAATTAATTTTAATAAGGTGAAAGGTAAAAAAAAAAAAAAAAATCCTAGTAATAGGAACCCTCCCTTGAGGAACTGAAGGGAACTTCTGCCTTCTGAAGTGGGAAAAAGGGACCAAAGCTTCTGGTCTCAGTTGTTTCAGAAAAACATGTCAGTTGTTGCTGGGATCCACTGTTAGATGTAGCCATTTTTGCTGTTCTGTTTTAAATAACAAATTTAAAATGCTAAGATAATAAAATTAAAATTGCAAACAAAATGGAATATAAATGAAGTATTGAAAGGAATATGTTTTGCTTCAAATCAGCAAAATTCCACAAAGAGTTCAGGACCTTGGTTTGAATTAAAATGAATACACTAGTTAGAAAATTCCCCAACCACTCGTTATACATGGATACGTTACATGAGGATCTTTATAAGAACTAGGGACAGGATTCAATTGAGTCCAGGGTAACCCACAGTTACATAATACCCATTCTGTGTTAGGTATTGCACTAGTTGCCTCAAGAGAGCACAGTGATGAAAATGACACCACCTTTGTTGTCAAGGTGTTCATATATGATGGGGGGAAGCAAACACAGGCCACTCTCTTGATGGATATTATCCAAGTTGTAAAGCACCACTGCTGTATTTCTCTAAACATGGCTGCTAAGCATGTGCCTTCTTACAGGTTTCTTCTTCTAGGAAGGAGTGAACTTACTTTTGGAAGAGCTAACTTCCATTTAGCAAAATTCTTTAAGACATAACTTCATTTTCACCCATGTTTTGAAGCTCTCCTTGACTTCCCTCACTTAAATATCTCTCCCTCTGTTCCTCACTCTCAGCCTGTGTCGTATTTCCATCATTTTACTTATCCAACTAAGCTGTAATTGTTGCCTTGCTGGACTATCTTTCCCAGATTACATATCTTTTGAGATTAGGCATATAGATGCCCAGTTAAGGTTGGCTGTGTCATTAGAGGGAAATTTATTCAGGAGGATGCTGCTAGAGTCATTTTTTTTATTACTCAAGGAACTTATTATATTTATAGTTGTACACTGATCATCACAATCCAATTTTATAGGATTTCCATCCCACAACCCCAGCACATTCCCCCACACCCAGAACTGTCTTCTTTGGAAACCGTAAGTTTTTCAAATTCTGTGAGTCAGTATCTGTTCTGCAAAGAAGTTCATTGTGTCCTTTTTTCAGATTCTACATGTCAGTAAAAACATTTGATGTTGGTGTCTCATCGTATGACTGACTTCACTTAGCATGATAATTTCTAGGTCCATCCATGTTGCTAAAAATGCCGGTAGAGTCATTTTAGATGGGGGGGGCACCTATCTTGAAATTTATAGCATAAATAGAAAGGCATTTACAGGCAAATAAGGTAATTTTAGAGAAAGGGACAGTGAGTTTAAAGATATAATGACTGAAATACCATGGGGTATTTCAAAGATTGCCTTAATTCAAAATGGCTAAGGGGAGACATTAGAAATAAAATTGAAAAAAAAAATTGTCAGGGGTCTGATCACAAAAAGCCTTATGCTACATAATAGGGCTTCATTCTGTAGGTCATAAAAAACTATTTAGGTTTAAGTAGAGAAATAATATGAAATGTGATTGTTTTTCACAAATAAAAAAGGTTAGTTTCTTTTTTGAATTAAATAATAGTATATGTTCACTGTAAAAATTTAAAACAGAAAAAAATAATAGGAAAAATACATAAGAAATTAGAAGAAAAATTTTTTAAAATTTCTATCACCTTGACATACCACTATTAACATTTTGGTGACCATCTTTTCATGTATCTATTTACATTGTACCCAGCTTGATAGATATGTAACACACATACATTTTACATAAACTGAGTCATAAAATATACTCTACTTCTGTTATGTAAACATTTTGATTCTTTCTGTTGTAACTTGTTTACTCCTTTTCCCTTTTCCTCCATCATTCCATCTCAACTTCCCACTGAAGTTAACATGTTAGTACATGCTAATAATCATGTATTCATAAAATTTTGCAGTTTTTTGAGAAAAATGAGTCCATACCATACACTACTTTCTTCATTTAGTTTTTCCCATTTAACAATATGTTGTGAAAAATCCCTTAACTGATATAGATCTTAGTCTTTTTGTTGGCCAAATACTATCCCATAATATGAATATACTACAATTTATTCAACCATTTCCCTGCTGATGGGTATTCAATGTGTCTTCAATTTTTGATATTACCAACTATGGTACAGTAAACCTCCTTTTTTTTTTTTTTTTTTTTTTTTTTTTTTTTTTTTTTTTTTTTTTTTGTCTTTTTAGAGCCATACTTGCAGCATTTGGAGATTCCCGGGCTAGGGGTCGAATCAGCGCTGGAGCTGTCAGCCTATACCACAGCCACAGCAACACAGGATCTGAACTGTGTCTGTGACCTACACTACAGCTCATGGCAACATGGGATCCTTAACCCACTGCGCAAGGCCAGGGATTGAACTCACATTCTCATGGATAATAGTCAGGTTCATTAACTGCTAAGCCACAATGGGAACTCCATAAAGTTTCTTGTATGTGTTTACAGACTGGTGTTATCTCATAGACTACATTTTCAAAAGAGGGATTGATAAGTTGAAGTGCAAGTTTATTTTTAATTTCAATTGATACTGCTAGATTTCTTTCTTGAAATGTCTACAATAATCCATTTTTTCACCAGAAATGTATAAAAATATTTTACTTATATATGTGCAGCCTATAGGTATTATCATTCTTTTCTAGTTTTTGCCAATCCATTATTATTATTTCAGTTTGCTTTTCCCTGATTCCTACTAGGATTAGCCATCATTGTACTTATGCATTGGACCTCTGAATTGCTTCTCTACTGACTATTGATATTATTTGCCTATTATCCTCTAGAGTTGTTTTTAATCAATCTATAAGAGCTCTTTCTAAAGCATAGATATTAAAAGTATAGACAGGTATTTTAGAATAATAATGATAACAACTAGAAGATGGGCTGAGAGTGGGCATCACTGGAGGCAGTGATGGCTAAGAAGACTATCGAAAGTAAGTCCAAATTAGAGTAATGAGGACCCAAACCAAAAAAGTGGTAGTGCTCATGGAGAACAAGAGGAAAAGACATGAGGATCCCCAGTAAGGTATCTCCTAATCAGAGATTACTCATCACAGAGCTCTTGATCTCTCACACTTTAGCTTCTATCTCCCTTACCAAGGAAGGAGTGTTGTATACATTAGGAAAACAAAGACATGACTCCAGTTAAAAATATCAGAGAAAATTCCCCCTTCAATTTCAGATCTTTGTGTGAACCAAAGAACTTGCACTCCTTGCTAAATTCCTTGACATTAGTTAAATACATTTGTGATTCTGTGGCACTGAAAGATGCCACATCATCCTTTGAATATAAGATTAAAAATCTATGCATTTTTGGGAGTTTTTTGTGAAGTATGTTTTTATCTTTATTTTAACTGGGTCACTCATATATGTTGTGTGGTAATTCCTTGACAATCAGAAAATTTGATTTCATAACAATAATGTTCCATTTCAGTATCACCTCTCAAATAAACTTCCTGAAGGAACTAAGCACCAGTCACCAGTTTCTAGTGAAATCCCATGCAATCTTTTTAGCTAACAGATGTTCTAACCATTTTAGCTGCCATTGCCAGCCTTTTTTGATAGTGGAAAGCAGTAACTAGAAGCTGTTACTTCATATGTCCATGTACTGTTTGATGTATAACTTTCCCAAATAGAAATCTCCAAAAGGCATTAATAGAGATAACAGATGTTTAGAAGAAATACTTAAGATTTCGGGATGGAGTATCTATGTTTATAATTAGTGAGCAGTGTTTTGGGAATAAATGAATTTGCTTTAAAACTCTTTGGGGCACTTTAAAAGAAAGGTGCAGTGAAAATTCAAAGAATGATTTATTCCTATGCTTTGAAACAGAGAAAATCTGCATGATGAAAAGCTGGAAAATTCCAAGAAAGTAGCCAATTCCTACTTAACAACTCTGCATGAAAAGGAATTAGATAGTTTCTCAAGGGTATCTAAGATTCTTAGAACATATATAGATTCTTAAGGGTAAATTTTACTTTTGTCGTTACCAGATATTATATATCCCCATTATTTTTGTCTTATTTTATTCTAAAAATATTCTACATTAATATATTTTCATACAACCCTACTAATCACAAAAGCACTTAATTTTTTTTCTTTCCTGAAGTAATTACTATGCCCATTTAATCATTTAATCTTCCTAAGTGTTCCACGGAAAGATGCTGTTTTTTAACTTGCAGTTGAGGAAGCATCATAAAAATGTGTATGTTGCTTAAAATCATACAGCTATTAAGGGACACAGCTTAGAATTGATTTAGGCTGTCTGCCATTGTCTATTGCACTGAGGGTGGCTATGCTTTTGGTGCTGTGGAGCCTTCTTTCTTCAGTTATCACTTTCCACTGGGCATGCACAGGTTCATTAATAGAGGATTACCATATCCACCACACATATACGGTGGTAATGTCCCCTGAATTTTTCAGTGCCACCTGACTTTCAATTAAGATTGCTAACTCCTTCAGAAATTCAAGGAAGTGGGGAAGTGCTATTCAATGGTTATTTCAGTGATATTCAAAGATATTTTTAAGGCCTGGTAGGAATTCAAATGAGTATTAGTTCCTCTATGACTCCTGCACCAAGCATATTTATAGAGAATATGGTTATTAACATTCATAATCATGACTTGCTGACTTAGTTTCCTTCACATGATCAGATGTGTCCTGCACACACATCCCATGAGACAGATGACACAAATATCATTATCATTACTTAACTACATGTCTGGCACGGAAGGGCCAGCACTGTTTTCAATGTTCTCTAAATTGAACTTTTGACCTTTAGGTCATTGCTCACGAGAGAAAGGAAAAATTTGGGTTGTTATAGACAGAAAATTTCTCTCTCTGCAATAGTGCCAACTCAGGGTCAAAAACTCATTTATGCCCTGAAGCCGATCTTCATTTTATGCTGAGTGGCATAGAAAAGGATAACAGAAAGCCAGCCATGCTTCGTTGAGCACATTTATTGTTTAGTGACGAATCTGAAATCACTTTGTTCTAACAGTTGACTTTCCACTGAACTCTGAAAAGAGTAAGCAATTACTTGGTTCATGCTATTTAGCATAGTGAATGCTTGCTTAGTTTATTTTAAACTTCCAGATTTGATCTGTCACACTAGAAACAATAATATCTCTAAGCAATTATGGCATTTGTCATTTGTTGCTCTATTGTATATTTTCCTAAGCTCCAGATGAAAAATAAATCCTTTGAGTGCTCCATGTATAAACCATTTGGTAACAGCTATAGCAGAAAGAAGTGCTCAGCAGTGATTAGGCCTCCCTAATAAAAGCAATTTTGGACTTCCTTTTCCAATTTTCAGCCTAAAACTCTCCACAAAATAAAATCCAGGTGGCCCAAGAGAGTTGATCGTGATTCAGATAAGTGGTTAACTTCAGGCAGATGCCTGATGATTAGTTGCTTGATTCTACTCTTTTCAGGAAACCAAAGGATTTGCTTGTTTTTTGATTTGGGGCATTTATTGTATCGTCTTATTTCATCAGTTTGTGGGGAAATAAGTTGTTTGGGGGGGGGAGAAATTCAGTTCCTATTTAAAATTATAGTTTAAACATTTTTCCTGATACTAATAATTTAAGTTAAAAGTCCCTTTACTCAGTAATTATATAATGACTCCCCTTTTTAATTACCATTACGGGGGAGACAGAGGTGAATTCAAAAAGTTCACTCAGATTTTCCCTATAGAATTTGTGATCTAGTCCTATAAGTGACTGATGTAGAAAACTTGTACAAAAAAAGAAAAAAATCACTCTCCACCTCCAAATAAAAACAAACAGGGCTATCTTTATTATTAGAGGGGAAAAGGCAAAATGCTAAATTCTCAGTTTCTTCAAAGATACAGTACTTTCTAAACATACCCTCAAGCTACTGAGGAAGGAATGTATTGTAAAGAATTACCAGCTATAAAATAGTTAAAAGCTCAGCATTTCTACCAAAAATGATGGCATTAATTCTAGAATAGTAAACCTATAACTTCTTTCACTGGACTGAAATAGCAATAATCATCTTCTCATAAGGTCATTCCTTACCAAAACAAGGTCAAATATTTTTGAGAGGATAGAGCTTTTCTACTATGTATTTAAGAGGAAGGGCATCTATCTATTCCTTCCAAAATTTTATCAAATGATTAAGGTTAACATGAAAATAAAAAGCAGTAAAAAAAAGTCAGCCTTCTCTCCACTGGGCTGTCACCTGCTTGAATAGGCCTTTTCTAGTAACTCTAAGGAATATGATAGTCTTAAGATACACCTAGATGGTTAGCAGTAGAAACTGGTGTTTTACATTAATTAATACAATTTTACCTGTAACAGATTCTGTGCAGAGTGAAAGGTAGAAGAAAGTCTAAAAGTACCATAAACTAGTCTAAATAACTCCCAAATGATTCTTCCACAATGTGACAAACATTTTAAGGTGACTAAAAGTAGCAGAGTTGTACCAATTTCCTGTTAATGTTTGTGTAGATTTTTGTTTGCTTGAGAAGTCTAGCCTTATAGTTTATTGAATAGGAAATTAGGCACCAATTAGGTGGTAAAAACATAGCTAGTGGGCTTAACTTTGAGAGTTACTTATACAGAATAAATCAAATCCCTCTTCCACATACCATCTCCTCAAATAAATGAAGATAACAATCATAATTTTCTAGGCATGATGGGTTTCCTCAATCATTCCCCAAATGACATGATATGAAGTTCCCTTTGCCATTCTCCCAGATTTCAAAATTGTTCTGTTAAGCCCTAACCAACCCAAAGTTAAGAAATGCTACCAACAATGTCCTTGTATATATTAGAGTTTTATAAATAGTCATGAATAGGACTTCAGATCACAGTAGTTCCTGGGTAAACAAATCACACAGTTGAGTCATATTGAATTTGCGGTCAACTAATTCTGTAATTTTTCCCCATGAATGCTCCTCTAAACCAATTCCCTATTCTACTTTGATCCAAGTTGTGTCTTTTGATTATGGTGCATGGCCTTTAATAATCCCTGTCAAATTTCATCTTGCTCGATTTTGCTTCTTTATTTTACTATCATTTTGGGTTCAGATTTCGATATCACTATATTTACTATTCATTCTAGCTCTACATCATTGAAACATTTTAAAAACATATCAATGTTTTCATGTAAAACACTGATATAAAAGGATAAATAGGAGAGGGTTAAATAGTATATCATATCTGATAATTGCCTCAAATTTATTATCAATTAATATAAATCTTAGTGACAACAGTTTAAACAGTTACTAATGCATTATTTAAATAACTCCAACAATGTATGATGTGCTATCTTATGCCTTGATGCATTCTAGTTACACCCTACCTGTCATTTTTTTCCTGATTTATAAGTCATTACGCACTCAAAGCTATGCCACTTACTTAAAAAAAATTAGTTTAAAAAGCAGGAAACAAATACTTTACACACATTTGTTTGGGTTAGCAGTTTCATAAATGTCTATTTTCCATTAGAAACTACAAATCCTTATTAATTGCAATAAATGAACTGCTTTTAGAATTCAAATTTATCACAACCTTGTACTATACTTCAATTAAACTTAAAAAAAACATTTATTATTTTATACATTGAAAAAGCAAAGATCTCAAAATGGCTTAAGGACTTAAATATAAGACAAGACACCATCAAACTCCTGGAAGAGAACACAGGAAAAACATTCTCTGACATCAACCTTATGAATATTTTCTCAGGTCAGTCTCCCAAAGCAACAGAAATAAGAGCAAAAATAAACCAATGGGACCTAATAAAACTGACAAGCGTTTGCACAGCAAAGGAAACCGAAAAGGAAACAAAAACACAACTTACGGACTGGGAGAAAATAGTTTCAAATGATGCAAGGGACAAGGGCTTAATCTCTAGAATATACAAGCAACTTATACAACTCAACAACAAAAAAGTCAACAACCCAGTGGAAAAATGGGCAAAAGACCTGAACAGACATTTTTCCAAGGAAGATATACAGATAGCCAACAAGCACATGAAAAAATGCTCAACATCCCTGATTATTAGAGAAATGCAAATCAAAACTACCATGAGATACCACCTCACACCAGTCAGAAGGGCCACCATTAATAAGCCCACAAATAACAAATGCTGGAGGGGGTGTGGAGAAAAGGGAACCTTCCTGCACCATTGGTGGGAATTTGAACTAGTACAGCCACTATGGGAAACAGTATGGAGGTACCTTAGAAATCTATACTTAGAACTACCATATGGCCTAGCAATCCCACTCTTAGATATATATCTGGACAAAACTCTCCTTAAAAAAGACACATGCACTCGCATGTTCGTGGCAGCACTATTCACAATAGCCAAGACATGGAAACAATCCAAATGTCCATCGACTGACAATTGGATTACAAAGATATGGTATATATACACAATGGAATACTACTCAGCCACAAAAAAGAATGAAATAATGCCACTTGCAGCAACATGGATGGAACTAGAAACACTCATACTAAGTAAAGTAAGTCAGAAAGAGACAAATACCATATTATAGCACAAATCTAATATATGGCACAAATGAAACTTCCCAAAGAAAAGAAAATCCTGGACTTGGAGAATAGATTTGTGGTTGCCAAGGGGGAGGTGGAGGGAGTGGGATGGACTGGGAGCTTGGAGTTAATAGATACAAACTATTGCTTTTGGAATGGATTAGCAATGAGATCCTGCTGTGTGGCACTGAGAACTATGTCTAGTCACTTATGATGGAGCATGATAATGTGAGAAAATAGAATGTATACATGTATGTGTAACTGGGTCACCATGCTGTACAGTAGAAAAAAAAGTTGTATTGGGGAAATAACTATGAAACAAATAATAATAATAACAAAAAATAAAATAAAAATGATTATTTCAATTGAAAAAAAGAAAAAGCAAAGATCTAAAAGTTCCATTTTCAAGGTTGAGTCACAGTTGTGTTTATCAACTGTTACTTATTGATTTGGGGATTAATGAGCTCCTGCATATTCAAGATTGTGTATATTCCTAATATAATGGTATGAATTATTTTGTAATACTAATATTTCCTCATTTCTTCTCCTAGATTAAATTTTCTTTTGGGGTTATGACAAGAGCTTATATTCTTTTACCTGCTCATTTTTTCATTTCTTAGTTAGTCATCATTTGGATGATCTAGATTATTAGAAATGCTATTAATAAGTGACTGGGTTCATCTATTAATGATATTCTAATATTCCCTCCTAAGATTTAGCTCCAAGAAGGACAGTTGTCCTGAGTACACTCTGAAAGTACATCAGGGTCTGCTGGCCTCATTGCCATTTTTGAAATCATTTTTTCCCTTATTTAAACTGACACCCCTGTTTTGATCTTAGGCAGCAATACCATCTGTAATGAGTTTCTAAGAATTTACATTTATGTAACTAACTATACAATTTCATATACCTTATATATAAAGGAGAGGTCCACATCTTCAATCTAATATTTAATAATACTGACTCAAAATTAATGAAAGTGATCCTGTCTGATTTCTTAGTGTCATATTATATTATTAAATAATTATACTATATAACTAGATATAAATTATTAAATTACATTAAATAGTGAATAATTATTATGTGATAAATGGGATGAAGGACATGTAATCTTTAGCAAAGTACTAATTTTATAAAAAATAAAAAAAATTACAGTGAAAATTCACAACATTCAATCTTACTGAATGATTTCACTGTCACCACTCTCAGAACAAACAGCTTGAGGTACCAGATGTTTGGGATATGGTGCACCCTTATTATCAGCCTCATACAAAAGGCTAGCATAATTTAAATATCCAGGCGACCATCATTTCCAGCAAGAGCTATCATTCTCTCTAAACTAGATCTTGCCTTATAATTAACTCTGGGTCAATCTTCCAGAGTAAGCAACCTACTAAACAATTTAGAAAGAAGATCATCTGATCTCAATATGCTATAATGGGCACAAAAAGTAGGGACAAGAAAAAAAGAATGGAAGGGAAATAGTCCAAAGCTAAGGTCATTGGTTCTTAACTGGGGGAGTTTTTTGGTCCTCATGATACATTTTTGGTGTCACAACCTGAGACGTGCAACTGGGTTTAGTGGATAAAAGCCAGGAGTCCTACTAAACATCCTCGAGGGCATAGGACAGTGCTGATTTAGAGTCAGGTCTAGATTTTAAAGCAAATTTTTTGTTTTGTCTTGTTTTAAATCCTAAGGGCAATATAAAGTTTATATTGAAAATCAAGGGACTGCCCATGGAATTACATTACCAAGACTCTGACCTTCCATTTCTTTTTATATTGTAAACTGCCTGGTGAGCAGGAATTGGCCTTTAATTATACAAGCATACTTCTGGTGAACCCTCAAAAACTTCATCAACAAATGACAAATACACTTCTCTATAATCCCCTAATAACACAAATAATGTCAAGAAAAACAGTCAACCATACGGTTTGTAAAATGAAGTGGATGGCTGTGTTTAAATATTACATTGACTAGATAATGCATTAAAATGTGTTTATACTTATTGTTCTTCAGAGCTGGATTATTTTTCTAACATTTAACAAGATTTCCTGAAACAAGATACAATTCCTGAAGTGTCTACAAAATAATATCCTTAAATATATATGTGAAAAATTTGAATAACTGGTATGAAGACAGTGGATTTTTACAGCACTCCTTCAAATATTTTACTTGAGAAAATGAGATTTTCAAGATCAGTTTTTCAATCAATTAGTTCTTTCTTCTTATTTTGTACTGAAGTGTGTGTCATCTGCCTTCGGAAAAGAAGATTCAGTGATGACACAATGAACACTATAAACCAAACAGAAAGCTAAGCATGTCACTAGTCAAAGTGAATGAAATGTTGTAGCTGTTAGATCTTATCTTTCCAGAGATACTTTATTTTTTAATGATTTTTATTTTTTTTCCATTATAGCTGCTTTACAGTGTTCTTTAAGAAGATGTGGTATATATATACAATGGAATACTACTCAGCCATAAAGAAGAACAAAATAATGCCATGTGGAGCAACATGGATGGAACTAGAGACTCTCATACTAAGTGAAGTCAGTCAGAAAGAGAAAGACAAATACCACACAATATCACATATCTGGAATCTAATATAAGGCATAAATGAACCTTTTCACAGAAAAGAAAATCATGGACCTAGAGACCAGAGATATTTTATAGAACTATCTCTAAATTAACTCATTCACAGCACATGGTTGAGGACCTTGCTGCTACAACACCCAGGATATATGAGGACAAAAAATAAGAAGAGAACATAATTTCTCATTCCTTTTATATGAAGCCTGAATGGGACACATTTATCATTTCAAAGAATTGGAAGAGAAGCTTGAAGCATCATTAGGGTTTCAATAAAGTTGATTTAATCCAAGAGGAATCAGAGGAGGAGAGTTTCAATTGCTTTTCCTTGTGTCCTTCTAGAGTTTAAGAGAGTGATCAGTAACATCTGTATTAATTGTATTAATGAAGTGGTATTTGAAACTCATATTTCTGTGGTGCTACAAGTTTCATGGTATAAATATTTATATACTAGCTCAGTGATCAAAAGGGATGAAAATTTCATTGTTTAAAGATAACTTAGGATTCAGTGTTATGCTGGGAATATACTTGTACACATTCATTCATTTAACTACTACTTGTTAAGAACATATATGTTCTGTGCAAATAACACAAAGAGCACCAAGTAAGTGCCAACCATACCTTCATTCATGTTTTCAGGGATTAGAGTGATGATATTAAGGAGGTTCCTTGCCTCTTCTCAGAGAAATGAATCAGAGAACATGGGTTCACATGAGACCCAAGATAAGGAAAGTGTCTTAAAGATTCTGAGTGGGTTTGAAAGGTATTGTCTCTAAGTTTCAATCCACTATTCTGAACTTTGAGATCCTAAGGCTGGGATTCAGGAATCTGCTCTTCTATTTGTCAGATATCTCAGTGAGGACCACTAGAGGGAGTCTGGGAGGGTAGAAGAGAGAGGAAGGATGTTTCAGGTCAGATTTCCACTGGTTTGCCCTTTTTTTCCTGGTTCCCTGTGTGTCACCCCAGCCATATTTCAACCTGGCAGCAGAAATTCACTTTCCATTTTCTACCACTTTAAAAAGCCAGTCTCACAGTGCCCCCTTAGAGTCACCAGCACCAGCTGGCAGCACTCAGAGGTCTGAGCTCCATACTGTTCTTGACCAAACTTTTAAGTTTTCTTCATTCTCACTTGTCTTGGTTCTCCCAGTGCTAAATTGAGAAGGGGGTGGTGGGGCAGGGAGATGGCTGCTTCCTGTATTGTGTAATTTCACATGATGTTAGTGTTTGCTTGTCTCTAAGTCTTCAATACTTAGTTCACAATTACTTATGTTAAAACTTTATTAAAATAATTAGTGGCGGAGTTCCCATCATGGCGCAGTGGTTAACAAATCTGACCAGGAACCATGAGGTTGCGGGTTCCGTCCTTGCCCTTGCTCGGTGGGTTAACGATCTGGCGTTGCCGTGAGCTGTGGTGTAGGTTGCAGACGTGGCTCGGATCCTGTGTTGCTGTGGCTCTGGCGTAGGCCTGTAGCTACAGCTCCAATTTGACCCCTCGCCTGGGGCCGCAGGAGCGGCCCAAGAAACAGCAAAAAGACAAAAAAAAATTAGTGGCTACTGATTGGATCCAAACTGATAAAATACTTGACACAGAGCATGTTATACTGACTTATATTAATGCTTTAATAATATGTCATAGTCAGGGTCCTGACAGCCCAACCTGGACTCTGTAATATTCAGGGCAGAGCTGTAAAATCCTTTCAGCCTATGAAATTTTGGTAATAATTATTTGTGGCACATTATTGAAGTACACATACTTGTCTTAAGTGCATTAATATTTGGAAAACATTTAGAATAGAATCTGGCACATAGGAGTGTCTGTGCGTATATACACATACATATATATTTGCTATATACGTGGAATAAAATAAGATAAAAATATAAATATTTTACTACTTTTCCACAAATAGATAAATTCTGTAAAAATCCATAGCAATTTTATATTTGCTACATAGAGTCTCTCATTCAACAATAAATACTCATTATTCTAAGTCTCTGATTTCATGGATCTGATGGGGAGAATGTCTCTGCAACCAATTAGCAAATTACATGTTGGTTAATTCTTCTAGCTTCCCTGCTGCCCATGGTTCACAGTACTAAATAGAGACAGACAGCGCCAACATTATCTAACTTGCCGTGACCTTGTATGTGCAAATGCTAAATACTTCCATTCACGTCGCAAATGTAGAGCATGCAGAGTAACGTACCATTTGCCTGATATGATCTCTACAAAGTAATCATTTCTAAAATTCTTGAGGTATATAATCTACTGTATCATAACTCAAGGGATATTTTATTTGATTAGACTTGAAAAAAGTCAACATTTCTTCCAGATGATATGTGAGATTTCTAAAAATTTAAATAACTTTAAGAAGATATTAGTATCTTCTTCTAAAACTTAGATTACCTGAATGATTGTTATACTATGAAATTGTTATTTTTATACTTTTAGATCTAAAATCTGTAGGGAAGATTTATCATAAGAAACCAGTGAGAATTTCTGTTACTTTTGTGGGTTTGTCTGTGAATACTGTATATGCATGTACTATTAAACATACTCTGGGCAAAAGTAACTCCTTTCACTTTCCATGTGAAAAAAACAGTTTTTCCATAAATACTACTATTCTTTTTTAATGGTAAAATGATATACATTTGGTTAACATACATTTACAGTGAACAAGTTTTGCCAGAGAAAGTTTCTGAATCCTACAACAACCATCTCTTTCCCCACATCCAGATCAAGTTAGAATCAGCTAAATTTCTCATGTGTCTTGAGTGTGGCAGACACCATGGCAGTCGGAAATCAAAGTCTCCTAACCTGTTCCATGCTGTACTTATCACATTTCCCACCATTGTGAATTTTTTTCTAGCATTCTATTAAATATAAGAACAGAAATGTTACTATAAAATAGAGTTTGTAATCCATGCTTTGTGTTCTCTGTCAGCCACTGCCATTTTTTCCCCAGATGTTTAGTTACATGAAAAGAATTTCTTCCAGTTATCAGACAGATGTAGGTAAATACAGCACATCTTAGGCAATCCCCTGACAAATAAACTGATTCCTGTGAATATTACAGCAAGTTTAGCTGTATATCATGGTGATGTACTACTTAGGTTGATTTAGTATTCATAATTAGCTGTGTTCTGATTCTCTCAGGAAGCCCAAACATTCTACAGGCTACTTTAAAATGTCAAACATTGCACACAAGAGACTTTCTCAGATATTTCCTAGATTATTTTACTAAACAAAAAGGAATAAAATCTTCTAACTTATATTAAAGATGGAATGTACTGTTTCTTCTTCCAAATAACTAAAAAGAAATGGGCTTTTCTTGTGGGTTTGTCAAGAACTATCAAGAGTGGGACAAAATTCTTGATTCACCTATAGAAAAACACCAATTTCAATTATTATTCTCTAAGCCAAAGCTGACACATTTAGCCAAGGACCACTTTTATTTTAATTAAGTATGAAGAATCTACTATGTATGAGGCACTTATGTTCTTTTGTTCCTCTGGAGGAGACAGTAAGGAAAAGTTGACTGAAAGCAAACAAATAATGAGGAAGGAGAACTCCAAAGTTGTTAGCTACAGATTAACCAATATTTTGTTAAGGCAAATAGCAAGCAATAGCAGTATAACTGGAGTTGGTTTATATAACCACACCAATAAAATTAGGAAAACTAGGTAAGTTCACTCAATAGTCCATTGTCATGTAAAATTATTTACTTTTTTCTCCATACTCTGCATGTGTCTCTGAGAAGGAACCATGTGCTCCAATAAAAATAATTTGAGTCAGTTATAATGGTAACCAAACCCATAGAAATAGGTTAAAGATAGTTAAAGATATGAAACATCTTTTAGATATCATACAAACAAAAGAATATTGCATTTAGCTATTTTGTATACATCAGAAAATAAAATATCCAAATAAGCCATTAGCTTCTTTGCTCAAATTTTTGTATGAGAGACCACTAGGTGACAGTGTGACTTTAAACAAAATGAACACACTTATTCTGAGTTCACATTAACCCTTAGATTTGAAATCTAGCATTTAGGTTTAAGCTACACTGAAATTTTGGAGAAAACAAACCAAAAAAACAAAAACAAAAACAAAAACCCACTACTAACTGGGTTGTTTCTAGGTAGGAAAAAAAAAGATTAAAAGGTTAAAATATTTGCTATTATCCTTTTTGACTCAAATTTCACTCTCCATAGTAACAGGTTTTTCAGGAAGAGATGCTTTTCATCATGCAGCAGAAAATCTGTTTACAAGTCTTTATTATACAAGACAATGTTGCTGTTTCTAGATTTTTCTAGATGGTTCTTCATTAAATTACCTAAATTCGTATCTGTTTCTCATTCATCTAAATTTTAAAGCAGAATTTCCCATTTGTATATATTTTTTTTGCATAAAAATAAAACATGTTATTTTTGTTCAAATATGTGTACAGAGTGATTTGGGGGGGTAATCTAGCAATTTTCCTCCATCATTGAAAGATGTCAAATATGTGGCTTCATAGTTAATATAAGCTTCTATGCAGGTGTCTCAGATACCCATTCAACTACTGTGCTGGAGTCCAGAGCTATGATTTAAACCATGGGAATTTATTTACGTTAAAATAATCATAGACTTGCTTGTAATAAAGAATTTGGATGGCCTTTGTTTCTGGTTCCTAGGAGGTAGCCTCTAAATACTTCAAAATTTCCTGAGTCATTGGAGTGTCTTTATTATTCATTATGAGCCCTAAAACAACACCTAACAGTTTATGCTAATGAGGTGACTCAAGGTGCTTCCCTCCATAGTTCAAGCTAAAAGTAGTTAGTGTTAGTGATAAATGACTCAGTAGGATAGGGGGCTGGCCATGTCAGAAAAACAAAATATTATTAGATGGTTGGGGCTTTGAACAAAGTGTTATCAATTCAACCTCTATGGAGGGAAAAAGGGCAGCAGATTGACCTCAATCACAGAGCCAATTATTCAATCAATTTCCCTACATAAAAAACCCAATGAAATCTCTGGACACAGAAATTTAGGGGAGTTTCCCTACTTGGCAATATCCTAATATTTTCATACATCAACATACTGGGAGATTGATGCTTGCTGAGGACATAGAAAAATCATGTTTGAAACCCTCCCAGATCTTACCTTGTTTATCTCTTTGGTTGGTTCCATTTATATCTGCAAACAAATGAATGTTGCCTGCCTTCAAACTGTAAGCCACCGCAGCCTCCCCAACAGGTACCCAGAGAAGAATTCAAGATGGAGAAAAATGGGATACTATTTTGATGTTCAACTACATGGGGATTTTGTTTTTGTTTTTGTTTTTGTTTTCAGTGAATACTCTTATATATCCTGACTCCTCCTTTGTATCTTTGGAACAGTTCCTCAGAGCTTTCTGAGAGGCTGATTCCCAGGCCATAGTCCTCAGAAAGATCATCAAATAAAACATAAATCTCAACTTTTAGTTGTGCATTTTTTTCAATTGACATATCCTTTTAGTATGGAACTATAGTTACAAATACAGTATTTTCCTGAGTTCTTTGAGTCATTCTGGCCAACTAATGAATCTAATAGGATAGTGAGATCTCCCAAATCTGTAGCTAACTGGTCAGAAGTAAGGGTGAACTCCTGACACTCCAACTTGTGGCTGGCTTCTGAAATAAGGGTCATTTTGTGGACGGCTATCCTTTTAACCTCAAATTTGATAAGCTCATTGCAACACATCATACAAAATGCCCACCCAGGTTTCAAGTTAGTTCAACACACTCTGATAGATGTTTGAATTTTGTCTCAAAATCATCAAATAATTCACCTCCATATTTTTCTCAGATATTAATGACACTAGCCTATGAAACTCTCTTTTCAGTTAAGCATTGAATCAGCTCTATTTCCCCCAGAATCATAATCTATTCTGTGACTTACATACAAAAATGATGTTTGAGGATTGCAACCTCCTTTGGTGAAGTAGATGTTTATGGAAGGTGAGTGCATTGTAGCATGTCTTTAAATCTGAGCTGCTCATTCTTTTCTTCTGCCTTCAGGTAACATAAAATTCAGAGAAGTAAAAATTTGAGACAAATAAGGTATCTTAGGGCATTGCTACACATGGGACTTATTCCCATGTGGACATAATCTGAGAGCAAAGGCACAATAAGGCTTCCATTTTTTAGGTTCTACAAGACCTGAAGGTTGTAGCAGTTTTACTTTTTTTGCCCAGCATCAAGTGCCCTCTCTCCTTTTTCTCTCAGCATCTGGTTTTCCTTATATGAGTGCATTTCTCTACTAGATGTAGAGTTGATAAGGGCAGTATCTATGCCCACAGCCCCTCTCTTGCCATGGTGTAGAAAGAAGGACAGATACTGGGGGTTTGCTTCTTTGGTAGGTGACATGAAGTTACAAAGATAGTTAAAAGACAACCACCTTTTGTAAACCAAACTGTTCCTTTCTTTTAGAATCTACCTCCAGCCTGGGCAGCCTTGTCTTTATGGACACACTTCTGTTAGTAAAGCAGGGATTGCTACAGACATTCAGAAAATGTAAATGACCTGTACAATAGTCTGACCCATGGCATGGTACGGAATTAAGGCAAGAATGGGACAAGAGTCAGAGCCTGCATATAGAGTAATTGGGTAATGTTGCAGTAATTACCTTCATCCTGATGAGAAAAAAGTAAGGGTTAAGTCAAAATATGTGTAACTGGGTGAAATCATTATGTTAATATACAAAAATATTTACTAGAGATCTAATACATCTGTTAATATAAAATTGTCTTTCTTCTCTCTTAAATTAGTAGATGAGGTTAGAAATAAAAATGACATGAAAAGATATTCTGCTTGGAAAGAATTATTTAAGGGCAGAGAGTAATTGAAATTTCCTATGGAAGATATTCAGAAGATCTTTTTTCCCATTCCAGAATGAATGGTTTAGCTGTAAACCTAAGCTAGGAAACCTTGGAACTCTGAATTCAGCATAACAAGCAAATATTATTATTTTAATAATTATTTCAAGGGAAACTCTCTTGCATAGAACAGTTCTGCTTAACATGCAGTCAGAGGAACAATGGCATTATCAACACTTTTGATCTTGTTGGAAATACAGAATGTCAGGTCTATTGACTAAGAGTCTTCATTTTAACAATATCCTCAAGTGATCTGTATGAGAAGTACTAGCATAGAGCACACAAAAAATATTTTGAAACCATATTTCCTGGTTCCTAAGCTACTACTTACAAGTCAATAAAGCATCTTTAGAACATAAATGAAACTGCTTAATTCACTAGCATTTGCTTAATATAGTGAAGGTCTAGGCTAAAAAAAATTAATTATAGTAATAAATTGTATGCCAGGTTTAAACTATGTGGTCTTCTGAATTAATTCTCAGACTCTAGTCTAGATAATTAAAATACTTTTAGTGAAGTTAATCTTCTAATTTGTGGTTATGGTGCAGAAAATTAAAATAAAAACTATGCCTTTTTTAAACAAAAATATTTTAAGCTAAAGCATTGTATTTAACCATAAGAAGTGAATCTTGTATAACAATATAGGGAAAAGACTATTTTTTAAAGCATACTTTCAGTTTCAATTTGAAAACTTTGACATGCTAATATATATGGCAGATACACACACAGATGCTTATAGATATATAGATAGATCTATTTATATCTCCAGACTTCAAAATGCATGACCTTGATTGTCCCCTCCTACATTGTACATACAACACAATATACTATGGATAAAATGATGAACCTCCAAGACTGGGTTATGAAAAACATCAATAACCCCACCATGCCCCCTTAGATCTCTTGCTTTTGGGGAAGCCAGTCACCATGTTGTGAGAACACTCAAGTAGCTCTATGGAGAGGTCTATGTGGTGAGGAATTAGACCTCCTGTTAACAATTAGCACCAACGTGCCAGCTATTTTAGTGGATCATCTTAGAAGAAGACATCCTCAGCCAACAGTTTGATTGGGACCTCACAAGAGACTCAGGATCCCCAGCAAATCACCTCTTCTTAAAACATATGGAAAGTGCATATTACTTTCTTGAAGTAATTTGTTACTCAGCAAGATATAATACTGGATACAGATTTACTTGATCTGAGATTGGCATTGCATTATATAAAATTCAAGTTTTAAAATAATCATCTATAGTAAGATTTCAGGGATTATCTAATGTAGCACCTTTTTTCCACCTTATTTAAGCTATTAAAAATAAATTAAGTCCCTCTCACCACTTTTATTCAACATAATATTGGAAGTCCGAGCCACAGCAATCAAAAAAAAAAAAAAAAAAAGAAAAAGAAAAGAAATAAAAGGAATCCAAACTGGAAGAGAAGAGGTAAAATGGTCACTCTCTGCCATGATACTATATATAGAAAATCCTAAGGACTCCACACAAAAACTATTTGAACTGATCAATGAATTCAGCAAAGTAGCATGATACAAGATTAACCTTCAGAAATCGGTGGCATTTCTATATACTAACAATGAAATACTAGAGAAGGAATAAAAATATATAATACCTTTTAAAATCACACCCACAAAAATTAAATACCTAGGAATAAACCTGATCAAGGAGGTGAAAACTTATATGCTGAGAACTATAAAATATTAATCAAGGAAATTAAAGAGGATTCAAAGAAATGGAAAGATATTCCACACTCCTGGGTTGGAAGACTTCATGTAAAAATGGCCACACTACCCAAAGCAGTCTATAGATTCAATGTGATCCTTACCAAATTACCCATAGTGTTTTTCACAGAACTTGAACAAACAATCCAAAACTTTATATGGAACCATAAAAGACCCAGAATTGCCAAAGGAATTCTGGGGTGGGGAGTTAAGCAGGAGGCATAACTCTCCCAGACTTCAGACAATATTACAAAGCTACAGTAATCAAGTACAGTGTAGTACTGGTACAAAAACAGACATATAGATTAATGGAACAGAACAGAGAACCCAGAAATAAACACAGACACCTTACAGTCAATTAAACTTCAACAGAGGAGGCAGAATATAAAATGGGAAAAAGTCTTTTCAGCAGGTAGTGCTGAGAAAACTGGGCAGATCCACGTAAATAAATCAAACTAGAACACACCCTCTCACCATGTACAAAAATAAACTCAAAATGGATTAAACCTAGGACAAGACACCATCAAACTCCTAGAAGAGAACATCACCAAGACATTCTCTGACATCAATCGTACAAATGTTTTCTCAGGTCAGTCTTCCAAGGCAACAAAATAAAACCAAAAATAAAGCAACACGACCTAATCAAACTTATGAGATTTTGTACAGGAAAGGAAACCATAAAACACACACACACACACAAACACACACACACACGCACGCAAAGACAACCTATGGAAAGGGAAAAAACAGTTTCAAACAATTCAAATAGATTAAGCAACTGACAAGGGCTTTACCTCTAAAACATACAAACAATTATACAACTCAACAGCAAAAAAAAACAACAACCCAATTGAAAAATGGGCAAAAGATCTGAATAGAAATTTCTCCAAAGAAGATATATAGATGCCCAACAAGCACATGAAAAAATGCTCAACATCACTGATTATCAGAAAAATGCAAATAAAAACTACAATGAGGTATCACCTCACAGCAGTCAGAATGGCCATCATTAAGGGATCAACAAATAACAAATGCTGGAGAAGGTGTGGAGAATAGCGAACTCACCATCACTGTCAGTGGAAATGTAAATTGGTACAGCCACTACAGATAAGAGCATGGAGGTACCTCAGAAATCTAAATATAGAACTACCATATGACCCAGCAATCCCACTCTTGGGCATGTATCCGGACAAAAGTTTCATTAAAAGATACATGCACCTGTATGTTCACTGCAGCAATATTCACAATAGCCAAGACATGGAAACAACCTAAATATCCATTGACAGATGAATGGATAAAGATGTGGTATATATACACAATGGAATACTACTCAGCCATAAAAAAGAACACAAAAATGCCATTTGCAACAACATGGATGGAAGTAGAAACTCATCCTAAGTAAAGTAAGTCAGAGAGAGAAAGACAAATACTGTATGATGTCACATATCTGAATTCTAGTATATGGCACAAATGAACCTTTCCACAGAAAAGAAACTCATGGACTTGGAGAACAGACTTGGTGGTTGCCAAGGGGAAGGGGGAGTGAGTTTGGGGTTAATAGATGCAAACCATTGTATAAAGGCAATGAGATCCTGCTGTATAGCACAGGGAACTATATCTAGTCGCTTTTGATGGGATGTGATGGAGGATAATGTGAGAAAAAGAATGTATGTGTATATATATATATATATATATATATATGACTGGGTCACTTTGCTGTACAGTAGAAATTGACAGAACACTGTAAATCAACTATAATGGACAAAATAAAAATCAATCAATAAAACAATTTCTCTGAATGTTTAAAAAGATATGTTCTAAAAGCTGCTATGAAAATCAACAGGAAAGAAACTATTTTGTCTGCCATGAATGTGTGATAATAAAATAGGGAAATTATTTTCACATAGAACTTTATAGTCTTGAGGGCCAAAAGTTGACTTCAGGCTCAGACTCACTTCTATTTTATTTTATTTTGGAGGGTGACTTCTTTTAACAAATTGCACACACACTCATCTGGTTATTTTCCTCAAAAGAATTTCATTAGTATAAATAACAGTTATCATATGATAAGAAAATAAGTCTTCCCAATAAAATAGTGTTTGAACTTGACCAGAAACTGAAATAAGAATGTATAAACATAGCCTGTGTATTTGGGAGTTTATGCTTCTGCAGCCAGGGTTTCTGCCTGATAGTGTTAAAAGGGAGGTAAGGGAAGTGCCTTTGGTTAGGGGTGAATTAAGTAATTCACACTTCTTGACAAAAGCTAGAGCCAGATAAAACTCATCTTGCTCTTTCAAGGTGAATAAGAAAAAATTGAGAGTTAGTTTTAATGGAATAATTCCATAGATCAATATAAATTGTTAACAAACTTACATAATATAATGGCATTATCACAATATCTGGAAGGAAGAAAATCATCATATAAGGCCAATAGCAGAAATAACTGGAACTATCTAAGTACAGCTCAAGTAGGAACTTTAAGTCCTTGTAAAATGTTAGAGAATAATAGTGACAAATAATAATAAAGACCTTCACATTTGGAAGAGTCATTTCTCATCAGCCAGTATATGATTTAGACAGAACAGAATTCGCAGATGAATAAAAGCTGTAGAAGGATAGGAAAGAAATCTGGGCCAGAACAAAGGAAGTTCTCTTAGCCACATTCAACAGAAGTTTCACCAGTTCTTAGTGAGGAACAAGAAGTTAAAATCAGAATTCTATTACTATTTTTTATTTATATTTATATGCTTTTTTCAGATATAATTTGTTCAAGTTAACTATGTAATGAACTATATAGATATCATTCCAACTGGTCAGTCCATTGATTCTCAGTTAATCCTTTGTTATCTTCTGTAAATTTCAAACTTGATTCCCTTAAACTTGGAAGGCAATATGTTGTAGCACAGGTAGAGTGCCTAAGAGTACAGTCTACATGTTGATGTCTTTCAACACATCTGGGCATTAAATGTCACACAGCCGTAATGAAATGTATGAGCTTCATAAAGTTGTAAACATCAAGATTATGCAAATAAATATTTTGCTTTGTTAGAATTGAACAAACATTTGAGGGAAATGACACAATTCTGAATATTTAATTGTCCAGGTTAAATTATGTTCTAAATACACTATTTTTCCTCCATCAAAAGGGAGAATGAACAAATCTCAAGGTTTCAAAGGGTACAATTAGCATGAGTTAACATCATCATAAATATACAAACCACTGTAAGGAGACTACTGTTGGCCCTCAAGTTGACTCACAGTAGTTTGCTACTTTCTATAAACTGAGAAAAAAACATGATACTCGGAATTTGGTCTTTGAGGGAAGGTAACAGCTCTCTTTAAAGAACTGCCAAAGGAGAGGCTTATTTTTCATATTTGCTTTGTATCTATGATCATGATCCTTCTTGCAAGGACATCACTTTCTGGTCAGAGCAATGAGACTTCTTCATCCTCTAAGGCCACACAGTAATGACCTCCCTCACCTATTTTCACTAAAGCAATAGGCCATGATCCAAGAGTCAAGAAGCTAGAAAGTTCTTCTTTCTGGTGCTGTAGAAGATCTACCAGAAATCCTTGGGGAGTTCCCTTCTTGGCTCAGTGGTTAACAAACCCAACTAGAAATCATGAGGATGTGGGTTCTATCCCTGGCCTCACTCAGTGGGTTAAGGATCCAGGGTTGCCATGAGCTGTGGTGTAGGTTGCAGACGTGGCTCAGATCCTGCATTGCTGTGGCTGTGGTGTAGGCTGGCAGCTGTAGCTCCAATTCAGTCCCTAGCCTGGGAACTTCCACATGCCTTGGGTCTGGCCTTAAAAAGAAAGAAAGAAGGAAGGAAGGAAGGAAGGAAGGAAGGAAGGAAGGAAGGAAGGAAGGAAGGAAGGAAGGAGAGAAGGAAGGAAGGAAAAGAAAGCAAGAAAAAGAAAGCAAGCAAGCAAGAAACCATTGGAACAAATTTTTCCTTCCTGCCTATTTTCTCAAATGCCAAGTAGAGACGATATTTTCATTTTTTTTCTCTTTTTAGCAGGATATAGCTGGGAAAGGTCTGTGAGCTCCTTAGGAAAACATGAAATATAATTGAACCTACTATTTTATTTTTCAGTAGGTTAATTCTCATTTAAGGGGGAAATTGAAGATCATGAGCAACTAAGAACTAAGGCTTCAAGAGTAATTTGGTCAATGTTTCAGAAGAATAAACTGCTCACATCTGATCATTAAGGCTTTAGCAGGAGTAAATAGAAAAACTCAGCAGGTGACTCACCAGCAGAAATGATTGCTGGTTGTGTACTGAATCACATAATTTGAGCTCAGGAATCTAGAGAGGAGGACAAGGTGTGAATGTAACTAAGTGATGAAAAATCTTGGAATAAACTGATGGTAGAAAGCATAAAGAGAAGAAGTAGATTTTTAAGATGTAAGAACAACTTAAAGCATTATACCTTTAGTTTAGGCAAGTCTGAGTGTTAGCACTCACCGTGTTGATAGCCAAGGTTTTTGGCTAAGAGTTTAGAAGGAAGCAGTCAGTGATACTCTTTTGTCAAATATGCTGAAGTGATAGGTGCTATTCATGGGGTTTTGAGGAGGATTTTATTCTTACTTCTATTGATTATGTTGCACCCATGATTTCATTTTTATTTCAACCTCTGTAATTCAGGTATATACCTCCTCACAATCTGTGTTACTAATTCAGCATTCTGATAGCACTAAACTATTTGATGCATCGTGACCAGAATAATCCCAATACCATGGCTTTCTACTCAAATCTTCAGTGATTCCTCATTTATTACAAAATTAATTGTCCATTCCTTGCCTAAAATTCCAAAGCCCACTGCAGTTCATTTCTAACTTAAACTCTTCTTTTTTTGCCCACATTTTTCCAATATAAGATCTAGGATCTGGCCTGTTTGGATTGTTCCCCAGACCCTGATTAGGGTTACACCGCACTTACTCTGGGCTTTACATCTACCTTTCTCTTTGACTGGCATGCTTCTCTGATTCTTTAAAAAAATAATTTATGAAAATCCATCTATGAAATTTCAGACCACATCCCACCTCTTTCCTCCACAATAACTTCCCTGATGGCTTCATTTGAAAATTAGCCCTCCTGGAGTTCCCGTCGTGGCGCAGTGGTTAACGAATCCGACTAGGAACCATGAGGTTGTGGGTTCGGTCCCTGCGCTTGCTCAGTGGGTTAACGATCCGGCGTTGCCGTGGGCTGTGGTGTAGGTTGCAGACGCGGCTCGGATCCCGCGTTGCTGTGGCTCTGGCGTAGGCTGGTGGCTACCCCTAGCCTGGGAACCTCCATATGCCGCGGGAGCGGCCCAAGAAATAGCAAAAAGACAAAAAAAAAAAAAAGAAAAAGAAAATAAAAGAAAATTAGCCCTCCTATATGAGATTAGCTTATAACATCTATACATCCTCTTCATATAAGTACTTACATTAAAATTCATTTATCCATCACCTTTTCTCATTTATTTAGTTATTCATTAAACATTCACTAAGCCTATGTTAGGTATCAGACTACTGTTGATAGTTGGCATATAGAGATGTATGAACCAATACTTCTTCTTTTTGAGTAACACACACCATTCAGAACACAAATATTTAAACAATTAAAATGCACTGTGAAAATCACTGCAAAAAAGTGATGCATCAAGTTCAATGTGAGTAGAATGGAGGGAATAAATAAGCAGCAATAGAATATAATGAAAATAATATGAAAATATAGTAGTAAAATAAATTATCATGCTGGTTAGTTTAAAGTGTAGTAAAGTTCCCTCAAGTATAATTAATACCAAGCCTTCCAGAAGAGGGATCTGAGACTCAGAAAATGTACTGTTTGGCCAAGGTCATATAGTTGGTAATTAGCATAGCCAGGATAACACCTGTCCCTGTTGGAGAGAAAAGTACTAGAACATCAGGACAGGATGGTATCATGGAATGGTAACTGGAGACAGAAATTATAGCATATTCTAGAGAGCAAGTTATTTGATTTTGGAAACCAAGTCTTATACAAGTTTCCTTCTCATGTATTATTTCCATAGTAATGTAATGTAACATTAACTTTTAAATGTAAACACTATTGAAAGTGGTCTGAAAGTTTAGACTATACCTAATTAAAGTCACTGGAACTTTAGTCAACCTAGTAAATAATATCCCCTTTTCCCCTGTAGGTTCAAAATCCATTTTAAAATCTGGTAATCTATGAGACAGCTTTCCTTAACTCAGCTGCTATGTATGGAAAGAAAAGCTTGGACAATTTCAACCATGCAAAATTTAACTTTTACTTCAAGATATTACAGGCATTTTGCCAGACTTGCGTTTAAGATTCAAGGAGGATGTCAAGCTTAAGGAAGATTACTAGCCACCTAGTATAGTAGAAACTGAAAAAAAAAAAAAGTCCTGAGACTCAGAAACTACTCAGGATCTCCATAGTCTCAGGATAACCAAGAGATTAATTTGGGGGTTTGGGGTAGAAAACCTAAATGTACAGAATGTTTTGGTTTTGTTTTTCCAAAAACTTTGCCAAAATATGCATATAGGATTTTTTTGTTTAAAAAAATGAACATGGTTATGAATCATATCCAAGTTGTACTTTATCACACTCTATGTCTGAGCTCCAGAATTAAATTCAAAGGGTAGCTCCAAAAACATACTGTAACTTCTGATGAGTGAGGAATGGAATGGAAAAACTAATCAAGTATGCAAATCATGAGATTTTATGACTATATCTTATTGGTGAACATATATTTAAATTATTCTGGAACTCTCTATCCCTAGGGAGTAGTAATATAAAGTAAACAATGTTTTACAAATATGTTGAAACAGCAAAAGGATGAATTTGTTGCTTATGACACTTACATAGAATGCTGTTACATAGAATGCTGTTAGTTGGATTGGTACATTCAAGGATTTTTTAGTGAATATTTAGTCTAATTCTCCAAACACCTATTCTTCCCCAAATAATGTAAATCTCTGAAATAATGGATAGAAATTGAGGTAGGAGACAATGATATCATTTCTCTATTGGAATGAATACATTTCAGGACTAAGAAAATGGAAAATATAAAGGCACTGAGATTACCATAAAACTCTGAGTTTTCCAAGTATAGTCATATAAAAAGTGTTTAACATTCACAAATTTCTCTCTATTCTTTTCACATTATTTAGAAAACTCCAAATTCTAGTATCTCTAATGAGATTAAATTTAAAATTTAAATGTGGAGAGGTGGAAGTGACTTCTAACCCAAAACTTTCCTTGTAGAGAGCATGAGGCAGATTTGCAGAGAGTTTTGTTAAATTGTCAAGGCTGTGGAGACCATGAACAATGGAGCCAAAAGAGTTCCAGGTTTTGAATTCATTGTTCTTTTCAACAGTTGGTGCTACTTCTCTGCCTTTAATGAATTAGCAAAAGTAGGGTGTCTATCTCTCCTTGAACATGCGCTGGTATAGTAGGTTTAAATCTGGTCTTCCATTTAATCATCTCAGAAAGCCCTCCTTTCTGCTCTCTTTTGAAGTTAAAAAAAAAAAAATTATCATCATCCAGGAAAAAGGGGCTACTTAATTTTCTTCTCTGTGCTTTCTTCCCTTTTGACTTTGCCTCCAACTTCCCTAGTAAGGCCTGGGTTGGTTGCTCTGTATTTTTTACGTGGAATAAGATCATTTTCCCTGTCCTGAAAATAAAATCTTGCTATGCTTTCCTTGACTTCCTCCTTCCTGGATTCTTCTCTTTCCTTATTTTCCTTTCTCCTTTGCTTTCTCTTTAATTAACTTCAATGCAAGATGGACATCTATGCTCCCAGTCCATTGTCCTGAAAATGAAATCTAATGCAAGGCTGAAAAACCCTTTTTTAACCAGAGACATAGTTTTAGACACTGAGCTTAGTGAGAATTGACCCCTTCAAAGTTTTCTATTTCTCATTAACTTTTAAAAGCCTTGCTGTGTGAGCTCATTGCCTTGAGTTGTAAATGATGTTTGAAGAGAATGATTCTAGTCCACTTGGTGCACAAACAGACTACAAACAAGCATTTTTCAATTGTTTTTCCAAGGTGATACATGCTATAATATTGAGCTGAATTACTGCTATGAAAGTCTGAAGTCCCATAAGGCTCAAACCACTAAAAAACAAATGTAAAATGAAAATATATAATTTGTTCCATGTTACCTATCTCACCTCCCACCAACTTACTAAATATAGGTAAAAGCTTTTTTCTCTAAGATAAAGTGCTGTATGAGGAACTGTGACTTCTTATCTTCTCTTCCAATTAACTTTTCTTTCCTTCTTTGGCTTGTTATTAATAACTGTTTTTTTAATTTAAATTTTTTTTTGTCTTTTTGTCTTTTTAGGGCCGCACCCACGGCATATGGAGGTTCCCAGGCTAGGGGTCTAATCAGAGCTGAAGCTGCCAGCCTACGCCACAGCCACAGCAATGCCAGATTGGAGCCGCGTCTGCGATCTACACCACAGCTCACAGCAATGCGGGATCCTTAACCCACTAAGACCAGGGATTGAACCCGCAACCTCATGGTTCCTAGTCGGATTCGTTTCCACTGTACCACGACAGGAATGCCTTAATTTTAAAATTTTTTAATTAAAATTTTTATTGAAGTGTAGTTGATTTCCAATGTCCTGTTCAGGTGTACAGTACAGTGATTCAGTTATACATGTATATTCTTTTTAAGGTTCTTTTCCCTTATAGTTTATCAAAAAATGTTGAGTACAGATCCCTGTGCTATATAGTCGGTCCTTATTGGTTTTCTATTTTATATATAGAAATAACTCATTGTTAATGCTGGAAGCCATAGCTCTAAGTGACTAATGCCGGTGACTGAGTAAATAGGAAAAATGCCACCAATGGACACTTCTTTTCTTAGGCAAATTGAATTCACTTTATGTTGCCATTTATAGTGAATATTATAATAATTTTATTTTTTATCTGAACACTGCAGTGATGTTTTGGTGGCTAGAAGGATTACAGTCTGGATAGTCACAACTGTCCTTGTCTATTTCTTATGGTTTTCTGAGTGGAATCTGTCCTTAATCACCAGAAAATCCATTGACAATCTCTTCCTGTAGGAAATTGCCTTTTGAAAATTTACTTCCATCAGGAGAAATACTTTACTTTTTTTTTTTTTTAGGCAACAAAACAGATGCAAGTATCATGAACTGCCTTTGTGTTTAACTTGGTACCTTGGGATGAGCAGCATAATTATACCTCTAAGTATATCAACCCTACAGCAATAGGGACCAAACTCTGATGCATAATGAGGAAAAATAAATGACTCCAGAGAGCATACTTTGATATTGATTACCTGGAAATAGTATGACTTTACACATTAATCATTCTCATGTTGAGAAAATTCATTTTCAGAGAAGTCAGTCCCACCTCAAATCTCTTTAACCAATTTTTCTAGATAGTAGTCTGAGGAAGAACAAAGAAGGTATAGAGCTACAAAAATAGTCATACCTAGTGGAGCTTCTGCTACTGTAAATTTTAGAAATCAAGTTTGCAAAGTAGAGCCCTCTCCTCACTGCCTCAACTGGAACTGTCACTCCTGAAGTCATTGCCAAGGTTTTTAACTCAACAAAAGGTGGGTTGAGTTTGGAAATGCTATGCCCCACTGGACTTTCCCTCCGATACTAAGATGACTGTCATTTCCATGCTGAATTTTCACATTGTAAAAGAATGTTGCCTATAGTATGAAATATATAGGATAGCCTATTTTCAGGGCTCTGACTTTTAAGAGTATAACACTTTCCCATTCATATAGAGATAAAAAGCTGCAAAACAGAAAATAACATTTTGTTTTGTTGGAAGTTTACAGGAACATCCTGACCTAACCTACCTGGACAACTGTAAGAACAAAAGATTCCTTCACCAAGAAGTCTGCAATAACCCAACCTCACCCCTCCTTCAGCTTGCATTTTAAAAAGTGCTTTGCTGAAAACCTTTGGAGAGTTTGGAGGCTGGGGGAGGGTTGGAATGAGCCACCGATCTTGCATGGCCCTGAAATAAACACTTCTCTGCTCCAAACTCAATGTTTGGGGTACTGTTTGGTCCCAACTGAGTGTCTGGCACATGGACTTGGCATTTGGTAACAAAACCTCTATAATTAAAACAGTATGGTATTGCCACATGAATAGACAGACACATCGGTACAACATAATAGAAAGCCTAGAAATATAACCCAATAGATTTGCAAATTTAGCTTATGATAAAGAAGACATCTCAAATCACTGGAATAAACATGAACTTTTTAATACTCGGTATTATGAGACACTAGTGAGTAGTTGAGTAGTTTTTATTTTAGAGCCATGTTAATGTTTCACATGCTCAAAAGTAAATGAAAAGTAATCACAATGAGGGTGGAATCGAAAATAAAATACAGACATAACAAATGAACCTAGCTGTACTACAAATGAGTAAGATAACCACACTGAAGTTCGTGAGGAAGAAAAGAACTGATCTAACTTTGGGAAACAGTACTTTTTTCTATACACAGTAAGGCTAAAGACGAAGAATTTTATGCAAATATTTTTCTCTAGTTAGCAAATTTATTTTTCACACAAGTTGAGCTGGCAAATCTGAAACTACTTTTTGGATATTATAAAACTGAGAAAATAAGCAAATATATTCTAGATAATGAGGCCAGATTTTTCACTCTTGAAGCAGGAAGTTACAAATAGGGAAATAGGGAAGGCTAGACACTGTGTTGGTGGAGTAGAATCAGAACTCATGGTTTTCAATGTTTATACAGATTGTTAGCTATAGAAATAAAGATGTGTGTGTGTATGCATGGATATATATATTTAAATGTTTAATTTACAATATTCATTTTGCCGGTTAGAAATGAATTTAATTTATGCCAACAAATTCTGTAATATGTAGGTCATGTATCTCCCAAAATTTAAACTTTTAGTGCGTGATTTCCTGTGAATCAAAATGAAAGTATTTTCCTGCCACCATCTGCTTTTTTTTTTTTTAAACAGAAAGAAAAATGATCTTAATTATCTCCTGGGCTTTAACTAAGGTTGTATCTGCCTAATGCCATGTCTGGCCTTTTTTGTTTGTTTCTCTTTTTTTCACTTCAATAAAAGAAAGGAAGTGGTGCCTCAAATTTCTGTCAAAAATCTCCTAACATCAATGGAAATACAAGCCTCTCTTGTTTGAAGTAAGTAGAACTCAGTCAAGGCTGCCACGTAAAACCATCTAAACAGCCTAATCAGTTCAAGCTTCTGTGTCTGACTAGAATGTGCTTGTAGTGTCAGGCTCTCTTTTTACTTTGAATGTTGTTCACTGTCATCACCTCCTACACAGTCTCTGCCCTTCTAGTCTTATTTCTCATAAGAGGTTAAGAAAAATTGGAGGGAGTTGCTGATCAGCCAGCAGGAACTGTCAAAGCATCAGTCATTCTGGCCTTCCTCCCAAGAAGCAAAACAAATTATTCTCCCAGCCAGTTTCCTCACTGCCCTCTGGGCTCAAGTCTAAAGCTGTTTGAACTCTCCCATATGGCTCTCGACGTGTGCTTGTGTCATTCCATCAGGAAGTCACTCAAAGGCCATTTTCTCAGTTTGATTTATATTTTACTTTTATCTCTATTATGCTCCAAGGAACACAAAGTCTTTCTTTGTCCTGCTTTTCTTCCCTGCCTGCCAGTTTCCGTTTTCCTTATGTTCCATGGTTTGTTCATTTATTAGATTTAGGGGCACCAAACACCCCAAACATTTTTGTTTGTTCTAGATTTGATATTGTCATTCCAAGTATTCTATTTTTATTTGCATTTGTGTGATGCATGTGTGTGTGCATGTATAGTAAACAAATTTCAAAAGATTTAAAGACTCTATGGAACAATCAATTCTTTAGACATTGAAAAAGAGGAAGTGTTTTCCTATGAATAGCTTTCAGAGCCCATCTATGAATAAATAATATTTCAGTAGTTCATGTATAATGCTTTAAAATGAAGTCAATATTTGATAACATAAGAAAGCAATGGCAGGTGAAATCAATGGTATGGTGTATCTTGTCCACTGTAATAGTGTGAATGATACTACTTAAACAAAATACAGAACACTGTAAAAATATTGCTGCTGTCAAAGAATTTACAACCTAGCCATGTTGACAAATGAGTAGAATTTAAATGCATACCTCAGATATAGAGTGTAGAACTTAAAATTTCAGCCTTAAAAATGCTTAAGCATCAATTTCAGCCATCTTTGGGAATGAGGAAATTTCTGTACTTCACACTAAAGGTAAAGAAGAAAAAGGTATGTGGAAGAAGAAAAAAGGGAAATGTAATTAGAGAAGAAAATGGATTTGTGCTCCTTCTGTATTTTTGATTTTCCACTTCATTCTCATTTTTTTTTTCCTCACCAACAACCTAATGTTTTTTGGTTTGTTTGTTTTTGTGTGTGTAACTTGACAGTGCATGCAGCTTTAATTTTTTTATAATGACTTTTTTCCCTTATAGCTGATTTACAGTGTTCTATCAATTTTCTACTGTACAGTATGGTGACTCAGTTACACATATATGTATGTTTAACTGATTCAGCTTAAGAGTGAAAATAAATCACTTGGTATTTGGATTTCCTAAGAAAGACTCTTGGTGAATTGTGAGAGGCAATTTATTTTCAAGGGGGTTGGGGGAGGCTCTCTTGTTCCTTGCCAGTTATTGACTAATCTCAACTCAGAATGTCTCTGATGTCTCTGAATCTAACAAAATATATTCCATGGTAATTAACTGTTTAGGTATCCTCAGACTCAAAGCCCCCTTGGGTTCTGCTTTACCTTTCTAAGTGATGCTGAAATCCGCAAGACAGTAAAACACAATTGGCCCAGGGGAGGGATTCTCTGACAATGTGTGGAGTGTGTCCTGAACCATAGTGCTACTGCTCACAGGTTCACACAGATACACATGTATATCTATATATACACACATATAATAGTAATCAACTATCACCATCCTTATCTAATTCACTAGGATATTTTCATTTGAAATATAGGGCAAAAGTCCTTTTACTTTTTCTCATGGGTCCTAAAAGGCTTAAAAAGCATGGAAGTGAGGAACATGAGTCAGTCCACTAATATCATCATAAATTATATGTCAGGTCATTTAATCCTCCTCAAATTCTTAAATAAAGCCAGTAGTTTTACTTTCCATGTTTCTTATCCCTAGTCAGATTTGCCTAACTGCTAGTTAAGTTCAAAACAAAACTGAAAGGCCTATCGTGGCTACATGTAGTTTGGATTAGTTCACTAGTTCATTCACTGATGCTAAAATATTTATCATACGTCCAACACGTACAAGGCTCTGAGGATATAAAAGTGGAAAAGGTAGATGATGAGGTTCTCACTTTCATAAATATTATATTTTAATAATAAATAGTTAAATCTTGGTAAATTAGCAGCAGTATCTTTTGTTTTTCTCTGAATAATTAATCAATTTTAAAAATGTAAAAGCTTGTAAGTTTGATTAGATCCTATTGGTTTATTTTTGCTTTTACATCTGTTGCCTTGGGAGTCTGACCTAAGAAAACATTTGTATGGTTGATGTCAGAGATGGTTTTGCCTATGTTCTCTTCTAGGACTTTTAAGGTGTCTTGTCTTACATTTATGTCTTTAAGCCATTTTGAGTTTATTTTTGTGCATGGTGTGACGGTGTGTTCCAGTTTCATTGATTTACATGTGGCTGTCCAGTTTTCCCAGCACTGCTTGCTGAAAAGACTGTCTTTATATTCTTGCCTCCTTTGTCAAAGATTAATTGACCACAGGAGTCTGGGTTTATTTCTGGGTTCTCTATTTTGTTCCATTGGTCTATATATCTGTTTTGGTACTAGTATCACTGTCTTGATGACTGTGGCTTTGTAATATTGCCTGAAGTCTGGGAGAGTTATGCCTCCTGCTTGGTTTTTTTCCTCAGGATTGTTTTGGCAATTCTAGGTCTTTTAAGGTTCCCTATAAATTTTGAGATTGTTGGTTCTAGTTCTGTGAAAAATGTCCTGGGTAATTTGGTAGGGATTATATTGAATCTGTAGACTGCTTGGGTAGTGTGGCCATTTTTATGATGTTAATTCCTACAATCCAGGAGCATTGAATATCTTTCCATTCCTTTGAATCCTCTTTAATTTCCTTAATTAATGTTTTACAGTTCTCAGCATATAAGTGTTTCATCTCCTTGGTCAGGTTTATTCCTAGGTATTTAATTTTGGGGGGTGTGATTTTAAAAGGTATTTTTTTTATTCCTTCTCTATTATTTCATTGTTAGTATAAAGAAATGCAACTGATATCTGAATGTTAGCCTTGTATCCTGCTACTTTGCTGAATTTGTTGATCAGTTCGAGCAGTTTTATTTTATTTTTTAGTTTCTTTTTTTATATTTTTAATGATTTTTTTCCCACTATAGCTGGTTTACAGTGTTCTTTCAATTTTCTACTGCATAGCAAGGTGACCCAGTCACACATACATATATACATTCTTTTTTCTCACATTATCATGCACCATCATAAGTGACTAGATACAGTTCCCAGTGCTACACAGCAGGATCTCATTGCTTCTCCATTCCAAAGGCAATCATTTGCATCTATTAACCCCAAATTCCCAATCTATCCCACCCCCTCTCCCTCCCCTTTTGAAACCACAAGTCTGTTCTCTGTGTCCATGATTTTCTTTTCTGTGGAAAGGTTCATTTGTGCCTTATATTAGAAGTGATATAAGTGATATATGGTATTTGTCTTTCTCTTTCTGACTTACTTCACTCAGGATGAGAGTCTCTAGTTCCATCCATGTTGCTGCAAATGGCATTCGCTTATTCTTTTTTATGGCTGAGTAATATTCCATTGTGTATATATACACCACATATTCATAATCCATTCATCTGTTGATAGACATTTAGGTTGTTTCCACGTCTTGTATATTGTGAATAGTGTTGCAATGAACATACAGGTGCATGTGTTCTTTTCAAGGAAACTTTTGTCCAGATATGTGCCCAAGAATGGGATTGCTGGGTCATATGGTAGTTCTATATTTAGTTTTCTAAAGTATCTCCATACTGTTTTCCATAGTGGTTGTACCAATTTACATTCCCACCAACAGTGCAGAAGGCTTCCCTTTTCTCTACACCCCCTCTAGCATTTGTTATTGGTGGACTTAATGACGGCTATTCTGATTGGTGTGAGGTGGTACCTCACAGTATTTTTGATTTGCATTTCTTTAATAGTCAGTGATGTTGATCATTTTTTCATGTGCTTGTTGTCCATCTGTAGTTTTATTTTAAAAAAGAATAGTTACCTACAGTGTATTAGACATAAGAGGTTCAAGTATCAACATATCAAGGATTATCCTGTCTCTTACTGTGCTCTTACCCCCTTAACTGAAGTAACAATCTTTTCTTAGTCAACATAAATTATGTGTCAATTATTAGACTTAGTTTATAATATGGTAATCCTCTAAGCAGACAAGATAAAATAGGTTAGCAAAATAGCTTTATGCAACTTTCTTCACTTGATTATCAGCAGTCATTTTCTGTTGATATCAGTGTACCTATCTGCTTGTCTGTAGCCTCCTATACCCCTCCCTTTTAGTCTTTTGAGAAATGAGAGAGCCAAGTTTGACAATATTTGTATAAAATAAGATTAAATACACATTGAGTCAGGGCATGAGGAGGTTTTATCTGTGACTGAAATACCTGAAGATATAAACAGGGTGAGTTCCCATTTAGCTGCTCTGAATATGGCCATCATTACACTCTCATGTAAAATTACTATGTAACGAGAGTGCGAATATAATTGACTGATTCAATTCACATTTTGAAACCAGTTGTAAGTAGAGATGGCCTGTAAAGAATAAAAATTGTTAACAGTATGAAGAATCTATCTCTTTTATTCTCAGGAGATGTATATAGGTTTATCTGCATCTGTGAACATTTACTTGAGAATAAGGGTAATTGAAAAAAGTTACTCTAGGACTGACTTAACCCTCTCTTGGCTTACACTCAATGTAGTTTCAGTGTGGCTTGTAGCTACATAACTGTATTAACTGAAATTAATTAAATCCATTGGCTTTAGAAGAAGTGAAATATTTATGTATTTATTCAAAAAAGGTTTATTTATTAGGTCATAATATTGGACACCATTTTAATTGATGAAGATACGAAGATGGCAAGATAATGTGCATGCCTTCAAGGGCTCAGCATATGGCAGAAAAGCTAGGGTGACTTTCATTTCAGGATAATCTAAGCCTGCACTTGGGGAACATCCTTTCAGTTCATTTTTGTTGTTGTTGTTGTTGTTTTGCTTTTTTTTTTTGTCTTTTTTCCTAACATAATGATGTATATTATTACTCTGTCCAATCATTATACATAAATACCCACCCCCCACCTCTGCCCTGGAACACATCAAAGTCTTGAGACACCTTCTCTCTTCTAAACAAATGTGATAATGAAAAAAAAAATTAAAATGAGAATAACATCCCTGTGGTCTAGAAATTGCACAAAAATATATAGACATGACCAGGACAGAAGATGTGATCTTACTAGATCCCAGGTCCAGAGGCAGGTAGAGTTTGGAGTTTGGTCTCTACAGTGTAAAAGACTAAAAGTGTTCCACATGAGGAGAGACTGGATTCTGTGTCTTTGATGGAATGTTATGCCTGTATCTAACATATCACTTGAAAGAAATCCCACCCATCAATATAACACTGGGTAAAGATTAGAGTCTTCACAGGTCTTGATGAAGCCAAACACAGATTTACATAGGGTGAGAAAGAACTTCCCATTCAGGAGTTCCCGTCGTGGCGCAGTGGTTAACGAATCTGACTAGGAACCATGAGGTTGCGGGTTCGGTCCCTGCCCTTGCTCAGTGGGTTAACAATCTGGCGTTGCCGTGAGCTGTGGTGTAGGTCGCAGATGCGGCTCGGATCCCACGTTGCTGTGGCTCTGGCATAGGCCAGTGGCTACAGCTCCGATTCGACCCCTAGCCTGGGAACCTCCATATGCCGTGGGAGCGGCCCAAAGAAATAACAAAAAAAAAAAAAAAAAGAACTTCCCATTCAAATGAGATCTCAATCCAAAATTTCAGAGAAAAACACTTTCCCAATCAATAATCAAAATAAAGATTTGATTCTGGTGACATTAAAATAACAGGATTCTAAGAAATATATTAATATAGGAATGCTGAGAAACAAAGGGATAAATAAAAAACAAACTCCAAGAAAAATAATTTTTTTTTTAAATGAAAAGATGAATGAGGATAGGACAACGTCCAGTTGGGACAATCTAAGAACAAAGCAGTGAACTGGATGAGGTTTCTACCAAAATCCTCATTTAATTCACTAGTTTGTCAATGAAGAAGTAAGGCAGAAAGAGGTATGAAAGATAAACTAAGGTGATTGCATAATTTCCAGAAGAGAATACAGAAAGTAATGGAGCATCTTTATTTGCAAATATAAAGGCTGAATGTTTTCCAGAACTGACGAAAGACACTAGTGCTGTAGCTGAAAGTACTTCAAATTCTAAGCAAAGTAACATCAACTTCACAACAAGATCCATACTAGTTAAACAATAGAATATCAAGAACAAAGAAAACATGAATAAAGAGGAAGACAGGAAGAATGGTCAAGATGGGGGAGTAGGAACAACCTAAGCTAATCTCCACACAAGGGCATACAATTATAACAATTTACAGAGCATGGATGAGAAAATCAGAAGACTAGAAGAAAAGATCTTCTACAATGACATATATAAAGAAGGAACTACAAGAATGGTAAGAGGAGTGAAAATGTGGTAATCAAGACCTATATATCTAGGGTGACCAACAAACAGGAGGTTAATTACAATTGCAGAGATTCTCTCCAAAGAGCAAGAGGTCTGAGCCACACATTGGGCACCCCAGCCTGGAGGTCCTGCATGAGGAAGATGAGACTCTAGAAGGTTTGGCTTTGAAGGCCACTGGGACTTACTTTTAGGAATACCAAGGGGGTTGGGAAATAGAGATTCCACTCTTTTTTTTTTTTCTTTCTTTCTTTTTAGGGCTGCACCTGCAGCATATGGAAATTCCCAGGCTTGGGATTGAACTGAAACTGCAGCTGCAGCCTACATGACAGCCACAGCAATGCAGGATCTGAGCTGTGTCTGCAATCTACACTACAGTTCATGGCAACACCAGAGCCTTTAACCCACTAAGTGGGGGCAAGGGATCAAGCCCACATCCTCACAGATACTACTCAGGTTCCTTACCACTGAGCCACAATGGGAACTCCAAGATTCCACTCTTAAAGAACACATACAAAATCTCATGTACTCCAGAACCCGGAGCAGAAGCAATCATTTGAAAGAAGCCTGGGTCAGATCCACCTGTTTGACGTGGGCAAGCCTCTGAGAGAAACAGGAAACAACTGGAGCTCACCTTGGGCATAGTTCCATTTGAGGAGCTCATTCTACCACAAAGAAATTGATGTAGGCATGCATGATCTTGGAATCCTCCTTCTAATTTCTTAGTGCCAGAACCTTCCCAACAACTTGTCAGCACCATATTGGAATACCTCAGGCAAAACAACTAGCAGTGTGGTGACATAATCACACCTATCAGAAGGCCAGTTTCTTTAAGAACCACTGAGCCTATAGCCAGCTGGGCCCCTGGCACGGCTTTCCAGGAAGCCAACATCAAACATTAGCTCCAAGACATGTTGGACTCTTCAGTTAGCTATGTCAGGAACCAGTCCCATTCACCAGGAAGTTTACACTAGATCTGGGACTCCAGGTCCAGAACCACCCAGCCTTGAACCCAGCCTTACCCACCAGTGGCCACCAGCCTAAATATAAGAACCTGGCAACAAATTGGACTGAGAGCCAGACATGCATAACACATCACCTGCAGTAGTCACTCCATCACAACTGATGGACCCACACAGCCCACAAAGGGGGCATCCCTAGAGCATACAGCTTTAATGACCAGAGGGGAGTATGCTGCTAGAGTATATATAGGATTTTTTTTTTTTTTTTTTTTTTACTAGAGACCACTACTCCAAGCTCTGGAAATATAACCAACCTACTGAATACAGATATATAAAACAACAAATTATGCAAAATGAAGCAACAGTGGAGCAGGAAAGAATTAAATAAATCTAAGAAAAGAAAAAAATCTAAGTGAAATGGAGACAGGCGATCTGCCCAAAAAAGAGTTTAAGGTAATGATTCTAAAGATGTTCAAATACTCCAGAGAAGACTGGATGAACAGAGTGAAAAGTTAAATGTTTTTAATGAAGCATTAGAAAATATAAAGGCCAAACAGAAATGAGGAATAAAATAACTGAAATATAGGATACACCTAAAGAAATAAACAGTAGATTAGATGATAAAGAGGGATGGGTCAGTGAGTTGGAAGACACTGAACTAAATAGAAAAAAAAGAAAAAAAATACAAAGAAATGAATACAGTTTAGAAGACCTCTGAGGAAACACCCTGCATACTAACATTTGCATTACAAGGGTCCAAAAGGGAAAAGAGAGAGAGAAAGGTGCACAGAACATATTTGAAGACATAATATTTAAAAATTTTGCTAACCTAGATTAGGAAAGAGACATCCAGATCCAGGATGCATGGACAGTCACAAACAGGATCAACCCAAAAAGAAGTATACAAAGACACATTGTATTAAAACAGCAAAATAATAAATAAAATACTAAAAGTAGCAAGGGAGAAGTAACAAGTTACATGCAAAGGAACTCAAAAACTCTGCAGACTAAAAGGGAGTGGCATGATACATTTAAAGTGGAGAAAGGAAAAAACTTTAACCAAAATACTCCACCCGAGCAAGGCTTTCATTCAGATTTATGGAGAGATAAAAAGTTTTAAACACAAGCAAAAGCTAAAAGTGTTTAGCATTATGAAGCTAGTTTTATAAGAAATGATAAAGGGTTTTCTCTATGCAAAAGAGGAAAGGCAACAATTAGAACCGTAACAATTAAAATATGAAAAATCTCATTGGGGGAGTTCCCGTCGTGGCACAGTAGTTAACGAATCTGACTAGGAACCATGAGGTTGCGGGTTCAGTCCCTGCCCTTGCTCAGTGGGTTAACAGTCTGGCGTTGCTGTGAGCTGTGGTGTAGGTTGCAGACGCGGCTCGGATCCCACGTTGCTGTGGCTCTGGCGTAGGCCGGTGGCTATGGCTCCAATTCGACCCCTAGCCTGGGAACCTCCATATGCTGCAGGGGCGGCCCAAGAAATAGCAAAAAGACAAAAAAAAAAAAAAATCTCATTGGTAAGGACAAGAAACACTAAAGATAGTAAAATCATCCATGTATAAAGCTAGGAAGAAAGTTAAAAGGCAAAAACAGTAAAAATCATCATTATCCATAGTTAAGTAGTTGAGGAATACGCATAAGATGTAAAAAACAGTAAACACTGGGTGGGAAGTTGTGCAGAGTTGTTAAAATATGTTTGAACTTAAGAAAACAGCAACTTGAAATAATCACACATATATACACATATATACATGTACACATATACCCACATACATACACGCATGTGTACTCACACATATACACACACAAACATATATACAGCTAGCTAGCTACATATAAAAGCATGGTAACCACAAACCAAAAATCTATAGTAAATATACAAAAGCAAGAAAGAAATCCAAAAATAGCACTAAAGATAGACATCAAATCACAAGAAAAGAACGCAAAAAAAGAAGGAACAAAAAATAACTAACCAGATCCAAAAGAACAAACAAAATGGCAGTAAGTACGTCTATCAATAATTACATTATATGTAAATGGATTTGATGCTCCAATAAAAAGACACAGAATGGCTGAATGGATACAAAAACAAGACCTGTGTGTATAATGCCTACAAGAGATTCATTTCATATCTAAAGATACACAGACATTGAAAGGGAAGGGATGGAAAAAGTATTTCAAGTAATTGGAAATGCAAAGAAAGGCCAGGTGGCAATGCTTATATCAGACAACATAGACATTAAAACAAAGACTGCAACAAGAAACAAAGAAAAATATCACATAATTATCAAGGAATTAATCAAAGATATAGTGATTGTAAATATATATGCATCCTACTTAAGAGAACCTAAATACATAAAGCAAATATTAACAGACACTTATAGTAATGTAATAGTAGGAGACTTTAACATCCCATTTACATCACTGGACAGATTATTCAGGCAGAAAATCAGTAAGAAAATACTGGCCTTAAACAAATTATTAGAAAAAGTGGATACACAAACACATACACACATTCCATCCAGAAGCATCAGAATGCACCTTCTTTTCACACAGAACTTTCTCCAGGATATACCATGCTAGGCCACAAAACAATTTTCTGGAAATTTAAGAAAACTGAAATTTCATCAAGCATCTCCTTTAATCACAATGGCATGAAAATAGAAATCAACTATAAAAAAAATTGTGCAAAACTAACATATGAAGCTAAACAACATGCTACTAAAAAAACCAATGGATCACTGAAGAAATCAAAGAAATAAAAAATACCAGGAGACAAATGAAATGAAAACACAAGGATCCAAAAGTACATGCAATGCAGTAAAACCAGTTCTGAAAGTTAAGATTTAGCAGTATAAACCGACTTCAGGAAGCAAGGAAAAAAAAAAAATCTCAAAAAACCCCCCAATCTAATGGTACACCGAAAGTAACTAGAAAAAGAACAAATAAAACCCAAAGTTAGAGAAAAAGAATTCATAAACATCAGAGCAGAAGGAAATGAATAGAGTCTAAAACACAATATAAAAGACAAATGAAACAAAGCTGGTTCTTTCAAAAGTTAAACAAAATTGATAAACCTTTATCCAGGCTCATCAAAAGAAAAAGACAGAATGCCCAAATCAATAAAATCAGATGAAAAGGGAGAAGTTACAATTGTCAGCACAGGAATACAAGGAATCAAAAGAAATTGGCATTCACTTCTGAAAAATTATATACCAATAAAATGGAAAACCTAGAAGAAATGGACAAATCCTAGAAATGTATATTTCCAAAGACTGAAGCAGGAAGAAATAGAAAACATAAACTAATTACCAGTAATAAAATTGAATCAGTAATAATAATAAAAAAACAACCCTACTAAAAAGTCCAGGACCACATGGCTTCAAAAGTGAATTCTATCAAACATTTAGAGAGGAGTTAACACTTACCCTTCTCAAAATGTTCAAAAAAATTTGAAGAGGACAAAATATATTCAAACTCATTCTATGAGGCTAGCATCATTCCAATACCAAAAACAGACAAAGATATCACAAAGAAAATTAAAACCTGAAATCACTGATAAAAATAGATGCAGAAATTCTCAACAAAATACTATCAAACATCATCTAATAATATATGAGAAGAATCATATGCCATGATCAAGTGAGATTTACCCCACTCAAAGTTCATAACTTCAAATCAATCAAGTTGATTACACCATGTTAACAAATTGTAGGATAAAAATCATATGTTCATATCAATATATACATAATTATAAAGTATTTGACAGCATTCAATGTCCACTTATGATAAAAGGAATTTCCAGAAAATGTGCATAGAGGAAATATACCTCAACAAAATACCATGTAATGCCAAGTCCACAGATAACATTGTACTTAAGATCAGGAACAAGACAAGGATGGCTACTCTCACCACTTTTATTCAACATGGTATTAGAAATCCTAGCCATAGCAATCAGGTAAGAAGATATTCAAATTGGAAAGGAAGAAGTAAGACTGTCAATGTTTGTATATGACATAATATTATACACAGAAAATCCTAAAAACACCAAAAACTACTCATCAATGAATTTGGTAAAGATGCAGGATTCAAAATTTATATCCAGAAATATTGCATTTAAATATTCTGAAAAGAGACTATCATAAAGAGAAACTAAGAAAACAATTCCATTTACAATTGCATGCAATAGCTACGAATAAATCCAAGGAGGTAAAAGACCTGTATTTAGAAGGTAAAAGATCCTATAAGGTACGGAAATATGAACTGTGTTCATGGGTTGAAAGAATTGATACTGTTAAGATGACCACACTACCCAAGGCAAATCTACAGATTCAATGCAATTCTGATCACAATACCAATGGCATTTTTTTTCCACAGAACTAGAGTAAATCTAAAATTTGTATGAAAGCCCCAAATATTCTGAATAGTCAAAACAATCTTGAAAAAGACAAACAAAGATGGAGGTATCCTGCTCCCTGATTTCAAACTATATGACAAAGCTACAGTAATCAAACAGTACAATATTGGCACAAAAACAGACATAAATCAGTGAAACAGAATAGAGATCTTAGAAATGAACTGACACTTATATGAGCAATTAATCTATGACTGAGGAGGCAAGAATGCATAATGGTGGAAAGACAGCCCCTTCCTTAACTGGTGCTTGGAAAACCAAAAGTTACATGCAAAAGATTCAAACTCTACTTTCTCACACCATGCACAAAAATAAATTCCAAACAGATTGAACACTTAAATGGTAATCTGAAACCATAAAACAGGTGGTAAGATCTTTGACATCAGCCTTAGTAATATTTTTTTGGATATGTTTCCTTGGGCAAGGGAAACAAAAGCAAAAACAAATGAGACTACATGAAACTAAAAAGATTTTGAACAGCAAAGGAAACTATTAACAAAATGAAAATGCTATGTATTTCACAGGAGAAGATATTTGCGAGCAATACATAAGGGTTTAATATCCAAAATATATGAAGAACTCATACAGCTCAGTATCAAAAAAACCCCAACAACTCAATTGAAAATGGGCAGAAGATCTGAGTAGATTTTTTTTTTTCCAAAGAAGACATAGAAATGGCCAAAAGACACATAAAAATATACTCACCATCACTAGTCATCAAGGAAATGCAAATAAAAACCACAGTGAAGTATTATCTTGCATGTATCAGAATGGCGCCTATCAAAAAGACAACAAAGAACAAGCACTGCTGAGGATGTGGAGATAAGGGAAACTTTCTGCACTACTGATGAGAAGGTAAATTGGTAAAGTCACTATGGAAAACACTATGAGATTCCGCAAAAAAATTAAAGGTAGAACTATCATATGACCCAGAAATTCCATTTCTCAGTATTTATCTGAAGAAAGAAAAATATTAATTATAAATGATAATATGCACCCTTACGTTCATTGCAGCATTATTTACGATAGCCAAGGTATGAAAGTAACCTAAGTGCCATCAATTGATTAAGATGGATAAAGACACACACACACACACACACACACACACACACACACACACACACACACACACACACATACACATACAATGGAATATGAATTAGAAAAAAAGAAAGAAAGAAAGAAATCTTGCCACCTGCAACAATATAGCTGCACCTAAAGGGTACTATGGTAAATGAAGTAAGTCAAACAGAGAAACACAAATATTGTATGATTTCACTTATATATGGAATCTAAAAATTCAACAATGTACAAATATAATCAAACAGAAACAGAGTTACAGGTAGAGAGAAGAAAGAGGTAGCTGCCACGGGGAGGGGAGTGGGGAGAGAAAAAAAATGAGGGAGATTAAGAGTGCAAACTTTATGTTGCAAAATAAATGAGTCATGGTATGAAACGTACAGAAAATTCTATCAGACAGCATTAGTGATAGTTTAGGGAACCCTGGAAAGCTATGTAACTGACATCTTTAAAATACACAGAAAGAATATAAATAGATGATATAGCCACTCATAAGAAGAGTTTAATCAGTGTGTAATTTTCTCAACTCTTTATTTGTATGGCAGTCAATAGATAGAATAAAATAGTTTTCCAGTTTCATAACACAAATCACCTCATACTGTGTAAGGCCTTGCTAAGCTTAGAAAATTAGCTTCTGTTCTAAAAAATTTTAAAAAGAGCTAAGTCATCTTTCATGTTAAACTAAGTTAAATGCTTTTGAACATTTAACCAAACAAAAAAGAAACAAAACAAAACCGAAAAACAGTAACAAATTCTCCTATTAATTTCATATGCATTTGGGCTTCATTTTGCAGTAATAAAAGAAAGTTGCATATAACATTAGTATTTTTTGAAACCTCTGCATGGAGTTTCCATAATAATTTGTAATACAGTCTTGGATAAGTGTAGGTCAAGATAACTGGATATTTTTAAATAGATTAATGGCACTTTACTTTTTAAAAATGATATCCATGAAATTTTGTTGGTTCATTCATTTATTTGCTCACTTTTAATCTTATTTGCTTACATAAAAATTATGCTGAGTGCCTGCCATATTCCAGGCCCTGTGCTAAGACCTTGGAAATTATTAGCAGTCAAAACAATATCCTTGCCTTCAAGCAGTGATTTTAGTTTAAGGAACACATTTTAGATAGAATCATTTAAAATAGCTATACCCTAAACAAAACGAAAAGACAATCCACAGAGTGGGAGAAAATATTTGCGAATGAAGTGACTGACAAGGGATTCATTTCCAAAATTTATAAATAACTCTGGCAGCTCAATATAAAAAAAAAATGCCATCAAAAAATTGTCACAAGATCTAAACAAACAATTCTCCAAAGAAGACATACAGATGGCAAAAAAGGCACATGTTAAGATGTTCAATATCACTAATTATTAGAGAAATGCAAATCAAAACTACTATGAGGTAGCACCTTACACTGGCCATCAAAAAGTCCACAAACAATAAATGCTGGAGAGGGTGTGGAGAAAAGGGAACCATATTACACAGTTGGTGGGAATGTAAAGTGGTGCAGTCACTGTGGAAAACAGTATGGAGCTTCCTTAGAAAACTAAAAATAGAATTACCATTTGATCCAGCAATCCCATTCCCAGGTATCTATCAAGAGAAAACCATGACTTGAACACTTACTCCAGTGTTCACTGCAGCAATATACACAATAGCCAAGACATCGAAGTAAGCTAAATGTCCATTGACAGAGGAGTGGATAAAGATGTGTACATATACACAATGAAATATTACTCAGCCATAAAAAGGAAAGAAATAGTGGCATTTGCAGCAATATGAATGGACCCATAAATTATCATGGTAAATGAAGTTAGTCAGATAGTGAGACACCAACGTTATACGCTAACACTTATATTTGGAATCTCAAAAAGAATACAATGAACTTCTTTGCAGAATAGATACCAACTCACAGACTTTAAAAAATTTATGGTTTCCAAAGGAAACATGCTGCGGGGTGAGAGGGATGGGCTGGGGGGTTGGGATGGAAATGCTATAAAAGAGGACTGTGATGATCGTTGTGCAACTATAAATGCTATAAAATTCATTGAGCTTAAAATAAATAAAATAAAATAGATATATTTGCAGTTCAAAATGGTTGAATATTGACAATTGCATATGCCTTATCTAATTCATGTGATGTTAATTCAGATTAATAAAGCTGTAATAAGTATATGCTGTTGCTGTGAGATCTTATATGGAATCCTAGGTTATCGAGGAGGGCTTCATGGAAGATACAAGTCCTGAGCTCAGATGTGTAGGGAAAGTAAGAGTTGGAAAAGATCAAATACAGTTCTAGGGAAAGAAGTCAACCTGTCAGTGAAAGACTGTTACAGATTAACCGGTGCTGACCAGCATGTGAAGTTTGGAGAATAGTGAAGTTTTTGATATGTAAGGAAAAATGGTGAATGTATCTGCTTTAAAAAGTTTTCATTTGTTAACTACATGAAATGATGGTTAATAACTAGAGGAAGGGAAGAAAGAGAGCATAGCCTTTGGTGTTACATCAAGGTTTAAATGTCAGGCCCACCACTTTTAAGCTTATAACTTTGAGCTATTTACTAAAACTATCTCAACCTTTGCTCTTTATCTTTAAAAAGGCAAAGATAATTGGAATCCTAGCACATTGTTGGTAGGAATGTAAGACTGTGAATCTTCCATGGAAATAATATTAATATTACTTGAAAAATTAAAATTAGAACTACCATATGATTCAGAAATACCACATCTGAGTATTTATCCAAAATAATTGAAAACAGGATTATGGACATATCTGTACTCCTTTGTTCACTGCAGTGTTAAATAACCCAAATGTTCATTGAAGGTTGAATGAATAAATCAAATATGGTATGTACCGTTGACGCTTGAACAATATGGATTTGAACTGTAAAGGTCCACTTACATGTGGATATTATTCAATAAATGCATAGCTTGCCTGCTGCATTGGAGCAATTTTGCCTCTGTGGATTCAACCGGGAATTGAAATTTCCATCTATTTTGGTTGAATCCATAGATGTGGCATCTATGAATACAGAGGGATGCCTGTGGGTTTTGAGTGTCCTAAGACTTTGGTAAACATGGGGGCTCCTGAAACCAATCCTCCTCTGATACTGAGAGACAACTGTATATAGAATAAAATATTATTCAGCCTTTGAAAAGAAGAAAATCCTGCCATTTTGACAATATGAATGAACACAGAGGCATTATGCTAGGTGACATAAGCCAGCCACAAAAGGACAAACACTTTATTATTCCACTTATCTGAAATAGATAAAATAGCTAAGTACATGGAAGCAAAGAGTTGAATGATGATCGCTAGGGGCTGGGTAGAGTGGGAAATGGAAAGTTGCTGTTCAACTGGCATACAATTTCATTTATGGAAAATGACAAAGTTCTATAGATCTGCTGTGTGACACTGTACCTACACTTAAAACTGTCATGTTGGAGTTCCACTGTGACTCAGTGGGATAAGAACCCAACATAGTCTCTGTGAGGATGTAGGTTCGATCTCTGGCCTTGATCAGTAGGTTAAGGATCCAGCATTGCTGCAAGCTGCCCTGTCTCTTTCCCCCACAAAGTAGAAAACCACTATTAAGACTTTCTTATCCTTTCAAGAATGTTTTAAGCAATGAAATAAATACACAAAATGAATATTTCATTTCTTCTGTTTTGCATAAATGGTGGCATGTTGTACTTAGAGTTCTACATCTTTTTTTTTCAGTAAATGCATACCAGATATGGAATTCCTCCATGGCTCAGTGGGTTAAGGATCCAGCATGGACACTGCTGCAGCTCCTTGTCCTTATTCTATACTTTAATTTATTTTTTTATTAGAGTATAGTTTATTTACATGAGTGGACAGTCAGCCTATTGTCCATGAAAGTATTAATTACTCTGGGTTTGAAAAAATCTTAAGAAATAGGTTATCATGTGTTAAAGCAAGAGTAGTATGTGCTGCATAGTTAATGATGTCCAGAATCTCCCAACCATGCAATCAGGGGGGACTTTACAGAGCTGCCATGAGGATTCTAGGTCATGGTTGCTTTTAACAACTGCTTTAGTGCTGAGACAGTTAAGTTCTATTTGTCCCAACTAGCAATGTAGGCTCCAAGAGGCAGGAAGCTGGCACCAGGTATATAACAGCTTAGAGCTCCACAGACCTGCTTTACCACCTGCAGTCTGTGCATTTATCTAGCTCTTATAGAAGGTGGCTCAAGTGGAGGAATTCTTTTATCTAATCATCAAATTTATTCTGACAGTAGAGGGAAAAGGAGTGAAGAAAACAGAGGTTGAGAAATGTAATGCAGTTGGTCATTCAGAGAAGGGAAAAGAAGACTTTCTTCTCCATGCTGGGAAAAGCATGTGCAATATTACAAACTCAGAGGAGAATGAAAAATATCATTCATATTCACATTTCTTTAAAATACTGGATGGACAAAGAAAACATCTATATTTGCTAAATTCCCCTTAGGGGCCATATATTCAGTGACCTCTGAATTTAACCATTTATTCTACAAATGAGGAAACTGCTGCCAATAAAATTAAGCGATGTGTCCAAGAGAAAGGACTAATCAGTATCACGCTGGGAACAGAAGGTGCATAGTCTTCTTACAATCGACTGAAAATTTAATGCTAAATTCTTTTAATAGTCATGTATAACTCTAGAATTCATAAATGCTCCCAAATATGTTCTAATGCATTTATACTTCCTGAATGGAACCTCATTTGGGGTAATTTGTTCAATAAATTAGTCCCTCTCTTTGTAATATACTACATTAAGCCTGAGTTGGTAAGAAACTGCAGCCCCTCCTGAATAGTACATCTGGCTGAAGCTTCAAAGAAAGGCCATGTGGGTTCTTCCAAAAGCATCTTGATCCCATTTGTACAAGTGCGGACCTTCTAAATATACCTTCACAAGGACAGTACACTGCTTATGCAAATGAATTCACTGTTTTACTAGGTCAGAGTAGGCCTACTTCTACATAGAATGTGCCAACAGGAATATCAGGGGAATTAGGCTGCCAGAATGTAAATGGATTCTACTGACAAAACTTGACCAGAGATGGAAGATGATAAACTCATCCTCCCACTCCCTTGAGAACCATGGTCTCAGACCATGTTCTGCCACTCCAGAAACAATAGCCATTTTTGCTTGCAGACTCAATGAATCAGAAAGTTACTGGCTAAAATGCATTCCACCTATTCTTTTTACTCTGTACAGTCATAAAAAGAAAAAGTCTCAGATTACTCATCTGAATAACCGTATTTATTTTTAAATGGGGTTGGGGGTGGTTATTTATAGTAGTTAACATCTTGTTAATATACCCAGAGAGGACTGGTCATGCTACAAATTATGCTGGCTACTTGGTTTCCTCAGAAGCAAAAAAAGAAGCACCAGCCTTGCTATTATTTAATATTTTCTAAAAGGTTAATATATGTTATAAAATGTTTAAACAAGTTCACTAAAATTATAACATAATACAGTTCATTATTCAATCATTTCTCTTTCATAGTGGGTCAAAATATACACTGAATTTCTCACCATAACAGGAATTCTCACAGATAATAGTTATCTTTGTTAATTAGAAAGGAATACACAATACCAGTTTTGGTATGCTCAAATAACCACCAAGCATGGGCTAGGAACACGTAGGAACCAGAGCTAACTCTACCATTTACACTAGGGGATTCTGGACAAGCTCTGAACTTCACTGATGTTCAGTTATTTCCACAAAAAAATAAGTAGGTATAATTCCATAAAAGGACTTTGTAAACCAAAAGCTATTCCACCAAAAAAGGCAGGGGGTCGAGGTGGGCAAGGCATTGTTATGATGTCAGTGGAGTGACTTAAGAACACTGAGCTTAACATTAACATTATTTTGTGGTTCTTGCTTTTGGGCCTTTTATCCTGGTCTTTCTTTGGAAACATTTTGGAAGAAAAAAAAAGATGGTTCCCCTTCTGGAGAAACTTGCATTTAAAGCATAATCAAGATATACTATTTTCAGGAGGTTACATCACCTTTTGTGTGGTGCCTTAGAATTTATGCTGTACTTCTAGAGATAATAAATTTGATATTTAATGCTCAGAGACAGTGCTGCGTATGATATAACCACTCTTCTGGGCATGTTGCTAGACAACTATTCCTGCAAAATTCTTCCCTATGTACTTTTCCTTGGAGGTTATATATGGAGGTTAGGTACTTCATCTGTCTGGTGGCCACAATTTGGTCCACCCAAAATCTTTAAGTAAGCATCTATAGAACTTCCTCTATGAGAGTGGCTCAGCAGAAACAAATCTGACTAGTATCCATGAGGACACAGGTTTGGTCCTTGGCCTCACTTAATGGGTTAAGGATCTGGTATTGCTTGAGCTAAGGTGTAGGCCGCAGATGTGGCTAAGATCTGGAGTTGCTGTGGCTGTAGTGTAGGCCAGAGGCTACAGCTCCCATTTGACCCCTAGTCTGGGAACCTCCATATGTCATGGGTGAAGCCCTAAAAAGAAAAAAAAAAAAGGTTAAAAAATTATAGAACTTCCTCTATATGTTTACAGGCCTGCCTTTTTATCTTTCAGGTTGTGCAATTTATATTTAGTAAAACAAACATGGACTTTGGAGATAGACAGACTTTAAAACGCAGTCCTACAAAGCTGAGTTAACTCTAGGGAGGACATTTTGTTTCCGAGGACCTCGGTTTCCTTACTGCAGGGGTGACTATTTAATCTACTGCTTAGGGCTGGTATGCGGACGAAATGAGATCAGAGTGTAGGTACATTTCTCTACTCGATGCCTGGCATCAAGTAAGAATTTAAAACCTGTTCATTCCCCTCATCCTTTCTTTTTCTTTATCCCTCTCTTAGCTGACTTGATATTTTCCTCATCTTCCTAAAGCTATTGCTCCCATAAATGGTTGTCTATTTTCTGGAAAACTTTTTAGTCTTCTTTTTGCCTGTATGGGGCTTCTACATTCACCCTAGGAGAGTAATCAGGTGCTACTGATTGCATCTTGGCAAAACACAGATGAAAGTGTGGTAGACTAAGAATCAGGAGCACTCCGCTCTACCCCTGGCTTTGAAGAGAGTTTCATAGTCTTGAACAAGTCACTCCTGTGTTCCCTCCCAAGTAGTGAGGATGCTAATATTTATCCTACTACCTCAGAGGTGATTTGTTACTTCAAATAACAAAATTACGCAAAAACATTGAAAAGTTGGCAATAAAATTAAAACAAAAAACTATGATTATTATCATAGCTTTATTAATCTGAAACATGTCCTAGAAGACTAAAGGGCTTTCCTCTAAAAATAAAATAACAAGGCCAGAGGGCAACTGTGTAGTCCACTTTGTAATCCAATAACCTGGGTATTTTTTTCCTTCAGTGTCACAAAAGCCCCCGTATCACAAATTTTTGGTGGAGGTAATGATAAACTGATTCAGGAGGCTTCAGGATTCCTAAGAGGCATTCATGGTTATATTCAGGCAATCATTCTCAGTCAAGGTTGGTGAGAGCTACAGTGTACTGGAGAAAATTCTGTTTTGTTTTTTTTTTTTCCATCTTCAAAGTAGTTTGTGAATAAATGAAACTCTGTCAAGGAAGTTGGAGTTCTAGCTACAAATGTGGTGTATTTCCTTTGAAATAAAGTATAAGAACCAAAATTAAAATCCAAGAATTTGCATCTCTGAGTCTTGATGTGCAGACCTTGGGATCTCCTGACACAAAGGTACTCTTCAGACTCTTCCTAGATTAGTGGAAATTACAGTTTCGGCTTCTGCCTGAATATATGAAATTTGACATCAGTGGCAGAACAAAGCTGTGGGGAAAACAACAGACCTTTGTCTGGTTGGGATGTAACCATTTTCCATTCAAGGTGAATCACTGACAAATCTTTATAGGAGAGAAACTCCGCAAAGTATTGTGTAAGCCCATCACCACTCAACAAAGACTGCACTTTATTTTTCATTTCAAAGCCTGTTTTCCCCTTCTACCCACTCATTTCCCCTCTGTGAACTCCTTTTTACCAGAAGGGGTTTTGGCAGAACAAAGATGTGAAAAGAAATCCAGTCAAGCAGATACAATGTTAGCAAAACACATAATAGGAGGTAACAGCATGACTCAGGAAAAGAGATTTCAGCTATTAAATCCCAGAAACTTTCTTCGATTAAGAAGAATAAAGATGCAATAAAGAATGCAATAGGACAACAAAGCTAATCAATTACAGGATTCCTTCCATTTGAGACACTTTTAATTGTCATTTGAGAAAGGGACTTGAGTTCATTGAAAAACGCTCATATTCACAAATCTCTAAACCAAAGACCATGGAATAGGAGTATAGCAAATTACTATGTGTCTTGATGCCTAGTAATGCCATTTAATAAAATAACTATTTTCATTCACTCATTCAACAGATATTGGTTGAGTACATACCATATGCCAGGTACCCCTTTAGTAGACTGTATTAGAGACTATGGTGGGGTAAATACATTCAAACTTACACTGAATTCAGTTCTTTCAACACACCAATACCTTTCCAAATAGTTCTGTGCTATCGGTAGCAAATAACCCTCTTTTTTTGCCATCTACTATGGTCAGAAAAGCAAACAAACACCTAGAATTCAAGCAGAAGTGATGGGCAGGCACTGCCGTTTGTTGGACGCATGGAGAAAGGCTTCAGAATGTGACTGAGGGTATATGGGGTGGGGGTGGGTGTAGAAGGGTGCATTTTATCACAAGTCGAAGATATGTTAAGAGAAGGAACATAAATCTCTTACATAGCTCTGGTCAAGTTTTTCCAGATGGTTTTTAAATCCACACAGTGCTCTTTTTTTGTTTGTTTACTTTTCTTTATCTATGAAAATACTAAGGAACAGCCAAGTTTAGGGAATTTACATCATCCTCTTCTTTTATATCCATTAGGCCAAGAATCACCCTTCCCTTAAGCCAGTAGCAAAGATTAGGCTATACAATTTACAAGATGTAAGAGGGACATTGGTCCAAGGCAATTTCTGAAGGAAGGACATGGTTATTTTACAGACATATAGGACTGTAGAGAAAGAAAATATTGGAGAGTTGGGGATATTGAAAGAAGCAAAGTCCTTATTTAAGAGATAGACTTTGGGAAGAAAAAAATGCAGAGTAGAATTAGCAAAGGAGGCAGTACTCATGTGAGATATTTCAGAGGCTACAGTCTGATCATTGCCCAAGATCCTGGCAGAGAGGCTCCATTTTTGTAAGGTACAGATTAGTCAGTGGTAAAGAATAATTTTTTAAAGGATAAAAGGAGCTTTCTGCAAATACAACATAAATATGAATTAAAGATTTTAACTAATTTCTAAAGGAGGAAGAGAAAGAGACAGTTTTCAATCAATCAGAATGCTAAAATGAATTTGTTAATAGAAACAAGACTATCTAATAGCCTACTGAGCAATAAATTGTAATGTTTGCGTTATTGTTTCAACCAGGAGCAATTCAATTGTATCTCTACTGGATAAAATTCATTTGCATAGTTATGAATAAGAATCATTTGCTTTGCCATGGAGAAGAATCAATTGCAACTTATCTTCTATAATTTATTTAATTTCTAGACCTACAGAACATACAAAAGAATCAATTGCAACTTATCTTCTATAATTTATTTAATTTCTAGACCTACAGAACATACAAAGCCTAGTCATTAGAAGATTAATCAAAATTGTGTTTTCCTAGAGAATCATATTATCCTTTAAGTGTCCACCAGACAATACCCAGCATGCCAGTGAAAGATTGTTTAGTGTTATCTTGCGCCCGTTTTCAAGCTTAGATTTTTTCTTAATCTTAGACTTGGAGACATTTTCCTCCTCTGGTGTCTGTATAGTTTTGACGTTAATAAAAAAATTACTTAGATCTTCATAAAGTTTTAAAATCCATGATAATTCTCAGAAAAGTTATGCAGAATAGGGAGGGAATAACTCCCATTCTTCAGTCACCAGCAAGCTTCTGAAAGTTTATTTACTTAACCTTCCCTTGTACCTAGAGAATAATTATCCACATATCTTATATAGAACAAAATAAAATATCCTTTTCTTTGGATATATACACAGGAGTGGAATTGCTGGATCATATGTAGTTCTATTTTTAGTTTTAAGGAAATTCCATACTATTTTCCACAGCGGCTATACCAATTCATGTTCTCACCAGCAGTATAAAATGGTTCTGTTTCTCCACAGCTTGGGCAACTTTTTTTTTTTTTTTTTTTTGTCTTTTTGTCTTTTGTTGTTGTTGTTGTTTTTGCTATTTCTTGGGCCGCTTCCGCGGCATATGGAGGTTCCCAGGCTAGGGGTTGAATCGGAGCTGTAGCCACCGGCCTACGCCAGAGCCACAGCAGCACGGGATCCGAGCCGTGTCTGCAACCTACACCACAGCTCACGGCAACGCCGGATCGTTAACCCACTGAGCAAGGGCAGGGACCGAACCCTCAACCTCATGGTTCCTAGTCGGATTACGTTAACCACTGCGCCACCACGGGAACTCCCATTTTTTTTTTTTTTTTTCAACGTTTGTTATTTGCAGACATTTTGATGACAGTTATTCTGAGAGATATGAGATTATACCTCATTGTGGTTTCTATTTGCATTTCTCTGATTAATAATATTAAGAATCTTTTCTTATGCCTTTTGGCCATTTGCATGTCTTCTTTGGAAAAATGTCTATTCAGATCTTCTGCTCATCTTTTAATCCTTTTTTTTTGGTATTGAGTTGTATGAGCTGTTTATATATTTTGAATATTAAACTTTTACTAGTCATTATCATTTGCAAATATTTTCTAACATTCAATAGCTTGTCATTTATTTCTACTTCTGGGTAATTTTCAAAAACAAACAAACAAAAAACCAAAACACTAACACAGATGAATGGATAAATAAGAATGGTATAAATATACAATGAGATACTACTCAGCCATAAAAAAAATGAAATTTTGCCATTTGTAACAACATAGATGAACTTGGAGGATATTATGCTAGGTAAAATAGCCAGAGAAAGGCAAATCCTCTATTTCTTATATATGGAATCTAAAAAATAAAACAAATTAGTGAATATAACAATAACAACAAAAACCTCAAAAACAAAAACAGAATCACCAACACAACAAACTAGTGGTCACCAGTGGGCAGAGGGAAGAGAGGAAGGACAAAATAGAGGTACGGGATTAAGAGGTACAAACTAGAATGTATAAAATAAATTGTAAGGATATACTATATAGCATAGGGAATAAAACAAATATTTTGTAATAACTATGGAGTATAATCTATAAAATGGAGATAGACTGGGTGCATTGTAAAAGTAAATATCCCTTTTTACAGTATTGTGATGCAGAATTAGATTTTGTAAATGATCTAATAGAATGTTACTTAAATTGTATTTTTCAGTATCTGAGTATTCTATTCTATTCGATATGTTCTTTATATGTGAGCATCCTGACAGCTTTTTTAATGAGACTACGGATTTATAATTTTTAATGAATTTTTTATCTGCCCACCTGAAGATGGAGTGTATGGTTTTGCGTACGGTAGAGTATGTACGTCCCAAGTGACAAGTTAACGTGCGTGGGCACAGAGGTCCTGAGCAATATTATAGGGGATGAGAGATACACAAAGAGGTACAGCTGGGCCAGACATAGAGGACAGTGATGCAGTGCAGCAGCTGACTACAGAGAGTAGATTAGGCAGTCCAAAGCTTTATGAAAAAAAAAAAAAAAAAAAACAGGCATAGCTACAATCAAACTTAGAGAATAGTAGTAGTAGAAGGTCCAGTTCAATTATCAGCAACTAGTGGAAAAGGTTCCAAACATTAATCATGCCAATAGCAATCAGAAATCTGTGGAACCAGGAAACAGAACTCAGCTTACTTACTCTAGAGAGATCACTGTAAAGGAACAAAATTTGCCACCCCAAAACATGTTTCTTTGGTCCAATGATTAATTTAGGCTGATTATTTTAAGAAACAGAAGTTTCAGGAAGTCTTTCTTTTACCTCCCCCTTAGCTATATAAATAATGTAGATAGAGGACCTGAATAAGATGGGAGAAATCACCACACATAACTATAGTATGAACTAGGTGTGATAGACAGGAAGGAACATAACATAGCCTGTGTGTTAAATTCCTCTCTGTGTCCCATTGTCTCTGTCAAAATTTGTTCTCCAAATATTTGCTTCTCCACCTCCATGTAAAGTGCTTTCCTCCTCTTTTAAATCCCAAACCAATACCTGCCACATCCTCTTTTGTCTTTAACTGAAGATGGTATTTAAGTGAGGGCTTTAGCCATTTTGACAAGTTACTCAGTTTTCCTGTGTCTCTCTCTCTCATTTACACGTTATTTGATTTTCTCCTGTGCATATGTTTCATGTCAATTTAAATCTTGGACAGGCCAGAAGGACATAGAAGGATAGAGGAAAATTTTTTCCTCCCTGACAGTACCAAGCAGAATAACCAAGGCTAAAACCTGGATGTGTAACTTCTATTTAAGTCTAAACTTGCACAGTTTACATTTTGGGAAAGCATGTTTTTTTCCTTGGCACAACATAACTGTATTATTGGCTTAAGAATAAATGTGGTGAGATGCACACAAGGGATTAAGAAGGACCACATGAAAGTCCTATAGATAAGACTGGAGTCCTTGATATACTTGCAAAGATTGTTAGAATTACCAATAGTACCAAGAGGGAGTCTAAGACTTAGAATAAGAAGATTTTAAAAACTGGAGTAGGAATGATCCTGGAATAGAAGTAGGAATATAGTCACAATTAGGAAATTCTCAAGGTAATGGAATAGAACCAAATCTAAGAATAGATAACATCTTATTATTTTATTATCTTTTCACCTTGAGCAAAACAATAGAGTATGTATTGCTGACCATCCTATTTAATATCCTGGAGTGCCTTTAATAGTATCTTGGTATAGAAAGACTTGTACATGTGAGCTTATATTCATTCTACAATGTCTAGACTCTTTCTCTATATCAACTTTTAGTATATGATTGCCATCACCTCTTTTATAAAGTCCTACCACTTGAGACTTGCTATCTGAATTGACATACATTTCTTGTTATTTCCCTTACCTGTTTTCCCGGTTTAAATCTTCCAAACTTTATAATTTTATATCCTTTCCAATTATTTTTATAATTATTTATTCCATGGCTTTTGAAGTTAATGATCTTGCATCTGGATGCTCTGTAGATTTAAATCTATTTATCAGTCTGGCATTAGGTCATTATTTCTACTCTGTGGCTCTTCGCTTCCTGAAATTTTTAACTATTCCCCTTAGCTATTGCGTGTGAGATGTAGCAGTGCTGACTCTATCGGTCCATGAGAGCTGATTATTAAGTATTCAGAAATTTTGTGAGTAGGTTGTTCAATTGGCCATTGTGGGAATATTTAATTCTGGGAAATGTATAGTTCCTGTATTTGACATATTTACTTTATATCTGAGTATAGCTGAGAAAATTGAGGTACAGAAAGCTCATTAATTTCCTCAAGAATCGTAGAACTAGAATATGGTCTTCTCTGTTCTAACTCCTGTTGTGGTCCCTTAGTATAAGACAATGTTGAAATGCAATTAATTAGTGATTCAGTTTTTGTTTCATGCAATCCAATATAATGTTTATAGCTAAAAGTAAGGAACAAAGTGGTTCTATGTGCATTTTCGTACAAAATGTAACTCTAAGAAGATTTAGATATTTCAGTTCCTAAAATAAAGTTAAAATAGGTTTAAATTTGTGAGACTCACTCCATAAAGATTACTTCCTCCTAGGTATTTCAAATGAATTTTATGCAGTTGGTACAAAGCTAAACTGTCATTATGGAACTTGATGAATTAATATCTCCCAATAAATAAGAATGAGAGAATAAGTTAATATTACATTTCTACATACCTCTATATTAAAATGATGGTAGGTATATTGGTTACATTGAATGCCAGGAAATATGTGATGAAATGAAGACTTACAAATATACAGTGCAAACTGGAAATGTCCATTACAAATTGATATCTAACACTGGTAAATTGAACCACTTAATTTTCCCACCACTACCAAACCCCACAAACATTTAGCCCTAACCTACAACTTTTACCCTGCCTTTACCCCTTGGCTTTATAGAATCATGCTTCCTTTAAGGATCTGCTACTTGTACTTTACAGATAAAGTTTTCACCATCTTTCCTGCAGAGCCAGTTCTTGTCAGAGTCTCTCTTCCTTAAAAACAAACAAACAAACAAAAAGTTAACAGGAAGCCCTTCTGACTATGACTTGAGCTGATCAGAAGCTCCTCAAGATAAGAGTTCACATATCAGGTTTCTTTTTCCTGTTTACTTCTTTCTATTGCTTTAAAGCTTCTTTCTGTTAGAACCATCTTTGTTGCCCACTATGTCAGCTGACTTCTGCATCATTTCATCACTGCCCTTTAGCATTAAAAGCAAAAACATTATTTATCTATCAGTGCATGAACAGCATTTGAATATCGGGAGACTCTTTCACTCCCTCAGTGCCGTCATTGAATTGTTAACCAACACTCCTGGTTTATTATTTGAACTTTTCCCACTGCTACAATCTTAGCTCAAACTTTCATCATATTGTTTATATAGGTCTCTCTTATTTTCTTTGTATCAAATTTTCTGCCCTATTTTTAATGACCTTTAGAATTAATTTTTCCAAAATCATATCACATTCTATCTGTACATGGTAATTTTTGTATTCTTAAGATTCAGCATTACCTACATCAAAATGTATTTCTTTAAAATATTTGCTCCAAAGATAATCCATTTTTCAAATATTTGTTATTAATAAAGTTCTCCTGGCTATAAATGCTATAATATTCTGCAGAAAAGCAGAAATACTTGAAAAATATTGAGATTACTTCAAATAATGTATTTTAGAGATAGCTATCATTAACATATATTATGTGTTTCAGTGCACACATAATTTTCTTGGATATGAAGTTTGGTAATGTCATAACAGCTGAGCCGCATGCTGATGGTTGGGATGAGGTTGTTCTTCAAGTAGATGATGCAAATATTTCTTACCTTATTTAAAAAAAATAGAATTTGATTTGCTTTATTTTTCTCCCTATTTTGGTAAGAATGGCAACTTTTTTAAAATGTTAACTCTAAATTCATTCACATGTCAATAAAACTGCTTTTTAATTTTTACTTTTATCACTGTATTCCTTCAAAGGCATTTATTCATGCCTTGCATATGTAGCACCTAACAATTTACACAATAGATGAATATGCTGTGCTCTTGCCCTCAGAGTGTATAATCCAACAGTGGGAGTTGTAACAAGCACATAAATTATTTTAAAACAAATTAAAATGACACCAGGGTCATTAGAAACAAAGTGCCTCTTTCTAAAGAGATTTCTTTCTCCTAGTGTTGTGGAAAATTAAAGGATGGGCAGCAGTTAAACTGAAATTTGAAATGTAAGTACCCATGTGGAAGAACTACCAACACAAGTGACTAGAAAAGAAAGCTGAGAGTATATTTGTAAAAAGAAGCTGTGTCATTGAGTGGGATGAGATGCAAGACAAAGATGGAGAATGGATCAGGTTGAGGCAGAGGAGAACCTGAATTTAAGGAGTAAGTATTCTTGCATTACTTTGTAGAGCAGGGCATCTTTGAGCGTTTCTGTTCAAGAAAATGACAATACTATAGCTGTGCGTTAGGAACTCAGCAAAGGGATATAAGATCCTTGAGGAAGGGAAGATCTTGGAGTTAGAGCAAGTTTCAAAGTACAGGTTAGAGGAAGTGAGGGCTTAAATGAGAGTAGTGGCTGTGAAGGCCACAGGGAAAAGAGGAATTTAAGAAATAGCAAGGACTCAGAGTGACTGGACTCACTGCTGAATGTGATGAACGTGATGGGAAAAATTAAAGAATGCATTAAAAATATCATCAACATCTTACTGGATGAAGAGGAGAACTGGATGTCCTGAGGAGTTTAAAAAGGTGTGTGTGGGGGGGGGAGAATTTAGATAAAAGATGACTTTGATTTCAGATACAGAGATTTCAAATGTTAATTAACTCTAGAAACATTTTTCAGTATCAAGTGCAACTTACTTTGACTTTCAGAACTTTTAATTGTTATTATTAACTACTTTGGCTCAACTATTCCTTCTTGAAAAGGACATTCAAGTCATTTGTCCCTGGTGTGCTCCTATCTCTTGTACTTTAAGATATTTCTATCCTGTAATCATGTCCTCTCTCTTTAGAAGGCATATGTTTGGTTCTCACAGTGCCTTCCCCTCTGCCCTGCCCTGTAATCTGTGTGTGTTGCCTAGGATATTGTTTTGACTGCCCTCACTGATCTGGCTAAGCTTGAATCATCCTATAACCATGACCTTGCTAGAACAATGCTGTCTGTATCTGCTAAAAGGGCAGGATATTCACATTTGAGACACACGCTTGAAATCAAAGTTCACTGAAATATTTCTATGATATTTCATGGGAGTGGGTAGTAGGTGTATCTTACGTTCTTTGAAATTACGTCAATTCGTTTAGAAATCAAAACCCAGAACTTGGGCAAGCTGCAATTTTCTGTGGTTACTGAATGATAATTCTAGTTTTGGTAAAACAAATAAGTAAATTCTACTAGGGTGTGCCAAATGGCTGCCTTTACTTGTTCAAAAGGAATTCTCCAAGTTAAACCATTGCTTTGTAATTCGATGATAGTTCTCAAATGAATTACAATTGCTTTTGCCCTATATTATACATGCAAACTACAAAATGATTTTTTTAACAATAGGGTCAAAGTTTCTCAGTTATGATTCTGGTCCTGATTTCAATATTGTCCCTATATTCTTTCTGACAACTCTATACCAGAGGAAATAGTGACTAGGAATAGTGTCAACTTGGAATTTATATAATTACATGATAAGACTCAGTTTTTGTGATACCATGTTTGCTTGCAAAGGTTTTCTGCCTTTGATATTAATGTCAACAATAGCTGAAGGAATTTTTGTTTCAAAGAACAGTGGAAACTGGCATTGATATAACTGGATTTATTCACTCTTTAGAGCTAAAGCATTGGAAAATCAAGACTGAGCAATATGGTGATGTTTCAAATTATAGACGTGTGCATATATATAATTCTCAACTCTTCATTTGAACAAGCTTCACTCCTCAAACCAGTGATTTCTTAACAATGTACTCTTGATTACATCTTCCCTCTTTACAATAGTAATGTGTAACCATGTGTCTTTACTGTATCACGCCTTCTAAGTCAGGTACTGCTTTTAATGCTTGGCTGGTACTTGAAAACCCACTGAGACAGGGCAGTCTCTTCCATGGGAAAAGGGCAGGACTCATGCTGTACAGAAGTCTGCATCAAGTCAAAGGGCAGGGAGACTGCATCATGCTCGCCTGATTTGTCAGTAAGTAATCCTAAAGCACTTAGATTTTGTAATCAAGAGTTTTTGCTGGGTTTTGGTACCAATAAACTCTCTCCTTATCATTAAAAAAAGCAAAAAGAAAAGTGATAAAGAAGCCAGAAAGAAACACTCTCTGTTTTTCAGTCGCTGCTTTAGGCGAAAAAGTGAATTTTACAGAAACACAAAGCGGTATTGTGTCAGTCATATTAAAACAAAAATAACCATTTAAAAATTATCCTATGACCTACTTGGATTCTAAATCTTGACCGTTCACTTGTTGTTAATCATGACTCACAGATCCTGACCACCAAACTCAGGTTTTCTTGACTAGTCTACTGTTTTTTTCATTGACTTGGTATTCATAAAACCAAGGTCATTTCCCACAGACAGGATGTTAAAGTAAGGCCGTGGACTGCAGCTTAACACACACACTTCTAGGCTATGGACTGTAGCTAAACACAAAACACACACTTCTAGGCTACGGACTGAAGCTAAACACAAAAACACATCACTTCTAGGTAGTGACTTTTCTAGGCTATAATGTTGCAAATATATATATTTTTTTCCTTGCTTAAAAAGTTATTACAGGAGTTCCCATTGTGGCTCAATGGTAATGAACCCGACTAGTATCCATGAGGATGTGGGTTTGATCCCTGGCCTTGTTCAGTGGGTTAGGGATCTGGAGTTGCCATGAACTGTAGGGTACATCGCAGATGTAGCTCGGATCTGGCATTGCTGTGGCTGTGGTGTAGGCCAGCAGCTACAGCTCCGATTCGACCCCTAGCCTGGGAACCTCCATATGCCTCGGGTGTGGCCCTAAAAGAGATAAAAGACACAAAAAAAGTTATTATAGGAATTCCCGTCATGGCTCAATGGAAACCAACCAGATTTTATCAATGAAGACACGGGTTTGATCCCTGGACTCACTCAGTGCGTTAAGGATCTGGCATTGCTATGAGCTGTGACATAGGCTGGCAGCTATAGCTCTGGTTCAACCCCTAGCCAGGGAACTTCCATATGTCATGGGTGTGGTCCCACAAAGACAAACAAACAAAAAAAAGTTATTACACCTGAAACAGAATTTAACTCTCTTGGTATTTTTCCATTACCATATTATTCATTTGCTAAGGTTTTTAACTTATAAAACGTCTCTGTTCAGTGGATAGGAAGAGAAATGATGTAGACAATTTACAAACTCAAGATAGTAATTCTGAATTTATAAAACAGATTGATTTAGAAATTACTGACTCAATATTTAAATCTATTTTCACCATGGCTGATGATTCCTATCAAGAGTGCAAAAGTAGGTATTGTTCTATAAAGGAGGATATGAAAAAACAAGAACCAGAAAAAATCTGTAGCTGTCCACTATACAATGCTGTGAAATTTGGTATTTACCTTTTTGCATTAGTTGTCAGAAATGCTTTGGCCAAATATTTAGTAATTTATACAAATATTCAAGCTGTGCATTTTGTGTACCAATCTTAATCATGACAATTTTTCTTTTTCTTTTTTTTTTCTTTTTGGTCTTTTTAGGGCCGCACCCGTGGAATATGGAGGTTCCCAGGCTAGGGGTCAAATCGGAGCTGTAGCCTCCAGCCTACACCAGAGCCACCGCTACACCAGATCTGAACTGCATCTTCGACCTACACCACAGTTCACAGCAATGCTGGAATCCTTAACCCACTGAGCAAGGCCAGGATTGAACCTGCAACCTCATGGTTCCTAGACTCATTTCTGCTGCATCACGATGGGAAATCCATGATATTTTTTCTCTATCTTTTTTACAAAAAACTTTATTTATTTACTTATCTTTTTAGTGCCACACCTGCAGCATATGGAGGTTCCCAGGCTAGGGGTCAAACTGGAGCTGTACCTGCAGGTCTACACCACAGCTCACAGCAATGTGAGATCATTAACCCACTGAGTGAGGTCGGAGATCAAACTTCATCCTCATGGATACTAGTCAGGTTCTTACCCTGCTGAGCCACAATGGGAATTCCTAAAAAAAATTTTTTTTTCTTTTTTTTTTTTTGTCATTTCTTGGGCCGCTCCCGCGGCATACGGAGGTTCCCAGGCTAGGGGTCGAATCGGAGCTGTAGCCACTGACCTATGCCACAGCCACAGCAACTCGGGATCTGAGCTGCGTCTGCAACCTACACCACAGCCACTGGCAACACTGGATCCTTAACCTACTGAGCAAGGCCAGGGATCGAACCCGCAACCTCATCGTTCCTAGTCAGATTCGTTAACCACTGAGCCATGATGGGAACTCCCCCCTAAAACTTATTTTAATTGAGCTTAACTTATACTGTTTAAAGTTGTTTTAAATCTGGTTTGGAGCTAGTTATAGGATAAATAGATCAAATTAAAGCACATTTAACTACAAATTTTCCATAATATACATTTTAATAATTTTAAACAATGCCCTACAAATAATAATTTACTAAAAATCAATGCAATGTGAGTCTATTACTATTTCTTTCTTTTCTCTCTCTCTCTTTTTTTTTTTTTTTTTTTTTTTTTGTCTTTTTTAGGGTCACACCCATAGCATATGGAAGTTCCCAGGCTAGGGGTTGAATGGATCTATAGCTGCCAGCCTATGACACAGCCACAGCGATGCAAGATCCTACCTACACCACAGCTCATGGCAATGCTGATCCTTAACCCACTGAGTGAGGCCAGGGATTGAACTTGCATCGTCATGGATCCTTGTCAGTTTCATTACCACTGAGCCACAATGAGAATTCCCTATTACTATTTCTTCATTTTTTTGTAAAGCACCAATAGAAGATTCTAGGTCTTAAGGTTTCAAGGTGGCATCAAGATATAATTACTGGCTTACCAAAAACCCAGTAGAATTTTCTAAACTTTTTAGATCAGGCTAGGACTTTTCATAGGCAAAAGGAAAAATCAGCTAAACCAAAGGAGCCTGGGTGAGGCAAATAGGTCACTGAGTATTTCAGAGACAATTTATGTTTGGTATTGATGGGTTTCTCATAATATCTTTTTCTTTAGCTTTTTTAGAATCTTCTCAGTCAGTTCAGTAACATTTATTCAGCACCCCAAAATTGTACTGAATACATACTTGTGTTTTAATGTGTGCTTATGAAATTAATGTCTGTCATAGCTTGTTTAAAATAGTTTGGAGGGTAGAGCTCAGATATTTCAACTCAAAGTGCTAGATGAATCCAGGAATTTTAAACCATTCTGTAATGGTAAGTGTTCTAAAAGGCTATGTTTTTCTCCAGGAAGTTGGTGGAGGGCACATCTCTTACATTATCACCCCTGAACATACTACTTGTGGTGAAGATTGTCACAGTGTTTTGCAGATTCTCCTGTCAAGAGATGGAGTCTATTTCTTCATTTTTTAAATATGGACTGGTCCTGCAACTTGGTTCAGCTGACAGAATGCAATGTAAACCAAGCTGTGCAGTTATGAACATGGCCTTCAAAAACTTTTCACATTTCTTCAGACTCTTGTCCCTCTATAATTACCGAGTGAGCAAGTCTCATCCTATTGGCAAAGTAGAGACAGCAGAGGGGAGCCATCCCAGCTGTAACCAGCTGTCAGCTGATTATCAACCCTAAGGTGATAATCAGCTCTCTTCAGTCCATGAATAAACCCTTCCAAAATGAGTCTAGCCAGGCCAAGATCAGCAGGGATGTCCAGCTGACCCATAAACTCATAAGCAATAATAGATGATTATTGTTTTGAGTCATTAAGTTTAGGGGTGGCTTGTGCATGACAATAGGTAACTGATGACATCATTTTCAAATCCTCTGAAAGCTGCCTGTTTTCAGCTCACCTCTTCCCTCTTCTCCATAACAATGCCTGTGGCGTTTCAGCTGTCATAAATTTTAAGGTAATTTATATGAAAGCAAAGTCTCTAGGACTAAGAGAGATGCCATCAAGCTCAAATACTGGATCTTGCTCCTCTAGTGTGGCTGAAAACTCAAGGGAGTAGCTTTTCTGGTTTCTCAAATGACTGCAATAGTTTTAAGATTGGCAGTCAACATGCAAATATTCAGAAAAAGTTATTCCATCCCTTGCTTTTTTGTTATTTGTTCCATTATTTATTCAAATTTGCCTTTAAGAAGTTGGTTTTGTGTCCTGGATAAAAGTCCCTTTTTGGATTTTAGATTCATCCTTAAAGTTTTCTGCTAGGAGTGAAGCTCACTGGCTTCAAGGAGTTTCTGTATATACCATCGATGGTAGTTCCCAAGATATAGTCAGTAAATTTCTCTGCTGCATACTAAGCTTCTATGTTGTGCTTGCTTATCCTAAGAAAATATACCACCACTCTCGGCTTTTTAATACTTGTAGCATCTTCAAGTACTAAAGTGCCTTGATTACTGAAATATACTAGAAAATATCAGGACAACATATCTCTGAATATAAAGAATACACATTTAAATCTATCTTTAAAGTAACATACTAAGGAGAATGTTCTAGTTTTTGACTGTTTGCCTAGATTTCCCATTTCACTTAGAAGGCCACTAGCAATTTGCTTTACTGGTTCACAGGAGAGAGAGAACCAGCTGATTTCTAGAAAATAAATATAACCTACATTGAGGTTCATTTCAATATTCCTCAAAACTTTTTGTGGTCTCCTTCATTCACAATTGATCTCCAAATTACCAATGTGTCATTCTTGGTTCAGTGTTTAAATTGTATATTCCACCTATAGCTATTCTCCAGAAAATCTCTATAGATTGTTACTCTTATTATTGCTTTTAAGAGCTTTCTTAGAATCTAATTTCTAATAATCTTGTAACTTTATTCATACTATTTGTACTAATATATGTTCACATTTATGTTATTTCCTTTTCAGAGAGATTTCATATCTATAGTTGTTTGAAGTATTCAATCTCTAAATCCGAAGGAGTGACTAATCAATGGTAAAATTTTTGGCACTATGGATGTGTTGAGAGAACTCAGTCAAACCTCTCTTACCAGTTATCTGCCATCTCCATTGTTAAAAACTGCTTTGGGGTAAACCCTTGCTTTTCTTTCTTGCTGTATTTCAACCAGGTCAATCCTAAGTGTAAGCAAATCCAGTCCCTGACATACTCATTATTTACACTCCTTTCATAGCTACGTGCTTAGTGAGTAAGGAAGAGGAAAGGGAGGTGCATGTGTGTGTACACCTGGGCCTCCAGGGTAAGTTATCCTTTCCATTCCGCTTGGCTCCTCACCATAACAAGTCATGATTATTTTGCATTTTGATGCCCTGAAATCTCTCAGGAAGGAGTTACTCTGTTTGCAGCTGCTTAAACCATTTAGATTCAACAAAGCACCATTTTGTAAATGATGACATCTGCACAGCACATGATTCTATAATACAGGCACCTGCAATCTTTTTGGTTGCTATGGCAATTTGGTAGGGGGACTAGTTGGCAAGTGAATATAGCTTTTACTTGAATAGGAGTCTTGAATTTCCTGGGCATAGAGCCCTGCCAGTGCTACTAAAACCAACTAGACAGACTGGGGGTCAAAGAGTAAAGAACAAATGGAATGTGAGGTCAGTAGCTCTGAGCTGAGAGCAAGTAGGGGATACAAAATGGCCTGGAATGTACATGAGAAACTGCTAAACTTAGTTCTGGTGACTCTAAAAAGTTAATAAAAAATGCCAAATGTCAAACTCTTGGTAACCTACTAAAAAAGTAGCTTACATTCTGAGAAAATTAATCACAGCATGATATATATACACAATTAAAACATAAAATTTTGAAATGCTGGTGCAAAGGCCAATTCCAGCTGATGTAATTTTCTCAGATTAAGTTTCAATGAATATTACATTTCCAAGAAAATTATATTGTGATATTAAAGAAAAGCCCTATTGCAAAATCATATCACAGCCCCATTTGCAATAAAAGGAATGAAAATGAATACAGATTACTAGGACTGAGTCAAGTCCCCCTGTATCAAAGCATAAGATACAAGAGGTTAATTTTCACCCACCAGATTCTAAAATTGCTCACATGAATTTTCTCATTTATTCATATAAACTAGACTACATGTTGTGCGAGGACAAATTAAGGATTTAGCAAGGAAAAATGCACAATAAATGGTAGCAATTTCAGAGTTTGAATCGAAGTTGTCTGAACATGGAGCTACTCTCCAGTGATTCCAAACATGAAAAAAAAAAAAAAAACAGGGAGGGGCCTGAAGGTAAACTACAGTACCAGCATTTTTGTGATGTGTATATGACATTGGGCCTGGACAACTCAAAAGAATTCTAAATGTTTCTCATCCTTGTCTTGGACTTTCTCTGTGTTGTAGAATCATTACAGTATGATCACCTGAGCTACTACAGAATCAAAAAGGCAGAGACTAGGAGTTCCCGTCATGGCTCAGTGGTTAATCAACCTGACTAGTATACATGAGGACATGAGTTCGATTCCTGGCCTCACTCAGTGGGTTAAGGATCTGGCACTGTCGTGAGCTGTGGTGTAGGTTGCAGACTCGGCTCAGATCCAGCATTGCTGCGACATAGGCAAGCAGCTGCAGCTCTGGTTTGAACCCTAGCCTGGGAACCTTCATATGCCATGGGTGTGGCCCTAAAAAGACAGAAAAAAAAAACAAAACAAACAAACAAAAAAAAAGGCAGAGACCAGACCTTACCTTAAATATTCTGGGTTCAAAAATCCCTTGTGTCTAGAGCTTCAAAAAAATACATTTTTAATAACCTGCCAGGTTGATTCTGATACACACTTAAGTTTAAATATCACTTATTTCCTTGTGGAACATTAGTGAAGAAATACTCAGCTGTATACAATTTTATAAAATATAACTTTCTTAGGCTTAATAAACACAATGATGATGAAACAAAAAACAGGAATTACGTCCATTATTTAGCTACAATTTTTTACAGCTGTCAGGGAGGTCCAAGGGCATGAAGTCTCCATCTCAAATTGTTCTTTCTTCAGCCTTAACTTAATTCACCATCCCAGGCGTAACAACCAAACTTCTTTAACTGGCATCGTCAATAGGATCTAAGGATTTTAACTGGTTTAACTTGCCACCCCCATGTTTCTCTGCCTTTTTTCCCTCCTTTTTTTGGTTGCAGCTGAAGCATATGGATGTTCTTGGGCTAGGGATCAAATCCAAGCCACATCTGCAACCTATACCACAGCTGTGGTAATGCCAGATCTTCAACCCACTTCGCCGGGCAAGGGATCAAGCTGGCCTTGCCACAGAAACAAGCTGGATCACTAACCCACTGCTCCCCCGCAATAACTCCTTCTCTGCCTTTTTTGCATTCAACCATTATAAATGTCAAATGTGTTTCCAATTTGATGTCAGTGTTTTGTGACAATCTGAGCATGCTTACTGATGTACCTCTGTGAAAAGACACACTAGGGCTGGTGACTGGGGCTATCCATTAGATTCAGATGATTGGGAAATAATCTCTATTTTAAAAATTATATATGTGCATACTGCCCATTCTACACACTAATCAAATTAATTATAAAATGTAATGAAAATTAACTATATTTATGGCCTCCATATACTGAATTCCTTAGACTTTTGAATTTTCTAAATCCAGTAACTTGTGCACAAAATCAAAGTTTCATAAATGTTGTGTGAGATTTGAAACAGGTAAGAGTAATTCTAATATGCTGATTTTACTTTTAAAAGAGCATTTTCCTATTCTGAGATTTAAATAATGTGTTTCTTTTAAAGTGTTGCATTGCTTTTTTCAAACAATATAATTAGACTCAATTTCTTTCTGGACCAAAAAGATGATTCACCTCAGATATACTTCCAAGGAGATAAAATCTCTGAAAGATGGATCACTGAGGAGATTTTAAAATCTAAATTTTAATTAATAAGTACTCTAAGGGGCTGCAATACCTGGGGCAAAGCCTGAGTCACAAACTGTTCTGTACTATCTCTGAAGCTGCAGAAAGTTCTTATTTTGCTTCTGCACGTCAAATAGTACCTCTAAGGAACAAATCTAAGTAAATTGAAAGTTCGCAAAGCCCCTTCTTGTGTCAGTTCAATATTGAAGTGTTCTTATTCATTTGGCAAAACCATTAAACATAAAAAAAAATTAAAGAAAAAAAATTTTTTAATTTGCCAAGTAGTTGATTGTGTGTGTGTGTGTGTGTGGCTTAGTCATTTTGAATAATAAATCAAAGGGGCATTAAATGAGACAAAAACGACTCAACTTTGGATAAAAAGCCATCAAACCAAAAATTATTGAACTAAAAATTCACAGATTTAAAATGTTTAAAATACTAGATACAGGCAGCACAGGTCTTTAATTTCTGAATTGAGTTTCTCATTATTTTAGTCCCTACTAATTTTCCCCTTCTGAAATTTTACAGCAAATTTGCATTCAAATGATGTGATTTAGCATATAAACATTGCCCATTTCTTAAATGTTATTCTATATAAATACAAATTTAAAGTTATCAATATGCACTAAAATATAAATATACAGATGTATATTTCTAACACATATTTTTATATATGCATGCACATATATCCATATATACTTTAACTGTTTCATATATTTTTCTCATTTTCCTATATCACATTATGGTCTCAGAGAGCAGAAACTATACCTCATACTTATTTGCTATTCTCCACAATTGTGAGTACATCTTATGGTAAAAGGGAACATGAAAAACACACTGCTTAATAGAAAGTGTCATTATATATTATAATGGTCAATTGCCTTTCCAAGTCCACATTACCAATAGAGATTTATAAGCCAATAGAATATAAACGTAATAATCCCTATACTCCCATTTCCCTCTACCCAGCCATTACCTGCCAAAATTTTTCCATTAGTTCTTCATCTTCACTAGTTGTTCATCTTTAGGTGGTTGGTTGCCTTGGTATTGCTTTTTGCCTTTGTTGAGGCAAATCATTTTTAGATAAAAGATAAAAGAGTATATCTTTCTTTTGGTTTTTTTTGGCTTTTTGGCTTTTTGCCTTTTCTAGGGCCGCTCCCGTGACATATGGAGGTTCCCAGGCTAGGGGTCGAATTGGAGCTGTAGCCACCAGCCTATGCCAGAGCCACAGCAACGCAGGATCCAAGCCGCGTCTGTAACCTACACCACAGTTCATGGCAACACAGGATCCTTTACCCACTGAGCAAGGCCAGGGATCAAAACCTTGCAACCTCATGGTTTCTAGTTGGATTTGTTAACCACTGTGCCACGACAGGAACTCCCAAAAGAGTATATCTTAAGAAGGTTTAAGATTATGCATTTATGCTCTTCATCTTTTTTAAGCAATACAAAATGATTACACTCACACTTGTATATATGTACTCAAATAATGACAAAGGTTCAAGATTTAATTTGAAGTAGGAGATATTTGCTGACATTTGAATCACTTGAATCCAAAGGTACTATTCGGCTAAACGATTCTAATTTTACTTCAATGATAGTGTTATTTTATGAACTTAAAAAAAAAAATATGCAGAGTCTCTTAAATAGGTTACTAACATGTGTTAATAATGGAGAAATTGAGGCTTGGATAATTGAGGTGTATTACACAAATCTCGCAGCAACTTAAAGACTGGCCTCAAAATCATGGAGGTTAGTGGGCAAACCACTAGGAACACTAATTTTAGGCCTCATCCTCGAAAAGGTGGGGATTAGGAACCTGATTTTAAACAACAGCTCTAAGTAATTCTTTCAGGCACTAAGAGCACACTCCAAGAAATGCAACTTCGTGCAGGATATTCTCTGTAGAACAGATTTAATTGTAATTGAAGTAAGTCAGAACAATTCCAAATGTCTTCTGCTTTTGTCGTATAACTAAGGCTTAGGTGATGAACTAGAAATAAGGCAGAATTTCTCCTCATTACGTAATGTCTTTTTTTTCTTGATAAATTTTCTGCAGTACGGAATCCCCTTCATGGCTCAGTGGTTAATGAACCCAACTACGATCCATGAGGATGCAGGTTGGATCCCTGGCCTTTCTCAGTGGGTTGGGGATCTGGCATTGCAATGAGCTGTGGTGTAGGTCACAGACATGGCTTGGAACCCGAGTTGCTGTGGCTGTGACTGTGATGTAGTCTAGCAGCTAAAGCTCTGATTTGACCCCTAGACTGGGAATCTTCATATGCCATGGGTGTGGCCCTAAAAAACAAAAAACTAAAAATTAAAAAAATATTTTCTGTTGTAGATAATATAATACAAATTTGGAACTGGAATATATGTGCATACCATATCATGTTAATGTAGTCTTTATTTTATGACAACTCCTTTAACTTTAGAGAGAAGCAAAATGCTGAGCTTGTTAGGCAAACGGAAATAAAGATGGCTAAAATTTAATTGAACACTCGCAGCATTCTAAATACTTTGTTTTAGCTCTCAACAACCCATTTAAATTTGCTGCTACTACCATCCTCTTACAGAGGGAAAGATGTAACCTCCCACACAACACCAATATAAAATAGTCTTCTCTGTTACAAAGTGATGGTGCTGGGTAGGGGAATAGAGATTTTTAGCAAGCACAGTCCAGACCCTTAATCACTGTGCTAATACACGACCAGTGAGCTGTTTGTATGTTTATTTATTTAATTTAGGTAACTATGACAGTTGGCAATGGCACCTCTGTCTTACCTGGGATGAAGGACCCTGACAATGGTCAGTTTTCCAGAAAGCAGAGCCTGAAATGAGGATTCGTGTTAGTTACCTATTGCTGCTCTAACAAATAACCATTAACTTAATGGCTTTTAAAATGACACCAATAGAGAAAATTAATAAAACCAAGAGCTGGTTCTTTGAAAAGGTGAACAAAATTGACAAACCCCTGGCCAGACTCACTAAAAAGAGGAGAGAAAGAACCCAAATAACCAAAATTATAAATGAAAAAGGAGAAATCACAACGGATACAGCAGAAATACAAAAAACCATAAGAGAATACTATGAACAACTGTATGGCAACAAGTTTGACAATCTGGAAGAAATGGACAATTTTCTGGAATCTTACACCCTGCCAAAACTGAATCAGGCAGAAACAGACCAACTGAACAGACCTATCACTAGAAATGAAATTGAAGAGGTCATAAAATCACTCCCTACAAATAAAAGTCCAGGACTAGATGGCTTCACAGGTGAATTTTATCAAACATATAAAGAGGAATTGGTGCCCATCCTCCTTAAACTCTTTCAAAAGGTTGAAGAAGAAGGAATACTCCCAAAGACATTCTATGAGGCCACCATCACCCTCATTCCAAAACCAGGCAGAGATACCACCAAAAAAGAAAACTATCGCCCAATATCATTGATGAATATAGATGCAAAAATTCTCAACAAAATCTTAGCCAACCGAATCAAACAACATACCAAAAAAATTATACACCATGACCAGGTTGGGTTCATCCCAGGTTCACAAGGATGGTTCAACATACGCAAATCAATCAGCATCATACACCACATTAACAAAAAAAAAGTCAAAAATCATATGATCATCTCAATAGTTGCAGAAAAAACATTTGACAAAGTTCAACATCCATTCATGATCAAGACCCTCGCCAAAGTGGGTATAGAGGGAACATTCCTGAATATAATCAAAGCCATTTATGAGAAACCCACAGCAAATATAATCCTCAATGGGGAAAAACTGAAAGCCTTCTCACTCAAATCTGGAACAAGACAGGGATGCCCACTCTCACCACTGCTCTTCAACATAGTTTTGGAAGTCCTAGCCACAGAAATCAGACAAACAAAAGAAATAAAAGGCATCCATATAGGAAGAGAAGAGTTAAAACTGTCACTGTATGCAGATGACATGATACTATACCTAGAAAACCCTAAGGACTCAACCCCAAAACTCCTTGAACTGATTAATAAATTCAGCAAAGTAGCAGTATATAAGATTAACATTCAGAAGTCAGTTGCATTTCTGTATACCAGCAATGAAATATTAGAAAAGGAATACAAAAATACGATACCTTTTAAAATTGTACCTCACAAAATTAAATACCTCGGAATACACCTGACCAAGGAGGTAAAGGACCTATATGCAGAGAACTATAAAACTTTAATCAAAGAAGATGTAAATAAATGGAAAGATATTCCATGTTCCTGGATTGGTAAAATCAATATTGTAAAAATGGCCACACTACCCAAAGCAATCTACAGATTCAATGCAATCCCTATCAAATTACCCATGACATTTTTCACGGAACTAGAACAAACAATCCAAACATTTATATGGATCCACAAAAGACCCAGAATCGCCAAAGCAATCCTGAGAAACAAAAACCAAGCAGGAGGCATAACTCTCCCAGACTTCAAGAAATACTACAAAGCCACAGTCATCAAAACTGTGTGGTACTGGTATCAAAACAGACAGACAGACCAATAGAACAGAATAGAGAATCCGGAAATAAACCCTGACACCTATGGTCAATTAATCTTTGACAAGGGAGACAAGAACATAAAATGGGAAAAAGAAAGTCTATTCAGCAAGCATTGCTGGGAAACCTGGACAGCTGTATGCAAAGCAATGAAACTAGAACACACCCTCACACCATGCACAAAAATAAACTCCAAATGGCTGAAAGACTTCAATATACGACAGGACACCATCAAACTCCTAGAAGAAAACATAGGCAAAACACTCTCTGACATCAACATCATGAATATTTTCTCAGGTCAGTCTCCCAAAGCAATAGAAATTAGAGCAAAAATAAACCCATGGGACCTCATCAAACTGAAAAGCTTTTGCACAGCAAAGGAAACCCAAAAGAAAACAAAAAGACAACTTACAGAATGGGAGAAAAAAATTTCAAATGATGCAACTGACAAGGGCTTAATCTCTAGAATATCTAAACAACTTATACAACCCAACAGCAAAAAAACCAACCAATCAATGGAAAAATGGGCAAAAGACCTGAATAGACATTTCTCCAAAGAAGATATACAGATGGCCAACAAACACATGAAAAAATGCTCAACATCGCTGAGTATAAGAGAAATGCAAATCAAAACTACCATGAGATACCACCTCACACCAGTCAGAATGGCCATCATGAATAAATCCACAAATAACAAGTGCTGGAGGGGCTGTGGAGAAAAGGAAACCCTCCTGCACTGCTGGTGGGAATGTAAACTGGTACAGCCACTATGGAGAACAGTTTGGAGATACCTTAGAAATCTATACATAGAACTTCCATATGACCCTGCAGTCCCACTCTTGGGCATCTATCCGGACAAAACTCTCCTTAAAAGAGACATGTGCACCCGCATGTTCATTGCAGCACTATTCACAATAGCCAGGACATGGAAACAACCCAAATGTCCATCAACAGAGGATTGGATTCGGAAGACATGGTATATATACACAATGGAATACTACTCAGCCATAAAAAAGAATGACATAATGCCATTTGCAGCAACATGGATGGAACTAGAGAATCTCATCCTGAGTGAAATGAGCCAGAAAGACAAAGACAAATACCATATGATATCACTTATAACTGGAATCTAATATCCAGCACAAATGAACATCTCCTCAGAAAAGAAAATCATGGACTTGGAGAAGAGACTTGTGGTTGCCTGATGGGAGGGGGAGGGAGTGGGAGGGATCGGGAGCTTGGGCTTATCAGACACAACTTAGAATAGATTTACAAGGAGATCCTGCTGAATAGCATTGAGAACTTTGTCTAGATACTCATGTTGCAACAGAAGAAAGGCTGGGGGAAAAAATGTAATTGTAATGTATACATGTAAGGATAACCTGACCCCCTTGCTGTACAGTGGGAAAATAAAAAAAATAAATAAATAAAATAAATAAAAATTAAAAAAATAAAAAAATTGAAGGAAAAAAAATAAATCCTCAGAGAAGCCTTTTAAAAAAATAAATAAATAAAATAAAATGACACCAATTTATTATCTCCCAGTTCATGAAGTCAAAAGTTTGATATGATCTCCCTAAGCTAAAAATCAAGATGTTGGACTAGGTGGTATTTGTTTCTTAAGGCTCTGGGGGTGAGGGTTTCCTTTCCTTTTCCAGCTTTTAGAAGCTGCCTGCATTTCTTGGCTCATGACTCACTTCATCTTTAAAGCCAGCAACATTGCATTTCTCTGAACTTTTCCCTGTAACCACATCTCTCTCTGACTTGGACCATTTATGCTTCTCTCTTCCACTTTTAGGGACTCATGATTACACTGTTCCCAGATTACACAGGATAATCTCCCTAATTTAAGGCCATCTGTTTAGCAATCTTAATTCCATTTCCAACTTTACCCCTTTGCTGTGCATTCTACCATATTCACAGAAACCAGAAGCTAGAATTAGGACAATTTGTAGGATCATATTTTGCCAACCACAGGCTTCTTATTCATGGTCTATTAGGAGAGTATTCTCAGTCAAAGAGGATAGAGGGAAGCACGGCGGGGATGGAACAAAGCTAAATCAAGATGTAGTCTCAGCTGGAAACTAGCTTCAGCCTGAGCCAGATGAGAAGCTCCGCAGTACAAAGTGAACCACGAAATTAGTTCTGACTTGAGGCAAAAGACCTGTTAGAGGTCTGGGCATGGTCATAGCCTACAAGTCAAGGTGTCTGTTATTTGTCTAAAAGCAATTATCAGAAGGGCTGTTTAAAATCATCATACGGTAACACTTACAGCAACTACAGATTGGGCACTACTTCCATTGAAGAGTCTGGGCAGAGTAGCAAAAATATCTACTACAGACCCCATTATGGGTTACATTTTATTAAGAGCACAAATCATGTGGATTAGGAACCATACTAATGATTTCATTTTAACTTCTCATGTTGAATTGTGTCACTCCAAACCCACCCTCCCCCCAAAAAGGATGTTGAAGTCTTGACCCTCAGTATCTTAGAATGTGATCTTTCCTAATTCACTGTGACTCATGTCCTTCAAAGAAGGGGAAATGTAAACATGATATAGGCATGACAAAGGGATGATGTGATGATGCGCAGGGACAATGACATATGGAAAGGAAGGATTAGAGTGATTCTTCCATAAGCCAAGGCACATCTGAAGCTTACAAGAAGCTTCAACAGAACCATTCCTTCTCTGGCACCATCAGAGGAAGCCTGGTTCTGCTAATACCTTTATTTCATATTTCTAGACTTCAGAACTGTGAAACAATGTATCTCTGTTGTATTAAGCCACTCAGTTGATGGCACTGTGTGATGACAACCAGGAGCTTATATAGACCCAATATCACAAAGCCTAGAAAAGACCAACTAAGTAATAAAGGGGTAACCTTCTTCAGAATTACTTATAAAAGGGATCTTCTATATTGTTGAGTGGAAATATTTAGCATTTTCCTTAGCTAAAATGTTATTAATCTAGACTCTTGCCTTAGACTTGAAAGAGTAAAGGTAGAACCTTTCTTGATCCTTGTCCCCTATGGACAAGTCTTGCAAATTCCACTTTTGGATTCTCACTATTAAATTCTCTGACAGTAGACCCATGCCCTTTATTTAATTAACTAAGTTCCTTGCCTACAAACCAGTAACTTCTTTGAAGACAGGTCTTATTCATATTCATATTCACGTTACATAGCATATTGCCTGATATAACAGAATATTTGAAGGAATTAGTGAGTAGTGTTTTTCTCCCTTAGAGATATCAGGAAGACTTTAACAGCACTTTATTGTGCTTGAAGAAAAGAAACAAAAATATGGAGAAGAGAGGAGTCTGAGCTAATATTTAAGCTAGGAGATCATGGATTGGGTCAACCATAGAATTACAAGGATTCTATAGACCCTGTCCTCTGTTCCTGTGAGCAAAGTCTTGGCATTATCATTGAGCAATTATAACTGATAGGCTTAGGACATGAGGCATTATTAGAAGTAACTTTGGCCCAAATAAATCAGGAATACAACAATGATTAAACATAGTTGGGGAAAAAAAATTCAGCCAGATAAACTAGTTGGCATTCATTAGAGAAAAGAAATTTATTCAACATTCTGAAACCATATGATTATATGTTCCTATGAGATATTGAACTCCACAACTCTTGACTCAGCCATTGTAACATAAACACAGCCTACATTTTATGCTGATCTAATACTGATTTAAAATTAAAATTGAATTACTTAAATGTCTTCTACCACTGCACCAAGAGCAGAACTGTGGGACTTCTAAAAAAAAATTTAATGAAAAGACTGAGGTGCTATAATTTCCGTTCCAGATCAGGAAGCAAATGAAATGTACAGTTGCCAAAGCCAGATTTTTTTCTACTGACCTTTAAATATAGTTTATATAAGAAAAGTGTGTGGAAATTGAAAACTATATATATTGTGTAACCCAATGATGTATTTTCAGGCCCATGTCATAAATTTTATCCGAGTCTCACACCCATTGCATTGTATTTTTTTATTTTGATCTATGATATTTGATCTTTGAATTATCTTAGAGAACACCTGAATATTCAGGTAAACATTTTAAAGTTTAAAAGGGAAAAATTTCATTATTGAAATATTGCCATTATAAAACAATTTTCACTCTACCTGCTCAAATATCAAGTCAAAGCATTTACCTATTTATTCATTTTTTTTTTTTTTCGCTGAAGTGTCAGTGCTCAGATACACAGAAAAGGGCCTGTCCTCATCTCCTCCATGGAACAATTCCATTCTCCTTTTTAGCCTCTACCTCTCTTTTTGCCTGAGGGTTCCATAGCTGTACCATGACACTCTGCACCCCAGGTTTTTTTTGAAAAAAAACATTACAAATGTGAAAACACATCTTAGAGCTGAGGCTCTAAAGATTCCTTGTGTGAAGTTGCTACATTCTACTGTTATTATTTGATGTAAGTATGCATGTTTATGTTGGGTGTATAAGTGTGTAAAAACATGAGTATTTTTGTATTAAGTTCTAAAAAACTCTTTAAACTAAAATCATAGCCTCTTAAATTATCTCCAAATGCCCACACTGGATGACCCTCAAGGTTTCTTTCCATTGCATTTTTAAATTCAAGTGTGAATTAGGATTTTTAGGTATTAACATTGGTGCTAACATCTTCCTTTAGTGACATTTTGATTGAACAAGTGGAGAACTTAATAAGTGTAGTACTTCTGAGTTTCATAAAGACTGGTAACTCTCAAGCACACAGTGAAACTAAAATAACCTGTCAAATAACTCAAGCTTCACATCAATCTCTAAGATTAACTTGACATTCAGGACCCCTTTATGGTTACAAAATACCATTCTACAACCAAGGGTGCTTACCTTACTGAGTAATTTGGGTCCAGTTGTTACATTTAATTATAGTGGTGAGTAGTGGTGACTTTTTTGACACTTAAAATTCTTTTTTTTGTTTTGTTTTTGTTTTTGTCTTTTTGCCATTTCTTGGGCCGCTCCCATAGCATATGGAGGTTCCCAGGCTAGGGGTCGAATCTGAGCTGTAGCCGCAATCTACCCCAGAGCCACAGCAACACGGGATCCAAGCTGCATCTGCAACCACAGCTCACAGCAACACCGGATCCTTAACCCACTGAGCAAGGCCAGGGATTGAACTGGCAACCTCATGGTTCCTAGTCCAATTCGTTAACCACTGAGCCATGAAGGAAACTCCCAACACTTAAAATTCTTTTAAAAATTTTTTTAATTAATGACTCCCTTGTTGGTTTTCTAGTCTTGTCAATTTAGGGGTCTTAAGGATTTTCTCAAGGAAGTCTGCTCTAAGTGATGAAGTTCAAAATGATTCCAAAGAAACAAACTCTGTAGTGGGCAATTTGACAATATCATCAAAATTATAAATATAAACCCTTGACCCATTAATCCCTTGGTCTAAAAATCCTGAAAATTTATGCTAGAGAAATAGTAGTAGATGTGAGGAATTATGTAAGTGCAAACATGCTTTCTCACATTGCTTAACAATTTCAATGATGGGGAGTAATTTAAGTATCCGGCATTAGTGGAGTGACTAAATGCATTATGATAGACTAATGAAATGGAACATGATACAATTTTTAAAAAGAGGAAGTTCTTATATACTGATAATGGGCTCATATCAAAAGGCATTGCTAAATGAAAAAAAGGTGCAGAATATGGGTATTGAAAGCTATCTTTTGTGTAAAAATGACACACAAGTCATTATGTTTGTATTTGTTATATATGAATAAAGAATATGCAGAAACTGGGAGTTACTGACATGGTTTAGCAGTAATGAACATGGTTCAGATGCCGCATTGCTGTGGCTGTGGTGGGCTGGCAGCTACAGCTCCTATGCAGCCCCTAGCCTGGGAACTTACACATGCTGCAGGTTTGGCCCAAAAAAGCCAAAAAAAAAAAAAAATTCATATATCCAGAAACTAACCTCTGTTTTGGGGTGGAGGAAGATTTGCTTGAAATTTAATGGATGAAGGATGTGAGGTAGAAAGTCATTTTACCATCTTTTTTTTTTTTAATGGTTTGTGATTTCTGAACCAGGAATTATTACCTATTCAAAAATTTCAGAACTCCAAAGAAATAAGTCAGTTTTAAATATTAATACTGCAAAATAATCCAGTGTAACAGGACATACTAGGGTAACTGGAAACCCTCTTTAACTGCCTGGTAACTAGCACTTATACTATGCACGTTCTGAAAGGACTGGAAAGGCAATTTTCATGCACAAATCTATTGTCTGGTGTGGCTAAAAAAACTCTGAGGTCTTCTGGAGAAATATCATATAACTATATATGTTTTATATAGTTTTAACAACTGTATACAAAGAAAAAGAGTCCAACACTCTGCTATGTGAGGAACAAAAGATGAAGTCTTGTTCCTATCACAATAAGGTTAAAATTCAGCCACCTTGCTCCCATCTTCATTTATAAAGTTCAATATTGACTGAGAGCCTACTCTGTACCAAGCATAAGCTTTCAGTTTTTTTGTTTGTTTGTGTTTTTTGTTTGTTTGTGTTTTTGTTTTTTTGCTTTTTAGGTCCATACCTGCAGCATATGGAAGTTCCCAGGCTAGGGATCAATCGCTGCTGGGCTATGCCACAGCCACAGCAATGTGGGATCCAAGCCATGTTTGCGACATGGCAATGCCAGAACCCCTGACCCACTGAGTAAGGCCATGGATCGAACCCACACCCTCACAGATTCTAGTCGGATTCATTTCCACTGCACCACAACAGGAACTCCCTCAGTTTTATTTCTTAAACTTAAATTCTATCTCTATGAGTTCTCCTTCTTGATAGCAACCCCAGCTGTCTTTTTACAGATCTAATTCTGTGCCAGTCATGGGGCTTAATCCTTGATGAGTATAAAAAGTTCAAGTTTCACTAACTACACATTTAGTGAATCAAAGATGGAACTTCATTTTTTCCATGACTGAATTTCTATTTCAAAACTCACTCCACTGGCAGCAAAGAGGGAATCCCAATTTCTGAATGAACTAAGGCCGTTCAGAATTTTCTTCCTCTCCCTTATCTTTCAAAGTTACACTGCTACAGGGGTGGGGACGGGAATTGGGGATATTCATGTACTATCCAGCTTTTAAGAGAGAGTACACTTTGTCCCCAGCCATTTCCCACCTAGGCTGACCTCCCCTGAGCTGTTCATTGTCTCATTCTACTGTAATCATATTCATCCCTTCTAACCAACCTTCTCCACCCTACCTGATTCTCTGAGGCCCGCTCTTTCATCCTCCCCATGGACTGAAACAGCTCTCCAGATCCAGTTCCACCAATACCCAGCTTCAATGCTGATTACACTGAAAAAGAGTCAGCTGCTCCCCAGGCAGGGCTGGATGTTTGCTAGCCTCAGAGTCCTCTCTAGAAATAGCATGCAACCACTTCTGCAACCACCTGTCTTTCTCACACCATGTTGATGGCCCCTCTAAAATGAGATCACTAAATATATCTGGGGGGACTGTCTTGAGGAAGGAGGCATGAGCTCCTTCCTAAATAATTATCAGAATTTATTTATTTACTTACCTATTTATTTATTTATTCATTCATTCATTCTTCTTAGAGCTGCATCCACAGCATATGGAAGTTCCCAGGCTAGGGGTCATACTGCAGCTACAGCTGCTCACCTACGCCACAGCCACAGCCATGTGGGATCTGAGCCATACCACAGCTCACAGCAACACCAGGTCCTCAACCCTCTGAGCAAGGCCAGGGATCGAATCCACATCCTCATGGATACTAGTTGGGTTCACTACCACTTAGCCACCACGGAAACTCCAGGAATTACTTTCTTATCCACATTAGTACTTCACTTTCTAACTTGCCCATTTTTCTCCTACCCCAAGGTATACTTTAGCCTCTGTGCAGAAAAATCAGATTCAGCACATAGTCCTTCAAATCTCTGGTGCCCAAAAAACAAGAATTATCCTTTTTGGTTTTGATGTTGTGCTAAGTTATCTCTGAGAAGGAAAATACATCACTAATATATAAAAATATTATCACCTATAGGCAAATATCAACTCACTTCTTTTTTTTTTTTTTTTTTTTTTTTTGTCTTTTTGCCATTTTTTGGGCCACTCCCACGGCATATGGAGGTTCCCAGGCTAGGGATCTAATCGGAGCTGTAGCCGCTGGCCTACACCACAGCTCATGGCAATGCCAGATCCTTAACCCACTGAGCAAGGCGAGGGATCAAACCTGCAACCCCATGGTTCCCAGTCGGATTTGTTAACCACTGAGCCAGACGGGAACTCCAGCTCACTTATTTCTTCCAACAGTTCCAAAATTAAGGTAAGATAGCCTTTATATTATAGAAAATGAGATTTGGCTGTTTTCTCAAGGTTGTGAATTTAGTAGGTGAACAGAGTTAAAATGGGCTGAGACCACTCTCTTCCTTCGGAATACAATGAATTTATCCATAGCCTTTTCCTGAAAAAAAATTTTTTTCCTACCTTCTCATGAAAAGACATGCTTTACTTTTTCTGCTAGAATGATTCTGTACACACTTAGTGGGAAGTAAACATCTAGCTTTGATTACATATTTGGCCACTAAATACCTCTTTTTAGACTCTTTTTAAAGTTTCTATTGTGTACATATTTCCTAGCTCTTTACTTCAATCAGATCCAAATCAATGGTGTTAGTTTTAAAATCTACATTAATGTTGCTTCTGTTGCATTCAGTGTTTTACCTACAGATTCTATTTTGCTAAACCTTGGGTTTTTTTTTTTTTTTTAAATCAAAGTTCCTTAAGAACACTATACTTTCTACTCTCTCCTCAAGCACCCTACTATGCTCTTAGATTTCCGTTTCTCTCAGGCATTGGCAGTTTTCCCCTTCTTTGTTCTGCCTCTCTCCCTTTGTCAATAGTGTCCCTGACTCAATTTGTACCCAGTGCTCCAGCACATTGTGGTTAAATTTCCACCTCTTACTCTTATCCCTCCAACTCCAAAAATTTCCCTTTCAGCAAGGGACTTTCAAAGAAAATTTGTAGGAAAAGACCCAGTAAGTGGGCACAGCCTCCCTACAGAGTCCAGCAAATCTTTCTAGTGCCTTTGATCTTCATGCTCACAGGTTAGGCAAATGGATAATTCGAAACAGAATGGTTTCCTTTTATCTACTATGTACCCCATGGCTTTGGAAGAGGAAGAAGGGGGAAACTGGAAGAAGAAAAAAAGAGAAGGGGAAAAACTTGCAGGGGGATGAGGAGAAAGAGTAGAGGGAGAGAAGGAGAGACTAGGAAAGAAAGAAAAAAGAGGGAAGAAAAAAAAGGAAGAAGGCAAGAAGAAGGAAGAAAGGGGAAAAATTTGCTTGGAAAGCAGATGACCAGAATACAGTTTTAAACAAGGAGAATGAAATAAAATCTCTCCATGGGAACAGAAAGCTTAGGATACTATGACAGACACATTTTCATAACCCCCTAAAGGACACTGCAGCACCATAAACTCCCAAGAGGCATGTCCAGATGATTGATAATTGCTTAGAGATGTATTTGGTCAAAAAATTTCAATGATCTAGGATCAGAGTTTTTCTTCAAAAGAAATGTACAGTTAAATCTGGGGACCTGGAAATTAAACCCAGTTAGACTGAGTTGAAGAAAACCTTGGGTAGAGGCATTTCAGGTGACTGGCAAAATCATTATTTACCATTAAACTAGCCCGATTGTCATATAAGCGCTGCACTGCAATTAAATTAAAATCATCCAATACTTACATGTCATATATAGAGGCATTAATTGCTATTTTAGGCCCTGAGGATATAATAGTGTCTAACAGATCTTGGCCTTGTGGAACCTAAAGGCAGATGGCGGGAAAGGGCTCTTTTATGACCTTTAACCTGGATACAGATATGAGATGGTGGCACAAAAAAATCTAAATTTTAGATTCTGAAATTAACGCATTCTATTTGTAGTTGCATAAGTGGTAATTTACCACTTACCTGATAGATTTTGGTCATTCATTCTTCTCTCGTTTGTTGGGTCAACAGTTGACCAACTTCTCTATACTGAACATTATGTGAAATGTAGAATAATTTACTTAAATGTTCCTAACCATTAGAATCATTTTTGTGAGAAAAATCTCTTGGAAATTTTTATTTAGTGAGGCTAGAAATAAGTGCATCACAATTTAGTACTCACTGCAGGGGATTCTTAGAAACTTTGGGAAATCTTGCTATAAAAATACAAAGAAAAAGTAAATATGGACTCTACTCTCAAGTATTTTACATCCTCTCAAACATCTTTAATAAGATTTTCTTCTAACATTTGAAGGCGTAATTCAGATACTTTTATGGCTCAGTTTTGCAAGACTATAAAATAAGGTCAATGACTTTGTTTTAGGTAACTCCAAAATTTTCACCTCAAGAAATTTCAAAAGTGCAATTTCTAAAATTTTTGGGGTAATAGATGTTCAAAGAGACAAATTTCAAGCACAAAATGTGTTTAAAAAATTTGTGGGTTTTTTTTTTTTTTTTTGGTATTTTTCCTTTCTTTTAGGGCCACACCTAAGGCATATGGAGGTTCCCAGGCTAGGGGCTGAATCGAAGCTGAAGGTGTTGGCCAACGCCAGAGCCACAGCAACGTGGGATCTAAGCGGCATCTGCTACCTATAGCACAGCTCACGGCAACGCCGGATCCTTAACCCACTGAGCAAGGCCAGGGATTGAACCAATGTCCTCATGGATACTAGTTGGGTTTGTTAATCACAGAGCCATGACAGGAATTCCTGTGGTCTTATTTGGAAAAAAAAAAAAAATCATTATTCTAAGAGTCACATGGCTGATAATTATAAGCATATAGTTTTGAAGCTAAAACCAAGCAGGACCATGGGGGGACCCTCCCAGATACAAAAGCCCCTTTGTGTCCCCCCTCTCTTGTTTGTGGAGAAATGTTTTAGTCTCCTAGGCCTTCTCTGAGTTTCAAAGAGCAGGCACAGGCAGTTCACTAGGGAATTGAAAGAATGCAGAAATAAAGGAAAAGCAGTTAAACAAGACAGTACTGACAATAGTTCAGGGATACTCAAGGGATATTCATAACAATCTGATGGATGTATCTGAGTCATTCTTTAGGAAGCAAGATCCACTTGCTCCCATCCACAGTCACTAGGTGACTACAGCTGGAGCAGACCCCAGGCAGGTTGGAACCAAAAGGTTGATAATTGAGATTCCTGAAACACCACCTTGTTACCTCAGAACAAAGTCATGAATCCTGCAGCCCAAGGGTTGCCTTTTTTTTTCCCCTTGTCTTTTGGGCCTCACCTGTGGCATATAGAAGCTCCCAAGCTAGGGGCTGAATCAGAGCTACAGCTACCAGCCTATGCCACAGCAATGCAGGATCCGAGGTACATCTGTGGCTTACACCACAGCTCAAGTCAACACCAGATCCCTGACCCACTGAGCAAGGCCAGAGATCAAACCCACATCCTCATAAATACTACTTAGATTAATTTCTTCTGTGCCACAGTAGGAACTCCTCAAGTGTTGCTTTTAAAAACACTCCCTTGAAAACCACAGAGGAGTTCAGGTCTTTTGAGCATAGCCACCCATACTCCTTTCTGAGCCCTGTAGTAAACGCTGTACTTTCCTTTATCGCATTCTGATGTCAGTAAATTGGCCTTACTTGCAGCAGGCAAGCGGACCCAAGTTTGATTCAGTAACAAAGCTAGTAGGAAGCCTGAAGAAAAGCCCGTTAATTTAAAATTCATGGGAAAACTAGGCCCAGAGAGGCTGAATGAGTTTCCCCAAATCAAACAACTAATAACAGAAGTAGAGCTTGTCATCTAATTCTAAAAAAAAAAAAAAAACCACAATTTACATTTTGTTTTATTCATCCCATCCCTCAGCTGCTGGAAGAAAAAGCAGAGTCTTCCACAGACTTGAAGCTTTACCAGCATGGAACTGGACATCTTTAGGTGATCACTGTATTCCTAGCAGGTAGCGCAGTGCCTGGAATGCTATATGTGAGGGGGACCCTCTCCTCTCACCTTGTTTAACCAAGCTTACACGTCCACTGTGATAATGTTTTAAATGGATATGAGGTTTTCTGAGAGACCAGCCCAGCATTTACCTTAAACCTCCCTCTCCCTACACCTCCCACCTCCCACCCCTCACCCCTGCCTTTTTTTTTTTTTTTGGTCACTCAGTATACAGAAGTTCCTGAGTCAGGGAAAAAACCCACAGCAATGCCAATGCCTGATCCTTAATCCACTGTGCCACCAGGGAACTCCCTGCCTTTCCTTGATGCACAAGTATTTCCACTAGGTCCCATGGAGGCCTTCTGGGTAACAACTGTCAATGTATTCCCCTTATCAGCATCGTCTGCATCAACTGGGACCTTATTAGACACGCAGAGTACTTGGACCTCCCAGATCTCTTGATTCAGAATCCACACTTAACAAGATCCCAGGGTGATTCATCATATGCACATTAAAATTTAAGAAACAGTGCTCCTGGGTCTATATCAAATGCATGTTAGACATATATTTTATTTCCTGTAAAGATGAAATAGCAAGGGAGGAAATTATATTTGGGGAGAGAAATAGAAGATTGCTGACCTCTTTTGGGTAGACTGATAAAATAACTTATTTCTGAGTTAAAATTACATTATTCTTAGAAATAGACTGGTTGTGGGGTTTTTTTTTGGTTGGTTTTTTTTTGTTGTTGTTGTTTTGTTGTTTTTTTTTTTTGGTCTTGTACTGTTCTTTTAAGTCTTAGAAAGATTTATTTGTTTATTATATTGTTACTTTAAACCGGCATGATTTTGGCAGAAACAACTGCAGTACTGGGCATTTCTTGAGGATTAATGACAAATTAGATGGAATGGCTGGCTTGAGACAAGACTGAAAGCAATTAATCCAAGAAGTTATAAATTCTTAACACATGCGTTATGTTAATTGTTTCATCCACAGTGCATTGGGGGGAACAAAAAGAATCCTATAGCTCTTTTCTCATGCTTTAGGCAGTTCCATTTTGCTGTTGGCTAATGTTTTCTGGAGGCCCTCATAGAGAACTACTGCTTTGTTCATTAACCTTTCAAATTGCATAATGTTTGTGGCACACTGTGCAATATGATCTATGCTCTTACTTTAACATTTCTTTTAGTTCACTCTGCCACCTCTATCATGCGTAGGAAAGATACTGTCAGTTCCAAATTCTTTATGTAAATACTAGCCCTAGGCACTATTATTCTGAGTTCCTTTATCTCTATTCCACTTTTATCCTGGTCTCCTGTGAATCAGAGGTATCAAATTACATATGTAGATTTGTGGGGGTTAAGTTTTGGTGTGAAGCTGAGTGGTCTCTTAAAGACTTAGCATGATTTCAATTGTATTAAATCAAATGCTACCTTCTGCATTTTCAAATAATGCAGTTTGAATATGTCCTCTCCACAAAAACCTTACAGTATATGGGACTTAATATTTAGAAAATCAATTCATGCTTACAAAATCAGGAACAGCTCCCCTCAAAAACACCTGAAAACCTATATGTCTGCTGAAATGTTTATCTGAAGATGGTGGTTACTTCAAGGCTAAACAATGGTTAAGGCACTGTAGTATCAGAGTTGCCATCATGGCTCAGTGGTTAACAAATCTAACTAGCATCCATTAGGACACAGGTTCAATCCCAGGCCTTGCTCAGTGGGTTAAGGATCTGGTGTTACCATGAGCTGTGGTGTAGGTCACAGACATGCTTGGATCCCACATTGCTGTGGCAGGCCAGTAGCTACAGCTCCTATTTGACCCCTAGCCTGGGAAGCTCCATATGCTGCAAGTGCAGCCCTAAAAAGACCAAAAAAAAAAAAAAAATTTGCTGCAGTTAATACACTATTAAAATTCTTTCCTCAGATCTCCACCTGACTTACCAATACACAAAAAAATTTTCTATAAAATGACTAATGACAATATATTTCCCATGAAAGCAAAAGATTATTTAGCAAAAGCAAACCATTTTAAGGTAGTACATTCCTAAAGTTGAATAAACTTCCATTTTCTCATCCCACTCACATTCTTTGCAAGATTGACATTTAAAAGTCTCATACTTATGCACCATTAATTTTAAATACACCTTCTTGGATATTTCAAGTTCTCAAAAACTTGGAACTATAGACAACACCTTTACCAAGTTTTCAATTATTTACCTCATTTATTTTGTATGACTAAATTTATTTTGTATGAGGCCTTAGAGACCTCAATCTCAGAAAATAGTATTTTATTTCTTACAGGTACATAAACCCTTTCCTAATGACTCAATTATTGTTTGCTACTATTGGGTCAGAGTAATTGAAATTTTCTGTGCTTAATGCTCTTAACATTTGCAAGTCACTTTGTCAGCTGCCTACTCATCCTAAATAAAAACTATACCTTTGATCAAATGATTGCTAGGATTTGAATAGTGACTCAAACTGTAGCTGGTCAATGCAACTTTATTTTCTATGATTCTAACTTCAAAACCAAGTAGATTGTGGCATTCTAATGACCTAATGTGGTGTGGCAAAGTGTGTACACACTGCCTAACTTCCTGATGTAACACAGAAGCTAAGACCCTTGTACCAACTCCAGGTTCTGCAGAAATCATGGCAAACAGACGGTGTTCACTGGCTTTCAGTTTGGACTCTTCAGCTTCTGAGGAGCTTTGGGCAAAGTGCTTGAATTCTCATGCCAGAGTTAATGCACTGGTAAACAGGTTTAATGACACCTAATAATTTATAGTATTGATTTGATATTAGAATGTAAATCTTTAGAAAAAATGCCTGGCACACAGCTCAAATTCAATAAAAATATAGCAGTTGTTATTTTAAGGCCACTAAATCAGAGATGCATTTCATGGAGAAACATTTTGCAATGACTTTTAGGATGGGACTAGTGCCCTGTATGGTGCTGATTAATGGTTTGGGGAAGGACAGTATACATGTTCTTTAAACTTGTTCGTGTTTAAAGATTGCTTGGGAGAAAATTTTGGAAATAGCTAACCAAAATTCAAGTACAAAACAAATTCCGTTCTTTTCCCCTCATTTGTTTCTTTCTTCCCCACTCCTCCTTACTCCACCCTACCCTCAATCTAGGGCTACAAAAAATATTTGTCCAAATATCCTTTATCTAGTAGCTGTGTACAATTAACACCATTGAATCACATCAGTTTTTCACTATGTAGAAGTGACCCTAATTTGATAATATTTCTATTATATCTTTTTTTAAACTAACATTAATTTTTCTGCTCTCTCATTTCTTCTCCCAAACCAGAGTCTCCTTAGTTTATAGAAATAAAACTTGGACACAGTTTTTAAATAAGATTCTAACCAATGTTAATTGTAATGAGACTTCCTTCTGTTTCCTTTATTTTTTGTCTTAATTATCCAAATACTATGTTCCTTTTTTAAACAGCTCAATATTGCATGTGTAATGAATAAATGTTTAATGCTAAATGTTAACAGATCAGACAATCCTCAGTTATCATTTGTGATAGGCTTTTTCCCTGCATATGCAAGTGATCTTAGCCAGGGTCTATAAAATGTAATTAAGCAGCCAACCACTCAGCACAACTATGCGATGTCCTAAGTAAGTTCCCAGCGATTAACCTGACACCCTGTACCATGTTCGCCCCATAAGAATCCATAGCAACAGAGTAGGCCTGTCATAAATGACACACATGGGTAGTTTTTCCATGTTGTAAAATTTTAGACTAATCAACTGTACGATAGCTTGGAACTGACAAAGCTAGGTTTATGAAGAACAATAATATATGCTCAATAAATATTTGTTCAACAAGCAAGTGATTAAATGAAAAAATCAGTGTTTTTGAATAAAGCATCCCTCACCTTTTATACATTAAAAAGTGAGGAAAATACTGCTGTGCAAGACTAAAAACTATTACTTTATTAACTAAGAAAGCCTAATAGGATTTTTTTGAGAGGGAGAAAAAACCATGCAGTATCTTTTTACATATCATTGCTCAGAGTTTGACATGTCTTTAATTTTTTTGTTCCAAGGATCTGTCTGCCATCACCTGACCTATGTACTGTTTATCGTATATGAATCAGAGTTTCATAAAATAGTGGGGCCTTCAGCAACAGCTAGATATTAACCTGAACATTAAATTCTTTACTCCTCTTGCTATGTCCAAATCTTATCATTTTAATACTTATCTTTTAAGCGTTACTCGTTCATTAAAGGAAAGTTCTGACCTATGCAACACCATCTACAGAGGTATAAATTTTCACCATCTACCTTTGTGTTTGTAGTTACAATGTGTGTCAAAAGTAATTTTGTGCCTCCTTAGCTTACATATTCCTTGTTACAGGGTTTAAGTTCATTAACAGCAGTGTTTTTTTCTGTAAACTAGGTCACAGACTTCCAGTGGTGTCCACCTGGTGCCAAGTTAGGTGACTTTATATTGATTTACTTTACTTGGCCTCCTTTCTTCATAGCATTAATTAAGGATTTTTGTATACTTTAATTTTGATCTATTTTCTTACTTTTTGTTCTCTTTATACCTCTCTAGAATAGAAGTGAAATAAATGCAGGGAGTCTGGGAATGCCCTAGAGGTCTAGTGGTTAGGACTTGTTATTTACAGTGCTATGGCCTGGGTTCAATATCTCATCTGGAACTAAAAGGCCACCTCAAGCCACTGCACACTGTGTCCCACCACCATAAATTACATAAAATAAAATAAAAGGCAGCAATCTAATTTTCCACCGGGGACCAAGCATTCACAAAGTAACCAGCAAATAGTTGGGCTTAATAACTATTTAATGGATGGATTAATGAAGACCTCAAAACTGTATAATTCATGTTTCAAATAATGCTCTTTGACTTGGCTATTTTGTCCTTACTGCTGCAAGGATTCTGCTATTGAAGGCTCATTATTGGCAATTAAGAACAAAAACAAGGACTAGATCTACATTTTATATGAGAAAACACTCAAAGGGATGCCTGACATATTAGGAATTCAATAAATATGTGTTATACCCAATGTCCAGATACCCTATTAAAACTAAATACTTTCATATATATTTTCAAAGTACTCTTGGAATATTTTGCAAGTATTTTTCTGCTATCTCATGGACCAAAGAAGATTGTTTTACTACATCAACAGTCATGGAGGATAATAGAGAAGGAACAGTGACTAATTACTTTTATCTATTTATTCTTACTCAGTGTAGTCACATGTCCTACTCAGTTTTGTGGGTGTATTTTGATTATTTGATTACAAAGCTAAAAAATTAAAGGAAGGCAAGAGATTTTGATTTTAGTCTTTTTCCATCAAGGAATCTTTTTTTTGATCAGTGATTAGTAAATTAAAGTTTTCTGATGCAGAATTTCTGTTGTGGCTCATTGGAAACAAACCTGACTAGTATACATGAGGATGCGGGTTTGATCCCTGGCCTCGCTCGGTGGGTTAAGAATCTGGTGTTGCTTGGATCTGCAGTGTAGGCCACAGACATGGCATGGATCTGGCAATGCTGTGGTTGTGCTGTAGGCTGGCAGCTATAGCTCTGATTCAACCCCTAGTCTGAGAATTTCCATATGCCAGAGGTGCAGCCTTAAAATTGCGCTAACAAACAAGAGTTAGTTTGGTAAAAATATATATCACCTAAAATATTTCCTCTAGTATATTCTTTGTCTCAGGTGAGTTCCAAGACCAAGATTTTGTAGGAGTCCATAAGAGTTTATGACTGTAAAATAGAAGAGTCAATTACATCAGAATCTAATATTCCTAACCCTTTGCTTTAAAAGAATCTTCTATATGCCAGAGGTGCAGCCATCAATTTTTTTGATGTTATTTATCTTACTTATCTGCTAAGAGCATTGCCTAGATGCATAATTGAAGATAGACACAAGCACAGATTCATCTATCAGTCGCCTTCTCACCCACCCCGACTCTTTGCCTCTCGGTTACCACCATCTCTTCTTCCATATCACAGCGTGGCCAAATTATATTGACAACACACAATGCATCACCCAGTGCATCAAAATATTCCATTAGCTATTTTGAAACTGGCATGAGTAAGGTAAGTAATTAATCTCTTTTTTTACTTTATTATGTTGAGCTTCGGGTTCAGTTTTTGCTTTCATGCTTTCTCTTGTCTGACTTAACATGTTCTGCTTAAATGACCAATAATTTATTTATTCCTCAAATGATGCAGGTAAATCACCCATCTTATAGGGAAAGCTATGTTACAGTATTGGTTAACACAAAATTTTAGAAACCTGAATGTTAAACCATTTTGCCCCTGTTAGCACTCTTTCTTCAGTTCTTGTTCAGTCTCAAATTTCAGCTTTTATTTTAAGCTATAAGACTCTATATGACTATTTGGAAAAAAACAGTTAAATGTGAAAAGGGTCTTAACTTATGACCATGTGTGAATTTATTGCTCATTTAACCCAACAAATCTCCAAGTCTATTAATGAAACAATTTAATTCGACCAGGTAATTTATTCAAACAAGAGTTAGTTTGGTGAAAGTATATATCACCTAAAATATTTCCTCTAATATATTCTTTGTCTCAGGTCAGTTCTAAGACCAGGATTTGTAGGAGTCCATAAGAGTTTATGACTGTGAAATAAAAGACTCAATTAAATCAGAATCTAATATTCCTAACCCCATGCTCTAAAAGAATGTCAAGAAATTGCTGCCTTATATAGCTTTAACAGTCAAGGGTCTTGGGAAGATGACTCATAGATAAAAATGCACTCAAAAATATATCTTTGGATGCTTAAATATATCAGCTGCTTTTAGTGATAAAATATGTTTGGATCAATATCCCTGGATGTCAGCACATTATAAATTTGAAGAAATCTATTGAGCTGGTTAAAAGGACATACAAATCAAAGGCTTTTTAAGGTTGTGGAGGACACTGTTTTAAAAGCATAGTAGATTTTGTCTACCTGAAGCTGGTCTCGCCCACATTTTTTTCCCGTTACCACTGATCATCTTTTTGAATGGTGGGTATAAGGTTCATTCTCACACCTCTCCAAGATGACCAATACATATACTTTATGTAAAGTCAATATAATCCATAATGAATTTCTCTTTCACATATTACTCTTTGCCTTATCTTAGTGCCTTCAAATTGAATGAATCACATAAAAATTAAAACTCACGTTCCAGTTCACAAATGTGGACTTACTATGGCCTATTTCTGGTCAAAAATTGAGTCACCTACATGTTGATGCTGCCAGACTTACTATAATTATAATGCTTGCATAGAATAGGTGCTCACTGGTGCTTGGGATATGTAGATTGTGTAGCAAAAGAAGACATACATACACTTAAACATGTTTTCTTGTTCCCTAGAGTACTTTTGCCCACATTTCAATCATGAAATCAAGTTTTTAAATTATTCTTTTAAATGATCAGTATCTATCCATCAGAGTCAAACCAAGTATCCATTAATATAGATTAAAATCATGACGAAATTAATTTAAGAATACTTTTAAGTGCATTGTCATCCTATTAATCAAAATTACATCTCTATTTAAAGAAAACATGCATATAGGAGACATATTCAGTGTACAGGCAATGATTAATAAAACAGTCAAGTTGGTGAAGAGGGAGCTCTCAAAAGATTAAATTACATGCAGACTATGAGTATCCCTTGATGGAAAATGTTTAGATTTTACCCAACATTAATTAGGTTGTTTAGAACTGGAGATTTAATCAATGAGTTTTGGCAGGAGGGGTATGGAGAAGGGGAAAAATACTCCATCCAAATGCTCTGCCTTACTTGTGTGGCTAAACCAACTCATTTGAGAAGAGTGAACAAAATGAGCAAGTTTCTATTCATATTTCCATCATGAAAAAAATGACCTTTTGTATTTTAAGAGTTTTTGTTTTGAATAAAAGAATATTTTAACATATGAACTTGTAGACAAAGGTTATTTCCTTTATTGAAAAACAGTGTATTTAAATGAAACTTAAACGGTCTTGAGGAAATTCAAATACATTTTGATTGTACACAAATCAGATAGCTTTATTGGGGAATGCTGCTTTAATTAAAATATAAAGCCTGATATCTACACATAAAGCCTGATGTATACAAAGTAAAGCCTTGGGTACTACCTTGCTCTGATTTTAAAGATTTTTGATGGTACAATATCTTTTTTTTTTTTTTTTTTTGGTGCTTTTTAGGGCTGCACCCATGGCATATGGAGGTTCGCAGGCTAAGGGTCAAATCAGAGTACATTTGCGACCTACACCACAGCTCAAGGCAACACCAGATCCTTAACCTACTGAGATCAGTGATCAGACCGTCATCCTCATGGATGTTGGTCAGTTTCGTTTTTGCTGAACCATGACAGGGAACTCCCGCATTGTATATTCTTCATTCTTAAGTTATGCTGGCTTTGGAAATGTGCTTAGAACTGAGCCCTTCAAAAATGTTTGAATACATTTAAATGGAGGCTCATCGGATCCCGTCGTGGCGCAGAGGTTAACGAATCCGACTAGGAACCATGAGGTTGCATGTTCGATCCCTGCCCTTGCTCAGTGGGTTAACGATCTGTCGTTGCCGTGAGCTGTGGTGTAGGTCGCAGACGCGGCTCGGATCCCGTGTTGCTGTGGCTCTGGCGTAGGCTAGTGGCTACAGCTCCGATTCGACCCCTAACCTAGGAACCTCCATATGCCGCGGGAGCGGCCCAAAGAAATAGCAAAAAAGACAAAAAAATAAATAAATAAATAAATGGAGACTCATCATGCATTTTCTTTCCATAGTTTCATTAATTCACCCTTCCATGTTCTTCTCCTTTTCCAATGAATTTTTTGCTTTATTCTCTTTTATCCTTTCTGTGCCACCCACCAAAAGGCCTTTTTTTTCCCCCCTCGGTATTCAGTTAAACCCATTCCATTTGCTGCAATGAAAATTTCTTATTTCAGGGAAGAGAACACTAGCCCACCCTAGTGTAGCACCTGAGTCCCACACACAACTACTCTGGACTAATAACTTTGTGGGCTTGAAGCCCAAGCTAAATTCTCAACATTTGCTAGTTCAGGCTGCCACACCTCTCTTGCAAAAGAGACTCCATTTGGTGCCACATCCAGGTTTTTATAAGCATGTGGAATTCCTCAAAGTATTTTTTCCCACTTCCCCTATAAGTTCTGATTTATTCAATGAGGTCACTTTATGTCTTGTGGTGCCAATTCCATGTAATTCAATTGGAGATACAGTCCCTGGCGTTGATGTGAGAATATTCCCAGAAGGTCTCTGCTCTCTATTATATCTGTGTTTGTATTTAAACTTGTACATTTTGCATATATCCTAGAATTCAGGTTTTGATGTGTATTTTTAAATTGGGAAAAATTGTTAGAATTCAGTGTTTCATATGGTAATACCTAAATTGTCAAAAAGTTATTCATCTATAATTGCACTATACCATTATTACTATACAACACACACATACAATTGTGAAAATTATGAAAATTCTTCTATATTCTTTTCCCTATAGTTTTTATAGTACCTAGGTTTCCAGCAAATACCTTCATTGCCTTTAGGAAATCCATAACACTTCACTCCAGGTTCTTCTCATGCCCTACACTTCACTCCAACATTCAACATAATCTACCATTACCACAATCACACACCCACCTACTTTTATACTGGACATATGCCCCTTTCCTCTGAAATGACTTTTCATCCCTTTAAGACAAAAATGTCACATCTTTACAGTATTTCTCAGGTCAGCAACCAATGAAGCAAGCTAATTCTTGCTAAGGTGCTAAAGATTCATTTTTAAAGAATACTGGTATTTTAAGAGCAGATTTATTATTTATTTTTTAACAGCTGGACCATGCTTTGAGTGAATCATTATGAGTAAAATCTCAGGCCAAGGGAGGCCTTACACAGCAGATATCTGGGAGTAGAGGAATCCTCACATACTACAATATCCTCTAATGCCAGCTGTTAGATAATTCCCCTAGAGACTGGCACTATGTTCTTCTCAGTTGTCTGGTCTAGGGATAATAATACAGTGAGATGGGAAAATCAGCTTGGATCCATGGTTACTTAAGAGGACAGAAGCAGAGACTCCAATGTTGCCACAAACTAGTTTGACATTGACAGTATATCACTTAAACTATCTCCATCTCGAGTTCTCAGTGTGGACATTTGTTTGGCATTAAATACATGATTTTATTTTATTTATTTATTTATTTATTTATTTATTATTTTTTTTTTTTTGGTGCCATTTCTTGGGCCGCTCCTGCGGCATATGGAGGTTCCCAGGCTAGGGATCGAATCGGAGCTGTAGCTGCCAGCCTATGCCAGAGCCACAGCAACGCGGGATCTGAGCCGCGTCTGCAACCTACACCACAGCTCACGGCAACGCCGGATCGTAAACCCACTGAGCAAGGGCAGGGATCGAATATGCAACCTCATGGTTCCTAGGCAGATTCGTTAACCACTGCACCACGACGTGAACTCCTAAATACATGATTTTATAATGTTATATTGTTAGCACTGAGTTTATATGGTATTTGTAATGTGAAACAAGAGAATGGAAAAGTAAATATATATTAGGAGGGAGAAATTTCTATAAAAGAAATGAGACAAAACAAAATGTATATAGTTTCATAGAATCCATGAATTTCAAATGCTTACGTTTGTAATTTGTCAACTGGGTTTTAAAGAAAAGAAGCTAGAGGGGCCACTAATGTATTAGTAGCAACTTTAAGGATGAAACCTGACTAAACCCATCATTACTGTTGCTCAATATAATTTGATATTGCCCACACATCAATCTATTTCCTAAACAGTTGGGCCTTAGAGTAACCTGCCAATTAGTCTTCAAGGGCAAACATCGCTGCAGCTCACCAAAGTGTCTTATTCAAGGACATTAGCTGTGATTATATTCAGACCAGAGGCTTAATACTTTACAACAAGTTGTCTTTATTCCTCTGCTGCATCCTAGTCAAGACTTCGAAGCAAAGAAATGTTTAAATGAATACCTGAGAGAATTCAGGTTAATCAACACTAAGTCACTCTAAGCATACAAAGCCTCCTCCTGCCTTTCAAAACCTGAACACTATCCTCCGGTGTTTGAAATAAAGTGGTACTGGAACCTAAGCAAAACTAACTCTTCATTTCAAAAATATGTTCTTTTAAAATAGGAAATGACTTGGTCTAGGAAATGACATTGTCAAAAAAAAATACAGGGATTTTAATTTATTCCTATGGGAAATGCTTCAGTGTGGAAAATCATGTGAGAGATGCTTCTGTTTGTCTACTACCTACAGAAGTTTTCCAGACATCAGGAAATGTTTTTGAAAAAAAATCCTTTACAGGCTGAGGAACATATTCTAATATTTTTCAGTGCAAGGGCAAGACAGCATGAGAAAGTGTATTTAAACTGGATGGGAAAATTAAACTTTTCAGGGCTATCAATATGATAACTTCTGGCAGAGAATTCGACTGCAAAGATGAATTCTTGACTTGAGTGAACTAAGACCTTGAGATAAAGAGAAGAAATTGGCAATACCTCTTTTTCCAACTCTAATTTTTTCAAGGCCCATTCTAGGCCAAATTGTAAATTAGTTTCTTAAGGCCTTCTTCCATCTTTTCCCTTCAGTTCTTCTTATGGGTTTTTTTTTTGTTTTTTTTTTTATGTTGCTTAGTCTTAGTCTACCCAGGAGTACTGTCATTCTAACAGCTTCTGGAAGACCTCCAGCAGGATTGAGAAGGAGACATTTGGAAAAGAGACCAATTGTAATAGTTACATTTATGTGTGCATGATTCCAGGTACTACACTAGGTGTCTTGTAAAATTTTGAATCCTCTGTTAAAGCCTTAGAGATTTTGTTCCCATTTTCAAAATAATAGAACTGAGATATAGGAAGGTTTAATATCCCTTTCCCCAGTTTATGACTTGAAAATATTAAAGTTAGAACAGGAATCAGTGTCTTTCTGTAAAACCTTCTCTTTCATATTATCCCCTTTTTGTTGTACTTCACTTTATAACTGGCTTCCTCTTCTATTAGGTCAAGACAACTTTTCCAACTCAGGATTGATTGTCCACTCTTCGCCTCCACTACTTGGGGCTCAGGTAGAGGATGAAAGCACAAATAAGTATATAATGTTGCTGTATAAGCTCAAGGATCTACAATACTCTCTACCTTTTATGGTGTCAATTCTAAATTCTAAAACTACTCCAAGACTCCAGACTTCCAACCTGGCCCCATATTCATCAAATCTATTTGTATTCTCTATTCAGGCCAGTTTTTTAATGCTCTTGCAGCTGTAATGGCATGTTTATTTACATACTCAAAATTCATCCTACTCTTTCTTCAAAATTCTCTTCTTTCTGTTCCCACTTACTATTTTACTCAAATTTTATTCAACCTTTTGGACAAATTCTAGCTTCAATACTTCCTAAACCTTTGACAACTCTTTTTTTTTTTTTTTTTTTTTTTTTTTTTTTTTTTTTTTTTAGGGCCACACCCATGGCGTATGGAGGTTCCCAGACTAGGGTCTAATTGGAGCTGTAGCTGCCAGCCTACACCACAGCCACAGCAATGCCAGATTTGAGCTGCATCTGCAACTTACACCACTGCTCAGGGCAACACCAGATCCTTAAACCACTGAGAAAGGTCAAGGATCAAACCCGCAACCTCATGGTTTCGTAGTTGAATTTGTTTCTGCTGCGCCATGATGGGAACTCCCTTTGACAACTCTTATAGTTTATTCTGATCTGAGTTTTCTTTGTCTTCTGACAAAGTCCTTTGAAGTTATGCTATTTTTTTTTACAAAATTACTTTGTGTATTTTATCTTGCCAATGGAATAGCAAGAAGGGAATAAAATGCTAGATCAATTGATGTCAATAAATACTGGTTCTGTTTTTTAAGAGATATATTTGAGACATCATGTAGCAAAATAACCCCCCCTCAAAAAAAAATCACCCTCAGGTCAACTTCATCTTATATTTTAAATATGTCAACTTCATCTTATATTTTAAATATGTCAGGGTTAGGAATATTTGGAAAAATCCAATGAGCCTTTTTCATTGAGTTATAGGATCTTGTGTTTCCTTGGGGTGAGCCATTTAGAAGAAAATTCTTGGATTTATTCTCACTCTGAGGACATTCTGCTGAATTTTTACAAGTATTACCCCCCAGTTATTATTAGAATTTTATCGATTGTATCTAAATCATGCATTATTATTTCTTACGTTTAGAAATCTCAAGTCAAAAAAGAAAACTTTTTTTTTAAGTAAAATGTACTGTGGAGAGAAGACTTGCTGATTTTTTATGTTACTTCTGTATATACTTAATGAATATATCACTTCACAAAATACCCCAAAGAGCAACTTCTTAATGCCAACCTGGACCTTGCAGAGCTAACAGAGTCTGCAGCTGAATATCCTTCTTTAGAAGAGAGCCCAATTCCTATCGTGGCTCAATGGTTAATGAACCAGACTAGAAAAGAGCCTAACTGAAAAGCTGTAATGAGTCTAGTCTAGATTCATATAATGAGCACAAACTCACGGAAAAAGGTGTTTCTGACCTATTGTTGAGACTCTCTTTACATTTTAAATTCTCTTCAATTAAACAGTCTGACTACTGGAAGCTTCAAACCCCGTACTTTTTCTTCTTCTCTTTTTCAACCCAGCCACTATGCAGGTATTCTGGAGTTTAAGAGAGCTGGCTCAAAATCTACATCCTCTTTCTTTCTCTTCTAACATTCTCTGATTTACCCAAAAGTCAACAGAATAGAGGCATAGATCACTTTGGGTTTTAGAACCTGAGTTCTCTCTCTTAACCCTTTAACAGTAGAAACTCTAGTCTTTGTAGATATTGTGGCTTCTTAACCATGCAAAGACTTAGCGATTGCTGTGCTTGAGGTACCCTTCAGGAGGTCTGCCTCTGGCAGAGTGTGTAGGTCCTTAATCAGCAGTAGTTACACTCATTTTCAAGTCTAGTGAATCCCCTTCGGTGATTTTAACAATGCCTAGCACACAATAGGTTCAGCCATTATGTCAGCTTAACCAGCACATGCCAGGATTCTGCAAGAAAATTTCTCCTCAAAATAATCACTTGAGAGGACTTCTTGTATTTACCCAACTTTGGCAGAAAAACTCAAATAGTGCTACCACCATCTCACATGTATCTAAGTCCTGTTTTCTTTGGGCTGCAACATTTGTTCATACTTGCAGCAACAATGGTTTTACCACCAGGAGTCAAGGTAACATTCTCATACATACTCAATTTATGTCGTGAGAGATCAGTGGAAATTTCTTTGGCAATAACTTATCCTTGCCAAGAAACATTAAAGCAGAACATCAAGACAACATTTAGAATGCTATGTTAATTCTTCTGGCTTATATTCTGTTAGCTGTGGATATTTTCCTCTTTTTTTCTGTTAAAAATCAAATATTGGCTATGCAAAAGAAAAAAATGTGGCTGCTCAGTTTTTTAGAGTATTAGATAAAATGACAATGTTTAGATGAATATGGATAGCAGTCTCTTTGGGGCTGGCTATACCTTTCTACTTTCTAAATTAACCAACAGTAATATTGAAGCAATTCTGATAGGTCATTTTTATGATATGTTTAAATAAACAGGTGCCAGAGTCCTGCAGCAAGTCATAACCAGGGTACACATGACACTTGTGAGTGAGGATCATCAAAGCAATTTGGGACTTCCAAACTGCTATTGTCCATTTTTCATTTTCTCTTTGTATCAGAGGAAGGGTTTTACCCCCTTTCCCTGTTCCACAAAAAGAAGGAAACTGCCACAATTACCTTATGTTGTTATTCCACCCTAGGGCTTCAGCAGTGTCTTGGTTGAAATGAAGATGGTCATTTTATAACTTCCTTCTGACTTTTAATTTTCTCATATGCTTAAATTATTGACTTTGTACTTCTATCAATGACACAATGTCACCTCAACCCCAGTCTGATTCAGGCTCAGCACCTAACTTCTGACTTGCCTTCAAAATTGCAGAGTTGTGAGTTCAGCCCTAAAAAGACCAAAAAAAAAAAAAAAAAAAAAAAAAAAAAAAAACCCTGCAGAGAACATCACAGGGATGCTACAATATCGGAAGGAGAGAATCAAAGCATCTTTGACTTGAAACTTAAGGATTCTGAAAAACTGGTATATCAATGAGCTTTCAAATTTACAAGTTTTATTTCATGTTTTTTGTTATTAAATTTATCCATTACCCTTATGTTTCTCACTCAAAAGAAACTTGAAAAAATGGACAAGGGTGCAGTTATCATCTTTGTTAACTCACCTTGCTCTTCCAGACCATATCCTAGTGAATTTCTAATAACTATCTTCTCTAAATTGGTGGTGGAACACAATCTCAAGAAAATATTTCCTTGTGTTCTGAATGTTATAGACATTGCTTTATGATATGTGGAAATATTGGGTAGTCTAAAATTTAAGTAGAGTATCTTTTAGATTTTTGCTAGTGTTTTGAAGAAAAAAAATTGTTTATATGAAGACATGAAATCATTTTGAAAGATTTTTCTAGGACTATTTTAAAATGAAAGTTATACAGTCAGTTCCAAAGTTTGCAAAATACAAGTTATCACTTTTATCTGTCAGAACTCATTATTGATAATCTATTCACTGTATGGATTAAAATTTTCCTATTTCCTTTTGCTAGGAAATGTGCCATTCATTCCTCAGCTTAAAGAGGAGGCTAACATTATCTTTCAGTCTTATTTTCCAAAACATAGGTCACAGGAAGAATGGATTAAATTTGAAGTCATAAATTTTGTCAAACTTTATTTTCAAATACCCACCAAGCAGAACACCTAAAATTAGATTCTAAGTGGCATTTATGAAGAAGGAGTAAATTTTCTCTCTTCCTTGGCATAATTAAGGTCCAAGAATCATTTTTTTATAGTACTTTCTAAAGCTCTAAATGAACATGGCCACTCTTTTGATCTTCCCTTTAGTTGAATATATGACTGTTATTAAAAACAGATTCTAATCTTTATACCTTTATTACTTGTATGTCCATATGAAACAATTGATAGATGAGTCCATATACTGTCTTCATAAAATCCTTCCTGAGAACATTTTTATTGAATTCCCAAATGTTATAACACTGAAAAATATCATTAAAGTAAAAATTTATTAATATAACAATTTTATGTATTATAGAACTAAAAAAGGGTTTTATTTTGATCCAATTTATTTCCTAATTAATATAAATGTGTTAAAGGTGTTGAGTATTTGGGAGAAGTACCCAAAAGTAAATGAATCTTTAACAATCTGTATTTGTATTACATTAAATGTGCTACTTAGACTTGTTTTTTAGATTTTTCCATTTATGCCCATTTGAATTAGCCTTAATTTTTTTCCATAATAGTCTAAAATTTAATGACTAAATAATCTGTCAATACTTTGTAATACAGAGGGTCATTTTAAAGGTAGGCTACATTCCTTTCAGTGGGATCTCACTACCTAATATCTTTGATAATGTAACATTCAATAGAAGGCAGTGCTAACTTAGATTATACTCAAGAAGAGGCTCAGTTACTAAAATATATTGAAGACCTCATAATAAGCCTATTTTCCCTTGAAAGCAATCCCCATCACAGACTTTTCTAACAAAGCTACATAGCAAGATGCTTTTCTTTACTGAACATCCCTCTGAGTTTTGTGACCAAGAATATCTGATTTAATACTTAAACACTAGATAGAGAGCAAATTTGATTTTCCTTTCAGTGGGAGATGAGAGAAAGGCCATCTAAGTATGAATAAACATCAGAATGCACAGTATGCTTGAGTGGGGCAAGGAAGTCTCAGAAGGCGATTTAATGAGACTGAGGTATAAGGAAAACCAGAGAGCTGGTGACCTCTGATAAAATGACTAATGTTCCACTTTCATAGAAGTTTGAAATCATAGTATTTATATATTGATCCTCCAAAGACAGACCTAATAAGTGCTCATTTCCCTCAGGGTTACTTTTCAACAACTAAAAGTGTTTCTCTTACTTTTGAAGTCTAAACTGGTATGACCTTTTATTGATATTCAAGTGTTACTATAAGCTAGAGGAGAAAGTCTCCCAGAGTTTGTTTTCCTTGCTTACACCCTTGTACATTACAGGCGGAAGAAGCTAATTCACACCACCAGATATATCCACATCTACTTGTGTTATGTCTTAGTCCATTTGGGCTGCTTTTACAAAATTACCATAGACCAGGCAGTTTATAAACAAAAATGTAAACTCTCTGGGCACTAATTTCAATATTAGTAAGGACTCTGCCTCATATTAATGAGGACTCTTCCCTCATGATCTAATTACTCCCCAAAGGCCACGTCCAAATATCATCACCTTGGGCACTAGGATTTAAGAAATTTGTTGAGGACACAAAAATTCAATGAATAGCATGGTATAACTTTAAGGACCCAGAGATTTACCCTTGCCCTTATCCAATATCTCCTTGCTCTTTAATATTAAGATGGCTCTTTGGCAGACTGTACAATTCTTTAATTCTGTCATCATAGATAAAATATGTAAAGCCACTAACTCTAGGATAGCAAACACATTGATTTGTATTCACACACTGAGCTAAAACTGCTGAAACCACATCCCTTTTACAAAGTAAGTTTTGCAATGGAGAGAGCTTAAGGATGAGTGCTTGAAAGGACAATGATCATATAAATAGAAGAGAGGAGACACAAAAGAGGAATTTTGAATATAACATTTAAGTGGCATAAACAGGTTTAAGTAGAAGACAAATGTTATACTCAGTACCTTCAGCCTTTCCAGAACTGGCAAAACTATGTTCTAAGAGATGCCTCTAAGGAATAAAGATCTTGAATTAAGAAATACTTTTTTGGAGTTCCCATCATGACACAGAGGAAACAAATCAGACTAGGAACCAATGAGGCTTCAGGTTCAATCCCCGACCTTGCTCAGTGGGTTAAGGAGCTGGCATTGCCTGAGCTGTGGTGTAGGTCACAGACACAGCTTCGATCCTGAGTTGTAGCTGTGGTGTAGGCTGGCAGGTATAGCTCCGATTGGACCCCTAGCCTGGGAACCTCCATGTGCCGTGGGAACTAAAAAGACAAAAAGACAAAACAAACAAACCAAAAAAGCTTTTTAAGAACTCTCTTGAATTAGGCACCTCTGAGGTCCCAGAAGCAAAAGCCAACATTCTATTCTTTCTTCTCATCTCGAGAATTTTAAATTGTTAGGAGAGATCTGAATGATGCACATGAGTCAAAATAAATAACAGAAGATAATATTAGGTCACTCTGTTCTATACATAGAACAGAATTATTACCTTTCTGTCTCCATTAACTCTTGCTTAAGTGCCTTTGAATCAGTAATCAAACACAGTGGCCCATAAATGCTAATCCTATAAAATATATTTGGGAGGAAACAACAGGTACGGATACTCTTAAGCATATTCTCAGATGCTTAATTTTCTAGATGAACCACTGTGGGTGAAATGTGAATATAGTGAAAATAAATTATGAATTGAAAACCTTCCTGACTTGTGATGACTTTGGGTATCAGTGTTGGCTAGAAGCGTGTATTACTTTAAACAACAGATTAGCAAAGATCTTATTCTTTTCAAGGTGTACCCCAGCTAAAGATAAAAATTTTCTTCTCTTTTTAAAAATAACAATACAACTGCATTTTTATTCAAATTAACCCTAGTGGTTAACAGTGATAGAAACTTAAACATTTTTTGTGGGATTATTTCTCAACTTTCATGTGAACATACAACATTGCTACACTAATTGAAAACTACTATCCTCCTGGATCCTAGATTAGTCAATAGTAATAATAGTCATAATCATTATTTATGAAGCACTTTTGATGGGACAGACAATGTACCAATTTTATATTTTTAACCATGTATGTTTTCAAAACAGTATTGGAGGTACTATTTCTATGCTATTTAATAGACTGGAACATTGTAACTCTGTTTAGTAACTGACTAACATTATTCAACTGCTAAGTGGTACATCATTTAATATTATTCTTTCTGATTCTAGAGATCAAGTTCTTAATTACCTTTTTCTATAATTTCTCTTACAAGCAATGCAACTCTGGATTTTTAAATTTTTCCTATGGCTACCATTTTGTTTTATATTTTCACCACTGTATTAGTGTTCCCTGGTTTAATTCCAGTCCCATATTTCCAACAGCCCCCTGCATATCTCTCAGTAACTTCTTTGTCGTATGAAACACAATGGGGATACATTCAAACTGACCCTATTGGTTAACAGTGGTAGAAACTTAAACATTTTTTGTGGCATTATTTCTCCACTTCCGTGTTAACATATTGCTACACTCATTGAAAACTACTAAACAGAGCTAGATCAAAAGTCAGACGTTCTTAGATGTTATTCTAGATTCATTATTAAATCCTGCTTTTGAAAATGCCCCTTACAATCTTTGGATTTCAACCTCTTTGTCTACAAAGGGATGGTATTTAACTCTGCAATTTTTAGTTATTTCCAATTTTAAAAACTGATCTTTCCTACCAAATTTAACGTATTTGTTCTAAAATACACTCATTCCAAATATCCATTTTTCATATGACAATTCCATTCACTTCTGTAGCATCATCTTTCTCCTTATCCTGGAATTTTTATGCAGAGTCCAAGTTTAATGTTTCTCTGTTCATGTGTTGTTTATTTTCCTCATAGTGTAAACTGCCAGTTCTCAGCCTCACCAACCAGGGGAGGTGGTAAAGTTAACACCTGAGGGACTATGAGCCAGATTCTGTGATACTATGAAGTACTAGAAAATACTGGTTTTCCAGGATTGTGAATATAGCAAACAGGTCAAAATATAACAAAATTACTACAATAGGGGTAATAGGCTGTGACTCTGTATACTAGTACGGCTGAAGTTTAAATTTTTAAAGTTTAAAGACAGAAGTAGATGGAATTATATTTTTTTCCTCTAAGTACATGGGCTTTTATACACTGACAACAGGCAAAGTAAAAAACAAAAACCCTCCTGAGACACAGTGGGAAGAAAAGGCTCCTTGATAAACTAGGAGTTATAGATTCTATATGACTCCAGATAGAATTTGAAACTATGAAATTGAAATGTTTTCAATACCTTGTGGATATCTCGCCCTCCTATTTATGGGGTCCTGCCAGGTATAATCTTAATTCTCCTTGTGAGTGGCCTGGCATTCAGCAGTCAGGCAGCCTAGGCATGTGTAACTCAATCCTTTTAACAGACAATATCAAAGCCTGTTGGACTCTCATGTTTCAAGTGTAGCATTTACATCAAAATTAAAATTGCTATAGTATATCAAATTGGATCAACAAACTTCATATGTAAGGACTACAGACTACTGATTCTTTAAGGAAAGTCTGGAGACCAAAGAAAGTCTTATTACAAAGTGACATTTATTTAGGGAGTTTCAAGCACCACAAAGGGGATTATCAGAGGCTCTTAGAGAGACAGCGTGTGATATTTTCCACTGTAGATTCAGAAATGTTTGCCCTGATAACTTTAACCTTATCAACATTCACTTGCATGACTGTAATCATTGTGCAGAAAGTGTTTGAAAAAATTTCCGAAAAAAAGAAAAATATCTGTAGTTAAAGCCCTCAATCATTTCGTTGGTGATAAACACAAATACTGCAAAGCCCTTTGAATCTACAGTTGGGCTTAAGTCAGAGACAGATTTGATCAAGAAACCAGCCCAAAAAATTAAAAACCATGTTTCCTTAATATTTAACTGTAACTAAAAATAAATGGAGCTCTCTTTTTTGCTTAAACAATTATCACATAATCCTCCCCCACTGCTATTAGAAAAAAAGTACCAACAAATCCATTTATATGTTCCTGAAACTGAAATTACTTGGTTGAAAGAATTACAAACTCCTGACCACATTCTACTGAAGAAAAATCAGGATCTGAAGTGCTAGTGGTGTTACCTAGTAATCAAGCAACAAACTCTCTTAGCATTACTGAATTACCACCATACAGCATTAATTTCATGCTTGTCTACTCTGGCAAGCTGTGAATAGTTATAGAAAGTTAGAAAGCATAGAAGAGTTAGAATAGGGTCAGAAAGCTCCCTGGGGGAAAAAAAATGCACTAACTGAAAGCATTTAATTCAATTAAGTAAGATTGCAACAGTGTTTGTAAACATGATTTAGGGACAGAAGACTGTGAAAGTCTATTGCACAGGCACAATTCATCTTAAAAAGTGATCGAAACATAACTGGACAAGATGCCTTGATTTAAGCTGAAACTGGAAGGCTTAGGAATGTATTATGGCCAGTTTATTTCTGATCATGTTAATTCCCCAACCAAGGCTTTTAAAATTTATTTTACACTAAACTAGTTAAGACTGAGGAACATGGCAAAGTATAGCAAAATACAAACCCATAATGAATTCTGGGTTTTGTTTTATTAATTCCTTTAATTTTTTTTCTTTCCTCCTGATTCTGTTGCCTGTTCATAATGACCTTCCCTATTTTTTCACTTAGATTCATTAGTTTAGTATGTAATTTAGCACTGATTGTCCAGGAAGGTGTTATGTGATGAACCAGCACTTACCTAAAGTACCTTTCACTTTGTGTCTGTACACTCTCAAGGTATTGCCTTTTGTTTAGTGTCCTATGTGTGAGAAGAACTACCAGAATAGCATCTATATGTGCATAGAAATCTTTAGCAGTTGTTACACTCCTTTTGCCATTGAATCATTTTTAAATAATTTTCAAATAAGTATATTGTCTACTCTCCCCCCAAATGACTTGTCCTCAACTCCTAACAGAACCCTAAGACACTCAGTTACATTTGTACTTCATGATCTTTATGGAAAAAATTGATTTTATATATATATATATATATATATATATATATAGTGAAGATAGAACACCTGAAGATTGTGTGCGTGTATATACACTTAGCACTCTTGATTCCACATCTATTCTCAATTTCCCACCTCCTTAGGTCTCTTAAAGAAAAAAAAAGGGGGGTGGAATATGGGCAGATTATTACAGTTGAATCAAGTTGGTGTCCAATTCAGATATGTCAAGGATATGTGTTTATCTCATACAATGAGTACAATTCTGTCCATTGCATACATTGTATGTATATGATTTGGAGAAAGTTGACAAAAGCTATTTTGTCTGCTTCTCTAGAACAGGTAGAGAAGTTTGGGAGGGAGTAGGGATTGCAGAAATGCCAACCTAGTTCAAGATCATAGATTTGCCAAATGCCCAGTATTGAACTATCTGATGTTTGAAATTTGTATTTGGGGAAACATACTGATAGAGTTCTGCAGTAATATTAAAAAAAAGAGAGAGAGAGAGACATGGATAAAAGCTCAGAGTCAGTAAGATGTAATTTTGTTTGTCAATGTATTTTCTATGTATTGTTCACAAAAATTCACCATTTTGTTGAAACAATCTGGTAACCATATTAGGGCCAACAAAATAACTCATACTAGAAGTCCCATATGCATCAATAAATCAGAATTTGTACACAACAGAAAGGAATATAAAGAACAACCCTGGTTAGAGTTGGAAGGTAGAAAGGGAACCCTGAGAAAATGACTTCTGCCAGGAACAGAGAAGGATGTGGAATGCAGGGTCCAAGTATCAGGGTTCCAGAGAGAAGCAGGGGTGCTAGTCAGTGGAAAGGTGGTTCACAGTTAACACCACAACTGCTACTCACAAGTCTCCTGTGATAACCACAGCAAGATGCATGAAAGGCTTGGCTGAGCTGAGGTGATAGAGATAGGGTTGAAAACTGAGCTAGTCTGGCCACACAGAATGGTTCATAAGTTCTGTTTGGTAGCTTTGCCCAAAGAAGTTTTTATTAAGAGTTACCTAGTCCCCTTACTAGCTCTCAAACAGAAAACTGCTATATGTCCATATCTATCCATTATTAATTTGTATTAGCAAATGAATTCAGATATAATCTATTTTAACACTCTAGGAATATCTACGTCTTGAGTTTCAGGTGTTTCAATCATTACCTTGCATGAAAAAGGTGGCTTGGGGAACACTCCAAGATTCTAAATACAGAACTTTCACAACCTAAAAGAGTCTCAGGCAATCAATTTCCTCCAATATTCATTTTGGAACGCAGGACAATTTAGATTTAGCTTACACCTTCAAATATGATTTTTTAAAGTTCAATTTCCTTGGATTCTTATATCTTATCTATGTGTGGGTTGGAGATGTTCTTAGCCTCAGATGACTTTAATTTCAATGAAAACATCCCACTTTAGTATTTTATCCTATTTAAAAGGCACTGTGTTGTCCGATACAAACTCATTCCAACAGTATGCTTTGTTAATTACAGTTATGAACACAAAAGTACTTCTAGTCAGCACCTCTAGAATCTAAGCTTCTGAATTAGAATTCCAACACCATTCATGTTTAGCTTAATCTAAATATCACCCATATAGTATACTGAAGTATTTTATAGAATGTTATAGACATAAAACAGGTAAGTTGGGCAAAAATTGCCTGAAAATCACTATTAACTTTCCCTGTATATATGAATCTAAGCTATTTAATAAAAACAAGCAAAAACCCCTCACCTGTAGAAACTTGCCACATTGTTTAGTATCATCTATGTAAGGTAGTAGTTGCTTTTTATAGCACAAAAACTCATAATATAAGATTCCAGGATTTCTGCAAAGTTCATATGATATACATTTATTAAATATTAAATGAATAATTTTCTTTAAGAAGGAATAATGAAATCCTTTATTCATTATTTATATGGAAACTTCTAGACTTAGAAAAGTTGGTTTATTACAGGTACCCTTACCCCTTTCCAGAGATTCATAATCCATCAGTATTGTGGCAGTGTATGGATGTTATTTTCCTTTTTAAAGTCTCCAGTTGGATTTATTCTGTAGTCAAGGCTGAGAAACCCAGTGTTGTTTAGAAACTGCATGAGGATTTCTATATATGTTCTAAATTTCCAATTTTAATGGGGAAAAAAAGTAATAGGCTTCTTGCCAAAAATCTAGATTCTCGGGCCACCATCACAAAAATTCTTGTTATCTGTAATCAGATCCCACAAGTCCAAGGATCTATATTTTATTTGTTAATTTTTTTGTCTTTTTGCCATTTCTTGGGCCGCTCCCACGGCATATGGAGGTTCCCAGGTTAGGGGTCTAATCGGAGCTATAGCTGCCAGCCTATGCCAGAGCCACAGCAACGTGGGATCCGAGCCACGTCTGCGACCTACACCACAGCTCACGGCAACACCAGATCGTTAACCCACTGAGCAAGGGCAGGAATCGAACCCGCCACCTCATGGTTCCTAGTCAGATTCATTAACCACTGTGCCACGATGGGAACTCCAAGGATCTATATTTTAAACTTCATCCCCTATTTAGATATAGGTGGTCTAATATCCAAAGTTTGAAAGAATGCTCTGCAATAATTATCAAAAAGTATTATGAGTCAATATTTTTGTATCTTTATGCTCTTTTCCTACTCTCCACAGCATCTGATGTGATTCTAGGCACACACAATGTGATTAGTCAATGTTTGTTAATAGCTTGATGGACAGATTCATTATAAGCGAACTACTAATCTCATCTTATAAAGTGATGTCTTTATAAGTGTGCTATGGGGATACTTTGTGCACCAGAATTTCACTGTGTGTTTTCTAAAATGCACAATATTGGACCCTACCACACACCTACTAAATCAATTTTTGAGACTTCTGGGCATCCATCCAGACAAAACTATAATTCAAAAAGATACATGCAAACCTATGTTCACTGCAGCACAATGTTCACAATAGCCAAGACCTGGAAACAACCTAAATGTCCATCAACAGAGGAGTGGATCAAGAAGACGTGGTACATATACACAATGGAATATTACTCAGCCATTAAAAGGAATGAAATACCAGCATTTTTAGCTACATAGATAGACCTAGAAATTATCATGCTAAGTGAAGTCAGCCATACAATGAGACACCAACATCAATCCTTTCATTGACATGTAGAATCTGAAAAAAAGACAGACTGAACTTCTTTGCAGAACAGATGCTGACTCACAGACATTGAAAAACTTATGGTCTCTGGAGAGGAGACAGTTTGGGGCGTGGCAGGGGATGTGCTTGGGTTATGGGATGGAAATCCTGTGATCATTATACAACTACAGATGTGACAAATTCATTTGAGTAGTAAAAATAAATAAATAAATAAATAATAAAAACTTAAAAAAAAAAAAAGACAAAATGATAAGCAGCAATAGTCAAGGGAGAGAATTCAGGAAACACAGTTTGAGCCCTGGACTAAGCGATGTCTAAAACTTGGACTCTTGTTATATGAGCAAATAAATTCAGTTATATTAAGTAAGTGTGAATTGGGTTTTTGTTAGTTGTAACTGGAGGACATTGTGTAATAATAAACAATTAGGGAAAGCAGATTCTGTACTAATTGAGACACAAAATACAAATTGCCAAAGGATTTAAGTCCAGCCAAAATGTTCTGTGATAGGCCAAACAGTTACAGAATCAGAAACTGAGATCAAACTTAGGAATATCTTGGGCTGCAGTTATAGTTTGAATATATAAGAATTTAAGTCTGGCTTAAATGGCCAGAAGTGGTAAGCAACAACTATATGCCTTCTCATAAAGCTTGCCTGTATTTAATTGTTAGAGATGCAAATCCCTGAATTGGTGAAGAATGTGATTTCTCATTTTTTAGGATTAATTCTTTGTGTGGTCAAAACATCATTTCTGGGTCTCTCATGCTTATAGGAACCTTTAAACTGAGTATAATCAGTCATAATAGTTGACATTTTTGGTACAATGGATACAATTACAATCCAACACACACAATCATGGTAGCCTCCACATTCAGAAGCCTAGAGCTTTAATTGTTTTATCAAAAAACCTGATTGATTCAGCCTGTGTCAGGTGGCTGCTGCAAATGAAGGAGGAAATTTTTTTAAAAGATTGCTTAAAATGGCAGGAGTCGATAAAAGAAAAAGTTTCTGAAAAAATACTGGTTTCAGTAATTGTCACCAAAAAAGCAGTATTTCATATCACAGTCTTCATCGGGCAGTTTTCACCACATCTCAATAGTACTATATTCTGTAACCACTGAGCTAATTGTTACAAGGGGTCATTACAAAGAATTTTCTCTCAAAATGTACTTTCCATTGAGTGACAAGGGTTTTATGTAGCTTATTGTTGAGAATTTTATTTTTAACCGTGTGTTTTTATTCAGATAGAGTATTCCAGCTACACTGCATTTTCAAGGAAAAATACAACAGCTATGGGAACACACTGGCTTCTCTTTTGGATACTTCCATGTTACAGCTTATTGCTTTTAAAGCGTTTTATACTATACAACACTGAAAAGACTGTTGTGCATGCTATGTATTTAGAAAATAAAAGCTAATATTTATAGAGCATTTATATGTGCCAGCTGCTGTACCAAGAATTTTAGCAGACATTATCTATATTTATGGCAAGCCTGTGAAATATGTATTATCTTCATTTTATAAACAACAAAATTAAGATACACAGAGACTAATAAATGCTCATGGTACAATGTGCTAGGATTTGGACTCTGGCAATCTGACTGGAGAGCTCATACTTCTTCTAATAATATTGATTAATAAAATTCTATAGACTGCATGTGCATTTCTGAATACATAAACTTTTCACACATGGAAATGTAACTTGACTATAAATCACATGAAGTAAGAGACCATGAAGGGTTTTATGCATTTTTCCTAGTCCCTAACAGTGCACATAATGTTTGCCACATAGAAGGTGATCAATAATTATGAAAGAATAAATGGCATGAATGGGGTTTATGCTTATATCAACTACAGATCTGATTTTGGACGATAGCCCAAATAGCACCAGATAATCCTATGGCATTTAACTTGTAAATTTTAAATGACATGATTTGATATACATGGAAAATTCTGAAACACTCCCTTTTAAAATTTGCTTAATAAATTGCTTTGACCATAGATACGTTGAAGCCTTATTATTTTCCTGATAATCTAGTCTCTTGAGTACATTGAAATCAGCTTGGCCTGAATGTCTATTCATTGTAGAAATCTCCTCTATAGCATTCTTCATTTTTTATAATCTTTTTAAAAAAATTTTCATTGTTATTTCCCCAATTTTTTTGCTACTGTACAGCATGGTGACCCAGTTACACATACATGCATACATTCTTTTTTCTTGCATTATCATGCTCCAACATAAGTGACTAGATATGTCTAGTTCCCAGTGCTACACAGCAGGATCTCATTGCTAATCCATTCCAAAAACAACAGTTTACATCTATTAGCCCCAAGCTCCCAAACCATCCCACTCCCTCCCCCTCCCCCAGGCAACCACAAATCTATTCTCCAAGTCCATGATTTTCTTTTCTGTGGAAAGGTTCATTTGTGCCATATACTAGATTCCAGATATGTGATATCATATGGTATTTTTCTCTCTCTTTCTGACTTACTTCACTCAGTATGAGAGTCTGTATTCCATCCATGTTTCTGCAAATGGAGTTATTTTGTTCTTTTTTATGGCTGAGTAGTATTCCATTGTGTATATATACCACATCTTCCTAATCCAATCATCTGTTGATGGACATTTGGGTTGTTTCCATGTCTTGTTTATTTGCACAGCAAAGGAAACCAAAAAGAAAACATAAAGCACTCTTCTTGACAGGTAATCATTTGGATTCTGTAGAACATTGCAAATGACAGCGAGTTCACTACAACCTAAGGCAATTCACTCCATTTTGAGCAACATTAATTATATGGAAAGTTTTTTCTTATAGTTGCTTGAAATATCCTCCCTTGTAACTTATCCTCATTGTTCTTAGTTTTGTCCTCCAGAGCTACCCAGAGTGCCTGGACAGATATCTATGTGGCAGTCCTGCAAATATTTGAAGGCAGTGATCATGTCCCTCTAGGTCTTTCATGCTCCAGGCTAATAATCACTAGTTCCCTCAAACATTTCTTATGCTGCCTGGTTTTAGCACTCAGGTAACCAGCTTGTCTTTAAAAATAACCCCCTGACAGAGGTGGATTTACCATTAAGTTAAGAACCTCAGTGCTCCCCTTTCTGGGCCTCTTCCACAGCCTGGTGTGGGCACTGAGCCATATGTTTACATAGAAAAACTTGTAGAAGTAAGATATTGAAAGCTCAACAGGTTAAGACTGCTTTGACTTTTCAGACCCTAGGTAGAAATGCCAAGGTGGCTTCAGATTGGCCACAGGAATTTCTGGATTTAGCTATTTGAGAATATCTTTCAGTGGTTTATGGGATATATCTATGTGTTGGCAGTCAGTTCTGTAACTGTTAAGCTTTCATTAGCTGTCCCAGAGTAAGAATAGATTGCAGGAATTTTTTTTTTTTAATCTGTTATGCCAGTTTGTGGCATCTTAACTTGAGGAAATCGAAGACAACCTGATTAGTGAGTATCACTAAGTTTAAAATTTGAAGTGATCTAAAATCTTAATAGCTTATATGTGAAAGAAACGAAAAGTTTTCCTGAAGCTGGTAATAATCCTAAACATTTACATAACTTACCAATGAATTGTGAAGCTGAAAAAAAATGTTAAGTGATCAGTAATAAAAAACCATTTCAACCAATCATATTAAGACTGCATTATCTCTTTCCTGCACAAAAGTAATTACAAAGCTGCCATTATGTAAAGGTGTGATCTAAGGCTCTATAGCCACATTTTTAAGAAGTATATTAGTTAATCAATGAAAATACTATGAATTTGTGAAATTTGTGGCATTATCAGCTTTATCATTAATTTTTATACTTTGTTTTGTGTTTTTAATTTTTAAAGAGGCTCCCCCAAATCATATAAGCATTGGGTTCTACAAAACCTGAATTCCTGATCCACCCTGTACTTCAAACTCAGTCAAGTCTGAAAAGTAATACTACAATGGCACTTTTACCTCCTTTAATCTTACATTTTGCTTTTACTGACACAAGCTGAATTCCATTAGCTTGTCTAGCAGTCTTGCATCACTGATCACAGAAGAGCTGAATCAGAATCTTGGGGTTGAATATAACCTGGGAATTCATCTAAACTAACCACTTATCCTATGCTCAAATCCCCAGTTGATACTATTGCCAGACAGTTAGCCCATGGTTGAATGCTTCCTGTGACAGGAAGCTCATTATGGTCTGTGGAACCCATTACATCTTTGAACAACTCTAAATTTCAGGTTTGAACAATGCATCTTGTTGGATTTGCTCTAAATTGAAGTTTCTTCTTCTCCTTCTCCTCCTTTTTTGGCCACACCTGGAGTATGAAGAAGTTGCCAGGCCAGAGATCAAACTCCACGACACAGCAGTGACAATGGCAGATCCTTAACCAATAGGCCACCAGCGAATTCCAATCTTTCCATTTTTTAAGATCAGTGGGCTTTATCTCAATATTATCTTCTTTCTTTTTTTTTAATTTTATTTATTTTTTTATATATAATGATTTTTTATTTTTTTCATTATAGCTTGTTTACAGTGTTCTATCAAATTTCTACTGCATAGCAAAGTGACCCAGTCACACATATATGTATACATTCTTTTTTCTCACATTATCATGCTCCATCATAAGTGACCAGACATAGTTCCCAGTGCTACACAGCAGGATCTCATTGCTAATCCATTCCAAAGGCAATAGTTTGCATCTATTAACCCCAAGCATCCCATCCATCGCACTCCTTTCTCCTCCCCCTTGGCAACCACAAGTCTATTCTCCAAGTTCATGATTTCTTTTCTGTGAAAAGGTTCATTTGTGCCAGACATATTATATTCCAGATGTAAGCGATAATCATATGGTATCTGTCTTTCTCTTTCTGACTGACTTCACTCTGTATGAGAGTCTCTAGTTCTATCCATGTTGCTGCAAATGGCATTATTTTGTTCTTTTTTATGTCTGACTAGTATTCCATTGTATATATGTAACACATCTTCCCAATCCAGTCATCTCTCAATGGACATTTGGATTGTTTCCATGTCTTGGCTATTGTGAATAGTGCTACCATTGAATATGCGGGTGTATGTGTCTTTTTTAAGGAGAGTTTGTCCGGATATAGGCCCAAGAGTGGGGTTTTTATTCTGATCACTAGTTTTTATTATCATCATTAAAAATAGCACTAAATCGCACTTTGGTATTGTTCATTTTGAAAGATCATTTTCTCTTTCTTTTCTTTTTACTTTTTATAGCTGCACCTGCAGCATATGGAAGTTCCTGGTTTAAAGTTCAAATAGGAGTTGCAGCTCCTGACCTATGCTATAGCCATAACAATGCAGAATCTGAGCTGCATCTATGACCTATGCCCTGGCAATGGCAATGATGGATCCTTAATCCACTGAGTGAGGCCTGGGATCAAAACTGCATCCTCACAGAGACTATGTTGTGTTCTTAACCCACTGAGCCACAGTAGGAACTCCCATTTTGAAAGATTTTTAAATTATTTTAGCCTATTTACCAATTACCTTTGAGTTTTAGGGGGAAAATTCTTTGGAATAATTTTTAATCCCACATAATTTCACAAAGTCCTTTTTTTTTTTTTTGCTTTTTAGAGCCACACCTCCGGCATATGGAGGTTCCCAGGCTAGGGGTCCAATCAGAACTACAGCTGCTGGCCTGTTTCAGCCACAGCAACTCAGGTTCCAAGCTGCATCTGTAACCTACGCCACAGCTCACAGTAATGCCAGATCTCCCACCCACTGAACGAGGCTAGGAATTGAATCCACAACCTCATGGTTACTAATTGGATTCATTTCCACTGTACCACAATGGGAATTCCCCAACAAAGTACTTTTTGGACACCATCGTTTTCTCAAAGAATTGCTTGCCATCTTTGGCTTTTTTTGAAATATTGTAGTTGTCACCAGTATGGTCGTTGCCTTTTCTGTCAGGTTTTCTGGTGCCGGTGGCCCAACATGTGGCCAGATTTTATTGTTTGAACTCTAATCATCTCTGGGTGCTTTATTTTGTGTGATTTATTTTAAATGACAATAAGAGACAAACTTGATCTCACCCATCATTTGCTATCTTCCTTATTGATCTCAACTGTTTGGCTCCTATACCTGAGCCAGATCTCCAAATTACAAATTTTAAACTTAAAGATTGCTAGGCTAATTCATCTTAGAGGAAATGCCTTCACCTTCTCACTATTTAGAATGATGTTAGCTGTGGGCTTGTCATACATGGCCTTTATCACGTTGAGGTAATTTCCCTCGAACGCTCTCTAATACGGTACACAAAAATAAATTAAAAATGGGTTTAATACCTAAAGGTAAGGCCATATACTATAAAACTCTCAAAGGAAAACATAGGCAGAATACTCTTTGACATATAATCACAGCGATATCTTCTCTGGATCCAACTCCTAGAGTAATAAAAATAAAAACAAACAAAAAAAGGATCTTTGTAAACTATAAACACAAAATTCATTGAGTTTAAAAGAAGAAATTGAAGGAACATTGTAAATCAACAATACTTTAATAAATTTTTTTTAAAAAGGATAAAAGGGACCTAATGAAACTAAAAAAAAAAAAAAAAAAAAAAAATTGCACAGCTAAAGAAACCATCACCAAAACAGAACAAAACCAAAACCTACAGAATGGGAGAAAATCTTTGGAAAAGCAGTTATTGACAAGGGATTAATCTCAAAAATATACAAAGAGCTCATACAGCTCAATACCAAAAAACAACCCAATTAAAAAATGGGCAGAAGATCTAAATAGACACTTCTCCAAAGAAGACATGTAAATGGCGAAAAGCACACAAAAAGATGTTCAACATGCTAGAGAAGTGCAAATCAAAACTACAATGAGGTATCACCTCACACCTGTCAGAGTAGCCATCATCAAAAAGTCTACAAATAATAAATGCTCAAGAAGGTATGGAGAAAAGGACCCCTCTCACACTGATGATTAGTTTGTAAATTGGCACAAACACTATGGAAAACAATATAGATGTTTCTCAGAAAATTAGAAATAGATCCAGCAATCACACTCCTGGGTGTGTATCTGGAGTAAACTATAATTTGAGAAGATACATGCAGTCCAAAGTACTTCCAACACTATTTACAGTAGTCGAGACATGGAGGCAACCTAAATATCCATCAAGTGAGGACTGAATAGAGAAGATGTGATGTATATATATATATATATATGTAATAGAGTATTACTCAGCCCGATAAGAAAGAATGAAATAATGCCCTTTGTACCAATATGGATGCACCTAGAGATTACTGTATTAAGTCAAAGAAAAACAAATATCATGAGATCACTAATAAGTACAATCTAGAAAAAAATTGACACAAATGAACTTATTTACAAAACAGAAACAGACTCAAGAAATTTTGGAAACAAACTTATGGTTACCAAAGGGGAAAGGTGTAGGGGAAGGATGAATTGGAATTCTGGCCTTGGCATGTGCACACTGTTGTATATGGAATGGATGGGTGGTCAACAGGGACTTGTTCTATAGCACAGGGAACTCAATATTCTGTGATAACCTATATGGGAAAAGAATATGAAAAAGAATGGATATGTGTGTAATTCAACTACTTCGTTGTGTAGCAGAAATCATCACAACATTATAAATCAAATATACTTCAATAACATTTTCAAAAAAGAAAAAGGCTTGTTAGGCTAACTTTCAAAGAGGCCTGCTTTAATTTTCTAACTCCTCAAAATTTAGATGGTTTGTCTTTAAAGCCAAGATTTCATGGTCTTATGAAAGGATACAGGCTCTGTCTTTAGTTGAGTTTGCATCGCTAATTTCCTGTTTCTTTTTCTGCGCCTAATTCCTTATCCTATCCATGCCAGTATGGACTATTTCTGCATGCCCTTACTCCCATTAACCATTGCATGGTTTTAGTGCATCTGTTGAAAAATGCGTCTTCCTATGAGGAAATGGCCACATCATGGGGCACATGGTCTTCCGTTATCTCATAGGCTCCAAACCCTGATCCTCTCATTTTTTTCCTCTCAGTACATTTCTTCTTCGGAAGATCTGACATATTCTTCCATTTTCTCAGGAACAGCCCTTTTTTCTCCTAAATTCAACCCCCAGGTCTTGTCTTTCTCCCTAAATTAACCTTCGTAAAGATCTTCTTCTAAAAACAGAAAACCTTCTGAAGGCAAATCTGGGAGTAACATTTCCTACATGCCAAAGATACCAACTGTCCTATTCACTGCAAATGCTGCCTTCTCTGCTGTGTCATTTACCAGGAAAAACTTAGGTGATAAAATATTCAACATTTATAACAGACCCAGAATGTGACTTGCTTTATACCACTTTTTACCTCTTCTGCCGTGTCCACTCTAGTCACCAGTCACCATGATTTCTCACAGGATTATTCCCTTAAGTGGCCTCCCTGCTCACACTCTTGATCCCCTACTGACTACGCCTAAGAGTATAGCCAGAGGATCCTGTTAAAACATATCTCACTTCTCAAAATATTAAAATATACAATCGTTTTATTTTCATGCCCAGTTGAAAGCCTAAGTCTTTCCAATGGCCTAAAAGACCTTGCACCTCCCTGGCATATTCTTCTACACCCTCAGTTCGTCCTTGGCACACTCCCAACTTTGTGGTATTTCTAATTCTTACGATTGATGTTTTACTTTCTCTTACTTGCTTGCAATGATTTTCCCCCTCTGATTGAAGGGTTCCCTGTCATTTTATTTAAAAATTGGTCACCTGTACTCCACACTCCTCATCTTTCTTTCCTCTTTCATTTCTATAGTGATTTTGATCTTCTAATTTATCCCATAACTTGCCTATCTACTCTCCCCTCTATAGCACACTCCCATTCATGCCCACAATATAAACTCAATGAGAACAGGCTTGCTTTTAATTGATGTACTCTTCAATGTAGGATGGTTCTTGATACATAATAGCCATGAGCCATGATAGTAATTAGGTAACAAGATCAATGAATAACTTACTGACATTTCATGTTTATACTGGGATCTACATCTAGCTAAGTCTATCAATCCATGTTTTTTAAAATTTGATTAGGTGCATAACTGTTCAACTATTTTAGGGACACATCAGTGAAAAGAATTTAACATGTACACATATAAATAAGTAAACATATTTTTTAAGATAAATGTTTTGAAGGGAAGAAAAAGAATAGTCATAGAGAATAACTAGAGAATAAGTCATAGAGAATAACTTAAATGGTAGGTCTGAGAAGGTATTAAATCAAAACATGAAGAATGAGCAGTTTGCCGTGTGAGAAGTTTGCCACGTAAGGAGTTCCAATATCCTGAAGCAAGAAAGGGTGGGCATTTGACGACTAACATGTCACTTTAAATCTAGCCCACTAAGGAAGAAGGAGAGTGAATAATGAAGTAGGCTGAGATCATTCAGGGCCTTACAGACCATCAGTAGACGATTAGCATTTGCTTAACATGATCACTTTGGCATCTGAGTAGAGTGTCTTAGGTACTATGAGTAACTGTTCAGGAAAGGTGAGATGATATACTTTTTATAAAGTGTGATAAAACAAAGATCCATGAATCAAACAAAATCTGAAAGAGCAAAAGTAAAGCAGATACTCTCTTTTCCTACTACACTTTACCTATATTCTCAAATATTTAGAATTAGAATATCTTAGTTTTGATAGCAAAAAAAAAAGTCTGTGCATACACACATAAACACAAAGAAAAAAATTCTTACTGGCTTTTAAATAATTAATTTGTGACAGATTTTTTTATAAAAATCTCAAAATTGCTATTGATATTAAATTTAAGTCATTATTTTGTGGGATATCCTAAATGAAAGTGCAGATACAAATATGCAAGTATGTTTTTGTAATTTTCCACTACTAACAACAAACAACAAACATTACTAGTAGGACACAACAGAAATTCAGCAATATAAATTTAACATGTTTCTACCTTCTATCTATGTCTTTTGTGAAAAATTAAAATTATTTTTATCTTCTATCATATAAAGATCCACTGTCTATAGTGTTAAGTTGCTCTGAAAATCTGCGCTTGTTAGAAAATTCTAAAATTAAATGTACAACTAGGTTTAAGTTTTGTTAGTCTGTTCAAGATGAATATGTAAAAGAGATCAGAAAAATAAAAGATGGAATGAATACTTAGGCAATTCAGTGTTGCCTAGTGACATACTATGTATATGAACCTTTTGCCTTCTGGAAGCTATTTTCAAAGTTAGCATAAGCCTGGAATGTTTTGTTAAATCACTCAATAGTTTCCTAGACCAATAATGAGTACTTCAAAATGTCTACAATTATATTTTTGTCATTGTGAAAAATGATGAATTGATTTCAAAAAATAAGATGTCAAATTATATCTTCTCTGCAGAAATAGCTGTTTTTTTTCAAAATTTTCTCAGTTTGCTTAAGCCCTCCTAAAAACAAGAAGTCTTCTCTGAAATAACCTGGCTTTTTTTGATACACAGAGTACATGGAAATAACTGAATGTTACTAAAGATATTAAACCAGTAATGAAGCTTGGATGAATTTAATGTCTCCAGCTTTCTTTTCTCCTTCTGTCCTTAAAGCAATAGGATTCTCACAATCTCAGTCTCTGCCGTACATGGCATTGGGGGAACATTTTACTTTTTAATATATTTCTTATATTCACATATATTTTTTATTAATTCAAATGGGCACATATGATTAAAATAGTTTTTGGGTAAATGTACACCTATTTCAGAGTCACTCCTTGTCACTAACAGTAATCTAATTGTCTACTTCCTTTATGTGGAAATCGGTTTTGGTTCCTGGTTTCCTAAAACACAGCACCGTCTTTTCTTTATGTGGAAATAATGACTAGGAAAGAACCAGACTGTCCAATGAGGTCATAGCAGCCTAGAGCAGGTTTAGCTGTGGCATTAGTCTTCCTAGTGCCAAGTTTAATGCAGCCCAGGGAAAGATTATGTTCTCCACTTGGTACCATGCATAACCTCTGAATGAACTGAAGGGGGCAATATTTACCAATAAAATTCAGTAGGGCAGTACTTGCAAATACACATGGAACACTGTAACATTATTTACAAAACAAATTGTTTTTGTTGGCCAGGTGCTAGTACCATTACACACACACACGCATACCACACAACTACTAAAGGGCAAAAGTCTCAAATAGCATGGATTGCAATGAAGGTTGTATTTGTAGTTTACAATAATATCAAGTTTGTTTTGATCCAAACAAAAGGACCCTCTACTAGATAGGGCTCAAAGTTCAGAAAACCATTTGTTTTTCTGTCAAATGCAGTCTGTTGGAAAAAGCCTCTCACATGGGGACCTTGGTCGTTTACACTCAAAAATAATTTTTTTCATTCAATTAGGTTAATGTGGAGAGGTAGTATAGATATGAGACTGTGTGATGCCTCTCCTTCCAAGAGCTTTTCTTCTATTTCAGGCTTCTTTTAGGCATTAGTTGGGAAATTCTTCCAATAAAATCTTAAACTTGTGCTATAAAAAGTAGCCCCAGTTTATGTCTAAATGCTATTTGATAATATATCAAATAGAGTTTATTGTTTGGAAATAGATATGTGAATAAATGTGAATGTGAGTGTGTATCCATTTAACTTTATGCAAGCAGCATAGAATCCAATAAGATGACATGATTAAACTGCACATCTGGGATTTTTGGTTCCTCTGCCAAAAGCAAAGACAAAAAGACCTAAACATTATGGAAATATATAGCTGCTCATTTTATAAAAGTAGCCACAACAATCACCCTAGTTTGCCTATTTCATAAAGTTGCGATGCCTTAACTGCTCATCTCTTTCTCCAGATAAACTGATCTAAAGTAAAAATGCCTAGTCTCCTACTTCTCCTACTGAACTATTCATTTTTTTCTCCAGCCTAAAACCCCCAGGAAGATTTGGGTTAGAAGTATAGCATAGATGAGATGTTATTTGAAAAACTGAGATTAGGAAGGTTAATTTTTTTGAGGGGGTACACTCAACAGCTTTATGTTATACATGCATAAAATTCTACATGAATTATTCTATATAAATACAATTATATAAACACAAATTATCACTACTACAAAATAAATGAGATGTTTGACTATAGATAACTCTTTCAATAGCCTGAATTCTCCTACTTCTAAAATGAGGATGTAGGAGTAAATTACCATAAAAAGAGATTACCTTCCAATTGAATACAATCGCTTCCAAGACCAATAAAGACTTGATTGCCCAGAGACAAGAGCTAAAGATGGAGAGTCAAAGTCTAAACTAGAACCCAGGTGTGGAGCAGTCTGCTTCATACTTTCTCTATCACAAACACAGTTCACTGCTCCTAGAATGAATGTTGTCTATCAATCAGACCCAAGTGCTCCAGGATCAAATTAATGACAAGGCATATACCAAGGCAGATTATCTACTGAGACAGACTAAAGATGCAAATATTTCCATGTACATATGAAGTGTCCTCTAGCCATCAGAGAGGAATGAAGAAAAAGCAAAGAAGGAATGAAGGGAAGAAGCATCCATGAAGGAAAAGGGAAAAACAGATGTAGAGACAGTGGTGTAGGGGATTGGGACAGGGAACTGGATCTCTGTATCTATTTGTTCAAGTACAAGTAAGAAAACTACTTTTCTTTCTTTTTTTTTTTTTTTTTTGTCTTTTTGTCTTTGTTGTTGTTGTTGTTGTTGTTATTGTTGCTATTTCTTGGGCCGCTCCCGCGGCATATGGAGGTTCCCAGGCTAGGGGTTGAATCGGAGCTGTAGCCACCGGCCTACTCCAGAGCCACAGCAACGCGGGATCTGAGCTGCGTCTACAACCTACACCACAGCTCACGGCAACACCAGATCTTAACCCACTGAGCAAGGGCAGGGATCGAACCCGCAACCTCATGGTTCCTAGTCGGATTCGTTAACCACTGCGCCACGACGGGAACTCCAAAACTACTTTTCTATTAGGTTGTGAGGATCTCTCTTTCCCTCTGCCTCCCTTCATTTAGTAAGGCCTTTTGATAATCCTTGATTTCCTTTCTCACCTTTCTTTCTCTCTTTATATGCCTGCTCTTCATTTCCTTCCAGCCCAACATTTGTTCATTTTTATTACTTGTGTTTGTTTAATTACTAAATATTAATGTATACACTAATTTTGCTTTAATTTATTTCTTAGTAAGAATTGGCATAGTCCTGAGTTGGGCCTGAACTGAAAAATTGCATTGTGTTTTATTGCAAAAGAATTAACATTAAAATTAAGAACCCTTACAACTATGAATCTAGAGGTTTGCTTATCATCCCTGAGACATTTTAAGTATTTATAAAAATGACACAAATGTCAGTCATATCAACTACTTGCTTACCATCCAAGGGGCTCCAAGTCTAAGACATGCCCTCTCTCTTCAGCACTCTTTTCCAAAACATAATTTGTCATGATTATCTTGTTCTGCCCCAGGAGCACTTTAAATCCACTCAATGCTCTTGTGTTACTATGCAACATAGTAAGAGGAATCAAACTGGTTGAATACTAGCAAAAGTCAAGGCAGTTAAGATTTATGGTTCTATGCACTAAGTCATCAAGCATGTTTATTTCAAAGACAGTGCTAAAGTATCAATTCAAAATTCAATTCTAAACTACAGATATATGCTGCTTTGGGCTTGGGAACATTTTCTTTTTAATGACACAAAAAAGACTATCTCTAGAAGAATACACATTGTTTGAAAGAGCTAATCCTTCACCAAAAATGATGAGGCATTTTCATATGCATTAATGCAGTTAGTTCTTTAGTTCACAGAGTGCATTGGATTTTATCGTTATTAACTCTGAGACTCATTTACAAAAGTAGCTTTTTTACACAATATCTGCTGTTAATTCTGCTCTTTCCACTGCTTTGGTTGTCCAGCAATCTCTAATGCTGCTGTGATAATAATTGCAAGTGGATTTTTAGTTTTCCTTCCATTCAGTACTGTAAGTAATAAATTCTATATAACTACTCCTCTCCAGAAAACATCTTGTTTCTGTCAGACACCCAGAAGAGATATTTTTGTTATGAGGTTGTTATTGATCTCTAAAATGATCAGAAGTAATTATTTTGACTTAGCTTTGTTTTTTAAATGAGGTTAATGAATATACTAAGCTCTCCTAGAACAAAGCAAGTCAGGTTATAATGACCATCTGTAAGCCTTTGGATTCACAAGGTCTACAAATACACAGCAGCCCACAACACAGGCAGAAGAACACTTTGCTCCCACTGCAAAAGCGTGTTGAGTTATGACCGATTATTAGGATTATAGTACATGTATTCATGTGAGTATTTTCATGCAATCACTCCCCTCATAAATAATGGTTCCCAACAAAATGATAAAATTCATGAGTGATGAGAGGATATCTTTTTCTTTTCATAGAATTCTTTGTATTCATTTGTCCTGTAACTCTGTCCTATGTGAAACAAGTTTGAGTTTTAGAATTATAAAAACTTTGGGGAGAGAATGATCTGCAAAAAGAGATCAATGAATTTTAAATTAAGTTCATATTGGTAAGTCTTTTAAAGAAAGGAAAAATAGAATTTGTGTTTATTGTAATCTAACCACAGTAGGCTGATTGTTTCAAACTGAGTTTTGAATTATTAACACTGAACAAGATTTTCTACAAATGTACCTAATGGACAAGAATGGAAACAAATGCAGTTGTTCTTAGTCAAAATATATAATGTTTTGGTTGTTTATGACCTTGACTGTGTACATAAAGAAAAAAGGCACAAAATTAAGCACTACAAGTTAAAATAGTTGTAGTTAGTTCCTGTGGATTGATATAAAAACAATATTGTATGAATGCTATCTCTAATGTTATATAGAGGATACACATATACATAAGAAATATATATACACATATACATAAAAATTTGACTTTTTAAATTAAGTCAGACTTGATGCTGAAATCTAAAACAAATACAAACCAAAACTGCCCAGACTTTCACATGGCCCCAGTGTTCTGGGTCAACTTGTAGAATATACTTCTCAGTAAATCTCTAAAAGACAGCAGACCCTGACATCTCCTTTCCACTTGCAGTCATCTGACCCAAGCCGGGCCAGAAATAACCCATTTCCAAGGCCTGTGTGACTACATGTCCCGGTTTCTATTCCCAGAGTCTTGATATCTAGCTATCCTGGGTCACAAATGAATAAGGAGAATGATAATGAGCCATCAATTATGGGATTAAAATCAATTATTGCCTAAGGCTGAGGTACTTACATGAAAACTAGCTTTGTGAGGACTCCAAGGCCATGCCACTAAATAATGATACATCCTTCTCCATTTAACATAAAGTCAAGCTTTACATTAAAGAGACAATTTTCTGGCCTCAACCATATGAATAACATACCATGGTATAAAATGACCCTCTAAAAGACAGCAGACCCTGACATCTCCTTTCCACTTGTAGTCATCTGCTAACATGCCATTTTACTTTTCTTCCAGGGTATTAGATCTGAATTTTATTTTATATGATGCCATCTCCTTCCTGGTCAATAATACAACCAAGTTGCTTTTGTACAAATTCCATGCTGACTCAAACTATGCTCATAGACATCAGCTCCTTTAGTGGCAAAGTGGCCACATGCAAACATCTTTCTTGAAATAAAGGTAGTTATCTGACCTACTGATGAGTAAATAATCTGCCTTGAAAAATAAAGCATTGACAGCTTGACACAGTGAGCAAGAGTGTGATTCTATTTACATAACAGGATTCACTGGAAATTAGAGGGCAGGAGACTATGTCTTGGCAAAAGTTCTCATTTTGACAATAGCCATCACTAGTCCTTTGAATCTTAGACTCCTTATCATGGTAATAAATACATTTTGGTTTTAAGTTACCCATTAAACAGAATAGAAAAAACAAATTCTTTCATTTTAGGTGGCTTTAAGCTAATGTATTACGACTCAGGCTGGAAATACAAAAAAGCATCCTGTTAAATCACATCATAAATGACCCATGTAGAACAGTTAATTTTTCATTAGCAGGGTGAGGAGGTGTGGGGCCAAATAAATCAAGATGAACAAGGCATTAACTGTTCCTCCCACGCTATCATCTTAAATGTGGAAGTAAAGAAGGAAGCACAATTTAAAGACCGTTTTATTGGTGAACTCATTTTTATGTTTAGAAAGAAAAACTTCAGCCCTCAGGGACATAGTGAGCCTATTATTTTATGTGAAATAAATTCTGTTAAGTTTTAAGAGAATACAAAGTTAGATTATCAAGCAAGACCAGGAAATATTAGTAGTTAACTCAAAATAGTAGCAAGGCAATAAAAATTTTAACTTGGAGTTCCCATCATGGCTCTGTGCTAACAAACCCAGCTGGTATCCATGAGGACATGGGTTTGATCCCCGGCTTCGTTCAGTGGATTAGGGATCAAGCATTGCTGTGAGCTGTGATGTACGTCACAGATGAGGCTCAGATCCCACATTGCTGTGACTGTGGTGTAGGCTTGCAGCTGCAGCTCTGATTCAACTCATAACCTGGAAACTTCCATATGCCACAGGCATGGTAAAAAAAGAAAGAAGGAAGGAAGAAAGGAAGGGAAGGAAGGGAGGAAGGAAGGAAAATAGAAAGGACGAAATTTAAACGTTAAAAAACAACTTCTGATATGAAGCCCAATGCTTGCAGAGATTAACATTCAGAAAGCAAACACTCTCTTCACAATACTTTAAATTCATAATGGTATAGATTTCAGAGAAATGACATCACAGTAAATTCTTCTGAATACACATTACTAAAAATTGATAGTAACATCTTCATAGGAAGGAAGATTTCCAGAGTTCAAATATCTCTTCCTTAAATTCAAATAGGTTATATCACCTAGTTAGTTGTTGCCAGACACATTAATTTTTTTTTGATGCTATAAAGCAAGTTGACATATGCCATTGACTTGACCTACCAATAGCACTTTTCTGAATCTCATGTTAAATGATGAGGACTTAGGAGAAGCTTTCATTTTCTTTATATTTAGGCACAACAACCAAAAGTCAAAACTGAATGATGGACTTCCCATCGTGGCACAGAAGAAACGATACTGACTAGGAACCACGAGGTTTCAGGTTCAATCCTGGCCTCACTCAGTGGGTTAAGGAGTCCAGCATTGCTGTGAGCTGTGGTGTAGGTCTTAGATGTGGCTTGGATCTGGCACTGCTGTGGCTGTGGTGTAGGCTGGCAGCTACAGCTCCAATTAGATCCCTAGTCTGGGAACCTCCATATGCTGCGGGGGCAGCCCTAAAAAAGTACAAAAAAGACCAAAAACAAAAACAAAAAAACAAACAAACAGTGAATGACCAACAGCAACCAACTTTGCCTTGTAAAATGTGGATTATTTCCACTTAATAGCATACTTTTAAGATTTGGCTTAATTCTCCCCCAGATATGAGTAAATGTTTAAATAGTGACAAACGCAGCAGCCTCATGGGAATGTGATATGGAAAATGGGAAGATGTGTCATATCTTTAGAAATTTAGATCCATGATTGATGACAGCAAATCAGATGGCATCAATTCCATGCAGTCTTTCCAGGTATAACCAAATTGGTGATGCACTTATATACTTTAAAACACCTTCTAAAGAAACTTTCTAAGTGTCTCTAATACTTTGAAGTTCTAATTAAAAATACAAAAGTTTGTGTCACCAAGTCTTTAACAAGAAAGCAAACAAAAGTTAGATACTACTAAATGGTGTCAAGGAGGATTTTACTCTTGGATCATGGCTTAGTACACAATTTTGGTGAGCTAGAGGCAAAGTGGAAAATATTCTTTAGTAATGATTAATTCATGGGGCTTGTAGACCATAAATGAAAATCTTACACCATGTTCTTGGTTAAAATTCTTGATCAACATTCTCATTCTTTACCTTCACTTAGGTAAATATATACAACTTTTTTAACCATAGTAACAAATTCATAGCATCTTTTAATTTGGCCCTGAGCCTTCCATACCCAGCAAAGCACACACACACACAAAAACACACATACACCAGGTTCAGCCACCTAAACTAAACTTCTATGGTCTCCACAGTGTGATATGGTTTGTTTTGTTTCTGAGCACTTGCTTATGACAACAACAGCCTTTATGCCACCTTTTCCTTGTTTACTCATCTTTCTAGCCTCTTATCAGTTTATATCAAACTCAGGAAGCCTTTCTTAAACTACTTTTCCAAGTTTAACTGGGTTTGATAAGCATCCTTTTATAAGCTCTAATAGATTGCTAACTTTAATATAAATTTTGGGCTCAGCATATACTACCATAAATGTGCATCTGCCAAATTTAATGTCCTTCTAAATTCTTTAAACAAAGAGATTATGTACCAGTAGGTTTTGTTTTTATAGCCTCTGCTTAGCATGGAATATGAACATATATGCTATGGAATCGAATTGAAATCTTAATAGAAATGTTGAAATGCATAGATAAAATGAAAATGAGGACAGAATTTGCTATCACAGAACAGGGGAAAAAGTACCCATAAGTGATGAGATTAATGAAAATGGGTAAACTTAAATGTTTATATACCTATACACAATGACTAGTAATTGAGTAAAATTAAACTGCAAACATCAGTTGGCAAATGTCATTTCACAGGTGATAATATATATTTCATGATGGACCAGTTTTCTCTATGTATCTCTGGAACATTTAATTTTTAATTCTTCTTCTTGGAGTGTACCAATATTTTATGTTCATGTAGAGAAAAAAAATCTTGGACTTCTATATCCAGTAAAAGCCAGTTTAATATTTGAATATTTGTCCTACCAAAAGAAGTTTCTATTACATATTATTACAAACTGGTTCACAATCTTCCCATAAGAGGGAGCACTGAATTCTAGCACAAATATTGGAGACACTTAACTTAGACCACTGCCACCATGCTAGGATAATAGCAACCATAAAGACATGGTGCCGAGTTTTGAGGGGGCACTTCATAGACGTTTACAAAACTTCTAACACTATGCTTATTAATATATGGAAGTGCCACCCTAGGCTTCCCCAAATAGGAAGATTCATTCAGCTAGTATTCCATAGTACCCAAAGTCTCAAATGCTTCTCCACCAAGCTTTCCCAAGTACCAATTAATCTCATCAAGCCCATCACAGCAATTGGTTTGAACAGCTGTGCATAAACTTTTAGTTTCATTTTCACTGGTTAATAACTGGCCTTGATTTCTGATAAGTAGCCTTTCTCTGCTATGTAGCAGAAAGACTCATTTGCTCAAAACAATCTACACCCCTTGGGAAGAGTCTGCAATTTACGGCAAAAAATATAATGTTAAGGAACAAAGCATAGAGAGTAGGTTTATTCATATTCTGCTTTGCGTCTTTTTCTCCATCAAGGAAAATAATTTTTCAAGCTGGCAGATCTAGAACAAACATCATTAGGAGGGAACTGAAGTGCAAGATAGGTGCAGAGATAATAAGGGAGTGCTTTACAGCTTTAAATTAATTCAAGCCTTCAGGCTCAGATAAATTATATCCCAGGATATTTAAATAACTTGCAGATGTGATCAAGGAACTATTGTTGTTAAACTAAGAAATCACAGAGAAAAAAGGAGACCCCAGAAGTCTAGAGATAGGTAGATGTTATCCCTGTTTCTTAAAGTGTGTGAGTGGATGAGGGGCAAAGAATACAGATTTTAATGATTGTAAACTCAGTGTAAGCTTCTGGTTAAATTTTTGAACAGTGAAGCAGTCTGTAAGTAAATTACTTGAATGCAGAGAACCATATATACTGTTCGACTCTGGATTTTCAGGATCCTTCACAGAGCGTGTCCTTAGTAGGCACTTAATAAATGTTTATTGAACATTAAATGTTTAGAAAGGAAGGCTGAAATTAGTATGGATTCACTGAGAAATACACATAAGCAAGTTGCTTAACCCTCTAAGCCTAATTACTATACAGGCTGAGTTACATTGTGGAGACAACCCCAAATATTAATCTCAAATCAAAAGGACTTACATTTTGCTCATACTTCATGTCCTTGTGGGGGACTGTAGACTCTGCCCCGTGGCATCCTCACTCCAAAACTCAAACAGCCATCTCCAGTACTGCCTATTATAGAGGCAGCAAGAAAGAGAGAAACCTGTGTGGGATTGACAAACCCACTCTTACAGCTTCCACCTGGAGGTGATGCAGCCTCATACATCCCCCTGTTCTAACAAGTCATGTGGTCATGCCTACCTTCAAAGAGTGGGCAAGAAGTGTGACCCTACCTGGTTTCCAGGAGGAGGACCAGAAATATCTAGTTCACACTAGCAATGGCTACCATAATTCTCTCACCTGTAAAATAGAAATTATAATGACTGCTATGTGGATTACAATATAATTACAATACAGCTGTCTGTTATAGTAACTATCTTGTACTTTTTTTTTTACAACATGTTTTAAAACTGTTTTTACAACATGTTTTACAACTGTTTTTCTAAAGCAATTTAAATCTAATACTGAGCCACCAGTGCCCAACTGGTGAATAATTTAATACTAATTCTGTTTTTGTTGGGGTTGGGAGAACAGCATTTATCTCCTTAATTCTGCACAAGTATCCAAAGAGCTTTCATACTGGCTTGAAAGTAAAGAAGGATTCTCTACTCTTCATTATGTAAGGATCACAGCTAAGAAATAAATTATCCATTCCTATGACCCATTAGAAAATGGGCTTTTCTTCCTATTTCCTTGTTTAGCTTAAGCATAGTTCATTTGGAGGTAGTGTGGGATTAGCATGAGCTAAAAGCTATAGCCAGTTGTCCAGCTTCCATAATTGCAGCACTTTGGAAATCCTGTTCCCTCCTTAGGTTACTATACAAGAACACAATTTCCACGATCATGGACATACAACTTCCACCATAGTTTTAAGGAATATTTTAGTGTTATGGTGCTGTCTTATGCTGTCTACTCACTCCATACATCTCGCCACATGGGTCTTTCTCCCATCCCACTCTAGAATGAACTGGCTTAATCCTTTTGTGTGTGTGTGCATGTGTGTCTTTTTTGTCCCTTTTAGGGCTGCACCCGCGACATGAGGGTCCCGGTCTAGGGGTCTAATCAGAGCTGTAGCCGCCAGCCTACGCCACAGCCACAACAACGCCAGATCCCAGCCGCGTCTGCGACCTACACCACAGCTCAGGGCAACACCAGGTCCTTAACCCACTGAGCGAGGCCAGGGATTGAACCTGCAACCTCATGGTTACTAGTCAGGTTCATTTCTGTTGCTCCACGATGGGAACTCTGAGGCTTAATTCTTTAAATGGATTTCAGTTTTTAGAAACAAAAGCAGGAGAGAGGAGGTTGTGGTTTATAGCATCTACTTTAATCCTTGCAACGCCAATAATCCTGAAGCAAGACAATAAAAGCCTGGCTGAATCTCAGTTAAGAGGATGAAATACAGTGGGAGCAAAATACAAGTTATGGACTCAACAAATCATTTTTAATAATATTTCAAGGTAATATCTTTAATTTGGTACTTAAATGAAAATGTAAGTATAATCAGATACAGTACCTGACAGGGTAGGCTTTCTTTTTTATGTATATAATGATTTTCATTTTTTCTATTATAGTTGGTTTACAGTGTTCTGTCAATTTTCTGCGGTACAGCAAAGTAACCCAGTCACACACATATATATACGTTCTTTTTCTCACATTACCTTTCATCATACTCCATCATATGTGACTAGATATAGTTTCCAGTGCTATGCAGCAGGACCTCATTGTTCATCCATTCCAAATGCAGTAGTTTGCATCTATTAACCCTAGATTCCCAGTCCATCCCACTCTCTTCCCCTCCCACTTGGCAACCACAAGTCTGTTCTCCAAGTAGTCTTTCAACAAATGACAGTTTCTATTATTAGCATCAAATCATGTCTAACTGGCCATATTTCCATGTCTAGAACAGTTACTCAACTGGTTGTTTGAAGGATGATATAGTCAAAGTGTCTCTGATCTAGGACAGAGGAAAATAAGTACTGTTTTTAGGAAATAGAATATGCAATCTTATATCTGATTCTGCTCCTTCATTTAATTTATTTTTTTAAATGATGTTTATTTTTTCCACTATAGTTGGTTTATCGTGTTCTGTCAATTTATACTATACAGCAATGTGACCCAGTCCCACATATGCTCCTCCATTTTATAGATGAGGGTTCACAATACATGCACTTTTTTTTTTGCTGTTAGGGCCACACCCGCGGCATATGGAGGTTCCCAGGCTAGGGAACAAATCAGAGCTATAGCTGCCAGCCTATGCCACAGCCACAGCAATGCAGGATCCAAGCCACTTCTACGAACTCCACCACAGTTCACAGCAACACTGGATCCTTAACCCACTGAGCAAGGCCTGGGGTCAAACCTGCAATCTCATGGTTACTAGTTGGATTCATTTTTGCTCTGCCACAACGGGAACTCCCAGGCACATTTTTAACAGTCAGAAATTTTACATTATTCCCTTTGATGAGTATTACTATCCAACTCTATTCCTATTTTTTGGTTTGTTTTATAGTTTTAATGCTATAAAATTAAACCATTGCGAGAAAAAGGAACCCTCCTACACTGCTGCTGGTAACGTAAGCTGGTGCAACCATTATGGAGAACAGTATGGAGACTCCTTAAAAAAATAAATACAGGAGTTCCCATTGTGGCTCAGCGGGTTAAGAACCTGACATAGTGTCCATGAGGATGTGGGTTCAATCCATGGCCTCAATCAGTGGGTGAAGGATCCAGCAAGCTATGATGTATGCTGACTTACACCAGCAAGCTATGATATAAGCCACAGATGCAGCTTGGATCTGTTGTTGCTATGGCTGTGGCGTAGACTGGCAGCTGATTCTGCAATTCAACCCCAGCCCAGGAACTTTCATATGCTGCAGATATAGCCATAAAAAGAAAAATAAAATAAATGTAGAACTACCATGTGATCCAACAACCCCACCCTGGGCATCTATCTGCAAAAAAATAGTTGAAAAATATACCTCACCCCAATATACATCACAGCACTATTTACAATAGCCAAGACACAGAAGCAACCTAAAGCTCCATCAACAGAGGACTGGATAAAGAAGATGTGGTACACATATCTGAGTAATATAGAATACTACTCAGCCATAAAAGAGAATGAAATGATGCCATTTTCAGCAACACGGATGGACCCAGAAATTATCATACTAAGTGAAGTGAGTCAGACTGAGAAAGGCAAATATATGAGATCACTAATATGTGGAATATAACAAAAATGATATAAAAGAACTTACAAAATAGAAACAGACTCAAAGGTTTTGAAACCAAATTTATTGTTACCAAGAGGGAAATATGGGGCAGGAGGGAAAATTTAGGGAGTTGGGATGGACATATACATACTAAAATATAAAAAATAGGTAGGTAACATGGACTGTATACTGCAGGGTAATATACTTAATACTGTATAAATAACCTATATTGGAAAATAATCTGAAAATGAATGGGTATATGTACAATTGATTTACTTTGCTATACACCTGAAACTAACACAATTTTCTAAGTCAACTATATTCCAATAAAAGTTATTTAAAAAAGAGAAATAAATGAATCAATACATTTTTAAAAATTAAAAAAATAACTACTGCGTTTGGTTTATCAGAGGCAACTCATCAGAAATTATTTCTAATAAGCTATAAGTTGAAAATTCTGTTAGATAACTTTCAGTTTTATTTAAATAATTGAATATCACTTAGCCAGCAAAAATACAAAAATCTTGCATTTCCCTTTGGAGGTTTTTTGTTTTGTTTTGTTTTTTCCAGGATTTTTTTTTTTTTTTTTAGCAGTTTGAGGCAGTGCATCGTAGTAGTATTTAGGGTAGATGACAGGTAAAAATTTTTCTTTAGTAAAGTATAAACTGGTGATTGAGAAAGGTGAGATAGGGAAGGATTTGGTAACAGTACCTGACATCGGATTTACGAAAGACTATATTAGGGGTCAGACCATTGATTCACATGCCTGTGAGATCTTGCAAAGGACCCCAGTTGAAAGACATCAGCACAATACTAATGGAATCCTTAGGGCTTTGAGTCATTTTGTTTGACTTGAACAGGTGCCCCTGTAGTTCTTAGGGATTAACCTGAGAGAACTGTTTAGTTATATACATTCCTGCCAATCACTTAGGAAGGCTTAACTAAATTATCGCTGGAAGGAGTCCATTCTGGTTTTCAAATTTATTATATTTATTAACTCTGTGGAGAAACTTGAAATCAAGATTGACCTCAATTTATTATCAAACTAAAGGGTGACAAGCAATTTCAGTCTTAATAGTCTGAGGAATAAGGGCCAAGAATCTGTAAACCCCAAATCATAACAATAAGTTTCAACCCACACTTCATATCCACTTTTTGACACTTGCTGAAAGTGTCACTGACTCACTAAGCAAAATCATAACCAATAAATAGTGAAGAAAGTTTTATTTCACTCCTTATAAATATGATATTTTCTTTATTTTTACCTTTTCTGGTTTGAGAGTCATTGTTGGTTGATATTAAATATAGAGACTAATGGGAAAAAACTGACTTTATTTCCTTTTTATAAGTTTACCATTTGCTTTTTCCAGGCTAAAGCCTCCTTTTATTTTATTTCATGCTATTAATACAGAATCTCACTATAAACCACATTTCCATATGGGATTTTTAAATGTAGAACTGGAAAAGCACTTTATGTACAAGGAAATTGCTTCTGCATTATTTGAAAAATAAAACTCTGTAATCTATGAATGAAAATACCTTAAATACATATATCTATGCCACAAAAGATTACATAACTATCTTAGAAGTGATATAGAAGTACAGATATTAATCCAGAAAGATGCTTGTAAATACAAAAAACAAATTTCAGCACAGTAGGTATGGAGTGACCCCATTTATGTTATAATAATGTTTATAAGTATACATTTATTTTTAAATGCATAGATGAATTCTGGAAGGATAAATTAGAAATTATGAATAATTGGGAGTTTCTGTTGTGGCTCAGTGGTAACGAACCTGACTAGTATCCATAAGGACACCAGTTCGATCCCTGGCCTTGCTCAGTGGGTTAAGGATCTGGCATTGCAGTGAGCTGTGGTGTAGGTCACAGATGCAGCTCAGATCCCATGCTGCTGTGGCATAGGCTGGCAGCTACAGCCTTGTTTCTGTTTCTACCCCTAGCCTGGGAACCTGCATATGTGGTGGGTGTGGCTCTAAAAAGACAAAAAAGAAAGAGAGAGACAGACACAGAGAAAGGAGAAGAAAGAAAGAAGAAAGAAAGAAAGAAAGAAAGAAAGAAAGAAAGAAAGAAAGAAAGAAAGAAAGAAAGAAAGAAAGAAAGAAAGAAAAGAAAAGAAAGAAATGCAAGGAAGAAAGAAAGAAAGAAATCGTGAACAATGGTTACTTCGTGAGAATGAGGCTGGGGATTTTGCTGGCAAGGGGTTGTTTCCTTCCCACCTTCCATCTTACTCTATGGTTGAAATTTTTGGATTAGTATACATTTATTGTGTACAACACTTTATTTTTGGAATTATCCTCTGCAGATTCCAAAAGGTATTAATATATAATTTATAAGTAAATCCTGCAAGATATCTTTATTTTTAAACAATCAGGAAATGTTCATCACAATACATTTCAATATTAAGCTTTTAAAGTATTTCTTTTAATAAGATATCTACAACATAATAAAATTAATGAGGAAATTGGGGAGTTCCCGTGGTGGCGCAGTGGTTAATGAATCCGACTAGGAACCATGAGGTTGCGGGTTAGATCCCTGGCCTTGCTCAGTGGGTTAACGATCCGGCGTTGCCGTGAGCTGTGGTGTAGGTCGCAGACGCGGCTCGGATCCTCCGCTGCTGTGGCTCTGGCGTAGGCCAGCGGCTATAACTCCAATTGGACCCCTAGCCTGGGAATCTCCATATGCCGCAGGAGCGGCCCAAGAAAAGGCAAAAAGACAAAAAAAAAAAAAAAAAAAAAAAAAAAAATTAATGAGGAAATTGGGATAAGAAGAAACCAGAGAAGAAAATAAGGCCAAAGGTTAGTACACAAAAGTTTGGTTAAGCATTTTGCTCCAGTTTTTAGGGATGGGCTGTTGACAAGATCTTTCCTTCCATATGTCCAAAGAAAGTGGGGTAAAAATAATTAGTTTTAAGAATCATGTAGTGTTTTCCTTTTGACAAGGCCTACAAGCAATTTCTTATTACTCTTATAAGCCAGGAAGTATCTAAGTAAGAGGTTGCAAGTTAAATAGACTTGATACTAAATCAATGAGGTTTTTCTCCAGAATATATAAATTATAGAAAAAAAAATTAGTAGCCATTTTTAAATTTAAAAATAAACAATTCTGCTGTCTGACATATTTGACCACACAGAAGAAGGTATGGATAGTTAGAGACTTAGGTCTAAACTAAAGCCAAAGAAACTACTTTAAAAAGAATGGTTGTGGACTCCTGAGCCACAAGAAATGAGGAAATCTACCTTGCTATGATCAATTTAGAAGTTTAGATCTTTCTGCCAATATAGCTGCTAGCATTTTCTTTTTTTTTTTAATTATTTTTATTTTTTCCACTATAGCTGGTTTACAGTGTTCTGTCAATTTTCTATTGTACAGCAAGGTGACCCAGTTACACATACATGTATACATTCTTTTTTCTCACATTATCATTCTCCATCATAAGTGACTAGACATAGTTCCCAGTGCTACACAGCAGGATCTCATTGCTTATCCATTTCAAAGGCAATCGTTTGCATCTATTAACCCCAATTTCCCAATCCCATCCCACTCCATCCCACTCCCCCCTGGCAACCACAAGTCTGTTTTCCATGTCCATGAGTTTCTTTTCTGTGGAAAGGTTCATTTGTGCCATATATTACATTCCAGATGTAAGTGATATCATATGGTATTTGTCTTTGTCTTTCTGACTTACTTCACTTAGTATGAGAGTCTCTAGTTCCATCCATGTTACTGCAGATGGCATTATTTTGTTCTTTTTTATGGCTGAGTAGTATTCCATCGTATATATATTCCACATCTTAATCCAATCATCTGTCGAAGGACATTTAGGTTGTTTCCATGTCTTGGCTATTGTGAATAGTGCTACAATGAATATGCAGGTGCATTTTCTTCTAGCAATTTCAGAACCAGCTTTTCTCATCTGACCATGATGAAAAGCTAAGACAAATCATATTAAATAAGTACAAATTCATATGTTTAAAAAGTGACATGTGTAGTGGCATACCAAAATATTCTTGTTTATACTCCAGACTTCCTTTTTTGAATTCAATGTCATAACAAAAAATGTACAACCAACAATTTTCTCCCACTCTATTTCAACTCCCTGCCATCCATGACTGTCTGTGGTTCCTTGTTGTTAGTTACTATGTATGCATTTTCTCCACCTCTATTCTTATTCTGTAATACAGTTCCCCCTTGCCCCAGGGCTTTTGGAAAGGACCTTAATAAAAATGGAAGATTTCTTCTGATCTTTGATTTTATTTTTCTTTTGCCAAACACTTGATGTGGAAAAAAAAAAAATTCACTCAGGTGCATTGGCATATTGCATTGCAAATACAAATGGAATCTGCTAAAGTTCAAAACAGGCTCTGGGCACTTTTGTATTTTGAACCTCCAGTTATGAAGAAAATGGAGGAAAAATAGAAAGAGGAGGGGAAGGCAGAGAAATACCAAAATTGCCTTAAAAACTGTGGGACATTTTAAATATACTCATTTATCAAAACAGTATTTTAAATTTAAATATGCAATATCTGCATTTAAACTTCACTTGGAAATAACATAAAATATATAAACTTGAAACTCCTTAGGAATATGAAATGTGGGCTCAAAACCCTTCTACCCTTTCAGGCCCACTCTTATCCTTTCCCTCCTTTCCCATCTCCTTCTTTACTCTCATTCTTGTTGTGGCCTGCTTCCTATCTTTCTTTTTTTGTGTGTGTGTGGTATTTTTTTTCCCCATTAATGCTTTCTTTCTTCTTTTTTCAGGGCCATACCTGTGGCATATGGAAGTTCCAAGGCTAGGGATACAATTGGAGCTACAGCTACGGGCCTATACCACAGCCACAGCAATGTTGGATCTGAGCTGAGTCTGCAACTTCTCCCACTGCTCACAGCAATGCCAGATTCTTAAGCCATTGAGACAGGCCAGAGATCTAACCTTAGTTCTCATGGATACTAGTTAGGCTCCTTACCTTACCACTGAGCCATGGGAACTCCACTGCCACTGAGCCATGACACGATGGAATTCCTCCCATTAACAATATCTATTTGATGGGGATATATTCAAAGAAATTAACAATAGTGAATTTTAATGTACTGTAATAATTATAAGGCTAAGATACATTCATTATAGAACTTTAAGAAAATACAGAAAATTATAAAATAAGTCATAACCTTGAGGAAGACAATTTTAAAGTATCACTTAAAATCTTCCTACAACAACAGAGGGTAACTGAAGAAACTATGGTACATCCAAGCAGCAGAAAACTCTGTAGCCAATAAAAATGATGCTATCAAGTTAAAAAAAAATCTTCCTAGGATTTTTCCAAAAAAAGTGTATTTATTTTTAATTTTTTCATGTAAAATTTTACTCCAGCTTTATTGAAGTATAATTGACAAATAAAAATTTCATACATTTACAGTATACAATGCAATGTTTTGATATACATATACATTGTAAATTGACTACCATAATTGAGTTAGTTAACATATTTATCACTCACATAGCTAATTTTTTGGTATATAGTGAAAACATTAAATATTTATTCTCTTAGGAAATTTTAAGTGTACAATACAATATTATTAACTATAATCACCATGCTATATATTAGCTCTCCAGAACTTATTCATCCTGCATAACTGAAACCTTGTGCTCTTTGACCAATATCTTTCCATCCCTTGCACACCACCTTACCATACCCCTATTAGCCCTTGGCAGCCACCATTTTACTCTCTGCTTCTAGGAGTTTGACTTTTATAGATTGTACATATAAGTGAGATCATGTAGTATTTGTCTTGCTGTGTCTGGCTTATTTCACTTATTATAATGTTTTGCAGGGTCATCTGTGTTGTTACAAATAACAGGCTCTCATTTTTTTTTTTCTTTTTTGCTATTTCTTGGGCCGCTCCCATGGCATATGGAGGTTCCCAGGCTAGGGGTCGAATCAGAGCTGCAGCCACCAGCCTACGCCAGAGCCACAGCAATGCAGGATTCAAGCCGCATCTGCAACCTACACCACTGCTCACGGCAACGCCAGATCCTTAACCCACTGAGCAAGGGCAGGGACCGAACCCGCAACCTCATGGTTCCTAGAGAGATTCGTTAACCACTGCGCCACGACGGGAACTCCTCTCCTTATTTCTTAAAAGCAAAATGTTCATCTATATATGTGTCTATATCTATATCACATTTTCATTATCTTCAATGGACACTTAGATTGATTCCATATCTTGACTAATGTGAATAGTACTACAATAAAATGGGAGTACTTTGATACACTGATTTAATTTTCTTTAGATAAATACTCAGAAGTGGCATTGCTGGAGCATATGATAGTACCATTTATTTTGAGGACTTTCCATACAGTTTTCCATAGAAACGTCACAATTTTACAGTTCTAACAACTGTGTACAAGCATTTTCATTTTCTTCATACCTTTGTTAATAGTTGTTATCTTTTATCTTTTTAATAAGAACTTTTTAACAGGTGTGAGGTAAGATCTCATTGCAGTTTTGTATTTCACTTTTGATTGATAATGGTGAACTTTTTTTTTTCATATACCAGTTGTATGTCTGAATCATGAAGAAACATAATAAGATTAAACTAGTGATAAAAAGACTTCCAACATAAAAGGCTAGGACCTGATGGTTCCGTGGGTGAATTCCACCAAATATTTAAAGAAGAATTAATATCAATCCTCCTAAAACTCTTCCAGTGAATTGGAGAGAAACACTTCGAAATTCATTTTACAAGGCCAGCATTACCTGCTCCCAAAGTACAACATAGGCAGTACAAGAAAACTACAGATCAATATCCCTGATGAAATTAGATACAAAAATCCTCAATAAAATATTAACAAACTGAATTCACCAAAATATAAAGAGGATCACGTACCATAATAAAATGAGAGCTATCCCTGGGATGAAAAGATGGTTTAACCTTCACAAATCAATCAATATGATATACAAATCAATACCAATATGATTAACAGAATGAGAGATAAAAATCATATAATCACCTCAACAGGAACAAAAAAAGCATTTGAAAAAATTCAACATTCTTTCATGATAAAAACTCTCAACAATGTCAGTATAGAGGGAAAATACCTGGACATAAGAAAGGTCATATATGACAAGCTCACAGCTCAATGATGGAATGCTGAAAGCCTTTCAGGACAAGAAAAGAATGCCCAACTCTACTGAAAATACCATTGAAGTCATAGTCAGAGATATAGGAAGAAAAAGAAATAAAAAGCATTGGAAATCAGAAAAGAATAAGTAAAATTATCTTTGTGGATGACATGATCTCATATGTAGATAACCCTAAAAATTCCACCAAAAAACTGTTGGAACCAACAAATGAATTCCTTAAGTTGCAGGATACAAATGTAACATTCAAAAATCAATATTATTTATATACGATAGCAATGAACACTCTGAGAAAGAAATTAAGCCAACAATCCCATTTAGAATAGCTTCAAGAAAAATTTAAAATACTTAGGAATAAATTTAATCAAGAAGATGAAAGATGTGTACAAGTAAAACTATAAAGCACTGATGAAAGAAACTGCAGAAGATACAAATAAATGGAAAGATACCCTGTGTTCATGAATTAGAAGAAGTAATATTGTTAAAGTGTTCATAGTACCCAAAGCAATCTCTAGATTCGATACAGCCCCTATTAAAATTCCAACGACTTTTTCTACAGAAACAGAAAAAAATATCCTAAATTTCACAAAGAATCACAAAATACTCTGAATAGTCAAAGAAATTTTGAGCAAAAAGAACAAAGCTTGAGGCATCACACTACTTGATTTCAAGTAAACTACAAAGTTACAGTAATCAAAACAGTATGGTGATTTAAAAGATAAACAAACCAACTACCCAGTATGGTACTGGAATAAAGACAAATACATAGATCCATGGAACAGAATAGAGAACCTAGAAACAATTCAAACATTTATGGGGAAAGGATAATCTCCTTAACAAAGAGTGGTGAGAAAAATTGGATATCCACATTCACGAAAATGAAATTGATCTCATGTATCTCCCATCACATACAAAAATCAGCTCAAAATTGATGAAGACTTAAATGTAAAATCTAAAATTTTAAAACTTCTAGAAGGAAACTCAGGGTAAAAGTTTCTTGACATTTATCTGGGCAATGAATTTTTGGATACAACCCCAAAAGCAAAGGGGAGAATAAAATAAAAGCAAAGATAGAGAAATGGGATTACAGCAAAGTAAAAATCCTTTGCACAGCAAAGGAAACAATCAATAGAGTGAAAAGACAACCTCCGCAATGGGAGAAAATATTTGCAAACCACTTGTCTAGTACAATATTAATATACAAAGTGTATAAGAAATGCAAACAACTCAATAGCAGGAAAAGAATTAACCTCATTGAAAATGGGTAAAGAGGGAGTTCCCATTGTGGCACAGTGGAAACATATCCAACTAGTATCTATGAGGATGCAGTTTCGATCCCTGGCCTCGCTCAATGGTTGGGGATCTGGCATTGCCATGAGCTGTGGTTAGGTCACAGACACAGCTCAGATCCCGAATTGTTGTGGCTGTGGGGATGGCTGGCATCTGTAGCTCCAATTCGACCCCTAGCCTGGGAATTTCCATATGCTGTGGGTGTGGGTCTAAAAATGAAAGAAAAGAAAATGGGTAAAGAACCTGAATAGACATATCTCAATACATACAAATGGTCTGCCTTCCATATGCAGGAATTCTGCTGAATCTTTTTCAAAAGATGGCTCATTAGTTCTGGTTTTTCCGGTGGTTCTTATATTGGAAGTGCCATGGAACCTCTTGAAGGAAATGTGTTTCTCTCTATACCTCATGAAGGAAATGCAGTCCTCTCAAAATTTCTCCAGAAAATTACAAGTACACATGAACTCAGTGTCCCATCAGAGAATTAAGGAAGAGAGAAGGGTAGATAGGTATATAAATGACTGTGTGAATCATTGTCATATGTGCATGTGTGGTAGGAACTTATTTTAATACTCCAGACTATTTTTTCAGTTGTCAAAAATCCAGGGTAAATTAATTATTATCTAGAATTTACTACTGTATCTATAAAATGCCAATAGAATATTTGAGTATATGAAATGCTGGTTCTAAAGTTAATTTGTAAAAAAAAATGCAAGAATACAACAGATATTTTTGAAAAGGAATGAGTGCACATGAGAGAGAGAGGAGAAAAAAAAAAAGGAAAAGAGAGAAAAAAAGAGGGAATGAAAAGTACCAAATACTAATGCTTATTAAAGTTAAAAATAGTTAAAACAGAATGCTACTGGACAAAAAATAAGCAGATTAGTAAATGGAACAGATTATTTTAACAAAAAGCCAAATAGATAAGAGGATGTGATTATGAGAGAAGGCATTTCATATCACGGAAAAAATAGATTATTCAACAAATAGTATTAGGACCACAAAATATACCTTTATGGGAAAAGTATTTGTGACTATCTCCCTAATTTCTTAAGGAACAAAATAATAAATTCTAGATGAATGTTATAATTAAAGAACATAAAACCATAAAAGTAGTAAAAATAATATGAAACATTAAAAAATAATTTGGCATTGGGAAGCACTTTCAAATATAATGCAAAAACTACAACTAATAAAAATTCAATATGGCAATAAAATAAAATTTAAGAAATCTATTTGACAAAAGACAATAGCATCAAAAGGCAGCAATAACCACAATTTAAAAACAAAAGAACAACAACAAAAAAAAACTCTTGGGAAAAAAATTACAACACATTTAATAGTTAATAAGGAAGAAGTTCCTAAAAATCAACAAAACCAAAGACACAACAGAAAAAACAGGCAGACAGTTGGACAGTTTGCAGAAAAGAAGTTAAAGGGCTTTTAAGTATAGAAAAAGATACTTAATCTTATTTGGGAAGGAAGACAAATTAAAAATAGATTAAATTTCCAATGTTCACTTATCTAATCATCAAAAATAAAAAAATCCAATAATATAAGGAAATAGGAAATCTCACATGTTATTGGTGTATGAGTTGGCATAAATCTTTAGGTAGGGAAATTCTGCAACATACCTCAAAATTCAAAGTACATGTTTTTTTTTCCCAGAAATTTCAGTTGCAGGTATTTATCTAGTGTATTTTAAAATGACACTGCCACAAATATTCGGTGTTATAGTATAAGAGGTTCATAATTTAAGTGGCAATGAATGGGGGTTAGTTAAATAAATTAAGCTATATCCACACAAAGAAATATGATCCAGATATTAAAAATAAAAAGGGAGGAGTTCCCATTGTGGCTCAGTGGGTGAAGGACCTGACACTGTTCTTGTGAGGATGCAAGTTCATACCTGGTCTCACTCAGTGGTTGAGGATCTGGTAGTGCTGCAAGCTGTGGCATAGGCCTCAGCTATAGCTCAAATTTGACACCTAGCCTCAGAACCATAAAAAGAAAAATAAATTAATTGAAATTTATATCTAACTGACATAGAGGACAAATATGGTTAACATATAGAGATAGATAGATAGATAGATAGATAGATAGATAGATAGATAGATAGATAGATATGTGATAGATGTAGATACTCTTTTGCACCTTGCTTCCTTGCTATATTGTACAACTATCTGGTTAAAAAGGAATAAAAGGAAGGAAACATATACACATGTATACATGTTTGTACATGGAAAAAACCTCTGAAATGGCAACAGTGGTAGCTACCAGAAGAGGAATAGGTGGCTGGGGGCAAGGATTAAAAAAAAAAAGCCTATTTTCCCTCTCTATATCATTTTGCAGTTTGCTGTCATGGGAATGTTCCATTTTTCAGAAAACTTTTCATAAATTAATTAATTAATGTTCAAAAGAAAACATGAATTATAAGGAAGTGAATTTGTGTCTTACTTCCAAATGTCAGATCTGAATATGGAGACAAGTACAGAGGCTTTGTGCAAAATTAACTCTACATTTAGAGTTCATTTCTCCTTTGAGAAATTGTGATTGAATAAGGGTCCAGATAGGTAATTGTTCTTGAAAGAAGATTTTTTTTCCTATGATTTTCTTGTATTCTTTTCACAGGTCTTATTTGTTTAGTGGCCTTTGTAGATAGATGGCAGGTGGAATGCTCAAGGGAAGTTCTAAAGCACCCCAGCTGAAGATGACTCAGTCTGGGCAACTTATTTTGCATAGGAGATTAGAGGGCCTGCAGCAGTTTTCAAGGCTAGTTCCAAAGGTGAAACTGTGTCTTTGTAATTGAGAAGCACATACGAGCCTCAAGGATCAACATACTTGACTGCCTTTAACCCAAGCAACCTCCAAGCCATCTAAGTGATTCAAATACATCTTCATCAAAGGAGCCACCTTCCTTAGATTGTAGCATCATGCTCCCTATTTATATGTGGGGTTTCCAGTGTTCTGATTTTTCTGTTGTCACATAAAAGCCTTCAACTTGAATGAATTGCACCAAAGGAGAGAATGAAATTGAGTTTATGCAAATAAGCTATGGGCCTGGTTTGGTTTACGTCCTTTCTCCATTTTCTGGAGGCTTAATACCTTTGACCATCTGTGAAATCTGGTGCCTATAGGTTCATTCTGGCAATGCCATAGCCCAATTCACTCTATTTTGGACCTCAAGCAATGTAACTTTCCTAGGCCTGAACTTAAGACACATGCATTGAATTTTTCCCAATTCTCTTCCTCTTCCTTTATGGTTCTGAAAGGTAGCAGTATAAGCCATCCCCAAAATGTGCCACTTTGGCAAGAATTATTTTGAGGTAAAGGCACTTAAATAACACCAATTATAAGAATGCTGACCTCCCTCTTTCATTCTAAACGCAGGAGATAAAATTCCCATTTGACAGATGTTTTCCATATACCTGAAAGAAAGAAACATTCTTATCACCAAAGAAGGGAACTTGAGGCTGAAGAAAATTCTGTAAGAAAATACCTTGTTAAAATAATCTTAAATTCCTTTAGCGTTTCCTAACATGTCAGCTACTTTTCCTTAACTGCTTGTCTTTGTTCAACCTAGTATAAAAGCATTTAGATTTTGCCCCCTTTTTAGTTCTTTATTACCTTATGAGGCTCCCACATCATGTAAAACTTATATGAAATAAAATCTGTTATGTCTTTCTCTTGCTAATTTGTTCCATGTTAATTTTTTTCTTAGGCCCAGCTGGTGATGCTAAGAGGGTAGAGGTAAAGTTTTGCCTCCTCTACAGTTTCTTGCCCTCTCCCATCAAAATGTAATGGTCTTACTACACATTTTTTCAGCATCAGATGTTTGTGAAAATACCGTGTACCCTAATGCATAGCTGAAATTCTAATATATGTGCTAATGTTATACCTTCTTATACAACATATTTGCATTTAAATAGAGTTGTCTAGAGATTTAATGATTTAACCCAAAGGGATTAAAGTGTCTCACATTTGTATAGCACTTGGTAGATTATTTCAAGGAGCTTTTCACAAACAGGATTTCTTATGAACCTCTAAGTCACCCTGAGGCAGAGAGAGTAGGATTTTAATTTACATGCACACCGTTGATAACTTGAGAAGTTTAGTAGCTGCCTCAGAGCCACACAGTTAAATACTAAGATATCAACAGACGTCTGATGACTCCTGATTCAGCGTTCTTACTTCCACATTTGACACCTCCAGAAGAGATATAATCTGTGTATTTGTAACTCACAACATGCAAGAGTCCAGTAGCTCCATCTACTCATCCAGTAATATTCAAGGGGTGAAATTGCAGATGACATTCTGGAACTCTCACATGAAAGGACACGTAGGACAGAGAGCTGTTAGGACTTTTGTCAAACAATGAATGAAACCACTTTACTGGCCGACAGAATGACCCAATAATTTTCTTTCAAGTTTCATGAATAAACTGCATCAGAAATACCTGAGGGTGGGGTTGGATATTCTGCTCAAAATGCAGTTCTGAGCCATTACTCCAACGTGTACTGAATCAGAACATCTGATGCACAAGACATTTTGAGAAACTGTAAATTAGTCCCCTTTTTGATATGGATATATGTGATTTCCTTCCTAAAATTCTCCAATGTTTATCCTGGTGCCAAACACGAGCTAACTTCTTTGGCATATCACTCAAAGCTTTCTAGTTTTTCCCTGGACAGTATTCCTCAGTTTGGTCCTTAGGTCTCTGTTTCACATTGATCCCTGTGGTTATTCTGCAGTTTTCTCTCTTAGGCTTTTCCAACCATAAGTTGCTATTACTTCTATTGCCTAATACTCCACCTAATTTTATTTTATTTTTTGATTAGCTGAAAGGTTCTCCTTCCTCTGAACTCAAAGCACCCTTTTCAATGCTAGTTCTATGACTTCAGACAAAAGCATATAGTCATGTAGCCACTCAATCAGGATAGAAGTTCTTTCCTTCAGAAATTCCCTTAGACCTCCTTGCAGGAGAGGGGCTCCTCCATGACCCTAGGCCCTGGCTCATCAGGTTCCCATCCCTATAGTTTTGCCTATTCTGAGTGCCATGTAAGTGGAATCATACAGTATGCAGTCTCTTGAGTCTGGTTTCATACACTTAGCACAATGCATTAGATATTTATATTATGTTTTAAATCACTTGCTTATTCCTTTTGCTTGCTGAATATTATTTCATTGTGTGAGTGTACACTTCCTTAATACATTCACCATTTGGATTGTTTCTACTGTTTAGATATGAATGTGGTCATTATAAACATCTGCATATAAGATTCAGGTTTCTGTGTAAGTTTTTATTTCCCTTTAGTAAATATCCAGGAGTAGAATTTATGGGTTGTATGGTAACTGCAAATTTTAACTTTACAAAAAACTGCCAAAGTATTTTTTCAAACTGTTTTGCATTCTTACTATGAGCTTTTAAGAGGTCCAGTTGCTGTACATCTCTCCGATAGTTGTGTATTAGTATTTCGTTGTGGTTTTAATTTGCATTCCCTTAATGGCTAGTGATGTTGAATATATTTTCATGTGCCTATTTGTCATCTATATTTCTTCGTTGGTCTAGTGTTTGTTCAAATATTTGCATATAGATATATAGATACATAGATATATAGATATAGTGGTTTATTTTCCTATTATTGAGTTTTGAGAGTACCTTAAATATCTGGGATACATGTCCTTTATCAGATACAGGCTTTGCAAAAATTTTTTCTAGGTCTGTTGTTTGTATTCTCCTTTTCTCAACAATTTCTTTCAAAGAGCGGAATTTTAAAATTTCCATTAAGTTCAATTTAATTAATTTTTCTAGAATGCACTTTTGATATCATATCTAAGAAATTATGCTGAATCCAAGACCATAAATATTTTCTCTTCTGTTTTCTTCCAGAAGTTTTATAGATTTTAATTTTAAATTCTGGGCCATGATCCATTTTGAGTTAGTCTTATGCACGAGTCAAGTTTCCTTATTTGGAAATGTCTTTGCAATCTGGGTTTTTTTTTTTTTTTTTGCTTTTTAGGGCCACACCCACAGCATATGGAGGTTCCCAGGCTAGGGGTCCAATCGGAGATACAGCTGCCGGCCTATGCCACAGCCACAGCTACCCGGGATTCGAGCCACATCTACAACCTACACCACAGCTCATGCCAGATCCTTAACCCACAGAACGATGCCAGGGATCAAACCCACAACCTCATGGTTCCTAGTTGGATTCATTTCTGCTGTGCCATGACAGGAACTCCTGTTTGGGCTCTTTATCTAAATTATGAAGTAGGGGAGGAATTTGAGTCTGATAGACCTTTGCGTCTTTGAGACTGCTTAGTCTAATGGCTTGCACAAAGATGATGAAGATTTGTCGAATACATGGTTTCAAATCCCATTTTTAGAGCTATCATTTTGTTTGCTGGAGGACAAATTTAAGTTGGCAGGTTGGCCAGAAGGAAGAATATAATAGTCTTCCCTCTTATTCTAAAAAGGAAGTTTGCATGAAATAGATAATCCAACTTATTAGAAATTGACAAAAAGTGTTTTCTTTGTTATTGCAGGATTCAAATTTCAGAGCCACCGGATTCACATAGCATCCTTTTGCTGAAAGGGAATAAAACAGGGTTTACAAGAAGAAATTAATGAGGATTATTTAGAACTATGAAATATTTTTGGTGAATGTGAACCCATTCTGGAAATAGAGAAAAATAGCGTAAAATGTTAGATATGTAAAGGTTCTTTATTTATGTGTATATGTGTGGAGTATCAATAATATTAGTTGTTGCATAGTAATAAGTAATTTGAGGCTTTCACATTCAGAAACAATATATTTAGAGATGGGACAAATAATGTCCTCTCTGTAAATATAATCTGAACAATGGCCCTTAATTTCTAGTATTGTTATCTGCTGGTTGCTAATTAGGCAGAGCAGGTTAAAGAGCAAGTGACCTTTTCAGGAATGAGATGAGCAGTAACTATATCAAATGAGTTGTATCCTTTTTGTCTGACAGGACAGATGCTAGACTGTGTTGGCATTTGCACAAATGCACAAATAATGTCAAGTATGGTTGTTAATTTATAGAAGAATTCCTATTGCTCAGTGCCTCAATATGATAAATCTTACTATCGTTCTTGTTCTCATATACTTTTGTCAACATTTGCTGAGACATACGCAGGAAGATTTTGTTCTGGGAAAGGTCACCTTATTTGAGTGATAGTATACTGGCATTGTAAAGATGATTTAGAGTGTCCAGACATCATCAAACTGACTGTCAGTTTCAGGCAAGGTAGTTAAGTATGTATAAAACTGATAATCTAGGAGGGAAAAGGAGGGGACAGTTTTTCAGAAGCCTTTGAATATCATTTAATGTGGACATGGTTTAGAATATTCCACCTCTCCAATTTCTTTCAAATCCAGCTTATGATATCCTTTGGCATTTTAGAGTATTTTTGTCTTCTTTACCTTTAGCAGCCAGTCATGAGAATGAAAGGCATATGCTTTCTGAAGTCCTGTTTGACATGATGTTCCTGTACCCACGTATCACACCAAAGGGGGCTTTAGAACATCAATATGAGAAAATAATTATAAAAATTAAAATAACATTTTTATTACAAAATACATGCATAATACATGTACTCATATAGGAATGTATGTGCACCATCATATGTACTTCATTACTCTCTTTTTTAATGAAAAATTTTAAAAATAAAGCATAAGAATGAAGATCCATGCTTCACAATGAATGAACTTTTGAAAATCTTCTTTTGCCTATTTCCTACCTCTTGTTATTTTCTTTTATTGCTAAACTATTTTAAATAAAATTCTATATGTCATACCATTTCTTCCATATATGTTTCTTTAAAAGAGAAGAATTTTTAAAACTATAATCACACCTAAAAAAGTTAGCAATAACTATTTTATCACAGCCAATATTCATGTTTAAACCTTCCAGTTTGTCTCAAAAATATCTTTTTATAGGTTATTTATTTGAATCTGAATCCAAACAGATCTCACATATCACAGTTGAATGATTTCTGTCTTAAATTGCTTTTAACCTATAACACTTTCCCATTTGCCACTATCCCTCTTTACACTTCTCTGCAGGTCATTTCTTTAAAACAAGGTTTGAAAATAAAACCAGATTTCTCCCATTATATCTTTGGCTGATAGATATTTTTGGTGGGTCATTTTAGCATACTTTCTAGACCCTATTTTCTATATATATATATATATATAGTGGTTGTATCTATAAGCTTGATTAGATTCAGGGATTCAGATTTCATTTCATTTCCTTTAATTTGCAAAACATGTAAGTGGTTCTATGTGCTTTTTATTGTTCCACATTAGGGAACACAATATCTGATTTTCCTAGTTTTAGTAATATTAAGATTGATCAAGAGGTTCAGCTTCACCTATTAAAAAACTGCAATTCAACCATTTACCTAATGGTTTTAGCAGCAATTGATGATTGTTATCTAGATCAATTTTTATATCAGATTTTGAAAAATGGAAATTTTCTAATTCTAGTATTCCTTATCTATTTATTGGTTAGATTTCTTCTATACATCTCCGTCAATATGATCAATATGTAAAACATTTTCCCAAATACTTTTGTGACATTTTTACCTTTTCAGAAAACAAAGACTGATTTTGAAGTAGGAAGAAAGGAAGGGACAAGCAGATTTTCTGTTGTCCTTTGCTGGAAAACAGCAACAACAACCAAGTGATTCAGTTCCCTGGAGCACATAACCATACTACAAAAAGAACAACCATCTGGGACAAAAGTATATAAATTGTAATATTACCACACGGCATGAGAAAACATTGATATAATGCAATATTAGACACTAAAAAAAGTGTCTGTTAAAATTTTAACTTTCATTAATGTAAACTCCCATTAGAATATTACATGAAGACAAGATTTTTTGCCTAGTTTGTTCAGTGCTAGACTGTCAAGACCTAAGAAGATGCTTGGCACATCATAGGCTCTTGGTAAATACATACCAAATCAATATTGAATTGATTAGTGAGATGACTTCAAGAAAGGAATAGTTAACAGTGGCTACATCAAAGCAAAAGAGAATGAAGAGGAACACCCAATCTGGTTATTTGTAGTCATGGTTCACTATCGTGAGTTAAGAACTCATATAGGAATGTGTGTGGACCATCATATGTAAAGTTTAAGGCTTTATATTACTTATTTCCCTTGCTAATAAACCGCAATTATCTTTGCGTCAAAGAATTAGAGGAATAATTTTTGTTTCCCATTAAAAGCCTCTAGCCCTTTTTCTCCTGTCAGGAACAATTTTGAATTAAGTCTCCATGCCTGGAGTTCCTGCTGTAGTTTAGCAGGTTAAGGATCCAATGTTGCCACAGCAACAAAAAAATTTTTTTAAGGAAAGAAAAATGCTCTTGACTTAGAGATACTGGTCTGCTGATTGTGCTCCAGTGAGTCTGAAAACATCAGTTCTCAAATGACTCCTCTTCTTTTCATCTCTCACATGCAAGGAGTAGTGTTCACCTTTTCTCTTTTAGTGAGTTCATTGACTCACAATGTCAGCAAAGTTGCTTAAACTCTTCTCTCTCTCTCTCTCACACATGCACACAGACATTCACATATACACAAATTATATCACCAGTTCTGACGTTCTCCTGAATCTGGGTCTGCATTTCCAGTTACACAATGCCTTAAACATGTCTAGAGCCAGCTTACAATAGAATAGCAAAACAGTTTTATTATATCCTATAAATTTTATTATTTCTTACACTGTACAATTTTTTCAGTCTCTCAAGCTTAAAAACTTGTTACTGTTCTTATCTCCTTGATCTGTTTTGCCATCCACCTGCAATTAATCACTAAAGTCCATTGGTTTGACTTCCCTAATCTCCTGAATTGGTCTCCTGTTCCATTCCCATGGTCCCCTCTCTCATGACCTCTCAGCCAAACAATTATAACAGCCTCTTAATTTGTCCTCAGCCTGTCTCTGCTCCAATTTTGTCTCCTGCTACAGATCAATCTTCCTAATACACAACTCTAAGTACATCACATTTCTACCTACAAAACTCAGTACTCCTCATTATGGAGGATTAAATACAAACTATTTCATTTGGCATTTGTTACCTTTGTTTGAATCTTCTATAACATAAGCCCTAATCTCCAGCCAGAATGAATTTTTTTTCCACTCCCCAACTAAAATCCAGGATTTTCTGTCTCTGTTTTTCTGCTTATGTTTCTCTCCATGTTTAATGCCTCTTTCCATAGACCTTTTCCCATCCTTGTCCATCAAAATACCCTTATCCCTGATTTGCACAAGTACCATAGCCTTCAAAGGGACTTTCTTACTCATGCCTTATCACATTTCAGACTTTCTTTCATGAATAATCTAAAACATTTTGTCAATACTTCTTACAGAACAATTATCACATGTGAATATATAGTGTGACTATTTGTAATTTATTAGATCTCCACTTTAGAAAAGAAGCCAAATTTTTTAATCTATTCAATTTTTTTTTATTCCCCTCTCACAAATCATGGCACAGTATTTTGTACACTGTAAGGCTTCATAAGTATATGTTCAATAAGCTTTCATAGGTCTTTGTGGTAGTTCTGAAAAAAAATCAGCTACATTCCTTCCCTGTTTATTGAAAGTCAGGTTAATATGGATACTGAGCTGACTGTAGCAATGTAAATTAGTAATATAATTTCAGATAATGATAAATGCAGAAAATAAAGTCAAAAAAATGACTAGGAGTAAGGTGACATTTAAGCTAAAACTAGGCATATGATAATGTGGGAGTGTGCCAGACAGAGAATACAGAATGCAAAAGCCCCAAAGCACGAGAAAGGCCACTGTGTGGGCTATGGTAGTAATAGGAAATGACAGGGGGGAGTGAGTGAATGGTAAATGTTTTGGATTTGAGTTTGACTATTGATACAGGGAACCTATTGAATAGTTTGATGCTGGAAAGTGATAAGATCTGTTTTAAGCTTTAGGACAACTGCCTGTGGTACTATGTAGGGGACAGACTACAGAGAAGCAAGAGGAAGCAGGAAAGGCAAAAGGGTGCAGACCTTGACATAGACAAGGACTTCAGCAGTGGGACCCAGTGAGAGACAATCGGTCTTAAAAATATGTTCAGGAGAGAAAAAATCAAGACTTGCTAGTGGATCAGAGGTTGAGCGTGAGAAAAAAAAGAGGGCTAAGATGCCTACTCAATGACCTAACCAAATACATGGTTTTATCTATAGAAATGGCTTAGTTATATAGGCTGGGCTGTAATCTGCAACAATTCAATTGTATATATGGCTGGATTTCAGTGGCAATGTCAAGGTTAAAATGGAGATTTGGGAGACCTTAGCTTATAGATGGTACTTAAAATCATGAGACTGGATAAAATCTTGAACGCTCTTACATTCACCTTTTTATTATCCAGCTGCAGAAAAATTGGATCAGGTACATTGAGTAATTCTTATTAAATTACTTGCCATGGTATTTTAAAGTTCTTTGTGCTGATTTAATGAAGTGATACAGATGGGGAGAGAAACTATGAAGTGTGCCTCTGAAAATACATGGTTTTAGTTGTAGCTTAATTTAAGGGTTCATTGTTGTGCTTTATAACCATGCAGTATTTTCCAGGCATATCTGCACCTAATGTTGTTCTTTATCAGATTGAAAGGGAAGGCACAAGTTTTATCATCTAAATTTACTTTGATTGTGTCTCATTACCATTTAGTTTCTGATCTATCTAAAGCCAATTGATTTCCAATTAAGAACAAAGTTTTCTTTAATTTTAAATCCATTTAATTAATTGTCTTAATTTCAAAGATATTAAAGTTGCAAGAGAAACCTTGGTTTCAAGTTTATTCCTAAATGAGGAAAATAGAAGATTGTAGAAACTGGAAAAATAAGCATCTGTTGTTAAGAACATGTTCTTTCTCTTTTATAGTAGAATCTAGTGTTTCACTCTCATTTCTTCCGTCTCATTTGGATTCCAAGATAAACACTATAGTTTGCTTTACATAAGTGGTATGAAAGACAAAAGGCTTATTCTTTAGTAAGTAAATAAATAATAATGCACATGTCAATTTTTTAAAAGGCAAGGAATAGAATTATGTGGTTCACATAAAAAAGATGCTAAGTTCTAATTTATACAGACTGTACTCTGATTTTTCCAAATGTTTCTTACTTTAGAATAATAAATTCTAATTTTGAAAAATCTGGCACACAATTGTGTATACCACTAGTTCTTTGTTTCGCTTTCCTTAGCCACCTAAACTATTTCTCTGAGTCTGTGTTGTTTCCCAAATTTAACTCTGGTTTTGATCCTGATCTGCAGAATCCCTTCATATGTAAGTAGAAGAAAAGTGATAAAATAGAAGGAAATATTGCTGGTCCTAATTATAGACCACCAGTTGTTAGCTCTCTTTCCCTCTTGACCTTTTTTTGACACATTTTCTAAATTTTCTTTTTGATAACTCTTATTTTTCTAGCTTCTAATTGAACTACTTTTTGAATTTTTTTCTGCGTTTATTCTAACAGGCCCTTCTGCATTTCTCTACATATAAAAAGGTGTAAGCTTTTCTTGCCATTTCCTAAAGGGAAACCCAATTAAGATTACCACTGAGCATTAATTAATATGAAAGCATTTCCTGGAAATGTGGAATAGAAAAAGTTTTGAGAATTCATACAAAGGAAAGTATTCTCAAAGTAGCATTGTAAGGTGAAAACTGGGAGTTGTGTCTTATATAATATTGCTTCTAGCAGGTAACAGGACAATTACTCTTAAGATAATAATACTTCTTTGAAGAATCTCTTAAATTGATCTTAAATATCCAGAAGATAGGTTTGGGAAGTTCAGAAACTAAAACCCAAATTATCTTTTTCTTGAAAAAGAAAAGGCTGATCAGAGTAATTCTGGTGGTGAGGCCAAAGTCTACTTTGAAGAGAGTTGAGGCACTTCTTTGGCAGAGGGCAAGGAGTTAAATGAAGCAATTTTTCCTTCCTCTTCACAAAGGCAGTTATTTGATTTTTTTTTTTTAAGTTAAATTCTCCTTTGATGCAGCTGTACTCTAACTGTCATAGCAGCAGATCCAGCTTTGGCTATTTTCAACTTTTACTCATGTGATGACCAGCTTCATTACTGGCTCACCAACAGGATTTAACACTCTAAGACAGACAGAGCAGCCAACAGACAGAGGTATGTGGTAATGGCAAAAGGTAATGTTGCAATATTAATCCCAAGGATGGTCTTGCAGTGAACACTAATAGGAAAATATGTTGGACCACATATTGCTCTTCTTTTACGCCACAGTAACCAACATCTAACACAGTTGATCAACAATTACCTGCACATGCCTTGGGGACACTGGTACAGTTTAGACTAGAATTGTAATCCTGAAGTTGTCACCATATATATGTGGCATAAGCAGTGGGATACCACAGTCCTTAGGTAGGTGGTACATCTTTGAAGCAGAAGCCACATTCCCATCAACCCAGTATTTACCTAATCGACAAATTCACACATTGCATCTGCAACTCTTGGAGACAGTATTCTCCTAAAATGAATCAGAAATAGTTTGTCTTTAAAAGACCTAGCTTTGTCTCTTCCTCTGCACCTCAGAGCCTGGACTCATTGTTAAATTAAATTCCTGCTTTGTAGCAAACATTGTTCCATTAAACTCTCAGTCTTTTGTCCTTTAGTCTCTATGTTTGTTTGCTTGTTTTTCCTTAAAGGGTCAGAAAGAAATGAGTGACAGATTAGCTGGAGAAAATTATTAGTAATAAAAAAATACTTTGTGAAATATGGATTTAAGAGGCATAACTTGTTATAACAAACTTAAAAGCAGCAACAGCAGTATGTTCTTTTAGTCTGATAAGAAATTATTTTTGGAGTTAAGAAACTGTAATTGAATCTCTACCAACTCACTCTCAGATAATAACCCATCAGAAACAACTTTAGAAAAAAATAAAAAAGGGAATGTTGATGGAGTATGTGGGCTGAGAACCCTTGAGTAGAACACAAAATGTATCCATTTGGTGAAAAATAGAAATAGCTATTAATTTGAACTATTTTTTTAAAATCAAAAGCCAATTTTTCCATCAAAGTACATTCTACTGCAAAGCAGCAAAAGCAGACTTCTTTGAAATACCTGAGAAGTTAGAAGACTAATATTCAATCAAGGGATGAAATGTTTTATTATAAATTTTGTGGATATTATGTGTTTCTATACCCCCAAATTTATACTCTTAGAAAGATAATGATTTGAAATTTGTCCCAGATTTACACACACATACACACATTATAATATAAACAACTTACATAAAGTATTCAGATCATAAGAGAGCATCTAAGAGACACCATTTGAAAATTGAGGGCAAAACTCTGCATTTTCATAGAAGCAGCAATGATAAGGGATTGGATCATTCAGTCAGTAAAATCTATAGGATTTCACATGGTCACCCAGCTCTTAGAGTGTGGCAGTTGTTCCTTTTGCCCTGCCAAGCTGTTTCAATCATTGTGGCTGTGTACAAAATTATCTCCCAAATTTAGTGGCTTAAAATAACAATAATTTATCTCATGATTTTTGTATGTCAGGATTTTAGAAGCAGCTCAGCTGTGAAGTTCTGGTGTAAAGCCCCTCATGAGGGAGCAGTCAGATGGAAGTGGCTGGGTCATATCCCAGCTTTCTTTACTCCCATTGCATACATTTGTTCTGGGAAGATTCAAACAGCTAGGTGCTAAAATGGCTGGGACCTTGGGCATATTTCTCCATCTCTATGTACTCTGTCCACATGATCTTTCAGAATGGCAGCTTCAGGGTGGCAAGTTTCTTACATATTGTCCCAGAACTCCCAAGGTGTGTCTCTAGAAAAAGAAAGCCAGAGTCTGCATTACCTTTTATGATCTGGCCTTTACCATATTTATTGGAGTCAGATAAAAATTTCTGCTCAGGTTCAAGGCGAAAGGAACACAGATGGCACTATTTGATGAAGGAGGGTCAATAACACTTTGTAAGAACGTGACATGGGTTATGTATCAATGTGTGGAACTTTGGAGAGTATGACCTGCCATACCAACAGAAGTCTGACTTGAGACCTGCACTGAAATTTTTTCCCTATACAATGATATTTAAGATGGTAATAAGAATAGTTTAAAAATGGTAATTAAGAAATTACCACCACCATGGAGGAAAGATTTCCTTGAGTTTGATTTAAAAACGGCCTCATGCAATAGCTTTGCAAATTTAATTGTATCCATGTCATTTATACATTGAGTTCTTCTGTTTTCTCATTTTTTTATTCAACAGATACTTACTATCTGTAATAAGTAGTATATAAGGTGGTGAGGATGAAGTGCTAGACACAAAGACATAATGCTTGCCTTCACTGAACACATTGTATATGTACACACTCAGAACTGTGTTTCTTAATAGCTTGTGTGTGAGACAAATCTTCAACATGAATAGCAGATATAAGTCTGAGAGTAGGAACTCATTAAGAGAAAAGTGTTACATGACTGATAAAAAAGAAAACTGAATCACCATTTTGAGTTCAAAGGAAGGTAATAAAATTAAGGAGACCCATATTCTGTGAGATCTAGAAACTCTTCTGAAATATTCCAAAGAAAGGAGTACTAAAGAGAAAAAAAAAATGATTGTTTAGACCATGGCAGAAATATTAGAAAAGATACGTAGCTTAGTTGTCTAAGGGAACTTATTGGAAAGAATGTATTAATTTGATTGTGTGAATTTGAGCATAATCTAAGTTCTTTAGTGTGTAACCTGTAGGGTTTATATGTGTGTCTGTGTGTGCGTGTGAATGTTATGTGTGTAAATCTCCCCATTATTCAAGACATTCTTTTTGAAGATTAAAACAACATCTAAGATACTTCTAGAAGAAGGTATTTAATGGATGAAGAAAAGCTGTAATCATATGTCAACTTAAAAACTCAGCTCGGAATTCCCATTGTGGCTCAGTGGGAATGAACCCAACTAGTATCCCTGAGGATGTGGGCTTGCTCCCTCGCTCTGCTTAGTGGGTCCAGGATCTGGTGTTGCCATAATCTGTGGTTAGGTCTCATATGTGGCTTGGATCTTGCTTTGTGTGGTGTAGGCTGACAGATGAAGCTCTGATTTGACACCTAGCATGGGAACTTCCATGTGCTGCAGCCTTAAATAAATAAATAAATAAATAAATAAATAAATAAATAAATACTTTTTTAAAACTCAGCTAATTATTAAAAATATTTTCTTTAAAAAATCTGAGGTGAAAGGCATCTTTTAGGCTTGACATCCTGGTATTTAATCTGTACAAAGCAAAGTCATTAAATCTCAGTGTTTGTAGGGACTTCAAAAATCATCTAGTCCCTAAACTTCTCCTGTGTTTTTAATCATTTTACAAAATATCTCACCAAGGCTGTCCAGTTTCTGCTTAAATAACTCCAGAGAAAGGGCAAGGCATGGTTACTCATACCCAAAAATGTGGTCCTTATTTCATTTTCAGTGTCTTTGCAAACAAGACAATTCTCATTATTTATGGATTCTGTAAATTTAAATTTTGCCTACTCTCAAAAATGTTTTGGTAAGCCCAAAAATCAAGCCTCATAGCATTTCTACATCATTTATGGACATGTACAAAGAATCAAAATCTTTGAATTGTAGGATGTGCACATTCCCAGTTGAGGAACAAAGTGAGACTCTGCCTTGTTTCAAATATCATACTATAAAAATGTGTCCTTTGGGGGGATCTGTTTAGTGCCACCTTTTTGACATTGTTGTCTTTTTTTTTTTTTTTAACTTAACATAGCTCCCAAGCTCGAAGCTGAAGTACTGCCTATTGTTTCTGAGCACAGGAAGGCTGTGTTATATACCTCACAGGAAGAAATACATGCCTTAGGTAAGATTTGTTTAGACATAAGTTATACAGTGCTGCTGGTCATGAATTCAATGTTAATGAACTGATCATATATATTAAATAAGATTATCTTTAAACAGAAACACACATAAAATAAGGCTATGAAGTGATCAGTTGTCAAAAAGAAAATGAGCAGCAACATGATAGAGAAATATGATAGGAATAAAAATTAGGCTGTCCTTGAAATTCATGATCCCTGCTTTTAGCATTAGGATTCAATGGCAGTCCTTCAGAAATAACTTTGGCAACTGTCAGTATTCCAAATATGTGAGCAGGACTTGACAGGAAATGAAAATTTTGTCATGTGTTAAGCTGTAGAGAGGTTGGAGAGTTGCGTGAAGGGGGGGATTAAAGCTCTTGGATTAGCCCTTGTTTAGATTAATACTGTTTGACTCTGCCAGGAGCTTGTGGAACAGTCAGAAGAGAAGCCAAGATACAACATAGATATTTACAATGTGTTGATTTTTCACGCCCTCCCAAACATTGCCCAGTCTCCTTGGAGTTAAGCAGGGCTGTGTTACTAGTTCTGGCCGATGATGTTTCAGTAGAATTGATCTAACTCTTTTGGTAAAAGCCTAGAAAGCTTGTGTCTTTCACACCACTTCCCCTGCATTCTCTTCCCTTGCCACAGGAAGCCCTACAACTTTATTGCAGTGATGGTGCCATAAGAAGAGAGAACTTTTGTCATCCTGGGTCACTGAACAAGGACCAGACCTCTCCCAGCTAGCAAAATGAATAATCATCATGGGGAAGCAATTTTTTGTTTTGTTAAACTATTTGATTGGATAATTAGATTTTTTCCATCATTATTGTTATATTTTCCATGTCCTTGCTTATTCATTGTATCCAGAATGGACACACAAGGCGTTCTGGGTCAGAGATAGATTTCTCAGTCAGTTCTTCACAGTAAATAATATACGGGCCCTAGTCCTTACCTTAGAGTGGAACAATGGAAGCCATGTCAATTTTCCTATGTGAGTGGCCAAATGCTCTTAGGAAAGATGAGGAAAAATGATTTTTCTCTGATTATATAAAGGAAGAAGGCAGCTATTCCCCCTTTCCTTCTGTAAATAAAATCTCTCTAGGACCAGATGGCCCCTAAGAATCTTAGCTTTTAAAATCCACCTACCTAGAAAAGTTTTCAACTTCTGGAACTTTATCCCTTTCTGACATGTAAATTTCTACTGAGAGAGCCCTCCAGTCTTCTAGGTACTTTGGGACTTAACCTAGGAACCAAGCCCAGGCTCTAACCTTTTGGTCTTCCTGGAAGACAGAGAAGTTTTATCCTTTCAAATCAAATAAATGAAGTAGGCAAGTGACTACAGAACTAATTTTTATGGTATATGAAGATGCTTTTTACATTCTAAAAGAAATGAAAACCAACATTCCCTAACTTTATAGCATAGAAATTTCTGTGGCCCAAGAGGCTAGAGCAAGAACACAGAGAAATCCAAGGAAATATTATTTCTTCGCATTTATGATGGTCTGGGTTTGCCTTAATAATAAAAGGATTAAGGGTCAGACTAATATAACTAAAGAAAAAAACACTTAAATGAAAAAAGAGGGAGTTCCCACTGTGGTGTAGTAGAACTGAATCCAACTTAGTATCCATGAGGATGTGGGTTCCACCTCTGGCCTCGCTCATTGGGTGGGGGATCCAGCATTGCTGTGAGTGAGCTCCAGGTTGCAGGCTCAGCTTGGATCTCACTTTGCTGTGGCTGTGGTGTAGACTGAGCTGCAGCTCCAAGCTGAGGGAGTGCCCTTCACAAAAAAATGAAAAAAAATGAGCCTGAAAATGTAGCCTGCATATAAATTTTTAAGGCCTAAGCAAGTCAGGCCAAAGGTTTGGTTTAATATTCATCCAAAAACATTACGATGATTTTGATTTTGGAGGACTTGTTATCCAAAGGTGTCTATATATCAATTCAAATATTTCTAACAAGTGTCTGATATGTTCAAATGTGGCGGAGGCTCAAAGCAATAGTCTCTAGTGAAGAAAAAAACTTCCTTGGGATAAATTCTGAAAAAGCCATAGTCTCTAGAAGAGGCTGAGGACACTGATTCCTTGAAGTCTGACACAATTTTAGTAAAATGACTTAAAGTAACTTAACTACTTGGACCTAGCCTAGAATGTGCCTTTAGGGGACAAATATCTCCCCAGGCTTGGCTTCTGATGTCACAGTCACAAACTTTTCTCTAATGATGACCTCTAGAAGTTGTCAATCAAACAGACTCTAAATTCAACTTGGTATCTAAAGGACCAAGGGAAAGATTTTTTTTTTTTTCTTGTAAAAGCTAAAGTAAATCCCTTAAACTGAAGTTATATTATTAATTCATTAAGTAAAATTAAACAGAAATCTAAATATCAACTGTAAAATCTTTCTAAATGTGGATTCTAATCCAGGTTTCAAGGGGGATGTGAGGTTTCTTGAGGAATCAGGGTTTTAGGAATGTAAATTTTTGGTGTATCATGTGCCCAAAATTCCTCCTTTTATAAACAGAAAGCCTAGTAGAACACAAAATACGATAACATGAACTCTATCCATAACTTGAGTCTTTTCTTCTTGAATTTAGCTCAACACAGAGCCACAGGGCTCTATCTCTAAGGCCCTAATAATCTGCCTTGAGACTAGGCTTGCTGATGAAAATAATAAAAATAATATTTCTATTCCATAAAATCCACATCCTCAAAAAATTGAGGTAAATGAATAGTGACTGTATTTGTTATATCAATTGTGCATATCATTACAGCATTTCACATGATGTTTGTGTTTTCCTCACCTGTAATTTAGTTTGACATCTGGGAATGAATATCTGAAGCATACCTAGTTATAATTTTCCAGCTCGTAATAGTGTATAATTAAAGTATTTGTAGGTATTGTAAATTTAATTGACATATGAACAATATGCTTATGGATGATAAGCACACACTAATTTCCATATCAAAAACTGAAAGTAAATAAGAAGCTATTTTCCTTGTAAGTCTTTTGATAGAGCCTCTTTCAATGGCTTTACTTATTTTTTTCCTCATAATTATGTTATTAGGATAGATTTGGCTCAAAATAAGAGTATTTATCTTAGTCTTGATAAGATTCAAATGCAAGTTGAATACTGAAAACTGAATAGAAGGAACATTTAAATAATTTAGAAGACAAAAACAGAGAAATAAGTAAGAGTCAGAGGGTGTAGAGGCATAAAAAGGAAGTTATTTACAAAAGAAATACTTATTTTGGAGGGGAGGGAATGAGTGATTCCCTCTACTCTATGTAGAGCTAAGAGCGTCTGTAGCATAAGCTAGCTATGAATTTAAATGTCCATATGCTATTTAATGGATACAGTCCTTGGGCACACTTGGGTAGTCTCTGAGCCAGTTTCTTAATATGTAAAAAGCATCTTCTCTCTTTACCTCCTCCATTAAGAGCTAATTTACTAGGAAATCCTTGTCAAGAAATCCTATCGGCTCTACCTTCAGAATATATCTATGTTGCTCCCAGTCTCCAACATTATCCTTTGTCTAAACACTACAATATGATTCTCCTTTGCCTCCTGCTTCTAATTTCTATCCCTTCTGCCTGTTCTCAATGCTGCAGCCACAGTAAACCTTTGGAAATTAAAATCAGATAGTGTTACTCCTCTCCTGCAAAACATCAGTGACTTCCCTTCTTACTCAGAGTAAAAGCCATGCTTCTTAACAAAGGCTTACAAGGCTCTACTTGCCCTAGTCCCCAGTAACCTCTGTCTAACTAGGCTCTCTCACTGCTATGCTCTGGCGACTCTGACCTTTTTGCTATTCCTTGAACCCAAAAGACAAACTCTCGCCTTAGGAACACTCTTACCACAGATATCTCAAGTTTTTGCTTAAATATCACCTTCCTAATAAGGTCTACATTGACCAGTCTGTTTAAAACTATACCTTACCCCTCCCTCTCCTACTCACTATCCCTCTGCCCTGGTTCTATTTTTTTTCCCATGGCCCTCCAACTTCTAAGATACAATATAATTGGCTTATTATTTATTATCTCTCTCCCCCTCTTTTAGTATGTAAACTTAACAAAGGCAGGGATTTTACTTTGTTTGGTTCACTGATGTTTTTTGAGCTCCTAGAACGAGACATTGAACCTAGTAGGTATTCAATAAATAGTTGTTAGATGAATGAATGAATAAGTACATATGCAGAATGATACTATATTCTGGCATAGGTATTTCTAAACTTTCCTATTTATAAAATGTCATCAATGAAGTCCCACTGTATAGCACAGGGAACTATATCCAGACTCTTGGGATAGAACATGATAGACAATAATGAGAAAAAGAATATATGACTAGGTCACTTTGTACAGCAGAACTTAGCACAACATTGTAAATCAATTATACTGTAATAAAAAAAATTTCAAGTTATCAGTCCTCCCAATGTTCTCAATTATAAAATAAGCACAAAAGATACTATGTATATAAAAATTATAATGAGCTATATTTGTCACTTTCATTAATATGCTTGCTTTGAGACCTAAAACCCTAGGCCACCAACATTCATAGTTTCATTAGAAGCACGTTAGTAAATTCTTTGCATAACCTACTGTTACAAGAATATCCTAAAGAGATTAAGACTCTGTGAAAACACATACATAATCAGGGACAATGGCCAGTTTTAAGATCAAGTGAGTGAAGGAGGATCAGCAATAGCACCAAGAGGTGACAAAATATACTGAGATCTAAATAAGGTTTTCATCTTAGTTAACATTAAGTTTGGTTAACTGCATGATATATAGTAAAAAAAAAATATATTAATACCTCCTTGTATCTTGGCAAAGCAAACAATAAATAATGCGTGAAGATCCCAAAATTCGGTACTCACTTCTCAATAAAAATTAGTTAGTTTTGAATATTAAAACCAGGTACACTAAACTTCATAATTTGATATCAAAATTCTTATTTATTTATTTGTCTTTTTAGGGCTGCACCCATGGCATATGGAGGTTCCCAGCTAGAGGTCGAATTGGAGCTATAGCTGCTGGCTTAATCCACAGCCACTACAACATGGGATCCAAGCTGGGTCTGTGCTTTTAAATTTGGTTTTCTCTGACTATAACAAGCAAAGCCCACATTTATATTAACTTAATTCTTCCAGTAAATTTTCCTTTTGAGAAGGTGTGTACAGATTATGTTTACACCAATAAATTGTCATTCTCATTTATAATTAAGTCTTCTGGGTTTCTGGTTACCCCACACAAATAAAATGACAAAACTGAATGTTTAAACCTGATGTCTAGTTTCTGGATCCATGCACTCCTTACACTGGTGTAGACTCTCAGGAAACACAGACTGAGATGACCCACTAGTCTCTCTAACACATCCTAAGTGTAATTACAGTCTTTCATTAAGTTGCAGACCATAGTCTCCCTTCTCTAGGATGTTTTGTTTTTGTCTTTTTGCCTTTTCTAGGGCTGCTCCCATGGCATATGGAGGTTCCCAGGCTAGGGGTCAAATCTGAGCTGTAGCCACTGGCCTACATCAGAGCCACAGCAACTTGGGATCCGAGGCGTGTCTGCAACATACACCACAGCTCAAGGCAATGCCGGATCCTTAACCCACTGAGCAGGGACAGGGACCAAACCCACAACCTCATGGTTCCTAGTCAGATTCATTAACCATTGCGCCACGACGGGAACTCCTCCCTTCTCTAGGAGACGCTCATAAAATGTAATGTATGCATAAGATCAAACAACCATCAATTTTCTGATGTACTCTCTTGAAAAAATTGTGAGATATGTGTTTGAGTGTGCACACACACACAGATTAGGTTAAATGATTGAAGTATCTGCCTAAGTTATCCTTGAGACCAACTCAAAGATATATGTGTACATATACACATATATACACAGATATTAAATAACAAGTGTTGCCAAAAATTGTTTCTAAATCCACCAGATCTTGCTTCCATTCCTTTTTAACTATTATTTTTATTTCTTATAGGTTATATTTTAACAGTTTAATTTTAGCCTTTGGAAGTTTTTTGTATTCATATTGATGATTGATTTGACTCCCAGGCACTGAAGTCCTAAGTTTTGTCTTAATCAAAGACTCTAACAATGTGTTATTTTGGAGTTTATCATCACTACCTACAAACTACACAAAATATGTTGTCATAACAACCAAAGCTTAGTGGCTTAGTATTCCAGATTTTCAGATTTAATGTTTACGTCTAAGCAGTCTTTCTGCATTGCTTTAAACCACCTGTAAAATAAATGAAATGTTTACCTTGAGCATTAAAAAGGAATGCTTAAGTAATTTCCTGTAAATAAACATATCTGTGCAATTCATATGTTCCTACACATAAATGTATGAGTGTTTATCTATAATATATATGTAAATATATGCTCCGTATCTATATTACCTATCCTATTCCCCACAGCTCCATGACCTCAAATTCTGTACAACCCTAAAGACCCAATCACACTTTACAAAATTGTCTCAGTTACACTAGGTTCCCAGCTCCCCGGCTTTCGCAGCCTCATTTTTAGCACTAATTCTACCCTAATTTGTTACATGTAAGCGTCTATCTTTATCCTGGGTTTCTGCACTCCTGAAAGATGAAAAATAACACCTTTCTTAATATTTGTCTCAAAGACCAGTACTTATACCTTTAAGCATAGCACTTAAATAGATACTGAGTAAAACGAGTATGTCTTTGTCAAGCAACTCCTTGGGCAGTATACTGGAGTTCTGCTTCGGTGGAGTACTGACATCCTATGTACATATAAAAATGGAGCTGCCTTCGACTTTAGAGTTCAACATTCTTCATTAAATATTAAAATGAGCTCTCTCTAGAGTACTGCCTCTTATAGTCACTTGATTAACTATACTATAAAGCTATTTTATAATGCCAGAGAAAGTGCTAATTATTCAAGACATCAAAAGACTTTACCACAGGTCTTACAATGTAGGGGTCTTTAGATTTTAAGAGCAGAATCAATTAACTGTAAAGATAGAGGAGCCAGAATACTTTTCACATTGGTTGTCCTCTTAAAAAATTCTCTACTCTCATTTCTTTTTCATTCCAGTGTGAAGATCCAGTTTCTGCATTTTTCACATGTACAAGACATAACAGAATTGCTAAAGAATTTAATAAAGTGCATGTTTATAACTAGTCCATTACAGAAACAAGACAATTGGGGTAATGGGAAGTATTATTTTCCTGTATTTCATTATAAAGTATCTCCTATACTGAACACTCTATCCTTCCACTTTTCATGTTCTAACCCTAACTGATTACTCATAATACTTCCTCATTATTCTTCTTTGCCAGTTTCTCTTCCTACTAGGCCATGAGAAAGGCAGTCGCAAATTAATATTACCCTTGTAAACCACTTGCTCAGAATTGTAAAGGGCTTAGAACTACCATCAATCTCAACCTTAACTCACATCAGCTTTCCCTGCAAATCCCATCCCCACCCCATCAACACCTTTCCTCTTGGCCACACATATTAATCTAGGCTCAATTTAGGGTTCTGGATTAAGCCAAAGTCTTCTTCATATTTCCTGAAGTCTTACTTAATCTCATATCTTCAATATATTCATACTCTTCTCTATACTCTTCAGTTTAATTCACTTTCACAAACATTAATAGTACTTATGGTTTACCAGAAACTATGCTAAGAATACAAAAATATAAAGATGTAGCAGTTACCTTTAAAGGATACATCATTCTTTTCATCTTCCTTTGTCTTCTTTTCTCTACATGACACTTAAGATACTTCTGAAGAAAAAATGTTCTGATTCACCTCACCTGATGCTGTTCATGATTTTATTTCATATTCAATAGCTCTTCAATTGTATCATGTCATGTGTAACTTCTTAGGTCAGATTATCTCTGGGAAATGCTTTCAAACGCTTTAGCACTGATGGCTGTACTTATATTTCCTAAAATAACATCATTTAATAGATACATATTATTCATGTTTATGCTCCAAAACTTTCATATATAGGAATTACATACCCTATGAAGTTCTAGAAGAGACTAATCTATGGTGAAATAATGAGTTGTTGCTTTTGGGAGATTGAACAAGGATAGACAGGGAAGAGATTATGAAAGAATTTTCTAAGGTTAAGATCTGCATTATAAAGGTGTATTTATCAAAACTCATTAAACAGTTATTAAATTTTGTTCATTTCACAATATGTAAATTTTACATTTTTGTCTTTTGTTTTATATTTATCTCAACAGTTTGTCTTTCCTTCAATTCCTTCATTAAATTTCAGGCGAATCTATTCTTCCTTAGGCAGCTTGTAATTTCAAAGATCGTTTTGTCTTTTTTCTTAACGTTTGCCTGTTTGGTCAGTTCTTGTCTCACATCTCTCAGCCCCAATTCTTGTTCTAAGTTTTTGAATTTTTCAATTTAAGGTATCTTTTTTCCTTCAATGTCTGCAAATGTTTAAGAATATTTAATTCAGATTGGATTAAGATTTCTTCTGCTTCAAGATGGTATTTATTGGGAGCAGATTTTTCATCAAAGGAAACATTATGATCTAAATTTCTGATTTCTTCTTATAGTAACTTTGTATGAAGGCTTTCTGTCATAGGCTATTCACTTTGAAATACCATTTTCCTATACTAGTAATACAACTATATGTAGCCAGAGCAAAAGTCTGAGGCCAACTAGATTTTTTAGTTTAAAGGCATTCTCTTGCTTTGATATGGTGAAACATTACTGTTTGATTTTTTTTTTTTTTTTAATAAATGCTGCACTTGTTTTTGATGGGAGAGGGCTTGGTGTATTTCTGATCTTGTACTGTTTTTATAGGAAACAATTTCCTCCTCTTGCTTCTGTTTCTTCATTTACCAGCAAGCCTCCAAGGGTGCATCTTCTTGACACTTTCATTTACCCAAAAGTGGTGCCATTCTGAAACTCCTGCCTTGGGTTCTGCTCATTTTCAAGTTCCTTCCTTTCATTTTCACAGTAGTCAGTTCTCTGATCTCAAGTTGATTCTCAATATTTTCCTGCTGAGTGCAATTGACTTTTAAGAGTGATTTACCTGTATCTCAATATTCCCAGTCTCCCTACCTTCATTCCTCACTCAAATCCTCACTGATCCCAATCACATCTCTGCATAAGTCTCTCCTTGGGCACAGTTCTATATCTGAGTTTGCTGGCCTGAATGCTTATTTTTCTACTTACAAGTAATTTAAAATCTATCTCTTGGTATTTTGGGTTCCTGGACCCAATTCCAGTGTGTGTGTGTGTGCTTTTTGGGTTCCTGGACCCAATTCCAGTGTGTGTGTGTGTGGGGGGGGGGGGGGGTTTGGGTTCCTGGACCCAATTCCAGTGTGTGTGTGTGTGTGGGCTTTTTGGGTTCCTGGGCCCAATTCCAGTGTGTGTGTGTGTGTGTGTGTGTGTGTAGGCTTCCTCACACAAGCACTTCTCAAACACCAGCAGTGTTTCTGAAGATTCAATTCAATTCTGACACTATCCAGCGATAGCATCAGATTCCACAGGTAAAAGGCTCAGTCCCATAAGAAGTGAAGTCCCTTCACTTCAGTTGTTACCTGAGCTTCTGAATGACTATAACTTAGTTTCCCACCTCCTTGGGTTTGATAATTTGCTAGAGCAACTCAGAACTCAGGGAACCCTTTACTCACTAGACTATAAACTTATTACAAAGGTTATTAAAGGATACCAATCAACACCCAGATGAAGAGATACCTTGGGTGCAGTCAGGAATAAAGGAGCTTCTATCCTCCTGGAGCTTGGGACCCAGCATGGTGGCACCAGAAAGCATTCTGGTTCCTCAACCTATAAGCTCTCTGACCCTTGCTCCTTTGGAGGATTTTATGGAAGCTTCATTACACAGGCATGACTCATTAACTCATCAACCATTAGTGACTGATTTACCCACTAGCCCATTTTCCCTCTTCTGGAAATCAGGGAGTAGGAATGAAAGTTCTTGGTTTCCCCTGACAACTAGTCACTATCCTTAGGTAACTTCCAAAAGTTACATTCATCAACATAAACCTAGTTGTGGTGGAAAGGAGCTTGTTATGAATAATAAGACACCCATTTGACTTTCATGGCACTGAGGGATTTTCAGGAACTGAGGACAAGAGACCAAACACAACAAAATTTGGTCCCATTGTGCTTATGCCTCAGGAAATCGCAAAGATTTGGGGAGGCGTGAGCCAGGAACTGTGGATGAAGACAAAATACATTTGAGAAAAATGTTTTGGTTATTTGAATGACCAAATACATATGGATATTCCATAAATCACAATGTCTTATTAAAGGCACATGTTATGGGTAAATTTACATTTCCTATCAGTAATTTACTCTGGAAGACATGTGGAGAAATTTAGATTTATCTTAGTTTCAGTTGCTGTAAGAGAATTATCACTGACTGTGGTTCATAAGGAACAAAAATTTCTCAGTTTTGGAGGCTGGGGAGTTCAAGACCAAGGTGCTGGCAGACTTGGTTTCTGGTGAGGGCCTGGTTATATATGTATGTCTTCTTGCTATGTCCTCAAATGGGAAAAGAGGGCTAGGGTGCTGACCTGAAACAGCCTGCCAGATATTTCTCTACACAGTAAAGATGAGTTAATTCAGGATCAGCAGAGAATTGCAATTTGAGGTCTGCAGCCATGTTGAGCCATGTGCAAATATACACAAGGTAAGGAAACAGCACTTTTATGGAAAGAAAAAGGAAGCTAGGTGGGTTATAACAAACAAGGGCCCAGGCTTTTCATCAGCTGAGCCATTAACCACAAAATAAAGTCTTCTTCCTCTTGGGCTCAGCTACTGTCACAGAGAGTGAGAGCTCCTGTTTTGGTCTCCCAACTCTATTTAGTCGAGGTTTATATTTATTAAATTTTTTTACAAAGGTTCTCTTTTTTAAGAGCACTAATTCCATTCAAGAGGGTTCCAATATCATATCTAATCACTCGCCAATGCTTGACCTACAAATACCATCACATTAGAGATCAGGTTTCAACCTGAGAGTTTGAGGACACAAATACTGTCTGTAGCATTAAGTCCCCACCCTTTTTTCTGTGATAACTTGAAGATATTTGGAATTTTCTAAAGTCCCAACATTTTTTCCCCATATTAATTCCCATAATGACAAACACTGGAATCCAACATCTTGCTGTGAACTCATCCTATTATGAGCATCAGACAGTATTGTTGGTAATACTATAATTGAGAGCAATGCCCCCCAAAGCTTACACTGTTAAGAAAAAGCATTTCAGGGAGTTCCCGTCATGGCTCAGTGGTTAATGAATCTGACTAGGAACTATGAGGTTGCAGGTTTGACCCCTGGCCAGATCCTTAACCCCTGGGGGTTAAGGATGTGGTGTTGCTGTGAGCTATGGTGTAGGTCACAGACGCAGGTCAGATCCCGTGTTGCTGTGGCTCTGGTATAGGCTGGCAGCTACAGCTCTGATGAGACCCCTAGCCTGGGAACCTCCATATGCCACAGAAGTGGCCCCAGAAATGGCAAAAAGACACAAAGACAAAAAAAAAGAAAAAGCATTTCAGGATTTCAAATCTTATTTTTGATTGGTAAAAGTGATACTCAGGTTAAACATTTTCAACTCAGCTCCAGTGTTATGACCTACTTAATTTCTGATGGTGGGAAAAACCATGGCTTCCCAAATAGGTAGATATGAAGGCAAGGACATCAACGAGTGGTTCAGTAGCTGAGAAGGGAAAATATGACCAGTGAAGCAACAAAAATTGCCATCTTTAGCTCAAAATGTGAAATACTGGTAATTTCATATGGTTCAACTTAATATATGCACTTTCCGAGCAAAGTGTGTTTGATTTTGGTAGTTAGCATGACAGCCTGAGCATGAAGAGATTTCATATTACATAGTTTATAGATAGAACAGCATTGAGCAAACCTCTCAGAATATAAAGATGAGGAATTTTTTAATAGTAATTTGAACAAATTAATGTTAAGATGTTAAGTCTGATAAATTTAACAACATATATTTACTAGTCATCAGGAAAGAATTTCCTAGACTAGCTCCTTATAAACAGGAAATGCTATTAAACCCAATCAGTATTCATCCCACCTATCTAAATATAGCTGTTGAAAGCCTAATATTTACCTGGCATTGTACCAACTTTTGGAGTCTAGCAAAGAAAACACACAAAGCTTATTCTAAAAGGTATAGAGCCCATTAAAATCTTGAATAATCATTTATTATCAGTAATTATGTCTTTTGTCAGAACTGGGAAAACTGGGAGGAGATGAATTTCAGCTGAAAAAGCCAAATTTGAGATGACTTTGTGCAGGAATGCTACATAGAGTTGTGCTGTTTTCTTATGTAACATATACAAAGAAGTTGAATGGACAAGGGAGCGAGTGTACCCTTGCAAGAAGCTGTGTTCATCTGGGAGAAGGGACTCATTTTTCTAATTTTTACAAAGATGTCCACTGGCTAAGTGGGATCCATCAAAACGAGATAAGGTAGAAATACCTAGTATGTAGCTACTCAAAACTGCAGCTCTAAAAACCACTCGGAAGGCCTAAAGTTATTTATCTCCATCATTCTGGGCCCCGTCCACACAGGCTAAAAGGAAATCTTTCCTACTACGAAGACTGTGTGGTTTTAGAAATTGTAGATACAATTCATTGTAAATTGGAAGAGTACTTAGATGACTGAGGTAGTAAGAGTTCTACAACTGAAGATTCGGCAATATACAGATGTAATCTTTTTTTAAGGTCATATGGAATACCCCAGTATTTCAGTGAAGGTAGGCAGCCTTGTTGCAGTAACAATCCCAAACCCCTAGGGCTTGCAACAATGAGAAAGCTTCTTGCTCATTCTATACATCTGACAAAGGGCTGTACTCACTAGTCTCTCAGGGACACAGGTTAATGAAGGCTATATCCTAGCAGCAGGAGTGAGGGAACTTGGTGAACTGTATATGATGAAGTAACACACACCATTTCAACTTACATTTTCATTTGCAAAGGAAAAGGAGTTCAACCCTGTCATGCATACAGAAATAAAACTGGCATATCCTTGCAAAGCACTAAGGACTACTAAACCACGTTAGACAAAGACTCAAATGTAGATTTATAGAAAATAGCTATCTTCCTTCTGGTCTACAAAATTTCACTTGCCATGAAAATAAAGCATTATTTCATAATGGATGAAAATTTTTTATTATTTAGTAGGGAGAAATTATTTCCTATTCAAAAGAGACAGAGAAAAAAGAGCATTTCTCCTCTTTTCTAAAATGAGCTTATTCTTAAATTATATTTTAAAGACCTGTGTTGTACTCTATTTATTGGATACACTAAAATAAAGGTTTATTACATTTTGACATTTAGGTCCATCTTCTCAATATACTTTTAAGAACAGCTGCGGTGGGTTTTGTACACCCCAGTCACTTTGTTCTCCCTTTCTACTAGAATGCTGACTTCTTTCAGTTTCCATTCATCCCTCATTAAGGCTTAAAAGAAAATACTAATTGCTCAAACTGTGGCAACTGCCATTTCCCTTGCTGGTATTTAGAAATGGATACATAAACTCTGTGTCTAACAAGTGGTAAAATAAACTGCTAGTGGGTTTCTGGGAAACCCTTCTTCACTCTTAACAATAACTTGAAAAAGAAAATTTTCTCACTGGATATTGTTGAATCTGTATGGGATGCCTGGAACTCTATCAGCCATTTTATGAGGAAGAAATAGTTTAAGGACAAACAGAAGACAGAATGCACTTAAATTCACTGAAAACTATCTTTTGTTATGTAAAACAATACATTCCCTAATCCTTTAAGCCAGTGCTTCTCAAAACAGGACCAACAGCTAGTGCCAGAAAATAAATCAATACATACTTTCTTTCATCAAAGGTTATCTACAAAAAGTAACACTGCGGTCATTGACAGAGCTGTTATATTATGGCAGAAAATCAAACTCAAATAACCCAGTTTTTGTCTCCAACAACTGGATTATTTGGTGGAAGAACTCAAAGTTACCTAGATGAATTCACTTAATTCAGCACACATTGACATACATAATTAGGAGGCCTAAGGTTTGCTCTTGCTAGGTAATTTTGCTATTCTTGGCTTCAACTCAATAATGCCAATACATGTTCATGGACCACTTAAATTATACATGTAGGATACATGTGTAAAAACTTCCATCTCAGAAAAATTGCAAGTTGGCAGGGCAGACAGGAAAGGAAATCAGTAATTAAAGCACATGCTGAGATAATTATATAGCTGTTCACTGTGTTTTAGACTTGTGTTTCATGCTTGGGATAACGGGAAGAATTCAGGAAAATTTTACAGAAGGTGGCACCTGAGCCAGGACATGGAGGAGGCTCACAAAACTCCTGGGGCTGTGGTCAGCAAAGGCTAAAACCATATGAAAATAACTAAATGCCATGCTCAGGAGCTAGAATTTTACCAATGGTGACAGCTTATCATATGATCAAACCTGCATTTTGGACATGGTTACTGTTGAAATATTTACTGGATAGCTGATTAGAACTATAGCCAGACTAAGTTATTGAAAATACCAATCTAGGGAGTTGCTGTTGTGGCACAGCAGAAATGAATCCAACCAGTATCCATGAGGATGTGGGTTCGATCCCTGGCCCAGCTCAGTGGGTTAAGGATCTGGCATTGCCTTGAGCAGTGGTATTCGTTGCAGATGCAGTTCGGTTGTGGCCTGGCTGTGGTGTAGATCAGCAGTTGCAGCTGATTTGACCCCTAGCCTGGGAACTTCCATGGGAATGGTCCTAAAAAGCAAAAAGAAAGAAAAGAGAAAGAAAAGAATCAATTTATATCTGCAAAATGGCTTTGGGATTAACTAAATTTACTCAATGACCATTTTAGTTCCTCCATCTCACTTGTTTTCAGTCGAATTAAGCACTCTATTTTAGTCTTCAAGACTACCCTAAATTAGTTACTGTGATGTAACAGGAAATTGAAGCAGATAGTCTCTTGTTGAAATGAAATGTGGCCAAGCCTAGCTTTGAATCCAAGCAAGCCTTGCTTCTTGGGCAAAATAGAGGATATTCTCATTTTTCCCCCTTACGTTAGCCACAGCTACCCTAGTATTACTGGCAGCAACAATACTGGCTTTTCTTAAAAATGATTCTTGGGTTCTGGAACCCAACCAAAATCCCCATTTGAGTATCCTGGATTCATGGAAGCCCCTGCGCTAGGTACACTTTACTTAGCCTAACTCAGTTTCACTTAAGTCTGTATGGGGACATCCAGGGTAATTCTTTCCAAGACAATCTGGATTTTTATGAGAATCTTGTGGATCTAAGTGTTGGCTTGAATTTTTAAAAACCACTATGGGGGAAAATATACACATAAAAACTAAAAAAACATTCTGTGGTGGTTTTAAAATTCAAACCAACACTTAAACTGGATGGAATCACAGGCTTATATGAAACATGATGGTTAATTTTACATGTCAAGTTGACTGGGCCATAGTGTGCAGATACCTGGCCAAACATTACTTTGAGTATTTCTGTGGTGTTTCTGGGGTGAGATTACCATTCAAACAGTTTCAGTAAAACTTACTATTCTCCATGTGGGTAAACTTCATTCAATTAGTTGAAGACATTAATAGAAAAACACAGATTCTCCTAGTGCATGGTTCCAACTAGAACAGAAATTCTTCCCCGGGTCTCCAGCCTACCTAACAGAATTCTGACAAACCTTCACAACTGCCATTAAGCTATTCCTTAAAATAAAATCTCTCAACAGACACGTTATTGGTTGTTTCTCTAAAGAACACCCAAACGAAAACTAAAGATGTCTGGCCTCTATCACTCGACACACTTACATACCAACAGTGAGCCTGCTGAAGCCCTTTTATGGAGATGGGGTAAACTGCATTCTTTACCCCAGTACAGCAAAGGGAGGTTTTCCTGATTCATCTTTACATGTGTACCACCCAAATACTTTAACTCAAATCAGAAAAACAAATTTAATTAATGACATTTTCTACCTATAACCTATAAAATAGCTATAAAATACTAAGTTACTGTTGATACTTTATGTATTTTAAACCAGAAAAACAATCATTCATTTAGGATTTGCCAGCACTTACAATGTTTTTACATAGATCTATATGAATCTCAAAATAAGGAAGCTCTATTACTATTTCCTCCAAGAAAACTCAAGACTAAAACTATAATTTAGGAAAAATTTGAACCAAGAATTTGGAATTATTTTATAAACCCTCAACTCTTACTCATTATATAGAAAAGCTCCCGAAACACAGAATGAGTCATCAATGGATAATCAAAAAACAATACACAAATACTTGGAATACTTGGGACAAAGTCATTAAGACTAAGTTGCATCCATATTTCTAAGTAGTTGCCAGGTGGTTACTGAAGAGCCTAAAGACAAATATTCCAAGTGACCAAACTGGGATTACAATATTCAGTGTATAATTACTTTCCCCCCATCCTAATATAAAGCCCTAGGAACTATGTCATTACATTTTAAGTGGTAAGCATTTCACTACTCATAAAATAAACTTTATTTATTAATACAATTACTGACCAGAACCAACTTTTTACCCATTTCTAGTAATTACTAGTCAACACAGTACTAGTCAAAGCTCCAGAATAAATTGGGAGTATTTCCTATACTGTCTCACATGCTAGTATATTCCACTTCAAAAAATTCTTTCATTCAGTCTAAGTAATACTAATACTAATTGATAAATGTGGTCAGTAGCACATTTATCAATTCAAAAACTTCAGATTTAGGGTACACGTCTAGAGGAAAATGAAGCTCTTGCACTTATATATTTAATCAAGAAGCTAATAATGGAATATTACCCAAATAAAAAGCACACGCTCAACTATTATGTTCCATTATTTCCAAGAAGCATTGAGGATTTATGCCATAACTTTATTTACAAACATATCCAGTATGCTGAGTTCAAGAATTTGATCCTTTTTCAGAGACTGCACCTCTTAAAATGCTCCTCTTCACATCTGCGAATAAAAAAATGTTAAAAAAAATCATTCATTTAACAGAAACACATTAATGTGCCATTAAAGTCTATCCATCAGTTTAAGACTGGTACATCAGAAAGCGTTTACAGTATCACGACTTTATTCATACTGATTTGCTTCATCACATGCACCAGAATCTTTACAAGTAAGATCTTGGCTAACTCGTTTCCGTTCTAAACTATGACAAATCTTTTTTTTTCAAAGTATATTTTGGAATTTATTCCAATTATCCCTTTAAGCATTGCTTTTGATGACATTTCTGATTACAATTAAACTAAATAAATCCTTTCTTTTCACTCAGGGAATCTGCTAATCTGGATGCACTCAAGATTCTTTCAGGTATAACTAACATACTGCCCTCAAGACAGTTTCTATAACTTTACCTCAAGAACCTGAAATCTGGAACAAGACTGCCTGGACAAAAATCCTGCCCTACCATCACTAGCTGTGGGATGGATACTGAGCAACTAAATTTTTTTTTTTTGGTCTCTAATCAAGTTAACATCATCTGTCTCAGACCCTTGCCAAGAAGCTTATTAACAAAGTGTGCATAACAGAGGCACTCAATAAACACTGGATTTCAAAAAAAAAAATTGTTTCATTTGTTTATAGGCTTAACCTGTCTCCACCAATGCCATCCCCACACTTAACTTCAGGAATCACAAAAGAGAGTAATGTATCCGTGGGTATTTGGTGGGGGGGTCAGTTAGGGAAGAAATAAAAAACACAGTGAATATTAAAAACCCGTTAATTCCGAGTTCCCATTGTGGCTCAGCTGTAACGAACCCAATCAGTATCCTTGAGGATTCCGGTTCAATCCCTGGCTTTGCTCAGTGGGTTAAGGATCCAGCTGAGGCTGTGGCTTACGCAAGCAGCTGCAGCTTGGATTCCACCCCTAGCCCAGAAACTTCCATATGCTGCAGGTGCAGCCCTAAAAAGCAAAATTAAAAAAGAAAAAAAAAAAAACCCATTCATTATTTACCTGTCTCATGGATTATTTTTTAAGCAGTTGGTGTCTTACTATAAAGAAAGGTGCAGCAAATCCAGATCCAAAGTACAGAGTCATCATAGCTAGTAACCGCCACTTATTTTCCACTGAAAATGGCAAATTCTGTTGGGGGAAAAGTGAACAAACAACAAAAACTGAACTTTAAAATCTGACCTTAATTTTACAGATCAAAATTAATTTCTACATAACCAAACTATACATTATATATCATAATCATGACATCTTTTTAAACATTATCTTTCAAATCCTATAACCTTCATCACACAAAATTCTAAAAAGCAAAAATATCTGGCTTTACTGATGAGCTCTACCTCTTTATACCCTTTCTCGGCTTATTAATGCCAGGCTTCATGTAACCCTCTGGGGCCCTTACTGCTAACTACCTAATTTTAATATACTTAATATAATCAGGTATTCCTGATTTTTATCAAGTGTATTTATTTACACTTGATGATAAAACCAGCTTTTCCAGCAAGGAGGGAGGATTAGTACTTGTAACTTAGCAAACTAGTCGGCGAAGACCCACACCACAGGCCCTCGTATCCTCAAGTTTTCGATGACCTTCACGTCCAGTCCGGTGACCTCTAACTAGTCTTTAGGCCACAACACCTGCAGCTAGGGCGTGCAAAGTCCTCCAGATCTTGAAGGACGGGGTGGAACGAAAAGGGGTACTGAAGGAGCGCTAGGGCGTGGTAAGGCCTCTGGCTTTACGAACTCCTTCCTTTTCGCGGCTATGGCGCGCAGTCCGGGCCCTGAGCTTTCTCTCTAGTCCTTGGGGGACATGGAAAGCTAGTCCACGTCCCAGCCCATATTCTCGGTTTCCAATCTCCCTTACCACGGCCCACAGGCGGCCTTGTAGTTCAGCCAGTCGCAGGAGGTGACCCCTACCCAAGGAAGCCAGGCCCTTTACGTACTAACCTTCCCTGGACCCTCCTCATAGTGGCTCCTACGGACCACAGAGGTTGTGAACCTCCGAATACTCTGTCCCAACATTGCGCTGTTGCAAGCTCTGCGAAAGGTGCAGAGACTGAAGGCAAAAGAAATGGCGACGCAGACTGAAGCCTCCCTTTCGACCTTGCTCCCCTGCGTGAAAGGACCGAAAGGGAAGATGGGAAATGGGCAGAGCTCTCGGAAAACGCGACTGCGCGGCTCTCTCGGAGGATTGTGGGAATTGTAGTTCAGATACCCGCGGTCCCTTGTCAGCCCTGGAGGGTTGTGGGAAATGCAGTCTTCCTCCAGGTTTCGGTAGGGTGAGGCTTTTCCGAAGAGCGGTGCTTCTCTCAGACCAGAGTTCTTGGGGCCTGTCTCTGAAGCAATTTTACTGAAATTAGCGAAGCAGTTTCACTATGTGTATTCTAGCTCATGGAACAGGAAGATAAGCTCTCCCTATTCTTTTTTAGTGACTAGATGTGTATTCTAGCTCATGGAACAGGAAGATAAGCTCTCCCTATTCTTTTTTAGTGACTATCTGCTAAGTGCCTATGATTTGCAGCCAGCTGGCAGAGATGTTATGCTATGATCTCACTGGAAGCAAAAAAAGCATAAGCACAAGTAACCAAATGTGAAGTATAAAGGATGTCAGGAAAAAAACTGAGTCGAACTGCGAAAGGAAGGATGGCCAAAGATATCGAGAACTGAAGAAAACAGAAGTAGGGATAGGTGGAAGAGAAAACTCAAGGCCAACCTGAGTACAGCATGTTGGGATTGTGGAAGAGAAAGCAGCCACATGTACCTTGAGCCAGCCAGGACTAGAAATTGGTGTTCTCCTGTTGAACCCAAACAATAGCACAGAACGTGCACATCAAAGTTACTTTTGGCAGTGGTAGCTATTGAAAATAATATCACTCTATTATATCTGAACATAAATAAAACATGAACATTGTCAAGTCACAAAAATGACCAAACATCACCATCTGCAGTCAATATGATGACTTTTGTGTCTTTACCAATTACAACGTTAACTTTGGACTTATCTTTCTTTCTTCTAAGTTAAATTTAGTAATATAGCCAAAGCTTTGAAAAACTAACCCAAATCCTTTAAGTTCTAACACCTTACTGAGGTCCCCAGGGTTCCTGTGTGTATCAAGCCTCTCCTATTACAATGAGTAATAAACCCAGCTTCTTCAGTTATAGATGTATTCCTGGGAGTCTGACTAGTGGGTACTGGGAAGAAACTAGTTGTAAATGAGGTTGGGAAAATAGTATTAGGTTAGATTGTGAAGGGCCCTGCGAACTTAAGTTTTATGTTATTTTTGTCTTTTTTTTTTTTTTAAGGGCCACACCACAGCATATGGAAGTTCCCAGGCTAGGGGCTGAATGGGAATTGTAGCTGCTGGCCTACACCACAGCCATAGCAACAACACCAGATTCAAGCTGTGTCTGCAAACCACACCACAGCTCATGACAATGCTATATCCTCAACCCACTGAGCAGGGCCAGGGATCAAACCCACATCCTCATGGATACCAGTTGGGTTCGTCACTGCTGCACTATCACTGTATCTCCAAGATTTATGTTATTCATCTGGAAGGGTGTATGTTGCTTCAGAGGGCTCACTTACATGCAGTAAATAAACAACGTCAAATAAGATCTGTCTTGCTTGGAAAACTAGGTAAAAGTGTAGGCTTTAATCTTTCTTTATCTTTTGAAAGAGAAAAGCCATGTTTCACTGTGACTTAAACCTTTTTAAAAAGTGAGTAGGTTTTATTTCTACAAGTAACTTGCATGTAATACATAACCGGTATTCTCCTTTTAACTGATAGAGGACATTCAATTTTTTTTTTTTTAAGCCCCTAGTGTCTTTATGTACTAAAGGATTCTGATTTAACTGTAATTGGGAAGTGTTTTCATGGGTAATAGTTAATGTTTTCTAGATTCTCTTTTTCAATTTAATGTAAGTAATTTCTCCTATATATCTGATTCATTGTTACTTCTAATTCACATTAACTGATTCTCCTTTGTGTATCTGGCTCTCAGCTAATTCCAAAGAAAACTGCAGGAGAGATTCTAGCATATGGTTTTGCAATTGTCTGCCTCCTTATTTGTCCTGTGACAAATTAAAGACAGCAGCAAAAGCACTATTCACAATAGCCAAGACATGGAAACAACTTAAATGTCCACTGACAGATGAATGGATTGAGAAGATGTGGTGTATATACACAATGCAATACTATTCAGCCATAAAAAAGAACAAAATAATGCCATTTGCAGCAACATGTATGCAACTAGAGACTCTCATACTAAGTGAGTCAGAATGAGAAAGACAAATATCATATGATATCACTTACATCTAGAATCTAATATATGGAACAAATAAACCCATTCACAGAAAACAAACTCTTGGATTTGGAGAACAGACTTGTGGTTGCCAACGGGGAGGAGAAAGTGGGATGGACTGGGAATCTGGGGTTAATATATGTAAACTATTGCCTTTGGATTGGGTAAACAATGAGATCCTGCTGTATGGCACTGGGAACTGTATCTTAGTCACTTATGATGGCACATGATAGAAATAATGTGAGGAAAAGAATGTATATATGTATGTGTGACTGGGTCACTTTCCTGTACAGTAGAAAATTGACAGAACACTATAAATCAGCTATAACGGAAAAAATAAAAATCATTTTAAAAAAAGATAGCAACAAATTATTTTTATCAGGAGATGGAGGTCTGTGCTTTTTGAAGCTGAATCTGGGTGGACACTCTGTGACTATTTTGACCAAGAGAATTTGGCATACATGATGTTGTGCCAGTATCCTGGCCAGTTCTTTTGATACTGACAGCTTCCTTTCCTGTATTTTTGATCATTTGCCCTTGAAATTCTGAGTGTTATGTAAGAAGTCTGAATACTCTGCTGGAAACTCCTCTTTCTGAATACTCTGCTGGAAACTCCTCTTGGAGAGTACTCGAGAATCCACCAAGAGGAAGTAGGGAGTCAACTCAGGTATTAGGTATATGAGTGAAAGCTATCTTGGACTCTCCAGTCCAGTCCAGCTGCATGCTGAATATCATTGAGTGACCCCAGTCAATGCTGTGTAGAGAAGAGTTGCCCAGTTTAATCATGCCCAAAATGCTGATCTACAGATTTTTAAGACATAATTAAATGATTGTTCTTTCACACCATTAAGTTTGGGTAGTTTGTTATGCAATAGTAATAACTGGAACACCTGTAAGTAACACAGCTGCTTTATTAGGGGAATCATCTACCGTGAGAAGAACATATTTTCCTCATCAGCAGGCCATACATTTGGGAATTTGGCTGTTTCATTTAAGATATGTATCTTGGTTTAATACATATCTTTCTCTTAAATCATGCTTCTGTGATAATTTTCCAGCTGTGGTAAAGACGGGTTGTGTTAGACATAACAAAACATTGAAAGACCAAGAAGCAGAGTGGTTTCATTTGCTATTTTGTGGTATCTGGCATACTTGGAGAAGTGTTAGACACCCTCATAAATTCACTTTGCAGCTGTTTGATGCTCTAGGCGAGTTAGCAGGGAAGTGGGGATGGGACTGAAAGTGACTGAGATCACTTATTTCTTGCACGATTACTGACCTTTGTATTAATGGCTAGATATCATCCATAGATCACATTTTTAGGGATTTTATGCTAATTTCATTTCTTAATTTCACCACAGAAGTTTAAAGAAATCTGACAATATTCCATTTTGAAAAGATATTGCGGTAAATTAAAGATGGCCTTGATTTCTTTGTAACTCTTCCCATTGAGAGGTGAAGTCTTATTCTCCTTCTCTTGACCTTAGTGACTTGTTTGACCAGTAGAAGGTAATAGGGTGACATTGGGAGACTTCTGAGGCTGGCTTATCAAAAGCCTTACCATTTCCATTCTGGCAACTTGGAATGTTCTATTGGGAGAATTCAGCCAGCATGCAAGGCATCTAACTACATTGAGACTACAGGATCATAAGGAAGCCGAAGCTAACCATTTGGAGAAAACACAGGGGGTTGGTAGGGAGGTGGGTTGGGGAAACAAGGAAAGGAAAGAGGAAGGGGAGAAATATGTCCAACCAGCCCCCAGCCTGGGCACTAAATAAGTGAGTAAAGAAGCCTTCAGGTGACTCCAGCTACAATCATGATTTGCATACTCCTTCATGAGGTATGTTAAACAACAACTGTCCCGCTGAAACTACCAGCCTCCAGAGCTGTAAGACAAAATAATAAATTGTCATTTTAAGCTTTTAAATTTTGGGATAGTTGTGCTATAAAGGAATAGAAACCTGGAAGAAGTATGATGCTCAGTTCCTTATATACACAGCCTAACAATCTAAATTCAGTCATAGTGGCTGGAATGGAAAATGCAAACCATCCTTGAAAAATGTTTGATTCAGCATGATACTCTTTTGCTATAAATGAATTTTAAGAGAAATGAGACATTTCACAGATTGGAACAAAATAGAAAAGATCTTTAGGGACATAAGGTTTACTGCAAAGTTATATTTAAAAAATAAAATCCAATTATTTTAAATAGTGAATAGAGTGTATATCACAGAGTGAGCAATGTGGTCTCTAGACCTACATGAGTCTTTGGAGACTGAAATTACATTACATGACTAAAAATTAAAGTACAATATTTTTCATGTCTCTACTTTATTAGATTTTTAAGAACGAAGTAGGAGTTTATTTAAAAATAAGTTGTTTAGTGAAGAAATTATATGTTTCAGTCCTACACTGAAAAACTCAAGTTAACATATTTCTTTTGGTCTTAAATTTTTAGAATTCCTGCTGCTGTAGACTTAAAATCACAATGTTGAGTTAACTTTTTTTTTTTTGAAATTTTACATTTTCAGATTAAAAAAAAATGCTGGTTTTAGGAAAGGAGAAAATGTGATTCCACTGAGGCAATTAGGGTTGGAAAATATTCTTTCGCTTCTGAATGATTTATTGATGACCAACTGAAAGAAAAATTTCTGCCAAAATAAAAAAAAAAGCTTATGTGATCAAGTTGTATATTTTACTCATCTTGTTTTATTACTTTTGAATACCATTTTTATCCTTAAAAGCATTTTGTGTTTTTTATTCCAACTTTATTGCTTAATCTCAGTGAAGGTTTAAGGATGATTAACTTCTTAAGATTAATTTGTAGTTTAATTATTTGTTATTGAGAATTGCCAAGTATAGGTAGATAACTTTTATAAGATGAATACAGAAACTAAAATTTCTCAATTTGAAAATCACTGATTGTATTTGTATTTATGTGCCATCTCCTTGATTTAACTCGCAGCAATACTTGTTATTGCTTTGGCCAGGTTTCTTTAAATTCATTTGACATTTCCTGCTTGTTCTGTAACTGGAATACTAAATGAATAGTTTTATTCATTTATTTAAGAGAAACATAATTTAAATGAGGAAGGGGATTTGGAAAATGAGTTTAATGCATTGTTCTAAAAAGAAATCTTCTTTGTTATAGTAGAAGTAAGACAAACGGGATATTTGAGAGTAGAACCAACTTTCTTGCATTACATATACTGTTTTGTAAAGAATTATGCATATAGGACTATCTAGAAATCTTGATTTATACTAGCCCCCTTTTTTGCTGATCAATGCATATAAGCTCTTGCTATATTTCTACCAGATTTAGGTGCGACTAGAACCAATCAAAGTCACTGTTTATCTAGGCAATGGACTGGCAACTACATGGTTACTACAGTCCATAAGGGTGTGTTTGTTTATGCCATAAGGGTTTTTGTATCTGACTTTTCAGTACAGGCTTATAATTAAGAAATATGGGATTCTCTTGAGAATAACATTTATGCACTTCGATTAAATTATTAGTGTATTCACCAAGCAATTCTTTGAAACATTTCAACTGATTATAAAATTATTGTACAAAGAAGGTTGAGTTTAATTTCCAGTTCTCTTCACATCCCTCAATTAAGCTATACCTACACTGAACAGCATTTAAAACTGTGTCATTGTATCTGAATTGTGCTCAGCATCTTACCACTTTGTACAAAGGGATTTTATAAATAACAAACTGATGAAACTCATTGCTTGGTTTACTGAGAGGACACTTTTTTTTTTTTTCTTTGAGGATGTGTTTCAATATATTTCATTGTGTCATTTTTATGAAGACCCACAGGGAAATTTTCTCTCTGGTCTTAGAACTAAAATAAACATGCTTCTACCGAATAGTTGATTTGCTTTTGCCTTCTGAGTGCTGTGAATAACAAACTTTATTATAATTTCCTCCCTATACTGATTAAGCTTAGAAAGCTTGGAGCCAAGTATGTGACCCACCTTCAGTGGACTATAGTTGTATTTTGTGTACTTACTCCTCATCCCATCTTTTCTTCTTTATTTATTTGACTTTGCTTCATTTTTGTCCCCAATTTTATTTTGTTATATGTGTCTTTGTTCTATACCTCAGATGTTTTCTGGAACAATATTAGCATGTAAATAAACTAATAAATCATACATTCTTCTCACATAAAAAATTTCTGTAGTGTTACTTAGTTGATTTTTCTCTTTTCTTTATGGAGCCTGAGTTTGGTAAAGTAAAGCTAGCTAATATAACAAATGATCCCCACATTTTAATGGCTTAACATAGTAACAATTTATTTCTCATTTATGTCACAATCCGAATCAGATATCAGCATGCAATCTTCCGATTACTAATTCTAGTGCCATCATGTTCTCGGATTTCCTCTCAATCCTTTGGATGGACACTGCCTATGACCATGCTAAGAGAAGGTAGAGAGGCTCACACAGTGGCCAGGTCAGTAGGTGGCATGTACTACTTGTGTCTATATTCTATTATCCAAACCAATCAGCTACACAGATTTCTGTGTATCTGATAGGAAATGGGAAATGGTTTGGTTTAACATATAGCATATTCTCCTCAGAGACCTTCTGGTTTCTTGCTGGAATTTCATGGAGTATTTCTGCAAGAAATGAATACCCAGTAGTTACAGTGCGACAGTGGCTGAAAATCTTCAAAGTTCAGAACACACACTTGGCCTGAGCCAATGCTTCTGCACTTGCTCAGATCCATTGGCAGAAGGGTTACGCGTCACCCTTCTCTGCACTTGCTCAGATCCATTGGCAGAAGGGTTATGTGTCACCCTTCTCAGCAAGGTAAGGCTCAACTACCTTAGGATCCTGCATTCCACTGGCACAATGCCCACTCCCTTATCTGCCATCATTGTATGCCCTCTACTGCCTGTAGTGTTGAACATTTATAAGCTTCTATTGATCCTCCTCTCCGTTCCACACTGAATCTAGGGCAGATGGGAAGTGGCAATAAAGCTTACTTTTGTTTTTTTCCTGCCTTGTGAATCTGCGTTCTCTGATACCCACTCATTTAGAAGGTAATGAACCTACCCTAATTCAACCTCTAGAAATAGACAATTAGTTTTTAATTAAATGAACACATGTGCTTAGCATTGTATCTGGCAAGTAGTAATGCTCAATACATAGCATCTCATTACTTTCATACCACTGTTTTTCTATGCCCTGCTATTTTACCCTTGTTTCCTTATACCAAGATCACTCCTACTTTCATCACACTTTCCACACTTTCTCTGTTTGTATTAAGCCTTTGTATTAAGGCCACACAGTCTGAGCTTATGTGTCCCAAAGATACTTAGTTCTCGAGCCACCCAGGCCACCAAGGCATGCCTACTCTCCTGGTCTGATCATATATTCCTCATCTTTTGATGTAAAAAGTCATTTTAAAACTCAGCTCTTTAGGAAGTCTCATCATAATTTTGTTAGGAAGGAATGGATTTCCTGACTAGTACCACAAGGAAGACCATCATCTGGAGGAAACTCAGAGTTTCTGTCTATGAGAGTTTCCTCATCTTCTCTCTATCATTCCCTAGAAGAGCTATGGAACGCCATACTTAGACCTTGTGCACTTTTTGCATAACAAAGGTAAACAGCATTTGATTAAAAATATCTACTATGGTTCATTAAAGGTAAATAAGATGTGTTTCTAACAAAGCATATAAACTTAAGGTATGAGAAAACAGCTTTTAGTCACCAGATGAGGAAACTAGACTATTGTTCATTTATTATGAGAAGGGGAACACAAATGTGGGAAACCTTGAGACAGAGGGCTATTAAAGAAGTATAGGTTATTACTATTATATTCTGTGTTATTAATAGAAGTATAGATTATTATAACCTTGGAAAAATGTGTTGAAGTGGTTGTTGAACAAGACTTGATTGTGTTTTTGTGGCATAACTGTCAGTTCAACCTTGGCTTTTGATCTAACTATCCGAGGGTGTGGGATCCAGAATTCCTATTGCTCAACCTATTATGCTACCTGGAATTTTCCAAAGTCTTTTCAGAAACTCAAAAGTTGAAACTGTTTTTTTTCCCCCCATTTTCTTTTCATTCCTGCTGTAGAAAGCCTATTCTGAAGTGAGGAAATAGTGGGAGAGAGTAAGGCTAAAGGCAATTTATGGTTATAAAAAATAGGTGGTGAAGTAAAAGTTATTTCCTGGGGACACAGGTTTTTACTACCTGAAGTAAAATAACTGATTTGAATTATTTCCACCTCTGAGAGCAGTCTTGGATATATGTTGGTAATGCAGACAAACCTGACTTCAGGGGAATAAAAAATTCCAATACTTTTCCTATCATTCTCCAGAGGAAAGAAAAACCTTGGTTTCTAAACAAAAGCTTATATACATATTAAAAAGAGAAGTGAGAATTTTATTTAAATCCACAATCTGAGACCTTTCTAGAAAGCAAGATTACCTAGGGAAGTGGGGGCATTGACATCTGGGAGCAGCAGGGGATTAGAGCAAACGTACAAAATGAAAAAAATAGTATTTGCAGAAGCTGCATAACTTTAACACAGAAATTACTGCTTTTCTCCTTCCTCTTTCTTTCCTTCCTCCCCTTCTTCCTTCCTCTCTCTTTCTTTTCTTCTCTCTTTTTTTTCCTCTCTCTCATATAAACTATGAAAATCTGATGGAAAATATATAGATTCAGAGTTGAAATCACTTTACAGTTTTAAATAAGTTGGAATTCAAAAAAATAACAGCAATAGGTGTTAAAGATTAAAGAAGTGAAATTTAAATATATCAAGAAAATAAGAAATAAGATGATAGATTTGATATTCTGCATCATAAAGGTCCAAGAAGACTGACAAGTTACCTGATAAAAATAATAGGAGAAAAAGTGATAATTTTCCTCTTAGGTGCCAACCTGGCCATCTTCTTTTTGAAAGCAACACCTTCCACCTTCTGTATTCAACCTGACTTCCTTCAATGCTGCCAGCATTGAAGAGCCTTAATGAGTTCTCCCATGAAGTCATAATGGCACCACAGACCCAGTCTTTGTAAATGTAAATTTGATATGTTAGTGCATCTCCATCCTGTACCACAAATCTATATTTGCCAATTTCCCTTTTTACTTATGTCATTTCCATTTTCTGGTCATTCCAACCCAGAATCTGAAAATTGTCTCTGACTCCTCTTTTGCTTTGCCAGGGACATACCACTTAATGAGGTAGAGTGGAAAGAAAATCCAGATTGATAGAGGAAAAAGCATCATAGAATACTTTAAATAACTAGAAATAGGAGGGGTCTAGATACAAGGCTGAGTATTCTTTTCCCTGAATGCAGCCAATAGGTGGTTATTTTTCTCTTAGTCCAAGTGGAAGGATAAAAGGAAAGTATTTCTCTAGCATTGGTCTAAGAATGTTAGAAACTTTAAAGATTTACTAGCTTTTGATTTCTAGGTCATGTCTGGTTGTACATGAAAACAGTACCTAGAATAAACACAATTCTTAGGTAAAAAAATGTTGCCATTAGTCTTTCAGCTTCTGAACACTATTCTGTTCCTACCACTCTGTGACTCTTCTGCACATTTCTCTTCAGAATTCTAGGACACACACTCTTTTTCAGGAAAAAATAAAAAAAGGCTTTTATGACTTCTAAAATTAATAAATTTTTAACATATAAACTGTTGACATTGTATTGGAGCACTAATGTTCTCTCAAAGAATTTCCAAAAGGAATAATTCTTCTACAGATAATTTCAGACAACATGAAGAGGATAAAAGTTCTTTGTGCCTGTTTTTTTTTTTTAGATCAGGAGAGACTGTTCTGGACAAAATTTAAAATATTCAGGTAGTTTCTGTACCATGTAAGTGTTATGAAGTTATGGTAGTTTTTAGATAGTTCTTTCTTTGACATGAGTGCAGCTATATAATTTTCATGTCATAATTTAGATTACAATGTTTTTTATTTAGGTATTTGAACTAGCACATTCAAAAATAATTTTAAAATAACCCAGCAATTTCAGTTTTTCTAGTTGGTTAGAAAGGTATGCTCAACTTGAAAATATAAGAAAATATAACATATTTCAATTGTTTTAACAAAATTTCATTGTTTCTGGCCATACTGAATTATTTTTATTTCTCTTAAACATATTACTGTATAATTTTAAAGAGAAACTTAAGAGATAAAAGGTAAAACTATAATGATTCTCTACTAATAATTCTATTTGTGAATGAAGTATGTAATATTAGATACAATAGTCTAATGATATGTGATTTTATTCATGAGTCAGATAAAATTATAAATAATGTAAAGAAAATGTGGATATGCTGGAGAAAACAAATACTAAAAATTTATAATCAATTTTCTAAGAAAATGCTACCTCATATTTTTAAGAGCATGTACTATATTAAGTTTTGGTTATAGTATACAAAATGATTTTAAGGGAATAATGGATAATATTCAAAGATTAAAAAGTAACCAAAGCGAAATATAAGATTTAGGTCCAATCTTTTCTTGTGAAATATATGGATAACTGAAACAAAGAAATAGATTTTAGTACAAGCCTTAATGCTCCATTTCACTTCTCTTTGGTGCCTATAGAAATAAGCACATTATGAATTTTTAATATAATTTTAAAAAACAACAGAAACTAAATCAAATTAAAATTTATTTTGAAAGGGGAAATGATCAAACAGTAAAAAAGCAGTTGATTTTTCTTGAATAAGATACAATTTTTAAGCTATTTATTAACAAGCAACTAATTTTAAAATTGAAGTATATAGTAGGTATCCAGTGTTATCTAAAATTTCTTAAGTGCATAGGTTTTCTTTCAATAATAATTAGCCTACAGGAGACCAAAGCTATAACTTCTAAATTCATTAGTTTTCACTTGATGAGAAAAAAAGGAAGTGTTGCTTAAACTTGTTTGCTCCTTTTCAGATTTTAATGGTAAAATCTGTAATAAGTTTTTGAAAGAAAGATGGCCTGGCAAGTGTATCAGTACTGATGTAAAAAAAGAATAGAGTATAAAATTTTATTAATATTAGCCTAATATTTTGCTTATTTAAGATAAACATTTCTTTCTGTAAGTATGAGGTAACTTCTTTTAACAGATTGGATTAAGTAATTAAAATATAAAAGGACTGAATAAAAAGTTCCCAAATTATATAACTTTGAAAAATCAATCCCATTATATTATTAAATGTGTACTGGTTTTAGGCAGCACAGTGAGAACAGAGATGCAATTGCAGAACATCTTTTGAGCTTGCTCTTACACAACGAGAGGGTAGAAGAGTATGTTCTGGAAGAAGTTTAACATTTAATTACCTTAATTCTTATTTTTCCTAATGAATGTCAATACTTTCAACCAATTGAATTTAAATGCTTATTTTATATTGTATAGTACACAAACATGTTAGAACTAATAAAAAATGTAAATGAAAAAAGGAAAATGGCTAATATTTCCTTAGCATACTGTTTCTATTTAATAGCACATTAAAAATGCCCAGTCTGCTATGTCCATATACTTTAATCATAAAGAATGATGGATGTTTTTTATTGGATTTTAATTATAGCTGTATATAACTTTGAACTATACAATAATTTAAAGAGATTAAGCAGAAAATTAGCCATAGTAAAAAAGCAGAGTTTTTGTCATCAGAATATGTTCTACCTGCTGGCTATGCAGATTTTAGTTTTTCTTGCTGATCATTAAATTCTGTTTTCTAAGGATAAAAGAGATAGAAGCAAAAATACAAGCTACAGCCAAAAAGACCTTTCAAGCTTCTGAGACCACTGGTCCTCCAAGCCCTGTTGTCTGTCTCTGAAAATGACACCAAATCACTGTGCGGGAGCAAGCACATAAACGTTTGGTTATGGATTTTATCAATGAAATTTTATTCTGGAGTACATCTAATTTCCACCAGCATAATGAAATGCTTGTTTGCACCACTAAGTTTAGGGTGATTTTTAATGTGTCAGTACAAAACTGGAAGAGAATAAAATAATGCCATTGTTTTTTGGGATGGGCAGTGTTTATCTTCCTGTGTGTGTCTCTATTGTCACATGGCATTCTGTGTGTCTTGTGCCCAAATTTCCTTCTTAAAAGAAAACCAGTCATATTAGGCCTACCCTAATAGCCTCATTTTAACTGGATTATAAATTCAGAGACCTTATTTCCAAATAAGGTCATAGTCCAATGTACCAAGGGTTCCAACTTCAACATATTTTTCTGAGAGGCACAATTTAACCTAGAAAAATGGAGCACTGGAAAAGTGGAGGGGATCTGGCTAGTGTACCAATACACTGACTACAGATCTTCCTAAGTTCCCAGTTTACTCATGCATTTGGTCTTTAGACACCCTTGAATTATTGACATACTAAACAATTTTCATATCTTTGAATGTTCTTGCATAATCTATATTCCCCCACTGCTTAGTGAAAGTCTCCTCATCTTTAAGGAGGTACTGTCATATGCTGAGAGGAGTCTTCCCTGGCCCTCCCAGTCTCTCTATACCAAGTCATTCACTCCATTCCAGATGAGCTTGCTTATTAATTCACTCAAATAATTTCAATGCATATTACATGGTACAATGATAGATACTAGATATGGTGCTAGGTTATTACGAATACAGGCCTTAACTCTAAGTTCTTGTAGAGGACATGAAAGATAATTATAAAAAAATTCAATAAATGATAAAATAGTCATAGCATGTTATGGCCACTTAGAGGAAGAACACCAAGCCCAGGCAACAGCAAAGATGTAAGGGATGACATAAGTCAGGACATTTTTTTTTCCTTTTTAGGGCTGAACCTGTGGCATATGGAAGTTCCCAGGCTGAATTGGAACTGCAGCTGAGGCCTAGCCACAGCTATGGCAACACCAGATACAAGCTGCATCTGCGACCTATGCCACAGCTCAGAGCAACGCAGGATCCTTAACCCACTGATTGAGGCCAAGGATGAACTTGCATCCTCACAGAGACAACATCGGGTCCTTAACCCACTAAGCCATAATGGGAACTCCAAGATTAATATCTTAATTGCAAAAAATAGTTCTAGATCAGTCCTTTAATGAAGCACCTATTTTTGACTTAATGAATGTTCTCTACTGCTTAACCTGTTTTCCTAATTCATTGAATCATACACTCATTAAATTTGACAATTATTTCTGGATTGAGGCACTGAGTTAATTTCTGTCAGACATGTGTCTGAGCTGTTTTAAAACAAACATTAAGTATAGGTAATGGAAAAAATATACTCACCTTCTTTAAAGTTAATGGAGCAACTTATTTTGAACTGTCGATCAAGCTGTATTTATCCATAATTTATTAGCTTCCTAGAAAAAATTTCATCAATCTGTAATTTGTATACCTCAAAGAAGTCCTTAATAGTCTAAAGGTAATTTTCCTAAACAGACATTTTAGAATGCCTGCAATTAGATTTACAAGTGATGACTGTCTGCAATAGTAATTTTCCTGTCTTAATGGAAATAAGCTTGTCATTTTTTTTAAAAAAGTATGTCAACCACTATTCTTATTAAAATGCTGCCTTTTCACCAGAGGCTGAGAAAATGCTCAACTTCCTATTGAATGTGAGGAAAGACACCAATTTTCAAAGACTTACATAATAAAAATCATGCTGAATTTTGATGGATTGGTTTTAATACCATTATCCTTAAAATAGTAATCTTAGGGGGCAAAACTGCTTTACTTTTACATTTGTCAGTCAAAGGTTTACATGTATTCATATTATTAATATAAATGGATGCATAATATTTCAGCATTTCATTCAACTTCTTATCCATAATATTATATAATAAAAGAGTAACTTTAGTTGACTTCTCCTTACTATAGCCAAACCTTATAGTTATTTATTTAGTTAGTTTTATATTCTATGTATTTATTCACATATGTATGTATTTATTCATTTATTTTTAGTGCCACACCTGCAGCATGTGGAAGTTCCTAGGGGTCGAATCAGAGCTGTAGCTGTTGTCCTATGCCACAGACATGGCAATGTGGGATCTGAGGCACGTCTGTCACCTACACCACAGCTCACAGCAGTGCAGGATCCTTAACCCACTGAACAAGGCCAGGAATTGAACCCACATCCTCGTGGATACTAGTCGGGTTTGTTTCCACTAAGCCACAATGGGAACCTCCATAACTTTTATTTAGAAAATACAATAATAAGGTTGAAATAGACATATTAGATTAACTGGTTCATAGAAAGAATGTTAGCTTTTCTTTCTAAAATCAACCTAGAACATAGTTTGGCAAATGTTTTTTGTCAAATGTCTTTTAATAAGAGAAATTGATATACATTCTTTATTCTTTCTTTTTAAGGTGGCTTTTAAGAACGCTGAAATGTATATGAATGAGACAAAAAAAATTAAAAGGTTTTCAGTCAGGCCTTTCTGAAAGGGTTATTCTGCTAAAATTTATCTTAGGTGTCTGACAGGCAAACTATGGAACCACTTCATGACAATATCAGTACAGGTTTCTCATGGTTAATTTTGGGCATGTAAGAAGTCAATGGTAACTGCTGCAGGGCCTATGTATTGGTAGTAACTGGTTAAAAACAAACACAAAGACTATAAATCTGGGTGTTCCACTCTTTGCTTTGACAATGAAGTCTTCTAACAAGCCTCTCCAGATAGGTAAATCCAGTGAGTTTTAAGTCTAAATCTCATTCCTTACCTCTTTCCTTACCTCTTTCTTTCCTTTCTTTTGCCCTTTCCTTTTATTTTTCTTGAAGAAAAAAATTTTAAGTGTTATTAACAGGACATGGGGTGTGGCTTAACTGCATTTAAGAAGATCATCAGTGTGAGATTGCTTCCTTGTAACATCATTTTGCTATTTTTAAAAATAATTATAATAATTAAAAATCAGTTGCTATTAATATAAATGTCAACGTGAAATTGAAAAAAAAATAGTTCTATTGTTCAGGCAAAGAAATCTGGCCTTTGCAGAATATTGATTGCTCAAAGTTACCTTACAAGTAATTGGTGGGTTCTAAAGGGCTTTGAACTCAATTTAAATGGAGAGTCTGGGCTTTTAAATAAAAATATATGGAAGATGCAATTTTACAAGTAGAGAAACTGCTTTTATTATTTCATTATTATAGTTTCACTATTTCATTCCTTCATTTATCCTTTGGTGCTAGCTCTAGGGCTCTACTGCTTTTCCTTTGTCATTCTGGTATAATTTCATGTCAGAAAATGTGTGGGTATTACAGGTACAACTCCTATACCTGAAAATCTGAGAAAATTTGGTCACTAGGCCCTCCATTAGGATAATGCTAATTGCCCTTCATTTTAACTTGTTATTTATATAGTTAGTAAGGATCAATACAGTAGGGCATTATTAGCATTTGGATGGTAGAGGAAGGAGCAAGTGGCAATAGTTCATAATCGGGCCGAGCTCTACAGTAATCATTTTCTAATACCTTTCAGTTAAAGTTCTTAATGAAGAGCCATTTCAAACAGTTGGGTACCTTAGTGAGAGGAAAAGAAATGGGGTGGGAATTCATTATCCATTATCATAGTTATTAAATTGCCCCCTTTTGACTACAGTATTGTCTATATGGCCAAAGTTTTTGGATGAAGAAATTTCGTGTGAACCACAAATTTTATCTGAAAAAATTTCCCCCTGTAAAAACAGAAACCTGCCTTAAAAAAAAAAATCCTGGTTCTCTCCTATTAAGGCATGCTAGATACATAAGCATATAAATATTTTCTGCTACTTTACACCCTAAAAAATTCCTCTTATTCAATATATCAATGTTACTACTGTCCTGTTTCTCTGCTTTGGTCCACAGACTCTTTAAATTCATTGTCTTCATATAGAATTTCTACTTCCTTATCTCTTATTTGCTCCATCTCACTCCATTCTGGCTTCCATCTCTATCACTCTATTGAATCTTGTCATCATCACCAGTATTACACCTTTTGTCAACTCCTCTATTCATTTTTCTCTGGTTACTTATATGTCACTTGAAAGTAGTGCAAGATCTATTTGACCATTCTCTTTGTTCCAAGCTCTTTTTTCCCTCCTTTGTTTTAAAAATACTGTTTCTGATAGACTACAGACATTGAGAACAGACTTGTGGTTGCCAAGGAGAAATGGGGAAGGTGAGGGGTCGACTGGAAGTTTGGGGGTAGCTGCAAACTATTACATTTAGCATGGATAAAAAGCAAGGTTCTACACATAGCAAAGGGAACCATATTCAGTTTCCTGGAATAAATCATAATGTAAATTAATATAAAAAAAGAAAGTTGGAGTTCTCTTGTGGTGCAGTGGGTTAAAGCCTGGGAATATCCACATGCCATGGGCACAGGCAAAAAAAAAAAAAAAAAAAAAAAGGAAAAAAAGAAAAGAAAACAAGAGTTTATGTGTGTGTAACTGAGTCATTTTGCCCTACAGAAGAAATTAGCATAACATTGTAAATCAACTATAGTTTAATTAAAAAAAGTACTATTTCTGGCTGTTGAGTTAAGAATGACTAGGAGAGGTCCAAGAATGGATTCTAGGAGACCTGTTGAAAGGCTATTGGTAATAATAGAGTTTGATGATAGATAACTATAGATTGTATTGCAGTGTTACAATGGAGGTAAAGATAAATGAATAGGATTTCCTGTTGTGGCACAGTGGGAAGGAATCCGACCAGTATTATGAGGATGTGGGTTTGATCCCTGGCCTTGCTCAGTGGGTTGGGGATCCGGTGTTGTCATGAGACATGGCACAGATGCCAAGTTGCTGTGGCTCTGGAGTAGGCTGGCAGCTGTAGCTCCAATTCAACTCCTAGCCTGGGAACTTCCGTATGCCCTGGGTTTGGTCATAAAAAAAATAAAAAGAAAGAAAAATGAATAGGAAAATGATATTTATGAGGTAAAAGTGGAAGCTCTTGGGGACTGATGAACTTGGTTCAGTTTTGAATATGTTGAAATTGAGGAACTCCTGAGACAACCAAATAGAGATATTAAATAGACATTGCCCATAGTGGGTATGGACCTTAGAGAAGAATTCTGAGATATTACTATTCTAGAGAATAACTATTTAGAATTGACTTGAGGCAATGGACTTAGGTGTGATCATTTAAGGACACAAGGGTAAATTGAAAGGTCTTAAGAAGAAACATACCATAGCCTATAATGTATTCTAGTTCTTTGTTCACTTAAAAAAATGGCTATAGAGTAAGTCTAGATATATAGGAAGTGACAAGATAATAACCTTTGTTCTTTTTATTCTTTTTCCCATGTGATACATTTTTCTTTCAGATTGTGAAGAGACTTAATGTAGTTGAAAGCACACAAGCAGTAGATTTTGTCACCCCTGTCATTCTACTTTTAATAATACATTCAGCAATAGCAAATCTTGCATGATGTATAAAGTCAATATTCAGTATAATAATGTTATATTTGATTATGATGATGAAGTCTGATAGAAATAGCTTTCTCCTATTTTAAAGAAAAGTTTTGCTACAGCTATGAAATTCATTTAGTGCTTTGCTATTGTCTGGGAATATCACATCCATTTTTTTCCCCCTTAGCTGCTTTTGAAATGCTTTAGCTTTAATGGTTGAGGTTGCAGTAAATAATAGTGTTTCTTTGTATTCTAAACAAATAGAATTTTAAAAAAATGTTTAAGTAAACATATAAATCCACAGTGGAAAACTAAATAACAAAATGTATATCATATTTGCATTGGGGAAAAAGAATATATACATATAGGAAGTATGCTTGTTTTAATGTCCTTAGAATCAGAAAATGAAAAAAATCATTTGTCATAAAAGTTGTTACATGCATTGGTATCTTAATTGTCTAATAGTACTAATTTATGTGGTTTGCTAAAATGTATAACTTCATTTAAATACTATTCTCACATGGCAGAAAAGATGTGTGTATACAAAGGAAAGAAACCACAGGCATTTTAGTAACCTTAAATGTAAGAAATTGCTTAATTATTCTGAGATTATTCTTTTGCTTTAGTATCATCTTTTACTAACATACTTTAGTCATCTTTGTGAACAAAAAGGAAAGTGACTGAATGTATTCAAGTTTTTATATATAAGTAGAAAGAATAAAAATGGTTTATATTAATCTTTTGAAGTTACCTTATATTTTCAGAATATATTAGACAACCAGATTTTCCAATTTAGCTTTTTGAGAAAGTGATAAATTATAAAGTAATTGATAATGAAGGACTTTTCCTTTGTAATTCATTGAAATTAAATTCAAAATTCTATATTACATGCATCTTTTATTTATGATGGATATAGCTTGGAATGAAGACTTTCTCTGGAAATCTAAAAATGTATTGGGAGATCTATTTTTCAAAAATGTTGCCAGAAATTCTTTTATTACATACCGTAACTAAATCTATATTAAACTGAAATGAGTGTATTCAGTATGTGTAAACTTCAAAATATCTGAAATATCCCAGATTACCTATTATTATTAATGAAATCCTTGCATAAACCAACTTTATATTTTATAAAATCATAAAAAATATACTATTCTTTTCCCAAATGATACTAAATGATGTCATCTTTTCTTACATTTTCTCCTTCTAATGACTTAATCTTCAAGATAATTTTTTTTCCTTTTCATGGCATATGGACATTCCTGGGCCAGGGGTCAAATCAGAGCTGAAGCTGAGGCCTATGTTACAGCCATGGCAAAGCCAGATCTTAACCCACTGATCAATGCCAGGGATCAAACTGCATCCTCTCAGAGACACCATCAGGTCCTTAACCTGCTAAGCCAAAAGAGGAACTCCTATTTCTTGAATGCATAATACTCAAACTAAAACTACCACAACTGAAAAATGTGTTCCTTGCAAGCAAAGAAATTTTAACTCTGTGACCCTAGTACTATCCTGAATTGCATACCTTCTTCTTCCCCCTGCAATCCCAGGAAGGTATTTTAGGGCCTGGAGCGTTAAGGCATGATTTTGCTTACAACCTGAGGATGATTTTTCCATTGAACACCCCAAATCATTATTTTTTGCACATGTTCTCTTCCTGGAAATGTATACCATTACAGAAAATATGCATTTCATCTCAGGTGTGTTGTGAAGCTAGACTAAAAATCAAATTAAGTTTGTTGAATGGTACGTTTCTTCCCTTTTGGTTTGATCTGAGATTTATTTTCTCATTATTCTCGAGCCCTTAGAGATAGCTGGTTATAATAGAAAGTAACTTTGACACCTTAGTAGAAGGTTTACTTAAGGTCAGAAATAGACATGCATGGTGATTTAGTTGAATTGCAGAAGAAATCATGGTATTGTTGCTCAAAAATGACTACCTGAAATCAATTAAAAAAAATCCCTGTCAGTCTGAGTAACTAAACTCTGTATCTCCTAGCTAGATTGCAGTTTTATTTATCTCTACCCTTGTCCCCACCATCCCAAGCATTCCCACGCTGTCATTTCTTTTAACACTTACTTCACTGACTACACCCACAACTTACATACACCACAAATTAAATAAGGCGGTTTTCTTTTTCTTTTCTTTTTTTTTTTTTTTCATTTCACAGTATTTAAAACTAGTTAGAAAGCAGGAGATCTTGACTTCTATACTAGGAGTTTAAAAATGGTGTTACATACCAGTGTTTTATATTTCAAAGAATTTCTGATTGAAGTAGTTTTCATTCTTGAGTATGGATATTCAGTAAAATTGAATGAAAGGACAGACTCATATGGTAACTATTTAGACAAATCTATGGGTCCAGGTTTTCATTTATAACTTGGAGGAAATTCATAGTGTTATCAATAGAATATTCCAAATATACAGAAAACAGAAACTGTGGCATAGTGAGTACTGGTGAATTAACAGGATCTTCTAGCATTTTTCCTCCTCTACAGATTTCCTAACAGCCTTTGCTCATTTTTCTACTTGGCGTTTGATTTTTATTATTAATTTTTAAGTTCTTCATAAATTTAATAACAACTCTTTGTCACTCATATTAAGAGCAAATATCTTCTTCTAGACCATGTCTTTTTTCAGTCTGTCTTGAAATAATTGTAGTTTCACAGGAAAATTGTAAAAATAGTATAGAGAAATCCTATGTAACCTTCATGTAATTTCCTAGAACATAACCACAGTGCAATATCAAAACCAGGGAATTGCCATTGGTACAATATGTTTATGGTTTTGTAACATTTATCAGATGTGTCAATTGGTGTAACAACTGCCACAATCAAGAGACAAAACTATTCTATTAACACAAATACCTCCATCATGCCATTCCTTTATAGTCAAACCTCCCTCCTTCTCCATAATCCCTAACTCTTAGCAAGTATTAATCAGTTCTCTATACCAATAATTTTGTTATTTTCAGAAAGGTGTGTAAATGGAATCATACATTTTGTGGGTTTGGGGATTAGCAGCTAAGCATAATTTTCTAAACAGACCATTACATCTTCCATAGATAGGGGTGGTTTTACTTCTCTCTTTCCCATCTGTATACCTTGTATTCCTTTCTTGCTTTATGGCATTGGCTTAAACTCCCAATATATGTTTAATAGCAATAATGAGAGTGGATATGACATCTTTTTATGATCTTTGGGAATAGTATAAAGTCTTTCATCATTATGTAGGATTTTAACTGTAGGGTTTTTGTAGATGTTCTTTATCAAACTGAAGCTCCTTTTTTTCTGAGAGTTTTTATCATTCATGAGCATTTTGATTTTGTCAAATGAGTTTCCTCAGCAACTGATATCGTCAAATGATTTTCTTCAGCCTTTTAACTGAGTTACATTGTTTGATTTTTCAAATATTGAGCCAGTCTTGCATTTTTGGAACGAACTCCATTTGGTCCTGGTATATGATTCTTTTCATATATTCCTGAACCTTATTTGCTAATATTTTGTTAAGAATTTATATATATATATTTTCAGGAGAGACAATGGGATGTAGTTTCAATTGTTTTGGTATTGCCTCTGTCTGGGTTTTATATCAGAATAATATTAACTTCAGGAGTTCCCATCGTGCCTCAGTGGTTAACAAATCCAACTAGGAACCATGAGGTTGCGGGTTCGATCCCTGGCCTTGCTCAGAGGGTTAAGGATCCGGCGTTGCTGTGAGCTGTGGTGTAGGTTGCAGACAAGGCTTGGATTCTGCATTGCTGTGGCTCTGGTGTAGGCTGGTGGCTACAACTCCGATTAGACCCCTAGCCTGGGAACCTCCATATGCCGCAAGAGCAGCCCAAGAAATGGCAAAAAGACAAAAAAAAAATTAATAATAATAATATTAACTTCATAAAAGGTAGGACGGAGATTATTGATTTAAATATTCCCCTTTTTTCTAATGTAAACATGTAATGCTATAAAAATCATTTCTGCCTTGTTTCAGCTGTGTGCCACAAATTTTGATTTTTAATATGTAATATTAGTTATTAAAGATAATGGTTAATTAAATTATCAACATTTTCATCAATTTCTGTGTTCTTTTTAGGTTATTATATCACATACCTGTGTCTGAAGACAGTACATGCATAAATGTTAGAGTAATATATGAATGCTTACTATCTTGTAGATATAGGCAAAGGAGTAATTTGGGATGTAGGCAGATTGAAAACAGAAGAAATAACTCATGAACATGTTTTTAATTTAATATAATTGTTTTGCTTTTTAGGGCCACACCCGTGGCATATGGAAATTCCCAGGCTAGGGGTCAAATCAGAGCTACAGCTGCCAGCCTACACCACAGCCACAGCAATGCAAAATCCGAACTGTGTCTGCGACCTACATTACACCACAGTTCACTGCAATGCCGATCCTTCACCCACTGAACGAGTCCTGGCATCGATCCCGCATCCTCATGGATCCTAGTCTGGATAGTTAACTGCTGAGCCATGAAAGGAATTCCTGTTTTTAATTTTAAAAAGTTGAAGTTTAACAGTGAATAATTTCATCTAAAGGAATAGATAAGAGTCTTTTCCTTTTTTACCTATATGATTACTTCTTAAATACCTTTAATATCTTTACAGTGCATAATTTGGGAAATACGTCATTTTACATAATGACAGTTTTGCCACACTATCACTTCAGGTGAAAAAGTTGGGGAGTGAACGAGATTACAACCATTATCTTAGAAAACTGTGCATCACTGACATTCAAATTTTAAGGAAAAATTCATTAGATTTATTTAGCCTTCTTCCTGGTCAATTACATTGTCAAGCCTGCACATAGGTGATCTTAACTTAAAAATCAGAAAAAAAATCAGGACTGAGTGAAAAAAAGACTGTAAGTATGAAGGGAATGATGCTTTCTGAGTTAGTCCAACTCCTTCATGACTCAGAAAAACAATTTTCTTTTATGTTCACAAACAGCAGGGCTTATATTGTTTCATTCTTCTCCAAAATAATAAGGACTAGTTTTTATTATGCCATGTTTATGCCAAAACAAGGACTAGTTTTTATTATGCCATGTTTATGCCAAAACAAGATAGGAAACAAATAGTTCATTTAGCCTAAGTTCATTTTTTTAAATCTCAATTTGTATATTTAGATGCCACATCAGTTTCTTTCTTTTTTTTTTTTTTTTTGTCTTTTGTCTTTTTGTCTTTTGTTGTTGTCGTTGTTGTTGTTGCTGCTATTTCTTGGGCCGCTCCCGCGGCATATGGAGATTCCCAGGCTAGGGGTTGAATCGGAGCTGTAGCCACCGGCCTACGCCAGAGCCACAGCAACGCGGGATCCGAGCCGCATCTGCAACCTACACCACAGCTCACGGCAACGCCGGATCGTTAACCCACTGAGCAAGGGCAGGGATCGAACCCGCAATCTCATGGTTCCTAGTCGGATTCGTTAACCACTGCGCCACGACGGGAACTCCCACATCAGTTTCTTCAATTAAATTCAGCAAATATTTGCCTATTTATTATGTATGAAAATCTCTGAAAGGCACCATTTGAAGTATAAAGTCTCCTTACTGTCCTCTAGCCATTCTTGGTCATCTCTAATAACTCCAGTTGCTCAGGAAAAAAGGAAGTAAACCTGTCTTCTTGGCTGCTGTATACAATTTAAGAATTAATAAGAAATTACTTTAATTCTGAAAGGGGAAAATCACAGTTCCATAGTTTTTTTTTTCTTTTTTTTTTCCTAAATGGAAATCAGCCTACTTTTTAACATGATTTTTCTGCTACTGAGCTGCTCAGTAAGAATGATACAACAATCAGTTTTGGAATGACTGCTCAGAGGGTAATGATTCTTTTACTCTTATGATAGTAAACTGATGGCGCTATGTGCAAACATTGTTTTTTATAAAAGTCAGTTGAGGTTTCATGGATTCCCATGTATGAAGCCATGGCTTATATAACATAAAGGAGATGCCTTTCATGCTTCAGAATGCTAATCTGTAAATATACACATTTTAGAATATCTTGGAATAATTATATGTTTTACTTTGGCTCAAGTAGTGTGAGATCATTTATCTGGATTTACCATATGCGTCTATAGTAACAACAATGAACCATCACCATTCACGGTGATTCATTTTTGTTTATTGGATTCTACTTCTATCGGGATAATACAGAACTGAAAACAATTCCACTTCTAAAATACACTACCTGTGTCGGTAGGGAAAATTAGAATATTAAAAAAGTTAGAACTGACAGTCAACTTTTTGCTTAATATTAGGTCTAATATACCACAGTACTGAGTATGGAATATAATGTGAAGCTTGGTTTTTAAATTTAAAACAGAATATCTTTTCTTCAAAAGAAACTCATCTACAGATCACTTAAAATCAGAATGCTGAATACCCTAGTTCACAGATGACAGTTTATTTTTTTGTTTGACAAAATGCCTTTATCTTTACCTGGCAGATCTTATTTCATTGTCATGACAATTCTTAAAAGGCATCTACTCATGTGTGCTCATACATACTCACACATTCATAAAAATATAGAGCCCCTGAAAATTGTCACCTTAATGGAAATATATGTGGGATTTCAAGTGGAAAACATTTGACAAAAATAATTCTAAATAAAGAAGAAGAGATGGGTATGTTCTCAGAGTATTCAGATCAGGTGAATAGTTTAATTCAGTTAATCCTGACTCTACTCTTATGTATGGTATCTGTGAAAGGGAGGAGAAGGTTGAGATGATGTCTTAGAAAATCATACTGAAATATTTAAGTTCTATTCCGTGAATGGTCAAGGCATGCTGGAGATTAGACAGAATAGGCTAACCTGTTCAATCAGATTAGTCTATATACTCTTAAGCAATTACCTCCAAAATTTCAGTGGCCTCACAAACAAACATTTGCCCCCTGCTTATATCATAGATCAATGTGATTCAACTGCTTTATGTAGGCATTCAGGGATCCAAGATTCTTCCACCAGCTCCTAGGGCCTCAGTGTCTTCCACTGAGTCCTCTGCATCTTATCTAAGGTATGAGAAGTTTTGGGGGGCCAGGAATGAAAGAGCATTTCTCTTCTACCTTCATTGTCTCAGAACTGATCTTCATGGTCCTACCTATGCTCAAAGAATGTCGGAAGAAATTGGGGATGGAGAATAGAGAGCTGTTGGAAATGGAGAGGCCAATGAAAAGAGTAATTCACTGATTTAGAGCAGTATAATATTTAGGACTTGGTTGCAGAGAAGACTAGGGCAAAAACTCTTCAACTTATATTTCTATTCACAGCATCTTGAAGTGATCACATTTCTAATTCAGAGGTACTGTTATAATATTGTAAAATGTGGTTTGTGAAAATGATAAAGGCATTCTTTGTGTTTGTCAGAATACATGTATTTATTACCTGTTTATATCCATTAACCTCAGAAGATAATGGTAGAGAAGAGAAAAGGCTAAAAATATTAAGCAGTCACTTGTTTTTCAGTAATACTAAGAGCCACTTGTCAAGGCAGGGGGCTTTGCATGTAAAATATGATAGGGATAGTCCAAGTACAGATACGGAAAAGGAGATTTCTACTTAAGCAGAGCAGTCCAACAGCTGCAATGAAAAATCCACTTTACCACAATTGCATCTGTTTGAAAGAGTGAAACAATGACCAAGGAGCAAGTTTACACATGGCTTCTCATCTCCCAGTGGTGTAAGGAGCACTATAACGTGAACTCATTTGCCTACAAACTCAGAAGCTGTTTGGATCAATCTTACTACTCACATCAGTTTGCATTCTTAAAAGAGGCTAAGAAATTGATGAGATGGGTTTTTTACTACTCACACAACTAATTTTGCCACCGGCTAATATTGTAGACATAAAGATAACTATGTGAGATCTTGCACTCTTGCTTTTTATCTGCACTTAGGAACTGGAGGTGGACAAAGACAAAATATTTCCTGAGATCATATACTTAATTATTCATTCCCTACGTGATTTGGACACAAAGGATTGCTAAAGGAAATAAAAGGCTCAAACAACTGCTAGAGGAGCTGAGGGAACAAATGTCAGGAAAGTTTCCATCCATGTCCTCAGCCTAACATATCAAAATGGATAGTCCTTCATTTAATTGGAAGCTGCTTTAATACTATAGAATCTCTGGGAAACTCTAGCTCTCTCCTGAATTAGTGAAGTGATGTTTTACAAAAACTTGCCAGGAACCTGCTGTGAAACTCAGATCTGTCTATGCGGTTGACTGCACCTGCCTAAAGAAATCTGGATTCTCTTCTTTGGCTCTCAAAATCTTGTGCTAGTGTCTCTCACTGGAAAACTCCAACCTAGAATCAAATAGGGAAAGAGATTCTGTGAAATATGGACCTTGCTTTCTCTTCTAGGTCATAAAAGAGATCCTGGAAGGTTTTTTTTTTTTTTTTTCATCTGGCTTTTTAGTATACTGGTTTCCAACTGGGCTTCAGATATATTCTCTGAAGTTTCTCCATTGCTTTGATGATCTAATCAGATGCTTTCTCTGGTTTACTGAGAGAACTATACTATATTTTCCCAACTCATACATAAAGGATGTTCTTGCTAATAAAAAGAAATGTAGTAAGATTGAGCCTTGAGACATTCTAAGCTAGGATTGAAAGTCTTCATGAATGGAAAAAAAAATCCATATAGCAGTAAATAAAAGGAGGTAGTAGGATCACTTGTTTAAACCTTGGTTTTACGCTTGAGGCAGGAACAAGAATCCAGGTTAGGGGTTCCCCTGGTGGCTCATGGGTAATGAACACTCTAGTATCCATGAGGATGCAGGTTTGATCCCCGACCTTGATCAACAGGTTAAGGATCAAGATCTGGCATTGCTTTGAGCTGTGGTGTAGGTCACAGATGTGGCTCGGATCCCGCACTGCTGTGAATGGGATGTAGGCCAGAAACTACAGCTCTGATTTGACCCCTAGCCTTGGAGACTCCATATGCCATGGGTGCAACCCTAAAAATACAAAAAATAAAAAAATAAAAATAAAAGAATCCAGGCTGGTGTTCTTCCCATTATGTTTATTAATCAATTTAACACATGCTTGCTGAGTGCCTACTAGGCAAACATCACTCTGCAAGAGTTAGAAATACAGTGAAGAAGCGGCAAACATAGTTCCCATGTTCAAAGCGCTCATAGTTTTGTGAGGAAGATAGACGATATAGTAATTATGAAGAGAAAGAATAATTCTTTATACAGATTTTGTTTTGTTTCTTATCTACTAGACTATGAACTACTTTATGATAAGAATAATGGCTGCCTATATGTGGTGGCTCTGGAAAGAATTTTTTTTAAAATTCATCTTGATATTCTGGGCACCTATTACATAATCCTAGCAATATGTTGAACTGAGGTATTCTGTCTTTCCTTCCCCTAACATATCCCAATCGCTATTATTATTATTATTATTATTTTAGTTTCAGAGCAAATTTTCAATCCACAGTTATCTTAAGAATTTTTTGTTTTAATAGCTTCTTAAATTATTTCCCATCTGCTGTTATTGCATAGTACTTTGCATATTCCTAAATCTAATGGGTCCTGTTTGTTAATTTATTGGAATGATATTTTATTTCCTTTTCACATAATTTTAAAGTTATTAGTTATTATTTCCCCCCCCCGCCTCCTGATATTGAGAACATTTGTATTTTATGTGGTTATATTCAAGGTTCCCATTGCTATCTGTGGAGTCTGTTAATGTAACGTCAATAATGTGTATTTCAATTGACTTTCTCTCCCTGGCAGCAATGCCAGAGTGACTCTAAGAAAACAACAAGTAGAAGAATAAAAATAAGGATGAGTGAGCAGAAAAGAGAATTTTTAATTCTTGTCTGAAAAACATGACAACAGCCTATTCTTTTGGTAATTTTATACAAGCTTAAATAATTTATATAAAACTAAGCACATTAAAATGCATGTTTATAATCAGTAAAGATGCTTAAGTAGAGATTTTTTTCCTATATAGTCTTTTCATTCACTTGAATTGTTTTCACTAAGAGGAAATAAATATTCAACCCCTCCTTGTTCACACTCACTTATACCAATTGTAGCTTGGCAATTTCATTGTTGTATACATAAATATCAATATGACATAATATCAGCATACGTATTCATATGTATATGTAATAATTATGTATATAGGAATATGTACTACTTGTAATACACTGTAAGTGTTATGTAAAAGAGACAAAGATGGCCATTCTGGCCCCAGGTTGTTTATGGTCTCACTGCAGTTTGAGATATGTTGGCTCAAAAGTCTGCTGGTGCCAACTTCAAATTTTTACACACCAGTTATTTTTAAGTTGCTCAAACAAATAGATTTTTAGCCATTTAGAGCTTGCCCACACTGCACACCCTGAGAAAACTTACCCTGCCCCTACTGGCCATTGACAACATAGAGCCTTATAAGGACCCAATGAGAAGGCAACTGTCCAGGAGCCAGGAAGAGAGACCTCACCCAAAATCAACTCTACTGTCAGCTTGATCTTATACTTCCAGTTTCTAGAACTGTGAGAAAATTTAACAGCATTCCTGTTTAACCCACCCAGTGTGTGGTGTTTTGTTATGGCAGCCCTAGAAGACTACTACGAACACTGAGAATCATTATGTTTTACATGGGAATGGAGGTCCATCTTAATTTAGTTGTGTTCAATTTCCTTTGTATTAGTAATATCTCAATGCAGTTAACTGGTTGTCAATGCCTACTGCCACTGATTTTAGGCATCAAATTTGCATTCCTGGATATCTATGCTTGTATCTTTGATTTATGTGGTCAGGAAGTATATCTAGGAAATATTTTCTGCACTCTTGCATATCCACTGTCTTTCTGCTGCCTTCACAGAATTGACAGTTTTCCTAGAAACAGAATTCTTGAGTAACTTCCTCAAAGTTTAATATGTATTGCCTAGCAGTCTCCCAACCTTTAGTGTTGTAAAGCAATCTGGACCAACTGTATCTTATTTCTTCATACATTATTATCTTTTTCCCTAGATGGCTATAGGATTTTTTTTTATCTTTTAACTGTGACAATTCCCGTAGATATGTTTTGATGCTATTTTCTTTTTGATTTCCTAAAATATAGCACTTACTCTCAGATTTCAGAATAGGTTTTATTAGATAAAGTTTCTCTTCATTTATTTGACTATTGTTTCTTCTCCATCTATTCTTACAGAGAGGAGACTTCTTCCTTGCTTACTGGCCCAGTTTTTGATACTTCCAGGATTGCAGCTTAAGACTTTGAAGGGTGAGTGAAGAGAACTCACATGCGAAACCATCTTAATGAGTTGCTTCTAAAATGACCTGGTATTGAAACTTTCTGGTCATAACTATACTCAAAGCTGATTTGGTTTCTTAGCAAGTATTTTTGAATGAAGAGGCTACTGTACTTCAGGTTTCACCAACTAGGTCGTGGAATTCTGCTTTAAACCTCTCTTGACATCTCATCCCTCCTCAAACCCAGGAGTTTGCTAGGGTCCCCTCACATTGTCAGATCAGAACCATTTCTTTGTCAGTAGTCCTTTAAGATAACTAGAGCTGGGTGACCTTCCAGTGTATTCTTGAAATTCCTCATCCTTGCCTTCCCAGACAGTGGCAGGAGTCTATAGTGAGGGTATCATTAGAATATGCCTTTACCTTGCAGTACTCATCCTGTTTGAGTTCCTAGAAGATAGAGGGTTTTAATTAAAACTTGACAAATTCACCATGACAAGTGAAAGCTGTTTGGGACTTTCATAACAGATAATACCACTGAAAAGGAAGAGAGGCATTCTTTCTTCTTACCAGGGTCATGGTGCAGCTTTGGCAGCTCATGCTCTCTATTGCTTCAGTAGCAGTGCCTTACAAGAGTGTGCTGTCAGGAAGAAAATGTTAGGTTTTGGTACTAGATCCTCAAGGCAGCAGCCCTTAGCAGACAGGAGATAAGAAGCAGCTTTGCCTGGCAAAAATGGAGGGTTCAGGGCTGAAGCAGTAGGAAATAGTTGAGATCACTGAAGCAACAAAGATGTGAAAAATGCAAGAGTTTCAGATGGCAGTGATGACACCATGGGGGCTGCAATGCTCAGCAAAGGCAGAGCATTAAATGGATACTGCACTAGTTCCAAGAACAGTTTAGGTACCCTCGAGGACTTTTATGTTTATTTTAGGACACCATGACGTAGTTATATATTTAGATTTGCACAGATGAGGAAAAGACCTGGTCTCTAAGTGAGTTGCAATATTACTATGATTTATGTTGTTCCACATAGCTGATAAGGAGCTTCAGAAATATAGGTTATATGTGAATTTCAATAACCCTTGAGTGATTCTCAGAGTAGATAGTAGTATATTAAAAAAATCAAATACAATCATAGTTCAGCTTGACTCAGATTCTAGCTACTTTAAATTTAATAGTTTTAGAAAGTTTCATTAATTTTTAGAACATCAAACTATTGTTTAGTACTTTTAGTGTTAATGAAAGAGATAAAGCATTAGTATAGCTTCTAGATTTTCAAATTATTATGCTTAAGAAATCTCTTAGTAAATGCAAAAATTTTCAATTCTAAAACCAGAAACAAAACTTTCTCTGTATTTCTTAACAGGAAGCATAACACATTTTTACTACAACTACAAGGCATTTGTAGCCTTCTAAACTTTATTTTTAGAATTTGAAAATTATACATTATATTGTTACAATAAGACATTTTACCAAAAATTAAGGAGGTCATTGTTCTTAGGTCATTTCTGCTGGCATTTTAATTACTTGTTTGTATTAAATTATATGTTATGCCTCCTGTATGGATTGCTCTCTCTTGACATGACTAACTCATCACAATTAAACCATTATTATTATTAAAATCAGACTCATATTCTCTTCGCTGAGAAATTTCTCTTCATTGCATTGGCCATTCTCCTTCTTAACTCCAATTATAACTGTGTGATATATTTTATCTCAGTATTTATTAAAGGCTGTTTGGTAGTATAAGTGCTTCAGTACCTTTCTTGGCTCTAGTACCAAATCTGGGCATGTTACATCTAAGGTGGGTCTCTAGCACTAGACATTGTAGATAGCCAATGCTCAGCAAAACTATCAAATAGACAATTTTTAATATACTTCCAGATAACTTGACTAAACACTAAATATCTGCAAATAAGGTTTTAGATTTTTCTATATATTATAAAAATAGGAAAATAGACAAAGGATGGAAATAAGAATTTCATAAAAGAACAAATACAAATGGAATAAACGTATTTGAAAAGATACCAAACCCACCGAGACTTTTTAGAAATGAGAATGAAAGTCACGATGTGAGATCACTTCCCTCTCATCATACTGGCAAAACTAAAAAGGAGTGCTCACACCACCTCTGGCAGTGATGTGGGCAAATATTACTTCCTGACCTTGATGTGGGTTAGGTGAGCTTGAATGCTTTCTTGGAAATCTATACAAAAACGTATTTTTAAAAAATACATATACCTTTTGGCCCAGCAATTCCATTTTTCAGGATATATCCTATAGAAATAAGAACAAAAATCCTGCAAGATTGATTATTGATGCATCTGTGTAGGGGGAAAAGCTAGAATTAAAGTAACTGCTCACTAACAAGGGAATGGCTTAACACATTTTAATATATCACTTTAAATTATCCTGTCATTAAGACTTAGTTCTGTAACTTTTGGCTTGGAAAATAATGTTCAAAATTACATGAAGAAAGATTTTTTAGATGAGCTATAGTGTAGATATTATCCCTGGCCATCGCAGGTCACTGAGCTCTCACCTCCTATCTTCTTCTAGTATTTTCTCTATCACTGAGGATTTGATAACATGCTGCTTTATACTGTGAGCTATGTATTTTAACATATATATCTTGCCTCCTTAGTCCCTTGATGTTTATGTTTTCCCTTCACAATATTTAAGCTCACTCTCTGTGCACAGTAGGCAGACAGTAGGCAGAAATCTTTTCTGATTGGTTGTTTATTTCCCTGAGTGACTTTTGTTAATAGACAGTAGGCCCAAGTATTTGTCAGTAAAACCATTTCCTATTCCTGTCCCATTGTGCACTGAGGGGTATATCTACTCTATCCCATTATTCAATCATTTTGCTAAAAACTTGGAAAGTCTATTTGTTACAGAACAAAATAAAAATGTAAAGCCATTGCCATTAATAAATAACAGAACATAGCGTCTTTTTCAGCAGCAAGCAGAGTTTAAGTGAGTATTCATGTCGTTCAAGATTAGGTAAATCACCACAGACAAGGCAAATTACGCCATAGCTTATGTGATCAGATCAAAACAACAGTCATTTTCTCCACCAATGATTCCTATTAACTGAATTGTATGCTAACAGTTTCAAATAATGAATTGGGTTTAATAAATTATGTACTCTTCATAACTTTTTAATGTACATCCTTAAAAGACTTGCCTGTCCCCAGAAGGGAATTTATCAAACAGCTTCTGCACATCAGAAATAAAAGCAAAATGAATGAAATTGAGGTGGCTGAAGCATAACTAGTGGTAATAGAATTGGTCTTGCTTCACTTTCTCTTGTCACCCACCAGACATGAGATATCTCCCACGAGTAGCTCAGTGTTATCTTTTTTCCTGAGTTTTTGTTTTTCCTATGAGTACTAGATATTGGCCACAAACAACAATAGGATACTGTTTGTGATTGGTCTGTGCCCTTCTCCGCTGCATGAAAAACTTTATTATACAGTGTGTAAAATGAGACCACTGAGAATACAAACACAAACCTACAGATGTACATGAGAGATCAGAGACAGTTTATGCAACAATTTCTTTTAATCTTTGATGTTGGTAGTATAGCAAAGGAACATTAAGGGAGAAACAAGTCAAAACTGATATTAGAGGTTCTTTTTTAGGTTTTCACAAACCAACCAGAGAAAGTAGATTCCATTCGCTAGGATTACTTAATAAGCGTAACATTCACTTTTGCATTCTAAACCAAATATCTAACATCACCCTTTTTTATTATTCACTTTATTAAATACTCAATCTGACTAAATACACTTCTTTCAAATTAAAAATAAACTTAAACTTTTGGAAGATACCATATAATTAATCCAATCCATTTTGTATCATCCAGATTTTACTGGAAGATGAGGAAGGATTCTTTACAGACTACATATAAATAGCAAATTTATTTTCAAAACATGACAGTGTTAAGGTAGAGTATTTTTCAGTGGAATACATGATAAAGCAGGTGATTTTTGCACTTACTGTCCATGTGATTAAGCCAACACTGATATGTTGTTTAAAAACTTGTTATAATATTAGAACTACTAAAGGAAAATTGGAGACAACGCTATGTTTCTGCCAAACGAATTTTTTCTTTCTCCTGGGCACATAGCTTTACTGCATTTCCCAGCTAATTAGATTGGGTTACATAACAACAGTCTAGGTACTGAAACTTTTCTCCATTACCTTTCTTTTTCTGTGTTCTTTCTTTTCCCATTACCTGGCTGCATAAAAAGGAGATGGAAGCACACTGGAAGAAGCATGCATGGAACAGAGAATTCTGCTGACCCAAATCAGACCACAGTGATCAAGAAATGAATTTGTAGAATTGGGTTAAGACACCAAGATCTTAGATGTTTGTTTTAGTAGTTAGCTTTTTTGACTTATATGTTACATACCAGGCAGGATGCTTTCAGATGTAATGCAAAGGCCAGCTTAAAATGTCCTATGAAATATGGACATTTATAATTTCACATAATAAGACATCTATAGTTGGTTAAATTCCAGTGTTGATAAATTTAGTGACTCACTAAAATTATGAAGATGTTTGTATCTTTCCATTCTGCAGTTTCTTAGGCTGTCTCACCTCTCGGTCACAAAAAAGCTCCTGCAGGTCTCTAGACATCACATAGAGAAGATAATGGCCAGAGGTATTAAACCTATATTTTTCTTCTTTTCTCTCTCTCTCTCTCTTTTTTTTAAGATCAAAGAAATCTTGCCTAGAAGCCATCTTGCAGACTTTCTGTTATGTCTCATTTCCCAGAATTGGGTCATATGCCTTTTCCTAAACCAGTAACGTCAAAGGGGAATGGTGTAAACTAATCAAGATGTAGCCCTTGGGAACTTAAGTCTTTTCTGAAATACATGGTTAATAACACCTGATCAAAAGTAGGATTCTTTTAGCAAAGAAGAAAAAAAGGATGGATTTCAGGGAACAAGAGTATATACTAAGATCATTTAAGGTTTACTGAAGTAAAAAATTGCAGCGTTCTCAGCCTATTTTGGTCAGGGAGAAAATATAACAATATAACAGTTTAAGAGAGGTGCTTGAGTAATTAAAAAAAAGTAGAACTGGCCATGTATGCAATTCACATATCCAAAGTGAGTCAATATTCAATCTATAATACTAAAGGTACACATTTAATCTTGTAAGAGAGTGCTATTGGTGTGAGTGCAACTGTTAGAACTTTGATATTTATGTAAAGACATGATAGCTAACCATTTCAAAAAATTATGGATAGATATGGAAAACATAAAAACTGTATTTGTTCAAATCTCATCTAGAAATCCATAAGGATGAAAATATTTACTCTGTTTAGGTTATTACTGCGTAAACAACATAGCATATTTTTGTCATCAGAATTAAGTGATTCCAGACGTCCAGGAGGCAAATGAGAGCTGTTAAGCCTGGTTCTGTATTTCACAGACAAGGAAACAATCCTACAGTTTTGAACAGATTTGTATGAAGTCATAGAAAAAGTCAGTCCCTGGCAAGGCAGGAACCACAGTAGAGTTTTGCCTTCCTTCAGTCTAGGGCTCTTTTTAATACAGTATGGTACTCTTATCAATGCATAAACATCAGTTAGGAAAGTGACACTTAAAAATGGAATATAGTACATATGTGTAAAGCAGCATACCACACAATTTTAAAAATAATGATGATAATTAAAATGTATTGAGATATTCCTGGGCACTAAATTTTCTACATTGCATTAGTTCACTTAATTGTCACAATGACTTTATGATGCAGGTTTTATTAATGCCCCCCTTTTTATGATAAGACTAACTTTAAGAGATGGTACATCTATTTTATCATCCAGGATCCATCTCTAATTTTTGGAGTTATGGGCTTTTGAGGTAACAACTACTGAGATAACTTGAAATAAGACAAAGACTAATCAGGCAGAAGTCACATGACTATTTTAAGCTTTGTGCAGAATAAGAAATAAAGAGGTATATATAGTTCATTAGCTTAAGCCAATCTTAATAATGGATATTCTTGAGAGTTTCACAAGAGACATATTTCCCAAAAACGGAATATCACAATCTTTCAATATGACTCTTTCTCAACACTATATCCACCATACAAACCAGTTGGAGGAAACATTTTTAGGGAATTTAGGATTAATTAGGTTTGTCTTGCAATCTTTAGTATTTGTCTGGGAAGGTCCCCTTTCATCATTTCCTTATGAACTCTTGGATTTTTAATCATTAGCATCTGCTCAACACTGAAAAGCCTAGGATTGAATTTTCATCTACCACATTTAACATCAACACAGATGAACAGGTAAATATCTATTATGTGTTCAGCAGGGCTAAGATGATACATAAATCAAGGCAACACAATAGGAAGGGAGTGCACATACTAAGTGGCTCTTTCTGAGAAACAAGACCAGCTAGGGTTTAGCAGCCAGTGGACCTATGCTTACTATATCAATCACTTGCTTTAATCATATATTTCACTGTGAGCTGATTAAAGGGTTTACTTAGCATTCTTGAATGAGCATTGCTTTCTTCTCATTTCTTGTTTTTGTGAGTGATAGTAAAGAATACTTCAGACTTTTTGCCCTGCTGATTGTAGCTCTCTCCCACCTGTGAGAAAGTTTAGATTAATGACTTAGTGGACTTTTAGAGTTGTTTAATTTTCCCAGGTGGTCCAGAATATATGCTTCAGTGGAAATGCAAAAAACCTCAAATTTATTCCATGCTGGTGCAACATAGTCTAATGAATGTTGTAATTTCCATTTATTTGTTAAAATATTTTTTATGGAATGGCCTTGAACCTGACTCATTCAAAACATGTTCTGTTTTGGTCTAGAGGAAACAGTCATTATTTTTCTACAACAGTAATCCATATCCTACCATCTTTAGGGATTGTTTCTTGGAAAGATACCCCATGGCCTGCCAGTATGCCCTAGCAAGGAGTTTCATGAAGGTAGCATTACAGCTTTGGTCATTCTCAGCAAAGAAAATCTAATGTTTATTTGTCCATCAGATGTAGGTATGTATAAATATGTTTGCAAAAGTGTATATGTGTGAAAAACAGCTGTTCAGTTGGTCCATATGGTTTAATCACTTGTATGTGCATGGCCACAGAAAATGATCATTACTGAATATTAAGGAAGAAAAAAACTTTAGGAAAAGTTAGAATCACTATTGCATTCTCTCATATTTTTGGTACATATTGATTCTCTAAAAATTTTAGTGAGAGGGCAATTAGTTTTTAGAAGGATGGAAAATAGAAAATGTCTTTTCTATATAACTAAACAGTGGTGTAGGTGTTTATATTGTTGGCTTCCCAAGTGACTTGTCTATGGATAACAAAATACTAACAATAACAACAAAATCCTTCTACTATGTTTCAATGACAATAATAGTGCTTTATTTCCATTTCAAAAATTCTTTACTGAGGAGTTCCCATTGTGGCTCTGTGGGTTAAGAACCCAACATAGTTCTATGAGGAAGTGGGTTCAATTCCTCGCCTTGGTCAGTGTATTAAGGATCTGGCATTGTCCCAAGCTACATAGGTCACAGATGCAGCTTAGATCTAGTGTTGCTGTAGCTGTGGCGTAGGTCTGCAGTTCCTATTTGACCCCTAGCCCGGGAACTTCTGTATGCTGCAGGTACACCCATAAAAAGAAAAAAAAAAATTCTCAACTGAAAATGAGAGAGATCAGAATTAATATATTGACTTTTCCATATATTAGTTTATATTTTTATCATATTTACTTTTAATCAGTTTAGGTAACTGAAATTTGATTGGAATTTTGTAGATTTTTGTGCATCCAATCTCTTGACTTGGGGCTATTTAGATTTGTGTGTGTGTGTGTGTGTGCGTGTGTGTGTGTGTGTGTGTGTGTGCACTTAAAATCATTATTTCTACAATGATATAAACATAAAAACCTGATTCTGAGAAAAACTATTCAATTATAAGAATCACAGTTTGGGGGGCCTGTTCCAACTTACAAAGTTTTGAACAGCAAAGGAAATTATAAAAAAAAAAATAATGAAAAGACAACCCATGGAATGGGAGAAAATAGGTGCAAGCAATATAACTGACAAGGGCTTAATATCCAAAATATACAAACAACTCATACAACTTAACAACAACAAAACAAACAACCTGATAAAAAAATAGGCAGAAGACCTAGACAGATATTTCTCCAAAGAAGACATATATATATGGCCAGTAGACACATGAAAAGATGCTCATCATCACTAATTATTAGAGAAAGGCAAATCAAAACTACAGTGAGGTACCACTTCATACTGTTGAGAATGGCTATCATTAAGAAGTCTACAAAAACAATTCCTGGAGAGGGTGTGAAAAGGAAACCCTCCTACACTGTTGGTGGGAATGCATACTGGTACAACCACTACGGAAAACAGTATGGAATTTCCTCAGAAAGCTAAAAATAGAGCTACCATATGATCTACCAATCCTACTGCTGGACATCTATTCAGAGAAAACAGTAATTCAAAAAGATACATGTATCCCAAAGTTCATTGCAGCCCAATTTACAATAGCCATATAAGCAAGTAAGAAATGGAAGCAACCTAAATATCCAGTGACAGGATTGGATAAAGGAAATGTGGTACATATATACAATTGAATATTACTCAGCCATAAAAAAGCATGAAACAATGCTATCTACAGCAACATGGATGGACATAGAGATTATCATGCTAAGTGAAGTAAGTCCCTAAAGAGAAGGACAAATACCATATGATATAACTTATGTAGGGTCTAAAATATGACATAAATGAACCATCTACAAAACATAAAATATACAAAAATGTATATGACTGAGTCACTTTTCTGTATAAAAAAATTGGCACAACATTGTAAATCATCTATACTTTATTTAAAGGTAAAGAAAGCAAACAAAGAAAACTGTTCTATTTTTTGTTGTTCTTTTTTTTTTTTTTTTTCTTCCCTACTTGGTGGCCAGGCTTATAGCATGTGGAAGTTCCCCAGGGAAGAGACTCAATCTGAGCCACAGTCACGATCTACGCCATAGCTGTGGCAATGCCAGATCCTTTAAACAAATGTGCCTGGCCAGGATCAACCCATGCCTCTACAGCAACCTGAGACACTGCCATCAGATTCCTAAGCCACTGTACCAGCGGTAACTTCAAAAAAAAAAAAAAAAAAGACTATTTTTTAAGAAAGGAATAAAACAAGAGTCAGTTTGGAAAATTAATACTGAATTAATTGAGTCTTGGTTAATATAGGCTTTAATAAACTACACCCTTGATTCTTTCTCCAAATCATCCAAGATAGATGACTGATTTTTTAAGATTTCCAGGAAAAGGTGGATTCCATAAGCTTCTTAGATAAACTTTACCTGTACAAAATAACCCTTGAAATTAGAAGAATTACTCCCTTTTTACTTAATTTCTATGAGTTAAAATGTCTGTTTCCTTTTCTGATTCCATTGAAGATGAAGATAACTCGTCACAAACACTGTTCAAGTGTAGGACCACATTTTGAATTGCTCAGCACTGTCTCACTAGTCATAGCAACTGGAATGTAGTAGGTTCTTGATATATATTTGTCAAAAATATAAATTAAAAAATGTCAAACATTTTAATTAATTTTCAGTATTTTCCTTCTAATAAAATAATTCCTACACAAGGCTACAATACCACTATACCATATCTGCAATTCAGAAATTCCAAAATCTCTTACAGTAGAAAATTTTATTTATTGATTAATTGATTGGTTGCCAACATGCACAGCATGCAGAAGTCCCTGGGCTAAGGATCAAACCTGTACCAGAGTAATGAACCAAACCCTACCAGTGTCAACACCAGATCCTTAACTGCTAGGCCAGCAGGGAACTTCACCAGAAATTTTTAAAATAACATATTTGAAGACATTCTATGAAGCCACCATCACCCTAATACCAAAACCACAAAAGGTTAATACCAAAAAAGGAAATTATAGGCCAATATCTTTGATGTATATAGATGTAAAAATTCTCAACAAAATTTTAGACAACCGAATCCAACAACACATTAAAAAGATCATACACCACGACCAAGTGGGATTCATCCCAAGTTCACAAGGATGGTTCAACATATGCAAATCAATCAATGTTATACACTACATTAATAAAAGTCAAAAACTATATGATCATTTCCATAGATGCAGAAAAATCATTTGACATATTCCAACATTCATTCATGATAAAAACTCTTACCAAAGTGGGTATAGAGGGGACATACTTTAACATAATATAAGCCATTTATGACAAACACACAGCCAATATAATTCTCAACAAATAAACCTGAAAGACTTCCTGCTAAAATCTGGAACAAGACAAGTATGCCCACTCTCACCACTTTTATTAAACATAGTCTTAGAAGTCTGAGCCACAGAAATCAGACAAACAAAAGAAATAAAAGGCATCCAAATAGGAAGAGAAGAGGTAAAATTGCCATTGTATGCAGATGACATGATACTATATATAGAAAAGCCTAAGGACTCCACAAAAAAAATACTCTAACTAAGCAAAGTAGCAGGATACAAGATTAACATTCAGATCAGTGGCATTCTGTACACTAACAATGAAATATTAGAAAAGGAATATAAAAATAAATACCTTTTAAGATCGCACCCGCCCAAATAATAATTATTACTATTATTATTATTTTGGTTTTTAGGCCCGCACTTGTGGCATAGGGAGGTTCCCAGGCTAGGGACTGAATCACAGCCACCAGCCTACACCACAGCCTAACCATAGCCACAGCAACGCAGGATCCAAGCCATGTCTGCAACCTACATGACAGCTCATGGCAATGCCGAATCCTTAACCCACAGAGTGAGGCCAGGGATGGAACCTGTATCCTCATGGATCCTAGTCAGGTTCATTAACCACTGAGCCATGAAGGGAACTCCAGAAAAGGAATATAAAAACTAAAACCTTTAAAAAATCTCACCCCCAAAAAATTAAGAACCTAGGAATAAACCTGACCAAGGAGATGAAAGACTTATTTACTGAGAGCTGTAAAATATTAATCAATGAAAGAGGATTCAAAGAAATGGAAGGATACTCCGTGCTTCTGGATTGGAAGAATTAATACCACCTAAATCAATATACAGATTCAATGCAATCACTATCAAATTATCCATGACATTTTTCACAGAACTACAACAAACAATCCAAAAATTTATATGGAACCACAAAAGACCCAGAATTGCCAAAGCAATTCTGAGGAACAAAAACCAAGCAGGAGGCATAACTCTCCCAGACTTCAGTCAATATTACAAAGCCACAGTCATCAAGACAGTGTGGTACTGGTACCAAAACAGATATATAGACCAATGCAACACAATAGAGAACTCAGAAATAAATCTAGACACCTATGGTTAATTAATCTTTGACGAAGGAGGCAAGAATATAAAATGGGAAAAAGAGAGTCTTTTCAGCAAGTGGTGCTAAAAAAACTGGACAACCACATGTAAATCAATGAAACTGGAATACACCCTCACACCATGCACAAAAATAAACTCAAAATGGCTTAAAGACTTAAACGTAAGACAAGACACCATCAAACTCCTAGAAGAAAACATAGGCAAAACACTCTCTGACATCAACTGTACAAATTTTCCCTTAGGTCGGTCTCCCAAGGCAGCAGAAATAAAAGTAAAAATTATTCAGTGGGACCTAATCAAACTGACAAGCTTTTGCACAAAAAAGGAAACCATAAACAAACAAAGAAACAAACAAACAAAACTATGGAATAGGAGAAAATACTTTCAAACAGTGCAATGGCAAGGGCTTAATTTCTAAAATATACAAACAATTTATACAACCCAACAGCAAAAAACCAGCAACAGAATTGAAAAATGGGCAAAAGACCTAAAAAGACATTTTTCCAAAATAGATATACAGATGGCCAACAAGCACATGAAAAAATGTTCAACATCACTAATTATTAGAGAAATGAGAATCAAAACTACAATGAGGTACTACCTCATGTCGGTCAGAATGGCCATCATTAATAAGTTCACAAATAACAAACGCTGGAAGGGGTGTGAAGAAAAGGGAACCCTCCTGCACTGTTGGTGGGAATGTAAGCTGGTACAACCACTATGGAGATCAGTATGGAGGTACCTCAGAAAACTAAATACAGAACTACCATATGACTTAGCAATACCACTCTTGGGCATATATCAGGACAAATTTTTCATTGAAAAAGATACATTCACCCCTATGTTCATTGCAGCCTATTTACAATATCCACAACAGATGAATGGATTAAGAAGATGTGGCATATATACACGATGGAATCATACTCAGCCATAAAAAATAACAAAACAATGTCATCTGTAGCAACACGGATAGAACTAGAGACTCTCATACTAAGTGAAGTAAGACAGAATGAGGAACAAAAATACTGTAAGATATCACGTATCTGGAATCTAATATACTGCACAAATGAACTTTTCCACAGAAAAGAAACTCATGGACTTGGAGAACAGACTTGTGGTTCCCATGGGGGAGGGGAACGGGTGGGATAGACTGGAGTTTCGGGTAATAGATGCAGACTATTGCATTTGCAATGGATAAGCAATGAGAGCCTACTGTACAGCACAGGGAACTATATCTAGTCACTTGTGATGGAACATGGAGAATAATGTGACAAAAAGAATATATATACATGTATATATACATGTATATATATGTATGACGGTTATTTTGCTGTACATTAGAAATTGACAGAGCACTATAAATCAAGTATAATGGAAAAAGTACAAATCATATAGAAATAATTACAATAAAATAAAATAACATGTTTGTTAGCAAATCTTAACCTCGCCTGAACTCATTTTTTTGATGGCAAACTTTGATCTGAACTGACATAAGAATATTTGAAGCCTTTATTTCACTTGTGATGCATAGTCATATATTTTACTGTAAAAATATTACTGTAACATTGCTCTTTACCATCTTTGGGTGTTGTATAATGTAAGTAAGGTACATGCACTGTTTTCCCCCACACATACCTCTCTGAAATTCTATACATATCCACATTCAGCCTCAAAGGTTTTGAGTAAGACACTGTGGAACTGGTTACTATTATTTAATCTTTTTAGTTATTTGAAATATCTGTTCTTAAGTTTCCTATGTAAGGTGTCAAATAATCAATATTCACAAATCAACATCAACATCTTTGGTTTTTTAATAATAAGGTTCATGCCAAATTTTTTTCTAGGATTTCCACCTCTCCGCCCTTCAATACAGAGGAAACACTTATAAGAAAGGGCAGTTTAGCTTCTATGAAACTTCAGTTTTGACCTCTTTTTTGAGAGTGCCAAAAAGGATGCCAATTAGTGTCAGTTGTGATAGCAAAGTTTTATGATTTTGACAGGGTATTATTTTTAAAGAAATAGCATGGCCTACATACTCATTTCACATAAAATTTTGTTGAGGGTGCTGTAAGGTAATGATTTTGTACTTACCGACAATCTAGACAAACCAAAATAATGATCTTAAACTCAAAAATCTCTAAGTTCTGTATGTGAGTCCTCGATTTATTTTTAATGGTTACCAAACACTTTTAAAATGCAGATATACCTTCCCTAATATGTTTTTATTATTATAATACTTGGAAAAATATACAATAGATTCACATAAGTAAAACAAAATTGCTTTAATTCCAAATAAGGTGGTAGGACCAGAGTTTATACAGAAAAGGTACTACAAAATTAGAGTAGAAAAGCAAATTATGCAACTATAAATTCGGTGAAATTTTCTGTATGTTTGAATCAAGCTAACCTTAAAGTATAGACAAAATATAGTTTTTTTTTTTTTTCTAAAATAGCAACTTCTGTAAAAATACACATATTTTGCAAACACACACATACACACAGGACTCATCTTAAAACTAGAGACTGCTTGGAGTTCCACTTGTGGTTCAGCGATAACGAAAGCAACTAGCATCCATGAGGTTTGGGTTTGATCCCGGCCTTGCTTAGTGGGTTAAGTATCCGGTGTTGCTGTGAGCTGCAGTGTAGGTTGCAAACATGGCTTGATCCTACGTTGCCGTGACTGTTGTGTAGGCTGGCAGCTGAGGCTCTGATTCCACCACTAGTCTGGGAACTTCCATATGTTGCACGTGCGGCTCTAAAAACAAACAAACAAAAACTATAGATTTCTCTACTTGCTGTGTGAACTTGCGAGTCAAAAATTTTAGCTTCTTTATTTGTAAAATGAGGATAACAGTATATACCACTTAGAGTTGCAGAAATATTTAATGTTTAGTTGGCATATAATAAGTATTAAATGGTGGGAAATAAAATAATAATAATACTGAATGTCCACGGTACTTGTAATTATTATAAAATAAAAATTTTCTATGATGGTAATTTTGAACTATTATTTACTCTCCAGTCTATATAGCTGATTCTTGGACATGGGTTTTGAATAGAACAGTTTGAGTTGAAACACACTGGGTGTCTGAGGAGAAAATTATAAGGATAAAATACTTCAGGTGGGAAAAAGGAGAAACCATGGAGCATGTGGATGCATTAAAGAAAAACCCACTAAATGTTATCATTAGTTATGCTACTACTGCCTCATAATACGTATGTTATTAATGCTAAAATTGCCATTATTTTCTTATTACTAGTCAAATTTCCTAAGTGACATTTGCTAACATTTGAATGGCCACAATCCTAAAGCATAATTGAAATCATTTTCAAAAATTTCTTTGAGCTTAAGATTTGTGTGGTTTATACATTAACATTTCTCTGTTCAATTGCGTATAAGAATAAAAGGATGAAAACATTTGTCTAAATATACTTATTTATTTATGAACAGAAATTCTCATTATATTCATCTTACCCAAATCAGAAACATGGTATGTATCAACTTCTTTTTTAGCATACATCACCCTCTTGTTTTTGTACACTGCCCCTTTTATAAAGTCAATGCCTACACAATGCATATCATACATGACACTAAATGTATTTTAAGATATAAAAACTAATTCATTTAAGAAAACCTCTTAAAATTAAAATTAGGGGTTGAAATTAATTCTGAAAATACTATAAAGGGACAAACATCACATTACATTCTATCACTCTTTGGGAACACTGATTTTGGTTGAGATAGCTCTCCAGTTTTATACATACACAAGTGCACAGACACACAAACATGCCTCTAGCTGCTTTGCTTTTCTCACTATGGAATAATAGCACATTCTTTCTTTTGAGCAAAACTATCAAACAGCCGAGAGAAATCCTCTCTTGAACGAATAAAGCAGATGGAATTGTATGCATGACTGTCGAACAGGCTTAGTGTAAAATAGACTTTATTACGAGCCTTGGCTCATTTCTTACCATCCTAGGCACATTACTTAATTGTCTTGAGCGAAATAGACTTTATTATGAGCCTTGGCTCATTTCTTACCATCCTAGGCACATTACTTAATTGTCTTGAGGCTTAGTGCCCTTATCTCTAAAATGGGGACAATGATCTTGCTTCAGAGAGTTGTTAGGAAAAGTACACCAATCAGTATTGTTATATCTAAAGTTCTTAGTACAGATATATAGATATATATTAGCTTAAGTCTTGAGGAGTCAGATGGCTAACGGACATAGAATAAAAATCACAAGAGAGTATACTAAGAAACACTCAAAACCAGGTTGAGATATAAGATAAGGAAGCTGAGGGACAGCTTCTGAGTGGGAAGTGCCCTACTGAGCAATGATGGTATTTCTGGGCATATTGAGAAGTGCACAAATCTAGGACAATTGACCACAGTCTTCAATGACTTAGCCCCGGGTCCTCAGTATTTCTATTTTTTCTGACCCATATCATCAGCTCAAGTGATTTCAGTCTCCACACTAAGAACATTATAAGGAAGATTTCTATATCTCCACTCCCATCTCTTTTTCCTTAGTCATATGCTCCACAGACTATTCCTAACACCCCATTGTTATCCTAATTTCTTCGACTTTTACATAGATGCTGAAATGCCCTCCCTTCAATGCAGAAGACCTTATACAAAACAAAGAAAGATATTTAAGTTGACTTTGGAAAAAGAAGGAATTAAATATTTGGAAATTTCCAGGCAAAAGGAGAGGAGTCTTTTCCTTTTGTGAGCCCTAGAATGGTTTACCGAAAATGTTCAGCAAGTATATGCACACGGTTGCTACTCCTCAGAGAGGAAATAATGAGGAAAGTCTACAGGCTTAATTCTAAATGGCTAGGCAGCCACTTACAGTAATGGTGACCATTCTGACTGGGGGCTTCAGTTCCAGCTACCAGTGAGAAGCAGTGGGTAACAGTTTTGATCTTTGTCCTTGAACAAGGTTTATAGCTCCAGGAGGAGTGCTTTCCTGCATGTCAGATTAGCAAAATTGGTATTGAGCAGAGTCATTAACATGCTATTTTGCTTTGGGAAAGGAGTATACTGGGCATTTTCATTCATGTAAAGTATAGCATTATGGTTAAATCTCTTTCTCTCAATATTTTGAACAATCATCTGGCACATCTTGAATTTTCCATTCCAATTATCGATTTCTCTTTTGTTTTTTGTCTCTGGGATATAAATCATAATACATTCACATTGTTAACCTGATGCACACTCTAATCTCCATGGATCCAAAGTTATGTCTTTTAGAATTGTTTTTATAAGCTGAAATTTGCCCTGATGATTAGAAAAACATGTTGGTGACTTAGGGAAGCATATGTAATTTTAAAATTCACAGATATTACTCCTTTCTGAGCAGAGGTATGTGACAGTCAGTGGTAAACAAATTCCTCTGCACTAAGAGTCTCATTACAGAAGACTGATAACACAGTCCTATTTGACAAGAATGGGTAGAAACTGAAAGTAACGATGACCATCCTGGTGCTTTAAAGTCATATAATATGCAGTTAACAGGAGAGTATTTTTGCCATAGTGAACATCCGCTTAAGTGTGAGTCAGAATAACAAACAACTCAAGCAACTTTCAAAATCAGAATGCCACTACTCCAGGATTATTCTTTATGCCAGGGTAAACTGAATTAATAATACATGGAAAAGGCATAAGAATTCTTAGTGGTTTGGGATTCCTCTGAAATACATTGATGCTTGTTTAGAAGGCTTAAAAAAGACTTAATATTTACAGATCATGTAGTACTCTCAATCTCTTGACATAAATATACATTATACATTTATGTATATTTGGGATTTCTTATATCATATTATTTTTTATTTATTATCTCATTAATTATATACATTACTTTATCGGCATATAGACTTTTAGCGAATTTTTGTACTCTAAGGGACCTTTTAAATTCACTTTTAAACTAATACAATCTCTGTACAAATCTTTAAAAATTCTCCCAATTAAAATACTGCTGATTAGCCTAAATATGAATTGTGGGAATTCTGATTAAAATACCTTTAGAATAATAAACTCTTACTTAAAATGAGACAAATTCTTACTGGGATACCTACAAATAGACAAAGAAAACAAGACAAGAGTATATTCTAATATTAAATACTATGAATCACGGTCAATTTACTGCTTGGCTCTGGGAGGAATACTCACTAATATGAAATCCATGGAATAAGGTTTAGAAAAGTAGGAGTAAAAGGGGGACATATCCGTAATTTTTTTCATATACAGTTCAAAACTATGGCCCACCTGACAATAGATTTTCAGATGCTTCATTTGTTTCAGATGTTCTTTGTTCCTTAGATGTACTGAGGAAAGAGTTCATCTCCAGACCAGCAGAGTCTGGAGATACATAAAAATCTAATAAACACTAGAAGTAGTATTAAAATTCATATACATCGATCCACTGGCTGTACATTTAAGATGGGGGTTCATCTAGTCTAAAAATAGACAAATAAGTAGAGAGAAGACTAGCCTTGCATACAGTATATTGTCAACCATTAGATTATGCTAGATGTGTCATGAGGCCTCTGGGGTAGTTATCATAGGTGAAAGGAAGAGGAAATTATCCTGAAGAATCAGAGGAAGTATATATAAATCTTTAAAATGATTTATTATAGGAACTAGAGAAATATTTTAGAAAAAGAATATGCCTATTCTGATATAGGAGAGAAACCAGACCAATATGACTATATAACTAGGTGAGTTTTAAGAACTATTAGTTGATATTAAAAGTGATCTTATTAAGATTTAGAAAGTAATATTAGGAAAGTTAATTTTTAATTATAGAATTAAAATGTGTCAAGGTTTAATTACAGAATTAAAATGTGTCCTGGTTTAATTATAGAATTAAAATGTGTTCTGGTTTAAAGAACAAAAACAATGTCAAAATCTAATCAGTGACAAGGAAGACGAACATTTCTAGAATGTAAAACGTAAGAAATAAAGGGACAAGATGATGATAAATATGGTGAGAAGATAATAAAGAGATAACCTAGGATAGATAAGTGATACTAAGAGAGGAAACACCTTGAAGCCAGAGTCTATCCTTTCTTTTCTAGAATTTTCAGTTCATTCTGATCAACCGACCACTCTCTGCCTAGCTCCCTCTGCATAGGCCTCCCTGAATATACTAGAATTAAAGATCATATCTGTTTCTTTAGGTTACAATCAGTGGTCACTTGTAGACTTTTTAAGTTTACTTATCAGCACCTTCCTTCTTCAACTTCTTCTTTCTCTTGGCTTTGATAACATATCATTTCTGAATAGTCTACTTTTCTGGCTGCTTTTTTCAGCCTTTTTTGATGTCCCCTCCTTTGTTCAATTACCAAATACTGGAATGGGCTGTGTGGTCCTCTACTACTTCCTTTCTCTATCTACAATCACTTGACCATTTTCCTAGGGATTGCACTAATTTAGATTGCCAAATTCAGATCCCTGATTCATATTTGATATTATTGATATGACTCTTTGACTAGGAAATCAAATAAACTCTCAAATTTAACATGACATATGCTCCCCAAAATTCTGTATTTTTCTATACCCATTCCCATATTTAATAAATATGCCCACTATCTTTCCAGTTCCACAATTTAAGAAATCTAGAATCTTTTCTTTCTTTTATTGGCCTCCTCCCCCTGCCCAAACAAAAGATTACTCCCATGCTAGGCCAAGTCACTATCTTCTATTTTGCCGTTTCAAACATTTTTCTGCTTCCTACTGCTCCTCACTGATAATCCATTTGCTAACCAGGAACCAAAATAATGTTCTAAAAAAGATAAATCAGATCATGTCACTCCTTTACCTAAAAACTTTCAACATTTTTCTGTTGCACTTAGAATAGTATCCAATCAGAATGACTCAGAAAGATTAGTAACAAAATTAAGGGCAAACAAAAGGACCCAGACTAAGAATATTAATTTCAAGCAAATTAAAAATCAAGACAAATCAGTGACCAAAGGTTAATTTTAAATTGATAAAATGAAACTTAAAATGAAAGTTATAAAATTCTTAAACCTTTACATGGCAAGAGTACAATGAAAATATATAATGTTAACAGCTATAATTCAAATGTTTAACATATGTCAGGCATTTTGGAAAATTCATTATTTCATTTAATGTTCAGAAAACATTGATTATCAAGGCCCTTTCACAGATTAAAAAACCGAGAACCCTAGTTATACAGATGACAAGGGATGGCACTATAGTACAAACTGAGTTCTGAATGTTTCCATAGACTATGCATATTACAGCAAACAACACAATCGTACTAAATGACCAACATCATTATCAGGATATTAACTATAATTATACCAGACATTATAATAACACATGTTTATTATATAATTATATAAGTAACCAACTCCAAATAATATTCACTGAGTTTTAATTCTAGAATTTATATTCTTTATTATGAGAGAAGTAGAAATACTCTAAATCAGTTGTGAACAAATAAAGTTTGTTCTTTCCCCTTGTAGTCAAGTTCTAGGGGTCCATTTCTTGTATCTCTTCCTACATTAGACCACTGGGCTGACTGGAAACCATTTTTTGTATCAACATTATACTAGTAAAAGGAGCTAAGCTGCCTTGTCTGCAATTACAATTTAGATTTTAAATTTGTGTCTAAATCAACAGCATTTTTAAGGCATTTTGCTTCTTCCTGAATTGCCAAAAATATCTGTTCATTATCACTTTGCTTTTCTTCATCTTGGGCTACCACTTTTCTCCATCTCTTGATAGTAGTCTGATATGCATTTTTGCATCTGGGCATAATAATGTTGCATCTCTGTTTTGTGTCGACTTTCTTTAATCTGTCTGTACATTGTTTGATCAATTGGTTCTGTTGTCCTAATTAGAAGTTTTTAATTTTGTTTATCTTTTGGGTAAAGAATGATTTCCAGTTTGAACCAGAGGTTCCTAGAGGAGCTCCTGCTGTGGTGCGCTGGGTTCAGAGTATGAATGCAGTGGCTTGGGTCATTGCTTTTGCATGAGTTGGATCCCTGCCCAGCTCAGTGGGTTAAAGATCCTTCACTGCTTTTGCTGTGGTGTAAGTTGCAGCTGTGGCTTGAATTTCAATCCCTGGCCCAGGAAACTCCATATGTATTGGATGTGGCAAAAAAAATTTCTATTAGAGAGTCATAGAAAGGTATATTCTGCATTGTAGAATTAAACATAGCCCCTGACTATAGCATTTTGAAGTTTTATTGTTTAATCTTTTCATGCTCACTGTTGTAAAGACCATAAGAACATCTCCATGTTTTCACTTTCAGTAGCTCATAAGCTTAGAGAGCCAGAAATTTACATTAAATTTCACTTATCTGTCAATCTTATCTATGTTTTATACTTATATCTATATACTTATAGGTATTACTTTATAAATATATGTTTATATGGGTACATATGTCTCTATATTTTTTAATATGTAGCATGGAAGGGATAATACTGACCAGTTCCCAAAGAAAGCAAAATTGATGGTTTGATAAAGGATAATAATATGAATTTTTATCTCTAAACATGACCTGAATTTGCTATTTTTTATGTGTATAAATATATCTAAATATATATAAATACATTTATATATATTATACATTTATATATATTAAAAGCAATACATGTTTTATAGAGATATCAAAATGAGCAATAACTCCTGAATGAACTATGAAATCCTTATTATGATCCTAGACAAAAGTTCTGTGTATGTGTACATGATAGTTTATCATAATAGAGCGGTATTTATGTAATTCATCAGTCTGTGGTGGCAGCTTTCAGCCTGCCTTCCTTTGCTACTGGTTTTATTTTTATTTTTTTTCTGGAGACAGAAGTAGATACATAAGCCCTCAGAATGAAAAATAGCTCTCTCCTATCAAGCATAAACAATATCATACTCATGAATCCAAAACTATACCATATTAAACCTAGGAATTTCCTTCAAAGAAATACTTTAAAAATACTTCTGACAAAATTCTAAAAAAACCCTGAGAAAGATAAAGCTATTGTCTATTGCACACAATTTTTCTACTTCTCTTTAATTTTTAAAAAGGTCTCATAACTTCTTTATATCTAATAAAATTCTGGATTATGTTCTTTATATCTGGTACAATTCTTGGTGTACAATTGACCATCTTGAAATTAAGGTGTGACGCAAAGTCAGAGGTTTGCACTATTTACCTTTGGAAAATTTGTTTTTAAAAGACTAATACAAAGTTTTTGTTAAGAAAAATAAACTTTATTGTTTATTACTATTAGTAGAATAAATTTATAGTTAGCAATTTCTGAAAGGGAATAAATAGTATAGTTGCTTCTGGTGCCATGGATGCTTCTGCATCATTTCAGAAGGATCCATGAAAAATGAATATTACAGCTTATTTAACCTCAGCTTCAGACCCAAATCCCTATCAAAATTCATCCCCTGCTCCATATACCTTCAAGACTGTCAAGCTAAGGCTTTCTTTTTCCTGGGCCCCATTCTGGTCCTGCTTGGAATTCCAAGGGCAAGGGTGCTTTCCAAAATGGATGTGGAAGGAATGACTCTTTCTTTTTTTCCCTTTTTATGACCATACCTGCAGCATATGGAAGTTCCCTGGTCAGGGGTTGAATCAGAGCTGCAGCTGCAGTCTACACCACAGTCACAGCAAGATGGGATCTGAACCTCATCTGAGACCTATGCTGTAGCTTGCAGCAATGCCAGATTCTTAACCCATTAAGCAAAGGTAAGGCTAAGTAATGAACCTGCATTCTCATCAAATCAGGTCCTTAACCCAATGAGCCACAACAGGAATTCCAAGAATAACTCTTCTTGAAGAGCTAGATACTTGGCTTTCTTTACTCTGTTTCAATGTGTACTTTCCTGAGATTGACTTTCCTTTCTCAGTGTTTTATGCTGGATTCTATTTTATTTGACTAGCATGTTAGAATGCTACCCTCTGTTATTGAACCTTCTTTATACACTCTTTCTGGGTGACACTACGGAGTTTCATGAATATAAATAAAATCTGCGTTGATAGTTCTCCAACCTATAGCTCTATCTTTGATCTTTCCAGTAACTCCAGATGCACATATTATGCCTACTATTTAATATATCTACATGGATAAGCACTAGACATATTAAATTTAATATGATCCAAATAGAACTCATTTTTATTCCAAGTCTGCCTTTCCCTTACTTGTGCTTTCAGTAAATGTCACTACCCATTCACTCATTTGCTCAAGCCAAGCTTCTAGAGCTGTGCTATCCAATTTGGTAGCCATCACTTGCATATTAATTATAAAATTTGTATAAAATATGGGTAAATGCGTACTGCTCTTTTCTATCCTCTCTGAATCAAAATTTTAAAGTGCATTATATTCATATTTTATAGAATGAGATGAAATGAAAAACAAAGCTACTGAAGAACATAAAAATTTCTTAATCACTGTTCTCAGTCAATAAATCTTATTGTCAGGGGCATCATTTTTAGATCATATAAAGAGGCATTTCCCCCTGGTCCTCTGACTACCACTATCAGGATTAACTGAGTCTATGAAAATTGAGGTTATTGAAGCTCATTTATATAAAATTAAATCTCTGGGGATAAGGTATAGAAATATGTATTTTAAAAACTCAGGGTGATTTATTTTATATACTCTAAAGTTTGAAAATCAATAATCAATGTTTGTAATGAAGTTTAATGAAATCACTTAAAGTAGAATTTAATAGCCTTTGGGTAAATAGTCCTACAGTATGTAAAGTACAGTTTGACTCAAAATAAACACTAGAAACTTTATCTGAGGGAAACTAGACACATTATGTGGTAGGGTATCATCTTTTAACCCCAAAAGCTCTCCCATTTGATCCTATCTTTGAACTTGAAAATCCTTTTCTATCAATATTTGAGGCCTAGTAAGATCAGGATTGAGTTTAAAATAAAATACTTATTTAAGAAAGGAACAATTTTGAGCTCTTAGCACTTAGTCATGAATTATTTAACTGCAGTAACTTCTGTAAGATAGCAGTACCTGAATGATTGAAACAGAAATAGTTGAATGTTACCTGTGGAGAGGGTTCAGAGTATAAGGAAGCTCAGCTAAGCATAAGTTGAATAACTGATCATTCAATTCAGTTCACAAAGGATTCTTGAAATTGTGATAGTAGATGTAATGGGAAAGCAGAGATAAGCTTTGTTTCCCATATAGGATTTAAAATACATAAAAGAGGTGAGCTGCGTACCATCATATTAGGTGTACACTGCCACAAGGAATGTATGAGGAGTACAAAGGATGCAGAGGTTCTTCAGGTGAGGAAAAACAGCTCAGAAGGTTCCTGGGAGGACTTAACATTTAATTCTGATCTTTAAAGTAGAAAGAATTTGAATATATGGAAACTCCAGAGGAGAATCTGATACCACTGGATATGGATGTTAGAGTAGCTGTGTGTCCACTAAGAAGAACAAAAACCTAGAATAGGGACTTAAATTCACACTGATAACAAAATACACATTTTTTGTTCATACGAAGTTTTAAAATAATTCAAGTACATGGTTCTGGTTTAAAATAATTCAAGTACATGGTTCTGGGTATGACAGGAAGGTTTTTATTATCAATAAGAAAATAGAAATATAGAGTTCCCATTGTTGCTCAAGCAGGTTAAGGGCCTGATGTTGTCTTTGTAAGGATGCAGGTTTGATCCCTGGCCTCGCTCAGTGCCTTAAGAAACCAGCATTGCCACAAGCTTTGGCGTAGGTCATAGATACAGCTAGGATCTGGTGTTACCTTGGCTGTAGCATGGGCTGCAGCTACAGCTCTGATTTGACTCCTAGGCCAGGAACTTCCATATGTTGCAAGTGTGTCCATAAAAAGAAAAAAAGAAAAAGAACATAGAAAGCCATGGGTGTGATCTAGTTAAAACTTCACTATAAAGTGACTTAACTCAGGCAGGCACTACTGAAGTAGGCAAGCATATGCTTTGGGGGCATTTAAAGGTTATACATCCTAAAATGCTTTATTTTTACTTCTATACTAAGACAATGCCTTTTCTAGAGCCAAATACCTATTGATATGAGAGGACATTAGAACCTGGCCCTTATTCCGGAAAAGATATTCAAATTGTGCGTGGCAATACTGCAAGCACATGGATGTGTCCAAAGAAGCTTCCTATTTATTCACTACTGCCAATGACAAAATAGAAGATAAAAAACTACAGGTGCTATATATTTATCTTTCCTGAGATGGCAGCATGCTTAAGTTGTGAGAGAAGTAATACTCAAAAACCATCATAAAGGGCAGAAGATAAGAGTATAATATAAATTAATCTTTAAGTATATTTTTATTTTATTATCTAAAAATGATTAAAGTTGCTTTTCATGGAGTTAGGATTGGAAATATACATGGTTTATGGAGATAATTCCGGAAATATTTGAAAGTAAAAAGAACAGAAAAAAAGTGATTGATACAGTAATATGCCCTTCCCTGAAGAATTATACATTTAGTGATTTTAATTTCAACTACATTATTTATTCAGGTTATTTAAATTTGAAAATTTTAGTCATATTATATGAAATCTTGGCTATTATATGTAAAGTCAGATAAGCAGGTATTGTGAATGAAAAATCATTAACTAAAATTGGAAATATGAACACACTCTGAAGACTGACTTGGTAGGCAATAAAAATCTTAAGTAGGGAATGGAAAATATATTTTATGACCTGAAAAAATTGCAAGAGATAGTAGATTATGAAATGAAAGAAACAAAGAAGGAAGGAAAGAAAGAGGTAAAGAAAGAAAGAGGGAAAGAAAGAAAAAAGAAAGAAAGGGAAGAAAGAAAGAAAGAAAGAAAGAAAGAAAGAAAGAAAGAAAGAAAGAAAGAAAGAAAGAAAGAAAGAAAGAAAGAAAGAAGGAAAGAAAGAAAGAAAGAAAGAAAGAAAGAAAGAAAGAAAGAAAGAAAGAAAGAAAGAAAAGAAAAGAAAAGTAAACAGCATCAACACTGGAGTATATATGCTAATTTTGAGGAAGAGGGTAACAAAATGGTCCCACAATGTGGAACATCTGGTCATTGAATCAAAAATGGACTTTAATTGAAAACAGACAGATGGCATAAACACTATTAGCACAGGGAAAGCTGCTGCACAGACATAGAGATGTAGGATATTGACTTTGGCAGTACTGTCTTTACTTTGCATTGCCAATGTTATTCAGCTTGAATGGAATATCAGGGAAGGTTGACCTCCTTGTCTACATTCCTTCAGGCCTATTCTTGCTCTTCCAAATAGGTATACAATTACACACTCATGTAATTTAACAAACAGGTAGGACATCTCTATTTCTGATATTATGCACATAAACATACATACACTGGAAGAAAGAATATTGTAATATTGGTATTTTGCTTTCTTTTGGCAATATTAGTTCAAAATGAGAACTTTTATAAGTATTTTTTTATTACTAGGAGGCTAAAAAGATTTATCATTCTTGGAGCTGCAAATAAAAATTCAGGAATAATTACCTGAATCTTTTTTCTATAGTACATATCAAAATAAGAAAATCAAACACAGTGAGGTTACCAGGTGATAGAAATATTTTCACTTATCTTTGGTTTATCAGATATGATTTAAAAAGTTGTTAGATATTTAATCACTATATCCACCCAGTCATTTTTCAAATATAATCTATAAATTCATTTTAAGCAGGCTTTGCCACAAAGCATTTAGTAAAAAAAGTCTGCAGATAAATGTTTTTAATAAAAATCCTTTTTAGAAATATTTCATTTTATTCACCGGGCTTTATCTTCTAGCTTTTTTGAATCAAATAAGGTATTATTTAAGTAAGTGACTTAGACTCCAATATTGATTTGTTTGAGAATCTGATGAAAATGAAGGATATTCCTCCTTCAAAAAATACATATGCACACAAATTTTCATATAATTTCAAGGTTTATCCTTTGAAGTCTTATACTTGGAGTCCACAGATCTCAGGTAGTGAACCTCTGATTTCAGCTAAATTTATTGGCAGTCCTTTATTTAACATGAATAATAAGGCAGAAGCTGGATGTGATATAGAACTGACTTTTCCAATTACCTACTTAAATCACTGCTCATGTGTTTTAAAAATCCCTAATATTTGATTATCTAACTCTATTTCCTAGTTCAGTCATCTGAAAGTTCTACTTCATAGTATAACAAAATTCGCTTCCCTCTAACGTCCATGAATTACTCCTGATTTTGGTCTCTAGAATAATCTAGAAAGCCTGTTTCCTCTATTTTAGATTGTAGACTTCAGGTTTTTCTTAGACTCTCAGAAGTTTAGAGAGGAAGAAGGGACCTTATTAGTCATTTTAGATGAAATCTTTCAGTTATAAATGATAAAATTAAGACTCAAAATCATTGACAAAGAGGTATTACTTCTCTTATCAGTATTTTACCAGGATGGCCTATGTGCTGTCAACCTTACTTTAAAGCATATTCTCAGATGTTTCTTATCCATCCTTCCTCCCCACTGCATTATTATAGCACCAGGAAACTGTCAAAAGGCTCCATTTGGGGTTTGAACAGCAGGTAGTAGAATTTGTGCTAGCTTTCAAATGGCCAATTTTATCTAATACATTTTTTTTTAATCTTTAAGGCAGCTGTATTTTGAAGATTTCTATAAGACTGTCAATTGATCAGTTTTGTAAATTTAGTTTTCTCTCTAATAGAATTTGTAAAATGTCAGACAGATCTAAAAGAGATTGATTAAGAAAAATTTAAAAATAAAATCACTCAATAATAGGTGGTCACCGGAGTTCCTGTCGTGGCTCAGTGGTTAAAAAAACCAACTAATATCCATGAAGACATGGGTTCGATCCCTGGCCTTGCTCAGCAGGTTAAGGATCTGGCATTGCCGTGAGCTGTGGTGTAGGTCACAGACATGGTTCGGATCCCATAATGCTGTGGCTGTAGCATAGGCCAGTAGCTGAAGCTCCAATTTGACCCTAGCCTGGGACTCTCCATATGTCTCGGGTGTGGCCCTAAAAAGACAAAAGACCAAAAAAAAAAAAAAAAAAAAAAAAAAGGTGGTCACATTTATTAATCACTTACAATGTGTCAGGAACAAGACTGGAGTACATTAAATGGACTATCTCATGCAATCTTCTAGGAGAACTCATGCAAAAGATACTATTTAGCACCATTAATAATGTAACACTTTTATAGATGAGGAAACAGGTTTAGGCATATGAAGGCCATATAATTTGAAGTGCAGGAACTAAGAGTTAGTCTCAGAAAATTTTCCAGGGCTCACAATGTAGCCACTGCATTGCAATACCTCATTCAATTAATGATAATAGCACAGATATGTCAATTCTATAATACTTTATTATAAAATTAAAATAAGCATTTCAATTATGGAAGTATATATAGCAAAAATAGTCTCTACCTTCCAGATGGTGTTAGCCAAAATTAGCTTAGTTTTATTTTTCTAGGCTGTTTTCCTACATAAATTAAATTCAACATTTTGGGTAGTATTAGAAAATGGTAACAGTGTTCAAAGATAATTGACAGACATCATCTCAGCCATTAAGGAAGACATTTTTTTTCTGTGAAATATTTTAGCAGAGTAGGTAACATATAACCATGTCTACACTTGCGTTTCCACTGTTTATGTAAGGTTATAAAATTCATTAGCCAACACAATATTATAAAGCTTCATAATCAAAACATCAAATATTTTTTAACTTTGAGTAATTATGTTACACGAGCCACAAACTAAGAAGACTGAACATACTGAAAACTGCTTTTTACTATTTTGACCAAATAAAATGTACATAAGTTAATTTAGAATCTATTTAATGATATGCATAATTGCTGTTGTGTGACATGGTAATTAAGCCTGAATGGACAACAGATGATTATAATTTTACATTGTCAAGCTAAAATTCTATAGCTCTTCTCTTTATTTTGTTATTTCTTCAGTATTTTCATGACTGGTGGTGATGACAATTTTATGTGATAGCATGTAAGATTTAATCCTTATTACAGGCATAACATTTTATATTGTACTAGTTTTATCATGCTTTGCAGAAATTGTGTTTTTTACAAATTGAAAGTTTGTGGCAAGCCTGCATCAAATAAGTTGATTGGTGCCATTTTCCCAATAACATTGGCTTACTTTGTGCATCTGTGTTACTTTTTGGTAATTCTCTCAATACTTTTTATTATTATATTTGTTATGGTGACCTCGTATTAGTGATTTGTGATATTACTATTGCAGTTGTTTTGGGGTACCACAAACCATACCAGTATAAGACAGTGAACTTAATTGATAAATATATGTGTTTTGACTGCTCCAGTGACTGGCCATTTCCTCATTCCTGACTCTCCCATTAGGCCTGAGATTCAACAATATTGAGATTAAGCCAATTAATAACCTTATGATGGCCTCTAAGTGTTCAAGTGAAAAGAAGAATTGCACATCTCTCACTTTAAACCAAAAGTTAAAATGATTAAATTTACTGAGGACAATATTTCCAAAGCTGAGACAGGCTGAAAACTAAGCCTCTTGTGGCAAACGGTTAGCTAAGTTATGAATGCAGAGGAAGAGTTCTTGAAGAACTTAAAAGTGCTACTCCAATGAACACGTGGATAGTAAGAAAGCAAAACAGCCTTATTGATGATATGGATAAACTTTTAGTGGTCTGGATAGGAGAAGCGGCAAGTACTAATGTTAAAAGTGCAGTGAGTTATCTATCTATCTGTCTATCTATCTATCTATCTATCTATCTATCTATCTATCTATCTATCTATATATATATGTTGTTCAGTGTAGCCACCTTCATTAATTATCTTAGCTAGATCTTACAGATAACTCACCGCAGCTTTAACATTAGTACTTGCTGCTTCACCAGAGCCTAATCCAGACCAATGCCCTAACTCCCTGTCTTGAATTCTGTGAAGGTTGAGAGAGTTGAGAAAGCTTCAGAAAAGACTGAGTTAGTAGAAGTTTGTTCTTAAGGCTAACAAAATAACTTTCTTTTGGGAGAAGATGATATCTTCTTTGATAACTAGAAAGGAGAAGTCCTGCCTGGCGTCAGCATATCAAAGCACAGGATGACTCACTGGTTTGAGACTAATGAAGCTGGTGACGTGAAAGTGAAGATATTCCCTTTATTGCTGTGGTGTAGAACTGAACCCACTGTATCTCCAGGAATGTCTGTAGTCACACATATACATTCCAACCCCATAGCTTTTCCCTCCACAACCAAGGTCTGAATCTGAGTCTTCTGCTGTTAGAGCTCTATCATTACAAGTCTCTCTTTTCTTCCCGTCTCGAGCCACAGATGAGGTTTGAGAAATGTTTTCCCTTCTACACAATCTTCTACCACCTAAGAAGTAAATAAAATGTAATTTTAAAAAGAATGGCTATGGAGTAAGGTCCATCTGGCTTTGAGATCTGAGACCTACTTGAAAGCAGTGTGTGAATTACATAGCTAACATGTAAAGAAGTTAGCTTAAGCACTGACACATAGTTATTTATGCATAATTTGTAATTTGCCTTAGCCTAGTTCCTTTCATCTTTAACTTTCCCAGATCTGTAGAGCTAGGAGCTTTGTGGATCTGATACTCAGATAGCTGGCTTGCCTGCTGGGCAGACCTAGGATTGTGGCAATGCAGGGACTCACAGAACGTGGTCTGGGTAATTTGATCTGTCTGAGAAGTTATGGGAAACTAAAGATAACTCTTTACATAAGGGGAAGGAAGGCTTGTGAAGAAAGGATGGGGGTTCTAAATAGTCATCAATTAAATGGAAACGTTGGCTAGAATAGATTTAGTTATAGGGGTCCAGAAATGGTAGACATGCAAGTGGGTGACTGTCCATGCATTTTCCATCTCCCAACAACTTCCAGAAATAATACCATGGTAGCTGCAGCTAGGTCTTTTCCAGAATCACTTTCACTATCAAAATTCTCCTTTAAAATAAAAAAAAAATTAGGTTTAGACTTCAAATAAGTCTTAGAAGTGGTCATAATATTTCAAGGACAACAAGAAAAAATTCTACCTACATGTTTCTTTGAGGGAGAGAAAATGTTCATCCTGTAATACCTTTATGCCTAACCATACCATGCAAATAACCAGGACAGATAATATAATGAAACTCATTCACAAAAGGATCAGAAAGCAGAGTGGCTCTGTAAATATTTTGACTTGGGTATGTAGGAGGGTGTAAATATTACCAAAGACAGGGGAGCTGGTGTAAAACCAGAATACTGTCCTTCTGATGACTAACTTTGAAGGTGTGCAAAATTTTCCCAGGCTGTTTTCCTTATCTTAAAAAATTAAGAGCTATGTTTTCCCAGCTATGATATAGTTTAAGAAAACATTGCGCATAATTATGCTGTAGCAGAGAAATAATATATAGATGGTTGGAGGTGGTAATGATAGTGATAATATTCATCTGGATTTTATAATGCTTTAGGTACAGGGAAACTCTGACTCATGATTAGCTGAAATAAATAAGCAGACAATTCAAGAAGCTTTTATAACTTTACTTGTTTTTCCACAAGTCAGTTAGAAACAATAAACCAAAGCGTATTTTAATTATTAAGGCATGACAGACTGTAACTAAATTCTCTATTAAAAAGTTGCTGGTGATAAATCAATATAATTGAAACAATACGTGTGCTAATTCCTAATTGATGATTGAATGTATTTGTTGTCAGAGCAGCACCAGCAGAATAATTATATGCTGTCACTATAGCTCTGAGGAAATTGAGGGCCCATGTCAAAAAGAGAGAGGGCTAATTCAGAGATTTTCTAAGTCTTATGATCAAATTTCCAAGAGCACAATTGGGAACATATTCTGGGTACATATGGATTTTCTTATTTATTCTAACTGGAAAGTAAAAACCTATATATAATAATCTGGAGTAGATCATTTCATTGAAAATATAGATTTAATTTGTTAAGAAATTGTTCTGGCTTAGATGGCCTTGAAAAGTTAGATCACTTTTATTTAGTAGGATATTATTAATTGAACATATATATTATTTTAACATAATTAACACCAAATATATTTACTTAGCAAATCTAGAATAAGAGAAAGTCATGGCTCCCACACTCAGTGTTCTAAATAACATTTATATGATAATATTTTTTTAGCTATAATTTTCATATGAAGAATTTGCTTGTCTACAGAAAGACATTGGATCAGGAAATTCAACTGAAATTATAATAAAATAATATACAGTTCTGCACATTCATAATTTCATTACTCCATTTGAAAAGCTATTATTTGCTATATTCCAGTCTTATTTTAGATAGAGGTGATACAAAGTTACATAAAATGTGGAATCCATTTTTAAGGAGCTCACAGTCTAGAGGGTGAAATGAATGTGCAAATACTTGCTATGAAATATGATGAACAAATCATGATATGTATGTGTAAGATATAATAATGGATAAGAAGAGTTAACAATGAATGATTCAGAATGGAGTTTGAGTAAGGTAAGAGAGCTTCAGTAGACTGACCAAGAACATTTCAGGCATACAAAGCACCTAATGGAGAACCAAAGGCACGTGTTTAGTGCACCCTGGTGAGATGTAATTGCAACAACAGCGAGAGGGCAGGGTGGATGGGGAAATATTTAAGTAGATGTCTGTAGAGAAGTAAGCAGTGTGTATACCCCAGTATGCTAGAAAATGCAATACTAATGTGTTTGGATATGGAGAACCTTTAAATTAATTTAAAAAGGCAAGTAGCATAATTATGCTTAATTAATGTATCAATTTAAAAATTATTTTTTAGAAACTACTTTGGAAGTAGATGTTGACATTCTCCTCTCCTGAAGGATTGGACAGACTGGCAATCTGAGGGGTCAGTACCTAGAGGTTGGGTTCCTTATGGCCTGTGGTTGACGTTATCACAGGATAAAGCTGGAGAGTTTTTGATTATTCATGTTTCATAAACAAAGTACTTGAGGTAGCACCATTTTGTTATTAAACATGTAAACCTCCCAATCCTTTTGGAATATGTGCAAGTAGAGGAGTAAGTACCTCTATTCCAATTTTGATCCCAATGACTGCAGGTCTATTGCCTCTTCACAACCCACATTCTCAAAGCCCCAGCTAAAAATACCACTATTTCATCCTCTACTCACTACTTAATGTTTATCAATCTAACTTGTATTCCTACAGATCCATTAAAATCCTCCTTGATGAGGGCATCTTGTTCTATGTAATTGATAATTTTTAGTCCATTTCTCACTAAGGTAATCTACAGCATTTGAAGACCCAAAATTCTACTTGTTGCTAGTGCCATTATCTAACCTGGTTCCCCTTCTGTCACTCGAGATCTCATTCTCCTAACTGAATCATTTTCTTCCACCCATTTATTAAATACTGTTTTTTTTTTTTTTTTTTTATGCGTTCCCATTGTAGCTCAGCAGTAATGAATCCGACTAGTATCCATGAGAAAGTGTGTTCCATCCTTGTCCTCACTCACTGAGTTAAGGATCTGGCATTTCTGTGAGGTGTGATGTGGGTTGCAGATGCATCTCAGATCCTGCATTGCTGTGGCTGTGGCACAGGCTGGCAGCTATAGCTCCAATTCAACCCCTAGCCTGGGAACTTCCATATGCCACAAGTATGGCCGCAAAGAGACAACAAACAAACAAAAAACCTGTTTTTTTCTAAAGATTTTTTTGACCTATCTCCTAAGATCCTTACTCACAGTTAATCTTATACTAGATGTCAAACTTTTTTTTGAAATCTTTCTATATAGCTGATAACAGATTTTAGTGTGTTAACATGAATTTTGTAGCACTTGAAACTCATTTGTTCATGTCTACTTCTTTATGCTCTGATTAACATTTAGGGGCAGGAGTTTTATACAATTTATAGGCTTATTCCTTTCATTTTATATAAAGTACTTGCTGTAATTCTAATATTTATTATATACCAGGCATTATGTTAAATGTGCTATTTAAATCATCTTACTGATCATTACCATTACTTTGAATCATAGTATTATTCTCATTTTACATATGAAGAAACTGCTATTTTAGGAGATAGGTAAAATTTTCAAGATCCCATAGCAAAACAATGTTAGCAGCAAGTCAATTTGATTCTAAAACCTAATGCTTAATGTTTTACATATATTATCAGTTATTAAACCAGAGGTGGCAAATTGGTTGCATCTTTTGTGCCTACCTAAATTGACCGGGGGGCCACCTACAGGGCTGTGTAGATTTTGAGGCTAATTTTGGGAGTACTATAGTTGCTCAACATCATCTATAAATAATATTCAACAGGTAATGGCAGTATATTTGCAATCATCACATGATTTTATATGTGTGATGTACTTAAGAAGGATTGCTAATTGAATAATAAATATATTTTATGATTTTTAAACTAATAAACTGACAGATCTTAAAGAATTTTGTGGTAGAATATTATGATTCCATCTTTATGATTTATTGTATTCCTAGCTGGCAGAGAAAAATAAATAAAAATATCTCTTTGCTTATGATTTTCTCCTCCCTTCCCCATCTCCTCTACTCTCTTCTCTTCCCTACCCTTTATCTTCCTTCCTCTCCCCCTTTCTGTGTCTCTCCATAAATTTCTAAAAATCCCAGTTAAATTTCTAGGCTTCAAGGAAATAAAGATATGTACTTTTGTTTTGTTTGTTTTTAGGGCTTCACCCATGGCATATGGAAGTCTTCAGGCTAGGAGTTAATCAGATTATTAGCTGCTGGCCTATACCACAGCCATAGCAACGCTAGATCCAGAGCTGTGTCTGAGACCTATACCATTACTCATGGCAACGCCAGAACTTCACCCACTGAGTGAGGCCAGGGATTTAGCCCTTGTCTTCATGGATCCTAGTCCTGTTCACTACCGCTGAGCCACAACATGAACTGCTGCACTATTTTTAAATGACCGGTGACACTCTGCTTTAATGCCTTTAAATTAATTTAAAGATGAACTGATATATTTTTGTCAAATTAATATTCCAGATGCCAAATTATGTTACAGATACTGTCAAAATTTAATTAAGATTTTGGTTATTGAGGAGTTTATGTCATGGCTCAGCGGAAATGAATCTGACTAGTATCCATGGGGATGGAGGTTCCATCCCTGGCCTTGCTCAGTAGGTTAAGGATCCGGAGTTGCTGTGAGTTGTGGTGTAGGTCACAGATACAGGTGGGATCTGGTATGGCTGTGTCTGTAGCATAGACCAGCGGCTATAGCTCTGATTTAACCCCTATCATGGGAACCTCTACATGCCATGCGGATGCAGCCCTAAAAAAACCAAAAAATAAAAATTTGGTTATTGATACTATTAAAAATAATACGCTTTCAAGTCAGAACAACACTGCTTAAGAAAATTATAAACTTTTGATCATTATTTTGAAGATGTAACAGGATTAAAGGTAATGACAACGATAACTTTAGAAATAACAAAATATATTAAATTGTGCTAGATACTTTCAAATCAAAATTTAATATGTATATAATAGAAAGGTAGACTTTATTAATCTATATCTGATTAACAATATAGCCAAGTTTAGGTGATGTTATTTTTAAGTTTCACATCTGAAATAGAAGATTCAATTAGGAAGTATGAAATATTTAGTTACTGGCTTTTAAATTCTATATTTATATAATATTCTTTAATTTGTTATAAATTTTAACATTGGAATAGTTTTAAAAATCAGTTACTTTCTCATATACAACAATTACACCACCATTAAGAAAAACATTTTCCTGGAGTTCCCTGGTAGCCTAGCATTTAAGGATCGGTATTGTCACTGCTGTGGCTTGGGTCATTGCTGTGGCATGGGTTCAATCCCTGGTTTGTATACTGCAGGCACAGCCAAAAAAAAAAAAAAAAAAAAAAGGAAAATGTTTTCCAATCAGAGATTTTCCTTCAGGCATCAAAAATTCCTACTTATAGAGTTCCCACTGTGGCTCAGGAGGTTAAAAACCTGACTAGTATCTATGAGGATTTGAGTGATCCCTAGCCTCGCTCAGTGAGTTAAGGATCCGGTGTTGCCACAAGCTGTGGCACAGGTAGCAGATGCAGCTCAGATCTGGTGTTGCTGTGGCTGTGGCATAGGCCAGCAGCTGCAGCTCCAATTCAATTCCTAGCTTGAGAACTTCCATATGTCACAGGTGTGGCCACCAAAAGAAAAAAAATATCCTACTTACTGTTTAGTTATTTCATATATTCTATAAGAAATACATTACTGAAGGTACCCAATGACAAATGGGATAGCTATGAAGGATGGATTCCAATCAAAGACAATGTAAATAAGTTCAGACACAAGATGTCAAATAATTCATACACTCTCATCTTTTTTTCCTACTGTCCAATCAGCACCTTTTGTCTCCATCATTAAAATCATCTACTTAGGCAAGGTATTTCTCTCCAAAAGTTCTTATTGATTGCAAGTACATGTTTTTGAAGACTAACACATTTATGTTTTAACATAGATTAGATATTATTACCAGAGAGAGCTGTGAAACTGGAAACAGAGCCAAGAACAGGGCACATCTAATAGAGGAACACTGAGGAAGAGATTCAGGTCCCAGAGCATTGTGACAGGTACCACATGTCGTGATGCACAGACCTATAGAATCACAGCCCTCAGAGAATTTAGTGAAAGGGATTTAAATAAAAGTGAAGGGGATACAGGAAAGAAAATATAGTGTACTTCTAAATTTTGTTTAGGTTTGACTATAAATCTACATCAAATCCCAATGACACCCATAAGAGAAATTACATGAACTTAATAAATAAAAGCATTTTTTTTTTTTAATTCCTACAGTGGTGCAGTGGGTAAAGAATCTGACTGCAGTGGCTTGGGTTGATGTGGAGACAAGGTTCAATCCCTGGCCCCACACAATGGATTAAAGTATCCTGGGTTAAAGGATATTGTGTTGCTATAGCTGTGGCGTAGATTGGATTCAATCCCTGGCCCAGGAACTTCCATATGCTGTGGGTGCAGGTGTGGGTTTTTTTTTTTTTCTTCTTTTCAGGCTGTTTTTGTTTATATTTTTAAGGAAAAAAGAATGAGATATCAAAGCAGACAGGTAAATTCTTATTTCATCATGCATTATAAAAACATGGATGTGATGAGTTCCACATTGCCCACTTCAAGATAACTCCACTTTACACTGAGATTTATTTTTTGTAGCTTCCCTCAATATAAAACATTTTCTCATTCATGTTATGAGACACTATCATTATTTCTGAACATGTTTTAATTTTCCAATGAATTAAAATTTATCATATACCTAGTGGTTTAAACAAGCAATTATTTATTGTATCATAAATCTAGGCATGGTGTGGCTTGATTCTCTACTTAGATTGAAATCAAAATTTTGGCTGTATTCCTTTCTGGCGGCTCTTGGTAGGAATCAGCTTCTAAGCTCATTCAGTTTGTTGGGCCAGTTCAGTTCCTTGCAATTGTAGAACTGTGGTCTTAGGACATGTCATGTCCTCAGGCTGTGGCTAGAGGCCACTTTCTAATCACAGGAGTGACTATCCCATCATATTTCAAGCCATAGGGATTGTACACCAGAGGGCAGGAATTTGGGGGGCCATATTTGAGTTCTGTCTACTAATAAGTGCTGATAAGCAATTTTTATTACTGATAGTGACATGTGGTAAGAATTACATTCTCTTTACTTTTCACATGCCATGTTCTTAACTCAAGTCCTCATTTTCTCTCCTTCAGACTTTTCTAATAGCTTCTCAATAGAAGTCCTTGCTTCTTGTATTTCTGCCACCTAAATTTGGCATTACCTCCAAGCACAATTATAAACACTGTGATCTCATCACTCAAAAATTTTTACTATTTCCCTAATGCCTTTTAAATAAAATGAAATTTACATGTATAAAATATCCATCATAATCTTCATCAAAACCATCTTTCTGGAATTGCCTTTTGCCTCACTCGTTATCTATAGGCTCCACCCAAATTAACCCCTTGGTATTTCTCAGATTTTCCTGCTTGTAAAAAACTGTATTTCTATCTAGAGGTCCTTGTCTCTCATTTTCCACAATTAAATTCTATCCACGCTTCCAGGAATTTTCAAGTGCAACTTCTCCATGAAGAATTTTGGAATTGCTCTCAGAACTCCTATGCTGAAGCAAATTTTGGCACTATTCACCTAAGTAGAAAGTTATAAACAATATTCATTTTTTTAAAATGTTATGGTCTCTGATGCACATTTAAGTCCCTTGAAGATAGGTAGTGTGTTTTAAAAATATCTGTACTTTCCACAGTACCATGTATAGTTAGTATAATAAATAGGTGTTGAGTAATTACTTAAAAGTTGCCACTCTTTATATGCCTGACCTCCTAATAAGCTTTCTTTCCCAGACAATTAATTATGAGAAATTAATCCTGTTGATTGGTTGGTTTTATTACCAATAATTATGATTAAAGTAAATTAAGAAGACTACTTCCAGTTAATTACTTCCTTCGTTACCTAATTTACCCTTCTGACCCTTCTTGAAAATAATGTCTTTATTCTGAAATCTTAATGAAGTTATTCATACTGAATACCCAATTAGATTGTTCTTCATGCAATAAATTTTCTATTCTGTGCTCAGCTTAAAGAGGCAGATTTCTGGGCTGCTAAAAAAAAAAAAAAAAATTAAACTTTTACCTGAGACTGTTCCTTACTGCTGGACATAGCTTCAGTTATCTAGATTTTTGTTAGTACCAAAACTCTCTATATCATTGTAACTTATCATAGATAAATGACTCTTAGAAAGAGAAACACATTAATGACAATAACTTTAAAAGACTGTAAGCAAACAATGCTGATTGAAAAATTCAATTGTTTTCCATGCTAATTGAAAATACTTTAGAATATGTAAATAAAGTTAAACAGATAATCTAAAACATTATTTAGCTTTCAAGACTGTGACTGCTTCCAGAATTAAATCCCTTTTTATTAGCAATGTTTTCTATAGTAGAGAAAGTATTATTAGTTAGGATAACAAATATGGCTATAAAAATTAAAATAAAAACTAGATATTATGGAACTCAGAAAATCAATATTAAACTAGGAAATAAAAATGATTTGACTTCCTGGATTAGGATAGTTGGGGTTTAAAAGTCATTTTTAATCAGAATGGATAAATATTGCTCAGAGATCAGAATATAAAAAGTCCTGACATTAATTTCTCATCCATATACCTGACAGATGTTACTACTCAATCATGCTATTCTTTCACTCTAGGTCTTAGGCTCAGATTCATCCTTAAAATAGAATTGCTATTACTAATCTTGTGAATTGGAACAAAATATGATACCTTGCTATGCTGTAAAATAAGTTCTGTGTTTTCAAAAGATATCAGCAAACCTTAAAAATCAAGGAGGCTACAAAATTCTCTCACACTCGAAGTATCTAGATATAACTCAGTCTCAACAAAATCTTTCATATGCATATCGTTTCATCTTTCTTTACCTTTTACCTGGCTAATTTTTGCTGTGTACCTTTCCCAGGTATAGTGATATAAACTGAGCTGGTAAACACAGTTTATTAAAACAAATTGATGGTGCTGAGTGTGTCTGCATAAATCATACTGTCCTATGCTACTAGGATAGCAAGAGAGTGAGACTCACCATTTTTGTTTGTTTGTTTGAGTTTTATATATAAGCAAGAAGAATCTTTAAGATGATTTATCCAAAAAACTAATTTGACCAAATAGTGAAACTGGGGCTATAAGTGCCAGCTTTCTGAAATTGCTGGTAAGTGGTAGAGATGAATATAAGATAGACATTTTTTGGCCCAAGGAATTAACCTGACTTGGATCTGCTGAAGGTTTTGTCCCAAAGAATCATGATTGGGTTCATTGGTCCACAGAAATTAGGAGAGAGGAAAAAGTCTATTCTCTTTATTAAGACCTATTCCACTATACAGGCTTGAAATTTTATTGTCTTTCAACAACACAATAGAATCTTATTTTTCTTAATTTACTTCTTTTTCACCCAAACCACATTAGCATAAAACAAAGCTTTTCCTTGACCCTGCTGGTTTTGGTACCTAATCCTATTTTATTGTTTCCTCAATTGTTCTGGTTTTTATATATCCCCCTTGTACTGTGGAATAAGTCTTCTGATTAGTCCTGTACCTGGTCTTTCCGTATTCTTTTCACCCATAAACCTTCATTAGATTAATCTGAAACACAGATGTCTTTGAAGCCATTTCCCAATCATAAAAAAAAGGTCAAATTTTCTTTATGCAGCTTTTCTAGGCCTTCATAATCTGAATTTATCTTCTTTCCCTTTCTCTTTAACTAAAACTATTTCCCCCTCTGGACTAATCTCACTCTCTCCAGAAGTTTCATGCTTATTAACTTCTTACTGTCTCCTCTGCTTAGAATATTTTTCTGGGTTCCCCCAATCCCATTCTTTGTTCAGGTGACAGTTTAAAACTCAATGGATTCTTCAGCCAAGAACAATATTCCTCATTATCTGAAATCCAAGAAAAAGGTGTATGTGTGTGTTTCTTTTTATTATGGAGAAAAGCACAATGTTAGAGTGTAGGCTTTGGAAACATGAAGATGTAGATTTGAACTCTGGCTCCAATACTAAATCATCTTTGTGAACTTGAATTCTGAAGCAGTCTCTCATTTGTAAATTGAGGACATCAGTGTTTAACTTTGGTTTCTGTCTTCAGAATTAAATGAGGTTAGTGTTAAGTACCTACCATAGTGTCAGCCAGAGGAAGCCTGACTAAATGGTGGCTTCCAATTCTCTCCCATTTATATTGTTACCTAGTTGAATTCTGCAGTGTGTATACCTTATTTCTCTAACTGGCGTATTATTACTTTGAGAATAGGGACCCTATCTTTTGTTTCTCTGCTCAGATTTTTTATATATGATTTTTTCTTTTTCTTTTTTTTTGTCCTTTTTAGGGCTGAACCTGTGGCATATGGAGGTTTCTAGGCTAGGGGTCTAATTGGAGCTGTAGCTGCAGGCCTACACCAGAGCCACAGCAATGCCAGATCCGAGCCGTGTCTGTGACCTACACCATAGCTCACGGCAATGCCAGATCCTTAATCCACTGAGCGAGGCCAGAGATAGAACCCGCAATCTCATGGTTCCTAGTCAGGTTCATTCCAGTGTGCCATGGCGGGAACTCCCATATATATGATTTTTTATAGTGGAAAGAATGTTAAAATACTATCATATAATTTAGTACTGTCTCCTGTGTATCTGTGCAAACAGTTCACCTTTTCATCCTGTTTCTTCATATGTAAAAACACCTCTTGGGCTATTGAAAGAATTAAATAATGACAAGATTTATAAACAGGCTTTAAAATTATGTACTTGTATAAAATTTAGAATATTATTATGATAGTTCATAACATTTTAATAGTTAATAATAATAGAAAATAAATGTTTAAAGAATTTAAAAAAATATGGAACCCAATGTTCAAAATTACATTGCTGCCTCTGGAGTGTCAAACAAATGATGCACAAGGAAAATATCAGGGCCTAAGTTTTTAGCTAGATGAATCTCATATCACATGGTAGCAAATATTTCATATCTTGGTAATCCAAAGGAACAGTAAATTAATTACAATTTGATGTTATAAGACAATGCACACAGACATCGAGTTTTTATATAGAGTACATAGTGGAGTAATTCTCTACAAAACTTATTCCTTTAACTCCAGTGTAATGATTGATGCCCTTCTCTTAGGAGAATCCTCTACTGCTGTAAGTCGGTGTTAAAATCTTTTTCAGAATTGAGAAATGCTTCACTTTAAGCATTCTGTAAGGGAACAAGAGTTAAGATAAAGAGATGATGGTATGGACATTCTGCCTTTTCACAAATACTTTGAGTTCCTACTAAGCCATAGACGTTAAAAAAAGTTATCTTATAGTTGATTTACAAGGTTCTGTCAATTTCTACTGTACAGTAACATGGCCCAGTCAGACATATATACATTCCTTATCTCACATCGTCCTCCATCATGTTCCTTCAGAACTGATTGGGCATAGTTCCATGTGCTATACAGCAGGATCTCATTGCTTATCCACACCAAATGCAATCATTTGCATCTACTAAATTGAAACTTCCAGAATATCCCACTTCCTCTCCCTTCTCCCTTGGCAACCACAAATCTGTTATTCATATTCATGAGTTTGTTCTTTTTCTGTATATAGGTTCATTTGTGCCATATATTAGATTCCAGACATAAGTGATATTGTATGGTATTTGTCTTTCTCTCTCTGACTTACTTCACTTAGTATGAGTCTCTAGTTCCATCCATGTTGCTGCAAATGGCATTACTGTGTTCTTTTTATGGCTGAGTAGTATTCCACTGTGCATATATACCACATCTTCTTTATCCATTCATCTGTCAATGGATATTTAGGTTGTTTCCATGTCTTGGCTATTGTGAATAGTGCTGCAACGAACAGAGGGGTGGATGTATCTTTTTCAAGGAAGGTTTTGTCTGGATATATGCCCAGGAGTGGGATTGCAAAGTCATATGGTGGTTCTATATTTAGTTTTCTGAGGTACCACCCATGCTGTTCTCCATAGTGGTTGTACCAATTTACATTCCCACCAAGAATGTAGGAGGGTTCCCTTTTCTCCACACCCTCTCCAGCATTTGTTATTTGTTGACTTATTAATAATAGCCATTCTGACTGGTATGAAGTGGCACCTTATTGTAGTTTTGATTTGCGTTTCTCTAATAATTACTGATGTTGAGCATTTTTCATATTCATGTTAGCCATCCATATGTCTTCTCTAAGAAATGCCTTTTTAGGTCTTTTGGCCATTTTTCAATTGGATCTTTTTCTTGATGTTGAGTTGTATGAATTATTTACATATTTTGAAGATTAAGCCCTTGTCGGTTGCATCATTTGAAACTATTTTCTCCCATTCCATAGGTTTTTTTTGTTTGTTTTTTTATGGTTTCCTTTGCTGTGCAAAAGCCTGGCAGTTTGATTAGGTCACACTGGTTTATTTCTGCTTCTACTTCTGTTGCTTTGGGAGACTGACCAAAGAAAACATTTATATGGTTGATGTCAGAGAAAGTTTTGCCCATGTTCTCTTCTAGGATTTGATGGTGTCTTGTCATATTTAAGTCTTTGAGCCATTTTAAGTTTAATTTTGTGTACAGTGTGAGGGAGTGTTCCAGTTTCATTGATTTACATGCAGCTGTCTGGATTTCCCAGCACCACTTGCTGAAAAGACTGACTTTTTCCCATTTAATATTCTCGCCTCTTTTGTCAAAGATTAATTGACCATAGCTGTCTGGGTTTATTTCTGGGTTCTCTATTCTGTTTCATTGGTCTGTATGTCTGTTTGGGTACTGGTACCATGGTATCTTGATTACTGTAGCCTTGTAGTATTGTCTGAAGTCTGGGAGAGTTATGCCTCCTGCTTGTTTTTTGTTCCTCAGGATTGTTTGGACAATTCTGGGTCTTTTATTGTTCCATATAAATTTTTGGTGTTTCTTTGCTTGTGTTATGTTCCCTCTGTACTTACTTTAGTAAGAGTTTTTATCATGAATGGATGTTGGATTTTGTCAAATGATTTTTCTGCATCTATTGGGATAATCATGTGGTTTTTGGCTATTCTTTTGTTAATGTGATGTATGATGTTGATTTGTATGTGGTGAACCATCCTTGTGGACTTGGGATGAATCCCACTTGGTTGTGGTGTATGATCTTTTTTTTAATGTGTTGTTAGATTTAGTTGGCTAAAATTTTGTTGAGAATTTTTGCAACTATTTTCATCAAAGGCATTGAGCCTATAATTTTATTTTTGGTACTATCTTTTTCTGGTTTTGGTATTAGAGTGATGGTGGCATCATAGAATATCTTTGGGATTATTCATTCTTCAACCTTTTGGAAAAGTTTAAGAAGGATCAGTATAGGAGTTCCTGTCATGGCACAGTAGAAATGAATTTGAGTAGGAACCATGAGGTCGTGGGTTCGATCCCTGGCCTCGTTCAGTGGGATAAGGATCTGGCTTTGCCATGAGCTGTGGTGTAGGTTGCAGACACAGCTTGGATCTGGTGTTGCTATGGCTGTCACATAGGTCAGTGGATACAGCTCTGATTAGGTCCCTAGCCTGGGAGCCTCCATATGCCATGGGTGCGGCCCTCAAAAGACAAAATAAATACATAAATAAATAAGGATCACTATAAGTCCTTCTTTGTACGTTTGGTAGAATTCACCTGTGAAGCCATCTGGTCCTTTACTTTTGTTTGTAGGAGGTGCTTTTACTACATAGTCAATTTCATTTCTAGTAATCAGTCAGTTCAATTGATCTATTTCTTCTTGAATCAGTTTTGGAGGGTTGTATGTCTCTGGAAAGTTATCCATTTCTTCCAGGTTGTCAAATTTGTTGGCATATAATCATTCATAGTATTCGCCCATGGTTTTTTTGTATTTCTGCAGTATTGGTTGAGATTTCTCCTTTTTATATCTTACTTTGTTTGAATTCTTTCTCTCTCTTCTTTGTGAGTCTGGCGAAAGGTAGGTCAATTTTGTTCACCCTTTCAAAGAACAAGTTCTTGGTTTTATTGATTTTTTTCTATTGTTTTTTGAATCTCTATTTTATTGATTTTCTTTTTGATCATTATGATTTCCTTCCTTTTGCTTTAGGTTTTGCTTGTTCTTCTTTTTCTAATTCTTTTAGGTAGTAAAGTTGTTGATTTGAGATTTTTCTTCTTTTCTCAGGAAGGTGTGTATCACTATAAACTTCCTTCTAAGAACTGCTTTGGTGGCATCCCATAGATTTTGAATGGTTGTATTTTCATTATAATTTGTGCCGAGGTATTTTTTAATGTCACTTTCTATTTTTTCAGTGACCCATTGGTTTTTTTTAGTAGCATGTTGTTTAGTATTCATGAAGTCAATTTTTTCTCATTTCTTTTCCTGTGGTCGATTTCTAGTTTCATGCCACTGTGGTTAGAGAAGATACTTGAAATAACTTCTATATGCTTAAATTTGTTGAGATTAGTTTTGTGCCCCAGTATGTGGTCACTCTTTGAGAGTGTTCCACATTCATGTGAAAAGAATGTATATACTGTTTTATTTTTTGGATGTAATGTCCTAAAAATATCAATTAAGTCTAACTTTTCTATTTTGTCATTTATGATCTCTGTTGCCTTAGTGATTTTCTGTCTAGAGGATCTGTCCATTGATGTGAGTGGGGTGTTAAAGTCTCCTAATATCATTGTATTTCCATCAATTTCTCCTTTTATATCTGTTAGTATTAGCTGTATGTATTTGGGTGCTCCTATATTAGGGGCATATATATATATAGACAAATATAATATCCTCTTTTGAATTGATTATTTTATCATTAAATACCTTGGTCTTTCTTTATGGCCTTTATTTTAAAGTCTAGTTTGTCTAATATGACTATTGTAACTCTTTCTTGTCTTTTCCATTTGTATGAAATATGTTTTCCACCCACTCACTTTCAATTTATATGTGTCCTTTGCCCTTAGATGACAATCTTTTAGGCAGCATATTATAGGGTCTTGATTTTTGATTCAGTCTGCCACTCTATGTCTATTGATTGGAGCACTCAGTCCATTGACATTTGGGATAATTATTGATAAATATGTACTTATTAGCATTTTAAAACTTGTTTTCTGGTTGATTCTGTTTCTCCTTTGTTCATTTCTTTTTTTTTGGTTGGATGATTTCCTTTTATTTTATGCTTGTGTTCTCTTCCTTTTAGTTTTTTGTGAATATATTGTTTGGTGTTGATGTGTGGTTGCCCTGTTTTTCAAGTATATTAACCCCTTCTTATATCTGCTTGCTTTAGCCTGATAGTCATATAGTCTCAAACACATTCTTAAACAAATAGTCTAAATTTTCTTACTTTCTTTCCTCATATTTTATGGTTTTGATGCCCTTTTAAAATACCTTCATGTTTATCCTTTTGCTGTTTCTTGTATTTATCATCACTTCTGTAATAGTTTTTTTTTCCTTTTAGATCTGAATAATGGTTTATTTGATTACTTTCCAACTGCGATTTCCTCCATCCTATATCTTCTTACTTCTTTTCTATTTAGAGGAGACCTTTCATATTTCTTTTAGAATGGGTTTGGTATTGCTGTATTCTTTAAGTTTTTGTTTGTTAGATAAATTATTTCTCCTTCTATGTTAAATGATATTTTTTGCTGACTAGAGTATTGTAGGCTGCAAATTTGCTCCCTTTTAGAAATTTGAATATGTCTTGCCACTCTCTTCTGGCCTGTAGTGTTTCTGGAGAGAAATCAGCTGATAGCCTTATGGTGGTTCCCTTATAATTAACTCTTTATTTTTCTCTTTCTGCCTTTAGAAAACTCTTCTTACTTTTAACTTTCCATTTTTATTATAATATGTCTTTGTGTGGTCCTGTTTGGGTTCATCCTACCTAGGGCCCTATGTGCTTCCTATATCTTGATATCTTTTTCCTTTAGATTTGGAAAGTTTTTGGCCATAATTTCTTAAAATATATTTTCAATCCTCTTTTTTCTTTTCTTCTCCTTCTGGAATCCCTATAAGGTATATATTGCCTCACTTTCTATTATCCCATAGATCTCTTACATTGCTTTTGTGTTTTTTCATTTGGTTTTCTGTCTGCTGTCCTGATTGGGTGATTTCCATTATTCTATATTCTGAGTCATTTATTCATTCCTCTACATTATTCACTCTGCTCTTCAGTGTCTTTTACTCAGCTTCTGAATCTGCAAGTGAATTTTCTAATTTTTCTAGGCTCCTCCTTATATTTTCTATTTCCTTCCTAAAATAATCTGTATTACTATTCATATCCACTCTTAATTTCTTCGTATTCCTCATTAATTCTTCAGTATTTTCACTATCTCCTTTTTGAACTTGGAATCTGTTAGACTGAACAGGTCTGTTTCATTGTTTGCTCCTTCAGGAGAATTCCCCTATTCTTTTAACTGGGAATGGCTCCTGAGTGCTTTATTTTACTTATATTTTTCTTATTCTGTGAGTTTAGGAGAACCAACTACTGTAGTCTTGGAGGGCTATTTACATGCAAGAATACCCCTGGGTAATTTGTGAGGGCTTACTAGGTTTTCCTTTTCCTTTTTCTTTCTTTTTTCCTTTCTTTTTTTTATTTTGGCATGAGGGTTGCTTTTGTTGTGGATGCTTGTTGTCTCTTTCCAATTGTGCGCAGGCAGTTATCCCCTTGATAGGGGTGCTGATATATGGCCTGTGTATGCTTCCAGGGAGAATGGAGGCAATGGACTGGTCTAGTAGCCAGTGCTTGGTTGCTGGGCCCTTGACAGTGGCAAGGACCCATGGGGAGGTGGTGTAGGCTGCTCTTGGTTGCTGGGCCCTTGGAAGTGGCAGTGACACTCAGGCTGGTATAGGTGGCACCCAGAGCATTGGGAAGTAGCAGCAGCATGTGAGTGCATTCCCAGGTAAATGAAAGCAACAATGGGTGGCACTCAGTTGCATTGCCCTCCTCTGCATCTGCACTAATCCCTGAGGCAACCAAGGCCACAGGTGAGGCCTGTGCACAGATCCCTATGAGTGGGGGCCACGCCCACCTCTGGAGTCTGAGATGGTTGTGGTGGTTTGCCCCTGCCTCCCATAGCCATCTGTCCATAGCCCACACAAACTGTGCTTTGCCACCTGTAGCATGTGCAAGTGGCCCACCCATGTGCACAAAGATATTCCTATGTTGGTCCACCCTTCCTTCTCTTGCCCTCCCCAACAATGGTGCCCTGCTTCAGGTTTCCTCAGCTATGGTACTCCACTCTCCAGCTCATGGTGTACTGCTCCCTGGCTCCTCAGGCTGTCTCCACACATGAAGCCCTAGTCCTCTCTCCAGAACTGGCCTCCAGAGCCTGAATCTCAGTGCTCAGCCCCTACCCAAGCATATCAGGCTGTGGGGGTGGTATCAATGATTTATGCAGCTCTCTCTCTGCTTTACCCTCCTCAGTCTGGATGCTGCACCAAGGTTTTAAGGTCCCTCCGTCTCGGCCTATCTCCCTGTCCATTAGGTGGCCTCCAGAGCAAAGGTTTCTCTCTTACTTCACGGCTCCCTCTCAGGAGTCTTGATCCCATCCTGATTCCCCTCCTTTTCTCTCTATCTCTCTTCCCTCCCTTTTGTTCTACCCAGCTATGTGGAGGGTTTCTTGCCCTTTCTAGAGTTTAAGGTCTTCTGCCATCATTCAATAGATGTTCTGCATAGATTGTTTTACATGTAGAATTTTTTAAAATATGTTTGTGGGAGGTGAGCACCACGTCTTACTCCTCTGCCATCTTGATCCTGCCCATGCACTGGAAATTAAGTGATGAGCACCACAGAGTACTTAGATACATGGTTAGCTAGGGAAATGCAAGATAAACAATTGTATCAATAAATATAAAATACTGTGTCAAATGTTCTGGGAAAAAAAAATTAAGGCAAGTGCTCTGGAAGACTTCTAAGAGAAGGTACCAGTTGAAAACCATTGGAAGAGAGGAAGCCAGTTATGTAAGACCTGGGAAAGATCACTGATGGTAAATGAATACAGACATTTAAGTTCTCCAAGTGAGATTTTGTCATTTTTTGAAGAATGTACCCATTAAATTCTTTTTCCTTGAAAACCACAGTATATCTGTTTCCTGCACTGAAACTGACTGCTTTACTGAGAGTGTGGTGATAAAAGACCTGATTCAGAATATATTTAGAGACTTAAGCCAAAAGTCAGATGAGCTATATCTGGAGCATGAGGGAAAAAGAAGATAAGGATTATTATGATTGCTGGTTTTCAGTAACTTGGTCAATGGTAGCACCATTTACAAGATGTTGAGACTAAATAAGGAGGTTCCTGTTAAGTTTGAGATGCTTATTTAAGTGGGGTATGAACCTGCCTAGTATTTATGAGGATGTGAGTAAAAATCCTTGACCTTGCTCAGTGGACTAAGTATATGGTATTGCCCTGAGTTATGGTGTAGTTCTCATATGCAGCTTGGATCTGGCATCACTGTGCTTGTGGCATAGGCCTGAAGCTGCAGTTCCAATTTGACTCCTAGCCTGGGAACTCCCGTATGCCATGGGTGTGGCCCTAAAAAACAAAACAACAACAACAAAAAAAAAGGATACATTTCTTTAATCCAGATGGAGAAGTAGAGTATGTAGCAGAGCATGAGTCTGGGGTTCACTAATGATTTCTGAAGCCTCTTAAACCTCTAATCTTTTAAGAATAAATAAACTTAATAGAGAAAGTTTCCTTTAGTTTTCAGTAAGATTTTCTGGATGATGCCCTATGCCAGTTCAGCAACAGGAAGAAAGAGTCAGAGGGGTGAATTACTGAAGACAATAACTTTAAAGAATTGTGCCTAAAGAAGCATGGCTGGAAACAGTCAAAGCTTCCAGCAAGCTTTTTTTTTTTTTTTTTTTTTTTAGAAATACTTTACTGATATGGTTCCACTCCTGCATTTATATTGTACCTTCCTTTATAAGTAAATTGCAGAAGATCCTTTTAGCTTTTAAATAGCCTAACATTCTCTAATTTCTTGAATTTTTGTAATTTAATACTAGTTCTTAAGAGGAAATGGAATGGCTAGTGTGTCAATCAAGGTTCAGCTGAAGACAATTAAAAACATTTTATTTGGATTAAGCAAAAGAGATTTAATGCAGGGACCTGGACATTTACATAATGTTTGAAAGGGCTGAATATGCAAGCTCTAGGCTGAGCTTAAAAAATTATTACCAGAAGAGCACTGCAGTAAAAAACAGATGTATAGTATTTTCTAGTTTGCAGGGGTCATTTTATATTTTCCCATATATTAATTACTTCAATCCTAAGTATTTTTACCTAATGACTTAACAACTAGTGAAGGTTAGATCTTAGTAGTGAATCCAGGCATTGTAGCTCCTCAATCTGTGCTTCTAGCCATTGTGACCTACTCCCTCTGTAGGTACTGACCTAGTATAAGTAAGTGGATATTTCTGCCAAGGTTAAGAACTCAAAGGATTTAAGAAGTAGCTGCCCAAATTGCACTGTTTCAATTCCATCCATGCCAGAAAGATGAAAAGTCCAATGTATAAAAAAAGCCCCATGACACATAAAACCAGGGTACAGACATTAGGACTTCTGACACTTAAGCTAGTAAGAACACATGCATCAATTATTGTAGGAGTGAGTCTGCTTGGTGAAAGCTTGATGACTTCTAGAACCCTAACTTGTGTGATGTAGCCTTCAGCCTTCCAACCTTTTGATTTCAATAAAGCTACAAAAGACATGACTGAATTTTTCTGCAGAGCACGGGCACAACCAGGCATAATAATGTACAGATAAGGTGAGCCTAAAACTGAGGTCAATTGACAGCACTGTTCACAAACAAACAAGTACACTTTACATTACAAATATACTACAGTTACATATGGTTCTACATTTTCTTTGATGCCAGAATAATTGATGACAGCTGGGAAGGTAATATCTTCAAATTATCATAACACAATATACCGGAACTTGTCATCATCTGAGTATTTCAATAACCACGGCTCTATGAGTCTACTTCTACCCCTTGGCTCCTGCCTCTATCATCAGGACAAAGGGAAATAGGCAGTACTATATGATGGGAGCATCCCAATTAGAGCTGTAGTGATAAATATCAGTTTTTGATGCTCTTTTTTCCTGACTGAAATATATATAAAGCAAATATTTATCCTCAGATATTATCTTTCCTCCTCCTCGAATAATTATGGCTGCTTCTGGTTTACAATAAGGGAGCATGGGTATGCAGAAAAGAGTCCATGAAAATCAGGATCTGTTTCATCTTTTGTATTTAAATTTGCAAAAAAAAAAATCAAGAAACTATAATTATGGAAAATCAAGTAATGTTGATACAAACAATTTTAAGATTATGAACATAGTTCCTTCTTCGATTTTAATCTAAAGAACATCAACTCCTGTCCTCAAGCTAAGCTTAAAACTTAGATCTGGCTCTTGCACTTACCTGGTGTACAGTGTTTTTTTTTTTTTTTTTTTTTAGGGCTGTACCTGCAGCACTTAGAAGTTTCCAGGCTAGGGGTGAAATTGGAGCTGCAGCTGCTGCCTACACCACAGCCACAGGAATGCTGGATCTGAGCCTCATCTGCAACCTCATCTGACAACGCCGGATCCTTTATTTACTGAGCAAGGCCAGGGATCAAACCCGCATCCTCATGATATTAGTCAGATTCCTCACGCAGTGAGCCACAACGAGAACTCCAAGGTGTGCAATTTTAAATGTTACTTATGACTTCCATGGACAAAATACTCATTAAATGTTAATTATTAATAGACTCTGATAAAGATACACAGATAATTGTTTCTTCACTGGAGTCTCTGAGCTTATAACCAAGCCCGACCTGAATATAATACTTGTTGAATCCCCTAACCTCATGACCTGCTTCCTCATTGACAGTGAGCTCATGATCCATGGCTCAATGTAATTTTTTCTTTCCTGGTAGGCTTGAATTAGACCTCAGTCCAATTACTTGTTTGGCTAATCATTTGATAATAGCTGTTAGCAAAACAAAATTGAAACACTGACATTTGTAGAATTATTTATATCAAAGAGACAGATATTAGAAAGAATACGAAATTCTTTAGGCAGAAGAGAGAGGAGAAATACAAGGATGAGGAAATGTTTATGAAAAAGTTTCCATGGTGTTTGGTTTCTAGTAGCAGAATCATATGGGAAGATCTTCTTAGAAAATATGTTGTTAATTAGGCCAGGATAGTCTCAGAAGTTTCACTTGAGCCTTCCTGATACAGTGAGTATTTGGAATACCAAACACAATTTTCATGGTTTACTCACCTCATTGTAGGAAAGATGTATACCCTTAAGATCATTAGACAATCCTCTAGTCTTAATAACACCTAATTCAAAACTAGGACTAAATAATTTTTATATTACTCCTGGTGGGAAGGAAGCAAATCTGTAGAGATATTGATAAATTTTTTAGGCCTCAAATATCTCTTAATTTTTTAGCATTATTAAGACTCTGTAACTGTTAACCTAACACACAGACCTAACACACAGACCTAACACACTGACATTAGATAAGTGAACTTAATAGTCATGGAAACAAATTTTGACTAATCCCTGCAGACAAGATATTAGTATCATATGGAATTTGGATTTCTGCTTTTTATTCTCATATAAAACTAAAAATAAATTAAGCATAGCAAATGTGTTATAGACTGAAATATATAATGATGTGCACCAAACTATAAGGGATGTTATCAATATAGTATTAATCTCATTGAGTTAGTTACACGCTAGGTCCTGTCATCAGGTGAAATGTTCTTAATCAGTCTGTTAATATTGCCTCCATTTATTTCATTTTCTACAGGTACCTGGAAGCTATGAAAGCCTGAACTAAGAAAATCTGAATAATTTTAAAGTATTAGGGCAGTTAATTCAATTTGTGAAGTCCTTAAGTTATCCATTAGTGCTGTAGCCAGAAACTAGAATGTTTAATGTATTCCTTTTCATGGAAAATAAATTTCCCTCACTGTGGAATTACAGCATGGATAATACTGATGAACTGTTTTAAAGGACAAAAAGATATTCTGGATAAGTTACGGTGAGCTCTCTCTCTCTGTTCTTTCACTTAAGGGGAAAAGGATGATCATAAGTTCAAAATGATTGAATTGGCATTCCGTCTCCTGGGAAAAAATCAGTAGTTTTATTTCCATTCCCTTCTTCCAGATTAGAAATGGACCTGTCATTTACCCTGGGAAATGGATGAGAAAGGATTTCTTGGTTGGGAAATCCTAGTTATTTGTGAGATTTTTTGAACACTTCTCATGTTAATGTATGAGAGAGATTTATAGCTTATGCTAAGACAAACTCCCTGACTGCACAAGGATAATAGAAAAACCATTTATCATCTATTGATGTTTCTAATTTAAGGTTAGATTTGTAGAGTGAAGTCTACTAGCAAAAGGTGCACTTTTCCATCTTAAAGGATATAATAAATCATTGTGAATTCTTTTTGTTTGAAATTTAACCTATGATTTTATGACCTTAATCTCATTGTTAAGGTTGTAATTAATTAGTCACTAAACTATCTCTTTTGCTGAAGACAATGGCGTAATTTCAGGGCAAGTGTTTATTAGTTTAAGGCTCTGAATTAATGTGTTATACCCCCTATATGAATATACTCCCTACCTTTTCTAACACTCTTCCCAACATCATAACACAATGAATCAAACTAGAATGAGCGTTAAATTGTAGACGAGTTATCCGAAAATGGTCTAGACCCTTGCTTTTTCTCTTGTCCCTCTATATATTATTTGCTGTAGAACAACACAAGTGATCTTTTTCAGTTTTTCACTTAAAACTATTCAAATAATGTCCACTGCATTTAGAATAAAATTAAATTTCTTACTAAGTGCTAAAGGTAAATAGTACCTTTATGATTTCTCTCAGCTTTTCTTAGTTTTTCAGTTTTGTCGGCAGTGTCCCATCTGCTCAGTATCTCGAGAAACACTGCCTTCCTTCTATCCTTGGAACATGTGACTCTCCTTCTCTGCCCCAGAAACTTGGCATATGCCATGGTTTCTACCTTCTCCCACTCCTCACATGCTTAGGTCCTTCTTATTCTTCAGATCTCATTTGACATATCACCTCCATTGAGGAGATCCACATGTCTTAGCCTCTCTTTTGGCTTACTTTATGGCTTTATTCACAATTTATAAGCATTTTATTTAATTGTCTGATGATTTCTTTATATTCTACTTCTACTTTTCCATAAAGTAGAAGTGCTAAGCATTCAGCAATAAAGTTGTCAGCCTTGTTCACAGAGGTGCCTACTTAGTACACACTAGCTAAAAATAAAACCAGGTTTGTCCTCCTCAGCCCCATCCTTATGTAACTTTCCATCATTGTATGTAATTCTTTCTATGGGAATCCACTTTGGAGACTTTGGGAATGCTATCATTGCTTGGTTATAGTACATGAAATGACAAAATATTTGAGGGTTTCAGACACAGGTTTATATCAAGCTTCACAGGGATCAGATAGTAAAACACATTTAACTGCAGAGGGCAGTGCTGTCTAATGTGCTGCACAGCAATCCCCTGACTCAAAACCTACACTGTTTATTTCACATTTGATGTCCTTTGATGGATGCTCTAAAATTCTTTCATTACTGTTTTAGCAATGTGTTATGCATTTACACTTTAGAAATGACACTTCTTATTAGAAATATCAGAGTTTTAGCTACAGATGCATCTGAGTGTTTCTTAAATTAACTGAATGGCCCTTAGGAAATGATTTTTTGAAAAATTGTAGCTACTTGCATTTGGGCCTAATTTCTGACTTCACTTCCTTTAATCTCTCCTTTAAAAAAATGCTTTTGGGATTTAATCGGATTTAGCAGTAAGTAATGCAACTGCCAAGCAGCCTCGCTAATTTTTAGAAGGCTAAAATAGATTTAGAATCTGAAGTGTTTTCTCTCATGCTCTTGCCTACAGATTTTCTGGCCTCTTGTCTTTCTCATCACATCCAAATTCTAAACACTGTCAGATTAATCGCTAAAGTATATCTTTGATCCCATCATTCTTCTCTGATCAGCTTTTAGTTAGCACAATTTAGTTTTCAAGACCCTCCAGATGTTGCCTGATATCATCTGTCCAATCATATTCTAAATAGTTCCCATGTTTTTGTTTGAGCTCTTCGCTGCCAGTCAAACCTGCATTAGGAAAGGAGCCTCTAAAAATCCGGCAGAAAACTGAAAGACCTAGATTTGGCCTCAGATTTACCTTATGAATATTGTGAAATGTTCTTTTTACTTTCATGACCTATGCTATTGACTAAATTCTGAGATATGAAGAGAGAGGCCTCCTTTTCAGAGCTGTGATCAAAGAAATGTTTGAGATGCTAGACGTGGGGGAAGGAAGGAATTAGCTATTAGGAAAGTGGTTTTTCTTTGTATCCTTTTCAATACTTGACCCTTATTAGGTTAGTGGTTATTTTCTTTTCTATTCCTCTCCTCCCCTTTAAAAGTATATAATGTGTTATGAACCTGTGTATGTAACATGTCCTTATATGAGATATTTAGAAGATATTGTGTTATCTTCACAAGGTATACTTATATTATAGCTCTGGTAAAATTGGAAAAAACAAACATTTTATTTACCAATAACAGACATAAAATATTAATGACAAATTAAAATTCTTTTTTTCTTTCTCTCATTCTTTTCTTCCCTTAGAAAGGAAATATTATTTTTTTCCTTAGTGATGAATCACACCATTAAGCAGTCACATATATGAAAGGAAGCCCAGAGTAGTACAGGAGACATATGAAAATATTGTTACATATAAGTTAAATATATTATGTATCTATCTTCATCAGCATCATCTATCATTATAGTAGAAAGGCAAGGCATTTACAAGACCAAAATTATTGAAATATATATGTGCATAATCTCCCTCCTATCTGTAAACTTCAGTTACCTATTTCTCCTCTCCACTACAAATAAATAGCCACGGTTATTGTGTTCTTCTCCATCCTCCCTAAGGATTATATGCATAAATTTAAAAATACAAATATATTAAAATTTTTTTATTTTCTTTATACACATGGTAAGGTACTTGCATTTTTCATTTAATGGTATATACTGAATATCATTTCATAGTAGTATGAAAAGCTTTTTTATTTTTCTTTATAACAGAATAGTATTTCATAATATTGACATAGCACAATTTATATAACAAGTATCTCTTTATGGCCATTTATGTGCTTTTTGTCTTTTACTGGAACAGTTATAAGCAATGCTTCGATAAAAAAATAATTTGCAACAATTATTTAATATGTTTAAAGCTATATCTGTAAGTTAAAATTTCACTCAAATACTAGATAGCTGTATTAGTTTTCTATCACTGCTGTAACAAATTACCATGAACTTAGCAACTTAACACCATTACATTTGCAAATTCCCTTTGACATATAGTGTAGCATATTTATAGATTATGGATATTAGGGCATGGATTTCTCTGGGGAGCCATTACCACTACCACACTAGTTTAGTGCCTAATATGTGCAGTATTGTATATATTTTTAGTTTTGTCTTTCAATGTTTCTTTTTTTTTTTTCATAGTGAAATTTATTACTCTTCACTTTTGGGTTGATGGAATTTTGAGTTACTGTTAGAGTCAAATTCATTTCAAGAAAAGGGAATTATTCTTCCATGTTTTATTTCAGAATGTTAAATGTCTCATTCTCATACTTAAAATTTTAATCCCCTTGGAAGTTACTTTATTATAAGATGTAATATAGATCTGCTTTTCTTTGCCCAGATTGCTATTTAATTGTCTCTGCATAGGATTTCCTAGTTTAGAGATTTACATGGCATCCATGAGTATTTAGGGAACTTCTAAAATTTCAGCAAACTTTTGCATGCATATACATTTTCCTGAAAAGAGGATAACAAAATCACCTCATTATTGTATAAAGAATACCAGACCAGGTTTAGGGACCTGGGCTCCTGAATTTTGTTAATGAGAGCTGAATCTCTGATTCTGAGAAGTCTCACCTCTAAAATGAGAGATGTGTGATTACATGAATTTAGTATTTTTATACTATATCTATATATAGTAGGAAGGCAATGCATTCTACTATAAAATTTCTAAAATTCTTTCCAGTTTAAAAAATATGAACTAATTGATTTTAGTGTAAATTATTTAGAGCTTTATAATAGCTATTTTCTTAAGCCAAATGGATCTAAGAGAAAAATGATATAAAAGATCATGTATATTGGAAAAGAGTAAAGGGCTCTCTAGTTACAAACCAAGTTTTTATGGTATTACATTTCAATAATTAAAACATTCAGTTTCAGCCAAAATATCTATAACTAGAAAAACACATTCTTGTAGTTGTTATTAAATTGGCAACAAACACACACACACAAATCCAACTAAAATCCTGCCATGGTTTTACTTTTTCATTTGTGATTGTGAAGCATCTTTTAATATGTTGACCTTGTAGCATTATAAAGTTAATCATGGACAGCAATTCATTTGTTTGAACTGTGTCTTGATATTTCCAAAAGAAAATAAGTATACTGACAGTATCTGGCAGTTTGACAAGAGCAGGTCACATTAACAGTTGAACCCATTTCAGATTATCTTCATCAAGCTGTTTGGATACAACTGAAATGTGTTCTATATTCTAGCTGTTTAATTTTCAGGTTGTGGCATGCAGCTTTATGGAATCTTTTTACTCTTCTTGGATTTCATATAGTGCTGATTTTCTAAGACAACTTAGAACAAAATTCAAGGAGATCTCTGATTTTTCAATACAATAGTCTGCTTAGTGCATTATCAGTACAGATAGTGCATTCAAAATGTGCCAGGTCATATTTCTCATAAACCACATAAACATTTATATAAGTTGATTAAAAAAGTCTATAACATAAACTAAGAGAAACAGTAATGTGGTTAAAAATCTATAATACTTTTATAGCAACTATTTATTTTATTTTCTGTAATTTTATCTTAGTGTGATGTGTCATTGTCATGAATTAATTGTTTGTGGATGCTCAAAAAATCATAGAAACCTATAATGGAAAAGTAAAATTTCAGCTGAAGAAATTTATTTTCATCCATTTACTGAAATGATTAACTTCTGAGAGAAAGCAGAATAACATGATTAAGACATAAAGAATGTACTCTGGAGGGTTGTGATTTTGCATAAGACAAAGTATACCATACTGGGTTTCTCTCACTGACAAAAACATTCAGTCCATAACAATTGCATTATCCAATCTGAACAATAGGGAAAAATACTGAAAAAATTAACAAAAGCTCAAGTTCAGGTGAGACAATAAAAATAAAAAATTCATGTCATTTAAAGGGAGACAGAAGAACAAAAATTATGAAGTGTTGAGTAACTATTTGAAAAAATTATTCCTGAAAACATTCCAAATGTGGTGAAGGATATAAATCTACATATTCAAGAAGTTTAACAAACTCCAAACAGAATAAACCCAAAGAAATTCTTGCCTAGGCAGAGCATAAGAAAATTTACGTTTTAGCTTAAAAATAAAGAAAAGAAAATTGAAAGAAGAAAAAATCCTTGAATGAGGATTTCCTATCAAAAACCTTAGAGACTTGGAGTAAGGGCAGTAACATTTAAAATGCTGAAAGAAAACAAATATCAACCAGAATTCTATATTCAGTGAAAATATTAGGAATGAAGGTGACATAAAGACATTCTCAGATAAAGTGAAACTAGGAGAATTTTTTAGCTGACTTGCTCTAAAATTTTTGTGAAAAGGAGTTCTTAAGATAAAAGCAGTATCAGAAGGAAAGTTAGCACATCAGGGGAAAAAATAATAGAATTTTTAACTAGCTCAGTAAATGTAATATACTTCTCATGAAGTTCTTTAAAATATATTTGATGGTTGAAAGCAAAAGTATAATATCACCTGATTTTCAATGTAAGTAGATGTAATTATGAGAACTAAAATATAAGAAGATGATATGTAGTATATATGTTAATATATAATATATAAAATATATGTTAATATATAATGTAATATTATTTACATTAATATATGTAGAATAGAGGGACATGTATATTTGTACATTGTGCTTAGAGTAGTAAAATAATGAAACTAAGAAGACTGCAAGATAAAGAAGTCAGGAACAGGGTAATAGAAGTCCATAACACAGTGGGGGCAAACTGAAAAATATATATGAAAATTATAAACCTAAATTAAAACATATCAATAATTACCTAAAATGGTACCAATTAAAAGATAAGGATAATGAGATTGGATAAAAATGACTCAATTATATGCTGTTTATAAGAAACTAACTTCAAATACAATGATATAGGAGTTCCTGTTGTGGCTCAGTGGAAACAAATCTGAATACTATCCATGAGGACACAGGTTTGATTCCTGGCCTTGCTCAGTGGGTTAAGGATCCAGCGTTGGCATGAGCTGTGGTGTAGGTCACAGACATGGCTCAGATCCTGTGTTGCTGTGGCTGAGGTGTAGGCCAGTGACTGCAGCTCCGATTGAACCCCTAGCCTGGGAACCTCCATATGCCACAGGTGCGGCCCTAGAAAAGGCAAAAAGACAAAAAAAAAAAAAAATATATATATATATATACACTACACAAATATTAATCAAAATTCATGTAATCATATTAATATCAGGAAAATAGACTACAGAGCAAAGAAAATTGAGAGCCAATAATAAACATTGCATCATAAACAAAGGACCAGTTCACCAAGAGTAAAAAAAATCACACCTTCTAACACAAGATATTCAAAATACATGAAGTAAAAATCATAAAACCATAAGGAGAAATAGATAAAGATGGAGACTTCAATACTACTTTGTCAGGAATACATAGGACTAGTATTCAAAATATCAGAAAGGATATAGAAGAGCTGATATACTTCATCAATCAATGTAATCTATTAAACATTTATAGAAAATTCCACCATCCCCCAAATAGTAGAATGCATATTCTTTTCAAAGTTACATAGAACATTCATCAAGACATACCATATAAAATTAACCTTTACAGATTTAAAGGAACCGAAATTATTTAAAATATATTCTCTGGCTTACTATGAAATTAAAATAGAAAATTTTTTAAATGTAATGGAAAAATGACCAAGACTTGAACTAACAATGCACTTCTTGGTGATTCATGGATTATAGGAGAAGGCTTGGAGAAATTAAAACATATGTTAAATGATCAAAAATGAGAATACACAATATCAAAATTGGTGGGATGTAGCTAAAATAGTGCCATAGAGAGAAATTTAAAGCATTAAACACTTGTATTAGAAAGAGCTCAGATCAATGTGTCTATCTTAAGAAATTAGAAAAAGAAGAGCAAAATAAGACTAATGCAAACAGAAGTAAAAAAATAAAATTATGAGCACAAATCAATGAGTTAAAAACAGAAAAAAAATAGGGAAAATCAATGAAACCAAATGCTGTTTCTCTGAGAAAAAATTAATAAAGTTGATAAACCTCTATAAGTCTGACAAAGTAAAATAGAATAGTAAAGACACAAGTTATCAATATTAGAAGTAAAAGAGCCGCAGACTCTCTTGATGCAAAAAGGATTTATGTGCAAAGATTTGTTTTTATATTGTATAATTATAAGCAATGCTTTGTGAATACATTCAGTAACTTTGATAAAATATTAATTCCCTAATAATCACAAAGTACCCAAACTCACCCCAGATGATACAGATAACTTGAAAAGCCATATAACTATTAAATAAATTAAATTTATATTTTTAAATCTTCCACCAAAAGAAATCTTCAGGCCCAGCTGGTTTTGCTGTTGAATTCTACCAAACATTTATAGAAGAAATATCATTAATTCTATGGATAACAGAACAGAGAGCCTTTCCCAACTAATTTTATGTGTCAAGCATAACTCTGATATCAAACCAGACAAAGAGAATAATAAACAAAATTATTCCTCATGACCATAGATTCATAAATCCTTCACAAAATATTACAAACTAAACCAAGCAATATATAAAAGGAATAATACAGTAAACCAAATAAGTTTTTTATTTCTCAGAAAATCAAGGCTGATTAAATATTCAAAAATCAATTGATATAACCTATGAATTAGCAATTTAACAAGAAAAAAACACATGATAAAGTCCATTTATGCAGAAAGTTTTTGACAAAACTCAACATTCAGTCATTACCAAAACTTTCTGTAATCTAGGAAGAAAACACTTTATTCACAGAGCATTTGATGTCTACAGAAATTCAAAGATAACCTTCTATGTAATAATGAAAAGTAAAAACTTGAATGTTTTTGGCCTAAGACTAAGGTAAGGATGTGTACTCCTGGTACTATTATTCAAGGTTCTATTGGAAATTCTAACCAGTGCAGTAAGGCAATAAGAATTAAAGTTCACATAGACTGGAAAGAAAGAAACAAAATTATCTTTATTTGCAGATGACATGGTTGTCTGCATAGAATATACAAGAAATAGTACCAAAAAAAGATGGAAGAAAATGAAATTTCCTAGAAGTAATATACAAGTCACAGAATACCAGGAAAACACTCAAAAATCAACTATACGTCATTTTTCTGCAATGGACAATTTGAAACCAAGTTAAAAAAATCTTTCAAAAACAATAGTTTCAAAAATGAAATATTTAGGTATAAATTTATCAAAACAGATATGGATTTGTATGCTGAAAACTACAAAAAAACTGACAAAGATAATGAAACAATGCCTAAATAAATGGAGAGACCTTTTTTTTTATTTTTTTATTTTTTTTTTTTTTTTGGTCTTTTAGGGCTATACCCACAACATATGGAAGTTCTGAGGCTAGGGGTCAAATCAGAGCTATAACAGTCAGCTTACACCATAGCCACAGCAATGCAGGATCTGAGCTGCATCTGTGACCTACACCATAGCTCACAGCAAGGCCAGATCCTTAAACTACTGTGCAAAGCCAGGGCTTGAACCTCATGGATACTAGTCAGGTTCTTTACCACAAAGCCATGAAGGGAACTCCAGTGGAGAGGTATATTGTCTGCATGGATTGGAAAGCCGTTTACTGTATTATTCTTAATGTAGTAAAGTGGTTGAATGACCTCATTGACCTAGATTTAACACAATTCAGTCCGCAACAGGATATTTTTGTAGAAATAAATAAGCTGATTTTAAGCTATACATGGAAAGGCAAAGGGTTAAAATAATTTTGAAAATAAGAATAAAGGTAGAGGAATCAGTTGGCAAAGATAACACAATAATGATATATTAAGCAACACAGATCATGAGAAAGACCAGAAAGGCTAGAATAGATCCATACCTATGGCTAAGTGATTTTTCGCAAAAGTTAAAAAACAAATTAATGTAGAAAGTAGAGCACCTTAAATAAGTGACATCGGGACAAGTAGACATCCACATTAAAAAAAAATCTCAATTTAAATCCCACACCAAATACAAATATTAACAAAATTAATCATAGACCAAATGTAAAACACAACAATGATAAAACTGAGGAGAAAAGACTTGAGAAAAATCTTTGTCATCTTGAATTTGGCGAAGAATTCTTCAACTGACATCAAAAGCACAATCTAACAGAAATGTATTTCTGTATTTATATACACATATAAACTTAAAAATGTTAACAAAACACAGCTTTTGTTCTATGAGAGGCATAGTTATGAGACTGAAATATAAGTCATATACCTGGGTAAATATTTTCAATCATATATTTAGCAAAGCATTTATGTTGATAACATAGGAAAAATTCTCAAATTTCAACAATAAAAATACAACAATCTCATCTAAAGATGGGTAAAAATGTAAACAGATGTCTTACAGGAATTGCCACTCTATACATGTTTGAATGGCTAAAAGAAAAATTACTGATAACTACCAGGAACTTGTGAGTTTTCAGAAAAACGAAATCTCACACATTGCTGGTGAAACTATAAAATGGCATAGCTGCTCTGGAAAACAGTTTTGCAGTTTTTTATAAGTTAAACCTACCTCATCATTTCCCAGCCTGAATATTACTATATAGAAGTGGAAACTTACACTGCAAAAAAACTTGTACGTGAAGGGTTATAATAGCTCTACTCACAATCACTACAAATTGAAAACAAATATTTTTCAGTTGGTGAATGGATAAGGAAACTGTGTGAAATACTATTCAGCTATTAAAAGTGAGGAACTACTTATGCATGCACTAAATTTTATGAATTTCAAAAGCATAATCAGAGGATTCAGGAAGATAATGGAGTATTAGGATGTGAGAATCACCTACTCCCACAAATACAATGAGAATGCATCTACTTTTGGAACTATTTGCGCAGAAATTTGTTAAAAACTGACAAAAGACTTCAGGATTATGATAGGGCAGGAAAGACTTCATGAACCAAATAGGACAAAAGAAAGAAGAAAACAAGAAAAGAGAAAAGAAACAAGACAGGACCTGCACCCCTAGAAGGGAGCTGGAAAGAGGAAAAGATCCTGCACCCTGGGAATTTCCCCCATCAGTGAGGAGACCAGCCAGGATGGAGGAGAAACTCTAAACAATCTATATGAAGCAGTTAAAAATGGAAACAATTCTCCAGAAATGGTCAGTGCTACAGCAACTGTGTGCAGGTGCCAACAGGTGTCAGGAACTAAAACTCTTGTCTTAGACATCGGACTCAAAGAGAGAGCTGGAGCTGACTACATGGGAATAAAACATGGCTGGCCATGTGGAAAAAGCCTGGAGGGACTAGAATACAGGATGATCACATTTGAGGGCATAAGCTAAGACAACCCAGTTGGACTTAAAGGCTAGGTGCCATTGTTTGAGGGTGCTATAGCCTCGTTTCCTGCATACAATCTCAGGCTGCAGGACACTCTGCTTCAGCTCTGGGAGCCACTTGGCAGCAGCAGCTGCCTAGCAACATCTGGGAAGCAGCACCACTTTTGGGGCTACGGAAAACTTGGAGCATGCACAGGAACTGCTTGGGGAATAACACAACCTCTGGGGCTCCTGCCAGTGGTCCCTGAACTAACAGTGCTTTTTTCTTGCTACAAGAGCCAACAGAGGGCCACAAGGGTGCACTCCCTGTGGGAGCTGCAAACTGCCCAACTAGGAAAAGCACAAGCTCTGTGGCTCCAACCAGGTGACCTGTGGGGCCCATGTCAGCGGTGCTCCTTCCATGCCAAGGGAGCCATGGGAGGCCCATTGGTCCACATTCTGAACCATGGCAGCTACAGATAGCACTCCTGTCAGCAGCCAGGTGGAGGGAGGGGACACCAGAAGTGCACATCCTGCAGCTACAGATAGTCTTTCAGCAACATTTAGGGAGCAGCCCCTGCCTTTGGGGCCACAGAGAGAGATCCCTAGAGTGGGCAAACAAGGGGAGTGATACTGAATGGCACCTGCCCTTAACAGCTACAGAGAGCAGTCCCAAAAGCCTCCCCAGCAAAGGGAGGGACTACAGGGGCAACTTCTAACATTGCCAGCTACAGGAAACAGTCCCGAGAGCTACCTTGTAGCAGGACAGGTTGCAGGAGCCATTGCTGCCCCCAAAAGCTACAAAAGCAATCTCATGAAATGTGAATCACTGCCACCTTCCTCACAGACTCCATTCCTAGCAGGCACCGAGCCCCAGGAGAAGCAGTGTGATACTGCTGCTCCCATCACTTGCTCTAGGTACATGTGGACTCCTACCACCACTGAGAACTTCAGGACTGGGCACCTGCTGCTGCATCTATATATCTTCTGTCAAAGATATTATAATAGTAAGTTATACATTATGAGATGACAAAGAGGTAGCTTTCAGACAAAGGAACAAGACAGAAACAGACAAAAATAACTAAATGATGAGGACATAGGGAATTTACCTGAAAAAGTATTCAGAGTGATGACAGTAAAGATGACCTAAGATACTGGGAAAAAAATGGAGACACGGATCAAAGAGTTAAAAGAAATGTTTAATAAAGAGCTAGAGGATTTAAAGAGAAAAAAACCACAGATGGATAGAATATGAAATGAAAAATACACCAGAAGGAATCAATAGCAGGGTAATGGAGGCAGAAGGATGAATAAGTGAGGTAGAAGACAAGAGTGGTGGAAATCACTGCCACAGAAGAGAGTAAAGGAAAAAGACTGAAAAGAATGGAGGAGAGTCTAAAAGACCTCTGGGATAACATTACCAACATTGGCATCACAGTGGTTGAAGAAGGAGAAAAGAGAGAGAAAGGGCCAGAGAAAATATTTAAGAGATTATAGCTGAAATGTTCCTAATTAATATAGGAAAAGAAACACCCACTTAATTTGAGGATGCACGGAGAATCCCATACAGGATAAACCCAAGGAGAAACACAGTGAGACACATACTAATCAAGCTGACAAAAATTAAATCCAAAGAAGAAATATTAAAAGATACAAAAATTAAATCCAAAGAAGAAATATTAAAAGCAACAAATAACATACAAAGGAACCTTCATAAGGATAACAGCTGATTTTTCAGCAGAATCCCTACAAGCCAGAAGGAAATGGCAAGATATATTTGAGGTGATGAAGAGAAGGAATCTAGAACAAAGAATACTCTACCCAGCAAAGGTCTCATTCAGATTCAATGGAGAGAGCAAAAGCTTTCCAGACAAGCCAAAGGTAAAAGAATTCACCTCCAAACAAGCTCTAAGACAAATACTAAAGAAACTTCTCTAAGCAGAAAAGGGAAAGCTATAATTAGAAACAAGAATATTACAAAGTGCAAAAGCTCACTGGTAAAGGCAAAGGTAATGTAAAAGTAGTAAATCACACATTGATAAATATGGTATCAAAACTAGCAAGCATGGAAAGAGGAGAGGACAAATGCACAACACTAAAAATTAATTTGAAATTAAGAGACAAGCAACCAGAAACAATTATGAACTCATAAAGATGGCTATCTCAAATTTTAACAGGAAATAAAAATCAAAAATCTAGAATGGACACACATATAAAAAAGAAAAAGCAATCAAATAATAGCACTAAATAAGGTCAGCAAATCACAAGAGAAGACAACAAAAGAAGAAAGGAAGAAAAAAGATCCAAAATAACAATCTAAAAAATTAATAAAACAGTAATAAGTACATACTTACCAATAACTACATTGAATATAAATGGATCATAGGCTCCAACAAAAAGACACAGACTGGCTGAATTAATACAAAAACAAGATCCACACATATGCTGTTTACAAGAGACCCACTTCAGATCTAAAGGCACATATAGACTTAAAGTGAAGTGATGGAGGAAAGTATCACATGCAAATGGAAACTACAGAAAAGCAGGAGTAGCAATACGCATATCAGAAAAATTAGATTTTAAAATAAAGAAGGTCATAAGAGACAAAGAAGGACATTAAATAATGATTGAAGATTGATCCAAGAAGAAGATATAGCAATGGTAAATATATATGCACCCAACACAGGAGCAGCACAATATATAAGGCAACTGCTAACAACCATAAGAGATGAAATAGACGACAACACAATAATAGTGGAGGACTTTAACACCTCACTTATGCCAATGGAGAGATCATCCAGACAGAAAATCAACAAGGAAGCATAGGCCTTAAATCACTTATTAGACCAAATAGACTTAACTGATATCTATAGAACTTTCCACCCCAAAGCAGCAGAATATACTTTCTTCTCAAGTATACATTAACATTCTCCAGGATAGATCACATCTTGGGCCACAGATCAAGCCTTGGTAAATTTTAAAAAACTGAAGTTATCTCAGTCATTTTCTTTGACCACCAAGAAATGAGACTAGAAATCAACAAGAATAAAACAGCAGAGAACATGAACTCCTGGAAGATAAACAATATGCTACTAAACAACCAATAGATCATTGAAGAAATCAAAGAGGAAATTAAAAGATACATAGAGACAAATTACAATGAAGATATAACAACCAAAAAGCCTATGGGATACAGCAAAAGCAGTTCAGAGAGGGCAGACAATAGCAATACAAGCTTATCTCAGGAAAGAAGAAAAAACTCAAATAAAAACCTAGCCTTGGAGTTCCTGTTGTGCACAGCAGAAACAAATCCGACTAGTAACCATGAGATTGCAGGTTCCATCCTTGGCCTTGCTCAGTTGGTTAAGGATTCAGTGATGCCATGAGCTGTGGGGTAGGTTGCAAATTCAGCTTGGATCCTGCATTCCTGTGGCTGTGGCATAGGTCATCAGCTGTAGCTCTGATTTGACCCTTAGCCTGGGAACCTCCATATGCTGTGGGTCTGGCCCTAAAAAGCAAAAACAAAACAAACAAAAAAACTTTAACCTTACACCTAAAACATATAGAGAAGGAAGGACAAAGCCCCATATTAGTAGAGGAAATCATAAAAATTAGAGCAGAAATTAATGACATAGAGACAAAGACAACAATAGAAAAGATCAATGAAACCACAAGTTGGGTTCTTTGACAAGATCAAAAAAATTGATAAGTCTTTGCCAGACTCATCAAGAAAAAAAAATAGAGGGTTCAAATCAGATCAGTAAAATCAGAACTGAAAAAGGATAAGTTACAACTGACTCTACAGAAATACAAAGGATTATAAGAGTATTATGAATAACTGTACACCAGTAAAATGGAAAACCTAGAAGAAATGGACAGATTCTTGCAAAGATACAAACTGCCAAGACTGAACCAGGAAGAAAGAGAAAATATGAACAGACCAATCACAAGCACTGAAATTGAAAACATGATTAAAAAATTTCCAAAAAACAAAAGTCTAGGATTTGATGGCTTCAGAGGTGAATTCTATCAAAAATTCAGAGAAGAGTTAACATCTGTTCTTCTGAAACTGAAATGAATATGGTAAAGTTGCAGGATACAAAATTAATACACAGAAATTGATTTCAATTTTATATACTAACAATGAAAGATCAGAAAGAGAAATTAGGGAAACCGTCCCATTTACCATCACATCAAAAAGAATAAAATACCTAGGAATAAACCTACCTAAAGAGAAAAAAAGACCTATACTCTGAAAACTATATAACACAGATTAAAGAAATTAAAGATGGCACAAACAGATGGAAAGATATACCATGCTCTTGAATTGGAAGCGTCAATATTGCCAAAATGACAATACTAGCCCAGGCAACCTATAGATTCAATCCCTATCAAATTACCAATGACATTATTTACAGAAATATAACAAAATATTTTACAGAAATATAACAAAATATTTTAAAATTTGTTTGGAAACACAAAAGATCTCAAATAGCTAAAGCAATTTTGAAAAGTAAAGAACCTAACTGGAGGAATCAGGTTCCCTGGCTGCAGACTATACTAAAAAGCTACAGTCACCAAAGCAGTATGGTACTGGCACAAAAACAGAAATATAAATCAAGGAAACAGGATAGAAAGCACCTATGGTCAACTAATCCATGACAAATGAGGCAAGAACACACAGTAAGGAAAGATAGTTTCTTCATTATGTGGTGCTGGGAAAACTGGACAGCTAATATGTGAAAAAATGAAACGAACATTCTCTAACATCATACAAAAAATAAATTCAAAATGGATTAAAGACCTACACGTAAGACCAGATACTATAAAGCTCCTAGAGGAAAACATAGGCGGAATGTTTTGACATAAATCATAGCAACATCTTGTATGAGCTCCCTCCTAGAGTGATGAAAATAAAGGCAAAAATAAACCAGTGAGACCTAATTAAACTAAAAAGCTTTTGCACAGCAAAGGAAACCACTAAAAAAACAAATAGACAATTCACAGAATGGGAGAAAATCTTTGCAAATGATGCAGCTGACAAAGGCTTAGTCTCCAAAATGTACAGACAACACATACAACTCAACAATTAAAAAACAAACAACCCAATTGAAAAATTGTCAGAAGACCTGAATAGACACTTCTCCATAGAAGACATGCAGATGGCCAGCAGGCACATGAAAAAATGCTCAAATCACTCATTATTAGAGAAATTCAAATCAAAACTACCATTTCGTACCACCTCACACCAGTTAGATTGGCCATCATTAACAATTTAGCAAACAACAGATGCTGGAGGGTATGTGAAGGAAAGGAAACCCTCTTTCATTTTTGGTGGGAATGTAAACTGGTCCAATCACTATAGAAAACATTATGGAAGTTCCTCAGAAAACCAAATATAAAACTACCATATGACCCAGCAATCCTACTTCTGGGCATATATCCAGTTAAAACATTCATTCAGAAAGATACTTGCACCCCTATGTTTACTGCAGCCTTATTCACAATAGCCAAGACATGGAAACAACTCAAATGTCTGTCAACAGATGAATGGAGTAAGATGTGGAATACTATTCATAAAAATACAATGGAATACTACTCATAAAAATGCACAAAATAATACCATTTGCAGCAACATGTATGAAACTAGAGATTCTCATACCAAGTGAAGTAAGTCATAGAGAGAAAGACAAACACCATATCACTTATATGTGGAGTCTAAAATATGGCACGGATGACCCATCTACAAAACAGAAACACATCACGGACATGGAGATCAGACTTGTGTTTTCCAGGGGGGTAGGGGAAGAGAAGGGGACAAATGGGGAGTTTGGGGTTGGTAGATATAAAATATTACATTTAGAACAGATAAGTAATCGGGTCCTACTGTACAGCACAGGGAATCGTGTCCAGTCTCTTGGGTTTGAACATGTTGGAAAATAGTATGGGGAAAAAAAGTATAATCTTTGAAAAAAAAGCTAGCCAGTCTCAAACACATGTATACTATATAATTACATTTATACAGCATTCTTGGAAAATTTTTCAGTCAACATGGAAAAAATTCAAATGTCCGTTGGGGATGAGTGGATAAAGAAAATATATCTATATACATAATGGAACATGATTTGTCCTTAAAAAAGAAGGAAATCCTGCCATTTGTGACAACACAGATGAATCTGCAGATTATCATGTTAGGTGAAATAAGCCAGTCAAAGAAAGACAAATACTTCATGATTCCACATATATGAGGAATCTAAAATAGTCAAAGTCATAAAATCAGAGAAGGCAATAATGACTGCCAGGTGTTGGGGAGGATGGGAGAAATAGGGAGTAGTTCAGTGGATATAAAGATTTAGTTATGCTAGATGCATAAATTATGCTATACAATACAGTTACACTATAGTTATACAATACACTATAGTTAATAACACAATATTGTACACTTCGAAATTTAAGAGAGTAGATTCCATGTTAAGTGTTCTCATCACAAAACTGAAGGGACACAGGAAAATTTGGGAGGTTTTGGACATCTATAACCTTGATGTGGTTATAATAAAATATGAGTTTGCAAAGTCCAATCTTACCAAAATGTGTCCATTAAATATGTGCAGTTCTTTATATATCAATTATACCTTAATAAAGCTTATTTTTTAAAAGTACACATATAATAAACTTTTGTTTTTTGTCTTTTTAGGGCTGCACTTGTGGCATATGGAGGTTCCTAGGCTAGGGGTCGAATCATAGTTATAGCCAATGGCCTACGCCACAGCCACAACAATGTCAAATCTGAGCTGCATCTGCGACCTACACCACAGCTCATGGCAACGCCAGATTCTTAACCCTCTAAGCAAGGATAGGAATCAAACCTGTGTCCTCATGGATACTAGTCAGATTTGTTTCCGCTGAACCATTCCGGGAACTCCTAAGCTAACATTTCAAACCAAAAAAAAAAAAAAAAAAAAAAAACCAGATAATAATACTCAAATGATAGAGAATTGATCATTAGGTGGAAGGAGACAGTGACTGCAGAGCAATAACATGAGAGATTTGGAGATTATATCTGTGGTTATACAAATCAAGACGTGTTAAAATCCATAGAATTACACACCAAAATGTCAATTAAAAACAAATTAATTTTAGGAAATAAGATACCTTTTTTTCTTAGAGAAAATTTTAGGATCATGAATAATCCCAGAAATATCTCTAAAATGAAAAGGTGTAAAAATTAAAGCTGATACATTTGCAGAAAGTAGAGTGTAGAAGTTTCTCCCTTGGTTTGTATAAACCTGTCCAAGTAAGCATTGCTGCATTTTAAAGAACCACATATTCCTGAAATTAAATTTTATTTGACTCCTTGAAGTGAACATTTTATATGACTCCCCAGTTTGTGAGGTAGCAGAGGAAGGAAAAAGCTACTTACGAAAATGAATTTTTAAGTTAATGTGTGTATAGAGCAATATATGGAAAAGAACCTCATGGCTCTCATAAGACTTCTAAATTTACATAGTGAAAGCACTGTAAATTCTCAAGGGTTTATGATAGGCCCTCAAATGTAACAGATAAGCATCTGTACACTGAGATAAATGTCTTTATTTGGGTACTGTAAAGGAAAATGTTTTCCTTTAGTCTTGGTATAAAAAGGTAGTGAATGGAAACATCCATTTCTTTTCTTTTCACTCACACAATCTCTACATTATATATTTTGATTTTTTATTAGTCAGGTATTGCCTCTCTAGAGATGACTAGAAAATTTTGCCTTGATGTCATCCAAGTATCTTTTCAGAGATATTTGCTTGTAAGCAAGCACATCTTATCCTTTCCAGATTGTGTGTGCAGTATCATCGTGAAGACTGAAAGGAAAACCTTTACGTAGATGTGTTTTATACAATCGTTCTTTGACTTCCTTTGGGATTTTTGTCTGTTGCTGTGTTTAGAAAAAAACAGACATTTTTTAAAAAGCACTGATTATTTTTCAAAGGGCTAGGCATTTGCAATAGATGGCATTTCAGCTGAGATGCATTCAAACCAGTTCTGCAGAAAGATATTTCTTGATGACCCTAGACTGCATACTCTGGACAAAGGACAGACTTTAATAAATGTCCAGCACTCACCTAGGGAGATGTTACTTTGACTTTTGGATAATTATGCATCATCAGCTCCATTTTAACTGCCTTTTCAACTAATGGGTTGTAATTATTATTTTTTCTTTAATAAGTACTTCTTGCCTTAACTCTCTTTGAGATAATCATTTTCCCCCTTATTTTAACCACATTTTTTTTTCCTTCTCAAAAGACCTAATGATATTTCTCTCTAAATTCAGAGGTACCATACTCTAGTTGCTGGGTGAGAAACCAACTTCCACTATTGCTTAAAAACTAAGAATAATTGTTAAAGTAGTAGCCTAACTCAAAATGAAATAATTTACTTCTTTTGTAAATGGAGGTTATATTTAATACAAACACTTTTTTGAGGGGATTTGGCAGGCTTTCCCTTCTTTAACAAGTAGGGAACTAAACTCTCCAGCAGGCATTTTGAAAAGACCACAAATTTGCTGGAAATTTATCAGACTCCTAGAGAACATTGCCTCTGAGGGAAAGGTCTCCATTATTTGAATGTGCTCTGTGAATCCAGTCATCAATTCCATCAATTTGTAGGTTGCTAAAGCTTTTCAGATGGTGGCCCTGATGAAAGCTAGCAAGACTTTAATTTAGTTTTGATTTTTTTCGCCTAAAGTTAAATATTTGCTGTCCGTTGATCAATGAACAACTCTGCAATTTCTTGGTATTACTCTGACAAGTCTTAAGGCAGACTGTAATTTCCTGTGAAATATAGTTGTCTTGAGGTGGAACTACATGTAATAAGCTCAATATGAAAACAGGAATAGAGGAGCTGCTACAGGGTTTTTTCCTTTGTATATCCCCTTTCCCATGCTCCTTCCCATTTCAAACAGGAATAATTTCTCTGCCTTTTTAAAGGACTTTTCTTTCCAGTTTCTGTTTTGAATTATTTATACTTTATGGATATAGATCAAAATCATGCTGTCAGTATCAAAGAGCAGAGGGATGTTTAGCTTGAATCATTTAAAATGTTACTGCCAGCATATTGGAGTGGTAAAGAAATAAATAGATGTGAACTTAGTGGACAAATGGGAGTCCAGAAGTGCATATGGAAAGAAGAGTGGTATCTGTGGCTAAAAATAGGAAAGAAACAGAGGGAGAAAAAAAATCTATTATTTGCAAAAGACTTCTGTTTTTGACAATTAAAATCAATTTAATAAACACACAAAAATAGATCAGGCAACATGTCCAAAGATGCCACCTAATGCAGAGAATTTAATCACCATAGTTCTCTCCTCAAGACCAGAGCCTGTGCAGCATTGAAGTACACTGAAAATACAAAATACATTAAATAGCTGTTTATCCATTTAGCTAATAAAAGCAATCACTGTGTATCAATCTAGTAAGGAAATTCTTCTAATAACAGAAACATATACTGGAATAGTCCTTAATGAAGTCCTATTATTATTAAAAGGAGTGAGAGAATATGAGCTAGTTTTGGTCTGATAATTTGTTCCTTTTGCTTTGTTTGTTTGCCTCACATAAGATCTCCTATAATATATACTAGGAAATGTTTCAATATGTGTCATCTTTGTACACTTTTTTCCAATATCAAAAGCCAACAAATTTAGATTGGGCGTTTGGGATCAGCAGATGCAAACTCTTATTATATGTAGAATGGATAAACAAACAACAAGGTCCAACTGTATATAGCTTAGGGACTATAGTCAATATCCTTTAAGAAACTCTAATGGAAAAGAATATCAAAAAAGAATATATATATACATATATATATGTATGTATATACATATATACACATATGCATATATATACATACATATATACATATATACACACATATGTGTATATACATAAAGATATACACACATATATGTATGTATATACATACATACAGATATACACATACATATATATACATATATAATATATATATATATACATATATATATTATTACCTGAATCACTTTTCTGTACACCGGAAAGTAACATAACAGTATAAGTCAACTCTACTTCAACAGAATAAATTAAAATTAAGCAAAAGAGTAAGATATTTCATTCCTTGCCCCTGGGGAGAGAGAGCATTGGCAGGTGACTTAAGTCCTGCCAATCAAATTCTCTAACTCAGGACTTGGAATGTTGATGGTCAGAATTCACCTGTTACATTTTCCACCACACTATTGACCTGCAGCATCAGTGTTCAGAACAGACTACTTCTGCTGAAGAAACAGTCTCGTTTCCTGCTATTTCAGCCTTCAGTATTGCATTGATGCCTCCATATTTTCCAAACTTGGCCCAACAGACTTCATCCAATAAATTCCTTAAAACTCATCCAACAAATTCCTTTTTCTTTGACCTGAGATTCAAAGTCAAATTCTGGAGTTCCCGTCGTGGCGCAGTGGTTAACGAATCCGACTAGGAACCATGAGGTTGCGGGTTCGGTCCCTGCCCCTTGCTCAGTGGGTTAATGATCCGGCGTTGCCGTGAGCTGTGGTGTAGATTGCAGACGCGGCTCGGATCCCGATTGCTGTGGCTCTGGCGTAGGCGGTGGCTACAGCTCCGATTCAACCCCTAGCCTGGGAACCTCCATATGCTGCGGGAGCGGCCCAAGAAATAGCAACAACAACAACAACAACAACAACAACAACAAAAAGACAAAAGACAAAAAAAAAAAACAAAAACAAACAAACAAACAAAAAAAAAAGTCAAATTCTATTACCTGCCATCAAGAACTCTATCTGATTCAACAGAATAAATCTTTCCTAGGAAGGGCGAGCCTGACTAGCTATTAAAAATCTGTTATATCCAGTTAACCTGTTTTTAGTAAGAAAAAGTGGTCTACATAAGTATATAAAGAGGGAAATGACAGGAGGCTGCCCCTCTACTAATGATTTCTGGTTGGCACATATCTTGTGTTTGTCACGTAAGTCAGTCATATCTGCTTCAATTTCTATCAGAGAGTGTGTTTATTTTCTTTGGCTTAAAACTGGAAGAGGAAAATGGTATTTTCCAGGCTTTATAAAGTTTTTGTGTCTGTAATTCATTTGTTTCCGAGAAATTTCTTTAAAAAGAATTTAATTTGAACTTACACGCCCATATTTAAATTCGAAATGCTTATACATCTTAAAAATATATGAGGAGTATGCGTGTGGCACAGCAGAAATGAATCTGACTAAGAACCATGAGGTGCAGGTTTGACCACTGGCCTGGCTCAGTGGGTTAAGGATCCGGCATTGCTGTGAGCTGTGGTGTAGGTCGTAGACATGGCTTGGATCTGAGGTTGTTGTGGCTGTGGCATAGGCCAGTGGCTACAGCTCCAATTCGACCTCTAGCCTGGGAACCTTCATATGCCATGGGTTTGGCCCTAAAAAGCAATATATATGGCTATTATAGGAGTTACCGCTGTGGTACAACAGGATCAACAGTGTCTCTGTGGCAGCAAGGATGTGGTTTTGATCCCTGACTCAGTACAGTGGGTTAAGGATTCAACATTGTCACAGCTGGGGCTAGGTAGCAACTCAGGATTGTTCTGATTTGATCCCTGGCCCAGGAACTCCATGTGGTGGCCAATATATATATATATTTGGATAGTGTAGAAAATTTATGTTGAAATATTCATTTATATGTAGTTAATATACATAAACATGCAAGGCAAAGTAAAAATTAAACCACCATTTTAATGACTTATTTCCTTGTGTAAAGTGTAAAGTGTCTAAATTTCAAGATAAGAGTGGTTATGTGTCCTCAGGAGTGTTTCTCCTTTTAAAGACAGGAAATTGAATTTAGTGCTAAAGGGCTAAAGAACTTTCCTTTAGAAGATCAGGATTTGCCTCTGTACAAAAGATAGTGTTCCCTTTTAATCCTATTAATCCACGTTAATTCACTTTATCTACTAGCTCAGTTAAATATAACAATCCATTTTCAGCTCTCTGACAGAGTCATCTAAATTTATTTTAGGAATTATGACTTCAGATATGTGATTTTTTTTTGTGGTGTGTTTGTGTGTGTGTGTGTGTCTGCATATGCGATTTGTAACTTTAAGTGTTTATGCTATATAAAATCACCTGACCTCATTCTTCTTAAAACATATATCTCTAACACATATACCCAATAATTTTAGAGTTCCATACGTATATTTTCTAGAGAGATATAACTGCTTTATAAGCATACTACCACAAAAAAGAAGAAATTAAGAAATTCAATAATTTCATCAAATTAAATTCTTTAGATTCTTTATTTGTTAGTTTTCTGAGTATAAATTAACAGTAAGCTATGAATTTATAAAAAGACATACTGTCAAAAGAATGCCACAGTGTCATATATTTTAGGTATCATAAAAGATCTTAATCTCATTTCAATTCCTATCAATATAAAAGATTTATGAATTTAAGAAGGAAAGCCTCTTCTCTATGATACAAATTTCCTTTATATTTTTATTTTTTAAGTTAAAAAATACTTCTCATGTATAGTTGCCAATTGTCATAAACAATTTACCCCCCAAATTTAGCAGTTAAATAACCAAAAAAAAATTATCAGAAAGGGAAATAAATAAAAGAATTCAGAGTTCCTATCCTGGTGCAGTAGAAAGAATTCAACTAGGAACCATAAGGTTGTGAGTTTGATCCCTGGCCTCACTCAGGCATTGCCATGAGCTGTGGTGTAGGTTGCAGATGTGGCTCATATCTGATGTTGCTGTGGCTGTGGTGTAGGCCGGCAGCTACAGCTCTGACTAGACCCTAGCCTGGGAATGTCCATATGCTGTGAGTGAGGCCCTAAAAAGACAGACAAAAAAAAAAATTCTATTTACAATGGCATCAAAAACAATAAAATACTTAGGAATAAACTTAACCAAGAAGGTGAACCTGTACCCTGAAAATTATGACACTGATGAATAAAACTGAAGAAGAAACAAATAAATAGAAAAAATATTTTGTGTTCATGTGTTGGAAGAATGAATGTAATTAAATGTCCACATGCTGAGAACAATCTCCAGAATTGATATAATCTCTATCAAATTTCAAACTTTTCAAAGAAACATAATAAAAATCCTAAGCTTCATATGGAAGAACAAAAGACTGAATGGCCAAAGCAAACCTGAGAGAGAACAAACCTTGGGGCACCATATTTCCTGATTTCAAACTATACTGCAAAATTATAGTAGTCAAAACTGTATGGTAATGACATACAAACAGACACATAAACAAATGGAATAAAAGAGAGTCCATAAGCAAACCCATGCACATATGGTCAATTAATTTTCGATAAAGGTGTCAAGGATATATAATGGCAAAAAGGTGATCTCTTCAATAAATGGTGTTGGGAAAACTGGACAGCCATAGGCAAAAGAATGAAATCAAACTCCCCACCCCAGTTTATACCATGCACAAAAATCAACATAAAATCATAGCTGTAGTAATTAAATCAATGGAGAAAAATTTTGCAATATTTAGATTTATCTAACCACAACATTTTATACTTTCTATATTACATATCTTTTAATTTTGTCAATTATAGTTCAATAACAAATAATTTAAAAATAAAATAAAATTTGGAAAGAAAACAAAAAAGAGCTCAAAACATATTTATTATCTCACAGGTTCTTTGGACCAGGATTAAGGAACTGCATAATTGGGCCCTCTGCTTCAAGTTCTCTCAAATTCAAAAATTTAAGTTATATATCTTATTGAAGGAATGACTAAAAATAAATTGTGCTTACATTTCAAGGCATCATTTGATATCCTTATTCTGATTTTTGTGGCAGTCTTCACTGAAAGCAAAGGAATGATCATGTTGATATTTTAGTTTGAATACTGTGAGTACTAACCAATTTAATTCCAAACATTTAGCTAAGAATTATTTTCTATTCTTCTATTCAGATTACAAGTAAATTATAGTGGTAATACACAAGCAAAAGAATATCAGAATAAAAAACACTGTGACATAATACATTAAATTTAGAAAAGGAAAGAAGCTTGGGAGTTACATGTTAAGTGATGATCACTTTTCTGTCATCTCTCAGCAGCAGTTACCAGATTTGATCACTCAATCCAAAATCCTCACAGTATTCCTTTAATTTTATGGGATGCACCTGCTTAGCCTATTTCGTGGGTTTTTCATCTTGTGTTATACCTTTGAATTGTAGAATGCCAGGTCTAAGTCCTGGGCCTTTTTCTAGTATTTTGAATACTCAGATGCGGCTGCAGCTGTGGCTCGGATCTGATGTTGCTGTGGCTGTGGTGTAGGCCGGCAGCTACAGCTCTGACTAGACCCTAACCTGGGAATGTCCATATGCTGTGAATGAGGCCCTAAAAAGACAAAAAGATAAAAAAAAAAAAAAGAATTCTATTTACAACAGCATCAAAAACAATAAAATACTTAGGAATAAACTTAACCAAGAAGGTGAACCTGTACCCTGAAAATTATGACATTGATGAATAAAACTGAAGAAGAAACAAATAAATAGAAAAAATATTTTGTGTTTGTGTTTTGAAAGAATGAATACAATTAAATGTGTTGTTCAAGGGTCAACCATAGAGTGTATATATTACCTGTATGTGTTAATACAAGCTACTTATATAAAGTAGTAAAATGTAAATTCACAATTGGAAGTCAAAGAGCACTTACTGCATAGGTTGTTAGGAAGATTAAATGCGTTAAATATTTAAAGTGGCTAAATAATTAAGTGACCAAAATTTTAAAAGAGCAAAATCTTTAAAGTTAAGAAGAGTACTCATCTTTTAGTAGATACTTAATACCTTAGCTATTTTATTTCTTTTAAATATCATCAACTTCCATTCAGTTACCCAGCCCAAACCTACTGTAATATTCTTGATATCTTCCTTTTTTCTCGTATGCTCAATCTTCAATCCATCATCAAGTTCTATGGCTCTGTCTCTAAACATATCCTAAATCTATCTTTCTATGTCTACCCACCTCTACTCTCTCTCATTTGGTACATTCCAAACCGGTTTCCTTGTTCCTATTTTTGGCTTTTTATTAATTGACTCAACAGTAATCAAAATAACTTTATGTAACATACACATATATTATGTTATATATGTTATATATATATATGTATTTATGTTATGACATTCTCTACATTCAAAATAAAGTAAAAAAAAAAAAAATGAACAAAAATTTACTGTGGCTTCCCTCTATAGCTATCCTTGCCTCTAAGGCTTCACAATCTGATCTTTCTTTCTCTCTGACTGTCCTACTCTTTACCATACCCTAGTCATAACGGACTTCTGTTCCTCAGGTGAACCAAGTCTATTTTACTTAAAGTTACTCCTATACTAGGAATGTTATGCCTATTGTAAGGGCATAATTGTTTTTGTCATTTAGATTTCTGTTAAAATGTCCTTCTACCACATTTGTGTCTGAAAAGTACTTTTCCTGACTTCTCAGGTTGCCTCTACCAAATCTAATTGCTTACAACATCTTCCTATTATAGTTTATTTATCACACTAATTTCTATCTAGAATAAACTTGACCTTTTCTCTTTTTTTGGTCTTTTATTTTCTGTCTCATCTCTAGAATGAAAGCTGCACAAGAGCAGAGACCGTTTTTGTCTTGTTTTTAGTTCCTTTAATAATGTCTGATAAGTTGTCCAGGTTTAATAAATACTTAGAATGAATGAAGAAATAAAATGAACCACCCATTAAATTTCATTTTGAGATTTATTGTGCACATTTCAAGAAAGTATTCCAGGATGAACTTTAGCAATATTATGTAAATATGCCTCACTTATAAAAATTCTACTCTATGGCTAATTACTAGTAAACTCACGTTTATTAATAGGTGAGAAAGAATACTTGAGTGGCTAAAACATCCGGCTATTTGATTAATTTTCTCTTTTCTTGATTGATTTAGGTGGAGAGAGGTTGCTGGGAAGTAAGGAAAATTGAAACGGCCATGCTTGTTGTTCTACTTTTTTTTTAAACTGATGTTATATTTTACCTTTAAAAAGTCAAAACATGAGCCATATGGCATTTTCCATTACACAGAGAAAAGAACATTATTAAGGAGTGACATATTTCTACGCAGGAAGAGTAAAAATATTGATTTGTTATCTTATGCCTTAACTTTGGGGAGGTGTTTTATTTATAATGAGTAAACATTGATTGTTTTTCCTTTCTTAACTATGAACTGTCAATAAACAATACTAATTTTATAAGTTTCTAGAAATACAAGGTAAAATTTTTATATCTTTGGAGGTATTTTCTGTTTCTGAATCAAGGACTCTTTAGTATTTATAATAGATAACAAAACTTTTCTATGTTTCGACTTTGGGAAGTAGAATAGTTTAACAACTTCACTATGATGCCTGGCAAAACATGAGGAAATTAAAGTTTTCATTTGAAACCCTTAATTTTTTATTAAAAATTATATTTTCAGTATCTTAAAATGATTTATTTTATCTGTCATTTTCTTAATGGAAATTATTCCTTTAATTCACAAAAATGCATTTATCTTTAAAATACTACTTTGAAAATTATTCTATATTTCTTACAACACCTTCTGACTTAGGCTACAATATAACAAGGAGAAACACGTTCTTTCTCTTTCACTGTTTTTACTTTCACATGCAGTATTCCTACTGACAGTGAGGTGAAAAAAGGTGCATTATAGCAACATTAACATGCCAAGTTTTCTTACAGGATGTTCCTGCCAAGCAGATAAATATGTACCGTGAATTAACGAGCATGGTGCACCTGGGTTTTCTTAGTCATATTAAAAATAATTCTTCCCATAGCACATGTATGGTAACACTGATGCCTTTAGACCTAATATTAATAAGATTTGTATGAACTGAAGCTAAATAAGCAAAGTTCAGAAATTTGGGAGTGTAATGTTACCCATCATAACTTCTGAACTTTCAGGTGAGGTTTTACTTTAGATTTTAAAAGTTATGGGAAGACAGAGATTAAAAAGCAGTACTATATAGTCAATGAGTCCATTACATTAAATACAGATAATTTAAAAATGAAATGATAACACTTTCGAGGGCTTACGATGAGAAATTTTGCTAAGTGCATGATCATTAATTAGTTGACCTCCCTAATTAGCACTATGACCTGCTTCTTCTTTACTTCCTTTCTCCTTTAAATACTAATACTCCTTATTGCTTACCTACTCTACATTTTTTACTCCATGGTGTTTATTACCTTCTATTAAACTAGATGCCTTACTTGCTTATAAAGTTTTACTTTCCTATTGTCTTTTTTCATTACAATGAGCACTTCTCAAATACAGATATCTTCATTTTAACACTCAGAATAGGCTAAATTATAATGCAATAAAGACAACTCCAAATTCCAATGGCTGAAAATAAGTCTTTTTTTTTTTCTCTTGTAACTTGTACACTACGAATCTATAGAATGTTCTACACAATGCAATCACTCTGGAATCAAGAAATCCAGAAACTTCATCTCTGAACATGCTTCCATAGTCACAAAGGCCAAGAAAAACAAGTATAATGAATCGCTCACTTGGGCTTAAAGCTTCTCTTAGTGACACAGGTCACTCCCACTTACATTTTTTTGGGCAAAGACTGTCTGATGGCCATGCCTGAATTCAACAGCACTGGGGAGGGGACTACACACTAGTAAGCAGAATATTTTACCTTATCTCTTTCACTGATTGTTGCATCCCAAGGGGTGAAAACATTGACTGGTGGAGAGAAGAGGCTAAATAAATACAGCTAGTAAGCAGCATCATCACCATCTTATGGACAAGGAAGCAGGTAAATGGAGTTAAGGCAAGTTGCCAAATTCTAGGAAGAGCGGGCTGTGAACCAGTGTGAGTTAGAAACTGGACCCTTAACTACTATATTGAGAAGGTGCTAGAAGAGGTGTTACTATCCATACTGAGCTTATATTTTCTCTCTCATTGTGAGGTATGATCTAAATTTTCATCGAGGAGTAGTAGCATAAACTCAGAAAGGAGTTGGACTTCATCTGACATATTCCACCACCACCCAAAAGAGGCTTTTAGAGTTTGACAACTTACAGAAGATAAAGAAGATGTTTTGTCTAGGATGCTAAGATAAGGTATAAGTTTTTCAGTTGTTAAAGGTTCTGGATATATATTCCCCTAAATTAATTATTCACAAGATACATATTTTTCATCAATAAATGTAGAAAAGTATGTTTGTACCTGCAGAACTCTCAAGATACAGGAGAACTTTCTTTCAATAATTTAGTAGCCTGAGAAATACAAGACTTTTTAACATATCTTACATTTTAAAAAAACAGTCTTAAGTAAATATACTAATGTTTTGTATTTTGCTGGGAAAATTCTTAAAAGAAAACATTTGAAGTAACAAATTAAAAGCCTGGCAGTTAGGATGGAAAGCAGAACTCCCATATATTTGCAAGCCAAAAATAAAAGTGGGTCTCAAAAGTGAATAAGAAAGTTCTTGTTTGAGGGCAAAAGTGTTAGTTTCAGGGCAGAAACTGCCAGCATACACTGAAGAAGCTATTTAATTTTATGTGTATTTTACCCAGAGGAAAGAAAATTATACCAAAATATTGTAAACCATACTAGTTTACAATTTTAAAAGTACAAATATGATACCTAACATGAAACAAGTTTGCTAAAATCATTCATTGATCCAGAAAATATTCATAAGGCATATGGCATATAGCAAAAGGGTAATAACAACTGGATATATTTTAACCTCATCTTTTTTTTTTCTAGTGTTTTTAAGCAAGATTACGGTTTTCCTAAGAAAGTAGGTGTGGGCAATATGTATTTTGCTGAATTTCACTTGCCAGTATGTATATACAGAGCAATACCTAAAATAAGGCATTATTATGAAACTTTGTAACTATTTTTAAGAACAGTTTGTTAATTTTGTTCAGTAGTTTATTACATCATGTAAAACTTAGAAGGGGATTCTCTTTCTCTAATTTTATTGGGGTATAGTTAATTTACAACATTGAGTTAGTTTCTGGTGTACAGCAAAGTGGTTCAGATATATATCAGTCTTTTTCAGATTCTTTTCTCATATTGGTTACTACAGAACCTTGAGTAGAGTTCCCTGTGCTATACAGTAGGTCCCTGTTAGTTATCCATTTTATATACAGTAGTGTGTATATGTTAATCCCAAACTCCTAATTTATCCCACCCCAATGTTTCCCTCCTGGTAACTCTGATTCCAAGATATGTGAATCTGTTTCCATTTGAAATTTGTATCCATTTGTATCATTTTAATTAGATTCCACACATAAGTGATATCATATGGTATCTGTCTTTGTCTGACTTATGGCACTTAGTATGATAAACTCTAGGTCTATCCATGTTCTTGAAAATGGCATTATCTCATTCTTTTTTATGTGAGTGATATTCCATTGTATATATGTACCACATCTTCTTTATCCAATCCTCTTTTGATGGACATTTAGGTTGCTTCCATGTCTTGGCCATTGTAAATAGTGCTACAATGAATATTGAGGTTATTTTCAACAATGTATTCAACAGTATATATTTTCAAATTATGGTTTTCTCCGGATAGATGCCCAGGAATGGGATTGCTGGATCATATGGTAGTTCTATTTTTAGTTTTTGGAAGAACCTACATACTGTTTTTCATAACGGTTATACCAATTTAAATTCTGATCAACAGGGTAAGAGGGTTCCCGTTTCTCCCCATCCTCTCTAGCATTCATTGTTTGTAGACTTTTTGATTGGGGTCATTCTGGCTGGTTTATGGTGGTACTTCATAGTAGTTTTGATTTGCATTTCTCTAATAATTAGTGATGCTGAGCATATTTTCTTTTTCTTTTCTTTTTTTTTTTTTTTTTGGCCATCTGTATGTCTTCTTTGGAGAAATATCTATGTAGATGTTCTGCCCATTTTTCGATTGGGTTGTTTGTTTTTTTGATAATGAGTTGCTGGAGGCTTTTTATGTTTCAGGGATTAAACCCTTGTTGGTCACTTCATTTGCAAATATTTTATCCCATTCTGTGGCTTGTCTTTTTGTTTCATTTATCATTTCCTTTGGATGCAAAAACATTTAATTATATCCCAATTTTTGTTTTTATTTTCATGACTCTAGGAGGTGGATCCAAAAAAATATTGCTGCAATTTATGTCAGAGAGTGTTCTGCCTATGTTTTCCTTGAAAATTCATTTATGATAAAAACTCTCCAGAAAGTGGGCATAGAGGAAACCTCACTCTATAAAAAAAAAGCTATATATGACAAACCTACAGTTAACATCATTCTCAACAGTGAGAAGCTTAAAGCATTTCCTCTATGATCAGGACCAAGACAAGGATACTGCTCTCACCACTTTTATTATACATGTTTTGGAAGATCTAGCCATGGCAATCAGAGAAGAAAAAGAAATAAAAGGAATCCAAATTGGAAAAGAAGAAGTGCGGGGAGCCGAGAAAATGCAGGGACTCAAAGAAAGGACCTTGCCTGATGGCAGAAAAACCTGAAGGCAGGTTTGTAACCAAGAAAGGGAGCTCACCTGAATGGTACAGGCCGAAGGTGGGCTTTTGGTCAGGAAAAAAGCTCACCTGAACGGTGCATGCCGAAGGTGGGCCTCTGGTCAGGATAAAAGCCTGCCTGCATGGTACAAGCCGAGGGCAGGCCTCAGTTTACACAGCTCTCACTTTGATGTTGATGGGGAAGAATTGAGGCTTTCCTGGGAAAGCAATTTCCATGTTTGCACTGGAGAACATGGATTGTTTCTCGGGTGACCTAGTCTTTCCTGCTGTTTTATTTGTTATTCAGTTTTCCTCAGTCTTTCCTGATTATTTACTTATTATTATTTCCCATTCTTATTGTCCTGTAGTGATTTGTGACTTAATAAAATTACAACAATAATATAATAAAAATTTCATCCTGAAAGACTTTTCCCTATTTAAATCCAATTTAGTTAAAACACGGTGTTTATCTATTAACTAGTTATATAGTAAACTTTAGAGTTAGGATTTTAATGAAGTCCATAGAAGTTAGCCATATCTTATCCAAAAAACCTAGCTGTGAGTTTTGTCTTTGATTTTAAAAGCTTTTTAGTGATAGCTAGTTTAATTAAGTTGGTTTATATTTATTCACACTGTCTCCCTGCCATAACGCTTTGAAGATAAACACCAGTCTACAAACAAAGTTTGTAAATGCTAAATTCTTGTGTTTTATGGCCTCTTTAAAGTACTCACTAAGTTTAGTTAAGATAGAGATCTTAAAACAGGATGCATAGCTGCTATACCATGTAATACTTAACCAATGTACTTTTAACACTGTAATGTAATCTGTAGTGAAAAACTGTCTATATAATCAACCACTGTTGCCAATAAAGTTTGAGCAGTCCAGCGCCCTGAAAGAAGGGACAAAGAGGCTGTCTCCATGATTGTACATTCGCCGATGCTGAATCCCTCTCCTATCGGGAAAAAGCGTACGCTCCCTGGCTGCCAGAGCTGGCCTCCGGCAAAGAAGTAAAACTACCACTGTTTGCAGAGGGCATGACGCTATATATAGGAAATCCTAAAGATACTAATGGACACTACTAGAGCTCAATAAATTTGTTTAAGTTGCAGGATACAAAAATAATACTCAGAAATCTCTTGAATTCCTACACACTAGCAATGAAAGATCATCAACATTATAAATGTTTTCTCAGGTCAGTCTCTCAAAGCATCAGAAATAAGAGCAAAAATAAACCAATGGGACCTAATCAAACTGACAAGCTTTTGCATAGCAAAGGAAACCAAAAAGAAAATAAAAAGGCAATTTACAGAATGGGATAAAATAGTTTCAAATTATGCAACAGACAAGGGCTTAATCTCTAGACTATACAAGCGACTTAAACAACTCAACAGCAAAAAAGCCAACAATCCAATGAAAAATGGGCAAAAGACCTGAATAGACATTTCTCCAAGGAAGATATACAGGTCACCAACAAGCACATGAAAAAATGCTCAACATCCCTGATTATTAGAGAAATGCAAATCAAAACTACCATGAGGTACCAACTCACACCAGTCAGAAGAGCCATCATTCATAAGTCCACAAATAACAAATGCTGGAGAGGGTATAGAGAAAAGGGAATCCTCCTGCACTGTTGGTGGGAATGTAAGCTGGTACAACCACTATGGAGATTGGTATGGAGGTATCTTAGAAATCTATACATAGAACTACAATATGATCCAGCAATCCCACTCTTGGGCATATATCCAGACAAAACTTTCCTTAAAAAAATACACAAGCACCCGCATTTTCATTGCAGCACTTGTTCAATAGCCAAGACATGGAAACAACCCAAATGTCCATTGACAGATGATTGGATTAGGAAGATGTGGTATATATACACAATGGAATACTACTCAGCCATAAAAAGGAAAGACATAATGCCATTTGCAGCAACATGGATGAAACTAGAGACTCTCATACTGAGTGAAGTCAGTCATAAAGAGAAAGACAAATACCATATGATATCACTTATGTCTGGAATCTAATATAGGGCACAAATGAACCTTTCCTCAGAAAAGGTAATCATGGGCTTGGAGAATAGACTTGTGGTTGCCAAGAAGGAGGGGGAGTGAGTGGGATGGATTGGAAGCTTGGGGTTAATAGATGCAAATTATTGCTTTTGGAATGGATTGGCAGTGAGATCCTGCTGTGTAGCACTGGGAACTCTGTCTAGTCATTTATGATGGAGCATGATAATGTGAATAAAAAGAATGTATACATGTATGTATAATTGGGTCACCATGCTATACAGCAGAAAAAAAATTGTATTGGGAAATAACAATAGAAAAATTAAAAAAAAAAAGAGAAATTAAGGGGAAAAAAATCACATTTCCCATTGTATCAAAAACAAAATACCTGGGAATAAAATTACCTAAGGAGGCAAAACACCTGTAGTCTGTAAAGTATAAGATACTAATGAAAAAATTCAAAGATGACACAAATCAATGGAAAGATATGCCATATTCTTGGATTAGAAGAATCAATATTGTCAAAATAACTATACTACCCATGACAATCTACAAATTCAATGCAATCCTGATCAAATTACCAATGGCATTCTTCACAGAACGAGAACAAAACATTTAAAATTTTATTATCACAAAAGACCCCAAATAGCTAAAGCAAACTTGAACAAAGAAAAATGGAGCTAGAGGAATCAGACACCCTGACTATACTACAAAGTTACAGTAATCAAACAGTATGGTATTGACATAAAAACAGAAATATAGATCAATGAACAAGATAGAATGTCCAAAGATTAACCCATGTACCTATCATCAACTAATCTATAACAAGGGAATCCTGTTTCTCTTTATCATGTAATCTTAGTTCTTATTTGAATATAAACTGACCATTTCTTTGTGGGTCTCTATATGCAATTGCCAGTATTGTACTTATACTCTCATATATGTAACCTCTTGTAACTTACTATTTGAAAATTATGTTTAGATTATATTTTACATATTGCATATGAAAATTTTATATAAATTATTCTTTCAAGGAATAGAACAATGACAAAAACCCATACTCCACATTTTTTCCTTTTCTTAATGGGCATTCAATTTTATTAGAACAAGCCCAGGTTTTCTAAATTTTTCAATTGCCTTTACCAATTACCTAAGTCAATAAAATATCTAAAAAACATTCAAAAAGATAACAAATAGGCATGTTTTTCACCTTTCTCTTAACACATATGTCTACAATTTTTTCCTATTTTAACATATTTGAAATTTGTTTAATTTTACAAAGATATAAAATATTAATAAAATGAATCTAATATAACTAGGTAAGAATATAATGGTTTCATGGGATTAGTGTCCTCAAATTTTTTCTTGGCATAGGTTGTGTGTAAATAACAGCAGTTTGCTTATTTTCCACTTTTAAGCCTTGAGAAGGACTGGTGGGAATAATCATAACAGCTAACTTACTGAACATTTTATACCCTATGTGCCAGGAATTTGACTGTGTTGTTAAAAGATTAACTGAAGCATATTAAAATTTTTAAGAGTTTATTTCATTAAAAATTTATTTGAAGTTCCCATTGTGGTGCAGCAGAGACAAATTCAACTAGGAACCATGAGGTTGAGGGTTCAATCCCTGGCCTTGCTCACTGGGTTAAGGATCCAGCATTGTCATGAGCTGTGGTGTAGGTCAAAGATTCAGCTTGGATCCCATGTTGCTGTGGCTGTGGTATAGGCCAGCAGCTGAAGCTCTGACTGGACCCCTAGCCTGGGAACCTCTGTATGCTGCAAGTGCATCCCTAAAAAGCAAAAAAAATAAATAAATAAAAAAATAAGAATCCATTTGACTGAAGCACTGCCAAACTAGAAGTGGTTACAAGCACTCCATCAATAGGAGCTGGGGGAAAATACTTTTATAGACAAGGTGGGGGGCAGATGACAAAGAAATGATTTATTGACCCTCACTAAAGTGGCTGCATTGTTTGGTAAAGACTAGTTGGCTCTTTGTGAATAGTTTTCCTTAGGTTTTGATTCTTAACCTTGAAGCATTTACAGGTTTAGGATTTGCTTATGCTGGATGATAAGGTGTTGGAAACACATCACTCTAATGGACTTTCTGTTTAACAGTGCTATACATTTAATATTTTGTTTAAACATCACACCTACCACAAGGCATGCAGTCTTATTACCCTTATTTTAAAAAATGAGAAAACTCAGGCTTAGGGAGTTTGTGGCTTGCCCAAGGTCACTGAGCCAGGAAATGCAGGGTTAGGTCTATAAACCTAGGCAGCATGATGCCAGATTGAAATTTAAACTATTCAAAATATTGCCTAACTCTCTCTGAGGGTTCAAGGGCACCTACTTGGAACAGGACAGTACAAGAGCAATTCATTTTACTTACTCTCTACACTAACCTTTCCTATGGAGGTATTAATCCCCTTTTACAGATGAGAACACACCATAAAAATAGTTATATAAAATTGCTTAGGATCACACAGACAGTTAAGGGTTGGGACCAGGATTCCAACCCTGGTCTCTCTGGGACTGACCATATTGGAATTAGTAAGGTAGTGCATCAAGTTGCAAATAAGGTTTTCCTGAATGATTTTTGAAGGGCAAAACAAACACTAATTTTTAATTTTCTTCCAAATGAATTATATTTAATTAATCAAAAAGTAGAGAAAATGTACAGCAAGCTCATTTGACATCTTCCCAATATCTATAAATTAGCTATACATATGTTCATTTGTTATAAAAATTAGTAGATATGTGAGTAAATCTTTTAACCCTGATGCTCTTTTTCTAATTTGTTAGACTTGCTTTGATTTTCAAACTGTGGATATAGTAAAGAAAAGTCATTAGGTAGTTACCATCTTGATAGAAAGATTCTTACCACTTTCCAACTTCAAAGAACTTAATTCTAGAATCTTGTGGTTTTGACAATTATCAAAAATAAATACATTGTTTACTTATATATAATTTTGTAAAACAATTTACTTCCCAGTACAAGATGCTCCAATATAATTTTGACTAAAATCCACAAAATCTTTCTTTATTGGGGGATATGATTTAAGGGCAATTATTTTAAGTAAGGCAAATATTGAATAGTATTGAATAAGGCAAGATCCTCAAAGATGTTCTTTGTTTAGTGAAATTTGAAAAGAATATGAAAACAAGAAATATAAAATTAGAAGCAATCAGCAGGTATCTGAAAGATGAACTTACATATTTTTCTACACAATGGTATTTTTTCTCAACAACTTCTTCAATTTGAGTATTAACTATCAACATATTAATATAAGTAAATAATTAATAGATCATGAATTTTATAGGACTAAAATGATAAATAAGCAAAAAGCAGCAATTAGGGTAAACCTAGTCATTGTTTATTCATAAAATATTGCTTATAATTTGTGATTTGTGAATATTTTACATATTTTACTCCGAAAATGTTAAACCATTATTAATCATTTATTTTACATCCTTTCTTTTTCCTTTTTCTCACTTGCCTTCTCTCCCTTCCTGCCATCAATGTTTACATTCTACTATGCCTTTACAATGAAAGAATGTATAGATGTGTATATGGTTGCCATGGAAGTGAGGATTTTAAATGTTTTTGTAATGTTCAATCTTCAAGAAGATATTAAAGGGTAAATTATTTTACAAAAAAGGCCATTTACAGATTGAGCTCTCATTTATATGCATACCGAAATTAAAAAAAAATCAAATCTAAACCAAGGCAAATCCAATTCTGTGAAATATAAAAAGGATAATATATCATAAACAGGGAGATTTATTTCAGTAATGTATTTTTTTCCAGATTTACTAAAACATGATTAATATATAATATTGTATAAGGTTTTTTTTTTTTCAGTCATGCCCACAGCATGTGGAAGTTCCTGGGCCAGAAATCAAACCCATGCCACAGCAGTGCCTCAAGCCACAGAAGTGACAATTCAGATCCTTAACCCACTGCACCACTGGGGAACTCCCAATATTGTGTAAGTTTAAAGTGTACAGTGTGGCTATTTGATATGCTTATATATCACAAAATTATTACCACCATAAAGTTAGCTAACACCTTTATCACCTCACATAGTTACCATTTTTTTGTATGTGTGAGATGAGAACTATTACGATTTACTTTCTTTGCAACTTTCAATACAATAGAGTATTGATAACTATGGTCACCATAATGTACATTAAATCACCAGATCTCATTTGTTTTATAACTGTGTTAGTACTCTTTGACCACATTTACCGATTTCCCCCTCTCCTTTGCCCCTAGCAACTACCAATCTACTTGTTATTACTGTGTTCAGTTTCTTTTGGATTCTACATATAAGTGATATCATACAGTATTTGCCTTTCTCTGTCTTATTTCCCTTAGTATAATATCTTAAAGTTTCATCTATGTTGTTGCAAATGGAAGATGAGATAAATTAGGAGATATGATTAACTGGAGTGACATATCATGGCTATAGCCTTGTAAAGTAAATAAAGAGGGCAGTTTTTACAAATTGATCTATTGTTCAATGCAACATCAATAAAATTTATGATAAATTTTATTGAGTGCAAATTGACCAGATGAGACTATAATTTACATAGAGATACAAAGAATAGTTAACATCTTGAAGATTAATAAAGTTGAAGAATTTACATTACCAGATTTCACACATTATTATAAATGTATAATACTTAGGACACTGTGGTATTGGGGAAAGAATAAGCAAATAGATGAAACAGAATAAGAAATTCAGAAATAGGTCTGCAAATATAAAACATATAATTCATGACAGTGAGGCAGGGAAAAATGATTTCTTTTCAATAAAGTATTCTGAATCAATTGGATAGTCTCAACAAAAATAAATGAGTCTAACCATAAACTCACACCATATGCATGAATATACTTCAGATAAAGTGTAAATTAAATCTTCAAAAGAGTCAATACTTATATGTATTAACAGTATATTTATATATATGGACATTTTAAAAATGGACATACAAAATAAAAAGAAAACATAAATACATTTAGAAGCATACAAAAGAAAATACATATGTTTCATATTATGATGTACCTAAAGTCCATTAAGCTCTCTGCATAAGGACTTTTGAATATTGGCAGTTCTTACAATTAGTTCTGCACTATTGCTCTTGCATAGAGCAAATTAGCATTCTTTTTAAAGTAAATTTTTAAAATAACATATGTAAAGATTAAGAAACACTGACAGATTTCTTAATGCTGATCTATGGTTTTGGTACTATACATAAAATCTCTAAATTCTTTGTATTTATCTTTTAAGAAATATAAAAAAATCCATGAACTAAATCATTTTTAACATATCATTTCAGTAATACATTTTGATTTCCTTTGGGAAAAAAATGGCTGAGTTAAATTTTTCCTATATTGAAAAATATAGAAAAGCAGCTCAAAATATAAAAAAAATTATCGCCAATATTTGTCTTCCTATTATTTTTAATTTATATTAGTACTTTTTGTTCTAATTCTGTGATATTTTCCATAAATATGGCTTTCATAGTCATAGGCATATATTTTCAATTAAGCAAAATGAATGATATATTGCTCATACACTGATGCTTTTTAATGCATTCTGGGACTGTTCCTTCAAAGGAATGTATTCTTTTATGTACTCCCCTAGCAAACAGGTGGTGTGGCTTTTCCAGTGTCAAAGTGGCAAACTCCCAATCACTACCATTTTCCAAATAGTATGTAGTAGAAAAATAACATCTGTAGATTAACACAAACCATCTTGATAAAATGAAGCAGGTGCTCATATTAGCATTTCTAAAGCTAGAGAAATCCATCTGTAGAAATTTGATTTACAGTAATTTTAACCTGATTTATTCTTCATTATAAGTAAGTGCACTACCCAAGAGATGTGAATCATAGTACTTAGCGAAATAAACATATTTAGAAGATTATGATCTTGCAGAAAATTAGTTGTTACTCTCCTTGAACAAGGCTCTTTAGAAATCACTTGTTTCTTGCTTTAAGTGTAACGTCATATATCTGTAAAAAAATAGTAATTTTTCTTTCCATAGATAAAAGGAGATAATGAAGTTCTGAAACTAAATCATTTTTATATGTGACGTTGAATTTGGATTTTGATTATGTACTTAGAAGACACTTTAAGAGAAGCAAGATATATATGTGCATGTTAAAATGAACAGTTATATAACATGTATAAAATACTTTTAAAGATTATATAAGGTATAATACATGACAATGTATGTATGGTAATATATATTAAAACAATATTGGAAATAATTTAGAAGGCTATCAATAAAAGATCAATTACCATCTTTGAAATATTTTGCAATGTTAAAGCATAATTTATAATAATATACATATGGACTTGGAAAATTATTCTAAAGTACACATATCTAAATGTCAATCAGTGTTAATTTCTTAGAGGTGGGAGGTTTTTCATCTCTCACTTTATATATAACACTATATATTTGAATATTTTCTTACAGATTTTGCACAGTTTTTTTTTTTTTTACTTTTTGAATATGTATTTTTAAATTAAGGAATAAACTGATTATTAATGATTAATAAGCTCTTCCTTGATAGTTTGCATTCTTCCTTGTTAGTAACCACGAATTACATAGGAAAAGGATTCCTCATGTGCTAGGGATATTCCTCCTAAATTTTATAACTCACATACAAAACCAATATTTTATATGGAATACTTAATTTTGCTCATGTAAGAAAATCTTAGTGTTGTGGTTAGGGCTAGGGTTAGGCTTAGGGCTAGGGTTAGATCTAGGGTTAGATATATGGTTAGGCTTAGGGCTAGGTTTAGGCTTAGTGTTAGGCTTAGGGCTAGGGTTAAGGTCAGGGTTAGGCTTAGGGCTAGGGTTAGGCTTAGGTTTAGGGCTAGTGTTAGGGATAGGGTTAGTCTTAGCGCTACTGTTAGTTAGTGTAGGGTTAGGCTCTGACAGGGTTAGCCATAAGACTAACCCTGACCCTAACCCTAGACCTAAACCTAACCCAAACCCTGTTAGTGTAGGCATAGGGTTAGGCTTAGGCTTAGGTCTAGGGTTAGGGTCAGGGTTAGGCTTATGCTTAGGTCTAAGGTTAGGCTTATAGTTAGGGTTAGGCTTACTGCTTAGGGCTAGGGTTAGGGTCAGGGTTAGTCTTATGGCTAGGGTTAGTGCTAGTGTTAGGGTCAGGCTTAGGTCTAGGGTTAAGCTTAGTGTTAGGCTTAGGCCTAGGCTTAGTCTTAGGCTATGGTTAGGCTTAGGGCTAGGGTCAGGCTTAGAGTTAGCCTTAGGGGTAGAGTTAGTCTTATTGTTAGGCTTAGGGTTAGGGTTATGCTTAGGGCTAATGTTAGGCTTAGGGCTTAGGTTTAGGGTTAGGGTTAGTTTATGCTTAAGTCTAGGCTTAGGATCAGGGTTAGTCTTAGGGCTAGGGGTAGGGTTTGTTTAGGTCTAGGGTTATGCTTAGGGCTAGTGTTAGGGTTAGGCTTAGGGTTTGGGTTAGGCTTAGGGCTAGGGTTAGGGTCAGGGTTAGTCTTATGGCTAGGGTTAGGGATAGTGTTAGGATTAGGCTTAGTGTTGTGGTTACGTCTAGGGTTAGGCTTAGGCTTAGGTCTAGGTTTAGGGTCAGGTTTAGGCTTAGTTCTAGGGTTAGTCTTAGAGCTAGGGTTAGGCTTACTGCTTAGGGCTAGGCTTATGGTCAGGGTTAGGCTTAGGGTTTGGGTTAGGCTTAGGGCTAGGGTTAGGGTCAGGGTTAGTCTTATGGCTAGGGTTAGGGCTAGTGTAGGGTTAGGCTTAGTGTTGTGGTTAGGCCTAGGCTTAGGCTTAGGCTTAGCACTATGGTTAAGTTCAGGTTTAGGCTTAGGGCTATGGTTAGTTTCAGGCTTAGGCTTAGGGCTACGGTTAGTCTTCTTGTTGTGGTTAGGTTTAGAGTTAGGGTTAGGGGTAGAGCTAGGGTTAGGGTTGGGGTAGGGATAGCGTTAGTCTTATTGTTAGTCTTCGGCTTAGGGTTAGGCTTAGGGCTAGGACTAGGGTTAGGCTTAGGGGTAGGGTTAGGCATAGGACTATGTTTAGGAGTCATTCTATATTTGTCGTAGAAAATACTATTGTACATGCATCTGGGTTGAATACTATCAATTACAATCAAGATCAATGGAACAGAATAGAGAGTCCATAAAATAAACCCTCCAATTTATGGCCAATTAATATATGATAAAGGAACCAAGGATGTATACTGTGATAAAAACAGTCTCTTCATTAACTGGTGCTATAGAACTGGAAAGCTATTTGTAAAATAATGAAATTAGAAAATTATCTAACATCATATACGAAAGTAAACTCAAAGTAGATTAAAAACCTAAATGCAAAAGTAGAACCCATAAAACTCCTAGAGGAAAACATAGCTAGACTATTTTTTTTACATAAATTGTAGCAATAATTTTTCGATCCGTCTCCTAAAACAAAGGAAATAAAAGCAAAAATAAACAAATGAGACATAAGCTGTTAAACATAAAAAGCTTTAGCACAACAAAGGAAAACTTTGACAAAACAAAAAGACATCTTACTGAATGTGATAAAATGTCTGAAAATAGTATAACCAATAAGGGATTAATATCCAATAAATACACAGCTCATGTAACTCAATGTCAAAATAAAACAAACTCGACTAAAAAGTGGCAGAAGACCAGATTAGACATTTTTCCAAAGAGGAAATTCTTCCTATAGGCACATAGGAAGATGCTTAACATTGCTAATCATCAGGGAAATGAAAATCAAAACCACAATTGAGATACCACCTCATATTTTTCAGAATGCCTACAGCCAAAATGAATACAAATAACAAATGTTGGCAAAAACTTAGAGATGGTACACTTGTACTCTGTTGGTAGGAATGTAAATTGGTGCAGCCATTGTTGAAAACAATATGAAGGGTCCTCAAAAAACTAAAAATAGAATAATAATATGACCCAGCAATTCCACTCCTGAGTATATCCTCCAAACCCAAAACACTAATTTGAAAAGATACATGTACACTAACATTCATAGTGGCATTTATACTTGCCAAGATATGGAAGCAACCTAAGTATCCATTAAAAGATGAATGGATAAATATAATGTAATACTACTCAGCCATTAAAAAAGAATGAAATTTTGTCATTTGCAGCAATATTGATGGACTTGGAAGGTATTATGCCAAGTGAAATAGGTCAGACAGAGAAAGACAAATACTCTATGATGTCACATATGTCGAATCTAAAAATTATAACAAACTAGTGAATATAACAAAGAAAGATGAAAACTCATAGATATAAAGAAGAAACTAGTGGTTACCAGTGGGGAGCAGGAAGGGGGTAGGGGAAATATAGTGGTAGAGGATTGAGAGGTACAAACTATTATGTAAAAATAAGCTACAGAAATACATTGTGCAACACAGGGAATATAGCCAATAGTTTATAATAACTATAAAAAGAGCATAAACTTTAAAAATTGTGATATCACTATATTGTGCACCTGAAAACTTATATGCAATTGTATATCCAGTATACTTTATTTTTTTAAATGTGAAAAAAATATTCATTGAGAACCTGGTCATGAATTATTTGGCTTGAGGGATGCATAATTCACAGTCTATCGTGTCCGACTGGCCAATGGCTATTTATTAATTGCCAAGGCATTTATAGAACTAAGGTGACAAGTTAAAAGAAAGACAGGAGTAACATTGAAAGATTCTGGCCTCTGAAGTTCCATGTCTTTAGAAGGAACCGTGTATCAGTTTTTTTTTGTCACTATGATATCCAGGATCTGGATTTCTCCTGCGTATGTCAGAGCAAGGGGGTGACCTTTCTTCTTCTTGCTATATTTTGTATTTTTTTCTCTCAAGCTACTTTTTGTAGGCCTAAAACAAGTAAAGAGTGATATATATATACAATAAATAAATATCATTAGAGACTTCTTCAGAAGTATAAGGAGATTCAGAGTCTGATAAAAATCATATTGTTGATTATATCCAGATGTTTGAACCCCACCTTAAACTACCTCCGATACTCACTGGCCTCCAAAAGTGTTAGCGAAATCAAGTTACATAAATTACATGAATGCTAAACAAATAGAAAATAAGAAGGTATTTCAATATGGGGTAAAGTGATACCATAGAAATTGGGCATGGTGATTCTATTTAATATAGGTATTTTGCTGCATGCAGTTAAATATATAATGGGTCCCTTAGATCCTTTATATATATATATACACATAATTATCTTGAGAAAGTCCTGATAAACCACTACATGCCTGGTTTCTGCTACATCGCAGACCACCTCTCCTTGATTGATCTTTCAACAGGATCATGGTAGAACTCCAACCAAGTAAATCTTTAGCCACATCATTTGCAACCTACACCACAGAGTTTGCTATAACTTTTATTAAGATGAGGTTGGGTTTGACTTGCCTTTATCAGACTTCCTATCTCAATCCTCTTTCTATTTCTCTGGGATGATTTGTTCTGCTTTCTTCCCCTTTCGTCAGACTATTCCTCGGAGATTGAAAGTCTTTGAATATGTTCATCAAGTCTATTTTTTAAATGTCTGTTGAGATATTACAGTAGTGTAGTCTGTATGCTTAGCAATTTACAAGCATAATCCTATTAATTTCTTTAAACAATTTTGAATATTCTTTGTATAGATGTGAAGAGTGGAATATTAGTGACCAGCTGAGACCTAGTAAATGGAGGAAATGAAATTTAAGACAAAATCAAATGATTCCAGGACCCTTTCTTTAGATGACCATGGTAAACCTTTTCTCTGTGATACATACTACATTCCCAGTTAAGTACTGGGTCAGTTCTTAGCAAGTTATATTTGAAAAAAATAAACTTAATTAATAAATAAACAAGGACAATATTTTTAAGACATTAATATTTTTTAAAAAAGCATTATCTTGGCCTTTCAAATATGGTATTTAAATATTGCAAATTGTTTTGAAATTTTCACTATTTTACTCTACTTGAAATAGTATGTTTTAATGATATCAGTTGCTCTGTAGTCATGCTGATAAATTTAAGAAAGGATTATGTCGATGATTACCTTTGAAATTTCAACTTGTTTACCATCCTATGTGCATGTACTCTATATATTTATATATCTGACTGTTTAGTTGATCTTTTAACATTCTCATTCCATTAAAAGCATGTATATACATGTGTGGTGGGCATGTATTAACCAGTTAGAATAGGTAATGTTAGGTCATTTAATTGCGTGAACTTTATAAGCACTCGAAATTTAAATTTAAGCACAGTTCATTGCACCTATTAAAATCTGACAATTTTTTTTCTTTTTCTGTCTTTTTTAGGGCCACACCCACAGCATATGGAGGTTCCCAGGCTAGGGGTCTAATCAGAGCTGTAGCCGCCGTCCTACACCATAGCCACAGCAACGCTGGATCCGAGCCACATCTGTGACCTACACCACAGCTCACAGCAACGCTGGATCTTTAAGCCACTGAGCAAGGCCAGGGATGGAACCTGCAACCTCATGGTTCCTAGTCAGATTCGTTAACCACTGAACTACGACAGGAACTCCTCCAAAATTTGATAATATTTTGAGTCCATTATCAGTATATGATACTGAGACTCCAAAAGATTTGTTTAATCATCCATACTGAGAGAAAAGACAATAATTTCACTCTGTTTTTGGCTCTTTTAGATCCTAAAAAGCCAGAACTTGATCTCAGACTGTCAAGTTAAAACAGAATTTGACCTCAGACAGTTTATGTCAGAGATAATCTCAGGAAGTACAAGTGAAAGAGTAGAGACAATAGAACAAAAAAGGAAGAAAGATTCAGCCTCTTCAATCAATGATTTCTGACCCAACTGTTCTGAAAGCAGGCAGATGTGGGGTAGAACACACAACATCTTGGCAGAAATCAGCCTGCATTCATCTACCAAGTGAGGCCTTTGCAAGCAGGGCTCTAAGCAACTGGAACCTACTCTCTTTCAGTACTGGGTACAGGCCACTTCTGCTGGCCTGAAGTGTTTAGGAAATCTGGAGTCTGAGGTCTGAACTTCTCACTATTTCCAACCAAGCAACCCCTCCTATAGGTCATACATTTTCCTACCATGACTTCACAAAAGCGGACCTGACAGTTCTGTTTTAAAGTCTGATATGAGATTCCTCACTACACTCAATGAATTTATTTTACATAGCATATGGCTTAAATGTAAGCAACAAATATATAAAATAATTAGGAATATTCCTAAGAGTAGAATTTGTGTATGTATCAAGACCTAGACCAAGATCATTTAACCTAATGTACTTCTTTCTTATCAATGCTATTAACTTTAATTATCAGGTTCTTCTGGCTTAAGAATCAATTGAGAATTTGATCTTAATCTTTTGACCATTTAATATTAGTGTTCTTCTGGCTATCATTCATCTCCCAATTTGCTTTCTTAACTTTGCTCTATAATATGTCTGTTGCTGCTGTCTTTTCTTAACTAATTGTTTTGCTTTCTCTTTCACTATTTTATATTTAGGTCCCTGAAGAAAAAACAAATTTTTGTACATTTATTTATTTCATATTTCTTTTTAAGATTTTTTTTTGAAAAAAATCTTTAAAAGAAACAAAAGATGATTGTACTACATATGTAAGTAGAGCTGTTTTCTAAGAAGGATAAATGTTATATGTCAAGCATGAGTTATTGCATTGTTTATAGCTCTTCTGCTATATTTCAGTAGAAAGACTGGATCCAACTTCACTGGTACGTTTAAAGTTTATTTCTTATAATCATTATACTAGGGTATACTTGACTTCTCTCTCTTATGATTTTACCAATTTAGAAGACATACTCAGAATCACTTGCTGAATGTGTTTGTATTTCAAAGGATGTGTACTTTTTTAAAAATTGTAATTTTTAAAAAATAGTTTATAAATCTTTTTAAACAAAACATTTTATATAATTAAAATTGCTTTTCATCCTCTATTTTTTCAATGTTTGTAAAATCTCTTTTGAAAAATTTCTAAGTGAGATTTCATTACAGTAAGGCCAAATAGGTATCAGAGTTCTTCAACATGGATTTGAAGGGAAATGATATGGGAAGAGAAGATTACACAGATAGTACAAAGTACCTAAAGACCTGAGGGTCAGAACTTAAGTATATTGGTTCCCAGAGCACTGAAGGATGTAAGTGGTGTAGACAAGATTTATGTGGTATTTGAAGGAAGTTATTTACTACTTGACTAAGCACACCTTTCAGAAGAGCCAGTTCCCATGAAAACAACAGAGGAGGAAAATATAATTGTGCAAAGGGAAACTATTAATACTTACATGTATTCTTTGTCTTAAGAATTTTCGTTTTCCTAGTAGATACATACAATAAAATGCTTAATATTGATTGATTAATTTCAGGCAAATTAGGTAAGGTCACAAGTGATATTAATGGTGCTTAAAGAATCAACCTGACCATAATTTAGGCAAATATGACAGGGTTTATGCTCATACATTATTCTCCATTTTCATTTAAAAGAACAAATACTTGATACTTAAGATTTTTTGCAGAAAGTTCAGAATGTCAAGTGACATAAATTGAGCTTCTATAAATTTAAAGGATTTTTGTGTATTAATTTTGTATCCTGAAAATTTACCAAATCCACTGATGAGCTCTAGCAGTTTTCTGGTAGCATCTTTAGAACTTTCTATGTATAATATCATCTCATCTGCAAACAGTGATGCTTTTATTTCTTCTTTTCAAATTTGGATTCCTTTTATTTTGCAGAATACAAAATTAATATAGAGAAATGTCTTGCATTCCTATAAACTGACAATGAAAGATCAGAAAAGAAATTAAGGAAACAAACCCATTTACCATCACATAAAAAAGAAACAAATACCTAGAAATAAAAATACCTAAGGAGGCAAAACACCTGTACTCTGAAAACTAAGATGCTGATAAAAGAAATCAAATATGACACAAACAGATGGAATGACATATCATGTTCTGTACTGGAAGAATCAATACTATCAAAATGACTATACTAACCAAGGAAATCTATAGCTTCAATGCAATTCCTATAAAAATACCAATGACATTCTTCACAGAATGTGAACAAAAGGTTTTAAAATTTGTTTGGAAACACGAAAGAACTCAAATAGCCAAAGTAACCCTGAGAAAGAAAAACAGAGCTGGAAAAATCAGGCTCCCTGACTTCAGACTTTATTACAAAACTACAGTTGTCAAAAGAGTATGGTACTGGCACAAACGCAGAAATATATCAAAGGGACAGGATAGAAAGCCCAGAAATAAACCCATACACTTGTGGTAAATTAATCCACAACAAATGAGGCAAGAATATACAATAAAGACATACTCTTCAATAATTGGTGTTGGGAAAATTGATCAGTAACATGTAAAATAATGACATTAGAACATTCTCCAATACCATATACAAAAATAGACTCGAAATGAATTAAAGACCTAAACATAAGGGTGGATACTGTAAAAATGCTTAGAGGAAAACATAGGTAGAACACTCTCTGACATAAACTGCAACAATTATCTTTTTGGATCTCTTTCCTAGAGTAATGAAAAAATAAATAAATAAACAAATGGGATCTAATTAAACTAAAAAGATTTTACACAGCAATGAAATGATAAACAAATTGAAAAGACAATTCACAGATTGGGAGAAACTGTTTGCAAAAGAAGCAACTGACAAGGGATTAATCTCCAAAAGAGGGGAAATAAAGAATTTCTCCAACAAACAAAAGCTGGAAAAAAAAAAAAAAGAGTACAGCAATACTAAACCCTTTCTAAAAGAAATACTGAAAGGGCTTCTCTAAATTAAAAAAAAAAATAGTAAGAAGAATTAAGATGGAAGAAACCACAATTGGAAAGCAATCACTTAAATAAGCCAGTGTACAGATCTAAACATTAAGATGTTAAAAAAAAATATCAAAATCATACAATGTGGGGAAGTAAAGTAAGAAAATATTTATTCTTTTTTTAATTTTAATGATGTGTTTGAGCCTATATGCCTATCAGGCTAAAGCTAGCAGATATAGGAAGGGGTAAATGTACTTAAAAAACAGGGCAACCAATATCAAAACTGAATATTACATTCACAAAAACTGAAGAGAAAAGTACTCAAGCATAAAAGAAATGGAAACCATCCAATCAAAAAAAGAAAAGAAGAAAAGAGAAACAAAGAATCAACTGGAAACAAGTTTTAAAATGGCAATAAATACATATCTATCAATAATCACCTTAAATGTCAATGGACTGAATGCTCAAATCAAAAGACACAGAGTGGCAGACTGGCTAAAAAAACAAAAACCCACAATCTGCTGTCTAAAGAAACGCCTTAGGGCAAAGGACACATATAGATTGAAAGTGAGGAGATTGGAAAAGATATTTCATACCAATGGACAAGACAGGAAAGCAGCAGTTGCAACACTCATATCAGACAAAATATACTTTAAAACAAAGGCCATAAAGAAAGACAAAGAAGGACACTATTTAATGGTTAAAGGATCCAATCAAGAAGAGGATATTACTGTTGTCAATATATATGTCCCTAATATAGGAGCACCCAGACACCTCCAACAAATACTAATAGACATAAAAGGAGAAATCAATGGGAATACAATCATAGTAGGAAACTTTAACACTCCAGTCAACAATGGACAGGTCCTCTAGACAGAAAATCAGTAAGTCTACAGAGATCCTAAATGGCACAATAGAAAATTTACACTTAATTGACATTTTCAGGACATTACATCCCAAAAAATCAGAATATACATTTTTCTCAAGTGCACATTGAACATTCTCGAGAATTGATCACATACTGGGGCACAAAGCTAATCTCAACAAATTTAAAAGTATAGAAATTATTTCAAGTATGTTCTCTGACCACAAGGGCATGAAACTAGAAATCAACTACAGGAAAAGAAATGAGAAAAAACTTACTATTTGGAGGCTAAACAACATGCTACTAAAAAACCCTTGGGTTTTTAAATACATAATTTGCAAAATATAATTTGCTTTGGAGTAAAAGTTGCTAAGGGTTAATTGACAGATGACTGAATTAGGAAGATGTAGTATATATACACAATGGAATACTACTCAGCCATAAAAAAGAATGAAATAATGCCATTTGCAGCAACATGGATGGAACTCGAGACTCATACTGAGTGAAGTAAGTCAGAAAGAGAAAGACAGATACCATATGATATAACTCATATCTGCAGTCGAATATACGGTGCAAATGAACCTTTCCACAGAAAAGAAAATCATGGACTTGGAAAATAGATTTGTGGTTGCCAAGGGGGAGGCGGAGGGAGTGGGATGGAAAGGGTGCTTGGGGTTAATAGATTTAGACTATTGCCTTTGGAATGGATTAGCGACGAGATCCTGCTGTGTAGCACTGGAAACTATGTCTGGTCACTTGTGATGGAGCATGAAAATGTGAGAAAATAGAATGTGTACATGTATGAGTAACTGTGTCACCATTCTGTACAGTAGATAAATGACAGAACACTGTAAACCAGCTGTAATGGAAAAAATAAAAGTCATTATACAAAAAAAAGAAAAAGACAGAGTATACAAATATATTATACCAAAACTAATAACCCAATGAAAAAATGGAGAGAAGATCTAAATTGACATCTCTCCAAAGACAGACAGATGGCCAGAAAACACATGCAATAATGCTTAACATTATTAATTATCAGAGAAATGCAAATCAAAATAGAATATGCTACCATCTCACACTGGTCAGAATGGCCATCATCAAAAATCTACAAAAAATAAATGCTGGAAAGGATGTGGAGAAAAGGGAACCCTCCTATATTGTTGGTGGGAATATAAATTAGTATAATTATAAAGTATGGAGTTTCCTTAAGAAGAAAAAAATAGAACCACTATATGAGGCAGCAATCCCACTCCTGGGCATATATCTAGAGAAAACCATAATTTGAAAACATACATGCACTCTAGTGTTCATTGTAGCACTATATACCACAGCTGAGACATGGAAGCAACCTCAATATCCATCAACAGAGGAATGGATAAAGAAGACGTGGTACATGCATACAAAGGAATATGTCAGTCACAAAAAAGAACAAATTAATGTCATTTGCAGCAACATGGATGGACCTAGAGGTTATCAAACTAAATGAAGTAAGTCATACAAAGAGGGACAAAATATCATATGATATAATTTATATGTGGAATCTAAACAATGAACATATTTACAAAACAGAAATAAACTCATAGTTCTTGAAAGCAAATCTATAGTTACAAAGGGGACATTTGGCAGGGGGTAAATTAGGAGTTTGGGATTAACATATGCACATGACTTTATTTAAAATGGATAAGCAAAAAGAACCTATTGTATAGCACAGGGAAATCTACTCAATATTCTATAATAATCTATATAAGAAAACAAATTTCTGTGTATGTATAACTAAATCATTTCGCAATAACATTGCAAATCAACTGTACACCAATATAAAATAAAAATTAAGTTAAAAAAATAAAATAAATTGACAGGAATCCAAGATCTCATAATAAAATTATAGTAGACGTATATTTAACTCTTCTGACAAATGTACTAAAGGAAAGAAATCAATGTGAGACACAAGGAATAGGTGAGAGTGATACCTCTAGTTTCGAATTAAACAGCCCAAACACAAACATTCTGTGTTTGAGATGTTAATGAAGTGGGAGACACTAAAAGAGTAAGGCAGGAAGAAAGATATTATGGTTATGCTCTAGGACAGGATTGGAAAACTATGGGCCTTGGGCCAAAAGTGACCTATTGCTTGTATTTGTAAATAAAGTTTTCTTGGAAGACCATCTCATTAATTTTTTATGTATTGTCTATGGCTGTTTTCATGTTAGAACCGTAACATATAGAAATCTACAATATTTACCATGTGGCCCATTATTAGAAAAGTTTTGACAATCCTGCTTTAAATAAAAATGCTTTTTAATACATGAATGACACATTAAAACATTAATGGCCAAAAATCAAGGGAAAATGTATCATCATTGTATATTTTAGAAAACTGAACTGCAGTTGTTCTCAAATCCTCAATTTTATAAAGTCAGAGAATGTTTATATCCCTGGAGAGATTTGGGAAAAGGATTTTCTAAACCTGCTTTTCCCAAAGTGTGTTACATAAAATTTGAGAATCATTATAGTTAAGTCTCAAAATAGTTATTAGATGAAATTGGTGCTACAACTCTGAGATATCTGGGTGATTTTTGGTGATTTCTTTGGCCTTCTCTAGCTTTTATTTTATGGCTTTTAGACATCACATACGCCTTCCATATAGGGAGAATTTAGGTAAAGCAGGATTAGGTTCTGAAACGGGAGATTTGGGACTAAGGATTAACAGGTAAAGATGTATCACAGAGCGTCTCTTACCTATAAGAAATTCTTGGAATTTGAGAATTTAGGTTTTATTAAATGGAAGTAAAACATGCATAACATAAAATTTAACACTGTTAGCATTTTTAAATGTACAGTTTAGTGGTGTTAAGTATATTCATATTGTTGTGCAACAGCTACCAGCATCTAACTTCAAATCTTTTTTATATTCCCAAACTGAAATTCTGTACCTAGTTAAGAGGCAAAGGTGAGAAAAGTTTTGTCTGATGGTTGAGATGCTTTGTGGCCATGGAGAGAAAGAGAAAAGTAGACAAACTTGGGGCACTTTCAATGAACAATAGCAAATTACCAGTCCTGAGATATCCTCTGATCAAGAATTCTAAAAATTTTTGACCAAAAGGTCTTTAATATTACCTACTTATTTTGAAAGTTATATTCCACAGGGAATAGTTTGATTAATGCTGTTTGTAATTTGCCTTTTACCACATATAAAATAAATCTGTTCATAATAATAAAAATATAACTTTTGTTGTTATATTAAATCATGAAGGTTTATCTTTTAGAAAATATTTTGTCCACTAGTTTTTTTTGGTTTTATTTTTTATATTCACCTTTAATCCATTTAATCTATTTTGATATTTACAGCTACAGAAAGAAACAGTAATCAGCTATGTCATTATCACTTACATAAATAGCTGTGATTCCTGACTTACTTAAATATCTTTTCTTATCATATGACAAGTATCATATACTCTGGGTGAGCATATGTGTGTGAGAGAAACAGCATAATCATCGGTTAGATCCATTAAAACTGTAACCTTCCTTCTTTAATCCACCCTACTCTGTCTCTACAAAAAAACTTGCACATCTTCCAAGTATCACATAATTTAAACAATGTTTGCCCAAGTTGTCTTTCAGGAACATGGCTTTAGCTTGCCAAATTCAAACTTCAGCCAGTTAAGACTGGTTATGCGGCCACTGACCCTCCAACCTGACAGATGTGACCTTTTGATATGAGACGGTCAAAAATGCCATGCTGAAAATATACTAATTCCACCATTTTCTAAACAGGCATCCCACGAAAAAGCCTATAGCTTAGCTGTGTCTATGCAGAAGATGATTATCTCCCATCTTTCTTGTTTCCAATCACTTTTTCTCACGTACTCTACACTTCAGCTTTATCTCATAAATTTACTGAGCTTCTAGCCTTATGGGAAGTGATTTGAGATTTGCTTGGCTAACACCTGCATAAACACTTTCTCTGTTGCCAGCCTTGCCATCTCAGTGTTTGGCTTGATGCATGTTAGGCCAGTAAACCCCAGTTCAGTAACATAGTAACATGTGTGCAACGATTTTTTTTTTTAATATTTTTATATTTTGGCTGCACTTGCAGCAGCATGTAGAAGTTCCCAGGTTTCTAAGCCAGGGCTCCAACCCTTGCCACAGTAGTGACAATGAGGGATCCTTATCACTGAGCTACAATGGAGTTCCTGAGGAATTCTTTACTTATGTTCCATTGATCTAAACTGTATATTCTTGTGCCTGTATGTGCAACCGTAGTTATTGTATTTTGATTATATTTTTGCTTTTCTGACAATATTATTACCATATTCATTCTACCTTTTAAATATTTTCTTGACTATTTAGAACCCTATTTTTGCAAAATCCTTCAAACTTTTTATTTTATTTTTTATTTTATCTATTTAAAGTCCTTGTGAAATTTAATAAAATATAATTCAGTTTATTCTGAGGAGTCTTTTTAATTTTTAAGGAAAATGCTCCCCGCCCCCGCTCCATGTACTGAATTTTTCTTTTGTCTCTGTAACCTTTTGAAATGATCTATTTATACATCCTGCATTTTCTTGTTAAGTTTATCCCTAGATAGCTAGTATTTTTTGTTCTACTGTGATTGAAACTTTTTCTGTTGTGTGGATTTTAATTTGATTATTGTTGGTCTAAAACACTGCTACTCAAAATCAGACCACAGGGTGACACAAGGTGAAAAAATATTTACTTATAAGTAATGAATAAGAAGCATGTGACAAAATGTAAATTAAGGACATTTTAAAATTCAGCTGACTTTCATCAAGACAGGACTAATAAAAGAAGCAATGTAGTGATTTACATTTTATATTCTGGAGTAAACACCTTATCTTGTTACAGGGTGATAACAAGCAAACTGCAGATGAAGTTTTTAAGTGCTGGACTGTGGAAAAAATATTGATTTATTTTAATTTCTTTTATTACAAATATTGTTACTGAATTCTTTTAATAGTTTGAATAGCTTATCTTTAAAATTCTTTGCAATTCTAAAAAATTATATCAACTTTGAGACAACTAATTTTTATTTCTGACAAACATTCAATTTCATTTTCTCTTTCAGACAACATACTTTTTGAAATAACAAAAAGAGGTGATAACAGATATATTGATAAGGAATTAAAATACATTTAGTACTTCATGTTGGATAATGAATTAAGATATTTTAACTAAGATATTTTATAATGTCATGTTAGGAAAGTATTCTTCCTTAAGTGTTTAAATTTAAGAAATCTCCACATTTTCCCAACACTTGTTATTTTTTGATTTGTTCATTTTTTTTAATAGTACCTTTTCAAATAGGTGTGAAGTGATAATTCATGGTGATTTTAATCTTAATTTCCTTGATGGTCAGTGATGTTTTATTTTCATATACTTGTTTATTATGACTTCTTATGAGAAAGATCTATTCAATTCCTTTGCCCATTATTAAACTTATAAAAATTGAGTTACATGTTTGCTATTGAGTCAAACTCTTAATTTTCAATAATGGTTCTTGGAGGTTTTTTGGAGTCTTAGTTTATTAAGGATGTTTGTCTTTAGTATTCCATAATGAATAAAAATTTGAAAATGACTGTTTTTGACTTCATAATTTTCTTACCTCAAAAGCCTATAGAAGTAGTGCAATATACATATATGTGCATATATATATATATACATACATATGTATACATATACATATTTAAGAATTATATATGTACATATATATGGCATATGTGTGTATATATATATATATATTCTTAAAATACTATTCCAAAGAATACTTAAAGAAATATTTGTGAATGGATGAACTTGATTTTCTTCTAGCTGAATGCTTTTCTATTCTATTTTCTTTAATGAAAGTAAAGCTTGCTTATATCCTTTTGGGAGATAACTGAAACTTTCAATTTAAAAAACAAAGAGGAGTTCCTGTCGTGGCGCAGTGGTTAACGAATCCGACTAGGAACTATGAGGTTGCCGGTTTGGTCCCTGCCCTTGCTCAGTGGGTTAACGATCTGGCGTTGCCGTGAGCTGTGGTGTAGGTTGCAGACTCGGCTCGGATCCTGCGTTGCTGTGGCTCTGGCATAGGCTGGCAGCTACAGCTCCGATTAGACCCCTAGCCTGGGAACCTCCATATGCCGTGGGAGTGGCCCAAGAAATGGCAAAAAGACAAAAAAAATAAAAAAATAAAAAACAAAGTTATTTTGTTTGATTTTGTTTTTGCTTTCTTTTTTATTATAGCTGAAGTAAGTTTTTAATCAATTGTTATCTGTAAATTTTAAATTGCTTTGAGAATATTGTTCCTGATTCATTTTTTATCTAGTCTTCAAAAGCAATAATTACCTGAATTTTGTATTTACATTTTCTTTTCTCAATACCACAAACTTCTCTCTGATCACTTTCATCTTATTTGTCATCTTTCATATTTTGAGTTTCCCCAAGTCTTTCACTCACATCAGTTACTTCATATGATATTTTTAGCACTATCAATTCTTTCAATTACATGTAAGTATTTGGTAACCCCCTCTTTGGTTTAAAAACTGTAATTTTAAATATATTTTATATTTATATTTCTGCTTTGTCTCTCATCCAGCTTCATTTTTGCTAAGTGCTTTTACGTTTCATTTCTTTTTTTTTTTTTTTTTTTTTTTTAGGGCTGCACCCACACCTGGGAGGTTCCCAGGCTAGGGGCTGAATCAGAGTTGCAGCTGCTGGCCTTTGCCACAGCCACAGCAACGTGGGAACCAAGCTGCATCTGTAATCTACAGCACAACTCACAGCAACGCTGGATCCTTAATCCACTGAGCAAGGCCAGGGATCAAACCTCTGTCCTCATGGCTACTAGTCAGATTTGTTTCCATTGAGCCACGATGGGAACTCTTCATATTTTGTTTCAGGGACACATGGCTGTGTCTGATACTTATTTTCATTTTCTGATAAAATATTACCTCATGCATTTTTTTCCTCTCTTTTGTTATATTCTATGTGACACATACAACAGCATCTGTGTGGTAATGAATTTGGCCTTTCGACTTGACTTCTGGGCCATTGGAATGTTATGCATAATAGGAGTATCCTTGTTTGCCTGGAGACCCAATGTGCACATGTGTGTGTGTGATGTGTGTATGTGTGTGTGTGTGTGTATAATGAAACTGCCACACCAGGTACTGGCACCTGTTGGGTTAGGCCTCTTCCTGATTTTATATGTCCCTGCATCTTCAGCTCGACTTTGGTGAGCATCTGACTGTGACATCAAATAATAAGAGCATAGCATAACTTTAGGAATCCATCCTTTTAGATCACTCACCCATGATGAAACACTGCTATGATGTATTAGAACATTCTGTGGTCCAGGTCTCTAGGTCCAGTGTCTCCAGGTAACTGCCCCTGTACTAGTAATCAATCTTGCAGAGATGTTATAGTTTTAAACACCTGAGCTTATAAATCTGGTTGCAGTGATTGCTTTGAAAGTAAAGATTTTCAGTGCCAAAAGGGATTACAAATGGAGATTTTTAATTTCTGGCTGTTTTATCATCTATTCCCTCCTCTAGTACCCTTGATTGTCAATACCTATTCATGGGACAATATCTGAGAATAATCAGAGGTGCTGTTGAGTAGATAAAATAGGGCTAGATGAACACATGGCCTAAATTCTGAGCTTAGTGTAGTTAAGGTGGCAAGAATACCAAGTGTAGGAGTCGAAGAACCTGTGCTCCAGTCATATATTTGTCTTAGCTGCTCTTTCTCTCCTTGTTTAGTTACTTAATCTTTTTTAAATTAGGTTTTCTTACTTGTAAAAGAAGGCCAACAATATATATTTTCTCTAAGTAAAGGTACATTGAGATTATATATTACTATATTTAAAGAAATAAAATGCATTTTATGGAGGCCAGGATCAATTATTTGTTCACAGATGAAAAGCAAAATTTCTTAGCTCTTAAGATGGAAACATATCCCTAGAAGATGAATTTGGCAGGTGTGCAAGAAGAAATGTGGCAATGTAGCTGGAGCGAACTAGGGTGGTACATTAAGGGATGACTCACAAAGAAAAGATGGGCACAATCCTAGGGATATTTAAAATAATGAATCAATGGAACATGAAAACTAATTGGACATGAGTTGAAGGAGGGAAGCAGTCTAAGCTTATCTCAGAGTTTCTAACTTTGTCAATCCGAAGAATGTTTATATGATTTATATATACCATGAATTTTGAAAAAAAAAGAGAAGACAAAAATTTTTAAAAAAAGGAGAGGCAAAGAGAAAGAGAAAGGAAAATAAGATACATAGACATTTCACCCAAGTTCTTCACATTTACAATTAAAAAAAATATATCTTCCAAAGCACTAGATCTGTGCATGTAATCCCTAAGTATTTTTCTCCTTTCTCTATAAAGGACTGCTTAAAGCCTGTATCATTTATTAAAAAGTGAGTGTTCTACTTTAGGAAATAAGAAAATTATCAGAACTCCGCTTTAAAAAGCCACATTCAAAGATTTCAATCTAGTTGTTTCATTTTAAGCTAAAAGTGCTTTTTTAATCTAAACAATAGCATATTAGATATGCATGGAATAGACACGCTTATCTCATACTTTATATTTTGCAAAGGGTGAATAAAAAATTAATGCGAGTTGTTTTCTTTTAAACAATCATCGCCTAGGGAATATTCAACAAGCATAAAAATGTAAAATCTTTGAAATAATGTATAAATTATTATTAGAGATATTTATTTTCAATATGTCTGAATTGTTTGTTATTCTCATTCATTATTGTAGGCTGAGACTGTGATGAAAAGGGACTGTAACAGGACCTACTTAAAAGGTAATGGGAAAAAGAATCACCAATTATTATAAAGTAGTCATATCCTTGAAACATGTAACCCCCAAGACGCTAATGGAATAATAACACAATGACTATAGTAGTCTCCTTTCACTTCAAATAGAATGTTTCATCTTTTGTCTTTAAAGTACTCCTAATAAAGTATAATGACCTTGCAGGGTCTGAAAATGAATGTGCAAGAAGGTTGGGAAGCTAGTTTTCCCATTAAATGCATTAGTGATAAACTTAGTTTTTTTTTTTCTTTTTTTTTTTTTCCTTACTGTTCTCAAAATGATCCAGCCTTATTATGCCTCAAATAATGCTTCCAGAGTCAATAGCATATGAGCCTTAGCTTTCCACAGTAAAAACTAGGGTGAAAAATGGCAGACACAGAAAATTTCCTACATGCTTTGTTATTACATACTAGAACTAAGAAATGCATTAGAGCTGCTAGTAAGTAACAAACATGACTGAGTCATATTTACCTTTATTTACCTATATGTTATAAATACATAAACACATTATATATATGTGTGTACATTTATTATGTATAATATTCTGCATACTTACACTCATACATTCTAATGGAACTATATCTGAAACTTAGAATTTGACAGTGCTGTCTTCTTCCTCTACCTCCTTGTAAAAACCTCCTGTTTCTTAGAGTGTGTAATACTGGAGTGTACTGGTTTTCTCCTTTTTACCTCTTCTAGAACATAAGCCTCTTTCCTGGGCCTGTTTTACCTCCTACTCTTGCTGGAGAAAATTGTGCTTTTCCTAGGTTGGGTTCTTACCTTTCTATACACTCTCTCCTTCTCTGATCTCTTTTATTCCCTTATCTTAAACAATATTCTCTATTTAGATTTAAACCAACTCTATATCTAGAATACTTTCTTGTGTCCCAAGGTTTTATCTTTTATTTCCATCTACTCAGACATTTCAAACTGGACCTGACAAGTTCCCTTGAAATCAGCTTTTATTTACAAATAGTCTCTCTGTTAATAGCAATAATATATTGTTTTCATCATTCTTCTTTTATTCTTTGTTATCTCTCCACATTGAATTAGTCCTGGATCTCAATTTTTTTCAAGTGGCTAATTTTCTCCATTTTTCTTTCCCTACTGTCTTCAAATATATTGTTTCAGCTCTCATTATTATTCTGAATATTTACTCAGACTCAACATTAAAGATGAAGAAATTGTAAGCCTTGTCCACATGGAGTTTGTAATACAGAAGGCTAGACAAGATGTGCCAAAAAACCTGATAATAAAAGATGATATTTTTCATACAGAAAACAGTATTTCAGGTGGAATGGTGGGTAAACTGAGGCCACAGCAATCCTAGGTGAAAGCAATGGAAAAATTCAAGGTAGAAAAACAGCCACAATCTGGATGGACCATAACAGACGTATATGAGAACAATGGAAAGACACATGGGAGTCTAGTTATGAAGGACTCTGTGCTCTCCAAACACACTGGAATTTTACTCCATGGGAGTGCCATTGGACATGATTGATAACACTAATTTGGAGTCAGAGGTTCTACCTTCAAGGCTTAATTTTATTATGCTCTGTATAAATAATGTGGACTAAAACATTCCAGTGTTCTATCAAAACTATTTCCCTTTCTGAAAGTAGAAGTGACCGTATTATTCTTGCTATGTCACAGAGCTAAATAAATGTTTGAAAAGGAAGTATTTTAAAATTAGAAAATGATATGGGAATATTTGGCATGATACTTGTGACGCTCTTGAGTGAGGAAGCTTGAACATAGGAATAATAGCTTCTGACAGATGCTCCTCAAAACTGATACAATCTTTGTCTTGCTAAGAGATGAAAAAATGGTACCCCCGATATTTTCCTTTCCTGTGTTATGATCTGATATACTAAGCATTTCCTCTTGTACTATGTTCTTTACATGCCTAGTCAATGAATGAGTTTGAGGATTAAGGGATGGGGACTATAAGTAATTCTATAACTATTCATCTTCTCTATGAGCCAAAATACTTCAAATATCATTTAATGAAACAATATGTTACATTCTATACAGTAATAAGGAAGCTATTTAAAAATACACAATATATTCATATGATTCTTTAAACATAAAACTAGATCGATAAAAATCTTGTTTTCTCCCTATCCACTTAAATGTTCTTTTCCTTTGTCTCAATAGCTAACCATTTCTAAAAAGTTTTTCTGTGTATTATTTAATATTATGTATAAAATTTCCAGTGAATATATAATACTTCTAGCCTCTTTTTTATTTGTATAGAAAAAAGTAGCACACTATATATTATTCTGCTCCCTCTTCTTTTCGCTTAATGAAATATCATTAAGCTATTTCCTTATAGAGATAGTTCCATACAGATAGTTCTCATGTTATAGTTCCATGGAATTCTAGTTTTTATAATTTTACATCATTCAAATAGTCATGTACAGAGCTACATTAGGTTGCTTCTGGTCTTTTTCTACTACAAACAATGCTGTAGTGAGCAGCTTATTCATTCTATTTCTTTTTTGATTTCTAGAAGTTTTATATATTAGAAATATTATCCCTATTTTTCTATAATAGACATTACCTAACTTTTTTCCTTGTTATTTGTCTTATGACTTTATTTATTTCTGCCATTCAAGGATTTTTTAACGTAATTGAAATTATCCATTTTTCTTTTATGGAATCTAGATTTTTGAGTCCCAACTTCAAATATATAGAAGCATTTACCATGTTTTCTTCTAATTTGTCATGGTTTTGATCTTCAGATTGTTTTTAGTCTATTGTGTTATAAATGCAATTTATAGATGGAATTTTACTTAATTCCAAATGACTCCTCCTCAGTTTCCAAATACCATTTACTTAAAAGGAAAAGAAGAAAAAAGAAGTCTTAATTGCATTTATCACAACCTTCTGTTTATCGTACTTTACACCCATTGTTGGCCTTTCCAAATTGTTCCTGTGTTCTTTTTATACATTAGTTGTGCTATGCTCCACAACAGCCTAAATTATTTGAATAAAGACTAATTATACATATTATATTTTATGTACAGTTGTAATACTGTTAATAACTGTTCTATTTTTAATTAAAAGGAGGAACTATTTTGATCATGAAAATTTGTCCTTACCCTTTGCAGCAGTTATAAAACCCTGCCATCCCTGTCACTTTGATCTCTATTGTCCCCAGTCTCCCAAGACACACTTTCTATTTTGATTGAATTTCAGTAGCTTGCTCAGATTCAGACACATTTTATGGCTATGCCTTTGGCAAGGAGAATGACAAGCTATGATATAATACTAGATGTGTTTTGCTGAGACTATTACCTGGCTATGGAACATTTAATGATTGAATGACATAGAAGCAGAACACTACCTACAAGGCAGGCATAATTTTTCAGGCTTCCATCTGTCTATCAGTTAAAGAAGTCAATAAAGATATCCTAAGGGAAGTCAACTGGAATTTCTTTGCAATAATTTGAAAATAAATGTTTTTCTTTACATAATAAAATAATAATTGTCATTATTATTTATATAATAAATATTATATTTATATTATATTTAATTATACAATATAATAATTGAGTATTATAATAATAATTGGCTCATTTTTTCTTATTTTATGTTCTATTTACCTCTGAAAATCAGAGGACAATGTTTTCATATTAATCACATTATTACTATGGATCTGGTAACATAGATTAAGCCACTGGCAATAATATTAGGTTTTAAGTTCAAATGAATGACTAAGCTTTTTAACATTAAAAAATAAGTAGATAACCTCACAATTTCTTGTTTTTTCTTTCAACAAGTAAACACACATTGATGAAGTTAGGTATTCAAAGTGATGTCATAGATAAATTAGAGGAATAGAACCTATTCAAGTATTTCTTGGACCTTAAGGAATATATATTTTATCTATTTATGGAAGAAATACACATATAAAAAGTTAGCTAAAAGTTAAAGCCTACTTAAAATAAGGAACACATGGATGAAGATAAAAAGGTGCAGTCTGAATTGAAATGAGGGAGATGACTTCCCCTGGGGAAATAGTCATCGGTCAAGGCTTTTTGAGGTGATAGGCTGTGAGACTGACTTTTAAGAGCAGGTAATATTTAATAAATAAGGGAGAATGAAAAGGTTAAAGTGTTTGCATTAGTAAGAAGAAAAATACCACATTTAATCTTTTTAATTCAATATGAGTCCTCTCCATTTGAGTTATAACAATGACTTGTTCTTGGTAATTAATTGCATAGGCTGATGAGCCATTTAAGCATTTTGGCTGCGTGTTAAACCCTATTTTTCATCTCCTTTTGATGAATTGTGCAGCATAGTGAGTGTGCTCTAGAACTTCCATTTAAGTAAACACTGAGGTGCATCTTTTTTTTTTTTTAACTGAAGTGTAATTGATTTGATTTACAGTATTGTGGAAAGAATGATTAAGAAGGCAGAGTAGTAAGTTGGGAAGCTCCCTTTCTCCCAAAAATGCATGAAAAATACATCTATATACTGAATGATTTTCACAGAAATCCTACTGAATGCTGGTTCTTGCACCCTGACAGGTTCTCCCAATGGCAGGGAGATCAGCTGGGACAGAGGAGGACTTTCAGATATTTGGAAGAGAATGCAACAACTGGTTTGCTGCAGCCATATGGGAAACATTCCTGCAAAAATGGCCAAAGCCATCACTCTGCATTCGCCAGTCCAAGACTCACGTCTGCTGGTTCAGAAAGAGCCCGGGTGTGAAAGCTCGGGCTTTGGAGATCAGACTTGAGAGAGAACTGGGGTTGGCTGCATGGAAACAGTGTGACTGGACTGGAGTCTAGGGCAACCACATTTGAGGGTGTACACTGAAGAAACCCAGACTACCTTAAAGGTCATGTGCCATAGTATGGGGGTGCATGAGGGGTGGGGCAGGATCTGCCACTACAGTCCTATTTCCTACATTCACTCTAAGGTGGCAGGACACCACCTATACCAGTTTCAGGATCAGCCCCATGAGCCACTGCTACTTCTTTCTCAGACTCCATCCTGTCTTGCCTCCCAGGTACAGGAGCAGCTCCATTCACCTGTTGATGGACTTTTAGATTGTTTCCATGTCTTGGCTACTGTGAATAGTGCTGCTGTGAACATAGGGGTGCATGTATCTTTTTGAATTACAGTTTTGTATGAATATATGCCCAGAAGTTGCATTACTGGATCATACAGTAAATCTATTTTTAGTTCTTGAGGAACCCTCATACTGTTTTCCATAATGATTGAACCAACTTACACTGCCACCAACAAACAGTAACAACAACCCATAACAATTACAAAACACTTTTTAAAATTCTGTTAGTCACACCTGCAGCATATGGAAATTCTTGGGTCAGGGATTGAATCTGAGCCACAGCTGCAACCTAAGCCACAGCTGTGGCAACATCGGATCCTCACCCACACCACCACAGAGACAAAGGTGGATCATTAACCCACTGTGCCATAGTGGAAACTCCCACAAAATACTTTTATATTTCTCCCTATTTCCCAGGTACTATTTGAGTGCCTCTATGTATAAACTTATGTAATCATTACAACAATCTTATTATCTCCATTTGCAGGAGAAAACTGTAGCACCAATTATTTAACTTTCCAAGGCCAGGCAGTTAGTAAGTGGTAGAGCTGAGATTTGAACCTGGACACTCTCTCTCTAGAGCCCTTTTATAACCATATAAAATTTTAGTGTGATTTAGCTCTACAGAACATTTTTACTTATCCTATGGTCCTAGGCATATGAAATGACATTACAAATCTTATTAATTTGAATTATGTTTCTTTTGGTGACTAGATACTTAAAAATGCACTTTTTCTTTTTTGAATTTTAAAAATATTAGCTTATTGATTTTTAACATCTTTTTTTTTTTGTTTTGTTTTCATTTGTTTTTTTTGTTTGTTTGTTTGTTTTAACTTTATAGCCACACTCATGGCCTATAGAAGTTCCCATGCCATGATAAGTTCTGAGCCACAGCTGCAGTAATGTCAGATCCTAATTAACCCACTAAGCCAGGCTTGGGATCGAAGCTGCACCTACCACAGTGGGAATTCCTTTTTTCATTTGTTCTTAAAATCCATATTCTCCTCTTCCATTAAATTTGGAAAAAAATTGAAAATTTGTCCCATGCTTTAACTTTATTCTCAGTGGTAGCTTTACAATGTCAAGGAAATGAAATATGATAAATCTTACATAAACAGGGCATGAGAGAGTGGATTTGTAATTGTTTATTTTAGTTAATTACTTTATCAATAGTCAATCAAGCAATTTTGAGAAATAATCTTTTTAGATGTTTTAATGATTTTGAACACAGAGATAATATGTATGCAATAATTCTCCTTGAGATCCAGTTAACAGAACATTTTGATAACTTATTAAATCATTACATATAGACACACTCATTTTTCTTCATTGTTGAAAAAAAATCATCGTTATTTCTTCCTCATTGGACATTTATTGTCAGTACTGGTCTTTGGCACTCTGTGAGCAATTTCCAGCTCACTGCTTTAACAAAAAAAATTGATGATATTTCTAGAAGAGATGGCAGAGGGAGAACTCTCCAGTTCTGGCTAATTTCAAAGGGAAGAGCAGTTAAGCATCCCATAAAATATCCCTCTTATTATGTCAAGCTTAAGGAGGAAAAAGAAATAATTTAAATTTGACTCTACATAACAGTGTGACTTATTTTGTGGAAAGGCAAGGACATTTCAGAATAGGTGATATTTAGAAAATACCTTTTTTTTTTTTTTTTTTTTGTCTTTTTGCCTTTTCTAGGGCTGCTCTTGCGGCATGTGGAGGTTCCCAGGCTAGGGGTCTAATCGGAGCTGTAGCCACCGGCCTACGCCAGAGCCACAGCAACGCAGGATCCGAGCCATGTCTGTGACTTACACCACAGCTCACAGCAACACCAGATCCTTAACCCAATGAGCAAGGGCAGGGATCGAACCCACAACCTCATGGTTCCTAGTCGGATTCGTTAACCACTGAGCCACAACGGGAACTCCAACTTTTTTCCATTTACATTACATTGTTCTCTCCTAATTATATATTTCCTTATAATATGTGAATGTGCTGAAACCAACAGGGATATCAGCCAATAAAAACACAAGTATTCAACTAAAATTGAAGGAGAGACTGAGAGAGGAGGACTATCTAAAGAAACATAGCATTCAACATCCGGTCCCTTCCCAGTATTTATCTTGTTCTTTTGATGAAACATCAGAGAGGCTAATTAGAATTTAAACTAGGAGATCCCCTTGTGGCTCAGTGGAAACAAACCCAACTAGTATCCATGAGGATGCAGGATTACACAGATTGAGAGAATGAAATAAAGAATTAAGGGGAAGAATTCAGGCAGCAAAACCATTTTCTCTTGCAGATATTTCTAAACAGATGAATAGAGAATTGCATAGACAAATGTTCTAAAAGTGTTGCTTTTCAGGGTGCTAAAGAGCCTAAAAAAGAAACCCAGTCAGTAGGGGGTATGCCTGAAGGAGAATAAAGAACTTTAAAGGGGAAATATGTGAAGGGCTCGATTTTCTAAGTGACTCTTTTTGGATTGAGAAGTTTTGTTTTAAGAACAGCTTTAAAATTTTCCCCATTATACTTTTATTAAAAATTCCTTCATGGCTTCACTAAAGCAATTCCTATGTAACTGTACTCCATGAGTGCTGCCCTCATGAAGAGTGAAGGAAAATGGTCTAAATAAACAGGATACTCTATTTCATCCCTATCATTCTGTTCCTAATTGAGGTCAGGAAGTTATATTTAACTGAATGGATATTTCCTACAGTCCAGGCACAAGGTAATGATCTACCTACAGTACTCAAGACATATGATGAATAAGAAAAATCATGACATTAACACAGGTCTGCAATATTCTTATTCAACATGATGGAGACTATGAAGGCTACATGCTGTACCCAATATATCAACCAAATATTTACCCCTGAAGAGCATTTAATTTAATTTTATTTTTTTGGAAACTACCTGGAATGGTAAAGCACTAGAATGTATATGGAGAGACTGTCATTAGTTGACTAGGATCTTGGCTATATTCTTGAGAGTGATTAACTTCTTTGTTTTCTGTCCTCAAGAGTGAATAATTGTCATCAATCCATAGTTACTCATTCTTTGAACAAAATACTTTTCAAAATTTGTATTCCCTGTCAAAAATTGACTCTTACCACAAAAAAAGATTTTGATAGTGGATTATAGTATGACATGTTCTGTGATTGCTACTCTGTGTTCTTCATCAATTCTCATGAAATTATTAGACCCATGGTGCTCAGACCAAAGGGGCAGTAAATCCCATATGCGGAATTTATAGTTCACATGGGCAAGAATTACTTCACTGAATTTCTTCTCCAATTTTGGATATCTTGACATAAGCTTCAATTAATCATTGATTTCTACTTTTAGGTAGGAGATGAGAATAGAAAATAGATTACATTTTCTCAAAGCAGATAAACTAGAAGATAAATTTCCAGAGGCTTATCACTTGATAATTGTTTTAGTTTACAGTAATATGTGTAGACAAAAATCTCTTTATCTAATTTAAGTACGTGTTAAAAGTTTCAAACTCCTGTCACAGGACTTAGGCATTCTTGATAAGCATACAAACACTATATATGTGTATTAAAGAGAAGATCTTCATGCAGTTCCACGGCTTCAGAAAATTAGGAAGTGGAGAGCTAGAGGTGAGGGCAAGATATAGCCATTAGAGTTCAATTTACACAGGAGATTAGTGCCTCTATATGGTGGAAATTTTTAATCCATTTTTAATATTTAGAACCTGAATTCTTTCCTAGCTAGGAACTGAGGAATTCCTCTCACTATCAGTCTTGATGGGAGGCTGGAATATGAAATTGTCAAAGACTTTATTTCCCAGCATCCCTTCTGCTAGATTGCAAATACATGTCCTTGGATCCACCATTTAAATGATTCTACCCCGGGGGTTAATTCAGAAGCTAGTAACAAACAAGAGGAAACTAGAAAATTCCTCTCGATGGTGGAGTTAGTGAAAGCATGATTGATTTTTGGGGCTATAGTAGCAGCAGTACCAGTTGTAGCAACCAACCATTGTCAATTGCGACTGTCATGGAGCAGTAACACTGGCCTTCGCAATGGTCCCATTCTGGAACTGGTTTGGTGGCAGCTGTTCTAAGGCATGATCTTAAACACTGTGTTAATTGGTTTCTGAGCCTGGTTTTCCAGTTTCCCTGCAATTGTATGAGCTACTATCTTTTTAAATACACTTCTTTTCTGCTGAAATCAACTTGAATCTGTTTCTGTGGCTTACAACTATAATCCCTAAGACACACCAGATATTAGACATGAACAGTGAATATTTTTCATTTATTATGGAAACCTGTGGGTTTATTATCAATTTTCTTCTCTCATAGGACAAAGAATCAGGTACAAAAACTGCAAATTGAAATGACATATTATTTTCTAAGGCCTAATAATTTCAAAGAATATATAAATAACCACTAAAGCACACAAAATTTTAGAACAATCTTCTGAAAATGTGATTTGCCAAATGCTAGCTCTTCAAGAGAGAAGGCCTGAAAAAGGAAATTTCTCTAATTTAATAACTTTCAAATATAGAGGAAATAATATACTTAGCACATTATCATACTTTGGGTTCTAAGAAGCAATTTTTAATTTTGATGAAAACTTTCCAAATATATTGGATGCTTCAATAATTTTCATGTAATATTTATTAATATTCCTCAAACCAGGATCATGTGGAACATTCTTGGAAGAAATGACATAGAAATTTTCATTTAGTCATTGACTATCCACTGAGGACACAATGCTATGCTATGCCTGATTAATATAAAATTTTTAAAACAACTAGTTTTGATTTTTTTTTTCCTTTTAAAAGTTTTAAAGAGGTTAAAACTCTGTGTCTCCTCATTTTTGAAGTGGAAAAATACAGCACCTATTTGGTTGTCTTGATATTAATATAGATAATATAGGTAAAACCTTTAGAAATGTCAACTAAGTATTAGACTATATAATTATGTCACTTAATTCATATGTGTACAAAGGTGATGACATTAATTCATTGTAGGGAAGACAGTTATGAATTCTTTTATGATAAATGTGATAAAGTTGCTCTAATCCCTCACTTCTCTCATATCAACTCCCTTTGGGACTATTTAGTCACAAATATGCATTCCTGAAGATATACATGGAATATTGTTTCTACAGTTTAGGATAGAGTAAAACTAAGTTAAATATAAGAAGATCAAATATGTCAAAATATGAATGGTATTTTGTAAGAGGAGTCATTATTATACACACTATAATAGCACCTAAAATTGTTTTTTCTCAGTGTATGTATATTTATATAACATTGGTAATGCTATCAGGCCCTGTATTATTATTAGTAAAACCACAATCTTTTCTGACAAAAAAAGAAGTTATTGAAAGTACATAATAGCCTGAGAAGCAGGTGTGAAAAAGCTTTTTTGATGGAAGGATTAATATGAAAATGTTATTTTTTTAACTGCCCATAAACAATTTTGATTCTAATTGGTATTTTAACTTTCATAGATTAGACAGGAATTTATGAGGGGTAAAAAGTTTTTTTCATTTTTAATTGGCTACTTTGATATACTACTCCACAGAAACCTTCTTATATTCTGACTTTTCAATGTGCCACTTTTTATTGAAAAGTTGCAGACGCAGAATCTCTTGGTTTCATGTCAATTGTGCACCTGAAGACTTTCCAAATAATGTTTAAAACATGTATAAAACTGTTAAGCAAATAATGGATTTTGTGCAAGGCATGTTCTTAGGTGGTATTTTGCGAATATAGCTTGTCTTATATCAGGTGAACCCAAGAATAGAGGGCAAAATTGCTATCAAGAGTAAATGATTGGAATCCAATTTTTCTGTTAACTGAACTGAACCCATATGCACATTCTAATATTCCTCAGGTTTGATAGTCATATTCTATTAGCAATTTTCTACTTACTACATATTATAATTTGGTATTTAATTATTTGCATGAAATAAATCATCAGTTGAAACTTATTATATTAAAAACCACAAAATAAGCCCCTTTTTCATACACCAGTGCTTTGAAAAACTCGCCTGCCAAACTCAAAATGGCAAAATTAATAAATTGAGTAGCTAAGCATCTTATTTGCAAATGTACTCCTAGATGTATTTTTAAATCATAATTGGAAAAAATATATTTATTGACCTTTCAATAAGGAAAAGTTTACTTTCTTTTATTTAGTAATCATGGAAAGAAATTGCCTGGTCACATTTGAAATAAAGAAATCAAATTTGAGTCAATTTGTTATAGATAACTAATAAATTATATGATTGCAATTTTTCATAGTGTTTTGTTTAATCATTAAAGTGACTGGAAAATATGTAGGAATTTAATCAAAATGTTAAAAATATGCAGAAGACTCTTGATATGAAGTACTGCAGTCTCAGGGGGTGATTTCAACATTGTCTATTAAAAACCTCATCTGCACTGAAGTAAAATCAAGGTGGAAGATGAGCTCCTTGAGAGACCTGTTTATACAGAAGAAAGATCTTCATTACATATTTTTCAGGGTATAAATTCTGAAAGATTGGAAGGAAGAATTTTCTGCTGTAGATCTAGAAACGTCTTTCTCTGGGATAGTTTAAAATTAGGAAAACGAATGTTTCCAAAGTTTACAGCATAGTCTTAACAAAAATTTGGTGGAGACATCTGGTATTTTAAGTTACTGTCAAGGCTAAGATTTAAACATGTGATTTTTGTCTTACATGAGAAATGCAGTAGTCTCCTATTTCTTTTTTATTTTTTATTTTATTTTATTTTATTTTGTCTTTTCTAGGGCCACACCCGCGGCATATGGAGGTTCCCAGTCTAGGGGTCTAATCGGAGCTGTTGTTGCCGGCCTACACCGCAGCCACAGCAACGCGGGGTCTGAGCCATGTCTACAACCTACACCACAACTCACGGCAATGCTGGATCCTTAACCTACTGAGCAAGGCCAGGGATCGAACCCGCAACCTCATGGTTCCTAGTCAGATTTGCTAACCACTGGGCCACGACGGGAACTCCTCTTATTTTTTTGTTCAAAAGATTTTCTGCAGGAAAATAAACCAAGAGATCCAAATTACTCCTGGTGGTAAATTTACAATTTTGCATGTCCTTGTTGCTGATTTTGGGGAATAAGGTCTAACATACAAGCCCTTTTCTCAGTTTATGAAGGGAGGGCCAATCCATGAGAAGTCAAAGAAAGCATGATATATTACCCTCTCCTCTATACTTGCTTACCTTGGGGCAATTCTTCAGGCTTACACTGAGCCCCCACTAAGGTCAGGTGTGCAGAGCTGATCTGGCCTTGTCTCCATAGCTTGATAATTCTATTCATTGCAGTGGAAAGTGTTTTCTCTTTCTTCCTATGTCTCTTTCTCTTTATCTCTCTTCTGTTTTTACCTTTTTCATTCTTTATCTCTTAGGCTTCCCATGACTGGGTTGTTTTCACTAGCTAAGGTGACAGTGGGGGATTGGTGCTGGATTGTTTGTATTGAATGCTTTCCATTAGTGCTAACCTGTACCAGTATCAGGGAACTCACTCTTTTCTTTCATCCTTGGAGACAAAATTCCCTACATAGTACACTGGGTCATCTCCCTTCACACTACCAAGTTTGAACTTGACTTTGTATGTTTTCCACATAGAAACAACCACAAATCATTTTCTTATCATTATCCTCATTTATGTCTACAGAGTCTTCATAAAACAAACCACATTTGTTTTTATTAAAGGAGCACAGTTTCTGAAAATTCATGGCAAGGTATTTTTGTGCAGAATTAAAAGTTATTTCAGGAAATAGACTCTTATAGACAAGGCCATTACTAGCTACTTCATCTTATTTTTAGCTGTCTTTTTGTTGAAGAGTGTGCTAAGTACTAAGTAAAGGGAACAAAACATCTATTTTAAGGATTCTCTTTTAAAGCCATCGATTTCATTAGAAAAAGAGGCACTCTATTTTAAGTTTATAGAATTACTCATGATCTGCACTTATACCAGTAATAAAACAAATATTATTTAATTTTTTTTCATAATTTTGGAAACTTTGCATTGTAAAGCTTATAATATATGGTTATCAATGTCTAGTTTTTTCTATACAGTAGACTGTAGATTAGTTGAAAGTTAATAAATGAATTATGGTTTGAGATTAATTCAGAATTAACTAGATATAATTTCTTATCTTTCATAATTTTGATTATTTTTCTTTGTATTTCAATCCCTTATCTAACTCTCTTTTTAATAATCTAAGTGTTAAAATGAACATGGTAATTATCATATTAAAATACATTACCAGAGTTCCTGTCGTGGCACAGTGGTTAACGAATCCAACTAGGAACCATGAGGTTGCCGGTTCGATCCCTGCCCTTGCTCAGTGGGTTAAGGATCTAGCGTTGCCGTGAGCTGTGGTGTAAGTCACAGACGCGGCTCGGATCCCGCGTTGCTGTGGCTCTGGTGTAGGCTGGCAGCTACAGCTCCGATTAGACCCCTAGACTGGGAACCTCCATATGCCGCGGGAGCAGCCCAAGAGATGGCAAAAAGACAAAAATAAATAAATAAATAAAATATATTACTCTGCTGTTGTATTAGAAATACTTTGCTTATGTTGTAGTTACATCCTGAGCTATATCTCTACTGTTTTGACTTTGATGCCTGGGAAAAGCTGCTCCACAAGTGGATCCTGTCCTAGAAATTTCATATACCTCCCCCAATGATACATTTATTTAGGTTAGCATACCAAGTATCTTAAAGTGTAATTACTCCAAAAGGAATAATCAAGATATTTATTTATTAAATAATTTGGTAAATATCCTGACAGCTGACTTAGAATAAAGCTGATGGTGTCTAGATCTCTGAGGTTGCCAGGGTGTGTCTACATGGAAGATGCCTAACAGAAGTAAGTGTAATCAGTAGGAGAGAGCTGAAGAAAGACTTTCTTTTCTATCCAGGGCTGATACCATTTGATTTCATTCCCCTATGATCATCTGTAACATTTGCAGTTTGCATAATTTGTTGACTGTACATTGACAGTCACTTTTTGTTATGTAGTAAATGTATTCTATTACTATTAATTTAAATGGAGAGTAACATAATAATATAGTAGAATTTCATGAGAAAGACTTGGACTTATACCTAAGAACTACATCAGTCAAAGAATAATAGCCACTTAAAAAAATACAACTATATGCTATGTTAACAGATATTTCCACGATGAATTACTAATTTAAACATGTTTTTGTGAAGCAGATATGCTCTAGGTCTTAAATAAATAAAAGATTCTTTTGTTTTAAACAAATTAAATATTTGAGAACAAATTTTTGCATTTTAAAATCTGATATTTAAAATTTTTAAAAATAACTTTAGTTTTTCTTTCCTCAGAGTCATTGATTTTCTCTTTGCTGGAGGTGGAAATGTGAAAGAGTAATATATTGTTACTTTTAAAGTTTAAATCTAAGTAAAGTTGAGGTGTTGTTTTTCTTTGATTATTGAACCACGTGAAAAAAATATCATTTAGGTTATTAACTGTAGAAAGGACACTGGAGAAAATTCATCAAGTAGATAGGTTTTTCAGGCTAAAGAATATAAAATATAAGCAAAGCACTGAATATTGACACATACCATCTCTTCTCCAGTCAATAAGTAAAACTTTACTTATAAAATCTATTAATTTTTCTTAAAGTTCCTAAATATTATACATGTTCACCAAATATTTGACAGATTAACACATTAATTAAGAATAGGAATGTAATATGGATTTAGGCTACATAATCATGCTTAAAACTTTTGTATGAGTTTTCAAATTTGTGTTTTACAGGGATAAATACAGTGGCAATAGAAAGAGTAGATCATACTTTTTAAGTGTTTATGTGTGCAGGTACTATTCTAGGTCTTCTTAGCAATAAACAAATAAAAACAATCAAAACCATAAAATAAACATAAATATAAATATTAATAACTATAAAATAAAATTATAATAAATGACATAACAAATATACTTGAGACAATAATGAAAGTATAAACAAGGAAGGAAATATTGTGATTTGGTAGAGAGGGTTAATAAATTTGTTATGTAGATGTGACATTTAAGTTGACTCAAGAGATGATATAATTTTGAAAGGGTGTTCAAAGTAGAAGAAAAATGTGATTAGAGGCATAAAAAGCAGAGTATTTGGGGTAATGCCGAACCAATTCAGTTTGCTAATTGTGTTAACTGCATAAATAGGTAGCAGTATATAAGGCTAGAAGGATATATGAGGCCAAATTAAGGAAAGATTTGAAGATCAGGCTTCAAAGAGTGATGAGTTTTATTCAGGTAATGGGCAGTGAGAAGAAATTATTGAAATGAGGACATAATTAGAGCTATGATTTTAGAATTTTTCTGAATCTTTTAACTCTGCACAAAAATGGGTTAGAGAAGACTTAAATCATGGATACTAGTTAGAAACCTATTAGTCTTGCTGAAATAAGAAATGATGAGGACCTAACCCAGTGTTTCAGATAGGGATGGAAAAAATTGAAGAGTTGCATTGAAAAAGCATATTTGACTGAGCCTGAAATGTGCAGAAGGAAATACGAAGGTCAAAAGAAAACATTAGGGTTTGGAGTGATTGTAGAATGATGGTAGAAGAAGCAAATTGGAAATAGCAAAAATCTTGGGCCCAGCACCAGAGATGAAGGATAGGTCCAGCAACATAGATGTGAAAACATAATGATGGTGCCAGGAACATACTTAAGCACACTGCCCTCCAAATTCAAAACTTTTGATGAGGGAACATTTAAACTAGCAGAAACCCAACATTATCTTCAAAACAAAATAGAATAAAAATATTTGCAAAAGACATATCTGGGGAGTTCCCATCATGGCTCAGTGGTTAACGAATCCGACTAGGAACTATGAGGTTGCGGGGTCGATCCCTGGCCTTGATCAGTGGGTTAAGGATCTGGTGTTGCCGTGAGCTGTGGTGTAGGTCGCAGACGTGGCTCAGATTCTGAGTTGCTGTGGCTGTGGTGTAGGCCGGCAGCTACAGCTCCGATTAGACCCCTAGCCTGGGAACCTTCATATGCTGCAGGAAGTGGCCCTAGAAAAGGCAAAAAGACAAACAACAACAACAGCAACAAAAAAAAAAACCCAGACATATCTGGTAAAATACACTACTATCCAAAGTATAAAAAGAATTCCTAAACTCAGCAACAAGAAAATGAAAAATTTGATGCAAAAATAAACCAAACTTAACTGATGCCTCATTACAAATGGCAATAGCATACGAAAACATGCTCCATATAATATGGCATTAGAAAAAGGAAAATTAATAATGAAATAACAGTACACATCAATTAGAATGGCCAAAATGCAGAACACTGACAACAATAAATCCTGGCAAGAATGTGAAGGAACAGAAGAACTCTCATTCATTGCTCTGTAGAATGCAGCCAGTTTGGAAGACAGTTGTGCATTTTCTCATAAAACTAAACATACTTTTACCATATGATCTGGCAATCATGCTCTTTGGTATTTACCCAAAGTTGCTGAAAGCTTGTGTCCATACAAAAACCTGTACCTGACTGTTTACAGCAGCTTTTTTCATGATTGCTAAAACTTGAAAGCCACAAAGATATCCCTTAGTAGGTGAATAAATAAATAAATTGTGACATATCCAGACAATAGAATATTATTCAGTTGTGAAAAGAAATGAGCTATCAAGGCATGAAAAGACATGGAGGAAATGTATATACATATTACTAAGTGAAAGATTCCAAATATAAGACATCTGAAAAAGGCACAACTATGGAGACATGAAAAAAGACCAGTGGTTTTGAGGGACTGACTGGTGGTACTTGGGGGTGGGAGAGAATAAATGTCAGAAGACCAAGGATTTTTAGGGCAGAGAAATAACTTGGTATAATACCATAAGGATAGACTACTTTCATTACACATTTGTCCCAACCCATAGGATGTACGATCTCAAAAGTGCACAGTAATGTAATCTATGGACTTTGGGTAATCATGATGTACCAATGTAGGTTCATAACACTGTAATATACGCATTACTCTCGTTGTGGATGTTAATAACAGGAGAGGCTATGAATGTGTGGGGGCATGAAGGTGTATGGGAAATCTCTATATTTTTGTAGAATTTTGTTGTAAACCTAAAACTGTTCTAAGAATTGTCATAAAATTTAAAGAACTTAAATAATAATAATAGCTGTAGTAATAGTAATAATAATAAAAAACCTGCAAAAGGACCTAGAGGTTGTCAGAGTTTTGGGTGGAGGGAGAGAGGAACACGTGGAGCACAGAGATTACCAGGAAAATGAAATTATTCTATGGACAAGATCCTAGAAAAAAAAGTAGGTGGTGATTAAGCCCTTGTCAGTTGTATCATTTGAAAGTATTTTCTCCCATTCTGTAAGTTGTCTTTTTGTTTTCTTTTTGGTTTCCTTTGCTTGGCAAAAGCTTGTCAGTTTGATTAGGTCCCATTGGTTTACTTTTGCTTTTATTTCTGTTGCTTTGGGAGACTGACCTGAGAAAATATTCGTAAGGTTGATGTCAGAGAATGTTTTGCCTATGTTCTCTTCCAGGAGTTTGATGGTGTCTTGTCTTCTATTTAAGTTTTTCAGCCATTTTTAGTTTATTTTTGTGCATGGTGTGAGGGTGTGTTCTAGTTTCATTGATTTGCATGTAGCTGTCCAAGTGTCCCAGGAATATTTGCTGAAAAGACTGTCATTTTATGTTCTTGCCTCCTTTGTCAAAGATTAATTAACAACTTATACAACTCAACAGCAAAAAAGCCAACAACCCAATTGAAAAGTGGGCAAAAGACCTGAATAGACATTTCTCCAAGGAAAATATACAGATGGCCAACAAGCACATGAAAAAACACTCAACATCCCTGATTATTAGAGAAATGCAAATCAAAATTACCATGAGATACCACCTCACACCAGTCAGAATGGCCATCATTCATAAGTCCACAAATAACAAATGCTGGAGAGGGTGTAGAGGAAAGGGAACTCTCCTGCACTGTTGGTGGGAATGTAAGATGGTACAACCACTACAGAGAACAGTATGGAGGTACCTTAGTAAACTATACATAGAACTACCATATGATCCAGCAGTCCCACTCTTGGGCATATATCCAGACAAAACTTTCCTTAAAAAAATACACAAGTACCCGCATGTTCATTGCAGCACTATTCATAATAGCCAAGACATGGAAACAACACAAAAGTCTATCAACAGAGGATTGGATTAGGAAGATGTGGTATATACACAGTGGAATACTACTCAGCCTTAAAAAAGAACAAAATAATGCCATTTATAGCAACATAGATGGAACTAGAGACTCTCATATAGAGTGAAGTCAGTCAGAAAGAGAAAGACAAATACCATATATCACTTATGTCTGGAATTGAGTATTTGGCACAAATGAACCTTTCCACAGAAAAGAAAATCATGGACTTGGAGAACAGACTCGTGGTTGCCAAGGGGGAGGGGATGGGGAGTGAGGGAGATGGATGGGGAATTTGGGGTTAATAGATGCAAATGATTGCCTTTAGAATGGATAAGCAATGAGATCCTGTTGTGTAGCACTGGAAACTATTTCTAGTTAATTATGATGGAGCATGATAATGTGAGATAAAATAATTTATACATGTACGTGTAACTGGGTCACTTTGCTGTACAGTAGAAAATTGACAGAACACAATAAACCTGCTATAATGGAAAAAATAAAAATCAGTATAAATAAAAAATTAAATACATAAATAAATAAAACATATGGGCTAAGAAGAAATAAAACGAATCAAACATAAGCCCACTAAAAATAATCATTAAAAAAAGAAAAAAAGAAGAAAATCTAACTGCAGTATGACTTTAAAACTTGAGATTTTAAATGTATGCTAATTTTTGAAGCCTATTCATCTATTCTCAAAACTTTTTCTTGTTATAGCAAACCAGATTGTACCCTAGATGAACATAGAAAATACTAATTTCTCCAATAGAGAGTAAAGGTGATGACAATTTAGATAAGCAGTTTCCACCATCTTGACTTCTGACTGACAGAGAGCATTCTTCATATTAAAATAGAGAATGATTTGTCTTCATCCCAGAAAATTACTGAAAGGTTTGCAATGTTTGTGAAAATCACCTTTGTTCTTCAGAGTGAAGTGGGAGAAATTAGCAGACCAAAATTTTGGAGTTCCTTTTCATATTTGGCACTTTTTTATTTGCAGATTTTATGCCATGGCAGATTCTCTATTTTCTGTAACTAGGGGGGAAAAGAAATACAAGTTTATTTTGCTACACTCTATTTCACCTTTCCTCCCTGAAGAAGTCAGTGCAGATGACATCACCCAGTGCTGCCTAGTGAGGTGAGAGTCAGGGGTGGCACACTGATGTAGAGGGAAGGAAGTCAGAATGATTAGTCATGTGCCTTTCCCAATCACTATTCAATATATAATCCTTAGAGTTTGGTTTCTCTGGTTTGTAGATTATCCAGACTTCTGAATTCTATCCCTATATCCTTTGGCTTCCTTCTTCTGAACAATTTTTTTTTTTTTTTCCTGAGGTAAGCTCCTATCATTGTAAACTTCCCTCTAAGTTGCCTTAGAACTAACTGCTTTTGCTGTGTTCCATATATTTTGGATAGTTGTGTTTTCATTTTCATTTGTCTCCAGATTTTTTTGAATTTCTTTTTTTTTTTTAATTTATTAGGTGATCCACTGGTTATTAGCATAGTTAAGCATTCCCATGTCTGTGCTTTTGCTTTGTTTTTATTTTTCTTGTAGTTGATTTCCAGTCTCATAATATTGTGGTCAGAAAAGATACTGGATAAGATTTCAAATTTTTTAAATTTACTGAGATGTGTTTTGTGGCCCAGTACGTGATTTAACTTGGAGAATGTTCTGTATGCACTTGAAAATAATGTGTATTTTTCTGCTTTGGGATGGAATGTTCTAAGTCAATTTGGCGTAATGTGTCACTTAAGGCCAGTGTTTCCTTATTGACATTATGTCTGGATAATCCATTTATTAATGTAAGTGGGATGTTAATGTTCCCTACAATTATTGTGGTAATGTAAATTTATCTCTTTATTTTTGTTAATAATTGCTTTATGTATGCAGGTGCTCAGATGTTGGCTTCATAATATTTATAATTGTTATCTCATTTTTCTTGGGTTGATCTCTTTATCATTATGTATTGTCTTTTATTTGTCTCTTAGTATAGGCTTGCTTTAATGTCTGTCTTTTCTGATATTGGCATTGCTATCCTGACTTTTTTTTATTTCTATTTTTGTGGAATACTATTTTCCATTTTCTCACTTTCAGTCTGTGTGTGTGTCTTAAGATCTGATGTGAGTCTCTTGTAGGTAGCATATATGGAGGTCTTTTTTTTAAATCTATTCATCCACTCTATCTTTTTATTGGATCAGTTTATTTATATTTGAAGTATTATTGACAGGTATATAATTATTTTTAATTTTGTTAATTGCTTTGGGGTTGGTTTTACAGTTCTTTTTTTTGTTCCTTTCTTCTTTTTTTTCCCTTCCCATGTAATTTACTGACTATTCTTAATGTTATGTTTGGATTATTTCTCTTTTTGTGTGTGTATCTATTGTAGATTTTTCACTTTGTGGTTATTTGTAGCCATTTACATATATGTTATTATTTTAATTTATGGATATCTTAAATTAAAATGCATTTTTATAACTCTGCATTTCTACTTTCCCATTCTTTCACACTTAACTGTTTTAGACATCATGTTTTACGTCTGTTAGTTTTACGTATCTTTTAACTAGTTATTATGGATATAGATGATTTTACTGTTTTTGTTTCTGAATTTTTGACCAGTTTTTTTTTTTTTTTTTTTTTTTTTTTGTCTTCTTTTTTTGCCTTTTTCAGGGCCGCTCCCATGGCACATGGAGGTTCCCTGGCTAGGGGTCCAATCAGAGCCACTGCTGCCGGCCTACGCCAGAGCCATGGCAACGTGGGATCTGAGCCGCATCTGCAACCTACACTATAGCTCACGGCAACGCCGGATCCTTAACCCACTGAGCAAAGCCAGGGATTGAACCTACAACCTCATGGTTCCTAGTCAGATTCGTTAACCACTGTGCCACTATGGGAACTCCTTGACCAGTTTTATACATGGTTGATTTACTACATTTAGTTTCTATTTCCTTTCCCATTGAGATTTTTTTCTTTTGTCATTTTCATGTTTCTAGTTGTGGCCTCTTCTTTTTCACTTAAATGATTCCCTTTAACATTTCCTATAAAGCTTGTCAGGTGGTTCTGAACTTCTTTTGCTTTTTCTTGTCTGTATAACTTTTGATCTCTCCATCAAGTCTGAATGAAAGGTTTTCCTCTTTATCCCTTTATATGTACTGTGCCACTTCCTTCTGGTCTGTCACATTTCTGCTGGAATTTCAGCTGGGTATTCTTATGGCAGTTCCATTGTATCTAACTTATTGCTATTGCCTTGATGATTTTAATATTCTCTCTTTATTGTTAACATTTTCCATTTTAAATATAATGTGTATTGGTGTGATTCTCTTTGCATTGATCTTATTTGGGATTCTCTGTGATTCCTGTCCCAGTATTTCTGTTTCCTTTCCAAGGTTATGGACATTTTCAGCTATTATGTCTTCAGTATAATCTCTGCACTTTTCTCTCTTCTCCTTCTGAGACCCCTCTAATGTGAATGCTATTATACTTGATGCTGCCTCAGAGATCTCTTAAACTGTGCTCATTACTTTTTTTCCTTTATATGTTCACTTTAGGTGATTTCCATTATTCTTGTCTTCCAGCTCACTGATCCCTTCCTCTGTATCTAATCTATTGTTGTTTTCTTCTTTTGCCATTTTTTTATTCATTATTGTATTCTTCAGCTATTTTGTTTTTCTTTATATTTTATAACTCTAATGTTCTCACTGTGTTCATCTTTCTTCTTCTAAGTTCTTTAAGCATCTTTATGATCATTACCTTGAATTCTTTTTGGTAAATTATTGATCTCCACTTCACTTAGTTCTTCTACTGTGGTTTTATCTTCTTCCTTTGGAACATATTCCTCTGTCACCTCATTTCACCTTATTTACTGTTTTAATGCCTATTTATTTGGCATTTTGGTTACATTTCCCAATCTTGGATAAGTGCCTTTTTGTAGAAGACCTCCTAAGTGTCCCAGCAGCATACTACCCCTAGTCACTAGATTTATTTGCTCTGGGAGTGACCCCTATGTCCTTCTATTGTGGGAGCTGACTACTGTAGGCAGTCTGGTAGATGCGGCTAGCCCTTGGTCTGGGTGGCTGTCAGGGCTTTTTTTGAGTGGAAGCTGATGGCGACTGTTGGGCAGGAGAAGATCACAAAGCAGCTGGCTGCAGAGCCCCAGGAGGTCCCAGTGCTAATGCTGACCCACAGGTGGGTATATCCAGGTTCTGGGGTGGGTGTTTGAGGGGTCATGTCTCTTGAATCTAGTATCAGCCTAGGTCTAGAGTCTTGGGATCCCAAAGTTGATGTCAGCCCACTAATAGGTAGGTTTGGATCCTGAGGCAGCTGGCTGAGAGGTCCAAGGTGTTTCAAAAATGATGTAGGCCTGCCGATGGGCAGAGCTGGGGCTTATGGGCTCCTAGTGCTGGTGCTTATGGTCCTGCTGCTATGGTCTTGGTGCTGGTACTTGGCCTGTCAGGACCAAGGTCATCTGTTAGTGGATGACCTTGGTCCTGACAGAGCAGTTTCTGGCACTCCAGAGATTTTCAGGGTGGTGTTGACCTACTGATGGGTTGAACTGCTAGTGGATGGGGCTGGATCCTGGGACCTCTGCTGGACAGGGCTGGGCCCTGTGGTGTCTTTGGGTTCAGGAGATCTGAAGGCAGCAGGCCTGCTGGTGGCTAGGGCTATGTCTCTATCTGGCTAGTTGCTTAGCCTGATGTGTCATAGTAATGGTGCTGACAGTCTGATGGTAGGTTCAGGTCTTGGTGCTAATAAGCTAGAGGGAGGGTTTCATAGTGGCACTTGCTAGCACCAGCAGTCACATGGTAGAATGAGCATCTCCAAATGTCTGCTGCTTGTGTCCATGTCCCCAGGGTGAGGTCCAGGCAGCTTTCACCTCCCCAGGAGGCTCTCCAAGATCAGCAAGTAGGTCTGACCCAGGGTTCTTTCAAATATTTTCTGCCCTGTGTCCCAGAGCATGTGAGATTTTGTGTGCATCCTTTAAAAATGGAGTTTCTATTTTTAACAGCATTCTGGCTCTCCAAAAAGCAAGCCCCACTGGCCTCAAAGACAATTAATCTGAGGACTTGTCTTCCTGGTACAGGATCACCAGGTAGGGAAGTCTAATGTGCAGCTAAGACCCCTCACTCCTTGGGTAGAATCTCTCCAGTTTTAATTATCCTGCATTCATGGGTCATACCCCTCCCAGAGGTATCAGTCTTAATTGTACCTCTTCTTTGCCTCTCTTACCCATCAACTTGTGGTTCCTTATTTTAAAAAAAAAAAAAATTATTGAAGTATAGTCGATTACAATGTTAACTAATTTCTGCTGTACAACAAAGTGATTAGTTATACATATATATATTCTTTTTATATCCTTTCCTATTATTATTAATCACAGGATTTTGAATATAGTTCCCTGTGCTATAACAGTAGGAACTTGTTGTTTATACATCCTATGTAAACTAGTTTGCCTATATCAACCCCAAACTCCCAATCCTTCCCTCCCTCATCACCCCTCTCCCTTGACAGCCACAAGTCTGTTAATTATGTCTGTGAGTCTGCCTTCTGTTTCATAGATATGCTTATTTGTATTGTATTTTAGATTCCACATATAAGTGATCATGTTTCTTTCTCTAACTTTACTTAGTCTGTTAAACTCTAGGTACATCCATGTTGCTTCAAATTACATTATTTTATTCTTTTTATGGCTGAATAATATTCCATTGTGTCTATCTTGCCTTTATACATTCACCTGTTGATGGACATATGATTGATTCTATGTCTTTGCTATTATAAATAGTGCTGCTCTGAACACAGGGGTGTATGTCTCTTTAAAATTATAATTTTGCCTGAGTATATGCCCAGGAGTGGAATTTCTGGATCATAAGGCAACTCTATTTTTAGTTTTTTTGGTGAAAAACTAATAGTTCCTTCTTTATATCTTTAGTTGTAGGAAATTTTTTTTGCTAGTCTTCTGGCCTTTCTCACAAACAGTTGTGTGCCTGTGGAAGAAAGTGATTTCAGGGTCCTCCTATATGAAACTTGGCCACTCCTCTGACTGACATTTCTTAATCCATCAATTTTTCTACATCTTCATCATACTATTTCATTTAAGGACATTATTATATCTTATCTGATTGCTAATAAAGTTCTCAGCTGAATGCTTATTCCTTTCCCATTTTTATTTCCACACTGTACAATATGATACACTCTGAAGAAAACAGATCTTTCTAAACAACAGATGTTCCAATGTCCTTTATCTTCCAAACTAGAGAGGTAGTATCGTGTTGCTGTTTTAAATGGGATTTGTGGAGACTGCCACCTGGCAGTCATTATGTCATTGTTACTACTAACAATAATTTATTTGTAAGAGATTCTTAGATTACACTGTGAGTTGACTTTTGCTGTGATGTTTTCTTTTACATTACTATATAGCTAAACTGAACATTTAACTTGGCTTGTTTGATTGCAATATCCAAATAATGATCACTTCCTGATCTTGCTTCAAGATTTTAGTGACTACTAAATCTACTAGTTTTTGTCAGGTATATTGAACATAGGATTTATTATCTGCACTAGACATTTGGAGGTAGAAAGGTGCTTTTAAGAGACTTGGGGTTCCTGGGGGAAGGTGGAGGGAATGGGATGGATGAGTAATTGGGGAGTTTGGGATGCAAATTATTACATTTGGAATGGATTCGCAATGGGCCCCTACAACACAAGGAAATGTGTGTGATTGGGTCACAGTGCTGTACAACAGAACTTGAAGAAACATTTTAAATCAACTACACTTAAAAAATTAAAAATATATTATATGAGGACAAGAGATATAAAATGGTACCCCTCTGAACAGGCATATGTTTGGTCACTCTCACAAGAAACTCTTAAGTTAGGTTTTATAACTTCCACTTATAGATGAATAAACTTTTCTGAGTAAATGACAGAGGTAAGGATTGGATTTAAAACCATTCTTTGAAGTCCATGTTCTTTGAACCACATAGGCTCTCTTAATGTACATTTCATTTAACTTTTGGTGTTTTCACTCAGCTAACTTATCTCTAAGTAAATTCCACAAATAAAAGAAATCCAAATGAATATTTTAAAGAGAAGAGGAATGGTACTTACTGATAGAAAAAATTTATTGATGTTAAAATAGTAATCTATATTTAAAGAAAATGACTAACTTATCAAGACTGAATTATTGTAACCTCTCCAAAAATAAAAAAAATTGTTGTAATTGTTTGAGTCAATAGACTATTTTGTAGCATTTCCTTGTTTAATTACCAGTTCTGAAAATAATAGAGCTGTACTTTCATCTCACTTTTATGCAAATAAACTAAATATATATTTTACTATGCTAAGTATCAACACATATATCTGTACATGCTTATGACACAACCCAATCACATTGTTCCCTCTGTCTCTACGTAATCATTATAAATTTTGTTCTCAGTCCTTTATGAAATAAATTATATTTCAGTTTTAGAAAGAAATGCATTTTTAATACATATTTGTCTAGGTGAGAGGTGCTATAGCATCTTATAAATATTAAGTTTATTCTGAATGTTGAAGTGTCAGTTTATTGTGATGTTTAAAATGCTTGTGACATAAATTATATATCCACCCCAACTCATCATGGGCAATATTTTTAAGGTTTCAAAAAATGAAATACATCCTTTCTAGGGGGCATCTGTTTTGAGAAAATGAATACAATAGAGTTATTATCTTTCGGATTTTTAAAACATATTGACTCATCCTTATGATTATTCATCATGACTCTAAAGGAGAAAAATAAAACCTAAATTGCTTTCTATTTCTGTACTGTAGGAGCAAATGTAAGCAAGCAATAGCTAGGAAGAAGGGAAGTGGTTGCAAGATCACTATGTAGAACACTAATTCTTTCACCTTGTCAGAATGAAAACAAGATGGTTTATGCAATCAGCTATTAAATTCCTTAGGGGAGAAAAGAGATAACTAGAATCTTCCATGTGTTGGAATAAGTGGCAAGAAAAGGGGGGGAATCCAGCACAAGAGAGATGTTTATGGCTGTAGCATCAAATCTGCCTTTGTACTGACTTGATTAAAAACAATCCTCATATGTGAGTCATGCGTAGGACCTGAATACACACGTTTGTGTTTTCAAATAAAACATAATACTGTACTGCATAATTTACTGTAGTTTAAGATAACCTCAAGAAGTTCTAAATCATATAGTAATTTGGATATAGATATTAAAAGAACAAGATTATTCTAAGCAATTAAGCTCCAGAACATAAACTTGCTTGTGGCTAATCTAATGGAAATATGTTGGCACAATTTGAAAATACTAGGTTTTACTTTAACACATGTGTATTGGTCTGACAATAAAAACCCAGAAGTATATGGTGTGTTCTTACATACATGTGCGGATTATAACCTTAGAAAAGTTGGGGAAGTTTTATTTTGGATATACTGATGTTAGAAGTAATAAAAGCAGCTAATCATCTATTTAAAGATATTAACAGATGCAAACTATTGCTCATGGAATGGATTTACAAGGAGATCCTGCTGTAGTACTGAGAATTATGTCTAGATACTTAAAACGCAACACGACAATGGGAGAAAAAATTATGTAAACATGTATGTGTAAATGGGTCCCCATGCTGTACAGTGGGAAAAAAAAAAGTGTGTTGGGGGAAATAACAATAAAAAATAAATTAAAAAATATAAAGATGTTAAAAAAATACAAACTATCAGTAAGAACAACTGAAGACAGAGTGAAGCACGAGAGAAGGAGGCAGGCTGAGAGAGCAAAAAAAAAGAAAAATGAAACATTCTGAGTATATGCAATTGATGGAATACATTCTGCATATGAAAACCTGAAATTATAAAACTAATTAAATTCTCTGGTGATTAATTTCAATGGACAGTATTCCACATGTTATGAAAGGATTAACCAAAAGGATCCCTTAAAATTGTATTAAACATTTTAAAAAATATTACCTATTTTGCCTTGGGACAAAAAAAAAAATCTAATTGAAGAATTAGAAAAAAGAGCTAATGGAAATTAAAAAAAAGGAAAGTAATTCAAACTAAAAATAAGTCAGCAAAGAAAGATCTTCTCTTCAGGTCTCGAGATGTGAAGATCTTAAATTCAGATGAAGCCTTAGAATTTCCTTAATGAACTGCAATATCATTCTGTCTATCAGCCTCAGTTGCAAATATTGCCCAGGAAATACATGAAGTATGGAATATTAAAAATCAGAATTTTGTAGGAAGAAATAACAATTAAGGAGAATCTAAACAATTAAAATGCTTTAGGAAAGGAGTATACTATATCATCCAATGTTAGAATGAAAAACTTACAAAGAATTGGCTTGTGGCAGTGTATTTTCCTCCTGAACAGTGCGGGAGTGGTGAATAAACCTGTGGAAGTTATATGCTCTTTCATACATTTGGATATTTAAGTCCAGTTTTGAGAGAAATTTATTTAATTTTAATTAATTTATTTTGGGGGGGCTGCATCCATGACATATGGAAGTTCCTAGCTGAGGCTGCCAGCCTACACCCCAGCAACACGGATCAGAGCTGCATTTGCAACATACACCACAGCTCACTGCAACCCCGGATCCTTAACCCACTGAGTGAGGCCAGGGATCAAACCCATGTCCTCATGGATACTAGTTGGGTTCATTACCGCTGAGCCATGACAGGAGCTCCTGAAATTATATTTTTGATGAAGACTGAATAACAAAGGTAAGTTGCTTTAAAACTCTTAATTTTACTCCCCATCTTCACTCCTCATCTATATACAAACCCTGCCTTCCTTACTTTCTCTCTTGCCCTTCCATATGTAAAAATCACATGTGCAGCATGTATTTTAATCCGTCTTTGTGGGGCAAAGAGGGTAATAGTATTTCTGATTTCACCACATCATTCAAGTAGTTTCATGCCACTGTTTCTATATTAACAAAATAAATATTATGCTTCATTTATAACTTCTGGCAACTCAATTTGACAAATCTTATATTAGGTTAAACATGAAGTGATGGATTTCAAAATCAAGTATACTTTAAAATAAATAGCAGTATTTAGTTACTGAAATAAGTTTAAAGAAGATACATATGGCAAAATATTTGTTTAGGAAATGTAGAATAGAATAAAGTTTACTTATTTGTACATTAGTTTCATTCAAAGGAAATGAAACTATATTGATCTTTTATCATATTTTCAATTCAGTAATGGTCTTTTTATATAAATAAATTGTATGTAAAGTTTTCTTGACAATTGGACTATCAAGTAAATATTTTCTGCTGCTAGTTATGTTTCTATTTAGAAGTAAAAATGAAATAATAATTTGCAGGAGCATAATTTCTCCGTTTACATTGATTTACATGAGTAAGTATAGCATTGTTTATGCAAATCAAATGATGGTAAGAACAAAGAAAGCTAAATAAAGATGCATTTAATTTTCATTTCAACAGTTTTTAATTATACATATCTGAAGATATCTAAGAGGCACAATTACTAATTAATCATTGCATAAACAAGCTAAAATGTAATGAAAACATTAGCATAGAGTATGATTGTTATTAAATCTTTTATTTTTATATTTATATTTTTCTTTTCTTCAAAATAGAATAATTCAATGGTTTAAAAACCTGCAAATGTATCACTGATTCAAACAATGGCTACAAATAACCTTCATTAGAAATGAATCAGAATATGGTCTATTGCCAAAGTTCTTAAAGCTAGCCAAACATCATAATCCACAGCAATGCTTTTTAAAAATAAAGATGCATGGGCTTTCTTCTTGGAGACTTTGATTCAGTAAGAGGTGGGAATTAAATATTCTTAAGTAACATCCTTATGTGCATTGCATTACCAATAATATTTTCTATGAATTTTCCTCCATCACATTTCTCTGTTTACCAGTATTATCCTATATAAATATTTAATTGAACTCTGCTGTCATATTCTCAGAGTATGCAGACTTTTTAGGTTTTTAAACTTTGTGATTAGATTTTGATAAGTTACTGTATAATTCCATCTATATAAAATGCTTGGAAAAAGCAAACTCATAGAGACAGAAATTAGATTAGCAGTTGCCAGTGACTATGGGTAGAAGGAAAATGGAAGACTCCTAACAGGTATTTAGGGTAATGAAAATGTTCTGGAATAGATAGTGGTGATGGTTGTATAACCCTACAAATATATTAAAACCTACAGTATAGTATAGCTTAAAAGGGTGAGTTTTATTACATGTTAATTACTATCAATTTTAAAACATGAAGCAAAATAAATTTCAATTATAGAATTTTATATTAGCATGTTCTGGATTATCTAGATTATTGCTAAATAATGTAGTATTGTCTGTATCCATTAGTGTCAATTTGCACCACTTCATAATCAGAAGAAGATGAAAAATTCAAAAAAGAGAAGAATTTGATGTATAAAGAATATATTTGCAAAACTGGTGGGAGAATTGAATTTCTGTGGTATTTATACCAAATATATGTGGGCCAAGCTCCAAGACTGTGCAACTTAGAGTCAGCACCATATTCATATTGTGTTCAGCAACTTGGTTTCCACAAAGCAAAATCATCCTTGAAATTAAGTTGGTATGTACATTCTATCCATATCAAGCTAGTCTTCTTTTATTTATGTGGGACTATCTCCTTTATAGAAATTTTCCTTTCTTGGTTGTTGCTGTGATAGACTGTCCCAGCTTTGGATCCATTTCCCTTTTAAAACTCATCTCTTTCTCTTTTGTATCTCACATATTCCTAGTTTTATCTCTAATGTACTTCAGAAATTTAAAAAATATGAGGTATTAAAATACTCAGGTATTTTCTTTTTCTTTTTTCTTTTTCTTTTTTTTTTTTATGGCTACACCCATGGCATATGGAGGTTCCCAGGCTAGGGGTTGAATGGGAGCTGTTGCCATCGCCCTACACCACAGCCACAGCAGTGCCAGATCTGAGCAGCATCTGAGACCTACACTACAGCTTACTGCAAGGCGGGATCCTTAATCCACTGAGCAAAGCCAGGAATTGAACCTGAGTCCTTATGGATGCTAGTTAGATTCACTTCTGCTGAGCCATGAGGGAAAAATCCTTGTCATTTTGTTTTGATTTTCATAAAGTAGTCTATAACTTTACAACACTATTAGTAGTATTCTTAAACAACTTTTCCATTTCAAAAGGATGACAGATCCCTCCATTGGATATTTGAAGATATTTATAATTATTAACTAACAGAAGGTTAATAAGTTTATTTGGAAAAATCTTCTTGGATAAGGAGAATTTCCACACAGGACTGAGGTTTTCAATATGCTACTAAGTTGCACATGATTACCTCATTTATTCGTTTTGGTATGGCTGTTCTTTCTAAGTTTTACTTAAATTATGGTCATTTTAATTCAAAGAACTAAAATCTTTGTTTTTATTTCAAAATGAGAGAATTTAATTTTAAATATTTTACTCAATTGATGGCCAATTACCCTGTTTCATTTTGTATTCATATATAGGTTATATAGTTCTGCTCCAACACATTCCTTCTTCCTTTATCATTTTCTTTCCTTTTTGTTTCTTACCAATGGAATGATAAATTAATGTTTAGTGCAACACATTATCTCTGTTAACTTATCAGCATTAGCTGTGAATCCATTTTCCTTTTCATCATGATAAGAAATGAATTACTTGATAAGAAAATATATCCCAGACAAACAGTTTGAGATATTATGTTTTTCTTGTTGGTATTCTCTGTAGGCATTCCTTTTAAGGCAAGAAAATTTGTCTTCTGTCAGTAAATGGTTATTCTGCTTTGCTCTCATTATAATGTCTTCATCTTAGCAGTGAACAATTTTGAACACAATATGTCTTGTGTTTGTGCTGGCTTTAGTACTAAGATGTCATGTCTTTGACATGACAGTGGTTGCTGTCCTGATAGGTAGAAAAGAAATCATCTATAAATTCTGTGATGGATTAATAGAAATAATGATCTGTGTTTAGATATGTAAAATTACTGATCTGCATATTGAGTCAACATTTTTCTTATGCTCCTTGAGCATGTACCAGTATAAAGTGGTCCAGGAAATGTGTAAGAGCGTGAATAACTGACTTTAAGTAGCTTATACTCTATACTCTATATGCAGAACTTCTGATTCTATGAAAATATTGTCATGTAATTATAGAGTTAGAAGAAATTTTTTTCCAAAAATTACCTTAAGTATTTCTCTCATCTCAAACATGAACATATTCAGAACATCTCCAAATAAAGATCACCTTTCAAAGAAGACCCCACAATTTATGTTTCTACCTATGACATGCATATCTAACTTTGGAAGACTTCCTCTGTACCAGACACTGAGATAAGCTCTTTATGTGCTGAATATTACCTCTCTTAAAAAAATCTACCAGCTTCACATTAAAAACAGGAAATAAAGACTTCATGGTGTAAGGAATCTAGGTTTGGCTGGTCACAGAAGCAGAGCTGTTAACCATTATACTCAACGTATGCTCACATTTTTCATAAACACATTGTTTATTCATCAAACAGAATAAGTTCCAGAATTTATGAACAAATTTGTTTTTCACTTTTCTAAGGTTTTGATTTTCCCTCATTTATGTAGTATGATTTACTTTTAAATCCCTGAGGAAAACATACCATTGAATCAACTATAAAAAATTCTATCCATAATACTTATCTGGCTGGAATATATCTCACTTCAATTCCCCTCTTTCTTTGCGAATATATCTTCTCATTGATGCAATTCCTCCTATGCCACTTTTCACATGTATTACATTACTTCAGAGGTTTGTTGTTTTTTCTATTGTTCTATTTTTAAGTATATTCAGGCATTCTATTCCCTCAATACAGAGTTCATTTTTTTTTTCTATTTTTTTTTTTGGCTTTTTCTTTGTAAGGGGGGGCGCTCTTCATGTGACTCTAATTAAAGACTTTATTTACAGGTAAGAAAATTTTATTGTGACTTTATTTTAGGTCTTTAATAAGTGACACTTGTACATTTCCAGGTTTCAAGTAAAAAGAGGGTAAATAAAATTTTTCATTCTGCAATTAGTCAAATTCGACATAGAACTTGAATGTCCTTAATATTTTTTACCAGGCCTAAATGATACTTTTAACCAAACTGTGATTCAAAACATTTTTCCTTTTCTATATATATGTAAAGAGGAATCAGAGTGCAGTTTTGATTCACTGATGACAATAGGACAGAAAAAATTAGTGATAATTAAAGTTGTGATAGTTTTGAGAGATTAGAATAAGGGGTTGAAATAAGATTTAAATAAGAGTATTTCAAAATCTCTGTGGGGAAAAATTAATTTAAATTATATAAACTGCTTTTCTAATGTTTAGGACATTATACATTTCATTGGACTTTGGGATCATTTCGTCCTGTGCCTATACATAAATAATTTTTTTTTCAGAAGAAAGTTTTAACTGACTTAATAGAAATTCAGGAGAGATAGGGATAAAGAGAGAAAGAGAGAGAAAAATTTATTAGACAACTTAGAAGAATAGGCCTAAAAAGAGGAGTATATTAATCAACTCAGTTGTTGTTACTGAGTATATGATTTACAATAAAATCCAGAATATATTTTTATAACATAATATAAATGTGTTAAAATGTGATAGAAATGTGCAAAGTAACCTAAGTAAAAACTGAATACATATTTCTAGTATTTAAGAATTTGGGGGCAAAATTAATAAAAAATATGTTCTATCTATAGGTCTAAATAAAGGACCTGGAAAAATCAAAGTATCATCTTACTCAGGATCTATTTCTTTCACCTGACTATGTGACACTGGTGTTTTGAAAGTAATGTAAAATCATGCAATATTCAGTGAACACGCAGATGTCAAGAAGGGTGAGTGCGGGTCATCATCATGTTTTTCCTCATTATTAAGAATTGTCAAAATGCTGTGGGGGTGTGATGTGCAATAGGATAGGCATTTAACAGTTTATTTTGCACATACTCCAATCATTGTGAATCCAAGAGAAAGAGTTAATAGGCACTGGCTTTTGCAATGGAATTTTTTCATTCCTGGATGAAGTAAGATTCTGGAATTTTCAATATTTCATGTAGAATCTAGCTATGCATAGCTCTCGTAGGATTCTCTCTCAAGAGGGACATGGTCGTTGAAAGTCATGGAGGAAGCAAGGCTAAGTGACATAAAATAAAAATTGTTTTCACTCTATTTTACAAGATATCTGAACTCAGAAGATTCACTATCTCATTTTTAATGCTGCTCTTAAACTCTAACCAAAATATGTGTCATCTAGGAAAAGACATAAAATTCTACCATACCATTATGGTGCTTTAATTCAAGAAGGCTTTACGAAGACTAGCATTTTGTTATTTTGTTTGGTCACCTGGCAGATTTTATCTTTGTTATGCAATGCTAACCTCAAGTACACCTTACTTACAACCAGAGTAAAAGTCTGCCTGAGTGAGATATATGTCTCTTTTGTAAAGTAGAAACTGAACTATCATGAACATGGACATGGGAAAGGCCTGGCAGGTCACTTTCAGAAAGAGGACATTTAGAATTAAGGACATAGAATTGATTTTGATAAAACCGTCTTTTGTTGGAGTTCCCATTATTGCTCAGCGGGTTAAGAACCCAACTAATATTGGTGATGATGTGGGTTCGATCCCTGGCCTTGCCCAATGGGTTAAAGGATCCAGCATTGCTTTGAAGGTCACAGATGTAGCTTGGATCTCGTGTTGCTGGCTGTGGCAAAGGCCTGCAGCTACAGCTCAGAGCTTTGACCTCTAGCCTGGGAACTTCCATATGCCGCAGATGCGACCAAAAAAAGACAAAAAACAAAACAAAACTATCTTTTGTTTACATGAACCACTGGGACGCATGTACTTCTGCTTTCAACAGTTTTTAAGGTAATCTCTTTTTTGGATAAGAAAGACTTCACTCTCAAGTTGTTCTCTGTTTTGAGGTCTGCTTCACTAATGTAGCATTGGGGGTGGCAAATGGAGAATAATATATAGCTATAAGCCCAGGTGGCTTTTGAGAACTGCTGTTCCTCTCACCCTCCCTCCTTTCCTTTCTTCCTTTTGGTTTCTGCATGCACAGTGGCATTTAACAATCTCTGGAGCCACATGCCATGCCCAAACACCACGCACCCTGAAAATGTACAATATAAAAAATGTACCCTGTGACATGTTTTATATTATTTAGACAAAGTTTGGATTGATGAAGCTTTAATCTATATTCAGTATCACTGGGTCTAAAAATTCAGGTTAAGACCTCCTGAATCTTACAACCCAAATTACATACTCATTCTCATTCATTCATTCCCTCAATATTTATTAAGCATCCACTATGTTTTAGGCACTGTACTCAGTTTTAAGAAAAATAGGATGTGATCTCTCAATCTTAGATGAGCTCCATACTTTGGGCTTTGGGAAAATGATAAGCAAGATTTTTAAATACTTACTATGTGAAAAGAGTTGTAACTGAGATATGTACCAAGTATCCTTGTAGCATCAGGGAGAAAGGGAATAATACTCTTCTGGGGAGGATGGAAGGCCTTTAGGGAGAAGGTGACCTTTGAGCAGGAAAAGTACTTAAGACAGTTGTTAGAAAATATCATTTCTTCTAGAGGTAGAAGTTAAACTACTGCTATATATGGGAAAATGTTTCCCATAGAGCTTCCTGCCTTTTATAAAATTTCTAGGAAAACTTAGAAATATCAGAAATATCAGAAGCTAAATTTATTAGTCACTAAAAGGGCTAGGAGTGTTGAAATGACCTGTATCTACTTCAAATGAAATATCCAGAGATTTTAGAAGATGTATTTTGTTTGATATATTTCCTTCCTGCTTTGAAAGTATAATACGGCATATCATGGTTATCTCATTTTAAGATCCGAAATAATATACTATATTTTTTCTTATTCTTTTAGTTTTATCATTGCTGCCAGCAATATATAGATTTTTAAAATTAACATCAGTCTTGATTCCGCTGCTATAATAGACTATCTTCAACTGGGTAGTTTATTGACAACAAAAGTTTATTTCTCACAGTTCTGCATGCTGGGGAACCTATGATCAAAGTACTGACAGAATCGATATTTGGTTAGGACTTGTTTTCTGATCCATAGGGCTGTTTGCTAAAACATTAGGCAGTAGAAGAAGGCAGGGGGCTCTCTAGGGCCTCCTTTATGAGGGCACTAATATCATTTATGAGAGTTCACTCTCATGATCTAATCACCTTTGAGGGCCACACACCCAAACACTATCACAATGGGAGTTAGGCTTTAACACATAAAATTTGAGGAGGCAAAAAACATGCAATCTGTAGTAACATCCATCTAGGGTTTCCTACTATTGGCACTATTAACATTTTAAGATGGTAATTTTTAGTTGTATTGAAGTTATTCTGTGTGTTGTAGGATGTTCAGCAGCATCTCTGGTCTTTACTTACAGATATCAGTAAAAATTCTGGCTATGACCACCACATAGGTCTCCAGACATTAAATTATCAAGTATTCCCAGGGGGCAAAATCACCTCAGTTGAAAATTACTGATTTAATTCCAGTGGTTTGAAGCACTCTTTGTCATTTCCTAGAATCATCCTTGTCCTTTAGCACGATATTACTATTACTGTTATTATTATTTTGTGTATGAACAGTCATGATGCAATTTCTAAGGAGAGAGAAGTGTTATTTTTTTAAATCTTTTTGAGAAGTGTTATTTTTAAAAATTATTTATTTATGTATTTATTTCGTGAGAAGTGCTATTTTTGATCACATCCAAGATTTTCTAGGTGATTGGGCCTGACTTGGACATATCACAAAATGACACAGATTGCCTTTTTCATCTCTCAGAGAAATAGATACATTAAAGGATTTTAAATAGAATCATAGAAATGCACAGGCCTAAGGTATACTGCTACCCCTGCCTATCCAGGGTCAAATCTTTTGTCTATGTATTCACAAACAAAAGAATACAGCAAGCAATTCCATATAGGATATAACATTCCTTTGGCTGACCAGAGGTGGGGAGGGGGGAATGGAGAACAGTAAGGCAATGGATGGTTAAGTATCAGTCCTACTTCCATCTGAACTAGCTGTGAGTGACAGCCACTTGCATCTAATAGAGGGAGCAAATCATGAGAAAATGTAAAAAAATAGTTATTGTTCAGAGAATTCTCTGGGATGCTTCTCAATTTAAAACTAGGGGCACACAGGCCAGGATACAATACTAAGAACAGAAATAAAACCACATATTTACCACTTCAGTGCTACTTCCTGATATGAGGAAAAAACATCTCTTTGCTTACCCTGTGCACTCTTGAGGTTTCTTTATTAAATTGTCAAAAGTTCCATTAAGCATCACAGAAACTGAGTTTCCTATTTTCTGAGCAAAAGGGAGAATGCTGAATGAATGATAAATGAACAATGGTGCTTTAAAGAAAACTAAGTTCAGTGATCATGTTATAAAATGCATGATACTCAAAACACAGAATCATTCTAGAGTCTGTCTCATTTTTCTAGTTTAATATTTTATGAATGTGTGAATACATCGAAAACATTTTAAACTAGTTCTATTCTTAACAAAAACATTTGGAAATTGCAGAACTTAGCTAATATTAAAATATTTCAATTAGCAAAGAATGCCAGTTTGAGATTCTACCATAGAATCTCCACTTTAGCACATATTAATCACAGCTCTGCTAGGCTGCTGGATTAAAAAATAAAATCTGCAATAATATTTTCTGTTTTTCAAAGAGCTTCTAATTTAAGACACTGAAGAGTAAATATGTATGTCTAATATGAGCGATAAGAGAATGAATGGAGAGATAATTTTTTAATTCCAACATTTAAATTACAGCTAAAGATTTAAATACAGCTAAAGGAGGCTTTTCTACAGCTGTTTCGAGGACAAGGTCTCACTAAACTTATATACATAATGATGAGGTTCTAGGCATAAGGTCCATCTTTACACAAAATCTAGAGTAAAAAATACAATGATGAATGCTAAGCAACAGATATGATTTTTTTTTTGCCATTTCTTAAATTATACATTTTGGTCATAATTTAGTGACTCCTTATTAGGATACGTGAATTAGGTAGGTCTCATTTGACAACCAAGTGGACATCCAATTACTTCAATTAGGAGAAGGTGGAAATGGCTCAGTAGGTTTTTAATTATGCTTGTTAAAAAGTTGGTGAGTCAGTCAGCAGGCGCTGCTTACAATTCCTTCTAAATCCTTTCTTTTTCTGGGAAGAAGGAAATGATTACTGGAATCACAGCACCTTTCTTGTGATTATGAAAAGACACCAAGGAAAGGATAAGAGGTTGGCAGAATAATAGCCCATAAAAGTCCCCAAAGATATCCAAGTCTTAATCCCTAGAACCTGTGAATATGTTGCTTACATGTCAAAAAGGACTTCGCAAGTGTGATTGGGGTTATGGACACTGAGATGGAGCTCTGCTTCCAATCTATTTCTCCTCCCATATAATACATCATTCAGAGAAGCTCCACAGCTTTTACCACAGCTCCCCAGTCATATCGCTGGTAAGTGACATGTTGCAGGATACTTGAAGCACAGTTCAAAATTAATGGAAACTATATAACACTTAGGTAGTGAGATGGATGGAAAGTAACGACCCTCGAAAATATTTGTAAGCCATATCTGCACTGACACTGTTTTTATAAAATATTATCTTCATTTGCTTTAGACTCTTCTCTGTTTTATCCACAAACAATTTTTTCCTCTCAAAATACAAGTAACTGTGACTTGTCTGTCTGTGACTTCAAGAAAATTGCTCTAAAATTTCAGGACATCTCCCTGTGGATATCCAGAAGAGAAATATTTACCAGTAAACTGGTGGAACTCAGTTCCATTTTTGCTCTGCCAGTATTAGCTTTACTGGCTCTGAAGATGGAGGAACCTGTTCAAGGAAGAAGCTGACAATGGCAAGGAAACAAAGTCTCCGCTAATGCCTTAGGAAGAAAAGTGATTCTATTAACACCTTGATTGTAGCCCAGTAAGACTCATGTTGGATGTCTGACCTATAGGACTATAACATAATACATGTGTATCATTCAGCTATTTTGTGGTAATTTATTAAGGTAACAAATGAAGTTAATATAGAAGGCAATTATCAGAATACAGAAACAGAAAAGTGGAAGTATGGCACACTAAATGACCTCCAGGTACCCTGATGATTACATTTGAACATTATAAATGTTTTTGTGAGAGAAAATTAAATCTCTGTCTTCTATGTGTATTACTGTTTTCCAAGATTGTTTCCCATATCAGGATCCAATTTTTCACTGATACAATGAGGACTGAGTTTCCTTATAAGACGAAGTTGGGGGCTCCATTCTAGTTCTAGCTGTGTTATTTTGATTTGCATTTTTCAGTATCTAAGAGTAAGCACCAGTTTTTGCCTTTTTTTGGAAAGCTGAAATTCCATTTTGGTCATTTTTAATGATCTAAAAAGATTTCTAAATAAGGGGTATAATTTGCTTTCTATTAAAGTCTATAGATTTTAGCAAATACTTTAAGTTACTTAAGCATAAGTAAAACAATAGTTTAATTGCTTTTTAAAATCAGAACATAAACAGTTGTAATCACATAATTTTTTTAAAAGTCTATTAAAAATTAAGACAGGCAAATAGAAATTATTTAACCATTCAGAGGTGATAATTCTCAAAGTATAGTGTTAGGAAGTTCATACTCTTTGTTGCTGTGACAGAAAGGCTGCTGCTCAGCTGAATCTCAACAACATGTCTGTCCCAATATACAGCTTGATATTTTTAAGGATCCAGCATTGCTGAGAGCTGCACCATAGGTCATAGATGCAGCTCAGATCTGGTGTTGCTGTGGCTGTGGTAGAGGCCAGCGGCTGCAGCCTGGAAACTTCCATATGCAGCAGGTGTGGACCTAAAAAAGATGCTGTAGCAACAAAGCTCCTGTGAGTGGTAGCTATTCCATAGTCTTTGAATTTAGTCAAGGGCCATGATTAACTAAGCCTACATCATATTTTCAATAATCTTATTTTTAGGCTATTTTTGGAAACATATATACCATTGCATTTATTTATTTTCATTTGAATGTAAAATAGACCAAAAAGAAATGTCTCTTATGTTGATCATATTATCTTCATTCCTGTTTCTCTTTCAGCACTTCTCCCAGTGTCTTATGCATGGACAATTCAATACATCTCTGTTGTGAATGAATCAACTACAAAGAGATGCACTTGGATAGAGACCAACAGAGTAAAGTGTAATGCGTGATGACAATGAAATGGAAAGAGAAATGTATCTCTATTTGGATATATGCTTGGAGAACTATTCCAGAGCAGAGTAATCAAAAACTAAAAGTATCTGATATAATTTACAAACACTTGTGAGATGTCAATCTACCTTGTGTAGCAGCTATTATTACAAACATTATGTGAGTGAACATTAGGTTAATAAGGTTATTCAAAAATCACCCTGACACTAAGTCAACTTGTTCAAAAATCACCCTGACACTAAGTGACAACTTTACTATTATCGATATTTTTATTATAACTTACTATTATTATTAATTTATATTACCATTATAACATTATTTACTGGTGATGGTGAGGGTAGATATGATTGCCAAATATTTACAGATATGTCTCAGTTTATTGCACTTGATTTTACTGTCTTTTGTAGATACTGGTATTTTCTACATATTTGAAGGCTCTTGGCAACCCTGCATCAAGCTAGTCTATTGCTGCCATTTATCCAACAGCATTTGATCACTCCATGTTTTTGTCACATTTTGGTAATTCTCCCAATATTTCAAACTTTTGTATTATTATATTTGTTATGGTAATCTATGATCAGTGAACTTTGATGTTACTCTTGTAACTGTTTGGACATTTTTGAACAATAAAATCTTTTCAACTTAATGTATATATGTTGTTTTTTAAATATAGTGCTATTGCAGACTTAATAGACTACAGTATAGGGTAAACATAACTTTTGTATGCACTGGGAAACCAAAAAAATTCATGTGACTAATTTTATTGGATTTTTTTTTTATTGTGGTGGCCTGAGACCAAGGGCACAATAACTCCAAGAAATGCCTGGATAAGGATGTTTTCACAAACACAGTTACATAAGGGAATATGCTCTCTATATAACTTTCCTGTGTATTTGAATGTATATGGCCTGGCCATTTCCCTGTTCTCTTAGGCAGTGTTGTTAATTTCAGATTATAAGGATAGAAACTATGGGAAAGTATTTCTTTTTCGAACAATTACTTTTAGCATTAGGCATGACATAAGGGTTATAAGGGAGCCACGTGTTGATATAGGAGTAAGGGATAGACATTTGATAACACTAAAAATTAAATGATGGAATAAAAATAATATTTAATTATCATAGGAAATTAATTATTACTAATTTCTTTAATTATGCTGAAGAAAGAGTGTAAGAGAATTTCACTTTCAAAATAGATGAGTCTGGAAAAATTCTATATAAAAGATAGGTTTAAGTGACCAAGGTGGCTGAGCTTACATCCTGTCATGGGCACTAAAATTACAACTATTTACAAAGCAATTATCAATAACAATGACCTGAAGACTAGCAGGACATATTTTCTACAGTTAAAGATATAAAAAAAGGAACCACAATGAGATGGGTAGGAGGGGCAGAGAGGTGGTGTAGTAAAGACCCACAACCCTGGGTAGGTGACCATCAACAGGAGGATAATTACAATTGCAGAGATTTTCCCTGATGAGTTAGAGATTTAAGCCTCACATTGGACTTCCAAGTCTGAGGCTCTTGCATTGGGAAGATGAGCCCACTGAAGGTGTGATTTTGAAGGCCAGCAGGTCTTGTGTACGGGAGAGCCAGAGGGATACAGGAAACAAACTCTACTTTTAAAAAGTGTGCAAAATCTCACATGCTCTGTGTCCCAGACCAGAGGCATTAATTCAAAAGGAGCCTGGATCAGTCCATTTGCTGTTCTTGGGGAGGTCTATGATGAGGCTAATTCCTATCCTTCTCAAACTATTAAAAAAAAAAAACTGAAGTGAAAAGAACATATTCAAAATCATTCTACAAGCTCAGCATCACCTTGATACCCAAACCAGACAAAGACACCACACAAAAGGAAATTAAAGGTTAAAATACCTGATGAACATAGATCCAAAAATCCTCAATAAAATATTAGCAAATTGAATTCAACACCACATTTAAAATATTATACTTTGATCCAATGAAGTTTATTCAGGGACGCAAGAAAGATCTACAAATCAATCAATGGGATATGCCACATCAACATATTGAGGAATAAAGATGATATCATCATCTCACTAGATGTAAAAAAAGCTTTTGACAAAATTCAACATGCATTTATGATAAAAACTCAAAATGGGTATAGAGGGAATATACCTCAAAATACCATATATCACACACTTACAGCCAACATTCCCAATGGTGAAAAACTATCACTAAGATAAAAAATAAGAGAAAGATGCCTGCTCTTGCCATTTTTATTCAACATAGTACTGAGAGTTCTAGCCACAGCAATGAAATAAGAAAAAGAAATAAAAGTAATCCAAGTTGGGAAGAAAGAAGTAAAACTGTCACCGTGGATGGCTTGATAATATATATAGAAAATTCTTAAGATACCACCAAAAAGCTATTAAAAACAATAATGAATTCAGTAAAGCTACAGGCTTAAAAATTAGTATACAGAAATCTGTTACATTTGTACACACTAAAATTATCTATCATAAAAAGAAACTAAGAAAAATGCATTTATATTTGCATCAAAAAGAATAAATTACCTAGGAATAAATGTAACCAAGAAAGTAAATGAACTGCATTCAAAAAATTATAAGCCACTGGTGAAAGAAATTGAATACAACACAAACAATTGGAAAGATACACCATGATCAAGGATTATGAGATTATTAATATTATTGAAATGACCATATTACCAAAGACAATCTACAGATTTAATATAATCCCTAACAAAATACAAATGGCATATATCACAGAAGTAGATAAATAACTTTAAAATTTGTTTGGAAACAGAAAAGATTCTGAATAGCCAAATCAATCTTGAGAAAGAATAAAGCTGGAGGTATCATGCTCCTTGATTTAAAACTAATCAAAATGCTATGGTGCTGGCACAAAAGCAGATACACAAATTGGTGGAAGAAAATTGAGAGCTCAGAAATAAATTTATATTTATATGGTCAGTAAATCTACACAAAGGAGTTAAGAATGTACAATGGGGAAAAGATATCTTCTTCATTAAATGTTGGGAAAAATGGATAGCTACTTTCTAAGCATCAAATTGGATTACTTTCTCACATCATATACAAAAATAAATTCAGAAAGGATTAGAGACTTACATATAAGATGTGAAATCTTAAAACTCCTAGAGGAAAACATCAGCAGCATGCTTTTTGATGTTAGTCTTAGCATTTTTTTTTTGATATGTCTTCTCAGGCAAGAGAAAACAATAGCAAAAATAAACAAATGGGGCTACATCAAACTGCATAGCTTTCGCACAGTGAAGGAAACTTTGAACCAAATTTAAAACCACCTACTAAATAGTAAAAGATATCTGCAAATGATATTTTAGATAAAGGGTTAATATTGAAAATAAACAAAGAGCTCATACCTCAACATCTCACCAATCCCTCTCCCTAAAAAAATAACTACCTGAGTGAAAAAGCGGGAAGATAATCTGAATAGACATTTTTCCAAAGAAGATACAGAGGTGGTCAAGAGACAAATGAAAAGATATGAAACATTTCTAGTCACCAGGGAAAAACTCCAGTGAGATATCACCTCACACTTGTCACAATAGCTATTATCAAAAAGACAACAAATAACTTTTGATGGCAGAGATGCTGAGAAAAGGGAACCTTCGTGCAGTGTCAGGAGAAATGTAAATTGATACAGCTACTGTGGGAAACAAATGAAGGTTTCTGAAAAAAATAAAAATAGAACTACCATTCGATCCAGCAATTATGCTTAGATTTTTCTGAAGAAAAAAAAAAACCTGATTTGGAATGATATATACACCCCTATGCTCAATGCAGTATTATTTACAATAGCCAAGCTTTGGAAGCAACCTAAGTGCCCATGAATAGATGAGTGAATCAAGAAGATATGGTGCATACATGTGTATGTACAATGGAATATTACATGGTCATAAAAAGGATTTACTTTTTTTATTTACTACATTTACTGCCATTTACACAACATGGATAGATATAGAAAGTATTATGCTAATGAAATAAGTTAGAATGGGAAAGACAAATACTGTATGATTTCACTTATATATGGACTCTAAAAAACAAAACAAATGAACAAACGTAATAAAACAAAAATAAACTCACCAATACAGAGAAGAACTAGTGGTTGCCAGAGAAGAGAGGAGGTGGTGGGATCCACAGAGTAGGTGAGGAAGATGAAGAGTACAAACTTCCAGTCATAAAATAAAAAGTCATGGGAATGTAATGAACCACATACTCAAGAATGGTGTAATAACTTTGGATGGTGATAGATGGTAACCAACCTTATCATGCTGATCATTTTGTAATGTATAAAAATATCAAATCACTCTGTTGTATGCCTAAAGCTAATAGAATACTGTAGGTTAATTATATATCAATAAAAAAGTAAAATAAAAGATAGATTTAAAAATAGTCAATCCAAATTTAAGGAGTGTAAGAAGAGACCAAGGTGATGAGTTCCTCTGTTGAACAACATCATAGAAGGAATTTTCACCTTTTATTTTTTCTTATTATAAATATTTTCTATTACCAGGTTGGCTTAGAGTGATTTTACTCCCATATGTATTTTTCATTATCTCTGATTCCACCACATGAAGCACAGGAGAAATCATGCTATATATAGTTCTTCCTCTGAAAGATTTTGATTGAGAAATTCACTCAACTTCTAGGATACAAGTTTTTTCAGTTTTTAAATTCTCTTTTAGAAGATATGGTGCATACATGTGTATGTACAATGTACTTTATTTAGAAGTAAATATGATACAAATTAAGTTTTATTATGGCCTACCTAGTTCCTCTTATTAACATTTTGCCTCATTTTTTTCTTTCATCAAAAATATTTTAAAAGTGGATTTGGCTGGCTCGAATTTTGTTGAGAATTTTTGGGTATATATCTAGACAAAACTTTCTTTAAAAAAGACACATGCACCCATATGTTCATTGCAGCTCTATTCACAATAGCCAAGAGTGGAAACAACCCTAATGTTCAGTGACAGATGATTGGATTGGAAGATGTGGTATATATACACAATGGAATACTACTTGGCCATAAAAAAGAACAAAATAATGACATTTGCAGCATCATGGATGGAACTAGGGACACTCATACTGAGTGAAATAAGTCAGAAAGAGAAAGACAAATACCATATGATATCACTTATAACTGGAATTGAATATACAGCACAGATGAACCTTTCCACAGAAAAGAAAATCATGGACTTGGAGAATAGACTTGTGGTTGCTGGGGGGAGAGGGGAGAGGGAAGAGGTTGGGAGCTTGGGGTTAACAGATGCAAACTATTGTCCTTTAGTGGATTTACAATGAGATCCTGCTGTGTAGCACTGAGAACTATGTCTAGATACTTACATCGCAATATGACAATGGGAGGAAAAATTATGTATACAGGTATGTGTAACTTGGTCCCCATGCTGTACAGTGGAAAAAAAATAATAAAGCAAGCTATCTTAAAAAAAATTAAAGTGGATATGGGGATAGAAAATTAGTATACATTTTGTCCATATTCTCATTCTAGGTCCTGACAGATCAACTGAATTTAAAGCTGAAAGAACAAATAACAGCAATGTGTTTATTATCATTCCTTCCAATAATCAGTGTTATTGAGAAATATTTATCCACTTGAATCCCTTAATCCCTGATGCCGATATGATGTTTACTTTAATAAGTGCAACATTTTTCCCTAAATTTCAAGTTTCCATTTTACTAGCCTTCATATTTTAATCATCATTACCATAATAACTATAAATACATTAAGCATTGAATGTATGTGAAGCACTTGACTAAGATTCGTACATGTATATTGCGTAAGTTAATACAAGTAGTGACTATGAGGTAGGTATTACCTCCATTATCTAGGTAAGGACAGTAAAGTGTTTAGAGGGTTAAGTATGCTACAGGGTCACACAGAGAGCAGGACAGGAATTAAATTCAAACAGTATAATTTGAGAAACTGCACTCCTGTCTTTAAAAATGGCTGGATTTAATGCTAAAAAATGATTTAAAAACTGTAGTGGACATTGAAGTAGAGTTGAGAATAACAACATGCAATCACAAAATATTTCTTAGAACTATAATAGGACACAGTGAAATCTTGATACGGTGCTTGAGTTTTATTTTTAAAAATTCTAATTTTATCCCAAATGTCAAATATTGCTGAATGGACTGAAGGATGTTAGGAAACATAGTCTCCTTTAAGAGTCCTGTAAGTCACAATAAAATATGTAAAATGTAAATAAAATTAAGGATATAACATTTTACTTATATTATTTATGAAAACTAAGCCCGATATAGAAATTGGTATACCTAATTTTTCTTTGGATTTTTTTTTTTTGTCAAATAATCAGCAATTTCAGAGAAGGTATCTTTTGAACTTACTTTACATAATTCCTTCAAGGATTTATTACCACGTGTTTTACTACGATAAAGTTAAAATAGAAGAATTAGAATCAACTGTGAAAGTATTTGGTTTTTAAACTTGAGTGGATATAAATTCAGTTGGAAAAGACCAAACATAAATAATGATGTTAACTGACAATTTGCTAGTATCATTCACTATGGTACAAACGTTAGAATGGTTTTCTGAGGTTAATTTTCTATGTGTAATGATAGTTTAATCCAATTTTACTACAAACATGCATTCATGCATGAAATTCAGCTTTTTAAATTCGTCAATATTAAAGTTAAAATCCTTAGTACATATATGTGGGGAGGGGGTGATTGCAGTCCATGATTTTCTTGGCCTAATGAACATCTTTCTTAAAGTATTCATACTAATATTTCACCGATATGTATCGCTGCCTTCAATGTAAGTATTTGAAGTCTTACTAGACATCACACAATATTTTTTACTAGTCTCTTATAAACTTAAATTTGTAAATGGGGATCTGGTGTTAACATAAGCTGTGGTGCAGGTTTCAGATGCGGCTCAGATCCTGAGTTGCTGAGGCTGTGGTATAGGCCAGCAGCTGTAGCTCTGATTCAACACCTAGCCTAGGAACTTCCATATGCTGTGGGTGTGGCCCTAAAAAGCAATAAATAAATAAATAAATAAATAAATAAATAAATTTGTAAATGGATTATTCTACCACATTCCTCACTTCTCTCACTTTTATTAATTGGTGCTGCCCATTAAGTAACTTTAGACAACAAATTCAAAGAACACTAAAATTAAATTAATTAAGAAATTTTAAAAATGATACTACTTATATCAATATGCCAGTTATGAATTTAGTCTCTCAAGCTCCAAATTCCTATCCATATAAGGCTGCCTGCTCTGTGATCCTGGAACTGGACAATATAAATATTTCTCTTTTATCAGCTGTCATGAAGCTAAGTTTCATCGGTAGAATGCATTGGAGGGACACTGGAAGACAAAAGGATTTTTGTTTTGGGATCAGGTGGGTTCCTATAGGCAAGTTATTGGGTGCATATGATTTCTGCAGTGCCTAGCTCTTGCAACACAACCACTTTCTGTAGCACTAGGTTTCTACAATAACTGGTTAAATAGAGTCAGGCAGACTGGTACCTTTTTGGAACAGCCTACCTTTACCCACACAGCTTTGTAGCTTCAGTGAATGTCTTCATTACCCAGGGGCACAGCTGTATACTTTCCAAAGAGATCTGGATCTCAGCCCTAGGAAATGATCAAGATGAAGTGGGGGGTTCTTGCATACGTAGAGTCTTGGGCACTCTCTCTCAGCTCTATGGTTAGTATCTGTTCCCTATATCTTCTACTCTTACATTCTTTAGAGTTATTATCTTCACTCCTTCCTAACCAATCCTGTTTTTATAATTACCTATTATGTTTAATAACTCTTTATGTTAAACTTTCCCTATTCATATGACTGTATGGTTTCTGTCTCCTGATTGGTCTCTCATTAACATAATCAATAAAAAATAATTACATACACTATATATTCTTGGTGAGATTCTGGATTCTTCAGTGTGTATTGTTGAAGAGGTATCTGTGTAAAAAATATGCCTAAGATACCCTTGAAGTAGAAAGAAGCTGAGGAACCCACCAAAATAAGGATTTATTTATAATACATCTTCCTTGTAATAACTTAGTTTACTGACAATGAAACAGAGCTAATAGGGCACCAGAACACATTCAATTAGAGGAAGTTACTTGCCTAGGCAAAGAAAGTAACGCAAATCACTATAACGAGATAGTTTTAAACATATGAACGTGGCAAGTTCCAAGTCAATTTTACTTTCACATTGAAATAAATAAATTTAATGCATGAATGTGCAGAAGTAGTCATTCCCAGGCAATTTTATATTCCTGTTGTAAGTGATGCATAAGTCCACTGCAGAGTTAGAAGGTTTAGAACAGAATACATGTCAATTTGAAAAGTACTTAACTTCACTTCAGATATCTCCACTCTAAAAAATGCCTATTAAGTTTGGAGTCAATGGAATCCTAAGTAGGAGAAAGTAAATGCTAATCAAGGGAGTGACTTCATCATCTATCCATTCTTGGCAGCCAGCACAGGTCCTTACGCACTTTGTGCACTCAATGAAACTCTGTTGAATGGATGAGTGGATTTAGTTATATGTAGCTACGATTTTACTTTCCCCTTTATAAAGTACAATATTAGAAGATTTAACACTGTGAGGGAGAGATTAGAACTATAATTTTATGTACCTACTATAGCAAACCAATCTTTTCTCATAAAATACAGCTTTAATTATAGGTAGTACAGTAAGGCAGTAGCAGTTTTCACCCTTTTCTTGCAGCATGAAGAGAGTAGAGAAGATAAAAACTTTGTTTTCAAAACACAGGAAAATATTTACAGATTATATAACATTGTAAAGCCACCATTTATTATTACAAGTCACCTCCTGACTTGATATTAGTGGGTCAGATTTTTACCTTATTTGTCTTTAACATATTCTTTCTAGACAAACAATTTTTTTAAAGTGAATCTAAGAAAATTCTTGCCTTCTAAGAAGTCGTATGGTGACAACACCAAGAAATAGTATACCAAGAGCTAAATGATGTAGGGGTTTTGTCCCCAGGCCTCCCAATTTCCCATCAATTTGTGCCCCACACCACTTTATCTCTGGTCTCTAGGACAAAGTAGAATAAGTCTTATAAGTGTTAATTCCTCCATTTTCAGATGACAATGATAATTTTTTTGTCTCATGTCATAGAGTTGTTTTGAGGATACAAGGAGATGTTTTAAAACTTTTTTTTTCTTTCTATGGCCACATCTGCAGCATACGGAAGTTCCCAGGTTAGGCATTGAGTCAGAGCTACAGCTACAAGCCTACAACACAGCCACAGCAACACAGGATCCAAGTTGCATCTGCAACCTATGCTGTGGCTTGTGGCAACATCAGGTCCTTGACCCACTAAGTAAGGCCAGGGATCAAACCCACATCTTCAGAGAGACAGCACTGTGTTCTTAATCCACTGAACCAAAACAGGAACTACTAGAAATTTTAAGTAATAATAGACACAAAATATTTTATAACAAGACCATACTAAAAGGCATGGTTATAAAGCATGGTTAAAAGACTACTTCTGCAAAGTTAGTAGAATGTATTGATTAATATTTGCATGGGAGCCTACCTGTCTGGCAATGTGGAGTTCTACAGAGATGTGTTGGACATTATTATACAGAGTTGAGTTGACATGGTCAGCAGTTCTTAGTTTTTAATGTGCATAAAAATCAAATGAATCACTTGTTATAACTTTAGAGACTCACATTTTAATTCCAGAGATTTGATTTTGGGATCTGATGTGTGTCCTGGGGATTAATGCCTAAAAGTACCTCGGGTGAACCTGATGTGAGTGATGCTACTTTGAAAACTATTTCTCTAGTGTATGTCATATTCAGGGGATGATTCTTGTTATACATGATTGAAACTTACTTTTTTTTTTATCATGAATATATTTCAGCGTAATCTAAGATTTCCACTTTCTCCTAAAAGTTTTTCCCTTTATTACATTAAGACAAAAAGGGAAAGATTTTAGATTTAAATTATGTGATATAGTTGAAACAGTTGCATTACAAAACCAGATTCCAAATATTATGACATAACAAATAAGATTGAGAAAGACTTAAGAGTTCAAAAATACTTAAATTAATCTAGGGAAATGTATATTTGTTTTTATAAATATTTCCACTCATTTTTAATTGCTCTATTTTATGATGTTGATTTATTTTCCAATTACATTTCTGACAGTTTTTAGAGGCAAGTCATGAAAATAGGAAACAGAAAAAGAATTAGTTTTGCCTTTCTGTAGATAATGTAAAATCCCTGAGGATATTTCTAGTGTTTGTTTCATCTGCTCAATCTTTGAGTTGCTTGCATAATATATTCTATGAACTTCGAGAGTTGCCAACGATCATACTAATTTCATTGATTTGTCTGTGGTTCTTATTGTCTCAATTTGAATGCTTGTATTAATCAAGTATTTTTTCCAAATAGTAACAGGATTATGGATTTAAAAAGTTGTTATTAATTTAAACAAGTCTATATAGGGAGTTCCTGTTGTGGCGCAGTGGTTAACGAATCCGACTGGGAACCATGAGGTTGCGGGTTCGGTCCCTGCCCTTGCTCAGTGGGTTAACGATCTGGCGTTGCCGTGAGCTGTGGTGTAGGTTGCAGATGCGGCTCGGATCCTGCGTTGCTGTGGCTCTGGCGTAGGCCGGTGGCTACAGCTCCAATTCAACCCCTAGCCTGGGAACCTCCATATGCCGCGGGAGCGGCCCAAGAAATAGCAACAACAACAACAACAACAACAACAACAACAACAACAAAAAAAAAAAAAAAACAAGTCTATATAAACACAACAACCTACACTCAGTCTTACTGTAGGACTTTAGAATTTAGCTAAAGGATTTGTTGAATAATTGAGATCAGTAATATTTATCACTGACTTTATTATTGCAATAAATGATAATAAAATAATGATAATTTTGATATTTAAAATTGGTTAAACATTTATTATGTACCATTTAAACTTATAACAATTTGTGAAATGATACAATTATTATTCTATTTTATGGATGAGGAAACTGAGGTTCAGAGTAGCATGCACAAGGTTACAGTGTTAAGTGATAGCACTGGGAGTTGAACCAGTTTATCTGATTCTAAAATTTGAAAACTAATACACTAATAATTTGCTTCAATAAATAAGCCCTAAATGTTAAAAAAGGAATAGTTTCACAAACTTTCAACGAAAGAATAAAGATTTTCCTTTCCATTTTGAAGGATACGGAAAATAAAAACATGTACTTTTATTTAAAATCTAAATTAATTTTTTAGCTAATAGACAAGTACATTCCAAATTGCTTTATTTGCATGTTAACTGACTGTTACTGAGATAGAAATTTACAAAGTTATGAATAGAGATAAGCATAAAACAGGAGATTCTTTAACATTTGTAGGAAGATGGCTTCTACATAGAGCAGAGAACAAAGTAGCATCATTACAATTTGGTTTGACTCTCCTAGTCTATTCACCTTTCTCAAATGACACAGAGTTTGGAAGGATACTTTTGTCTAAAGTGAAAAATTCTTTTAAGCCATCAGAAAAGCTAATCTTAGGTTTTCCTCTAGGCTTTTTCCTTTAGGTTATGTACAACTAGATATAGTACAAGGGCTGGGTCTGCTGGCTTGCCACAATTAAGCGCAAGCCTTAAAGCAACTGTAAGATTAACTGAAAGGCAAGTGTACATTCAATCTGGAGATTTACATATTCAAGGTCATATAGTTATTTACCACAATTGTAAGCTTGAGAACAAGTAAGGGTCTTTTACATTACATTCCTATGTTAAGACATTGAGTAGGGCAGAATCAGTCTTCAATTTCCTATGATAAGAAGAACCACATCCTGGGCCTAATTGAAATCCTATTTCCATTCACTTAAAATTATCTAAATGTTTGGCAAGATGACTGTGAAAATTACAGTTATTTGTACATTGACTATTTAGAAATGGTTTGAGTTACATTAAACTTTGAACAAAATAAAGAAAATCAGTTTTGTGAATTTAAAAAGAAAACTTGAGAACACATGAAAAAATGAAGTTATGAGGTATATTATGTTTTTCTGGGGTCATCAGTGTTGTTTTTATATTTGTGAAAAAGACCATAAGCAGAAGATAAAACTTAATATTTATTTTCATATTGAGGGTATCTTCATATATATTTTTTCTGAGTAAGTAAATCAAAGAAGAAAGGTATGTCAGTAACAAGAAATGATAAAGGAAAGAAGAAAGAGGGAGGAAGGAGAGAGGGAAGATACAAATCAGAAGGTGGTGGCTGGATAGAAAAAAGGTGAGAGTCTTAAAGGAGTTAAATATGAGTAAAAGGCATGATTAAGAAATGGATCTTGGTGAAATACAAGTAACAGTATATACGCTGTATTTTAAGGGATGATTAGGAACTTGCTTCCATAAAGGTAATTTTGAAGAATAAGTATTGGAGAGGAAGTATTTTGAAGTATAAGTATCAGTATAAGTATCAGAGAGAAAATATTTTAGACCAGTAATTACATCCTAGGTTTTGTCATGAAACTGTAGAGGTTAAGTGATGTCAAGGTAAAGAAAAATGAACAACATGAGAGTTGTGAGTTTTAAGTTTTATTCAGGGTCTTACTGAGGTCTATAGTCAGGAGACCACCTCTCAGTAGCTCTGAGAAACTGCTCTGAAGAGATTGGGGAGGAGAAAGTATATATATATTTTGGGGCTGGAAAATATGGGCAGTCAAACATGTATCTTGGTAAAAGATCACAGCTAATCACAAAGAATAGATATCTCAAGTTAATGATTTTGGTGTTTTTCTATGTATAGATAGATGAAAGAATCTGGGGTCATTGAAATTCTTTCTGAGATATGCATCTAATTATCTAGGGGCCATTTACTCAAAGCACAGACTGCTTCATCCCGGTTTTTCATATATTTGCTTGTTTTGTTTTGATTTTGGTTTTCATTTTTGTTTTTGCCCTGAATTCCTTTTAGGGCATACTGTGGTGCATGACTGGAGAGGGTTGCAACTTAATCCTTGTATAATTAGATGATGAGTGATTCTCTTTGTTCTTCTTATGTTCACAGTGTTATAGGTTTTCTTGATTAAAAGAAATAATACAAAATAATGGGTTACTGTTTGAGTAGGTCATCACTTAACACTAAGAATTTATCAAAAAAATGAAACTAAAGGTAAATAGAAAAGAGAGAGTCAGGTGCCAAACTTATCAGTCTACTAAAGAAAAAAAGTGTCCCTATTCTTGTATTAAAAATAGGGAAATTTTCAGGGAAAATGAGAAAGATATTTAAATAATTATTTTAAATTTATGCTTAAAAAGTCAATATTTCCTGAGCCACACTTATATGCCAGGGACTGCTAGAGCAGACTTTTAAATATTGTTTGATTTTATTAAATCAGATTTTTATATAGCCTTAAATCACTTTCTCATTTATTCCTCCACTGAAATGTTTTCCTCAGCATAGTAATAAAATATATCTCTGAGAAAATTTGGACAATCGATTTTTTATTTTTATCCTTCAATAACATTGAGCTTTTAAATATCATCTACACAACAGAGCCAGTTACAGTGTAAAAACCTTATATTGCTCCATGCCACAACTCCTAGTTTTCCATTACATTAATAGAATTAATGACAGAGCAGGAAAATGATTAATTTAAAATAAAATGTATGGAATGTGAATGATGTCTTTATTAGATGGGTATATTGTTATCTTTCAACAAAAAAAGTCAATAATAAATTCAATACTTCTCTTTTTGGATCAATTAAATTAATACCACAATTTGAAAACAAATTCTTCAAGACTAAAAATAAAACACACAGTTTGAATTTATTTTACATTAGAAAGTAAATATTCTCAAAAGCTCTCATTTCTAAATTTGGTTAAAAAAAATACTTGAGAGTACTGTATCAAACTATTTTAAATGAACTGATGATTGGAGTAATATTTCTAACAGATGGTAATATCATTTAATGTAAGCTCATTGCATTTACATGAAAATGTAAATATGTGAATGCCAGTTTACATCCTTAAATTATAGAAATTGGGGTATGATGAGAAAATCCATTTGTCTACCTCATATACTGAAATAACTTTTACTTTAAGGTGTAAATATAAAATTTCCATTGAGAAATAAAATACTGACTGACATATTAGTAAACAAAGGATGTCACAGGGATCAGCGATTGTAGCCGGCCACTTCCAAGGGTGAGCAGGTGAGCCCTGAGGGACCTCAGGAAGGGAGCAAAGAATACCTACCATCTAGCAGCCATTTGACTGTAGCCACTCACAATGGTGAGCCCTGAGGAAACTCAGAATGGGAAAACACAGGATACTTGCCCCAGATAGCTGAGGTACATGTCAAAGAAATGATTTCAGTGAGCCCTGACTCCTGCATCTTCCCATACATAGAAAAACATTAGATTCCTTAACTTGAAATATCTATTTTTCTTTTATTAACAGTAACATTTTGTTCCTACTATCTGCCCTTTATTGCAAAATGCCTATATATGCTAGCTCCTCCACCCTCCTTAAAACACTCTCTTAGAATTATCTGAGATGTGTCCCAGGCTTAAGTCCCAGGCTTAAGTCCTCTGTTTTGTTCACTGAATAAAACACAACTCTCAACTTTTAGGTTGTGCATACTTTTTTTTTTTTTTTTTTTGAGGTTGTGCCTATTTTTTTAATCAACACCTAGAGCCACACCATCTCAAATGAGAGCAGTACCAGCAATAAAGGTGTTAGGTAGGAAAGGATAGGAACTTGGACCCGGCTGATTCAAAACAGGACATTTATTGATTACTAAAAACAGAAGGCCTGAGATCAAACAATCAAGACACATACATGTACCAGAGGAATGCTCTTTAGAGCATTTCCCTTTAAACTTTTTCCCATGCAAAAAAAGGCATCCTAGTCCAGAACCAGTCAGAGGATCAAAACACACACACACACCCCAATATGGAAATCAAAACAACACACTGCAGGGCAGTTTGGGACAGGAAATTAGTGGGCCTGGGGAAAGAGAATAGAAATCCCCAAACCGGTCTATGATATAGGAATATATGGAGAGACCAAGCGATAGCTAGGGCCAGTCCCTACTCCACGGTGGCCTGCTCTCCCTGAGCATGTAAATAAAATTTGCTGTACACTGCTACTGTTATAGGCTTCAAGTCCCCTTCAAGGAGATTAAACCCAAAAGCCTCGGGCCATGTCTCATTTTATTGCCCTTTCGCCCACCTTGACCAGCCTGGGCTGCTTACTCCCTGCTAGAGAAGGAATGAAGCCCATTCCTCATCAGGTGACCATATAACCTGTTCCCCATGTAAATAAGGTATTCTGCCCAAGAACAATCAGAAGATCAAATTGGGTCTCCACTCAGGTGACTTTGTGGGATATAAAGACTATGGCAGAGTGAACACGGCTCCCTTTTTAACCTGTGTGCACGTGAGTTCTCTCCCTCTTTGAATATGTACTTTCACTTTAATAAATTTGTAAAACTTCCACTACAATGGTTTGTTACAGTGAGACAGGGACCAAGGAAACTGTGATGGTATCACTACCTGACAACTGGCAGGAGCGTTTCTTGACTGGGACAAGAGACTGGAATGGCTCATTAATGGAGCCCAGGTCAGAGCTGTCACACTGTGGTGTCGGTTTGAGGGGAAAATCCCTTCAACCCAGAACCGCTCCTGCCTCCATCCCTGCACGGCAAAACCATGGAGGCTCTATCCCAGTGCCATCACAGTGCTTCTTGGCCTGTACATCCAAATCCTTGTTGTGTGTAGGCAAGAACCAAAGGAGAGATAGCACAGAGCAGAGGAACCTGACAAAGGTAACTGTAGGACTGCATAAATAAGAAACCCACTATCCCAACTGATTTATTGATTTATTTTATTCTTTTATTTTAATGACCACAGGTGTAGAGGTTTGAAATGCTCATATTACTCAGTTAATTATCATCTTTGATTCTTGTAAGATCTATTCCCACTTATCTCCACACGCCAGTACCTCTATCTTCTTATTTACTCCTACTCCTTGCAAGTAATGTATTTAGCTTAATGTGTTTGTTTTTATGTTCATGTATCCTTTTCAATTGTGTATTGCTGCTTTGGGTGTATATATTTTAAATTTATATAAATGGAAATTGTTACGTACTATATTCCTTTCCTTACCACTTTTTATGGTAAAGAATACATTTTAAGGTTTTTACATCTTTCTGGGTGTATATCTAATTGATGGATTTCAGTTGCTGCATAATACTCCACAGTATATAGATTCATTCCATTTTACCTACTCATTTTTCCATTGAATGACATCAGAATTGCTTCCAAATCTCACTACATTTTAATGAACATCCCTGTACATATTTCCTTACGCACTTGTTTGTGGATTTCTTTTAAAGTTGATGGATCACATGGTGTCACAAGACATATTTCTACAATATTGTCTTGGCCTCTTTGCTGAAAACTCCATCTTGTCCTGCTTTACTTAATCCCATCTTCCTGCTTTACTTTATCCCATCTTCCTGCTTAAAAAACAGTCACAGTGCTGGTAAATGACTTAAGCTTAAGAACAAAGACCTAAAGGCATAAGTTATTCATATGGTCAGCTAAATGAGGACATAATGCGTCGGTCTAGGCATGCCGGACCTGTGCAGATTGGCACGCCGTTTGCACAAGCATGATATGTCCTTTAAGGAATAAGAGAAAGAGGAACCTCATGACCAAGTGGTTTATGAGTGGTCATTAGCAGAATATGCATTAGCAAAGAGAACGAAGGTGCAAACCTAGGCACGCCACAGGGTTGCTGCAAATAGGCATGCCCTTTGCAGAAACACAGTAAGGATTCTCTGGAAAGCTATACATAGATAACTCAAATGCTAATGATTGTTATGTGCCTAAAGGTCAGAGTAAAAGCTTAACCTTCTACCACCTAAGTGACTTTTAAAATAATAAAAGAACTTATAAAATAATAAACAAACCCTATATCCTCCACCCATAGCCCCCTCCTCACTTGATGTCATCCTAAAGAGCACAATAAAAGCAGTGTGGTTTCTTGAGGCAGTGCTCTTGGTCCCTGAGACCTTGAGTCCCCCGGTTCCCACCTTTACTTAAGTTAAATGTCTCTGTGTCTTGTTTTATGTTAACTTTTTCCCTTAAGTTTCACAGCCCCCGCCCATTCTTCAGCCCTATCCTGCTGAGCTGGTCTGGCAACATGGTCTATGTATTCTTAATTTGCATAAGTAATAGTAGACAGTTTTCCAGAATGGCCCCTTCAATCTATTTTCTCCCAGGTGATGTGGGCATAAAGGAGTCATCATGAATCACTGAGGGAATTAGAGTGCTGGTAGAATGTAAGTTTTCAATTCTGTAAATTCACAGCACATAAACAGGGCTATCCTTTGTTGATTTTCAGGAGTTCCTTGTATATTCTAGATATCAGTCCCTTGGCTGATATTAGATATTGCATATACCTTCTTCCACTGTAACATTTGGGTGGTAATTTTTTACATGGTATTATTTTTCTGGAAAAAAATTCTTGTATAATCAACTTATATTCATTTTTTTTAGATTTATGTTTAGGTTTTAAAATATATTTTCTAAAGAAAATCCTTCCTTGCCTTAGATCATAAAGTTATTGTCCTCTTTTTTTAATTTATCTTAAAGTTTTATCCTTCACATTTTATCTGAATTTATTCAGTTCTACCTGTCTAATGTTAAACAGGGCTAAAATTTTGTTTTACTGCATAAAGTCAGCAACTTATCCAAAGTCCATCTACAAGATTATTTGCCCTCTCCCCATTGATATATGGGTCCAACTTTACCATTTATTAAACTGCCATCGGCATATGGATATTTCACCCAGTATGTCTCTTCTTGCACCAGAATAGGAACTTTTTTTTTTTTTTTTGTCTTTTTCAGGGCCACACCTGCAGCATATCGAGGTTCCCAGGCTAGGGGTCCAATCGGAGCTACAGCTGCCAGCCTATACCAGAACCACAGCAATGCCAGATCTGAGCCACGTCTGCAACCTACACCACAGCTCATGGCAACTCCAGATCCTTAACCCACGGAGCAAGGGCAGGGATTGAACCCTCAACCTTATGGTTCCTACTCAGATACATTTCCACTGAGCCATGACAGAAATCCAGAATAGCACTGTTTTTATTTCTATAGTTTTGTAGTATATCTTAATACCTGGTAGGGAAAATTCATACTTTTAATTACACTGTATTAAGGTTAATTTAGCTATTTGTGGGTCTTTATTGCTCCATATCAATTTCAAAATAAGATTATTCACTTTATAATACAAGTTGAATATTTTAATAGGGACTGCAATGACTTTGCAATATAATCCTGATTTCTAATAGAAGTAGCTGATAGACAGGCAAGATGGAGTTCCTGTTCTCATAGATCAAAAATCAAATATAAGTCTAGAATTCCTATTATTTGCTATAAATAGAAAATCTTTAAAGAAAAATATAGAAAGATAGCACAAGATATTCAACTTAGTGATAAATCAAAACATAAATAAATACCACTCTGTAAGAATCATATTTTATTTTCCTGTTGGAAGAGAGTCAAACCATTTTGACCATATTGAAAGCAGTTGAAAGTATTTTGAAACAGATGGACACTTTCAAGTATGTTATTGGAATAGTAAATAAAATCAAAATTTAGGAGAACATTTTGTTGGCATTAAAATTTTTGAAATGTTTAATATTTAACATAGAATTCATACTCAAGAATTTGAGACGATCTGATCAAAGAAATATATACAATGTGTGTACAAATATGCTCACCACAAAGACTGGTATTGATCCAAAGACCATCAAAAAAGAACTTTGTAAATATAGTGTCATACTAATCACATAATGAGATGTTAACTAGTAATTTATTGGGCATTAATTTTAACAACCTTTATTTCTGTCCTGATTAATATTTGAGACTCTTTTCTATTATTCACTATGCAACTATTTAAATCATCACACTTATGTGAATGCTTTATATGAAATGATACCTGACTAAATTACTGGTTCATAAAAAACAGGTTACAAAAGATTATACATAATATGCAAACATATTTATATATAAGTAATAATTGGAATTACTAATTATTAGAATGTTAACAGTAGCTATATCTAGAAATAAATTTTCCTTTTATTCATTTTATTATATATATTTTTTGGCCATTTCCATGGCCTGTGGAAATTCCCAGGCCTGGGACTGAACCCATGCCACAGCAGTGACCTGAGTGCTGCAGTGACAATGCTGGATCCTTAACCTGCTGTGCCACAAGGAACTCTTATTTTAGTATTTATGCTTTATTTTAAGAACGTGTATTTTCAGAATCATAAATTCAATAAAGCACTGCATTCTGAAATAGGACCTGGACTTATTCAAAAGAGAGATTTTTGAAGGAGTTCACAAACTACCCTTTTTAAAAATCATGTTCCCTTTATAGCTACTGTATAAAGAGAAGTTACCAGCAGTTTATGTGCTTAAGACTATTTTGGATATAAGAAAAATTGTCTGGAAACCTGCAATATGTATTACTTCTGCTGGTTATGTCACATATGGTAATTTCAAAAAGAACTGGAAATGTCTCACATTATTGAAGAGGAAAATTAACAGCTAAAAAAGGTCAATACATTGGAAATTGGCAATGGTGCTATCACATATCCATGTAATTTGTTAAAGCAATTGGACATTTAAATTTAATTCGGTTTCCTAGTGATTAGGGCTAACAAGATAAGTTAAACATTTTCAGTCTCTGGAATCCTATCTTGTGTTATTTATCACATGAATCATAAAAATTGGTAACGAGTAACAAAATACCATATCACTTAAATCTGGAATCTAATATATAGCACAAATGAACCTTTCCACAGAAGAGAAAATCATGGACTTGGAGAATAGACTTGTGGTTGCCAAGGAGGAAGAGGAGGGAGTAGGATGAACTAGGAATTTGGGGTTAATAAATGCACTGGGAACTATATCTAGTCCCTTATGATGGAGCATGATGGAGGACAATGTGAGAAAAAGAATGTAAATATGTACGTGTAACTGGGTAAACTTGCTCTACAGTAGAAAATTGGCAGAACATTGTAAACCAGCCATATTGGAAAAAATAAAAATCATTTAAAAATGTATTCGGGAAGTTCACATCATGGCACAGTGGTTAATGAATCCGACTAGGAACCATGAGGTTGCGTGTTCGATCCCTGACCTTCCTCAGTGGGTTAAGGATCCAGCGTTGCTGTGAGTTGTGGTGTTGGCTGCAGATGCGGCTCGGATCCCGCATTACTGTGGCTCTGGCATAGGCTGGAGGCTACAGCTCTGATTCGACCCCTAGCCTGGGAACCTCCATATGCCGTGGAAGTGGCCCTAGAAAAAGACAAATAAATAAATAAATAAAAAAAATGTATCCATATTTGTATTTCTAATGAAGTAAATATTTACCATATCAAATTTTCTTAGTTGAATTTAGTGAAAGTTTTGGGTTACAAATGACACAGCCTTTCTATAGTGAGCTGAGATAATACACCCTAGTTATATTATTTTCTGATGTTCTATCTTAATGTGGAAATCAAGGACAAGGAATTCAGATGAATTGAAGTTAACATGCTCCTTAATTTTCCCCCTTAAATATCAAGCTTCTCCTATGTGGTTTTGGTTAATGTTTAATAAAAATAGTTTTATGGCTGAGGTGACAGGTTCTATAGTCTTGACATTACTCATTAAAATAATTATATGGAAATTATTTGTTTAAAAAGTTCCTGTTATCTTTATATTTTCTTTCTCTAGCCACAGATTTAGAAAGAGAGAATATTGTAGAGTGGAAAGAATTGACTACTGTGTTAAAATGGATTATATCTCTGGCTCTGCCACTGACCACGTAAAAGATTTTCAGTTTTCCCATCTATCAGATTAGTATAAAGACATGCTTGAGAATTTGCTGTAAAGGTTATATGAGATGGATGGAAATGACAGGGAAGGGGAAGTAGCACCATTTATTTATTATTAACGTTTTACTATTATCATGTCTACTTTATGATGCCGGAACCATGTAATCATTGTACAGATTTTTGCATTCATTTTTATTTTCTTGGCAAAGAAATGTGATCACCATAACAAGGAATACCATTTGCCTACTCAATATTAAATTCTCCTTACTTATTGAGAGAAAACTATATGTTTAGAATGTCAATGGGCTCAAGCTTAAAACCAAAAATTTCAGCTCCTCATGCAATTAGGGATAGTCTTATGATATCTAGTTCTAGCTAATTATATGGATGGAGAAGAGGCTAGTTTAGACTTCTGGAAAATTTTCAGGTACGTTTTTGTTATATGTGGATGAACACAATTTCTAATTGGTACAAAACTTGGTTCATGAGAGTGTACTTTTATAAGTATCAAAAACATGATCTTTGAAATATAATTGGCATGGGGTTAGAAGACAGGCTTTACCAACTGTAGGATAGAAGTATACAGACTTCTAAAATACAATAATAAAATATTTGGCCCAACTGTTCTATTTGGAATGAAGACCATGGGATGACTGAGCATTAAAGACAGGGACAATGGAAGAAAAAATTCAGAATATTGTGTACCTCTTGCTGTTTCTGAGTCTTGCAAGAAAAAATAGAGCTAGAATTGGAGGGAAATAATCCTATCCTAAAAGTTGCTCTATACTTGTAACCTGAAGTCAAAATTGACTGAGAGGTGCTCAGTTTTTAGTTTCTAGGGTTAAAAGATTACAAATTGTAATGGTTATTGTGTTGCTTTTGAAGCTACAATCTTAACAGAACATAATAATTGGGTGATATCTTTCCCTGAGTTTTACTTTAAGTGATATCCCTTAAGCAAAAGCAGAAGCTCACAACAAAAGGCCTATTATTTCAAATTCTTTGAAGGCAGCAGCAGGCAAGGCCAAATTGCTTTAAGACATTTAAACTAAGGGCCAGGGGATGAACAGCATAGAGAGTTCAGTTTACAAAAAAGGTGTGGGAGTTCTAGTCTTGGCTCAGTGGTTAACGAATCTGACTAGGAGCCATGAGGTTGCATGTTCAATCCCTGGCCTTGCTCAGTGGGTTAAGGATCTGGCGTTACCATGAGCTGTGGTGTAGGTTGCAGATGCGGCTCGGATACCACATTGCTGTGGCTCAGGTGTAGGCCTGCCTCTAGGCAGCTACAGCTCTGATTAGACCCCTAGCCTGGGAACCTCCATATGCTGTGGGAGCGGCCAGAGAAAAGACAAAAAGACAAAGAAAAAGACAAAAACAAAAAAAACAAAAAAACTTTCAGAAGCATTTCATTTTTTTTCTATTTTATTTATTTTTATTAATCCATGTACTAAGTCAATATTGGCTTGTCCCTCAAATCTATACTTCTACCCTTTTGCATTTTTTTTTCAAGTTTGTTTTTTTTTTTTTCTTTTCTTTTCTTTTTCTCTACTTTCTTAGGAACAAGTTTTCCAAAGGGGAAAAAAAATGGTAGAAAGAGGTCTTAGTTGTAGTCAGAAGGCCCTTGAGCTCTTTGTAGAGGTAAGTTTTAGTTAATCCTTGCAGAAACATACACTAAAAATGACATATATAACTGAATTCACCTCTGTACAAATCAGCTGTTTCCTGACCACTTCACCAGACCTATGCATTCTACCCCATCTTCATATAACAGTAAATATTAGGCAGTAAATATTAATTCCCAACAAAAGAATAAAACTAGACTCTTTTTTGTATACATTTGATTTTTCTTTTATACTGGAAGGCTAAAAATAATCTTAAACCTTCTACTATTTTTATTTTTTTATTTTTTTGTTTTTATTTTTGATAATGACACTTAACTGAGCAAAAGCCTATCTATGAACAAGGAAGCTTCAAAAGAAAGTGTTAAGAAGAGGGGACTCTCAGTTTACAAAGCATGTGGAGGAATGACCATAGAACAATATGAAATGATTTTAAGGTATATCAATCTTGAAATCTATGTAAAGAAACATTATTGATATTTTCTTTTTTTTTCTCTTACTCTTATCTATAGACTTTTCCATGAAATTGGATTTTATGGATACATTCCTCATGACCTGTAAGCTATAAAATTTAAATATGATTAAAATTCAGTCAAAAAGTCTTACTTTTAGTATGTTGGACAATAAAAGATAAAATTCTATATTTTATAGACAAACCCTTTACTGCTGATAGAGATTTTAATAGTAGAAAACTTCATATGTATTTTGTGCAGGATGGTCTAATAAAAACATAGCTTGAAATCTGTTGAGCCCATTGTTTTGGAATTAATGAGTTAACTAGCACCTAAAAAATTCAAATGCTGGGTTCTTAACGTCCAAAATGATACCTAATTAGGGTTAAATAAGGTCATTGGAGTAGGGTCCTATGATATGATTAATGTCCTCATAAAAGAAATAGGAGACAGCATCTCTATGTTCACGCACAAAGAAAAATCACGTGAGGACATAACCAGGAAAAGGGCTCTCATCGACACCTCCACCCTGATACCAGCCTCTGTAACCATGAGAGATATATGCTGTTTAAGCCACCCAGTCTATGCTAATTTGTTACAAAAGCCCACCCTGATTGAGATGATTCCTTAAATTCAAATCTATTGCATCCTTAATACTACCTTAAAAATAAATAACAAACACAGAATTCAATTAGATCCTTAATCTCCTTCCCTGACTGGTCATCCTTGCTCAGTAAAGTGAGTAACAATTCGTTGAGGCAAATAACAGGTATTTTATGTACTCTAGATCTCACTAGATCTTCATAAGCAGCTTCTGGTCTTACTCGGGACACACTTTGAAGCGAAATATATCAACACATTCTAAAAAGAGATCGCTGAATTTTCAAAAGTCTTTGGGTGTACTTGGAGAAGAAAAATCATATTGCATACCGTATCACATAACCTCCTCTTCCATCTGAACTCTTTAATCCTTTCCTAAATTTCAGGATCTGCTTATTAAAACTAAAAAACTCCCAGAAATAGAATTGTTAGATTTAGCAAATAAAAACACAAGATTCACAGTTAAATTTAAAATTCAGATAAATTAGAAATAATTGCAATATTTGGGGCATATTGATACGTAACTGAGCCTCCCACATTTTATCTGATAACCCTACCTGGAGAGCTGGCCCCCTCACTCTAACACAAAACTGCTAGTGAAAGTTAAGTGTTTTAGATTGAAATCCTAACCCTTCCATGTAAAAACTGTATGATAAATTATCTACAAAGTGGAGATTAGGATAAAATTTACTCAAAGGATTGATCTGAGTAATAAATAAGACAAAGCAAGTAAAATACTATGCAATTACTTGGTGTATCATAAAACCTCAATATAGTTTAGCTATTATTATAGAAGGTAAGAGTAACATTAGATAGTTTGATCATTTTTCCTGGATATTGAAAGTGGCTGAAAGAGTCACTATTTATTTATTTATTTTTTTGTTAAAGCTTTCACCTTTAACCTAGGTTTAGATATCATCATTATCTGCTCACATGACTGCAGGAGTTACTAGGGATACAATAACATTCCTTTAGATTCTGTTATGCATACTGAAAATTTTTCTCACTATGTGGTCACTTGGGATCACAGCAGGACCACAATTATACTTGGGGGCAGCAGTATGTTTGGACAGGTCCCATTAGTAATAATATGTTTATATAACAATGGTTATGAATAACTGGCATGAAAAAAATGATGAATTAAACATGAAATGCTCCATGGAATTGTTTACTTAATGATTCTCAAGTATTAAGCCAAAGGGCTAATATTGAAATTAAAATACACAGGTTTTTAACATTTGAGAGAAATGTGAGCATTAGCTCGACAGTTTTCTCACAGAAATAGTTGCATAGAACCATTATACTAATTATTATTATAGATAAAATGTGTATGGCACTTTTTATGTTCCAGTTGAATGGACTGTCTTAAGCCTTACCAATAGACCTATAAGGCAAAATATTATAATTTTCTTCCTCATTTACAAGATGAAGAAACTAAGGCTCTTAGAGGTTAAGTATCTCAAAGAAGTAAATCCAAATGGAAGACTATTTAGCTTAGCTGTGAGCCCACGCATTTCTAGTTTTTATGTACTTCATCAATTTTCTTCTATATTTATCTTAAGATTTTAGATCATTCCACAAAATCTTGTTTAACCTATAATAGAAACATTGACTGACTTAACTACATTCATTTAATTTTTTCAAAGTACTAACTTTTAAAGGGCCAGGACTGTATCTTAAGCTGTAAGGGCCTAGGGCAATGGGCAATGGGCAATGGCTCATGCAGGAGAAGAAGACGGAATAGTTATTCACTCAGTCTTTTCTTTTGGTGGGGGACACACTCATGGAATGTGGAGGTTCCCAGGCTAGGTGTTGAATCAGAGCTGTAGCTGCCAGCCTACACCACAGCAATGTGGGATCCAAGCCACTCCTGTGACCTACACCACAGCGCACGGCAACGCTGGATCTTTAACCCACTGAGGGAGGCCAGGGATCCAACACGCATCCTCAAGGATACTAGTCTGGTTCATTAACCACTGAGCCTCGATGGGAACTCCCTCACTCATTCTTTAATTTGCTTACGGGAGGAAGTAGTGCTTGAATCACTAGTCATTGGATCACTTTTTTTTTTTCTTTTTCTGGCCATACCTGCCGCATGTGGAAGTTCCTGTGCCAGGGGTCGAATTAGAGCTGCAGCTGCCAGCCTACACCACAGCCACAGCAATGCCAGGTCTGAGCCACATCTGCAACCTACGCTGTAGCTTATGGCAACTCCAGATCCTTAATCCAGTGAGCATGGCCCAGGGATCAAACCCATATCCTCACAGACATTATGTCGGGTTTTTAACCTGCTGAGGCACAATAGGAACTATTGAATCATTTTCAAAGAGTTCATGTTTGGTTAACAAAGCCAAGTTGCTGCTTTATACCTGGCACTGAAATGAGATTTGCCAACATAATTAAATTTTTAAGGAGTCTTTGACTTTTGGAGATGTAAGAACTTCTCTTTGCTTATATATGTGTGTTTTGCTTGTCTGTGTTTAGTAATAATAATTGATACATCATATCAGTGAATGACATATACTTATAAAAGTAAAATATTTATCTACTATAATTCCCAGGCATTATACAGATGAACAGTCATTACTTAAAGTATCTTTAATTTATGAGTAGTGACATAGAAGCAATTTATTTTATATTAAAGAAAAGGGAGGGGAAAAAAGATTTTTAGCCACTGAATTTTCATTGACCTCAAAAATTTGGGTTGCTATAGTTGAGTAAAAATACACCCAATACACTTTGGAAGGAAGTGGCATGGAAGGTTTATTAAATTTTCAGTGTTCTCTATGTTCAGATGTAGTTGCCCTAAACCATTTTCCCCTGCAGCAGAGTACACATGTACTTTCCTTTTCTACATGACAGGGCAAATGCAGTAAAATTTTTTGGTGTTTCAAATGGAATTTATTAATAGTAGTACTACATAACTTTAATTACAGTATGATCTGAATACATTTTCTATGTTACTTTATAAAGAGATATTATTTGAGCCCTTTATCAAATAGATGAAGACCAAAAACATTATTGTGATGCTTGTAAACAGATAAATTTATATAAAATTAAATAATATCATTGAATTAAATCATATATTTGTATACAATACTTATATTTCTTAATGTCGATATATTTATAATATTTTCTTATGGCAAAAAATATTCCTTGCTTATCTACAAAGCAAAGTGCGAATTTGTTTTTCTCTCTTTTTAGCCAATCTAGTGAATAATAAACTTTCATATGTCTTTGTCATGGAATTATTTTTATAGTAGAGAAAATAAACTAAAATACTATGTGTATAGTTCTATGTCAAGAGAAATATAATTATCAGTTAATATATAAAAATTATAATTTAAGAATATAAATTATAAAGACTTTCTCTGTCAATTTGAGTATTATATCCTAAGGATGTTTGAGAATTCTTTACCAATGTAATTCAAAGTGAGAACTAAATTGTTGAATCTTCTATACGCCTCTTCTAATATTTAGAATATATCCATTTCATTAAGTTTATTAGTAAGTACACAATATATTTTACTAATATAGTTAGGTACTTCGGTATTATGGGTTGAATTTTTGTACCCCCACACCCACCAAAAAAAAAAAGTTTGATGAACGTTCTACTGCCATATTTCCCAGAATGCCACCTTATTTTGAAATAGAGTTGCTGTGGGTGTGATTAGTTAAGAAGGTCATACTGGCATAGGTTGGGCCCCAACTCTAGAATGAATGCTGTGTTTATTTCTTTTTCTTATTTTTCTTTTTTGCTGCTGAGTTTATAAGAAGGCTCTCTGAAAACAGAGACAAAGGGAGAACATTGTGCTACAGGGCAGTCAAAGATTAAAGTTAAGCCACTGCAAGACAGGAAACAGCAAAGCTTGCTGGCAAATTACCTAAAGCTAGGAATAGGCATGGACGAATTCCCCTGCAGTATTTGGAGGGAGATTAGATCTGCTGGAATCTTAATTTTATTTATTTATTTATTTATTTATTTGTTTTGTCTTTGTGCCTTTTCTAGGGCCGCTCCCATGGCATATGTAGGTTCCCAGGCTTGGGGTTGAATCGGAGCTTTTGCCACCGGCCTACACCACAGCTCACAGCAACGCCAGATCCTTAACCTACTAAGCAAGGCCAGGGATCGAACACGCAGCCCTTGGGTTCCTAGTTGGATTCGTTAACCACTGTGCCATGACGGAACTCCTAGAATCTTGATTTTAGACTTCTAGACTTCAGAATGGTAAGACAATAAATTTCTGCTATGTTAAATCACCCTATTTTTGGTATTTTGTTATGGCTGTATTAAAACATCAATTCTTGAATTTGGATAAAAGTAATGATTTTCTTAGTCCTTAAAATAATACTTTATAATTTGTAGTGAAAAATTAATTAATAAATAACTATCACATTGCCTATAGTTTCCTTGAATAAAAAGGAATAGGGCATAATGAATAGAGTGCTCATGCCAAGAATCAAAAAACTGAGTCTACGGAATTAACTTTGCTACCTGCGAAAAGACCTTTTATTATCTCTCAGCTATAGTTTCTCCATCCTCCAAATAAAGATAATATCTCTCTGTGTACCTTAAATAAGTCAATCTGAGTATTAAACAAGACCGTATTTTCCAAATTATCTGAAAATTAAAAGCATATGTTAGCATAAGGAAATATCTTGTGCTTTGATTCTGCACAAGCAATTCAGTGTTCAGATACTGAAATTGTGCTATTTAATTATTTTTGCTTCAGGGCTAAATCCATTAAACATGAGTCAAAACAGATTCAGTATCATTTATAACCATTATTTATATTTATATTTATAAATTATTTATATTTCTTTAACTTTTTACTGCTAAGACATTTCTATCTCAAAATTTTAAAAAAAGGCCCAAATCTTGCTATATGAAGCTTGGGATTCTCTCCTTAACTCTGAATCTCAAAATGTGTATAATCTCAAAGATTTCTCAGAAAAACATATACAAATTGAATCTTAAAAATTTTTCTTTCAAATATTCTCTACCCTTCTCAGATGCCTCAACTATCTACCAGATTCTTTGAAACCTGGCTTTCAACCCTAAATTCTCTGTTTGCTCGTTACTCAAATCTATTTGCTTCCCCAGTGGCTTGCCCTGTGAATCTTCTCAATATTGTTCAATCCATCTGCTTATTTTATAACTCCTATCATAATCTCAATATTGAGTTCATCGTATCTTGGCAATTTTATCCTACAAAATCTGATAACATTTCTGATCCATCTTCCACATTGCCATAAAAGCTCTTTTAAACTGCTAATTTGGCTATATTGACAGCTCTTGTTCATTTTTTTTTTTTTTTTTTTTTTTCTGATTTTAGGCACAGGTATGGGCAGTTGCAGGCAGGCTCCACCTGCCTGCCCTATATGTCACTAACTGTGGCTCTACATTTCTGTTTTCTTCTAGTTACTTATTTCCTGCTGTGAAATTTTTTTTTAAATGGCCCTTTGGAGGATGCCTGCTAGGCACTTTAAAGTGTACAATCAAAAAATTAAGATAATATTAATGGAAAGTGGAGCATCCTCAGCCAGTGGGGGAGCAGGTAAGTAAGTTGCTGGTGATGAAGGTAAATAAATTCACCTTTAAACATACATGCACATGCACATATACAATAATTCCTCAGGTCAGTCAATAGGAGTATACCATTCAGTTTTCAAATACAATTCAACTTGCATAAGGCTCTGTGGTGCTGGAGCAATGTTCCCCACAGTGATAGTCTCCATTGTTTTCTATCTATACACACCATTCAGTGCATGCTCTCTTTTGGAGGATGAACCAAACTCTCCACTTTTTTCTATCTTCTAGTTCCTGAAGCATGGCTATAGATAGGGGTGATCTTTTTTTAACATATTGTATTTTTATATTTTATATGCATTGCTTTTATAGTTTCAAATATTTATACTTTCCATTGATCATTATTCTCCTATGTTCTTATTCTTGCTGGATTTTCTTTTATCTCAAAAATCCATTGTCCTTAATTGGTTTCAGTAAATATTGTTTATAAATAAAAGCCTGGAAGACTCAGCACAAGTCTTTCATTAGGCAAGCAGAGAAGAGCCTACAAGAAAAGAAATAGCAAAACTAGAGGAAGGAATCATAAATGAACATCTCAAAAATTATCTTGCTACAAAAAAATTCCTTAGAAAGGGCACTTCTCTATTGAATTATTTGCTATTTGAAAAATTCAACTTAGAGATGCAGAGTATGATCTGGAGGGCAGATACCATTAGGAAGATGAATGAATATAATCTTTTCTCTCTCCACCTTAAATCATTTGAAAGAAAAAAGCAATGCATTGGTTTGGAGGTATAAGCCGAAAATGACCTTTGAAATTTACTTCTTTGAATGGGAGAATTGCCTACAAAGTCAAGTTACTACTTAGGTTTAGAATCAGAAGATTAAACTTAGAATACTTTCATGCAGGTTTTAGCTTTTGCTTTTGGCATTTAACTTATTTCCTCAATTCAAATCCAACAACCCATCCAGCACATTAAACTAATTGGTTTTCCCCAATACACCTATATAATTCTTTTATATAGTTTCTCATTAACTTTTAAAATAGAAATCTGATTTGTAGGTTAAGTGAATTCAAGTCTGATTTTAATATCATCCTGTTTGTGTTATGGTACACACTGTCTAAAAATAGCCTATACTTTTCTATGTCTGGAAGTGTTTTTCTCTCTAATTAAGGATGTTTGTGAGAGTGGCAGTGGAATATATATATTCCTTCAAAATGATTGTGCCATTCTTCACCGAAGCAAAAGTTTTTAAAGGTCAATCAATCTTCTTTGGTCCAGAAGACAAAATTTTTGTTGCTCTTTTCTTTTAAACCTGTTAGATTTTAAAGATTGCAGTTGACACTTGAGTAACAGGGGTGGGGTTGAGTTTAGGGGTGCCAACCCACCACCTGCCCCAGTCAAAAAATCTGCCTCTAACTTTACAGAGCGCCCTCAGAAACCCAGGTTCCCCAAGCTCAGATTCAACCAACCATGGATTGCATTGTGCTGTACTACTTGTTTATTGAAAAAAAATCTGTGTATAAGTGGATCTACCCAGTTCAAACCCACTGGTCAACTGTACTCACATTTCATTTTTTTATAAATTATTTTTAAAAATGATTTTTACAGGATGTGAAAGGCATAAGGGTTGCTGCCTTTTCTAGGTTAAATATTTCAAATCCATTCAAAAGACCATTGCCCATATTTTAATGATATGTTTTACTGTCTCATATAAATCACTGAAAAATCTTCTGTACAGATTATATAAATTTAGGATATATGCAAATTATACTAAAAGCCTACCCCACCACATTCATATTCAACACTTACGAATATCCTGCAAAATAATGAGATATATTATGTTCAAGAAACAATGGCGAACCTGACTCTGGACAACTGACATAGTGAAGATAAAATAATGTAGATATATAGAGAGCCAACATAGGTGAACCAGAGAAAATTAGTTTTGAATCTGATAACTTGGAGGTGAGAAAAAGAAGAACTTTTACATGTAGGGGAACTTACTGAGCTCAGGCCAAGTAGATAGAAAAAAGCATGGATGAAACAATGTTCTGCGTAAGTAGAGGCTTTATATAGAGGCATGGTGAAATATGACATTTAGAAAGAATATGAAGTTTAGAATATGGAATTACCCCAGGCCAATGTGAGCAAAACAGTGACATGATCAACATTAACAGGACTAAGATATCAGTTAACCTTAAGATGAATTGAGATAAGGAGACTCTGTGAAGCAAATAAACGAGCCATTCATTCAACATTCATTTAATACCAACTACCTACAAAGTACTGCTAAGCACCACAGAATTAAGATAGCAGAATAAAAATCCTTGCTTCAAAACTAGCAAACTGTTGGGGAGATATGTTAACTAATAAAAGCATAGCTATATGGGAAGTAATAAAACTTAGAAATATTAAAGTTTTGCTTTGATGCTCTGGTGATTCATAAAATCAAAATGTAGTTTTATGATAAAGAGCATGAATGCTGGAGTCAGACAGTCTGGGTGTGAAATGAAATTGACCCTAGTGTCTCCCAGCTATGTGACTTTAGGCCACTTAATCTCTCTGTGACTAATTATTTCAGCTATTAAATGGGGAGAACAGTAGTTAAAAACCTATTTCATAAGTCAGATGTGAGAATTAATGAGATAATGTGGTAAATATTTAGTAAATTGTCTGGCATATTTTAAACACTCACAAAATGTTGGCAGAAATGAAATCAGAGTTGAGTTTCCTGATAGTAACTGAGACTGGGAATACTTAGAAATGATATTTACCTCAGAATTACTTAAAGGTAGGATTTAGTTATAGGAAGACTTTATAAAGACATAAAATCTATAACTTACATAAATCAATTTCCTATATATAGACAAAAAAGAGAATGAGAATTCAGGCAAGGTTATATCAGAGTTTTACCTACATTCTGCAAGACTCAAGATACTATTGTATTTGTTTAAAATGTGGTATGCTGTAATCTCAGTTATATTTGAAAAGAAATCCTTTTTGATGAAAAATTTACATAAATAATAGAGGAGCCATAAAGGTCAACAGAACTGAAACTGCAAAGATTCAAGTAGGGAAAATGAAAGTGTGAAGTAGGAGATTTGTGGTAGGGTAGAAGATGGAGCTTAGACAGAGGGAATACTCTAGAGCTAGACTTTCCAGAAGATGATAATGGATTAATTGTGAAAATTGAGATGAAGAGGGAGTAAGGAATAACTCTAAGGTTTCCAGCCAGTTGGTATGGACAAACTGAAAAACAACAGATGTAGGATATGCATGTTGCATAAACTATTGAGAAAGAAAGATGAGCCTTTAGGGGTTGAACATACAAAAATAAAGCTCTGTCAGAGCATAAAGGTGTACTGACCAATGGAATATAAGGACTAAATGTATCTACATACACACACATTTTTTAAATAATCCACACAAAGTCAATGCCCTCCGTCAAAATATTTGCTGATATTTCTAAAGTAAATCTCATATATAACGAATCCCTTAAAATTAGCATTATGTATCTTTCTGTTAAAATGTGTTAAACTTTTTTTATTTTACTTTTGTCTTATAAGGAGTAACTTATTTTAGTTCATTGGAACTAACTTTCTCTTCTATTTTATAGAATTTAGAAGGAATACATAGTATCAAATCCATTGGTGGAAATACTATCAAAATAAAATACATAATTACCTAAGAATCCAACCTACACAAACTGTTTAATATTTTAGTTTATGTCCTTCTAGAAGTTTTCCTTTGAAAATAAACATAATTTTAAAACATAAATTTTCATATCCTTGGTATTTTCAATACTGTTCTGGATTCTTTGTCTCCAGTCTCTACCAATATAAATGTTTCTAGTCCTTATTTACCCTAAGTTTGCTTGTTTAGAGATGACATTAAGAAACATAATCCATATAAGATATAATAATAAAGATTGTTTCTCCACTGGTTCTAGCAGCATCTTTTGATCTTGATAGAAGGTAGCCCTTGGACAAAGACAGCTTGTGAAAAAATAAAAAAAAATAAATAAAAAGAACCAGGAAAATCACAGAGGAGAAGAACCACAACCCTGAAGCTACCTTATCAAAAGTCTGTCCTACTTTTACATTCCCTGTTAAGTTGATGTAATAAATTGCTTTATTATTTATATCATTTTCAATTGAAGTTTCTATTACTTGTAGCCAAATGTGCTCTGCCTACAAAAAGAAGTCAGTGGATTTAACATGTTTTATGAGATATCCTGGTATATTTGTCTCTTCATGGAAAAGATCACATGAATTTTGGTTAGCCTAGTCTAGCCTATATAAAATGTTCTCTATAATTCCTGTATTTTTATAATGCAGAGTTGTTCATCTTCAGTACAGCAGATATATATGTACACATACACACTGGTCCCTAGGCCTGACAACAGTGAAAAATATCTGTACACACTGTCAAGTGGCCCCCATGTGGAAGGAGGGCAACATTAGCCTAGCTGAAAACCACTAATCTAATATCATATATTAATCCTGATACTGATAAGATTAAAATAGCAATTCAACACCATTTTTTGAGATTTTACTACATGCCTTCCCTGAATCTAGAGTCTGTTGTTACAGAGATAAAAGTGAATAAGACATGGTCCTTGGCCTCAAGGATCTCTCTATCCAGATACACAGTTATTCATTGTATCTTTAAAATAATTGGCTTCAACTTTATGCTAAATATATATAAATCTGAAAAGAGTGTTCCTGTTCCTATTCTAACAACAAGAAAAAACTGGTAGTGTAGAAAATTATATTTTTCTTGAATCCAGAAAAATCCAAGGTCACAGAGAAAACTAGCCTGAAACATAAGGAAAGAAGTGGCAGAAGCACAATTTACCTGTAGCAAGAGGGATAAACAAAGCTTATATGCACCCAGAAAGGAGAACCTCACTACAATTTTAACATATTGCTAAAGTCTGAGTGGAGGTTAGCATATAAATACTTCACATTGGGAGCATGCTTGAAAGCTCAACTTTACAAACTCCTTGATTGTGCATGACCAATATCGAGGTCAGGATAAAAAGCAGAAATACCCTTGGTAGTTCGGGCTTGGAGAAGGGAAGCTGCCAGAGCAACAAGGAAAGCACAAAGATCTACCCAGTCTATTCTTCCCTAAAGAACAAAAGACTGGAGCCATTAGAGAATGAGATCAGACAATCAGAAATCCCCTATCAGTGGAGAAAAGGAAAAATAAGCTGAGAAAGCCTCACACCTAAGAACAAGGGACATAGGACCAAACTAAAACTGTGGGTGAAGCAGGAAAAAATTGACCCTCCCAGTGTCCCACCATTAGCACCAAGGAAAGCAACAAGAAACACAAAATCTACTGGGAAAAGGTAAAGATCACAGAGAGACCCTCTCTGAGATGTAGGAACACAGCAAAGGCATAAAGCTGAGGGTATAGCTGGAGCACAGAAGGAAAGCCACTGACAAACCAACCAAAAGCCTAAGTAAGCACAAGATAATAGCAGAGAGGTTTCAAGGTTGTGGCACACTAAAAGTATCTAGCGAAACTAATACCCAAGTTTTGCACAGTTCCTGATAATATCGATTTATCTCTCCTAGCAGAAAAAAAGGCATGCCCATTTCTAGTCAAAAATACTCTTTCCCTCATTCTCCGTTGTTCTACACACTATGTCTGACATGCAATTAAAAATTATGAGATCACAAAAGAGTAAGTATATTAAAAAAAAAGAAACAAGGCATTCGACAGAAGACTCAGCAATGGCTCAGATGTTAAAATGATAAATTAAGGAACTAAGAAAAACCTCTCAAAATATCATGCTACTAGAGAAGGTAGACAACAATGAATGAAGAGATAGGGGATTTCAGTAGAGAGAAAAAAAGTATGAATCAAATACTAAAGTTAAAGTAAAAACATAATAAGAATGATGAAGTATGATGTTGATGGACGCATCATTATATTCAACATAGCTAAGAAAAGAATTAATAGAATTTTAAATAATAATTACATAAACTGAAACAGAAAAAGAAGAGAAAAAACCTGGAGCAGAACATCATGAGAATAGAATGATATAAAATGTGAATATACACTTAATTGGAATCACAGAAGACTAGAGAAACAAGAGGACAAAGAAAGATCTGAAAATATAATGGCTAAGGATTTCCATACATGTAAAATGATATTAAACCAAAGATTCAAGCTCAGAGAATTTCAAACAGTGAAAACCAAAACCAAACCCAAACAAAACAATAATTATACAACTACACACACAGACATAATATCCATAAACTTATCAAAGAGTAGTGAGATTTAATTAAAAACATTTAGTACTGTATAGAGATGAAGAGAAAAAACATGAAGACCAACAGATGAAAAACAGACATAATAGATATAGGGGAAGAAAGAAAAAACATCATATTACTTCGCAAAAACTATGTAAGACCGAAGACAACTATTTGGAGTTGTTGGTGGTGGTGGTGGTGGCTTGTTTGTTTTCTTAAAATATATATATATTTTTCCAGGGTCAGTTTCAGTGCCATGTCTTGGCTGAAGCACTATGTGCACTATGGTGGGCTCCATCCTGCAGCTGCCATTGCTTAGTGGAGAGAATTCACCCAGGAAGTGGAGAGGTACAGTGGGCCTCTACTTCCAGAGCCCATACCTTAGCAGCCCCTACTGGCTTGTGCATGGCTGGGCCAGGCTTGTTTTTTTTGTTTGTTTGTTTTTGTCTTTCCGTCTTTTATGGTGCCACACCTGCGGCATGGGGAGGGTTCCCAGGCTAGGGGTAACCACCTGCCTATGCGAGAACCACAGCAATTCCAGATCTGAGCCACGTCTGCGACCTATACCACAGCTCAAGGCAACGCCAGATCTTTAACCCACTAGCGAGGCCAGGGATCGAACCTGCAACTTCATGGTTCCTAGTTGGAGTCGTTAACCACTGAGCCGTGGGAACTCCCAGGCTTGTTTGTTTTTAATAAAGTTACAGATGCACTTACCATATGGCCTGTGAAAGGTTGCCAGAATTTTGGCTCTGTGACCTTTGTCCCTTGGTATTACACTCCTGAATGTTACATCACATGGCATAGGGGACTTTGCAGATGTAATTAACTTTCCTTATCAGTTAACTTTAAAGTAGGGAGAGATTATTTTACTTTTCAGGTAGCTAATGTTATCACATACATTCTTAAAAGCTGAACTTTTTCCTAGTTGAGGGCAGAGGAGGAAGTTAGAGATAACGCAAAGCATGAGAAGGATTTAAGCTACCTTTGTTGGTTTGAAAATGCAAGGGGCCACATGAAAAACATGAGAACAAACTGAATTCTCCTAACATCCTGGAAGTACTTAGAAGCAGATTCTTTCAGAGTCTATAAGCAATGTAGTCCTGCTGAAAACTTGGTTTCAGCCTATGAGACTCTAAGCAGAAATATCAGTTGAGAGTCTCTGTGCCTGGAATTCTGACCTATGAAGGCTATGAGATAATAAATAGGTATTGTATAAAGCCAATACATTCATGGTTGCTGTAGCAGTAATTTAAAAAAATCAATATACCATGTAGATGCCCAAAAGAAATAAAAACATCTTGCCACAAAAAAACTTGTACACAATTATTCTAGCTTTATATATATATTTATTTATAACTACAAAAACTGAAAATGACCTAAATATCTTTCAGCTAAAAAATGGATAAACAAGCAGGGTTTCACTTATATACCAATAACACTTAAATTTTTTCTTCAACAATAGAAATCTCTCTCAATGTGATACAATTTGATTCTGGCTTATAGACCACAATGGCATAAGTTATAATAAAAAGTACCATTAAAATAGACGATTGTCTAATATTATCTCATTTTATCCTCTTTTTCTATAGTCTTTCATCCTTTCATAGAAAATAATGAATTTGGGCTTTATTTCCACTTTCTAAATTTACATACATTGTTATCTAGTATCTGATGTTCTGCTAGATGACTATAAACTGATTATTAGATTATTTCAGTGTCTTCTCAGGGTTTGAGTTGATTGTTCTATGATTACTAACTTTCTCCTCTTTTTTTTTTCCAAGTACATGAATTACATTATCTGGACCATTTTTCAGAGTTTTTCTTTTTCAATATTTTTCAAAAAAATAATAACTTCTCAAAGACAACATCTGATAAAAAAATTGATAAATTTAACTTACATCCTTTCATTGAAAAAAAATATCAAAAAAGTAGGAATAGATGGGAACTTGCTCACACAAAAGGAACATTTATGAAGAATCCACAACTAACATCATACTCAATGGTGGCAGACTAAAATGTTCCTCTTAATAATAAGGAACAAAACAAAGATGCTGACTTTTAACATTTTACTAGAAGTTCTAGACAGAATAATTAGGTGAGAAAAAGAAATAAAAGACATGCAAATTAGAAAGGAATAAGTAATATTATCTTTAGTTGCAGATGATGCAATTCTATATATAGAAAGCCCCAAAGAATAAATATACACACATGTACATATACATACACTCACACAAATTCTGGAACTAATAAATTCAGCAAAGGTACAGGTTATAAGTTCAAAGCAAAAACTCCAGTTGTATTATATATAATTAATAATCTGAAAAGGAATGAATATCATGAAAAAGATATTAGGAAAACAATTCCATTTGCAATAGCCTCCAAAAAAATAAAATACATAGGAGTTTGTATTTTACCAAATTTATGAATTACCCACATAAGTGAAAGCACTGTACACCTTAATTTATAAACTATTGGCCAATGAAATATAAAAAGACCTAATAAATGAAAATGTATCCCTTGTTCATAGACTGTAAGACTTAATGTTGTTAAGATGTCAGTACTATTCACAGTGATGTACAGATTCAACACAATTCCTACCATAATACCAACAGACTTTTGTGACAAAAATGGAAAACCTAATTCTCAAATTCATATGCAATTGCAAAAGGCAAAAGGCAATTGCATATTTTGAAAAATGAGAATTTCCAGTTTTGAAAATTTACTACAAAACTTCAGTAATCAAACAAAATGTGGTTCCAGTATAAGGATAAATATAGAAAAATGGAACAGAATTTTTTAGAATTTTTGGACAGAAATAAACCCATACCTCTATAGTAAATTAATTTTCAATAACCAAGACCATGTAGTAGGGGAATGGATACTCTCTTTTAACAAACGGTACTTGGAAAAATTGATTTCCACTTGCAAAAAAGAAGTTAGATCCATAACTCACACTACATATAAAAATTAACCCAAATTGGATCAATGTCAAAAATATAAGTGCTAAAACCATAAAAAATTTTAGAAGATAGCATAGGGATAGGTCCTCATGACTTTAGATTTGACAATGGATTCTTGGATATAACACCAAAAGCACAAGCAAAAAAGAAAAACATGGATAAATTTGATTTCACCAAAATTTAAAAAAAAACCTTTGTACACCAAAAGGCAATATCAAAAATATAAAATGGCCACCTATAGAATAACAGAATATATGTGAAAAACATATATCTAGAATACAAAAGAACTCTAATAATAACAAAAAAAAAGTAAGCCAATTTAAAAAATATATGCAAAGGAATTGAACAAACATTTCTGTAAAGAAATTATATAAATAGCTATCAAGCACTTGAAAATATGTTTAATATCATTAGTCATTAGAGAAATACACATCAAAACCACAATACAATACCACTTAATACCAAATAGAATAATGATAATTAAAACAAACACACACAAAATGTTGACAAGGATGTGAAGACAATGGAACCCAATGGAACCCTTGTCTACTGCTGGTGGGAATGAAAATGGTACAGCCATTATGGAATCCAGTTTGGTGATTCCACAAAAAGTTAAACATAGATATATTATGTGGTCCTGCAATTACATTCCTAAGTATATATGCCAAGGAATCAAAACAAGTAGTTAAATATGCACATGTTCACATAGTTCACTGTAGCACTGTTTACAATAGCCAAAAGGTGAAAATGACTAGAAGGTCCACCAATTGAATGGATAACCAAGTAGTAGCTTATACGTACAGTGGAATATTATTCACTTATAAAAAGAAACAAAGTATGGCTGTATTAAAAAAGAGGAAATAAGCTACAAAGCTTTAAGGCAAGTGAAAAAGTCACACACAGTATGATTCCACTTATTCAAAATCCCCAAGATAGATGAACTTCATAGGAACAGAATTCAGATTGGTGGTTTCTAGGGCCCAGGAGGGAGGAAAACGGAGAAACTGCTTAATAGATAAGGTGTTTACTTTGGAGTATTTGAAACACTTTGGAACAATATACAAGTGTTGGTTATACAACATTGTGAACATATTTACTACTACTGAAGTATTCATTTTAAAATGTCTTACCTTATGTAATGTGAATTTCACCTCAAGAAATTATTGTAAAAATAACAGCTTCTAACTGCACATGCTCATCTTCCTAAGATGCTTATCACTGGGCAAGACTAATTGTGTGCATGGAGATTTGTAAATTATACAGTACTCATGAAGGTAAAGAAATTGAAACAAGAGTTCCCGTCATGGCTCAGGGGAAACAAATCTGACTAGCATCCATGAGGACACAGGTTTGATCCCCGGCCTCACTCAGTGGGTTGAGGATCCGGCGTTGTTGTGAGCTGTGGTATAGGTCACAGATTCAGCTTGGAGCCCAAGCTGCTGTGGCTGTAGCTGTAGCTCTAATTCGACCTCTAGCCTGGGAACTTCCATATGTCATGGATGTGGCCCTAAAAATAAAAAAGAAAAATAAAAAAGAAATCGAAATTGTGACTGAGTCCTACCTGTTTATGTTACCCTCTGCATAGTCAACAAAATTGGTTTCCTTTCTTTCTTTGAGTATGAGGGATGGTAAGAGAGAAGGGGGCTGGTAATATGCTTAAACAAAGTCCAGCTAGGAAAACGTCATGTCTCAGGTCTTGGTATTTGCAAAATGAATAACTGCATAATCCATAGAATTAATTACAATTTTATAATGTTTTACAGTTCTTATAACTGAAGTTTCCTTATTTAAATTGCTTAATTGTTCCCGTGAATAAATAATCATGTCTTTGGGCTCATTTTTAGTAGCTAAGCCTGCTAATTCTTTCTCCTAATATTTGTTTCTTTTTATTTGTATTTGATCCCAAATCAACTTTTCCTCATTGATAAAATAATAGAGAATACTGACTATATGTAGTTTCTTCATTTAAACATTATAAATGTCATAGCTTATTGGGCAGATCTTGAACATCATATCATGCTAATGACTGACTAATAATTGCTCAAAAATTATCTGAATAATTCACATATATAACCAATATCTTATTCTGACACAAAGCACCTCTGATAAACTGAACAAAGCACTATCTGCTTTCTCCACTCGATTTAAATGTGCTAATTTTAATTCCTTAGTTCTATTTCTTATTGATTTTTTTCCTATTAACTCTAATACTATTAGATTTCCCTTTCTTTTTTTTTTAAACACAACATACAGTAACCTGATGTGGGATCTCGGTTCCCAGATCAGGGTTTGAACTCAGGCAGCAGCAATGAAAGTACTGAATCCTAACCACTAGGCCACCAGGGAAATTCCTTTCCTTTGATTGCTCATCTTATATGTCTATGTATGTTCATAACATATAATAGGATAACACCATGTCTCCCTTTCGCATGCTTATCTCTTGTAAATAATCTATGCTGCTTTAAGCTTTATTTTCTTGACACAATGACTTCTTTAGGGTCTGGCTGTGACTTGGCATCATTAAAGTCTAAAATTAACACCTAAGGTTTCTGTTGACAAAGGTACTGAATATCAACCATTAATTCTTCTGCAGGGAGCTGTGGGTAGGAAAGACATTTATATCAAGGAAAATGGGAGATATTAAACTTTGAGAATACTCCTTGATATCTGAATTGCTAGGGAAATGAGTTCTGCTCCACATCTGTGATTTCAATTGTCTTCTTTGAGCAGACTGTTGATTTTAGATATATCTTGCCAGAGACTTAGTGACACTCAGATGCCCTTCTCGCACCTCACTTCCAATTCTGCTTTCATTTGACCTATCGCTTGTGGCATTTCATTTTCTTTTGGAGATTGTTATTTATGATCTTATTGCCATTTCATGTTGAGTATATTGACAGAGGTGGTAAGATGTCCTTGCCTATGTGGTTATGCACATGTTTAACCTGTATGCACTCGTCAAGTATTTATTTTACAGAATGTGCATTGTTTGATATACTAAGAAAATGACAAGCTGATGTTTACAAAGGCTGACTGTTCCTCTGCATTCATTCACTATATTAAGTCATTATTGACACTTTTAAAATGTCAGGTTATTTCCTTTTTCTCTTGATATAATTTCAAGGGATATTGTGTTCAAGAAAATCAATCTTGTTAATATTCTGTGTATTCTGAGTCTGCTGTGTAATATTTCTTTGTGTTAAACAGTTTTGCCTTATTTAATTCAGTGACAGTGATGGTCCAATGTACATTGCCTTTTTATTTTTACTTTGGTCAGAACATTCATAATTATTATTGACAATTTAAAATATTTTTAGATAAGGTTTATGCAGTTTCCTTTATTTTGAAAACAAAATACTTAGGTGAGGAAGAAAATTTTAATAGAATTTTAGCTTATGGAACATGTGGAACTTGACACTATTATAAGACTATATACAGTGTGTGTGTGCGTGTGTGTATGTATATATACACAGATGTCAAACAATGACATAGGCATATTATGTTATGCATGTATATGTTTACATATATATGTATATATCCTAAATAGAACATAACCTCTTTCCTAAGCACATATTATTATAATAAAGTGTAAAATGCTCAATACAGACTCAATATATGCTCAATACAGCAAATAGACTACCTGTGTTAATCCAAATAAACTCTTGATAATGAGAAATTCCATTATTTTAAAAAGTTTTTGACAAAATTAGCTAGCCAATAATACATATAACATCTTCATTTTTATTTAAATTTTATTTATTTTTATTTAATTTATTATAGTTGATTTACATTGTTCTGTCAATTTCTGCTGTATAGCAAAATGACCCAGTCATACATATTCATTTTCACATAATACTTTTCATCATGTTCCATCACAAATGATTGGATATAGTCCCTGTGCTATACAGCAGGATCTCATTGCTTATCCATCCCAAGTATAATAGTTTTCATCCACTAATCCTTAACTCCCAGTCCATCCCACTCCCTTCCCTTCCCTCATGGCAACCACAAGTCTGTTCTCTATGTCAGTGAGAGTTTGTTTCATTTGGTAGATAGGTTCATTTGTGCCATATTTTAGATTCCACATATAAATGATATCATACGGTATTTATCTTCTCTTTCTGACTTACTTCACTTAGTATGAAAGTCTCTAGTTCCATCCATGTTGCTGCAAGCAGCATTATTTTGTTCTTTTTATGGCTGAGTAGAATTATTCCATTTTGTACATGTACCACATCTTCTTCATCCATTCATCTGTTGATGGACATTTAGGTTGTTTCCATGTCTTGGCTACTGTGAACAGTGCTGCAATGAACATGCAAGGCCATGTATCTTTTCAAGGAAAGTTTTGTCTGGATATATGCCCAAAAGAAGGATTGCTGGGTCATATGATAGTTCTATATTTAGTTTTCTGAGGTACATCCATACTGTTTTCCATAGTGGTTGTACCAATTTACATTCCCAAAAGTGGAAGAGGGAAACTTTTTCTCCATACCCACTCCAGCATTTGTTATTTGTTGACTTGTTAGTGATGGCCATTCTGACAGGTGTGAGGTGGTACCTCAGAGTAGTTTTAATTTGCATTTCTCTAATAATTAGTGATTTTGTGCATTTTTTAATGTGCCTGTTGGCCATCTGTATATCTTCTTTGGAGAAATGTCTATTCAGGTCTTTCAGCCATTTTTTCAAATGGGTTGTTGGCTTTTTTGCTATTGAGTTGATAAGTTGTTTATATATTTTAGAGATTAAGCCATCAGTTGCATCATTTGAAACTATTTTCTCCCATTCTGTAGGTTGTCTCTGTTTGTTTGTAGTTTCCCTTGCTGTGCAAAAAGCTTGTCAGTTTGATTAGGTCCTATTGGTTTATTTTGCTTTTATTTCTGTTGCCTTGGAGACTGACCTAAGAAAACATTTTTATGGTTTATATCAGAGAATGTTTTGCCTATGTTCTCTTCTAGATGTTTTATGGTTTCTTGTCTTAAATTTAAGTCGTTGAGCCATTTTGAGTTTATTTTTGTGCATGGTGTGTTCCAGTTTCATTGATTTACATGTGGTTGTCTAGTTTTCCCAGCACAACCTGCTGAAGAGATTTTTTCCATTTTATATTCTTGCCTCCTTTGTCAAAGATTAATTGACCATAGGTGTCTGGGTTTATTTCTGGGTTCTCTATTCTGTTCCATTCTGTATGTCTGGTTTGGTACCACTACCACACTCTCTTGATGACCGTAGCTTTGTAATATTGGCTGCAGTCTGGGATGGTTATGCCTCCTGCTTGGTTTTTGTTCCTCAGGATTGCTTTGACAATTCTGAGTCTTTTGTGGTTCCAAATAAATTTTTGGATTGTTTATTCTAGTTCTGTGAAGACTGTCATGGGTAATTTGATAGGGATTGCACTGAATCTGTCGATTGTTTTGGGTAGTATGGCCATTTTTATGATATAAATTCTTCCAACCTAGGAGCATGGAATATCTTTCTACTTCTTTGAATCCTCTTTAATTTCCTTGATTAATGTTTTATAGTTCTCAGCATATAAGTCTTTCACCTCCTTGATGAAAGGTTTATTCCTAGGTATTTAATTTTTGGGGTGTGATTTTAAAAGGTATTGTATTTTTGCATTCCTTTTGCAATATTTTATTGTTAGTATACAGAAATGCAGTCAATGTCTGAATGTTAATCCTGTATCCTGCTCCTTTGCTGAATTCGTTGATCAGTTTGAGTAGTTTTTGTGTGGAGTTCTTAGGGTTTTCTATATATAGTATCATGTCTTCTGCTTATGGTGACAATTTTACCTCTTCTTTTCCAATTTGGATACCTTGATTTCTTTTGTTTGTCTGATTACTGTGGCTAGGTCTTCCAGCACTATGGTGGATAAAAGTGGTGAGAGTGGGCATTCTTGTGATTTTCATTTCCTATTTTATATTTTCATGTTTATCTTTTTGCTGTTTATTTTAGTTAGGGTCAGTTTTACAACATTTTAAAGTTGTTTTTTAATCTATATACTGGCTTAGTTAAGTGATATTCTCTCCTTTTTTATATTTGCTTTTCCTGTTATGATTTTCCCTTTTCTATATATTCTTCCTTCTTTTCTATTTAGATAAGACTCTTTTCTTTTAGCTTAGGTTTAGTATTACTATATTCTTTTAGTTTTCCTTTGTCTGAGAAATTCTTAGTCACTTCTTCTATTCTAAATATTGCTGGATTGAGTATCCTAGTTTGCACTTTTTTTCCTTCCAGAACTTTGAATATATCATTCACTCCCTTCTGTCCTGCAAAGTTTCCATAGAGAAATTAGCTAAGGGTTTCCTTTTGACTATTTTTTTCTTTTATTTTTTCCTTTATAATCCTCCATTTAACTCTTGACATTTTAATAACTATATGTCTCATTTGAGTCTGTATGGGTTAAGCTTGTTTGGTACCCTTTGTGTCTCCTGTACCCAGATGTCTATGTCCTTCTTTAGGTTTGAGAAGTTTTGAGTAATAATTTCTTCAGAGACATTTTCAATCCCATTTTCTCTTTCTTTTCTTTCTGGAACTCCTCTTATGCATAGCTTGGAATGCTTTATATTATCCCATAGATATTATATGTTGCTTTCATTTTTTTATTTGTCTTTCTGTCTGCTTTTCTGTTTGCATGATTTCTACCATTCTATCTTCCTGACCACTTATTCATTCTTCTGAATTAATTAATCTGCTATTCATTACTTTCGTTTTAGTTTTTATCTTGGCATGAGGGCAGTAGACCAAGTCCTCTCCCAGGTTCCAACCACTGAAGCCTCAGTTTTGCATATAAGCAGCCCCTCACATCATGCATTTTGGCCTGGGAAGTACAGTGGTGACATGGCAGATGTTAGTGTCAATCTTTCTCTGCTCTAATTGCTAGCAAGGGAGCACTTACACACTCCTTGTGGGAGAGTCTAGGCCCCTCCCATTCTACTCTCCCACCCATCAGACTATTCAGTCAGTGAAGGGTATTCCCAGAGTGAGGAAATATTTGCTCTTTCAAAGTGCTTCCCAGGAGTGCCAGTTCTGTTTCAGTACCTTTGTTTTTGCTTGTTTATCTTTTTTGTTTGTTTGTTTTTTCATCTTACCCAGCTGCACGGGGATCTTTGGTTGTATAATAGATGTTCTGCTAGTTTTCACTTGGTTTTCTTTGATTGAGAATTGTTTCACATGTAGATGTATTTTTGATATGTTTGTTGGGACAGGTGAGCTCCATGTCCTTCTAACACCACCATCTTGATCTCCACCCCTCCAGCACAAGTTACTGAAGTGACAATCCTTTTTCCAATGTGCATTATTTGTGTCTTTGTCAAAATTTATTTTATTATATATTCTTTGGTGTATTTCTGAGCTCTCTTGCTGTTTCATTTGTTTAATGTGTCTGTTTTAATGCCAATACTGTACCATTTTGTGTACCAGAGCTTTGTAGCACAGTTTGAAATCTGGAAGTGTAATACCTCCAGCTTTGTTCTCTTTGCTCAAGATTGCTCTAGCTATTGTGGATCTTTTGATTTCCATAGACATTTTAGGATTCTTACTTTTCATGTGAAAAATGCCACTGGAATTTTGATAGAAATTGCATTGAATCTGTATATTGCTTTGGGTAACATGGAATTTTTTTTTTTTTGGTTGCCCCACAACATATGGAGTTCCAGGGCCAGAGATCAGATCTGGGCTACACTTGTGATCTATGACATAGCTGTGTCAGTGGCATATCCTTAACCCACTGTACTGGGATGGGGATCAAACCTGTGTCCCAGTGAGGCAGAGATGCCACTAGTCCTGTTGCATCACAGTGGGAACTCAATAACATGGACATTTTAAACATATTCATTCCATCAATCCATGATATCTTTACATTTATTTGAATCTTTTAAAATTTCTTTTATTAATTTTTATAGATTTCAATGCACAGATCATTCACATCCTTGGGTAAATTTATTCCTATATATATTATTATTATTGATGCTATTATAAATTTGATTGTTTTCTTAATTTCTGTTTTGGATAGTTCATTTACGGTGCACTGAAACAATTGATTTTGTATCTTACAAATTTACTGAATTCATTTTTTAGCTTTAACAAGTTTTTTTTTTTTTGGTAGGGTCTTTTGGGTTTTCTGCATATAAAATGTATAATCTGTACACAGACATAGTTTTACTTCCTTTTTAATGTGGATGCCCTTTATTTCTTTTTCTTGCCTGATTTCTCTGGCTAGGAATTCTAGTCCTATGCCAAACAGATGTGGAGAGAGTATGTACCCTCTCTTGAGGCATAGTTTTCAGCTTTTCACTATTGAGTATGATGTAAATTATAAATGTGTCATATATTTCCATTTCTTATACTACAAGAAATAGAAATTATAGTCCAATATCCCTGATGAACATAGAGGCATAGATGCTAAAATCCTCAACCAATACAGAACATTAAAAGGATAATATACTACAATTATTTAGGATATATAATCCTGGGACGCAAGGATAGTTCAACAAATGCAAATCAACAAACATGATACACCACATTGATATAATAAAGGACGTAAATAATATGATCATCTCAATAGATACAGAAAAAAATTGTCACAATTCAACATACCTTAATGATAAAAATTCTCAATAAATGGGTCTAGAAGAAATGTACCTGAACATAATAATGGAAGTTTCAAATAAACACAGAATAACCATAGGAAAAAATTAGAGAAAGAAAAAAAAAAAACACTTTTAGTCTACTGTGAAGAAGTATAACTGGATATGTGCAATAGAGTTTGCTACATTAGGAGCTTTATTTAAAAGCAGAAAATTTAATTCTTAATTCCCTATGTTAACAAAGGACACTTATTTAGTATTTGTTAAACAAATTCATTTTTACAATATATGCAGGGCACAGGATCCTACATATAAAGTATTTTATAAAATTGGAGGAATAAATGAGTTCTTGTGGTTACCTCTAATTGTGTCATTTACCCAATCTGGAATGCAGTCAAGAAAAGAAGTGGGGGACCAGAATAGCCAAAGACATCCTGAAGAAGAAAAATGGAGCTGGAGGAATCAGGCTCCCCAACATCAGACTATACTACAAAGCAACAGTCGTCAAAACTGCATGGTACTGGCACAAAGACAGACATATACATCAGTGGAACAGGATAGAAAGCCCAGAATTAAACCCACGCACTTATCAACCAACTAATCTATGACAAAGTAGGCAAGAATATACAATGGAGAAAGGACAGCTTGTTCAATAAGTGGTGCTAGGAAAACTGGACAGCCACATGGAAAAGAATGAAATTACAACACTCCCAAACACCATACACAAAAATAAACTCCAAATGGATTAGAGACCTAGATATAAGACCAGATACCATAAAACTCTTAGAGGAAAACATAGGCCAAACACTCTCTGACATAAACAACAGCAACATCTTCTCAGATCCACCTATCAGAGTATTGACAATAAAAAGAAAAATAAACAAATGGGACCTAATCAAACTGAAAAGTTTCTGCACAGCAAAGGCAACCCTAAACAAAACAAAGAGACAACCCACAGAATGGGAAAAAAAATCTTTGCAAATGAATCGACTGACAAGGGATTAATCCCCAAAATTTATAAACAACTTCCGCAGCTCAATACAAAGAAAACAAACAACCCCATCCATAAATGGACAGAAGATCTAAACAGACAGTTCTCCAAAGAAGACATACGGATGGCCAAAAAACACATGAAAAGATGTTCAACATCACTCATGATTAGAGAAATGAAAATCAAAACCACAATGAGGTACTACCTCACACCAGCCAGAATGGCCATCATCAAAAAGTCTACAAACAATAAGTGCTAGAGAGGGTGTGGAGAAAAAGGAACCCTAGTACACTGTTGGTGGGATTGTCAATTGGTGCAACCACTGTGGAAAACAGTATGGAGAGTCCTCAGAACACTCAAAATAGAACTACCATTTGATCCAGCACTCCCACTCCTGGGCATCTGTCCAGAGAAAACCATGACTTGCAAAGACACATGTACTCTGATGTTCATTGGAGCACTATTTCCAATAGCCAAGACATGGAAACAACCTAAATGTCCATCAACAGAGGAGTGGATCAAGAAGATGTGCTACATATACACAATGGAATGTTACTCAGCCATTAAAAAGAACGAAATACCAGCATTTTTTGCAACATGGCTGGACCTAGAAACTATCATGCTAAGTGAAGTCAGCTGTACAATGAAACACCAACATCCAATGCTTTCACTGACATGTGGAATTTGAAAAAAGGACAGACTGAACTTCTTTGCAGAACAGATGCTGACTCACAGACATTGAAAAACTTATGGTCTCTGGAGGAGACAGTTTGGGGGGTGGGGCGATGTGCTTGGGTTATGGGATGGAAATCCTGTGAAATCAGATTGTTATGATCATTATGCAACTACAGATGTGATAAATTCATTTGAGTAATTTAAAAAAAATGGAAGAAAAAAAAAGAGCTTAAAAAAAAAAAAAAAAAAGAAGTGGGGGAGTTCCCGTCATGGCTCAGTGGTTAACAAATCCGACTAGGAATCATGAGGTGCGGGTTCAATCCCTGGTCTTGCTCAGTGGGTTGAGGATCTGGCATTGCCGTGAGCTGTAGTGTAGGTGGCAGAAGCGGCTCAGATCTGGCGTTGCTGTGGCTCTGGTGCAGGACAGCGGCTACAGCTCCGATTAGACCCCTAACTGGGGAACCTCCATATGCCACAGGAGCAGCCCTAGAAAAGGCAAAAAAAAAAAAAAAAAGGAAAAGAAGTGGGGACAGTTTAAGCACAGGAAATGTAATCAGAAAGAGAAAGAAGAATAAAGAAAATTCCCTGCAAGGCATACAACAGAGAGGCCATGTTGCTCTAAAATTACTAAGAGGTTCACTAACAGCAAACATAGGTCATGGAGAAATTAGGGCAAATTTTTTGTAATTCAAAAGAGGTATTTTAAGTTTACAGAGAAATATAAAAAATGACTAAATACTTAAAAATCAGAAAAAAAAAGAACTGTACAGACTCAATGTTGGTATGATTAAAGCACTATATGGAGTTCCCGTCGTGGCGCAGTGGTTAACGAATCCGACTAGGAACCATGAGGTTGCGGGTTCGGTCCCTGCCCTTGCTCAGTGGGTTAACGATCCGGCGTTGCTGTGAGCTGTGGTGTAGGTTGCAGACGCGGCTTGGATCCCGCATTGCTGTGGCTCTGGCGTAGGCCGGTGGCTACAGCTCCGGTTCAACCCCTAGCCTGGGAACCTCCATATGCCGCGGGAGCGGCCCAAGAAATAGCAACAACAACAACAAAAAAGACAAAAGACAAAAAAAAAAAAAAAAAAAGAAAAAAAAAAATAAAGCACTATAAATTAAAGATGAGCATTATCACAGAGATGTACTAGTTGAAACACAGCTACATCTGGATATCTAAAGTAGAAAATCAATTATATTAGCCATAACAATTATCTAATAGGTATCAGGATTTGTGCTCACATTTGGGGATATATATATATATTTTATATATATAATATCAAGTTCTCTATTCTTAAAGAATCAAAAATCTAGCAGAAGAGAAATGTAAACTGAGAATGATGTTTCATGAGTGTTCTACTACTGGATTTGAATATTTGCAAAATGAGGATTTTCAAAATTAATTTAATTTCAAATAATAGAAAATCTAAATGGGTCTGATCCAGAGTGTCCTTAAGTAGACACTTCTATTTTGCTTTCATAAAGGAAGATGATTAAAAAAAAAACCTGATAAAATTATATGATATGCTGGATTAATCTTTCAGTCTTTGTATAATAGTCTCTTGTGCAAAGTGTCCATAACAGCATTCTTTTTTCTGTCCATATGTGAAGAGTGCAAGAGAGTAAAGAGTCTCACTCATCATCTAAGATACAAAGAATCATTTTATGAAGGGCTTGTACTCTTCTAATGGAGAATTAAATGAACTTTTTTTTAATTATAGATGTGATAATTATTCTAAAGCCCTTCTGAGAATATTCTCATTACAGCCAACATCTTTTCAGATTGAATGACATGGGGACAAAGTTGTGAAGACAACCTTAACACTCAAGGAATTATTTAGAATTTTTGATTTAAGGGACATGAATAAACTTCCTTGATTTTATACTGCATTCAGGGCATCATTAAAGAAATTCTAGGAAGTAGTCATAGCACAAAATAAACAAAAGCCCACATTTTCTGGCACCTCTTCACTTCATTTTCCCCAAAAAATGCAATTAACTTAAAAGATTATCAAATGCAACTTAACTTTTAGAACTGTGTAATAGCTTTCATACAATTATAGTCACTAATGTAGGAACAATAATGACAGCATGATTTGGGATCAGAAAACAAGAAATCAATTTATTTTATAAGTGTTTAGACTTATTTATTTTATTTTTTTGCATAACTGAAAATTAAAAGTAATCTTCCTTTGATTAGGTAATAAACTGTTTTCATAAATAACTGATGTTAGAATTTTGCAAATAAAATAAGAAAATATTATGTTTTAAAGAGAGAGAACTAATAAAACAGAATTTATAAAAGAGTTCTATTGGTTATATATACTTCTACACATCAGACAAAGACATGTCTGATCCACACATCCTTCCATATGTTAGATCAGTGGCATATATTCTTATATTCTGCAGCCTAATGCATACAGACAAAAACTTCTGCACTCTGCTGCCTTCTTCAAGTTATTAAGACCCGCAAAGAAGTTTTTCTCAACAATGTGTTACACACTTACATGGCTCAGGTGCAGTCTAAAGGAAGGATGGTACATGTTCTGGTTGAATAGTGGATAGTTGGGGTTGGATAGTGGATAATTGGGGGTTGGATAGTGGATAATTGGGGGTTGGATAGTGGATAATTGGGGGTTGGATAGTGGATATGGTGTGTCTCCATTTCCTGCAGTAAGCTATATAATCATTACAACTTGCTTCTTAATTTCAAATGCCCAGATGTTTTTATTTTCTATGATATGACTTGTTCTTTCATCTGAAGAAGGATCAGAGATCTTTCTCTTTGAAGGAATATATTAAACATATGAAAATCCACAGGTGTTTAGGTTTTTCTAATTCTCTTTTTCCAATGTGTTACAATTTTTCCTTTTATGATTTGAATGTTTCTAAAATATGAGGACTTTTGATATTTTGTAATAAGAATCTGGACTGATACTTTTTCTTTAGCTCCTGTGTCTTTTGGATCAATGTAGACACTGACCACAGAGAAATTAAGCTAAATCTCTTCCTATCATTTATGGGACTCCAAAGTTGAAATTAATAATTTCTGATAAAACTTATTTTCCTTTAAAGAAACTGCTTCTTGAGAACACCAAGAAAAAATATATTTATGTTTTAGAACAATACCAATCATATTCTTTTAATAAAACATAAGACAAATTTGTGTAATTGAAATGTTGAAAAGCAACATTTTATTCCTCCCAAATATGATTCACAGTACATGTAAATGAACGGTTTTCTTTGAAAAGCTTTGTGGCAAAGTGGGTAAAGTTTAGAATAAACAAAGATATATTTATATGTACTATGACAAGGAAACTTATTTTTCAAGTACTCTGAATTCTTATACAAAATTTATTTCTACTATATTATGTTGATTCAGATTTATGTCTTTATTACTTAATTTAAAAACTGAATAAAAAGCTTCTTATGACTGCCTCAACTTAAATATATTATTATTGAAAAAAAAGTTGAATATACTCATGCGTAAATATAAAATGTGAATAGAAAACCATGTGAATTGCAACTGAAAGTAATATTTTTGCCTTATGTCAGAATTTTTCAACTAACCAGTTAGAAGAAACTACAGCATAATAAATAATTTATAAATAATTTCCATTGTTCAAAAACCACTATATGATATTGACTGGATATCTTATTAGCTGGTTCAGACTATTAAGATGAACATCTTTAGGAGTTAACTACTTTTATTGGTATATTGCGGGGCTGGTAATTACATAGAAAAATAGAATAGAGTGGAGAATAAAAAAAGCTCCAAGTTCTAGACTAAGCTCTATGTCTCATTGTTATCACTATCTTGCATAGATCATTTAATAATTTCCCTACATGGCATAGCCTGTTAGGGAACACATAAACTTTGCAATTGCCAAGATATTTATTTAAATATGACACTGCTGAATGATTCCTGGGTAAACAAGGACAGAATGATTATCCTCTTTTAGCCTCATTTTCCTTTTCCATAATTGGAATTGATAATAATTACCTTAGAGGATGGTTGAATAAAATTCCTATCATAACAGTTGGCCCATAAAATAAATGTATTAAAAATTTCCTTTTATCTTGGCCACAATACAACTTATTGGTAAAATTACTAATTGTTTCTCTTGAAGATCATTAAATATCTTCTAGCTTATAGTTTTGTAATTTTATCAGGCTATAATTATCTGGAAAATGTCTGCTAAGTTTCCTGGGTGACAGATTATGTCTAACTCAGTGCCAAACATTCAAGAAAATGAAAACATAAATCAATTAAATTCAATGAGCTTGCCCTAATGCCCTACTGGCATTTTCAGCAAGATATCAACCTTTCTATACACAAGTATAGACAGACACATAGATAAATAGATAAATGATATAAAAGATACATATCTATAGCTATACATATACACTTGTACATCTGAAGTACAGGCTATGATTATACTTTCATAGTCTATAACCCTATATGAAAAAACATCAATAACATATTTATGATCAAATTATTCCTAATTATATAAAATACAATATGCACTTTTCTGCCAAATATTTAAGCCAAGGTTGTAAAATAAATGGTCTCTGATGAGAAACTCACAGTGCCCAGAAAGGCGAGGAGGAAAGGATGCAGCCTTTTAGGGCTTTCTAAGCTTCCACAGAGACTTAAGGAAGAGCAGAGAAGTGACAGCGCTCTGACTGGCTATGTTTTATTACATTAATTCTCAAGTGTTTTGCTCTTAATCTTGTTTAAAGTATGCTTACATCCTTTATTTTTTTATCCTATTATTTTTTCTAACTTTATAGCCTTGGGGAACAATCAATGTCATTGCTACTCTCAATAACAAAACACAGAAATTCAGTTCAAGGATGTTCAAAACATGTTTAGGATCATGGCACAAATGAAGGGCAGACTCCCTATCTGGGGTCCTATACCAAATTTATGAATTTAACTATTGATCACTGAATTTAGGGATTCTAATCATGTATCTCTCTTTCCCCTTAAATAGTTGTATCAACTGGCAATTTTTCAGTATTGTTTTAGTGACAAAACAGAAATATGAGTGGAAGGAGAATCAAGGGTAGGAAATGCAACTTCTTCCCTCAGAAATTATACAAAAATTTACTGAATCACTCTGTCTTCATGAAATCCTAGATAGTTGTCAACTTAGGTTTTCCTTTTATTTTATTCTTGATTATAATTCATAGTATGGGGAGTTTGTCATTAATTTTCCCATCAAAATGTTAAATTTTCATGCTTTATAATCAATATACTAATGCTGTTAGAAATTACTTTTAACTTGAAAACTTTAAAAATTGCATTTTGAAAATGATTATCAACTCTTTTAAAAGAAAAATATCACAACCTTTTATTTCTTTAAGATTTGACAAAACTCCTTAGAACCATAGTTTGACACTAATTGTGAAAATCTGGTTAGAATTTGATCTATGGTCAGAGGCTGGAAAGTGGCACCATTGTATAAATAGGGACAATGAAAATGGAGTACTTCCTGGGATAAAGTCCAAACTTTGGCCACTATCAACATAAACATATCGGGGAGTTCCTGTCGTGGCACAGTGGTTAACGAATCCGACTAGGAACCATGAGGTTGCGGGTTCGATCCCTGCCCTTGCTCAGTGGGTTAACGATCTGGCGTTGCCATGAGCTGTGGTGTAGGTCGCAGACTCGGCTCGGATCCCGAGTTGCTGTGGCCCTGGCATAGGCTGGTGGTTACAGCTCCGATTAGACCCCTAGCCTGGGAACCTCCCATATGCCGCGGGAGCGGCCCAAGAAATGGCAAAAAGACAAAAAACAAACAAATAAACAACATTAACATATCAATTTTAATATTTTAGCAAAAGGTATAGGCATCCTTGACATGTTAGAAAACCATAAGAAACTACTCATTATTTCTGTAGTTAAATGGTTTCCTTTGTTAGTGAGAAATACTTTCAAGTTAATACAAAAAGAATTTTCAGCAATATTTAATATTTCAGATATTTAAAAAATATTCAGTTAATTACTTCTCTAAAACAACTCTTGTAAGCTCCAGGTAAATATTGCTTTTCTATAAAACATTTTACATAATATTTTATTATCAATTTTATGTTTTAAATTTTTTTCCTCAGAGGCATACAACAGACATACTATAGTGTTTTATCTTTTTATTTTATTTTACTTTAGGACTGCACATGCAATCCTTTAGTTCCTGGGCTAGGGGTCCAATCGGAGCTGCAGCTGCTGGCCTATGCCACAGCCACATCAATGAAGCACCCCAGCCATATCTGTGACCTACACCACAGCTCATATTGAGGCCTGATACTTAACCCACTGAGTGAGGCCAGGGATCAAACCCGCATCATTATAGATAATAGTTGGGTTCGTTACTGCTGAGCCACAATAGGAACTCTATTTTATCTTTTTAAATACACAAATGGAAATAAACCTTTCAAATATAATAATTATTTGAACATTAACAAATATTTTAGAAATTAGAGAGATAAATGTGCAATAATGCAAAAGGGTTAGAGATATTAACGTAAACTACAGCATAAGTAACATAGTTTTTCACAGCTAGTAACACACTGGGTCACCAGCATGATAAATCAAAGTTTGTGAAAACTTTAGTGCAACCTTTCAGCAACATATATGATATTTGTAATGTACTCCAGCATGTTCTATTGAAAATAAATTGCAACCAGTCTTTTCATAAAATAGACATTTTTATGTCCAGTTTAAGTACCATCTAATTTAGCCTACACTTTTGAACTTATGGACTAGTAAATTTATTTAAAATATTTTTTTTACGATAGCCCCATTCTATTTCTATTTTTCTCATGTACAGTCATACCTAATTGTAATCCATTTCTCATTTCATATGGCTTTTAATTTGCTCTATTTCATTATGTTCAGTTTTATTACTGTTATGAGTGTTTATGCATATATGTTTATACATCTCTCTTTATAACAGTTTATCATCAATTTTTTGATAAAAGTAATAATAGAAACTACTTACAGTGCTCTTACCAATGGCACATTTAATGTCAGTAAAACCCATGAGGTAGATAATATTTTCCCCATTTTTCAAAGGAAGCACAAATTTAAGGAGATGAGTATTTTGCCCATTGTCATGTGTACTATAAGGTCTAAACACTGTCTGAATTAGCAATTTAGCTTTTAATCTCAATGGTATATAGTTTTCTCATGCTTTGTCTAAGCCTATCCATAACTAATCTTGTGGCTAGACCAGCCCTTCTTGTATCTGCTTGCCTTCCCTCCGTCATTCTTCCCTTTCTTTCCTTCCTTTCTCCCCTTCACACTTTCTTTCTCTGATTTGACTCAGTTTACTTATTTATTTATCTTATTGAAGTATAATTGATTTTCAACACTATATTCATTTCAGGTATACAACAGAGTGACTTTATATTTATAGATCATGCACCATACAAAGTTACTGCAACATGTGCTATTGATAGTATTTCCTGTGGTGTGCATTGCATCCTTGCTAATAATCCTAAAAATTAATTATTTTATTAATTTAATTAAATTAATTCATGTTATAACTGATTCTTATTATGTTCGCAAGATGTCATCAGCAATAATTATCAACAAACTGGAAAAAAAGGTCTATTACTCACGGGTCCTTGAAAGCACATGGCACAGCTGGAGCCACACAGAGAAGTTTCTGAGGAAAGAAAGAGAACTAGTGAGGGTCTGGGGTTCTGCTTTCTCAAGGTCTATTGTGGGACACTAGTGTTTCACAGGCTGTCCATTTATTGGTCAATATAAAATGTAAGAGCTGAATTTAAAGTAAAGGAAAAGTAAAAACAAGAGGCCTAAATGGCCAGTTATTGTAATTAACCAAGATCTTTAAAACAAGCCTGTTTGGGGTGAGACAGCAGGCAACTTAACTCTTTATCTAGTTCTATGACTGGCAGTGGGCTTGTTCAAGACAGCTATCTTTGAAGTGGATGTTTCAGCAATCAAAGCTTAAATCAGGCACTTATAAAACAAAAAAGAAAAAAAAAAACAACTGTCAAGGCTTACACTACAATAATTCATTAAGTAATCCTGAATAACTTTTAAAATAGGATTTATTTTTACAACAGCTTTATATTTATAGAAGTATATTGAGAAAATAGTATAAAGAGTTCCAATATATCGTATTCCTAGTTTCCCTTATTAACGGATTTTTTTTAGTATGGAACAACTGTCACAAAATGAACCAATATTACATATTACTATTAACTAAATTCCATACTTCATTTAAATTTATATTGTTTTTTCCTATTTTTTTTTTCTATTCTAAGATCCCTTCCAGAATACCACATTACATTTAGCAAAACTAAGACTCCTTAGGTTCTTGGCTCTGATTGTTTTGCAGAACCTCCTTGTTTTGACTGAGTAAAGTATTTCATAGGATGTCTTCCTATTAGAATTTATCTGATGTTTTTCTCATGACTAGAACAAAGGAATGGCTTTTGGAAGGAAGACCCCAGAGGAAAGTATCTTTTCATTATATGTACTATCATCTTAATGTGAATATTAATATTGATCATTCAGCTGAGGTACTGAGGCAGTGTTTTTCAAGCTTCTTAACTATAAAGCTAGTCTTGCCTCTACACCCACACTCCTCTTTATACTTTAATTCTTTGAAAGGAAGTCACTACTTGAGCAGATCACAATTCAGGAGGAATGAGTTATTCTTTCCCTCTTTGAGAATGTGCATAATTTATCTGAAATTCTTCTGCAAAGGAAACTTGGGTCTTTTCCCTATTTATTTAATCATTTATGTCAGATCAATGCATGGATATTTATTATGTCATTTGGGTTAAAATTTATGTATTTTGTTACTTGAAGTGTTACAGTATTGGCCATCAGGAGCTATTTCAGTTGGCTCCAACGTCCCCTGACTTAAACCCATCAATGTTTTTAATGCATTTCCATACTTTCCCATACTCAAATAGCTCTTTTCTCATCATGTATACTTCTTGCCCAAGTTCTAGAATCTACCATTTCTCTAAGAAGTTCTGGCTTTTATTGAAGAATGGTATTAGATCTGGGTACCCTTTGTACTGTGCAGTTCTCTACTGTGAAGTAGTCCTGTTCAGCTCATAAAGCAAGGTGATATATCTGTTCATATAAACTCAGATATATACATATATGTATAAATTATATAAATAACCATCTGTATTTATAATAAGCTAAATATGAGTTCATACTAATGTCTCCAACTCTAGTGCATTAATGCATGGGTTATTTCAGAATTATCCCCTTGTCTATAACCTCCATTCCAGTGGTAAGAAATATTTCCCACCACCCACAATCCATCCATTAAATTGTTCAATTTCAGTGTATATATGAAGAACTATATACCCATGTGAATAACTATATCAGCTAGAATACATTACAGTACTTATGTAGTTTATTTTGCCACTTATTTGGCAGATTCTGCTCAGCTCCTAAATTATCATTCTTCCACTTCCAATGGATTGTCTGAATTATTGGTAGTATAGTTAGTTTTGTAACACCTTGTATTCCATTGTGAGATTCTTCACCTCCTAAGTTTGTTCTTGTTTTGCATATATTATGGTTCATTATATGTGCTATAAAATTCTACAGATTCAGCTAAATGTACAGTGTATGTATTTAATTCACTTCACAGCATTATTCAGAACAGATTCACTGCCCTAAAAAATGCCCTGTGTTTAACTCATTCTACCCACCTTCCCTTTGGAATCCTGGAAACCACTGATCTGTTTACCATTGTTATATTCTGCTTTTATCAGAATGTATATTAATGGAATACACTATGTGGTATTTTCAGGTTGTTTTTTTTACTTGTTACACATTTTTTATTTATTCATGTTTTATGTCTTGGTAGTTCATTCCTTTTTCTTGTTGAATAGTATTCCACTACATTGGATATAAAGCTGTTTGTTTATCCATTTACCTACTAAAGGACATTGTGATTGCCTTCAAATTTTTTATGACTATAACCCTTCCCTAAATATTTTCTTGTTGTTTTTTGTGTGAACATAAATATTCAAATCATTTGAGCGTAAACCAAATAGCATGTCTGATAGATTTTAACACTATATTTAGCTTTGCAAGAAGTTGCCAACTGTCATAGGGAGTGGCTACAGCATCTTGCATTCTCACCACAATAAATGGAATATTTGTGGAGTTCTGCAATTTCACAAGAAATTATTATTTTATGGTTTTTGGATGTCAGTTTTATATATTTTTTTTCCAAACTTAAAATACATATTTCTTAATAGAAGGATGTAGTATGTTTACAGCTTTATGATTACTGTTCTGTTTACTTTTCTGCCATCTTTTTGTGTTTTTACTTATAGATTTTTGTTTCTCTCATTTTGAAATATTTTGCATTATTTGAAGTTTTTCTTTTCTTTCCTCCTACTATATTTCATATATTATTTTAGTAGTTTTTCTTCAAATTTTAAAATGCAGATCTAATAGTTTAGTAGTAATAAATATATCTTTACCGCTCTGGTTTTTCTGCTTTTGTTTTCTACCTACTATCTTGATTCATTTTGAAATACTATGAATTAGAAATTTTATTATTCCTTACAAATTTTGTCTAGATTTAGATATATGTTACTATTTTCTTTACTCTGTGGCTTTTTACATATCATGCCTTCCTTCTGTGCTCACTTCTCTTCATTTCAAGGCAATGACTTTTTGAAGTACTTGGAATATCTATAAAGGTCTTTAGTTTCATTCTTCAAATAATCTTGGCTGACAATATAATTCTTAATTTGCAGGTTTTTTGTACACTGAAGACATTATTTTAATTCATGTTAGCTGCTTTCATTTAATCTTTTAAAATTTTTTTATTATAGTCAATTTGCAATGTTCTGCTGCACAGTAAAGTGACCCAGATATACATATATATGTATGTATATATATAATATATATACACACATTCTTTTTCTCACATTATCCATCATCATGTTCCATCACAAGTGATTAGATATGGTTCCTTGCGCTAAACAGCAGGATCTCATTACTTATCCACTCCAAATACTATAGTTTGCATCTACTAACCCCAAACTCCCAGTCCATCCCACTCCCTCTCCTCTCCCCCTTGATACCCACGAGGCTGTTTTCCATATCCATGAGTTTGTTTCTTTTCTGTAGACAAGTTAGTTTGTGCCATATATTAGATTCCAGAAAAAGTGCCTAAATCAGAACTAAAGACAAAATTATAATAATGATTTTTTTTGTTCCAAGGAACAGATACAAACTTACTAAAATGATTAAGAATTTACCAAATAGATAAATAAAATAAATATGTAAGGAATAAACCATTTTATACATCAGCAATAACTAACTTAAAGAGATAATAATCTGCATTAAAAGAAGATGTTTAGGTACATTTCAAATGATATCTTGAATCCTTATATATTTAAACTTAAAAAAAATGTAGGTTTAACATAATTGTGCCTCTTTATCTTTTAGAGGTGACTCATCACTTATGGTTTCATTAAATTTTTACTCTGGATTAAAATGCTAAAATGCAATGGAACATAAATATTTTACACTTAAAAAAACAAAATGTCTTCTTGTCATTCTAAAGAATGTAATTTTGTTTGAAAAAATACTGCCTTGCTTGGGAATATAAATAATCTGTCAAATGATAGAGGGAAAAATCTCTTTACTGTTAAACATAAGCATTTCCAATAAGAAAATATATCAAGATAAGGAGAAGTAGTATTACTTATATAAGGTATGTGTGTGTGTATATATATATATATATATACACATATATATATTAATTCATTTTTAGAATCAAATTATCCTTCATGAATAATTTAAACATATTCCTGAAATTGTGATATAAAATCATTATATTGTTAAAGGATTATTTAGTAAGGCTAAATTTGTATCATCATTTAGCTGTTAATAAGTTTGTTATTAGATAGTTTGAAATGATGAAATTGCTTTGAAAACAACAAATAAACAAGTTCTTTTTTATCAGGCTATTTTTATTTCAAAGTATTTCTTTGTCACATACAGTATAAATAACTAATATTGTGAGTTTAATCAATGGAATATTATTATCAAAATAGAAAATTCAAGGTCCTATGATTTTTAAATTTACACTGTTGTAAAAGAGAACAAATGGTTTCTTGAAAAGTTGTTATATTGAAAACTACAGTAGTTCAGAGTTGCTTTACTACATTCATCTTGAATAAATGGCAATTGTCTTATCCAAAAGATTTAACTTTGAAAGAATTCTTTGAATAATATGTATGTATGTATGTATCTACCTATCTATCTCTATCAGGTGATGTGTTCTTCATGAAGCATAGTTCCTATAACTATGTTCTAATTAAAATATGAAATAATAAATTCAGTGTTTATTCCCACTTTGGAGACTGTGTATATAAGATGGAGAGAATGTGAGAAAAAACATTTGCTGACCAACTCTTGAAATATTTCTCAGTAATTTAAAAAGAAAATTAAATTAAATAGTAGCCTTTAAATGTAGATTTATTGTGTACCTTCCAATACAAGAACAACAAACAAGGATATGTTTTCTTTGTGACTAGGATTACTGGTAATGTAGAATAAAATTACTGCTCCTATTCTTTTGTGAGGAAGTTTCATATTCTATTTTTCCTTCAGATAATAGGTTTTAAGATAATAAGTTTAGTATTAACACTGACAGGAAATAGTGCAACTTATATGAATTCTTTAACATGACTTTGCTTAAATAAAAGTATTATAAAATTTTGCATATGATTTAACATACATAACATAATGGTATCACATCACCACTTCAAGCAATATATAGTATATATTAATATTATCACTGAAAAATAAAAGTAGGCTGAGATATAGCTCTGGGTCTGAAATAAGGAATATCTGCAATTCATCAGGAATCAGCTGTATGCACTAATTTTCCCAATTTTGAAAACATATTGTACCCAGGAGGAATTTAACAGTGGTTGTTGTTCACACAACCCTCCTATAAGGTTGTAAAATGAACAAAGGATAAAAAAAGAATAGGTCAAGTACTACTAAGTGTCCCTGTGAAAAGAGCATCTACAGAACATTAAGTCTTCTATCCAGCATCCACCAGCAACACCGCAATCTTTGAATGACCTCTTGGAGATTTTCTATTTAATCGAACAAAGAGAACTTTTTTGAATATATGATCTACAATTTTTGTACACACATGTAATCATACACATAAGAACACATATACAACTACTTTCTTATATCTAACTAATTCCATGGCTTGATGCAAAGTTTCATCTATTCATTCATTTTTTATATTTAATAAATATTGAACCCTTACTGGTATCAGGCTCCATACTAGGTGCTGAGCTCAAGGAGCTCAAATGCTAATGAAGCATATCCAAAGTAAGTATGTGTCTATGAAGCTATGGTTATATAAGGAATTCAAATAATAAACCAATAATTATCTAAACAATTAATTAATTATACCAATTTTTGGAGATAGTAAAAAGTTTTAATTCTAGTAATTAAATAAACAATTAATTAGTAACATAACAATTGAGACAAATATTATGAGGAAGAAGGACAGTGACCTAAGAAAACAAATTAAGTAGATAGATTTTTGTTCATTGTTAAAAAAAATCTGTTCTTTAACAAAATTTCAATTTGGAATCTATTGATTTTTTATGCTTTTCTTTGGCATTAAGATATGTATTGTTAACATACAATAAGAAAACAAATATAAGGAGTTCCCTTCATGGTTCAGCGGTTAATGAGTCTGACTAGGATCCATGCGGATGTGGGTTCGATCCCTGGCCTCACTCAGTGGGTTAAGGATCTGGCATTGCCATGAGCTCTGATGTAGGTAAAAGACGTGGCTCAGATCCTGTGCTGCAGTGGCTGTGGCACAGGCTGGCAGCTACAGCTCTGATTAGACCCCTAGCCTGGGAACGTCCATATGCCATGGGTGTGGCCCTAAAATAGCAAAAAAAAAAAAAAAAAAAATATATATATATATATGTGTGTGTGTGTGTGTGTACATATATATGTACACACACACACACACACATATAAAATAAGAATGTGAACATGTATTTTAAAGAAATTAGATTTGGTACCTCAGTTTTTTTTGGTCTTTTGTCTTTTTTTTTTATTGTTGTTGTTGCTATTTCTTGGGCCGCTCCCGCGGCATATGGAGGTTCCCAGGCTAGGGGTTGAACCGGAGCTGTAGCCACCGGCCTACGCCAGAGCCACAGCAACGCGGGATCCGAGCCGCGTCTGCAACCTACACCACAGCTCACAGCAATGCCGGATCGTTAACCCACTGAGCAAGGGCAGGGACCGAACCAGCAACCTCATGGTTCCTAGTCGGATTCGTTAACCACTGCGCCACGACGGGAACTCCTGGTACCTCAGTTTTAAGGGCAACTGTAGGTGTCCATGATATATTTTAACTTTGTGTGAAGCGATATTGTTAAAGAAATTGAGATTTTAGATAATCTTTCAAAGGAGCACGTCATAACTTGATAAGTGTTGTAAAAAATAGAATCTGGTTCTAAATTTAATTTAACTTTAAAACTTGGACAATATTTGTTTAAACCAAATTTTAACATTCTTCACATTCATCATTTGTTCACGGTTATTGGATCCTGGCTGTGGAATAATAACTGAATGGCTTTAGATAAACTAATTTTTAATCTGTTCATCAAAAGGAAATTCTGTTGCTCCAGATGGTAAATGGAATTGGAAATAGAGCTTTCAACATAAACTTTTGCAGTTTGTTTTTGATTCAGAGTTCAATTTCCATTAAGAACAACCCAATCTTCTATACTTTTAATATACTGAGAACTTGTACAAACCCTGACATGCTCAGTCGGAGGAAATTAATTTGACTCCCAGGTCCATTAAATAGTTAATATTCCAAAGTACGAAATGATGATCTTGAAAATATCAAGATACTGGTAAGAGAACATGTTTTCATTGTACCTAAGTGGCAGTGAGGTACAATCAAGTAGAAATACAACTAAAACAGGCCAAGAGTTTTCTAACTTCCCATGCCTTCTGACATTTGGATGTCTAAGAAGTACATGGAGACAGTGAGAACTTAATCACAGGATTCTTAGAAAATAAGCCCTTAATTTTATTATATAAAAAGGAGATGAATCCTTGAATATTCATGTATTAGTCAAATTTATATTTTAATAAATGATCCTTTTTTTTTTTTTGTCTTTTTTCCTTTGTCTATTTTCTAGGGCCGCACCTGCAGCATATGGACGTTCCCAGGCTAGGGGTCTAATCGGAGCTGTAGCTGCCAGCCTACGCCAGAGCTACAGCAATGAGGGATCCAAGCCACGTCTGTGACCCACACCACAGCTCACGGCAACGCCAGATCCTTAACCCACTGAGCAAGGCCAGGGATCGAACCAGCAACCTCATGGTTCCTAGTCGGATTTGTTAACCACTGAGCCATGACGGGAACTCTAAGACAACCCATGTTTCTGATATCAACAGCAAATTCAGGAGTTCCCTATACCATCCTCAATTATAATAATTCACTACAAGGACCACAGAGCTTACTGAAAGTATTATACTCATGGTTATAATTTACTACAGTGAGAAGATACAAGTTAAATTAACCAAGGGAAGAGACACCATGGAACAGAGTCCAGAAAAGTTCTCCTTCTAATTGTCCTTGTCCTGTGGAGTCATCAATAGTGCTGACCTTCCAGACAATGAACCATGACAATATATATGGGGTATTTACAATAGGATAACTTACCCAAGACTGGTTTCCAAAGTTTATTGGGGCTCAACAATGTAGATATTGTTGGCTACTTAAGTAGCTGATTCTTAGTCTCTAGCACCTCTAAGGATAGATTACACACCACATCAACAGAAACCCCCACCATAAGTCACATTTTGAGACAAACCTGTACAGTATCAAGGCTCTCAGAAAAGATACCCTTATCACATAGGACATGTAGGGCCTAAAGCTGAGGGAAAAACCAAATCTTTAATTGAGAAAGCTTAAATTCACCCTCCTTGACCTCCTGCCACATCATGGGAGAGTTTCAGGGCCAGGGATCGAACCAGAGCAGTGACCCAGGCAGTGAAAATGCCAGAACCTTAACCACCAGCTGAGCCACCAGGGAATTCCAGAGAAAGGTTAGATTCCTTATTACACACACACACACAAACTTTATTTGAGACAAGAAATAAAAGTAACTCTTGTTCCTTTTTCACAAATGCAAGTACCTATTATTTTTGAGATAGAACAGATTCATATTTCTTTAAATTGATATTTTAATAAAAAAAAGTTTCAGACAATAGGATAGAGCTTTTTGTGCCCTATTTATGCGGAAAAAAAAAAAAAGAGGAATGGGGTTTATACTAATGTCAACTTATATTTAGAAAGAAAATTTAACATTTTTGAAATATCCTAAATAAAAGCCTAAGGTGATGCACAATTCAACTTTTGAGGTTGGTATTTCAGTTTTAAATTTATAGTGTGTGGAATGAAACAGACTGTAAAAGGCATGTATCATATACAGCAAATAAGAAAAATGTTATGATGTTCAGACTCATAGTGAGTAACTACAGTTCTGTTGGTTACAAATGTGACAGGAAAGAGAATATACTACCAGCCAGATTTTAGCTTTTCAACTCCATATCTCTCCATCTTGCAAACTGAGAAATATATTTTGTCATATTTGATTTAACCATATTTGATGGCAATAAGGAATAGCTCCTTTCTCCCCACAGTGAAAGTAATGATTTATTTAATATATTTTTCCTCTAGTTGACTGAGTGAATTGAGGAATGAATGATAATCTTCATAATGCATTCTTTAAAAAATGTAATTCCTGACGCTAAAAAGAAACAGAAAAATTATATTTGCAAATGTTTCATAAATGCATACAAGAACAAAGCAATGATTTGTAATATTTTCTTCTTGATTAGTAAATAAGACATATATTTTTAACACACAATTCAAACTGAGCTGCAACTTTTCAACCAGCTGAAATGACTTACAACTGTTAATTTATTGAGGAATTACTATGTTTAAATAATAGGAAAAAAGGGTGTACTGATTACAAGAGAGTATATAAAAACTTTAGTCTTTACAAACCAAACCAGTTGAAAAAAAGATGTTTACCAAATGATTGATAAACAACATCAAATATAAGGTATGAAAATTTTTATTCTATTAGATTTCTTCACAACACACAGAAAAATTGAGATAAATGCCTGGTATAATATTTCCAAATTTGATATAAAGTAGACAAGGTAGCTATACTGACACTTAAAATTTTATTTATTTTTAAGCAGGAACATTGTATTTGTGGAGATAAACAGAAAATATAGAAAAGGAAAAAATCAGCATCCAGGAATAAAAAATGATACCAGTTTAGTCTTTTAAATGTTTATATTCCTATGTGTGTTTGTGTATGTGAATGTGTGTGATGAAATGTAATTTTAATTTGGTTTAAAAAAAAGCTTTTGTCACTCTTATGTATGATGACAACTTTCTCTATTTTTAAATATTTTTCTGTATTTATTTTTAATGTCCTCATATTAGCATAATTTATTTAATCAATATCCCATTTAAAAATAAATTGAAAAGTCAGTTGCTAATATGAACAATGCTTCTATAAATACATTTACACACTATATTTTTTCATTTTCTTTTGAGGGTAGATTATTCATGTACTATTCCCAATGGTTTATTGGTGTTTACATATTTATATATTGTTATTTTAAACTTGTTTCAATTATTTATTATTAAAATGTTGACCTCATTCCATGCCTATTACAAATTTTTCTTGATTTCCATATGGTTTTAATGGTTTTACCATATTAAAACTTTGTATTATCATTTAGATAAATTTATCAATATCTTATTTATGGTGTGTGTGTTATGATTAGAAAGAGCTCAATTTTCTATTTCCATTTAAAAATTTTCACTTATCTAATTATTTTGCATAGAAAAACAATTTGTTGAAGAAATTAATTTTAAAAAGTTAAGGGTTTTTTGTTGTTCTTTGTTTTTTAAGATGAGAGTTAGACGTAGAAGGGATAGAATTTAATATGCTAGCTACCTTGGTCTTTGCTCCTTACAGTGAAAGTAACTTGTACCTTCATTGGGAAAGATTACCTATGGACAGTTCTTCCATTTCTAATACAGCTTTTTGGTCCTTGGCTTTCTTTCTTTTCTTTTCTTTTTTTTTTTTTTTGTCTTTTTGCCTTTTCTGGGGGGCCGCACCCGTGGCATATGGAGGTTCCCAGGCTAGGGGTCGAATCAGAGCTGTAGGCACCGGCCTACATCAGAGCCACAGTAACGCGGGATCGGAGCTGCATCTGCGACCTATACCACAGCTCACGGCAACGCTGCATCCTTAATGAACTGAGCAAGGCCAGGTATCGAAACCGAAACCTCATGGTTCCTAGTCGGATTCATTAACCACTGAGCCACGATGGGAACTCTGGGTCCTTGGCTTTCTTTCAAATGTTCCATGCCTTACTTCCCACTTAACTCCTTCTTTTTCCTTCCTCCAAACAATTCTCTTTGCCACTTCTCATATTCCAAAATTTCCAGCCCAGTTTTGGAGAGCCATATTCTGTAACATTTCTCAGAAAAGAAACCTTGCCTTTTTATTTTAAGTATACCCCAACTTCTCTGAAATGTTGTTGATATTCACTTCTGTCCAACTGCAGTTTATAACAGTAGAAGTAGATGGGTACATTCTGATTATAAATGAGCTTTCTCACTAATTACAAATGGCAGCTACACTTTTCCTGAGATTATCTTTCAGAAGGCATAAGACAAACAATTCCCTTATTAGATTTGGCTACATCCAAATGAAGGATTCAGATTAGCATTTGTCTCTACCCTCTTTGATTATTTTGGGGCTTGATCACTAAGAGCTAGATTTTTAAAATTTTATTAAATTTAAATTTTAAATGATAAAATGTTAATACAGAATAAGGACTTTTTTTTTTTAACAGATTCACTTTATTTTTTATTTTTTTTGTCTTTTTAGGTCCTCACCTGCAGCATATAGAAATTCCCAGGCTAGGGGTTGAAACGAAGCTGTAGCTGCTAGCCTACACTGCAGCCACAGCAATGTGGGATCCAAGCCGTGTCTGCGACCAACACCACTACTCATAGCAACTCCAGATCCTTAACCCACTGAGCGAAGCCAGGGATTGAACCCGCAACCTCATGGTTCCTAGTCAGGTTCGTTAACCACTGAGCCATGATGGGAACTTCCAAGGACTTCTAAATGCAACTGTTCCTGATCTAATCTCTCCACAGAGCCTTATAATCAGTAACATTCATATGAAATCATTTAGCGTTTTGGTCTTCTGTGCTTTACTTACCTAATTCAAAACAAAAGGCCAAGATTCTCTTCTGATTGTTCTACTTTACCCTTATATTAAGACTCTACACTTGTCAACTAAAAGATGTCAGATGTCTCTCCACCAACATCTAGGATATTTGTGAACAACTATTTACAATATTACAAGAACTTGTTACTGTTTTATGTTCTGTTAAGCACATTTGTAATTTTAAACTTTCATTACTCCTTCAAATTTTTAAAGTCTCTATTTCCTCACTATGTAAATAAAAGTTATTACCATTCCTATTACCATTCACTTCTCTTTTCCTTCTACTTCTCTGAACATTACATTTTTGGAAGTTCCTGTTGTGGCTCAGCTGTAGCGAACCTGAGTAGGATCCATGAGGATGCAGGCTTGATCCCTGATCTCACTCAATGGATTAAGAATCTGGTGTTACCGTGAGCTGTGATGTAGGTCACAGACACGGCTCAGATCCCACGTTGCTGTGGCTGTGGTATAGGCAAGCAGTGATAGCTCCAATTTGACCCTTAGCCTGGGAACTTCCATATGCTGCGGGTGTAGCCCTAAAAAGCAAAAATAGACAAATAAGTAAATAAATATATAAACTTTACATTGGTTACACAGTTTCTAAATGCATACATTTTATATTTTGTACTTTATAGGCTGATTCTAAGAATTGAAAATACCTTATTAGTATATAAAATAATATACCACCAGCATTTCATTTTTTCCCACCTCTATCAGGCCGATATCACAAAGTTTGTGTTACTTTAACAAGCATATTTTTTAAGAATAAAAGTTAGGTAAATTATCTTTCCTTGAACCGGATATTTTGTTCAAAACCACACCCCATTTTAGTGTGCATTTTTATTTGTTTTTACCTTCTAACAGTTTTTCTTAGATATGTTAAATTCCATTATTTATGTGCATTATTTATTAACTAACTCGGTTTTATTGGACTTTAGGACAACTTTTTGTTTCCTTTGTAGCCCCTCACTATAATAGCTAATTAAATATTCTTATTATTTAGAAAAATTTCCTTTTTTTTTTTTTGTCTTTTTGCCATTTCTTGGGCTGCTCCTGCAGCATATGCAGGTTCCCAGGCTAGGGGTCGAAATGTAGCTGTAGCCACCGGCCTACGCCAGAGCCACAGCAACACAGGATCCGAGCCGCTTCTGCAACCTACACCACAGCTCACAGCAATACCAGATCCTCAACCCACTGAGCAAGGCCAGGGATCGAACCCGCAACCTCAAGGTTCCTAGTTGGATTCGTTAATCACTGCGCCACGATGGGAACTCCTAATAATGTCCTTCTTCTAAACTCCACTAGTAGATTCTCATAGATTTTCCAGAAAGAGAATATCATCTTATAAATAATAATTTTCATCCTTTTTTTCCTTTTAGTGTTAAATCTTAATGCATTTTCTAGTCTTCTAACACTTTCCCAAATAAGATTTGTTTTCTGAGTGTGAAGAATGTGTACACTTGTTCATCTTGATATCCTCAGCAAAGAAGTAATCTTTCTGCAAATGAATTAATGTTTATGTTTAAATAAAATGTGTGTGTGTGGATTTCTTATATTCTTCCTGATGTTGTTAGAACTTCTTTCCATGTTTTACCCAGTTGGACTTAGAATGGTTATGGGTCAGTTACCTCTTACCTTCCATTTCCTCCCTTTTTAGAACTAGAATGTTCATATTCATTATTGGCACTCTCTTCAGTTCTTTGCATTTATTAACTCATAATTTTCACAACATTTCGATGAGGAATGTTTTATTATCATTCCTATTTTTAGGTGATATTAAACATATATAGCTTAGTCAAAGATCATACAGCTAATAAAAGGTAGATCTAATATCTGAAATCTGTTGAGCAGGTTACAGAATTTATGTATTTAATGCTACAATGATTCACATTTACTTTTCTAATTAAAATAAATGAAATTTTGATCATTTCTTTGATCTTAGATTCATTCAGAAAAGTGTGTAGCTTAATTTATACTAATAGGTGTTATATTATTTCAGTGAGACATTAAAAGAAAAGCAGCTTTAATGAGGTATAATTTATGTGCTATAAAATTTACTCCTTTTATGTGTAAAGTTTAAGTTTTAGTAAATTTATACATTTATGCTTTCACCATTACAATCCAGTTTTAGAGCATTTCTCTTCCCAAGCAATGTTCCTCATGCTCATTTTCAATCCATCTTGCCCCTACACTTCATCCCCAGCCGCTACTGATATGCTTTCTGCATATACAGTCTTCCTTATTTAATTAATTTCACATACATAAAATCATACAATTTATAGTCTTTTTGGTTTGGCTTTCTTCACTTAACATGATGTTTTTGAGATTCATCCAGGCTATTACATTTAATAATACTTGCGGAGATTGACTTCAGCAAGACAGAATGAGGAACTCTATTATCCCAGTATTTAATGAATCTGGCGAAAGTTTTATATATATGACTCTGTGGTGATGGTTACATGCATTTATGAATATATTAAAAACCACTGACTTGTAAATTTTAAGTGGATGAATTATATGGTATGTGAATCATATCTCAATGATCAGTGCTTAAAAAGAAAAACTAACACTTTGTTTTTATTATATATATATTTATTTTATTGTAAAGATATCCCAAAATATTGTTCATCCATTCAACAGTTAGTGGACATTTGATGCTTCTATCTCCAGACGATTTTGGTTTTTTGTTTTTCGTTTTTTTTTTTTGCCTTCTAGGGCCACACCGTGGCATATGGAGAGTCCCAGGCTAGGGGTCAGATCAGAGCTACAGCTGCTGGCCTATGCCACACCCACAGCAATGCTGAATCCAAGCCACATCTGTGATCTACAACACAGCTCACAGCAGTTCTCAATCCTTAAACCCACCGAGTGAGGCCAGGGATGGAAGCCACAACCTCATGGTTACTAGTCAGATTCATTTCCACTATGCCACAATGGGAACTGCAATCTCCAATTTAAAGACTATTTTGAATGTTTCTATGAACATTAACTCATGTATTTGAGTGGATATAAATTTTCTTTTCTTTTTGGTAAAGACCTAAAGGTCAGAACTCTGGGACATGTAACAGGTGTATGTTTAACATTTTAAGAAACTGTTGAATTTTTTTTCCTTAAGTACCGATATTCATTAGCAATGTATTAAGCTTCAGTTCTTTCATATCTTCACCAAACTTGATATAATCCATTTAGTTTTAATTTTAGCCATTCTAGCAGATTTATAGTAGTACACCATTGTTTTAATTTGAATTTCTTTAACCTTAATAATATTGAGCAACTCTTCATATGCATATTAAGCATTTGAATACTCTCTGCATTTCTTCAAATATTTTGTCCATTTCATAAGTTAGGCCAAATTTTTCTCATTTTTGCATTTTAAGAGTTCTTTCTATATCCTGGACACAAGATATTTATTAGATATATCAGATTTTGAACCTTTTCCCAATCTACGGCTTATCTTCATTTTTTTTAATGGTATGATCATAGAGAAAAACAGTTTTTAATTGTGATAATTCAGAGAGACTGAATATGAATATATGGGATAAAAATTAATATTAAATGAAAATGTTTAATATTAATAATGTTCTGAGTATATTAAGCAAACAGATTCTTTGACTGAAGTATACCTATACTGTAAGAGACAAGCAAGAAAAATCCCTGAATCTGCTGTTAATTTTTATGAGATCATAGCCATTGAAATTTCCCTTCATAGCAAATTGTTTAATAAGTCTTCAACTGCTATGTTGATGTACAAAACAAAAACAGAATTTTAAAAGTTCTGAAAATTAAGACTATTTCATCAGCTTTGACTTCTGAAAACATCTCTACCATATTGGATAACTGAAATGGAAAGAATATCAGAAAATATATCAATCTTTAAATAATGAAATATCAACCCTCTAGTATCAGTCTTAGCCCATCATATTCCTTGAATAAATACACGAATTTGAAAAGATGTATAAGTAGATGAATGGATGATGGTCATTTAAAGTAACACACAAAATCTGAAGTACTTAATACCTATATTGAACCACTTGAATGAAATAGGAATGAAAATAAAATCAAGTATGTAATTTAGTCTTATTTTTCATATTTTCTAAATGTACTATTCAATGGGTTTTCTCTTTAAATGCCAGCTCTGTTCATGGTTTTGTGTATGATTAGTTTTGATGCTACTCAGTTGCAACTGCTTTTTAAGAGCCTTAAAAAGCTATCAGAGAATTGAAAAAGCAAGAAGGATGAAAAAGGGACTAAGTGATGCAATTATCCTTAGCAAGTTGGATTTTATCTGCAAAATAATATTATGGAATAAATATTATATTACCCAAATAGGCAAAGAGCCAGGACTTTTAAGTTTTATACATAAAATTCTTTCATAGTATTGATTTTACACAAGCTGATGCTGTGAAATGTAAAGGTCATTAGTTATATATCAATGTTTAATTATTTGAATAAGAATATGATAGTGATACTGAGAATTTGTATAACTGTATCAATAGATTCTTTAAATGTGCTTTCTTACAGAATTAGGTGATGAAGTTTAAAGTTATCATCCACTTGTAATGTCTTAAACACTGATGTCGCTTAATATAAACTGGATTTATGGATTAAATTACCTTTCTTACTTATTCTCTAAAGAGCTAAGCCCCTCCAAGAAAAACAGAAAGTAGCTTCTGCCCATATTCATTAAACCTGTATGATGAAGCTCTTACACTAGGTAATCTTTCTTTTCTTTTTCAGCAGAAGTTTATGATGGAATTATTTAAAATTTTATAATATCTATTAGATATTATTCTTCAAAAATCTATTGTGCTTATGTTGTGTGATACTCATATCTATTACAGGCTACTAAGTTATTGTGAAATGTATATGTCTGTAACTTACAGTGCCATTTAATTAGATATTGAGACTATTTTATATTTAATGGATTTGCAAATTAATAACATTTAACTATTGCATGAAAAATGATTTTTCATACGCTAGATTTTCAAATTATTTTAAAAGTAATTATATAACTGGTACTTTCTCTAAAGTTTTTTAGCTGTTTATATGAGTCAATAAATGTAGACCAAATGTATTTCATTTTATTTTTTAAGAATAAATATTATATCTAATTAATTCAATCCACAGGCTAGGCTAAGTGTTCACTACAAATTATTTATTTACTTATTAGCTGTGACTATGGCATGTGGAAGTTCCTGACCTAGCCCTTAAAGTGACAAAATAGGATTCTTAACCCACTAAGCCGCAAAGGAACTCCTCATTTCATTTTTTAAATCAAGCCTTTGACAGAGATGCCAAAAATCCAGCTCCTGGTCACCACTTTCAGAGAGCTATTGCTCTTTGATTGATAGTGGTCATCTCTAGAAATAATGTCTCAAATGAAGAATTTTAATACAAAATTGAAACAATGTGAATATAGTATGGAGAGGATTGACTTGATCTTTAACAAAGTCTAGCAGAAATAGAATGGGTCATATACTTTTTTCTTACTAAACTACACTTTTGTGATACCACTAAATATAATCTTGATAGTCTAATCATGGTTTCTGCAGATGAAGATAATCTTTAAATAGTGTTGATTTGGTTGTCCCGAGTACTCGTTATTGCTTAAAATATTTTAGAATATTTTTATTCACCTGGGTCATTGATATAATTTAAATACATCTTCTTTTTACATAAAAACCCATCTTTCTTATCTGGCCTGGTTTCAGAAGCAATATTAAACCTCTAGGCTGTAATGGTTTTAAGACATTGAACGCTGACTGTGCCCTTTAAGAAATGCATTTCCTACTCCTTTCTTTGTTGATTTTTCAAAAAATAAATTTCAAATTATAGAAATAATGAAATATGCACATAAAAATAGGTGTTTTGTGCCTTTCTTTGTCCTTGTAAAGTATTACAAGGCTAATGTATTTGATTTTTTTCCCCTCTAGATACAGTAGTACGGGAATAATTAAACAGAATGTCTGTCATCTGTTTCCTTCTGTGAATGAATATAAAATTAGAAATGGAGCCTTGGAAAATATTCCAAATAACAGAATTAACCTTTATAACTAACATAGGTAATTTCCTCAGTGTGTTCTATTGATATTGTACATAAAATATAAGGAGGTACTAAAATTTTAATCATCCTCTGATCACACTGAGTGATGAAATACACTGGACATTCATTTTAAGATTTTAAAATATTTTAATTCTCTATGGTATAGGGCTTTTAACTAATTTAAGTTACACTTAAGTTAGATTATTTATACTTCAATTGTCAAAATTTACTGAATATATTCCTTTAATTTCCTCAGACTTAATGTACCACATCGTTATATACTCTTGGGAATGAGAAAGGAATTGAAAGTGAAGTGGAATGATAAAACATGAACAATCACCTTATTGGTCACTGATTTTTGAAGCTTCAGTATAAAAATAAACCATAATACCAAGATGTGTCCATAGAAATGATGGTATGGGGAGTTCCTTTGTGGCTCAGAAGATTAAGGATCTGGAGTTGTCACAGATATGGCTCTGATTACAGCTTTGGCACAGGTTTGATGCCTTCCCCAGGAACTTCTCCTTACTGCAGGCATGGACAGAAAACTTATGGCCTATAATAAAGCATACTCAAGAAATTAAAAAACAAAATAAGATACTCTGAGCTTTAATATGTTATTGTTATAAGACTAAGTTATAAGGCTTAAGATGATATTATAATTGTTATAAGTCTTAAGATGATTTTCTTTGCAATGATTTTTGGATTTATTCCAGACTTTTAAAAAGATGTGAGACAAGTCTTCCATTGAAACCATTTGGGGAAACCCAGTTTTATAGAATTGCCATTACATGAAGCTATCTTGAAATCTGACATCAAAGGCATCATTGAGAGCTAAAAGCAAAAAAAATAAAGAGATGCAATCTCAAACTTCCTTCTTTAATAAGGTAACACAATTTTGTGATTTTTTAGCTTTGATTTGTTCTTTTTCTAATTCTTTTTGGTGGTAGGCTAAGTTGTGGGGGTTTTTTTTGAGATTTTTCTTTTTTTAAAATTTAATTTTATTTTTCTGATTATACCCCAAATACAATTTTTTTTCTACTGTACAGCATGGTGACCCAGTTACTCATACATGTACACATTCTATTTTCTCACATTATCATGCTCCATCATAAGTGACTAGACATAGTTCCCAGTGCTACACAGCAGGAACTCATTGCCAATCCATTCCAAAGGCAATAGTTTGCATCCATTTTCCCCAAGCTCCCAATCGACCCCACTCCCTCCCCCTACCCCTTGGCAACCACAAGTCTATTCTCCAAGTCCATGATTTTCTTTTCTGTGGAAAGGTTCATTTGTGCCCTGTATTAGATTCCAGATATAAGTGATATTGTATGGTATTTGTCTTTTTCTTTCTGACTTACTTCACTCAGTATGAGAGTCTCTAGTTTCATCCATGTTGCTGCAAATGTCATTATTTTGTTCTTTTTTATGGCTGAGTAGTATTCCATTGTGTATATATACCACATCTTCCTAATCCAATCATCTGTCAATGGACATTTGGGTTATTTCCATATCTTGGCTATTGTGAATAGCACTGCAATGAACGTGCAGGTGTATGAGTCTTTTTAAAGGAAAGTTTCATCTGGGTATATGCCCAAGAGTGGGATTATTGGGTCATATGATAGTTCCATGCATAGATTTATAAGGTTCCTCCATACTGTTCTCCATAGTGGTTGTACCAGCTTACATTCCCACCAACAGTGCCAAAAATTTGCATGGAACCACAAAAGACCCAGAAGTGCCAAAGCAGTCCTGAGGAACAAAAAGCAAGCAGGAGGCATAACTCTCCCAGACTTCAGGCACTATTACAAAGCCACAGTCATCAAGACAGAGTGGTACTGGTACCACAACAGATAGACAGACCAATAGAACAGAATACAGCACCCAGAAATAAACCCAGACACCTACGGTCAATTAATCTTTGACAAAAGAGGCAAGAACATAAAATGGGAAAAAGACAGTCTTTTCAGTAAGTCTTGCTGGGAAACCTGGACAGCTGCATGCAAAGCAATGAAACTAGAACATACCCTCACACTATATACAAGATATAAATTCAAATGGCTTCAAGTCTTAAATATAAGACAAGACACCATCAAACTCCTGCAGGAGAACATAGGCAAAATATTCTCTGACATCAATTTTATGAATATTTTCTCAAGTCAGTCCCCCAAAGCAACAGAAATAAAAGCAAAAATAAACCAATGGGACCTAATCAAACTGACAAGCTTTTGCATAGCAAAGGAAACCAAAAAGAAAATAAAAAGACAACTTACAGAATGGGAGAAAATAGTTTCAAATGATGCAACAGACAAGGGCTTAATCTCTACAATATAGAAGCAATTTATACAACTGAACAGCAAAAAAGCCAACAACCCAACGGAAAAATGGGCAAAAGACGTGAATAGACATTTTTCCAAGGAAGATGTACAGATGGCCAACAAGCACATGAAAAAATGCTCAACATCCCTGATTATTGGAGAAATGCAATTGAAAACTACCATGAGATACCACCTCATACCAGTCAGAATGGCCATCATTAATAAGTCCACAAATAACAAATACTGGAGAGGGTGTAGAGAAAAGAGATTTTTCTTGGGTTTTTTTTTTTTTTTTTTTTTTTTTGTCTTTTTGCTATTTCTTTGGGCCGCTCCCGCGGCATATGGAGGTTCCCAGGCTAGGGGTCTAATCCGAGCTGTAGCCACTGGCCTACGCCAGAGCCACAGCAACGCAGTATCCGAGCCGCGTCTGCAACCTACACCACAGCTCACGGCAACGCCGGATCCTTAACCCACTGAGCAAGGGCAGGGACCGAACCCGCAACCTCATGGTTCCTAGTCGGATTCGTTAACCACTGCGCCACGACGGGAACTCCGATTTTTCTTGTTTTTCATGAGGGCCTATATTACTATGAACTTCTCTCTCAAGACTGCTTTCACTGCATCCCATAGATTTTTGAAGTTGTGTTTCACTGTCCTTTGTCTCAAGGTATTTTTTAATTTCTTCTTGGATTTCATCACTGACTCATTGATATTGTAGTAGCATGATGTTAAGTCTCCATGTGTATGTCACACTCTTAACCTCTGCCCTTAGGTGCTTGTATCACTGATGACTTTCCCAGTAGTAGTCCAAAAGTAGAGTCCTGACAAAGAGTGGGAAAAAAAATGTTTTGAAATCAACTCTAGGAAAAGAATGTTTTACTAAATTAATTTATAGAAAGTAGCAGGTTAACTTAAACCATACAGCTATATTTCAAAGTGTTATTTTCTCCAAAAGGGAAAAAAATGTATATTCTACATCCCACTCAATAAGTAAAATTATTAATTATACTTTTGATGGAGCTGTAAAGTCTGTAATTTATGGTGAAGTTATTAAATTTCAAAAATTTCATCAGAGGGTGGGGGGAGTCTAAAGTCCAACTTCCAATTTACTCAGATTTAAAACAAATAAACAAAAGCTCAGAAAACTAATTTACCTAACTCTGCTGAGAATATCTGCTGATAAGTGGGCAGGTAGAAATCAAACTGCCTTATTAAGTACACATACATAAGATGATTTTCATTATTTAAAAATATAATTTGCTTTGGATTAAAAGTTGTTCAGGGTTAGGAAATTATTTCTTCAAGTGATATAATTCTACATTAATTTAAAAAGATATTTTCTCTCCAAAATGTAATCTCAATCACAATTCATTCTTTTGGATTTGACTAAACATTTTCTCTGTCTAGGAAAATGTTCCTATTTTACATGTAGCACTATCCACTAAAGGAACCTAGCAAATACCCCAGAGGAGCTTAAATCCTGGTGATTTCTCAATGGCATAGTGGAGCGAAGCCTAATAGCATACTTCGCTTTCCTCTGAAAAGTAGCAAAAATGATATTGTAATTCAGGTCTGTCTGACTCCAGTGACAATTACATAATACACATTTTAAAATAACATTGTAGGATTTTCTGAGAGGAAAAGTAAAAATAAAATCTATTTGATAAAGCATGGTTAAACAAGGCAGAGAAAGATGGGTATTCCCGGGAACACTTCTGTGCTAGCTAATAAAATAACTAGCTTAAGTCAATCCTAGCGCAGTGGCAATTTGTATAGGAGAGAGGAAGTCAACACCTTATACTGCTCAGGTGCCATCTAGGCCATTGCCTCATTGTTTTATTTTGTTTTATATTTGAATCATGAAATTCAAAAGTTGCTGCAGATAAAATTGTTCTGAAAGAAGAAAAGTTACCAAACAAGAAGCAAAAAGTGATAGTACCTTTTACAAATTGCAAAGAATTTTGATTCTAAATTTCTCTATAATTTAGCTTTCAGTTCCCGGTGTTCAAGTTGTGGTTTAAAAGGAACATTATATGGCAATGTCAGCTATCCCAGGGGTGGGGGTGACAAAACCAAACCAAAACCATTTCCCAATAAGTTTGTGAATGGCATTTTTATCTGGTAAATTTGTCATGGTCTAAGGGCTGGCTCTCAGCATTATAGGCTAAGAATCTTGATTTCTTAGTATAGAATCCAAATCTATTTCTCAGAGGCAAACTCTTATTACCCAAGTTTATAAAACAGCTTTTTAAAGTTAATAATAGGATGTATATCTTTCATAGATTTGGGAATAGTTATATCTTCATGTTAGTTCATTTTCTTTCCATAAAGAAATAAAAACCAATCCAATCAAAATGATATATTAACTTAGAATGAGAACTGACTATCAAATAACAAGCATACTCTAGGTCTATAGAACAGATGACAAATATATTCTTTCCTGGAGGAAAGATAGAGAGAGTTAAGTAATAATTGAGAAATTTTGAGAATGATATTAGAAAATTAGTTAGAAAATTATGGGGTAAAATCTTTAAAAATGCTAAAATAGCCTGATTCATCCATCTTACTCTCTGAATGGTCTTGCCAGTGGGAACAAAAATCTTCCATGTTTATAATCCCCTATGTTTCTTCACAAGTTAACTTATGTTAACAGTTGGGCCAGAATATTTAAACTCTGTTAGATGAGCCACTTCTCCATAGAAAGGTGAGAGAATGGGTACCATCAACACTGACTTCTAAGACTATTTGGTTTCCCATGACTCATCAAAACCTTCTCCCCTGCTAGCACATGACTAAAGCTCTCTTTTATTTGCATTTCCCTAATGATTTGTGATGTTGAACATACCTCATATACTTGTTGGCCATTTGTATGTTTTGGGGAAAAAATAGCTATCCTGTGTTCATTTTCTATTGGATATATATATATTTGGCTATTGAGTTTCATGAATTCCTTATATACTTTGGCTATTAACTCATTATTAGATATTTGTTTTGCAAATACGTTGCTTTTTCATTTTGTTGAGTATTTGCTGTACAAAGGCAAGTTTGATGTAATCTCACTTGCCTATTTTTTTCTATCACTTCATACTTGTTAAGATGGCTATTACCAAAAAGTCAGAAGAGAACAAGTGTTGTGAGAATGTGGGAAAAAAAGGGACCCTTGCAAACTATTGATGGGAATTTGGAAAAGAGTATAATTTTTCCTATAAAAACTAAAAATACAATTACCATGTAATCCAGCAATCCCACCACTGGACATATATCCATAAATCACTATTTCCAAGAGATATTTTCACCCACATGTTCAATGTAACATTATTCACAGTAGCCAAGATATGGAAACAACCTTAGTGTCCATGAACAGATGAATAAATAAGATGCAATATATTATTGGAATAATTACTCAGCCTCAAACAAGAAGAGAATACAGAAATTCGCAACAACATGGATAAACGTTGAGGACACTGCTAAGTGAAAAAAATTAGACACAGGTAACTACTGAATAAACCATTCATGTATGAAATCTAAAGGAAAACTCACAGAAAGAGAATGGTGGTTACCAGGGGCCAAGGTGGGGAAATGGGGAGATGTTGGTCAAAGATTATAGACTTTCAGTTAAGATAAATAAGTTCTGGGGACCTAAAGTACAGTATGGTGACTATAATTAATAATAATGTATTGTATACTTGAAATTTGCTAAACTAATATTTCTTAAGTGTTCTTACACACATGAAAAAAAAGTAACTATTTGAGGTGACGGCTATGTTATTAGCTTGATTGAGGTAATCATTTCTCTCTATGTATGTATGTTTATCAGACTATCACATTGTATATATTAAATATATAAATTTTTCTTTTTTTGTCTTTTAGGGCCATACCAGTGGCATATGCAAGTTCCAAGGCTAGGGATCTAATTGGAGCTGTAGCTGCTGGCCTACACAACAGCCACAGCAATTCAGGATCTGAGCCATGTCCACAGCTCATGGCAACACTGGGTCCTTTGATTCACTGAGCAAGGCCAAAGCTCAAACCCACATCCTAATGGAATCTAGTTGGGTTCATTACTGCTGAGCCACAATGGGAACTCCAAATATATAAAATTTTTACCTTAGTAAAGTAGTGTAAAAAAAAATGAAAAGAACCTGGGATTAGCTAATACAGGGCTTGAAGGAAAAATATAATTCTTTTTCTCTAGATGTTTTCTTCCATTTAGTTAGGTTACAGTTAGGTATTTTTCTATGGATCTGAGATTCAATTCACCTCTTTAAAACATGATATTCTTTAACATATTCTAAAGTAACTTCCCTTCAAGTCTGTGAATTAGAATTATGGATTAAATATTCATATACATACATATACACACATATTTGGCTTATTTTCACATGTACTTTCAGAAAGTTTTCAGATCCGCTGAATACCACATACTTATTTTATTTATTTATTTTTTTTTTGCTTTTTTTAGGGCCACAAATGCAGTGTATGGAAGTTCCCAGGCTAGAGGTCAAACTGGAGCTACAGCTGCCAGCCTATACCACAGCAACAGCCAACACAGGATCTGAGCCGTGTCTGCAATCTAGACCACCGGATCGTTAACCCACTGAGAGAGGTCAGGGATCAAACCCGCAACCTCATGGATACTAGTCTGATTCGTTTCTGCTTTGCCACAATGGGAACTCCCTACCACAAATACTTCTATAGCCTTCAAATTATCTGATAAAAAATTGAGTATGTTGTAGATGCTAAAAAATATGTTTGTTGATTGACTTCACAAATATTTATTAATTATCTATGTTTCAGGCAGTGTACCAGAAGCTAGGAACATGAAGGAAAAACACACATGAAGGATAGAAGCTTTCTGTCTAACAAGATTCTTAGAATTTGCTATGAATATCATCTAGCATAATTCTATATGATTTTTTTTCATTCATTTCTGGAAACAGTCAAATACCCTTTCTAAGTTATTAGGGAAAACATTGGAATTGTGTGTTTCAACTGAAACTGTATTATAGCTTCTAAATTAATCTGTATATTATAAATTTTGCTTTAGTTCACAGGGTTGCAGTAATGCTTACAATTTTGTATTCTGTTTTAAAGATAGTAAATTCTAATGTCCATTTGAACCTTTCTGATATAAGGGTTCATTCTGGACACCTTGTACAATTTCCTGAGATTTCACCTTCAGATATCTGTGAATTTGAGATATAGTTCAACTATGTTTATATGCATTTTACTCAGGATTATTGATGCAATCATGTATTGAAGATTATATCAATTTCAGTTCCTGACATTTGAGCCTTAACATACAAAATACATTTAGCATTTATACTTCCTTCTGAGGATTAGGTTAAATTTAAATGCAAATGTCATTTGAAAAATTCTAAACTATATAGAGAAAATCAAGTTAAGAATATATTTGAAATAGAAATCCTTATAGAAAATTATATTTAAGAAAAATAGATAAAATTAAATAAAATTAAAATGCTTGGAAGGGAGTTCCCGTCGTGGCGCAGTGGTTAACGAATCCGACTAGGAACCATGAGGTTGCGGGTTCGGTCCCTGCCCTTGCTCAGTGGGTTAATGATCCGGCGTTGCCGTGAGCTGTGGTGTAGGTTGCAGACGTGGCTCGGATACCGCGTTGCTGTGGCTCTGGCGTAGGCCGGTGGCTACAGCTCCAATTCAACCCCTAGCCTGGGAACCTCCATATGCCGCGGGAGCGGCCCAAGAAATAGCAACAACAACAACAACAAAAAGACAAAAGACAAAAAAAAAAAAAAAAAAAAAAAATGCTTGGAAGAAGATCAAACAAAGAGATCAACCAGTTACTAAACCTGGAATATTCCCAAGATATATTAGAACCTGTGAGTGGTCAATTTTTTCCTAGTAATGTTTCTTTGTGTTAACTTTGGGGAAAAAAAATCCTACAATGGTTTCCCTGGTGAAATAAGTTAATTTTTCCCTTGGGATATTTTATCTTTATTAGTGTTAAATCATAGTAAAAATAGACTCCTTATGCGTGTGTGAGTGTGTGTGTGGGGGTGTGTGTGTCTGTTGTGTTCATACTTGCTTTAGATTGATCAATTCTTCATAGGAGAGAACTACATAATTGTTATTCAAGGAAAAAACAGATTCTAATTTACTCTTCCTTGTATTCCACTTAATTATCTGTTTATCTGACAGTATAACTGAATGCAGAACTCAATGAATTAATGAGGGCAAAAATAAAACAAAACAGCAAAATAGTTTACTAATATGATAGTCCTGAAGTCTGATAGCAATCTTATATTCCAGTTCACAATTTTGTTTCTAAGAAAATACTTAGATTGAATGAAAATAAGTAAATGATGTCAGATGGCAGAGAAGATAAAGTCATTGATAATTACATAATATTTAAATAAAGAATATAAAATATTTTCATTTAATTACTTAGAATTTTGCATAAAATATATGCAAAAATATATTATATATTTTGGTTTTTAAGTCTTGTCAGTTAAAGAGAGTACATTTCATTACTGCTTACATGCTTAAATGACACTTCTCTTAATAAGATATTTTTAATTCTGTATCCTAGACAATATGTTATGAGTCACTGGAGCCCTTGGCTTATTAACCTGTATTCTTCATTTATTCTGTCTCAACTGTATTTACTAATCTTGATCATACTGATCATTTGTGAGTCAAATAAACTATTCCCTTAGCAGATGATAGGTGATCTGTTAAAGTGTAGCTACTAAGAGCTGAAATGGGTAGATGTTACCAAGATGTGAAGCAAAATATTTCCTATTTGGAATTTGGACAGCTAAAAATAACTGGCTAAGCAATAATAAAGGAGCTCATGGAGTGGATTCAAAACCAGGGAAAATGTATAGATAGAGGTAGAAACCCAGGATATTAAACTTCTAATCTCACTTTTCAGATTGGGAAACTGAAAAATACTACACTATTGATTATAATATCAACTTGATTTAGGTGGTGCTCACACACTGAACACAAAATACTGAAGCATAACAACATTTAATGTAAATATAGTAATAGATGTTTTTGAATTATTTGTACAATTTCACTTATTCAGTTTCTTTGTCTAACAAAGAGAAACCTTCAGTGAGAAATGATTTCAGTACTTAGTACACATTTTGAGATCTGATGTGCATGATGCTTAATTACATGAGTATCCTTTATGAAACCTAGCTGAACTTGGTTAAACAAAAGGGATTTCTTTGGATGTTCATTTGAAAACAAAAAATTCTGGAATTAAAAAAATAAGATTTATATTTCTGTAATTCTCTGAGAATTAGAGGGAATAATCAAAATATATAATAACAGTTTAAATTCTTTGACTGTTTTGAAAAAAGATTGAAATTAGTAATTCCACTAGTTTTACCATAGGGTTAGCTTAATTTCTTAATGTAGGAGCATATATTGTGCATAGATACCGTACCACATAGATATACTTTACTAGCTTACCTCTTAGTGACCAATGAAATTGTGATTTCGAAAATTATGAGCTTGAAGATTTCTGCCTTTCAGCATTAAATATTCAATATTTTAATAACATTTGCTGCCATTTTATGTTAGTCAGTCATTGAAGATATCAAACCATACCTAAAGTTATATTAATATCTGTATAAAATAATGATAGTATGAGCCCCCAGTATGACTGCTATACAGAGTTTTCAAAACTTTCTGTTTCAGGAGAATATATATGTTTAGAAAAGCCTTCAACATGGCTTTTTTCTTCTACTAAGAGTTATTAGAGAATGCTTCATATAGAGTGATGAGTACCCAAACATCCAATTACACAGGAAACAATTCAAAATTAGCATGATTCTACTAGCTGGGATAATTGTTACTCCCCTTGCTGATTAAAATTGGGCATTTTACAGACTGATTTATTTCTTAATCAATTCAATTGTTCAAACAACTTTTCCAGACACATTATAATTTTCTTTCTCTTTTTACCGTTTGTTGTTCATCTTGTTCTATGATAAGGAAAAAAAAATATAAATGCTATTGACTTCTTCAAAACACAAATAAGTTTTTAGAACATATATTATTTTAAATTTAATATAACATAAGGGATTGTATAAATTTAGAAGTATTTTGTTTCCTGGTCAGACTGGAATTGATTGAATATATACCAGTGCTCTAGATACATTTATTTTTGGTGATTTAAATCATAATGCTACATAACTTTGTAGTGTAGTCTATGTTTGAATAAGGCCATTTTTAAAAATTAAAACAAAATTTACAGTTGTGATTAGAACTTCATTAAATAATGATACAGAAAAATAACACAGTACTACTACAAGAAAGAAAAAATAAAACAAGTTTGGTTTGATGATCAGTTTGTCACTATTTGGCATAAAGCTGGTTCTGCCATTTCTATTAATTTTGCAGTGTACAAATATTTTGATAAAAATTGTTTATCCTCTTTGCAAAGCTATAAACTCACTTTTTGTTGAAAATGGAAAACTACTGTACTTTATACAAATATGCCATTTTAAAATCCTTATCCAGAGAGGACACTGTCCTAACTGATGATTAAACTTAAACGATTTTTTTTAACAAGCTATTCATTTGAAGATATTTCATATTATTTTTTTTCTTTTTCTTTTCTTTTATTTTTTTTGCCTTTTCACACCTTCAGGAAAAAAAAAAAATTCTCCAAAGAGCAAACAATCATTTTGTTTTTTACTTACTCAAGAAATTTTATCTTCCTGATTGAACTTCAGTTCCTTCTAAATCTGCAATGTAGTTACATAACAGACAGAAAAAGGCTTTGAAACATCTGTATTACCATATATGGATGAGTAATTATCATTAGAATACACTTGATAAATAAAGATCTGAATATTTCTTATGAAATGCTTACTTTGTTATTCTTCAATTTGTTAATTTTCTCACCCCTTCTTTTAGCTTCCTTCTTCCTGTCTTCTACTTTCTCTTTTATTCTTGATCTTTACTTATTTTCTTTGTTGTCCCTAATGATACGGCACATAATGGTCCTGGCTCTAAAATCATAAAACATTTGATGCAGATTTTTTAAACTCTTTTTAACTTTCCATATATATACTTAGGCATCTAATTATACAGGAAAGTGTTAAATGAGTATATATACACATACATATGTGCGTGTGTATATAGAGAATGAACATTATATCTTCTATTTTGATGTCCTCATTAATTCTCCCTACAACACTTTGTTGACCTCCTCTTTAAAATTAAACACAGTTTCTGAACATAATCAGAAACTCAAATCCCAAGTGTTTCTTTTTATCAATTCTTCATTCACTATGTGTAAAGATATACCTTGATCAAAACTCATAATGAGTATCTATATAATGGCTGAATAAATAGAAGTTGATAGTTGTTTTGCTGTAGGGTGCATCTTCAAAGAATAGTGCATGATGATAATGAGAAACATTCTAGAATCAGGAAGCTGATTTAGGGGGTTAATGCTCATTTCACCTAGAGCTCTTTGGTATGAGGTAAGAATGCTTTCCACATGGCTGATCAGTGACAAGATTTTGCTTAAGATAATGGGATAAAGGATGATTCTGTGCTAACTATGGGGGACTATCACAGTCCCAGTAATTTTGGGAAAATGTGGCAATATTTACTTGTAGCCTTATAGGACTCTAGAATATCAAGTAGATTTTCCACTAAGATAAACAAAACAATTTTCTTAATATGTGATATTCTTCATTTGAATTATGCTAATAATGTAACCCTATCTTCCCTTTATTTCTTTTATTTTTGTAAGAATAGCCAGTATCTTAGTCTTGCTAGAAAAACTGAAGTGATAATCTAAGCAATTCTGTATTCCAAATTTTATTTTGAGTATAAACATGTGAAAAAAATGACATTTTATGGCATGATGAGGGCAGATTTACCCTAGTATATAATTCAAAACTGTATGATTTTTGTGCCTTCTTTATAAAAAGTAAAAATCATTAACATAACATACATCAAAATCTAAATGCTGATTAATCGACAATTTCCCTAGTAAACTTTTCACTTGGGTTCTGGAGACATAGTTACATTAAAAGAAAATAAATTATGTTTGCAGCAATTTTCCCTGTAGCACTAATGCAAATATACAAACTGTTTCCATGAAGTAAAAATTAGAAACTGGAATTTTTTCTTAGAATTTATTAAAGCATCAAATTATATTTATTTTATTATAATTTTATGAATCTTTGTCATTAAAGGTATAACTTAGAAAGGATCCACTGAGTGACATACAAAATTAAAAATAAAAAGTACAACCTTAGACACATTTGAGTGAAATATTTAAATTCCTACATAGAGTTTTCCCACAATATGATGAAAGAAAAAAAAAAAAAGCAATGATCAACAACAAAAATGAAATTATGTTACTGTATTACTTATTTGACATGAATTCAAAAGACAGCGCAATAATTTATTCAAGCCTGTTCATTCAGAAATATGTACTGAGAATCATCCATATGCCAGGCACTTTTCTAAGTGATATGGATACAATAATGATGATCAAAAGAAAGCACCAATGATCAGGGAGTTTACATGCTACACAGACATTAAAATTAAATACACACACACACATGCACTTGCAAACACATGAACAACAGCTCAACTTTCCTTTCTACTTGGAAAATGCATTGCAAATTTTGGAATCATTTTGTCACATTCACCCCAATAGTGAAAATATGATCATTGTATTTAGTAAAAAAATAAAGTGAAATTCCAAAAAGAAAGAAGGCATATTCAAATGCAATACAAATCATCAAATAACTGAAGGTTTCACTGAATTATTCTGATATGACATTGAAAGAATCATGTCACAACCTTTTAATCAGCCTGCCACAGACTCGTATCTTCTGTATACAAACTTGATGTTTCAACTTTATGAAATGAATGGTGTTATTCTGAACTCTAGCATACTTTTTTTGATGTACACATATGCATATTTTCATTGGTCAAAGAGCTTTTAAAGTTTATTTCATTATACTTCACACAACTGAAGAGTTCATCATCTAGATTCTAAGTGAATAGATTAACCAGCTGAGAATTAATACAAATATAAAGTAACTCCTTCAAATTTATTAAATATTGTATATAAAATAAATAGGTTGGCTGTAGAAATAATCAAGAATTTGAATTGGTGATTCTTAAAATCAAATAATATTTTAAACCCACAGTTACTTTTTAGAAGTCTTTCTTGTAAATGAAAGCAACCTTCAAGAACATAAAAAAGTAATTATTTTATAATAACATTCATGTTTTTGTCATTTTATTCTGTATTCTGTAAGAATTACTTGCCTTGATGTTTTGGTTTTCTATTTCAATCTTCCGTGATATATCTTTAGCTTTTCCTCCCTTTAGTTCTTGCTGTTTAGGTTATGAATCACATTCTTTAACATACATGTTTAAGCACTCTGTTCCCCCCCCCTTTTTTTTTTGGCATTTTAGGGCCGCACCCGTGGCATATGGAGGTTCTCAGGCCAGGGGTCTAATCAGAGCTACAGCTGCCAGCCTACACCACAGTCACAGCAATGCCAGATCCGAGCTGTGTCTGCGACCTACACCACAGTTCACAGCAACATCAGATCCTTAATTCACTGAGCAAGCGAGGCCAGGGACTGAACTATCAACCTTAAGGTTCCTAGTCAGATTTGTTTCTGTTGCACCAGGACAGGAACTCCTGTTCCTTTTTTTTTTTTAAATTGCTCTTGAATACTTCAGTTGATGTAATTTATAACTAAGCTTTTCTTATGTTTCCATTAATTCAGTTCCCTTCTTATTTGGTGCTTGGTGGCTAGAACCTTATCAGCTGGTTCACACCCCTAACTCCAGAGCCCCAAATGGTTAACTGCCCAGAACAGAGTAGGTAGAGAGGTAGAGAGTAGACATTTGTTAAATGAATGAATATTTGTGTGTTCCAAATATATTGTAAATGGAATATTCTACAAATGTTGTTGTTTTGTTCTGTTTTATTTTGTTTTTGTCCTTTTTAGGGACACACCCATGGCATAAGGAGGTTCCCAGGCCAGGGGTCGAAGCAAAGCTGCTGGCCTATGCCACAGCCATAGCAATGTCAGATCCAAGACGTATCTGAGACATACATCACAGATGATGGCAACATTGGATCCTCAACCCACTGAGCGGAGGCCATGGACTGAATTTTTGTCCTCATGGATACTAGTCAGATTAGTTTCTGCTGAGCCACAACAGGAACTCCCTCCAAAAATTTTTGGAAATGTTATCTGTCCCTCCATTTTTTAAATCAATGTCTCAACTGACCAATAGCTGTAACTCTAGACTGTTTCTTCAGTTCTATTTGAAGATTCACCTATTTGGCAACAAAATATGGATTATTAGGGAAAAAAAATCTTTTTGCAGTGAGTGGGCAGTGGCAAGGGTGAATGTGATGACTATGAATTTTTTCTTCATTGCACATGGAACTACTCTCTGAATCAAATGTCTTGTCTACTGTGCAACTACAAGTCACCTGAAATGTTTTTATCTCCTCCTTTGCACCCCTAATTTCCACACTGAGGGACATCTCAGCAGTACTTAAGTAAGTACTCTTGGTTGTTTTTAAAGATATAAAGTGAGTGCATACATAATATGTTGAAAGACAGAACTACATATTAGAGCTATTACAATGGACTGAGGCCAATATGATAATTTTGAGAATAAATTTTACATTTTGGGGTAATATATTTTCTAGTAATTTTGAAAAGCTAAATCACTCAATATAATAACCAGATAACTGAGTGTTCCATTGCATATATATAATAAAGGAAACTGAATGAGTAGGATTTGTTTATTCTGAAACAACTTATTCATTATGAGTTAAAATGGTCATTATTAGATATTTGAATACTTGTTATTTGTAAGAAGCAGACATTCTGTATCAGTCTAGAGGGCAAGAATATAATCAATAAAATAAAGGTATCAGATTTTTACTTAATACGATTAATAATTTGTTTTGTCTTTTTTTGTCTTTTTTTTTTTTCTTGGCCTTTTCTAGGGCTGCTCCCAAGGCATATGGAGGTTCCCAGGCTAGGGGTCTAATTGGAGCTGTAGCCGCCAGCCTATGCCAGAGCACAGCAACGCGGGTTCTGAGCCACATGTGTGACCTACACCACAGCTCATGGCAACGCCGGATCCTTAACCCACTGAGCAAGGCCAGGGATCGAACCTGCAACCTCATGGTTCCTAGTCAGATTCGTTAACTACTGCTCCACGACAGGAACTCCATATGATTAATAATTTTAATAGGAATAAATTCTTCAAAAACAGACCTTGGGCATCCGTCAACAACTGTCCTCAATGGATAGTAAATTCTAAATATCTCTGTATAGCTAAATTTACATAATAATTATTAATGTCATTCATAAGTTCATTTTAAACACATTTCCATCACTGGAATTCTTGAATTAAAAATTCCTATTATATGCTCTGGTATCTCAATGAACTTAGGTTTTGAATATGTCACATAGTTGAAGAAAAGCATGGTATTTTTCCTTTGGTCAAAATAATTCAGTTATACACATACTTTAAGTGTACTTCTGCTTATATATTAATTTAATAACATCTGAGATTTATACTTTCCCATTTTGTCTCTGTATTCTGTCCTTTCCTCTCAATACCTATTTGAGTTCCCAGCTGCTTTGCTTAATTCTGTTTCTTTCTGCATTCATGACAAATGAGGCAATCTAAATATAATTTCACCTTATTTCCAACTCATAGTTCAACTTTTCCATTTTATCAGATCCTTCATCAGTCCACATCTAAATCTTTCTTTCATTTCCACTTAATATGATATCACTTCTTTGCTCACATTAGTCAAATAATTGAATCAGTTTGTTTACAAAACCAATCCTGTGGCAGGATACAACTTTTCCATCTTGCTGAAATGAAGTTGATTCATGATTAGATGTTACTAGTAATAAATTCATTGCTCAATTCTCCTTAAAACATCTTATTTGTGAATTTACAAGTATTTATTGAGATAACTCTATCATCCAGCCAGTTTTATATATTGAAACCATAGAAGTGTATAGTGAAACCAGAGTAATTCCATTACAATTGTGTTTATGGTGCAAAAAATCCCTCTGTTGCTTGTATCTTTTGATGAACAAAAATTTTTTAAGTTTAACATTGTCCAACATGTCTATTTTTTGCTTTTGTTACCTGTGCTTTAGTGTTATATCCAAGAAATCACTTCCAAATCTAACGACACATAGCTTCCCTCCCATGTTGTTTTCTAGGAATTTTATAGCTTGTGTCTAAGAGATATTTTTAAGGGCAGAAATAAAGAAGCTCTGTGTGTAGAGAAATGTGAATGAGATGAGAGATGAGTGAGATAAAATCAAGGGTCAGACAATTTCAGGCCAATTTGTAAAGCCGTGCTAAGAAGTTATAATTTTCTCTAATTTCAATGAGATATTTTTGGATAGTTTAAAAACAGTGATTTACATTATGTAATTCACATTTTTACAAGATCACCTGTGTGCTAGTTGAGGAATTGATTTGAGAGTTCATACTGGATGAAAGCTATTGGTTTAGGAAACTGTTGTAGTTTTTTAGGTGAAATAATTTGGCACACATAGAAATGGAAAGACTTGAGCAAGTTAGGATTTATTTTCTAGGTGGTATAGACATAATGCTACAGACTTAGATGGGGGGATTGGGTAAAAGTGAGGAATAAAAAGTGACATTGATGTTTGTGCGTGTGTATGTGTGTAATTTTCTAAGGGGAAAAACTGATGATAAATGGATAAATAGATATTTGGGAATCATGAACACTGCCTTGGCACTCTAGGGTTCACTGCAGCACTATTCAGAGTAGCTATGATATAGAAACAGCCCAACGTCCATTGACAGATGGAAAGATAAAGAAAATGTGGCATAAATGTTCCACAAAAAATGGTAACTATGCAAGGTGATGGATATGTTCATTAGCTTGATAGTGGTAATCCTTTCACATTGGTTATGTCTATCAAAACATCATGTGAACAATATACATAGAAATTTAATTTGTCAATTACACCTCAATAAACCTAGAAAATGGAGAAAATATACTTAAATATTAAAAAAATACTTTCTTGATAATAATTAAGCTGGAGAATTTCTTTACAAATTCTAAGCAGAAAGTTATACAAATGAATACGAATTTAGAGCCAGATGTATACATCCGTAAGTCATCATTTTTATAATTGATAGTTAAAGCCTTGTAAATGGATGGCAACATTAAACAAGGAAGAATGTTCACTGACTATATCACTATACACTATAATTTTAAAATTAAATCAAACAGAAATTCTTTAATTCACACTCATCATTACTCTATCCCCAAATTGCATGTAATTTCTTTTCAGCCAATTTCTTTCATATGCTTGAGTATGATACATTGGATTGGAAAGATAAAACACTGAAATGACTGCAAAGGAATCAGAGCCTATGCCGAAACAGAATGTTACAAAGATCAAGAACTGTTTGACTCAAGTCATGGAACAAACTTTTAAGAGAAAGTGATTAATAAAAGTCTTAAAATATGTGTGGCAAAAAATACAATAAAATATATGATAGGCAAAAAGTAACTGGTGAAAATATGGTGCAAACTTTTACTAATTTTATTCTTTTAAAAGTGAATAGAAATAAATAAGAAAAAAGTAGTACATTAATAAATACATGAGAGAGGTGGATATGGAAAAACAAAACAGAAAAAGCTATTAAACATGAATAAGAAAGGTATAGCTCAAAAAGATCATGGATTTAATTAATTAATTATACCTTTATTATTATTATTTCTTGCTTTTTTTTAGGATTGCACACACTGCATATGGAAGTTCCCAAGCTAGGAGTCAATTTTGAAGAGTTGCCGCCAGTACATGCCACAGTCACTGTAAAGCCAGATGCGAGCCACTTCTGTGATCTACACCACAGCTTGTGGCAATGCTGGATCTTTTAACTCACTGAGCAAGGCCATGGATTAAACCCACATGCTAATGGATACTAGTCAGGTTCATTACTGCTGAGCCACAGCAGGAACTCCCAATCAGGAAATTGAATTTAAAAGAACATGAACAAGTTGACTTTTGCCTCTAAAATTGGCAAATGATTCTTTTTAAATTTAATTTTTCATTTTTAAAGTTTTATTGAAGCACAGTTGAGCTGCAATATTGTGGTAATTTCTGTTGTTGAATAAATTGATTCAGTTACAAATGTACACATCCATTCTCTTTGAGATTATTTTCCCACATAGATTATCACAGAATATTAGGTAGAGTTTACCGTGTTACACAGCAGATCCCCTGTATGGCCAGTCATTCCATATATCACAGTGTTCATATCCCAATTCTAACCCCTCAGTCCATCCCTCCTTCCCACCACTTGTCCCCTTTGGTAACCATAACTTTTTCAAAGTCTCTAAGTCTGTTTCTGTTCTGCAAATAGGTTCATTTGAATCCCCCCCCCTTTTTTTATACCAAATATCCTTTTTTTTCTTTGATTCCATATGTCATATGATGTTCGTCTTTCACTGCCTAAATTCACTTAGGTTGAGGGTTTCTAGGTTCATCCATATTGGTTCAAATGTCATTATTTCATTCCTTTTTATGGCTAAGTAGTATTCCATTGTATATATGTACTATATTTTATTTATCCATTCCTCTGTCAATGGACATTTAGGTTGCTTCCATGTCTTGTCTATTGTAAATAGTGCTGCAATGAACACTGGGGTCCATATATCTTTTCAAATTATGGTTTTCTCTGAATAGATGCCCAGAAGTGGGATTGCTGGATTATATAGTAGTTCTATTTTTAGATATTGGAAGAACTTGCATAATGTTCTCTACAGAAGTTGTACCAATTTACATTCTGATCAACAGTATAAGAGCTTTCCCTTTTCTCCAAATCCTCTCCAGCATTTATTGTTTATAGACTTTGAAGACAGCCATTCTGGCTTGTATAAGGTGGTGCCTCATAGTAGTTTTGATTTGCATTTCTGTAATAATTAGTTGACCATCTTTTCATGTGTCTTTTGGAGTTTGGTATGTCTTCTTTGGAAGAATGTCTATTTAGATCTTCTGCCCATTTTTTTGATTGGGATGTTTGTTTGTTTTGATATTGAGCTGCAGGAGTTATTTGCACATTTTGGAGATTAAAGCCTTGTCAGTTGCTTCATTTGCAAAAACATTCTCCCATTCTATGGGATATCCTTTTGTTTTGTTTATGGTTTCCTTTGCTGTGCAAAACCATTCAAGTTAATTAGATCTCATTTGTTTATTTTTGTTTTATTTTCATTACTCTAGGAGGTGGATCTGAGAAGATATTTCTACACCTTAGTTCAGAGTACTAGGCCTATGTTTTCCTCTAAGAGTTTAATAGTATCCAATTTTATATTCAGGTCTTTTAGTTTGAGTTTATTTTTTTGTATGGTGTTATAAGGATTTTTCTAACTGCATTCTTTTACATGTAGCTGTCCAGTTCTCTCAGCACCACTTATTGAAGAGACTGTCTTTTCTCCATTATATATTCTTGCTTCTTTTGTCATAGATTAGTTGACCATAGGTGTGTGGGTTTATTTCTTGGCTTTCCATCCTGTTCCATCAATCCATATTTCCATTTTTTGTGTGTGTGCCAGTATCATAAAGTTTTGATGATTATAGCTTTGTAGTATAGTTTAAATTCAAGGAGACTGATTCCTCCAGCTCCATTTTTATTTCTCAGGATTGCCTTAGCTCTTTGTGGTCATTTGTGTTTCCATACAATTGCTAAACATTTTTTGGTAATTTGGTAGGGATTATGTTGAATCTCTAGATTGTCTTGGTAGTATAGTCATTTGACAGTATTGATTTTTCCAATCCAAGAGAAGGACTATCTTTCCATCTGTGTCATTTTTGATTTCTTTCATCAGTCACTTGGTCTTTTTTTTACCCTTAGATAGGCTTATTCCCAGGTATTTTATTATTTTTGATACAATGGTAAATGGAACTATTTCCAATCTTTCTCTTTCTGATCTTCCATTGTCAGTATATAGAAATGCAATTAATTTCTGTGTATTAGTTTTGTATCCTGCAACATTACCAAATTCATTGATGAGTTCTAACAATTTTCTGGTATCATCTTTAGGATTTTCTAGCTATGGTACCATGTCATCTGCAAAAAGTGATAGTTTTACTTCTTCATTTCAACTTGGATTCCTTCTATTTCTTTTCCTTCTCTAATTGCTATGGCTAGGGCTTCTAAAATTATGGTGAATAAAAGTAGTGAGAATGGCCATTATGGTTTTGTTCCTGACCTTAGCATGAATTCTTTAAGCTCTTCACCATTGAAAACGAAGTTATCTGTGGGTTTGTCAAATATGGCCTTTATTATTATGAGGTAGGTTCTGTCTTTGCCCACATTCTGGAGGTTTTTTTTATCAGAAATGGGTGCTTGATGTTGTCAAATGCTTTTTCTGCATCTACTGAGATGATTATATTGTTTTTATTCTTCAATTAGTTAATGTGGTATATCACACTGATTCAAAAATCCTTGCATCCCTGGGATAAATCCTGCTTGTTCGTGATGTATGACAATTACAATGTATTACTGGATTCAGTTTGCTAGTATTTTGTTGAGGATTTTTGGATCTATGTTCTTTATTAAAGCATAGTTCATTTACAATGTTGTGCTAATATCTGCAATACATCAAAGAGACTCAGTCGTGTGTGTGTGTGTGTGTGTATGTGAATACATATATATTTACATATTCTTTTTAATAGTATTTGCCATTATATTAGTTCCCTGTGCAATACAGTAGGACCTTGTTTTGTATCTATACTAAATGTAATAGTTCGCATCTACTAACCCCAAATTCCTCATCCAATCCATCCTACTTCCTCTTCCCTCCGCCCTGACAACCGCAAGTCTGTTCTCCATGTCTGTTGAGTCTGTTTCTGTTTGGTAAAGAGGTTCATTTGTGACATATTATAGATTCAATATAAGTGATATCATATGGTGTTTTTCTTTCTCCTTCTGTTTACTTCACTTATATGAGAATCTCTAGTTGATCTATGTTGCTGCAAATGGCATTATTTCATTCTTTTAATGTCTGAGTATATTCCAATATATATGTATGTATAACATCTTAATCCATTTATCTGTCAGTGGACATTTAGGTTATTTCCATGTCTTAGCTATTGTGAATAGTGCTGCTATGGACATGGGGGTACATGTATCTTTTGAATTATAGTTTTCTCCAAATATATATCACAGGAGTGTAATTGCTGAATCATATCATAGTTCTATTTTTAGTTTTCTAAGGAATCTCCTTACTGTTTCCCATAGTCGTTGCAACACTTTTTATTACCACCAACAGTGTAGGAAGGTTCCCTTTATTCCACATGTTCTACAGTATTTGTTATTTGTAGACTTGGTGTGAGGTTGTACCTCATTGCAGTTTTGTTTTGCATTTCTCCAATGTTAGCGATGTTGACTATCTTTTCTATCTTTTCATGTGCCTATTGGATCTTTACATGTCTTCTTTGGAGAAATAACTATTTAGGTCTTCCAATTTCTCAAATTGGTTGTTTTATTTTATTTTAATTTATTATTTGTTTACATATTTATTTATTTATTTATTTATTTATTTTTAGGGCCACAACTGTGGCAATTGGAAGTTCCTAGCCTAGGGGTCTAATTGGAGATGCAGCTGCCACCTTAGGCCAAAGCCACAGGAACACAAAATCCAGGCTGGATCTGTGACTTCCACCACAGCTCATGGCAATGACAGATCCTTAACCTACTGAGCAAGGCCAGGATCGAACCCACATCCTCATGGATACTAGTCAGGTTCGTTACCATTGAGAATATTTTGCCTATGTTCTCTTATAGGAGTATCATGGTGTCATGTCTTATATTTAAGGGCTTAAGTCATTTTGAATTTATTTTTGTGCATGGTATGAGAGTGTATTCCAGTTTCATTGATTTACATGTAGCTGTCCAGTTTTCCCAGCACCACTTGCTAAAGAGACTTTTTCCCATTTTATATTCTTGCCTCCTTTGTTGAATACTAATTGCCTTCTGTTGTCTGGGTTTATTTCTGGGTTCCCTATTCTGTTCCATTGATCTGTATGTCTGATTTTGTGCCAAAACCATACTGTTTTGATTATTGTAGCTTTGCAATATTGTCTGAAGTCTGGAAGAGTTATGCCTTCTATTTTTTCTTTTAACTCAATGAATTTTATCACATTTATAGTTGTACAATGATCACCACAACCCAATTTTAGAGTTGAGAAGAATTTTTTTTAATAGTAATTTCCACAATACATTTTTTTCCTACTGTACAGCATGGTGACCCAGTCACTCATACATGTACACATTCTATTTTTGCACATTATCATGTTCCATCATAAGTGACTAGACGTAGTTTCCAGTGCTACACAGCAGGGTCTCATTGCTTATCCACTCAAAAGGAAATAGTCTGCATCTATTAACCCCAAGCTCCCAGTCCATCCCATTCCCTCCCCCTCCCCTTCGGCAACCACAAGTCTATTCTCCAAGTCCATGATTTTCTATTCTGTGGAGAGGTTCATTTGTTCCTTATATTAGATTCCAGATATAAGTGATATCAAATGGTATTTGCCTTTTTCTTTCTGACATACTTCACTCAGTATGAGTCTCTAGTTCCATCCATGTTGCTGCAAATGTCATTGTTTTGTTCTTTTTTATAGCTGAGTAGTATTCCACTGTGTATATATACCACATCTTCCTAATCCAAGCATCTATTGATGGACATTTGGGTTGATTCCATGTCTTGGCTATTGTGCAGAGTTGCAATGAACATGCAGGTGCATGTGTCTTTTTCAAGGAAAGTTTTGTTTGGATATATGCCCAAGAGTGGGATTGCTGGGTCATATGGTAGTTCTATATATAGACTTCTAAGATACCTCCATACCAATCTCCAAAATGGTTGTACCAGCTTACATTCCCACCAACAGTGCACGCCGGTTCACTTTTTTCCATACCCTCTCCAGCATTTGTTATTTGTGGACTCATTAATAATGGCCATTCTGACTGGTGTGAGGTGGTACGTCATAGTAGCTTTGATTTGCATTTCTCTAATAATCAGGGATGTTGAGCATTTTTTCATGTGCTTGTTGGCCATCTGTATATCTTCCTTGGAAAAATGTCTATTCAGGTCTTTTGCCCATTTTTCCTTTGTTTTTTTATCTTCAGGATTGCTTTGGCAATTCTGAGTCTTTTATGTTTCTGTATAAATTAAATTTTTGGATTGTTTGTTCTAGTTCTTTTTTAAATGTCATCGGTAACTTGCTAGGGATCTCATTAAATCTGTGGATTGCATTTGGTAGAATGACAATTTTAACAATATTAATTCTTCCAATCCAGGAACATGGGATATCTTTCCATTTCCTTGAATTCTTTTTGATTTCCTTGATTAATATTATATAGTTCTAAGCATATAAGACTTTCACCTTCTTGGTCAGGTTTATTCCTAGGATTTATTTTTTTTTGGTATGATTTTAAAAAGTATGTTTTATATTCATTTTCTAATATTTCCTTGTTAATATAGAGAAATGCAATGAATTTCTGAATGTTAACCTTTTTTTTCTGCTACTTTGCAAAATTCATTTATCAGAGTAAGTTTTGTGTGTAGCTCTTTAGGATTTTCTATTATATAGTATCATGGCATCTGCATATCGTGACAACTTTCTATCTTCCCATCTGTATAACTTTGATTTCTTTTTTTTCTCTCTGTCTGATTGCTGTGGCTAGGACTTCAATACCATGTTGAATAAAAGTGGTAAGAGTGGGCATACTTTTCCTGTTCCAGATTTTAGTGGGAAGGCTTTCAGCTTTTCTTCATTTAGTATTATGTAACGTTTCCTAAAGTCACAACAGCACTAGCAAAGTAAGATAAGATTGGCTCATTTATTTTTTATGGGCAACAGTGTAAATTAACACAGAATTTCTTAAGGGCAATTCATCCAAAATTTTAAAATGTACATTTATTTGTCTCATTGATTTTACTCCACTTTTAAGAATTTATTTATTTATTTTTGTTTGTTTTAATTTAATTTTTATTTTATATTGGAGTATAGTTGATTTACACTTTTGTATTAGTTTCAGGTGTACAGTAAATGATTTGATTATACATATACATATATCCTGACTTTGCTTTTAGACACTTATCTAAAAATGTTGCCAATTATATTTTACCCAGTGTGACATCTAAAAAGTTTTTCTAAATATTTTGAAATCATGGAATCATAATGTGTTTGTTATGTTCAAGAGTATGCTCATTATATAACTACAGATGTGATAAATTCATTTGAGTAATAAAAAAAAAGAAAAAGAAAGTACTTATAACATTCAGTGAAAATTCCCAAGCTCTATGTTTCATCCATACAAAATCATTTGTAAGGCAGGAAAATCAAAATTAATTTCCCATAGAAACTAAAATTGAACGTGGGACTTTTCATATATGACTACAAAATTTCATTGTACATTTTTGTTTTCCATTAAAAAAATTTTAGCATATTTTTAGCCAAGCCTAAGAAACTGAAAAAAATTAATGCTCCAAAATAATGGTGGATAGCTGATGGTAGAATAAATAAAATTTTTACTTTTTACCTTATATTTTCAGCATTTACCATATTTTCTCCAATGATTATGTTGTTCTTTTAAAATTTATTTTTACTTTTAAATGAAGACAGAACATACTTGCTCTGATAAAATCTGTATAATTTGAGTGTTAAACATATAGCACATATATTAATGGCAATACTGACATGGGGCCATGTGAATGGTGATAACATGTCGACCACTGTTAAACAGACATGATCTAGGAGGATAATCACAATCACAATGGGGAGAAGATAAGGTTTATAGGAGAACAGTAAGGAAATATTTTTTTTAGATCAATGTTTTCTTTACTTAATTTTGTGTTTTATCTACACTTTCTTTGTGTTTATTTCAGTGTTCTTTGGTTTCATTCTTTCAAAGTTTACCAATGTATAAGATTTCTTCTGAGTAACCAGGAGAATAACAAGAAATAGGTTAACATAAATTCACTATGATAGCTTTGAATGTGTCTTTTCATTTGAGGACTATTTGATTACAAAATTAACTCATATTTTACTGTAACTTTTTTTCCTGATACATTTTTGCTGCTTTTCTCTATTAAGAACACCCATCAAACTTCTTCTCAAAAGACTATGGAAATTAATAAACACTATGTGAATTCTTTAGTTGTACCTTATTTATATGCAATTTTGAGCAAACTTTATTAAGTTAGAAATTCCAAAACTACTGTTGATTTAATGTTTAGGTACTTTTACAGTTAATTACATTTAAGTGAATGAATTAAATGCTAGAATTTCTTTCTAATATCATATACCAATTTGACATACTTTATATATAATTTTGTTAGAATACACTTACGGAATATAAAAATAAATGTGATTAATATAAAATATATGTTGCTTTTTTTTCTTTTAAAAATTTTTCCTTACTTTTATGTAGACATTGTGTCTATGATAAATTTTGTAGTTGAGTGTTTGATACAAGTATAATAATACAAATTCTGATTTTGACTCTGTTCTCCTGGGGCTATGTGACATATTTTATCATTGGGTGATTTATGAAACAATATTCAAGAAAAGATTTTATGAAGATGGAAGAGATTATGCCTATAATCTTCATTGTGCAGATGGCTCCAGAATGTATGTTAATGTTCAGCAGAGGTATTATGGAAAATGTGATTTCGGTTATACAGTTTTCTTAAGTGTCCAGACAAGTAGATGTGGTTGATTATATAACTTTATTTCCATAAAAATAAATAGAAAGCTTCTTATGTATTGAGCTGAAATCAATTTAGTCAAACAATATAGTTTTGATTTTGACAATGGAAAATATTCTGTACAAGGAAGCAAATTGTTTCATTTGCTATCATTAGTGCATTTCCTTTTTCTTTTTAATAAATGATAGGTAATGGGAAATATATTTTTTCTTTCAGACACCAAAATTTCAGCTCACTAGAATAAACTTAGAAATACCTTCACACCTAACAAATGTTTCATGGGCAAATGATACTGTGTTCATAGGACCCCAAAATATTCTAAGATAAAATCTTTTTGATTATTAAATTGATCTCTGAAGCCATTAATCTGATATTAAAATCTAAATCAATATTCTAGAAAATTTTAGAAAGAGTACTCAAGGTGAAATAACAACTAATAAGATATTGCTTCTCTAGTTGTCTCATATCAAGAAAATCAGTGTTCATAAATGAAACAATTAAAATTACTGAAAATATGAAATGACTTCCACAAAAAGAAAGAAAAATAGTAATACTCTTTAATAAGAAAATAAAAAGAAGACAAGTTAAAAATTATAAAGACTCAGCATGGATATTATTACAAATTTCATAGTAAATTATATATATATATATATTCCAGAAAGCTTAAGAAGAGGTTATTTTTCTTTTTCCTTCCCTTCCTTCCCTTCTCTCTCCTTTTCTTTTAAAGTCAGTAATGTTTTAGAAAGAATGCACTATAGCTGCTGTTCATTCTTTCTAAACTCTCATTTCCTCTTCAAAGCATAATCACAAGCCTTCTGACTATCTCTCTCTAAAGTGTATCCTTAAGAAAGCCAATGATAACCTCTTATTTATCAAATCCTTTGTCTTCACTCTAGGCATTATCAGACTTGAACATTTAATGCACTTACCTTATCTCCAAATTCAGAGAAACCTGAGGCAAAGCTAAGTGGGAAATTATTGAATATTTCCTCTCTCTCTTCCTCATATTATTCACATCTACATTCATGGTTACTTGCTTTCAGCCTGTCTCAGCACGATTCCTTCTTTCTGTTCAAGGACAAGTTCTCTTACCTCTGAATTCTCCTGTTAGATTCTGAGATTCTTTTGATTAATCACAATTTCTCATCTTTATATCCTTACTACAGAATGCATGGACCACAGTGAATATCTGTTGACTTGAGTCAAACTGATCTTATTTGATGTGAGCACAATCCAACAGCATTTTTACAGTGATTAGCAAACTAATGGAACACATTTAACTAAGACATGGCATGATACAAGCTGAATATATACAAAATACCAAAAAAAACTCAAGGCTGTATCAAAGACCTGGTCACAGTTACTGTGACACCATCAACATGTATGCCATTGTTCTAATCTTCCTAAAGATTAGGAAAAGAGAAAGATCTTATATGTGTAAGGATAAAATTATGAGAATTAAATGTAAAGTCTTCTGTACATACTTTCTATAAAGCTATATTGGTTGTACATAATATTCAATGCCTGTCTAGTTCTTAATTGGCGTTTTTTTGGCAAATAAAGACAGTTCTTCATACTAGAGCATGATTTACTCCTAATCTATAAAACATGCATATTTTTTTCATGAAGATTGTCACTGAATTTACAAAGCAAAGTGGCCGAATTTCCCCTGAGACTAAACCACATTTCTAGCATCAGGAATGAAAACCCATGATGACTCTAGGATGTTCACTGACCCTAGTTTCAAATCTCCCAGTAATATTTCACTCATAAATATGTTACTGTATACTCTGTAAAACTATATTAATATTGAAATACAAATGAGTTTAGTACACCCAAAAGTCTCTTAGTACACCCAAAACTTAGTACACTACATACACCATGCTTCAATTATTGTGGGATCCTATTTTTTAAGGAATAGAGCCAAATTTTTAGGCTGAGGTTTTGGCTGGATCTACAAACTGAGTGCTTTTGCTTTGCTGGTGATTTTATCAAATTGAGTCCTCAATTTCATTATTAAATGACATAGGAAAGGAAAATGGTTTCTTGTTTGTGCTGTATTTATTCGTTTGTTTGTTTTTAAAAAAGGATAATAACATTGAGAAACTCTAGATCACTAAATTGCTTTTATACACTCATAGTAGTTTCTAAGATAATCACGGTAATTAGTCAGTGCTTAGTGATACCGGGACACCATTTATGAGGTAGACAATTTCCTAAGTGAGTTTACTAGAATCCAATGGAAAAGATTCACAAAGCACCATTGTAATAAAGCCAAATTTTCATGCTGCTTATAATTTACCTGAATGGTGCATGCAATTACTTTGGTTGTTTCCTTACACCATCCAATGCCTCTAGTTGCAGGGTGCCCTTGGTCACAGTGAGGACTTATCCAAAGTGTATGGCTGGGGGGAAAGAAAAACACTATTGCAGTGGCCACAATCATACACTCGGATACCTTATAATAGTGGTATATCTTCATATGTCAATGACTATATTAATTAAACATTTCCTGTTTCATTATTATTATAATTATTACTCTATGCTATTTAATAAAGTAGCTAGTATAAAGAAAGACTTCTAAAATATATTAATCCTATTAGGTTTCTTTCTCTTGGTCAAGATTCCCGAGACAATAGAACCTTAGGCATGAGTTCAGTGCTGATGATTTACTTGGAAAGTCTTGAGTTCATTTATTCTAATATCCATAATGTTAGTGGTACATATTAGATTCACCTAGTCACTACTGCTTTATTTCTCACTGCTATGAAGTGACTTTTGCAAAACTCAAAATATAATTTTCTATCCTTCCCATACTTTTCATAATCATTTTAAAAATTATTCATTTTACTAGCTCAAAGCCTAACATAGTTTTGGCTGACTAATCTATATTCAACCCTAGGTAAATGGATACTTCCAAGAAGTAGGTACTAGAACCTTTGAAATAACTCTTGTTTTGATCGTCTTTAATAAATATATTTGAAGTGATTGTTCTTCAATCAATAAGATTATTTGCCTTGGAGTCCTTTTGATCCTGAAGTCTATAATTAAGATGTGACAATCAAGAAAGTAAGGGGCAGTTTGGGAAGTACTGACTGGTGATAACACTAGTAAAAAAAATGGCACATTACTATTTCAAGGTTTATTCTCTTCAGCATCAAGCTTGCCTTAAAGGATATTTGTGTGTTGCGTGTGTGTGTGTGTGTGCGTACACGTGTGTGTGCGTGTGTATACATATACACATGAGAGACTGCACATGAAAGTGTGTGAGTTATATTTTCTTTTATATATAGTTAAGCATGTGGTAGGATCATTTGTTTTCAACATTAAAATCCACTGTTAATTTTTTTTTTTTTTTTTTTTTTGTCTTTTTGCCATTTCTTGGGCCGCTCCGGTGGCATATGGAGGTTCCCAGGCTAGGGGTCGAATCGGAGCTGTAGCCACTGGCCTACGCCAGAGCCACAGCAACGCAGGATCCGAGCCACGTCTGCAACCTACACCACAGCTCACGGCAACGCCAGATCGTTAACCCACTGAGCAAGAGCAGGGACCGAACCCTCAACCTCATGGTTCCTAGTCGGATTCGTTAACCACTGCGCCACGATGGGAACTCCCACTGTTAAAATTTTTAAAGTCAGTTTTACTTGTTTTTATGACATAATATCCAATAAACACAGAAAAAGTATTTTCAACCAGATAGAAAAGAAATATTTCACTTATGGTTTCATTTATATTAAGCTTAGAAAAATGATCTTAGAAATAACTTCTAAGTTAATTCTGTGCTCTATTCATGAGGAGAACTTTCAAAAAGAAAAGGAGTCACTATCATATTTAAAAATAACTATACATGGAACCAGGGAGATGGCAGCATGAGGACTCTACCTTATGACACTGGTTTTGAAAATAAAGAAATTGGACCAGGAATTAAATAATATGGACAGTCTGTGGAAGGTAGAAAATGCAAGAAACAAATTCTCCCCTAGAGCGTCCAGAAAGAGCTCAGCTTCGTTGACACCTAGATTTAAAATTTGTGAGACCCACTGGATTTCTGACTTCTAGAACTGGACTCTCTCCCTGCCACAGATGTGTCTGGATAGTGACAGATGGGAAAGAATCTTCTTCAGTGAACAGAATCTGTGCTGACAGCCTTGGGAGCCCAAAGGTATAAAAAAGAAATTACTGCCTTTCCTAGCCCCCTTACAGCTGATCATGCTCTATCTAATGAGAAAACAAGAAAGCAGATGTCTCTCACAGCCTGGTTGTTGCTGCTTCCTTCCTTTGACATTGTACTGTGAGGGTATGATGTGGGGTTGCAGCAGCCATCCTGCCAGCCATGAGGGAAAGGCCAGAACGTCAGAGTGGTTAACTAAGTACTGTGGAAACACTGGCTCTGGAACCATCTGCATCTAGACTTCTCACTAGGTGTGATGTTTAAATGCTTCTGTTACTTTAATAAATTCAATTCAATAGTGCTTATTAAGCATATATAATAGGTCTGGTACTGTTCTAAGTATTTTAAAGTTATCAGTGAGCAAAGATCCTAGCTCTCATGGAGCTACATGCTAGCTATGCTTCACCAGATACTATTACCTGTAGTTTAAAGAATTCTCTATTATTGGCATTGTAACTTAATCTTCTCTTGGTTGTGTGCAGTGGTGTGCTGGAGCTGGCTCCTACCATCTTGCAAAAGCTGACTGTTAAATTCAGAAAACTTGAGAAACAGTTGTTAAACAGCAATTATTAAAAGTCAAATTGTATGCACTTATAAAAATTGTATTAAAAAAGTAAAAAAGATGAGTATATAATTGATTGAATCTATAATAATTAATTAATGAAATATACCTCCAAGGGTTCATCTCTTTCCACTCACTATTTCAAAAGTCTTTTTAACAGAGGTCACCACAACACCATTCCTCCCCTCCTATTTTTTTTTTTTTTGATTGCTCCCATGGCATGTATAAATTCCTAAGCTAGGGATCCAACCCTCATTATAGCAGCAACCCAAGCAGCTGTAGTGATAATGCTAGGTTCTTACCCATTGAACCACAAAGGAACTTCAGCATTCCTTTAAAAAGAGGTTAAGAATGTAGCAAAGCATGGAGATAATAGAATTTGGAAAGAGCTAATCCATCTAGGCTACTGGTTGACCACTACAGAATGAAACTTACAAGCCAATGGTATGTCAAACCCAAGGACAAGTCTCTTTCAATGCACATATTGTCCAAAAGGGGGGAAAAAAAAAGGAATTAGTATAAGGTGCTCAGGATAAGACCCATTTGTTTTCAATATAGTCAATGTTCAAGTTTAAATAAAGCCTAAGAGTATCAACTCAATGCAAAGCATTGGAAAACAAAGTAGCAGTCAATATTGCAAATGGATATAGGACTAAGTCAGGAAAAATGGAGCTAGCCTTAACTGACAAGCTACAGTTCTGGACATATCAGATACTCAGGGTACAGAGAAACTTTGGTTTAAAGCACATAGTTAGAAACTGAATTAGTAGAAACTGACCTGAATTATTCCTTAGAGCAAAAGTACATGACATTTTATATGTTAGATGTTTAGTGGTGCTTGTATGAGCATGCTAGTGTCCAGAAACCAAACGATATCAGTGACCATTTACATGCATCTATTCTGAGGTAATGTAAATGCTTCTACACATGGCTGACTGGTAGGATAATGTGATTATCTATAGCAACCAGTAATATGATCACTTCATCTTTTGAGTCATTTTATAATAAATTCTTATAATTAGTATGAGAAATAGCTAGGAAAGAAATTAACAATCTCCATACTATGGATCACAAAGATTTACCAAATGACCTCAAGATTTTCATGCAACATGTCAATGACTTTTCAGAATATTTGGACACAGAAAAGAACAAAACAGCTTTCCTTTTCTTTTCCACCCAGAGACTTTACCATCAGATAACAGTAAACCTTACCAGTGAACTGTGAAAATAAAAAGTGGTATTCTCAAAAACTTGCTGAAAGTATGCAGTATAAAAATGATTTTTTTTATACTGGGCTGTGGGATGGAAATCCTGTGAAATCAGATTGTTATGATCATTATACAATTACAGATGTGATAAATTCATTTGAGTAATAAATAAATAAAAATAAATAAAGTATGCAGTATAAAAATGATTTTTTCATATATCCTAAAGATTTTTACAGTAAAATTGGAGATGGTAAAATAAGACAAAATATAATTAACATTATATAAATAAAAGTAAGTACAAGCTTAAATATTATACATAGTAAACTGAGAATTGATACCATTTCAGTATCATTTTGATAGTGGATTCAAAACATGGATATTTAATAGAATTAGTTAGGGATGTTTTTAAAATTCAGAGATTCCAGAACGCCATCTCACAGAGATAATGATCCCTTATGTTGGGTACCATAAATCCATATTTATATTAGTTTTTCTGATGACTAGCCAAGTTTTGGAATCAGAGCTATAGTCCACTGAGGGGGCTATTTTAGCTTAAATGAAATTAGTCTTAGACAATTTTAAATAGAAATGTCATTGGAAGCTAATAGAGTTCCTAGGTTAAATATTAATAAGTGTCTGTGATCTATTCAATATAGGATTTGGTTTCAGTTAGTTTTGACCTGAAACAAGAGGTAAGAGTTGCTCCTGAAAGAAAACTTCAAGAGAATACTCTCCTCAGAAAATTTCTTACATATGTATTGTATATACAAGTCCACATAAACAGACTAACTTATCACTACTACACCTCCCCATTGTGGCATAAAATACAGAATAAAGAAGCAGTGTAGCCAGGAGAGAATCTGAGACATAGAGAGAAGAGACACCTGCACACATTGAGGGAGAGAGGTAGGAAGGGTGCAGAAGAATGGGAAAGTAGAAGGGAGGGAAAATGTGAGTGGGGGGATGGAGGTAGGGAGGTATCATTCCCAGAATCACAAGTCATCCATCCCTCCTGAATTTTGAAAGCAAGCAAGCAGCCAGTTACATTAATTGATAAAGACTATGCTTAATGTGAAGGTTAAATGATCAGTAAAAAAAGAAGGGAAAACTGCCACTGGGGTAAGGGCCAAATCAGGGAAGACCATATGGTAGTGGTACTTTGGGGTGTAATAAATTATTTATAGTATTGGAAGAAAAGTCCAAATTACATCAGAACTCAGATTTTTTTCCCTTGAACATACTAATTAGAGACGATCCTCTCATTTCCTTAAGAAGCTGAGTCATAGTTCTCTCCTTGGATATTTAGAAATGATAATATTTACCCTATTTCCTTACTGTAAAAACTGAATGCACTATCACATAAGGAGCCATCAGAAAATACAGTAAGAGAAAAAAAAGAAAAAAAAAAAAAAACTAGGATAGAAGACCAAGATGGAGGAATAGGAAGACATGAAATGGGGGCAAGTCCATCAACATCAAACTTTGTTGCCATTCACACTTGGAGGCATCATGGAATCCCATGTGTCCTGTGGACAGTCCCTGGGGAGGTTTCCATCCCAACTGGAGTACTCTGGTTCTGCCCACCTCCCACTGCAGTTTGGAGCCAGATCTGTGGGTAGACAGCTCTTGGGAAAGCCCTGCCACAGAGTCAGCCCAAGACCCAGACAATAGCACTACTTTGATTCCTACAGCTGTAGCTTCCCAAACTCCAGCATCAGCCTAGCATTTAGACAGGAATGAGCATAACAGAAAAAGGAAAGTGACCTTTGGATGATTCTAGGCAGAAACTTGGATGCCTACACAGGAGGTCCATAGGTTTCCTATGACCACACAGGCCTCACCTGCTTCAGTGGTTACCTCCTTCGGGACAGGCCATGCACTTACGGGCAATGAAGCCTTGGAACCTGATCCTCAGGGCTTCTATTCCAAAAGCTAGGGAGTGAACGCTGCCCTTGAAAGGGCTGAGATGGCCACAGAGTAAAGAGGAAGCCCTGTACAACATCTAGCATGGGCTCTAAACACAACAAATACCAGAAACACCCACTAGCAAGGGGCCAATAGGCAGCTCACTCTGAGGAAACACATGGCTGGCATCCATAACAAAAATAGCCCTTGGACCAAAAAATTTAACTTACACAATCTATACAGGAATATTCTACATAACATATTTCTTTAAACCACAATAATTCATAGGGACAGATACAATAAAGTAAAATAAAAAGCAGGGGAACTACTCACAAGTAAAAAAAAAAAGGAATCCTGTGAAAGAGTAAATAATGAGACAGACTTCACTAGTCTACTCTACAATGAGTTAAAAAATGAAGTAATAAAAATGCAAAAGGAATTAAGAAAGACTATCAATAGAAATGCAGATCACTATAAAAAGGAACTCAAGACTGTAAAAAGGAACCGATCAAAATCAGGCACTCCACTGTCAATATAAAAACCAATCTAGAAGCAATGACTAACAGACCAAATAATGCAAAAGAACAAATACATGAAATGGAAAATAGAATGAATAAAGGAAAGCACCCAATTAAAATGGCAGACATTAAAGCAAATTAAAAAAAAAATAAATGTACAGGATCTTTAAGATAAAGCATGTCAACATATGCATAATAGGGGCTCCAGAAGGAGAAGAGACAAAAAAGGAAGAAAAATGTATTTGACGAATTTACAGCTGATAACTTCCCAAACCATTTGAAGGAAGCAAATATCCAAGAATGAGAAGCACAGAGGCTCCCAAACAAAACGAATTCAAACAGGTCTAAACCAAGACATACTATAATTAAAATGGTAAAAATTAAAGAGAGGATTCTAAAGACATCAAGAGAAAAATAAAGAGTTAACTTCAAGGGGGTCCCCATAAGGCCATCAGTTGATTTCTTTGCACAAACTCTACAGGCCAGAAAGGAACAGAAAGAGAGATAAAGAATTTCCCATACAAATAAAACTAAAAGAATACAGCAGTACTAAACTAAAAAGAAATATTGAACACTCTTATCTAAATAGAAAGGAAGCAAGAATCTATAGGAAATGGAAAAGTCATAGTAGTAAAGTCAAGTATATAAAAGGATTGAATATCACTAAAGCCAGTACATAGATTAAATAAAACAATAAAAAATTGTAAAGTGACTATAACTACAATTAATAGCAAAAAAGATAAACATGGAGATTAAAATAGGACATAAAATTCACAAAACATTGGAGAAGGAAGTAAAAAAAAGGCACATCTCTTAGAATGTGTCTGAACTTGCATGACTATCAGCCCAAGGCAAGTAGAGAGTTATGTATGGCCTAACACACTTGAAAAGCAGAGTGACCACAAATCAGAAATATACAATAGACTCACAGAAACCAAAAAGAAAGAAACTCAAGTATAATACAAAAGAAAGCCATAAAACCATAAAAATAAAATTAAAAAGACATGAACAACATTACAAAAATCAACAGGAAAACAAAGTTTAAAATAGCAATAAGTATATAATTACCAATAATTACTTTAATTGTCAATGACCAAGTGTTTCATAAAAATACAGAGTGATAGATTGGACAAAAGAAAAAGATCAAGAACCTGCAGTATGTATCTACCAGAGACTCACTTTAGGGTAAAAAATTCAAATAGACTGAAAGTGAAGCTATGGAAAAAGATAATTCATGCAAATGAAACTGACAAGAAAGCAAGGGTAAAGCAGTAATATTAGACAAAACAGGCTTTAAAACCAAGTACATAAAGAAAGACAAAAAAGGACATTATATAGTGATAAAGGGATCAATACAAGAAGCTATTATACTTGTTAACATATACGCACTCGAATAAGACCAACTAAATACATGAAAGAAATGCTAACAGACATAAAGGGAGAAATTGACCGGACTACAATAACAGGAGATTTAACACTGCACTGACATTAATGGACAGATCTTCCAGACAGGAAATCAACAAGGCAACAGATTCTAAATGACACAATAGACCAATTGGACATAATTGATATCTACAGGATGCTATATCCAAAATAACCAGAATACACATTTTTTTTTCAAGTGTGTATGGAACATTCTTTAGGAAAGACAACAAAGTAGGTCACTGAAGAAGCCTCAACAAATTTAAGAGGTTAGAAATTATTTTCATCATCTTTTCTGACCATCATGAAACTAGAAATCAACCATAGAAAGAAAAATGGCAAAAAAACAAAGACATGGAGACTAAACAACATACTACTAAAAGTCCAATGGGTCAATGACAAAAACAAAGAGAAATATATGAAAATATCTCGAGACAAACAACTATGAAAACATAACATTATGAAATATATGAGATGCAGCAAAAGCAGTTCTAAGAGGGAAGGTCTTAGTGATGTAGTCCTTCCCTAAACAACAAGAAAAATCTCAAGTAAACAACCTAACCTACCATTAAATGAGTTAGGAAAAGAACAAACAAAACCCAAAGTCAGCATAAGAAAGGAAATAATAAAGTTGAGAGAGGAAATTATATATATATATATAATAGAAAAGATAGAAATGATCAATAAAAACAGCTAATTTTTTAAAAAGATAAACAAAATTGACAAACTTCTAGTGAGGGTCACCAAGAAGTTACTACAGAAATACACCCAAACAACAGTTGCTGCAGAAATACACCCCAAAATCATAATACTATGAATGATTATATGCCAATAAAATGATCAAGAAAGGAGAAATGGGTAAGTTTCTAGAAACATATAGCCTGCCAACACTGAGTCAAGAAGAAACAGATAATTTGAACAGACCAATCACTAGAAATGTATTAGAATATGTAGGAAAAAAAAAAAAAAAACACCCTGCAAATGAAAGTCCAGGACTGGGCAGCTTCACTGAAGAATTCTGCCAATCATACAAAGAAGAGCTTATACCTATCTTTAATAAACTATTCCAAAATGCTAAAGAGGAGGGAACACTCCCAAAATTAATTTATTAAGCCAATATCATCCTGATAACAAAACAAACTACTAAGAAAGGGAATTACAGGCCAATAATTTTGATGAATATAGCTGTGAAAATCCTCAACGAAATATTAGGAAACTGAATTCAACAACACATAAAAAAGATCACGCATAATGATCAAGTTGGATTCAATCCAGTCTTATAGGTTGGTTCAACGTACACAAATCAACAGCATAATACACCATACTAAGAAAAGACAAAAAACATATGATCAACTACATACATGCAGTAAAACATCTCACAAAATACAACATCCATTCATGAAAAAAATGTATGATTGGCAGATATATATATCCACACTTTACCAGAGTGGATATATATATATAGAGAGAGAAAATATCTCAACAAAATAAATGCCAGTTTTGACAAACCCATAGACAACATAATAATCAACAAAAAGTTAAAAGCATTCCCACTAAATTCAGGAACAAGACAAATATGCCCACTCTCACCACTTCTATTCAACATAGTATTGGAAGTCCTATCCAGCCAAAGCAATCAGACAGGAAAAATAAGATATCCTAAGCGGAAAATAAGAAGTAAAACAGTCACTTTTTTGAGGATGACATGAAACTCTATATAGAGAATGCCAAAGTCTCCACACAGAAATTGTTAGAACTAATAAATGAATTCAATACTACAGCAGGATATAAAATTAATATATAGAAATCTATTGCATTTCTTAACACTGACAATGAAATATGAGAGATAGAAAAAAACACATTTAAAATCAGCAAAAAAACAAAATACCTAGAGATAAGCTTAATCAAGGAGGTGAAAACCTATATGCTGAAAACTCTAAAACATTGAAAAAGGAAAATGAACATGATTCAAATAAATGAAAGATGTCCGAAGTTCTTGGATTGGAAGAATTAATTATCATTAAAATGACCATGCTACCCAAAGCATTTTATAGAATTAATGAGATCCTTATCAAAATATCCATGATGTTTTTCACATAACTAGGATAAATAATCCTAAAATTTACATAGAACCACAAAATACCTGGAACTTCCAAAGCAATCCTGAGGAGAAATAACAAATTTGCAGATACAACCCTCCCAGACCTCAGGCATTACTACAAAGCTACAGTAATAAAAATAGCAAGATACTGGCACAAAAATAGACATATAGATCAATGGAACAGAATGGACAGACTAGGACCAAAACAACATATCTAGGGTCAATTAATCTATAACAAAGGAGGCAACAATATACAATGGGAAAAAGACAGTCTTTTCATCAGGTGGTTTGGGAAAGCTGGACAACTACATGCATGTCAATGAATTTCAAATAGTCCTTCACAAGTTATTCAAAAATAAACTCAAATAGTTTAAAGACCTAAATGTAAGACATGACACCATAAAACTCCTGGAAGAAAACATAGACAAAGCACTCTCTGATATAAATCATAGCAATATTTTCTTAGATCAATCTCCCAAGGCAAAAGCAATAAAACCAAAAATAAACAAATGGGAACTACTAAAAATTAAAAGCTTTTGCACAGCAAAGGAAACCACAACAAAAGAAAAAGACAACCTATGGGACATGAAAAATATTTGCAAATGATGCAACTAACAAAGGCTTAATATTCCAAATATACAGCAACTCATAGAATGCAATATCAAGAAAACAAAGAACTCCATCAAAATTTAGCAGGAAACCTAAGCAGACATTTTTCCAAAGAAGACATAGAGACAGCCAACAGGCACATGAAAGGATGTTCAACATCACTTATTATTAGAGAAATGCAAATCAAAACCACAACAAGAATAACCATCATGAGAAAGCCTACAAATAAATGCTAAAGAAGGTATGTAGAAAAAAATCCTCTTACATTGTGGGAGTAAATAAGTATAGCCGCTATAGAAAACAGCATGGCTGTTTCTTAAAAACTAAACATAGAGCTACCGTATGATCCAGTAATTTCACTCCTGGTCATATATCCAGGAAAGATGAAAACACTAATTCAAAGGGTTACATGTACTCCACTGTTCCTAGCAGCACTATTTATAATAGCCTAGAGATGGAAACAACTTAAATGCCCACCAACAGAGCAACCAATATCAATTGGTTTAAGAAGGTGTTATACACACACACAGGAATATTATTCAGAAATGAAAAGGAATAAAATGAGGTCATTTGCAGCAGCATGGATGGATCTAGACAATATCATACTGAAATAAGAGTTTTCACTAAGGAACAACCCCTCCTTGGCTAAAAAGGCAGCTGCAAGCCTTTTCAGGTATTCTGGCCACTATACCACCCTTCTTATAATAATGTAGCAACTATGTACCTTATGCCCCAGCCAGCAGCCCTGCTAATCCTGTTCCCAGCATTGTTTATCAATTCTGCTTCTGTAACCTAGCTTTCTCAGTTTCTAAGGGAGGAACAATGTCTGCTCAGAGAAGGGGGGAGGTCTGGGATGCTTACATGGGAAAATCAAGACTTTGTAATGTATAAAAGTTGCTGAGAACAAAGACCTGGTGCTCAGACTCTGGAGGTGACTCCTCTGAGCCTGCACCAGTGTTGAATAAACCTTGCTTTTCCTTATCTCTGGCACTGTTTGTCTCCTTCCGCTGCCACGGTTTTTGTGGTTTCTGCAACAATACTAAGTAAAGTAAGTCAGGCAAAGAAAGACAAATATATATCACTTATAAGTATAACCTAATAAATGATACAATTAAATCTATATTCAAAACATAAACAGACTCACAGAGAAAAGTAACTTATGTTTACCAAAGTGGAAAGTAAGAGGGGAGGGATAAATGAGATGAATGGGACTAACAAATACAAACTACTATACATTTAAAAAAATGCAACAAGGATTTACTGTATAGCACAGAGAACTATATTCAATATTTTATAATAAAACATATGATGGAAAATTATCTGAAAAAGATATATTAACTGAATCTCTTTGCTATACACCCAAAACTAACACAATGTTGTAAATCAATTATACTTCAATTAAAAAATGAAAAAAACCAGCATAGCATATTTATCACAAAATATTAAAAAGTTTCATAAACACTATATTTTCCAGGGTATCAAAGCCACTTACTAATTTCAAGTTACTATTTTTAAATACTATATCCTCAAAGAGTAAATAATATGATTTCAAATGACTGCTAACAGATTCAGACATTTTTGGCTAATCAGCTTGTTGAAAATGAAAATCATGTCATTGACATTTTTAGTCTTTGTTCAGAACAAGTAAACTTAATCTTGGGTATATTTTCAGGAAAATCTCTGATCAATGGCTCAGAATAAATAAAAATGTAATAAGGCATGTATTTTCCCTTTTTGAGGAGTTTAATGGTGAGAAGTTCTTATCAAGAATAAGTAAATCTCTTTTTGATTTAGAAATAGATGCTCTGACAACTCTGAATAGAAAAAAAGAGAGATTTATCAAGAATAAATAAATCTCTTTTTGATTTAGAAATAGATGCTCTGACAACTCTGAATAGGAAAAAAATATCCAGAATACAAGACTTTTTATTGTGTTACTGGAAACAAAGGGATTGCTGAAAAACACTGAATCATCTTTACAACAGCGTGGTAGACTTTGTTACCAAAGTCTTATGCAGCTATGTGTGCTACCTATGTCAAACAGGTTAAAGTTACTCAAACGTTTTAATCTACAGAATCCAAGTTATTTTTCAGAATCAATCTTTCAAAGTAAAACAGGAAAAAAATCTTCCTTTTTTCCCTAGCCTGCCCATATCTTCTAAAGCTCCTTTTTCAAAGATTCGGAACTCATAAAAAGAATGAAATTATGCCTTTTGCAACAACATGAATGGACCTAGAGGGTATTATGCTTAGAGAAATGTCAGACAGATAAAGACAAATAGTGTGTGTGTGTGTGTGTGTGTGTGTGTTTTCTTACATTTGGAATCTAAAAAAATAAAACTAAGAAATGAATATAAGAAACAAAAAAATTATTCCTAGATACTGAGAACAAACTAATGGTTACCACTATGTAGAAAGGTAAGGGGAGGGGCAAGATAGAGTAAGAGGATTAAGAGGTACAAACTACTAGGAATAAAATAAATATTTTATAATAATGTTAAATGGACCATAACATAATATTCTATCTCTATGTTGAACACCTGAAACTAATGTAACACTGTAAATTAACTACACTTCAATTTAAAAAAAGAGTCAGAACTAAGTTTTCTTTTGCATCTTTCCAAAATTTTATGTAATTATATAATCAAATATATATTTTCACCTAAATAGTGTTATTTGGATAAAACTTGCTCATTTTACTTAATGATGTCAAACACTTTCATGTCACAAGTTATAGTTTCACATTTTTTAAGAACTATGTGAAATACTATATGGATGACTGTAGCTTATTTTACCAGGGTATTAGAATTTATGTTTCTTTACTTTTTTGCTCCCACAAATGAAATACAATGAAATATTCCCATGTACATATTTTCACATAAGTAATAACAACAAATTTGATGAATTCCTAGATATGGAACTGCTGTTTTTTAAAAGTATGCATTTTTGATTTTGATAAGAGGTGCAAATCACCCTTCAAAAAAGGAGGACTGATTTCTAAACCCACTAAGAGTGTATGAATATGCCTGTTTCCCCATATGATAGCCAAATTACCTTCACTATTTGCAAGCACAGTGGGACATACATTTATGCTTCAAGGATTCCTACCTACAAGGTAAGATGGCACTGGATGGAAGAAATGGCTCATAAAAGCAACTCTCAGAATGAAGGCCAGTTGTAATGAAACAAAACAAAGTCAAAGAGTACTAGAAAAATGTCTGATAAACAAGGGATGGAAAAATGGATAACTATCACTAAAGATTTAAGACACATAAAACATCACTTACTTTATATCAATCTCTATAGGATACATTTTATATTAAAGAATATAAATTATTTAAGTGAATTTACACAAGTACATATAAGCTTTGTCACCCAATTCTCTTTCTCGCCATAATTTTTAAATTCCTTTTGTGTGAGCTCTGTTGCTATTTTTTATTTTGGGGGGAAAATAGGAAAAAAAGAAGGAATATTTTATTGTGACAAAACTCTTGAAATTTTTTTCAGTCAGTATCATTTGTTTTGTGTGTTCTCAATACACATAAAGAAATGGGTAACTGGCTTTGTATTATTCTCTTGGCAACTCTTATAAAATTCAGAGTGTTGAATGTGTGTGTGTATATTGTATATGTGTACGTGTGCATGTGCTTGTGTATGTGTGTTTGTGAGAGAGAGAGACAGAAAGAGAGAAAGTATTTAAAGATTCAAACTCTGCATAAGATAGGGCTGGAAAATCTTGATCTAAATTCTACATATTTATTAATATAAAATATAAATAGTTCAGTATAAACTATGAAAATATTAAAATGACTCAATTTTAGGTATATAAAATTGAAATGTAATAGTTTATAAAAGCATATTTTATCATATTTTATATAATACAAAGTTTGTTTTAACTTTTGATAAATTAAATCTCATCATCTATATTATTTTTAAAAGTGAAACATCTCTATAAAATCTTATATATAATGATACTTTAATTGCATACTCAAGTTCTAGGAATGATGTTATCTTTTAAAACAGTATGTTTTATAGAATATTCTCAGAAAGAAAGATACTAAAAGCTGATTCTGAGTCATTGAAATCTAAATAATCCTATTTTTACAAATCAGTCTCTAAATATTTTCTATCCTAAGAAAGGCTTACCAGTTTATTAATGGCCTAATATCTGAGACCTATGTACAAATTATTTTGGAAATTTCCCTTTCCTAGCTGCCTGATGAGATGTAAAGATTATTTTTCTGCAATTGATGTTCTATTCAGTACTTGAAGAAGTCATTGAAATGTTAGTTCCTAATTATATATCACTGTGGTAGTGCTTTCATTTTATATACACTTTTATTTGATATATTAAATGTACACTGTATTTCCAGTTCAGTTACTGAAAAGTGATCATGTTTCTTATAATATCTTTTACGGTTTTCAAAATCCCACAAATGATAATTCTTGCTTGCCCTTTGATATAGCTGAAACTGTTAAGTGGAATAACTATAACAAGAAAAATATTTATAATGAATTCCTTTCAAAAGCTTCACTTTTCTTTCACTGATGTCAGATAATAGAGATCAAACATAAAATCAAATGTTCAAAGTTTTAGATTTTAAGAATGTGGATCCATCATACTGAAAAGATCATCACTAATCCCCATAATTACACAATATAAATATCCAGAAAAGACAAAGCATGTAATTTTAAGACATGACCCCATAACAGTTGATAACTGTATAGTTAAGGTCACCACACTGAGAAAAGAAGCCATCAAAAATGCAGGGCATGTTCTTTCAAAAATATGAGAAGTAATCATTTAGTGAATAATCCTTAAAATGCCACTGTTTTATGATGTGTGGAAGTGGCTCTAATTTAAATTCTGGACTGCTTATAGGTAATTAGCCTTTAGCACCAAATAATTTCTTAAAAATTATACATGATCATTAAAACCATTTCTCATCATATATCTACAGACAATATTCTAATTTTCATTAAATGCTTTAAACTTTTATAGCTTCATGTAGGCAATTAATTTTCCTTTCATTACTGAAAGGTTCTTGGTTCAGTGATTTCAAAGCATATTATTACAGTAAAAACAACTTCATAATTAAACCAAAATAACCTATAGTAAGCAAAATCAACAACATATTATTTGGCTGGGCCAACCAAGGTTGGATTTGTGAGTTAATGAACACACCACGGAGGTAGTTCAGTTCCCACTGGAAAAAAGTTCATAATATTCATACATGCATGAGTCACGGATCATCTACAACAGCAAGATGGACAAAGGAATGTAAAAAACATAAATGTAAGGTGATTCCCAATGTCTGGAATAAGCATCTTTTTAATATTAGGCTTCATTGTGTCTATGTTTAAATAAGTTGTTGCTTATTAGGGCAAGTTCTAGGAACTTTATATTTGTCTTCAGTTAATGACTGATATAAAAATCAATTACATAATATGGACTGCAACACATAAAATGATAGTTGTATTTACCTAGATTATCTTCCAACTATGACTTATGCTTTTTAAGAACAGTTCTCAAAAATGTTATTTACTGAATACTAGCTGCTACCAGAACTCATTCCCATGTTTATGCCTGTAAGTTGTTTGTTAAATCCATTTTCCAAACATGACTATGATTATCAAAGCCCTGTTGAAATACACCAGTTATTAATCTCTACCCAGTAATCCAATTCTCAAAGTGTGAAGTTAGAAATCTTTATTTTTTAAAAAATGGCAATCCTGATTTTGGTTAATTTAGTAAATACCACATTAAAAAAATTAAACATTCTAGTTTTTTTTCAGATATCTACAGTTTAAGATGAAATTTTTTAACTTTCTCCTCTTTTTTTTTCTTTTTAGGGTTGCACCTGTGACATATGGAAGTTCCCAGGCTAGGGTCTAATCAGAGCTGCAGCTGCTGGCCTACACCATAGCCACAGCAACACCAGATCTGAGCCACATCTATGACCTATGCTAGATCCTTAACCCACTGAGCAAGGCCAGGGATCAAACCCACATCCTCATGAGCACTACGCTCGGTTCTTAACTTGCTGAGCCACAATGGGGATTCCCAACTTTTTCCATTAGAATTATTTTAATGCTGCTTTTCACAGAATTATGTGAGATATTATTTTTTTATAAAAGATTTTAACACTTATGTATGAAAGTAAGTTTATTATTCTTACATCTTAGTGGGTATCTACTCTCCTGTACTTTACTCCAAACATGGCTTTTTTCCTATTAATCTGAAAGCAGATTACACTTATTGCATCAATTAATCTAAAAAATATACTAGTATAATTTAATTTCAACATTCCCCCATAATCTCACTTTCTACTCTCTCCTACTCATGTATATTCCTCACCTCTTCCATGACATTGCTTATGTCATTGCCCATTACTTTACTTTCTCTCTTACTCTTTCTTCTGGTCACCTCATTCCTATACTTCAAGTTTCAATTTGTTTCACATTTGTTGCCTCTACCCATCATTAACATGCACTCACAAAATATTTATTGCACACTTTCTATGTATCAGGTACCTGCTGTGTATAGGACACAAAGATGAGCAAGACTCCATAAGTTCTGCCAACAAGGAGTTTACAGTTTAGATCATATTAACAACTTTATCTCTCTGAGAATTCCTGTCCTAACGTATTATAAATTATCCAGAAAATTACCTCCCAATATTTTCATTTTAAAGTACAGAGGATAAATGGAGACCGATGCTTCCGCATTAGAAAATGGACTTTGGGGTTCTTTTACTACTGGCTCTGTGCATCCCAATAACTCAAGCAGTGAATAATGCCAGCATTCTTGTATTACAAGCATACCACACTAATGTGCCATGGCCTGTCTGCTGGAACATGTTAATGAAAACCTTTTCCTGTTACACTGTGAATATTTTTCTTAATACTTTTAATTTTTCTAGAAATTGTCTGAATTTCATTCTCTATTTTACTCTTTATTTCAATAGAAGCTTCCAAATATAACCTAAATATTATCTTAGAAATTATATCCTTTAGTTTTGGCTCTTTTTTGTCAGCCTGTCATATTTTTCTTCTTTTTTCTGTCTTTAGTACCCAAATTGTACTCTTTTTTCACTTTATTATTTGTTGCCTTATTTTCTATAGTTGCATAAACCAGATAATCAAAAATAATAAGAACTGTACATTATGTAAGGCTTCAATTAATTTCTAAATAAAAACATGAAGAATAAAGCATTTGGCTTTCATTCCAAGATGCTTTATCATTCAGAGATTGCCAAGATATCATAAATGCAATTATACCTTCAGAGCTGCATTCTGAACTGATTGAGGTGTCACTGGAAGTCTGACTTTTAAGGTATATTTCACTCATTATCTCAGTCTTTATCAAAAAATTTCTGTATAGAAAATTCATGAACATATGTTATAATCTCAAGGAAGGCCCCAGAGGAAAAGATTTAGGGGATTACAAATATATTTAGAGAAAGAAAAAGGCAAATGCCAATGTGCCAATCATTCTATATTGTTTTCTCTGGTCTTCATGATGAAAATCACTGTGAAATTGAGAAAAGGCTCTTTCTTACATGGTTCAGTCAAGTAGAGAGATCTCCACTGTATTGTTAATCAGAATGAGTGGAAATAACCAGTGTTAAACAAATTATTCATTGGAGACAAATGAACTCTTTGAGAATAAAATGGTGCCGTCTGGTAAATTAGCTCTTCCTCAACTTCAAATGCTACTCTAAAAGGCATATTTCTTTCTAATATTTTATTTACAAAGAATATTTATTCGCTTCTCCAATATTGGATTATGGACAAAGCATTAAAAGATACTATTAAGGGCTAGGATTAGCAGGGCAAAATGATTCTATTTCCTTCCATCGGCATAACTTTATCAAAAGCATAGGCCTATAGCACATGCTGAGGAAATTTTCACTGCTCCCTTCACCAACAAAGTGGCATTTTGCCAACAAACTACTACTCCATTAACTTAGGTTAACTCCATTAACCCTTAAAAATTTTATGAATTAGCAGTCATTTTCACACTGATGTTATTTCCAGGCCAAGATTCTATACTGAGTTTATGTTCCAACAGTTACTTTTCCCCAAAACACACAGCAAATAATAAATAAAATGTAAACATATAAAATTTAAAAAATAGTTGGACTCAAAAAATGAAATAAAACCTTTGTAGACCATAGCGAATATAAAAATCAAAATCAGCACCTGCAGCTAGAGCTATTACTGAAACCACAGCTGAGTTCTTTCTCTTAATGTGGAGAGTAGGGACTGTGCATTCATCTCTTCCAAGGTAAGTGGCAGTGGGGTGTTGTTGGCATAAGTTGTTGAATCAGACTAAGTCAAAGGGCTATGATGCCCCCTCTCATTCAGAAAGGAATGAAGGAAGGGAGGAGGGGAAGGAGGAAGGAGGGAAGGAAGAAAGCAAGGAAAGGAGGGAGGAAGGAAGAATTGAACAAAACCCACTGCTGCAAGCCTTTGTTGAGATTACATGTTTCCAAAAAACTATAGACCTAGGAAGATAGTAAGACACAGGCACATCCTCCTCTTCAGGAAGTGAGCTAAATTGCCACCAGGCTCTGCAACTGGATCATTCATGGACTCATGAGGAAATTTTCACTGCTCCCTTCACCAACAAAGTGGCATTTTGCCAACCATATCACAAGCCATAGTAAGACCTATTTTGTATAGATACTGAAAGACCCAAGTAGAAGCAAACAAAAAATACTAGATAAGGAGAATGAACTGCAGAGAAAGAGAAAAAGAATCAACAATAGTAAGACTATCCTTCCCACTAAAATGAGCCTGAATACCTACATTCCAAAATTCAAAAATAAATCTAGTCCAGAGAAACCTAATCACCAAAATCCATAATAAAAACATGGATTCTCTCCAGATGACAGTAATTTTATAGAATTATCTGACCAAGATATTCAAATGGTGAATGAGAGAAAACTTCTAATACAAAATAAGCAGGGCATTTTGAAATCAAACAGGCAAGAGTTACTGTTGTGGAACAGTGGGTCAAGAACCCAACATAGTGTCCATAAGGATGTTGGTTTAATCCTGGGTCTTGCTCAGTGGGTTAAGATCTGTTATTGCTACAAGCTGCAGTGTAGGTCACATATGTCACACAAATCTAGCATTTCTGTGGCTGTGGCATAGGCCAGCACCTATAGCTCTGATTTGACACCAAGCCTGGAACTTCCATATGCTGCAAGTGCAGCCCTAAAAAAGAAAAAAATAAATAAAGAAAGAAAGAAATTGAATAGGTAAATGTAAATTAAAATGTGATTTTTTTCAAAGAGGAAAAAATATAAGAATTTTATAAAAAAATAAAATAGGAAATGTAGCTTTTTCCCTGAACTCATAGAGGAATTTAGCAAATTAGAAGCTAACATTGAGGGATTCATTCAGAATCTCCTGTTGAGAGACAAAAAAAGATATTTTAAAAGTAAAGAAGAGATCAAAAGACATAGAGGGTAAGTTTAATAGTTCTAACATGTAATCTAAAAGTATTATCAGGAGTTCCTGCTGTGGCACAATGGGTTTGCTACACAGCACAGCATAGTTGGTTAAAGATCCAGCACTGTTGAAATTCTGATTCTTGGCCCAAGAACTCCATGTGCTATAGGGTGACCAATAAATAAATAAATAAATAAATGTATTATCAGAGTAGGATAAGGAACTGGATAGGATAAATTCAACATTTCAGGATATAATAGAAAAGAATGTCCCAAAATTAAAGAATGTCAAGTATCATTACAATGAAATTGTATTTGGAATTTTGATCATTATACATCATAAACATAGAAACACTGGTGTGAAGTTAATGAATATCATGTAAAATGATAAAATGAACAGGCTAAACAGTTTTTGGAGAGAAAATCATCACTATAATTAGAAGAGTGACATTCTTGTCATCAATAATGATAGATGCTGAAGACAACTTGAAATAACTGTCAATATATACTTTTATACCCAGGCAACATGTTATCCAGGGGAGGGGAGGAATACAAACATGTGAAAATATGCAGGTCAAGGAACTTACCATACATAAACCCACACTAGATAAAAAATAGCAGTACAACAACTCAATTATTATAATGTATACTTCAACAACAATAATTTTAAAAGCAATAGAATGGTACAAGACAAAGAGCAGGCACAGAATTTGGTAAAATATGTTGATAATCACCTGATAGGAAGAAAGTACTGATGTGTTTGCATATGCATTTTAAGAAAATGATTAAACAAAACTATTATCAACAAAATGGTTGTGGTCAGGAAATGGCCCAACTATGCTATGGCTCTTTTTTTTTTTTTTTTTTTTTTTTTTTTTGCCTTTTCTTGAGCCACTCCTGCGGCATATGGAGGTTCCCAGGCTAGGGGTCGAATCGGAGCTATAGCCACTGTCCTATGCCACAGCCACAGCAACGTGGGATCCAAGCCATGTCTGTGACCTACACCACAGCTCATGGCAATGCCAAATCCTTAACCCACTGAGCAAAGCCAGGGATCGAACCCACAACCTCATGGTTCCTAGTCAGATTTGTTAACCACTGCGCCATGACGGGAACTCTGCTATGGCTCTTATAAAGAACATAAAAGTATAATTTTATACAAAAAATATTTAGGCAAATACTAATTAAATATTTTCAAAAATAATACTATTAATTTAAAAGTATATAGTTGAAATATTTTATAAAGCTCCAAACAAGTAGATGAAGTAATACAAATATAGAAAGTTTAATATATCAGAAGGGAGAGGAGGTGGGAAAACTAACTGAAAAAAGTGGTAACAAACAGAAACAATAAAAATAACTAAAGTAAAACACCATTCAGAATAAGCGGTATTTTAGGAAATACCACATCTTGCAATTCCTTTACAGTGAGTGCTGGTCAATTATGAACTCATATCTTCTCTGTACTCATTCAACCTCTTTACTCATTCCTCTGTACTTATGCACAAAGAATAAATTAGACATGCTTGCCCTGTTTTTTTCCCTCTTTTGTTTTGTTTTGTTTAGAACTATTCTAGTCATTAACATTAGGTTACCTTAGGCCAATATAGATAGCCCTTTCAAGCTGGGTATTTTATCTAATGACAGGATTCAATGTTAAGAAAGACATCTTGGTTTCCATGTCTAAAATGCATTCCAAAATTATATTTTATCAGTTTTAAAAGTTGTATCTTACAGTAGTTTATTTCTCAATTCTCCCATACCTCTGATGGGAAACAAAATATTCATCAGAATCCTTCAAAAACGCCAAAAATAGGCACAAATTAAATTCACCAATTATTGGAAACACTGTGATATTATACTCTAAAAAAAAAAAAAAAATCCCAGCTGTATGCTGCTTAAAAGAGACAAAACTCAAAGAGAACTACAATGAAATATTAACGATGAAAGGAATAACATAGGCATACCCTATAAATACTAGTTATCTATTGAGTCTGCCCCCCCAAGCATGTTCTTCTGAACCCTATGAGATAGCTTATTTTTTGTTTGTTTCTGTTTTTGTTTTTGCATTTTAGGACTGCACCCAAGGCATATGGAGATTCCCAGGCTAGGGGACCAATCAGAGCTAAGGCTGCCAGTCTACGCCACCACCACAGCAATGCAGGATCCAAGCTGTGTCTTCAACCTAAAGCACAGCTCACAGCAATGCCAGATCCTTAACCCACTGAGTGAGGCCAGGGATTGAATCCACAAGCTCATGGTTCCTAGTCGGATTTGTTTCCACTGCACCACAAGAATTCCTTATTTTTATTTTTGTAATCTGGAAGTGGAAAATGAGGTACAGAATATTTAAATAATTTTCTCAGTTATGTACCTAATAAGTGACCGAGTTGGGACATGGACTCAAGAATATTTTACAAAATAATAACAAAGCAAACTGTAGCAATATTCAACAAGCCAGAATTTGAAATAAAATGGTTAAAAGGGATAAACTAAAATAATGCATAATGCATTTTAAAAAATTCTCCTGCAAGAAGCTATAACTCTCATCATAAATCTGTATACATAGAATAATACTGTCCTAAAAGAAAAAGTGATATTAAAAAGAAAAATAATTAAATATGCAAAAATTTCAAAAAAGTTAACCAGCTTTATTGTGTGTGTGAATGTGTCTGTATGCATGTGTGTGTATGAAATATACATTATTTTAAATATTACAGGGAACATTTGTAAAATTTGACTATGTTGTATAAAAATTAGTATAAATACACTTCAAATCATTGATATCACATATAGCATAATTTCTCACCATGGTTTAATTAGATTAGAAATGAACTATAATAAGTAAAAAAAAAAATACAAACATGTTTTGAAACTTAGAGATATACTCCTAAAGTATGCTAAAGATGTGGAAATCTTAAGAACAATTATAAGGTAAATCTTCATATCAAGAAATTAGGAAAAGAACAACAAAATTAGTTTCATTTAAAGAGAAGAAAGAAAACAAGAAGAAAACTATAAAATAAACAGAAACAGATGCTGATTTTTAAAATTCATAAAGGTATATGGAACAAATGGCTGACAGGGGCCTGCTGTATAGCACAGGGAACTCTACCCAATATTCTGCTAGAGTCTACGTGGTAAAAGAATGGATGTATGTATAACTGAATCATTTGCTTGTACAATAGAAATTATCACAACATTGTAAAACAATTATACTTCAATAAAACTTATAAAATGAAAAAAATGATAAAAAAGACAAACATTTGCCAAAATTCATAAAAAGAAAAGGAATGGGACATTATTTCAATATTAAGAACAAAAAGAACGTGGGCTATAACTAAAGGAAGAACACATTTTTAAAAGCCCAAGATCAATTTAAAGCTATGAATTTGAAAATACAGAAGTTTTTTTTTCTAGAATGATATAAATTGCCAAATTTGACTCAAGAAGTAGTAGAAAATGAGATTAAATCATTAATTAAACTGAATTTGGACTCAAAAATCCTTAAACAGAGTAAAGTAATTTTGCAGGATTTATCAAACTTTTAAGGAAAAGGTAATCCCTGTAAATATAGTCCTTATAATCACAGAAACTTCTTTAAAAACTAAAAAATGATGGAGGTCTATACAATCCATTTTATGCTGCTAACACATCTTCATATCCAAATAGGGGTATAATATTTAACACATGGTACTTGAGAATGATTTCTGCATTTGGATCCAGAAGAAATTGGATTCTATTTCAGAATCTATATAATGATTAATTTCAAATGGACTAATAACCAGAAACTAAATAAGAGGACTGAAACTTTAGAATTTTCAGAAGAAAAGATGTTATTTTTTGGAAAGAGGATAGAAAAATACTTCTTCAAATAGACACTCTCATATGCTCACATCAAAATGAAAAGATTGGTAAAATTCACTAAATTACTATTTTAACTTTTCTGAATAATAAATGATACCATAACAAGGAAAAGTGATAAAGAAATATGTAAGAATTTATCTGCAATACTCAAAACTGATAAAGTAGTAGTGTCCTGGATATACTGACAAGACCTAAAAATTAAAAGAAAGAGACATTAACATAAGAGAATAATGAAGGGGTAGAAATAAACAATTCACGGAAGATGAAACATTATGATTAGAAAGACAACGTACCATTCTCACACACAAAAATTAGGACCTCTCTATGAATGGTATAGAAAGCATGGAAAATAAGAAACACCATTTTAACAAATCAGGAAATTACCCTGGTGATCTTTAAGATGCTTATATTCCATAGATCAGAAATTCCACTTCCAGATATGCATCCAGAAGATTCTCTTGCCTGTGTACAAAGGCAGATATATACAACAATGTAAATTGTGGTAGGAGTATTTTTTAATAGCAATAATCTGGAACTATGAATTATTCTTCATATAATGGAATTTTATAGAATAGATTAAATGAATGAAATATCGGTATGGATATAATTCTTAAATGTAATATTTTATCCAAAAATGAGGAACTGAATATATGGTATTGGAAGTCTGGTAGACTATATTATCTTTTGCAATTATTTCCTTCCCTGAAAGAGGATTATATGGCTGCACACACTGACTTTGGGGTTGCTGCAAAATGCGCTTTAGCCAATGAAATGTGAGCACATGTGGCTTATGTCATAGCAGATGCTCTAAAAGAGTCTTCTAAGGTTCTAACAACTTTCTTTCTCTTCCCTCTCTGCCTCTGGAATAGTATATTCCTGACTGGTACTATTCATCCAGCTTGGGTTCTGGACTGAACAGTTCTTCAGAGAAAAACTGCAGCTATCTACTGATGATTACATGAAATATGAGAAGTACACTTCCGTTGTTTTTTAAGTCACTCAGATATGGCATTTTCCTTTCTACCTTTTCCTTGTCATCTCATTGCTTCTTCTTTTCCTTCTTCTTTCCCTCTTTGCTCCCCTCTCCTTCCTTCCCCTTCTTACTGCTTCCACTCTTCATTCTCCTCCTTCTTCACTTTTGTTAATGCAACCTTATTTAAAATAAAGGCAATCTATACAATTTAAAATATTTAGAAAATAATACTATATCTTAGATATGTAAATATGCAATTTAAAAAAAAATGAAAATGTGGGAGTACCCATTATGGCTCAGTGATAACAAGTCAGAAACCTGACTAGGATCCATTAGGATGCAGGTCCCATCCCAGGCCCCTCTCAGTTGGTTAAGGATCCAGTGTTGCTATGAGGTGTGGTGTAGGTCACAGAAGTGGCTTGGATCCAGTATTGCTGTGGCTGTGGTGTAGGACGGCATCTGAAGCTTCGATTAGACCCCTGGCCTGGGAACTTCCGTATGCTACTGGTGCTGTCCTAAAAAGAAAAAAAAAATTTGATGAATATATAGGAAGAGATAGTGTTTCAGATGGGGAGAGGAACCCAGGAAGTCACAATGTTTCAGTTTTATCTTTATCAAAAATAAGTAATCCAAATATGTTAGATTTGATGAAATAGTAAGACACATAATTGTTCTTTATTCTCTATTCTTGTTTTGTATGCACAAAGTATTTCACAGTACTTTTTTTTTTGATAGAAAGTACTATATATCTCTTACTAAAATTTCAGGCGCAGACAATAAAGAAGCATTTGAAAATTCCCCTCTAATCACGCTTGAGAGAGTCTCTTTGATTCCAGAATTAGAACTAAATTCAAACTCAGTTGCCAACATTTATCTGTCTGATTCTTTTGAGATTTAGTTTCAACTATTGATCAGAGATGAGATATGCCTTAAAGTTGTTCTACATATTAAAAAGGAATGATTCCTTTTCAATGCCTAAGTATATAATAATTTTAAGTGTGGAAGATATATTGGTTTTCTCTCCCAAATGTCATGGTCTAATACTAGGTAAGTTCTACTTTGAAGAACACTAGTAGCTTAGATGATAATTCATTCTTAATATCAGATCAAACAACTATAGGGAGAAATTTACAAGAACTATTTTAACTTTATAATGAAAGTCTGACATTACTTTTAAAAATATTACCTTATTAATATAATCTCTATTTTTTTTAATCAGAGGTTAGTACACAGTTTTCCACAAAGAGTCAGAGTGTAAATATTTTCAAATTTGTGAGCCATCTGGTCTCTGTTGTAATAACTCAATTCTGCCCTTGTAATGCAAAAGCAGACATATATGAAATTAAATGAATTAAGCATGGCTATGCTCTAACAAAACTCTAATCATGAACCTGAAATTTGAATTTCATATAATTTTCACTTGTCATGAAATATTTGTTTTCTTTTTTGTTTCTTCAACCATTTATAATTATAAGCATTTATAATTATAAACTTTCTTAGCCTGAAAGCCGTTCAAAAACAGATGGCAGGCTACATTTGACACGCAGGTTTTAGTTGGTTGACTCCTATCCCCTGTTCTTTTCATTGACATCAAACGTAAAAAAAAAAAAAAGCACTGATGTTAATATGTATGTAATATGCAACATGGATCATCTATATTCTTAATGATTTGGTTTCTTAGGAAAGCTTTATAATACAGAGATGTTTTCATCTCTGTGCTCCTAGTCAGAGTGTTTTAATTTACAGTATTTATTATATGAAAGATTACTGGATTTTAACTTGGGTTACTTTGGAGAATTTTTAGAAATGGCAATTTACTTCATAAAGGTCACATTTGAGGTTTCTTACTTTTAAATGTTGGAAATGTTGGTTTTCTGCTTTTATAAGCTTATTAAAAACTAATGTTGTGGATGGACAACCCCTTGTGGTTCTTATGATTGCAAGAGACCCTTCAGTAATAACCATGAGGAAACTTTGAAAAATTGGAAAAACAAAGTTTATTACTTACAGTCCTGTAAAGCACATGGCACACCTGGGGCCACACAGTAAGGCTGTCAGGTCTTAGAGTAGACAGAGAGATCACAGGGAATTAAGTTTCTGCTTTATTGAATATGGAGTATGAGGGCTAGGGTCTCATAGGCTCACTCTTTATTGTTGAATTTAAAACAAAAGTTTAAAGTTCAGGAAGAGAAAAAATAAGTGGGCAAATGGCCAATCACTAAAATTAACCAGGATTTCTAAAACAAAGAAGATGTGGTACATGTATACAATGGGATACTACTCAGCCATAAAAAGTACAAAATAATGCCATTTGTAGCAACATGCATACAACTTGAGAGTCTCAAACTAAGTGAAGTAAGTCAGAAAGAGAAAGAGAAAGACAAATACAATATGCAGAATCTAAAATATGGCACAAATGATACTATCTATAAAACAGAAACAGATCATGGACATGGATAACAGACTTGTGTTTGCCAGGATGGAGGGAAGAGAGAGTAGGAAAGGCAGGGAATTTGGAGTTGCTAGATGCAAACTATTACATTTAGAAGAGATAAGCAATGAGATCTTACTGTATAGCAGGCACTATATCCAATGTCTTGGGTTAGAACATGATAGAAGATAGCATGAAAAAGAAGGTGTATATATGTATGACTAGGTCGCTTTGCTATATAGCAAAAATTGAAGGAACATTGTAAATCATCTATACTTTAAGAAAAAAAATTTTTTTTAAATGAGCTTCTGTGCAGGAGAGATGTTCTGAGTTTTCATCTAGACCAATGGATGGGAATGTACTGATTCAATGTGATGGTCTTTGAAGAAGATGCCTCAGCAATCAAAGACTAAGTGAGGTATTTGCATTACGAAAAAGAAAATCAATCAAACAAATAAACAAACAAAAAACCCCATAGACTTTCAATGTCAAAGTCTATTTTAAATCTAATTGGGGAGTTCCCATAATGGCTCAGTGGAAACAACCCATGAGGATGCAGGGTCTATCCCTGGCCTCACTCAGTGGGTTAAGGACCCAGCTGTGAGCTGTGGTTTAGGTCGCAGACAAGGCCCAGATCCATCGTTGCTGTGGCTATGGCATAGGCTGGTAGCTATTGCTCCAACTCGATCCCTAGCCCCTCCACATGCTGTGGGTGTTGCCCTAAAAGACAAAAAAATAAAAAAATAAATCTAATTGGATAATTTAATTGTTTTAAGATTGTCTGGTTTTACCCAGCTGAACTTTAATGTTTCCCTTCCTGAATCACTGAGTTTTTTATTTTGATAATTATCTGTCTTATTTCATAACCCAAAACAGCCCTGGTATAGGCTACAATACAGTAGAAAATTTTAAAGCTTCATTGCCTAGGATGCAATGATCTTTCTCAGCTAATAATATCTGAGATTTCAGACCTCTTTTTTTTCTTTAAGTATTCATAAGTTAACATTAGAGAAGAGGTTATCTAGTCAAATTTTTATATTTTGGTAATAACTTCATTTTTTTCGAATGTGAGAAATTTTAATGTGTAAAAAATAGTTTAAATGTGAAAATGTAGCTAAAAATGTTCTTTAAAAATGTTGCATTTCTAAAAATTATTAATACTTTTATTTGTTCTATTTGTTGTTCATGATATGGTGATTGTACATTGCATGGAAAATGATATCTCTCTAAAGATTTTAATTTTAGTTGTAATTTTCAGTCTTTTTCCTTATGTAGAATTTTGCTTTTTCATAGTCAAGGAAACTATATTAATGTAATTACTATTCTGCATTTATATTGCAGATTTAACATTTTTACATTGATATGTCAAATGATTAATTTGCAAACTATAAACATCAAATGGAAGCATATTAAAATTAAAAAAATATTTAGCAGGTATTAATTCATTAGTTTTGTTTTTTAAGCATATATTTTGCTAATAACACTTACATAATCCATTAACTTTAGCAAAGTTATACAAAGGTGAAACATAAACCACAATTATATTGACATCACTTGTATATCAATCATCTCTTCATCTCTTTTCTTTCAATTGTTTTGTTTCAATCATTTCTAAAGAGAGAAACTAAAAGAAAATGCAGTAACTGGGGATAGTATAAATTTTACAATACTTCCAATAAAACAAGAGGTATGGTTGGCAAAGTGTGGTCCATGGGCACACAGGAGTCCCTTAGTCCTTTTCAAGAGATCTGTAAGGTCAAAACTATTTTAGTAATAACATTAAGATGTTTGCTTTTCTTCTTTTGTTGGCATTTGCACAGATACTGAAAAAACACTGACAAGTAAAACTACTGTCCTTTTACCATGGATCACTGCAGTGGCAACAAACTATATTGATAATTTTTGTATTGTTCATTTTTACAAACACACCTAAAAAACAAATGTCTTGAGGAAGCAATAAAAACATTTGGTTTATTACATCTTCATCCTTAATTCTATGTCTTTTTAATATTAAGCCTATTTACACTAGCTCACAAGAGTAAACTGTACGCACTCCGGACAACTCTATATTTGCCTGAAATAACTCATGACAGGAGAATTAATACCACAGAAACTGGCAAATCCTACAAATCGTAGCTATGATTATGGCTTAAATTAAAAGACAACACAAACTATTAGCAAGAACAGAACAACTGAAACACTTACACTTTCCTCACAGCAACAGAATATAGTACAACCACATTGGAAAAATGGTTTCCACTTTGGAAAACGTTTCTCATAAATGTCTTAAAAAAGACCTAGAAATTCCACTGCTAGGTTTTGACCCAAGAGTAATGAAAATAAACATTCACGGAGAGGTTTGTTCAAGAATGTTTATAGTAGCTTTGTTAATGATAGTTAAAAACTTGGAAGACTACATTTGAATATCAATTCAGTTAAACATCATTAAAGTTATACTTTGGTATATTTGTGTTCTCATTAATACTACTTGGCAATAAAATAAAGTGCATTATTGATAAACTCAACAAAATAGATAAATTTCAAAAGTATTATGGTGAGTCCACAATGTATGACTATATGAAGTTCAAAAATAGGCTAAACTAATCTACAGTGAAGGAAACAGTAGTGGATGTTTATAGATGAGAGGACAACCATCTTCACGTAGAGTGCCCTACTTTTACAGATTTCATTTGTGAATACTTACATGAAGAAACATTTTACAGTAAATGCAATTGTAAATATCATGACAATAAAATGCAATCAAAATGTTGTGAACAGAGATATGACAGAAATAGAGGTCAGAGTCAAGGCAAGAATACAAATTACATTGTATCCCTCAATCTACAAAGACATTACATTTCCCCAAAATGCTGAATAATTGAACTACTGTTGTACATTAAAAATAAAATGAGGCATTCACGTCGTGGCGCAGTGGTTAACGAATCTGACTAGGAATGATGAGGTTGTGGGTTCAATCTCTGGCCTTGCTCAGTGGGTTAGGGATCTGGCGTTGCCGTGAGCTGTGGTGTGGGTCACAGATGCGGCTCGGATCCTGCATTGTTGTGGCTTTGGTGTAGGCCGGCAGCTACAGCTCCAACTGGACCCCTAGCCTGGGAACCTCCATATGCTGCGAGAGTGGCCCAAGAAATGGCAAAAAGACAAAATAAATAAATAAAATAAAATAAAATAAAATGAAAAACTCCCTCTCCCCCAGCTAAAAAAAGGCACTAGCAAACAGTAACTGATTTTATTCATTTGGCGTATGTAAGAATAGAGCTATATCTAGTCACCTGTGATGGAACACGGTGGAGGATAATGTGAGCAAAAGAATGTATGTATGTATATATGTATGTATACGTATATGACTGGGTCACTTTTTTGTACAGCAGAAAGTGACAGAACATTGTAAATCAACTATAATAGAAAATCTTCAAAAAAAGAATAAAGTTAATATGACTCTGATAATATAAAAGGGGATTTAAAAATTACACATGGTTAATTACATAATCTTTTGAAAGCAGCTCTATTGCCCCTTTCCTCTTTACCTGTTTCTGTTACTTCTAACCTTAAAAACCTAGTTATATGAATGAGATCACTAAGCAATTGAAACTAACTCCTGGTTTGTGCGTTCCTTAATGAACATCATACCTTGCCTAATATGTTGATTCTTTGATTCTTTTCCTAGATAAAAATGACTAAAAATGAAGAATTAAGTAGTTAACGATTAATTCTCTACCACCAGTAGCCCCCTAAGGAACTCAGCAGTCAGATCTCTTGGGCAAGATAATATCAGAAGAGAGAGTCTATCAGTGTGCTTGCAGTGGAGAATGAGGCAGAACTCAACCTTCTGCCTTCATGATTGAGATTCTTTCCCCCATTTTTCCCTTTAAAAACTGTCATGGTTGAGCAGAATCTTTGGAGTTGATCTCTGAACCCAAGTTCACCTTCTCCCCAGATTGCCAGCTTTTCTGATTAGACCACCTTTCCTCTCTATTGATATTTGCCTCTGGAATTATTGGCTTTCAAGTGGCAAGCAACTAAATCTGAGTTTAGTTATTTTTCAGCATTATTTCAATAACCATTTTATTGAGCAACGTGCTTGATAAGAATGTTAAAAGTACAACTCCACAGTGGACTGGATGGCAATAGAACATGTTATATCTGCTTGATATTTTTAATAGATAGTATGTTGAAAATATTGTAATATGACTTAAAGTTCTCTTTCATGTGATAAAATTCAAAATACAGTTTATTATACAACTACACTGTATACCTAGCTAAACATGACATAGATTGTTACTATCAATGTATTCTTTTTTATGTGTAAGGTCATTGTGACCTGGATTCAGATGTTAATTGCTTTATGTTTTAATAAAAGTCATGCATCATTGCATTAAGTGAAGCAAGGCATTTGATAAAATAGAACATTGCTATTAACCTCTAACATTAGTGTGTAGGGAGGCAGAGACAAGTTTAATAACTCAGGGATAAAATACTCACAGTATAATTACCTAAGCCTGCTTTACCCTGGTGCATTAACTTAGGGCAATAAACTTGAGTTTATTGACAAAACGGCATTAAATCCTTATCAATAATCAATTGTACCCATTTTATAACTTACTAAGTGACCGATTCTTTAAAATGTGGTCACGATCTGACGTCTGACTTTTTTTAGTTATTATTTTTTTTGTTGTTTTGCCTTTTCTAGGGCCACTCCCGTGGCACATGGAGGTTCCCAGGCTGGGGGTCTAATCAGAGCTGTAGCCACTGGCCTGCACCACAGCCACAGCAATGCTGGATCCGAGCCACATCTATGACCTACACCATAGCTCATGGCAACACCTGATCCTTAACCCACTGAAGCAAGGCCAGGGATCGAACCCACAACCCCGTGGTTCCTAGTCAGATTTGTTAACCACTGAGCCACAACGGGAAGTCCTGATGTCTGACTTGGTAATGTAGTTTTACCACTATATGACGCAGACTTAGATATCTGCCCAATACTACATGAATTTAGAATATGTAAACTTAAGCATTTAGTTTTTGAAAAAGGCTGGTTTGTGTTTCAGTCTATCTCATCAAATATTACTTCTGGCTGTATCATGTATTTTTACATAAATTTACAAGTTTTATAAAGATTAGCAAAAAAAAAAACATTTCCTAGTAGCATATAAAAAGTGATGTTCCAAAATGTAATTTTAATTGTTTAAAATATCTATCTTGTATACAAGCATAAAAAGGTTTCGTGATAAAATTCATTTCACTATTAAGAAGATATAAGAAATTAGTTTTACCTTTCTTCCCACTCATTTCATTTGATTGTTTATATTCCCTTTGTTCATATAGTTTTAAGTGTTTCTTTGTAAGGAATTTATTTTTGAAGTATATATGAATTCAAGTAAGGTAAAACTATCATCCACCACCAATAAGAGTTAATTTTAATAAAGACAGCTAAATGTGATCTTTATAGGAATATTGGAAGTCTCTAAGAAAAAATGTTTGAGATATCCAAAATACATTTTTTCTATCTCAAAATGCGTTTTGTGGAGCTCTCCTTGTGGCTCAATGTGTTAAAGAACTGACATAGCCTCCATGAGGATGCAGGTTTGATACCTGGTCTCACTCGATGGGTCAAGGATCTGGTGATATAAGAACCACACAATGGCACAGATCACAGATGTGGCCTGGATTGGTGTTGCCATGGCTATAGCATAGGCCTACAGCTGAAGCTCCAATTCAACCCCTAGACTGGAAACTCCCATATGCTGCAGGTATAGCTATAAAAGGAAAAAAAAAAAAAAGCATTTTGAAATAATGAATAAGTAATCAATATTTGAAAAATTATTTAGAAAAGCATAAGTTCTACTATTAAATGAAATTAAGCAATGGATCTAAAGAAACTTTTGATATAAATTTCAATCCATAAGCAAATCTTTATGTGGCTTCTCCTCTGGAAGAATGGCCCTAATGTTACAGATCTGAAAACATATACTTTTAAGTCATGAGAATGAAGATACTGTCAAATAGTTGCTGTATTCCTCTCAGAAGTTAAAAAACAAATTCATCAATATATTCTCATTCACATTTATAAACCCATTTATGATTAATATTTCATTATTATTTATTATTTAATGTACTGTCAAATGAAAAGAGAAAAAAATGTTCTACAATTAGTTACACATCTGAGTAGCCATTCCAACAATCTAGGTTTCCACCAACATGTTATATTCTGTGAATTTATAGGGCCTGTCAAATTGATCTAAAAAATAGTGTGACACAGGTATAAGTCAAGATTAAAAAAGATACGTTTATTAATGGAAATAACAGTGTAACTTAACAAAACATAATAAATTTAGAAAACTTAATTCTAGGTATTTTCTTTCAGGAAGACAATGAGATTTAATATATAGTAAGGGAGGTTCACCATGGCCAGAAATTAATTTACAAGCTCATTCCAGAAATCTTATAGAGAATAAGCATATCCAAGGCCAAAGAAACAGTAGTAAAATGAAATCTATCACAGAAACATAGCTGACCTCCATGTCCATTAGTTTTGCTCATCCAGGAGGGTAACTGACTATTATGATGACTATTAAATTTAAGTGTAAGGCGGAGTGAAGAATAGCTTTTAGCTATTTCATATTTTTATGGCCCAGAGGTGAAGGCATGTTTCAAAACTGCTTGTAGTTTTGAAGCATGAATACCACAGGGAAGAGGGTATTAAAAAAAAAAAAAAAAGAAAGCAAAATTCATTAGACCAGGAATTCTACTGATAAATCAAAAAAAGACAGAAGTCCACATAGAAAAATCATGGAAGAGTTACAAAAAGCAAATCCTTTCCAATTCTATGTAATAAAGGCTAAAGTATATTTCATGTGGAACTTGGCAGTGATATGAAAAAATTCCCAAATGGCAAAGGTGTTAGGTGATTTCAATGGTGTTATTTAGACTGTACTTGGAAAATGCTAGCAAAGTTGAGAAATAATAAGACAAATAATCTTTCTCCCTATTTATACTCAATAGACCCTCTTGTTCCTATTTTTAAGAAATATTTTTATAATCTTATTGATTATAAGATTTATTTATGGTATTGCCATAAACTAAAAGACTAGATGAGATAATGTGCTCATCTAAATCAACAAGTGACATTAAAATTAATTCAAAGCACAAAAATAGAATGGCCTATCAAAAACTATAGTAAATTTTGGAGTTCCTGTTGTGGCTCAGCGGAAATGAACCTGACTAATATCCATGATGATTCAGGTTAGATCTCTGGTCCCACTCAGCAGGTTAAGGATCTGGAATCGCTGTGAGCTATGGTGTAGGTCACAGATGTGGCTTGGATCTGGCATTGCTGTGGCTGTGGTGTAGGCCAGCAGCTCTAGTTCTTATTTGACCCCCTAGCCTGGGAACTTCCATGTGCTGCACCAGCAGCCCTAAAAAGAAAAGAAAAAAACTATAGTAAATCTTAATGAGCTGATGATAGAGCTGTTATTGGTAGTGTTTGCTCAATTAATTTAAAGGAGAAGAAGAAATATAATGTCTGATTACAAACATTCTCAGAAGGCATTATTTATTAAATATGTGGCTTCAAAAATACCTTTAATAAATTTAGTTGACCTTTTGAAATAAAAAAACATAAGTGATCAAAAATTTATTATTATTACATTTTTGTTTATTAGAGTTGTTAACTTTAGTATGTATTCTTGGTATTATCATATAATCAAAGCATGCAAGGATTTTTTCCAAAGGATTATTTGTTCCCTTCTAAAAGATATGAAAGTAACTGTGGTTTTCTTTTCTTTTTACTTATTATTGTTTTATGTCTTTGATTTCATAATAGTATTGTCATTTCTCTTTTTCTTTTCTTCCTATCTTCCATTCAAGCTACAAATAAGAGCTGATTATCCTTCCCAAAGCAAAAAGTAGAGGCTATCAAATTACATTCATATGACTCAACAACCCCATCTGAGTATATACCTGGACAAAATTATAGTTCAAAAAGATATATGTACCTCTACATAGATAGCAGCACAATTCACAATAGCCAAGACATAGAAATAACCTAAATGCCCATCCACAGATGAATGGATTAAAAAAACAGTATAATGGAATACTACTCAACCATAAAAAAGAATGAAATAATGCCATTTGTAGCAACATGGATGCAACAACTGGTACAACCACTAAGGAAAACAATATGGAGATTCCTCAGAAAATTAAATATACAACTACCATATGATTCAGTGATCCCATTTCTGGGCATATATCCAGATAAAACTATGATTCAAAAAGATTTATTCACCCCTATGTTCATAGCAGTTATATTCAAAATAGCCAAGACATAGCTGTCCAACCTAAAGGTCCATTGACAGATAAATGAATTAAGAAGATTTCATACATATATACAATGGAATACTACTCAGTCATAAAAAGGAATGAAATAATGCCATTTGTAGAAACATGGATGCAAGTAGAGTTTCTCATTCTAAGTGAAGTAAGTCAGAAAGAGAAAGACAAATACCATATGATATCACTTATATCACTTATATGTAGAATCGAAAATATGGCATAAATGAAACTTTCTACCAAACAGAAACAGACTCACAGATGTAGAAAACAGACTTGTGGTTGCCAAGAGGGAGGAGGTAGAGAGTGGGATGGACTTGGAGTTTGGGGTTAGTATATGCAAACTATTACATTTAGAATGGATAAAAAAATGAGGGCCTACTGTATAGCACAGAGAGCTATATCTGGTCTTCTGGGATAGACAATGATGGGAAATATTATGGAAAAGTGAGTGTATAGATGTGTAAGACTGAGTTGCTTGGCTGTAAAGAAGAAATTGGCACAACATTGTAAATTGACTATACTTTAATTTAAAAAAGTCTGTCAATGACTGAATTATATCTCCACTCTCCACCAAGTCAGAGACTTGTGATCATAGAGAACACAGCCAGTGAACAGCTTGCATTTTTCCCATCTTCTTACTATTTGGTACTCCCAAAATACCCATAGAAGCAGTGTATATCTAGGAAAAGAATAAAGCTTGACTTGTTATTGAATCCATTTCATAATAAAAGAGTTGAGAGTTCTCAAACCAGTTGCAGAGTCATGGATTTATAAGGAATCACAAGAACATACAAAAGCACAAAAGCATTCAGTTGTATTTAAAGGATCTTTACATTTATTTTCCAAAAATGGTGGACAGGAGAGTGTCTAAATTTGATCTCCTGAGTTGCATAAAATAACCTATTGTTTCACTGAATGGCTAAGTAGCATATTATAGCTGTTATCTGCACCAAAAATATACATGTCAAATAGCAAATCCATTAGGTCCTTACTGGTACGGGCATATGTTGCATGATCTTATTGAACTTTGCTTTATTGTACTTCACAGATGATTTTTTTTTTTTTAAACCAATTGAAGGTCTGTGGGAAGCCTGCATGAAACAAGTTTATGGGCACCATTTTTTCCAAGAACATTTTCTCATTCTGTGTTTCTGTGTCAAATTTTGGTAATTCTTGCAATATTTCAAAGTTTTTCATTATTATTGAATTTGTTATAGCAATCTGTGATCAATGATCTTTGATGTTACTATGAAAATATTTTCGGGCAATACAAACCAGAACTATATAAAACAAAGAAATTAACTTCACATGTTAATGTGTTTTCTGATTGCCCCAATAACTGGACATTTCCCCATCTCTCTCTCTTTTCTTAGGCCTCCCTATTTCCAGAGACATTACAATACCAAAATTAGGCCAGTTAATAACCCTAGAGTGGTTTTTAAATATTCAAGTGAAGGGAAGAGTCCATTTCTCTCACTTAAAATAAAAATCTAGAAATGATTTAGTGAGGAAGTCATGTCAAAAGCATAGAGAGGCCAAAATCTAGGCCTCTTGTGTCAAACAGCCAAGCTGTTAATGCAAAGGAAGAAGTTTCTGAAGGGAATTAAAAGCGAACACAGGAATGATAAGAAAGTGAAACAGCCTTATTGTTGTTATGAAGTTTTAGTGGTCTGGATAGAAGATCATACCAGTCACACCATTCCCTTAAACCAGTGCCTAATACAGAGCAAGGCCCCAACTCTCTTTCATTCTGTGAAGACTAAAAGAGATGAGGAAGTTGCAGAAGAAATGTTTGAAATTGATTCATGAGGTTGAAGGAAAGATGCCAACTCCATAACATAAAAGGTGAAGCAGCAAGTACTGATATAGAAACTGCAGTAAATTATACAGAAGATCTAAGATAATTAACAAAGGTACTTAACACAAAACTACAAATTTTCAACACAGACAAAACAGCCTTCTATTGGAAGATGCCATCTAGTACTTTCACAGCTAGAGTGAATAAGTCAAATCCCAGCTACAACAATTTCAAAGGACAGGCTGACTTTTTTGTCAGAGGCTACTGTAGCAGGTGATTTTAAGTTGAAGTCAATGCCCATTTACCATTTTGAAAATTCTAGGACTCTTCAGAACTATGCTAAATCTACTCTGCCTGTGGTCTATAAATGGAACAACAAAGCCTGGGTGACAGCATATCTATTTACCACACGACTTACTGTTTTAAGCTCAACGTTGAGATCTACTGTTCAGAAACAAAACAAAACAAAACAAAACAACCTTTTCAAAATATCACTGTGTATTGACAATGCATCTGGTCACCCAGGGGTGCTAATTGGGATGTACGGTGCAAATAATGTTGAGTTCATGCTTGATATACAACAATCTGCAGCCATGGATGAAGGAGTGCTTTTGACTTCCACGTCTATTATTTAAGAAATTCATTTTTGGAGTTCCCATCATGGCACAATAGAAACAAATCAGACTAGGAACCATGAGGTTGCAGGTTCGGTCCCTGGCCTCGCTCAGTGGGTTGGGGGTCCGGCGTTGCCATGAGCTGTAGTATAGGTTGCAGACACAGCTTGGATCTGGCGTTGCTGTGGCTGTGGTGTAGGCCAGCAGCAACAGCTCTGATTAGACCCTAGCCTGGGAACCTCCATATGCCGTGGGTGCGGCCCTAAAAAGGACAAAAGACAAAAGACAAAAAAAAAAAAAAAAGAAAGAAAGAAAATCATTTTTGAAAGGTATAGCTGCTATACAGAGTTATTCCTCTGATTGATCAGGGCAAAGTAAAATGAAATCTTTTTCTGGAAAGGATTCACCATTCTAGATAGCATTAAGAACATATGTGATTCATGGGAAGAGGCCACATATAAATACTAAAAGGAGTTTGAAAAAAGTTAATTCCAACCCTCATGGCAGACTTTGAAGAATTCAAGACTTCAGTGGCAGAAGTAACTACAGATATGGTAGAAATAACAACAGAACTAGAATTAGAAGTGGATCCTGGGAGTTTACATCATGGCTCAATGGTAATGAATCTGACTAGGATCCATGAGGATGTGGGTTCCATCCTTAGCCTCACTCAGTGGATTAAGGATCTGGTGTTGCTGTGAGCTGTGGTATAGGTCGCAGATGCGGTTCAGATCTGGCGTTGCTGTTGTTGCTTCTTATGGATGAGCAAAAAAAGGGGTTTCTTGAGATTAAACCTACTCCTGGCAAAAATGCTGTGAAGATTGTGAAATGACAACAAAGGATTTAGATTATTACATAAACTTAGTTAATAAAGCACTGGCAATTTAAAAGAAGTTCTACTATGAATTAAATGCTATCAGTATTTCATGTTACAGAGAAATCATTAGCGTAAAGAAAAGTTAATCAATGCAGCCAACTTCACTGTTTTCTTATTTTACGAAATTTTCACAACCGCTCCAACCTTCAGCAACCATCCCTGGATCAGTCAGCAGCCATCAGCATGGAGGCAAGACCCTCCATTAGCAAGAAGATTACAATTTACTGAAAACTCATATAGTTAGCATTAGCAGTTTTTAGCAGTAGTATGTAAATGTCTTGAGACATAATACTACTGCACACTTAACAGACTACAGTTAATATAAACATAATTTTTTATGTTCTTAGAAATCCCAGAATTCATGTTACTCACTTTATGGCAATATTCACTTTATTGGGGGAGTCCAATATTCACACTAACTCTGAAATATGACTGTAATTCCATCACAGTATAACTCTAATAATACTTAGCTTGAACTAAAAGTTTTCCTTATAGAGTTTGTTAGTGAGCACTGTGTTTTTGATATGCTAAATTGCTATAATTTCATATTCAAAAGTACAATCTACTGCCAATAACATTTTAACTTTGAAAAAGACTGACCATTATAAAAGAATAATAAGTATAAATATAATTTACTAATGTGGATATTAAGATCAATTTGGCCTGCATATGGCAGATGTATTATAATTTGCTTAGCATTTTTTATCCCATGTACTTTCAGAAACAGGAGAGAGGCACATGCATTTATAAACACATAAGCTAAGATCCAATTTTCTGGTCAAATATAGTCTGATCTACAAAATGGATGGTCACAATTGAAGGTAAATGTCCTCTTTCTTTATTTGGCAGATTATGTGATATATAGGGAAAGACTTAATGGTAAACCAAATTTTTAAGAACGCTAATTCTGTGTTATTTTTCATTTTTTAAAAAATGTTATATTTCAATTTTATTTAATGTAGTTCAGTTTGTGTAACAAAAATTTATAACAGAAAATTTAAAGACTTTATTTATAGCAAAATAATAAGAGCATGAATACATGTTTGCTCATATTGATGGAGGCAATTAAAATTTTGTTTTATTGAATTTCTGATGCACAAAAAATCTATACAGTAGACAGATGACTAAATATCACAAAACATTTATTAATTTATGATGGATTAACTCACTTTAAAACACTCATATTAGGAGTTCCCATGATGGCGCAGTGGTAATGCACCCGACTAGTATCCCTGAGGATTTAGGTTCAATCCCTGGCCTTACTCAGTGGGTTAAGGATCTGGTGTTGCCATGAACTGTGGCAGTGGTCACAGACATGGCTCGGATCCTGCATTGCTGTGACTGTGGCCTAGGCCAGCAGTTATAGCTGCTTGATTCAACTCCTATCCTGGGAACTTCCATATGGTAACAGGCAAAAACTTGGATCTCATTGCTAGTATAATCTGCAGCTGTTTGCTTATTAGTTATATTACTTATTTGCTTGCATTTTTAAAGGAAATTATCTTCATATTTCTGTTGAAACATTTGTATTTTTGTTTAATATATTTTTCAGGTATACCTTTTGAAATTATTTTGTTGGTTATTTAAATACAGAAATAGTTTAGTTTTATTTAATCAAATCTAAAAATGAGCTCCTTTGGGATTGATTACACTGACTCTATTCCCCCATAAAAAATAAAAGAAAAAACTTATTCTTGGCTATGCTCCAAATACACAGAATTTGAAATTTCCTGCCCAAATGGCAGCTAGTTTGCAGAGCTTGTATTGCAAATCTTGAACTATAGTTCAAGTCTGAGTCCAAAAGCTTGAGAATCAAATATAACTGTTGTGTAACTGTTGTGTAAATCTCAGTTCAAGGGCAGAAAACCAATGTTCCAGCTCAAGCTGTCATGCAGAAAGAGTAAAATTTTCCTTCCTCTGTATTTCTGTTCTATTCAGACCCTCAACCAATTTAATGATTCTCAGCCACCTTGGGGAATCCCCTCTACTTAGTTTACTGACTCAAATGCTAATCTCATCTGAAAATACTTTCACAGAAATGCACAGAAATATCTGGGAATCCTATAATCTAGTCAAGTTGATATATAAAATTAACCATCACACCATTAGATTGTGTACAAATAATTAATGTATTAAATATTTCAATATATGTGGCTTACTATAAATGGAAAAGTATAGAAAATTATGATTCCACTAACTACTATGTATATCAGAACAATAATGGAAGGAGACCAAGACATGAGATTTATCACATTGTAATTATCATTGTCTTCATTAACAAAACTCTTTTAAAAAACAACATACAAGTCAGTAATATCCTTTTAAAACTGCACTGTGCTCCTATAATTGTCAATATTCAAGTATGTTTGCATTTTGTAAATATCCTCTTTATATATTATATGTTAAATATTCTCTCATATATATTGAGGAAATAAAATATCATAACATTATATAAACATTCAGATTACTTAAATTAAAAATTCTGTGATGTAAGGAAACAGGAACTTTGGTTTGGATTTTTCATTTAGCTGACTGATTGTTAACACATATGAGTTTTTCTTTTTCATATACAAGGGAAAACGTACCATGATTTAATTCAGTGTTGTAAAGCTCTCTTAATCACATTACTAATGTTTGTAACACTTCTAAATGTTTTAATTCTTAAGGAGTTAGAGGCTATTTACAGAAATGATATTCTTTAATACATTCAGAGAAAATAAATATATAATATACTATAAAGTACAGACATACAAAACATTCTTTTTTAAAGGACCATGATGTACAAAATTTAACCTCCCTACCCTTTCTCACTAACAGTCTATGAGTATTATCCATTATTTTAAAATTATGTTTCCTTTTATATTCTTACTACCATGTCTTGTATGTGTTATACTAGCGGGACATTTATTAAACCCAGACCCTTTAATATTCTATTTTGATCATTCTGGGCATTTGTGTTCACAGATTGCATATCCAAGTTGTTAATTTTCCCATATCAAAAAAGATAGTTGAATGTCTCTGTTATTGCATCAATAATTCATTATTATAAAGTCAAATAAAACATCACTCGATGGAATGGACTTTTCAACTTTTTTAACTAGTCATTGTTTAAAAAAAAAAACAAAAAAAAACAGTAAGCCAGTGCAAAAGTTTATCTATAAGGATCCAAAATTGCACCTATGTGAAATTCCTTGACTTTTTTCTTTTTTTTTACAAAGGATTTTTTAATGCTCAATAAAGAGTTTTCAAATGTTTCCAAACTTCAAGGATGTGGTATTTTATGGAGAATCTCTTAAGAATGAGATATAATGTCTGAAGCAGTTGCTGAGAGGATCAAACTCATTAATTTTAACTATGCTGTCTGCCTGTACATGATAGCTGGTTACTGTGCAGACAGCTACTAGAAATGATGACTCAAGCTTCTAACAGTTCTGTAAGTAACTCAGAACATATTGCTCCACTGTACAGATGTTTAATAGTGATGTCAACTTTGCATCTGAGAAAGTAAATGATGTGTAGAACGGTTTGTTCAGTTTGGTCAGAAAAATAGCTACAAGTTTTCATTATCTGCCAAGGGAAAATGCTGTAGTAAAATAATTCTGTGATTTTATTGCAGTGGTATAAATGGACCTATGTGTTGAGGTGTTCTCTATCTTATCTGACTAATTTAGAGACTAAGATATTGAGCTAATCTCAGAATATCATATTCAATCAATCAAAGCTTACTATATTGTATGACATTGAAGGCTACAAGAATATGCCATCACAAATTATGCTACTTTGACATAAGAATTATTTTACCTAAAGGCACTAAAAACAAGCAGATTCAAGAAGGGCATTCTAATCTCTCTCTCTCTCTCTTTTTTTTTTTTTTTTTTTTTTTTTTACTGCTGCAAACAGGAGATTAAAAACTCCCATGTGAAACATCCCCTCCCTAAACCAGGAGAAAGGTATTTGATTCTTAGCCTGGGAATCAAAGCTGAGAGAGTAAGAATTCTGGACAAAGAGACTTTGTTAAAATAATTCTTATCTTCCTTTAACCTCCCCCTATATTTCAGTTACTTTTCCACAATTGCCAGTCTTTGTTCAACTTAGTATAAAATATTTTGTTTTGCAATTTTTGGGGGTCTTTCTTTATTTCCTTATGAGGGCTCTCCCGTGCCACATAACATTAGGTAATTTGTATGCTTTTCTCCTGTTAACCTGTCTTATGTCAATTTAATTCTCAGGTCCAGTGAAGATATTCTGAGATTAAAGGTAAATTTTTTTCTTCTCCTCTATATCATTAGTGAAAACATATTTAGTATATTTTGTATCAAATTTACTTAGGATTGAAAAAAAAATAGCTTATCAAATCAGCTTCACCACTTTGGTAAAGACAAAAATGAGATTTATTTATTTATTTATTTATTTGCCTTTTTGCTATTTCTTGGGCAGCTCCCACGGCATATGGAGGTTCCCAGGCTAGGGGTCTAATCGGAGCCGTAGCCACCAGCCTATGCCAGAGCCAAAAATGAGATTTACATATGTACTCAAGAAGACTGAGGAGGCAAAAAATGCATATATACTCCAGAGGATTACAGAAAACTGAACTATTATAGAAGAACTAAGAGGAGAGATATTCTAGGAGAGCAAAATGGTTGAGGTATTCTTTACCTTAACCCATAGAATAAATTAAGGGGATTTCTAAAAAGACAGAAAGGGCTCTTAAAGAAATGTGTTAGGAAGTTTTGGTTATTTATACGAGGTCGGCTGTGATTTCAGAAAACATACTCATATTTAAGCACATCATTATTTTCTTTTCTCATGTTTTCAGAGAAATTGTAACAGATTTAAATGTTTATTTAAATAATGTATCACCCTCAACCTATTATTTTGTTTTATTGAGCTTTACCTTGTCTCCTGCTGTAGCGTATGCTGTTCAATTACTATTAATTAAAAATCTGGCATCATGAGCTTCTAGTAGGCTGCCTAGCAAGGGAGGCCCCTTGATAATACACTTTAAATTCTTAGTTCCATTTACAGAGTTTAGAAAATTACATGTCCAGTGGGGGAAAAAACTGTAATTGCAATGTATACATGTAAGGATAACCTGACCCCCTTGCTGTACAGTGGGAAAATTAAAAAAAAAAAAAAAGAAAATTACATGTCCAATTGGAATGACGCAGTAACCAACGCTGAAACATGCTTCATAATCAAGTTCCTGGAACTATTTCTTTTCCCTAGCCAAGCTGGGATTCCAAAAAGTAAACTGAGTGTCTACAGTGTATACATTATTAGGTGTTCTGAAAGAGGTGTTGAGTCATGGATCACAGAGGGTTGTCAAAGGCAGACAAGAGGAGATATTGGTGTTTCATGGCAAATGAACAACATAACGACATTGCTTCAGATTCTGAATTTAAATTAGTAATGGTAAAATTATAAATGCTTCTCACTGTATGTCCGTTTTAAGAATCAAAACTGTTCCACAAAATCTTATACAATTTTATAGTATAATACTGTTTAGTACATAAATTTTATACAAATAAGTTCATTTATGATTATCTAGTATTTATTTAATTAGTATCATCCTTTTTTATTCTTGCTAACACATTCCACTTTCTTTTAACTTTACCAATATTTGGTTTCTGACAAAATCTTACTGATGATTGTCGAAATACTACTCAATAGGAAAAAAATATGCTAAGAAAATCTAAAAGTTGAATTAAAATAATATAAATAGTAGATATTTTAATTTTTTATTTTTTATTATTTTTTCATTTATAATTATTTTTATTTTTTCCATTATAGCTGGCTTATATCTGGATATTTCAATTTTTTAAAATTATCTGTGGATTCCTTGTGACAAGCTAAATGTTGAAAAACAATACATGGAAAATTTATTCCATAAAATACTTGGTTTCCCAACATTTGCCAATCTTTTAAAGCTACCCAATTTATTTTACATAAATAACTAGAAAAGTTTACAAGGTTTTTTTGGTACTTTTTCTGTTTCCTTATTGGGATCTTTAACATAGTGCCTAGTGTAGAGTTCTTATGGGGATTCTATGAAAGAATACGGGAATTCTAGCAAAGTAGCCAATTCATTAGCCTAATTTGGCTCCACATCTCATATCCAAAGAGGCTGCTTAAGAAAAACTTATAACAGTTCCCATGTGATGAGGTCTGGCAAGGAATACAGGGTTGTAAAGAGGGTAATATGCACTTCCACAAAAGAAGGGCAACTCTGAAAGAGTTTAGTAGTCCTTTATGATTAAGGTATCCAAAATATGTGAAAGCCAGGAAAAACAGCAAGTATTAGGAAGTAAACTGTACGTTGCTCACATTTGAATTCTCATTCAAAATCTGTTTCAAGGGAACATGATGTAAGGCAGGCAACAAACATATCTAAATAACTAAGGGAGGTGATGTTATTATTCAATTGTATTATATCAGTACACTGATAGCTGTATTATGTTCCCAACATTTTGGTTTCAATCTGTTAGTCTCCAAGCTTCTTTCCCTTAAGATGGACTGGATCTTTTATAAGAGAATTACCTAAAATAAACCCTGTTAATGGGTTTGCAATTGGGCTATTATTGAAGATAATTAAGAACTTAATTAGCCACAAATGTATATTTAATATGTAAATAATTAAATATTTTTGCATGTGTCCCTCAAGTATAAGTGGGCTTGAAACTACATTACAATCTAATCATTTCTTTTGTTTGTGTTCTTTATTTTTAATCACCAAAAGGTAGATAGCCTTGTTATCTATTTTTTTCCCCATTCTCTCCAAAAATGAGGTAGATATAGAGTATTTTGTTTTAACATATAAGAAACATTCTTGTATAAACATCTACATACAAAGAGTAAATTATAAAGATTTTCTTTATATTTCTTCAATTTTTTTTGCATTTTACCTTTTTTTTTTTTTTTTTTTTTTTTAGGGATGCACCCGTGGCACATGGAGTTTCCCAGGTTAGGGGTCTGATTAGAGCTACAGTTGCCAGCCTATGCCACAGCCACAGCAATACCAGATCCAAGCTGCGGCTGTGACCTAACCACAGCTCATGGCAAAGCCAGATCCTTAACCCCCTGAGCAAGGCCAGGGATCAAACCCCCCACCTCATGGCTCCTAGTCAGATTCGTTTCCCCTGGGCCACAACGCAAATTCCAATTTTTCTGTATTTTGAAAAAATTATTTCATAATGGCTTTTTTAGGTTCATGGAAAAAATGTTTAAATATATGCTTTATATATATATTTACACATATGATTATGATTTGTGAAGAATTATTGAAAGTGTATCTTTAGTTTTTACGAAATGGTATGTTGAGAGCAAAAGTGTTCATACATTTTTTTTTTTTTTTTTTTGCCTTGGCTGCAACGTCCTTGTGAATTTATATTTATTACCCACATGAAGGATTTGTAAAACCCTCTGTGATTGCCTTTTTTTTTTTTTTTTTTTTTTTCTTTTTAGGGCTGCACCCATGGCATATGGAAGTCCCTATGCCACAGCCACAGAAACAAAGAATCTGAGCTGCATCTGTGGCCTACAGCTCAAGGCAATGCAGGATCCTCGACCCACTTTATCAAGGCCAGGGATCAAACTTGCATCCTCATGGGTACTAGTCAGATTCATTTCCACTTCACCACAGCAGGAAATCCTGTAATTGCCTTTTATATACGACATTAACTTCCTCAAAACATTAAATGTCAATAGAACTTTACTATTTTGTTATGCTCTAAGAGGAAGAACCCACTTATCTTTCTGAATTAAGGAAACAATTAAATTAGAGATGATTCCAATTTTGTCCAAGTCCCATTTGTCAGTTAGGAAGTTGACTGTTTTAGTGCAAATAACCAAAAGAGTTACATATTTTAAAGAAAATTTACATATTACCTAGAAAGCTGGATCTAACTTGGTCAAATATTTAGGTAACTAGTTCCAATAAATAAATTTACATTAATATTTTTATATTCCATTATTAACTTTAAGGTAAAAATGTCTTGGAAATACACATTTTCATAGACCAGATAACCCTGTATTCTCTATCTCAGCTGGTATTATTCACTGAGATATTCTAATCAGAATGTGGAAATCATCCTTTATTTTTCCTTCTTCCTTATCTTGATACATGGAATATGGTATCCATTGCTAAATACTAATAATTATACCTTCAAAATGTATCTTGAATCTACATTCCCTTTCTTTAACTTTACTGGTAATACTCTAGTTTGAGCCACTGTAATTGCTCATCTAAACTATGAAAGCAGCTCCCTAAATACTTAGCTTCCTCTTTTGCTTTCTCCAGTACCATTTTTTCCTACAAAGCAGCTAAATGTTATTTTTCTTAAATCTACAATGAGTAATTTTAGTTCCTGCTTATAAGCTTTCAGTGGCTACTTATACTACCTAGAATAACTCAGAAATCTTACTATAGTAGGTTAAGGTGTGCCTCTCAGAGAGACATGCCCAAGCCTTAACTCCCTGTACCTGTAAATATGAAACAGGTTTTTCTGCAGATGCAACTGAGCTAAAAATCTTCAAATAAGACCTTTCTGGATTTAGGGTAGATCCTAAATCCAATGACTGAGGTCACTGGATTTAGGACAGAGGAGATTTAGGACAGAGGAGATTTAGGACAGAGGAGATGTGGGGCACAGGGAGTCAGAGAAGAAGGTGATCTGAACATAGAGGCAGAGATTGAAGGACAATCAAAAGTCAAGGAACGCCCAGGATCTCCAGTCATCAGCAGAAGGTAGGAGACAAGAATGGAATGAATACTTCCTTATTCCTTTGAGAGGGAGTGCGGCTCTGCAGACACCTTAATTTCTGGCTTCTGCCTGTTAAAACTCTCAGAAAATAACTTTCTACTGTTCTATCCACCAACTTTGTGGTAATCTGAAAAAGTGGCCTTGGGAAACTAATACAAACTTACTGGCCTGCAAACCTCAGTGAGGTCTAGTCCTTACTACATCAATTCAAATCTCATCTCATGGTATTTTCCCCTTCATTTATGAGGCATGGGTATTTCTCTTCTTACAAGGTACCACAATCCTTTTACTGGCATTCTCCCTGCAAAGAATGGTCTTTCCCCTGTTATTCCGATGCAGCCATTCTCATATTTCATGTCCCAGCTTAAATGTCATTTACCAAGTGAGAATATCCTTACCAATACCAAAACTTACTTGTTATATAATCAACTGTAATAGCACCTACTTTATGCCCTTACAGTAGTTTTCATTTTGCAATTTTTGTTGTTTATTCTTTATACATTTCTTAGTCTATACATTGCAGTATACAATTCTTGAGAGTAGATAATAAGTATTTTCAAGCACTACTTTATATCCAATGACTAGCAGAGTGCCTACCATAAAATACTAATGAATATATGCTGAATGAGTGAATAAATGAAAAAAAATGAAGTTGCTCAGTTATTGAGAACAATATTTAATATGTTTTCCTGACAAATTGTGCATTGTTTATTTTTGGACATATTAACAAGTAAAAATTCACTTGAAACATTTTACTAAGTTCACCTAATGACTTTCATCATTGCCCTCACCTGCAATTTGTTCCAGTTCCTAGTAAATAAAAGCAAACCTGGGAAAACTTGGGCCCAGCACATGTATCTCCTAGAACTTCTTTCTTCTGCTGTCAGAATACTTCCAGTGACCCATAGAATTGTGCTTCAATGCCACATTTCAATAATAGGTGCTGTAATTTTACATGTTGCATAATTCAGCCTAACACTAACCTTATTGAAAATCATAGGGGGAAAAAATGAGAACCAGGTTTTATCAATACCTATATATTGATATTTGTCTTAAAAAATAATAAACATCTTAGAATAATGCTTTATCACAAATGAAAAAATAAAACAGAACTTTCCTTGGCAACAGAGAATCTTATCTAGTTGTGCTAAATTAACTTGAGTTGTTCATTTAAAGTTACTTGTCAAGGTCTAAGCAAAGAACTCTTTCAACTATGTCATTATGTTAGATAGTGTGAGAATAAGATGTTCAATAAATATGCAGTTAAACAGTCACAAGAGTAAAATAAATGCCATGCTGTGGGAAAGTGTGTTAAGGTACAAAAAAAATCTATATTCTTGACATTTTCTTGGGTATATAAAACCTCTCACCTAATAGTTAAACTTATTTTTAAAAATTGAACTATATGCATAAAAACAATAGGTGTTTAAAGATCACAGGGTAAAACAAAATTGGCAAAACTTTCATAACTAAAGGGCATGTAATTCATAATTTACATGCTTTTATGTCAAATGCTGAAGGTCCTATAGATTTAGTATTTTACTCTGATTGACTCAGTACCACTTCTGTAGAATGATGATGACAGAATCAAATAAATTGTTCTGCCCTCTCTCCATGATCTGCATGTTCTCAGAAAAATCCCTTTAACTACACTTGGGACTAAACAGAGTTAACAGAGGATACAGTGAAGCACCAGCTCTCTAACTGAATTCTACTGTTTATATAATTTTCTATTATATTGTAGGATTTTTTGCACCATCATCAAGGAATTGCAAACTCAAACGGTAATGTGCTTCATTATTATCTGACCTGAGAACTACTGATATTTACATTCTTGATAATATATATTGATACAGAAGTTACTTGCTGTGCTAGCCAGCCTCCAAGATGGCCTAATGATCTCTACCTCCTGATATTTGTGCTTTTGTGTTGTCTCTGTCTACACTGTGTTAGCATTGATGTGTATGACTAATAGAGTATGGTGGAAGGAATGGTATGTAACTTCTGACATGATGGCTTTTCTCGCTCTCATTCTATCCTTTTAACCTCTGTGCCCATTCAGCCTAGGAAGTTTCAAAATGAAGCAAGCTGCCACGTTCTGGAAAGAAATCCATGTGGTAAGGAACTGAGGCCTCTGGCCAACAGCCAAGAAGGAACCAAACATTTGGAAATATATCCTCCAGCACTAGCTGGACCTTCAGCTGCAGCCCTGGCCAATATCTGGACATCAACTTCATGGCAGACCTCGAGCTAAAACCATTCAACAAAACCACTTCAAATTCCTAAAAGAAATTATGAAAGTAATTGTTTGATCTTTTAAATCAATAAATTTTGGGAAAATTTCATACACAAGAATAGATAACAAATACACATTACCATGTACACAGACATCATATTATGTTTATCAGATTATGTTTGAAAACAGAATAACTGCAATTTTGGATGAGAGGCAATTACAAAAAGTTCATGAACTAATTACACAAATACTGTTAGGGATTTAGAAAAAACATGACCTAACTTTAGTCAACCTGCTTCAATTAATTTGCCTATCAAAACTGAATTAGATAAATAGGGTTTTATTATGTTAAAGACTTTGACATTTATCAAGGATGCTTTCATTAGGGATTAGGAGTTAAAAGTATCCCTAATTATGCATTGTAATTTATAATATGCCATTTTGGAATCAATATGTATAATTTTTAAAATAATATATTATTAAGGTAGAGAGAAAAAATATTCCTTAAGAGATTTAAATGAATTTATATTTCAATTATTTTAAAATATTATATATGAGACCCAATTTTCCCTATGGTTGTATAATACCAATTCATAAATATTTCATAAAAATATGTGGATAAATCTAAAGCTAACAAAAATATAAAAGCTGCAAGGAGTTATCTTGTGGTGCAGTGGGTTAAGGATCTGGCATTGTCAGTGTAGCAGCTTGGGTCACTGCTGTGGGGTGGGTTCTACCCCTGGTGTGGGAATTTTTGCATGCTGTGGACACAGGCAAAAAAAAAGAAAAAAAACAAATAATAATCCATATTTTATTGTGTTATAGGTGTTAATATGATTTTTAATTCAGTTTGGTAAAAGTGAAATTATTCTATGGCATAAATTAAGTGATGATTCTGTTTCTATATAAGAGAAATATGAGTTTGGTGAGATGTTGTCTTTGTTCCTAGGTTAAATAATAATACAGTTAGATAAAATTTATAGTTGTACAACTATAAATATAATTGAGTAATAAAAAATGCTATAAAATTAGTATTTGAGGAAATTCTAGTAAATGGCCACAGATCTTACATAATTATTTTAGTAAATGTTAATAACATAAAGAATCATTGCAACATTTTGCAGTGGTAAAGAATGTATGATGTATCTCTCACTATTGCTCATTCTGTTAGTCTTCAAGTCCCTTTCAAGGAAATTAAATCCAAAGCCTCTGGACAAGACGAAAATTACCAGACCCTTATCATTGCCCCGCCTGTCTCACTCTAATGCCCCTTCCTCCACCTGGAGCAACTGGGCCTAGCTGGCATAAAGGACTCTCTGGAGAACTTTCCTATAACCTGTCCCCCATGCAAATGAGGTATCCTTCCTGAAATCAATCAGAAGATCAAATATGCCCCAAACAGAGACCAATTAAAAATCAGCCCTTAAGCACTGCACAGGGGGCCAGGTTGGGAACAATCAGTGGGCCAGAGCAGGAAAAAAAATCAGTTCCCTATTCAGGTCCACAGCATGGGTATATTAAAAAAACCTAACTGTAAAGCAGAGCCAGTCCCTATTAGTGAGGTGCCCCCCTCTCTCTGAGAGTGTATTGTTACTTTAATAAACTTGCTTGCAACACTAACCACTACTGTTGAGATGCCTAAAAATCTCACTTGCACTTTGCCCCCGCCAATTCAATTCTTTGCTATTTCTGGGCAAGAATGGAAAGAGACAATGAAGCCCTAACAATTCCATTTCAAAGTCATACTGTTTAATCAGAACTAGAAAGTGTATGGACACACAGAAAAAATAAATATAATCAGACAGTTAAAAAGAAGCTATAGGGGGAGTTTCTGTTGTGGCTCAGTAGTAACGAATTTGACATAGTACGCACGAAGACATGGATTTGATCCCGGGCCTTGCTCAGTGGGTTAAGGATCCAGCATTGCTGTGGCTGTGGTGTAGGCCAGCAGCTAGGGCTCCTATTCCACCCCCAGCCTGGGAACTTTCATATGCTGCAGGTGCAGCCCTAAAAAAAGAAAAGGACAAAAAATAAACAAATAAAAAGAAGCCGTAGGGTATAAACTAGAATTCATGAAAATTTTCTAGTCTCCAGTATTTTCTCTATCTATACAATGCTGATCCAAAATCATTGCTGGGAAATTATTTTTCAGTCACATGTCTAGCAGAAAAGAAATAGCATATTCAAGCTGGGTTATTGAGAAGAATTCAAAGAAGTGCTATATCCAAGAGTGTGAGAGAGAATATAAAAAGTCAGATGAAAAGTGAGGCACCCAGGGCTGGGAGCTACTGGTTCCTAGGTGTGAAGTGACCATCCCATGGAGTATATAGTTAATTAATCCAAAATGACTGTCTAAGTGTAGGCGAGCCTTTCCGTAGGAAGCATTCTACCTCCTTTCCACTCAGGCAGGACAGAGCCTGGCAAAAACACTCCACCTCTTTTTTTGACCTTTTCCCTTGCTCCTGCAAGTATATGTGCAGGTCAAAAATGAAAGAGCAAGTCAGAGGTAATGGGGCCAAACGATGCAGTTCCTGAAGATCATATCTCCCAGGGTACACAGAAGTACAAAGAATGGAGATTGAATCTGGAGGGTATAACTAGAAATAAGCAGAATATCTTAAATCACAGTGAAAAATTATGATATTCAATAAGATTTCTATGACAGGAAATGATTCTATACTTTTGAGAATGTTAACAAGCAAGAGCAATGTTTCAGATAAGAGAGACTTTGAAGTCATTTATTAATTTTTTTAGTTAATAGTAAATCCAACTAAATAAACTCTGCATTCCATATTAATCATAAACTTGCCCATGTCCATCTTTTTAAAAAAAATGTTTTTTGGGGGGAGTCCTCATCATGGCACAGAGGAAACGAATCTGACTAGGAACCATGAGGTTGCAGGATCAATCCCTGGCCTCACTCAGTGGGTTAAGGATCTGGTGTTGCTGTGAGCTGTGGTGTAGATCGCAGATATGGCTTGGACCCAGATGTTGCTGTGGTTGTGGTGTACGCCCATGGCTGTAGCTCTGATTAGACCCTTAGCCTGGGAACCTCCATATGTTGGGGGTGCAGCCCTATAAAAAATAGAGACAAAAAAATGTTTTTTTACTATGTACACTGTGTGCAATTAAACATAACTCTTTATTGAACATGTTATTATTCTGTTCTTTTTAATAATTTCAGTGGATGCCTTTTCATTAGGCAAAAAATGATCTAACATTTTCATTCTAATTACTCAGTCCTCTGGTTATGTCATTAATCAATTCTGTTTTCTCGCTATCTATGCAACTAATATAAATATACTGAATAAATAGGCTAGCTATTAGGAGTGGTGATGGTGCATACCCACATGTTATTATCAAAGTGTTTGAAACATTCCTAACTTTTGTAAAGAATAGATTTTTTAAAACTCAACTCTATTTAGATATCAACATTTCAAATATTTTAATTTCATTTTTTCATTTTTACTAAGTACATAAATAATATTCCAAAGTGTTAGAAGTTTATTTTACTTTATATTACCACATTATTGATTACCTTAATTTCTTTTTCTACTATTCAGATGCCTTGAAGGCAAGATCTGTTGTCTTGTTTGTTTCTGTTTTAGATCTGCTTAACCTAAAACAGTGCCTGCCACATAATAATAAATGAATATTTTATGAATATTTTATGAGTGAATGGATTACATTTCATGATATTTCTCTTTATTTAATAGTTGAAATGTTTTAATTCTAGCTATCATGTTGTAATAAAGACATGATCTTTAATTAGCTACAATTAAATTTAGGGGCAGATAGAGATTGAAACATAGATAACTATAGAGAGATACTTAATGTTTACTTTCTACTAAAAGATTAAAACAATTCCTTAAATCCACTTTTCTATACAATATCTGTCAATTTTTATTGTTTAATAACATCTAATTAAACTATGCTATTTTACTATATTAACCATCTGTGCATTTTTGTATTGCTTTTCTCATGCAAATTTAAAAGAAGTTAGAGCAATACTTCAAGGAGATGGATATTCCTAGTGTCAACTGTTTAGGGAAGAATTTTTCAGGCACAACTAACAATAAATTTTAACTTTCAGCCTTTGAGAGGAAAGTACAGCTGCTTTTGGGATCATAATTTCTCAGGTATGAACTTTTGAGGATTTATTTTAAAATGTGAATGTTCAGGCAGTAAAGATTAAGATGGAAATTTCTGCATTTCTACAACATGGCAAGTCAGAAGTTGGGAGAACCCAGGTACCTGATCCTGAGAGAGTTGTCTAATCTGTGCTGTTCTCTGCTTTGTGGAGGACAAATAAAATTAAAGTCTTTTTTAAATATTCATCCTTATATCAGCTATGACAGGAGAGGAACCTCTGGAAAAATTTTTAATTTTTTTCTTAGAAGACAACATGACAACAGTTTTAAAAGCAAAAAGTCACTCGGGAAATAAATTTAGGGGAAATAATAATGCTTTCCTTTTCACTCTCCTTCAATGCTTATCTGGGAAGATCAAGGTTTGACTGCTTGTTCAAGGTTTGTTCCTTGTTGAAGGAAGGCTTGTTAACAAAATTAATTAATTAGTTTGTACTTTTCCAATATCTCATGGAAATCAAACCAAGAAAGGAAGAACCTGAGAAATACCTTCAAGGAAGAACCCACACTGCAGAAATCAATAAACATGGTTATTTTAAATTTCTCTCTAAATTACTTGCTTTTCCTTCTCCATTCAACTAAATATGATTGTTCTCAGGTTTTGTGTCTTCACATTTCTTTTCTTTTCTTTTTCTCTGGCGACTGTCTTGGAACTCTCCTTTATCTTTGCAATTTATTCAGACCATAGATCTAGCTTTAACCTTTCTCTGATAGATATTTCTCATTGGATTCAGGAATAGACATTTAGATCATAATCTGTCTCTAAGTCTTCCTCTCTCAGACCCAATATCCCTACCTGTAAAATTAAAAAAAATTCTATTACCTGTAATTTCTGACCATGTGAACCCTGTGCAAAGTGTTTAGTTCATTCAGAGATATAGGAGGGTAACCTTTCAAGAGCGCTTAGATAAAAGCAGAGGATATCAGATTCAGGACTCCTTTGACCAGAAAGTTGTTAATAGCAGTTGATTCTAGCAAACACTTAAAAAATGTTTCCAGTGAACTTCTTTAAATCTGCTTTTTTTTTACTAAAATTAAACTAATTTATCATAAACAAAAACTTTAGTTGAAAGTTCAATTTCCAGTTCACTGGACAAGAGCATAGTAAGATCTACTACTTGATTATACACAATTATATATATATATTTTCTTGTTCATTATACCTGAACATCTGACAGGTCTAGCCAAGGAAATGCATAACTCTGAAAGTTCATTTCTTGGTTTAAAATTACTATTTCTAGATACATAATTCTTTCCTATTGCATTTATTACTTTTAGGAAAGAAGTTAAGGTCTGTTCTTTCCAACTTGATCTACAGATAAAATGCAATCCTAATCAGAATTGCAGCAAGTTATCTTATGGTTGTTTGCAAACTAATTCTAAAGTTTGTATAGAGAGGCAAAAGATCCAGAATAGTCAACACAATTTTGAAGTAGAGGAGCAAAGTTGGAGGACTGACAATTTTCAACTTCAAGACCTTTCATAAAGCTACAGTAATTAAGATAGTGCAGTATTGACAAGAGAATAGACAAATAGATGAATGGTATAGAACAGAGTCCAGAAATAGGCCCATATAAATATAATATACTGATTTTTGATAAAGGACCAAAGGCAATACAATGAAAGAAAACTCATCTTTTCAAAAAATGGTGCTGGAACAACTGAATACCACATGAGAAAAAAAAAAAAAAAAAGAAAGAAACGTAGACTTTACACTCTCGTAAAAATTAACTCAAAATCGATCACACTGGACAAAGGAATCGAGGAAAAGCCAGATGAGAACACAGCAAGAACGCAGCCATCTACGAGCCAGGAAGAGGGCCCTCGTCAGAACCCAACTGGCTGGTCCCCTGATCTCCGTGTTCCAGTCTCCAGAACTGAACAAGAATGAATTTCTTTTTTTCTTTTTCTTTCTTTCTTTTTTTTTTTTTTTTTTTTTTTGCTTTTTGGGGCTGTACCTGTGGCATGTGGAGGTTCCCAGGCCGGGGGTCCAATCAGAGCTGCAGCTGCCAGCCTGTGCCACAGCCACAGCGACACAGGATCCAGGCCACATCTGCAACCTACACCGTAGCTCAAAGCAACACCACATCCTTAGCCACCTGAGTGAGGCCAGAGATCGAGCCTGCAGCCTCATGGTTCCTAGTTGGATTCGTTTCCACTGTGCCACAACAGGAACTCCAAGAGAGGAATGAATTTCTGTTGCTCAGATGCCACCCATTCTGTGGTACCTTGTGGTAGCAAACCCAGGTGAAAATGACACAGACCTTCAGGGAAGGATCTGGGTGCAAATGGTTTACTTGGGCACAGACTCCAGGAAACACGAGCACAGAGGAGAGGTGAAACAGGGAAGCAGAGGCAGTGAAGATAACACACAGCATTATCAGCGAGTCACCCATGGGCACTGGGATCTCAGCCCTAGTGGGGCTCTCAGAACAGCAGGCGAGTGGGAACTGGGGTACGTGTCCACCAATCCATCCGTCCCTGGCTGAGGTCACTCCTGCGGCATGAATTCCCCAGCACTTGAGGCTGAGCTGCCCTCCGCTGCCTAGAGAAGGTCCTGAGGCAGAGACACAGATACTGGCAGCCAGAGGGAGGCTGAAGCCCAACTGAACAGATCAGCCCGAGGAGTGTGGCCAGGCCCACAGGTCTGCCAAGCTCAGTTAACACAGCTGTGCAGGAAGCTGAGTCTGGCATTTGCATTTTGAAGAAGGAGAAGCTCAGAGAGCTTAGGTTACTGGCCCTTGGTAAACAAACAAACAAACAAAAAATTGATCACAGAAAAATATGAAACCATAAAACCCCTAGAAGATAGCATAGGATAAAACCTCTATGACCTTGAGTGTGGCAAAGACTTTTTAGATACAACAGCATAGACATGATCTATGAAAGACAGAACTGATAAATTGGACTTAATTAAAATTAAAAACTTCTGCTCTGTGAAAAATAAAGTTAAGGGAATAAAATAAACAACCAGATTGAGAGAAAATATTTGCAAAAGATGAACACTATAAAGGACAGTTGTCCAAAATACACAGAGAACTCTTAGAACTTAATAATAGGAAAACAGAGAAATGGGCCAAAGATCTTAACTGACACCTCAGTGATGAAGGAAGAGGGGAGAGGGAGTTTGGAGTTAGAAGATGCAAACTATAACATTTAGAATGAATAAAAAACAAGGTCCTACTGTATAGCACAGGGAACCATATTCAATCTTAGACCATGTTAGACCACAATGGAAAATAATATAAAAAAAGAATATGTATATAATCTCACTTTGCTGTACAGAAGAAATTGGCACAACATTGTAAATAAACTATACTTTAATAAAAATTTTTAAAAAATTAAAAAAGAAGATATACAGATTACAAAATAAGCACATGAAAGAATGTTCCACACAAACGTCATCAGGAAAATGTTACTTAAAACAATAATAATACTATTACACACCTATTAGAATGACCATATCTGGAGCAATGACAATACTAAGTGCCGATGAACATTTGATGAGATTGTGAAACAATAGGAATTCTCATACATTGTTCCTGGGAATGAAGACTGGTACTCTGGAAGACTATTTGGTTGTTTCTTACAAAACGAAACATATTCTTATTATACCATCTAGCAGTTCTGCTTCTTGGTATTCACTCAAAGGAGTTGAAGACATTGTTCACAGAAAAATTTGCGCATAGATGTTTACAGTAGCTTGACTCATAATTTCTAAAACTTGGAAGTGAACTGATAAATAAACTGTGGTATATCCAGTCAACAAAATATTATTTCAGCAATGAAAAGAAATGAGCTATGTAGTCATTAAAAACACAGAACAACCTTACATGCATATTACTTAGAAAAGCATATGACATTCTGGTTAAGGTAAAAGTATGGAGATAGTAAAATGATCAGTGGCTGTCACAAGCTTGAGAGAGGGGAGGAGAATGAATATGTAGAACATAAAAGATCTTTAGGATAGTGAAAATAATCTGTATGGTACCATGGTGATGGATATATGTCATTATATATTTGTTCAAAACCATAGAATGTACAATACATGAATCTCAATATAAATTATAGATTTTGAATGATATGATAAGTCAATGTAGGTTCATTAATTATAATAAATGTCCAACTCTGTGGGGGAGTAGTTAATAGTAAGGAAGTCTGTACATACGTGGAGGCAGGAAGTGTATGGGAAATCTCTATACCATGTCAATTTTGCTGTAAAATGAAAACCACTCTCAAAAAGTAAATCCTTAAAAAAATGATACTGATTTTCATTTTCTGTCCATTGAATTGTGGTAAATTCAATTCTACCACATTGAATATGTCTGTAGTAACTGACAAAGTCATGTTCTGAATATATGTTATGTCGATTCTACTGAAGATAATGAATACATTTGAATTCTTTGGAATTTCTTGGAAATATGTGTTGCCTTACTGCAAATAGTGAATATTAAATATTTTTCCAATTTGTTAAAATCCATTAAACAATATAAATTCAAGAGAATTTTTAGTAATAGGAAAGAATTTTAACTATTTTAAATGTGGCCATCCCTAACTCATTCATGTTGGGATAACTCTTACAAAATGACAATCTACCACATTTCTCATTATGTTAGACTTGAGCAAGTGACCTTATCTTCATGTTGCCAGTTTTTATATTGAATGCATAAATAAATAATACAGAATGCTCTGGTCTACATTTGCTATATACAATGGTGATGTTTAGAATTTCTGGGTGGAAAATTTATGGAATATATATAAATGCCCAGGTGGAATGTAAAGAGTGAATTTGGTTACAAGGTAGAGAAGAAGGAAAAGGAACAATACTCAAAGTTGGATACAATGAATAGGAAAATCCTCAAGGGAGTAAGGAGATGTGCATGAGGGAAAAGAAACTTTAAATATTAAAATATGGAAAATAATGACAGACTTGTTCTGACATAAGAAATATGAGGTTTGGGGAGGTTTCCTGCTTGGTGAACACAAAAATTATTGGGAGAATGACCTGCCCAGTGAAGGCATGGATATTCTAACCCTCTGCCCTATACATATCTCCTCCATCTTGCTGTTCATGGGTTGTATCCTTTTATAATAAACTGGTAATCCAATAAGTAAGTGGTTTTCATGAATTCTGTGAACCACTTTAACAAAATTTCAAACCCGTGGATTTCATTCCCTCCACCCCCCACTTATAGTTCTTCAGTCAAGAGCACAGGTAACAATCTGGACTTTCAGCTAACATCTGAAATAAGGTGGTGTAGTCCTGGGAGACTGAATTCTTATGAGACTGGACACTAACTTCAGGTACGTAGTTTCAGAATTAAATTAAATTGAAGAGCATCCAATTGAGGTACACAGAGAGTCGGAGAATCACTTGATGTGAGAAAACTAGTTACACACTTATAATACAGAAGTATTCTATGAGTAGTAATGGAGAGTATAAAAAAAAAAAGTCTTTCCTTTCACATGCAGATTGCAGATTGAAATTGTATCACAAATTTGTTTTCAGGAGTTCCCATCATGGTGCAGCAGAAACGAATCTGACCAGGAACCATGAGGTTGGGGGTTCGATCCCTGGCCTCGCTCAGTGGGTTAAGGATCTGGCGTTGCAGTGAGCTGTGGTGTAGGTAACAGACACAGCTCATATCGGGCTTTGCTGTGGCTCTGGTGTAGGCCAACAGCAACAGCTCTGATTAGACCCCTAGCCTGGGAACCTCCATATGCCACTGGTGTGGCCCTAAAAGGACAAAAGACAAAAAAATAAAAAATAAAAAGATAAATTTGTTTTCAAGGCTGAATAGAAAAGTTTTGATTTGTTGCAGTAGGGGTATCTTTTTAAATTATGGGGTAATCAGTCATTTATTTTTTTTATTAATTCTGCCATAAAAATAACCTTTTCAAATACATGTATATTTTCAAACACTTAAATCCACTATCACATTCCATCTAGATTTCTGCAATATTCTTTTAAATTTTATATTATCTTCTAAGTCTGCATCTAATGAATTCTTTTCACTCTGATTTTTGAGCATGTTCATTATCTTCCCATCACATCTATTATAAAATAGAACACCTCTAACTTGACCTCTCAGACTCTACATGATCAAGAGTCTGTCCGCCTCTCCAGACAGCTCACAACACCTCTTTAATTTATGAGCTAGGAGTTTAGTCATTCTTGAGTTCCTCACATGAACAGACATCTTTCCTACAAGTTCCTACATGTACTTTTTACTTCACAAGCGAGATTTTTGTTCCCATTCTTTATGTTTCAGTATAAATGTTGGTTTCCCCCCAAAAAGCATTTTCTATTTCCACAATACAAAACAGGCCCCTTCCTTTCATAGTGCTATATTTATTTTCTTCATAGCAGTTATCACAGTTAGTAATCATATATTTATTTATATAATTATTTGTTTACTGTGTCTCCTCAGAAGAATTAAAACATTACTGAAGCCAAGAAGATGTTTGCTCTGTGCAGCACACAGCACAGCAGTTTATAAATAACTTGATGAATAAATCAATGGATGATCTGAAAAATGTTTTATGAAGAATAGTCTCACAGAGTTGTGCAGGACGTATCAGAAAGGAAGAATCTCCAGGTGAGAAATTAGTTGAAAGACTATGGAGTCAAAGCCTGATGTGTCATTAGGGAAGAGAGTAATGTAATTGATAGTGAGGCTAGAGAGACAAAGAATTTGATAAATATTTACAAAGGAAAATTAAGAAGATTTCTTACATTAGATATTGGGGTATAAGAAAATATCATCAGTAATTCTACATGTTGTAATACTATTTAGGTATTTCTAGGTATATTACTAATTATGATCTGTAACCCTTTTTCTACATTTTCACCTTTTATATGTGCATTTATTTTTTATTCTCTACTCTGCATTTGTTTTCCTCTGTGTAGCTTAGTCAAAACCAATGACTTGACAAATTATACTGATATTAATAATCCTATAAGATATCAAAATATAAACTACTAAGCATTTGTTCAGAGTTCCCGTCATGGCTCAGTGGTTAGCGAACCCTACTAGCATCCATGAGGACACAGGTTCAAGTGAGTTAAGGATCCAGCTTTACCATGAGCTATAGTATAGGTCACAGGCTTGGCTCGGATCCTGCACTGCTCTGGCTCTGCTGTAGGCCAACGGCTACAGCTCTGACTGGACCCCTAGCCTGGGAACCTCCATATGCTGCGAGTAAGACCCTAAAAAGACAAAAAAGACCAAAAAATAAATAAATAAACTACTAAGCATTTGTAATAAAAGTACAAAAGGTACTCATTATGAGTCCTATTCTATTAAGGAAATTTTAATTGTTGTGCTATATCTCTATGTTGAGCTGTAAACACTTAAGTTTGTATGCAAGGTTTGCCTGACTTCCTTGCGTTACTTTAAAAGCATCTACTCTTCACTCTTCAGATCCAAAGTGAAACTGTCCAGATTTGAGAAAGAGAGAGTATGTGTATCGAATCACTAAATTTTTCTAATTACCCCAAGCTCATTTTCAGAAATAGACTGAATATACCATGGATTTCATATAGTAGAATAAAATTAAAGTTACTCCCCCACAAAGGGACAACATGGTTAACTTAAATCCCTTATGTTAAACATAAAATCCTCACTGAATGAGAGTACATACTATACATTTACATTAATATAATTATGCAACATTTGTAAAACTATGAATCACTCTGAACACTTAAAAGAATAACATTGATGATAGTTGTTTTGCAGTATATTTTTGTGGTGGAAAAATAAGGTATTCATATTGAAATTTTAAGAATCTTACAAAGCAATAAATCTAAATTCTAACAAAGTACATACTATATTTAAACATGATGAGTTTGCTCATGAATTGGTTAACAGGAAAATCTGAAGCTGAACCACTGATGATGGTATTAAGTTAGCATCAGTGTAAGAAACTATAATTTGCTTCATGTTGAGCTTTCAGCTAACATCATCTGTTTCTAAGTGTTTTAATGACCACTGGAACAAAATATGCCTGTTAACTATTCAAAATACACTGTTATATTGACTACATTTCTTCAGAATCACAATGTATGGGACTTTGTTGAAGTCATTATGAATGTTTTATATCAAAAAAATATACATTGGTTAGTAAGCGACATTTACATTTAACTTTCTATATGTAGAATAAAGCATGCCAATCTTTCTTCCAAAGCTTCTCCCCTTCTAGTAAGCAGGCCCTGATCCATGTTTCCACTGTGAGATAAGATGCCTTACTTTCCCTTCTACTTTTCCTTTCCTGTGCACCTGGTTGCTTCTGTTTTCTCCAGGGTCAGGTAGAAGAAATGTTTAGTGATAAAGGGGCAAAACCCACTAAAAAAGAAATGTTTTTTGGTCCTCCTTTGACCACTGAAGGCTATCCAATGCTGTTTTCCATGGCAGGAGTCCAACCACTGGTTTTCTCTCTCTCACAGCATTCCTACAGAATTTTGGTTGCCTGCCCCTTTCCCATTCCCTCCAACCCTTGGGCCTCTGAACTTGTGCACTACACTCTCTGGCCACAATTCTATGACATGGCTAGGATCCTTCCTATAGCATCACACTACATGGCTCTCTTCACCCTGACAAGGAGTCATTTTATGAAGGATCTTCTCAAGATGAGACAAGCCCAACTATATCCTTAATAGTATACATCTGAACATGAAGAATCTTTATTCTTGCCAGATTATTGGTTAAGTGCAGCTTACTCTGCACTGTAGCCCTCTTTCTTCATTCTACTGTTTAGGACAGATTCACCTCTAAAGAATCCATTGTACTCTACTCTGCTCTGATAGCAGTCAACAAGTTGCTATAGTTTACAAGAATTTATTTAGAAATAAGAGACATCCTTTCTGAAAAACAACTCCCTGACTCAGAATGGGCCTTTTCTGGTCTCTTTATTTGGTTTGAACATGAAAGTATACTTTGTCTTTCTCAAAACAGAGAAGTAAAGAAATAACAGGTTTGTACACCCTATAAAAGACAGGAAGTTTCCTTTTAAGATTACATCTCTTTTTTACTTAATTTCTATTTTATATTTATCAGTATAACTGATTTATAATTTTGTTAGTTTCATGTATACAGCAAAGTGATTTAGTTATGCATATACATATATTTACATTTTCATATTCTTTTCCCTGATAGATTATTAAAGAATATTGAGTAGAATTCCTAAAGATGCACCAGAAAACTACTAGAGCTCATCAAAGTTGCAGGATACAAATTTAATACACAGAGATCTATTGCATTTCTATCTACTAATGTTGAAAGATAAGAAAGAAAAATTATGGAAACAATCCTTTTATCATCACATCAAAAAGAACAAAATGCCTGGGAATAAACCTACATAAGGAGCAAAAGACCTATACTCTGAAAATTATAAGACGCTGTTGAAAGAAATCAAAGATGACACAAACAAATGGAAAGACATATCATAGTCTTGGATTAGAAGAATCAATATCATCAAAATGAGTATAATACCAAAGGCAAACTCTAGATTCAATTCAATTCATTTCAAAATATCAATGGCATTTTTCACGGACCTATAACAATTTTTTTTTTTAATTTGTATGGAAACACAAAAGACCTCAAAGAGCCAAAGCAACCCTGAAAAAGAAAAAAATGGAGCTGGAGGAATCAGGTTCCCTGATTCAGATGATACTACAAAGCTACACTCATCAAAACAAAATGCCACTGCCACAAAAACAGAAATACAGATCACTGGAAAAGGATAGAAAGCCCAGAAATAAACCCATTCACCTATGGTCAATTAATCTACAACAAAGGAGGCAAAAATATACAGTGGAGAAAAGACAGCCTCTTCAGTAAGTTGTGGTGGGAAAACTGCACAGCTACACGTAAAAGTATGAAATTAGAACACTAATACCATACACAAAAATAAACTCAAAATGGATTAAAGACCTAAATGTAAGACCAGGTGATATGACTACATCTCTTTTTAAGCAAATCCTTTTCTATCATCCAACAATCTATTTCTAATCTTCCTCATTTTCTTATACCGATAAGTAGCAAATTGGTAATGGGTTTAGGACTGCAAAACTGGTTCAGGCCACATCTTATCACACCCTAGGAGAAGGATTTAGCACTACAATTTATCATATTTTCAGCCTTACCTATCACTCATTGTCCTCATAGAAATGACTTCAGGCAAAACACTGAAATAGTCAAATTAAAAACATTGTAGGAGTTCCCATGGTGGCACAGTAGTTAACGAATCCAACTAAGAACCATGAGGTTGTGGGTTCGATCCCTGGCCTCGCTCAGTGGGTTAAGGATCTGGCATTGCTGTGAGCTGTGGTGTAGGTTGCAGACGTGGCTCAGATCCTGCATTGCTGTGGCTCTGGTGTAGGCCAGTGGCTACAGCTCTGATTCGACCCCTAGCCCAGGAATCTCCACATGCCACGGAAGCAGCCCTAGAAAAGGCAAAAAGACAAAAAAAAAAAAAAAAAAAAAAAATTGTATTTATCTGAACATGTGTTCTTCATTAACAAGCAATTTTGACCTAAATATTTAACACAAACATATTCTACTTTAGAGGAATAGATAAAATATAACTCTTGTTAACCTTGAATAAACTATTATCTTGAGTATATATCTCTACTCTGAATATTGAGTGCCTGTTGGGATAACTATAAACATTTTACTTTTCTCTAGATTTCTCAGTTCTGTCTGTGAGCTATATTAAAAACAGTATTTTATTATATTCCATAATACCTTGATAAGTTATTTTTTTTTCTATTGTAAATTATCTAAAATCTCCAAAAGAGTAATATATGTTAAAAGGAGTTTTATAGTACCTGGTTTTATACTTAGGCCTTTAATCCATTTTGAGTTTATTTTTGTGTATGGTGTTAGAGAATATTCTAATTTAATTATTTTACATAGAGCTGTCCAGTTTTCCCAGCAGCACTCATTGAAGAGGGTGTCTTTTATTTATTGTAAATTCTTTCCCTTTTTGTTCTAGTTTAATTAACCATAGGTGCGTGGGTTTACTTCGGGGCTTTCAATCCTGTCCCAGTGATCTATATTTCCATTTTTGTGCTAGCAACATTTAGTTTGATGAGTGTAGCTTTGTAGTACAGTCTGAATCAGGGGACCTGATTCCTCCAGCTGTTTTTCTTCCTCAGGGTTGCTTTGGCTCTGTGGGGTATGTTTGTTACCAGACAAATTTTAAACTCTATTGTTCTAGCTCTGTACAAAATGCCACTGGTAAATTAATAGGGGCTGCACTGAATTTGATTGCCTTGGGTAGTGTACTCATTTTGATAATATTGATTCTTCTAATACAAGACAATCATATGTCTTTCAATTTCTTTGTGTCATCTTTGATTTCTTTCAACAGCATCTTCTAGTTTTCAGAGTATAGTTTTTTGGCTCTTTAGGTAGGTTTATTTATTTGAATCATTTTTATGTGGTGGTAAAGAGATTGTTTCCTTAATTTCTCTTAATGATCTTCCATTGTTAGTGTATAGGAATGCAAGATATTTCTGAGTATTAATTTTGTATCCTGAAAGTTTACTAAAAGTGTTGATGAGCTCTATTAGTTTCCTGGTAGCTTCTTTAGGATTTTCTATGTATAGCATCATGTCATCTGCAAACAGTGACAATTTTACTTCTGCTTTTCAAATTTGAATTCCTATTATTTCTTTTTCTTCTCTGATTTCCATAGCTAGGGCTTCCAAAATTATATTTAATAAAAAGGGTGAGAGTGGACACACTTGTCTTGTTCCTGATCTTAGTGGAAATCCTTTCAGACTTCCACAACTAAGAATTATATCTGCTGTGGGTTTGTCATATATGGCCTTTATTATGTTGGGGTAGGCTCCCTCAGTGCCCACTTTCTGGAGAGTTTTTATCACAAATTGGTATTGAATTTTGTCAAAAGTTTTTTTCTGCATCTATTGAGATGACAATATAGTTTTATTCTTTAATTTGTTGATATAGTGTATAACATTGAATAATTTATGTATATTGAAAAAATCCTTGTATCCCTGGGATAAATCCAACTTGATCATAATGTATGATCCTTTTAATGTATCATTGGGTTTGGTTTGCTAACATTTTGTAAGGAACTTTCATTTATGTTCATCAATGATACTGGTCAATAGTATCCTTTTTTTGTGGTGTTTTTTTCTAGGTTTGGTATCCAGGGTGATGGTGGCCTCACAGAATGTACTTAGGAATGTTTCTTTGAAGTTTTTTGAAGTTTCAGAAGGACAGGTGTTAATGGTTCTCTAAATACTTAATAGATTTCACCTTGTGAATTCATCAGATCCTGGTGTTTTGTTTATGGAATTTTTACAACACAGTTTCAATTTTAGTACTTGTGACTGGCCTATTCATATTATCTCTTTCTTCCTAGTTGAGTCTTGCATGGTTGTACCTTTATACGAATTCATACATTTCTTCTAGGTTGTCCATTTTATTGGCATATAGTTGCTTGTATTACTTTTATGATCTTTGTATTTCTGTGGTGTTAGCTGTAGTTTCTCCATTTTCATTTCTAATTTTATTGATTTGAACCCTCTTCCTTTTTTTTTGTTTTGATAAGTATGGCTAAATTTTTATCAATTTTATTGATCTGTTAAAAGAACCAGTGCTTAGTTTCACTGCTCTTTTCTATTGTTTTATTTGTCTCTACCTCATTTATTTTTGCTCAGCTCTTTACAATTTCCTAGCCTCTGCTAACTTTGGGTTTTGTTTGCTCTTCTTTCCCTAGTTGCTGTTGCTATAAGGTTAGGCTGTTTATTTGGGATTTTTCTTGTTTCCTGAGGTGAGATTGTATGACTATAAACTTCACTCTAATGTGTCCTTATTGATTTTCTATCTGATGATCTGTTCATAGATGCAAGTGGGTATAAAATCCCCCACTATTATATTACTGTTGATTTCTTTTACGGCTGTTAGCAGCTGCCTTATATAATGTTGTGCTCCAATGTTGGTTACATATACATTTACAATTATTTCATCCTGTTCCTGAATTGATCCCTTAATCATTAGGCAGTGCCCTTTTTGTCTCTTGTAACATTCTTTATTTAGAGTCTATTTTTTTCTGACATGAGTATTACTACTCCAACTCTATTGGATATTCCATTTGCATGGAATATCTTCTTCCATTCTCTCACCTTTAGTCTGAAGTGGGTCTCTTGCTGACAGCACACATACCAATCTTGTTTTTGTATCCATTCAGCAAGTCTATGTCTTTCTGAAGGAGTATTTACTCTATTTACATTCAGAGTACTTACAGATATACATGTACTTATTGTCATTTCCTCAATTGTTTTAGATTTTATTATATTGGACTTTTTTCTTCCATTCCTCTTTTGTTCTCTTATCTTGTGATTTGATGACTATATTTGCTGTTTAATTTGGATTTTTTTTCTTTATTTATGTATATGTCTATTACCCTTTTTTGGTTAGTGGTTCCCACGAGGTTTTGACACAGCATTCTGTATATATGCCAAATTGTTTTAAGTTGCTATTTTCTTAATTTCAAAAGCATTTTCAATATCCTGCATTTTTCTATTCTTCTTCTCACAAATGCTGGTTTTGATATAATATTTGTGTGGATGATTTCCTAACTTTACTGTGTGTTTGCTTTTACTGGTGAGTGTTCCCATTTTTAACTCTCTTGCTTCTAGTTGTGGCCTTTCATTTTCAACCTAGATAAGCTCTTTTAGCATTAGTTGTAAAGCTGATTTGGTGGTGCTGAACTAGCTTTTGCTTGTTTGTAAAAATTTGATTTTTCCATCGTATATGAATGAGAGCCTTGCTGGATAGAGTATTCTTGGTTCAGGTTCCTAGCCTTCATCACCTTAAACATATCTGGCCACTCCCTTCTATATTGCAGAGTTTCTGCTGAAAAATCCGCTATTGTCTTTATTGGGGTTCTTTTGTATGTTGTTTGTTGCTTTTTACCTTGTACTTTTTTATTTTTATTTATATTTAATTTTTATCAGTTGACTTAGTATGTGTCTCACTGTGTTTCTCCTAGGGTTTATCCTATATGGGATTCTCTATACTTCCTCAACTTGAGTGAGTGTTTCCTTTCCCATATTAGGGAAGTTTCCAGCCATAATCTCTTCAAATGTTTTCTCTGGACCTTTCACTCTCTTCTCCTCTGGAAACTCTATGATGTGAATGTTGGTATAATGTTGTCTCAGATCTCTTAGACTCTCCTTGTTTTTTTTCATTATTTTTTCTTAATTCTTTTCTGCGGTGGTGATGTCCACCACTCTGCCACCCATCTCACTTTTCATTCCTCTGCCTCTGTTATCCTTCTGCGGATTCCTTCTAGTGTACTTTTCATTTCAGATATTATTCTATTCATCTTAGTTTGCTTGTTCTTTAAATCTTCTAGCTCTTTGTTATAGATTTCTTATAACTTCTCAATCTGTGCCTCCATTCTTTTTTGACATCTTGGATTATCTTTACTACCACAACTCTGAATTATTTTTTAGGTATATTGGTTATTTCTTCTTCATTCAGTTGTTTTTGTGTGTTTTTATTTGATTCCTTTGTCTGAAACATACTTATTTGTTGTTTTATATTGTCTAACATTCCTTGTTTGTGTCCTCTTGACAGCAGGTGTGTACGTGCAGTGGTTGGTGCCCAGTCTTGGAGTTGTCTGGCTCACATGTACCCAGAGCACATGATGAGAAGAGTGATATCATCCTACATCTCCTACACCTAGGTGGCTGCTAGGGATGTGGTCCTGTTCAATTTTTGGTGTTAGATTTATTACTCCAGTTTGTCCTTCAATTTCTTAGCAGTCTGATCTTGACTTCTGGTAGACTCTCAAGAAATGTTCATAAGTCCTGAGGTCTTCCATGTTCATAACAGATTATCTTTGACCTTTACACCAGTTTGAATGGATATAAAATCCTTGACTCACATTTCCTTTGACTGTGTCTCTTAAATTAGTTGTTGTAATGTCTTCTTAAATAGGATTTTCTAATGTCCAAGTATAATGTCAACTCTGTTAAAATGTGAGTTGATTTGTTTTTCTGGATGGCTACATTACTTGTTTCCAATTCACAGTATAGATTTTAATCATTCAAATCAACACTGATTTATTTCAGAGCTGGAACATGCAATATGGAAAGTTCAAAAATTTTTGAATCTGAAAATACAGATTTATACAACATAAAATCTCAAATATGCGTGTAATGTCAAGTGAGAAAAACATTATAAGTGATAAATTGTGAATTTTCAGATCTCTCTGAAATTTTAACTGCTGGTCCTAGCAATTCTAGCAGTACTCTTGGTCTTCTCTTCCTGTATTCACCCAGTCTATAATTCTGTCTCCAATTCCCAAAAAGTGATACTTCCTAGTATTTAGAATACTAGTCACAACTACCACTTATCAAGCACCTATTGTGTTCTAACATTTTCTTTCAACCACATAAAAAGATACATATATATAAAGCTTCAAAAATTTACATGAATTGCATACTGTGGATTACTAGTAAATAAGAGATACAGGAAATGATGTCAGTTCTGCCTGAGTCCATAGTGTTAAAAATGACTTCCAGTTACTTCCTTTACTAGGTAAAATATAACACAAAGGAGACTTTGAAGATAAATCAAGAGACTTGCTGTATAGCACAAGGAACTCTACTCAATATTCTGTGATGGTTTATACAGGAAAAGAATCTGAAAAAGAATGGATGTGTGTGCATGTACAATTGAATCACTTTGCTGTGCAGCAGAAATTATCACAACATTGTAAATCAAATCTACTTCAATAAAACTTTAAAGAATGAAAAAAGTATATAACTTCACATAGGCTGACAAAAAAATTAATGCGAGATTGATAATAGTGGATGTTCTTAAAAAAGCAAGACTGAGCAGGTAATGTCCTGGATTATAGTATAATAATCATAACTGCAACAGTGCTTCATGTGCAGTTTTCACAAGGTAACTTTGTCCTCAGGCATGTTTTAATGTACACTTGTATAATGTATACATTCTATACATGTAGAGAGAACACATTGTCTGTTTTATGTTTTTACAGTACAAAAAGAGGCCTGGGTAAGATCAGGAGTTTCTGAGACTTGGAGAAGAGAGTAAAATATCAGTTATAGAAGCACTTGCCTAATGCCGAAGAAAGGTACACAGACTTGAGAGTAAGCTCCTTTATTACCACTGATTCAAGTAGTAAATGACACGGACAAATTAAACTTTAGAAGCAATGTCATCTAATTGTATTCTGGAGAATCTGAGTGAGCCATAAATTTGGGGACCTCAGAGGAGGTCCCCAAACTATCAAAAATTCTGTTTTTTTGTACCATACATACTGAGACCATATTGTCTTCTAGACACACTATTCACTGTGTTTTCCATCTCCTGCACACAAAATGCTATTCCTTTGCTTCCCTGCTTTTGATTTTTATTCTTGTTAGTAATTATGAATTTTCATCTGTAGCCTTGGTTTTAATTATCTATGTATACAACTTTAAAAATATATATGTAAACCATGGAATTCCTTCTGTGGCACAATGGGTTAAGGATCCGGCATGGTCTCTGCAGGACCTCGGGTCACTGTTGAGGTGTGGGTTTGATCCCTGGCTTGATGCAGTGGGTTAAGGATCTGGCACTGCAGTTCTGATTTGATCCCTGTCCCAGGAACTTCCATATGCTGTGAGTGTGGCAAAACAAAAACAAAACTAATATATACATAATAAACATTTAAACCAACATCCATATATCTAAAACTAATCTTTCTCTTTTTATATCACTTTGAATATCCACGTAGATAGATGATCAAGAATCAAATAAATCTCATGTCATTTGAATTCATAACTGATTTCAACACAAAATTCATCCTTCATTTTCTTTTTCACTCAGCTAATGGTTTCATTACCTCAGACACCAAAGTCTGGAACTGATTATCTCCCTTTACTTTATCCCTCAAAACTGCTTGGTTCCTGTCTGGATCTTATTACCCTTATCACACATCTCTTATGTCTATTTGAGTCTCTGCATGTCTATTGCCACTGCATTCTTTCACATCCTCATAACCTCTTTCTTGAATGCAATAATATCCTATTATTATCTGTTGTATATCCCTCCGTTCAGCCATTTTCCACATTGTTGAAAATACTATCCTGTTACTTTCTTGGATAAAAGTCCTAGAGTGATTCCAATTTTCCAGAAAATAACATTTAAAGTGCTCAGTATGAAAATGCAATACATGGTCTCATCCTAGTATCTCTCAATAATCTTGCTTTTCTTCATTTATCTACATAACTGCTATGCTCAGGATACAAGTATAATATGTAAGTCTCCCATACATATTAGGACTCAACTAATGTGACATCTACTCTATAAAGTTTTTGTGAACACTCTCCTGTACTGAAGCAAAACTAATACAAAATGGAAAACTATATTAAAATTGTTAATTTATATCAAATCAGCAGATTAACTTTTCTATTTCTCACCTAGACCGTGACTTCCTATTGTGTATGTCTATGTATTCTCACACACAGATAAAAAATGTGATTGTAGTACTTGATGTATGGTATGTGTTAAAGTAATAACCAATGGAAGAGTAAGTAAGAGTTTAGACCAGAAGAGTTTTCATATTTTCCACTTTAGAAAGGCTCAGTGAGCAAAGTTTTGGGACTGTTTTATATAATGTCCCTGGTGAATAATTTTACCCTTATTTTGACCATAGATATGCGATATTACATTCTATTTGTTCTTTTGGGAATTTGAAATAACAAAAAAATCTATCATTTTAAAGGAACTTATGAAGAAAACTATGCTTATAGATTAACAAAATACTTTGGAAATGCATTAATTCATGGTGTTGATGGCCATAAAGCAAATTACATAATGTGATAAACATTAACGTTTCTTTAAGCATAGAGTTGAAGATGTTTTTAATTAAAGTCTGGATGCCTACTGATTTTATATCCTTTTGAGATTGAAAGCTTAAGAATTATTTGGCTATAATTCTGAATTTCACAGTGAAAGAAATCATAAGTAGATTTCTTGAAAGTATCAAATAATGCTAAATATGAATGTCAGTTTTAAAGTAAAAATTTGTATATTTGCTATTTATGAGGTTTTCTTTCTTGATGAACAATCCTTTACTTCATATGATTTTATATACACATGGAAAAAGACCAGAGTCTTGAGTATTTTATGTTTAATTCATTATTATTAATACTGGCACTTTCCTTCTTATTCATTTGTTAATTAAGTGATCACATATTTTTCAGTCACTGAATATATGCCAAAACTGGGACTTATCTGAAGTACTAAGAACTGAAAATATACTAACAAACAGCATAATGTTTGATATGGAACTTTACACACTGTCAGAGAGTTACAAATAATTAATTACTCTAACATGTGCTTTTGTACTTATGATAAATGCTAAAAAGGTAAAGAAGATGGAGCTCTGAGAGTATAAATAAGCCTATCTTTGCAGACTTAATAATAGATATTTTGATAAAGTTACATTTCAACTAAGAACTGAGAAGATTTAGATCGGTTATTTCCTATAGAAGGTGGGCATTATTTCTAAGTAGTGGAAACAAGAGGTTTAAAGGCTCTGAAGCCAGAGGGATCATGAAAGGACAGCTTGAAAGGCTATGAGCTAACAGAAGACAAGCAAGAGATGTCTCCAGAGAAATTAACATGAGTCATATTAGGTATAATATTTGACAAACTATTGCCTATGTTCCATTGAGAAACTGGAGATATTTATGTAAGACATATAAGGCAAATGCAAGGTTTCCCATGAGAATCCAATGTAATCTTTCCTTTACTGTGTATTAGATATAGATACTTTGGTATAATTGTAGGTCTATGGGAAAATTACAATTATTGGATAGGTCAAATAACAAACTAAATGGTATTTAGAATAGATTTATAGAAATATTTTCAAAGGTGTAATAGAGTCAACCATAACGATAATTCAGGATAAAAGGTATTTTATTAAAATATAACTGAAGTTTACTTTTACCAAAAGTTTTAGCTAATTGCCTCAATTCTTAGCTTTAGTTTTCTAATATAGACTTATATGGCTTTACAAAAACAAAGTTAAAGAAAACCAAAATGGAAATTAATTACCAAAAATGTGTCATTTAGAATTGGCTCCAGCAGAAAGAAGTCCAAATTTATGTGTTGTTTATAATAGGAAAGTAGCTTAAAAAGCCGATTTGTTTCTTAACCATATTTGGATCTCCCTTTTATAAGCTACCTATTTTCAGCAGTGATTTATGCCAACTGCCTTAATTTAATTCTATAGCGAAAAATTCACAGAGGATCAAGTGGTTCCCAGATGGATATTTCTGTACAAAAGTAGCCACTGATCTGTGGGAAAGAAAACATGAAGCATTAGGAAGCCACAGAGCCAGAAGAATGGGGAAAAGGCCACTGAAAATGAAAGATAGCACCTTCCATCTAGGTTTTTCTTGTGACCAGAATATTCACGTGCAAGTACATTTGATCATTAAATTTTCAGAAAAGAAAACAGTAGAGCATAGAAATGACAAGTAAGTTACCTCTTGCCAAGGAATATTTATAATGCCAATGGGGAGGTATCAGTAGATGAAAGAAACATAAGAAAATAAAAAACAGAGTGAAGAAAATAAAGAAGGAGGACTGAAGATAAGTAAATAAGTGTGAAAAATAAGGAGAGGACATTAAACATGTAGAAACAGGAGAAATAGAAGGAAAATAAAATACTTATTTAAAATTTTAGCTATTAGTAAGTATTCATCCATTCATAAATTATCAAAATATTTTTATTAGTCATATTATTTTTATGATGAAAGATGCAGAAGAAGACTGTTCAATTTACTTTTTGGTATATTCAGTACTTTTTTTTTTTTTTTTTTTGTCTTTTTACCATTTCTTGGGCTGCTCCCGCAGCATATGGAGGTTCCCAGGCTAGGGGTCGAATCAGAGCTGTAGCCACCGGCCTTCACCAGAGCCACAGCAACGCGGGATCCGAGCCGCATCTGCAACCTACACCACAGCTCATGGCAACGCTGGATCCTTAACCCACTGAGCAAGGCCAGGGATTGGACCTGCAACCTCATGGTTCCTAGTCAGATTCGTTAACCACTGAGCCACAACAGGAACTCCTATATTCAGTACTTTTAATATAAATGTGTGTGTGTGTGTGTGTGTGTTTAGAGAGAGAGAAAAAGAGAGTACATTTGAATGTGGTATGTGTAGAAATGTGCTACCTAGGGCCCCTTCAGGGTAGGCCAGTAAAGAGCCAATTGGCCTGAGGACATCATTTTTGTGGTGCCCTGTGCATGTGGAGTTGAGAAGTGGTAAGAAAGGCAGGGTGTGATGTACAGGGTGTCATTTCTATCTGACAGGGGACAACTCTACTAGGCTCTGGAGCTCTCTGCCAAACTTACCATGTTTTTTATGAAACTGTCCTCTCTATCTAATCTTGCTTTCCACTTTCAGTTCATTGATGCTGGTCCCTAAAAGACAGTTGCTCTGTTTAGTCTATCTCATTTTCCACTTTTGAAGAACCTGACTATGCAGTTGGTACCTGAAGTGGTCTGAGAAAGGGGATGATAAGATGGTTTCTTTTTTTTTGTCGTTTGTCTTTTGTTGTTGTTGTTGTTGCTATTGCTATTTCTTGGGCCACTCCCGCGGCATATGGAGGTTCCCAGGCTAGGGGTTGAATCGGAGCTGTAGCCACCGGCCTACGCCAGAGCCACAGCAACGCGGGATCCGAGCCGCGTCTGCAACCTACACCACAGCTCACGGCAATGCCGGATCATTAACCCACTGAGCAAGGGCAGGGATCGAACCCGCAACCTCATGGTTCCTAGTCGGATTCGTTAACCACTGCGCCACGACGGGAACTCCAGGTTCAGATGGTTTCTAATAGTAGATCACTCACTGCCAGGCTGGGATGAGGGCCTCATGATTGGGTGTGTACACTTGGTTGTACCACAATGTTATGAACGTAGCACACATGATCTAGTTTAGTTTTCCAGCAAGCTTATTCCATCCTAATATTACTATTTCCATTCTGTTGATATGGAAACTGAGAATCTAAGATGTTAAGGTCCTTGTCCAAAGTCATGTATTTAGTAAGAGGAAGAGAAAATATTCAAACTAGAGCAGTCCATCTATTCTGTTCAGAACCAGTGCTTTGAATGAGTACATTAAAAATATAGAGATATAAATAATGGTGTTCAAAATCCAGAGAAAATGTAGAGAAAAAAATCACTTTTATTAACAAAGGTTTTTTGTGAATAAGCAAAGCCATCTATTAAGAAAAGAAATTTATTTTCAATGATCTTTTCCCCCCACCACATGCCATTGCTCATGGCTTATTAAAACTCCTAAATTTGACATCTATATTTTTGGTACATTGTTAATTTTATTTCAATACAATGAATGTGCAAATCATAACTGTGACTTTCCAAATGACATTGTGTGATATTTTGTTTTCAATTATGTTTTCAATTATAAACATAGTCTACCTCCTGAGGTTTCTGGTTAAGATAAAAAGATATGTCACAGTTAGAAATAGTGAATTCATCAAGAGTCATGATGTGAAGTAGTTTTATGAAACCCTGCCAGATGGAATTATCTATAATGATGAATGATCTCAATTTCTTTACAAGTAATTTAAAAACCATCCTCAGTTTTGAATAAATTTTGTAACACATAACAAAGCATTATATCTGATTTTTTAAAGGAAGAACATTTTGGATGGCATTTGTCTATCAGTGGGTACCTAAGTATGTGAAAATATTTAGCAAAAAACAAAATGTCTACCAGATGAAGGAACAACAAAGCTGAAACACTTGAGTTTCACCATTATACATACATGTGCACACATACACATGTGAAATATCAGAATCTGTAAAAAGCAACTTTATTTATTAGACAACTCAGATATATTTGATGAAAAAAATGATTTTAGAAGGGTACACAAAATAAGATCAATTCAACATTTTTTCTCACTTTTTTGTTCCTGTATCTCATTAAAGTTCAAAAATCTTCAGGCTAAACTGTTTACTGAGGTATTTTTATTATTAAACCATTGCTAATGGTTTTCTATTTCTTTTTTAAATAGAGTAGCAACTACAGTCTAAAATAAGTTATATGAAAAGGAAAATTATTATAAAGTGGAAAGACAGAGGTATCAGATGATGCTATAGGAAGGAAAAAAACTTTTTTACAGCGTTCCCATTGTGGATCAGTCGGTTAAGAACCTGACTGGTATCCATGATGATGCAGGTTTGATCCTTGGGCTTGTTCAGTGGGTTAAGGATCTGGTGTTGCCACAGGCTGCAGTGTAGGTCATAGATGTGGCTTGGATCCAGTGTTGCCATGGCTATGGCATAGGCCTCTGCTGCAGCTCCAATTCAACCCCTAGCCTGGGAACTTCCGAATGCTGCAGTTGTAGCTGGAAGAAGAAAAATGTTTTACGTGGATAGGTGAATTTAACATGGATAGGTCAGAGGAAACTAATAATCACAGCTATAAAAAGCTTTTTTATTTTCCTTTTTTTTTCCTTCACAACTAAGTATGCATGGAAGAAAAAAAATATATATATAAGCTGTTATTTTCCTGGCATTTAACAATGACCCTGACAAATTTAAGGATTCTTTCATTTCCTACATCTAACAAAACATAGGTCATAAAAATGCAAACACAGATTATTTAACTAACTGAATAAATGCATGAATGAGAAACCAATGAATAGGTAATTGGTTAGAGTTGATATCAAGCTTAAGAAAGTGTTCAAAATAAGAGAGGTTATACCTGTTCTTTGCCTTCTCTTCAGTTTTCTTTTTGAATGCAAGGCTTGATTCTATTACATCCTTGTCAGTGTTCAAGAGCTCCGAGGAGGCAGCTGACTGATGTTACCTCTGTGGAACTATTTCTCACCCAACTCTTACTCCAGGATACTCTTTAGTATTACAAAAATTGTGTTAAAAAGAGGTAAGTAAAATATGGAAATGAGGAAAAAGTGCAGATAATTAGTCCTTTGAACATTCATGTATATTAGAAGGTGGTGATGAGAGAAGTTAAATATAGTATATATATACATATATATATATATATATATACACACACACACACACACACACACATATATATATATATATATATATATATATATATATAAATAACAGGTGTGAATGTGGCTTGTTGTGAGGGAAGGACATTGAAGGCAAAGCTCTCAGGAATATTCAGCAGCTTCCTTTCTCTGGAGGTGGCCATTTTGGGAAAATCTGGCCCAACCTGTCAGTCAGTGCTGAGAAGCCCCAGGGCAAACAACAATCCAAGTGGGATCACAGCCCTGCCCCTCAGTAAACAGGCTACCTAAAGAGCCTCAGGCACACAGCAGCCCCTAATCCCAGCCAGAGACTAAGCCCCACCCACCAGAGGGATTAGAATCGGCTCCACCTACCGGGGGCAGGCATCCCCTCCCATCAGGAAGCCTACAGCAAGCCCCCGATACCGACTTCAGCCACAAGGGGGGCAGCCACCAGAAGTAAGAGAGGCTACAGCTCTATTATCTATAAAAAGGTCACCACACCAAAAACCTATAAAAATGAAAAGACAGAGAACTATAACTCAGATGAGGGAGAAAGGAAAAACTCCAGAAAATCAGCTAAGCAATGAGGAGATTCTCAGCCTCCAGGAAAAAGACTTTAGACTGTCGATGCTGAAGATGATGCAAGACATTGGAAATAAACTGGAGGCAAAGATGGATAACTTACAGGAAATACTAACCAAAGAGATACAAGATATAAAACTTAAGCAAGAAGAGATGCAAAATACAATAACTGAAATAAAAAACTCACTAAAAGCAGCTAACAGCAGAATACAGGAGGCAGAAGAAGGAATAAGCGAGGTGGAGGACAGATTAGTGGAAATTACGGATGCAGAACAGAAAAGAGAAAAAAGATTGAAAACAAATGAAGAGAGTCTCAGAGAACTCTGGGACAATGTCAAACGCACCAACATCCATATTATAGGGGTGCTAGAAGGAGGAGAGAGAAGGGGACAGAAAAAATATTCCAAGAGATAATAGCTGAAAATTTCCTTAACATGGGAAAGGAACCACTCATTCAAATTCAGGAGTCACAGAGTACCATATAAAATAAACCCAAGGAGGAATACACCAAGACACATATTAATCAAACTAACCAAAATTAAAGACAAAGAGAAAATACTGAAAGCACCTAGGGAAAAGAAACAAGTAACATACAAGGGAACCCCAATAAGGTTATTGGCAGATTTTTCAGCTGAAACTCTGCAGACCAGAAGGGAGTGGCATGATACACTTAACGTGATGGAAGGTTAAAAACCTCCAACCAAGATTACTTTATCCAGCAAGGCTCTCATTCAGAATTGAAGGAGAAATAAAAACCTTCTCAGATAAGCAAAAGCTGAGAGAATTCAGCAACGCTAAACCAGCCTCACAACAAATACTAAAGGAACTTCTCTAGGCAGGAAAGAAAAGATCAGCAACAGGAAACAAAAATTCCACAAATGACAAGGCTCACCAGCAAAGGTATATATTCAGTAAAGATACGAAATCATCCATGCACAATTATACCACCAAAATCAGAAATCATGAGAAGAGGTAGATACAAATGTGGAACACTGGAGATGAACTTGCAATTAAGAGACCAACAACTTAAAACAATCTCATATACATATAGACTCTTACATCAAAACTTCAGAATAACTGCAAACCAAAAATCTACAATTGATACACAAACAAGGAATCTCTGGAGAAGAAATATATCTCATAGTAAATAAGTGCATAATCCACCATGAAGGGGGTCATTTGACATCATTCTTGGAATGCTGAAGTCTTCTTAGATATGATTCTGATTTCCTCTCCATCAAAGAACTTATGATAATTATAATTAAATAATGCCACTGTACAATTAAATAATACAGTTCTACAATTGTATTATTAATAACCATTTCTCTCCGTGGTACAATGTAAAGTCTATAATGTCTTGTTTATCACATCACCTAGAATGGTGTATGCCTTTATTGAAGAATCAATGAGATGGAACAAATTCTGAGGACATATTTATATAGTTACACTGTTTTTTAACCAACTTATGCATTTTATATTTTACTTATTTTCAGAGGGTGTATTATTTTTGTCATGCTTACCAGTTGTTATTTTTTTTACTATGCTATATAAAATATTTAATGGTATATAAGGCTTTCTTCTTTATAAATTTTAGTTGCATAATATACTAATTTAATATAATGCTATTTTTTAAAGAAAAATTGAAATGTAATAGATAAAACTAAGTAGTAAAGATGAAAGCCATAAAATTGGGATAAAGCATAGAATAAATTTCCTATTTGTCGCAGCATATTTTCCATTCCACTTCTCCAGTGGGAGGCACTTAATCTGTTTCTTAAGATCCATGTTATAATAATCTGTGTGAATGTAATTGTGTGTAAATGTATGTATTTTATTCCGTAAAAAAAAAAAGAAAGTGGGCATAGCGGGAACCTAACTCAACGTGATAAAGGCCATATAAGACAAACCCACAGCGAACATAATTCTCAATGGTGAAAAGCTGAAAGAATTCCTGCTGAGATCAGGAACAAGACAAGGATGTCTGCTCTTGCCACTACTCTTCAACATAGTTTTGGAAGTCCTAACCATGGCAATCAGAGAAGTAAAAGAAATAAAAGGAATTCAAATTGGAAAGGAAGAAGTAAAACCACCACTATTTGCAGATGACATGATAATAACCTAAAGAATCCCAAAGACTCTACCAGAAAACTGTTAGAGCTCATCCACAAATTTGGCAAAGTCGTAGGATACAAAATTAATACACAGAAATTGATGACATTTCCATACACTAACAATGAAAGAGCAGAAAGAGAAATTGGGGAAGCAATCCCGTTTACCATCACATCCAAAGGAATAAAATACCTAGGAGTAAACCTACCTAAGGAGACAAAAGACCTGTACTCTGAAAACTGTAAGACACTGATGAAAGAAATCAAAGATGAGACAAATAGATGGAAAGACTTACCATGCTCTTGGATTGGAAGAGTTAATATTATCAAAATGACTATACTACCTAAGGCAATTTACAGATTCAATGCAATCCCTATCAAATTACCAAGGACATTTTCCACAGAACTCAAATGAAATGTTTTAAAGTTTGTTTGGAAGCACAAATGACCCAAAATAGCCAAAGACATCCTGAAAAAAGAAAATGGAGCTGGAGGAATCAGGCTCCCAGACTTCAGACTATACTACAAATAAACAATCATCAAAACTGTATGGTACTGGCACAAAGACAGACATATAGATCAGTGGAACAAGATAGAAAGCCCAGAATTAAACCCACGAACTTATCAGCCAACTAATCTATGACAAAAGAGGCAAGAATATACAATGGAGAAAGGACAGCTTGTTCAATAAGTGGTGCTGGGAAAACTAGACAGCCACATGGAAAAGAATGAAATTGGAACACTCCCTAACACCATACACAAAAATAAACTCCAAATGGATTAGAGACCTAGATATAAGACCAGACTCTATAAAACTCTTAGAAGAAAACATAGGCCAAACACTCTCTGATGTAACGACAGCAACATCTTCTCAGATCCACCTCTTATAGTAATGACAGTAAAAACAGAAATAAACAAATGGGACCTAATCAAACTTAAAAGTTTCTGCACAGCAAAGGAAACCCTAAACAAAACGAAAAAGACAACCCACAGAATGGGAGAAAATCTTTGCAAGTGAATTAACTGACAAGGGATTAATCTCCAAAATTTATAAACACCTTTTGCAGCTCTATAACAAAAAAAACAAAAAAACAACCCCATCAAAAAATGGGCAGAACATCTAAGCAGACAGTTCTCCAAATAAGACATACAGATGGCCAAAAAACACATGAAAAGATGTTCAACATCACTCATTATTAGAGAAATGCAAATCAAAACCATGATGAGCTACCACCTTGCACCAGCCAGAATAGCCATCAACAGAAAGTCTACAAACAATAAGTGCTGGAGAGGGTGTGGAGAAAAAGGAACCCTAACACACTGTTGGTGGGATTATCAATTGGTGCAACCACTGTGGAAAACAGTATGGAGATTCCTCAGAACACTCAAAATAGAACTACCATTTGATCCAGCACTCCCACTCCTGGGCATCTATCCAGAGAAAACCACCACTCGCAAAGATACATGTACTCCGATGTTCATTGCAGCACTATTTCCAATAGCCAAGACATGGAAACAACCTAAATGTCCATCGACAGAGGAGTGGTTCCAGAAGATGTGGTTTCGTCCATTAAAATGAACGAAATATCAGCATTTTTAGCAACATGGATGGACCTAGAAATTACCATGCTACATGAAGTAAGCCATATAATGAGATACCAACATGTAATGCTTTCACAGACATATGGAATCTGAAAAAAGGACAGACTGAACTTCTTTGCAAAACAGATGCTGACTCACAGACATTGAAAAACTTATGGTCTCCAGAGGAGACAGTTTGGGAGGTGGGTCGATGTGCTTGGGTCATGGGATGGAAATCCTGTGAAATCAGATTGTTATGATCATTATACAACTACAGATGTGATAAATTCATTTGAGTGATAAGAAAAATTTAAAAAAAACAAATAGATTTGTATAATCTCTTCTTGATCAGTTTTACTGGGGTTTACATTATTTTCTTCCTCCATTCTTCTCTGAATTTTCTTCCAACTTCAATTTAAAGATTAGATTAGATTTGCATTCTCTCTTCATTTGAAGCTCTTACTTTTTCCCTAGGCACTGCTTTAGCAACAATGTATACTCTCATATTTTTTTTACTATTCAACATAAAAATTATCAATACAATAAAAAAGTTAATAAGACTATATATTGGATTCTACAGAAATTAAATGATGAATAATGTCAATTTTATGCAGATATATTTGATAACTTGGATTAAATGGAAATAGTCCATGAAGGATACAAGCTAATAAAGTTCAACTCACAATAAAATTTAAACATCTTTACATTTCATAAGAGGATTTAAATAGTGGTTAAAAAACATTGCAGTTGTTCCCACTGTAGTATAGTAGGTTAAGAATTCTACTGCAGCAGTTCAGATCACTGTGGAGGCATGGGTTCAATCACTGGTCCAGCATAGTGGATTAAAGGATCTGGAGTTGCAGCATAGGCTGCAGCTGTGGCTCAGATTCAATTCCTGGCCCAGGAATTTCCATATGCCATGGATGTAGGCATTAAAAAAACAAAACAAAATAACAATAAAAAAAAGAAATTCCAATAAAGAAAACCTCAGGACCAAAAACCTTCAGTGGTGAATTCTACCAAATGTTAAAGGAAAAAATAATACCAGTTATTTATAAATTCTTCCAGAAAGCAGAAGGGAGGAAACAATTTCCCAATTTTTTTTATGAATCCAGAATTATCATAACAAAGTCAAAGATATTATGAGTAAAAACAAACAAAAACACTATGGTCACTACTGTCATGGACAAAAGCAAATGTCTTTTAAGAATACTAATGATATGTACAACGAATAATACACTATAACCAAATGGTGTTTACTGAAGAATTATAGGTTTGGCATTTTTTTTTTTTTTTTTTTTTTTTTTGTCTTTTTAGGGCTGCATAAACGGTACATGGAGGTTTCCAGGATAGGTGTCGAATCAGAGCCATAGCTACCAGCCTACACCACAGCCACAGGAATGAGGGATCTGAGCTGCATCTGCAACCTACACCAGAGCTCACAGCAATACCGGATCCTTAACCCACTGTGCGAGGCCAGAGATCAAGCCTGTGTCCTCATGAATGCTAGTCAGATTCATTTCCACTGAGCCATGATGGGAACTCCTTTTTTGACATTTTAAAATCAGTGTGAGCCACCACATTAACAACACAATTTGAAAAATAATTTATCTTTAGAGATGTATAAAATGACATAAAATTCAACATAATTTATGATTAAAAAAAAAAAAAAACCTGGCGCTAGAAATAGGAGCAAACTCCCTCACCACAGCATTTCCAAAAATGCATACTTTTTTATGTTCTTCTTGGCCAATCCTACAGCATATGGAAATTCCCAGGATAGGGGTCGAATCAGAGATACAGCTGAGGCCTATGACACAACCAGGGCCACACTGTGTCATCTGTGACCTACACTGCAGCTTATGGCAACATCATATCCTTAACCTACTGAGTGAGGCCAGGGACCGAACCTGAATCCTCACAAAAATAACGTCAGATCCTTATCCGGATAAGCCACAACAGGAGCGCCACAAAAATGCAAACTTAAGGTTTGTATTAATGGTGAGGCTGAAACCTATTTTGAAGATCAGATAAGTACAAGGCTATCCAAACTCACAATCTTATTCGACATTGTACTACAGGTCTTAGCTAAGGCAATATCTTGAAATGCACACAGACTGAAAAAGAAATAGGGTTTTCAAGTTAGGAGTTTTAAGCCACTTTTCTTTAATATAAAAGAATCATAAAATTACTTCCATTTCCCCAGTAAGTAAATTCTTCGTGGTGTAATGATTTAGAAGTATTTGATACCAGATTTTAGATGAAATTAAGCATATATGCATTTCTTATTCTCTCTTCACCTTCCCTCTCTCTATTATGTACTCCACATTCCAAGTATTTTAATGCGATTTATTAGTCTCAATATTTCTTCTTAATATGTGTGTTCATGACTGGCTCCTTTCTCATGCTGTAAATTTGCCTGTTACTCAAAGCTCTTTCTATTTCCAGAAGCTATCAGATAGTTCTATACTAATAGTCTCACTCTTACTGAAAGCTCCTGGAAATAATATCATACTGCAAAGAATTTATTCTAATAATAGGAATTTCAGTTAACATGTAATTTCTGTATAGGAGACATTTCAAACCAGTTAGATCTTGCTGTGATAACAGGCATTCTAACTGGTGTGAGGTGATATCTTACTGTGGTTTTAAATTACATTTACCTAATAATGAATGAGTTGAACATCTTTTCATGTGCTTTTGGCCATCTGTTCATCTTCTTTGGGAAGAATGTCTATTCAGATCCTCTGCATATATATATACAATTTTTTGTCTTTTAAGGGTCACACCCACAGCATATGGAAGTTTCCAGGATAGGGGTTGAATCAGAGCTGCAGCTGCTGACCTATGGCACAGCCATAGCAATGCCAGATCCAAGCTGCATCTGTGACCTACACCATTGCTCATGGCAGTGCCAGATCCTTAACCCACTGAGAGAGGCCAGGGATCGATCCTGTATTCTCATGGATACTAGTTGGGTTCATTACTGCTGAGATATAGTGGGAACTCCCTTCACATTTTTAAATTGGGTTGTTTTCTTTGTCATTGTTGTTGCTGTTGTTGAAGTTGCTGTTGAGTTGTATGAATCCTTTATATATTTTGGACAATAACCCTTTATAGAATCTATGATTTAATAATATATTTTCCCATTCAGTAGGCTCCTTTTTGTTTTGATGATGATTTCTTTCACTGTGCAGCAGCTATTCATTTGATGTAATTTCATTTTATTTCTGATTTTGTTTTCCTTATCTTTGGAATCAGATTTACAAAAAAAAAAAAAAAATTAAAGGAGATTACTACCTATGTTACCTTCTAAGAATTGTAAGATTTGGGGTCTTACACTCAAATCTTTAATCCATTTTGTGTTATTTTTCATGTATGGTGTAAGATAGTGGCCTAGTTTCATTCTGTTGCATGTGGCTGTACAGTTTTACCAACATCATTCATTGAAGATACTATCCTTTTTCTGCTGTATGTCCTTTGCTCTTTCGTTGTAAGTTAAGGGTTCCAATATGTGTGAGTTTATTTCTTGGTTGTTCTATCATTCTGTGTGTCTGTTTTTGTACTAATAGCATACTGTTTTAATTACTAAAGCTTTGCATAATAGTTGAAAACAGGGTGCATTATACCTCCAGCTTTGTTTTTCTTTCTCAAGATGGTTTTGGCTATTCAGGATATTTCATGTTTCCACAGAAATTTTATTTATTTGTTTGTTTGTTTATTTGTTTATTTATTGCTTTTTAGAGCTGTACCTGCTGCATATGGAACTTCCCAGGCTAGGGGCCCAATCAGAGCTACAGCTGCCAGCCTATGCCACAGCCACAGCAATATGGGATCCAAGCCACATCTGCAATCTACACCACAGCTCAGGGCAACACCAGATCCTTAACCCACTGAGCGAGGCCAAGGGTCAAATCTGCATCCTCATGGTTACTAGTCAGGTTCATTACTGCTAAACCACAATGTGAAATCCTCCATAAAATTTTAGAGTTGTTTGTTCTTATCCTGTGAAATATGCCGCTAGTATTTTGAGAGGGATTGCAATGAATCTATATATGGCTCCAGGTAGTATCAACATTTTAACAATACCAATTCTTTAGTTTTATTTTATTTAGTTTCTACATATTTGTGTTTTTTCCAGTTTTCTGCCTTAAGTCACTTTTAATTTCATAGTGTTTTGGATAGGAAAGATACTTCATATGATTTCAATCTTCCTAAATTTTTTTGAAACTTGTTTTGTGGTCTAGAATATGATCTATCCTATGAATGCATTTCATATGCATTTGAAAAGATGATGCATTCTGCTTTTTTTGGATGGAATGTTCTGTAGATAACTATTTAGTCCATCTAGTATAATTTGTTATTTATTCCAATCCATGAACACAGAATATCATATTTGTATATTCTTTGATTTCTTTCATAAGAGTCTTACAGTTTTCAGCATACAGTTCTTCCATTTCCTTGGTTATATTTATTCTTAGATATTTTATTCTTCTTTATACAACTGTAAATGAGATTGTTTTCCTGATTTATTTTTCTGATAGTTTGCTATTAGTATATAAAAACACCATATATTTCTATATATTGATTTTGTACTCCGTGACTTGACTGAATTCATTTATAAGTTCTATGAGTTTTTTGGTGGCATCTTTAGAGTTTTCTTTATATAGCATCATGCTTGCAAATAGATATAATTCTTACTTTATAATTTGGATGTCTTCTATTTTGCTTTCTTGCCTAATTGCTGTGGCTTGGATTTCCAATAGTAGTTGAATAAAAGTGCCAAGACTAAGTATAATCATCTTGTTCCTAATTTTAGAGGAAAAGCTTTCAGCTCTTTGTTTGTCATATATAGCCTTCATTATGTTGATGTATGATCCCTCCCTTTACATGTACTTCTTGAAAATTTTATCATAAATGGATGTTATATTTTGTCAACCATTTTTCCTGCATCAGTTGAGATGATTAAAATAATATTTTCATGATAGTAATAGCTGTCATGCTAGTAACAATGGTTTCTGTTTATCGAGCATTTACTTTATGACTATACTGTGTTGTTTACAATTATTTTCACAATTCCATATGATTGGTAAATTATTACCCTTATGTTCTAAACACAGGCACAAGAAAACAAGAAACCTTGCCCAGGTTCATATAGCTGCTATGGTCAATATCTGTTTGCCTGAACTCAAAATCACTCTAATCGGAACTTTATTTATATGCTGTTACTTTCATTCCAATACAGAACATCAAGTTGAGTTTCAGAAAGATGATAGTGTAGAATTGTTGCACAATGGTTATATCCCTACCTATGGCTTAAAAGAACCCAAAAGATGCATGCTTATATGTTTACTTTGTAGTATAGATCTTCTGAAAAAAACATGTCTTCCTAAGTCACATAAATACTATTACTGTTTTTAGTTTCCAACCTCTTTTAAAACCCATAGTGGTGTACAATCAACTTGCATTCATGACTGAAATTTAGTGTGTAAAAAAAGATAAGAGAGAGAATTTAGAAATTTTCAGAATATCTTCTCTCAGCATACTATCCAGGAAATAAATTTTTAGTACTTCTATGAGTGCTTTGATGCCTAAGCAATTCATATAATGTAATTAAATCTAGTTCATAAGGGTACTTATTAGGTATAGCTAGTGTTTATAACAGCTAGAAAGACCTTATAGTTCATCTCATTGAACACAGAGGAAGCTGACAGGTTAAATAACTTATGTAAGTCTCACAAGTTTGCAGATGACCCAGCATTAGAAAATAAAAATGTATGACATCAACACTATCTTGCTTAGTGTTTGCAAATAGAATGTTTGCTGCAGAAGAATTGGCTTATGCCCAGCTCCCATCCCTCTTCCCTCCACTGGCAGTCATTATTCTTATATACTCTCCACCTGGGAAGGCTCCATATCATCACTGATAATAAATAATTATCACTCTCAGCAGAAATGCAGGGGATCGCATACAGATGATATTCTAACCCTCAAAAGAAATTTTCCACAAACCAGCATTGAGTCACATTGATTAACAGGCATGAGCTTCAATCTGATATTGCCATTGATTGTCCTGCACTTGCCTGCCCTTTAGAAAAGGATTTCAATTTCCTGAATCTGTGCTGGACTTTTCACAAGTTGAAAACTCACTCTAAGTGGTGAAATAAAAATGACAGCAAGGATTTCCTCATTTCAATCCCTGATGTAACCCTATATCCACTACTGTGCTTTCTTAAATATTCAACTATATCATCTCATTTCAACTGGGTCAGCTAGTACTGATGACAGTCTCACTCTGTCCCTCAGTCTGAAAGCATTTCAGCTTCCACTCTGTTCTTGCTTTCCTAATATATAACGACATTTTCTTTGACTATATTTTTGTTTCACTCAAGTACAAGAATGCTTTTAAGAAAAGCTGCACATATTAAATATTCCCACAGGATAAGCTATTAATTATTGAATAAATAGAAAATGTGTGAAAATTAGTTCAGAGATTACGAATATAAAATGTGCTCATATCAGTTTTTTTTTAGTATATTATTTTATAGTCAAAATATTGAATTGACATTGTGATGCTTAAATTTTTAAAAAATAGTAAAATTCACTCCAAAACTCTCCGGCTGTTAAACTTTTAGTCTCTAATGTCTACAGGGTAACTAGTTAACTTATTTTACAGTTCAATCCCAACTCACCTTGTAATAGAGTTATCATATTTAGAAATAAAAACTACAGGATAACCCAGTTAAATCTGAATTTCAGGTAAGCAATATAATTTTTTAATTATAAGTTTGTCCTTAACATTGCATGTGACATTTTCATGCTAAAATTATTTGTTGTTCATCTGAAATTCAAATTTAACTGGGAGGCCCATATTTTATCCCTGGCAATCCAACTTTCTAGGCAATTAATGAAAAAAAAATGGACTTCAAATCTAAGTTCTTGACTACTTAGTAACATTATCAAGCTAAATTTATAACAAGGAGGAAAGTCAGCTAGCAGTATTCTTTTGCATTTTAGAGGGTGGAATCATTTCAAAATTATTTAGAGAATAGTATTATATGAAAGCCTTGCAATTTGCAGTTGCTAGGCTACTGTGTAGAAAAGAAGAGTGAATGACAATTGCCTGTGCAAGTTAGAGAGAATCAGAGCAAGCCAATTTTTTTTTTTTTTAAGATGGTGGCATAAAGGCTTTAATTTACAACTACAGGGCTACTATTAATAATTATTTTATAAATTAAGAAAATGGATATACCTATGAAAGCCAGAGTTTTACAATTTATTTAAACAGAGGTGATTTAAGATATTTGCAAGTTAATATTGATTTGAGGTCAGATTAAATATAATATGAAACAATGAAACAATTTTTCTGCTTTTTAAAAATCTTCTCCTTTAGAATAGTACATAATGATCTGCACAGACTTTTATTAGATCCAAACTGCAATATGGTTTAAGAGTAGCAAGCTGAAAGGAAGATTTGGTAGAGAACAAAATGAATCATTGATGGAAAAAAAATTAGCAAAGAAAGTAGGGATGAGTCAAAGCATAATCTCTTAGACTTACTTTCTGCTACACAATTTTTTTTTTGCAACTTCAGTTTGTTTATCTGTTCCATTCCTACTAATGTTTTATTGCTATCTTTATAAGGCTGCATTGAACACCGTTTCCCCAGACATTTATCTGCCATTCTGATAAATCTGGTAATTCTCCTCAACAATCCATGGCTCAAGTTTTTCAATTACATTGCTTGGCAGTAATGTTGTCTTGGAGCAATTCTAAATTCAGGGATACTGATAGTTTGGAATGTATCCTTGCTCACCTTGTTAGCTCAGCTAAAGCACAGTGACTGTTCAAAATTCAGATTTTATAGCATTTTCACAGAATTATATTATCTGTTCCAGTTATCCCAAAGGACCCAGACAGACACTGGAACTTGGAATTTCTGTTTTTATTTTAATTTTTCCTCAGATATAGATAGCCAGTAAAATAAAAGTCACATTCAATAAATACATAATTCATTATAATGTTTTTAAAAAGTAATGTTATTGTTTTGTCCCAAGAATCAAAAAAATGCTTACTGATGCTAATAGCCTTTTACTTATTGGTATAGACTGAACGTCTGCACCCCTTCCAAATTCTTATGTTGAAGACCTAATCCTCAATGTGGCTATATTTGGAGACAGGACACACTGATAGGGCCCATCAGGATATGACAAAATTAAAGACGGTTGTAAAGTGGGGCCCTAAACTGTAAGGGCTAGTAGCCTTATAAAAAGAGGAAGAGATGAGAGATCTCTCTCTCTGCTATGTGAGAACACACCAAGAAGGCTGCCATCTGTAAGTCAGGAAAAGTGGTCTTACAAAACAGACATGCTGCCTCCCTGACCTTAGACCTTGCAGCTTGTCTAACTGTGAGAAGTATATATCTTTATATACAGTACTGTAGATTCTTTTCCCACATAGATTATCAAAGAATATTGGGCAGAGTTCTCTAATCACTTTGTTGTACAGAAGAATTTATCACAACATTGTAAATCAATTATACCTGAATAAAATAATACAGTATTTTATTGGGTAGCCTGACATAAGACACTCATTATAATGCTTTTTAAATAGGCATTTTAATAAATATTTTCCCAGGGAATTTCTAAAATATGCCATGGGTTGCCATTATATATAATTCTCCTGGTACATTATTGACAATCTTGTTATCATACTCCAACCATCTTACTTTTCCCATCCTTCCCCTAAACATATACTTATGGTATATGCGTTTGAAATATAAAAAGTGTAATTTCTTAAGCATTAAGTACTTTTTCCCAAGAAACTTCAGTTACATAAAAAATTCTCAATTTACTATACTCACATGCTATTTAGAACATGAATAGTATAAATGTATTAAAAAATAAAGTTGGGTAGATTATTGACATAATTCTTATCAAAGTCTGTTATTGATTTTAAAAAAATAGACTGACGCGCCCAGAATTTAGTAATGTCCTAAGGTCTGTGCATAGAAGAACATGATTGGGCAACGTGGAGTAAAGATATGTCACAATGTGAGTCAAGAAATGTGGTCAAATGAGAAGTGATCCAGAGTACAGGATCTTGAAAGCAGTAAAAAGCTTTTATTTTTTCAAAGAATCTAGCCCAGAACCTCAGGCAGAGTGGGTAGCCAATTTAATTCTTATTGAATTAAGCTAAATAGATAGATATGCCAAATTTGTCCTGTGTCAGTACTACAGTAATCAGAAGGAAAGCTCCCAGAGAGATTTCTGCTGCAACCTGTAGCATCTGCTACTGTTATTTCAGCAACAACCTAGGTCTCTGTCAATTAGTTGATTCCTATTAAAGAAGAGGAAAGCATTAACACTAGAGCTTGGGAGGATAAGGCACTCTTGTCATATCTCCCTAGACTTAATAAAAGATGCTCTGTCTTCACTGTTGAACATATTTAATGTATGCTTTAATTATGGATTATGAGTTATTTCAGTTGTAGAGAGATGGATTCTTGTCAACCTTGTGTTGTTATATTTAGTAGTTTTTTTCTACTGAGTCTGCCTGTTCCTTTAGCAAAAAGTAAAACAGCCCTATGGTTGGGGACCTGTGCAGTAGGTCACTTAATTGCCTGTTTAAATGTATTAGCATTGATAATTACAATGTTCATACTTGTTCACACATATTTAAACAAGCCAAGGTATATCTACAAGGAGTAAATAAGGTAACCTCAAATCATATATTCAATTTCAGACTGGCACCAAGGCACACGATAGTACAAAGAGCACTGCCTCAGCAATTAGGACATAGAAAAGTAGTGGAAAGCAGCATTTCCAGGACCAGATTCATAGGTTAAGTCCATTACCCAAGAGATCTATGATAATAAGTAACCTTCTTAGCTTTTCTGTGACTCAGTTTTGATACATATAAAAAGAGGACAGCCCCTCTACCTACCTCATATAATTGTTATGAAGTTATTATTACTTAATATTTATAAAATGGTTATAATTGAGTATTAAACATAAGAAGCAGTTTTGAATTATTTCTTAGAAGTTTGAAATATTTGTTCCAACATAAATTAACTATATTGACTTGATTTTAGCTTCATTCATCCTATAAAATTGTCATATGTATAAAATTAATTTTTTCTTACAAATAGCCTTTCTATATTTTCAAAGAAAAAAATTAAGTAAAATACACTTCATCTCCTTAGGTAAGTGCATAGCAATGACTGTTATATCTCATTGGATTGCAGCTAAATTAGATATCATAGAAAATTTCTCTGAAAAGTAAAATATATCCATTATAAAACAAAAGTTAGGGCACTAATGCACTGGAAAAATAATTATACTAATAAAAGAATATTTCTGGTATCAGGAGGCTCCCTGGAAGGGATATCTAATATAGAAATCTAATATAATACATATTAAACATAAGAGAATAGGAATTATACTTTCCCCACCACAGAAAGTTAAAAGAGAACACAGGAAACCTGAAAGTATTTTCTGAAAGTTTCAATGATGATATCTTTGTAAACCACTATAAATTTCAAAAAATGAAATATTCTAATTTACTATCTTAAGTTCTAAATTGATAAATTATGAAATTATTTTGAAAGTTTTTAAAAAGGTTCATCACAACTATGTAATAGATTTCATGTGCCCAGTAAACAGATATAAAATGTTATTTCTGTATATTTACTTTATAATATTTTATGCATTTTAAAAGTATTCTTTTCCATTATGATTTTTCATAGGATACTGAATGTAGTTCCCTGTGCTGTACAGTAGAACCTTGTTGTATATCCATTCTATATGTAATGGCTTACATCTACTAAACCCAACCTCCCACTCCATCTCTAGCCTAACCCCTTCCCCCTTGGCAACCACAAAGTTTGTCTCTATGTCCATAAATCTGTTTCTGTTTCACATATAGGTCCATCAGTATTAAATTTTAGAGTCCACATTTAAGTGGCATCATATGGCATTTGTCTTTCTAACTTACTTCACTTGGTATGACAATTTCTAGTTGCATCCATGTTGCTGAAAATAACATTATTTTACTCTTTTTTATGGCTGAATAGTATTATGTTGAATATATGTACCACATCTTTACCCATTTATCCATTGATGAACATTTAGGTTGTTTCCATGTCTTGACTATTGTGAACAGTGCTGCTATGAACATAGGGGTATGTGTACCTTTTTGAATTATAATTTTGTCTGGATATAAGACCAAGACTGGGACTGCCAGATCATATGGTAACCCTATCCTTAATTTTCTGAGAAATTTCCACATTGTTTTCCTTAGTGAATAGACCAACCTATAACTGCACTAACAGTGAAGTGTTTTCTGCGTATCCTCCCCAGAGTTTATTTGTTGGTATTTTAATGATGGTCATTTTTATAGAATTAGTTTTGATTTGCATTCTCTTATAATTTGTGATGTTGAGCATTTTCTCATTTACCTTTTGGCCATCTGTATGCCTTCTTTAGAGAAATGCCTATTTAGGTTTTCTGCCCATGTTTTGATTGATTTGCAAATATTTCTTCCTACTCTGTAGGTTTTTTCATTTTAATAGTTTATTTTGCTGTGCAAAATCTTCTAAGTGTGAATAGATTCCATTTGTTTATTTTTGTTTTTATTTCTATTGCCCTGGGATTCTGACATTAGAAAACATTGATATGATTTATGTCAAAGACTGTTTTGCCTATGATTTCTTCTGGGAGTTTTACAGTATTATGTCTTAAGTCTTCAAGCCATTTTCAGTTTATTTTTGTGATAATGCTAATGTTCTAACTTCATTGATTTAAATGTATCTATCCAGCTTTCCCAACATCACTTCCTGAACATATTGCCTTTTTCCTATTGTATAGTCTTGCCTCTTTGTCAAAGTTCAATTGACCTTAGGTCTGTGTGCTTATTTCTAGGCTTTCTATTCTTTACCATTGATCCATACATCAGTTTTTGTGCCAATATCATGTCATTTTGATTACTTCAGCTTTTTTTTTTTTTTTTTCTGCCAGACTTGGAGCATGTGGAAGTTCCTGGGTCAGGGATCAAACCCACACCCATGATGTGGCAATAATCTAAGCTGCAGCAATGACAATGCTAGATTTTTAATCTGCTAAGGCAGAAGGGAACTCCTTGATTCCTGCAGGTTTGTCATACTGGCTGAAGTCTGGGAGGGTTATGCCTACTGCTTTGTTCTTTTTCTTTAAGACTGCCTTAGCAATTCTAAGTCTTTAATGGTCCCATATAAATTTTAGGATTATTTATTCTACTTCTGTGGAAAAAGGTCATATGTAATTTGATAGGGATCACATTAAATCTAGATTGTTTTGGGTAGCATGGTCATTTTAAAATATTAATTCTTCCAATCCAAGAGCATGGGATAATTTTCCATTTCTTTGAGTCATTTTTCTTTTCTTTTCTTTTCTTTTTTTCTTTGTGCCAACTCTAGGGCATATGGAGGTTCCCAGGCTAGGGGTCCAATCAGAGCTGTAGCCACTGGCCTACACCAGAGACACAGCAACACAGGATCCGAGCCATGTCTGCAACCTACACCACAGCTCACGGCAACGCCAGATCCTTAACCCACTGAGCAAGGCAAACCCGCAATCTCATAGTTCCTAGTTGGATTCATTAACCACTGAGCCACGATGGGAACTCCATTTGAGTCATTTTCAATTACCTTTATTAATGTTTTATAGTTCTCAGAATATGTCTCTCTTTTCCTTGGTCAGGTTTATTCCTAAATATTTTACTTTAGGGGTTGCAATTTTAACGATTTTTTTTACATTCTTTTCTAATATTTCATTTTGTAAAGAAATGCAATTTCTATTTCTATATGCTAATATCATAACCTGCAACCTTGCTGAATTCATTTATCAGTTATGGTAGTTTTTGTGTGAAGTCTTCATGGTTTTCTGTATATACATAGTATCACTTCATCTCCATATAATGACAATTTTATATCTTCCCTTCAATTTGGATATCTTGATTTTTCTTTTATCTTGTCTGATTTGTTTGGCTAGCAGTTCCAATACTATGTTGAAGAGGTGAGAGTGGGCATCCTTTTTGTGTTCTAGTTTTTTGTGGGAAGTTTTGCTAATTTTCACCATTGAGTGTTATACTGGCTGTGGGTTTGACATAAATAGCTTTTATTATATTAATATATGTTCCTTCTATGCCCACTTCCATAAGGTTTTTTTGTCATGAGTTGATGTTGAATTTTGTCAAATGCTCTTTTGGCATCCACTGAGAAGAGCATGTGGCTTTTTTGTTTTCTTTTGTTGATGAGGTCTATCACATTGATTGGTTTTCAAATTTTGAATTATCCTTGTGATCATGGGATGAATTCAAATTGGATGTCATATATGATCTTTTTTATGTGTTGTTGGATGCCATTGGCTAATATTTTGTTGCAAATTTTTGCATCTACATTCATCAAAGATATTGGCCTGCAATATTTTTTCTTTGGTGGTGTCTTTATCTGGTTTTGGTATGAGGATTATGGTGACTTCATAAAATGTCTTTGAGAGTGTTCTCTCCTTTTCAATCTTTCACAAGAGTTTGGGAAGACTGAGTTCTTCCTTGTATGTTTGGTAGAATTCACCTGTGAAGCCATCTGGTCCTGAACTTTTGTTTGTAGGGAGTTTTTTATAAGAGATTCAGTTTTACTTGTAGTTATTGATCTCTTCAAATTATCTGTTTCTTCTTGATTCAGTTTTGGTAGGCTATACGTTTCTGAAAAGTTGTCCATTTCTTCCAGGTTGTTGGCTTTGCTGGCATACAATTCTTCCATAGCATTCCCTTATGGATTTTTGCATTTCTGCAGTATCAGTTAAATCATTTTCATTTATTTGTATTTTCCCTCTCTCTCCCCCTCCGCCCCCCTCCTTTTTTTTTTTTTTTTTTTTGTTAGTTTGGCCACAGGTTTGTCAATTATGTTTAACCTTTCAAAGAATTAGTTCTTGGTTTTATTGGTTTATTTTATAGTTTTTAAAACTATTTTATTTATTTCCTCTCTAATCTTTATTAATAATTTCCTTCCTTCTGCTGACTTTTAGGTTTTAATTGCCCTTCTTTTTCGAAAACTTTTAAGTGGTAGGTAGGATATTTATGTGAGATTTTTCTTGGGTTTTTTTTTTTTTTTTGGAGAAAAGTCATATCACTATGAATTTCCTTCTAAAAACTAATTTTGGAATGGAGAAGCAATGAGATCCTGCTGTAGAGCATTGAGAGCTTTATCTAGTAGTTATGATGGAGCATGATGGAGGCTAATGTGAGAAAAAGAACATATATATGTATGTGTGACTGGGTCACTTTGCTGTACAGTAGAAAATCAGCAGAACACTGTAAACCAGCTATAATGGATAAAATAAAAATCATTTAAAAAAATGAATTTGCTGCATCCCACAGATTTTGCATGGTTGTTTTTACTGCCATTTCTCTCAAGGTATTTTTAAATTATGTCTTTGATTTCATCATATCTATTGCTTTTTTTCTGTGGCATATTGTCTAGTCTCCATGTAGTCTTAATTTTTTCCTCTTTTCTTCTTCTATGGTTGATTCCTAGGTTCATGCCACTGTGGTCAAGGAGATACCTGGAGTAAACTGAAATTTCTATATTATTAAATTTGATGAGGTTTTTTTCCATGTATATGGTCAATCCTAGAAAATGTTCCATGTGAAATTGAAAAGAATATGTATTATGGTTTTTTGGGTTTTTTTTTTTTTTTGATGCAATGTCCTGAAAATGTCAATTAAGTCTAAATGTTCTATTGTATCATTTAGGGTCTCTGTTGTCTTATTGATTTTATGATCAGTCCAATGATGTCAGCATGGTGTTAAAGTCTCCTACTATTGTTGTGTATTTCCATCAATTTCTCCCTTCATGTCTGTTGGCATTTGTTTATGTATGGTGCTCCTATATTAGGTGCATTTATGTTGACAATTGTAAAATCCTCTTCTTGTATTGATCCTTTTATCATTTTACAGTGTTCTTCTTTATCTTTTTATGGCCTTTGTTTTAAAGTCTATTTTGACTGATATGAGAATGCTGACCCCTGCTTTTTTTGCCATTTCTCTTTGCATGAAGTATTTTTTTTCCATCTCTTCACATTCAATCTATGTGTGTTCTTTGCCATAAAGTGTGTTCCTTGTAGGCAGCATATTGTAGGCTCTTGGGTTTTTGTTTGTTTTAATCCAGTATGCCCCAAATTCTCTGATTGAAGCACTTTTCATCTGCTGACATTTAAGGTAAATACTGATAATTGCATATTGCCATTTTAAACATCATTTTCCAGTTGATTGTATGTTTGTTTTTTGATTCTTTCTTTTCCTTTTGTGGTTTATTTGCTTTTATTTTATGCTTGTGTTTTCTTCTTTTTAGTTTTTGTGAATCTATTGTTTATTTTGGATTTGTGGTTATCCTGTTTTTCAAGTATGTTAATTCCTTCCTATATCCGTTTGCTCTAGACTGATAATCATAGAGGCTCCAGCACATTCAAAAAAAAAAAACCTAAATTTTCTTACTCACCTCTCCCACATTTCATGATTTTGATGTCCTCTTTTACATTGCCATGTCCATCCTTCTGCTTTTCCTACTGTTTATCATCACTTTAACAAATATATTTTTTTGATATGTATTCTGGCTTATTTATGTGATTTACTTTCCAACCGTGATTTTATTTTTCTTGTATTCTTTCTTTTCTACTTATAGAAGACTTCTCAATATTTCTTTTAGGATAGGTTAGTATTGCTATATTATTTTAGTTTTTGCTTGTATGAGAAATTCTTTATCTTTCTTTCTATACTTAATGATAATCTTGCTGGGTAGAGTATTTCAGGTTGTAGATATTTTTCCTTTCAAGACACTGTCACTCCTTTCTGCCCTGTAGAGTTTCTGTAGATAAATTAGTTGACAGCTTTATGAGGTTCTATTGTAATTAACTCTGTTTTTCTTTTTCCCTTGAAGCTCTTCAAATCCTCTATTTACCTTCAACTGTAGCCTTTTTTATTATGTCTTAGTTTAGGTCTGTTTGGGAGCATCTTGTTTGAGACCCTCTGTTCTTCATGCATCTGGATGTTTGTTTCCTTCTTTAGGTTGGGGAAGTTTTCAGCCATAATATCTTCAAATATATTTTAAATCCCCTTTTCTCGTCCTTCTCCTGAAATCACTATTATCTGTAGATTGTTATGCTTTATTTTATTCTATAGGTCTCTTATACTGCTTTCATTTTTTTATTTTTCCCCCATTTGGCTCCTGTCTGCTGTTCCGTTTGGGTGATTTCCATTAGTCTACCTTCCAGATCAGTTATTCATTCTCCTGCACTATTTCGTCTGCTATGCATTGTCTTTAGCTCAGCCTTCACCTTGGCAGCAAATGAATTTTCTATTTTTTTCTTGTTTCCTTATTTTAGTTTCTAGCGCTTTTGTACAGTAATCTGCATTTCTGTTCAGAGCCTTTCTTAATTCCTTCAGTGTTTTCATTAAGTTCTTTTTGAACTCAGTGTCTGTTAGAACACAGAAGTCTGTTTCACTGTTTCTTCAGGGAAATTCTCTTGGTGTTTTAGTCAGGAGTGGTTTCTTCATTTCTTCATTTTACTTATATTTCTGTTAGTTTTAGAGTTTAGGAGAAACAATTATTCACTCTTGAAAGGCTTTTTATATGATGGGGGCATCCTATGTAACTTGCGTAGGTTTAATATTTTTGGTACAAGGGCTCCTTCTAGTTTGGATGCTTGCCATTTCCTTCCTCAGCATGTGCTGGCCATTATATTCTTTATAGGTGGAGTATAGGTGCAGTGGCCCAGGCTGGTGGGTGCAGCAATTAGTGCCTGCTCATGGGTTTCTTAGTGGTGGTGACAGCCTTTGGCAACCTCTGGAGCCTCCTATGGCAGCAGAGGCATATGCCTGCCCCTGGAGCTCATGCAGGCCATGTCCTCTTGTCTACAGGTGCATGTGCTGGGAAAAAAGCTCTTATTGTGTGCCCACCCCACTCCTCTCCTTGCATGTCTCCTAACAATGGCACCATGCCTCTCTGGTGGACCCACCTTCTTGAGCACACACTTTGGGTTGTGGCATCCGACACTCCAGCCACTTTAGGCTGTCTCTGTGCAGCCAACCCAAACCCTCTCCCTGTGTCTGATCTCCAAAGCTCAAGCATTAGCACTCAGTTTTGCCTACTCCAGTGGACAAGTTTATCAGGTTGGGACTGCAGAGTGAACATCTGTTCAGGTCTCTCTCCATTTTGCCTTTGCAAACTGGTTGCTGTGCTCTGCTCTAAGGCCCCCAAAGCTCTCCCTTTGTTCCAACTGATCTCCCTGCTAGTGAAAGGACATACCAGTTTGTGGAAACCTTTCTTCTTTCACAGCTCCCTCCCAGGTGCCCGAGGCAGGTCCCATCTTGCTTCCTTTCTCTCTTCCTCCACCCCCCCCCCCCATTTTCTTTATTCCTTTCCATTTATGTGGAGATTTTCTTGCCCTTTTGGAAATCTGAGATTTCCTGCCAGCATTCAGGTAGATGTTCTATGAGAATGGTTCCACATGTAGATATATTTTTGATTTATCTGTGGGAGGAGGGGAGATCCATGGAGGAGGGGAGCTCCGTATCCTACTTCTCTGCCATCTTGATCCCTAGCCCTTGCCTTACAATACTTTTAAATGCAAGCCAAAATATTACAGAACTAAAGAACTTGCCTTATCACACTCTATTCTTCCCTGCCTGAACCATTATTCTGAAATTGTTTCTTCTTTCTATGCATGATTATATATTTCATTACCTATTCATATATACTAAAATATATAGTACTATTCTGTGTTTATAAAATTTTCATAATTGCTAACATAACATATTCTTTTGCAATTTTCTAATTTCACATAGCATTGTTTTCAAAATTAGTCATCTTGATACTTATAGCTGTAGCTTATTCCTGTTAACTGTTTTATTGAGTATTGCTATATTCATTGATTTATTACTGTATTGAAAGACATTTAAATTTTTTCCAAGTTTTTGTCCTTATAAATAATACTGCAGTAAAAGATCTGCACCTGCCTCCTATATACATGTATGAGAGTTGCTTTAACTTTAATTACAATTGCTGTAATAAAAAAATGCACATTTAGTAGTACTCCTTATTCATGGCAGACATGTAACAAGACCCCCAGTGGATGCTTGAAACCTCGGATAGTACCAAACCCTATATATATTTTTTCCTATATGGATAGAAAGGCCAGTAGGGAATTAGGATGAATAAGCAGGACAAGGATATCCACACTCCAGGTATGATGAAGCAGGAGGGCGAGAAACATCATTGTGCTACTCACAAAGGCAAGTGATTTAAAACTTATGAAATGTTTATTTCTGGACTTTTCCATTTAATTTTGCATTTAATTTCAGAATATAATTTACCTCAAGTAACTGAAATTCTGGAAAGCGAAATGAGGTATAAAGCTGGGAGGATATCATTCAGCTTTGATGAGTTGCTTGTGTATCTTTCATCCATGTTCCAATGAGTTCTTCATCTTTACTCATTAAACTGTGAATTTTTGTTGTTTAATACATTAATTTAAATAAATTATACATAGGAATCCATTGTAAAATATTCTACCTATTCTTATAAAATTTTAATTTTAAAATTTTGAAATAATATTTTTTATTATGTATGCATATAACCCATGGCTAAATTTTTTTGCTTATAAAGGGTGAGAAATCTACTGTGTTCTACATTTTTATACATTGTTAAAGTTGTGCTGTTCACATATTTATCTTTTATCCATCTGTACTTTATATTTAGAATGAGATAGGGACTCTTATTTTCTTTTCTCCAGATCGCACCCACTTTTACCAAGTAGTCTTTATTAAAGGTTTTATCCTTTTTCCACTGATTTTCAGTGCTATCCCTTTTAATCCATACTAAGTGCTTAGCCCCCCAAAAAGTAGTGCATCCTTTTGCTGGTTAGGTTCATTCCTGACCCATTAGAGTATATAGTCTTCATGATATTGATATTTTGCTTTCATTAGAATGTTCTTATTGACCTAGTACAGTTCATAGTAATATGTTAAAACTACTCAATTTTTTTGCTTGAAATAACATGTATTCTCTAAATAGTGGGTGTATGACCTTATATATGCACATTAGATAAAATATCCAGGGTGATCTTAATTTAGTTTGTCTCTTCTCTATAGTAGATGAGAATTTAGAAGCACTTTTACATTATTTTTCATTTGTTTTTCCTTAATTTACATACCCTAAATCATGTGAAAATCTATTTTAAGTCACATTTAATAAATCTTATACTAAATCCAATATTCAAAGAATAATATTTCTTTTTAAAATTATGCACGAGAATTAATATTCACCTGATATTTATCTACTTATCACATTATAAACTTAAAATATATATTCAAATTTTAAAATGTACATCATTAAAACAATGGTAAACTATAATCCTTCATCCTCTGCAAAGACTAACTTCAAACATTTATTGATTATGAAGAAGTGCACGATGTTTCAGTTCTTTTTTCATAGATAAGCACTTTCACACCATCACAGGGTACTCAGTAGTCCCCAGGCAGCTCAGCTCTAACTCTTGTAATGCCATGATAAGCAGTGAATAAATGGTACTTCAAACTGGAACTTGCCAACAGAACATAAAACCTTCTGCCTACAGAGGGGTACACAGGCATTTGGGGTAGCATTTGAGGTTGGGTATTAGAAAATCTGCCATGTCTTTGCTGATTGTTGAAGATCTCTAGTCATGTTCTCTTCTCTCGTCTACGATATTAGAGTTCATTGTCCTCATTGTAGGGACCAGAAAACAGTGACATAAAGGGCTACTCAGTCTGGATTCAGGTGTTCAAATAATGTCATCAGTACTTTGTTTCAATTTCTCTGATAATTTCTTCCCTGTGCTGGCTTCATTCTTACATGGGTTCTTCTGTATGCCAGAAATAAGGGCAGAGGCACTGTTTGGGTAGGGCATTTACTTCTTATACTTCATCTTTTCATTTATCTTCTCCAATCAACCAAGGAGTGACATATGGAGAGAATACTTCCTTAATAACTATACACATTATTAAAACTTTCCCTAAGGAGGAGGGAATGACTTAATAAATGTCCCAGAGAGAAATAATTTAATACACCTAAACCAGTAACCTCTCTCATATCTACCAGAGAAAAGGTTCATGCTAGTTTGTTCTTCTGTTTTGTCATTAACTCATGGTAGCAGTACCTGCACTTTATGGGAGGATTAGATGTACAAAGGTGCCAATGCCTGGACAGGTAAATATGTCTAACTGTAAGACAGTATTAGCAAAGCCATTTGACTGCAGTGCAGAAGTCACATTGTCCAAACAGGTTCATCAGCCATAAATCTGGAATACTGATGTTCACTTCAATGTGTCCAAAGTCTTCTTTTTTTTTTTTTTTTTTTTTCATTTAATTCTGAAATATGAGGTAAAATTATATTATATTTATTAGACCTTAACAATTTTCATAGGTGCTAGAGCTACACATTACCTTAACTGGCCTGCTTTGAAATATATTTACCACTTTGGCAAAAAGTGGTAAATATATTTCATTTTAATTTCCCTACTTAGAACCAAGTCATCTGGCCAATGTGAGAAAGTATTATAAGAAGTTCTATAATTAGCAGTAGGTGAGGGTCAGTTCCATAGGAACCAACTGGGTGTGTACCTCAAGAAAGAGAAGTGCTATTAGAAGAAGGGAAATAAAGACATAGGGTTTGATATATCTGTGAAATACTCATATTACACAGAAGAAAAAAGTGGTAAGGAGGAGACACAGACTGAAAGAAGAGAGTTAGGGATCAATGAAATGCCAGCATTTATCTTGGGATGATTGAGTAGATTGTGGAGTTATCACCAGGTTACTATGAGAAAATGAAAGATTTTGGTGTGAGGGGAACAGGGGAACAGAGAAGGGTTCCAATGAATTCACTTTTTAAATAATCCTTATTGAGATTTAATAACATACAATAACATTTAATTATTTTAAAAGTTCCCTCACACCAGTTTGCAGTCAAATTTTTCTAGCCTCTCCCAGCAGGTAACCACTGATCTACATTATATCAGTGGATATTAGATTTCTGCTTTCTAGAATTTCTCATAAAGGGAATCATGCAGTATGTGCTATTTACATCTATCTTTTTTCTTGACATCTTTAATATCCAGTCATATACTTGAGTGTATCCATCATATGTTCCATTTTCATGACTCAGCAGTATTCCATCATATGGATATACCATAAATTGTTTACCCATTTAAACCACTTATGAGTATTTAAGTTGTTTCCAGTTTTTGGATTTACATGTAACATTGTTTTGTATATTCATCTATAAATATTTGTGTGGGCATTTGCTTTTGGGTAAATGTTTAGAATAGCAATTGCGAAGTCATTTGATTAGTATATATTTAAATTTCTAGTAAACTGCCAAATGTTTTCCAAAGTGGTTGTAGCATTTTTTTTTCATTTTATTTATTTGTTTACTTATTTATTTATTTATTTATTTATTTGCTTTTTAGGGCCACACCTGTGGCATATGGAAATTCCCAGGCTAGGGGTCAAATAGGAGCTGCAGCTGCAACTTCACAGCAACAGTGATGCCAGATCAATCCAAGCCACATCTGCAACCAACATCACAGCTCACAGCAAAGCTGGGTCCTTACCCACTGAGCAAGGTCAAGATCGAACCTGAATCCTCATGGATTCTAGTTGGGTTCATTACCACTGACCCACAATGGGAACTCCGGTTATAGCATTTCAAATTCCTACCAGCCTGATATCAGAGTTGCAGTTGCTCTTTATATATACAATACTTGGTACTATCAATATTTTTATTTTTAATCAATTTGTTCAGTATTGAAATAGATGCTTTTGAAAAATATATAGAAGACAATTAGACATTCAATTCTGAAACTCAAGGAAGTGATATGATCTGGAATGTACCTTTAGAAATGAAAAATGTATGAAAAATAATTAAAATCATGAGACTAGATGAAATGATTCATATCATTCTTGTAGAATAGAAATTTCTAGAAAATACAAATATTTCAGTACACAGAAGTTTAGGACTCTAACATGCAGGCACAGAATGTAGAAAAATAAGGGGATCCAAGAGTGTATAGAAAAATTGAAGGCATAGAGAAATGAAAATAAGTGATCTACAGCGCTATATGCATCAGAGATGCAATGAAGGACCAACATTTTCCACATTTAATTTGATAACTCAGATGTTATTGTAACTTCAACAAAAACTTTATTTTTATTTATTTTTGCTTGGGTTGGCAATCAGATCAAGTGGGTTAGGTCTGATTGGGCAGAGATAAAGAGATTACAAGTAAAGAGACTGAATGAGTCATAGACATTGCATCAGACTTAGTCTGCATAATCCTTAGTAAAATGTCTGTTGTATAAAAGGATTATCAATTCCTATAAGATATTTGGTTGAACTGAGGGAACAAGAGAGGGAACAAGAGAAGAGTTTGATATTTTTCCTTCAAGATCACGCCAGATGTCAAAAAGCAAGCTGCCTCTAGGTATAGCAGAGTCTGTGACACTTCAAAGCAGTTGCTTCTAAAACGTTTCACAAACCACAAATTTTAGGATGGTAAATTTACCTTAATGTTTACAGCAATAACAGCCATAAAAGAGAAATTGGGGGGGGAAGCACATAAATTTTTTTATATATGTGTGTAATGATCTGGAAACTTTTCTTTGGTAACTATATAGATGGCTCATGAATTAACAGTAAGTCTCAGGATTTTTTTTTGTGAGTTTTTGGCTTATAAACTTTCATTTTTAAAAACTGATAGCAGAATCTTCTTTTCCCATAAACTGTTGACTCTGAATTATTTTTTTTTTTCCAGTTCAGTCCTAAAGGACCAGTTTCCATTTTAAACTACTTGTCATAGCTTACATGTGATTATGAACACAGGTGTTATTAGCCTGCTAAAAAGATTCTTTATGTTGAAAGAAAAATTAATTCAAAGCTTTTCTAAACGCTTTAGTTATTTTAAAAACACTTCTCTTTTATTAATAAGATAGTAAACTAGAGAAAATAAAAAGCAAATGTTCAAAGAGCTCAAAAGTAAAGAACTTAAAGACTTTCAAAAGTTTCTACCATCATGTTTTTTAAATATTAATCTTAGACATTTAAAATATACTATATTTTTTTAAAAATAGAGCTTACTCGGGTCCAATATGCCAATGCTGGTCATCTAGACTTAAAATATGTAGGTAATTACTATCATTAAGAATTAAATTATTCTTCAAATTTGAAGAATGACAGTTATTTCTGAAACCAGATAAAAAACTTTGGAAGATATTTTAAAGTTTACACAGATATGATAATAGAGTAAATCTCATATAAAAGCAAAATTATGGTTTGATAAAAATTTTATTTACTATATATAGTAATGAAAATATCTATATAGCAACAAATCTGACCATAATATTAATATGCACATTTCTAAAATATATCTTAGTTTAATTGGGTTTATGAAAAATTTATATGTATAGAGAAGAACTGGCAGAATAATTTAATATTTTATATAATAATTTAAAAAGAAATAAAATATTGAAGAGTTATATATACACACAAATAATCAGCAAATCAAAGAAAAATAAAGTGAGACTGAATCTATAAACTGCTTAATAAACAATACTTATTTTTTATAGTTTTCTTTGCTAGCAATATATCCCAGGCAGCAAGTCTCAAATTAATTTTATTATTCCATTCTGGGTATAGCTCTGTCCACTATCTGCAACCATAATGTAAAAACAAGTACTACGGATTTTTAAGAATGGGAGATATATTGGAAAGAATGTTGGGGGAGGAAAAGAACAAAGGAAAATAGACATACTGATAAATATGATGGCTTATTTAGAATTGCACAAACAAAATCTTTTAACAATTGGTAGTGATTAAGATGAAGATTATCATGACTGTCAGAAAGAAGCTATATCAAATGGTTTCCTTGTGATAGGCCCTTTGCTAACCTGTTCATAATCCTGTTTCCATCTATTCATAGTATCAGTACTATCTGGTTCATTTTGGAAGCTCAATATCTAGTGTTTCTTTTCTTTACTTTAATAGAACTCTTAAAAGTTCACTGGAAACATTGTTCCTGAAATTAAGACCTGCATTTCCTGGCCTCATTTACAGCTAAGGTATGACCAGGTGACAACATTTTGAACAATGTGATGAAAATAGTATTGTGTGAATCCTTCATACAACAGCCAGCATGAGCCTTTGCTTCTATTTCTTTGTTTCTTCCCCTCTCCAATCCATAAACTATATTTATAATAGTTTAATTCAGAGGATTCATCTTAGTCTATAAAGTGATCTTGTGAATTGAAGTCTAGCAAATACAAGAACAAGAGAAAGGAACATGACAGTAGTTTATAGATCACAACTGCCATGGCTGCCCTGAACTACAGACTTGCTGGCATTTATATTAGAAACAGCATTCTTTTTCTTAGGAGTCAATATTTCTTGTATTTTATCACAATAGATTAGTTACTGTATATCTCATAAAATATTGTAATATTTTAGAATACATTAAATGTAGTACATAAGCATATATTTTATTTCAATTTTATTAATGAGGGGAAGAGAGCTCAAGATAGATAATATTTCAAGTTCACAAAATTACAATAGAGTTTACCAGATGTAAAAGCCTGAGATTTACAGCTTTGCAAACAAAACACTATTATTTGGGAAGCTAAATATTAACCTCTTCTCCCCTCTGGGTTATGACCTATTCAGGGAACACAGGATCAGTAAGAAAATGAGATTCAAAGTATCATCTTTATTAATGACTGGTAAATTTTGTGATAATTTCACAAATTCAGACAACTAATAAAAACTTATTAGAGAGTCTGGCTTAGACGCAGCCCTTCTATTCATCCTCAAGTAGCTACCCTTCTATTCATCCTCAAGTAGCTACCCTGATAAATGCTTGTCCCAGCTCCTTCAGCAAGAAAACATACTATATGGAGAGCAAGGATAATTAGTCCTGTCTTTCAATACAGTGGTTACTCAGAATGATGTCCCATAGGAAGAACTTACAATGCACTGGGGCATGTTCTCTTGGATTCATTTCAGTGCAGAAGATCTAAATAGACATTTTTATAAGGAAGACATATAGATAGCCAAAAAAAAAAAAACACACACACACACATGGAAAGATGCTCATCATCACTAATTATCAGAGAAACACAAATTAAAACTACTATGAGGTACCACCTTACACCAGCCAGAATGACCATCATCAAAAAAAAAAAAAAAAAAAAAAAAAAAAAAAAAGGCTACAAATAATAATAAATGCTGGAGAGGATGTGAAGAAAAGGGAACACTTTTACTCTGTTGGTGGAAATGTACACTGGTGCAACCACTATGGAAAACAGCATGGAGGTTCCTCAAAAAACTAAAAATAGAACTAACATACAATCCAGCAATCCCACTGCTGGTTATCTACCCAGAAAACAAAACAAAAACAAAAACATAATTCAAAAAGATACATGTACCCCAGTGATCATTGCACACTGCAGCACTATTTATAATAGCCAAGACATGGAAGCAACCTAAATGTTCATCAACAAAGGAATGAATAAAGAGGATATAGTACATATATATAGTGGAATATTATTCAGTCATAAAAAAGAATGAAATAATGTCATTTGCAGCAACATGCATAGACCTAGAAACTATCATATTAAGTGAGGTTTGTCAGACAGTGAAAGTAAAACATCATTTAATACCACCTATATGTAGAATCTAAAAAAAAAAAAAAAAAAAAGGTTACAAATATACCTACTTGCAGAACAGAAACAGACTCACAGACTTTGAAAAACCCATGTTTACCAAAGGAGACAGGTAATGGGTGGGAGGGATAGACTGGGGATTTGGGATTGACACATGCGCACTGAGGATATGGAATAATCGGCCAGTGGGGACCTGCTGTATAGCTCAGAGAATTCTGCCTAGTAGTCTGTGATAATCCATGTGGGAAAAGAATCTGAAAGAAAATGGCTATGTGTATATGTATAACTCAGTCACTTTGCTGTATAGCAGAAATTATTACAACTTTGTAAATTAAATATGCTTCAATAAAAATTAAAAAATAATCCAATAGGACATATATTGTAATTGCTAGAGAATGCAAGGTTATATCTGTTTCATAGGTGGACTGCTAACATAACGAGCTGTGACCTGGCAAAGCCACAAATCTCATTGCAGAATCGATGTGTAAATACATATCTTTTAAAATTTTAATTTGTTTTCTTTCACTTAGGTGGAATTGCTAAGGATTTTTCTGTTAAGGTGAACCTCCTTTCCTCCAATCTCATGTTTCCATAGGAGAAGGTCCAGAGTAATAGCTCCTTCCACTGATCCTATCGTAGATTAGAAATAAGGAACTGATAAATGCTTGTCCCAGCTCCTTCAGCATTTCTTATTTTCCTGTTCCATGAAAAGAACATAGCCTGGTCAGCTCTCTACTATATGGCGACAGGAACGGGTCCATTTTCCATCTATGGGAAAATCCTGCAGTTGTTCAGCTGTTATGGTGACTAGGAAGACCTCTATAGTATTTAATGTCTCACTGGTTATGCATTTAAATCTATATTCTCTAGTAAACTTTATCCTTAAATCTGACATTTCAATTTCCAACTATTCATTATCTTAGTTCTTATTTGGTGTTGAACTCTGCAGAGATAGCTAAAGTTTTATTACCTGCATTTTTCATGAAAAATAACTCAAAAATTTTCATTTTTAATACATGTGGGAGTTACAAATGAGTAAATTGAAATGTGCTATTTCTAAATACAGAAAGTAGTTTAATTAGTCCAGAAAAATAATTGAAGGAAAAGTGTAAATCAAATCAAATGAATAAAAGTTAAATTATGTTTTGGGATATAGTTACATGATTAATATGTATTAAATAGTGAACAAGATGTTAACAACATTGTGTTAGTATAATAAAAGGTAGTAGACTTTATCTGAACCTAATTAAAATTATTAATAATTTTGTGCAAAAATGCTACTAAATTTAGGAATAGCATCTTTTTGTCTTCTGCTAAAAATCTCTATTACTTGCAAAAATGATAGTCATCATCTATATATTTCATTATGATGAAAAAAAAACCATTTAATTCCAGCTGTGAAACTGGTCCTTAGCAAATGTAACTATGCTGAAGTGTCTGTCCTACATACCACTTATATCTGAATTGAATTCACAGCATGAGGCCTATCATTTTGAGAATAGAAAACAGAAATACTGTGTGACACAACTGATTTTAGAAAGACAGTACTCTTTAAGTTATATGGGGAATCCTGGGGTTTATGAAACTTTTGACTTTGGAAAGAATATAGCATTACTCTCCCCTATTCTTAATCCCCACCTCCAGAAAAAAACAGATGGACAAAATCTCTAGTGCTTGATTTAACTTATTTACTTATACTTTCAAGGGTATAAAGTGAAGTTCTATTACTGAAAATGTATCTAATTTCATTTGTTTATACTATTTGACAAATAGATACTTTAGTACATAATTTTCACTCAATGAATATATATGCAGGGAAGAATAAAATGGAAATAAATCACTTTGGTGATTAATTTAGGGGTAGCACATATGCACTACAGATCATGAATAAGTCTGTAGCCAGATAAAACTTGTACCTAACTGGGGCAGGGTAGGGGGTGTATGGTGTCACATAGTCCCAAACATGAAAAGATTCCTTTTCTATGTGCATGTTCTTACATTCTATGTTTTTGTTCTGTTTTATATTTGCATGTTTTCATCGTCTATGTATTAGGGGACAATTCTCTATTGGTTTCTTTTGTTTCTGTGTGTCTTAGAACTGGAACTACTGAGTGACTTTTTTCCAGACTATTTTTTTTTTTCAACAGTGTAAATGAATAACTTTGGAAAACAGAAACCAGAGCAAAGGTAGGGACGCTTATTGCCCATTAAGAAAAGATGTGGGTTCTTAACCTCAGGGTTCCTTCCCTGTAATACAGCCTACTATGCTAACCATGTAAGCATCATTCTGGATCTATATACATTATCTTGGTGGGCCATGGGGGTGAGAGAAACAAAATCAAATATGTTGCAGTTAAGGTTGATAGCTGTGCTGTGAATAATTCAATCCTTTGTCCCAAACCTTGGCGCTTCCTATCTTCTGGCAGCATCTATAAAACTGGTAGGTCAGCTCCTTAGCTTGAAAATAAGATAAAATTTCAGATCATTCTCAGTTCTTGACAGTTTTGGTGATAAGAATGAGGTGACAGAAACATGATTTTCAAGAAGTATGATGATTTCATGGAATGATTACTGTGATCTGCTAAGTCCATGGCAATTAGCAGTGGATACTTTCACCAAATTTTATGGTCAAGAGGATGATAAAAAGCCCTCATTTTACTATATAATGATAATGAGGAAGAACTGGAGAAATGGTGGCAGGCTAAGTATACAGAAGTAGGCTGAAAGACAGTGGCCCAAATGGTGTTTCAGTAGTTGCTACCTCTCTTTAAATGAGAAAAGTTCCTTGCTAGCTTGGGCCAGAAGCAGACAACAGACACAGAGCTGTGAACTTACACTGAGCATAAAAGGAAGGAAATGCATACTGCTATAGCCAGTAACAAGATGAATTATTAGAACTTTGGCAAGTTTCCTCAGATAGTGGAGCATATACTGCTTATTAAAAAGAATGGACACTTCTGGGCCAGCTTGTAACCCAACTCTTTTCATTGTCTATTAAGGTAATCTTAGATCTATTCTGAGCTTTTTTCAGTGGGTCCTAGCTAGTACAAGGGACTCTCAGCTCTCTTGAAGAGAATTTCCTAAGGCAGACAAAAGTCCCAAGGCAAATCACAGATGAGACATCAACTAGTTTTCAAGTTACTACTAAGTCAGGTCTGCAATGCCAATGAAGGTGACACTCAAGAGCAGATGCTTTTTTTAAGAGGCACAGAGTAAATATTTTAGGTTTTTAGGCCATAGAGTTTTTGTTAAACAACCACTCGACTCTGCTTTCATAGCACAAAAGCAGCCACAGTTAACACATAAACAAATGATCAATAAAATTTTATTTATAAAATCATCCTGCCAGCCTGTAGGCCATGATTTTGTTGACTTTTGTACTAGAGACTGAGAATGATATAAAATGTCACATAAATTCTTGTGGTGATTGCTACTTTCTTGGAAAAGTCCTCTAGCTTCTATATTACATTTTGATGAATACTTAAGAGAAGTTAATAAGTGGCAAAAAATACCTCTGATTAAAATGGAATTCTTAGAAAAACCTATTCTATTTGACAGACAGAAATCAATTGGACTTTGCATCACCAAATACCCCAGCATCAACAGTAAGAAAATGATACAGTTAAGGGCTGCTGAGTTAAGGGACTCTCAAAGCTGAAGCAAATCTTATTACCCAATAAAAACTATTAGGCAGAGCTAAAACACTGGAGTTTATTTGGTTGAGCCACAAGCCACCTTGCTTACTGAGGTGCAGCCACATGTTCCTTCCACCTCCTTCATCTCTCCATCCCCCTCCATGCCAGCTTCAAGGTGGAGTGCAATCTGCATCCCAGCACCTCTACCTTTCTAAGGATACTAAGAAATTTTGAGCAGGGTAGGAAATCAAACTCTAAGAATCTGTTAGATTTTTTTATGAATATGTTGTTAGAGGAGGGAGTATTTCTTTCTTGTCCATGGTTTTCATTAAGACAGTAGCCTTTCAAGAGGAGGGGCCATATAGGGTTATTCAGTTTTGCCCTGGCTGCTGTTGTCACATTAACCATTAACACGCTAGAGTCTTGATTACCAAGATTGTCAAATATAACCAGGGCAACTGTAATACAGAGTTAGTTCATCACTTTGGTTTACAACTCCCTTTTTGTTTCTTCTTCATTTTTAAGGCTAGTGATATACTTCTCAATTTCTTGTGAGCTCATCTATGCACATAAAAGGCTTTTGTTTTATTCATTAGTCCTTGGTATTTTATATTAGAGTTTATATCAGAATATTTAATTTTTCTAATTGAACACATTATCTAAAATTATATCTTTAATAAGCCATTATTCTCTTCTGTAAGACCAGCTTGGTGGTCTGGTTTAATGCAGTATGTGATTCACAGTCAATTCTATATTAATTTACAACTTTTATTTTGCTTCAGATCTAGTTTCTTTTTCACAGGAACAAAAGCTTATTTTTCATGCCTCATAGAAAAAGGATGCACTTTTAATAGCATGCGATGGTTCTGGTAAAATTATTACAGTCAGGGAAAGCAAACCGAAATCCAGTCTTTCAGTAAACTAAGACATCCTTCCATTAAGAAAAGAATTACCAATGTATAAGCTTCTCTTTTTCTGGCTACCTAGATACACGATACTATGTTAGGTGTTCAGGATTGATCAATGCTGCTGAAATTACATAATTTGCAATAAAAAGCTTATCTCTCTTTAATAGTACTGTGAAAAATAAGATGTACTGATTGCAGACACCAATGTGAATTCTCCCTTCTATTAAAAAAAAAAAAAAAAGACACTTGAATTCTATAGCAGATTCCCAAATGGCTGGTGCAAGATTATTGAGCAGTTAGAACTTTAGCAAAATTTGGCATTCTGAGAATATAAATACTCTACTCATTTAACTGATATGTGTATTCAAGGTTACTTGGTACAATCTGCTAGAAACCAAGTCCAATTAATGAAGGAGTGTTACCATAAAAGGAATGTTACCAACTAATCCTATGATTATATGATAAAATAATTTCCCCAGACCATCTTTATTTTGATTAGAATCTGGTGTCCCATGGCTTTAGTCTCTACCAAGGCACAGTGAAAATACAAATATGTTTATTAAAAGAACTGATATTTTCCAAAGATGAAATGTCTGTGCTCTAAAACTGTGGGGCTTCTACAGTAAATTTCCTATTAAGGGTGAATCATTATCTTAATTCTTAATTACTAAAATATCCAAGTGACAGTACTGTTTTACTTGTAGCCTGAAAAAGTTGCAAATGTATTTATTTTGCCTTTGCCTTAGCTCTGTTCAAAGTTAGAGGATTCTGTATCACCCAGGAGATGAATCAGAGGAGCACAATCAACTATAAGAAATATACCAAAGACTGTATTTTCTTAATGGTAGATGGCATAGGTTCTATTAGTCATCACTTTGAAAAGATATCCTGACATACTCCAAACCATTAGAATGCAACATCATTATTGAAATCACAGGGCCCTGAATTTTCATGGAATTTATTTTACATATTCTGGCATGCATATATCTCACCAGGGTGTATAGTTAACTAACATTTCTTGCTTTTTAGTCCAATATGGATGATAACATTAATGTAGAAAATTAGTATTCAATCATAAACATGAGATGATTAATTTTCCTGATAGATTTTATTGTGGCACAGAGTCAGATAATTTATATATCCTAGGAGGCAAGACAGTCAATGTAAACTGAAATTCTTGTCAGATAAAAAACATAGTATCTGCTACTTATCATGATGCAAAATAAAAGACATTGGTCACAGTGATATTTGCATAGCAGACACCAGGTAGCCAACAGGACAAGGAAAGATGCTCAACAACACTAATCATCAGGGAAATGCAAATCAGAACCACAATGAAATATCACCTTACACCTGTCAGAATGGCTGTTATCAACAAGCACACAAACAACGAATCTTGTCAAGGATGTGAAGAAAAGGGAACTCTTTGCACTGTTGGTGGGAATGTAAACTGTTGCAGCCGCTATGGAAAACAATTTGGAAGTCTCTCATAAAACTAAAAATAATAAAAATAGAACTACCATATGACCCAGCAATTCCACTCCTGGATATATATCCAGAAAAAAACACTAATTTGAAAAGGTACATATACCCCAATGTTTATAGCAGCATTATTTACAGTTGCCAAGGTATAGAAACAACGTAAGTGTCCATCAACAGATGAATGGATTAGAAAGGGGTGTGTCTGTGTGTATTCCACACAATGGAATACTACCCAGCTATTAAAAAGAATGAAATAATGTCATTTGCAACAACATGGATGGACTTGGAGGGTATTATGCTAAGTGAAATAACTCAGTGAAAGTCAAATACTGTATGTCATCACTTGTATGTAGAATCTAAAAAAAAATACAACAAACTAATTAATATAACAAAAAATAAGCAGACTGATAGCTATAGAAAATAAACTAGAGCAGGGAGATAGAAGGAAGGAATGGCTATATTAGGGGTGGGGCATTAAGAGGTACAAACTATTATGTATAAAATAAAATACAAGGATATATTGTATAACAGGAAATATAGCTAAATGGTGAAGATTGATGTGGTTTTTTTTTTTCCCCTCTCATGAGTTCAGAGGAAGCCTGGGAAGTTTCCCTTGTTTCTGCATAACATGGATATGCTACGAGCAGGTGGAATATTGATATATTTGTGTTTTCATAGTTTTTCTCTTGATTTTGGTTCTCAACTGGGTGTGAGGTGTCAGAATGGAGCTCCACCTGTGCTGAGAAGTCCAACCAGTGATATACTAAAGCTGGCTCACACAAACTTGCCAGAGCTGATGGCTTCCAGTGATCCTCTCTTCCTGGGATTCACACGTTTATGTAATCTCTCTTCATTGAGACTGGAATGAATTTAGTGACTTGTTTCTAAATTAGCATAATAAAGCAGAAATGGTGGTATGTGATTCAGTGACTAAGTCATAAAAGGCAGTATAGCATTGCTCTTGCATGTATGATCTCTCAAAGCCTTTGCTCTGGGGAAAGGCCTACATGGGGGATAAACTAAAACCTCTTGCCAAAAGCCAGGTGACTGAGATTAGAAGGTGATTCAGTTTGTCAAGCCTTCAGACAACTGAAGTCTTAGCTATCCTGTTAACTGCAACCTCATGAGAGATTCTGAGCTAGAACCACTCAACTAAGATGTTCCTGGATTACCAATATTCAGGTATACTTTAGATAACAAATATTTGTTGTACTGAGGAGCTATATTTTGAGGCATCTTCATATGCAACAAAAGATAACCAAAACATGACCCTTCTCCACAATGGACAGCAACATGTTCACTAACTACCACTGCATAGATGTTGAAAATTTTTTGCATTCAGTATCCTATGCCAGAACATGGATTGCTAGTGGCACTGTATCACACTCACCAGCTATCAAGACTAAGAAGCATGTTGTCCCAAGCAGCTTTGCATAGGCAACATTCCACGAAGCCTCAGACATGGCTACCTGTGGTAAGAGCCAATCAGCTGGGCGTCCCAAGTCACTCTGGAACCCAACTCAACTCAAAGGTTGATAGTATGTGATTTTAGAAGCAATGACCAGGGATAAAGTATTTCTCCAAAAATATAACTGTGCACATTCAAATTTTGAAATGTGTTATAGAATGGTCAGACTCCCTAAGGCAGTGGTCCTTTTATAACTACCTTGAAAACCTAATAAAATTTTGGAAAAAAAATCACATATAGAGCTACATTGAAAATACCATATTATTTGAAGAGGTTTGAATAACTACTAGAATCTACCCACGGACTCTACACAGCTTCAAATTATAGGCCATAATTTAATTTCAAAGAAAATATTTATATCACTGCTATATACAACTAAAAGTTTTCTGTGGACAATGATTCTTATTAGTATAGTTATTCAAAGTTGAGGACTATTTTCATTTTTCTTTGGAAGAAAAAAGCAAAAGAAATGATTCAAACTGACTATTTAATGAAACAAATGCATAGAATTTACAAGGTGAACCATTTTACAATGAGACCACACAAAAATAAAATTCATATACATACAATGAAAGATAATTACAACCATAAAATATTTTAAGTTATTAAAAATTCATACCAGCATTCAATTTAATGATATTTCTTATGCACTTATTAGGAAATTTATATTTTAATTCAATCAATATGTACATGTATATGAATTTCAAAATGCTTTTGATTGTTAAAAAGCTTCCTATGCTTCCTTTAATTTATTTAAAATAATAATGTCTTTGTTGAGAAAATACATATATTAATTAAAATGATTTGTATCTGCAAGCTATTGTTTTTAGTTTTCTGTTTGTCCTCTAGAAAGCATGAGTTTTATTTTTTTCTTATTTAGAGTTAATAAATTATACTTGTCCTATCAGTATTATAAAATTTAATTACATAAACATTACATATGAAATATTATAATTATAAAATGCATGCATTCCGGTAATAGTATTTAAAGCCACTAAATTTACTTGATGTTTTGGCATTTTCATGTTGTGGCTTAGTGGTAAGGCACAGTCTCTTTTCTCTATCACAGACAATGTGGGGAAGAAGTCCATATGCAAAAGAGACTAATGGCAGAGATGATACCAGCAGAACATATTCTAGTTAAACTGTAGAATTCTCTTGGTCAGGCTATCTCAATCACATTTCAACGTTCATTCTCCATCACTGTTCAGAAATCAAAGACACTAGAGCTGAGACAAGGGCATTCTGGATTTCCATTTATGGGTAACAGTGACTCCAGTTAAAGATTTCTATTTGGATTAAATCTTAAATTAATAGAGAAAAATGGGTGAGGACAAGGTAGGACATCATCTTGTCCTTTAGGTATTTCAGTGTAGGGCTACTTAGAGAAGAAGCAGCTAAACTTCAGGAGACTGGAGCATTAAAAAAAAAAAAAAAAAAAAAAAAATCATTCCTAGTAGAGGCTTTGACAAGAGACAATAGACCATTCTTCAGCCTTTACTCTGAAGCACTCTGCTTCAGTCCTGATTGGAAATGAAAATTTGGGAAGCATGGGAGGGGACTAGAAATCATCACTCAATTGAAGGATCCCAAGTCACAGGGAACCATTTCATCAAAACCCTACTGAGAGCAAGGTTCCTAAGGCTGTTCATTGGAATTTCTGCATCTATTAAGATTGACTCAGTAACTTGTAGGCTGTAGCAGCTGACCTAGCTAAGCACAGTGGGGGACTTAAGAACTGAGAATTAGAAGTTAAGACTGAGAGAAATATTTCAGAGTCTGACTGGCTCTTCTGCCTTAAAGTTGAAACTTTAACATCTTTCAGAAACAGAAAAGATACTTTGTATGTATTATATCATAGCATAGGAAATATGATCATTTCTATATAAACCAACATATTTAGTAGAAGAATAATTTTTCAATATATTTTACAAGAAGCTAAAAACACTTACTGACACTTGAGTCAAAATCTATCCTTATAAAATATTGATCAGTAACACTAACGGAGCTTTGTGAGTATTGCCTTATATATTTACAGAATACCCACTCATCTATTAGTAATTGTCATTAGAGCAACAAGGAATATTGAACCAATACCTTGAGAACACTAGCAGGCTATAATAAATCTCTGCATATCATACATTCCCAAGGGCTGAAGGGAAACTGAATTTTCATGCAACATCTTAAAGGGCTAGTTTTTCCAGGATATCAGTTTGATAAATATTGCGAAAATTTAAATTTTGACACCAAGGTAAAACAATATGTTTCATAGTGATATTACAGTTAAACTCCATAATTTTAAGCATTTTGGTTGAATTGGTCAGTAAACACTAATCAGAAAACTAGGAGGATGGTAGAGAGAAAGGTTGGTGGAATTATTTATCTAATTGGCGTGGTAAAAGGTCCTGAATCTTTCCTGTTTTCCTACTGGATGCTTTTACGGTGATTATATTAATATTTCCAATTATCAGATAATTTATCCTATTCAAAAAGAATCTATTTGTATTAATAAGATGGAAGCAAATTTGGTTCCTATTATAATTGCAGGTTTAGGGATTTATTTTATGAATTAATGACATTTATCATATATTTTGTCATTTTAAAAACTTTCTGTCATATTCAGAATCAGCTATTTACATATCCACTTCTCTATGTCTTCAACAAACAGAAACAATGTTGGATTTTCTTTTTTTTTTTCTTTCCTTTTTTTTTTTTTTTTTTTGTCTTTTGTCTTTTCAGGGCCACACCTGCGGCATATGGAGGTTCCCAGGCTAGGGATCTAATCGGAGCTAGAGCTTCCAGCCTACACCACAGCCACAGTAACGCCAAGATCCGAGCTGCATCTGTGACCTACACCACAGCTCACAGCAACACCAGATCCTCAACCCACTGAGCGAGGCCAGAGATCAAACCCACAACCTCATGGTTCCTAGTCTGATACGTTTCTGCTGTGCCACGACGGGAACTCCAGATTTTCTTGAGGGTAGGAATTTTCTTTTATTAACATCATGAATTACTGTAATAACTTAGATATAAAATGCTATATAAAATTTTTTGGAACTTAAATTGATCTAGAAGAGCAAAAAATGTGGAGAGTTGTGATTTATTTAACTCAAAGCACAACCTATATGGTTATCTGTAACATTTTATGAACAATTAATATTTTCCAGGTATTATAGCTACCTGCATACTTCATCTTATTTTTCCTCATAAAAACTCTGTACTAAAAAACAGTACAGAGTTTCTAAAGTACTAAGAATATTTATACTAAAATATCATAGTCAACATTGCAGATGAAGAAATGTAGACACAGAAATACTATAAGTGGTTGTTTTCATACATGTACTGCTGCATTTGAGATTTTAGTATAGGCACTTGGACTCTAGAGCCCACTCCCATAACAACCATAATATATTTCTGGGTTTGATACTAACGTCTAGGTTCAATACTAAAAACAGAGCATAAAAATTAATCTATTTATAACTACATATGCAGATATTCTAAATGAACAAAAATACAATCAAATGCCATATTACTTTAATCTTAATATTCTTTATTGCAATATTATAACAACTATTAATATTTAGAAGTTTATAAACAGAATTTTAAAAATTGCTATATATATATACACTATATCTTTAGTGAAAAAAGGAAATTGAAAATATTTTTAGTAAAAATTTACTCATAGCAAATCTTCAACTTCTATTCAATTATCCACTCTCTTTCAATTGTATTTAAAATTCCTTTTCAGTGATTTCAAAAAGACTCTGTTCATAGCCTTCTAATATGGTTCCTTCATAGAATTCTTTATCAGAAACTATTTGAAGGGGCACCTTGATCTACCATTGCTACCACTACTTGCCATGATAAACTTCAGAGAAATCCACTTATGCTCCTTGTCTCACAAGATCCTTCATGAAAAATGATCTATGCCACTTGTGCCTTCAGCCTTTCTCTTGATAGAAGCTGAAACCTAAGCGTCCAGTTGGAGAAGAGAAGCATTCTGTGTTCTTTCTTTCCCTTCTAATGTTTTTAGATTAATCAACCTCGCATTTTTTTTTCTGAAAAAATAAGGACCTCATGCTCTAGAAAGTCATAACCAGTCACCAACTTTTAGAAGATCACAAAGAAAGCTCCTTCATATCACAGACGTTGATGTGTGAGAAAAATGTGGGGTATTAAATGTCTTGCCTTGTAACCATGACATATCTTCTAACTGGTAACTCTACCAGTGAAACTAATGTATCATCTCATCAACTAATAATAAATGCTGGTATCGCTGTTATGTCAGTGCTTTTTGGCTTTAAATAGAATATTCTTTTTTTTTTTTTAAGTGGAATATTCTATGTCATGACAATGGAGGGCAACCAGTTCTCTGAGTATGTCACATTAAGTTAAAAAGTGTAGAAAGACAAAAAAGTTGTGAGCTACATCATACTATCTATCTATCTAAAACCTTATACATATGTAATACCTACTTTTATATAAAATATATTATCTATTGAATTAATATATGATATATATTTTAGAGGTTATCTAATAGTCACTTTTAGAGTTGTAAGTGTGAATGCATTTTCAAAGATATTGTAGGAAGTAGAGTCTGGAGTGAGGATTTTAATTTAGACAACCAGTTTATTGGCATTTCTATTTCATCATAATGCTTTAAAAATTTGTACTAATTTTTTGCTTATTCTATAGTTCCATTGATAATCTGGAACTGATCAACTAGGCAGCTATTTCCATCGTAAAGGCTCGGTGGTGATGTAAGATACAACATGTAATTGCAATTTTTTAAAGATAATTCATTTAGAGGTCCAAAAAGTCCTACAGTTGATTGTCTAGGATACATATTAGCGTGGTGATTTTTCTTTCTCTTTCAGTTAATAAACCCCTAAAATGCAACTTCCCTAGTATAACACAAAAATACTTGATATAAACCTTAGTACACGGTTACTAGAATATTTTATAAATAACACTATACTGGATTAGTATATAATTAGTCAACATATTCTATATGCTAGGAAACCTAAGAGAAATTGAACAGATACATTCAATTCAAATTTGGTAAGATCTACATATTTTAAAATTGTTACTCTACATGTTTATTTTCACTTGATAATACAAGCAAAAAATCCATTTATTCTCTTTCCTACTTTGCTACCTTTATTTATCATCCATCTATATTTCTATCTGTCTATTTTTTATTTATTGATGATCCCAATTCTAGGATGTCAGAATTTGTCAAAAAAGAGACTGGATACAGGATATGGGTTAATTCTCAAGGAAAATCTCAGAAGATGCAATAAGATCAAGATCATAGGTACTCAAATTTTTGGGGGGAGTGAATATGTGAGTTCTTTAGAGGCAAATGGATGATGGATGGACAAATGTAGGTTTTCTTTTTTCCTAGTGGAGGAAAGCTGATGTTCTTGTTTATATGTGTGTGACATGAACTTGTGTAGATTAGGGCTGGAGGAATGAGAAGAGAGGCAGTGGTTTGAAATCACAAAACATGAGATGTTGACATAGTAGTTCATACAAAAGTGAGTGATTAATATTAGTATGATCACTAAAATAAACATTTTTTTAAATGTTTGACATAGTGTGCCTTTGAGAACTTAAAATGTCATGTATGAATGAAAGACAATGAAACTGGAACAAGGCCTCATTTTAATATTAAGTTGCTTAAATATTAAGAATATTTTGTGAGTTCCACCTGTGGTGCAATGATCAGTAGTGTCTCTGTAGCACTGGGATGCAGATTCAGTCCCCAGCCTGGCACAGTGGGTTAAAGGATCTGGTGTTGCTGCAGCTACAGCAAAGATCACAACTCTGGCTTGGAACTGATCCCTGGCTGGGGAGCTTTCATACTATGGGGTGGGCAATAAAAAAGAAAAAAAAAAAAAAAAGAATATCTTGAAAGCATTTAAGGCAAAGAACAATAGCATAAAGTCTCTTAAATAACAATAGAAAAATTAACAGTCATCAGGGTGCAAATATTAGGTACAGCCATCCTTTATTGTAAAACAATAAAAAATAGTTTGGGCACTATATAGGAGTACTTGTGTCTCTTACTCCATTTTAATGTGAACCCTTTTTTTTTTTTTTTTTTGGTGTCATGTCATTCTTAATACATTTGTATTCATTGTAATAGCACCAGTTATAATGAATTCATTTGGGATTAATGCGGATGTCACACATACTTTCATAAGAATTCTACAGTAATTCAATATTAATTTAATATACTATTCAAATAAAGTGTAACTGTTTTAAATCATATAATAATGCTATTGCATGGAGCTATAAAGATTATAACAGTACAGATTTTCTCCAGAGAGATGTGATAATCTTAGAAGTGGCATTTCTGAGCTTCCATAGGCTGCCTAATGGCTATGATCATAGGCTACTAATAGCTCTTTCAATGATGTGTGGTGTCCTCCACTAAGCTGTTTCAGCTATTAGGCAGTAGAGTTACATCAGATTAAGGATTCAGTCTTACAGTGAACTATTATTTATGTGGTCTTCTGAGTGGTTTACTTATACTTGCATGGTTCACTTTAGGTATAAGCTTTATACTTTGTTATTAGCAATACCACAGTCCAAAAGACCAACGTTTCTCATATTTTGTTCGAGTAAAAGCAACATGCAAATATAGAAGCCAGTACTGTTTAAGCAGAGTTAATACTTTATTTACCTATCTCTTAATTTTGAGTGGACAGTGATGTTTAGAAGGACAAGCTATTTTTTTAGAAGAGAAGATAGTAATATTAGTAAAAAAAAAAAATGGCTTAAGTTAGTAAATTCAGTAAATCATATAGAGACCTATGAGAAGAGAGAGATAGATGAGAGAGAGAAAGGATACAGAAAATATAAGACTCCAATTTAAGTTCAGAATGTTTTGTATTCTATCAGGTGTGTGAGTGAGGAATCTAGAAAGATGCTAGAGATTGGAGAGAGAGTTAATTTCTCAGTAAAGGCAAAGTAACAGAGGAGCTCCCGTCGTGGTGTAGTAGTTAGCAAATCCGACTAGGAACCATGAGGTTGAGGGTTCAGTCCCTGGCCTTGCTCAGTGGGTTAAGGATCCGGCGCTGCCACGAGCTGTGGTGTAGGTCGCAGAGGCAGCTCGGATCCTGCGTTGCTGTGGCTCTGGTGTAGGCCAGTGGCTACAGCTCCAATTCGATCCCTAGCCTAGAAAACTCCATGTGCTGTGGGAGCGGCCCAAGAAATGGAAAAAAAAAAAAAAAAAAAAAAAACCAAAACCAAAACCAAAACAAAAAGGCTAAGTAACAGATAAACCATTACCAGTTACTTGGGTGCCAGAGTGTTCGCCTTATGATAATATTATCATGGTGATAAAAATCACATGCAAATGAATAAAATAGTGTTTAGAAGCAATGTTACTTCCATAGTCTATTTGGTGTCAACACCTCCACTGGGAATTAGCAAAGCTTTCTGTAACAAAGGATGGAATATAAGACTAGGCACTGGAGATTTTGGAGGTACAATGCACCCATATTGCTTCTCCAAATTTTTGATTCATGCCTAGTGCCAATAAATCAGTAATTTGAATATCCATATGGTCTCACATATTTTCTCTAGTAACAATGTGAGAATTTTAATTTAAATATTTCAAATTGGTGATAAAGTGTGCCTATGAGAACGTGTGTAAAAAATGAAAATTGGTATGGAATAGATGTACAAAATTCACACAGTGTAGACTGGAACTCGATCTATAATAATGTTAAATTCCATAAATAAAAATACTACTAATAATCCAATGACCTCCTTTCTCCAACTTTTCCATGAAGAGCCTCTAATGGTAGAAAGTGGGATACCTGAAGGCACAGAGTACAAAACATTTGTCAAAATGTACAGAACACAAATGAAGGACCTAAAATTCACATAAATCTTGTCTCTAATATATGGAAAAAATTCTGGTAACTGTAATTTCTTACTGAAAATAAAACTCACATAGCTGAAATAACATGGTAAATTTTAATGGTCTTATTTACTAGTGGTCAGTCTATTGTACTGTCTTAAAATAGTTATCAAATGATTTTTTCCATTCTTACTAAAGTATACTGCAAATTTTACCCAAGTAATTGGAATAGTGTTTGTAACAAAAATAAATTCATCCAATTCTAAAATTCTTTTTTTTTTACTTAATGATATTGTAAAGTGCCACAAAAACAGTAAAATATTTGTCTTGAAGTTGTGACAGACAAATAATTAAAATATCTACCAAATGAACTAAATCATAAACCATTTCCATATTATTAAGGAAAACAGTGAATTCATTTCCCTTTCCATATTTGGAAATTTTATATATTTTCATTTATTTTATTTTATTTTATTTATTTTATTTTTTTTTTGTCTTTTTGACTTTTCTTGAGCCACTCCTGCGGTATATGAAGGTTCCCAGGCTAGGGGTCCAATAGGAGCTGTAGCCACCGGCCTATGCCAGAGCCACAGCAATGTGGGATCCGAGCCACGTCTGTGACCCACACCACAGCTCATGGCAATGCCAGATCCTTAACCCACTGAGCAAGGCCAGGGATCGAACCCGCAACCTCATGGCTCCTAGTCGGATTTGTTAACCACTGCACCATGACGCGAACTCCTCATTTATTTTATGAAAAATAAAAAAAATACTCAACTTTAAGCTTAAAAATATTAACCATAATTACCATTCCTATGCCCAGCAAAAAAGAGTCAACAACTGGATAGAGATGGGAATCTTCAAAGTTCCACCCTGTTGAATACCACATCTGTATTTTAAAAATAAGTATTTATATACAAATACTCAAAGTTTTTCTAGATTATTACATTTATACCATTATCAATACCTGATAAACAAGACAAGCATACCCTTTGAAATGACAGCAGCTGACAATGCTTTCCTGTCATTGCTTGAATTTTACATTGTAGAGGATTGGTTTTGAATTGTGATTGATCAAAACTTCTTTCCATAACTTCCATTTCCAGAGTACATAATAAATATTTTCCATATTCTTCTCATTAAGTACAACTAAAATCCACAGACATTTATAAATAAAACAAATGTAAGGCTGAAAGGTGACAACAGAAAGTAGACTCAAGGAACTGGTTTTTCTTTTTGCCTCATATATCCCAGAGATGGAGCAGAAGAACCTGGCAACAGCAACGCAGAAGAACCTGGCAGTAGCAACACAAAAGTACCAATAAAAATAACGCCAACAAAACCTTGCTCACTCTAAAAACAATCCAGACTTCCTCAATAATGAGTGGTTAAACACAGAAAAATTATTTCATGTATTGTAACTCAGTAGGAAAAGGAACAAGATATTGATAACATGCAACAGCCTGGATGGATCTTCAGAGATTTATGGTGACTGAAAAATCCAGTCCCTAAAGGTCACTTGTTGGATTCTGTTTGTGTAACACTTGCGAACTGAGAAAATTATAAAAACGATTGTCAGAGATTAAGGAGGGGCCAGGGACCAGAGTGAAGCTTGTATGTATGTTTGTATGTTGCTACAAAAGTGCAACATGAGGTATCTCTGTGGTAATGAAAACGTTCCATTTTACTGTATCAATGTCAATATCCTAGCTGTGACATTATACTGCAGTTTGGCAGAAGTATTCCCTTGGAGGAAACTGGGTAAATGGTACGTGGAAACATCTATTACTCCTTTTTTTTTTAACTGCATGTGAATATTTAATTACCTCAAAATAAAAAGCTTAATTAAAATGTTCTTTTTTCTGTGCTTCTCATATTGATTGATCCTGCCTACTAGTGATTCATTTGTAGTATTTAGAATTTGCAAACTGCTTCCAATCTAAAGATTTAGGGACAACATGATAACTATGAAAATAAATGATGATTTCAAGTTATTATGACTCTTTCTTAATATATTTTATTTTATTTTATTTGGCATTGCCCATAGCATGTGGAAGTTCCTAGGGCAGGGATCAAACCCAAGTCACAGCAGTGGTGGACAATGCCGAGTTCTTAACTGCTAGGCTACCATGGAACTCCTTAATATATTTTAAAATTTGCATTTTTTCATGCTCTTATTTCAGACTTTCTATTTTTATCACCAAATTCCCAGAAAAATATAAATTTAATTATTAATATTCTTTAAATGTTAAAAATTTTAACACTAAAATCAACATTTATATATTATAAAATGGAATCTAGAATTCAACAGCTGCAATTTTATATTGAAATCTAAAATAATTATAATAAATTGTTGATTTGTGTGAAAGTATTATGTATGTGTCTATGTCCTATGCAGGAAGGGAGGGAGGGAGATGTGAAAAAGAGAGAGGCAAAGAATGAGTTAGTAGGAGAAAAATATATAGATTTATTTGCTATCATGCCCTCTTTAAAGAAAAAAAAAGTTTGTTCTAAACAGTGTGTTTGACATAGGGTATGGTAACTACCAGCAGAGAAGCTAGACATTCCATCTTGTTTTTGGTGCATTAGGACTTCCTATGGGACTTTCACAATCAGCATCCTCCTCATATCTGCAGTAACAGATTTTGTTACTAGTCTTGAGTTGCAACATTAATGCCATCAGAGATTCAAATTACAGAAATACACTAATTTTTCAAATGCTATACCTCCTAAAAACTACTTAAAAAGTTAAGTTTTCTCTGGCAATTAAATGCATATTGACTGATAATTTTGTATTGATTGTGCCTAATGAAATCTTATGATAACTCAGAATTTGGACACTGTCTTCCTCAAAACTCTAATACTGATGCTCCTCAGGAAAATAATCCATGTTTATCTTGTGGTTATGATTATCCCCTGACACAGAAACTAATTGCTACTTAGGGCACAAGTAACTCTAAGAGCGTAGGAAATTTTTTGAGTTCTACTTCTGCTAGTTGCAATGAATTTAGCTTGATTCCTCTGTACTGGCTTAACTTGGTAATTTTCATAATGAGTGTGTTTACAATAATTTTGCAACCAGAATAAACCTGGCTTAAACCATAGAGGGTTACAACTTATACTACTAAATTTATTATATAATTAAACCACATTGATGAGTAGGCTGTAAGAGATAAGTTGGCTTCTTTTCCATGGCTTAATTGATGCCACCTACACTGCTACATAACTAGATGGTTCCTGAGGAAAAGGCAAAGCAAAATAATGACCAGGATCACAGCGTATGTCTGAGGATTCTGTGCTCAATAACAATCTATACAAAGGTGATCTACTAAGAAATATGAAATCAAGGTTTCCCTCTGCACTCCAAACAATGAACTCTGTCCGTATTATATTAGCTCTTAAGGAAGCAGCACTTCATCTAATTATCTTCCCAGAGAGCTCACTTTTTTTCTAATTGGCACAAAGCTTTATTCTGTGCTATCCTTATGCCCTAGTGATGACCAATAATTTTTTTTTTTTTTTTTTGTCTTTTTGCTATTTCTTGGACCGCTTCCGCGGCATATGGAGATTCCCAGGCTAGGGGTCGAATCGGAGCTGTAGCCACCGGCCCACGCCAGAGCCACAGCAACGCGGGATCTGAGCCGCGTCTGCAACCTACACCACAGCTCATGGCAACGCCGGATCGTTAACCCGCTGAGCAAGGGCAGGGACCGAACCGGCAACCTCATGGTTCCTAGTCGGATTCGTTAACCACTGCGCCACGACGGGAACTCCAATAAATTTTTTTTTAACACTCACTGGGTCACAACGTCGTATCATTAGCCTAGCATATACTGAGAATATAAAAATAAATGATACAGGACCAGAACACGTCATCAAGTAATTCATAAGTTAATACAAAAGCTTATATATACAAAGACATAATTATAAGTATACAAAGGAAGAAAAAAGAGAAAATCTGAAATACTTCTGGGCTCTTAAATATTTGTAGAACTTTGATTAATTTTGATTAAATGCATATCCTGGTATACAAAACTATTCTTTATTTTTCTCCTTTTTCATATAGTTTTCTTATTTTTAAGGAAGTTTTGTTTTTAAGGAAGTATCTTTTAGAGAGTATATTTTATTTTTCTTTTTTTTTTTGGCTGAACAGCAGCATATGGAGTTTCTGGGCCAGGGATCAGATCTAATCTACAACTGCAGCAATGTCAGATCCTTTATCTCACCATTTCAAGCTGGGGATTGAACCTGCGTTCTGTCACTGCAGAGATGCCATTGATCTCATTTTGCCACAAGGGGAACCCTACTTTTCTTTTTTGCTATGTTTTTTCTCTTTGGTTTGAATCAACTAAAAATAACATTATTATGGTTATTAGGGCTAATAATTATAGAAATGGTAACAATATTTAGAGCATTCTTAATATTAGCATAAAGGAAGTATTTTATATTCATTATTTCACCTAATTTTCACAAGAACTATGAAATAATGAGAGTGTATGATGGTTAATTTTATGTGTCAAAGTTACTGGGTCATGAGATGTCTAAATATATTGTTAAACATTATTTATGGGTGTGTCTACAAGGGTGTTTCTGTATGAGGTTAGCACGGTATTGGGTGAGTGAGTTAGATGGACTTCCTGCCCGAAGGTGTGTGGACATCATCCCTGCTGAGGCCTAAATAGAACAAAAAGGAGGAAGAAGTGAGAACCCACTTTCTCTGCCTGGCTGCTGAGCTGGGATGTCCTACATCAGCTCTACAATTCTCCAGCCTCTGGACTTGAACTAGAGCTTATACCATTGGTTTTCCCAATTCTCAGGCCTTCACACTCAGACTAAAATTACACCATCAATTGTCCACCAACTGTCCCAGGTCCTCAGCTTATAGATGACAGATACTGGGACTTCTCAGTCTCCATAATTGTGTGAGCCAATTTCTCATATAAAAACCTCTTTTTATACATATGTGTTACATATAACATATATCAGTACATAAAAATATTAACATATATATATATATATATATATATATTTATTGGTTTTGGTTGTCTGGAGAATCCTGACTATTACAGCATATAAGTATTCAAAAATTCACTCATATGAATCCATAATATCTCTTAAAATTAGCTGATGCAATAAGCAATATGAGAATATCTATTCCCTTTTAATAGATACTCAGATCTAATGAACTTAAAAATAAGTTAAACAGAATCTATGTAGTATTTTCCAACATAAACACAAGTCATGAAATATCCATGAAGGACTAATCTAGAAATAAAATGTATGCATATTTTTTTAAAAAAACTTTTAGAAAAGGAGTTCCTGTTGTGGCGTAGTGGTTAACGAATCCGACTAGGAACCATGAGGTTGAGGGTTCGGTCCCTGGCCTTGCTCAGTGGGTTAAGGATCCAGCGTTGCCATGAGCTGTGGTGTAGGTTGCAGACGCAGCTCGGATCCCGCGTTGCTGAGGCTCTGGCGTAGGCCGGTGGCTACAGCTCCGATTCAACCCCTAGCCTGGGAACTTCCATATGCTGCGGGAGCGGCCCAAAGAAATAGCAAAAAGACAAAAAAAAAAAAAAAAATTTTAGAAAAAATAATTAATTAGCCATATTTGACAGTTAACTTTATTATTTTCTGGGTAATTCAACAATTTTATGTAGAGTTCACATAATTTTGAAGAGCCATTTGGAATACAGCCCTAGAATAATGCATACATTTTGAAAATTACAAACATTGTATCTCATACTAATCATTGTATCATAAATCAACTAGTCCTAGGCTGATTTATGTTTATGTGCAATAAAACAGTCTATTTACAGTCCCTGATAAAATCTATTTTTAGTAGTCTTTCTACTTTCAGAATATCATGGAATGGATCACTGGTACTTGCAAAATAGAAACTATGTGTACATAGCCTACACAAAAGACACAATGGAAATTTCATTCCAAAGGATAGCTGACAAGCTTATTTTTCAAAATCTCTAATTTCAAAATAGCTTTCTATGCTCTTGTTCAAAATTTAAATATAATTTCTGCTCAGATTTGCCTCTGAAAGAGACATTTACTGAGCCATTAGCTTCTACTGTGCTTGTAATGGAGAGCCAAAAGCCAACAGCACTGTTTACAGCAGTTTAGACCCCACATAAATCACTATTAAATACAAGTTTAACTGATAAGAGCCTTGACACCAATTTAAAATGCACAATTTCATTTTTAAGTGGCCCAATTAAGCCAAATTCAATTATAAAATTACCATAACAAAAGTCTTTAAAAGCTCAAAAAATTCAAGAAAACAATGACAATGAACCACAAAGGATTTTTCTCTTTTAAGGAACTGGTTAAATTTATTTCCTTGTGCTGAGAGAGTGTTAGAATTAGGGAAAAGATAGGAAATAGAAACTCTCATTGAGATAGATAGATAGATAGATAGATAGATAGATAGATAGATAGATAGATAGACAGATAGATAGACAGACAGACAGATAGATAGATAGATTTCAAAGACGATGAGTTAAATTCTCTTTGCAAAAGAGGAATGTCCACATCTAAAAGAATTAGTGAACACAAAGACTACTAGCGAGATTTCTTTTAGGAAGAAATAGATTCAAGTTTGATTTAAATAAAAATTAAGATTATGGTCATAAACAATTTTTATCATCACAAAGTCCAAATAAAAAGTTCAGTGAAGCTACTGCTTCTTTGGTGTGTACCCTGACACCTAAATGACATCCAAGTTGGAACTCAAAAAGTAGTAATGTTGGCTGACTGCCTTTTTATTAACTTCTGTCTTTCAACAAGCAATATATTGGTCCACCATGACCCATAGAAAGCAACCATAAAGCTAACAGTCAGAGAAACTAAAATGTTAACACCTCCATGTCGCTGCACCAGTACAATCATGTCAAAGGCAACTGCATAATCATTTCAAATGTGTCCCCTAAGACATTAATGCACACTCTACCACTATGCTGGCTAGTACCAATGATGTTTCAAAAGACATCTGTCATATTATCAAATCTCTTATGAGACACTTATTTCCTAAATAACTATACGCCCTTTGTCCTGCATCATTAATTTTCCTGGCTAAGTTAACAATAAACTCTAAAAACAGACTGAGGAAGATGTCATCTTCCAAATACAAAATTTTAACAAATTAAAGCCTCTAAGAAGCTCACCTTTTTTTTTTTTCCTCTCTCAAAATTTGGATCACTCATTACTTATTAAGTTACTGTTTCTCTTAAAGCCAAAGCATATACACACTGATTAAATGCCCTATGTGCAACTTACCGAGATCCAAACGTAGCTATACAAAGCTGGGCCTCAAAGTAATTAAAGGGATCATTTTTTCTAACTGTGTGAAAGATGCCACCTAGAACTGTAAAGTATATATAGCTTGAGGAGCCTTAAGAAGTAGTCCTGCAATTTATAACTATATTTAAAAGGCATTTTAAAGCTTAAAATAATTAATGCACAAACTTGTAAATTCTGTTTAACAGTATACAAATATGTATAGTTAGATGATGGGAAAAGCAACTAAGGTTCATTTAAAATTTATAATTTGCCAGATGCTTCACTTGTATAATCTTATTTACTCTGCACAAGTTAAAGATAAGGCAACTGATAATCTCAGAAGTAATACTGAGGTAGTAAAGGCTGGATATGGATTCAAAGCAGGGTATGTCTGACTCAAAAATCATGTTTGTACTACGCCATGTTCTCTTTCACAAATTCTTTGGTCAGTAGTAATAAAATGAAAAGTTGGTCAAGTGGCTAAAACAACATGCAGATTTTAAGACACAATGGTATGATTACTCCTCTTGCATTGGAATAAACTGTTGGGAAAAACAGCAGGAGATATTGCTGAAAAGCTAGTTTGAGACCCAAGTGCAAAGGACCTTGGATGTTTGGGTAATTTGTCTGTATTCTGGCCTATGTTTTTCCCTTTATAGATTTGTATGAAAATCACTTATTTTAAGTATACAATTATGAACCCTGGCTAAGATCTCCGAAATCAGAATCTCTAGTACCAATTCCTTAGTTTACAAATTGTGGGAAAACAAACAAACAAATAAAACAGTAATTTTCTGGATAGGTAGGATTATAACACGTCATTAAAAATATGATCTGACCAAGGAATTGAAATTGATATAGGAATAAACAGCTTGGAGAAAATAACCTGGTGGTAACTAACTGAAATCCTTGATGTTGAGAAGAGACTAGAATCAGAGATCAGTCTACAATCCAGCCATAGAGTCATGTCTGTCTTAACTATGATTTGCCCATGAAAATGTAAAAGAAATTTTTAGTGTTTTCATTTATATGTACTATTTTTGCTTTCAGATTCCCAAGGTGATAGTGATAGGGAAGTTGTATAATCAAACACAAATAATATATTAAAGACATATTAATAATAATATATTTATTATTTCTGAATCGATTCTGGTGAACCATCCTAAACCATACAGAAGGCAATCTAAAAATTACTTTCACTTTTCTTCCTTGAGCACATATAACTTATCAGCCCTTTCTTATTTCCCCACATCTGGAACATCTCCCATCCCCTTAATTCCTCTTACAGTATTTAGCTCAGTCTCATGTATTCATTCTCTATAGTAACCATCTAGTCTATATGATATCTCATGGGTAGAAATGCAAATAAAATGTAATCCCAGCTTCTAGAAGTTTGCAAACTAGTAGAAGAAAATGTTGTATTTAAATAAACTGGAGTTCCTGTCATGGCTCAACAGAAATGAATATGACTAGCTAGCATTCATGAGGATGCAGGTTTGATCTCTGGCCTTGCTCAGTGGGTTAAGGATCCGGTGTTGCTGTGAGCTCTGGTGCAGGTCGCAGACACAGCTCGGATTCCATGTTGCTGCAGTATAGGCTGGCAGCTACAACTCTGATTCAGTGCCTAGCCTGGGAACCTCCATGTGCCATGGGTGCGGCCCTAAAATTAAAAAAAAAAAAGATGAAATAAATAAAATAAACCATGTCACTAAGATGGAAATTTGCACGAGATAGGGTGAAAAGACTAAGGAGAGAGTGCTAAATTTGATCAGCGTGGCCACAAAAAGCATTACAGAAAGATGTATGCGGAGCTAAACACTGAAATTTGAGAGGTTCTTTATATAAACACAGGAATTTGGGTATATTCTTGCCTAATAGGACAACATGAAAAATCAAAAGGCTGTACAACAGCATGATCAGAAATTATAAATATATGTCAAAGACTGGGGTATGACTTGCAATGGGCATGGAGGTGGGTTGGTGATATGCAGCAAGGCTCTTAATCAGAGGGACACGTACACATACCAGTCACTGAACTATATACCAGACTAAGGAATTGGTGCTGATACTCTAAGCAATGGGAAGCAAATAGACGATTTATGATTAGATTTTTGGTTGGGAGACAATCAGGTAACCATTCAGTTTGCAATAATACCTGCCTTATAAGAGGCCAATATGTTATATTTATACTTCATCAATCTCACTTCACTTTAATATTGAGGGAATAAAAACTGGCTAATGTACTTATTGGGTAATTTTGTCTATTTTCTCTTCATAAATTACTATAGATTATCAGTACATAAAGAATTGTCAGTATTATTTTTGACCAGGTCAATCTTTTCTTGCTTGTGTTCATCCATCAGAAATGTACTTTGTGGAGTTCCTGTCATGGCACAGCGGAAACAAATCCTACTAGGAACCATAAGGTTGTGGGTTCAATCCCTGGCCTCACTCAGTGGGTCAAGGATCCAGCATTGCCATGAGCTGTGTAGGCTGGGATCCTGCATTACTGTGGCTAGGCCAGCAGCTGTAGCTCTGATTAGACCCCTAGCCTGGGGACTTCCACATGCCATCGTGTGGCTCTAAAAAAATAAAAAAAGAAAGAAAGAAATGCACTTTGTGACATCTTATCTTGTAAGAAAATATGCAAATAAAACGCAACGTCCTCAAAGTAAAAGTGTCCTTTTAACTTCACCTTGAGTAGGCATGCAAATAGGATCAACAGTGAAGAAAAATGAGTTGTTGAGGTTGCAGCTTGGATTCCTCTTATGATTGAAATTATCAAAACTACAACCCTTCCAACTTATAGGAACTTAGACACAGGGCTAAGGGCAAAGGAATAATGTCTTCACTGGGCTGCTCTAATGTTTAGCAAACAAATGTTACTATGGAAATCAATCCTTCATTGAAAACCCTGAAAGCATTGGGTTAGACTTACTGGGTATGACTTGCAATGGTCATGGAAGTGGGATGGTGATATGTAGCAAGGCACTTAATTAGAGGGATAGGTACACATACTAGTCACTGAACTATATACTGGACTAAGGAATTGGTGCAGATACTGTAAGCAATGGAAGCAAATAGATGATTTATGATTATGTTTAGTTATACATACTTTAAATGGCTACATCTGATCATGATTCTCACTTACAAAGTAAACATTAAATATTTGTTGAATATATTCTATTACTTTAGCTATTTTGAAAATTCCCCATAAAGAGAAAATGCAAAGGAATATTTTTATTCCAGAGGAGTAATCACATCTTGCCTGGTGTTTTACTTTGTCTTCTGTGGAGGTTTAATGGTGATCACCAACTTGCTATTTGTTGAAGAGAGTTTTTTCTTTTTCATTTATTTTTGAGCAATTTTATTACTAATTTTACAAAATTGCATTAGCCACTACTGTTCTGAAACTGAATCAATTTATAAGTAATTGTTAAAATTCTCAATTCTTTTAGACTAATAAATGGAATTTTGCTGTGACATAAAGTTATTTAATAAACTAATGAGCTTAGAAAAGAGAAACATGCACAAAACCTTATTTCTTGAAAACTCTTTGTTGCATATATTTATGTTGCATAATTATCAATTAGGTATAATTAATATTGCCCTGTGCACTTTTATCTTTTCAGCATAGACAGACCATTATCTCTCGCTAGAATGTGTTTTCTGCCTACAGTAGTGAATTGATGGAAGATTTAAGGATAACTACATGCAGAAACAGAGTATTTGCAGTGCAATTCTTTGCATTTATGGTATAGTTGAAAACAATTTATGTTCTTTTATCAGGGTCACATACTGACAGAGGTAGAGCACAGATATTAGACATATTTTGAAGAAGGGAAACTCTGGCTTATGGAGTGTACACAACTGAGAACATATCAAAAAGTGACTATCTCTTGAACCTTTATTCTGAACCTACTAAAATAGAGTATTTTTTTCAGAGGCTACATTACACTGTGCTTTGAATGTGAAACATTTAAGAAGGATCTGGAAAACTGCATTAACTTTCTGTTACTGGATTGCATAGAAAATGCTTTTCTTTTACCACCTTGCACCTTTTGTCCTGTACTTTCTTACACAGCAGCCTCCAGACTAAGATTTCTACTCTTATTTTAGAAAAACAAGTGACAAAACAGAGCATCACACTATTTATAAAAAAAATGAATTATTTCTGGAAGAAATTCATTTTCATTTAGTTCTTCAGATAACATGATCAAAAGTTGGAAGTCATCTAACTTTCTCATCATGTATTAAGCCCTTAAGAAAGAGTAAGAGCAGATGTCTGTATGCCACCTTTTGTTTTCAAACAGATTGAATTTTTCTGTTACTATTGTGTATAGCTTGTTAGCTGGTGTTTTCCTCAGTAAATCTGCAAGCTGTACTTTATCTTGAATTTGGATAGATGGTAATGTAATTTAGTAAGTATTATTAAATAAACATATCAAATTGTTTTTGTTCTTTTTATTGGATAGAACTTAGTAATTTTACTTGAAAAGTACTTCCATGAAACTTTCAATTTAATCAAATTCATAAATTTGACTGCTAGATAATGTTTCTCCTTTCTGTCCATATTTATTGAGCTGCATATGAATAACTGTGCAAATAATCAATCCCCTCAGTGATTTACAGTCACACTCAGTTCCATGTAATAAGATTCCATGTCCCCTACTACACAGTCTCATCTTAAATGCAGATTGCTATGAACTTACTGAAACAAAATAAACCTGGAAACAAAATAGCTATCTCAGACTATTTCTTTTCAACATTACTAAGCATTCAACTGTCTGAGTATTATAAATTCAATTGTTTTATTGCCATTCAACTAAAAATGCTTAAAGTAATGGGATTCATAAGTCTGATTAGTTATTTTCTACTAAACTTCATGTTTTGAGACTGGATATAGCAGAATTTGGAGGTCTCTTTAGTTTCAGAAAGATGGTGAATATATAAGCAAAAATACCTCATTATTTCCTTTACTCCAGATATTGTTTTAAGTAACATAAGTCTACAGAAAGATTAAATTGCAGATATTTTAATTTTCATCCTTTACATCTTGTATGCTCCAGCATTCCTAGAATGATACAGATATAAAATGAATAATCAGAGTCTCTCATTAATTCCTTTCATCCAACTTTGAATATAGCTTTGGCCAATTAAGTAATATTAAAAAACAAACAAACAAACAAAAATTTATGGTCAATATATGTCTCCTCTAAGTTGAAAGAAAAACAAGCAAGACAAACTAAATTACAGTCCTGAATCATGAATACCCATGTAATTAGTTTAGAAAGTAATGGGGTTAAGGAAGGGTGCATTTTCCTTTTGAATATGTGCTACAGAAAATAAAAATAAAGCATTTTATATAGTATATGTTTTGAATAATGTTTAGTTTTCTGAAGCAATTACATTGAAAAACTTTTAAAATGAAACCTAATATACCTACATGCAAGAGAAAATCTTCAAATCTCTTCTTTTTGAAAATAGCACTTCTAGTTCTAAGGCTCAGAATAGAGCATAAGGCATTTCCAAGTACCTTCTTGTGCTGGTTTATTTCTTTGCTGCTAAAGAAATGTATAAGACAGAAATGGCAACACTTGAGGGCATCTGAAGTCCATAAAATATCAAAGAACTCAAAAACTGAGAATTCTTTTTATTTAATTTTGATATCTACCCTTATTTCAAAGTAAACTGGATATATGTATATATATATTCCTGCTGCTATGGTTTAGCCATCTATAGCCATATATATTTGGGGGGGGGCAGTATCTGTGCTATGTGGAGTCTTCAGGCCAGGGACTGAACCATGTCACAGGAGGAACACAAGTCACTGCAGTGATAACATCAAGGTCCTTAACCAACCGCACCACGAGGGAATGTTCAGTCATCACAAATATTATTTGACAAAGATTATTTGATCCATACAAGCTTTCTGAGTACTCTTCCAGACCTCTCAAAAGTTTTATTTGAATCAAAAAAGTGTTATTCCCTCAGGTAGAAAACCTATAATCCAGAATGTTATATAAGATAAACTTACAATCTATAAATTTGAGTCCATCTGAATCTAGGAAAATACTCTTTCAGTGAAATGAGTTTCTGCAATGAAAGCAGAAGTCACTGTTAGGCATATTCACCTGTTCTTTTAGAAAATTATCTCTAAGATTCAAGCATACTTATCCAAACATAAGGGCTTTAAAAACAAACAAACAAGCAAACAAAAAAACTTAGAGTAAAATACCATTTCCAAATCTAGGTTTGTTCATTTTACTTCCATTCCTTCATAAGTGGAGCTGTGTCTTTCAATGTAGCAATGACATCATCTGATATGATGCTGTCATTGGCTCAGTGGTTAACGAATATGACTAGGAACCATGAGGTTGCAGGTTTGATCCCTGGCCTCGCTCAGAGCGTTAAGGATCTGGTGCTGCCGTGAGCTGTGGTGTAGGTCGGAGAAATGGCTCCAATCCCACGTTACTGTGACTGTGGCATAGGCCAGCAGCTGTAGTTCCAACTGGACCCCTAGCCTGGGAACCTCCATATGCCAAGGGTGCAGCCCTAGAAAAGACAAAAAAAAAGATGGTGACACAGATCATTCCTAACTTCAGGCCCTCTCACAAGAGGACCAATTAGCAACTCTCCATAAATGAGGCATCCCTGTGAACATCCTAAAAATATAGGGATGAGGCTGAAGCAAGAAGGACTGCATTCAAAGGGTTAAAGGAGAAGCTACACTTTGATTACAACACCCTTCAACCAGGCTGACACAGCACCACACCAAGACAGTCCTCTGGACCTACAGTTTCTCCAGTATGAAAAAGAGAGCCAGACAGGGACATTCAGCTTCTCTATTATTGTGGGTTGCACTCTGGGAGGCCCACTCAGGCCTGCCCCCATGGGGATCAAGGTGGGAAATCACAAGGCTTGAACTAGAGATCTGATTGTGATGCAGAAGGAGGACGGGGCTCATAGCAAGCAACATTCAGATCTTGGCAGACAAAGCATCATCCATGTAGCAATCTCAGACAGTAACTTTGCCCCACCTAGAGAGCAAAATGGTAGACTTGTCTGACCAGAGAACCCAGTATACAGTTCAGCCTGACTTGGGACCCCAAACATCAAGCCTTGCTGGTCTTGGAGCCTATTTTACTGTCCTGCCTAGGCAGGGAAACAGATTCATGTGCTTACTAGTAGGTTCAAATTCAAGCCCTGCCCATACAGAAAACCTAAGCAGAGCATCAGGGAAGCTGTGTATCCCATCTTACAATCCCAATTACAGTCATACATGAGGAGAAAGTCCAGCTAGTGGCTCTATTTATCTGCAGAACAAAGTCAGTGGCCCCATCTGGCCACAGAACTCTTTGCACAATTCTGCCTGAATGAGGTTCACAAACAATGATTCATATCAACCTTGAGGCCTGTTCTACTACCACCCTGCTCAAGAAGTGAAGCTAATTAATAGCCTTGCCTAAGGCTGGCTATAGTACCCTGACCCACCTAAACAGAAAGCCTGACCAGAGAATCCAGGCAACTGCAAAGCTCATTTTACAAAACAATCAGGCAAGAAAAAAAATAAGTCATCTTAATTAGAAAGAAGTAAAATTATCTCTATTTGTGGAAGACATGATTTTATTTGATTTTTTGTTTTTGTTTCCTTTTTAGGGCTGCACCTGTAGCATATGGAGGTTGCCAGGCCAGAGGTCGAATCCTAGCTATAGCTGCCAATCTGCACCACAGCCACAGCAATGCAGGATCTGAGTCGCATCTGTGACCTATACCATAGCTCACGGCAATGGCAATGCAGGATTCTTAACCCACTGAGTGACACCAGGGATCGAAATTGTATCCTCATGGATACTAGTCAGATGAGTTTCCCCTGAGCCACGATGGGAACTCTGACATGATTTTATAACATAGAAAATCCTAAAGACTCAACCGAAAGCTGTTAGATCTAATCAATGAACTCAGTTGCTGGGTACAAAATCAACAAAAATCAGTAGTGAATCATCTTAAAAAAAAAAAAAAAGCATCTCATTTATAACAGTGTAAAAATAATAAAATACTTATGAATAACTTTAACCAAGGAGGTGAACAATTTCTACAATGAAAATTCTAAGATTTTGATGAAATAAATTTAAAAGGACATAAATAAAGGGAAAGATATCTTGTGTCCATTCATGAACTGAAAGAATTAAAATTGTTAAAATGTCCATAGTTTCCAACACAATCTGTTGAGTTAATGCATTTCTTATCAAGATTCCAATGGTACTTTTTATAGAACTAGAAAACACAATTTTAAAATTTGTGTTGAAGTACAAAGGATCTTTAATTACCAAAGCAACCCTGAGAAAGAACAAAGTTGGAAGTGATAGTAATGGAGTAGGCACAGACAAAAGACCATAGATGAAGGGGGAAACTTAGGGGACTTTGGGAGATCACCGTAAGTTAATAATTGCTCAAGAAAGTCAACAGAACAAGGCAGGCTTGCTTGACTAGTGGAGGTGCAAAAATTGCCTCCAGTCATTGGGTGGGGGATGCATGAGGCCTGCATTTAGATTCAGACCTAGGATAAGAGTTTAAGAACCTCCCTTCTGCTGATTTGAGTACACAACTTACAGAATACTCTACTAAGAAGGAGCTATAGCTCTAACAAAGAGGAAGAGGTGTTCTTTTTTGACCTCTACTCCCCCTTGGATGATAAAACAGTAGCCCATGAATCTGAGGGGCAGAACCTCCTTGCTTTCCCACTTGTATCTCTCACAAGTGTGCTATCCTAATCTATTTCTTGCCTATCACTTTGTCTCTCACTGAATTCCTTGTGAACAGGGGCATGAAGAACCTGAATCTTAGTGAGTCCAGACATCAGGTAAGTTAGTGATTTTAATTTAAAACCATGGTTTTAAGTCCCAATCTGCTTTAGGTTGGGTTTCAGTCCTGGCACGTGGTTCAAGCCCCAGTTTGCATTCTGGCTAGGTTTAGGCCATTAGTGCTGTCAGTTTCAGCAGCATCCTACTTCCTGATTTCAGACAACAGTACAAAGCTGAAGTAGTCACAACAGTAGGGCACTGGCATAAAAACACATATCCCAACAGAACAGAATCAAAAGCTTAGATATAAACCTATTTATATACCATCAACTATGTAAATATTTGACAAGGCAGACAAGAATACTCAATGGAGAAAAGATAGTCTGTTCAATAAAAGGTGCTAGGAAAAGTGGATATTGACATGTAAGAGAATGAAACTAAACCCTGATCTTACACTCACCATAAAAATTAACTTAAAATAGATTAAAGACTTAAGTGTAATACCAGAAACAATAAAACTTGTAGAAGAAAATATAAGGACAAAGCTTCTTGTCATAGTCCCCAGTAAATGCTTTCTTGGCTATAATACCTAAAGCACAAATAACAAAAGCAAAAAGAAACATGTGGGACTGTATCAAACTTCTGTGCAGCAAAAGAAAAAAAAAGTAATCTATGGAACAGGAGAAAATACTGACAAACCACACATTTGATAAGAGGTTTATTATCCAAAATATATAAGGAATCCATATAACTCACTGAAAAAAAACCAAATTTCTAAAAAGGGCAAAATCTGTAACTATGTATATGAGGTGATGAATGTCAAATAAAATTACTGTGGTAGTCATTTTATGACATATACATATATCAAATCAATATATCATTCACCTTAAACTTGTAAACTATATGCCAAATACATCTCAAAAAAACTGAAATGAAATATCTAGAATGAATGTTGATTTAATTTTTGAATTTTTAATAAACTGATTTTTCATTACAGAAAGACTTCAAATTGGCTGAATGAATTTTAGAAAATATCTGTGTAGTAAATATTGGTAAATAACACCTATTAGTAAATAATGCCTCCTTTGAGAAACATTATTACTGCCTATCTTTAGCTTTTTTTTATGATAAAAGAGAATAATGAAACTGACCAAGAGGCCTCGGTGCTCCTTCAGCCTCATTTTAGAGAGCTGCTTCTTAACTCTAGCCCCTGGCCTCTCTTTTCCCGGAGCATTACTTAAAAAAACAAACACAAATCCTGTCAATTATTTCTCTTCTTTCAGATGTATGTGAATCTTTTCAGAGATTTTTTATAGGTTTACCACCCAGGATTGTCTTTCTTAAGCACCTGGGAGCCACACTATCTCTGCAAGAAGATATCAAGAAGATATCTCTCCACCTCCTCGTTTCTCTTCTCTTTTGAAGCCCTACATCTATGGACACCTTGCTTTAAGTTATAAAACCAGGTATAAAAGAAAGTTTACTTTTTCTTTGATTATAGCCAGTTAGTAAGCTCAGGTAGCCCTTGTATGCTGACCTTCAAAAACTCTCCTGTGTGTTTCAGTAAAGTTGAGCTGCTACGGAATCTTTGCCTCTTTCCACTGCAACAGCTTTGAATAAAATCTCTTTGTCTTTTTAACTGGTGCAGTGTTTGCTTTTATAACACCTTTTTAGAAAGCTAAACTGCTTAATTTTCTTACCTAAATTCATTCCCCTCATATCTATGATAAAAGATAAACTCTATATATAACACATACAACATACATATATATGTATATATAACAAATTTCATATTTTCAAACACAAAAAAATAAAAACTTTAAAATATAATAAAAATGTCAATATAATACAAACTAAATTCTGAAAGATTTAAAGAATTTCCTCTCTACACTTAGCCTATTTCATATTTTTGCTATTTTTTTCATTAGGATGTTTAAAGGAAAGTTACATTAATTTTTTTCATTCTTTCAAAATAACTTTGTTGCCTTCAGTCTGTATAGAAAAAGTAAAATGAGCAACAATTGAAGGAAATACTTCAACTATTATAAACCATTGTATTTAAATATTTATTAGTGATTATATGCTGATTTTTATTACTTATTTTTAACGAAAATTATTGCTTACTTTCTATATTAACAATGAAATCAAGTATTATTTGAGGGGATTTTCTACTTAGGAAATATCCATTATATAATAGAAATTTCATGCAAATACTCAAAATACTAAACATTAACAAAAAATTTTATAAGGAAAAAAGAACTAAAGAAGAAAGGAATGAAGGAGGGAATTTTGTTTTCGCTGAAAATCATGCTTTCTAGGCTACTATAAAGAATTTGACAGTTTGCAGAGGTGATTTTTAATGACATTAATAAACACATATATAAATGTATATATTCATAACAAGCATATATATGTAATGTACATTATGTGTATATAACAATGCTAATTCTCGGAAAAGTACAACTTGAACTCCGAATATTAATGAACCAAGTAAAAAGTGACTCACATCCTTGTAGGATTCAAATTATGTCGACTCGGAAATTTAAAAAAGGAAAGAATAAAACACCAGCTTAGAATAATCTATAATTGTCTCATGAGCATCTTCACATGTGCAAAAGGTAGATAAAATTATCATTAGACATTAAACACATTAATATGATACAGAAATCATATTTGATGGAAATTCAACAAAGAGGGGCGTTTTAAAAAATCTAGAGGGCTGGGCAGGATTTTAATGAATGAAAATGGATAAATGGGGCAAAAATAAATACTTCTGGTAAGGACAAGCAATTTCATATTTTTTTTTTCCTGAGCAGAAATCACTTAAACCATGAATGGCTGTACCAAGTGAACACTATTACCGCTTCCAAATCTGAGATTCCAATTCTCTGACTCTTTCATCTTGGTTCAGACAACGAAGATGGATGTTTACCTTAATACTGAACACAGGTTAATTGTAAAATTCTGTTCCATATATAAGCAACTTATACAATTCAACAGCAAAAAAACCAATCAATCAATGGAAAAATGGGCAAAAGACCTGAATAGACATTTCTCCAAAGAAGATATACAGATGGCCAGCAAACACATGAAAAAATGCTCAACATCGCTGATTATAAGAGAAATGCAAATCAAAACTACCATGAGATACCACCTCACACCAGTCAGAATGGCCATCATGAATAAATCCACAAATAACAAGTGCTGGAGGGGCTGTGGAGAAAAGGGAACCCTCCTGCACTGCTGGTGGGAATGTAAACTGGTACAGCCACTATGGAGAACAGTTTGGAGATACCTTAGAAATCTATACATAGAACTTCCATATGACCCTGCAATCCCACTCTTGGGCATCTATCCGGACAAAGCTCTACTTAAAAGAGACACGTGCACCTGCATGTTCATTGCAGCACTATTCACAATAGCCAGGACATGGAAACAACCCAAATGTCCATCGACAGATGATTGGATTCGGAAGATGTGGTATATATGCACAATGGAATACTACTCAGCCATAAAAAAGGATGACATCATGCCATTTGTAGCAACATGGATGGAACTAGAGAATCTCATACTGAGTGAAATGAGCCAGAAAGACAAAGACAAATACCATATGATATCACTTATAACTGGAATCTAATATCCAGCACAAATGAACATCTCCTCAGAAAAGAAAATCATGGACTTGGAGAAGAGACTTGTGGCTGCCTGATGGGAGGGGGAGGGAGTGGGAGGGATCGGGAGCTTGGGCTTATCAGACACAACCTAGAATAGATTTACAAGGAGATCCCGCAGAATAGCATTGAGAACAATGTCTAGATACTCATGTTGCAACAGAAGAAAGGGTGGGGGAAAAACTGTAATTGCAATGTATACATGTAAGGATAACCTGACCCCCTTGCTGTACAGTGGGAAAATAAAAAAATAAAATAAAATAAAATAAAATTCTGTTCCAGAAAAGATACAATTAGATTTGGAATCAGCTGTATTAATATGTTTTATATATGCATATTTCTATGAAGACATATATTTATAATTCATTATGAATATGTAATTACTAATAATATAAAAATTATATATTCAGTACAATATATAAATAAAAGAAAAAATTATAAATAATATATCAGTTATGTTAATACATCAAGAAATAAAAGTGCCTGTATAAACAGTGTGAGATGGAAACTAAGCAATAAACTTAAATAAACAATGTGTATTGTATCCTAGGAAATGATAAGGGTTCTGGCATAAAGAAATAGCACAGAAAGTGGGATCATGAGTGCTGGATGTACTTATTGAGTTCCATACCAGATGGGTAGGCTTCACTGTAATAATGACATTAAGCAAAAAACCTGAAGTTACTAAAGTTTGCCAAAAGAATATCTTAGGCAGAAGGAACCACCAATTCAGTCCCTGAAGTGGGGAGCATGCCTGGTGGGAGGCCAGTGTCGCCTAAGCAGAATGAATGAAGGAGCAAATATCCAGGTCAGAGACAGTAAGATCGACATATGGTAATCGCTGGGAAGATCCTATTACTCTAGGCTTCAGTTGGCTATACCTTTAAGAACTGTCTCAGCTGCAACCTTACCAGGGTGTTCCCCCAAAAATAAATGATCATTTCAAGGGGAGAAAGCAATGGTTATTCAAATCCAACTTAAGAAAGCTCTGGGAGTTCCCGTAGTGGCGCAATGGTTAAGGAATCCGACTAGGAACCATGAGGCTGTGGGTTCGGTCCCTGCCCCTGCTCAGTGGGTTAACGATCCAGCGTTGCCTTGAGCTGTGGTGTAGGTTGCAGACAAGGCTCGGATCCCGCTTTGCTGTGGCTCTGGTGTAGGCCAGTGGCTACAGCTCCGATTCGACCCCTAGCCTGGGAACCTCCATATGCCGCAGGAAGCGGCCCTAGGAAAGGCAAAAAGAAAAAAAAAAAAAAAAAAAAGACAACTCTAAAGGGCCATTCTAGCTCCAAAATGACCTGTACAATCACTTGAGGTTGGTTTTGGGCCTGAACCTGAAGCTGATTTCTCTCTCTGATCAATCCTGCTTCCACCTCCATCCTTTCACAGAAACGGATCCAAAATACATTCCTTAATAAACATCCTGCACACAACTTTCTGTCTCCGAATTTGCTTCTTAGAGACCCACTGTGCAACAGAGGGCAATTTCATAGGATAAAATTGGCCATGGTAGGAAATGTGCTTTTATATAAATGAACTGATGAACCATTACAGGATTGGAAACCAAAACATGACCATGTGTATTTCATTTATAAAGGAACACTCAGGCTATGAGTTTGAAAATAGATTGATGGGGGACAACAGCAAAAACAGGAGGCCAGTTAGGGGGTTATTATACTCTCTTCTTGGCACCCAAGTAAGATGGGTTGGTTTATATTTTGTTCAGGCTTACAAGAAGGAAGAATCTGTGGGTGACAGAGTTATGAGTTTCTCCTATTATAATCCCAATTTGGGCTCAGCTGCACTTTGACTTCTGTCCCTCTCATCCATCAGATGTGAATTCTTAAGTTTACATTTAACAAAGCAAAAGGGCATTCAGTTTTCAACATCCTCACTTTTTCTTATCTCTTTGCTGATTTTAAGAATATGTTTTATAAACATCACTGGCAAAGATTAGTATGGACACCTATCCAGCTCTATTGTCTAAAATGTGTAACTCACCTCTAGCTTGAATATTAAAAATTATCACCTTAGTGCTTAACTCAGTGCATGGTCAAGAAGCAGAGAAATCATGCTCTCATTGAGGATGACAGCTGTTGAAGTGAGGTGAGGGGTTTCATAACAGCAACTAAAAAAGGGGGAATTGGGATTTAAAACATGAAAAGAAAGCTTTCATGTTTTTTAATAAAACGCTAAAAAGATTATTATAAATGGTACCTTCAAAATAGGCTTTATAAATTTTGACTTATGTCTGGCAAGGAAAAATAGACACATTTATATAAAATATTTTTTATCAACATTTCAAAAGTATCACTGGAAAGTATCACTGGAACATTATTTTACATGATTGATAAGTTAAAACTAACCGAACCAGTCTTAAAAATAATCATATGTATAACTAACTATATTTTAAATTATTCCTTGTTAGAGACAATTAATAATAGATTTGTTATTCTTATATTCTAAGAAAGATTATTGTATTTAAAAATCACCTAGTTTCAGGAGATGAATAAAGAAAACAAACGAAAAAACCAAATGCGGTTTAAAAAAATGACAGTATCTTTAACTCTCTAGACAGGCTAAGAAGAAAAAAGTGGATACAAAACATTCATGTCAGAAGTGAAAGAGGGAACTTCACTACAGATCCCATGGACATTAAAAGCATAATACAGGAATACTATGAACAACTCTATGCTCTCATACTGAAAGACACAAACTGCCATAACTTACAGAAGAAAAAAAAATAGACCATTTGAGAATAGGCTTATATCTGTTAAAGGAATTTAATTAATAACTAATAACCTCCCAAAACAGAAAGGAGCAGGTCCACATGGGTTCACTGATGAATTCTACCAGACAAATAAGAAAGAAATTATACCGATTTGTTGAGATCTCTTTCAGAAAATAAGAGAGGGAATACTTCTTAATTCAGTCAATAGGCCAACATTACCCTAGTGCCTAGTATTCTAAACCTGAAAGTGAACAGACATTACGAAAAAAAAAAAACTATAGGTTTCTCTCATGAGCAACAATGTAAAAATCAATAAAATATCAGCAAATTGATTCTAAAAATGCATAAAATAATTATACATCATGACCAAGTGGTATTTATTCTTGAAAGTCACTTAATGCAATCTATCATATTAGTTGGCTAAAAAAAGAAAAATCACAGGATCATATCAGTAGATATGGAAAAGCATATGACAAAATCCAATGCACTTTCATGATAAATACTTTCTGTAAACTAAGAATAAAAAAGAACCTCCCAATGTCATAAAGAATATCTACAAAACACTATGCCTAGAATTATATTTAATGGTGAGAATCTTGAAGCTTTCCCATTAAAATCAGATACAAGGCAAGGATGTCCCTTGTTGTGTCTTTTCAAGTTCTAAATAGAAATTTTGACTAATACAAGAAGACAAGGGGGAAAAAAAAAGGTTATTCTGACTTTGAAGAAAGAAAAAAAAACAAAAACAAAAAACCCTGCCTGTGTTCACAAATGGCATGACTGTCTATACCAAAAACCAAAAGTATCAACAAAAAACTCATGAAACTAATAATTATGACTAGTTCGCAAGATACAAAATCAACATACAATAAACAATCACTTTCTCATATGCCAGAAATGAATAAATGGAATTTGAAATAAAAAACACAATACCATTTACCCCTCCCCCACAGAAATACTTACGTATAAATCTAACAACGTATGTATATGAAAAACTAAAAATATCTGTTGAAAGAAATAAGAACTAAATAAATGGATAACCCATGCTCATGGATAGGGAGACAATATTATCAAGATACCAGTTCTTCCCAAATCAAGGCAGAGTCAATAAAATTCTCAATCAAAATCCCTGAAAATTATTTCATAGATATCAACAGAATTAAAAACATACAGAGCAAGACAAAAAGACCCAGAATGGGAGAAGAAGAAAATATTGAAGGAAAAGAAGAAAGTTGAAGCACTGACAATTTTCAACTTCATGATGAAGCATGCAGTTATAGGTGCTTGGATTCAATCCCTAGCCCAGGAACTTCCATATGCCATGGCCATTAATAAATTAAATAACCAAATAAATAAATAGAATGGCCAAAACATACTGACAACTGCTAATGCTGGCTATAATGTAGAGACACAGGAACACTCATTGTGGGTGAGAATGAAAAATAAAAAATATAATCTTACTAAATTACTAAATATAATCTTACATAGTACTGACATTCGTGTTCTTTGGTATTTACCCAAAGGAGTAGAAAATTTATGTCCACATAAAACGGCATACATATGTTTACAGCAACCTAATTCCTTAATGCCAAAACTCAGAGGCCACCAAGATGTCCTTCAGCAGATGAATGGATACATAAGTTGTGTTACATTCAGACAATAAATTCTTATTCAGTGCAAAAAGAAATAAGATACCAAGTCATGAAAAGACTTGGATGAAACTTAAATGACTATTACTAAATGAAAGAAGCCACTCTGAAAAAGTAACACAATTTTAACTACAGACATTGTGGAGAAGTTAAAGTTACAGAGAGTAAAAAATCAATGGTTGCCTGTGAGGTGGGATGGGGGAAGTTGGAATGAACAGAAAGTGCAGGGAAGATTTTTAGGACAGTAAAACTACTGTATCTGTTACTATAATTATAGATATATATATTATATATTTGTCTGAATTCATACAATATACAACACTGCTAGTGATCCCTAAGGTAAACTTTTGAATTTGGATGACTTTTAAAAAGTAAATGATAAAACTATGATTTTAAACATATGTCCTCTGTCCTTATCATTTTAATAAATATGTAAAATAAAATATTCAATGAAAATATTATTACTGCATTCTGAATAAATTTTTGCTTTCTAGTCATATTAATATAGAACTGTATATAAAAATGCAATAAAACAAGATGGTATGTTTAATACAGTATCATTAAGAGATTAGAAGCCAGGATGTACAACAGGTTATATACCTGTAGTGGGCTGAACAGTAGTCTCAAAAAAAGGTATTTTCATGTTTTAATCTCCAGTGCTTGTGAATATCACCTTATATGTAAAACAGTATAGCTTAACTTATGGGGGAAAACATGAAAATAAAAAGATACTGAGACAAAGAGTGTGTGCTGGATTGTCCAGGTAGGCTCTTAATACAATGACAAATAAAAAGGAGTCAGAGGTGATTAGACAGATTTAAGGGGAGGAGGCAACGTGACCATGAAGGCAGAGACTAGAGTAATGTTATCTGAAAGTCAAGGACTATTGACAGTCACTAGAAGCTAGAAGAGACTCCAAAAGGAGTATGGATCTGCTGACTTCTTGATTTTGGACTGCTGGCCTCCACAACGCTGAGAAAAAAAAACTTGTTTTAATCCACTACATCTGTGATAATTTGTTACAGCAGCACAGGGAACTAATACAATATCCTATCAGATAAACTTCTTTTTCAAATAGAGTCACATGAAGAATATGTGTTCTACTTGTCTACATAGAAAATGGTTGTGTCTCTATTCTTTTCCTCTGTAAATCTTTTTGAATTCGAAATTGAGAAGAATAATTAGTGAATCTACCTGTTTCCTAGGCCAAGGTTGTTGTAACAAAGTACCACAAGCTAGATCGTTTAAAACAACAGAAAATCATTCTATTCCCTCAGAGTTATGGAGGCTAGAAGACCAAAACCAAGATATAAGCAGGACTGTGCTCTCTCTGATGTCTGTAGGGAAGCAATCCTTCCTTGCCTCTTCCTAGCTCCCGGCTCATCTTAGATACTTGGTCTTCTTTGGCTCATATGTGCTTTATGCCAAATTCTGCTTCAGTCTTCCCTCTGCATGTCTTGTCTCTGTGTTCAAATTAGTCTCCTTGAAAGGATACTGCTCTACTAGATTAGGCTCCATCCTAATAACCTCATCTCTACTTGATTATATGTATAAAAATCTAATTTCCAAATAAGAGGCAAAATTCAACCCATAAGTGTTTCCACTTTCTGCTACACCTTAAAATCAGAAAACTGTACCTTCCTTCCTTTCCCAACATTTTTTTTTTACAAAAATCATATCCATGTTTTATACATGGAAATGTCACCTGTACACTGAAGGAAAAGAGACATTAGTTTAAGACACATCAAATCAGTTTTTTGAGAATAATTTATTCACAAAAGGGATTTGAAGAGATCACTTAGTTACATATATTTACTTTACAAATGAGGATAACTATGTCCCAGAGAGGTTGTGTGACCTGCCTTGAAAGTGATTTCTTCGATAAACAACACACTCTGAATACTGCAATAACTAGACTATCTACAGACCCAGTGAGACTGAGTTATATACTCTAGCAGCAGCTGTATTGTAGTTATTGCTTACTTATCTAGAGATGTGTTGGGTTACTTAATCCCTTCAAATATGGCATCTAATTGTTAGCATTTAAAAGTGAGTTTAGGAGTTCCTGTCACGGTGCAGTGGAAAAGAATCTGGGTTGCGGGTTACATCCATGGCCTGGCTCAGTGGGTTAAGAATCCGGCATTGCCATGAGCTGTGGTGTAGGTCGCAGACACAGCTAGGATCTGGCATTGTTGTGGCTGTGGTTGTAGGCTGGCAGCTGTAGCTCCAATTGGACCTCTAGCTTGGAAACCTCCATATGCCACGGGTGAGGCCCTAAAAAGCAAAAAATAAAAAAATAAATAAAAGTGAGTTTAAAACATAAAAAGATTGAGAACTACTACTCTACATATTTCTACAATGATAAAGTAATCCTTATCTGTGCATTTACAAATTTTGCCTAGTAGCTCTAGAACTAGTTTATATTTTAGGTAATTTCAATTATTTTTGAAAGGTTCTATATTAAAATGAAATAATGATTATGAAAATACTCAGTATACGAGTTAAATTTTATCTTACATATCGATAATTAAAAATTTGCATAAAAATTAATTCAATATAATTTCTGTATCAAAAAAAGGAAAACAGTCTGTTATACACATATTTTAGTGTGAATCTTACATTTTTCTCTCTTAAAAAAGATGGGATGCTTGGCACTTTGCAGAGACTATAACTCAAGACAGGTATAGGGCCTTGAACACCATATTACTACACATTTTATAGTTCAGTAAGGAATGGTTTTAAAAAAATCACAAGCCAGGAGTTCCCGTCATGGCGCAGTGGTTAATGAATCCGACTAGGAACCATGAGGTTGCGGGTTCGGTCCCTGCCCTTGCTCAGTGGGTTAACGATCCGGCGTTGCTATGAGCTGTGGTGTAGGTTGCAGACACGGCTAGGATCCCGCGTTGCTGTGGCTGTGGTGTCGGCCGGAGGCTACAGCTCCGATTCGACCCCTAGCCTGGGAACCTCCATATGCCGTGGGAGTGGCCCTAAAAATGGCAAAAAGACAAAAAAAAAAAAAAAAAAAAATCACAAGCCAGTTTTAGGTCTTTTGAATTAGAAAAATGCCTGAACATTTCTTAAAAATATATCAAACTATTGTGCTTTTTACCTAAAAATGGTTACTATTTTTCATGAATAGTAAATGCTGTATAGATCAGAGTTAAAATCAACTAGAAATATCACTTCTACTGTTTGTAAAACAAATCAAGTGCTAATAGAACCCCAAATTCTGAAAGTGGAAACTATAGATATTCAGCATAAATTTTAAAAACATATTAAGAGAAATGCAAAGGTATTACTTTAGGTGGACTTTGGCAAGCATAACAAATGCTTTGATAAATCTCAATTTTTATAGCAAATGGTGGCAGATAAATTCTGTTACCACTTCACTGATAGTCTTGGAGTTGGGGAAAAACTGCATGAAGCAGTTAAGCTATTTTTCCTTTAAACAATAAAAAAACAACTGCCCAGATTTGAAGAGGGAGTGAACGCCTTGAAAAAAGATAGTGTGCCACTTTGGAAGCAAGAGAAAGCTAGGAGGTCTTATTGTTATTATAATGAATTAACTTTAATGGGATTCAATTTATATTGAATGAAATGCATTAAATTAAGTCTATTTTTATCAATTTGAAACATATGCATATATGTGTTTAACTATCATAAAATCAGAATATGGAACATTTTTATCACTTATAAAAGGTTTCTGCCAATTTTTTCCAATCAACTCCTCCCATCCTAAAAAACCACTGACTTACTTGTCAATATAGATTAGTAATTTCTATGGTTTCCTATTAATATAACCAGATTTATCTATTTATGACTTTATTTGCTTCAGTGTAATGGTCTTCTTCAATGTAATGTTTCTGAGATTCATCCACATTATTTCATTTATCAATAATTCTTTTTTGGAAGGCAGCTATGGTCATCACTATGCAGCCAATCCATTATATGAATACATCACAATTTCTTTATCCATTCAATAAACATAAGTATTATTCAAGGTGGACCCCAGTAAGAGTAACACATGTTTTACTCATTTCTTTTGAGTAATACATAGGAATTCTGAGCCATGTGGCAAGTATTTATTTAACATTATAAAAATGTCAGTTTCCCAAAGTAGTTGTATCATTTTAAAACTTTTACTTCCACCATTGATGCATAAGAACTACATCTGCTCCATATTCTTAGAAGTAGTATCAATGTTTTTAATTTAGCTATTCTAGCGACTATAAAGTATCATTTGCATAAATACCTCCATGATAAATTTGAATACAATTTCATGTGCTTATCTGGCATTCTAATAACTTAACTGTATTGTTCATGTTTTCTTTCATTTTTAAAAAAAATTTATTGAATCATTTATAGATGATTTACAATGTTGTGACAATTACTGTTGTAGGACAAAGTGACTTAGTTATACATATACACACATCTATTCTATTTTCAGATTGTTTTCCCATGTAGATTATCTTTTCCTCTGGTGATGGACATTTAGGTTGTTTCCAAGTCTTGGCTGTTGTAAATAATGCTGCAGTGAATATTAGGCTGCATTTATGCTTTCGAACTATGGTTTTCTCTGGTTATATGCCTAGGCATGGGATTAATGGAACATACGGCAGTTTTATTTTTTTAAGGAATCTCCACACTTCTCTCCACAATTTTTGCTTGAATTGTTTTCTTATTAATGTAAGAGAGTTGTAACAGTTTTCTGATATATCAATCCTTAACATAAACATACAGAATATTTTCTTACAGTCTGTATCATGTGTTTTTATTTTCAAGTATGTTTTAAAGATCTAAATGCTAATTTTTCATTTTATCAGTTGTATCCTATTTATAATTTCTTCTTCTATTGTTCATGCTTTTGTGTCCTATTAAAACCATAACAAGGACCTACTCTGTAGCAGAGGAAATCTTAATACTCTGTAGTGACCTATATGGGAAAATAATCTGAAAAAGAATGGATATATGTGTATGTGTAACTGATTCACTATGCTGTACACCTGAAACTAACAAAACATTGTAAGTCAACTATACTCTAATAAAGGTTTAAAAAATAAATTTTAAAAAAGAAAAAGTTTGCTTATTTCAAAATTATGACTATTTTATCCTACTTTTCCCACATAATTATATTTTTATAAATATGTAAATTTTTTTATAAAATACATTTATAAATCTTATACTATGACTGATTTCAAATTTTTTTATATATGTGTATATACATAAGCAAAGATACATACAATATACATTCACATGTATGCTTTAGTGTATATATATACACACACATATGTATGCAGTAACTCATGCATATCCACATGTTTACAATCATTTCTGTATTTATACATCTGAATATGAATGAATTAAGCAAAGTATGGCTTCATACTGATAACTGTGATAGTAACTCAGTAACAAAGTGTTCATTCTAGCCATCCTTTCTTGCCTGGGAAACCTGGCTTTTATCATCTATCAACCATACACTCATTTGCTCAACTAGAGCATACATGTAAAGCAATTTCAAAAATTTTTAACAAGTACATAAGAAATATATTAACAAATGCAACATGTGTGCCTTGTTTAATATTGATCTATATAAATAGTGAAATAAATATATATATGAGAAAATATAAACCCTGAGGGGATATTCCATGCTAATAAAGTGTTATTTTTTTTCTTTATTGTGATAATGATAATGTGGTTATATTTGTAAAATGAGTCCTCAACTTCTAGAGTTAGATAATTATTAGCTCATTATAGTATTCTCTTCCCCTTCATATGAATTTAATTTTCTATAATTAAAAATTAAAATTATATGTGACATTCATGTATAACATGTATCTATGCATATATACATACATAGATATGCATTTACAATATATAGATATACCTTATAAGTTTACATTTCAGGAGAAAGAAGGTATAGCAGATGGATGGTATTTCATTCACTAACTTTATTGGGAGGTCACCCCAAGGAAGTAAAAAGAAGACAGGTAACCATATATAATTTTCATGTTATTCAAATCTCTGGGAGAATCTAACAATATTTGCTCAGGGAAAGAAATCTAAAGAATAACCTTGGCTGTTTATACTTGGCTAAAAGTAAGGTGAACAACTGTCTGGGTTTGTCTAGGACTGTTTTGGTTTTTTCACTGGAATCCTAATATCACAGACTATCTCACTGAGATTCAAAAGCTACAATATGAAAAGACAGGTGCAGTGGGTTAAGTGAAAGATACAAAACAGATGAAGTAGACAAAAAATAACAGTTAAAAGAAACATTTTTTTTAGCATCAGATAGATAGATAGGACAGAGTTTATCCGCCTTGCATGGTGCTATTGCTATTTTGTGCCATAGGACTTGCTGTTGAGGTTCACAATTTTTGGCTCACAGTAATGCAACGCAGTTGGTTATATCACTCTGAGTGATGTAACCAACTGCACAACCTAAGTGTATTGTTAATACAAGTGTCCTTTGACGTTGCCTGTAATTATACATTATGCTATCAATACAGTACTTGTTTAAAATTTTTAATACGGTGACCATGTTTCATAAGAGTTCAGATAATGAAAATGAGAACCACTAAGCTACCAATGCCAGCATGATGCAGCTATCACCATAAATGAAGGTTAAATAAACCTGTTACATTTATGGAAGGTCATATACAACTAGGTTAAGGAAGTATAACCAAGGTAGAGCATACTGCAAAGTATACAGGAAGGAATATGGGACTGGCATTGTGGAAAAACAAATATAAAGGTACACACAGATACTGAGTCCTACAGATCTAGGATGATCCAGGCATGTACATCTAAATCAAGCAAAGGGTTTTGTCCTCAAAATAGACACGCATGCTCAATCACAAATAATGTCAGCTGAATTTATTTGGATGTGTATACAAACAAACAAATTATTCTGTTGTTTCCTTAATTGCTCCATGAATCTGAATAAAGTAACATGTCCTAATTTTAAGGTTAAATTCTTCTTCTAGGGAAGAAGAAAGGGAAATTTTTAATAAGAGATGGACTGGATCCTTCCAACATGTAGAAGATTATGTCAGACCTTATTATTTCTATGGTATATCAAGTGATGTGTCTAATCACAGCAAAAACAAAACCTGCCCCTGACTCTTGCATGTTTTGGTTGGAAAAATGTACTTTCATATCATCCATTCACATGAACATTTAATAAAACTGCAGAAAATGTAAATAAAAGATTGCTAGTATTGCATCTAAATACAAATCAGACTTTGTCAAACAATGTGCATATTCAGTAGAGAATGCAACTATAAATTTTTGGCAAATTTCATTCAACTATAGAGTTCTCAACAAAGAAAATGAGAAAGTCATACTCACTAAATATCCTCCAAATTTTATAGCCTATATTGCTAAAGGGAATGTGATTTGTGTACCCATGATATTGAGGATACCATAATAAATATTTCAGATTTTCTCAACACTTGCAGAATCACTTTTTTAACATTTAAAAATATCAAAATATAAACTTCTATATGTGTACTTAGAAGATGGCTATCATTGTGGCCAGCCATAAAGAAGATATTACAATGCTGGCCTGGTATGAAATCATATTTTTAAAGTGTAATGCAAGAATGACCTCTAATTTAGAAATCCTTGAGGATGAGAATATAGAAAAAGAATCTCAGTAAAACAGACATTTATATGCTATTTCTTTAAACAAGCTGATGATGATCTTTGAAGTGGCCATAAAGAGCCTAGAAAAGGACAAATAGATTGTACCTGAGTATCTAATTTTAGTGTACATCACAACAAAACCTATACACTAAAAATGACTCAATTTAGGATATAAGACTGTTTTAGAACATATATACACAAATATCACTAGAAAAAGGCAGCTAAATGGGACTTTTTCAACTTCTTTATTACAGTTATAACTTACTTCAAATCTAGCTTCATTTTCAAGAGTTCAAATTACCTCTCTGCTTCACAACAAATTTCACTAAGAAAGTTTATCTAATGAAAACATTCACTATCTTTGTAGTACGTGGAAAACTGAGCATTTAATCATGAATAGCCTGTAATGAAAAGACACAAAGAACATAATTAACAAAAAGCTGATCTACCAAAACAATCCTGTAGATAGATATAATGTAGACTGGCATTATTAGAGATGGAAAGTGATTTCTGCAACCCTAACTTGCTGGTGCTAGTAAATAAAATCCTAAGTATTGCATTCTAAAATGATTTTAGCTTGAAATCATCACACTGGACTGACACCATGAATCAATGTACTTGTGAGATTGGTAAGAGCTGAGCAACATGTCAAAATGAATTTTATGTTTGACTGAATTCAGGTTTACCATTAAATAAGTAAAAAAAAAAAAAAGTCTTTTAAATACTTCAGGCAGTTTAGAAAAAAGGAAACAAAGAGCAAATATAGCCTACTCTATTATAGGACAGAAATGTCACTTTCATTTGTTATTAGATATGAGTAATATCTGTTTTATTAGCCATAGTCATATGGTAAGATTCTTTTTTTCATTTCATTTTAATAGAATGTATTTTTTTGAAGCAGCATTAGATTCATAGCAAAATTCAGGCTGTGAGTCCACATATGCACAGCCTCCCGCACTGACAACATCCCTGTTAGAGTGGTACATTTGTTACAACTGATGAATCTACACTGATGTAGTGGCTGTACCATTTAAAATCCCAACAGCAATGCAATAGAGTTCCAGTTGCTCCACATCTTTATCAGCATTTGGTGTTGTCAGTGTTCTAGATTTTGACATTCTATTAAGTGTGTAGTGGTATCTCTGTTTTAATTTGAATGTCCTCAATAATATGATGTGAAGCACCCTTACATATACCTATTAGCCATAGGCATATCATATTTTGGTTAGGTGTCTGTTAGTTTTTGGACCATTTTTTAATCACTTTTTTAAAAAAATTTTCTTATTGCCGGGTTTCTGGTGTCCCTTGTATATTTTGGAAAAGAGTCATTTTTCAGATGTGTACTTTGTAAATATTTTGTCCCACCACTGATCTTCTTATTGTCTCTATATTATGCTTTAAAAAAATCTTACATATTTTAAGAAAATACAGTAACAGAGCCTATATAATTTACAATCTAAGGAAGACTTTAAAAAGAATTTAAAGATATTTAAGTTTGAAAGGAATTGCTGTCAATCAACTTTGCTGACAAACTACCTCTTGTATCTATGACCCAGCACTTTGCCCTTCCCAGGTGTATACTGAAGAGAAATACATGCATTTCCCTGTGTGTACACATGCATATAACAGCAATTTTTATAAGAAATCAAAGGTGAAAACACTCGAAATGAAAATGAATAACTTAATTTGGTATTTATGTAATACTATTCAGTCCAGAAAACGGGTAAACTACATATGCAACAAGAATGAATCTTACCTACACAATGCATAATCATGGTGGTATGTAGAGATATGAACTCTTTTTCATGAAATCCTGTGTAAGCAAGTTGAGCAAACTTCCCTGTTAGCCAGCACTGCACATGCATGAGACAAAAATCAAACTTTAACTTTACCAAATCACCGAGATTCAGGGGTTATTTGTTCCTACAGGTTACTTAGGCTATAGGGACCAAGAGAAAGATAAATGCTATTTGAAGAGAGCTACTACTATGGTATAGTTTGGAGAGATCCTATTTGGGTAGTGCTGCAAGAAGAGGTTGACTGAAAAAGAAGTTTCATGTTACAATAGAAAAATAAAATTGTGTGTTTGGGGTAAGTATTAAGAAGAGTCAAAGAAACCACTAAAATATTATTTTAAAACAATGAAGGATGAAGAGGTGATAAATGAAAAAGGCAGCAATTAGGGAGAATTTTTAGGCTAGAAGACAATTTAGACCATAGCACCATTATTAGGCTCATTAAGGGATTAAAAGATTCAAAGAAGCACACAAAGAACAACTTCTCTAGGACAGACACTTGAAAGATGTCCAGATTTAGGGTGCCCTAACTCTTAAAAGACAAAAATCTTTATTACAAGAAAAGAGTAAATTAAAGCATCAATATATGTTTTACATCTCCATAAAAGTATGGTTATATTTTAATCTCTTGGTTATGAATTAAATTTTCAAATATATTAATTATTTATATATAAATATCAAAATCAGCAGTCTGTTCCATCTGTGCTGTAGTTAAAATAACTATAAAATTATAAAAAAAAATGACATACAAAGCATAACATTTTTATTTTCATTTTATTCTTAAATTTCTGCCACCCTATGACTGCATTTCCTTACTGTGAAATCACAAACATGTGATTTGTGTTAAAGATGTATTTACATTATTAATTTTAATCTCAAATGATAGAAAGTTCATACTGCTCATATTTAATTTTTTGATACCTATCAATAATCACCCTTTCAATACATAAAACTGGAAAATATTATAACCCAGTTATTTAGTATAAGTGACCACTAATTATGGAACAATATGGAAATGAAGAATGCCAAAGCACTTTTCATTATTCACTTTATAACAAACTAGGAAAGGTGGAGAACATACTTAAATATTAACATATGTATAAAGCCACTTAGGAAATAGAAAATGACAATGATTCATTTAAAATAGGAAGCAGAGTTAACTGAATAAAGCTGAGAAACTTTCTCAGAAAAGGACTTTGGTTAGATCCCGGCCAACTTTTTTTTTTTTTTAATTGTAATTTGTATATAAAACACATACACATTTTTTTCTGATATTCATATAAATATAGATATTCATATATATCAAGGAAACTTTAGAGGATACTTACATAAATCTCAATCCACCTACAATAGGAGAATCCAGTCTGTTTTTTCTCTCCAGTATCTCTTAAGAATTACACAGAGCATTTGCCACAATACTTTTTTTCCATAAAATATCGATACTTTCTGTGTTCCTCTTACTATGCTCCAAAAGTTAAGGTTATTGGTTTTTCACAAACAGCTGCAATTAGCTGAACTAATGCAATTAAAGAAAGAGGGTACACATACCATTGTGAGTACCACAAACAAAAGAGCTATTCCACAATAAGAAACCAAGTGAAGCCAAATACTTCAATGACATAGGTATAGAGAATCTGACATCATCATTTAGGTAATGCTGCTCAATTTGAGTTCTTTGACTGATTATTACAAAATGATATCTTTCTTCCATTATGTACAAATCATTTCCCAAATGGGAAGAATCTATTGAAAATGGAACTCATATTCTAAAATGGCCTTCTATGATAATCAAAGTAATTTCACCTGCTTAAATAGTTTGCATTGGAATGGGGAATGATAGTAAGTACCCTTGAAATTTTTCATTTAATACACAGAGAAGTTTGCTACAAAATCAAATATAAGTGTAACTACAAAAACAGTAATCTTAGACAAGTCTATTATCTTTCTCAATGTGTTATTTCATAGCAGCTTTGGCATTCTCAGTATGTTGCATTTGCTGAAGAGTAACTTAAGTCTCGAAAAAAAGTATTTTGCAAATTTAAATGCACTTCTTTAGGGACAGATCTAACCACCACAAAAATAGCTGCTGCATTTCATCCCAGACAGTTACAAATGAAAATGCAAGAAAAATTTTAAAAGGTAGTTAAAAGATGGAGAAAAAGACTAAAGGTAATAGTTGCTGCATGGAGAAGTAGCCAAAACATAGCCATCTGAGAATTAGGTAATATGATGAGAGCTCTAGGATGGAAATTCCTCTACCTGTTCACTAAATGTAAAATACATTATATTTTCTGTGCCAAAAGGATTAGACTTTTTGACTTCAGATAAAGCTTTCTGCTTGATTTAACTCCTTAGGCACAGATAAAACAGAAACTGCAAATAAAAAGCTAATTGCACACTATATTGTAGAGATAAAAAGTAATACATATTTTACAAAAAGGTAAGTTATATGTTTTATATGTTATGGAAGCCAGTTAGGTGACAATGTTTTATTATTTACTTACTCATCTTCCCATCCACTCATGCATTGTTTTAGAAAGCAGTATTAGGGGGTCTTTGCATGCCCGAATTAGATAGGGTGGGGGGGAATGCGGTGATGAAAACTGATATGGTCCCACTCTGGCTTTAAGGATATTAGTTTATAAAGAAACTATAGTACGTATCCTATAATTCAGGACAATTTGATTCAATCCAAGGTTATGGTCAGAAATGCTCAGTGATAAATTTGATGACGTAAGACTGTTAGGTATTATTTTTATCTGTGCTATTTCCCTAACATTGTTTCTAGGAAAAGTTTATCTCCTTCATCAGAAAGATACGTATCTATTTATTAATACTGTGAGGAAACAAACTTATAACTTTTTGACTAGTATTTTGTTTGATTGTTTAATTATAAACTCATGGAGGGTGAAAGACCTGAGAATAGCACCTGTTGTGTAGTAACACATCTTTAGGAGAATTCAAAGCAACATAAAGTGGAGGCAGAAATAACAAACTAGCAATTCGGAGGTGGCAGCAGAAAATCTAGGTTTCCTTCTTTGATAAATATTTTCTTAAGTAACTACAGAAAATTAAACATTGGGTAGTCACATTGTGTTCTTCTCTGAGCTGGCAGCTAAAAGAGATACATAAGATAAATGCCCTGTAAACATCTGGCTCTGTTACTCTCTCATGAAAAATCAATTTTATAAATTTCAAGTATAGCAGATTATTTTTTTAGGTTTAAGATCCCAAAGATAAGGATGTCTTAAGGAGTTTTTTTACTCTTTCCAAATTGTTACTTAACTTTGTATCTTATTGGACTTTAGATTTAACATTTGGGTCTTTCAGGATTTCATACATTGCTAACATGTTTGAATCTCTTGGGAATCTTACATGTGCCACTTAACTGCACATCTTAGAAGGATACATTCACCCCTGCTCTTGACCACAGGATGCTGATGAAGCTGTAAGTATGTTCATCTCTACTTCATCAGTTAATACTGTGGACCCTCTGGTTTGCCAGAGTTCATGGGGTTTCCAAGGGAAAGGTGCACTGAATCTTTTCTGATTTGATATACATGAGCTGTTCTCATCCCACAGAACCAGTAGAGGAGGGAAAAGTTAAGCATCTTCACTGACTTAATACATAATTTGGTATACTCTCTAATTTTGTGGTTGCTTTTCTATCTGTTCTATAAGTACTAATTGGTTGCTTGGTTAATAAACTAAATGTTCTTCTTTCTGGATTATCCATCCTGACATACTTTCTCTTCCTCATTCTCTTTCTTTTTTTCCTTCTTCTTTTTTGATCCTTGATCATCTCTACACTTCTGAGCAAGTTGAGAGTACATGCACAAATTTTTTGCATATTGGTTATCTACCAAAAAGGAAATACGAGTGATCAGAGGGGCTATAAGAAGAACAAATGAGTAATGCATGATGTACTACAAAGGAAATTTTATCCCTTCTCTTACGAATTTTAGTCCCCTAAGAAAGTTACTGCTGAAATTATTGAATCATATAAAATAAAGATTACCCTTATTAAAATATACCAACAGCACACACATCCAAAAAGATTTCTTAAAATGTCTACCAAGTAAAGCCTAGGTGAGAAATATATTTGTATTGCAAAAATTGCTACTAAAACAAACAAAACACAATGGTTTACCTCAACTAAAATGAAAAAAAAAATGACACCCTATTTTAAATCAACAGCAGCTTTAAAAGTTCAATAAGAAATTTTAATTCAAGATAATGGTGTGAAAAATTTATACTTAAGAGTTGTTTCCTCCTGAAAATCCCACTGAGTTTGCAATAAATAGATACAAAATGGGATGGGGAATAAATCCAGAAAAACACAGAGAAAATTTTAAAACCACCTTGTCTTAGTCTGCTCAGGCTGCTACAACAAAATGCCATTAATGGGTAACTTATAAACAACATATTTATTTCCCACAGTTCTAGAGGGTGGGAAGTGCACTCGCAGGTGTGGTAGTCTAGTGAGGTCTCACTGCTTAGGATGGCTGGCTTTTCACTGTAACCTCATATGGTGAAGGAACAAGGGGTCTCTTTATATTTCTTTTGTAAGGACACATCTCATTTATGAGGGCTTGCCCCTCATGACCTAATAACCTCATTAAGACCTCATTTCCTACCCTAATACTATCATTTGGTGGTTTTCAACATACAAACGCTTGGGAGACTCAAAAATTCAGACCATAGCAGACCTGAACAAACTTTTCTATAAATCTCTAGATATTATAAAGCAGATGGGATTGAGTAAATAAACAAACCAAACTGAGGAAAATCAAAGACCAATATAGGCATAGAAAAATCTCCAGTATATATATAGAAATCAGTTTCCTCAACGGACCCAGCTATATTTAGAATTAGGAGGTACAGATTATTGAATCCTATAGAGGAGATAGTGGGGTGAAATTTTCTCATTAAAGTATTGTTTCAAAATAAGTGAAAATCTAAGGAATATATATGGGCTCAAAGTATAAGTATCTAAGGAATATACATGGGCTCAAAGTATAACTATCTGTGTTTCAGAATAAATCTCATCTTAATTTGGCTATGGAGAAGGTGACAGCTTATTGCAACTTTTTCATTTATGCACCTAAGTAAAACTTTTTTCTGAAATATGCACAAAGGGGTTCTATACTGGTCTTACGTTTCAGCGAGAAGACCACTGAGAAAATACACTAGAAAATGAGTACAATCATTAATCATCCTAACCTCAATTCATAAATAGAGATGAAAATTCAAAAATTAGCTGGAAATAAAAATAAGATGTGTAAGATGAACAAAGAGTAAAACAATAAATGTGTGAGATGAACAAGCAGAACAGATGAAAGTACAATACTATTGGAAATATAATAAAATTAGTATAAATATTCTTAGAAAAGATAGTAGTACATTCTTAAATCAAAATCAGATTGCTGTTCAAAGGCAAAACATTAATCATAGAAAAGAAGGATTCTAGAAATTAAAACTAATAAGACATCTGGCTTCTGCTCTGGGGTTTAGCAGGTATAAGGAACGTCACCCTCATCCTTATAATGTAAAAGAGCCAGGTAAGTTTATCAAATTCATGACTTATTTTCAAATCCTTTGGAGAGCTGAGGTTGCAGAACAAAGCACTGGCTTCAAAACTAAGAAAGGCATCTGTTGTGACAGAGGTGAAATCACCTCCTGAATAAAAGGACCATAATTAAATACTACAACTTTATGCCCACGAATTTAACATTTTACATGAAATTATCATACTGCTTTGAAAAATACAAATTATCAAATTTCACTCAAGAAGAAAGAGATAACCTGTTGTCTCTTTAGGATCCATATCTCTTTAACAAACAGAATCTTATTTGAAAACCTTTGAATAAGGAAAATCCCAAACCTAAATAATTTTACTGGTGACTTCTACCAAATATTTCACATTTCATATCCTCTTCTAAAAAACAGAAGAAAAGGAGCTATTTCCCAATTATTTTTATGAGGCCAGCATTGCCTGAATACCAATGCTAGGCAAAGACATTATAAGGAAAAATATAGGTATCAATATTCTTCATGAACATAAACTCAAATGTCCTCCACAAAAAATAGCAAATGGAATCAAGTAATAACAAAGATGATACATCACAACACAATGGAGTGTATTTACAATAATTCAAGGTTCCACAGCTCTATATCAATCTATGTGATTCATTATATTAACAGATTTAACAAGCTCAAGATCCTATCAACAAACATAGAAGCAGCACTTGAAAAAAAAAATCAACACCCGTTTCTGATAAACTCAGTAAATTTGGAATGAAAGGGAATTCTTCCACCTGACAAGTGTGTCTAAAATAACCAAGGTCAACATCATACTTTATAGTGAAGCCTTGTATGTCTTATCCTTAAAATCAGCAGTATGTAGAAGTAATATCTCTCTTGACTTATATTCAACATTGTGCTAGATATGCTAGCTGATACAATGATAAAGTGAAAAAAATTCAAAGCACACAGAATATAAAAGTAGAAACAAGCATTTTCTATTCATAGATGAAATGATTTTCTACGTGGAAATCTGAAAAACCCAGATTTTTCTATAATTAATAGAATCTATTAAGTCTTAGGATACAACATCAACATAAAAATATCCATTTTACTCCTACCTTCTAGCAAGTAACAACTGGAATGTTAAAAAATAAATTCACTTAACTGTAGTACTAAATTAAATTGAAAAAAAAAAAACCAAGAAAATACATGTTCAGGATCTGTATGATGAAAACTATAACACAAAAATGAAAGTAACTATACAACACCTAAATGAAGATATAAACCATGTTCTTAGACTAAAAGACTCAATACTGTCAGGAAATAAATAATCCCCAATTTGATCTGTAGATTCAGTGCAATCATCATTAAAATTCCAGCAGATATCTGGAAGCTAATATTTATACAGAAAGACAAAGAAATTTGAATTGAGAAAATTATTTTAAAACCGCAGAACAACTTTGCAAGATTCACACATCTCAATTTAAATAATTACTTGAAAGCCACATTAATCAAGGCGGTGTGATATTAATGAAAGGATTGATCCATAGATTGATAGGATATAATCAGACTAGAAAATAATCTCCTCAAAATTAGTCAATGGATTTTTTTTTTTAACAGTTATAAGGCAATCTACCGGATGTCTCTCATTCTCCCTTTTTACCTTTTCCATCTTCCCTCTGCCCCACCAAGCCGGCCCCCTCCTCCCCAGCACATCACAAATTACATTATCTATACCTGAATCTGGCGTTGTGAGGAACTGTCTCTCATCTTCAGGTTCATCTTATCCTCTGAATTCTGAGATACTGCTGATGCCATATTTGACCATAATAGATGTTTCAGGGAAAGTTCGCAGGCAACAAGCGACAGGTTCTCAGGGATCTCCATGAGCAGCATCATCTTAGGGCAGAAGAGCCTGGAGCTCTAGACCTCCATCCACTTCTTCAGGCCTCGGTGGTAGCTGACGCCCTCCTCGCAGGGCTCTGTGTACGGGATGCAAGGCACCTTGAAGTGAGGTAGGAGATACAAGCTTGGTGAAGAACTCCCTTATGATGCCCGTGAAATGACCAGGGTGAGGCGGCGGTGGTTAGCCACAAGGCCCTCAATCTGGTGAAACTTTGCCAGGTGTGAGGCGTGCCGGCTCTGGTTCCAGGACACAGGGTGGAAGCCGAGGTACTTTGTTGCCGAAAATGGCTTGCTCTGGGCGGGGCGGCAGAGTGCGCGGTTGACGTGGTGCGCATGCGCCTGTTCAAGTGGCAGGCTTTCTCAGCTCCCTGGAACCTGGTTTGTTCTGTGGGTCGCGGCGGACCTGACAGCTCCTCGACCTGACCTGTTGGACATAGGGAGGAGTAGGGCTTCAACTAGATATCTCACGAAGAGAGTGTCATGCTGGTCGTGTACTGGGTGCTGCTGGGACTGGAAGAGAGACGTTAAAAGTTCATTCTGCCTGCCTCCCGCTGAACCACAGCTCCAGAAAGATCCTCCCGAGCAGGGCGCACAGGTGTCTGTTATTGTGGAGGGCCAATAACAGAATTTGTAGGACTTGTAGGGTGCTCCTGCTACTAGCCCCTGGAAGTCATCTCCAGGCCCAGCTCTGCTTCGTGCTTGGAGATGCTGGTGTTGAAGACACTGCTTTTTCTCATCCAGAAAGATTTCTGAGTCACTTCAGGCAGCAACTTCGTGTACCTGAGTCCCTGCTTGTTCCCTCCGCGAACTAGGGACTATCTGAACCATGACCTGTGTTCAGATAGAGCTGCTTGTTGGACAGGGTTTTGGTGAAGCCCGATTTGTTGCTGGGCAGTCACAGGAGCTCGCTCTCGTCAGGCCTTGGGGCTGCAAAACACCCAGGCTCCTGGCTACTCTCTCGGACATCGTCCTTGCTCTCGACGGTAAGCTCCCACCGTAGCATTGGAATATTTTTAAAGATATTATGTGTTGTGCTTCTGCCGATTAAGATGGCGGACATTTTTAGCTCCCTGGGCAGGATGTTACAGACTGCCGTTTTCAAATATCGGGCATCCACTTGACAAAATTGCTGCCTTTCTTGTTCTGGACATTAAGCATCTGCTTGTCCACCTCCTTCATGGACATGTAGCTTCTGAACACGATGGCCGTAGTCAGATAGCAGCCATGGCAGAGGTCACAGGTGGCCATCCTGTTCTTGGTGTTTGACATGTGCTGGGTCAGTTCCAGCATGTCAAGGCCTCCTACTGGCTATCTCTGCTGCTTAGCAGGGAAAAGCTGGCATGAAGAAATATAGGTGGAAGGGGACCATGTTCATGTCAGTTTGTGCAGGTCAGCATTGAGCTTGCCAGAAAAGCTGGCACGTAGTGATCCCACTCAAGATGACCAACAAACAGCAGGTGGTCCAAGTTGCCATCTGTGGGCATGGTTGGTTTTATGTTTCTGAAGCAGATGTAATGAATAGCGTCCTTATCAATGTAATAGGTCTCATCTGTGTTTTCTACCAGCTGGTGCACTGAGAGTATGGCATTGTAGGGCTCTCCCATCATGTCCAACCCCCAGGTGAAGGTGCCATGCTGAAAATATCCATGTTCCTATCTAGGCAGTACTCCTGGATCTTGCTGAGGAGAAGAGTACCCATCCCAGATCCAGGCCCTTCATCCAGGAAGCATGTAGGCAGCCATAGCTCTCAGTCTCCTTCTTTAGGACATCTTAATAATGCAAAATTATTTGTAGTTCTCTTTGAAAATGGTAAAACTCTAAAACAACCACAAAATGTTCTTCTTAGAAGAAATTGTAGGAGAAAAATTACTTAACTCTGGCTTAGGCAAAGAGATATTAGATACAACACCGAAGACATGATCTTAAAGGAAAAAAAGATAAATTGAACTTTTTATAAAGATAAATTGAATTTTTTTTTAAAAAAGCATTTTAATGCAAATGATATACCAAGTGAAGGAAAAGATAAGAGACACACTCAATGTTTACAAATCAAATTTCTAAGTGAGGACTTGTTTAAGGAATGTAAACATAAATCTAAATCTCAAAACAACAATCACAACCGTTAAACTGTATGGGGGAAATATGTACTTACCAGGTGACCCAGCAGTATTACTACAAGACAAATGAAAAAGTGTGTTCGCACACACACATCATATATTTATAACAACTTTATTCAGAGTCAACAATTGGAAACAAAATAAATGTCTTTCAACCAGTGAATGGATAAACAAACTTTAGTATATCCTTACAAATAGATGAGCCACAAATCTTCACAGTGTCTGGCTTAGTGAATGAAGTTAAATACCAAATAGAATATATTGTATGATTCCATTAATATATGATATTCTGGAAAAGGCAGTAATCTTAGGATAGAAAATAGATCAGGCAGTGCCATGCGCTGGGTTTTGAGAGGGAGAGGCTGAATATAAAGCAAATGTATTTGGATCATGAAACTGTTCTTCATGAAACTGTAATTGGGACCACACAGTTCTATGAATTTGTCAAGACAAATGGAGCCATATACCACAGAGTGATTTTTATATGTAACTTTGTTTTCTAAATCAGGATGCTGAGATAGATGAACTGTGACAAAGTAAATGAACTGCAATTGAGTCATATATTCATACTGAAGTGAGTGGGGGAAAATATCTGGTTTTAAATAAATTTGGAAAGCAGTGTTTTGACTGGATATTGTAAGGGTAAATATATCAAGAAATGTATCCAAACACTGTATTTAGTGAATGTGTTTCTCCTTTGGAAATGGCTTAATGAATCTAAAACTGTTTTTATTAGAGGGTTGAACAAGTAAATTCTTTGTACATAATGAGAACCAGGTTTCTGACTTTTGGAGGGAAAAGGTTATAAATAACCAAATAGGGAAAATTAGAATAAACCTTGTGGTGCTAGATTGGAGTAAGTATCACTACAGACATATAGATGGTAGATGACAGATTACATACCTAAATGCATACTGAATTATAGAGCTGTAAATGTAAGGATTGGTAAATATATTTCTAGATCTTTTTACTTAGAGGAAATAGAAGCAGTAACAATAAGCATACCTAATGCCCAGATCTTGGTTTCTAAGTATAATTTTCCAATAAAATGATTTAGGAGTCCATGGCAACATTGTTGATTTCAGGACTGTGGGGGGGGGGGGGAAATGAGCCTAGAGCATCTTGGTATTAGAGACAAATATATTTAATAAATAACAGGGGCATGTTAAAACGACGTAAGTGCCCAACTAAGAGAGCTTACCATGGACAAAGCTGCTGGAACAACTTGAGTAAAAAAAAAATAAGTAATGACAGAATAGGATTATAACCCCCAAATAAAATAAATATCCATTTGTCCATATGGCTATAAATAAATAAATGAGAAAGGACATATCTTCCTTAAATAAGAATAGATATAGGAGGAGAGAGGGATAGAGGAAATCATCATTAGAATACAATAGTAATAATTGCTACAGGCAAGATTCTCAGTGAGTGATAAAATGAGTGAATCTTTAGGAGTTCCTGTCATGGCTCAGTGGTTAATGAATCCCACTAGGAACCATGAGGTTGTGGGTTCCGTCCCTTGGCCCCACTCAGTGGGTTAAGGATCTGGCATTGCCATGAGCTGTGGTGTAGATTGCAGATGTGGCTCGGATCCTGTGTTGCTGTGGCTCTGGTGTAGGCTGGCAGCTATAGCTCCAATTAGACTCCTAGCCTGGCAATCTCCATATGCTACGGGAGCGGCCCAAGAAATGGCAAAAAGACAAAAAAAAAAAAAAAAAAAAAAAAAAGTGAATCTTTAAGTAAAAGTGATTACATTCATAATGTCAAAATACTGTCCCCTAATTATTTAGTAATTAAATAATAATAATGACTTTATAATGTAGAAGCCTCACAATTACACACTTCACCAAAGTAAGGGGAAGTACTATGATAAAAAATCTGGATAACATCATTGATGTTACAATGATATTTTATGATTCTTTTGCCAACTCTAAAAAGTAAAAAGTAATTAGACTCCAGGAAAAACAAAATCTGCACAAAAATTATAATTCAAATTGAAGTAAAATGAAAATGCAACTCAAATTTTTGTTTAAGAAACTGTAATTATTTATTATTAGAGAAAAAACTTTGGGACCTGATGGGCATATTTATGGCATTGTGATCACTATGTGATGCCAAGTGTTTATTGATCTCCAAACTCATCAATTTGTATACATTAAATAGGTAAAACATTTTAATGTCAATCATACCTCAATATAATGATTAAAAAATGTGATACAGGAGTTCCCGTCATGGCTCAGTGGTTAAGAGATCCGACTAGGAATCATGGGGTTGAGGGTTCGATCCCTGGCCTTGCTCAGTGGGTTAAGGATGTGGCGTTGCCATGAGCTGTGGTGTAGGTTGCAAATGGGGCTTGGATCCCGCGTTGCTGTGGCTCTGGTATAGGCCGGCAGCTACAGCTCCGATTGGACCCCTAGCCTGGGAATCTCCATATGCTGCGGGAGCGGCCCAAGAAATGGCAAAAAGAAAAAAAAAAAAAAAAAAAAAAAAAAAATTGATACATTTCAGGATAGGTTTCTCTTTTTTTTAAATTTTGCAGTTTTTGTGCCATGTTGGATATGTTTCTCTATACTTGTTCTTTCCTTTCTATGTACTGTCCAGTTTTGCAACAAGTAATATTTACATGAAAATGTAAATGTTCCCTATTTCAATATTCAAATCAAACTATGATAAAACATGAGTGTTAATTTTATCAGAAAACAAGCTAGAAATTTGATAAACCTTATCAATGGAATTTTAATGGTCTGAGTATCTTAAACTGGAAGGTAGCGTTTGGGAGAATTTGAGTGAGTAAGGATAACTAGTGTTTTTCAAAATCTCACCTGGAGGTGTCTGTCTTCATTTAGAGAGATAAGAAATAGATTTACATATGTTATTTAAAATTAAGTTTAAAATATATGAAAAAAACTAAAAATAACTTAATAACAAAAGGGCAGCAATGTTTAAAAAAAAGCCCTAAGGCAATATTCCTCAGATTTCAGAAAAGAAAATAGATACAAATAATTTAAAGTTGATAACTCAAAAAAGAAAAATAAAACAATACCTTTTATAATTTCTTTGAAAATGACCAGAACTAAAATGGAAACATATAAATGTTATTAAATGGAGAGACAGGAAGTGGGTATGAGTAATTTTAATTTTGAATTAATGCTCTAAGTTGTAATGGTTTGAATTTTATGTTTCCTTTTTACCATGTGCATGAATTACTTTATAGATAACATTTTTCTATAACTTTTTATAACATAACTTCAGATTTTCTTAAGATGGTTTTCAGTGGAAAAAATATCATTTCTGTTAAGTATGCTGTTTATTTTAAACCTGCCTGAGTTCTGGTTTTCTTTTGAAAAAAGTATAATTTTCAGGAACTGTTGTGAAAGATATAAAAATAGTGGTATAAAATATAAGAAAATAATATATAGATATATAGATATATAGAAAAAGAAAATGGGACTTATCCATATAATTTTAAATATATTATGACAAAAATCTTATTAGTCCTCAGAATGAGTCATTCTACAACATTAAAAATTTTTCCTCAGTTATTTTGCTGTCAACTTAGTGTAGCAAAATGATTTATAATGCCAAGAGACCATGAGAATTCCCTAACATAAGTGAAAAGTAACACATTCAATTTGGTGATCTTTTAATTACTTAAAATTTAATATCTTTTCCAATTTCAGAAATTAACTCAAATTTAGCACAAAGAAACCTTACTAAGAAAAATCAGTTGAAAAATGTCACAGATTTCTTTATCTTACTTGTAAAGCAGAATAAGTAAAAGCATTTAAAATATAATTTCATATAGATATATAAACATGATTTTTATTCTTTAAGCATATACAAACTTGTTTATAGCATTGTGAAATGTATTTCATTCTCATCTCTTTCCAGTTCTCTGCATGAGGCCTAAGCAGTGAACTAAGGCCAAGAAAAATCACACTGACCAGAACAAGGGAATGATACAAACAGACATTTGGTGAGACTATTTTGCCTCCAAATAATCTGGTGAGTAGTCCTGTAAAAGTAGAAGGCAAAATGTACTCACTAAGAACTGGAGATTTTTTGAGTAAAGTTTGTTACAATGAGTCAAATAGTTATTCATCTTATAAATGAAAAGAGTTTACACCTCTGATGAGTAATAAAGCATACCATATAAAATTAGATTAACCTATTTTGTTTATTCAGTTAATACTATTCAGAGGCTGTAAGATGAATAGATTCTGTTCTGAATACTGAGTATATTGTTACTGGGCAAAACTCTCACAAGAGCCTGTAACCTGTATAGGTTAACACAAAATAAAGAGTTAAATAGATAAATCAATTAACTAGAGGTAAGGAGACAAAGACATAGTGTTGTATTTCATAAATGTTATGAAGAAAACAAGTAGTGTGCAGAAATAGTGAATAATAAGGGTAAGTGTTCAGACTCGTGGCCACGTAAGGCTTTTATAAGAAGATGATATTATTATGAACCATGAAAAGTGGAGGCAAGCTAGCTATATAAGAAATGAGAGGCATCAGGTACATAGGAAATTAATTTTTGGCAGAGAGACAGCATATGCAAAAGCTCTGCAACAGGAGAAATCCATTGACTTTTTTGTTGTAGTAAAGGGAAGTAAAAAATTGAGAATGAGAAAATAACAGTTCTCTGAACATTTAAACAAAATATATTAACAATTGTATATAGTGTGCATGTGTATCTGCATTGTGAATACTTAGAACAGTTATGAGTACTTATATTTTTTCCCAATTTTGAAATTCCTAGTTTATTTATTCTGACTTTGGATATACCCAACCTCACCACTCTTTCTTTCTCATCCCCTCTTAATCATAGATTATATCTGATTCTTACAACTCCATCTTGTTCTATAAAAATAAGAAGCTTTTGTTTTAATCAGATATTTTAAAGTTTGCTCTACATGTCATTGTCAGGACATAGGTGTTTTTACAGAGCAATTACTTGGTGCCTAATACTTTGCAAAATGTCATTGATATGAGTGTAGTGCATAAAAGTTTTTAGGATCTAGAGTGAATAGGAGAGCCAAAGAACAAAATGATGGATTGACTACTGCTTTAGGTGTTATTATTGTGAAATATGATAGAGGCTAGTCATTCACCACGGTGTCAGATCTTTCCATATGCTTTCTCCAAAGGAGTTAGAGGATAAGAATGGAATATGAGAGGTAAGAATTATTGAACATTTCTATATTAAGCAATATGGCAGCTTAGGTGTTTTGAAATTTTTAGCATTGAAAATAGAGATAAATGATGAAGAAATAAAATTTTAACTTCTCCAAAAATTAAGCAAAAAACAGAACAAAATCTCAGTTGAGTCTGCAAACCTATATGATACGTGGTCCTTTAAAGCTTCTTATACCCTGGGAAGGATTTGCTGGCATCAGTAACTACTAGCTCCTTGAAGGAGCTTGTAGAGAAGGCTTAAGATTACAAGGGGTCTCCAGCTGAAACTGACAACTTTAAAAGAAGCTAGAGGGATCAAAGACTGTACCCTCAGAAGATTGAAAAATTATTTGGGAGAAACTTGAGCAGTGGATAGAAGATTTTAGTTAAAATCACTAAAAGGATGTCTGCTTTTTTAAAGAACTGTGGTGTTATTAAATCTTAGAGCCTGGGAACCTTTTGAGTAGTGAGGATCAGTTTCTCCTGCGTAAGTAAAGGGAGATTGCTTCTTGAATTCATATTGTCCTACCTATTGTGACTAGGAATCAGATTGCTCTATAGAAAAATAAATCAGTTAAACTCCAAAGTGGAAAATGGCAGTATTTATCTCTGGCTGTGGTAATTTTAGTGATTTGGCCTAGGTCATAAGCAGCAGTCTCCTTTGCTGCTTTAATTGTTTCTTTGCTGTTGTGAAGGAGATACATGGTCACTCAAAATGTTTCCAAAAGTGAAAATTTAATTTCCCATAGTCTTGCAAAGCAAAATTTGGTGCTGATACTGGGATAAAATATAGACTGAAAGCGTGGAAATGAAGTAGCAAATTTACATAATGTCTGTAAAATAGGATCATTTATTTCATAGACATGGATTTTTGAAATACATGTTTATACACTGCTGACAACATTCCTTGGGAACATGCAACATCAAAAAGCCTAAACATATGCACACCTGGGTGTCAAAGTATATTTAAGAAAAAAAAGTAATTAAAATATTTTAGAAGTATATATGGATCTATGCTTTGTATGCAAAATCAAAAAGAAATCTCTAACTAAAACCTGTCACTGCTCTCTGTAATCTGAACACATACAAGTTTAACAGCTGGGAAAGCATTGATATGACAGATGCTGAAAGCAGGAATTATCTTAAAATCTACATTTTACAGTTCATTCAATCTTTAACCAGAGAAACAGAACCAGAAAACTGAAGAGATCTCACAATGATATAAATTGGTTACTCAAGATGGCTGGGATAAGATTCAATCCAGGGAGTTTGCTACCATGTTAATCCTCTTTCCACACTCTATTCCCTCCCTAGCACAGTGTTTGGTCATTCCCACAGGTCATCAAGTCTTGGCAAGTTAAAATGCGTGTGTATCAGCCAAGTAATTTTTTTTCATAAAATAGTTTGAAGAAACTTTAATAACCTATCATAAAGTAGTTTAATGGCAGCTATAGCTAATATCCTTTTCCATTTCTTAAATTATGTTTAAGCCAGTAGAAAAATGTTTTTGCGCTAGCTAAAGATTGACCTCAGAGTGACTGAGAAATCTAAACTTGCCCTAGTCATCGATTCCAACTTTTGAAGTGCTTATGTGTGTCACAAGAAGCCTTGATTTATACTAGCCTCACAAAGAAACCTGGTTAATAAGGACCCAGCTAGCCCTCTAGAAAGCATATTTACTCAAGTGTACTTCGCTTCCTTGTGTATGTGTGGAAAATAGATTGTAACACTACACTTAAATATCTGTTGGTTACTACAGAGTGAACAGATCAAGGACAGATTAGAAATTTGCTGTGAAACACATTGAGACGGTATGGTACATAGGGTAAAATATACTGGGAGATTATAACTGCAGATGAGACCATTTGGCATATGGCAGTTGGATTTGGAATGAAGTATTTAAAAAAAAAAAAAGTCTGTTAGCTTGTAATGTAGAAGCAGAGCTTCAGCATGTAAAAGGTTTTTGTGATGGAAGTTATTAACATATAGTTGAAGAAGGTCCTTAAAGATCAGTAAAATGTGAATACAGTGCCCAGGTTGAATGAAGTGTTACCGTCAGAGGAAAAGTGGCCTAGATTGCCTGTTGAGTTAGGAAAAAGGTTATTACAATAAGGTTCATATAAAAATCTGTGTTGGTAAGGTCTCTGGCAGCCCATGAATTTATTATACATGCCTACTTTGAATCTGTCACTGAAGAAGAAGGAAGTAGACTCAGTGTTGTATTGAGTAGTAAGGGTCTGTGGTCAGGGATGGCCCCTGAAAACCGTGATAATTTTGTAAAAGTTGAATAAATAATAGAGTACAAATAGTAAAGAAATAAGAAGCACTAGAGATAGAAGAAAATTAGTAATTGCTGACTAATGTAATATTAGAAAATGGAGAAACTCTTTCTTTAGAAATCCTGGATGGTTGTGTTTATTCAATAAGAAGTTGTTCTTTATGGCTATGAGGGTGTTAACATTTTTTCCTTTTCTCCCCTGCAATGAATCAATCAATTCCTGATTTTAAGTCCTTCCCAATACACCTATGATCACTCTTAACATTAATCTAACTTATCTTCATAGTTTACATTTGCAATATTCTCAACTTCAACTGTCCTCCTAGGTAAGTTAAATTTTCTGCCTCCTCTGCCTCAGCATTAATGCCTTGATCACTGCTGAAGGAAAACACACAATTATACAAATAAGCACTGTTACTTATTTCCAGTTTCAGTTGTCATTCACTGCTCTCTCCCAATCATTCCTAGCATTCCTGATCAGCAACTGTTCTCATCTAGCCAATTTTTCATGCTCATACCAAGCATACTTTTACCAGGTTTCTTTTGTTTCTTCACACACACACACACACACACACACACACATGCTACATTGTAACAAATTGAGACCAGCATTCAGGAATTCCCTCCATTTTTCTGAGCAAACCAAAATTTCTGCACCTATTATTTCTGCCTTTCTCTTTTTTGCTAGCATAGTTGTTTAAATCAGATATGCCCAACTGTGGAAATCTTATGACCTTCCTCTTTCAGAGTTTTCAGGCTCTTGGTAATCACTATGGTTTCTACTAATCTTCAAAATATGATTTTGCTCTCTGTCTACTTAAATATGGATGTTGTACATACATTGCATACAGATAATTTTTCTCAATTATTCCTGACTTTGCTAGTTCAATTTTTATCTTTATATACCAAAGAGATTTTTAGATGTCTTTCCTCTCTAATTCTATATTTCTATAACACTCAGTGTGTTGCATAGAAAGCTCCATATTAAACACTGATTTTATTTTCTGTATTCCATACTTGTGAATTCAGAAACCAGACCTTAGGTGTTTTTTTAATTCTAAAATCAGACATATTTTTGGTATGTTATTTGTACCCACTAAGATTTATTAAAATGAACAAATGACAGAAAAGACTTAGCTAAGTAAGGTAATGGTAGTATCATTGAAAAGACAGAGGAAAGCGGGGGAAAAAGTCATTTGAAAGCAGGAAAAATCTGTCAGAACAGCCTCCATATATCCTCAGTTGGAAACAGAAGACTTGAGGAATGAGAAAAAAATTTTAGTTATCAGTCCTACTGGATATTTTTAATGCAAACTTCCACTTGAGTAAAAAAGTAGTGAAAATTAGTGGTTTTTGTAAAGCCACAAAATTTATGTGGTACATTTCCTTGGATATTTAAAAGATTGTTATCTAGTGGAAAAAGGTCTAAAACTATTACTTTATTTTATATCAATTTACATTTTTCATAGCAATCATTTTGTTGTTGGAATTGCCTTTTTGAAGTGAGTAACATCTGCTTTCTTGTTTCAGTAAAAAAGCATTATATATGAATTTGTTCACATTCAAGCTGCCTAATTAGAGGAAATTGAAAATAAAAGTAATTAACTGTTAAATAGTTCAATAAGTTCACCAAAGGCTAATTTGACTCTTGTCCAGAGTTTAACAATTCCTAGTATATACTTTTCCAAAACTAAAAATAATAAAATTAATCCTCATTAATATTGTATCTTATACACAAGATTTTCACATAGTACCTTTTTCTGATTATTTGTTTGATGCTATGTAATAGGATAGAAAGAACATAGGAGGTTATATTTGGAATGCATTTTTAAGATCATCCATTTATTCTATAAGTATAAACTGAATATGTGATGTATAAGAAATCTATAAGGTCCAAAAGTAATTTAATTCAAACTACTTATCTCACTAATTCATGCATTCTTTTAATTAACATTTACTAAGTTCCTGCTTTGCTTCAGGTATTACTCTAAGCAAGAGAGATTCAATAGTAAGAAAAGAAGAAACAAAGACATACAAAACCCAGAGTTGTTTCTTTTTAAATATAGTTGTTCAATTTAGTAGCTATATAAATTAATTCCTTTATGTAGTATTAACAACATATATTCTAGAAAAAAACTATCTGACTATGTGCAGATGACAATGGAAAGATCATTTTAATTTTATTACTGTATGGTTTTTATAAGAACTTGTAGAGAGCCATAACCTAATTCTGTTTTAGCAAATGTTTTTATTTTCAATATTTAGAAGGCATAAAACATAAACATGCTCCTATTATGCATGACGATCCTTTAAATATTTGAAGAGAAAGCCAATATTCTCTCTTTCTTTTTTTTTTTGCCTTTTTTAGGTCCACACCCAAGGTATATGGAGGTTCCCAGATTAGGGGTCTAATCAGAGCTACAGCTGCCAGCCACAGCCACACCCAATCCTTAACCCACTGAGCAAGGCCAGGGATCGAACCCACAACCTCATGGTTCCTAGTTGGATTCGTTTCTGCTGTACCATGATGGGAACTCCCAGTATTCCTTCTTATATGTATAACAATGGCGGAAAATCAGATCTTGGCTCACTTTAACTTTTGATCAAAGTAGTACATTAATAAAATTAAATAGTGAGCTTTCTATCAGCACTACTCTAATTTAAATCCAAAGCTTAAATGTGTTTCTCTAACATCCTATCATTCATCTTATGTGGTATGCCATCCTGCTAAAAGTGTTTTGAATCATGGTTGTATAAGTTATCAAACTAGTTATTCTTTTCTTCTGTATTCCTATAAACTAGAAGCTTAAATAAGTATCTTTTTGTTTTAAGATATTACATGACTAATGACAAAATAGATAGTCCTTTAGATTATTCTTTACTTCTTTGGCTAATGTAATCCTTTACCTCCTTGAAGACCTTATTCAAATACCATAATTTCAATATTTAAGAAAACTTGTGCTTCCCTTCTACTTGGGGGGCATCTAAATATATATACACATATATATTACATATATGTGTAAATAATACACTTTGTTTCATTTTTTTCTTCAAAGATTTATTTTGTATATAATGATAGAATAGTGTCTGGCTTCTCTTATGTCTAATTACCACAGACTGAAAATTATTGAAACACTAGGTGACTGTAATTCTAATGAATTTCCACATTAACATTTATGCTATCTGTATAACTTATCACTATTTTCTCTTCTATTTGAAGGATTTAATTTTGGAAGTAAATATACTTCATTTCAAAATGATTGCTACCAGAGCTGAAATTAAACCATAGAGTTATACAGATTTCAAATTATAATCATTGCAAATCCTTGAAATTCCAGGTCGTTTAAGTATATGTTATTAATGTTATTTAACTCAGTAGGTAATTTTCTGACTTGTAAATAGATTCTTTTACTACCTCTGGGTGGAAAATAACATCAGGCTATGAATTTAATGGTTATTCTTTAAAAGGAGGGCTTTTTTTTTCCATTTAAATTTATGTCATCCAGATTTCTCATGTTTCCGCGGCTACTGAAAGGAAGTGGTGTCCAATGTAATATTCATTGTCATTCACATGCATATTCCCATGTCCTTGAACCTGCTTGTTGCACAGCTGTTTGCTTTCAGGGATTGTGAGTACACCTGCCCTTGTTTTGTGTTCAGACTGTGGCTGGCTTTGAGATGAGATGAACACATGTTAAGTATGCAGGCATGAGATGACTTTCATCTTCTTCCGTGGTATATAGATGAATTCTTCTCTGTGGCAAACAATTGACTAACCTTTCCCTTCAAGTTCAATAAAGCAAGGTAATACTTTAGAAAGAGAACCTATCCATATTTTTCTTTGCGTAAAGTCTAGAAATACCTATATTCCCATTGTGTAATGGTATCCAGTACTTAGTTTATTTTTTACATTTGTGTGCTTTGGCCTGTATTTGTGTTAGTTAATATCATGTCATTAAAATCTTTTGGATCACTGGGATCCATTTAACTGACTGAGATAATACAATAAATTACTAGAACAAGATTTGTAAGGGTCAGTATATGAAAGTTGAGTGGCATGTTCAGATGGGAGAAAACTGACTGGCTGAATAATACTTAAAGATCACTTTAATCTGACTGTGATTATTTATCTCTTTGAAAATTATTTTTTTAAATTATAAGTAGAAATATTTCATAAATTGTAAATGAACATTTTCTGTGTGGAAGGTTCATAAGCGAAACTAAACATTCTCTAGATTGATAGGGCTACTCATGTGACTGAGAAGAAAGTGAGTGGTCAAGTTTAGGGAGATGGGATGCATTACTGTATAGATACACCATAGAAAGGAGTGAGGGGCAATATTGTAGGGCAAATAATTGTTCTAATGGGAAAAAATGTACTGATGGAAGAGTAATCAAAGGCAAGAGAGTTTTTTTCTGATAAAAATGTAGGAGTTCCTATTGTGGCTCAGTGGACTAAGAACACAACATGGTGTCCATTAAGATGTGGGTTCAATCCCACATCCTCAGTGGATTAAGGTTCCAGCTTTGCTGTTTTATGTCGCAGGTGCGGCTCATATTGGATGTTGCTGTGGCTGTGGTGTAGGCTAGCAGATGCAGCTTTGATTCGACCACTAGCCTGGGAACTTCATATGCCTCAGATGAAGCCATAAAAAGAAAGAAAAAATATGTAGATATAGGTTTTTTGCTTTTTCATTAATCGCAGAGAAAGACTGACTTTATAAATTAGATGAGGGAGATAAAGGTAACTAAGATTTGCTAGCATACCTGAAATAAAGATGTGTATATTGATACAAGCACTATGAAAAACAGTATGGAGGTACCTCAGAAAACTAAATATAGAACTAGCATTTGATTCAGCAATCCCAGTCCTGGGCAGATATCTGGACAAAACATTCATTCAAAAAGATATATGCATTCCTATATTCATTGCAGTGCTACTGACAATAGCCAAGACCTGGAAACAACCTAAATATCCACTGACAGATGAATGAGTTAAGAAGGTGTGGCCCAGGGGGAGTTCCCATTGTGGCACAGTGGTTAACGAATCCTACTAGGAACCTTGAGGTTGCACGTTCAATCCCTGGCCTTGCTCAGTTGTTGTGAGATGTGGTGTAGATTGCATACACAACTTGGATCCGGTGTTGCTGTGGCTGTGGTGTAGGCTGGCAGCTACAGCTCCAATTAGACCCCCCAGCCTGGGAACCTCCATATGCCATGGGAGCAGCCCTAGAAAATGCAAAAAGACAAGAAAAAAAAAAAGGTGTGGTACATATTCAATTGAATACTATTTGGCCACACACACAAAAAATAATAATAATGTCATTTGTGGCAATATGGATGAAGCTAGAGATTCTCGTACTCTATAAGTGAAATAAGTCAGAAAGAGAAAGACAAATACTATATGCTATCACTTATGTGTGGAAACTAAAATATGGCACAGATGATCCTGTCCACAAAACAGAAACAGACTCTTCATGTGGCCATGAAGAGCAGACTTGTAGTTTCCAGGGCAGGCAGAAGGAGGGAGTGGGATGGACGGTGAGTTGAGGTTGGTGGATGCAAACTATAACACTTGGAATTGATGGGCAATTTGCTCCTACAGTACAGCACAGGGGATTTTGTGTGGTTGGGTCACTCTGCTCTACAATAGAAATTGAAGAAACATTGTCAATCAACCATACTTTAATAATAATAATGAAAGATATATACACTGACAATATATGAAGATGATTATAAGATTTAGCATTAATCTTGTACTTTCTACATTATTTTTGAAATAAGTGAAAATTGAATTGTAAGCTAACTTAATTAATTGGTTTCATTATTTTCCTTAAAATGCCTTTTAACTGTAGTGACTATTGTTATAACTTCATTTATTTATTTAATAGTGAGCAAATTTGTTGTTTGTCATTGAATTAGGATATCAAACAAAAAGTGATCATAATGCATACTATTATACTTTCTTTAATATCTTCTTTTCTAAACCTACAGTTTTTAAATCTCTTCACACTGAGCACGCACTAGTTTTCCCAGCCTATGCATAGGAACATTCTTGCAATTTTGAAAGGATTTTTAGATCCCAACATTGGTTATTCAGCTTAGTGTCAGACAGTTGGAGTAAAGGCCCTATCAAAAAGAAAGAACAAAGGACTACCACTCTCCTTGGGACACTGAGTAAATGAGTTTGACTGTATATTCCAGTACAGCAATCACCCAGAATAGTGGAAAATCATCACATACTATTTCACCTAAAAATAAGGCTTTTAGCCCATTGTGGCTGCTTGGAACTTTATTTTTGTTTTCCTACATAAATATTGTATACACGGTTCTACTCTAACCTATAAAATTGAAAATGTTAAGGTTAAATCAAATAATTAGATTTTAATGACAATGATTTCCTTTTTGTATTATTTTATACAAATTAATAAAATCAATGATAATTTAATAAAATGTTAAGCACTAATCACAAAATGGAAATGTCATCAACATAATTCTGGAAAAATTCTGTTTTTATTGTCACATTAAACATGCTCAAATACAAATTTTCCTTCCTACTGCTTGCTTTAAATATAGGTGCTTTAAAAAATACAGTCTAATAAATACCATACTATATCACATACATTTGGAATCTAAAATATGATGCAAATGACTTTATTTACAAAACAAAAACAGACTCACGGACATAGAAGACAAACTTATGGTTACCAAGGTGAAACTGTGTGGGGGAGGGATAAATTAGAAGTTTGGGACTAGCAGATACAAACTGCTATGTACAAAATAAATTAAGAATAAGGTCCTACTAATAGCACAGGGAACTATATTCAGTATCCTTTAAAACATCATAGTGGTAAATAATATAAAAAATTATTTATGTATATATGGATATATGTCTGCATCACTTTACTGTGTGCCACAAACTAATACAACATTGTAAATCAGCTATACTTCAGTAAAAAACCTAATTTTTTAGACTAAAAAGAAATGGATTTTAGAAAGAAAATGAGTATAATTATTTTTCACCACTTCCAAAATTTTTGCATTATTTTTAATGAAACATTGTAAAATAGTTTAATGGAGATTAGATGCTAGTTGTGTATTTCTGACAAAGAGAATGTTTTCAGCAGATATTTGTCCATTTAAAAGCAAATAAATATACAATCAAAAGATCAAGAGAAGATACCTTTTACTCTAGTTTTAAAGTAATTTCACAATATCAAAAATCCTTCATATCAAATATGCTACAGATTTAGCCTTTTCTCTCATAATCTCACACTGAGTTTAAACAACAGCATATTTAAAAAGACCTCTTTGTCTTACTATTTCTCTTCCCAGCTATTATCATTATTTCTGTCTTTTTAACAATGGGTCTTTTTTGTGTGTGCATAGTAGGGATTTTTAAGATGAGATACACTCTGTTAACAAAATTTTAAGTGTAAAATATGTTATTATTGACAGTAGGTACAATGTGATATTTTTGATATTTCAGTCAGACAGATTTAAAATACTACTTACATCATATAATTCTTTTCAAGAATTTCTGAGATTCTCTTCTTAGTTTTATGTTATGGATCCCCACAAAATGATTGTATTATCTCAACTCAACCTTTTACTTTATTTCTAACCATAACAAATCCATTACTATATCTCTCTTCACAACACACATCTTGCTAATGTTTACCTTTTTGTCCTTGCTCAGAGTAGTTTCCTATTCTGGATAAACTGTGCTCTTATCCCCTCTTTACTATCCCTCCCCCCACACACACATCTATTCAAATCACATGTACTCTTTGAAGCAAGCTCAATTATAAATTTTCTGTTAAATCTGCATTATTTACTGTAATGCCTCAAGATACCTTATCTCTGAAATATTATAATCTTTGAAATACAGATTTCAATACTGTTCTGTTTGAACCACACTGTGCTGCCTTACTTTATATTCTTCCTTACATCTTTCAAGCCTTTCCCTCTCCCTCCCTATCAAATGTATATACTGAAATGCTATTACGTACATTTCATTACATACATTATACATTATATTATATTATATAATATTATATCACCACAGCAGCGTGGGATCGGAGCCGTGTCTGCGACCTACACCACAGCTCACTGCAATGTTGGATCGTTAACCTACTGAGCAAGGGCAGGGACCGAACCCGCAACCTCATGGTTCCTAGTTGGATTCGTTAACCACTGCGCCACGACGGGAACTCCTACAGATGTTTCTTATTGCCTATGAAATAAACAGCACATCATTGATAGGTCACTAGTAAGTGCTAATTAAGGAAAATGTGGCCTTTATTTTGATCAGAAAATACCAACATTTTTCTCTAATTCTATATAATATGTATGTTCTCTGAGGCTGGAACTTAATATTTTTTGAAACTCAGTAGGGATAATGCTGTTTTAAAAATTAAAAGCATTTTATACCTTCTAATGTACAAATTAATTTTACCTTTGGGATCAAAGCTAATTTGGGAAAAATCAGGAACAAGCCAAATATATGTGGGTTAACCTTCAGGTATATAAACACCCTTTCTGAACTGAAGCAATCTGTGTCCATGTGGTTTACTGTAGTTCTGAAGAGCTGAACTACATTCTCTTATGCTAACAAGGAGAGAGATCTTCAGGATAAGATTTACTTGTGTGGACACCATGCTTCGCTGGGGGAAGTATTTTTATTCAAGTATAGATTTCAGATGTCACATTTATCTATATTATTTTTCAGTTTTGAGGAGATGTGCAAATGTGCAAAAAAAAGTTTTGTTTGAAACCATTAAATTTTAGAACAATTGCAGAAATAGGTAAGTAATACATTCTACCATCAATATCTTGATTTGCTGATTTACTAGAATTATTTCTAAAACTCTGTTTAGAACATCAAGAAATAAAGAAAAGCAAAAATAAACATTTGGGACCTAATCGAACTTACACGCTTTTGCATAGCAAAGGAAATCATATACAAAGCAAAAAGACAATCTAAAGAATGGGAGAAAGTGTTTGAAAACAATGCAACCAACAAGCAACCAATTTCCAAAATATATGCAGAATTTGTAGAGCTCAATATCAAAAAAAAAAGTCAAAAAATTGGCAGAAGATATACAGATTGTTAACAGGCAAATGAAAAGATGCTCAGTATTGCTAATTGTTAGAGCAATGCAAATCAAAACAATGAGGTGTCACCTCACATCTGTCAGAATGGCAACATCAAAAAAATACAAATATTAAATGCTGGAAAATGTACGGAGAAAAGGGAACCCTGATGTATTGTTGGTAGGAATGAATATTGGTGCAGTTACTGTGGAGAACATTTTGGCACTTCTGAAAGGGTAGAATGTAATAAAAGTACAAATGAACTTGTTTACAAAACAGAAATAGACTCACAGACATTAAGAAGAAACTTAGAGTTAGCAAAGGGGAAAGGTAGGGGGAGGGATACATTAGGAGTTTGTGATTAACAAATACACACTACTACTATAGGCCCTACTGTATAGCACAGGGAACTATATTCACTATCCTGTAATAACCCACAATGGGAAAGAATCTGAAAAATAATATATATTATATATAATAATGATATTTATAAATAAAAATAATATATATATCTGAACCACTCCACTGTATACCTGAAACAAAATGTAAATTGACTATACTTCAATTAAAAAAAAACAAATTATAGTAATATTGCTTTGATGAAGAGAACTGCATTGAAATTATCACAGTACAAAAGTAGTAGACATAGATCTTTAGCAAGTATTGAATGAATGAAAGAAGCCGGATAGGCATCATAATGTGAAGGAGAAGATATTTAAAAAAATAGACATAACTGAAAGTGGATCTCAGAGTCAGTGCAATGTAGTAATAGTCCATACTCTGGATCTGAATCATTAGGTTTGAATCTTGATTAATATGTCGCCTTGAACAAATACCTCGACATTCATAATTTCAATATATCTCTGAATTTAATGGAGAAAATCATAGTACTCTTCTTAAGTTGGTTTGAAGGATTAAAGGAAATGAAAATTTTAACATTTAACGTAGTACTTGCCTTATGTCTAACACTTAAGAAATGACCATAGTGTCATTATTTTCATCATTGAGTCAAACTTGGATTTTCTTTAATGTTACTTTCTCTTCCTTCAAAACTTTACGATGCATATTTTATTTTTAGAGTGTGTGGAAAGGAAAAAAGTCTTTCTGTTTTATTATTATGGTTTAAAATATATCTTGATGCTATTTATTGAAAAATTCTTTGTGCCTTTCATGAAGTTCATCAAACTTGTGTTAGAAAAACAACTTAAAATTTATTAGCATAATCATAAACTATCAGTTGAATAGAAAAACTAGTAGTTGTTTAATATTAGAGCCAAGGTATTTTTGTATTTAAATGAAAATAATAAACCATTTTTTGTGATATACTGTGATATTAAAATTGTTACAATTGTAATTGCATTTACACTCAACTGATTTTTATTTGGTGCTGACTGTAAAACCACATGTGAGGAAACAAGCACTGAAGGAGTACCCAGGGACACGATAGGAGTAAAGAATTCTGCAGGTTCTACCCCCCTCTTCTGCCTTTGTCCTCAGAGTTGGAAGTGCAGAAACCAAAAGTTGTCACTGGGCCCCAAGAGGCAAGACCTTCCTTTCTACTTTCATCCCCAACGTGTTAGAGCCCTCTCATGTCTTCACTCAGCCCCATTCATGATTATGGACTTCTTTCCCACCAAAAAATCCCTTCTAATATCCATTTAGAATCCTTACATTGGACAGGCATTACTGTTTCCCATAATCTGTCTTGAGAAGCCCTGCATTCTCAGCTATTGTTGGAATCTTTTCCACTGATCTTATAAGTATGGAACATGGGCATGAAGTATATGCTAATCCTGCTATAGCAAAGTAAATCTTTTAGACACCTTTAATTATAGCATATTTCTCTCATAAAGAAGCGTCATAAAAATAATCTTTAGAATTTATATTTAAAACCTGAATATTTGGATTATGTCAGCTGATTTCAGAACCTATTTTTTTTTTACATTATATCAATGGGAAATTTTATTCCAGTTTCTAAACATCAGACTTGTAAACTTTTCCAGCACAACTCATCCATTAATTGAGAATATTTTACTACATTTTAATCAACATAAATATAAAATTAAAATTTATGAAACAAACATGAATTTTAAATATTGGAGTAATTAGCACAGTGCTTCATGGAAGGATAAGTATTCAGGTTTAAAATATTTTTAGGCTGGAGACTCATGATGTAAGATGACCAGTTTATTTAAAATCATGGATTTCATTCAGGCGTGTAGTTCTATTTTTTGTAGAAAAAAATCATGCTCCTCTCACATCCATTCAAAATAAACGGAAGGGGAGTTCCCGTCGTGGCGCAGTGGTTAACGAATCCGACTAGGAACCATGAGGTTGTGGCTTCGTTCCCTGCCCTTGCTCAGTGGTGAGCTGTGGTGTAGGTTGCAGATGCGGCTCGGATCCCGCGTTGCTGTGGCTCTGGCGAAGGCCGTGTCTACAGCTCCGATTCAACCCCTACCCTGGGAACCTCCATATGCCGCGGGAGCGGCCCAAAGAAATAGTAAAAAGACAAAAAAAAAACAAAAAATAAATAAATAAAAAGAATGTTTAAAAAAAAATAAACGAAAGTTTGAGGAACTTCAGAATACAATTTTTGTCTTGCTCATTTATTTTATAATATATAAACTTTGAAGTATCCATTAAGTATAGCTTCAATTATTAATACTCAAAATCGAAAATCTTAACCTAATCTATCTCTGATATCTGTTACATATATTAGAAGTGAGATTTAAAGACATGCATTTCCAAAATTATAAAGTGAAATACAGAGAGTTATTATTAAAGCAGTACTCATTTATTAGATTTTGCCTCAATAAAATGTTTTCTCATTTTATATCAATGCTATAGATTAGTCCAGTTTTCATGTGAATTTTAACTACATACATTGTAAGAGAAGATTTTGTGATAAAGCATTTTAGTTTCTCAGTGCTGTTTCAATAGACACACAAAACAGTAGGGATTAGCATATTTTCCCTTTGACTGATGGATTCATGGCTTTCAATTTCTCTGAAAAGCAGCTGTGATATTCAGATGAGCTGACTGAGGAAGCTTGTCATTTCAATGATCCTCTGGAGACTGTCATGGACAGCAGGATCAAAAACGGGCTTGCAATTAATGAAGGAAATGTATATTGTGAAGGAAAACCTGATGTGTTCCTTCAGCAACTGTCATGGGCAAAGATTTCATATCAAAGTGGTTAGCCTGGTCCTCATTCAGCTAGCTAGTAATGGAAGAGTTTTTGAAATACTCAGTTTGCAAACAGCAGAGGAACTCTACCTGCTCGATTCATTTAAACTGGTCTCTGCAGAGTGGGAAGTCACCTTGTCACATTGCATGACTTTACACAGTCCCCCATTTCATGAGGGAAAAAAAAAAAAAAAAGATAGCACATCATCTAAGACTTTTTATTCACAGCCCTTATATTCTTAGGCAGCCTTTCTACCATTTAGTGATGTGTTCAGAGAAAATATTTGAAAGAGAAAATTAGCATACTCTTTCAGTCACTAATTCAAAGGGTTCTTGAATGAATTGATCCAATAATATTATCAGTACTTAATTTCTTTCATCAAATGCAAAGTGATAAACTGAAAATTCTTCCTGGATTAAAGTATAGTATATTAATTTATTTATCAAAATGGAGCAGGCAAAAAGAGGGCTTTCCTGGCTATTTGGCATTAAAAGATATTTAATATATTAGTGAATTTTCTTATCTTAGTAATGTCTATACGTTCAGTGATTTAATTACATATGAAAGAATACTTTTTCTTTGGTCTTTACTTTCTCAATTACACCCAGGTTGGTTGTGGTAGCATTAATAGCTCTGAAACAAATTCATACTGACAGATAAAAATTTAATATATGTATGTGTGTGTGTATACGTATACACACAAATCTTCTCCAGTGTCTAAATATAAAGTCATATTTGGTTCTGAAAAGAAAATGGTTCTTACTATTTTAGAAGTTGTAAAATTCTGTATTTTCCTTTTTTTTAGTGTCATCTTTTTCCCCCTCTCTGCAAAGTTGTATGACATTTTGAGCATTACAATTGTGAATTAAAATTAATTTGAATTTCAGAAATGTCATTTTACTTCTTGAAATAAACAGAGGCCCTTGATTTCTGAATTACTGCTGTGAACTCCCTTATAATTATGATATGTGTCTCTTTTAATTGGAATGTTCTGGCATTATAAAGTTTGATATTCAAGAAAAAGCCATAAAGTTTTGAGAAAATATCAAAGTTTTAAATCAGATAAAGCTGAGCTTGAATTCTGGCTGCAGCTTCTTTTAGTTGAATTTTCCATTGGGAAAATTATCTAAACTCTCAATCTCAATGTTTTTATCATCAGTATACCTGTAATTTCAGAAATAAAAAGAGATGGTATTCAAATTACTTAAAATATTTCCTGGCATATAGTAGGTTCAATATATCAAGTATATATTTCTCCATGAGAAATTCATCTTTAAAATAAAAAGAAAGACATTTGAAAGATTCCTCATTTATCTTTTATGTCTAATGTCTGGTTTCTGTAATCCGCATGAGTGTGTGTTTTTGAGAAAATTATGAATACAAAAGTCATTTACTTCTTCAGTAGTTATTAATAGAGTCAGTTTGGTAATAATAAAATTTTACCAGGTCTAAATATTTTCTGTTCAAATCTTTAAGTTAATCTCCTATAGAGTTTTCTAGTCAATCTTTATCATCTATTAATTTTTTTTTTTTTTTTTGGTCGTTTTGCAATTTCTTGGGCCGCTCCCGTGGCATATGGAGGTTCCCAGGCCAGGGGTCTAATCGGAGCTGTAGCCACCGGCCTACGCCAGAGCCACAGCAATGCGGGATCCGAGCCGTGTCTGTGACCTACACCACAGCTCATGGCGATGACGGATCCTTAACCCACTGAGCAAGGCCAAGGATCGAACCCGCAACCTCATGGTTCCTAGTTGGATTCCTTAACCACTGAGCCATGACGGGAGCTCCATCATCTATTAATTTTTATCTCTGTGCTATTTATTGTTATTCAGACATGCTAGAAATAGGTTATTCTAAATGAGATTTAAGACATTCAAAAGGTATTACATGATTTGGTTTCTTCCTAATTTTCTGATTCAGAAGTTTTACTTGGCTTTGTACTTATAACCACAAAATATTTTCTCAAAAAAAAATATGCAAAAAAAAAAAAAAGTAGGAAAATAGCCTTGATCCAACAAAACAAGTTAGCAGATATTCTTTACCTGATGACTTCGGCAAAATAAACTCAAATCTCTAGGTGTAAATCCAAATGTCAAACAAACAAACATTACATTTTGCTAAGTAGGAAATGTAACAAGGTTTTAATGAGCATATAATCCAAAAAGCCAAGAGAACAAAAGCTATTTAAAGTAGACTTAATGTTCACAAACAGGATTTTTAATTTCATACAAAGAACAATTTTAACAACTTCTACAAGTGTCCAACATTGAGATTGTCTTCATAAGGCAATATGTTTCTCATTATCAAAATTCCTTCAGTTTACTAAACATTAAGCTCAATTTTTATGGACATGACTGAACCAGACTGATGAGATTCACATCTTGACTTCACTTACTATTGGAGACCTTGGACTAATTACGCAACATCTCTGGCATATTAGGTTATTAAGTTTTTTTTTTTTCCTTAAGGCACCCATGGCTTATGAAGTTTCTCAGGCCAGGCGTCAAATCTGAGCTGTAGTCACTGGACTACACCATAGCCACAGCAATGCAGGATCCTAGCAATGTCTGAGACCCGCATCACAGCTCAAGGCAACGCCAGGTCCTTAACTCACTGACAAGAGGCCAGGGATTGAATGTGTCCTCATGGATGCTAGTCAGATTCTTTTTCACACAGACACAAAGGGAACTCCTGCACATATTCATTTTTAAAAAAAATCATAAACATCTAGAGTAGAATAAATATTCAACATGTATTGTCCATTACTATATTATTCAGCAGAAATATATCATTTTGCATATCATATCAACTATTAGCAGACTAATTTTTAAATTACTTGTATATTGTCTTTGATAAATAAGATAAAGTCAACCTATTTTTAATTTTGGACTTGAATCTTAGCATAACATTTCTTTATACTTGCTGTTTGTCAAATATAATTTTGCTCTTTTAAAACTATTCTCTGAATTTCTGCATTTATTTTTAAAGACATCTGTTACAGCTTTTTATGAAATAGTGATTAATTTTTAATGTAAATTTATAGTTGCCAAGAAAGAAATAACATATAAATTAGAAAATTCAATTTTTTCTTATTGAAAAACTGGACTTTCAGTTTTGTTTTGTTTTTTTCTTTTTAGGGTCATACCTGAGGCATATGGAGGCTCCCAGGATAGGGGTTTAATTGGAGCTGTTGCCACCAGCCTACACCACAGCCACAGTAATGCCAGATCCAAGCCCCGTCTGTGACCTACACCACAGCTCACCACAATGCTGGATCCTTAACCCACTGAGCAAGGCCAGGGATCAAACCCACAACCTCATGGTTCCTAGTTGGATTCGTTTCCGCTGCACCATGACAGGAACTCCAGACTTTCAGTTTTTAATTGTAGTTTTAATTTGCATTGGTCTTCAGAATAAAGAACAGAGAGCTTAAAAGCCCTGAAATAGGAATATTAGATGCAACTTTGTTTTTTTAGTAGTTATTATGAATTTTACATAGCACATTTCACTGTGACAGAGACTTTTCATCACATTTTTTATTCCTACTTGTAAATTGCTGATAGTATTATTCAAACTTTGCATTGTTTGAATATTTCTACACCATGACAGGAAATGTTTGTAATGTGTAGGTATATTCCTGAAAATAATCCTCAGAAGATCAACATTGCTGGGTAAAATGATAGGCATATATATACCTAGTAGGATGCATCACTACAGCCAACCGGTCTAGTAATGTATGTCACTAGCCACATGCTCTGATAACTTTATTTCTGATAACTTTATTTTTTATTTTTTTTGCATTGTTAAACATGAAGAACACCTTCTCTTGCTTTTAGTTTTTTCCTCTCACCTCTTCTTTATAGTTTCTTTACTCCCCATCTCTGTGTTTGCATTATCCTCTCTTAGGCCTAAGATGGTGCTTTCTTTTGTAGGGGAGTGATTTCATTGGAAACTACTGAAAAAAATTCAATGTGGTGACTCCTAAGGGGTTTTTCATATTATGTAAAATGGCTATATTGTCTGTCCCTTCAGTAGTCAAGGATGTCACCTTGAATATTCCTCAAGGTGAGAGAAGACCAAAGTGAAACTATGTATTTTGTCGGACAAGACAACCCCACATACTTAGCTATGGTAAGTTTTTGAAATTTGCAGTCAATACTACTATAAAAAGGTATAGTGGAAAAGTGAATCCATAGTATTTTTACTGGATATCAAATAATGAAAACATATATTGGTGCAGAATAATCATTTAGTCTCATAATGAGACCACCAAAATTAATAAACTAATAAATACTAAAATATTTATAAACTAATAAACACTAAAATATTATCTGTTATTAAATTATATTATATGTAAAAGAACATGGTACAGTTAGTTTGCTTTTAGCTAGTTATATTTACTTATTAAATGAAGTACAGATATTTTAATTAAGTATAAATACTAATTTATATTTTAATTACTGCAAATTATCTCAGTTACCAGGCAAATTCAGTATTCACTGATAAATAGCTATCAGCTTCTACAAATAATGTTATTCTTTAATTTGCAATTAAAGATTTTTTTTCTCTTTTCCAAATTGCTTAAGACTAGTGAGAGTAATTATATCTTTGAAAATTTTGTCTTTTCTATAATAGGTACTTTGAAATGTTTATAATTATCTTTAAAATCTTTTGCTGTATTTAAAGATTTGCATGAATTTAATTGTTGAAGTCAAATATAGTTTGCATCTAAGTTAAAGATTCTATCCCCTGAAGATATCGACAAATACACCAAAGTTCATTACTTTTATATCTGCTTATAATTGAGTACATGATGACATAGATCTAATTTATTGCTCTACCAGGAGTATCAGTTATAGGATAGACCATTCGTTTTAATTGGAATAGATTTTTGCTTTTTCCCTATCAGAAGAATTCTGTTAACTTTAAATGGAATAGCAGAAGATGATTGGAAAACAAAATTCCTACTAACTCCCAATATATAATTTTATTTAAAATTTTTATTTTAGTATGGTATGCTATTGTATGTAAAAGTTATGTTGATGAAATTAATTTCTAATAAATGATAAACAAAAAGGTATTTAAATGCATTTCATGATAATAGAGGGCGGGAAAAAAAGTGCTAACGAGAGTTTAAGATTTGTAAAATGTGTATAAAGTGTTGTAGAATTACAAAATGAGTAATGCAATAATTTTGTGGTTATAGGACATTCAGTGGAGGCTTTAAGGGAAAATACAAATTGAAAGGCATGTTTCTTTTAGATCTAAAAGAATAACAGTGATTTTGATGGTGGTAAAATAGTGATGCTGATAATAGTGACATGGCTGGTGATGTAATCCCACAAATATAAATGATTATGAGACAAAAAATGTGTTGTGATGTAAAAAGTTCTCAGGTATAAGACTGAAAAGATAAAAACTTTTCGAAAAGAGAATCTATTGACGTTGGAAAGGTGTAAAGGAGTGGAAAGGCATAAAACCGGGAAGGTAATCAACAGGATATTGTAAGACCTACCTCCATAAATTCTATACAACAAAACATTTTTAGAAGGTAATCATAGTTCTGTACCTACTAAAATTACTGAGGGAATAGCCTAAAATTATTTTTACAAAATACTATACTAATCTTACATTGTTACTTATTTTCTAACATAAAATTGTTGACTAATAAGAATTTTCATGAAAGATTCTTTCATTAATTACCCCTGCACAAAATTATTTATATAAATTAAATTAAGAGTACTTTAGGAGTTCCCGTCTTGGCACAGCAGAAACGAATCCGACTAGAAACCATGAGGTTGCAGGTTTGATCCCTGGCCTCGCTCACTGGGTTAAGGATCCAGTGTTGTGGTAAGCTGTGGTGTAGGTCGCAGACGTGGCTCGATCTGGTGTTGCTGTGGCTCTGGCATAGGCTGGCAGTAATAGCTCCAATTAGACCCCTAGCTGGGGAACCTTCATATGCTGCTGGTGAGGCCCTAACAAAACAAAACAAAACAAAACAAAAAAAAGAATTATTTTAAAGCATATTTATAATTCAAATTGGTAAGTTACATAGATAATTGATTTATATAATGTGATTATATATTTGATCATTAACAACTTTTCTGCTCAAAATATTAGAGCAGATTAAGAAATCCCCCCCCACCAATTTTTTAGTTCTGTTTTGTGTTTTGGAATTACAGAATTAAATAAATATATGTTATAGAAAGTATCTAAATCCTAATAATTCAAATTCATTGACAAATGCATTTGGTACACAAAGACATTTTTTGTTAAAGGAAATAGGCAATAAATTATAATCTTGGGAGTTCCTGTTGTGGCTCAGCATGTTAAAAACCTGACGATGCAGCCATAAGGATGCAGTTCAATCACTGGCCTTCCTCAGTGGGTTAAGGATCCAGCATTGCCACAAGCTGTGGTGTGGGTTGCAGATCTCAGACTTAGATCTCATGTTGCTGTGTCTCTGATGTAGGCCCCAAGCCTGAGAACTTCCATATGCCACAGATGTAGTTCTAAAAAGAAAAAAAAAAAGTATAATCTTGTACCGGAAAGAAAGGATTGAACTAATATTCACCTGAAAGAAAATTTAAATATTTAACAGTTTGTTTTTTCAGTGTTCACCTTCATATTTACAGTTATAGATATCATCATATTTAGATACATTTTATACACAATTACATATTATGTCCTATATTAAGAATTTCACAGAATGTTGTGTGGTAGTTGATCATGAAGTAGAGTTGAGAGAAAGTGTTTTAAGTGGAAGAAAGTGGCTCAAAATGCCTGATTCATCCTTTCTTCCATCCACAGAAAAATAATGTGTGACATAATATAGAGATAAATTCATGGTTATGCTATGGACCATAAACAAGTAAAATTTTAGCCCCAAAGAATAACTAATGAATGCCAGAAATGAAGTTAATAACCAATTTAACTCATTCTGCTGGAAAGACAATTACCTTAAGAAAACTAGCATTAAAACACCTGTGATTTCTTTTATGCAAATAGCATCAGCATAATTTATGGAAATCATGCTTCTTATATTATTCTTGTTTACAGCAATTTACAATCAGTATTAATAGTGTAAATCATGCTATGGTAGAAGGTAATCTCAATGTATAAGAGAAATGAGCCCTTGTCTCGGAATGTCTTTAAGTAAAGCTACTCTGTATAGCCTCTTAAAACTCAGCTGAGGCTTTGTGTGTATAAAGGAATTGTGTTTTGTTTTTCCAAGAGGTGTTCATCTTTTTTATTATTAAGTTTATTTTATTTCATCATAGTCAATATTAAGTTCTTTGAATAAAGTCATGATTAATAACCCTTCTCCCAAATTCAGTCTACGATTTTGTTATAATTCATTAGAGTCAGATCAATGAGAATAGATTTATGTACTTTCTTTTTGAAAAATTTTATTTCATCTCAATTTATCTTTCCTATGTTAAGATCAGAATCAAAATAGAAAGACTACAAACCTGTTTTCTTGTTTATTACTTTATTTCATTTTCTTCTCTGTTCCTTCCTGGTCTTATATTGGCAACTGTTTCTGTTTTTTTGTTTGTTTTTGTTCTTTCACCTTTACTTCTCTTTCTTAAGTGGTTTTGCACCAAAGTACATCCACTTCAGTACATTTTAAGAACCTGTGCATTGCAAGATGGTTAGTGATTTATAAATCTCCTTAGAGTCATTTGAGGCTAGATTAGACAGGTTATAAAATATGCATTATCATAAAGAGAAACAGCAAAAAAAAAAAGTCTGCAAAGATGTTGTTTTTAGAGAGATAAAAATAATAATAACCTACAGGAAGAAAAGAGATGTTGTTAGAAGGGGATTGGTGTTAAGAAAGACGAGCAGTAACAACCAGCTATGTTATCTACAGAGATAGTAAAACAAAATAGTTGTACACTGTGGTGTCAGCAGTTCCTATGGGCGGCCACAGGAGGATTCTGAGGAATGCATGATAGGGGTGGTCTTAGCCTCAGAGAAATAATTGTGTATCTCCTGGGGTTCTGGGATCATCACAGTGGAGACCATCAGAGTAGAACAAGTGACATTACTGCTGGTACAATTCTACTGTCCTATCCTTTTACCCTCCTAATAATTATTTGTTAAATTGTTTGTTATAAACCAATATTGCATTTTGTATCACAAGTTCAGTTATATAGATGCTTTTAAACAAAAAACAAACAAAACCTCACACTGCATTCTCTGCCTTGATTCTTTTTGATTCCTCCTAAACTCACTATGAACCACTTAGAATTTTTAACTCTATTGTTATATCTAAAGAAAGAATTTATCACAATATCTAGATTGATCCAGATTGACTAAACTTTAAGGCTCCGTGGGGCTAAACTTCAGTGCTCTATACTTTAAGGTAGGGAATTAAAAAGGTCAAACAAAAATATGCAGAAATACTGTGTACTTTAGGTAAGCCCTTTTGTTAATTTGGAGTTCAGTGATTGCCTCTTGCAGAGTCAAGACATCATCTCACCAAGGTGGAATAAGGATGAGTGAGGAGAATGAAATCTTTAGGGTACCCTATCACCTCCTTCATGTTAACTTCAACATTTTAGGGAGATGGATATCAAAAGTAAACCAATTGTGATCATAGGTTAGTTTACTTCTTTTAAAAATTTCTATCACAATCTTCCTTTTCTCCCAAGATGCAGAGGCCTCAAACAAGGAACTAATTCACGTATTATCAGTATTACCAGTAACAAGGTTGCAGTAGGTCTGGCACATTTGTTGCTTTCTCTTTTCTGCAAAAGGTATGGACACCACACCAAACTTATGATGGTCTCTCAGAGAACCTACTTTCCATCTCTTCTGTCCTATTTTAGTTATCACTTCCCCCAACCCTTCAATGGAAACCCTTTAATCTCCAGACAAAAGACAAAGTCTTTGGAATTTACAGATAAGATATGCTTGCTAATTTTTAAGAGATATCATACAGGAATTGAGTGAATTCTGATAATTTATATTTCCAATGGCTTTTTTGTTTGAAAGTTAATTATAGTAAATAATAAAATTAAAATTATTAATTGGAACAAGGAAAATTGTCATCTGAAATGCATGTTTATCTTATGACAATTATTTTTGATTTTTTAAAATATCAAGTTTAAAAACAATTTGGAATATAGAGTCATTCTTCTGTATTATAAACTTTTTAAAGTACTTATTGTAGGTGAAGTCAATAGTGGGTATTAGAAATACAAACATAATTAAGATAGAGGAATTCATATTCTGTTGGTAGATGTGTTGAAGATTATGTAAAAATTACTGTGGGAGGGCAAAGTTCAGAGCAAACGTAGGTTAGATAGAATCACCAAGAGCATGATGTAAAAACTGAGCCTTGGAAAATTAGAACTTCATGATCTGGAATATTGAGAAAAGAGCATTCATGGTAACGTAAATATAGTAACCACATTAAGGCATGAAGGAACATGGTGAGCCTGGTAGCAATAATTAGATTATTGTAAGATATGCATGTTTTTTAAAGAAACCAAAACCGAAAGTAGAAATGCAGTAATACATTAAGACTGAACGTATTACAAGTCTGATATTTTTTAAAAATCACTATGGCCACATAAATATATATCCATAGACAAGAATCTGCACCAGGGTGAGTTGAAAATTCTACAGAGGCAAAGAAAAATGCCAAGATTTAGGGGATAATTATGAAAAAGAAACAGCAAGACTTTGGATGTGAAGGGCATCGAGGAAGGGCAAGGGGTTCAAATTGTGTGGCTTTGTCTGGGTGCCGTTGTTTGAGTTAGAAAATACAAGATATGAAATCGTTTAGAGGGAAATCAATGTAAGATTACTGTACACATACACTTTGAGGAAATTAAGTGATAAGCAGAATTTTTTTAAATAATTACAATTTTTAAAAGTTAGACCAAAGACAAATTAAAGAGTGGGGAATTCAAAATTAAAAAAAAACATCATATGTGTTATGATTGAAGTCTTGAGTAGAAAAATGTCTTGCTTTTGTACCACCTGAAAACCAGACCTAAGAGGAAAACTTATGGGGGGTGGGAGGGGGTGTTGGTTTGGGAGGTGATTCTAGGAACACTGGAGTGTAGGCAAGGAACAGGTAGAAAAGGAGAAAAGGTATGCATTCTTGAAGTCATTGTTGTGGACAGTGCGGTCTTATTCAACAGACCCCTGAGAACTGCCCTACAGAATTGTTTATGCCTCAGAAGGAAGTCTGAACTTTCTTCATGGTCAGCCATCTTCTACTGGATGAGGGATGGCTCTGGTACCTTAACCTCCATACTTCCTGACTGCATGCTTGGTAAAAGAATACTGAGGTAGAAAAGCAGAGAGACACTTGACAGAGCTTCAGAAAGGACTGTCAGAGTGAATGAAATTAAATTGGATAGTTTGTCATAACCCTAACATTTTCAAGGCAATTAAGATAAATATTTGAAAATACTCTATTAGAATATTCCTCCTTACAAGAATAAGATATTATTTTGCTTCAGCACATTAATTTCTTTGTAAACCAGCTCATTTTAACCTGTAGCTTCTTCTTCTTCAAATATGTCCTCCCCAAATTTCTTTTTCTTTTTTCTTTTTCTTTTTTGCAGGCTCTTACAACATAGACATTTGCCTTTCTCCTTCTAATACTTATATAGCTCATGCTTTGTTTTATAAATTCCTTATTTCTTTTTTATTAAATCTGGGAGACTTCCTAACCACATTTGCTAATTATTAAATCAGCTGTATTACCACTCTGCAATTCAATTCACCTATTTATTTCACTTTCAATTATTACAGTTTCAAAAAATCCGTGTATACAGTTCATCTCATTCTTATAATTGCCAGGTCTTGCTTTCTATTTCAATAATCCTTTCTTTTTGAAGATATTTCTGATACTTAATTTAAATTCTTATTCTGATGACTTTATTCATTCTTCTGTTTTTTTTTTTTTTTTTTTTTTTTTTTTTTTTTTTTTTCCTGGTTGTTCTAGTTTATGATAGCTTACTGTGTGGTGATTATATTCCCTGCATTTCTCTATCTTTTCTGTGGGCTCATATTCCTTTGGAAAAATCATCTACTTTGTTTAATAATTTTTACTTGGGTTGGTAGATCAAAGCCCATGCCCCATTGTTCCTCCTGTTGAGCTGATGTTTATATGTGTATTTAGGAGAGGGGGAGATATCCTCAAACAGAAAAGTCTAACATTTCATCAGGTTTGAAAAATCTCATTTGGTTCACATAATCAGGCCATTCTTGCCCTCAAGGAATCTCTCTGTATCACTGCTCAAAGCAATTCTATTTCTGTAAAACTTGCTATCTTTGTAATCACTTACCTTACAAAATGAAAAGGAAGGAAGTAAAAAAGGGCCAATCAGGAACATACTTACTTGCCTTCACCTCTGTGGACTTCTCATCCCAGCCTGACTCGTTTGTCTTGTTACATTTTTCTAGCGGCAGCTGGCTTGATTCTGAGCTAGAGTGCTGTGCATTGTTTTGTTTTTTGTTTTCTGGGTTGCTCTTGGATCTCCAAGTGGTCTGCCTGTGAAAGTGAGAGGAAAGGAAAAGAGTACAGTTAAAAAGCCCCTTGCTCTATCTCTGGCATCTGCCCCTTACTTTTTCACCTGAGACTTCCATTTCAGCTACCCAGACATCTGATCTAACCACTCTGTATCAGTCACCTAAAGTATTTCTTAAAGGAATTAAGTGGAGTTAAAGTATAATCAGTTTTCCTCTTCTTTTTGTTGGATCTACTGGACTCTTACTCCTATTTAGATTATATATTATCCTTGAGAAAGGCTAGTATATATAATGTTTTGTCCATTGATTATTGAATTAAAGAAAAGTTCTCCTCTGGGGTCTAATTTAATTTTAGATTTACACAAGAAATTGAAATCAATTACATATAGATTTTAATAAGGTTCTAATAGGTCACCAGCCCATTGGTAGATCACATTCCACATTTACTTTGATGACCTATCCCTAGACATTTACACTTTGCTTATTACAAAATTCCTGTGAAGTAAATAATTCATTGGATGAAATTGATACTACAATCTTTATTGTTCTTGTCAAGAATATGAATGTTGAATTAAATTATTTCACAATGAACATTTAACATTATGCTGCATTTTAAATGTACTCTGATACCAGCTCTCCTACCCCCACACCATGACTTCTTTATCAGCAATACAAATAATCTAGGATAGAAGAAGTCTGCATTTCTCTTTGATGTGCTCAAGGAGCCAAGTAGATTATATTTTGTTCATCACAAGTGTTTACTGTCTTTCAGAGGATTGAGCTCTTCTTGTTTAGGCAGATTGAAATTAAAGTGGAGGTGACTCAGTTTGAGTTTTCATTTGTCTCTTTTGCTAACTGTGTAACAGCCATCTTGGAAAACTGTAGGAGTAACAAAGTAAAAAAAAAAGTAAAGTAAGAGAAACATTTTCTTTTTTATTTGTTCACCTCTCATTTCTAGTTGATTGATAAGGCAGGAAGAATTAGTAAAAGAATTAGTTAAAAAAAAAGAATTAGTAAAATTAGTCTTATGATTTTATTTTTTTATTATATATTTATTTATTTATTTTTGCCTTTTCTAGGGCCACTCCGTGGCATATGGAGGTTCCCAGGCTAGGGGCCTAATCAGAGCTGTAGCCGCCAGCCTATGCCAGAGCCACAGCACCGTGGGATCCGAGCCGCATCTGCGACCTACACCACAGCTTATGGCAATGACAGATCCTTAACCCACTGTGCGAAGCCAGGGATCAAACCTGCAACCTCATGGTTCCTAGTCAGATTCTGAGCCGATGGGAACTCCTGAGTCAGGATTTTAATCAAGACCGGAGTCTACCCTTAAAAAAACCAAGAGAGGCACTTGAGAAACTGTGTAGCATCTTTAGTTGGCATAATAACCTACTTACCCCTTCTCCTCCCTTTCTAGGTGGATCTAAAAGAAACAAGTGCTACATTTACTACATCATAATGAAACCAGTACAGTTAAGGGAATATTTCTTTATTCAATACGAGCTTTCTGTAATATTCCTGAAAATTATTTTTGTGACAGTAACTTGCATTTAATGCAATGGTTTCGTTTGTTTTTTGTTTTTAATCCTGTGGTGTTCACAATGGTGGAAATATCCACTAGAAACGAGACCAGTAGAGAATCTTTTTTCCATATTGACTCTGGGAACAGGAACTCTTTTCTCCTTCTGCTAATTTTAGATGAATTAGGTCCATCTGATAATTCTTGGTTTATATATTTTTCCAAATATGCCTTATTTTATACTAAAAGAGGAGATTTTAGTGACTATGTGCTCTGTGCTCTGTGGTGACCCCTACTTATTGCTTCCCTGTTAAGAAATCATAATGAGACAGTTGACTCATGTCTTTGCTAAGATAGCTAGAATTGAGAGGAAAGGACCCTCCAGAGACGTAAGATTTGTCTCTCGTTGTCAGGAATAATTTGTCCATCCCTTTACTTGTCCCAGGATTAGGAGCAGAAAAGCTTGTAGTGTAGTGTATTGTCATTGAAAATTAGAGGGTACTGTTCTCTGAAGGGTGATGGGGTGATCACAAACATTTCCATTATATCCATCTAGTTCAAGGGGAAAAAAGACTGCAAAAAACTTACATAATTATGTTTTTAAATGTCAAGAGTTGTATTAACTTCATGGGGAAAGATTCAGTCTTCCTTTATTTAAAGAACTCAGTGTCAAAACAACTATTTCATTAAATGTGTTCTCAGATTATATATCCTGAGGCTACTTGGGTTCCAGGAGGTTAATTTTATTTTTATAGATCTTTTCCCAATTCATCGTGACTCACTGACTCCCCAGTTGCATTCCTGAGACCTTTCCTTTGCCTTTATTTTCATGTATAAGTGAAATGGTGTCACATAGTATACAAAATAAATTATATTTTACTTTAAATTTATTATACAGAAATGCCCTTATCTTAAATCCAGTAAGATAGATAAGGGCATGGAGCTACATGTTCTTCGTACCATTTCCCTGGTAATTTAATTCCTTTTCAAATTTAACAGTAGAATTACTTAAAAATGTTTACATAAATGTTTTCTTTAAATAAAATAAGGATACTTAATATAACCTCTGTCAAAAATTCTTGTCTCAAGTGAATATATTTTTTTGCACGGAGATGTTTAAACACTCACATCTGTAATATCCATGATATCACTTTGCATTATAATGTTGAAACAACTATTCTAGTATAAAACTCAATTATTTAGTAAAATATAATTCACATAAGCTAAAATAAATCTTGCTCAAGAGCCTCTTGGATATTTGGGTGCTCTCTGGCCCTATTAGGCAGTCTATTATGAGCCATGAGGAAAAAACACTTGATTGACATTTACATTTCTTTTCTTAGTGTGTCAGAACCCCTTCCCCATGAAACCATTTAAAATGAAATAATACTTATTTTTCTAAAATTCAGATGCCCTCAATTGAATGATTTTGCTGTACCTTGGTTAGAGGGAGTTCACATGTGTTCACTCAGTTGTATATAAAAGTTATTAAACAATAAAATTGGATAGTGAAGATGATAGTATTCATTCCGCTTTTCTCAGTCTTTGATAGAGTCCCACCTAAAGGGTGTTTTATATGTGAAAAAACATGTTGCATTCTTAACAAATACTTTCTAACAGTGAAAAAAGCATATTGATGGAGTTCCCAGCATGGCTCACTGGTTAACGAACCCACCTAGTATCCATGATGCAGATTCTATCCCTGGCCTTGCTCATTGGATTAAGGATCTGGCATTGCCATGAGCTGTGGTGTAGATCACAGAAGTGGCTCAGATCCAGTATTGCTGTGGCTATGGTGTAGGCCAGCAGCTGTGGCTCCAATTCGACCCCTAGCCTGGGAACCTCAATATGCCATGAGTGTGGCCCTAAAAAGACTAAAGAAAAAAAAAGTATATTGAGCCAATTTTTATAATACTTTCTACCTTTATTATCCTAAGTTTCTCAAAAATGTATATAGCTGATGAGATTGATCGCTAATGTCATCAGCTTCAAGTACTAAAAGTTGTTTATATTTAGTCAAGATGTCAAAAAAAATGATACCAAAACCTAAGCAATACATTATAAGCAAAGTCAGTTACTGAGTAATATTTCTTATGAATACAGATGGAAAATCCGTAACAAACTTGTAGCAGATCAAATATAACACATAAAAAAGATAATTTGTGAAAATGAATTTTATTCCAAGAATACAGTCTTGCTTTAAGGTTTGAAAATCATTGAATGTTATTTTCAACACTAGTAGAACAAAAAAGTGACATTATCATTTCAATAGATGAACACAACACCTTTAACTAAATACATCACCCATTCGTAATTTAAAAAAAAAAAATAAAAACCTTTCAGCAGACTTGGAGAAGAACAAAATGTTCTGAACTTGAAAAGGGGCATCTACATAAAACCTGCAGACAAAATCATAACTTAACAATGAATATTTGAATGCCCTCCCTCCCCAACATCAAGACCAATACAAGGATGTCTGTTCTCACAATTCCTATTTAATATTATATTGAAATAAAATAAATAAAGGACATTAAGACTTGAAGAAGTGAAATTTTCTTTATTTACTTAGAATGTTATAGTGTGCATAGAAATTCAAACGCATCTAATGTAACAAGTAAGAGGAATTAGCTACTCCACAAGATACATGGCCAATATATGAGTATTAATTTCGCTTATAGGTCCCTATATTTAAAATGAAAATTTGTTTGAAAACAAGTATATATGTTCCAGCTTATTAAAAGCTTAAAATATTTTCATAGCTTATTTCTATAAAGAAATAAAAGCTTTCATGACAGAGAGTCTAGTACATTCATGTCAATTTGTAATTGCAGTTACTTTCCTAAGATAACTAAAACACTATTGACCATTAGGACAGACCTTAGTTTAAAACTAGAAATTACTTATAATTCATTTCAGTAAGCAAAAGTAGGTAATTTTCTATTGCCTTAAGATTGTCTCATAAGCTATACTTAGATTTCAAAATAGAAGACAATGTACTGCAGTTTTTATAGAAATGTTAAAATTCTTATGATCATCAGAACCCTAACTCTTGGTAAAGTCGTAGTGTTCTCTATATCGTTAGGATAAATAGAGATAACCCCAATAATTAAATGTATCCTTTCCAAAATAAATAATGTCTCCTAAGTAAAGAATATTGCCACACTGTATGATAATAGCTATTTAACTATAGTTTTTTTCTTCTGTATATAAACTCATTAAAGTTAAGATTCCTACAAGCTCGGTATCTCTAATTTTTTATGACTCTTCTGACCTGATTAATATTCAAAAATATGAAGCTGGATCAAAGCACTGGGAAATTTTTAACTGAGTTTAAATTCTTAGAGAATAATTGTTTAAAATGGTTTTCTATTTCCTGTTTCTCCTTCCCATATTTGTCTTCTCTTTTTCACTGTTATTGTTACATTTAATTTTTTTTTCTTTTACCCGCTATTCTTTTTTCTCTGTACATAATATACAGTATATAGGAATTTATAAATCCTTATCTATAGCAGCTACTCTGAAAGCATATCTCTTGTTTGGTTTTCTTATAACTTCTGAGAATAGTTCAGATATGAAACACCTGGCAATAAGCCATTTAAAGTGAGGTATGATAAAATTTCAAGTTAAACCCTAGATTTCTGTTCAGATTATTCCAGTGTGTGAATATTCTCCATTCACAGCTATGACCTTCAACTTCTGAATCATTTCAGTGAATTTTACACTTTTACAAGGAGATTTTTATCTAACATACACATTGTAGGTGAGAGTTCACATTAAAGGAAAATTTGTCCTTGGGAATTGATATCTGCATTATTTCTCTGTCAGTATCTAGAGGTTATTGTTTATTTAGATTAGCTTTTAAGAAGCTAGACATTCAAGTTTACTTTAAAGCATTTTCAAATAAGTTCTATAAATACTTGTTATATTACAGTTAAATACTTCATATAAATCAGCTTGTTTAAAAGAATGACTTAGTTCTCCATAATACATAAGATTATTCTATTCCCTTTTATACTTATTGAACATGGAAATGCTTATAATATAAAAAATGAACTGACATGGATTTTTAGATGTTCATGGTGATAACTCTCTGAAATGACATTCCAGATAAGCTGGCAACCTAGGGTGTCTTTTGGGAAATTGGCCAAAGTTTATTTCTGTGGTCTGAACATAAACCCCCAAATTTCATATGGTCCTTGGAATGTGGAGTCTTGAAAATAAATCTGTGCATTGTTTGATCTCTCTCCCTATTCAAGCCTCAAACTATCCATGCATTTATTTCTTTAATTTATCATTGCTTTTTTATTTCTTGCCCAATTTTTCTGGCTATAAATTCCAATACAATGCTGAAAAGTGATGGCAAGAACAGAAAACCTAGTTATGTTCCTGATCTTAGGAGAAAAGCTATCAGCCTTTCACCATTAAGTATAAAGTTAGCTGTGCTCATTTCATATATGTTCTTTATCAGGATGAGGATGTAGTCTTATATGTCTAGTTTGTGGAGTATTTCTCCTATGAAAGGGTATAGGCTTATGTCACATGTTTTTTTTTTTTTTATATTGGGATGACCATGTGGCTTTGTAGTTTATATTATTAATACACTCAGGTTCATTGCCTCAATATTTCTAAAGATCTCTCAAATTGTGTTCTGAAGATCTCTAAATATGGGCCCTGATGTCTGAACTCTTTGGTGGACTGCTGCTTTCCTTGTTCAGTTTCTTCAATAACTCTGACCAGAATGATATTATTTTTGTATTTTCCCTTTCTGACTAAGGCGATGGTTAATTTTTTTGTCAATTAACCATGGGCACAGGATGTCCAGATATTTGGTCAATTATTATTTTGGTGGTCAATTATTATTAGTGGTATTTTTATGAGAGTGTTTGTGAATAGCATGAACATTTTAATAAGAAAAGCAGAGTCCCCTCCATAATGTAAGTGTATGTTATTGAATCATTTGAAAACCTGAGTTAAAAAATAAATGATCATTTCTCCCCAAGTAAGAAATAATTCTCCTGAGTACATTTGGACTTAATCTGAAACATTAGCTCTTCCTTTCTACTTGGCCTTCTAACTGGGACATTGACCTTCTGGGTTCCAGCTTGCCAACTTGTTGGACTAGCTAGCCTCCAAGATTGTTTGGGCCAATTCCTTACAAAAAAAAAACCTCTCTCTCTCTCTCTCTCTCTCTCTCTCTCTCTCTCTCTCTATATATATATATATATATATATATATATTATTGGTTCTATTTATCTGGAGAACCCTAACTAATACAATTAATAAGGAATCCCTTGAATTATACTTTCCTCCTTCCTCTCTCAGCCTCAAAGGTTAATGGATGCAGGGAAATAAGCTTTAGGAATTTCCAAATAATTTTAATCATTACATAGAGCTCCACACATTCTAGAAATTTAGTAGAATAATGTTACCTTATTATTTGTGATGGATGCAGTGTGCTGACAAATAAAACCTGTATGTCCGGAATTTTACTTTTCATCTTTTGTTTCATTGATATCAAGACTTAAATCACTTAAATCACTAAATCACTTAACACTAGAATTCCTGAATGGGTAAAAAGTGGGTTTGTGAGGGTAATTTTTATATTGCAGATTCCTTGCCAATAATTATCACTGCTTTATAAAGTCTTTGAAGGAGATATTTCACACACAAACTCTCTTTAGCAATCTCTAGTAATCACATATTATACATCAAAAGTTACCCAGCCTAGGAGTTCCCGTCGTGGCGCAGTGGTTAACGAATCCGACTAGGAACCATGAGGTTGCGGGTTCGGTCCCTGCCCTTGCTCAGTGGGTTAACGATCCGGCATTGCCGTGAGCTGTGGTGTAGGTTGCAGACGCGGCTCGGATCCCGCGTTGCTGTGGTTCTGGCGTAGGCCAGTGGCTACAGCTCCAATTGGACCCCTAGCCTGGGAACCTCCATATGCCGCGGGAGCGGCCCAAGAAATAGCAACAACAACAACAACAAAAAGACAAAAAAAAAAAAAAAAAAAAAAAAGTTACCCAGCCTATTTGCTTGATACACATGTTGTTAATAAAACAAAAGAAATAATTTCTTTATTCAGTAGATTTTCTTGTGTTAGAAAATATAAAATAATGTAAATAGTTATTCAGTCATTCACTTTTTGAAGTCAAAAGTTCATAAATTTAGCTTTTCATTTGTTGATTCAATAAATAATTAATGAACAATATATATATAACTTAGCATATGGCTAGTAGAAATGGTGATGAAGAAGACAGGCTCCATTCTGCCCATATACAGAGTAAATGAAAGAAATTTTATTAATTGAAGAATCATTTGTGATTAAATGGTAAAATAGAAATAACATGTACTTGTATGAGCAGATGTTTTAGTTGTGGAATGGAATAATTAAAAATCAAGATGAGTGAATAAATATGAAAATTTCATCTTTTTTACTTGAGAATTTAAATTTAAATTCAAAATTTATTTTAAAATTTACTCTTCAAAAACATGAGCATAAGCACTTTACAAAATGAACATTATTAAAATTTCCAGTTGAATATACAATATACCCATCTTTTTTTTTATAAGTCAAATGCATATATTTTTAAAAAGAAGATCCTATTCCTTTTGTATATATTTTTACATCCTTTTTGATATTATTAGAAAATTATATTTCCTCCATTAAATGTACACAAATGTATCCAAAGTTATATGCCTATACAAATTTGAACACATACATATATCAACTCACAATTCTTTGAAGGAGGTTAACCTTAGGTATATCCATGGGTATTTCCTAGAAGTTACATTTGGGATTTCTTTGCTGAAATTAAGTGATAAAACAATTTTTTTTGTAATTATAAATTAATGAGAAGTTTTACTTGACTTTTTTCCATTGGAGAAAAAATACAATCAAATTCAACATGCAAATGTCAGATAATATATTTGGACTCAAAATACATCATGAATCATATAGTTTATATATAATGAACATGACAATTGATATGGGTAATATTATTTACTAGATGTGTGTCACTTAGAGGCATAGTTTGTATACAGCCATAGGCATACGTCATATTCGGCTTTATTATGCTTCACAGATATATATTTTTTACAAATTGAGTGTTTGTGACAACACTGCATCAGTCGGTTGGTGTCATTTTTCCAACAGCATGTGCTTACTTTTGTCTCATTATATTTGTTGCAGTGATCTGTGTTTGATGATCTTTGATGTTACTATTGTATTGTTTTGGGGGCAGCATGAACCATGCCTTTGAAAGATGGTGACTTAATAAATGTGTGTCTCTGCTTCACCAACTAGCCATCTTTACATCTCCTGGGACCTCCGTATTCCCTGAGACATAACAGTATTGAAATTAGGCCAATTAGTTACCCTACAATGATTTGTAAATGTTCAAGTGAAGGGAAGAATTTCATGTATTGCACTTTTATTTTTTTATTTTTATTTTCTTGTGTTGCATTTTTAATCAAAAGCTAGAAATGATTAAGCTTACTGAGGAAAGCATGTTGAAAAGCTGAGATAGGCTAGAAGTTAGGCCTCTTGCTCTAGGTAGCCAAGTTGTTAATACAAAGGAAAAGTTCTTGAAGGAAATTAAAAGTTCTACTTTAGTGAACACAAGAGTGATAAGAAAGTGAAAAAGCCTTATTATTGCTGATATGGACAAGTTTTGGAGGCCTGGACAGAAGATTGAATTTGCCACAACATTCCCCTAAACCAAAAGCTAATGCAGAGCAAGGCCCCAACTGTCTTCAATTTTGGGAAGGCTAAGAGAGATGAGGGAGCTGCAAAAGAAAAGTTTACAGTTGCAGAGGTTGGCTCACGAGGTTTTAGAAAAGAAGACATCTCCGTAACATAAAAGTGCAGGGTGAAGCAGCAGGTGCACATGTAGAAGCCGCCATAAGTTATTTAGAAGATCTAGGTAAGATAATGAATGAAAATGACTACACTGAACAACATATTTTTAATGTAGACACAACAGCATTTTATCAGAAGAGAGGACATCTAAGACTTACCTAGGAAGAAATCAATGTCTGGTTGCAAAAATTCAGAGGATAGGCTGTCTCTTAGGAGTTAGTGTCTTGAAATTGAAATCCGTGTTTATTTGCCATTCTGAAAATCCTAGGGCTCTTCTGAATTATGCCTGTGTTCTATACATGGAACAACACAGCCTGTATGACAGCATAGTTTATAACATAGTTTACTGAGTATTTTAAGCCCATTGGGGAGACATACTGCTCAGGGGAAAAAGAAGGACACCTTTAAAAATATCTCTTGTTGGAAATGCACCTGGTCATCCAAGAGCTCTGATGGAGATGTACAGAAAGATTAATTTTGTTTTCACGTTAACTAAATAGATATTCATTCTGCAGCCCAAGGAGAGTTTTGACTTTCAAGTTTTATCATTAAAGAAATACATTTCATAAGACTAGCTCTCATAGATAGTGATCATCCCTCTGATGAATTCTGGGGCAAAGTAAACTGAAAATCTTCTGGAAAACATTCACCATTCTAGATGCCATTCAGAACATTTGTGATTCAGGGGAGAGTGTCAAAATATCAACATTAACAAATGTTTGGAAGAAAATGATTTTAACCCTCATGGATGATATTGCGGGATTCAAGACTTCAGTGGAAGAAGTAAGAGCAGCTGTGGTCCAAATGGCAAGAGAACTAGAATTAGAAATGGAGCCTGAAGAGTGAAGACTTAATTGCTCTACTCTCATGATCAAACTTTAACAGATAAAGAGTTCCTTCTGAAGGGTGAGCAAACAAACTGGTTTCTTGGGATGGAATCTCCTCCTGTGATGGTGCTGTGGATATTGTTGAAATACCACAAATATTTTAGTGTATGACATAAACTTAATCGAAAAAGAAGTAGTAGATTTAAGAGGTACCCTTTTGCTCTGCTGTCTTGGTTGAAGTCTCCCAAATGGATTTTTTTTAAGTGTTTTTCTTCTCATATCTCAGTCAGACCTTTAATGTCACCAGGAGTTCTGAGCTGAGAGCTCAGCTATCAAGAGTATTGACTCCAATTGAAAGAAGTTCTAATGTGAGTAAAATGCTACTGGCATTGCATTCTTTGGAGAAATAATTTGTAAAAGGAAGAGTCAATCAATGCAACAAATTTCACTGTTGTCTTATTTTTAGAAATTACCACAGACACCCCATCGTTCAGCAACCACCATGCTAAGTTAGCAGCCATCGATCCTGAAGCAAGACTCACTACCAGCCAAAAAGATTACAACTTACTGAAACGTCACATGATGGTTAGCATTTTTGGCAAAAAAAAAAAAAAAGTATTTTTAATTGAAGTATTGTTGATTTGCAATAGCAATAAAGTATTTTAAATTGAGACATGTATGTACATTGTTTTTTTTTAGTCATAACACTATTGGATACTTATTCAACTACAGCGTAGTAAAACATATATTGTATATACAATGAGAAATCAAAAAGTTTGTGTGACTAGATTTATTGCAATATTTGCTTTATTGCAGTGTTCTAGAACTGAACTCACAATGTCTCCAAGGTATGCTTGTATTTCCTAGTCTGAGATTTAGAAATCCAAATAGAGGGGGAGGTGGTGGGAATGGAGGGTGTAGAGGAAGGATTGAAGGATGTGAAAAAGGGAGGGAAGGAGGGGAAAAAGAAAAGGAAAAGGGAAGGAAAAAGGAGAGAGGGAGGGAAGGAGGAAGGAAGAAGAGAAAGAGATGAAATGACACCCTTTAGATGTTATGCCACTGATAAGATTCTAGTAGCTCACTATGATCTGATGCAAAAAAATAAATCCCATTCAACCAACTTTGTGAACAGTCATTCTATATAATTTTTGTATCACATTTTATAGTTTGCCTTCTATATGCTGCTATTTTTTTAATCACCCACTTTTATCAATTAAAATATGTCTTCAACAGAAGGCTTATATTAGCTTCCAAACTAGTCGCCTTTAGAATGAAGGCAACTTAAATTTTGTTATCCTAGGTAACTTTAGTTTTACTTTTGTAAATGATGTAATTCATTATGGTATTTAATATCCACCGTTTTTAAATGAGAATTATTCAATACATATAATTAACTGGATCAAGTCATTTTATCAACCTGTATTTTAGTGATATTATCGTATTAGAAAATGAAGACGAACTGATATGGGAAATGAACCTAGCCAAGTGTAAATTTCCAAACTTTCCAGGTAATATATAGTTTTGGAATTTTTAAATTGAGAAACAAAACTTATACACTAAAATGAACATTGAAAAATTTATTGTGGTAAGAACACTCCTTAATAAATTTGTAAGCACTTTTCAACAAATTTGTAAGCACACAAATATATAGTTGTAATCTATGGGTACAGTGTTTATAGTGGATCTAAAGAACCTATTCATCTTGCATTGCTGAAGCTTCATACTCACTTATTAACAATTTGCTATCCCCACCTCAGCCTTGGCCACAGTGTTCCATTTATTTGCTTCCTTGAGTTTGACCATAGAAAATACCTCATGTAAATTTGAATTACAAAGTATTTATCCTTCTGTTATTGGCTTATTTCATTTAGCATAACATCCTCAAGACTGATCTTTATTGTTGTCTACTGCAGGATTTACCTTTTAAGGCTATATAATATTCCATTCCAAGTTTATAACACATTTTATTTTTATTTTTTTACCTTTTGTTTATTTTTTGTTTATTTTACTGTACAGCATGGTGACCCAGCTACACATACATGTATACATTCTTTTTTCTCTGATTATCATGCTCCATTATACGTGACTAGAAATAGTTCCCAATGCTACACAGCAGGATCTCATTACTAATCCATTCCAAAGGCAGTAGTTTGTATCTATTAACCCCAAGCTCCCCAACCACCTCACTCCCTCCTCCTTTGCAACCACAAGTCTGTTCTCCAAGTCCATGATTTTCTTTTCTGTAGAAAGGTTCATTTGTGCCATATATTAGATTCCAGATATAAGTGATATCATATGGTATTTGTCTTTTTCTGACCTACTTCACCTAGTAGGAGAGTCTCTAGTTCCATCCATGTTGCTGCAAATGGCATTACTGCTTTTTATGGCTGAGTAGCATTCCATTGTGTATATATACCACATCTTCCTAACTCAATCATCTGTTGATGGATATTTGGGTTGTTTCCATGTCTTGGCTATTGTGAGTAGTCTGCAGTGAACATGTGAATGCATGTGTCTTTTTCAAGCAAAGTTTTCTCCAGATATATGCCCAAGAGTAGGACTGCTGGGTCATATGGTAGTTCTACGTATAGTTTTCTAGGGTACCTCCATACTGTTCTCCATAGTGGTTGTACCAGCTTACATTACCACCAACAGTGCAGGAGGGTTCCCTTTTCTCCATACCCCCTCCAGCATTTGTTATTTGTGGACTTGCAAATAATGGCCATTCTGACTGGTGTGAGGTGGTGCCACATAGTAGCTTTGATTTGCATTTCTCTAATAATCAGGGATGCTGAGCGTTTTTTGCGTGCTTCCTGGCCACCTGTATATCTTCCTTGGAGAAATGTCTATTCAGGTCTTTTTCCATTTTTCCATTGGGTGGTTGGTTTTTTTGCTTTTGAGCTGTATAAGTTGCTTGTATGTTTTAGAGATTAAGCCCTTGACAATTACATCATTTGAAACTATTTTCTCCCATTCTGTAAGTTGACTTTTTGTTTTCTTTTTGGTTCCTTTTGCTATGCAAAAGCTTGTCAGTTTGATTAGGTCCCACTGGTTTATTTTTGCTTTTATTTCTGTTGCTTTGGGAGACTGACCTGAGAAAACCTTTGTAAGGTTGATGTCGGAGAATGTTTTACCTATGGTCTCTTCCAGGAGTTTGATGGTGTCTTGTCTTATTTTTAAGTCTTTCATCCATTTTGAGTTTATTTTTGTGCATGGTATGAGGGTGTGTTTTAGTTTCATTGATTTGCATGTGGCTATCCAGCTTTCCCAGCAATACTTCCTGAAAAGACTGTCTTTTTCCCATTTTTATGTTCTTGCCTCTTTTGTCAAAGATTAATTGACTATAGGTGTCTGGGTTTATTTCTGGGCTCTCTTCTCTGTTCCATTGGTCAGTATATCTGTATTGGTACCAGTACCACACTGTCTTGATGACTATGGCTTTGTAATATTGCCTAAAGTCTGGGAGACTTTTGCCTCCCGCTTGGTTTTTGTTCCTCAGAATTGCTTTGGCAATTCTGGGTCTTTTGTGGTTCCATATGAATTTTTGGATTGTTTGTTCTAGTTGTGGGAAAAGTGTCATGGGTAATTTGATAGGGATCACGTCGAATCTGTAGGTTGCTTTTTGTAGTATGGCCACTTTTATAGTATTAATTTTTCCAACCCAGGAGCATGGAATATCTTTTCATTTCTTTACATCGTCTTTAATTTTCTTGATTAATGTTTTATAGTTCTCAGCATATAAGTCTTTCAACTCCTTGGTCAAGTGTATTCCCAGGTATTTGATTTTTTGGGGTGCAATTTTAAAAGGTATTGTATTTTTATATTCCTTTTCTAATATTTCATTGTTTGTATACAGAAATGCAACTGATTTCTGAACGTTAGTCTTATATCCTGCTACTTTGCTGAATTTTTAGATCAGTTCATGTAGTTTTGGGTTGAGTCCTTAGGGTTTTCTATATATGGTATCATATCATCTGCATACAGTGACAGTTTTTTATCTTCTCATCCTATTTGGATGCATTTTATTTCTTTTGTTTGTCTGATTGCTCTGGCTAGGACTTCCAGTTCTATCTTGAATAACAGTGGCAAGTGTAGGCATCCTTGTTTTGTTCTAGATTTTAGTGGGAAGGCTCTCAGCTTTTCTCCCTTGGGTATTATATTTGCTGTGGGTTTGTCATAAATGTCTTTGATTATGTTAAGGTATGTTCCCTCTATACCCACTTTGGTAAGAGTTTTGATCATGAATGGATGTTGGACTTTGTCAAATGCTTTTTCTGCATCTATTGAGATGATCATGTGGTTTTTGACTTTTCTTTTGTTAATGTGTATGATATTGGTTGATTTGCATATGTTGAACCATCCTTGTGAACCTGGAATGAATCCCACCTGGTCGTGGTGTATGATCTTTTTTATATGTTGTTGGATTCAGTTGGCTAAAATTTTGTTGAGAATTTTTGTGTCTATTTTCATCAAAGATATTAGCCTATATATATATATATTTTTTTTTTTTTTGGTAGTATCTTTGTCTGGTTTTGGAATGAGGATGATGTAGCATCATAGAATATCTTTGGGAGTATCCCTTCTTCTTCAACCTTTTGAAGAAGTTTAAGGAGGATGGGTATAAGATCCTCTGTATGTTTGGTAGAATTTGCCTGTGAAGCCATCTGGTCCTGGACTATTTTATTTGTAGGGAGTGTTTTTATGATGTATTCAGTTTCATTTCTAGTGATGTGTATGTTCAGTTGATCTATTTCTTCTTGATTCAGTACTGGATGGCTGTAAGTCTTTAGAAAGTTTTCCATTTCTTCTGTGCAATATTTATCTTCTGTTATTGGCTTGTTTCATTTAGCATAACATCCTCAAGCCTCATCTTTATTGTTGTCTATTGCAGGACTTCCCTTTTTGAGGCTATATAATATTCCATTGCATGTATATACCACATTTTAAAAATCTATTCATCCATCAACAGATATTTAGGTTATTTCCAAATTTTGGTTATAGTGAATATTTATAAATGTAACAATCTTTTATATCAGTTTAATGCATATTTACATTTGCAAATGTTTGGATAATCACCAAACAGATGAAGATTTAGAATAATTCCAGCATTCAAAAGATCATTTTTGCCTCTTCCCAGTCTATTCCCTCTCCTGAAAAATAACCACTGTTCTGACTTATGTTATTATAGATTAGTATTACCTGTAAATGATATTCCTGTAAATTGAATCATACATATATTCTCTTGTGTTTATTGCTTCTATTTCTTACTGTCATTCTATTCATCCATTTTTTGCCTCTTTCTATAGGCTGAGTCTTTTTTTCTTTATTAAAAAAGGCTATGTAAATATTTTTTTATATATTTTAACTAAAAATCTGATTTTGAATAGTTTCATAGAAGTACAGTTTACAGGTTAAAAGATATAAAAATGCGTAAGTCTCATGACAAGTATTTTCAGAATGATTGTATCAATTTATACCCCACAAACAGTATATTTCTGCCAGTGTGTATATATTTCTCTTTAGTGTCCTTGACACTTCCATGACTTCAAGTTGTATAGTACTCATAAGATAGAAACTCATTGAAGTTTGTAACTGTATCTTCCTTTTTTTTTTAATATTCTCCTATCTCACCTTCTGAAGTATTCAGTACTAAGCACACATTGAATATGTACATTTGAATGTCTGAATAAATAATGAAATATAGTATGATGTATAAGGTTGAATGCCCTTTAAAAGTGAAATCTGAAATAAGAGTGGATATAACTAAGCTAGACTAAGAAAGATGACTGAACCACAATCATTTAATGGATTCATATTATGTTTTATCATTTGTAAGTCAGGTTTCTCTCTATAGGCCGTGTTATCTTGTATTCAAATTGTTTTTTTATTATGGAGAAATGATTAAAAATTCTGAGCTATGAAGCAGTTATCTAAGGATAGAAAAACCAAGAGATTAGAAAATATTACTGAGGGATTATAAATATCTCATAATACTGAACAGGTCTGTAATTACCTCTATGGGACTTATAGAATAAAATTACAGCATTAGAATAAACAAAAGACTACCTACTATACCAACATATTCTTTTAAAATATATGCATTTCCTAAGGACACATTCAAAGTCATCTTTTTCACATTATGACATATCCATTTGTAACACATTATTTTCCTCACTAGGTTGATTTTCTCATTTAACTATGGTTGAGTCACCTTACTCTTGGAAACTAATAAATTATAAGACAATTTTATATATTTATAAATTTGATTTAACCTTTTTAAGTCAATATTCCTTGGTTTTATTACCCTATATTTACAGTTAAGCACTGGGAAGTTGATATAATACTGTATGATTTTGATTATTTAATTTTCAAGTGACCAAAAATAATAAGGTCTGTTATTAGAAAACTGCTCATTCATAAATCCTATGGGTTAGATAGCTATAATTTATAAAATATGGGGATTAAGAATAGATGAAAATTTAGAAACAATAATTTACTGTGTGTCTGAGCTGATTTTATGTCAACAAGAACTTTCAAGCTATATGTTGACCATGGTTAACATTTTACCTTATATTTTATATGGATGGACTATTTAAATTACATATTTACTAGTTAGATATATATCTTGTATGTGACATTAAAATTTGCGGTAATTAATTTGATTTGTATTATTACCATTTACTATTTTGTGCTTGTTATTTTGTATCAGATGAATTAAATTTAGAAATTAGTTTGGAGAGCATTTACTCCAATATTGTGCCTTCTATTTACATACTATATTCCTTTTTATGCATTAATTCTGTCAAATGAATACCTCTTTTCACTCTTTATTGGTGGTCTTTATTTTGGCAATATGTGGCATTACAAATCTATAGCATACAGAGTTAAAGTATAAGTTTTTAGATTTTGAGTATTTGGAAAGCAGCATTGAGATATGGTGTCAAAGGTCGGATGCTCCTAATATATGCATGAAAGATATATTCCAACTTATTCCAGATTCAAAGTTTAACCTGAATATTCAAACATGATGAATTAGTTCAAAAGAATGAAATATCTTCCCTTTATACCTAGAGCCAAACATTTAATAAGATTGACGGTATATAGGTACTTCTTGTGTTTTACAAGCATTTTTGCTTTGGGGCTTCTATTAAGGAGTGGAAAAACATCTAGATAAATGACAATGTGTTTTAATACATTTTTCCATTTGACTACAAACAAAAGTACATTTTAAAATTAAATTAAAATGTTACCCAGAAGCATATTCCATCAGGGTTCCACTCTCAACTTATAAGGTCTATGTGAGTTTGTGTTATTATGGAGAAATTACTGCTCTGCTCTTTGCTACAGAAACAAAAAAAAATTAATCATTAAATTGACAGAATTTTACTTCTTAAATTAAGAAGATAAATATATGCAGTGTTGCTTTATTTTCCCTGTGACAAATATAGCATTTTTTGCAAAACTTCAGATAAACAAATCATGAACTTTACTTAAATATGTTTTATGTATTATGTAACATAACTCAATATTATATAATTCAGTGTGTTTACATCTATCACGTGATAGTGATGATCAGTAAATTTACTTATTTTAAAATGTACTCTGAACAGTTTGGATGGACAAAGCCCTTTGATTTTTCTAGTTGATAAGATTGACACGAATGATTATATGCAGGTAAAGATTATTGCTTTGCATAATCTTGCTTCAAGATTTACTAGAACAGTTTCTGACCAAATTTTGTAATACATGCAGACTATGTGTGTATGTGAGAACAGGTATTATCATACAGCTTACTGTTTGGTGGGATTTCATGAAGTCCCAGCTTTCTGTCATTTTGTGTTTTCTGATTAAAATTTTCATGAAATTTGAATTAAAAAAAGACAAGTTTCTTAGCCCATTAGATTTTCATATTCTACCATGTAAAGATAAAGGGCATTTTTTATTTTCTATGTGGTTCATTTATTTGAATATCTTTAAGGTCAACTATAAGATTTTTCAGTCCTGGGTAACAGGTTATTCATTTCACCAGTGATATTTATTTATGGTTGTCACAGTTACAAAACAAAAATCCAGGACATACAATTAATTTTGAATTTCACATAAACAATTGAAAAATATAGATATAACCTTTGCAAGAATTGGGGCATATTTATACTAAAAACAGATTCTCTGATTTTCTTGAGATCTGAATTTAACTTGTTATCTTGTATTTTACCTGGCAATTTTATACTAATTTCTAACACTCATTATGATATTTAGCAAAACCTATATTGTGGATAAATAGTCATGCAATAAAAATTAAGTATCTACTTTAGGTCATGCTCTAGTGAGGCATTGGAGATATAAATACCAGTAAAGCAGAAAGAAATGCTTTATTCATAGAAATTATGTTCTATTGGGAAAGACTCAAAATTACTTATGTAAAAAATGCATATACTTAAATGCATATGTAAAATAGAATAAAGATGGTAAGAGCTGTGAAAAACAAAACCCATTAAGATAATTAGAAGGTATATTGAATTTATTAAAATAGTACATATTGTTATGAGGAAATCTTGATAGGAAAGATGACAAAAAACATGTAAGAGAGAGCTATATCTTGAGTGATGATTATGAGCTCAAGAGATAAATATGACAGGACGTTAGAAGGAACACTGAAAAAAGAAGTTTAGCATGAAATATAGAAAATATAATGAAATTCACAAAACGGAGTTTTCTTTATATTTATGGCTAAATTATTTTATATTTTTTCAATTTTAAGCATATTACTTGACATTATTTATTATATATAATAATATAATTAATATAAAACTAATTATGTAATAATTATTTACAATTATTTTATAATTTAAATGAGAATTTATATAATAATTTATAATTTATATAATAATATAAATGTTTCATATGATGTGTAATAAATGTTGCTATCAATAATTATATAATATAAATAATAATTATAAAATAAAATATTATTAATATATTATTAGATATTAATATAATATTAAATATATTATCATTTGTAGAGACCGGTGTAAAACAGTAGGTCAATATATAAAACATTCTATTACCACAGGCAATTCTCTTGTGCCCACTTCCAATCTCCCCACCAACATTTTTTGACATTTTTGGCATAAAGCTTTCACAATGCATTTTTCACCAGAGAGAAGTTCAGTCTATTTCTGGATTTATTTATTTATTTTTTATGTGTGTTCTTTTATGTCTGACTTCTTTTGAACAGCACACTATTTTTGAGATTTGTCCATGTTGCTCAATGTATCAGTAGTTTAACTCTTTTTACTCTTTTTATTTGTAAGTAATACTCTATTTTATACATTCCACCATTAATGGACATTTATATTTGGGTTATATCCAAGTCTAGGAAATAATAAATAGAGATTTAATGAACATTCCTGTGCAGTATTTTGTTTGTTGGTTTTGTTAACCCATGCATTTATTTCTCTTGGGTATATACTAGGTAATAAAGTTCTTATGTTAAAGTGTACATGTAATTTAAAATTATTAGAGCAGAGCACAAAGCTCTATGAATTTATCACACATTTTTATAAATTAAAAAGCAATGCGTAAATATTCCATTTGTGCTGTATCCATGTGAACATTTGATTTTGTAATTTTTTTTTAAGCCATTCTGGTGTACAGGAAGTTTTTCATTTCTAATTATCTTGTTAAAATTTTTTTTGTGAAGTGCTCATGCACACTTTTGGTTGTTTTTTTTCTTTGTCTTATTGTATGGTATTTTTTGAAAATATTTACTGGTACGGTTGAGTTTAGGTCTACTACTACATAATTGGTTTTCTATTTGCCTCGCATTTTCTTCCTTTCTTTTTTTCTTTTTCTTTTTTTTTTTTTTTTTGTCTTTAAGGCCATACCTGCAGCATGTGGATGTACTCAAGTTAGGGGTCGTATTGGAGCTGCAGCTGATGGCCTACACTACTGCCACAGCAAACGTGGGACCCAAGCCACATCTGCGACCTACACTAAAGCTCAAGGCAACACAGGATCCTTAACCCACTGAGCAAGGCCAGGGATTGAATCCTTATCCACATGGATACTAGTCAGGTTTGTTACCACTGAGCCACAGCAGAAACTTTTTTCTTCCTTTCTTGTTTTGTGTTTGTTTCTCCTATCAATCTTCTTTTGATCTAAATAAGTAAATTCTCTTTTGACTTTTTAGATTTATTTTTTATTCCAAATTATGAACTCCACAATACATTGCTATTTGGTGCTTTTAACAGTCAATAGCCTTTATAGTTGACTCTAAATATTGGTGAGTTCTGCATCCTAGGATTCAGACAACCTCAAATTAAAAATACTCAAAACAATTATCAGAAATTTCCATAAAGCAAAACTTGTATATTCTAGGAGCAGGCAAATATTTACATGGCAATTACATTGTATTTACAACTATTTGTGTTGTATTAGGTATTATAAGTAATCTAAAATTATTTAAAATATACCAGAATATGCGCCTAGGTTATATGCAAATACTATGCCATTTTATATAAAGAATTTGAGCACCATCAGGTTTTGGTATTCATGGGGTATCCTGGAACAAATTCCTTGTGGATATAATATATTCTCAAATATATTTTAATTTAGTCTATGCTTTTATCCTCTTTGGTAACCTTTTTTAAAAATGTAGGTGTAAATTCATACTTCAATATTATTTTCCTTTCACTTGAAGAACCTTATTGTTTTATATGGTACAAGTCTATGGTTTTTAAACAAACAAAATGCTCGTACCATTATTTAGTCTTTAAGAGTTCTCTTTTACTCTAGGTGGAGAATCTAGCTTAATATTTTATAGTATTAGATCAGTTATACTTCAAAACCAAACAAACAGGCTCTGAAAAAGGGATCAGATTTGTAGTTGCAAGAAGCAAGAGGGGATAAATTGAATGAAGAGAGGGCATGAAGATGAGTGTTGAAACATATGTTGTGTGATTTTTACTTTTTTTCCTTAATTGTGGGGACCTTGGAGAAAGGCATGAATCTCTACCGGCAGGCTCCTGCAGCTGCAGGATCTATGCCTACTACCTAGAACACTTCATGCCCCTGTGGCTATATGGCCAGTGCTTCTATAAAAACGAAAGTTTGTATGACGTAGAAAAAAAAAAGTACAAACTTCACATTATAAGATGAATAAGTACTGGAGTGCAATCATGGTAAATATAGTTAGCATGTATGTATGTATGTATGGAAGTTGTCAAGAGTTCACATCACAAGAAAAAAATTTTCCATTTCTTTAATTTGTGTCCGTATGAGATGGTTTATGCTCAGTAAACTTATTGTGCTAATCATTTATAATATATATGTCAAAGTCTTATGCTGTACACCCAGGATAGAATCGGAGAGCTAACTTGTTACTAATTGTACTGTATTCAATTACATCTTAATAAAACTGGGGGAAGAAAAAAAATATTTCCTTCCATTATCTTCTGGCTTTCAATGTTTATAACAAAAAGCTGGTCATCATTTTTATTATATCTAATTGCAATGTGGGTTTTTTTGTTTCTAGCTGTTTTAAGATATTTTTATTATCACTGGTTTTCAACAGCTTTTACTATGAGGTTATGTTTTTGTTTAGGTTTTATTGATCTTAGAACTGTGGGTAAATATTATTCATCAATTTCAGAAAGTCCTCAGGCATTCTGGCTTTAAATATTGTTTTTCTCTCTTTTCTTTTCCTGGAAATCCAATCAATATGTATTAGATATTTTGATATCTTTCCATATGTTTTGCGTCTCCATTCTTTTTTTAAAAAGTATGTTGTTCTATTTAGCTAATCTCTATAATCTGCATGCAGGTCACTGACCTTTTCATTTTTGCCTTACCTACTAATATATGGAAATGGATTTTAATATAAAATATTACAGACTTTTAATTCTAGAGTTTTCAATTAGTTTATTAATTCCCTGCATATGTTTTCACTCATTATGTTAAATTTTTCCTCTGACTTTCATCATTTCCTGGGTAATATTTGTATAAGTGTTACTGTCAGGGTTTTCTTTATTTTCCTTTGAATAGGCCATATTTTTCTTCTAAATCATAGTTCTAAACGGAGTCAGAGCTGTGATGTCATTTTAGTTTCAATTTTAGACAGAGTACCTTATGTCATGGGGTGGAATGAATATGCTTAATCCAGCAGGACAGAAATCTGAGCACCTTGAGAATACAAAACGCCTTTTGATTTTCCTGTTCTGTACCAATACACAATTAGCAAAGTCCCAGGATAGAATCGGAGAGCTAACTTGTTACTAATTGTCAACGACATTAGCTTTCCCTACCCCTACAAAATTCTTTCTTGCCTTTCCTCCCCTCTCCTTCTTATGGTAATTTTGCTTTTCTGTTCCTTAGATCCTCAGGAATGAAAGAGGCTCTTCTCTGCTCACCTGGAAGTGAGCAGCATACTCTTTTAGAAATCATTTTTTGTCTTCAGTTCTTTGATTTTTTTCATCTTTGTGTTTTTTTTTTTTTTTTTTTTTTTTGTCTTTTTGCTATTTCTTGGGCCGCTCCCGCGGCATATGGAGGTTCCCAGGCTAGGGGTCTAATCGGAGCTGTAGCCACCAGCCTACGCCAGAGCCACAGCAACGCGGGATCCGAGCCGCGTCTGCAACCTACACCACAGCTCACAGCAACGCCGGATCGTTAACCCACTGAGCAAGGGCAGGGACCGAACCCGCGACCTCATGGTTCCTAGTCGGATTCGTTAACCACTGCGCCACGACGGGAACTCCTTTTCATCTTTTTTTTAATGGAAGTGTAGTTGAATTACAATATTTTATTAGTACAACATAATGATTCAATGTTTTATAAATTACACTCCATTTAAAGTTATTATAAAATAATGGCTGTATTTCTCAGTATTGTACCATATATTCTTGTTGCTTATTTATTTTATGCATAGTAATTTATATCTCTTCATCTATACCCCTATCTTGCCCCCTTCCCCTTTCTCATTGGTCGTCACTAGTTTGTTGGTATATATACAGTCTACACACACACACACACACACACATGTTTGTTTTATTTTTTTAGTTTCCACATATAAGTGGTAACAGAGTATTTTCCTTTCTCTGTCCACATTCACTAACCATAATATCCTCAAGGTCCATATGTGTTGTGGCAAATATCAAAATTACAGTCCTTTTTTATAACTAAGTAAATTCTGAAGATGTAAAAATACCCAGAGATAAAAATATACATACACATGTAAATCATCTTTATTCATTCAATTGTTGATGGACATTTACCTTATCTTCCCTATTGAAAATACTGCTGCTATGAACATTAGGGTGCATGTATCTTTTGAAATTAGAGCTTTCATTTTTGTATATATACACAGTAGTGGAATTACTGATTCGTACAGTACTGTTTTTGATTAGGAACATCTATACAGTTTTCCAGAGTGGCTGTACCATTTCACAGTCAGACCAACATTGTACCAGGGTCCCCTGCTCTTCAAATCTTTCTCAACATTTGATATTTGTAGATATTTTATGTTAGTTTTTCTGACCATGTGAGGTGTTATCTCATTCTGGTTTAGATTTGCATTTCTCTGATGATTAGTGTTGTGAGCATCTTTTCATGTGCCTGTTGGCCATCTATATGTCTTCTCTGGAAAAATGTGTTTTCAGATCTTCTGCCCAATTTTTAATCATGTCTGTTCTTTGATATCAAGTAGTATGAGAATTTATGTATTTGAATATTAACCCCTTATTTGTCATTTTATTTGCAATTTTTTTTCTCCAGTCCAGTAGGTTCTTTTAGTTTTGTCAGTGGTTCCCTTTGCTTTGTAAAATCAACCCTAGCCTCCTTACTCATATTAATCGCATTCTGACTACCCCAGCTAAACGCATACTCAGAAAAAACAAGCCCATACGAATGTGGATTTGACCCCATAGGATCAGCACGCCTTCCATTTTCAATAAAATTCTTCCTAGTAGCAATTACATTCCTCCTCTTTGATCTAGAAATTGCCCTCCTCCTCCCTTTACCATGAGCATCCCAAACAAACAACCTAAAAACAATACTCACAATAGCACTATTTCTTCTTACACTACTAGCAGCAAGCTTAGCATATGAATGAACCCAAAAAGGCCTAGAATGAACAGAATATGATAATTAGTTTAAAACAAAACAAATGATTTCGACTCATTAGACTATGATTTACTTCATAATTATCAAGTGCCATTAGTATATATAAACATTATCGTAGCATTCGCAGTCGCCCTTATAGGACTACTCATATACCGATCTCACTTAATGTCTTCACTACTATGCCTAGAGGGAATAATATTATCACTTTTCATCATATCTACTTTAATTGTCTTAAACACACACTTCACCCTTGCTAGCATAATACCCATTATTCTATTAGTATTTGCAGCCTGCGAGGCCGCACTCGGTCTATCGTTACTAGTGATAGTATCCAATACATATGGTACCGACTACGTCCAAAACCTAAATCTCTTACAATGCTAATAATTATTATTCCAACAAAATACTACTACCCATAACATGAATATCTAAACACAGTATAATCTGAATTAATGCAACAGTACATAGCCTCCTTATTAGCCTAATTAGTCTCTCCCTATTAAACCAGCTAAACGACAACAGTCTTAACTTCTCTCTAACATTTTTCTCCGACTCACTATCAACACCTCTACTAGTTCTAACCACATGACTTCTTCCCCTTATACTAATAGCTAGTCAATCCCACTTATCAAAAGAAACAACAACCCGAAAAAAACTATACATCACCATACTAATCCTACTACAACTATTCCTAATTATAACCTTCACCGCCACCGAACTAATCTTATTTTATATTCTATTCGAAGCAACACTAGTACCCACATTAATTATCATTACACGCTGAGGAAATCAAACAGAACGACTCAATGCAGGACTATACTTCTTATTCTATACCCTAGCGGGATCCCTACCACTACTGGTAGCACTAGTCTACATCCAGAATACTACAGGCTCACTAAATTTCTTAATTATTCACTACTGATCCCACCCATTATCTAATACTTGATCAAATATTTTTATATGACTAGCATGCATCATGGCCTTCATAGTAAAAATACCACTATATGGACTCCACCTTTGACTGCCAAAAGCCCATGTAGAAGCCCCCATTGCAGGTTCAATAGTACTTGCAGCCATACTGCTAAAGCTTGGAGGCTATGGTATAATACGAATTACCACTATTCTAAACCCACTAACAAACTACATAGCTTACCCATTTCTTATACTTTCCATATGAGGCATGATTATAACCAGCTCTATTTGCTTACGTCAAACTGACCTAAAATCCCTAATCGCTTACTCATCAGTAAGCCATATAGCACTTGTAATTGTAGCAATCATAATTCAAACCCCCTGAAGCTTCATAGGAGCTACAGCTCTTATAATCGCCCACGGACTAACATCCTCCATACTATTCTGCCTAGCTAATACTAATTACAAACGAGTACACAGTCGAACTATAATCCTAGCCCGAGGGTTACAAACATTCCTACCACTCATAGCAACATGATGACTAATAGCAAGCCTCACAAATCTAGCCCTACCCCCATCCATCAATTTAATTGGAGAATTGTTCATCATCACAGCATCATTTTCCTGATCCAACATCACAATTATTCTTATAGGAATAAATATAATAATTACAGCCCTCTACTCTCTCTACATACTAATATAACACAACGAGGAAAATATACCCACCACATTAACAATATCAAACCCTCATTTATATGAGAAAATGCTCTTATAACCTTACATATCCTACCATTATTACTACTGACTCTAAACCCTAAAATAATTCTAGGGCCCCTTTACTGTAGATATAGTTTAACAAAAACCCTAGATTGTGAATCTAGTAATAGAAAATTAAATATTCTTATCTACCGAAAAAATTTGCAAGAACTGCTAACTCATGCTCCCACACCTAAAAATGTGGCTTTTTCAACTTTTAAAGGATGGCAGTTATCCGTTGGTCTTAGGAACCAAAAAATTGGTGCAACTCCAAATAAAAGTAATAAACTTATTCGCCCCACTAGCATTAACTACATTAAATATTCTAATCATACCAATTATAATATCCAACTCAAACATCTACAAAACCAACCTCTACCCCAACTATGTAAAAACCGCTGTATCCTGTGCCTTCACTCTCAGCCTAGTCCCCCTATTAATATTTATCCACACAGGCCAAGAAATAATTATTTCAAACTGACACTGAATAACCTTACAAACCGTAGAACTATCCCTTAGCTTCAAAATAGATTATTTCTCAGTAATATTCACTCCCGTAGCACTATTTTTCACATGATCAATCATAGAATTTTCCATATGATACATACGCGGACCCCTTCATTAATCGATTCTTTAAATACCTATTACTATTCTTAATTACTATAATAATTCTCGTAACTGCTAACAACGTCTTTCAACTTTTCATCGGATGGGAAGGCGTGGGAATTATGTCATTCTTACTAATCGGATGATGGCATGGACGAACAGACGCCAACACAGCCGCACTACAGGCAATCCTATACAACCGCATCGGAGATATTGGATTCGTCCTATCCATGGCATGATTCCTATCCCACTCAAACGCATGAGACTTCCAACAAATCTTTAATCTAAACAATGAATGCCCAAACATACCATTAATAGGTCTGCTCCTAGCTGCAGCAGGAAAATCAGCTCAATTCGGATTACACCCTTGACTACCCTCAGCAATAGAAGGCCCAACTCCTGTATCAGCACTACTGCACTCCAGCACAATAGTAGTGGCAGGAGTATTCCTACTCATCCGCTTCTACTCCTTGATAGAAACCAATAAACTAGTCCAAACTATGACACTATGCCTAGGAGCCATTACCACCCTATTTACAGCACTATGTGCAGTCACACAAAATGATATTAAAAAAATTGTAGCCTTCTCAACTTCAAGCCAACTAGGTCTAATAATAGTGACAATCGGCATTAACCAACCCCACCTGGCATTTCTTCACATCTGCATACATGCTTTCTTCAAAGCAATACTGTTCATATGTTCCGGATCCATTATCCACAGCCTCAATGACGAACAAGACATCCGAAAGATAGGCGGACTGTACAAAGCAATACCATTTACAACAACAGCACTAATCATTGGAAGCCTAGCATTAACAGGAATGCCTTACCTCACAGGATTTTACTCAAAAGACCTTATCATTGAAGCAGCAAACACATCCTATACAAACGCCTGAGCCCTATTAATAACATTAATTGCCACATCCCTAACCGCTGCTTACATTAAGTACTCGAATTATCTTCTCTGCACTCCTAGGACAGCCACGTTTCTCACCCCTAGTCTTAATTAATGAAAACAACCCCTTACTAATTAACTCTATCAAACGTCTTTTAATCGGAAGCATCTTCGCTGGCTTTATCATCTCCAACAACATTCCGCCAATAACAATATCAAACATGACAATACCCCTTTATATAAAAATAACAGCCCTAATCGTAACTATCATAGGCTTCATATTAGCCCTAGAACTAAATAACATGACCTATTACCTAAAATTTAACTACTCGTCACAAACATATAAATTCTCCAACATACTAGGATACTACCCCTCCATCATACACCGCCTACCAACATACCATAACCTGTCTATAAGTCAAAAATCCGCATCATCACTACTAGACTTAATCTGACTAGAAACTATTCTACCAAAAATAACTTCTTATATTCAAATAAAAATATCCATTATAGTATCAAATCAAAAAGGCTTAATTAAACTATATTTTCTCTCCTTTCTCATTACCATTACAATAAGCATAATACTATTTAATTGCCACGAGTAATCTCTATAATAACAACAACCCCAATAAGCAATGATCAACCAGTAACAATAACCAATCAAGTACCATAACTATATAAAGCAGCAATCCCCATAACTTCCTCACTAAAAAACCCTGAATCATAAATTACTCAATCCCCAAGCCTATTGAATTTAAAAATAATTTCTACTTCTTCCTCTTTTAACGCATAATAAACCATACAAAACTCTATTATAAGACCAGAAACAAACACCCCAAGAACAGTCTTATTAGAAACTCAAACCTCAGGATACATCTCAGTAGCCATAGCAGTAGTATAACCAAAAACCAATAATATACCCCCCAAATAAATCAAAAACACCATTAAACCTAAAAAAGACCCACCAAAATTCAATACAATACCACAACCAACCCCACCACTTACAATCAATCCAAGACCACCATAAATAGGAGAAGGTTTAGAAGAGAAACCAACAAACCCAAAAACAAAAATAGTACTTAAAATAAGTGCAATGTATATTGTCATTATTCTCACATGGAATCTAACCATGACCAATGACATGAAAAATCATCGTTGTATTTCAACTACAAGAACCTTAATGACCAACATCCGAAAATCACACCCACTAATAAAAATTATCAATAACGCATTCATTGACCTTCCAGCCCCCTCAAATATTTCATCATGATGAAACTTCGGTTCCCTTCTAGGTATCTGCCTAATTTTACAAATCCTAACAAAGTTTCGTTAGGTCCCATTTCTTTGTATTTGTGTTTGTTTCTTCTGTCTTAGGAGACAGATATGAAAAAATATCGCTGTATGTCAAAGAGTGTTTTGCCTCTGTAGGGACCTTGTGATTTCAGTTCTTACGTTTAGGTCCATACTCCATTTTGAATTTAATTTTTGTATAAGGTGTGAGGAAATGATCTAATTTCATTATTTTACATGTAGCTGTCCAGTTTTCCCAGCACCACCTGTTGAAGGATGTCTTTTCTCCATTGTATATTCTTAACTCTTTTGTCATGAAATTGCCACAGTAAATTAGTTTATTTTGGGGCCCTCTATTCTGTTCCATTGCTTGATGTGTATTTTTTTTCCCCAGTACTATACAGTTTTGAATAATAAAACTTTGTAATATAGTGTGAAGTCAGGGAGCATGATACCTACAGGTTTATCCTTTTTTTTTCTTTTTAAATGATTTTTATTTTTTCCATTAGAGTTGGTTTAGAGTGTTATGTCAATTTTCTACTATTCAGCAAAGTGACCCAGTTGTATACACACACAAATATATATATATATTCTTTTTCTCACATTATCCTCCATCATGCTTCATCACAAGTGACTAGATATAGTTCCCTGTGCTATACAGCAGGATCTCATTGCCTATCCATTCTGAATATATTAGTTTGCATTTATCAACCCCAAATTCCCAGTCCATCCCACTCTGTCCCCCTCCCCCTTGGCAACCACAAGTCTGTTCTCCAAGTCCATGAGTTTCTTTTCTGTGGAAAGGTTCATTTGTGCCATATATTAGATTCCAGATATGTGATATCATATGGTATTTTTCTTTCTCTCTCTGACTTATTTCATTCAGTACAAGAGTCTAGTTCCATCCATATTGCTGCAAATGGCATTATTTTGTTCTTTTTTATAGCTGGGTAGTATTCCATTATTATATATACCACATCTTAATGTATTCATCTGTTGATGAACATTTAGGTAATGCCATGTCTTGGCTATTGTGAATAGTGCTACAAGGAATATATGAGTTCATGTGCCTTTTTCAAGAAAAGTATTGTCTGGATATATGCCCAAGAATGGTATTTCTGGGTCATATGGTATTTCTTTATTTCTGAGAACCTTCCATACTGTTTGCTATAGTAGTTGTACCAATTTACATTCCCACCAACAGTGTAGGAGGGTTCCCTTTTCTCCACACCCTCTCTAGCATTTGTTAATGATGGCCATTCTGATTGGGGTGAGATGGTACCTCATGGTAGTTGTGATTTGTATTTCTCTAATAATCAGGGATGTTGAGCATTTTTTTCATGTGCTTGTCAGCCATCTGTATATCTTCTTTGTAGGAATGTCTATTCAGGTCTTTTGCCCATTTTTCAACTGGATTATTGGTTTGTTTATTTGTTTTTTTGGCTCTTGAGTTGTATAAGTTGTTTGTATATTTTAGAGATTAAACCCTTGTCAATTTAATCATTTGAAATTATTTTCTCCCATTCCATAGGCTGTCTTTTTTTTTTTTTTAATAGTTTCCTTTGCTGTGCAAAATCTTGTCAGTTTAATTAGGTCCCATTGGTTTATTTTTGCTTTTATTTCTGTTGCCTTGGGATACTGACATAAGAAAACATTTGTATGGTTGATGACAGAGAATGTTCTGCTTATTTTCTCTTCTGGGAGTTTGGTGGTGTCTTGTGTTATGTTTAAGTCTTTAAGTTATTTTTGGTTTGTTTTTGTGCATGATGTAAGGGTCTGTTCCAGTTTCATTGATTTACATGCAGCTGTATACAGTTTTCCCAGCACCACTTGCTGAATAGGGTATTTCCCATTTTATATCCTTGCCTCTTTTGTCGAAGATTAATTGACTGTAGGTGTCTGGGTTTATTTCTGGGTTCTCTCTTCTGTTCCATTGGTCTATATGTCTGTTTTGGTACAAGTACCACACTGCCTTGATTACAATAGCTTTGTAATATTGCCTGGAGTCTGAGAGAGTTATGCCTCCTGCTTGGTTTTTGTTCCTCAGAATTGCTTTGACATTTCTGAGTCTTTTATGGTTCCATTTAAATTTTTGCATTGCTTGTTCTAGTTCTGTGAAAAATGTTATGGGTAATTTGATAGGGATTGCATTGAATCTGTGGATCATTTTGGGTAGTATGGCCATTTTTACAATATTAATTTTTCCAACCTAGGAACATGGAATATCTTTTCATTTCTTTACATCTTTAATTTCCTTGATTCATGTTTATAGTTCTCAGAATATAAAGTTTTCACCTCCTTGGTCAGATTTATTCCTAGGTATTTAATTTTTTGCGTGCAATTTTAAAAGGTATTGTATTTTTGTTTTCCTTTTCTAATGTTTCACTGTTAGTCTACAGAAATGCCACCTATTTCTGAATGTTAATCTTGTATCCTTCTACATTGCTGAATTTGTTGATCAGTTTGAGTAATTTTTGTGTTGAGTCCTTAGGCTTTTCTATATACAATATCATGTCATCTGCATAGAGTGACGGTTTTATGTCTTCTCTTCCTATTTGGATGCCTTTTATTTCTTTTGTCTGATTGCTGTGGCTAGTATTCCACTATGTTGAATAACAGTGGTGAGAGTGGGTATCCTTGTCTTTTTCCAGATTTTAGTGGGAAGGCTTTCAGCTTTTCTCCCTTGAATATTATATTGGCTGTGGGTCTGTCATAAATGTCTTTGATTATGTTAAGGTATGTTCCCTCTATACCCACTTTGGTAAGAGTTTTGCTCATGAATGGATGTTGGACTTTGTCAAATGCTTTTTCTGCATCTGCTGAGATAATCATGTGGTTTTTGATTTTTTCTTTTGTTAATATGCATGATGACATTGGTTGATTTGCATATGTTGAACCATCCTTGTGAAACTGGGATGAATACTGCTTGGTCTGGTGTATGATCTTTTTTATATGTTGTTGGATTCAGTTGGCTAAAATTTTGTTGAGAATTTTTGTGTTGATATTCATCCATGATATTGGCCTATAATTTTTTTTTTTTTTTTTTTTGGTTAGTATCTTTGTTTGGTTTTGGTACTAGGGTGATTGTGTCTTCAGAGAATGTCTTTCAGAGCATTTCTTCTTCTTAAACCTTTTGTAAAAGTTTAAGGAGGATTGGTATAAGTTCTGCTTTGTATGTTTGGTAGATTTCACCTGTGAAGTCATCTGGTCCTGAACTGTTGTTTGTAGGGAGTGTTTTTATGACATACTCAATTTCATTTCTAGTGGTGGGTCTGTTCATTTGGTCTGTTTTTTCTTGATTCATTTTTGGTGGGCTGTAAGTCTTGAGGAAGTTGTCTGTTTCTTCTAGGTTGTCAATCTTGTTGGCATATAATTGTTCATAGTATTCTTTTATGTTTTTTACTTTTTTTTGTATTCCTTCGGTATCTGTTGAGATTCCTCCTTTTTCATTTCTTATTTTATTTGATTTCTTTCTCTCTTCTTGGTGAGTTTGACCAGAGGTTTGTCAATTTTGTTTCCCTTTTCAAAGAACCAGTTCTTGGTTTATTGACTTTTTTTCTACTGTTTTTTGAACCTCTATTTTATTGATTTCCTGTCTGATCTTTATGATTTCCTTCCTTCTTAAGCTTTGTTTGTTCTTCTTTTTCTAATTCATAGGTGGTGGGTTAAGTTGTGGATTTGAGATTTTTGTTCTTTTTTGAGTAAGGCCTGTATCGCTATGAATTTCCCATTAAGCATTACTTTTGTGGCATCCCATAGATTTTGAATGGTTGTTTCCTCATTATCCTCTGTCTTGAGGTATTTTTTAATGTCCCTTTCTATTTTCTCAGTGACCCATTGTTTTTTTAGTAACATGTTGTTTAGTCTCCATGAAGACAGTTTTTTCTCATTTCTTTTCCTATGGTTGATTTCTAGTTTCATGCCATTGTGGTCAGAGATGATACTTGAAATAATTTCTATACTCTTAAATATGTTGAGGTTAGTTTTGTGCCCCAGTATGTCATCAATCCTTGAGAATGTTCCATGTGCACTTGACAAGAATGTATAATCTGATTTTTTTGGATGTAATGTCCTGAAAATGTCAACTAAGTCTAAGTTTTCTATTGTGTAATTTAGGATCTCTGTTGCCTTATTGATTTTCTGTCTAGAGAATCTGTCAACTGATATGAGTGGTGTGTTAAAAACTCCTACTATTACTGTATCCCCATCAATTTCTCCTTTTATGTCTGTATTTGTTGTATGGATCTGGGTGCTCCCATATTAGGGGCATATATATTGACGATATTAATATCCTCTTTTTGAATGGATTCTTTTATCAGTAAATAGTGTACTTCTTTTTCTTTTTCATTCTTTTTTTTTTTTGTCTTTTTGCCATTTCTTGGGCCGTTCTCGTGGCATATGGAGGTTCCCAGGCTAGGGGTCAAATCAGAGCCATAGCTGCCAGCCTATACCGGAGCCACAGCAACACGGGATCTGAACTGCATCTGCAACCTACACCACAGCTCATGGCAACACCGGATCCTTAACCCACTGAGCAAGGCCAGGGACTGAACCTGCAAGCTCATAGTTCCTAGTCTGATTCGTTAACCACTGAGCCACGATGGGAACTCCTTCTTTGTCTTTCTTTATGGACTTCATTTTAAAGTCCATATTGTCTGATAGGAGTATTGCAACTCCTGCTTTCCTGTCTTTTCCATTGGGAAATATCTTTTCCCATCCCCTCAATTTCAATTGATGTGTCCTTTGCCCTAAGGTGAGTCTCTTATAGACAGCATATTGTAGGCTCTTTCTTTTTTATCCAATCTGCCACTCCGTGTCTTTTGATTGGAGCATTCAGTTAATTGACATTTAAGGTAATTACTAATAAATATGTATTTATTGCCATTTTAAACCTTGTTTTCCAGTTGATACTGTTTCTTCTTTATTCCTTCCTTTTTTTTGGTTGGCTGATTTACATCTGATTTAAGCACGTGAGGTGATTGTGGCTATAAATGGTGTCTGTTCACAGACTCCTAGTGGTGGCATGCCTCTCCCACCTCCGGAGTCAAAGATAACTGCAGTGGTTTGTCCCTGCCTCCTGTAGATCATGCAAGAGGCACAGTGTTGTGTTTATTCCTCCACTGCCCTCAGCCCACTGTAACCATCCGTAACCATCAAAAGAAGCACCCAGTCTTCCATGGCCAAGTAAGTGGCCTTTTGCCACCCATAGCCTATGCCAGAGGCACCCCACCTTCTGAGAGCCCATGCCTGTGCAGGGAGATTCCTATGGCAGTCAGCCCCTCCTCCTCTTGCCCTCCCCAACAGTGGTGCTTTCTTCTCTTTCAGGCCCAGACCTCCTCCTGGGTTCCCTAGGCTGTGGTGTTCTGTTTCACAGACCATAGCATACTGCTCCCTAGCCCCACAGGCTGTCTCTACACAGCCAACCCTAGTCATCTCCCTGGAACTGACCTCTGAAACCTGAGTCTAACTGCCGAGACCTCAATTGAGCATCTCAGGCTATGTTGCCTAGGGTGGAGGTGCAGGTGATCTGTGCAGTTCTCTCTCTGCTTTGCCTTCCTTGGTCCAGCTGCTGAGCTTTTCTCGTCAACTTTGAGGTCCCTCCATCTTGACTGACCCCCCCACCATCTGTTAGGTGGCTTCCTAAGGTGAGCGTTCCTTTCCTCTTTTACGAGTCCCTCACAGGAATGCTAGTCCCATCCTGATTCCTTCTCTCTTTCTCCCTCTCTATCTCTTTGTTTTTCTTTTGTTCTATCCAGTTATGTGAAGGGTTTCTTGCCCTTTTGAAAGGTTTAAATTTTTTTGCCAGTGTTCAGTAAATGTTCTGTGCAAATCATTCTACATGTAGATGTGTTTTTTTGATGTGTCTGTGGGAGAAGATGAACGTTTCATTTCACTCCTCTGCCATCTTGATCCTTCTTCCCAGCTTTGTTCTTTATTCTCAGTATTCCTTTGGCATCCCAGGATCTTTTATATTTCTATATAAATTTTATGATTATTTATTTTAATTCTGTGAAAAATGTCCTGAGTATTTTGATAAGGATTGTGTTAAATCCGTAGATTTATTTGGGCAGAATGGATATTTTAACAATATTAATTCTTCCAACCCCAAAACATAAGATATCTTTCCATTTATCTATATCATCTTTAATTTCTTTCATCACCATTTTTAAGTTTCAGTGTATAGTTCTTTCATCACCTTGCTTAGTTTATTCCTAGTTATTTTATTGTTTTTGATGCAATTTCAAGCAGGATTGTTTTCTTGCTTTCTCTTTCTGATAATTCTGATTTAAAAAGCAACAATTTCAGTATATTAATCTTACATCCTTCAACTTCACTGAAATCATTTAGCAGAATTTTTTTTTTTTGGTGGAGACTTTAGAGTTTTCTCTATATAGTATCAGGTATTCTGTATATAGTATCAGAAATAGTGACAGTTTTACTTCTTCCCTTCTAAATTGGATACCTTTTATTTTTATTTTTTGTTGCAGCTAAGACTTCCAATAGTATGCGACATAGAACTGATGAGAGTGGGCATTCATGTCTTGTTTTTGCTTTTAGAAGAAAGACTTTCAGCTTTTTAACCTTTGTGTATAATGTAATCTGTAGGTTTGGCATTAATGGTATTTATTATCTTGAGATATGTTCCCTCTATACCAACTTTGATGACAGTTTTTAACATGAATGGATGTTGAATATTTTTGAATGCTTTTTCTGTGTCTATTGAAATGATCATGTGATTTTTATACTTCACATTGTTTGATTTGTGAATTTTGAGATAGATTACTTTGACTATATTTGGGAATAGTTGACATATTATTAATATTGCATCTTTCAAACTATATCATTCTATAATTTGTCTGGGTAAGTTTTTTGTAATTTAAGTTATAGTGGTACCAATCATTTGATTATTTTATTAATAGGAGTGGAATTTTTATTTTTAAATTTGTTTTAATTTTATTACCTGTACATGAAAATATAACTGATTTTTTGTATATGGCTCTTTTCTATGTGACCTTGATGAATTTACTTACTTTTCCCTTGATACTATTTAGTCTATGACATCATATTTATGCAAATTATTGTGTACATTTTAACTAATTAAGAATGTAGAATATAATGAATGCTATATGGTTTTAAAATAAGTTAGTTATTAGGTATCACTTTAAAATATCATTCATAAATTATTATTTATAGGTAATTTTTGAAATTCTAAAGGAATAATCTAATTTATTATTTTTGATTCTATGAAATTAAAAGTAAAATAATTGACCCATTAAGAGTTTTATACTGAACTTGGGATATATTTGTTAATATTATCTCCCTTGTTTAGCATTTTAGCCTCCTCGCATTTCCCCATTTTCTTCCAAATATTTGCTCAAATGAATAAAACAAATTAAATTTCCTTCAATTGAGCTCTTTTTAAAAAAATAAATTTTCTTTTTTGGACATCTTTAATCACACAACTTAGGTACTTCCTGCATGTAAAAGATCTTCCTTTCCCCCAACTATCCATCAGACACTCTACCCCTAGGAAATCCATGACTGATCCCTCTTTCATCCACATTCAAACTGATGCAGTGTTGACAGCATAGACATTAAGGATTGCAGACTCTCCTCATTTGTTTTAATTGATTGTCATAGTGATCCTACTTTTGGTAGTTAATACTTAACATACAAAAACTGAGCAAAAGGGTAAAATCAGTCAGCAAGATTTATTTATTTATTTATTTATTTATTTATTTTTGTCTTTTGTCTTTTTGTCTTTTGTTGTTGTTGTTGTTGTTGTTGCTATTTCTTGGGCCGCTCCCGCGGCATATGGAGGTTCCCAGGCTAGGGGTTGAATCGGAGCTGTAGCCACCGGCCTACGCCAGAGCCACAGCAACGCAGGATCCGAGCCGCGTCTGCAACCTACACCACAGCTCACGGCAATGCCGGATTGTTAACCCACTGAGCAAGGGCAGGGACCGAACCCGCAACCTCATGGTTCCAAGTCGGATTCGTTAACCACTGCGCCACGACGGGAACTCCCAGATTTATTTTTCAAGAAAAATTTTGTATTTTTTTTTAAACTGTCTTTCTTCAATTATGGAATATATCCCCTAAATTGGGGAGTTTCAGACTATATAATCAAGTGAGCAGTTTTCAAGATTATCTCTTTTTCAGTGAAAAGAGTAGCCATTCTGCAATCAATTGCTCTGTGATCAAAGCACAGTAGTAATTCATAAACAGATCAATGATTTTATTTTTCATTGATATTTTATAGTTCAGAAAAATTTTGGTATTTTAAGAAAATATTATGTGACATATTCAGAATAGAGATGGATGAATTTACTGGGAAAATTTTGGTTTTTGGAATTCTCAGTTATTAATTTTTATTATCTAAAAATCCCTAATAGTACTAAAATCTTAAAGGAAGAAGAAAAGGATATTATTCTCACTCTGAATGTAAAATAAAGTTTTAGAAAAATGCAAAAGCTTATTAAACTTTCTTGAGTCAAATAAGTCAAATATGCCTCCAAGTATTTTAAGAATGCATTCTCCCAAGAGAATCAAAAGACAAATCACCAGATTGGGAGAAATGCAAAAGACATAGCTGATTAAGGATAGTTATCCAATGGAGTTCCCATTGTGGCTCAGTAGGTTAAGAATCTGACTGGTATCCATGAGGATGCTGGTTTGAGCCCTGACCTCGTTCAGTGGGTTAAAGATCCAGCATTGCCTTGAGCTGTGTAGGTAAAAGTCACACTTAGATCTGGCATTGCTGTGGCTATGATGTGGGCCAGAAGCTACAGCTCTGATTTGATCCCTAGCCTGGGAACTTATGCTGCAAAGTGCAGCCATAAAAAGAAAAAAAAAATCAAAATTCAGAGATAGTTATCCAGAATATACGAAGAACTCTTAGAAATCAAATGAGAAAATAAACAACTTAATGAAAAAGAGGCCAAACACCTTAAGAGATTATCTCGCCAAAGAAAATAAATAAATGACAAGCACAAGAAAATATGTTCCACGCTATAAGGCATCAGGGGAATGCAAATAAAGTAACAATAATATACCACTACACAGCTATTTTATGACCAATATATAGAACACAACAACGTCCAATGTTGGGAAGCTTGTGTAGCAACAGAGACTATCACTAATGGCTGGTGAAAGAGAGTTTGGCACTTTCTTAGAAAACTAAACATATTATTGTTATAAGATCTAGTGCCTTGGTATTTACCCAAAGGAGTTGAAAATTTATAGTCTCACAAAACTTGCATGTGCTATTTGTGTTTTATAGTAGTTTTATTTATACTTGCCAAAATGTGGAAGCAATCATGTGTCCTTCACTAGATAAGTGGTTAAATAAACTGCGATACACCCAGAAAATGGAGTATCATTCAGTGCTAAAAATAAATGAACTACCAAGCCATGCAGAGATAGTGAACCAATGTTAAAAGCATATTACAGAGTGAAAGAAGCCAGTATGAAAAAAATACATACTGTCTGATTTTAACTATGTAACATTCTGCAAAAAGCCAAACTATTAAGATAGTAAAAGTATCAGTGGTTGCCAGGTGTTGGGGAGAGGGAGGAACGAATAGATAGATCATAGATTTTTTAGGGCTGTGAGAATACTGTGTGGGTCTAAAATGGTGGATACCTGTCAGTATGTTTGTTCAAACCCATAAAATGTATAAGACCATGAATGAACTGTAATGCAAATTTTGATTTTGATTAATAATAATATGTCAGATGAAAACATCAGTAATAACTAACGAATCACTCTGGTGGGGGATATTAATAATGCAGAAGCTGCTCGTGTGTAAGACACAGATTATATGCAAAATATCTGTACCTTCCCTTCAGTTTTGCTGTTAACTAAAACTGTTCTAAGAAACAAAGTCAACATCAGAATAAAAAGCAAACAAATGTATCCTCCATTTAAAGTATATCAAACAGACAAGCTGAATACCGTAATCAATGACTTGACTAAACTGCATGCTCAATTCACTCTAAGAATCCCTTTATACAATCTTATTTTTTTCTAAGTTTATTGACCATTTGTTGAGATTAATGAACTAATTAATCATTAAGTGGTCAAAGCTTTATACCATCTTTAATAATTAAAAATTTATACCTTTGGTGCCAAAGTCCTCATTTCAATGGTGTCCTAACCAAAGGCAGTAAAATCTTTGAATATTGACAACAATAAAGGAAATGTAATCTTAAAATAATAATTTTTGTGTGAAATTGTTTTCACTTAATTGATTTCCTATTAGTATTTGGGAAGAACATTTCTTTATATATAAAAGATGTATGTTCATTATTTTATATCATTTTCTCCATAGCAGAAAATACTTAAGGTCTTACAACATTTTCCTCACCTTGTCTCCAAACTATTTGTCGACTTAGACATATCATTGTTATCCTTTATGAAGATCCAGTATACATATGAAAATAATGGTTTTAACTGTTCCCTCTTAGGCTTCAAATAGACACTACTCATCAGAGTTTCAGAGATAATGTGCTAGGCAAAGTATTTTGTAAAGCCTTTAAATGTAATTATTAGTAAAAATCTTATTAATGAAGGCAACATTATAAATACAATAAACATAATAATAAGGAAACCTCTGCAGAGACCAGCTCAGCAGGTGAGGGCTGAAGAACAGATGCTGTGGAACTTAAGAAAAAGTTAACATAAAACACAGAGACATTTATCCTAATCGAAGTTGGGAAGCGGGAGACTCAAGGTCTCAGGGACAAAGAGCATAGCCTTTTATTGTGCTCTTTAGGATTAAGTCAAGTGAGGAGGGGGCTATAGGTGCAGGATGTAGTTTTTTTTTTTTTTTCATTGTTATTTTAAAAGCCACATAGCTGGTAGATGGTTAAGCTTTTATTCTGACCTTTAGGCACTTAACAATCATTAGCATTTGAGGAAGCTTGGCATTAGCTGTCCATGCATAGCATCTAGAGAATCGTCATTGTGCAAAGATCCTGCCTATCTGCATCAACCTGGTGTGCCTGCTTTGCACCTTGGTTCTCCTTGCTGATGCATATTCTCCTAACGACTGCTCATAAACCACTTGGGGCCATGAGGTTCCTCTTTCTCTTATTTTAACAGGACATATCATGCTGTGCAAACAGCGTGCCAGTCTGCACAGATCTGGCATGCCAAGAGCAATGCATCATGTCCTCATGCAGCTGACCCTATGAATAACTTATGCCTTTAGGTCTTTGTTTTTAAGCTTAAGTCATTTACCAGCACTGTGACTGTTTTCTAAGCAGGAATATCGGGGTAAAGTAGAGCAGGACAAGATGGAGTTTTCAGCATAGAAGCAAAGAGGCTAAGAAAAGATTGTAGAAACATGTCTCTTGATAAACCTCTACTAAATAAAGGCTGAAAACATATTCAAAGTAATATGTATGCTCTTTATCAAAGAAGAAAAAATTATACCCAGAAGTGGGAATTCAAAAAATGAAAGAACAAACAGAATGGTCACATCTTTCAAGGAAAAAAAAAAAAATATATATATATATATATATATATATCTGTTTCTTAAGCTATTTTAAATTAAAATGTACAGTAACTAATCTACATTTATATCTTCACATTTAATAGTTCAGTCATAAAGTGAGAAGGGTGATAGTTTTCTACCCCAAATATAAGCACCTTTTATTGTTTGTTTGTTTAATTACCCAGGAATAATTTTAGTTACTTTTAAAGTATATTAAGTATTTTAATTTTTAATATTTAAAATTTTTATTTAGACAGTTGTCTATCAGATGACACTCACATATGGACATTTGCAGAAAATAAATTAGATATATATATGCATATACACACATCTATTTAGTTTCTTATGTAATCTTTAGACTTTTCTTTGAAAAATTTATTTTCACAGTTTCCATCATGAAGTGAAAAATATAATGCTTACAATGAGTATATCTCAAGCACACAATTATTTCATTTTCCTGAAAGTATTCTATTCTTATATTGGCATTTTTAACAATGGAACATTGTTTTATTTTGAATTTGAACAGGTTATTTAAAATTTATACAAATTCTTTGAATTTGTTATTTTGTAAAGAGTATTACATATATTAATTTGCAGTCATATTTAAGCTTGTGTTTTGTTCCTATTTATATTTGATGTGCTAAAATATATATTCACATTTAATCTGAAGTAGAGCAACTTTCACTGATACTTTCTTTGTATTTCTCTCTTTTTAGACATGGAAAGAATTGCAAAAGTTGCTATCAAGGGATATAAAATCAAATACTTCTATTTTATTTATTCCTTCATCTTTCTTTAATCAACAGTGCATTTATTCATACACCAGCTCATCTTTTGAGCCAGATGGTGGCTTACATTATCTGCTAAAGAATAATACATTGCTGTGGTGTTGGAACATAATGAACCTTCAGGCCTTAACCTTTCTTGAATTTATTAGTAAGAAATAATGTGGGAGTGGCTGAAGCCTAACCAGTTTATTTCTCTTTGTCGTTTTTAGAAATCCAAATGATTTTTAACACCTTCAGAAACAAGTTTGCCATGAAATGTTTTGGTTATTCTATCCAGAAATTAAAAAAAAAAAAAAAAAAAAACCTAAAGTCACTTTCCCCTTCTATTATTAATTTCATATATACTCATGGTAAATTACAGAGAACTATAAATTAGAAAAATAATAAATGATCTTCCGTAATATCACTCACCAAATGTAACCACGTTGATAACATACTTTGGTGTCATTACTTAAGTAGTCCATAGAACCTCTGTTTATTTCATTACTCCGTATGAAAATCCTATGGCTCTCCCATTCAGAATTTGATCTTTTCTCTCTACCTATACTACTATCAACCTCATTCCATAACATCCCTAATATCTTAACAGAGTCTATTTTTTGTCTTTTGAGGGCTGCACCCACGTCATATGGAGGTTCCCAGGCTAGGGATCTAATCGGAGCTGTAGCCGCTGGCCTATACCACAGCCACAGCAATGCCAAATCTGAGCCGCATCTGCAACCTACACCAGAGCTCACAGCAAGGCCAGATCCTTAAACCACTGAGTGAGGCCAGAGATCGAACCCTCAACCTCATGGTTCCTAGTTGGATTCTTTTCTGCTGTGCCACGAAGGGAACTCTGACAGAGTCTATTTTCAATAGCTAGTCATTGTGACACTTCTAAAATGGAAACTAAATCATGTCACTCTGTGCACCACCCTTCAGTATCTCCTTATTTTGCCCAGAGTATACACAAATATATCATATTATTTGGTTAAGAAAAAAAAACACATGATTACAAAACTATCTGAAATAATTGTATATAGAATTATAAGACAGTTTCATATGGTTTAAGAATCATTGAGTGATGAATGGCAGAATCCTTTATTCATCAAGGAATATTTGTGTATTTATATGCCAGGTGCTTTGTGAGATGAAAGATACAAGAAATTTAATGTAAAAGGCAATTAGTCTTTGATTTTTATATGATATTATAGTGTGGATAAAAGGAGCAGGAAATGCCAGTGGGAATTAACCACATCAATAGAGCACAGAGTTTCCAGGAGTGGGGTAACCGAGTAAAGGACAGGGTGACCTGGGAGAATTTGTGTAATTAGAATTCCATATGGGAGAAGGGAATAAAAATTGCTAATGTGCTTTGGAAAGGAAATATTGTATGTAATGTATTAGCCTACGAGGAGGAATCCTGATAAAGAACTCACAAAAATAAAGCTGTGTGGTGGCCCCTTTTGGAATGCGGCAGTATTGTCGAGTTCAGAAGGAATCAGATGGAGGGGTAGAGATAGCTTGAGAGGCAGGCAAGATGAGTTCAGTATTGCTGGGTGAGAAACAAAGATAGATAAAACATGTTCATTTTGCAGTTCATATAAATTAAGAAAGATGAGAATTGGAGTTAAAATCTAATAGGAATTTAGGTTGGCAGAATATATTGTAACTGTCTCAATGTATGAGATCATATGTCTACATGTTCTTTCCATGACAGTCATGTATATATCTTATTTTTATGTGAGTGGAGAACTATTATATAAAGAAATGTTGAATTTAAACATCACATTTTAATGCTGAGTTAAATCTTAACTAAACTGTGATCTTCACTTATCTTTAAGTCTCAAGTCCATTAGTTTATTGATAAATAAACAAATGTCTCATGGAAATGTAATGAAGAAAATTTCAAATAGGAAAATCAAATACTTAAGTGGTATTTCCAAAGACAGGTTGGACACAAGTATAAAGTAATTTTTGCTCTTTGGAATACTTATATAGTGTTTGCAGTACATCATACCTGATATAGATAGTTTAACCTTCATTGGCAAAAATCTTTTTCCAGGACATTACACCTACTGATTAGATCTAACCTTCCATAAACATCCTCTTCAAAATTCTTATTCAAACTTTCCTACGTCACAGACATTAAAAGCATATTCTCTTCTGTAAAAAGTATAGATCTTTTAGTCCATGCACACTCGTCATTTTATTTACTGTATTTTTATTGCTTGAACAGTTATTAGAAAGAATTTTTCTTCTTAGAATGGAGAAAAAAGTTACATTTCATCAAGTTTAAAGAGCTAAGCAACATGATGCATGAAAATTAATGTCAGTATAATCTTCTGAGGGAGTGTTGCTGGAAGCACTTTGTTAAAGAGGCCCGTTTCTTTTAAAGTTCACCATGTACGTATTGTGCCAATAGCCATGAGAGAATTATTATTTCTGACATTCATTTTTAGTGCAAATGCCAAACCATAGCTTTGGTCCAACAAGTGTATGTTGAGGTTACTGTGAGGGTGAGAGTGATGAAGGTAGAGGTCTATCTGTGAGTATCTGCCTTTTTACTAAATAAATAAATGAGCAGGGTCTTAGGACTGTAAATAAAATAACTTTGAACTGGGAGGCAGGGATGCATTTGTACAGGGGACAAATAAACTGGACCAGAAAAATAGATGGTTAAGAAAAGATAGGCACTTCTCTTCCCTCTGATCTATGCCTAGATTTCCCTAGGAGTATATCCTCTCAGAGACCTCATTTAGTGGGAATAGAAAATTAATGTCAGTATAATCTTCTGAGGAAGTGTTCCTGGAAGCACTTTGTTAAAGAGGTCCATTTCTTTAAAAGTTCACCATGTACATATTGTACCAGTACCCATGAGGGAACTCTTTTTTCTGACACTCATTTTTAGTGCAAATTAATATCTTCATTCTTGCTATTGCCTGTCTGTTGCTGGAAGCGAGTTACTCATTGTCCACATCTTTGAGGATTCTCTGTCTAATCATGTCAGGTCAAGATGTATGGAGCCTTTCAATTTGTTCTCCTTTGCCACAGTGAGGGGTACTGAAAATCCTGACACTAACCACTTAGCCAGAGGCTACACAGTAGGCACCTTCAAATAAAACTTAGGTGAAGGAAGGAACTGAAGTAACATTTTCTTTACCATTCCACTGCTGTGCCAACTGTACTTCAAGACAAATGTGTCATCTGTTATCATCTGATGGTCTACTTTTTTTTTCCCCATTTTTTTCCCCTGCAGGTTATAAAAAAAAACTGTCACCTAAGACAAAAACAGAAACAGAAACAAAAACATAGGACATAGTATTCACTGGCCACCGAAAGTCATATTGAATATATATTTTTTCTCCGCAAGGTGGTAATTAAATCTATAATGTTACAAGACTTTGTGTTCCAATCTAAAAGTGTAAATCAACAAGTACATTTTAAAATTTCGTGGGAGGAAATTAAGATGTCATTATCCCAGATTTTTATTAATCTGATGAGTAATACTAATACTTATGATTTCTTTAATATTGCCATAAATATTAAATAAAAATAGAATATAGAGTAAAAGACAAATTAAAATTAAAATTTATTAACAAAATAATTCTTCATATTATAGGCAATGTAGAGTCCCCTGGTGGCTTTGTGTTTAAGGATTTGGCATTGTCACTGCTGTGGCACAATTTCAATCCCTGGCCTTGGAACTTCTGCCTGCCACAGGCATAGCCAAAAAAAAAAAAGAAAGTCACCTTTTGAAGTTCCCTTGTGGTACAGTGGGTTAAGAATCTGGCATTGCCACCACTGTGGTACAGGCTGCAACTGTGACATGGGTTTGATCCCTGACCCAGGAACTTCCGTATGATGTGGGTGCAGCCAAAAAATCATAGGCAATATATTAATTATAGAAATGAGCATAAATCCTAGAGACAGACCATCGTTATCAAATACATGTGATAATGTTGAATATCAGTGAGATCTTTGGCAGGTAATTTCAATTTTCTGTGCCTTAGTTTCCTCATCTATTTATTTAGTAATGACAAATTCATAGTTTTTTTTAATATCTGAATTAATACATGTAAAATATATATCATATGACCTAATATTTCTAGTAATTCACCATTACAGGCATATTCTCATTAAATTGAATCAATCAACCACCATCACCACCACATATATTTTTCTTAATTGGCATAATTCTCATGAAATTTATGAAATGGAAGGAAGTATATTGCTTGATCTCAAATAAATCAATAATCAATAATAAACAATAATAAATAAATTGAGAATAAATAATAATAATAATAAATAAATCATGGAATAAAAAATTAAAGTTGAATTAGACTCAGGCAGATGCCATAAAAATGTGATAACATTAAAAAATTATCATAAAAATCTCAGTGTAAATATTACTTGTCAAATATTGTAACCTGTCATAGTGAGGCAACAGTCTACATATGCTGAAGGTAATATTAATTAATATTAATATTTTGCTACATATGCTGAAGGTAATTATTAGGGGGTACATTAAATGAAATATTGAAGTAACGAGTGTGAGTTTGATAGTTCAAATTCAAAAGGTACAAGCTCCATCCATTTGTAATTATGATATTACAAATGTTAAAAAATGTAGTTATGATTTTAATAATAATGCAGACAGACCCTACTGGATTTCATTCATATAGAAACTCTAATAATAAGAGCTGGATATAATACAAAAACAACTAACTGAAGACACTGGAGAGTAGAAAGAAGCAGATAGACTCTTGAGGACTGCATACTCAGAGGAGGGAAGGAGGAAGCTGAATGAAGCAATTTCCTAATATTTATGATTTTTGAACTTGAGACTAAATAGTAGAGTATGCATCAGGAGCAGGGCACCAGAGGAAAAAGATGAGGAACTAAGCATTTTTTTTTTTTTTTTGTCTTTTGTCTTTTTTAGGGCCGCACCCACGGCATATGGAGGTTTCCAGGCTAGGGGTCCAATCAGAGCTGTTGCTGCTGGCCTATGCCACAGCCACAGCAATGCCAGATCCGAGCTACCTCTGCGATCTACACCACAGCTAACGGCAATGCTGGATCCTTAACCCATTGAGCAAGGCCAGGGATTGAACCTGCAACCTCATGGTTCCTAGTCAAATTCATTTCCGCTGTGCCATGATGGGAATTCTAGAACTAAGTATTTTTAGCCAGGAACTAAGGGGAGTAAAGAAGCCTGGAAGGGAAAAAGCCAGAGATGAGATAAAGTTCTGCTTACAAACTCCCTGAATTTTCAGTCATATGGAAAACAGACTACAAAAACTCAGCTAAAATCAAAAGACCTGAACTAATACTGGAGTTGCTGCCCAAAAAATAGTGTTTTAAATTAAATTCTAGCAAAGATACTTAATTGACTACTAAAACAAAGGAAACATTCCTTAGAGAAAAATAATGGAATCCCAAATCCCCACAACTATACATTAAAAGGGGCTGGAATGCAATTCAAAATTATCAGAGAAATGAAAAACTAAAAAACCAAAAAAACACAAACAAAAGCAAAAAAAAAAAAGCAAAACAAACAACAAACAAGAAGATGGTACCTACTTTTAAGATAAAAGAAAATCAACTATATCTAATACCAAGATGAATTGCTTATTGTAAATAGAAGGATGTTAAAGCAGCTATTGTAATTGCCTTCAATGAAGTAAAGCAACTGCTTTCACAGGATGAAAAAGGAATTTATAGCATAAAAACACAAAGTTTCAATAGAAAGATAAGTTTTGAGATTTGATCAATATGGCAGTGGAGGAAGACCCTCGGCTCACCTCCTCCTATAAGCACCCTAAAATTACAACTCTTAATATAGCAGCTCCCTAGAAGAATGACCTCAAGACTATCAGAAAATATTTTACACAACTAAAGGTATAAAGAAGGACCCACAACAAGAGGAGTAGGAGTTGTGGAGATGCAATATAGTAAGGACCCTCAACCCTGGTTTGGTAACCCACAAACATGAGTATAGGCACAATTACTGAGGTTCTTCCAAGGAGTACAGGGTCTGTGTCCTGCCTGGGGCTCACTAGCCCAAAGTTCTGCATTGGGAATATCTAGCTTTGAAGTCCAGGGGGCTTGCTTAAAGGAGAGCTGGAGAACTGTAAGAGAGAGACTCCATTATTTTCTTTTATATATATATATATTCCCCCCCCCCCTTTTTAGGGCTGCACCTGTGGTATATGGAAGTTCCCAAGCTAGTGTTGAATTGGAGCTGAAGCTGCCCACTTACACCACAGCAACACCAGATCTGAGCTGCATCTGACCTACACTACAGCTCATGTGAAGACTAGATCTTTAACCCCCTGAGCAAGGCCATGGATCAGACCTGCATCCTTATGGATACTAGTCAGTTTCATTACCACTGAGCCCTAAGGAGAACTCCCAAGACTCCATTCTTAAAGAGGGTGCCCAAAAGCTCACATGTTCCAAGTCCTACCACAGAGGCAACAATTGGAAAGGAGTCTTGGTCAAACCCATGTCCTAATCTTCCAAAGAAGTAGGAGGCAACTGGGTTACCCAGCGGGAACATATAGACACTGGTACAGCCATTTTATGTGACTTATTCTACCAGAAAGACACTGATACTAGCAAGTACTTTGAAGTTCTCCCTCTAATCTATTAGCACCAGAGCTTACCCAACCACCAGCAGGCCAGCACCAGTCCTGAGCCTCTGTAATGACCACAGCCCACTATCCCAGATCCAGGCCTCACCCACTACAAGGACAATGCCAGTAGAGGATAACTGGAGCCATATAGCAGCTGTGCTAGGACGTCTTCTCAGCCACCAGCTTGATAGCAGCAGCCCTGGAACTCCCAAGACCATACAGCCAGTTGTGCCTGGACCTGAACCCTACCAAAGCTACTGTATAAAATAAGGGCTGGCAGCCAAGTGGGCTGGAGCCAGCTTTGCTTACTAGTATAGCCATAATAGTTGGTCATGCCACAACAAAAGGGCCCATGCAGCCCACATAGGGGGTGCTCCTAATGCTTATAGCTCTGATGATCAGAGAATATACTGCTGGGCCCACAGGACATCTCTTAAGTAATACACTTCTCCAATATCAGGAAATGTAGCTGAACTAACTAATGATAGAAATAAATTGAGAATTGGGCAAAATAAGAAGAGAGAAGAATATATTTTAAATAAAAGAAAAACACAAAAATCCACAAGAAGAGCTAAGTGATGTCAAGATAAGCAATCAACCCAACAATATATTCAAAGTAATCATCATAAAGATGCTCAATAAACTCAGGAGAAGAATAGATTAACACTGTGGGAAGTTTAACAAAGAGTTAGAAAATATAAAGAAGAACCAAACAGAACTGAAGAATACAATAACTGAAATAAAAAAATATACTAGGAGTTCCCTTCATGGCTCAGTGGTTAACAAACCCAACTATGATGCATGAGGATGCAGATTTGATCCCTGGCCTCACTCAGAGTGGGTTAAGGATCTGGTGTTGCTGTGAGCTGTGGTGTAGGTCATGGACACAGCTCAGATCCCATGTTGCTGTGGCTGTGGTATAGGCTGGCAGCTGTAGCTCTGATTTGACCCCTAGCCTGGGCACTTCATATGCCTGGGCACTTCATATGCCACAGCCCTCAAAAGCAAAAACAAACAAACAAATCCCCAAAAATCCAAAAAACAAACAAAAATGTTAGAGTGACTTAATAGTGGCTTAGATGAATGAATGAATCAGAAGAATGAGTCAGTGAACTGGAAGATAGAGTAATTGAAATCACCCAAGTTGAATTAAAAAAAAAAAGTATAGTTTGAGATCTCTGGGAAAACATTAAGCATACTAACATTTACATTTGGGGGTTCCAGAAAGAAAAGAGATGGAAGAGAGGGCTGTGAATATATTTGAAGAAGTATTATCTGAGAATTTCCCAAAGCAGAAAAGGAAATAGTTTCCAGGTCTGGGAAACACAGAATGTCCCAAATTTGGTGGGACATAAAATATTAGGAGATAAAATATTCCCAAGGTGAATCTAAAGTGATCTATGTGAAGACTTTAGAGCTAAAGAGAAAATCTTAAAAACAGCAGGAGAAAGCTACTAGTTACATACAAGAAAACTCCCATAAAACTATGAGCTTACTTTTTATTACCGTAATTTTTTGTGGGGGGGGGTTCTTTAGGGCCACACCCATGGCATATGGGGGTTCCCAGGCTAGAGGTCAAATTGGAGCTACAGCTGCCAGCCTACACCACAGCCACAGCAATGCAGGATCCAAGCTGTGTCCGTGACCTATGCCACAGCTCATGGCAATGCTGGATCCTTAACCCACAAGGTCAGGGATCGAACCCCCTACCTCATGATTTCTAGTCGGATTCATTTCTGCTGTGCTACCATGGGAAATCCTGACCTTACTTTTTAGAAGAAATTTTGCAGGCCAGAGGGAGGAGCATGATATAGTCAAAATGATGAAAAGAGAAAACCTATGACCAAAAATACTCTATACAAGTCTATCATGTAGACTTGAAAGAGATATAAAAAACATTTTTGCAGATAAGCAAGAGCTAAAACGGTTCAATGCCACTAAACTGTTATTACAAGAAAAGGTAAAAGGAATTCTATAAGCAGAAAAGATTACAACTAGAAATATAAAAATTATAAATGAAAAAAATCACATTCATAAAGGCAAATATATATAAACGGAGTAGATCAACCACTTATAAAGTGGTTTAATACAGTGGAATATTATCAGTCATAAAAAAGAATGGCATCTTGTATTTGTGAAAATATGGGTGGACCTAAATGGTATTATGCTAAGTCAAATAAGTCAAATAGAGAAAGACAGATACTATATGTGGAAACTTGAAAAGAAAACAAAAACCAAACAAAACAGAAACAGAGTTATGGAGAACAAACTGGTGTTTGCCAGGAGGAGCAGTGTAGAGTGATGGGTGAAATAGATGAGAGCTGTTAAGAAGAATAATCTTCCAGTCACGTCGACCCTTAAAAAATGCAGGGGTTAGAGGCACCAACCCTTTGCACAATGAAAAATCAATGTAGAATTTAGAATAGGCATTCCATATCCATGGTTTTGCATCCTCAGATTCAACCAACTTTGGACAGTATAGTACTGTAGTACATAGTTACTGGGGAAAAGATCTACACAAGTGGACCATCACAGATTAAATGTGTTTTTCAAGGCTGAACTCTATAGAATAATTAAATTATAAGGATAAAATGTACAACATAGGAAATGTAATCAATAATATTTTAAGAGAATTGTTGGTGACAGATGGTGACCAGACTTATTGTGATGATCATTTTTTAATTTATAAAAATATTAAATCAATATGCTGTATACATTAAACTGTTACAAATTGTAAGTCAGTTATACTTCAATAAATAATTTGAAGAGATAATCTCAACAGAGAACTGTAAATAATTTAAATGAACCAAATGGAAATTATAACACTGAAAAATATCTACAATTTAAAAATAAATCACTGGATTGATATAATATTTGAATGAAGATAACAATTAGAGTAAATAAAATTGTATATCAATAGAAAGTATCAATTTGAAAAACAGAGATAAAATATTTTAAAATTAAGTAAAACTGTATCTATTCCGTACTACAAATGTAATTGAAATTTTATATGGAAGGGAGAGAGGCTTGAATTGGAGGGAGAATATTTAAAGAAATAATACCTGCTAATTTCCTAAATGTGAAAAACAGTAGAAATTTACAGGCACAAAAGCTCAAAAATACTAAATAGAATAAACAGAAAGCTCAACCTGAGGCATATAATAACAAAATTTTTGAAATCTCAACATCAAAATCTAACATTGTGAGCAGTAAGAAAAAACAGCCGTGTTGCACATAGGTGAACATGATTCAATTAATAACTCAATTCTTATTGGAAACAAAGTACTGAAGGAAAAGAAAAAAATGAAATTATCAACCAAGAATTTTATGACAAAAATATTTTTCAAAAACAAAGGCTAAATAAAGGTATTTTGGGAGTTCCCGTCGTGGTGCAGTGGTTAACGAATCCAACTAGGAACCAGGAGGTTGTGGGTTCCATCCCTGTCCTTGCTCAGTGGGTTAATGATCCGGCGTTTCCGTGAGCTGTGGTGTAGGTTGCAGACGCGGCTCGGATCCCGCGTTGCTGTGGTTCTGGTGTAGACTCGCAGCTACAGCTCCGATTTGACCCCTAGCCTGGGAACCTCCATATGCCATGGGAGTGGCCCAAGAAAAGGCAAAAAGACAAAAAAATTTTTTTTTAAATTAAAAAATAAAGGTATTTTGTAGAATTTATCACCAGTAGGCCTTCTTTAAAAGAAATGCTAAAGAAAGTTTTTCCTGGATGAATGGATATGTACCACATGGAACCATGTCTTACAGAATAGAATGAGAAGTATAATAGCGGTAAATATTTGTATTTATGCAAAATAATATTTTTATATTTCTCAATCTTTTCCTATAGCTTTAAAAATAAATTGCATAACTCTTAAGGGCAGTCATTACAATGATTGTATTTTAAGGTACACCATATTACAAAATACATATCTGCCATAACAAAAAGTATGAAGCATATGAATTTAGAATTTTAAGTTTCTATATTTCATTTCAGGTAACACCATAGTAATCATAAGTGTACTGTCAAAAATTTAAAACATATTTTAATTTCTAAAGTGGAAGTTTTAAAAAGCGTATATTCAAATAACATCAAAAGAGGCAAATTGGAACTAAAAATAGATCAAGTGAATAGAAAACAATAAAATTGTGAACATGAATCAAATCATAAAATCATTTCATTAAATATTAGTGGACAAAGTAAGCAAAATAAATAGCAGATATTGTCAGAATTGATTTTTTATTTTTTATTTTTATTTTTTTGTCTTTTTGCCATTTCTTGGGCCACTCCTGCTGCATATGGAGTTTCCCAGGCTAGGGGTCAAATCGGAGGTGTAGCCGCCGGCCTACACCAGAGCCACAGCAACGAGAGATCTGAGTCGCCTCTGCGACCTACATCACAGCTCATGGCAACGCTGGATCCTTTAACTCAGTGAGCAAGGGCAGGGATCGAACCCTCAACCTCCTGGTTCCTAGTCGGATTCACTGCGCCACGACGGGAACTCCTGAATTGATTTTTTAAAATGCAACTATATGTATATGCAAGGGTAAACATTAAATATCAAGATACTATAAGCTATAATAGATGAAAAAATATGTATTATGCAAACAGTAAGTTTAAGAATACTAATGTGTTTTTGGATTATGAGACAAAATAGTTTCCAACAAAAAGTACTGTAAGTGACAAAGTAGGACACCTAATTTTGATAAAAGGATATATTTTAAAATCATCAATTTTATTTTTCAAACAAATCTTCAGAATTTGTGAAGCAAAAATAGAATTAAAGAGGATATACAATGTTACAATCTTAATTTAAAAATTAACACCATTGTTTAGACAATTAATAGGACATCTAGACAAAACAAACAAAGCAAAAGAGAATATACCAATCATTTATTGTGATTTAATTGATGCTCACAGATTTCTCCGTTCAACACTGTAGAACACATGTCTTTTTAAGTGCACAGGTGTATTTACCAAAACAATACATGCTAATTCATTAAATAAGCCTCACTATGTGTTACAAAATTAAAATAATATAGAATACAGTATCCTACCATAATAGCTTTAAGCTGAGTTAATTAAAATGACTAGGAAAACACAAAATGTTTTACATTTTCAACATCCACATATTTTGTAAATTAAGATTGTTTACCTCAATCTTCTCAGTACTTTTTCTCTTTTTTGTTTTCTTTTGCGTTTAATATTTTTATTACTTTATGTTTTATCTCCTTTAGTGGTTTTTTCACTCTGTTTTTTAATTTTAGTAGTTAATTTAGAATTTGTAATATATATTTTTAACTTATCAGTCTGTATTCGCATTATGCTACACAACTTCAGGTAAAGTGGAAGAATAATGAACTGACTTTATTTTAAATTTATTTGAATAATAATAGCATATGTATAATTTCCTTCCTTTTATAACATTTCTGATATTTATTTTATCATATACATTTGTGTTCCCATAATTACTCCAGAATTGTCTGATTAGCTTATTTTCATCAATGAGATTGTTGTGTGTGTCTGCTCATCCATGCGCGTGCAAGTGTGTACATGTGTATTTAGGTTTTTTCTTCTAGGATTTTCTTTGTAAATTCTTCCTCCCTTCCCTCTAGAAGAGTAGATTGCTCTCAAAACTGTTCTTGCAGGAGTTCCCAAGATGGCTCAGTGGAAATGAATCTGACTAGCACTATGAGGACACAGGTTCAATCCCTGGATTTGCTTAGTGGGTTAAGGATCTGGCATTGCCTTGAGCAGTGATGCATGTCACAGACACAGCTCAGATCTGGTATTGCTGTGGCAGGCATAGGCTAGTGGCTCCAGCTCTGAATCAACACCTAGCCTGGTTGGGGTTGGGATAATCCAAAAACCCAAAAAACTTATTGCAGTGTTTTAATTATGTCCTATATTGCTACAGGTACTTAATTTGAGGATGGGAGGAGAGGGTATGCATAGAATGTTCCATACTAGGCTAAATTATAAGATCTCTTTTTCCTCTTTACTAATTTATTTCTATATTCTCATTTATTTGTACATAGATTGATAGAAGGACTATGGCTTGTAGCAGCAAGTTTCATGTCATCTCTTTAAATTATCTGGACTTATGTAGCAACTACATTTAGATAATGCAAATATTTATTATCCATTTCTTTACCTTAAGAATACAGGTGAAATAATGAGAAAATGAAAAAGTAATTCAGTTTTGCATTCTTTGTTCACGTCTTTAAAATGCTTTCACTTTTGATTGATTCTCTAGCTGGATGTAGAATTGTAATTTGGAATTGTTTTTACTTCTATTTTTATTGCAGTCTTTTTTCCCCTCTAAACTACAGTTTTTCTTGAAATTTGCTATATATGATAGACTTGTTCTTTTGCTGTTAATTGTGCAGATCACTTACGGAAATTTGGAGACTGTCCTTCAGTTCTGAGATATTGTTCTTGAATATCTCACATCTGCTCCTCTGTTATCCTTGATTTTAAAATTATAGATTACTGAAGACAATATTATTACCATGTCAGTACAACTCAAAATAATGCACAGATTCAATGCAATCCCTATCAAAATCTCATTAACTTTTTGTGCAGAAATTGAAAAATCTATCCTAAAATTCATATGGAATCTCAAGGGATCCCAAACATTTATGAAGAAGAAAGTTGGAAGTCTCAGATTTCTTGATTTCAAAACTTATTACAAAGCTATAGTAATCAAAATAGTGTAATATTAGACTAAAATTTATACCCCAATAAAATAGAGAATCCAGAAATAAACCCTTACTTTTATGGTCAAATGATATTCAACAAAAGTACAGGATGATTCAGAGAAGAAAGGACAATCTTTTCAACAAATGGTGCTGGGAAAACTGAATATCCACACTGAAAAGAATAAAATTGGACCTTTATCATATACCACATTCAAATCTTAACTCAAAGTGGATCAAAGGCTCAAATGTAAGAGCTAAATGTATAAAACTCTTAGAAGAAAACATAGGGGAAAAACTTCATGACAATGGACTTGGCAATGCTTTATTGAATATGACATCAAAAGCACAGACAAAAATAAACCTAGGTGTTGGGCTACATCAAAAGTAAATGTCTGTGCATCATAGGACAATCAACACAGACAATCAACTAGGAACCATGAGGTTGTGTGTGCGATCCCTGGCCTTGCTCAGTGGGTTAACCATCTGGTGTTGCCGTGAGCTGTGGTGTAGGTTGCAGATGCGGCTGCGTTGTTGTGGCTCTGGCATAGGCTGGCGGCTACAGCTCCGATTGGACCCCTAGCCTGGGAACCTCCCATATGCCACGGGAGTGGCCCAAGAAAAGGCAAAAAGACAAAAAAAAAAAAAAAAAAAAATAGCAAAAGGACTTAAATAGACAAGTATTTAAAGAAGATATACCAATGGCTCATAATTACATGAAAGGATATGTAACATCATTAATCATTAGAGAAATAACACTTCAAACCCAGTGAAATACTACTTCACATTTTTTATAGCCATGGTTAAATTCATTTTTCTATAGATTCTAATTAAAACAATTTTTAAAATTAAATCTTCTATACCTTTTTTATTTCTTTTTTTTTCTTGTTTTTTTCTTTTTTCTTTTGCAGGGAAGCTGCACCTGCATTATATGGAAGTTCCCAGGCTAATGGTCTAATCAGAGCTGCAGCCTAAGCCATAGCCACAGCAATACAGTATCCGAGCCACATCTGTGGCTTATACCATAGCTCATGACAATGCTGGATCCTCAACCCACTGAGCATCCTAATGGATGCTAGTTGGGTTGGTAACCCACTGAGCCACAACAGGAACTCCTACCCTTATTTATTTATTTATTTTTTGTCTGCTGCCCTTTTGTTCTCAAACCATTACAGGGAGAATTATATAATCTTGCCCTTTTTTGTGGACTCTAAATCCTAAATTCTGTCCTTCTAATCTAAAGGTGATGTTAGTAGCTATGCCTAGTCTCTTACATACTCAGACACCTCTTGTTGAATCACTTTAATCTCTACTACATGACCTTAAATATAAAGCTTATCTCCAAGTCCATCTTCTGTGTTATTAGCCCTCTAATTCCCTCAAAGATATTTTAAAATGCTTTCCATCTTAGCCAATTTTTTGACAACAGAAAATAAATAATTGCCCTACTGCCATTACTATCCTTTGTTATGATTTTATGTGGTTTTCTTTATGGCATTTATCTCAGAAATGTTTTAAATTAATAACAAAATTTATTTTGTATGAAATTCAATTATAAAGTAGCAGAATACTTTTATGATTGTATAGTAAGAGAGATGGATTTTGAAACTTCAGTCAACATACTCTGCAAATGATGTGACAAACAACTTGTATCTCAATATTTGTTTATAGAATTGCTAAAGTACCTAAATTTGACACTTAACATCAGAAAGTAGTGACTTATTTTTAATTGATGTATTTTTTATTCAAGAATAAAATTTCGTTACAGAATATTCACATTAGTTTTATTTCACAGAATTCAATGATTGTGTGGAATTAGTCTAAATTGTTTAAAAATGGTACAGCCCAGTATAAGTTGGATTTCTAATTAAAAAAAAAACGAATAGGAATTCCCATCATGGTACATTGGAAAGCAGTCTGACTAGGAACCATGTGGTTGAGGGTTTGATCCCTGGCCTCACTCAGTGGGTTAAGGATCTGGCATTGCTGTGAGCTGTCGTGCTACAGCTCTAATTAGACCCCTAGCCTCGGAACTTCCCTATGCCACAGGTGTGGCCCTAAAAAGGACAAAAGACAAAAAAAAAATAAAAATAATATAAAAACAGGTAAACTATCTCTAGCTAATTGAATTATTTTTAATTCTTTAAAGATTTATATGAAATATTTTAATTTTGCTAAAGGAGTAAATCAGTATTTATGTACATAAAATTCTACAATGAAGTAGGATTTGTCCTGTATTAGCTTCAAAAGGAGGTGTCTTGAGGCAAGAATTAGAGTAGTTGATATGTCATTGCTATAATATATTTTGTCTATGCTTTCCTAAGAAAATTAGATATAAGGGAGATATAATTTTTAAAACTCAAATCTATAATGTAGTTATTGTTATAATTTGATTTTATAGATGAAGAAAGGTGAGGATAAGTAATTTGTCCAAGTTTTCATCAATAAGTGAAAGAGTACATTGTCTAAATCTCTTCAAAATATAAGTTAATGTAATTTATCTGATATAGAAATAAAGTACCTAGAAAATCAGAGCTTCTCAGTCTACTGGAGGAACTTCTTTGATAAAATATGCAATATCATATTTAAAGTAATGAATATTGGAGTTCCCGTCATGGCGCAGTGGTTAATGAATCCAACTAGGAACCAGGAGGTTGTGGGTTCAATCCCTGGCCTCGCTCAGTGGGTTGGGGATCTGGAAATGCCTTGAGCTGTGGTGTAGGTTGCAGAGGCGGCTTGGATCTCACGTTGCTGTGGCTCTGGTGTAGGCTGGCAGCTACAGCTCCAAATAGACCCTAGCCTGGGAACCTCCATATGCTGTGGGAGTGGCCCTAGAAAAGGCAAAAAGGCAAAAACGCAAAATAATAATAATAATGATTATTAAAGACTAATTAATTATATTTGAGCAATGTTTCTCTCAAAGCAAACTCAAGGTCAAGTCTACCCAATGTGGAATTGAAAATACTGACTGAACAAGTAATTGCATATGTGTTTACATGTGTAGTTATATATTGATAAGTGCTAATATTGATTTTGCTTACAGTAATTTGGGAAGTTCTTTTTGATCCTTCCTTTTTGTTAAAACTAGAAAAACTTTTTTTGGCAAGTCATGTTTTATACCATAAATTAAGCAGAAAATAATCTTTAAATTCTTAGAGGAGCTGTGGTCTCATAGTAATAGATGTAGGTAAAGATAGTACTAGATTTTTTTTTTTTTTTTTTTTTTTTTTTTTTAGGGCCGCATTCACAGCATATAGAGGTTCCCAGGCTTGGGGTTGAATCAGAGTTACAGCTGCTGGCCTACACCACAGCCACAGCAACATGGGATCCAAGCTGTGTCTGCGACCTCCACCACAACTCACAGCAACACCGGATCCTTAACTCACTGAGCAAGGCCAGGGATTGAACCCACAACCTCATAGTTACCAGCTGGGTTCGTTAACCACTGCGCCATGAAGGGGGAACACTCTAGATTTTTTTAAAAAATTAAATTCTTCTGTGAATCATGAATAACATCATATTTTTCATCTTTGTTTTAAAATTATCTCAATGTCCTCAAAACTGTGAGCTAATCATATGATATGAAGAGAACAATCTTTATTCGTGGATTTTAATTCTAAAAATTTATCTTTTTTTCTATTAATGACATTATCTGATATTCAAGATAAATATCTGTGTTTTTAGTGAAAGAGCAAGGTAATAAATGAAATAGAAATAATTCAGTTACAATAAGAGAAACATTTTTAAAAACTAAAAGCTTTTCAAGAATCTGATACACAATTTTCCAGGAAAAATGACATTTTGTGATGAATGCTCCTGCCCCAATATACTTTTCTTTTAGAGTATATCATCATAAAAGCCATACAATTTTTTTTTTTTTTTTTTTTTTTTTGTCTTTTTAGGACCATACCTGTACCATATGGAAGTTCCCTGGCTAGAGGTTGAATCAGAGCTGCAAGTGCTGGCCTGTACCATGGCCACAGCAATGCCAGATGGGAACTGTGTCTACTACCTACACCACAGCTTGCAGCAATGCCGGCTCCTTAACCCACTGAGTGAAGCCAGGATTCAAACCCACATCTTCATGGATACTAGTCAGGTTTATTACTGCTGTGCCACCATGGGAACTCAATATTTTATTTTTAAATTTTAAAAAAGGTGAGAATGTTATTTTAAATTATCACTTTTTTTGGGTTAGGTGAAGGTAAATTTGTTCCCTTAAAATGTAGTTTTTCAAGATATGTTTCTATGATACTGTCCTATATTTAGTATCAATTTACTACCTCTATGGAATTTATCTTCCTAATTTCAGAAGGAATCTAATTTTTCACTTACATTTTTACTTCCAATTGTCCCAAATAACAAAATGTGTAATTTTTATATAGTATTAAGAACAATTCAAAAAATTTTTTTCTTTTATCTAAGCATAAAATTAAAGGTAGCAATATCTCCTTGAGTTGAAAGGATTATCTTGAAGTTCTCATTGTGGCTCAGTGGTAACAAACCTGACTAGTATCCATGAGGATATGTGTTTGATTCCTGGCCTCACTCAGTGGGTTAAGGATCCAGTGTTGCCATGAGCTGTGATGAAGGTTGCAGATGAGGCTCAGATCCTGCATTGCTGTGGCTGTAGTGTAGGCTGGTGGCTGCAGCTCCAATTCAACCCCTAGTCTGGGATGTGCTGCATGTGCAGCCCTAAAAATGCAAAAAAAAAAAAAGAAAGAAAGAAAGTTTATGTTATTTAACATGCTTATCTGTACCTCATCTACATAAGCAACTCATGGAATTGTTATCATAAATCAGAAACAGTCCCAAGCTGGGAAGACAATGAGAAAGAAGAATCAGGGAAATAATTTAATTATGCAAATATTGCTTTTACTAAGTCTCCTTCTGTTACACACAAAGTTAAACCTGTTTGAGCTGGCATATTACTAGCTTTCTCTTTAGAAGATCCCATTACCCCAGAATATTTCTGAAATATAAACCAAAGCTGAGATTTTTACTTTAACTTCTGAATTTTAGATTATGCAGAAACGGCTTAATATTAAGTGACTCAGTAATTTCTGGAAACAGTAGTCAAATGCTGATGCACAAATAATAAGCATGAATTATAAAAATTAATTTTCAAAAATGTTGGGGGCCCCAGTACCAGGGCGCCCCAGTACCAGGTTCATGCCATTATGAGTGTATTTAACATCAATTTCATTTTCTTTGTCATCATCAGCCATAGGAAGCTGACATAATAAGTGATTAACTCGAGATATTATATTTCTCTTATCATAAACTGTACCCCATTTTTGGTAAAAATCGTGTGTTTATATCTCTATTTCTAAATAGCTTAGGATAAAACCCACTCTGTGATATACATGATAGCAAAGGAAAATAAGCAAATTTAAAATTTTCTTTTAGTAATATCCATGGTCTGCAAAGGGGAAACAACAGCAACAACAAAAATAGAACCAACAAAAACCAGATGTAAGAAGAAGGAATGTTCTAACAAATTGACTTCATTTTTTTCCAGTTGTAGGATTATATAATATTAATAAAACTAGGTATTGATAACCTTTTAATGAAACTATTTTCAGCAGTACATTTTAGTTCATATTACATTTGAGTGTTCAAAAGAATATTGACAATCATAAGTATTGATGGGTCAGCTATTATGGGAAAGATTGCTTTCTAAATTGTGTTTTTCCATACATATTTTATGTCCTCTTTTTAGATGAGTTCACATGCACATACATGGGCTTTTTTACATACTTTCCCCAGGCAAGTCTTAAGGTAGGAAAAAAAAAAATGGACCAAAATAAAGAATAATCCACTGAAGACTGAGAGATATTTCAATGATAATTTTCATACTTTCTTAAAGAAGACAGTGATTTCATCCTCCCCTGACATTGTAAAATAATATTAATGCTATTTAATTGTATTTCATTTCAATAAACATTGATAAGGCACTTAGGGACCATTCAATGAATATGTAGTCAATTTCAGATTAAGCAAGAGTAGATGACTATGTGAAAAGGCTTCACATGGAAAAAATAAAATATTGAGTCTAAGAAGTATTTCCACAGCAGTGGAGTCAGAAATTTTGGAAATCTGCTTTCCCTTATAGTCAATGAGAATACTGGCACTCTGAAATAAAACCATTGAATTAATGAAAATTAACAAATTAAAGAAGAAATCACAGGTAAACATTAACTTTTGCATCGATTAAACACACATTAGGTCAAAAACTAAGGGATGCATCTAAAACAGGGTTTACAAGGAAATGTATGGCTGCGAATACTTACATAGTGAAAGATATAAGATCTCAAATCAGCAACTTAAGCCTCCACTTTAAGAAACTAGGAAAAAAAAAAAAAAGGCAGAGTAAATCCAAAATAGGTGAAACAAAGGAAATAAGTATTAGAGTGGAAATAAATGAAATAAAAAATGCAAAAAACAATGGAGAGAATCAATGAAACCAAAACCTGGTTCTTTTGAAGATAAGTTGAAATGGCAAACTTCAGCAGTGATCAAAAATTTGAGAACTTTGAGTAAATTCTTAAAATTGTGAATGAAAATGTTAGTCAGCCTTCCCTATCCATGAAGATGTGTAAAGATAACCGACTGTATTGATTGCACTTCATCTTTTTATAGAAGGATTTTGGTATCCATAGAAGCTCCTGGAACCCATCCCAAAGGATATGTAGGGAAGATTGTATAGATTTGTTTATCATTTTGTTATCCTATTCTGTAATGTTTCTGTTTATGTCTATTCCAGTCTTCTTACTTGTCATTTTAATCAAGATGTGTAGGATTTACTTATGTTTTTGGATGTTATAATTTCTTGTAAACATATAATTCAAATATCTCCCTATGTTTATGGCTGGTATTTCCTTGTTTTCTTAATTAAATCTACTGATGAGATTTTTTTAATTTAACTGTTTTAATCGTTCCCCATATTTGTTGTTTAAGAACTCTTTCCCTATCTTGAAGTTTAATATATTTTTTAAGCAGTCAGGAGAGCACAATGAGGGACACAATCACACCTTTTCCTTATCCCTTGATAGACATTAATTAGTGCATGTTGGGCTTGGATGTGATCACTGGGCTCAATACACTGCTTTCATTGATTTTTCAAATAAGCCTTAAAGCTATGAAGAAGAAACAAACTTCTTTATTTTTTTCCCAGTGGTTAATTTAATTTTCTCCCCTACTGAACCAAATTGTTTATTTGTTAGCACAGTCTTTATTTATCACCTCTTCGTGTTTCCTGTCTATTGCCAGTGCAATTACAGATCATAACAATTAACAGCTGTTTCTTTGTAGTTCTAGTTATTAATTATTTTTGCCTAGGAACAACTTTTTCCAAATTTCAAAAAAATAATGTTTTTGTCTTTTAATAAAGTTATGTCTTATAATTCAATTTCTAAGCGATAAGCCTGAAAATTGTGACAGTCATGTTAATATTTAACACACATATATATTTGATTAATATTAAATATTTACGAATGTCTTATAACTCACATTATGAGTTATGACCCTTAAAACTCACACTGCAAATACACATGTTATTTGATGTTATTCCTATAAAATTAATCCACTTTTGAAACTTTCACTGCACAAATAGTTATTGTTTCTTCTGTTATTCTCAAATATTGAATATCTTTAGTAACTTTATTCTTATCTTTCATCGTTCTGCATTAATTCTTTGTTGTTTGATCTTTATTAGCCTGGCTTTCTGATAGGATGTTTAAGTCTTGACCTAGAAACAAGTACCTTAATGCTTTCACAGAATATATTTTTAAATTATATGTGGACTTTTTTTTTTAAACATCAAGTGAAAAATATTTGGTATTTAAGAGAAAAGAGTTTTTAAAAAGTACTCAGAATACAAGAATACATATGCATGCCCTCTTAATTTCCTTTATATTTAGCTTCTTGTTAAGTTCATGTAGCTTAACATTGATCAAAGTAGGTATTTATTTCCTTATAAAGGCAGGTCAGTAAAAAACATGAAAGACTATTGGTATAATTCTAGATGAAATTAAGGTTTCTTCTTCGAATAATGATATCGTAATTCATTCAAATAACTGATATATGCATATAAGACATAATTTGACCACTCAAGGTACATCCCTTTGTGTAGTGCTATATGTGATTTCATTTACTTGATTCCATTACTGCATTGAATAAAGTTATTTTGTTCTTTGTAAATACTACGTAAGACAGAATATCTCACAGGTTGATTTAATGTTTAGAATGGCATAGAAATACTTGGGTCATATGACATATATGTATATAACCGTGGATATACACTCTACTCTAGATTCTGGGTTCTACAGAACAAAGAAAATCACGTCAGATTATTTTGTAGCCTTAAAAGACCCTGATGATTAACCTGGATATTTTTTTAAGAGAAAATAACAAAGAAATATAATAGTTTTTCTGCCCTCTGCCCCTTTATTTGTCATTCATTCAACATTTATTGAACAGCACAGGTTAAAGGTTAATATTTGTGAGAGAAATTAATATCCATTTGGAATGAATCATATTGAATCAACCAAATAAATGTCATCACTGAAAGAGTCTTAATTTGTCATTCAAAGGATGGAAAATGGAGTTCCCTTCATGGCTCAGTGGTTAATGAACCCAGCTAGGATCCATAAGTATCCAGGTTCCATCCGTGGCCTTGCTCAGTGGGTTAAGGATCCAGCTTTGCCATGAGCTGTGGTGTAGATCTCAGACTTGGCTTGGATCTGGTGTTGCTGTGGCTGTGGCATGGGCCAGCAGCTACAGCTCTGATTAGATCCCTAGCCTGGGAAACTCCATATGCTGCAGATGTGGCCCTAAAAGGACAGAAAAATAAAGGATGAAAACAACATATTGACAGTTACTTTGTATCATTACCTATGCTTTTATTGGCTGCAAGGATTAAGAAAAGAGAAAATTTTGTTATGATTCATGGGCTAAGTCAACTGATGGTGAATGAATGCCTTTATGAGACAGAGAACAGTGTAGCTTTAACAAAATTGAGTGGTTGAGTCCAGTTTTTAAAAGTGTGTGTGTGTAATTAGAAATGTAAGTAAGACATTGAATACATCATCCTCAATTCAAGATAGAGGAACCCTAAGCTGGATATATAGGATAGGAAGTTTGTGTGCATGTACATAGTAGTTAAAGGCACATGAAATTATGTAGGAGAGAGTAGAAGTAGAGAGAAGTAGACTTGGTAGCACTGTAGCATTTTAAAGTTGTATAGAAGATAAAGACCCAGCAAAAAAAAAAAAAAAGATTGTACAAGTGCTTCCATTGCTATTGTGTATGCTATTATAGGAGAATATTCCAGAGGGAGAATAATTCTGATGTAATTAAACTGAAAACAGAGAAGTGACAATTCATTTTTGAAACAGTAGAGAAGAGATTGACATATGCAGATTTATGGAAATGGTATGATTCTAAGTCATATGTCTGTAGGCCGAGAAGTTAATAAGGGTGAATATAAATAAAGACAACTTTTTTATTAAATAGTTTGAAAGGATGGAAATAGAGGGAAATGATTTTTTTTTTTTTTTTTTTTTTTTGTCTTTTGTTGTTGTTGTTGTTGCTATTTCTTGGGCCGCTCCCTCGGCATTATTGTTGTTGCTATTTCTTGGGCCGCTCCCGCGGCATATGGAGGTTCCCAAGCTAGGGGTTTAATCGGAGCTGTAGCCACTGGCCTACGCCAGAGCCACAGCAACGCGGGATCCGAGCCGCGTCTGCAACCTACACCACAGCTCACAGCAACGCCGGATCGTTAACCCACTGAGCAAGGGCAGGGACCGAACCCGCAACCTCATGGTTCCTAGTCGGATTCGTTAACCACTGCGCCACGACGGGAACTCCGGAAATGATATTTTTAAGATGAAAACAATAGCAAAATTAGTTACACATAGATATGAAAACATGAAGAGGAGGGATTGATACGAACCAATGAAAAGCTATTATGTAGAAAAGATTTAAGTATAATACACATTCAGAAATGTGGACATAACATGACAATGCAGATATATCAGTGAATTTTTACCAACTGAGCACAACAATTATAGTAAATATTAGATCAATTAAAAGAACATTACAAGCATGTCAAAAGCTACTTTCATTTTTACTTTTCCTAAATCTTTTACCCAGATTAACCAAATATTCTGATATTGCAGAATATATAAACTAAAGCATAGTTTAGCTTGTTGTTATGCTATGCAGTATTGTATCATGTGCATATACCATGATTTATTTATCCATTTAACTCTTAATATGATTTTATTAGTATCCTGTTTGTGGTTATTATGAATAGAGTAGTCATATAATGAAATATATATAATGTCTAAAATTTAAAAAATCATAGTCATTTACATTAGAATCTAAATTATGAAGTAGTTTGGGCCGAATATGGCAAAATATTGCAAAACTTCCCAGAGAACTCCTAAAGCATTGTTCAACAAATTTATAGGATGATGAGTTCCCACCGTGGCTCAGTGGTTAATGAATCTGACTAGGAACCATGAGGTTGCGGGTTCGATCCCTGCCCTTGCTCAGTGGGTTAAGGATCCGGCATTGCCTTGAGCTGTGGTATAGGTCACATAGGCGACTCAGATCCCGGGTTGCTGTGGTTCTGGCGTAGCCCTGTGGTTACAACTCGGATTAGACCTCCATATGCCGGGAACCTCCATATGCCGCAAGGGTGCGGCCCTAGAAAACACCAAAAAAAAAAAAAAAAGTAGGATGAAAGTCTCAATATTATTAAGATTCTGTTTCTTCTCCAAATTGACCTGTATGTCTAATGCAATACTAATCAAAATCCCATAATTATTTTTTCTAAAGAAATTTACAAAATGATTTTATTTTTACCACAAATTTTGCTTGGTTACTTCCATTTAGGAGATGAGAAAGAAGAGCACCATTGATTAGTCTGTGAATTACAAATTGTACAATAAAGGAGAAAAAAATACTCAGGCCTTTCAGGAAGATCTGGCCACAAATATATTTCATTTCCTTATTTTAGTTAGGACTTGATCATTCTTCAGTTTGTGCATTTCTCTGTTTTAAATTATAGTTTGCCTTTAAAGTAATTCTTAGTTATTAATGATTTAGTAATAATTATATTCCCCTCCTGGTTCAATAATCTTGGAGGAAATACAACAATGCAGATCATTAAATTCAAAAGCAATGAGAAGACAGAACCCTTCTCATGAGTTGAGACTTTTTGATTAGTGAAGTCCTACCATTCTATAAAACACAACTGATATAAAACACAAATGATGTTTTTGACTTTCCCTGGTATAAGAACTTTGATGGTTAAGAACTACAAAAATTTACAATCAATGAGTGTACCAACAGAACTTTTGTCATTAGTCACATATATCACCAAAGAGAATGCCCTCATTCTCATGAATATGCTGCCAAGAGTGGGATTGATTCGAGATGTTACCCTTGGTGCTGCTTCTTCCTTTGTGCTTAACTGTCTGATACTTTTACTAAATTTTCCAGTTGTGTATGTTATTGAATCCTGAGTTTGGTTGATCCATGTAAGTGCTTTAGAGGAAATTGAGATATATTCCTCTGACTTACCAGAGGTTATATAAAACATTCAGTAATTAATGAAGTTTAGATAATGTAGAAACTGAATTGCAGAGATCTGAGAATAATATAGGTAATTAAAACAAACATTCTCTAAAGATAACAGCTTTAAAAATTTAGGTGAAGTTATTAAATCCAGAATAAGCATACTATTGTATTTACTTTACCAGATTGATCTTTGTTAAAAAATATTTGAAGTTACTGAATTTGTACTATATAATGGATCAACAAAAAAACTTATTTCCCATTATTTTATACTTGTATATAAAATTTCTATTTCAGTGAAATTGTTTCAGTAGAATTCATTAGTTTTCGGAAATTGTTCCAATAAAAATAATGTTGAAACAGTTCCTGATCTTAAAAAAATGCTTAATAAAGTTTTGACATCAGACATTTTGAAGTTATGAAAAATACTTATCTATAAATAAACACAAGGGAAAGCAAATTTCCCTTTTGGCATATTAACAAAGAAATTTCAGGCAGTGGGGGGTATTTTATCACCATGAAAAGGATTAATTGCTGTCATGTTCTCTCTATACTATCTTGTGGGGTACAAATTATATTTTTCTCACCTCAGGACCTTAATCAAAAACAACAAGATTTGAGCTGGTATTAATCTACAGCTGCCAGTGGCAGCCCTTCCATGGCAAAAGACTGTAGGTCAGCAATGTGAATTTCTGCAAAGAAGGGAACATAAGTATCAGGACTACACTGGTAAAGTGAAATGCAAGGACAGCGTGCAAATCAAGACTGTGCTCAAAGAAGAGGCACACTGAAGGTCATTGCCTTTCTGTGTTTAAAAATGATTCATGAAAGCCATATTTAATTTTTTTTTTTTTTTTTTAGGGCAGCACCTACAGCATAAGCATATGGCAGTTCCCAGGCTAGAGGTCTAATCAGAGCTCCACCTGCCAGCCTACTCCACAGTCACAACAATGCCAGATCCAAGTCGTGTCTGCCACCTATGACACAGCTCATGGCACTGCCAGATCCTTAACCCACTGAGTGAAGCCAGGGATCAAACCTACATCCTCATGGATACTAGTCGTGTTCTTAACCCACTGAGCCACAATGTGAACTCCATAAAAGCCATATATTAATCACACATGCACAGAGCACTCTGAGACTATGTTTAACCAGAAAAGTTCCTGAAAGCTTCCTTGAAATTCTATTAATCCTAAATATAATTAAAAGTTGTACTACAAACACTGGGATTCTCAAATAATTTTTATTTCCTCAGAAGTGAATGGCACTAAAATCATTTATTGGATAAAAACCTAAGTTTAATGTTTAGCTAGAATGCATTACCTCCCTTTTAATTCTCACAATTTCTTTACCCAACCCCATTCTTTCTCTTGCTTGTTCAGTTTCATAAAACCTTCGCCCAGATTCATCTGAATCTGGAATCTATAATGCTCCATCTTTCTGCACTCATTAGCTGGAACACCATGTGTATATTTTCTCTACTTATGGTTTGTTTGGGCCTTATTGTTATGCTGAGACTGCTGGATAGAACAATAGGTCTCAGGATTACACTAATCACATGGAGCCATGCCCACTGGTATAGCCATCTATTTCAGCCTCAATTACAAGTTAGTTTCTTCCTTTGTTTTCTCTCAGGTATGTCTAAGTCTGAACTTGATCACAATATTTTTTTTATGTCTGCATATACAAAAAACCCTTTTTCCTTATTGTTATACTATAGAAATTTTCCTCTCATTAACTTATAAGGTTTTTTTCACTAGGCTTTGTAATAAAAAATAGTCTGTACGTTTTTTTCATAAATCATTTGAGACTAAATTTTGCTCTACTGTTCCTCCTTTTTTCTTCAGTGTTATTTTGATGTTAGATAATCACTTATTAGTAAAAGTTTCTATACAATTTAACCTTTAATTATTCATTTAAACTAGTCTGTTTCCACATGTATTTAAGATTATTCTCAGATGACAGTTTTCTCTAACACAAACTTATTATAAAACACTACTTAATTTTAACTCCTCTGTGTCCATTTTGATTGATATTCATAGTAGAAGAGATCTAAATCTGTATAAACATCATTTTAAGGATACGTTTTGGGAGAATTCTAAAAAAATCAGATTTTCTAGTAAGCCATATTATATTTATGTCTGTTTTAAATTTTAAAGAAAATACAAACTTGATTTATTAGATTGAAGCAGTCAAGCAGACGACTAATATTTTGCTAAATCAGTTAATAATGAAGTGTGAAACTATGTTTGTTTTACTTATGGTATAGGTGTACTGGTATGTACTTCCCAAATTGTCCCTTTCTTTTAAGCCCTGTTCCAATTCCCTGAATAATTAGTAACATTTTTGTGTAAGGTTTCCCATCCATGTGTGGTAACTACTGGCATATAGTTTGTCAAATTGCATTATTGATGCTACTTCTAAAACTGAATTGCTAAAGAGTAGAAACATAATTTTTCCTCTTTAATATAATTGAGTCACCATAAATGCTTTAAAAAAAACTTAAAACAATTTAAAAAAATTTTTATCTTTGCTGAAATACACCCGGTGGTCTTGCCACACGAGGATAGAGGCAGGTGGTCTCTCAAGGAAGGAGAGATCAGCTCAGGATGGGAGCAGTTCTGGGTCAAAGGGAATTTCCCCTTGAACTGACTCTGAGTGACAACTCTGACCTAGGCTCTTTTAATTAGCCCATATGGTCTGTTGTCTCAAGCGAAAATGCTCCTGCCAGTTGACTCAGAGGTTGCAATCTTGATCACAATCAAGAGAAAAGTAGTAGTGCACAGCAAGTTTTATTTACATCCTCAGAGAGAGCAGGCCACCCTGGGGTAGGGACTGGTCCTGGCCGCAACTGGGTCTTTCCTTTTATCCCTGTATTATAGACCTGTTTGGGGACCCCTATTCTCTTGACCCAGGCCCACTAATCTCCTGACCCAATCCCCATGTGACATGTGTTATTTTGATCTCTGTATGGGGGTAGGAGGGCACATTTTGATCCTCTGATTAGTTCCCAGCAGGGACGCCTTATTTGCATGGGAAAAAGTTTATAGGGAAGTGCTCCAAAGAGCATTCCTGTGGTACCTGCATATGTCTTCATTGTTTGATCGCAGGCCTTCTGTTTTTGATAACAATAATGGCCTGTTTTGAATCACCAAAGTCCTAGTCCCTATCCTATCCTACCTAACAAAACCAAAATATTAGTGTGTCCGTAAATCTAAAAGGAAAGATGGAGTGCACAAAGAGAGTTTTAAAATAGGAAGGCTAGGAGTTCCCATTGTGGCTCATCAGTAACAAACCTGACTAGTATCCATGAGGATACCAGTTCGGTACCTGGCCTCACTCAGTGGATTAAGGATCAGGCATTGCTGGACCTGTGGTGTAGGTCACAGACATGGGCTCAGATCCCACATTGCTGTGGCTGTGGTATAGACTAGCAGCTGCAGCTCCAATTCTACCTCTAGCCTGGGAACTTCCATATGCCGCAGATGTGGCCCTAAAATAAAGCAAAAAAATAATAATAAAAATAAAATAAAATAGGAAAGCTAGCTATAACACATACTTTCTTAAAGGCCTACAAACTCCTTCTGAACCCTTTACACAAAACCCTGAAAGTCTCTCCAATATATAAGCCCCCAAATTAATTCTTGGTAAAATATTTCCCTTTGACAAATGCTCCTGGAGCTAGAAGATAACAGCTTTCCAGTGCAGCAGTATCAGACTGCTTGTGGATCATTTCTTAACTTCATTTGAGCTCAGCCTGCCACCAAAATGGCAGATCACACTAAGCAAGCCTTTGTAAAAGCACCCTTTCACAGGCTGCTGGCTACATAGCGCAGAAATCAGACTTGTGCAGCAAAGCAGAGCCAGGTCTTACTTTTTTTTTCACCTTCCTTCAAGAAAACAATAGTTCATTATATCACTCAATTTTGAAGCAAGATTATTCAAAGTTTCAAGAGGCTGTGGACTCATATCTAACCCTAACCCAAGCCCTAACACAGGTTTATTTTAGCATGGTAAATAAAATAACATTGCAGGTTACATTTAAGATATCTATACTTTGTACAATATCATGAGAAAGTCAAGAGGATTTGTGACTTCACTGATACCAAGTGTATGATTACTATAGGGATCTATTCATATAATGGTTCATTTCAGAGTGCCAGTGAGGATTCTTTGATCTGTTCTAGGAAATATTACTGATGAAAAGATACTGAATTTTCATTTTTAAAGTACCATCTCCTCCAGTTAATAATTGTTCTATTTTTTTTTAATTTGCCAATGATACATCAAAAGCTGAAAGAAAAAAAGTTCCAATATTGATGTGTGAAAGAATCTGTTAAGTTTAAGCTCATTCATGTAAATTAGTTTAATATATCACTGTCCTTTAAGACATCTGCAAATTTGGCAGAATGTATATGTACTAAATACTTGGAAGAGGAGAAGAAATAAATAATAAATAATAAGTAGCAAAGCAAAACAAAAGATATTAACAGTGGTAATTTACTAAAGATAAAAGTCATTTATTTCCTTTATGTCTAAATAATGATATAAATGTTTTTAGTATTTAAAGTGTAATATATGACATACTGGACCACCATAGAACTAGAAATAAATCATGTTCCACAATTTCAGACTTCTTCAAATACCCCACCCTTTTAAAAGCTTCTCCAACCTGAAACTTTTACTAATTTTTCTAAACACTAAACACTGTATGGTAAAGTGATTGTTCTCATTGTCTTGATTTTCTTTTTATGCCATTTAAGGTACTTTTAGACCAAAGTCATGATATTTCCATTATAGCTCTATTTGATCTTCCATTATAGGAACTTTTTTATATTTCTATTATTCAGATCATCTTTTACAGTGTCTCAAAATCTTGACTTTTTTTGTTAGTATAATCATTACACTTTTCACGGTAACTGCATTTCAAAGGATTTTATCATTTGTTGTTACAAATTGGTGTTTTATTCCAAAACATATTTGGATGTATATATGTATGTATGTATATATGTGTATGTATATGTGTTCTATATACATACAGTCACACACATACATATGTATATACAGAGAGAGAGAGAAAGTTTTCTAATTCTCATATCTATAGTTTTCTAATTTAATTTTCCTAGTCTTCTTAATTTAAAAATGTTTTATTGCTGTTTTCTAGTCTCCCAATTGTTTGTTGAACAACTTCCTTCAAATATATATTTTTTTAATTTACTATTATTTCCTCAATACAGTTATTTTTTTCTACTGTACAGCATGGTGACACAGTTACGCATACATGAATACATTCTTTTTTCTCCCGTTATCATGCTCCATAATAAGTGACTAGACATAGCTCTCTATCATAAATGACTAGACACAGCAGGATCTGGCATTTGTTCCTTTATTGCCTTCTGGAAATATTTTCTTTAAAATTTGTTATGTCTTAAGGCTATCTTCTAGATTTTCATTTTTTTGTTACTTAATATTTTTTTAAAAAGATTTATGAGGCCAAGCATTGGGACTAAAGACGGAATCTGGATTGCACTCAGCTGTATCATTTATAAACTGTGGTATCTGAGTGAAATCACTATAATTTGGTGAATAGATTCCTTTTTTAAAAAAATAAAATACACAGAAGCTGGGAGTGAGTGTTAAAAGATATATATAAACAGAGGTTTGTAAGTTATCAATGGATTTGAAGTATTATTTAACCAATCCTGCAAAACTGTGAACACCAACACTAAGTAGCTTTAAGATTTACCTAGTATCAAAAGCCTAATAATGAAATCTATGAAGTATTACCTCAGTAAATGTTTATGCTATGTTAGGATTGAAATTCATGACAGCAATCAATGTTGAAATATTATTATACCCCACTTTTTTCCAAAGTTATAATTTACCTTTTGCAACTTTTGCACTAAACAGTTTTATCATTTTCTTCCAAATTATGAGAGAGGTTTATATACAGATTCACTAGTGAAGAATCAGTAGTTAGAAAATTACATGTTTGAAGGATTTATTTTTACTTTTAATAACAATATATGAATCTCAAATATATTTTTCAAACAAGTATATAGGTTAGTTCCTCAGGCTAAGGATGGGGCAGTTCTACTGAAGAGTGGTGAGAGGTGGGGGTTGGTTGGCGTTTTTAAATTGCGGAAACCATTGTTATCTGGCCTGCCCAGGGGTATAAAATGCTACACGCTTTGCAGTCAATCACCCTCTCACCACAGGAATTCTTGTATTCTGTAAATTTTATATTTGAAGTCCAACACAAAGTACAAAATATTTATAGAAAAGTATAGTGTCATGAGCAAACAAAATAAATATCACTGATAGGAGGTCTTAAACAGTCTTGCAATGACATATATTTCTTTGATAGTCTAATGTTGGGAAAGTTCAAGGGCAAAAAATAGATCATACGTAAGTTAGAACTAAATTATATCAAATGTGATAAAAAGGAAAATGACTGAAACACATTGAGAAATTCTGTTTGGAGGGCAAATAAGGCAAAAATAGAATTTGAGTAAAATGTAGAACATACTGCTTGATGCTGTAAAGATGAGATAAAGAATCAAGCTACTGCTTCATAGTCCTGGTTAGGGAGCTTCATATTTCGTTTTGCTCCTTACTTTTTCGTTTCCCTCTAAACCTATGTTTCTGGAGGTTTAGCAGAGGAGAGTGACTGTGTACCATTGTAAAGGAACTGAAGCATTTTGAAAATGATGTTAAAAAAAAATTGACCTTGCACTGGGGTTCACAATTAAAAAAGTTGTGATCCTGTTTATAGGGAAATGAGACACAGAAACATCCCAGAAGCAGTAGCTGTTCTGAGCTATATCCTATCTGTATGTATTAGACCCTCACATGGCTTAATTTTAGAATAAATTTTGTAAGCACCATGGCAGCTCCTTCTCGGCTGGGTACAATTACACATTCTACTCCATCAAATAAAATTCATGTGCTTTTTATAACCAGTTAAAGTTCTAAATTTTAAATATCTCTTTTAAAATACTTTAACCTACATTAATCATTTTCTTAAGAACACTTAAAGTAGTTATTAATGTGTTACCATAACCAATTTATTTTTGACTGAGTTATATGACTTATATGTTGATGACATACATACTTGCCATTCATGAGTAACATGAATTCATCATGAGTTTACCAGTCCACCTAAGCATCAAGAATGCTATACCCAAATTTTCTCACTAGCAGTGCAAACTCCAAAAACGAGACACTGGCTTGTCCTCACAGCACTAGGTCAGAATGTTTATAGATAAAATCTACACAAAGTAGTCTTTGTTGAAGAATACATTTATTAGTTACTATTAAATATAAGCACATGTAAATACTTAGAGCTTGCATTCATCACTTTGGTTGTGGAATATATGAATTTGTCTCTTTGAATTATTAAGTAATATTCCAAGTCTCTGTATTTCTTATAGTAATTTACATATCTTGCTTCGATTTTTTATTTAATAATTTTTTGTTTTTACTTAATGTTTCTTATAGTGTGTGGCTTATATAGTTGCTAAATATATGTAATTAATCCTTTTACTCCTGAAAAACATTTAAAAGAAATATTCTATGTAATAGAAAGTAACCCAGCTCCTAACAATTAAACTATGTTCTATAACTCACTAATAGAAAAGTTGTAATATATACAGAAAAAAAGAGAAATTATCCACAGAATAGTACAGACCAATATGATGGGTAATTATATGTTTTACAATGTTTATTTCAGTGATTTTCTATTTTGATATGATATTCTATTATAGAAACAGGAAATATGTTTTAGGTTATTAGCTATAAACTGGATTTTTCAGAATTGAAAATTAGTAATCCTTGTATTCAGAAATGCAAATCAAAGTTTTGTAAGTTTTTTGAAGTTCACTCATTGTTAACTGATAATGCTATGCTAATAAAAATATGATTTGGAATGTAACCTTACATATAGATATTATCGGCATAGTATAATTGTAGAAAGCAAACTGTTGATCTTTTATTGGGTTTTAGGGAAGAGTTTGTGGGAGGTTGTTTGATTAGAGATGGTGAATCAGGTTTATAAAAGCCTTGTAGTCATGTTCTGTGTTGGTCACAGAGGCAAGAATAGGTTGTCAGCAGCTTAATATTGTGACCATTGGAGTGTGTCTAACACTCAATGCCTGTGATTCAAAATAAAAGGCTCTCCTGATTGGCTGCTCTTAGAATTGTGCTGAGTTGATTGATTAAAGAGGTTTAAAACCAGATTTAAATGTGATTTGTTAAGATACCTTAAAATAGTCTTTGTTTAAATGTGTGGAGACTAGTATTTTAGAGCCTCGTTTTGGCTACCCTTTAACCTAAATACTGGGAGAGAGTGGTGAAGTTTTTCCAGATCTTTACCACTGTTATCCATTATTTATTTATTTATTTTTTATTTTAAGGCTGCACCCGTGCTGCATATGGAAGTTCTCAGGCTAGGAGTCGAATTGGAACTATAGCCTCCAGCCTATATCACAGCCACAGCAACACAGGATCCTTAACCCACTGAGCAAGGCCACGTATCCAACCAGCACTCAGCATCCTAGCTGGGTTCCTTAACCTCTGAGCCACGAAGGGAACTCCCTGTTGTCCATGTATCATTTACAACAAATTTCATTTCATGAGTTGACTGTCATGATTTTATCCTGCTTTTGTCTTTGATTCAATTGTTGAATCCTGTATAAGGACAGCAGCTGCATAGTGGCATTTAACTCTCTAGAAAAATGACAGATGTGTGTCAAACAAGTTTAACTAAAATGTAAGACTTCTAGGAACTCGGGAATCATAATCTAATATTTCCTAAATTCAAGCAACAAAACTTGAAAAAAAACATGTCCTGACTATCCCCAAAATCTATCTGTTAAGTATATTGTTTTTATTTGAGATTAGTAGATTATTTCACCTCAGATATGTGTTAACCTGGCTTCAACATAATGAGCTACCAATGATGCCAAGTTTCATTTGGTTGGCAAAAAAAAAAAAAAAAAAAAAAAAAAAAATCCAAGGCTACTTAATTATCACGAAAGTAAGGCATTTGAGATAGTTCCTTGTGATCTCAGGGCAAGTTCCCATTTATTATGTCACCCAAAATGAAGGATGTATTTTTGAGAACACTGTGAAGATATTCAACTCCTATGGAGGGACTCCTATCCTCCGGTTTCTCTTTCTGTGTATTAGTAATTATTATCCAGTGAAAGGTTATATCTCTTTGGACTTCCTGTAAGAGAACAGCCTACTGAAAATGTTGGGGAAGTATACATCCAATACCTGTCAGTTATTATGTCTTCATAACAATTATTCTTAGCTATGATTTAAAAATAAACTATTTCTCATACACAACAAATATATACACATGCACACACACACATACACATACACTCAAAAACTCCAGGAGGTACATAAATATGTAGTTAATTTTAGTGGAACTATGGGGTATTTTCTCTATGTACTGTCACTATAAAATACCAATGTATGTTAATGCTACATCCTCCAAAATATCTGTGTTCTCTTCTTTCTGGAGGAGAGATATCTTTTTTCATTTTTGTATTGTCTACAAGTCATATTTGAAACAGTAATATAATACAAGCTCTACTATTCTTTAATTTGTCTGTAGTAGCAATAGCTTGCTTTGAAAGCTGAATTATAGTGCTAGAATTTTAATGTTCCCTCATAAAACCTACATTTAAGCAAATCATTAGCGGTAATAAGAATGTGATAGAGTGAGTCATAAATATATGACTTTAAACAAGAGGAAAAACATGATGAAAAGCATAAGGAAGAATTTTTTTTTTTTTTTTTTTTTTGTCTTTTGAGGGCCACTCCCATGGCATATGGAAGTTCTCAGGCGAGGAGTGTAATTGGAGCTGTTGCCACTGGTCTACGCCAGAGCCACAGCAATGCCAGATCCAAGCTGAGTCTGCGACCTACACCTCAGGTCATGGCAAGGCCAGATCCTTAACCCACTGAGCAAGGCCAGGGATAGAACCCACAACCTCATGGTTCCTAGTCTGATTTGCTTTCACTGCGCCATGATGGGAAGTCTGTATAAGGAAGAATGTTTAAAGAAAACTGGTTATCAGTGATTCCAAATGTTTAGAATAATCTTGTTCTGCCAGTTTTAGGAAGAAACAGCCTTATGTATGTTCATGGAGCTATATTCCTATTTTGACAGTCTGGTAGTCCAGGACAATAAATATTAAACATAATTCTGAGTTGTGTAGCAAATTTCTGCCCCTCTTTGGGGTTTAAAAAAATTCTTAATGATAGGCTTAAACTTGATCCTACACTTGGGTTTAAATTTAAGGTAATATATATATTATTATCCTATATGCATACATATTCATATTCATTTTGGTGAAAAACTAAAAAGGATTTAAATTAGTAAAAGCATATTAAAATTAAATAAAGGTGAAGAAAATAAATAAATAATGGAGGGATAATTACCACAATGTTTTATTCTAAACAAATAATCAACAGGACTCATATACTCTTCTGAAAACCATGATTTGTGATTTTTTAAATTCATCTGAAATATAAGGTCAAGCTTTTTTTTTGCACTTGTATGTAAAATACACATGGAAAAGAATTTTTAATTCCTAAATAGTTTGTTTGGATTGCAGCTAGAGTTTCTTAACACAAATTGGGATCTGAAAATGTATCCTGTAAGGAAGAGAAATGCTGTTTCCTTAGCAACAAAAATTATATTCAGAAAACAGTTTAACATATAATAGCTTTCTTTCATTTGCTGTCATGCTCATCAGAGCCACAAGCTTGTGAAGCTAACTTAGGAGCCTTAATTAGAAGTCAGTTAAAATAAATTAAATTTTGTTTTTCATATAAAATAAGTGTAGGAAAATATGGCATATTTTTCTGATGGAACTACTGACTAAGCTCTTTAATAGAAGGTACATTTATCCTTTTGAAAAACATGATGTAAGGATATAATAGTTTATGGCTAATCCATATGATATAAAGTTAAAATTTAATTTTATATAGTATCTTAAAATTTACAAAGAGTAGAAGAAGCCCTTTCTTCTTGGAGTCTAAATTTTTGGTTTGTTTCTTATTTCCCCCAAATCCATGGATTACTTATGTCAAAAAATTTCCTATTCAGATTCGTTAACCACTGAGCCATGATGGGAACTCCCACATCCAAAGAATTTAGATGGCATCTCCAATTTCACAAAACTGAGATTCAAATTCAGGTTTTATAATGAGTGTGCAGCATGTTTGGGACCACTTTCTCAAACACATATTTAAATAATATACTTAACATTTTCTTTCTATTTTATAAATCTAATATCACTACTGAATGTTATCTAAGATCTTAAAATCCAATGTAATATAATTATTAACTGAGGATACATTTATTTAAGAGGTGGCTCTTCTCATGAAAACAGGATTGTAGTTAATCCTATAAAATATTTTACAGTACATTCTAACTTTTTACACTACAATTAGTTATATTTAGTTTAAATACATAAAGATGTTAAATTATATTATTTATCATTGAAACCTGTGTTTTCCCCTCGTTTCTATTGTAGAAATATTTACTTATTTTTATTTATTTTCATCTTTCATTTTAATACCTTTGACTTTCTTTTTTCCTATTCAGGCATTAGTTCCAGATATCTGAGAAGCAAATAAAATTTTTAGAATGTTACTTAGACTATAAGCTTCCAAGATTGAATATATTTGCCTTTTTTTTTTTTTTTTTTGGCTAACTAAGGACTTTATTTAAAACAAAAATTAAAAATAGAAAATTGAGAGCTATTTGTCTGCGTGTGGGAAAGGCATCAGAGCAGGGGATTGCCGCCTGGCTAGGCTGGTACCTTCAGATTGGAAGGGTTGTGATAATTCGCTTCCTCACTTCTGGGATGGCAAAACTCAGCAAGTGCAGGACACTATGCCAGAGGCCACCTACCAATACCATTGGTATATGGCCCTGCAAACTTAATAGAGCTGAGTCACTGTTGGAGTTGAAAAATAGTGTTGATAGGGAATTCTCTTGTGGCACAGCTGGTCAAGGATCTAGCATTGTTACTACAGTGGCTTGGGTTGCTGGCCCAGGAACTTCCCCATGCTGTGGGTGTGGCCAAAAATAACGCTGGTAAATGATTGCATTAAAAAATGATTGCAATGTCAATTGTGGAATTTGATTTTTTAGATCATAATTAATTTTTTCATTAAAGTTATGCTTTGCTTTCCACAGAGTGACTCAGTTATACACTTATATACATTCCTTTTTTTTCTTTTTTTTCTGACCTCCCCACAGCATATGAAGTTCTGTTCTTCCATCAGGGATCAGATCCAAGCAGTAGTTTCAACCTATGCTGCAGCATGGGATCCTTAATCTACTATTCCATGCCAGGGTATCAGACCTGAGTCTAAGTGGTCCAGAGACACCCTCAATCCTATTAAGCTACAGCAGAAACTCCTACATTCTTTTTATATTCTTTTCCATTATAGTTTATCCCAGGATACTTATATAGTTCACTGTGCTATACAGTAGGACCTTGTTGTTTATCCGTTCTGTATTTAATAGTTTACATCTACTATCCCCAAACACCCAATCCATCATTCCCCCAATCCTCCTCCCACTTGACAACCACACGTCTGTTCTTTATGTCTGAATCATAATTTAAAATTTAAAATATGTTCCTAACAAAGGAAGAGAGGATTATAGAAAAATAAATATGTTTAGCAGAAGAATTCTGTTCAAGAGAGAATTTATATTTCTGAGAGGAGAAAAAGAAAAACTGTATACATTGAATGGCATTAGTTAGCTCCATCATAGTGGAGGAGTTATCACTATGTCTTAGGAAATGAATAAGAGAGGTATGTTGAAAAATAAATATGCAATCTTACAATAGGAAAGAATTCATTAAGTCATAGGACAAATCTGAACACAATATGAAATACTGTCTCAAGATTATGCTTCTAGAATTTTGAGGTCACATATAACTAAAAAAGCAACAAGAATGAGAACTCTATGTTTAAATGCCCAAAGAGATTTTAGTGAGATCTAAAGCTAAAATTATAAAAATACCACTCTATATGAAAATTTTTAAATGGGGGCAGAATTATTTTCAAATGAACAAAGGAAACCTGAAGTGATGTTACTACACAGGTAAACTACAGGCTACTCAGTCAGGCCAAGAATAAGAAGAGTAATTTTCCTACATAAACCCTAATGGAGATGAGACTTTAATAATGTGGAAATGTTAAACTAGGTCTTTTTTCTCAAGCCTTATTCTCTTAAAGAGAAAATATCTGATAAAAACAACTGATTTTGTTAATAGTTTTATCTATCTCAAGAGAGTGAAAGCAATTACCACTTCTTTAGATAGAACTATGACTCTATTTGTTCCTCTATTTGGCTATCACTGGGCTCCCTTCCCAGCCTCAGGAGTGAATCATGACAGGTCCAAGGCAATCTTTGTTGTTTCTTTCTTCTTGTCAGTGACTTTAAATGTGGATTCAGGACGTATTTCTGGGTAGTGAGACATGAAGTCAAGTAAGTACTTAGTCTTTTCTATAGTTCTTTCTTTGACCTTAGCATTTATTTACTTGATCAGTAAAACTTAAACATGATTACAATAAATTCTTCAGAATTTTTATTAAATGGAAACACATCTGGAAAGAATGAAAATATAAGAAGGTGATACCTAGAGCTCCTACAGCCACCATTTGAAAATAATTGCAGCTTAAATGATGTTGAATCCAATGATTTGAAAATGATAGAACAGAAATATATGAAGGATCTGTGTCTTTGATGATGTATTTTTGAATAACCAAGAGGTAATCACTTTCCCTTTGATTTCTTTGTCATGTAAGGTTAAAATACACACACCTACTTTCATATTACCATATAATTTTATTTTGGAAACTTAATTATAGTGAGTTGATTGTTTAAGAGAAGTTATGGGGAGGGGGAAGATGGTGGTCAGATATTTAAAAGCCTAGTGAAAACCTCTGTGCTGATGATTTTCATAACAGAATAAGTTAAAATCAGGGGAAAGTGGTATATTTAAAATAATGAAGTAATTGCAAGTAGGTCAAACTTGGATTTAATAACTGTCAAAGAAAAATTAGTTAAAATCATAAAGTTTTCTTAATTCAGAAATACAACATAATTTGAACTAATTGTCCAGTATATTAGGCATTAGCCATACATGGCTGTTAAACACTTGAAATGTGACTAGTGCAAATTGAGATGTGCTGTAAAAAGACACACTAGATTTCAAAATTTTAGTGAACAAAAAATAATATAAAATATATCTTAATAGTTTTATATGTATATGTTATATATTCATATAAAATATATTAAATATATATTTTACATGTGCATTTTACATACATTTTGAAATAATATTTGTGTTATGCTATATAAACTACTATTGAAATGAATATTGATGGTTTTTAATTTTGATGTGGTTTTATAAATAAACAGAATTCTTACATAATACAAGTATATAAAATTTTATATGTGGCTTAGATTGTTATATCATGTATTTCTGTTGAATGACAGTGTTCTAGATAGTCTGCTATCTAAAATGATGTTAGAGAGCAGAGGTGTGATAGACAGAATAATGACTTTCCCAAAGCCATCTACATTCTAAACTCCAGAACCAGTGAATATGATAAAGGGACTCTGCAGATATGATTAAGGTTAAGGATCATGGTAGTTCTTGATTATCTGTAAGATTCCAAACTAATAACATCAGTCCATAGAAGGAAGAAGACAGAAGTAGAGTATGTCTAAGAGACTTGATGTGTGAAGGATTCAATATCCAGTGCTGGCTTTGAAAAGGAAGAAGTACAAGAGCCAAGACATAAGGTAGCCTCTAGTGGCTGGGAATGGCTCTAAAGTTATAGCTGGCAAAGGACTAGGAAGTTCAGCTTTACAAGTACAATAAAATGAATTCTGCCAACAACCAACTAAGGAGGAAACGGTTTTTTTCACTGCATGCTCCAGAAAGGAACACAGCTTACCAACTTGACTTAAGCTTTGTGAGTACTGTACCTTGACCTGCTGAACTGTCAGACTTTTCTGATTTTATAAGCTGCTGGGTATGTGATAATTAGTTACAGCAGCTATAGAAATCTAATATAATAGAAAAGATTGGCCCTTTTTGTTTTACTGATATTCAGATATTCAATGGCAGCCTTATAATACTGGAATTTTTTTTAACTCAACTTCTTTTACATAAAACCCTCAGATTTACCCTGCTTGTTATTTCACCATCAGGAGGAGGAATTAGAAGAAGAAAGAAAAGGTAAAGGAATAGGAAAGAAAAAAAGAAGGAGAGTGAGAACAAGAAGGAGAGGAAAAATGTGAAGTAAGGAAGGAGGAAGATAAAAAAAGAAAGAAGAAAAGAAGGAAGAGAGGTGGGAGGGAAGGAGAGAGGAAGGAGGGAAAAATTTAAGCCTCGCATTGGAACAAGAGTACAGTACTATCCACAGTTAAATCTCAATATTATATGAGGTTTAGCCTTGACTTCTTTTTTTAATCTCGAACTTCAGTCAAGTAAATTAGTTTTGTCTATCGAATTACATTATTACCATGAATTATATTTCTCTGACTGAACTTTAAGAATGTTATGTACTATATCAGACTAGAGACTTGACAGTGAATAAAAGTCATGTGTTAAACAGAAAATTTTAAAAAGTCATTGCCTTATCTTTCCAGTTAGATTGTCTACATGTTGTAGGCAAAACCTATATTCAGTTGCTCTTTGGACCCTCAGCAGGACTCATAAAGCTCACTGGAAAAAACTGGAGAATTTGTAGCCAACTCTATCTGCAATATAACATTCAATTATATTAAATTAGGCTCCAAAGATTAGATTATAACTGAAATAATATGCATAACTACCTCTTCAGAAGACAATATACCCCATTCATTAATCAATAGTAAATTCTTCTTCAAGTATATAAATCCAGATTAACTAGCCATCAGTTGGGAGGGAAATTAAAAAATCATTTAAAATAATTTTGCAATTCTTACCTTTAATTATTTTGACAATACAACCATAAAATCCCAGAGCTGAAAAAAATGCACACAAAAATCAAGCTGCTTAACCTTAAATAAAAACAGAAAATTGAGTGTAATGGAAGTGAATCTGATTTATGTCAGTATAACATTCTCCAGGAGGGTAGTTCCCATCGTGTTCAGTGGTTGACAAACCTGACTAGCCTCCATGAGGATGTGGGTTCAATCCCTGACCTCTCTTAGTGGGTAAGGATCCAGCATTGCCATGAGCTGTGGTACTGGTCACAGATGGGGCGCTGATCCCAAGTTGCTGTGGCTGTGGTGTAGACTGGCAGCTGCAGCTTAGATTGGACCCCTAGCCTGGGAACCTCCATATGCCATGGGTGCAGCCCTAAAAAGACAAAAAGAAAAAAAATTCTCCAAGATTCCTACTGCTAAATTTTTTAGAAGGTGATGGGTGAGGTCAGGTGGAAAGAAGGAAATTGATGGCAGAGGCAGTGAGGAGAGAGATTATAACTAAGAAGTTTTTCTTTTTAAAAAATACAGGATTATTACAGAGTGCAAAAAGAGTTGATATTTCATTTTGAAAATTTAATTAATTATGAAGTTTCATTGATACACATATATGTGAATAACTTTTATTGCTTTACCCAAGATTTTCTTGGTTTTAGCACTATAATTTACTCATCCCAGGAATCCTCTCATTCTCAGGCAAATTGGAATCCTACTTCACACCTACAGACATACACACACACATGCATGCAAGCACACATACACATACTCCCATTGAAATAATTCATGACTACCATGACAATTCATGTTGTCAGTTTTGATATTAGTTTATGGTTTAAATGTGACAGTGTCACAAATCTGTATGATTGGGTCTAATAAATAATCTCTCCCCATTACCTGCCTCAAAACTTTCTGCTTGCCCTGTATCTTGATACACTGATGAACTATGAGAATGGTGATTGGCAAGACTGAGAGACCTCTTGGATCCCAGATTGAGTGTCTTTTTTTCCCAGTGTCCTTTGTCATGAAAATATCACTGGGCTACTTGGACTTAGATAACTCTATATCTGACTGTTTTGAAACACGTTTAACATATATACCTGTTGCTTTTGCCTGCCTGGCATCCTTTTATCCTTGTGATAATTTTCCAAGGCTGCAAGCCTATGACTTATTTAAGCACAGTCTGATTTGTTCTTCTTGAAATCTGATTATTGTTTCAGAGGAATAGGATTGGGAAACAGAGGTGGTTCATTCTATATTGGGTGCCTAGAGACTTTTCTATTAATTATTGTTACCTGGATAACCAGAAATATCCCAGTTATTTTTCTTACCAATGCCTGGCAATCAATCATTTCTTTCAGTTAAATGAGTTTTCCTTTCAACAATTGAATTTTTTAATTATAGTTTATTTACAGTTTTGTGCTAATTTCTGCTGTAAAGCAAAGTGACCCTGGCATACATATAGATATATACATTCCTTTTCTCACATTATTTTCCATCATGTTCTATCCCAAAAGACTGCAAACTATTATATTTAGAAAGGATAAGCAATGAGACCCTAATATATAGCACAATTTTGTAGAAAAAAATTACCCTCATTTAGCTTCTGTTGATGAATGGACACTAAATGATACATTCAGGAATTAATTCAGCTGCCAAGCCACTTCTGATTATATTCAGATAGATTATAGTTTTTTAATAGTTTGGAAAGTGATCAACAGGCAGTTATTCTTGAGTCAGATTGTCTTCAGGTAAACAAATAAAAAATGAAGTTTATAAGCAATCTTTGCAAATCTTTCATTTTTTCTGATTGCTTACTTATGATTATAACTTTTTGCATAATTGGTATTCAGTCATCAATATTTGATATTGTGTTTTATCAACAATGAGAACATTGAATTTTCTTCTTCTTTTTTTTTCTTTTTAGAGCCTCACCCATGGCATATGGTGGTTCCCAGGCTAAGGGTCTAATCAGAGCTATAGCTGCCAGCATACGCCAGAGCCACAGCAATGTCAGATCTGAGCCGCATCTGTGACCTATACCAGATCTCCCCCCGCAACACCAGATCCTTAACCCACTGAGCGCAGCCAGGGATCGAACCTGCAACTTCTTGGTTCCTATTTGGATTCGTTTCTGCTGAACCACGATGGGAACTCCAGAATTTTCTTCTTTTTTAACCTCTATATTTTTACTTTTTACTATGCCTGTACATAAAACTATACTATGTATACAGAGATGAGATAGTAATTTATATACTGTTTAGTAACTTTCTTTTTAGATTAATAGTGATCATAGATAGCTATCCATGATGGTAAATATTTTTATGTCCCATAGGTTTACACTGAATGGCAATTTCTGTATTTAATTTAACCAGGAAAACATTTAATTTTCTTAGACCAGATCCTTTAATTTATGTTTACTTTAATAAGCATTACTTTTGACTTACTATGGCTTTATCAATGTTTTAATTTTGTATTCCTATCTACTACCACTTGATTTTCCATGTTAAATTTGTTTTATATCTCTATTCTGAGTCTCTTTTCCAAACACCATACATTTATATAGTACTCAATACTCTATATTGGCTTTAGCTATTAATAAGTATTTCAAAATTAGTGCCCCAAATTGAATTTTTTTTTTTTTTTTTTTTTTTTTTTTTTTGCTAAGGGCAATAGGTGCAATATAGGGAAGTCCCCAGGTTAGGGGTCACATCAGAGCTACAGCTGCAGGCCTACGTTATAGCCAAAGCAACTCCAGATCCCAGCCACATCTGCTATCTACACTACAGCTTGTAGCAAAGCCAGGATTGAACTCACATCCTCATGGATACTAGTTGGGTTCAGTTCCACTGAGCCACAAACTAAAATCCCCAAACTGAACTCTTGATTTCAGATGATGCCCAATTTGATTTCTCTTACAGTATTCTCCGTCTCAGTAAATGAAAATCTCATTTTTCTAGGTACTTACAAAAAAAGAAAATCACATGGGAATAATTCTTAACTCATGCATTTTTTCACATTTAAGCCAGCATCAAATTCAGTGGCCTTCAACTGCAAAACATATTAAGAATCTGACCATTTCTCATCACCTTCACCACTACCATTTTGGTAAATTTCTAACTCATCATGATTTCTTACTCAAATAATTATAAAAGCCTCCTTACTTGTCTCTGTCTCTGCCCTTACCCCTATTTATTCTACTCCCACAAAACAGACAGAATTATCCTTGAATTTTTAAAACACAAGTTATTACATACCACGTCTATTAAAAATCTTCAATTACTTCCATCTTACTCAGAATAAAACTTAAATTCCTTACAATTAATTTATCATTATTATTAAAGCATAGTTGATTTCAATGTTTTATCAAGTTCTGTTGTACAACACAGTGACTTAATCACACAGATTTCCCTGTGCTGTACAGTAGGATCCCATTGCCCATCCATTCCAAATGTAAGAGTTTGCATCCAAAAAACCCCCAAATGTATCTCTAAATAATCTGCAATTTCATATATCTCAGAATATATCTTTTACCACTGCCCCTTTCTTGTGCCCAAAGTCACTAGGGTTTCCTTGCTGGACCATCTAATATCCCAATCACACTCCTGCCTCAGAAATTTTCACACCTTGTTTTTCTTCCCTGATTGCTCTTATACCAACTACCCATGATTTCAAGGGTATATTCCACTGTCTCTTCTATAGGATGCTTTCTCTGTATCCTTAGCACTTTCTTTCTCACTTTCCCTACATTACCCTTCCCTCATTTTTCAGGTAACATCTTTTTTTTTTTCTTTTATGATATTGTGACACAATATTACTTTGTCAATGACAGTGAAGGATGGATATGAGTGGATGCTGAACTATGCAACAGTAGAAGCTATTGGTACACTCTCTACCCAATTCTACTGGCACTCACATGTATATCCTGACTCTTGGCTTCTTAATATGAGTGTAAGAAACTCTTTGATGGACTTTTATCACTATGGTGATTTGCTCAGCCTGAAAGCAAGGCCAGCCTGACTTTCTGGAAAATTAATTCATTCAAAAACAGTTCTGGAAAAGTTATGGAATGAGCAGTTTTATGAAAATATACCACCTTCCTTAATCTGTGAGTGGAGAAACTCTGAGGCATGTTTAAAATATTTTCTAGAGTTCCCTAGAGGGATTGAAGTCTAGTTATCCACATTAGTATTTGCTCAATAAGGCATTCTTTATTGTAGTTCTTCTCTCTCCCACCTTATTTCCCCTTTTCCATCTCCTATCACCTCCCAAATAAACTGATTATATGTAAATCCTATCCAGTTGGTAATGGGGTTCTGGGGGAACAAAACTTAAGGCAGGATTAATGCTCCCTCCTTAACTAACATGAAGGTTCCCCTTGGGACCATTCCCCTCCACACTATGAATTTTACCTTAATTCCACCAGATCACAGTAATTTTTTCTGTGCTTTAAATACCTGTGACATTTAATAGTTTGACATTTTATCAAGTATCTTTCTTCCATATCTCATGAAATCTAAAGACAACCATTTAAAAATTCAGTAGTATTTTGTTTACTACCAAAAGAAAAGCCATCCATTTTAAGTATAAAAGACATTGATTATAATAACTTTATTTTTAAAAAATTAAAAATTGTAATTATTTATTTATTTATTTATTTTTGCTTTTTATCACCACCCATGGCATATGGAAGTTCCCATGCTAGGGGTCAAATCAGAGCTGCAGCTGCTGGCCTACGCCACAGCCACAGCAACACAGGATCTGAGCCTCGTTTGCAACCTACACCACAGTTCATGGCAGCCCTGGATCCTTAACCCACTGAACAAGGCAAGGGATAGGACCTGTGTCCTCATGGGTACTAGTCAGATTTGTTAACCACTGAGCCATGACAGGAACTCCCATAAATATTTAATTTTAAAAATTATTTTCTTTTTCTTGTGTTTCTTGCACATGCATGCATACTTCATGAGGGCAGGGACTTTTTTTGTTTTGCTATAATATCTCTAGTGTCTACATGGTGCTTATCAAATAATACACACTCAGTGAATATATTTTGAATGGATTAATCAAATCTCTGCCATGATCATCTGCTCCCTCCTTTATAAAGCTGTTGAGGAAAAGATTCTTAAGGGAGTAGAATTTAAAAAATAACAGATTAGTGGAATAAGTTGTACTCTCCCTTATTGCCTCAGTGCTCACTGCCTTAATATTCATACACCCCCTCTAAAGCCCATTCCAGACTCCTCTTTAGAGGCCATTGCTTTTGTTGATGTAGGTACTTGTCCAGTAGGGAACATAGGCCTTCTTTCCTGAAGAATTTGAACTCTCTGTTTACGTGAAAATGTTGTTTCTTTAAGAGCTTGAGTAAAGTTCTTGGGTCTCATTAGGTTGTGGTTGCTGCAATTACATATTCATAATTAACATAAGACAGTGAAACACTAAGAGATACTTTAGTGAATCCTCTTGCGCTCTGGACTTAATGTTCTCATTATATCACAATGATCAGATCTCCTCAGGATAATTAGGATCAGTTATTTTGCAAGAATAGCAGCTCATTTATTCACCTAGCAAGGGAATGCTAAATTATTCAGGTGGCACATGTAGCTTTAGGTACAGTAAACCCTACCTGTTTCCCTTTAAGGGTGCTTTCTACGCCTCCAGAAAACATTTGAACTCTAATCCTTCAGTGTAAAGTGAAGGGATGGGAAGCACAAAATTTTAAAAGGATCATCAGGAGTGAGAGGGAGAGAGAGAGGAAGAGAGACCACTCCTGCTAACACCCTTTGTTCCCTAAATCTATGCATTCTGTATTAGCATTATTTGATGACTATTAATGCAAAGTATGTACATATGTAAAAGCAGAAATTGGCAGGTATTCATCCCTAAACTGGAACTTTAGCTGCGATCAAAGAAATAATTCTAACACATTGTCAGACTAGCAGTTTCCAGGTGATTTTATATATGATTTTATCAGAAGATCTTATAAATTTATCAGAAGAATGTCACACATTCTTTTTCAGAAGTGGGTCCCTTGGTCTAAGGTGATATTTTATGTGATAACATATCAGTTAATCTGGTACTCCGTAAGCATGTAATAGTGGTCCTGACCAATGACCTCTAGGTGGTTAGTGTCAGTATCTGGAATATGTATTGCTCTCCATAAGAACATGATGCTTCCTCTCTTGAGTAGAAATGATCCAATTTAATCAACTTGCCCAAAGTGACAGTGTGATCTCCTCAAGCTTTGGACATATGCCAAAGATCTAGCTTCAGTAGCTGTGTCTGACTGTTTAGTAAGCAATGGCAATAGATAGTTATTGGGTGATTGGGAGTCAAGCCTGATGGGCCTGAGGAGACTCTACATCCTGCCCCCATATTAATCTCTCCAGGGGTCCATTATGTTCCCACTGGGGTGACGGAAAAAAGAGGATGGCTGGAATCCACTGAACAAGTCATTCTCTCTTCTTGGTTGTTTAGTATCTTTTATATGGAGGATTCTTTTTGGTGGGCATTTATGAGAGACCAAGACTCATATTTTGTACCCATTCTTATGACTGTTTCTTCATTTTGTATCTAATATTCCAATTCCAACCAGTATTTCTCAGGGTTCTATGTTTATTCTTATATAAGGTCATGTCTTCTCCACACAAAAATGATAACTAGGAATACTGATTAAAGATTGCCCATTGGAATACTTTCTTTAACCACTGTCTCCCAAAACCACATCTGTTATGGTAGCCCTCAATTATTGTTTTACTAACATATTGATCTGAATTATCTCTAAACAAGGCCCTGATATTTTTTCCCTTTTGCCAGTTGGTCATAGCAATTACCTTTATCCCCAACAAAGTTACGGATGTGAACCTAGGGAGAGGTGCCTGGTCAGTAAATAGAAGTAAATGGTGACAAAGAGACAAAAAGGTCTAGACCACATCTAGATTCAAATACACCAGTCCTACTTTATAATATGGTAGATCAGACAATATCTACTTCATGATGTATATCTTTTATGATATAGACATTTGAGGTACCATCAGTAGGCTTTTCAGTACTTATTGGGCTTCCTGGTGCCTTGCACTGATAGTCTCCTATCAGCAATTTCAAGAGGCTCAGCATACCAAATTTGATTTTTGCTACACTAGATGAAGATTTCATTTATATTCACCTTCTCTTACCTACTCTGCCACAACATAAAGGTTACTTTTCAAAATTTATGTAACACAGGTAAGTCTGTATTTGTAAACAGTTCTCATAGCCAGTATCACTTGACTCTTCTTTTTCCTGCTTTCTACTTTCCGACTTATTTCAATTTTATGTTTACAATTTGTTGTCAACGGCATTGATATTTTCATTCTGTATTAATAATATGTAAAGAGTATTCAGGTCAGTCAATTTGCATATTTTGTATCTTATTCTCCAAATTTAGAATGTGATGCTCTTTTGGTTCATTCAAAGCATAATATTTTTAGGCTTTCTCTTATGGTTCAGAAGGTTAAGGATCCAGTGTTGTCACTACAGTGCCTTGGGTCGCTACTGTGGCTTTGGGGTCAATCCCTGTCCTGAAAACTTGCACATGTCACAGATGCAGCCAAAAGAAAAAAAAAAAAAAGGTAATATATTTAGTGCAAAAGTAGAATAGATTTTCCATTTTTCATTCCCTGGGTTTTACCATGTTGTTTATCGTCATAGAGCTAGGTAGTAGAGAAAAGAACACTTATAGTATGGAGAAATAAACCAGAGTTGTTACTCTGCAAATGCGTTATTTTGTATAAATTATAATTTTTAAAAAATTTTCATACTTCTAAAATGAGACATTCAGTTAAGAGGTCTCTAATTGTTTCCGGTTCCAAAGTTGTGTGACTTTAAATAAATTAAGCTGTTAAATCTAATTTTATGTTGTTCTGGTTAGCTTCTAGCTAATTAACCACATTGTTTTCAATCATCCAAAATTCCAAATATGTCCAGAAAATAAAGTATGTGTTGAATATGCTTATCTATTATTTTTAGCCATTTTTTATTGAGCTATAAATTACCTATATTATCCCTATCTTTACAGATAATTCTGGAACTATGGAATCTTTTTTGTATATAGTCTAAGTAACAGGGCATCTTATATTACAACCTAAAATTTCCACAGAGATCTTTCTTGCTCTTTTAATACATAAGCTGAGCAGTTCTTCCGAGTTATGTACTGGGTCTAAAATATGTAGATGACTTCCAAGCATCATGCTGCCTTTTGAGTGGAGAAAGCGTAGGATGTTATGACTTGTTATTTCTTGCCTGCAATGTTCCTTTATGTCCCCCGACATTGGATATCTAAAAACTTCACTAATGTTACAGGCCTCTGAATCATTACATGTTTAATCTCCCACCTCTAACATACATGTATCTTAGCAAAGGGTTCAGAACAGTTGCCATTTCTTATTCATGGGTTCTGACTAACATCATATCATCGATAGAGTCCTGTTGATTCTAATAGGAAATATTGTAATCCTGAGCTTAAAATTTCACTCCGTTAAAAATATTTTTATGTACAAGATTTTCCAGTATATTTTAACATTTGCTTTATTTAGTAGGAACAAACTTTCTAGCTTAGAGAAATGGTTCTTATTTAGTGATAGATTATCTTTTTCTTTTACCCCTAGGAATGAATGTCTTAAAGGAACTAGGTTTATGGATATGCCTTCAATATAACCTTTGATCCTACAGATATTTTACTATGCAAATGAGTTTGCAGATGCACGACAGGAAACTCTTGTCTATACCAAATACAAATCTAATATCAATGGCAGGTGAGGCCATTATGTTGTCAAGCTTCTCAATATTTAAGGTGCAGTTTTTTCTGTGAATTTTTTGATGTACCATATTTGGTTGGAGGTACTAGTCTCATTTTTTGTCTTGTATGTAATTCTCTGAAGCAGTAAGCATAGGCTATTGACTTTTCTCATTGTGATGTTAATATACATTTTTTCACTTGTGATGAATAACCCATCCCTTCAATTACATATTCATTATAGTTATATTTTATGACTATAGATGGATACTATCATGCCAATAAAATGCAAAATTAGATCTTTATTAAATACTAATTTGTGTCATGATAAAATGATAGGAAATAAAATGGGGGGGGGCAGATGATTTTTTGCTGGTATACCTAGAGAAGATCTGAAGTTAGACTTGGGTTTAGCTGCATGTAACAGAGAATCCAGATATTAGTGGGTTATCTAAGATCAAAGATTGATTTTTTTATTGTAAAAATATGGAGATATTCCCATGTTTTGGGTAGTAGAGTCTGTTACACATAATTTTCAGGATATCAGATTGGATTCTGATCTTAGTATAGCAAGGATATGGCTCTATTCTCAAATGACATCCAAAACATATATTTATTTGTAACATCTAGGTTCTTGAGAGAGTGGAGAAGTAGGGATGAGTAAAGGATTCATACAAGCTGTCTTATAAGAAACTTTTCCAGGATCTTTCACAGAGGCATTACAGAACCAGAATTTCATCATGTAACCGTACACAGTCATCAAAGAGTTAGGAAAGTGTCTTTATGTGACTAACTATTCAGTTAAATTATTTTGCCACAGGGAAATAAAAAAGTCTATAAGTTGGAAATAGAAGCCGAAGTTTGTAACTATAATTTGACTTCAGATATTCTAATCTCTATCTTGTTTGAAACCAAATAAAAGTTCTCAAACAAGTAAATTATCAATTTCACTCTGAAATATTCTCTTGTCTGGTTAGCTGTTTTTAAGAGGTACAGAGTGAAAAGAAATGTAATGAAGAAATTAAGTATTTCATAACAAGAATATAGGCCTTTAATTCTTTCTGTGATAGAATCAGATAAAACCTATAGGGAATGAAATAAACAAGAGTCATCTTTTTAAACAGGATTCCTGATGTTTACCTAGGATATCTCACTATTTGGTGTTGCTGATAAAATAAGGCCATTATTCAATGGTGAAATTAAGAAAGGATATATGACAATACTTCATAGCATATTGGGAAAGCATATGCTTTTGAAAAAATAAAGCCTAACACTCCATGTATATAAAATTCTGGTGCATGTTAACAAGAGGCACAGAACACATGATTTATGGTCCAGGCCAGAACATCTGCATCATCTGATTAACTTTCTGATAATAAAGTCTCCAGCTTTAGAAACATATTACTTCATTACCTATCCACTTTCACATACATCCCCACCACCAATGCACCAAAGAAATGTTTAATTTGTTTCCTAAATTTGTCTCCTCAAAAACATAATAAAATGAATATATAGTTAAATATAATTGACCCTTGAACTGTGGTTAGAGGCAGGGGCTAAGGGTATATTGACTTCTGCAAGATCTAAAAATCCATGCATAACTTTTCAGTTGTCTCTCCAGGTCCCTAATTCTGCATACATATTTCAATCAACCACAGACCATGTAGTACCACAGTTTGTTTTCACTGAAAGAAATATATGTATAAATTGATCCCAGCCAGCTCAAACCAGTGTTATCCAAAGGTCAACTGTAACAAACACTCAAATCAAAAGACAGAGATTTTTCAGACTGGATGAAAAACAAAAGATGCAATTTAGTGTCAAAGATATAAATAGGTTGAAAATTAAAAGATGGATAGAGATATATCATGAAACAGTAACCTTATGAGTTAGAGTAGCTATACTAATATCTGATGAAATAGACTTTAAGACAGTAAATATTACTGTGGACAAGGAAGGAAATATTCTAAATATAGCAGGGTCAATTCATCAGGAAGACGTGTCAGTTATGTATCCATACTTAAACAAATCTGAACCAAAGAATTGGTCTTTATGACCTGCATTGTATTAGTGAGGATTCTCTGGAAAAAAACAAAATCAATGTGTCATATACAGATACATAGGAAAAGAATTCCTGTTATTATGAGAATTGACTCATCTGGTGATGGAGACTAAGGAGTCCCATGATTTGCCTAGTGAAGAAGCAGGAAAACCAGTGGTGTAACTCAGAGTTCAAAGGCTTGAGATCCTTGGCTTTGATAAGTTCCAGTCTGAGTCTGAAAGCTGAATAACTGGGAGGGCTAATGTTCAAGGGTGCGAGAAGGAAGACATGTGTCAGCTCAAGCAGAGAGCGTGAATTCAACCTTGCTCAGTCTTTTTGTCCTATTCAGACTCTCCACAGATTGGATGATGCCCCCAAACATTGGTAAGGGTGGATCTTTACTCCGCCAGCTGATTTAAATGCCAACACCTTTCAGAGACTATCTCAGAGACATACCCAGAAATAATTTTTTTTGTTCTCTTTTTTTTGGGCTGCACCTACAGCATATGGAAGTTCCCATGCTAGGGGTCGAATCAGAGCTACAGCTGCTAACACCACAGCCACAGCAACACAGGATCCAACCATGTCTGCCACCTACACCACAGCTCATGGCAACACCAGACCCTTAGCCCACTGAGTGGGGCCAGGGATCAAACCCACAACCTCATAGATACTAGCCAGGTTTATTACTGTTGAGCCACAATGGGAACTCTCAGAAATAATGTTTTACTAGCTGTCTGGACATGCCTTATCTCAGTTAAATTGTCACATAAAATTAACCATTGCATACATCTAGTCTAAAATTTATATGATGCACTTCTACTCTATGATAGTTTCTTTCATCTTCATCCTTAAATTTGCTACTTGTTTTTTGACTACACAGAAATGATGTGATCCAAGAAAACCTTAATTCCCAACAAACATCTTTACTGAGGACCTTTTGATGTGAAGTCATCTAAAGTGTTTTTTAGTAGAGGGTATATCTCTGTAATAAATTGTACCTCTACCAGTGTCCCTAACTGTAGCCATTAAAATGATATTTGATGTTTTAGTGCATGTTTATTATGTGAATGTTTAATTGACTTAAGGGTTTTACATATGTCATGTTACATATATTAGATAGATGTGATAAGAGTTTTCTCAATTACTAGAGACGAATCTGAGTTTCAGATGGTCAGATAACACAGACACTATTTAATAGTCATTATGTAGTCAAGTCAGTATTTTGAACCAAGTTCAAGATCTAGCTAAAATTCCAATAAGCAATGAAGATATTTTCATATCTGCTAAAATTCTGTTGACTTATCTTCCTCATGTATTTTTCTTAGAAATACTTTGAGGAGATTTTTTAGCAGTATAACAGAATACACTTAAAATAGAAGCAATTGAATTTTATAAAACAGCAACTCTGATTCAGCAAAGCAGTACAAGAAAACATTAGGAGGAGAGATATGCTTCATGCCTAAAAAAAAGAAACCCTAGCATCAAATGAAGACAGAAATCTCCAGGATGTAGGTGAAAAAAAAAAATGCAGATTCACTAGATATTCTTGTGGAATTTAATATTTGACAAATAATTTTAGAAAGATAACAAAAATAGGAAAAACCCTGTAATTACAGTATAGTTGTCAAGTTTAACTAATAATAATAATGTAAACATTTTATATAAATTTAAGTATAATTAGTACTATAACCTTAACAGAACTATGGATAAAAAGGGGCCTTGGGAGTGAAAATGAAATTAAACCACTTTATAGAGTAGCAAAAACTAAGTGGATAATTTCCCATATTGACACACCAGAAAGTATGGTAATAGAAAAAAAAACCCAGCTAAAATAATTTGAAGAGATTGCTTCTGGTGAGGGGAAATTGGTAGTGGTAGAGAATGAATTGCTATTATTTGTAATGTCTTTTATCATTTCTTAATATAAAAACAAAAACAACACACAAAAAAGACAAATCACTATTGATATAGTTTGCTTTGGGAAAAACAGTAGAGATTAAAATAAATATTAAAAACTCTCATAACTTATAAATAGTAAAAACTCACAATTAGAGTCCTAACTTTATGTTGGCTCAAATTTAATGCTGTCTTGATATATATATAGGTCTATCCCTAGTTGTGTATAAACTTATGAGGTTACTTAGGCTCTAAGCACCAGGGTTTTGTTATCTATAGAGTGAGGATAATGAGAATGCTTATCTCACAGGATGGTGTTCAGGGAAAAAAAGAGATAATCTCTAATATGATGTACTTTGGGAAAGAAAAGTTTATGAATCAAAATCTAGTCAAAGAATATATTTGAGTGACATCCAAATATATCATTCTTGTTTCTTTGTGTATATTACTAACATTATACCATATCACTGTTTCTGTCTATATGTTACTAACATTACTTTGAAGATATACATTTTAAAATATACACCATTTAATAAATGGAATTTTTTCATTATCTTTTTTTTGCCATGACAGATTTTTATTTATACCAGTTTTTGAACTTTTAATGACCATCATAAATTCCTATTTATTTTTCTTTCCTATTCTTCCTTACTATGTTACCGTAATTTCCTATCATCAGATATTTGGTCTCTGTTCCACTAATTTATTTTTATTTAAATTTATTATTAACTGTCAAACAGCTAATAAAAAGAAAGCCTTCACAATAAAATTATAAAATTTTATTCTATATTAAATAAGTGTCTTTTATATTATTCATTACAAAATAATGTCCCCACATTTTATTTTTAATCTAATTTAATTGATTTCTAATGACTAATCAAATATTTTTGCCTTTATTTTCAAAATGTTATTCTAAGTATATACTATGAAGTAACTTTTTCTCTGATCTGTTTTAAACTAAAATGTAAAATAGTCAATGATCATCCACAGTGAATTATTTCAAGTAACTAGCTTTATATATATAAAATGGTCTTATAGTAAAACATTACAATTTTTATAGGCTACTTTTCAAAGCAATAGTAATTTGATATCTGCATAAGTATTAGGGATATTTGTACATTCCTAAATGCACCACTTCATTATAGCTACTATCAATCTAAGAATAGGATAAAGAACACAAAGAAAAGTAAATGGTTTAAACTATGTTTGCTTTATTATGTATGTATACATTATTATGTGTTTCTATTAAATCTGTGTAAAATCTGCAAACCTGTATATTATGGTTGCAGATAGCTTCATAAGTTAGTTTTATAAATTGCATGTGTTTCTAAACTTGCTTTTATTCTGAATGTAAAGTAAGTTTGATTCATTTGTTTAGTTTTTTATTATCTAATAGATAATGAGTTTTACAATTAAATTTGATCAGTATGAACTTTTCTAGAGTTAATAGATTAATTTACTGTTCTAGTATTAAGCATTTCCTTTGATACAGAAATTAAACATGAAATATTTGATTCCTGGTTTTTGTATCACTTTGTGATATTATATTCAAAGAAAAAAATACATTGGCTTGATTAAATATAACAAAATACTGCTGAGAGAATATATATATTATGTTCATAATACACACTTATAAATTTATTATGCACAACTAAGGCTAAGTACATGGAGAAGAACCATTTTTAAGTGAAAAATTTAATTGTAACTTGCTAAGTTGAGAAGATACACACTATGAGTAAGCAAAACTTGACACAGTACTACTCAAATATTTTTCCTTATATGGAAAAGAAAAGTAAGAATAAAGCCAGAGTTTTGTATGTGCACGTAGGTTCTACCTTCACCTCTAAAATTGTGAACAAAAATTTATTATCAGATAAGTATATATTTATATAAATACTGTAAGGAAATAAGCCAAAACAGTTTATTTCGGATGCCTCACTGAACATTAGTCAAATATCTAGCTTGTCTGAGAGGAACAGGAAAGAATGAAAAAAATCAGCTATGTCCTTGACCTCAGACTGAGATTCCATAGTTCACTGCCACTATTCCCAAAGTAATAGGCCCTATTACATTTTATGTAGATAGTTTCATACTGATTTTTCCCTGAAGACTGTTTGTTCATATTGTCTATGTTAGCTGTCAAGATAAATTGAAAATTCCAGAACATATGACATCTAAATACTATGGGAGCTATATTTATGCTAGCTATTTCAACATGTCATGTTATAAATTTTTAACTGAAAAGTAGAGTATAGAGTATTTTGTTGGTAAGAGACAGTCCTCTATGAAAACTTTTGTTTTTGGGTTTTGTTCTTTTCTTAGTCATTGATTCACCAAATTATGGCATATAATAAAAATTAAATGCATGTATCCTAGAAGCAAAATCTCTGGAGATGGCATAACCTTTAAACCATAAAAATGTAGCAGTCTTTCTATTTAGATATTTGAAATTTATAAAGTTTCAACATTTATGATACAAAAGTGTCAGCTGATTTAAAAGCTGATTTTAAATTATCAACATTTCTTTGCAGATTTGTCAGAGTGGTCAAAGGTGACCTTTTCAGAAGCTATAAAATAAAGCATTCTTTTCATAGAAATTTGACTTAATTGAAATTATTATGGAACAAATCCTTAGAAACAGTTAGTGAAAGTGCTTCTTTTATTAAAAACTGTTATGAAATTAGGTTATTTTTAATCTTGTGTTTTCTTTAATCCTCAAAGAGAATAAAAAATTATCTGTTACATTTGGTTGCTATGTCTAAAATACCATAATTTAATAGTAGGGTTATACAGTAGAAGAATTCTAGTTCCTAACTTAATATCTGTACTAAAATATTAGGTTAAATGAATAGAATATAGCATGATGTTTTACTTATTTTTTCCAAAATCAATGTAGATAAAATATTATATATGACTTCCATACTGATTTTTTTTTAACCAGTTTTTCCATATATCAATTCATTCTCCATCAGGATCCAAGCCACATCTGCAACCTATACCACAGTTAAGGATCTAAAACCAGAACCTTAACCCACCAAGTGAGGCCAGGGATCAAACCCACATCCTCATGGATCCTATTTGTATTCATTAACTGCTGAGCCATGAAGGGAACTCCTGTTTTGCTTTTTTTGTTTCACAGAGTGTGTTTTCCTCTGGGAGTTTTATAGTATCTAGTCATACATTTAGATCTTTAATATATTTGAGGCTATTTTTGTACATGGTGTTAGTGAATGTTCCAATTTCATTTTTTTACAGGTAGCGCTCCAGTTTGCCCAGCACCATTTATTGGAGAAACTGTCTTTTCTTCATTGTATATTCTTGCCTACTTTGCTATATATTAACTGACCATAGGTACACAGTTATCAATTGTAATTGCATCAGTTGTAAACATATGTTCATCAAATAACAGTGTCTCCAAAATTACAAAGGACTGGAAAAGACTATTTTAAAATTTGTGTGGAAGCACAAGAGACCTTGAATATCCAAAGTAATATTGAAAAAAAAAAAAATAGAAATGAAGGAATCAGGCTCCCTGACTTCAAACAATACTACAAAGCTACAGTTATCAAAATAATATGGTAATGACACAAAAACAGAAATACAGATCAATGGAAAAGGAGAGAAAGCCAACAGATGCACCCAAACACCTATGGTCAACTCTTCTATGACAAATGAAGTAAGAACATACAGTGGAAGAAAGATAGTCTCTTTGATAAGCGGTACTGGGGAAACTGAAAAAGGAATGAAATTAGAGCATTCTCTAACACTATACAGAAAACTGAAAACAAAATGGATTAAAGGCCTAAATATAAGGCCAGATACTATAAAACTCCTAGAGAAAAACACAGGCAGAATGCTGCTTGACATAAGTCATAGCAACATCTTATTTGATCCACCTCCTAGAATAATGACAATAAAAACACCAATTAACCAGTGGGACCTAATCAAACTTATAAGCTTTTGACAGCAAAGGAAACCATAAAAAAAAGACAACCTAAGTAATGGGAGAAAATGGTTTCACATTATGCAACCAGCAAGGGCTTAATCTGCAAAATATAGAAAAAAATTCATACAGCTCAACTGCAAAAAAACAAGCAACCCAATTGAAAAATAGGCAGAAGACCTAGACATTTCTCCAAAGAAGACATATGGGTAGCCAAAGGCACATGAAAAAATGTTCAGCATCACTAACTATTAGAGAAATGAAAATCAAAACTGCAATGAGGTACTACCTCATACCAGTTGGAATGGCTATCATTAATAGGTCTACATATGACAAATGCCAGAGAGTGTGTAGAGAAAAGGGAACCCTCCTACACTGTTGGCGCGAATGTAAATTGATACAAATACTATGGAAATCACTATGGAGGTACCTCAGAAAACTAAATATAGAACTACCATATGATCCAGCAATCCCACTCCTGGGCATATATCCAGAGAAAACTTTCATTCAAAAAGGTACATCCACCCCTGTATTCATTGCAGCACTATTCACAATAACCAGGACATAGAAACAACCTAAATGTCCATCAACAGATGAATGGATTAAGAAGTGGTACATATATACAATGGAATACTACTCAGCCATAAAAAGACAAACTATTTCATTTGCAGCAACATGGATGGAACTAGAGAGTCTTACACTAAGTGTAGTAGGCCAGAAAGAAACAGAAAAATACCATCCAGTATCACTTATTTGTGGAATCTAAAATATGGCACAGATGATCCTACCTGCAAAACAGAAACAGATCACAGCCAAGGAGAGCAGACTTATGGTTCCCAGGGGGGAAGGGAGGAGTGAGTGGAATGGATGGGCAGTTGGAGTTTTTGTATGCAAATTGTTAGATTTGGAATGGATGGGCAATGGGGCCCTACTGTATAGCACAGGGGACTGTGTGTGATTGGGTCACTTTGATATACCACAGAAATTTAAGAAACTTTGTAAATCAACTATACTTTAATAAAAAAATTAAATTCACAAAAGAAAACTACAAAGAGAGTCATCTTCAATAATATACTTTCATCAATAGTTAGAATATTTGGACATAATATCAGTAAGGAATTAGAGAACTTGGAAAGCACTGTAAACTGAGTAGACGTACTATATATCTATATAATACTCCACCAAAAATAGCAGAGTATGTAAAATACACAATTACATAGGAAATACTTTCAGGTATATGTATGAGTCTCAATACATTTTAAAAGATTCAAAATCATAAAACATTTTCTCTGACCACAAGATGAAGTTAGCAATCAAAAACAGAAGAAATGTAGAAAATTTACAAATATTTAGAAATTAAACATCACTCTCTGAAAAACCAATAAATCAAAGAAGAAATTTCTAATTTCTCAAGGGAAATTTGAAAATGCATTGTGAAAAATGAAAACAAAAATAAAACATACCAAAACTTATTGGGACAGCAAATGCAGTGCTCAGAATTAAATTATAGCTTAAATGCCTAAATTAAAATGAAGAAATATTTTGGAATTTCCATCATGAGTCAGTGGAAACATATCTGATTACTGTCCATGAAAATACAGATTCAATCCGTGGCCTCGCTCAGTGGGTTAAGGACCTGGCATTGCTGTGAGCTGCGGTGTAGGTCACAGATGCGGCTCAGATATGGTGTTGGTGTGGCTATGGTGTGGTCCAGCAGCTACGGCTTTGATTTGAGTCCTAGCCTGGGAATCTTCAAATGCCATGGTGCAGCCCCCAATAAAAAAAAAAAGAAAGAGGAAAAGAAAAGTTTCAAATCAATAAGCTAGTGCTACACCTTGAAGAACTAGAAAAAATAAGAGCAAATTAAATAAAAAGGTAGCAGGAGAAAAGGACTGATAAAAATCAGAGCAGAGATAAATGAAATAGAAAATAGAAAAAAAAAGAGAGATAACAAAATCAAATGTTAGGATATCTGAGAAAACATAACAAATAGAGATTGAATCATAATTCAAAAATTCTTTCAACAGAAAAAAAAAAAAGTGCAGAACCAGAATACTTCACAGGTGAATTCTATCAAAATGTAAGGGAATTAACATCAATTCTTCTCAAACTCATCCTAAAAATAAAAGAGGAAAGAACACTTTTACCTCATTATACAAGGTCAAAAGACAGACAAAGACAACATAAGCAAAGAAAACTACAGACTAGTATCCCTTATGAATGAAGATGCTAAATTCCTAAAAAAAAAAAAAAAAAAAAATTAGGAATCAAATTCAACAGCATATTAAAAGGATCATATGCTATGTCTAATTGGAATTTATCTCAGGAATATAAGATTATTTTTAGCATAAGACAATCCATCAGTGCAATACGCCACATTAATAAAGCCAACAAAACAAATCGCATGACCATCTCAATTGCAGCAAAAATAGCATTTGTCACAATCCAACCTGCTGTCAAGAAAAACAAAATATGTATGTTTATTTTCACTACTGATTTCAGCATCAGATAAGAAATTCTAGCTGAAATAATAAGATTTGCAGATGGAAGGAAGAAAAAAAAGATTTTCATTGGTAAGAAAGAAAATTATTTCTCTTCATAAATGGCATGATGCATGCATTCTACATCTACATTCTAAATAAATGATTTGAGAGAAAAATCTCAAAGAATTAAAAAATATTTTTTTCTTAAATGATGTAAGCAAAGTTGTAGGGTACAAAGTCAACACACAAAAATCAGTGTTTTTACACATCAGCAAAGAACAAGTTGAAAATGAGAGAGAGCAATTTATTTTACTATAACCCTCAAATGAATACCAAAGAATAAATCTATCCATGGCAGTGAAAGCCATGTGCATTGAAAAATCACAAAATATTGCTGAAAGTAAGTAAAGAAGACTAAATAAATGAAAAGAAATCCCTTATTATTCATTAGAAGACCTGCTATTATTAAGATGGCTGTACTATCCAAGGCGATCTATAAATTGAATGCAATCTCTATAAATTAGCATAGAATTGCAAGGCACCTCATATAGCCAAAACAGTATTGAAAATGGCAAACAAATTTGGAGAACTCAATTCCTTAATTTCAAAACTTTCTACAAAGCTATAATAATCAATGTTATACTGGCACAAATTTGGACATACAGACCATTAGAATGGAATTGAGACTTCAGAAATAAACATATTTATCAATGGAAAATGTATTTAAGCAAGATCATTCATGGGGCAGGTGTTCACGTCATGGCTCAGTGGAAACAAATCCAACTAGTATCCATGAGGATGTGGGTTCGATCCCTGGCCTTGCTCGGTGAGTCCAGGATCCAGCATTGCTGTGAGCTGTGGTATAGGTTTACAGACATGGCTCAGATCCTGCCTAGCTGGGGCTGTGGCTGTGGCATAGTGTGGCAGCTGTGCCTCTGATTCGTAGCCTGCTAAAAAAAAAAAAAAAAATCAATGGTGAAAGAACAGTCTCTTCAAAAAGTGGTGATGGAAAAACTGTATATCCACATAGAAAAAATGAAGTTGGATTCTTACCTTATACCAATAAGAATCAACTCACGATGGATCAAAGATCTAAATATATATTCCAAATTATAAAACTCTTAGAATAAAACATAGGGCAAATTTTCATGAGATTGTATTTCACAGTGATATCTTGGATATTACACCAAAATATAAGCAACAAAAAATAAATTGGACTTCATCAAATTTTAAGAGTTTTTGTATCAAAGGACATTATCAAGAAAATGAAAAGACAACCTAAAAATGGGGGAAATATGTAAACTGTATATCTGATAAGGGTCTAGTACCCAGAATATATGGAAAATTCTTATAAGTCAATAACAAAAAGACAATTCAGTTTTTAAAAATAGGCAAAGTATGTGAATAGACCTTTCTCCAAAGAAGACATACAATCACACATAAAAGGATATTCATAATTGGTAGTCATTGCAGAATCAAAATTAAAACTATGATGAGATGCCACTTCAAACCCACTAAGATTAAGCTAATTAAAAAGAAAAAAAAAAAGAAAATATGACATTAGGTGTTGATGAAGATGTGAAGAAAATAAAGCCATTCTACTTGGGTGGTGACAATGTCAAATGTTTCAATCATTGTGGAAGACATTTTGTCAGTTCTACAAAAGCTCAAATATAGAATTAGCATATGACTCAGCAGTTCTACCCTTAGATATGTATCTAAAGGAATGGAAACAAGTAGTCAAATATTTGTACGTGATGTTTATAGCAACAATAGTCACAATGCCCAAAGGTGAAAACAACCCAAAAGTCTATCAAGGAATGAATGGATAAACAAATCTATACATACAATGTAATACAATGGAATATCATTTAATCTTAAAAAAGGATGACATATAATCCTTGAAAAAATATTAAGTGAAAGAAGTCAGATACAAAGGGCTGCATATTATATGATTCTAATCATATGAATTTTCTGCAGTATGTTAATTCATAGAGGTAAAAGACAGGTCACTATTAAGGCCTAGGAATAGAGAATGAGGTGTGACTGGTTAATAGTTATAGGACTTACTTTGGGAATCATGAAAATATTTTGAGTCTGGACAGAAAGGGTGATTATACAACATTGTGAATATTAAATGCCGTGGGATAGCACACTTTGAAATAGTTTAAGATGGCAGTAAATTCTAGGGATCTGGTGTGCAATATTGTGAACATATTTAACAATACAGTAGTATGCACTTAAATTTTTGTTAAGAAAAAAATATAAATGAATTAAATAAAAATGTTAAGATAGAGCTAATATTTGCTTATCACAATAAAAATGATGATTTTTTTTTTGGACAGCAAAGGAAATGATAAAAAAAAAGACAGGGAGTTCCCGTCGTGGCGCAGTGGTTAACGAATCCGACTAGGAACCATGAGGTCGCGGGTTCGGTTCCTGCCCTTGCTCAGTGGGTTAACGATCCGGCGTTGCCGTGAGCTGTGGTGTAGGTTGCAGACGTGGCGCGGATCCCGCGTTGCTGTGGCTCTGGCGTAGGCCAGTGGCTACAGCTCCGATTCAACCCCTAGCCTGGGAACCTCCATATGCCACGGAAGCGGCCCAAGAGATAGCAACAACAACAACAACAAAAAGACAAAAGACAAAAAAAAAAAAAAAAAAAAAAAAAAAAGACAACTTACAGAATGGGAGAAAATAGTTTCAAATGATGCAACAGACAAGGGCTTAATCTCTAAAATGTATGAAAAATTTATACAACTCAACAGCAAAAAAGCCAACAACCCAACTTAAAAATGGGAAAAGACCCGAATTGACATGATTCCAAAGAAGATATACAGATGGCCAATAAGCACGTGAAAAAATACTCAGCATCTCTGATTATTAGAGAAATGCCAATCAAAACTACCATGAGGTACCGCCTCACACCAGTCAGAATGGCCGTCATTAATAAGTCCACAAATAACAAATTCTGGAGGGGGTGTGGAGAAAAGGGAAACTTCCTGCACTGTTGGTGGGAATGTAAGCTGGTACAATCACTATGGAGAACAATTTGGAGGTACCTTAGAAAACTATACATAGAACGACCATATGACCCAGCAATCCCTCTCTTGGGCCTATATCTGGACAAAACTTGAAAAAGACTCATGCACCTGCATGTTCACTGCAGCACTATTCACAATAGGCAAGAAAGGGAAATAACCCAAATGTCCATGGACAGATGATTAGATTAAGAAGCTGTGGTGTATATACGCCATGGGATACTACTCAGCCATAAAAAAGAATAAAATAATGCCATTTGCTGCAACATGGATGGAACTAGAGACTCTCATAATGAATGAAGTCAGAAAGAGATACAAATACCCTATGATATCACTTATATATGGCATCTAATATACAGCACAAATGAACCTTTCCACAGAAAAGAAAATCATGGACATGGAACACACAGACTTGTGGTTGCCAAAGGGGAGGGGGGAGGAGTGAGATGGATAGGGAATTTGGGGTTAATAGATGCAGACTATTGCCTTTGGAATGGATAGGCAATGAGATCCTGCTGATAGCACTGGGAACTATCTAGTCACTTATGATGGAGCATGATAATGTGAGGAAAAAGAACATATACTTGTATGTGTAACTGGGTCAACTTGCTGTACAGCAGAAAATTGACAGAACACTAAACCAGCTCTAATGGAAAAAATAAAAATCATTATAAAAATGATTAATTTTATGAGAATTTCACTTAAATTTTTAGAAATCAAAATGCTACACCCCCGCTCTTTTTCTTCGTAGCTAGTTCCTGTATAATGAATATAAGCATTTTGATGTTTTCTTTGGCTCTCTGAATCTACCACCAGTTGTACTTATTCACTTCTCCTTTGCTTTTGTGATTGTGAGGAATAGTAGTCTGCCTGCTCCCATAGGTGTTGATGTGGGGAGAACTTCCCCCAAATCTCCAATAGTATAGGCTTATGTACATGACTAATGTTCATCCAATTAGGTGGCTCTGTCTATAAATTTGAATACAGAGATAGTGAAGCAAAGATTAAAATAGTGTTAGTATTTAATTTTGGTCATCTCTAACAGGGTCCATTACTGTTCATGAGGACAACATCGAGGTAGGAATGTTTCTGGTAAACTATGGTGTTTTTTCTGCTTTCTTCTTTGCTTTTAAAATTGCCCTTATTCATGAATTTCTTAGAAATTTGATCTTTCTTCCTCCATTCAAGTCTGCAATTTTCTTACATTCTTCAGTAAAATCATAGTATAAGTCTTGTGTGTATGGGAAAGTGTCTGTATGTGTGTGTGAATATAAATTCCAACTAAAACTTGTGGTAGCCAGAGTAGGTTTCTGTTGCTTACAATCAAGACCTTTGACAGATATATTCATTTTTATGTATTGATAGTTTCTTTTTTTTCTTTCACATACATTTATATATCTTATATTATAAAAGTAGTGCCTAATCATTGAGATAGTTGATTTCTGTGTACTTTGGAGAAGAAAAACTTAATATTTTAAAATTCTTGTTTGACCCTTCTCATCTGCTATAGAAAATCAGAATTTTCCATTCATACTATTTTTTTGTTTTTAATATTGGTTGGGACTTTCTTTAGATTTCACACAGTTGTGGGTATAATGATAAAAATATATACTTTCAAATTAATATTCTGCCACTTGATTTTGACTATATTTTGCATAGTACTTAGTATTCTTTTTTCTTCCAGCTTTGTTGAAATATAATTGACACACAGCACTGTATCAGCTTAAGATGTACAATATAATGATTTGACTTACATATATCATGAAATTATTACCATGTAAGTTTACTGAATTAGCTCATGTGGATGCAAAATTTTTTTAAAAAGTGTATTTTTTCTTAAGGTAAAAATTCTTAGGATTTATTCCCTTAACAACTTTCATGCATAACATACACATTATTCTTATGAAGAAAGAATAAGGTTCTCATTCCACAAGTGTTTTCAGTGGGCTACAGTGGAATCTAAAATCATTAGAAAAAAAAATGTGTGATATTTCATAATGAAAAAGTTTGTAAAAATTGATCCCCTGTTGACAACACTGAACTGGAATCCATGTAGCTCCATATTGCAGAGTACATCACATGAGATACCTGTATATCTCATTGCCAGGAAGCTGACATCTGGTTCATAACTTTTAGTGTTGAATAGTGTATCTCTTAGTGAAGCAGAAATACACTAAATTAGGTACTAAGGAAGTACTGATTTGAAATTCCAGGGGAGGGGCACGCAAATGTCAAAGCTGTTTTCTGCATTATTAATTTCTAATTATGTATTTTTAAAAATTGTTTTGTAATAGTGTTTAAGTTCAAATGGAAAACCAGCAAACTTGAAATTGAAATATGTAATAGAAATTTTGGAACTATAAAAATATTGTTTCCAGGAGTTATTGTTGTGGCTCAATGGAAATGTATCTGACTGGTATCCATAAGGGTGTACATTCAATCCCTGGCCTTGCTCAGTGAGTTAAAGATCTGCCATTGTTGTGAGCTGTGGTGTAGGTCACAGATGCAGCTTGGATCTGGCTGCTGTGGCTGTGGTGTAGGCTGGCGGCTATGGCTTGGATTCGATCCTTGGCCTGGGATTCTCCATATGCTGTGGGTGTGGCCCTAAAAAGACCAAAAAAAAAAAAATTTTCCAGAAGTTTTCTTCCCTTGCAAGCAATAAATAATTTTAGGGTTCAATGTTAAGGTACTATGGAAAATTCAAAAACATATAATCATGTTCTGATTATTAATTATAAGAAAGCTATTGTTCTTAATTTTCTAATAGGAATTGACTATCAATGTAATGATACTTGCAAAACAGAGCAGGCATTTGTGTTCATTATAGTGGTCTTCTGTTAGCCTAAACCTGCCCATTACAGTGTATCCCAGGTTCTTGTATTCCAGTAATTAGGAGCAGGCAGATTTTGTAGGTGGAAATTTTCAAATTATGCATAACTAAATTATACCCACAATTGGTGTTTTATGAGTGTCTCAACAGAAGCATATTGACATAAAATAAGACTGTAGAAAAATAGCATTAAATGGAAATGACAGCACAAATATCAATAGCAACTTGGGAGCAAGGGTTTTTTTTGTTTGCTTTGCAGAGTAAAAATAGTATTTTCTTTCTAAAGTCTTTGAATACACAGATTTTTTTCACCTCAGTATCAATATTTGATAAAGATGTTTCCATAAATATACCTTAGTCAGATGATTTAAGTTAAAGTAACAGAGTTTTGTTGGTGGTAATGGTACTGCTGATATTTTTATTTTGTTCCACCATTATGTATGCACATGGTTGCTTGTTCATATGATTAAATGATGATTCACGATTCTAGTGATACCCTATATAAAAGTGATAACTCATTATACTAATAGTATATGTTTTCCTGGAAGAATGGCACTCTGTTTCCTTTTCAAAGCCTATGAATCATATTTGAGAAGGAAATATTGAGTACATGGGTTAATTTATCAGCTGTTCAGATGATAGCATCTGTTGGCTTAAATTCCAAGTTTGTTTAGTTTCTTTTAAGTTATAATTTACCATAAGCATACAAGTTACCTAACTTTCTAGAAATGTTAGAATATTCATAGACCAGAAAGAAAATCAGTTTCCTAGAATATTTTTTATTAAATTGTGGATACACTCATTTAGCTTAAGTCTGGTTCAGTGGAAAGATGTTACCAGATAGGAAACATGCTTAGCTGTTGAAGGTATTGACTTGAGGGAAAGTGCTGGAGTAATCTGAATTCGAATTTCAGCTACCCAAATGGTAGCAATATTCCAAATTAACACCTACAGATTTAATATATCTTTATTTATGGTACATGGTCACTTGTGGAAGAAACTTTTGGGGTGTTATAAAAATGCAGACTCTTGGACTGAACTATTCTAATTCATCATTATCTCTGGGAATGGGGTCTGGCAGTAAATTTTAATGAGCATCTCATTTGAATTTTATGCACATTAAAATTTGACAAGAATCTACCTAAGGATGTAGTATCTACATGATAAATATTGAATAGTAATTTCATACATGCTGATGTCAAATTCTGTGTCACTAAGGTCTGGAACATATATTTCCTCTGGAATTACTGTCATTGATTTATGAAATGTCATATACTTAAGAGACATAATTTTTTTTAAATTTAATGAAAAATCAAGAATTTAGGTAGAACAACAAAAAGTGTGACCTATTATCTGTCCAATTCCCAGTATCCAAAAACATGTGTTAGGGTCAGTAAGAGTCAACAATAATATCCAAATATGTCAGAGAAAATAGTAATGATCAGGATGGGATGTTGTGGTTCTCTATCTGGTATGAAACTCTATACAGTCAAAACTAGGGTTACATGAAACAACATCAACTAAAACAGAACCCAGGGTATAGTTCTAGTCCTCCAGTTATGAATAAGATGGTATATGACATGTTGTTATAGCATTTTGAAATTGGTAATTCATAATTATGTGAATTTATCCAATAGTAAAAAAAAATGGAAAAAATATGTCATTCAAAAATAGCATATATTTTCAGGAGATCTTTAAGTAACTTAGCTCGTTGCCAGATTTAGTCTAATTTGATTCAAGTGGTATGTAGAATTGACATGCTTTAATACCTATAGGTGAGTAAGACCAAGAAAGTTGAGACAGGCAGGTAGCTTTGTTGTTAGGTAATTAGTTAGAATTTGGATATATTTACTAATAGTGACAAGGTCATGAACAATTATTATGTACAATTCAATTAATTTCCTTTTAACAAGCACAGTTCAGTGTTTACACTGTGGCAGGTGCTTTCAGACTCTGCTCATATAACACAGAATAAAGCACAGGTTCTGCCCTTATCATGTTCATAGGATGCTGTGAGGTATTCCAGATTAGCTATATGAGTTTTCTTACTATTGTGTTTAAAATGTATTCATGGATGTTAAAAAAGTATGATGTTGTGACCTGGATTATATCATAGGAAAAAATGTGTTCTACATTTTTAACGATCATCTCACACAAAAATTAGAAAACAGTCTACTTATAAGGTAATGCCTGCTTATGCTAAAATATTTTTTCTATTTGATTTATTAGTAAATATTGTATATATAAGTAAATCAATGGGAATTTTTAAGGTGTTTATACACTTGATAATTCAGGAAAGTTTCTTGTAATCTGTTACAATTATCTCTGTTATCATTTATATTGTTTTAATTCAAAATTTCCACTTTTAGAAAAATAATTTAATGTTTTAAGGAAAGAATAAAGCATTGCATGTTCATTGTGGAAAGACTTCATAGACAAAAAGTTTTAACTTAATTTTAACTATGTACAATATATAGAGACACACAACATAAACTAGCAGAATGAGGTCCTAGATTTAAAGTTATATTTTATATTTTTCTATCCTGGCCATATATTTAAAATAACAAAATTATTGTTTTATTGGCATAATTATATGATGTTAATCTCATTAGGAATAATAAAAGGCATGCTTTGTTGGCTTTACTTCCAGTCTTTTCACTGACCACTAATGCCTCTAATGTCACTTTAGTCCAAAGTGTCATCAACTCTCACCTCAAATACCATCTTCTGGTTGCCTGACTTCCATTCTTATACCTTGCAGTGAACTTTTCAGAGTATATCCAAAGTGACTTTTTGAAAATCCAACCTGCATTCTCATGGAGACTATATCTAGTTCTTAACCCACTGAACCACAGTGAGAACTCGCATATGTGTGTGTGTGTGTGTGTGTGTGTGTAATGTAATATGTATATAATTTTTCAGTTTCCTATGTTACTGAATTTTCTCCAAAGCCAAATAACCAGTTTGTTCTTTTTGAAGTTTCTCTTTCACATTTTTCTCAAGCGTCTGGGGAATATTGGATGAAGATCCATATTAATGAATGAAAATTGATGGACCTTAGAGAGGGAATATATTTTAATAAATATTCTTTGTGTGTTGATATGTTTTTCCTTAAAATCCATATATGAATTTTCTATTACTGTTATTATCAATTACAACAATCTTGAATGCTTAAGACCACATAGATTTAACCTCTTATAATTCTAGAAGCCTGAAATGTGAACATAATGTAGTTCGTATGGTAGATTCTTTTGTACATTCTTTATCTAAAGAATATAAATTATGTGTTTTTATTTTTACTCAACATGGCAACATTATAAAGGGAAAATAATAGGAAAAGGGAAGTATCTGCATTGGATTTGTTAGGTTTGAGATGTCTGACAACCATCTGATTAAGATTTGCATTGAGTAGTAACCAAGTAATTTAAAATTTAAAATATAACTATATTAGGTCTGCCTTGGAAGAAAGTGAAAAAAAAAAACAAAACAAAACAAAACCTAAGACTCAGGAAAAAACAAACAAACAAAGACTCAGGATGAAGCTATGACACCATTCACTATTCAGAATAAGATACATAAAGTAGATGGAAAGTGGAAAAATCTTGCTTATTGAAATAGGAATAAAACAAAGACTGTGATGTGGGCAGAAACTAAAGAATAAGATGATTTAAAAAGAGGAAGAAGAGGTCAACTCTCAATGTACCTCTCCCTAAAAGAAAAGTAAGATAAGAATAGAAAAATATTGATTAGATTTGGTAAGACTGAATTTATTGGCGACCTTGCTAAGAACACATATAAGAGAATAGATGGGAAAAATAAATTATTAAATGAGATAAGTTTGTATCAAGTTTCTAAAAGTATGGTTTAGTCTGCAGCTCTATCATACTTTATAAATATGTATTTTGTACAACATATACACATTATAGTTAGCATATGTTTTCAGTTTGTTCATATTAGAATATGTATTGATTCTATTTAAATAGTTGGGTATGAAATTATAATCAAGGAAGTTGAGAATCAGTCTTATACTCACATAGCTACATTTATGCTTATATAGCATTAGATGGCTTATTTAAAATCAAATGATTTGTTTGTTGGAATTTTATACATTTTCAGGATTTTTAGGATTTGGAAAGGCTAACAGTTGAAGTTGACTACTAGTATATTAAATGATGGGTTATGGTCATAAAAGTGGAAATATAAGGAGGGCATCTTATTAGGAAGAATAATATGAACAAAGTTCTGGACATTGGATTACAAAAGGCTTGGTAGGGAAAAGACTTGTCTATGACAATATTTTTTTGAAGAGGGAAATTATATTGGAAAAAATATGCCATTTAAAGAATTTTAAAATATTATTTAATAGGATTAAAATGTCACTAATGTGTATTTTCAGCTAGGGATATCTGATGAAAAATCAGAAGATTTATCTTAAGTTGGGCATGGCAGATTTTAATAGGGTGATAAACATTGATTTTAATGAGAGCTCATCTATCAAAGACAAACTTCCCATTTAAACACCCCAAAATGTGAGTTTGATATGTGCTGTCATTACAAAATGTCTTTTTAAAATGTGAATTTGATAGCATATAGAAACACTCTATTAAGTGGTTAAAGATATCTGTACACCTTCTCTCATCTATTTGATCTCATTTTAATCAATAAAATGATTTAAATTTTTATTTTTCTGAACAACTTTAATGGTTCCTATAATAATTTGAGAATAAAGCTTCATAAGAGGAGGTTATTTTAACTTGTTTTCAGTGATCATTTAATGACTGTCAGAGGCCTAGAAGGGCATGTGGGGATCAATAGTGCTTTGCTATTGCTGTGTTGCTTTTTCCAATAAATAAGGAAAACTGGGCTTAGATTTAGAAATTCACCTAACTAGAATGGCTACCCATATTTTTGTGTTTTAAGGGCCGAATTCCCAGCACATGGAGGTTCCCAGGCTGGGGGTCAAATTGGAGCTGCAGCTGTCAGCCTAAAACACAGCCACAGCAACACAGGGTCTGAGCCTCATCTGTGACCTACACCACATCTCACCCCAATGCTGGATCCTTAACCCTCTGAGGAGACTGGGGAACGAACCCACAGGCTCATAGATACTAGTTGAGTTCGTTAACCGCTGTGGCCCCGTAAAATATGGCAGATACTATTCATTGTTATAATGTTCATTTTTCCCTTACATTATAATGTTCCTGGCCTTTGATATTTCTTGAGAGTGGCCGCAGGGAAATTTTGGGAACTTGGCAGAAGTCAGGAATTTACGATGTGCCTCTTAGCAGTACTAAGGCAGATAGTGAAAACTGTTTATCCTTAGCATAGTTGTATAAGGCAAATTCTTGAAACTTATATCTGACCTGAGCCTGCTTTACAATTCAATACTGCTTTTATATTGATTTTCACTTGGAAAAAGCTCTGCCCAGCACAGATGCTAAAACGTCTAGGATTTGTTCTGTGTGAGGCATCTTAAAGGAAGTCCTAAGTACTGAGTGAATTATCATAACCTTGTTAAGCCAAACTGAATTGTGAGATATGAATATCAGTTTCCATTATAATACTGACCTTGGGTAAAATCAGTTTCTGTTGTTTAACAACAAAACGTTTATGAGTAAAAGTGAATAATTTAAGATAGTAAACAATAAGTACTTTTTATCTCAACACGGTGAAAACTTACTATTCTGAGGATTATTCACAAGGACAGAAAATATACTAGTAAATATAATGATGCATTTGATTTTGATTAATAGTGTATCTTCAGGGCTTGACCTGTGTCATCTTGGTCCTGAAAGTTTATTAGATATGTAGAATTTCAGAACTAGAAAGATTATCAGAGATGATAAAATTCTGCCTACATTTTGGAGATGAGGAAATAATCCCTGAAAAGTTAAGAACTATGCCAAAATTTAGGTAGAAAATTTATGGTAGAGCAAGGCAGGGAAATATTTAGTTAAATTTAAATAGCTTTTTATTGCAGGGCTTTTCAGAGCCTTAAATAAATCAATGAACATTGTGAATCTTTTAGATGAGAATATAGTGAATGCAGTTTATCACTTGAAAGTAAGAATTGTTAGTTACGGAATACCTACAGCTGCTTCTTTTTGGACCCCAATTTTCCATAGTGCACAATTTATGAAAATGCTAGAAAGCCTTAATAGTGTAGTTTATTAATACTTTACTAATTCTGCATTCAAAATTAGCTTATACCTAGCTTAGTTATGGACATAATTCAGAAATATTTTACTTTTAAAAATATATTTATTAAATTCTATACACCTATCTTGATATAAACATATTTTGCATAAATTTCTAAATCTGATCATTTTCAAACTCCCCTCTTCTAACCAGGCAAATTATTTTAAATGAATTATATGTCCTACAAGATATATTCAGAAGTTTGTTTAATCATATGTGGGAATATGTGCACATCATCACTCATGGGTTTATAGGAATTATGTTTGTATTACACAAATGACAGAATATTATATACAATTTTTGAATCTTTTTAATCAAAACAATTGTTAATGCCTCAAATCATCTAGTTCATTTTTTTCAAGTGGTTTCAAAAGTTTTTTCAATGTGTGAATACATAATAGTTGTTTAAGTAGAATCTTTTTGATAGCCATAATAAGTCCATGTTTTGACTTTATGGAAATGCAGAAATAAAGACCTTTGTCTATACAGTCATATCCAGATGTTCTCATTTTTATGGAACAGACTCTTCTGAAATGGAATTGCTAGACCAAGAGATATATGCATCTTTTAACTATAATACATATTGAAAAGTCTTTCAAAGAGGCCATGATAAATATAATATCCAATGGCAATGAGCATATACTCTTATTCATATCTCAATTATCAATAGTAATAACTTATTTCTGCCAGTTGTGTAGTATATAGGGTTAATAATATTTTTAATAGTTTTCAAACAATCCCTGAAGAAGCTGGTTAATTGATACCTCAACCACTGTCTCCTGAACCAGTGGGATAGCCAGTTTCTCCTTAATAATTGATTCTACCATTCCAAGATCAGGCAAATCTCCTCAGGGAAACAGACATAGTGACTGTGGGGCTCTCCTTGATGTGCTTTTTCTCAGTCACTAAAGCACTGTAGTTCTGCTGACATTTGTTGCTTATGCAGTTATTTATTTCTATTAAAATTTTTTTATATATACTTGCCTGATTTTTCCTGCTGTTTCAAGAAACAAGATTGTGCACAAACCATTGACATGATAGGATCCAGAGGCTGTTGTTGGCGTTTTATACATTTTTGTGATGTATATTTTACATCTTTATGCATTTCATATTTAGTTATTTTATAGTCTGTGTCTGTTGCTTCCCATACCTTCACACTAAGGTCCTCTGTTAAAATTCCTGTAATATATCTTGCTTCCTCTCATGATTTATAATCTTTCATCAAGAGTTCATATTTGAGTGATGTTAATTAATGAGCATTATAGACCTTTCTATTGAGGAATGTCCTCCTGAAGAGAGAACTTTACTTGATTCAGCTGGGTTTCAGAGGGCCTTTTGAAACAGCCTTTCTTCCACAGATTCTGAGATTCTAGCTTCAATGAAGATGTGTCACCTCCTACATAGTAACATGCATGTTGTGATTACCCTTTTTATTACTTTATTTATAATTGCAAGTTTAGCAAAGGATTTCTATTATTTCTCATTTATTTTTGACTTAATACTCCAATTTCAATTTATGGATTAATTATGTTATTTTTATTTAGCGATTCTTGATGATTTAGAATGCTTCTTATGGAAATGATAGTGAATGCACTCAATTACATAAAATTTTTAAATTGCTCTGTTAATTTCCCAGTTGAAATTGAATATATTTTATATTCAAACACAAAATGAATCAACTTTTTAAAAAATTTTTCTGTTCAGGTTTAGGACTTTTCTTTTTCCATCTGTTAATATAATGTTTCATGTCTTTAAGGATTTTTTTTTCTTGGTGGCTACTATGTTTTTTGTATTAAAATTATTCATGAATACCTTATATGTTTTTATATTAAATGTTATAATTGATGGTTTTAAAATTTATCTCTAGGGTATTTTCAGTAGTTTAAAACAGCTATTTTATACCTTATAATATTTTGTCAGATTTTTTTCAAGAATGTGTCTATAATACCATACAAATAAATATTTTAGATCTTGCTTAAAACTTGTTCATACAAGTTATTTGATTTACTGATATTGCTACATGTACTAAATTTTGAAGACAAGACTAAATATTAACTAGGGTAGGAATTTGCTTGTTCAAATCCTGATTTAATTTAATGATTTTTAGTATTACATCATTTAGAATATTAATTGCTACTTATTTTGAAATATAATAATTTATTCAGTGAATTTTCTTATACTCCAAATTTAAAGTTTTGTGATCAAATAGTGTTTAAATATTTTTTTGGTTAAATATTGACTTTTCTTTTACTTTACCTCAGTAATGGATCACTTTCTATATTTTGGAGTTAATTTTGTTTGGTGTAGCACCATATTCCTTTGCATTGCTGCTCCAGTTTAGTTAATATTCATTCACAATTTTTAAACCTGTAACATATATAACATTAGTGTATTTTTTTAAAAACATCCTTATGAAATTTTGCTATAATTTCTACACTTTGATTATGAAGAGATTTGGGTGTGTTTATCTTTACCAAAACAATATTAATTTAAATATTACTGTAAATTTTTTTAATGTCAGCACTATTCAGTTGTGACTCTCATTTTACCCCTTGACATTTTTAATCACATGTATTTGTTAAGCTCTCCAGTCTCTTTTTCTATGTTAACTGGCCTATTAAAAAATGTTGCTTTTTCCTGTCACCTTTGGTAATTTATATTTTGTTATGTAATTAAATGTAGATTATAATTTCATTGTTGTGTTAACCATTTTTATTTTTTTATTTAATTTTCATTTTATATTGGAGTATAATTGATTTACCATATTGTACCAGTTTCAGATGCACAGCAAAACGATTCAGTCATACACATACAGATATCCATTCTTTTCAGATTCTTCTCCCATATAGATTATTACAAAATATCGAATAGAGTTACCTATGTTATACAGTAGGTTCTTGTTATTTTATTTACAGTACTATGTATATTTTAATTCCAAACTCCTAATTTATCTCTTCCCCCGACCTTTCCCTCTCGGTAGCCAAAGTTTGTTTCTTAAGTTTGTGTATCTATGTCTCTTTTGTAAATAAGTCCATTTCTATCAATTGTTTATGTATGTATTTATTTATTTATTTTTTGTATCTTTAGGACCGTGCCTGCGGCATGAGGAGGTTCCCAGGCTAGTGTCAAATCAGAGCTGTAGCTGCTGGCCTACACCACAACCACAGCATTGCAGGATCAGTACCGTGTCTGTGATCTACACCACAGCTCCTTAACCCATTGAGCGAGGTCAGGGATCAAACCTTCATCCTCATGGATGCTAGTTGAACCACTGAGCCACAACGGAAACTCCCTCATATCACCTCTTTAGATTCCACATATGAGTGGTATCATATGATATTTGTCTTTGTTGTCTGGCTTGCTTCACTTGCTATGATAACTTCTATGTCCATCCACACTGTTGCAAATGGCATTATTCCATTCTTTTTTATGGCTGAGTGATAGTCCACTGTATATATATATGCATACACACCACATCTTGATGGACATTTAGGTTGCTTCCATGTCTGCTGGCTATTGCGTATAGTGCTACTATGAACATTAAGGTGCATTTATCTTTTTAAATTGTAGTTTTCTACAGATATATGCCCAGAAGGGGGGATTGCTGGATCATAAGGTAATTCTGTTTTTAGTTTTTTAAGGAACCTCCAAACTGTTCTCCATAGTGGTTGTACCAACTTACATTCCTACCAACAGTGTAGGAGGTTTCCCTTTTCTCCTCACCCTCTCCAGGGTTTATTGTTTGTAGACTTTCTGATGATGGTCATTCTGACTGGTATGAGGTAATACCTTAATGTAGTTTTGATTTGCATTTCTAATAATTAGTGATGTTGAGCATCTTTTCATGTACTTTTTGGCTATCTGTCTGGCTTCTTTGGAGAAATGAGTATTTAGATCTTCTGCCTATTTTTTGATTGTTCCTTTTTTTTTTCTGATACAGAACCGCATGAGCTGTTTATATATTTTGGAAGTTAATCCTTTGCCTCATTTTTATTCTAAATTTTCATAATTGTTTTTTTCTTTTTCCAAATTCACATTTATAATAAGCTTTTTATTTTATTGACCTCATTCAAAATTTGGATTTGATTTGATTTTATTTTACATTATTATTTTTTTAAGGGCCACACTTGTGGTATAGGTCCCAGGCCAGGGGTCAAATCTGAGCTGCATCTGCCAGCCTACACCACAGCCACAGCAGTGCAGGATCTGAGTCACATCTGCAACCTATACCACAAATCATGGTGACAGTGGAACTTTAACCCCCTGAGTGAGGCCAGCTATCGAACCTGCATCCTCACAGATGCTAGTGAGCTTTGTTTCTGTGGAGCCTCAATGGGAACTCTCAAAATTTGGATTTTAATTAATTTTTAAAACTTTTTCTGACTTGAGGATTTTTAAATTAATTTCAAATGTAATATTCATTCTAATATTTTGCTTTACTTTTCTAATTTCTGAATAACATAACTTTGAAAAATTCTTTTGGCTGTATGTTAATTAAATAACCGAGTAACTAGTAATGAAAAAAATAGTGTAATTTTTCTTACACACATACAAAAAAATGTCTGAAGGCTGTGAACATGGTTTAATTCAGTAGTAATGCCAAGATTGTCATTTTAATTTTTTTTTGTGATTTCATACTTGTAATATTTACAGCTATCATTATAATCAGGGCAGATGTAGAGAAGAATATGTGGTACAAGGTATTTAGCTTGGGTGAGAGGAAATCAGCCCTTAGCTCATCTTTGAGAATCAGCTTTGCCAAAAGAGGAGTAAACTTACATCTGTCTTCATAACAGAGAGGTAGTTTTAAACTTGGTCCAAAGTGCACCAAAGAAGTTAGGCTCCTACCCTCCCACAGAAAGAAGAGAAGGGACACCTTCTTCCTTGATTACATTTCAAAGGAATGACTCCCAGGTCCTTGAGAAAGACTTTACTGGGTTGTTAAACTGCCACAAGGCTTTTAAAAAGATTTATACATCAAAGAGGCAGAGAGAAAGCTTATGGTTAAAAGTTTTCTGAAGTAAATGATCTACAAAAAGGGGTAGTAGAAGCCTCCAGTCCAAAAGAAGTCTGTAAGAAGTTCAGATAGGCTGAGAGAAATGTTAAACTCTCTTTATCACAACCAACCCTCATTTAGTTTCTGCACAAGTTTGAAGTTCATCTTGATAGGGTGCACCCCTGCCATTGTGGTCTACATGTAGGTCCTCATGTTCTTGTGACCCATGCCTAAACACATAATATTTTTGTTTAATACACTGAACATGTAATATTTGAAGAGGAGGAGGATAGTTTATATATATATATGTATATATACACACACAAGTTAGATACATATAACTATATATATAACTAATATATATTATATTTCCTATATAATATATAACATATTGGCTATATATTGTATATTATAATATATATTTGCTATATATTAGATATATGATATATGTCATATATTTTATATATATTATTATATATACATGAATAATATACATTAATTAAAGAAAGGGACAAACGAGAGATATATGTCAGTCAGTGATGCCTAGCTCCTATCTACTCATGGTAGAGAAAAAAAAAATCTCCAAGTAAGTTCATGTGATAAGTATCCCCTCCCTTCCTACCACCTAACCACCTCCTCAAATTGCAACCCTGTTTTTGCCAACTAGGAATCTCTTTATCGCTCATTGTTCTTAGGTACAGCTCATGACATTGGGATGATCTTTCTTATCTTTTTTCTCCTTTGGCCATATGAGATGAATTTTGAAAAGGATGCTTTTCCTGGCAAATGCTTAGCTCTTGTAGTAGGTGATAAAGTATTTTAAGTTATTATAGTACAGAAATGACATTATTTTTGCAGAATATTTCCTTTGAAAACATTGTTTTAAGGATACTTCTTCTAGTCAGTTCCTGCAAAAGTGACCATAGCTAAGGATTTTGCTTGAACATAGTGTTTAAACTTTCTTGTCTTTTAACTTACTGGCATCTGTATTTTATCTGTGCCCCTTACCCTTCCCATAATGACTGTTGCCCTGAGGCAGTTTGAAATGATAGCCTTAGGTGAAAAGGCACCATCCTGAATCATTCTTTGCCACCTGCTGTCTCATTTTTTTTTTTCAATCTTATCTCCTGCTGTGGCAGCTATTTTCCTGCTTCTTGGACTAGTTGTAATTTGGGGTACACACATTGTCTTTTCAAACCCAGCAGGCCCACAAATTACAGGACTCTAAATCACTTAGATTGCATGCCACATGTGGAGAGCATATCTTTTAGCAAAGCATTATTTTCTTTCTTCTCTTCTTTAGACTGTTTTCAAAACTTTGAGTTCATACCTCTTTTTGGAAACTTAGCTGAAAGCAACTAGAGGTAACCATTACACACTAATATTCTTCATGTTCCTAACATTTGTGTGAACACCACAGCCTCAGATGACACATAGCTCATGTGTATCTCAAGGTTAGCAACCTGTTTTTGCTTACTATGTTTTCTGCTGCATATTAATGTTTAACATTCTTCTATTCACATGATAGCTGTGAATCAGTCTGCATTCAGGCTGTAATAAGTTGAGAAGGGGGCAGCTGTATCAATACCTGTTTGTTTAATCAGGACAGCAAAATATTTTTCAGCATCCATCTCGGAGATGCTGGTCAGAACTTGAGCAAGGTCAGCAAGGAAATTAAGAAGAGCTACCGTTATTGCCTTTCTAAGTTCTGAAGTGAACATGGGCAAAAAAGAAAGGGATTGGAAATGAGTATTGGGAAAGTCAAATAAGGTACATTATAAATGAATACTAAGTTCCATTAATTGTTTTTTTCCTTAATAATGAAGATATAATGTCCTTAATTTGCTTTAAATATGCATTCATGGTTCATAGTTTTAATATGAAGTGTGGTCATTTTTAAACTTTTATAAATAGTTTTTATTTCTCTTTTGAGTTTATTTCAGTGATCTGGGGGATTAATAATTATCATCTCTCTTAACTTCCTAGGCATTCACATCATACTTTAGTCACGATTTTGGAAATAACATTGTGTTAAAAAATATGACTTGAAAAATGTTCATTTTGTTTTGTTGTGCTGCTGGTGGTGGTGGTGGTGGCAATACTGATTACAGTTGTTCTTTGTGTTCAAGAATGTCCACTATTTCTGCCACAGTAATTATTATATATGTATTGTATATATTAATAGTATATTAATAATAATGTATTACTTATGCCAAAGTCTGTCTGTATGTATATAGAGCAGTAGTTTGACTTGTATTTACTAAATTTAGTTTGTTCGTTTTATTGTTCATTTTCTCTGTGCTCTTACTTATTTTTGTGAATTTGATCTATTAAATTCTCCCTGAATTTCCAATGTATTTTTATTAATATATTTAGTGGCTTTATTTTTTGGTGTATATGGGTATATAAACCTTCTATTTCTTAGTCATTTGTAGCTTTTATCAGTATATAAGTTTCCCCTTTATCCCACTTGATTTTGTTCTTACATTTCAGCAGTTTGATATGATTATGATCATTTCTGTTTTTATTTGCATTTTTCTGTTGTCCTTTTGCCCACTCTTTTATTTAAAATTTCTTATACATTTTATCATTATTATTATTATTTTTGCTTTATAGGGCTGCACCCACACATATAGAGGCTCCAGGTTAGGGGTCAATCAGAGCTGTGGCCTAGGCCTACACCACAGCCACAGCAACGCAGGAGCCAAGCCATATCTGTGACCTACACCATGGCTCATGGCAACACCAGATCCTTAACCCACTAAGGGAGGCCAGGGATTGAACCTGCATCCTCATGGATACTAGTCAGATTAATTTCTGCTGAACAACAATGGGAACTCCTATTATTGTTTTAAAAGGGTTATTTTTTCCTTTTTCTTTTTTTTCCCCCAAATAACACACAACTGGGCTAGGATTTTTCATTATGACAACTATTTTTTTTTTCATTTTAAAATAAATTTATTGGCATATAGTTGATTTACAACATTGTGGTAATTTCAGGTGTACAGCAAAGTGAATCGGCCATACATATATACATATCTATTCTTTTTCAGATTCTTTTCCCATCTATGTTATCATATAATATTGAGCAAAGTTCTCTATTCTACATATCAGGTCCTTGTTAGACAAACTCATTTTTTGATGTATGGAAAAACAGAAAATAGTTATTATACTTTAGTTATAACAAATGACATGTTATTTTATTTCTTGAATCTTACTTTGCTCCCTTCTTAATGGTAATTTTTCATCTTTTTTCTCACATATGTGTGTATATATATATGTATTTTTTATTTTTTGCTGTTTTTTTATGGTTGCTATTATTCAGTTTGTTAGTGGAGTAGGTTATACACTTTGACTGCTATACCTTATTGAAAAAGAGTTTAGTATTTTCTGTGTTCCAGGCCCTGTTCGAGAAAGATGGGATAAACAAAATAGAGGGAACAAATCTCCCCTTATGCAACTTATTATGATCAGATACATTTTATTATCTGCTATGATCTGAATGTTTGTGTTCCTCCAACATTCATGTATTGAAATACTGTTGTGCAATTTGATGGTATTGGGAGGTGGAGGCTTCATCACAATTAAAGAATAACTATTTTGCATTCTTCCATTAACTAAAAAATGATTTTAATTCTCTTTAATGATATTTATATCCTTACAAAAGAGGCCTAAGAGAGCTACTTTGCCCTCACTCACCATATGAGGACACAGTGAGAAGTCAGCTCTCTGAAACCTAGAAGAGTACCTTCACTAGAACATGACCCTGCTGGCACCCTGATCCTGAACTCCCAGCCTCTAGAACAGTGAGCAATAAATTTATGCTGTTTATAAGCCACATAATTTGTGATACCATATTACAGCATCTCAGAAAGTAATAATGGACTAGGACATTATTACTATTTAAAACCAGGGAACTAAATCTCCTACCAAGACAGTTTACTTCTCACTGTCTTTAAATTCCACAAGAGGAGCCATATTGAGGAGATTTCAATCCTTCCTCATGTCTTCTCCTTCCTTGCACACAGAATAAAATTTTTGGAGCACTTTCCTGTTGTCAATATCCATCTCCAAATTTCATGTTTATTTTTCTTATTATTTATTTTATTTTATTTTTTAACAGTATATCTATTCTGTTTCTAGAAGTTCATCCAACTTTTTTTGTTTTGGTATAACACAGACTGCCCATTTTTGTCTTTACATACTCATATATTAGTTGTAGCTATTTCCACTTATGTTTATGTTTATTTATTATAAGATCTTTGTTTTGTTGATTTATTATTTGTTCAGCGTCTTTTTTTTTTTTTTTTGTCTTTTTAGGGCCGCACCCACACATATTTAGTTCCCAGGCTAGGGGTCTAATTGGAGCTGTAGCTGCCAGCCTACACCATAGCCACAGCAATGCCAGATCCAGACCACCTCTGCAACCTATACCACGGCTCATGGCAACACCGGATCCTTAACCCACTGAGCAAGGCAAGAGATCGAACCTGCAACCTGGTTCCTAGTCAGATTTGTTTCTGCTGCGCCATGACGGGAACTCCCAGAGTCTTTTTTAATCAGTATTTTTGTAGGTAAAGTATGCTGTTCCTAGAATTTCTGAGTTCTTGTGTTTTTGCATAAGCTTTTCTTTATTGTCATAAATTGTCTTGGGCTACAATTGAAGGATTACGGTTCTTTTCTCTCTGTAAATGTCTGTCTCCTACTTTAAAGGTTTCATGAATTTTCTAATGTCAGTATTATTATTATTTCTAATTTACATACGAGGTCATGAGGGCTAAAAAGGCACTGTCTTACCCAAATTACAGAATATGACAGAATCTAATTTCCCCGATATCCCACAGCCCACACTTTTAACTACTGTGTTCTATTTCAGCTTTGTTGACTAGAGAAATAGCTAGAGTCCTTGTAAGTTGAGAAGAAGGTGGGAAAATTAATTTTTTACTGACTTGGAACTTTTCTTTCTACCTATTCCTTTTCCTGTCTCAAGTGTTCTTAGATCCTCCCTTGAGAAGTCTCCTCATTATTGTTCTGATCTCAGCTTACGTATTTCTTCTGAGATGCCTTCCTGGACCTTAGGATTTAAATAAAATAACTAACCAATGGTATGTGCTAATCCATTTGTTTATATCTATTTGCTAATCAATTTATTGATATACTTAACTATTACATTAGGATGTAAATTTCATGAGAATAAAAACGTTGATTTCCTAGTTCTTTGTTCTGTTCTTATTGTATAACAAAAATGTATCTGGTCTTTGTCCCAATTTCCTTGTTTGAAGATTCTAAAACCCTTGGAATTTCTAAAGTGGTATTAGTGTTTTGTTATTCATGAACATTTAGGATCTGAGTTTATGCTAAAAATGTAACTCCAGAGGGTAACACACCTTGATTCCACTGGGAGATGCCTTGAGAGCTCTGTGTTCTAGAAATTCCCAGATGTTGTCCTATATATATTTTCATTTGGCTGATGTACTTTATAATAAAACTTCAATAGTAGTTGTCTTCCCCAAGTTCTGTGAGTTATTCAGGCAAGTTCTCAAGTCTGAGGGGAGCTGTGGGAAACCTCAAATTTGTGATTCCTAAAATTTCTATTTTAAACTGTTAACTTTTTTTTATTATTATTTTTAGGACTGCACATGTGGCATATGAAGTTCCCAGGCAAGGGGTTGAATTTGAGCTGCAGCTGCCGACCTATGCCATAGCCACAGCAATGCCAGATCAAAGCCACATCCACATCTTCAACATACACTGCAGCTCACAGCAACATCGAATACTTTACCCATCTGAGCGAGGCCAGGGATTAAACTTGCATCGTCATGGGTACCAGTTGGGTTCTTAACCCGCAGAGCCAAAACAGGAACTCCAACATATGTTTGAAAGATACTTAGGATGCAAGGAAATATAGATTTTTGAGGATCTGCTCTAACTCTGGCCAGATTTGAATCGCATTACATGAATTGGCACAAAACTAATTGTCAACATTTTAAGCAAGACCGGACACATATTAACTAATTTAAAATTTGTTGAATGATTGACCAAAGGGAGATTGTAGTAAAACAGAAAAGTTTGTTACTCATGCATTTATTTTCACTTAATATCCCTGAGTATCAGATCCATCCTTATTGTGGTCTGCAGCAGACATCTAGATGCTGTTTCCTGTGCATGAATTGCATCTTGCCTATAAATCAGAAAAATAAATGTTTTGATTGCTCATACCTTTTATTTAGAGATGTTAGTCTCTTGCCTCTTCCTTGTGTGCTTCTTTGCTGTCATCACTAACAATGTTAAATTAGACTTCATTTGGAGTTTGTTTTCTTTTTTTTTTTTTTTGCTCTCTCTCTCATAACAATACTAAGCAGTAGGTCCCCATCCCTCCAATTACCAAATTAGATATACTCACAATTTCCTATAATCTATAGCTCCTTGCATCCTAAATATTTCAAACATGTGTTAACATAGCTTGAAGCTATATCAAGGCATTTTTCAGACACTGTCTTCAAGGACATCTCTTCCTCTAATGCTCTCTCTTAGGCCGCTTTATCAAAAGGCAATTTGTTTCAAAAATACAATTATCATCTATCTCATACATTCAAATTAATAGTAACCATTGTTTCGAAAGAAATCTAACAATTGCAAGAAATTGCAAAAAATTTCAAGCTATAAAATAGAAAATACTGAACTTACAATCTCAGGTGTGTATAATTACTTAACTAAGGAATGTGAGAGAAAACACTAATTTTTCCAGGCCATTAGGTGTATTGCTACTGCATTGAGAGAACCAAAGGCTCACTATGTTGTGTAAGAATTATATTGTCAGCATAAATTGTACACATCAAAGCACCAAATATGGTATAAATATATAGGTGTTTAGAAAAGTAGTGAAGAATACTGTTTTCTCAAATTGTATGTAAACAGGCCTTTGGGTATGTCTAGCAAAAGCATTGATTTCAACAAACGTACATATTCTTGTAATGCAAACAATTTTTAACATGGTAGGAATTAAGATATAAACCTTATCTGTAATTATATGAACGTAATTCTTACTTGATCAGTATATTTTCAATCTTCAGATTTCAAAAAAATAAAGATATTAATTTTTAGGATAACTAATGTTATATTGCTTTTAAAGATATTCTTATATTTAAAACTACTGAGTACATACTATATTGACCTAGATAATCTCACACTGGGACTCAAATAGCTCTATTTACATAATAACCATATAATAGCCCATTATGTTTTATCTCATGAAAATAACAATAATGCCATATGTTTTACCACCTTAATAGTCTGACAAAAAAGTTAGTCTAATTACAAAATTAATTATGTGAACTGAAGTTTGGTACTTGCCATCAGCCTCTATGTGGAGTAAAATATGAACCACTGTAGCTGCCAACCCATAGCACTGCCTAAGTAGAGCTCAGGGTGGAGAGCAGGAGTGAGGCACCCTTTACTCTGGGAAAACTGGAAGTACAGGTCTTCAGATAGTTAGATATTTTTAGGAAAAGATCTTATGAGCCCAATCCTTGCATATCCTCATATCTAGAAAAAACACCAAAATTCCTCAATGATGACTGATATCTGTAACTAGTAATGACCTTCATGAGACCAGCAGCAAACTTCTGTAAAATGTGTTCATGGCTGCATGCACCTCCTCCTTCACCTTTATGACTTATATCTTGAAATTCACCCTTTCCTCTTTAGAACTATCTGAAATACTGCCTCCTGGGCTATAGTTAAGTGGACAAAAGGTTTCATAGTCATCTGTGAGAATAGCCACTCCCAAGAGAACTCAGGAAAGAAACACAGAAGACCAGCCCACAGCTGAGGTGCATATCAAAGGAGTGATTGCAATAAGCCCAGACCGTTACATCTTCCCATAGAAACTGATTTTCTGTAAATCTTTTTTCTGTAAATCTGGTTATCTGTAAACCATTTGTTCCTATCACTTTCCCTTTGTTGCAAACCTCATATATCCTAGCTTCCCCCACTCCCCTCTTCAGAGGGGTTTCTCAGGGCTACCTGAGATGATATAACACAGCTTAAGTCCTAATTTCACCCCAAATAAAACTTAATCCTCAACTTTCAAGTTGTGCATTTTTAAAGTCACCAATGATAAAGATTAGAGTAATAAAAATCAATATTTGTATTAGAGTAATCAAATCCATTCTGACCATAATAAGGATAAGTAATGACAGATATTAGTAATTGGGACAATGAAGCTATGCTAGAGTCTCTCAATACACAATACTTTATGTATCACAATGCTTGAAGTCCTACCATTAAACCACAGGGAAATCTACTTAATATTCTGTAATAACCTGTATGGGAAAGTAATCTGTAAAATAATGGATATATGTATAAGTATATGCAACTGATTAACTTTGCTGTAAACCTGAAGCTAACACAACATTCTAAGTTAACTATACTCTCATAAAATTAAACAAATAAACAAATAAAAAAGATGTAGTTGTTTATGTAAACTGCTATCTGGCTTTGTGCTTGCTGGTTATCCAGCAGATTTGCTTGCCTGCTTTATCTTTTCCCTGCGTTCTATTGGAATACAAAGGATTTTTCACACATGTAGCCCATGTTCTTTTTTTTTTTTTTTTTCTTTCGTCTTTTTGACATTTTTTGGGCCTCTCCCGTGGCAAATGGAGGTTCCCAGGCTGGAGGTCGAACTGGAGCTGTCACTGCCGACCTACACCACAGCCACAGCCACAGCAATGCGGGATCCTAGCCGCATCTGCAAACCTACACCACAGCTCACGGCAAGGCCGGATCCTTAAGCCACAGAGCAAGGCCAGGAATCAAACCCCAACCTTATGGTTCCTAGTCGGATTTGTTAACCACTGCGCCACGAAGGGAACTCTGTAGCCCGTGTCTTATTCTGGTTTCCATTTGTTCTTCAACTATAGGCAAGTGGGATACCTCCTAGTTTCTGAGGATCCTCTGTAGCAATCCAATTCTGGAATCTACTTTGACTAAAATCTCAGTGCTTCTGAGACCCACTCATACTGGAACAGCATCAAGGACCGTTTGAAATACAAGCATTGTCTTCTTTCTGCTTAATCACGATACCACTAGGTTTATTTTATTGTGATTGTAGCTCAAATATTAGAATATTATGAAAATGTACACACTTGACAAGTAGGGATCAAATGGGTTGTATTTTTTCTAACCCTGTATTCTTTCTGATATACACAATAGCTTACCAAATCTATTGTATTCTCTGGGTCTTTGATTTATCATTAATGAATAGGATGGACTAAATAAATGATTTATGATTTCCTATAATTTAACATTCTTGTAGTCTGTGGATTACAGTAGAGTGAGGAGGTAATTAAATGAATAAAGCCCCCCCCCCAAAAAAAAGAAAAGAAAATGTGCACATTTGTGAACTTTCCCAAACTGCCTTATATCTCTAAAGTCTTACTTCTCTCTATACTCAACCTCAGGATGGGAGAATGGAAAAAGAAAATATGAATCTTGTCATTGTTTCCTCTGTCACCTTTCTCAGTCCCTCATCTATTCAAGTTTAGGAAAAATACATTTTCAATTCTTTCTCTTCATATCTGGTTCTAATTGTAGTAGCACTCTATAATCCATAATACCTGCTTCTTTTAATAAACTCAATGAGACTATAAAGGGATCATTTATAAAAAAGCATTCTCTCTTCCTATGCCTGGCTTGAAAAACTAGCAAAATTCTATTTTGAAATATTAGAAGCTGAACAGTAACTTTACATATACATTTGTGCTAAAGCTACAAAATTCATTATTACTATGTGTTTTCTCCACATTTCCCTCTCCACTACTCAAAGACATATAGAAACCTTAAGTTGGATATCATAACAGAAAAGTAAAAAAGAGAACATGGCCATTATTTCCTTACAGACTTGGAGTATTAACCTCTACAATTATATTTACTAATTCAATAGATGACCATGAACTTCAGATATATGGGAAATGTATTACAGCATACATTATTACAGTATGATAGAATATGAAAATTACAAATATCTGTAATGAAAATTTCATGAATGAAGTATACTTTCCTAAATATCACTACCTCTCAGTTCTTGTGACAAATCTGACTTTTTTTTATATTTGTTGCTCAATTAAAAATGATGTTCTTGGAGTTTCCATTGTGGCTCAGTGGGCTAAGAAACCGATTAGTATTCATGAAGATGCAGCTTCAATCCCTGGCCTCAGTCAGTGGGTTGGGGATCGGGGCTTGCCTCAAGCTTCAGCGTAGACTGCAGACACAGCTTGGATCCCGCTTTACAGGGTGGCTGTGGCTTAGGCTGGCAGATAAAGCTCTGATTTGACCCCTGGTCTGGGAACTTACATGTGATGCAGGTGTTGCTCTAAAATGAAAAACAAATTTTTTTTTTGCAAAAGTCAAATTTTCTTCTGGCTGGTGCTATAGTTCTCCTGCTATAAAATATCTTTCACTAGGTTCTCTTTACTATTAATGGGCTTACAGATAAAATAAAGGGTAAGGATTAAGAAATAACACTAAAAAGAGGAAAAAATGGAAATGTTAAAGTTCAGCTAATTAATTCTATAATAAAATCTAATTTACTTGAGCCATTCCTTATATTATTTGTATGTATGGTTCCATATAAATTTGTATGATGAATGCAGTGCATATTTTTTAAACACAAAAAATTACGGTAGCTGAATAGAGTGCTTTTATAATGAAATAGCTGTTTATGATTTTTAGAATATATAAAGTTGAAAATTATTGCTTGAAAAATGCATTTCTGCAAATAACACTATTTTGAAAGTATAGACTTTAGTATTATATTTTGTGCCCTCTTTTAAAAAGGATCACCTCTTTACAGCTTGAAGGTAATTTAATATTTTATATCAATAAGATATATAAATATATTTTTATATCCTATAAATGTATATATAAAATCAAATACTTATAGTTATGCAAGCTGTGGGTGTGTCAGCTCAAAAGCCATGAGTGATTAATATGTCAGATAGACTGTTAGGGATTTGGAATGTAAAAAGATAGATCAAACACAGTGCCTGATCTTCAAAAGCTTAAATAAATATTTTGGGGAAGAGAGGGGAAGAGAGGCACAAACCCAAAGGCAATGTGTAGCAGAATAAGTGTTGTAATAAAAGTAGAAACTAAGTGATATCATACAGAGAAGAAATAGATTAATTCATATATTATGTCCCTTGTTTATGTTGTGTACATTATAAAGTAGAAATAGTGCAAAAATATTTGTTTTCATATAAGATGTTAGTGAAAGATATTTGTTTATGGTAGCAGACGCTAATGTCTTACAATTGAGTAATAGTATAATGCCAGCTGTTGATATTTATTACCAAAACAAACAGGGACAGGGAAAATTATTAACATGTGTCCTTCAGATCAAATGATTTCCACATAAAGGTCACTGAAAGACTATAAAATCAGTGTATTTCCCTTAATACTTTGTTCAGGATTTCGAGGCTTGGTTTCCAGCACTTCAAAGAGCACGAATTCATGCAGGTGTTATTGGACAGTAAAGGAATTGAGTTGATAATAATACATGGATAATGAATATATCCTAGCTTCCACTTTATCTTTCAAACTCAATTCCACTTACAAAACTTTCAAGTGAGGAAACTAGGTTAAAATGATTTATTTTGTACATTATATATGTATTCATCTGGAGGCATTCTTTCTCAAAAACTCCTTTGCTATCTACAGGACTCTAAGTGGAATCTACAAAACTACCTGTGAGAAAATGGTAGTTGATATTTGAATGAAACTATGGGGAAATTTTTAAAAAATATATTTATCAGCACAAATTCCAAGCAGCAATGAAGTTTACTTTACTTTGAATTGTTGTAGTGTATTATTATCTTTCGAAGTACCATAACCATTTATCTCTTTTACAGAATCAATAACTTCTGCACACTTGCCTAATTTAATTCTGAAGTTTGACTACAGGAACATTAACTAAATTAAAACATAGATCTTATTTTTCTATGTAGACCAAAGAACAGAATTTAAGCATCTCAGTGATGATAGTTTGCCTTGAATATAAATTTTGGGCAAAACTGTACTTTGAAGAGGAGTTTTCAAAGAGTTAACAATTCACTTCATTCTTATTTACCTACAAATTTTTTTATTCTAAAAATATTGAGATGAGATGATAGAGGCAGTTATTCTTTTTTTTTTTTTTTTGTCTTTTTAGGGCCACACCCATGGTAATTGAAAGTTCCCAGGCTAGAGATTGAATTGGAGCTGCAGCTGCAAACCTATGTCACAGCCACAGCCACAGAAACGTGAGATCCAAGCTGCACATCACAGCTCACAGCAATGCCGGATCCTTAGCCCACTAAGAGTGTCCAGGAATTGAACCCACATCCTAGTATGAGGACATAGATACTAGTTGGATTCATTACCACTGAGCCAAGACAGGAACTCACAAGGCAGTTATTCTTTTGAATTCAAGAAGATTACAGTTAGCATGATGACTAAATGTTTAACTTTCTGCTTTTCAATTAATTGTTAAAAGCAGTTGATGGAATGTTGCAAATGCAGAAATAATCCCTACATGAATACTGGGACTAAAAGGAATAAAATTACATAGATTGGATCTTTGGTTTGCATATAATCTAATATGATAGAAGGTCTTCCAAAAAGGAGACAAGCATTGCTCCCAAAGCACAGGAGGCTGGTAACCTTGAAAGACTTGGTGATATCCCAGGCCTCCAAAGGCTTCCCATGTTCCTGGTCAATAGCTCAGTATTTGGCCTTGAAAGAAAGCAGTGCATTTCTTTTTCTTTTTTTCTTTCTTTTTTTTTTAATCAATGCTAAGTGTACATGCAAGATAGAATAGAAATAAAGGAAAATAAATATATTTGAACATGGAATTTTTAAAATTCGTTTTAATTTCCAAAGAGAAGAAAATCACATTTCAAGAAGAATTATGTTTTATCTGTTTTAAAGTCTTATTGTGTGATTTGCTAATCATTAAATTTATCTTAATTGGGGAGATTTAGAGTAGAGCCAACATATAGGAATAACTAACTTTAGTCCAAAATGGTTTAAACTAGGACTTGTCCTTATCATATAAAATTTAAATTTGCTTTATTAAAACATAAATTCTATAATCACTAGCAATGGATGAAGTGCTGCTAAAATATTCTTATTCATTATTATATTATTATCACCCATTTGGAAATGCATAACAAGAAACAAAAAGACTTGAGTCTTTTATTATGTTTCCTTCTCCTATCCTTCTAAAATCTGAACAACAAAGACACCCTTCTTGGATTCTCTTCATTTTTCTTTTGTAGCAATTCTTCTTGTTCTCTTTCATTTATATTCCCTCTGTTTCCTCAGTCTATGATTAATATAATGGCATCATGGCCAGTTTTTTTCTCTAAATTTGTACTGTTTGGGAGATCATAGTTCCTTCTGTTCTTTCACTGTAGTTAATAGGCTTATAACTCCCACATGTGTATTTCCAGTCCTTCCTCTTTCTTGCACATTAGACCTATATTTTCACCTGTCACCCTGTCATATCTTACAGGTACTTCAATGCAAACATGTTAACAAGCATGCATGATTTTTCTCATTTCTTGCCTATTATCACCACTCCCAAATTCTCTTCCTCACAGTATGTTTTTGCCCAACCACAGATAACTTTATATGTTCTGGAGTACAGTCATATGTGTTGACATCTTAAAGTCCTACTAGAACACTGTTTTATTTTGCTAACTTTCAAAGAAAATGTTTTATCTTATCTTATATTTAAAATGTCCATATAATTTGTCTTTTCTGTGTATGATAATTGGTGTGGCTCAACTTTACCTCAAAACTCACCTTGGAATAACCCCCAGATTGATATCCCATTTATAAATTTTTTATTCTTTTCCCATAGGTTCAAGTCCAAGTCATTTGAAGTTCTACGAAATGTAAGTTTCTGTTGAATCACACAGAAAATTTTATCAATGACAGAAAATTTAATCAATGTTTATCCCTTCCTATTTAGAACCACATAGTTTGGCTATATGGCTGCAATGATGAAATTCTTATAGATTATAGGCAAGTGCTGAATACATAGTTTATAATAAGGTAAGGCAAGGTTTAAGTTTAGAGAAAATATTTTACTTCTAGATGGGAAAAGTACAAAATCATGTGGCTAGAATGTATACTTACATGAATGGGGGAATATATGGTAATTAATCTGTGATATTATAGATTCCTCATAGTCAAGTATGATTGTGAAATGATCTACTCACAACCGAAGCCTTTGGTTGTTCTATCACTACACACTGTGTATAAGTAAGAAGAAACATAGATTGGCAGCAGATTTGTGGTATATACTACATTCAATAGGATAGAACCCAACCATTGCAGGGTTCCCATGTGCCATTCCCAAGTGGCACTTCAACTAATCCCTCAACAAAATATTTTACTGTTTTTTTAAGCCACTACAGTTAATTCTGAATGAATGCATTCCTATATTTCCTGCTGTATGTGGTCAGTATTGATGGTGGGAAGCCAGAATATGCAAAAAGAATTTTTGAAGTCTCTGAATGAGAGTCTAGCAGAAGCTTTTTGAGTAGATGAGGGGATATTTATGTGAAATATGCATCTATTCTCATAGGATAAGTTACCACCACCCTCTCAATGATGAAAGGGGACTAATGTAATCAGCTTGTCGCCTGAGCTGGCTAGGCATTGGCCTCTACTGTTCCCAGTTAACATAGAGTGGTAGCAGTAGGTGGCCAGATTAACCTTAATTAAGGGAAATGCATATTATTGAGCCAACATGCAAGTCTCCATTTCTGCTACTATGGAGAGCTTATAAATAAGCTCATTGAACAAATAGCAGGATATCTAGGGAATGAAACTGATTAAGATCCACTGGAAAGGTGATCTTTTTCCAACTAATTATTGGAAGTCTACCCCTCTTGAATTTCCTTTGGTAGGCCTCTACATGGCACACAGATATCTTATATTTTTGACCATTCTGAAAGTTCCGTGTAAGTAGTTTACCTCACAGCTTATCTTTTGGCAATTTTCCAGCTTTGTTCCTGCAGAGTCCTAGTCAGTTAACAATGCACTTAGCCCCATCCATTAATTAGTGTACATTTATTACCTAGACTCTCTTCTTACAGATGAAGCAAAAAATCATATGTAAGGACCAAAAGTCTGTCCTTTATGGCTAATATCTTTCATAGCCATTCTTGACCAATGCTGTAATGCAGTAGCCATTCACATGGATCAGTGTCAGCATACCATGAAGATGCAACTAAAAACCACACCTGTGTTTTCCCTTCCTATGCTGAATGGTCAAAGGGAATTGCACATATAGTCATCAGTGTTGGTTGAAGAGCAGGGAAAAAGTGATAAGAACAGACACTACAGGTATCTGAGCCAATTGTATTTTTTTTAATTTTTAGTTTTTTTAAGTTTTTTAATTGTTATTTTCTCAATATGATTTTTTTTTCTGCTGTTCAACATGGTGACCCAGTTACACATACATGTATACATTTTTTTTTCTCAAATCATCATGCTCCATCATAAGAGACATAGTCTCCAGTGCCACACAGCAGGATTGCATTGCCAATCCATTCCAAAGGCAATAGTTTGCATCCATTAACCCCAAGCTCCCAATCCATCCCACTCCCTCCCCTCCCCATTGGCAACCACAAGTCTATTCTCCAAGTCATGATTTTCTTTTCTGTGGAAAGGAGAAAAAGAATACAAAAATACAATACCCTTTAAAATTGCACCCAATAAATCAAATACCTGGGTATATACCTAACCAAGGAGGTGAAAGACCTACATGCTGAGAACTATAAAACATTAATCAAGGAAATTAAAAAAGATGTAAAGAAGTGGAAAGATATTCCACGCTCTTGGGTTGGAAAAATTAATATCATAAAAATGGCCATACTACCCTAAGCAATCTACAGATTCAGTGCAATCCCTATCAAATTACCTGTGACGTTTTTCACAGAACTAGAACAAACAATCCAAAAATTTATGTGGAACCACAAAAGACCCAGACTTGCCAAAGCAATTCTGAGGAACAAAAAGCAAGCAGGAGACATAACTCTCCCAGACTTCAGGCACTATTACAAAGCCACAGTCATCAAGACAGTGTGGTACTGGTACCAAAACAGACATTCAGACTAATGGAACAGAATAGAGAACTCAGAAATAAACCCAGACTCTTGCAGTCAACTAATCTTTAACAAAGGCGGCAAGAACGTAAAATGGGAAAAAGTCTTTTCAGGAAGTCTTGCTGGGAAACCTAGATAGCTACATGCAAATCAGTGAAACTAGAACACACCTTCACACCATGCACAAAAATAAATTCAAAATGGCTGAAAGACTTAAATGTATTTATATTTACTTTGCTTCTAGACATGCTTAGACATCATCTCGGATATACAAATTTCATTTTGTAATGGAATGTTACTGGATAGGTCTGATTTTGATTCACTGGATTATTTTTGGAGGAGTAGATCTAGTCTGATGATATCCCACAGCTGGGCATTCAGCAACTATAAGCATCTAGTAGCAAGCCAAAGGCTGCTTTTCAAATGGAGAATATTCCTTAGACAAAGAGGTCATGCCCTTACTACCAAACAGTAGGAGTTTGCACTGATTTTCTAGTTGAAGTTTGCCGGTATCTCAGATCATTCCTATCTGCGACAGGGACTTTCAATATTTTCTGGTCTCAAGATCATAAAGCTTATAGTGTTTACATATTTTGTCAACATAGCTAAATTGAAACTGTGTTTTCCTAAGGGATTTTCCTTGTATACTTTTTGTTAGATTTGGTCCCAAGAGACATTTTTGAGATTTAAAGAAAGAAGTTAAAGCAGCAGCCATTATATTCTGACTGTTGGCTCAGTGTGCCAGGTACCACTGCAGCTTATGCACTTTGTCACTAATCTGCTGGTTCTCGTTGTTGATGTAGGACGATAGCCAAGCTCACAACCTCTCCAGCTTCTGAAAGATACATTTCTTTTCAGTTTCACTGAGCCCTTAGCTAGGTTTATGTGTATTTTTTTGGCAAATAGTACCATTTTCTTTTAGAGTTCACTTGCATTATTAGGATTATCAGAAATGAGAAACAGATATGAGTTGTTTGTCCTCATAGGTTCTAGTCTGTTCTAATGTAATCTTATTTGTCATTACCTAACCTGATTTAAGATCAGTTTTTTTTCTTTACCTGTCAGTCCTGCAGACCTATAATTATCCCTTTCCTCTGCAGCACCTATATCCAAAGATGGCAGAATGTGACTCTTAGATGATTCTCAAATGTTGTCACCTAAATTCTTCTCCATGGTCATGACTCCTAATAAAGTTAGGTCACTGGTGTCAATTCTGAAGTCTGAATGTGCTCAGGTTCATCTCTGTCTTTTATATTAACAATTCCTTTGTAATTTTATGTACCTGACAAAGTATATAATCCCAGATAACATGGTACCTTAATATTATTAACAGTATTTTTTTAATAATTTTTTTTTTGTCTTTTTGCCATTTCTTGGGCCGCTCCCACGGCATATGGAGGTTCCCAGGCTAGGGGTCTAATCAGAGCTGTAGCTGCCAGCCTACACCAGAGCCACAGCAACGCGGGATCCGAGCCACGTCTGCAACCTACACCACAGCTCACGGCAACGCCAGATCCTTAACCCACTGAGCAAGGGCAGGGATCGAACCCTCAACCTCATGGTTCCTAGTCGGATTCGTTAACCACTGCGCCACAATGGGAACTCCAGAAGTTTTTTTGAGTTAGATTGAAAATACCTTCATTTCCACTGGTTTGTTTTACTTAGGTTATTGGCAGTTATCTGTATTTCTGTTTTAATGATACTTTATATATTTAATGTCAAAATAATTATAACTTTACTAGTAAGTATTAATACATTAGCTAAAATGAAAACTGAAAGAAAAAGTCCAGAGTTAACAAGCAGTTATGTTCATTTTAAAATTCTGAAACTTTTAAATGTACCTATTCAAGAAGTAGTCTCAAGGAAAAAAAGTGTTTCGTCGATGTATTTCTGGCTATACTGTGGTTTATTTTCCCCATTTAAAATTCTCATATGTTTAATGAATTGGGAAAAAGTGAGTAATTACAGACACCTGAGGGTTTTATATATCTCTTTGTGTCCTCACTGCAAATAGTTGATAACAGCTTGTGGAAGAGTATTAAAGCCAATAGATGATAAAATAAAGAACTATAAACTTTGGTTAATTTAATATTATATTAAAACATAAATATACATAAATGACAGTTTAAGAAAACTTCAAGTTTAAATAAATATATTTTCATATAAGATTTAAGTAAGTAGAGTCCAGATAGTAGTTTTTTGGGTTTTGTTCTTTTGTTTTTTGTTAAAAAACTGAGATTTCCTTCATACTCCAAATCTATCAAGAATTCCATTCTTGAGCATGGATTGTACCTAAATTCCTTAGTTATACTACTGTAAATTCCTGGGACCATGGAGTTTATATTCTCACATCACCTATGATATCAAATATTGTTACATGCAGTATTGCCATTTTTCTTAAATTGTAACAAAATAAAACCACAATAAACATTAACATGTATTTAGTACCTTAGTTTAGTAGAATTCAGCAAGGAATTAGAGTTTGTAGAGGAAATTTTGCCATAGCAACTCTGTAATAAAAGCGACATTCCTTTTCTGATGTTCGGCTACAGAAATTTTTTTTAAACTTCACATTACTTTTCAACCCTTGAGCTTCATATCTAGACAGGCTGATAAGAAAACGTACATGGAACTTTGGCACCAGTAAAAAATTTAAACCTTGCGGATCTCCAACAGCACCAGACTTTTCCCCAGTTCAGCATTCTAGCCACTATTAAAGCTCAACCCACTCCCTCGGCTTTAGCTTAAGCCCATCCAGACCTCCTTGTGTTAGCTGTACTTTTTCCTTTTCCTATGGAGCATCATCAGCTCTGACATCTGAACCATATTTCAGATGGAGTCCATACCCCTTCTGCTGAGTACCCACAAAACACACTCAAACACACAGATTGAAATTTAGGCATAAGTGTGTTTAATGATTCTTTTTATATAATTTTTCTTGGAATATGTTATATTGTCTTTTTCCCCTTGCTTCCAACACTAACCTCATGCAATAAAGCTGTTGTTCTCTTCTTTTCCTTCTTGTTATCCTTCTCTTATTCCACAAAACACACAGAAATGAGGACTCTTGTTCATTTTCATGCATATATTTAGCTTGTTTTTTTAAATAGACTATCTCATGACTCCCCCGAGGTTCTTGCCTTTCTCCACAAGACAGTTACAGATGTTTTTATTAAACAAAATTTATTTCTCTGCCAGAGAGAGTTATGGTGACGTTGTCTCACATCTATAAATGTGTATGTCTGTATTCCTACTGCTGCATGTAAACAAGCTCCATGTACACTTTCTTATCGCCTTGTCTAGATGTGAAGCTCAAGTGTTGAAAAGCAATGTAAAGTTTAAAAAAATGTCTGTAGCCAAACATCAAACCCTGACAAACGTTAGAAAGCACTTCCTTAGGCATCTCTGTCACACTACCATTTGCTTTTTACTTCTGGATAAACAAAATTCTTTAGAGATATGTTTTTATGAAAGCTTTGCTCTTATTATAAGATCAACAAATAATTTATATCTGTGTTGTGGTTATTTTACTTTTTTTGCTCCAACCTATGCATAGTTTAATAGAATCATGCTCTTGTGTTCAGTATTATGTACACATTTTCTAGGATAAATATTATAGAGACCACATATGTTTTACTTTCTAAAAAATTAAAGCATAACATTTTGAACAAATATTTAAATAAATATTTAAAAAATAACTGAAAAGGTTTTCTATTCCCTTCAGCTTTAAATTATTCTCTCAAAAAGAAAAAAAAATGGGAACATCAGGTAGTATAAGCTAATGGAATATTCCCTCTCCTTTCTCAGAAACATCTTATAACTGTTAGTAAGTTGTTTCCTCTCAGCTAGAAATCTACACTTTTCTATTCTGCTTGTTTTGGTGCTAGAACAAGAACTATGACAAGCATATTTCTGCTATCTCAGCTGGCTTTCTGTTAGGCTCTGAAAATAGATGGCATTCTAAGGGACTATAACCTTGGAGATGAAAGGACTTGATCAGTCCTGAGATATTCCTATGGTCTTTTTGTCTGTTTCTCTTCTAGTGAGCATCACTCTAAGGCCACTCCCATACCATTAGTTTTTTTCTGTAGTAACAGCTGGATCCAGATTGCACATTTCCCAAGGTAAAAGGACTCATTGTGTCCTTTTCAGAGGCACCACCACCAGCCAGCTGGTACCCCAGGATTGGATTTTTAATTATCATGGTTATTCATTTTATCATGAATGCACAGAGAAGTGTTCTGGATTAGACATAAATTTCTTATTAGTTACGTTACAGTAAATCATGAGTATATTGGCTCCCGTTTGTCACAGACCATTCCTAGGGAGAAATACAGTGAAAGCCAGAACAAACAAACAAACAAAAAAGTTGCAAGAGTAGCCAGTCACTTAATAGGAAAGGGAAGGAGAATAATAGATTTTCTCCATTTATATGCGAAAGAAAGAAAGCTCTTTATTAATTTCTGGAAAACAAATGCATACATACCCAAAATGTTTATATAAATATAAATAAATAATATGTATATCTGCATATATAAATGTATGACTGCATACCAAGATAAACAGACAGTCAGGGCCAACTTTTTAGAGATGAGTTGAAAAGGATCCTGGGCCCTATTATTTTAGAATGTAGACACATTTTTCTAAGGGTCAGGTAAGCCCTGTGGGTCTCTAGCTTTTGTTACTTAGAGAAGACTTCAAGGTCTGGACCTCATATTTCTTACAATAATAAATACCCAGGGTATGATATACCCCTCCAGTCTTCCTAGTAACTTGAGGCTCAACCTAAGGACCTAGGCTGTGCTGTAACAATTTGATCCTCTCAGATCAGGCCATTTGGCTAGAACAATGGCAATAGATCTAATTCTTATGTTATATGAAGAGTAAAATGCTCCTAGTGTATGTGAAAACAACATTATTCATGTATATGTCATATATATTTCTGTGTGTCAGGAGGCTAAGGTTTCCTCAAGGAACACTGAGAAATCCAGGAAAGTTTTACGCCTGAGCCCTAGAGCCCTGGTTCAGAGATGCCACCATCTGCTGAGCAGTGCCCCTTAACCCTGAAATTAGTGAGGTTTTGATTTCTCTGTGAGTTTCTCCTCTAAGCTTCAAAATTGTCATAATTTTGAACATTTTCTTTGTCCCCCCAGTCCCAGGTTGCTGCTTTCTGCATTGGAGTTCTCCATTACCTTCACAGTTATCTAGTTTAAACATTTCTTACTAAGTAATAATTCAAAAAAAGAGATGTAGATTATTCATATGCCTTGACCCTCACTATTTATATTCTCAATTCCTTTCTGAAAAAGGATTTAAGAAACTAGAGAATTGGGAACTTGATTATCACTAAAGTGCATACATGAATTTAAAATCATATGTAATAATTTAAATCACTAAATCAAGAGTCTACTTTTTTAAAACGTGAAATTTGAAGTTAATATATGATTTTTATATAAATTATCTAAAATATTTGAAATGCACTGTTTTTCAGAGTGTGAATCTGCTGGCAATACTTTATCAGTTCCTTATCTCAAGTTTTATTTGTTTGAAATATTTCTATTTTTCCTTTTTTGAAGCGATTTTTTTTTCTCTTTGTAGATGTCCAGGTTAGAAGTTTTTTGTTTTAATTTTTTCAAATTACCATTTTTTCCTTCTGCTGCCACTAATTTTGTTAAGAAGTGAAATTCATACTGTTATTGTTTCAGTGCAATCCTCTGGCTACATCATGATACTTGCTTCATCTTTGTTTCCGTGGTTTGACTATCTTTGAGTATGCATGGGTTTCATTATACTTAGCATGTTTTGAGTACTAGAGGTTCTTTAATCTGTGGATTGGGATTTCACTGTTTTTGGAGAGTTCTTTGTTATTATTTTTCCAAATATTTCTTCTCTACTCTTTCTCATTTTCTTCTGAGATTGCAACTATACATGTTGTGGACTTTTTGATAATCCCCAACATGTCTCCCATATTTTCTTTGTTTTTAGTCCTTTTTTCACCCCTCTATACATCAGTGTTAATAATTTCTGTAGACTTTTTGCTGAGGACACCAATTCTCCCTTCTTTTATAGCTAACTTTGTGCTTAAGTACATGCATTGAAATCTTTATTTTAGAATTTTTTTCATTAGATAGATTTTTTTGGTTGAAATTATCTATCTTTTGATTCAGTTTTTTATATTTTCTTCTAGGTCCTTTAACATAATAATTTTAAAGCTGTTTTCTAATATTTACAACAGACTGATAAGTCTACTTATTACTTATCCTCTTTATTAAGGATCACATTTTCTTGTTTCTTTATAGGTCACTTATTTTTTTTAATTTTTAGTTTTTATTTGTTTTTTAAAGTACAGTCTAAAGTAACATAAATATTATTTACCTAGAGAATGCACACTTTTCTCTGACAGGCAGCCATGCTGGGGAGTAGGTCACTTTGATTCAGTGAGGGCTTGAGCTGATCAGGGCTATGCCAAATCACAGATTTTGTTGTTATTTTTTATTTATTTTTATTTATTTATTTATTTATTTTTGCAGTAGTTCACCACTGGCCTCAAAAGCTTTGAGGATAGATTTCCAGTTTTATAAGATGTAAACATTTTATAGATCAGATGCACAGCAATGTGGCCAAAGTTAACACTACTGAACTGTGCTAAAGGTGAAGATGATAATTTCAATTTTGTGTTTTTTTTTTTCTTGATTACAACTTAAAAAAGCTCTATGTATTTGTTGATGGATGAATGGATAACGACAATCACACACACACACACACACACACACACGCACGCACACACACACACACCTCTGGAATATTCATCCTTAAAAGGAAAAGGAATCCTGTCATTTGTGACAGCCTAGATGAACCTGGAGGTCATTATGCTAAGCAAAATAAGTCAGAGAAATACAAATGCCGCATGTATTACTTATATGTGGAAGCTAAAATTAAAAAGTCAAACTTGCAGACACAGTAGCAAAGGTGTCCGGGACTGAGTGGGGAAAATAGGAAGTTAGTAAAAGGGTACAAACTTTTAGCTATAAAATGAATAAGGTGTGAGGATCTAATGTAAGACATGATGACTATAGTTGATAATAGTGTATTGTGTTGTTGAAATTTGCTAGGAGAGTAAAACGTGTTCTCATCACAAGAAAAAAAAGGTAAATATGTGAAATGATAGATGTGTCCACTTGCTCACAAAAATATTTTCACAATATAATGTATACATATGTTAAAATATCACATTTTTTTTTAATTTTCCCACTGTACAGCAAGGGGATCAAGTTAACCTTACATGTACACATTACAATTACATTTTTTTCCCCACCCTTTGTTCTGTTGCAACATGAGTATCTAGACAAAGTTCTCAATGCTATTCAGCAGGATCTCCTTGTAAATCTATTCTAAGTTGTGTCTGATAAGCCCAAGCTCCCGATCACTCCCACTCCCTCCCCCTCCCATCAGGCAGCCACAAGTCTTTTCTCCAAGTCCATGATTTTCTTTTCTGAGGAGATGTTCATTTGTGCTGGATATTAGATTCCAGTTATAAGTGATATCATATGGTATTTGTCTTTGTCTTTCTGGCTCAATTCACTCAGTATGAGATTCTCTAGTTCCTTCCATGTTGCTGCAAATGGCATTATGTTTTCATTTTTATGGCTGAGTAGTATTCCATTGTGTATATATACCACCTCTTCCGAATCCAATCCTCTGTCGATGGACATTTGGGTTGTTTCCATGTCCTGGCTATTGTGAATAGTGCTGCAATGAACATGCAGGTGCACATGTCTCTTTTAAGGAGAGTTTTGTCCGGGTATATGCCCAAGAGTGGGATTGCGGGGTCATATGGAAGTTCTATGTATAGATTTCTAAGGTATCTCCAAACTGTTCTCCATAGTGGCTGTACCAGTTTACATTCCCACCAGCAGTGCAGGAGGGTTCCCTTTTCTCCACAGCCCCTCCAGCACTTGTTATTTGTGGATTTATGAATGATGGCCATTCTGACTGGTGTGAGGTGATATCTCATGGTAGTTTTGATTTGCATTTCTCTTATAATCAGCGATGTTGAGCATTTTTTTCATGTGTTTGTTGGCCATCTGTATATCTTCTTTGGAGAAATGTCTATTCAGGTCTTTTGCCCATTTTTCCATTGATTGATTGGTTTTTTTGCTGTTGGGTTGTATAAGTTGCTTATATATTCCAGAGATTAAGCCCTTGTCAGTTGCATCATTTGAAACTATTTTCTCCCATTCTGTAAGTTGTCTTTTTGTTTTCTTTTGGGTTTCCTTTGCTGTGCAAAAGCTTTTCAGTTTGATGAGGTCCCATGGGTTCATTTTTGCTCTAATTTCTATTGCCTTGGGAGACTGTCCTGAGAAAATATTCATGATGTTGATGTCAGAGAGTGTTTTGCCTATGTTCTCTTCTAGGAGTTTGATGGTGTCCTGTCGTATATTTAAGTCTTTCAGCCATTTGGAGTTTATTTTTGTGCATGGTGTGAGGGTGTGTTCTAGTTTCATTGCTTTGCATGCAGCTGTCCAGGTTTCCCAGCAATGCTTGCTGAATAGACTTTCCTTTTCCCATTTTATGTTCTTGCCTCCCTTGTCAAAGATTAATTGACCATAGGTGTCAGGGTTAATTTCCGGATTCTCTATTCTGTTCCATTGGTCTGTCTGTCTGTTTTGATACCAGTACCACACTGTTTTGATGACTGTGGCTTTGTAGTATTTCTTGAAGTCTGGAAGAGTTATGCCTCCTGCTTGGTTTTTGTTTCTCAGGATTGCTTTGGCGATTCTGGGTCTTTTGTGGTTCCATATAGATGTTTGGATTGTTTGTTCTAGTTCTGTGAAAAATGTCCTGGGTCATTTGATAGGGATTGCATTGAATCTGTAGATTGCTTTGGGTAGTATGGCCATTTTTACAATATTGATTTTCCCAATCCAGGAACATGGAATATCTTTCCATTTCTTTACATCTTCTCTGATTTCTTTGATTAAAGTTTTATAGTTCTCGGCTTCTCGGCATATAGGTCCTTTACCTCCTTGGTCAGGTGTATTCCCAGGTATTTGATTTTGTGAGGTGCAATTTTAAAAGGTATCGTATTTTTGTATTCCTTTTCTAATGTTTCATTGCTGGTATACAGAAATGCAACTGACTTCTGAATGTTCATCTTATATCCTGCTACTTTGTTGTATTTATTAATCAGTTCAAGGAGTTTTGGGGTTGAGTCCTTAGGGTTTTCTAGGTATAGCATCATGTCATCTGCATACAGTGACAGTTTGATCTCTTCTCTTCCTATATGGATGCCTTTGATTTCTTTTGTTTGTCTAATTGCTGTGGCTAGGACTTCCAAAACTATGTTGAAGAGCAGTGGTGAGAGTGGGCATCCCTGTCTTGTTCCAGATTTGAGTGAGAAGGCTTTCCGTTTTTCCCCATTGAGGATTATATTTGCTGTAGGTTTATCATAAATGGCTTTGATTATATTCAGGAATGTTCCCTCTATACCCACTTTGGCGAGGGTCTTGATCATGAATGGATGTAGAACTTTGTCAAATGCTTTTTCTGCGTCTATTGAGATGATCATATGATTTTTGACCTTTTTTTTGTTAATGTGGTGTATGATGCTGATTGATTTGCGTATGTTGAACCATCCTTGTGAACCTGGGATGAACCCAACCTGGTCATGGTGTATAATTTTTTTGATATGTTGTTGGATTCGGTTGGCTAAGATTTTGTTGAGAATTTTTGCATCTATATTCATCAATGATATTGGGCGATAGTTTTCTTTTTTGGTGGTATCTCTGCCTGGTTTTGGAATGAGGGTGATGGTGGCATCGTAGAATGTCTTTGGGAGTATTCCTTCTTCTTCAACCTTTTGAAAGAGTTTAAGGAGGATGGGCACCAATTCCTCTTTATATGTTTGATAGAATTCACCTGTGAAGCCATCTGGTCCTGGACTTTTATTTGTAGGGAGTGATTTTATGACCTCCTCAATTTCATTTCTAGTGATCGGTCTGTTCAGTTGGTCTGTTTCTACTTGATTCAGTTTTGGCAGGCTGTAAGATTCTAGAAAATTGTCCATTTCTTCCAGATTGTCAAACTTGTTGCTGTACAGTTGTTCATAGTATTCTCTTAGGGTTTTTTGTATTTCTGCTGTATCCGTTGTGATTTCTCCTATTTCAGTTATAATTTTGGTTATTTGGGTTCTTTCTCTCCTCTTTTGAGTGAGTCTGGCCAGGAGTTTGTCAATTTTGTTCACCTTTTCAAAGAACCAGCTCTTGGTTTTATTAATTTTCTCTATTGTTTTTTGAGTCTCTATTTTATTGATTTCTTCTTTGATCTTTATAATTTCCTTCCTTCTGCTGACTTTAGGACTTTTTTGTTCTTCTTTTTCTAATTCGTTTAGGTGGAGGGTTAAGTTGTCAATTTGGGATCTTTCTTCTTTTTTGAGAAAGGCCTGTATTGCTATAAATTTCCCTCTGAGCACTGCTTTCGCAGCATCCCATAGATTTTGAGAGGTTGTGTCTTCATTATCATTTGTTTCAAGGTAGTTTTTAATTTCCTTCTTGATTTCCTCATTGACCCATTGGTTTTTTAGTAGCATGTTGTTTAGTCTCCATGTAGTAGGTTTTTTCTCTTTGCTTTTCCCATGGTTGATTTCTAATTTCATGGCATTGTGGTCAGAGAAGATACTTGAGATAATTTCTATGCTCCTAAATTTATTGAGGTTAGCTTTGTGTCCCAATATGTGGTCGATTCTTGAGAATGTTCCATGAGCATTTGAGAAGAATGTGTATTCTGATTTTTTTGGATGTAGTGTCCTGAAGATATCAATGAAGTCTAACTTTTCTATTGTTTCCTTTAGGATCTCTGTTGCTTTATTGGTTTTCTGTCTAGAGGATCTAGAGGTCTAGAGGTCCATTGATGTGAGGGGGGTATTAAGGTCTCCTACTATGATTGTATTCTCATCAATATCTCCCTTTATGTCTGTTAATATTTGATGTATGTATCTGGGTGCTCCTATATTTGGGGCATATATGTTGATGACAGTAACATCCTCTCCTTGGATGGATCCCTTAAGCATTAAATAGTGTCCTTCTTTGTCTTTCTTTATGTCTTTTGTTTTAAAGTCTATTTTGTCTGATATGAGTGTTGCGACTCCTGCTTTTCTGTCATGTCTATTGGCGTGAAATATTTTTCCCCACCCTTTCACTTTCAATCTATATGTATCTTTTGTCCTAAGGTGAGTTTCTTGTAGGCAGCATATGGACGGTTTTTGCCTTTTTATCCACTCAGCCACTCTGTGTCTTTTGATTGGGATATTCAGTCCATTGACATTTAAGGTGATAATTGATAGATGATTATTTATTGCCATTTGAACCTCGTGTTCCAGTTGATTCTATGGTTCTCCATTCTTCCTTTCTTTTTTTTTTTTTTTTGGTTGGATGGTCTCCTGTTGTTATCTGCTTGAGTGTATTTTTTTTTTTTTTTCATTTCTTGCAAATGCAATGTTTGGTTTTGGCTTGTGGTTGCCCTGTTTTTTAAGTATGCTAACCCCTTCCCATAATTGTGTGTTTTAGCCTGATGGTCCTGTAAGTTCAAACACTTAAAATTAAAATTAAGAAGAGAAACATACAAACAAACAAAAAGGGTTATTTACCTCCTAACATCCCTTGCCCACATTTTATGGTTTTGATGACTCTTTTTTATTTTTTTCTTTTTAATTTTATTTTGTTTGAAGCATGTTCATGATTAAATCTGTATGCTGGCTTATTTGAGTGACTGCTCTCTGATTGCGATTTCCTCAGTCCTAGTTCTTCCTCTTCTTCTTTTTTTTTTTTTTCTTTTCTGTTTTCTTCCCTTTCCTTCCTTTCTTTTTGGTTTAGAGAAGCCCTTTCAATATTTCCTTTAACCTGGGTTTTGTGTTGCTGTATTCTTTAAGTTTTTGTTTGTTGGGAAAAATTTTTATTTCCCCTTCTATTTTAAATGATATTCTTGCTGGATAGAGTATTCTAGGTTGCATATTTTTTCCTTTGAGCACTTTAAATATCTCTTGCCATTCCCTCCTGGCCTGTAGAGTTTCTGTAGAGAAATCAGCTGATAATCTTATGGGGGTTCCCTTGTAGGTAACATTCTGGTTTTCTCTTGCTGCCTTTAGGATCCTCTCTTTATCACTAACTTTTGCCATTTTTATTATGATGTGTCTTGGTGTGGGTCTATTTGGGTTCAGTTTGTTTGGGGCCCTCTGTGCTTCTTGTGTCTTGAACCCAGTATCCTTTAGATTTGGGAAGTTTCCAGTGATAATTTCTTCAAATATATTTTCCATCCCCTTATCTTTTTCTACTCCTTCTGGAATTCCTATTATGTGCAGATTGGCCCACTTTATATTATCCCATAGGTCTCTTATATTGCTTTCCAGTTTTTTTATTCGGTTTTCTGTCTGGTGACCTGATTGGGTGATTTCCATTATTCTGTCTTCCATATCACTGATTCGTTCTTCTGCATTATTCATTCTGGTTTTTACTGCCCCTAGTTCAGTTTGTATCTCTGCAAATGAATGTTCTGGTTTTTCTTGGCTCCTCCTTATATTTTCTAGTTCCTTTCTGAGGGTATCTGCATTACTGTTCATATCTTCTCTTAATTCCTTCAGTATTTTCACTATTTCTCTTTTGAACTCCAGGTCTGTCTGACTGCAGAGATCTGTTTCATTGCTGACTGTTTTAGGTGAGTTCTCCTGTTGGTTTGACTGGGGGTGGTTTCTCAGCTTCTTCATCTTGCTTGTTGTTTTCTTTCTCCTGAGGGAGTTGTACTCTCCGTTATCGGGCAGTGTTTGCCTTGTCACTGCCGTGGAATATTTCCTGAGGGCTGGCGTTGTTGGTCAATCTTTTTTGAGGCAGTGTGGCTTTTCTGGAGTGTTGATGGGGCTAACAGTGTTTCTTTGAAGCAAAGGAGGACTTCCTGAGGGCAGACAGGACTGGGAGGTCCACACCACGATGGTAGCAGATTTCACTTGGTCATGCAGAGCTTGCTCTGGTGTTTTTAGGCTGTGGGGTTCTTGCAGGGGGTTGGCGGTGTTGGGCAGCTGTTCCTCAGGAGTGCAGCACCCCCTGGGGGCTGGAGCAGCTATCTGGGTCACTGAGAACCTAAGAGGCTCTTCTCTAGGGCAGCCCAACTCAGAAGGACAGCCTGAGAATGTAGCCGAATCTTTTCACAGTCTGGCCAAGCTTGTTGCAGCTTTTCTGGGGTGCAGGGGCTCTTCCAGGGGGCTGGTGGTGCTGAGCAGTTATTTCATGGGAGTGGGGCACCCCCTGGGAGCTTGGGGGGGTAGCAGGGCCCTTGGAGACCCAAGAGGCTCCTCCCCAGGGCAGCCCAACTCAGAAAAACCGTCTGAGATCTTTTCCCGACTTGGCCAGGCTTGTTGCAGCTTTTCTGGGCTGCAGGGGGTCCTGCCTGGAGCTGGCAGTCCTATGCAACTGGTCCACTAGGTCTCAGCACCCCCTGGGGGCTTGGGCTGGTAGCAGGGCCCTTGGCGACCCAAGAGGCTCCTCCCCAGAGCAGCCCGACTCACAAAGACCATCTGAGATCTTTTCCCGGCTCGGCCAGGCTTGTTGCAGCTTTTCTGGGCTGCAGGGGGTCCTGCCTGGAGCTGGCAGTCCTCTGCAGCTGATCCGCTAGGGCTCGGCACTCCCTGGGGGCTTGGGCGCGTAGCTGGGCCACTGGAAACCCAAGAGGCTCCTCCCCAGGGCAACCCAACTCAGAAAAACCATCCGAGAATTAGGCAGATCTATTCACAGCCTGGCTAGGCTTGTTCTAGCTTTTCTGGGCTGCAGGCCTTTTCTCTGGGGCTGGTGGTGTTTGGTGATGCTCTGCAGAAGTGTAGCCCCTCCAAAGGGCAAGCAGGCCTGTGCAGGGACAGCCCCTGTGGTGGTAGGCTTCAGGCAATTGTTGAGGCCAGCCCTCCCGGATGGCAGGCAGCCCCAGGTCCGGCGAGAGCATAGGGGGTGGCAGGGGTGGGGGGAGGGGATGCACTGGGAAGCACAGATTTCTGCTAGCTAGCGGGCCTGTAAGCTTGCTGTGGCATGGGGAGTATTCTATGGGGACCCACCCCTTCTCTCCCCTCCCCAGCACAGGCGCAGACCAGGCTCTTCTCCCAGGTTCCCTCTGATGTGGCTTTCCATTTCCCCGCCCCTAGAGTATTGCTCCCTTCCTCTGCGACAGCTTTGTTTTCTAGTCTCCCAGGTAGTCTCTGCCCCGTCAAACTTGACAGACCGGTTTCTAGATCTCCCAAGCAGTCTCCGCTCCACCCCGCCCCTCCAGCCCTTTCTGGGGGACTAACCTTCTGAGTGGAGGACTCGGTGCCCAGACCCCACCCAGGCCTCTCAATTTTTGGTGACTGTGCCTGTAGTTCACATGGTCCATTCGGTTCTTGATTGGCTTTTCAGTATTCCAACTTACTGCTACACTCTTCTCTGCATCTGGAGATTCCTCCGGTTCGTTTGATCTTTCCCCCGGTAGGTGACTTTCCAGGGTGTGGGATCCCTTTCTCCTCGTCAGTTCCCTTTCGGGAGTGCCCGTCCCGCTCGGATTCACCTTTCCTCATTCTCCTCTTTTCTCTCGTTCTGCCCAGTAATGTCACAAACTTCTTGCCATTATTGGAGTTTAGGTTCCTCTGCCAGCAATTGGTTGCTGTTCTGCACGAGTCATTTATTCTGTAGATGTGCTTTTTTTGTTGTGTTTGTGGGAAAGGGCGAGCGTGTCCCCCTACTCCTCCGCCATCTTGTCCTCCCCCCACATTTTTTACTTTAAATATTTTGTCATTTTTTTGTCAATTGTAGGTCAAAAAAGCTAGATAAAAAAGTTTCAAAGATGTGAACATTTTTGTGTATATTACTGTCTTCTTTCCCTAGCAACAGTTAAGGCTCTAAGGACTGCAAAACATTGTAGGTCTACCTCTTGCTTCTTGGATCACTGCATACCAAAAAAGAGTTTTATGGGGAAGACTGAGAAGCATGGAAATCTAGCTCAGTGTTTGTTTTTCTAACAGCATTCCATCTGTACATCCATCCATTTTGCCACTAAAAACCTCTTCTGTTCTCTCTGAATCCCAGTGGAATACCTTCACCTGTGACAGTCCTATTATTGCCCACTGAACACCTCCTTGTCATATTCCTCTAGAACGAAAGGGCCTGTCATTATTTGCTTACTTAGCAAGATTTCTTTCTTTCTTAGAATTTAACTTTTGTAGACCTCTTTGAATCTAAAGTTTTTTTCTGATTTAAAATTAATTTGTTTTAGTTCATTTTTTTTTTTTTTGTAGCTAGCATGCTGGAAAAGTTAATATGTTACAACTCCCTACATGAAATCAGAACATTATTCAATATTCAAATTATATTTGAACTTCTAAGATTAACCAACTGAAGAAAATGTTTTAAAGTATTTTATTTCTCTATTTTTGTCAATGTAACCTTTCTTTTATCTCAAGGTATAAGTGAAAGTATTAATATGCAGTGGCTAGCATATTATATTTGTGAAAATTAATTTTTTATAAAGAAATATTTAGTTTGCTGTTGTCTTTAGGAAATTTAGTAGGCGTTATTTAATGCATATATGTAATGAATATGTATGTTTGTGTTTATAATACATTATCCTAAGTAGATTGTTTCTCAAATAATAAAACAATCATATATGTATATACATATGTATGATTAATATGAGTATTTAACATTGTAACAATTAAATTTTATATTTACATTTTTAAAAAAACATGAGACAGTAAAATACAGATGCAAATGTAAAAAATAAACATTTATGTTTTACTTTCATATTCACTTTCTCAAAGTTTTTGACCTAATGCTTTAATTTATCTGGTAAAAGTATAGTACGTATTAGTTTCTTACATAAATGTAATTACTCTTAAAACTTATTTAAAACTTGCTGAGTGTATTTTACAACTATAATAAAACATTTCCTAGGTTTAATAAATGACATGTTAATGCAAAGGAGAAAATTTTAATGTACTCTTAAGATGAAACAATTTCCAATGATAGAGTATATGTCACAACCGTATTTAATGAAATATATTTTCACTTTATGCGTTGAAAAAAATGCCCAGGATATTTCAGAAACTATACCATTACGTGGCATATCTAGAATCATTTTTTTACTTTTTTTATAGGATATGAAATCAACACGGATATTTTAAAATTAGCATATCTTTAAAATATAATATGAAAACTGTAAAAAATATTTAATATCATCTTATGATTTAAATTATTTTCCAAAGTTAAGACTGTATTTCAATGTATAGAAGTAAATCATATGGAGCCTTTAAATATATGAGATATATATGTAATACACATTTTAAATTCAGATATAGCTCATAATTCTAGGTGTTAAGTATTCATACAAGCTGTTTTATAATGCTTTTGGAATTTTCTACAATATACAGTGACATTTAAAGTTGTTTTCTGTCATATGTGTCTAAAAGGAAAGTGACCATAGCTGAGGAACTTTTAAAATCTAACTAGTTTGCAACCATGTAAATTTAACTTTTTTTTTTCCATATTACTAGATATTTAAAAGATTTGGAAATTAATTAATGAGTTTATCTGAAATATATTCTTAAACTTCCAAAATATGCAAGTATACAAAAGCATACCATATATTTTAGAATCTAGCTATTATACTTAATACATGCATAAAAAACTATAATTCATCAGAAGTAATATATTTTGTGATGCTTCTCTTTATAATTATTTTTGTAAGCACATATCTTATAAAATTAATCCATAAAAAACCTCAAAGTATACAATGGTAATTCACTTGCAGTATATGGAGGTTCCCAGGCTTGGGATGGAAACGGAGCTGTAGCCGAACATGAGATCCAGACAGAGTATGCAACCTATACCACAGTTCATGGCAACACCGGATCCTTAACCCACTGAGCGAGGCCGGGAATCAAACCCGCAATCTCAATATATTTTTTTTCTATTTTCTTCTACCTCTGTTTGTTTGAACAGATAATATGTAGAGTGGGAAAAGGAAATGTCTTTTGGATAATTTAAAAAAAAATAAGAAAAGAATTCAGAAACAAAGTTTTCAGTAGAATATACATATATACACATATATAAAATATGTATGCACATGTATATGAACATGTGTATGTGTTATGCATGTTTAGATATATATTTGACTATTAAGCACGCTTTTGAATTCACCTTTTCAATATCTTTTGTGCTCATTTGCAGATCCATTTTTAGCAATTGACTACATTTTAATTAGGCTGTGTATGTTTAGAAACCACTGAAAATTATTTTGGAATAAGACAGTAAAAAAAATCCCCAATTAACATAAATAAAACATGGATTATTTCTAATTTCACTAGTCTTTCACTACAATTACTATCATATGTACATATGAATACATTTACACATACATGTGTATACCTATGTACAAATCTTTATGTACACTCATTGATATAGATGCTATTGATCTGTCTATTTATTTAGGTGTTCAAATTCTTGTGATGTACAAGTTTGTACAACCTTAATGCAGATTTCTAGACACAAGAAGGAACTATTTTGCATTAGGCATAATATTTACATTTTTCTCTCCTTTTTTCTCTCATTTCGTACCTAACATAACAACCTGAATGCCCTTTATACTGTACAACAAATAATTTTTAATCGTTAAATGTAATAATGATGAAGAAAATGACAAACTTTCTTCCAATCCAATATTATATAACTGTAAAATTAAGAGTGTAAATTAAATATGTGTTCATAGCCAATATGCTTCTGAAGAACTCAGGAAAAGAAAGTTAATGTAAGCTAATACATTTATCATATTTTTACCCCAGCTTTACATTGTAGGAAGGGCTGCATTTCAATTTGAAATTTCCCCAGTGTATGAGATATGACTGTTTGAATTATTTTACTTTTTCTCTGAGGTTAACTCTAGTTTTCCTAATCCAGCCTGAAATTATGAGATTTATTACCCATATATCTACATAAAAGACAAGTAATTTGAGCATTTTAATATTTTATTTGAACATTCCTTATATTAATGATTCAACTAATTTCCTCTACAGATGGTCCATTTGACCCATATCTTAAGAACCCTTCTCTGAAGAATCATAACTAAAGTGACCAAAATAGTATGTTACTATAAAAATATCTATATTATTGTTAGAAATAGTAATAGCATGTTTTTAACACCTGAGCAAAAGTAATTAATTAACTAATGCTTATTTATAATTCACTATGTACTTGGTACTGTTTCAAGTGTCTTCCTGGCTTTTATTCATTTTTTTTTTGATCAGATCAACATTGCAAAGTTAGAATTCTCATCACCACCACTTTATGAATGATCAATCAGAGGCACAGATAATTAAATAATTTGCCCAAGCTTGGCATTCCATAGCAAGTGATATTAGCAGGTTTTGAATACAAGAGTCACTAGCATAGTATAAAACATCCTTGATATTGTTATTAAAAATATTTAGCACAGTAAGACAAGTTAGAGAAAAGTACTAACATAATTGAATACTAAAAAACAAATTTAAGTTTCAAGATACAACCTCTATATAATATTCTCAGTTGAATTTTTATACATGATTGAAGAACTATCAGAAATAGAAATTAAGAAAGCAATCCTATTTACAAATTCATCAAAAGAATAAAATTCTTAGGGATAAGTTCAACCAAGAAGGTTAAAGATCTGTGCACTGATAACCTAAATATTGATAAAAGAAATTGAAGACACAAATGAAAGGAAAAATATGCAGGGTTTATGGATTGGAAGAATTAGTACTGTTAAAACATTAATACTACCCAAAAGGGTCTACAAATTCCATACAGTCCTTATCAAAATTACATTTTCACAGATATAGGAAAAACAATCCTAACATTTGTATAGAACCACAAAATACCCCAAATAACCGAGGTAATCTTAAGAAGATAAAAGCTGGAGGCATCACACCTCCTCATATCATAAAATATTAGAAAGCTATAATAATGGAAACAATATGGTCTTGACATAAAATCAGACACATAGATCAATTAAATAGAATAGAGAACCCAGAAATAAACCTACATATAAGTGGTCAACTTATTTGTGACAAACAAGCCACAAATATACAGTGGAGAAAGGGCAGTATCTTCAGCAAATGATGCTGGGAAAACTGCATAGCAAAACGTGAAACTAGATCATTATCTTTGACCATACACAAAAGGTAACTCAAAATTGATTAAGGATTTGAAATAAGACTGAAAGCCATAAAACTCCTAGAAGAAAACATAAGGTAAACTCCTTGACATTAATCTTAGTAATGATGTTTTGAATTTGACAACAAAAGCAAAGGCAACAAAAGCAGAAATAAATAAATAAATAAATAGGACTATATCAAATTAAAACAAACAAACCTTAACTGCAAGGGAAACTATCAGCAAAATTAAGAGACATCCTATGGAGAAGGAAAAAATATTTACAAATCATATATCTGATTAAATGTTAACATCCAAAATACATGAACACAACTCAATAGGAAAAAACAAAACCTGATTAAAAATGCAAAAAAAAAACCCTCTAAATCTATTAAAGATTTAAATGCAAACCCTGAAACCATGAAACTTCTATAAGAAAACATAGATAGTATGCTCTTTGACATTGATCTTAGGAATATTTTCTCTTGGATATGTCTTCTCAGGAAAGGGAAATGAAAACAAAAACAAGCAAATGGGACTACATGAAACTAAAAAGCTAGTGTGTAGCAAAGGAAGTTATCAGCAAAATGAAAAGGCCACCTATTGCATGGAAGATGATATTTTCAAATGATATATCAGATAAAGGGTTAATCCTGAATGTGCAAAGAACTTATGCAACTCAACATTTCAAACAACCAATAACCTAATGAAAACAGTAGGTAGATGATCTGAATAGATATTTTTCCAAAGAAGACATACAGATGGCCAACAGACAAATGGAAAAATGTTCAGTGTCACTAACCATCAGGGATATGTAAATCAAAACTACAATAAGATCTCGCCTCACACCTGCCAAAAATGGCTGTTGTCAAAAAGAAATAAGCGTTCACCAGAATGTGGATAAAATGGAATCCTCTTAGACTGTTGGTGGGAGTGTATATTGGTGTAGCCATTGTGGAAAACAGTTTTGAGATTCCTCAAAAAATTAAAAATGTAACTACATATGTTTCAGCAATCCCTCTTCTGGGTATATAGGCCAAAGGAAGTGAAAATTATGTAGAAATTTCTGCACCCCTATGTTTATTGCAGTTTTATTCACAATAGCCAAGATATGAAAACCATCTAAGTATTTGTCAACAGATGAATGGATAATGAAAATATGATCTATGTATTAATTCAACGATTAAAATAAATAACATCCTGCTGTCTGCAACAGCATAGATGGACCTCAAGAGCATTATGCTAAGTGAAGTAAGTCAAACAGAGAAAGAAAAATACTGTATAATATTACACATATGGAATCTAAAAAAGCTTTACTCATAGAAAGAGAAACTAAAATTAGTGCTTACCAGGGGCTGGGCAGTAAGGAAAAAGGAAGATGTTTGTTAAAGCATACACACATCCAATTATAAGATACATATGTTCTGGAGAATCTATTGTACAGGATAGTGAGAGACTTGTTAAGAGAGTAGGTCTTAAATATTCTTACCACAAAAACGAAGTGATAATTATGTGATAGGATGCAGGTTTTTAGTTAGCAGTATGGTGGTAATCCTATCACAATATATCAAAGCACATCAAATCAACATGTTGGACACTTTAAATTTACACAATATTATGTGTCCATTATATCTTAATAAAGCTGAGAGGGAAAGTGCCAATTTCAAGCATAGGTCTCTAGGGGCATTACATGCTTTCTTCTTCATCTCTAATCTCTGTCCTAACTCTAAGGAAATGTTCCCCCAGGTAGCTGCTGTATGTTAGCCTGGCTCCAAAATTAATATTCATGAAGCAGACCAGAGGCAAAACTCTGACAATGAGACACAGGCTCAGCCAGATCTTCATCTTAAAGCAGAAACATCTAGATTAGCCCAGGTTAGATCAATTGATCCCAGGTGAAGATATGAGAAGAAAATTCTTATGTTGCTTGCACTGAGGTTTTGTGTTTGTTTCCTACACCAAAATAACTATCCAGTATAATGTTGAAGTAGGTTTGAAGGAAAACAGAGAATAAGAATCACATCTGAAATCTAAACTTCAAGGGTGATATTGTTTCTCCCTAAAGAAAAATAAGCTCTATTTATTTACATGTGTGCAAACATACACATGCAGAATTACACATGAAGATATACAGTTATTCAAGGCTTTGATATGCACAAAATGTTTAAAAGTTATTATAATCATTTTACTGTGCTGTAATATTTAATATTATTATGAGAGAATGATAATAGTCTCATATATATATATAATGTGATTTGTCCTATGTGGTGGAATAAGTGTAAGAAAATATTTTTTAAAATCATTACCTTATACATGTAAATGAGAGTGATTTAATAACACTAATTTCTTATATTAATATTAAAAGAGGTATATGTGCAAATATTTCTGAAAAAGACATTTATTATAAGAAACAGGAGCCAAAAGAAAATATGTTACTATACATTATTGTGTAAAGGTAGACATGAATTACATAAAATATTCCCCATATATATAAACCAATGGTTTAATTTTTTTCAAATGATTTATTTTTTTAATGCAGAATGGCTGCTACACAGAAAAATAGATGTTAATGTCATTTTCACGCTTTGCTCAAAATTATTTTCTGCTATTAATACTCTTTTAAAAAGGAAAGTTTTAATTACTAGGAAAACTTTCTTAATTGTTCATTTCTTAAATGTTCAATCTATTTTTAGAGATCGCATATTCTAGAAATTGCATATTCTAAAAGTCACATATTCAAGAAAAACTATTACAGGTTGAAACAGTTTTTAGGATAGTACTTTCCAAATTGATCCAGTATGTGGTCAATTTCCCAATCAGTTAATTTTATCAACAGACTGAGGAAAACAAAGATAGCTAGATGTGACACATTAAGAAAAAGTATGATTGTCAACCAAAAAAAATAAGTTGGTTTAGATATAGACAAGTAGACAGAGATAGACAGGTAAAGCAAGAAAGGGAGATTAAACAAAGGGTCTCAGAGGCATTGAATGCTGGGGACTAATTTTTTCCTCTCTACTCTTTCTATGATATATTCAGAAAAAATAGAGGTGCTATTGGGAGTTCTTACTTTACTCCAGTTGGGCACAATATTTTAATGTCTGATCCACAGTGAATTTTTCATGAAAACAGTTATCAATATCAAATTGGATTTGTGTATCTAAAAGAGAGTTTACACACCTATGTACCTACCTACTATGATCTAATGAAGAATAATGCACAAGCTGGGACCAGTGTAAAAACTGATTAGAATAGATCAAAATAATGTAGCAGACAGTTTCAAAGTCCAGGCTTTTCACAGAAATACTTAGAAATGATTAGGACTAACTTTGTCAGAACTCTGGAAAAGACAGGATATTTTTTATATAAGTTCTTCACCTCCTTAGTCAAGTTTATTCCTAGGTATTTAATTTTTTAGGGTGAAGTTTTAATAGGTATTGTGTTTTTATATTCCTTTTCTAATATTTCATTGATAGTATACAGAAATGCAACCAATTTCTGAGTGTTAATCTTTTACGGAAAAGACAGGATTATAGCAACCTGAAATTAAGAAAATGCTGAATCAAGAAAAAAAAAGAAAAATTTTAAGGTAGGTAAGAAAGCTTTGGCATATTCTATCCTGCCGTTTTCCTACCACTTTTCCAAATCTATGTCAGTCTTAATGTCAGCAACTCATTTGCCAGTGTGGAAGAATGGACCTTATGTACAAATTATTGTGTGTTTCCATATTCACTTGAATGAGAGCTACTTAAAGTACTGAAGCAAGACATTTGTCTTAGGTTCTCACATCTCATAACTTAGTCATCCTGGAAAGATGTTGGGCATTGCTTGAAACCATTTCAAGGCCAATGAAAAAGTATGGTTGCCTGGGGCAAAAGACCTTTGTTGAGATACACTGGGAGGAAAAGCTGGCATAGAGCCAGTCACCAACGACTAGTAGAGAGGTTTTTGTTTGTTTAATCTCCTAATACTGGAAGAAAACCACAAGTTAAACACAGATTTCAGTGACCAGACGTGACACCGGGCACAGTTTAAACAGTTTGGAAAAATCACTAAACAAACGGATGACTACACGTAGCACAATCAAAAACAACTAAAACTGCAGAAGGAATAGAACTGTATTTCCTGGGATAACACATTGTATTATTTAATTTTACAGTTTTCAGGAAACAATTACAAGACATACAAAACCCAGGAAATTATAGCCCATTCAAAGAAACAAATGAGTTGATAAAAAGGATTGTAAGAGACAACTGTTAATAAAGGTATGGCAATAAAAAAGATAACCTAGAGGAAATGGATAAGTTCCTAGAAACATACAAGTTACCTAAGCTTAGTATTAGAAATATTCAATAGACCTTTAATGGAAATTGAATCAGTAACTGAAAAATCTTTAACATAGAAAAGTCGAGGGCCAGGCAACTTCACTAATGAATTCAACCAAACATTTAAATAATTTACACTAATTTGTCAAAGTCTTCTAAGAAAGAGGAAAGAAGGGAACATTTCCTGACTCATTCTATAATGCCAGCATTATCCCGATGTCAAAGCCAGATAAAGATATCACATACACACACAAATTACCGACCGGTATCCCTTATGGATATATACATGCAAAATTCTTCATATATTAGCAGTATGTAATAATGGTAAACCTAATCCAATAGCATATAAAAAGAATTATACACCATGATCCATTGGAATATAACCCAGAATGCAAGAGTATTTCAGCATGAGAAACCAATTAATGTGACATACCACATTAGGAGAATGAAGGAAAAAAAATAATTGTGTCAATTTTTGCAGAAAAACAAATTTGATAAAATGAGATGTCAAAATTAAAATATTATTCATCAAAGGACATTATCAAGAAAGGAAAACACAACTAGGGGAAAAATGTTTGAAAATCATATACCTGATAATATTTTAATATCCAGAATATATAATGAAATCCTACAATTCAACAGCAAAAGATAAATAAAAATGGGTAAAAGACTTGCATGGACATTTTTCCAGAATGCTGCAACATGAATGAATGTTAATGATGAATATTGTATGTTTTTACTTTCATGAAATATCTATAATTAACAAATTTATATATAGAGAAAGTATATTCAATTTTATTAGGTTTTGGGGGAAGTGGGAATGGGAATTTAATATTTAGTTGGTATATAATCACTCTTTGGAGTCATGAAAAAATATTGATTTGGTGTATCAGATGATAATTTATACTGAAGAATTGGTGAAATTTATGAAAACTCCTTAGAATGTATACATACTGAACAAAGATAGGCAGCATAGTAATTTAAGAGAGGTGTTAAGAAACATGAAAAAAGAGTTTGACAGTGTCTCCTACATATCTAACAAAGGATTCAGAATAAGCTGACAAGTGTTATGATTGAGAAAGTGATCTTTGGAAAGATAATGCCTATGATTTTTCTAGAACTATTGGAAGACAACAGGACTTAGTTCCAGAATCTCAGTAACTATAAGCAGAGTAAACAAAAAGAAACTAAAACTTTAATGTAGATCAGTAAAACTGATATTATAAAATAGTTTGAAGGATTAGGTATCATCTACAGAAAAAGTTCTCACGAGAAATAGTGGAAGCTAGAAGAGAGAATACACACTATATGTAAGAAGATAAAACTATAAATAATAAAATAAGCATAAAATACCTATATACTGAGTATATGAATACAATTGAATATGTGCTGGAAGTGTAATTAAAAGCAAGTGAATGTCTAAAAGATAATTCAGACTATTGCTATTTCTGGGGTCAAGATAAAGAAAAATTTCATACTTGAAAGTGTACTCTGATTTTTTTTGGTAGCATTAATTTTCTATTTCTTATATATTGTGTACAAATTTTAATCCTATTTCTTTAATACACTTTATCCCTTTTTGTATATTCACATTAACATATTTGCTTGAAGAATGTTTTCACAACTACAAAAAATTCTTTGAGAAATAAAATGTCAGAAATCATACAATAATAACTGTCATTTTCAGAATATCATATGCATAAACCCCTTTTTCTTAATAAACACAAAACCTGCCAATGAATGAAGGAAGCAAATGGCATTATTAGATACTTTATACTTTAAATTTATCTAAACTTATTCTTGAACAAATTAACACATATTTTAGTAAATAAGAAATTAGTCTAAATCAAAAGCTTAAATTGGAGAAATAAAAAAGTGCCAAAAACATTAATAATAGTTAAATTTTACATTGAAATAATTATTTTAATGTATATGCTCCTATTGTGAGTAATATGAATGTGATATAAAAATATGTCCCTTTTAGTCTGTACAGTCTTATCCATCAGACTAAGTTCTTCTGCATCTGAAAATCCCCCTATTAGGAAAACAAACAAACAAACAAAAAAAACAATTCTCAGACAAAGCACTGTTCTTGATTTTGGATATCTACCAAACCAATACTACATATTAGTGTTTTGGGATTTGTATTTATATCTTGAGTTAAATAAACCTCACGTAAAAATGATTTTATTTCTCTTATTTACAGTCACTCACATTTATCTATATATACTTTATAAATAGACATGAGAAGCTGATTTTTAAAATAAAAGTTCACATTATTTTGCTGATAACTAAAAACCTAATAGGAATAAGGTTTTGATTAATAATAATAGGTAAAATTAGGTACATATACTATAGTGTATCATCTTAGATTTTAGAGTTAAAAAAATTTTACCAATCAAAATTATTTTATTTACACTATGCCTCTTATTTATTTATTTATTTTGCTTTTTAGGGCCTCACCTGCAGCATATGGACATTCCCAGGCTAGGGGTCAAATCGGAGCTGCAGCTGCTGGCCTATGCCACAGCCACAGCAATGCAGGATTGGAGTAGCTTCTGTGACCTACACCACACCTCACCCCAAGGCCAGATCTTTAACCCACTGAGCAAGGCCAGGGATGGAACAAACCCCCATACTCATGGATACTAGTCAGGTTCGTTAACCGCTGAGCCATGAATGGAACCCCAAATAAACCTTTTTTTTGTCTTTTTTTATTTTTTTCCTAGGGCCACATCTGCTGCACATGGAGGTTCCCAGGCTAGGGGTCTAATCTGAACTGTAGCCACTGGCCTAAGCCACAACCACAGCAACGTGGGATCTGAGCCACGTCTGCAACCTACTCCACAGCTCAGGGCGATGCCAGATTCTCAACCCACTGAGCGAGGCCAGGATCAAACCCACAACCTCATGGTTCTTAGTTGGATTCATTAACCACTGAACCACGACGAGAACTCCTTTTTTTTTTTTTTTTTTTTTAATAACAGAAAACTATAGTCCTAAGAAGTTATAAATTGTCAGTGTCATGTAGCTAAAATATTGTTGATTAGAGTGATAACATAAATTTCTGTTGCTGCTTTCATTAACTAATGCACAAGTGAGATCACAGAATTACTATATCATTATCAGTTACATATATAATCTTATTATGTGCAGTTACCAAGTCAATCTGCTTCTGTACTTTGAGTTATAAGTATTGTATTTTTTACATGCCATTGCTAGTTTACCGAGGAGTAATTTATAATAGTTTATGTTTCATAAGAAAGTTACTGTTCTTCAACATACATTTTCTCATTAAACATTAAAAACATTTATAATAAGAACAGGAAAAACTATCACAATTTTTGTTCAATGTTGAAATAAAATTTATGTTGACAGTATTTATTGAATTATTTTTTGTACATTTTATTATCCATTATTCACTGTTGTAGTAAGATACACAGAAATTCAAAGGGAACTATAAACTTTAGAAAGAAACCAACACAAACTACAGTGTATAGCACCCAAATCATAGATAATTAATAATCTATGAATATTTGCAACATTGTGTAATTATATTGGTTTACACTATTGTAAACCATTGACCTAGGATTGATTTACAGTGCCTGAGTCAAGTTATTTGGCTTCTAACTTAGACTCCTAGCCCACCAATTACTGGAACCTACCTCATTTGTTGCTTGTGGTATTTTGTTATAGCAGATGGAGAATTTTAAAATAGTTTATATTAGGTTGACTTTTTTTCTCTGCTTTTTTCATTTATAATGTAATTAGCGCAAGCTAGCAAAAACTAACATGTACCTGAAATCCACTCCCCTTGTTTACATTTACCACTTTAAAAATTTATTGCATGGTTTTAGAATGAAGTGTTTAATATGAAATGTGTCATGTAAGACCTACTTTTCTATTTTCTACATTAATTTCCTCATTACGAATCACTGAAGCAAAGACGTGGAAAGTTAGATTGACACTCGTGGCTGCCTTTAATAAAAGAGAGTGGTGAAAAAATATTGTATCATTGCTACTCTGCCACAGCAATGGCAGAGAGACTAAAAATGAGGACAGAAAGCTTTTAAGTTTTGAGACAATAAATTTGTTATATATAAAAGGCAATGATATGTGAGAAAAGTAAAGCTTGGATTCTGAGAGGATACCGGTTAGATATATTATTTAATTTTGTTTTGGTAGGCTACTGTAGAGGGAGACATACTGAATTTGGAAAATAAGTTCAGAGTTGATAGTGGGTGCTGAGTTCACACAGTCCTGTTGCTCTTTTCTGCTTTGAGGGGTAGGTAGGGATGAGATATTCAGACAGATGTCTTCCTGATTCAACCTAGTGAATCTCTTAGGACTTTTCTTCTTCCAACTAACATCACCCAAGTGAAACCTGATTCAGGTGTCTTTAACATAGATCTTGATGTTTGTACCTAAATATTTATATTACGCATATTTAACATCTTTTAAAATTTCATTTGTGCAAAAAATATGTATTAAGCATCTTACACATACTTCCTGTTACAATGCAAAACTTGTTTCTCCTTCTATCAACAAACAGTTATTCTAAGTGTGCCTTGTCTCATTTCCTTGACTCCCTAAGCCCTGTGACCCACCCCGTTTCAGCCCTGTTTACAACGCATTGATTCTATCATTGCACTGACCTTTATTCTCCTCTGTCTTCATTTCCTTCCTTAGGTTTCACTATAATCCCTTTTCATATATTGCCAGCAAAATCCTAACTTTGGACAACTTCATTTTAGGAGCTTACCCTTCGCTTACCTAGCTTAATGTTGCAAGAAGGAGGGAAAAAAATAAATATCTTTTCAACTAGTATTCATGACTTCTAACTTCAGATGGGTCCTTGGGGTAGGAATGCTTTTCTGTTTCATTCACAACCACCCTCCCCATTCTCAGAGATGACTAGGAACCATGAAGTTCCTAGAGATAGTTAGGAACCATGAAGTCCTAGAGATGACTATTTTGTAACATAATTTATTCCTCTAAATGCATTCTACTTCACTGATAACTAATCATAAGGCAGTTTCCATACATCCCTACCACAATGACTACCCACCTATCTGCATCTGCATCTGCATTTCTAAGGTAAAACCTCTCCTTCCTGCTAGGTAAAGCAAACCTCCTGGATTAGGCACTTCCAGATCTCATGCATCATTATCTACTCAAGTGTATTGTTTCAGCAGTTGTTCTTACACTGGCTAATATTATCAGTTCTTTTTCTGCTGATTCATTTTCACCAACATACAGTAACTAAATATTATATTGGACTAATAAAGATAGTCCAATAATTCCCATTTCAAAGAAATAAATATCTCTCAACTGTACATTCTTTTCTAGCCAAATTCTAACGTATATTGTTCTTTTATGCTAAATCCCCTACATTCTCTTTCATCATTTCCTCCCCATCTATTTTGTCTTGAACCCACTTCAGTCAGTAACTTTATTATTCCATCAAAACATCCATGGCTAGGTGTTACAATGACTCTGTACTGATAAATCCTACTGTTAATTCTTGATCAAAATCAGCATTTGGTTCTCCTTTGAAAGTTTTCTTTTTCCTTATTTTTTTTTTTCCTTCTCTTGGGGTTTTCTACATATATTATTTTGGTGCTCTCTTTATAATATAAATAATTTCTTTCACGGTTGTATTCAACTCTTAAAGCTATTTTAAAAAATTTTTTGTACAACTTTTAAAGGTTACTTTCCATTTACTAGTTATTACAAAATATTGGCTATATTCCCCATGATGTACAATATATCTTTGAGCCTCCCATACTCAACTCAAGCTTTAAATATTAAGGTGATCATATTCTATTGTAATTGTCTGTTCATACTATCTGTGGCACCAGAGTAATATAAGCTAATTAAAGGTAGAGATTTTTTTTTTCACCTTTTTAACCCTGGGCGTTTGCACTATGGCATTAATGAATAATCTCTTTCAAGGCTTCTCAGATGAATGTAAAGAAAGTAGGCTTCAGCAAAGGTGATTTATTCTTCCTTTTTTTTCCTTTTTACTTCGTAATTTCCAAAAAAATTGTCTCATGTCAGTGCTAAGTGACGTTTTTCTGATTCTTCACATGAGATCTTTGTGCAGTTGATTATAGTCACCCAAGACCAATTATTTTAGGATTAAATTTTTGCATATATAATAGCTTAGAATGTAAGTAATTTTTAACAAAAAGTTGAATACAGCTAATCTATTCAAGTGCATTTATCTCTGACTTGGAGGGACACCCTTTTGAGAAACTTATCTTTGCTCAGAGGACAAACATTCTCCACTACCCATAAAATAGGTAATCACTGAAAGTTAATCATGCTTGCCTATTGGTAATATAATGGTGGCACTTTGTTAAATGTAGTTTACTAAATAATAAATAGTACTTTGTTCAGGGCAGATATTCCTCTTGTTTTCAGGCATTCTCCACATTCCATATAATAAAAAAATATGTTTTGACTCCAGTAATCACTAAACAAAAAATATCAAAAATGTTATTAATATTGTTTGACCTTTAACTATCACAATCAAGTATAATATTCCAAATATCTCATAATCTAGGCAACTGCTATATAATATATAGGGGAAATAAATGAGATCATTTGAATAAAAGATCTTTTTGGTCTGAGCAATAGGAAGAATGGAGACTTAGGTGATTGTGGGGTGAGAAGGTGTAGTAGGCTAGATCAGGCATTTGATTTTTGATATGTTAAGTCTCAGCTACCAGATAGACACACAAGTGGAAATTTTGTGTAGTTAGTTGCATATAAGAGTTACAAAAATCAATGTCAAAGATATAAATTAATAGTTATTATTTATCTGGGTAGGATAAGCATTACTAATGTTCATAAATATTTTCAGTTCTCTTCCTCTCCCAAAACATGGGATAAAAACACCCCTGCTGAGTTCAACATTGAGAATGTCCACGACTTCCATTAACCAATATATATATACACATATGTGTGTGTATTTTTTATATATATATATATATATATATATATATATATATATATATATATACACACACACACATATGTATAAACTTTTGTTAGAAGAATTAAAGGGCCAGGAGATGATTTTCCAAGTTGTTTTCCTGTTTTAAACATACTTTAGAACCTCATTCTGAGTTGGTGGCTCCTCGTGGTGTTGAACCTCTCTGAACCTAAGTCTCTGAGTATCTACTGTAAGCAGAGTTGATTTATCAGCCTACATTACATGTGCTAGATGGAAAAGAAAAATAGGAGTTTGTTGTATTATGTCCTCTGAATTGGTGCTTAATACACCTGATTAACTAATACAGATGATATTTACTCTTATATTTAGACATTAGCACGGATGTCTAAATTTTTAAAACTCTAATAACATCAATTTGACTCTTGTCCCCATGCCTATATCCTATGGACCAATATATAAAATAGATACATACAAATATGTTATACAAAAATCCTTTTGTGTGTTAGGAAAGTGTGGTCTAATTTTCCAGTTTTCCAATTGGTAATATAATTTTATAATGGTAATAGGTTACATCTTCCTTTAGTTACAATAAAATGCTTATTTTTATTAATTTGCCTTGTATTTTGCTTAATGAAATGAAGAAATTAAGTTGTTTTCTCAACATTAAGTATGTCATGATTCATTAAAATAAATATAAGTTTTAAAAAGCAATAAAAGCACATTTCTATTTCTGTGTTCTTCCTGATCCCACTGGCTTCCTAGGATGGGATATATTTAAATATTTTTTAAATATATATATGTCTGTCATTGCAGTAAATTTGGACATTTATGATCATAAGCCATAGATCCTAAAATTTTCTAATGCCCTGAAATAATAGGCAACTAATATTATCAAGATCCTTGTCAGTGGCTAGATCAAGGTATTTTCTAAATTAAATCCTTAGCTAGGCAAAAAGTGAATTAAACCACAATTTATTTAAAATTGTATAATGCAATTGCTGTTCAGGAAACTATATAGGATCTGTATATTGCAAGCCCTGCCTTCAAACTATGCAAATAAAACATATTCTGTACAAACTGATAATCTATTCAGAAAATAAACACAACATACAAATTATTGTTTCATAAAGAGTCTGTATTTCCTCAAACATGATGTGATCATGTTCAAAGTAATAGTCTAATTGCTCTTTCAGCTTTTCAATTTTTACCATAATTATTTTCGAGTGCTATTTTTAAGAAATACACGATTCCATTATAATGTATGCTTAATAGACTCTTGAGAATGTACTCTTCACAGTATTTAATCACACCTGGGAAGGAAATTAGGAATTCAGGAAAATAAATTACCACATATCAATATAATTTTGCATATCAAAGGTTTTCTTCTGGTAAGCAGACTGGAGTCAGGACTCAACCTTCATTCCAGTTCTTATTTTTTTCTGTATATGACTACTTCTTTTACCATCAGAGTAGAATATTTTTTACATGAGAATTACTAGGGTTTTGAGTGTTATCAAGTTGTCGATTAACTAAATTCCTTCCCATACCCCCCAGTATGTGTAAGGGATGAGACAAGGCACAGTGATTTTTCATCTGTGAAAAGAAAAAAGAAAACAGCAAAACTCTCCACTGTTATTCACATTGGGTAGGTTAAGCATATGTGGGAAAACATTAATCTGATAGTTTTGTCAGTGAAACATTTTCTAAAGGTGGCCCAAATTTAGTACCCTGGGAGAAAAACTTTAGTCTAAGCTGGGGTAACTTTTAAAAATACGTAAAAGTTTAGGGGGAAGCACAAGCAGTGCCAGGTAACCCACATGTTACATGCAAGACTTTAGATGTTTTCATATGGCCATAGTACAAGGGGGGAAGGGGGCAGAGCAGTCAGAGGGGACACTGGAGAAAACTACCTAAAACATAAGGTAGTCATGGGATGATACTTTATGAAGCTTAAAATACCTCTATAGGGAGTCCCCACTGTGGCACAGTGGTTAAGACTACAAATGCAGTAGCTTGGGTTGCTGTTGAGGAGTGGGTTTCATCCTTGGCCCAGTGTAGTTGATTAAAAAATCTGGGGTTGCAGCTGTGGCATGGATTCAGTCCTTGGCCCAGGAACTTCCATATGCTGTGGGTGCAGCCATTAAAAAAAAAAATCCATCTATAGATATTAAGGGGCTATTTATTACTTGCAACTTATTTTATTGTATATTAAGGCATATATTTAATAATGTGTTTCTTGTAAAGATTAAATAATAAAAGGCATATAGTACATATATATAATATTAAGTAATTTCTTTTATTTTCCAGGTCTTAGAATTATAATAATCAGTATAGATTATCTTCATATATTTGTATATTGTTCATTCAAATATACAGAGAGTGTTTTCCATAGGTTTAAATAAAAACATACTGTGTTGTGTTTGTTTGTGTATTAATTTGTGGGTTTGCTCTTTAATATGATATTTTTTTAACAAAATAGATGCAGATGGATTTGTATAGAACAAATAGATTGCATAACCATAACAAAAATTTAGAATATCTATCCAATAGTTTGTAGAAGATAGATTCAGTTTTAACAATTCTTCAGCAAGAGAAACTAATTTGAAAATGCAGGTAAGAACTTTTCTTTCCCAGTGGGATCGAACAGCTAAAGGAGGACCAATGCTTGGAGCAAAATAACTAGAACATTTGCATAAACGTCAGGCATTTGAAGGTAGAGAGTTATGGAGCTAATGAGAGCTCAAAGGATTAAGACACCAAAGATAGGGAGATATCCAAGAGTATATCTGACTTCCTCATCTCCTTTTTCTTTCTGTGAATATGCCAATTCAAATTGCTGGCTGAAACCCGAGACCTTGGGACCATAAAACCCATGAGGGGCAGAATCTAAGAATAAAGAAAGCGAGGAGTGTCATATAGATATGTGGGGTCCTAGGCCATGGCCGGTTTTCCCCTCAATTACAATTGCTAGATTATTGGTTCATTAGACAGGGCAATAAAAACCTATGCAATTTCCATCTCTGAGAGAGTAATTGTATGAGACTTGACCTTCCACATTAAACAACTAGAAAACTGTGCAAAATATATACAACTATCACATTTAGATATTTGCCAACAGGCAGTGCAGGACTGTGATCTCTGAGAGGAGAAAAAAAGCAGTAAGATAAGCCCTACTTTCATCCTTTCTTTCTGCTTCAAGCTAATTGGCTGGCCAAGGCAAAGGGAAGAGAAGGTAAATACAGTGTAGTAATTTTGATGAGGTAAAAATATGTAAATTTATTTTAAAGGAGAGTGTGACAACTGGAATTTACTGAACAGAGTATGGATAAGAGGGGTATATGAAGGGAAGGAGCTCCATAAATCTGCTTAAGAATACCTTCTAAAGTTTGGCTGATTATCAAACTCAACATGTACTAGATTGAACTCCAGGCTAGGCAAAGAACAACTACCATGAAAAGAACAATTAATGGGGAGGTGTAAGCTGGAAAATTCCCTGTCTCCCACAAGGGCTATGAATCATTCAAATTTACTACTCAGAGTAGAGAGAAAATGTTGATACTCTCAAAGGTCCTCATCATCTTAGAGGAGGTAAACTAGCCCTAGAATAAGGATTGCCTCAGGTCCACTATTAAAAAAAAAAAAGTTTAAAAATAGCCTCAAAAATATCAAACTGACTTGCAAATAACATGCCAATTAATGTATGCTATATAGGTAAAATAAGTTACTTTTGTTATAATTATTAGAATATATTAGCACTTTGTAGTTGACGTCCTTAGGACTTGGTTGTGTTGTAACAGAGGCAAACACTGTAATAATTATCTTTAAGGTAAGGTCATCCACTTAAGAACTTATTCTTTCTCTTTCTCTGCTACATCCATATTTTGTCCATTTTCCATTTCTGATTTTTCTCCCTTTAATCTAAGTACAATCAAACTTTTAAGACTAAAAACCCTTTCCTTAAAAAAAAAAACTATAGTTATGTTTTTGTGTTTTTGTATAACCTGCTGTGTTATTTTCAGAATCATAAATATCAGTCATAGCAGGAGTGGCAGCAGCTGGTGATCTTACTGCTATTGTCTCTATTGCCACTATCATGGGTCCTCTGACCCTATTTTTCTCATCTCTAATCACACAGAACTTTTGATGAATAACAATTAACAGATTGATGAATATATCAAAAGAATTTAAAGTTAGGGTGGTAGTAGGCAGTGTTTACTCCCACGTTAGTTAATTTTCTCTTGAAATGAGATGCAGAGTGCACAATGAATACAACTGAAATTATAGTTCTGTTATCTCTTGAATCCAGTGTGACAAATCTGATTTTTGAAAGGTTAGGAAAAAAGTGCATTGGTATGATTTGATATTTTAAAAGGTCAAAAATATTATCATTTTAGTTATTTTTCATAACAGCAAAGAAATGGTAATTACTTACTACTTAAGTTTTGCAAATCAAAGACTTTTTTGGAGAAAAAGTGAAGTAATGGGAATTTATAATATATTAATGGTGTCATATATTTACAACATTAATTTTTTGTCATCTATCTCCTTATAAATAGAATTGAAAGTTGTATTTGTTACAAATCAAGGAGCTCTGAGTACACTTGAAACTAACACAATATTGTTAAATCAACTATACTTCAATAAAAAAGAAGCTCAGAATAATAAAGTAGCATAACTACACAGTATGTATTTTTTAAGAATTCTAATAGTAATCTAATCAATTAAGTATCCTATTTTTGTTTGCTTAGATATTACCTATAATGAAACTCCATTCAGTTGATGATCTACTTTCAAGAAAATTGTATTTTATTTGGGAAGTTAAGTATATCTTTACAACACATAGAAACTACAATCATTAACCAAAAAATACTGTCTTTAGTGTCATTCTGTTTTACTCAAGGAAACCAAATGTTGCATAAACTCAAAATAGAAAATATATTATTCGACATCTCCATTCAGCTAATTACTAGTTGTTTCATACTTGAGCAAGGTAAATGGGGGTAATATTCTTATTTATCATTATAAAAGTTAAAAGTAATCTAAGTAAAGGACTTAATTTATAGTGGACATTTAGAAGTGTGCCTTACATTTTAATTGTCATTTTGCAAACCTAGAAATAATTATTTTATAGTTGTAATTCAATAAACTACACCTATAAATTTTAACCTCTTTCAAAACTAGGTATAAAATATAGATAATATAAGCATGCAAATATGTACAAATACAAAGATGAATATTGACATAATAAGAGTACCTCTGCACAAGTATATGCACCTGTACATTTCCTATTGAAAATAGGGATCCACATGCCTTTGTCTTATATCAAACAGTGCTTATTTAAAAATACATCCTATTTGTCTCCAAAAGGTGATTTAGAAAAAAAAGAGTGCTTTGTTTAGATGATAGAAAGATAATACACATAATCTGCTATAGTAATTCATCTGCCATCCAGCTCTCTCACACTTTCAACTACTCCTATTACTCTTTCTAAAACATTCTCTGAATCCATTCTGTTCAAGTTCTGGCTTTGATGCTAATTTTAACTCTCAAATGAACTTTTTTCTCTGGTACCTGGATATCAGAAAAGTGAAAATAACTAACCAAGAAATGGAAGAACTCTTTCTGAGTGACTAGAGAATGGAGAAAAATTAAATGGGTCAAGTCAAAAATTAAATGGGAAGAGAATGAGAAGGAGTGGGAAAAATCAATATTTTTTTTTCATGTATACATTTAAGATTATTCTTAGAAACCAAGACTCCTTCAAGGAAAAGCATGCATTTCTTAATGAAGAAATGCATTGTTTAAGGCCATTGGAATTATGAAAAATTGTTCTCTTATCTGGAAGCATCTGTCACATTTCTAGCTTCAAATTTCCCACCATACAAAGTTATATTCTTATTACTCTTGTTAAGTGCTTTGTTTCTTTTGTATCAATGTTGATGTATCTTTCACTGCATATTTTATATCCTTTATTCTATGAAGTATAAGAGAAGGAGAAAGGAAAAGCAAAAGTACACTTTACTACCAATACACTTCCATTCCTTTCCAGCTATGTTGTCATTTACTTTATTCTACCTTTAAAGATAACTTTGTTCCTGGTTTTCTGAGTTAAAAATAAGTGATCATTTTTACTCTAATAATATGTAATAATACAAACCCCAGACAGTCAAATGATCACATCCTAAATAAATTAATATGAGACACAATGTCAGGTGCAAAGTAAGTGGTAGAAACTATATTATAAACATTAAAAGAGGGATGTGACCCTTGTTTCTTTTTATGATGTCAGTTAATAAGTATCCTAAAAGGACACAATTTAGCTTAACATTAACTCTAAAAATATCACAGCTTGAGCCTTTTTTTCTATGGTATTTTAGGATTCAGATTCATTTACTTCTAAGATACTCATTTTACCTGCATTTTCTTTGAAAATATTCAAAGAAAAATTTGCATTTTCTTTGCTAAAAGGAATTTTATGGTTTAACTTTAATTAAGAAAGCTATTTAATTAAGAAAACCTCTTTTCTCTACAGATTTTACCTGGAGTATACCCTTTGTATGCCACTGAAACATTCATAAGACATTTTGTTGTATCTTAGTTTTTAGATTTTGTTAGTAGATTCCAATACCTCCTACCCCAAGCTCAGCAGACCATCTCCAGGAGATTTTATTTAAACTGTAATTATACATTGCTACCAATATGTAGTTGTCTTGAAATTGCAGTGGACATGGACAACACTAAAATATAGGACACCTGGACACAAATCAAAACTTAATTGAAAGTTTCAAAAGATAGCTGGTAGCTCAGGTTTCTTCTGCCTCACTGCACTGTGGGTTATGACTCTAAAATGAAAATAATGTATTTGGACATTTCTAGTGACCAGATTGATCATTGTGCATCCATTCATTGGCAGATTTATTTTAATAAATTTTATTGGAATATAGTTGACTTACAAATTTGTGTTAGTTATAGGTGTCCAGCAAAGTAGATCAGTTATACATATACATATATCCATTCCTTTTCAGATTCTTTTCCCTTATAGGTTATTAAAAATAATGAGTAGAAATCCTGGTGCTATATAGTAGGCAGTAGGTACTTGTTACCTATCTATTTTATATATAGTAGTATGTATATGTCAATTCTAACCCCATAATTTATCCCCCACCTCCATTTCTCCTTTGGTAACCATAAATATGGTTTCAAAATCTTTGACTGTGTCTCTGGTTCATAAGTTCTTTGTATCATTTTTATTAGCTTCCATATATTAGTGATCTCATATGATTCTTGTCTTTGACATATTTCACTTGGTATGATCATTTCTAGGTCCACCCATGTTGCTGCAAATGACATTATCTCATGATTTTTATGGTTAAATAGTATTCCATTATACATATGTACCACATCTTCTTTATCCAATACTTTTTTTTTTTTTTTACTGCACCTGCGGCATATGGAATTCCCAGGCCAAGGATGGGATCAAGCTGGAGCTGCAACCTCTGTCACAGCTGCAGCAGCACTGGATCCTTAACCTACTGTGCCAGGCTGGGGATCAAACCAGCACCTCAACAGAGACAAACTGGATCATTAACCCATTGCACCACAGTGGCACTCCCTCCAACCCTCTGTTTATGGACATTTAGGTTGCTTCCTAGCCTTGGCTATTGTAAGTAATGCTGCGATGAACATAGGAGTGTGGAATACCGGTTTGTATTCTCTGGGTATATGCCCAGGAGTGAGATTACTGGGTCGTATGGTAATTCTATACTTAGTTTTTTAAGGAGCCTACATACTATTCTCCATAGTGATTGTACCAGCTTATATTCCCACCGATAGTGTAAGTTTTCCCTTTCTCCACACCCTCTCCAGCCTTTATTGTTTGTAGACTTTTTTTTTTTTTTTTTTTTTTTTTTTTTTTTTTTTTTTTGCTATTTCTTGGGCCACTCCCGTGGCATATGGAGGTTTCCAGGCTAGGGATCAAATCGGAGCTGTAGCCACCGGCCTACGCCAGAGCCACAGCAACGTGGGATCCGAGCCGCGTCTGCAACCTACACCACAGCTCACAGCAACGCCGGATGGTCAACCCACTGAGCAAGGGCAGGGACCGAACCCTCAACCTCATGGTTCCTAGACGGATTCAAAAGCACTGAGCCACGACGGGAACTCCTGTAGACCTTTTGATGATGGCCATTGTGAAGTGTGATGTGATACTTCACTGTAGTTTTGATTTCCATTTCTCTAATAATTAGTGATGTTGAATATCTTTTCATGTGATTTCTGGCCATCTGTCTGTCTTCTTTGGTGAAATGTCTGTTTAGATCTTCTGACCATTTTTTTAACTAGGTTATTTGCTTTTTTTGGTAAAGCTGTGTGAGATATTTGTGTATTTTGGAGATTAATCCCTCGTCAGTTACTGGATTTGCACAGATTTTCTCCCATTGGCAGATTTTTAATTAAAATGATATACTCTGACCTAAAATTTTATCTAGTATTTTCTTATATTAGAAAAGCAAGGACCTTGAAATTGTTTATGATTATAGTTTTTATAAGTAAGAGTAGAATTTACATATAGAAAAACATAAGCATGTGTTCATCCACAGACATAAAAATATGAGGGCCTATACTTATCATTTGGGAAACACAAGCATGCTTAATTAGGTTTACATTTGAAAGGAACAATCGTAGAGGCATAAGATTTTATAATTCATATGTCTTCCTCTGTTCTGTTCTCTTACTTCATGCACTAACACAAATATTTTCATTTTTGGAAACTAGTATGGTTTATCCAGAGAGAAGATAAAGGCCATTTTTAAAGATCTTTTTACTATAATTGTCTGCTTTCAGGGGAAAAAAATAGATACATGTATATATAAAACATTTATTTTAGAATATTTGGTTCCCTGACTTTAGCAGGAATTGTTACATTTCCAAAACAAAGACATTAATTAAATCAGAAGTCTACATGAAAAAAACAAATATTCAAATATACATTTAAGGAAAATTGATCTTATGAATGCTAACAGGAACACTTTACTTTAATGTTGGTACTTTGTTAAAAAAGCCTGAATTCCTTTTCCTTTGGAATAAACTATTTGCCTTTTACCTGCCACAGCTAGAGCAAAATTTATCTTATGGAAACATTAATATTTTAGAAAACATTTTTAAAATTTTAAACTGAAGCTTATTTATTTATTTTATGTAGTAAACATTTTCTAGCAAGTTTATAGATGACTTATTTATATTGGTCTTGTGTGTATAATGAATATAGATTAGAAAATAGTAATTTTATCATTTATAAGGTTTTTTCTAGGCCATTTAAAATCTAACTCCTTATTCTGCTCTTATAATTTTGTCTATTTTCCCATTAAATGATAATTAGTAAGTACTCAGTTGAATATCTGTTTTATAGTATACTGGAAAAGAGATATCACACATATGGAATCTAAAATATGGCACAGATGAACCTATTTATAAAACATAAACATAAAGACATAGAGAACAGATGTGGTTGCCAAGTGGGAGGGAGTAGGATGACCAGGGAGTTTGGGCTTAGTAGATTCAAACTATTACATTTAGAATGGATAAACAGCAAGGTCCTATTGAATAACCCAGGGAACTATGTCCAATCTCCTGAGATAGACTGTGATGGAAAAGAAAATAAAAAAAGAACATATATATATATAACTGAGCTGCTTTGATATACAGCAGAAATTGGCACAATATTGTTAATCAATTACACTTCATAAAAATAAAAAGAGAAACTGAATATGTGGAGTTTTAGAAGCTGATACTAATTTGAGATTTCCTCTTTACTTCTTTATTGCCTCTGGCAATAATGTTCAAGTACACCAGGTTAAAATCCTTCAGAATAGAGTATAAGAATGCCTTTTCTTAAGTATTCTATGTTTCCAAATGAAAATAAATAGAAATTTAAAATTATGCCTGAGTAAATTTATAATCAGGTATGTTTGACATATTTGGACAAGATGTTCTCTACATAATTCTACAAAGTAATGTGAGATGTGACTTTTTAGAAACTCTATTAAGCAGTATAGTTTATATAATCTAGAAGATTGATGAGGGTTGATAATAAAATTTAAACTTAATTTTCCCCAAAGTAAAAGACAATGTATAAATGAGTAAGAAAATAATTTTCATATAGAATGAAGAAGATTAAAATACATTTAAAAAGCATAGAAAACACTTGTAGAGAAATTAAGCATCCTTCTCAGAACAATGTTGTATTACTAAATTAAAATTTTAGCATTAATGATCAATGTAGTAAATATAAGTTTTATAATCCAGTCTTCTCACTAGTTCTGAGTAAGCTGACAATCCTGAAAGTCTATCATTTCACAAAATTGTTAGTAAGGTGCTCTGGAATATATTTTTAAATTTCTATTTGAGGAAATAGTGATTAACTTCATCAGAAATAATACTGTTTTATCATCTCGTAATGATCCATGGAGTTTCCAGTGCTATTTCTGTCAGTAGTCTCTATTTATTACTTTCTATATGGTGTTTTGTTAAGATAATGAATAACTTGGCTATTGTATCCCAGTAAACTTGTAACAATCTGATGTCTGATTCTAAGCAATGTTCTCAAATAAACAAACAAGCAAAAAAGTCACCATTGGGTTTAAGTGGAATGGATCTAAATGATCTTACAGTCTAACTATATAAAAATCTTCCAGTCTAAAATATAGAGAAATTTTATTTGGTATATTCACTTTATTATGTATTTATACATATACACACAGGTGCAATCATACATATGTGTATACATGCTATTACAAACTCTTCTAAGATACTGTAAAATAAAAATGGAAAGATAACAATGTAGCAATAGTAGTATGTGTGTATCTGAAAATATATACCAATAAATGATTTTAAAATTTAGCCTGAAGTAATGAAAGGTGGAAAGTGAGGGAGAGAGACAGAGAAATGGAAAGAAAAAGGAAAAAATTTCCCCTATCTCTTTGGATGAAAGCAGGGAACAGTTTTATCCCTTAAAACTTTAGGGGATATTCAATTCTTTGAGAATAATAGGACTAATTCTAGAATTCTTTTCTGTGTATGAGGAAACATGGAATTGTTCTTATACAAGTTATTTTATGCGTAAAAAATAGGTACTTAGGCCTCCTAAAAATTTTTCTGACACTAAATTCTGAGCCACATTTCCCTCTAAGATGAAATAACAATGAATACCAACCACACCACAAGGTATATAAGAAGAAAATATAAGCTAAAGAATTGTTTAAATAAAAACACTTTTAATTTTTATCGGAAAAATAATGTATATTGTAATAAAGTCATTAACTACTATCATGTGGTTTCCCAACCCTTAATTTTTTTTAATTTAATTTTATTGGAATATAGTTTATTTACAATGTTGTGTTAGTTTCAGGTATACAACAAAGGGAATCAGTCATAATATAAATATATCCATTCTTTTTTCCCTGTATAGGTTATTACAAATTATTGAGTAGATTTTCTTATGCTATACAGTAGGTTCTAATTAATGATCTATTTTATATGGTAGTATGTATGTATTATTCTCACCATCCCAATTCTTCTAAAACCTCAATGGTTTCACCTATGAGAACAGTAAGATTGGTTTTAAAATCTGGAGGTTTGTTTCTTTTTTTTTAAAATAAGTTCTTTTGTATCATCTTTCTTAGATTCCACATGTAAGTTATATCACATAATGTTTGTCTTTCTCTGTCTGACTTACATCACTTAGTATGATAATCTCTAAGTCCATCCATGTTGCTGCAAATGGCATTATTTTATTTTTTAATGACTGAATAATATTCCACTGTATGTATGTACCACATCTTCTTTATTCAATCTTCTGTCAATGGACGTTATGGTTGCTTGCTTCCATGTCTTGGCTATTGTAAATAATGCTGCAGTGAACATTGGGGTAAATGTATCTTTTTGAATTATAGTTTTTTCCAGATATATGCCCAGGAGTAGAATTGCTGGATCATATAGTAGTTCTATATTTAGTTTTTTAAGGAACCTTCATACTGTCCTCCATGGTGGTTGCATCAATTTGAATTCCCACCAGCAGTGTAGAAGGGTTCCTTTTTCTCCACACTGTCTGCAGCATTTGTTTGTAGACTTTTCAATGATGGCAATTCTGACTGGTGTCAGGTGATACCTCGTAGTTTTTGACTTGCATTTTTCTAATAATTAGTGAATTAATACCAAATAACTGAAAAAGGAAGCAAAAGTCTATATGGAAACATCCACAAAAAGAGACAGGTTTTTTTATCCACCTACCTTTCAACTAGAAAGATAATTTTGAACACATAAGAGTTCATGACATATTGCATGTATATTTGTCGTACTTGAGAAAATTATTGTAAGTTAATTCAGTATTTATTTTCTGTTCCAAAGATTTGGAAAATGTTCTAAATTGATCTTTTAGTCCACATATTTAAGCCTTGTTATATATGTCTTTGTGTAAAATTATAGTCATTCCAAATAAGGTGGATTATTTTTAAAAAATATATAAACTCTATTGAGAACACTATTCACCAGATTTTGCAGACTGATCTAATTAGCCTATTCTAGCCAGTATTATCTTAGATGATGATGTTTTTCCACTTTTAAAAACGTGGCTCAGTGGTTAACAAATCCAACTACGAACCATGAGGTTTCGGGTTTGATCCCTGGCCTTGCTCAGTGGGTTAAGGATCTGCCATGAGCTGTGGTATAGGTCATAGAAGTGGCTCGAAGAATCTGGCATTGCCGTAGGCCAGAAGCAACAGCTCAGATTAGACCCCTAGCCTGGGACCCTCCATATGCTGTGGGTACAGCCCTGGAAAAGCCAAAAAAAAAAAAAAGAGTAATCCAGCATTGGTGTTCTCATCATGGCTTAGTGGTTAGTGAACCCAACCAGTATCCAAGAGGACGCAGGTTTGATCCCTGGCCTTGCTTAGTGGGTTAAGGATCCAGCATTGCTGTGAGCTGTGGTGTAGGTCACAGACATAGCTTGGATCCTGCATTGCTGTGGCTGTGGTGTAGGCCAGCAGCTACAGCTCCAGTTCAACCTCTAGCCTGGGAACCTCCATATGTCATGGGTGCAGCCCTCAAAAGACAAGACAAAAAAAAAAAAACCATAATCAAGCATATAAAGATTAATGCTGTATGGAAAATTATTAAGTATATGTACTTTCTTACCCTAGTTCTTACTGATAGCACAGACATTTTGCTTTCCTAGAAAACTGAGATAGAACAGCAAAAACCAGATCTCTTAACTTTTAACTATAAAGGTATTTTATGGCAAAGTTAGCTGCTTTAGTATTCTGAGAATTTTTTATGTAACATCACTGACTAAAAGATACATGATGGTGATGAATCCATGTTACTCTAGAAAGTTTATTTATATTGCCAAACAGTTGGGCAGCAATGTATTTGTCATGAGGCTGGTTAGAAAAATAATAAATTGAGTGTACTGGATATTTTGAATTTAATTTTCATATTGCTTAATAATAAAAAGCTATACTATTGTCAAATAGGTTTATAGAATACTTAATCAGTGTTAGAGGGAGAAATAGATTTTTCACCTCTGTTTTCACATTGGTCAATTAAACCTAAATTCAAGGTTTACAAGCTAGACAGTGATATTTTGATTAAAGTGATATTTAGAGAAAAAATATTTTTATAAATTATATAAAGAAAAATATCTAACTCTATAGGAAGAAAAATTGTATTGTTTATTCCTTCAAAATAAGATATATTCTATTTGAATTAATAAAATCTAAAAATAAAAATTAATAAACATCTAGAAGGTTTTTGCCTAGTTGTTCCATGTTCTAATTTAGAAAATAAAATTCCTAAATTAGAGCATATATTTCAGATCATTTATTTCCAAATATGAACGTTAATCGTTTGCATAATAGAAAAATATTAAAGAAATAAAAAAGTAAAAATTTAAATGGGAGATTTTCATATGAAATATCACAGAAAAATCACAATGTAAATGTATAAGAAAAACATTAAGACCATAATATAAAAACTGGGTAAATATTAGAAAATTTATAAAATAATAGCACACCCCAATTTTAAAAAATGCAAAAAATTTTTCAAATTTACTAATCATAAAAGAAGAGTAATTAAAAAACAGTAGCCACTTCCTCATGCTTGTGAAGGTGACATTAGTTACATAATTTTTTTCATTTTTGCTGTTTGATGAAAGCAATATGAATAAAGCATCTTAAATGTTTGTTTTCTCACACTCAATGGTAATGCTGAAGTGTTAATTGAAAAAAAAATTATGTATATAACTACAAAATTATTTGTGTTAGAATTTAAAATATTATTGATAGATCCAGACTAACTAGATTAATGGAATAATCGTATACTTGAAATTATGTTGATATTGCAGTAATATATTATTTTACTAGGCAATAAAGGAAAATATAAAAGAAAATTAAATTATATAAACAATTATCAAATATCCCTTTTCTTCATATAACCAATACAGTCTTCTTCTTAGTATCTTTTTATTCATGAAACATAAATAATTTGTAATTATTTTTATTCCCACTCTTTTCCCAAGGCAGAGAGGGAATGACTTACAAACCCATGCATTAAAACAAAGCAAAATAAAACAAAACAAAAGCACATATATAAATTGATAATATATGTAATGTTCTATTGCAATATGCTGATTCAAGAACAGTAAATCAAATAAAATGTTTAGCTTATTTGATCTAAAAATGAAAATAAAGCAACTATTTGCTGTGAACCTTAGAAGTTTCATTGATCACATTCTATGAAATGTCTATTAAACATGTTTGGGAGTTCCCGTCGTGGCGCAGTGGTTAACGAATCCGACTAGGAACCATGAGGTTGCGGGTTCGGTCACTGCGCTTGCTTAGTGGGTTGACCATCCGGCGTTGCCGTGAGCTGTGCTGAAGGTTGCAGATGCGGCTCGGATCCCGCGGTTGCTGTGGCTCCGGCACAGGCCGGAGACTACAGCTCCGATTCGACCCCTAGCCTGGGAACCTCCATATGCCGTGCGAGCGGCCCAAGAAATAGCAAAAAGAAAAAAAAAAAAAAAAAAAAAAAAAAAAGTTTGAAAATGTGTTCTTCTCCAGGAGATTATAACATTGCTAGTTCAATAGTAATCTTTCTAATATCTAAACATAATCTTATCTTTTTAATCAACCTCAATGGTTCCCTTCTCAACTTAAGATATTGTTGAAGTTACTTAAAATAAAACCCTTTATCAGATGGTTCCTATTTATTTATTCAATACCCACTTAAATGTAATATCCTAAACCTCCCCACATTTTACCTCCTCTTCCAAATCATGAAAATTTTAGAGATATTTAAGGAATACTTTATTGTAATGGAAAACTATCCACCACATATATCCAAGATTTTTAGATGCAAGGGAGACCTTTTTTCATAACTTGTATCATTTAGGAGCAAATATAAGCAAATAGTTTTTAATGTCCTATTTTCATAATAATGGTCCAAAATACACTGAATAACAGTTATTTGCACGATGGAGTGAAACAGAAACTCAAATAACACTAAGTGCTGTTGCAAGTATTTTCATATATCATAAACTCAAGAGCCCATCACCATAGCTTTTGAATATAGAACTGTCACCAATACACAACCAAAACACCACTGTGGTGGAGATAGATAATAGTCATGCAATGATTCATTTTGCCTGTAAAATGGCTTCCCCCTTATTGTTCCAGCCACTGCTATTCTATTCATCAAATTTTTGAGGTATCTAATTCTTCACTGTAATCTTCAGTTTATTTTTTAGTTCTAGATAGCTCATATTGAAACTCAAAATTTTTGATTATCTTATCAAAAGTTAATAAAATGTTATTTTCATTAACATAAATCTACCACTGAATAGCTGTTAAATAATACATCAGTTATCTGTAACACCTTGTTTATTTTTTTATATTTTATAAGTGATATCATAGGGTATTTGTCTTTTTCTTTCTAGCATACTTCACTTAATATGAGAATATCTAGTTCTATCCATGTTGCTGCAAATGGCACTAGTTTGTCCTTTTATGTGTTTATTTCTAGGCTTGCTATCCTGTTCCGTTGATCTGTATTTCTGTTTTTGTGCCAGTACCATATTGTCTTGATAACTATAGTTTGTAATATTATCTGAATTCAGAGTGTGCAATTCCTCTATTTCCATTTTCCTATTCAGTATTGCTTTGGCTATTTGGGGCCTTTTGTGTTTGGAAATTTTAGAATATTCTATTCTAGTTCTGTGAAGAATGCCCTTGGCAATTTGATAGGGATTGCATTGAATCTGTAGATTGCCTTGGGGACGTAATCATTCTGGCAATATTGATTCATTTGATCTAAGAGCATGGTATGTCTTTCCACCTATTTGTGTCACTTTGATTTCTTTAAACAGAATCTTATATTTTTCAGAGTATAGGTACTTTGTCTCTTTGGGTATGTATTCCTAGATATTTTTCTATTTTGATGCTATGGTAAATTGGATGGTTTCTCAGATTTCTCCTTTTGATCTTTCACTGTTAGTATATAAAAATGCAATAGTTTTCTGTGTATTAATTTTGTATCCTGCAACTTTGCCAAATTCATTCATGAGTTTCAACATTTTTTGGTAGTGTCTTTAGGGTTTTCTATGTATAGTATCATGTCATCTGCCAACAGTGATAGTTCTACTCCTTATTTTTCAACTGGATTCCTTTTATTTCTTTTTTTCTATGATGCCAATGGCTAGAACTTCCAAATTATGTTGAATAGTAGTGGTGAAAGTGGACAACCTTGTCTTATTTTGGATTTAAGTGGAAATGTTTTTCACCATTGAGAATGATGATAGCTTTGGGTATTTCATATATGGCTTTTATTATGTTGAGGTAGGTTCCCTCTATGCCCACTTTCTGGAGAATTTTTATTAGAAATGGGTGTTGAATTTTGTCATAAGCTTTTTATGCATCTATGGAGATGATCATATGGTTTTTATTTTTCAGGTTTTTGTTGTTGTGGTGGTGGTGTATCACACTGATTGATTTGTGGATATTGAAGAGTGCTTGCATACTTATGACAAATCCCATTTGATCATGGTGTGTGATCCTTTTAATATATATTTGGATTCAGTTTGCTAGTATTTTTGTTGAGGATTTTTACAATTATATTCATCAGTGATATTGCCCTATAATTTTCTTTTTTGTGATATTCTTGTCTGTTTTTGTTATCAGGATTATGGTAGCCTTATAGAATGAGCTTGGGTGTTTTCCTCCATCTGATATTTTTTTGAAGTTTCAGAAGAATAGGTGTTAACTCCTCTCTGAATGTTTGGTAGAATCTGCCTCTTTAGCCATCAGGTCCTACACTTTCGTTTTTTTTGGAACTTGTTTAACCGCAGTTTCAATTTGTCTGTTAATATTTTCAATTTTTTCCTGGTTCAGTCTTGGTAAGTTGTACAAGAATCTGGCCATTTCCTCTATGTTGTTCATTTTATTGGCATATAGTTGCTTATAGTAGTCTCTTATGATCCTTTGTATTTATGTGAAGTCAGTTTTAATTTATCCTTTTTCCTTTCTATTTTAACTGATTTGAAACCTCTCGATTTTTTCTTAATGAGTCTGGCTAAAGTTTAATCAGTTTTATTGATCTTTTCAAAGAACCAACTTTTAGTTTTATTGATCTTCATTATTGTCTTATTTGTCTCTATTTTATTTCTGATCTGAGGTTTATGATTTCTTTCCTTCTACTAATTCTGTGTTTTTTCTGTTCTTCCTTCTCTACTTGTTTTAGGTATAATGTTAGGTTATTTGAACTTTTGCTGCTTTCCTGAGATAAGATTGTATTGCTCTAAACTTCCCCTCAGAACTACTTTTGCTCTGTCTCACAGGTTTTGGATTATTGTATCTTCATTGTTATTTGTTTCTAAGTATCTTTTGATGTCCTTCTTGACTTATTCAATAATCCATTGGTTATTCAATAGCATATTATTTAGCTTCCAGGAGTTTGTGTTTTTCTGGGGTTTGTTTGTTTGCTTTTATGCAGTTGATTTCTAGTCAACTTTTGTTCTAGTCAACTAGAGGTTTTCCAGTCTCATAGCATTATGGTCAGAAAAAAATGCATGAAATTATTTCAACATTTTAAATATACCAAGCTTGTTATGTGGCCCAGGATGTGATCTATTCTGGTGAAAGTTCCATGTACACTTGAGAAAAATGTATATTCTGCTGCTTTGGGGTGAAATGTTCTATAAATATAAATTAAGTCCATCTGGTCTAGAGTGTCATTTAGGACCTGTGTTTCCCTGCTGATTTTATGTCTGGATGATCTGTACATTGATGTAAGTGGGGTTAAAGTCTCCCACTATTATTGTCTTGCTGTCTATTTCTCCTTTTATGTCTGTCAGCAGTTTCATTATATACTGAAGTACCAGCTTTACAATAAGTAATAAATAAACTTCTCTAGGTGGAAAAGAAAAGGCTACAACTAGAAACAAAAATATTGCAAATGACAAGGCTCACCAGCAAAGGCATACTTATAGTAAAAGTGAGAAATCATCCACACACAAATATGCTACCAAAATCAGAAATTGTGAGAAGAGGTTCATACAAATGCAAGACGCTGGAGATGCACTTGCAGTTAAGAGACGGACAACTTAAAATAATCATCTTATATATAAATTTATATATATATATATATGAAACAATGATATATATAAAAAAAACCTAAACCAAAACTTCAGGGTAACTGCAAACCAAAAATCTATAATATATACACACACACATAAGAAAAAATAACTCAAATACAACACTAAAGATGGTCATCAAACCACAAGACAAGGGAATAAGAAAATAAGGGAAGAAAAAAGACCAACAAAAACAAATCCAAAACAGTTAATAAAATAGCAGTAAGAACATACATATAAATAATTACCTTAAATGTAAATGGACTAAATGTCCCAATCAAAAAATGCAGACAGGCTGAATGTATTAAAAAAAAAAAGACTCATATATATGCTATCTTCAGTTGATCCACTTCAGTTTTAGGGACACATACAAATTGAATGTGAGAGGATGGAAAAAAAAATACTCCAAGCAAATGGGAATCAAAAGAAGCCTGCAGTAACAGTACTCATATCAGACATTAAAATAAATAATATTATAACAGACAAAGAAGGACATTACATAATGATCAAAGGATCAATTCAAGAAGATATCACAACTGCAAATATATATGCACCCAACATAGGGTCAACTCAATATAAAAGGCAACTACTAATAACCTTAAAAGGAAAAATTGACAATAACACAATAATAGCAGGGGAATTTACCTCCCCACTTACAGGAATGAAGAGATCATTCAGAGAGAAAATCAGTGAGGAAACACAGGCCCTAAATGAAGCATTAGACCAGGTGGACTTAATAGATATTTATAAGAAATTCCATCGAAAAGCAGCAGAATACACATTCTTCCCAAGTGCCCATGGAACATTCTCTAGGATGGATCACATTCTGGGCCACAATCAAGCCTCAGTGACTTTAAGAACACTGAAATCATATCAAGCATCTTTTCCAACCACAATGCTATATGACTTTAAATCAACACCAAGAAAAAATGCAAAAAACACACACGTGGAGACTAAACAACATGTTACTAAACAACCAATTGATTACCAAGGAAATCAGACTTAATTTAAAATTATGTAGAAGCACATGATAGCAAAGACATAACAATTCAAAACCTATGGGATGCAGTGAAGCAGTTATAAGAAGGAAGTTTATAGCAATACCAGTCTACCTCAGGAAACAAGAAAAAGCTCAAATAAACAACCTAACTACACCTAAAGCAACTAGAGAGAGAACAGACAATACCTAGATTTATCAGAAGGAAAGAAATAAAAAAGATCAGAGAAGAAATAAAAAAAAACGAAAAAAACCATAGAAAGGATCAATGAAACTAAAACTGGTTCTTTAGAAAGATGAACAAAATTGATAAACCCTTAGCCAGACTCATCAAGAAAAAAAAAGAGAGAGGACTCAAATCAATAAAATTAGCAATGAAAAAGAAGTTACAATGGGAATCACAGAAATACAAAGGATCATAAGAGACTGCTACAAGCAACTATATGCCAATAAAATGGACAACCTAGAAGAAATGGACGAATTCTTAGAGAAATGTAATCTTCCAAGACTAAACTAAGTTGAAATAGAAAATATGAATGAACCAACCACAAGCACTGAAATTGAAACTGTGATTAAAAAAAAAAAAAAAAAAAAAAATCTGAGTTCCCGTCGTGGCGCAGTGGTTAACGAATCCGACTAGGAACCATGAGGTTGCGGGTTCGGGGTCCCTTCCCTTGCTCAGTGGGTGAAGGATCCGGTGTTGCCGTGAGCTGTGGTGTAGGTTGCAGATGCGGCTCGGATCCTGCGTTGCTGTGGCTCTGGCATAGGCCGGTGGCTACGGCTTCAATTAGACCCCTAGCCTGAAGTCCAGGACCAGATGGCTTCATAGTCAAATTCTATCAAACATTTAGCAAAGAGCTAAGAGCTAACACCTATCTTTGTGTGTGTGTGTGTCTTTTTGCCATTTCTTGGGCCCCACCCGCGGCATTTGGAGGTTCCCAGGCTAGGGGCCCAATTGGAGCTGTAGCCACCGGCCTACGCCACAGCCACAGCAATGCGGGGATCCGTGGAGCTGTGTCTGCAACCTACACCACAGCTCACGGCAATGCCAGATCCCTAATCCACTGAGCAAGGCTAGGGATCGAACCCGCAACCTCATGGTTCCTAGTTGGATTCGTTAAACACTGAGCCACGATGGGAACTCCTATCTTTCTAAAATTATTCCAGAAAATTGCAGAGGAGGAAACACTCCCAAACTCATTCTATGGGGCTACCATTGTCAAAACCAGACAAAGATGCCACACAAAAAATGAAAATTATACGCCAATATTCCTGATGTGATGCAAAAATCCTCAACAAAGTACTAGCAAACCAAATCCAACAATATATTAAAAGGATTGTATGCCATGATCAAGTGAGGTTTATTCCAGGGATGCAAAGATTTTTCAATATCCACAAATTACTCAGTGTGATACACAATGGTAACAAACTGAAGAATTGAAACCATATGATCCTGTCAATAGATGCAGAAAAAGCATTTGACAAAAGCCAACCATTTCTGATTGAAAAAAAAAAAAAAAAAAAACCCTCCAGAAAGTGGGCATAGAGGGAACCTACCTCAACATAATAAAGGCCATATATGACAAAGCAGCAACTAACATCATTCCCAAAGATGAAAAGCTGAAAGAACTCTAGCTAAGATCAGGGGATCACCAAGATCACTGTTCTAACTTGCCTGGCTGTTTGTGACTCCCGGGCTGTATGAACAATTTCCAAATTCACTTTGCCATTTCCCTGGGCCCTTGTGGCTTTCTGCCTGCCCACCAGGCCTCTTTCAACTCCCAGGATATTTTGTGCTGTTTTGAAATTTACTTTCTCTGCCCCCTATGAAGATTGCAGCTCTTTGCCCACCCCCCAGGCCTTTTTTGATTCCAAGACTTTTTGCACGTTTTCTGAAATAACTTTACCAGTTCAATGGGCTTTTCACAGCTCTCCACACAGCCCTAGGAGGTTTCTTTTGGACTCCCAGGGTTGTTTGTGCTGCTTCCAAAATAATGTTCTCTGTCTCCTAGACAAATTGCAGCTCTCTGTCATCTCAGGAGGCCCCTTGCAGAATTCCAGACAGTCTGCACTGTTTCCAAATTAACCTTCCATCCCCTAGGCAAATTGCAGCTCTGTGCCAACCCAAAGGCCCATTGTGGACTCCCAGGACCCAGAATCATTTGTGCTATTTCTGAAATAATTTTCTCTTCCCCCTAGGCAAATTGCAGCTCTCTGTTAGCTCAGGAGAAAGGCCTGTTACAGAACCCCACCCATCTGTGTGGTTTCCAAATTCACCTTACATTCCCTAGGGAAATAGGGTCTCTGTGCCCACACACTGGGGCCATCCAAAATCCCCTGAGCCTTCTTCTGTGTTACAGCAATCACTTCAGTCTTCTCCTGCCCAGCTCCTGGCTGGGATTGCTGGCCCTGTGCTATTACCAAGTTCTTTTCACCTGCTCCAAGGGTTCCCTTCACTTTGTCCACTTTCTCTGCAGCCTTAAGGATGGTGGACTGCTCCACAATTGTTGCTAAGCAGCCGCTGCTGGAGGGTAGATCCTCGAGCGGAAGCAGTTAGCTTCTTGCTGCCTGAGAGCACTCACAGTGGTTGATTCTGCCCCTTCCTTCCAGCACCCCCTAACAATGGCACCTAGCCTACAAGCCTGACCAGAATTCCTCAGCTTACAGCTTCAACTGAGGCCATTCTAGACTCCAGTCCCTCCAGGATGTCTCTGTTCTACCAATCCTAGTTTTTCCCCATGTAGCCAGCCACAACTTTCTGTCTGAGTCTGATCTCCAAATCTGGAGTTTCAGTTCCTGGTCCATAGCTACCCCAGCAGTGTAGAGCAATGACACTGATGGTTAGTTTCCACATCTAACTAATATCATATGTTTACCTTTCACTGACTAACCTCACTTAGTATGATAATCTCTAGGTCCATTCATGTTGCTGTAAATGGCATTATTTCATTCTATTTATGGTTGAGTAATATTCCATTGTACAACTGTGAACACATCTTCGTCATCCATTCCTATGTGAGTGGAGATTTAGTTAACTTCCATATCTTGGCTATTGTAAATAGTTCAAAACATTCTATAGGATGTATCTATTTCTAGGCCACAAATCAAGCCCTGGTAAATTTAAGAAAATTGAAATTATGTCAAGCATCTTTTCCAATCACAATGCAATAAGAATAATTTTTAAAAGCCTGCAGAAAACACAAATACATAGAAACTAAACAATATGCTACTAAAAAACCAATGAATCACTGAAGAAATCAAAAAGGGAATCAAACAATAACTGGAGGCAAATTAAAACAAAGCAAAATTATCCAAAACGTATGAGGATGAAGCAAAAGCAGTTCTAACAGGGAAGTTTACAGCAGTAAAAGACTACCTCAGAAAACAGGAAAAATCTCAAATAAACAATCCAACCTCATACCCAAAGCAACTAGGAAAGGAAGAAAAAACAAAACCCAAGTCAGTAAAAGGAAAGAAATAATAAAGATCAGAGCAGAAATAAATGAAATAAAACAAAGAAAACAATAGAAAAGATCAATGGGGTAAAGGCTGGTTCTTTGACTAGGTGACAAAAATTGATAAACATAAAGCCAGACTCATCAAGAAAAAAGGAAGGGGGCTCAAATCAATAAAATTAGAAATGAAAAAGAATTTACAATGTATACCACAGAAATACAGTGGGTCATCAGAGACTACTATAAACAACTATATGCTAGTAAAACATATAAGGGTACAAACATAGAAGGGTACAATCCTCCAAGACTGAACCAGGAAGAAATGGAAAAGACAAAAGGACAAATCTCAAGCACTGAAACTTAAATTGTGATAAAAAAAAATCTTCCAACAAACAAAAATCTGAGACTGGACGGCTTCACAGGTAAATTTTTTCAAAGATTTAGAAAAGAATTATACCTATCCTTTTGAAACTATTCCATTTATTTTTAGTATCATTTGGTACACAAAAAATCATCATACTATAAATGCTGAATAATAGGTTATAAATAAAATGGGACTTTTTATAAAATTAAAATAATATGCAAGAAAACTATAATCAGCTCTGTTTTTAAAGCGAAATAAGAAACAAAAATAAACTTTGGTATAGTGTTTTTTTCTTATAAATTCTTGTTTTGGTTCTTAGACAAGAAGGAAAACTTGTATACCCAAGGATGAGATATTCCTCCCAAAATTTGTCTCTTGAATCAGCATTATTGGGAAGAATCTGTTTATCCCCATGTGAATTTAGTACAGCAGTATTATTCTCATCCATAATCACAAGGTTGAGTAACATTAGCTTCACCACAGTATCACTTCCAATATCTTTAAATGAGAGCACATGGCATTAGTTCTCTGTTTGTCATCATACATAGTATAGTGTAATTTGGTTTTCCAAATGTTTTTGTTTTAGCTTCACCTTTGCTCATACATGCTTTACAAAGAGTCCTGCTATTTTTGTACTACTAATTTCACTTCTCTTTGCTATCCCTTTATAATCTCTGAAACAATTCATGTAACTTTTCTTAAATCAGTGAAAAAAAATTGAATATATATGTTTTGCTTTAAATGGCTTTTTAAATATTTTAGAAGCACTTAAAAAATGAAGACAAAGAGAAGGATTATTTGAATAAGACAATAAATGTATTTTGTTAGAGTCTTAAAGAGTTGTTAATTGTCATTCAGTATCATCCATGTAAATATAAATATTCCTGTAAATCAGTATTTTTTCAGCTTAAGAGCAAAAAAGACATACTGTGTCAGCTTTACTTGAAAGGAAAATTCAACCTGATGCCAAATCCAACTTTCGAGCCATATCAAATGATTCACAAGCACAATAAACTAACATTGTTAAGAATAGTGAATTGAAACTTGAAATAGTAGCAAAAATAGATGAATATGAATCACATTACTAGCACTTAATAGGGTGGAAGAAAGAAAACCACAAGTCTCTGAAATAAAGAAGTAATTATTTCATAACTGCTAATTTCAATGATACAAATGGTATGTTATACAGAAAAAAATCTATTTTCATGATTCAACACCACTGGGATCCCTCCTGTTTTTCAAAGCTTAGCTCATTCATTGTTTTAACACTTTAATTCTACTTTTTTTTTTTTTTTTTTACATCAAATCATATTTCAATTGAAGGGTCTGGCCAAACCTAGAAGGCATGGAAATAATTAGTCCTGGGAGACAGGAAAATACAGTAAGACATTTTTAGGGAAAAAGAATTCAGAGAGCCTGTATCAGTGAACTACATTTAATAACGAATATGTGTGAGATAGACACCTAATCACCTCTTGAGGTCAGAGTAACTTGTCAAGGGAGGGGGTCCGGGAGAAAGAGGGCTCCAAGCAGATGTTTGAAAGCTAAGTGTGAAATCAGTGAGTCAAAGGAAAATCAGAAAACAGTATATAAGTCATAACTCAAAGTGACCTAGGAATCGCAAGACCAAGAAGTTATTTGCAGTTATGTTGCACTGTGCATTTTTTATATCATAACTTTTTTAAAATAACTCTCTGTTGAATGTGAGTTATATAAGTATACATTATTACCTTGAATTCCCACTTAATTTTTAGAATTTTCTATGACAGAAAGAACAAGCTTCATTCCTTTGGGATAATCATAACATCTGTAACAGCTCTATGCCCGCAGTTCTGTGTCCTATGAAAATATTTTGATTCATCAATTCATATGAATGCATTTGTCACATGTAATAATTACATTTTAACTTGTTTCCTTTGGTAATACAGACAATGTTAAGAGGGTACCCAACTAGAAAAGTCTTGAAATGGAGTAAATTACTTTATTCTGTCTTGAGACAGAATAAATTACATTAAAAATTAGCGATTTTTCTAAGTCATTGTAGAATTTATATGCTCAATATTAACACTTAAGTGGGAAAATCACAATTATCCCACCATTCATAGAAAAGGACTTTAAGATTTCCATAACCATTTTTTTCTTATTGTTTGCATGGATAAGTAGATAGGTAAATAGATAGATAGATCCATTGATAGATAGATATAAATAGAAAGAATTATAAAATAAAGAGAAATAATTGTAGTCTATTTAATAGTCCTGAATAATGTCAATATCACAGTTAACTATTCCTAAGAAGTTATTGAGAAAAATATATGCATGGGAAAACAGAAACAAGTAAATATTTTATTATTTGGGGGACTTTGAGCCTCACAGAGAACTGTAACCTCTGAGTATGACCTTTGTTCCTTCATAAACCCTGATCCATATTGCATTCTTACCTCATATTATGATCCTTTGACTCCTACTGACTCCTGTCAGTAATTCTTTTTGTGCAGAAGATGTTTTGTTGTGTAGCTCTACCATAGATTTATATCTAAATAAAACTCTCTGTTGATAGAAATTAATGTTATTTCTCATTTTTCACTATTATAAGGCTTTGATAAACATTCTTGTACATACACTTTAATTACTTGACATTTTCAACATACTGTAAATCTCTGAAATAATTATGAGTACACATACTGTCCTTATTAAAATTTTTGTTCATATTTGCAAAACTGAGCTCCTCAAAATTCAAATAAAGTTATTCTTGTATCAAATTCTTCCACCCATTCAAGTGAAATTTCATACCTGTTCTTTTGAAACTATTCCAAAAAATTGAAGACAAGGAAAGCTTTCAAACTTCTTTCACAAACCAACATTACCCTGACACCCAAACCAGACAAAGACACTACAAAAAACTAAAGTTACAGGCCATCATATGATGAACATAGATACTGAGATCCTCACCAAAATATTAGCAAACCAAAGACAATATAGGAAAAGCATTATACCTTACAATCAAGTGACATTTATTCTAGAGATAATCAATCAAGATTATGCACCACATTATCAAAATAAAGGATAAAAATAATGTTATCATCTCTATAGATGGAGAAAAAACCATTAACAAAATTCAACATGCATTTTTTTTCCTAACAAAGCAAACTTTTTTGTTACCCTGAGGTCAGCACTCTTCCCTCCAGATCCTGCAAACCAAGATTTGGGTTAAGGAGCACTTGCATTGCCCTGAAAACATCAGTCACGTTCTGATTCACAATGGTAGTCCGGCAGGCCTTTCTTCAGTCACTGCAGTCAGGCGGCTCTTGGGGCCTCATTTCTTGGATCCTGGCTTTTTAGGTCTGAGTGTATTTTTTTGTCCTTCCTACAGGGCTTCTGTCTTTAAGACTGTGTCTCATTGCCTCCTCTTCTTTTTCCACCTTTTTCCCCCCTTAGTATTATTTGTCTACTTTTACTTTGCCAACCTCTTGATATATTTGAGAGGGGTTTCCTTCTCTAGGGACACTTCTAAAATTATCATTGTCATCATATCTCAACATAATACAAGTCAAAAATGACAAACCCACAGTTCACATTATCAATGATGAAAGCTGGGAACTTTACTTCTAAAATAAGGAACAAGATAATGCTGCCCACTCTCACGACTTTTATTCAATGTAGTATTGCAAGTCCTAGCTGCAGCAATTACAAAAGAAAAACAAATAACAGAATCTTAATAAGAAATAAATAAAACTGTATTTGTAGTTGACATGATTCTCTATATAGAAAACCTTAAAAACTCCACAAAAAACTCTTACAATTAAAATAAATGAATTCTATAAAGTTGAAGAATACAAAATTAATATACACAACTGGTAGAATTTCTATACACTAGTAACAAAACATCATAAACAGAAATTAAGAAAACAATCCCATTTACAATTGCATTGAAAAATAATAAAATACTTAATAAATTTAACTAAGGAGATGAAAGACATATAAACTGAAAACAGTGAGTGAAAGAAGAAAACAAAATCTTCTGAAAGAAAATGAGAAAGACACAAATGAATGGAAAGATATTAATGGATTGGAAGAAATAATATTTTCAAAATGTCCATGCTACCCAAAGCAATTTATAAACTCAACACAGTCCTTATCAAAATGCTAATGTTATGTTTATAGAATACAACAAATAATTCTAAAATTTGTATTAAACAACAAAATACCCTAGAAGCCAGAGCTTTGTTTTTTCCTTTATTCAGAAGGAACAAAGCTGGAGTTACCATACTCCCTGATTTCAAACTGTATTACAGTTATTTGACAATCAAAACATTACGTTGTTAGCATAAAAATAGACATGTAGATTGATGGAACAGAATAGAGACCCCATGAATAAGCCTATGCATATATGATCAATTAATTACAGCAAAGGAGGCAAGAATATTTAGTGAAGAAAGAACAATGTCCTTAGTAAATTGTGTTGGGAAAACTTGACAGCCATGTGCAAAATAATAAAACTGGACCATTATTTTACACCATATACAAACATTAACTCAAAATCTATCAAAGCCTTAAATATAAGACCAGAAACCATAAAACTACTAAGAGAAAACATAGGTGTAAACTCCTTCTAATTGCCTTTAATGATATATTTTTTTTAATCTGACTCCAAAGACTATAGCAATGAAAGCAAATATAAACAAATGGGACTACATTAAACTAAAATTTTCCTGCACTGTGAAGGAAGCCATCAACAAAACAAAAAGCAGACTACTGAATAAAAGAAGACATTTGTAAATCATGTATTTGATAAGGGGCTGGCATAGAAAATATAGAGACAATTCATATAACTTAATAATTAAAAAAAACCAGGCAATCCAGTTAAAAATAAAAACAGGCAGAAAATCTGAATAGATAATTTTTCAACAAGACATGCAGATGGGCCAACAGGCATTTGTAAAGATTCACAATAGCCAAGATATGGAAACAACCCAAATGTCCATCAACAGAGGACTGGATTAGGAATGTGTGGTATATGTACACAATGGAATACTACTCAGCCATAAAAAGAACAAAAGAATACCATTTGCAGCAACATGGATGGAACTAGAGACTCTCATACCGAGTGAAGTAAGTCAGAGAAAGACAAATACCATATGATATCACTTATATCTGGCATCTAATATATGGCGCTAATGAATCTTTCCACAGAAAGGAAAATCATTAACTTGGAGAATAGACCTGAGGTTGCCAGGGAGGAGGGGGGGGAGTGGGGTGGATTGGAGCTTGGTGTTAATGGATGCAAACTATGGCCTTTGGGATGGATTAGCAATGAGATCCTGCTGTGTAGCAGTGGTAACTATGTCTAGTCACGTGTGATGGAGCATGATAATATGAGAAAATAGAAGGTATACATGTATGTGTACCTGGGTCACCAGGCTATACAATAGAAAAAAACAATTGTATTGAGACAATAACAATTAAAAATTAAAAAGATTCTCAACATAACTAATCATCAGAGAAATACAAATTAAAACCATGGTCAGGTATTATCTCACTCTAGTGAGCATGCCAATTATCAAAAAGATAACAAGTAACTAGATTTAGAAAGGTTGAGGAGAATTGTGAAGCCTCATACACTATTGGTGGGAATTTAATTAACACAGCCACTGTGGAAGAATATGAAGTTTCCTAAAAAAATTAAAAATAGAACTAACCTATGATCCAGCTAGTCCACTTCTGGGTGTTTATTTGAAAAAAAAAAAAAAAGGAGCACTAATTTGAAAAGATATATGTATCCCTATGTTCATTGTAGCATTATTAACAGTGGGCAAATTATGGAAATAACCTAAGTGGTCATCAATATATGAATGGATAAAGAAGATGTGGTGAATATATACAATGGATTATTATTCAGTAATTTAAAAATAAGGAAAATTTGCCATTTCTAGAAGCGTGGATGGACTTGGAGGGCATTATGCTAAGTAATATAAGCCAATAAGAGAAATACCAATACTCTATGGTTTCACTCATATGGGGAATTTTATCAACAAACCAAACTCATAGATACAGGGAACAGATTGGTGGTCATAAGAGAGGAATGGGGTTAGAGGTTAAGTGAAAAGTTTGAAGAGGGTCAATTTTATGGTGACAAATGTTAACTAGTTTTATTTTTATTTATTTAAGATTTTTATTTTTTCTATTATGGTTGATTTACATAAGTTCTGCCAACTTCTGCTGTACAGCAAAGTGACCCAGTCATACACAGACACAAACACCCACATATATATAGTCTTTTTCTCACATTATCCTCCCTCATGTTCCATCACAAGTGGCTATAGTTCCCTGTGCTATACTGAAGGTTGTCGTTGTCGTGGTGATCAATTTGTAGTGTTTACAAATACCAAATTATTTTGTTGTACCCCTAAAATTAATATAATTTTTATACCAACTTTACCCCCCAAAAGTATGCTTGTACTTGTAATATTTCTGAGAGCATATTTTCCAACATCCTGGAAAACAGGAATATCCATCAACCTTTTATGACTTTGTAGGTTCATTTAATTTGGTCTCAATCTATTACTGCTGAGTTTTACATATCTTGAAAGGTATATCAAGCATTTCTAAATTTTGTCCTCCCATTTTTCCTATGTTGCTTTCTGCTTCATATTGATTTTATAATTTTTAAGAATAATATTTTTACTTATGAAAAAATTAAATAAAAATACATAATTTTTTGGAAATGTATTTCTTATTTTGGAAAGCATTCATTCATTTGGCTCCATCCTGAATATCTCATGACTTATATATTAGTGGTAGTCATAAAAAGTATTATATATAAGGACCATATACAATGGTAGATTCGTATAGCACTCTGATAAGATCTCCCAACCAAAGCTTTTTTTTAATCACTCAAGAAACTTCCCAAAGGGGCTCACTGTTTATGCAACTCCTGTGTACAACAGTCCCTAAAACAAAGATTATCCTATTATAAATCATCATAAGAAAGTTATTCCTGACTTTAGCTGAAATGACCAATGATACAACCTCAGGCCTAGAAGGTTTTTAGGCCAACTTACCTCATTTTCCAAAACTGTTTTGTTGACAGATTTTCCTAGATTTTCTCCATATTATAATAATTGTTATAATTATAATGTTAATATAATATACATTATTTTAATAACATAGTATAGTTATACATAATAATGTTTTATAATATTCACTTAATATATGGTATATATTAATTTTACATATAGAATTATATTTTATTATAATTTACATTGTAATAATTAGCTGCAATTGCTAATTATTCTGCTTTCCCTGATTTAACGCTTCAGGTCAAGTGTAAAGGTAAATACAGAATCTTGGAAAAAGACATTTTGTGCTTACAAAGATAGACCCAAGAGTTTATAGAATTTGTTCAGTTGGCTGAGTCTGGGAAATAGAGCATGGTTAGCCTCATTCTGCTCTTTAGAATCCTGTTAATAGTAGTCTTAGTTAAATGTTGTCTGAGATAAAATAACTAAGTTTTGTCCCAGCCTTTTTCCATCAGATTAATTAGAATGGCCAATGGAGTGGGAAATAATTGGAAAAATTGGGCAAGAAGCCAGAATTCAGTAGAAATGAGGGATGAATATGGTTGATACACAATTATTCAAGTGTCTTTTATATTTCTGCACATCTTGCAAGCAAGAAACAGTGTCTTCCTGTGGATCATGGGACAGCTTTGTTTACTATCAAGTACAGTAAAGAGAATGTCTGCCTCCGAAGAAAAGATCAGACATGGTTTCTTATTGCTTATTATAAAACATTTAGGTTCACAAAGGCTGTGGTTTCTCTCCTGTAACCCAGCACCCTTTTCATACTTCCTGATGGGAACTGGGACTTAGGAAAGTGATGTTCATTCTGATAGCGTTCTGGCATTACTCTGGGTATTAAAATGTCTTTTGTTTCTGATCAGGAACTCATGTCTTCTCTCAGCATCCATGTTACTCTGGTAGGCTAACTTATAAACTAGTTTGCAGGCAGCTGAAACTTCATTTCTGCCACAGTTTACTCCACTGAAACTTCATTTCTGTCACAGTTTATTCCACTGGTGTGATAATGAAATCAGATTAAGAACTCCATAGAGGTGGTAGCCATACATCTGTGGAGGGAGTATAAATCAGATAGCCAGTCCTGACATCTCTGAAGTGTATAGGATAAGGCTGGTTCTGGAATTGTTAGAAAAGAAAACTTCACAATGGGTTAAAATGTTGTTTCTGGATGAAACTGCATATACTTAGGCAAGGCAATGCTACTGTGATGAAGAGAATAGGAACAGAAAACAAAAAGAAAACAGGAAACGATAGAAGGGATCATGACCTTTCTTCTTCCTCCAAACATCCCATCTCCTTCTACTGTCTACTATTGTCAAAGCTGGGAACCAGGTACCAAAGCAGAAATGGAGTTTGCATAATCTCTGTCCAGCTTCACAAAACAAGTAGTTGGAGCTAAGAAAAAATACTCTAGCAACTAGCATAGTCCATCCCTTAGACTCTCCAGCATCCATATATCCCATATGCTTATATTTTAATTTATTAAGAAGAACAAGCAATTCTATGCCCTCTCCCAGTAAAGTACAGGCATCCTTTGTGTGAATGCAATGTTTTTTATATTATCCAAAATTATAAAGCACAATGTATTTCTATGAGGGAGTTTCCAAGCTAAAGTGGTAAACTAGTGTTGTTTAATAATTTCCTAGTATGTTCATTTGTACAATTTCAGTCAACGTCTCTAAATGCTGTCCAATGTGGCCAATAAGATCATCAAGTTCTGAGGATAATTATACCATCCATAGCAACACTCCCTCTGGTTCCCTGGTATTTCTAGATGGAGCCGTTTGGTCAGAAGGTTGACTACTTTTTAACTCTGTACTTGCAAGCTACATGCATCTAGGTGTGAGGGATTAACTCTGTTCCTGGCCTTGAGACTATATAATACTGCATACTCAGGGGCTAATCAGGATTGGACCAGTACCCTTTCCTCGGATATTTAGATATTTATTTCTTTCATCAGGGAAAAGAACAAGCCTCCTTTTAAAAATTCCATATTGACCTCCTAATTAATTGCTAATTAAATTATTTAGGTAGCAGTATCTGCCTATTTTTTAACCTATTCCCACGACTCTGTTTTAGCTTTGGCTACAACACTTACCTTTTACCCTTTTTCCCACTTCACCAGCAGATGCCTCTCGGAGGGAGAGCACCCATGATTGATGGCTGCACCCAAACTTCGTATTCCCTAAATTTCCTAACACACATACAAGAGAGTCTTTTTTTCTTCCAAGATATGCAGTTCAGCGTCTACCAGTTTTCAACAACTTGAATTAAACATGGGTTCTGTAGTTAGTGAGCCTGACTGTTACCCAGGTCCTCCCCAGCCTTCACTTCATGTCTCAAATTAACCCAACTGGCACAGTGGGTTAAACTGAACAACAATATATGTTCTATATTCAGAGACTGACACACAGGAAGATTCTGTTTTAATAAAAATTGGTTTAACTTAGCTAATTACAAACTCAATAAATAAGAGGACAGTACAAAATCATGGATAGTACAAGAGGAAGTGGTGCACTCTTGTTCATTTATTATTTTTTGAGGTGCTTGAAAAACTCAGTGATATCAACAGCTCAGAATAAAAGGAGGGGTCTACAGGCAAATCAGGGCAGACTTGGGCACAAAGAAACGCTCAAGGGTGTGGTTATTAATATAAAATTGTGGAAAGGGCACTTTGGGCTTTTCTAAAATTAGGTGTTTCTACATTTTATTTCCTACTGAATCATTAGATCTACTGAAATATTCAGAGTAATGGGATTTTGCCCTATGTTTGACCCAGAGAGTTAGATTATGGGAAAAAAAAATCAGTGAGAACTATGTATTTTGATTTATTCTACACTGAATTGTAAATCTTTGCTATACAATCTGATGGTGGCATTGATTTCAACTCTGGATAAACAGTAACAGAGAAATTATCCCAGTTCACCAAAACTCCTTTCATTTTTATTTTGTTGGTTTTCTTTATAATGCCACTAAGAATTTGTAAGAAATTGCGCTTCTTAACAGTTGCTAGCTGGATAAAATATCTCTCTGGTTCTACTTATTTTAGTGCTTTTCACTGTGTTTGACAATATCACTCCAATTGGTGTGACACTGTTAGAATTCCCCACACAATATCTTCTGCTTAAGTCTGCAAAAGTGTAAGAGCATAAAAACAACCAGAACCTGCTTAACTTCCTGCTCTGACAGAAATTTATCCCATAAGTCTGTGTATGTTTGTGTATATATCTTATATACAAGTTTCTACTTTTTCTAAAGCTTAGACATTGGACACAAATGAATTCCTAAAATTTGCCTTACATTGGTAGTAAAGATGTAAAAACATTCTGAGTAAATATTACAAGTATTTTACAAGCATACTTATTACAAAATATCAGGTCATTTACATAAATGCTTAAATATTAAAACTTGAATTTTGGAGGAACATACCATTCATAGTTCAGGCTTTACTAATAGACTGTATATATCTTTTCTTTGAGTATATTCAAGAAACTACTTAGAAGATGTATATATTTTCCACTGTGCACAAAATTGTCAATCTTCAAATTTTTGTTATCTTTTTTCACATTCTAGTTTGCATCCATATTTTTAAAACATGATTAATGTGCCAATTATCTTACTTCACAGAACTCCTTTTGAATATGTAATTAATTTATAATCAATAAACATATCCATTGAAAGTTTGGAAGTAAATGAAAATCCTTATCACTTTAATGTCTAAATAGGTAAATTCAAAATGAGAGAGATGAAGTAACTGGGATAATTCCATCAGTCAGATATTGATAAGTCTGTACTTCTAATGGCATACCATAACTTTTTAATTTATTGGCTTTCTGAAATTGATAAGCATTTACTTTAAGTTTCTGAATCTCTTAGTCTGTGTTGACAGAGCTAATAAATTACTTTCTAAACAAAAGAATATTTATACATGCCTATACATTTGAAACAGATGATTTTGATTTATACATAGAATTAGCATATGGCTTCTTTCTTTAATTTTTTTAAATGTACATTTTGGTGTGCCGTCATAGAAAAAATACTTATACAGTGTATATGTGTGTGCTTGTATGTGTGATTATGCATATAACTTTTGTTTTATGAGTACCACAAAATATTTATTATAATCCTTAAATAATTCTAAATCTCAGTGAATTTATGATACAAGGATTTTAAAATGATTTGCTAAAAATTCCAACATGATTTTCCTGTGGCTTGATCACAGTGATATTTTCCCTTTTCCAATAACTCTCATACCAATTTTCTTCTATGGAGAAACACTTAAAGATTTTCTGATTAGAGGTAAGTAGTTTCAAGGTAAACTTTGATAATGGCAAAATTTTTTTAGTACATGTTTTACATTAAAATTTATAAAACCCCAAATAATATATTTCATGAATATTATCTTTTTATCTATAAAACCTATACAAGAAAAAACTTTAATACTCACATTTGTTATCCATATAAATGTTATCTCAAGAAACAGGACGCTTTTTTTTCAGTTATTTGTAATTGAGGGACATAGTCAGCAGTCACTCATGTAGTGATCATGCTTTAAAAATGAAACAAATTTTAAAAATGAAATGTTAAAATTTTGTAAAATATCATAGTTATCAAGTTTGTTGATGGTATTACTTGCAAATGCAGTAAATTATGATATTGAGCTGAACCTTATTTTAATTAGTCATTACCTAGAGTAGAATGAATGTGAACATACGCTGACAAAATTTCTCAAAACTAAGAAAAATTAAAGATCCTCAAAAGTTTAAAAAGTTTTATATAATGAAAAAAAAATGGTATCCTGCTGTAATCACTTGTATTGGTTACGTAGTATGAAACCTATCTTTTTTCAAGTAGATCTGATAGTAGATTTGAAAGAATATTAAACAGCAACTGCATTGATAGTAAGGCAATTATAAACATGATTCAAATAATGGGCATGAATAATGGAAAGGTGGGCCACAGGAACCACAGTAAGGGCCATGTAAGAGCAACGGTCTGGTATATATCCCTCCACTAGTGGTGGATTTGTCTTGCAAACTTTCCATCGCTGTTGAGAAACTACGTTCATTGATAACACCAGTAAGCAATTTTAACCGTACCTTAACTTTTGCTTTTTTTTCTCAAGTTACAAAGCCTTAGGCACTTCAAGTTGACTGAGTCTAAGTCATATACAGCACTCCACACAATTAAAAGTTCTCTGAAATGTAATGATATATATCTTAAGTAGCCAGTATATACACACACATCCACATACATGGAAATAAAAAAGAGACATTCAAATGAATGAAAGACTGAAATCTGCCTTTACATTATTACTATGGATTTTTTTTTTCCAATTGAGTTATGGCTTTAAATTTCTTAGCAAAATTATATTAACTTTTTAATTATAAACTCATAAAATAACAATCAGTTGAGAGGAAAAAAACAAAAATCCATCAGATAGGAAAGAACAAAGAAATTTTATCTGCCATGTACTTTATGAAAAAGTTATTTTGAGTTTGATCTCATAAAATAAATGGTTAAAGGAAAGAACAGAAATATATTTGGGAAATGCAATATTATAACACTAATCATGCACCCATAGGAAGAAATCCTGGAAAATACTAGAAAGTATATATGGAAATCAATATTTGAAACAATTAAAGGAAGTGGAGGATTCCAAGAAATAAGTCTTTACAATGAATGAAATGGATTCTTTATCAAGCTGGAGTTTGAGGAAAAATTGCTGATTTTGATGAGGGCTCACTGGAAAGTTACAGTAACCTGGTAACTTGAATGGTGCTAGGCCTAAACTAGACATGACTTTTACTAATTGCTGAATAAGGAAATATAAAGAAACTGAAATTTAATAATAAAAGTAAATACTTTAAAATTTGTCTAAGTGTGAGCAACTTGGAAGAGATATACAAACAAAATCAAAATAGAAGTGTAAATTATCTTTAAACAAGTAATTGTAAATTATAATAAGAATGAAAAATTAGTTTCTTGAAAAGTTGAAAAAATATTTGTAACAGTCAGTGTTATTCAAGTTATCGGAAAATGATATTTTCATGCACTTTTGGCAGATATATAAAATTCTATACTATTCTTTAGAAGTCAATTTTGTTTTATCTAGATTATTTATATGTATATAGTTCCAAAGCAGCCAATATACTTATGGATTAGAAATAAAGACCCCAAAATGGCATTAATCATTGTGTCATTGTTTTATAATGAAGTTATTTAATGCCTTACATGTCTGATAATAAGGGAAAATGAAATAAACTCTAGACTATCTGTAATGTGTAATGATATATTTATACTGTGTGAGATTACACTTCTTTTGTTAAATTCATTCTGAAGTATCTTATTCTCTTTGATATTAATTTAAATGAAATTGATTTTATTTCATTTTTGACATGCTCATTTCTAGTGTATCTTACAATGTTACTCAACCCTATTATCAGTTTAATAGTTTTTTTAGTGAGTTTTATAGGATTTTCTATATACTATATAAATAGAGATTATTTTCTTTTATTTTCCACATGCATGCTTTTTATTTTTTGGTCTTGCCTAAGTTCCCTGGCTAGAAATTTTAGTATAAAGTTAAATAGAGGAGTTCCTTTCATGGCTCAGTGGTAACGAACCTGACTAGAATTCATGAGGATGCGGGTTTGTTCCCTGGCCTAGCTCAGTGAGTTCAGGGTCTGGCATTGCTGTGAGTTATGGTGTAGGCTGGCAGCTGTAACTCCAATTCAGCCCCTGGCCTGGGAACTTCCATGTGCTGCGGGTGCAGCCTGAAAAAAAAAAGGAAGAAGTTAAATAGAAGTGGCCTTTTTCCCTTCAATTCTGTCAGTTTTTTCTTGATTTATTTGGGGATTTTGTTGTTATATGAAGGTTTATTGACAGTAGAATGAGGTTGACACTTCTATTATAAAATATCCCTCTTATTGCTGATAAGTTCTATTGTTAAGTCTCTTTTGTTTGATATTAGTTTATCCATTCCAGGCTTCTTATGGCTACTATTTTCATGATGTATATTTTCCATTCTTCCTGTTAGTCTACTTATTTATATCTTTGAGTCTAAAATGTGTCTTATATGCAACATAACACTTGAATTTTTAAAAATTCATTTTGATGGTCTTTCTCTTTTTATTGGATTAAGTTTTTACATTTAATATTACTTATACAGCTGAATTTATGCTGCCTTTTACTTCTAGTTTTCTATACAGTTGACGTATTTTTTGTTCCTCTATCCCCCTTACTGCATTTTGGGGCACTAATTGATTGTTTTTTAGTGGAACATTTAAGTATCTTAAATACATTTTTGTATATTTTAGTTATTTTAGTAGTTGCTTTAATACTTACTATGTGTATGTATATATATATATATATATATATATATACTTACTAATATGTAAAGTTATCAGAATTTACCTCTCATTTGAATTAACCAGCCCAGTGAGATACAGGAATTTTATTTCTATATAGTGCTATTCCATTCTTCATTTTTTTGTATTATTGTTACACTAATTATATGTATATAAGTTACAAACCCAACAATACAATGCTGTAATTATTACTTTACATATCTGTTTGTCTTAAAGAAAAAAACAACAAAAAAAAGGAGAACAGGTACAAATTTAAACAGCTTGGTATATTAATTTTATTGCATATTTTATATATTTTAGTAGCTCTGTATACTAACTCCCATTCTGGGACTTGTTTTTGTTTTTGATTTTTTCCTTCTTAGTGTCTTAGCTGTACTATTTTAGTGAGTTCTATTTTTTTTGCATTGAAAGTCTTTACTGTTACACCTAAGAGGGCAGCATTAGTCACCCGATAATGTCTGGTTTTAACAGGTTCTCTGATATCTCCGTAATATCTCTGTGAAGCGGAGGTATCATAATCAAGCACTAATTGCCATCTGGTTGCTCTGTTGTTTGCATCAATGATGGAGCACAGTTTATTCCAATAAGCCCCTTTGCAGTGTTGTTTTTGAGGAAAGGGTTTGAGGTTTTCTTCTGACCAGAGAAAGGCTCTTCTTACCTGTCTTTTTCCCTGGGTCTCTCTGGTAAAGTAGTTGGCCTGTGTTTTACTAGTTGCTGTCACAGAGCAACGAGCCTATTTGTATTGCTTAGCACCCAAATCGCTTGTGTTTTTGAGTATGTCCCAACTTGGAAATTCTCACACATTGTTAAAAAAAAAAAAATGACAGTTCCCTTGAGGGGAGCTTCAGAATTCTCTGTTATTAAGGCTATCTTCTTCCCCTGAAAATTTCCACTGCTCCAGAGCTTGGGACATGGTTGGTGTCCTGCTACTCTTGGAGTGAAAACGGTACTTCATGACCAGAATGCTGTGGTGAGGCAATATCCCTACTGTTGTTGGCATATCTCTCCAAGCCAGTAACCCCTCATCTATGAGTTACCTTGAAGAAAGGTGACTGGGATTCCCATATTCTTATCCTTCCTGACCTGAATTAGAGCCTCTGCCCTATGGGTGGAGGCTGCATAGAGAAAGGTAGCCCCCATACTCTCAGCCTCATTTATATGGTATTTAGTCTCTGGAAAACAGAGCTGGAGAGAAAAAGGAATGCTGGCTACCTGTCCTTCCCACTGGGTCCTATGACACTTGACTGAGTTGGAGGGACATGTGATCATGTCCTCTTGATCGCATCTGTCCAGAATGGGTCTTCTCTCACACAGAGTTGAGGTTTGTGGAAGGGAGGGTATAGCATAAGTCAAGTGTCTTAGACTCTTGCTGTTCTGAGATTTAGTAGATTTTCTTAAAGATATGTTTCATTTCTTATATTTTCTCTAAGAAAAAATCCAGCGATTTTTTTTCCCAAGCAAAATGCTCAGATAATTGTTTTATTACTATTTATTTTTATACCCTTATAATTTTCATGCAGCCATTATGAAAATAGGTTTACATATATTCACATATTCTTTATAAAGTTAGAATATTTTAAAGATGTGCATGTGTGTGTGTGTGTTTATGTATGCGTACCTAGCTTCAAAAATTGAGCCTTGGAAATGCTAGTCCTAACTTCCACAGTGAATATATCAATTCTAAAGTTGAATCAAAGTTTTCCTGATTACAATTTTGGAATTTTTGCCACTAACACTACTGTTTTAAAAAGTGCTACAAGGCAGGCTAAACTTCATGGTAGGTATAATAACAGATTATTTCAAAGCTAACAAACACTTGGCAAGCATCATAACATTTGTCCATTCTTTGCCTATGGAAGTCTAAGTTAATAGCTTATAGCACTTTTTCCTTTATCTGGATACAGCCTTAATTTTTTCTCAATTTACTACTTCAGGCAGGTATTATAAAACTGTCAAAATTGGCTGCAATTTGACACCTCTAAAGTGAAGCAATGTCCTATTTCATTCCCTGAAAATTAAATAAGCAGTGTAACAATACCTTGAAAAATGTATTAGAACAAGAGATATGTGTTTTAGTGTTTTTGCATTATGCATCCAAAATTAAATTACAATATATCTCTTTAAAAAGTTAGGAGCAGAGTTCCATCATGGCATGGAAATGAATCTGACCGAGAACCATGAGGTTGCAGGTTCAGTCCCTGGCCTTGCTCAGTGGGTTAAGGATCCAGCTTTACCGTGAACTGTGGTGTAGGTCGCAGATGCAGCTCGGATCTGGTGTTGCTTTTTGTCCGTGGCATAGGGCAGCGGACAAAAAGACCAAAAAAAAAAAAAAAAAAGTTAGGCGGCAAAAGCCAAAGACAAAATGTTACCAATTTTTATATCCCTTAGAATCACCTAGATAAGTTGTTAGCAATGCAGATAACTGAATTTCTGTTCTCAAAGTGACTAACTACAGTAATTGAAAGGTTGAATTTAAGAAATTTCATTTCTAGCCATCACTTTGACCTATTTATGGTACAGAAATTCCATTGGCAGAAATTTCAGAAACCTCTGTAGAAAGTAAACATCTCGTTATACTGCTTATTTAGCTATGCTGTGTTTAGATGATAACAGTCAGTTTCAAAAGGTTTCTATGTAAAATATGGATAGTATTAATAAATTCACAGATTTTTTTTGTAGACTTAAATGAGACCAAGAATGCAAAACTTCGCACTTGATAGTTTTTATTCCTGCAGAGTGAACTTATCAATATCTGTCTTTCCTATATTACTATATTATTGATCAAATTGATATGTGCCTACTCAGAGACATGGGAAATAACCTGTATTTCTAGGTCTCCTTAGAAAAATTTTTTAAATTTAATTTTTATTTCATACTGGAGTACAGTTGATTTACAATGTTTTGTAAGCTTCAGGTATACAGCAAAGTGATTTAGTTATACCTATACATATGTACATTCATTTTCAGATTCTTTTTCCATAGGGGTTATTATAGAATATTGAATAGAGTCCCCTGTGCTATACGGTAGGACCTTGTTGATTGTCTATTTTATATATTATAGTGTGTATATGTATTTCCCAAACTTCTAAGGTATCCCCCTCCTGCTTTCCCCTTTGGTAACCAAAAGTTTGTTTTTGAAGTCCATGAGACAGTTCCTGTTTTGTAAATAAGTTGATTTCTTTCATTTTTTTTAGATTCCACCTATAAGTGATATCATATGATATTTATATTTCTCTGTCTTGCTTGCTTACTTGGTATGATTATCTCGTTTGTCCATGTTGCTGCAAATAGCACTATTTCACACTTTTTAATGGTTTAGTAATATTCTATTGTATGTCTGCACGTTTTCTTTATCCATTTCTCTGTTGGTAGACATTGAGGTTGCTTCCATGTTTTGGCTATTGTAAATAATGCTGCAATGAAAACTGGGGTGCATATATTTTTTCTAATTACAGTTTTCTCTAGATATATCTCCAGGAGTGGAATTAATAGATAACAAGGTAGTTCCATTTCTCAATTTTTAAGGAATCTCCATGCTTTTTCCCAGGGGTTGTACAAATGTACATTTTCTCCAACAGTGTAGGAAGGATCTATTATCTTTACACCCTCCTCACCGTTTGTTTGCAGACTTTTTCATGGTGGTTAATCAGTCCAGTGTGAGGTATGAGGTGAGACTTCATTGTAGTTTTGATTTGCATTTCTCTGATAATTAGTTTTGTCCATCATCTTTTCATATGATTGTTGGCCATCAGTATGTCTTCTTTGGAGAAATACCTAATTAGAATTTCTGCCCATTTTTTATTGTTTTTTTTTATTTTGATATAGGACTGCATAAGCTGTTTGTATATTTTAGAGAATAATACCTGTCAGTAAGCTGACTTGCAAATATTTTATCCCATTCTGTGGGCTAAAGTTTTGTTGATGGTTTCCTTTGCTGTGAAAAGCTTTTAAGTTTAATTAGGTCTTATTTATTTTTGTTTTTATTTTAATTTCTCTAGTAGATGCATCTTATAAGATATTGCTGCAATTTATGTCAGCGAGTTCTGCCTATGTTTTCCTCTGAGAGTTTTATAGTATGCAGCCTTACATTTAGGCCTTTACTCCATTTGGAATTTATTTTTGCATACAGTGTTAGAGAATGTTCTATTATTTTCATTCTTTTACATATAGTTATCCAGTTTTCCCAGCAACACTTATTGAAGAGACTATATTTTCTCCATTATAAATTCATACATCCTTTGTCATAGATTAATTGATCATTGGTGTCTGGGTTTATTTCTGGGCATTCTATCCTATTCCATTGATCTATATTTATGTCTTTATGCCTGTGCCATAATGTTTTGGTTACTTTAGCTTTATAGTATATTCTGAAGCCCTGGAGGCTGATTTCTTCTGCTCTGTTTTTCTTTCTCAAGATTGGTTTGGCTATTCAGGGCCTTTTGTGTTTCCATACAAAATTTAATTTTTTGTGTTCTAGATCTGTGAAAAATGCCACTGGTAATTTGATAGGCTTTGCAATGAATTTGTAAATTGCCTTGGGCATTGTAGTCATTTTGACAATATTGGTTTCTGCAGTGCAAAACATAGTGCATCTTTCCATCTGTTGCATCATCTTCAATTTCTTTCATCAGCATCTTATAGTTTTTGGTGTATAAGTTTTTTACTCCTTAGGCAGATTTATTCCTAGGTATTGTATGGTTTTTGTTGCAATGGTAAATGAGATTATTGCCTTATTTTTTCTTTCTGACTTTTTCTTGTTAGCTTATAGAAATTCAATAAAATAATTCTGTATCCTGCAACTCTACCAAATCATTGATGAGCTCCAGTAGTTTTCTGGTAGCATCTTTAGGATTTTGTATATTTAATACCATGTTATCTGCAAACAGTGACAGTTTTACTTCTTTTCCAGTTTGAATTCTTTTTATATATTTTTTCTTCTCTGATTGTGATGGCTAGAACTTCCAAAACTCTGTCGAATAAAAGTGCTGAAAGTTAACATTCTTGTCTTGTTCCTGATGTTACAGAAAATGCTTTCAATTTTTCACCATTGAATATGATGTTAGTTATCAGTTTGTCATATGAGGGCTTTATTATGTCTAGGTAGGTTCCCTTTATGCCCACTTCCTAGAGAGTTTTTTTTTTTAATCATAAATGGATTTTGAATTGTATAAAAAGTTTTTTTCTGTATCTTTTGAGTTCATATATAGTGTTTATTTTTCACTTTGTTAATGTGATGCATCACAATGATTGATTTGTAGATATTGAAAAATCTTTGCATCCCTGGGATAAATCCCACTTGATGGGGTATGGTCCTTTTAATGCATTGTTGGATTTGTTTTGCTACTATTTTGATGAGGATTTTTGTGTCTATTTTTATCAGTGATATTGGCTTGTGATTTTCTTTTTTTGTGGTATTTTTATCTGGTTTTGGTATCAGGATAATGATATCCTCATAGAATGTGCTTGGGAATGTTTCTTCCTCTTCAAATTTTTGAAATATTTTCAGAAGGATAAATGTTAATGTGTCTCTAAATGTTTGATAGAATTCACCTGCAAAGCTCTCTGTTCCTGGATTTTGTTTGTTGAATGTTTTTAAAATCACACTTTCAATTTTATTGCTTGTGATTAGTCAGTTCATATTTTCTATTTCTTTCTTGTTCAGTCTTAGAAGATTGTACCTTTGTAACAATTTGTCCATTTCTTCTAGGTTGTCCAATTTATTGGCATAAAGTTGTGTGAGAAGTTTCTTATGATCCTTTGATTGTGTTCCAGTAGTGTCATTTCTTCTTTTTCATTTTTTATTTTATTGATGTGGGCCATCTTCTTGTTTTTTCTCCTTGAGTCTGGCTAAAGGTTTATCAATTTTGTTTATATTTTCAGACAACCACCTTTCATTTTCATTGATCTTTTCTATTATTTTCTTTATCTCTATCTCATTTATTTCTGCTGTATGTTTACTTTATTTCTATTAGCTTTGGATTGTGATTGTTCTTTATTCTCTAGTTGCTTTAGGTGTAAAATCAAGTTTATTATTTGAGATTTTTTTTCTTTTTTCCCAAGGTAAGATTGTATAGCAATAAACTTCCCTCTTACAAATGCTTTTATCACATCCCATAGGTACTGGATCATTATATTTTCATTGTCATTTGTCTTTAGGTATTTTTTGATTTTCTCTTTGATTTCTTCCGTGACCATTGAGGGATAAGTATCATAGTCTTTCACCTCCACATGTTTGTGTTTTTTACAGTTTTTTCTCTTGTAGTTCATGTTTAATCTCAAAATTATAGTCAGAAATGATACTTGACATGATAGCAATGTTCTTAAATTTACCAGGGTTTTATTTGTACCCCAGCATGTGATCTGTCATGGAGAATGTTCTATGTTCACTTGAGAAGAATGTGTATTCTGCTGCTTTCAGTTGCAATATTGTATAAATATCAATTGAATCCATTTTTTAAATGTGTTATTTAGATCTAGGCTTTCTACTGATTTTCTGTTTGGGTGATGTGTCAATTTATGTAACTGGGATGCTAAAATCCCCCACTATTATTGCATTACCATTTACTCCTCCTTTTATGGCTGTTAGCATTTGCTTTATATATGGCAATGCTCCTTTTTTGGATGCATATGTATTTACAGTTGTTGCATCTTCTTCTTGGATTGATCACTTGATCATTACATAATGTCCTTCTTTGTCCCAGAACAAACAGTCTTTATTGTAGTCTATTTTGTATGATGTGAGTATTGCTATTCCAGTTTTCTTTTGTTTTCCATTTGCATGGGGTATCTTTTTCTTTTTTTTCCCATTTATAATGATTTTTATTTTTTCCATTATAGCTGGTTTTCATTGTTCTGTCAATTTTATACTGTACATCAAGGTGAGCCAGTCACACATACATGTATACATTCCTTTTTCTCACATTATCATACTCCATCATAAGTGAATAGCCATATTTCCTAGTACCATACAGCAGGATCTCATTGCTTATCCATTCCAAAGGCAATAGTTTGCATCTATTAACCCAAAATTCCAAATCCACCTCATTCCCTTCCCCTCCCCCTTGGCAGCTGCAAGTCTGTGCTCCATATTCATGATTTTCTTTTCGGTGGAAAGTTTCATTTGTGCCATATATTAGATTCCAGATATAAGTGATACCATATGGTATTCATTTTTTCTTTCTAACTTACTTCACTTAGTTTGAAAGTCTCTAGTTCCATCCATGCTGCTGCAAATGGCATTATTTTGTTCTTTTTTATGGCTGAGTAGTATTCCATTGTGTATATATACCACATCTTCCTAATCTAATCATCTGTTGATGGACATTTGGGTTGTTACTATGTCTTGGTTATTGTGAATAGTGCTGCAATGAACATGTGGGTGCATGTGTCTTTTTCAAGGAAAGTTTTGTCTGAATATGCAGATGCATGTGTATTTTTAAGGAAAGTCTTGTCTGGATATATGCCCAAGAGTGGGATTACTGGGTCATATGGTAGTTCTATGCATAGTTTTCTAAGATACCTCCATACTATTCTCCATAGTGGTTGTACCAGCTTACATTCCCACCAACAGTGCAGGAGGGTTCCCTTTTCTCCACACCCTCTCCAACATTTATTTGTGGAATTATGAATAATGGCCATTCTGACTGGTGTGCGGTGGTATCTCATGGTAGTTTTGATTGGCATTTCTTTAATAATCAGTAATTCTGAGCATTTTTTTTTTCATGGGCTTGTTGGCCATGTGTACATCTTTTTTGGAGAAATGTCTGTTCATGTCTTTTGCCCATTTTTCCATTGGGTTGTCAGCTTTTTGGCTGTTGAGTTGTATAAATTGTTTGTATATTTTAGAGATTAAGCCCTTGTGAGTTGCATCATTTGAAAATATTTTCTCCCACTCTGTAAGTTGTCTTTTTGGGTTTTTTTTATGTTTTTCTTTGCTATGCAAAAGCTTGTCATTTTGATGAGGTCCCATTGGTTTATTTTTGCTTTTATTTCTGTTGCTTTGGGAAACTGACCTGAGAAAATGTTTATAAGATTGATATCAGAGGATGTTTTGCCTATGTTCTCTTCCAAGAGTTTAATGGTGTCTTGTTTTACATTTAAGTCTTTAAGCCATTTTGAGTTTATTTTTGTGCATGGTATGAGGGTGTGTTACACTTTCATTGATTTACATGTCACTCTCCAGTTTTCCCAGCAACTCTTGCTGAAAAGACTGTCTTTTTCTTGCATGGGGGATCTTTTTGTATCACTTCACCTTTAGTCTGTATGTGTCCTTAGGTCTGAAATGGGTCTCTCGTAGACAGCATATATACAGTTCTTGTTTTTGTATCCATTCCAGCATTCTATGTCATTTTCTTGAAGCAGGGACAGCAATTCGTGCCTTCTTGTGGCATGTGCATGCATCTCAGATGGTGGAGGCAGCAATTGGCACCTGCTTGTGCATCTCATAGCATTGGTGGCCTGTACACTTCCAGAACATTAAGAGCAGCAAATGGTGCCTGCTTGTGGCCCATGCATGCTCTTGGGACAGTGAGGGCAACACTTGGTGCCTGCTTGTAGGCTCATAGCAGTGTCAGTAGCCTGTGCCCACCTCTGGAGCCCAAGTTGGCAATGTCAGCTCACACTTGCCCTTAGAGCTCATTTGCCTGAGTGTGTGTGTAGGGAAAGATGCTCCTATGCCAGTCCTGCCCTCTCCTCCTACATCTCCAAAAAATGGTGTCTTGCCTATCTGGCAGGTTCTTCAGAGTAAACCTTCAGTTGCCATACTCCAACCTCTTTAAGACTGTCTCTGCAAATACAACCCTAGTTCTCTCCCTGGGTATAACCTCTGAATCCCAAGCTTAAGCACCCATCACTCATCTGCACCAGCAGACAAGTGTCTCAGCCTGAGGCACACAGCGTGGCAGTACCAACTGTCAGTGCAGGTGACTCTCCATTTTGCCTTCTGTAGGCAGGTTGCTGTGCTCAACTACTAAGTTCTGAAGCCCCTCCTCCATTCTTATCTCTTTACTGGTAAGGGGACTTCCCAGGGTGTAGGAAACTTCTTCTTCACGCTCCCTCCCAGGGCACAGGTCTTTTCCTGGTTGCATGTGCATGCTCTTTCTCTTTTTCTTCTTTTGACCTACCCAGTTATGTGGAGGTTTCCTTGCTCTTTCAGAAGCCTGTGATTTTCCACCAGAATTCAGCAGATGTTCTCTGTGAACCTTTCCACCAGTAATTTTGAGGTACTAGTGAGAGGATCCACCTCCTCCACATCCTACTCCTCTGCCATCTTGATCGCTCTTTCTTTAGATTTTTTTTTCATCATATCATTAGAAGATGCCTTCTTTGATAAAAATTGAAAATAGCTTTTTTTTGGCTATTGTCCTTAGAACACTGGGTCTAGATTTTAGAATAATGTTTTCTCCTATTATCTGAAATAATACTCTATAAAAGGGAAAACACTCTCTTGAATTACACATAATTATAGTCACAGAAATAGTTTATGATCATCAGGAAGAGATTCTTTTAAATGTAGAGCAAAGTATTAACAACCAAATGCCCTTTGACCCAATCAAGTGGAAATACCTACTTGGACCCAAAAGAAATTGCAATAGCCACATTTTATATGCCTAATAAAAAGAGTTTTTGGAACCCAAATCTTTTCCTGCCCTAAAGGTAAGCTCTCTCCAAGCTAAGAGGAAGAAAATTCTGAAAACCCTGATCTATAAGTACCTGAAGTTTCATATATCCAGAAGTCAGAAGAAACAGAAATACAAAGTCATCAGGAATAATTGGTAGAGAAAAATGAAATGTTGGAGCTCTGCTGAAAAGAAATATAAGTATATTCTATTCATACACATAGATATTTTCATTACCATTGTAATATTTATAAGCTTAAATTTTCTCCTGTAGGTTTATATAACCTATTCAGGTAAAGCACAGATGTATGAAATGTTTGAACATTACAAATTTATAAGCAGAACTAATTTTTGGACATGTAAATATATGTGTATGTGTAAATTACATGCTCACATAGGAAGAAAATCTTCCTTAGGAAAATTTATCATAATTTTCAATATTTAAAAAAATCTCATATTTGAAGTAACATTTAACACTTGAATATATGGAGATATTCACTTACATTTTTAATTGTAATCTACAATAAATGCTTTTTTCAAGCATCGCAATATCTTTAGGATAGAGTGAAAGTTTTTATGAAGAAAAAAATCACTTTTTTGCAAAAAAAGTAGAAAAATGACAGTCAAGTATACTACCATTTTGTAGATAAATGCTTTGTGGTTTTGTTTTAATTGTTGTTTAGGAAAATCTGGAATGAAAAGATTAGAAATTGCTGTGAAGCTAGATGATCCAGTAAAGGAATTGTGTTATATAATCAGTTTTAATTTAAAATTTTTATGGCAAATCTAAATGAGGCAATCATGTATTAATTAAAATTACCATTGAACTTCATTTTGAGCTATCACCAAGGTGATAATGCACCATTTGGAGTAGCTGACCCAAAAGTTACCCTGTAAATTTTTCTAAAATTGATACTTAGAACATCTCTTCATTCTTATAGCAATTATGAATGAAATATTTCTATTTCAAAAGTGGCAAATTGCAACCCTAAAAAGGAGATAATATCTACTTTTAGATGTGAATATTAGGCAAGTTAGTTCCAAGCATTATGAGTTTAACAATTCAACTTGTCTATGAAGAATTTTTCTATTAAAATATTGAATGTAAAGGGAAGCATACAAATAAAATTGACTCAATTCACAGAGGAATGTTGAATTCCCATTAAGTTTTATTTTGAATGAATATTAACTTTCTCCCTTAGTTTGCCATTCTTGCACAGTTTTTTGTCATATGGCATGTACTTTATTTTTCCTAAGTATTGAAAACAATCCAGGATAACCTCAGAAGATAAATAAAATGTCATAGAACACAGCAACTAGAATGCAAATTGTACCTAATCCTACTACTCAGAATAAGTTCTGCTTATATATTTGTGTATTTGTCTTCTTGATATATATACATTTATACATTGTAATAATCTTAGAAATGCAATGTCTATAGTGATTTTTTAACATTATAAATACATATTAATTAGGTAATTTAATTTTTTAAAACCATGACCTTAGGTAATTGCACAATATTACGTTAGGTGAACTGGTCTAATTTAAGTAGCCATTATTCCAGTGTTCACATATAGGCTATTTATTTTCGGGGTGAGTGTGGGCAGATGTTTATTAGAAATCAATACTCATGAAAAGAAAGAGAAGGAAACAGGATTGGGCAGAGGGAGATAATGAACTGTGTTTCAGGGCCCACAAACCCTCATCCAACCTGGCTTTTGTTTTGTTTTGTTTTAATAGCCACATCCGTGGTATATCGAAGTTTCTGGGCCAGAGATTGAATCTGAGCCACAGCTGCAGCTGTAGAAATGCCGGCTCCTTTAACCCACTACACCAGGCCAGGGATCAAACTCATGCCTTCATAGTAACCAGAACTTCTTCAATCAGATTCATAACCCACTGCACTACAGAGGAAAGTCCTCAACCTCTTTATTGATCTATGTGTCTACTTTGTGACAATACCACATTATCTTGAATATATAGCTGCTTATAAAGCCCCACTGGAGATAAATGTGATCCTTTGCACATCAGACTTTTCCTTCAAAATTGTTTGGATCTTTCTATAAATTATAGAATAAGTTTGTCTATCTTCAAAAAACTTATCTGAGATTTTGATAGGGGAACCTATCTATCATTGAGGAGGAATTAATTTCTTTTCTCTATTAACTCTTCTAGTCAATGAGTATGGTACATCTCTCCAGTTATGTAGGTCTTCACTGATTCTGTTTATTAGATTTTATAATTTTCATAGTTCAAATATATCCATATTTAGTTATATAAACATTTTATTTACTTTGGAGCATCTGTAATGGTATCATGCTTTTTTTAAAAAAGTAGTTTTCACTTGCTTGTTTTCATTATGTAGAAAGCAATTAGGAAAGGGGTTCAAGATGGCCATGTAGGAAGATCCTGAACTCACTTCTACCTAAGGATGCATCAAATATACAATATGTGGAATAATTCCCTCTGAAAGGGACTGGAAACTGCATAAACAGAGTCTCTACAACAAAAGGTAAATTCACAGCAAGAAAAAGAGTAGAAGAAACAGAGATATAATCTAGCAAGGAAAAAAAACCACACCTGACTTATGTCAGCAACCTATAATCAGGAAAGAGAACAAAGCTATTTTTTTTTCCTGAGGAGTGAGGGACATGAGCTCCAAATCAAGCATCCCAATCCTTAGATACTGTATATGACAGATGAGCCCCCAAACACCTGGCTTTGAAAATCAATGGAGAATAATTCTGGAAAATATAGAACTATAGGTAACAGAAAGTCCATTCTTAAATGGCTTTCACTTGACCTAAAAACCAGTGCAAAAACACGAGATTGAAAAGCACATGCACCATAGGTGAGGGTGACCCACTACTGATCTCAATGCTTCTGCTGAACAGGCAGGAATTACTTGGGACACTTCCCAGGGACTGATATATTGACAGGAACCATTTTTGCAAACTCAGACTATCTTGCTAATGCCAATGCTGGCAGGTGCCATTTGGGATTTCTCCCTTTAAACTATTGGTGCTAGTGAGTACACCTCACCAAAATCTCTGCCCACACCTGTTCCTTGGCTGTACCTCACAAGAAGCCGGGTGATAACTCCATCCATCAATAGTCAGTATCCATTGTGGATGGACCCTGAAGGCCATCTGGGAGCTGGCCCCATCAGAATAGGAGTGTGTACACAAAACATATAGGGATACCCCCGAATACCTGGCTCTTTTGGCCAGATGAGATTGTGCTTCTTAGCCTCATGGGACACCTCCATTGATTTTGGAAGACATAGTTGATTAAGCTCATACATAGAAGCAAGCAGAGAATTAGGCAAAATGAGGGGACAGAGGAATCTGTTCCAATTTAAAAAGTAAGACAAAGCCTCAGGGAAAAAAAAAACACTAAACAAAGTGCATATAAAAAATTTAAATGATAAACTGTTTAGAGTATTGTTCATAAAGATGCTTACCAAACTTGGGAGATGGGATTAGAAGGAACAAACACAGTGACAACTTCAACAAGATATACAAAATGTTTTAAAATTACTATAAGTTGTAACTGAGCTGAAAAATACACTAGAGGGGTTCAACATAAGGTTGGACAAGGTAGAAGAACAAATCAGCAAGCTGAAGACAAAACAATGAAACACCCAGACAGAGCAGCAAAATGAGGGGGAAAAAGTGAAACTACCTTAAGGGAACTTTAAGGGAATATCAAGTGAAATAATTTTCATGTAATATGGGTCCCAGAAGAATAAAGAAACAGAAAAAATTATCTGAAGGAATATTAACTGAAAACTTCCCTAATCTGGGAAAGAAAATAGACATCCAGGTCTAGGAGGTCCAGAGAGTTCCACAAGATGAACCCAAAGAGACACATATCAGGGAATGTTATAATTACTGAAAGCTATAGGATATAATGAAAGAAATTAAATAATAAACCAAAAGAAAACTTAAAGATATTCATTGCTCACAAATTGGAAGACTAAATATTATTAAAATACACACATTGAACAAAGAAATCTACAAATTCAATTCCTTTCAAGATGTCAATTGTATATTTCATAGAACTAAAACAAATAATTCTAAAAATTGTGTGAAACCACAAAAGAACTTGAAGAGCCAAAACAATCTTTAGAAAGAAGAATAAATATTAAGGTATCATACTCCCTATTTTCAAATTTTATCACAAAGCTATAATAAAAACAGTGTGGTACTGACACAAAAACAGAGGTGTAGATCAATGGTATAGAACTGAAAGCACAGAAAGCAATCCACACGTATATGTAAAATTAGTCTATGATAAAGGGGTAAGGAACATACAATGGTAAAAGGACAACCTCTTCAATAAATGATGTTGGGAAAACTAGATAGCCACATGCACAAGAAAGAAACTGGGCAATTATCTTATACCATATATAAAAATTTACTCAAAGTAGGTCAAAAACATGAATATAAGGCCTAAAACTGTAAAATTCCTAGCAGAAAACATAACCATAGGCAGTATGCTCTTTGACATCATTCTTAGCAATGTTTTGCAGATCTCACTCCAAAGGCAAGAGAAGCCAAAGAAAAATAAACAAATGGGACTATATCAAATTAAAAAGCTTCACAGTGAAGGAAACCATCCTCATAATGAAAAGGAAACCTACTGAATGTGATATTTACAAATCATATCTAAGAAAGGAGTTAATGTTCAAAACTTGTACCCTGGTGGTATAAATTAATGCAACCACCATGGAAAACTGTATGAATTTATCTCAAAAAATTGGGAATAGAACTACCATATGATTCAGCTATTATACGTTTGGGTATTTATCCACAGAGCATAAAAATACCAATTTCAAAAAAATATATACACCCCTATGTTCATTGCAGCATCATTTACAATAACCAAAGTATGGAAACAACCTAAGTGTCCGTGAATGGATAAATGGATAAAGAATATGGAATACAGTGGAAAGGGGGTCATGGGAAGGAAACGTAGGTGAAAGTAGTCAATTGTATGATGATATATGGTAACTTGACTTCTGGTAGTGATCCCTCTGTATTGTATACAGATGTTGAACTGTAATACGGCACACATGAAAATTATTAAAAACTCAATTTTTGTATTAATCTTGTATCCTCTAACATTACCGAATTCATGTATTAATATAGTAATTTTTAAAATTTAGTTTGTCCAGATTTTCATTTCTATTTAGTTCTTTTTTAGAACTTAAATTTATTTGCTCAGTTTTTCAAATGTTTAAATTTGATTCAAGAGAACTTATAATTTATATTTAAGCATCTTTTTCATTTATTGAGATATAAGATTGTGTAAGTTTAAGATACACATGGTGTTGACTTGATAAATGTATATATTACAGTATGATTAATATTGCAACACTGGCTGACACCCCCATCAAATCACATAATTATCATTCTCTGTGTGTGTGGTGTGAGAATACTTAGGAATGATTTGTACAACTTTGAAGTACATAATACATTATTTTTAATTATTATTACAATGTCATATATTAGATCTCCAGGACTTATTCATCATCTAACTGGAAGTTTATATCTTTTAACCAAAATCTCCCATTCCGTAGTTCCTTCCCACAAATCCCTAGTAATCACCAATCTACTCTCTTTCTATGAGTTCAGCTTTTTAAAAATCCACATGTCAGTGATACACAATGTTTGTCTTTCTCTGACTTATTTCACTTAGCCTAATGTTCTCATGGTCCAGTCACGTCACAATTAGTAAGATTTCCTTCTTTGTAATGTCTGAATACTATTCCATGAGGTATTTTAATGCAGCTCCTTAAAATTCTTGCCAGAGAATCCCAACATCTGCTTTATCTTGGTATTGACGTCTCTCATCTGTTCATTGTCTTTTCTCATTTAAATTACACTATTCTTTGTTCTTGGTATAAACAGGTAATATTTATTTCCAAAATTTTTAATTTTTGTGGGAAAAAACTCTCAGTTCTACCTAAATCTTAAACCTAGCTAAACTTCTTCAGTAAGCAATCATTCTGTTGAGGTTTAGTTTAGAGGTTCTACCCTACTTTTGTGATAGTTCCAATGAAAGTTTGGTTTTCTGATCTCTTACAATCATTTTGTCTGCTTCATTCTTTTAGTGCTATTGATCCTTAGATCATCTTTAGATCTTATTGGTCCATCTATGAGGGCAGAAGTTGCTTCCCTGGAGTATCATCTGTAGGTGATCTTGGAATGGGAGACACAGAAGCCACTGGGCCTGGGTCTCCTTAAGCCACTGAATTGGTACTGTGGAGACAGAGAGCTTTGATTCTGTTATAGATGTGAGTGTATGAATCTCCTAGATGCCATCCTTGCGGAGAAGCAGGTGCTGAGACTTTCCTGCTGCCACTGCCCGTCGATCACATCACCTGCCAGGACGTTGTTATGGAGCAGGGATTGAGAGGGCCAGGGCCTCCCTGCCACCACTGCTGCTGATAGATCAGACCGTCTCTCCACTGAGTTTGGACTAAAATTTTGAGATTCCCCACTAGGTCTGTATTAGGGCTTACCTTTCTCTAGTCTTTTGACCATGAAGAATAGATAACACCAAAGATAAGACACATCACCACCATTACAGTATATGTGATTTTACAGAGATTGTTTCTTCTCACTATGCTTCAGTGGTGTAATAGTCCTTTCTTTTTATTTTATTTTATTTTTTATTATTTTTTTAATTTAATAGTTATTTCCCCAATACAGTTTTTTTCTACTATACAGCATAGTGATCCAGTTACACAACATGTACACATTATCTATTTTCACACATTATCATGCTCCATCATAAGTGACTAGACATAGTTCCCAGTGCTACACCGCACGATATTATTGATAATTCATTCCAAAGGCAATAGTTTATAAGGCCATTTTTTAGGATTTGATAAATGGCTACATATAAGCAACTGACAAAGTATTAGGTCTATAAAATAATAATAATAATAATATGATCATTATTTTATTATTATTTTTTTATCCCCATTGATCTATTAGGATTAAACATTTCCCAACCCTGATAAGAACATATTATCTATATGTCCTATACATGAAATGTACTATAAAAACACAGGGAATTCATAGAAGTATATATCTCCTATCCTATATAGTTGAGGTTTGTTCATACCTTACCTTTTTTTAAATTCAAATCCACAGTAAATTATTTCTACAAAATAAGCAATGATGTTGGAAATCAGTCAGGAATTAAGGTCAGCAGACATTTGTCTCACTGATAAGTTTTAAGAGATGAATCCTGATACTATCCAAAAATGACTTATTAGCAAAAATGATCAGCAAAGATGATTTGCTAATATAATTAAGTTAGGCCTCTTAAATTTCAGCCAAAACACTAAATTAAGAGAGTATACTTACAGAATTCCCATTGCGGCTCAGTGGTAACAAACCTGACTAAAATCTGTGAGGACATGGATTTGATTCCTGGATCCACTCAGTAGGTTAAAGATCTGGCATTGTGGTGTGGGCCACAGACACGGCTCAGATCTGGCATTGCTGTGGCTGTGGCATAGGCTAGACTAGGAACTTCCATATGTTATAGGTGTGGCCCTAAAAAGACAAAAAAAAAAAAAAAAAGAGCATACTGAAATATTCAACATTTATGTTCCTTTTGATTACACACGATTTCTAAATATACATATTACTGTATTGCTTTTTTCAAAATATTTATATATATTTAAATTTATATATGTGTGTTTGTGTGTATATATATATCTATAAAACCATGTATAGATTCTATTCATATTTAAATATAAAATTAATGAAAAAGATTAATACCTATGTAGGTATGACATGAAAAATACAACAGCCTTTGCCTTTCTGTAAAGGAATTAGATTTTTCAAGATGTAAAATTGCAGTCTCTCTTTTTAAAAAACTTGTTCCTTTCTATTTTCCTAGCTTTTGCCCTTGCAGCTGTTTGTCAGACTGATCTGTCTGCTGCTGCTATTTCTTATTTGTCTGCAGCTCTGCTCCAGTGCTTTCATAAAACATTTTCTCTCCTTACCCTGCTTGTGATTGACCCACTTTGTTTTTTTATGGAAAAGGAGTATTTTGGGTTCTTGTGGCTGGAATAATTTTTACTATCTATAAACTTCCATATGTTTGTTCCTAGTATACCTTGTGTTTTGTGTTTTAGTTATTCTTGCATATGTATCATGTCTCATAAACTTCTTAAGCCTATTGATGGCAGTGACTTTCTCTCTCTCTCTGTATCTATCTAGACTTATCCACAGAGAGTATCTAACAGTATTTTCCAAGCATGAAAATGGAGTTTACAAACAGTTATCAATTAAGGGACAGTGTTTCCATTTTCATTTGATCATTTGACTTCAAATGGAAGTTTATGTATACAGTGTAAAATGGTAGTAGGGGGAAATCCTGGATAGGGCATAGACAGTGCAGTCAGGAAGATTTGGAGAGGAACTGATATTTCAGTGGAAAAGTAATTATGATCAACTCCTTAGTTTGAATTCTGTCCATGTTCCCAAGCCACAAACCTGGGATGTAATTTTCTCTCTCTCTCTTTCCATTTACAATAACTTAACACTTCTTTTTGACAAACAACCTATAAGTCTCTTAAATCTGGTCCCTCTTCACATTATAAAATTATCCTATATCAGAAAAAATATGTATAACAAATTTCTGAATGAGCCTCCCTCATCTTCTCCCTGTTCTTTCACTAACCCAATAAATTTTTAACTCTCATAGCCATGATAATTTTAAAATTTAAATTGAAACTTGTACTTTCATACTTCAGAACAAATGAAAAAGCAAAACAAAACAAAACAAAAAGACTATGGCTCTCTCTTACCCTTAGGATAAAACCCCAAATTTAATACAGAAATAGCAAAGTTTTTCTTCTGCTTGCATCTCCAGTTTCATCTTTAGCACTAGGCTTTTCACTTTATCCTCTAGCCTTCTGGGTTATTATTATATTTAATACTTCCAGCATGTTATCTTTGTTTTTGCCTCCGGGATTTTTTTTTAATTATTATTATTTTCCCTTCTTCTGGAAACACCCTTTTACTACCTTCTTTCCCTCTACTAATTTCTACTTTGCCTTCAGATTTTAGTTATCCTTAGTTGTGAAAGTAGGTGATATCCTACAGTTAAATACTTCTGAAATAGGTGATTCTGTGATATCATGTCTGCTTTACTCACAGTTGGAGCCCAAGTGACTGGCATAATGTTGGTGAAAGAGTCAACAACTAATAAACTTTGAATGAATGTCTGCATTGCTTATAGATATTCTCTTGTCTTTATTCTGTTGATATTTTCAAACTTATTGCAGTCAAGGAGATATGTGCACCAGGTTGTTGTACTTTATGGTAGGAAGTAATGTCTTTACCCTTTCATATTTTTCCCTCTGAAACTAAGGTCTGAAAAAAAGGTGCAATTTTGTTGTTGTTGATTTTGTCTTTTTAGGGCTGCACCCGCGGAATGTGGAGGTTCACAGGCTAGGGATCTAATCAGAGCTGTTGCCGCCGGCCTGAGCCAGAGCCACAGCAAAGCCAGATCCGAGCCGCATCTGCGACCTACACCACAGCTCACAGCAACGATGGATCCTTAATCCACTGAGTGAGGCCAGGGATGGAACCTGCAACCTCATGGTTCCTAGTCAGATTTGTTTCTGTTGTGCTGCGACAGGAACTCCAAAAGTTGCAATTTTAATCAACGCTAGCACCAGATCTTTATGTTCTTCATTTTTATCCTTCTCTGGTAGAACCAGGAGATACTTGCTTTGAAATAAAATATGTAAAATTCTACTCTCCTAAAGACCAGCTATATTTTATTAATATAGAAAGTCAGCTTGGATATAAGAGATTGAATATTTTTGCTTCTTGATATTCTTCTGAATTACTGTTATTAGGTATTTTTTATGTAAGAACACTTTGATCAGTTAGCAGGAGAAATTGTACACTCTCTTGAAATTAATGTAACTGAACATAATTTAGAAAATATTTGAAAGAGATTATATGTGTTTTTTTTTTTCACCAAATACAGTGCTGTGACTAAGGAGGTTAAGAGAGTGAGATTAGGCCTTAGCAAGACATTTTTGCCCTTTGAGTTTTAAATTGTTGTATTATTGCTGCCAAATTAAAATGTGTTAAGTAATTGTAATTTCAAAGATTGCACAGTTAGTCCAATCAATAATTAGTATTATTTATTATATAATGTATTTATGAATATTGTATGTACAAAACTGAAAAGATATGTATAACACTAATGTATGAATACAATTAGAAAAAACATATGCTATTTTTAAAAAATCTGACAGATTAATTCAATTTTTAAATGAAATGAATGCACACTTTGCCCCTTAAAAGCCTATTTATTTAAGTAATTTAATGTATTATATATTAAATAAAACAAGGTTATTCTTGGAAACACAAAAAATGAAAAAGCAATTTAATTTTCATCTCAGGAACATAAAATTTTTTTTTCTCAGATACCTCTTTTACTTTGTGTGGATATAGACACACATTTCCAAAGGTAATGAATCTAACAAAGGAACAGTAATTAACACCATGTATTATTTAAGTAATTAAGGCAAATTCTCATAGTTTTTTTTTAAACATGGCATTATAATTGCTAACCAAAGACTAAAAATATTTTTTAGAAATCACAATGAAAATGCCAGTATCCCTTATCAGTATTATAAGTATTTCAAATTACTCTTTTTATTTTATTTTATTTTATTTTCTTCTTTGGCCACCCCATAGCATATGGAGTTCTTTGGCTAGGGATTAGATCCAAGCCAAAATATGCACAATTGTTAATCCAATATATAACTGGCATACATAGTGTGTAAGTGATGGAATGTAAGGCAATTTCAATTATATCCAGAGGCTGAAGGAAAAATTGAATAGAGGAAAGAACTGGAATGGGTATGAGAGGTAATGAAATAACTAAGGCTTCAAAACAAGACCACCTTTTCTGATACCACATTAAGCAGAATTTTCTGATCAATCCACAGAATTATGGGAAATAATACATTGTTATTATATAAACCTCTATATTGATAGTGGTTTATTATATATAGAAAGAAATCACAAAAAATTCAGTTATAAAGTCCTTTTTTTCAGCATTTATAACCTAAAAAAATAGGGTTAAGCCTGAATCCTGAACTCTATAGACTATTTAGTTCATTAAAAATTACTCTTCAAAAATTTTACTTTTTGTATTGTATAATCATTTAATGACATATATATGTCAAATCATAATAATGATAATTTTTTGATATCTTAGTTCAAAACAATTTTTAATACCAAGGTCTTTGAAAATGGGGAAAATTTATTTTTAAAATTTTAATTCAGATACTAGTTTTGCTGCAGGAAAGCATTTAATAAGACCTTGCATAATGTATATTACCATGTTTTAAAATACTGTGGAGAAACCGATGATAGTGCAAGCTTAAAGAGAAAATAGAGTGCTTGCTGTGTCACAACAGTATCTGCAGCATCTCTGCAGTGCTAGGATGAAGGTTTGATCACTGGCCTGGCACAGTGTGTTAAGGGTCTGGTAGTTCACAATTGTGGCTAGGATTCGACCCCTGGCCCAGGAACTCCATATGCCGAGTGCCAAAAACAAATAAACAAAACAAAAATATACTGCATTACACAACCTTGTAAGTCAAATATACTTCAATAAAACTCAAAAAAAGAGTAAAATAAAGTAAGATTTTTTTTTAATATTAAAGACAAACATGTTCCTGTCCTTTAAAGTGTGTAATCAGCATTCTTGAATTGCTGCAGTATGCAAAGTCCATCACACATATGTAAAAGGGCAATAAAGTAAATGTATTTTATAGTGAAAATACTTAAAATTCACTGGAATGTGTATCTTTAATTTTTCATCCTCATGTATTTTAATGATGAAAACTAACAAGTTTCAACTTTAAAAGAAAAAAATCCAGTCATTGATACATGTGTCTGAAGAATTGCATTAAGATTTATAAAGAATTATTACTGCTTGGAGTTCTCGTCGTGGCTCAGTGGTTAACAAATCCGACTAGGAACCATGAGGTTGAGGGTTCGATCCCTGGCCTTGCTCAGTGGATTAAGGATCCATCGTTGCTGTGAGCTGTGGTGTAGGTTGCAGACGCGGCTCGGATCTCGCGTTGCTGTGGCTCTGGCATAGACTGGTGGCAACAGCTCTGATTCGACCCCTAGCCTGGGAACCTCCATATGCTGCTGGAGAGGGCCAAGAAATGACAGAAAGACCAAAAAAAAAAAAAAAAAAAAAAAAGACCAAAAAGAAAAAAAGAATTATACTGCTTAATAAATGAATAAGAGCAATTAAAAATAGAAAAAATCAAAATAAAAATTAAAAATAAAAATGATTTAAATACTTCAAAAAATAATTTCAGATTTCATGCAGACTTACAATGATAGTGCAGAGATTTCTGTATGTTTTCCCTGTTTCCCTTAATGTTAACATCTAACAATAATATAATTATCAAAACTAAGAAATTAGTGTTGATAGTAAACTATTCAATTGCACATGCTATATGGACCTCACCAGTTTTTCTTCTAAAGCCCTTATTTCTGGTCCATGATATAATCCAGGATACTGTAATTGAATTTCATTGTTATGACCCTTTAGCTCCTTAGATGCCTTCAGTCTATGATATTTATTTACTCTTTCTTTGTTGTTTTAAATAGACTGTAGGATATTTTGTAGAATGTCTCTCAATACAGTTTTGTCAAATGTTTTTGCATAAGTAGACAAGGACTTTGGGATTTGAGAAAGAGTATTATAGGGGAGAAGTGCTTTTCTTACTGCATCATATTGTGGAATACATCTTATCAACACTATTTATCACAAATGATGTTAACTTCAATCATTTGGTTAAGGTTGCATTTGCCATATTTTCTTCTGAAATTGTTATTGAGCGTCCCCCCACCACCATTTGATTGTTTGAAGTGAGTTACAAGTTCAGCCAATGCTAGAAGTGGGATCCAACTCCTGTAAGGAAGTACATCTAAATTAACTATATAGATTTTTTTTTTTTTTTTTTTTTTTTGGTGTGGAAAAGACTCAAGCCTTTAACTCCCCTAAAATGGGAATAAGATTGTATTTACTACTACAGTTAACAAATGTTAAGAAAAGTTAAAAAGAGGATATAAGATTGGGTAATAGGCACATTAAAAGATTAAGTCATTTAGTTACGAAGGAAATGCAAACCATAAGTGGGTACAATTAAATACTTTCAAGAAAGTTTAGAATGAAAAGACTGAAGCTACTAAATATTGGCTACTAAATATTAGAACTCTTCTGGTGGGAGCATGAAAACTGTACAGTCTCTTTGGAAAATATTATAACTTCTAGAATTAAACATCCACCTACCAAGAGATAGAACCTTTCCATTCCTGTATGTTTTTTCCTCAAGAAAGGAAAAATAAAGCACATATCCAGACAAAAAAGTAAACCGAAATGTTCATATTGGTTTTACATTTAGTAGGTGAAAATTGAGAACGACTCAACTGATTATCAACAGATGAATGAATGAATAAATCATAGTGTATCCATACAATGCAATGCTGTTCTCAGCAATAATAAAGAACAGTGTTGAGACATGCATACAAAAGACGACAGTCATAAAAAATGCATGCAGTATTATAACATTTTTATGAAATTAGAGGAGATAGTGAGTGACCAAAAATTTGCCTGAAACTAGAAGTGATATTGACTGCAAAGGGGCATGAGGAAGCTATGCAGTAACAGAAATGTTCTATTTTGTTTTGGTGGCTTCACAAGTGTATGCATCTTGTGAAACCCACCAACTGCACATTTAAAAATTTTTTGCATATATATTAAATCTTATTAAATAACATATGACAAGGAGGATGTCCTTTTTTTACATTATTTTAGGATTTACAATGAACAAAAATGTTGGCAGTCCCTGTGATATATCACTAGGTCTTCATGGCAGTGACCATCTTCTACTTCTGAGTAATTTCATTCTTTTGGTCTCAGAGATCAGTTTTAAGCTATCTAATCTGCAGTCACCAAATTAGAAGAATATTGCTTGACTGATTAAATATTTTCCCCTTGGAATGTGATTTTTTTCTTTTCATTTCACTCCCATTATCTTCATATTATATTTCTGAAAGCCCTTTTATTGATAGAACTACTTAGTTTTAATACCTGAGGAATTTGAGTGTGTGTAACCTTATATAGTCTACATTTCTTTTCATAATTCTTACATTCACTGTCATATCTACAAGTTTAATGAACTAAATTCAAGGAACATTTTTCTTCACCTTATACCACTCAATTTGTATATTTTTCCTTTGTGATCCTTGGTAATGAATATGATCTGAATGAAATAACATAAATGTGTACGCTCATATATACAAACACCCACACATGTACATCCATACATACATTCATATAGCATGCATTTTAAAAAATCATGTTCTTAGAATCCTTTATTTCCCCTGGTCCTATTCTCCTTTAACATCAAAAAATTGCATCCTTTCCTCTAAAATAGGAAGTGAAACTATGACTCTGACTTGAAGTGTATTAATTTAGTTTAAGTTGAAATAGTTAAGTGATTTCTTATTAACTATGTATCATAAAGCTGGAGAAACAATACAGTGTGAGACTTTTTATATGGAAATCTTATATCAAGATCTTTGGAGACACATAGTAAAGTAAATGATATGCTGAAGACAATTACTTATTTAATTGTGACTCGAAAAGTTTTAAATATCTTTTGTGAGTTATGTAACATTAATGTTTCAGAAATATCTTTGCCTCCTGAGAAATATTCTTTGAAATTATTTGATATGTTACTTTAAAGAGAGTGATTTACTATATACTTCCATGTAATTGAGATGAATTTACAAAATAGATTATATAAATATTTGCACTAAAAATAAACGTAGTGATAAGATTTTGTACAAAGTCTTGGGAAATTAGCTACCTCATAATTATGATTATTTATAATGAGATTATTGACTAAAAGATCAAAAATGTAAATAATCTCTTCCTGAAAGAAATGTAATATTAATTATTAAAAGCCCTTTAAAGTGAACTGTTAAAGGACAACTGTCAAAATGCTACGGGGAATTTGTTGAATTCAAGTGGGGCGCATTGTAGACATAAAAATAGCACTAATGTGAAGGAATCTAAAAATCTGAAACAAAGTAATAATGGAATCACAGAAGAAAAAATAATGTCACATTCAAATTAAACAGTGCAAAAATGGGAATTGCCATCGTGGCTCAGCAGAAATGAATCCAACTAGGAACCATGAGTTTGCATGTTCGATCCCTAGCCTCACTCAGTAGGTTAAGGAGCAGGTGTTGCCGTGAGCTGTGGTGTAGTTCGCAGACACCGTGTGGATCTGGTGTTCCAATGGCTCTGGCACAGGCCAGCAGCAACATCTCTGATTAGACCCCTAGACGGGGAATCTCCACATGCTGCAGGTTTGGCCCTCACAAAGAGACAAAAGACAAAAAAAAAAAAAAAAAAAAAAGCAAAAATGGCAACATATTTTTATTCCCATACTGCAGGCTACATTAGAAAACTAGGCATTCAAAAACATACTTCAGAATTTACTCAACGCTATATGTAGTACATGAATAACATGATTTGAATAACAACATATGTGGAACAAAGCTTAAAAGTGTCACTTCATCTACTCTAATATCCTTGGGTCAAAAAGAGGAACAACTGTTGGCAGATTGGTCCTTAGATTAACTATATGTGTTAAATTGTATATCTCAACATATGTGTTTGTATCTAGACAGTTATATATGAAGTATACATATATATTTACATATATATAATAATACTACAGACATGGAAAAATCTGAAGGAGATATGATCTATGGAGGACATTGCTCATATTAAAATAGTAAACATAGGAGCTCCCATCGTGGCTCAGTGGTTAACAAACCTGGCTAGTATCCATGAGGACATGGTTTGATCCCTGGCCTTGTTCAGTAGGTTAAGGACCCAGCGTTGCCATGAGCTGTGGTGTAGGTCACAGACGTGGCTAGGATATGGCACTGCTGTGGCTGTGGCATAGGCCAGCAGCTACAGCTCCGATTTGACCCCTAGCCTGGGAACCTCCACATGCTGTGGGCGCGGCCCTAAAAAGACAAAAGACAAAAAAAAAAAAAAAATAGACATACAGTAATGATTTAAATTAAGGATAATTTCAAAGTTAAATTCTGATTTATGGAGGAAAATTTGCACACTCTATCTAAAGTTAAGACAACTTTTTATTATTTAATAGAGGAAACTTTCATAAAGTGATTACTTGATTTATGCTCATACATTAATAACCCTAAGCCTGTGAATATGTATTCACCATTTTGAATATAAGAGTTTGGCTGAATAAGGGCAGGTATAGACATGTGTTATTAGATTCAGTTTCCTGGGTTACAGTTATATTGTGCTTTATACTGTCATTTGAAATTTGTCACCTCTTTTGGTTTTTATTCTCTGAGTTATCCTACACTCTCAGGTTATCCCAGTATCATCTCTTCAACATTTTATTTTCTTTCACTTGAAAAACACTAGCCAAGAGCTCATTGAGAGAAATTAACATAGAAGTTAACTTTTAAATTTAGGAATATTAACTTTTGACATTTTCAAAGCATTGTAACTCAACATTAAATTATTATTTGTGTGCCTAGGTATATTTAATTACTCATGATGCATGATTACTAAATATACTCAATTGTTCTTTCACAAGTATTTTACACAATATATTGCTTTATTACATGTATGAGTAGAGAGGCAAAAATACCAAGTGCTTCTTGTCATATATCTCTTCAATATAGATAGGTGGAGAGGTAAAAATTTTTACGCATTTCTTATTTCCTCAAATTTAGTGTTTGTCAGTTGGTAGACAAGATAGTAATCATCAGTTTGGAAATAGCACATTCAATATAGAACCTTTTAATCTAGGTTGTTTACCTTTGATGAAATTAATCAATATTGAGGCATTAATACATCTAGCATATAAACTAAATGAAAATCCAGAATACTAAGTGAAGTAAGTCAGAAAGAGAAAGACAAAAACCATATGATATCACTTATATCTGGAATCTGATATATGGCACAAATGAACCTTTTCTCAGAAAAAAAAAAATCATGGACTTGGAGAATAGACTTGTGGTTGCCAAGGTGGAAGGAAGGGAGAGGGATGGATTGGGAACTTGGAGTTAATAGATGCAGGCTATTGCCTTTGGAATGGATAAGCAATGAGATTCTGCTGTGTAGCACTGGGAACTATATCTAGTCACTTATGATGGAGCATGATAATGTGAGAAAAAAGAATATGTACATGTATGTGTAACTGGGTCACCACGCTGTATAGTAGAAAATTGACAGAACACTGTAAACTAGCTATAATGAAAAAAAAATCATTATATAATAAAATACCCCCATTCTAGTAAAAAAACAAAAAATTAACCCATAAAAAATAAATAAAATGTATCAGTGTGATTTAATTTTAAAATATTCACACTTTATTATTGGTTGTAATATTAAGATTTACAGATTCTGTTTCTTTGGCTTTTTATCTACTATATTTAAAAATGAATTCTGGGGGGGTTCCCACTGTGGCTCAGGGGTAACAAACCCAACTAGTATCCATGAGGACAAGGGTTCAATCACTGGTCCTGCTCAGTGGGTTAAGGATCAGGTGTTGCCATGAGCTGCAGTGTAGGTTGCAGATGTGGCTCGGATCTGGCATTGCTGTGGCTATGACTTAGATCTGTAGCTGCAGCTATGATTGGACCTCTAGCCTGGGAAACCTCCATATGCCATGGGTGCAGTCCTAAATAAAATAGGAAAAAAAAAAAAAAAAAAGAAAGAAAGAAAAAAAAGAGAAAAAAAACAGACTGAATTAAAAGCTTAAATTGGAGAAATAAAAAATGGGTAAAACATTAAGAAGAGTTCAAATTGGCATTGAAATAATTATTTTTAAAATATATACATGTATATATAATGTATATAGTATGAATATGATATAAAAATAAATCATTTTTTAGTCTGAAATAAGCAAAAAAAAAAAAAGAAATTTAGCTGAGAACCTTTGATTTTTCTTACCTGTTTTTTTTTTCTACTTAGGAAATTGGCAAAAATGAGCCAATTTGTTTGTTCCAAGCACTGTGTGATTATCTTTCTCTAACATGTGCACAGACACAGCCAGGGTAAACAAAGGTGGGTAAATGAGCCATTTATTTGAAACAGTAATAATCAGATTTATCAGAAGCCACCTATTGGCTGCTCTACAGATGTATTAATCAGTAAGCTTTTGCTGAAGCTTCACAAGGTGACAATAGCTAAGCCTTTCCTAAAGATTTCAATTTCTTGCATTATGTAAAATGAAAGAAATATTGATGAAATTTGAATTTTAGGCACCAAATGTAAGGTTTTTTATAAATCATAGTACATTCATTTATACAGATATATAAAAATGACATTAATTTTAATATTGCACTTAATGGAATAAATTGTTTCATTTCAGCACTTGTCTCTCATCTGAAAAAAATCTCTTTTTCTTTTAAGTGTCACCTTTATTTTTCTTTGCTTCCTATGGATAACAATATCCATAAATAATTTCTCAACACATATATTCATTGGCTAAATGTTGCACAATTTTTAATCAATTTGAATAAATTTTAAATTTTAATAATGAGCTAGTGAAATCTTTAAGCAAAACAATTTAGGGATGGTTAAATAAGTATGCCTAAGATATACAAAAGAAAGATACAGCTTGAATCATAAAATGATGCTTCAGTAGTCCTGGCTAGCATGTCAATATACTGCAGCATATTTTACTGGAGGTTTTGCAAAATTAAAGGGGGTTAATATTTCAGGATAAGAGTAAATCAAAACCCGAATATTAGAGATAAATTTTATTAAAATTCCCTAGGCATTTCATAAATAGTTAAGATTCATTTCACTCGACCTTGTCATTCCATGTTTCATAGACTATGACAACTCATTCTTCCTTCAGAAATTCAATAATTACCAGTCTAGTCTATAAAGTGATTTCACTCTCAACACTCTTTGCTCCAGGCATATATTTGCATGTGCACTGATTCACTAATGCATGAGATTGGAAAATAGACCATGTTCTCTAGGTCCCATATATATATATATATATTTATAAAAAAATAGATTTTAATATCATTTAATTACTTATCTTCTTCTCCTTCAACTTTATTATGTAAACATAGGTAAATATAGATTTAATTTTATAAAATCTAAATTATGCCATCACTATTACCATCCATAAACATAGAACTATAGTGAGTTTATATATTTTTCTCTATATTACATAACATAAATAGAATCAATTATAATAGATTATCAGAGATCCAGACATCAAAGAAGGTTGATAAAAATTTTTAAAGTGGCATGTAATTTTTCATGAACCTGAACATTTTGAAATTTTGTGATGTATGGCTATGTTCTTCTAGTCACAAATGAGAAATGTATAATGATCATAAGTTTTTTAATGACTTTTCCATTGAGAGATGGTGTCTATATCCCTCCTCTTTGAATCTGAGATGGTTCACAGTTGCTTTGACAAATAGAGAATGGTATGAGTGATACTAAACTAAATATATATATAGCATTTTTAAGGACCGCTAGTTTCTACTTTGGTCTCTTAGAGCCATGAGTTATGAGTAAGAAGTCTATTTACAATGAGATCCTGCTGTGTAGCAGTGAGAACTATGTCTAGATACCTACATCGCAACACAATGGGAGGAAGAAGTATGTATACATGTATGTGTAACTTGGTCCCCATGCTGTACAGTGAAAAAAAAAATAAAAAATAAAAATAAATAAAGAAAGAAAAAAGTATATACCCTACTGAGAAGCCATGTAGAGAGACCCCCAGACTCAGTGGAGAGAGAGAGTCTAGTTTTCCAGACATCTCTACCAAGATGCCAGATTCCTCATATGCTAAGATATAAATTAAGCCATCATATATTATCCAAAGCAATCTAGTTGCCAGCTGAATAACACCCAGCAACACCAGTTGACACCGAATGGAAATGAAGAATCACCCAAAAGAGCCCTGGCCCAATATCCACCCAATAGAAATCATGAGCTATGTTAAAATATTTGGTAGTTTTAAGGCACAAAATTTTGGGATAGTTCGCTATTCAGCAATATCTAACAGAGTCAGAATATGCTACCAACAGTTGTATAATGTCCTAGCAAAAAACTATGTGACATACTCTTGAGACCAGGTAGAAGGCAAGATTCTCAAGGGGACTATTAGTAAATGTTGGAAGAATCTTGAGTAGCTTGTTAGGAGGAAATGGAAGGGCCTAAAGAGATTACTGGCAAAAGCTTAAATGATATTGAGGAAACTGGTTTTGGGGACTGTGAAAAAGGGGACCCTATATATGCTGTAGTGCAAAGTCTGTCATCTGTAAAATGTGGACCACAGAAAGAGTCCTTATTGGGTTTATGAATCTTCCTTGGAGGATTTCCAAATAAAATGCATAATGTAGGGACTGGTTCTGCTAATTGCCCATGATAAAACATGAAAATAAAAAAGATTAAGTAATACAAAATAACTGTTTTTGAAAAGAATTTGGAAAAAAAATATAATGAGCTAGTACTTACATGGTTTTAAAAGTAAAACTCTTACAAATCCCCAGTCTTTTGCAGAAAAAATAATCTCTGAGGGAAATATCCTTTTAGGACATCAAAATGGTTGTAAAACCTGATGGCTGGGTCAGGAGATGGCATACTGGCAAATGGGTTGATCATGAATTTTTGTAAGTAGTTTTTACAGAACATATCTATGCCCTTTTGTTTACATACTATGTATGCCTGTTATTGTGCTACAATAGGAGAGTTGAATAGCTTTGAAACAGAGTATATGGCCTACAAGCTTAAAATATTTATCCTATAGTACTTTAAAAAAAAAAGTTTGCCTACTTTTAAGTTAGAAAATAAACCTTTATGGACTTTAAAAGTATAAGGCATAGAGTTTCTGAGAATGTTAAGGATGTAGTTGAATTGATGTCTCACCAAAGACACGGTACTATAGACAAAGCAAGTCTGGAAGAGATTTGTAGATGTAGCTTTTATCTAATGTAGAAAACACATAATTCACAGGAAACCTGTAACATTTTTAAACTAATTTTACTGATACAAACTCCACTAGTTTGGACTAAAAAGAGGGACAGTAAAAAATGAAAATAAGTCTTTGGACTCTAAAATTTTTATGAGCAAGTGGCAGGCCAACTATTTAGAGAAAATACGAATGTCAGGAATTTATAGGTTCAAAAATAGTGCTCTTATGCATCTCCCACTTTCTTCCAGAAAAATACTCCCTGCTAGAAACATGCTTTTTTTTATGGCATCAAAAAGATTACAGGCCTCTCTGTAGCAAACATGAGCCATTACCAATGGAAAAGATAGGACAAATCAAAAGAGGAATTCAAGAATCCATAGGGCAGAGAAAAGAGCCATAGAGAAGCACTTCCCAAAACCAAATCAAGCCCTAATAATGGAACTGATGATATATTTTCAACTAGACAGCAAAATTGTTATGGGAATATTAATGACTATGTGATTTTTCCTTCTTAAATCAGAGACTCATATCATCATGATGTGCTTTATCACCATGGTGCTTTCAGTGTGTGGGAACAGATATCTTCTTACTTTAGTTATTATGTCTTCATACTGAGAGAAAATAAAATAAAGAATCTGTATTCCAACAACTCCATTCCCATGACTTCACTTAAATAATGGAACCCTGGACATCTAACTAATGCACTGATGGGATGGAGTTTTTAGGGAACTGAGAAGCAGAGGATTGATTATATTTATCATGTGAGAAAAATGTTAGTAATTTATAATGAAAGAACATTTCTCATGGATTAAAATATTTGCATATTCTTTGTCATTTCTCCTGTTATGATTTGGGATTCTCTACACCTTAAATCTGGGTTAGTCTCTGAGTTCTTTGGCCACTAGAGTATGATGAAAGTAAAGCTATGCCTTTAAAAGCTTGGCAGATTTTACAGTGTTTTTTAAGAGCTGTGAACTACCATGAAATATTATACTGGATTATACAGTCATGTCAAGATGCTCTAGAAAAGTTGGAATGAGTTTCCAGTTAAGCCCAGATGTACAGTCATCCATGTCAGTACATCAGACATCTCTGTAAAACCATCCCATATGCTCCAGAGTGTCTTGGCCAGTAAATGACAATAGCTACAGTTATGTGACACAGAAGAATCACTCAGCTGAGTCCTACCCCAACGTCTGATCCACAAAATTTTTAGATATTATTAAATGTTGTTTTAAGGCCTTAGGCTGTGAGATGGTTTGTTATATAGCAATAGATAATTACAATAGATTATTGTTGTAGTAATCATAAATGAAGAACATTTTTGAAACCTTGGTAAAAATTATGACTAATGAGACAATTTATGACATATTTTCATAATACAGTTGGAATCAAACAAAATACAATAAATAAAACTGAACAACAACAAAAAACACACATCTCACCTCAAAAATCAAAAATAGAGTTCATAGGTAGACTATCACATTGCAAAACATATTTTAAAAGCTGTAGCTTTTCAAAATACACACACACATACACAAACACTGTGTAAGAAAAAAAATGTCCCTATTCATAACAGAATTAAAGGTAAAATACAGGAGAATAAATTTATCAAGAATACATGTAATTACAAGTCTCAGTGGAACATAAAAGAAAAAGTCAATAAATAGGTAAAATATTTATTTTTGAATAATAAGCCTCAGTAATTAAGGAAACATTTCATTTAAATATGATATATACAGAAAGTTCACATAGTGGCTCAGTGGTAATGAGCCCAACTATATCCACGAGGACACAGGTTCGATCCCTGGTCTTCCTCAGTGGATTAAGGATCTGGAGTTGCTGTGAGCTGTGGTATAGGTAGCAGTTGAGGCTCAAGTCCCGCGTTTCTGTAGTTGTGGTGTAGGCCAGCAACTGTAGCTCAGATTCAACCCCTAGCCTGGAAACTTCCATATGCCACAGGTGCGTCCCCCCTCCCCAAGAAAAAAGCAGAAAAAATAAATTAAAAATTTAACATGCATAAATACAGTTGACCAAATTATAACTGTTTATAGTTTTAAATAGATATTCTTATTTAATAAACAGCCAAATCAAGCATGAGAACATTAGCATCTCTATAAAATCTCACCTTTTGTCACTCGAAGTGAACCAGCATCCTGATTTATCATTTAGCATCATTCATTCTTTGGCTTATCACAAAGAAGTTTTACCAGCCTTTTTGAAGTTTATTTAAATATAGTTATTCATACTGTACTCTTTGGTGTCTTACTAATTTGCCTAAATATCTTTTCACATTGTTGCACATAGAAGCTATTTATTATTTTTCATTTTTGTAGAAACTATAGCTTCAGGGCCAACTCTAGCCTCTGGCCCACTTCCTGTTTTTATAAATAAAATTTGAGTGAATTCATTTGTTTACATGTGATCTCTGACTGCCTATGTGCTATAACAGCAGAGTTTTATAGTTGCAATAAGGACAGTATGGGCCATAAGCCAACAATATTTATGAATTGTTAAAAATTTGTTGACCTATACTATAGAAGAATCCATTGTTTATATACATCTTATTTTACTTAGTTTAAAATATATGAACAATATTTGTGTTATTTTCAATATTTGCCCTTACTTAACATGTTTTTATTAACAATCCTGACCATGTCTTTTATTGAACATATTTACATTTCTGTTAGATATGTATCAGGGAGAGGGATTGCAGGCAAATCACTTTCCAAAATGGGAGTGTCAGTAGTTAGTACCAGACTGTACTCACCACTAATTTATGAAAGTTCTATTTGATCTACAGCTTAGTGAGCAATAGATATTTTTAGCTTTATTTGTCTTTAATTTAGCTCTTCTATTAGAGGTATATCTAATTGTATTTCTCCCCTTGTGGATATAATATTATAGTCATATGCAAATGATACAAAACAAATGCACCCCTAACACCAGAGGTAAAATATTTTTATGGCAGCATCTCTATACTTCACACATAAACCGTAAAATTGTGGCATATTTCAAAATCCTAACATAAAGATTTTTTATACTTCCCAAGGGTATATTTTTGTCTTTTTGAGTACAACCATGGTGTAGCATTGGATGTCCTTTCCATGGAATCCATGGAAAGGGACATAAAAAGATTAATTTTATTGTTACATTTAAAAACGTGGGCTGATAACTTTCTAACCAGCTTGGAATATTTCAGCCACTCTTTCCATCTCTTTTAATAATATCATTTCACTGTTCTGATGTCATTGTTTTATTTTCCTAAGTCCCAAGGCTGTGAGCACACTATACCTTTGCATAGCTGTGCTGGTTATAGAACCATTTTCATGTTAGCAGCTCTCTTTGTGTAGCCCACTGTTTCTTTCCCACTGTTTCTCTGGTGTCATTTAACCCCTTCCAGTTTTGGTTATTCTTGACATTCCTCTTTCTCAGGACTCTCATAAACAACAATTTACAAGCGGCATTTTTTTTGAAAGTGCAATTTTTTGGAATGACATTTTTAAGGACTGGGTTGAGGGAGCACCTAAAAATATTACAAACCAATAATACCAAACTATTATCTAGGAATCTTCTGTGTTTATTTAAATTATTCTGCTAACATAGATAGGGAACCTGTAAACTAAAGATGCCACTATCAGGACTCGAATGGCCTGGGTCTGCCAGAGGCCATTATACCTTCTGGAAACACAAGGGCTTCACAGGGGCCCCAGCTCTGCCTCAGCGCCCAGAAAATAAACCTTTAGAGATGACAAGACACACGAAAACCTGGATTAAGTAGATGTTTATGACGCACAGCAAGACAGGCGGCATACCTGGCTGCACCTGGCTTACTTGCACACCAGTGTTGAAGAATACTGAAGCTGCTATGCCATTACTCTCCCGGTTTTGGATCTCTTTAACTTGAAATTTTATAGTAAGTGCTAATTTTAAGAACATTTTAATATGTTTATTGTCCACTTGGAAATCTTCTTTTGTGAACTGACTATTGAATCATTACGCCTTTTTTATTCAGTTGTCTTTTTATACTTACTTTTAGGATTTGTTCAGATGTCACTTCTTTTTCTGTTATATGCATTACAAATATTGCGTCCAAGTCTGTAATTTGCATTTAAATATTTAAATATTACATATTTGTAGGGCCATATTCATGGCATATGACTAAAAATATCATTTAATATGTTTTACATATTTATACTGATCAATGGAAGAAGAAATCTTTGATGGCCTTTTATCAGAAACAAGTGATACATTAAATTTAAACTGTGCCTGGTTTTATCATTAGCATGTGGACTTTTGTATATTTTCATAAAATAAGTTAGTAGGGAGACACAGCATTTTAAAAAAATATGATCTGGCATTTCTGTTTACCAAGTAGGCTACTATTTCACACTAGCTATGGTTGTTGGGAGCCATAAAAGAATATTGCAAAAACAAAACAAAACAAAAATTACAAAGTTCAGTAATAGAAGAAAATCTCTAATATATTTCCTATTATGATGATCTGCCATCCTTCTAGAGATATCAAAGTCAGAATGTGATTTTTCTATTATGATAATTTTAGCTCCAGTAGTGCTATTAGCTAGTTTGCAGTATCTTTATTATGAAACCATTAGTTAACCCTATGGAGAGGTTTCATTCTGTTGCACAAATAAAGTTGATCAATAATGGCGTTTAGCTGAAAGATAAAATTTTGATTAATTTATGCCACTTCAATAAGGTGAAACATTGATTAAAATAAGCTATTTGTTTTAAAATGCTTATGTTTTCAAGTAAACCCTGAATTAATTCAAAAAAAGCAATCATGTTTCTCATTTATGTTAGTACAGGGAATAAATGGCTTGTTATAGGTCAGTATTATAGCAAAATACTTTATGTATGGTTAAAAAAATACTGTTGAGATTGACAAATCACATTGTGGTTAGTGATTAGGCAGAGGAAGTAATAGAATAGCAGCATATGTAAGCTTTGTTCTCTGCTTTTATGGAGAGAAAAATTTGACTCATTCCCAAGAAAAGGAAATTCAGACAACTATCTTTCTTAAATTAATCTATCCTATAATGGAATCATAGACTTGGTATTCTAATAGAAGGAGTTTTTAAAATTCCAGTAATTTATTTGGTAGTTGTTCTTACTGATTTAACATTATCTCACTCTCAGAGTCCCTGTCATGGGTTAGCAGGAATGAACCAGACCAATTACCATGAGGATGCAGGTTCAATCCCTGGCCTCGCTCAGTGGGTTAGGGATCCAATATTGCTGTGAGCTGTGGTGTAAGTTACAGATGCAGCTCAGATTTGGCATTGCTGTGGCTGTGGCATAGGCCAGTAACTATAGCTCCAATTCAACTCCTAGCCTGTGACCCTCCATATGCTGCAGGTATGGACCCAAAAAGCAAAAATAAATAAATAAATAAATAAATAAATATCTCACACTCATCTGATTGTATTTTTTTTTTCTTTTTTTAGGGCCGCACTCACAGCATGTGGAGGTTTCCAGGCTAGAGGTTGAATTGGAGCTGGAGCTGGAGCTGCTGGCCTACACCGCATCCACAGCAACGCAGGGTCCAAGCCATGTCTGCAACCAACACCACAGCTCATAGCAATGCCAGATACTTAACCCACTGAGCCCGGCCAGGAATGGTACCTGCAACCTCATGGTTACTAGTTGGATTCGTTTCCACTGTGCCACAATGCAACCTCATGGTTACTAGTTGGATTCGTTTCCACTGTGCCACAATGCAAACTCCGTGATTATATGTTCTATCTCCTGTTCTGAAAAAAACTTGGACTGAGACCACTATTTTTTATTCAGTAATCTTATGGTCCTGATCTATAGCTTAAGACTCAAAGATAGAACATGTATTTTGATTTTTTGGTCTTTTTGGATTTTCTACCAACTCTCTTTGGTCATTCTTTGTGAATATTGCCTTAGAATGAGCAGTGACCTAAGTTTCCTAATAGTAAAGCCATTAATTTCCATTAATAAAGAAAACTATGGTCTCAATATTATCAAAACCTCTTTCATTGAAAATGCATTAATAACAATCTGCCTTGCTGTTGTTTCTCCAAACATACTACCTGATTCATTCTTAACAAGTATAAATTATTTTATGTAATAGATGTCTTTATAGAAAATTATGTATAAGAATAGAGAGCTCAGAAATGAACCTAATTTATATGGTCAATTGATCTATGGCAAAGGAGGCAAGAATATACAATGTGAAAAAGACAATCTCTTGAAAATGATTTTGGGAAAACTGGACAGCTACATGCAAAAGAATCAAACATGACTACTATCTCACCCCATGTGCAAAAATAAACTCAAAAAGGATTAGAGACTTAACAGTAAGACCTGAAACATAAAACTCCCAAAAGTGAAATAGGCAGAATGCTCTTTGACATTGATCTTAGCAAGATTTTTTGTTTTTTAGATATGTCTCCTCAAGCAAAGGATACAAACGCAAAAATAATCAAATGGAACTACATCAAACTAAACGGGTCTTGCGTACCAAAGGAAGCTATTAACAAAGCAAAAAAATCAGCAGACTACTGAATGGAAAAAGGCATTCACAAATGATATATCTGATAAGGAGTTCATATCCAAAGTATACAAAGAATTCATACAACTTAACATCAGAAAACCAAACAACCCCATTAAAAAATGGCCATAGGGTTGTAATTGACATTTTTCCAAAGGCCAACAGGCACACAAAAAATTGCTCAACATCACTAATCATCAAGGAAATGCAAATAAAAACCATAATGAGATATCATCTCACATCTATCAGAATGGCTATTGTCAAAAAGACCACAGATAACAAATGCTATGGAGGATGCAGAGAAAAAGAAAACTTCATGCACTATGGATGAGAATGTGAATTGGTGCACCCAGTGTAGAAAACAGTATGGAGATGTCCTCAAAAAAAATTGAAAATAGAGCTACCATTTGATCCAACAATTCCACTCCTGGGTATTTATCTAAAGAGAACAAAAACACTCATTCAGAAGGATACATGCACGCCAGTGTTCACTGGAGCATTATTTACAATAGCCAAGATATGGAAGCAACCTAAGGGTCTACTGATAGATAAATTAATAAATAAGTAATGTTTTACACACACATACACACACATGCAATGGAATATAAATAAATCATAAAAAACAGTGAAATGTTACCACTTGCAACATGGATGGACCTGGATCTGGAGGGTTTTAGGCTAAGTGAAATAGGCAGAAAAAGAAATACTGTATGATTTCACATATATGTGCAATCTAAAAAGCAAAACAAATCAACAAACCATGAACAGAGTCATAGATGAAGAGAAAAAAATAAATGGTTTCTAGAGGGTAGGAGGTTTTATGCTAAGTGAAATAAGTCAGCCAAAGTAAGACAAATAATGTATGATTTCACTTATATACAGAATCTAAAAAAATAAAACAAATCAACAAATATAACAAAACAGAAACAGAGTCACAGATACAGAGAATAAACAGAAGGTTGCTAGGGGATAGAGAGTTGGAAGGAGGAAATAAGTAGGTGGAGGAAATAAGTAGGTTGGAAGGAGGAAATAAGTAGGTGGAGGAGATAAACAGAAGGTTGCTAGGGGATAGAGAGTTGGAAGGAGGAAATAAGTAGGTGGAGGAGATAAATTTATTTACACAATAAATGAGCACAGGTATGAAAAGTACAGTGTGGCAAATATGTTCAATAATAATATAATATCTTTGTATGGTGATAGATGGTAACTAGTCTTATGGTGATCATTTTATAATGTATAGAAATATCAAATGACTATGTTGTACACCAAGAACTAATATAGTATTATGTTAGTTCAATTATAGTTCAAAAACAAAAAAAAACTTGTATATAATTCATATTTGGGTGAATTTGATAATATTAATGGTGAATTATGTGGTCTAAACATTTACAGGCAAATGTTTAACCCATTTGAAATATTAAATGTAATGTATAAGATTTTAAAAATGGAAAACAATCTCCTATTTTTTCCTCTGATTATCTATTTTGTGCAGAGAATAATTCTATCTGCTATGTTTTATGAATGAAAATACAAAAGCCAAGAAAAGTCAACATAATTTTGATGAAGAATAAAAAATTGGTAGACTTCTATTAAAAAGACATTACAAAACAGCAGTAACTTCATGATTATGCTGTTGGTGCAAGAACAAACAAAAAGACTAGAAGTAGCCCCAGAAAATCCATCAATCTGTGTAGTGTTGAAGTGGTATATTAGCTCAACAGTGTGCCTTAGAATATAAATAGACCTCAGTTAGTGACCATGCCCAAAGAGCAGCTGGTGGATCCCAAACCATGATTCTTAGGTCATGGATAATGCTATGTACCTGGTTAGAGAGGTTCCTGCTTTCAGAGTAAGTCTTTACAAATAAAAAAGTGAAATATATATTCTTCCTAATGATGATGTAGAGAAAATAATCAATGAAGTAACTGGGAGTACTGAGATTTTTCATTTTAAATAGGGTGGTCAGTAAAGGATTTCTCTGAGAAGTGACATAGACAACTTATCCATCATAATGGAAGCTAAAGGGGAGTGAAGGGACACAGATACTAAAAGTGAGTGGATGAGGTGAGATGGGGAGGGAGGCAGGTTAGGAGTTATATGAATTTTCCCTTCTATTTCACAGTGAAATATGAAACAAGTTATCTGATAGTGAAAAATTGAAAGATGATCTGAAGTAGGGAGGAGAGAAGGGAAAAGAGAGGGAATATTTTCTAACAAAGTTGAAAGATTTAATGGGTTAGCAGTGCTTCCTAGTATATCTATGGCAAATGAAGTGGAAGTTTTGGTGTCTTATTCCTTTATTTTAATTTCCATTTTCTCATGAAAAATGGAAAATGAATTATTTGGAACATGAAATAAAAGCATACAACATATAAATCCATTTTTTATTATTAGCTTGAACATGCATTATTATTCTGTCAAATTGCTGTAACATTTTATAAAGGGCGACTATTGATTTCTCTACTTATCTTTATATACCAACAGGTTATAGAAGTGTGGAAGGGTGGATCAGTGGACTAAAGTCCCATTTGGCATTTTGAATTTTAAATATAAATATACTTTGATATGTTGTATACATTTAATACTACTAACTACCATAATCTTTTGTGATCAGTATGGTAATGTATATGTCACTTTTTTTTTACAGTATTTGAAAATTCATTTCTGTTTCATGGACTCATGTAACTGAATGAAGATGAATGTATGCAGAATTTTGTTCTTTACTATGTGAAGCTTAAAAGTATAATATTTTATGTTAGGATTTTTAATAGATAAATAAGTCATATAATAGTTTCACTGTGAATTGTGTATTTTATCACTATTTCATAAACAAAATTAGTAAGAATATTAAAATTCATGTTAACAATGTTAAAAAAGCAATTTGAAAACACTGTATTAATGCAATTCCCTTTTGTATAACTAACTTGAAATATATTCAGACTTTCTTTGAAGGTACATTATGATAAACAAGTGATCTCAGTGATTGTAGATTTGAAGTCAGTTGATTTTTAATTTTTGAATATTACATTGAATATTTCAATACCCATTTTTATTGTGATTTCCCCAATACAATTTTTTTTCTACTGTACAGCATGGGGACGCAGTTACACATACATGTATACATTCTTTTTTCTCTGATTATCATGCTCCATCATAAGTGACTAGACAGACTTCCCAGTGCTACACAGCAGGATCCCATTGCTAATCCATAATTAGCAATACTTTGCACCTATTGACCCCAAGCTCCCAATCCATCCCACTCCCTCCCCCTCCCCCTAGACAACCACAAGTCTATTCTCCAAGTCCATGATTTTCTTTCTTTGGAAAGGATCATTTGTGCTGTATATTTGATTCCAGATATAAGTGATATCATATGGTATTTGTTTTTCTCTTTCTGACTTGCTTCACTCAGTAGGACAGTCTCTAGTTCCATTCATGCTGGAAATGGCATTATTTTGTTCCTTTTTATGACTGACTAGTATTCCTTTGTGTATATATACACATCTTCCTAATCCGATCATCTGTCGATGGACATTTGGGTTGTTTCCATGTCTTGGCTGTTGTGAATAATGCTGCAATGAATATGCAGATGCATGTGTATTTTTAAGGAAAGTCTTGTCTGGATATATGCCCAAGAGTGGGACTGCTGGGTCATATGGTAGTTCTATGTATAGTTTTCTAAGGTACCTCCACAATGTTCTCCATAGAGGTTGTACCAGCTTAACATTCCCACCAACTGTGTAGAAGTGTTCCCTTTTCTCCACACCCCCTCCAGCACTTGTTATTTGTGGACTTATGAATGATGGCCATTCTAACTGGTATGAGGTGGAATGTCATGGTACTTTTGATTTGTATTTCTCTAATAATCAGTGATGTTGAGCATTTTTTCATATACTTGCTGGCCATCTGTATATCTTCTCTGGAGAAAGTTCTATTCAGAACTTTTGCCCATTTTTCAATTGGGTTGTTGGCTTTTTTTCTGTTGAGAAGTATAAGCTGCTTGTATATTTTAGAGATTAAGCCCTTGTGAGTTGCATCATTTGAAAGTATTTTCTCCCATTCTGTAAGTTGTCTTTTTGTTTTCTTTTTGGTTTCCTTTGCTGTGCCAAAGCCTGTCAGTTTGATTAGGTCCCATAGGTTTATTTTTGCTTTTATTTCTGATTCGTTGGGAGACTGACCTGAGAAAACATTTGTAAGGGTGATATCAGAGAATGTTTTTCCTATGTTCTCTTCTAGAAGTTTGATGGTGTCTTGTCTTATATTTAAGTCTTTCAGCCATTGTGAGTTTATTTTCATGCATGGTGTGAGAGTATGTTCTAGTTTCATTGATTTGCACGCATCTGTCCAGGTTTCCCAGCAATGCTTGCTGAATAGACTGTCTTTTTCCCCATTTTATGTTCTTGTCTCCTTTGTCAAAGATTAATTGACCATAGGTGTCTGGGCTTATTTCTGGGTTCTCTATTCTGTTCCATTGGTTTGAATGTCTATTTTGGTAGCAGTCCCACACTGTCTTGATGACTGTGGCTTTGTAATATTGCCTGAAGTCTGGGAGAGTAATCCCTCCTGCTTGGTTTTTGCTCCTCAGAATTGCTTTGGCAATTCTGGGTCTTTTGTGGTTCCATATAACTTTTTGGATTGTGTGTCCTAGAAAAATTTCATGGGTAATTTGAGAGGGTTTGCATTGAATCTGTAGATGGCTTTGGGTAGTATGGCCATTTTTGCAATACTAATTTTTCCAACCCAGGAGTATGGAATATCTTTCCATTTCTTTACATTCTTTAATTTCCCTTATTAATATTTTATAGTTCTCAGCATATAAGTTTTTACCTCCTTGATCAGGTGTATTCCCAGGTAATTGATTTTTTGAGGTGCAATTTTAAAAGGTATTGTATTTCTGTATTCCTTTTCTAATACTTCATTGTTAGTATGCAGAAATGCGACCGATTTCTGAATGTTAATCTTATATCCTGCTACTTTGCTGAATTTGTTCATCAGTTTGAGTAGTTTTGGGGTTGAGTCCTTAGGGTTTTCTATATATAGTATCATGTCGTCTGCATATAGTGACGGTTTTACCTCTTCTCTTCCTATTTGGATGCCTTTTATTTCGTTTGTTTGTCTGATGGCTATGGCTAGGACTTAAAGTACTATGCTGAATAGCAGTGGTGAGAGTGAGCATGCTTGTCTTGTTCCAGATTTTAGTGGGAAGGCTCTCAGCTTTTCTCCCTTGAGTATTATATTTGCTGTGGGTTTGTCATAAATGGCTTTATGTTAAGGCATGTTCCCTCTACACCCCTTTGGTAAGAGTTTTGATCATGAATGGATGTTGGACTTTGTCAAATGCTTTTTCTGCATCTGTTGAGATGATCATGTGGGTTTTGACTTTTCTTTTGTTTAACAGTGGTATATGATGTTGATTGATTTACATATGTTGACTCATGCTTGTGCCTCTGGGATGAATCCCACCTGGTCATGGTGTATGATCTTTTCAATATGTTGTTGGGTTTGGTTGGCTAAAACTTTGTTGAGAATTTTTGGGTCTATATTCATCAAAGATATTGGTCAATAGTTTTCTTTTTGGTGGTATCTTTGTCTGGTTTTGGAATTAGAGTGATGATAGCATCATAGAATATCTTTGGGAGTTTTACTTATTCTTCAACCTTTTGAAAAAGTTTAAGAAGGATGGGTATAAGTTCCTCTTTGTATGTTTGGTAGAATTCTCCTGTGAAGCCATCTGGTCCTGGACTATTTTATTTGTAGGGAGTGTTTTTATAACATATTCAACTTCATTTCTAGTGATTGGTCTGTTCACTTGATCTATTTCTTCTTGATTCAGTTTTGGCAGGCTGTATGTCTGTAGAAAGATGTCCACTTCTAGGTTGTCAAATATGTTGACATATAATTGTTGATAGTATTCTCTCATGGTTTTTTTTTTTTTTTTTTGTATTTCTGTAAGCATCTGTTGTGACTACTCCTTTTTCATTTCTGATTTTGTTTATTTGGGTTTTTTTCTCTTCTTGATGAGTCTAGCCAGAGGTTTGTCTATTTTGTTTAATTTTTAAAACACCCTTATGAGAAGGTTAGGTATTATTATACCTTTTTGAGACATAAAGAAATATATACATAAAGAGAGGTTAAATTCTACACATTCCATTTCAAAAGCAATGAAATGGCAATATGACAATCAGAAATATCAAATATAATAAGATCATACTCATATTACAAGGCAATTATCATTTATCTATTTCTCCATATTAATTCAATAGCTACTTGTACTGTACAAATATATACAACGAATGGTGCTGGCCAAGGGTAAGGACAAACAACTCTTCCTTGAAGTACTGAAAAAAGGAATATGCCTTAATATAGCAACGGAGTCATTTAGACATTAAGGAGAATCACAAATATCAGTAGTTTTTTTTTTTTTTTTTTTCTTTTTTCTCTCCTGTACCAAGTGAAGGAAATTCGGCATCAATTTTTCTAAGACTATAAGTCTCTCACTTGGTCCCATTCCTTCCAGACATGGCTGGGATCTCACCTTGCCACAGGCACTATTGTATCTTTATTTTCTTGACTTCAGTATTTATTCTAAAAACCGGTGGTGCTAACACCTGTTCAGGTGAAGGACTTCTGAAAAAATTATGCATTTTACAGTTCATTACAATGTATTTGTTTATTGCCATTTTAATCTCATCCTTCAAACTTGAAACCATTTTATCTAAAGAAAATTTGATCTGTATGTAGGCCAATAAAAAGTGAAAATAAATTCTTATACTGTATTGATTAACCATGACCATTTACTTTTGTAATTTCTTGGAATTTTCTTGTTTTAAGTTACCAGCACACCTTTGCAGGAAGGTCATAGTATAGGCCAAATACTTCAGAGACATCAAAGAAAAAAATAAAACTAGTGTCATTAATGATTAGAAACGTAACTTGCTTACTGATTATTTTACTATTTTATTTTATTTTGTTTTATTTTTACTAACTCTGTTATCAGTTTTAGATATGGGAATAGGCTTCTTCTTGTAGGATATACCTGTTTCATTGGATGAAAACTTGCTAATCACTAATCTGTAAATACACACACAGATAAAACTTTCTAACATAAATCTTTTTATTGTTTAACCTTATAAATTACTATTTGATCTTTTTTAAATCACTGCCCAGTAACTATAAAGTCAAGCCATTTTTGTTGCTGCTGTTTCTTTACCCTTTAGTAAATGACAACTTTATTATACATTCAATGGCGTTCTTACTCACCATTGTACCCAAATTCTTTGTAGCCCCTCCATAAAAGTCCAATACAAACTTTTAATTCTTCTCACATTTCACATTCTTTTCAGTCATGCAGTCGTCCCTTTCTTATTTCCGTGTTGGATAAATATCTTCTTTTAGGATCACAAGACCTCTATCCTGCTTCAAATAATCAGTTCTCTTGACCTAACTCTGAAGTTGGCTCTCCTACACCTGGAGGCTGTATAACAGTGGTCAGAACTCAAACTCTGGACATATCCCTGATTTGAATCCTAAAGGAATTACTTACTAACTCCTAGAATTGAGCTGGTTACTTGAAGTGTTCGTCCATTGATTTCCTCAACTGAAAATGTTGATGCATATGAAAAATTCTCATGAAAATACAGTAGCTATATTAAGAACTCAGTGGATGATTGCTAATATTGTTCTGACAGGATACTTTTTGAAAAACCCAAGCCTAAATATGTACATTTTGACTTTTTCAAATACTGGTATTTGGGTCTTTTGTTGTATCATGTTTTAGTTTATCACAATTTCTTTCTTAGTTTATTGATTTTTAATAATAAAAAACAGAAATTTTATCACTCAATATAATTTTTCCTTTCCTATCCCATATGTTTTTCTTGACATCATTTCTACCAGATTTTCCTTTCTGCCATCTCTGCGTAGCAAAAAAATTTCAACTACATTCTGGGGTACAGATAAATGTTACCTTCTCGGTGAAATTTACCCTGAACCAAGCCATAATTTGTTTCTCCATTGACTGTATTGCATGAGTACTCTTTGTTCCTCCTCTGTTTCATCTCTCCTAATTAAGAATTAAGTCCTTGAGGGCATATAAATTGTTTATTTAAATTACATCATCTACAGTGTTTTCTAATCAATACTAATCAATAGCAGGTGTTCAATTTTTAATATACTAATGAAAACCATATACTCCTTTGTATACTAGGAATTATAAGAATATTTTTAAGCCACCAAATTGACATACCAATAGTTACAGTAAAAAGGGAATGAAAAAGCAGAAACAGAATATGCTCTGTTGTATTTCTCTTTTTCCATATTAATAATCTTTTGAATCCACAACAATACAAATAGCAATAGTTCTGCTTTTCTGTAGTTTTAATGTGCACTTAAAAATACCACCATAATTATAGCTTACTTTTCTAGTATTTAATCAAATTAAGAAAATAAAAGTGACATTTGATTTTATTTAAAGTTATCTGTTTATGAATAAAAATCACTGATGAAAATTTAAATATTCTTCCCAGAGGCATTCAATTTAATTGATCATTTAAAATATTTTTCATATTAGCTTTCCTTTCAAGTGTTAGTTTATTCTGGATCATAGTGGGGTGAAAAAAATGACAGTCCTATTTAGAAAGACCTGATTAAATTCCCAAGGCAACAAATTCAGTACAGTCTATTTTCTTCCAGGTTAGGTCTGAATAATTTTTCTGATATATATTACACTTATAATTTTAAACATGAATTATATTTTAAATAGGTAATATAAGTGCATTATATAATTATTATATAAAAGGGATATACAATAAAAATCATCTTTCTTTGATCCCCTAGTATTCATCCAGAGTAACATTAGTCATACATACAGATAGCCTGAGAACACATGAAAAGATTCTCAACATCACTAATTAGTAAAGAAATGCAAATCAAAACTGCAGTGAGGTGTCATCTCATATCAGTCTGATTGACCATTATTAAAATATCTATAAATAACAAATCCCGGAGAGGGTGTGGAGAAAATGGTACTCTCCTACACTGTTGGTGGGAATGTAAGTACAACCAGTATGGAAAATGATATGGAGGTTCCTCAGAAAACTAAAAATAGAATTATCATATGATCCAGCAATGCCATTTCTGGGCATATACCTAAACAAAACAATGATTCAAAGGTATATATGCACCCCAATGTTCACTGAAGCATTATTCACAATAGCTAAGACTTGGAAACATCCTAAATGTACATCAACAGATGAATGGATTAAGATGTGGTAGATATATGCAGTAGAATACTACTCAGCCATAAAAAAGAATGAAATAATGACACGCAGCAACACAGATGAAACTAGAAATTGTATCATACCAAATGAATTGTCAGAGAAAATAACATATGATATCACTTATGTGTGGAATCTAAAATATGGTACAAATGAACTTATCTACAAAACAGAAACATATCCACAGACATAGAGAACAGATTTATGCTTAACAAAGGTGATGGAGAAGGGATTGGGATGGGCTGGAAGTATGAGGGTATCAGCTGCCAACTATTATATTTAGAATGGATAGAATGTGAGGTCCTATCATATAGTACAGGGAACTATATCCAACCTCCTGGGATAAAGGGAAAGGGATAGTTTAAAAAATAAAGTAGGAGTTCCAGTTGTGGCTCAGTGGTTAATGAATCAGATTAGGAACCATGAGGTTGCAGGTTCGATCCCTGCCCTTGCTCAATCCACTAAGGATCTGGCATTGCCGTGAGCTGAGGTGTAGGTCACAGGCGCAGCTCAGATCCCGCGTTGCTGGGGCTGTGGCGTAGGCTGGCAGCTACAGCTCCGATTAGACCCCTAGCCTGGGAATCTCCATTTGCCGAGGGTGCATCCCTAGAAAAGACAAAAAAAATAAAGTATATATGTGTATAACTAAGTCGGTTTGCTGTATAGCAGAAATATGCACAACATTGTAAATCAATTATACTTCAATTTTAAAATAAATAAATAAATAACTGTAGTTATTTATTCTCTGATAGTTTATGCTGATAGAAGAAGAACATCATACAACATGAATGTAATTTATATTCTTAAAGCTATATATTATTACATAGCACTTTCTGACTAAGAGATCTAACTCTAATTTTTCAAAACAATTTTCTAAGAATATACTAGATTAAATATCTTACTGACTTTTACTTATTACAATTTTATTCATAACTATATATCCCATCTAAAGAGGTTTTCATATCATAAAAATAATTTAAAATATCCAATAAGATAAAAATAGTATTTTGATTGAGAAAGATTTAGAAAAGATCAGAAAAACTAAAGTCTGGGAAAACGGTATATTATAAAAGTTGGATTGCAGAATTGATTCTTAAATTCTTAATAGTATAGGAAAATGTTATAATGAAGTATTATAGCGTTTATAATGTTTAAAAAATGAAACATACAGAAAAAAATGTAGGAGAATAATTACATATTCTTTTGGGAGAAGATCTACAGAACATGTATCCCCAAATCACAAATTAAAAAAGAAACCATTTACAAGTTAAACTTTATTCAGCCTTCCACAGATTTAGTTCCGACATTTAATATTACAGTATGATTTATACTTTTATATGTAAATATTTTAAAATTCCTTGAAGTATAATTTCTTCATTACTTTCCAACTGTAGTTCATCTAATTTTTAAATATTTGCAGGTTTTTTTAGTGCTTACCTTTGTTTTTATATCTTTATATAATCCTCTTGTCCTCTTTCTTAGCATATATATCATTCCCTTTTCTAAACTCTTTCATGCCTCTTCTTTATCTCCTAATTTTAGTCAATAATATTAGATTTCTTAGTGTTTAGGAGTTTGCCCTTTAAATGTACTTAGATTTTGCTGCTTGATTTGTCAGCTTTAAACACTGCCTTATTTTTCCATTCCAAATAACTAAGCTGACTCTACTTCCTAACATAACTCCCTTTCTTCTCCCATTTTATTTTGGTTGTTTAATTTCCACGTTAGAAGCACCTATACACTTACACTCTGTTCTGTACTCCACTAGTTTCACCTGTTTTTGTCTAACACCTGCAATCAAAAATTTTCAATCCTCATTGAAAATTCTTTGCTGTTTACTTAATAATAATTTTGTTGGCTGAGGTTTAACCTATGGTAGTTTTCTCAAGCACAATACATAAAAGCATTATATCATGTACTTTCAGGTGCTCAAAACTATCATCTTTATAGTTGAAAGAGGCAGATAAAAAACCTTGCCTTATTCTTTTTTAGACATGTTTTCATATGGATTTTGCTTTTTCCCAGTTATTTAGTATCAATTATCTGCTCCAAGGATTTGGACTGTATGCTAAATTTATCTTTTAGTCCAAATAGTTACCCCTTGTTATATATGTGCTTGTGTACCATTATAGTCATTCCCAACAAGGTGGATTATTTTTAAAATATATATAAACTATATTGAAAACACTTTTTACAAGATTTTGCAATCTGATCTAATTTGCCTACTCTGGCAAGTGTTATCTTGATGAAATGTAAGATTTTTACATTCTTCTGCATATATAAATATTCAAAGAAAAGTAACCACATAGTGTACACAAAGTACTGACTCCTAGAAATATCATACAGAAGTTAGCTATGATTTTCAAACTTCAATACACATCAGAATCATCTTAGGGAGATTTTTAAAAAAAGCATTGGTAAGGAGTTCCCTGTGGCTCAGCAGGATAAGAACCCAGTTAGTATCCATGGGAATGAGGACTCAATCCCTGACCTCGCTCAACGGGGGAAAGGATCCCGTAAGGATCAATGAGCTGTGGAGTAGGTTGCAGACATGGGTTGGATCTGGCATTGCTGTGCCTGTGGTCCAAGCCAGCAGCTGCACCTCTGATTTGACTCTTAGCCTGGGAACTTGGTGTGCCACGGAAGTGGCCCTAAAATAATTAATTAAAATAAGAATAAAATAAATAAAATTTTAAAAAGTAAAAAATATTGACAAGGTAGTCTAGAGATGCTAATGAAGAAGGACCTTTCAGAAATCTGCATTTTTAAGAAGTGCCACAGGTAATTCTGGTTCAGATGGTGCTAGGTTCTTAGTAACAGTGGGTTAAAATAATATGGTATTAAATTATTTTTATATTATTATTCAAATTAAAAATGAGGCTTTTGGAGTTCTCATTGTGGCTCAGTGGAAATGAACCCAACTAATATCTATGACGATGTGGGTTTGATCTCTGGCCTCGCTCAGTGGATAAGGGACCCAGACTTGCCATGAGCTGTGGTGCATGTTGCAGAGGCAGCTCGGACCTGGCATTGCTGTGGCTGTGGCTAGGCTGGCAGCTGTAGCTCCTATTAGACCCCTAGCATGGGAACTTCAATATGCCTCAGATGCAGCCCTAAAATGAAAGGAAAAAAAAAAAAAAAGACTTTCTTTCTATAATACATAAATAGGCAATCATGAGAATAATTTATGATACTTAAATTGATTAATTAGCACAATATTTAAATAGATTATGCAATAGTTAAACAAAAGAGTTTAGAATCCATTTATCCATGAATATGTCTATTTAAATAATGTCTTTAATTCTCTGAATATAAATGCTAATAACACAAAATACAATAGGAAAATAACTGAATCAACCAAATTAATACCTCAGTCTCTCAGTTAGAACTATCTATTTTATTTTATCAGCCTTTTAGTCAAGAATTCACTGGCGCTTATTTTATAATTTTGGTATCTTGGCTTACTCAAGCCAAAGAGGAAACTACTCAGAAGAAAATTAAAAAAAAAAAAAAAAAGATTGTTATAGAAAGTTTCACTGTGTATAAGAGAGGTAAATGCCGATAAGCCATGACTGAAGGAAAGTTCATTATGATGGTCCAAAACTAGAAACTATGTAAGTAAGTAAATAAATAAGGTGAGTGAGGAAATTAATAAATTAAATAAAAATTAATAATAAATAAATATTCAATGATGATTCTCTGTCATCAAGAAAAACTTAATTTATATGACTAGGCTATATTAAAGAATTAGCACAGCATTTAACAAATGTATAGAAGAATCTCTTCCAAGACAATGGAAACTTAGAAATAAGGAGAATATCAAGAGTACCTGTTTGACCTGGAAAATTAACATATATGTTATACTTATCTTTACTAACAATTCAAAAGATAAAGCTCTTTTGTTTATTTCACTGAGTGTCTAGATTTTTTTTTTTTTTAAGTTTTAAAGTTTCGCTTGAGCAGTGCCATCAAAAGCTTACATTTCTTTAGGATGAATCCTTTTCCATTATAAGGCACTCCTAATGAAAATAACTAAACTGAGGTGTTTTATATTTAGTCAGATTCTTTATGAACTTCAGTCTAGTTTCCATTGTATCATACAACTCTTTCTTTCAATTTTAGTATTTTCTAATGTTTAAAATATAAACATTCTTCACAAAAGGAAAATTAGATGTAAGTGGTAGATGGGAAGGAGCCTGACTGGTGGGTGAGGCCTGTTTGGTTTGACTAGAGTTGTGCTTTCACCTTAGATATTTGAACACTTTCTCATTCTTTCAGAATATTACCCTAAAATTACCATTTGAAATATGCCTTTAGTGAAGAACATGGTCATTGTTCTCCTTTCACAAACCTCAGTTCATCACTTATACTCCCAATTCTCATGTTCATCTGAAAAATGTATCTAATTTTTTCTTTGCCTAATTCTGCCTTTGAAGACAGAACAGTGAATCAACTTTGCTTCCACATGAAAGTATTTCAAATGTTTAAAATATTTCAATGCTGTCATTACTACATCTTTATTCTCCTTATTTCTATACTCTATATCACTGCTTTCTGCAAACATTTTTTATGGTGCATGATTTCCAGGCACTTAAACTACAGGCCATTTTTTTGTAGAATATTAATTGGTTAGAATTCTTCTTGGAATTTTATGCTTGGAATTCAGTATAGTCTTTGAGATATAATCTGATCAGCAGGATTACTTTCTAGAACTTGATGCTTTATAAATGCATCCTGGGTTTACTTCAGTTATGCATTACTCTGGTTATGTAGTAATTGCTTTATTCACACACACACACACACATACATATATATGTCATTTAAACTTAAAATAAACATGTGATCTTTTTTTACCTGACTGGTGAGACTCCCCCACACTTCTAGTTATCCCAACCTAAATTTAGTATATTACATTAAATCCTAGTATATTTTACCTCATTGATTTGATCTGTGTAACATTCAGCCAGATTATTTTTGGGTTTTTAAGTTTTAGTTTAACTTTTTAACTTTTCACTTATGTATGCTTTCCTATTATGTTGTCTGTATTAAGTCTGTTGATGTATGTTTTAAGATCAGACATGACTTTCAGAGTGACAGACCACACTCATTTTAATTGACTTATGAATATACTTATATACTTTAAAAATCACAGCACTATAAAAATACATGTTATTTGATTATATAAAACTCTAGACCATGTAAAACTAATTTATAATGACACCAAAATATATTATTCTATCACTACATATTTGTTTTGCCCATGTGTGTGTGTATGTGGTGTGTGGAGAGAGAGAGAAAGAGACAAAATGAGAATGATTGTATTGGTAGTTATCTGGAGTGAGTGTGGGAGTCACTATTGACGGTACATACGAAATTTCCGAGGACCTGTCCTTTAGTAGATGAATGGATAAATAAACTATGGTACAGCCATAACAGGGTATCATTAAGAGGGAAACAGAAATGTGCTATCAAGCATTGAAAAAACATGAAGAAAACCTAATATCCATGTCAGTAAGTGACACAGGCCAATCTGAAAAGGTGACATGCTACATGATGCTAACTATATGACATTTTGGAAAAGGATAAAAAACAAACTAGGGAGAGAATAAAAAGCTGTATGTATATATATATGAAATTTATGTTTGTATATTTATAAATACAAAAACATTGGTTATGGTACCATTCTATTAGTAAAACACAAAACATGAAACAACAAGGTGTTACGTATTTAAAAGATTGAGGAACTCACCTAGAGTTTTCTTTATTTTCTTGTTGCAAAGATGTAAACTTCATATAATGAGGAATCTTGGGAGTTGTCAATGAGAGGGTACGAGAAGGATTTGTTACAGGATTTGGCCTTGTGCTAGATTCGTTCAGGAAGAGTTCAGTCTTGCAGGACATTGCTTTGATTGGGTGCTCTCAGGAAGAAAGGTCATTTCTCTGGTTATCTTAAAGAGAGGAGGAATGAAGAGATTGAAGCTGTGACTGTTAAAGAAGCAATTGTCCCACATATTAGCAAGGATAGAGAGACGCTTTGTTTTTTTTTGTTTTTTTGTTTTTTTTAGTTTTGTGGTTTGGTCAATGTTGATATTTTTTCTGTGTCCAGATAACCTTACAAAGTGATCTTGTTGTGTCCTGAATCCTCCCCTTCATTCAGTGGCCTTGTTTGATGATGATTCATGAAATTGTTTTTGTTTAACAGGACATCACATGATCTAACTCAAGTACCAGCCCAATTTCTAGCCATCAGAGACCATTTTTCTCTTTCTCAATACCTTACATAGGAAAGAAAAAAGGCTGAAATCAATAAATAACATATCCATCTTATAAAATTAAAATAGAAGCATGCACCTCTCTAGGATATAAAATGTAGATGTTATGTAATTTAAGCAGAACACAAGTAGAGTTGAAGGAAGAAAATAATAAAGATTTGTAATGCTTAATAGTTGAGAACAAGGAGTGGGGAGCCAGATTACCTTGGTTCAAATTCAGACTTCATGTTTTAGGAGGTGCTTGACCTTGTCTAATTTACTTTACCTCAGTATGCTTTATTAACCTCTTCTTCTTTTTTTTTTTTTTTTTTTTTTTTTTGGTCTTTTTGCCTTTTCTAGGGCTGCTTCCATGGCATATGGAGGTTCCCAGGCTAGGGGTCTAATTGGAGCTGTAGCCACCAGCCTACACCACAGCCACAGCAACACAGGATCTGAGCCGTGCTTGTGACCTACACCACAGCTCACGGCAACACTGGATCCTTAACCCACTGAGCAAGGGCAGGGATCAAACCCACAACCTCATGCTTACTAGTTGGATTCCAGCCATGACAGGAACTCCTAACCTCTTCTTTCAAACGGGGATAACCTCATGGTGTTTCTGTAAAGATTACATGCCTAAGTGCATGGAAAGTGCTTAGCAAGTGTCTAGTTCATAGGTAACATATAAATATTTTCTTTTATTATTTTAAGAGAAGAAACAAAACAAAACCAAAAAAGATTAAATTTAGTTTTGCTGAAAGACCAGGAGGTATATAGTGAATTAATACTGTAATAGATGTGCGAGGAGAACTTCCAATACATATGTTACAAATGGTATACTGGTCAGAAAAGGGGCCCGATATGTATGTCTCAGCTGGATCTCTAAGGTCAGCCACCAACATTTGTTAGCAGTATTTCAGTTTACCTCTATGAGATGTCCAATGATACAATTTTCTGTGTATACAATGACAAAAAAAAATGGTCTTTGTTAAGAATTGTCTAAAATTAATATTGATTTTTTAAAGAAAATTTAGAAAAGTCCCTTCATAGCTAGCCTGTCTGGAAACAATCTAAATATACCTCTAAAGGAGAATGGATACTTAAGTCAGGTGAACAGGATACAAAAAGATTACAAAAAGAGCAATTTTTTTGATTACAAAAAGAGCAATCTTTTATGCATCATCCTGATACATTCTGTTATATATCCACTATAGAATACTATTTTGCTATAAAAGTGAATGAACTGGATTTGCAGCTATCCCTGTGGAAGATTTTTAAAACTTTATTAAGGAAAACGAGAATCAAGTTCTAGAAGCTCACCTACAGTGTAATATTGTGTTATGAATGTAAAAAAATTAAATAATATGTTATTTTAGAATACTTACTTTATAATGGATATTTTAAAATGTCCATAAGAATAATAAATCCCAATATTGAGATTATGGTTACATCTAAGCAAGTAGAAATAAGTATAGATTTCTGACTAAAGCAGAAATTGTGGGTGACAATAAAATGTATGAGACTGATTTCTGTATGATCGATCATCTGTTTCCACATTTCTTCTCCATTTCCATACTCTTCTATGGCTATATACTTGTGCTTTCCCAAACTCTTGGTAGCAATGGTAAGCCATGTGACACTGTTCTAATAAAGTGTAGCACAGCAAGTAAGACTCTACTGGGGGTTTTCTAACCTTTATTTTCCTAATAAAAGGAATAGCATCACTACTTTAATATCTTTTTTGCCTTTCAGCCTGAATGAGAATTGATAAGTTGAGCTGGGACAGCTGTAATGACACTAAGGAAAGAGCCAGGATAATTGCATAGACTCTAACCCTAACGTGATTGAACTGCTAAACTAATCCCAGCAACTGTTTGCTTCAAGATATATTTCTTATTAAGAAAATACATCTCAATCCGTGTTACATGGGTTTTCTGATGCTTAAACATAAAAATATTCCTAACTTCTGCATTACTTAAATTTTTAAGGCTCAGTTGTTTCATCGAAAAAATGGTTATAGTACATGTACCTTCATAAGGATTTCTGAACATTAGATAAAATAAGGCATTTAAATATCTTAGCTCAATATGTGATGTGACATAAAATTGCAGAAAATATTATTTAAAACAAAATAATAATGTAAATGGACTCTGTAAAGTGAAGGTTATTTATTAAATGCATTTGTGTATTTATGGTATTAAATAAATATAAAAAAAACTATTATTAGGGAGCCTGAGAAAGAGAAGTCTGAAAGATAATGGAGGATTCCAAACTGACAATTGATTCCTATCAGGCTGCAGTGTAAACTTCTGAAATTGAAAATACACAGCTTATTCATCTTTTATCCACAGTGTTTGAAGTAACTAAAGTATTCAAAAATGAATGGACAATTGATAAGAGAGGGCAAAAGAGGTTTGAGATTTGATAGTACTAGCACAGCATCAGATGTAGGTACTTAAATATGCAAATTCTAATAAGTTTTTAATTAAGTGAATGCAGGAAGATTAGTTTATGCTCAGGAAAACATTATGACTATGAAAATATATTTTCTTAATTATTTTACTTTTACAATATATTAAGTAGGCAATCATCTCTACTGATAAGTTAACTAGCAATAATAGGAACATTTCACAACCTTTTGTTTATATTAAGAAAAGATAGAAAAGAGTTTACCTATTAAGAATTGTCTAAATCTTTGGAAAACAGAGAACTAATAATACTATCGATTAATCTTTTCTGCCTTGTGAAAAGGCCTTTACTTAATAGAAAAACCACAACTTGAGTTGTTCCTTCCTATCAGTACAATCTCTGTCATTACATATGCTCTCCCTATTGGGCAATAAAGAATGATTGCCATACCAGTACAATCAAAGAGGAATAAAATTAGGTCAGCCTCTATTCAATCTCCCACTTTCTCTTTCAGGAAATGGAGACCAGGCACCTTTGTGAGAAACCACACTTAATAGAAAGGCCCAGAAATTCAGAAAAGTGCCTATATACCACTTGAGGTAAGTAAGAAAACTAAAAGATTTTACCCTTTATTCTGTGAGACTATTTCTTCTCAAAGGAATGCAGAACAAGCTCATACTACTTGAATCCGTATAGCCACAATGCAACAAAAATTTACTGAATTTCTGGGAAACTGTAATCAAGTGGGTGGGTTTAAAAGTGCAGGTTTTATTCCATGTTATATCAAAGCTATATATAATTTGAATTTGACACATAATATATTTATATGTATAGAAAGGTTCTTAATAATCATGGGTACTTCATTCAAAAGGGCAGTAGTTGCATGTGATTCTAGAATTTTGTGTATCAAACACATATTTTGGAAAGGTCTTGTATAAACAACACTACTTTTACCCCTTTTTGAATAAGTTACTTAAGTCTGTTGACTCTGAGATCTCCATTCAAAGGTAATTGGGAATTTGAAGGTAATTGAGAAGTTAATTGGGTAATATGAGTGGAAACGACAGAGTGAGGACCTCTGAAAATTCACCCCAACAAAAAAACACCTAAAGAAAGGGCAACAATTGCCAGAATCAAAATGTTTTAGAATTCTAGAAGCTAACCAAAGGCTTGCATCAACCAAGGGGCAGTTAGGGAAGAAAAGTGGTTGAATCTCAGACAGAACAGCATATATATGACATTGTATTTACCATAGTTCCACTTCAGGCCCTCAAAACTAAAGCAGCTTTGAAAAATAACAGACTATGTTCCTGGTATGAGAGGAAGCAAAATAGGGCAGGAACTCCTTCAAAGCTCTATTCTCTAAGAAATTTTATGATTTGACTGCCCATGGTTCCCTGAAGATCCCAATCTAAAGGTCCGACTTTAACCCATTGATAAAAATTTCTGAGGGAAGGGTTGCAGTACATTTTTTAAATGCTTTACCGATATAGCTAAAGGAGTGCGCTGGTAAATTACGCTGAGGAGTAAGATGACCATTGGGACTTTGCACAACTCTGACATATTCCTGGGACTCAAGAGGCCTCACAAATAAATGTACCCATGTATATGTTCAGAAAAACCTAAGAAGGTCCTGATCTCTCAACCCTGGCTGAACTTGAGGTTCTGTGAAATCAAGAAGACAATTTAAAGCTAGCTGATTGTTGAAGATGTACCTAAACATACGCAGAGTCCCTTACCAAAATATGGAGAGAAAGAGAATTCCCTGGTGGGCTAAGTGTTAAGGATCTGGTGTTGTCACTGCTGTGGCCTGGGTCACTGCTGTGACTTGGGTCATTGCTGTGGCCTAGGTTTGACCCCTGGCTTAGGAATTTCAGCCTGTCACAGAAGTAGCCAAAATACAAACAAACAAAAACAAAATAGGGATACTTATTGCTTTCAGACGTTAAGAAAATGTTTGTCCAATCGTTAGTTGATCACTAAGTTAATCAAGTAGAAACTCAAGGACCACATATGACAAAGATACAGATTTTACATATTAGACAGAAAAGTTACTAAACAAACAAACAATAACTAAAATACCTATGTGTTTATGAATAAGAGAAATCCCAAATTAATTATTTAAGTTTCACCTTAAGATAGTGGACAAAGAAGAGCAAACTAAAGTAAACATAAAGAAACAAATAATAAAGATAAAAATGAAAATGAACTTCAGGATAGTAAACAATAGTAAAAAAGTCCCAACTTTAAGTTTTTATTTGAAAAGATCAATAAAATCACATAAATTTATCTAAACTTACTAATAAAAAAGCGGAGACACAAATTACTAAAATCAGGAATGAAACAAGAAATATTACTATTAATATTATAGAAACAAAATGAATTATGTGGGAATAACATGAACAACATTTTGCCAACAGATAGATAACCTAAATGAAGTGGACAAATTCTGAGAAAGATGAAAACTACCAAATTGACTCAAGAAAAAATAGTAACTTTAAATAGACCCATAACCAATAAAAAGAGTGATTTAGTAATCAAAAATCTTTTGTCAAAGAAAACTCAAGATAAAATGGCTTTGCTGGAATTGTACTAAATCATTAAGTGAGAATTAACAACAATCTTTCACAAACTCTTCCAGAAAAAAAAAAAAAAAAGGAAGATAAAAGAAACATTTCATTACTCATTTTATGGAGTCATTGTTTCCCTGACCCTAAAACCAATGTTATGCTAATGGATAGAAGTTTTATTTTTTTGATGAGAAAAAGGTTCTACTGTTCTGTGTCATTATTCCACTTGACTTGTGGAATGACAAAGCAGAAACTGTAGCAGAATCTTGATTATCTCTTGACCTCTAGACAGAGTTTACAAAATAAGTTCATTTAGAGAGTTTTAGCCAATCCAACTGTTCTGAACATAGCTTGCCATTTGCTTCTCCTCTCAGCAATAACCCTATCCATTATATGTATCTTACCATTTGCTTCTCCTCTCAGCAATAACCCTATCCATTATATGTATCTCTAAGACCTGATATTTTCAAATTGACATTTATTTTATCTTTACATTGAACATTAAAAAATACTACCCACTCCTCCCAGTTGCTGTTTCAGTTGTATCTAATGGCTCCAGTAGAAATGAACACCTTGGCACTGTTCAGATTTTTTTCTGAATGTGTACAATTTTAATCATTGCTCTCCCCTCAAACCCCCAAATTTGCTGACACTCTAAAAGACCAGTCTAAGTCAAAATAAACAAAGGCTTATCATTCCTATCAAGTAAGTCAATATTTAATAAGGACTTATTCCTTCTTGGATAATTAATTATACATTCACACATGGACCATTAGCCAGACTCATCAAGCAAAAAACAGGGAGGGTTCAAATCAATAAAATTAGAAATGAAAAATGTTACAGCTGACACTGCAGAAATACAAAGGATCATGAGAGACTGTTATGAGCAACTGTATGCCAATAAAATGGACAACCTAAAAGAAATGGACAAATTTTTTTACAAAAGTACAACCTACCCAGATTGAACCAGGAAGAAACAGAAAATATGAATAGACCAATCACAAATTGGTCTACTGAAATTGAAAATGTGATTAAAAAATTTTCAAAAAACAGAAGTCCTGATGGCTTAACAGCTGAGTTCTACCAAACATTCAGAGAAGAATTAACACCTCTTCTGAAACTTTCATAGAAAAGTTCAGAGGAAGGAACACTCCCAAAATCATTCTATGAATCCAAGATTATCCTGATACCAAAACCAGACAAATATACCACACACAAAAAAAGATTACAGACCAATATCATTGGTGAACATGGATGAAAAAATCCTCAACAAAACATTGCAAACCACATACAAATATACATGAAAAAGATCATACACCATGATCAAGTAGGATTTACCCCAGGGACACAAGTTTTCCTCAATATCTATAAATCTATCAATGAGATACATCACATTGACAAACTGAAAAATAAAAACCGTATGATTGTTTCAATAGATGTAGAAAAAGATTTTGACAAAATTCAACACCCAATCCTGATAGAAACTCTCCAGAGAGTGGGCATAGAGGGGAACTACTCCATATAATAAAAGCCTTTTATGACAAACCCACAGCTAACATCATTCTCAATGGTGAAAAACTGAAAGCATTTCCACTAAGATCAGGAACAAGACAAAGATATCCTTTTTCACCAGTGTTATTCAACATAGTCTTGGAAGTCCTAGACATGGCAATCAGAAAAGAAAAAAAAATAAAAGGAATCCAAATTGGAAAAGAAGTAAAACCATCACTGCTTGTGGATGATGATTCCATACCTAGAAAATCCTAAAGACACTATGAGAAAACTATTAGAGCTCATCAATGGATTTGGCAGTGCAGGATGCAATATTAATACACAGAAATTTATTGCAATTCTATATACTAAAAATGAAAAATCAGAAACAGAAATTAGGGAAAAAATCCCATATACACTTGCATCAAAAAAAAAAAAAAAAAAAAAACTAAGAATAAACCTACCTAAAGAGACAGAAGACCTGTACTCTGCAAATTATAAGACATTGATGAAAGAAATCAAAGAAAACATAAATAGATAGAAAAATATACCATGCTCTTGGACTGGAAGAATCAATATAGTCAAAATGACAATACTGCCTAAGGCAATCTACAGATTAAATGCAACTCCTATCAAATTACCAATGACATTCTTTATAGGACTAGAACAAAATGTTTTAAAATTTGTATGGAAACAAAAAAATACCTCAAATAGCAAAAGCAATATTGAAAAGAAAAAAATGGAACTGGAAGAATCAGGCTCCCTGACTTCAGACTCTATTACAAAACTACAATTACCAAGACGGTAGGTACTCAGGGGTTGGCTCTTCTCCCCCTTCCCAGTAGCCCTGGGAACTAGTCACTTTCCTGTCATAAAGACTTGGCCTCCTTGTTGCCTGTGTGTTCATGGAGTTCATTTTTGACTGCATGACAAAGAACCCAGATTCCAGTAACACATTTCTGGCATCATTTTTGGGCGCTCATCTGGGATCCTGTCCAATACACCAGCACTCACAAGAATGTGTCTGATTTCCTGCGAGATCTCTGGCAGCAGATTCATAAGATGTCTGATTGAGCAACAGCTTTTGGAACTGCCTGCTGGAACTGGCTGAACTCCTCCTCCTGGTGGAAATATTTGCTCACTATAGTCATCATTGTGATCTTGATCCTCTTATTTGGACCCTGTATAATTAATTGTATTTCCCACTCCATTACATCCTGATTAAAAGCTATCAGCCTTCAAATGGTGATAGAAGGGATAACCAATGTAATATATCAAAGCCCATGAGTAGAGACCTAACTGCTTTCCCCTAACAATGCCCCTTTTCAGCAGGAAAAGAGTGGTCATAACCCCTTTTCCCTGCAGTTAGAGTCTCCAACTCTAGAAAGGGGGATTGAGGCAGAATACTAACTCAGGTAGTCAGTAGGAGCATGGGCTTCAATGCATTCTCTGATATGGCTATTGATTAACATTTATGGCTTAAGGGTTCCAGGGAGTAACATTCTCGCAGGCCTTGTTAACTATAGGTAATGTACCTACACCCAGATGGACATTAATCCCTAATCCCCTGTGACTCAGTTTACGGGAAGAAAAAGGCAAAGAAACCATGAGGCCTACAGGACATTTCCACCCCTGAAACCCCTATTGGATAAGGAGTGATATAGGTAACCGAGCAAGCTCAATGGGAGAAAACCACATCTTTCTGGACCCCATGTTGGTACCCCCCCCCATCTTTAAAAGATATAAACCCCTATAGGACAATAGAGAGCAGGGGGCACTTCTCCCCCCTCCCAGCAGCCCTGAGAGCTATTTGCTTTCCTGTAATAAAGACTTTGCTTGCTTGCTGGAAAAAAAAAGATGGTAGGTACTGGCAAAAAACAGAAATCTAGATCAATTAAACCTGATAGAAAGCCCAGAAACAAACCGAAACACCTATGGTCAATTAATCAGTGACAAAGGAGGCATGAATATACAGTGGAAGCAATATAGTCTCTTCAATAAATGGTGCTGGGAAAACTGAACAACTGCATGTAAGAGAATGAAATAGAACATTGTCTAACACCATACACAAAAATAAACTCAAATGGATTAAAGACCTAAATTTAAGGCCAGACGCTATGAAATTCCTAGAGGAAAGCATAGGCAGAACGTTCTTTGCCATAAATCACAGCAACTTCTTGTTTGATCCACCTCCTAAAATAAAGACAATAAAGACAAAAATAAACCAGTTGTACCTAATTAACCTCAAAAGCTTCCACACAACAAAGGAAACCATTAAAAACATGAAAGGACAACCAACAGAATGGGAGAAAATTTTTGCAAAAATAACTCAACCAACAAAGGCTTAATCTCCAAATATACAACAGCTCATACAACTAAACAGCAGCAAAACAATAAACCCAATTGAAAAATGGGCGGAAGACATTTCACAAAGAAGAACTACAGATGGCCAGCAGGTACATGAAAACTTCTCAACATCACTAATCATTAGAGAAATCAAAAGTACCAATCAAAAACACAATGAGGTACTACCTCACACAAATTAGAGTGGTCATCATTAACAAGTCAACAAATAACAAATGCTGGAGAGGATGTGCATAAAAGGGAACACTCCTACACTATTGATGGGAATGTAAATTTGTACAAACACTATGGAAAACGGTATGGAAATACCTCAGAAAACTAAATATAAAACTACCATATGACCCAGCATTCCCACTCCTGGATATATCCAGACAAAAATTTCATTGAAAAAAGATACATGTGCCTGCATGTTCATTGCAGCACTATTCACAAGAGCCAAGATATGTAAACAACCTAAATGCCCATTGACAGATGAATGGATTAGGAAGATGTGGTACATATACACAATGGAATACCACTAAGTTAAAAAAAAAAGAAAAAAGAATGCCATTCACAAATGTGGATGGAACTAGAGAATCTCATACTGAGTGAAGTAAGTCAGAAAGAGAAAGACAGACACCATATGATATCATTTATATGTGGAGTCTAAAATATGGAACAAATAATCTATCTACAAAACAAGAAAGATCATGTACATTTAGGATAGACTCGTGTTTGCCAGAGGGAAGAGGAGGGGAGGGAGTGAGCCAGATTGGGAATCTGGGGTTAGTAGATGAAAACTCTTTCATTTGGAGTGGACAGACAATGAGATCCTGCTCTATAGCACAAGAAACTATATATCTAATCACTTGTGATGGACTATGATGGAGAATAATGTGAGAAAAAGAATGTGTATGTATGTAAGTATGATGGGTCACTTTGCTGTACAACAGAAATTGACAGTGTATTATAAACCAATCACAATACAAATATAAAAAAAGAAAATAAATATACTATTAGTACCCATGCCCAATTGATTTTATTTCCTCCCTTATTAGCCATTCCTTAGGAGGTAATCACTTTTTATTGGCTTCTTTATAATCTTTCAGAGTTACTTTATTAAATGTAAGCTGACACAAATAGATACTATATTTACCAACTTCATTATATAAAATAGAACAAATAAAGTAGCATCTTCTATCCATACATCTGCATATTGTATTCTTAGAAATATTTCCATATTTATATATGGAAAAATTTATCAGTCATTTTAAGAAGTATTTTTAGGTATAATTTACCTTCATTAAAGTGTATAGATATTAAGTTACTTTTGATGAGTTTTTTGGGGTTTTTTGTTTTGTTTGCTTTTTAGGGCCACACCCATGGCATATAGAGACTCCCAGGCTAGGGGTCCAATCGGACAGCTGCTGGCTTACACCACAGCCACAGCAATGTAGGATCCAAGCTGTGTCTGCGACTTATGCCACAGCTCATGGCAATGCCAGATCCTTAACCCACCGAGCGAGGCCAGGGTCAAACCCACAACCTCATGGTTCCTAGTCAGATTTGTTTCCGTTTTCGCTGTGCCAGGATGGGAACTCCACACTTGATGAGTTTTCATCATGGTAAATTTTCCTGTAACACCACCACACCGAAGAACATATAAAACATTTTGATCATTCTAGCCAATTTCCTCTCTACTCTTCTAACTACTTTGTATTTCCTAATGCAATATATGATTTTCATGTCTTTTATCTTCATATAAATGATATCATATAGTATATATTCTTCTGGGTCTGGCATTTTTTTAATCAGTAGTTACTTTTCATTGGTAGGTCGAGTAGTATTCTGTTTTACAGACACATTCTAATTTACCTTCTTATTGATGGACATTTGTATTGTTTCCAGATTTGTCTTTTAAAGGCACTATGAACAGTTTTATAAATATCTTCTGAAGACATATGTTTTGTTAATCTTAGGTAAATACATAGTAATAAATTGTTTTATTTTAAGAATACATAAATGTTTAAGTTTACAAGACACTGTCAGAGTTTTCCAAAATAATTTAAGAAACTTAGAATTCCAGTTACTCCTTATCTTCCTCAACAGTCAGTCTTTCTCATTTTAGCAATTCTAGTTGATAGTATGAGTGTCAGATACATATTTTGTTAGATTTTTCTCCTAGGTGTTTAATGTTTTGGAGAGCTATTGTGAATGCATTTTAAAATTCTGTTTTCAAAGTGTTCGTTGCTAGTACAGAGCAATAACGTGTGTTTTTATATATCGAACTTATATAATGTAATTTGTTACTTACATTATGAGGTCTAGTTTTTGTTTTATTTTTCATAAACCACACACTTTTCAATGTACACATTTTGATGCCTATGAATATTGGACATTTGAGTTTTGCTTCTTTAATCTTTATGTTTGTTATTTTTATAAATATCTTATGTTTTAGCTTGTTGAAAGAATCCAAGTTGTAAAAGACATATAGCTTGCCTTGTCTCCAGTCTTTGATGAAAAGGTTTCAGTATTTCTACATTAAATGAAATTTATTTTGGGGGGTAGGGAGTGGACAAATGTAACTTACAAGATCAGGAAAGTAATTTTTCTTCCTATTCCTACTTTTCTGAGAATTGTAGTAATTTTTGTAGTACTGTTAACAGTAGTAGTATTAATACTAGCATCAGCGTGAGTTATAAATTTTACCAAATGTTTTTTCTGCATCTTTTATATCATAAAACCGTACTCTCTCCCTGGTAAGTAATAATAACAACTAAGTCAATTATGTCTCTTTAATTATGGCTCTTCATTGCTGTAAGAATCTGAGAAAGTTTATGGTTTTGTTTGTTTGCTTTGGTCTAAATAGATTTATTTATATTCTGATACAGAATTAATGAAGCAAACATCTTAATGTTTGGAATATTTTTAGAAGACTTTTTCTTTTCTTTTTTTTCTTTCTTTCTTTTTTATTTTTTTATTTTTTATTTTTTTGTCTTTTAGGGCCATACTCATAGCATATGGAAATTCCAAGCCCAGGGGTCCAATGGGTGCTCTAGCTCCAGGCCTATGCCACAGCTACACCAATGCAGGATCTGAGCCACATTTGTGACCTACACCATAGCTCATGGCAACACCAGATCCTTTAACCCAATGAGTGAGGCTAGGGATGGAACTGACTTCCACATTCTCACAGATATAGTTGGGTTTGTTACCACTAAGCCACAATGGGAATTCCCAGAAGACATTTAGAGTTTCTGTCGACATTAGTAGTCTGTAAAAAATGAGCTTTATTGTAAAAAAAAAAAAAAAATCTTTATCTGCTATAATTTGGGAATTTATTTCACATAGTGTGGTTAAGTCCAGGGCTACTATGCAACATACAGGACCTTATAACCTTTAACTTATTGTGAATAGTAGAATTTTTGAAACTCCTAAAAAAGAATTTTTTACTAATCTAAAGAGAGGTTTACAGATAGATACTCACAGGGCATTTAAGATAAATTTAAATCAACTTTCTAAGAAATTTTTAGAATCTTCTAAATCTTATGAAATCTGAAAGTTTTTATGTAATCTTGCATCATCGGACCATGTGGTCAATACCATTCATTTTAATTCTTTTTTATATGTATGGTAACACTATATTGTGCTCATAGCTTTTTTTTCAATATTAGTGTGAATTGCTTCTTTAGTGTAACTTCTCAGAGCAACTGCCATATTATTTTACACATCAACTTCAAAATTTCCTTTTTTTGTTTCAAAAATAATTTGTCATTTGAAAATCAAAATTTTCAAAAAGCCATTTTAAAAACATCTTCAGCTTTGATTAAATTAGCATTCAGAAACATCAGTATACTATTCAGCTTATTAAAATTGTCTAATGGTCCTCTGTTCTCTTTGGAGAACAGAGCACTCTGAAAAAGTACCACCCCTCTCTTTCTTATTTGAGTACAGAACTAGTTAATAAATGGAGAGAGGAATCAGAGAAATGGAGAACAAAATATACTGTCTATACATTAAAAAACTTTGAAGAACATGGCTGTAATATAAGACCATATAGATTTACCGATGCCTCTGCTCCCTTCATCCCACCACTATCACAATCTGCATGCCAGCCTGGACATGGGGAAGACCAACTTAAGGGAAAGCTTAGGTCAGCAGGGAGGCTCACTCACTTAGAATCATTGCCCAGTATTTGTTGTAGTAAGGCAGAAATAGCTTTTATTAGAATCTTTTAATAGATTGGTTCCACCTAATCAGTAAACATAGACTAATAGTTGCATCTCTCAAAAAATCAGATTCTTTTTTTTCCCAACAACAACTATTTCAGTAACTTTCATTCATCAATTCAAAGTAATTCATTGAGCATCAAGCACATTGCTAATATTTGTAATCAGTGTTGCAAACACTTCATGACATATGGAATTTATCACTTGTGAGGAAAACAATATCAAGAAACAAAAATATATACATATGAGCAATATCTAAAATTATATCATAATGAAAATAAATAGGATGCCATGGTAAAGAAAAGAGAAGGGATCTACAAAAAGTAGTTTTGGAAGTTAAATCTGAAGAGTTTCCATTTTATATGAAATCTGAATGATGCAGACTACTCTCCAGGGTAAAAAGAAGGTGTCATGGAGAATAAGACAGTCGAGAACAAGGGCAGCATGCACAAAGGTAAAGAAAGCGATTTAGCAGGAGTCTGATGATTAAGGAGAGTGGTAAACTCTGAGACTTGATAAGCAGACATGGAGCAGATCATAGCAAGTCTTCTAGATAGATTAGACCCAATCTGCTTAAAATCTGCATGAACGCATTATGCATTTATTAAAATATATGCACTGGTAAAATTTAAATGCTGTAGGCTTTGAAGATAGTCTTTGATTTAAGAAAAAGTTTAGTCAAGATCTTATAGTCTGGAATTCATAGGAGGACGATAATGATTTGGAGTAAGTGTGTGATGGAATATATATATAAAGTTGTCTTCTTTAGTACTTAAGGTATGGCATCCTTATTTACCTCTTTGATGAATATATCAGTCTAAACCAATTTCCAGTTATTTATAGAGACTGACAGAATAGGAGATAAAAAAGAGAAAGAAAACAAAAACTGAGTGCCCTTTCAGTCTCTACTTAACTTCAGTTTTCTATTTTGGAAAGGTTGATGAACACTAGTTATTTTTTTAATTTTTAACTTGAGATTTTTATACAGTGTTTCTTACTTTTATGCAAGTGACATCATTTTTATATTGACTTTTTAAAGGTAACTTTTACATCAAGAACCAAAGAGACTAAAGGTTTTGCAGAATAAAAAGTGAGAGATCATCCATATTTGAGTTGAAAAAAAGTTGCAGTTTCCCAGAACACTGGAAGAATCTGCTAGCATATCTTATAATAGAGATAGATTTTTCTAAAAAATTGGAACATTTTCACACAAATTATCTAATCTAGCCTTTACATTTTCCTTAGTGGAAGGCAAAAATTGCATGTGAATTTGTGTAAAGAAAGTTGAAAAAAATGAATAGTAAAAATTGAAAGAACCTTTATTTTCAACAATGCATGGAACATATTAAAGCTAACTTAAAATGCACGAATAGGAGTTTCTGTTGTGGCTCAGTGGTAATGAACCCGACTAGTATCCAAGGGGATGCAGACTTGATCCCTGGCCTTGCTTAGTGGGTTTAGGATCCAGCATTGCCGTGAACTGTGGTGTAGGTCACAGACCTGACTTAGATCCTGCATTGCTGTGAGCTGTGGTGTAGGTCACAGACCTGGCTTGGATCCTGCATTGCCGTGGCTGTGGATGTGGCATAGGATGGATGGCAGTTGTAGATCCAATTCGACTCCTAGCCTGGGAACTTCCATAAGCTGTAGGTACAGCCCTAAAAAGAAAAAAAAAAAAAAAAGCATGAATAAATTGTATTTCTAATTTATATGTGAATTATCTTCATATTCTTTAGAACATAATGATAATTAAGGATGGTATATCATTGTATTCATCATACTTTTAATTTCTGGAAATGGATATTTTAATACCTACCTAAGGGACTGTTAGCTGCCCTTAACCAAATTGTGATCAATCTTGACATGACAAGTCCTTAAATAGTTTTAAACTATATGCTCCAATGGTCACAGTGAATAGGCGTATCATGGGGGTGCTATTTTCCAACATAGCAAATAAATTCTGAACATCTGCCCTGCCTCCTCCTTTTCTTTCCACAGAAACCACTAAAAAGTGCTTGTCCTCATTTCCTCCCCACCTCTGCCTTGTAACAGACTTGAGTGTTTCCCCTGAGTGGTCCTACCTAGCATGCTGTACTCTATCCACGGAGCTCTGAGTATATAAAACCTTTAAATGTGCCAGCTCTCTTTCTCTCTTAGATTATATCTGGTATTACCATACTTCACCCAAAGCAGTATGATTGAAACAATCATGTGTTCTCAGATTCCCTGACTTTAAGCATGTTAATGCAGAATGTGATAGTGCTACATAATTTCTGGAGGAAAAAAAAATCTTTCCCACGGAATTCTTAGAAATTCCTCCCTAAGAATTACATGGGAAACATCAATTCTGTATTAATAATAGTTTCTGTATCTGAATTAAGGAGGAGACAACATAAAAAATATTATGTGTGAACCAATATACATTATTGGTAAAGCACGCATAGTTTTCAGTAATCTGTATTGAGTGAGTATACAAGCTCTATGTTTCTCATGTATTTCATATAAGTATCTGTTATCCATTGAAGTGGTGCTCAAGATGAGATTCTGTGAAATATTCATTTTTGTGACTAAAATATGATAAGTGAAGTCACTTTGCCTCAGCTTTCAGGATTTGCAGTTCAATGCTCCTTGAGCTGAGTGGGGTGTGCTTGGTTTAGGTCAATGTCAGTATAAACTCTGGAAATATTTTTGAGCTTCTCTTCTAAAAACAACAAAATTTACAGCCAAATACTGAGCAATCTTCAACCAAATGGACCGGAAACTTTCAAAAAGATTTCCTACTCCAGAAGACAAAGAGGAGACCACATCAAGAGGTAGGAGGGTCGATTATGTGATATAAGCAACCCTATACCTCCTGGATGGGAGGCCCCACAGAATGGAAAGTAACTGTTTCACAGAGACTCACCTATAGGAGAGAGAGTTCTGAGCCCCACATAAAACTCTCATGTGTGGGGATCTGACACTGGGAGAAAGAGCCCCCAGAGCATCTTGCATTGAAGGCCAGTGGGGCTTGTGCACATGAGCTCCATGGGACTGGGGGGAAACAGAGATCCCATTCTTAAAAGGTGCATGCAGATTTTCATGTGCAGTGGGTCCCAGGGCAAAGCAAAGTCTCCATAGGCATCTGGGTTAAACCTGACTGCAGTTCTTGGAGGACCTCCTGGGAAAACAGGGGTGAATGTGGCTTGTTGTGGGGGAAGGGCATTGGAAGCAAAGCTCTTGAGAATATTCATCAGCATGCCTTTCTCTGGAGGTGGCCATTTTGGGAAAATCTATCCCCACCCATCAGCCTGAGAAGCCCCAGGCCAAACAACAATCCAGGTGGGATCACAGCCCCACCCATAAGTAAACAGCCTGCTTAAAGACCCCCCCAGGCACACAGCCACATCTAATCTCACCCAGAGACAAAGCCCCACCCACCAAAGGGATAGGAATCAGCACCACCTACCAGTTGTCAGGCATCAGTCCCTCCCATTGGGAACCCTACAGCAAGCCCTTGTACCAACTTCAGCCACAAAGGGGGTAGACACCAAATAAAGAGAGGCTAACAACTCTATTATCTGTAAAAAGGTCACCACACCAAAAATGTAAAAAAAATGAAAAGATGAGGGAGAAAGAAAAGACTGCAGAAAAACAGCTAAGTAATCAAGAGATCCTCAGCCTCCAGGAAAAAAACTTTAGACTGTTGATGCTGAAGATGGTGCAAGATATTGGAAACAAACTGGAGGCAAAGGTGGATAATTTATAGGAAACACTGAGCAAAGAGATACAAGATAAACTTAAGAAGAAATGCAAAATAAAATAAGAAATAAAAAGTTGATTATAAGCAGTCAACAGCAGAATAGGGAGGCAGAAGAACAAATAAGCAAGGGGGAGGACAGATTAGTGGAAATCACGGATGTAGAACAGAAAAGAGAAGAAAGATTGAAAACAAATGAAGAGAGTCTTGGAGAACTCTGGGACAACGTTAAACACACCAGCATTCATATTATAGGGGTGCCAGAAGGAGAAGAGATAGAGAAGGGGACAGAAAAAATATTTGAAAAGATAATAGCTGAAAACTTCCCTAACATGGGAAAGGAACCACTCACTTAAATCCAGTAAGTGCAATGAGTATCATATAAAATAAACCCAAGGACAAATACCCTGAGATACATATTAATCAAACTGACCAAAATTAAAGACAAAGAGAAAATCTTGAACGCAGCTAGGGAAAAGAAACAAATAACATACAAGGGAACCCCGATAAGGTTATTAGCAAATTTTTCAGCAGAAACTCTGCAGACCAGAAGGGAGTGGCATGATATACTTAACGTGATGAAAGAAAAAATCCTCCAACCAAGATAACTTTACCCAGCAAGGCTCTCATTCAGATTTGAAGGAGAAATCAAAAGCATCACGGATAAGCAAAAGCTAGGAGAATTCAGCAACACTAAACCAGCTTTTCAACAAATACTAACAGAACTTCTCTAGGCAGAAAAGAAAAGGCCATGACCAGAAACAAAAATACCACAAATGACAGGGCTCACCAGTAAAGGTATATATACAGTAAAGGTACAAAATGATCCATGCACAATTATGCCACCAAAATCAGAAATTGTTATGAGGGTACAAATGCAAGACACTAGAGATACACTTGCAATTAAGAGACCAACAACTTAAAACAATCTCATATATGTAGATTGATATACTCATATCAAAACTTAAGAAAAACTGCAAACCAAAAATCTACAATTGATACACAACTGTATCAATGGAGTGCCGGGGCCAGCTCAGCAGGATGGGGAAGAACGGGTGCTGTGGAACTTAAGGAAAAATAGTTAACATAAAACAAGACACAGAGACATTTATCTTAAGTAAAGGTGGGAGCCAGGGACTCAAGGTCTCAGGGACCAAGAGCGCGGGACTCAAGGTCTCAGGGACCAAGAGCACCGGGGAACTCCAGATCTCAGGGACCAAGAGCGCTGCCTCAAGAAACCACACTGCTTTTATTGTGAGATTAAGTGAGGAGTGGCTATGGGTGGATGATATAAGTTCTTTTACTATTTAGAAAGCCACTTAGGTGGTAAAGGGTTAAGCTCTTACTCTGACCTCTAGGCACATAACAGTTCTTAAGCTTAAGTCACTTATGCCTTTAGGTCTTTGCTCTTAAACTTAAGTCATTTACCAGCACTGTGACTGTTTCTCCAAGAAGGAAGATGGGATAAAGTAAGACAAGAAGATGGGATAAAGTAAAGAAGGACAAGATGGAGTTTTCAAGGAAACATGTCTTGCAACATCTCCCCCTTTTTGTTTTTGCGGGAAGACAAAAATAGTTCTTGAAACTTTTTTCACTTCTTCTTGAATTATTCGCTTAGAACACAGTCCAAGTTAAGTCTCAGAGTTCAAGTTTTAAGTCTCACGTGGAACTCCTCGGACTTCTGCTGTGCATAGACTGACCAGCTTCCACGGGTGGCCAGAGCAGGGCTTAGCACTGATGATGGCGAAGGGAATCTCTGGAACTTTACCATGAAGATTCTCGAGGTGCTGTACAGCCTCCCTGGTGTCCATGTCAGCAGCGGATGCAACCTTCTTCACTCTGATGTGATGGATCCATGGGGCAATACCCACAACCTTTATAGCAGTTGGGCTTGCTATGCGACCCTCAGTTTACAAATGTTAATAAAATAGCCACAAAGAATGTATCAAAGCCCATATCCCTACACTGACTACCTGAGTTAAAAATCTACCTTAATTCCCCCCCTTTGAGTTGGAGACTCTAACTGTGGGAAAAGGGGCGACGACCGCTCTAACTTCTTCCTGCTGAAAAGGGGCGTCGTTAGGGGAAGCAGTTAGGTCTCCACTCATGGAATGGTCAAGTGGGCTTTGATAACATTGCTTTGGATACCTCAAAGAAATATTTTCACCAGGAAGAGGAGGTCAGCTGGTTCCACAGGGCAGCTCCAAAAACTAGAGCTGGATTGGACAGCTCATGGATCTATTGGTGATGATCTAGCAGGGAATTAGACACATTCTGTGAACAATCAGGACTACAACATTTAGATTTTATAATAGCACAGGTAACTCATGATTCTTCTGATTTCTCTGGCTGGTTATGAAACATTTGTATGCCTTGGTCAGCATGCAATGGAAAGCTACCTTATGTCCTTTTGAACAGTATGAGAACGGGTGCTGTGGAACTTAAGGAAAAATAGTTAACATAAAACAAGACACAGAGACATTTATCTTAAGTAAAGGTGGGAGCCAGGGACTCAAGTTCTCAGGGACCAAGAGCGCGGGACTCAAGGTCTCAGGGACCAAGAGCACCGGGGAACTCCAGATCTCAGGGACCAAGAGCGCTGCCTCAAGAAACCACACTGCTTTTATTGTGAGATTAAGTGAGGAGTGGCTATGGGTGGATGATATAAGTTCTTTTACTATTTAGAAAGCCACTTAGGTGGTAAAGGGTTAAGCTCTTACTCTGACCTCTAGGCACATAACAGTACTTAAGCTTAAGTCATTTATGCCTTTAGGTCTTTGCTCTTAAGCTTAAGTCATTTACCAGCACTGTGACTGTTTTTCCAAGAAGGAAGATGGGATAAAGTAAGACAAGAAGATGGGATAAAGTAAAGAAGGACAAGATGGAGTTTTCAAGGAAACATGTCTTGCAACATCTCCCCCTTTTTGTTTTTGCGGGAAGACAAAAATAGTTCTTGAAACTTTTTTCACTTCTTCTTGAATTATTCGCTTAGACAGAACACAGTCCAAGTTAAGTCTCAGAGTTCAAGTTTTAAGTCTCACGTGGAACTCCTCGGACTTCTGCTGTGCATAGACTGACCAGCTTCCATGGGTGGCCAGAGCAGGGCTTAGCACTCTGATGATGGCGAAGGGAATCTCTGGAACTTGACCATGAAGAGATTCTCGAGGTGCTGTACAGCCTCCCCAGTGTCCATGTCAGCAGCGGATGCAACCTTCTTCACTCTGATGTGATGGATCCATGGGGCAATACCTGCAACCTTTATAGCAGTTGGGCTTGCTATGCAACCCTCAGTTTACAAATGTTAATAAATAGCCACAAAGAATGCATCAAAGCCCATATCCCTACACTGACTACCTGAGTTAAAAATCTACCTTAATTCCCCCCCTTTTGAGTTGGAGACTCTAACTGTGGGAAAAGGGGCGACGACCACTCTAACTTCTTCCTGCTGAAAAGGGGCGTCGTTAGGGGAAAGCAGTTAGGTCTCCACTCATGGAATGGTCAAGTGGGCTTTGATAACATTGCTTTGGATACCTCAAAGAAATATTTTCACCAGGAGGAGGAGGTCAGCTGGTTCCACAGGGCAGCTCCAAAAACTGGAGCTGGATTGACAGCTAATGAATCTATTGATGATGATCTAGCAGGGAATTAGACACATTCTGTGAACAATCAGGAATACAACATTTAGATTTTATAATAGCACAGGTAACTCATGATTCTTCTGATTTCTCTGGCTGGTTATGAAACATTTGTATGCCTTGGTCAGCATGCAATGGAAAGCTACCTTATGTCCTTTTGAACAGTATGATCTATGGCATCACCTTAAAGTTAACTTACTCAAATATATTCTAAACAGTCCCTACCATGTTCAAAATTCTCTTATCCATATTAGTCTGTCCCTTATTTTCCAAGTAGAGCAATCAGCTGAAGACAGACTATCTTTCTTTTGAAGATGCAATTCCATTCCTCATTCCTTCTATATTGAAAACACACTCATTCTACTTTTCTAAAGCAACCATGGACTCTCCTTTATAATTTCTAAAAACACATGTTTTTCTTATAGAGACCATCTCAAGGTGGCACTGATCATATTGTTTCATCATTCTAAAGACCTTTAGTTTCTGTTTAGTAGCTGATGTTTCAGTGTCTCATTTGACTTCTATTAAACCTAGGTATGATAAGATATTATACCTAATGTTGACAACTGTAACAATATGTAGTTACCTTCCATATTTTAAGAATTTCTAAAAGAGAAGTTGGACTCTGAAACAATCAGAAAGGTATTGAGAAAAGAAAATGGATTCCCAGTCACAACTCAAAGGTTGTGTAAAGAATTTTGTAACCGGCTTGCCAGAAATATAAATGTGGCAGATTCATGAGCGAGGGGCCCAGGATTGGAGAGGAGGACTGAAAAGTGGCTCTGTATTCCTACATTTAGAGTCACCCAGGGCTGAGTGGTAATAAGGACAGGAGCCATTATGGAAATGTTCCATCCGTCTTGATCCTGGGCTTGAGGGGTCAACCACAGAGACCTTCGTCTTCAGGGGTAATCCCTCTTCCAGTGATCTGAGTCTTGGGGCATTCCCATTTAAAGGGTCCCTCTTTTCCTCAGAGGAAACAGACTCCGGGCATAGGTCTCTGCCCTAGTCCTCTCACCTTGGAAACTCCCAAGTTGACTCCCTGTAGCGCCATAACCAGAGCCTCAGTCTTTTCTCAGTCTCTCTTCTTGTTCTCTTTTCATTCTTCCTGGCCCCGATTATAACATACTCTGAGGAGGTGCTCCAGATCCTGATCAGGGCCAAAAGCCAATTTTTTTTTGGAGCTTTCTCCATATATCTGGCACCGGCTGAGCTATGAATTTATCCTTAAGAATTATTTGGCCCTCCATTGTTTCTGGGTTCCTTTGTATGTTTTCTCAATGCCTTTCTGAGTCTTGCTAAGAAAGCTGATGGACTCTCTCATTAAATCTTCAATAGTTTTTAATGGGTTTTACTCATGAGGCTTTTAATCCCTGTACTATACAGGTAATAAAATGATTTCTATGCCAGTTGTGAGAATACTCACTGCGATGGAAACTAAAGTAAAGAGAGCTAGGACCAAATTATTTGGAGTGAGAGGCTTTCCTTTTCTTAGTAGATTTTCAGCTTCACGGGTTAGATGTTTGATCTGACCTCAAGTGGGAAGATGAGGAAGATGAGCCCTCATCATCCTCCTTCTGGGGTCTGGAGTCGAGGGATGCTTCACAAGCTTGCTCATGATATGGTTTGATTCTTCTATATGGCCCTTCTCTAATTGTTCTTGGACAAGATCACTTAAAACCTTTAATTTTCTGAAGAAAGAGGCCACTGCTCAACCCAAACTGGTTTTTCTGTAGTCCATTTCAGTCGAATAGGTTCAGGAGAAACATAGTTATTTTTACAAGCAGTGGCCGCTAATGAAAAGGCCGATATCCCAAACCAGATTTGTCCATTTTAATCTCAGATTCAATAGGTTCCACTCTCCCCTGATGATGTCTTCCTAATCCCAATCCGGGAATGTAACCCTGTTTCTGCAACATTTTTTGGCTTTGATGACTATATTGATCTACTGGCGGTAAGTAAATTTCTGCATGCCACTGTTGTAATAAATCTCTTCCCCATAGATTGATAGGGAGTTGAGCAACATAAGGTTTCAATCTAGCTGGCTGCCCATCTGGTCCTTCACAATTAAGCCATTGGGCACTCTTTTTGAGACCCTCTGCTTTTCCTAACCCAGTGACTTCAATATCAGCTGGCTGAAGAGGCCAGGTGTCTGGCCAATGTAAATGGCTAATGATTGAAACATCAGCACCAGTATCAATCAATCCTCTAAAAGACTTCCCATTTATGATAACTTGACAAGTGGGTCGTTCCTCTAGGACCTTTTCTGATAAAAACACTCCTGCCCCTCCTGTGGTATTGAATCTCTTCTGTCTAAAATTATTCCTGTCTTTTTTCTTCTGGACTCTAGGTAAAATTAAGATTTGAGCAATCCGATCCCCTTTTTTAATTTTCCAAGGAATCGCAGTGGAAACCATCACTTGTACTTTATCATCCCTGTTATTATCCAATATCCTGGTATGAACTCGAACTCCTTGTTCTGTTAGCTCTGCCCTTCCTATTATCAATCCTATTGTATCTGATGGTAATGGATTTCCCAACTTGGTTGTAATAGAAGTAGGAGTTTCGCTAGGAAGGAGAATTAAATCCTGTAAACTAGGGAGATCTACTGTGATGTCGAACTCTGGTGCAGAGCGTAGTTCCAGGGAGTCTGGCTCTTGTTCCGAATGGGGAATGCTTCCTTGGTTGACGGGGCTGGAAGCTTGCCCCGAGGGTAGTTTCCCAACAAGGGGGTTCCATCTTTATGAAAGATGGACCGGCACTGGTTAGCCCAGTGATTTCCTTTATTACATCTTGGACATAGTCTGGGCTGTTTATTATTGTTGCTAGAAGGTGCTGAAGCTCCATGAGAGAAAGGTCGGGCTCGTGGAAGAGCACGACATTGTTCTTTAATATGTCCTGTCTTACCACAATTAAAACATTTTCCTGAAAATTTGTCTTTAACTTTTAAATTAGCCATTGCTTGGGCTAGCATTGAGGATTTAAAGGACTCCGTCCCCACTCCCTGACATGCTTTAATATATTCGGCTACGTTAGCTTTTCCTTTTAAAAATCCTATGGCCTTTTTGCAATCAGTGTTTGCATTTTCATATGCTAACAATTGAAAAATAGTATCAGACACCTCAGAGTTAGTAACTTGCCGTTTTAATGCCTCTTGTAAACGAGCTAGAAATTCAGTATAAGGTTCCTTAGGGCCTTGTAGGATCTTTTGAAAAGAAATATTTATTTGACCCGTAGATTCAATTTTATCCCATGCCGTTAAGCAACATTGTCTAATCTGTTCAACAGCCAAATCATTCATTCTTAATTGATCTTGAAGATTACTCCAAGGACCAATCCCTAACAATTGTTCCATTGTAATTGGAAGATTTCGAGCCTGATTACGATTAGCAGTAATTTGGGCATGATCTTGCCACCAAGACTTAAATTGTAAATATTCACTAGGTGATAGCACAGCACGGGTTAAGCTATGCCAATCAGCAGGAATCATACGATTTCCTTCAGCTACTCCCTGCACGATTCCTTTTGTAAAGGGAGAATTAACACCATAGTTTTGAACGGCCTGTTTTAATTCTTTAAGAATTTTAAAAGGAAAGGGCTCATGAATGAACTCGTAAACTCCATCAGGGTTGGCGGGATCAATGCCTGGAGCCACTGTCTCCCTGACGGTTACTGGAAAGGCTAAGTGTATGGCATCCAAATCGCCTTCCCTTTGAGCCTGTAAAATTCCCTGTTGAATGGATGATAGGTGGTGTTCAGGGATAGCGCTCACTTTCTTTACAACCCTGGAAGTAGAGGCTTGAGGAGTCCGCGTCACCTTACTCCTAATAGGAGGCAATTGAGGAATATCAGAATCAACAATTGGAGCCGAAGGCTCAGGAGCCAGATATTCTCTATGATAATTTTGTTCAGGGACTGCATACTTAGATTCTTCCAACAAAGGTGTAAACTCCCCTTCTTCCTCTAAGTCCTCTGTGGTCTCTGGAAGTTCTAAAACTGATTTAATTAAGTTCCAAGTACTCCAAATGGACTCAGGAATTCGAATGCCCTCATCCTGCAAAATCCTAAATTCCATTCCTACCATTTCCCATATCTTTAAATATAATGTTTCTGATGTAAAAAGCCAATCACAATGTCTCTCAATAGTCTGAAAAAGTTTCAAAAGCTTACTTTCACTTGTTTTTGCACCCCCCTTTTTAAGGAGTTGTCCAAACACACAAATGTAAGGATTATAGTTTCCCATTTTACCCCGTAAATACCTGAGAGAGGGAACTTATCTGCAGGATTTTTTTAGCGTGGCCACACAAAATTCCTCCCTTCTTCTCAGGGCTCCACAGCACTTCCAGTGAATAAAATTTCCACTGTAGTCGCGGTCCTTCGTTCCTTGTGCCTGCCTGTTTGTGAGCGTGCCCCACGTTGGGCGCCACTTGCCGGGGCCAGCTCAGCAGGATGGGGAAGAACGGGTGCTGTGGAACTTAAGGAAAAATAGTTAACATAAAACAAGACACAGAGACATTTATCTTAAGTAAAGGTGGGAGCCAGGGACTCAAGGTCTCAGGGACCAAGAGCGCGGAACTCAAGGTCTCAGGGACCAAGAGCACCGGGGAACTCCAGATCTCAGGGACCAAGAGCGCTGCCTCAAGAAACCACACTGCTTTTATTGTGAGATTAAGTGAGGAGTGGCTATGGGTGGATGATATAAGTTCTTTTACTATTTAGAAAGCCACTTAGGTGGTAAAGGGTTAAGCTCTTACTCTGACCTCTAGGCACATAACAGTACTTAAGCTTAAGTCATTTATGCCTTTAGGTCTTTGCTCTTAAGCTTAAGTCATTTACCAGCACTGTGACTGTTTTTCCAAGAAGGAAGATGGGATAAAGTAAGACAAGAAGATGGGATAAAGTAAAGAAGGACAAGATGGAGTTTTCAAGGAAACATGTCTTGCAACAATGGAGGATGGAAGAGAATATTCCATGCAAATGGGACTCAAAAGAAAGCTGGAGTAGCAATACTCATATCAGACAAAATAGACTTTAAAGTGAAGAATATTTTAAGGGACAAGGAAGGTCAATACATAATGACCAAAGGATCAATCCAAGAAGAAGATATAACAATTTTAAATATCTATGCATCCCACATAGATTCACCACAATATATAAGGAAACTGCTAACAACCTTAAAAGGAGACATTGACAATAACACAATCATAGTGGGGGAATTTAACACCCCACTTAAAGGAATGGACAGAACAACCAGACAGAAAATCAATAAGGAAATACAGGTCCTGAATGAAGCATTAGACCAGATGGACTTAATAGATATTTATAGGATATTCCATCCAAAAGCAACAGAATACACATTATTCTCAAGTGCACATGGAACATTCTCTAAGATTGATCACATCCTGGGCTGCAAATCCAACCTTGGTAACTTTAAGAAAATCGAAATCATATCAAGCATCTTTTCCGACAGCAGTGCTATATGACTGGAAATCAACAACAAGAAAAAAGGCTTCAAAAAACAGAAACACAAGAAGATGAAACAACATGCTATTAAAACAACCAATGGATCACTGAAGAAATGAAGGAGGAAATTAAAGAATACCTAGAAGCAAATGACAACAAAGATACCACACTCCAAAACCGATAGGATGCAGCAAAATTCATTCTAAGAGCAAAGTTTATAGCAATACAAGTCCACCTCAGAAAATAAGATAAAGCTCAAATAAACAGGCTGACTTTATATCTAAAGCAGCTCGAGAGAGAAGAACAGACAAGACATAAAGTTAGTAGAAAGAAAGAAATCATAAAGATCAGAGCAGAAAGCAATGAAATAGAAATGAAGAAAACCATAGAAAAGATCAATGAAACAAAAAGCTGGTTCTTTGAAAATATCAACCAAATTGATAAACCCTTAGCCAGACTTAGCAAACAAAAAAGAGAGAGGACTCAAATCAATAAAATTAGAAATGAAAAAGAAGTAACAACGGACATCACAGAAATACAAAGGATCATAAGAGCCTACTATATGCACCTATATGACAATAAAATGGAAAACCTAGAAGAAATGGACAAATTCATAGAAAAGTATGATCTTCCAAGACTAAACCAAGATGAAATAGAAAAGATGAACAGACCTATCACAAGAACTGAAATTTAAACTGTGATTAAAAAACTTCCAACAAACAAAAGTCCAGAACCAGATGGCTTCACAGGAGAATTCTATCAAACTTTTAGAGAAGAACACCTATCCTTCTGAAACTATTCCAAAAAATTGCAGAGGAAGGGATACTCCCAAACTCATGCTATAAGGCCACCATCACCCTGGTACCAAAACCAGACAAAAACAAAACAAAACAAAAAAAACTACAAAAAAGAAAACTACAGGCCAATTTCACTGATGAACATAGATGCAAAAATCCTCAACAAAATGCTGGCAAAGCACAACAACAATATATTAAAAGGATTGTACATCATGATCAAGTGGGATTTATCCAAGGAATGCAAGGATTCTTCAATATCCGCAAATCAAGCATTGTGATACACCACACTAACAAACTGAAGAATATAAACCATATGATCCTCTCAATAGTCTCAGAAAAAGCCTTTGACAAAATCCAACACCCATTTCTGATAACAACCCTTCAGAAAGTGGGCATAGCGGGAACCTAATTCAACGTGATAAAGGCCATATATAAAAAACCCACAGCTAACATCATTCTCCATGGTGAAAAGCTGAAATAATTCCTGCTGAGATCAGGAGCAAGACAAGGATGTCTGCTCTTGCCACTACTATTCAGCAGAGTTTTGAAACTCCTAGCCACAGCAATCAGAGAAGTAAAAGAGATAAAAGGAATCCAAATTGTAAAGGAAGAAGTAAAACTCTCACTATTTGCAGATGACATGATACTATAACTAGAGAATCCTAAAGACTCTACCAGAAAACTGTTAGAGCTCATCAGTGAATTTGGCAGTCACAGGATACAAAATTAATACACAGAAATTGACTGCATTTCTATAAACTAACAATGAACGATCAGAAAGAGAATTTAGGGAAGCAATCCCATTTACCATTGCATACAAAGGAATAAAATACCTAGGGGTAAACCTACCTAAAGAGACAAAAGACCTGTACTCTGAAAACTATAAGCCACTGATGAAAGAAATCAAAGATGAGACAAATAGATGGAAAGACATACCATGCTCTTGGATTGGAAGAGTCAATATTATCAAAATGACTATACTACCTAAGGCAATCTACAGATTCAATGCAATCACTATCAAATTACCAAGGACTTTTTTCACAGAACTTGAACAAAATATTTTAAAATTTGTTTGGAAGCACAAAAGATCCAGAATAGCCAAAGACTTCCTCGGAAAGAAAAATGGGGCTGGAGGAATTAGGCTCCCGGACTTCAGACTATACTACAAAGCAACAGTCGTCAAAACTGCATAGTACTGGCACAAAGACAGAAATATAGATCAGTGGAACAGGATAGAAAGCCCAGATTTAAACCCACGCACTTATCAGCCAACTAATCTATGACAAAGGAGGCAAGAATATACAATGGAGAAAAGACAGCTTGTTCAATAAGTGGTGCTGGGAAAACTGGACAGCCACATGGAAAAGAATGAAATTAGAACACTCCCTAACACCATACACAAAAATAAACTCAAAATGGATGAAGGACCTAGATATAAGACCAGACACTATAAAACTCCTAGAGGAAAACATAGGCCAAACACTCTCTGACATAAACGACAGCAACATCTTCTCAGATCCACCTCTTAGAATAATGACAGTAAAAACAGAAATAAACAAATGGGACCTGATCAAACTGAAAAGTTTCTGCACAGCAAAGGAAACCTTAAACAACACGAAAAGACAACCCACAGAATGGGAGAAAATCTTTGCAAGTGAATCGACTGACAAGGGATTAATCTCCAAAATCTATGAACACCTCCTACAGGTCAACATCAAAAAAAAAAAAAAAAAAAAAAAAAAAAACCATCAAAAAATGGGCAGAAGATCTAAACAGACAGTTCTCCAAATAAGACATAAGGATGGCCAAGAAACACATGAAAAGATGTTCAACATCACTCATTATTAGAGAAATGCAAATCAAAACCACTCTGAGGTACCACCTTACACCAGCCAGAATGTCCATCATCAAAAGGTCTACAAACAATAAGTTCTGGAGAGGGTGTGGAGAAAAAGGAACCCTGTTACACTGTTGGTGGGATTGTAAATTGGTGCAACCACTGTGGAAAACAGTATGGAGATTCCTCAGCAAACTAAAAATAGAACTACCATTTGATACAGCAATCCCACACCTGGGCATCTATCCAGAGAAAACCATGACTCAAAAAGACACATGTACTCCAATGTTCTTTGCAGCACTATCTTCAATAGAAAGACATGGAAACAACCTAAATGTCCATTGACAGAGGAGTGGATCAAGAAGATGTGGTACACATACACAATGGAATATTACTCTGCCATTTAAAGGAAAGAAATATTGGCATTTTTAGCAACATGGATGGACCTAGAAATTTTTGTGCTATGTGAAGTCAGTCAATGAGACACCAACATTAAATGCTATCACTGACATGTGGAATCTGAAAAAAGGACAGACTGAACTTCTTTGCAGAACAGATGCTGACTCACAGACCTTGAAAAACTTATGGTTTCCAAAGGAAACAGTTTGGGGGGTGGGGGGAGGCACTGGGGATTTGGGATGGAAATCCTATAAAATTGGATTGTGATGATCATTGTACAACTATAAATGTAATAAATTCAGTTGAGTAAAAAAAAATAAAAATAAAAACGTTTGGAAATATTTTCAACTTTTGGTTAGTGTAGTTTCTTGCTATTTAAGTAAATATGTATAAGGTATATCTAGGAAATAAATATACTGAGATTTCCCTAAGCACATTTTCCTCAGTTTTCCACCAATATTTTGAGACTTTCTTGTAAGATAGGCAGTTGCTTTTTGATCATGTTGAAGTAGTAGAAAAGATTAGTTGAAAGGAATACTGTTCAGTTTAGAATACAAAGCTATTTAGAGCTGCAAAAAAAACATTTTAGAAAAGCAATTTCCTTCAGAATTCCCATCATGGTGCAGCAGAAACAAATCTGACTGGGAACCATGACATTGAGTGTTCAATCCTTGGCCTCGCTAAGTGGGTTAAGGATCCGGCGTTGCCTTGAGCTGTGGTATAGGTCACAGATACAGCTTGGGTATGGCATTGCTGTGGCTGTGTAGTAGCCAGCAGCTGTAGTTCCAATTAGCTTTCTAGCCTGGGTACCTCCATACACTGAGGGTGTGGTCCTAAAAAGCTGAAAAACAACAACAACAAAAACATTTATCTTCAAAACAACTGCTGCAGGATTTCTCATTGAGGTTGGGCAGATTAAGAACCCAGCATAGTGTCTGTGAGGGTGCAGGTTCTATCCCTGGCCCCATTCAGTAGGTTAAGGATCTGGCATTGCTACAAGCTGCAGCTCAGATCCAGCATGGCTATGATTGTGGCAGAAGCCAGCAGCTGCAGTTCCAATTTAACCCCTAGCCTGGGAACTTCCATATGTTGCCAAAGCAGCTGTAAAAGGAAAAAAAAAACAAGAAAACAAAAAACAACTACTCCAAACTTTTATGAAATATATAGAATTGATTTCAATATTGAACTGTCATCACTTTTATAACATTATAAATACACAATCTAATAAAAATAACAAAACTTTACTACATAAATTTCTGTGAGAAATAAGAAGTTCACCTGAAGTCTTCCAGGGTAAAGGAAATGTGAAAATTTTGCATTGCTCTCACCTTAAAGTTCACAGTAAAATGCCTACATGAGGCTGAATCAGGAACATTAGGTAGCCTCTTTTAAAATTCACAGTGCACAATATACTTTATTTTTCTCTGAAGTCTCATTTTATAGACTATTATTGGAAGCAAAATAGTCTACTTGATGGAGCAGTGGACTGATTCAATATGTCAGATTCCATGTTCCTATCCAGTAGACTGACAAAAAGTCACAGGAATTTAATTTAAAATAGGGCAAATCAAGCATTGCTTTATAAAGACCATTTGCATGTCATGTAGGAGATCTTAAACAAAAGTACTTTTGTGGTTATCCGAGCACATAAATACCTGGGCAACTTTTAAAAGCTGAACATCTTTTTCACTCTATCAAAATTGTACTATGAAGGATAACCTAGTGGATTTTTTTCTTCACTGATAAAACAGATCTCAAATATTGAGCAAAGTAGATAAAATAGCACTTCTTATGCTACTTATGGCTATAGCCTTGCAATGTAAAGTTGGTATAAGCAGTTCTGGGGGAAAAAGTTTTAATTATTGACTTTTTTATTTTCAGAACAGTAAAAGAGTTTAATCTACTTAGCTGGTGAGTAATTAACTGGAAATATTATAATATATTTTTGTTAACTTTGAAAGCTTTTGATTATATCAAAAAAAATTTTATTCCTAGAATTCATTTGAGGATTTGTTTCCATTTATTTATCTATGAATAAATAGGTAAGTCTATTTATTCATATCTCTGAAATGTATATATGTGTTTGTCTATATACAAAGCATAGGAATTCAACATTAGTAGGTAACTGAAATGCAAATTTTGAGAACCTAATGAGAAATGTCAATCCTGTGTTTAGACTATATGTTAATGGAAACACACGTGTGTGTGTATATATATATACACACACACATATATATATATACACCTACCACTCTCTTTATATTTTACTATTTTATATTATAAAAATATGTTTCTTATTTTTTTCTGATAAAATACAAGGGATAATATATGTATTTTTATGTCATTAAGTTAAAATGCAAATTTGGGGAAAATATTTTAAAATATAAACTCAATGAGAAACTGCCTCCTATTAAAGGTATGTTCTCTGTGAACATTTATATCCATATATGCGAAAGAAATATGGAAAATTGTGGTCACGGTCATAAACTGTTTTATCCAATAAAATCTGTTTTAAGATAGAAAATATCTTGCCATAAATGAAGAAATGATGACATTGTTCTTGTCATTCTACATATTTGTGGTGTGCACTTTGCCCACGTGCATCCTTTTCATGTAGTTATGTCATTGTGCCTGTGCTCTCTTACATTCACCTGGGGTGCTCACCAGGGTTCACTTCAGTTACAGCTGCCCTTTTAAACCATAGCACCTGAAATAAGTAGTTAATCAAAGAAGTAACAGCAGTGCACAACAGGAAGCATCATACATGCTGGTGTTTTCTTGTTTAAATATTACAAAATGTTATTTTTGAATGTTGGAAAAATGATAGGATGGGGGAGAACTAATTAGAGAGCTACTGGAGAACAAATCATGCACTAATAGGAAAGAATGCTTTTGAAGCAAAAGCAAAACAAAAAAACAAGAGATTGATCTCTATTGCATTGTCAAATTGTACACATTCTCCTTCTCTGCATAAGTTGAATATATGTTATGTTTAATTTAAGGGCATCTAAGATTTAAAGCTCTGAGATGACCTCCTCTCATGAATGTTCACAGGGATTTTTAAGAAAATCTCTAAAGCTGTTGATGTAAGAGGGAAAAACTGTAATGGAATTACCTAGTTCAGAATGTAGAATACCTCAAATAGAAGGAACAAAATTGTATAAGAACTCATGTAATCTAATAAAAATGGATTATTCCTTATTACAGAATTTATTTAATGAAGAAAACTCAGTTATATTTTCCTATAGTAAAGTATACATTTTTATGATTGATATAAATCAGTTATCTACCCAACACATTTCATTTTCTTTCACTTTGTGAACCTCTCTTTCTCTCTCAAGCACTGGTGTACTCACTCTTGCTTTCATGTACACACATAACATAAAGTATTTCTAATTCATTGATAAATCAGAGAGGCAAAGGTACAGTGATTTTCCTAAATTTTATTTGACTTTACCTTAGTTCACACACACACACACACACACACCACACACACAGAAAGAAAAGTACAGTAGATCAGAGAACAGTCATGGTGTTCAATTGACCCAATTATCTAAAAGTTATTTTTAAATGGTTATAAAATTGATAGACAACATTTTAGAGTGGATAATATCATTATCATACAAAATACAGAGAGTAAATTTTCACTTCACAGAAAATACCAGAATAACTATTATCATTTTTTCTTATTTTTCACTGAGATTCAATTTTTTAACTGTAATAGATAAGCTAGGAATTACTACCCTAATTAAAATGGAAAAATATAATAAATTGATAAATAAAGAAAAGGAGGAAATAGACATTCTCAAATGTTGCTATTATAAATTAACAAAATAATTTAGTGAAAGAGTTTACAACATTCTATGATAATTTAATATGTGCAAATGCCAGGATCCGACAATTTATGTAGTAGAAGCAAATGCATTCAAGGAGTATGATGCTCCAAGACCTTTGGTGTTCAGTATAAAAAGAACTACAGGGAGAACTTTAGAAGTATTTTTTTCTACAATTTAGAAGATGACACCTTACACTGTGAAAGCCAGAGGATTTTTCTTACTACCGTTCTGATTCTAGAATTTGTAGGTGTAAGGGGACCCTGAGTTCTTCCTGTAGAGTGCCTTTGGGACATATGATAGAGAGCACAGATGTGGAATGACCTTGCATCTAGTCTATGAGGACTGCCTGAGGGGAGACCTCAACAGTCAGGGTTGGTAAACAACTAAATGTCCAGGGATGAAGGAAGACTAAAATAAATGACTCAGAGAGCTCTAAGATGCCTCACATTAGTCAAGAGTACATCCAGCTGGGAGCCTTCAAAGTGCCCAGGAAAGTGTCCCAGGAGGGCAAGCATCACCGTTAATTATCTGTTAGTCTCAGAGAGTTCCACTGCAAAACCAAGTAAAAGCTGTCAATCCCCTTTGTTATCTCTCCTCCGCCTACTTGAAAAGTGATTCTGGCTGGATTTGTAGATGGCCAGTGGGGGAGGAGAAGAACTTGAAGGTTTTAAATTTATAATAAGAAAATAAAAGCATCCTGCTTTCTTTCCCCTGAAGCTTCAGCCTAAGCCAATCCCAAAATGGGTAACATAAGATTTAAAGCTAAACAATTTCAAAATGTTGACTATCACATAGGCTGGGATATGTTATTTTCAAAATTGAGAATTTTTTTTATGACAAAGTGAACAAAGCGTATTTTATTACTGGAGAATGACCAAATCAGTCTTCAACCTGACTAAATCTTCATTAAGCTGCAGAGGATATTCACCCTCAAATAACAAGATTTAAGGAAACAGGGAGAGGGAAAAAAAAAAAAGTAAAGCTATGTGAACTATGTATTGATTACAGTACATATAATGTTTAACACAATCATTTACATATACTAACAAGTGAAAACAGCAAGTTGGCACAATGATACAAAGAAAATGACCTAATTTAGGCTTTTTAAATGCATCGATGTAAAGTATCCATCGATATATTACATAAATGCATACATTGTATTAATGCAGAGTAGAGGACCCTACTCAGTCTCTACAAAATATTTAGGTTAGACTACTTCTGAATAGGAAGAAAAGAGACTTCAAGCAGGGGATAAAGGGAACTTATGTACAGTACTTTTTTGGCGGGGGGCAAAGGCAACAAATGATATGTTTTGTGTATTTAATAATTCATTTAACAGTTGCTCAAATGTCCTTGGGAAAACTCCTAAAATCTAATTTTTGAATTTTAATTATTACAATCATGATAGCTATAGGAGGTCTTTAAGAGCGACTTTTATATCACTGCTTGCTTTTCTGAATTATCTGAGATTCTATGTTCAGATACTGACTATCCATTCTGCAGACTTTTTCAGAATTTGTTTTCTTGACATTTATCCTCGGTTTTAAAACATTTATTATTCTTTAAATAGCAGTTTGTTGGCATTGTAGACACATATTCATTTGACATTTAAGGAAAAGACTATATCTTCTGTATTAATCAGTTTCATTTTTTTTTTAATTGAGACTAGTTGAATAACTTAGGAAGAAAAAAAGGAATGTCAAGGCAGCATACTATAATATCAAATAAATACTAAACATGGCCTATCAATGAATTTTTTTGTACTATTATTTGATCCAGAATATGAAACTCTTTTGCTCAAATCCAATTTACAGGTTAGCAAATCTCAGGAGATAAATACGAAATCAAAAGCTGCCAATGAATTCAGATATCTTGGGACTATTTTTATCAATTCATAATTCCCACTTGCCAGATTGTAAACTACATAAAAGAGTATGCACCATCTTAGGACATTTCCATAAAATAGTCAAGAAGGCAGAGTACCAATTTGATTCAAACCCATTTGCTTTAAAATAAGCTTCTCAAATTTTCAGTCTAAATGTACTTTAACCTATATATTGATAATATTATCAGTTTTAATGCAAATGACAGTAACATATCATATGCATATTTGCATGGCATGCAGCATAGATAAACAGACTTTTAGAATAGCTTTTGGGACAATTACAGAGGCTGATAGCCTTATAAGAAGGTTACTAGGAAGAGTAACATTCACAATCTATTTATATTTACACTTTATATGATTTCTGTAATTTCACACATCAGATTAAATTCACATGGCATTATAAATGAGAGTTTTACCAGGCACTTTTCAAAATAACAACTAATACCCAGACTAGCCTTAAAAAATACTTAATATTATTGCTAGGGCTTATACAACATTTATAAAATGTGGCATTATATTTAGTTGTTATGGGAATAATTATATAAAACTCTTTGTACAACTGATATAATGTGAACAATATGGAAAATGTTTAAAGCACAGGTGGAATAGATCCTTCAACAAAAACACATTTTTAAAGGAATAAATGTTACAGCCGCATCCAATTAGATTGACTGCTAGTTTATTTTCTTGCCCAAACCTGTTAGACTTGTCAAGCTCCTCAGCTTCTCTCTGTGGCATGTCCTTTGATGCTTGCTTTGCTGAATGCCTGTCATTGTCAGTGGGGATTCCACCTGTATACCAATTTTAGAAGATGCCTTCCACAAAATGTTGAAAGTATCCATTGGGCCTCTCAAGGAAGGTGAAGACACCCTCAACCAGCAAAGTATGACTGTTTCAGAAATTAATGCTTCTTTTCCCTCCCTTTAAAATTATAAGTTCTAGGGCCTTTTTTTTTTTTTTTCTTCAGTTACAAAGTATTATTTCAGAAACCTAAAATAGGCAGTAGATACACATGACACTCCATTGTGAAGAACGGATCATTAACTGGCTTATATCAGTATACTTATCCATCACTAATAATTAACACTTTTCATTTGTGTTATCCTAACTGTAGTAAAAAATGTAGATATTTCAGTGCTCTTTATTCATCGAAAGAGTCAATATTATCAAGCATTTCCAGCAAGTATTGCTATAAACATAGAGAAGAGTAATCTTCTGATACTAAAAAAAATACTAGTTCTTTATATAAAATGTTGACAAGCTAGTCTTCCTAAAGGAAGGAAATATCCAGTTATCTTATGGAGGTTTAGGAGAAGAAAGGAGAAAAAAACTCAGGCTTGGTTCAATCATAGAATCATTTATGTCAAAAACTGACGGGAATTATAGATACTGCCTAGAACAATCCTGACTTCATCTCAAAGTGGAAGATATTGAAGCCCATGGAGACTTGGTGGCTTAAAAAGTGAGATGTCTTTTATGAATTATGTAATCAATTAAAATGTTATTTCAACTGTCTCATCAAAATTGTTTGTGTGCAAGATACACTTAACATTCCATAAACGTCTTACATCCCATTTTTTACTTACGCAATTTAATTTTACTCTCAGAGGTATATTTTCATCTACCGGAAAATTTTACTGTATTTATCTACAGCAATTTGTCTGAAGAAAAAAACAAAACAAAACAGAAATCTCATTTTTCAGTAGTTCACTGTTCTCATTCACAATATAGGATCATAAAGACTATTTTGTGGGAAAAAAAACCTTAGTGATTCTATTACTGAAGGCCCAATTGATTATCAGAAATAGCCTTGACTAGATAATCAAAAAGCCTATGCTGAATTATTGCTAAAATATCTGTTCCATCCACATATGAACAGCATCTTTTATAACGGTATTTATGGTCCCAGAATATCTGTTTCAGTCTACTATGAGGGTTTAGGAATAGATCACATCGGTTAAAATGTCGGTTATTTTTAGAACAAACTTTGAGAAACACTAGAATAGAATAATACATGCTTTGGCTTACTTTTCCCCATTGTGGAAAATATTGACCTAGATTAATTCATATCATGTGTAGTTTTTGAAAGGAAAATTTATTCTAAGATCTCAGTGTTTAGCCATAGAATACAGTGATGTGTGGGACTGAAAAAAAGTTCTTGCAAGATGGCCTTTGGCATCTGTTTAACCTTTGTATAAATCCAACATTTTCTAATTACTGTTTGTATGAACTCAGAGGAGTAACCTAAGACCTCGGAATTTGGATAGTAATTTATATCTTAGCAAGAAGTTTACATAAAAATAAATATGAAATTATACCAGATTTTGATGATTTAATATATTAATCATTATCATCATGATAACCATTCCAGTGAAGGATCAGGTTTCAATAGTACATTTTTGTAATGAACTGTGTTAATTGGCCATGTTATTCATTTCTTTGTTGTTTCATTTCACTGCTTGGAATTATTGAAAAGCCAAAAAACAAAACAAAACAAAAAACTGCATATTTAACTAGCTTATTCTCAAATTATTGCATTAAAAATAAATATCCATTTTTTCTCTATAGTACATAGTTATATTTTTCTTATGTACTTTTGAGAACTTATTTACTTTTCACTTATATTCTAGTTACTATTTTATTTACCACTATTATTTTAAAATCTCAAATTGAAAAGAGTATCATTCCATGTTTTTCAGAAAAAATCTCTATTAATCCCTAATAATATTATGGGAGTTCCCATTGTGGCTCAGTGGTAACAAACCTGACTAGTATCCATTATTGATCCCTGGCCTCGCTCAGTGGATTAAGAATCTTGCATTGCCACAAGGTGCAGTGTAGGTCATATATGTGGTTCTGATCTGGCATTCCTGTGGCTGTGGCATAGGCTGGCAGTTATAACTCCAATTTAACCCCTAGTCTGGAAACTTCCATATGCTGTGGGTGCAGCCCTAAAAAGACATAATAATAATATAACTTTTATCTGTGTCAAACATTATACTTTTCATGGTATGCCTATGAATTTTGAATGTTTTATGAAAAAATCAGCAGTAGCAAATGGTGATTAATTTTGTTATATTTTCACATTATATATTTATTTATCTTCAATATAATTTTTCATTATTACTTTGAAATATATATAAGGTATATAAAATTACATAGCTCCCATTCTAGCGGAAAGTCAGTATTTATTTCTATTGTATCTAAATTTATTCATCATCTCATATTAATAGAACTTTAACATCATGCTGGAGGTAGAAGTGATACACCTAGTCACCACCCTGTCATAGCAGAAACCAATCACAACCTCTTTACTTGAGGTTGGAATTTTTTTTTTCTGCTTTTTAGGGCTACACCTGCAAAATATGGAAATTCCCAGGCTACAGGTCAAATGGGAGCTACACCTGCTGGCCACAGCCATAGCAACGCAGCATCTGAGCCATGTCTGCAACCTACACCACAGCTCATGGCAATGTTGAATCCTTAACCTTCTGAGTGAAACCAAGGATGAGACACAAACTCATGGTTCCTAGTCAGATTCGTTTCCACCGTACCACAACGGGAACTCCAAGGTTGGAAATTGTTTTAGAATTAAGAACTGATAGATGTTTTCAACCAGACTGACAAGGACAATTTACTGAGGAAAAAAAAACGACTATCAAAAACTGTGAATACTATTTTAATCACCAAATAAAAGAAACATTTGAAAGGATGAGACCAAAGAGACCAATTTTTAAGCCATTAGTTCTCAACCAATTTAATGGATATTGAAGGTTCCTGTCTCAACCCTTTATTGTTCTTATTATGGTTTAAATATAACATAGTATATTATATAACATATCATATACTGCTTTATGTCCTTGCTTTCACTGCTGTTTTCCCAACTACGTTGTTATAATCTTCTTCAAAATAAGAGTCATTTTATGTGGTTTCATGACCTCTCTTGTCATAAGGCAATGTGTGACACATAGTGAGGTCAAATAATTATTGGAGTGAATTTGAAAATTTGATTTTTTGTGTATTCTAAAGGCATGAAGAGGTAATGGAAAGTTAGGAGATAAACATTTAGTCTGCAGGCCAAAGGCAAACAGCTGCTAGCTATTTTCATTAGTTTGCAAGTTAAAAATATTTTAACTATTTTGAATCATGGGAGGACAAGTTTAAAAAGGAGAATAAAAGAGAAGAATAAAACTTTTGTAACACAGAAATATGAAATTCACATTTCAGTGTCTCTAAATAAAATTTACCAAACAAAACTCATTTAGATCTCTATTTACTGCTTGGGTGCTATAACAGTGTTGAACAGTTGTAACAGAGGCTCTAAAGCTGGCAAAGTCCAAAATACTATCTGACCCTTTATAGAAAAAAATTTGACACCCCTGTTTTACACTTTTATAGGCCTTTATAATTTATAATACAACTTCATCATCTGTATCTCATTTGAAATTCATAACATTGCTATGAATTATGTCATATTCATCTCCAGTGTGCTGCAAATAAAAAGGAGTACAATCTGTATTTTATAATGAGAAAACTAAGGCTTATAGATTTTAAGTGGTGCTGTCAGGATTTTTAACACAGTTCTTTAGACTCTAAGCTCAATAATTTCACACTAGAATAGTCTCCTTTTCCATTAAACAGTATTAAAGAATTCCAATGTTTTAGTTTATAAAAATCCTATGAACTATACAATCCTGTAGAGTACTTCAATTACAGAGAACTATGGCCCACTATACAATTTCGCCAATACAAGTTAAAAACTTCCAAATGATTTTATGATAGACTATCTTAGGAGTTGATTAAATATCAAATACTTTAATTTCCTAGTTTAAAAAAAATAATAATTTACATGGTGCAACACTGAAGATTTCTCTGTTATTTTCACTTTGTGCCCATCTAATTACTTGTTGTCCATCACTTCTCAGTTGATTTGTAATCTATCAAAATTATTTTTTAATGAAACATATTAGTAAAAATGGTATACTTGGGGTCAACTTCACATCTGTAAAATAGGAATAAACACAAGATGTAGATGGCAAAAATAGTAGCATAAATGCATTATTAAATTCACTACTTGACTCTAATTTCTAGGAAAAAGGGATCATTTTTATAAGTAAGACGGCATTTGCACAGAAACTCATTCTTCTAACAATTGAAGAATAGAGGTAGTTTTCAACTGTAAGAACCAATGCCACTGTTACCTGGAGTAGAGCATATAACTTAAAGAAGATGTTCAGGTGAGTGAAAGAAAAAAGAGAGGTGCTCAATAAGTGGAAAATAAAACACGACTGAGGATTAGGATTCTAATTTTTGATCATTATATATTATGGTGGAAAATAAAACACGACTGAGGATTAGGAGTCTAATTTTTGATCATCAGAGATAAGTAACAAATGTTTTCTACTACAAACAAGGCAAGGCTAATTGGTTAAAGGATGCAAGACTTCGAAAAGAAAATAAAAGGAAGAAAGAGTAGGATGCATGATTCAAAGAATTTTAAAAATTTTAAAAGATGGGTTATCATTCTCTTGTATGTATAACCATTCTGATAAAGAAGAAGCAAAATAAAATACAGTCAATCATAGAAGAAAATACTTGATTTTGCATTCTGTGGAAGTTGCAATTTTAAAATAATGACTAAGCTAACCATATTTAAGTGTTGGAAACAGATATAGTATTTCATAGCTACACATTTGTCAATTGATAAAGAGATGAATTCAGAGAAGAGTTATAATTACTTTGGTTTCAATTGCAAAATTTCACTAGAATTTTCACAAGGGCTTCTTTCTATGTATAAAATTACTGCCTTGGGTATGCCTTATTAACAAAGTAATGAACAAAAATATCAATCATGCAGCAACATGGATGGACCTAGAAATTATCATGCCAAGTGAAGTCAGTCAGACAGTGAGACACCAACATCATATGCTATCACTTACATGTGGAATCTCAAAAAAGGACACAATGAACTTTGCAGAACAGATACTGACTCAGAGACTTTGAAAAACTTATGTTTTTCAAATGAGACAGGTTGCAGGGTGGCGGGATGAGCTGGGGGTTTGGGATGGAAATGCTATAAAATTGGCTTGTGATGATCATTGTACAACTATAAATGTAATAAAATTCATTGAGTAATTTTAAAAAATCAATCAAGTTTTTGTCTTTATTCTAAATAATATCACAGCTAGTTGCCTTCCTAAAGCAATAACCAATTTACAGTTCATTTCATTAGTTTAAGCATCATTTATTGATGGTCAAATAAGGATCCTATAAAGAAGACTGCTTCAAAGCCTTTATATTGTTTAATTAAGATAAACTCTGCTGTCTTTTTGTTGGGCGGGATCTGATTTGTGATACTACATAAATACATAATGTTTTATTTTCTCTTTTTTAAACTTTCTAGTGTTGGTTTCTAGTCTTTGTGATTGACTGGCCTACATTTCACTTCTTTTCATAGCACTGCTTCTGCCATGAGAGCTCATGGAACAAATGTTGGCCTTTGAAGCAGTTACATTTTAAGCAGGTGAATCAGAGTCTTTGTGATTTCTGTATTGACAACACTATAACAGAATATCCTAGGGACAATTAGAAATGTATTGACTGAAGAAAGGTATCCTCCTCATAGGATTTTGAGGTACTCTCTTAAGGATGTCTGTAAAAATCGGGAAAGTAACATCAGTAAGCAAACGAGGGATAGTATATCCAGATTACCAATACTATCCAATAATATACAGCTGTAGAGTATGAATGATACATGCATTTTCTAAATTTCAAGTTAGGGCAAAGATACAGTGTATATATATTTGTATGTATATCTATATCTATTATAACTTTGCCCTAATTTTAAATTTAGAAAATGCTTATATTGTGTATATATTTAGTCTCTACACATACAGGAGTTATAGTCTGTTACTTGCACCTAAAGAAGTTTTAAAGTTAAAAAGGGAAAATAGATTTACCCTACTTTCAAATGAAAAAAATTATTGACTTTTTTTAATTTAAATAGCTCATGATTATTTAGGAAAACTAAGATAATGCAGAAAACTGACATAAGAAAAAAAATTACTGAAATTATAGAGAATGTACTTTTAACTAATTTTTTATATATTTGCATATATTTGCCTATATACATACATGTTTATATCTATATATATACACACACACAAATGTTGACATACACGTGTTTCATAATGAAACATTTCTCCAACAGTGTGATTATGAAAACCCACTTCTCAAAAAAAATCAATGATAAAACTGAAAAAAATTTATCAAGTCAATTTCTTCAGAACTTTTAGAATTAAAAAAATACTTGCAACAATTCAAGGAGCACTTATTAAGGAAAAGTAACATTATCTTGGTAAGAACAAAAAGATTTGTACCAGTCTAATTTTCCCTATCTCTATCCTCCATTCCCAAGCTTCACAATATTCTTGGGAAACAACTACCTTGAAACTATAATAACTGTTAAAACCAAAAGTCTAACAGTCACTAATGGTGTCAAAACAATTTTGCCACTCCCCAAAAGCCTCATTCCTAGATTTTAAAAGTCATTGTATCTGTTCAGTAGGTCCCTATAATGTTCATTCTCGGGGCTTGTGTTTATGTTTTCTGACTGAGAGTACACTTTATGTGAAAAGCCCTAACTCCAGGGCAAATGCTGAAATATTTAGCAAATATTGAAGTTGTGGAAGACTAATACAACTTGGAACAAACAAGAAAGCTGAGCAAAAACTTACAAGGAGACTCTGGGGAATGAGATGAGCATAAAGAGTTACCAGAGTGTTAAAAGCATACCACAACATAAAAACAGGACCCCATACACAAAGGCTGGAGACTTACTAGTTCAAGGCTTTTGAGAAAATCCTCTGTCCCATTGTAGGCCGACCACAAAGCTAACTAAAGACTTAAGTGGGTACTGATAACAAAGAATATCTTTCAAATCATTTGTTCAGAAACATGACAAAAACACACAGGAACAGTAACAAAAAGAAAAATAACAAAGCCTAAGGAGATAGAGGTATCTGATTTCCAGTGCTGCAACACTGTATTATTTAAAATTTCAACAACAAAAAAGACATGCAAAAATATGAACATATACCCCATACATTGGGGAAAAGGAAAAAAAAACAATCAATAGAAATTGTTTCTGAGGAGGCCCTGATGCTGAGCTTATTAGACAAAGACTTAAAATCAGCTATTAATTTTGTTCTGAATTAAATGAAATTATGGCTAAAGAATTCAAGGAAAGTGTTAAAACAATCTCTCACAATAAAAAAAAGAGGAAAGATGGAAAGATGGAAATTTTAAAATAAAGAATAAATTAGAAAATCTAGAGTTAATACAGTGACCGAAATTTTAAAAATCACTAAAGGGCCCCAAATATATTTGAACAAGTAGGATAAGCAAACTCGAAAGAAGATTGAGCTTAGTTTGAAAAACAGAAAAAAAAATAATGGAGAAAGAGCAGAACCACAGAAACCAGTGAGACAGCATCAAACACTTACAAACACATAAAGAGAGTCTAAAAGAAGAAACGGAAAAAGAGGCATAAAGAATATTTAAAGAAAGAATAGGTTCATTTTTTTTTTCTTTTTTTTTAAGGGCCTGTGGCATATGGCAGTTCCCAGCCTAGGGGTCGATTCAGAGCTGGAGCTGCCAGCCTATACCACAGCCACAGAAACACCAGATCTGCGACTTATGGTGAAACTTGTGACAACACCAGATCCTTAACCCACTGAGCGAGTCCAGGGATCAAACCCATATCCTCATGAGTACTAGTCAGATTCTTAACCCACTGAGCCACAGTGGGAACTCCCTCAATAATTTTAAAATATTGAAACAATCCAGGGTACGTTCTCTGACCACAATGGAATGAAATTAGAAATCAGTAACAATAAGAAAATTGAAATATTCACAAGTTAAATAACAATATATATATCTCAACTTAAGTTCAACCTGAATAGGGCTACACCAAGACATATAATTTAATTACCAGAAGTCAAAGACAAAGGATTTTAAGAGCAGTAAGGGAATATATATACAAGGGAACTCCCATAATAATGTGGATGTATTTCTCAAACTTTTCAAGATAGGAGAGAATAGAATGACATATTTTAAAATATTGAAGGAAAATAATAGTCAACCAAGACTATACTTAGCAAAGTTGAGTGAGTTCATTACCAACTGCCAAGAAATGTTAAAGGGAGTTCTTTGAATGGAAGTAAAAGAACACAAATTAACAACACAAAAACATAAAAATGTAAATCTCACTGATAAAGAGAAATATATACTCAGAGTTAGATTTTGCAATATGATAATAGTGGTGCATAATTCATTTACAACTCTAGTTTAAGAGTTTTTAAAAAATGAACCTAATAAAAGTAATCATAACTATAATAATTTGTTCTACCCAAGGCAAAGTGGCACAGTATGATCACTCTAAGAAAAACGGGAGGTTTGAGGATGAAAAGTAGCAGCAAGTCATGAAAAATGAACTGAATAAAAAGAGAAGTAACACATGTGGCTATGTTTTAGTTATACTGAAATATATATGTATATTTTTCTGCCAATTAAATCTACTAATTAAAATATTAAGCACCATATGTGCTACCTATGGTCTTCCTGTCTGTTTATAGTTATTAAATTCCCAATTCCCAACAAATATGCAGAAACTGCAGCACTCACTCAGCTCTTTTTCCTCAGATATGTGAGTTTCCACCCTATGGAGACTATCCAGATTCTAAGTTTTAACAATTCCAATTTCTTCCCTTTGTTCCCATAGCTCTTGGAGTGTAAGTTGCCTTTTGCAGTTGCTACACAATATTTGAAACAGTCATTCAGTTCCCTCTTGATGGTATAATAAAATACCAGGTATTATCCATTCATCCATTGATAGCAATTAGGTTGTTTTCATATCTTGGCTATTGTAAGTAATAGTGCAATGAACAAAGGAGTGCAGGTAAGTCTGTGATAGCTGTTTTCATTTCCTATAGCTATATATCCAGAAGTGGGATTGTGGGATCATATGCTAGTTCTGTTTTAAATTTTTTGAGGAACCTCCATACTGTTTTCCATAGTGGTTGAACCAGTTTACACCCTCAACAACAGGGTAAAGTGTTCCCTTTTTTCCATTTCCTTGCCAACACTCGCTATCTCTTGTCTTCTTGATGACATTCATCCTAACAAATATTCAGTGATCATCATGGTTTTGATTTGCATTTTCTTGATGAGTAGTGATGTTCAGCTTCATTTCATATTGCTGGCCATCTGATTGTCTTCATTGGGAAAATATTTATTTAGTTCCTCTGCTTATTTTTAATCAAAACTTTTGTTGTTGTTGCTAATTTATGTAAGTGTTTTATATATTTGGGATAACACCTATCTGATACATGAATGCAGATAACTTCCTGCATTCTCTAGTTTGCCTTTTCATATTCTTCTGTGCAAAACCTTTCATTCGATGTAGTCTCACTTGTTGATTTGTGCATTTGTTGTTTGTGTTTTGTGGTGTAATATCCAAACTCTCATTGCCAAGACCAATATCAAAGAGTTTTCTCCATATGTTTTTTTCAAGGAGTTTTAAGGTATCAGGTCTTATGTTTAAGTCTCTAATCTATTGCAAGTTTCTTGTCAGTGTGCAATATAGGGTCTGTTTCACTTTTCTGTGGTTGTCCAGTTTTGCCAACACCATTGACTGAGACAGTCATTTCTCCTTGAGTGTTCTTGTTTCTCCTGTCAAATACTGGTAAACTATATATATGTATATATATGTGTGTGTGTGTGTGTGTGTGTGTGTGTGTGTGTGTGTGTGTGTATACACACATATATATATGGGAATGAAATTTAATTTTGGGCTTTCTATTCTATTCCATTTGTCTGTGAGTCTATGCTTATGCCAAAAGCATATTGTCTTAGTTACTATAGCTTTGTAGTATATTTTGAAAAGAGAAAGTGCGATCCTAGTGGTATTATTCTCTCTCAGAATTGCTTTAGCTATCCAGGGTCTTTTGTAATTCCATACAAATTTTGAGATTGTTTATTCTATTTCTGTGGGAAATTCCTTTGTAATTTTTTATTCTCTTTCTTTGGGAAATTCCATTGGAATGCATTGAACGTATAGATGACTTTGGATATTATGTCCATTTTAACAATATTAATTCTTCCTATCTATGAACTCAGGATATTCTTCCATTTGTTTGCATATTTATTTATTATTTATTTTTCCAATCAGTTTGTAGTTTTCATTACATGGAACTTTCACTTACTTGGTTAAATTTATTTCTAAGATTTTATTATTTTTTGATACTATTGTAAATGAGGTAGTTTTCTTTATTTCTACAAATATGTGGAAATTAACACACTCCTGAAACAACTGATGGATTAAAGATGAAATCATAAGGGAAATTTTAAAAAATCTCAAAGTAAATGAAAATGGAAACACAAAATGCTAAAACCCACAGTATGCTACTGAAGCAGTTTTGAAAGGAATGGTTAAAGAAGCAAATGCACACATTAAGAACAGAGGAAGATCTCAAATAAACAATCTAACTTAACACCTCAGCAAACTCAGTAGTGAACAAACTGAGGCCAAGATTAGGAGAAGGAAGAAAATAACAAAAATCAGATTGGAAATAAAGATATATAGACCAGAAAAGAAATATAAAAGATAAAAAAATCTGAGAGCTTGTTTTTCTAGAAGATAAACAAAATTGGCAAAGCTTTAGCTAGACTAAGAAAGAGAGAGATAGGACTCAAATAAATAAATGCAGAAATGAAAGAGGAGACATTATAACTGATATTTCAGAAATACATAGGATCATAAGAGTATACTATGTACATTTTTATGCCAATTGGATTACCTGGAAGAAATGAAGAAATACCTAGAAACATACAACTGCTAAAACTGAGTCAGAAAGAAAATCTAAACAGACCAATAATGAATAAGGAGATTGGATTGGTAATCAAAAACCTCTCAACACAGAAAATCCCAGGATCATATGCTTCAATGGTGAATTCTATGAAACATTTAAAGAAGAAGCAATGCTAGTTCTTCTCAAACTCCCAACTTGGAAGAAAAGGGATCACTTTGAAGTTCATTTTAAGAAGGCAGTATTAACCTGATATCACACCCAGATAAGGACACATAAGAAAATATATATCTGATAAATAGAGATGCAAAAATTCTAACTAAATATTAGCAAACTAAACCGAGAAATATATTAAAAGGATTGTAAACATGGCCAAGTGGGATTTATCCCTTGGATGTAAACCAATAAATGTGATACACCACATTACTAGGGTGAAAAAAAATGTGATCACACCAGTATACATAGAAAAGGTGTTTGACAAAATACATTCTTTCGTGATAAAATCTCTCCAAAAATTGGGTATAAAAGGAACATACCTCAACATAATAAACTCCATTTGTCACAAACCCATACCTAGCATCATGGTCAACAGTGAAAGATTAAAACATTACCTGTAAGATCATGAATGTGTTTGTATTTGTGTCGATTTCATTATTGTAGTTTAGAAAGTTATAAGGAAAAAAAGAAATTTGGCCTTTTGTTGAATGATCCATATTTTGTATAGTTAATGAAAGGTACCCTTATATAAACAATTTATTTTTACAGAGTATATATTATTCTTTAAATAGTAAGGTAATTGAAGAAAAGGTTTTTCATCTGTGTAATAATATCTTGTGTTAAAGTTATAAGTGTGTTGAATTATTTTCCCCTGATGTTTAAATGAAAAAAAAAAAAAGATGGTTATCTCATAGTAAATTTCTTCAGGGAGAATCTAGATTAGTCTTATAACTGATAAACTAAAAGGACAAACCAAAAAAAAAAAAACCAAAAAAAACCCTGCTTTAATCTACTGTAAAGAGATAAATCTCTTCCTGGCAGGTTTATTGAGAGGATTAAAGAGATAAGATACTTAGAGAATCTAATGCCATGTCTGCCTACTGCTGGCAATCCCTCCAGAAATTTTAGCTTTCTTCCTTCCCTTTCACATCAGGGAGAGATAACCTAGAGACCACAGAAGGAGAAAAAGTCATTTCTTGTCATATGGCAAAGGAGTAGCATGAACATTTTATTGCTATTGTGAATGAAAATTTTTGTATTACATCCTTACAAAAGATAAGTATACCTAATTCCTATTGTATGTCATCCCTCTTTATTTCATTTTTCTTTATTTCTAGCAAAGACACTGGCAAATAGTATGACATACATTATGGAATGAAGAAACTGTTCCTCAGTTCATCCATTGACAACATGGACAGCATTTACTTTCAGATTTATAAACATATTTAAGTCCTAAATGTTTTGCAGTAAGGATGATACTAAAGGTAAAAACAATTAACAACACATTTACATTATTATAAGTTTGTGAACAATTTTCACAACAGATCAAAGCAATCTGTCAGGGGACTCCATATTGTAAGATATAAAGATACTCCAATCTCTAAGCTATTATTCTCCAATACTTCATTAATTGGTCAAGCCGCACTAAAAATGATTGCTTCATGAATAAAACAAAAGTTCCAAATAGAATATCTTGCCCCCATACTCACCAAGGGCTTTATTTTTCTTTTCTTGTTTAAGGAAACTCATATAATTTTATTAGCACAGTTTATTCCATTCATTTATTTATTCTACTTTATTTATTTATTTATTTATTTATTTATTTATTTTCTAGTGCTGCACCCATGGCATATGGAGTTCCCAGGCTAGGGGTCTAATCAGAGCTGTAACTGCTGGCCTATGCCACAGCCACAGCAATGTGGGATCTGAGCTGCATCTGCGACCTACAGCATAGCTCATGGCAACACCGGATCCTTAACCCACTGAGTGAGGCCAGGGATCAAACCCACAACCTCATGGTTCCTAGTCAGATTCATTATCCACTGAGCCACAATGGAAACTCCCTACTTTTATTATTTTTATTGTATCAGAGAAATGCAAATTAAAGCCAAAATGTAGAATTACTGTACACCTACTCCAAAGTCTATAATAAAAAAACTTATAATGCCAAGATTTCAGTGAGGAAATAGAGAAACTAGAATCCTCAAAGACTAGTGATGGAACGGTAAAATAATATATAGTTGACCCATTGCCAACATGGGGTACACATGTATGGATCTATTTTATATAAGGGATTTGGGCATCCATAGATTTTGGTATCCAGGGGGTTCCTGGAACCAATACTCTCTTTGGGTTCCAACCACTGGTTATAGCTACTTTGGAACAGTTTCATAATTTCTTAGAAAAATAAAACCCAAAATTGACAAATAATCTAGCAATTTTGCTAATAGTTTTTTTCCAAGGGAATTGCAAATCCATGTGCACAAGAGAGAAACCTCCTTAAAATTGTTTTAGTGGCTTTATTATTTTTCCACAGAAGCTGGAAAGAACCAAAATCCCTTTCAATGGATAAATAGATAAACAGATTGTGTTAAATACATAAAGTGGAATACTAATCAGCAATAAAAAAGAGCAGAGTACTATCATCAGGTCATGTATGCCAGTTGGACACATAGTATCACACAAATTAACCTCAAAAACATTATGTTGAAGTGAAAGATGCCAGACTCAAATTGTGATATCTAAAATTTCAAGTTCTCCTTTGACATTTTTGAGCCTCTTAGGTCCCCAAAGACCCAACTGTGAGTCCCTCTGCTCTTTCTAGTTATGAACCTCACCCCTTGGGAAAATCCCTGATCCAGCCCATTCTCCTATCAGGCAAGTCAGCTGCATTTCACTTGGTTCTTAACCTAATGAATTTCACTTCCCTGCCAGCACATAAAATTATCCAAACTTGTGTTAGTCTGGATTCCTCGAAAAATATCACTGAAAGAAAATGAAGAGGGAGCAGAAGTGCTGGGAGAACAATCAGATCAAGATGGAGGTCTGATCCCAGTGATGATGGGAGAGGCAAGACAGAAAGGAGGACAGGAAGAAGGAAAATTATGTAGAAATATTTTAAGCTGCAGTTGATTTATAAAGAAAGTTCATTAAGATCATTAGAAAGTCCTCAAAACAATGTCTCCCAACAGGAGTTCCCCGTTGTGGCACAGCGGAAATGAATCCATCTAGGAGCCCTGAGGTTGCAGATTCCATCCCTGGCCTTGCTCAGTGGGTTAAGGATCTCGTGTTGCCGTGAGCTGTGGTGTAGGTCACACACAGGGCTCAGATCTGGTGTGGCTGTGGCTGTGGCATAGGCCCCTGCTACAGCTCTGATTAGACCCCTTTTAGGGCCATGGGTGCGGCCCTAAAAGGACAAAAAGACAACCCCCCCCCCAAAAAAAAACAATGTCTCCCAGCAAAAGAGTCCCACATCTTACAGGAGGGGGTCAGTCTTAGTATCCCAGCCATACTCAGTCACTAAATGATAGTAGCCTGTGGGAGATGAAGCACAGTGGTGGAGTTTAGAGTACAGCAGTGAGTCCCTTACATTGGAGATCTGAGAGGCGCATCATTAGAGTCAAACCAGTGCTGCATTCATAGGTTTAATGAAGGAGAACTTTCATTAAGCTAGGTAACCAGGCTGGCTTTCGTATGTAGATTTGAAGTTGACACAGTAAAATGTTAACTTGAATGGAAAAGTTGGCTAGGCATTTTATCTATATGGTCAGTATTTGTTTCACTGAAAAGGCTCTTATCTAGCACAAACAAATGAAATGTCATCAGAATAGGAAGAGCTATACTTGTTTGCATTTTTTTTTACCCCACCCTCTTTCCTGTGTCCACTATGTTTATTGCTAAACTCCCTAGAAAAATGAAAATAGAAATATACATACTTCTTAACATCTATGTAAAAGAAGAAATGGGAAAATATGTGATATGTGAAATCTCTGGTCTCTAAGTTTTTGTGAATCAGACTTCCTCTTCCAAATATATACTAATGGGGGTTGATATTTAATTTTGGATTCATTTTAAATTACTTGACCCAATATATTTGCCAGTTAATATTTCAGCTATAATATTGCAAACATTTTAGAAAAGTAAAATCAGAAGAACATTTTGTCATTTAATTAATGTTCATTGATTTCATTTTAAAGAATATTGTTAAACTTCATTATTGATAAATACCCAAATACTTTGCAATTATTATGTAAAATATCAATATTAAACAGTAGTCTATAATCTTATTCAAAATTACATTTGAAATTATGTACACTCCTTTACAGAATTAGTAATAGAGTATACCTATACTTTTCAGAGAATCAAAAAGAATTAGAAATATCATATTTATATTGAATTATTTTATCTGTTTCAAAACACTATATCACTATGTGTTGGGTTATTTAAAAATGTGGCTAAAGACAGAAAATCATCATATAAGGAAGATAATGGCAAGGAGTTAGCATTCTCATGAAAAAATAAATTTTCATATTTTATATAGATCTCAGTTTAACTGGTAAAATACAAGCTTGACTTGAAAACAAGCCCTCTGAATTTATGTATGTATATGCATTGTATGCATGTGTATTTTTAAATTTATGAGGGATAATTCCTAGTTCTTTCATTTGAGAAAGTAAAAAATTGTTTTTGTTTAAAATTTCAGCCTACATTTAAAGCTTATCTTCTTCATATGAATTCTGGAAAATCTTTGGAAGTTTACCTAAAGTTCACTTTCCTCAGGTGTAAATGGAGAATACAATAATAACATAAATGTTGGATTATTGTGAGGATTATATAAGATATTTGTTATGGAAGAAGGATAGTTCTAAGAACATTGTTAGCATTTCATAAGTATTAACTTTTAGGAGTTCCTATTGTGGCTAGTATGTCAAAGACCTGATGTTACCGCTCTGTGGATTCAGGTTCAATCTCTGGCCTCGCCCAGTGGGTTAAGGACCCGGCATTGCCACAAGCTGTGGCATAGGTCACAGATGTGGCTCAGATCTGGTGTTACCTTGGCTGTGGCATAGGCCTCAGCCATAGCTCAGTTTTGACCCCTAGCCTATGAACTTCCACATGCCAAAAGTGTGGCCATAAAAAAACAAAACAAAACAAAACAAAAACAAGAAAACCCAACTTTATTATTGATATTTTAACTCTAATGGAGCTTTTTCAAATTCAGAGTGTCCTTAAATTGTATTACATGTGAATGTAGAAATCATTTATGATTTATATATGTGTGTAACAATCAGATAAATTAAATTGATTTAAAAATAAATGAAATCATTAGGAGAGCTGAAAAATTTTGGACAGTACACATGTGCTCACCCTGATTCATACAATTTATCATAATTTTAGAGCTTACTTTAAAATGCATTATGAACTTGTAGACAAATATAAATAACATGGAGGCAGTGATGTAGAGCATTCATTAAGTTTATACTGATTTGTGGAAATATGTATAGAAGTAGAATTCATAAGCAGTGTCTAAATCCAATATACTTTCATGTTGACTCCATTATACAATCACGGATGTCAAATATATTCCCACAGGAAAAAGTGTATTGACTCCAAAATATCATGAAATATTTATATTTAATGGCACTGAAAACTTCTGAATTCACGTATTTAACCTAGATAGGCTTCTAGGTATCATTTTTGCAGCAATTTCATGAAAATTGACAGTGAGGAAAAATTATAGCTACTATAACTGGATTTCTTTTAACAACACTAAGAATATACTGCCTGAAGTTTCCTTTGTTTCCTCAGCAAAGTTTCAAGAGTAAAGTCTATTAGATAAAAAAAACTGAAAACAAAACAACAACAAAAAAACCCCTCAGAGTTGTAGAAAACAAGGAACGGGCGTGGGGGGGGGGGGGGGGGGGAACCACACCAAAAAGATCAACCAGCAAAGCATGAAAGAAAATTTAAAAGCTTTTAAAAAGGGAATTCTTGTTGTGTCCCAGTGGAAACAAATCTGACTAGCATCCGTGAAGGCCCAGGTTTGGTCCCTGGCCTCATTTAGCTGTTTAAGGATCTGTCATTGCCATGAGCTATAGTGTAAGTAAGCAGCTACAGGTCTGATTCGACCCCTAGCCTGGGAGCATCCATGTGCCATGGGTATGGCCCTGAAAAGACAAAAAAAAAAAAAAAAAGGCCTTCCTTAGGCTTTTGTGGTATAAAGAGAAATGAAAAAGCCACCTAATTTCCACAAGATATTTTGTGTATTTGCACTACATTGTTGTGCAAATTGAGGTAATATTACCTCTAATTTAATGAACTCCAGAGAAAGGCATATAATTAATATTTTTTCAATATTAGCTTTATGTCCAAACATTTAATTCTTATATCTGTTAGGACACTGAAGTCAAGAGAAACAGAGGCTGGAGCAGTGAGATTGGAAGCAGGTTTATGGACCACCAGAGTGGCCGGGAGGACTGAGCATAGAGAAGTCAGGCTCTCTGCTATCAGAGCAAGGGCTTCTTTATACTTAGGGTTTCTTATGGATACCAGTCAGGTTTATTTCTGCCAAGCCACAATGGGAACTCCAGGTAGGGTTTCTTGTGACAGGTCGAGAAATCTCAAAGAGAAAGGGGATGGGGGCTTGGGAAACATGTAAGGAGGGTTTAGGTCATTAAGTGTGAATTTTAACAGTCCTTTTGGCTCTGTTTATTTTGAAGTTTAACAGCTCCCTAAATTATCTTGGTTCTGGGGCCTTCGTCTCTGATGGAGTCTGTTTCCTGTTGGTTTGGTCAGCTGAAACAGTGTCTAGAACGTGGGTGGAATCTTGATGGCATGGTTGTTTTAGGTCCTCCATTTGGTATTCTCCCTCCAGATTATAGATACCACCTAACAGTATTTAGGACAATGTTAAATAAGTGAACAAATATTTTATGAAAATCTTTAGCAGAACAATATGGATCATTATTTACCTGAGGCCTAATTTTAGTAACATCTTACTAAATAACACTTTACTAACATTTAATAACATTTTACCAAAAAAAATATTTAGTAAGATAGCGTCTTACTAAACAAAACTAGAGAATCATTTTCTCCATGTTACATTATATGTACTATCTGAGAAATGCTCTTAGGAACTAAAATATTGTCGGCTTGAAAAAAAAAAATGCATGACCTGAAATTTGAGAGTTAAGTTTTATTTGGGGCAAAATGAGGACTTAATCCCAGGAGATAGCATCTCAGAAACCCCTGAGAAATCACTCTGAGAAAGTGAGGAGAGAAGCTAGGATATATGAGTTTTTGCAGCAAAGGGATGTTAGTGATGTTAGTAGGAACAAAAAAATTATAGATAACCAGATTTTTAGAAAAAGACTTATAGAAAATCAGTTTCTATGGGAAGATTCAAAGTTCTGGGTTTACTGGAATCAGTCCTTTGATAAGCACCTCAGCTGTGGGCCAGTAGTCTTTGTTTTTCAGGAGTTCCCTCAGGAGTGACTGCAAATGCTAAACCCCATTTCACAATGTTACACACACACACACACACACGAAACTGACAGTACTATTGGCCTGAACCTAGCCAGAACACAGACAGGGACTTGAACCCTCATGCTGAAACTCAAATCAAGCCTAAACCCAGACTGGGACTTGAACCCACAGTTTTAAATTAGAATCACTCACCCTGTGTCTGGACTCTCTGAGATTCAGGTTCTTCATGTCTCTACACAGAAGGAATTCAGTGAGAGACAAAGTGATAGGCAAGAAATAGATTTATTAAGATAACTTGTGAGAGATGCAAGTGTGCAGGCAGGGAAGCTCTGTGTGGGGGATCTGGTGGGCTACAGTTTTATCATGCAAGGGAAGTGAGGATCAGAAAAGACTATCTCTTTCTTTCTGGGAATAGTATCTTCTGGTATCCAGTAAGGTGTGTATTTGAATCAGCAGAAGTGTGGTCTTCAAACTCCTGCCCTTGGTCTGAATCTGAATGCAGGCCTCATTCCATCTCTCACCTAATGACCTGAGGTAATTCTCGCAATTCCACTAGTCAAGCTAGCCTGCCTTGTTCTGATGGATTTTTTGAGCAATTTATTAACTTACAGTGATCTCCCAAAGTTCCCTAGATTTCCCTCTCTATCTATAATCCTTTATTGGGACTACTGTAACTACCTACTCCTACTCCATCCCTATCTCTCTCTCTCTCTCTCTCTCTCTCTCTCTCTCTCTCTCTCTCTCACTCTCTCTCTCTCTCACACACACACACACACACACACAAAATTATCCATGGAATTGAATGTTATCTCTGAATGCCACTTGTTACTCACTAAATATATACACAAATATATATGTATGGTTAGGTGACTCAAGATGTCTGTTCTCTTGCTCTCTGCACATCTCCTGCTGGACCAGTGCCTATTTCATCTACACCCTATTCACATGACTGACCTTCCTACATACTTGCCCCAGGCCCCAGCTACTGGTTGTTCTTATCTAAGCGGCAGGCCTCTCTGCTAGTTTCCCTGGTAACTGATCAGCTAACCTGAATCCAATCCCCTCTGTAATGAGCAATCTCCCCCACTCCCCTCAGTGAAGACTGCAACCATGTCCTGTCTGCCTGCTCCCTGCCCCACACAGTGTGGTGTCACTCCAGGACCTTGCTTTAAATATGAAAGATCCCCCGTATTCATTAAACCATTGATGTCTTGAACTCCTGTATCATTTCAGTCATGCAATGATTTTGGAAGTCATCATTACCAGCCTTACAAGAAGAAGCTGAACAAAACTGAACATCAAGGATTTTTCATGGACCTTTCAGAGCACTGAATTTGCATTAAAAACCATGACTCTGAAATCTAGTGAAACAGGTTTATTCAGAGTTACAGCCAAGGAATCCTTACCTGGAGTAGAGTACATTGGAGCTATAGAGGTAAAAATATTTAAATTGAAGTTTTCACTGCAAGCTGATTGTAAACTAATGTAAGAATGAGGAAATCCTGGGAGCTAGTGTTAGAGAGGCCCCTATATTTTTATATGTTTTACTTCTTGGAACACTACCAGATTATCATGGGGAGGAACTAAAAGAGATAATTAAACTGTTCTGTGTAGGGAAAGGGAAAAATAACCTTTGTGAAATTCACCCAGAGCATTATCCATAACAAAGGTTGATTCTCCAGGGAGAAAGACCTTACCAGAACATTATCTCACATGAGGGAAGGGTATTTCTCTGACTAAAGTCCGTTCTTGCATTCCCACTTCACCTATGAGTGAGGAAAAAATGCTTAAAACTCTTCTGAATGTTACAGCCCAGGGATGTAGACACATTAAAAGATGGACATTTCATGAAAAGACTACAGAATGTTCTGTCCAACACACCTTCCCATCACACAAAAGGGCTTCATCATAATATCAGTGGATTACAGCTGAAAGCTTTGAAGATTCAGACTTTGAACCGGAGGATAAAGAGAAATTTAAAGAGGATGAGGGGAAAAAAGAACATTAGGATAGATAATTTAAAGCCTCTGAAATCTATAGCTACATAAATTCAGTTCAGCTCTCAGCTATATTAACATAAATCCTGACACTAAAGATCTATTTACTTCAGTTCCTATTATCTAACATATCATGTCTGACTTTCAACAACAACCACAACAAAATACTACAAGGTATGCAAAGAAAGTAAGAATATTAAAGACATGAAGCAACTATTAAAAGGAGACTCAGATATGACACAGATTTGGGGATTATCAAATGAAATTTAAGTAACTATGATTAATAGGTTAAGGACTTGACAATGAAAACAATTTTGCCTGTCATATCAGTAAACAAAGGATATTGCAGCCATCAAACCATCACATTACAGACACCTGTCAGTGAGCCCTGAGGGAACTCAGGATGGAAACAGGATGCTGAACTTCTATCCGTCAGCAACTGCAGCCACCCTCAATGGTGCAGCCTGAGGCAACTCAATATGAAAAAGCACAGGATACTTGCTCCAGAGGGCTATGGCACAGTGCATATCAAAGGAATGATTTCAGTGAGCTCTGATTCTTTCATCTTCCCATGTAAAGAAAAGTGCTAAATTCATTAACTTGAGATATCTACTTTTCTTTAATTAACATTGACCTTTAATCTTTAAATAACAATAAATTTTTGATATTTTTGACTACCTTGCAAAAACTTCTGTAGAGCCTAGCATTTCCTTACTTCTTCAGAGCAGTCCTTTAGAACTGTCTGAGAGACTACGTGCATCCCCCACTTAAGCTCTGAGTTTTGTCTGCCAAGTAAAACATCATTCTTAATTTTTAGGTTGTGAATTTTTTTTTTTTCCAGTTGACAGACTTCAATAGAAAAAGGTAGGCAGCATGCAAAGAAAATGATAATGAAAGGGTAATGAAAGCAGAGAGAGAAAATAACTTGGAAAAAAAATCAAAAGAATATGTTAGATACTTAAAAAACCTCTGTAACAAGAATGAATAATACCTTTGATGAGTTCACTGGTAGACTGGAGCCAGCTGAGGAAAGAATCAGTGAGTTGAAGATACTTCAATAGAAACCTCAAAAATTGAAATGTACAAGTAAAAAAATGAATGAATGAAAAGGTGTAATATGTCCAACATGGATCTGCTGCATAGCACAGAGAACTCTACCCAATATTCCATGATAACTATGTAGGAAAAGAATCTGAAAGAGAATGGATGTGTGCATATGTATAACTGAATAACTTTGCTGTAGAGCAGAAATTATATCACAACCTTGTAAGTCAACTATATGTCAGCAAAACTTAAAAAAAAATTAAAAAGGCATAATATAAACTTACTTAGAATACTGCAAGAAGAAAAAAGAGGAAATGGAACATAAGAAATAGTAAGTAACAATGGCCAAGAACTTTCCAAATTAATTACACCAAGCTACAGATTCAAGAATCTTAGAGAAAGTAAAGGAAGAAAAATATCAAAAAATACTCTACTCCTAGACATTTCACATTCAAACTGTAGAAAAAAGACAAGGGGCAGATCTGAAAAGATGCTAAAGAAAATAAAATACTTTATTTAAGAAGGAAAAATATAAGGATTAAAGTGGACTGGTCATTAGATATCATGTAAGCAGGAAGAAAGTGTAGCGAAATATTTAGTGAATCGAAAGGAAAAAACAAACAAACAAACCTAGAATTGCATATCTAGAAAAATTATCCTTCAAAAGTAAAGGAGAAATAAGTACTTTCTCAGATAAACAAAAGCTGAGATAATTAATTAGCAGCAGAAAATAATTGTAAGATATTTTAAAATAAGTTTTTCAGGAGTTCCAATCGTGGTGCAGTGGTTAACGCATCTGACTAGGAACAATGAGGTTGCAGGTTCGATCCCTGGCCTTGTTCAGTGGGTTAAGGATCCAGCGTTGCCGTGAGCTGTGGCGTAGGTCACAGACGCGGCTCGGATCCCACGTTGCTGTGGCTGTGGCTTAGGCTGGCGGCTACAGCTCCGATTGGACCCCTAGCCTGGGAACCTCCCTCCATATGCTGCGGAAGCAGCTCAAGAAAAGGCAAAAAGACGACAAAAAAATAAATAAATAAATAAATAAAATAAGTTTTTCAGGGTAAAAGTAAAATGACCTAGATAAAAATACTAGTATCTACATCAGAAAGGAATATTATTAAAGGAAGAATAAATGAAAATAAAATAAATTTGTACTTTTCTTAATTTTAAAAAAATTATTTAAGGTAATATTAGTAAAAATCTATTAAAGTACTTTAGATATGGATGACTAGTATAAATGATAGCAAGGCTCAAAAGGGAGGAATTATCCTCTGGAATTATGTTACCTGAACTACAAATGAAGCAGTATAGTGTTATTTGAAGGTGGATGTGGGTATATATTTCAGTCTAAGGCAACAACTAAATCAATTAAAAATAGAACTCTCATTTATATGTAAAAAGAGAGAATAAAATAGAATCTTGTACAATGCTCAATTAAAACCAAAGAACACAGGAAATAAAGGAAAAAAATAGTAACTACAATGAAGAGAAAGCAGTTACAAATGTCGTAGATGTTAACCCAATTAAATCTATAATCATCTTATATGTGACTGGTCAAACACATCAATTAAAAGGTGGTATATTCAGAGTTAATAAAAAAATGACACCAAGTGAAAATAGTCAAGAAACCCACTTTAAATATAAAGATTCACAAACACAATAAAGACAGAGAATGAAAATACACTAAAACACTACAAGAACTGCAAATAGAAATAGACAAACCACCATTACAATTGAAGCCCTTATCATACTCTTTCACTGATAAATTGATTAAGGAAGAAAATTTATGAGGATAAAGTTGACCTGAACAGCGTATCAACAATTTAATTGGATATTACAGAATATCAGTACAGATATTACAGAATATTTCATCCTAAAACAGCATAAGACATATTTTCATAAAGCTCACGAGTACTCATCAAAATAAAAACAAATTCTGAGTGATAAAACATCTTAAGTTTAAAAAAAATAGAAATCATACAAAATATATTTTCAAAATACAGTGAAATTAAATTAGTATTTAACAATAGAAAGATAGGGCACTCGGCTGCCCAGGCACTCAGGAAGCAGCAGCAGTGCTTCTCCTCAGGCTGACTACCTGCATTGCCTGCTTAGGAGCCACAGCAATAGTAACCACCACACACTCAAGCATCACAGAGCAGGACTAAAGCATGCATCCCTGTCCCAGGCCCCACCCCATCCCTCTTAATGACTTTTTAATTGGCACAGACACCACTGAAGGGACTCACTGGCATGGAATCCAAGTGGAATTTGGATTTGGAGAAGAGTTTCTTTTTTTTTTTTTTCTTGTCTTTTGTCTTTTGTTGTTGTTGTTGCTATTTCTTGGGCCACTCCCGTGGCATATGGAGGTTCCCAGTCTAGGGGTTGAATCAGAGCTGTAGCCACCGGCCTACGCCAGAGCCACAACAACGCGGGATCCCAGCCGCGTCTGCAACCTACACCACAGCTCACGGCAATGCCGGATCGTTAAGCCACTGAGCAAGGGCAGGGACTGAACCCGCAACCTCATGGTTCCTAGTCGGATTCGTTAACCACTGCGCCACGATGGAAACTCCAAGAAGAGTTTCTTGAACATTACTCCTGTCCTCTTGGTTTCTTTCTTTTTTTTCCCCTACCCTTCTCCATCAGAGATAAAGACAGCACATGTGCATCCAAGAAAGGAGTTGCCGCAAGCATTACCCCCCCCCTCCCAAAACAGGGATCAATATAGGCTTAAAGGAGAGGTCACAGTTCGTCGCCATGCTTACTAATCACGATACACATAATTGCCCATGCTGAGCCCTGGCTGCCTGCCCATCAATGTACCAAAAAAATTATCCAGAATACCCATGTAAATTGATAGTGTTAGAAGAGCTTTGTAAAATGGGGAATTTGAAGGACCTGACAATCATTCATTTTCCCAGTAACCTGGATGGCGCCACCAGTGTGAGGCTGTCATCTCAGGACAAATGACACAGAAGTCCACTGCTATAAATAGTCTCATTATAAGAAAATCTGGATTGAAGAAAAAGTGAGAGTGGTTGTAGCGGTTTTATGAACTCTTATATAGAAGAAGTCTTTAACAGAATTTCTGCTCCTAGTGTTATAATGTTACCTGTTTGAAAGCTGAACATTGTTTAGGAGACCAGCTGGTGGAGTAAAAGGACTTGAACTCACATTCTCTCATGGAAATAATAAAATCACAACCAGCCTGCTGAACGGTCATCAATAAAAAAGACTGTAACCTACCATAAAAGATATTTAACATCCAAAGGCAATGAAGAAACCACAATGAGAAGATAGGAGGGGTGCTTTCATGATATAATCAAATCCTATACCCGCCAAGTGGGCAGCCCACAAACTGGAAAATTATATTGCAAAGGTCCCCCTGCAGGAGTCAGTTCTGAGTTCTTTGTCAGACTCCCCTGCCAGCATTTGGCTTTGAAGTCCAGGGCACTTGAGTGTAGGAGTTTCACAGTACCAGTGGAAACAGTGACTTAGCTCTTTGAGGGTACAAACAATGTTTGACATGCATTGGGGTGTAAGGTAAAGAGACTTCATAGGAGTCTGGCCCAGACCTGCCTGCAGATCTTGGAGAGTTTCCCAGGGAGGTGAAGGTTGGTTGTGGCTCTCTGTGGGGCAAGGATATTGCTGGTGGAGGCCCCTGAGAGTAATCACCTGCATAAACTCTCCTAGAAGTCCCGTTTTCCACCAAAAGCAGGTCCTACCCAATAGTCTTCAGGCTCCAGTGCTGTGTTGCCTAAGGCCAAACAACCAACAAGGTGGGAATACAACCCGATCCATCAGCAGACAGGCTACCTAAAGTTGTCCTGAACCCACAGCTGCCTCTAAACACACCCACTGACAAGGCCCTGGCCACCAGAGGGACAAGATCCAGTTCCACCCACCAATTGGCAGGGAGTCCCTCCCACTAGGAAGCCTGCACAGGCCACTGGTTCACATAAACAATTACCTTAAATGTAAATGGATTAACTGCTGCAACCAAAAGACATTGACTGGCTGAATAAATACAAAAATAAGATCCATATATATGCTGTGTACGAGAGACCCACTTCAGATAGGAATACATATGGACTTAAAATGAGACCATGGAGAAATATTCATTCTTTATTTATTTCTTCCTCTCTTCCTCTCTCTCTCTCTCTCTTTCTCTTTTTCTTTCTTTCTTTCTCTTTCTTTCTTTCTCTTTCTTTCTCTTTCTTTCTTTCTTTCTTTCTTTCTTTCTTTCTTTCTTTCGTTTTCTTTCTTTCTTTCTTTTTCTTTCTTTCTTTCTCTTTCTTTCTCTCTCTTTTTCTCTCTCTCTCTCTTTCTTTCTTTCTTTCGTTCTCTCTCTCTGTCTCTCTCTCTCTCTCTCTCTGTCTTTTTCTCTCTCACACACCCATGGAACATGGGATTCCCGGCCCAAGCACTGAATCCAGGCCACAGCTGCTGACCTATCCTGCAGCTGCGGCAATGCCAGATACTTTAACCCACTGCACCAGGGTGGGGAATGACCCCAAGCTACCACAAGTGGCTAGAGTCACTGCAGTCAGACTCGTAACCCACTGTGCCACAATGGGAACTGCCAGAAGAGACTTTAAAGTAGACTGTTATAAGAGACAAATTAGGACACTACACAATGATCAAGAGATCAATCCAAGAAGATATATCAATTGTAAGTATTTACGTACTTAACATAGGATCACTTCAATATATAAGGCAAAAGCTAACAGCAATAAAAGGAGAATGACACAATAATAGTAGTGGACTTTAACACTCTACATACATTAATGGAAAAACCATCTAGACAGAAAATAAACAAGGAAACATAGGCCTTAAATAATATATTAGACCAGATAGACTTAACTGATATTTTTATAACATTCCATCCAAAAGCAGCAGAATGTACATTCTTCTCAAGTGCACACAGAATATTCTCCAAGATAAATCACATGCTGGGCCACAAAGTAAGCCTTGGTAAATTTAAAAAATTGAAATCATATCAGGGATCTTTTCTGACCACAATTCTATGAGATTAGAAATTAATTACAAGGAATAAAAACCTGCAAAAAATACCAATATGTGAAGGCTAAGTAATATGCTACTAAACAATCATTGGACTGCTGAAGATGTGAAAGAGGAAATAAAAAATACCTAGAGACAAATGAAAATTAAACATGTCAATCCAAAAACCTATTGGGGCATAGCAAAAGCAGTTCTAAGAAGGAAGTTTATAACAATACAAACTTGGCTCAGGAAACAAGAAACATCTAAAGCAACTGGAGAAAGAAGAATAAACATAACCCAAAGTTAGTACAATGAAAGATCAGAACAGAAGTAAGTGAAATAAACATTAAGGAAACAGTAGAAAAGCTCAAAAAGACTAAAAGCTGATTCTTTGGAAAGATAAAATAAAAATTGACAAACATTTAGCCAGACTCATCAAGATCTAAAGGGAGAAGGCTCAAATCAACATAATTAGAAATGAAAAGGGATAAATTAAAACTGACACCACAGCCACAGAAATAGAAAGGATTGTAAGAGACTACCCTAAGCAACTTTATGCCAATAAAATGGAAAACCAGAAGAAATGGACAAATTCTCACAAAGGTACACCTTGCAAAACTGAACCAGGAAGAAACAGAAAATACAAAGAGATCAATCACAAGTACTGAAATTGAAACTGTGATTAAAAATCTGCCAACAAACAAAAGTCCAGGGCCAAATGATTTTGTAGGTGAATTCTGTCAAACATTTAGAAAAGTGTTAATACCTATCCTTCTGAACCTGTTACAAAGAAATTTCATAGGAAAGACACTCCCAAACTCTTTCTTTGAGGCTGCTATCAACCTGATATCAAAATCAGATAAAGAAAACTGCAGGGCAACATCACTGGTGACATAGGCATTAAAAAAAACCTCAACAGCAATACTTGAAAAACCAATCCAACAATACATTAAAAGGATCATACACTATGATCAAGTGGGGTTTAACCTAAGAATGAAAGGATTTTTCATTATCCACAGATCAATCGCAAATTGAAAAATAAAAAAAATGAACATCTCAATAGATGCATAAAAAGCTTTTTACAAAATTCAGCGCCCATTTATAATAATAATAATAATAATAATGAGTAATAATAAACTGTCCAGAAAGTGGGAATAGAGGCAACCTACCTCAACAAAATACTGACCATATAAAATAAACCCACAGCTATATCATAGTCAACCATAAAAACTGAAAGCATTTCTGCTAAGTCAGGAACAAGACAAGGATGTCCTCTGCAATTTTATTCAACATAGTATTTTACTAGACATGGTAATAAGATAAAATAAATAAATAAAAGGAATCCAAACTGGAAAATAAGAAGTAAAACTATCATTGTGAATGGCATAGTCCTCTGCATAGAAAACCCTAAAGATGCTACCAGGAAACTACTAGAGCTCATCAATGAATTTGGTATAGTTGCAGGTTACAAAGTTAACACAGCAAAATCTCTTGCATTTCTATATACTAACAACAAAAGTTTATAAAGAGAAATTAAGGAAACAACCCTATTTACCATTGCATCAAAAAGAATAAAATATCTAGGAATAAACCAATCTAAAGAGGCAAAAGACCTGTACTTTAGAAACTACTGATGAAAGAAATTGCAGATGACACAGATGGACAGATATACCATGGTATTGGATTGGAAGAATCAATATTGGCAAAATGACTAGACTATCCAAGGCAATCTAAAGATTCAATGCCGTCCCTATCAAATTAACAGTGGCATTACCAAAGGGAAAAATTGTGGGGGATGGATAAATTCAGAGGTTAGGATTAACATACATACATACTACTATATATAAAGTAGGTAATCAACAGGGACCTACTGTACAGCACAGGAAACTCTACTCAATATTCTTTAGTAATCTATATGGGAAAATAATCTGAAAAAGGATGGATATGTGTATATATATATATTTAACTTTGCACCTGAAACACAATAAGTTAGCTATACTCCAATATAAAATATAAATTAAATTGAACAAACAATAGAAAATGAATGAAAATTTCCCTAATCCCCAAATATTTTGAGATTAAACAACACACTTCTAAATGACATGAGTTAAAAAAGGAAGCCTCAAGAGAAACTTTTAAAAACTGTGAACCAAATGGCTATTAAAATACAACTTGGCAATATATTAAGGATAAAATAAAAGTTGTGCTATGCAAACTGTTGCATATCTATAAAAGTGAATATTGTTCAGTAATAGAAAGAAATGAGCTCTTAAGACTTGAAAAGATTTTTAAGAAACTTAAATGAATTTTACTGTGTGAAAGAAAACAATCTGAAAAAACTACATACTGTGTGATTCCAACTGTATGACATTCTAGAATAATCAATACAATAGAGATGGTAAACAGATTCAGGGTTTACCAGGAGTTTAGGAAGAGAGAGGGGTGAATGGGTGGAGAGACCAAAGGATTTTTAGTAATAAACATATTTTTTATGATGCTGTAATGATGGATAGATGTTATTATATTTGTCAAAACTCATAGACCATACAACACAAAGAGTGAACCCTAATATAAACTCTGAGCTTTAGTTAATAAACTCTTTAAATATTGTCTTATCCATTGTAACAATACTTTATCAGTTATTACAATTATTACATCAGTTGTACAATCAACAATTTTTATAGTTGTTACAGTTGTTGTAACAAATATATCACAAATGCAAGATGCTGTTAATAGGGAAAGTATGTGTGGGGATTGTGGAAACTGCTTTCCACTCAGTTTTCCTATAAACCTAAAATAGCTCTAAAAATAAAGTATATTTTTGGGGTTAAAAAAGCAAAGTTTCGGAGACATGTAAAAACTATGGCCTTATGTTTGAGAGCATGTCATGGGCGTAAATATTTCAGAGGGCTGTAAAAAATGAGCCACCTTCAAAAGAAAGTCCAGAATCTAACTCTTCGGATTGTTAAGAATAAGGGAGAATTTGACATATGTCATTAAAGGATTTTTTAATGAACTGAAAAAGTAGTATTTAATGACTGTGACTGCAAGTATTAAAATGAAGAAGGACAAAATTTCTGGCTCACATTAGAGCCATCCTTCTTAGTATATATTTTCTAATGTGATTTATTAATGTGTAAAGGAGATCATGGCATAAGATTTGATATATCATGAAATATTTGTATTGGATCATATTAATATTTGTCACATGAATTTCTAACTTCCTATTAATGTCTTCTACTATCATTAATACCATTGTGCTATAACTTTTACTCTAATAGTATTGTGCCATTATGAAAAGTTTTTCCTAGCAAGGAAACAAAAGCGTAATGTGCTGAGCTAGATTTTACAAAGGGCATACCCCTAACTCTAAAGTGTCCTGAATTTGTTAAAATGGTTATGAATTTCATGGATAAACTTTCTCAGAAACTAGAGAACCTTACATTGATATCTCACAAAGCAAACAAACAAAAACCACTCACCTGATTGCCTTTGTTGAAATAGTATAGAACATTATACAGGAAACTCTCCAGGGATGTTGGTGGTTGGAAACACAGAGATCAGTATATGTATAGTATATTCAAATGGAGGAAAAGTACTATAGCTTCATAAATAAAGTAAATCATATTCAACTCAGTGTTTAGAACCATAGGATAGAATAATATTATCAAAATATGCAGTAAGTAAAAATGAGAAGAGTTTCTGATTTTTTGAGCCAAAGAAACTGTAATTTTATTAATTTGCATATTTAAAGTCACTTATAATATTTTAGATATAAATCTAAGTTGCTCAGTTTTCAAACCTAAAATTTTCATTCACAGCAAATACATAACAACAAGAAATAGCTTCCTGAGCCAAACTTACTGGTACATTAATAAGCCCATGGAAATGATGTATTCAAAACACTTTAGTTTTATTTATTCCTTTAACTTTAAAATATGTTCAAAAGTGGTAGTGCCTATACCTAATAAAAACTTGAAAACAATACATCATTTCTCTATTTAAACTTAGATATTAAGGAGAATAATAAGCACATTTATTTCAGAAAGCAGCTATAAATTCAGTCTCCAAACACAGAAGCTCATCTTTTTTTTAAAAAAATTGAAGTATACTTTATTTACACTGCAGTGTTAGTTTCAGGAGTACACCAAAGTGATTCAGTTATACTTACATATATATCTATTTTTTTCAGATTCTTTTCCCTTATAGGTTATTACAAAATATTGGGTATGGTTCCTTGTGCTCTGTAGTAGGCCCTTGTTGGTTAATTATTTTATATATAGTAGTGTGTATATGTCAATCTCGAACTACTAAATTGCATCCACCTACAAACTCACCTCTTTATGCGTGTGTGTTTGTGATCTCTTCAGTCCCAGCTGGGACATGCTGTAATCTGGCTGCTTGCTCTGGATGAAGTTAGTGCTTTACATAACTTGTCCCCACCTCTCTACTCCATGTTTTACCTTGCCTTGTTTTTTGTTTACTCCCCATACATTTATGATGTAGACTATATTGCTATAGGTATATATGTGCATATATATAAATTAGGACAAGTAATGATGGAGGTAGAGTCCTTTGAAAAATATTCTTGAAAATCATGTTCATTTCATTGCTTTAATAAAGTTATCTTTGTATAAATTTTTTAAAAATCTATATATCTGCACATATATGCATAGATAGATGATAGACAGACAGGTAGATGATAATCTAACGGAAGAAACAAAGGTATAGATGATATAATTTCTGAACTAGGAAAAGAAAGATTACTCTCCTCTCTCCTCTGTCCCAAGAGGAAGAATGCCACCACACACAATTAGTCAAATGCATCCAAAGGCTTTATTTTAAATGACTGAGGCTTTTGGTTCTTTACAGTTTCGGATATGAATTCTGAGTATCTGTTGTCAAATATCTAAGTGAAATGTATCTTTTTAAATAATCCCTTTGATTATGCCTTGCTTGAGCAAACATAGATTTATAATATATGTCCTTGAGAGATAGTTTAGTTGGTTGCAATTATTCTAAATGATATCCCACATAAGGGTGGTATAAAAATAAAAACAAGCACTTCAGGAAAGAGCCAGAGGGAATATCTCTTCTATAGCTGAACACTTGAGTAATATGCTTTTCATAACACAGGAAATTAAGCAGAAAGTTATTCAGGAAATATTTTAAACATGTTAAAATATTCAACAATTCATTGACAATGCTTTTTATTGATTACCTTTGATTCTTTAATTACACTTTTATATTTCATATGAACATATTTATATTATATATTTAGAAAAAAGTATTTAGTCATATATCAAACAACATATTTCAGAGAACTACACAACAGTATAAGATATCCATAAATCAAAAGCCACTGCCATTTTGTAACTCAGAGTGCAATTCAGGTTATTTAGACTTAAGAAAGGGAATACACATAAAGATACATACTCTGTTATAGGATTTTTCTTGAATCTATTTTTTTCACTGGTATCATTAAAATGTGGTTAATAATTGCATTTATTAAATGTTTCTTTCGGTGTCTAAACTGTTCTTATTATGGAGATTACAAAGTAGGGTGTAGAGATGAGCTCTATTAGAGCAATTTGTGAAGGAGGATGGATGGATGAATTCATCTACAGTACTCTTCAAGGAGACATAGTAAAATAATAAATGACAAGTAATGATCATTTCCATTCCCATGATTATGTAAATGCTCCCCAGGAGAACGTTTATTATGAATACTGTCATTGAAATCACCCTTCCTTCTGTTGACTAGAGCTGAATGCCTTTGAAGACCTGATTACTAAGCACTTCATAAGATGTAGCATGTGATGCTATCAGTCAGCACTGCCAAAGAAGTGTCACTGTGAATTTCTTTTGTTGTAAGGAATATTTTAAAGGAAATATTCAAACACTTTTATAAGGTGTCCTGAGCTCTTCCAGCATCGTAAGTGATAATGAATCTTACAACAAATCCAAACATTATTGTTCTTTGAATCATGTTAATGGTTATTTAAATCATTACTCAGCATGAAGTTATTTCAGTCAATGATACAAACAGGTTTAGAGAAGCATTTGTGCACATACACATAGGAAATACAGGAAATAAATTTCTATTTCAACAACACTTTATGTAATTTTAGGTAACATGATTTTTATTTATGCAATCATATTCTTTCTTGGGAATAGTTGTCCGTAATTCCAAAGAATTAACGTAATGTAAGAGTGTATATTATATCTAATGATAACATCAAATTTATGTAAACCAATTTCATGAAATTCATTTTCCAGATTTTTTATGAAAGTCTTTTGGAATATCAAATAATAAAGGCAACATTATTATACAACGTCCTGTTCAATTCACCATTTAAAACAAGTGGTCAAAACTAGAAATGGCCCATGTGTCTGGAACACTTCTAACTATATTTAATCAACCAGTCTAATTATGCATCTACTCTGTTCCAGACACAACAGAAGAACTGTGAAGAAAAAAAGCCAAAAGTAGAGAATATAGACCTTCTTTTCAATAAGCATATCCTTTTTGGTAACTTAAAATGTTTTGTAAAGAAATTAGAAAGCAGCTCTAAAAAATAAGCAGTCAAGAATGAGAGAGTAGCATGAAATTACATGCAGAAGTACAAATAGAATTAGAGGATAATTGTATGTTTTGCGAGTCGTATATGTTATTAACATTGTTAGTGTACTGATGGAGAAGAATGGAAAGGCATATTCCACATGAGAAATAAGCAATCAGCAAATGATTTAGAACTTGCAGGGAAGTCTTACCTTTGTGACACTAGTAAGATAGTCTGATGAAAACAGGTACTGAGATAAAAAGATAGAAGAGAGGTAGAATTGGTAGACAGGCAATTTAATGGAAGGAGATACAACAAAAAAATGCACAGTGGAAGGTTGTCAGAATCGTTTTTATCAGTTACTCTTCTCAAAAGCGTAATACCACTCGCCCCGCCTGGTTAGTTCAGTCGGTAGAGCAAGAGAGACTCTAAAAGTAACATTAATTACTAAGTACAAACATTTGCATAACCTTTGTTGTATGTCATACCTTTCTATGATTTTTTTTCAAATATTAACTTGTTAAATATTCACAAAAAAACATATGAAGTAGATATTATTATAGTGTCCATTTTGAAGATGAGGTAACCTTGCTTAACAACACAAAGCTACTGAATAGGGGGATTTGAATTTTACACCAGGTAATTTCACTCCCAGATTGTGCAATTAAGCATTATTGCTCTGCTACTTCTCTTCAATGGGACCATTTTTTAAAATAATATTTGATCAAGTCATGGCAATGCACCATGCACTATTGCTATGTTTAATTAAAAATTATCAACCCAATGGTGTGTGAAAATTGGCTTCAGTCTTTCATATATAGGCAGCCTGAGATTACATGTTCTGCTGAATGCTGATCATAGAATAAAGTAATAAGAAATATTTATGGCCACCTCTAACTACTGTTAAATATATATTGTCCAAAATTATATTTTCCTCATTCTTCCTGTTCTGGACTTTTTCACCTTATTTGTTAACATAGCAAATATGAGATGAGCACCTAAGTCCCAAGTACTATATAAGGCATAAAGAAGCACTGAATATTTAGTTGCCAAAGTATGGAAGATCAGGAGTTTCTTTGATGGCTCAGCAGAAACGAATCTGACTAGCATCCATGGGGGTGCAGGTTCTATCCCTGGCTTCACTCAGTGGGTTAAGGATCCAGCGTTGCCGTGAACTGTGTGGTGTAGGTCACAGATGCGGCTCGGATCCTGTGTTGCTGTGGCTGTGGAATAGGCCAGTGGCTACACCTCTGATTCAACCCCTAGCGTGGGAACCTCCATATGCTGTGGGAATGGCCCTAAAAAAAGACCAAAAAAAAAAAAAAAAAGTATAGAACACCACAGTCTGGGTTCATAACTAACTAAACTAATACCAGTCCATCTGGTACTAATGTCTTTTTTTGCATCTTATCACTATGCTTTTAAATCTGCTTTTCAGAAAGAAATCAAAACCAATTAACCTGGGATCCTGACATTGTAGGTGGTGACTTCTCACAGTTATCTGCTTTCTAATTATGATCAAAGTTTTTAGATAAATGGTAAAGTTTTAGGAAGCATCCAGAATATGCAAACACAATTATACTAATAAGATTTCCAAATAATTTCAAAAATCGACCTCTACCTGATACATAATTAAAGCCCCAGTAGTTGTGGTGATTGTTATATCACAGGAGAATAGGTTTGGGTTGATCCACACCCTAGTCTGTAACACACATACACTTGTCTTAGTTTCTTCTTTGATTTTTTTCATCTTCTTTATCCTTAGTCACAAAATCTACATCCTCACCTTCCCTAATCAACTGTTATATAATAAGCTTACTATTTTAGTCCAATCAGATTGCCATGACAAAATACCAGAGACTATGGGTTACAAACAACAAACATTTCTCAAATTATTTTTCTACATCAATTGATATGCTCATATGATTTTTCTTCTCTAGCTGGTTGATGTGGTGAAGCATAGTGATTTTCAAATGTTATATTGCTAATACTTTCTTGGGATAAATCCAAATGTATAGATAGTAGTATACAATTTTTATACATTTCAGGATTTGGTTTCCCAAGTTTTTAAAAAATATTTTGTATATAAGCTAATGAGCAATACTGGCTTTTAGTTTCTTCCTTCCTTCCTTTTTCCTTTCCTTCCTTTCTTTGTATGGTATTTTTCTGGTTTTGGTATTCATGTGCTCCTCCAGTTTATATTCCCTTCTGCAGGATATATTGGGCTACTAGAGTGCTTATGACCCTCAGATAGGATGCTATTTGGGGATTTTATGTCTTTAGGTGTTTGTGCAACACGACACTTTGAATGTGAGCCCTATACCTCTGACACTGGCAAGAATTGCTCCAAGCATGCTGCCAGAAAAAAAATCAGACAGCTGCTTCCTCTCTGCTGTACCCATCTTCATGTCTCATGTAGGCATACATGCTTTGGAAAAAAATGGTACACAACTTGTCGTTAACTATGGCAGAGATAGCTAATGCTACCATTCAAATCTTACTGACCTCCTAAGCCAAATTGGTGATAGGCAAACAAATAACCCTCAGTTATCTGCTGGCAAAACAGAGTGGTATTTGCTATGTTCAACACTTCTTCTTGTATATACAGTTGACTCTTGAACATGGTGATGGTTATGGGTGCTGCCCCTCTGCTGCCCCTTCCTATAAATTCAGGAGCATTGAGTGCTCTTTTGTCTCTGCTTAAAACTTGTGTGTCCACCTGACCACCTCCACTATCATATCTGTTCTAGTAGGGAGGGACAGGATTCCTTCCTTTGGAGCACAGTTTCCAGCAGGAGAGATTCTGACCATGGAGGATCAAGGCAAATTTCCTGAAGCTGACCTGGCTCTAACAGTTTTCTATCTCCTTGAAGGGTTGTTCTAATTTTTTTTTTTTTTTTGGTTGTTGTTTAGTTTGTTTGCTTTGTTTTGTTTTGGCAACTCAGATATGAGGATGCAGTGTGCAGGAGGTTTAGAGTCCTCCCTTGCTTTGGTATACTTTCTCTTTTTAAATTTTTTTTTTTAGAGTATGGTTGATTTACATTATACTAATTTCTGCTGTACAGCAAAGTGACTTAGTTATATACATATATACATCCTTTAAAAAAAACTATCCCTCTCCATTACGGTTTATCGCAGGAGACTGGATATATTTCCCTGTGCTATACAATAGTGCCTCTTTGTCTCTCCATTCTAGAGGTAATAGGTTGCATCTACCACCCCTAAATTCCCAGTCCATCCTTCTCCTTCTCTCCTCTTCCTTGGTAACCACCAGTGTGTTCTCTACATCTGTGAGTCTGTTTCTGTTTTGTAGATAGGCTCATTTGTGCTATATTTTAGAATCCAGGTATATGTAGTATGATATGGTGTTTATCTCCCTCTTTCTGACTTATTTCACTTAGTATGGTAATCTCTAGTTGCATCCTTGTTGCTACAAATGGCATTATTTTGTTCTTTTGTATAGCTGAGTGGTATTCCATTGTATATGTGTGTGTCTGTATATATGTAATTTCACATCTTCTAAATCCATACCTCTGTTGGTGCATATTTATATTGTTTCCAAGTTTTCGCTATTATAAGTAGAGCTGCAGTGAACATTGGGGTCTACTTATAATAGCGAATTGGGGATACATGCATCTATCCCTTTGAATTATTTTTGTCAGGGCATCTTCCCAGAAGTAGGATTGCTGGATCATATAGTAGTTCTATATTTATTTTTCTGAGTTACCTCCGTACTGTTTCCCATAGTTGTACCAATTTACATGCCCACCAACAGTGTAGGAAGTTTCCCTTTCCTCCACACCAGCATTTGTTATTTATAGATTTTTGGCAAAGAAACTTTTATTATTTATAGACTTTTTAATTATTGCCAGTCTGACTGGGTGAAAACCGGTATCTTATTTTAGTTTTGATTTCATTTCTCTCATAATTAATGATGTTGAACATCTTTTTGTGTACCTGTTGGCCATCTGTATGTCTTCCTTGGAGAAATGTCTATTAGGTCTTGTGCTCATTTTTTGATTGAGTTGTTTTGTTTTTGTTGAGTTGCATTAGTTATTTGAATATTTTGGAGATTAACCACTTATCAGTTGCATCATTTTCAACTATCTTCTCCCACTCCATTGGTTGTCTTTTCACTTTTTTAAAAATGGTTTCCTTTGCTGTGCAAGGCTTGTAAATTTGATTAGGTCCAGTTTATCTATTTTTGTTTTTATTTCTATTGCCTTGGGAGACTTACCTAAGATATTGGTACAATTAATGTCAGAGAATGTTTTGCCTATGCTGTCTTCTAGGAGTTTTATCGGGTTGTGTCTTATATTTAAGTCTTTAAGCCATTTTGAGTTTATTGTTGTGCATAGGATGAAGATATGTCAAAGATTAATTGACCATAGTTGTGTGGGTTTATTTCTGGGCTCTCTATTTTGTTTCATTGATGGGTATGTCTGTTTTTGTACCATTACCTTACTGTTTGGATTATTGTAGCCTTGTAGTACTATCTGAAGTGTTGGAGAGTTATGCCCCTGCTCCCCTCCCTCACCCTGCCCTCCAGGCTTGCTTTGGCAATTCTTGGTCTTTTATAGATCCATATAATTTTTGGATTAAAAATGTCATGGATAATTTGACAGGGATCACATTAAATCTGAGGTTTGCTTTGGGTAGTATTGATATTTTATCAATATCAATTCATCCAATTCAAGAGTATGGGATATCTTTCCATGTCTTTGCATACACTTTAAATTCCTTTATTCATGTCTTATAATTCTCAGTGTATAACTCTTTTTCATTTTCTTGGTCAGGTTTTTTTTTTTTTTGTCTTTTTGCTATTTCTTTGGGCCACTCCCACGGCATATGGAGGTTCCCAGGCTAGGGCCACAGCAACGTGGGATCCAAGCCGCGTCTGCAACCTACACCACAGCTCACAGCAACGCTGGATCCTTAACCCACTGAGCAAAAGCAGGGACCGAACCCGCAACCTCATGGTTCCTAGTCGGATTCGTTAACCACTGCGCCATGAAGGGAACTCCCCTTGGTCAGGTTTATTCTTAGATATTAAAATTTTTGGTGCAATTTTCAAAGTTTTTTATTTTAATCCCCTTTCTGATATTTCATTGTTGGCATAACAAAAGGCAACCAATTTTTGAATGTTAATCTTCTATCCAGCTACATTCTTGAATTAATTTATCAGATCTGGTAGTTTTTGTGTGGGGTTCTTAGGGTTTTCTATATATAGTATCATGTCATTTACATACAGTGACAGTTTTATCTCTTCTCTTTCAATTTGAATATCGTGGACACTTTTTTTTTTTTTTTTGGTCTTGTTGTTATGGCTAGGACTTCCAGTATATTGAATGGAAGTGGTGATTGTAGGCGTTATTATATTTTTTCCAGATTTTAGTGGGAAGGCTATCAGTTTTTCACCATTGAGTATTATCTTGGCTGTTAAGTTTGCCTTAAGTGGTTTTTATTATGTTCCCTATGTACCTACTTTGGTAAGAATTTTTACCATGAATGGATGTTGAATTTTTCCAATGCTTTTCTGCATCCATTGAGGTAACATGTTTTTTTTTTTTTTTTATTTTGCTTATGTGGTGTATCACATTGATTGATTTGTGTATGTTGAACCATCCTTTTGCACTTGTGATGAATCCCACTTGGTTGTGGTGTATGATCTTTTTTTAGTGTGTTATTGGATTTGATTTGCTAGCATTTTGTTGAGAATTTTTGCATCTATATTCATCAAAGATATTGGCCTATGATTTTTTTTTGTGTGTGTGATATCTTTGAATTTGGTATCAGGGTGATTATGGCTTCATACAATGTCTTTGGGAGTATTCCTTCCTCTTCAATCTTTTGGAAGACTTTAAGGAGGATTAGTTTAAGTTCTTTCACCTGGTAGAATTCACCTATGACACCATCTGGTCCTGGATGTTTGTTTTAGGGAAGTCTTTTTTTATTGATTTGTTGTTGTTGTTGTTTTACAGATTCTATCTTAGTGATCAATCACTCAAATTATCTATTTCTTCTTGATTAAATTTTAGTGTTCTGTATGTTTCTAGAAAATTCCCCATTTCTTTTAGGTTGCAAATTTCTTGGCATATAATTAATCATAGTATTCTCATTTATTTTTGTATATCTGAAATATCCATTGAGCTTTCTCCTTTTTCATTTATTTTGTTTACTTATGTTATCTCTTCTTCTTGGTAAGACTGTCCAGAGGTTTGTCAATTTGGATTACCCTTTCAAGGAAATTGCTCTTGGTTTTATTGATTTTTTTCTATTTAAAAAAATATTTTATTTATTTTTTCAAATATGTGAACCTAAATGAAAAGTCAATGAAAAATAACCTCTCATCCTTATTGAATAGAATGAATTATTTAACATACTTAAGTTAGAGTTACAGTTAAGTTTTCCATTTTAGTACAGTTTGGTCTCTGTTATTGTCATTATTATTTTAAATTGTGTCAGTTTTCAATTATTATGAATTTGTATCTCTATCATAATTTTTAATTTGCGACTATTTTTTAACCTAAGTCATTGTTTTGTTTTTTATTATTTTTCCTTATTTTTGTTCTGGTTATATATTTTTATATTATTCTCCTATTATGAAATTGTATGTGAACTTATCCTTAAGAGTTTTTCCTATACATCAATAGGGTTTTATACTTTGGAGTACCTACTTTTTCAACTACATTTTTTTCATAGCATCCATGAGTATTGTCTCTTCATCCAGTTTTTTAGAAAGAGGATTTCTTTTCTTTTTTTCTTTTTTTGACATTATAAATTAACTTAAAGACAAACAAGTTAATTTGGCTTTTCTCTTAAATTGGTTTATACCCACCCACAATTTTTAGAGTGGTTATCAAGAAAGGTAGGGAGAAATAACTCAAAGTTTCAATAATCTATTGGGCATTATTTAGGAATCAAATATGCTCTTGGATATATAGATGAATACTTGTTCATAAACTGACATCAACAGAAATTCTTGGTAAAGGAATCCAGCAATAGTTTGTTCTCTTCAGTATATTTTTATTCATATCAGAAACATGTGAGTTTTTTTTGGCCACATCCATGGCATATGGAGGTTAGGGTAGGGGATTAATTGGAGCTGTAGCCACTGGCCTGTGCCACAGCCACAGTAACACCAGACCAAAGCCACGTCTGCAACCTACACCACAGCTCATGACAACGCTGGATGTTTAATCCACTGAGAAAGAACAGGGATTGAACACAAATCCCCATGGATACTAGTTGTGTTCGTTACTGCTGAGCCATGATGAGAACTCGTAAAACAAGAATTTTTAATTCTCTAGCCTATAAAAAAAAAGTTATTTTCAATTATGATTATTTTAATGCTTAAACATTATCAATCACATTTTAATAGAAATTCATCATGTCAACTTTATTTTGAAACGCAAGAAAAATTTTACTCCAGAAATTTTTATGAAATTTGACAGAAATCCATCGTCTTCTATGTAAATATAAGAAAATCTCCAAGTTGTGTAATTTTCTTCTCTTATTTTTTCTTGTCTCTCTTCATCTCATCAGGAATTTGAAAGTCTTTAAAATCTCTAGATAATAGTGTAAGCCATCTAATATTTATGGGAAAATTATATTGAAATACAGTGCTAAAAATTCTTGATTTTTCTTTCCAATTTATTTCCATTGCTACTTCTTGAAACGGAAACAGACAAATGTCACACATTTTCTTTTTTACATCTCAAGTAGCACAGACTCTTTCTTAAAGCATAAGAAATGATATAGTAAGAAGATTACAATAATTCACAATTTGATATATGAAAAAACTATACTTATTTTCCTAATAACAAGCTTTTGAAGCTCAATATAGACCAGCTTTCTCCATTTTAATTGAAATCATATTTCAGAGTGAATTATAAAATATCAGCAATCATATCTTCAATAATTTTTTTTTACTACTGTAACTACTAAGTTTGTGTATTTCAATATATGAATTTTAAACTGGAGTCATTTTTCTTAATTACACATTGCCACTAATACAAATGTTAATTTCTGAGGATAACATGAAATCTGCGAATCTGACTAGTATCCATGAGGATGCAGGTTCAATCCCTGGCCTTGCTTAATGTGTTAAGGATCTGACATTGCCCTGAGCTGTGCTGTAGGTCATAGACAGGGCTCAGATCCTGTGTTGTTGTTGCTATGGAGTAGGCCAGCAGCTATAGCTCTGATTCTACCCCTGCCCTGGGAATCTCCATGTGCCACTGGTGCAGCCCTAGAAACACACACACACACACAAAACCATGAAATCTTCTATACCAAAAAGACTTGTTCTTTCTTACCAAGATGCAACTGTATTTTTTTTATGCTGTAACTGTGTATGTCCCTTTCAGATTGTTAGGAAGCAAAATAGATTATGAATCAAAGCACAGCTTTAACCTCTATTAAAATTACTTTTTTTTCTCTATGACTTCTGGTACATGTCAAAAGAAGTTAAAATATAAATAGATAGATAGTTATGGATAGAGACATTAGTATGGACAGACATCCTTTTAGAGTGGCTTAAGAATGATTGTTTTCTGGACAGTTTAAGAACAGTTACTCTAAATCTAACTGAAAACTGAAAACTCTGTGAAATGGTAAATAATAGTAAAAATATTTGCCTCTAGAATAGGTCCTCAGAACATGGTATTCATTAAATACTCCAAGTTACTAGATTTTATACAGAAGTTATTTCTTATATAATCCCTATAAACCCTCTGACCTGTACACATGTGTGAAGCTAAATGGGTTTTGTGCTGAATGTGATTCAAGAAATAGGAGCAACAACTAATACTGTTTTCTTCTTTTTCTTTTTGATCAATTTCCTTATGTGTTTATTAAATTTTTTTAACTCTGCATGTGATTTAATTTGATTAGAAATTAGAGAAATTTCATACAAAGTGCTTTAATGAGCATAATTTCCATGGAGTGCCAGAAAATGATCATGTAAGCAAAGTGTACCACTTCGCAATCTGCAACTCTTTTTCTTTTTCAGAAAGGACATTTGATTAATGATTCTTAAAATGTCAAGTGAATAGTTTACACCTCTCTTCCAACTCCATGTCCCAACAATGGAAAATGGCCGTAATGGTTTTTATGTTTCCTATGATTTGCCTGAAGCTTTGCTCAACTTGTTTGTATTTCCAGGAAGAAATGTAGCTGGCTAACCAATAAATCCTGGAATCACTTAGAGGATTTCACCCTTTCATATAGTTAATATTATCATTCACTTAGGACCTTTTGTGACTAAGACCAAATAAGCACTTTTCCAAGGCTGGATTTTCATGTTTGTAGATATTTTAATGTTTATGTTAAGTATCTCTAAAAGTCATCATGAGGTTAAAAGTCTTCCTACTAGGCTCATACTAAAATTAAAATAAGAAATTTTCAAATGAAAAGCAAGTTTATTGCAGAAGTGAGTTTTTTAATTCATATAAATATAGTTGTTTGAATAACATTTCTTTTGAGATTTTCAGCAGGCAGGTGGGACAACATAAAATATGCAATGACTGTGAATGAAATGGAGCTCATCTATTTAAAAATATTTTCTATTTAATGAAAATTATTTGTGGAGCAAAATTTTATTAGAAACATGTACTATGGAAACAATTTACAAAAGTAATATGGATCTATAAGTAGTTTGAGACAAACATGTTAATTCTGAAAAAAATATAGTCTTAATTCATAAGAAATATTGAAAAGAAATGTCAACACAGGAGTTCCCGTCGTGGCGCAGTGGTTAACGAATCCGACTAGGAACCATGAGGTTGCGGGTTTGGTCCCTGCCCTTGCTCAGTGGGTTAAGGATCCGGCGTTGCCGTGAGCTGTGGTGTAGGTTGCAGACGCGGCTCGGATCCTGCGTTGCTGTGGCTCTGGCGTAGGCCGGTGGCTACAGCTCCGATTCGACCCCTAGCCTGGGAAACTCCATATGCCGCGGGAGCGGCCCAAGAAATAGCAATAACAACAACAACAACAGCAAAAGACAAAAAGACAAAAAGGCAAAAAAAAAAAAAAAAAAAAAAAAAAGAAATGTCAACACAACTTTCTCATTTTAAAACATACCGAAGGATGAGTTCCCGTTGTGGCTCAGTGGTTAACGAATCTGACTAGCATCTATGAGGATGCAGGTTCAATCCCTGACCTTGCTCAGTGGGTTAAAGATCCGGTATTGCTGTGAGTTGTGGTATAGGTTGCAGATGTGGCTCAGATCCTGCATTGATGTGGCTGTGGCCTAAGCTGGTAGGTACAGCTCTGAGTAGACCCCCTAGCCTGGAAATCTCCATATACCATGAGTGTGGCCCTAAAAAAAAATACCAAAGGATGTTCATAATTCGAGATTAGGACAGTGGGTTTTAAGGAAGTATGAAGAAGAAAGAAATAAAATAGGAGGGGACAAATGCCCAGAAGAAGAGAAAATGAGAAGTAGAGAGGATGTAAAATGTGTTTAATTAAGGGCCAGTAGTTACTATTTTTAGTTGAGACATTGGTACCAGTGTCAGAAATTTTGTAAGTATACTGTTGTGTAATTTAAAAGGTAAAATGTAAAATCAGCAATATCATCTACTGTTACTTACAGTCATATTGATTTTATGTTTGCAGTGAAACTGCTTAGCCAAATAAATGCACTAAAATTAACCTTATAGAAAAAGCAACAGGATATTTCTAATCTAAAACCATCTTCAGTTAATTTACTCAATAGGTCTACATAGACATTACTGTTTTCTATAGGTAATTGTTCTCTTTGCATACCAGACATGACTCAGTTATTCAAGAGTAGAATATAAAAATAAAGGCAACTTGAATTGGCCAGTATTGTAGAGGCAATATAGATCTTAAAATATAACCAGGAAAGCAGAAAATAGCATTAGAAATAGTGATTTAATGTCAACCTGTCTTCTATAGACAAGTAACATCTGCATTTCTTCATTTACAACCATACATCTTTGAAGAGGATCCTGAGAGTACTTAACATTTAGTTGGCAACAAACTTCATTTTTTCTGTGATAACCATTTGCCATATTATATCACTTTATTTTAATACATTATCATGTTGTCTATAAGCAATTTCAAAGAAGAGTGCAAATATATGTTATAGAGACATCTTGATTTTTATTCTACAGTGAGGCTAACCAAAGCAATGGTTATGTTTTCCATTTTTTCTTTAATCTGAAAACAATTTTATTATCCTCATACAAGCATTTATTATGTAATTTTATCCAGTAGGAATATCCAAAAGTTTGGAAAGTGTAAAAAATATTAATTACCTTACATTTCTATATCCTATTTAAAAATCATTGATGTTACTCATCTTTATTCACAATTTCACTTTTTCTGAGATAATTTTTTGAGAATTCCATGACACTCCTTTATCTAAATGGACAAGCTTGGAAACTGTGTTGAGGTTAGGGGTGTTAAACACCAGTGAATCTTGCCTTATTATAAAAATAAAATAGTATTCTTCCATTTTTAAGCTAGTTTTACTCATATATATATGTATTCTCTGCTTTATGCATAATTGTTTTAGAATTTGTTAAATATAATTTCATGTATTTTACTGTTGTGATTCACCGTGAAGAAACCAAAGAATCCCTGTGAATGAACTGGAATCTACATTATGTGCTAATTGTTTGCTAATCAGTAAAGCACAGGAAAAAAAAAAAAAAAACAATAAGCTAAGGAATAGCAAGGAGAGAATATTTCCAGACTATAAACTTGAGCTGATTATTGTAGCCCTGCAGCTGCTGACCCTGAGATATAATTGCAAAACCATTGGGAGCTCCCACCATTTTGAAAACAGGGTCAGATAAAGACTATAGCTATTAGAAAACAATTGACTCCACTTGCCTTGGCCTTACAATTGGACTTCTGTTGAATAAAGAATATTGGCCAAGAACTGCCAAATAGGATGCCCTCTGATGGATCATGATTTACTCTGCATTTTACAAACTGGATGGTTTCTTTAAAGATTATGTAAGGAAAAAGCATGAAAAATTTTGTTTTCACTTTGTTTTTCAATGATTTTGATTATATGAGAACAACAAATATAAATATAGAATCTAAATATGGAAAGAAACATATTTATTTATTATTTTTCATGATAATTTTTTTCATTGAAATGTAGTTGATTAACAATGCTGTGCCAATTTCTGCTGTATGGCAAAGTGACTCAGGCATACACATGTATACATTTTTTTCTCATATTATCTTCCATCATATTCTGTCCCAAGAGAATGGATAAAGATCCCTGTAGGGGATCTGTAGGGTCTCATTGCTTATCAGTTTAAATTTAAAATAGTTAATGCAAAAGGTGAAAAATAAATTCCTTTAATTTATGGTATTCAAAGATAGGAAATCAGAATGTTGGCTTAGGGATTCTCTCCCTGGACATAAATCTATACCCTCAAAAAAATATTCACTTTTGGTGTATAGATATTATCATCAATAATTTTCTCACAACAAATCTAATGTGCTTCACAGGATTGATCCTTAAAACATACTTCATTATAAAATGCTGACAAAATACTAATGATTAGTTCAGTTAAAGTAATGAGAGTCCAAAACAATATACACAAGATAGGTCATTTGATGATCTAGAATATTCTAAGGACCCTTACAGAGAATCTAGAAGACTGAATGGGCCACATGATATTTAGGTAAATTGGAGTATTATCAATCTTTTCTCTGTCTTGAAGATATAGTTATACAGTCATATTTATTGTGGCATTATTCATAGTATCTAAATTATGGGAAAAATCTAAATATCCATTAGTAGATAAATGGATAAAGAAAACACACACACAGGGATATTATTCAGCCTTAAAAATAAAGGGAAATCTTGCCACTTGCAACAACATGGATGAAATTATGCTACATATAATAAATTAGAGAAAGACAAATACTTTGTAGTAAGATTTCACTTATATGTGAAATCTTAAAGGAAAAACTCAAACTCACGGAAGCAGAAAGTAGGATGATTGTTGCCAGGGACTGAAGGGTTTGGTAAATGAGGAGAGATTGTTCAAAGGGTACAAATTTTCAGTTATAAATAAATTCTGAGGCTCTCATATATAGAATGATGACTACAGCTAATAATACTGTACTGTATAGTTGCAATTTGCTAAGAAAGTAGATATTAAGCATCCTTAAACAACAGCAACGAAAAAATCGGTATGTGAGGAATTCCTGATGAGGCTCAGTGGTAATAAACCTGACTAGTATCCATAAGGATGCGGGTTTGATCCCTGGCCTTGCTCAGCAGGTTAACGATCTGGTGTTGATATAAACTGTTGCATAAGGTGTCAGCTGTGGCTCTGATTCAACCCCTAGCCTGGGAACTTGCCATATGCTGCACATGCAGCCCTAAAAAAAAAAAAAAAAAAAAAAGAAAAAAGCACGTAAAAGAGGATGGATGTGTTTCTAAATTAACCTGATGTAGGAACCCTTTCACAATGTATATGTAAATTAGATTATCAGAGTGTATGCTTTAAATATATTATACTTTTGTCAATTATACCTCAATAAAACTGAAAAAAAATCATATGTCATACTTTTACTTAATAAGTAAAAGTCTGACTACCTTTCAGTTGATGAATGGAATCTAAATTAGTACATGAGTAGGCTTTAAGCAACCTGTTATCTCTAGGCACAATGTGGTTGGATTTCTGACTAAGGTTAGAGCCTTTCTCGGGAAGTCACTTTAATGAAACGTTCTGGAGAAATTTATTTTTAATTAGTTGAGAGTATACATCATATCTGTCTGCAGGAATGAAAAAGATAAGACAAATAATAAGCAAATTATGTCAAGAATACTTGGCAGTGTTGTGGTTTTTTTTTTAATCTCAAAGAAAACCCTGCATTTAAATCTGTGTACTGAGTTATAAAATATTGTGAGATTGGAAATGCTTTATCATTGTCATTTTTAAAAATTTTCTTTGAAAAAATTTCATAATCATAGAAAATAATTTGCTCTCTTTCCTGATCCAAGAGACAATATTGTGGCACCCTCCCCCATCTATATGCCCTAATACCTTTGAGTGAAGTATCAGTTTTCCTGCTTACTAGTAGTGTTATGTTGAGGAATTCAGTTAATCTCGTTATGCCTGTTTCCCCCTCTGGAAAATGGGGGAGTGGTGATAATAGTGCCACTTCATAAGATTGTTACAAAAAAACACAAATATTAATATTTGTAACAAATTTGGAACAGTATTTGACACCTAGGAAACACTATATATTTTAAAAGCAAAATAAATAACACAACCTGTATTTAACAGTTAACATGCTATTAATATCAGTACACAGCAATATGATTGATTTTTAAATGGATGGTTAGTGTTTTAAAGTGTTTATTTCACATACTTTATTAAACAATGGCACTTGTGATGGATAGTCAGATTTTTTAGAATTCTTTTATATACTGATAAATATTGCTAATATACAAATACACAAATACTGCTTATACAAATATCTTGGCATAGAGTCAGAGTGTTTTTGAAATTAGCTTACTACAAAATATTTATTTTTAACTTTGACACATACTGCCAAATTGTCTTCTCAATAAGATGAAGAATCATACTCTCTCAAAGAATGAATAAGATTTCCCATTTCCCCACTATTTTTCAATGCTGAAAAAGCACCCATTTCTCCACTCCAAAAGATGCTATGGTGTCTTCCTCTCAGTATAAATACCTTCAGTGCACCAAAGACACTATTTGAAATAGGAATTTGGGGAAGTCTGTTTTAACCATGACACCATAAACCCACAATGGGACAATGCATTTTCCTGTCTAATATGTATTTCTGTTATCGATGAAGTGTTGCATTAAACAGAACATAGGAATGTTTTGAGTTCGGATATAGTCCAGAGTGGATGAACATGAAAGAAAAAGCAATTTTTTTTAATGAACTCTAATTTAATTGCTTAACTATGTTCAAAGACTGTATCATTCCTGAGGAGGAGTCCCATGGGAATTCTAGTAATGAGCAAAAACACTTTTTAAAAAAGAATTATTGAAAATTATGCTGCTTTATCTAGGCAACAAAGATATGGCAAGGCTCCTTGCCTTACCCATCTTTCTCATATGGAAGCTGTTATATGGCTCACTTTGCTGTTTAACATAAATTGGCACATTATAAATCAACTATACTTTAATAAAAATTTTAAAAAGAAATAAATGAGAAAATCTAAAAAAGATAATGCTGTAAGGATCAAGTGGGAATGAAATGATAGAATAATTGAAAGATACTAAAACTTACCCAAAAAAACAAAGAAAATATGTTGCCCAGAGAGAAGAGGCATCCTCTCTGCTGAAAACCAAATCTAATGCTTTCCTGTATCTAGAGTGGGCAGCCACCCTCCAGAGAAGTGGAAAAGGAGCTACTACAACATGGTCTAGTGACAACACATTGTGACAGAGCCATTTATTTCTTTGGCTTCCGAAAGCAGAGTTCAGTGTGAGGGATGCCCTGAAAGAGAGGGCAGAGGGGAGGCTTGGGTAGAGAGGAAGGGAGGAGAGGGAAGTGGAGAGGAGGAGAGAGATTTCAAATATCAACCCTAAATTGCCTACATTAAGGATATTCCTCTTTTCTCAAATCTGTAGTGATTCTATTTCTGAGCAGAACCCTGCCATTGAACTGTGAGCCAGAATGAGTATAGTATGCCAATCATAGCCACTTATATCTTTATCAATAAGTCAACATCTGGAATTTTAACATCTTTAATAAAACAGCAATTATACATTTCAAGGAGAGTCAGCAAAACAAGTAGGATTTTTTTTAAACTAAGCCAACACTGATTTTCTTACATCATCTTTTTATTTCCAAATGTAAGAGGGCTCTATTACTGTAATGAGAGAATTAGTTCTAAATTTCGAGAGTTCATTTGGGATTAAGCTACTCCTCACATTTAAAACTCTATGAAGTATGATCTAAGGGCGGCAGCAGCCAAGAATCTTTCATTTATTTATTCCCTCACCTATTCTTGTGTTAATTCATTCCACAAATATTTATTAATTGGCAGCTACATTTCAAACACTGTTCTAGGTTTTGGAGACATCGTGTTAAACAAAACACATAAGCTGTTTGTTCTTTGTAGCTTAAATTCTATTAGTGGAAAACAGTGATTAAGAAGGAAATATCAGATCGTGGTTAAGTGCCATTAATAAAAACCAGTAGGCTAATAGAATGTGACATAGGTTCTTTTTGAATTGTTAAGGAGGGCTTACTGTTATATCAAGACTCTTGCTGCAAATTTCAAAAGTAGTACACTTCTCCATTAATAATTATCCTTAAAAATAATATAATTCCAACATCAATATTTTATGGATTTTCTTACATTTTATATGAAATGTTAATTATCCTCTCAGGTGATTCTAAGTATTTCAGTTAATAAGGCATTGGAATATGTGAAACAATTGGGAAAAAATATTATGGGTAATTACAACATTAAAGTGATTGATAATGTTTTACTGTCTATTGCTAATACTGTTAGTTTAGAACTATTGATTGAAAAGTGAAAAAATAAACAAATCAACTGATTCAACTCTACAAACATTACTGATTTACTCTCATTTTTAAAAATTAATTATGCAGGAATTTTACTTAACTGATTATACCATTTAGACCAAAATATGAAACTGACTATGCTTATAGACACATCCATACAAAAACTTCCTTCAATAAGCATTATATTTGATGTGAAAAATGCTGATTTTGTAAATTCACTATTTTTGGTGAGATGGTATGAACTACAACATTGTGACTCAAATATTTCGCTTTGTTATGTATTTAAACTTTTTGAATATTTTGCATTATCTAGTTATGAAATGAGAAAAGGAAATAAATCAGTATTTTTCTTTATGAGTCCAAGTCATAACATATAATTTTTTTTTTTGTCTTTTTTTGCCATTTTCTTGAGCTGCTTCTGCAGCATATGGAGGTTCCCAGGCTAGGGGTTGAATCAGAGCTGTAGCCACAGGCCTACGCCAGAGCCACAGCAACGTGGGATCCGAGCCATGTCTGCGACCTACACCACAGCTCACAGCAATGCCAGATCCCTAACCCACTGAGTAAGCGCCAGGGACCGAACCCGCAACCTCATAGTTTCTAGTTGGATTCGTAACCACTGAGCCACGATGGGAACTCCATATAAAAATATTTTTAAGGGACTTCCTGATGGAAAATGATACATTTATTTGCAATTTTTTTTCTTTCTTTCTTTTTTTTTTTTTTTTTTTTTTTTAGGGCTGCACCTGAGGCATGTGGAAGTTCTCGGGCCAGGAGTCCAAATGGAGCTAGGCCACAGCAAAAGCAACACAGGATCCAAGCTACATCTGACATCACAGCTTACAGCAACGCTGTAAGCTGAGGAAGGTCAGGGATGGAACCCATGTCCTCATGGATACTAGTCAGATTCATTTCCACTGCGCCATGATGGGAACTCCCTGTTCTACATTTTTCTAATGTTGACATTTCTGTGTATCTAGAAAAAACATTCAAGAATGACATCAGGAGTTCCTTATGTCATGGCTTAGCGGAAAAGAATCTGACTAGCATCCATGAGGAGGCAGGTTCGATCCCTGGCCTTGCTCAGTAGGTTAAGGATCCAGCATTGCTGTGAGCTGTGCTGTAGGTTGCAGATCCCACGTTGCTGTGGCTGTGGTGTAGGCCAACAGCTGTAGCTCTGATTGGACCTCTCGCCTGGGAACTTCCATATGCCATGGGTACTGCCCTAAAATAAAATAAAATAAAATAAAATAAAAGAATGACATAAAATTGACATAATCCAGGAGAAGTGCAGCACATAATTTGTTCACGAGAGAATATAAAATGGCTAGAATGGTTCTGTGTTGTAGCACAATTTGGTGTGATTCCTTAGGATTTTGAAGACACCCTAACAAAATTGGGCATGAGGGATGGGGTGAGGATCAATTTAAAAGCCTTAATACTTGGAACAAAGCCTCCATAGGATACTTGAACATAATTTCGCCTTAACTGGTAATACACTTGACTGCTGATGGATTTACTGACTTTATGTTTTAGATCATGAGCTTCTTTTCTGTTCTGATAATCTTTAACAAAGCACAAGTTCACCTTTTAACTTTACACACACCAATTCTTAGTTTTTGTAGCCTGCCTCAGAGACTTGATAACAGACATATCATGTTGCTTCCTAAATGCCAGAGAGTTAAACACAGTCATTTCTGTCTTGAGATTATCTGTTATATGGTCCCAAACCATTATTCCATGACAAAATATGTAGTTTTAAGATGTATGCTCAGTTTTAAAACCCCACTTCATAGAAGCCAAATGCAAATTTGTTAAACATACACTTGAGTTCCTTGGGTGATGTCTCAGTCTGTGGAAACAGTATTCCAAAGGAATGGTCAGTAGAGATGCTTTTAGGGTAAATTGATATATTTGCATTAATTGTAATCATTTAAAAAATTAAAGAAATCTCTTAATTAGCAAGTTTAATTGAGAGAACAAAGATTAATAGGTTTAGCTGGTTAATCTTGTTAATAAGACAGGGACACAAACACAGAAAAACCATTATCCTAAAGTGTTATTTGATTGAGATATGTTTATTTTACACATGCTATGTGTTTATTTATGTAAGATTCCTCTCTATATTCTTAGGGATACTTAGAAAATATACATGTGTATAATAAATAGTGCTTTTTCAAGGAAGATATGTTTTTAAGTTGAAAAGTTCAGCTTTCAGCAACATTTATATATATTTTATTTGGAAGGTTTATGAAAACAGAGAAAGTACAAAAAAGATATTTATCCTCCAATATGTTTGGAGATATGGTAAAGAGATAAAAATACAAATTATTCTAGTCATATGTATCAAGGAAGAGATATTATTCACAGTTGGAGTAATTTCCCAAATAAACCAAACAAAATACCTGGTGTTGAGAAACAGTGTTTTTGAAAAATTGTACTTAATCTTGCTGTCGCTTTTATTCACTGTTAAAATATGTTGCCTTACCAATAGCTATAGGGACATGACTATTCTTTCTTTTGTAAATATGCTGCAAAAACTGTATTTCCCACACTGTGCTAAATCAGAAATGTTTTATTGTTCTAAAACAAGCACTGAATGATGGAAATGACACGATAAATTTTTTAAAATGTGCTTGTATTTTTCTTAGTAGCTATAAGTTCAAAAACAGGTTATTTAATTCTCTGGACCTCAATTTGTGCATCTTTGATGAATACTATTATGTATCTATTTTAAGCTTCTTAGTTATGAGACATATTTGCCACTTTCTTCTTTTGATTTAAGGAAATATATTTGTTCATTTTTTTTTTTAATCTTTCCTTAAACTGTTTTCAGTAATTTTCAACATCCACTAAGTGGACCATACAGTGCCCTGGGAAATCAATCACTGGGTCTGGCTCCAAAAGACTGCATTTCTGAGGTAGGGCTTCTCGGACTTGAGATATGCTTATCTTTAAGACACACTGTTGTGTCTAAATCCCTGATAGCTTGGCTAACTTTAACCTATTACTCTATCTTGATGTGTGGCCTTTAGTTCACTCTGATTTTGAATTAATATTCCATAGACTCCTAACTTCTGGGGACTGTTTGGATTGAGAATGCTTCCTCGACTTGCTGCACTATTTCTTTCATTTCTTGCCTTGGTTTATTTCGTTATCTCATTATATGCCATGTCGTGGAACACAAGTAAATCTACTATGTTTGGTTTATGTTACGATTAGGCCTACATAAGACAAGGGTCATGTAAGTTTCCTGTTTGTCAGTATTGCAGTTATTAATAGGAAACAAAACAAGTTGGATATTTAACTTATGCATTTTTAAAATATGCAAAAACATTGTGACCTCACTTAGGAAAAAAACATTCTGCCTAATTAGTTAACTTTGGTTTTAGGAAGAACAATTCCTCAGATGACCAAATTAAATGCTCTTCTTTATAGAGTTGAATGATTTCAATATCAAGCTTTATTATATGTTTGAACTAAAGTGCTAGCGCCTAGAGGTTCTCAACTGGGATGATCTTGAAAACTGTAGGGTATTTTTGGTTATTTTAATTGAGGGGACACTATCAGCACAATGTGTAGTGGATGAGATGCTTCTAATTATTCTGTGATGCACAGAATAGTCCCCACAACACAGAATTATCCATCTGAAAATATCAATAGTTCAGAGGTAAAGATGATTGATTCAGATTGATTGCAAAGGGTTACCTTTTAATTCCAAAAGTAAAACCAAGGACAGATAGTTTTTCTCTAAATAAGTGGGACTTTAGATAGAAGACACAACCTAACTGAGGTATGTGTAAAAAATAAATACAGATTTATTATTGGATCCTGTCCTTTATATATATATAAAGAAGATAAAGAAAAAAGTAAGAAGGGAAAAATATTAAAATATTCACTATTCTTGCCAGGTTGGATAGTAAACTGTCATCAGTGAAGAGAACTAGTGTTTTCTAGAGGCCTCTGTGTCTCCATGAAAACAAATCCTTCGTTTTCTTATCTGGAAGGAGCATTACCTCAGGAGTTAAAACAAAACAACAAAACAAAGCCAATTTATTTTTTTATTTTTTGCCTTTTAGGGCAGCACCCATGGCATATGGAAGGAGGTTTCCAGGCTAGGGGTCAAATCAGAGCTGTACCCAGAAGCCTATGCCACAGCCACAGCCATAGCAGATCTGAGCAGCCTCTGCCACCCAAACCACAGCTCACTGGCAACGCGGGATCCTTAACCCGCTGAGTGAGGCAAGGGATCAAACCTGCAACCTCATGGTCCCTAGTCAGATTCGTTTCTGCTGCACCATGATGGGAACTCTGCAATTTATTTTCTGCTGATGGAAGTTGCCTTGGGAAGACAGTCATCGTACTTTTTCTACTTATGGTCCCATGACATGTTGCTTTTCTTGGTCAGGATGTGCAATCTTTTTAGCTCAGAGTCACTCGGTGTTCAGTCCCAGCTCAGTCACTATCTAGCTACATGAATTTATGCAACTCCATAAGAGCTCTGTGCCTCAGGTTCCTCATCTATAAAATGATACTAAATGTAAAAATGTACTAAACACAGAACAGTGTTGTATACAGTAAGCATTAAATACATTTTGCTTATTATTATTTTTTATGAACACCATCATCATCAAAACTAAATAAGAATTTCAGGAATGTCTGGTACTCAAGTCATTCTTTCACAATATTGAGCTAAAATAAATGCCATTCTTAAACTTTGATCATGGCATTAATTCCCAAATTAAAACAACTCTTTCTGTACCAATCAAATTCTTATTTAAGGGATATAGACCTCAGTTCACTCAAGGGAGAATCAAGTGACTAAGCAAAGGCAAATTTGTTTGTTTTTGTTTTGTTGCACCCCTAGCATGTGGCAGGTGGAAGTTCCAGGGCCGGGCATCGAACCCATGACACAGCAGTGACTTGAGCTCCTGTAGTGACACCACCAGATCCTTAACCCACTGTGCCACCAGGGAATTCCAGCAAAGCAGTTTTGATACAAGTGATTGTTGTTTGGGATCCCAAACCCGAGTTGAAGATTAATATAGCTACATGAATTATATGGTTCCTATTAAGATTTCTCAGTTAAGTGTCAGCTCTTAACACATTTTTGTTTACCCCTAAAGAAAGCAATAATATTCATTTTATAGTCTCTGAAGCTAACTGAAGGTTGTAAAAAGCATTCAAAATCAAAAACCTGACAGTATGTGTTCTCCTGATTCCAAGTCAGGGCTTTTCCTACCACACAGTTAAAGCATTTTGCTGCAACTCTCCCAAAAATCACAATAAAATTTTTGTAATTACTGAACCACACACTTAGACCATGTTATGTGATAAACTGATACTATGCATAAAATAAATCTAGGTAGGTTTGACCAAAAATTAAATCAAAAAACCACAATTGCAATAAAATAAAATTACCTATTTTCAAATGTCAACATTTTATATTTACATCAGAGATTGGCAATGTCCTCAAAAAAAGTTTTCTAGCTTCCTCAGATGTGACTGTTGGTCAATGGGCCATAAGTGGAAATCCTTAGGTGGGGGGCTGGGTAAATCTCTTTAAAGAAGACTGACTCAGTTGAGAAGAAAATACTTTCACACTTGCTCTGCTTCCATATTCCTCACTTTCCTGTCTAGAATTTTGACAGGCTGACTGAAGTGACAGAAGAACAACTAGGAAACCTTGAGTGTAAAATGTAAAACACTAGGAGTTATGATTAAAAAGGAAAGGGAGGACTAAATTCAAGATTAGCATGGAATTGGAGTTCCCATGTGGCTCTGGTAACCAACTCAACTAATATCCATGAGAATGTGGGTTCCATCCCTGGCTTTGCGAATGAGTTAAGGATCCAGCACTGTGAGCTGTGGTATAGGTCGCAGAGTTGCTGTGGCCATGGTTTAGGCCTACAGCTACAGTTCTGATTCAACCTGGGAACTTCCATATGCCACAGGATTGGCCCTACAAGGCAAAAAATAAGAATAGCTTGAAACTTATACACCTTTTTCAACAACTTGTCTCCACATGTCTTTAACATGAGAGAGACATATGACTCTACCTTATTTAGGCTTGCAGACTTTGTTTTCTGGTATATGCTGCCAAATCAAATTATTCTAAAGGATACTTTGGCCAAATCACTGATAATGTGTCATGTCAAGAAAAATTAATAACATTTGTACGTTATGTGCATGATGAAGGCAAAATTTAGAAAGCTGCTAATATATAAAGTGATGTTAACTTGGGGCTTTATAGTGAAAGAGATTTGTGATGAGTAAATGTTAACGTGGCCAGCCAAAAGACAAGAATTTTAAAAAAATATTGTGTACACTGAAAATATGCCTGCTAGAAAGTCTGTTTAATAGATATGATGTCCATGTGTATTATAGTTTAAAACTGAATATAAAATTTTCATAAATTTAACTTTTGCTCACTTAAGGATGAATAGCGAGAAGTCTGTAGAGTCTATGAAATGAAATGCAGCATCAGCGAAACTACTCCCACTTATGCAGAATGTACTGCATAAGTAATGATAAGGGTTACTGTGAAGTATATATCCACTTAAATTTTGTGTTTTTATTCAACTGGTTTAGTACAAATTACTATAGGGAATGTTGTATTTGTAATGGGGTCTCTCTCTCTCTTGGGAAGATAACAACTCCCATAACTAAATGTAAGAAAGACTTTGCAAAAACCAAAATATTCCCTTGCCTAAAAGGAAATGTATTTGCTTGAATGAATATACTTTGTTCTATTTATAGGACTGGGAGGGGGCAATTGCCAGCATATACAAAGCATGTTTTTTCTGGATACAAACCCTGTTAACATGGAAACATCAGCTTAATTTTTCAAGGCTCTGGGAAGGCTAAACTTGGTCATGTTTGGGAACCCAAGGCAGGGGTAGATGGCTGGCCTGTTCCTGGGCCTTCACCTCAAGTATTCTTCCTAAGTGAGTGTTAATAAGGGAAAATTGGAAAATCACTATTTTAGATAGGTGATTGCAATTTATTTGACTTAAGGATTTCTAGAGTTACCAAAAACACTGATAACCATGCATTGCTCAGGATATGAGGCTTTTATAAGCTTAGCGATCTCTATTAGCACCTCAGACCATTCAGCACTTCTACATAGTAATTATAATAGTAATTACTAAATAAAGGATAATAAGATATATGGTCTTCCTTAAGATAAGAAATTATTGTTACTCAAAATAGAACTTTACATGGGACCCTAATTTGCTGTTTAAGCACCATGCTAAACCACCCCTCCTAATTTTCTATTTATATTTCTAGATGTATCTGTCCATTGATCTCCATTAAACTTAATATTCACGCACACAGACACACACTCACTTATATATATGCACTTACACACTCTTGCACACAGTGGCATAATCTGTCACATGTTGCCATTACAGTCCTTTTTTGTATTTGATTAGGGATATGGTAAGAAGCATTGAACATTGGGCATTTAAAATATGTCATAAACAAGTTTTAGGAACCATAAATCAGTACAGAGAACCAACATTCCCCTAAAAACCATCTTTTCTAGATAGTGTTATAGTCAGTGATAGGAAAGAGATCATCTAAAGTTGTGACTTGTGTTGAATTAGCCAGCACGAACTCTCCCCATTACTTGACAAAGTGACTTAGTAAAATAGGTACTATGATTGTGGGTAAAAGACATATATGCAACATGGATGTAAAAAGCAAAACTAAGCAATAAAATACAAAATATTTATAATAATTCTACCACATGTTTTTGTAGCTTATTATATTTTTACCTTCTGAATGTGTTTTTAAATATGGTGATGCAAAGAAAATATGAGTATCATTTAAGATCCTTTATATAACAATAGTGGAAGAAAAGGGATCATTTTATTTCCTCATTTGTTCTTTTATTTAATAAATATTTTAGTGCCTACTATAATTCTCCATGTGATCCTTGGATACATTGTATCCTCTTATTCTGAAGCTAAATTTAGTGTATGTAGCAACTTTTGGAAGGGGTGAACCTAAGTAACAGAAGGACATTGAATAAAATTTTAACAAAAATGATTATAAGACAGTGTATGACCATAGAATGCATACAAACAATTACATCTTCATAATTAAGGAAATTTAGAGGTCATTTGGCTGCAGGGATAAAATCAAGCTGATATTCTATATGGGAATTAAATAGAGTTCTTTTAACTTGCTAATGAATTTATTAATGTGTTAAATATAACTATAAGTGAAAAAAATGAAGATTAGAAGGGGCATTTACATAGTGCAAGGTTAGAACCAAGAAACTGAGCTCCTCCAATAAAAACAATAATGGAACAAGGGATTTTCAAGTACAGGAAAAAATCATGAATACATGATGCCTCCCTGAAAATAAAATGTCAAAATCTTTAAAAAATCTCACTTTTATATGGTTTAAGTGTGATAACAGGAAACATTTTCCCATTAGTTTTAGTTCCCAGAAAAAAAAAAATCATGAATATTTCGTAATATAGATCTTGTTCCAGAGAGAGAAAAGTGCTGAAAACAATGGGAACTACACAGCTTAAGAGCAAAGGAAACATCTCTGATACGTGTTTGGAAATTGAGACTATAATTTCTGGGAAAATATAGGAAATAAAATATTAAGAGAAACATCTTCAGCAAAGTCCATTTAAGAGGACTAGAAAAAATATTTATAGAATACATTTCAATGTCTGGCTACTGTGGGGGAAAGGGAAAGCAAAGTTATTCCTTGGAGATGAAAAACTTCAAATGAATAGTTTACGTAATTACACACACATACATGTACATGCACACAAACATATTCCGACAAGAATGAAAAAGATCTCTGGATTAGAGAACAGATCTTTATTTACTTGTGGCATAACTTAGCAGTGCTGATTCCCTCACACCCCAATTCCCCAAGACTAAATATATCTGCATGTGCAGCAGGATTTGCACCACAGGAGAGAATTCCAAAATTCTATAGCATAACTGGTACATCTGCCCCTCCTCTTCTCTGAAAGAGGGAGAGATCTTTATTTTCTCATGTATGCAAATCCTCTCTGCTCTTGATGAGTCCCCTTGAATTTTCAAAATTAGAGCATTTTTTTGTATTTAATAACTTCCTGGTTCATCCTCACATATTGGATATGTGAAGAACAGATAACCTGTCTTTTACATCTAACTGTCTGGAACAAAAGAAGTATCACATGGTCCTAACTGTAAGTCATAAGAGACTGAACCTTGAGCTTGCCATCATGACTGAATGAGAGTTTAGTAAGTCTCATTATGCTACTAAATGTATTCTGTATGCGTGAAGGACATGCATATTCATCTGTAAAAGGATGGAGTGCAATAGAGTTGATGATTGTTTAATAATTCTTCTTCTTCTTCCCCCTACAATTATGTAAGGAAAATACTTTTTTTTCCCCTAATAAACATTAGACTTAGTATGTGACTTTTTCTGGCCAATTGGATGACAGTAACTAAGGATGTCAGTGCTTGCTCTGACCAAGGGGATTTCACTGTGAACTGAGCTTGAAATGTGTTTGCATAGTTGGATATGGACTTCTGCTATTGAAAAAAACATGTCCGGGAGTTCCCCTCATGGCACAGTGGTTAACGAATCCGACTAGGAACCATGAGGTTGCGGGTTCGGTCCCTGCCCTTGCTCAGTGGGTTAACGATCCGGCGTTGCCGTGAGCTGTGGTGTAGGTTGCAGACGCGGCTCGGATCCTACGTTGCTGTGGCTCTGGCGTAGGCCGGTGGCTACAGCTCCGACTCAACCCCTAGCCTGGGAACCTCCATATGCCACGGGAGCGGCCCAAGAAATAGCAACAACAGCAACAACAACAACAACAACAACAAAAAAGGACAAAAAGACAAAAAAAAAAAAAAAAAAAAAAAGACAAAAAAAAAAAAGGACGAAAAAAAAAAAAAAAAAGAAAAAAACATGTCCTAGCAGCCTATTAGCTTTAGAAGAATAGAGACACATGGAGCAGCCTGAAACTTTTCCTACACCTAGGAACCAAGCTAAACTGGATGTAACGTAGAGTATCTAAATATTACCTGGCTAGGAGTTCCCGTCGTGGCGAAGTGGTTAACGAATCCGACTAGGAACCATGAGGTGGCAGGTTCGGTCCCTGCCCTTGCTCAGTGGGTTAACGATCCGGCGTTGCCGTGAGCTGTGGTGTAGGTTGCAGACTCGGCTCGGATCCTGCGTTGCTGTGGCTCTGGCGTAGGCTGGTGGCTACAGCTCCGATTCAACCCCTAGCCTGGGAACCTCCATATGCCGCGGGAGCAGCCCAAGAAATAGCAACAACAACCAAAAGACAAAAAAAATAAAATAAATAAATAAATAAATAAATATTACCTGGCTAACTGAGACACAAGCAATAAATGGTTATTGGTATACGTCATTGAGTTTTGTTATGCCACACTATGTCAATAAAGGTGACTGATTGTCTTAATACACTATGCATGGCCCTGGATTATAACATTCTCCAGCATACCTCACTGCTGCACTATATTGATGACATCCTATTAATCAGATTTAATGAGTGAAGATATATGCTTATCAGGGCATGAGAGAGGAATGTATAGATAGCCAGAAACTGACCACATCCATAAAGTTGCTAAGGGTCCAATGATTTGGAAGAGGCCAGGATTCATTCTAAAATGAAAGAAAAATTGTTGCACTTTGCAACATTTACCACCAAGAAAAAGGCAGATTTTTTTTGTGTGGGCATTTTTGAATTTTGGAGGAAAAACATACAGTTAAAAGTACTACTAAAACCATTTATCAGCCTAATTAAGGTACTGATTTTAAGAGTGTCCCTGGCAAATGAGGTTTCTGAAGCTAGACATGGTAGTTACAATGGAGCTAGACTACCATTCAAAACAGATTATTTTTGTTCCATATTGGCCACATCATCTTAATGTATTTAATAGCAGTATACATTTAAATAAAATTTAATTACTTAATGTTTAAAATAAATAAGAGATTTTACATAAACATTTTGAATAGCAGTTTATCTTCCAAAATCTGGAATACTGATAATTATTGCTCTGTAGGTATACTGGTCCTATTTTTTCACATGGCTACAATAAGGTGGGCCTGAGTAGTGACAAGACCTCACACACAAGGCATGCACTGTAGTTTCTTACAGTCCATGTATATCCCATCTTATTTACTTTATCTCAACAACTGTTTAACTTGGATTCTTCCTTAACTGGATCCTGAGAAGAGTACTGATGCAAGAAGTATACCAGGAAATAATTTTAACATTAGTGATAAAGTTGTGGAAGTAATACACAGAAGAAAAGGAAGATAATAAAGGTTGTACTGTGAAACAGCTACCATGGTGGATGACTAGAAAATAATTCTGCTAGAGAAATTTAGGAAGAGCTGTATAACATACAGTTCAGAAATATCCTGTCTGAGGTATGAGAGAGCTAGGATAAGGTAATTATCCACAACTGCAGAGGTTCCTTGGTTGAGAAATGTTCCCGCAGGAATGTTCATTCTTTAGCATGTGGTGCATGATACACATATTCTTAGGGGAACAGCATGGCTTTCCTTAGTAAAGGGAGAAAAATCTCATGCATGGAGGTATGGGTGAGTACCAGGAATGGATGCTATGCTGAGAGGGGTCATATTTTCCCACTGAATACCAGTTGAAGCCCATTTTTAGAGCCACCTTGGAAATTGATTTACTTAGATGCTTCCACATGATTCAGAGGAAGATTTCAAAATAAATATGAAATAGTACTCCTCTTCCCTCTGGTACTATGAAAAAACAATGTTTTTGTATTTTCAGCTCTAGAAAATATTTTATATGGATATAGCCTCATTCGTTGTATGTAGAAAAAAATGTCATGCATAACATCTTCAGATGACACATCAAAGATATGTTTACATAAATTATACAATTAATTGTTGCTTATATTAATTAGACATATATTTGACCTAAATACGTTTAACTCAGATTATTTGTATTCAGACAAAAAAATTATGAAACTAAAGGACAAAGGAAAAGCCAATGTGGCATAATAAAATATAACCTTGGAAAAATAGTTGGTAGAAGTTATTCTTTGATGAATAATATACTTTGATGCAGACATAAGGTCTTTCTTTAGATCAAACAGGCACATGGCAGCACATAGAAGATGTGAGTCTATTTTGCACTATGCCTGTATTGGACCCTAAAGCACAATTTCATATAATGGCTGCCTGAGTTACATCTCTGGACACTCACAACAAGATATTACACTACTCACATCTCATATCTTTCCCAGGGCCTGTTATGGAAAGATACTTGAGTCTAATGATCCTTAGAATTCATAGTCCATTTACTTTCACTGGTCTGTGTACATGTTACTCTGACTTCAATACAAAGTGTAACTGGACTGCTTAATATTGTTTAACCATATTAAAAATACTGTGTTGTGTGATGTGTTAATTTTCAATAGCAATGCTCTCTTTCAATATAAAGGTAAAAGAAAGGAACTGGGATGAGGGGAAAAAAACAAAGGAACAAGAGGAACTCTATGATAGGCACTTTATAGATGATCTAAAAACAATTAGTGGGACTGCAATTTTCTGTTTAACTATATAGGAAATAGGAGCATTATTAAAGATTTTCCACTTATTCTTACTGATACAGGAGCCCTGGTCAGTGCCTGTGACATCCATAATATCACCTTGTTAATAAGGTACTAGAGAGAGATCATTCTACTTAGAAAATAGTGTAAGTTTTATTGATCTGGGCACACATACCAATTTTATGGGAGTAAAAATTTGCTGTATCTCAAACCTAATTCTGAGGACTAGTTTTCCACAAAATGTCCTACCAATAACTTCCACTATACATGGTGATACTATTTCCTATTCTTTCCCAGTTTTACTGATATTCAGTATTATAACATTACACATTTCATTACACAGCAGTAGTGAATGATATAGAGAAGGAATTAAGTGTGAACTTGTGATATTTATCATTAGAAATCTCATCTAAAGGTACTGTCCTCTTTGGATATTTAGTTAACAAGATAAGTAATACATACCAAACAAAAATTGAAAACATTCCAGCTGGGTTAGGAAAATTCTGGTATATTAGACTAAAAATTCAGCCCATCTAACATTTAACCGCTTACTTGTAGCACTAATTATTAAAGTTAGGATGAATTATATGATTGAAAAATAGAGCAAGTAACAACGAACCATAAAGATGTATAATTATTATAGTGGATTGATGATCATCCTATTAAGTATTCAAACCATTTAGAAAAGATGTGACTCATCTTTTTAGGTATTATGCAAAATGAGATACTTGGAATAATCCAATTGGACTACACATTTTAAAAACACCTTCACAATGAATGTTATGCATCTTTTTTTTTCTTTTTAGGGCCACACCCACAGCATATGGATATTCTCAGGATAGGGGAGATTGAATCAGAGCTGTAGCTGCTGGCCTACAGCACAGCCACAGCAACACAAGATCTGAGCCGTATCTGCGACCTATACCATGGCTCGTGTCAATGCCAGATCCCTGACCCATTGAATGAGGCCAGGGATCAAACCTGTGTCTTCATGGCTACTGGTCAGATCCATTTCTGCTGCACCACGATGGGAACTCCTTATGCATCTTTGTAAGAGCTGCATTTGACAGCATTGTAATCCAGTTAATTGTTCTGAAATATGTAAACTACCTGGGTGGGAAGAGGTCTCTCTCTCTCTTCCTCCACCCCATCCGTCTCTATCACCACTTTCTCTCCTCTTTGCTATAGGAATAATCTTGGTAACAGCCAGATCACTGTCAACTTGAATGTATTGTTTGGGGAAAAATATTAAATAGAATGACTTTAGAGGTTTTAGGAACATATATGTACTGAATGGAGCATACTTAAGTTTCAAAGGGAGTTTCAAGAACATCATTCAGTCTATGGAGAGGATGGCTATTTTGGGAGAATATGGCATATTTTCACTGGACTATTCTCTGTTTTCGAATGGAGGCCATCATAAACAGATAACAGAATATTGACTTCTTAGCGGAGCATTACTTTGACCTTTACTTATAGTCATTGTTTAGATGAGACAGAAAAGTTCCACAAACATTCTTATTTACTCCAAATAATGGCTACAGCAATCTTTGGATACAATAAGACATTCTTGATTTTTGCATAGAAACAGAAAATGATATGAATTGGCAAATGCATGTCTAGGAATATACCTATATTGATATTTATCATATTCATGGTCCATAAAAGACAAAAAATGATAAATTAGGTCTCATTAAAATTTAAAATTTTGCACATAAAAAGTAACCATTAAGAAAATTTTAAAAATTAGAGAAAATATTTATCAGATAAATGACTTTTGCTCAGAATTTACAAATTCTAAGAAAAAGGAACAAATTATCAAATCAAAAATGGGCACGAGATATGAAACATTTAACCAAAGAAAAAAATACAAATGTCTAATAAGCTTGTGAAGATATATTCAAAATTATTAACCATTAAAAAATATAAATTAAATACACAACAAGGTGCCATTTCACACCCTCTAGAATTGTTGTCATAAATAAGACAAACCATAACTAGTATAAGCAAGGGTGGGGATAAAGGGAACTCTCATAAATTGCTGGTCAGCCACTTTGGAAGACCATTTGGCAATTTCATACCATGAACACTATTCAGCAATAAAAATGAGCTAACTAGTGGCACATGCTTATACTATGGAATATACACAAAACACTATATTAGTGCTATCACTGCATTAAAAAATTTATATTGCTGCAAATTACAAACTGACAGAACTTTATCTTACAACTCTGAGGTTAGAAGTTTGGCATAGGTCTTATGGACTAAAATCAAGGTGCCAGCAGAACTTGCCCCTTGTGGAGACTCTAGGGGAATGTATGTTTCCTTGCCTTTTCCAGCTTCTTTTTTATTTATTTATTTATTTATTTATTTATTTATTTATTGTATATGTTACAAACACAGTTTTTTAAATTTTTATTATAGTTGATTTATAATATTCTATCAATTTCTGGTGTACAGCAAAGTGACCCACTTATGCATATATATACACATTCTTTTTCTCACATTATCCTCCATCAAGTCCCATCACAAGTGACTAGATATAGTTCCCTGTGCTATACAGCAGGATCTCATTGCTTATCTATTCCTAATACAATAGTTTGCATCTATTAACCTCAAACTCCTGGTCAATTCCACCCCTTCCTAACCCCCTTGGCAACCACAAGTCTGTTCTTCAGGTCCATGATTTTGTTTCTTTTCTGTAGATAGGTTCCCTTGTGCTAGATACTAGATTCCAGACATAAGTGATATCATATGGTATTTGTCTTTCTCTTTCTGACTTCGCTTAGTTTGAATATCTCTAGTTCCATTGATGTTGCTAGAAATGACATTATTTTGTTCTTTTTTTGGCTGAATAGTACTCCATTGTGTATATATACCACATCTTCTTAATCCAGTCATCTGTTGATGGACATTTGAGTTGTTTCCATGTCTTGGCTATTGTGAATAGTGCTTCAGTGATCATAGGGGTACATGTATCTTTTTGAATGAAAGTTTTGTCAGGATATATGGCCAGGAGTGGTATTGCTGGACCATATGGTAGTTCTATATTTATTTTTCTGAGGTACCTGCATACTGTTTTCCATATTTGTTTTACCAATTTAGATTCCCAACAGTGTAGGAGGGATTCCTTTTCTCCATGCCCCCTCCAAAATTTGCTATTTGTAGACTTATTAATGATCGCCACTCTGACCAGTGCGAAGTGATACCTTATCATGGTTTTTATTTGCATTTCTCAAATAGTGATGTTGAGCATTTTTTCATGTGCTTGTTGTTCACCCGTATGTCTTCTTGGAGAAATGCCTATTCAGATCTACTGTCCATTTTCCAATTTTTTTTTTTTTGCTGTTGATTTATATGAGTTATTTATATATTTTGGAGATTAAGCCCTTGTTGGTTGCATTGTTTCTCAACAAAATTTTTTTTTTTGTCTTTCTGCTGTTTCTTGGGGCCGCTCCCATGGCATATGGAGGTTCCCAAGCTATGGGTTGAATTGGAGCTGTAGCCCCCTGTCTACGCCAGAGCCACAACAACTTGGGATCCGAGCCGCGTCTGCAACCCACACCACAGCTCACAGCAATACCGGATCCTTAACCCACTGAGCAAGGTCAAGGACTGAACCCGCAACCTCATGGTTCCTAGTCGGGTTCGTTAACCACTGCGCCACGACAGGAACTCCTCAGCAAAAATTTTTGTCCACCAAATCCAACAGCACATAAAAAAGATCATACAACACAACCAAGTGGGATTCATCCCAAGTTCCCAAGGATGGTTCAACATACACAAATCAATCAACATCATATACCACATTAACAAAAGACCAAAACCACATGATCATCTTAGTAGATCCAGAAAAAGCATTTGATTAAATCCAACATCCATTCATGGTAAAAACTCTTACCAAAGTTGGTATAGAGGGAACATATCTTAACATAATAAAGGCAATTTATGACAAACCCACAGTCACTATAATACACAATGGAGAAAAGCTGAAAGCTTTCCTGCTAAAATCTGGAACAAGACACGGATGCCTACTCTCACCACTTTTATTCAACATACTATTGAAAGTCCTAGCCACAGCAATCAGACAAAAGAAATAGAAGGTATCAAGATTGAAGAGAAGAGGTAAAACCGTCACTCTGTGGAGATGACATGATACTATATATGACAACCCTAAGGACTCCACACAAAAACTACTCGAACTGATAAATGAATTAAGCAAAGTAGCAGGATAAAAAATAACATTCAGAAATTGGTTGCATTGCTGTATACTAACAATGAACTATTACAAAAAGAAATATAAAAATACAGTAACTTTTAAAATCATACCCCCCAAAAAATTAAATACGTAGGTATAAACCTAACCAAGGAGGTAAAAGACTTATATGCTGAGAAACATTAATCAAGGAAATTAAAGAGAAATCAAAAAAATGGAAAGATATCCCATGCTGCTGTATTGGAAGAATTAATATTATTAAAATGGCCATATTATTCAAAGCAATGTACAGACATAATGCAATCCCTATCAGATCACCCATGACATTTTTCACAGAACTAGAACAAATAATCCAAAACTTATGTGGAATCATAAAAGATTCAGAATTGCCAAAGCTGTTCTGAGGGAGAAAAAAACCAAACAAACAAACAAACAAAAAAAAGCAAGCAGGAGGCATAACTCTCCCAGACTTCAGACAACATTACAAAGCTACTGTAATCAGGACAGTGTGGTGCTAATACAAAAACTGACATATGGACCAATGAAATAGAATAGAGAACCCAAAAATAAAACCAGACCTGGTTTAATTAATGGTCAATTAACCTTTGATAAAGGCAAGAATATAAAATGTATAAAAAGATAGTCATTTCAAGTGATGCTAGACAAACTGGACAGCTGCATGTAAAGCAATGAAACTAGAGCAAACCCTCACACCATGCACAAAAATAAACTCAAAATGGCTTAACGATTTAAACATAATACACCATAAAATTCCTAGAAGAAAACTTAGGCAAAACATTCTCTGACATCAACTGTACAGATGTTTTCTTATTTCTTCTTCCCAAGGCAACATAATAAAATAAAAAATAAATAGAAATAAAAAGAAAAATAAACAAATGAGACCTAATCAAACTTACAAGCTTTTGCACAGCAAATGAAACCATTACAAAAAAATAAAACCTAAGGAATGGGAGGAAAATATTTGCAAATGATGCAACCGACAAGGGCTTCATTTCCAAAAAAATACAAACAACTCATACAACTTGACAGCAAAAAAGCAAACAACCCAGTTGAAAAGGGCAGAATACCTAAATAGACATTTCTCCAAAGAAGACATAAGGATGGCCAAGAGGCACATGAAAAAAAATGTTCAACATCGCATATTATTAGAGAAATGCATATCAAAACCACAATGAGGTACCACCTCACACCAGTCAGAATGGCTATCATTAATAAGACAGAAAAAAAAATAGTTGCAAATGATGCAGCCTTTTCCAGCTTCTAAAGACCACCTGGATTCCTTGATTTACAGCTCCTCTCTCCATCCTTAAAGCCATTCAATTTGCATGGTCTAACTCTTCTTCAGTAGCACATCTCCTTCACTGACCAAAAAAATTCAAGATTTTCCACTTTTAAAGGCCCAGTTGAATATATGAGGTCCAGAATAATTCAGGATAATCTTTTCATCTCAAAGTCCTTACCCTTAACACCGCCTATAAGGTCTTTTGCTGATGCAAGGTAACATTCACATGACATGACGGTGTGGACATCTGTGGGGATGTTTTGAGCCTCCACAAAAGTTCTGCTAAGTGAAAGAAGCCAGGCACAGGAGACTACGTATTTTATAATTTAATTTATATGAAATGTCTAGAAAAGACATTTGTAGAGACAGAAAGATTAGTGGTTTTCTTGGTGCTGGTGGTGACAATAAGGGTGTACTGTAAATGATTATAAGGGATCTTATTGGTGGAAAGAAAATGTTGTAAAACTGATTTACCATGATGTTTGCGCCACTCAGTAAAGCCACTAAAAATGTTTGAATTGTACATTTGAAGTGGGTATATGGTGTGAAACATATGTCAATTTTTTTTTAAGAACAGGATTTTCACAAGGCTGCAGAAGTATTTAAGCAGAGTTGGAGTAAAACCATGCTTTTTCAACCTATTGACTACTCCTTCTGTTAAAAGAATACAAACTTCACCAATTGATGTCCATGGTCAAGTGGTTTTTAGTTTGGTTTTTTTGTCTACTTTTCTAACAAAGTGCCATAATTCCAACAAATTAATAGTTTATTGGACTGTTTTATAGAAAATTGGGATATGTGTAAGAAATTGAAAACTAAAATGTTGTCATGACCTATCATAGTTATATTTTCTAGGAGATATATTCGCAGATGTTAGATTGTGCAATTGTTTGTTTCTTAAGACTTAATCTTCTTAGATATTCTTTCATCCACATGGGAGTTTCAGCAACATTAGTACGGTGTTTACATTCTTGTATTATTTCTAAGTGGATAGTTTCATAAAACTTTGTCCTATAAAATCGCTATAGTATTTTACTTTCAAACAATTTGTATTTATGCCTCAGAACAGAATCTAATTAAGTGACATGTATTTAGGGACTTCTTATGTCAGTATAAAGAAAGCTCTTCAGAAAACAGTAAAAAATTCACTGTTTTGGGAATAGAATAAATAAATATAATCCCTCTTAAGAACAAACACATCACTGTCCATGCACCTACATGTAACTGCAGGTCATAGTTATCCTTGGCAAAAATTAGTATATTTTAAAATTCTGACATTGGTTTTAATATATGAATAAATATTGTGAAAAAAACTGCAAGATAATACTTGTATTTTCCAACAATGGATATTTTATTTCTCTTTTCTTTACATAATACCATACAGTGTGATTTTACTTCATATGATAATTGCCATGGACAGAGATTACTTTAAAAATAGAAGTTCTCATTGTGCCACAGTAGATAATGAACCTGACTAGTATCCATTAGGATATAGGTTTGATTCCTGGCCCTGCTCAGTGGGTTAAGGATCTGGCATTGCCATGGTGGTGTAGGTTGCAGATTGGATCTGGCATTGCTGTGGTTGTGGTGTAGGCTGGCAGCTGTAGCTCTGATTCGACCCCTAGCCTGGGAACTTCCATATCCTGCAGCCATGGTCCTAAAAAGCAAAAAAATAAAAATAAAATAAGATCCAGAAATAGGATATATAGAATTAGAAAAAAAAGAAAGCCAAAAAAAGAATGCTGAGAAATTTTAATTCATTTTTTATAAGAATAAGTGAAACAAGGGTAGTGATCCAAAGAGACACAAAGAAGAAATCTGAGAGAGGTGAGTAGCTTTAGGTTAAGAGATGTACCCAATAGTGAAGAAAGAATGTAGAAACTGATAGAGTTAGTAGGAATAAAGGAGATGATGTAGCTCAGGGTCCTCATTCAGCAAAAAACAGAAGCCTGAGAAATGTAGGCACCAAGTTACATAAAGAGGGTATGGACTTAAAATTAGACTCTGGTTCAAATAAATTATTGCTCTACCATTTACTTATGATGTGACCTTGAATAGTTAATGAATTTGTGTTTCATTTGTAATATTGGAAGGAATGTCTTATTTCATAATGGTACTATGAAACTGCACGATGGTTGTAAAGTATTCTGTACATCACGTATGCTCCATGAATGGTCATTTCTTCAGGTGACTCTCTTAGGTCACATAGCAGGTTGGTAGTAAACAAGGAAGTTGGGTCTCCTGTCCAGTCAGGTTGTTGTTTTTATTTAGGCACCTAATATGTTCAATTCCCACAATAATTTAAGAAAAATTTAACACCACAAATTTATTATTCTTTTTTATAAAAGGAATCTTTCAAAATAAAATAAATTGATCACAGGAAACATCATACCACTACACTTTACTAGGTGCTAATAGTTATTTACTTATTTGAATTATACACACATAAATATTTAGAGATATTATAACTAAAATTTGTGTTTTATTAGACATTTCATGTATTCCTTCACAAAGGTCTTATTATTATATACCTCTTACATTTGTTACTGTATAATCAGACCCTTTTGACTTAAAAAGGCAGCAAGACTAAGTTTTATAATTATACAATTTCTAATTGAGGGATTAAATGTTCATGTACATGTTCTTATTCCAAGATTGTTTGAAAAGTGTAGTGACTCTGCTTACTGTATCTATTTCTATTTTTTTTGTTGTTGCTTAAATAATATACCTGTAGCTTCCTCAAGAAAACAAACATATTTGTAAATCATTTTTCTAAAACCCAGTCATGGCCTCCTCAAAGTATGCATAGAACTTCTGAATGTCTACCAAAACATATGACAATAATTGGGGTTGACATTGTTTTTATTCTTTCTACCAATTTTACTCTTGTTTAGATTCTCCTTTAAAAGGAAAAGAACAATGCTCTTGGCATATCTCCTTATATATTGATGGAATAGGAGATTAGCTGACTTTTTCTGTCTCATTTCTTTACTAGCGATGTTCTTATTATCCTAGTTTCTTCTTAAAAATGAAATTTGTGCTATGTGGCTTCCAGGGAGTTCCTTGTCTTTCTGTGTGAAAACAATATGATTTTGCTATATTCAGGTTATAGTTGGCTTATAAAAGTACAGCTCACTATAGGCCTTTTTGAAGTTTGTATTTGCATTTAAGAGTTCTAGAGACCTATTATTTCTAACTTTTGGTGATATGAAAAAAAGGTCACAGCTACTCAATAGCAGTTTGCAATATGTATGTGTATATGTATAGTATTATTTTTGCAAAAAAATATAGTCTTATTTATGTGTGTGTGTATATATAGAGAGGGGTTGTGGAGCATGGTTTAGTTTTTGTTTCTTCTAGGATTTTATTTGTTTTCTAATGTTTTGGTCTAGACATAAGTAAGGCCAAATCACATGGGAAAAGAAACATTCTAGGATCTACTCCTTTAAATGACTCATGAACTAGTATTCTGGAAGTTTTAGGACCAAAGAGCTATTACTTTTTTTCCAAAACATCGATGTACAGCTGCACAGGTTGTGCACTGTACAGCATAAAGGGACACCATACACATAGATCAGAAGTCAATATAATTTTTTCTGTAAAAATTCAGGGGATAAACATTTTAGGCTTTGTTAGCTACATATGGTCTCTGTCACACATTCTTCTTTACTTTTTAAATGACCTTTAAATGACTTTTTGTTTGTTCGTTTGGTAGCTTTTTAGGACCACACTGACAGCATATGGAGGTTCCCAGGGAAGGGGTCTAATCAGAACTACAGCTGCTGGCCTATGCCACAGCCATATCTGTGACCTACACCACAGCTCACAGCAATGCCAGATCCTTAACCCACCGAGTGAGCCCAGGGATGGAACCCATAACCTCATGGTTCCTAGTTGGATTCATTTCTGCTGAGCCACGATGGAACTCCTAAATGATCTTTTAATAAAATAAAACATTCTTAGGTCATGGACCATACACAAATAGTCCATGGCCCCGATTTGGCCTGTGGGCTGCTGCTTAATAACCTCTGATATAGGCTATATATTGAAAGACTGTACATATATTATATATTTTTTAGTTCTGAATCATTGTGGAGAGTAGACAAAGTAAATTATTTATTTAAACAATTATATATTAACTAGCATTTGTCAGTGTCTACACTAGATATACCATTCTAGGTTTAAACAGTGAACAAAGTGGTCATGGTTCTTCCTCTTCATTGAACTTACAGTCAGGTACAATAAAAGGGATGTAAATGATATTATGAATTTATAGTGCTGATTATTGCAAAACATTCCTCTATAAGGTGAGATTTACATTGAAAACTAATGAATAAGTCAAAGTTTGTTGCATGAATGTTGAAATGAAAAAGGAGGCAACCTGTCTGATATCAAAGTGGAAATGTCCAGAGATAATCAAATATATGTGAGTATAGAATTTAAGGGAGTTTTCTTAGATTGGAAATATAGATCTTGTTGTTATCAAAATGTACGTATATATATATTTAATTATAAGTCATGTGATTCGATGAGGTGACCTGGAGAGAGTTTGTAGAAAGGGAAGAAGACCCAGGAAATGGCCCTTAAATTTTATGTTTAGGATGTGGAAGGTGGTTAATTGTCCAGCACACACTGAGGAAAAAAAATGATCAAAAGGTGTGTGTGGGGGGAGGCAAAAATTAAGTGTCACAGAAGATGAGGGGAACAGCTGTTTCATAAAGTAGAGTCATCAGAAGAATTTATTGTGGTAAAATCAGAAATGTGACTCCAATTGATACTGTGTCAGGATACAGTGTGGCCATACGGATATAGTAGGGCTTGGGGATGGGTTATTCAATAAGCAGGCATAGGAAAAGGACACGGAAGCAACTCATTTTGAGAAATGTTTTGGAGGACTGTGCTTAAGGACTGAAGTGACATCTCCGTTGAAGAGAGGGGGTGAAAAATTATAGCTTTTCTGTGGATGGGACTTGTTTGATTTGGCATTTTTTTTTTTTTTTTTTTGCTTTCTTTCTGTAGTTACTCTTCCTCCAATATTTGATTTGACCTTATGTATAATTAAAAAATTATGTTTACCCATTTATGTAAATTTTTAACAATTTATACTTATATTTACCTTTTATTATTTATATTAAGCCCCAAATATTTATTCTACATGATCCACCAAAACAAGCTCCTCAGTTTGCTTTAAAATTTTCATCAGGGAGTTCCCGTCGTGGCGCAGTGGTTAACGAATCCGACTAGGAACCATGAGGTCGCGGGTTCGGTCCCTGCCCTTGCTCAGTGGGTTAATGATCCGGCGTTGCCGTGAGCTGTGGTGTAGGTCGCAGACGCGGCTCGGATCCCGCGTTGCTGTGGCTGTGGCGTAGGCCGGTGGCTACAGCTCCGATTCAACCCCTAGCCTGGGAACCTCCATATGCCGCGGGAGCGGCCCAAGAAATAGCAACAACAGCAACAACAACAACAACAGACAAAAAGACAAAAGACAAAAAATAAAATAAAATAAAATTTTTATCAAATGTCCAATTTCCATCATAACGTTGATGTCATATTCGGTTTAACTGTGCTCAGTAGAAGTATGCAAATTCATTTTCAGCTGCGTGATAATTAAACCAAATTTATCATCCTCGGTATTTCCAAATCCTCATGTTGAAATGAGTATGGTCTCACAGGTCATCAATACACACTCTCCGTATAACTGCAAGTGTGATCTCTGTTTTTCATTTCTGTTTTTAATCGAATGAAAACTGAATCAAGTAAAAGTTTTATACCATTGTATATTCTATTCTTTAAGAAAAATGTCCTGGTTAGGGAGTCTAATAGAAGACCCACATATAAATCTGAAGTATACTCAGAGTAAATTAATAAGAAATAGGTACACCAAAAAGAAAAGTTCAGAAAACATTCCTTGTGTGTCTTGAACTTGGAATTGGTTTTTGGAGATAAAGTTAAAACAAGTTTCCCACGATTTATACTGACAGTGTGGTCAGCACTATTCACAGTAGCCAAGACAAGTGATATCATATGGTATTTGTCTTTCTCTTTCTGACTTACTTCACTCAGTATGAGAGTCTCTAGTTCCATCCATGTTGCTGCAAATGGCATTCTTTTGTTCTTTTTTATGGTTGAGTAGTATTCCATTGTGTATATATACACTACATCTTCTTAATCCAATCATCTATTTCCTCAAACATTTCATTCTCTCTTTCTAGTCCTCTTTTTCTTACTTTGACTTTTTTTTATTCTTTCTTTCCGTGCACTGTACAGCGAATGATGCATTAACCTCTATTTCCTTATTTATTTCTATTTATAATCATGCTTTTATTCTACTTATTTTGGATATACTAATTATCATCAAGAAACATTGTCATGTTAATGAGAGGCGGCCAGTTTCCTAATAGAACCATCAGGAAGATATTACTCTCTGGAAATAAACTCTACTCTTTTAGTAGTTTCAACAAACATCATGAGTCAATAAAAGGACAGCAATAGTAAAAGACTATTTTTATTTTTAATCGCAAGTGTTTACTAATAGCTTAGGGATAAACACATATGCAGTTGAATGATGTCAGTGTTTTTTTTTTTTATTCTTCACCATATGTAACTTATACTAAGAGATTTGCAATATATTTACAGGGGCATAAATATTTAAGTGAACATATGTCAGTATTGATTCCATATTAAAACCTGCATTCTACACTTGAACTTTGACATGTCCTTCAGATTTGGTCCTTCAGTTTTGCCTATGACTGTATAAGCCATCTTGTATCTTCACAATGTTTGGGTAGAGAGGGTGATTGAGCAGCCAGAGCTGGAGTGTGCTACTTCTGAGCAAAACCCCTAAATAATAAAAAGAAGATGCATAATATTGACTAAAATGTATATATCTCTAGGATAAATTTTCAGTAGAAGCAAAAAAATGTATTTAAAAGCTGTATGGTTTCTATGGAATTTCGTTGCCTTTGGTTTGGCTTCTAGTGAATTTGTTCACCGGATTTTTTTTGTCCAATCCCTTTTTTTCTACAACATATTCTAGTAAGATATTTAATAATCTTTATCCTGCTGGGAAGGATGTGTCTACTCCCCGATATCCCTTTGTCCAGGCTTTTAAACTAAATAGAAACTGGGCTTTAACAGAAAGAAGTAAAGGAATGAAGACAATTGCTTTTATGAATCTTTTAATTTAAATTTTAAAATCAGAAAGTGAAAATGTTTTTTATACCCACCCTTGCTTAGTTCATGTTCAGGAAATGTTCAGAACTCCAAATAATCAATAGCATTGCTTGTTGATCAACATTACAGTTGAAATCTATTTCAAGGGTAGAAAATCCTCTGTCCTATGTTTATTATCCTAAACCTAAAAAGATTTTTATGTATTTTAAAGGTGGCTGGTAATTACATACATATAATTTTTCAATCAATGGGCAATCCAATATATGTGTGGGCAAACAAAATGAATGGAGTCTTTACAAAATAGACTATCCAAATAGCCAATGAACATATAAAAAAATAACAATTTTACTGGTCATCAGTAAAATGCAAATTAACACTACAATATCTTACCACTACGCACCCATTAGAATTCCTAAAGTGAAAATGAGGTACATACCAAGTACTGACAAGGATGTGGAATAACTTAAATTCTTATACTAGCCTGATAGGAATGTAAAACTTGTAGGTAGAATCTAATAAAACTGATTGATATATTAATATACTATGAGCTAGTAATTTTACTCACAGGTATAGTTGTAAGTAAATGTATACATTTATTTACAAAATGATATGTATGAGGATATTTAAAGTGACATTAATTGTACTTATCTAAATGGAAAACAATACAAATGACATCCAAAGTAGAATTGATAAGTAAACCATGATATGGATATGACAAAATAATTCTATGTGGTAATGAGAATGAATGAACCGTAATAATCAAGCACAACTTATATGGACAAATCATATCAACATAACATTGAATGAAAGAAGCCGGTCTGAAAAACACATATGTATATTATATATAATATTCAAAAACTAATATAATATTCAAAAATTAATTATGATCCTACAAGTCAGAATAATAGTAATCTTGGGAGACAGTGGAATGTGGAACCCCAGAGAAGGGGCTCCAGAATTTCCAGTAAAGTTCTGTGTCTTGATCCAGGTACCAGTTATACCAGCTAACTCTTGCGAAAAATTCATCACCTTGTATACTTTTGATTAGATGAACTTTTCTGCATATTATTACATTCATGAATAAAATATTTACTGTAAAAAATAGGTAGTTAGAATAAAAATTTATGTTATAGAGCTTGAATATTTCCTTCTAGGAGACAGAGCTTACATGACACTAATGAGCAAAATTTGTTTATTTTTTAGCATTGCACTTGTCGTTGCAAATGCCTCAAAATTTCTCATCTGCCACCTCTATATATTACTTTATACTCATTAGTGAAATGAAGTAAAGCCCTAGCAATCAAAGATACACTAGTTTACTAATGCAGAAAAGACAGAATTAGTTCTATTAAGAGTAATGGAGTGAAACAGCCTTGAGAAGGTACAGAACATTAGGTGCTACCAAATATTACTACTGTGAGAGATTACAAGCGTGTAAAAAGTTTTTGGTGCAAAATTGCTCAGGATATATATGAGATCAGAGTTTTGATCATACTCATTAAAACAACAGTCTGAAATATTCACGTCTAATGAAGATGTGTCCCCTCACGACAGTGTCTGATTTGTATTGACAGTCTGGTTTCTGTGGAATATCTTTGGAAAAGCAGATCCAAACAAGGATCTAAGGAAAACTTATTAAAAGAGACAAAAATGTGGCATAATATTTTTTTTTTTTAAATCAGGGATGGGCAGGGATCTGGATGATCGAGTGAGAAGCAACTATCTTTCTCTCCAGGTATGGCCAATTTAGAATATAGGAATAGATAAGATGGCAGGCTTAAAATAATAGTGGGTTCTGCTTATTTTCCAACTAGAAAGGAAAACTACAATATTAGCCTAAAGGATCATGAAAATATAAGAATTAAACCCAATTAAACAGTAACAGTGTTTGAAGGATGTAAATGCAACAGAAACATAGATACATGTGATATAGAAAGAAATAAAATTCTCAATCCTATTTTCTTTAAAAATTCCATTATATTTCCTTACTTGAATACTTAATAACACTCAGCTCCTCCTCCCTCTTTGTATAATCTTTCAAATCTGTCATTGGACATTTCTCCCTTCTTGTAACCCTCACATACATCTTCCTTTTTTCTCATTCTCAATGTTACATCATATCATAAGCCCTTACCCACTTCCTTAGAATATGTAAATGTTTTCTGGAAGAGCTTTTTCCTTATGTTTGGTGTTCACTCTTGTTCACTGGGAATAGCACTTACTAGACTTGAAAATCTCCATACTACATCAGTGTCATCAACAAATGATGTGCTGAAGTCAGTTAATACCTACTCCTGAAAGGAGATTGTATACACTCCTTCCTAACTCCATGCTCAAGGACATCACTTTTTGTAGCATGATATTAGCCATGATTTTAGTATTTATGTCAGAAAATCAGCAAATGCTACAAAGAAGGATTTTTTTAATATTTCAAAGGCAGGGCTGTTAAAAAAATACCTTCACGTTATTGTATCAAATCACCTAGAGAATAAACCAGAAATTCCATAATCTAAACTTCACACTCTCTAAAATTCAGCTAATGCTTGATTATATATCTCCCTTTAGTGCTTATACAAATGAAATTTTCTTCATGGTTTACTTGATACATAGTTTACTTGCTTACTTTCCCACAGTTAACCCTTATGTTTGAGAACCATATTCCTTCCCTTTTGATATCAACCTTTGTATAAAATTTACTTTGACTATGTCCAGAAATTTCACTCTTTAAAATCACTGTTCTTCCACATAACATTTATTATGCCATTTGTAATATTATATTGCTATTATTTCATCTATAATAATGCTATCTTTCCAATCAGATTTATATATTATTCAACTATCCATTCAACCATTTAGTTGTTATATATACTCACGTAGTCACTAATTTATTCTCTTTGATATAATCATCTTGTGGGTAAAGACCAAGGCTTTTGACTATATACATTCAGATAAATAGTTGTTGTTCAATTCACAAATTTACTACGGGAACATTGAATACCTTTAGGTTTCAGTAAATAATACATCCTGTAATTTGTATGAATTCTTGAATAGTGGTGTTCAAAAATTAAGTATAATTTTTTTCATCAATAAGCAATTTGTTTTTCTTAGTGGAAAGACATATGAGAGGAATGGTGCTGATTTCAAAACCTCACATTTGGAGTTCCCATTTTGGCTCAGCCATAAGGAACCCAAGTAGTAATCATGAGAATGTTGTTTGATCCCTGACTTCGCTCAGTGGGTTAAGGATCTCGCCTTGCTATTAGCTGTGGTGTGGGTTGCATACACTGCTCAGAACCTGCGTTGCTATGACTGTGGCACAGGCCAGCAGCTGTAGCTTCAATTTGACTCCTAGCCTGGGAACTTCCATATGCAACACATGCGGCCCTAAAAAGCCAAAAAAAAAAAAAAAAAAAATTCACATCGAATTTTCTTCAACCATGTAATATGTGTGTGTATATGTTAAACTCAATCATTCAGACTCTGGTTACAATGAAGTACTTTTCTTTGCATTGTTTGTATAGATTTGGCCTTAGAGAAAAATAGGATGCATTAGTGAAGAATCTTTATACAAGAAGTCAACATATTGATTTATGTCTTTTATTTTTCATGATATTTTCTGCCAAGTCTTATTTAATTTATGTACTCATTTCCAAAAGAGGACACATGTATCCAAACATTTTCTTCATCTATTATAAGCAATATTCTTTACAATCTTGATATTAGTCACAGTGCGCTCTGTAGTTATAAATACACTAGCTCTGGTTTATTACCCACATTTTCAAGGAGATTAATATTAAATTATGCAAAAAAGTGTATAAGCAGTGGGCTAGTTGAACAATTTAAGTGACAAAGACATTCTGATAATTCTTATTTTAAAAATTTCCTTCTAGCAGTTGGCTACATTAATAAATTTTCTGATAAATTATAAATGGACTTAGTGTTGGCATGACTAGAAACAGAGGACTATCTGTTTGTTTTCTTCAAAAGTGAAAAACCCATTTCCAACTAGAGATCTGGCTCCCAGGAAGAGGGGTGGAGTGGCACAAATTATACCCTATGCTATGTTGCAGTGCAATAACACTGACAATATTTTAGCTCTGTGCATTCTTCTCTGCCTTTATTATCTAACTAGTTTTTGCACATAGAAAATATTTTTCTCTGTTAATATCCATATGTAAACATCAAGGAAATATTTTTCTGACAACTAAGTTGCACATTGATCTCTGATTATTTCGTGTACACATTGCCTGAGGGTGGATATCGTATTGCATATGATGTGGGCAATATGATGAGCAGCTCCCATCCAAAGTGAAGAAGGCATTTCACAAAGAGTTTTGCGAGGAAATTACAAGGGGAAGTTAGGAATGTGCTATGTTAACAACAACGGTAATTCAGTATCAATGAATTGCAACTAGTGATAAGCTTTAGAATTATAGATAGTAAAAATTAACAACTTTTAGAATATTTTATTGTAAATTTTATAATCAGTAAAATGAGAAATAGTCAAGGATGTTATGATTCTTTGAATTTTTTGGATAAGGAAAATTGTAATCACAGGTTTTAACATTGTTGAGTTACATAGTAAGGAGGCTAAAATATAATGTCTTATGTCTACCATAAAACAAATCATCAAAATCTATTCCGAGTGAACAATATCATTCATTCATTATAAATGAAAATGATTTACTAACAAAAAAGTCTCTTCCCTTATAAGAGAGAGGTCTCATATTATACTAAATTATTAAGGATGTAAATTCCAATTAAGCAATCCAGTCCCTATGCCCACCTGATCATTAAATACATTTTAAAATGCTCATGTTAAATATTTATTGTCTTAACCCCATTTCCCATGAAAATAGAGACTGATACAAAACTTCTGTAATAAGATTTTAATGAGAAATAAAACCTAGTGCTGCAAAAGTGAGAAATAAAAGTGTCTCAAACAAATGAGAGCTTAGAGGTACAGTGAGAAGGAGCACACATTCTTCAAGTGCACGAATAGGAGTGTTAATGAGAAAGATCAGAACTAATTTCACCCTTTGGCTCCAAAACTCACTAATTTTTGCTATTGGAATGAGATTCATATATTAGCTATTTGTATGGTGTGTACACTGTATGACCTAGGACTACTTTCCACATCTGCAAAGTTGTCCATAGGCCAACACCTTAGCTAATCTTTGGTAGATATGGTCCATTATTCTTTCATAATGATGGGTTTTGAATGATGGATGGGATATTTGGGGCTGTCAGGGAAATCGGGAATCACAAGCCATTTTCCCACCTCTCCTGCTATAAAATATAATCCTTTGATCTGAGAAGTTGTTGTATACTAATGATGCCACATTGTATGGTAGAGTGTGTATGTGCATGATACCACACTGATGGATTAGGAAGTCTGAAAGCCTTATAAGGATTGTGCTGACAGAGGTAAAATGGATAACTCAGGTATTAAACTATTCCAAGGTGGAAGGGATCTGATATAATTAATCAGCCACCAGCTGGTTGCTAGTCCCCTCAAATATAAAGCCTTACCTAGGACTCAGACTCTCTCTCTGCACTGGTAGGTGGACTCTTTCTTAATCAGGATATTGGATGATGATATTATGTGTTCTGTTTAATAACCTTAAATTTGGTTCAGTGTTTCCTTATACACAAGAATTTTGCTTTCAGTTAAAGTGGAATATATAAGTGTTTTTAAACTTTTTAATATTCTATCTACATGTTGAAATTATAGATTAATTATGATGTATTTGTTTTTGTTTGGCCTATGTTTATAGTATTGTTCCAGATTTTAAAAAGTATATACACAAAATCTACAGGGAGATATTCTTCTGCATAAATTTAAAATTCATTATACTATACATATTTTCTAGTTGTCTTAATGAAAAATCCTCTAAAATAATTGCATCACACCAATGAATAATAAATATATGTAACTTGGTTGATTAAAAATTAATGAAGGTAGACTTTATATGTGGAAACATGAAATGATGTAGCAACAAATAATAAGTGGAAATATTTCTAAAGAGTTAATAATATAGAAAAATCAAATTTATTGTGCTCCTATAAAATATTTCATGTGGCCCTGTTAAAATCACCTTGAAAAACCCTCTCCTAGAGGAAACCTTCTTGAAGACAAGCCCTGGCTTAAGCCAAAAATATACATGTTCATTAAAAGTTGAATGAAAGTGATAACAGCATAGTCAAAAGCTGTATTTATCCATTGCAGTAGACCTAGTTCATCTCAGGTATATACCTAGATTAAGATATAAACTTGCTAAAATATTATGGGATTATGCAAAATATGTCAGTAAACAGCTGACAGTCAATCTATGTCATCATCTATGAAAATGATTCAGTGTAAAAGTGTTGAACCTCAGGAGGACAAGATGGCAGAGGAGTAGGGGGACACGCTCGCCCTCTCCCACAAACACAACAAAAAAAGCACATCTACAGAATAAATGACTCGCACAGAACAGCAACCAATCGCTGGCAGAGGAACCTAAACTCCAATAATGGCAAGAAGTTCGTGACATTATTGGGCAGAACGGGAGAAAAGAGGAGAGTGAGAGAAGGTAAATCCAAGCAGGACCGGTGCTCCCGAAAGGGAACTGCGGAGGAGAAAGGGATCCCACACTCTGTAAAGTCACCTACCGGGGGAAAAATCAAACGAACCGGAGGAATCTCCAGATGCTGAGAAGAGTGTAGCAGTAGGTTGGAGTACGGAAAAGCCGATCAAGAACCCAACGGACCATCTGAACTACAGGCACAGTCACCAAAAATTGAGACGCCTGGGTGGGGGCTGGGCACCGAGACCTTGGCTCCAGAGGTTAGTCCCCGGGCTGGGGGAGCGGGGCAGAGCGGAAACTGCTTGGGAGGTCTAGAAACCATTTGACGGGGCAGAGACTGCCTGGGAGACTAGAAAACAAAGCTGTCGCAGAGGAAGGGAACAATACTCTAGGAGCGGGGAAGTGGAAAGCCGCCTCAGAGGGAACCTGGGAGAAGAGCCTGGTCTGTGCCCGTGCTGGGGAGGGGAGAGAAGAAAGGGTGGGTCCCCATAGAATACCCCCCATGCCACAGCAAGCTTACAGGCCCGCTAGCTAGCTGAAAGCTGTGCTTCCCAGTGCATCCCCTCCCCCCACCCCCGCCACGCCCTACGCTCTCACCGGACCTGGGGCTGCCTGCCATCCAGGAGGGCTGGCCTCAACAATTGCCTGAAGCCTACCACCACAGGGGCTGTCCCTGCACAGGCCTGCTTGCCCTTTGGAGGGGCTACACTTCCGCAGAGCAGCACCAAACACCACCAGCCCCCGAGAAAAGGCCTGCAGCCCAGAAAAGCTAGAACAAGCTTAGCCAGGCTGTGAATAGATCGGCCTAATTCTCGGACGGTTTTTCTGAGTCGGGTTGCCCCAGGGAGGAGCCTCTTCGGTTTCCAACGGCCCTGCAACCCGCCCAAGCCCCCAGGGGATGCTCTAGTGGACCAGCTGCATAGGACTGCCAGCTCCAGGCAGGACCCCCTGCAGCCCAGAAAAGCTGCAACAAGCTCGGCCAGACTGGGAAAAGATCCGCCTACATTCTCAGGCTGTTCTTCTGAGTTGGGCTGCCCTAGGGAAGAGCCTCTTAGGTTCTCAGTGACCCAGATAGCTGCTCCAGCCCCCAGGGGGTGATGCACCCCTGAAGAGAGCTGCCCAACACCGCCAACCCCCTGCAAGAACCCCACAGCCTAAAAACAACAGAGCAAGCTCTTCATGACCAAGTGAAATCTGCTACCATCGTGGGGTGGACCTCCCAGTCCTGTCTGCCCTCAGGAAGTCCTCCTTTGCTTCAAAGAAACACTGTTAGTCCCATCAACACTCCAGAAAAGCCACACTGACTCAGAAAAGATTGACCAACAACGCCAGCCCTCAGGAAATATTCCACGGCAGTGACAAGGCAAACACTGCCTGATCACGGAGAGTACAACTCCCTCAGGAGAAAGAAAACAACAAGCAAGATGAAGAAGCTGAGAAACCACCCCCAGTCAAACCAACAGGAGAACTCACCTAAAACAGTCAACAATGAAACAGATCTCTGCAGTCAGACAGACCTGGAGTTCAAAAGAGAAATAGTGAAAATACTGAAGGAAATAAGAGAAGATATGAACAGTAATGCAGATACCCTCAGAAAGGAACTAGAAAATATAAGGAGGAGCCAAGAAAAACTAGAACATTCATTTGCAGAGATGCAAACTGAACTAGGGGCAGTAAAAACCAGAATGAATAATGCAGAAGAACGAATCAGTGATATGGAAGATAGAATAATGGAAATCACCCAATCAGGTCAACAGACAGAAAAACGAATCAAAAAACTGGAAAGCAATATAAGAGACCTATGGGATAATATAAAGTGGGCCAATCTGCACATAATAGGAATTCCAGAAGGAGTAGAAAAAGATAAGGGGATGGAAAATATATTTGAAGAAATTATCGATGGAAACTTCCCAAATCTAAAGGATACTGGGTTCAAGACACAAGAAGCACAGAGGGCCCCAAACAAACTGAACCCAAATAGACCCACACCAAGACACATCATAATAAAAATGGCAAAAGTTAGTGATAAAGAGAGGATCCTCAAGGCAGCAAGAGAAAACCAGAATGTTACCTACAAGGGAACCCCCATAAGAATATTAGCTGATTTCTCTACAGAAACACTACAGGCCAGGAGAGAATGGCAAGAGATATTTAAAGTGCTAAAAGGAAAAAATATGCAACCTAGAATCCTCTATCCAGCAAGAGTATCATTTAAAATAGAAGGTGAAATAAAAATTTTTCCCAACAAACAAAAACTTAAAGAATACAGCAACACAAAACCAAGGTTAAAGGAAATATTGAAAGGGCTTCTCTAAACCAAAAAGAAAGGAAGGAAAGGGAAGAAAAAAGAAAAGAAAAAAAAAAAAAAAAGAAGAAGAAGAGGAAGAACTAGGACTGAGGAAACCGCAATCAGAGAGCAGTCACTCAAATAAGCCAGCATACAGATTTAATCATGAACATATTCAAACAAAATAAAATTAAAAAGAAAAAAATAAAAAAGAGTCATCAAAACCATAAAATGTGAGCAAGGGATGTTAGGAGGTAAATAACCCTTTTTGTTTGTATGTATGTCTCTCTTCTTAATTTTAATATAGTAATGAAGTGTTTGAACATACAGGACCATCAGGCTAAAACACACAATTATGGGAAGGGGTTAGCATACTTAAAAACCAGGGCAACCACAAGCCAAAACCAAATATTGCATTTGCAAAAAATGAAAAAAAAAATACACTCAAGCAAATAATAACAGGAGACCATCCAACCAAAAAAAAAAAGAAAGGAAGAATGGAGAACCATAGAATCAACTGGAACATGAGGTTCAAATGGCAATAAATAATCATCTATCAATTATCACCTTAAATGTCAATGGACTGAATGCCCCAATCAAAAGACACAGAGTGGCTGAGTGGATAAAAAGGCAAAAACCTTCAATATGCTGCCTACAAGAAACTCACCTTAGGACAAAAGATACATATAGATTGAAAGTGAAAGGGTGGGGAAAAATATTTCACGCCAATAGACATGACAGAACAGGAGTCGCAACACTCATATCAGACAAAATAGACTTTAAAACAAAAGACATAAAGAAAGACAAAGAAGGACACTATTTAATGATTAAGGGATCCATCCAAGGAGAGGATGTTACTATCATCAACCTATATGCCCCAAATATAGGAGCACCCAGATACATACAACAAATATTAACAGACATAAAGGGAGATATTGATGAGAATACAATCATAGTAGGAGACCTAAATACCCCCCTCACATCAATGGACAGATCCTCTAGACAGAAAACCAATAAAGCAACAGAGATCCTAAAGGAAACAATAGAAAAGTTAGACTTAATTGATATCTTCAGGACACTACATCCAAAAAAATCAGAATACACATTCTTCTCAAATGCTCATGGAACATTCTCAAGAATCGACCACATATTGGGACACAAAGCGAATCTCAATAAATTTAGGAGCATAGAAATTATCTCAAGTATCTTCTCTGACCACTATGCCATGAAATTAGAAATCAACCATGGGAAAAGCAAATAGAAAAAACCTACTACATGGAGACTAAACAACATGCTACTAAAAAATCAATGGGTCAATGAGGAAATCAAGAAGGAAATTAAAAACTACCTTGAAACAAATGATAATGAAGACACAACCTCTCAAAATCTATGGGATGCTGCGAAAGCAGTGCTCAGAGGGAAATTTATAGCAATCCAGGCCTTTCTCAAAAAAGAAGAAAGATCCCAAATTGACAACTTAACCCTCCACCTAAACGAATTAGAAAAAGAAGAACAAAAAAGTCCTAAAATCAGCAGAAGGAAGGAAATTATAAAGATCAAAGAAGAAATCAATAAAATAGAAACTCAAAAAACAATAGAGAAAATGAATAAAACCAAGAGCTGGTTCTTTGAAAAGCTGAACAAAATTGACAAACCCCTGGCCAGACTCACTCAAAAGAGGAGAGAAAGAACCCAAATAACCAAAATTATAACTGAAATAGGAGAAATCACAACGGATACAGCAGAAATACAAAAAAACCATAAGAGAATACTATGAACAACTATACGGCAACAAGTTTGACAATCTGGAAAAAATGGACAATTTTCTAGAATCTTAGAGCCTGCCAAAACTGAATCAAGCAGAAACAGACCAACTGAACAGACCAATCACTAGAAATGAAATTGAAGAGGTCATAAAATCACTCCCTACAAATAAAAGTCCAGGACCAGATGGCTTCACAGGTGAATTCTATCAAATATATAAAGAGGAATTGGTGCCCATCCTCCTTAAACTCTTTCAAAAGGTTGAAGAAGAAGGGACACTCCCAAAGACATTCTATGAGGCCACCATCACCCTCATTCCAAAACCAGACAGAGATACCACCAAAAAAGAAAACTATCGCCCAATATCATTGATGAATATAGATGCAAAAATTCTCAATAAAATCTTAGCCAACCAAATCCAACAACATACCAAAAAAATTATACACCATGACCAGGTTGGGTTCATCCCAGGTTCACAAGGATGGTTCAACATACGCAAATCAATCAGCATCATACACCACGTTAACAAAAAAAAGGTCAAAAATCATATGATCATCTCAATAGACGCAGAAAAAGCATTTGACAAAGTTCAACATCCATTCATGATCAAGACCCTCGCCAAAGTGGGTATAGAGGGAACATTCCTGAATATAATCAAAGCCATTTATGATAAACCCACAGCAAATATAATCCTCAATGGGGAAAAACTGAAAGCCTTCTCACTCAAATCTGGAACAAGACAGGGATGCCCACTGTCACCACTGCTCTTCAACATAGTTTTTGAAGTCCTAGCCACAGCAATTAGACAAACAAAAGAAATCAAAGGCATCCATATAGGAAGAGAAGAGATCAAACTGTCACTGTATGCAGATGACATGATACTATACCAGAAAACCCTAAGGACTCAACCCCAAAACTCCTTGAACTGATTAATAAATTCAACAAAGTAGCAGGATATAAGATGAACATTCAGAAGTCAGTTGCATTTCTGTATACCAGCAATGAAACATTAGAAAAGGAATACAAAAATACGATACCTTTTAAAATTGTACCACACAAAATCAAATACCTCGGAATACACCTGACCAAGGAGGTAAAGGACCTATATGCCGAGAACTATAAAACTTTAATCAAAGAAATCAAAGAAGATGTAAAGAAATGGAAAGATATTCCATGTTCCTGGATTGGAAAAATCAATATTGTGAAAATGGCCATCCTACCCAAAGCAATCTACAGATTCAAGGCAATCCCTATCCAATTACCCAGGACAGTTTTCACAGAACTAGAACAAACAATCCAAACATTTATATGGAACCACAAAAGACCCAGAATCGCCAAAGCAATCCTGAGAAACAAAAACCAAGCAGGAGGCATCACTCTCCCAGACTTCAAGAAATACTACAAAGCCACAGTCATCAAAACAGTGTGGTACTGGTACCAAAACAGACAGACAGACCAATGGAACAGAATAGAGAATCCGGAAATAAACCCTGACACCTATGGTCAATTAATCTTTGACAAGGGAGGCAAGAACATAAAATGGGAAAAGGAAAGTCTATTCAGCAAGCATTGCTGGGAAACCTGGACAGCTGCATGCAAAGCAATGAAACTAGAACACACCCTCACACCATGCACAAAAATAAACTCCAAATGGCTGAAAGACTTAAATATACGACAGGACACCATCAAACTCCTAGAAGAGAACATAGGCAAAACACTCTCTGACATCAACATCATGAATATTTTCTCAGGACAGTGTCCCAAGGCAATAGAAATTAGAGCAAAAATAAACCCATGGGACCTCATCAAACTGAAAAGCTTTTGCACAGCAAAGGAAACCAAAAAGAAAACAAAAAGACAACTTACAGAATGAGAGAAAATAGTTTCAAATGATGCAACTGACAAGGGCTTAATCTCTAGAATATCTAAACAACTTATACAACCCAACAGCAAAAAAGCCAATCAATCAATGGAAAAATGGGCAAAAGACCTGAATAGACATTTCTCCAAAGAAGATATACAGATGGCCAACAAACACATGAAAAAATGCTCAACATCGCTGGTTATAAGAGAAATGCAAATCAAAACTACCATGAGATACCACCTCACACCAGTCAGAATGGCCATCATTAATAAATCCACAAATAACAAGTGCTGGAGGGGCTGTGGAGAAAAGGGAACCCTCCTGCACTGCTGGTGGGAATGTAAACTGGTACAGCCACTATGGAGAACAGTTTGGACATACCTTAGAAATCTATACATAGAACTTCCATATGACCCTGCAGTCCCACTCTTGGGCATCTATCCGGACAAAACTCTACTTAAAAGAGACACGTGCACCCGCATGTTCATTGCAGCACTATTCACAATAGCCAGGACATGGAAACAACCCAAATGTCCATCGACAGATGATTGGATTCAGAAGAGGTGGTATATATACACAATGGAATACTACTCAGCCATAAAAAAGGATGACATAATGCCATTTGCAGCAACATGGATGGAACTAGAGACTCTCATCCTGAGTGAAAGGAGCCAGAACGACAAAGACAAATACCATATGATATCACTTATAACTGGAATCTAATATCCAGCACAAATGAACATCTCCTCAGAAGAGAAAATCATGGACTTGGAGAAGAGACTTGTGGTTGCCTGATGGGAGCGGGAGGGAGTGGGAGGGATCGGGAGCTTGGGCTTATCAGACACAACTTAGAATAGATTTACAAGGAGATCCTGCTGAATAGCATTGAGAACTATGTCTAGATACTCATGTTGCAACAGAACAAAGGGTGGGGAAAAAACTGTAATTGCAATGTATACATGTAAGGATAACCTGACCCCCTTGCTGTACAGTGGGAAAAAAAATTAAAAAAATTTAAAAAAATAAAAAAAATAAAAATATATATACTCCCAAGACTTATGCCAAGTTTTGGTTTGAGTATTCCTCACAAAGAGTCTTTTGGTTTGTGCACAATAAACTCACTAGTAACTTGAAAAAGAAAGACAGACGGAAAGAAAGAGAGAAATTTATGAATTATAAATTGACATTTTCATGTTCACTTTACATATTTTAAATATCTGGTTTTTTAAAATTAGGTTGAAACATCTATAAAATTTCTGGGTGTTTAATTGTATCTTTGTGTAGTTATATATTCTATTTTATTTCACAAAATTGAAAATGCATCAAAGAACCTGGAAATCAGTATTATCTTTCCAATATATTAAGAAATGTTGAACTTAATATACTCTATTGGGAAACCAGTTGCAAAACTGTCTAGAAGCACTTATTCTGCATTCACATCACTATGTCATTATCACACTCTGTAATAAACTATTACAACCTTACAAATGTTTTCTCAAGTCAGTCTTACATATGTTTTCTCAGGTCAACCTTACAATGTTTTCTCAGGTCAGTCTCTCAAAGCATCAGAAATAAAAGAAAAAATAAACCAATGGGACCTCATCAAACTGACAAGCTTTTGCACAGCAAAGGAAACCAAAAAGAAAACAAAAAGACAACTTACACAATGGCAGAAAATAGTTTCAAATGATGCAACTGACAAGGGCTGAATCTCTAGACTATACAAGCAACTTATACAACTCAACAGCAAAAACTCAAACAACCCAATTGAAAAACGGGCAAAAGACCTGAATAGGCATTTCCCCAAAGAAGATACAGGTGACCAAAAACACACATGAAAAAATGCTCAATGTCACAAATTATTAGAGAAATGCAAATCAAAACTACCACAAGATACCACCTCACACCAGTCAGAATGGCCATCATTCATAAGTCCACAAATAACAAATGCTGGGGGGGAGTGTGGAGAAAAGGAAACCCTCCTGCACTCTTGGTGGGAGTGTTAATTGGTACAACCACTATGGAAAACAGCATGGAGGTACTTAAGAAATCTATACATAGAAATACCATATGACCCAGCAATCCCACTTGGGCATATATCCGAACAAAACTTTCCTGGAAAAAGACATATGCATCCACATGTTCATTGCAGCATTATTCACAATAGGCAAGACTTGGAAATAACCCAAATTTCCATTGACAGATGACTGGATTAGGAAGATGTGTTATATATACACAATGGAATACTACTCAGGCATAAAAAGAACAAAAGAATGCCATTTACAGCAACATGGATGTAAGTAGATACTCTCATACTGAGTGAAGTATGTTAGAAAGAGAAAGAAAAATACCATATGATATCACTTATATCTGGCATCTAACATTTGGCACAAAGGAACCTTTCCACAGAAAAGAAAATCACAGACTTGGAGAAAAGACTTGTGGTTGCTGAGGGGAGGGAGTGGGATGGACTGGAATCTTGGGGTTAATAGATGTTAATGGAATGGATTAGCAATGAGATCCAGCTGTGTACCACTTATGATATAGCATGATAATGTGAAAAAAAGAATGTGAACATGTATGTGTAACTGGGTCACCATGCTGTACAGTTGAAAAAAAAATAGTGTATTGGGGAAATAAAAAAAAGAATATATGCATTCCAAAAATATGATTTTTTTCTAGATTTTAAATTTACAAGTGAAATTATACCATATTTACTGTTTTGTGGTTTTCTTCATAGAACTTTATATTTGTGAAGTGTATTCATGTTGATTATAGTAGGAATAATATAATCTTCCTTGTTGTAAGTACTCAAATATGTGATTATATACTATGACTTATAAATATTTCTGCTAGTGGATTTTTAGCTATTTCCAGTTTTTTATAATTTAATTGCAATTGAATACTTTAGTATACGTATCCTGGCATACATATAAGTTCCTCAAGGATGCATACCTAGGAATACTCTTAGAATGTCATACGGTATATCTGTGTCTTAACTAGATGACACCAAGCTTTTTTCAAAGTGCTTGTAGTAATTAACACTCCAAGCTACTCTTATTCATAAAGTAATTCTATTAAAATTCACATTGCATTACAAATATTTTAAAAGTAAATTTTAATTTTAATCACTTTCCATTTTGAATATGAGGTTCAACACTTTTATTTTATTTATTTATTTATTTTTTTATTTTCCCACTGTACAGCAAGGGGGTCAGGTTATCCTTACATGTATACATTGCAATTACAGTTTTTTCCCCACCCTTTGTTCTGTTGCAACATGAGTATCTAGACATAGTTCTCAATGCTATTCAGCAGGATCTCCTTGTAAATCTATTCTAAGTTGTGTCTGATAAGCCCAAGCTCCCGATCCCTCCCACTCCCTCCCGCTCCCATCAGGCAACCACAAGTCTCTTCTCCAAGTCCATGATTTTCTCTTCTGAGGAGATGTTCATTTGTGCTGGATATTAGATTCCAGTTATAAGTGATATCATATGGTATTTGTCTTTGTCGTTCTGGCTCCTTTCACTCAGGATGAGAGTCTCTAGTTCCATCCATGTTGCTGCAAATGGCATTATGTCATCCTTTTTTATGGCTGAGTAGTATTCCATTGTGTATATATACCACCTCTTCTGAATCCAATCATCTGTCGATGGACATTTGGGTTGTTTCCATGTCCTGGCTATTGTGAATAGTGCTGCAATGAACATGCGGGTGCACGTGTCTCTTTTAAGTAGAGTTTTGTCCGGATAGATGCCCAAGAGTGGGACTGCAGGGTCATATGGAAGTTCTATGTATAGATTTCTAAGGTATGTCCAAACTGTTCTCCATAGTGGCTGTACCAGTTTACATTCCCACCAGCAGTGCAGGAGGGTTCCCTTTTCTCCACAGCCCCTCCAGCACTTGTTATTTGTGGATTTATTAATGATGGCCATTCTGACTGGTGTGAGGTGGTATCTCATGGTAGTTTTGATTTGCATTTCTCTTATAACCAGCGATGTTGAGCATTTTTTCATGTGTTTGTTGGCCATCTGTATATCTTCTTTGGAGAAATGTCTATTCAGGTCTTTTGCCCATTTTTCCATTGATTGATTGGCTTTTTTGCTGTTGGGTTGTATAAGTTGTTTAGATATTCTTAATTTTATTGGAATATAGTAGACTTGCAGTGCTGTGTTAATTTCAGATATGCAACAAAGTGAATTAGCTATCCATATTATTATATCTATTCTTTTTCAGATTCTATTCCCATGTAAGTTATTACAGAGTATTGAATAGATTTTCCTGTGCTATATACAGCAGGTCCTTGTTACTTATATATTTTAGTAATATATTTCTTAATGATCTACTAATATTTCAAAAGTTAAATGGAAAGTTGTTTTAGCTATATAGCACTACATCTGCAGATAATATGTAGGTAATTGCTTTAATTCCTCATTTTATTTTGTGTGTGCAAGCCAAACCAAAGATGAATCGTATCAGCGAACATGAAATAGCCCTATTTTTATGGCATTGGATTTTTTCCAGATGGAGGAATAGTTAAGTAGAGTGCTTAAAATTCACATTTTTATTCTTTCATTTACTGGTATCTGAATCTGCAATGTAAGTTGTTACAAGTGCAGATGTTCTTACTGCTAGATTCATCTGGGCCAATAAAGTAAAAAGCATATATTAAATACAGACTTTAATCTTGATTAATCTGTTTACTAGTACCATCTATATACTCAAAGATTTGCTTTACACTGGTAATTCAAATACCCAATATTTATGTATTGAAATATGTTAATTATTTGATTTTATCTATGTAATATACATCATGGAGATGATATATGATAATGGTCATATTTTTTTTAAACTTGAAAAATCCTACCCGTACACTTTTCCAAACAATATAAATCCAAAAGAACATCATTTTGATTTTGTTCATGTGATCCACTTATTGTCGCCTTTCATGTTGCCTCAACTTATACCTGGTGAGCAATGAGAACAGTTAACGATCCACTTTGACCTCTGCAGCCAGCCCAGCACTATCCATTTGTTCTCTCTGCTGAATCTCTGACAGAGGAAGTTTCTTCTTTAGCAGAAATGCCTATTTCTTTTCTGCTCTCTGACTGGTCTTGCCCACAGCTTCTGTGATCTCACAGATCCAACATTTTTTATGGTGATAGTCCTGCTACATCTGACTCCAATTTTAGCATTCACGTGACACTACTTCACAAAATTCGTCAGGTCCTTTCAGCCTTTGTGCACATGGAATCTGGTGAGCTCTGCCATTACAATACTAGATATTTGAATAAGAATAATTTGTACTGTCATATTTAATTCTTTAATGCTAAAAGTCATTTCTTGAAAACAAATTTAGCAAATCAGCTAGTTAGTAGGTTAGATATGGCAAATGTGATGATAATATAAATTATTGTATGGATTACTTACTTAATATTAGTTTATAGGCAAATCATATGCATACCTCAAAATATTTTCAAACTTCTATGATTAACAAAGTCCTCATAAAGTTAATTGAGTGTAATAATTCTAGTTCTTAGTGTAAATAAAATTAATGTACAGCATATTTAATTCTGAAAAATTTCCACCAATATATTAACCAATAGAATGAATGGATTTACTTGCATGGTTAAAGTTATAGAAATTTTACAGTGAACTTAGTTTTCTAGAACATCATATACAAAAGTCTGCAATTCTCTGAAAATGCTAAACTGTAGGATTAAATAAAAATACTATAAAACATGATTTTTATGTAAATCACAGTGCTTCATATTTTTTATAAAAATAATTTCATATTCATTTTATAAATTCTTTATTTCTGAAAGAAAAACCCGTACATTTAAAAAATAGAGAAAATTTTAATTTATCATAGTGGATGAAAAAAAGAGAAAAAATTCCCAGACAAATGCTCTAAATATCGTTGGTTTTTAAAAAAGTATAACAAGTAAATAAACTAAATGCTCATGGCTAATCAAAATGTATAATAATCAACAAATGTTTAAAGCTCTTGTATTTTTTAATTACAACAAAATGTTGATAAAGGTTGAAGTTCCTAATATTTTCTTCCCCTCTCTTTTCCACCCCAGAGGCAACCTCTCTTATGATTTTAATATCCTTGGTTTATACCGTAATGCTAACTTATGGTATTGTTGAACATGTAGCTAAACCGCTCCATAATACTGTTGCTTAAACATCCATTTGTGTGGCAAGCGGCCTGCAGAAACCTTACACTGACACTAGTCTCTCCTGCCATCATACACCTTAGATAACAGCCTGCAGAGTCAAAAGTAAATATAAGTTCCTGATATGACTCCCCAAACCTGTGTGCACCTTAGATAATACCTGAGGCTTACCAAAGTCCCACTCTTTGGGTTTGAATTAACTAGTCTGGTTTTAGCCAAGAAATTCCAAAGCACTAAATGAATCCCAATAAAGAAGTTACCCCAGGTCCTGGCTTTTGTGCTCTCTTTGACCACACCCTGCATTAACCACCCTGTGTACCTCCTCCTCCTTAGAGTAATAAACTCTATTTCACTTTTTTTTGCAGTCTTTGCTGAGCAGTGCCTACCATCTGACAATCCCCGGCTCTATTCAACAAATGTTAATTTAAAGGTACAACAGGTATGTACACAAGTATTCATTTTTAAATATATTTTAAGTCTATAAATGAGTTTATTCTGTATGTGAGATTATGAAGCATGCTGTATTTATTCCACAATATTTCAGTTTAATAAGAATTGATAAGCACAGACAAGCATTTATTTATTTCCCCAGGACTGACATTTCAATTTCTCCATGGTTCCATGAATCTACATTATCATGTAAGATAATTCCCAGAAATGTAAAGCTCAATTAAATTTTGCAAATCTAAAAGCATATTTTAGAAACTGTTATATTTGATATGAATATAATGACTAAAATGGCTTAAAATAGCACTTCGTATCTATATATTTATATCTAATCTATATCTATATATATACAGAGAGAAAGACATTTCTTAAATCCAAATATCTATATTATCTCAGAATACGGTGAAGGAGATGTCACTTTTTACATATGAAATAGAAAAATGCACATCCATCACCTTCTCATTGAAATTACTTCTGGTAGAGTTGTTTGTAAACTTTGCCAGAATCTTGGAAAAATTCCACTGCAGGTATTAAGTAAAGCTTCAGTAAGTAATAATAGGAAGACAGTTGTCCATATGTACAACACTGTCCCCCAGGGCAGAAATGCACATTGTGTGAATAGAAGGATTTATTTTTCAATGTATTGGTGATCAGTAATCCTTCAGAAGCTTTCAACAGCATCTTTATTTGATATCTTTGTTTTTCAACAGTGTCATTCTTTGTAGGCCTTTCATAAGGGATCATTCTGTAGGACTCTGAAAATATTGAATTCCCTGGCCATCTTTTCTTCCAATATTGCTAAAAAAAATCAAGTGCAAACTTCACACCTTTATTCCTTGTGTATTTGTGGTATGAATATTTGACATATGGGCTCAGGCTCTGATAGGAAAAAAAAAATCTAAATTGGAAGATAACCTCTAGAAATTTGTACTACATTTAGAATTTTGAAGTGTTAAGCTGAAATATCAAGGGAATAACATTTTGTTGACAGTGTCATAATACAATAATACTAACTTTAAATAGTATCCTCTGCTTCTGAAAATCTGTTACTATTTCTTGGGTAAATTTTCTGTTTTCCTGCTAGAACATAACTATAATTTCTCTGTTGATAATAAAATATAACCAACCAAAACATAAAGAAAACAAATTTCAGTCATTGTTATTCCAAGGCAGGTAATATAAAATCTATTTATAGGTGTATAAAGCATATGAACAAATAAAATTTAATTTTTCCTCTTTACCCATCATACTTTTAGAAAGGACATCACTAAGTACAGCCCACAAGGAGTGGAGAGTTGTGCTTCAATTATTTAACAGTATCTATATAAATTATTGGAAATTCTTCTAAACAGAAAATTTTTATGTTTGCCCCATTTATTTATGTATTCGATCATATATTTATATATTAGAATGAACTTATAGGTAATAATTTTATCATTTATGTTACAATCTGATGCTAGTTTATTCACTTGGTTGCTCACATCTGAAAATGGAACTTTCAGTTGGCTCATGTGTTCCTTTGATAGTCCTTCATAATTTTTAAGAAATAATTTCCTTACTCTCTGAATTACAGGATGCCCCAAACTATCTTGTATATTCCCTGAGCAGACCAAGAATTAGGCTCTTCTCCAGAGACTAAAAACCCATATTTCAATTTGTGAGATGTCTATAAAACTGCTGATAGACATTTATAGATATAAATCCTTACATTTGTGAATAAGAAAGGATTATAACAAACAGTCTAGAACTCTGTCTTAAGAAGCAAAAAAAATGTTAAACCTTAAGTAACTACTGCAAAAGGCAGTAAAAAAAAAAGGATAAAAATAGAAATAATTAACTAAGAAAATGAACAATGGAGAAAAGCAGCAAAACAAAATGTGTGTATTTTAAAAATATTGTATATTGTAATCATAAACCTATTTATATGTGCATATATATATATATATATAGAGAGAGAGAGAGAGAGAGAAACAGACACAGAGGGACATGGGCAGAAAGACAGAGATAGGCAAAACAGAGAAAGTGAAGGAGAGATATTTAAAAAATAGTAAAAAAAATACTAATATTGGAAATTCTAAAAGATGTATAACTACAAATATAACAGATAACAAAAAGTTAAATAATTGAATATTATGAATAATTTTCTCTTAATAAAATACTACAATGCTGAGTAGTAATGGTGTGAGCCAAGACAGTTTATCAAAATGGGCACAGGAAGAACCATGAATTTTTTACAGCTCCAGAAACAAAATTTGTGACTTTAATTTCCTCTTAAAAAAACACCAGGCATCTGTGGCTTTACTGATATACTTTCTCAAATATTTAAGAATGAAATAATATCAATCTTAAATTCTTTTAGAAAAATAAAAGGAATGTTATTATTACTATTAAAACTATTAAGGTAGAATAACCCTAATGGCAAAATCAAATAGGATATATACACCTACATACATACACACATATGTACATTTTATATACATACATATAATCATTTTAATAAATATTAAAGGTGTTTGACCACAAGTCAACATAAGTTTCTGATAAAACATCTCAGCAAACAAAAGATTAAAGGAAATATTCTCAACATGACAAAATACATCTTTAAAAACTCAAAGCCAACATCATACCAACTGAATACTTTTCCCTTAAGATTGTGAACAAGACAAGTATGTCTGCTCTCACTATTTCTATTCAATTTTAAACTGGAAGTGTTAGCTGGTACAATAAGGAAAAAAAAATAAAAGACTATAGCTAGTAAACATCCTTTCTTTTCAGACATGATAATGTACACAAAAAATCTAATAAGTTTACCAAAAAATAAGACACAATAAGAGAATTTAGTATGATACACAATGTAAAGAATTTTATTTCTATGTATTATCAACATATTTAAGCTGAAAACAAAATAATTGTTTATGTATTAAAAAGAGTGACATGATTTACAAATATTAATAGTTTGCAATGGTTTTCTTTTCTAAGCAATGGAGAGTTCAGATTAATATAAATGTCAATTCTTTTCAAATATAGTTCCAATCAAATTTCAGTTTTATCAAATTTAACTTCTAAAACCTGTAAAATGTGTAATCACAATAAAAACTTCAAAGACATTTAAAAAATAGGAAATTGAAACTAAAACTATACAATAATATATCACTGAAGGTAAATATAAAAAACTTAGAAAAAGCACTGTATTGATATTTGCAAAATATTACTATGAGAAATTTTAAAAGACCTAAATCAATAGAATTATACACCATATATATTGGAAAGTCTAATACTTTTAACGTAATATTTTTTAGTATATTAGGCTATAGCTTCAACACCCTCTCATTCAAATTCAAGCAAGAGTTTAGTAAAAAATTTGACAAGGTGATTCTAAAATATATATGGAAAATTCAAAGGATCTAGAATAGTCAAAATGAAAGCTTGAACAAGAATGTAATTTCAAGATGCACAATAGCTGATTTCAAGACTACATACATATAAATACAGAAGCATAATGTTGAAAAGTTCATCCAGAAATAGACCCACAACTCCACTATCAACTGATGTTCAGTTAGGCTGCCAGGCAATTTATTTTGGGCAAGGAAAAAAAAATAACAAATTGTCTTGGAATAGATAGTCAAATATGAAAAATGAATGTCTCTATGATTACCTTGCTGTATTTACAAAAATTAGCATGGATCATGATCCTATAAAAATTTCAAATCTTATATGAAGTCATAGACCTACAATCTTCTGGAACTATAAAGCTTCCAGGATTAAACAGGAATAGATCTTAGTGAACTTAGAGAATACACCAGATATTCTTAGTAAAATAATAATAATAATTGATACATTTTACTGCATTAACTTTTAAAGCTTTCTTCTCATGAGGGAAAACTTATTTAAAAGCAATCAAAAATATAGAACCCTTTTTACCAATAGTCATGCTGAAGTATTTAGGAAAAATTATCTTATGATTTCAATTACTTTGAAATGTATTCAAAATAGGATGGATTAATGGATTAATAGAGAAAGCAAGTATGGTTACATTAAAGGTAGGGTTTAGGTGTGGTTATATTTATTGTAAAATTATTTAAAGTTGGCTATTGTTTGAAATTACTCATAAAAATTTTGTGGAAATTTTTCTTTAAAAGGAAACAAAAGAAAGGGAGAAAATATTGTAGTGCATAGCATGATATTGTGATTCATACTAAGAAATATTTATGTGGTCTTTGTCTTCTTTTCTGGCAGAGAACCCATAAAACTCTTGGAATTTACTAAATATAAGATTGAAAAATGTGTCATCTGCTATACCGATGAGTTGACTTTTGTGAAACACTTAGGTAATGTAAGAATGGAGGCTGGTTGCCAGGGCACCCAACAATGTGATTAGAAGATTGGAAGTTTCAGCTCTACCCTTGACCAAAGTGGTCATTCGAACTTTTAATCTATAGCTGGTCAATCAGCACCATAGGTGATAACTTGAGCATGCTACTAGGGTCTGTGGACCTGAATGCTATCTCTGGGTAGGCAGTCTCAGAATTGAGTTGAATTTTAGAACACCCACCTAATACTAGGAAACTCTCTTCCTTAATGCACACACTGAAATTGGCTGCAGAACTCATTTTACAGGTTTGAGAAATGACTCTTAATCAGAACACGTAAGGGACTTCTATACTTTAATAAGGAAGTAGTAACCCATCCAATTAAAAAATGGCAAAAAAAAACTTAAAACAACATTTTATAAAGTAAGATATATAAACGGCCAATAAGACAATTAAGACTTTTTCAACATTATTATTCATTAAATTATATGTCATTTAAACCATAGTAAGGTAAATTGTATGTCATTTAAACCATGCATCTACCTAAAATTTCTAAAATAAAATGCCAACAACACCATAGGAATATCAAATAACTGGTTTTCACATATAATGAACATATAATGTATAAGCTCACATATAGTCAGTCATTCTACTTTTCAGTGTTTACCCAAGATGAATAAAAACATATGTACAGTTGACCTTTAAACAACATGAGGGTTAAGGGCATCAATGTCCTGAAAAGTTGAAAGCCTCACATAAAACTTTACAGTCTTTCCTCCATGTAGGGGTTTCTGCATCTGTAAATTCAACCCACCAGGGATAAAGTAGTACTATAGCACATATCTATTGAAACAATTTGCATATAAGTGGGCCTATGCAGTTCTAACCATGTTCTTCAAGGGTCAACTGTACCTAGAATCTTTTGATGAAGATGTACATAGACATTTCATTCATAACAGAAACCACACACAAAAAAGTCTGTTGTCTTTGCATAGCCTCAGGAAATATCATCTTCGATACTTCCTGATCTCGATTTCCTTAACTCTGAACAAGGCAGTGTTCAGATTACTTGTTGCCTTTTTGAAGCTTATGGGAAGTTATAAGCATTATGGTATCGGAATATTTTTGGATTTTTTATGAAAAGAAGAACTGTATAATTATTTCAAAGACCTTCACTGGATTGCAAATGGATGTCATCATCCGTGTTTATCAGACTTTTGGGGGCCTCGCTCTTTGAGGAAATCTGGGTAAAAAGGATTAAGATAACCACATTGCGATAGTTGATTTTATGTGTCAACTTAAAGTGCCCACAGAATGCCTAGATATTTGGTCAAATTGTTGTTTCTGTGAGAATGTTTTTGGGTGAGATTAATATTTAAATCAGTAGACTAGGTAAAACATATTTCCTTCCATATTGTCGGTGGGCCTTATACAGTTTGAAGGCCTAAACAGAACAAAACTCTTACTTTTCCCAAAGTAAAAGAGAATTCTGCCTGATGGACTTTGAACTGAAATATTGATTCTTTCTGGAAGCTGGACTCAAATTGAGGTATTGGTCTGCAGATTTTGGACTTTGTCAGCCTACATGATATAATCATGTGAACAAATATATACATATAACCTATATCTATATATTTATATCTATATCCACATATATCTGTTTTTTATTCTATTTCACTGGAGAACCCTCATACATACAGCAAATTCTTTTTTCTTGTAATTGCAGAGAAGTAAGCAAATAAAATTTATCAAGGTAATATTCTACAGTGATAAAAATATAATCTTCAGAATATATTATCCAATATTATATCCAATAAGCAAATATAGGTATTCTTATTATTTATCAGAGAAGATCATATTGAAACAAATCTATCTGAAGAGAGAAAGCATAGCCAAGCAATATCTCCTGAACCCATGACTCCATTACTCACTCATTTTCCTTTCATAAATATTCCTCTTTTAGTTCACAGACACTGTGTAATTTTCATTGAGTTGTCATTTTATCTACATCATTTAAAGTATTGCATTTATTTGCATTTGTAAAATCAAAGTGCTTGCAATAAAATGAAGATGGCCCTATTCATTGTATGGAAGAACATGTACACATTAATGATGGAAAAAAAAGTTATTGTGCATACGTTTTTTTTCCCCAGTTGCTATGACTCTGAATATACAAATCAGGAAATAACAATTAAACTACATTTCTCTACAAAACTGAAAAAATGATGAATACTAAAGTTCAAGACACCCAAGTGTTATATATCCATATATAAAACACCAAACATAGTTACTACTTACTTTTGGACACAATCTCTTTCATTAAACTATGTGCATTCTTTGGTTTTGCTTCAGTTCCCATTTAAAATAAAACAACCATGCCTCCTTTTAGCAACTTGTGTATGGCAAGCTCTTAAGGCACTATTCTAAGAATTCGTGGTGGAAATCATGAATTAATTTTCATATTGTTCACAGTCTTCTTGGGTAATAAGTACCTTTTAGAAATCTCTTAGGTCTCAGGTGTACAGTTTAAGTTTCTATGTGGAATGTAGCCAGGCATTTTGTCTTCTTTCTACTTATATTGGAGAAAAAAATAAATGTGCACTTATATTCATTATAGGAGAAAACCCAATGATTGTAATTTGTTTTTAACCTACAGCTGTAGAATTCTTAGCTATAATTATTCTTTAAACTATGTGACTTCGTACAATCAACAGTATCTTCCCAGTGACATTTCAGCTGTTATTTTGATCTAAATGTCATTGTAACTAATGTATCTCCCTTTAACTTTACTAAAATTATAAAAGCAAATTTGAAAAGCCGTAAGAAATGATGAGAACATGAGGACTCTGCAAAAGTTGTCTCAATATACTATTATTTGTATCTAAGTATCATACAAGAAGACTATAAAACAGTATAGGTTGTACGGTAGAGTCATATAAATAAATACTGTAAAAGAGTATTTCTGTATATTCTGATATGTGCCCTCAATTGACTCAAAGGAAATGCCTTTAGAATTGATAACATAAATTCTAAGAAATAAACAATCATTTAATTAATTTCATAATATTTAAATTATATATACCAGGTTTTGTTTGTTTTCTCTTTTGGCCACCCCATGGCATATGGACTTCCCAGACCAAGCAGATCCAAGCCAAGTATTGAACATTCATCCTAATGCAGCACTGCAGAGACACTACAGATGCCATTGTGCCACAGTGGAAACTCCATCAGGTGTTTTTTTGGTTGTTGTTTGTTTGATTGATTAATAGGCTAAGTACATTGGAAGAAAAGCAGGTGGGTAATGAGATATACCTTACATTCTTTGACAGTAAATATAATTTTGCTGACAATCTATAATACTTAAGGAAAGCCGCGTGGGACTTTAAAAATGTGACAGCATATATCAATTTTGAATTAGTATACAGTACTATGCTATTCACTATTAAGTTGTGCTTAAATGAATCAATAAATACTTGTGAAATAAATCTTGGATTATTCATTCTTTTCTAATATGTCTTTTTTTCTTTCTTATCAATTTACATTCATGAATTTACACTTAAAAATTTCTCCTCAAAATGCAATAGGTATCCCTATTAAGTACAACATTATTACAACTGTTAAGTAATTTGTACTGTCTGTCCTTGCATCTTTCATTGTTTATCAATATTGATTTGGAAAGCTCCAAAGACAAGCACTTTGTTATTATTAGCTCTTTTAAGGAATCCAAATAAAATTAATACTGTCCAATTACTTGTAAAATTAATGTTGGACTGCTTCAGCTCCAATTTCCCACTTCCTCTTCTCTTCTATAAGAAAACATGAAAACAAAATTTTTGGTTGGGTCTTTGGTTTGATTAAAAGAAGTAATTTGGATTGAATTTTAGAGTTAAACATACATTTTCTGTTCTCTAGTCAGTCATTCAAATCAAGGAGAAGAAACGTGAATTCCTAACTTTAAAATTTCTACTCTACTAACTAAAACTTCTAGATAACCTATATCACCTATCATTTCAGAGATAAACTTTTTCTTACCAGCAAACCAAAAGCACTTCCTAAAGTAAGTATACAGAATTAGGAACACCTTCCTAAACTGTTCCAAATTTCTCTCTGTAGTCTCACTCTCCAGACAGAAATTCCTACAGTTAATGTTATTTTTTTGTGACTAAAGGCATATCTAAAATGGGTAATGCTGTTATTATATATTAACACAAAAGAACCTATAAGCAACTTGGCAGAAAATAGTACATCTCATCAGATAGCAGAGATCAGGTTTCCAAGGACTTTTTTTTTTAGGACACGGTGATCTTACTGATTGATACCAACAGATGACCTATATCATCTGATAGAATTCATTTGTTTTTTGATAAAAGGTGCTGAGGAGAAGAAAGAGGTGGGAAAAGGTGTTGAAATAGGAAAAGTAGCAGGATATAAGATTAACATTCAGAAGTCAGTTGCATTGAAATATTAGAAAAGGAATACAAAAATATATTACCTTTTAAAATTACACCCCAAAAAATCAAATACCTGGGAATACACCTGACCAAGGAGGCAAAGGACCTATATGCCGAGAACTATAAAACATTAATCAAGGAAATTAAAGGAATTGTAAAGAAATGGAAAGATATTCCATGTTCCTGGATTGGAAAAATTAATATTGCAAAAATGGCCATACTACCTAAAGCAATCTACAGATTCAATGCAATCCCTCTCAAATTACCCATGGCATTTTTCACAGAAATACAATAAACAATCCAAAAATTTATATAGAACCACAAAAAACCCAGAATTTCTGAAACAAAAACCAAGCAGGAGGCATAACTCTCCCAGACCTCAAGCAGTATTACAAAGCCACAGTCATCAAGACAGCATGGTACTGGTACCCAAACAGACATATAGACCAATGGAACAGAATAGAGAACCCAGAAATAAACCAAAAAGTGCACTGGGAATATATTAAGATGCTAGATATATTTGTATATGAATTTGTTAATATTTTTCATAACATATCCAATTATTTGAATAAAAATATTAAAATATTTGGGTGCACTGTGAGCCACATGAATCTGGTACCAAAACAGACATATGGACCAATGGAACAGAATAGAGAACCCAGAAATAAACCCAGACACCTATGGTCAATTAATCTTTGACAAAAGAGGCAACATAAAATGGGAAAAAGACAGTCTTTTCAGCAAGTATTGCTGGGAAACCTGGACAGCTGCATGCAAATCAATGAAACTAGAACACACCTTCACACCATACACAAAAATAAACTCAAAATGGCTGAAAGACTTAAATATAAGACAAGACACCATCAAACTCCTAGAAGAGAACATAGGCAAAACATTCTCTGACATCAACCTTAAAAATGTTTTCTCAGGTCAGTCTCCCAAAGCATCAGAAATAAAGGAAAAAATATACCAATGAAATCTAATCAAACTGACAAGCTTTGCACAGCAAAGGAAACCAAAAAGAAAACAAAAAGACAACTTACACAATGGGAGAAAATAGTTTTAAGCGATGCAACTGACAAGGACTTAAACTCTAGAATATACAAACAACTTATACAACTCAACAGCAAAAACACCAACAACCCAATGGAAAAATGGACAAAAGACCTGAATAGACATTTCTCCAAGGAAGATATACAGATGGCCAACAAGCACATGAAAAAATGCTCAGCATCACAAATTATTAGAGAAACGCAAATCAGAACTATGGTGAGACACCACCTCACCCCAGTAAGAATGGCCATAATTAATAAATCCACAAATAACAAATGTTGGAAGGGTTGTGGAGAAAAGGGAACCCTCTTGCACTGTTTGTGGGAATGTAAGCTAGTATAGCCACTATGGAGAACAGTATGGAGGTACCTTAGAAATCTATACATAGAACCACCATATGACCCAGCAATCCCACTCTTGGGCATATATCCAGGCAAAACTTTCCTGGAAAAAGACACAGGCACCGGCATGTTCATTGCAGCTCTATTTTTTTTTTTTTTTTTGCTTTTTAGGGCCACACCCCCAGCATATGGAGGTTGCCAGGGTAGCGGTCCAATTGGAGCCACAGCTGCCAGCCTATCCCATAGCTACAGCAATGCCTTATCTGACCCATGTCTGCAGCCTACACCACAGCTTATGGCAATGCCAGATCTTTAACCCACTGAGCAAAAAGCCAAGGATCAAACCCACAACCTCATTGTTCCTAGTTGGATTAGCTTCTGCTGTGCCATGATGGGAACTCTCTACCCTAGGATGTTTTAAGACTGTATTTACAGCCTTTACAGTTTTTTTTTTCTTATGAAAATTAAATTAGAAAGGTGCCAGAAAAGGAAGATCTGATGCAAAAGTCAATTTTTAAGATTTTCCTACTTTAATTACAAATCACCTTTGCAGTATCTCTTTTGGATTATTCATGGTAGACTGCAGGAGGAGGAATACTCTTAAGTTCTGTGAATGTCTTACTTCCAGTGGCATCAATTAGGGTACCTTTTATGGCTCAACAGATTACTTTTTAAGATTTTCTTAATGAAGCTTATCCTTTCAATTTAACCTCACTTGGTTTAATGTGTTGTTAATGCTGTTTTTTTTTTTTCTAATAGGTCCTGGAGATGAAAAAGAGAACAATAAATATTATTTCAATAACACTGTTATATGCCACTAAAGTGTTAAATTGTCTCCTTTCTGTTATTTTCTGATGATTTTTTTTGAACTCACACATTTTATTTTTTATTTATTTATTTATTTTATTTTACTTTATTTTTTATTTTTTATTTTATTTTCCCACTGTACAGCAAGGGGATCAAGTTATCCTTACATGTATACCTTACATTTTTTTTTTTTCCCCACCCTTTGTTCTGTTGCAACATGAGTATCTAGACATAGTTCTCAATGCTATTCAGCAGGATCTCCTTGTAAATCTATTCTAATTTGTGTCTGATAAGCCCAAGCTCCCAATCCCTCCCACTCCCTCCCTCTCCTATTAGGCAGCCACAAGTCTGTTTTCCAAGTCCATGATTTTCTTTTCTGTGGAGCTGTTCATTTCTGCTGATGATGTTTTTAAAACAGTATAGTCCCCATGCAAGCAGCATTTTTCATTATTAGAAAAATGGATAAGTTTTATGAATCTCTGAGCACTGAGAGGAATTCTGTTCACATTTTGAGTTTATTTCTCTCCTTGGCCATCACATGGTGGCCATTGATCATGATCTAATTAATAAAAATAATTAGCATAAAATGATTATACTAGGAAGTTTTTTTTTTTTAATTCTCCCATCTGTTCCTGCCCCTGCTTTGATCTTTGTTGGTTGACTTCTTTGTTGAATCATAAAATTAAAAAGCTCAGGGCTTTTAAGCTGTGTTTTCACATTTTAAACCGTCCATATGAAATCTTTAACATGAATAACAAGAAGAAAAAAAATTAAGGTTTTGCCTAAACAGAAACTGAACTCTGAGCATTGTAAACTATAATGAAAAATATTTTATGGACAAGACTATCTTGAGCATTGCAGTTTCAATTTCCGGGTCATCAACTTATTTCTTTATTATAGTCATCCCCTGGGAAAAGCAGTTTCTAATAGAAAAGCACCTACAAACCAAGCTACAATATGTGAGAACTGCAGTAGTTCACCTATGACTGCAGAGTTTGAATACATGTTTAGTAAGCATTTGTATCCCACCTTGAACTTTCTCAAAGCAGTTCCAAATGGGAAAGGAGGAAGGTGGAGCAAATAAATGAAGGGAAGAATTTAAACATTTTTTACCTAAATATTTTTGCTAATATAAACTACTCTGGAATTTAAGACCTGTTGTAATATCTTAATATGGTAAAAATTAGATTGTCTGTGGCCACTGCCAAATTCTTCCAGTGGAATTACAAGTCATATTGGCTAATGTGGAATTATACAACAACAACTGAATCATTATGAGCCTTCTATCTAACTTAGAGTTCAGATCATAAGTCAAGTTGAGCTGACAACAAACTGCTATAATTATTTAGCTTCTATGATTTTCACTAACTTAACTAATAGTGATTTAAAAAAAAAACAGCATATAATACATACATATACATATATATATAATGCCAGGAGTTTTATACATGTATATTTCTTCATTTAAACTTTATAGTCTTCTTGTCAGGTAGTTCTATAACCCCCATTTACCAATGAGAAAGCTAAGCCTCAAATCCTTTAATTTTTCTTCCTTTATCCATTTTGTAAGAGATGGAGCACTTGTAATTTCCACTCTGTCACAGGAAAAAAAAAAAATCTCTCATCTCTTACATAGTTTATAGAAACTATAAATAAAATGTTCATAGTTCTTAAATATAACTTACAACCAATCATTCAAATATTAATATCCTTGTATTGGTTTTAGGCCCTTTTTTTCCCTTATTTTGTTTTCTCTCTCTGACCACTTGAGCATATCAGAACTCATTAACCTCCTAGGGAGTAGCTGGGAGAAACAACTAACCAAATCAAAGAAAGCGTCACTTTGCCTCTTACTAGCAATCAAAGTGACAAAGAGTATAATGAGTTCCTGTGGATCTATTTATTGAAAAACTTTAGTATTTGATAAGTATTTTTAGAAGAGAATTATAGTCATTTTAAGCATAAAACTAAATAGACCATTAACCACATCAAACTTCCCTATAACATAAAACATTTCTATGTGGATCCACTTTTAGGAGAAGTTTTTTATTTCCTTACCCCCGCATACACAAACGTTATAATGCTATATAAAGTGATTTCATATGTCACATTTATTATTCTTCCAAAATGTAGTCATTGGTTCAATTACTTTGACAATTTTTTATTGAACATTTGCCTTTTATTATATTATCATGTTAAGACAAGCAATAAATAAAAGTAACCAAGAAGAATTCAAATGCAATATAATGATTTTCATCAAAATATTTTAAAATAGGGGATAAATATAAGAATATGCATGTTTCTAAGGATATCATTCAGTGGAAAGAAACAAGAAATTTTATTAATCCTGAAGAATGAGTAACTATTTGCATATACAGAGGGATGCAAAGGCAAGAGAGAATATGGGGCAGTTTTCGAGATTAAGCAACTGTGTGGATGATTACACCACTAACTATCATGGATATTGAGAGAGAGGAAATAACAAAAAAGATAATGAACTTAATTTCAAAAAATGTGTTAAATAACTGAACTTATATTAAGTAGATTTATATAGCTCTTACAAGGCACCGAGAACTATTTCCATCACTTGATACTAATCCATTTAATCCTTAAAATAATTGTATTTTTATAGGTACTATTGTTTTATAGATGAGATGGTTGGTGTATAGAGAAGTTTAATAACTTTCCAATGATTATATGACAAATTAATGGCAAAACCAGGTTCAATTCTTGGCAGTACAACTTCAGAGTATGAATCCAGGGCACTATACATTATTGCCTTCAGTATGCTGGGTTTGAGGTGTTCAAAATTTAATGTATTTTTTCTTTTTCTTTTCTTTTCTTTCTTTTTTTAGGAGGGGGTAGGGGTCACAACCACAGCATATGTAGGTTACCAGGCTAGGGGTCGAATCAGAGCTACAGCTGACAGCCTATGCTACAGCCACAGCAAAATGGGATCCAAGGTGTGTCTGCGACCTACACCACAGCTCATGGCAGCACTGGATCCCCGACCAATGAGCAAGGCCAGGGATCGAACCTGCATCCTCATGGATACTAGTCAGATTTGTTTCTGCTGTCCACAATGGGAACTCCCAAAATTCAGTATTTTAAATGCTTCCTATGTGCCAGATATTGTAATAGGCCCAGGATTGGGAACATCTAACAGGTGTCCTGGATTCTGGTTTTTTCATAGTCAGCATTACTCAACCAGATATCCTCCTAAACCAATGGTTAGACACATCCTTCTTCACCCACCCACCCCCCAATTCACATGCTGAGGACCTAACCTACAGTGTGATGATTTGTAAATGGGGACCTTTGGGAGGTAATTAGTTTTAGATGAGGTCATAAGAATGGAGCCTTCGTAAGAGACACTAGAGAGCTTGTCCTCTCCACCATGTAACAACACAGTGAGAACATCTGCAAGCTAGGAAGAGAGCCCTAACCAGAAGCTGACCATGCTGTCTCCTTCATCTTGTACTTCTAAACCCCAGGATTGTGATAAATTAATTTTGGATGTTTAAGCCACCCAGCCTACAGTATTTCATTATGGCAGCCCAAGGGGACTAAAGCAACCCATTAGCGGATCCAGCCTTAGATACCATATCTCTTGGAAAAGTCTATGATCTTCACTGATTTTTATACCCTCTTCATTCAAATTATAAGACTACTTTTCACAATATTGCTTTTGAAGTTTTTTTGTGTCTACTTTAAGGGAATGCTTCATGGAAAATGCAGGTGTAACACAAAAGATAGAAATCTGGTACAATTTGTTATGCTAAACATACTAAGAAATTTGTAGAAACAATTTTAGTCCTCCTTACTAATGAATTTTACTTAATTTTGCACCATAGAATTTGTTTTTATCAGTTTGAAACATATTTACAAATAACTTGGCTAAGTAATTACTTTGGCTCTGTGAATCTTAGATCACATATCAACTGTTTCTGAGGCACTAGAACACTATGTAGAAAACATCATAGTATTTTGGCTCCGCCTCTTAAAATAGTATTGAGTATATTCCAGTGAAGAACAGTCAGTTTAAAGGAGGTCAGTTCTTCCTTGCTCCAGTGATACAAGACGGCTAAGGATACCAATCAGATAATTTGCCAAATTCTAAAAGTTGAATTGATTGCTTCATGCCAAAGTTAGTGAAATGCCTAAAGGGAGCAATATATAGATAGATCCAAAGAAATTTGGAAAGAGTAATACCGCTGGTTACTATCAAACACCTTCAACCATGCATCCCTTGCATAAGAGTTAATAATCCCTCCCATTGCAAACTGTGAACCACTGGGATACAGTCTGAAAGCAGGAATAGATTAGATTTACCTCACCACTCCCACCCAAAGTTCCTTGTTGTACAAAGGCAGAAGCTGTTGGATAGAGCCACCAGACAACAGAGAAGAGAAGCAAAGATCACAGGTTGATAAATTCAGGTCTGATTCTTACTGTTTCTAGAAATAATACTGCTACAATGAAGCAATAATATTCCAGTTTCACAGAATCAGCTTAAAATTGGGCTTTTGTCACTTGCAAAAATATTTCTAAATGATATAGTGCTACAGCCTGCTTAGTGTATATTCTGAGTGATCTCTTCCATTTTACTTCTTATTACATGTCATAGGTAATTGTCAATAAGATTGTGAATGATAAAACACATTCACCAAAGAATCAAGGATTATTATAATCCTAGGTATGTGACCTTAGACAACTAGTTTAAACTCTCTTCCTTAGGGAATTCAATGTAATCTACCATGTAGAATTTTTGAGAAAAATTAAATGTATGTGGTGTATTAAGCCTAACACACTACGTTTGGAATATAATAGAAGCTTAATAAATATTAATTATTACAATAAAGATGTCAAATAATGAATATCAAAGTCCTACATGAGATATAATTAGATGTGACTAATAGCATGCTAAACCTAATCTGTGACCTCAAACATAATTAATTGCAGCCCATAGTAGATAATATATAACTATTAATAAATATGTTGATATTAGACAAAGAGAAAGCATACACACAGACACATGTAATAAAAGTTTCCTTTAGAAATATTTGTATTATGTATGATAGATTTTAGCATTCTATTCTATTTCATTTTTGAGTATTAGTAGCATCTCTCTAGATGGGTTTTATGCATCACTATTGGGTTACATGCCCAATGTGAAAAACAGACCTCTAAATTTCTGTTGATTGTTTAATTTTTCATGTATATTGCCAGACATCTTTCACAATCAAATGCTCACTGTTTCACAAATTTTGAAAGGTTGTTGTTATCCAATCCCATAACAGCCTCGTGTAGCTATTGAATTCAAATATGGGACCAGAGAAGTTAATAGTTTAAACAAACAAACAAAAAACTACAATTTCTGACTTCAAGTTAGGTTGTATTCATACCATTCTGCAGATGAGTGTATGTTTTTCATTGCATTTACCGTTCATCTGTAGCTTTGAATAATATATATGGTGATCAGTTTTGACTATGGAAGACAATTGGTGGAAAGAGAATATTACTGATAAAATAGTTTCTAGCATTGTTACAGTAAGCCTGCTCCCTTATGTATTTTAATGTTCATTGTCAGTACCTTTATAATTTTTGTCATTATAATAAAATTCAATTGTAACTATAAAAAATACTCAAGTCAAGAATAGAGTACTTTCAAAGGTCAGCTTGTTTAAACCTCTCGTCTCTTGTAAATGGAATATTACTAATAAAGGATTAAAGGAATCAAATTACAACTTCATCTAGCTGATAGACTCATGAGGCCCTTCCTCAACTTCACTTTGGGCTATGGCACAGAGATGGCAGTATTTGACATAAACATTCTGCCAGAGATTGCGTCACATTAATAATGGCACCCAAGTTTTTTTAGTCAATAAAAAACAATAAAGGGAAATTTTGTATTTGTACATACACAAAGATTTGTCAAAAGTTAATATAAGTTATTGGTAATAAAAACAAGAAAATTTAGTGCTCCATGAATGCTGATGAATTTATCTTGGGCTATATGAACAATACAGATATATTTGCCATTAATTTGATTCTAAGCACTTTGCAAAAGTGAACTGGCATCCTCCTTTTACTCTTCTATAAGGACAATTCTAAAAATATAATTTTATGTTATTTAAATTATTTATGAGTCTTATTGAAAAAGCAATCTTCCTCGATTAAAAAGGAAAGGGCCCAGAGCAAATGATCTCTTCTAGCCTATTCATCAAACTTGAACTTCTCAACCATTTCTCAGCCCTGGGCTGTTCTTTCCTTACTCATTCTCCTTTGCTTTAATATTTTCATAGGAAAATCCAAAAAATTTGATTTACACTTTGCTTTTGTTGGGTCCTTTTCCTCGCCCCATTATAACACTGGATAAGCATTAAGATTCTAGTGAAAGACAGAAAAACAACATCTCCATTGTAGCGTGCCCATAATCAGCTGAGATACATCATAGTGTAATAAATGTCCACCTATAGGAAAGAGTAGATAAGACGAGCGTTATATAGTCTGGCCAATCCAGTACAATTATTTATACAATCTCCCATCACTACATTTGAGGATGTGAGCACATTTGGAAAGAAAATGTTAATATAAAAGTGAACATATATTGGCAACTTTGACATGTAAGAGAAAACCCTTGCCAGACCGTGTAGTCAATAAGAAATTTATCCATGCCAAAAAATCTTTAAAATTTTGTCCTGTCAAAAACATCCATGAGCATATTTTGTCCATGCCAAATGGTTTTAAACAGGACAAATAAGGACCTTTTTGTGTGGACCAAATATTTTATGGACATTTTGGACAGATCTGAATGTCTTCCGAGAAAACATGCATACAGAAATGTTATAATAAACTTCTCAAACAATAACAGAGAAATTGCTAAAGTATCAGAATGTATGTTCGTTTTTTGCTGCTGCTGTAACAACTTCTAAACTTGGTGGCATAAAGCAACACAAATTTATTACCTTACAATTCTAGAGTTTACAAGTCTGAAGCAAATCTGGGCTAAAAATCAAGATGTTACCAAGGCTATGTTTCTTTTTGAATGAAGACGCTTAGACAAAATCCATTTTTTTGCCTTTCTAAATCCATTTACATTCCTTGACTTGTCCCTTTCTTCCATCTTTAATGCCTACAATAGCAAGTTGAATCCTTAACACAATTTATCATTCTCACCTGTTTTTCTGTCTCTCTCTTCCATTTCTAAGGAAGGTGAGAGATTGCTTTATACCTTCTCAGATAATCCAGGACAATCTCTTCATCTCAAAGTCATCTGATTAGCAAACTTTTTAAAATGTACAATCTTAATTCTATTTTCCCATGTAACATAAATTCATGAGTTCTAGGAATTAATGTGGACATTTTTTTTGTTGATATCAGTAGTTATGATCCTTATATAATTTCACATATTCCTATTGTTTCCTTTCTTTTTCTTGGCTATCCAGGTTAGAGATTTATCAATTTTACTGATTTTTTTAAAGAACTAACTTTTGGTTTTGCAAATTTTTTTTTCTATTGCTTTCTAGTTTTCAATTTCATTAACCTCTGTTCTAATATTTATTCTTCATTTTGTCTGTTTTAAGCTTACATTGTTCCCTTTCTTCTAGTTATTGTAAAAATGTTATTGGAGTATAGTTGATTTACAGTGTGTTAATATCAGGTGTACAAAAAAGTTAATCAGCTATAGATATACATTATCCATTCTTTTTCAGATTTTTCCTATATAGGTTATTACAGAGAATTGAGTAGGTTCCTGTGTTCTATAAAGTAGTCATTGTTAATTTTCTACTTTGTATATTGTAGTGTATATATGTTAATCTCAAATTCCTAATTTATCCCTCCTCTCTACATTTCTCTCTTGGTACCCAAAAGTTTGGTTTGAAATCTGTGAGTCTGTTTCTGTTTTATAAGTAAGTTAACTTGTATCAATTTTGTTAGAGTCCCCATATAAGTGATATCATATGATATTTGCATACTGTTCTCCATAAAGATTGTACCAATTTACATTCCCAACAACAGTGTAGGAGGGTTCCCTTTTCTCTGCACCCTATCCAGCATTTATTGTTTGTAGACTTTGTGATGATGGCCATTCTGACTGGTATGTGTTGATACCTCATTTTAATTTTGCTTTGAATTTCTCTAATAATTAGTGATGTTGAGCATACTTTCATGTGCTTTTTGGCCATGAATCTGTTTTCTTTTTAGAAATATCTATTCAGATCTTCTGCCCATTTTTTCATCTTTTTGTTTTTGTGGTTTTTTTTTTTTTTTTTGAGATAGATCTGTATGAGCTGTTGGTATATTTTGGAAATTAATCCCTTGTCAGTTGCTTTATTTGCAAATATTTTATACTATTCTATGGGTTTTCTTTTTGTTTTGTTTTGTTTATGGTTTCCATTGCTATGCAAAAGTTTTTTTTAAGTTTAATTAAGTCCCATTCCTTTATTTTTATTGTTGTTTTCATTACTCTAGTAGGTGGATCAAAAACACTTACTGCTGGAATTTATGTCAAAGAGTGTTCTGGCTATGTTTTTGTCCAGGAGTTTTATAGTATCCAGCCTTGCATTTAGGTTTTTAATCTATTTTGAGTTTATTTTTGTGTATGTTGTTAAAGAACATTCCAATTTTATTTTACTGTCCAGTTTTGCCAGCATTACTTAATGAAGAGACTTTTTTTTTCCTCCTTTGTCTATTCTTGCCTCCTTTGACCATATGAGTCAAAGGAGTTTGGGTTTATTTCTGGACTTTCTTACCTATTCCATTGATCTATATTTCTATACCATCTAATATTTCAGTACCATGCTGTTTTGATTACTGGAGAACTAAGGAAATCAACAGTCATTTTAAAAATTCTAGTTTTTACATATGAAATATTATGTTTATATTTTTCTTCTTTATGCATAGTTGCATTTAATACTACAAATTTCCCTCTAAGAACTGTTTCCACTGTTTTTCTCAAATTTTCATGTTTATTTTGATATTTATTTAGTTCAAAATAGTTTTTAAGTATCTCTTGAGCCTTGGTCTTTGACCCATATGTTATTTAACAGTCTATTATTTACCCTCCAAATGTTTGGTCATTTTCCATTTATCTTTCTGTTATTGATTTCAAGTTTAATTCCATTGCGTTATAAGAATACGCTCTATGGTATTTATTATTTTCAATTTGTTAATATATATTTATATTTCAGAAAGCCATCTATTTGATAAATGTTCAATGTGAGCTAAAGAAAAATGTATATTTTGTATTTATTTGATAAAATAATCTATAAATATCAATTAAGTCAAGTTGATTGTAATGTTTCTTAGGTTCACCTTATCCTTATTCATTTTCCATCTGCTTAATCTATCGATTACTGAAAGAAAGACATCGAAGTCTCCAACTCTTATAGCTGTTTGTCTATTTCTCCTTGATGTTCTATGATGGGTTTTTTGTTTGCATCTTTTTTTAAAATGTATTTTGATGATCTATTTTTAAATACATGATCATTAAAGTTTGTATCTGAGAACTGACCTCTTTTCTTAATTGTGATGCTTTCCTTTATCTCTGCTAATTTTCCTTTTTATGACGTCTGCTTTGTGTGAATACGATATAGCTATTCTAGGTGTTTTTTATTAATGTAGCTTGATATATTACTTATTCACTTATGATTTTAACAGCTTTATTGAGATGTAATTCACTATCCCTTTAATTATTTTTTTCTCTTTTTAGGGCTGCACCCATAGCATGTGGAAGTTTCTGGGCTAGGGGTCTAATCAGAGCTGCAGCTGCTGGCCTGTGCCATATCCAAGACAACACCAGATCTGAGCTGCATCTGCAACCTACACCACAATTTGCTGACAATGCCAGATCCTTAACTCACTTAGTGAGGCCAGGGATTGAACTTGTATCCTCACAGACACTGTGTTGGGTTCTTCATCTGCTGAGCCACAACAGGAGCTTCTCCCTTTAATTTTTAGCATAACTGAATCTTTTTATTTACTGTTGGTTTCCAAACAGCATACTGTTGGATTTTTTGTTAATCCTTTCTGACAGTTTTGGTTCTTTAATTGGCCTATTTACACCATATTCATTTAGTGATTATCAGTGTAGCTTGGTTAATATTAATCATGTTTATAATTCTTTTCTGCTTTTTGCATGTATTACTTGTTTTGCCCTTTTTCTCTGTGATTTCAGAATTGATCTTGTCACATGATTTATTTTATTTTCTCCTTTAGCATGTAAATTATATTCTATTTTTAATTGTAGTGGATTCCCAAAAGATTGCAATATACATTTGTAGTCAAATTCATGTAAACCTTCAAATATTACTGCACAGCTTCATTTGTAGTAGTAAATGTTACTTACAACAGAGTATTCTCAGTTCCTGTCTTCCATCTCTTGTCATTTTTGTCATTTCATTTAATCACATCTACAATCACCAAATATGTTACCACTCCTACTACTTTAGGTGATTATATTTTAGATCAATTAAGAGTAATAAAAATAAAACATTTTAGCTTTTTTTTCTTCTTCAGCAATTTTAGTTAGTTCTTAGTTTCTCATGTATATCATTTTTCTTTTCCAAGAGAAACTTACTTTAACCTAACTTGAAAGGTAGCTCTCCTGTTAATTAATTTCATCCTTTTTTTTTATGTGTAAGTAAATATTCCTCATTATTGAAGGATAATTTCACTGGATATAGATTTCCTTCAATAGTTTAAATAATTCAATCTACTTTCTTCTTTTATAATTATACTAAAATTATTAAAAAGCCCACTCTAATCCTTTTATTTATTACTTTACTGTTAACATGTTTTATTTACTCTGGCTTTCTTTCAAGATAATCTCTTTGTTTTTTATTTTTTGCTATTTGAATATGATACACTCACATGTAGATTTTTTGGCATTTATCCTGTTGAATGTTATCTTAGCTTCCTGAACTTGTGGTGTGGGATCTTTTATTACTTTTGGAAAATTTTCAGCGATTAGTGCTTAAATATTTCATCTGTTCTACTGTGCCTAAGGGTATTCCAACAAAGCAAATGTTACATCTGGCTCTGATGCTTGTTTTGTTACTTGTGTCTTCAGAATTTGTTTCTTCATTTTTATTGTTCTTGGTAATATTTTTTGTTGTTGAAAGTCAAAGTGTGACAATGAGTAATGGAAACTAAGGTGATAGGCCTTTTTAAACATTTTTATATACTTTTAAAGGTTACTTTCCATTTACAGGTATTACAAAATATTGACTATATTCCTTCTGTTGTACAAATAATCCTTGAGCCTATCTTAAACCTAGTTTTCTATACCTCCCACTCCCCCATCCCAACATTTCCCTTCCTCTCCACTGGTAATTATTATTTTGTATTCTGTACCAGTGAGTCTGCTTCTGTTTTGTTATATTCACCAGTTTGTTGTATTTTTTAGATTCTACATATAACTAATATAGTATTTGTCTTTCTCTGTCTGACTTATTCCACTTAGCATAATACCCTTCAGTTCTATTCACGTTACTGCAAATGGCAAAATTTCATTCTTTTTATGGCTGAATAGTATTCCATTGCATGTGTGTGTGTATTATAAATATCATCTTCTTCTTTACACATTAATCCATTGACAGGCACTCAGAATGCTTACATATCCTGTCAACTGTAAATAATACTGCTATGACCATTGGAGTACATGTATCATTTCAAATTAGTGTTTCTGGTCTTTTTCAGGTATATACTAAGTAGTGGAATTGATGGGTCATATCGTAGTACTATTTTCAGTTTTGGAGAAACCTTTACACTGTTTTCCACAGTGACTACACAGTGTATAGTAAGTTAATATAATACCAACTATGTATTAAGTTTTCCTTTTCTTCATGTTCTCACCAACATTTGTTATTTGTGTTCTTTTTGATAATAGCCAGTCTGACATGTGTCAGGTAAGAGATGATTGTGGTTTTGATTTGCATTTTCTTGATGATTAGCAATGCTGAGCATCTTTTCATGTGTTTGTTGGTGATTTTCATCTCCTATTTGGAAAATAAGTCTTTTTAGTTCTTCTGCCCATTTTTTATTCAGGTTATTTATTTATTGATGTTTGTTTGTTTGTATGAACTATTTATATATGTTGGATATCTATCCCTACCCATTATATCATTTGCAAAAATTTTATCCCATTCAGTAGGTTGTTTTATTATTTTGTGGTTTACTTTAATATGTAAAATCTTTTAGATTTACATAGGTCCCATTTCTTTGGTTTTCACTCTTACTTCCTTTATTTTAGGAGACAGCTCCAAAAAAATATTTATTTGATTTATGTCAAAGAATAGTCTGCCTATGTTTTCCTCCAGGAGTTCTATGGTTCTTGTTTTGCATTTAGGCCATAAAGGATGGGGAGTTCCCTAAAACTTCAGAATTTCTCATCTTCATACTAGTCTGCACTTAATCTGCAAAACTACCACTTAACTGTTCCTACAGTTTATGGATCCAGCAGCTGCTGCTACAAGTCCAAGTTGCAACCGTCTGGATTCACAAATCTCTCTAAAATTCAAGGTGGTATTTTGCCCTGTGAACTCCATTTTCTAATGGGGCTGAGAAAAATAACTGACTTTCATGATTTTAAGCTTCTTTTGTCATTGTCAGAATGGAATATGAATTTCTAAGATCTTTACATGTCTTACTGAAAATGGAATTTCTCACAATACACATATTATGAGTTATTCTAAAATATAAAAAACTTCTACTTTACCTATATCTCTTACATCATCTAGTTCTCTAATTCAACATATTGACCCTTAAAAATATTTTTGGTAGTTCCCACTGTGGCACAGTGAGTTAAGGATCCTACTGAAGCTGCTTGGATTGCTGCAGAGGTGGGGGTTCAATCCCCAGCCTGGTGCAATGTGTTACAGATCGCAGGTGGCAGCAGCCAAAAAGGGTAATTACACACATATATTCAACTCATGGAACATACTCTCCATGCTGAAAATCATAAGAAATACCAAATGTGAACTGATGTCAAAGACTCATTCTAGGTATCCTGAGCCATCTAAAAGTCAATGTGTCCAAACCTTGGCATCATAGATAAAGTATTTTTTAAAAACATAACTTTCTGGCCTCATTTGCTTCACTCAATTCAACCATAAAATTGTTCTCTCAGAGAACAATTCCTTTTTTCCTGAGTTTTACTGAACTTCATACATTTGAAATTTTGTGCAGTGATACTCTATCAGAAATGTTCTCTCCTCTCTGACAGATACTTATTCATTCTTCTAGACAGTTCAAATTCCAACCTTTCTGAAGACTATTTCTCAATTTATTCCAGCAACTTATTAATCTCTATGAATTTCTACTTAATGTTTATTCTCATTTTGTATGATTTTCCACATTTTACATTTATTATTTGTTTACATCTTTTGCTCCCCTACTAGACTAAATTGTCCTCTTTGGTATTATTAGAGCTTTGTTCACATGATAAATTCACTGTTTACTGAATGATTAATGTCTTGAATTTAAGCCAACCTTTTCGCACTTTTTATAATGCAGAAAAATCTTACCAAATCAAATATATAATATCTTTAAAATCTTACTTGTACCTTTACCTATTCTTCCCTAATATTTATTTTCCATACTGATAAAGACTTTTAAGCTCAAAATATACAGACTAGATCAAATACAAACTATATTAAAATCTAACAAGAATATTTTTTATTGTTTCTAGATAGAAATCTGAACTCAATTTGTCATCAGTAAACATAATTCGTTTATTAGCCCTACTGTGCCTTACATAGGGTGTGGAATGCAAAAGTATCTCATAAATTAACATTGGTTCACTGGGGCATTCTCTTTAGAATCCAAATTGTGTCAGTTATGTTATTCTGTTATTGAGTCTTTTGTCCTTTATTAAAATCATTAGCCTCTTTGTATTTAACTACATTACATGAAATGTTAATAATAAGTGATTCAGAAGAAATTGTGACCTTTTGAGACCTTCTTGCCTATTTAGAATATTAGCTGTGATTCTCAGAGCTCATGTGTGCAAAAGGTAAGTCACCAGATGTGACAGGCAAATGAACTGAGATTTTTAAATGATGTTCTAGGATTACCAAATGCATATTTCTGGAAGTGGATAATGACTCATTTTAATTCTTTTATATTTAAATGTATATTTCCCATATTCTTTCACATTTTTTTTTTATTTTCCCACTGTACAGCAAGGGAGTCAGGTTATCCTTACATGTATACATTACAATTACAGTTTTTCCCCTACCCTTTCTTCTGTTGCAACATGAGTATCTAGACATTTTACTTATTTTGTTGACTGTCATATAAATGCTGAGAGTAGTTTTTAATATTGTCTTTTATTCATTCATTCATTTACTTATTTGTTTACTTTAGTGAACCAAGCTATGCCCTAAACACCAAAAACAAAGAACAGTTTAATAGAGAAAAACTACCAATGTTGCCGATGACTTGCAATGCTCACCAACATTTTTAACTCACTAACCAGAAGGACAACTGTTTGAATATGGTCTTCTTCATGGTCCTCGATCACCTCTCACCAGTGACCGTGCCACTGTGACAATCAATGTTGTGCCCCACACCCATTCTTTTCCAGTTTTACTACTAAAAACATATGGGAACACTTTTCTTTTCTTAGTGAAGTATCATTGCATTATGATGTTTCAATAAGGGAAAAGCACAAAGGATAAGTCCGCAACACACACACACACACACACACGCACACACACACACATCATACACACACAAAGTCTATGCTCTAAGGGATATCACCTAAATACCCTCCTTGACTCACCTAGATATTAGTTGTAATGATGCTGCCACTCTGACTGCTGCAGGGGTCGTATTAGGCGTATGACCTTTATCTCAGCAAAGGTTTCAGTTTGTGGCCCTTTTGTGGTATGATGACTCATGGTCCTCTTGACATTTTCCCAAAGGCCAAAGCTTTCATTTGCTGATTTTTACACCTGAGAATTATTTGTCTTTTGCTGTCATTTTCTAGCTACTGATGTCAATGTTAACATTGCTGCAAACAAACATTGCCTTAAGAAAACACACAAATCATTTCTGGTTAAAAGGAGACTCTGGTTAAAAGGAGATTCTGTCTTTGCTAAAGCTGCATCACTTGTCTATGAGAATTGCTGACAGGATTATTTTTCATTTGTACTCCTGGGAAAATATCTCTTCTATATCCTAAATGTCCTTTGACATCAGTGGTAAACAGAGTGACAAAAGAAATCACATTCTAATCTTTTATAATGTACTTTATAGTATAATCTGATGTGGCTTTGTAAAAGGATTTTATAGAAAGGTGAATGGAACAAAAATGCATTCTGAAATGCGGAGTGAGAAATAGATTAAACATACCTTTGGCTAGAGTAACATTTTTAGTGTCATAATTAAAATTTTAAAAATTGTGTTTTTAAATTTGTTTCTCTTGATAAATCCATAAGATGATTTGTTTAGTTTATTGAGACAGTATTTCTACCTCTGAATATTATTTCCTTCTCTTACTTAATATAAATGCTTTGAAAGTTATACTTCCTACTCTTTATTCCTTTATTCCCTACCTTGATACATTAAAAATGAGTTTCAAAATAAAATTAATTTACAAAAAAAATCAGTTTATCACAAGAGAGGGAACTTTTGGCATACTACTCCTAGGAGTTATGAGTACATTTGAGACCCAGAGAAAGGAATTAGCAGAGAAGGAGAAATTTTAAGTGAAGTTAAAGAAGGGCAATTGATGAAAGAAAGACTCATGTCAAGTTGTGAGGACTCAAATGTGAACATAGCTAGCAAAGTCAGTCTTATTAAGGGAGGACCCTTAATTTCGGGGAGACAGATATAAAATAACAGGGGCAAGGGAGAACATACATTTTAGCAAATTAGAGACAATATTCAAGAAGGTTAATATTTTTCTCTAATTTCTCAAATGAATTAATGGAGAAATTGACTGTGGTTGAGGTAATCTTTGGGGTTAAGGTTTTGGAGTTGACTTTATTAATTTTCATGAAACTGTATAATGAAATTCATGTGAATAAAATAATAATTGAACAAAGGTCAACTTACAACTTACTGGAGACGTACTGAATTTTTTTCCTTTTTGGAGGCAGACAATAAGGCTCTATACTTACAGCAAGAAACATACAAGTGGGAATGAAGAAATAAGACACTGAAGACATTGATGTTTACCCAGTCTGAGGCCTAAGGGAGTAGGCAAGAGGTTTCAGTGAGAAAGTGAAGCAATCAGTAATTTTAGTAGTTAATATAGTATAAGTATATTTTAACTAATTTAAGTAATATATATATTTCCCAGAGAAGTTCTCATGAAGTTTTATTAAATTTATCTGCTTGGGCCCTTTCTCTAGAATCAAGTTAAATTATAGAATATGAGCATACTATATTTGTGATCAAGTACTCAAATAAATAAATACATTTTTCTTGTTCAGATATTTCTTGTTTCCATGTCCAGTTTTTTTTTTTTAACTACTTCTGTCTGTGATATCCTATATATGCCAATACTTATCACTTTCTCCTTTTACCAATTTCTCTGATTGTGTATATTTTAATGATGAAAAGTCCTAAGTCTATCTGAATGTCCTAACCCAATTCTCAAAGCCATGTTTCCATATAAATATCTTACTTACCTTAGCATGTAGTCCATTATGATTCCACACTTAATTATTTAGCTTCTCTACAATCTACCACCAGGTTCTGAGCTTGAATGTCAGGCTTGATTGCCTTGCCACTTGTATGCCTTTAAGTTTTCTGATACTTGACTTGAGACTTGATTTGGAAATTCAAGGCTTTAAGTTCTTTTTTTTTTCCCTTTAGTTATGCTCTTAAGGACAGTCAGAAGCAGGCAGCAAATCCATCTCAAAAGTTTTTAGAGTCCTCAGTTGTCACCATTCGTCACCATAACTACTTAATCTCTCAAAGCTTCTTCGAACTTATATTGTATCCTATGCTACAACTAAAATATTTAAGTAATTTCTATTTCACTGTAATATGGATTAATAGCATCCTATTTCCTACCAAAAAGAATGTTAACAAAGAGCTCATCAAATATCTAAACAATAAAATATCAAAATTGCATTTCCTATCTGAACAATTTCCCTTTAATGCTACACTGCAAGGCTATCTCAAAGTTGGCCTGTAGTGTGACTTCAGTTAACAGATATTCAGCCAAACCATTTAAATTCTATGTTAATCTAAGTACTGCAAAATTAATCACTCTATGATACTAGACATCTGCTGAATTCTAACCACCCAAGTTCTTTTATATCCTTTAATAATTACTCTAATTTGGATAATCTTTCCTAAATACAGAAATTATCTACAATATAGAAGGGCTTTTCTGACAAAAATTTTACTTTAAGGATAATTTGTAACAACTTAGGCAAAAAAAGTGGTGTTTAAAAGCTGCGTAATAAATGATCTTTTTAATCATATAGGCTTTACTTTAAAAAAAAATGGAATAAGAATCTTACACATGACAACATGTGAGCCACAACAATGAACAAATCATTTGCTTATAATAATATGCAAATAATATACATAAAATCAACACTGTATTGTAGAAGTATGAATGCTGTCTTATTTCCTTTCTCTTGTTCACTATTAGTCTGAAGAGAGAATAATTTACAAGTGGCTTTGAATACTCTGGTTAAATTTAATTGGTTCATCTTTAGCATTGGTCTAATTTTTTTTTAATTTTCTCAGAGTTCTAAGGTTGTAGAATTGCTTTTAAATTCTTTCTAAATCTTATAGAAGTATTAAATCATGAAGTACTGTTTTCTAAGTCCACACAAGTTCCAGTTCATCTTAATAATCCATGAAGCTGCAAATGCAGCAGATAATTACATTTCTCTCAAGATAACAAAGCCCATAGGTCATTCTGTTTAGGTAGGAATTGAAACAACTATATAACATTACTGGAAGCCAAAACAATTAGTGAAATGATTCTGCACCGTCTGCATTATTTCTTGTCTTCCAACTCATGTTTGCCATGTTTTCAGATAAGTGATGTTAAAAAAATACACTTTACTGTTTTCCTAGCTGGTAATGGATTTTTACCATAATGGGCTGAGCAGGACGTTTTAGAGAAATCCAAGTATTGTCGCATTTCTGTTATCTTCATTTATGGAGTCAAATAGTGCAAGGCTTGGCAAATAGTTAATACAATTATCTTGTTACTAAAGCTGACTCCACCAAATAACAACAGGCAAAGTCATCTGACTTTGGACACATTGTGTAGTTGTTGTTCCAAGGATATCACTGCAGAAAATGAGGTCTAAAATAGCTTTTTAATTTCATGTAATACAAAAATAATGAAAGCTGAGCCTATTGGAAGTGAGAAATTAGTAGTAATATAACTCATGTCTTTAGTTGAATGAGAATTCATTTTTGCCATGCTTTATTATTAGCACCATATGGTTGGAACAAAAAAATTTACTTTTAAATAAGTGTTAATTATTCTAAGAAGGAAAAAAAGACGTAGTGTGAAATATTGACTCATGCATATTTCTTAGCATTCTACCAAAACAGTTTTCCTTATGTCTATATTAAAATGAAAGACCCAAATTAATTTATGTATGCATAGAAATTAAAGTCTTTAATAGCAAACTGGACATCAAGGTGGCCTCATAGCAGATAGTGTGGCTTGAAACCATGGGCTTTTTGTCCAACTCCCCTGACATTCATCCTACAGAAGCTGGCAGTCTTAGCTTCGGAGGTGGAGAGAAAAATTCTCTCTCTTCTCTCTACTCTTACTAGATTATCTATAAGCCAGTTATCATTCATATTTCACTTTATTAGTAATAAATAATAAACAAATTCTAGCTAAATTAAGATGACATTTTTAAGACTTCTTTGACCTCCAGTTTAGAATTAATTGTTTCTCATCTGTGTTTTCACAGAGTTCAAAGTGCTCAGGCAGCAAATACATTGGAATTAAATGAAATCATTGCTGTTTACATTGTCAAGAGTATACCTTTTTTGGGAATCTGGATCTTCTAATACTGAAGGCCTGTAGTTGCATGAGTTGTACAATATCCCAAGTAGGTCTTTGGAAATAATGATAATTGGAGTCATTCTTGCTTTCAACCTTTGAATCCTATGTTCTTTCTGTTGGGGACACAATATTATATGGATGTCTCTGATTTAGTTTGTGTACTGAAATCTGGAGAACATCACCACATGTGTGCAGAATATTTTCAGTGTTTGATGCTTCAGTTGTGTCTGGAGAAGGCCATTCAAAGGCTCTATCAGGCCTGTTTCTATCTGGTGTAGTGTATGTGACCAATGGGTCCTATAGTTTTGGGACTACTGCCTTACCTCATTCAAGGTCAAATAGATTGCTGTTTGAATGCTATGCTGTGTTGGATTCCGTGAGCATGAATGAGGCACTTGGTAAGCCTCCAGATACTGTTGCTCATTGAAGTTCTGTCCACATTGTTCCACATTTGGACTACATGTTCATTCTTATGAGAAAAATATTCATACTTTGAGAACATAAGAAGCCTGAAGTGAAAAATCTGAAGACCTGCCACCAATTGGTGTAAGTAATAATGTAATAATGTAATACAGTAATAAGTATTAATGTAATACAGGAAACTTCCGTGTTACAAACATATTGGACATTCAGGTGGCACCAGCTAGATCACTCTTGATAAATGGTCTTCTACACTGTTTAGCCTAATTATGACATTTAATATGTTTGTCCTTAATATCATCATTGTATTCTCCACTGAACATGCTAGGTAATATCTTTTTGTTTTTGTCTAGTCGATATTTAGTGACTCTGGTTCCATGATGGATATTTTCTAGTGAATGTTATATATGTTTTGAAGACCATCACACTCTGTCTGCCTGCATATGTCCAGCCTCATGCTTTCTACCTAAGACCTCCATATCTCTAATCTTCTAAAAGCTTGATGATATTTAGTTGCCCAGAACTGTTTCCATAGGGTCCATGAGCCTATGAGTTCATATATTCTAAACGTGGATTGCTTCTCCGTCCACACAAAATGAGTGCAAAATGTACACTTTTCAAAGCTACACCTCTGGGAAGATTTTTCCTCACCACTTCTTTCAAAGCCATGACTGAGTATCCTCTAATCCAGCCACCATCCATTTTTTTATTGGCAGGTACATACTGAGCCATATCATCTACAAATCAAACATAGTCTGTATACTTTTTCTCCAGTACATTGTTTGGGATGTCCTGTATGTCTGTGGTTATAAGCTGAGGGAGGGGCACTGGTCCTACCACAATGATTTCTTAAAAATCTGGGATGAGGAAATGACACCAGGTGGATCTGTGGAACCAACGTAATAACTATTACCTGGACTTTGGCTAGACTTTGAGTTTTTAATTGGTCTCCACTCTAAGCAAGAAGCCACTTCTCCAGGTAGTAGTATCAACTCAGATCCTATACCTAATAGCCCTCAAAAAGTAATCCCTTTTCACCTGTATGCAGTTATAAGAAAGAAAAAGGGAATTTTTGCTGAATATATCTGATGTAATACTGTAGTGTTCTTTGTCCTGGTGATTTCAGTTATCTCTTCATTCCATGGGACAGCCCAGTGGCTCAGATCTAGGAAATTTCCAAGGAATTATGACTTTTAATTGAGAAAGTGTCTTCGGTTTCATGCTCATCTCTTCTTGCTTTTTTAGTCTTAGTTTTCTGCCCATTTATTTTGCTTTTAGGGATGTCAGGTTTTATTAACCGTATTTACAACTCTCTGTAAGTCAAACCTCTCTGTTTTGCACTCCAGACTTGCTGGTAATTATGATAATTCTGATCCCCTGTCTGTTGTAATTTAAGCACTTCCACCTGATGCCAATTGCTTCAAAGCCCTTTATCTCCATTTGGTATCAGCAGGTGAAGCTCTGTTAATCCTTGTCTCCCAACAGCCCTGTTCTGCAGCAGAAAGCCTCTGCTTTGGTAGCCGGTGAGTACTCAGAAACAAATCTTCTGGTGGGATATTTGTCCTCATATAATATATGCATTCCAACACCCCTGCTTCTCTGATCATTTTAGTCTCTTCTTGCACCTGAAATTTCAGGGCATTTTAGTTTTGCTCAGTATAAGCCATTGTTTTCTTTAGATCTCTAGAAGCCAATCTAGCACTGAGTTTTATCATCCCCTAGGGTTTTAGCCAGGGTGAAAAAAATCTGTATCCTGAGAGGGTGACCCATATTAAATAAACTCTTCCTTTGATTTGTGTTTTGGCCCTCTCGTTCAAATACCTTCAAAATCTTCTAATACTCTCTTGACACCTGCTGGTACATGCTGGTTAATCCTCACAGCTTTCTCTGTTATCTAGTAATTTTCTTCCCATAAAAAATTTAATATGTACCTTTCTGGGTTTTGCTTTGACCAAACCCTAGTTATTAACTTAGAATCTAGGCGATGAGGTAGGAAGATCCCGAGGCATACCCCTTTTACATTATGAAAGAGATATCTCCATTATTTTCTTACAAGGATTAAGTATACTCTTTATATAAATAAGGTGTAATATTTAAGCAAATTTTATATACTTCCTTCTGAAACAGCTTCAATATTAGTAACAAAGATTTCTCCCTCTGCTTGAATTTAGATAAACTCATTTTACAAACTGCCGATAATTTTACAATAACTCTTCTATTTTTGGTGAAGCCTAATTACGGGACTTTCATTGTGTTGTTTAATATGAATCTATGCAATATTGTCTTAGTGAACTTATGTAAGCAATGTTTTTTTAGCTTGCTTATTTTAACATTCAAATTAATGTCATAAACAGTTACCTAATAATCATAAATAAATTCCCAACAGAGTAAATACCACAATGCTGAAGAGTTTTGTTTAGTAACACTGATGTAATACTCTTGTGGATGGCCCAGAGTTAACAATTTTCTATTGGTCTACTTACAGTTAATTATTCCTAGTGAATAATCCTGTAACACAAATAAATAAGCTAATACCTGTCCAAATGTTGCTGAAATATCAGCTGCCTCTGTAAACAGATGCCAAATAGAAATGTGGAGACAGAGTTGGAGGAAACAGAAAAAATATCTTTAATTGCCAGGCAAAGAGGGGAACCCAGCAGGCTACTGCCTCCAGGACTATGCCCCCCACCCTCCCTTGAAGTGGGAAGTGAGGAATCTTACAGTGTCAAGGAGCAGGGTATCATCAGCTTGTGGATATTTTCCTTAATGGTTGGCGGTGAGGCAATGGGGAGTCAGTGTCATCAGCCTTCTAGTTCCAACCAGTCTAGGGTCTATGTGCTTGTGGGCAGCACACAGTTGACTTCTTCCACCCTGTGGGGGTTTCAGCACCTGCAAAACAGCTCCAAGGACATGGCTCAGAATATTATCTATAGTCCTTGAAGAAGAACTTAAGGTCCTTCACTTTGTTGAATGGATGAGATATCATTCTGTCTCGCTTGACTGTTCCTTTTTCTCTATATTTTCTTACATCTCTGATTAAATTGATTCTTTGACTAAACACAGTCTGGGAAGGCCTCACAGGGTGCTGCTTGGTTACACAAGTAAGTCATTAATAAATATTGAGGCAAATGTTTTTTTTTTTCCTCCATATAGGCTAAGTTTATCTTTCAATTCCACTCACTGCTATACGACTGAGATATTTCAAAAATTCGCTTTATAAAAACACAGCTTAAAATACCTGAATACACTCATGGAAATTCATAAAGTAAAGGTAAATGAATTTAAAAAGAAAAAAAAGGTAAAAGTTAAATATTATAGGAAACACTCTGTTTTTTTCCTAACATGATTCAGAGTTTTTAAACATTTATTTATTCATTAGAGAGAGATTTAGATGCTTGGCTATTGCCTATAGCTATTTGATCAGAAGTTAAAATTGCATGTAGAGTCCATTTATGTTCATGGTTGAGATACTGAATTATAGTATCCTTGCTGGTTTCCTTGCCTCATAGAGAGTAAAATGTTTTAGCCTAGTTCAATTTCACCAAGTTGATAGCTTTGCCCTGTACATCAGTTATCTTGAATCACAGCTGACTCTGTTAGGTGTTACGTCATTCCACATTTCACTCTGTTTTGTGGAAAACCAGTATTTGGCTTAATGCTTTCTGACCCTCTGTGCCAGTTGGGTAGCTTGCACAATATTAGACAGAAATAATGAGCATTTAGCAGGATCCAGGTCTAATTTATACTGAAGTGTTGGTGTGTGGGATCCATGACTGCTTCTCCTGAAGTTATTCTGGAAATAAATATCAACCAAATGAGTCATGTACAGTGAGGACAATGCCAGAGAAAATGAAAGGATAGTAATACTATTTTACTTCCTTTTATGGCATTTTTTCTCATAATATAGAATTGAATTTCACATGACTGTGATGATTAATCTGAATATAGAACATTGAAAATTGGCCCTAAGTGTGTGCTTAAAAAAATTCATCTTTAGGTAAAAAGAATTTGATGTGAGCATTCAAATAAAAAATAAAATCTGAAATTTGAGACAGCCTACTTTATATTTAGAGATGATTTTCTATGAAATTCAATTCATACTCATTGGAAAACATTCTTAAACAAATGCAAGGATAGACTTTAAATTTGGGTTATGTTTAGGATGACAACATTTTATGCATTATATTTTTATATCTACAAAAAGGAAAGGCAGACATTAAACAGTATTCCTATGGATAAATGTTCTAATTAGCCATCAGAAAGTCTAGTAAAAAAGTTTATTTATATGCTAAGAGAAAATATAAACAAATTCATATGTCTATATAAAGTTTCATAATATTATGGGTAAATATTTCCCAAGTTTGAAATACTCAACAGTAATTGCTCTGAGCAGTATAAAATCCCTAACCCTGGTCTCCCTGTGGTCAGTTTTGCTTCATGAGTCATGACCTATCTCTTCTAAATAAAGGATTTGCTGTTTTGCCTCACTTAATGATGAAGAGCCATATAATTTATTACTCTTAGCATTTTTCAGGAGTACATTTTCCACTTTTCCCTGCAACAGAAAGCTTTTTCCTTTTTCCTTGATGGCAAAATCACCCATTTTACTGGGTAATATATACATAAAATTGTATTTCCTGTACTTCGTCTTTAATATTTTTGAATTGTATGATTTTTTCATTCACTTTTTACTTTTATTCAGTATTCTTCGTGTCAGGCTTAAAAAACACATCTGTAATGTAACGTGGGCAAAGGGTATGCCCAATCCTTAGCAGTTGGCTGAACAGTCCCGTTTCTTTTTTACTGATCCTGAGTATACTAACACTTTGAAATGCAATGGTTATGAAGCACTGCCTAGGAGCTTTTCTTCTGTACATACAACTTACTTCCAGAAAAACACTATTGATTGTGACTGAAAAGATACAACAGAGTACTAACTACATAGATTGCCCTGTCATTCTTCCTTTGCCTAAATGAGAGTGATGGGTTACCTGCCAAGTAGGGATAAAGAGGCTAGTTAGGGAAACATTTGGGTGGGGGAGTGTGGAGGGAAGAAGGGAGAGGGAGAGGGGAGAAGGAAATACATACAGACAACAAAATATAAAAAAGAAAAAGAGAGACAAATAATTTTCAAGGAAAGGAGGGAGTTGAATGTTACAAATTGTATAGTTAGGTCAAATAGTATAATTCTACATGATTCATAAAACAGTCAAAAAAAAAAAGGTTGGGAATAAGCACAGTAATTCCCAGAGTTTGCACAGGCTGAAAGTAATTTGCTTTCTTGTCCAAGGAAAGAGACTTCACAATACATGGAGCATTGGGTACAGTTCTTAGAAGGATCATGCTTTAGATTTTTCATCAGAAACCATGCCTGCCAGAAACAATGAAAATAAAAATTTTAAGTGCTAAAGAAAAAAAATCAAATCATAATTCTATATTTAGTGAATTTTATCCTTAGTGAAAATATCTTTCAAAAGTAAAATAAAGACATTTTCAGATATTCAAAGTGTTGAGATAATCTATTGACAGCAGAATTGCCTTTAAAAATTTTAAAAGAACTTTTCTGACAGAAAGAAAATGAAAGCAGATTGGAAATTGAATAGAGATGATTTACTGATTGCGTACAGGTTCTGGTTCACTCATATTTCTGGTGTCTACACCCAGCCTTGTTTTCCACTTGGTAGACCCTCGACTAAATGTCTATGGCTCAGTGCCTCAGGGGCTTTTAAAAAATGCTGCTCAGCTTTTCGGCCTCTCAGCTGCCTTTCCTGGAATGATAAGGCAGCCACAGAACCGTACTCATTTCTCTGGGTTTCTCTTTTTCTACATCATGGCCCAGTAATTTTTCATTATCTTGTTAGCTCTCTGATGTCTTCAAACAAACTTTTAAAAGATACATTTTTCGGATAGATTATGGAAGATATATTTTTAAGGCAGAGGATATATTTGAACTCTCTGCTATACCCTCTGGTCAGTTTTGCTCTCAATTTTGCTAAAAATGTTCAAAAAAATAAAAATATTTTTCTAGATTAGTTTTACTCAAGTTAAGAAGGTGGTCCAAATACCTAGTTTTCCATGATTGGAACTTACTAAAATTTGTTTTTATTAATAAATACTCCAATAAATCTAAAGCTTACAGTTGAAAAAATAATAGCTTTCTGTTCCTCTACTTTTCCTTTTCTCTAGACTCAACCTCTGTATTACTTCCCAGTTTCTTACCTTCAGGTATGCAATTGCAGCATCTTTATGATGATTGGTGATTATGAAAATATTCTTCAATGAAGAGCCAAATGCAGTTATATATCCTTTGGTTTGTTTTTATTTGTTTTGTTTTTCTAGAGTTAATAATTGTTAATAAACTCCTTCCCACCACATCCTTGAGGTCTTTCTCTTTGTCCTCTGATCTGGCCTGGAAGCCTGGGGATTTTCTTCATCACACTTCTGATTTGATTCTCTGTTTCATGGATCACATGGCTTATTCTTCTTGATTTTATCCCTTACTTTGGACAAAACACTGTCTTAGATTGTTAAGAGAAAAACTGTACATACAGCAAAGTTTTTGAGGCATAGATTACCTTAAAATACTTTAATACTTTTCAAAAAAAAAAAAAAGCAAACAAACAGAAAACTTGTACCCAATTGAGATAAATTGGGACAAGTTGGAACTGGTTTCCCTCCAGACTTTTGAATCCTATATGTGTTTACTGGTTTCTCTCATCTACCTTTGCTGCTGAGAATCCTATTATAATCCCTGTTCACTGACTTTCTTCTCCCCTTATCTTTCTGGAAATTTCCCTGAAACTGTGAAAGTTCACAGTAATGCTATTTTTATATATATGTACTTTTAAATTTATTGGTGCAACAATCAGTTATAGATTTCCACATAGAGGCTTATGTTTACTATTCTAGGAAATTTTTGTTTTTATTTGATTTACTCCTTTTTCTAGTTGCTCTATTCTCAGTTCCTAGAATTCTTATTAGTTGAATACAGGATCACTGTAGGATTTGAACCTTTTAAATTTTATTAATGTCTTTGTCTTTTTCTTTCATATTCTATAAATTTCTTAGAATTTGTCTCAACATCCTTTATCATGTATTTAATATATGAGAGATAATTTTTTTCTCATTTTCTTCATGATACAATCCTTTGCAAGTTTAGTGGTCACTATCAACTTACCTATCTGATTATGTGATTTATAAATTTAAAATATTTCATATGTTTCCTTGTTCCTTCCTGTAGGTTTTTTATTCCTCCCTCCCCGCCATCCCTATTTCTTATCTTTTGTATTAAATTTTTTCCTCAAATGGCTGGTAATTTTTGGCAGTCCAACTATATGTGAAAATGAAACACTAAGTAATTGATTGAAAGTTGTGTGTACTTTGGTGGGAGTGAAGAAATGATGGGTTTTTCCATGAAGTATGCTGATAGGAATTCAGCTATTTCATTGGAATATAGACAAGTTTCAGAATGTAACGATATTATCTTCGCTCAGATTCTCCAAAGAGGAAAACAGCAATTTCTTCTGTGATAAGTTGTATGTGTGTGTGTATTTGAGAAGGAGAGTCCTTGCAGAAGGGGAAGGGAGGGTAGGACTTTGAAAATTAATCCAGTGTTCTCAGAGATGTGCTGCAGAAGGGACCTGCCTAGCTACCAATCATTTCTTAAGTTGGCTTTTAATTAACACCTCTGTTTTCTCTAAAACATATTTCCCTGTCTTCTGTTATTCATGATGTGCCTGAGCCTGGATGATTTATAGTTTAGTAAATTTCCTGTTTCTTATTAGAAATATGGGGGGGGGGGTGACAAAAACAGAGGATAATTGGCTCACATGGTGAGAAGTAGGAGAAAATGGGGAGCCTTATTGCCCTTAGACTTTTCAACCAATTTTTTTATGACTCTGCAATTCCTTACTTTCACTTGATTTCTTTAATTCCTGAGTTTTATCATCTTATTACCAATTTCAAGGGCTTGCTTTTTCCTTTTGCAACTGTTTGATATTAAGCTTTCTCAACTTTAGTTCCTTTTATAAATAGTTTCAATCTTTGAAAAGCTTGCTGATATTTTCAATAATACTTTCTTCCCCCTGCTCATATTAAATGTTGGGTTAACATTTGTTTATTGTTCCTATTGGTAATATGTGAGTGAAGGATAAAAATGTTTCTAATCAATTGTATTTCACCAGAGATTCTATAAAGTAATTTACCCTTTATCTAAACTTCTTTCATTAAGTTTTTTTTTCCCATCTTTGTTGTTATTCAGTGAGCTTAACTTACTACTTAGGTAAACATGGCTTATTGTCAAAACACCTTATAAATAGATGATTTAGGTGGTGTTCCATTTTTAATAAGAGACATATTTTGAGTAGTTTATAACTGGACCAATTAAGTTTGCAGATACAAAAAGAATTCATTTGCTAGAGAGCCAAACTTAAATGGTTATCTGAGTTATACTCAGTCTATGCTTAAGAAGTAAGTTTTGGTAAAGAAGACTGAACTTCTTTGCAGAACATATGCTGACTCACAGACATTGAAAAACTTATGGTCTCTGGAGGAGACAGTTTGGGGGGTGGGGGGATGTGCTTGGGTTATGGGATGGAAATCCTATAAAATTGGATTGTGATGATCATTATACAACTACAGATGTGATTTAAAAAAGATTATAAAAATTAAAATTAATAAAAGATTGAATAAGTGGCTTACTTCCAAATTAAAAAAAATTAAAATTTAAATGACGCTTAATAACCCATCTTCTCATTTTGTTTCCTTCTAATATTTTTCTGCATAATTTATACAAATGTGTATTTATTGAAGTAAATGAAGTTGGAATCATATTTTATGTACATTTTTTTTTCACGTAGAAAGCTAATGTGATGTATTTTGGGGGCCACACCTGTGGCATGTGGAAAATCCCAGGCCAGGGATCAAACCCTGGCCACAGCAGTGACCTGAGCCACTGCACTGACAACGCAGTATCCTTAATTCACTGTGCCACAAAGGAACTCCTAATGTGATATATTTTGAAGAAATTTTGTGTACAGTTTTTATTTTTCACTTATAAGCATTTCCCCACATTCTGAAGAACATTATTCAGAAACACCAGATTTAATGCCCATAGAGTGCTTTATTATTTGTATGTTCCATGATGTATTATATATCTACTCATTTGGATTATTTCTATTGTCTTGTTTAAATTAATTCTGTGAGGTCAGTCCTTATCCATGAAGCTTTGTTCACATCTTTGGTTATTTTCTGAGGATGAAATTCAAGAATTGGCATTATTGTGTCAAAGAGTATAAACAAGTGTTTGTTCTATTCTTTGTTTTGAAATGACATATAAAGAAATCCTCTGTAGAGGAAAAAAGAAAAGAAAAGAAGATGTGGTACACATACGACAGAATTTATTTAGCCATGAGAAAGAAGGAAACCCTGCCATTTATAACAACAGGGAAGAATCTTGAGGAAGAATCTTCACTATATCAAATGAAATGGCAGACAAGAAAGACGAATGCTCTATCATCTCACACATAAATGGAATATAAAAAAATGAATTCACAGAAACAGAGAGTAGAATGGTAATTACCACAGACTGGGAGTAAAGGATTTGGGAGATGTCCGTCAAAAGGTATAGACTGGCATTTAGGAAATGAAGAAATTCTGAGGATCTAATGGACAGTGTGATGTTTAGTTAATACTGCTGTATTACATACCTGAAAGGTGCTAAGAGAGTAAATCTTAAATGTTCTCACTACAAAAAAATATTATGTGATGTGATAGAAGTGTTAGCTAATGCTATGGTGATAAACATTTATAAGCATACAGCGTATCAAATTAACATGTCGTATACCTTAAATTTACACAAAGCTATATGTCAATTATATCTATATAAAGCTTAGAGAAAAATAGGTTAAGTGGAAGGTGATTGTATGAATATAGATATTAAAAGGGAGAAAATATGTTTAAATAAATTATTTAACTGTTAATGATGAAACAGATTGCACAACAAAGACATATAGAATAAAAGGACTAGTTATTGTTCTCTATTAGAATCTGAAACGTTTTCACTGGAAATAATACACTAGTAGTTACACATTTTTCATCACAGAAAAGAACAGGTATATTTAAATCCATGAAGATATCTACTTGAGAGCTTTGTTAGAACCTTACATTTAAACTTACATTGTGGAAGGAGAAATAGTTTGGTTTGATAAAACTATGAGCAGATAAAATTTGCAAAATGATGGATAGTGTATTCTTTCCCAACCAGATACCAAAATTCTCTTCATAATTAAAATTTATATTGAGTAAAAAATTAAATTTCAATGATTTCAATATGCCACTCTTCCTAAAGCAAACTTCATTTATTATATGTCAAAAACTACTATAAATGTGTGATATTAGGAGTGCAGCACCTTCGTGAATGATTCATTGTTTAGTATATTAAATTGTGAGAAGGAAAATTAGAGTCATAATTCTTCTGTCTAACTTGAAACATTTTTATATAAGGAAAAGATAAATTATTCTTTTTTACATTTCATATATCTTAAAAGGATGATTAACTGTTGAATAAAATAAATCAAACTGTAAAATAAGAAAACTTAAAATTAACTTCTAGTTTTTTCTTGCCCCAAAATGTATTAAAAACTCTATTTCACATCAAAGGGACATTCTATAATTTTTTACGTCAATAGAAATAGAAATTTTGTACAAGTGTTGATTTACACATTAGTATTTTGAATGACAATTTTAAGATAATCAGTTCAGGAGTCCTTGCATTAGGAAAGTTTAAATTGATTTTATGCCTTTATTAAAATCTGGTATTTGGATTTTGTATGAGTGATTTTAAAATGATACAGAATATGTAACTTATGGAATATTGTATGCTTTTCATTAGTCTTTTACCTTTGGTAGATCCAATCAACAACCAAAAAATGTTAGATTATTTCTAGAAAGAGCCAAAACAATTATTTTTTTTAAATTCTTTACATTTCAAATGATCTCTGTGAAATAAATGTTGTGAAGTATTTTTCCATTTTACAAAGACAGAGGTCTAAAGTTTTGAAGTAGTTTGATAATCTTCTGTGGTATAATCCCTATCTAATTCTCCAAATTCATAATTTACCAATTCTTTACAGGGTTATTCAATACAGGTTTTAAAACATCACTTTGTATGTGAGAAAACATGAAATTTCTAACTTACTTATATTGCCACAGTGCATGTGTTTTGCCCATTGAATATTTGATGAGTGAATGAAAGACTGAATGAAATTTGTTTCCACTATCACCCTTTTTGTAAAATGTTTGCTGATCTATTACTTACTTATGTAACTTTCTTCTATTCCAGTGACATTTAGAATTTACACAAATATGGGGTTTATAACATTCTTTTATTTTTTTTGGGGGGGGGGGTGTACCCATGGCATATGGATGTTTCCAGGCTGGGGTCAATTCGGAGCTACAGCTGTTGGCTTTCAGCACAGCCTCAGCAAGATCTGAGTCTCATGTGCAGCCTATGCCACAGTTCATGGTAATACCAGATCCTTAACCTACTGAGCAAGTCCAGGGATCAAACCCATGTCCTTACAGGTACTAGTGGGGTTTGTTAATGCTGAGCCACAACAGGTACTCCCGTAACATTTTTAAAGATAATTGAGTATGAAGTTATCACTAATCACCTCTAAATTGTATACTTATATGCACCTATTATTTGTCTTTTAATTGCCTACTTTATGAGTGCCATTAGTCTGTTATTTATTGCTGAATAGCAAACCACCTCAAAATTTAGTGACTTAAGCCATTTCAAAACTTGTTGACTTAAAAACAGTAGCCATTTTATTTTTTCATGTCATGAGAAATTCAGGGAGGGCTTAACAAGGATGGATTTTCTTTGCTCTTCATTGAGGCTGGGGAATTTATATGGCCTAATAAGTCTGATCTTGCATCTGAGATGGCTGGAATGCTGAGATAGCTCTGCTCTGCTGTTATAGCCCATTATCCATCAGAAGTCCTCTTATGATTTTGCATTCCACCATTCTTCAGGACATTTGTGTCTCTCTAGCCTCCTCAGTATGACAATCTAGGTTTCTTTTTTGTGGTGCCTAAGGCTTCCTAAGAGGGTGAGAAATGAAGTTGCAACATCTATTAAAATCTAGTTTCCAAAGGCACTTCTACCTCACTTACTTGTAAAACTCACAGGTCAGCCATAGTCAGTGTAGGAGAAATAGATTTCACCTGTTTACAGGAGGAAGCAGGCAAATTCCACTGTAAAGGTGAAAAGTTATGGCATCTGTCCTTGAAAATAATCTTCCACCAGAACTTTATGCTTGATAATTAATGTTCTGATTAGTTGGTATTTTGCATATGAAAAAGTGAAGTTTGGAATAATTGGCTTCTAAGGTACCTTTCACTCTAAACTATTGTCTAAGCTCTTTAGACTTAATGAATACATTTCATTAATAGGTAGTATGTTTTTCTACTTACATTTTTATGACAGCTCTGGGCCACTATTCTTAGAAGGCTAAAAATCACAACAATTATAAAGAAAATATTCCTCTTGCTAAATGTTGAATAAAAATTTAAAATAAATATCTTCTTTTTTTTTTTTTTTTTTTTTTTTTTTTGTCTTTTTATGGCCACACCTGTAACACATGGAAGTTCCCAGACTAGGGGCTGAATTGGAGCTACAGTTGCCATTCTACACCACAGCCACACCAGCATGAGATCTGAAGTCATGTCTGCAACCTATGCCATAGCTGATGGCAGTGCTGGATCCCCAACCCACTGAATGAGGCCAGGGATAGAATTCATATCCTCATAGATACTATTCAGATTCATTTCCACTGTGTCACAAATGGAAGTTCCTTGAATTTACAAAAATCTCTTTTAAATTTTTCTTCTATCTCCATGAACATAACTCAGGAAAACGGACTTCTACATTATGACAGTTGTTACAGGTTTTATATTGGTAATAATCATGTTGTCAGTGTGATCTATGCTAGATCAATTAACAGGCACGATAAAACAAGATTATTTGTCACAGTAAAAACTTTTAATATTGATATACATATTTTAAAATATGTATCATACAGATATTTTATATGGAGATAGTAGTTTATAAATTGTATTTACTTATAATTGTGGGATTACAATAAATGTGATGTGTTACTGTCTACAAGCACACTTTCAATAAATACATGTGTTTTTTTCTGACTCTTTTCCAATTTTTTCTATATTACATTTACCCTAATTTTATCTATTAGGAAACATTTTGAGGGAGATTATTAATTTTATTGGTAAATTTAAGTTTGTATTTAATTCTTATAGTAATTCATTTTTACTGCATTAAAATTATTTGTATGTCACGAATATGGATTTTTTTTCTTTAACATGAGACTCTGTCTACTGGAATACTTCAGGCTTGGACAGTGAGGCGTAGACACAAATCTTACAGTTATTAAACTATTCTTGGATGTTTATTTCCTCCTTAGAGTGTATTATTCATTTTGTAAATGATGGCTTACAAGAGAAGAAAAAAAATTGACTTCTAGTCTCACCCATCTTAATAATGTGCTGTACAGTTGTCTTATTCTATTGAGAAATGCATTGATCTATACACCCCAGTTGATAAATAAGTAGAAAGTTGGATATGATTTAAAGGAAATTACTCCATAAATAAACGCCAGGTCAGCAAGACTTTGTTTCATGTTTTTTCCTCATTAACAAAAGCTTTTAAGCTGTATTTCAAATGATTATTTTTCACATTTTATACAGGTGAATTAGTGGTTTTAAATTTCATAGAATCCTGCTGGTGACTTCTACATCTTCATATGTGCTCTCTATAGAAATCAGACTTCAGGCAAGTGAAATAGCAATTGCTTTACTTCAAAGAATTTAAAGCTCAAGATCTTAGGATTGATATAGATCTCAGATTAAAAAAAAACACTACCAGCAGATTAAATATCTGGACAAGACTAGGAGTTTGTCCCATTAATCTGAATACATCTTCACTTATCTCTCCTATCGTATTTATGTGTCAGTTTCAGTTCAGAAGGAACACAGCACTGCTTGAATATCCAGCTGGAAATAAATTTCAGAACTACAATTTTTCCATTTTATTCTACTTTATATATTTTATTTACTAATCTCTTTATTTGCTTAATTTTTTTCTTGGTTTTGTTTTGTAAGTCAATGATGTTTCTGTTTATATATGAAATAGAATGTAACACTATAATCTGCTTTGGACTTCCTTATTAACATGATAAATTTAGTAGTTATACTGAAATGTTTTTAAGTCACTAGGCTAATGTGGAATTCTAAAGGAAAATGTTTACTATATGCATTTGTCAGAAGTAGCTAAGATAAATAAGCAAAGAAAGACTCAATTCTGAATAAAAAATTGTATGAAAACATTTTGTCCTATAAACAGTAATGTGCTGGATAAAAAAGACAAATTTTTTGAGAGTGTAGTTACTTTATAACTTCCAAAGTTGAAGTTTAATTTCTATTGTTATACAGCATGACTTGACATAAATACTCTTTTTTTTTTCTTTAAAAGATTTCATTTTAAAGTAGTTTTAAGATAAAAGCAATACTGAGAGGAAGGTTCATAAATTCCCCATATACTCCCTGAGCCCAAAAGTGTTCAGTCTCTCCCACTATCAGCATTCCCCACTACAGTAGTACATTTGTTACAATCAATGAAACTATATTGATATCATTGTCACCCAAATGCCACAAATTATGTCAGAGTTCACTATTAGTGTTTTACATTCTATAACTTGATACAAATGTATAATGTATGTATCCACCTTCTAGTATTATTAATAGTAGTTTTGCTTCCTAAAAACCTTCTGTCTCTGCCTATTCATCTCTTCTCCACTCCCAATCACTGGCAATCATCATCTTTTTACTATCTCTAAAGTTTTGCTTTTTCCAGAATGTCATATGGTTGGAATCAGACAGTGTGTAGCCCTTTTATTTAGCTGTTTTCATTAGTAATATACGCTTCAACTTCCCAGTCTTTTTATGTTTTGACAGTTTATTTCATTTTTTGTCTTTTTAGGGCCACACTTCAGCATATGGATGTTCCCAGACTAGGGGCTGAATTGGAACTGTAGCTGCTGGCCTACATCACAGCCACAGCAATGCAGGATCCAAGCTGCTTCTGTGACCTACACCACAGCTCAGGGCAAAGGCAGATCCTTAACCCACTGAGTGAGGCCAGGGATCAAACCCACATCCTCATGGATACTAGTCAGGTTCTTTAACTGCTGAGCCATGACTAGAACTCCAACAGTGTATTTCTTTCTAGCCCTGCACAATATTCCATTGTCTGGATATACAACAGTTTATCCATTCAAAAATAAAAAGGCATTAAGTTATTTCCAAATTTGGAAATTATCAATAAAGCTGCTATAAAAATTTGTATGCAAGTTTTTATGGTTACATAAGCTTTCAACTCCTAATTACCACCAAGAACTATTTCTGGATCATGTGGTAAGAGTATGTTTAGTTTTGGAAGAAACTACCATACTATATGACAAATGATTTCTTTCATGAATTATGTCATCTAAGTTGTATGTAAAAAGTCATTCTGAAATCTAAAATCATCTACATTTTCCTCTATGTTAACTTCTAGTATTTTCACAGTTAAAAATATCTTTTTTCCATCATAATGCTTTTCCTTACTTGACAAAAGTAAGCAAAAGCAATACAAGTTTGCTGTAATTTGTAGCCATGTTTTCTGAGCTCTCTATTCTGTCCCATTGATCTGCCTTTTATTTTTTTAACCCACGCAACACTGGTTTAAATACTATATCTTTATACTAAGTCTTGAAGTCAGGTAGCATCAGCCCAATTTTGTTCTCCTTCATTGGTGTGTTTGTTATTCTGGATCTTTGCCTCTCCATATAATTTTTAGAATAAGTTTTTTGATATATGTATATATATTACTTGTTAAGATTTTCATTGGGATAACATTGAATCTATAGATTAAGTGGGGAAGAACTAATATCTTGACAGTATTGAATATATCTATCCAGGAACATGAAATATCCATCATTTTAGTTCTTTATTGATTTTGTGGTAAATTTTCTTTACATAAGATTTCCCTCTGTACTTAAGGATCCTGAAAAATTGTTCCTTTATGAAGAAACTATAAGAAATAATTTGTATATGTACTGTTGTCACCTTAAAGTTTGAAAGAAACTATCTGGTAAATACAGAATGCATTGTATCAAATAGTGTTCAGAAGGCAAAAATTAATTTTTGTGTTTATAAAATCTCTTAGAAATATCTAAAATTAGAAAAATCAATCTTATATCTACCAAATTATTTTCTAGTAAGGGGAATAATGAAAAGAGATGTGGCTAAATTGATCAACTTCAAGGTAATTAAAACCCAAACATCACAAGTTTTGCCCTAAATTGAAGTTTACCAACACTAATTTTAATAATGGACAATTTATACTTGAGTTTATGATATAAATTCTAGGAAAATCTGCAGGAAATAAATTTAATTCTCTGTTTCACACATTGAATATGAAGAAAATACACTAATGAAACATTTTTAATCATAGTGACACCTTAAATTTCATAAATTCTAAAAATATTCTATTTTATAATTAAATATAACAGAATGAACAGCAGTATATTTTAAGCACATTGGGAATCGTATCATTTTAAGAAATATACAGTTTCAAAGGAGGGAGACAGCACTATATTTAAGAGAGCTTCTTAGAGAAACATAACTAAGTGGGCTGGGAGAAGTTATTACATTTTCCAGATGAGCTATCTACAGTTCTGTTATTTTATTAAAAATTTTGATAGTAATTCAGTCATAAAGAACATAGACATGCTATTGCCCTTTTACTCATCCATCAATATATTGAAAATTTATGTACATTTGAGGTGGTCCATCCAAGACTATATCACATTATCCCTTTTTCAGAAGATGCATATGCCAAACTGCTGACATGTGAAAGTAATTATAGATGTTTATCCCTACAAAATAGTATTTCTCTTTATATAGCCTGATTAGCACAAATATCCCAAAGCTTTAAGACTTCTCTGAGGTTTTTGTAGAACTCATTATTTTCTAAGTTATCTTAGAGGAGTTGACTTTAAGTTTGTGTAGCTTTTCCTTGTGAGAATAGAAGCGATGCCTTCTAAGCTCTTTTTATATTGGATTGGAAACTAGAAATCTATTTTTTAAATAATACATTTTTCACTTTCTGCTTTCTTCTTATTTTGTTATCCTAGGCAATTATGAATTATAACTGAGTCACCAAAGTAATTTACTAATCTGAACCAAATTACTGTCTGTACCCTTTGTATCTTACTGTTTTTATTAATATTTAATATTTAAATGTTTAAATGGAAGAAATTACATCAATGTCTTTGTCTAACTTGAAATTCTTAGCCTAAAATATGTACCTATTTCTTGATATATTTCCTTACACAGCTAAAATTTTACTTTACCAATACAAAAATATATCAAAATTATAAAAGTATAATTTAACTTGTCAAAATTATTTTCCTTAATTTATCAGGAAAATATTATGTTTTTAGGGTAAAGCTTTTTACTCATTAAGAACATAGCTATAACTAGTCTTGAATTTTGGTGGAAACCCCAATGATCAGTGAAATGGCTATAAAATAATTAGCCAGAAGGCATGGTGCCTAGATAATTCAAAATTTGGATGACTATAATTAAATACACTAATATTTGAATGTTTATAGTAAACAGAACTAGTTAATTCTGTTCTAGTTCTGAACAGAATTTGGTGAATTTCTTTATGGAATCTATACTGTAATATATAGGTGTCATCAAATGAAATGGTCACACAATTTATACTTCTATGAAATTAAGTGATTTTCTAAATGATTCTGTTTATAACTATCTCTTTCTGAGTTTCCCTGAAATTTCCAAGGCTCTCTTCCTCACTGATTGTTCCACATCAGCTCTTACATGATTAGTAGATGCAACTTCATATGACATCTTTGCATTTTCTGTTCTCTTTTTTTGTACTTAGGATACTCAGTTTTCTCTATTGTCTGCAAGTAGCATTGATAAAATTGTGTCTTACTCATAGGTAAGAAAACATTTGTGTGCACTCAAATTAACTTTAGTTAAAACAACTATAAAAGTTTATAATAGATGATGCTTAATTTCCTAATGCTTTTACTATCAAATCGTATTTCCTGGATTAGTCGATTAAACCTATAATGGAAAGTTGAAATGTCAATGGCCTTCCTAATCAAAAGGCAATATTCAAAACCTGAAGATTTCTTTTCTGTGTTTCTTTGTAGGGAGAATATGATTGGTAGAATAAGAGGTTTTTCATTTTGTGAAAAATGAATGTGAAAATAACTTGATTCATGATTTCATCACCTGCAATACTTTTTTTTGCCCAGCTTTCTGAAATCCTTTTATACCAGTTTGAGTTATATAGGAACACAGCTGCTCAGCAAATGATAAAAACAAAAACAAGCAAACAAAAACTTGTCACTTTAATATCTCTGTTTTGGCTGCCAGTTTATCAAAGATTAATTTCACTATTCATACTGCTTCTTGGAGCTCAACAGAGGTACACTTGTGGGGTGCCTATAATTATGTCATTTAGCTCTAAGTTATACCCCATAAACTGCGGAACTCCCTCTGTAATTATTGAAAAACAATGTCATCCTTATAAACTAAAAAATATGTGAAATTAGTGGAAGTATATATTTGAAAGAGTCACAAAGATCTTTGACTTTTTCAGCACATGAGGATATAGAAATCTATTTCTCATTCACCATCTGTTTTTGTTATTTATATATTATCTATATTTTTATGGTTTTCTTGTCATTTTCTCATTTTTTTCAGAAAATGCATTTATTTGATATTAATATTAAACATTAGGGGGCATGATTTATTATGCCACTGGTTTTCCATCTACAGAGTGGTTTAAACCTGTGTGTGTGTATATATATATATATATACACACACTCCATATATATATATATATTAACTCTATATATATATATACACACTCCATATATATATATATACACACACACTCCACATATATATACACTCCATGGAAAAATGCTCCTTTGGTTTCAGTGTATTTTAGACAATAAGTTGAACAAGAGACTTAAGAGAGAAATAGATAATCTTAAACTATCAAATCATTGATTGGATACTGCTCTAGTTATAAAGGCAATATTTTAAATGATATACTTTAGGGTTTAAATATTTTTTGATGGAAAACATCTTAAAATCATTTATGCCATTATTTAACCTTGTTATTTATGGAAAAAATTAAATGTGTCAGTTTGAATTTTTTTTTTTTGTAGAATATAATGTTATCTTCCCTTTGTTCCAAAAAATCATACCCCCTATGTTTATGCTTAAATTTTACTATGCATTGATCTGACATACCTCAGAAAGACAAAGGCTTATTTTGATTTATTGAGCTTTCCCCCTAAGGTAGTGACTTAATATTTAATATTTCACTATTTTGCTCATTTAATCTCAGGGGAAAGTGACCAGTTGAGGTCACATGATACATCAGCGCTGAGGAAGAAAATAACAGTGAAGAAATGGAAAAAGGGGGACATTATCACATCTGTTTGTCCTGGCTACTGTACAGGTATGTTAAACTCCTTAGGATAATACACTGAAATGCAGTATGTCTCTTCTTGATCTCCTCAGGGTAAAAAATAAACTCAGCTTATTTTATGCATCTAAGCTCTGATCCATCTAAAGACTAACTTTAAATCCATTTTCAATCATGTCCTTCTCAAGGGAAAGTGTGTTTGTATGTGTCAGTGTGCTGCCTTGGGATAGGAGTGGGAGAGTGGAAGGTCCAGGGGAAAATTCTCAATGTAAAATACCTAAATTGGCCCTTTTGGGCCATAGGCAATTTGATTACCTATTAAGTATATAAAATATACTTAATAGTGTGAAAATATATAATTGGGATAGCCAGGAATAAAGCAAACTATCTTTAAATTACTTGAGTCAGTGAAGAAGTTATTCCACAGTGATATTGTAATGGTTCCTCTGTGTTCATCCTAGTGCTTATATTTCATTTGTTTACTAGAGTAGCAGACTAATCACTAACTTGATCTCTAGGACCAAGTTACATTTGTGCTCATTTCTCATTAATATTCTATTGGACTTTAATGAGTATTAAATGGATTAAAACAGATTTAAAGCAATTATTGATCAATTATTGATTATTGATTTAAAGCAATTATTGATCTAAGTACTTAAAATGCATAATTGTTGTTATTCTCTTTTAATAAAGTGATTGGTTGAAAAGCTCTGATACTGGCATTTTAGAGTATGTGGTAAATGTGATATGCAAAGCCTAACTTCCACAATAAGAAAATTAAATTTATAAAAATATAAATATCTAAAGAGTGAAATAAGATCTAAATATGTAAGAAACAGAGCAAAATATGCTTTTAAAAAAAGGAAATTGTTATGTCCTATGTTGCTTCCCGTCAATTGAATTATGCCAAGAATTTGATCAATCTGTCTAAAAGACATGGGTGTTTAGGGTAAAAGGGGTTTTAGTATTGCTTAGGTTAATACTGGGTATTGCTTAAGTGTATACTTGGGGGAGTGCTATTTATAAGTTCTCTCATTCTACCCTGCTGCAATCTATGTTGTTGTTCAAAAGAGCAATACCCACCAACTTTATAATTGCCCACTCCCCTTTGCCATTTTGTTATCAACTCCACATCACTCAGATTCATGTCCTTCCTATAACCCATGCTCTTATTTCAGTTTCTATTCAAATTATCAAAATGTTAATATTATTTCTGATCTTTGCCTTCTCCATTCTTAGCTTCTGAATTTGACTTTATCCATGTCAAATATCTACTACTATCTCTCTATCTCAGCATTATTTCCCTTTCAAAGAACTGAGAGTGGCACATGTTAAGATAAGCCAATGATGATGATGACGGTAGTGATGATGAATTGTATCTGGCAGACAATGACCACTGACCCAAGGAGTTTATACACATAAATTATGTGTATATAATTTAATCCTCAAATAATTCCATGAAATAATAAATATTGCTTTCATCCCAGGATTACAGCAAAGAGGTTGAGCCAAAGAAAGATTAAGGAATTTAACTACAGTAATTCAGCCTTATTATCATAATTGGCAATGAATTTCAGTCAGTCCATCTATTATTAAAATTGATGGACAATACCATCTTGTCTTATCAAATATGAAGTTCATTCAACAAATGTTTGTTAAGAGCTTTTGTCCCAATTATTTTTAGGTTTTAAGAGTTCATAAAAGTTAATGAAATTAATTAAATTACATTATAGTTCATTTCTGGCTAGCCAGCCATAAGTTAATTAATTTCTGGCCAGCCAGATATAAACTAGAATAGGGTAATGGCAAATTGGTGAGAACCAAAAAAAAAAAAAAAGAAAAAAGTGAACAGAAATTTGTGCTGGTTGCTAGCACACACGACTATGCAATAGCAAAGAAAATGAAAAGAATGTACCTATTTGAAATTTGGGGTTTGATACAAAGCCATCAATGGAAATATTTTGTAGGAGTAAAATATTCCAAGATTTTGGTTCAGCTTCCAAATGCAGTTAACTTCCAGTCAAAGAAAAAAAAAAAAGAAAGTTGAAAAATGTCTCTATCCCTCGGATTTTCTTTTAAAGGGAGTAAGTATCTCCAAACAATATATTATTATGAATTGCACACACAAAGATATTGTAGCTAGTAAATTAACTGTGCATAAAACTCCTGAAATCTTGCAATGGGAGAAAAGATACATGCTGGGAGCATTAAGTCTGCCAATAATTTGCATAGCTTCTTGGAAGGAATTTAATTAGAATACAATTTTGCAGCTAAATGGAGAGCTGTTATGCCAAGACATATTAATCAAAATAGCAGCAATCTATCTTCAGAGAGACTTTTTGAATTAACTACTGAATTGAAAGGGTTCTAAAAATACATCTATATGATATGAATGTATACATAATCTTTTTTTTTTAGAATAACTCTTGTAATATAAAAAGCAAACAAGTATTAATGAAATAATACTGTTTTATGGTTCTCTTTGTTGCAAAAGTGAAATGGAAATAGGCATAAACAAACTCTGCCCTTAGTGAGACAAACCAAGGTGAAGAATATTATAGCTGAGATGTTAGATTATAGACTTCGATAAGTCAGTATTCCTTCTGCCATGCAGAAAAAGTTAAGATTTGACTATGCTTAAATTTTAGTAAGCCCTGAGGTGAGCTTTAACTTCATGTTGAACTCTAGAAAGAGTGTAATTATTAGATATTAAAAATGTTGCTAACAGCTTTAAGGGCCAGGTTGTTAGGTAGTTTCTTATCTGCTACTCAATTATTTAAATGTTCTTCTACTCTAGTTCCAACATTAAAAAAAAAAATAATTTTGCCCATTTTGATGTTGGAGAGAAAAAAAAGAAAAAACAGCTACTAGCATATGTGTATATCCATGCTTGTGACTTTGTGTATATGTATACTCAAGTGTATATTTGTATTATCAGTTCTGAGTAAATTTTACTAACTTTGGATTTTAGATTGATTTTGAGTTGCAAGGTTATATTTGGAGTAATCTTTGATCATAGTAATATAAAAGGAATCCTTCCTAAACATCCACTGTCAGAGGAACAGATAAAATAAATGTGGTACATAAATACAGTGGAACACTATCCAGCCATAAAGAAGAATGAAATAATACCATTTGCAGCAACTTGCATGGACCTAGAAATTATCATACTAAGTGAAGTAAGCCACTTCATTCTCTTGGAATGAGTATAATACTTTGTAAAAGTATTGTATATGTTTTTTAAATGTACTCATGTTTAGAAGAGTGTAGAATGCACTTTCTTTGATAAGCAGAATTAATCTGTCCATTTCTAAGAACCTTCATCATAATTAAATGGCTATCCACACATGCAAAAATAAATAAATAAATAAATAAATAAATATAAAGACTGCTTTTGAATTTAAAAAAATAGAAAAATAAAATGAATCCTTGAGGTACAACTGAACATGCATTTTTTTTGGTCTTTTTTTGGGGGTGTGGGTACACCTGAGACATATGGAGGTTCCCAGGCTAGGAGTCAAATCAGAGCTGTAGGCTGCCAGCTGGCCTACACCACAGCAATGCCAGATCCTAGATGCATCTGTGACCTACACCACAGCTCATAGCAACGCCAGATCCTTAACCCACAGAGCAAGGCCAGGGATTGAACCTGGGTCCTCATGTATGCTTAGTCAGATTCATTTCCACTGAGCCACAACAGGTGCCAAGACCAGATCAGCAGGTGAGGGCTGAAGAATGGGTGCTGTGGAACTTAAGAAAAAGTTAACATAAAGCAAGACACAGAGACATTTATCTTAATTAAAGGTAGGAACCGGGGGACTCAAGGTCTCCGGGACCAAGAGTGCAGCCCCAAAAAACCACATTGCTTTTATTGTGCTCTTTAGGTTTACATCAAGTGAGGAGGGGGTTGGAGATGTAGGATATAGTTCTTTTTATTATTTTAAAATGTTCTTTTATTATTTTAAAAGTCACATAGTTAGTAGATGGCTAAGCTTTTAATCTGACCTTTAGGCATTTAACAGTCATAGCATTGAGGAAGCCTGGCATCAGATATCTATGCAAAGGCATCTAGAGAATCATTGTGCTTCTGCAAAGTGCCTGCCTAGGTTTGCACCTTGATTCTCCTTGCTGATGCATATCCTTCTAATGACTCCTTATAAACCCCTTGGGGCTATGAGGCTCATCTTCCTCTTATTCTTAAGAGGACATATCATGCTGTGCAAATGGCGTGCCTATCTGCACAGGTCCAGTATGCCTAGACCAAGGCATTACGTCCTCATTCAGCTGATCATATGAATAACTTATGCCTTTAGGTCTTTGTTCTTAAGCTTAAGACATTTGTCAGCATTGTGACTGTTTTTCAAGCAGGAATATAGGCTAAAGATAAAGCAGGACAAAATGGAGTTTTTAGCATAGAAAATAGAAACAAAGAGGCTAAGAAAATATTGCAGAAACATGTCTCCCGACAAATGGGAACTCCAGCACGTGCATTTTTAATTGCATATATTACCAGTGTTTCATTTGGTTATGTAACAGTGACATAATTAATTGTACTTCAGTGTTAATTGTAAAACTAAAATACCCAGAATAAAAAACAAAAAAACCCCAAAAAACCAAAATCATGACTCATATAAATCTTTTACTTGTCCATGGAAGCAGTCTTAATGCATAGACACAACTTATAGTTTATTATGTATTAACTATAATTTACAGGTGCTCAAACATCCCAAAATAAAAATATAGGATTTCCCAATAGATTTGTAAAATGCCTGAAATTTTTGTGTTTAATGTTACTTTCTAGGTTGTAAGGGACATTAAATATTATATTTTGCCACCGTAATTTTAGTCCTGCTAAGCATGTGTTAAATATCTTAAGTACACAGTATAAATATTTTGATATTGAATGAAAGAGTAATACATCATGGTGTCTAAATCCAGCATTTTGTATCATTATCAAAACTGTATATTCCATAACTTCACTTGATAAAAACAAGTACAAGTATGAACAACTAATGCATTGGAACAGATTAATCTGTCAACAGGAAATCAGGTTGGAAAGATGGAAGACAATTGTCCTGTCTTAATTTGGAATCAGAAGATCAGAAAAACCCAGAACTTGAATGTTATTGGGAGAACTGAACCAAGTACAGGGGCCTAAGCAGCCAAAATTGTGGAAAGGAAGAGACATTAAGAACACTCAGGAGTTCCCGTGGTGTCTCAGTGGTTAACGAATCTGACTAGGAACCATGAGGTTGCGGGGTTGATCCTTGGCCTCGCTCAGTAGGTTAAGGGTCCAGCATTTCCGTGAACTGTGGTGTAGGTTGCAGGTGGGCTTGGATCCCATGTTGGTGTGGCTCTGGTGCAGGCCAGTGGCTACAGCTCCGATTAGACCCCTAGCCTGGGAATCTCCATATGCCATGGGAGCAGCCCTAGAAATGGCAAAAAGACTAAAAAAAAAAAAAAAAGCTTTTAAATATTGTTTATTGTCAGCCATGTGCCTTTGTCTCTCATGCCAAGTGTGAAAATGGATGATATAGGAGATGCCAGGACTCAGATCCTTGCTTGCATGGTAGTTAACATTACTTAGAGACTTCCATGTACTAATGAGCCCATTTCTTGACAAACAGTTCAAACTACTACAGACCATCACTTATTTCTGACTTCTAGGTTACTATGTTCCTTTAAGAAAACATGAGTGGAAATTTCCCCCAAGAAAAAGTCTATTCAGAAGATGATTGTATTGTTCCCATTGTGGTGCAACGGAAAAGGATCCGACTACTATCCATGAGGATGCAGGTTTGATCCCTGGCCTTGCTCAGTGGGTGGGGGATCTGGTGTTGCCCTGAGCTGTGGTGTGGGTTGCAGATGCGTCCCAGATCATGTGTTTCAGTGGTTGTAGGATAGACTGGCAGCTATAGCTCTGATTCACTCCCTAGCCTGGGAACTTCCATATGCCCTGGGTGTTGCCCTGAAAGCCAAAACAAACAAACAAACAAACAAACAAACAAACTGTATTTCCATTTATCTCTTGTTTTGTTTTCTCCTTGAAATGCACCACTGTTGATAATATCAATATCACTCTTTACACTGACACTTTCATGCAGGATTTTAAAATGTGCTGAATTTGCACGTATTATTAGTGGAAGACAATGTGTAATCATCCAGCTTCATTCCACAACACATTTTAAAAGCTTTTGGAAAGAATGAAACATAATCAAATTAGAGGTTACATCAGTACAAATCAACCATCTATGTCTTTTCATTCTAACTTAAAGCAAGCTGGCATACCTAGCAGTAACCTTTTTCCAATTCACAATGAACTTCATTATACATGCTAAAGAAAATCTTTATACCTGTAGGGAACCTGTTGCAGTGATTTGGCATGGTTGACTAAACTCACAAGAGGAAATATGTACAAAGGTTTAAAGATTAGATTCAAATGAAATTTTTGTGCCAGTTGAATTGAATCATCATGCCACAATTGAGACACAATGCAATGCTTCTATATTAAGCCAGCCATGGCCCAGATGCAAATAAGATATCAGTGTTGTTATAGGCTACTATTCCTCCAAACACTGTTTTAGGTTTAATTTCTTATTTTTGCCACGGATTGTCAACACTCTGCCTAGCTTACTCCATCTGCTAAGAATATACTTATTGAAGAAAGTAACTTACAATGAATTTTTTTGTTCCAACCTAAGTCAATTAAATTCAAATATAAATTCTGTGACAAAGATAATGATATAACAATGTGAGAAAAATAAAGAACATTAGCAAGTCACTAATATAATAACAATAACTATAGTTTTGGATCTTCCCATTATAGATATAATGATCTTTGGAAATCAAAAGATTCTCTAAGCTTATTTACTCACTTGGTAAATTAGGAGAAATGGACTTGCTACTCAAAATAGAGAACTTAAACCAACATTATTGGCATTACCTGGGAGGCTGAAAGAAAGGTAGTCTTAGATCTTTTACCCCAGACCTACTGAATGGGACATGTGCTAAAACAAAAGCCCCAAAGAGCTGAGCGCCCAGAAGTCGGTGATCCTTTCTATATCACTTCCATATTTCTCCACCTCTTACCCAAATCACACATGTGATCTGAAAAGCAAAATGATTATCAGAGCCAAGATTACTTTCAATACAAACACTGCTAAATATTAGGCCCATTCATTGATTTTTCATAAAGTTGTCCTTAGAGTACAGTTGAAACACTAGCTTGAGCAAATTAATATATTTCTATTACAACATTAAAATGGTATTAAATTTTGGCAATGTGCCCAGTATTAATAGTATGTGTGTGTGTATATACACACATATGTATTGATAACATTTTTCTAGGAATAGAGGCTTTGTGCTTTCACTATCCTAATTTTACTGCAGGGACTATGTAGCAAGTGGAAGGTGGGATATAATTCTACTAGTTATTCCATAAATAATTAATCCTGCCAGAAATACTTGGAAAACATAACTGTAAATGTTGGTTAAATACACAAATTTAAACATTGATATAGAATTTATGTGATATTAATAATGGTTTCTTTTTCTACAACTACCTTAATCATAGATGAACATGAACTGACATTGTCCAAGTTTATACATGTACATGATAATTTAATGTTTCTCCTACAAATTAAATTCAAATTGATTTATTTCCGCTTCCTATCTTATATATTTGAATTCATATGATTCAATCACCCAAATAATATAACTTCATAAGTATATTTTAAAATTTTAATGTTAACAGCAAGGTTTTATGTTTAATTTTATATTTAATATGTGCTGATGATGTCTATTTTTGCTACTTGAATTCATATTCAGGTATCAAGAAGAAAATTTCCCTTAGATTGTTTCTCAGGTTATTAAATAGACACTACTGAAAATAATTCTAAAAACTGAGTATTAAAATAAATTTTTTTTAATTAAAAATATATCTTATCCTTAAAGGATTCATTTTTTAATATTAAAATATCCTATAAAATGAATAGTTTTGCTTAGCTAGAAAATTACCTGGGACTAGGTAACTTAATGCATACTTAGTTTTACATGGAAGTTGTTGACATTTGTAACAGAAAATATCAAATGAAGTAACTCTATTTTGAATTATTCTGAATTACCAATCTCTGTGCCAGTTAGGTAATGGCTTCCTATTAAGGTTAATAGAAATTGAATGTAAATCTCCATGAATAAAATTAAGGCTATACTGATATCTCAATTACTTAGGGCATAAGGGTCTGTGATAGTCACGCTTTAAAAAAGCAAAAGTGCTTACTAGAAGCCCTAGGCTAATAACAAAACCAATTTTACAGCAGTGCTTAATGTGTACGGTCAAAAAAAAAAGGACTGAATTCAGGAAAACAATTTAGTTAGACTCTAAAGCTTCTGGAAGTAGTGCTGCTGAGTTGTGATACTACATAATCACCCAATAGGGCAGACGATTGGGAGTAAGTTGTTTCAGAAAAAAATGTATATGGTCCAAAATAATTACTTGAAGACAGGAAAGTATCAATTATGATTTTCTATTCTTCCTTTATCTACTTTTCTGTCTTTTTCAATTTTCACCCCAACCTCTGGATTTCCTTAGATTCTCCAGTCTGTGTAGGTAAACTGCATCACTCCCACACATTCTTCTTTATCAACATCCCCTTCTCCTTTCAATTTTGCCAGGACTGCATTTTAATTGTAAAATAAATATTTCTGCCCTATTTCAGTTTGATCTCTCACCTGAGCTCAAGAAAAATGCCCATTTTGCCTGTTTGTACTCATTCTACACCATGTTTCATAAGCTAGCCAATGTTTTCTTTCTAAACCAGTATTTGGACATAGCACTCCCCTTACCAAACCTTTTTTCTAATCCAAAATCCTTTACACTGCATTCAATGTTTTCTACTATCTGACTGTAAACTCGCCTTCAAGATTTCAATTGCAATGTCTTCCCTATGTTCTATTTGCAGCAAAAGTCCGTGGTTTTCTTAAAAAAGAATTGCATTTGCATTCCTCTCTTTCTTTGCTTATGTTGTCACTCATTTAGCAGCACAAATTAACTGCTTTGTTGCAAGTTCTTCACATTTCTTATCTTCACTAGTAGATGCTATATGAGTTTATTTATTTCTGATTTTATTATGGTTGATTTATAATGTACCAATTTCTGCTGTACAGCATTTATTTCTGATTTTATTATAGTTGATTTATAATGTTGTACCAATTTCTGCTGTACAGCAAATGACCTAGTTATACATATAAATACATTTCTTTTCTTATACTGTCTTCCATTATGGTCTATCCCAAGAGATTGGATATATTTCCCTTTGATATCCAATAGGACCTCATTGCTTCTCCATTCTCAATATAGTAGTATGCATCTACTAACCCCAAACTCCAAGCTCATCCTACTCACTCCCTAATTTTATTAATTTAAATGCTTATTTGTTTAGTATTCATGGAACTACCAAGTCACTTAAATTGTATGTTTTCAGTTAGTGAACTAATGCAGATTAATTCTTTGTAGATAATTCCTTTGTCTGATTAGAAGAATTGTAAAAGGTAACATAGATGTTTGATTATGTATTGAAATTTTTTTTCTTTTTAGAATACATTGTTGGTTTCTCTTTCTTATAAATCAAAATTTCTAGTACTACTATTGATCATGGTTTAAACTATTAGTATGCATTGATTCCAAATATATTATGGATCAACTATCTATACTCCTCTATACTGGTCAAATACCCAAATTGGTACTTATCCTTATCTCTGTAAATCAAAGATAATAATTGAGACTTGTTATTAAATCCACCCTCTATAACACCACCACTAACACTCTCCTGGATCTTAGAAAAAAAAGTAAAGAAAACTTAAAGCATTTAATGAAGCATACATGCAAAAAAGAGTACAGGAAAATATGCCTTTGCTCTCACGATCAACAGTGGAGGAGGAGTCCTGTAAAGATTTGGACTTGTTTACTAAGATGCAGGGTTGTTGGTAAAGGCACACCATGCCCTTTCCGATTGTGCTTCGTGAATAAACTGAAAATTTTATGGCTTCCTTTATAGCAAAAAATAAGCAGTTAAGGCAGTGGTCTTAATGCATACAAGTCCTATTCCAAACAGAGGTCAGTAATACTATCACCGAGGCCTATCACACATGTCTAAAAAAATTAATGTCCAGAGACACCATGAGAATGAGGCAGAAGAAAAGTAAAAGTAAAAATGGTGAAGGATTTTGTGCAGGTTAACATTTTTGCTTTTCCTTTTAGTCAATAGAATTTAATTTTCATATTTTAGTGTTTGGGTTACATTATTGACAGCAAGTCAAAAAAAGTAAGGTATAAAGGGGGGAAGGGAGTTCCCATCGTGGCTCAGTGGTTAACAAATCCGACTGGGAACCATGAGGTTGTGGGTTCGATCCCTGGCCTTGCTCAGTGGGTTAAGGATCTGGCGTTGCCGTAAGCTGTGGTGTAGGTTGCAGATGCGTCTGGGATCCCACGTTGCTGTGGCTCTGGTGTAGTCTGGTGGCAATAGCTCTGATTAGACCCCTAGCCTAGGAACCTCCATATGCCACAGGAGTGGCCTTGGAGATAACAAAAAGACAAAAAAAAAAAAAAAAAAAAGGGAGGAAGGATTAGAGGGAGGGAGGGAAAGAGGGAGGAGGAAGGAAGGAAGGGGAAGGAAGGGAAAAAGAAATGAAAAGAGTGGGGAAGGCAAAAATCACCTTGCCCAAGATTATTCTGCAGCAGTATTTAATGACTGACTGTACTTTTACTTTCTTCTAGAATCTCCTCTTCATATTATATAGAACATAAATATGTTTACATGTACAAAATATCTTCATATCAGGTTTATTCTTCTAAGTCAGATAATTTGGAATATCTTAGTGATAAACTTACAGATTTTAGGATAATAGTGAATTAAGTTATGCTACTAATTTATTTAAAACATAGCCATCTCTATAATAATTGGCAACTCAACATGATGAGAGAGAAAATTAAATACTACAGAATTTTAGATATATTTCTGTGCTAGTCTATTTTTAAATTTGTATTTGTTTAGGTTGTAATAAAAGAAAGAAATGTATCTTGGAGAAAAATTACAACAAAATAATTTTTAGAAGCTTAAAATTAAATAAATGTCATCAACTATTTGCTTTCTATAAATATTCAATCTTTGCTGTTTAGAGCTGGAGAAAGATGAAATTTAAAGTTCACTGCCAAACAGAAACTGACCCATTTCTTTTCATAAATTTCTGAGCTAATTATTATCTTTCAGAAACAATACCATTTTGTCATGTTTAACATGAAGATAAATGTTTCCTAGCTACTTTTTCTACAGTGACCTTGTATTTAACCAACATATAATACTAGTAGAAATAGCAAAACTTGCAAAATGTCATTGGGAAAAGGAATGTCCATCTCTAAAAGAGTGCTTACATGGGTATAAGAGTATTATAAATAACTACTATAATCACATTCTATTTCACATTCTATTTCATTGATCCTAGATACAGATAAGCATTCTGCTACACAAAATTTTTTTCAGTATGGTGAAACAAATTATTAATCCTAAAGTGGCTATTTTTGTAAGCATCATCAAAGGTGGGAAAATTAGTTACACTCTAATGCTTGCAATTAAGCCTGCTTTGAAAAAAGTTTAGGAGTTCCCATTGTGGCTCAGTGGGTTAAGAACCCGACTAGAGTCCATAAGGATGTGGCTTCGATACCTGGCCTCACTCAGTGGGTTAAGAATCTGGCATTGTTCCAAGCTGCCACCTATGTTGTGGATATGACTGGGATCTAGTGTTGCTGTGGATGTGGCATAGGCTGGCAGCTGCAGGTCCGATTTGATCCGTAGCCTAGAAACTTCCATGTGCCACAGGGTGGCCATAAAAAGACAATAGTAATAATAATAATAATAATAATATCTATGTCAGTCCAAGTAGAAGAAAGGCTAGGAGTTCCTGTCGTGGCTCAGTGGTTAATGAATCTGACTAGGAACTATGAAGTTGCAGGTTCGATCCCTGGCCTTGCTCAGTGGGTTAAGGATCTGACGTTGCCATGAGCTGTGGTGTGGGTCGCAGACACAGCTCTGATCTCACATTGCTGCTGCTCTGGCATAGGCTGGTGGCTACAGCTCAGATTAGACCCCTAGCCTGGGAATCTCCACATGCCACAGGTGCGGCCATAGGAAAGACAAAAAAAAAAGACTAGAGGTGTAAATTTGATGTTGGATTTAACTTTTATTATTCAAGAGACATTCCTTCTGACTTCTAAAACATTTTGTGATCATTGCAATCTTTATGATTCACCTCTGATAAGGAGGTATTTAATTTGATATTTAATCATTAATCTTACTTCAGATTTCAGTAGTATAGCAGCTGGGTTTTATTTCCCTTTAAGATAATCTACTCAGCAATTTTGTGTACATAGCAGACTACATAATTGAGAAGCCACTCGTGGCAGGGGTTTAGTGCTAATGCTCTGATCAATTGTGGTTCAACCATATTTTCCTGTGGACTAAAATTTGGGCAATGAAAGAATGAATTATTGAGTTCTAGTGGGCCAAAGTATATGTGTATACAGTGAAGAACAAATCTACAGAAAGATGAATGATAGTTGTAGATTTTTCACAAGTTCAGTTAATCAAATCGAGTTACTCCTGTTTGATATTTCTTTGCTAAGTGTTCTGAATTCTAATCATATATGGGTAATGATTTGTGTTAATTGTTTTTATTTCTGAATCTATTTTGAAAATCATGTTTTTTTAAAAATTCTATTAGTGTAGAGTATTATCCTGATCACTTTGCCAATATTAATCCAGGCTTGCATTCCTGAGGTAAATGCTATTTGTAAGAATATTTTATAAATTTTATACTGCCAGATTCATTTACTAAAATATTTTAAGGATTATTGATCATCAAAGAAAGTTGGTTTATAATGTCTTGAAATGTCTCCCAGCTGTGGTATCAGAATTGTTTTGGCCACATAAAATGATTTGGGAAGTTTTCCATTCACTACACATCTTTTAAAGAGTTTGTACAATATAGGTATTATCTTCCCTTAAATGTCTGACAAAATTTATCCGTTAAACCATTAAAACTGGTATTTTCTTAGCAGGAAAATTTTGATAATTCAATTATTTTCAAAGAAAAGGGGCTACTTGGATTTATGGTTTCATACTGTATCAGTTGTTTATTAGTGAAATTCAAGGAATTTTTCTATTTTAAGTTTTCATATTAATTATCATAACTTTTCTTTTAATAGTATTGAATTAGCCTCTTAACATTTGTTAGGTTTCTCTAATGATATCCTCACTTTCATGTGTGATATTTAAAATTTATCTCCCTTTAATGTTGATCAGTATTACTAGAAATTTATCAATTCAACTTATGTTTTAGACATTTTTTGGTGTAATTTTCTATACTTTTGTCTGAATTTTGAGGTGCTTCTTTGTGTGTTTACTTTTTTGATATTCTACCAATTTTATTTATTTCAAGTTTATTTTTAGATGAAATTTTGTATTTAGAGTTAATTATAGAGTGGGTTATAACTTTGAGGGAATATTGATATAGGGTGTATGTAATTTGCAGGCAGGAAGGAGATGAATATTTGAGAGCTAAAGAAAGGACTGTTTTGGATTGAATAGTTCTTCCCTACCCCCGCAACAAATTCATAGCCACCCAGAATCTTTGAATGTTCTGTTTATAGTCTAACTGTTTATCTTGCTTCAGAATTCATATACTGAAATCTTAACCATCAAAGATGATAGTATTAAAAGTAGGGGCCTTTGGGAGTACTTAGATCATGAATGGGAGCCCCCATAAATAGGATTAATGTTCTTATAAAAGAGAATCCAGAAAGATTCCTTGCTACTTCCACCTGGGGGAGCACAGTGAGAAGTACCAGTTAGGAACAAGGAAGAATGCCTTCACCAGAAAACAGCCATGCTGGCATCTTGATATTGGACTTCCTATCCTGCAGAACTATGAGAAACTGATTTCTTTTGTTCTTAAGCTATGCAGACCATGGCAGTTTGTCATGGCAGCCCAATGAACTAAGACAATAACTTTACTCGGAAATAGTCTTTGCACATGTACACAAGTTAAGATGAGGTCATGTAGGAATAATGTGGCTCTTGAATGCATAACTGGTGTCCTTGTAAAAAGTGAGAAATTTAGACGTAGACAGATACACAGGATGAATTCCATCTAATGACTGAGACAGTTATTGGAGTGATGTATCTGCAAGGCAAGGAATAACAAGGTTTTCCAGCAACCACTAGAAGCTAGGAAAAGGCAAGGAAGAATTCTGATATAGAGGCTTCAGAGAAAGCATGGTTCTACAAGTCTTGATGTCAGACTTTTAGCCTGAACTATGAGAATAAATTTCTGTTGTTTTAAGAAAACTACTTTGTGGTGCTTTTATTACAGAAGTCCTAGGAAACAATAAAATCTCTTTCATAACCTTATGTTTTAGGAGTGTTCTCATAAATAGTGATAGTTGTGTTTTCTTGTTTTCATCAAATTTGAACATCTAGGCCTTAAAAGGAATTATATAATTTACATTAATATCATATTGACATATTGAGATTAATATTTACTGCTTCTCTAAAAAGTTTTCATTTATTCTATCTGCAGTATGCTTTTTTCTTCTCCTTTATTTTTATTTTACACCTAAATTAAACTGTTAATTATAAATTATTTTTAATGCTTATGCATCCAATTATAGCACTCATTCTTAAATCATCTTTTTCCCTTATTAGTCATACATTTTCTCTCTTTGCAATAATGCAAAGGATTTGAAAAACTTAACATATGTGCATCTTTTATTTCTGTCATATGTGTGTGCATAATTCTACTTACTGAACATTTTAGGACTTTTAGGACTGCAGTTAGTTTAGTAAGTGTATTAATTATTCACTTTTTATTTCATTGAATTTTTACATTTTAAAATATTTTCAAATATATTTAATAGTATAAAATTCTAAGCTGGAAATATTTTAATCCAGTACATTGATAGCATTTTACTGTTTTATAACTGCTATTGTTTCTGCCACCAGTCTATTTCTGTGTTTTTGGCAATATCTCTAATTTTCTTTCAATTATTTTAATGTTTTAATATTTTATTTTGAACAGTTTCATCATAGAACGATAAGATATAAATTAAATTTTTTCCCATCTCAGTAGGTAAAGGTCACTGAATTTGCGCATTTGTTTTTCATCAACTTTGGTAAATTCTCTTCCTTTAATTCTTCAAATAATGATACTAATTTATTTTATTCTGTTCTTTGGAATCTCTAATTTTCAGCTAAGCTTGTTTGAACCTCCTCATGTATTTTAAGTCTCTTACCTTCTTTTCTGTGCTTGCTAACTTTCAAAAATATCCTTTATCTGTTTCAGCTTTACTTTGTATGTTTTTCTTCTACTTATTATTCTTTGTTTTATAGAGAATTGGAAGTCCCAATTTAACAACATATTAAATACAAATTATTAATTCTATATTTATATCTGCCTAATATGTTGTTAAAACTATCCAAAAAATTTTTGTCTTTTTTTTAATTAATTTTAGGGCTGCACCCACAGCATATGAAGTTCTCAGGCTAGAGGTGAAATTGGAGCTGTAGCTGCCCAGCCTATGCCACAGCCATAGCAACATCAGATCCAAGTCATGTCTGCAACGTACACCAGAACTTGTGGAACACCAGATCCTTAACCCACTAGCAAGGCCAGGGCTTGAACCCCTGTCCCCATGGATACTAGTCTGCTTTGTTACCACTGAGTCACAATGGGATCCCCCCAAAAAAATCTTACTTTCAGATAGTTTATCATTTAATGTTAAAATTTTTATTGGGTTGCTTTTTTCATAGTTTTTAATTCTCTGTTGAAATTTATAAACTTGTATTTTATCATCTTAAACATACAAATTATAAGCTCATATGCTCCATCTTTTGAGGACCCTCCATTAAATTGAGAGGGCATTCACCAAAGACAAAAACCAAATCAAAAAAGAAAAAAAAAAAAACATATTCCTCTAGTCCTTTGAGGTTTAACTATGAAAAGATCTGCCTCCTACCTTTTCTCTTTAGCAGTGGCCTATGCCCTCATGGGTAAAGGAGTCCCAAATGCTGGACTCTTTCCCCCAGAACCTCTCTTTTGAGTAATTATTTCACAATTTTCTTAGATCTTTAATGTTTACAGACAAATAATTTTATACATTTTTTTCTCTGATGGAAGAGTCAATCCAAATTGCCTAATTAGCATTCAGTGGAAGCTGAAATTGCATTTTGGTCTGTATTGCATGACCATTTTTGTTTTTCTCCCATAAAGCGTTCCCCAAACCATGTGCAGTCTATTAGGGCTGCCATGAAAGATATACTATAGACTGCGTGACTTAAACAATAGAAATTTTTATTTACTCACAGTACTGGAGGCTGGAACCAAGTTCAAGGTGCTGGCAGGATTAGTTTCTCCTGAGGCCTCTTTCCTTGGTCATCTCCTAGCTGTCCTTCTCAGGCCTTCTCTGTGTATGCATATTCCTGGTGTCTCTTTCTCTTCTTATAATGATAGCAGCCATATTAAGTTAGGCACACTCCATTATAACCTCATTAAACTTAATTATGTAACTCTTTAAAGTTATCCCCATCTCTAAAATATTCATATTGGAGTTTAGGTATTTAACATATGAGTTTTGAAGAAATATAATTTAATATATAACAACATTTATTAAACAAATTATATATTTCACCTTGATCTGCAATATAACTTCATTATTTATAAAATCCACTCTCATACATTATAAGCATGTGATTCTTTTCTATTAGTAAAAATGGTTTGTTAAAAAAGAAGCAATATTTATGTTTGTTTACAAGTAATAGTATCCTTCGAGGTTATCTCTACTCTGTTTTCCATTCATATATAATACTTTATCATTGATAAGTGATACTATAATATTTTCTCCTTGTCTTAATACTTTTGATATAATTTGATATGATAATCCAAGAGATTTTATGTTTGCATTTAAAATCTATATGTATTGGATCTTGCTCTGATCATACTTAGAAGAGAGCAGCTATATTTCATTATCTACAATTGATAGGTATGGTTTTTTCAATTACAGTACATTTTTTTAATCTTTCTTACCCCCAATGATACCATATTGTATGAGCTTATTTTACTCAGAGTAAAAAGAGAACCTATATCTTTGGCAAGATCAAGAAAAAATAGAGGAGTTCCCACTGTGGCTCAGCAGGACTGAATCTGACTAGTATCCATGAAGATGCAGGTTCCATCCCTGGCTTTGCTCAGTGGGTTGAAGACCCTGTGTTGTCACAAACTGTGGTATAGGTTGCAGATGCGACTTGGATCTGGCATTGCTGTGGCTGTGGTGTAGGCCAGCAGCTACAGCTCAAGATTCGACCCCTAGCCTGGGAACCTCCATTTGTCATGGGTGCAGCCCTAAAAAGGCAAAAAAAAAAGAAAAAATAGAGGTAGTATACTTTTGTTGAATGTGTACCAAGCAGGTAGTCAATAGAAATGGTTTCTAACTTAAATACTTCTTTTGACTAGCTATTACAATGGAATACTAAGTTTTATATACATTCTTTTTTTTTTTTTTTGTCTTTTTGTCCTTTTAAGGGCCACACCGCGGCATATGGAGGTTCCCAGGCTAGGGGTCCAATCGGAGCCACAGCTGCCGGCTTAGGCCACAGCCATAGCAACACTAGATCTGAGCTGTATTTGTGACCTACAACACAGCCCACAGCAACGCTGGATCCCCAACCCACTGAGCAAGGCCAGGGAGCAAACCCACAACCCCATGTTTCCCAGTCGGATTCATTTCTGCTGTGCCATGATGGGAACTCCAAGTTTTATATATATTCTTAATAAAATTAAATTAATAAACCCCTCTCTGAATCAAAGTATTTTAAATATTAAGATAAAACAAATTTATAAAGTATATAAGCAGTCAACTCTCCAGTAGCAATATTCTCCATTGATATTTTTATTATTTTAATAACATAGGGTATTTTTAGTACCTTATTAATTTAGGAGAGTAGAAAATAATAATTTATAATTTAATCAACCTGTTGAAAGTAAATTCTATCATTACGTATGCATCTCTAGATATAGCAATAAATATTATGAAGTAGATTTAATGTACTTAGTAATTATTGTAACTGACAAAGATGGTACATTTTTAGAATTATATAAATGTAAGTATTCCATATTATAAAAATTCATATTTTATAAATCTCTTTACCTTATTACTAGATTGTGAGCTCTCAATAAAAGCAATGGAATATATCTAATGTTTTTAGTATAGCCAGTGGCTAGTTCTTCAGTAAGCAGATAACAGTTATTTAATCCACAATTGATTGGCAAATATCATAAAATACTATTGCATGATGTGAATTAAAATGTGAACCTCAAGTTTTATAATCATTTCTTAAAATTTATTGAGTGTTTTATTGATCACTGTTTAGATACTATTATCCTCACAGTAACTCTGCATTAGTTATTGTTTTCCCACTTAGAAAAAGATTGCATTTCAGAGGGAATAAAAGACTTTACCAAGAGAACAAAATGGAAAATAATAGTGATGAAATCTGTGGTCATTATTATTGAAAGTAAAAAATACAAGAAAATGGAAAAATACATAATTATAGTTGGTGAGAGCAAATCAGAGATATATGAATGCTATTTTTCTTCATTCATGAAATAAAATTTGCCCTTTGGTAGTCACTGTAAACAGAGGTTGGCAAATGAGGGCATGGGTACCAAAGCCAAACTGCCACCTTCTTTTGTATAGTCCATGTGCTATGAGTGACATTTCATTTTTAAATGATTAAAAAATCTTAAAACACAAAATATTCTAAGACTTGGAAATTATTCCAATTGTCCATGAATAAAATTTTATTGGGACACAGCCATGTGAATTCATTTAAATGTTTATATCTACAAATGCTGGGTAGGATGTGGAGAAAAGAGAACTCTCCTGCATTGTTTGTGGGAATGTAAGCTGGTACAACCATTATGGAAAGCAGTATGGAGGTACCTTAGAAAACTATATGTAGAACTACCATATGACCCAGCAATCCCACCCTTGGGCATATATCTGGACAAAACTTTTCTTGAAAAAAACACATGCACCTGCATGTTCATTGCGGCACTATTTGCAAGATCCAAGACATGGAAACAACCTAAATGTCCATTGACATATGATTGGATTAGGAAAATTTGTGTGTGTGTGTGTGTGTGTGTGTGTGTGTGTGTGTGTGTGTTAATACACAACAGAATACTCCTCAACCATAAAAAATATTCCCATTTGCAGTAACATGGATGGAACTAGAGACTGTCCTACTGAGTGAAGTCAGAAAGAGAAAGACAAATACCATAGGATATCACTTATATCTGGAATCTAATATATGGCACAGATGAACCTTTCCACAGAAAAGAAACTCATGGACTTGGAGAACAGACATGTGTTTGACAAGGGGAAGGGGGAGAGAGTGGGATGGACTGGGAATTTGGGGTAAATAGATGCAAACTATTGCCTTTGGAATAGATAAGCAATGAGATCCTGCTGTGTAGCACTGGAAACTATATCTAGTCACATATGATGGAGCATGATAATGTGAGAAAATGAATGTAAATATGTATGTGACTGGGTCATCCTGCTGTACAGTTAAAAATTGACAGGACACTGTAAACCAGCTATGATGGAAAAATAAAATATCATAAAAAATAAATGTTGTTTATATCTGATTTTACATAGTAATGGCAGCATCGAGTAAATAACACAGATAGTATTTTCAAAAGAATAAAATATTTTAGAAAAGATCAATGAAATGAAAATCTGGTTCTTTGAAAAGATCAACAAAATTGATAAACCCCTAGCCAGACTTAGGGGTTTGGCTAAGCAAAAAAGAGAGAGGACTCAAATCAATAAAATTAGAAATGAAAAAGGAGAAGTAACAACGGACATCACAGAAATACAAAGGATCTTAAGAGCCTACTATATGCAACTATATGCCAATAAAATGGAAAACCTTAAAGAAATTCTTAAAAACGTACAGTCTTCCAAGACTAAACCAAGATGAAATAGAAAAGATAATGGACCAATCACAAGAACTGAAATTGAAACTGTGATTAAAAAACTTCCAACAAACAAAAGTCCAGGACCAGATGGCTTCACAGGAGAATTCTATCAAACATTTAGAGAAGAGCTAAACACCAAACCTTATGAAACAATTCCAAAAACTTGCAGAGGAAGGAACACTCCCAAGCTATGAGGCCACCATCACCCTTATACCAAAGCCAGACAAAGATAACACAAAAAAAGAAAATTACAGGCCAGTTTCACTGATGGACATCGATGCAAAAATCCTTAACAAAATCCTAGCAAACAACATCCAACAATACATTAAAAGGATTGTACATCATGATGAAATGGGATTTATCCCAGGGATGCAAGGGTTCTTCAATATCTGCAAATCCATCAGTGTGATACACCACATTAACAAACTGAAGAATAAAAACCATATGATCCTCTCAATAGACACGGAAAAAACCTCTGACAAAATCCAACACCCATTTCTGACAAAAACCCTTCAGAAAATGGGCATAATGGGAACCTACCTCAATGTGATAAAGGCCATATATGACAAACCCACAGCTAACATATTTCTCAATGGTGAAAAGCTGAAAGAATTCCCACTGAGATCAGGAACAAGACTCTTGGCACTACTCTTCGACAGAGTTCTGGAGGTCCTAGCCACGGCAATCAGAGAAGTAAAAGAAAGAAAAGAAATCTAAATTGGAAAAGAAGAACTACCATTTGATCCAGCAATCCCACTCCTGGGCATCTATCCAGAGAAAACCACGACTCGCAAAGACACATATAACTCCAATGTTCATTGCAGCACTATTTACAATAGCCAAGACATGGAAACAACCTAAATGTCCATTGACAGAGGAGTGGATCCAGAAGATGTGGTACATATACACAATAGAATATTACTCAGCCATTAAAATGAATGAAATACCGCCATTTTTAGCAACATGGATGGACCTAGAAACTATCATGCTAAGTGAAGTCAGCCATACAATGAGACACCAACATCAAATGCTTTCACTGACGTGTGGAATCTGAAAAAAGGACAGACTGAACTTCTTTGCAGAACAGATGCTGACTCACAGACATTGAAAAACTTATGCTCTCTGGAGGAGACAGTTTCGGGGGAGGGAGGATGTGCTCGGGTTGTGGGATGGAAATCCTGTGAAATTGGATTGTTATGATCATTATACAACTACAGATGTGATAAATTAATTTGAGTAATAAAAAATAATAATTTAAAAAAGAATAAAATATTTACAACTGGGCTCTTAACAGAAAAAGTTTGCCAACTCTTTTCTAGAATATTCGTTATTGTATGTGTATTTGTGTTTACATGAATTTGTGTGTACATGTACTTAAAAAATGACTAAGTTTTGCTTTTTTTACCTTGTTATAATAATTAATTTTTTGCTTTCTTTGTTTTCAAGTGGTCATTGCCTCAGTTCATATCCACAATTTTTATTTGAGGTTTTGAAATCATTGGATTGGATATTTGTTCACTTGGAAAGGAGAACACATGAGGGTATTGTAATGAGGCTTATGGCTTTTACCCCGTCCAAATCTTTTTGCTTCATTCCAGATGCACTGATAAGAGCCAGCCACATCTTTAGAATTACACTGGCACTTCATATCTGCAAAATGTTTTATAACATATTCATTCAGAAGTTAACCCACAGCAGATTTATAAGCATAATTAGGCCATTTTTGCAGCTGTTTCAACTACTCTTTCCCTCTAATAACATCGGGGAAAAATCAAGTGTATAAGTTGCTCAGTTGTCAAAGAGATTACAGATGTAAACGTGTTTTCCTTTAACATTTGAGATGTGTCTACAAAATATTGAAACAATCTAGTGATTCAGTAATTGAAGCAAACATTGGTAAACTTAAGTATTTGCCCGAATTGATTAGCTTTTTGACTCAACTCACTAGTAGGTTTAGAACAGTACTAAAAAGACACAACGTAATATAACACAAAAATATAAATTTGCTATCCAATTTATGATCTTTTACTTAAAAATTTTTTTAGAAGAGGCCTGAATGCACATTTAGTCAGAAATTAAATCCACATAAGTAAAATATAGAATTAACCTGGATTTTTTGGAAGTATGAGTTGTTGTGAAATTTTCCATTAATTAAGTATTGATAGTATTTTACCTTTTAAAAAGTTTTTAGTACAGGAAGTAAGAAATATTATATATATTTTCAAAAAGGAATTTGTGAAGTATGTAAACATCATTTACTTGTGCAATGGAACAACACTTTAATATATAATTAAATTATATTTAAGAAAGGTAACCAGGAGTTCCTGTTGTGGAACAGTGGTTAACGAATCCGACTAGGAACCATGAGGTTGTGGGTTCAATTCCCAGCCTCACTCAGTGGGTTAAGGATCCGGCATTGCCAGGAGCTGTGGTGTAGGTTGCAGATGTGGCTCGGATCTGGCATTGATGTGGCTGTGGTGTAGGCAGTAGCTGTAGCTCCAACTGGACCCCTTGCCTGGGGACCTCCACATGCTGCGGGTGGTGCAGCCCTCAAAAGACAAAAAGACAAAAAACAACAAGAAAGAAAAAGGTAACCAGTATATTTTTAGGGAAACAAGATAATGTTTTAAGTCCAGAAGGAGTTTTTTAATAACATTTGCCTATATATTATTGATTATCATATTATAATTTAAATGGGTAATAAAATAATAAGTTATTTTGTTCAGATAGAAATATTCAGAATCATTTAAATGTTATTTATGTGATGATAGATGTTCTTAAATTTTAAGGTTGAATATGTTTGGAATTTTGTGTAATATAGATATAAAAGCAAAAAATGTCAAGAAAGATGGAATCACTAAAACATCAAGTTATTTGTAGAGTAATGAAATAAATGTTTTTCTAATTACCAATATGGGTATGGCTATTGTCAATATTAACAAATGATAATATTTGAATTCTGGTTTCAGAACTCACATTTAACTATTCTGCTAGACTACCTTTCAGAATTAGTGTTCTATTAAATAGAAAGCAATTCTAAAATTGATGCATACCCATAAAATATTTATTTTCACACATACAGTTCCAAATTCTGTGTAGTCAGTAATTCTCTATAGTATCTGAACTAACTATCTTTTTATGATTTTTATTTGAATAAGGAAAGTTTTGAGGTATAGTAGTGTGAGTTGTGGCAAATATAAATGTACCTTGGGCCTAGACAGTCATCCTAGAGTAACTAGGATACCTAGTGTATGGGTCTTGGTTTCTAATACCATTCCCCAGTAGAAGGAACCAGAACTCCAAGAAGTGGCCAATTCCAGGATTAAGATAGAAAACAAACAGGAGGAACTTTGGAGTTCCCACTGTGGCTCGGAGGGTGAAGGACCCAATGTAGTCTCCCTGAGGATGTGGCTACACATTTTTGAGGACGCAGGTTCAATCTCTGACCTCTCTCAGTGGCTTAAAGATCCAGCATTTCCACAAGCTGTGGTGTAAGTCACAGATGTGGCTTGGATCCAGCATTGCAGTGTCTGTGGCTAGGGCTTAGGCTGCAGATGCAGCTCTGATTCAAATCCTGGCCCAGGAACTTCCATACACCACAGGTGCAACCATAAAAAGAAAACAAAAAATAAAAAAGAAGATCCTTAATTATTTTTTAATGCCAGAAAGTAAGGAAGTTTATAAAACACACTAAATTAAACAGATCACAGTGATGAGTGAAAGAGTTAAGCAGCCAATCAAAGAGCTCCCAATGGCCAAAGTTGGAACAATTTGAGTAATAAAGTAGTGGTGTGTTATAACTCAAAGTTTAAAATAAATATACCTGAATCCATATTGATGTAAATAATTGGGAGTAGAGACAAGTCTTCCATGAATAATAATCTCAAATAATTGATATTTTACCACCTACAATACTTTACCCACCAAGAGAAAGAGTGTAATTCTACTTATTAATTGCAGGTTGAGGCACAGAGTGACTTTTTCCAAATAGTATAGTATAGAAAGTGAAGGAAGAGAATAACTTTACTGTGGAGAAATCTGATAACTACTATCCAGACAGGTTACCAGTGTTAATTTCAACAGTGATAAATCATCTTGATAGTAGGTACTCTCAATATGATGTGATGAAAATGGCACTTTAAATCTGTAGTCTTCCTCCTGAAAATCCATAACCCCAGTATAATCATGTGAAAAACTACCAGAAAATTCCCAGCTGAGGAAAATAAAATACTTGACTAGTACTTATGAAAACTGTCAATGTCATAAAAAACAGTAAAAGTTGGGGAGACTGCCACAGCCAGGAGGAGCCTAACTAGATATAATGACTAAATATAATGTTGTAATCTGTATGGGAACTTGGAAAGAAGCGAGGACATAGAGTAAAATTAAGGAATATGAATAAATTTGGAATGCATTAATACTGGATCATTAGTTCATTCACTTGTGACAAGTGTACCATACTAATGTAAGATGCTAATAATATGAGAAATTAGATGTGGAATGTATTAGGATTATTTGTGCTATTGTCACAATTGTGCTATGAATTTAGAAATTTAAAGTTCATTTTAAAAATCAACAACCTGAGAAAACATTTGTAATGTTGATATCAGAGAATGTTTTGCCTATGTTCTCTTCCAGGAGTTTGATGGTGTATTGTCTTATATTTAAGTATATAAGCCATTTTGAATTTATTTTCATGAATGGTTTGAGGGTGTGTTTTGGTTTCATTGATTTACATGAAGCTGTCCAGGTTTCTCAGAAATACTTGCTGAAAAGACCATCTTTTTCCCATTTTATGTTCTTGCCTCCTTTGTCAAAGGTTAATTGACCATAGGTGTCTGGGTTTATTTCTGGGTTCTCTGATTGCTTTGGGTAGTATGGCCATTTTTACAATATAATTTTGCCAACCCCAGGAGCATGGAATATCTTTCTGTTTCTTTACATCCTCTTTAATTTCCTTGATGAATGTTTTATAGTTCTCAGCATATAAGTCTTTTACTTCCTTGGTCAGATGTATTCCCAGGTATTTGATTTTTTGAGGTGCAGTTTTAGAAGGTATTTTATTTTTGTATTCCTTTTCTAATATTTCATTGTTAGTATACAAAAATGCTACTTATTTCTGAATGTTAATTTTATATACTTCTTTTCTGAATTTGTTTATCAATTGGAGTTGTTTTTGGGATGAGTGCTTAGGGTTTTCTATATATAGTATCATGTCATCTGCATACAGTGACAGTTTTACCTCTTCTCTTCCTATTTGGATGCCTTTTATTTCTTTTGTTTGTCTGATGGCTGTGGCTAGGACTTTCAGGTCAGTCTCCTAAAGCAACAGAAATAAAAGCAAAAATAAACCAATGGGACCTCATCAAACTGACAAGCTTTTGCACAGCAAAGGAAACCAAAACAAAAACAAAAAGACAACTTACAGAACAGGAGAAAATAGTTTCAAATGATGCAACTGACAAGGGCTTAATCTCTAAAATATACAAGCAACTTATACACCTCAACAGCAAAAAAGCCAACAACCCAGTTGAAAAATGGGCAAAAGACCTGAATGGAAGTTTCTCCAAAGAGGATATACACATGGCCAACAAGCACATGAAAAAATGCTCCACATCACTGATTCTTAGAGAAATGCAAATCAAAATTACCATGAGATACCACCGCACACCAGTCAGAATGTCCATCATTCGTAAGTCCACAAATAACAAATGCTAGAGGGGCTGTGGAGAAAAGGGAACCCTCCTGCACTGTTGGTGGGAATGTAAGCTGGTACAACTGCTATCGAGAACAGTATGGATGTACCTTAGAAAACTATACATAGAACTACCATATGACCCAGCAATCCCACTCTTGGGCATATATCCAGAAAAACCTTTCCTTGAAAAAGACACATGCACCTGCATGTTCATTTCAGCATTATTCACAATAGCCAAGGCATGGAAACAACCCAAATGTCCATTGACAGATGATTGGATTAGGAAGATGTGGTGTATATACACATGGAATACTAGTCAGCCATAAAAAAGAACAAAATAATGCCATTTGCAGCAACATGGATGAAACTAGAGACTCTCATACTGAGTGAAGTAAGTCAGAAAGAGAAAGACAAATACCATATGATATCACTTATATCTGGCATCTAATATATGGCACAAATGAACCTTTCCACAGGAAAGAAAATCATGGACTTGGAGAATAGACTTCTGGTTGCCAAGGTGGAGGGGGAGGGAGTGGGATGGGCGGGGTGCTTGGGGTTAATAGTTGCAGACTATTGCCTTTGGAATGGATTAGCAATGAGATCCTGCTGTGTAGCCCTGGGAACTGTGTCTGAACACTCATGAAGGAGTATGATAACGTGTGAGAAAAGAATGTATGCATATATGTGTAACTGGGTCACCATAGTGTACAGTAGAAAATTGACAGAACACTGTAAACCAGCTATAATGGAAAAAATAAAAATCATTATATTAAAAATATTTAAAAAATGATAATAAATAAAAATCAAAAACCAATTTAAACAATGAAAATGAATGCAAAATCTATTTCCAAAATGATGTATATTATATTCTGATTGTAACTATTTGATGTAGATTACTATTAATGCCTCCATTTTACAGATGTGGAAACTGGGGTAGAAACATGCTAAATAATATTTACAACCTCAAATTACTAGTAAGTAAAGGAGCTGAGATTTCAACTCATAGAGTATGACTTGAGTGCTCACATTATCAACTACTGTCTTATAACTGTTATCATTTGTTGCAAAAATTATTTTCCTCTGTAAGCAGACATACAAACACAAACTCACACAATGATTTCTAGGTCATTAGAATTAAGTTAAGGTCAGACATCAGTTATTTCATCAGAAGCAGGACTTAGACTAAGATTTCAATAGAGTTGCAATTCAGAGTGCCACTTAATTATAGTGGAAAAATATTCTCTCTAGAAAATACGTTATCGATGTTTTGATATCAATATGTTGATATCAATATCAACATGTTGATAACATATTTTCTAGAGAGAATATTTGATATGAATATCAAAACACTGATAACAAATTTTCTAGAGAGAATATTTTTCCACTATAGTGAAGTGACACTTTTACCTTAACTTGAAATTCAGGAATGTTTCAGCATTTAAAAAAAAATGTAATATCACACAATAGTAGATGAAGGACAATGACTCCATCATTTGACAGAATTTAACAGTATTTCAAGATTTAAATCTCTTGGAGTTCTCCTCATGGCTCAGTGGTTAACAAATATGACTAGGAACAATGAGGTTGCAGGTTCAATCCCTGGCCTTTCTCAGTGGGTTGGGGATCTGGCATTGCCCTGAGCTATGGTGTGGATTGAAGATGTGGCTCAGATCCCGTGTTGCTGTGGCTGTGGTGTAAGCCAGCGGCTACAGCTCCAATTTGCCCCCTAGCCTGGGAACCTCCTTATGCCATGGAAGCAGCCCAAGAAATGACAAAAAGACCAAAAAAAAAGAAAAAAGAAAAGATTTAAAACTCTCAGCAAAATAAGAATACAAAGAAACTAGCTCAACCTAACAAAGACCTATGTGAAAAGCCCACAGCTAACATCTTACTGAGTGGTAAAAGACTGAAAACTTTTCCTTTAACATCAGTAAAAAGGCAAGGATGTCCATTCTTGCCACCTCTGTTCAATAGAGTATTAGAAGTCCTAGCCAGAGCAATTAAACAATTAAAGAAAAAGAAAAAGATGAGTTCCCTGCATGGCTCAGTGGTTAACAAACCCAACTAGTATACATGAGGATGCAGGTTTGATCCCTGGCCTTGCTCGGTGAGTTAAGGATTTGGCATTGCCGTAAGCTTGGTGTGGGTCACAGATGTGGCTCTGATCCTGCATTGCTGTGGCTGTGGGGTAGGTCAGCAGCTGTAGCTCCAATTTGACCCCTAGCCTGGAAACCTCCATATGCAGCTGGTGCAGTTCTAAAATAGCAACCAAAAAAAAAAAAAAAAAAGGAAAAGGAAAAAGGTATCCAAATTGGAATGGAGGAAGTGGGTAATTATGAAGAAATCATGAATTTTTATGTAGAAAACCCTAGAGAGTCTTCAAAAAATAATAAATATGGAATATTTGCAAGACACAAAATCAACACACAAAAATCAGTTGCATTTCTGTACTATAACAATTATTTTGTAAAAGAATTTAAGAAAATAATCCTACTTATATTAGCATCAAAAAAGAATTACTTAGGAATAAATGTGAAAAAATGAGTCAAATACTTACACACTGAAAACTATGAAATCTTACTAAGAGAAATCAATGAAGACAAAAAGAAATATAAAGATATTCCATGTTCATGGATTGGGATTCTTAATATTGTAAAAATGTCCATACCACTCAATGCTATCTACAGATTTAATGCAATCTCTATCAAAATTCCAACAGCATTTTCTTTAAAATAAAATGTATATGGACTCTCAAATTACCCTGAACGATCTTGAAAATAATTGTCAAGACCATACAATGGGGAAAAGACAATCTCTTCAATAAATTGCGTTGGGAAAACTTGGTATTCACAAGCAAAGAATGACGTTGAACACTGGTACTATATAAAAATTAATTCCAAACAATTTCAATGCCTAAATGTAAGACGTAAAAATTATAAAAAATTCTAGAATAAAACGGGAAGAGAAAAATTTCAGGATATTGGATTTGGTGATAATTTATTAGATATGACACCAAAAGTACAGGCCACAAAAGAAAAAAATAGATAAATGAGAATACATCAAATTTAAAAACTTCTGTGTATCAGAAAAGAAAAAAACAACAATCAATAGAGTGAAGATGCTGCATATAGAATGGGAAAGAAAATTTTCAAATTATACATCTGATAAGGACTTAATATCCAGAAAGTATAAGGAATTCATACAACTCAACAACAAAACAATAACCCAATTTTTAAAATGGGCAAATAACTTAAATAGACAATTCTCTAAAAATATATACTGGTGGCCAGCAATATACGAAAAAAAGGCTAAAATAAAAAACATTAATCAAAAGAGAATTACAAATTGAAACTACAGTGAGATATTATATCAGATCCTTTTAGATGACCACTATCAAATAACAGAGAATAGCTAATGTTGGGAAATTGTGGAGCAGTTGAAACATTTTTACATTGTTGGTTGGAAAGTAAAATGTTACAGAAATTATTAAAAAAAAAACCTTAAAAGTAGAATTCTTAAACTCTGAAAGTTAAAAATAGAACTACCAGATGATCTAACAATCTCACTTTTTGGTGTATATTGAAAATAACGGAAATCAATATTTCAAAGTAATGTGTGAACTCCATGCAGCATTACTCAAAATAGCTAAGATGTGGAAACAACCTAAAATCTATTCACAAATCAATGAATAAAGAAATGTGATATATATATATATATATATCACATTATATCACATTATACATATATATAACTATAATATATATAATATATGTAAGAACCTAGAGGACATTATCCTGAGTGAAAAAGTCACAAAAGAACAAATATTATATGATTATTTGTACTCATTTGAAATATCTAAAGTAGTTTAAACCATATAAATGGAAAGTGTAAATGGGATTTCCAAAGGCTCAGAGGAGGGCATAGGGAAAATTAGTTTAATCAGTATGAAGTTTCAGTTTTACAATATGGAAATATTGTGGAGAATCAGGCAAAACATTGTGAATGTACTTTACCTTACTTAAACATGGCAAATTTAACTTTATGTGTTTTTTAACCATAATAATAATAATTTATTTCTTCAAAGCTGATTTTTTTTTCTTGTGATGAGAACATTTAGGATTTATTCTCTTACCAACTTTCCTATATACCATACAGCAGTGTTAACTGTAGTCACCATATTGTATATTATATCCCCAGTACTTATTTATCTTCTAATTGAAAGGTTATACCTTTTGAATGCCTTCACCCAATTCTTTCACTCACTCATCCCCATCCCCTGCCTCTGGTAACCATAAATGTGATCTCGTTTTATATAAGGTATTTTGTTTGTTTGCTTGCTTGTTTTTACTATCCACATATGAGTGAAGTCATACAATAATTGTTTTTCTCTGACATATTTCACTTAGCACAATGCCTTCAAGTTTCATCTATCTTGTCACAAATGGCAGGATTTCCTTCTTTTAATGCCTATCATTCCATTGTGTGTGTGTGTGTGTGTGTGTGTGTGTGTGTGTGTGTGTGTGTGTGTGTACCACTTCTTTATTCATTCATTTGTTGATGGACACTTAGGTGGTTTCCATGTCTTGGTTATTGAAAATAATTCTGTGGTCAACATGGAAGTGTAGATATACCTTCAACATAGTAATTTTGTTTCCTTTAGATATAAACCCAGAGTGTAATTGCTGATTTGTATTTTAGTTCTATTTTAAACTTTTATGGGAACCTCCACACTGTTTTTTGAAGTGGCCGTGTTAATTTACATTCCTACCAACAGTGCACGATGGTTCTCTTTTCTGTATACCTTCTCCAGCTTTTATCTCTTGTCTTTTTAATGATGGACATCCTCATAAGTGTGAGGTGATATTGTGGTTTCTGTTTGTATTATTCGTGCACTTCTTACCCATTTGAATATCTTATTTGGAAAAATAACCTATCCAGGTTCTTTGGCCATTTTAAAAGTTGGATTATTTGGGAATTTTTAGCTATTGAGTTGTGTGAGTTCCCTTTATATTTGACATTAACTCCTTATCTGGTATATGATTTACATGTTTTCTCCCATTCTGTGGACTTTTTATTTGTTGTTTTTAATCATTTGTTTATTTATTTTGCTGTATAGATGATTTCTATTGATGTGCTTTCACTTGTTTATTTTTATTTTTGTTATTTTGTCGCTTGTATCTTTGATACCATGAACAAAAAAATATCATTGCTAAAACTTATGTCAAAGATATCTTTCCTATCTTTTCTTCTAGGAGTTTTGTGGCTTCAGTTTTAGGTTTTAATCCATTTTGAGCTAATTTTTATGAATATTATACAATAGGGGTATACTTTCATTCTTTTACATGTGAATATCCAATCTTTCCAGCATCATTTGCTAAAGAAATTATTTTTTCTATTGAATAGTCTTGGTTCTATTCTCAAATATTACTTGACCAAAACTGTGACTTTTCTGGGTTGGGTGAATTATTCCTTTTTAAGATAGGAAGTAGTCACAGAAATGTTAAGTAATTTAAATGATTTAGGTATCATTCATGATACTGCTTATGAATTTAAATTGTAAAGCAGCTGTAAGTCAGAAAAAGACAAATACCATATGATATCACTTATATCTGGTATCTAATATACGGCACAAATGGACCTTTCCACAGAAAATAAAATCATGGACTTGGAGAATAGATTTGTGGTTGCCAAGAGGGAAGGGGAGGGAGTGGGATGGATTGGGAGCTTGGGGTTAATAGTTGCAGACTGTTGCCTTTGGAATGGATTAGCAATGAGATCCTGCTGTGTAGCACTGGGAACTATGTCTAGTCACTTGTGATGGAGCATGGTGATGCGAGAAAAGGAAATGTGTATGTGTGTGTGTGGCTGGGTCACCATGCTGTACAGTAGAAAAAAATATATAAGGTAAAAACTCAAAAAAAAAATTTAAACTGTACCGGGGAACTAGAACACAGTAAGATAAATGTCTCCAGTAGCTATTTATAAGAACAATTTGGAGACATGCAATCACTGTTATTAACTAATTCCATTCTCAGCTCAAATGCTACCTCCTCAAAAAGAATATTTTAATATCCACCCTGCTATTCTACCTGCTAACCTATCCCACCCTGTTTTATTTTCTTTCTTGTACTTATAATAGATTAGTATTCTTTGTTTTTGGTTTATACCTCCTTAACAGAATATAAACCCCTTAAAATAGGGACCTTGTCTGTCTATTTCTCTCTGTATTCTCAATATGTAAACTAGAGATTGTCACAAGGTGGGTGTTCTATAGATTTATAGATTAAATGAATTAGTTTTAAACAAACAAACAAAAAAATAGATATTTTCATTATCCTATTCTGTTTTCTTTCATATATTCATACATCAATCTTCATCCTGTGGATTGGTCTGTATTATCCTTCAATTAATGCTATCATTTTCAATTTTTAATATTTCCCTCTAGGAAAATGTAAATACATGTGGAAAGAGATATTCCAAGGAGGATTATTAGGTGCCATCTCTGTATTTAACTGTGTGGCAGATACTGTACTTGATAATCAATATTCATTTTCCCCTTCTCCTTTCACAAGAAACTTCAGCTGTATTTAGGATAGACCTGTGTCAGACTAGACATTTTATTGCCTAGCCTTCCTTGGTTCTAGCTGTGGCTATGTCACTATTTTATGCCTAATGAGATAGAATGAAAGATATGTTTGGAGATGCTAAGAAGACGAGGAAATCTGAGCATCTTCTTGATATTCATGTTTAGAGAATAATTTTAACCTTTTATTCATTTCTAATGTAAACATCCAAAGCTAATTTCCCTCTAAGCATTACTTTTGAAACATTCCACAAATTTTGATGTTTTCATTTTTATATCCACCTCTATATTTTTAAAATATTTTTTCTATTATAGTTGATTTACAATGTTCTGTCAATTTCTGCTGTACAGCAAAGTGACCCAGCCATGCATACATACATAGACATGTATATATATACACGTTCTTTTTCTCACATTATCTTCCATCATGTTCCATCACAAGTGACTAGATATAGTTCCCTGTGCTATGCAGCAAAATATTAATGCTTACCCACTCCAAATGCAATAGTTTGCATCTACTATCCACCTGTATTTTCAATGTTGTCTTTAAATAGTCAATTTCACTTGATATAACTCACTCTATCAAAGTTGATGTCTACCTATAAGGAAAGACATTAATCAAATGTGAATCAAATATTTAATTCCTGCTTTAATGCAAAACAATTTTGACTTAAGTTATATTCAAATTGAGTGCCGTGAAAACTATAAACATTTCTCCTTGTCAAGGTCGTAGTAAGTATGCTAAATGATAATTTTGTTAGTAATGGATTATTCAAAGAAAAAATAAAATTTCTAGAATTTGTAAAGATAGATTTAAATTGCAATTTAAGAACACATAAGGAAAGATTAAGGGATTAGAAATCTCTCTTTGCAGGATACATTGATTCTGTAAGAAAACTGTAAGTCTGTATATGAGTTGGTGCCTGTCAGAATTTTATGTCAGTAAAATCATTTTGCCTGAAGCATTCTTCTAGAATAAAATTTTTAAAGAAATTTCATCTGGCCAGTTGTTTTAGAAAGGATTTTTTTTTCATTTTATTATAAGTTGTTTATAGTGTTCTGACAATTTCTGCTGTACAGCAAAGTGACCCAGTTATACATATATATATATGTATATATACACACACATTCTTTTTTCACATTATCCTCTGTCATATTGCATCACAAATTAAACAGAGAGGATTTTTTTTTTTTTAGTTAAGCTAAATGATTCGTAGAAAGCCAGGTTTCAAAAGTGTTTGAAAACCTTTTTAAGTAGTTTTTCTTTATTGCATCTTATATTTACTATACCCTACATAAAATAATTTTAAAATACTTTAAAAATAGGTGGATAAGCATATTAAACATCTAATCTCATTTTAGAACATATATATTCTAAAATTATATGTGCACATATGTATGTATACACCTATATGTATATATAATTTTTTAAAACTTGAGATGTTTTAATGAGTTGAGTACCAATAGCTTAAGGTGGCTAATTCCTCATCTAATTAAAAGAAAGTGAATTGGTGAATTCTAAAATTGAATTATCCAGTAATGATACTATGCATGCTATTTAATGTAGATACCAAAACAAATGTCTAAAATCAGTATAAGCAATTCCTTCTAGGGAACAGAATTGAGGAGTAGGTCAGACCTTTTTCAGAGTTATACAATTTTTTAAAATATGCTTTCAATTATTTTAAAAATATGGATGTTTTATCTTGATAAGATGAGATGTTTAAATGTTCCTATTTTAAAAATGGAATTTTATTTAAAAACTTAGATATACTTTTATAACTAAAAATTTATTAGACTCAAAATAGCAATTACACAAATGGTCAAGTATAAAAATAACGAATGGTTAATTATTTCATATAGTTGATCTTTTATAAACTATAAAAATAATCACATTTTGAAGGAGAAAATAATTGTCAGAAAAAGGCATGTCTTTGGTAACATTCAATTTCTTTATGCCATTGTTCAGACTATGTCAGTCGTATGAGCAATCATATAAGTTGTTGAATTTTACAATGTCATATATCACTAAAAGCATTCACCCTTCTCCCAAGATTCTTTGGGGATGTATATGTCAGTGCAAAGAGGATCACATCAACACAGAGGAGAGCCAGGACATTAGAGCAAAGAATTTAGCAAGATCGAACTGTCAAAGAATTCCGCTTTGGAAAAATCAAAATTATCACTGAGAAATTAAAATAAAATGAATCTTTCTCTATAAGAATTAAAATACATATACAGGAGTTCCCATCTTGGCACAGTGGAAACAAATCAGACTAGAAACCATGAGGTTGCTGTTTGATCCTTGGCCTCCTCAGTGGGTTAAGGATCTGGCATTGCCATGAGCTGTGGTGTAGGTTGCAGATGCAGCTTAGATCTGGTGTTGCTGTGGCTTGGGAGTAGGCTGGCAGCAACAGCTCTGATTAGACACCTAGCCTGGGAACCTCCATATGCCACCTTGGGTGCAGCCCTAAAAAGACAAAAGACAAAAAAAACCCCAAAACCAAAAATTACATATACCTGCATGTTTTGTCACTTCACAATTATAATTACAACTGTAATTATATACAGTTTATACACATACACCCTATGATTAGATGAAATGCAGAATTGTTTACATTTTGAAAATATGCTTTGTTTCTAAGTTATTATAGTAGTAAGGATATGTAATCATATAACATACATATATGCCAATATAAAGTAAGTTCCATCGTTTTTATTTGTAAAGCAGTGCATTACATAGTTTAATTTGCTGTATTTCATGTGTCTAAATACAATTTTAGATTAATCAGGCTCTTCATATATTAAGTTATTCTTCATACATAAATATAAGGCAATGGAAATATATTCTACAGTTTATCTCCTAGTTAAAATAAAAATATAGAGAGGATAATACTCAAAAGCCAGCAATAATGTAAGTACACTAAGTTTATTTAAGTATTGTATATTTTAACTAACTTTTTTTTTTCTTGGTCTTTTTCTAGGGCCGTACCAGCAGCAAATGGACATTCCCAGGCTAGGGGTCGAATCGGAGCTGTAGCCACCGGCCTACGCCAGAGCCACAGCCACGTGGGATCCGAGTGGGATCCGAGCCGCGTCTGCAACCTACACCACAGCTCTCGGCAACACCGGATCGTCAACCCACTGAGCAAAGGCAGGGATCGAACCCGCAACCTCATGGTTCCTAGTTGGATGCGTTAACCACTGCGCCACGACGGGAACTCCTACAAATCTTTTTTTTTTTTTTTTTTTTTTTTTTGCTATTTCTTGGGCCGTTCCCACGGCATATGGAGGTTCTGAGGCTAGGGGTCTAATCAAAGCTGTATCCACAGCCAGAGCCACGGCAACGCGGGATCCGAGCCGTGTCTGCAACCTACACCGCAGCTCACGGCAACGCCGGATCTTTAACCCAGTGAGCAAGGGCAGGAACCGAACCCGCAACCTCATGGTTCCTAGTCGGATTCGTTAACCACTGCGCCACGACGGGAACTACTTTTTTCTAGATTTTGAGTCCAGACGCTAAGGAAATTTTCCTTTTTATCTCAAGGTCAAAGGAAATGATCCTCCCTCCTCTGTTTTCTCCCCAGTTATTCAGTTCACACTTGAAAAACCTCCAGTCAGAAATATATTGTCCTATACTCTTTATCTTGTTCCCTATGTAAGACTAAAACATGATTATAGATAGGACATATGTATTTGCAACATTGTATCTCAGTGCATTTATCAGACTCAGAATGCATAAACACTTAATAGTAAGAAATAGTTTGATGGATGGTTGAATGAGTAAGGAAATGCAACTAATAATTACCCCAACAAAAAAAAAAAAATCCTTTTGAAAAATCAAAGACAATAGAAAGTCTGTATATTAAGAACCTACTAGAATTAAAAAATAAAAAAAAGGAATTTAAGACATATATTTATATGTGTCCTATTTCTTACTACATTACACTTAGCTACCTATTATGAAAACTTCACAGAAATAGTTATAATGTTTGTTTATTTGACTCTGGTAAATCAAGGAGTTCTAATTTCTATTCTAAATTGAAAAATTCCTTAAAGCTTCCTTGGAAGACTTTGGGTGTATAACATAGAGAATTGAGAAAAGCTGACAGACTTACATTCTTGACATTCAGTTGGGGAAGGGCAGGATGAAGTTAAACTATGTGTTCTTCAAGATAAACATTTATCACTAAAGAGGAATGGCAGCTATTGATTATTTGAGAAACTAAAGAACATGATTCTGAAAGTTAATGGATGACTCTTAAGAATGGAAAGAAAAGAGAGATTTAAGGTAACCAAAAGTCATAAAAAATTCCACTATGGTTATCCACATAGGGGAGAGAAATGACTAATTAAGGATTCTGCAATCAAGATCTCCCAACACAATAAAAACCATGTAGCCAGTCATGGAATTAGAGCAGGATTTGCAACTCTATTCTCTTAAAAGTGAACCAACCCTCAATCTCTTATTTTAGAATTAACAAAATGAAACAAATATATACATATGAGAGTATATTTCTCTAGCCCAAGATTGTCTAAAATTAGACCAAAGATACAAATGTGGTTTGTTATCACAGTTCAAAGATTAGAAAATGTTTAGGCCTTGCTGCCTTTACAAATCTATGGTCCTTTTAAATTTACATAGATATTTGATCCCTACCTCAGTCTGTTTGAATCAAATCTCTGGGCCATATTGTAAATTTTCACCTTTCAAAAGCTTGGAAATTTTGGTATATAATTAGCATTGAGAATTTCTTGTTTAAAGAATGGAATTTAAAACAATTTTAAAACAATTTACTGGAGTTCCTATCATGGCTCAGCAGAAACAAATCTGATCAGCATGCCTGAGGATGCAGGTTTGACCCCTGGCCTCACTCAGTGGGTTAAGGATCTGGCATTGCCCTGAGCTGTGGTGTAGGCTTCAGGCATGGCTTGGATCCCACATTCTTGTGGCTGTGGTGTAGGCCAGCTCCAATTCAACCCCTAGCCTGGGAACCTCCATATGCTGCAGGTGCAGCCCTAAAAAAATTACTCAAACCATTAATTTTAGTCATGCATAACTGGTAAAAATTGAATTGACTGAATTGAGTGTGAGGACCAAGGCAGAGTCCAGGTTATTTGGGAATATCTAGTTGTTGGGTGTTGAAGGGCAATAGTAGAGGTAGACATTGCCACTCAAGTGAAACCCATGCTAGCTTCTTTATGAAATGAGTATTCTTCACTGATTTATGGAATTGTACTAAGTTCCTTAGGTCTGATAGAGCCAGATAGATAGTTATGAATGAGCCTGAAACTCAGTGATGACTTGTAGTTTGTTCATTAGATTAGACACAAGTGTAAGCAAAGTAGACATATGTTGAATAAAGTTTCATTTAATAGAGTGAACCTATGGATGAATGTGTATCCCTCACATTCATATTTTGAAGCTCTAATCCACAATGTAATGGCATTTGGAGAAGAAACTTTTGAGAGATAATTAGATTTTAGAAAATGTCATTAGAGTGGGACCCTCATGATGTGGTTAGTGCCTTCATAAGAAGAGATGGTTTTTTCATACTTTAATCTTCCAGAACTGTGAGAAATACATGTCTATTTAAACCACTCAATCCATAGCATTTTATTTTGGCAGCTTGAGTGGACTAATAACTGTGTATTTAAAGTGAAAAAATAATTTAAGCTTCATTTTAGCGCATAGGGAGAATTGGAAATAGCTAGTAACCATCCTTTCTCTTCATCACAATCAATAGTCTTAAATAAATAGGACCTAATGTTTTTGATTAAACTATCCTCCCTCTATAATCTCTTATATTGTTGAAATTTTAAATTTATGATATGGGCTATAGAAGAACAGATGTACACATTAGCATATGTATACTTGTGAATCGATTACTAAGTTTATGTAAAGGTGGAGTAGAAACCAGGTGCTTAAATTCTGTCACTACTCACTTTGACACTGGGCAAGTAAATTTAAGTAATAGATCCTTAAGTGATTTCTATTGTTGATGCTTATAAATCATTGATAGTGAAAGTGAATTTAATGGAACATTGCGACTATTTGGAGCAAGCAAGACAGGCTTAAGAGGACAACATAGCCTGAGTTTGGGGACAACATAAATGGACTGGGCATTTAGGGAATGTGAATATAGGCAAAGGGGTGACAACTGAGTACCCAGGAATAAAAAAATCTCTTGAAGTGATATGCAGTTTAAGTCAATCAATTCAAATTCAAAAGTTAGAATATTTTCCACAATTGTTCCAAGCCCATATTAAAAAAAAACATAAAAAATTATTTTTGTTTGGGAGAAAAAAAGATCTAATGAGAGTTCCTTTAAATATATTAAAATAGACAAGAGATAAAACTCATTTGATAAACTCCCTGGATATTTTAAAAATTTGCCATAAATAAAAATGTTGGAAATGCTAATTCATATGTTATAGAGAGGTTATAAATAATAATTATTGCTTATAGATAATTTTTTATTTGCTGAATCATTTAGATACATGTCCAAAATACAGATTATTTAGTGATTCAAATTTAGAATCATATAATCAAATGAAATAAGCAAATTTCTAGGTCTGAAGAAAAGTATAATTTTTGCTTTAATATTGTGTCTTTGCTGATTCTGTTATTTATAGTGGGAAATATATACCTATTATATATATGTATATATAGTCTGTTTTTTTCTGAGCCATTTATTCTCCTTATTTTTACTTAATATTCATATTATTAATTACAACATTTTAAAAAAAAATTATATAATATAATGTTGATGACATTGAAGTGAAAGAAGTTTTGGTTGGAATCCCTGCTTTAACATTTAATAGCAGAACACCATGTTGCTCTTCTTCTCTAAGCATCAGTTTTGAAAAAATAGTCTTCTTTGTCCTACTTGTTTCTTGACTAGCACAAAGTAAATGCCTAGTAAATGTTAGCAATTTTCAATTAGATGTAATGAATACTTTGATAGTGTACATTTGAATTAATTCTATGTATCATACATATTAATAAATACACACAATGTTTGCAATTTGATGAAACTAGATGCAGGGATAGGAATTAAGCTTATTTCACATACTTAAATGTTTCATACTATATTGTTTTGAAATTCTCTTATAAAAGATACATTCAAGGGACTATAATTTTGCTCCTATAATCTTCATGGTACAATTGTCTCTATATGGCATCACTTAAGTGTTTGAAATTGATTTTAACTGCAAAAGACTCTGTTTGGAGATCCTTTAATAAAACTGGTTTATTTGAAACAATTTTTCTTATAAAATATATGACTAAGTAAAAAAGGAAATATGTAAATCAAATTGCATTGTGCTATATTCCTATTAGTGCCAAAGACTATCCTCAAAGGAATGATTACAATTACTGACTCCCTGGATGAGTAGTACTATATGTACTCACAAAGCAAGAATGTGTGAGTGTGTGTATATTTTATATTTGTATTTATACTGGACAAAGTTCAAACCAGCTGAAAAAGGACAGGTATGACCCCAACCACTTACTCTTAGGAAAGTGCTCACCACACTTGAATGGGACAAATAAGTGTATCTAGCAATAATTGAAATGTGAACGGTGTTTCTAAATACAGATTAATTAGAAGACTTTTGGTTAAAAAAACTGGACTGTTCTAAGCAAGGTATATCCAAATAATATCCTAATAATTTTCAAAGTACTATAATGTCAATGATTCTCCAGTTACCAATATCCAGTAAACTTGAACATTTAACATGTTTACTAGAGTCCTAGATCCATACAGTACTTAACGTATCCCTGATTGTATTGTCATTGGCTGGCTCCACTCAGGTATTGAATTTCTTTTAGTTTCAAGTGAAATTTAATATATTTTAGAGATCTTGGGAAAAAATATTTTAGGTTTTAGCAATAAATATTTTTTCCAATTCCCATAGTGGTTCAGGGGTTAACACACCCAACTAGCATCTATGAGGATGTAGGTTTGATCCCTGCCCTCACTCTGTGGGTTAAGTATCTGACATTGCTGTGGCTGTGGTATAGGCCAGCCCTATAGCTCCGATTAGACCCCTAGCCTGGAAACCTCCATATTCTGCAGGTGTAGCCCTAAAAAGACTACATATATATAATAAAATAGAATAAAATAAATAAGCATGTGTTCCAAGATACTATGAATGTATTCATCTCTGGAGAATGAGATATGCAATCTGCATATAACCTGGCACTAAGGGGCAAGCTGAATCCTGCCTATCTTAACTTAAATCCAGGAATCTTGAAAACAAATATTCATGTACACACAAACCTACAATTGTACATGGGCATGCATTTCATATATTAAAATAACAATTTCTAATTATGTAACTAATACATTTTCCTGTTGGGAGTTTTGGTGGATGGGAAAGAGGAGGACTTTGGATTCAAAGGGATAGAGCTTTTAATTTCCAAATCTTCAATTTGTAACCCGTAAGATACTAAAATTGGATGTTTAAATTACTATAGGCAGTAACATTAAATGTTTGATAGATTTTGTTTCCTAATAACATAAAAAGGATCTGGAGATAAAAGTCTATTTCATAGATATTTCTATTATCTGTACTCCCTCTATTTTTCACAAGGTCTACCTGATAAATCTTTGCAAAAATAAATGATTTTTTCACACCCTTTATAGATACTTCCCCTTATAGCTATATATAGAAATCTAAAAATGTATCTAGGAAAGAGTTTGTGTGTGTGAGTGTATGTGAGTGTGTGTGTGTGTATCTGAAAGTAATCAGTAGTAGTGATAGAATTCCTATATATTTATGAATCATTCAAAATGTTTGCATTGAAAGGGTTTATATAGAGTTAAATAATAGTACTGTGAATGCTAATTTTTTTATCTGTTATTTTTTTTCAATGTAACAAACTGCTCTGTGATAATCCATTCTCAGATTTATACTCAAATATGCTGAGTGCCATGAAATACCAATTCATTTTCTTTAGACATGTTTGTTTCCAGGTAACAGATTTATGTGAAACTGAATTGTGTATGAATTCAGAGTATGCCAGAAATGGGATAATTTAAATATTTCACAACACTTAGTCATGCAGATGGCAGGTTGTTGGTTTTTTTGACAATAAAATGTGGGCCTGATTTGATTCAAAGGTATTACTTTGCAGCATATTTGTATAGTCTGTCATCACAGAAGCAGAACGTTTAAAGTGTTTTTTAAATATTTGTTTTGCTGTCTTTCTTCAGTAACATGATCAAAACAGTGGATCACTGAGGTTTGGAAAGACAGATAAGGCACCCATATTTTGTGTCAGACCCATGAAGTATGGGAGAGTTTGAATCATATATTTGAGATTTTTTTTTTATACTTCAAGCATCATATTTAAATGCAAAGGAATTAATTGGAAGCTATTATTTCATTCATTTAGTAGAATGGGAAAACACCTAGAGAACCAATCTTCTAAAGAAGACATTGATGAATATACTATATTTAGATATATTTCACTTTCAGTCATTCATCAAGCAGTAAAGTGAAGGCATAAATACACAGTTCTGAGCTATATTCTTTGGAATTGCAACCAGGCACAAAATAATTCCTGAGCTCACTGCTGCTCCTAGGCTAGATTCCAGTCAGTGTTCTCCTAAGCCACTTATCCGGTCTTGGAAAACAGCCGGACACTCAAAATTGAGAGTAGTACTTCCTTAAAGCATTAACATCGGTAAGGAAAGAGAAAGATGGATGATTCAAAAGGAAAATGTCTTTTGACCTCTGTTTCTAAAAAGTGATTTTCTGCATCATTTCAAGCTAGATTGGTGAAATTAAGAGTATATAAAAAAACATATTTAAGATCTGTTAATTCAGTGGTTATCTGCCTAAAATGAAACTTTGAAAAGAAATTATAGACACTCAAATCCTAGGGTCAGAGATTTTATGCAGCTCCACTTTGTCTAATTGGTTACTTAGAAGATATTTAATGACTATTAAAGGTAGCGACTTTGAAGTTCATTCTCTGGCATTGTTTAAGTACAAATTTTTAAGCATCAGAAAAATATCCATCAACTGATGAATGCACAACCAATTGTTATGCAGCCATGAAATTGAACACTTTCAGGAGATTTGGCAGAGGAAATTCTTTAGGTTAGGGCAGAACTTTCCTAATGATGTTATATTGTTGACTTCATCTCTCAGATTGACTAGGCCAGGACTTAGGGTACCTGAAACACCAGGGCCAGTCATCTGTTGCCTTGAGAATACTCAGCTGGGCTCCAAAAGAAAACAGAGTGTAATTTTCAAAATGGGCTCTGATAGGAAAAGTTGGGGATGGCATACATAATTCTGCTTAATAGTATTTTCCAGTTTTCCTTTTGTGTACTTGGGTGTAGGATTGTCAGATAATCTATAGGACACCCAATTAAACTCAAAATTAGATAAACAGTGAATAATATTTTAGTGTTATATGCATTTTCCAAAATATTGCATGGAACATATATATTTTAAATCATTCATTTTTATTTGAGAATCAAATTTAACTGGTAATGCTATATTTTTTTACATCTTCACTGAGGTGCAATTGACAGATAAAATTGTAAGATAGTTAAAGTGTATAAACAGTGATTTGATATATGTCTACATTGCGAAAGGATTTTCCCCATCAATTTAATTAACACATTCACCATCTCATATGTTTATCTTTTTTTGGTGAGATTGTTTGTATCTGGGAAATATGGCACCTGTATCTGGAAACAATTTCTATTCTATCTTGAGGTTAAAGTGTCATCATTTGATACAGTTTGGCTATTTAAATATGTTTCTCTTCTCTGGGAAATCTGTATCAGGCAGTCATTTATTTCTCAGGCAAACAATTGATTGTTTGAGATAGATCTGCTGAAGAGCCCTTGCCATAACCCTGCAGTTGTAAAATCCTAAAATGATATGAATCCAGCACTTAAACAACAGCTGCTAGAGTTCCCGTGGTGGCTCAGCAGTTAACGAACCCAACTATTATCAATGAGGACGTGGGATCCATGAGGATCCCTGGCCTCCCTCAGTGGGTTAAGGATTCAGCATTGCCCTGAGCTGTGGTGTAGGTTGCAGACCTGGCTCAGATGCAATGGATCCAGCATTGCTATGGCTATATGGCATAGGCCAGCAGCTACAACTCCAATTAAACCCCTAGACTGGGAACCTCCATATGCCTCAGGTGCCACCCTAAAAAGATAAAACAAACAAAAAACAGCTGCCTAGGAAATCTCCCTAGTCTTGTTACATATTTTGAGTAAATGAGAAGTAAGCTATTGTTTGTTTGTATACTTACATTCAAGGTTAGGACATAGTTTATTAATAAAGAATAGTTACCTAAATTATCTTAACTAGTAATGGTTGCAAGCATAGAATTCCTATCATGACCATCCTCTTGATATTAATGCTTCTGAATTTAAAATGGTTTGTGTGTGCACATTTGTGGGTATGTATACATATGGATGCACACACATGTATATTTGTTTACATGTATACATATTTACCTATGAAAAATTGAACTTAGCCTGAGTTGGAATTTTTCCACTTGAATATAACAGAAAGGTAGACAAAGTTATTGAGGATGATTGCAAAGGCATGATGGTCATGAAACATCATAGAGTCAAAGCTGGGTGATGTGGGAAGTGATATTAGGGACATTGAAATGGATGTAGAAATCAATGAACTGCTATCCTTGGTTGGGGTCAAAAATTTAAAATGAGTTTATGATAATATTTAATCTACTACAGCATCTGATGAACTTTAGAAAATATGAGTCCTTAAAAATCCCTCTGTTACAGAGTTATTTGAACTAATTGAATAGAAACTGGAAATTGAGGAAAAGAAAAAAATATGACCTGGTTATTTTATGGCAGAAGAGTGACTGGAATGGTTAAAAACAAATGTAGAATCTGGATAGTTTTAGAGAAAAGTTAAAGACATTTCAAACAGAGTATTCTGACCCAATTTTGGAGGATCCCCTAGTACTTAGCAAACTTATTTCATTCCTCTTATTTTAATCAGTAGCTACTTCAAAGCTTAATTTTCCTCAACTCCCCACCCCATCCAGTCTTACAGACAACATGTCTTGTAATCAAAGACTGTCAGGTAACTCTTCAATTCTTTCCCCCCCACTAAATATACCAACATCAACATTTATATTTCTTCTTGTTTAATACATTATTTATGAAGATATTTTTGAAATTCTGGATGATATAGATTTTCTAGAAAGATAAAATTCATCAAAACTTAACCCCAGTAAAGTTTAAATAAATCAAGTTAGTAAACAGCAACCTTTAGAAAAAACACCAATCCTGGCTGGTTTCACAGGAAAATTATATAAACTTGTAAAGATAACCATGACATTTTATATCATGCTCTTACCAGTGGTAGCAGATTTTTTTCCATGATATTTGTATCTGAACTATTTTATTCAGTTACTTCATAGACATAGTTACCCCTTGTTATTAATACAGAAATGCACGCAGATTATATTATTCAATATCAATAAATGTATGGACTATTAGTACATATTATGTACCTAAAAAGATTAATTATACACACAACCAACAGCTATATGCCATCAGTATTCAATATAGGCACCTGCAATTGGAGGTTTTACTCCAAAGTCTATCAACCTTTTCTTTTTTTACAAGAATATACATATTATCGAGATGAAATGTTATGAAGTATTTGAGTTCTTTATATATAAATGAATTTAAATCACAAATGACAATAAAGTGTGAGCAATATTTATTTTTATAGATTAGAAACTGTTTAAAAGTTAATTCTTAATTTAAATCTAAATATGACAATTAACATAAGATAATAATTTATATGATTTCTTTAAAAAGTTTTGATTTCACTGTTTAACACATAAAAGGAATAATGGCAGTAATAGACTAGTAATGTTTTCTCCAAATGTGTCTAAGCCATAAACCACAAGCCTTAAAAAATCTAATTAAAAGAATGTCCTTGAAATTAAGATATAATAAGTAATATCTCAGGGTGATTATGTGTAGTGGCTGGGTCATTACCCAGCTTCCATAAAGTCTTTAGGACTGCAGATTTTACAAGTGGGGAGAACCATAACGTCCAAGAAATACAGCAAAGAATTAGAAACCAAGGCAAGAAAAGCAGAAAAAAAGTGGAGATAAGTAGAGAAGCCTAGTTTGAAAAGTTCAGAATTGGAAACAATGACAAGACAAATATGATGGGATAGCTTAGGTTCTAAGGTTTTGAGTACTTTCTCTTGGTGTTTCGATTATCTCCTCTTTACCCTAGGGTTATGTAGATGGTCAAACAACACCCAACACTGGAGAGACGAGATCTACAGAGGTTTATTTTTTAAGTATACTCACAGCCTGCAGTAGAAGACATTTGTGCCCCTCATGGCCAAATGCAGTTGTCACTCAGGAGCCCAGTGAATGAGTAAGAATGTAAGAAACAGACTTTGTAGTCATAAGACAGTAAGGTGATCCTCGTATTCCACTAGAGAATGTGATTTTCTTATTATATTTTTAGTATATGTGCTGCCGAAGCGAGCACTGATTTTCTTATTTAAGTAATCTCAGGCAGGAAACTGCAGCCCACTAGTCAGGCATAAGCAGGCAGTGTGCCTGGTCCCCATGATAAGGAGGTTGTTTGGCTAGGGATCTTATCTGTGACCTTATGCCATACTTGGTACTTCAGTGCATGAGCACATGCATGTGTGCTTGTAGATATAGATGAAGATACACACCTTTTTTTTTTTATTATTTTAGAACAGTTTTAGATTTACAGAAAAAGTGTAAAGATAGGATAGATTTTTCCTAGCATGTAACAGAGTTTTATTTTTATTAATATCTTACATTGATATGCACAATTGTCACAATTAATGAACCAATTTTGATGTATTACTATTGACTAAACTCTATACTTTATCATATTTCCTGTTTTTACCTAACCTCCTCCTTCTGCTCTGAGATCTCATATACAATAACACATTACTTTTAATTGTCATGTCTCTTTAGGCTGTTCTGGGCTATGATATTTTCTCAGATTTTCCTTTTCTGGTAACTTTGATAGTTTTAATGAATATTGATCAGGTACTTGTAGAATATCCCCTTATTGAAATTTATCAGATATTTTTATAATGATTTGACTGAGGATGTGGGTTTTTTGGAGGAAGACCATATAAAGTTACATTTTCATTTCATCATGAAAAGTGTACACACTATCAACATTCCCCTTTGATGTTGACCTTGACTACCTGATTGAGGAAGTGTGTGTTTGACAGGTTTCTCCACTGCAAAGTTATGCTTCCTCTGCCCCTCCTTTTTCCATACTGTACTCTTTGGAAGGAAGTCATTATGTGTAGCTTACACTTGTGGATTGGTTTCTTATCCATGTATTTATTTAATCATTTATATTAGTGTTGGATCTCAAAATTTTATTAAACACTGTCTTTTTTTTTTTACATATGACATACATATATGGGAAGGAATAGCTTCTTTGTTTCTGTAATAATACATTTTTATGTGAATACAAAATGTCTCTTCTTATAGGACACATCTCTTTTTATTACTGCTCATATACAACTTTGACTTAAAATATATGATCAGAAATTTAAAACCTGGTAGAATCTTAGAGATAACGTAATCCACCTATCCCACTTTACATGGCATAGTTAAAATATAGAACATTTAAGATATTTTCACATATCTGCATTTGAATAATTTGTTGGCTGGGTTAGACTCAATTCAGCATTCTAGCTCACAACTTTAAAAATCTAAAAGTGAAACATATAAGCTTGCAAGTTATATTGGCCACTGGCAGATATTAATGGATCCAAAATAAAGCAAAATAACTCAAGTAATCTATGTTTAAAATCAACGTGACTAAAAATGACAAAATGAGAATAGAAAAAAGAGGAATTCCTGTTGTAGCTCAGCAAAAGTGAACCCAACTAGTATCCGTGAGGATGCAGGTTCAATCCCTGGCTTCACTCAGTGGCTTAAGGATCCTGCATTGCCAAGATGTGTGTAGATGGCAGATGCTGCTTGGATCCTGCATTGCTGTGGTTGTGCCAGAGGCCCACAGCTACAGCTCGCATTTGACCCCTAGCCCGGGAATTTCCGTATGCCACAGGTCAGGCTGTTACAAAAAAAAAAAAAAAAAAAAAAAGAGAGAGAGAGAGGCTAGAAAAAAAGAAAGGTAAAATTAGAACAACATATTGTGAAAATTTTGCTCATCCAGAGCCCTTTTTACTTTGTTTAATTTTGTCTGACTATCTCTTATTTGAGAAGCAGTACCCTACATTCAAAAACATTAGTTTGAGAATAAGAAAATCGTGTTCCAGGTTTATGTTTAATCTGTTTATTCATCTGTAAAATGAGGTTATAATCTCTGTGATCAACAAGTTTTAAAATGCTATGGCATCCATGTTTACATAATTATTTCTAATCAATTGAAGATCAACCTACTAAAGATTTTTTTAACATTATAGAAATTCATAGATTATTTGGCTGATCATTCAAACAGAAATGAGTGCAAATGTGATACTAACCATCATATTCACTGGCCTAAAACCAAGCCTGGGATTTACCTGAAAGAACATTTATTTTCATGTTGATAATAGCACAATTTTATATTCTTAATTAGTTTAGCAATTTCCAAGTAAGAGGCAACTTTGCAGGGCCTTTACTGACATTTTTATTAAGGATGCCATTTGCCAATCTTTTATTCAGGTGTGTTTTGTTCTTTCCTACGCAAGTTACTCTTGATAATCTGCCAACTCACAGTTAATGAGAATCAGCACACTAATAATTTGGACTCTTAGACCACTGTGACGGTGCTAGCAGCTCTATCAATCCAGGCAGTTAATGGATTCTCTTGTTTCCAAGCACATCTGGTGCTTTTATCACATAAGAAACAATCTAGTTTGCATCCCTGTCTTTTAATTAGTTAAAATAGCATAGATTTGAAACTAAGTATGATTAAACCACAGGATTTTTCCAAGTTAACAAACTATGTCAGTTTGATTAAGGGCCTTCTAATTTCTAAATCATAGATTTATCAACATAGAAAATAAAATTTTATTATCTTAGTTGTTAGAAATGAAACATATCCAGAAAAAAATTTGTTCCCATTATAATACTTAAAATTCATGTGGGAAACTTGTAAATTGCAGTAAGATATACTCATTCTTTACTGGTCAACCTGTAAAGAAGCAAACACACTGATTCTTGCTTTAGAATGCCAACATCTTGGGTGTCTGGAGAACATTATTTTTTTAAATTTTTTGAAAAAATTCTGTAAACATCCAGAGAATTTGGTTATGTTTTTCTCTTTTCTGGCATCTCATCATAGCATTTTTTATCAGATGGGGATTTTGTGAAAACAGTGTTCAAATTCTGTTTAATACCTGTTCTATTCCCAAGAACGAATTTCTTTAATTAGAAACCTAATAGATTCATTTCATTTTGGGTATATTTAACAATTTTGATAGATTTTTCACGTTTTTAATCATTTATGAAAAAACTATTAACTAGAATTACAATCAAAGTGTCAGGTTTGATTATAACAAAGACCTACTTTAAAGATCTCATTGGTGTTTTAGTAACAAAACCTTTTTATTATGGTTTAAACTGACTTATTTTATACTAAATCATATTCCATTGTTCCAATGACAGAATTAAAATGAAAAAGTGCTCTATTGTGAACAACTCCAAACGTCTGACATTGGGTGACAGTTGGAAATACTACCTTTCTTAACAAAAGTTTATGAAAACATTCCTAACTGGAATTTGATCATAAAGTCTAATCTACTAAGATAACAATGTTTCCTTTTAAGATCTGTATATTCTTACTGTCCTTCTATAAATTAATAATATTTAAGATTAATAATTTATTTATTTTCTACTTATTTACTGGTACTTTGAATAATGTAGTTAGATTTATGACAGTTATATATCCAAGATCCTATTTGTACTGGTTAAAATTTTTACCAATATGTTCCTAAAGTTGCCACTGAAACGTAGATGCTTATAAAAAAAAAAAATGAATATCATTTCCTATGGAGGTCAGCATGGCCTATCTAAGGAAAAAATATCCAGTGTACCAAGGGACTCCTACATCTTCTTCCCTAAGACACAATATATCTTTAATTTCTCCCTGAGGCAGAAGACAGAAAAACCCAGCAGGATTTGCTAGATACATTCATATCTCATGAATGCAGTCCTAAAACCCCAATTTTTCCCTTCTCTCCAGTGCCTTGAGTTTTACTATTTTACATTTTTTTAAGAACAAAGTATTTTCTTTTTGCCTCTGATATTTAGGAAAAAAAAAAGATTCTTCCAATATTTGAATGTTCCTTTTTTTGGTTCTCACTTAATAACACTTATGAATATTTAGCTATGCTTATTTCATTTGTTTTATATCTACCTCTTTGCTTAGAACTTTAAAAGGAGCAACTCTTTGATAATACTTGAACACAGTAATCATTTTCATTGGCTGTATTTTAGTAAACACATTAAAGTAGACTAAAGTATCTCTGCTTCACAGGGAAAAGTAACTCAGGATCATATCTAAACAGTTTGAAAACAATAATTTTAGATTTATCACATGATAGATATAGAAAATTTAAATATGAAAAGCTAAAAGAAGAAAAATTATTCTCAATACTCAAGTACTTAAATTTTTTATCATGTATATGCATTCCCGTCTACTATTTTCTGTACATTTGGAAAACACATATAATTTTCTGAGTTGATGAAAATGACATTGTTGTTTAAATTTCATATCAATTAAACTCATAAACATTTAATTTTGTATATGGCACCTCTTTATTTGCTCTCAATGGGATCAAATTTTCTTAGATTTATTCTAAATCCTGTAAACATTCACATCTTTTTCTTTTCTTAATTTTATTTTATTTTTATTAGAATATAGTTGATTTACAGTGTTGTGTCAATTCCTCCTGTACAGCATATTGACCCAGTCATAAACATATTATGAAACATCCCACCTTCTCTGCAGGATGCTTTAAATACAGATATTCCAGAGATTTTATCTTGGCATATTCTACTTCACAAATCTCTACCATTTCAATGGCTTTGGTCACAATCCATATGCCTAAAACTCTGCATCACCATGTCTAAGCCACATTTCTTTTCTAATATAGTAACTTTAAAATTCCTCAGGCCTTCTCTACTAGAAATTGAGGGGATTTAATTTTTTTTAACCTTTCGTTTGTTTTTGTTTACTGTCCATCACTATTTACTTTATTTGACGTGCTTTTCCCCCAATGCCTTCCTTTAGCTAACTCATGTCCCTAATTTAAGTCTGAGCATTAAAATTACTTCTTCAGTGAGGACTTCTTTTACCTTTTCATTTTTGCCTATTCCGTTTCCTCCTTTTCTCTCATGCTCTAATCTAGATTAAAAGCCTCTGGGGAGTTCTCTTGTGGCTCAGCAGGTTAAAGATCCAGTGTTGTCACTGCAGCAGTGTGGATTTGGCCAAGGAAAAAAAAACAAAAAAACTCTGTCAGGCAATTTTATAGCACCTAGCACTTTTAATATTTTTATAAACTCTATGGAGGCTGAGGTCACATTCAACACATTAACCTTAAGGTGTATGACATTTGTAATTCTCGATAATATTTTATAATTTTGAGTTATTTTCAGTGAAATTTGCATAAGACAAGCCAAAAATCTTAAGGCAGTTATTACTGTTAATGCTTTATTTTAGTATAGTAGAAATGGAATTGAGTTTTCAAACATATTCTAAACATGAATTTAGTTCTTTTTTCTGACTATAATCTATTATGAAATGTAATGTTGATCTGCAGAACATGAAAGCTACATAGCAAGGACAATATTTTAAAAGTAATATGACTGTGACCAAGTTACATATATAAATATGTTTAAATATTATTATTTATCAAAATAATAGCTGAGATTTCTGGGTAGGCCCCTCAGATTCATTCCTTTTTATGTCTCCAAATTTCACTGTGTTTTTTAAAAAAAGTGGTATAGGATGATAGACATGCATTTTTACTGATGACTTACTATCATTCTCCTCATATAACAGTAAAAAACAGATAAAAATAAAGTCTAAATTATTGTATATGATCCACCAAAATTTTAATTTTTACTTACTGTGGTAAACTTCTTTTATCAATGATAAATGAAAGCAACAACTTTGAGTAATTTTTGGTAATCTGTCCAAGAGAACTCTTAAATAGTCTATTCAACTTTGAGTCTTCCCATAACTCCATAAAATATTAATAACACTTATTTTTCTAAATAAAATAGAGAAGCTACACCTTATCCTCAACTCTATCAAAAATCCAAAGATTATCTCATCTTTTTGACATCAATTTTTAACACTCTTTATATCTGTTCTTACATTAAATTCCACATAGATTAAAAATCTACGAACTGAAACTAAAATCCTTTCAGATGCTTTTATCTGACAGACTTCAATTGTGATAGCCTACAATTTAAGCTAATGTATAAACAGAAAAAGCAGTTTTCAAATCCATCAGTCACTTAGGAAAATGATTTTCTACCAAGTGACACATTTCATTCTCTCTGCTTTATGTGAAACTTTTCTCTGGAAATCTACAGACATTAAAACAAAAATAACAATCTCATTTTCTCTGTTCTTCCCCCATTTGAAACCCTGCTGTTTTTATCCAATTTATTCATTTCCTTTTTCTTCCGCCTCCTGTGGAGAGTTCTAAACTATTGCATTTTGCTACATAGTTTATGTAGGAGATATATGGAACCACTTAGAATGTGTTATTTGTAAATGACTTAATCTACTTCCTTTATTTTACTATTTGTCATTTTTTTTCATAGTTTAAATCGGTGAACCACAGTTAAATAATTAAATTAAAATATGGAGAAATTTGTCACATCCTTTAAAATAATGACAAAAATCAAGAAATAAAATGAATTTGCAAAAATATAGGAAATCATGGTTCTCATTACTGTGAAATATGTATATCTTCTTTTACTGTAAATCTTTCTAAAATCTTGATTATTTCAATTTTTCAATTTATCTTTCAAAGAAAAGTGTGATGAGGTCAAAACTATCTTTCCTAAAGACATGTGAAACAATTTTGCAGTTTCTTGATATTTTACTCTGTGTATTTGATGAAATTTGATACCAAGAAATATATATTATTCCATATTATCCAGTTGGTATGATACATAGTTGCAAATCAGTATTATATTGTATGAAATTTAGTAAATTGGCTTTGTATAGCATTGATTTTCTTAACTCTTGATTTGCCTTTTGTTCATTTTTTAAAGTTTTATTGAAGTATATTTGATTTACAAGGTTGTGATAATTTCTGCTGTACAAAAAAGTGAGTAATACATGTACACACATCCATTTTGTTTTTTGGGGTTTTTTTCCCCCACATAGACCCACAATCACAGAATATTGAGTAGAGTTTCCTTGCTATAAAGCAACTCTTGATTTACTTTTGAACACTTTTTTAAAAAATTTCTACAACACCATGCCCATTTGAGATATAATCCACATCCCAGCAATAAAAATTAAGTAAATAGAATTGTAACAATAATACATCAAACCTGTAATTTTTCCATTTTTAATTTCTAAAATGTGAAGAAAAACAATTGTTCATTTCAGCTCAAAAATGAAGTATACCTAACCAGCCAATATGAATTCAGAAGGAATACAACAGTAGTTCAACAAGGATTTTATGTTGCACAGGACATTATATGACTATCATATCTGGTATTGAAACAAATATTGAATTGAAAGAATGAAGGATTTACTGTGTCTGAAATGGTATTGAATGACTTATAGGAGAAGGAATGATTTCTAGGCAGAGAAGTGAGGAAAATCCTAGATGGGAGAAGGTAGTGGGTTAAGGCTCAAAGTTGAATGTAGGACCAATGACGACCTGGGATGTAACAACCAGACTGAATATTGTGAAACTGTCATCTAAGAGACTATTACAAGGAAGGCTTCCACTTTTGACTCGGCAGCCACTAAAAACTGTTGAGGCTTGTGACATACTTTACATCAATAAAAGAAAATGATAGAGGATATGTCTAAGAGATGTTAAGATGAAAAGAGAAAATTTGTGTGGCTCTTTCAGTCATTCCTTTTGCTTTTGCGATGAGAGCAAGACTGTCGCCATGTCAATGCGAACAAGAGTTAGTTATTGGAAGATACATAACCACCAAAGTATTAGTATGGCATTGTAACAGATTTGTGTGGGACCAAAAGGAGGACCCAAACAGGAATTTTCGATCCTGTGTATGTCATTGCTAGAATTTTGGCTGCCTTAAACAAGTGATGCATGTATGGAGGAGACAAGGCAGAAAGTAAAGGCTGAGTATAGCAAGAGAACTGTTGAATCTATGATAGTAGAATAATCAAAATTCTTAGAATTTCTGGTATAGACAGAAACTAATGCTGTTTATTAGACATAGTTAATACTTCTAGTAAATAGATATAATAGAAAAATAAGTTGCTATTTACCAAGTGGTTACTTTATTCATGAAGTTAGGGATTATGGGTGGTATAGATTATTTTAAAACAGAAAAGCCTATTAACTTCTTTAATTATGAAGAATTATGACACATGATAAATTTAAAGGCATTTGTTGTTTGAGGTGCACCATTTCTGAGGAGAAATGAAGACACTGTTAGAGAACTCTTTGTTAGACGCTGTTCCAAATTAGAACATAAAGAGCCTGGTTGAAGCTCTCTGTATTCTGGCTTCAACAGCCTGTTCAGGAAGAAACTTTCTGCCCCAAGGTTAAATAACTTGTATTAAATGTCCAATATTCATCTTAATTGTTTTCCATATTTTTTTTGCCTAGAACTACTTCTTTTATTATGTGTCAGTTACTGAGCCTTCCCACACAAATTATAATCCTTCTAGAATTTGTCAGTGAGAGAAATATAAAAAAAGACATTTTAAAAATTACCAGTACTGGTACACCAGAGAAATATTCATAAGTACCAGGGAAGATGTTCCTTTTTGTTTTTCTTTTCCTAAGTTTACTGCTGAATCAGAAACTACATAGGGAATGTAAGCCCTGAGATAAAGAAAGACATCTGTGACCCAAAAATGTTCTATTTACAAATTCCCAATAGTCTTGCTCAAGACGGTAATTTTCCATTTTATTCAAGCTGTATGGCTTGATGTCATCCAAATATCATACTCATGTATTTAGTAAACTCATATGTAATGCTTACTCTGAGACAGTCACTGCTTGAAGTGCTTTACTTATGTTATTTAAATCTCCTAACAACACTGAGATAGGTATTACCATTATCACCACTTTCAGTTGAGGTAATTGAACAGAGGGAAGTGAAGTAACATTTCCGAGGCACACAGCTGGTTAAGATGAAGACCTTAACGTTTCGAGTGTGTCCTATTAACCACAGTACTGCACTGTCTCTATATCCATAGGAATTAGTGTTCCCATCATCCTAGAGGAGGCCTCCTGATCTTTTCTCTGCCTGCCTAGCACAGGTAGCAAATACATTTGACTAGAGTTAGAATTGGGGTCTATTCTATTTAGGGCTTCCTTGCTTTTCATGCAGAGACACAGTCCATATTTTCTGAGAATTGGCTTTGGATTACTTCTCTTGAAATAGCAAATTCAGATAACAAATTAAGGAATATTGTCATGAAAGATATTGTCATGAAATATTTTCCCTAAAATCACTATATGCAAGAATGTAACGTATAATGCTTTGAATTTGCAAGAATAATGATGTTTGTAGCTTAGAAATTTAAGTGCTGCTGGGAAAATGAGAGTCAAGTTCATAAAATAACAAATCAAAACTTTGTAGATTCTGGAAATTAAGTGGAGAGATGAGAAATATACCTATCCCAATAAATCTTAAGACTTCTCAAGGAAATGAGAATGATTTTTAATTCTCTGGGCCTTGACCAGAAGAACAGGAAGTAGAAGAGCAAATACGTCAGGCAATAGTAAAGGAGAGGGTAGAAGTCATTCATGTTCTAATCTCCTTCCTCCCTAAAGATTTTCAACAAGTCAGGTTTGAGCTCAGGAGCAAAGACATTTTAATTGGATAATAAATTAATGTTGTAGCATTGACAGGACTAGATTAGTTTATTGCCTGAAAACAAAATTGTTCATTAAGAGTTGAAAGTCACAAGAGAAACTAAGCATTATTTCTAGGATTATAATCATGTATAAGGAGGACAGATCCAACAAAAGTACTATAAAAGCAGTGATGGCAAAATAATAATTTGCTTCATTTTCTCTTTCTTAAGCAATCAAGTTATATTCCTTTTCCTAAGGTTTCTATCTGCAAATTGGCTATTCATAGAGGGGAAAAATGCATAATACCAAGGCTACTGCCAAAAGGTCAATGTCCATACCAATGTCTTAGCTTTTATGATCCTAATGTGATCTTCAGAACATCTCCACCTTCCAAATATCAGGTAATCACATTTTCTAAGATCCCAACCATATTTAAATGCCTATTAAAGTTTATCCTACAAAGTAATGATAGGAGTGATCTAACTTATACATATGCTCTTTCATATGAGTGAGTAAAAATTGTCCACATTTTTCTTGGATGGTGGTACACCAATGTACTTCCCTTAGAGCTCATTATCAACCCCTTAGAATTTGAGTCACATTATAAAAAACGGAGGAAACTTTTTGGAATTCTAATAGGTGACAGGGTAAGTAGAATAAATTTACATTTGGTAAAACTGTTTACCACATGAGGAAATAAAATATATATTTATTTTAAAAATTCAGTATTCTAAGATTGTAAATATATTTGTACTTATTCTCACCCCCACTTTCTGCTACAAACATAAAATCAATAAAGAAATACATAATCATAAACATGAAATTTTAAATATATGTATATATATATTCATATACATATAAAACCACTCTTATGGTTAGTTTATTTTATCCTGTATTAAATACTGACAGAGAAACTCCCATAACATCTATCTATCCATTTTATTAGTATAACAAGTTGGACCTGAGTTAGCAAAGCATAAACTTGGATATTGAAAAGAGAATTTTTTTTTTTCTGAAAACTCTGAAATCAGAACTCAGGTAATTAATTCAGATATTCTCAAAACAAACTGTTTATTAAAAATTCTAAAGAGCTCTTTGCCTGGGAAAAATTCTTAGTGTGATTTTACATAAAATCTATTGATTTAAATGTTACCCTATCTAAAAATTCCTTCATTGATATACTTAGAAAAATCTTTCACCAAATATATGGGTACTGTGGCCTAGCCAAATTGTCCTCCAGTAATCACTATATGTAATTAAAATCTATCTGAAATAAGAATGATCAAAAATATTAAAATATAAATTCAGATGTATTTGTCATATTCATAAATGTAAAAAGGGGCATACTCACATAGTAACAAAAAATTATTTAATTTTACTGGAGTATAGCTGACTTGCAATGTTGTATTGGTTTCAAATGTATAGCAAAGTGAATCAGTCGTATATATAAATATATCAATTCTTTTTTCCCATGTAGGTTATTACAAATCATTGAGTAGATTTTCTTGTGCTATACAATAGGTTCTCATTAATCATTTATTAATGTGTATATGTTATTCATGTATCTATTATTCTCACATTCCCATTTCTTCCCTCCCCACAACTGTGTCACATATGGCAAACATAAGATTGGTTTGAAATATGAGTTTGTTTCTGTTCTACATATAAGTCCTTTTGTATCATTTACATTAGATTCCACAAATAAGTGGTATCGTATGGTATTTGTCTTTCTCTGTCTGACTTCACTCAGTATGAAAATCTCTAGGTCCATTCATGTTGCAACAAATTACATTATTTCATTCTTTTTGTGGCTGAATAATATTCCATTGTATATATGTACCATATCTTTATCCAATACTCTGTTGATGGACATATAGGCTGTTTCCAGGTCTTGGTATTGTAAATAGTGCTGCAGCGAACACTGGGGTGCATGTATATTTTTGATTTAAGAATTTCTCCAAATAGATCCCTAGAAGTCAGATTGTTGGATCATATATATGATAATTCTATATTTAGTTTTTTAAGGAACCTCCATACTGTCCTCCATAGTGGTTACACTTATTTACATTTCCACCAACAGAGTAGGATCGTTCCCTTTTCTCCATACTTTCTCCATCATTTATTGTTTGTAGACTTTTTTTTTTTGTCTTTTTGCCATTTATTGGGCCGCTCTTGCGGCATATGGAGTTCCCAGGCTAGGGGTCTAATCGGAGCTGTAGCCAACAGCCTATGCCAGAGCCCCAGCACTGCAGGATCCGAGCCGCATCTGCAACCTACACCACAGCTCACGGCAACGCCGGATCTTTAACCCACTGAGCAAGGCCAGAGATCGAACCCGCAATCTCATGGTTCCTAGTCGGATTCGTTAACCACTGTGCCACGACGGGAACTCCTGTTTGTAGACTTTTTGATGATGGCCCTTCTGACCAGTGTGATAGCTCATTGTGGTTTTGACTTGCATTTCTCTAATAATTAGTGATGCTGAACATCTTCTCATGTGTTTTTTCACCATCTATCTTCTTTTGAGAAATATCTATTTAGACGTTCTGGCCTTTTTTTGATTGGGTTATGTGTTGTGTTGATATCAAACTCCATGAATTGTTTGTGTATTTTGGAAATTAATTGCTCATTGACCACTTCATTTGCAAAGACTTTCCCCCATTGTGTAGATTGTCTTTTCAGTTTTACTATGGTTTCCTTGGCTGTGCAAAGCTTTTAAGTTTAATTAGGTCCATTTGGCTTACTTTTGTTTTTATTTTCATTACTCTAGGAGGTGGATCAAACAAGATATTGCTGTGATTTATGACAAAGAGTGCTCTGTTTTCCTCTATGAGTTTTATAGTAGTTGGACTTAAATTTAGGTCTTTAATCCATTTTGAGTTTATTTTTATGCATAGTGTTAGAGAATATTTTCATTTAATTCTTTTATATGTAGCTGTCCAATTTCCCATCACCACTTGTTGAAGAGAATGTCTTTCCTCCACAGTATGTTCTTGCCTCCTTTGTCATAGATTACTTAAACATAGGTGTTTGGGCTTATTTCTTTGCTTTCTATCCTGTTCCACTGATTGATAGTTCTCTTTTTGTTCCAGTATCATAATTGTTTTAATTACTCTAGCTTTGTAGCATAGTCTGAAACCAGGAAGCCTGATTCCTCCAGTTCATTTTTTTTTTTCCAATATTGCTTTGGCTATTAGGGGTTTTTTTTGTGTTTACACACAAACTTTAAAATATTTTGTTCTAGTTTTGTGAAGAAAGTCATTGGTAATTTGACAGGATTGCATTGAATCTATAGGTTGCCTGGGTAGTATAGTCATTTTGATAATATTGATTCTTTCAATCCAAGAACATGGTATATCTTTCCATCTGTTTGTGTGATCTTTGATTTCTTTCAACAGCATCTTCTAGTTTTCAGAATACAGGTATTTTGTCTCTTTAATTAAATTTACTCCTAGGTATTTTATTATTTTAGACATAATGGTAAAGGGAATTGTTTTTATAATTTCTCTTTCTGATATTTCATAGTTAGTGTATAGAAATGCCATTGATTTCTGTGTATTAATTTTGTATCCTGAAATTTTACCAAATTCATTGATGAGCTCTAGAAGTTTTCTGGTGGTATCTTTAGAATTTGCTATGTATAGTATCATGTCATCTGTAAACAATGATACTTTTACTTATTTTTAAATTTGGATTCCTTTTAATTTTTTTCTTTGATTGCCATGGCTAGTACTTCAAAAATTTTGTTGAATAACACTGGTGAGAGTAGAGATCTTGTCTTTTTCCTTATCTTAGCAAAAATGGCTGTCAGTTTTTCACTGTAGAGAATGATGTTAGATGTGGGTTTGTCATACATGGATTTTGTTATGTTCAGGAAGATTTCCTTTAGGCCCACTTTCTGATGAGCTTTTTTAGAAATGAGTGTGAAATTTTGTCAAAAGCTTTTTTGCATCTATTTAGAAGTTCATTTTTTTTTTATCTTGAGTTTGTTGGTGTGGTGTATCACATTGGTTGATTTGCAAATATCAAAGAATCTTTGCACCCCTGGGATAAACCTCAAATCATCATTGTGTATGATCCTTTTAATATATAGTTAGATTTGGTTTGCTGATATTTTGTTGAAGATTTTTGCCTCTATGTTCATCAGTTATATTGGCCTGTAATTTTCTTTTTCTTTTTTGGGGGGGTATCTTTGTCTGGTTTTGGTATCAAGGTGATGGGGGCCTCATAGAATGAACTTGGGAAAGCTATTTCCTCTGCAATTTTTTGGAAGATATTCCAAAGAATAGGTATTAACTCTTCTCTAAATGTTTGACAGAATTCACCTGTGAAGCCATTAGGTCCTAGACTTTTGTTTTTGTTGTTTTGTTTGTTTGGTTTTTGTTTATTTTATTTTTGAAGTTTTTTAAATCACAGTTTAAATTTCAGTACTTGTGATTTGTCCATTCAGATTTTCTATTTCTTCCTGGTTCAGTCTTAGAAGGTGGTACTTTTGTAAGAATCTGTTCACTTGTTCTAGGTTGTCTGTTTTATTGGCATATAGTTGATTGTGGTATTCACTTATGACTCTTTGTATTGCTGTTGTGTCAGTTGTAGCTTTTCCTTTTTCATTTCGAATTTATTGACTTGAGCCCTCTTCCTTTTATTCTTGATGAGTCTGCTTAAAAGGTATATCAATTTTGTTGATTTCTCCCAAGAACTGACTTTTAGTTTTATTGATCTTTATTATTTTCCTTGTCTCTATTTCATTTATTTCTGCTCTGATCTTTATGATTTCTTTCCATCTACTAATGTTGGGCTTTTTCTGTTCTTCCTTTCCTCTAAGTTGCTTTAATTGTAAGGTTAGGTTGTTTATTTGATATTTTTCTTATTTCCTAAGATTTTATTGCTATAAACTTCCCTCTTAGAACTGATTTTGCTGTGTTCCATATATTTTGAATTGTAGTACATTCATTGTCATTTGTCTCTGAGTTTTTTTTTTTATTTCTTCCTTTTTTTTTAGTGATCTATTTGTTGTTTAGAAGCATATTGTTTAGCTTCCAGGAATTTCCTTTTTTTTTTTTTTTTTTTTTTTTGCTTTTTTCTCGTAGTATGATTTTTCATAATATTGAGGGTCAGAAAAAAGTGCACAATATAATTGGGGGGGTTGTTTATTTGTTTTTTAAATTTACCAAGTCTTGATCTGTCGCCCAAGATGTGATCTATATTGGATAATATTCCTTGTGCACTTGAGAAAAAATGCATATTCTGTTGCTTTGTGATGGAATGTTCTGTAAATGTAAATAAAGCCTATTTCATCTACTGTATCATTTAAGGACTGTGTTTCCTTATAAATTTTCTGTATGGATAATTTGTCCATTGATGTAAGGGGGGTGTTAAAGTCCCCCACTATTATTGTGTTACTACTGTTGATTTCTCCTTTTAAGTTGCCATATATGTTTTGGTGCTCCTATGTTTGGTGCATATATATTATAATTGTTACATCCTCTTCTTGGATTGATCTTTTGATCATTACGTAGTGCCCTTTTTTGTCTCTTGTGATCTTCTTTATTTTAAAGTCTATTTTGTCTGATATAAATATTAATACTCCAGCTTTCTTTTGACTTCCATTTGCATGTAATATTTTCTTCTATCCCTCACTTTCAGTTTGCGTGTGCCCTTAGGTGTTAAGTGAGTCTCTTGTAAACAGCATATATACAGGTCTTGTTTTTGTATCCGTTCAGCCAGTCTCTGTCTTTGGCTGGAGCTTTAATCCATGTATATTCAATGTAATGTACGTACTTAATGTCATTTTCTTATTGTTTTGAATTTGTTATTTTAGGTCCTTTTTCTTCCCTTCCTCTTTTGTTCTGTTCTCTTGTATTGCTGACTATTTGTAGTGTTGTATTTGGTTTGCTTTTTCTTTTTTATGTGTGTGTCTATCATGGTTTTTTGGTTTGTTGTTCCCATTAGATTTTGATAAAACTGTCTATATACGTACAAAATTGGTTTTAGTTGTTTAGCTCTTAATTTCAACTGCATTGTCAATGTTCTGCATCTGTCCTCTCCTCTTCTCATGCTTGTCAGTTTTGACATCATATTTTTCAGTGGATGATTTCCTACTTTATGTAGAAAAAGTTTCTTATTGTTGACAAAAAAATATATCAATTTTTAACAGAAAGTATGCATTTAAAATAAACATTGTATTCTAAACAAAAAGTATGATAGGATATGTGAATACTTGTCCAAAGTTGGTTAGACTACTAACATCATGGAATCGTTCAAAGAAAACAAATATTGGGAGTTCCCATCATGGCTCAGTGATTAATGAGCCCAAATAGCATTCATGAGGATGTGAGTTCAATTCTTGGCTTCTCTCTATGGATTAAGGATCCAGCATTACAATGAGATGTGGTGTAGGTCACAGACATGGCTCAGATCCTACGTTGCTGTGGCTGTGGTGTAGGCCAGTGGCTAAAGCTCTGATTCTACCCCTACCCTGGGAACCTCCATATGCTGTGGATGTGGTCCTAAAAAGACAAAAAAAAAAAAAAGAAAACAAACATTGGGTAACTTAAAATTACGCTCTAAATCACAGTACATCAAATAACAGAAAATCAATTTATATTAAAAAGAAAATGAGCAAAAATCAGTAATATATTTACTGTGATTTAATTAGTATTTTCAGATAATTTAAGGTTAAATAAGAAACTCAAATATAGAGTGCATCAGAAAAATAATTGATATTGGCAATCTAATTGATATGTTAAATAACTATTTAAAAGAGAAAAATTACGTTAAGTACCTGAGCACTTATTATATATTTCCCAAGTGCATTTATATAACTGGATTGTACAATATTAAAGATAATCCTCAGTGAATATTAACAAATAGAAATAACTATCCATATTTATTTCTGTACAAGTAAATGAAGACAATTCCTATGAATCTCCATTCAAGGGGAAAAAGTTTCATGGCAAGTAATTTAAGGAGGCCTTTTTTTAAAGAAATTTTTGGTCAAAGAGGAAATCCAAGCACATCAACACTCAAAAATTGCAAAATACTTGATAAAAATAATAAAATATTTTTGGGCATGATATTATGCACTACAAGTAAAACAGAACTCAGATTATTTCTAGTCTTAATAAATTAGTTAAACATAAAAGAATAAAAACATAAAATAAGTTGTTTTAAACTTTAGGAAAAATAATTTGAGAAAATGACAACAAAGTAAACCCAAGCTGAAGAATGTATTAGTGAATATAGAGTAATAAATATGAAATAAATTTGAAACCAGAAAGGTAGTAGTGAAAATAGAGAAATTCAAGAGATTTTTCACAGCTCTATAGGGGGATAATCTTAGCTCTAAAAATCAAGGAATTCAAGAAAATCAGATAACATAAAAATTTTAAATTTATGAAATTAAATATATAAAGAGTTAAATCTGCTAAAACTTGGATGAAATGAATATGACCTTAAGAAAATTATCGAAACTCTCTTCAAATGAGAAAAAAGAATTTACCAAACTGATTACCTTAAGACAAGAAAAAGAGAGAGAAAGAAACTGATTTCTCAAAATCTTCCCCTCTAAAATTTGAGGTCTGCATTTTCAAGGTGATTTCTTTCAAAAATTCAACATAAACTGGCAACTTTTCCTTTTGTGTTTTATTTAACTAGTGTAAAATAGACACCAAAAGGCTTCAAACTGAATAATAGAGTTTTACATATAAAGTTTATTCTATATTACAATATCTAAGTACAGAATTTAATGCTACATTAAATTAATTGTAAACTATAATGAATAACTAAGTTCAGCTTAATAACATAAACTTGTTCAATTTTAGAAAATTTACAATAAAATTTCTCTTGGAGTTCCCCTCACGACACAGTGGAAACGAATCCAACTAGGAACCATGTGACTGCAGGTTCGACTCCTGGCGTCACTCAGTGGGTCAAGGATCCGGTGTTGCTGTGAGCTGTGGTGTAGGTTGCATATGCAGCTTGGATCTGGCGTTGTTGTGCCTGTGGCGTAGGCTGGCAGCTACATCTCCGATTGGACTCCTAGCCTGGGAATAGCCATATGCCATGCATGAGGCCCTAAAAAGACAAAAAAAAGACAAAAGAAAATTAAAAAAAAAGTTTTCTCTTAATAGTTCATATGTTCCTCATCATGGGTTGATAAGCGAAAGATCGATTTATGATAAGACAATTAAAAAGAAATGAATATATATATTTAGACACACCAGAAGAATTTTCTCATTATAGTTGTCATTAATTATCATTACTTTGAAAGTACTTATGAATGCAATTAGAGAAGACAGAAAATGAGAAAGAAAAAAACCAGAAAGACAAACAGAATTACAAGTGTTCTAAAATGGTATAATTGTATTCTTAGAATCCCCCAACCCAATTTACCTTAAAACAATTAGAAAATAAATGGAATTCCCGTCGTGGCGCAGTGGTTAATGAATCCATCTAGAAACCACGAGGTTGCGGGTTCGATCCCTGCCCTTGCTCAGTGGGTTAAGGATCCGGTGTTGCTGTGAGCTGTAAGGCAGGTCACAGACATGGCTCGGATCTCACGTTGTTGTGGCTCTGGCATAGGCCAGCGTCTACAGCTCTGATTAGACCCCTAGCCTTGGAACCTCCATATGCCGTGAGTGTGGCCATAGAAAAGACCAAAAAAAAAAAAAAAAAATTAGAAAATATAATTCAATAAGAGGTTGATTTACCAAGTCATTGTGATAAAATAAATCTCTGTTACTCCAAAAAGTAATCTTTTACAAAACATAATGCAAGTAAGCATACCATTTAATGTAAATAGTAAGTAAAATGATAAAATTCTTAGAAATATTGTTAGGAATTGCTTATTGCCTATGTAAGGAATAATTTAAAAACCTAATCAGGAACATTAAAATGACCTGAATGAGTGAAAAAGACATACTCTTTTGGTTATCACAGTAGATTGAAAAAAATATTCCTAACTGCTCCTGTATCTGGGACATTCTTGCTCTTGACAGTAAAACACAGGGAAATTATATTGTGTCAATTTCAAAACCTTGCACAATTCCTCATTCTCTTGAAACCTTATCTTGCTGCTAGAACTATCCAGGCTAGCCTGATGCAGGATGAGAAACCACAGAGAGTGGAGAAGGGCTATCCCAGCTGAGGCCCTCTGTATTGATCAGGGTGCTCCAGAGAAAGAGAATGGATTTGTTTTAAGGAATTTCATGGTCTGGCAAGTTTGAAATTCTGTAAGGCAAACTGGTTGGCTGGATATTCAGGTAAGGATTGATTATCTGAAATTTTTAGTACAAGGACTGGGAACTCAGAAAATTTTCTGTTTTTGTCTGGAACTATAAGCCTCTATTCTTCAGGAAACTTCAGTCTTTGCCCTTTAGGCCTTCAACTGATGGGAAGAGAACCACTTATATTGTGGAGGGTAAACTGCTTTGCTTAAATTGCTTGTAAATATTCACCATATCTAAAACTTACCTTTATAGCAACATCCAGATTAGTGTTTGATCTAACTACTGGGCAACATAGTCTTGGCATGTTGACACATCAAATTAACCATCATGCTATACTAGGCCAGCAGGCCTTTGGACAACTTAGCAACTCACTATACAGATACCTGTTGAGCCCTGCTGAGAGCAAAAGTACCACCTGGCTGAACTCAGCTCATGTTGCCAACTCATACATTTAATTAGTATATTAAACCTCTAACTTCTGGGTGATTTGTTATAGCAAAAGCTATCTGATTCCAAAGTAAAGAGTAAATATGAAGATATTTCATTGTAAATTGACCTATAAAGTTAAGTTATTTCCAATAAAATCCCAATAAGCTGTTTCTTTCTTTCTTTCTTTCTTTCTTTTTTGTTTTTCTGGAAACATTTTACACAGATTTTAGCATTTGAATGGAAAAATGTGCATAGGAGAGCAGAGAAATTCCCGCAAAAAATGTTAATAAATAATAAAATATAAAAGTCATCAAATAGATTAGCTCTGAATATGAAAAAAAGATCAAAATAATAGAAAAAATTTCAAAAATAGGCTTTGAATCCATGAATTTAATGACATGATAAAACATGAATTTAAAGTCAATAGAAAAAAACTTTGTTACTCTAAAGTTTGGACTCTCAGCAAAAAAAATATGCTATATGTATAAAAATTTTCATTCTTAAACTTTTTCCCAGCAACTGAATATATCGTAGATAAAAAAAGAAATATGTGTGTCGCAGTATTAATTAATGTACAAGTTTAGCAGAATAAATAATAAAACATTAATATAATTTTATTGTGTTAAAATTTATTAACATAAAGATTAAAAAGGAAATAACTTGACTAAAAATAAATGAAACTGTTTTTATCTATAAAAATCTACTGTGGTCAGGAGTTCCTGTCGTGGCTCAGTGGTTAATGAATCCAACTAGGAACTATAAGGTTGCGGGTTTGATCCCTGGCCATGCTCAGTGGGTAAAGGATCCAGTGTTGCCATGAGCTGAGGTGTAGTTCACAGACATGGCTCGGATCCTGCATTGCTGTGGCTCTGGAGTAGGCCGGCGGCTACAGCTCCAATTCGACCCCTAGCCTGGGAACCTCCATATGCTGCAGGAGCAGCCGAAGAAAATGGCAAAAAGACAAAAAAAAAAAAAAAAAAAATTTACTGTGTTCATACTGGGATGCCACAGTTGTAATAACAATTTTGTTACTATTTAAAGAAGATATTGTAAATAGTAAGCCATGATAAAAAATCAAGAGGACATAAAAGGCAATTCTCATAGAGAAAGGTAAATTACCTTTCTAAAACTATTTCAAACATGCATAAGTCCACTTTTATATGAATGAGTTTGAATGCCATTTAAAGTGTGTCAACCTTAGACAACAATTAAAATATGGTTGACCTTGACAGAGGTAAAAAATGTATGTAACATATAGTGTGGGAGGCAAATGAGGAAAAACAGGCACCCATACACTTTTGGTGGAAACGTAAGTTAATATGATTTTTTTAGATAGTTATTCAATGCTTTTTAAGTTAGAAGTGTACATAATCTTTGATTTAGTTATTCTAATAGGAAATTATCCTACTGATCAATGCTTAAATGAATGTAATGATTTATATAAATTTGAATAAAGGGAAATTTATAATAATAAAATACTCAAAACAATCTAAATTGCCTTAAAAAGATGGACTGGCTAAATAAAGTATGCCAAATCTCTGAAAAAGAAGGGGTAAGACTATATATTCAGTGTTCCAAAATGTAGACAAGGAGACTGTGGAATGACATTTATAATGAATAAAGTTTAGATAGATAAACAGATAAATTGAGAAATGACAGGTGAGAGATGTCCGCAAATACGATACCTATCCCTTTATGTTCTTATCCTTCTTCTTCTCTATCTCTCTACCTCCCGCTGATTATGATATTTTAAATATATACATTTATATGTGTATGCAAAATTAAAGTGTTTACAAAGAACATTCTAAAGGAACAGAAGTTGTTAATTATGTCTGCCTCAGGAAAATTGATCATGTGGAGAGGAAATAAAATTAACATTGCATTTATTCTTCATTAAACTATTTATATTTTATCAGGTACATGTGCTATTTTCATAACATAAAAACAAATACCTTGAGTAAATTCTGAATATCCTTATTCCTTTTTTAAAAATTTTGACTTTGGGATCTTATTCACTGAACTATAGCAGAAGGACTGGAAGCTGCTACTACCTTACTTCAGTGTTTTAGTTTCCCTTTGGTAGCATTACCATTTAAAATACTGATATACAGTATACCCAGTCAAATTTGAATTTTAGATAAACAATGGGTGTTTTAAGTATAAATATCTGTCATACATTGCATACAATATGTAACTTGCTAGATCTGGCAATCCTACCTTTAGTATGACATATAATGCAAGAATTATGATTGTATACTTAAATTGATCATATAGCTTAGTGTAAAAATCAGAACGTATCTTGAAAGTAAAGGTGTTCATATCTGTAATTACATCACATCAAGAAACATAAACTAGGTCTATGCCTGGAAAACTGGATTATCAGGTAATCCTGAATATAGCTCTTCACTAGAAGAGTTAGGACAGAGATAGGGATGGTTGAAAGAAGCTTGGTAAGGTGAAATGTCAAGCACTGACTATCATTCTCTCTTTTGACCAAAGTTACTAATGAACATGAATTCCACTACCCACTCTAGAAGGATCTAGTTTATCTCTGCTTAGATGCAGCTACTTTTTAACTGCTGTGGAGAAGGGGAAGAAAGCAAGTGAATTATAACAACTGTGTATGGAAATCAGTTTCTTAACTTCACTGTAAAAAAAGGGAAAGTAATAGAGTAAGAAGGAAGCAAAAAGAATAATCATTATCTCAGTAATGTTTTCAATCTTAAAAAAAAAAAGGTTTCTATTATGTAATCCATGTAATGCTTGAATATACTGCATCCTGGGAGCAGCTCCATAATTTATACTTACTGTACCACAGGATATAAGTCCACATTTTAACAAACTAGACCAAAAACTGTTAAAAATAGTATTACAGATTCCAGTCCAAGACAATATTTAAAGAATATTTACGAGAGTTCTGTAAAAAGTCAGTTTCCTGGTGGGAGTCACACTCTAAATGCAGTGACCTATGAAGAAATTTTTACTCTTTAAAGCTTGTCTGCTTCAAAAGGTGGTTTGCTGATTGTGAGGAGGAAAGAGTAAAAATTTGTGTTTATTTTATATTTTGATTCCTTCTTTATAGGTAGGTCTAAAGGGATAAGAAACACCATGAGCTCTCTATCATGTTTGTGTTCTAGGTATCACGTAGATTAACACTAATGAAGGGAAAGTCACCTGGAGAACTTACGTTAATAATATAAACTGAATGTAGCTAATATTTAAATGCTGCTTCTTTGTAGGATATTAAATTTTGTAAATCATTCAGTGTTATAAATGGCCATTTGATTATCCACAATTCCTAAAAGAAGTGGTATACACATTCAAATTAGAACAGTATTGCAAGAATTTATGTAAAAATGTGTGGCGGGATGTAGGAAAAAAAAAAAAAGAGGTAGTAATGAGACCTGAGGATAGTTATTAAATGTTGAAGCAAAGAGTTCTCTGAAAGTTCTGGGATTTTTTTGTCTTAAGATTACTATTACCTTCCAGTGAGTAACAATGCTAGGCTGATGACCTAGGAAAGAGGCAGGCAGTAAAATAAATGACTTCATCCTCTCATATCCTGCCAGGACTCCCCATTGATCAAACTATGAGAATCCAAAGGACAGAAGACATAAATGCATTAAGTGATGTAAATCAGATAAGTCTTCTGGGATAGAGAGGATGGTGGAGTAGAGCAAGGAATAGATCTGGAGGGGAAACAGAGAGTATATGCCATATTAATTCAACCAATAATTATTAAATGCTTATTATACGCAGGAAATTAGTTAGGTGTGGGAAAAATGAGCAGGACAGGGTTTAATCTTTCAAAGAAGATAATCTTATTACAGAAACTTTGAAGTTTATTGAATATTGAAGAGAAGTGAGACAAGTTAACCATGTCACACAAGATTCCCTCCCAAATACGCAAATAATGCTTGTTTTTTGACATTCAGATATTCAGAAACTTAGGTTTCTTACTTCTATTATCTATCCACTAAAATAGTTCATATTTATAACCATGTAAAGATTTTCTTATTTCAAGATGGCATCCAGTTTCTACCTAGTCCCTTGCTAAATCAAATGTTAAGCAAAGTTCCTGTCGTGGTGCGGTGGTTAATGAATCTGACTAGGTACCATGAGGTTGCAGATTTGATCCCTGGCCTTGCTCAGTGTGTTAAGGATCCAGCGTTGCTGTGAGCTGTGGTGTAGGTTGCAGACGCGGCTTGGATCTGGCATTGCTGTGGCTCTGGATTAGGAGAGTGGCTATAGCTCCAATTCGACCCTAGCCTGGGAACTTCCATATGCCACAGGAGCAGCCCTAGAAAAGGCAAAAAGCCAAAAAAAAAAAAAAAAGTTTAGCAAGATGGACATAGAGATTTCAATATTTGCAAGCTTCAGTGTTTTGAAGACAAACTGTCCTTATCTCATTTCAACTAATCCACAGCACAAAGTGCCTGTAATTGCTTTACATCTCCTTCATTTTCACAGTCTAAATGTAAATCTCAAGTTTAATCTCTTTCCCTACCTCCTCATCCAATGTAGAAAGAGTCTCTGATTAATAGCTGGCAGATAAATATACAGCTTCTTCAGGATTTTTCAATACTAAAGAGTATATTGTTTTCTAAAGGAGATTTTTCTCATTTTTCTGGGATATTTATTTTTTATAGCTCTTGGATATTTCTAACTCTTAAAAAATGATTTAAAAACCATTTGTTTCTATATACTAGCAATAAATAATCCAAAAAGGAAATTTAGAAAGCAATCACATTTACAATAAGATATGAAATAATAAAATACCTAGGAAATATTAAGCCAAAGAGATGAGAGACTTCTACTTGGAAGACTTTAAAACATTGCTGGAAAAGATTAAAGACCTAAACATTTGGAAAGACATTCCATGTTCATAGATAGGAAGACTTAATATTGTTAAGATTGTTAAGGTCCATATATTCAATACAACCCCTACCAAAATTTCAGCAACTTTTTTTTATGTAAGCTAATAGGATAAGTAGATAGATAGATAATACCAGATAGATAATGGACATGTGTATATCAGATAGATATAGAATATAAACGTATGTGTTGATATATATATATATACACACATATATATATAATATTGAGTCTGTTCTATGGAAAATCCTAATATAGCAGAAAAGAACTTCATGGAGAAAGTAAAAGACAACCCACAGAATGGGAGAAAATATTTGTAAATCATATATCTGATAAAAGTTTAATATCCAGTATATGTAAAGGACTCCTATAACTCAACAACAAAAGATAAACTAGTTTAAAAATGGGCAAAGGACTTGAACAGATATTTATCCAAAAAGATATGCAAATGACTGATATGCAAATGAAACGATGCTCAACACTATCCACTAAGAAAATTCAAATCAAAACCACTATTAGGTATCACTTCACAACCATTAGCATGGCAATGATTTAAAGCAAACAAACAAAAAAAAGGGTTGGAAAGGATGTGTAAATTACTGATGGGAATATATATTGGTATATCCATTGTGAAAAAGAGTATGGCACTTCCTCTAAACAGAAAATTTGTTATATGACCCCAAAATTCCATTCCTAGGTTTATTCCTAAAGTAACTGGAAATGGGGACTTAAATACTTGTATGCCAATGTTAATTGAAGCATTATTCTCAAAAGCCAAAAGAAGAAAATTACCCAAGTGTCTTATTAGAAGAACGGATAAACAAAAATTCCATACAGTGGAATATCCTTTAGTCATAAAGAGATGTTCTGATACATGTTACAACATGGATGAACCTTGAAAACATGCTAAGTGAGATAAGCCAGCAACTAAAAGACAAATATTGTATGATTCCATTTATATGAGTGTATGGAATAGACAAATTTATAGACCCAAAATGTAGAGTAGAGATTATAAGGGGCTGGGGGAAAACAGGAATGGGCACTTATTGCTTAATAGTCATAAGGTTTCTGCTTTGGCTGATGAAAAATTTTGGAAATAGTGGTAATATATTGTACAATATTGTGAATGTAGTTAATAACACTGAATTTTACACTTAAAAATGGCAAACTTTATGCTTTTTGTATAAATACATTTTACCACAATAAAATGAAATAATGATTCATACTTTGTGATGGAAAAAGGAGTTTTCAATTATATAGACTGGTCACTAATCCTCATTGAGAATATGATAGTTAATAGAGACAAGGAATATTTGGAGGTATTACCCATGCAGGGTCATCTGGTAGAATTATGCCCCTAAAATAGAAGACTATGCTGTAAGCTCCTGGAAGCCCATATGGTCGAAGTAGAATGTGGGAAGAAAGGCAAGAATTAAGGTCAGAGAGTTAAGAAAGGCAGATAAAAATAGCAATACGGGAGTTCCCGTCGTGGTGCAGTGGTTAACGAATCCGACTAGGAAACATGAGATTGCGGGTTCCGTCCCTGTGCTTGCTCAGTGGGTTAAGGATCCGGCGTTGCCGTGAGCTGTGGTGTAGGTTGCAGACGCGGCTCAGATCCCGCGTTGCTGTGGCTCTGGCATAGGCTGGTGGCTGCAGCTCCGATTCAACCCCTAGGCTGTGAACCTCCATATGCCACAGGAGAGGCCCAAGAAATAGCAAAAAAAAAAAAAGACAAAAAAATAGCAATACATGTAATAAGAACATACAATGTAGAAAAATATGGCATGGGCAACTTATTTAGTATGGTTCATGAAAAAGCAGAGGAGGTTGGCTGTGCTAATTGGGAAGCCAAAGTTTAATTTTCATCATGATTCATTAAAAATACAATGAAAACTTGTGGCCACACTTTTGGGACAGGGTTTTAAATAATTTTGCAGGAAGGGTTCTATTTTTCAATCATTACTATTATTTCTCATTTATTCCTTAAGGAAGTAAGTGGAACCAAATATTAAAATATTTTTCTGAGGATCTCAGTGTATTCCAAATAGATGTAAATGCATCCTCTGCCCTAAAATTGCCTTACAGAGTCTGAAGCACAGAAACACTCACACAAACAATGTATGCTAATATACTTCCTCCCAAGGGTGTGTATAGATTTATTATTTGCATAGTTTCTTGTACTTTATTTTTTTAGGAACTTTTATACACACTTGGGAATTAAATTCAGAAGAAAAGCTTCTTAAACACTAGGGAGATGAGGGGGAAAGTGTAGGCATAAGCAATTAATTAAAGTTTTTTTTTTTCCCCCAGAGATACTCATCTTGGAAACAGTGCTTTTTTTTTTTTTTTTTTCTTTTTCCTAGAAACACTTATTTAGGAGAAATATTAAAGGCTTTCACTTAGATTTACTACCAGGATTTTCTTTACAAAGTAAATTATATAAGAAAACAGTTCTCAGATTTAAATGTATACATATATATCAAAAAACAAAAAGCTGGGAGTTTCCGTCGTGGCTCAGTGGAAACAAATCTGACTAGCATCCATGGGGATGCAGGTTCAATCCCTAGCCTTGCTCACTTGGTTAAGGATCCAAAGTTGCCGTGAGCTGTTGTATAGTTTTCAGAGTTCACAGATGCTGCTTGGATCTGGCATAGCTGTGGCTGTGGTGTAGGCCAAAGGCTACAGCTTTGATTTGACACCTAGCCTGGGAACTTCCACATGCCATGAGTGTGGCTGTAAAAACAAACAAACAAACAAAAAAACTATTTTATGTTTAGCATTCATTGTTCCTATGCAATTTTCTCTGATGGGGAACAGAAGAGAAAAAAAGCATCATGACATTTTATATATATATATGAAATTATGTATGTAATTTACATAGATATACATATGTATACATATATATACATCTACATATATATATGTAGACATGGATGATTATATATAATCTGTAGACCAAGTAAATAATATTTGTAAGTCCCCATGACTCAGAAAATGACAATGCAAGGCCACAAGTCTAGTCTTAGTCTCTACAAATAATTTACAGAAAAGTAGTAATAAGAAAAATCTTCCTTTGTTGTTCATTACTCATTGTTAAAGTATTCAGTGATGTGAAAGCCAGTTGTCCTTTCCTTCAAAACACGCTTGGGTTGGCAATACTTTTTAAACGTAGGTGTTATGTGTATGATAGAGACCCAGTTATTGTAATACCTTGTGATTTAGAGGTCTATAGGTGTTCAAGGAAGGTCACTGATTGTGAAAGAGAAATCAGAGTAATTAAAGTTCAAACAAGTGTGGATATGAAAAATAACACCTGCCATCCTCACTGAATCTTGAACTCTTTCATTATTTTGAAATAAAAAGCAATAAATCCAAAAGTAACCTCAGATAATATCTAGGTCAACTCACTCACTTCACAGATGAAAAGGAGAGCCCCACCGAGATTTAATCCTCCCTCCAAGGAAAAGGCTTGTAAGTAGCAAATCTGGTCCTAGAACATTTCAGTTTTCTTCTCGATATACCATACTCCGTCTTGCTTTCTAGTCACTATTGCTTAAAGATAGAGACAAATTAAAAATGAGAGTCTTAATTCACCCTGTTGAAAATAAGAGATTTTCTTCTCATCATTTTTGAGCATTGATTTTAGAACTGTTGTAACTGTGTTCTCCTTTCCTTGAACTGTACATAAATAATTTTGAATACTAGACTGGCATTTGGTCAGCTTTATGACCTAGCAATGTCTTTCTCAAAAACCAGGGAGCCATCTTTATGAATCGTAACATCAAGGAAGAGAATACCCTATTTCCCTGTTTCTATGGGAGGATAGGAGCCGGTCTTTGGTAGGTAGCTCCTTCAAGTTGCAAAATAACTTCCTGTCATAAAGATAGAAGTTTGATTTTCCTCTGGATAAAGCCAATTAGCTAGCATAACCCAATTACCAAGTAAAGGTAAAGTTGGGATAGACTACTTGATGCAAATGGTGGTGTCAAGTATTCTTACTTGAGAATTAGTTGTTTACCTTGAAAACATGTTTGTAATGAATTGTAGCATTTGGCTCTAGAAATGGGTAAAATTCTGTCTTTATAATCTCAGTGGATTTCCTGTGATGGACATCACATTCTAGTTTAATGTTTAGTAAATATTGAAAGTATTTCCCCTTTCTACTGCCTCGCGGAAGGTTTCTCAGCTGGGAGAAGTTTATGTTTAAATTATATTTCCCCAACACACTACAATTAGTTTGTCTTTCTTCCTTCATTGTTACCTCTTAGCATTGATTCTTTCCTTTAATACTTCAAAAAAATTGAGTGTATGGGTTAGGAACTGCACAAAAGATGAGAGATAACTAACACTTGCTTAAATATTAATTCAACATATTTGTATATTCTTCTGTTTGGAAATTAATACTATGACAGGCATTTATTTGTACAAAAACTAGTAAAATGGGCCATTATCTTCAAGAAACTGACAGAAAAGAAAGACAATGGATCAATAATTCTAATACATGAGGGTTAATTAAATGATAGCAGTGTACATGAGATCCTCTGCAGTGTAGTGGTTAAGTGCAGAGATCACAACCCCAAGATTTCAGAATTTGACACAATTTTATTGCTTATAAGACCAGGACTTTAGTCAAACTCTTTGCCTCAGTTACCTATGAATGGAATATTATCTATGGTGTAGGGCTCTTGTGAAGATTAAATGACAATGTGAATTATGCCTATTATAACATATACCCTTTACAAATCTGAGCCAGTTGTAATAGTCTGTAGGAAGAACACTAATAACCCATATGGATAGTGGTTCCCATGAGTTCTGAGGATAGACAAAGTAGAGGTGTGAAACAGTACTATACATGTGGAGAAGTAAAGTATTTGCAACTCAGGGTTTTGAGGAGTTAAATTGTGCATCACTGATTGGGGTCATCATGAAGACTCACTTTGCCATATTTAAGAAATTAGTCCTCAGTGTGGCATTGAAGAAGTTTATTGGGAAGTGCCATAACCAGACTTATAATTAGCATGATACCAATATATTAAAATATTAATTTTGAGTCATTGGAAATAGAGGAGATAAGAATAAGGTATGATTCAGCAATTTAATTGCCTGATATTTTTACACACTGAAACTCCTAAGCATACTTTTAAATTACACTAATTAGTAATGCAGTTTCTCATCCATTTCTGAGAATTAGATGGGAAGATGATCTAATTCCCCTTATTTAAAATTCCTGTTATCTGAGCATTAAGAAAAATTATGTTTTTCTTGTTTTACCTGTTTAATTTTTGACACTATAGGCTCTTGATATTAAAGTTAATAATCAAATATGTGTTCAGTCACATGTCCGTGTGTATTTTGCCTACCACATTCTGGCACGGGAAAGCCTTTCTCTTAAATATAGTATGCACATGCACTATCTAAATGTAATTCTTTCACAGATACTCAAGAAACGTGGCACAGCAGGTACACATGCTGAAATACCATGTCTGTATCTCCCTGTCCTTAGAGCACTTCAACTTCTATCTACTATTTTATGTATTTCAAAGAACTTTAGGCTGGAAAAATGACTAACTCTAATATAATTAAAATCACATATATACAAAAAATTATAATGAATTCCTCCAATGTTTTATAATGAATTATTATATTTTAAATTATGTGAATCTGCATGCTCTAACTTTTGCATCTTGTCAGCTTTTGCCAATTCAGAAATGTCTTTATATCTTTGGCATGAATATTTTCCTTGAAGGGAAAGTAGACAAATGTACATGATAAAATATTGAACAACAAGGAGTGAGATAAAAATATAATGGTTACAAAATCAAAACATAGTGAGATATGGAGAGGAAATGAAAATAAATAAGGAAGGAGAACAATAGAGTTGAAGAATATTATATAAATATTGAGATATCAGAGAGTTATATAGGTTTATTTCAAAATGCCCATGTTATCAGTAAACAAATAAATGAGAATCACATTGAAAATAACAACATTCTAAAATACAGATACGAGGCTATGACAACTTGAGAAAAGTAAATTGTTCTCCTGGTAGCCAAAGTTGGTTTCATCTTTTCTATTACCTTGCTTTTAAATTTTCATACTGAAGAGTTAGGGTACCTTTTCACATAAACAAAAATAATCTCAAACTAGTTGAAGAAATCTAGAAAAAATTAAACTATAGTATATTTAAGGTAATATATTTTAATGCTTTCAATGTTAGAATTTAATATTTGGAAGCTTTTTTTTCAATTTTTATAAGCCTAATAGTGTAAAGAAAATATATCTACACATGCTAAAACTATATTTTCTCTTCTCACTTAATTCTTTTAAAATGCCAATTTCATACATTTGAATGACTACGACTAAACGTATATCTTAAAAGAAATAATTTGCAATTTTTTCCTGTGAGTGAGAATGAATTATTCTATATTATACAGTAGAGTAAATGACAGATATCAATTTGTCTAAAACTGAATTAAATATATGTCCCCAAACCCACGAACTTCACAACCTTTCTCATCTTCATAGTGACAATTACCTTCTTTTAGTTGCATAGACCAGAAATTTTGATATCATTCTTAGTGTTTCTATGTCCTTCACACTTAGAATCTAATCCATACATCCTGACGCCTTTATCTTTTAGTCGAAGTCAAACCACCATCATTCTCATATGAGAGTTCAATAAGTATTTATTTAATGCGTTAATATGTTAATGAATATGAACATTATTGGTCTAAAAACCTTCTGGCCAACTAGCAGTCTTCAGTTTAGAAATACCTAAAACTTATTTAAGTGTCAAATATTGAAATACTATGTGTTCGCTTATATGTAGGTCTTCTCTAGTACAATAAAAAAGCACCATTTCTCCAGATGGAAGTTACTCTGATTCAGTAATGCTGTTAAAGATAACGCAGTTATCACTCTGCCACAGATGACGTTAGTTAAAGCTGACAGCAAATTAAATAACTACTTATCACTGGCTGAATTCAAGCTGCAGGATAATTAAAAGCCTGCAAATTTACTTTCAGTCAAACATGAGTAAGGAAGCAAGAAAAGGAAACTGAATGAGATATTCTAATTTTTTCCTGGACTTCTTAAGAAATATTCATATGATAATTTGCGAAAGAGTATTTTTTTTTTTTTAGAGCAAACAAGGAGGTATGGTGTCAATAGCTTTCATGTAATCTGTTAGTTTAATTATTTTTTAGGAATATGAACATTTTTCACCCTTAAATAAATTGTTTTAAAGTGTATTGCATTCTATATTTGAAATCATTTGCAGGGGAATATTAAACAATTTGCTTCATTAGGTAATCATTGATTAATTATTAGACTAAACTGTGGTTATAGAAAAGTTATTTTAGTATTCAAAGGAAAGTAAAATCAAAATTGTTTAATTTTAGGAGCTCCCTTCGAGGCTCAGCAGAAATGAATCTGACTAGTATCCGTGAGGAGGCAGGTTCCATCCCTGGCCTTACTCAGTGGGTTAAGGATTCCGCATTGCTGTGAGATGTGGTGTAGGTCATAGTCATGGCTCAAATCTGGCATTGCTGTGGCTGTGGCATAAACCGGTGGCTCCAGCTCCAATTGGACCCCTAGTCTTGGATCCTCCATATGCCATGGGTGCAGCCCTAAAAGGACACACACACACACACACACACACGCACACGCACACACACACACACACACACACACAGTTTAATTTCATTGACAACTTTACCAAAGTGGAATTTTAAAATATAAAGTTTGTTGGGTAGGTGTAGAGTTTACAATCCTTCTAGTATTTTATTTAATAAAAGTCAAATATCAAGGAAAAGAATCAGATGATAGCATAAAGGAGTATTTAGATATTGTGAAATCTGGGCTTCTTATTTTACAGGCCTAGAAAGGTTAGCTGTTTAAATAATGTCATTTTGGGGACACTCTGTTTCAGCTTTACCCTATAGGGATATATGCTGTGATTTACTGCCCAGATCCCCTTTAATAAATGAGAGAATTATTTCCCCAGCTACTAGGGCAACTGTCAGAAGATGGCCCTTAGATTCCTGTCCTCTTTAGTCATTACCTTGGCTTAAAAAGTAGGAATTGCCCAAGGCCCTACCTCCTTCATGGGCAGCCTGTATCTAAAAACTATCAGCGTGGCAATTAAGAACCCAGACTGCCTTTCCCCAGTGTGAAATAACTTGGAAGGCCATTTCAGCTCTAGAGTTCCTCCTTAAATGAGTGAAAGCCTTTTTTGAGTATGTCATCACTCAGCTTCTCTTTGACCAATCCTCTTCCTTCTCTGTTCTTCTGTAGTGCCAATCCCAAGAACACTCCGAAATAAGTTTCATTGTCAGCACCTAGTTTCAATGGAATCCAAAATTCAATACCCTAGAATGCCTAATATGGGACTCTATTCACAGTGCTTTGTTTTTGTGGGTTTTAAGGAGTAGATTTGGAGCAGCAAATCCAAAAGAAATGGATTAAGGTGGAAATTTGGGTGATGAATGAAAACTGCATAAATGTAGGAAGCTATAATTAACATAAAAACATTGAGGGCTATAATAATTGACCGGCAAACAATATTGCTTGATAAATAATTTGTTTACCAAAATTTTCAGGAATAAAGACCTGATTGAGATAAAGAGGTGGTTATTGGGTTTTTTTAAGGACTGCATTCCATGAGACACAGATTCAATAAACACTCAAATTGTGTTCCACTGGACTACACAATGGAGGAAGCATTTACAAAGGCAAAAACTGCAAAGCCACAGTTAATTACGTAACTTTTTTTAAGAATTGTGATTGGAGCTGGCAAGAAGTAAGAGGATATGTTAAGTGAAGATTAGTTAGAATCTAAAATGGTTACATAGTTGCAAGGCTAATACTTGGGACCACAAGTTTGCAGTTAGCAGATATTCTAAAAACTGCTAGGTGGTGTGGTCCTTGGGTTTGGTACAGTTCAGAAAGTTCAAGTTCCCAGTGATATCGGAATGTGTCTGAGACCAGATCCTCAGTGGCCTCCCAACTACATTTGCTATGCCTGAACTGTGATTAGTCTATTATTATTTCATTCTGTCATCAAGCTGAATAAGTGCAAGAATAGATTTTCTTATCCATTCTACCACTAATTCTTTCACTGTTGTAATGGTCTTATGATTGATCTATCTGCAGCAATTTAGAGTCTGTTGTGAATATGCATTCACTAAATAGTAAAAGTGATATTTTCCTGATATCTCTAGTCTTCTAAAATCCTGAATTCCACATCATCGAGCAATCGTTTCACGTTCTTATGGGCTATCACCACTGATGTCTCATTAGATTATTGAAAGGAATCAAACTGCAAGTAACCTGCACATCAAGCACTGGTATCAATCAAATAAGTGTTCCTCCATTTTTTAAGTTTTCTGTATGATGAGGTGAATAATAAAATACATATATGCTTAGATTTTTTATCATTATATAGTGTTTCAACAACAAATGTTAAGTATACAATTAATACACTGAGTGGGGTATCCATAAATTTTTTTTTATTAAAATGAGGACGTCACAACTAATAATGCTTGGGCCACTCAGGCTAGAAAAAACTCATGCTCACCTCTAACATTACCTGTGGAGTGTACTAGTTTTTTATTACTTCTGTAACTAATTAGCACAAACTTAATGGCTTGAGACAATTCAAGTTTATTATAGTTCAATCGGTCAGAAGTCTGATATGGGTCTCACTGGTCTGAAGCAAATATCAGCTAGGCTTCCTTTTTTTTCTAGAGACTTGAGACTTTTTCCATTGTTTTTTTCCAGCTTCTAGAGATTGCTTCTATTTTTTGGCCCATGTCCCCCTTCTTGCATTTTTGTATCTCATCTTTCTGATGTGCCCTAAGACCCCCTCTTGCATTTTTAAGGACACCAGTGATTAGTTTAGATCCAGGTGAATACCCAAGATAATCTACCCATCTCAAGTGTTGATAATTATCAACTTTGATTGAGCATGCAAACATAATGCCCTTTTACCATGTAACATAACATGTTTACAAGTTTCAAGGCTTAGGACATCTTTAGGAAGCCATTATTCCATCAACTGTATGCGGCTACTACTAATATTGGCTACTGGGCCAATTGGAACTCCAATCCATTACAACATGGCATTTATTATGCATATATGCTCAGCTGAACTTCTTATTGCATCTTGGGCTGTCTTGCTCTTGTAAGCATTGAGCCTACCTCACTTGCTTCTCATGTGTTATCCTAAGTCTTTCCAAAAATGCATGCATTGTTCCCACTTGCATAAGTTCCCTTTATTTTTCTTACAGTGGTCTCCCTCTGCTCAGTCCAAAATAGTAGTAGATGTAAAATACCTGTAATTTCAACCAATTAATGTTTGACTGGAAGACTTGAGCTAAAAGCATAGTTTCTGAAATATTTTTGTGCTTTCCTTATGTCCCAAATGTATTTATTTACTCTTTTCTTGTTACCCTGTTCTGTCTTAAAAGGAAAGTATTTATAATTTTAGTTCTGTATTCCTACTATAAAGATCAGTTGTCTGAAGTTGTTTTTTTTTTTTATTCCTCCCTTTAGTATCCATGCATGGTAGATGTTCAATAAATATTTCTTAAATGGAAACTCCATTAAATGTTAAAAAACGAACCACTTCTATTCTAACACTTCTACTTCAGATAAGTGAATTTTGAATTCAGAGCCACAGCCCTACCTTTGAAAGTGTACTTGTCAGCAGGATGCATATCTCAAAAATTACAGACTGCCCTTAGTTGCTGAGCCTGCTGTCCTCCCTCCTAGTCAAAGCTTTGAAAGACAACGGTGGAGCTGGACTCCTATAGATGATCAATGGTTTGATTGTTCAGAGAGTTTCGCATTCCTTTTACTTTCCCCAAGCTGATATTTATAGATATTTCCCTTATCCAGTCCTTCTCCAGCATAAAAGACACACTCAACAATTCTCATGTATTATATGCAAGCTTAAACAGTTGTCAAGAGGGGTCAGTATGGCAGAGTTAAAAAATTAATCAATGCTGAAAACTTCTCAAATAGCCTGATTATTTTACAAAAGATACACATCCATGAGGAAATGTACAATAGGCTGGTAACTGCATTATCAGTATAATAAGGCTTAATGTTAATAAGCTTATAGAAGACCGTGTTATACAAACTTGAAGTTTAAACAAAAGCTTTTCAGGATACAGTCTCAAACTGAAAAGATAGACAGAAACCATTATTTCCAAAAAAGAAAAGTTACTTCAATGATTAGAATGTTGAAATAGAGATGAAATACATCTTTTGGGCTTAACAGCAAAATTGTGTTTCCAAGTTTTATGTGAGAGCATATTTAGATCTTTATTTAGTGCCATCTCTAATATATTATAAATTTGTATTAGGGAGTTTTTTCTAGAAGAATATTCTACAATAGCAAAATTTTAAAGGATAACTATAATACAAATAAAATCTTAGCACAGACTAATAAATAAGTAAAAGTTACTGTTTATTTTTATTAACCTTTATCTCTTTCTATGGCCTTAGTATATACAGTGACTAGAATTTATATATCAGGCAGTACATTCTGAAAATGTACTAGAGGTTTCAGGTAAAATACAATTGTTTTATGAAAGGAAAATTAATGATATACATATTAACCATTAGTGTTTTATCATATTTTAGACTAATTTCAACCATTAGCAAAATGTACCACAAATTCAAATTCAAAATGTCCTAAAGCCAGAGTGAACCCTAAAACACAAAATATGCACTGGATACTGTGAAAGAAAGGGACAAAATTAGTATGCATTGGAAGAGACAAGGGACAGTGAGGAGGTATTTCTAAAAGTTGTCTTTAGCACATACAAGCCATTCAAATAAACTCTAGTAAATTATGCTGTGCCGGCTATATATAGAAAGGTTCAAGACAAGTCACCTTTGACTCCCATATTAAATCGTGTCCATTCACACTGTCTCTCTGAGGCCACCATCAGAGACAAGTCCTGAAGCCCTGGATGTCGCTCCAACAAAACAGACATGAGTAATACCTAATGCCAGATTGTAAAAAGTGCCTTAGAACATGACATGACACTAAATATTTCTTCAGAAGTTTGATATGTTGTGATGGCAACAAGCCACAGTCAGAAAACCTGTGATAATACAATTGGTTAAAACTTGGTAATTTTAGGAGTAATGAATGAAGAGGAATAAAAATAGTGCTGACAGGGAATTGTTTTAAATAATTATGATAATATATAAGAGGAAAATTCTCATGGTGGATAGAAACAATATAAAATATATAATCTGTAGCACTCTTTTAGTAGATTCAGAATAGTCTTCACAGTGAACAAGAGACACAAAACTATAAATATATATGGAATGATTTTTCTTTTCTACCAATGAAATGAGACCAAAATAAAGGGACTAGTGTTCATAAATTATGCTTTTGAAAAGTAGCTTCAGATTCCCTCAAAAATATGTGTTACAAATCTGACTTTTTGCAGTGTTTCTATTTCTGGTACATTCTACTGGTCAAAGCACCAGGGACATGAAATTGCCATTAGTTCTGGCTATTAAAGAAAAGGAGAAGCAATAAACTGCCATCCTCATCAGTCACATCTCAGCCTCCAATCAGAAAATAGAGGTTACCAGAAAGCAAATATCTGTTTAATAGTTTGAGAATTGTAATTTCTCTTAATATTTAGCAACAGAAAATTATTGGGAAAAAAAACTTGTTGGAGGCAAATATGTTAATTAATATAGAATGCCCATCAGTCACTAATTTTTATACAGAAGATCAGAGCCCATGCTCAAATCAAAGCTAAATTCAAAATGGCACTCTGCCTGCTATGAGCACTGAGAGGTGATATGTAATGCATTTATGATACTCATAGGGAAACTCATCCTGACAAATTTTTGTCCTGGCCCTTTTTTTTTAATCTAAGTGCTAAAAATTCATTGAAGCCTCCATCAAATTGGGCAACAAAGGACAATCCCAGAGGACTCAGAGCTGCTATAGGTATTTACCCTGGATTTGAGTAAAACGCTAGCAAAAGATTTCCAGAGGGGTGGAGTGTGTGGTTCTGTTCCCTGATACTTAGAGAAGTAAGGTTCAATTTTTATATTTTGATAATAAACTTTTAATGATTTCAGTTGCTAAAACTGACACTATTGTTGTTATAAAGTCATTCAGAATTTCAGTACCCAGTGGGGGAAAAATAGCATTTTAAAATGTCCTCTTTATCATCTTCATAGCTAAAGAACAGGGGAAATAAGAGGACATCAACTCTTATTTTTTTTTTAAAGCAAATAACCATGTAGAGAGAAGTACAGTGGCTAAAAGCACAGACCCTCAAGCCAGAAAGAAATAGTTCAAAATTAAACTCCTTCTATTTGTGTAACCCTGGCCAGCTTGCCAAATACCCCATACCTTAATTTTATCTCTAAAATGGGAAAAATAATAATACCCAACTCAATTCTGAGAAGAATTGCTTGTTTTTTGAAGATCGAGCAATTTATTTCTAATATATTCCTTTTATTATGATCAGTCCTATCATATATAGACCTGTTCATTAAAATCATCCCCTCCCAGAAATGTGGCTGTGGCTTAAAATCAGTTCATATGACATCATTAAGAATTATTATCTCCTTTATATACCTTCCTCCCTGTCTTTATAAACCTCAACTTGAATACATACTACTGAATACTGACATTAAGATACTGACATTAAGATTAGTTATATCATCAATGATTAGTGACTCAAAAGGCAAGACTTAGATAATGTCTATTAGATATCATCCTAAACTTCATTTAGAATTGAATAAAAGAGGTTTATTTACTATTAGCCAAAAATAATGTGTGTCATTGGACATGTTACCTCATTTTCTTTTTAGCCTCAGTTGTCTCATCTAAAAATGGGACATAAAAATAGATTTCTTAAAGTTTTTGTGAAAAATAAATGAGATAATATGTATGAATTCTTGTCCATAACACAATAATAGTTCTTACTTTCATCTAACTCTCAATCCCATTGTTTAGATTAGATTTCTGTAGATTTAAAATAAAATACCAACATTCTGAATTGTGTCAAGTTAATATTTGTTAAGGCCATGAGGAATAAATACCCACACATGCATATAAAAATCCTGTAGAATACGCCCTGCACTTTTTTAAAATAAATAAATATTGACAGGTACACGGAGGAAAAGTTATCAAAGAAACATTCTATTAAGTCTCTGGAATTGAATGGAAAACTCTGAAGAAAATTGTATTATTGAAAGAATATGTGAAACTGCCCATCCATACACTGAAACTTAGAAATAGTTTTCAAAAGAGTTGATTTTCTTTTAGAAAAGAAAATTTAAACAAGATAATTAAAAGATTCCATTGTTTTTTTTTAAATTTATTTTTATTTTTTTTTCCCACTGTCATGTTGCATTGCTATATTTTAAAGCTAATGACTTTTAAATTAATAAATTCAGATGCCATGAACCAAATGAATACACTGTTTAGGAAAATATTTGAAACATAATTCAGCATTTCATATTATTTGTACATATGTAACTATAAATTGACAGTGAATATAAAATGAGCACTATTTTCCCAATGAAAGCACTCTATAAACTTTTTGGCCAACCTGAAAATGAAAAGATATACAGATAAAATAATATAGTCATATATTAAAAATCACATATAATACTAAATTTTATTTAATTTACAAAGGCAATGACTGTGTCACCCAAAGAATAACTAATGACTGAAAACTTACCTAATTTTATCATTTTAATAATTAATTAACCAATACATTTATCTGACATATTTTTTGAAGTTACTACCAAGTAAACTCTATAAGTTCTCAAAAGTGTCCCAAGTTGAGATCATGTCAATCAAGTGTGATTTCCTCAAAGATTAAACTGTTTTTGTTTTTTTTTAATAAAGATAGAGTATATGTATTTTTCCCTTTTTTTTCCTAGAGAACAATTAAAAACTCTGGGTGTTCTATTTAAAAATATGTGAATAACAGCAATAAAACATAAGAGACTGAAAAGTAGAGAGAAAAATATGAATTGGTTAGGGATCTTGGAACCCAAGGAACAACATGGTAGTGAGCTCTCTGTTTTGTTTTTTGTTTTTTTCCTGCTTTGCATATTCCAGACTAATTGCTATATAAGTGAGCAATCTGGAAATGTCAATAGGTACATACAAAAAATGCCAAATAATAGCTAGCTTTCTTTACTGAAAGAACTAGGAAAGGGACAGCCTAGGTTTTTGTTTAACTAAATCTATTACTACAATTTAATTTGCCATGTCTTTTCCTTTTTAGCCAAATTTATTTTCCTCACCCAGAAAACTCGTTCTTTTTTCATCCCGTGAAGAGTCTAAACTTTCCTCGAAAAATTTTTATTAACGTAGTTGTGTTGAGAAGTGAGCATATCTGATGGCAGTGGGACAGATCAAGTTATTTCAGTGGGAAAGGGCAGTGTTAGGGAAGTGCTGAAGTTGGGAAGATTCAGTTCCATTTTTCTAAAGAAAGTTTAGAGTGTCTATAAGATAACTCTATAAGAAATCTTATAGGGAAGAGTTTGGTCAAAGGGCACTAATTGGAGATATTGATTAATCGCAATAATCAGAATTTAGGGATTTCAAACTCCAACCTGTAGTATCGCCAAAATCTAAGACCATGTAAAGACTTCTTACCTTTTGAGGATTAGGGGAAATACTTAAAATCTGGAGACAGGGGCACTGCCAGAATGAATATTTGGTCAAGCCTCTTAAAGTGATAGGTCATGGTATAGATTACTAAGGCAACAACCTTGTTAACTAATTGGAAATATAGCACAGACTGATCTTAATAATAAAATTAAAATACCATTGTCAGAAGTAAAGTCTTCTTCAGGCTTGTAACCCTGACTCTTGATAATAATACAAAAGCTCAATTGCCAGCAGTAAACCTTCCTAAATATGGCTTTTACCATGGGAATGTTCCTTTTAAAGTCATATATACACAAATGAACCAATAAACTTTAAAGTTCTTTATTTCCTTTTTCACTAACTTAAAATCACATTGTTTTTCATTCAAACAAAATATTTCCTGTTCTTGCTGTTTGCATTTTCCCCTAATCTCTAATACGTTTAGTAAAAAGAGTCTTGATATTGTGCCACAAATTGCTGCATTCAATAATCATGACAGCCATTATCTAGAATGCTATTCTTCCTGTGGTAGCCACCACTCAAATACCACCACTATCTAGTTTCTCGTTATGCATATTTGTCTTTTATGAAAACTTTTTTTGAAATGCTGCAGTCTCTATTGTTCCCAGTCCTTCTAACCAACATTAAAATATAATGTGTATCACAGTATTCTGAACTTCTAAGTTTTTAAAAAATTTAGTAAGTCCTATATCTTTAAGTTTTCTTTTCCAATGAAAGCATAAAGTTCTAGGAATGTATGACTCCTATCTTGTATTTTGTTATTTATATTTATCTATAGCATCTAGCAAAATTCTGAAAATATATTGTGCCTTGCTTCAAAGAATAATACTGTCTCAGTTTATAAAATAATGTAAAAATTGGGTTTGGAGGTTCAAGAAACTCATTCTAATTAATTTTTCATAAATTGACATAATTTATGGCTATATTTATGCTCAGCAAAGCTAAGCTTTTGTGATCAGAGGTAGTGATATTAACTCAACATATTTTTATCTTTTTCTCAGAGCTCAAAAAGATTTTATCAAGATATATCTGACTCACTATTATTGTCTTCTCTCAACTAATATCCTTGCCCACTATATTCCTTGATATAAAATCCAACAAGAATCAGCATGACTTGTTTATAGTTCTTTTAGACAGAACCAGTTGCATCATCACAATAATCACAGTCTAATACTCTTGTGCCAAAATCTCATAGCTCTTTATCTCTAGAACATGATAGTTGAAGCTGGAAGGTCCTGTGCAAATCACCATTACGTATTCTCCTTGATTGGGTGGCAAAGGAAAGATTTCTGGCTTAGTTTTATTCTTGAGGGTAATAGAGTTTTTGCTTTAATATACTAAAAATGGCAGAAAAAGTAAATATTTCCTTCTCTTATTTTTCCATTATCTACTATAACTGACATGAACTATCATGCTCAACTCTTACCTCCACAAATGTTTGTTACCTAACTTCTGTGCCCCTCACATTCATATTACATTAAAACTATGGACCACAATTATAGTTAGAAGTTTTCTTCTCTCTCTTCTCATATGCTTATTTGCAAAAAGTGTATATATTTGAAATTACACACAAAATTACACCTTCATACATACACACACAATTAATTACATCAAAAAGAAGGTGATATTTAGGATAAATTACTTTAAAATTTGTCCCTTTCTGAGGAAATGCAAAGTTGAAAGAACTCAGAAAAAAGACTTTGTTAGTTACCATCATGTGACATAACTTCCTAAAATAATTTGCTTTGAATCCAAAAGAGATAGTTATGAGTATATACTTGCTGAGTTTGTTTTAATTTGAGACATAACTATTAGTCTAGAATTTATAAAGCTAAGTGTTCTCCAAATGCTTGATGTTTATTCAGTTGTTTAGACTAAAAAATGTTTGATAACGTGGCTATTTATCCCAACTCCCACCTCTTCTCCTCATGCTGTGCAAATGTTCACTTGTTTATCTTATTTAGAATAAGGCAACTTCAACCTAATTTTGGTATCTCCAAGAACAAGCCAGATTTAATTTAATTAGCTGCTATTTTAAAATTATCTTACCATAAAATCAAGCCGTCCTTCTTTTGGGTCTATCCAGAGGAAATAAAAACAAGAACTTGAAGAGTCATCTGTACTCCATTGTAATTGTGGTATTATTCAAAATAGCCAAGATAAGGAAACAAACTATGTATCTGTCAACAGATGAATGGACAAAGAATAGGTAGTATATATATACAATGGAGTATTATTCAGCAATGAGAAAAAAAGAAAATCCTGTTGTTTGTGATAACGTGGATGATACTTGTAGGCATTAGGCTGAATGAAATAAGTCACACAGAGAAAGATGAGTACTGTATGATATCATTTATATGAGAATCTAAAAAAAAAAGGTAAATGTATAGAAACAGAGACAGAGTGCTGGTTAACAAAGGCTGAAGTTTGGGGAAAATGGAAAATGCTAGTCAAAGTGTATAAACTACCAGTTATAAGAGGACTAAGTTCTGGGTATCTAATGTAAAGCATGGTGATTATATTTAATACTACTGTATTGTATACTTGAAAGTTGTCAAGACAGTAGATCTTAAACATGCTTATTACAAAAAAAGAAATGATTGACACCTATTGTCAATTAATCTTTGACAAAGGAGGCAAGAATGTAAAATAGGGAAAAGATAGTCTCTTCGACAAGTGGTGGTAAGAAAACTGGACAGCTACATGTAAATTAATGAAACTAGAACACACTAGTAATGCTGGAGAGGGTGTGGAGAAAAGGGAACACTCCTGCACCATTGGTGGGAGTGAAAATTGGTACAACCACTGTGGAAAACAGCATGCAGGTACCTCAGAAAAGTAAATATAGAATTACCATATGTTAAAGCAATCCCACTCCTGGGAATATTTCCAGACAAAACTTTCATTGAAAAAGATACATGCATACCTATGTTCATTGCAGCACTATTCACAATAGCCAAGACATAGAATGTACATTGACAAATGTACATTGACAAATGAATGGATTAAGAAGATGAGGTACATATACACAATGGAATACTACTTAGCCATAAAAAAGAAAAAATAATGCCATTTGCAGCAACATGGATGGAACCAGAGACTCTCATACTAAGTGAAATAAGTCAGAAAGAGAAAGACAAATACCATATGATATCACTTATAACTGGAATCTAATATATGGCACAAATGAACCTAGCTACAGAAAAGAAACAAACCCATGGACATGGAGAACACACTGTAGATGACAAGAGGGAGGGGCAGTGCCTGGGAGGGACTGGCAGTTTGGGGTTTTTAGATGTAAACTATTGCATTTGAATGGATAAGCAATGAGATCCTGCTGTATAGCACAGGGAACTCTATCTAATCACTTATGATGGAGCATGATGGAGGATAATGTGAGAAAAATAATGTATGTATAGGTATAACTGGGTCACTATGTGGTACAACAGAAATTGACAGAACATTGTAAAACAACTCTAATAAAAAAATTTTAAAAAGAAATTATTATATAATGAGAAGGAGGTGCTAATTATCATTATTGTGATAATCATCTTGTATTTTTAAAATCAATATGTTGGGAGTTCCCATTGTGGCTCAGTAGTAATGAACCCAACTAATGACTATGAGGACGTGGGTTCGATCCCTTGCCTCACTCAGTGGGTTAAGTATCCAGCATTGGCATGAGCTCTGGTGTAGGTCACAGATGTGGCTCAGATCCTGCATTGTTGTGGCTGTGGCATAGGCCAACAGCTAAAGCTTTGATTTGTCCCCTAGCCTGGGAATTTTCATATGCTGCACATGTGTCCCTAAAAAAAAACAAAAAACTACAACAAAAAAATCAATATGTTGCATACCATAAACTTACACACAATTATATATCAATTATATCTTATTAAACTGGAAAAAAAAGCAAAACCAAAAACCTCCATAATTTTAATATAATCTTTTTAACTGTGATACTGAAAAACTACATAGGATAGTTTACCAATTTTGCCAGTCAAATATTTTCACCTTTTATTATATAAGAAATTCAGAAATTTAGATATGTCCTATATTGTACAGTTTGGTTTGGTGAGGGTGTTTATTCCCTTTACCCTTAATGGTGTACAAAATGATACTATGAATCACAACCAATGGCAAATTAAATTGGATAAAATACATGATCAAATTAGGAAAAATTATCATTAACATTTAATACATGAGCCTCATTTAATAAATACTTCACATGTAATTTCTGAATGTATTTTGACAAAAGGGGTAATAAAAGGGGCAAAGGGACAATTGGTAATAACTTGGAAATGTTTTTCTTATCAGCTGTTGAGAAATATAACCAGAAAAGTAAAACATTAGTTTTTATAAAATTAGTAAATCAAGAAATAAAGTGTAGCATAGTACATAAAAATCTCAGGATTCTTGTATAATGCAACATATTTTATTGAATGTATGAAAGCCATGATCTTCATTACCTCTTCCATGAATATACAGATGATGTGATATTTCAGAGCCATTCATCTATCACTTTTAATGGGCATTAAATCTCAGTTTGACTAACAGATACCTCTGTTACAATCAAAATTAATACACCATGGTCTGTTTATCCTCTGAATGACATGTCATAAGTGGAAAGAACATTTGACATTTTTTTTTAATCTACAGAAACTATTCTTTTAAAATTTCTCTCAATTATCAGAATTGTAGCTCATTTAGCCCAGAAGTTTCAAGTAAGTGGCAATGTACCATATCCTTTGTCATTTGTGGCTATGGTTTTTCGGCCATGTAAGTTTATAATAGATGAGCTAGACTTGTTAAGTTGGTGGACAAACAGATTGGAAATTTATGTCTCTGAGCTCTTCCATTCCACATATATGTTTTCAGTGTAAAGGACTGAAGTGAAAACTGCACACATTGTGTTTACAAATGAACTTATGAATATGCTATTAGAAACAGGAATTTCAGTGACATCAAGTCATGAGTATAAGCCAGATTTATACATGTCAGAGATAATGGCAAATGTCTCCTCACCTTATTTATAATATTTAAAATAAATAATGAAAAACTGGCAAAAAAGACAGACACATGGCCAAAGGCACATGAAATGATGTTCAACACTGCTAATTATTAGATAAATGTAAATCAAACCCGGTGAGGTACCACCTCATACCAGTCAGAATGGCCATGTCTACAAATAACAAATGTCTACAAATAACAAATGCTGTAGAGGGTGTGGAGAAAAGGGAACCTTCTTACACTGTTGGTGGGAATGTAAATTGTTTCGGCCACTATAGAAAACAATATTGAGGTTCTAAAAAACTAAAAATAGAGTTGTCGTATGACCTAGAAATCTCACTCCTGAGAATATACCTAGACAAAAATACAATTCAAAAAGATATATGCACCAATATGTTCAGAGAAGCACTGTTTACAATAACCATTTAGGGTTAAAACAAACTAAATGTCCATGGACAGATGAATGGATAAAGAAAATGTGGTATATGTATACAATGGAGTATTATTCAGTCATCAAAAAGCATGAAATAATGCCATTTGCAGCAACATAGATGGACCTAGGGATTATCACATTAAGTGAAGTAAATCAGAAGGAGAAAGACTAATACTGTATGATATCACTTATTTGTGGAATCTAAAATATGATACAAATTAACATATCTACAAAACAAAAATAGAAAACAGTCTTGAGGTTGTCAAAGGTGAGACATATTAGGGGAGGGAAGAATTTGTAATTTTGGATAAACTGAGTCAAACTATTATATATCAGATGGATAAACAAGTTCCTACTGTATAGCACAGAGAACTATATTCAATGTCCTGTGACAAACTATAATGGAAAAGAATATGAATAACTATATATATAAAACTAAATCATTTTCTGTACTGAAAAGTTAACACTACATTGTAAATCAAATATACTTCAATAAAATAAAAAATAATGAGGCAAAAAAATGTCCTGTAATTTCACATACTTATAGTGCTTACAATGTACAAGCTTTTTTCAAGCATTTAAGTTACTCAGTCTTTAAATAATAACATGAAGTGGATAGCATTAAGACTTTGAGATTACAGAAGAAAAAATGAGAACTAGGTTAAGTAACTTGTCAAAGGTATCACAGACAAGGAATGAAAGAGTCAGTTTTCACAAATAGTCTTACCCAGAGTCCATATTTTTACCAAATGTGCTATATTATCTCTCTATATATAATAATTAACACTTTTAGACAGTTTCTTTAATTATACTCAAATATATTATGATATTTATTAATTCTCAGGCAAGTATAAGTATACCTAAGTCATCCAGTATATAATACCCAGTCACAGTTGGTCATAGGATTGTTTTCGTTAAAATATTGTTCTAAAAACATTACCAGTATCATATCCTGATAGTACATAGTTTTCTCATTTTCTGATAACTGATTTAAAGTGTCAGCAGTGAAAACTAGTGCAACACACTAATTGGATATTCTCATGCAATAAACCCTGAAACACCATGCCACAACCTGCTTAGCCAATGAGAGCCCATACCCACCATCCTGCATTAAGGATCCTTGGTAATACATGGTATTGTGTTATGGCCTTTCCTATTCATCATTCATTCCATGCTCTTGAGAACATGTGTAAGTTATATTGGCTGACAGATTGTAACTAAGTGTTACTAGAGACTTGGTGTTAAAATGCAGAGTTTGGTACCACAAGAATTTTGAGGGACATGGTAGAAAAAATGGTAAAGTTCAACAAGTGATTGGAGTTTGGGGGAAACACTTTTACATAAAAGTATATTAGAAGCATTGAATACAGCTTGTGAGAAATGACCAATAGCTGTGTAAATGGAAGATAGAAGGAAGTATGGATGGGGAAATAGCATCTCTTTGCAAGATTTGAAAATAATAGAAGGTGTTTTCTACAATTTATATAATCTTCCACTTGTATTTACATACTTCCCTCCTTACTAACTAAATATGCCTATACTTCATAAGTCTGAAGTAAACTTTTGGGTCTGATTAGGGTCAATTTTGAGATAAAACAAGTTTGGTGAGAAATTGGACTTTATCTGTGTTTGGAAGGCAGAGACAAGGTAAATAAATGCCAGTGAAAATAAAAAGAATATGAAAATTAAAATGAAAACTTTGCCTTTTTTTATTCAAATATAGCTGATTTATAATGTTTCTCCAATGTCTGTTGTATAGCAAAGTGACCTGGTCATACATGCATGTACATTCTTTTTTTTTCCTACCATATTCCATCATGTTCCAACCCAAGAGATTGGACATAGTTCCCTGTGCGATACAGTGAGACTTCACTGATTATCCATTCCAAATGTAAGTTTGCATCTACTAACCCCAAATTCCCCATCCAGCCCACTCCCACTGATTATCCATTCCAAATGTAAGTTTGCATCTACTAACCCCAAATTCCCCATCCAGCCCACTCCCACTGATTATCCATTCCAAATGTAAGTTTGCATCTACTAACCCCAAATTCCCCATCCAGCCCATTCCCTCCACTCTATCCCTTTTAACTGCTCTCTGTGGCCATGGTATGTTTCTCTTTTATACACAGGATCATTTGTTCAATATTTTGGATTTCAAAAATAAGTGATATCATATGGTATTTGTCTTTCTCTTTTTGACTTTTTTTTTTCACTTAGTATGAGAATCTCTAGTTCCATCCATTTTGCTGAAAATGGCATTATGTCATTCTTTTTTTATGGATGTGTTTTATGGATGTGTAGCATTCCATTGTATATAAGTACCACATATTCTTAATTCATTCATCTGTCAGTAGACATTTAGGTTGTTTCCATGTCTTGGCTATTGTGACTAGTGCTACAGTGAACATAGGGGTGCATGTATCTTTTTGAATGAATGTTTTGTCTGGAAAACTGTAATGATAGAAATAAATTCTAAGATAAAGACTTCAAATACATTAAGATGATTTTGAGATACAAGTATTTAAAATGTTACATGTATTTATTGTCCTGTGGGCATTTTTTTATCATGTTTTATTTAGGTTAAATTTAATTTCAAGTTACAAGTTTATTCTGCCATTATTCACTTTGGGAATTGTTACTTACTCCTGTACTTTTTCATTGTTACCTATTAACTCATTTTCTGAATTATAATATTATCTGTCCCTACAATTTATGACTTCCAAATATGACATTACTGTTTCTCATATGTTGATATTCTTTGTGATGCTCTGTTAAGCAAGTGGTAACATTACAAGGCTAAATGAGAGCATTTTGACAAGTGTACTTCTCTCTTATATGCTATAAAGAAAGTGAGCAAGATTACTGAAACCAGGTTAGAAAGAAGAAATGGGAAAGAAGAAGACTGTATTTCATCTGTATTTTCAAAATACATTTCAGGATTTCCCACTGTGGCACAACAGAAACGAATCTGACTAGTATCCGTGAGGATGCAGGCTTGATCCCTGACCTTACTCAGTAAGGTAAGGATCCTGAGTTGCCATGAGCTGCATTGTATGTTGCAGACATGGCTCAGATCCCACATTACTGTAGTTGAGGTGTAGGCTGGCAGGTATAGATAGCTCGATTTTGACCCTTAGTCTAGGAACTTCCATATGCTATGGGTGTGGCCCTAAAATATTATATATATTAATATTATAAATAACAAAAATAAAAATTAAAAAGTATATTTCAAAAATTATTTATTTTCCATCCTAGGTGTTTTTTCTTTCTCTGCTTTTTGGCCTTTATATCATTTACAGCTTATGATAACATCAGTATTTTTCAATGGAGATACAATGATATTACATACCATTAGAAACACATAGTTCCATTATTATCTTTGATAGTCATGTATTGGAGCAGAAATCTGCTACCATATTCCAGACAGACATATCTGATATTTGAGTTTTGATACTATTTTGATGCTATTCTATCACCATTATCTGATATTATGTAGTATAATTGAGAAAAATACTGTCAAACAGCTCAGAAAATATAATATATTTTAAAATGATGACAGGCTTCATCACTTATTCGTATACATGGAAGGAAAAAAAATCATTTTTTTCTCACTGGAAGAAAAACAATACCTATTATTATGAAATAATCTGGAAGACATGCTTATGAATGTTTAATGAAGCTAATATAAAAACTCAAAAAAATTTAGTTATAAAATATGAATATATTTGCATATCTAACTCCACAATCCAAATTTCCACTAAAATGCAAGATGTCTTTTGAAAATATCAATTCCTTTTTAGAACTCTCATTGAAAAATGGTTTCTAGGAGTTCCCATCATGGCTCAGTGGTTAAAGAATCTGACTAGGAACCATGAGGTTGAGGGTTCGATCCCTGGCCTTGCTCAGCGGGTTAAGGATCCAGCATTGCCATGTACTGTACTGTAGGTTGCAGATGCGGCTCAGATCCCGTGCTGCTGTGGCTCTGGTGTGGGCTGGTAGCAACAGCTCTGATTGGACCACTAGCTCAGGAACCTCCATATGCAGTGGGTGCAGCCCTAGAAAGACCAAAAAAAAAAGTTTTCTAAATCCACATCTGAAAATATACAACTTATACAAGTCAAAAGCAAAAGCGCCAACAACCCAATGGAAAAATGGGCAAAAGACCTGAATAGATATTTCTCCAAGGAAGATATACACATGGCCAACAAGCACATGAAAAAAAAATGCTCAACATCGCTGGTTATAAGAGAAATGCAAGTCAAAACAACCATGAGATACCACCCCACACCAGTCAGAATGGCCATCATTCGTAAGTCCACAAATAACAAATGCTAGAGGGGCTGTGGAGAAAAGGGAACCCTCCTGCACTGTTGGTGGGAATGTAAGCTGGTACAACCATTATGGAGATCACTATGGAGATACCTTAGAAATCTATACATAGAACTACCAAATGACTCAGCAATCCCACTCTTGGGCATATATCTGCACAAAACTTTCCTGGAAAAAGACACATGTACTTGCATATTCATTGCAGCACTATTCACAATAGCCAGGACATGGAAACAACCCAAATGTCCATTGACAGAGGATTGGATTAGGAAGATGTGGTATATATATACAGGGAATACTATTCAGCTATAAAAAAGAACAAAATAATGCTATTTGCAGCAACATGGATGGAACAGGAGACTCTCATACTAAGTGAAATAAGTCAGAAAGACAAATAGCATATGATTTCACTTATTTCTGGAATCTAATATGGGCACAAATGAACCTTTCCACAGAAAAGAAAATCATGGACGTGGAGCACAGACTTGTGGTTGCCAAGAGGGAGGGGGACGGAGTAGGTGGGACTGGGAATTTGGGGTTAATAGATGCAAACTATATAGTCTTTGGAATAAATAAGCAATGGGTTCCTGCAGTATAGCACTGGGAACTATGTCTGTTCCCTTTTGATGGAGCATGATAATATGAGAAAGAAAGAATGTATGCATGTATATGTGACTGGGTCATCTTGCTGTGCAGTAGAAAATTGACAGGACAGTGTAAATCAGCTATAACAGAAAAAATTAAAAATCATTATAAAAAAAATCCACATCTGACTGTATAGTATTGAAATAAGCTTTATTTCCTAACTCTATCATGTTCCTATGTGACAAAAGCAGATTGCTTAATTTGCCATGTATACAGCAATTAATATGTTTTGGTATTAATATTACAAATATAAATAAAATCATGACTTCTAATATAAACTTTATTCCACTTATGTATTTTTATTGTTAAAATAATCTATCATGTGGAAACTCTATACAAAAAATGATGTCAATGACAATTGTCAGTTTTAAGATATGAGTAATTATCAGTTTGAGACTATAAAGGTGAAAGTTAGAAGAATTAATATCAGTTCTCTAATGTTTATAAGTAACATTATATCTTCCACAGATATATACATATGAAAGAGAATATATTAAGCATACTAAAGTCTCTGGAACTGGGTAACTTCATATATTTCCAGGGTATATAGACATGCAAGGATATATGTGACATATATTTGAGTATATGGAGATTAGTTAAGGAGAGAATTGATGGTGGAGTCTTGAATCCATTAATTATTATTTTGTACTACTATTTAGTAGAGATTATTAACTTATTTCACTGATTTTGAAGAAGTCCAGAAAGATAAATGTGGGTTACATTTTTATAGAATTAAATTATGGTCCTGCTGTTATTTTTTTTTAATATTCATATTTTAGAGTGGTTCGATGATATCAAATTGAAATGATTGATATATTTCCTCAAAATAAATAATTCCTTCTTACAGATTTCAACTTCTTTAAAAGAAAATATTGTAGCATTTGGCCCTAGTTATCCTGAACTGTTTGGAATTCCACTTATTCTGCAAAAAAGAAGTGGAAAATTGGAGAAAAGATATAAAATAAGTATTTCACTATAGATATGTGATCCTTGGGAAAAAGGAAGCACATGAGGCAAGCACCAAAGTCACTGCAGCTTATAGCTTAAGAAATTTTCAAAATACTGTGTGTAAATGGAGCCAAAGCTGAGACTGATATTCTCACTTGGTAAAGGAAAGTAGGTAGAATTTTAGAATGATGCAGAAGACTGAAATTTAAAGAACTGAGTAATTAGAGATGGCTGCCAAGAAGCACTAGCAATCTAGGTCACTGAAGAATATTGAACAGTACATGTTCAAAGTCTCTTTAAAGCCTTACATGATACAGCTGTTGATCTGGATCTGAGTGCTAAACAAAACTTTCAAGATCACTGAGTGCAGAGAAGATTTTGGAGTCTTGACGATCCAGAGTAGAGAGATCTTGGTGAACATCCTGGATATTCAATAGAAACCCAAATTGAGACTGCAGAAAGTTAGAAATAATGACATCAACTCAGCCTAAATCAAAGCATTAACAGGATAAAGGAGATCTTCCAGTAGTTTAACTACCTATCTGAACAAAACTCAAGACCATTAAAGGACACCTCACATCTGTCAGAATGTCCTCCATTAACAAGTCAACAGATAACAAATTATGGAGAGGGAGTGGAGAAAAGGGAACCCTCATACACTGTTGATGGGAATGTAAATTGGTAAAATCACTGTGGAAAACAATATGGAGGTACCTTAGAAAACTAAATATAGAACTATCATATGATACAGCAATCCCAGTCTTGGGCATATATTTGGACAGAACTTTCTTTGAAAAAGATACATGTACTCATATGTTCATTGAAGCACTATTCACAATAGCCAAGAATGGAAACAACCCAAATGTTCATGACAGATGATTAGATTAAGAAGATGTGGCATATATACACAATGGAATACCACTCAGCCATGAAGAACAAAATAATGCCATTTGCAGCAACATAGATTGACTTAGAGACTCTCATACTAAGTGAAGTAAGTCAGAAAGAGAAAGATAAATACCATATGATATCACTTATATCTGGAATCTAATATATGGTACATATGAACCTTTCCACAGAAAAGAAAATCATGAACTTGGAGAACTGACTAGTGGTTGCCAGGTGGGATGGGAAGGGGGTGGGATGGATGGGGAGTCTTGGGTTAATAAACGGAAATTATGACATTTGGAGTGGATAAGCAATGATATCATGCTGTATAGCACAGAGAACTATATCTAATCACTTGTGATGGAACATGATGGAGGATATATATGAGAAAAAAATATGTGTATATATACATATATGTGTGTGACTGGGTCACCTTGCTATACAGTAGAAATTGAAAGAACACTGTAAACCAACTATAGTAGAAAAAATTAAAACAATTAAAAAAAGACTATTAAAAGAATATTACGTAATCCAGGGTCTCTGAATAGAGTCATAAAATCTTTAAAATATACCATTAGACAAGTAAAGAAAAAGAAAAATGTAGACTAGAAATGAAGTTAAAAATTAATTAAAGCAGAGCAACAGATGACCCAGACATTCAAATTACAAACAAGATCTTTTAAATAATTGTTACAAATACAGTAGAGTTAAATATGAATTGGATTCATAGATAAATCTCAACAGAAAATTTAAAAAAACTTGTAAAGTTAACTAATGGTCACAAATACATGCCCACGCACGTAAAACTTTTCCGAATCTGATGAATAACAGAAAACTAAAGATCCTAGAATCATAGTGAAACCCGATATGGATATGTTCAAAGAAAATACAACATAACGCATAAACAAATTTTAGAAAACTAAAGATTAAAAAACTCAGCACATTAAGAACAACAAAAGACTTACAGTTTATTTCTAACTATAAAAAATGAGATCTATAAAACAAAAAAATGCTTTATTTAGAGTAATAAAGGAAAAAATTATCAAGCTATATTTTAATATCTAGCAATTTCATAAATATTAAGATGAAATGACTCAGAAAATAGCTGAAATGTCTTGTCACAAACAGAAAAGTCCTAAAAGAAATATCAGAAAATAATGCCTTTGGAATGGATTGGCAATGAGATCCTGCTGTGTAGCACTGGGAACTATGTCTAGTCACTTATGATGGAACATGATATGAGAAAAAAGAATGTATACATGTATGTGTAATTGGGTCACCATGCTGTACAGTAGGAAAAAAAATGAAAGTTAAAAAAATAATTTAAAAAAATTTGCAAATTAAAAGGAAATAATAAAATATTGAAGAGCCCAAGTTACGGTAAATATTCAAGATTATTATTATTACTATAATAAGTAGAATTAAGTATTATAAATATTATTGGTATTATTAACTATAAATATATTATAATCATATATAAATATATACATATGTAAGTATTATTAAGCATTTAAATATCAGTGTACCCTTTGTAAAAAATGATCAGATTTATGGTGATGTTCATCACATACACACAAGTAAATCATAAAGCATATATGTATAATCATAACCAAAATGGTACAATAACAGAGATACATAGAATATATTACTTTCAGTTTCTTACTTTCAATACACAATGGCAAAATATCAATCCAAATAAACTATGATAATGATACATATCTCAATCACAAATCAACCACTAAATAAAATAGATACACAGCTCAAAAATCCAATAAGGGAAATAAAATCAAATGATAAATCACATTTGAATGTTCCAAATAATGCAGAAAAGAAAAAGAACAAAAGAAAAAGGAACAAATCAGGACAACTGAAAAAAAATCATGATGGTAAATTTTAAATCAACCATATTAATTATTTAATTAACATAAATGGACCAAATAGTCTCAAATTAACAGAAAGATTAAAAAAAAAAACCTAAATAAAAATTAGGAAAAATGTGGTTTTTGACTTTTCTTTTATTAATGTGGTGTGTGACATTGATTGGTTTGTGTAAGTTGAACCAAACTTGTGCACCTGGGATGAATCCCACCTGGTCGTGGTGTATGATCTTTTTGATATGTTATTGAATTCGGATGGCTAAAATTTTGAGAATTTTTGTGTCTATATCCATCAAAGATATTGGCCTATAGTTTTCTTCTTTGGTGGTATCTTTGTCTGGTTTTGGAATTAGGGTGATGGTGGCATCATAGAATGTCTTTGGGAGTGTTCCTTCTTCAACATTTTGCAAAAATTTAAGGAGGATGGGTATGAGTTCCTCTTTGAATGTTTGGTAGAATTCACCTGTGAATCCATCTGGTCCTGGACTAAAAGTAGGGAGTGTTTTTATGACACATTCAATTTCATTTCTACTGATCGGTCTGTTCAGTTGATCGATGTCTTCTTGATTCAGTTTTGGCAGTCTGTAATTCCCTAGAAAGTTTTCCATTTCTTCTAGATTGTCAAATTTGTTGGCATACAATTGTTCATAGTATTCCCTCCTGGTTTTTTTGTATTACTGTAGTACCTGTTGTGACTTCTCCTTTTTCATTTCTTAACTTGTTTATTTGGGTTTTTTCTCTTGTCTTCTTGGTGAGTCTAGCCAGAGGTTTGTCAATTTTGCTAACCTTTTCAAAGAACCATCTCTTGGTTTTATTGATTTCTTCTGTTGTTTTTTTTTAAGCTCTATTTTGTTGATTTCCTCTTTGATCTTTATGGCTTCCTTCCTTCTGCTGATTTTAGGTTTTGTTTGTTCTTCTTTGTCTAATTCATTTAGGTGTTGGGTTTTTTCAGTAATATGCTAATTGCAAATAATGTTTTTTGTGTAAAGACAGTTTTAAAATAAAAATGTAAATATTTCATGCAAACTTTAATCATAGTCACAGTATTTTAACATTCATTAAAGTAGATATCAAGACAATGAATATTGTCTTGAACTGAAGACAGCATTTTTATGATGACAAAAGATTGAATTCATCAGAAATGCATAGCTCATAAATTTGAGGCAAACTATAGTACAGCTTTAAAATACATGATTTAAAAATAATTGAAAGATCAATAAAATATATACAATCATATTTGGAGATTTTAAACACTTTCTAAAGTCATCGATAGAACAAGTAGACAAAAGAAAAGAAAATAAAACCAGTAAGGATTGAAGTTTGAAATAGCCCTTCTAACCAACTTGGCCAAAATGATAATCATAAAACACTATACAAAAAAAAAACTACAAAATACACATTCTTTCAAATACACCTGAGATATTCAGAAAACTGTATCATATGCTGGTTCTTTAAACAAGTATTAATAATTTGCCAGTGATAAAAATCATACTGGGAATTCCCTGGTGGCACAGTGGGTTAAAGATAGGCATTGTCACTACTGCGGCATAGGGCGCTGTTGTGGCGTGGTTTGATCCCTGGCCTGAGACTTCTGCATACTGTAGGCATGTCCAAGTAATAAAAAAAATGATTAAGTCATATAAAATGTGTTTGACCACAAAAATATTAAATTAGAAATAAATGAATATACATAATTGAAAAAGGCCTGTATATTTGAAAATTAATCAATATATGTCCTAATAAACCATGAATCAAAAGAATAATAACAGTGGAGATAAAATTGTAGAATTTGGTAAATTTAAAAAGTTAAAAAATAAATTAACTATGCTACCAGCTCAAAAGGATAAAGACAGAAAAATTATAGCCAATAATGTAGAATAAAGTGATAAAACAACAAAAATAAAACAGAAAAATATTAGAAAAAAATGAAATTTGTTAAATGTTATTTCTTTGAAGAGTTTAGTAAAATTGATGAACCTATAACAAAATATGTTAAACAATCTAATGCCAGTAAATTTAACAACTTTGAGTATATGAATAAATTCTGGGGCATCAAAAATTGTAACTACTGGCACAGGACAAAAAAGAAAAGATGAATAACCTTGGATCAAATAAAGCAGTTAATATCAAAATTTAAAACATCCCACAATGAACTCTCTAGGTTAAAACAAGTAACTAACTAGTGAATTCCATGATATACTTAAGAAAAAAATTTAAATTTTCAGTAATTTTGAGAGAATAAAATACAAAGGTATATATCCACCAGTTTAATAAACATAACAAACCTGTAATCAAAATTATCTATTTATTTTATTCATTTTGGCAGACTGTATGTTTCTAGAAACTTGTCCATTTTTTCTAGGTTTACATTTTGTTGGCAAATAATTGCTCATAATGTTTTCTTAGGGTGTTTTGCATTTTCTGCAGTATCAGCTTTTGTTTCTCTTCTTTTATTTCTTATTTATCTGGATACCCTCTTTTTTCTTCTTGGTGAACCTGGCCAGAGGTTTGCCAATTTTCCTATCCTTTCAAAAATACAGCTCTTGATTTTATTGTTTTTATCTATTGTTTATCTGTATTTTATTTGTTTCCTCTCTGATCTTTATTTTCTTCCTTCTGCAGACATTAGATTTTGTTCTTTTTCAGATTCTCTTAGGTGATTTTTTCAGTTGTTTATTTTGGATATATTTTTTTTCGAGTAAATCTGTATAACTATAAACTTCAACTGCTTTTGCTGCATCCCATAGATTTTGTATGATTGTGTTTTCATTACTGCTTGTCTCAAGGTATTTTTTGATTTTTCTCTTTGATTTCCTCAGTCACCAGTTGGTTTTTCAGTAGCATGTTATTTAGTCTCCTTATAATCATTTTTCCTTGTTTTTCTCTCTGTGGTTCATTTTTAGTTTCATACTGTTCTAGTCAAAATATTACTTGAAATAATTTCTGTCGTCTTAAATTTGTTGTGGCTCAGTGCTCTTGTGTGTGCTATATCCTAGAGAGTAAGAAATTCGGATAAATAGTGAACGTCTCTTCAGGAAAATATGAAAGTCTGTGCTATCCTATGCTGGGTCATCTTGATATGTTTTGAATTTCTACTTGAAGAAATGAAGTCGTTAAACAGTTAATTAATAGAGCTAATATTTTTATTCAGCTCAATCATTCTTTCAGAAGTGCCTGATAGTCATGAATATTATGAGTCAGAAAGCAATATCAGTGACTGTAAAATGCACACCAAGTGCACAATTGAATACAAAGCACTCATACTTGATTTGCTTTCTTAATTCTAAACTTCTTATTTTTCCATCTTAACTCAGGCCAAGTCTTGCATCTGAGGGCACTAAGACAATTTATTAATTCAAGACTCTATAGAATAATACTTAAGTGCAAGGTTTAATGACATTTTTACATTGAGGACTGCTTCACATTTTACCGTGTTTTCTTAAATTTAAATCACATCATAGAACACTTTAACAAATATCATCCCTCTAAAGACAGAGCCAAAATGTTATGTTTTTAAATCATGTAATGTTGAATAAGAAATTCAACCTTTTTTTTCCTTCATAGTTCAACATGCTCACAATTTGGATAATGTTTAAAAATACGCTTGCTATTTGAATTCACTGAACTGTTTTAAACATTCAGAAACTCCTAATACTTATCAGAAAATGGCACTATAATGTAGTCAAGATCCTAAATTTCCTGAGTATTGAAAATAATATATAAAATGGCATTTTTATTTTTTGAAGCAAGATGCCCTTTATATAAGCTTTTTCTTTTTTCTTAATTTTTATAGCTGATTTGAAATGTCCCGTCAATTTTAAAGCAACATTTTTTAACTTTGATAACACTATCCTGACTTTGCTAATAGAGCAGATTAATTTAGAATTCACACTATACCATTTAAATTGGTGTAATTTTTGTTTACTCTAAGTTGTAAAAGAAGGATATGTTTTTGAGCTTCCAATTATCTGCCACCAAGTATTTTATTCCAGGTTTTGTAGTCAGACAAGTATACATTTCTAAATATTTGAAATAATTTTTAAAAATTAAAATGTATTTTCCATACTCTAAATTAAAGAAAATTAAAGAGAAACATCAAGGATAAGATTGATACATCCATAACGCAGCCAGATATCTATTTCTATCTATCCATTATCCTCTTACTCACCAATATTAGCCAAAAGTCTGGTAAACATCATTTTTTTTTTCCTTGTAATGTCCGACCACATTTATATATGGAACTTTCCCTGTTTACATTCATACATTGTTATACACACAACTACAACATACACACACATAAAATATATATGGACTACCATATATGATAGGTCTAAATATTTTAAATTTTTAAACAAAGATATCATCTTACCTCTTTTCCTAGCCTTAGACCTTGCCTGCATGTATCCCAATATACCTAACCTGTACAAGCCAGAGTCTCTCAGTATACATTCCCTCCCAGGGCAATCTCAAGGCTGGAAGCTAGAGGGGTGATATAGTTTAGCTGGGACTGAAAAGTGCAAAGCTGGAACTATGTGAATGACTCCTGTTCTGGATAGGGACTGAATGGGCTGCTTTCTGTTGCTACAGAAAACTTTCTCTTTTCTGGATTTCAAGGCAGTTTGTAAGGTCTTTTAAATTAAGACCATCTGAGCAGAGGAAAGAAAGCAAACATAACTTATCTATTTGGTCATACAGTTTTTTGCTGATTCAAGGGAGCAGCTTAAAAGAAAAATAGCCAAATTTTTCAAGGCTAACGTTATGCTTTTCTGTTTACCTTCCACCAATACATACCACACTAATACACACAACTCATGCTCACATTAGTGTGCTCTCAGATTCACATTTTTTTAAACAGAAGAACATGGTTTAGCTCACACACTCTTTCCTATGGTTATTGTGTACTCAATGAATTGCTGAAAATTCAGAAAACAATTTATAAGAACAAAAATTAAAAATGTTCCAACGTTTGTAGTAGGAAGAAGCTTCTAAAACGTGTACCTAAGGATTTTGTAGGGGCCTCACTTTGTTCAGGTCCATCTAAGCGTGTTTTTAATTTTACTATTAAAAATATAATCAACCATAGAGGCTTAATTTTAATACAGAATTGCAGTGTACCCTTCAGATGGGAAAATGTGAGTTTGCTTTCGCCTGTTATCTAGAATGAATTATTGCTTGCACATATATTTGCATAATAGATTTTTTATCATTTTAATAATTTTTAACACATTGATCTATAAATTTTTATGAACCTACATATGTTTCAGAGTAATCAGCTTCCCTTTTACAAAAAAATGTAGTTAATGTGATATTTTGAAATAGCAAAATAGGTAAAAATTCAGCTCCTTTTGTTATCTAAGTTGTCAAGGAGACTGGAGAAGATAACCCTTTAGAGGATCTTGGAAAATTCATGGTAAATTTTTAGTTAGGAAATTTGTCAAAGACATGGTTGAAGCATATAGAAATTTATATCAAGATAGGTCTTCAATATGAAAATATTATTCTAAAACTTTTAAAGATATTGATATGCAGACGTTAGAATATCTACAAGAAGAGCTCTAATAAGAAGAGAATTATTATAGCCATTTTAAGATAGGAGTAGAAGTTATAGTGGAAATTTGATATAGGAATGGAACCTTACCTAGTCTGGAGAACTTTGAATTATGACTTGACAAAGTGACAATGAAGATAGTAACTAAAGGATGAGATAAATACATAAAATAGGAAAGGTTGACCTATGCAAAAAAATGTTCAAATTTCCAGGATTAAGAAAATGGGTATAATACTCAAAGAAAATGAGGTTCATGCAGAGGTGGCTCCACTAGGTTTTGGAATTCCAACATTTATTTTGATCAAACATTTATATATATCTTAATTATTTATCTAAAAGTGAAACTAATTTGACAACAATTCTTATAGTTTTTAATGCATTTACCATTTAGTAGACCAGAACATTGGGAATCATTGAACCACTTCAAGTAATTCATTGATGGCTTTGGTTAAATATCCCTATACACATCATACTAGCTGCTCTTGTCCCTCCAAGGGGACATTCATTTTCATTGGTCTGCCTATCCCCTAAAAAGATTCTGTTTCATTTTTCCTTTCCTCTTTCTCCCTCAACAATTTTTGAAACTTAATATGCAGTTTATTTTACCTATGGCAATTGGCATTCAGTCACCAGCCTGCTACCAAACACTCTCTTCATCTCTCTATAGTGATTCCTGACCTGCATCATTATTTTTGCTCAGTCTCCAGTGTAATGCAGAAATGAAAAGATAATTAAGTGTTCCTGGTTGCTTTAATTCTAGATTGGAAGTATATAACCTTATTTTTGATTTACATTGGATACATTTGATACTGAAATATTCATATGAAAAAAATCACGTGATTTATATAAAGCCATTGGTATTTTGTGGTCATAGCTATGTGTCAAAGCTTTAATAAGTAAATATCAGAAAAGTAAATTGAGTCTTTTTTCTTTTTTTTTTTTGTCTTTTTGCTATTTCTTGGGCCGCTCCCTCGGCATATGGAGGTTCCCAGGCTAGGGGTCCAATTGGAGCTGTAGTCTCCGGCCTACGCCAGAGCCACAGCAACGCTGGATCTGAGCCGCGTCTGCAAGCTACACCACAGCTCATGGCAATGCCGGATCGTTAACCCACTGAGCAAGTGCAACCTCATGGTTCCTAGTCGGATTCGTTAACCACTGCGCCACGACGGGAACTCCGAGTCTTTTTTCAATTAAAGTTGTCCATATTTTATACAAGGAATCTATTCCCTAAGATATTGTTGTGATCCTTTCCTGATACTATATTTGTGTAAGCATGGAAGAATACTGCAAAATACAAGCCAGAGTTGGCATGTAAAATTGAGAGGTAAGGAATTAGGAAATCCAGTAGCTTAAGAGTTAAAGGTTTGAGCTATATAAATTTATTATAGACAAGAAAGAGCTATCATAACCTGGTTAAGATGCCTTAACATAGATGCCCATGCGGATTAGTATTGTTTCCTGTGTGATGTTATTTTCTTTTAGTTCAATATTATATATTCTGGTTAAAGATTTGAGTTTTTTTTAATTCTTAAATATATTTCTATAATGGAATTTATTCACTTCTTCCAGATCAATCTAATATTGTCTTTCCCCTCCTAGTGTTCTGGTATGCAGTTCAGTAAAGAAAAAAAAGCTATCTTGACTCTGCAGCTTTGGTATTATTGACCTTGTCAAATATGAGAAGGATGACAGGAGAGAAAACACATTTTTCAGTAGTATAAGCTGATTATATTTAGTCGAGTTGACATTTAAGGATCATTTCTAATCACATTTAGAGTTGAAACTCATGCTACTCTTGGTAAAGCTTTTCTGAACCTTAGAGCCTTTTGAACTATAAGAAGGAACGGTCTGATCTTTGAGAAAAATGCTTGTCGATTAGGAAAAATGAACACTGATGAAGGAATGGACCATAAATTCAAATGTAAGCAAGAAAAATCACTACTGGATTTCTGAATTTTTGCTTTAATTTAGACATACTTGAATCTACCATGTGAAATGTGATAGGAGATTAGACATAGGACATTTTCTCAATTGACTTTTTAAAAGTATAAATTGCTGAGGACAGGATTAAGCCAGCAGAGTAGGACTGGAGCTCACCTTCTTTCATAAAAGCAACAAAATTACAACCAATCACTGAACAACCATCAACAAATTAGATTGCAAATTATCAAAAAAGATTGTACTCCAGAAGACAAAGAGGAGGTCACATTGAATTGGAAGGAAGGACAATTATGCAGTATAAGCAACCCCATACCCAGCAGGTGGGTGGCCCACAGACTGAAAAGTAACCATATTGCAGAAGCTTACACATGGAGTGAGAGTTCTGAGCTCCATGTCAGGTTCTCATACCTGGGATCTGGCATTGGGAGCAGGGGGCCCCAGAGCCTTTGGTATTGAGGGCCACCGGGGCTTGTGTGAAGGAATTCCATGGGACTGGAGGAAACAGAGACTCCACTCTTGAAAGGCACACACAGGCTTTCATATGTACTGGGACCCAGGGCAAAGCAAAGACTCCATAGGAATCTGGGTCAAACCTGCCTCCGTTCTTAAAGGATCACCTGAAAGGGAAGGAACTTAGAGGCAAAAGCCTCAGCAATAATCAGCATGAACTCCTCAGGAAGTGGCCATTTTGGAAAAATCTGGCCTCACCAGGGCTGAGGAGTCCCAGGCCAAACGACAAACTGGGTGAGAACACAGCCCCACCCTTCATCAAACAGGATGCCTAAAGACCACCCCCAGGCTCACAGCCACCTCTCATCATACTCAGAAATGAAGCCCACCCACCAGAAGAATAAGAATCAGCTCCACCTACCGGTGGGAAGGCACCAGTCCCTTCCATCAGGAAGAATGCAGCAAGCCCCCATACCCAATTTCAGCCAAAAGGTGGGGCAGGCATCAGAAGCAAGACAGAGGAATGGATAAAGAAGATGTGGTACATATACACAATGGAATATTACTCAGCCATTAAAAGGAAAGAAATGATGGCATTTGCAACAACATGGATGGACCTAGAAATTATCATGCAAATGAAGTTAATCAGACAATGAGACACCATCATCAAATGCTATCACTTAGCATTTGATGATGTGGAATCTAAAAAAAGGACACAATGAACTTCTTTGCAGAACAGATACTGACTCACAGACTTTGAAAAACTTACATTTTTGAAATGAGACAGGTTGAAGGGTGTGGGGATGCACTGAGGATTTGGAATGGAAATGCTATAAAATGTGGTTGTGATGATCGTTGTACAAATATAAATGTAATAAAATACAAAAAAAGAGTGAGTAAGAAAAAATAAAAGACATACGGATGGCCAAAAACACATGAAAAGATATTCAATGTCTCTAATTATTAGAAAAATGCAATTAAAACTACTATGAGGTACCATCTTACATCAGCCAGAATGGCCATCATCAGTTGGAGTTACTCTTTACAATCCCACAAATTGTCCTTTAGTTTCCAAGTCCCAGGACCTCATATTCTGAAAATAGCATGTATTTTATTTATGCATATAAATAATTCCTCCCCCTGAAATAAGGCAGGTCAAGTTTTTTGTTTGGATCAAAAATTATTCTACCTGTTACTTTTTAAAAAACCTCTCTGCCCCTTCTCTATGTTCTCTCTAACCTCTACCTCTGTCTTACTCTTCTGTCTCAACCATATCATTGCAAACAAGCAGGCTCAATGTGTGTATGAGATTATTCCATTGTACTAAAATAGATGCAGCTGATGTAAATCAATGACTGCAAAACATTATATATTTATATGAAAAAGTAGCAATTTATCTTTGAAGAAGTTCTGTATCTAGTTATGTCTTAAAACATATTTTCCCAGTCTCTAAGCTCTAGTAAGATATGAAGGTAAGATAACAGTAAGGACCCTGAAACACTCTGAGTTCTATTCATTTGTTCTATACTCAACATCTGAATTAAACCACTGGTTTATTCTTTTAACTCTCTAAAACTGCTATGTACTCTTTCCTTTTCAGTCAATTATATACCTATGGTTATCTTTATCCTGGTATGCATTATGACTCTATTTCTTTTGCATTGGAAGACTAGATGGTTAATAATGTAATATAGTATCATTATCTCTATATATGGTTTAGCTAGGAAAACCACATTATCCAGTAATTTGAATCCCTTTATTTGAAACAAAGCAATCATAATCCTGTGAGATTCACTTTACTACTTTCGAGAAAAGGAAAAACTCATTATTTTTTTTTAATTTGAGCATGAAATTTTATGAAATTTTAACACCTAAGTCTATTCCTGTTAAAAGACATATTTCCAGAAAAAATATATTTTACCAAACTAAAGAATAGTTAGTGATAATTTGCCTATACAACTTCAAGATAAAAAAAAATAGAAATACAATGAAAATATCCCCTAACCCTCACGCCATATTCATTATTTTGTTCCACTACTATTTAATTGTTTACACTGTCTACAATTCAACAGCAAAAAGAGCAAACACAATGTGTGGTAGATATATATGTTTTTTTTTTTGTCTTTTTGCCTTTTCTAGGGCTGCTTCTGTGGCACATGGAGGTTCCCAGGCTAAGGGTCTAATCGGAGCTGTAGCCACCAGCCTGCACCACAGCCACAGCAATGTGGGATCCGAGCTTCATCTGTGACCTACATCCGACCTTCATCTGTGAGCTCACGGCAACGCCAGATCTTTCATCCACTGAGCAAGGCCAGGGATCTAACCCAAAACCTCATGGTTCCTACTCAGATTCATTAACCACTGAGTCACAATGGGAACTCCAATATGTATGATTTCTGCTCAAAAAATTTGATGAAGAAATGTTGGTAAAAATATTCTCCTGTAGGGTTTAGGTCAATTGCTTTTAAAATCTACCAAATGGTTTCCAAGGCTTTAAAGAAATAGGTATAAAACAAGGTGAAACCAAAAACAAAGTTACTGTAAAATATCTGTTATCTGAAATACTACTAATAATAAATTACATGAAAATTAATAAAGAAATAAAGGAATCACAGACTATAAAATTTGTAGTATAGTAACATAGTTAATGTGACTGTCCTTCCCTCCTCTCTTTCCAAAGGTATTTTCAGATACAACTGCCTAATATAAAATGATCTTCTTCTAAATCTTTTATGGCCATTTTTGTTCAGGCTTCAGACTGGATTGAAGTGAGTTGACCTATCTGGTTCAGCATATTAGGCTAAGATAAGTTTAGAGAAACTAATAACTCCAATTGATATTAACCTTTTTTTTTTTGGTCCATTTTACTCTAATATAAATAATTGATGTGATTAATTATATAATCATAACATTAATCTTAATATGAAACATTATATAATCATTGTATTTTTAAATGAGCATGGTATTTTTAGGGGATCATCTAGCTAAATTTCCAAGAGACTAGAAACTTTTTTGTTTTATACTATAATTGAAGAATTTGACTTGTTAGAATCGTTAACTTTGTACTAGAATGTACTAGAATTTGCCAAATTTAGAGAACCCCTCATCTAGCCAGTGGGATGTTTCATTATGTTTTACATTCAGTACTGTATGGCAAATTGACCAGAATGGATGAGTAAAGAAAAATGTTCTCCATTCTTTTGAAGCCTATTTCGTTATTGTTAAACATAATCTCTTGTATCTTTCCAGTAGTTAATTCCAAGGAAGTATAGTTCTAATCATGTGGATTGAATTTTTATTCCTTGTTATCCATGAACTGTGTTTCATATTTTGTATGTTTAATAATGTATTTCAATAATACTAATTTAGTAATCCTGACTTGATAAGGGAAACTTTAACATTGCCTTCACTTTCTAACATACATTATACCTAAACATAACTGAAAAAATTGTGTGAGATGGAGAAAAGCAAAATATATTCTTTAAAAAAAATTTTTCCATTAATGTGTACAGCATATTTTTTCTTATCTTTAAGACATTTCTTTAGCTACTTTCAGTGCTTTGGAACTATTCTCAACTTGAATAATAATTAATAATATATTTTTATAATTTTTTCTTTAAACAATGGCCAATCATTTCTAATGTCCTGACTATAGAAGCAAAAAGTATATTACCTGGCAGTAAGGCATCATATTATTTCCCTTGAAATTAACGTGCATAAATATTCTACTAAAATGCAAGTCTGATGTTTATTTTTATAAAAAAATTTAATAAATACTTAAAAAAATTAAAATCCTGCTTTTTTAATGTAAATGAAAAAGAAAAATACCCTGTCAACTAGGTTTTTCTGTATCCAAAGATATGTTTCTTTTTAATGTAAGCATGTTAGCTTTATTATAGTAATCTATTGTTACAGTAATCTCATAAAAATTTAGCAGTTATCTATAGTGGTATATTATCTGTGGTATTTATTATATGTTTAGACAAAATAATGAGGACTATTTACTCCCCTCCAAGAGTTTGACACTGTTTTTAACCCACTTTCAGTATTAAAATTATGCATATAAATACCTCAGATAAAAATGTGACTAAATGATAGATGCAGCTATCCATGCTCATTTGCTATAAATGTTATTGATATTTTAGCCTCAAAATTTTCCCTGGCAAATATATTTGTTTTGGAGTAGTTGCCCATTGCAAAACTGTAGCTAGGCAGGAATTCTGTTCTAGTGGAGATGTACAGAAAATAACTTATTCCATGCAATTTTATCTGAAATAAATTTTTAAGCTTTATATTTGGAGAGTTTCATAATTATGCCAATATTTCCCTAACTTTCAGTTCTATCTATACTATTTGTGTATGTGTATGTATATATTTTATATAGTTTTTAGTGATTATAGCTTGATGGTATGATCATAACATATTCTAGTTTTTTTCTAGACTTCTATGAGTAGAAAAAGAATTTGTAAAAGCCTGTAGCATGTCTAATGTTGTATAATCTTGTTGTACAATTATTCATCAGAAAATAAAAGCCCCTTGCAGTCAGGAAAAGTCTTTCAGAACTATATATTTCTGAAATTGCCAGCATAATATTTTGCTCAAAGCTGATGCTCAATAACAGTCATATGATTTTTTTTTAATTTGGAAACATGAGAGATATAAAAACAGGATGAGGGAAAGTTGTCCTTGTCCAAGTAACTTATATAATATATTGTGGATATATAGTTATATATGAAAGTTATATGTGAAAGTTTCCATTGTAGCATAAGCAAACATCATCTACCATTAATGCACTAAGGTAGATACAAGATTCTAGACTGTATTAAAGAATAAAATAGACTTCTAAGGGAGCAATTTCACAATCCTGTTGCAACCTATTTATTTATAGAATGCAAGTTCCCTGCTTTCAAAATATATAATATTTTGCACATAAATAAATTAATGAATACATATTTTCTAGATTACAGAATTTGTGGGAAGGTGGAAATAAAGTCAGAAGAAAAGAAAAAAAAAAGAGAAAAAGGGAATCCAGACATGGCTTAGTCCTGGTGTCATAATGAACATTGTATATTAGCACTTGTGTTGCCACTAAAACTGTACATTGGGCTGGAACATTGATAGTTACTATGGTCTCTGAAAATCAAAGGTTCTTAATATGTCACTTGACTTTGTAATGATCCCCTTTCCCTTCTTCATTACTCAGTGGCCCAGATTCAGAGTTCTAAAGATGTATTTTTGACTGAACAAGTCAAAGTCCATGTATACATGACATTATTGAAGACAGCAGCCAAAGTGAGGATAGCTTGATTCTTTGACTTAGCTACTTAGTAGTAGGACTGGAATTTACCCATCGTAGATAGAGGTTCAGCTCCTGAGCAGACTACTAACAAGAGATGTCTACACATCTCTGTCATTGCAGGTAACAGCTAACTGCTTATATCTCTACCTGTACATGAATAAGTTTAATAATTCTATATTCTAATACTCAAAATAAGGAATATTTTATACAGGTTCAAATTAAGAGATCATGACCCATTTTAATGCCAATATATCAAGGCATTTTCTATAAAAAACAAAACAAAACAAAACAAACAAACAAAAACCTAGTTCATACTTCCCCAAATCAATCTGTGGGAAGTGGGGGAATGGCAGGGAGAGGAAGGAAACTTTATCAAGAAACTACAAATTTGAAATGCAGTTTCTTATATAACTCCTTTTAGACCCATTAGTCTATAAGTATCTCAAGATCACAGAGAATATGTCAATCATCTTCCTACTTTAACAGATTAACATAGTGTAAGACTCAGAAAAAGACACACAATCAAGATTTTATTTTATGATAGACCCACAGCAAATATAATACTCAATGCAGAAAAGCTGAAAGCCTTCCCACTAAAATCTGGAACAAGACAAGCATGCCAACTCTCACCATTCAACATAGCACTGGATGTCCTAGCCACAGCCATCAGACAAAGCATAGAAATAAACAGCATCCAAATAGGAAGAAAAGAGGTAAAACTGTCACTGTATGCATATGACATGATACTCTATATAGAAAACCCTGAGGACTCAACCTAAAACCTACTTGAATTGAGCATCAAATTCAGCAAAGTAGCAGGATATAAAGTTAACACTCAGAAATAAGTCATATTTCTGTATACTAACAATGGAATATTAGAAAAGGAATACAAAAATACAATAGCTTTTAAAATCGCACCCCAAAAATCAAATACCTGGGTATATACCTGAGCAAGGAGGTAAAAGACTTATATGCTGAGAACTGTAAAACATTAATCAAGGAAATTAAAGAAATTATAAAGAAATGGAAAGATACTCCATGCTCTTGGGTTGGAAAAATTAATATTGTAAAATTGGCCATTCTATACAAAGCAATCTACAGATTCAGTGCATTCTCTCTCACATTACTCATGACATTTTTCACAGAACTAGAACAAATAATCCAAAAATTTATATGGAACCACAAAAGACCCAGAATTGCCAAAGCAATGCTTAGGAACAAAAACCAACCAGGAGGCATAACTCTCCCAGACTTCAGGCAATATTACAAAGCCGCAGTCATCAAGACAGTGTGGTACTGGTACTAAAACAGACAGACAGACCAATGGAACAGAATAGAGAACCCAGAAATAAACCCAGACACCTATGGTCAATTAATCTTTGACAAAGGAGGCAAAAACATAAAATTAGAAAAAGACAGTCCATTGAGCAAGAATTGCTGGGAAACCTGGACAGCTGCATGCAAGTCAGTGAAACTAGAACACACCCTCACACCATGCAAAAATAATTTCAAAATGGCTGAAAGACTTAAACAGAAGACAAGATACCATCAAACTCCTGGAAGAGAACATAGGAAAAACATTCTCTGACATCAAACTTATGAATGTTTTCTCAGGTCAGTCTCCCAAAGCAACAGAAATAAAATAAAAAATAAGCCAATGGGACCTAATCAAACTGACAAGCTTTTGCACAGCAAAGGAAACCAAAAAACCATTTACAGAATAGGAGAAAATAGTTTCAAATGATAAAACTGACAAGGGCTTAATCTCTAAAATATAGGAGCAACTTATATCACACAATAGCAAAAACACCAACAACCCAATTGAATAATGGGCAAAAGACCTGAATAGACATTTCTCCAAGGAGGATGTACAGAGGGCCAAAAAGCACATGAAACAGTGCTTAACATCCCTGATTATTAGAGGAATGCAAGTCAAAACTACCATGAGATACCACCTCACACCAGTAAGAATGGCCATCATTCCTAAATCCACAAATAGCAAATGCTAGAGGGGCTGTGGAGAAAAGGGAACCCTCCTGCACTGTTGGCTGGAATGTAAGCTGTTACAACCACTATGGAGATCAGTATGGAGGTACCTTAGAAATCTATACATAGAACTACCAAATTACTCAGCAATCCCACTCTTGGGAAAATATCCAGACAAAACTTTCCTTGAAAAATGCACATGCACCTGAGTATTTATTGCAGCGCTATTCACAATAGCCAAGGCATGGAAACAACCCAAATGTCCATTGACAGATGATTGGATTAGGAAGATGTGGTATATATACAGAATGGAATACTACTCAGACATAAAAAGAACAAAATAGTGCCATTTGCAGCAACATGGATGAAACTAGAGACTCTCATACTGAGTGATGTAAGTCAGAAAGAGAAAGACAAATACTATATGATATCACTTATATCTGGAACCTCATATACGGTACAAATGGACCTTTCCACAGAAAAGAAAATCATGAACTTGGAGTATTCTCCAAATTGCCAAGGTGGAGGGGAAGGGAGTGGGATGGCCTGGGACCTTGGAGTTAATTGATGCAGACTATTTCCTTTCTAATGGATTAGCAGAGATCCTGCTGTGTAGCACTGGAAACTATGTCTGGTCACTTATGTTGGAAAATGATAATGTGTGAAAAAAGAGTGTATACATGTATGTGTAACTGGGTCATCACACTGTTTAGTAGAAACAAAAGGTAAAAAATGATAAGCCTAAGCCTTTTTGCAATACTATTTATTTATGTACTTAGAAATCGAAATATAAAGCAAAATTTATAAAGTGAATTTCAACTCTACATAGGATAAAAGGAATCTTTTTCTTCTTGTTCTTCACTCACATACAGAATTCATGACATACAAGTGATTTTAGAACTAGTTTGTCGTGACTAGTTTGTCATGTCAGAACTATTTTGCCATATTGTGTATGCAATATTTATATACAATAGCAATGTTTGCATTAAATTTTTAAAAATCTGCATTAAAAAGGATCCTAGAATACTGTAATTTTAGATAGTTCTCAAAATAGTAGGAGTTATAATAATTTTTTAAATGCTACATATTTATTTTTGCATTTACAATAATCTCATCTTATTTATAAGCAGTCAGAACCCAGTTTATCATAAGATGTTCAATTAGAACTGATTCACTTTGCTGTGCACCTAAAACTAATACAACATTGCAAGTCAACAATACTCCAACAAACTTATTATAAATTAATGACTTTTTCTGAGAAAATGTGTCATTTCTTAGAAGATGATGGAATTAATTAAATTAATATGTCTTCAAAATACAAGTATCTTTGACATGAAAACTACTGTAAAGACCTGTCACATTCCACTCTGGGATAGATGTTGAGCTTGGTGAAATGTAATAAAACCTTGAAGGAAGAGATAAATTCAAAAAGTATTGTCTTATGCTGAAGATGAGTAACATTATTACTCTGTCACATTTCTAGAGCCATTTTGTTTTATTTTATTTTTTATTTTTTGCTTTTTTTAAGGTCACACTCATGGCATATGGAGGTTCCCAGGCTAGGGGTCATATCAGAGCTACAGCTGACAGCCTACACCACAGCTGCAGCAACCCAGATCCGAGCCCCATCTGCCACCTGCACCACAGCTCAAGGCAATGCCAGATCCTTAACCCACTGAGCGAGGCCAGGGATCAAACCCACAACCTCATGGTTCCTAGTGGGTTTCGTTTCTGCTGCACCACGATGGAAACTCCTAAAGCCATTTTAAAGGTAGAATTTGCCCAAGTGGTTTTGTATAACAGCAAGTGCATCTCTGCTGCATGCTGTTACCCAAGGACTCTAGTACCTCTTGCCCAGAGCTCTACCATTGTCCAATGGTATTTTCCATGTCTTCAAACATTTTAGTCTCAGGAGCCCTTTACACTCTTAAAAATTATTCAGGGTCCTAAGGTTCTTTAATTTCTGTGAGTTATAAGTATTGATATTTACTACATTAGAAATATAAACAGGAAAAATTTTAGAGATATTAATTTGATTTATCTAAAAATAACACTATTTTCATGGACAAAGTTTGCAATTCCTTTGGATAAGGACAAATATGCACAATTGCTATATCTAATGATTATGGTATATTTAATTTTGTTACAAACTCATAAATGTCTTTGAAAGTGGCTATAGCATTTTGTAGAAAATTAAATTGATATAATTTTTCCCTGTAAGTGTTTGGTAGAACTACAGTGAACCCATCTGGGCCTCATGCCTTCTGTTTTTGCCAGTTACTAAATACTGATTCCATTTCTTTAATAGATGTAGGCTTATTCAAATTGTCTATTTCTTTTTATTTTTCATATTTTCTATTTATTTTTCATCCAGTTCAAAATATTTTTAATTTTCTCTATTGATTCTTCTTAGACCCATATGTCTAAGAAGCAGCTTCTGCTCTAGGTAAACCAAATTCATATTGTATTCTCTGGATTAAACTGCGAATTTTTCCTCAACTTTAGTTTTCTGATGAAAAATAAGACATTGATTTTCAGTTTGGCTTTTTTTTAATTTTTATAAGGGTGAGAATGAGGACTTGCAATCACTTTGCTTGTTGTAGCTGAAACCTGACCTTCATTCTTCTTTTTTTTTTTTTTTAATCACAGCAACTGGGAAAATGAAACTTTCAAATATATTACATTGTAAAAATTGTGGTATCATCTTTAAACTTAGGAATATCCAGAGGTAGTAGTTTGTGCTGTGTCTGATAAGTGTTCATTATCATTATTTTTACCTCAGAGATTTTTGGTATCTCATAGTATGAGCTTATTACAATGACTCAAGAGCTTTAGAACTGCTATTCCAACTGGCCTGCTGCACATAATGGGAGATAAATAAAAAGCATATATAAGGAATACACATGTGTTTTCAACCACCTAAGCCATGGTCCAATAACAAGAACTAGTCATATGGTTCCAATGGAAGTAAGAGGCTTGGGAAATGTTTTCTAGCAGAACACAAAAGGGATAAGAACATAGATATTAGGCTATAAATACTTGCTTAAATTAGCTAGCTAGGTAGATAGAAAAGTAGAGTTGTTTTTATTTTCTTTCATGTAACAATAAGCTGGCTATTAGGCTGTCAAGTTCAGGTTAAGAAGCTGTATTTTCAAAGACTCATGATCCTTAACATTCCTGTTTTGTCATATGGAAGATGCTATCCTTGTCCTAATTGACCAACTTTATAACTACCTTCTACACAGAAGAATAGGGAATAAAGCTAAAGGAAAAAGTCAGCAATAAGACACTTCACCTCTAGAAAAGGTGAAACAAGTACATCTTTATTTGTTCATATTATCAAGAGAAATTGGAGTATCCACTGTGGTACAGTAGGATCTGAGAAGCATCCGAAGTGACAGTATGCAGGTTTAATACCTGGCTCAACATGGTGGGCTAAAGGATCTACCATTGCCAGAGCTGCAGAGTAGGTCACAAATGTTCCTTGGATCTGATCCCTGATCCTAGCCTAGGAAAACCATATGTCATAGGGTGGCCAAAATAAATAAATAAATAGATAGATAGATAGATAGATAGCATGAGTGTTGACTTAGGAATTAGCAGTTATCTTATATCCATTTGCTAGGCCAATAAAAATATATTGAGTAGCACATATTCTGCTATATAATTACAGTAGAATTTTTATAGAATTTTAAATTGCATCCTTCACTAGAAATGCTATTAGAAAAGTTAATTGCTTGATTATCATCTCTACTCTTCATACTTGCCTCTGGTAAAAGAAAAATAAATTGATCATTTTTAGGAAATGTAATGTGTGCCATACTATTTTATATTTGTAATTTTATTATTTTCATGCTATCAAAATAATTTTGATGTAACTGTGATAGGCTAAATTATATAACATCAATGATCGAATTGTTCATCTATAGAATTTTATTTATAATTTTATTGCATATGTATTACAACATAAATTTTAGAGAGATAAAATTTTTAGAAAGCTATATTACTCTTACAAAGAGCTGTCTTTTATTCATGTGTTCATTTCTCTCCTTGCCGTGTATTACACAACATATTCTAAAATCTCAATTACAATTTAATATAATTAATATTATGCCCTATTAAGGAGTGAGACAAACTTGGCGGACATGCCATTTTTACTTTTAAAGACTTTGAAATAAAACTGTTCAAATCACACAGAAAAATATCTATTTTTGAAAATTTCCATAACCAATCTTTACTTGTATTTTCAATTAGTGATAAAATTAAAGTAATTTCATTAAATATGAGTAACTATAGACAGGAAATAAAATTTGTAACCAATGCCAGGAAAATGATCATATGGATTTTTAGAAAAATATGTTATATTACTATGAAATATATATAGTAAGTTTGTTAAATATGTTTATAGGATATAAACATATTTGAGGCATTGAGTGATAATTATGTACAAAATAAAATTTTAAATATACTAAGATGGGACTCAAAATATATGGTTATTTTTTATTCATATGCATATGAGAATCAATTCTCATTCCTGTTAATAGGTACCTAACATTAAATGAACCGCTTAAATTCTTAAAATCTTAGATTCCTATTTTTTAAATTGGACTAATGTCAGTTACATATATCTGTATGTTATTGTGAGGATTTACTTAAATCAGCATAAATATTAGTTATAGTTCTTGGCACATGATAAACCTTTTATAAATATTAACTATAACCTATTACCTTGTACTTTATATTGTCTTTGTCAATTGCATTTTAATATCTCTCATTATTTTTCTTATTGCTTCAGCCATTAATGTTATTATTCCCACTCTCTGCCCTGCTATTATTTACCCTTTAGGCAATCAGAAAAAAGAAAAATCCAGGTTTAATGCACACCTTCATAATCAACTACAAAAACATAGAAACCAAAAGAAGATCTTACAATCTAATTCTTACAAACCATAAAATCATAGCTTGTAACATTGAGCTTTGACCAAAAATAAATAGCAATTCCCTTATCTGGCACAAAATAGAAATCAACTGAGATAAATATTACAAGAATGACATAGGTTTAACTTTCCATGATTTCTATAAATTGATGAGATTATTCCTTGGTATTTATTAGAAATTTAGCAACATTTTTATAATCTGGAATATTTATCTCCAAGAATACAAAAGAGGCAAAAAGGACCTACAGCTTATCTTTTTGTTTCTCTTTTCTTGCAATCCCAAAAAGCATTAGGTGGACCAATGAACAAATGTTGCAAGAAAACAGATTTTTCTTGAAATTAAAAAAATAAAATCATGTTGAAGGCCACACCAGCAACATATGGAAGTTCCTGGGCTAGGGGTCCAACTGGAGCTGCACCTGAAATTATACCATAGCCACAGTAACATATCATCCAGGCCACATCTGTAACCTACACTAGATCCTTGACCCACTGAGCAAGGCCAGAGATTGAACCCACCTCCTCACAGAGACAGCATTTCGTTCTTAACCTACTGATCCACAATGGTAACTCAAAAATTTTTTTGAATAAATACACCTGTTTGAAACTGAATTGGCTGATCTAAGAAGGAAGTTGAATTCTTTTTTTTTTTTTTTTTTTTTTTGTCTTTTTGTCTTTTGTTGTTGTTGCTATTTCTTGGGCTGCTCCCGCGGCATATGGAGGTTCCCAGGCTAGGGGTTGATTCGGAGCTGTAGCCACCGGCCTACGCCAGAGCCACAGCAACGCGGGATCCGAGCCGCATCTGCAACCTACACCACAGCTCACGGCAACGCCGGATCGTTAACCCACTGAGCAAGGGCAGGGACCGAACCCGCAACCTCATGGTTCCTAGTCGGATTCGTTAACCACTGCGCCACGATGGGAACTCCGGAAGTTGAATTCTTATAAGAATGTCTAAGCAAACACTTGAATAGAAACAACTTCTGACTCTGGTGTTTTTAATTCTACACAACCTAGATTCTTTCCTTCTTACAAGTTACATCTATAGTCTACTTGAGAGGGAAAAAAAATCCTCGAAGCTATAACTTAAGTAGCATACAATTTTTCTTGGAAGAGGATAATTATGATTTCTACTTTAGGAGAAAATGCAATAACCCACTTCTATTAAATAGTTATTGTATATCAGGTATTTCTGCTATGTCATGTCCTTTGCATGTATTACCACTTCACCTCTCCCTAAAACTAATTAGGTGGTTATTATTATTGTGCTATTTTATAGATGAGTAAAAACAGTCATTTCAGATAAAAACATCTAACTGGTTGTGATACATGGGACACAATGAAGACAATAATGTTACAAAATTATGCTTTTCAGAAGTTAAGTGAATTACGGATGGGGAAGTAGCATGAACATCAGCATAAAGAGATGAGAGTTAGAATGAAAGATTAGGATGCAAAGTCTGACTGTGATGTACTGAGATAAAATGCACAGAGGGGTCAAATTGTGGAGGTCCAAGGAAAGTATAAAGAACAGCTTAGATGATGAAATAATTAGGGAAGAGAATTAAAACATTATTTTATCAATATTAGAAATAAAATGAAGAATAGATTGAAGTTAAAAGATTAACTAAGGATAATAGTTTTGTTAAACATTTATGGCAAGTAGTCAATAAATGACAGTAAGAAGAGTTCATGATTGATTATCAGAACATGGGAGTATATTCTTCTTTTGATTGATGGACAATCTTTATTGACAATTTGTCTATAGAGAATGAGAAGGAAAAATATTATTTTAAAATATATATTCTGATTATAAAATAGCTTTACAATGAAATGATGCCTTTTTGTACCTTCACATGTAATTCTGTGACTATACGGGATAAAGAAAGGTAGCTCCAGTTTTATAGCAACTCAAAAGTTCACCAATGTTATGGACAGTTTGATAACGGTAATATCAAGAAAACCATTCTTGTCACTTAGTTGCAGTTTCTTCTAAAATATAGTTTATATAGAGAAACGGCTAAAGAAAATGAAAGAATGGTAGGTCATAAAAGTCAAATAGGATAAGGAATAAAATTTTATGTCACCTTCAGTCAGCCCAACTAAAAAATCAAAGAATGAAAAAGTGAAGATTGTTTACCATAGCTAAAGAATGGCTGTGGTTGGCAGTTTGTTCTGAGAAAAATTGAAGATTTCTAATGAAACTTGACAACGTATGGAAAGATTTTTAAAGGCCATATGTTGGTTTCTGGTATCACATTCTTGTATACAGTTGATTCTATCTATAAATTATGTGTGTGTGTGTATATATATAGAGAGAGACATATATAGATACATAGATATATGAACTACAGAATTATGAATAAACTAGATAGTTGGGGGGGGGGACTCTTTCATGGTACAGCAAGGACAATTCAGAGGTCATACATAATATCCACATAGAAAGAGAATGAAATACAGAGTCTCCTCCAAGCTATTTAAGAGAAAATTTGCTTGTGCAATTTCTCCATCTCCTGGGACATGAAGCTTATGCATGACCTGAATAATTAGAATGACATGATGATAAGGACAGTGAAGTAAGTTGTACATTGAAAGTAAGAGTTGCGTGGCTGGAACTTAGTAGTTAGCTTTTTAGGGGTAATATCCTAATAAAGAATTAGATGCAGGAAAAAGAAAAGCCTACCCATAAGAAAAAACTCCCTATATCTGTCTCCATTTGCCTGCAGTTGGTAATGGGAGTTGAGTTGATCTGAGTTGTCTTTCCAAGAAATAAAGTAAAACAGTTCTTGCTTTGTTGTCTCTTAATTGTTATGGAGGATGAAAGCTGACTGTAAAAATACTAGAAAATGTTCCTGATGGTAAGATTTAATTTGGTTCTATAATTTTAGGATCTGTTGAAATGCATTAATTGACTTAAGACTGCTAACCAGTTTCCTCACCTAGAGTCAACTGGATAGCATGGCATCATGCTTGATACTAATGTTTAGGTTCTCCAAACATTTGGATTTAAAAGTTATAATTTTACACTCTGAACGTGATGTCCTAAACTCTATCATGTTTCTTAAAAACTGAAAAGAGATTGAATAATTGTATACTTTCCATATAAGGTTATGAAGGATTTTGGTCCACTTTATCTAGTTATCTCTAAATGGGTCATAACATTCCTGAACTCTATATCCCACAAATTACAATTTTCTATTGAACTGCAGTTCTGATTAATTGATTAGTAATGTCTTCTGCTAATATAGTCATGAGTTTTAAAGTAAGATATTTGATATTTATAGCTGATAATTACTGAAGGGTAGGAGTACACAAAACTACTTGCTCGTTATTCTTGGAAACCTCTTCGTAAGATAATATTAAAATTTTCGTTTTCTAATTTACTGTTGTTAGATTTACTGAGGTGCATGTGGCTACTAAAATATTTCATGACTATACCCTGCAGAGTTAATTTAAAAAAATAAGAAGCTCTCTTTATTCCACTGTGGGAGTCTGTCTTAGGCAAGCACTCTGATTGGAAAGTGAGTGGATAGTCAAATATGCCCAAAACGAAAGAATATGGTTTCCACCAAATATGCAACTGAACTTTTATTTATAGAAATGGCTGTTGATGTGTTACAAAAAAAGATGGACGAAAGGAGGAATAACTTAGAAAATATAAGGTAGAATATTAAACAAAACCACTTTCAAAAATATATGAGTAGAGATTGGGGTGTCAATGGGTATTCTATTTATTAATATATGAAATGGGAAAGTCTGACACAGAAGAATAGTGTTTAGTTGAGAGAACACATTCTAGAATAATAAGCGTTTTTCTCAGATTCAAGCCAGACAGGTAAATGTATCTTTCCTAGAGTCAAAATGGTAAATCTTGAGTGGGTGCTGGCAGAGAAAGACGTGGATCAAACTTTAGATCTGGTATTTCAGTGTGTAATCTTATAATGAGGATGATACTCTGTGAAGTGCCATTCCTCAACCAATAGGTATGGAAGAGCAAGAATGGGAAAGGCAGGGAAATCATTAGAGAAATTTATACTGCCTGCTCAAGTTTAAGGTTAAATTGTCAAGGTCCCAAACATGTAAAGGTGGTGAAATATATATCATTGTTCTATTCAGTTGTGCAAAAGTAAAATAGTTTTATTTTTATCACAACAGAAAATTTTAAGAATGGAGAGACATACCATTATTTACCAAAAAGACTGCACTTTTTTCATTTCCATATCTACAGTGCTATAAGGAGAGTTGGGTTTTACAAGGAACCTCACATTCGCATGACAAATAAGTTTTGCTAGAGGAAAGCTGTACTGTTTTTACTGCTTGTCATCCACCTATCATTCTTAAAAACAAAGTAAATAAGAGAGCTTGCCTGGGGTAATCTGGGATAATGAGAATTATGTCCATTTATTGGATTTTCTTTTTTTGTATGTTCCATTCCCACAAAATATGAGTACATTAACCTTAGCTTTATACCTTATATATTTAAAATGAGTTTCCCTGTTTTTGAAGAGATAGAGAATCCTCACCCTATGTTGAAGTTAAATTAAGATATTATTTTATCACATACTCCAGGGCATATGATACCCCTAGATATGAATGGGAAAAGAATGTCTTTCTGGATTGTCTTGCTGTGATTTGAAGAATGGACAGGGAAAGAATATAAGGAGCACAGGAAGCAATCATAAAACAGTGGCCTTTGTGCAAAGTCACAGTACATGTGCCTGGAACATGTGAAATACAGCACATGTGAAATGGGAGTTGTACTCTTTCCAAATACATCTGCAAATTATATTTAGCTGTTTTTCTAATCAGGTCCAAAAACATTTTGATTCCCCTATCTCTACAAGTCTGGGGGGTTTTTTTTTTTGGCCAAAATATCTGTGGAACACACACATACACACATAAAGCCATGTAATAAGTATGTTTATGTCTCTCTCTCTCTATACACACACACACACAAACACACACACACACACACACACACACACATATTTATATAGCCGAGCATTAGTGTGTACTTTCCTTTTTGCTTTTTAGAGCACCTTTTTAAAAAAACCTAGTACTTTCTATTACCTCTAATATATCCACTCATTTGAGAGCCATTCAAGAGTGTTAATAATTTCTGGTACCCACTTCTTCCCTTTACAGTAGATGTGCCTTTTCTTTGACCTTGTGAGGTATTATTTGACTTCTTATACTCTAAGATCCCTTTATCTCCATTAAAATCAGGAAGCCCATACTCAAATGATAGCATCCCCTTTGTTCACACTTGGGCTATAGATAAGAAGTGTTAAAGGAGGAAGGTGTTTCCATCACCTAGGAAAGCTTAGGGAAGAGGGTGTCTTCTGGGTCTTCTCATGGAATATGGCTGAATAGTGAGTGTATAGCTGACACATGATAAATCCACTCCAACTTAACTGTATCCTCAAACATTTTTATTTCCTCCTCCTTATCCTATAGAGGTTACAGCATCTCAACCCTTTAAATGGAAGCCACCACTAAGTTAAGTTTTATTTAATCTACTAATATTAGAGCTACCTCCAGCTGTTTGAGACATCTCCAGCTGCAAGTTAGTTTTACTCATATATTTAAATAGATACCAATCCAGTGTTATATCCTGCCCCATTTAATCTTTAGACTCCACTCCCACAAATGTCCCCCATCTTTCTTATGCAAATGTCCCCCATCTTTCTTTAGCAAATCCTTGTGATTCTTTTGCTGTATTTTATCTTTCTGCCTCTAGTATATACCTCTATGTCTAGTGACTGATAAAATTTGACCCTAGTTATGAGCTAATGGCAAAAAGGGAAAGGAGGCTTATGGTGGATCCTGAGGAAAATTAACATCTTCTATTCTGTAATCTAACCTAGATGGAAGTTCTCACAGGGGTTTTATGCAAAGGAAGACTAGTCTTAAAAGCACCACCAAAATAATTCCCAAAACCCATCATTGATTTCCTAGAACTACTTCTGCTTTTGTTTTAGTATCATTCATGGCTCAATCAGGAGAAAGGACCACTGTATAATTTGAACAGGGATATTTTAATATAAATAACAATAAAATAGAGTAGGGAATAGTAATAGCATGGCACTGGCTAATACCCAGTATGGAGAACTATAATAATATTAGGAAGGCAGGTATAAATAGTTGCCACACCCATTTGGACCAAGTTAGAGTACCTCAAAAAAGAGGCTCTCCCCTCTAGGTATAAGGCCCAACTGTCATTGGAAAGAGTGAGGCTGTGGTTTACTGGGTATGGAAAAGCAGTGTTGTACAGGGAGAGCTTGCTAGAAATATATCTGTGGTATAGGAGCCAGGTGCTTGAGGAGCTGCACATGCAGCAATTGTATGCACTACAAGAGCCTAGCCCTGTGGAAGCCACTTTTGCTGTGGTAGTCTGGTTCTAGAGCAGCTGTGCACAAGTCTTGAGGGAGGATAATACTTAAACCAGCGAGTCTCTTCCTGCCTGGAGACCTGGGAGTGCCTTCTACCTGCAAAGCTGAACATCCTGCCATCTGGAAGGGTAAAAATATTAATAAAGTCTAGCTTCATTAGTATAGAGATGACAATGAAGGATGGATTTGAAGCTGAAAGGCAATATACTAAAAACTGATATAGCTTATATTATCAAAATTAATCATGATTGTGTACTTAGGAAGAGGATAAATTTTTATAGAAAAAAAATTACACATTCTGTTCACATCTAAGTTGTAGTATGAAACATAAGGGAAAATTGCTTCGTTAACTAATTTTCTTATGTGTGTTAACACTGACTTTAAAGCTAGATTGAGCAAGGAGCCATATCTTATTTGGTCAACTCAGACTGCATATTTTATTAATGTGGACTCAGAAAAGGATTCTATCTCTGAATATATCTCCCAACCTTCTGTTCACAATGAGTCACTCTTAAGTATGATCAAAATGGACAGGCCTGAACTTTCAGAAATTTCAAAGCAACAAGTCACCAATCTCAGGGGCCAAAGTTCCCTTCTTCCTTTATAGGGAACCAGAGAAATGAATTTTTTCCTCCACGTTTATGCTTATGAGAGAACTGGTCTCAAGGAAATTATTTGAATGTTGTTTCCTAGTCCTTGTTGATTTCATTAATTCACTATGAGCTATCTTCACAGCTTCTTAGGATCTTTGCCAAGCATGGTGTGATTGAGCATGCTATGGTATATAAAGTACCTTACATGACATCAGTTGCCCCTCTTCTTAAAAATATACCAGCTGATTTCCCAGCTTTTCTATATGTTCACTGTTTCAGAAAAATAAAATCTATTCATTTATCTCCATTTATGCATATGATTTTATTTGATTTTGCCCTTTGTATAACTGACATCTTCCTTGACTAGCCTGAAGCTTAATTTTCATATTTCTTGTTATCAATGTTAATAGAAACATATTTTTCCTTATTATAATATTGTTTTAAATCTTTCATGGAATTTCCAAAGAATACTGCTTCATCAAATCTCTTCATGACACGGCCTGACACTTTTAATGATGACAGTGTCACACTTCACTGACCTATCCCTCTCTTGTCCTTATGTGCATAGAATGTCTATGAACACTGACAACTGAATATCCAGTTTGATCCAGCTAATAAGTAACATCATTACTTCTCAGAATACTTTGTAAAGTGAATTTGAAGAATGCTAAAAAGACACCACTAATGATGTAAAACTGCATTAAAGTTTAAAATTATTATATTATTGTCCATTAATAACACTTTATGTAAACTGATCTTTTATGGAAGTGAAAATGAAAACATAGCTCTGACAATTTCTCTTTCATTTAGGGAAAATCTCAGCTCTGTAGTTCTAAGAACAAGAAAGCAACTTAAAAGAAATGTCCACTAGTATATTATCCCTCTCCATAATCTTCATTAGGATTATGCATCCCTAAGTAAATCTTACTTGATCTTCTAATTCCCCCCAGAAAACAAAAACCAATAAAAATAGACCAAAATTAGCTGATAGATTTAAAAAAGAAACGGAAAATCGTTAAGATTTAGCATGTGCTGCATGAACATTCTCGATGACTCTGAAAAATCAAATGCAATGAACATATCTTGTTATAGTTAATCAGTTGTCTTTTATTATAGAATTTTTAACCATATCTTTGAAATCTTATGAATTTCACATGCTGCTATAGGTCTTAAACACCTTGCCTTGGAATCACCTTGTCAATATGTCAAATTTATGTCAAATTCACATGAATAAATTTAGCAATGTAAACTGGGGAGGAAATTAAGGAAGATTTTATTTTTCAGTGGTTAAACCTCTATTAACCATTATAAGTGATTTTGAGTTTTTGATATTAAAAATAATGTTATTTGATATTAAAAATAATGTTATAGGCTTTGTTCTTAAAGAAAAATCTCAAAAGCATGCTAGGTTTCAGGATAAATTCAAACTGATTTTGGTAGAAATATGCTGGCTGCCAACTTTTTCTCAAAGAAATCTCCTTAAACACAAAAAATTTACAAAAATGAACAATAAAGTTTATAATTCAGTAGTGTAATTATCTAAATTATTGAATTGAAGATTTATTTTCATATTTTAAGTCTCAGTTACCTTCTGTGGAAAAAATTCAACACAAACACAAAATTTGTAAAGAGAAAGGATTTATTTAGTGAAATATCAAGAGCTATGATAAGTGCCAGTCATTTTTTTTTAATTTAATTTAATTTTTTGGCAGCACCCATGACATGTAGAATTTCTCCTGCCAGGGATCGGACTTTAGCCACAGCAGTGACAATGCCAAAGCCTTAACCCTCAGGCCACCAGGGAACTTAAATATATTGGTTTCATTTATTCTTACAACTATTAATTAAGTATAATGAGAATCACAGAAATTAATGTGTGCTCAAATTTCATTTTGCTGTATGTAAGATGGAAGGTGGTGTTGAACTGAGGCAATCTAAACCAATCTCATGCCCTACCCACTATATATTTAGGTGTGATATGATGCAAAGCAATTTTTAAAAATTTGATGAAATTGAGCTTCCAAAATTTATGTTTACACATCAGCATATTAAGTTTTTTAGACTTTCATTAGGTAGAGCAATGATCTATCAAGGATGCTATCATAAGAGAAAATAATCTTTCCATAAGACAATAAAATAACTTGCCCTATTCTTAATTCCATTTTTATATTCAGAGATGTTTGTTGGTTTTATGAATAAAGTGGTTTCTATTCAACACTAGGTATTATTTTGCTGCCAAATATGTGGCGAATTAACCTATGGCAATTAAATAATTCCTAATATAAAATCTCCCTTATCATTTATTGAAACTGGAATTACAGTCATGGAAATATGACTATCAGAAGTTCCTGTTTTGGCTCTGTGGGTTATGAACCCAACTAGTATCCTCGAGGATGTGGGTTTGATCCTTGGCTTTGTTCGGTGGGTTAAAGATCGGACGATTCCGTGAGCTGTGGGTGTCAGACGCGGTTTGGTACCTGCTGTGGCTGTGGCATAGGCCAGTAGTGATTCAACTCCTAGCCTGCAACTTCCATGTATAGAAGGCGTGGCCCTAAAAAGTAAAAAATAAAAACGGAATGTGACACCTATTAAATCTGTAGTACCAAATGCCATTTAATAAACGAATTGGCACATGAATAAGGAAAGAGCTATGTCAAAGAGCTATATGTTAAAAATATTATCTCTCCACATTAATCATTTCTAGGAATTTTTGAATAGCCAATAGAAGTAGGTTTTTTTGAAGAATTAAAAACTTAAGAATAATACCTGTGTGCCTGCTCTCAATGGCCTATCCCTCAGAAAGAGAAGCAAGATGTAACAAAATGAAAACTCTTGAGACTCCACTATACAACCTGACTAGGCTTAATGCATTGAGAAGTATCAGGAAAGATCTCAGTCTTACATTCTTTAAATTTGTGAATGAGCAGAGTTTTTACACCTGCTTTAAAAGTGAAGAGCCCCAAGGTTACCTTCATAATGTAGATAGTTAAATCAAGAAGCATTGCTTTGCTTCTGGAATTATGGGCCACCAAAAAATGAATGGAGCATGGGTTCTCTCTCTCTCTCTCTTTAAGGTTTTATTGAAGTTTAGGTGATTTACAAGGTTGTAGTAATTCCTGCTATGCAGCAAATAGCACATATTCTTTTTCACAGCACTGCTTCTTGATTGGCAATTTATCCACATACACAGTAGTTCTTACACATCTTGTTTTTCCTCTAATCGGTTCCCTCCTAATTCCTTTTCCACTCTGGTATCTCTGAATCAAGTGTTTAACATTGGAGGTTTGTTTGTTCTTTCTTTGGTTTGAACTTAGTAATTTCTCCTTGCAAAATTTGAGCATGGAACCCGTAACAACCTTTAACTCTGGAGGACTTTAAGAAAAAAAATAATACGCAAACCACATTTCAAAAGATGGCAGCCATCCTGAGGACTGAAAAATAAATGCAATGTAAGAATCATGATATTATAGAGAGGATATCTAATTTCCATTGTCAACAAAACATGAGACATTAATATAATTTTGAATTATAATGTGCAATCACAAATATAAAAATTCTGAGATCAGCAAAAATTAGATAAATAGTAAAGTCAAATTTACCAAAACTTTAAACTATGGTGGATCAGAGATAATTATTAAGAAATCATAAACACTCATAAACACTTTTAAATGGCATAAGTAATAATTATATATAAGAAACATGTAAATCTTCAAATGAAACTCACTGTTGGGGAAGGGAGATAGCAAAAATCTAACTGCGGTAGGAAAAATTTAAAATAAATTATCAAATAAATTAGGGGTTCAAAGAAAAACAAAATAAATAAAAGATTAATTAGAATCTAAACATGAGTATGTAAGTCATGAAAAAAAAGTATTCTCAGAAATAAGTTAAGGAGTGGCAAAGCAGAGTGAACCAGGCTAGTATCCGTGAGGATCCTGGTTTGATCCCTGGCCTAGCTCAGTGGTTCCTGGATCTGGTGTTGCCATGAGCTGTGTTGTAGGTCATAGATGTGGCTTGAATCCTGCTTTGCTGTGACTGTGGCATAGTCCACAGCTGTAGCTCCTATTTTATCCCTAGCCCAAGAACTTCCATATGCCTCAGGTGTGGCCCTAGAAAAATATTATGCTAATAATAAATACATAATCCACAAGAACTTTTGGAACAAAAGAATGAAGAATAGATGAAAAGGTGGAATTTTTCTTTATATCATTTTTCTATTCTGAAGTGATAACTTGAAAAAATGTTATAAGAGATGTACTTAAATTTGTGGTGTCATTGATCTAATTTGAAGGGACTTGAGGACTTCAAATGCAGAAGGCATTTAAAATGATCCTAATTGTATAAAATTAAAAATAAACAAATTAAGTTCCTCTAGCCATTTTTTGATTGGATGGACCTAGAGTATATTACACTTACTGAAATAAGTGAAATGTCAGAGAAAAACAATTACTGTATATCATTTATACATGAAATCTAAAAAAATAGTACAAATGAATGTATATTCAAAACAGAAACAGACTCACAGAGAGAAAAAATATTGCTTACCAAAAGTGAAAGGGAAGGGGGAGAGGCAAATTAGGGGTATGGGATTAAGAGATACAAACTACTATGTGTAAAATAGATAAGCAACAAGGATATATGTAGAGTACAGGGATTTTAGCTATTATTCGTAATAAATTTTAACACAGTACAATTCATAAAAATGTTTTCTGTTTTGTCTTTTTAGGGCTGAAACCATGGACTATGTAAATTCCCAGGCTAGGGTTCAAATCAGAGCTGTAGCTGCCAGCCTATGCCACAGCCACAGCCATGCCAGATCTGAGCTGCATCTGTGACCTACACCACAGCTAATGGCAACACCAGATCCTTAATCCACTGAGCAAGGCCAGGGATTGAATCCACATCCTCATGGATACTGGTTGGGTTCATTACTTTTGAGCCACAATGGAATCTCCCCAGTCAGGAAGTTCTAAATGCCTCCTCTTATCCTTCTCCTTTGGTTTTCCCTTTTCCTCTCTCTTCCTATATTGCAAATTGGTTGCCTTCTCATTTATCTCCTATATAGTACAAATGTAAAATAGTAAGCCTTGGCTAATTTACCCAAAGACTGGGTAAGATAAAGAATATGATTGCTGTGGCTAGGACTTGCAAAGCTATGTTGAAGAGTAGTGGTGAGAGCAGACATCCTTGTCTTGTTCCTGATCTCAGCGGGAATTCTTTCAGCTTTTCACCATTGAGAATGATGTTAGCTGAGGGTTTGTCATATATGGCCTTTATCACGTTGAGGTAGGTTCCCATTATGCCCACTTTCTGAAGGGTTTTTATCAGAAATGGGTGTTGGATTTTGTCAAAGGTTTTTTCCGCGTCTATTGAGAGGCTCATATGGTTTTTATTCTTCAGTTTGTTAATGTGGTGTATCACACTGATGGATTCGTGGATATTGAAGAACCCTTGCATCCCTGGGATAAATCCCGCTTGATCATGATGTACAATCCTTTTAATGTATTGTTGGATGTGGTTTGCTAGGATTTTGTTGAGGATTTTTGCATCAATGTTCATCAGTGAAATTGGCCTGTAGTTTTCTTTTTTTGTGGTGTCTTTGTCTGCTTTTGGTATCAGGGTGATGGTGGCCTCATAGAATGATTTTGGGAGTATCCCTTCCTCTGCAATTTTTTGAAATAGTTTCAGAAGGAGAGGTGTTAGCTCTTCTCTAAATGTTTTGTAGAATTCTCCTGTGAAGCCATCTGGTCCTGGACTTTTGTTTGTTGGAAGTTTTTTAATCACAGTTTCAATTTCAGTTCTTGTGATTCGTCCATTCATCTTTTCTATTTCATCTTGGTTTAGTCTTGGAAGATTTTACTTTTCTAAGAATTTGTCCATTTCTTCTAGATTTTCCATTTTATTATATTTATGTCATATAGTTGCATATAGTAGTCTCTTATGATCCTTTGTATGCCACGGCAATCAGAGAAGTAAAAGAAATAGAAGGAATCCGAATTGGAAAGGAAGAAGCAAAACTATCACTATTTGCATATGACATGATACTATACCTAGAGAATCCTAAAGACTCTACCAGAAAGCTGTTAGAGCTCATCCACGAATTTGGCAAGGTAACAGGATACAAAATCAATACACAGAAATCAATGGCATTTCTATACACTAACGATGAAAGAGCAGAAAAAGAAATTAGGGAAGCAATCCCATTTACCATCACATCCAAAGGAATAAAATACCTAGGAGTAAACCTACCTAAAGAGACAAAAGACCTGTACTCTGAAAACTATAAGCCACTGATGAAAGAAATCAAAGATGACACAAATAGATGGAAAAATATACCACGCTCGTGGATTGGAAGAGTTAATATTATCAAAATGATTATAGTACCTAAAGCAATCTACAGATTCAATGCAATCACTATCAAATTACCAAGGACTTTTTTCACAGAACTTTAACAAAATATTTTAAAGTTTGTTTGGAAGCACAAAAGACCTAGAATAGTCAAAGACATCCTGAAAAAGAAAAATGGAGCTGGAGGAATCAGGCTACCGGACCTCAGACTATAATGCAAAGCAACAATCATCAAAACTGTATGGTACTGGCACAGAGACAGAAATATAGATCAGTGGAACAGGATAGAAAGCCCAGAATTAAACCCACGCACCTACAGCCAACTAATCTATGACAAAAGAGGCAAGAATATACAATGGAGAAAGGACAGCTTGTTCAATAAGTGGTGCTGGGAAAAGTGGACAGCCACATGGAAAAGAATGAAATTAGAACACTCCCAAACACCATACACAAAAATAAACTCTGAAGGGATTAAAGACCTAGATATAAAGCCAGACACTATAAAACACTTAGAGAAAAACATAGGCCAAACACTGTCTGGCATAAACAACAGCAACTTCTTCTCAGATCCACCTCTTAGAGTATTGACAATAAAAAGAAAAATAAACAGATGGGACCTAACCAAACTTAAAAGTTTCTGCACAGCAAAGGAAACCCTAAACAAAACGAAGAGACAACACACAGAGGGAAGAAAATCTTTGCAAATGAATTGACTGACAAGGGATTAATCCCCAAAATTTATAAACACTTCTGCAGCTCCATACTAAAAAAACAAACAACCCCATCAAAAAATGGGCAGAAGATCTAAACAGACAGTTCTCCAAAGAAGACATAAGGATGGCCAAGAAAGACATAAAAAGATGTTCAGCATCACTCATTATTAGAGAAATGCAAATCAAAACCACTCTGAGATACCACCTTACCCCAGCCAGAATGACCTTCATCCAAAAGTCTACAAACAATAAGTGCTGCAGAGGGTGGGGAGAAAAAGGAGTACTAGTACACTGCTGGTGGGATTGTAAATTTGTGCAACCACTGTGGAAAACAATATGGAGATTCCTCAGAAAACTAAACATAGAACTACCATTTGATCCAGCAATCCCACTCCTGGGCATCTATCCAGAGAAAACCATGACTCGCAAAGACACATGTACTCCGATGTTCATTGCAGCACTATTTGCAATAGCTAAGACATGGAAACAACCTAAATGTCCATCGACAGAGGAGTGGATCACGAAGATGTGGTACATATACACAATGGAATATTACTCAGCCATTAAAAGGAAAGAAATACCGGGATTTTTAGCAACATGGGTGGACCTAGAAACTATCATGCTAAAGTGAAGTCAGCCATACAATGAGACACCAACATCAAATGCTTTCACTGACATGTGGAATCTGAAAAAAGGACAGACTGAACTTCTTTGCAGAACAGATGCTGACTCAAGACATTGAAAAACTTATGGTCTCTGAAGGAGACAGTTTTGGGGGTGGGGAGATGTGCTTGGGCTGTGGGATGGAAATCCTGTGATATTAGATTGTTATGATCATTATACAACCACAGATGTGATAAATTCATTTGAGTAATTAAAAAAAAAAAAGCAAAAATAAATAAATAAATAAAAGAGATAAAGAATATGTCTTTATCTTTCCAGCATTTGTTTTAAAAAACAAATCTGTTTAGGATAAAAGCAACACAGGGAGTTTCTGTCATGGCTCAATGGAAAGGAATCCGACTAGGAACCATTAGGTTGTGGGTTGGATCCCTGGCCTCATACAGTGGGTTAAGAACCCGGTGTTGCCATGAACCATTCTGCATGTTGCTGACATGGCTCGGGTCCTGAGTTGCTGTGGCTGTTGTGTAGGCCGGCGTTGTAGCTCCGATTGGGTCCCTAGCCTGGGAACCTCCATATGCTGCAAGTGTGGCCCTAAAAAGAAAAAATAAAGGATAAGAGCAAACGTGATAGTTCTGGCAGTAAATTTATTAAGTGTTTCCACCACCCTGACTGAGAGGGATAAATAGATACATACATAATGAGTGATAGATAGACAGACAGATAGATGGAGAATGTTTTGTCTGACATTCTAATGTTTGAAAACTCTTCCTTGAGAAACTTTATACCTAAGAAACAAGTTATATCTTCTTCTCTGCTTGTCTTTACACTACAGACCAAACATATTTGTAGCATTTGGGAGTGGCTACTATTTTTACGTTTGAAATTAAATTGCCTTTGGAGTGTATCACATTAAAAAATTAAACGTAATCCAATTATGGTTGACATTTATTCTGTTTCTACTTAGTCAGACTTGACATTTTTGGAGCATGTTGAAGTCCTATGCAGAATTATCTGTGTACACCTCAATTATCCTTAGGGGAAAAAAAATGTCGTATAGTTGTAAAAAAGAGAAACTACTTTGAGTGTACTTTCAAAATTTCACTTTAAATGGTAATTTAATTAGTGCCAGAGAACTAGATAACCTTATAGCTTGGAATAATGTTTCTAAATGTTTGTTTTTTTTTTTGAAAATAGCATTTTTTGTGTGTACATCATGGTAATATCTAATGTCATATACAGTAACAATGAGACTCTAAACAATAATTTTCCTTATAGTAGATACATTTGTCAGTCTTACTTAAGTATGTTCAAGTAATTAATTATATTTTCTTTGGTAACCAAAACTTTCCAGAGGTTTTAGTTCTAATCATGAAAGTTGGTATAAACATCTTAATGGAACTGTCAAGTAGATTGAAAGAAAGCTGGTAAACAACAAGAATAAATTTTAAGATGCTTTTACATAAGTAAAAAGACAGCATTTTTATTAGTTTTCAGAACATACAGATAATAAGATATCATCTAAGCAGAAAATGTGTACATAAATGGAAAGCTTTATGGTTAAATACATTTATGAAAATAATATAGAGGAGCTAGAAATATAACTTTAAAACAAGTAAAAATGAAAAATTTATTTCATTCCAAAAAAATTAATAATGAATAAATGATCATCAAACTCTTGTATAACATAAAATAAAATATTTTTTGTTGCATTGTACATTTACTTTTTCATTTCATTATCTTAAATTATTATACAGAATTTATATTCCTAAAATTATTGGGAAGGGAAACTCATTTAAAATATTTTTAAGTAATGTTTGATCACATTTAAATAATTAAATATTTGAATCAATACATCACAATTGTAAAACATTTATTGAACACATTTCATGTAAAAGCAAATTAGGTAATTCGTTCAACAGGCAATTTAAAAATGGATCATGTGTGTTAAAGCAACATTTTCAACTGATGAGTTTTACACATAATTTCCTATAAAACTCACATTTAAAAAGTTTTAGTATAATCTTTACAAGTTTCCCTTCATCACTGGAGGGATAAATTAGATTATCTAAAATAACACATTGAATTCTCTCTGCTTTGCATGAGGGTGAGCTTCTGGGAATGATGTTTTTGCATGAACCTCCTGGGAAATGCTGCCCTCAAATTCAATTTCCCATAGAACCAAGGGTGTTCTCTTCAAAGTGGAAAGAATTCCAGATTGCCATAGAACCTTTGTAGATCCCAGGTGTTGGACAGCTATCTTTAGACAGAACTTTGCAAAACGGATGATATCTAAGAGCAGACTTTTCAGCACCCTCAAAAACAGGATATTACCCACTAATAAGGCCTCGCTCAGGTTTATTCTCTTCGTGAAAAGAAGAGCAGTAGGGCAGTGGAATCTGTAGGCAGCACAATCAAGATGCACCCAGCATGTTGTAGCCTAAGCATAAATGCTTGTCATGGAAGCTAAGTCACCTGGGCAACCTCATTTTCTTCCTTGTGTGATTTTGTCATTCTCCCTATCTTGCCGTAATCTATATTTTTTAAATTAATATTCTCAAACTTCACTTTTATTTTACACATTTTTCCCTTAAACTCTATATAAATGCTCATGTACCAAATTATAAAAGTAATGGTTCATTTTATTATTAGATTAGTTAATTGAATACAAATTATCCAAAATGAATGAATCAAGTCATATGTATTTATGAATACAGGAAAATTTAATAACATTGGACTCGTTTAATTCTTTGTGGGAAAAACATTTGGCATCTTATTTTTGATTTACTGGAAGCTTTTTTGATCAAACATAATCTTTGGCTCTCTCAAGAATTCTGTGTAGTTTAATGAACTGGATTTGTTTTAGATATGCAAATTAAATTTTCCTTTTTTAAGTAGATAAGGTAGTGGCATCCAGGAGTTCCCACCGTGGCTCAGCAGAAATGAATCTGACTAGAAACCATGAGATTGTGGCTTTGATCCCAGGCCTCGCTCAGTGGGTTTAGGATCCAGCATGGCCATGAGCTGTGGTGTAGGTTGGAGACATGGCTCGGATCTGGCGTGGTTTTGGCTATGGCTGTGGTATAGGCCAGCAGCTGTAGCTCTGATAAAAGAAGATAGTAGCATCCAGCTTCTTTTTAAAATTTAACCAGTAACGTTTTTAATTTCATAGATATGAAAACTACTACAAATGAGTAGGAAGTGAATTCTGTGGCAGTGGAGAACAACTCCCTGGGGTGTAGCTAATAATTTACATCTTAAATCTTTTAAAAATATAATATCTGGGAAATATATTGATAGTAGTTATTACAGTAATAATAAGTAACAATGTTTGTCACAACCTTCCTATCAGATTATATATCGAACATTTGAAAAGAAGTATAGCACTAGGAAAGTATTTATAGAAAAATAATGAAAACATCAAGATGAAAAGGGATTTTTATATAATATTTATTTCTACAAATATCCTGATATGAAATCTAATTTTTATTTTGAACAATAAAATTTTAAAAAGGTAAGAAAAATTCAAAATCAAAACCAGACAAAACAAATAAATCTACAGAACCTCTTAATGGACAAACCTGCTTTATATTTTTGTAGCTCAGGTAAAAAATAATATCATAAAATCACTAATTAAAAAGTATTTCTCATTTGTACACACAAATTGCCAAATTATAGAAGCTGTGGTTATTTACTCCTCTATGTACCTATAACTGATTCAGGGAGCCTCCAGTAGTTTTGCACAGGTACTCGAAAATGCAAGTTAGTGCTCACATTTTCTGATTTTTCTGGTCTAGCTGTCTTGGACAGAAGAATGACTTGTCCTAAATTACTGTCATGTGCCCTCTACTTCCAACTCTATATACATCAATCAACTCATTGAACTTGAAAAAAAAAAGTTATTTTTCTGTTTAGTTTAATACCAAGATTTAAGATGTTCCTTAAAAGCAGTTGCTGTGCCTTATTCCCCTTTCTCTCTGACATTTTAAGTTAATCTAGGTATCCTCTATTTCTTTCATTTACAGAACTGTTTAATGGAGATTCTTGCATTAAGTGATATAGAACTAAACACAAATACTGTATTTTATCAATATTCCCAATTACATAAAAAGAGGAAAATTATTGTGAGAGGTAATTAATCAATAATGTAAAGATAATGTATGTCGAGAGACACAGAAAATCTTTGTCTCAATGATAAATGAAAGCAAATGGAAAGGAAGTATGAAATGTAAGTGTGAAAATGTAAAATGTGTAAATGCAAATGTAAAGTGTGAAACAAGAATACTGAAAAAACACAATAGCATTAAAATGTGATTTTTACAATTAAGTCTTTCACCATTATGTGATATTAGTTATTACAAAACAACCAGAATATTAAGATTTCTTTTAAGATTAATTCATTCATCAAAAAATTAATGAATAGAATGATGTAGTTTGCATCAATACCCAAGGTTTACTGAGCCATATTCTGTAGACTCTCCTTCCTAATCTTGGAGGTATTGAGTCCTGATAGCTATAAAAGTAAATAGCTGGAAATACAAGGAACATAACTTAACTCAGCCTGACAGAAAACCAGCTGGCTATAACTTTTCTGTTCAGTGCAATGCATTCATTGTCAGGAGATGCAGAGCAATATGTAATTAAAACATCTGGAAATCATACCAGTGCGAGGCACTAAAACTTTTATGAATCAATATCTTCCCTTTCTTCAGTGAACTTGAGTTGACTGAATTGTTTTTAATTGCAAAACTTCTACCAAGCCATGAACTTTGTTGGCTTGTTTGTGCGGTCTTGCCCCAAGGGTTTGACAAAAAGCAATGTGCAAAGTTACAGGGAAATCACATAAAATATTAATGAAGAGTATATACAGATAATTTGATTAAAGAATAATACCTATGCATTACATAACTAAATAGGCTTATACCAGTCACAAAGTGAAGACAGCAAATGGAGATACTGTCATATCAAAAGGAGAACAGTCATTAACTGAGATGTTTTAGGAACCAAACTAATGCTTATCAAAATTGACATGTATTAGGAATTCTTTGACATGAGGTATTATTTATTTAATTACTGATTCAATATGCAATATGTGCTTTATAAGACTATGTACATTTATATACCTATAAAATGGTGCTTATTGAGTTTAAACTATCACCGAGGTACTGGCTCATTTACATTCAGTCCAGTAAGAACAACTTCTTTTTCATAAAGTAAATTTTCTTTATATTTTATTCCTTTGGTTCTTTATTTATGATAGTGTTTCTTTTCTTGATCAAAATACCCCATTTGTACCACCCAAAGTCATTTACCTCTCGGAAAGCAGGTGCTTATAACTATGATGCGCGCTTTTGCTTTCCACAACATATCCTAATGATTTCAACTAGACTTTCCTGGTATCAAATGAAATAGGTTTTTTTCTGAGATTAGAGGATCCTGTGAGAAATTCTTCTGAAATAGCAAATAAATTCTCTTTCTGTCAGTGACTCTGGAATGACCTCTACCTCTAGGTCATACACACAAAAGCAGATTTGGTGATTTCTAGGGTATTATTTATTGTCAAATTGCTCTTCAAACTGCGTGTGACAATTTATACCCCTCATTCACTGGCAATAAAAGATAACTACTCACTGAAACCTTTTGAAATACATGGCAGTGTTAGCCTTTATGTTTTATTCTTCCTTAGCTGCTGCTGTTTATTGTCCTTTTCACTGTATTTTACTATTTACATGTGAGATTTAGTATCTTTTTATTAATTTATTGATTCTTTGTTTTTCTTTTTCCTTTTATTTTCTGTGAATATTTTTTTACCGATTTTTCTATTGCTTTTTCTTTATTGTCTTGGCTTTCTTAAAATGTATACATATGTATTTTTTTCTTAGGATTTTGCATTACAAATATCTTCCTTCCATCATTGATTTAATCATGACTAAATTTTGTGGAACAAAATTATGCTTTATTTTTTTTCCAAAAGTGCTTCCACATTTTTGTTCTTTTGTTTAATATTCATTTGTAGTTGCTTATAGATGTTATAGCCACTAAAAGTTGAATTTTTCTATGTCAGTATTTTTAAAAATTGTATGAAAAGTCATGGCCATTTATACTACATCAATACTGACTAAATTTTTTTTTAATTGTTATTTCTCCAATTCAATTTTTTTCCTACTGTACGGCATGGTGGCCCAGTCACATATACATGTATACATTCTTTTTTCTCACATTATCATGCTTCATCATAAGTGACTAGATATAGTTTCCATGGCTATACAACAGGATCTCATTGCTAATCCATTCCAAAGGCACTAGCCTGCATCTGTAAACCCCAACCTCCCAATCCACCCAACTCCCTCCCCCTCTCCCTTGACAACTTGGAGAATAATCCAAGTCCATGGTTTCCCTTTCTTTAGAAAGGTTCATTTGTGCCTTATATTAGATTCCAGATATGTGATATCATATGGTGTTTGTCTTTCTCTTTCTGACTTACTTCACTCAATATGAGAGTCTCTAGTTTCACCTGTGTTGCTGCAAATGGCATTATTTTGTTCTTTTTATGACTGAATAGTATTCCATTGTGCATATACACCACTTCTTCCTAATCCAATCATCTGTTGATGGACATTTGGGTTGTTTCCATGTCTTGGCTATTGTAAATAGTGCTGCAGTGAACATGCAGGTGCATGTGTCTTTTTCAAGGAAAGTTTTGTCCGGATATATGCTCAAGAGTGGAATTGCTGGGTCATATGGTAGTTCTATGTATAGATTTCTAAGGTACCTCCATACTGATTTCCGAAGTGGTTGTAACAGCTTACATTCCCGCCAACAGTTCAGGAGGGTTCCCTTTTCTCCACACCCCCTCCAGCATTTATTTGTGGACTTATGAATGATGGCCATTCTGACTGGTGTGAGGTGGTATCTCATGGTAGTTTTGATTTGCATTTCTCTAATATTCAGGGTTGTGGAGCATTTTTTCATGTGCTTGAGTTGTAAGAGCTTTTTTTAAATTTACAGAGTCAAATAACATTCTCTGCTCTTTTCCAATATCTCTGATTTATTTTATAGACTTATTGCTTTGTTTAAATTGCACTATATGATATTGACAAATGAACGAGGAGAGTTTAGTGGATATACTTTAGTCTATCACTTTAAAAGGATTGTTTTGTGAATTTAACCACTGTTGTGGATTTGAAACATGGATGAGTGTCATATTTCACGTTTTTCTCTGTTTCTTTATAATATCCACTATTTTCATCTTAGCTAATATAATAGTATACATAAATACAATTTAAAGAAATTAACTATCTTTGCATTCATGAAATAAACTTAATCATAATTCACTTTTTAAAACCACTTAAGCTAAACTTTTCCTGAGGTTTCAACATTTGGCTTAATAAAGTTTTCAGTCCTTTATTTTTTTATGATAATGTTCTTTCTTGTCTTCATTATCATGCTTATAATATTTTTATAAAATAACTAAAATAATATTAATTTTCTATTCAAAGATATATATTATCTCTTCCTCGAGAGGTTGGTATAATTTGTGTATAAATTTATTTGGACTTATCATTGTATTAAGGCATAAGAAATATTATTACACACTTAATTTCCTGATATTGTTGGGTATGTAGATTTAAATATTGAAGAAATGAATTTTGAATATTTACATTTTTGAGAAAATAATGAAGTATATTTAAGATCACATATAAAAACATAAAGAAAATCATATCTCTTGTTTCATCTCTTGTTTTCAAGAAGAAAGTAGATTCGAATGCTCTTGTATCGGGTTTTCTTCAAATGCCTTTCATTGAAAATAAACTTATTTTAGCATATTTTAAAGCAGCATATTCTGCCACTCTTCTTTTTCTATCTAGTGGCATATTTTGCCACTCTTCTTTTTCTATCTAGATAGCTATTTTACTTAATGTCTAAATCTATGTATTTGAATACTTGAAATTTTGTTATGCAGATTCTCTATATTTTTCTAGTATTTATAAACTGTAAATTGCTGGTTTGGGTCTCATATTCCTGAGAGAGATTATGTTTTGCACTCAGCTTTTCTGATTTGTGCTTTCTTCTGCCCATGTTCTTGGATTATATACAAATTTTATAACAGTAGCATGGAGCCCCTGCTATGATACTGATGACTTTGCATCTTCACTTATTTGGCCAGCAGTTAGAAAAACAAGACAACAAAATGTTTAGTCTTTGTATTCCAGTATCCCTGACACAAAGTATCCTGTGAAGTAGTCAAATGAAGGATAATAGTACCACATTTTAGCCTACTTTTATAAATTCAGAAGGCCTGGCCTAACCCCTGTGTTAGACAGAAATGTTGATCTTATAACCTTATCACACTGCAGAGGACAAATTCATGGCTATCACTGTTTACTTCAGGACATGAACTGTATGGACCTTTTCACCCACACTCACACTTTGCTTTGTATTTTTCCTTTTGTGATCTTGGAGCTTGGGTTTTTCCCTATCTAGTTCCATTTTTTTGTTTGTTTTTCACTTATACTTCAACTGTCATTCCTATGTCTTTAGATCAGAGAGCATGTGTCCAAAAACCTAAATGACTGTGCCATCTTAAATATAAATCTCTTAAAAATTTTATAACAATTGTGATTTTTTTTGTAAACCTCTAATTGTTCATCTCAGGCAATTGCTGTAAAGTTTCTGAAAGCAGAGGAGCTAATATGTTTTCATACGTCACTACATTATTTTATTTTCTAGCACATCTGTAAAGAAAGATGTTCATGTAGTAAAAGTTAATTGGGGCAGTTAGAGCCAGGTATAATAAATACCTGAGATTTTGGAAGAAAGAACTGTGTACAAATGATCAGGCCTACATTTAAGATTAAATCATTATTTAGGTCATCTGTATGCATAGTAAAACTACAAATGACTCATTTTTGCGTTTAGCATTTCTATTAAAGCTCTTCCATTTTTCACAGATATTTAGTTATTCACAATTAGGCAATATTTACTCCTACAAAATCAACCAGTATTAAAGCCTTTTGCTCAAAAATACCTACCATAACAACTTGTCCTAATGCCTAGAATTTTAATATTCACTCTTGATGTGTTTTCATTAAGGCATTATTTTCTATCAAAATGCAAATTCTCCTGAAATTTATACTTAGTGTGTGTGATATCTAATTGTCTTACAGGGCTCAGAGCTAATGTAAGATTCTACAGAGATAGTTTTAATACTGGAGTGGAAAGGAATGTGCTGAAAGAGGATAGGAGGACACAGCGAAGTATTACATGGTAAGATACCTAGATCACATCACAAATATTATGAGTATCCACAGAACATTAAAACATTCATTGGAATTAGATATCACCCTTCAAACATGCAAAAAACTTTAAATCTGTATAATTTACTGGGAAATTGAAAAGATTAATACATGAGTTTCCACCTTCCCATAAAACTGTCATCTACTGACCACAGAAGGTCTTTGTTCAACCACATTAAAAAGAACACAAGAAAAATAAGAAAATGCAGTTTAGGTATGACTAGGGGATCTAAGCCAGACATAAAATAGATTTTAAAAATTAAAAGTTAGATGAAGTTAGGTATAGAGAAAGTAATGACTTCATGTGTGAGTGAGTTAATCTTAGAAGAGATTCAGGTTTAAGAAATAGAGAAAGGAGATTCTAAAGATGTTACTTTGAGAGGTTAAGATAAGCTTTCATTAACATATTTTGAGAAAAGTAATTAATAATTGGATTTCACTTCAATTAGTATTTGATGTTAAATGATTCCTTCTTAAATGCAACTTAGAGTGTAACTTGAACCTCATGGGACCATAGCCTTTATCTGGGACACACTGTCAATTGCTTTAGCTAATAATGTACAGTAAAGTGTCAAGTAAATCCTGAATTTGAAAGTGAGGTGAGAGTTTTTTTCCTTCATGTTCATCTATGTTACTCACAAGCCTTGAAAAGAAGAGCCACATACAAAAAATAGGACATTTGTTGTAATTGGGATGCGTTTTGAATTTTACTTTTTGTCGAAGAAATATAGTTCAAGTATAAAGGGTTTCTGTCTCATCTAGGAAATGTAACTATCCAAATTTTCCATAACACCATCTTGAGATAATGAGATTCAGAATAATAAGCTGATTTAAAAAGTATTATCAGGTTAATTTGCAAAACACATACAAATGTCTAACTGAAGAAATATGAAAAATTAGCATGAGAATAACTCACCGTCTCCCATAGTCAGGGACAAAAAATATCCCAGCCCATATTTCAGTTCTAGAATTAGAAATATTAGGTCAAATTAGGGGGAGCTTGTATTTGAACATGGATATCCAAGGTGGCTGCTTTGGGTATATATCCTTAAGTCCCTCAATTTACTAACCTGGAATACTCTCGAAATTGTCCAACTACTAATATGGTCTTTTGTACTCTGTACCAAATTAGTTAATTAGTAATTCTAACATGGTTCTAATGAATCATTTAAATCCCCTGATTTCTTATTCAAAATTGCTGTAAACCTGAATTCTAATGTAAATGGTTATTTACAATGTAACATTTAGCAGGAATTTTTTAGTAAGTGGATATGAACAAAATATTCTCCTATTTATATAATAAAATCATAAAATGAATGTGATTCAAGTAAGTTTAGCTTCTCTACGTTCAATTGTGAATAATAAGAAACATATTTTGTACTCACTATTAAGATATTTGGCCCAAATTTAAGTTTATAAACTCTTGAGTTTGCTAAAATTTTAATTAACATAATATAACATAAATATCAGGGCATTTGCATTTTATAAAGAAATGTATTAAATAAATTAGTGTAGGTCAGTAGATATTAGATATTCATTTTATAATTGGTTGATTTGATGCTTTTTAAAATATGCTTTAGAAATTTGTTTTTTTTAAGAAAATGTATACTGAACTCCTTGTTATAGGATTCAATCTTTTATATTACATTTTTCCTACATAGAAGATTAACTATAAAATTCATATTGTTATGAACAAAAATTGCCTTTGTGATAACTTTCAGTACACTTCAAAGACATGTACATGTATAATGTCAGTCCTTTGTTCATCAATGATTGATGTCAGATTTTTCATGTAAAATCTTTAGCAACAATATAAAAAGATAATCTTTTATGTTCCACAATTCTAAATATATTTCTCTAAAAAGATGTAAATTCTGCAAAAGAACAATACCACCTCAGCCAACCTTTTACCCTTAGATGATTCTTCATTTACAAAATTAGTTAATTAATAATAAGCATAAAACATATTCAAAGTCAATCCATAGAATCCAACCCTAAGAATTTGCTGTTAACTTACAAAATCAATTCTTTCAAATGCTATTTATAGTTAAAATGCAAAGAAATCCTGTGCTAAGTGGTCTGTATCTGGGGGGAAACAAATCTGAACTTTAGGATAAAAATGTCCCTCACTGATGTTTTACTGAAATGAGGTGTTAAAAATTACTGTGCTTCTCCTTTAGGCAAAAGCTCAGACATAAATAATTTAGTGTACTTTCCACTTATAGACATAAGGAAAGCATGCAGTTCATGAACTGTGATACCAAGACAGTTCCTTTCACATTATATACCATGGTTCAGTTAGAAGTGATTCAATTTCTGGTAATATACCCTTGACCTACACTATAGTTCTTTCTTAAGCTCTACAATTTGAAAAATATGATATAAAAAATACAAGTAGAAACAAGACACAATGAAATACTGCCTTCTTTTAGATCATAGTTTTATATGTCTACAAAACACCTGTATAAAATTTATATTGTCCAAAAAAATATTTACACATTTCATAATTATCTGCACATAGGTCAAAATTTAGATTTCAAAAAATAGTCTGTATTCTCTCTTGAGAGGTTTCTATAAAGAATTAAGGGCAAAATAAAATAAAGATATACATGAATGTCATAGATATAATATTTTTAGGCAATATTTTTAAGACAAATGATGCTTATTATAAATCCAAATAACCCTAAAATATTAATTCTTAACTTATGAATTCAGTAGGCTTTTTTAGAATAGATATTTCTATGAGGACATTGGAATATTTCAAAAAACAATAATATTCCAAAATATATTAATCAGTCACATGTGTACCATACTTTATTTCAGTATCATTACAGAGAACTATAACAAAATTCACTTTAATTATTTAGGTTGTTAGAATTCCCTCTAGTATATTTTTGTCACTTATATGCTTTTTAGGATTATGAAACATCCTTTTAAAATTAGAAAGAGCAAATCATATTAAATATTCTAAGAAGCCTGTTGTAAAGTGGAGGTGGTGATTCTTTTATGTCATTTCACCCTTATTAGAGTTTGTTAGATCATGTTGATAATCAGGTCTTTGCTCAGATGCATGCACAGACGCAAAACCTAAGGAGGAAAACTTTCTAATTCATAATGTTCACAGCACATTATAGTTAATTTCCTACAGTACATCCTCCATAGATCCACAGTAAACAAGTCAATGTATAATGCAAATGAAGAGATTTATTACTGGTCTTATTTTGGCATGGATAATCTTAATTACTAATTCTTCAAGAGCTATTTTATTTATACTACATTAAAATGAAGAATGTTTTCAGTTGGCATCTATCATTTCTCTTGATAAAATGTATAATTGGTTGTTAACCTAGCTATTTTTTCATGTATTTCAAAATCCTTTCTATGTAACAGTTGTCAGTTAAAATACATAAATTGTAGTTCCTGTCATGGCTCAGAGGTTAACTAATCCGACTATGAACCATGAGGTTGTGGGTTAGATCCCTGGCCTCCCTCAGTGGGTGAAGGATCCGGCGTTGCGTGAGCTGTAGTGTAGCTCACAGACGCAGCTCGGATCCCGGACTGCTGTGGCTCCGGCGTGGTAGATTTAAGAGGAGGGCTGCGCTGAAGAACAGATTAGCTGTTGCTAATGCTTTCTTAACAAGCATTGTATGTCCACCCCCTAATTTTCCTAGCCAACCAACCAAGGTTCCAAAAAGTTGCTTCTTTCTGCCCAAGTGGTTGCAGATTTCCCTCTCATTTCAATATAGTGCATGTCTCTGTCACTGTTGTCTGAAAGAGGGCAAAACTTTGTACTAGTTGTTACAATGGGGTAAACCAGAGACTCATCTAGTTATCAGTCTCTACTTGCCCTCACTTGCAAGCTAGTAAGTTAGCCACAAGTTTGTGGATGTGGACAGAAGACACAAGGATCTTAGGTCAGAGACGAAGGCCTTATTACTTGCAGCAGTAGCGATAGGCGGAGGATGAGCATTGTCTTGCACCATTTCCCTATGGCCAGGTTCCCATAGGGCAAGACACTGGCAACCAGTGTCACCTGTACTTAGTCCTGTGTTACCTGAGAGGAACTCTGAGATTAGAGAACACAAATCTTTTGTAATAGGCAGTAAACCGGTCTGCCCTTTGCCCTGGAGGGGAACACTGTGTTCCAAGGCTGAAGCATACCCAACCTTTGCTCCAGAAAGAACCAGACAATATATCATCCGAGGAGGAAGAGCTCTGATCATGTATCTCAGCATTAAATTAAATATTTGTATTTGCATATGAACATAAATTACTTCACTTTTTAATTTAAATTTAAAGAGTATAAACTTTGGAACTCAAAAATCAAGGAAGGAGAGCAAATTCTTGCCTGTCTCGTTTTGTTGTGTCATTCTCTTACTCAAGGCAATGAGCAAAGAGTGCACTATATACCTCTTGAAGACAGTGATGGGTCATGGGCTTGCTTAAAAAATTTATACCAGGAGCAAAGACATTTGTTAACGATTTAACCGCATTATCTTATCACATTCAAAAAATAATCATTAGCTTTTAATATTCTTTATTCAACATGCTAAAACTTACTTTTACTAGTGCATTTTAAGACTGTCGATCCATGAATAATGGCCTTGAATTAGATTTTTTACTGAATTGAATTTAGTCTCAGAGTAAATACTCAGCAATATGTTGAGTTTTGCACCAGTTGTTTGCCAGATAGATGCATAAAACAGAGTCTACACACCCATGGGCATGCACACACAAACACATACTCACACACAAACACACATACTTGTAAATGGAGGTCGGGGAAGAAACAGGGGCACATCAAAACTTTAAAAATGGTGAAGGGTATTCTTTCCTCCCCTAAGTGTAGTACATCATCAACTCTGAAACCATTTCGGGATGTGAGTTTCTACATTCTCCTGCCTTGTGTAACTCTCTTCATAAGTCTGTATCCTGTTCAATTAAAAGTATGCAATTTTACTATGTCTGCTGAAAATTTTCCACCAATGACATAGTTGTTTTGTTATGAAATCATAGATATTGATGCTAGACATGATATTAATCCAAACACAATAGACACACAAAGCTAGATTATTTAAGAGAGATTTAGAAAAACCATGAAAGAATTTGATAATACCAAATTTCTAAGATGTATTCAGAACATATTTACTAAAACCAAAAGGATTTGTTCTGAATATAAGACTTGTTTCAATAGAATCAAACTACTTCCTTCCATTTCTGAGTCTGGCACTCAAACCAATAACTACTGATACTCTCTGTACATATGTCTGTTCATAACTTTAAGATAATAAAATATTTTAGAAGAATCACAAGTTCTTCTCAATGAGAATGAGATAAAAACTCCAAATCCCCAAATAACTAAAACAGTAAAATATCTAAAAATAAGCCACAAACCACCATCATATTAGTTTGTAAACCATTTTAAACATTGTTTCCAATTCATTAAATGGTTGAAATCATCATTATTAATGAACAAATGCTTTGCATGCATAATGTCTTTTTACTGATTACTCAATTTCCAATGTTTGCTAAAATTTGAAAAATTTCAGTGAGATAGGATTTGTTGTAAAAATGGGCAAAATGGGCAAATAGAGAAACAAGATATGAAACACACATGTCAGAATAGTCAAACAGTGGGGGAGAATGTTCAAACTGATTGTAACACAATTAAGGTCCCTATTTAGCATAATTAATTCCCAAGACTGCTCATCATATTTGTTAGTACTTTTCGCATGTTTTCAGTATCAAAAATTTTTATCCTTATAATGTTTGATTGTACATAGAAACTGTTCACTCATATAATCTTTTAATGCCATATTACTTTTGAGGATGTGTATATAAAATATGCTTCTATAAACAATGAACATAAAATTAAACTGTTTTGAAATATGTGTACATGAGAGCCAAGAGATGATCTACTTACATTCTAAGAAGGAGAGACTTAAAATTATCTGGATATATCTACAATCCAGAGCTTTAGTGTTGGAGAAAATTGGACATGATTTGAAACACTTCAGATTTGAATTAATAAAATTCAAACCACTTAATAATAATACTAGGGAGAGTATGGGAAAATTGCCACCCATGAAAATAATTAAGCAGTTAGTCTGTAAATGGAGTTTAACTATGGTATACAATTTGACAATATCTAAAAAGTTAAAAACATGATCTTCTTTCTTTTTTTTTTTTTCAATACATTATTTTTTTTCTACTGTACAGCATGATGACCCAGTTACACATACATGTATACATTCTTTTTTCTCACATTATCATGTTCCATCATAAGTGACTAGACATAGTTCCCAGTGCTACACAGCTGGGTCTCATTGCTAATCCATTAGAAAGGAAATAGTCTGCATCTATTAACCTCAAGCTTCCAGTCCATCTCCCTGCCCCCCCCCCGCCCCTTAGCAACCACAGTTCTATTCTGCACGTCCATGATTTTCTTCTCCATGGAAAGATTCATTTGTGCCGTATATTAGATTCCATATGTAAGTAATATGGTATTTATCTTTCTCTTTCTGAAATCAGTCGCATTTCTGTATACTAACAATGAAATATTACAAAAGGAATACAAAAATACAATACTTTTTAAAATTGCACCCCCAAAAATCAAATATCTGGGAATATACCTGAGCAAGTAGATAAAAGACTTCTATGCTGAGAACTATAAAACATTAATCAAGGAAATTAAAGAAATTGTAAAGAAATGGAAAGATATTCCATAATCCTGGGTTGGAAAAATTATATTGTAAAAATGGCCATACTACCCAAAGCAATCTACAGATTCAATGCAATCCCTCTCAAATTACCCATGACTTTTTTCACAGAACTAGAACAAACAATCCAAGAATTTATATGGAAGCACAAATGACCCAGAATTGCCAAAGCAATTCTGAGGAACAAAAACAAAGCAGGAGGCATAACTCTCCTAGACTTCAGGCCGTGTTATAAAGCCTCAGTAATCGAGACTGTGTGGTACTCATACCAAAACAAAACAGACATACAGACCAATGGAACAGAATAGAGAATCCAGAAATAAATCCAGACAATTACAGTCAATTAATCTTTGACAAAGAAGGCAAGAACATAAAATGGGAATAGACAGTCTTTTCAGCAACCTGGAAAGGTTGCTGGGAAACCTGGACAGCTGCATGCAAATCAATCACCCTCACACCATGCAGGAAAATAAACTCAAAATGGCTTAAATGCTTAAATATAAGACAAGATACCATCAAACTCCTGGAAGAGAACATAGGCAAAACATTCTCTGACATCAACCTTGCAAATGTTTTCTCAGGTCAGTCTCCCAATGCAAAAGAAATAAAAGCAAAACTAAACCAATGGGACCTAATCAAACTGATGTTCTCTTTGATGTACATTTAGAAATGTTTACACATTCATGAACTGAGTATGTGCACTGCAGCACTATAAATAACCTAAGTGTTAAATATCAAGTAACTTTAATAAAAATATGTATTTTTGAAACATACTATCCATAGCCATTAAAAATTTTAAAGTGTGCCAACTCTATATGTTTTATAAAATAATCTAAAATATATCATTAAAACTATAAAAATGCAAGTCTCAGAACAGTGAGTTTACGATGTTATTTGTGTAGAAATTATGTTATCATTTGAATTAAAGTGTATTTGTGTACATGGTAGAATACTCATGGATTATCTATATAAGTCTGAGAACAAATACAAAACCTTTTCTTAGTAGAAAGAGGAATTCTGAAAGGCTGAAAAGCTGAGAGGCATGGAAGAAAGGTGATATAAGTTTAATTATGTGTGCATATATTTCGTATTAAAATCAGTTTTAAAATATTTTTGAAACATATTTCCAAAACATTTTCAGCTTAAACATGTCTAAGATTATTACTGCATATTATAAAAATGAAGTTATTGCTCTGCATTAAATAAATATTTATGAAATTCAGACATTCATGTGGATGAATAAAACTCTTGTTAAGATATTCAGCATGTGGCTAAACAGAGTTAAACTGACCTATACAAAAACTATACATAAAAATTTATATTACCCTCAGCATGTGTTAGTTCAGCTGAATAAGTTGTGTATTTCAGATTGGATACCTATATACTCTCTGGATTTGTGTAATAGCTCAAATTCTGCACACTCAAAAGATTTCAAGAAAACTCAAGCATGGTTTCCATGATTCTATGAATTTACCCACATCAGCTAGATAGCAGAGAAAGAGAACTGCCCTCTTTCTGATATAATAAATGAAACAGTAAATATATATATTTGTGTGTGTGTGAATTTTGCAGGGCTCAATGACAAATAACATGTGGATTCCAACTTTGGTAAATAAATACGAAAACTTTAAAATAAAAGAAATACTATGTAAGAAGCCCAATTCTGAGTGTTTAATCAGTAAGGAAGATCCAAATCCATTTTGGGGTGGTGAACATACAGTCAGGGGTGTAATTGGGTTGAGCTCTATTAATCTTTCTTCCCTGGCCCATTTTTACATTTTACGACCTGGAAAACATCCCCTCATGATTAAGACCTTCAGACTATGCCTGTCAGTTATGAATTCTATAATGTCGAGAACTTTATACCTCTGGTCCCAGGTAGCAAGGATTTATTCCTTTGGAAAATGCAATAACTGTGTAGTTAGTGGAGCTTTTGCCCTCATAAATTCTTCATAACATCATTCATTGCCATAAAACTCATAAAAGTAGTGGGGGGTATTCTGATTTATGATCTGATTCAGCACAAAAGTTTGAGGACCAGAATTCAAATATACAGCACATGGTATCATGTTCACTTTCAAAGAAACATGCATAATGAATTGATTGCTCTTTAATTTTTTTTTTAATCTGAAATACTGTAAAATCACATAATATTATTCAGTGGGCAAACTATCATCTGGTGCAAAATAATAAATCCAGTGCTCTTTCACTGTAAACATTTACTATTGTCTTATTTCTAAAATTTAAAAATATGAAATTTATTATTAATTTGATGAATCCTTTCTATCATGAAAATATTTAGATGCCACACACACAGTTCTCATTGCTCCCTCATCTTAGTGATTGTAGACTCAGTGAAGATTTGCATCTCTATGATAAACTTACACAGGCTACAGTAACCACATAAAGGAAAAACAACTTATGAATATAATTCAAATCAAGTTTCAATTTTAAAACTGTACCTGTCATTATATATAAAGTTTTCTTGGACTGACAGTATTCTTAAAATCCTCTACTCTTCATATTTTTAATGTTGAAATTTACACTTCGGTTTTGACATTGATGGAAGTACCCTCACCCTCTACTCCTCCACAAAGAAAAGGTCAATATATTATTCATTAAAGAAAAAAAAAATCAAGAAAACAAAAAAAAAAAAAACCTGTCGCTAATAGCCAGCTTTTTGAATGTGGGAAAAGAGCTGTAAAACAGAATTCTGTCCTAAAGGTAAGAAGATAAATGAGACAATCAGCAGAAAGTTTTTAAAATGTTTATCTTACAGCAGGTCCAGTGAACTTCCTTCTGTGGAATATAACTGACCTCTAACTAAGCGGTAAAACATTTATAAAAATGTCAACTGTTCCCTCTTTCTACCAAAACTTTTGAAGTGACTTAAGGATTTAGAATAAAACACAGAGAATGTTTTCTATTTTTGCAACTAGAGGTGATCTTGTACAATTTTGATTTTATATGCTCCAGGCACTAAAACTAGCTCAGACATGGCAGATTCTATCACAATCGTAACCCATCTATTTTATCCTTATATAATACCACCTTGAAATCTTTAGAGATGTAGTCAAAGAGAAAGCATTAGAAATATATTACCTCAGGCAAATAAAACCTACTTACAAAAAGGAATATATTTATAATGAATTATCGTTATTTGTAGAGGAATTCTCTGTGGAATTAACAAAGTTATTTTCAAATTTGGGACAACTGTCACAGTACATTGAATAGCACTAGAAGGTTTGAATTATAATTGGTAAATAATATCTTATTTGAGTCTTTTTTTCTTAAAGTTGGAATTAGACACAATGATAGGATGCTAAAATATGCATCATGCTGCAAAATATATGTATTGTAATATTTAGAAAGTGTAACAGAAATATAGTGCTTTTCAATTTAAACATCAACTTTCCTTTGCAAATAAGAAAATTTTATACAAATAATTATAAGCAATAGATATTTTTGTAGTAAACATTTTATATTTCGAGTATTAAATGACAACAGACAGTAATGATATCTCATCAAGCCTTTCTCACCTTGGAGCGCTTAAGATACCTAAATGTGAAAAATCCCTAAATCATAGCCAAAAACCCTGCCCTACTTCATAAATGCAAACAAAGAACCATGCTAAAGATTGTTTGTTTGTTTTGGTAAACAACAACAGCATTAGTCAAGCCTTACTTTTGGTCAGGTTATTCCTGGAAATATACAGAAATTATTTGGTTTAATTGCAGCAATCATACAAAAAGGTAAAATTTTGAGTAATCTGAGGTTCAGAGAAGATTAAGAAACTAGGGACTGTACCTAAGGCTATGTAGCTGAGAAGGTAGCTGTTTTCAAGGGATGTCTTTGATTGCAAATAAAAGTAACACTAAGCTAACCTAAGCAAGAAGGAGAAATTCATCATTAAGCCTCAGAACAATCTTACAAAATCCATGAGTACAGACCCAATTGGGCATCAAAAAGTGGCTGCTACTTGGTGTTGGATAATTCTCTGCAGCCCAATTTGATTCATTCTTCTCTATCTGAAAAAAATATCTGCCTCAGCTCCCATTATTTAATGGTGTAATTTGAGCAAATTTCACTTTGCAACTTCAGCAACCTGAAGTTAATGATTCTCTGTCTCAGCTTGTTAAGGATGTGCATACTTAGACCAATCACCTTACAGGAGAAGAGCATCACACTATGTGAACCTACGCACAGTTGTACCCAGGGAGAATGAGAAATTAATAAGGTCATCTAAAAAGTGGCTACTACAGGAGCAGAAACGGCACAGTACTTAGATCAGGGTTAATTGTCTCAGGTTGCATGAGTTGAACACCACTCGAGTATTAAATGACAACAGACAGTACTTTTGTAGTTTCCTGTCTACCTTTTCCTCAGACAGCACTAAGTACTTGCTGTGGTCTGCATCTGTCAGTAGAAACAGATTGCACAAACAGCTGTGTTGGAGAAATACCATCCTTGTAGGGAACACCCTATAATGCTAGAAGTTTGGTACTTGGATTGTAAGTACCTTTAATGGATAGAGGTTTGATTATTCTTCCTGTACTCACTAGAGGGATTGATGATTTTGAGTTATTCCTGCCATTTGAAACTTTACAAAATAAGATACATGCAGTTTTTATTTTTTAAAATTAAGACAAATGAAAGTTTAGAATTAATTCTATTCAAGGTACAGAGACTCCATCCAATGAGCCTACCTTTGTGTTTGCCTGAGCACAGTAAGAAATAGAAGAGTAGAAGATATTTGAATTTTAATTTCTATTTAGGGAGCAAAGGAAGTGAAAACTACTGCATCATCTCTTTTTCCTCCTGTGAAATAGGAAATTTATTTAATACCACCTTGAAATCTGTTTAATAGTATTTCCTAAGAAGGGATTGAAAGTCATGAGCATTTTCATGTGATAACTCATTTTAAGGCATAGTCTCATGCAATACTATGTGAAACAATGGAATATGGTGCTTGATAGCATGGACTCTACAGTTAGATCCTAGAGAGCAGTATTGTTTTGATTAGTGATGTCTCTATGATATTGATCAAATTGCATATCCTTTCTATGTCTTAAATCCTAATCTATTACATTGACTTAATAGCAGTAACTATTTCTAAGGGTTTCCATGAGTGTTAAGCAAAAGAATGCATCTAAATAATTTAGCAACACACTTGGCTTATAATAAATCTCCGAAAACATTAGTTATTATTTTTATAATTAAGCCCCATGTAAATTTCTTTCAAATAAAACATACTTGTATTTGAAGCCCTTTCCTCTGTTAATTATCTAATTAAGAAATATAAGTCATTTAAGTGTATATTTATCATACCTAATGATCAATACACGTGAAGCAGTGTTGACATCATTTGCAAACTTGTTAGAAATGCAGTCTCAGGCCCCTCAAGCTCTACTGAGTCAGAATCTGCCATTTTAACAAGATCTCCCAGGTAATTTGTGTAACTATTAAAATTCGAAAAGAACTGTATTAGTTTTTTTTACTTTCTTTTAGAACAGTGAATGAATGCTATTGGTGATCAGTGTATAGTTGTTCATATGGTATTTCATAGTGCCTCACTGAAACAGAAAAGTAAGTGTTCAATTATATGGCTTTAGAGTTATTGCAGTTGTTTCAGAATTATTTCTTTTTTACATAAATTTGATAGGTCCTGATTTGAAGTCAGATGATGAGAGATTAAGAGAGAAGTAGTAAAGGACTCTAAGTGACATTAAAAATGTATGTGGAAAGGAAGGCTATCATGGGCTTCCATGTATATCAAAATTGACATCTGTTAATTTTCTGTAGTCCAGTTCTCAGTCTCACAATGACTTCCAAGGATAAATAGCTGCTTTCTTGCCTCTATTCTAATTGTAGCATGAGACCTGGCAGTTGTTAGTTTTGTTTTCTTTTTTGTAATTCAAGTGCCTGACTTTAGGTTTGATTGCCTTGATTGCTGAGGGATCCACTTCAAAAATGGCTATCTTAAATAAATACATCTTCAGCCACATGACTTAATGTGGTCAGCTCCCCCCACCCCACCCAGTTTCCATTGTTTTATTAGAGATCTTGATTGATTTTGATAACTGACCATTTGAGCCTCATTTTTACTCTCCCTATGCTTTAAACTCCCACTCCTATGTTTTAAACTCACCAATAAAGAGTGAGCCCATAAAACCCTAGGCCTGCAACATGGACCCCAATAAAATCAGAACCCCAGGCTCATGTGCTCTCTACCTCTCACTAACTGTAATGTCGCTGTGTGTCCCCAGGTATGCATGTAATTTCCAGGACTTGTAAGTAATAAGGTTTGTCTCTTTCAAAGTTTTCTGGCAGTTATTGCTGAGGGTGTCTGTCAGTCATAAGAAGAACCAAAAGGGCCGGTCCACCTACAACCTGGTGATTGATAGGCTGAAACTGGCATGAAACAAAGAGGAAGTTTCTTGTCTTCTTGAAATGAATATTTTCGTGGATGTATAACAGTGTGGAAATAGCTGATAAACATGACTAGATTTGAGAAACAAGAACAAATTCATGGTTTAAACTAGCTCTGCAAGCTTGAAATCCCCCTCTAATTGAGTTTGTTAATATAAAGAGGGAGCTGAATTTTGTGACATGGTAGAGTTCCATCTGCAATTAACATTTTATTATTATCCTATTAAATTGTTACTATCATATATAGGAATAGAAATACCACCTCTCTGATTTCCAGTTTTCATCATTTTCCCTAAAGACATATCCATTACTAAACAAATGCAAAATATAATGGAATTTCCACATTTTAAAAAATGAAAATAATATTATTATTCTCCATTTACCTACCAAAACAAGATTTTTTTTTCTCTGTTAATCTCTGCTACTTTCTTTCCCTTTTTTAATAGAGGAGGTATTTCGTGATTTCAAATCATATTATAAAAAAACTATGGTAATCAAAGAAAACAACATGCTATTGACATAAAAACAGACACAAAAATCAATGGAACAGAATAGGGAGCCCATAAATAAAGTCCAGGGATGTTTGATCAAGGAATTCATGACAGAAGAACCAAGAATATGCAGTGAATAAATGGTACTGGTAAAACCGCATAAATATATGCAGAATACTGAAACTAGACCTTTATCTTATACCATACACAAAATAAAATTAAAAAAAACTGACTAAAGATTTGAATATATGATGTAAAACCACAAAACTGCTGGGAAAAAACATAGGTCTTAGTGATGATTGTTTTTGGATATGACACCAAAAAGAAAAAAAATTAAAGAAAATAAAAAGGTAAAAAAAAATAAGTAAATAAAAAAGTGGAACTATACCAAACTAAAGTTTCTGCACAACATATAAAGTCATCAACAAAATGAAAAGAAAATATCTAGGATGGGAGATAATATTTGTAAAACATATCTGAAAAGAGGTTATAATATCCACAATTTATAAAGAGCTCATACAACTGAATAACTAACTAAATAAATAAATGAAAACAAAGTAACACACACACACAAAAAAAAACAAACCATACAATCCTAATAAAACAGGGCAGAGGAACAGAATAGACTAGATGTTTCTCCAAAGAAGAATTAAAAATAACCAATAGGTACTTGAAAATATGTCTCACCTCACACCTGTTAGAATGGGTATCATCAAAAAGATAGGAGCTAACAAGTGCTGGTGAGGGTACAGAGAAATGGAAACCCTTGTACACTGTTGGTAGGACTGGAAATTGGTACAGCCACCATGGAAAATAGTATAGAGTTTCTTCAAAACGTTAAAAATACAACTACCAAACAATCTAGCAATACTACATTGAAAGCAAAAGATGAAAACATCTTGAAGAGATATCTGCAATGTTCATTGCAATATTATCCACAATAGCCAAGATATAAAAAAACTAGTGTCTACCAATGAATGAATGAATGGATTTAAAAAAAATGTGTTTCAAATCAACATGTACGTCTTAAATTGATAGTGTTGTATGTCGATTATGTCTCAATTAAGCTAAAAAACACAAAATAGTAAAAATAATCTATTAGCAAATAATGGAAATATAGTTTAGAGAAAAAATAATGAAATTAAAATAAGAATATTTAAGCTCTCACATTACAAATCTGACTTACTTTGGGTAAGTTTAAAACTTTGGTTTCAAATACCTTCATCTATAAAATAAAACAGTTGGTCTAGATTATTTACAGAAGAGATAGATTTTTATTTTCAATAGTTTGCAACTTGTAATTTTTTACTTCCTTAAGAAAATTATTTATACTCAGCTGCTTTGGTTTGTGAAGTAAGTGAAAAGATTTGGTTGCAAAGCAAGTGGAAATTCAAGAGAGCAGGAAAATTATATAAAACAGGATACTATCTCCAATAGTATATAATTAGGTTTCTTAGGGCCCCTAAAAATGTCTATGTTCAGCTTAATCATAAAAATATTAACATTTAGTCTAAATCACTGTTGTTATAACAACCAAAATAATACCAATAGTTTATTCCATGTGGTAATCTGAACTGAAATACACTTCTGTGGCTAATGAGCAGTATAGTCCCAAGGCAAGTAAAATTTGGCAATTGGACATGCCCCATAACAGTCACATTATACAAACAATAGCATTCTGGAACTCTAACATTTTCGCCCATATATGGTAGGTCTCCAATCAAAAAAAATTTGGCTTACAATATATAAACATGGTTTTTATGAGATATGATTTCATTTTGCCAACGCATTTTTCTCTCTTGGCCCAATGTACATTTCTGTGAACATGATGATTCTAAAAAGTATATCTAACTAGAACATGGAGCCAGCATAAGAACAAGAAGGAAAACTGACAGTTTTATGATGACTGATGGCATGAAGATTTTTGAGGTAGATTTATATTGCAAATCAGTGAAATTATTAAGCACACAGTATAGTACATGTCTTTTAAAATCCCAAACAAAAATTAGTCCACCAGCCTGTGCAGATGGATGCCATCCTACCTGGACAGATTGCTTTCGAACATGGAGGACTTTGCAAGTTTATGGGAACATTTTTCTTTACTAGCTCTTTATAAAAGACAAAACAGAAAAAAAAGTTCAAAAGAATATTCTCTTTAAAGTTTAAAAAATTTAAAGCCCTAAATTTCTATGAGTAAATAACATCTTTGCAAAAGAAACTTTTTTAAAACATATTTTGAAAAAAATAAGTACAAACAAGCTTGAAATGGTTTTCCGTATTTTCATCTCTATATAAGCTAATAATTCCAAAATATCTAATTTCCTAATACTATTTCTTCTACACTGTGGCCTTCCAGAGATTTTGGGATTTCTGATATTTCTGGTAATATGTAGCAATGGTGGAAATCTTTCCTTGAAATCAAATATCAACTCCACATCACCTAATAAAAGAAGCAACATAACCTGTACTTTTTTTTTTTTTTTTTTTTTTTTTGCCATTTCTAGGGCCACTTCTGCGGAATATGGAGGTTCCCAGGCTAGGGGTCGAATCGGAGCTGTAGCCACTGGCCTATGCCAGAGTCACAGCAATGCAGGATCCGAGCCGCGTCTGCAACCTACACCACAGCTCACAGCAACGCCGGATCCTTAACCCACTGAGCGAGGCCAGGGATTGAACCTGCAACCTCATGGTTCCCAGTTGGATTCGTTAACCACTGCACCATGACTGGAACTCCAACCTGTACTTTCTGATTGATACACCTCTCTTCTTATCTAGGTTAAGTCAGGAACCCTAGTGGGTTTTTTGTTTTTGTTTTTGTTTTTGTCTTTTTAGGGAAGCACCTATACCCGTGGCATATGAAAGTTCCCAGGCTAGAGGTCTAATCAGAGCTGTAGCTGCCAGCTTACACCTCAGCCAAGCAATGTAGGACTTGCGAACTACACCAAAGCTCACAGCAATGCCAAACAAATACTTAACCCACTGAGCAAGGCCAGGGATCGAACCCGTGTCCTCATGGAACAGGAACGCCCCCTGGTGCTTTACTTATGCATCTGCTCTCAGTTACTTTCATAAGAATTTAAGATTGTTTGATCTTATCACTGATTTTCTAATAATATTAAAATTGATACTATAAAATAGCATTCCAAATAATTTTTATAATCAAATTCTGTGTAATAAATATGATTTGGTAAAATACATAATACTCCTTTATACTAGATATCAAAAAAATGTAGAACACCCAGGAAGGGACTCATTATGTTAATATAATGTATTTTAAAAGCCTGTATAAACTGATTTAATCCATACTTCTCCAGCAGTTGATTTATAATAAAAGTATATTTTGGTATAAAATTTGGCAAAATTGATAATCTTATTAGCTGTAACCTAGGCCTATGATTCTGTTTAGTTTTATGTCTCTCACAACGTAATTAAGGATTCAACTAACTGAGATGGCTAATTAGCTGATGAATAGTTGAAAACCATTGCAACAGTATTATTACATCTGCTTCAAGTGAAGTATTTATGCATCAAAAATATTTTACCAACTTAGAGGAATAAATTTTGTAACAGTTTCTATACTTTTGTCCTGAACATTTCCACTGAAAAGAAACTAATGAATATGGAGAACAGACTTGTGGTTGCTAAGGGGTGAGGGAAGGAGTGGGCTAGACTGGGAGTCTGGGGTTAATAGGTACAAACTATTGCATTTGGAGTGGATAAGCAATTAGATCTTGCTGTATAGCACAGGGAACTATATCCAGTGATGGATACATGATGGAGGATAATGTGAGAAAAAGAATGTATGTATATATGTATGACTGGGTCACTTTGCTGTATGGTAGAAATTGACAGAACACTGTAAATCAACTGTAATGCAAAAAATAAAAATCATAAAAAAAATTTATACTTTTAGCAGAGGTGGAGTTAAGATTTGATTTCCCAGTAGCATACCAGATAATAATGTTCACCAAAAAGAATAAAAAAATGTGAAAAATAAGATTCCAGTCAATCATTTCAAAACAGGAAATCTTTCTAGTTTAGCTCAAGTCTAAGGTGAGTCTTGGAAAACAAGGAGATCATCCTAGTGGGAAAAAAATGTAGAATATATAGAGGAAAGAAATAGCATGAGTAAAATAAGCAAGCAAAACAGAGCATGATGCTTTGAAAAAAGGAACAAAGAATATGTAGAGGAGAACAGGGAAGAGCTTTGCTGGAAAAGCAAGAATCTCCTCATTCAGCCATGAAGAGAAATTCATTGAATTTGTTCCCTTCTGCTTTTGTCACAAATTAGCACAAACTTTGTGGCTTTAACAACACAAATTTGTTCTTCAGTGTTTCTGAACGTCAGAAGTACAGAATCAGTTTAATTTGGCTAAAGTGAAGGTGTTGTCAGGACTAGCAGTTCTCAGAGGGACTCTGTATCCTTAGCTTTTCCCAATTTGACTTGAATTTTTTGACTCCTTGTTCCCTTCCATCTCCCCAACCTCCATTTCTGTCATCACATCACTTTCTCCTCTGACTCTGACTCTTACTGCCTCCCTCTTATAAGAACTGTTGTGGCATTCAGGATAATCGCTCCATCTCAAGACTTTTAATTTAATCACACTCACAAAGTAACTTTTGCCATATGGAGTAACATGCAGAGGTTACTGGGATTAGGACATGGATGTATGAAGAGGGGAGTATTAACTAATCTATCATACTCAGTGTTCTACCAAGAAGGACATAATAAAACTGACTCATTTAAGCATTTACGTAGTAGTTCGTGTGTGTGTGTGTGTGTGTGTGTGTGTGTGTGTGTGTGTGTATCTGGGTAACATCGCCTTATTAAACTTATTAAAATTCAGAGTTGGAGATCACATCCCTAGAGGTTTTGAGACCATAAATTGTATATTAAGTCCAAACTTAATAATGAGTACTGAGAGTTCCTGTCGTGGTGCAGTGGTTAACGAATCCGACTAGGAACCATGAGGTTCTGGGTTCAATCCCTGGCTTTGCTCAGTGGGTTAAGGATCTGGCGTTGCTGTGAGCTGTGGTGTAGGTTGCAGACGTGGCTCAGATCCTGCATTGCTGTGGCTCGTTGCTGTGGCCCAGGCATAGGCCAGTGGCTACAGCCCCGATTAGACCCCTAGCCTGGGAACCTCCTAGAAAAGGCAAAAAGACAAAATAAATAAATAAATAATGAGTACTAATGTTATGAAAAAGAAAAAGAAAAAAACTCCAAGTGATTTTGGAGATGGCTTCATAAACATAGTTTGAAAAACAGTAACATGAAGTTTAGGATTGACATAACCAAACTTACATTTTAGAAATTTCACTCCCCTGACAGCATAGATGATGGACTGGAGTGGAGTAATACAAGAAAAAAAAAATAAGATCGCTGTTAAAGTAGTCTAGACTAAAATAAAATAAGACAATTGCAGAAAGTATGGCTTAATGGATATTTAAAAAGTAGTATGAAAAAACAAAATACTCTTGATGATTAGGAAAATGGACTATACAGACAGTAAAAAAGAGGGTTGAGGTGTATGTGAACATTGCCAGTTTTACAGTTTGGAAATGTGAATGGATGTCATTAATGATAATGTATTTGAATAACAGTGACTAGAAGCCAGACTCACAGTCTAACTATAGTTCATAGCAAAGTTTAATATCTCTTTATACCTCAGAAATTTAAGTAAAGTTTATCCAATGAAAGCAATAACTGAAAATTGATTTTCTAATTTAAAAATATCAAGTGTTGAATTCAGAAATAAATTTATTTAGAGATAACTAATAACACTGACCAAGACATAATACAGGTATTCATTCCTATATATTAAAAAATTTTAAGTTTTATTGAAGTATAGTTGATTTACAATGTTGTGTTAATTTCTGCTGTACAACAAAGTGACTCAGTTATATACATACACACATCCATTGTCTTTCAGACTCTTTTCCCATATGGATTATCACAGAGTATTGGGTAGAGTTCTCTGTGCTGTACGGCAGGTCCCCATTGACCAATCATTCCATATACCTCAGTGTACATATGCCAATCCCAAATCTCCTGTCCATCCCTTCTCCCCCCCATCCCCTTTGGTAACCATAAATTTGCTTTCAAAGTCTGTGAGTATATTTATGTTCAGTAAATAAATTAATGTGTATCACACATACAAGGAATATCATAAAATGTTTGCCTTTCTCTGTCTGATTGATTTCACTTACTGTGATAATCTCTAGGTCCATCTCTTTTTGCTGCAGATGGCATTATTTTGTTCTATTTTAGGGCATACATATATCCCCCACATCTTTATCCTTTCCGCTGTTGACGGACATTTAGGTTACTTCCATGGTCTTGGCTGTTGTAAGTAGTGCTGTAATGAACATTGGGTGCACGTTATCTTTTCTTTTTTTTCTTTTCAGGGCCGCATCTGTGCTGTATGGAAGTTCCCAGACTAGGGGTCAAATCAGAGCTGCAGCTGCTGCCCTACATCACAGGTAAAGCAGCACAGGACTCCTAACCCACTGACTGAGGCCAGGAATTGAGCCTGTTTCCTCATGAATACTAGTCGAGTTCATAACCTGCTGAGCCACAACAACAACCCTACATATCTATATTTTTCAAATTAGGTTTTCCTCCAGATAGGTTCCCAGGAGTGTGATTGCTGGATCATATGGTAGTTCTATTTTTAGGAAATTAGAACTAGTTTTTAGGAAATTAGAACTAGAAATAAAAATTAGTTCTATTTTTATTTTTTTGAGGAAACTCCATATTATTTTCCAGAGAAGTTGCACCAGCTTACATTCTCATCAACAGTTCAGGAGTATTCCCTTTTCTCCTCATGCTCTCCAGCATTTATTGTTTATAGACTTTTCGATGATGGCCATTCTGACTAGTATAAGGTGACACCTCAGGGTAGTTTTGATTTGCATTTCTTTAATAATTAGTGATATTGAGCATCTTTTCATGGTTTTGTTTGTTGGTTTTTTGTTTGTTTGTTTGTTTGTCTTTTAGGCCCACACCCACAGCATACAGAGGTTGCCAGGCTAGGAGTCAAATCGAGCTATAGTCACTGGCCTACACCACAGACACAGCAATGCCAGATCCGAGGCATGTCTGCGACCTACACCACAGATCCTTAACCCAGATCCTTAACCCACTGAGCGAGGCCAGGGGTTGAACCCACATCCTCATGGATATTAGTTGGGTTCATTAACCACTGAGCCACAACAGGAACTCCTGTATATCTTATTTGGAGAAATGTCTATTTGATCTGCCAGTTAGTTTTTTGATTGGGTTGCTTGGTTTTTTGATATGAGGTGCATTTGTATATTTTGAAGACTAACACTTATCAGTTGCTTCATTTGCAAATATTTTCTCCCATTCTGTGTGTTATCTTTATGTTTTATTTATGGTTTCCTTTGCTGTGCAAAAACTTTTAAGTTTAATTAGGTCCTATTTGTTTACTTTGTTTTTATTTTCATTACTCTAGGAAGTGAATCCAAAAAGATGTTGCTGTGGTTTGCACCAGAGTGTGTTCTGCCTGTTTTCCTTTAAGAGTTTCATAGGATCCAGTCTTATATTTAGGTCTGTATTCCATTTTGAGTTTATTTTTGTGTATGGTGTTAGAGAGTGTTCTAACTTCATTCCTTTACTTGTAGCTATCCAGTTATTTTTAGCACCACTTATTGAAGAGACTGTTGTTTCTCCTTTGTATATTCTTGCCTCCTTTGTCATAGATTAGTTGACTCTAGGTGTGTGAGTTTTTTCTTGGCTTTCTATCTTGTTCCACTGATCTATATTTCTGTTTTTGTGCCAGTGCCTTACTTTTTTGATGACCATAGCTTTGTAATATAGTCTGAAGTAAGGGAGCTGAATTCTTCCAGCTCCATTTTTCGTTCTCAGGATTTCTTTGGCTCTCTAGGGTCTTTTTTGTTTCTATACAAATTTAAAAATATTTTTGTTCTAATTCTGTGAAAAAAACCATTGGTGATGTGATAGGAATTACTTTGAATCTGTAGATTGTCTTGGGTAGTATAATCATTTTGACAATATTGATTTTGCCAATTCAAAATCATGGTATATCTTTCCATCTGCTTTTGTCCTCTTTGGTTTCTTTCATTGGCATCTTAAAGTTTTCAGAGCACAGGTCTTAGACATCCCTTGGTAGATTTTTTTTCTTAGATAATTTATTCTTTATGTTGCAGTGGTAAATGGGATTGTTTCCTTAATTTCTTTTTGTGCTCTTTTGTTGTTAGTACATAGAACTGTGAGAGATTTCTGCATATTAATGTCTTATCCTGCAAAGTTGCCAAATTCGTTGATGAGCTCTAGCAGTTTTCTGATAGCATCTTTAGGATTTTCTATGCATAGCATCAAGTCATCTGCAGACAGCCACAGTTTTACTTCTTCTTTTCCAATTTGGATTCCTTTTATTTCTTCTTATATTTGTATTCAGTTACTTTCACTGTGCAATAAGCTAACCCATACTCAGTAGCTTAACGTAACAGTAATTTTTTAGCTTACATTCTGTGAAATGACAATTTGAGTTGCTTTAAGATGGGTGGTTCTGCTAATCTGTGTCTGGCTCAGATTCTTGGCTGGGATCAATTTTGTACCTGTAGTCAGCTGCCAACCCTGCTGTGCACTGACAGGTCTAAGTTGGCTCATCCAGTAGAGCTGTCCATGATCCAAGTGCTCTCTTATTCTTCAACAGGGCATTCTAGGTTTACCCACATGGCGTGAGGCAGTGCAAGAGGTGTAACAGAGAAGTGAGTCAGGCGTAAGGTTTTATATATCTATCTATATATGTGCTTGCACACACTCTTTTCCATAATAGATTTCAGAATTCATTAGGGACTTATTCCAAATGTAAACGTTATTTTTCTTTTTTCAGTTGTAAATCTGAGCCAGATATATTTCATTTTCCTTCTATTTCTATTTTAAATATTTCACACTATAGGTTATGTACAATTTCATTTATTTTCCCTTATTTGAAAAACTGTTCTTTGGGCCTGTAGTGTGGATGAAAATAAAACAAATAATAAAATCCAGATTCTAAAGGAAAGGGAAATGTTGACAAACAATTTTGTTTACCCGAGGTCAGAATTGTAAGCCCTTACTGAGGTGAATTTCAAACATTACAATCCAACATAGATAAAGTGTGTGTTTCTTTTAGTTTGAAAAACTGCTGTTTTTTTCAGGAATGTAAATGTTACTAGTTGGATTATAAATTAAACAAAGACACTTTAGTTCATTTCCATTTGTACCAGCCTTTAAGTTTTCAATTGACTGGTCCAGTAAAGAGATGCACTTTGACCAAGATTGGCATTTTAAATTCCCACTGATGAAGCTATTCATAAGATTCCATGGAGTATGTATTCATCAATAGCATCATCATCATCACCATTATCATCATCATTATTAATTGCTAATGTTATTATTTTTATTGTTAGTTAACAGTTTTCTTACAAGGTTGTAAGTTTCAGTAAAAATGTTTCAGAATGTTGATTGTGGTTCAGCTTGAGGAAGAGTACTTGAAGAGTATTGAAATATGCTTCAGTGTGTTGAAATATGCTTCAGCGTATTGAAATATGCTTCAGCGAATCTCAATCTCCATGACTTCTGTTTTAAAAAATGTCCAGAAGAATTATTTTTTTCACACAAGGAAATGTTTGAATTACATTTATATGTGTGTGTATGTATATATGTGCACAAACCTGTTCTCTATTAATTACAGAACTTTCTCTAATGTTCTCTTAGTGATTCTAGCACCAGTGATCAAAAATTCTACTAACATTGTTCTGTTACCATTTTAAGGGATTTTTATATGCTTAGAGTTGACTGTTTCAGAATCTTAGTCTCACATATTCTCAGGGTTCTCAATTCTGGTGCTCAATTTTTTCCTTGCTGTACATGGTAATAAACATATTTAAATGTTTTCTCTTCTTTACAACTTCTGCAATTGATAGTTTTCAAATTCTGGACATCTGTTCCCTTGCCACAGCCTTATGCCCTTTCATATTGTTTATACATTTATGTCATTGAAATCTTGCATATCTCATATTTTACATGTTATCATAGTCCAACTACTACATTTTAGATTCAGTTGTATTCGGTTGAATGGTTTTCCATTTTAAGATCCTCCCTGTCCTACTTTATTGCTTTTCTTAGTTTCTTCATATCCACTTTCTCACTGAATCTATATTAATCTACAGAGATCACTATATGAAAGACTGGATTTTGTTATTTATTTGCAGTGTGCATCTCTGTATATTTTAATATCGTTGGTAGGCCTAGCAACAATTTATCTGCTTCCTTGGTTTCTGTAACACAATTCTTTCCAAGGCATTGTCCAAAATATTTAATCATCCTCCTTACTTCTTCTTTAACTCTTTCTCCTCTTTTTGTGAACCCTAAACCTACTTTGAGCCTCTTTTCTTTTTTCTTCTAGGCTTTCTTCAATAATAATTATCTTCAATTTACAACATTTGGATCACTTTTGTAGGGCAAATGCATCAAAATCTGATTTTCTAACACCGAAATCTATGGAATTTTACTTTGTCATTTCTACCCACAAATTTTACAGCTTTACACAGATGTAACAACAGAGTTCTAAGTAATAAGTTAATCATTAAAATCCCTTTGATGGAGCTCTGGGTAAGTTTTTCTACTTTATTTCCCATACACTTCAGCCACTATATAATAGATTTTTTTTTTTCCCGTGTTTCTTAGTTTTTTCTGCTGCATCTTGGATCTGTCTCCTCAAAATCAAGACTCATGACCAAACCCTGCTTCTTTTTTAGGCCCCATACAAATCTACCTCCAGAGTACCTTCCTTGATGCCCTCATCTCAAATAAATTTGTCTCATATGATTTTTAATTTTGTTTTGTCTGTCCCTTGCCAGGTTTACTGATACTGCATTAATAGAATAAAATAGTTTGATAAACATTTACTCTTATAATCTGTCTGTGTTACTATCACATATGGATATAATTAAATGATTGCAGTTTTAAATATAAATGGGTTAGTGAACTATTAAAGGAACAATGTCTTTGTTTTATACCCATATAGATGTCCGATAAGTATGAGGAGGGACAGTGGATTTTCTGTTAAGGGATCATAGGCAAACCCTCCCATTCCTATTTTTCTTTACCTCTACACGTGGTTCAGAAAGATAACTGAAATTTTTTAACAAACAGTTGTTGGAATAATGATTATATAGGCAAAAACATAAAAGAGAAACTGTTAGTCAAATCTATCATCTCCTGTGATCGAAATGTATACTCCTACATATTGACAGTCTTTTTAAATTTAATTTAATTTAATTTAATTTTATTTTATTTTTGTCTTTTGTCTTTTGTCTTTTTAGTGCTGCACCTGCAGCATATGGAGGTTCCCAGGCTAGGGGTCCATTTGGAGCTGAAGCCACCAGCTTATGTCACAGCCACAGCAACCCTGGATCTGAGCTGTATCTGTGACCTACACCACAGCTCACTGCAACACTGGCTCCTTAACCCACTGAGCAAGGCCAAGGATCAAACCTGCATCCTCAGAGATGCGAGTCAGGTTCACTAACTGCTGAGCCATGAGGGAACTCCTAGACAATATATTTTGTATGTAAACTGTAGATGGCTATGCAGATAAATACATAATTTTTTTTCTTATGTATACGGAGTTTCTAGGCCAGGGATCAGATCTGAGCCACCAGCCTGTACCACAGCTGCAGCAATGCTGGATCCTTTACTCACTCTGCTGTGCCGGGGATCAAACCTGTATCCCAGAGCTCCAGAGGGACCACCAATGGCATTTTGCCACAGCAGGAACTCCAAATCATAATTTTTAAAAAATAATAAATATATATCTACCACTTTCTTCCTCTTTAGTTCTCTCAAACACAAAATAGCTAAGAGACCAAGTTTGCCCAATAGTATTATTGTGTTTCATATTAGAACGAATAAATTTGAGAAAATGTATCAGTTGTTTTTTTTCTTCTTATTTAGAAGCATTCTGACTCTACTTTTCCAAATTCCAAAGGAAGTTCATATTTCCACAGTGTATTTAATGTAATAATAACCCTTGGCTTGTTAATTATTTTCACAAGATAACTTTATACCTGGAAAAAAACAGTTTTAAGTAAACCTTAAAATCAGCTCTCATAATATGGGTAGCTCAGCCTGCATTATTTCTTATGATTCAATGAATATCTAAAAAACTTTATGGCCTAAAAATCCTCAAGCAGTTTTTGTTGAAATGATTTAAGGATTTTAGGTGATTTTCAAATAAATACTCTACTTAGAACAGTAGCAGTAAGTGGCCCACTCGGCATGAAGCATTCATTCGTGCCTGGCAAATGCTTCTTAATCCTTAATGTTTTAAGCAAAGTGGAAAAGATCCACATACATCTTAAGTGACAGTAATGTAATAGGGTCTATATAAGTAATTTCATTAGATGTGAACAATGATTGCTAGATCAGAGTAGTCAAGTAATGTAACTCTCTGCTGTCCTCTTCTCAAAAATCCCCATAGCTATAACGCCTACCAACAAAGTAAATTCATGGTCTATGAGTATATGCATACCGATTTATGCTTTGAGTGATCAGACTGCATGATGACTAACTCAAAGCCATTTATGATTTAACTAAGTGATAAGAAACATAGATCTTGACAATTTTGTAACAAGTTATTTTCAAGTATCAAAGACATAAGATATTTTAAAATGCTTGTAAAACCTCTAACTCTTGAGAACACTTGAATTTTCAAATTTTTACATACCAGTTGAAGTATATAAAATGACTAGCAGAAATTTTTTATATCAGAAACATACTCTATTGAGTTAAAAATAAGTGAATTTTACAGCTTTACAGACTTACATCCAAGTAGTCTTATGTTTGGCAAACCATTTTGTTAGAGTACTCTTTCTTTAATATGATTAAAACAATCTATTAAAACAATTATTAAAACAATCTATTTTGTATTTTATTCCTTTACACTTTATGATATTGATATCACTTATTTCTAACTATACATGGTTGATCTTTTTGGCCAAATAAGTAAATGACTTTTCTTGTGGATGTGAAAAACACTTTTGTTGTGTTCAGTACATAGTATGTCAATGTTCATGCTACATATTAAAATGTGAAAATGATATCCAAATTATTTTCACTTTTAATCTTTAGAGAAAGAATCTTGAATTATACGTAGATGAATGGGAGTTCATATAAATTTCCTATAGCCAGTAATTAATAACTTCAGTCTTCAGGTGCTAGATATAGTGATAAATAATTTTACCTAATTATTCAGTCTGGAACATTGGGAGGGGGGAGGAGAAAGAAAGAGAGAATGAATAAAGAAAACAGTGTGAATATTGATAAATTCTTCTACTGTTATCAATTTTCTTATAGATAGAAATGCAATTAACGTATCTGCAGATATATCACAGAGCATTAGTTTCTTGAGAAAAAAGGAGCTATAGAGCCATGTGAGTTTAAGAAACGTTGGATTAAAACAGTGATGGTTTGTTTACAGAAGGACTAGAAGGCATTAATATGTAAATATGCCTTGACGAGGGAGAGAGATGGGGAATGAGAAAGTTGAGAGTGAGCTTGAGGGGAGAAACAGCATGAAATTCAAATCCAGTTGGAGAGATATGTGGCAAATATAAAAATAATTGAAAACTTATAAAATATTATTTTTAATTCAGTGCTTCATTGTTTTTCTCCTAACAAGATGTTCCTCTAGAGTTTAAGATTTGTGCCTATGTCATGTATTTGTATATTTCCAGCATCCAGAACAATGACAATCACATGGTAAAATTGTCAGGTTCCTCTGCTCTGTGCTACTATCCCTGAGTCCTTGCCTACATACAGCAAGGATTTGGAGGTGCAGGCCTATAAGCGCTGTGGCGACACGGGGATTGAGCCCCCAGTAGTCTTGCCTCACAGGGTTGGAGGCAGGTGGTCTCCCTTTGCAGGAGTGATCAGCCGGACAGGAGCAGTTCCGGGCCAAAGGCCATTTCCCCTCAAACCAACATTTTGGTTCGAGGTTATTTTAATTGCTACTTAATGGCTATTTTAATGAGCCATTCCCATTCTGATCCAAAATACTCCTGCTAGGAAGTTGCAATCTTGACCACAATCAAGAGTCAAGTAGCGGTGTACAGCAAGTTATATTCACACCCTCAGAGAGAGCAGAAGGCCCTGAGGTAGAGACTGGCGCTGGCTGCAACTGGGTCTCCATTTATATTTCTATATTGCGGACATGTTTGGGGACTCCTATTCTTTTGCCCCAGGCCCACTGATTACCTGTTCCAAACCCCTGTGCGGTGTGTTGTTTTGATGTACATATGAGGGGCGTATTTTGATCCTTTGATTGGTTCTGGGCAAGGACTCCTTATTTGCATGGGGAAGTGGTTATAAGGAGGTCAGTGAAGAGCATTCTCTGGTACTGTCTGTGTCTTCATTGTTTGATCGCAGGCCTCTTGTTTTTGGTGATCAATAAATGGCCTGTTTTGAATCACCCAGATCTGAGTCCCTATCCCTATCCTACCTAACAAAGTGTTCAATATAAGCATTACCAATTGTTTGTGTGAATTTTTTTTATTTAATTGTGGAAAATGTATTTGGAAAAATTGTTATTCCAGTCAAACTTTAGGAACCATATACAATGTTGAATTAAAAAGTAACACAAATTAACATTGAAAACTAAAGCTAGTATGAATATACATAGTATCAGAGAACTCCTCCCTAACTATATATTCCTGACCAGGCATGTAATATGTACCAACCATTTTCTTTTTTGAAAAACAAAAAACAAAACAAAAAAATAGATAGCTTCTGCAATAGAGTCTCAAAATCTAATTTATATAAAAAGCTGAATCTTGTTCAGCTTTCACAGTTAAGATGTTGATGCATTTTTCCTTGAGGAGATATTGTGCAGGAAACTTTTTTGCTGGCAAAGTTTATACCATCTTGAAATAAGTAAACAGTCCATAAACTCCCTGCTAGTGGGAGCAGTAAACAATCAATCTTTGAACCATTCACTAGACCAGAAAAACTTCCTGAGATACCAAATAATTTCTTCAAAGCTTGCCTTCCATACAAGTGTCTAGCAGAAATTCACTTTAAATTTCCAATTTAGAGAATGTGTAGTATTTTATTAGTTAGGGAGAATCATTGCAGCAACATTTAGCTTAGGCTACAATGTAGCAGTCTGCAGCTGCAAAGCCAGTTAAAAACAAGTCAGAGAGGACTTTACTTTGGGCAATGACCTTATAAATACCTGATCTTGGAATTTTGTTGAATTTAATCTAAGTTAGTCCAAATTGCTTTCCTTTCAATGGCCCTGACTCCAACTGTTCAAAAGAAAAATAATGTAAAATAGCAAGGCCTAAGAACTGCAGAGATATCTGCATTTACTGAAAACATTTTTACTTTATTAATTAATTTATTATTATTATTATTATTTTTGTCTTTTGTCCTTTTAGGGCAGCACCCGCAGCATATGGAGGTTCCCTGGCTAGGGGTCTAATCAGAGCCATACCCACCGGCCTATGCCAGAGCCACAGCAACGCCAGATCAGAGCTGCGTCTGCGATCTACACCACAGCTCATGGCAACACTAGATCCTTAACCCACTGAGTAAGGCCAGGGATCAAACCCACAACCTCATGGTTCCTAGACATATTCATTTCTGCTGGGCCATGATGGGAACTCCATTTTTTTTTTGGTCTGATAAAATTTTTAAAAATTAAAAGTCAAGGAATATCATTCTGCCTCTATCACTTTCACAGCTGGCTGTTTAAATGGTATTGGCATCCTATTAATATTTCTGAACTATTTTGAATAAAAGTATACATTGTATCTGGAGAGGTTCACATTTTCCAAATATGGACTGTCCTTTGAACTTGGGTATATTAGTATCTCTGTACTTGCTTAGCTTCAGTTCAAATATTTTCTTCTCAATTAAATGGTGAATCCACATCCCAAATGACAAAATCTGGCTAGTAAATATATAAACAAAAACAGTCTAGATCATTATTTTCAAAAGGTATATTCACTATTTGATATGGCCCATAATATAACAGTCATAGAAAAACATTTATTTTTGCTTTTTATATATTTACTTAAAGTAAAATAAACACATAGAACATTCAGCTCAATGATATCCATAAAGTTAATATGATCATGTAACCAGCACTCAGATCAAAACAAACAAAATATAACCAGCACACCCTCTCCTAGCCACTAGATGCTACATAAGGGTAACCACTATCCTAACTTCTCACAGTATAGAATAGTTCTGCCTGTTTCAAAACATTTTATGAATAAATTATATAGAGTGAACTCTTTGATGTTTTGGGCTTCTTTGCTTCATTATTAAGTATGTAAGGATCACCCATTTTTTTTTTGACATAGTTATAGTTTGATCATTATCTTTACCATACAGTAGCCCACTGTATAAATATACCAAATTTTATTTACCCATTATTTCTTTTTATGGGCATTTGGGTTTTTACTGTATCAGACCTTAGAAGAAAAAAGCACTGCTAGAAACATTATATATCTTTTGGTGAATATATATAGATTTCTTTTGAGTATAATCTTAGGGTGGCATATCTACCTTTTATATATACATATATGGTGTGTGTGTGTGTGTGTGTGCGTATAGATAGATAGATACATAGTGAGTTTTATCAGATCTTGTCATATAGTTTCCTAACATGTAAAATTTATGAGATTCCTGTTGCTCCATCTTTTCACCAGCTAGATACTATCTGTTATATTTTTATTTCATCCATAAAATTCTTTGGTGTGTTGTTTAGCATTGATTTTTTTTAAGTTGCAAGTTTCAAATACAGCAAAATAAATGTAGTTATTTGCCAGTTTAACTAAGTACATTTGCCATTTAAACTAAGTACTTATATATGTCATATCTGATACTCAAATGGAAGACACATACTTAGAAGAATGTGGAAAAGATAGCATAAAGACATCTGAATGATGAACAAAACGTGCTATTTACCAAGACAGAGTTAAAGAATTAAAATTAGTTGTAGGTCCTATTATTAGAGCTCTCCTTTTCTCATGTCTTCTAGTACATGCCTATAATTTAAAGGAACCTCCAGGTTGATTCTTTTCCCCCTAAGGGAATACCTTTTATCTTAGAGACAATATCTCTTAGAGAGAATATGTGTCTCTAAGAATAGACATTAGGTGTTGGGAAAGGCAATATCATGCATGCAGTTCTTTGACTCACTCTCAGCTACACAGACATGAGCTTTGGGTATGGAACACTTTCTTACTGGGAGATTAAAAAACCACAGCATTCTGTGCTGGCATCACCAACTCCCATGGGGAGTATCTTTCCATAGTTCAGGCACCATGAGTATTCTTTTGTCTCTGCTTACAACATATGTGTCTTACAGCACATAGCCAACACCAGTATTAAATCTTTCTCTTTCAGGGAGCAGAAGGTTCATTCCTCTGTGGCCCTGAGAGAGATGCCCATAGGTCTGTGGCCCTGCATTGGCCTCCCACTGCCAAGAGACCTGCTGGCCATGGGGACCAACATCAACTACTGCAGTAGATCTTGCTTCATTTCTTCTCCATGTGAGTAAGCCTTGTTCCATCCAGGGCTGACAGGGCCTGCTCATCAACCCAGGTCCTGAAGTCAGCGGTGCCGCAGAAAGAAGAAAGAGACACAGAAATAGAGTAGGGATCAGGGGGCTACCGCCTTCAAGAGGCAATAGCAACCCTCTGAGCCAACTCATGGTTCTTATTTACTATTTTCTACGTCCCGATACATACAGGGGATACATCGGCATTTTACTTCAAACAGATTAGAAGCAAGATATGCTAGGACAGTGATTCCTAAGCACATGAAGTAATCATAAATGTTTTAGCCCTCCCAGGCTGTAATTTGTTGTTTGCTTCAAGCCATCTACGGCCTATCCCAAAAATCCCCCAAGGCTCCAGTCCTGAGAATGTCAGAGGTGATGGTTTTCCATCAGCAACATCAATACTTCAGCAATCTTGTTTTCAAGATGCCATTTTTTGATGTTGTTCTCATTCGTTTTGCCTCAAGGGTCATGAAAGAGTCACAACACTTTGTAAAGTATAGACTGACCTCTACAGCCACTCTATGGTGCCAGTCTTTTCTTTCCATTCTTTGTCATGTCACATATTCATGCCTCCAACACAGGGCAGGGCTGTGCAATTTTTTTTTGGCAACTCAGATACCAAATGCAGTGGCTGGAAGCATTAGGAGCCCTACTCCGGAATTAGTATCAGATACATGGTAATATGCTTGAAACTAGAACTAGATGAATTAATGTGGGAGCCCACAATTTATTTTGGTCAGGTGTCAAAGGTTAAGCCAGGGGTTCTCCTATTTTAATGTGCTTCAGACTTATCTATAGGGCTTTTCAAAGTCATAGATTCCTGGGCCTCCCTTTCAGAGTTTCTAATTCAGGAGTGAATTGAATGGGGTCTCAGAATTTCCAGTTTCAACAATTTGCCAGTTGATGCTGAGACTGTTGGTCTCAGAGCATCCCAGTGAGAATTACTGTTCTAATAGACACGAGTAGAGAGAACACATTATTATTATTATTTTTTACATTATGTAGAACTGGTTCAAATCTTCTTCATTCTATTCTTTGATTAGCTGTGTGACTTTGAGTTATTTCACATCTTGGCTTCATTTCTAAATTTCTGTAATATAGCAATTTTGTTTTCAAATTCAGCAGAGTAATATATTTTTTCATTTAACAACATTATGTGTGGTCTCTTCCATGTACTTGCTGGTTCCAAAGGAGCGTGACATGACTACCCAAAAAGAGTTGAGTCATGGTGAAGCTATATCATCCATTAATGATTGTGTGTGTGTGTGTGTGTGTGTGCGTGTGTGTGTGTGTGTTTCATTGTATGGGGACGCAAAAATGAACATAAAATTTCTGGAGCCTCTGAACATATACAGACTTATACTAGCCAATGAATGACTATTTCAATTCTTTCAGTGGAAAAATGAAATCTTTATGCATATAAATAGGTATTTTATTTTGCTTCTCTGTGAGCTGGTTCTTATGTGGCAACTTTCACTTTCATTGAAATGTCAGAAGTTATAGGTATTTATTCATGACATTTTTATGTTTTAATGCAGATTACATCCTGAATAACCTAATGTCAAAGCAAAACATTGACATCCCCCCTCCCCGCCCCCTGTCTCTCTCTCTCTCTCACACACACACACCTATCTCTCTTTACATTTTTCTCTATGATAGTTTTACAGGATACTTTCCTCATTCAGCAGACTGTCATTTATTTAAATTTTAGCAATCTTGAAGCATATTTACAAGCTTTGAATTTTAAAGAATTTTTTCTTATCTTGTAGCAAAAATTTTCTTTCTGTGGTATTTTTCTTTGCAAATAATTGCCCCCATGATTAGAGCTTTTAAATATTAAACATTTCTCAGATGAGTTTTTTAAACCTTCAAAATTGTCACATATGTGAGAAGCACTTGTGGTCCTAAATATTGTAAATATATTTAGTAAAAATGTAAGTTATTTACTTATTTATCAAGACACATCGGGAGCTATTTGTTTTTTATATCAATATGTTATCTGTTTCATGGAGTTCCCATTGTGGCTCAGCAGGTTAAGGATCTGACATTGTTTCCATGAGGATGTGCTTTCCAGTCCAGACCTGGCTCAGTGGGTTAAGATCCAACATTGCCACAATTGCAGCATAGGTTGCAGATGTAGCTCAGATCTGGGGTTGCTGTGGCTGTGGCTATGGAGTTGTGGGTTCGATCCCTAGCCTGGCATAGTGGTTTAAGGATCTGGTGTGGCTGCAGCTATAGCATAGGCCGCAACTTTAGCATAGGCCACAACTGTACCTCAGATTCGATCCCTAGCCCAGGAACTTCCATATGTAGCCAAAAAAAAAAAAAAAAAAAATTAACTCTTTCTCAAAAAGTATATTTAAAATATCCATTTCTGATTAATAGCACAATCCTTTTATATCACAAAATCTATTGTAAAATTGCTGTATGTTTACATTATTGGTTGAATTTTCGTTCCTAATATGATTGATAGGTCAAATGCAAACTGACGAAAGTATCATTCAGAACAACCACTGAAGTTGAACAAGTAGATGTCATTTAGTGTATGTTTTTGGTCATTTTTGTTATTGCTATTTATTTTTACTACATATAAGCAATTATAAAGCAGGAAAATAAATTTTAAAAAAGATCATTTTCAGTGTTCTTGAGCTGAGACCTCATTTCCAGTATCTTCCCTGCCTTTCTAAAGAGATAAGCTAAAACCTAGAACCTTGCTTCCATTACTCAGCTGCATTTAAAAAATATGTGTATGTATAAATATCTATCTTCATATCTGGTATCCCTAAGAAATATATCATTTAGTATTTCTTGGCTTTGAGATTTAAAAATAGTGTCATGTTATCATATTCTACGTAATGTTCTGTAATTATTTCTTTCACTCAAATATTATGTTTCTACAACTCAGCCATGTGTTGTCATAGTAGACTATGTATTCGTTTTCACTGCCTTAAATATTCCATTGTGTGCAAACACTATAATTCACTCATTCATTTCAAGTCAATGGATATTAGTGTTTCCAGTTTTTTATTTTTAGTATTTTTGCTATTATGTAAAGTACAGATACATTTTGCACCTGTTTCTTTGTGCATATAGAATAATTTTTCTAAGCCACTTACTTAAGAGTACACCGTAAAGAGTAAGAGTAAACTGGGTAAAAATATTTGTAGGAGAAAGAGTAAACCGTGTAAAATATTTGTAGATGTTTGAGATAATTGCAAATAATTTTTAAAGAGTTTGAACCAATTTACACTTTTTGTTTTAGATGAATAAGAATTACCAATGTTCCAATAATAATTAATAATAATAATTAATAATGTTCTTATAATTTGTATTGTTAGACTTTTTAATTGCTGATAATATGGTTAGCCTAAAAATATAATTTAGTAGCCTTGGAGTTCCCGTCTTGGTGCAGTGGTTAATGAATCCGACTAGGAACCATAAGGTTGCTGGTTCGATCCCTGGCTTTGCTCAGTGGGTTAAGGATCCAGTGTTGCCATGAGATGTGGTGTGGGTCTCAGATGCGGCTACGATCCGGCGTTGCTGTGTCTCTGGCGTAGGCCAGTGGCTATAGCTCTTATTAGAATCTTAGCCTGGGAACCTCCATGTGCCATGGGAATGGCTCAAGAAAAGGCAAAAAGACAAAAAAAAAAATACATATATATATATATATATATATATATATATATATATATATATATATATATAAATTTAGTAGCCTTAATTTGCATGTCCCTCTTTTGAAATAAAACTTAATTTATTTTCTAGCAACAAGAAGCCCTGAGGTGTTGTAGAACAAGTTTTTTGAGGAAGGACTTATACATAAGATTGAATCATGTCTATGTTTCAGGAAGCAATTGGCTTGCTCTCTCCCTGCCCCTTCTTATTTAACTCATTATTACACTAATAAGAAACAAGTAAGACTTGTACAATCAAACCAAACAGCATTCTTTTCCTCATTTATCTGTCATATTTTTACTCCTTTACATGGCCCTGCTCAGCCACCTATTCTGAGAAGTTTTAAACTGCTCAATACTATACATTACCCTATTATTAAGTATATTATATTCTAATGTAAATTGTGCAGGTTTGACAGTGCAGTGTGTATCTTAATATGAGAACTGTGTCAAAATAGGATTAAATTACCTGGACATCTCCCTCATGGCCTGCACTTATTAAATTAAAAGATAGTTCCTTTTGTATTCATTCTTTAATACAGTGCTTGCATATCATTCATCCATTCCAGGAGTGGCCCTCAACTATATTATACCCTAGTTGGGGAGATGAAAGGCAATGTTTAAACAGCTAATTTTACTAGAGGACAGAGAAACATACCTTGAAATTATAAACCTTACTTTTATGGGTTGCAATGGGAAAAATAAGGGACAGGCAAGAGAAAGAATAAAAAGGGATTGACATTTAAGTTTTTCTTTTGCATGAACTTGCATAGATTTAAAGTGGTTATAAGACTAGGGTCATTCCACACTGATAAAATAGAAAAATAGTATGGCTTGCTAAGAAATTGTAAGTCAAACTTTGCACGGACTGTAAGACATATGCAAGTAATGATGGGTCATTAGGGTGAAAAGCAGAGTGGAATAGCTCATAGCATTGCAAAGAACTGACGTTTTATTCTGTTTTTTTCTTTTTTATTTTTTTTTTCCTAGGGCCGCACATGCGGTATACGGAGGTTTCAGGCTAGGGGTCTAATCGGAGCTGTAGCCACCTGCTTACGCCAGAGCTACAGCAATGCAGGATCCAAGCTGCGTCTGTGACCTACACCACAGCTTACGGCAATGCCGGATCCTTAACCCACTGAGTGAGGCCAGGGATTGAACCCACAACCGCGTGGTTCCTGGTCAGATTCATTAACCACTGAGCCAAAACAGGAACTTCTATTCTGGATTTTTAATTGAATGACTTGAGTGTAATTATTCAGAAGTGTCTAGTATTTGGAGAAGATAATTCTAGTATGTCAAAGTGAAAATATTAAAGAAAAATTGTCCTAAAGGCCCTCTCTTAGTTTCATATATTTCCATTAATATTTAGCTTTTTCTCTGATTTTATAATAAAATAGTTTCTTATTATATCAAAATTAATCATGCAATATTCAAATGTATTATATTCTCCAGAGTTATTTCTTTATGCAGGAGGTGGAATGACAAGAAGATTCTTGTGTTGTAGATAATTTCCTGTTTGGTTTGATTTCCCTGGCATATTTACTGATGCAAGAAGTAAAATCTGTTACTGTTGAAATACTACTATCCCAGGAGAGAGAACAGTCTATCATCTCTTCTTAGGAGGGGAAAAAAGTTACAGACTAGAAATTTCAAACAGTGATTAAACAAAGGTATATATAAAACTCTCTGCCTGTGTGAAATAACAAGTTAAATCACAAAGTGAATTAAATTTTTGTTTTCTATATCTAATTATCTTTACCATGAATAAATCACTTCTTGAGTGTATTATGTGTGTGAATATAGCCAATAGAGGTATATTTAAAGAACTAAAGAAACCATTTATACTAGATTACTTATAAAGATTTTTAGACATGTGTTATTCACTGGTGGCCAGCTTTTATCTTGAGCTTAAAAGAGGAATGATAAATATGATGGTTTTAGATAGTATTTAAGAAAGCATGTTGGAGTTCATGTTGTGGGTCAGCAGTTAACAAATCCAGCTAGTATCCATGAGGATGTGGGATCGACCCCTGGCCTTGCTCAGTGAGTTAAGGATCCGGCATTGCCATGAGCTGTGGTATAGGTCACAGACTTGACTCAGATCCTGCATTACTGTGGCTGTGCCATAGGCTGATGGCTACAACTCTGATTCAACCCCTAGCCTGGGAACCTCCATATGCCATGAGTGCAGCCCTAAAAAGATGGGAAGGAAAAATAAAAGGAAGGAAGAAAGAAAGAAAGCATGTGAGAAAAATTCTAATTCTTCCAATATAAAAATATCTAGGATCCACTATCTTACAGAGCTAAGTATTAATATTGTAGCAGTTAGACCTCTAAATAAATAAAAGCGTATATCTACAAAACCTCCATTGATGTATATAGCAGATTTCCTCATAATTACCAAAACTGGAGAAAACGCAAATCTCTGTGAACTGTTGATTCAATATACAAATTGTGGTGCCCCCATCCAATGCGATTCTATTCAACATTAGAAATAATGCACGAATGCAACCATGTGGATGAATCTTAAATGCAGCAGGTGATTTGAACAAAACCAGTAGAAAGGTTGAAACTATAATTCCATTTAAACAAAAGGCAAAGCCATGGGACCAGACATCAGATCACTGGTTTCCAGCACCTGAGTTTGGGGAGAGAAAATTAATGACAAAGAACATAAAGGAACTTTTCAAGGCATTGAAAATATTCTGCATCTTGATTCCACTGCTAATTATCTTACTATATGAATTTCTTAAAACTCACTTGACTTGTATACTTGAATTTAAATAGCTCTACCTGTCTACATTAAAAAGCAAGAACAACCAAAAAGAAAACCACACAAACAAATGAACAGGGAAAGACATCACTTCAGAAATAAAAAGTCTAGGGGATATTTTCCTAGCATTTAAATGTAACAAGAACAAAATCACATAAAACTAACTTTTCAAATGTAAATTATTTTATAGAGTTGATCTATGTACCTTCATGCAATTAAGCCAAAATTTTAAAATTAAACTTCATTTCATATATTCAAATGTGAGTATCTTCCCTATGTGTCAGATTAATTAAGATTTACTGTTGTTAAATAAATAACCTCCTGTGTCTGGGATTGTTAAATGCTTTCTAAAGTAATACTTTGATTTCCTCCTTTAGAGTAAAGACCTTTATGATTTTAGCAAAGTGGCTGGAATATTTTTCGGATGAGAATGATTTTACATGTCAGTTTCTAGTGTACTAAACTATCACTTTGACAAGATGAAGAATGTTGTGTGATAGATACTTCAATTTCCAACCCTCTCTGCTCAACATAAGTAATCCTTGATCAATTTCAGCTGTCACAAAATTAAGTTCACAGGAATATCTAGAAAATGTTAAAAACTGGCATAAAAAATGTGTTCATTTCAGGTATTAGCTCCATATCCAAAGTTTTAGAACAATGTTATTGTATTTATTTTATTCATTATTTTATTTATTCAGTAGTATGTCTTCAATAGCTAATCTGTGAATGATGTACACTATTCCCTGATATAAATATTATATATACAATGATGATCCAGATGCTCATAGGCGTTACATACTAGTAGGTGGAGACAGAAAGCAAGTTACAATATTCTACTGAGTAAACAAGATTGCATCAATGCATTTTAGAATTAATCAGGATAACTTTATAGAGAAGATCTGGGAGAGGTGGTTTCTGTCCTCATTGGGAACTCACCTAGGAGAGTTAGGGCTTGAGCTAAAGAATAGGGAGAATTGAGAACTGGAAAAAAAGGTATTTTGAGCAGAAGACAAGAAAATGAAAATAACTTAAGCAGGGAAAAACAAACAACAAGAGGAGTATTTTCAAAAAATGCAATGAGGTTCTATGTCTTGAAATATTGCTGCAACACAGGGAAAAGCTTGGGAGAGCTAATGTAGGATCTTTTCAAATGATGGTTAAAACCTGAATTTTATTCTAAATGTGAAAAGCATCTGCCTCCTTACTGAAGTGGGAAGTGCATCAGTCTCATAAGTGTGAGAAGTGACTGAAGGGGTTTTAATATGGTAGAAACATGTGAACTCAATTATGCTTTTGAATATTTGCTGTCTCTGGTGTATGGGAAATACTTTATAACAGTGAAGAAGGGAAATAGAACTATCATTTTAGAGGTTATTGTGACAGTTTGCTTGTGTAAGGGGACATGATTGCTTGCATAGAAATACTGACAGTGGAGATGGAGGCAAATCTTTGGATAGGGGTATATCTTAGGTAACTTTACTGTCAACTAAAGTGTTAGATATGTTACTTAAAAGTTTGTGGAGAGACCACACACACAGCTTTCTAAATCTGGGTCATGATTTTTAGACGTTACCTAAAATCATGAGGATAATTAAAAGAATTGCTCTTAATGATAGTAGATTGTGACAGTGTCATTTAAAAGCCTCTAAATGGTACAAAAAAAAGGCTCAGTTTTTCCAAAAGGTTCAAATGCACCAAGATTGCTTAACAATTCTTATTAATTCCTGTTACAAAAGACTGGGAGGTGGCTGGGAGAATTTGATGTATAATTTGGCTATATATACCTGGACCATAAAGTAGAAAACTCCTTTTCTTATTGAAAAAAAGAATGTTGAGATATTAGGCTTTTGATAAGAGTATAATATTTAATGACTAAGCAGTTATGTTACTGCTATACATGTATACTGGAACTGAACAATTAAATAAATGAATTATGGTTGGAGACAAGTTTCTGTTGAAGTTAAGAGTTAACATGTAAACAAAAGGATCTGTGTAGTACTGCAGTAGACTTGGAGACATTGGTATGAACTCATGTTTACCATAATGTAGGCATAGATGTTTACATATAAAATTAGTTATAGGTATTACTCATTAAAATGTACTCAAATATTTCCTTTTTCTGAACGGCCCTAAGGAAGCATGGACATATATACCTATCTTATATACCCAGATCTTAGTTTTTAATTTCATTTTTTATTGAAAGGTACCAGGGCTCCTTGGAGAAAGTGTGATTCTAAAACTGAGGTAAATAATATACAAGATGAGTCTGGAGATCTTGTGCCAGAAAGTAAAGAAATCCTAGCCACTACTACCCCCAACCCCACGGCAAAAACCAAAAACAAAACATTTCATTGAAGAGGATATGGCAAAGTAAAACAAGAGCCAAATGTAATATTTCCTAATGCTCAAGTTAGGTGAAATGTGAGCAACAAAATAAATAATGTAGTATTGGGGAGTTCCCATTGTGACTCAGTGGTTAACGAATCTGACTAGGAACCATGAGGCTGCAGATTTGATCCTTGGCTGCACTTGGTGAGTTGAGTATCTGGAGTTGCTGTGAGCTGTGGTGTAGGTCACAGATGCGGCTCGGATCCCATATTGCTGTGGCTCTGGTGTAGGCCAGCAGCTACAGCTCTGATTATACCCCTAGCCTGGGAACCTCCTTATGCTGTGGGAGCGGCCCTAGAAAAGGCAAAAAGACAAAATAATAATAATAATAATAATGTAGTATTGGATTATAACTCAAAATATAGAATAAATATCCATGATCTATAGTGATATAAATAAATGAATGAATAAATTAATTAATTGGAAAGTGGCCAATTTTCTTTGCAGAAGAATTGCAAATAATCTTTGTATATACAGTGACCTAAAGGAGGAGAGCCCAGTTCCCTCCTCCTTAGTGTGGGCTGTGTGTAGTGACTGCTTTCTACTGAGTACGGAATGGAAAGGGGGAAAATTATAGTGGAAAAGCCTGATAAAACACTGCCTCCTCCATGTGATCAAGGTCAACATCAACGATGAAAATTCATGTTGAAACCATGGTGTCATGTTTATACACTGGATGCGATATGATATAAATGATACTTTATCTCTGTTGTATTCCTCTCCAAAACCCATAACTCCTGTAAACTGTGATAGAAAAAAAAAAAAGACACACAAGAAAAATTCCAGTAGATGGGCACAATAGATGAACAAAGTACATGAAAACCTTCAAAGGCATCAGAACCAAAAATTCTGAGATATAGTCACAACCAGGAAAACCTAAGACCAGATGACTAAATGTAATTTATTATCCTAGATGAGATAAACATTAAAAGGACATTAGGCTAAACTAAAGAAACGTGAATAATAAAAACAGACTAATATTATCTCATTGATTATAACAAATATGCCATGATAATAGAAGATGTTTTAAGAGAGGAAAGTTAAAAGGAGAATATGGGAACTCTCTGCACTATCTTTTAAATGTAAAACTGTTTTTTAAAAGGGTTCTATGAAAATAGCAGCAGAAAATTAAAAATGAAGACCACTATACTTTTCAGAATATCTACTCTATAGCATCAGTGAAAAATGAAGTCCTACTCATACCACATCTTCATCTCTACACATCAGACTTTCAATTTCTAACTACATTCTGCTACGTTTAAGATTTGACTTATCTGTTGTATTGGTTTACCATTATTTCCTAACAATACAATCCAAAATTTAGTGGCTTAAAACAATGACCATTTATTATTACTCTTGATTCTGTATTCCAGCTATGTGGTTCCTTTGGTTACGCTTAGGCTCCGTCGTGCATCCATTGAGAATCAGCTAAGTGGCTATGCTCTGGAAATCACCTTGGTATTGGCTGCTTTGATTTTTCTCCCCTGTAGTCTTACGTTTCTGAAGGCTAGACTAGTCTTGTTTTCATGGTCACATGGCCAGGCTCCAATGGCACATCACTAAGCCAGTACATATTTGAGGGTTAGAAAAATGAACTCTACTTGTTAATGGGGAAAGCTGCAAAATCACATTTTAAAAGGACATGAATAAAAAGAGAAAAACAATTGCAGCCATCTGAGAAACAATCTACAACATTCACCATGTAGAACTAATTCCCTAGGGTTTAAGTTTCTATAATGCTATGTAAATGACCTTGTATTCTATTTTCTGTTAGATTTAATAGTGGGAACAGGTACAATACCTACATTGTTTTACAGAACATATTTGTTTTTTAAGATTTTTATTTTTTCTGTTCTAGTTTATTTACAATGTTCTGTCAATTTTTGCTGTACAGCTAAGTGACCCTGTCATATATATATATACACACATTCTTGTTTTCAATTATCCTCCATCATGTGGAACACATTTCTTTGTAAATTAATAGTTCAGTAAATGTTAAATCTAAGTGTCCTCAAATTTCAAATATGCAAGATTAAGTTATACTTTTCTAAATTCTTCAAGAAGCTAAAAATATAAAACACTTTTTACCAATAATAGGATCTTAGCATAAAGAATCTACCTCATAATCCCTTCATTCTCTTACTAGAGACAAAATTCCTGTTTCAAATTTTATCTTAGTTTATTATTTTCACTGTGGTAACAGTTGTTAATGTAATGAGCCCAAATTTTATTATCCAAATGAAAATCCCACACGTAACTGTAATCATTTTAATTGAAAAGTTGAAAAAATGAGTAAGGATTAGACAGGTAAACTATTTAAAAATCTCTCTACAGTGATTGAATATGATTTTTCAGCTTCCCAATTCCATTTACCAGCATGTGACAATTTATAATGACATTAAACTGGGATTCAGGTCCAGGAACCACAAGTAGGAAAATTAGGAAATTTATCTTGAATGATTTGAATTATTTGACTATCAGCTATAACAACATACATGTCAATTATTTATTCATCAGCTTACAAATGAATTAAGTTGATATTTAGAAATCATGGCTGTGGGAGAAATTACCAAAAAAAAAAAAAAAAAAAAAAAAAGAGAGAGACAGAGACAGAATTTTTAAGTTTTTTTCTAATTTTTCTATAATTAAGACACTTTTTTTGGGAGTTCCCCTTGTGCTTTGGGGGTTAAGGACTGGGTATTGTCTCTGTGAGGATATGTGTTCTATCCCTGGCCTGTTTCAGTGGGTTAAGGATCCAGTTTTAACATAAGCTGTGACATAGGGCACAGACACAGCTCCAATGCAGTGTTGCTGTGGCTGTGGTATAGACCATAGCTGCAGCTCTGATTTAACCCTTAGCTTGGGAACTTCCAAATGACACAGGTGTGGCCATAAGAAGAAAAATAAAGAGATCTTTTCATCAGATGATTATATTCCCTTAATACTTAGACTAGTGTTAGTTTGCTAGTTATGCTCCAAGTGATGATTAATTGAACAGATTATTAAATACTGTCAAATTACACCTGTGTTAATTTTATATTTTTTCTATATCCAGTGGCGATACTGGTTAATATCTGAAAGGTTTATGCCATCAGTAAAAATGAATGACTAACCTAGTATCATTATCTGTCTCTACACTGCTAACTTATTATACAGAACTTCTTTTGGTGATCAAGCTGAGAAACTGTCATTCATATTAAATTAAAATGAAATGTTAGAATCCAAGAAAATTGAATTGGCTGATGAATAACATTCTGAATGTCTCTCCAAGTGCTATGAGTAGCTATGATAAGGAAATCCTCTGGCACATGGCAGCTTCTTACAAAATTAGGAATGATTAATTTTGTTTTGTCATCTAGGAAGACAAATTTGACATTATTTCAGATATTATGAAAAGGAAGAGATGCTCCTTAATATTTTTTTAAAAAAAATTACAATTCTCATGATCAAAAGAAAATAAAAGGAATGTAAGAACTCTTGCTAGATTTTAAAAGATAGAGGAAAACTTCTGTAAGTGTTATAGGTTCTATAAAATTTATTTAATTTTTCTATAACTGTATGTCAGAAGTTTTAATGCATAGAACATGTCATTTCTAATTTACATTTTCAGTTTGCATTCATTTTTTCTATTGGTTCATTTACATGGTTAATATTATTGGAATAAATTGGATAACATTGCAATAAATAGTTGCCTCGCCCAAGGAGTCTGAGATCTAGGGACTAGTAATGTCTAAGTCTCAAATTTCTCTCTTGATGAATAGTATTTAGTTTAGTGTTACTGAAGTATGATAAAGGTCATTTCCTTAGTAGGAAAAGATGAGTATTGAAAGGAATGTATGTTTAAGTCCTGGTACACTGCTAACCTGGTTGAATTACTCTCTACTAGTATTTAATCTCTTGTCCTCAGCATAAACAGTAGTAAAATGTGGATGTCGAAAACATTTTCTTACCTAATGTATTTTGGCAGAACAGAAGAATTTTGCTATGGAGAACAAAGGGTGTGGTATGTATTAAAGTCCCTGGTAATATTAAAATCAAAAGTTTTAAGTGAATATGTTTTCCATATCTATAGTATTTCTACTTATAATCTTTACATGTTCCATATTTTCTCTCTTCATTTTCACCCAATCATAAAACTTTTGATAGACACTGTGCATATTTGATTAATACCATTACTTTTATTTCAGAGAAAACAAAGTTAACCTCTATTTTTATTTCCTTGGCTTCCATTAGACCCCTAAGATCCCACTTGTGAAGTGTCTTTATTTTAATCATGTGCTAAAGGCTATGTTCAGAACTTTGAAAATTATCTCACTGTTGCTGCTGACATTCTAACCCCTGCTAAACTCAAAGATATAAATCATCACAAACAATTATCTGAATATTTTTAAAAGTATATTCTCATTCCAAGTTAAAAAGAAAGTGGTTTTCTTAAAAAAAATGCTATTTAGGTGAAAAAAAAGTTGTATCGTTGTAATTTGGTTAAATTTATCTAGCTTGATAGAAAACAAGTTTTTGTTTATTTATGTATTAACTATTTTCCCAGAGGGGCAAATTAGAAGAAATTATTTGTTATATGTTTTATATTGTCGTCTTTGTTTGGAGACTGTTTAAAACTTGATGATTTCAGTTTTTTTAAGGAGGAAAACTGTTCTTAGAGAAAATGACTTCTCTTTTTTGACCACTGATGAGCAACACCTAGGGACAGTCATTGTCTCCCCTTCCGCCATCTTTCTCTCCCTCTCTCCTTTTCTATAATACATAATAGCATCTCTATTCTGGACTAATAGACATTTTTAAAATTGAAGTATAGTTGACTTAACAATATTACATTATCTTCAAATATACATCATAGCGATTCTTTTTTTTTTTTTTTTTTTTTTTTTTTTTTTGTCTTTTTGCCTTTTCTAGGGTCGCTCCTGCGGCATATGGAGGTTCCCAGGCTAGGGGTCTCATCTGAGCTGCAGCCGCCGGCCTAAGCCAGGGCCACAGCAATGCGGGATCCGAGTCGTGTCTGCAACCTACACCACAGCTCACGGCAATGACAGATCCTTAACCCACTGAGCAAGGCCAGGGATCGAACCTGCAACCTCAAAGCTCCTAGTTGGATTCGTTAACCACTGCACCACGACGGGAACTCCCGATTCATTATTTTTACATGTTATATTCTATTAGAAGTTACTATAAGGTAGTGGCTATAATTTCCCATACCATAAAGTATGTCCTTGTTATTTATCTCTTTTATACTTAGTAATTTGTATCTCTTAATCTCGTACACCCATCTTGTGCCTCCTTCTACTCTCGCTCTCATTTTTGGTAAACCCCTAGTTTATTTTTCTTTATCTGTGGATCACTTTCTGTTTTGTTATATACATTATTTTATTTTTTACATTCCACATATAACTGATATCATACAGTATATGTCTTTCTCTATTTGACTTATTTCACTGAATACAGTATTCTCTAGGTCCATCTAAATTGCTGCAAAAGTTAGAATTTTGTTCTTTTTTATAGCTAATTAGTAATCCATTTTATATATATGTGTATATGCCACATCTTCTTTATCCATTCGTCTGTTGATGAGTACTTGGGTTGCTTTTATATCTTGGCTACTGTAAATAATGCTTCTATGAACACTGGGATGAATGTATTTTTTCAAATTTGTCTTTTCATTTTTATTAGATCCCTTCCCAAGAGTGGAATTGCTAGATCTATTTTTAGTTTTTTGAGAAATATCTGTACTGTTTATCATAGTGTTTGCACCAATTTACATTCCCACCAACAGTGTATGAGTGTTCCCTTTTCTCCACATCCTCTCCAATATTTGTTATTTGTAGACTTAGAGCCTAATCTCAAATTGATGAAGCAGAAGCCCTGAGGGTTGTACCTGAGCTGGCTCTGTTCCCTTTAAATGTGTGTCTTCCCCTCTCCCCCCACCAGGACCCCAGAGTGGGGGAGTGCTAAAGGGGGGGGGGTCCACGTGGGCTTCTGGCTCATGTGGGCTGCAGACAGGTACCCAGGTGTCTCTGGTGTGCTGCCTGTGCAGGCACCCATAGTTATTTCTTTTGGTCCACACAGTGCAGCCTGGTATGCAAATTCCCTTTGTTTCTCACCAACATCATTGCCCCCGGCCTCCTGCTCCCACCTGGTTGCAGAGCCACAGTACAGGTCCAGGGAGGCCCACATGGACTCCTGTCATGTGCTGGGGTTGAGCTGTGGTGGAGTGTCTGGCGTCAGACAACTTGGCTGCTTCCGACGCACTGATTTAGAAAAACGGCAACAGTGGCCGCCACCGCCCCATCCAGTTCTGCATCTGCATCCTGAAGTCTTGTCTTCTCCCACGTCGTGGATGCCCCAGATTCAGGGCTGCACTGTGAAGTGAGGTAAGTGGGGCTGGGGTGTTCCTTTGGCTCTGGCTGGGGTATGAGGGAAGGAGGTTGCAGGAAGCCCAGCAGCCCCTATAGCAGCCTTCTCTCCAACTCTCCTCAGGGGCAAGCTAGGCTTTCCTCATCCCTCCTTTCCTCCCAGCAGTTCTCCAAACAGCCAAGGGAAGAATCCCCCACAATTTCATCTCCCCACCCCCAGTAGGACCCCTGGGACTGTGGCATCCAATCTGTGGCTCTCACAGCTCACTCCCCGAGTGGGTAGTCCTTGATGTATTCATCCTTTTCTCTTAGTTCACTCACAGTAACGAACATCCTGATCCAATTGATTTTCTTCCCTTCCCACCCAATTAAGTGTATATTTTTCTTAGAGCCTTGATTGAACAGAAATCCTTCAGCCAGTTTCCAATTTAGTTTTCAGCAAGAACTGTTCCACAAACAGATGTATTTTTGATATGTTCACGAGGGGAAGTGATTTGAGTCCTCTTACTCCAGCATTTTAAGTGGTCTCACCTAAGAGACATTTCTTACGTACTACTTACCAGTGAATTTATTTTTCTAAATAATAAAAAAAAATCAAAAAATTATATGACTATTTAGAATGTGTTGTAAGGGAGACTGGCAATATAATTTTTTTCCTATTTGGAGTAATTTAAAGTCCGAAGTGGCTTGTTTGTTTGTTTGTTTGTTTTTGCATGAGTATAGTTCCCAATCTTTTATTTGTGTATATCTTCCATGAGACTGAAAAGTAATAATGTTTTTTACCTGCATTAGGGAGTAGCAGCAGATGTGACAATTGAAATCTGTAACAGCACAGCATTAGGATTTATCAAACTGTTTTGAGAAAAACAAACAAAAAATCCCTCCAAGTGTGCTTTAATCATCCTAAGTTTTGCAAAATTTTCCAGAAGTCAATTTTGTTTTTCCAGTTCCACAGTCCCAGAGCAATGGACTGTGAAGCTGTAACTGCATTTCTTCATTTTCTGATATACCAGCACACACATGTTAAAGTTCTTATTCCTTCTCCAATAAAATCTAGGTTGAGTTACTGTCTGCAAAGTGCTACTATTATAAGAGGCCCTACTCTATGGAAGGCAGACAAGCATGAAACTAGATTTTTTTTTTCAGATTTCATTTATTACTTACTGAAAAAAGATGTCCAGAGAGGTGAAAAACTTCCTTTGATATGATATCAAATTTCTCTTTATCTATCGAGTATTTAGATCATTTTCAACATTGAGAATTCAAAATTTTAGTTATATACTATTTATTTTGTTTTGATATATAACATGTAATTACATATGTACTTATATATTTTATGTTCTAATTAATACATTGTGTACTAATCTTTAATGCAAGTTTCATGAAGAATTCTGTAGCTTAATCTACAGTACTTTTGTAAGCAGTTGGTTATCAGAAGAACATAAAACAATGAATGTTACTCAGTATTTCTTCTGCATAAATATACTAAGTCTGAATAACTTACCCCAAAGTGGTTTGGGCTTCGACTTCAGGTTTGGGGAGTTACGTCTAAGCCCTTGGAATACTCTGCCTGGTAAGAGAGTCCTTGTTTACCTGGAGGCTTTGGCCAAGCCAAATAGTCTATGTTAATGATATTGTTTATGGTTAGGGCCCTTTGGTCACAGATTATCTGCTCAACATTTGGCAGGAATAGAGTCTAAGTTCAGTGGTATAGGGTCAATCATGTCTGTGTGACTCAGGTCCAATAAATTTGTGGGCACCAAGGCTAATATGAGTCTCCTTGATTGGCGATACTCTGTGTGAATTATTACACATCATTGCTGAGAAAAAGAGGTACTGCCTACACAGTTCCACTGGAAGAGGACAACTGGAAGCTCTAAGTCTTGGTGTCTCTAGGACCCTTCCCTATGTGCCTCTTTCCTCTCTGATATTAACTTTTGTTGTAATCAACCATAACTATGAAAACAATGGCTTATCTGAATTCTGTGAGTGGCTGTAGTAAATAACTGAACTTGACTATGGTCTTGGGGACTCCCAAATTTGTGGTTGATGTGAGAAATGAGAGTGGTTTGAGGAACCTCCAGAACTTCATAGAGACAATCAAAGTAGGCAGATTTAAAATGTCCAGACAATTAATTATTCTCATTTACATTGAAATTAATTCTTTAAAACATTCAAAATGTTATTTAGATATATTTATTTAGAAATGTTGGAGTTCCTGTCATGGCTCAGCAGAAACTAATCTGACTAGCATCCATGAGGACTCAGGTTCAATCCCTGGCCTCACTCAGTGGGTTAAGGATCGCTCAGTGGGTTAAGGTTCAACTGGGAGTTCCAGTTGTGGCACAGCAGCAACAAATCCGACTAGTAACCGAGAGGTGGTGGGCCCGATTCCTGGCCTCGCTTAGTGGGTTAAGGATCTGGCGTTGCAGTGAGCTGTGGGGTAGGTTGAAGAGGTGGGTTGGTTCCTGCATTTCTGTGGCTATGGTATAGGCCAGAGGCTACAGCTCTGATTCAGCCCCTAGCCTGGGAACCTCCATATGCCACAGGTTCAGCCCTAAAAAGACAAGAAAGAAATGTGACAGGCAAGATTTAACACTTTAAATGGACATTAAGACTTAAAATCTTTAGTATAGAATTTCTATGGATACATAAAATGTGTCTGATACTGGTTAATAACCATTATATGTAAATTCTTTACTCATTAATTAAAATTCTTAAGACCAAGGTCTTATATGTTTCTGTCTCACAGAGCATTTTGCTGTGTAAATTCCTAAAGATACAAAGCCTTCAACATGCTACAGTCATTGGACATCATCCTCGTTTGCCTATGGAACAGAGATTTTACTGTGATGATGTATATGATTCAGGGTCCTATTTGTCTTGTCTACTGCTCTATCCCTAATAACTAACACAATACTTAGCCTGGATTTCTGAGACTCCAGGGCTTCTCGATTTGGACTGTGTATCCACAATAGATTTTCAAAGTTATTGTTACTTCATTTTGTCCCATCTCTGTCCCTTCCAGTCCACGATGGCAGTGCTGTTTCTGGTACAGAAATTCTCAAAAAAGTTTTCAGTCTTCAACGGATATCTGGGGAATCCTCACCATTTGACTCAAGGGTTCTTCCATAGATCCTTCCTGGGTAAGCTCATCATCACTCCTAGGAGATGGTTGTTTTGATCCATAAATCATATGTCTAATCTCTTTTGAAAACAGTTGTTCAGCCATACCATTGACTTGGTATCAGAGCATGTTTTCCAGATGGCTTGAGAAATTTCCACTTCATCAAGTATGGATTTCTTTTGGCTTAACAGTTAGTTCCATCCTCAATTTATCTCTCCTCTCACATTTCACACAGTTATCACTAAAAAAAAAAGCAAGGAGAAACAAGGTTTCATCTTCCATACTTTGCTTAGAATTCTCCTCAGATAAATATCTATGTTCAAAGCTTACAAGTTACTACCTTTATACAACAATAAAACATATTTCAATCAAACTGTCTCACTTCATAACAAGCACCACCTTTCCTCTAGTGTCCAATAACATGCTCCTCATTTCTGTTTGTGACCTCATGAAAAGCATTTTTAATGCTCATATTTCTAGCAACATTCCATTCATGATGATATATGTATCTTCTAAGATGATAGAAGTTCTCTCTATATATCTTCGCACTTCCTTCTAAGCTCTCACTGGAATTAGTTTTAATGTACATATTTCTAACAAGAGTCTCCTCAAGGAAATTTAGGGCTTTTCTGTCATGCACTAAAAATTCTTACATACCCACTAGCTACTTCCAAAGTCACTTTACATTTTTAGATACCCTTTACAATGGAATGTCAGTTCTCAGTACCAAAGTCTGTATTAGCTCTATATCCAATCTGTGATTGCAAGTGTATTTGTGTGTGTGTGTGTGTGTGTGTAATGATCAATTTTATGTGTCACCTTGGAAGAGTATTATTGAATGAGATGAACTGGTGAACTTTGAGTAAGTATATTTCTATAATGGGTATGGTTCTCATCTAATCAGCTGAAAGCCTAAATAGTACAAAAATACTTGTCTCCTTGAGTGAGGGGAATTCCCCAGCAGACTGCCTGCAGACTTGCTTTGTACTAACAGGTCTCCTGGGTCTCCTTCTGCTAACTTTTGGACTTGAAGTACATTATTGGCTTTCCTGGTTTTCCAGGCTGCCAGCCCACCCTGCAGATTTGGACTTGCCAGTTTCCAGGATCACATGAGCCACTCCTTAAATCCTTATAATAAATCTCCTTTTATATATGTTCATGTCCCACTGGTTCTGTTTCTGGAGATCCCTGACTAATACTATATGTGTATGTGTGCATATTGTAAAACATAATTTTTATTTATTTATATGCACACACTTAGATATATATCATATATATCTCTATCCAACTATCAATCTATTTATCTGTAAATATCTATCCTAGATAGATATAGATATATCTACAGAAACAAAGATTTTAAGGAATTGGCTAAATCAACTTATGTGACATTGGGGGATTAAAAGTTTGAAGTCTGTTGGGCAAGCCGGTAAGCTGAAAACTCAAGCAGGAGTTAATGCTGACGTCTTGAAGCAGAGTTCCTTCTCTTCCGGAAACCTCCAGATTTTTTCTTAAGGTCTTCAGCTGATTAGATGAGGCATATCAACCACATAATGAGGGTAATCTTACAACCAAACACTTGAGATATTAACAACATCCACAAAATAACTTTACAACAACACATATGTTAGTGTTTAATTAAATAAAAGGTACTGTAATCTGGCTAAGTTGATACATAAAACTAATCATTCCATATTGTGTCATATCATTTGAAAATAAATAGTTTTACTTATTCCTATCCAATTTGAATGCCTGTTATTTCTTTTTCTTGCCTAATTGCTTTGGCTAGAACTTCCAGTAAAATGTTGAAAAGAAGTGATGAGAGTGAACATTCTTGTCTTGTTCCTGATCTTAGGGCAAGTTTTTCAGTTTTTATCATTGAATATGCTGTTGACTGTGGGTTTTTGATAAATGCATTTTATCAGGTAGTGGGAGATCCCTTTTATTCCTAATTTTCTAAGTCTTTTTCACATGAAAAACTGTTGAGCTTTATCACGATTTTTCTGTATCAATTGAGATCATCATTTTTTTCCCTTTGTTCTCTTCATGTGGTGTTTTACATGGATCCTCTTATGTTGAAATATATTTATATTTCTGGGATAAATCCCCCTTGGTCATGTGGTTTAACTCTTTTAATATGCTCTTTGATTCCATTTGCTACCATTCGTTGAAGATATTTGCATCTATATTCACAAAGTCTGTAATTTTCTTTTCTTATGCTGTCTTTATCTAGCTTTGGTATCTGACCTGATAGAATGCTGTAGGAAATGTTCCCTCTTCTCCTTTTTGGAAGAGTATGAGGATTTCAGTTAATTAGTCTTTAAATATTTGGCAGAATTCATCAGGGAAACAGTCTTGTCCCAGACTTCTCTTTTTGAAGTGTTTTTTGTTTGTTGTTGTTTTAAAAATTATTGATGCAGTATAATTACTTGCTATAAGTCTATTCATATTTTTAATTTCTTCTTGAGTCTTTTTGGTAGTTAATATGTTTCTAAGTTTATTTTTCTTAATTTCATTAACATTATTTAATTTATACATTACAGCAATCATACAAATGTTCAATGGCATACACATAGTCATAGTATTTCCTTATAATCTTTTTTTATTTTTATAAGATCAATAGCAGTCCCTGCCTTTATCATTTTAATTATTTATGCCTTAACTTTTTGTTGCTTTTTACTTCTAGCTAAAGAATGTTATAGTATTAATCTTTTCAAGGAATCGTATTTTGGTTTTGTTGATTCTTTCCATTCTTTTACTGTTCTTTTTTAAAGTCCCCACTCTATTCTTTATTTCCTTCTGCTAGCTTTGGACCTAGTGTGCAATTGTTTTTTCTTGTTACTTCAAGTGTAGAGTTAGGTTATTAATTTGAGATCTTAATTTTTTTTTAATGTGGTATTTTCTACTATATATTTCCTTTTTGGCACTGCTTTCAGTGCATCACTTTTTAAAACAATTTTATTCCTAATTGTTTTCTATTTTCCATTGAGATTTCTTCTTTGAATCATTGATTTTTCTTTTTACAGAGAGTGTTATTTGACTCATATTTCTGAATTTTCCAGCTCTGATATTTTTAGCTTTAGTTAAATGTGGTTGGAGAAGATACTTTGTATAATATCATCTTTTTAAATAATAAGAATTGTTTTGTGACTTAACATATCTATCTAGCAGACTGTTACATTTGTACTTAGGAAGAATGTATATTCAGCTGTCATTGGGCAGAGCATTTTCTATATGTCTATTAGATATAGCTGGTATACAGTGTTCAAATCCCCTACTTTCTTACTGATCTCTGTCTAAATATTTTACCCTTTATTGAAAGTGGGTTATTGAAATTTCCATTATGATTGTGTTAGCTTTATATATTTGTGGGCTCTGTTACAGTTGTGTATATTTATAATGAAGATTATATGTATGTATATATTTTTGATGAATTACTCCTTTAATGTCCTTCTTTGTCTCTTATAAAGGGTTTAGATTTTGTCTGATAGAATAATAGCCACTTCATCTCTTTTTGATAACTATTTTCAAGGAGTATCTTTTCCCGTTCTTCCAACCTATTTGTGTTCTTATATCTAATATGAGCCTCTTGTAGGCAGTATATAACTGGATCATTTTTTAACCTGGTCTGATAACCTCAGTCTTTAGAATAAGAGAGTTTAAGAAATTTACATTAAAAATAACTGATAAGAAAGTATTGACATTGGTCATTTTGCTATTTGTGTTTAGTCTCTCATATGTTTTCATTCCTCATTTTCTCTCTTATAGTGTTCTTTTATGTTCATTTTTGTTTGTTTTTGCTAATTGTCCTTTTTAATTCCCTTCTAAAGCTTTTAAAATCATGTAGGAGATAAAAAGAAGAGTTTCAAACTAAAAAACATGATAGCAACGTCTTAATTTTTTCCAGGTAGTCACCTTTCCCAGACTATTACTTTCCTTCGTACTGCTTTGAATTCTGTCTGTGCCCTTTCATTTCAACCCAAAGGACTTCCTCTAACATATTTTGTAGATTCACTGGCAGCAAATTCAATTTTTATTTATCTGGGAATTATTTTGCCACACCCATGGCATGTGGAAGTTCCTGCGTCAGGAATCAGACCCACACCACGGCAGAAACAGTGAAAGATTCTTAATTGCCAGGCTATCCGAGAACTTCTATCTGAGAATGTCTTAATTTCTTTTTTTCTTCTTCTTTTTTTTTTTTTTTTTTGTCTTTTTTTGCTATTTCATTGGGCCGCTCCCACGGCATATGGAGGTTCCCAGGCTAGGGGTCGAATAGGAGCTGTAGCCACAGGCCTACGCCAGAGCCACAGCAACGCGGGATCCCAGCCGAGTCTGCAACCTACACCGCAGCTCACGGCAACGCCGGATCGTTAACTCACTGAGCAAGGGCAGGGACCGAACCTGCAACCTCATGGTTCCTAGTCGGATTCGTTAACCACTGTGCCACGACGGGAACTCCTTTTTTTTTTTTTTTTTGGAATGTCTTAATTTCTACTTAGACTCTCTTCACTTTTTTTTTTCATTCTTTTCCTCTGCAACTCAAACTGGTTAATTTGAATTGTCCTGTCTTTCAGTTTACTAATTCTTTCTTTTACCCTACTCAATTCTGTTCTTGAGTCCCTCTATGAATTTTTCCTTCAATTATTATACACTTCCTGCTAGCACGGAGTCTAAATATCAGGCAGAAGTATAAGCTTAGAGTGCTCTCAGATCTTTTCTGAGCTAATGCATACTATCCTGGGCATGCACGTGATTTTCTAAGTTTCCCAGTATACACAGGCACTTTTGAATGTCCTAATTTTCTTAAGAAATTCTCTTCCCAGTTTTGCCTACCATATTTAGGCAGTTTAGTTTGTGTTCCAACTGTAATCTTTTGTCCCTGTCAGCTACAGGTTTTTCATTAATGTTACAATGTTAAAATGTTTTCTAATAAGGCCCATCCCTTTTCTGCTCATAACAATCTCCAAAGTAGTTAAAACAGAAATGAGCACTGGGTATCAGTTTTTTAGGTAGCCCTCTGACAATTTAGAATAAAGTAACTTAATAATTTGTGAATAAGATCTATTCTGCTTCCTCTGGAATCACTAAATATTGTTTTTAAGACCACTGTTGAGTCTGAAAAATGGTGGGGGCAAAGACAATTAAAAGTGCCTTAAAGTTTTTGTTTTTGTTTCTGTTATTATGTTGCCTTTTTCTTGTTCAGCATTTGCTTAGTTGCTGTATATCTTTGACTGTCTTTTAGAATACTGACAAAGTTGGTCCTTACAGTTTCTTCTTGTTCTTCAAAATTTCTGTGAGGAGAAGGGTGTTTGAATTGCCTATGCTGTCGTTTTGGTGATACCATTCCTGACTTCTTATTTAATATTCATAATACCATCAGGTAAATAATATTACCTCCATTTTTAAAATCATAATGGTTTATCAACTTGAGTTAAATTAGGTAGGACAATAGTTTTAGTAATTCCTTGGACAAGGAAAGGAAAATATATATTTGAAAAACAATATTAGACTTATCAAATGTCTCATTCATCCTAAACATTCCATGAAGATTTCATTAAGCAAATATTTTTTCTAAGAAAGTTTAATTAAACCAGGTTATTTTATTTTCCCCCTATTGATTCGGTCTTTTTCATTGTTTTCTTTTTTTTATCCTTGTTTTCTTGCTATTGGTACAAATAAAAGAGCTTCTTATTTTCTCTGCAGACAGGAAGAGAGTAAAATCATTTTCATGTTCCTAGGTAGTAGAAATCTCATCTTTACAAAAACCCCTGCAATATTACCACAGTAAAGAAAGAAGGGCAGATATATGTTGCTAGCTTAGTTTTATCTTTGCAGTTCCTATTACTTTATTATATTTGTTAATTTTATTGGAGTATATTGAGTTTCAATGTTGTATTAGTTTCAGGTATAATTGATTCACTTTGCTATATACCTCGCTTACTTTTATTTATTTACTTATTTATTTATTTTGTAATTAACTAATTAATTTATTTATGTTTTTATTACTCAAATGAATTTATCACATCTGTAGTTGTATAATCTCCAGCTTACTTTTAAACAAAAGCTTTGTTATTGTAATAATATTAATAATAAAGCCCAATGATTTTATATGACATTTAAATTAAAATTATTTATTATATACAAGGTATTCCTGAAGGCAAGCCTGGAAAAATATTTAGCAAATAAAATTCTGCATTGCACTGTGAAAAATAAACAATAAAAATCATCATAAAAAACAATATTTTTCTGACTAATCAAAAGATGCTGAAATAAACCATAATTTATATAAACATATGTTTTTATGTTTGATTTTGTAATTTCTATTCTAAGTATAACTCTTCTACAATTTGTTTCAAAGTGATAAGAGAAAGATAACACACATCTAAGCACTGTGAAATGCTGTTTGGATGTTTTTCAGTTTAAGTGAAAACTGAAAAATTGGACTGATCCTAGAACTTGCAGTCTAGAGGCAATCTTAATTTCTTTTAAGGTTTATACACCATGATTTCTAATAAAATAGCAATGGTAATTGTCTTTAGTTTGAATATTATTAAAATAAATAATTAAATTATTGAAATAAATTTATAATGATGATCCTTCCTGTTCCATGAAGTTGATTACTAAAATTTTATCCCATTTGAATTTTGGTGTCAATCTAAATTCTTATCTATAAAGATAAACTCTGTTAACATATGTATTAACATTATTTACCATTATTCTCAGCACTAACAGTGTTAATGATTAGAAATAAATATCATTTGATCCTTGCTGATTATTATAAAGTGACTTTCAAAAATGGAAATATTTTAAGGACTGTGTGCCATTAAAGTTTCTAATTATTAATTCTCCAAAGAGCTATTTTTATTGTAGCATTTTACTGACGTACACAAAATGGTGTTGGATTTAATTTACTCTAGCACTTTTTCAATTTTCAATGAGTTACTTATACTAATTAGATATGACACTTGATTTGTTTCTGTTGCTTTGTGCTTTCACCTGTTTCTTTTCCTTTCACTCTATCTTCAGTCTAGCAAAAAAAGTCAACCTATTTTATCTACGCCTTTTTAAAAATTTTTCTTAAGAGATAGGATGTAAATTCACTGTAACTAACATCTCTCCATATTTCCTGCAAGACATTCCTCAATTAGTTCTAACATATAAATATAAAACACTTTCAAATGAAATCAGTTATCCATTTCAGACAGCTTCCTTATTAATCAACATCTAGACTCTCTCAAACTTCTGTTTTATCCCCAAAGTCTTTGTCATTTAGTCATTAAAGGAAAATATAGTCTTTTCTGTATGGATTGGCCTAAAAGGCTTATTACTGGTTTTGGGGGACTTAACCCCACCCCCACCCCAACCTTCCTTCATGCCACCTGACTTACATAAGCATTCAGCAAAAGTGGGGGAAAAGCATATTTATCTTTTCTCATTATTATCCACTTGTAGGCTATCTTGCTATGCTTCAGAAGTCTATGTAACACTCTCCTAATGGGAAGCTTTGCACAGTTATCAGGATAAAAATAAACTGTCAATAATTTTTCTATATATAAGAAAAACCAAGCTCCCTTGTTTCGATGGTTCATTGTGATGGAGCTGTCATCCTTTAGGAAGTCAAAAACTTAATCTTACACCAAGCCCAACGGAAACATTTATCTGGAGATTATTTCCATACCGTGACCTAATGTCTGAATCATTATTTGAATCCCCAAGCTAGGCAAATGGTACTGGGAGATCTACCCTGGCAGATCCAGCCAGTGATTCTCAACCAGATTACTAACCTGTATAAAAGCACAGGCACTTTTACAATGGCTCAACTGCATTGTTCCTCTGTATTGATCAGAAAGTCCCTTCAAAAGACATTTCTGTAACTGAAGGAAGAAAACAGGTTATAATGGCCTACTTGCGACTTTCTCAGTTCATCTCCTCTTTAAAAGAGCACAATAAATTTACTGTGATTAGGTACCTGACTATCCTAACAGTCTCTTCTGAGAATAATTTTTAAAGGTTTCCTCTGTCTCTAGCATGTTGTGATTTTTTTTTTTTCCTGTTGCCATTTCTTCTACTTCCTTTCTTGGGAAGCATGTCTTAGTATTCTACCTTCTGTAATCCTGGTCAATACCAAGTTTGGGAAAACAGCAAAATGTCAAAGTTTCTGTAAATAATAACAATGAGCTGTGTACTATGAAGGAGGGGGACAGTGTCATAATTAGCAAGAGAAGAATGTGTTTGTCCTGGAGACTTTCATTCTGACTTTGCATCACAAGAAACCTCTCTTTTATCTCATCTTGCTTTTCTTCCTCCTAAAGGCTACAGTGTCTATATTACAGGAAAAGCTATATATACCTTTACCTCACCTACACATCCCTATGACCAAATCCATGCAGTGAGAATGTGAATGAAAGCTCTGACTGAAAGTGTAACGTATCAAGGCCCTGTGGGGCTCCTGGGCACAAAAACCTTTCTGTGTCCCCCATTTCCTGTTTTTAAGAAATGGGCTTCATTCAGTTTTCATGGGCTTCCCTGAGTTCTAAAGGGCAGGCTCAGTTCATAATTAGGGTACTGAGGGGATGCAAAGATAGGGAGGAACAGTCAAGCAGCAATAGTACAGCCTTGAGACAGGATCTTGTTTCCCCTCAAAGTATACACATAATGATGTAGGCATCTCATACACCTAAGGGTTATATTCCTTATGCTTCTTTTGGAAATGAATACTTTAAAATTGAACAGTTTGGGGCTTTTCCTCGTGCTTCTCCCTCATATAATTGTACCCTAAACACAATCACCTGTAAGTTAAAGATCAGTTTACTGGAGCACAATTGCCTATGTGTTAAAGATTATTAGCACATGTTTTTCAGGAACTGTCCTAGTTTGTTCTAATCTTTGATCAATATGCCCTTTTCACAAGTACTATTATTCTAGGCAATAACCCAAATGCCACCACCAGGATCGTGCTGTGATCGCCTGATGCCAGCTTTGATGACTAAGATTCCCCCAAAGAAAGAATAATGCATGTCTGCCACAACCATGATTCTTACCTGAAACTTGTTTTTCTCTTTTTAGTCTATAAAACTCCCTTCAGTTTTCCCCACAGGGTACACAAGCTTTAAGGCATTAGCCTGCTGGGCCTCCTTTCCCTGACAAAGCAATAAGAGCTATTTTGTTTTCCTTCACCCAAAATTCTGTCTCCACATTTCTATTAGGCATTGGTGGACAGAGGCTGTTTCAGCAACAAAAGCTAGAACGAGTGGCTAAAAGGAAGAGTCAGAATCATGAGTGGAAGAAAAAAGGGAAACTCTGGTAATGAGGGTGAATCTTGAGGAGTTAGAGATGGAACAAGTTTATGAGGCTTGTATTTTTACGATATTATTGTTTTTGTAAAGTAGATGTAATTGTGATTTCTCTGTGAGCAATCCAATTCAATTTCAGGATAATTTAAAGCATCTGTTTTGAAATCTCCAGCACCTTTGTTGTGATCTCACGAAAGCCTCATTAATGATTCTTGTTTTTAAGTCATCTCATTAAATGAGTCATTTTTAAACTTGGTTTAGTGCAATCATGGAAATCGCTGTAGCTAAGATTTTACAATTTATAATTCCAAATGTTTTTCCTTATTTACCAGTGGAAATATTAAGCGTACTTGCTGCCTGGAAGAAAAGATCTGCCATTTGCTGGATCCCCTTGGCATCAAATGCACCTTCATTAATGACTCAATGGCATAAGTGTACTGACCAACATTGGAAACTTCTGCTTCTGTGCCCACATCCACCAAGTACCCTTTGCCTTCAAATGGTGAAGGATGATAGCTCAGACTCAGGGCCTAAGGCCTAGAGAGGCCAGCTTTGACCCAGCACAAAGGCCCTTTATCAACTATGTTCTGATTTCTTGGCCTGTTTTGGGGTCTCTCTCTCTTCCGTGGGGAAGCCTGTATGTGGTTCACATGGGGCGTGAGATTTCCAAGGAAGGTAAAGAGGGCACAGTTGGAGCCTGCAACTTAGGAAGTGTGTCTTCTGGTGTGTGTTGGGAGAGTGGAGGTGGGAGATAAGATAGGCTAGGGTGAGCTGAGCAACATGGCTTGGATCAGAGAAGTTGCAAAATCACCTGTAAGTTCCTCTCGCTGCAACCCACACTCCCCTCCCCCACACTCAGGAAGACTGGTCTCACGAGTTTTCAGAGTTCCACGGGGCTTCCAGGGAATTCAATGGATGAGAAACACCCAGGTGCCCTTAATTCTGGAGGCTCTTTCTCCCAGTCTCTTCCACAAGTAGTCTGACTCACACAATCTATTAAGCAAACCACAATTCTTGTACGGGTCTCAATATCCCCTACGCCACTGAGTCCCCGAGAAGGAGTTATTGCCCAAGGGCCTGGCCAGGTAAGCTGGGGAAAAGGAGCCTGGCTCCAAGGTGGTGGCAAACAAGATAAAATACTACCTCCCTCTCCCCTCCTTCCCCCGGAAGCTAGCATATCAGTACATGTCTGTGGATTGAATGTTGCATTGTTTACACTTCCAGTGAGAATTTCTCAGATTAACTCAGACAACATATTTCAAAGTAGACAGTCCTTATATGTAATTAATGTAAGATTTTAGCACAGCGGTTTTGGAGGAATAAGTGAGAAAACTAGTAATTGCTCCAGTTTATTTAAAAATAGAAATTTAAATATTTATATTGATTTGATTTTGTACAACTTGAGTTTTGTTTTTGAGAAAACTGATTGCTATTATTCCAATGTAAGCTTTCTAATGAAAAAAGGTATCAATACATCAGATTTCACTAGATGATATTGAATGATAAAGTGATAATTTCCTTCTGCTCAATGTTTATTCCCTTTTAAGTGTATGTTTATTATATAGAAAAATAGTTTGTTGAAATAAGAGTCCTTCTAAAACAAACAAAAAAAGTTAAATGGGGTCCTGTAACACTAAAATTCCATATCTCAAATTTGCATCATGATGAGAATCTGCTCTGTATACTGATTATGAGGTACTTGGGGAGGGCCGTCTCCTGGTGAGTAGTGATTTATTTAGTTTTAATGCACAGAACCTGAATCCAAATCTTCACGTTGTATTTTTTTAAAGGAAAACACAGTACATACCTGGTATTATATTAATCTTATTTTTCTGTTTATACATGATTATTTAATGAATCATTTGTTTATCTTCTTTCTCCAACTAAGCAATTGTAAATTGCCAACTGATTAGTCAGGGGATAAAACAACATTTGATGAAGTGATCAAGTGAGCTTATGGAGAGTGTGAAGATGAAGGTAGCACTTGAAGAGTGTTTAGATAGGCAAAGAGGGAATTATTTAGAATCTCAGGAGGAGAGCAACACTGTATGCCACTGTGCAGAGTTTTATATGAAAATCAATAGGGTTTTTTTCTATGGTTTAATTTTATTCATTCATTTACACATACATCCATTCAACATGTATTCATAGAGTGCATACCATGTCCCAGGCACCATGCTAAGCCTTTGGGATACAGAATAAAATAATGCACAGTTATCCACAGTTGTTTCCAAACAATTCCATTGTGTTGATGACATATGTGTAACAGATTTAATATACACCTGCATTATGTATTAAATCTTCACAGTCTATAGGAGCTCATCCATAAAGCAGGCTATTGTTGAGCAGATGCTGTAAACAAATGATGTAAAGCTAACTGAGGAAACACTGACAACTCTTGTGACTTACTGAGCCTTTTAGAATGAGCAATGAGCCAAAGCAGAAGTCCTACAGAGGAAGAATCAATAATGAATACATTATCATGCATATTTCCCTAAGACAAGGGTAATAATCATGTGGCATTCACTTCTGTTACTAAATAATTTTAAGGAGCCTTCCCTCCCCTCCTCATTGACTCTAGGATACCCAATACTTATTTCTGGTACAAAATAGAGAGATCTTGACTGCTGTTAACACCATAACTATGCTAGACTTCAGCTGCCAGTGTATTTTTCAGACTCCATCAGCTCACTTAAACCTTTAGAAGGAAAATAGCAATTGAGCATGTTTGACACAAAAGCAATGCTGCACTGACTAGAAGCAATGTAGCCTCCCACCATTTCATCAGCTGTGCTGTAGCCTGAAATCTTTCAGAGAATAAATAAGTAAATTCCTTGTCTTCTCTTCTACCTTACTTTCCAATCCCCAATCAAACTCTAATTTTGTTATGCTGTTAAAAGTTATTCTCATATCCTTTTAAATTAGATTATTGCGTAAATTAAGCTTTATCTTTATCCTTCTATCCATGATTTTTATTACTCACTATTGTCCTTCTCTAGTATTTCCTTAATATATCATTATTCAGTAGCAAAGTTACATATATTGAATAAATGATGGTTTTATAAAATTCATTTATATTCACTAGGCAAAAAAATTAAAGGAGAAAGGAAACAATAGTGCAGGTTATTCTGGACAGGTTTTTACTCACATGGTTCATCTCCTGGGTTAAAATGAAAAACATAATTCTGCTACCCCTTTAGCTGTGTTCCCTAGGTTGCAATTCAAATCCAGGCAGAAATACATCCTAGTGATTAAAGATATGTGTGTGTATGTATACACATATATATTAGGTTGGCAAAAATGCTGATGATTGTTGATGCTGAATGATGGGTACATTGACCTTCATTGTACTATTTTCTGCACTATTGTGTATGTTTGAAATTTTCCACAATGCAGGTTAAAACTTAAAAATGTACATATACTTAATAGGATCCTCCAAAGAATAAGTGATCATTACAAAAAAAGTCTAGGGAAAAATGAAACGGTTTTTCATCCTACATGTTCTCTATAAAAAAGTCATCCATATCTTTCAGTTGCTTTTCAGAAAAAATGTAATCCATTCTATTGTTGAAGGAAGTAATGGTTGTGATGTTTAGGTTTATGTTTCACCTTGGCTAAGCTATAGTATTCAATTTTTCAGTAAAACACTCATCTAGATATTGTTGTGAAGGTATTTTGTAGACGTGATGAATATTTATAATCAATTGACATAATAAACAAGATTACATTAGATTTTCTGGGAGGAAAGTTGATTTTATCAGTTGAACAGCCTTAAAAGCAGAACCGAGGCTTCCCTGACAGAGAAAAAATTCTGCCTGAGTGCTCCTTCAGCTCATGCCACAGAGGTCTAGCTGTACTTTCAGATGGCATGCTCTATGGATCTTGGACTTTCCTAGCCATCTCTTAAAATTATGTAACCCAGTTCAGTGATTTCTAGGATTGCAAAAGTAAGCAATCATTACAAAGCTTTAGAGATTTTATGAAATTCTTAGGTTTTTGTTTCCAGATTCACAGAGCCTAGACTGCATTTTTTTAGATGGAGTTCAGCTAAGAAGTGCGCATATTGCACAAAGTCAAGCTTTATCAAATCATATAAAGTATAAGTGATTTTTGTAGCATAGCTTAAGTGCATGCTGGAATTTAAGAATCATGAGCTAGAAAGGAAGAATTTTTAAAAATGTCTCTTGACAAAAGAGATATAATTTTCAAATAATTTTGCCTTTAAGATAACTTTTTATTAAATTCCAAATAGTGACTAGGAGATGTTTAGGGAATTATAAATTTGCAAATAGGGTTCATACTACTCTGTTGTGATATTAACTCCCTGTTACATTAATGTATGTTAATAGAGTTTGATATATGAGGGATAAACAGAGATGCATCTTATTGATACAGGATAGTGTATAATGTTAACAACAGAAGAAAAAACATATTTATAACTTGATCTTTCAGTAGCTTCTGATTTATCTGCTGATAAGTGAAATGGAGACCTTATTTTATTTTGGCATTTTAATTCCTGAAGCTGGAACTCATCAAGATGCAGTCTTCACCATCCAGTTTCAGAAGAGCTTTACACATTCATGTAGATCTCTCTTCAGAATTGATTGGCAGTAAAATAAAATTAAAAAAAATAAACTCCCCCCTTATCACATATGGCAGTTGACATCACTGAGGATCTATAAGCCAACATATTCTCTTTTACTATTTGGAACCTAGTTATTATAGACTTGAGAAATAAATGTCATTCTTTGATGTTGGCCCTTGATTTTACTCAATCTAGGCAGTTTTCCATCCTTCTCTCTTGGGATTTACTCCTCAGCTTGCATCCAAATTCTGGACTCAGATGAGGATAAGTCGCATTTCCTTTTACACTTCATTAGCTTTAACAAATACGTAGCTGGCACTTACACAAACACCACCTTACCTGCTGTTCTGTTCCTCACTATATTGCTTTCCTGCTGTTTTTACAGGTGGCATTTAGGCAGTGCTATTCTGAGATATATCATCGTTACTACATCATTGTCACAGACTTGCAGGCTCAAATCTGGGAATAAAAGTTAACTTGGAAAAAATTACAGTCGAAATAGCCAAAGTTCACAAGGCACAAAATGGAAAATAGTGAATATTTATGACCACCATAACCTTCCAATATCATTAGAAAGAAATCACTGTTGTCTCCTTCTTACCCACATTATCTTTGCACTATTAAGTAATTTAGTGTGATATTGGCATTTTTGTTAATGGATTGAAGTTGTTCTCCCCCCCCCCCAATAAAGGTAGAGTATACTATTATCAGTACTAAAATAGATGGCATTTTGCTCCACCTTTACACATCATTTTGATGGAGCTGTTTGGACTTCTGCCTCTGCTTAGTGTTAACTGTGGTGGTTATCACCAGTTGAAAACAGAGTTTAAGGTGTCTTTTAGGGTTATAATGAAAATGTGAAACCAGGCATTTAACTGAAAAAGAAAAATGAAGCCAAATGCCAAGCTAAATATAGAACAACCTTTTATAAAACAAAAAAGCAACAAAATAAACTCTCATTTTTTCTTTGATCAGTTAAAAAATGTATTCATTAAATAATTATTCCTACCAGACCCTGAGCATACGATATCTTATAAGGGTTCATTGTCCTAATCTTGCTCGTAAAACAGTGGTCATTTCCATAATTAACTTCAGGGTTCGGTTTAGGTTTCTTGATAGCAAGCCATCTGATGCAGAAATAAATGAAGCTCTGGATAGAGGCTGAGGCTCAAAACAAAAGAAAACAAAAAAACAAACAAAAACGCCCTTTTCACCATTTCCCACTCCCATCCTTTCTCTTTCTTCTCCTAAACCCTCTCCCCTGGGATTTGCTATCATTTGCATATGGGGAATATTGCATGGCCAGCAGTATCTTGCCCCTGACAGGGGGTATCTGGATAGAGATCATGAAACTCAATTTAACTTAATCACCTTCACTCCCCAATTGTTGAAATCTTTGTCATTGTCTGTTATTAGAAATTTAGATAATATTTCTTTCACTCTGTGTAATGTCTCAGCTTTCTTTTGTACCCTATGCTGCATATGACACTACTCACTCTCATTAGGGGAAAATACCTATTTCTCCATTATTTTAAATGCTTCTCCAACAGTGAAATAAAAAACAAAGAGATGAATGAAAAATTGCTCAAAATTTGTCCTTGTTAAATTAGCCAAAGGAAAAAATCAACATGGTGGAGCATGACAACAACTGGCGTCAGATGACCATATTAAAAACCCCGTATTGCTTCATTTCCTCTGTTTCCAGGCAATTTTGGCTGCAGTTAAATTCTAATTAAAATAAATTAAATAAATAAACAAAACACAGAATTGTCATTGGTAGTTAATGAATGTCATATTGAAAATTATTTTTTTTATTCATAAATGAAGTTTTGGTCTTTAGGGAGAAAAATAAAAACTCCCAGTATGTAACTGTTGACTTGCCACTTAAAATCAGGTGGTCCCATAGTTAGAATCTACCCCTCTCCTCTACTCTGCTCTGCACCCCAGTATCTCCACAAAATCAGGCACATATCCTCCTCTTTTCGGGAAGGAAGGAGCATGTCATTTTCAGTGTGAGTTGTTTCTTCCAGAGAGCAATCAATTATTGATTGTGCAAGTTCATAAATAAAGCCAAATGTAAGTAGGTGATTAATCATTCATTTCTGGTTCACCTTGAGAGAACAATGCAATGATAAGAAAAGTAAAACATTGCCTGTGTTTCCTATTCATTCTGTGCAAGATCAGCAAACACATGCCCTTACAGTTCATAAGGATTCTTTCATTCTTAGCTGGGACATTTGGTGTGTTAAATTACACAGACACCCCACCCCCCAAAGTGACATCTTGAGTACCTACTATGTGTCAGCAACTTTATACACTTAAATGGGTTACTGTGCCAAATATTCTTTCTCCCCTTATCTGGCTGGTTCTGATCCTGATTGCATTATTTGCTTGCCATGTAGTTAAACCTAGCCAAGTTGACACATTAAGGGCATATGCCACATATTTGAGTTTTCTTTGACAAACTCATAGTGTCTTTTGTATTATTTTGTTTTATAATTTGCTTATTTTCACACAGGAATTCAGTAAGATTCAGGACAGATTTTATGAGTGAAAAAGGTGGTGGAGAAAACAGCCTGTCAAATTAAAATTAGGTAGTTAGAACAAGTGCCAGTTAACATAAAGTCACAAATTATAATGTATTTGAGACAAACTTCAAAATTACCCAAAATGTCATTGAAGTTGCAATTTCTGACCTTTGTAAATCTGAGCCACAATCTGTGTCTCTACCAATTAAGATAAAATGTACCCAAGAATATCCCATTTTGAGCTCTCTTCCATAGAAAGTCCAAGAATGTGGTTCCACCTTCTCTGAGAACTTACGTTATTGGTCATCTTCTAGGAGGATAGATCTTATTTTGAGATAAAGTTTCATTTTGCACATGGATTCTGTTCAGGACCACTTTATTCTAAGGAGAAGATTCCTTCGCTGTTAGGGATAGAGTAAACGTAGCACTTACCAATTCATCTTAAGCTGAATAAGTTTAAATCAGGTACTCTGAGAATATGTTAAGTATGTTTAACCTTTCATGACTGTTAGTTTTATTCTTCAATAAAAGTATTAGCTTTTCTTCTTTAATCGTAATATAGTGACTGTTTAATTAAGTTCTTCTAATTTACTCTTAAAAGTGATGCCTCTTTGCCCATTGTGCCTTGCGATCTTCATGGGACTGAGGAAACTTCGTAGTCACAAGCTCTAAGTGCTTAGAGCAGAGTCTCAGTGTCATCTATATAATATTAAACAAGATGTTTTTTAAAATGTATTCGGCTCCTACAGAATGGTATTAAGATTTATTGTAAGCATTGTTGTGGAGACCAGGATCTGCATTTTTTGACAAATCATATTTTTTAGGATTTTGAGGACATCATTTTAGAAAATACTTTAAGTTAGGGCTGGGTACAGAAAGAGAATGATACATGTAGATGTGTATAGGTTCAAGAGAAGGAAATCCCCAAAGGTAGTGGGACGAATGTTGAAGAAAGAGCTTTCTCTATCGCAGACTTCTGCCTAAGAACATTTGACATCTGCTTGCTTAGTGCATTTTGAGTTCCAGAATCAATTGGTAGTAAATAAGACTTGGTTTCTGGGAGTTTACTAAGAATAATAACTCAGACAATATTTGTTCCTGAATGATATTTGCTCCTAGCATTTTATAGAAAATATATTCTTGCAGAGGCCAGGGTTGTTGAACTATTGTGTGAGAAATGAAATAATCATCATATTGAGATAGTTAGGGGTCATTTAGGTCAAAACAGAGTTACTCAGGGGCTTCAGTTATGTTTATTTCTTGAATATAGCGACTTACCATGCAATCTTTGTGTACCTTACCGAAATTTTTCATGGGATCTATTGTTTCTTAATTGTGAAGTTTCAATATATTTGCCATCACTCTTTAATTTTTACTCACTCCTGATTTGAGGAGAAATATGGTATGAAAATATAAAACGAAGTCATTTGTAAATACAGACTATTTACTTATTTATTTATCAAGATCGTAGTAGTGAAGAAAAATAACAGCAACAAAAAACATGCAAGCAGATATCATCACAATATATTGTTGTTTTAAAAATCCATTGGAAGTGTTGCTTAAAGAACTGATTTTTAGGCAGCATATTATGACTTAGATACTAGAAATGACAGTCACCATTAAATGAAAATCATTGTGCACATTCGGAATGTTTCATTAATAATTTCAATTATGCTCTTATAGATTTTTAAATATTGGAACTAGTCAGACACTTAAATTGTAAAATAGGGCTAAGAGATTATATTATCTGTGACTTAAAGCAAACATTTTAAAAAGATTTAATATGGTTGCATTTTACTTTTTTAAATTTCCTTTATTATTGTATTTTTTATATATCCAATATTTTTGAATGTTCATCATTTTAAACAATTGTTAAGTGTTGTATGTGTGTTCCTTTGATCTTCACAGAACCCCAGAAGTTTATATAAATAAGTAGTGTCACCCATATTCAGGGTATAAATAAATGATAGAATAAATTGAAATAAAATTGATAAATACCATATAAGCTTTCAGAGTCTTAAAAATAAATATTTTTAGTAGTTCCCGTCATGGCTCAGTGGTTAACGAATCCGACTAGGAACTATGAGGTTGTGGGTTCGATCCCTGGTCATTGCCATGAGCTGTGGTGTAGGTTGCAGATGCGGCTCAGATCCCGCGTTGCTGTGGCTCTGGCGTAGGCTAGTGGCTACAGCTCTGATTCGACCCCTAGCCTGGGAACCTCCATATGCTGTGGGTGCGGCCCAAGAAATGGCAAAAACACCAAAAAAAAAAAAAAAGTATTTTTATCCTGTTTCCTTAAATGTAAGGGTATGGGTGGTAATCATCTAGTTAGGGTAATGATTATCTTTGCTCTTTTCTTTAGTATTTTTGCCTCAAATACTTAGTGCACAAAGTTGTGTTAATCTTACTCCTCAAAATATACCTTGTTATGAACATTGGTCTGAACAAGGCTTTGCTTTTATTTATCTCTTCCTTTTTATTTCCATGCTCTATTACTATTTTCCTCTGTTTCTTTAGGCATTTATTCTATATTTAATATTGTCTTTTAGTTTGTGTATATGCTTGTAAAAGTTTGTTGTGTATCCTATACACATGCGTTTATTATGGTAAATAAGTTACAGATTTCTTTTTTTCATTTTTCCCACTTAGTATTAAGATAAAAACTTCTATCCACCTCATATTACTATGTGCAAATCTAATTGTTGTCCTTAATACTCCATAGTATTTATCCACCATATTTTACCTTTCTGTCCACATATTGGTGAACACAAGTGTCTTTTTTTTTTTTTTAAACTCCCCAATCCTAAAAAATAACTTTGCATTGTATATGTTCACTTTTGTGATATATACTTAAAATCCAAAATGCTGGGTCACAGACTATCTTACAAAATGGTACTAGATAGCTCTTTAGATGACCGGCCTGTTCTCCCATCTGCAATCTATGCTAGTGTTAATAGTCTCACTTATCTATAATAAATGCTATTCTTTTTTTTTTTTTTTTTTTTTTTTTGGTCTTTTTGCTATTTCTTTGGGCCGCTCCCGCGGCATATGGAGGTTCCCAGGCTAGGGGTCTAATCGGAGCTGTAGCCACCGGCCTACGCCAGAGCCACAGCAACGCGGGATCCCAGCCGCGTCTGCAACCTACACCACAGCTCACGGCAACGCCGGATCGTTAACCCACTGAGCAAGGGCAGGGACCGAACCCGCAACCTCATGGTTCCTAGTCGGATTCGTTAACCTCTGTGCCACGACGGGAACTCCTTTTTTTTTTTTTTTTTTTTTTTATAAATGCTATTCTTAAACTTTATTAGCTTTACCTTCTAAGGAACATAAACTGTTCTCATATTTGTTTTGATTTGCATATTTACAGTTATTAAAACTTTAAGTACTCCTTCATGTTCTCATAAGTCTTTTGGGGTATCTTCCCGTATAAATATCTTGATCTTATTTTTCACTTGATTTTCAGTAGTGTTTCCTATTTTATTCATGTTGATTTGTAGGAGTTTTATATATGTATATATTCTAGATATTAATCTTCTATTAATTTTGTATTTGACAGTTATGCCCATCCATGTTCAATTAGTTAAGAATTTTCTATTTGTTTTCAATGTATTAAAATTAAATACTCCAGGTCCCTGTTGTGGCCCAGTGGATTACAAATTGACTAGTATCTACGAGGATGAGGGTTCATTCCCTGGCCTTGCTCATTGGGTTAAGGATCTGGGGTTGTCGGGAGCTGTGGTGTAGGGTGAAGACATAGCTCGGATTCATCCTGTTGTGGCAGTGGCGAAGGCTGGCAACTATGACTCCAATTTGACCCCTAGCCTGGGAGCTTCCATATGCTGTGGGTGTGGTCCAAAAGAGATAAGAAAATTTAATTAATAAATAAATACTTAAATTTAAATGTTAAAATTTTACTATGTAGGTTAAATTTTTTCTTCTCTTAGCTAGCAGGGACTCTATGTCTGAGGTCTTTCAAATGTATCTGAATCTAAGAATTTTACTCCATTATTATACTATTTCCTTCTTTCTATTTTTATTTTTCTCTTTAATATGCCCATATTATTTGGATATTCATAGTTTTATTTTCTATATTTCTTAATTTTCCTTTTGTTTTCTCTCTCTTTAGTCTTTCTGAACATCTGTGAAATTTATCCCATTTGATTATTCAAACCACACATTGATTTTCAGCTATTAACATTCATAGCTTATTTCTTCTATTGTATCCTTTATCTCATTAGCATATAACATGGTAATGTTTTCCTTTTCTTGGTGAAATATACTTATCATGCTTACTTTAATATTTACTTTTTCACTAATTCTTTGGATGATAAATATTTTCCCATTTCTGTTTTTCTTTTGAAGTATTTCTGTTCTTCAATTATTTTGCCTTTTGGCCTGTGAGCTCCTAGTCTGGGTAGCAACTTTTCTCTTTTGGTAATGTATTTGGGAAGGACCAATGACCCACCTCATTCATTTTGTTCAAAAACATTTAACATAAATATGTGTTATTAAGGAAAACTAAATTTTAATGTATTCTAGGTGTTTATATTTTGTTTGGCAGTTTTAATTTTCTACTAAAAAAAATCAGAGTACCTCTATCAGTTCATATGATTTGACCTACAATTTCAAATTCTGTTGTAGTCAATGGTAAAAATCAAATAATTGACCAGTAATGACATAACAAGGAAATTGTTTAACACAGCAATTCCGGAGATAGTGTTTAGGGCTTACACACACTGCAATAATGTCAAAAGGAGACAATGTTCCTTCATTCTTCTTATTCCAGTTTAGCTTGTGGCTTGCATCCACAGGATGATAATATAACTTCTGTACTTCTATTAATCAAAACCATTTTTGATATTACACATAGGAATCATGGAGTAGATGAAAGGATAAAGGGCTAAGTGAGATGCCGAGTTAGTTGATGCGTTATATAAATTTCTCTGGCAACCTGACCTCCTGTCTTTCTCATATCATATTGGCTAAACTTGAGTCACAAAGCCACTCATACTTGTAAAAGAGAATTGGAGGATCCAAACAGCAAGGGAGCATCCTCACTTCTATCACCAAAGTAAACACAAAAGACAGGGGCTTTGGAAGACTTCAGACACATTACCTGATTGGATCATTATGCAAACTTGGTGAAGTATGTATGTGGCACCAATGCTGATGCTATGAATTTTGAGCATTAGAATATTATTATTTCCCATTATTTTCTTTTCTTGAGACTGTCAGTAGGAAGAATGCATTAAATATTAAACTCTTAGTCGTGCATGCATCCATATAGCAAAGAATAGAAGCAGGAGAGACTGATTTACCATAGGAACCATGGAGGAGCCTCTCTTAGATTTGCTTTGAAAACACAGCTATGAGAAGAGCTGGATAAGACAATATAACTAAAAATAATCTGCTTTCCTAGATGGGATCCTGGAACAGAAAAAGGACATTGGGTGAAAACTAAGGAAATATAAATAAAACATGAGTTTTATATAATAGTAATGTATTACTACTTGTCTGTTTATTGTTACTAGCATACCATACTACTGTAAGATGTTAACAGTTGAGGAAACTAGGTGTGGGGTAAATAGGAACTCTCTCTATGGTACACTATCTTCTTAATTTTTCTATAAATATAAAACTATTCTAAAAATTAGACTAAAAAAAATAGATCTGTACATAGCGAGGGTTAAACTGTATCAGTCATAAAATGTACCTTGAATTCCTCCATCTGCAGGGAGAACTGTTGACCATGGGTCCCAGCTAATGTACCCTGAAATCCATTTGAGACAGTGACAGTCATGGCAGTGATACTAAGCAGGCTTGTTAATGAGATATGAGACTCTTCTCTTGGGAATTTTTGATCTGAGAACTCCCTGACTGCCTGATTCAACTTTCTATTGACTCTGCTACATTCTGAGACATTTTAACCCAATCTTCTAGCCATCTCTTCTGCACAAAGTGTCAGACTTATGTTGCCCGATGGTTCCCTAGGTCACAGCTCCCTCTCAATTCTCTCTCACTTGTGGGTTTCCTAATAAAATCTTAGCATGCTTGATCTTATCTTAGCATTTGCTTCTCAGAAAACAAAACACAAAACCATGTGATCACTATTTTAGGTGAAAAACAACAGCACCAAGCTACAAAACTCAATGCATATTAATGATAAAAACTCTTGGCAATTTAGGTTTTTAAAGAAACAACTTCACCCTGATAAAGGTCAGCTGTAAAAACTTATGCTTAGCATCTTATTTAATGGTGAAATACTGAATACTTTCCCCTTTTTATTGGAAAGAAGACAAGGATATCTATGCTCACTACTTCTGTTCAACATTGTAGTAGAGGTCTTAGTCATTGTAATAAGGAAAGAAAATAGTATTAAAATAAAATAAAAGAGTGCTCAACACTCTATAATTATTGGCATAATTGCTTCCATACATTATCCTTAGGAATGTACAAAATTAGGACTAATATGTGCATTTAGCAAGTCTGAGGATACAAGTTTGTATAAAATACATCAGTTGTATTTTTATATACTATTAGTAGACAATTAGAAAACAATTGAGAAATATTTGCTTTATTAACAAAAACATAAATAGGAATAAATTTGAAAAACATTTTTAGGACCCGTATACTAAAAACTACAGAATAGTACTGAAATAAATTGTTAAAAACTTAAAGAAATAATGTGGAAAATGTGTGTGTAAATGCAAAAAGAGAATAGCTAAATCAGTTTTCCAAAGAACAACGTTGAAAGATATGTTTTACCTAATTTCAAAACTTACTGTAATGGTGTAGTAATCAATGCAGTGTAGCATTGATGATAAGTATATAGATAAAACAAATGCATATTTCAAATATAAATGCAAACATATGTGGTCAAGTGATTCTTGACAAGGTTACTAAGGCAGTTCCAGGGGGGAAGAAAATTATTTTCAGTGTATGATATTAAAATAATGATATTCATTATAGAAAAATATATTATTCCCTAATACTGTAGATAGAATACTGGTCTCCCAAAGATGTCCATGTACTAATCCCCTGTACCTACAATTAGGTAACTCTGTGGCGAAAGACTTTGTATGTGTGATCAAGCTTAAGGATCTGGAAATGGGGAAGCAATCTTGAATTATCCAAGTGGGTCAGTCTAATCACTTGAATCCTCAAAAGTGGAATTTTTTTCTGTCTGTGTTAGAAAAAGATGTGACATGAAAGGAACTGTACTAGCCATTCCTGGTGTTAAAAATCGGGGCTAAAAGGCCACAAGTCAAGGAATGTGAACATCCTCTAGAAGCTGTGTGTAGTCCTCACCTGATAGCCAACAAGGAAACAGGGAACTTCAATTCAATAACTCTAAGAAATGGAATTTTGCCAACACCTGGAGTAGGGAAATAGATCCTCTCATAGAGCCCCCAGAAAGAACTGTAGCCCTCCAAAACTTGGGTTTCTATCCAGTGAGGTCATGTCAGATTTCTGGCATCTAGAACTTTCAGATAATACATTTGTATTGCTTAAGCCACAAAGTATGTGATATGTTACTATGACAGCTATGGAAAATTAATGCAAACATATACAAAAAGTTAATTCAAAATATATTAGAGAACTATGTATAACATTTTTAAAATGCACTACAACTCTTAGAAATAGGCATAAAGGAAAATTTTTACATATTCAGATAGGTAAAGATTTCATAGAATACAACAAAGCCATGAAGCATATAAGAACAAAAAAATTAAAAAATTTGAATTTATCCAAATTAGAAATGTTTGCATTTTAGTAGTCACTATTAAGAAATCAACAAGATAAATCTCAGATTGTTAGAATATATTTATAATACATCTATCTTACAAAAGATAAAAGATAAAAAATAAGGTCCTAAGTCAATTAAAATAGTAAATTATTTGATCGGAATACATATGTCTAGTAGTTACACAAAAAATATGTTCAACTCCATTTAACTTTCATGGAATTGAAAATTTGAAGTACAACTAGATACTCCTATACATCTGTTAGAATGGCTTAAATTAAAGAGAGTAACTATGGCAAGGGTTGCTGATATATAGTGGACTCTAATACACTGATGGTGAAAATGTAAGATGGTACAACCACTTTGGAAAACCATTCGTCAGTGTCTTTAAAAGATAAACATGTACCTAGGACTCAGCCATTCCCCATTCTAGATATTTCTCCAAGAGAAATAAAAACATATATCTACACAAATATTTATGGAAAAAAGTATAAAGAAGCTTTATTTATAATAGACAAAACTAAAAATTATCTAAATGTCCGTCAATAATTCAATGGAAAAATTTTAATTGATAAATTCATAAACTGAATTATCCTCAGCAATAAAAAGAACACAGCTGTGATACACACAACATAGAACTCAAAATTATTATGCTGACTGAAAGAAGATACAGGCACACAAAACTATTATTATAGGATTCCATTTATATAAAACAAAAACTACAGTGATAGAAACTATATCATATATATATTTAAAAAATACAATATATAGAATATATAGAAACTATACACATATACAACATACATATTATATAATATATTGTATATATAACATATATAAAAACTATATCATGTATATATATAAAACAAAAACTGTAGTGATAGAAACATATCAATGTTTCTTGCTGTCAGGGTATGGTGGGAATTATGGACTGCAAAGGATTATGAGTCTTTTGAGGAAGATGGAAAAGTCTTTATCTTGATAGTATATGACTGTAAGAATGCAAGTTGTACATTTTAATTGGATACAGTTTATTATTTCCTCAGTAAAGCAGGTATCTCTGGACAAAAGAATTTGCTATAGTTGGGAAAGTGTGAACTTACGAATTCCATAGGCCTGGATACAGAACTTGCCACTAAAATATACTAGCTTTGAAGCTATAGAGGACTTATTTAACTCTGATTTTCAGCTTAATCATCTCTAATAACATGGAAAAATAATCTAACAGTGTTTGTTTTGTTGTCTTTTTTTTTTTTTAAGGGTCTCACCTGCAGCATTTGAAAGTTACCAGGCTAGGGTTCAAGTCAGAGCTTAAGCTGCCGACCTGTGCCACAGCTGCAACAATCTGACCCTCATCTGCATCTACACCACAACTCACAGCAATGCCAGATCTTTAACCTACTGAGCAAGGCCAGCGATCAAACCCACATCCTCAAGGATATGAGTCAGATTTCTTACCACTGAGCCACATTGGGAACTCCTCTAACAGTGTTGTTTTAATGTTTAAATAAGAACATGTTAAAATACCTAACCAAAAAATCATGTATGTTGTAGGTTATAACATTTTTGTAAAACTTGCCTTTTTTTTTTAAACTGGGTAGTTGACATAAATTGTAAATGATTTCAGATATCAGTTTGCTTAATAATTTATAGTTTTACATAATTTAAATCATTTAAAAATTAAGAGCTAACATACTTTCATTATAAAGCCCACTAACATTTTATCTGAGTTTAAATGAACTTGCAAATCATTCCTCTCATCTTCTAGTAATCTTACTCCTAATTTCCTCATATTGAGCTGCCAAGATCTTAATTGTTTCTAATAGAATGAAATCTGCTTAGTCTCCTTGATAACTGCCAGGATCATTGTCAGCTTTTTCCTCTTTGTCTCTTATATTCAAGTCTTCTAAGTGTTGAAATTATAAGATCATTTAAATATAGGAGTGGTTTGGATATTGTTAGTAATGTGTTAAATAGCCATTGTGTTTCCATCTGTGCTGCTGTATTTAATAAGCACATTTCTGCTCTAAGAATGTTACTGTCCTATGAACTCAATTTGTTCTACCCTATGTAGATTATTATTAGAGGACACCAGGAGATTTGCCCTTTTCACCTATGATTCAGATTTCACAAGAACATGCATTAAATTACCTTTCAAGGCCTGATTTAAATAACTTCTCTTCAAACTTACCCTCCCTGGTCTTTTCCCCTCCCTGCTCCCCAAAAAAAAGAAAGAAAGAAAAACTGCAATTTAAGAAATAAGACCTTAACTATATCCAATTTGTTTCTTTTATTTAGGAAGTAGTTTAAAGAAGTGATAGTATTGGTACAGAGGGAAACAGCCATATCATGTCAAAGCTAGGACTGGGTAGAAGTTTATTATGCCTGTACAATCCATTATATTCACTCACACTCTATTGAGATTTTTTTTACATCTCCTGAAATGATGTAGCCATTTGTCTTTTCATTTATTTTTCTACTTAGCCATGTACATTATTTACACTATAGAATTTGATGTTGTGCATAATAAACTCTCCAAATAGTGACTTAATTAAGAGCTATTTGCTTTACTCATGTTTCAAGTCAGAGATGAGATTTCTGGCACAAGTTAGCTAAGGGCACAGTCCTCCCTCATGTGTGGTTTCCATTTTGGAGTCCAGTGATGGTTCAGCCATTGCTATAGCCCAAAGAGTTTGAAAGGGTAGAGGTAAGTGGTAGGCAAACAGTTTCCTTTAGGGTGACCATGCAGAAGTTGCACATACCACTGTGTCTCATATATTATTGGTTGAATGGTCACAGCTAGATGCATGGGAAGGGGCAAATAGAATCTCTATCTAGGTGACTGATTCCTGACAAAATCAGGAATTATTTCATGAAAAGAAAGAAAAGAATGTAAAGTGGTAAATAATTTGCAGCATCTGTCACAGAATACTTTATATCAAGGACCTATAATCTTTTGTTCTGGCAAAACCTGAAAGAATTTTGAAAAAAGAAAATGTCCCTTGCTCACATTTTCAAGTTAACAGAGAAAACTGTATCATAAGTTTACATGGTTGCAAACGTTATATACATTTCAGCACTTCACAAATGTTGATATGTTAAATTACGTTTTGATATCCAGTAACAACCATTTAAAAATACATGAAAAAAGTATCCTTTAACACTAATATTTTTCCTTGAATTTGTATATATATTCTGCTTTTACCATATAATTATATTCTAATATATTTTCAAACCTTTTAATAATCACCCTTTATAGTTTATTACATAAAAAACTATATGCGGGAGTTCCCATTGTGGCTCAGTGGTTAATGAATCCGACTAAGAACCATGAGGTGGCGGGTTCGATCCCTGGCCTTGCTCAGTGGGTTAACAATCCTGCGTTGCCATGAGCTGTGGTGTAGATTGCAGACAAGGCTGGGATCCCACGTTGCTGTGGCTCTGGTGTAGGCCAGCGGCTACAGCTCTGATTCGACCCCTAGCCTGGGAACCTCCATATGCCGTGGAAGCGGCCCAAGAAGTGGCAAAAAGACAAAAAAAAAAAAAAAAAAAAAAACCAACTATGTGCAGTATTTTAATATTCTGTGCTTATATGGTTTGAAGTTCAGTTATTTTCCTAGGGTATCATAATTACATAAGTATATAATAAAATCTATAATTATAAAAAAGTTTTAAAATGTCTCAAATGCTTGGGGTTATTTTCCTTTTTAAAATTATCTGTGGGTTAGTATCACTTATTGCTCAGTTAAGATGTAACTTAGGATCAGTATAATTCCTGTTCTTGCATTGTGTATGTATAAATTATTTGCATATCTATATATAATTATAAACCAGTTTAACAAAAATGTAGATGGGGGTGGGAAGAATGTTGTTAAAAAAGTCACTCAATTTTTGGACACCTTCTAAGTTGTCATAAAATCACATTTTGACATATTACATATTCTGAATAATCTATCAATTGAAAAGTCTATAAAATACTCTCAATTTGTTGAAAGCAAAGAATCTGGAAATCACATGATACATAAAAATGTTTGTTACCAGGCATTACTGCCATTCACTTTCTGCACACTAAACCAAAATTTTGAATCATTCCTTTTCTTTCTGCCTTCAATAAATTATATACAGTAGGGCAATTGGCAGTTGTGATAAGAGCAGGAGTTAATATTTCTTTCAAAAAATGGGTGAGGGAGATTGGGCGGGAGATTGCTCACGGGAGAAGAAAAAGAATTAACACTGGCTTGTTCTTAGGAATGTTAAGCTTATGAAAGTGTACATTTGAGAATTAAGGGTCTAGCAATACTTATTTTGTTCCCTCAGAAAATCTTTATTTAACCCCTGGTTTCATGTACCGTAATTTGAAGATTATTGCTTCACTGTATGTGTTTATTAATTTTTTAGAGTGGTCTGTTTCAAGAGGTTTGCAGAAACAAACCCTTCTTCTCACAAATGCTTGCCATTTGACATTTTATGTGTTTAATTTGGCATGCCCAACCAGGATTTCCTACTAGTGAGTGGGTCATTATGTTAAGGAAATGGGTCTTTATAGCCTAAAAAAATTGAAGAGAGACTGCTGATGTAAAGTTTTCAGGATCCTTTGCTTTTCTTTGAATGGCACATTTAATTCCCATCATCTCTCTTTATTCTTGTAACCCAAACAGTGTTAAAGTGGAATCAGCCAAACCCACATCTGGCCTGATGCGTGCAATTATAGTTGAAAACAGCTTTTATATTCTATACTTATCAGTGTCATTATATTCTTTATTTTGACTGAAAAAGTAAAAAGTGGTCAGGAGTAATGTTTAATGGCTTATTTCAAACTCTTCAAGAACCTCAAAATTTACATAAGCCAGGAAACCGTTGGTGTTTTCAGGGTCAAGATCTCTAAGTATGTCATCTCACTTTCACCTCTGACTGGCCATACTTATGTATGTACTAATACTCATGTAAGTATTCCTCGTGGCCATTCTGCAGGCCAGAAGCTAAACCCTTGATAAATGCACAAGTGAAGTAAGACAAAAGGGTTGCTCAGTGAGACCCTGGCAATCTATCAAGTCCACTGGTATCTTTGCTTTACCTATTGGTTATCTTGTAACATGTGTTCTTTTAATTAAAAGCAATACATCTTCTCTTATTTAACTGACAAAATCTTTGCCCACAGGAAATAGAGGGCAAGGAAATAAGTATACCATATGAGGAAAACCTAACTCTTTAACAGCAAGTCTTCTACAAGCTATAGAATTTAAAACTTGCTCCAAAAGATATTAAATTACTTGAGGAAAGAAACTGTTTTTTGTTTGTTTGTTTTGCCTTTGGTTAGTTTGTTTTGTTTTTTTCCTTCATTTGTAAATTTTTACATATTCAAGAAATACTTAATGACCCAGGACTTATTAGAAACTAAGAATATGGAGTTCCCATTATGGCTCAGTGGAAACAAATCTGACTAATGTCCATGAGCATGCAGGTTCAATCTCTGGCCTTGCTCAGTGGGTTAAGGATCTGGCATTGTTGTGAGTTGTGGTGTAGGTCACAAACACAGCTTGGATCTAATGGAGCTGTGGCTGTGGCATAGGCCAGCGGGTACAGCTCCGATTGGTCCCCTAGCTTGGAAACTTTCATATGCCACTGGTGCAGCACCCCCCCCCCAAAAAAAAGAAGCTAAGAATATAACAGTAAACAAAACAGATGAAATTCCCTATCCCACAGAGCTTGTACTCTAGAAGGAAATTCTCAGTGTGACTTTATGGAGGCAGCAGAGAATTTAATGAGTGGATCCATGGATAAATAGTTGTATATTTAACAAAAAATGCATTTCTTGTCTATGAAATTATTTAATGGCGAAAGCTAGTACTATTTTACAAGGATAAAAAAGAGTGATGCATAGGAGTTTTTCAAACAGTCTTATTCAAATATTTTATCACTTCTATAAAAATATAATATATCTGAAAAAATGAAAATATATCATGTTGACATGAATATATAGTTAATATATTTGCATAAACACACATTTAAATTATATGTAATATACACATATATGTGAAAGAAAAAATTACCCTGATTATCTCATTTCTCCACTGAAATCTGCAGTTTCCATCTCTGGTGATCATGTGTAAATTCCTAAGGTTTATTTATTTTTTTTCATTACATCAAGTTAGAAGTCAGCACTATGTCCTGTTATATGGGTGCTACCTATCTGTGTCTTTGATAGCAGTGTGAAGAATGTAGAATGCTCTATAACTGTACTTATTACTGTTTACATTTTTTGTACTTAAATGTATCTCCCTGCTTCAAATAACCTTAACATCAGTAAATAAAAATGAAAAGAAAAAAGTAATAGAAAAGTATAAAACAAGTACTTTATATTTAAATTAATTCCTTAATGTATTTGTTTAGAAAATGCTATTTTTAAAAAGTGATAATAGTTGAGTGGGGAAAATTTAGTTCTTTAAGAATATTTTTCAAATTTCTTTTTCTAAGAGTTCATATGAAACTTTGTGTTTTACTAGTCACTGACTGTATATAGTAATTCATCTACAGAGGAGGCATTTCATGGTTCATAATATTTTTCTTTAGAGGAAATATCTGAAATATTTCAGGCAATTTCCTTGTCTTAAAGCTAGACTTTTTTTTTTTTTTTTCATTCCTTTATAAGCATTGAAATAACTGTCCTTATCCCTGAGTTATTCTCAAGGAAAAAATAATACTTTGGTTAAATTAACTATATAAGCTAAAGGAAAATTTATTCTCCTTGTACTAACCATGGAAAATATTCACTCATCCTACTATCTGGAAATGATAAACCTATACTATTGTTGAATTAATATAAGGCTTCATACAAGTTAAAACAGCTGGCTTTAACCTTGCTTATAACTTTCCAAAGTTTCATATCATGTGTGAAGATCTTCTCACAGATATTCCTATTTATCTAAGGTTCAGTTATATTGACCCAATAACTGAGTAAATTTTACTACTACTTCAAATTTTGCATTCTACAATGGATTAGCACATTGAGGATGTTTTCTAAGTCTGAAATGTGACATGCTTTATTGCATTTACTCTTGTATTCTGAGTTAAACTTATCTTGTTGATACATTAAAGTTTAAGATCAATGTTATATCATGAGAATCAACCTATTTGTGATAATATATTGTTTTTCTTTAAGTCAATGATCTAAGTGAATGGTATCAGTTTTAGTAAAGATACAGGCTTAATCACCTTAATGTTTTCTTCATAGGTTAATTATCAGCTTATCATGTCCACAGTTTCCTTTTGCCATCTGTCATTTATTTCATTCATATAATTTGAGAACTCTGCTGTATAAATTATAGCTTTAGAGAAATAGTACAGTGGATAGTCTCCAACATATGACTGGAATGCTTTTCAAAAGTATATTTCAAATCCATTGTTTGAACTCAGCACACATTTTTCATAAGTGGGGAAATGTTAAAATTGGTAGTCAGGAAACATATTATGCTTAAAAATATGATTTAATGCATAATACAGCTAAAATCTACTTTTGCTATGAAAAAGACTAATTTATTTTCTTCTACTTTTATCAGCTAGAAGTCACATGTTGAAGTTCCAGGTTGATTCAGTTCCTGCTTAAGGGATGACTTCCTGGCTTGTGGACATCCACATTTTCATGGTGATTTCAACAAACCTCTGAGTTTGTGTGCAGAGAGCTAGCCAGGGAATTCTCTGTTTTCTCTGATAAGGACGTTAATCCTATCAGATCAGGGCCACATCCTTATTATGTCCTTTAACTTTAGTTACTTCCATAAAGGCTCTATCTCCAGATATATTCAAATTGGGAATTGGGGTTTCAACATATGAATTTTGGAGAAACAAAAACATTCATTCCATAGTAAGTAGCACTAAATACCACTGAAATATAAACTTGTGTAATTACAATGTCTATCTGGTTGCTACTCGATACCTCATCTCGTGGAGAAAGGCTGTTAATGAAAATAGTTGAACAAACTAAAAAAAAAAACCAAAAAAAAAAACCCTTAGATTGACATGTAGATATAAATTATTAATATATAAATGGTATTAGGTTTGTTTTAATTGAAAGTGAAAAGTACTAAGTAGGGAAGAAATGGTGAAAGCCTAATAAATCTCTTATGAATATAACCTTGTTGGATTCTCCCTCTCTGCTGGTTGGTGCTTTTAGGTCTCTCTTCAGGCCAGTGGAATTTCATAGAAAGAAGATGGTGATTTATCACAAAATCACAGTGTAAAGTTAATATTTACCAGCATGGATGTTTAAAATAATTATAATAATTATTACTATGATACACACACACATACACACACACACACAAAGAAAAACAAAAAAGTAGTATGTCAACCTACTGGAGATTTCATTTTGTAGACATTGAAATTTAAGAACACACAAAAAAATCCTTATGAGAAAGTGGCAGGTGACATAGGGTATCAGAACATATATTTATAATCTCAGTTTAGTTATGTACATGGCATGAGGCATAACTTTCTCACCCGGAGTCACTCACTACAACATTTTAAAACTTTTTAGGAAGTTCCCGTCGTGGCGCAGTAGTTAACGAATCCGACTAGGAACCATGAGGTTTCGGGTTCGGTCCCTGCCCTTGCTCAGTGGGTTAACGATTCGGCATTGCCGTGCCGCCTGCGTTGCTGTGGCTCTGGCATAGGCTAGTGGCTGCGGCTTTGATTCGACCCCTAGCCTGGGAACCTCCATATGCCACAGGAGAGGCCCAAGAAATAGCAAAAAACAAAACAGACAAAAAAAAACTTTTAAAAATCTATACCTATAGACATAGTTTTGAGATAGATATATACATAGACATAGGTAATTAGATAAATCAAGTCTGATTCTGTGCTAATTATCAATGTATTGCTTAATTGACCTGCTTGTAATATGGAGCTAGAATCTACAGACATTTCTCTTTTTGCTGGATGACACGATGGTCATACTGAACATCCAGTGGTGCCCACCTGCATGAGTTTCAGTGCACTACCACAAACTTCCCAGTAAGTTCTGCAGGCATTGCTACCATCTTCTTAATGGCTCAGCAGCAACCTGTGGCCAGCTTCTGGGAAGTTTCATTGATACCTCAGGAGGCATTTTTAACTTTCTGCATACAATACCACAGAGAGCTTTTCTGCCAGCAGGGGCTACAGCCACACTCCCACTAGTGAGATCAGAATCTAAGCCCTGTGTAGAAGGACTTACTTCAAAAATTTTCCTTCCTTTGGTATTCTGTGTTAGCCATATTGATTGTTAGTAGCTGATCCCTATATCTGATATTTATTTATTTGTTATAGTTCTGTTTACACCTCAGTAGTTAATCTTTGTTACTAATTAATATTTATTATAAACTCTCCCTTTTCAAAGGTACTGTGTGGTTTCTGTCTTACAGTGGGAATCTGACTAATGCAGATAATAGTGGCCTCAGGAGATGGACCCACAGAGATGGGATTTGGGGATTGATATGCTGTATCCTTGGGTTTTGACACATTGCTAAGTTTCTTGTTAATTGGAAAAGGAATGCTAATAATTCTGGATATTCAGTGGCATCATAAGTAATCAAGTACCACCAGAGTTTGATTGTGGTGAAATACCAACTAAACTTATATGACATGGGGGGTCCAGTGACTGTTCACTTGACTATTATGGCAGTAGCAATGACTACGAGAGCCTGTGAGAACTATGGTGTCAAGTTCTTTTGTGTCCGCTGCAAGATTTATAGAAAGCAAATGCTAAGTTCAGGTTTCTTAACTTCAATTGAAGTCACAATATGAAACATAGAACAATTCCTTGAGTGACTACAGGTCTGATATTGTCAAAAAAATCAAAGACAAACGTAGAGAGAGAAATCAAAGACAAAAAAAAATTGTGTGACCTACGGAGTTAACAATGTTAGTTGAGTTCAGTCTCACAAGTTTCCTATCTTAAAGTCAGAGTGTAGATTGGGAAAGACTAAAACTTAAAATGGCAACACTTGGTAGACCTAGGTAAAATGAAGTCTTTCCCCTGTGCCAATATGAGCCTCACTGTTTAGTGGAAGTGAACTTACCAGGGATTCTGAATTTAATGCATTACCTTGTGTACTGGAAGTGACTCAAGTGGCGCATTATTTGGTGGACTGAAACTTGAACTTGGTGTAGCCTATAATTAATGAGTTTGAGATACTACAGCTTACTTGGTATCATATAAAGGAGGAAATGCAAAGGCTTAGGAATATACGAATATGGGAGTCATAATTCATGTCCTTCATACTCACTACATTTTATTAGAAGGAACAGAGGACAGTCCCCTTCACCAAGGTATTAACAATTCATAAATGAGGAGAACTCTTACATCTTTGAAAAGCCCACTAATAGTTCCCCTTCAGCCAGATAGGACCATTTGCGATGCTGGCTATTTGGGATTCTGGCCAGATAAGGTTTTCCTGATTTTAATTGTCATCCTGAGTTCCTGGAACAGCAGAGACCAAGTGACATTACTTAACTTCCAAAATCAAAGTGGTCATATCTACCATAGGAACATAAGAGTAATAAGAATGCCTCAACCAGGAGTTGCCATCGTGGCTCAGTGGTTAACAAATCTGACTGGAAACCATGGGGTTGTGGATTTGATCCCTGGCCTCGTTCAGTGAGTTAAGGATCTGGTGTTGCTGTGAACTGTGGTGTAGATTGCAGATGTGGCTTGGATCCTGCATTGCTGTGGCTCTGATGTGGGCCGGCAACTACAGCTCTGATTTAGACGCCTAGCCCAGGAACCTCCATATGCTATGGGTGCAGCCCTAGAAAAGACAAAAAAAAAAAAAAAAAGAATGCCTCAACTAGAAGATATTTTCCAGTGTCTAATCATTGTGTCAATAAGAATGAAATAGATGGCAGCCAACTGGATAGATGTTTATTAGTAGGCTAATAAATTGATTTATTTTTATTTATTCTGGTAATATTGTTTATAGATGTAAATTAAATCAAGATCTTTCAGGTATTCTACATTTTCACAAAATTATTCTTGCTTTAAAAATTATGTTGGTTATAAAAAAAGAAAAAACTCACCCTAGTCAGATTTTTGATACCATAGTTGTATCATCAGTTGCATAACAATTATTGAAGCAAACAATGAACCAATTCAAATTCTATCTGAAATAATACAGCTGTCATACTGTAGTCAGATTCATGTAGAGAGCCAGATTGATTGAAGTGAAAAAAATCTCTAAGTTATTTACAGTCTTAAGACCCTAACCCTGATTCCATATATATATATTGTTTCACGTTTATTGTAAAGTGTTTAGAATTAAATTAATTTTGTATTTTATCTTCCCAGTCAGATATTTGTAATAGTGGAGACTATGTTTCATAAATATTTGCCTACTGCAGTAATACTTTAAGCAGTAAATTTCTTTAGACAGATTCAGTACATTTCCTTCATTTACTGTGTATGATTATTTGGCAGTGAAATGGATATACTAACAGTCTTTGGGTATTTAAAATTGTATAAGCTTTTAGTTACTGGATTGATAACTAAACAATTGGATAACAATTGGATAGCTCAATTCTAAGTATGAAATATTTAATGATAATAATTACTATTGCATTTCACAATAAAGTATAAAAAGCAAACTCAAAACCAAGTATTTTATAGCTTGTCATCATGCTAACTTGGAAGGTTTCCCATCATAGGACGTCTTTCTTTCTATTTGGGATTTTTAGGTAATAGGAATGAACATGTGAATATCAACAGTATCTTATATGTAATGAAAAGTGCATATTAGCTTTATAGAAAAAAGTTTGAAGACATTCTTAAACAGCATTGTGTGGTCTTAAAATTTTCTTGTTTTCAGGAAGAACTCCTCAAGACCTGAGACTTTCTCTAAAGTAATTCAGTAGAGTGACCAAATACCTCTCATTTTAATGGACTGTATCAGCCTCCCAGGAATTTTCACTGGAACATTAACTTGTTCCTTTATAGCCCAGTTCTCAAATAGAAGTTCTTATCCTCTTTCAAAAAGTCAGCAATTCTGAAAGCATTTTCTTATTACGAGTTTCTCCCTATTTTGTGGAAACAATATTTTTAAAGCCACATTCATTCTTTTACAGTATTTAGTTTGTTGTGATAGAACAAAAATATTTTTAGAGTAATTGTTATACAAACACCCCCATTTATAGCTATTTAATATTTTTTTAAATAGTTGATTTCCTGGTAATTAATAAATTTTACAAATGTTGATTGTATATCTGATTTGTCTTCAGAGTGCTTGATACTGACATCATAGAGACAGATTAAAATAAATGTTCTGAAAATGTAAAGAAGTGAAAATAGAACACATCAAATGTGAAAAAAGAAGTAGAGAATATTTGCAGCTGAATCACAATAAAAGGAATGAAATATAACTTGCCTTGGAATTAAAGTACCATCAGAGTGTGTTAAAGAAATAACTGAAATACATCTTGAAAAGTGAGTGAGAATCATGAAGAGTATTAAGAGAAAACTATATTCTGGGCAAAAGGTCAATGTGTTAAGAAGACTCAAACAAAGACCAGTGAGAAACTCTGAGCACAATTCAATAATAGTGTCATATGGGAGGAGGGAAGCCTAATAGCCATAATATTTTATTTATTAGGATAAGATATTGAAACGCTCAGCTCTAAGTAACAGAAAATCTCAATTCACACTTCTTTAAAATAGTGTGTGTAATGTACTATGTAAAAGAAATTCAGTTTCAGAAAAAAAAAGCATTTCTTCAAGCATCAGTATCATCATAAAGAAGTTTGGGACATTATTTCCAGATACAGCAACAGCAACAGAGTGTAGAGAGAGGAAAATACAGTGGTTTTTGTTTTTGTTTTTTGTTTTTTTTTTTTTCTTTTTAGAGCAGCACCTGAGGCACATGGAGGTTCCCAGGCTAAAGGTAAAATGGGAGCTACAGCTGCTGGACTATGCCACAGCCATGGCAGTGGGAGATCCAAGCCACATCTGTGACCACAGCTCATGGCAATGCTGGATCCTTAATCCATTGAGTGACTCCTCACATCCTCATGGATCCTAGTTGGGTTTATTAACCACTGGGCCCTGGAGGGAACTCCCAAAATTTCTTTTTCTTTTTCTTTTTTCCCCTTTTGGCTCCACCCAGAGCATGTGGGTGAAGTTCCTGGGCCAGGGTTTGAACCTGCACCACAAGAGTGACAGGGCGCAGTGACAGGGCCGAATCCTTAATAGCTAGGCCACCAGGAACAGAAAATACAGAATATTTGTGGTATTCCTTTAAGACATATGACATGTGGTTACCATGAATAAAAACCAATTTTAAACGAGATAACTTGAAAAATAAAACATACTCCTAGAAGTATATAAAAATGGAAATTGAAGAATATTGTTTTAACCCCCACTGTGTGTGTGTGTGCATAATAAAACTGTTGAAGTGAAAACAAAATCACATCCAAAGATAAAAGGAGTCTTCTCTGCTTCAGTGTCATTCTTAGCAGTAGAGAATTCTTCTCAAGGATTTCTTAGCTGGTCTTCCTAATTCACTGGACATAATTTGATTACATGCCTTGGTAGATTTGTTACTGAGAAAAGAGTGAAACCACCAGACTGATGGAGATTAATCAAAGAGGATAACCTAGAATTTTGGTGGCAGTCACTTCCTCTGGAGGGACACAAATGAGTACTTCAGCAAAATTGTATGTTTTTGTTGGTTTTGGTTTTGGTTTGCTTTAGGAGGGAAAATTGGGAGAGGATTGGGTGGGTAGTCAAATTGTTCTTTACTTAGAACAAAGAAAAATACCCACATGTTTAATGAAGCTTATATATATATAAAATCATTGAGACTTCTCAGACTTACAGCATCAAATGAGCAAAAATGTGTGGGTGCTAGGTTCCAAGGTTAAATTCTCAGACCGGTTTATGCGGTTTGTGAAGGAATAAATAGTCCCCATGGTGGCTCAGCCGACCATGGACCCAACTAGTATCTGTGAGGATGTGGGTTCTATCCCTAGCCTCTCTCAGTGGGTTAAGGATCAGGCATTGCCATGAGCTATGGTTTAGGCCAAAGACATGGCTTGGATCCCATATTGCTATGGCTGTAGCGTAGTAGTCTGTAGCTCCATTTTGACCATTAGCCTAGGAACTTCCATATGTCACAGGTGTGGCCCTAAAAAGCAAAAAAATAAAAATAAGTAAAATTAAATAAAAAAATAAATAAGTACTTCTAGCTCTTGTTTTTTTCAGAAATTATGCTCTAAGTTGGAATTTAACAAATAAGAAACCATCAGAGTTTCCTTGTAAGAAAATGCGATGAATTTTTCTTTAGAAGCCAATGCTGAAAAAGAATGGATGATGTAAGAACCCATAATTAGAAGAATGAAAGCCATATTTGAAATATTGGAATATATCAGGAGAAACATTTTGTAGGGCTTAAGAGTGGAGGTTTTCCTCATGTATCTGGGTAAATATTTATAGGATTTATGAACAATGAAATGTTGAAAGAAAGAGAGAAAAACTGCAAGAATGATAACCAAATTGTACTAGGACAACCTTAAATAATAGCAACAACAGTGAACAAGGTAAGACATTGAGCAAGAAACATTTTTGTTTTATTTTGAGAATATTGAGATGCTCGGGAGGCCCCCTTTGAGGGTAAGTAAAATTAAGCATCAGAAGCGCAGGAAACAAAATCAAAGCAGTCATGTTTGAACATGGGAGCTCACATGGAGAAATTGTACGACATGGAGATAAATGAGGTCTCCTGGTACCTGGCAGGTTTTTAACAGCTTTATCATTTGACCCCTTGGTATTTGGGTAGGTCTTTACAGTTTTTTCTTTTTTCCTCATGCCGCTGGACACATGAGAAAAACCCGAATATGCTGAATTCTAGAAATCACAACTTTTCTAGACTTTAAATCTTTTTAGACAAGAGGACCATACAGCAGTATTAACACTGTTAATTCATATACAGTCTGTAAAAACAGTAGTCTCCAAGGTAGATGAATACACCTTTTTGTTGCAAGAACTCTGTGACATCTATTTTATCTGTTGAATGTTACATATCCTTCGTTCTGATGTTCTAAAGAGGTGCTCAATGAATGATTTTACTTTAAATGATGTATTTTTGGATTTTATTTGAAAATTACTCCTTTGTATGATAATGCTGCCTATTTTTAAAGGAAAGCCTCATCAAAACTATTATTTTATTAAGTTTATTATTTTGTGGTTTTAAAAAAGTTCAGAATACCAAATGTTTAGCCTCTTGGATTGTATGGATCATTTGCTATATATTTGCTAATGCTATAGGGTGTTGTAAGTATTCCTCTATGATAGACAACTTGTTGAAAACAAAACTTTACAGCATTTACTTCATAAAAGTTTTACCTAAAAATATATGAAAATAAAATGCAAGCAGTGTTCACCCCAGTATGAATAGGTGTCTCAATAAGTATATAAAAGCTATATCAATAAATCCCATATATATAAATTTCTTTTGTATAATACACAAAACAGATGGAGTAAAACTACAATTTATTTTCCTAATTTGCTATGTTATTCCTAAGTAAAAATAAGTGAATACAGGTCTAATCTAAAAACTAAGAAAACATAAAAACTAAAAATATGTTAAAAAATTATTCAGATGGACTCAGTAAAGAAAAAAATTTACTTGTAAGTATTTCTTTTTTTTTCTTATTTTTTTAGAGCTGCACCCATAACATATAGAGGTTCCCAGGCTAGAGGTCAAATTGGATCTGTAGACACTGGCCTACACAGCCACAGCAATGCCAGATCCTTAACCCACTGAGCAAGGCCAGAGATCGAACCTGGGTCCTCATGGATTTGAGTCAGTTTCATTTGCACTGAGCCATGATGGGAACTCCTGTAAATATTTATTGATACTTGACTCATTATTCTCATATTGGGATTGAGCAGAGACCTAAAGGAAATTCAAGGATTTGCTGAAGAAGAGAATGTATTGTTATATTCCAAAGATGACTATGAAAAAAGACTTTATAGATGGGGTGGAATAGTGAGTTCATGAGGCCAAAATAGGCAAGAATTTTTGAAATTCAGAGAATGAGAGAAGCAGAGAATAAGATACTATAAAGGGAAATAAGGGCCAGACCATAATCAAATAGAGCTTAATTAATTGATTGTGTTTTTTATTTGAAGAGTAACAGAAGGTCCTTAAAATGGTTTAAGTTTAATATGGTAAGACATGCACTTGGAAGACATGACTCATTTTTTCCTAGAGAAATAATTGGAGAGTCTTTATAAGGGAACCAGACTGATGCCTATGCTGTTGCCTACATTAAGTAATGGCAATAGCTTCATCAGTTTGAAGGCAGTAGATGTGAAGAAAAGAGATAGATTTGTGAATTATTCCAAATCATACAGCTCATAACAGCTCACCTGTTAGTAATGAATTGTCCTTTGGAAGCACTGGGCAGCCAGGTAAAGTGACAGCCCCTAGGTTTCTGGCTTCTGGAAAGGAATGAATAATGCCATTCTCTAAGAGGAATGAAAGTAGAAAAGAGTTAAATTTGAAATGAACAATTATAAATATGCTTTTGGATATTTTGATTCTGAACTGCCTTGATTGCAAAAATTGAGCAGCTGAGTTTAGGAAAAAGAGCCCACCAAAGAAAATTATAGGTTCATTTTTCTCTACCCAGGCCTTTAGTGTAGGAGGTTTTTTGTTTGTTTGTTTGTTTTTACTTTGGAGTGCTTAAGATTCTTCCCATCTCATTGTTTAATTTCTGTATATAGCTGCAATTAAATATGCAAAGATTCACAAATTTATAGTTCAGGTTAGTAGTTTTCTATATCATTTTGCATTTCCTCCTTAGGCAATCTCAGTCATATATAGCCTTAATAACCACAAACTTTCAAATGACTCACAAAATTATAGTTAAATTTGAGACTACTCTGTTGATAATGACCTAAATATGTCCAGTTGTTTCTTGATGTTTCCTTTCAACTGTCTCAAAATCACCAACTTTTTTTTCTTTTTTGCGTGAAATACAAGATGATTTCAGGAGGGAACAAGTAACTAACTATTGACAGGATAATTTAGAAAAGTAAAAATGATTCTGGTACTTATATGAACTGTGACATTCAAGAAAAATTTTAGTGCTTGATGAGGATGGAAGACAGATTTTGGGGGGTCGAGTAAAGAATAGATGAAAAAAGACAGCGAGTTTTGAAGTTTGCTTGTAATAGGATACTTAACTACTTTTTTAATAGAGGGAAGGAGAAAATGTGCAAAAGCTAGCTACAGATACATAGTAGCAAGAAGGTATTTTCAAAAGCATAAATTTGGTCAAAGAGTTAGTAGGGCATAAAATGAAAGCAAACATGGAGGAATGAAAACACAGACTGCCGGGCTCCAGGCCTGGAATTTGTGATTTAGTAGCTCTGGGTGAAGCCAAAAATGTGCATTCGTAATGTTTTTCAAATTGATACAGTTGTTGATGGTCCAGGGACCACACTTTGCAAATCACTGCAGGGGAGAATAGGGATTAAACTGAGCAAAAAATGTAGCAGTGTTACTGGGTATTTCTCTAGCATACCTTAACTGCTAGGGTGCTGAATTACCCAAAACATAGTCAGGGTTAGGGCACAATGAAAAGGTAGAGTGAAAAATGCTCAAGGATGGGTAAAAATATGAGTAAAGTGGTAAACTTCAAAATCCTAAAGATTTTTAAATTATTCTGATTTTAGATTATTCTGTGATAATACAGTGTGTATACCCACAGTTTATTTTTTTTAACACATGTCCATTATCCAGCATATGCAGAAGATAGTGCCTTATGTCAAAGATACCAGAGCAGATCACAAGGAGAGTGAATTCTGTAAAAGGAAGATTTTTACACTGTTTTACACTAGACCTACAAACCCATTTAACTCACTTTTTCCAAAAATTGCTTTATCAATTCTTTTGTGACTGTTGGAGGATTATATCGCTATTTATTTTATTACCATATCTTAAGGCATTTTTTAAAAATATTTAAGGCTATTTTGTAATCATTTTTTTCTTTAAGCAAAATGCAAACAGTAAATTGAACATATTTAAATAATTTCTGTAGCAATATTTAAAGAAAAAAAAAATCAAGACTAGATATTTTTAGTTGTAAGGTCTCCTAAAGCCATACTAATATGGTTATCTTAAAGTTGAGTGAATCATTTAATAAACACCTGTAATTAATTTGTGCGTCCATTTCTATTTTTACCTGTTAGCAAAATTTTTAAGTTTTTTTTTTTTTAGCAGAAAAACTTACTACATTTTTAAGAGAGAGAATTCATTGGAGTCCTTTCTAGGATTAATGTAGATCATTTTTCAAAAAAATTTCTACGAGTAAGAGCTCCCTTGCTTACTGGGTTAAGGATCTAGCATTGCCCGTGAGCTGTGCTATAGGTCGCAGACACGGCTCGGATCCCCTGTTGCTGTGACTGTGATATAGGCCTGCAGCTGGAGCTCCAATTTGGCCCCTAGCCTGGGAACTTCCATGTGCCACAGGTATAGCCATAAAAAGATAAATACAAGATGTAGTCCCAATTACATACATGCATACATACATATAATTAGCACTATAGTCGTTTTGAAAAAGCATAAAAATTAACATGGGAAATTGGAAGAATCTAGAGATAGATTAGTAATAGACATGTGATAATGTGAATAAAGTTAAAACTTTTAATGATGGAATCTAAGCTGTTTATTTGAGTACTCCTTTAAAAATACTTTCAATTTGTCCAGTATTTCATGGCAAAGTTAAAAATGAGAGTACTCATGCCAGGAATAGTTTATCCCTCTTTTATTTTTTAATTTTTTCTTACAGCTTTATTCAGATATAATTGATATATGGCACTGTATAGGTTTAAGGTATACAGCATAATGATTTGACCTACATTCATCATAAATTGTATGTATGTGTTTGTATATACAGATATATATACACACACTCACACCTTTCATCTTTAGCTATTTACCTACTAGGTTGCTTCCTTATCTTGGCTATTATAAATAATGTTACAAATAACATACAGGTATGTGTATCTTTTTCTAATTAGTGTTTTTCATTTTCTTCAGATATATACTCAGTAGTAATTGCTGGATCAAATGGTAGTTCTGTTTTTTAATTTTTGAGGAATCTACATAATGCTTTAAGTTATGATGCACAATACATTAACAGTCTTTTTGATAATAGACATTATATAAGTGTAGGGTGATGCTTAATTTTGGTTTTGATTTACATTTCTCCGATGATTAGTGATGCTAAGCATCTTTTCATGTGCCTGTTGGCTATCTGTATGTCTTCTTAAAAAAACTCTCGATTAAAGTCCTCTGCCCATTGTTTGTTTTTCTGATGTTGAGTTGTATGAGTTCATCACTTTTTTTTTGGACTTTAACCCCTTAGTGGTTATAATGTTTGCAAGTAAGTATCTTCTGTTCGGTACGTGTTCTTTTTGTTTTATTGATAGTTTCTTTATGAAAAAGCTTTTTATTTTGATGTAGCCCCAATTACTTATTTTTCCTTTTTGTGTCCTTTACCTAAGAAATATATCAATAAAAATATTACCAAAACTGATGTCAAACAGCTTATTGCCTGTGTTTAATTCTAGTTGTTTTATGGGATTCAGGTCTTATATTTAAGTGTTTAATTTGAATTTATTTTTTGTGCATGATGTGAAAAAATAGTGTTTGATTTTTTTTGCATTGAGCTGTCATTATTCCCAACACTGTTTATTGAAGAGACTGTCTTTTCCCCATTGTATATTCTTAACTCCTTTGTCAGAGATTAATTGGCAGTATAATTGTGAATTTATTTCTGTGCTTTCTGCTTTGTTCCTTTGATCTATGTGTCTGTTTTGAAGCTGGCTCTATGACATATTGATTGCTGTAGCTTAGTAGTATACTTTGAGATCAGGGATCATGACACCTTCAACTTTGTTCTTCCTTCTCAGTATTGTTTTGGCTATCCAGGGTCTTTCATGTTTCCACACAAATTTTAGAATTATTTTAGTTCTGTGAAAAAATGCCCTTGGTATTTTGATAAATATTGCATTGACTCTGTAGATTACCTTGGGTAGTACAATGATTTTAACTATTAATTCTTACAACCCATAAACATGATACATCTTTCTATCTGTGTCATCTTCAGTTTATTTTATCAGTGTTTTTAAGTGTTCTGTATGCAGGTCTTTTACCTCTTAGTTAAATTCATTCCTAAATATTTCCTTCTTTTTGATGTGATTGTAAATTGGATTGTTTTCTTAATTCTCTAATAGTTTATTTTTAGCGTATAGAAATGCAACAGATTTAGTATGTTAATTTTATATCCTGCAACTTTTACCAAATTCATCGATGAGTTCCAGTAGTTTTTTTTTGGTAGCAACTTTAGAGTTTTCTATGTTATAGTGTTGTATCATCTACAAATAGCATCTTTTCTAATGATATTGGCATGAGACTAGAAACCAACTGCAAAAATAAAATTAAAACAAACAAAAGACATACACAGAAACACATGGAGGCTAAAAAATATTCTACTCAACAATCACTGGATCAGTGAAGAAATCAAAAGATACTTGGAGACAAGTGAAAGATAAAATGAAGTAATCCAAAATGTATGAGATGGAGCAGAAGCTGTTCTAAAAAAGAAATTGATAGTGAGGGAGCCTTTTTTAAGGAAGCAAAAATCTCAAACCACCTAACCTAACAACTGAAGAAACTAGAAAAACAATAATAAATCCCAGTGTAAGCAAAAGGAAATAAATAATAAAGATCAGAGTAGAAATGAATGAAATAGAGACCAAAAAAAGAAAAAATCAATGAAACTAAGAACTTTTTTTTTTTGAAAACATAAACAAAATTTGTAAACTTTTAGCCCATTTCATCAAGGATAAAAGAGAGCCCAAATCAATAAAATCATAAATGCAAAAGAACCAACACCACAGAAATACAAAGGATAAAAGATTACTATGAACAAAATGAACAGCTTATAAGAAATGGACAAAATTCTAGAAAGTCTACAATACCCCAAAACTTAGCCAGGAAAACAACAAAAAAATAACAAACTAATTCCAGTAATGATAATGAATCAAAAAACAAACAAACAACAGCAACAAAAAATCCTAACAAACAAAAATCCAGGACTTGGGGAAATTCTACCAAAGATTTGGAGAAGAGCTAACATCTATCCTTCTCAAACTATTAAAAAAAATTGGAGAGGAAGAAACACTTCTGAATCAGCATCACCCTGATACCAAAACAAAAGTTCACACAAAAAAGAGAAAACTACTAGGCAGTACAACTGTTGAACATAGATACAAAAGTCCTAAACAAAATACTAATAAACCAAATTCTTTGATACATTAAAAGGATCACATACCATGATAAGGTGAGATTTATCACAGGAATGCAAGTACAGTTTAATATCTGCAAATCAGTCATTGTGATATATTAACAAAGAATAAAAATCATATGATCATCTCAAAAGATATAGAAAAAGCTTTTGACAAAATCATCATCCATTTTAGATTAAAACCTCTGAACAGAGTAAGCATAGAGGGAAGATATTTGAACATAATAAAGGCCAAGCCCACATACTCAAAGGTGAAAAGGCTGAAACCTTTTCTTCTAAGATCAGGAATAAGACAAGGATGCCAACTCTCTCCATTTTTATTCAACATAGTTTTGGAATTCCCAGTCACAGCAATCAGACAAGAAAAATAAGTAAAAGGAACCCATATTGGAAGGGAAGAGATCAAACTACCACTCTATGCAGGTGATGAGATGTTATACATAGAAAATTTCATTGTGATTTTGATTTGCATACACCTGAGGATTAGTGATATTGAGCATCTTTTCATATGCCTCTTGGCCATCTGTATTTTCTTTGGAAAAAAATCTTTTTAAGGTCTCTGTCCATTTTTTAATCTTTTATTTGTCTTTTTTGTCTTTTCAGGACCGCACCCGTGGCATATGGAGGTTCCCAGGCTAGGGGTCTAATTGGAGCTGTAGCCGCAGGCCTATGCCACAACCACTGCAACACAGGATCGCAGCCACGTCTGCCACGTACACCACAGCTCACAGCAATGCTGGATCCTTAACCCACTGAGCGAGGCCAGGGATCAAACACACAACCTCATGGTTCCTAGTTGGATTCGTTTCCACTGTGCCATGATGGGAACTCTGTGTATTTTTGATATTAACCTCTTATCAGTTACATTGTTTGCATATATCTTTTCCCACTCAGCAGGTGGCCTTTTTGTTTTGTTTATAGTGTCTTTCACTGTGCAAAAATTAAATAAAAAATAAAAATTAAAATAAAAAAATAAAAATAAAAATAAAATTTTTTTATTTATGCTTTTCTTTACCTTGTTGGAGGAGATTTATATAAAAAAATTGTTAAGACCAATGTCAAAGACCTAACTTCCTGGGTTTTCTTCTAGAAGTGTTTTATCCCTCTTTAAAAATATTCTTGAAAGCATGGACCAAGAAACACATAAATTGTAAACTCATGCCTAAAAAAGGAATGAAAATTATACTTTATTCTTATAAAATATAAAAATTATATATTGTGTTTAAAGTCTATTTGGTATGGAAAGTAAAGTATTTGAAATAATTCTCAATTCATATTGCATAAACCCAACAAAAGCTTATTTAACAAATCAGGAATTAAATTTTATTTGCAAATAATTACCAAAGCTGGGCAAGGATTTGCTGATTTTCTTTCTGGAGGCTGAGTGGAGGTGTAATAGTTTCTTAAAAATACAGATATAATTGTGAAAGAATACCATATTACTATGCAATATTTTTATTTCTCTTTTTTTTGTGAAACAGAGGATATATAACTAGTATTTGAACATCAAACAAATCAATAATGATAGTAGAAATAAGATGAGTAAAACAGAAAAAAAAATCATTTTTCTACATATTAAAATTTTTTCTTCTAAGACAAGGAATAAGACAAGGATTCTATTCTTGACATTTTCATTCAACCACAGTAATGAAATTTTGGAGTAAGTTGTCAATAAAAAGTAATAAAAGGCATCAACACCAAAAAGAAACAAACGTATTCCTGTTTATAGATGACATATAGAGAATTTTGAGAAAGAACAACAAAACCATGGGCATCACACTACCTGATTCCAAACTATATTACAAAGCTATAGTGATTAAAACTTTTGGCACAAATCAGACACATATGTCTATGGAACAGAATAGAGAGCCCAGAAATAAACCACACTTCTGTATTCAATTAATTTTCAACAAAGGATCCAAGAGTATACAGTATGGAAAAGAGAATCACCTTAATAAATGGTATTTGGAAAACTGATCAGCTACATGTAAAATAATCAAACTGGATTCCAGTCTCACACTATACACAAAAATCAACTCCATATGGTTTAAAGAATTAAACCTTGACCCACAGTTTTTAATTTCAATTTTTAGAAGTAAACAAGTGTTGGCTTCTTGATAATGGTCTTTTTAATTTTTTTTGCAATTGATAATAAAAGCAAAGGCAATAAAGTGAGACTCTACCAAATTAAAAAGTTTCTGTACATCAAAGATAATAATCAACAAAAAGAGAAGGAAAACCTATGAAATGGAGGAAAACATTTGTAAAACACCTATCTTACAAGAGTTTATTATCTAAAATATACAGGAATCTCTATAGGAAATAAATAATGCAGTTGAAAATAGGCAAAGAACCTGAATAAATATTTTTCCAGGAAACACATACAAATGGACAACAAATCCATTAAAAGTTGATGGACATCTCTGATCATTGTGAAAATGCAATTCCAAACCACAATATCACCTCCTATCTTTAGGTTGTTTGTTATGAAAAAGACAAGAGAAGGCAAATGCTGGGAAGAACATGTAGAAGAGAAACCTCTTGTACACTGTTAATGGGGATATAAACTGGTATAGCTGCTTTGGAAAGCAGTATGGAATTTCCTAAAGAAATTAAAAATAGAACTACCATATGTTCTAGTAATCCACTTTTGGGAACATATCCACAGGAAATAGAACATCAAAGAAATCTGCACTCCCATGTTTGTTGCAGCACTGAATCATTTTTCACAACAACCGATCTTTGGAAGCAACCCAAGTGTCCATCAATGGATAAGAAACTGTGATATATCATACATAAATATATACACACACATATGTACATATGGAATATTATTAGGCCTTAAAAAAGGAACTCCTACCATTTGTGATAACAGAGATGAACCTAGGGGGCATTATGATAAATGAAATTTGATAAAGACAAATACTGCCTCGTATTACTTATATATGAAATTGAAGACTAAAGTCAGACTCACTCAGAGTAGAATGGTGGTTGCTAAATCTGGGAGATGTGGGAAATAGAGGCTGTTAAAAGTGTACGAACATTCAGTTATATAAGATGAATATGGTATGAAGATCTCATGTATAACCTCATAACTGTAGTTGAAAATATTGTATAATCAAAACTTGCTTAATGAGTTGAACTTAGTGTTCTCACACACAAAAAAGGCAAATATGTGAAGTGATGGATAAGTTTACTAACTTGGTGATAGGAATCCTTTCAGGATAAGTACATTTATCAAAACAGCATGTTGAATACCAGTATCTTAATTTACTTATTTATAACTCAGTAAAGCTGGAGTAAAACCATTGTGTTGTCAACTTGCTATCATAGTCACTGGCACATAGTAAGACCTCAGTGGTTTTGACTTAACCATTAACTCTTTTTAGCAAATTATTTTGTTAAATCTTCCAAATTTATAGTTTTTCTAAAAACTCTATAAAATGTTATATTAAGTGTTAAAATATATTTGATATCAGTAAGAGTCAGAGAAAACGCTTTTAAAAACTCCAATGGATATCTCCCTTTCTTTTAAGAAAAAGAATAGCCTTCCACATTTAGGATTTGAATTATTTATTAGGATTAACCTTTGAAATTAAATAAATAAACATGAATAGGAAGCTGGAGATGAATCAATTGTATACATAATTAAAAAGTACAATAATTTTAGATTGTTTTTCTATTATTCTTTTTATTTTACCTGATTTTTTAACATTTAAGAATAACCCAGTTTAATATCTCAACTTTTAAATTTTCCCTTGTATACTTAATTCATTTTCCGTAAAGCCATTTATTCTTTTAAAACAGGTTCTAGGTGCTCATGGGATGGAGTCAGTTGTCTTATCTGAGTAGCTTACTGAGTAACCACCATTAGCAGAGAATAGATATTTTATTTTGAACCAGGAGATAGTGTTGTGCAGGGAACATTAGAAAATTACTTTCAGAGGAACAAATCAAAGCAGTGTAGAAATGGTATTTCAAGACTAGGGACACAAAACCAGTGTTTTTTAAGGTACATGCACTAATTTGAAGTTGGAGGTTTTATGAATGACTCAAAGATTAAAGTAATTTCTGTAAGGCATGTAAAGAATGCAGCTTAGGCTCACATTTTTTAAAAAACTGCATAACTGTATTTCTTAATTTTTAAATATATTTAAATAGTCTTGCTATCATAGTTTATGTGTATGTAGTCCTATATAACAGTAGGAATAAATGATCCCTTGTGTTTACTGTCATTTATGTAATTCAGTCTGAATATTCACATAAACTAGAAACAATCTATTCAGTCTCAATGATCTGTAAAAAGGACATGTAAAGCAGGAGAAAAGGACTTGAACCAGATGGACTAGTTAACAATAGAACATTTTACAAATTGCCAAGAAAATAAAAACAAGAGGTAAAATACCACAGCCTTGACAAGATCATTTCTGCTGACCCGATAGAAGCAGAGATAACTATGATGCTATATTTCTAACAAACATAATTGTTGTGTTCACTATAAGAACCAATTGTTCCTAGCCATGTGGAACCAAAATTAATTTCTAAATTATGAACCAACAGATTGCAAAAGCTTCCCTATCATTTAGAAGTAGAAAGACCCAGATGATTGACTTTATTGTTACAATGTTTAGGAAGAATGTTTAAGGAATATAAATTTTGCATTTTATATGGCAGGTTTCAGTGATCATGATTTTTCAAGAGTACAGAAAAAACAGGGACAATGATGTCAGCATCATGGTGGCATATAACTATCCTCATTTTGTTCCCTGCTCAACAACAAAAAGTCAACATCCTTCCATGAACAAAAGTGCCTTTGAGGAAACTGTATGATCAGTTCTATACACCAAGTGACCTGGGAGAAGTCTTGTCCTCCCATGATTCAAGTAAGATGGGCAAACCTTGATCCTAGCTGTGGAAACTATGCCTTTGTATTAATTCCAGCCCTTTTCAGCTTCAACTCAGGAACCACTGGAAAACACTGTCTCAATTACCCATAGATGAGGGGGCCTTTGAGGATGTCTAAATTTCTGAAGAAATGCCAGCACCCTGGCCAAAATAGAATATGAATTTAGACACATTGAAGTGGGCAAGAAAAATAGCTAGATTTTACCCGGATTGTCCTTCTCACATGGCAGCACAGCTTAGGGATATGAGAGATCCTCCTCAGTCTGTGATTCATCTCAAAGGGAAGAGGAAGAAGATGTGAATGAGGACCCAGCTTCTCCAGTTGTGTGGGACACTGCCAAAAGGGCTCATTTCTCTCTTGATCCATTGAGAGTATTGAATCGTGAGCAACACCAGTAGGTATCAGGAAGAGGCTGGGACAGTAACAGATAGATCTCTTAGAGGGTATTAGTTGTGGATACTACTATGTCATAAACTCCATCAAGAAGTCTGTCCACGAAGTATTAGGAATGCTTTACCTGCAGACCCCCACTAAATGGCCTACAGGCACCCCCAATGCTCCACGTGCCTCACCACATACATCCCTATGCTATCATTGGCTCCCTGTGTTTGAGGAAGTGAGAGAAAACTTTGACACATGACTTGTGAGCATGAGCCTGAAATGGGCCAAAATCTGTAGGCCAGGGAGAGACCACAAACTTGAGCTTTAGTGCCATTTTGGGGGAACAAAAGAGATGCTGCCAGCACTCAGCAGATGCACTGCAAGATCCAGAGATGTCATAAAAACTTGAGAATTCTACCACAAGAAAGAGCAAGAATTATGGAGCAGGTATACCTACAGAAGGTGTGAGATAGCTTCAGAATCTCTGCTAAGGCTGATGCAAGATATCTCTCTCCTGAAGGCACTTAGTTAAGACCGGAGGACATAACTGCTACAGTTTTCAAATGTGAAGGCAGCATTACAAAACTTGAAAGAGTATGAAACTTCAACATGATACCACCAAAGGGTTATAATAATCTATCAGTATCTGCACCAAAGACATGGTGATCTTCAGTTTACCCAGTAAAGAATTCAAAACAGCTATTTTAAGGAAAAACCAATGAATTATGAGAAAACAAGAAAGACAGTCCAACCAAGTCAGGAAAACAATACATGAATGGAATGAGATGTTTTAACAAAAAGAAATTATAAAAAATAACCAAATTATGGGACTGAAGAAAATGTTGAATGGAGAAAAAGACAACCTTAAAATAATAGTAGAGAATTTCAATACTACACTTTCAACAATGGATTGATTATCCAAACAGAAAATAAGTAAAGAAATGTTGGAAATGAGCTACAATCTAGACCAAATTTCAATCCAACAGCAGCACAATACACATTCTTCTCAAGTGTGCTTACAGTATTCTCCAGGATAGATCATAGGATAATAGGTCACAAAACAAATCTAAACAAATTCAAGAAGATTGACATTATACCAAATATCTTGTACCAACAACAATGATATGAAACTAGATAGCAAATAGGTGGAAAGCTGGAATATTTAAAAATATATGGAATTTTAACAACATATTCCTGAATAACAAGTGGGTTAAATGAAACGAATATAAACATATATTGAAACAAATTAAAAATTGAAACATAACATACTAGCATCTATAGGATGCTTCAGAAGCAGTTCTAAGAGATTTATAGTGATAAATTCCTATGTTAAGAAGAAAAACAGATTTCAAGTAAATAACCTAAAGCAGACAAACTTTATACCTCAAGGAACCAAAAAAAAAAAAAAAAAAAAGCCCAAAGTGTGTAGAAAAAGGAAATAACAAGGATCAAAGCAGAAATAAATATCAGAAATGATCAACATTTTTTAAAAGATAAACAAAATTGACATACCTATAGATATTTAAGAAAAAGACTCAAAATAAACAGTGGAAGAGGAGAGTTTATAGCTGATACCACAAAAATCCAAAGGTTCATGAGAGACTATTCAGAATAATTATTTGCCAGAAATTTGGATAACCTAGAATAAACAGAAAAGTTCCTAGAAACATACACTCTACCAAGATTGAATTATAAAGGAATAGAAAATCTGAACAGACTAATAACTAGTAGCAAGATTGAATCAATTATCAAAGTTATCCCAACAAAGAAAAACCCAGTGTTAGGTGGTTCTCTGGTGAATTCTACCAGTTAAAAATTAATGCTCCACTCTTTATCCAACTATTTCTCAAACTCTTCCCAGTAATCGAAGAGGAGGAGACACTCCCAAATATTTTATGAGGCCAGAATAACCTTGACACCAAAGATAGATAAGGACACCATGAAAAATGAAAACTAAAACTATCTAGATAATATAGATGTAAAAATTCTCAAGACAGTATTGAGACCAAATTTAAAAGCACATTAAAAAGACGTGCCTTTAAAAAATGATCCAAAAGTTATCCAAAAAATAAATAAAATAATCCCATTTGCAGTAGCATAAAAACAGTAAAATACCTAGAAATACATTTAACCAAGTAGGCGAGGGAACTGTAAATTATTATCAAGCAGGGTTTAACCCTGACATTCAAAGATTATTCAATATACAATGATCAGTAAATATGATACATTACATTAATAGAATAAAAAGTAAAAATCATTATCATAGTAGATATAGATAAGTCATTTGACAGAGTGTAACATTGTTTCATGTAAAAATGACTAAAATATTTGATTATAGAAGGAACATGTCTCAAAATAATAAAGGCCATGTACTACAAACCCAAAGCTGATATCATACTCAGTAGTAAAAGATTGAAAGCTTTTCCTCCAAGATCAGGGACAAATCAGTGGTACCCATTCTCACCGTCCCTATTTAGTATGGTACAGGAAGTCATTCCTAGAGTAATCAAGAAAGAAAAAGAAATAAAAGGTATCCAAATAAAAAATTAAGAAACAAAATTGTCTTTGCAGGTGGCATAATTTTACATATTTAAAATCCTAAAGATGCCATCAAAAAAATGTTAAAATTATGACTTCCCTGATGGTGCAACAGGGATCTGGTATCGTCACTGCAGTGACTTAGGTTGCTTGGGTTTGATCTTTGACCCAGAAACTTCTACATGCCACAGATGCATCCCCTCCAAAAAAAAAAAAAAAAAAAAAAAAAAACCCTAATCAACAAATTCAGTAAAGTTGCCAGATTTAAAATCAACATACAATGACTTGTGTTTCTATAAACTAACAATGAGTTATCCAAAAAATAAATAAAATAATCCCATTTGCAGTAGCATAAAAACAGTAAAATACCTAGGAATACATTTAACCAAATAGGCAAGGGATGTACACTGAAAACTGTAAGATATAATGAAAACAATTGAGGAATGAAACAGTAGATGAAAAGTTATTCCATGTATATGGATTGGTAGAACAAATAGTGCTAAACTGTCCACACTACCCGTAGCTATCAGTGGGTTCAATGTAATCCACAGAAACGTTATAACAGCTTTTTTCACAGAAATAGAAAAAAAAAAATCCTAAAATTTTCTTGGAACCTCTAGTCTCTCAGTAGCCAAAGCAATCCTGAGATTAAAAAAAACAAAGCTAAAATTGTGACACTTATTATTTCCAACTGTTCTACAGATATAGTAATCAAAACAGTATGGACTGTTATAAAAATACACTCATAGATTAATTGAACAGAATTTAGAGCCCAGAAATAAATACTCCCATTTCAACTATTACTTGACAAGGAGGCTAAGAATAATGAATGGAAAATGATAGTCTCTTCAAAAAGTTGTATTTGGAAAACTGGATAACCACATGGAGAAGAATGAAATTGGATTCCTATTTTATACCCTTCATATAGATTAACTCAAAATGGATTAAAGACAAACACAGAACCTGAAACCCTAAAACTCCTAGGAGAAAACAGAGGGAGATAGCTTCTTGGTCATGGAAAACAGCTATTTGGTCATGGCAGAGATTTTTGGATATGACACCAAAAGCTTAAGCAACAAAACTAAAATAAGTGGAACTATATCAAATTAAAAAGCTTTTGCACAACAAAAGGAAAAAGCATCAAGATGAAAGTGAACTGAAGAATGGAAGAAAACAGTTGTAAATTATACATTTGATACAGGATTAACATTGAAAATATATTTTTTAAAAACAACACACTAGCAAAAACAAAAAAAATTTAAAAATCCAATTTTAAAAAATAGAACTGAATAGACACTTTTCCAAGTAAGACACATAGATGGCCAACAGGTAGATGAAAAGATGATGCTCAACATCAGTAATTATCAGGGAAATACAAATCAAAACCTCTAAACTGTTATCTCATCTCAAAGACAAAAGATAACAAATTCTGACAAGGATGTGTGAGGGGGGAACCTTTGTGCACGCTTATGGAAATGTAAATTGGTATAGCTCCTACAGAAAACAGTATGAAGTTTCTTCAAAAAATAAAAATAGTATGACCATATATTTGTTTTACCAAACCCACTTTCGGTATATACCTAAAGGAAATGAAATAGGATCTCAAAGAGATAGCTCTACTCCCATGTTTACTACAGCATCATTTACAGTAGCCAAGATATGGAAACAACCTATGTGTCTGTGAACAGAGGAATGGATAAAGAAGATAGGATATAAATACACAATTGAATATTATTTAGCAATGGGAAAGAAATATATCCCACAGTTTGCAACAACATAGGTGGACTTGAAGGCAAGATGCTAAGTGAAATAAACTAGATAGATAAAGGCAAATGTCATGATACCACTTACCTGTGGAATGTAAAAAAGCTGAAAAGTCATGGAAATGGAAATTAGAGTGGTACTTATTAGAGTTTTAAGGGCTAGGGTAATGAGATTTTTGTCTAAGACTATATACTTCTGGTTGTAAGATGAATAAGTTCTGGGGATTTAATATACAGCATGATGATTAAAACTATAATAAGTTTATTCAGCAATAAACTTATTAACTAAATGAGACTGTATTATGAACTTGAAAGTTGCTAAGAAACTTAAAGTTTCTGACCACAAAAATAAATGAAAATTATGTGATGAGAGGAGGTGTAAGCTAACAGTATAGTTGTAATGTTTCAATTTGTAAGATAGCAAATCAACACTTTGTACACAAACAGTGTTACAAGTCAATAGACAAGGCAGTTTTCCCATCTTTCCAACTCATTTTCTTTCCCGTATATTTGTCCAATCTTAATGGCCAAAATTTCCAGAAGAAATTATATTTAGAATCTTATAACACGGCTATAACTACCAGAGATTTGTCCATTGGATTTTGACATGCTGAAATTAGAGAATCCTATATACACTAAGAGGTTTAAGATAAAGGTATACTAAGTATTTCCATGTAACATGGTCACCTGAGTGAACATCAATTTTAGAAATATTTATCTGTCTTAGGAGTAAACATCATTTAAGAAATTTTGGAGAAGTTTTGATTGTGGCTTAGAAGGTTAAGAATCTAACCAGTATCCATGAAGATGCGGGTTTGATCCATGACCTTGCTCAGTGGGCTAAGAATCTGGCATTGCTATGAGATGTGCTGTAGGACACAGACACAGCTCGGATTCCACACTGCTGTGGCAGTGGGATAGGCCAGCAGCTGTAGCTCCGATTTGACCCCTAGCCTGGGAACTTCCATTTTAATACTAAGGCATAATGACTACAAATTTCTTAATATCCTGTTACATAACACTCATTATCAAAAATTCAAAACATATACCATCTCATATCACTAGTTTATATTGATTTAAATTTCAGCACTATATCAGAAGATGTATTTTCAAAATTAGTTGCACATATCAGGGGAATAGCAGCAACCACTGAATATTAAACTCCCCTCCCAAGTAGAAGGGTAGAATGTGCTTTGGAATATACAAGTCTTTAGCCCAAAAAGGTGGTCTCACTGGAGACTGATAAAAGATGAGTTCTGAGAACCAAACTTTGGGCATCCTAATAATTATAATAACAGTAATTATTACTGTGCTTTGCATTTTTTACTTGATTAATTATTCTATTTATGTTCAGTACACTTTTAGAATGAAAATTTGCAGGGTTCATTACTATATCTCATTGCTGTTGCTTTCTGGAAAATCACCTTTTTGATAAAACAGCTCTTTTGTAGTTTTAACTTTAAAAATCAAAAAGGATTTTATGTGTTCAAATTAATGGCAACATTAAAGTAAAATTATAATATTTGTTAGGAAATTTTCAAGGAGTAAAAAGATGTCTTAATAGTTCATCATTTGTAGTTTGCCTCATATAGGCCCTGTGGCATGGACATTTATTAGTTTATTATATTCACTATGTGGCTTATATAATAGGCAAATATATCCACAAAGCTATTACCCGTTTTCAGCATCCTCAGGGATTTTTCATCTCATGTCAGTGATCAGAAGTTAAATGTTTTTAATGAAACAGTATTTAGCTTGGGTTCTTTCTCAGTGTGTGATTGCTTTGAATTCTACTCTGCGTCGTAATGTAAAAAATGATAAGAAATCCAAAAGAAAGTAAAGTCAATTCTGCAGAAAGAAAATAATGTCTTTTGAAACCTGTTTTCTTGAAAGGAATGTGCCCCTTCCAAAAGAGTTACTTCAGGAAGTTTGGTCTATAGCTTTGGAATGTTACTTAAGAGAAACATCCAACAAACTAATAATCACTCTTTCAAGAACTCATAAATAACATTTTAAATGGAAGCAGCTAATTTTACAAAACCCCAACAGGTACTAATCATTGTACTAAACCTTTCATAGAAGTGCTTTCATTTAATCTTTACAAGACCTCGTACAATGAGTATTTGGAAATAGACCAGTAACTCAAAGATATTCACCTGAAGAAATTCAAAGTAATTACATTTAAAATAAACACTAGTACTGTATATTTTAATTTTTAGCATGGTGATTGTTTGTTCGTGTTATTGTCTATTAGAAATATATTACTTAAATATATTAGCCTAAGTATTTTTTAAAGGAGCCTAGGTATAGTCTTTGAGAATTCAGGCCAACATTTTATTCAAAGTAGATTATATTTTAATTAAAAAAATGAAAACTCAGCAATTTAACTATTTGCAGTAAACAATATATTATTATAGAAAAAAATTTAAAATCTTTGTGATTCTTTAATATTTTACAAGTTACATGCTTTTAAAATCTAAACTATTTTATTTTCCAGCATTAGATAGTAATTATTTTAGTTTTAGAAAGACATAATTTATGAGTAAACAGACCTAGGAAGTGGTATCAAAAAAACCATTGGAAGCAGTGGGATAAATACAGAATTATCAGGTATAATAGTATTCTTTATAAAATTCTTTTTTTTTTTTTTTTTTTTTTTTTTTTTTTGTCTTTTCTAGGATCGCATCCGTGACATATGGAGGTTCCCAGGCTAGGGGTCTAATCGAAGCTGTAGCCTCCGGCCTTCACCAGAGCCACGTCTGAGACCTACACCACAGCTCACAGCAAAGCCTGATCCTTAACCTACTGAGTGAGGCCAGGGATTAAACTCATGTCCTCATGGACGCTAATCGGGTTCCTTATTGCTGAGCCATGATGGGAACTCCTGGTAACTAGGTTTTACAAAATCTTTTGAGTCTGTTTCTTAAAAGAAGAGGATACTAATGAACCTTTGTATTTTTAATAATTAAAAAAATTTAAGTCTATAATTTTATGTTTTTTTTTCACTTAACATGCAAGAGAAATTAGTGCACAAAAGTATCCATTGCAATTTTATCAATAATGGAAAAAAAAAAAAACGAAAGTATGTCCATCACGATAAAAATTAAGAAAAAAATGTAGTAAATCCATATGTTGAAAAAAAAAATGAACAGAAAGCTCAATTAAATAGAGTTGGGAGGAAAAAGTAGGATATAGTATGTCCTGTGATGATAGCAAAGGCCAGTAGGGAGAAAGACTTCTCTTCTTTCCTGACAAGACTCAGCCAGTGCAAAAACATGGGCTCTTTGTTTACTATAACCCTCTCAACTTTTTTTTTGTTTTCCTTTCCAAATAGTAGTTATCTACAGATTCCAAATAAACCTATCTTTGCTGGAGAAATATGTGGCAGTCTTCTGTATTAGGTCAACATTTACATAGATGCACACACATCCATTCTCTTTCAGATTCTTTTCCCGCATAGATTATCTCAGAATGTTGGGTAGAGTTTTCTGTGCTGTACAGAAGGTCCCTATTGGCCAAATACTCCATATACTGCAGTGTACATATGCCAATCTGCAACCCCCAGTCCATATCCTCCTCTTCCCCTTTGGTAACTATGGCTTTTTTGTTGTTTTTGTTTTTTTGTTTGTTTTGCTTTTTAGGGCTGAACTGATGGCATGTGGAAGTTCCCTGGCTAGGGGTCGAATCAGGAGTTCCCGTCATGGCACAGCGGAAATGAATCCAACTAGGAACCACGAGGTTGTGGGTTCAATCCCTGGCCTCACTCAGTGGGTAAAGGATCCAGTGTTGCCGTGAGCTGTGGTGTAGGTCTCAGATGGCTGGAATCCTGTGTTGCTGTGGCTGTGGTGTAGGCTGGCAGCTGTATCTCCTATTAGATCCCTAGCCTGGGAATCTCCATATGGCACAGATGCAGCCCTAAAAAAAAAAAAAAAAAAAGACATGGGCTCTTTGTTTACTATAACCCTCCCAACTTTTTGTTTTGTTTTGTTTTCCTTTGCAAATTGTAGTTGTCTACAGATTCCAAATAAACCCATCTTTTGCTGGAGAAATATGTGGCAGTCTTCTGTATCAGTTTAGCATTTTGTGGCTCATGTGGGTATGAGAGGAGACTCCTGATTGTTTTGGGGTCCTGTGATGTCCTGTGATGATAGCAAAGGCCAGTAGGGAGAAAGACTCCTCTTCTTTCCTGTGTGCAAATATGTGTGTTCCCCACAGTTGAGTCCATTGTTGCTCACAATTTTTCTCACTAGCCCTGGAGTTTGAAGGTATGTTATTTTCCTGAATCTGAGTCCCCACCCTCTCTGCCTTTGAAATTTTCCAAGTTTTATTTAGGATCTATTTAAAGGTTTCAACTTTCTGGTAAAGGCCTTGATCAGTATGCAAATACTCACTAAGTCCAATTTTGAGATAAGAGTGACAGTAACTGGCTAGCCACTGGTCTTTTCTCTGTGGAAAAGGTGCTGCTTCTCCTGAAGTCTATCCTTTTGAGAACAGGGGTTGTTTCTCAGAAACAGTGCTGCGTTTTTAAACCTTTGGCCTATACTTTTGGAAGGGCTCTTTTCTGGAAGCTGACTGAAGAAGGCTTTGGCCTGATTCTTCTGGGACTAGGCTGTTTCCTTCGGTTTTTTATTTTTGGTTCTGCTTTTGTTTTTGTTTTACTAAGAACATTAAATATTTATTTAATAATAACATTGGAATTAAATATTGAGCAAGAATTTTTTAAATGTCTAATGTTGTGAATTGATCCTATAATTATGAATAGGTGTAGTCACTTATGGAATTTTATATTTTTAAGAAATTTTATAATTTTCTATTTACATTGAAATCTTTTTTGTTTTAATTATTGGAGTATAGTTGATTTAAAATGTTTTATCAGTTTCAAGTGTATATTAAAGTGAATAACTTATACATATACATCCTTTTATTCCCACATAGGTTATTACAGAATATTGAGTAGATTTCTTGTGCTATAGTTATCCTTTTTAGTTATCTATTTTATATATAGTGGTATGTTTATATGTTAATCCCATGCTCCTAATTTATTCCCCTCTCCATGCAGTTTTCCCTTTGGTAACCATAAGTTTGGTTTCAAATTCTGTGTGTTTTGTTTCTGCTTTATAAATAAGTTATTTTGTATATTTTTATTAGATTCCACATATAAATAATATAATATTTGTCTTTCTCTGACTTTATTTATTATGATACTCTAAGTCCATCCATGTGGTTGAAAATTCCAATCTTTTTATGGCTGAGTAATATTCCATCAATGGACATTTAGGTTGCTTCCATGTCTTGGCTATTATAAATAGCACTGCAGTGCCCAGTGGGGTGCATGTATCTTTTTGAATTGCAGTTTTCTCTAGATATATGATCAGGAGTGCTATTGCTGGGTCATATGGTAGTTCTGTATTGAGTTTTTTAAGGAACCTCCATACTGTTCTCCATAGTAGTTGCACCAGTTTACCTTCCCCCCAACAGGTTAGGAGGGTTCCCTTTTCTCCACACCCTCTCTAGCATTTATTGTTTGTAGACTTTTTGTTGAGTATTCTGACTGGTATGAAGTCATACCTAATTGTAGTTTTGATCTGCATTTCTTTAGTAATTAATGCTGCTGAACGTCTTTTTTATGTGCTTTTTGGCCGTCTGTCTGTCCGCTTTGAAGAAATGTCTATTTAGATCTTGTCACCATTTTTTGATTACGTTTTTTGCTTTTTTAATATAAAGTTGCATGAGGTATTTGTATATTTTGGAGATTAAGCCCTTGTCAGGCACTTTGTTTGCAAAGATTTTCTCTCATTCTGTGGGTTGTCTTTTCATTTTTTAATCGTTTCCTTTGCTGTGCAAAAGCTTTTATGTTTAATTAGATCTCATTGGTTTATTTTGTTTTTATTTGTATTACTCTAAAAGGTAGATCCAAAGAGATACTGCTGTGATTTATGTCAGAGAGTGTTCTGACTATATTTTCCTCTAGGAATTTTAGTATCTGGCCCTTTGTTTAGGTCTTTAATCCATTTTGAGTTTATTTTTGTGTATGGCATTAGAGACTGTTCTAATTTCATTTTTTTCATATAGCTGTCCAGCTTTCCTAGCACCATTTATTGAAGAGACTGTCTTTTCTCCATTGTATATTCATGTCTCCTTTGTCAGAAATTAGTTGAACATAGATGTGTGGGTTTATTGTTGGACTTTCTATCCTATTCCACTGATCTGTATTTCTTCTTTTGTGCCAGTACCTTACTTTTTTGATGATTGTAGCTTTATAGTATATTCTGAAGGCAGGGAACCTACTTCCTCCAGTTCCACTTTTCTTTTTCAAGGTTGTTTTGGCTGTTCAGTGTCCTTTTTGTTTCCATACAAATTCCAAAATATTTTATTGTACTTTTGTGAAGAATTCCATTGGTAATTTCAAAGAAGTTACATTGAATCTGTAGATTGCCTTGGATTGGCTTGCAAACTGTTTGAATTGAGCCATTTATGATGTAAGCCATTTAAGCTTATATTTTTCTTCAGAGGAAAAATTCCCAGGAAATAGCATCTCAATTACCTAATATTTTGAGCTCTAGCCCACTCCCCCCACATGCACTCTTGCTGATTTTGTTTGAAAACCACAGTCCTTCCTCATAAATGGACCACCTGACCAAAGTCAATTTAGGATGCCAGTGGCCTTTATGGGGAATTTTGAAATTCCTAAATTTAATTTTCTTAAAATCGAATTGGACTACAATAGCTCAAAAAGTTCTAGAAAAAGTGAATGTTTATTTTGATTGGTATTTTGAGGTTTTCTAACATTATCAGGAGTCTAAAGTTACCTCTCTGTAAAATAAGATTTAAGATTAACTGAGACAAATAAATGATTAATGAAAAATAAAATGGCTCACAGAGCCCCAGGCTCTTTTTCCTTGATTTCTTTATCTCAAGCTCCAGATCCAGCACCATTTTCTTCTTTCCTTTCTATATTACCTATGCTTCTACTATACTCTCAAATCCATCATACTAATTCTCCCACCAAGCTTCCCCTCTTCTTTAAGCTCTTCTCATTCTCTGTTCCTTTGAACATGTTAGAACTGGCCCTTTCAAAATTAAGCCTTCTCAGGATCCAAAAGCTAAAATCTTACTTGCTTTTTTTTGTTTTTTGTTTTTTGTTTTTTGTTTTTGTTTTTGTTTGTTACTGCTGAGCTATGACAGGAACTCCCCAAACCCTTAATTTGGTAAGCTCCCTGGACAAAAACTAAATTGTGAACCATAGACAAATATTTCCCAGAGTATTTGAAGATTCTCACAGTTTTGCTGAGGAATTTAAGGTAGTCATTCAGACTCCTCAGTTCGATTTCTCTGACTTATATTGCATCGTTCATATGCTTGTAAGTGAAGGCCAGGCCCAACATTGAATGAAAACTACTAATTGTGAAAGTCCTGAAGGGTCTCTGGAATTATAAATGGGAGACCAGCTCACTAGCTTACTATATACCATTATGACTGGTCAATCACTAGGCAATTTCTTCAAGCAGTATCTAGGGCTTTTCTATCTATCTATCTATCTGTCTATCTACCTATATATCTATTTATTCATTTATATTGTTATTTCCCCAATACAATTTTTTTTGAATTAGGAAGATGTGGTATATATACACAATGAAATACTACTCAGCCATAAAAAAGAATGAAATAATGCCATTTGCAGCAACATGGATGGAACTAGAAACTCTCATGCTGAGTGAAGTAAGTCAGAAAGAGAAAGACAAATACCCTAGGACTTTTCAAAAGCCTATTGATTGGAACATAATTCAGGCTTGCATGCCAAAATATGACAAATGATTCATGATTTGACCTGAATTCAAATGATTCATGATAAAGACATTAGGTTTCAAATTATTTTTAAAGAAAATTCCGGTCTTCCTTCATATATTTATTCCACCTTGGTAGCTTTAAATTCGATGTTTATTAGAACTGGAACCCTATTCTTCTAGTAAAAAGGACCAGAATGGAATGAGAAACTGTTTCCACTCCAGATTTGGTTTATCTGGCAAACCACCTCTCTCCTATTGTAGTTAGAGTCCCCTCCAAGGAAGACCACCAAGATTAATCTTCAACTTCAATTTCCTAAAGAAAACCCAAACCTCCTACTTTCTGCTGTTATTGCAAAGAGCCAGAACAGTGAAAGAGAGATTGTTACAAATTCTAGCACTTTAGTCACATTAGCTTAGCTTTGAAACCAGCCTTTCTAATACCTTGCCAATTCTCAATGACAAGGCTCCTGGGAACTACAGGGGCTCTTTCGCAACCTCTTTCTTAAGCGACTTGGAAAAACATTTCTTAGGATTGGGTATGTTGATGGAAATGATCAATAAATAATATGTACTAGGAATAGAAGAGAGTTTTATTAGAGGCAGTAATAGGCACAGATTCAAAAATCACTTGAATTGTGTTCTGTTGGACTCATCAATGAGTGAGGCTTATATAAGCAAATACCATAAAATTATTTAAGTTGTTTGTCAAGAATTATTATTTGAGCTGGCAAGAAGTATGAGTGCTTGTTGAGCAAGTATTGGTTGGGGTCTGAAATTATAGCATAGTTGTGAGAGGAGACCTTGAGACCATAAGGTTGCAACTAGCAGCTGCTAGAAGATATTGTTTTGAGGGTAGCTTGTGGTATCCTTGAGTTGGTTATAGTTCAGAAAATTCATGTCCTCAGTGGTATTGTCCACATCTACAATGGCTGCCAGGCTCCATCTTGAAAACCTGAACCACAGGTACACCATTCCGACTTTGAAATGCATTATTTTCTTTAATGATTGAAGCAGATGTATAATGCACATTTGATTAGGCAACAAAACAGGCAGTTCTAGTTTGTGCAAAATTCATGCCAAATCATGTTTAAGCAAGAATGACTTCTCCTGTACCTCAGCATGTGAAAATTTCATCTGTCAGTATGAATCTCTTCCAGTCCTAATTGACACCAGAGACACACTCTTGGTGCTTTGTCTCACTACTGTATTCCAGCTCCTGCCTTGGAGTAGCAAAACATTTCAAATAGTGTAGATTTATCATGAACTTCAACAGTTTCCAGCCTCTGAACCTATTCTCTTTTGTTTAGCCCCCCTGAGAGATGCCCATTCTTATCTCCTTGGTTCCTCTACCCTTATCCATTTATCAGGCTGAAGCCTCTTAGAATAGTATCATGATGAAATTTCTTTTTTTCCAAAAAGGGAAAATAATTGTAGACATTGACGGTAGTTACCAAAGTAAGTCACCAGGTGAATTAAATTACCCTTTGACATCTTTTATTTGTTCTATTGCTGATGTTACTAGAGTAGATTCTGGAAATTGTCATCATTTGTCTTTATTAAATCAGCTACCACTTTCCTTAGGGGCAAAATCTCCAACTGATGTTGGCAAAATTCATAATGTGTCTATCATCAGGATACAAAAAGATACCCCCCCAAAAAAAAAGCCTCTTCCCAGAATTAATCAATACCCTATACGTATTGACCCGAAAGAAGTCCTTCGAGGCAGAATAGCCTATAATAGAAGATTGTATGGCTCAAGTCCACATCCATTGTATTAGCCCCTAAAACACTTCCATATTACTGGTGAGAAAACCTAAGTGTTGAGGGTGGAGGTTGTCCATGATCTCTGAGCAAGAAACAGTATTGTTATTCCTCATAACAACCATTCCTACCAAAAGTAAAAATTTAACTGTGATTGATATATGTGGTGCATTCTTTAGTATTCCAGTTGATAAAGCTTTCAGAGCAGGATTGTATTCAAAAGGGGCGATTATAAAATATAAACACAAACTTCAACTAAACAGGAAACCAGAAGGGGGAGCTCTTATGCCCTGCTATGATACTAGAACCCTACAGAAGGAATGAAGACTCATGTCCTTTCCTGGGAAGTGAAAAACTATGGACTCTGTTTACTGTAGCCTCTCCAATTTCCTTTTCCTCTCTCTGAAAGCACTCACTCTTTTCCTTGCCTCCTGGGGAGTTGAACATGGCTCACCACGACTGAAGACCTTAAATTGGAATTCTCTGTCGGTGCTGAACAAACAAACCCATGTTTGCTGGAGAACTTTCTGGAAGTCTTTTTGTTTTAGGTCAACAATATAGGATAGTCAGAAAAATAAGAAAGAAAATTAACCGGTAATATTTTGGAGTAATCTTAGAGATTTCCTAGTTTTATGTAGAAGTTTACTAATTTATAGTGCAAAAATATTAGAGAGACTTTGTTTTAGATCTACCAGTTTAATTTATAATATTTATCAGATTAAGTACCTGAGAGGAATATTAATTGAAATATTTTAAAAGTAAATTTTGGGCATCTAGAACTTTAAAATTTGTAACATCAGTAAATTGAGAATTATTAAACTAAGGTAAATTTACCAGTGTTTATTTCTTTGAGCAGAACTGCCCTCTAGGTCATCAGAATAAACAAAAGCAAAAACAAAACAAGCAAACACCCTGTTCATTTTAAATGTAACAGCGAGCAGTAAGCACAAATTCAAGTTTAAGATGAAAAGAGATCACATTCTAATAGTCCCTTGGATTTTTTAACAGATTTTTATAGGAAAGCACTTTGACCTGAAATACTGTTTAATGGTCTGTGGATGCCAGCTATAGAGTTCTATCTCTTTTGACTAACTTTTTGTGCCTTTTGTAAATGTGCTTATAAATGCACAGATAATGATGCTTTACTTATTGGCATGGATTCTGTGCAGTTTAACAGTTTTTGGAGAATGTAAAAGAACTGTAATTTTCTCAGCCTTACAGTTATATAGTGAGATTTATTTTTCAAGTTGTATTATCCCCTCCAGTTTATATCTCTCCTTTTCTATACTTATATGTAATATGGTAAATAAATACAAATCTCCAGGGGATAATTTATTTTCCTTAATTATTACTACCTTTCATTTTTTTAGTAAAAGTGCATGCTGTGCTATCATAATGGTAATAATAAAGTAACATTAATTATTCACCTAGCAGCAGCCTGAAAAGCAAAGGTACATAGAAGGAGGAGAGAGTCTGAAAGATAAGTTAATGAGATCATTATCAGTATGTTTCAGTATGTTTTTACATACTTCCCACCTCCAAGCTTTATAGTTTCATAATACTTCATCATGAGTATGAGTTTCTATATTCTCCTGACAAAAAGTTTTTTCTCTTAGCAATTAGAATAAAATTAAATTTTAAATAGGAAAAGCTTTTAAGTGGAATTTAACATTCCTAAGGCTACCTCCCTGGACTCCTGTTAGCATGTCTTATTTAAGTATCTGAAGTAAAAGCACATTTCTCCTTTGTTATACATTTCTAAATTTTCATTACCTCCTTATAAACAATTAAATCACAAAGTAAGCAAAGCCAATTGAATGGTGACTGAACAGCCATCACTACTGCATGGTATTAAAAATTGAAAGTGAACACCATTTAGCTTTACCAGCTAATTTAGTTAGGTATCACCCTAAGGCATCAACACCATTTATCACTATCAATGCAGCCCGGCATGAAGGCACAATCACTGGTAGCTTTTACAAAGCAAATTAAGAACATTTAAAGTTTTATTTGCTCAGGAAAGGAAAACAAACATTTAATATTCTTTATGTATACATTTTTGTGGTCAATCCCATGTCATAATCAGATATTTAGAATAAATGCTAATAGAAGATATGCTGCTGCATGTTAATTATTTATGGTTCTCAGATTCCTGAATGTCATAAAAATTAAAGTCTCAAAAGGCTATGGTTATGTTGAAAAATAAATTATATTCAAAATGGAAGGGAAACTCCACTTTCTTTTTTTTTAAATAGTTATTTCCCCAATACAATTTTTTTTTTCTACAGCATGGTGACCCAGTTACACATACATGCAGACATTCCATTTTCTCACATTATCATGCTCCATCATAAGTGATTAGACATAGTTCCCAGTGCTACACAGCAGGATCTCATTGCTAATCCATTCCAAAGGCAATAGTTTGTATCTGTTAACCAAAAGCTCCCCAACCACCCTACTCCCTCCCCCTCCCCCTTGGCAACCACAAGTCTATTCTACAACTCCATGATTATCTTTCCTGTGGAAAGGTTAATTTGTGCCATTTATTTAATTCCAGATATAAGTGATATCATATGGTATTTGACTTTCTCTTTCTGATTTACTTCACTCAGTAGGACAGTAGGACAGTCTCTAGTTCCATCCAGGTTGCTGCAAATGACATTCTTTTCTTTTTTATGTCTGAGTAGTACTCCATTTTGTATATATACCACATCTTCCTAATCTAGTCATCTGTTGATGGACATTTGGGTTGTTTCCATGTCTTGGCTATTGTGAATAGAGCAGCAGTGGACGTGTGGGTGCATGTGTCTTTTTCAAGAAAAGTTTTGTCCAGATATATGCCCAAGAGTAGGATTGCTGGGTCATATGGTAGCTCCATGTACAGATTTCTAAGGTACCTCCATATGATCTCCATAGTGGTTGTACCAGCTTACATTCCCACCAACAGTGCAGGAGGGTTCCCTTTTCTCCACAGCCTCTCCTGCATTTGTGATTTGTGGACTTACAAATGGTGGCCATTCTCACTGGTGTGAGGTGGTATCTCATGGTAGGTTTGATTTGCATTTCTGTAATAATCGGGGATGTTGAGCATTTTTTCATGTGCTTGTTGGCCATCTGTCTGTCTTCCTTGGAGAAATGTCTATTCAGGTCTTTTGCCCATTTTTCCATTGGGTTGTTGGCTTTTTTGCTGTTGAGTTGTATAAGTTGCTTGTATAGTCTAGAGATTAAGCCCTTGTCAGTTGCATCGTTTGAAACTATTTTCTCCCATTCTGTAAATTGTCTTTTTTGTCTGTTTTTTGTTTTCCTTTGCTGCACAAAAGCTTTTCAGTTTAAGGAGGTCCCATTGGGTTATTTTTGCTCTTATTTCTGTTACCTTGGGAGATTGACCTGAGAAAATATTCATGAGGATGATGTCAGAGAATGTTTTGCCTATGGTCTCTTCCAGGAGTTTGATGGTGTCTTGTCTTCTATTTAAGTTATCCATCCATTTTGAGTTTATTTTTGTGCATGGTGTGAGGGTGTGTTCTAGTTTCATTGACTTGCATGCAGCTGTCCAGGTTTCCCAGCAAGACTTGCTGAAAAGACTTTCTTTTTCCCCTTTCATGTTCTTGCCTCCTTTGTCAAAGGTTAATTGACTATATCTATTCTGTTCCATTGGTCTGTCTGTCTGTTTTGATGCCAGTACCACACTGTTTTGATGACTGTGGCTTTGTAATATTGCCGGAAGTCTGTGAGAGTTATGCCTCCTGCTTGGTTTTGGTTCCTCAGCATTGCTTTGGCAATTCTGGGTCTTTTGTGGTTCCATATAAATTTTTGGATTGTTTGTTCTAGTTCTATGAAAAATGTCATGGGTAATTTGATAGGGGTTGCATGAATCTGTAGGTTGCTTTGTGTAGTATGGCCAGTTTTACAATATTAATTTTTCTAACCCAGGAGCATGGAATATCTTTCTATTTCTTTACATCTTCTTTAATTTCCTCAATTAATGTTTTGTAGTTCTTGGCATATAAGTCCTTCACCTCCTTGGTCAGGTGTACTCCAGTTATTTGATTTTTTGGGGTGCAATTTTATTTTTTTATTTTTCAAATTTTTTGACTTTTTGTCTTTTCTAGGGCCGTTCCTGCAGCATATGAAGGATCCCAGGCTAGGGGTCTAATCGGAGCTGTAGCCAATGGACTACGCCAGAGCCATAGCAACTGCAGATCCAAGCCATGTCTGCAACCTACACCACAGCTCACCACAACATGGGATCCTTGGCTCACTGAGCAAGCCCAGGGTTCAAACCCGCAACCTTATGGTTCTTAGTCGGATTTGTTAACACTGAGCCACAACGAGAACTCCCTGGGGTGCAATTTTAAAAGGCATTGTATTTTTGTATTCCTTTTGTAATATTTCATTGTTGGTATACAGAAATGTGACTGATTTCTGAATGTTAATCTTATATCCTGCTACTTTGCTGAATTTGTTAATTAGTTCAAGTAGTTTTTGGGTTGAGTTCTCAGGGTTTTCTCTGTATGGTATTATGTAATCTGCATACAGTGACCATTTTTGCTCTTCTCTTCCTATTTGGATGCCTTTTACTTCTTTTGTTTCTCTGATGACTGTGGCTAGGACTTCCAGTACTATGTTGAATGACAGTGGTGAGAGTGGACATCCTTGTCTTGTTCCAGATTTTAGTGGAAAGGCTTTCAGCTTTTCTCCCTTGAGTATTATACTTGCTGTGGGTTTGTCATAAATGGCTTTGATTATGTTAAGGTATATTCCCCCTATACCCACTTTGGCGAGAGTTTTGATCATGAATGGATGTTGATCTTTGCCAAAAGCTTTTTTGCATCTATTGAGATGATCATGTGATTTTGACTTTTCTTTTGTTAATGTGGTGTATGATGCTGATTGATTTGAGCATGTTGAACCATCCTTGTGAACCTGGGATGAACCTCACCTGGAAGTGGTGTTTGATCTTTTTTATATGTTGTTGGATGCTGATAGCTGAAATTTTGTTGAGAATTTTTGTGTCTATATTCATCAAACATATTGGCTGATATTTTTCTTTTTTGGTCGTATCTTTGTATGGTTTTGGAATTAGGGTGATGGTGGCATCGTAGAATGTCTTTGGGATTGTTCTTTCTTCCTCAACCTTTCTAAAAAGTTTAAGAATGATGGGTATGAGTTCCTCTTTGTATGTTTGGTAGAATTCACCTGTGAAGCCATCTGGTCCTGGGCTTTTATTTGTAGTGAGTGTTTTTATGATGTATTCAATTTTATTTCTAGTGATCAGTCTGTTCAGTTGGTGAAATATCCTCTTGATTAAGTTTTGGCAGGATGTAAGATTCTATAAAGTTGTCCATTTCTTCCAGATTGTCAAATTCGTTGGCATATAGTTGTTCATCATATTCTCGCATGGTTTTTTGTATTTCTGCTGTATCTGTTGTGATTTCTCCTTTTTCAATTCTAATTTTGTTTACTTGCATTCTTTCTCTCCTCTTCTTAGTGAGTCTAGCCAGAGATTTGTCAATTTTGTTTACCTTTTCAAAGAACCAGCTCTTGGTTTTATTAATTTTCTCTATTGTTTTTTGAATCTCTATGGATTTCCTCTTTGATCTTTATAATTTCCTTCCTTCTCCTGACTTTAGGTCTTTTTTGTTCTTCTTTTTCTAATTCATTTAGGTGTTGGATAAAGTTGTCAATATGAGATCTTTCTTCTTTTTTGAGGAAGGCCTGTATTGCTATGAATCTCCCTCTGAGCACTGCTTTCATGGTGTCCCATAGATTTTGAGAGTTTGTGTCTTCATTATCATTTGTCTTGAGGTATTTTTTAATTTCCTTCTTGATTTTCTCATTGACCCATTGGTTTTTAGTAGCATGTTGTTTAGTCTCCATGTAGTAGGTTTGTTCTCATTTCTTTTCCTGTGGTTGATTTCTAGTTTCATACCATTGTTGTCAGAGAAGATACTTGAAATAATTTCTATGCTCCTAAATTTGTTGAGGTTAGCTTTCTGCTCCAATATGTGATCAATTCTTGAAAATGTTCCATGAGCACTTGATAAGAATGTTTATTCTGATTTTTTTGGATGTAGTGTCCTGAAAATGTCAATTAAGTCTAACTTTTCTATTGTTTCTTTTAGGATCTCTGTTGCTTTATTGGTTTTCTGTCTAGAGTATCTGTCCTTTGGTGTGAGTTGGGTATTAAAGTATCCTACTATGATTGTATTCCCATCAATTTCTCCCTTTATTTCAGTTAATATTTGTTGTATGTATCTGGGTGCTCCTGTATTTGGGGCATATATGTTCACAATAGTAATATCTTATTGAATGGATCCCTTAATCATTAAATAGTGTCCTTCTTTTTCTTTATGGCTTTTGTTTTAAAGTCTATTTTGTCTGATATGAGTATTGCAACTCCTGCTTTCCTGTCATGTCTGTTGGCATGAAATATTTTTTCCCACCCCTTCACTTTCAATCTATATGTGTCCTTTGTCCTAAGGTGGGTTTCTTGTAGGCAGCAGATTGAAGGTTTTTGCTTTTTTATCCAATCAGTCACTCTGTGTCTTTTGATTGGAGCATTCAGTCCATTGACATTTAAGGTGGTAATTGATAGATGATTATTTATTGCTATTTTAAACCTCATTTTCCAGTTGAATCTATGATTCTCCATTCTTTCTTTTTTTGGTTGGATGGTCTCTAATTATTTTCTGCTTGAGTGTTTTTCTTTTCATTTTTTTGTGAATGTAATGTTTGGTATTGATTTGTGTTTGCCCTGTTTTTAAAGTAGGTTAACCCCTTCCTATAATTGTGTGTTTTACCCTGATAGTCCTGTAGGTTCAAACACTTCATTACCATACTAAAATTTAAAAAAAAATAAGAAAAGAAGCTATTTCCTTACTTCCCTTGCCCACATTTTAAGATTTTGATGTCTCTCTTTTTTAAATTTTATATTGTTTTAGACATGTTCATGATTAACTCTGAATGCTGGCTTATTTGAGTGACTGCTCTCTGTTTGTGGTTTCCTCCATCCTGTTCTTCCTCTTTTTTTTTTTTTTTTTGATTTAGAGAAACCCTTTCACTATTTCTTTTAGAATGGGTTTTGTATTGCTATATTCTTTTATCTTTTGTTTGTTGGAAAAAAATTTTTTCCCCTTCTAATTTAAATGATATTCTTGCTGGGTAGAGTATTATAGGTTGCATTTTTTTTTCCTTTCAGTGTTTTAAATATCTCCTGCCATTCCCTCATGGCCTATAGAGTTTCTGTAGAGAAATCAACTGATAGCCTTCTGAGGGTTCCCTTATAAATGACATTTTGCTTTTCTCTTGCTGCCTTTAGGATCCTCTCTTTATCATTAACTTTTGCCATTTTTATTATAATGTGACTTGGTGTGGATCTGTTTGGGTTCAGCTTGTTTGGGGCCTTCTGTGCTTCCTGTATCTTGAAATCAGTATCCTTTAGTTTTGGGGGTTTTCCAGCAATGATTTCTTCAAATATATTTTCCATCCCCTTATCTTTTTCTATTCCTTCTGGAATTCCTCTTATGCGTAGACTGGCCCACTTTATATTATCCCATAAGTCTCATATATTGCTTTCATGTTTGGTTTTCTGTCTGCTGTCCTGTTTGGGTGATTTCCATTATTCTATCTTTCATATCACTAATTTGTTCTTCTGCATTATTCACTCTGGTTTTTACTGCCCTAAGCTCAGTTTGTATCTCTGCAAATGAATTTTTTAGTTTTTCTTGGATCTTCCTTATATTTTCTAGTTCCTTTCTGAGGGAGTCTGTATTACTGTTATATCTTCTCTTAATTCCTTCAGTATTTTCAGTATCTCCCTTTTGAACTCCAAGTCTGTCAGACTGCAGAGGTCTGTTTCATTGTTGACTGCTTTAGGTAAGTTCTCCTATTGGTTTAACTGGGAATGGTTTCTGAGCTTCTTCATCTTGCTTGTTACTTTCTTTTTCTTGGTGTAGGTGTACTCCCTGTGGCTGGGCAGGGTTTGCCCTGGCGCTGCTGTGGAGTGTTTCCCGAGGTCTGGTGGTGTTGACAGGTCTTCTTTGAGGCAGCAGGGCATTTCCCAAGGGTGGGTGGGGCTAGCAGGGTCACTCTGAAGCAAAGGAGGACTTCCCAAGGGCAGGCAGGACTGGCAAGTCCACACTGCAATGAATGCAGACTTACTGTGGCCCAGCAGAGCTTGCTCTGGTGTTTCTGGGCTGTGGAGTTCTTCCAGGGTGTGGGCAGTTCTGGGCAGCTGCTCCACACGAGTGTAGCACCTCCCATGGGCAGGAGTAGACAGCAGGGCTGCTGGGAGACAAAGGGGCTCTTCCCCTGGGCAGCAGAACTAGCAGGACTGCCACGCAATGAAGGCAGATGTACAGTGGGCCAACAGAACTTGCTCTGGTGTTTTCTGGGCTATGGGGCCCCTCAAGGTGTTTGGAGGTGATGGCAGCTGCTCCATGGGAGTGCAGCACCTCCCGAGGGTGGAAGCAGCTAGCAGGGCTGCTGGGAGACAAAGGGGCACTTCCCCAGGGCAGCTGGAACTGGCAGGACCGCCCTGCAATGAAGGCAGACATCCTGTGGCCCAGCAGAACTTGCTCTGGTGTTTCTGGGCTGTGGGGCTCTTCAGGGGCGCTGCTCCAGGGGGTGTAGCCCCTCCAGAGGGTGGGCAGGCCAGGGCAGGGAAATCCCCTGGGGTGCTCAGCTTCCTGCGAGTGGTGAGGCCAGCCCTCCTGGATGGCTGGTGGCCTCAGGTCAGGTATGCCTGTGGAGCAGTGGGAGGGGGGATACACTGGGAAGCACTGTTTTCTGCTAGCTGGCGGGCAAGCTCGCTTGCTGGGGCACAAGGAGTATTCTGTGGTGGCCCACCCCTCCTCCTCTCCCCTCCCCAACACTGGCCCCTTGTCTTTCCTGCAGGTCCAGCTCTTCTCCCAGGTTCCCTCTTTTGTGGCTTTCCACTCCCCAGCCCTTAGTGTATTGTTCCCTCTATGTGCGATGCACTGCTTCCTAGACCCCCAGGCTGTCTCCACACCACCAACTCCAGCCTGTTCCTAGGGACTAACCTCAGGAGCCGAGATCTCAGTGCCCAGCCCCCACCCAGGCATCTCGATTTTTAGTGACTATGCCAGTAGTTCAGATGATCTGTTCGGCTCTCACTCTGTTTTTCAGTTCTCAGACCTATTGCTTCGCTCTTCTTGGTATCTGGAGATCCCTCAAACTTAGTTGATCTTTCCATCGATTAGGTGACTTTCCAGGGTGTGTGTTCCCTTTCTCCTTCACAGTTCCCTTTTAGGAGCACCTATCCGGTCCCGATTCCCTTTCTCTCATTCTCCTCTTTTCTCTTGTTTTACCCAGTTATGTCATGAGATTCTTGCTGTTATTGGAAGTTTAAGTTCTTCTGCCAGCATTTAGTTGCTGTTCTGTGCCAGTTGTTTAACATGTAGATATGTTTGTGTGTGTGTGTGTGTGTGTGTGTGTGTGGAAGAGGGCAAGCACGTCCCCCTACTCTTCTGCCATCTTGCCTTCCTCTACAGGTCCTATTTTAACTTCATATCTTTATTTCGCTAATAGTACTGCATAGTTAAAGCTACACATCACAAAATAGAAAAATGAATAGAAACGCACACTTTCACACCTGCATACATATCTAATCCTCTATGTATGTGTCATTTCTCCTATTCAGTTTGTCTGCCACTTGTTGAATTTAGTCTATTTCTAGATGATAACTCTCTGTTTTATTATCTATTTTTTCTATAATCAAATGACCTTCTTTTCATTGATTTTAAATTCCTTCATCATAGAGATTTGTAAACTTATGAATGTGCAATAGCTGTTACTGCGTAGTGAGAACTATTCAGAATAAAACATAAATAATGTTTACTAATGGTAGGATAGTAAGGGGAAGAATATATCTAATCAATGTATCAGGTACCCTGTCAGTATATAGTCTATGTCAATGACAAAATATCTAATGCCTGATTAGAAAATGAAACAGATCAGTTGGCATGGTTACTGGTATCATTATCATCATCAAATAATTTGCAGGCTCTTTCTAGTTCTAAGCTAGTCTCTGAATACTACATTAATTCATAAAGCCTATCAGAGCACTATTCAGTAAGTAATTGCTTCACTATATTAATTTTTGTACCAGTGGCATGAATTCTGGGATAAATTTATAAGTAAACACTGGTTAATAGTTTGGAGTTTGTGCTGGTCTTCTATAAGATGTATTGAGCTCAGATGTAAAATATGATTTTATAGGTTGACTCCTTGAGACTGATTTGTTCATGATTCAAATATGGTCCAGTTTATTACTAACATTATTACCTAAATCTTCAGTAAACAAGAATTTACTGATGGATTCTATAATGATGACTTGAAACACACTTTAGTGATTACAATAAGGGATCTAATAACAAAGTAGCAAAACTTTCTATTATTATCTTTGAAAATGAAATGATCTTGGCTAAATAGAGTTTTCCTACAGTTCCAGGGACAAGTTGTGTTCTCTAGCAATTCTACCATAGCTGTGTAGAATAATAAGAAGCACTATATAATGAAATATTTTACATACAATAGAATTCTTTCTCCCACTCATTAGCTCATCATTGGCTTAGCAGTTTATTTCCCTAGGAAAGCTTGCAGCCTTTGAATGATTAACATAGTCTGAGGAAGCATGTAACTCTTATTTAATTATTTGAGTGAAATCTTTAAGTTCTCACTTATTTCCTATATGCCACGCTGCTTTCTTCCTAAGAGCTACATGAAAATTCCATTTTATCTGTTAATCCAGGGATCTAATAAAAAACACCTCTGATCTCATAAATTCTAAATTTTGATGATTGCAAGTTTTCCAGGTACATTTTTGAAGAAACTAATATATAAACCAAATAATTTATAAATGTTTTTGTTTAGAACATTTAATAAAATAAGAATCTAATGTTTATATAAATTCTGGCATTCTTAGAAAATAGCCTACCACTATTAAAGTGTCACATTTTGGGAGAGCTTAATTTAAGATGCCTACCAACTTAAAAATAGTTATTATTTTATAGCATCATTTTCAACACACCATATGTATATGTGTGTGTGTGTGTGTGTGTGTGTGTAAGTTTAATTATTTAGGGCTGTTATAGTCTAGAAAGGTGACACCAATAATTGAATTAGTAAATAAGGGCTCATGACTCCTAAGGGAAATACAAGGTTAGGATCCTGAGAGACTGGTCATATTTTCATCAGCCACCTGATACATAGCTTTGTTTTATAGTTATCTCTGTTTAAAAGCATATTGTTTATTAAATAATTAATTGCATGGTCTTCAAATGATTTAAAATGAGGGGTTTAGGAGATCATTTGAATTGCATAAATCTGTTAGTCAATTTCCTCATAAAACAAGTCAGTCATCTCAGTTTTGAAAAAATTTCTCTTACCTATAAACTTTTCCTATATAATATTTTTTTATTTTGAAAAAAATTCTTTCATGGCCTCTTGATCTGCAGAAGCTACCTTGCCTGTAAATTTAAGATTTTCATGCTGTATCACCTTTTGAGTTGTGAAACCAACCATTATTAGCAAAGGAGAGTTTAACATTTTCCTGACTCTGGGAAATGTGTCTATAAATATCTTAGATGTTCAGCCTCGCAAGAGTGCTCTTCATTCATAGTTTTAAAAATTTGTCGTCATCTCCTAAATTCACAAATTTAGCTGCTTTCCCATCTTTTCCATAGTTTCATCAAGCACCACAGGCATTAGGTTAGTACCTTCTATAATGGCCGCATGTACAGACTAGTGAAGTTCCTCTTCCTTTTCCTGGATATACATATCATCCATTCATTAACATTGCTGACCAGCAGCCCTGTAAGATATTCCTGAGTAAAGTTTATCAAAACATTATTTTCTTCATAATGCACATTACAATCTTATTATGATTAGGAATATAAACTAGCACTTTAGCACTAAAGGGCCACTTTAAACTATTAAATCACCAAAATAAGCATCGAAATGCTTTTTTTAAAAAATTGCCCTAAATATTCCACAAAATTGTCTCTTATTTAAAGTATAAGGGCTGAAACATGAGTCAGAGCATTGTTTTGTTAAACCTAAATTGGGACAATGTGTGTTAAGTAACTCAAAATTTTTACCATTCAGCACACATCTGTAAATGACTTCGAAAGCACTGGGAATACTGATTTTAGACTTACAAATAAATTTTAGTAAGTTCACAAATTCACATATACAAATCCATGAATAATGAATTTCTATTTAAATCATTCTGTGAATAATTTTACTGGTTTTAGCTTTAATACCTATTTTTTTAACTTCAGTTCATCCTGGTGAACTCCTAAAAAGAAAAAAAAAAAAAAAAAAAACAACAACTCATTCTTCTCCTTTTTGATGTTTACCCAACTGTGTTCTTCTCAATGAAAACATTCCACTTTTGTCAATTAGAGTTCAGTGAGACAAACAGACGTACTGTTTGTCTCTGTCAGAACTCAGTTTCCATATTTGATGCTGGAGCTCCATGGTTGCATTATACAAAAGTTAGGAAAGAAAGATGGATTCGGAAGTAAAGATGGATGAAAGGGAGGGCAAAAATAAACTGGGATTCGCACACAAACTCAAACCCCCAAGATTGACTGGAACCCATTTTAGTTCTCATTTTTTCTGACCAGGATGAAATTGATGTACTACACAGAAGCTGCTGCCCATCTTCATAGAGTGAAATATACACTGGCCCAGGAGCCATAGAAGCAGAAGGAGAATCCAGGGGAGAATATATTAATTGCAGACCCTCTGCTGCCCAGCTGGTCCAAGTTCAGTCAGCAGAAAGCAACAACAGGTATGAGCTACAAAAGTGCCTAATGAACTTAATGTAGCTTTCTGCACATAAAAAGCATAGAGTTGCTGCTTCATTCCTTCCTCCGAATCTTTGCAAGAATATTTCTTATGGCCAACTTTCATCACAAATCTAGAGGTAAGGATATTCCAGAAAAAGTAGTACAGATTAGTTAAATTAATGCTTTGGCATTATAAAGCCAGTGCAGTCTACCTTTTGTCACTTAGCATCCATATACATCTCTTTAAACAGACTAATTTTCAATAAAAACAATAATAAAATATGCTTCCTTTGAGCACAATGCAAATTTTCCATTGACTTTAATGGTAGAATTTGGAGGAACTAAGAGACAATTCAAGGGATCATTTGTGTTTCAGACTTATCATTCTGTTTCCACATTATGTAGTGGCAACCCACTCTTCCCTTGGTTGTTAGAGTAACTTACCCACCCAGAACTGTAAACTCCTTTGCCTGTTTATTTATTGGCTTGAGGAACTAAAAGTGATTAGATTATCATCTCAAATTCTAGTTCAGTAGAGTCAATTTTTTTTTCATTGATATAAGCATTCCTCCTTTTGGATTTAAGACTTCTGTATTATTAGAAGCTAAAGTAATAGGACAGAAAATCTTTTCTGTCCACTGATGGATCATTTGTGGTAATAGCAAAGAGGTACTTTCACCCTTTGAGTCATGTATCCATTAATCCATGAATCTTGGCTATGGGAGAAACATCTTTATATATGGATTGCTGATTAACACATCCTGGAGAAAACCTTCCTACATCTATAAGATAAAACCACAGGCAAGAATTAAAAAGATCATTGCACTGTTTTATCAAGCCAGCTATTTCAATATGGTGCATGTACATCCAGTGAATACCATGGACATGGGCACATTGCCAAACAATATTGCCTAGGAAATTATTTGGTTGATCAGAAGAAATGCTGTCTGTAATACCAACATGGTGAGTATGGCATTCTGTAAATTTATTGATAGTTACTTTGGCAGAAGCATTGTAGACATGGAAGAAAAATCCATATCAAGAGTAAATGTCTAATACAGTGAGAACATGAACTGCTTCTTCCACTTATTGAGATGGCTGCTAATCCCAGGAAATCGTGTCATAACAGAGGCTTAGCATTTGTTTCTACCATGGGCATATTGGCGCTCTGCGGTGGCTGTAACCAGCTCTGTTCTGGATAATGTAAATCCTATATTCTGCTCTGGTGTATAATTTCTGTCACTGCTGTCATGGTCACTTTATTCATGAGCCAGTTATGCAATGACAGAACTGGGTGGAAGCAGGATGACTGACAGAGCAATGATTATATTATTTTTCTCCATACTATCTACAGCTGGCTGACATACCATATTTATTTGTCTATTGGAATTTACTGGTTTGTTGTCTGCATTAGAACCTAAACTTCATTGAGGGCAGGGTTTATTGACAATTCTGTTCTTTTGCATATTCTCAGGACATAAAAATAATATCTGAAGTGTGGTACATATACAACAAGATGATAGCTGTCCAATAAAAAAATAATAAAACTTTACAAATAATTTATATTACTATTTTTATTCCTAACTATGGATTAGAAAGCTGAGTGTCATAGAGATACATTGTTACTTGCCAAATGCTGTTCCTCTCTTAAGTAGTAACACTGGGCGTCATACTCTGTCTTTCCGACTTAAAGGCTATATTTTTAAACAGGATGATATATTACCTCATATTTTGAAATATTGGATTACTTGATGAAGTAGAACAGTGGAAGAAAGAGTTTTCTGTTTTGAAATTTTAGTGTAATACAATAGAAGACCTGTATGAAGTCAGAACTATGACTTCAACATAAAAAGACCCAGAAGAATAAAGCTGGAAAATTTTGATGAATACTTCATAAAGCTATAGCAACTAACAATATACAAAGATGCAGTAATAGATAAATAAACCAATAAACCAGACTAGTTATATGAGAAAGACCCATGTACGTATAAGCTTTTGATTTATGACAAAAATTCCATTACTATGCCCTTGGAGAAAATAATCTTTCCAATAAACAGTGTAAATTGGCTATCCATATGGAAATTTGAGATGATAAAATATTGTAAATGAATTCCATATCAAAATATGAAATGTGAAACTATAAAGCTTCTAGTAGAAAATTTACAAGAATATCTTCTTGAGTTGGGATAATCAAAAATTTCTTTAAAAGGTTTAAAAACTTTAGAAAGTGGACAAGCTATACTATACATTAGTATTAATAATTCTTAGTTTGCCAAATGACACTACTATGAGTGAATATCATGTCTCTTAAAGAAGATAATTGCAGTATATATATCCAAAATAACTTACATTCAGACTTAGCATAAATGAATAAAAGTCCAGACAAAGCAATTGACAAAAATATTTATTTTTATTTATTTATTTTTGCTATTTCTTGGGCCACTCCCGCGGCATATGGAGGTTCCCAGGCTAGGAGTCCAACCGGAGCTGTAGCCACTGGCCTACAGCAGAGCCACAGCAACGCGGGATCCGAGCCACGTCTGCAACCTACACCACAGCTCACGGCAGCGCCGGATCGTTAACCCACTGAGCAAGGGCAGAGACCGAACCCGCAACCTCATGGTTCCTAGTCGGATTCATTAACCACTGCGCCACGAGGGGAACTCCACAAAAATATTTAAAAACTATACTTCTCTCACACACACATAAACACACACCCACACCATGAAAGAATATTTATGTGTATATTTGTCTCTATATTAATATCTTCATCAGCGAAGTACAAATAAAATGATGAGATATTACTATTCACACAAAAAGTAACTGCTGTCTCTGAATGTTTGTGTTTCCCCCAAAATTCATAGGTTGAAATCCTGACCTGCAAGGGTAATAGTATTAGTAGGTCGGGACTTTAGGTCATGAGGGTAGAGCTCTCATGAATAGGATTAATACTCTTGCAAAAGAGAGACAACATAGCTCCCTACCCCTGGAAGGAAAGGCTATAATGAGAACTGTGCTGGCTGTGACCCAGGAAAAGACCCCTCACTCAGCCATTCTAGTGCTTTGATCTTGGAATTCCCAGCCTCTAGAACTGTGAGCAGAACATTTCTGTGGGTTATAAGCTACCCAGATTGTGGTACTTTTTTCTAGCAGCTCAAACTAAGTGGAAAAAAAAACAACAACTAAACAAACAAACAAAAAAAAAGAAAAGCATTACTTGAGATATTGATGAACTGAATTTCTTGTACTCTGTTTTAACGAGGTTAAATTGGTACAGTTTCTTTGGAAAATAATTTGCTAATATCAACCAAAGCTCTGTGAGCATTCATATCTTATGGCCTAGCAATTCAAATTATAGGCTTGTACCTAATCGAAAATGTATATAAGTTCACCAAAAGGTATGTATAAGCACATTGATAGCATTATTCTTTGTATCCCCAAACCATATATAACCCAGATATCCATAGTTGCTGGAATGTGTAAATCATGACAGATTGATTCAGGAGATTATCATAGAATGCTGAGAATGAACATTCCATTCCATACATTACAACATAGATCTCACAAATATGATAAGCCAGACATAAGACATGAGAATGAATTATTTATATTCCATTTCTTTAAGTTTCAAAAATTAAGCACAAAATCGGGTTATCACATTCAGGATAGTAGTTCTTTTGAGAAAGTGTAGTGAGTGAAAACACAGAGGAGCTTTTGGTAATGTTCTGTCATACGGAATCCTGGTTTCATCACTTTAATTTTGTAAAAAATCACTGATCAGTACACTTATTTATGTATGTATTTTATAAACATAAATATAAAAATATAAAAATGGGATATTTTATGCCATAGAAAACTCTGATATAGAGCTTAGGTAGTTATTTTTAAATATATATTAAAGAGCATTGTTGAGAATAGAACATGGTAATAAACTGGAAAAGCAAAATCTATTTCAATGATCATCCTAAAGTTAATTTTTTAAAGTCAGTTTTGTCTTGGAGCTTAAAATACTGGAAAATAAAGGTGCCCTTTTTTCCTTAAAAAGACTGTGAAATACTCTTACCTCTAAAATTAATAGGAAAGCTTCTATACATGCACTATAATGGTAAAATACAGACTAAAAATTAAAAATAAGAAAGCTTAATTTTCCCAGCTGAAAATAAAGGAAGAGACTCTGCCAGCTCAATTTTTCCCTTTTCTTTATTTTCATCTTTTTTTTTTTTTTTAAAGGGCCACACCTGTGGCATATGCAACTTCCCAGCTAGTGGGTCAAATCAGAGCTGCACCTTCCAGTCTACACCACAGACAGAGCAATGTAGAATCTGAGGCACATCTTAGACCTATACCACAGATCACAGCAATGCTGTGATCTTTAACCCACTGAGCAAGGCCAATAATCAAACCTATATCCTCATGGATACTGGTTGTGTTCATTATCACTGAGCCACAACAGGAACTATCATTTTTTATCTTTTTTTAGAGCATTTACTTTAGAAAACTTGTAGTTTTAATTTAATTATCTTTCTCTTTGCAGTTTAATCCTTTTAAATGTTAGTTAAGACTTATGTCTGTTGCAACCCAGGAATGCCTTGCTCAAGGGCCTGGGAACCAACTCACTGAAATGTCATCCTTAAGGAAGAGCGTGCCCCTTTTACCTAGTGCCTATGGGAGGATGGAAGCCAAAGTTGAGCAGGCCGCTTGGCTCCAAAACTACCTCCTGTCATAAAGATGTAAGAAGTTTATTTTTTCAATGGATAAAGCCAGTTAGCATTCCAATAAATCTAGGATTTACTATCTATGACAAATGGTGTTGTCAAATTCTTTTACTTGAAGACTAGGTATTGTTTATCCTAAGAACATGTTATGTAATGAGTTGTATATGACTGGCTGTATAAAAGGGTAAGACTTCTTTCTGTGTCTGTGGTAGACATCACATTCTGGCTTAATTCTAATTTAATAATAAGAATATTTTCTTTCTCTTATTCCTTCGAGAGGAATCTTAGAGAGGATTTCTGGGCTGGTAGAAGACTTTGTGTTTAATTACCTTTCTCCAACACCAAACACATGTGCTATAAGTGTGTGCTGATATGTATGTGTGCTATATATAAAAAATATAAATATAAACATATATATCCCTGTATATTTAAAATAACTTAAGTATCTCTAAAAAAGAGGTTTTCAAATTTTAACTTTTTTTAGCAGATCTTACAGAAATTAAATTCATATCCACTATAAAAATTGAGGTTTATTTTTACTTTTTTAATTAAGTATTCAATATTTTTATTTTTATGAAACTTCATTTCCTTTAAATAATAAAAATGGTTTTGAGTGTAAAAAATACTTTAGAAATACCCATACATGAAATTTCATTTTAAATTTAATTAAAGTATTGGGCTCCAGAGCCATCGTTGATGAAGGATTCGTGACTACTGGGAATAGAAAATTGTCACATAATAGTGATAAGAAAGAGAATATTATAATTAATTTTGAAAATATTAAAAGAAGTTCAAGAAAATTAGTTAACATTGAAACCAGAAAGGGGAAAATGAACCAAGGTTGTTTTGAGGTGCTAATTGCTTGTATTTATTTACTGTGAAATCTCTTCATAGCAAGCAACATGGAAACCCACATATTTCTAGCCATCATCATCACACATTCATCCTTATTATTGAAGAAGTGGTTGAATAAATGTGATGAATCATAATCAGTCTATTAAACCTTCTGACCAGTGTGATATATATATCATTAATATATTTTTGGCCCAAGCACTTTGTGGGGAAAGTATAGGATTTGAAGAACAGCACAAATAGCCAGAGTAGTGTTACTAAATTTCATCTTCCTAAACAAGAAAATGCAGATGAGCCAATGATTTTTAGATCCTAATGATTGCGCCTTAAGAGTAAAAAAGCTACTGAATGAACTTATGACAGAAGCAATCCTAAAATGCAGTCTTATTATATATTAAAGTATGCCATCCAATCCGATGTTAAATTTTAATCTCTCATTAATAATATTAGCCTCATCTACTTTTACACCTTCTCCACACATCACAGTCATTGCTCTCCTACCTATTAGGTGGCTTTCTGAGAGCCAAGGAAGTCATGTAACGATCTATCACTTACTTTTTACTATCTCCATGACCTAACCCTCATCTGTCAATTTCAACTCCTCCAGAATTCAGCAGCATGCAGAGACTTTAGAAGCAGGGCAAGGTTTTTACTTTGTATTTCTCTTAAGGCTGAGTCAAATACAGTTTTTACATGCTGGCTTTTTTGAGGTGCATATAGATAGTTGTCAAACAATTAAGGAAGATCCCTGTGGGCCTTCTAACCATTTTTTAACACAGGCAATGTATTTTCCAGCTTACTCTTGTCATATACCTTCTATCCTCCATTATTAAGCAAGAGAAGGAAAAAAACCAACCAACCAACCAAACAAAAAATACCAAATCAGAGTAGTTACGGGCTTTGAAATTCCCTTTAAAGAAGATTTTCCTTTACTCAATTTTCTCATATAGGCTACTGAGGTTGATCACTGGACCATTTGCTACCCTTTTAGTAAATCCTCTGAGTACATGATTATATTTCTTTTTAGCATGTGGAGACATATATCACTAATCATATCTGATTCTGAGCCTTTAACTGAAATTCTTAGAGAATAAGAAAAGTCCCATTTTATGTTCCATTCCATTTGAAACAGACATAGCACATCAAAAAGAGTCAATTACATTAGACACATATGTCCCCAAGGAGAAATCTAGGCCATCAAAATGCCCTGCCTTGCAAAAAGGAGTAGGATATACGGGAAGAAGGACCTTGATCTGACTATTCCACTTTCTTTCGTGATTAATCTGTGTGTGTGTGCTTACATATATGAAGAAGGGTTAGTTAATTTTTTAAAATATTGGTAAAATCATCAAAAATCAATTCATTAATACCCATGTATTATTTACTTCTCAAATAATACTGACATAATTTTCAATAACTCTTATTCTGAAAATGCTGCAAATAAAATGAAAATATTTGTAACTCTTCCTTCACATTAAGCTGTTGAGATTAAGAAGAAGGTGAAATAATTCCCATAAAATAAATACTCATTTGCCACTTAAAGGAGGAATAAAAAAGAATGTAAGTGACATGATCTACCTTCATCAAATGGTTGTCATTTTCAAGGGATTTTTAACGTGTCATTTCTTATAGAATTGTCATTATCTCATATTAAGTGGGCATTAGAGATTATAAATCCAAATGGAAATTGTTTTCAGTTTGCATGAGGGTGATCATCAGATTATAAATCTTGACCACATTTTTAACCATGTGACAATTCAGCCCCTCTGACCTCAATTTCCTGGTCTACTTTTACCTTCCTCTTTGCGCTGTTTCAATTGAGAATTCAGGTTGCATAAGTGACCAGGCTTTGGAAACTAAAGAATGACATAGCAATAAGAAATACCTGTCCATTGACTGCATGAGATAAAAAAAAAATATTTTTATTTAACTATGTTTTCATAAGTAGCTTTCATTTTCTCATGGGGCTGTCATTAGCTTTATATAGTATTTTTAATCATGGTGTATTCATTACTCTTAACTCACTGAGGCTTCCAGTTGTTTTATGTATAGTAGATAGCCCGATCACTTCATGAAAAATACTTTCTTTTTCTCCTTATCACTTTCAAAGTATGCATATTTTTTAAATAACCACTTTTCCCATTTGCTGCTTCTATAAAGTTGATATAACAATTGATTCTTCTATTTACTAAGGAATAAGAATTAGTTGGCCTATGGTCAGCAGGTTACTAGAGGAAAAGAATGAATGGCTTGAATTTAATTTGAATTTAATCTAGAATATATTTTATATGTATATATAAATAAAATAAATATATATTTCTATGGTAATAAAATCTCATACAACTCTCCAAATGGTTAATATGTATGAAATACTATAATAGTAAATTTTATATAGTAGCTTTAACTTTTTCTTGAGAATTCCTTACTTTTCACCCCTTTTTATTGTTTTGATAGCATGCAGGTAAATGTCTCTTACCATTCTCCACACTTGTGTTAGTGAATTCATAAATTTTTACTGCATCTACTTCTTTACATTCATTTCACACTAATCTTAAGTTTTCTATACAGAAATGTAGTTCACAACTATTATATTTCATTTTGGCTACAGTCAACCCTAAATGTTAAAAAGAATAGCTGAGTCTCTATTTTTTGGTTCCATGTTCCCAATTTGTGGTCTTAAAGCTTTTTAGTTGCTTAGATTTTACAGGTCATTAGAGCATCATGAGAGCGCCTGCCCCTGGCTGTATCAGAGAGACACTTAATTAGTCAGAAATATTGAAGTTTTAAAACTGTCTAGTGCACAAGTCTGTGACTACTTGGAATGATTTTTTTGTGGGTGGTGTTTCTTCTGTAGATTAATAAAACAAATATGAACACAAATTTATTTTTCAAATAGAGAAAATGCTACAGAAATTAATTGATTGTTGTTTCCATAGAAATCTAGTATCATATATCATATTGAGTTTTCTCTAATGTTATTAAGTTTATATGATCTGGTTGGAAGATGTATCAGTTTTAGTAATCCACTCTCTATGTTTGGAAATAGTATCATAATTTCTGTTTGTACTAAATGCATTTTAGAGTGTTTTCTTGGTCTGTGCCTTCCAAACTTTTAACAAAAATCTCTGCCCTGTGAACATACTTGCACTCTGGCAGTTAGTCTGCACTCTGAAATTTGTCCCCCTGCCACAGTTGACTTTAGATCCATTCTAAACTTCTTTCCATAGATTTAAAATTGGGATAGAGCAATTTCAGTTATTCTCTGTTATGCCTTTAAACTGGTTAAGTGTAGCAAAGCCTGGCTGAGATTACTTATGTGGCCGTGAGTATGCTAAAATACAAAATAATCCATGTGGGAGTTCCCCTTATGGCTCACCAGTAACGAATCTGACTAGTATCCATGAGGATGCGTGTTTGATCCCTGGCTTTGCTCAGTGGATTAAGGATACAATGTCACCATGAGCTGTGGTATAGTTTGCAGATAAGGCTCAGATCCTGTGGTTGCTGTGGCTGAGGCATAAGCCGGCAGCAGCAGCTCCGTTTGACCCCTAGCCTGTGAACTTCCATATGCCACACGTGGCCCCTAAAAAAAGAAAAAATAATAATAATAATCATTGTGTCATGGGAAAAGAATGAAGTACATAGGTAGATAAATGCAGAGCTGAGAGACCATGTGGCCCAGAATTAAGAGAGAGCAATATCATTTTTTTGACTTAAGTGTTCCTAATTCCTATTATTAGTGAGATTTAATTTGGCTTCCTGTCACTGTGTTTCAGGTGGATAAGCTAATATGCTGGCAGTAAATTCTCTCCCCTTACCCACTCTTTTTTAAAGCCAATTAGAGTGAGTTTCTAATATTTCCATTTAAAAGTTTTGAATATACCTCATGGCTCAGCATGGAGTAGCCAGTTTATTAATCAGTGTCAATATCAGAACAGAATGCTTATGGTTTATTTAGAATTACAGCATATTAGAGCTGAAATGGACTCAGATATCATTTAATGAAATTATCTCATGTTCCTTCTCACAAACGAGGAAACTAAATCACAGAGGTACTATATTCATTTTTTTCTTTATTTGTACTTTTTTTTAAATTTCACCATGCCTATAGATTTGTATCTAACAATTTTTATAGAAAATGATAAAATTTACTTTCTTTGAGAATTAATAGAAATAATATTTTTCATCTTGGCTACATAACTAATTTACATTTTGACTTTATGCATGTTATTTACCTTTTCTTAATGACCTCTGTTTTATTTATAAAATAAAAGTATGTATTAACACCATTTTAACATCTAGAGGTGGCTATAGTGAAAACAATGAGAAATGCTTATCAATGGGTAATGTATACTATGATTATCAGAGTATGACCATTGAAGTGACAGAAGGAAAGTAGATATGAGACTGAGTCCTTGCAGATATTCAGGAGAGGAAAGCAAAAGACACTAAGAGTTTAATTTGAATCCCACCTAGGTTTGAAATGACCAAAATAAATGGGAATATAATACACATACTAGAAGGACAATATCAGACTAGGAAAATCTGTAGAGATTTGGAAAAAATATATACACACAGTTTAATTTCCCCACATAGTACTTTGAATCTTTGAATCCTGGCACCCATTGGATTCAACACAGCTCATAGTAAGTACTGCTGCTCTTAAATGAGAATAAAGAAAAACAGTGAACCACATGAATTTTTAAAAAGAAAAAAAATATGAAAGAAGGGAAAAGCAGTTGCTACTTATGTTTCTCTTAAATCCTGCATAAGGGAAAACTGAGAGAATGATATGACCTACACCCAACATTTCTCACATGCCACCTCAAATCTTAAGGCTGTTACTCTACCCCAGCCAGGTCTCATTCACAGTGACCAAATTCATAGATGTGCAACCGGACATTCATAATTCTTGTTGATGTCCTTTGAGCTTGCTTGAGATCTTAGCATGGAATATCTGAGGGTCCATTTCTTCTTCTGGCATAAGCAATTAGGCAAGTAATGGCTACCTGTGAAAAGACTACTCTTCATGAAAGCAGGTTAGGAGCAAAAGGATGAACTTTTCTTTTTGTCTCTCTGGCACATAGTTCTTAGAACCATTGCTTAAAGCTCTTAAAGTCCTAGAGGATCAAGCCACTCTTGCAGGTATAAAGGGCCAGTTTAACACTGTACCATTTTATTGGCTTTCCCACCTTATCTGTGTTACTGCTCTTATACCTCACTTAAGCATATGTGATAACTTCCAAATAAAATATTTTCAATAAGCTGCAGTTTCAACCTTGACTTTCAGGTAAATCCAGAATGAGAAAGTCAGTACCTAGAGATCAGACATTCACATCAATTATTAGGCCACAGCATTCCTCCATCTCTTGAAAATCATGAGTGCTGCTTATAATAGGGTTGAGGACAATTCCTAGTAAACATTACCATCGGCAGTTACCAAAAATCTCACCTAGCGCGTTGAAGTAATCTATATAGATGGAAGATGACAAGCAGGTTGTGATGTAGTTATAGCACTTGAACAGAAGAAAGAAATACTCATTATAAGAAATGTTTAATTAGCATACTTTTGCCATTGCTCATTAAGTTTAGGAAAAGAAAATGATAAGTTCATATGATCCAACTCTCAACTCAAGACATGCTGTGGAACACATAGGGCCTCCATGGAAGCATTAAAAGAGACCAACATGGAAAATCAGAGCCAGAGTCTAATTATAAAAGCAGAAAAATGGAGAAGCTGGAATTACAGCTTTGGCAGGTCACTTATATCAGACTTGGGAATCTGACATTTTAAAAAAACGTGACACTGAGGCCTGAGATGAGACAGAGAGCTTGGTAGCCCTACACATTTCCAGCACCTACCACTAAGAGAAAGAACACATTGTGGAACCCTTAGGGCTAGAAGGTAATGTACCTCATTCTTGGGAATATGGTTCTGATCCAATCTTAGATGACTGCAGGCTGCGAGTATTGTTTGGGCTCAAGATAAGAGGATTGGAGCAAATCCAGGTTGTGGTACAAGCTTCTTGATAATTCAGGCCATATGTTCTAGCAAATCTTATGGGGCTAAAAGTATAAGTGGCAAATAATAATTTGTAGTTCATTAGGAAATTCTCAGCATAGTTTCCTAGAGTTCTGGAGTAGGACCATCATGCTATCAAAAACAACTTTATATTTAAAAACATGACTTTTGACGTGATCTAGGGCCCTCAATCATAGTGACTGAGTGCATGAATAAAGAATCAGAACACTTCATCATGAGCTTGGTGTTATCAGATCTGTTGAGTCATAAGGTCAGGCAGGCACAGATGCTAACCATTCCAAAGTGGAAATATATATTAAACTACAGCCTAAAGCAGGAGCAGAAGGCACAAAGCAGCATCATAAGACACAAATAAATTACATGAAGATGTGGCACTTTCATCACATCTTCTATTGTACCACTGTCTCTCCCTTAGTGTATGCCTATGTTGTGAAGGGCAGCTCTCTAAGACCAATTGACAAAGGAAGAAAAATCTTAAGATTAGGTTACAGGAAGCCAAGTGTAATATGTAGGTATTACTTATACATTTGCATGTGACCTTAAAGCACGGAATTGAAGTTGATACATTTCAATGCTTCAACAAAAGGGGCACTTCAAACCTTCAATAAAGGGGACACTTTTGAGGGAAAAGTGGCCTGAAAAAGAGATACGCATAAATACTTGGGCGGTGTCAGAGGATTTAGTTGCTCAGTAAGGTGTCTGAAAGAGCAGTCCTGGAAGATCAGAGATATGTTAGTCTGGGATAGTAAGTTACGCCTGGACCTATGAGAGTGGGAACCAGTGTGCAGCACTTTGGGTCTCATATTCCCACCAAAAAGTTAGTAATATAAGAGGAAACAGTAACAAAGTAGATGTCAACCAGCCTCTCCTTCTTAGCAACTTCAGCCCAGGTCAAATGAACTCTGAATAGAATGACTATGGTCAATATATGGAAATGTTGTAAGGAATCGACATCATGAGTGCTCTGTTCTCCAAGTCTGATTCTACTCTGAGCACTACTTAATGCCCAACCTTCTCACAAATCAACTCTATGCAGCTGGTATGTTATCATCACTTAAGGAGACCAGCCATCCATATGATGATCAGCTTTTATCAGATCTTTCCACCCTATAGGAAAATAGTGCATTCTTACTGAAGTTGGCATATATATCATATACTCTTGCCTGAAAAACCTGTACCTTTATCACCATTCAAAAACATAGTATCTTGCACAGCACTGCTCCAGAGCAAGGGACCAATTTTATGGTGCCTAAGTATCAGATCTACTTGTAATATAAGGGGTTTTATCCTAATAGAATCAAGAAATATCCTCAGTAACAGCTCAGAGACATTTATTATATTCTAAAAATTTCACTTGTGAGTTAGTTATAGACTAAGGAAATAAACTCAAATATGAAAAATTGTCTTAATGGTGTTCAAAATAATAAATCATTTAATTTCATATATGTATGCAATAAGGTGATAATTAAAAACTATATGATTAAAATGTGTTTATGAACATATATAATCAAATAATTAAGATTAAAACTAAAATAAAAATAAATTATGCAATAAAACTTGAAAACTGATATTCTGAAATATTGTTTAATTGTAGGTGGTATGACTGTTGTTTTTATATTTTATATTGTTATTACTTATATTATCTGTATAGATGTCATATTTATGATAACAAATGAGTACTCCAGAGAAATGGAGACTGTTAATATATCTGCCACTGGAAAAGGAAAAATAAGCATTAAACAGTTCAAACTTTTTAATTATCTTTGTTTGGGTGACACAATTTGTTTTTCTTAAATATTTAGAATGATAGCCTTTATAACAAAGTTTTCTGCAGGAAAACAGAACACCTATCAAATGATAAAATAATATATTTAATTAGGTTAAAATTGAAAATATTTTCAGGGAAACATCAAAGAACATCAGTATTTATGTAACCTTGCATTAATAGCAGTATTCATTTTAAAATTAGTTCAGGAAATTATTAATAACAAAGGCCCTTCTGAGACTAGATATATAAAGAGAGTTCCTGACTTCATGAACGTATGTAAAGGAACAGCATTTAGGCTTGTCGTGTAATTCATGTGGGCAAATTGCTATACTCCTAAATAGAGGAGAAAAAAGAAAGCTATGTACTCCAATATTTTATCAAGACTGTTGTAGAAGTAAGCATGCATCTTAAGCACATCTTATTAGTTGCTTGAGCCCTACCTCACTGTTAGTCAAAACTGATATGTAATATTAATTTAAGGCCTTGGAGTTCCCATTGCGGCACAGCAGAAATGAATCTGACTAGGAACCATGAGGTTGTGGATTTGATCCCTGGCCTTGTTCAGTGGGTTAAGGATCTGGCTGTGAGCTGTAGTGTAGATCGCAGAGGCGGCTCAGATCTGGAGTTGCTGTGGTTATGACATAGACCGGCAGCAACAGCTCTGATTAGACCCCTAGCATGGGAATCCCCATATGCCGTGGGTGCAGCCATCAAAAAGACCAAAAAAAAAAAAAAAATTAAGGTCTGGTCTATTAAGAGCCAAGCTTTCTATCCTGGAATAACTTTGAAAAGCTTAATTTATTTCTTTAAGAATCTACTCTTAACGAAGAATTCTTCTGTACTAACACTGAATTTCTGTCTGAGTTTAGAACGGGAGCCCTGAACTGCCTGAATTCCAATTGATCTGGTAGTTTGATAATCCTGAGAAGCAAAAGGAGTTGAGCATCAGTTAGCTGAAGATGTGAAAGAAATGATAACATTAATATGAGCAAAAGAGATTTAGGAATAAGGAGCAAGTTCATAAGTCAAAAGAATCAAACTAAAACACTGTCAAAGATAGAAAAAGATACTGGGATTCCGGACACCATAAATGAATTATGGAGTTAACACAGCAAAACAGTTAAGAATTCAGGCTCTAGTCTGAAATTACCTGGGTTCAAATCTAATCATTTCCTGGGTGTACAAGGGAAAGCTTCTTAATTTTTTGAGCCTTGGTTTCCCTGTTTGCAAAATTATGGTTAAGAGTAGTGTTTAGTTCAGGAAACTATTTCAAGATACAAAAGTAACCAAACAAACAAAAACATGTGCACAATGCCTGAAATAGGTAATGGTCAATAAACATTAGCTGTTTTTAAAATTTTGTTTGGGTAGTCCATTCAACTAATGTAAATATTGCTACCGGAAAGCTTCTGTTCATGTCTGTTTCATTGTGCATCACTCTTGATGGAAAGAAGTACAGGGTTTAAGAATAAGAGTTCCGGAGTTCCCTTCATGGCGCAGTGGTTAATGAATCCGACTAGCAACCATGAAGTTGCGGGTTCCATCTCTGTCCTTGCTCAGTGGGTTAAAGATCTGGCGTTGCCATGAGCTGTGATGTAGGACGCAGACGCGCTGGGATCCCGCGTTGTTGTGGCCCTGCCATGTGGCTGGCGGCTACAGCTCTGATTAGACCCCTAGCCTGGGAACCTCCATATGCTGAGGGAGTGGGCCTAGAAAAGGCAAAAAGCCAAAAAAAAAAAAAAAAAAAAAAAAGAAATCAGTTCCCTCTTAGATTAGAATCTCAGACGTTTTTATTAGGTGCTGATTCTCAAAAAATATATATTTAACCTGTATTCAGGTATCCTTCCTATGTCCTCATTGTGAATTGAACTGTATTTTTTGATATATGTATATAAATAAGGTAATCTATTTCTGGAAATAAAACAAGGAAAAAACAAGAATAAAATTTAAATAATTTTGTTAAATTTTTATTTTTAGTAGTAAGGTCTAGGAAAAAGGAACTCAGTATAAATAAAATAAAATAAATAGTAAAATAAAATAAAAAAATAAATAAAAGTACTCATTATAAATGTTTGATAAATTAATGGGTAGGTGAATGAATGAATGAATTATTACATGAATTAAGTGAGTCAAGAGGGGAGAAAGCAGAGCACTGTGGATGCCTCCAAACTAAATTATGTTAGAATGGTGAAAGAGTAGTGATGATGTATTTTTACAAATATGTGGTTTATGAGGTCTTATTTAAAATGAGATAAGGAAGAGCTAAAAGATTGGCATCTGTTAGAAAATTTCTTATGAAATATTGAAAAAGATTAAGCAGCTGTTAGATGCTTAAATGTGAACAAGGACAGTTTTAAAATTGAAAAATTTTAAAAAATAAAAAAGGGGATCATTATGTAAAGAAAAATAAGGTTGCATTACATTTGAACTTTTAATCCTATTAGCATTCTATACATGGCCCTAGTGGTTTATTACTTGTCAACGAAATATACTTGTTAAAGATCAAATGCTGTTTACATTTTGCTGAATCAAACTATTGATTAGCTATCAAGATATCAAGTGATATCCTGCAATACCTACTCTGACTGTGAAAAACACAGGTATAGTTAATATTAGGCTTAACTGTTTAGATATTATGGGGAAAAAAAGATGCCAAAGATTACAATGAATGAAAGTATCAAAATCTAGCATAATTATTTTTCCTAAAATTTCACATTAGGCTTTAAAATGCCAATGTTAGGGAAATAAATCACATTTTTACTGAGGACATTTTTATCATAACTTACCTAAGAAGTATTATCATGACTTTTCAGTGATGTGGCAGCAAACTATTTTATATTTTATTTTAGTTATTTAATATTTGTTATTTGACAGATAACAAAGTAGACAGATGGCATCAAGTTTATGTGCAAAATTTTATATAGGAAATAATTTTAGAAAACAATGCTTCAAATTAAAAGCAAAGAAAATTAGAGAAATTCACTGCCTATTTTACAGTTCAATTCAAAATCCTCGAACCCATATTTGGCTTTGTTGCTTTACCAAATTATTATTAAAAATCTGCATTTAAAACATGGAAGAAAGTACCTGTCATAGGCACAGAATTTAATACTTAGGAACCAGCCTCAGAAAATTCTGGTTCTATATTAAACAGAGTAAAGATACAGCAGCTCTATATTGATTTTTTGCTACTGCAGGAAGGTTGCAGAACTTCAGAGGCTTCTTGCCCTAAAGCAACAAAATGTTTCCTTACACAGCCCAAAGGTGCTCAGCTTGGTGATGAGGTCATGGCCTAACTCACTGCTCCACAAAACCTGTAAAAGAAATTCCTCAACAATCGTTTTTAAGTGTCCTTTTAGGTCAGTTATTAATATAACATGATATGATGAGAGATGTCACATTGTTGAGGCCATCCGTTTACTTTGTTATCTGTCAAATATTAGTTGCTTTATGGATGCACTGGATTAACCCAAATGAGAAGAAAGTGATTTTTTAAAAAATTCTTTCTTTTCTTTAAAGCATACTATATCATTAGTAATAAAAATCAGTACTGTACCATAGACAGTTTTCAAAGAAGTTCTCTTATGGAACTTTTTTCAGGCACTTCTCAAGGTAACTGTATATGCCCTACTCTAATTTTCCTGTTTGGGAGAGGAAAATATGATGTTTGAAATATTTTTTCCTGTTAGCTTTACATACTTCCTGTGAAATATATTTTAATAGATTATTACACTGATTGTAAGTTCTAATCCCTGTTTGGGACAAGATTTATAATTACCCAATGAAATTAATGCAGTACCAGTTTAAAAGTTTAGGTGGTCTCTTCTGGGTCAAATTGCTTTTCTTGTCCTTTTGTTACTAGTGCAGCTTCAGGCCCCCTAGATGAGCTCTTCTCAGATCCTTAGATCACTGGCAAAGCCAAACTTTTCTCCCTGTGCCTCAGATTCTTCTAATTCAGCATTCAGATAAACTGAGACTTGGTGTTCTTGGTAAACGTGGAGATAGGGACTGGATATCTCCTTCCACTCAGAGATAGCAGAAAACTTGACAAAATATACAGTGTAATGGACATTAAACAGTGCAGCAAAGTAGTCTTTGAGATATAGAGTACAGAGTATATTAAGTCTTCCAATTGTCATGGCTTCATACAGGGAGAGAGTTTCAAGAATACTGCCCAAAGAAGGGGAACCCTGGGAGAGCTTGACAGATGCAGAGCTAAAGGTCTGGAGAGTCTTAGATTTCTTAAAGCATAACATTAGAAAGGAGAGAGCAGCATGGCAATAGAAACTACATGAGGCCAGGAAAGGAAACACCTAAAAGGATTAGAAATGACCGAGAAAGTAATTACATCAGAAATAAAGCATAATCCTAACAGTGAAAGTGGAAGTCGGCACAAAACTAATCCTAACAAAACTTAACAGTACCAAAATAATCAAACTGTTTGCAAGTAATTTAAACACTTCTCAGAAGAAAGTTCAAGAATATGCATAGTAATAAGAAATATCCAGAACATAAAAAGTTAAAATTTACAATGTTTGACATCAAATAAAAACCTATTACTTTTTAGAGAAGCAGAAAATTACAGCTCCATGAGGAGCAAAATCTGTAAGTTAAAACTCAATACACATGATAGAATTAGTTGACTAGGACATTAAAATAGTTATAACTGTATGGTACATATACAGAAAGAAGAAACAATGAAGATTTAAGTAGGAAAATGGAAAATATTAAAAAAGATATAATCTAAATTTTAAGGACAAGAGCTACAATGTCTGAGATGATAAATACCATAGATGACATTAATAGCTGATATTGCCAAAAAAAAGTAGTGAATGAATATATATATATATGGAAATGGGAATTACTCAAAGAGAAAACACAAGAGAAAAAGGACTGGAAAATAAATGAACAGAGTGTAAGGGAGGTATGTGATAACTCCAAGCAGTGTAAGCAGTTTATCAGATCCTAGCAGAGACAGCCCAATCAGAAGATAGTAACTTCTTTAAAGAAGTAGAAAAAAAAAAAAAGAAAATGAAAAAGAATGTTATCCCAGAAATCTACACCAATTAAAAGTATCTTTCAAAAATGAAAGTTTAATAAAGACTTTTCAGACACACAGAAGCTGGGAAGATAGATCACCAGCATGTTCACACTCCAAGAAATGTTAACAAGAAGCCTACTAGGCAGAAGAAAAATGATACCAGACGGCAGTATGGATCAACACAAAGAAATTGAGAGCTCCAGAACTGACAACTAAATGGGTAAATAGAAGTGACTGGATTGGGAGCTTGGCTTAAAGATGTGGACTATTGCCTTTGGAATCGATTAGCAATGAGGTCCTGCTGTGTAGCACTGGGAAATATGTCTAGTCACTTATGATGGAGTATGACAATGTGAGAAAAAAGAACGTATACATGTAAGTGTAACTGGGTCACCATGCTGTACAGTAGAAAATTGACAGAACACTGTAAACCAGCTATAATGGAAAAAAATAAAAATCATTGTAAAAAAAATCTCTTGGTTGATAGTAGACAAAGCATCTATAACATATGAAGTAATAAAATATTTGCAAAAATGTACAGAAATGGGAGGGAGAAGTGAAAGTAAAAGGTTGTTACATGTGAAGTATAACTCACCTGAATGTATATGTATACTATATACTTTAGATGTATATATATCTAAGGATATATACTTTTAATAAGGAGGTAAAATAGAATCTTAAAGATATTCAGTTTATTCAAAATAGGTAAAAAAATTTAAGGGCAAAGAAATATTAGACAAATATAAAATGAATGGCAATATGATAGACTTAAACCAAAGTATATCAGTAATAACTCTCTGTATAAAATATCTACATTCAACAGAAAGAGATTGCCAGATTTTACTTTTTAAAATAGCTATGGGATTTCTCTTGTGGAACAATAGGTTAAGGATCTGGCATTGTCACTGTAGTGGCTTGGGTCACTACTACGGCATGGGTTTGATCCCTGGCCCAGGAACCCCTACATGCTTCAGGCACAGCCAAAAACAACAACAAAACCCAACGATGTTCTAACTATGAGATTTACATTTTAAATATTAAAAGTAAAATAGGTTAATACCAAGTAATGTAAAAAGCTATATACAGTTCAATACCGAGTAAATAAAATGTGGTAATGTCTATTCTTTTTTTTCTTTTTTTTGGTCTTTTCTGAGGTTCCCAGGCTAGGGGTCTAATCGGAGCTGTTGCTGCTGGCCTACGCCACAGCCACAGCAACATGGGATCTGAGCCATGTCTGCGACCTACAGCATAGCTCACGTCATATTAGATGTATTTAATTTATTTTTCCTGCCTGGTTTCTCTAGTTAGGTTTTACGATACTATGTTGAATAAAAATGGCTAGGGTGGGCATCCTTGTCTGTTTTTTTTTCTTTGAAGAAAAGTTTTAATATTTTCACCATTGAGTATGATGTTAGTTGTGGGCTAAAAATTATTTTTAAGTAAATAGAAAGAAAATCACAATATACCAAAATTTGTAGAATGATGATACTTCATTCTATAGAGGGAAATATATAGCATTTTGATATTTGTCTTAGATATCTATATGTTATATCTAAGTTATATCTATAAGTTTAAAAAGTTGATTTGATTCCAGATATATGCCATTGATATTAAAAAATCAAAATAGCAACAGCTTTATGGACCAGGAAATCTCAGAAGTGTTTATACATTATTTAATTTTTTTTATTATTTTTTAATAGTTATTCCCCCAATACATTTTTTTTCTACTGTACAGCACAGTGACCCATTTACACATACATGTACACATTCTATTTTCTCACATTATCATGTTTCATCATAAATGATTAGACATAATTCCCAGTGCTATAGAGTGGGATCTCATTACTAATCCATTCCAAAGGCAATAGTCTGCATCTATTAACCACCAGCTCCCCAACCACCCCACTCCCTTCCCCTCCCCCTTGGCAACCACAAGTCTATTCTCCAAGTCCATGATTTTCTTTTCCGTGGAAAGGTTCATTTGTGCCATATATTTGATTCCAGATATATGTGATATCGTGGTATTTGTCTTTCTCTTTCTGACTTACTTCATTCAGTAAGACAGTCTCTAGTTCCATCCAGGTTGCTGCAAATGGCATTATTTTGCTCTTTTTATGGCTGAGTAGTATTCCATTGTGTATATATACCATATCTTCCTAATCCAACCATCTCTTGATGAACGTTTGGTTTGTCTCCATTCTTGGCTACTGTGAATAGAGCTGCAATGGACATGTGGGTGCAGGTGTCTTTTTTAAGGAAAGTTTTATTTGGATATATGCCCAAGAGTAGGATTGCTGGGTCATATGGTAGCTCCATGTATAGAGGTAGGTATATAAGGAGGTACCTTAGAAATAGTGGTATTACCAGCTTACAATCCCACCACCAGTGCAGGAGGGTTCCCTTTTCTCCACAGCCCCTCCAACATTTGTTATTTGTGGACTTACAAGTGGTGGCCATTCTCACTGGTGTGAGGTAGTATCTCATGGTAGTTTTGATTTACATTTCTCTAATAATCAGGGATGTTGAGCACTGTTTCATGTGCTTTTTGGCCATCTGTATATCTTCCTTGGAGAATGGTCTATTCAGGTCTTTTGCCCATTTTTCCATTGGGTTGTTGGCTTTTTTGCTGTTGAGTTGTATAAGTTGCTTGTATAGTCTAGAGATTAAGCCCTTGTCAGTTGCATCATTTGAAACTATTTTCTCCCATTCTGTAAGTTGTATTGTTTTCTTTTGGGTTTCCTTTGCTGTGCAAAAGCTTGTCAATTTGATGAGGTCCCATTGGTTTATTTTTGCTCTTATTTCTGTTGCTTTGGGAGATTGACCTCAGAAAACATTCATAAGTTTGATGTCAGAGAATGTTTTTCCTATGTTCCCTTCCAAGAGTTTGATGGTGTCTTGTCTTCTATTTAAGTCTTTCAGCCAATTTGAATTTATTTTTGTGCATGGTGTGAGGGTGTGTTCTAGTTTCATTGACTTGCACGCAGCTGTCCAAGTTTCCCAGCAATGCTTGCTGAAAAGACTTTCTTTTTCCCATTTTATATTCTTGCCTCCTTTGTCAAAGATTAATTGACCATAAGTGTCTGGGTTTATTTCTGGTTTCTGTACTCTGTTCCATTTGTCTATATGTCTGTTTTGGTACCAGTACCACACTGCTTTGATGACTGTGGCTTTGTAATATTGTCGGAAGTCTGTGAGAGTTATGTCTCCTGTTTGGTTTTTATTCCTCAGCATTGCTTTAGCAATTCTGGGTCTTTTGTGGTTCCATATTGTTTTTGGATTGTTTGTTCTAGTTCTGTGAAGATTTTATTGTTATTGTAAATTATGGGTATTTATATAGTATAGTTTTATCCTGATGAGAATAATCTGGGAAGGGGGGAAATATGATACTAAAGGGGAAAATGGGAATAACTGCAAGGGTTAAGTGCCAAAAATTCAGGATGGCCTAAGATTCCAACAGTGTTAATTTTTTTTTTTTTTTTTTTTGTCTTTTTGCTATTTCTTGGGCCGCTCCTGCAGCATATGGAGTTCCCAGGCTAGGGGTCGAATCGGAGCTGTAGCCACCGGCCTACGCCAGAGCCACAGCAACGTGGGATCGGAGCCGTGTCTGCAACCTACACCACAGCTCAGGGCAACGCTGGATCGTTAACCCACTGAGCAAGGGCAGGGATCGAACCCGCAACCTCATGGTTCCTAGTTGGGTTTGTTAACCACTGCGCCACGACGGGAACTCCAGTGTTAATTATTTTAACTTTGATTGACTCTAACATTTATTCTACTTTAAATAGGGAAAAGACAAAGGATATGTGTAATAATGTAGGCAATTTGTACATTGATAAAGGAAAAGGAGGAAGTTTCTTATTTAAAAATTTTTTCTCAATAAATATGAAGTAAAGCTATCAAATTAAAGTGATGATGGGAGAGGTAAAAGTGTAAAGTAAGATATGAAGGTAAGAAATAACTTGCTCAGGAAGAATTAATTCCTAAGTTATCCAGGCAGTTTTGAGTGCCAGATTGAGTGCAGTGAATCAAATATTTGCAGTTTTGCTTAAGGTAAAATGAGTTATTTCTGGAGTTCCCATTGTGTCAGAGTGGAAACAAATCTACCTAGGTACCGTGAGGTTGGGGGTTCAATCCCTGGCCTTGCTCAGTGGGTTAAGGATCCAGCATTACTGTTAGCTGTGGTGTAGGTCACAGACATGGCTCAGATCTGGCATTGCTGTGGCTGTGGTGTAGGCTGGTAGCAACAGCTCCAATTAAGCCCCTAGCCTGGGAACTTCCATATGCCGCAGGTGCGGCCCCAAAAAGAAAAAAGACAAAAAAAAAAAGTGTTATTTTTTTTTTAAACCTTTTCTAATGAGTTTTTTACTCAGACCAAAAAAAGAAATAGTCAGGCTTAACTGGCCTTAAACTATTTCTGGACATTCAAAAGCGCTAAGAGTATTTCCACAGAATTAAATACAAGGATGTGATATGAAATGGTAGTTGTTTATGGAACAGTGAAGACTGTATGGGAGGAAATCTTGAGGTCACTGAATAGGAAATCTAACTTTGGTGAAGAAGTTTTAGAGTTCAGAGCATAGAACAGGAAGATGAAAGACAGAAGATGGTTTAAGATAATTAGATAATGAATTTGAAATTTAAAAGATAAAAGAAAAAGTATAGCTTGTTCCCATATGAGCTTGTTCAGTACAATACTGAAAGAAGGAGAAGATGAATAGGTCAAAAAGCTTGTGTTTATTGGATAAGCCCTCCAGATGGGTATTGAAATTTTAGAAAGTGATGACATCTCCATATAAAGGAAATCAGTAAACCTCTATTGATGAAGTCGTAAATAAACTTTTTTTTATAAATCCAAATGATCCTAAAGTATGAGAGACACAGAGAGAAGTGATTAGCCTGGAAGTGATTAATTGGGAGCAATGAATAACAATGGTAGATACTATTAGGACATGATCATTATCTTGGTCAGTTTTTAATTTTTTTTAATTTCCGGCCTTTTTGAATTTTTTCCTCTGATAACTCAATAGATTTGATTCAATTTTTGATATGTAGTACCTGCTTTTTTTGTTCCTATCTATGCCCTAGGAAAGGTGTATGCGTGTTATTATTCATGCAACATATAATTATTTAGTACTTACCATGTGTCAGTGATAAAATAACTAGGTTTGGATTGCAGTTGAATGTGTTTTGGATACTTAACACAAAGTTCTTGCCCTTTAGCATTTATAAGGTGGTTATCGTATGTATCAATTGACCTTTTTTGTAAATAAATTGTGTTAAATTATAAATCTTCCTCAATTTGATTCATTCCCACGTTAGACTCTTATGAATATATAAGAACTTTGGAGAGAATAGGTGACAAAATAAGAAGTGCACTACTTTTATATTTTTAATATTATGTACATTTAAGGTCCTAACAACTATGAACAACATTCTATATCTCATTTCAGCCACTGAAAGGAGTATCTATTGATTTAATCACTTTTCGTTTACATTTACCACATTTGTCCCAATATATATCAGGTTGGTGAAACCATTGCTTTGTTGGATTTTTACCAAGTTCTGCAGTGATTACTTAGTGTCATTCTATAGATATCATTTTGTTGTTAGGGAAACTTCTTTTAAGAAATAATAAAAACCGTTTGAAAATTTGTGATCAATCCACATTGTGCAGAGCACACGCCTTTAATGTCTCCAGAAGAAAAAAAAGCCTTACTATTTGCATTTCAGGGCACAGTTTAACAGAGAAGGCATTTAAAAAAAAAGAATGGGTGGAAATGAATAAATACTTTGAGTAAAACATTGCTTTTGTCTTGTGCATGGACTTTTAATCTAAGGAATAGTTTTTAAAAGATAGAGATGCTTTGCTGTAGATAAAACAACTAATAACTGTTATATTTCTCAAAAATCTTATGTCTTCCCCACACTTAGTATATGTCATTTACCAAATATTTCTGTATGAATTGTGATTTTTTTCCTTACAAATATTTACTGTAATAAAAGCAATGGATTTCTGCTAATAAATCCAACAAACATATAATATTTTACATGCCATTGAACTCTGCCTTCATGTTTGAATATTTGATATTTGTTTTAATATGTAATTGTTACAGTGGTGATGAGTATTAACATTAGTGCAGTCATACTTGTAATGTCTGGGAATGTGTGGTTATAGTTTTGTGGATGAAATAGTTGGTCATTGTTTGCCAGCTTGCAGTAACTTAATTTAAGAGCCTAAAATTAAAAATAAATGAGTGAAAAAAACCAAAACACTGAAAACAAAGAAAATAAATACATGAGAACACCAATCATTGAAATAGTTTGTAATAGTAAATTAGTATAATGTTAAAAAGTTAGTGACTATAATGTAAATGTCCAGTAAATTTGCAAAAGAAAGAAAACATCAAATTGCAGCCTCAAAACAGCAGGATCATATCTGGTAATTAATAAGTTGGAGAATATTATACAAGGAAAACTATAATTTAAGGAAACTCAAATATTGCTACAAACAAAACAAAGACATTAATGTTTCTCATAAAGTATTAAGAATACAAAACAACACAAAAGAACACATGATTTAATTTCACGTGTGTCAATTCAAAAGAAAACAAAAATTGCAGGCTTATACAATTGGTGATTGAAGAATATAAAGAATTTGTTTAACCCAATACTAATTATACCAAAGCATGCATATATCTTAGGCATTCACACCACACACTCATATGCATGCAAACCTAAAGTGATTTAAGAAATAACTTTGGTACTTGGAGAATATTTGTCTTTGATTTACCAATGTTAAATGATTCGTGATGAAAATAAAATCTTTAAAGTAATTTCACTTTCAAACACAGATATCTAATGTCTTTAGATATTAAAAGTAAAGATAACTACATTGACCTTGATTTTTATAATTCATTCAACCTCAGAAATATAGTTAAAATAATAAAACATTATTATAGACTGTTTTATGTAAGTTTTAATGTTCACTATTTTATAACCAGAGGAGAAAGTTATTAAGGATTTATAATCTTTTACATAAAAGTTGTGAGAATTATGTACTGAGTGATCAGAAATAAATTCACAAGGAATTAAAAGTGTAGTAAAAAATTTGTTTTGTTGAAATGTATTTATTTAGAATTATTGCTGTTGTCTGATGTGTAGCATATTTTCCAAATACTGTGTGTGTACATGTGTATATGGCTGTGGGAGAAGTGTAAAGGGATATTGCAAATATAGTCCAGTGTGATGTGTTAAGTATGGTAACTTTGTAGGGTTTTTTTTAAAGTTTGATACACACTCTTTTATTAAATCTAAAAGAACATAAAAAATTAAAGAATAATTTTGAATTATCATCAAGAAAAATGCAATATCCTATAATCCTGTAACTAACCACTTTAGAATCGTCTGATGGGATAATATGTTCATACAGAGAAAGAAAAGATAGTGCTTTTGAAAATAATTAAATATAAAAACAATTTTATTTCTTATACAGTAAATATGTTAATGACACATGACCTACTCCTGGAAAATCCACATGTATCCTTCCATGAATTTTAACAAAATGGGGAGTTCCTGTTGTGTCTCAGTGGTTAACGAATGCAATTAGGAACAATGAGGTTGTGGGTTTGATCCCTGGCCTTGCTCAGTGGGTTAAGGATCCGGCGTTGCTGTGAGCTCTGTTGTAGTTTGCAGATGCGGCTCAGATCCCGCATTGCTGTGGCTCTGGCGTAGGCCAGCGGCTACAGCTCTGATTTGATTCCTAGCCTGGGAACCTCCATATGCTGCAGGAGCAGCCCTAGAAAAGGTAAAAAGACCAAAAAAAAAAAAAAAAAAAAAAAAAAAAAAGAACATCCTTAAGTAACCAGTATGCTGCTGCATGTAAGGATGTAAGGACAGAGAACAGAACATAACCTCAGAAACTTCTCTCATGACCCCTTCTGGGGTCCAAGAATAGTAACTCTTCTGATTGCTAATAAGGTGGTCTGGCCTGTTTAGGAACCTGATGTACATAGAATCATGTCTTTTGTGAATTGCTTTGTTTGCATTATACAGTCTTTGTGAAGAGTATCCAGGATTTATGAATAGGGATAGTTGAATAGGGATTTAGTCTTGTTAATGAGTAGTACTCCTTTGGATGAATATACTACAATTACTATATGACAATTGTCAGTTCTACAATTTATAAATATATCAATATTGCCGGACATTTTGGTTGATCAAATTTTGTCTATTAAAACCATGTGCCTTTCTTTGGTGGATATTTGTATGCTTTCTGTTGGATATATAACTAGAAGTATAATGGCTAAGTCATGAAGCATGTGTTTATTTTAGCATTAATATAAACTGGCAGATATATATACATGTGTATGTGTATATATATATATGTATATATATATATATGAATGATAGTTTTTCAGAGAGGGGCCATTTTACACATGAACAGTCTATGAGTTCCAGAAGCAGCATATCTTTTCCAGAATTTGGTACTATCTTTTTCACTTTATACATTGTCATGGATCTGTAGTGGTAGAGTATTTTTGGTTTTTATTGAAATTTGTCTGATGACTAGTAAAGCTGAGTGTGCTGTTGTATACCTCTCAGATATTTCGGAGACTTACTTTTGTATAGATTTATTCAAGTTTTGCATTTTAAAGAAAGTCTCTGGAGAGTTTGTGTGAAATTATTCTTTTTCTTTGTAATTTAATTTTTTATTGAAGTATAGTTAACTAATGATGTGTTAGTTCCTGGTGTACAGGAAAATGATTCAGTTTTATACACACACACACAGATATATTTATGTATATTCATTTTCATTACAGTTTATTATTCTATGTAATAGGACCTTGTTGTTTACTTTATATATAGTAGTTCGTATTTGCTAATTCAGACTCCTAATTTATCACTCCTCACCCTCCCTTTCCCCTTTGGTAACCAAAAGTTTGTTTTCAGTGTCTATAAGTTTGTTGTAGTTTTGTAAATAAGTTCATTCATATCATATTTTAGATTCTACCTATAAATTATATCATATGAAATGTGTCTTCCTCTGACTTCAGTTAGTAGGTAATCTCGAGATGTATCCATATTGCTGCAGTTGGCATTATTTCATTTATTTTCATGACTGAGGAGTATTCCATTGTGTATATATTACCACATCTTTTTCTATTCATCTCTCCATGAATATTTAGGTTGCTTCCATGTCTTGACTATTGTGAATAGTGCTGCTGTGAACATTGGAGTGCATGTATCTTTTTGCATTAGAATTTTATCCAGGTATAGATGCAAGAATGAGATTGATGGATCATATGGTAGTTCTATATTTAGTTTTTTAAGGAGTATCTATATTGGTCTCCATAGTGGTTGCACAAATTTATCTTCCCACCAACAGTGTAGGAGGGTCCCCTTTTCTCCACACTCTCCAGAATTTGTTGTTTGTAGACATTTTGGCCATTTTGACTGGTGTGAAGTGATACCTCACTGTAGTTCTGAATTGTATTTCTAAATAACTGAACATTTTGAGTATTTTTTCATATGTCTATTGGTCATCTTTGGAGAAAAATCTCTTTAGGGCTTCTGCCTATTTTTTTTTGATTGGGTTTATTTTTTGTTATTAACTTGTATGAGATGTTTATATATCGTGGAAATTAAACCGTTGTCATTCTTACCATTTGCAAATAGTTCCTTCCATTCTTTAGATTGTCTTTTCATTTTGTTTATGGTTTCCTTTCCTGTACAAAAGCTTGTAGTTTAATTAGATCTCATTTTTTAATTTTTTCTTTTATTTCTATTGCTTTGGGAAACTGACCTAAGAAAAGTTGCTACAGTTTATATCGGATGTTTTACCTCTGTTCTCTTCCAGGAGTTTTATGATATCATATCTTATATGTAAGTTTAAGTAATTTTGAATTTATTTCTGTGTATGGTATTGAGGGAATGTTCCAACTTCTTTGATGTACATGCAGCTGTCTAGCTTTCTTTCTTTTTTATTTTTATTTTTTTGCTTCTCAGGGCTGCACCCATAGCCTACACCACAGCCACAGCGCTGCCAGATCTGAGCCACGTCTGCAACCTACACCACAGCTCATGGCAGTGCTGAATCCTTAACCCACTGAGCAAGGCCAGGGATTGAACCCACAACCCCATGGTTCCTAGTCAGATTCATTTCCACTGTGCCACAACGGGAACTCCTATCTAGCTAGCTTTTCTAATACCACTTGCATTGTATATTCTTACAAACTTTGTCAAACATTAAGGTGAGCAGTCTTATTTTGGGGCTCTCTCTTCTGTTCCATTGATCCATGTCTGTTTTTGTGCCAATACCATATTGTTTTGATAACTGTAGCTTTATAGTATTGCTTGAAGTCTAGGAAGGTTATGCCTCCAGCCTTATTCTTTTTCCTCAGAATTTCCTTGGTATTTCTGGGTCTTTTATGGTTCCATATAAATTTAAGGATTATTTTTTCTAGTTCTGTGAAAAATGTTGTGGGTAATTTGATAGGGATCACATTAGATCTGTAGATTGCTTTGGGTAATATGGCCATTTTGACAATGTTAATTCTTCCAATCCAAGAGCATGGGATATATTTTTATTTCTTTAAATCACCTTCAGCTTACTTTATCAGAGGATATAAGTCTTCAACCTCCTTGGTGATGTTCATTGCTAAGTATTTTATTTTTGCGATGTGATATTAAAAGGGATTGTTTTTCTTACTTGCTATTTTTGGCATGTATTGTTAGTGTAAAGAAATGCAACACATTTCTGTGGGCTAATCTTGTATCACGCTAACTTGTTAAATTTGTCTATCAGTTCCAGCAGTTTTGTGTGGAGCCTTTAGGGTTTTCCATGTGTAGTGTCATATCATCTGCATATACTTATAATTTTAACTCTTCCTTCCTATTGGATCTTTTTAATTTTTTTTCTTGTCTCATTGTTGTGGCTAGGACTTCCAATAGTACATCGAATAGAAGTAATGGTAGTGGGCATCCTTGCCTTATTCCAAATGTTAACAGGAAGGCTTTTAGCCTTTCACCAGAGTATTATGTTGGCTGTGGGTTTGCCATAATTAGCTTTTATTGTATTGAAATAAATTCCCTCTATAGATACTTTGGTAAGAATTTTTATCATGAATACATGTTGAATTTAATCTATTGCTTTTTCTACGTCTTTTAGATGATCATGTAGATTTTTGTCTTTTGTTAATTTTGCTTTGAATATGTTGAATTAACTTTGTGATACAGGGATGAATCCAATTTGATTATGGGGTATGTGATCTTTTATATGTTGTTATATTAGGTTTGCTATTTTTTTTTTTTTCTTATTTGGCCACCCAGGGCATATGGAGTTCCCAGCCCATGGACCAGATCTGAGCTGTAGTTGTAACCTATGACAAAACTGTGGCAATGGCAGATCCTTTAACCCACTGTTCGGAGTCAGGGATCAAACCTGTATTCTGCTGCTGATTTTGATGCTAGCCCTAGTTTGCTAATATTTTGTCGAATATTTTTACATCTACATTTTTTGAATATATTAGCCTGTAGTTTTCTTTTTTGATAGTGTCTTTGCCTGGTTTTGGTAACAGAGTGGTGTTGTCTTCAAAGAATGACTTTAGAAGTGTTCCTTCTTCAGATTTTTGGAAAAGATTGAGAAGAATAAGTGTAAGTTTTTCTTTATATTTTTGGTACAGTTTCTTAGTGAAGCCATCTGGTCCTGAACTTTTTCTTCAGGGAAGCTTTTTCTTCGTTTTGTTTGTTTTAATTACAAATTTTCTTTCATTTCTTGTGATCAGTCTGTTTAAATTATATTCTTGCTTTGTTCAGTTTTGGTGGGCTATGCATTTTTATTTTTATCTTATTTTTTTATTAAAGTATAATTGATTTACAGTGTTTCTTCAATCTGTGTTATACAGCAATGTGACCCAATCACATACAGTTTCCTGCATTGTACAGTAGGGCCTTGTTGCCCATCCATTCCAAATATAAGTTTACATCCCAAAACTCCAACTACCCATCCATCCCACTCCCCCACCAACCCCTTAACCACAAATCTGCTCTCCTTGGTTGTGATCTGTTTCTGTTTTATAGACAGTATCCTCTGTGCCAAATTTTAGATTTCACATACAAGTGATATCATATGGTATTTGTCTTTTTCTTTCTGGCTTAATTCACTTAGTATGAAAATCATTAATTCCATCCATGTTGCTGCAGATTGCATTAGTTTATCTTTTTTATGCCTGAGTGGTATTCCATTGTATGTGTGCACCACATCTTCTTAATCCATTCATCTGTTGATGGATATTTAGCTCATTTACAAGTCTTGGCTGTTGTGAATAGTGCTGCAATGAATATAGAAGTGCATGCATATTTTTCAACGAAAGTTTTGTCCAGATATATGCCCATAAATTGGAATGCTGGATTATATGATAGTTCTATGCTTAGTTTTCTGAGGTAAAACCATACTGTTCTCCATAGTGGTTGTACTAGCTTACATTCCCACCAACAGTTTAGGAGACTTCCATTTTTTCCACATGCTCTCCAGCATTTGTTATTTGTGGACTTGTTAATTATGACCATATTTGTGGACCATAATTATAACCATTCTGGCTGGTGTGAGCAGGTACCTCATAGTAGTTTTAATTTAAATTTATCTAATAAGTAGTGATGTTGAGCATTTTTTCAAGTATTTGTTGGCCATCTGTATGTCTTTTTTGGAGAAATGTCTATTTAGGCATTCTGCCCATTTATCTATTGGGTTTTGTTGTTATTGTTGTTATAGAGCTATACAAGTTGTTCGAATATTCTAGACATTAAGCCTTTGTTGGTTGCATCATTTGCAAATGTTTTCTCCCATTGTGTTGGTTGACTTTTCATTTTTTTAATGCTTTCCATTGCTGAGCAGAAGCTTTTGAGTTTGATTGGGTCATCTTGGTTTATTTGCATCTATATTGTCATGATTCTAGGAGGTGAATTAAACAAGATGTTGCTATGATTTATGTCAGAGTGTTCTGCCTATGTTTTCCCCAAGGAATTTTATAGTATTTGGACTTATATTTAGGTCCTTAATCCATTTTGACTTTATTTTCTATGTATGGTGTTAGATAGTGTTCTAATTTCATTCTTTTACGTGTAGCTTTCCAGTATTCCCAGCACCATTTTTTGAAAGGACTATCTTTTTTCCACTGTATGTTCTTGCCTCATAAATTAGTTGACCACAGGTGCTTGGGTTTATTCTAGGCTTTCCATTCTGTTCCAGTGATCTATATTTCTGTTTTTGTGCCGCTACCATATTGTTTTGATAACTGTAGCTATGTAGTATTGTCTGAAGTCAGGAAGTCTGATTCCTCAATTTCTGTTTTTTTTTTTTTTTTTTTTTTTTCCCAATATTGCTTTGGCTATTCAGGGTCTCTTGTGTTTCCATACAAATTTTAAAATATCTGTCTAGTTCTGTGAAGAATGTTCTTGGTAATTTGATAGGGATTGCAATGAATGTTCTTGGTAATTTGATAGGGATTGCAATTGTAAATTGTCTTGAGTAGTAAAGTCATTTTGACAATATTGATTTTTCCAATCCAAGAGCATGGTATATCTTTCCATCTGTTTGTGTCATTTTTTTATTTCATCAACATTTTATAGTTTTCAGAGCATAACTCTTTTGTCTCTTTAGGTAGGTTTATTCTTAGGTATTTTATTCTTTTTGATGTGATAGTAAATGGGGTGGTTTCTCTGATTTCTCTTTCTAATCTTCCATTGTTAGAGTATGGAAATGAAATGTATTTATGCATATTAATTTTGTATCCTGAAACTTGGCCAAATTCATTGATGAGTTTAAAAATTTTCTGGTACTATCTTTAGGGTTTTCTAGGTATAGTATCATGTAATCTGCAAACGGTGATAGTTTTACTTCTTTTCCAAATTGGATTCCTTTTATTTCTTTTTCTTCTCTGATTTCTGTGGCTAGAACTTCCAAAACTGTGTTCAATGATGGTGGTGAAAGTGGAATCCTTTTCTTGTTCCTGATCTTAGTTGAAATGTTTTCAGTTTTTCACAATTGAGAATATTAGCTGTGGGTTTTTCACATATAGCTTTTATTATGTCAAGGTAGGGTTTCCTCTATGCCCAGTCTGTGGAGTTTTTTTCAGAAATGGGGTTGAATTTTGTCAAAAGCCTTTTCTGCTCTATAAAAATGATCATATGGTTTTTATGCCTCAGTTTGTTGATGTGGTGTATCACATTGATTGATTTGCACATACTAAAGAATCCTTGCATCCCAGGGCTAAATCCCACTTGATCATGGTGTATGATCCTTTTAATATATATTTGGATTTGGTTTGCTAGTATTTTGTTGAGGATTTTTATACCTATGTTCATCAGTGATATCACTGGAATTTTCTTTTTTGTGTGTTATCCTTATTTGGTTTTGGTATCAGGGAATGATGGTATCATGGAATGAGCTTGGGAGTATTTGTCCATTTCTTCTGAGTTATCCAGTTTGTTGTCATATACTTCTTTATCATATTTTCTTTTTCTTTCATTCTTTTTTTGTATTTCTGCAGTATTGGCTATTGTTTCTCCTCTTTCATTTCTTATTTTATTTGGTCCTCCCTCTTTTAATTCTTGGTGAGCCTGGCCAGAGTTTCCTTAGTTTTCTTTAATTTTTCAAAAAACTGGATCTTAGTTTTTATTTATTTTTCTGATTTTTTTATCATTTCCTCCTTTCTGCTGATTTATGTTAACCCATTCCTACATCTATTTGCTTTAGGCTTATAGTAATATAGTGTCAAACACATTCTAAAAAATTAATTTTCTTACTCTTCTCCCCCACCTTTTATGATTTTGATGTTCTTATATCTTCATATTTATATTTAGCTATTCATTGTAATTACCTTTGTTGTCAAAAAATTTTTTCCTTTAAATCTATGCACTGCCTTATTTGACTTGTTTTCTAATTGTGATTTGCTCTTTCTTAGAGATTATCGCTTCTTTTTTATTCACAGAACATCTTTCAGAATTTCTTTTAGGATAGATTTAGTAGTGCTGTATTCTTTTAGTTTTGCTTGTCTGAGAAATTCTTTTATCTCTCCTTCTATTCTGAATTATAATCTTCCTGGGTAGCATATCCTAGGTTGCAAGTTTTTCCCTTTTAGGAGCTTTGAATATATCTTGCTACTCCCTTCTTGCCAGAGATGTTTCTATAGAGAAATCATCTGGTAACCTATGGGGGTTCCCTTGTAATTATCTCTTTGTTTTTATCTTGCTGCCTTTAGAATCCTCTTTTTATCTTTAATTTTTACCATTTTACTTATAATACGTCTTGATGTAAATCTGTTTGGGTTCATCTTTTTTGGAACCCTCTGTGCCTCCTTTACCAGGGTATCTGTTTCATTTAGGTTTGCAAAGTTATCAGCCACAATTTCTTAGGTACATTTTGATACCCCATTTTCTTTCTTCTCCTTCAGGGATCCCTATTAAAAGTAGATTGGCTTGTTTAATATTATCCTATAGAACTCATATATTGTTTTCTTTTTTTTTTTAATTGTCTTCCTGTCTTCTTTTCTATTTGGGTGATTTACATTATTCTGCCTTCCATATCACTTATTCATTAGTCTGTATTACTTAGTTTTCTATTTATTGCCTTTAATTCAGCTTTCATCTTGCCAAATGACTTTAAATTTTAATTTCCTCTTTATAGTTTATAGCTCCTCCTTACATTGATATGCATTTCTATTAATAGCATTTCTTACTACCTTTAGTATTTTTATTAACTCCTTTTTAAACTTGGTATCTAGTAGATTGGAGTGGTCTATTTCATTGTTTATTCTTTCAAGGGATTTCTCTTATTCTTTTCATTGGGAGGGGTTCCTCTGCCACATCATTTTATATTTCTATAACCCTATGAATTTAGGAAAAACAGTTAACTATTGTGGCCTTGAAGGATTGTTTTTGTGCAGGCGTGCCCCTCTGTGACCTGTGTGAGTCTAATTTTTTTATTTTTAGGGCTCTTTTTTAGTATGGATACCTCCCTCATGTTGCCTCAGTGGTGCTGGCTATTATCCCTTTGATAGGAGATGTCACTGGTGTGGTGACCAGAGCCTATACTGTTGGTTGAGTGGGGGATCCCCTTTGCTCTGTGACTGTCACAGCTCTGTTGGGAGCAGGGTCTACCCCCCCAGTTGTTTGAGCAGATGTCCCATATCTGTTTCTGAGGTGTGTTGTGGGGTCTGCCAGACTGTAGCACTTCTTCTGGGAAGGGAGCTACTGAGTATTTCTCTGAAGGAGCTGTCCATTGGGAAGTGTGCTCTGTGTCATCTGTCACCTGTTATGGTGCCCACAAAATGCCTTTGCCTCTCATCAGCCTTGGGAATACAAGCAATCAACCCTGAATTCCCAGGTGGTCACAGAGCCACCAGTGCAAATCTTGGCCACGTCTCCACATTCTTGCCTCCAAAGCCCAAAGGTGCTAACTTGGAGACCTTGAGACCACCAATAATCCATTCTGATATCCTTCAGACTGTATGCTCACAAAGGCACTGGCAGTGTAAAATTGCCAAAGTTGCAAAGCCATTGGACATAGCTTAGATTTCAGTCCTGCTTTAGAAGTCATGCAGCCCCTGGGAATCTGCTCATATTTCAACCTGGCCTCCAGTTTTTGGCAGTTGCAGGCACTTGCAGCTCCCAGAGCTTGGAGAGGTAGAGTTGTGCCTTCTATGAGCACACTGAGAATGGGGCTTCTATGATGCACCTGGGCTACCCTCCAGTCCCTTTGGGCTGTCTCCATGTAACCAACCCCAGTCCTTTCCCTAGGTCTGTCTGCTGAAGCCCAGGTTTCAGCATCCAGTCCCCAAGCACATCACTGGACATGTATCTAGAACTGAGGCATGCAGTGAGGTGGCCTGGACATTCTGTGCATATCTCTGTTTTGCTTGCTGAAGCTGATTGCTGCATTCTCCTCTGAGCCTCTGAAGCTCCCTTTTTGTCCTGGCTGGTCTCATAGCTAGTAAAGGGAGCTTCCCAGGGTAAGGGAACTTTTCCTGTTACACAGATCCTCTCTAAATTCCTTTTTTTCCCCCCACTCTTTCATCCTATCCAGTTATGTGGTGATCTTTCTTGAAGGTTTGGATGAATGAGATCTTCTGCAAGTGTTCAGTAGGTATTCTGTGAGAATTGTTTCACATGTAGATGTGTTTTGATGTATTTGCAGGAGGAAATGAGCTCCACGTCCTTTTATTATGCCATCTTGAGCTCCATCTGTTTTTGTTTTCATGATGCATCTTTATTCTTAAATATTTGAAAACACCATTTTTTGAAGCCAGTTAGGACTGGTTTTTAGGAGATTCATAACTAAGTAAAATTTGTTACTAGAGATAAAAGAGTATTCAGATTTTTTATTTGGTTTACTAACAGTGATCTTTAGTTTATTGTGTTAAAAAATAAAACAGCCTAATTGTCCTCAACACCTGCTTTCTTGTTGCCATGTATTTTAGTTAAAAATAAAATACTATAGTCTACATTTATTTACACTTTCACATTTCTCTTTATTACAATCTGTATTCTCATGGTTTATGCAAGACTATTTCTTCTCTATCTACAGTTCTTTTGGCAACCAGATCTCCACTTTGTCCATGATTTTTATTTTAATTTCATCCAGCTTTTAATAGTATTTCACTTTTTAAAAATTGCCACAGATTATTTTCTTTTAGTACTTTAAGGATGTCAGCATGTCAGTTACTTGGCTTTTGGTTTCCATCATTTCTATTAAAAAGTAAGTTATCAGTTTTATGGTTCTTCCTTTGACAATATTATACATTTTCTTTGTCTGCTTTTAAGATTTATTCCGGTTTTTGACTTTAATATCTATTATCATGTTTGGGAAGCTTCTCATATTTTTTCTGTTTTTTTTCCTTCTTTCTTGAATTTTATTTTTTATACTTTGGTGTGATTTATGTATAGTGAATGGTGGAAATCTTATATGCCTATTAGGGTCAATTTTGAAAAATATTTTTGACTATGAGGATGCCTCCTAGTCAATAAATAGAATAGTCCCATCAATTCAAGTAGTTTTCTTATGTTCCTTTCCAGTTCAGCCCTCCATCCGAAGAACTAACACATATTTTTTTGCACAACCATAACATAGTTTTGCCTGTGTGTGTGTCGATGTATTACATATATATATAGAGATAGATATATACATATATATACACACACACACACACATATATATAAATCAATCAGTATGTTGACTTTTTTCTGACTTTTTTCATGTAACATGTTGTTGAAATATCTATGTTATTGTTTGTATCAGTGGTGAATTCATTTTACTGAAATATGTCATTCAACAATATGAATATAACCCTAATTGATTTTTTCTCTTTTGAGTAGTGTTTCAGTTATTTTTGGCTGTTAGCTAATATGAGGAAATTTGTGCATACCTTTTAGAAACATATAATTTCATTCTGGTCAAGTAAAGGTCTATGAATGTAACCTTTGGTCATAAGAGTAGGTAGATGTTTAACTATATATGAAGTCACATTGTTTTCCAATGTGGTTGTAATGTTTTATATTCTCTCCAGCCATAAGCAAGAGGTTCAGATGTTCCTTATTCTTGATGTATATGTATAGTGTTAATCTTATGAATTTCAGCCATTTTTTAGTTATAAAGTAGCATTTCTTTGTGGTGTTTTATTTCCCTGAAAATAAAGATGCTGATACATTTCAATATTAAGTGGGTAGAGAAATGAGAAGTAATTAGCAAAGAAGAATGGCTTTAGGTAGAAAATAAGTCTAGTGCGTTTCTAGAAAATTAAGTGAAGAAGAGATTTCTAGAATGAAAATATCTTTTGTGTCTAATTATGTAAATGAAGTAAGATGAGGACTGAGTCTAGGAGCATGTGATGTCTTTCTTTTTGTATTATCTTCAGTTTCCTCCAGCAGTGCTTTTGGAATGTAGGTCTTTCACTATTTGAGTCAAATTCATTCCTAGGTAGTTTTTTCTTTTCTTATTTATTTATTTGTTTATTTATTTGGCCATGCCGGTGGCCTATGGAAGTTCCTGGGCTATGGACTGAACCTACACCACATCAGTAACCCAAGCTGCTGCAGTGTTACTGTTGGATCCTTAACCCACTGAGCCACAAGAGAATTCCATAATGCAATTATAAATTAGATTGTTTTCTAGCTTTCTCTTTTTCAGTTTATTATTAGTATATAGAAATGTAACAGATTTCTGTATATTAACCTTATATCCTGCAACTTTGCCAAATTCATTTTTTCAGGGTTTTTTTTTTTTTTTTTTTTTTTGGTGTGGAAACATTGAGATTTTCTGTATAAAATATCCTGTTGTCAACAAGTAGAGTTTTTCTTTGATTGCTATGATTTTTGATACTGTGTTAAATGGAAGTGATGAGAGTTGATATTAATATCTTTTTTCCTAATTTTAAAGGAAAGGCTTTCAGCCTTTCACTATTGATTATGTTAGCTGTGAGTTTGGCACAAAGTACCTTTCTTGAGAGATATGTTCTCTCTATACCAACTTTGATGAGAGTTTTTATCATAAATGTATGTTGGATTTTGCCAAATACTTTTTGTATATATATATGGAGATGATCATGCTATTTGATTTTTATCCTTTCTGTTAATGTGGTATATCACAATGATTGATTTAATAATATTGCAACATCCTTACATATCCTTACATTTCTGGAACAAATCCAATTTGATCATATTGTGTGATCTATTTTATGAATTGTTCAATTCAATTTTCTAATATTTTATTGAGGATTTTTGCATTTATATTCATCAGAGATATTGGCCTGTAATTTTATTTATTTATTTTTTTGTAGTGCCTTTGGTTTTGGCATGGAATAATTTTGGCTATTGGAAATGCTTCATTCCCCTCAGTTTTGGGGAAACAGTTTGAGAACAGTGGGTATTGTCTCCTCTTTATGTGTTTGATAGAATTCCTCTGTGAAGTCATCCAGTCCTGGACTCTTATTTTGTGGGAGTTTGTTTGTTCAACTTCACAACTAGTGCTCAGTCTGTTAAGACTGTATGTTACTTCCTGATTTAGTCTTGGAAGGTTATGTGCTTCTAGAACATCTTCCATTTCTTCTAGGATTTCCAATTTCTTGGCATGTAACTATTCATAATAACATCTTATGAATTTTTGGTATTTCTATGATATAATTTATCCTCTTTCTTTTCTTGCTAATTTGTACCCTCTTTCTTTTTTCTTGATAAATGTGGCTAAAGATTGATCAATTTGGTTTATTTTAAAAAAACTTGGTTTTATTGATCATATCTATTTTTAATCTCTTTTATTCCTTTCCTCTTTGATCATATTACTCCTTTTTGCTGCTGACTTTGGGCTTTGTTTGTTATTTTTCTAATTAATTTAGAGGATAGGTTAGGTTGTTTATGGGGACTTATTTTCTTTCCTTCCATCCTTCATTATTTTTTGGATGGCCTGTATCAGTATAATCCTCCCTCTTAGAACACTTTTGTTGCATTCCATTGATTTTGGAAAGCTCTATGTTCATTTTCACTTGTCTAAAGGCATTTTCTGATTTCTTCTTTGGTTTCTTCATTTTTTAGTGGCATTTTGTGTAGTCTCTACTTGTTTGTGCTTTCCTCACTTTTATTCTTGTATATGCTAGTGTTTTAGGGGGGAATGTCCTGTAGATAAATATTAAGCCCAGGTGATCTAATGTGTCATTTAAGATCACTGTTTCCTCATTGATTTTCTGTCTGAATGATCTATTGATGTCAGTAGGATATTAAAAATCCCCTATTATTTTGTATTATTGTCAATTTCTCCCATCTGTTTGCCATCTGCTTTATATATTTCCTTTTATCATTATGCAATATCCTTCTTTGTCTTTTGTCATAGACTTTGTTTTAAAGTCTGTGTTGTCTGCGATGAGTACTGCTACCCTGTTTTCTTTTTGTTTCTGTTTGCATAATATATCTTTTTCATCTTCTCACTTTCCGTATTTGTGTGTCTTTAGCTCTGAAGTGAATCTCCTGTAAATAGCTTATAGATGGATCTTGTGCTTTTTGTCCAATTAACCACCCTGTGTCTTTTGACTGGAGTATATAGTCCATTGGCATTTAAGGTGATTATTGATAGTATGTACTTAGTGACACTTTTTTTACTTTTTTTCTGGTTGTTTTGTGGTTCTTTTTATTTTGATGATTGTTTTAAGCAGTATGTTTGTGTTCATTTACCTCTAGTTTTTGTATATCTTTTGTAAGTTTTTGATTTCTGATTACTGTGGGGTGCATATATATTGAGCCATAGCTATATCTCCTTATTCCAAACTGGTAGTCATTTAAGTTCAAACACATTCTAAAAGATCTATATTTTTAGTACCCTCCCCCACATTTTGTATTTTGATGTTTACATTTTATGTTTATTTACTAATTATTGTAATAGTTGATTTTATAATCTTTGTGGTTTGATCTTTATAATTATTTGAGTGGTTGATTCTCAATCTTTACTATATATTTACTTTTGCTAGTGAGATTTTTCTTTCTTGTATATACTTGTTGTAACAATTTTCTTTCCATTTAGAGAAGACTCAACATTTATTTTAGGGTAGGTTTAGTATTAGTGAACTCTATTAGCTTTTGCTTGTATGAGAAGTTCTTTATCTCTTTTTCAGTTCTGAATGATAACCTTACTGGGTACAGCGTACTTTGTTGCAGATTTTTTTTTCCTTTCTTTCCTTTGAATATATCATGACACTATTTTCTAGCCTGCCAATTTTCTGCAGAAAAATTACCTGATATCCTTATGGGGGTTACCTTGTATTTATAGCTTTGTTTTACTCTTGCAGCCGTTAAAATTCTTTATATCACTAAGTTTTTCCATTTTAATTATATGTCTTGATATGTGTCTTTTGGGTTCTTGTGTGTCACTTTATGTGTTATCTGGATATCTGTTTCCTTGTTAAGGTTTGCTAGTTTTTGGCCAAAATTTCATCATACGCATTTTCCACATTTTTCTCTCTCTTTTCTCCTTCTGGAAACCACATGTGAATGTTGATACACTTGATAGTACAGAATTCTTTTAAGCTGTTATCATTTTTTTTAAATCTCTTTTCTTTTTGCTGTTATGATTGTGTGATTTCTATTATCTTATTTTCTGGATCACTTATGCATGCTTCTGTATCACCTAGTCTGCTAATAATTCCTTTTAGTGATTTTTTCTTTAAATTTTAATTATTGTATTCTTCCATTCTAGTTTTTTTTTATGTTTTCTAGTTCTTTGTTGTAATTCTCATTGTATTTATCTCTTTCCCCCTAATTCAGTTATCATTCTTACTATTAATAATTTGAACTCTTTATTTGGTAAGTTATGTAATTCTGCTGCATCATCTTTTTTACCCTCAAAAGTTTCCTCTTACACTTTCAATTGATTACATTTCCTCTTTCTTCTCATTTTCCTTAATTTTCTTTGTCTATTTGAAATTAGGTGAAACAGTTACCTTTCACAGTCTTAAAGTGGTGTCCTTTTGTGAGAGCATCCCTGTGCAGTCTGAGTGTCCAGTGGCTCTAGTGAAAAATCTGAATGTGATGTGAATGCATATCATGTCTTTCATCAAATTTTGTTGGCAACTATCACCTTGATAGGAGATGAGGCTGGATATGGGAAAATCAGGACCAGAACTTGTTGTGAGCCAGGGCTGCTATTCTGCTCAGTGTCTCTCACTGCCCTATTGGGAGAGTGGGATCAGATCCCAGATTTCTTGAGCAAAAGCCCTGAGTTTGAACTGGCATATTAAGATAATGCAAATAACTGTGCTAATGTTGATATGATACAGAAGTATCAGCGTAACAAAAAGACCACATAATGTAACTAAAATAGCTGAAATATAAATGTGTTTTACAAAAGCATGAGTCCATAATGCATTTTCTCTTAAAAAAATAAATAGAAAGACTAGTCATTCCAGTTCTTTTCAATGGGAAGACCTAGAAACAGTGGCTAAATCCTTTGCAAAGAGCAGTTGTAGTGTCACATATAACTGTGTAACTAGAAGGAAACAGGGCTCATTGAGGGGGTGTTTAATTGACCCCACATTTAGAACAGGAGCTTTCTAAGGTGAGCCAGGAATAAATTGTCATGTAGAGAGAAGTCCAGATAACAAAAATTTCTAGGATCATATCAGAATGGCCAAAATTTTAATGTGAAAAGTCTCTTAATAGCCAAAGAAAAGATACTTGAGCATGAATACATTCTTCAGTGATTTGAAGTATTAAAATATGTCAAAATTCATTAATTGTTCTTCCTTGTAAGATATTAGCAAAAATGAAATAAGGTAATATTCTCACTTTTGTGGCATTAGAGAAAAATAAAAAGAAATTCAGGATTTCTAAGGCAGTAAAGCCTTGCAAATTTAACATTGTATTTTTCTGAAAGTAATAAATAACAAAACTAATTTATTTACTTATTTTTAGTTTCATTGGTATGGTAGATTTACAATGTTGTGTTAGTTGCAGATGTACATCAGAGTGAATCAGTTATACACACACACACAAACACATATGTATATTTTCTTCCTATATAGGTTATTACAAACTATTGAGTAGATTACTCTGTGCTATACAGTAGGTTCTTGTTAATTATTGATTTTATACAGCAGTGCATACATATTATTCCTGTCCTCCCAGTTTCTCCCTTCCTCCCATGGTTTCCTCTCTGAAAATCCTAAGATTGGTTTTGAAGTCTGTGAATTTCTGTTTTATAAATATGTTTTTGTATGATTTGATTAGATTCTACACAAAAGTTATATCATTATATTTTTCTGTGACTTACTTAACTCAGTATGTTAACCTCTAGGTCCATCCGCGTTGCTACAAATGACATTATTTCCTTCCTTTTTTAATGACAGAGTAATATTACAGTATATATATCTACTACATCCTTTTATTTCACATATATGTATTGTTTTCTTTTTATGGCTACACCTGCAGCATATGGAAGGTCCCAGGCTAGGAGTTGAGTTGAAACTGTAGCTGCAGGCCTACACCACAGCCATAGCAACACCGGATCTGAGATGCATATGAAACCTATGCTGCAGTTTGCAGCAATACCAGATCCCTAACCCACTGAGTAAGGCCAGGGGTCGAACCTGCATCCTTACAGAGTCAATGTTGGATCCTTAAACCAATGTGCTGCAATGAGAACTCCCTTCCCATATGTGTGTGTGTGTATAAATATATATATATATATATATATATATATATATATATATTTTTTTTTAAATTAAGTATATGTATATTCTTTTTTATATTATTTTCTGTTATGTCTTATAACAGCATATTGAATACAGTGCTATACAGAAGGACCTTATTGTTATACATTTTATATTTCATAGTTTGCATGACATATATTTTTTACTTTTAAAGTTTTATTGAAGTATTATTGATTTACAGTGTTGTAATATTTCTTTCTGTACAACAATGAAATTAAGCTATACAGTGCATGCATCCATTCTTTTTCAGATTATTCCCCCACATAGATTATCATAGAATAGTGGGTAGGGTTTGCTGGGCTATACAACAGTTCCCCATTGGCCAGTCATTCTTTACCACAGTGTACATATGTGAATTGCAAAAACTCAGTTTGTCCCCCAACCCCCGCCCCCTTTGGTAAAAAAAGAGTATGTTTTCAAAATCTGTCAGTCTGTTTCTGTTCTGCAAATAAGTTCATTAATATCCTTTTCTTGGATTCCACATATAAGTGATATCATATGTTTTTCTTTGACTAGGTGACTTAATTCACTTAGTATGATAATATTTACATCTATCCATGTTGCTGTAAATGGAATAATTCCATTCTTTTTTATGGCTAATATTTTATTGTATATATGTTCCACATCTTTTTTGTCCATTCCTTTGTTGATGAATATTTAGGGTGCTTCCATGTCTTGGCTATTGCAAATAGTGCTACAATGAATACTGGGGTTCATGCATCTTTATGAATTATTCATGTCTTTGGCCATATGCTGAGGAATAGGACTGCTGGGTTGTATGATAGTTAAATATTTATTTTTTTAAGGATCCTCCATACTGTTCTCCAAAGTGGCTAAACCAGTATACATTCTTAGGAACAGTATAGAAGGATTTCCTTTTCTCCACAACTTTTCCATTATTTATTGCTTGTACACTCTGATGATTGCCGTTTTGACCAGTGCTAGGTGATAGCTCATTGTAATGTTGATTTGCATTTCCCTAATAATTAGTGATATTGAACATCTTTTCATGTGTTTTTGGTCATCTGTATTTGGAGAAATGTCTATTTAAATCTTCTGCCCATTTTTGATTGGGTTATATGTTTTTTGATATAAAGCTTCATGAGTTGTTGTATATTTTGGAGATTAAACCCTTGTATGTCTTCATTTGCAAATATTTTCTCTCATTCTGTGTATTGTCTTTTTTATGGTTTTCTTTGCATAAACTTTAATTAGATTTTATTTGTTTATTTTTGTTTTAGTCTTTGTGTTTCCATACAAATTTAAATTTTTTTGTTCTAATTTTGTGAAGATTATCTTTGGTAATTTAATAGGAAATGCATTGAATCTGTAGATTGCCTTGATAACAGTCATTTTAATATTATTGATTCTTCCACTCCAAGTACCTGCATGTTGATGAAGCTTAACCCCCTGGGCAACAAGGGAACTCCTATGCCTACTTTCTGGAGAGTTTTCATCAGAAAAGGATATTGAATTTTGTCAAAAGCTTTTGCATGCCTATATTGAGATGATTGTATGGTTTTTATTCTTCAGTTTGTTGACCTTGAAGAATCCTTGTATCTCTGAGATAAGTGCCATTTAATGATGATATATGGTCCTTTTTAATATATATTTTTTTCAGTTTGCTCATTTTTTTTAAGGATTTGTGCATCTATGTTCATCAGTGATGTTACTTGTAATTTTCTTTTTTTTTGTGATATCTTTGTGTGATTTTGGTGTCAGGGTGATGGTGACCCAAAAGAATGAGTTTGGAAGTATTTCTTCCTCTGCAAATTTTTTTAAAAGTTTCACAAGTGCTAGTTCTTTCCTGGATGATAGAATTTGCTGTGAATCCTTCAGGTCCTGTACTTTTGTTTTTTGAAAGTTTTTCAGTCATAGTTCAGTTTTAGTATCTGTGATTCATCTATTCATATTTTCTATTTTTTCCTGGTTCAGTCTTGGAAAGCTGTACCATCGTAAGAAACTGTCCATTTGTTTTAGTTTGTACATTTTATTGGTATATAGTTGCTTGTAGTAGTCTCTTATGATCCTTTGTATTTTTGTGGTTTCAGTTGTAACTTCTCCTTTTTCATTTCTAATTTTATTGATTTTTGTTCCTCTCCATTTTTTTTCTTAATGAGTCTAAAGGTTTATCAATTTTATTGATCTTTTTGAAGAACTAAATTTCATTGATCTTTTCTGTTGGTTTCTTTATCTCTATTTCATTTATTTATGTTCTGATCTTTATGATTTCTTTTCTTCTACTCACTCTGGGTTTTGTTTGTTCTCTAGTTATTTTAGTGTAAGGTTAAGTTGTTTATTTTAGATTTTTATTGTTTCCTGAGATGATGATTGTATTGTTATAATCTTACTTAGAACTTTTTTTGCTGCATCCTATAGGTTTTGGGTCATCATGTCTTCATTGACATTGGTCTCTAAGGTTTTTTTTTATTTCCACTTTAGTTTCTTCAGTGATACAATGCTTGCTTAGTATATATATTGTTTAGCTTCCAGGTGTTTGTATATTTTGCTTTTTTTGTAGTTGATTTCTAGTCTCAGAGCATTGTGGTCAAAAAAGATGTTTGATATAATTTAAATTTTTAAAAATTTACCAATGCTTAATTTTTGGCCTAAAATGTTATCTATCCTGGAAAGTGTTCCATGTGCACTTGAGAAGAATGTATATCGTGCTGCCTTTGGATGGAATGCTATATAAATATCAATTAAGTTTATTTCATCCAATGTGTCATTGAAAGCTTCCTTTTTCCTTATTGCTTTTCTGTCTAAATCATCTGTCCATTGATGTAAGTGGGACATTAATATTCTCCACTGTTACCATGATTTCTATTTTTATGGCTGTTAGCCTTTGCCATACATATTGTGTTGCTCCTATATTTGGTGCATATATATATGATTGCAATTTATTACATCGTCTTGGACTGATTTGTTAATCATTATGTAATGTCCTTCCTTGTCTCTTGCAATCATCTTTATTTTAAGGTCTATTTTGTCTGTATGAGTATTTTATTTCGGCTTTCTTTTGATTTCCATTTGCATGGAATACTTTCTTCCATTCCCTCACTCTCAGTCTGTATATGTCCTTAGGTTCGAAGTGGGTCTTTTGAAGGCAGCATATATATGGGTCTTGTTTTTGTAGCATTCAGCCTGTTTGACTTTTGGTTGGATCATTTAATCCATTTACATTGAATGTAATTATGGATGTGTATGTATTTATTGTCATTTAAAAATTGTTTTGTATTATGTCTATTAATTTCCTCTTTTTTTTCTCTTGTGATTTGCTGTGTGTCTGTTGTAGTTTTTTGGTTTGTGGTTCCTGTTAGATTTTAATAAATCAGTCTATATATGTACAGAACTGTTTTTGGTTTCTCATCTCTTATTTTCAAACGTATTTTCAGTGTTCTGTACTCTTCTCATGACTGCTAGTTTTGATATCTTTTTTGTCACTAGGTGATTTTCTACTTTTATTTTATGTGTGGTCATTTCCAGGGAGCCTTCCCATTTGTAATTTTCTTGTTTCTAGTTGTGGCCTTTTTTTTCTGCCTAGAGAAGTTTCTTTAGTAGTCGTTGTAAGGCTAGTTTGGTGGTGCTGAATTCTTTTAGCCTTTGTTTGTCTGAAAACTTTTTGATCTCTCCATCCATTTGAATGAGAACCTTGGTGGGTAGAGTATTATTGATTATAGATTCTTTCCCTTCGTCACTCTATATATATATTGGTATTCCCTTCTGCTTTGTAGAGTTAATTTGGAAAATCAGATGATATCCTGTTATGGAGGTTCCATTCTGTTATTTGTTGCTTCTTCCTTGTTGTTTTTAATATTTTTTTCTTTGCATTTAATTTTTGTCATTTTTATTAGTATGTTTCTCACTGTGTTCTTCCTTGGGTTTATCCTCTGGGATTCTCTGCAATTCTTCAACTTGCGTGAGTGTTTCCTTTCCCATGAAGGAAATTTTCAGCCATAATCTCCTCAAATATTTTCTCTGGCCCTTTCTCTCTTCTTCTTATGGCACCCTTATTATGTAAATATTGCTGTGTTTAATGTTGTTTCAGAAGTCTTTTAGATTGTCTTCTATTCTTTTTATTTTTCTTTATTCTTTTGTGTTTCCCGTTGTGGTGATTTCCAGCACTCTGTCTTCCACTTCATTTATTCATACTTCTGCTTCATTATTCTGCCATTGATTCCTTCTGGTGTATTTTTCATTTCAGATATTGTTATTCATCTTTGTTTTCTTGTTCTTTAGGTCTTCTAGCTCATCGCTAAACATTTTGTAATGAAGATACTCATTTTTAACCTGCAGTCCTACACAAACAGTACCTCATGAAAAAAAAAATAATTGATGAGAGGAAGTTTAAGTTTCTCTATAGATATGTTCCAACTAAAATTGAGATATTAAAGATTCTGAATATCACTTTTGTGCCAACATCTAATATAATAATGAACTAGGCAATGTTTATCAAATTTTGTTAATATTATAAAAACAGAGATATGTAGATGTTATGTGCCACCTTGTGGAAATACATGACTTTACTAGTGAAATATTCTTGCCAAAATGTAACCTAAGCAATATCAAGGTTCTAATTGAGAAATTATTACAATATTGTAAATCAACTATTCTTTACTTTAAAAAAAAATGCTAATATTTTAAATAGCAAATGATTCTTAAATAGCAAATGAACATATGAAAAAATTTTCATAGTAGTTACTAAAAGAATTTATTTAAAATCTAAATGATTTTGTCATACAGATTCTCAAAGTTGAGTAAAAGTAAAATGTCTGATAAGCTCTTAATAGCATCTTTTTGTGAGAATGAAAATTAATTGGAATTCTCAATTTATTGTTGCTAGAAATACAAATTGGTATAGTCTAGTTTGGCAAATATTTGGAGATATCTTCTAAAGTTGAAAGTTCAAGTAATCTCTGACCTATCACTTTTAGTCAGGAACACAGTCAATGTGAATATGGAAATATATTCAAAATATATATTCATGTATTTTCTTAGTGAGAATATTATTATAACCACATCATGGAAATGACTAAAATGTCTATAAATATTAGAATAATAGATAAATAGATAAATTATAATACATTTTTTTCAGTGAAATTATATTTAGAAAAGTAACTAAATAAATTACTCATGTACACAACCATATACATAAATCTCATGATCCTGGTTTTGGGTGAAATAAACTATACACAAAGCAGTATATATTGTGCTACAAAATAAATTTAAAATTCAAATATACAAGGTACATATTTATGGCATTGAAAATCAGGTTACTTTTAGAGATGAGAAGTGATGTCATTGAGAGAGCTCTGAGGGGGGGTTTCTAAGATATGGTGATGTGTTTTTTTGATCAGAATTGTGGTTTCAAAGTTATATTCAATTTGTAGCAAGTAATAAATCTCTACTCTTCTGATTTGTTTAATTTTATGAATTAATTTTATATATCAATAACAAAATTTATTTTTAAAAATGTATTTTAAGTTGGTCCAAGTCTTGTGGAATTCTTAAATTCAGTTGCTGTGAGCTTAGTGTAGCTCACAGATACAGTTTGGATCCTGCATTCCTGTGGCGGTAGTGTAGGCCGGTAGTTGTAGCTTATTATTCTTACAATTCTGTGATTATAAAAGCTTGGGAATATAGAGCCAAAATGTAAAATAAGAAACAGTAAATATACATGAATTCAATTATTATTTTGATTATTTTTATTATCTTTCAAATAAACCAACCATTTAATTAAAAGTTGAGAATGTTTCATTTCATATATATAATAAGTGTACTGTGGTCTGCATTAAGAAATGAGTTTTTAGGTTTTAGTGATTTACATTAAATATCAATGAAATTATATGACACATGGAATTTGTTTTAAAATAGTGCTGTGTGTGTGGACAGAGTGGTGAGGGGAAAGCTGTGTAGTTATAGATGGAATGTTTGTCCATGTGTTGATAATTTTTGAATCTGCATGTTCATTATACTAATAATAATACATTTAAAATATAATGAACAATTACAAATTTTAGTTAAAAACTTTAAAAATCCTAAAGGATTTCCCATTGTGGTGCAATGGAAACAAATCCAGCTAGTATTCATGAGGATATGGGATCGATCCCTAGCATTGCTCAGTGAGTCGGGGATCTGGTGTTGCTGTGAACTATAGTGTAGGTCATAGAGAGTTCAGATCCTGTGTTCCTGTGGCTGTAGTGTAGGCTGGCAGTTGTAGCTTAGATTTGACCCCTAGCCTAGGAATTTCCATATGCTGCAGGTGTGGCCATAAAGAGAGAGCAAAAAAAAAAGTGTAAAAACTTTGAAACTTTTGAAAACAAAAGGGGACATATAGTGGGGGGATGAACTGGGGGTTCAGAACAGGCATATGCATCCCTGAAGTATATGGAATGATTGGCCAATGGGAACCTGCTGTGTATAGCACAGAGAACTCTACTCAATATTCTGTGATAATCTATGTGGGAAAATAATCTGAAAGAGAATGGGTGTATGTACATGTATAACTGGATCACTTTGTTGTACAGCAGAAATTATCATAACATTGTAAATCAACTAAGGTTCAATAAAATTTTAAAAATGGAAAAAAAAACCCTGTAAGATTTAAAATGTAGTGGTATTAATATTAAGTAAAATTTATAAAAATACCATTATAAAGAGTGATTGCTGTATTAAAAAGTAAAGTAATTTTTTTTTTTTGATTAAACAGAAACCGGATTTCCTCTCATGGTGCAGTGGAAACACCACCAACTAGGAACCATGAGGTTCCAGGTTTGATCCCTGGCCTTGCTCAGTGGGTTAGGGATCTGGTGTTGCTGTGAGCTTGGTGTGGGTTGCAGACATGGTTTAGATCTGGCATTGCTGTGGCTCTGACATAGGCCAGCAGCTGTAGCTCCAATTTGACTGCTAGCCTGGGAACCTCCATATGCCTCAGGTGTGGCCCTAAAAGGACAAAAGCCAAAAAAAAAAAATTAAAAACCACTTTAAAGTATTGATTTTTTTTCTAATTGTACCTGTTGTTTTCAGGAAAATGGGACTACCAAATAACTTATTTTTAGATTATAATACAATACTTTTAGCTTTAGATATTCAAAACACTTGAGGACTTTGGACTCTAAGAATGTACTATAGCTTTAGGACAAATTAAGTACTTGAAGCAGGCTTTTTAAATTTACATTAATTCTTTTTACATATATATCTTCCTTCTTATTCTTACACATTAACTGAGAAATATCAGCATTAAAAAGTAACATTTTTATGAGGGTTCTAGTTTAATGTTACTGAAAGCTCAGTAGTTCCACTGGTCGTGCATTGAAGTAAGGTAGAAAGATATCAGTGACCTTTCAATGACAGCTTCATGGAAGGATATGAAGACAGCTGTAGGTTATTTTCTCACATAATAAACCTTCCTCATTTAATTTGAATTCATAAAGGATTATCAGTAAAATTTCAATAAAACATTTAATGTTGAACTATTTGGAGTAACATATTTTACCAGTGTTTTATAACTTTTTATTGCATTTTACCACCAAAGTTCTTGAGGCTTTCTTCACCTTTTTGTAAAGTAACTTAAAATCTTTATGTTGAGATTAACATATTTATAATCACTCTATTAAATTGTTTTACAAGTGAAGCGTGGTTATAAAGCTTGCATCAGAAAATGAAAGATTGGCAGAAGACAATAATGTGACATTTAACAACCACATTTTCTAGTCATCAGTTCCTTACTTGATAGAGTCCATGACAGAGTTTTAAATTTCCCATTAGTTCAAATATCACTTAAAAGTTGAAGAGGAAAAAAGCCACATTTGCAAATAAGCGTATTCTCTTTTCTCTTTTGAATGATTCTGTGAAAGCTGTCAGGCAATGACAGTACCATTTCAAGTTAAAATTGGAGATATATATATATATATATGAATTACCCAAGCAATTTTTACAAGTTAATTCTATTCCAGTATACGTTATTTTGCTTTTTTTAAAGCACCTTGGTCCTCTATATTATCTGCAGTTAAATAGGGTAAACATTCATGTTCATTGCATAAGTAGATCCTCTTGTTAGAGAAGTAAAAACACCTGCTTTATTATAAACATTTGAGCAGTAGTTAATGCTATATTCCTATTATAGTGAGACAAATATATGATGCCTTAAAAATCATATAAATTTAGTTATCTTTAACACTACACAGGGGACAAGAAAAGCCAGCAATAAATCCTTGCTAATTGGTCATTTGTAACCCTTAGGATTATTCTGCCTACCCTAACAGGAAGAAAGGGATTCAAGGTCATGTTTCTCCTCAAGCATAGAAACTCTGAAATTGATAAGTACCAGGCCTGAAATCAGTAGATGTATCTTTTGCTTACATTCCATTCATAAAAATATAGTCATATTTGACTGCAAGGAATGCTGAAGAATGTAGTCTAGCTGGGTAGCATTGTGGCCTGTTATATTTCTATTATGACTAAAGAGAAGAATGACATTTTTAGAGAGCTCTAGGAAGATTAATAACTAGAAGTAAAGTTCTTTGTATTAGATTAAGAGAAATGGAGACATAGGAGAAAGGGAGTTAAAGGATGGTCACCTGTAAGAATATCTTTACAAAGGGGATTTTTTTTAGTCCTTGACATTAACTAAATGAATGGAATTGATTAATACACTTTTTGGATCCTACTTTTTGTATTTTTTTTGTCTTTTTACAGCTGTACCCAAGGCATATGGAAGTTCCAAGGCTAGGGTTCAAATTGGAGCTGTAGCTGCTGCACTACACCACAGCCACAGCCATGTGGGATCCAAGCCATGTCTGCGTCCCACACCACACCTCATGGCAATGCCGGATCCTTAACCCACTGAATCAGGTCAGGGATCCAACCTGTGTCTTCATAGATATTAGTTGGATTTGTTACCACTGAGCCATGATGGAAACTCCCACTTTTTATATTTTTAAAATAAGCAGTTTGGGTTACCTAATATTCCTCAAACTTCACTAATCAAAAGGTAAAAAATAAAAAGTGTTGGGGGGGTGGGAGAGGGAAAGAGAGAGATTCTAACAGATTTAGTTAGGTGGGTGGGATATCCGAGATTGCATATTTAACAATCTCCTTACATCCTTCCAATGTATTTAAACCATAAGTGATGCTTGTAAAAACTCTAAATTTAATATGCTTTAAAATGTCATTCAGCTCCAAAATTTTGAATCCATATATTCATGAAACTAATAAATGTGGTTGTGAAACACACAAAGAATAGATTTTAGAAATTTTGAAGAATGTAGACATTGGAGTTGTGCAAATATCATAGTGATATCTGAAAAAGGAGAAAGGTATTTTCCAGAGATGATTACTAACTATAATGGATAAATTGTTAAATTTGTCCGTAGTAAAAGTATAAACTTCTCTTTAGCAAAAGACACACCAAAAAATAAAAGATATGTGTAATGAACATTTAACATATAGCTAGCACATATAGTTGACAAAGGACTAATATTCTAGATCAGAGGATCAATAGATAGGAATATGCTAGATAGATGGCTATAATTTTAATAAGAAAAAAGATGTATTATCAAATTGAAAAAGTGGATAAAATACTTATACTAGCCCTTTAAGAGGAAATTCTCTATGATCAGTAGTCAATAAATAATCTCTTATTGCTGGAAGCCACTTTAATACCAACATACTTCCTCTTTTCATTCTCTGTTATTTCCATTTGGTCAATATACCTATGAAAAGGGACTCAACATTGTAAAAAATCAAGGAGATGCAAAATAAAGTTAAAGTAAGATACAATGACATATCCATCACATTGGCAAAGATTTAAAAGTTTAACAACACCAAAAGTTGGAAAGGACATAACCCAATAAAACCATAATACTTATAGAATGCTGTTGGGAGTAAAATATTTGCAAAACAGTTTGGGGTTAGCCAGAAAAGGTGAGGTTGGCATTACGTATGAGTTAGTTATATACTCAATAGTAATGCCCATATACACTGATGGACAAGTACACAATATTCATTAAAATTATTGCTTTAAATAGGCAAAATCTGGAAGCTTTGCAAAAGTATATAATGCATTTTCTGACCAAAAGACATTAATGAATATATATCAACTATCTTTTTCAATATAATTTTGCCTGGAACAGAACTAAAATGAAAATGGATAAATGAAAGTTGAGAAAATTGATTTTCTATATGATTTTGATGATTTGACATCATGAAAATATTTTTGATTATAAAGAATGAAAGGGAAATATAAAGTATCACATTTAGATACAAAGTCTATTGCATAGTCACAGCATAGTCTTGATTTACATATACCTACTATGGAGAAGGCCTAAAAGTTTTGATGGATTGCAAGTGTAATATAATACAACAATGTAGTCAAGTAAAACCAGACAAACCCAATTTCAGATTTTATTAATACATGCAAAAATTCTTAAATCAAGGAAAATAAATATCCCATTTCTTTCTCCACTGGCTAGTTTATATTTGGAATAGGGACTTAAGTTTAAGAGACATGTCTATTGACCTAGGGATTTAGAACCCTGTATATGATGGTAAATAGGAAATGTCTCAGTGAAAAGAATATATTTCAGCTGAAGTTAGCCACTCAAATTTTTTTAGAGGCCAGAAAATTACATCTGCTTTCTTGAGATGGACCAGGTTAAGTAAGATAACTACATGAAGTGACATGTTTAAAACTTGCATGTTGTATATTAAGAAAGCAGATTTTTTTTTTTAATCTGTGAGAGAGATTGAGCAATTAGAAAATGTTGCCTAAAAAATGAGTTTTTTTCACCATTGGAAAAATTCAAATGAAAATGAGATGACCAGCTTTGATACAGATTTCAACACTGGAGAAAGAGTTTAAATTTTGTACAAATTATCTTTGCCTTGTAAAAGTTGATCATTTAATTTTCCAAGAAAAGTTTTATAAAACTTTTCTTTTTAGGTATAATGTCAAATTTTTAAAAAGTGTTCAAAAGGAATGGCATGGCGTTTTTGAAAAGAGAAAGTTTTGTTTTCCATTATTAATTACCATTATCATTCCCATATTAGATAAAAAAAAAATGGGTGTTGTTAAGCTCTTAATTTGGTTTCAAGCTTCCAGACATAAAGTGTGTATGTTTATTTCCTGTCTATACTATGGACTATAAGAACCTAATTTATTCTGCCTGCATTTAAGTAGGAAGAAAGCACTCATCTAAATTTTGATTTTAGTTTTTTGTTGCTCTTTTGCCTGTGGCTAAAGCAATTGCAAAGGTTTTATCCCAAGTGATTCAAATTGTATGATAGTGATAATTGTGCCTAAATGTCCTTAACTTGATTTTAGTGGAATTTTTAGATGCTTTCCTTCTAAACCAAATATAATTGTAATTTAATGTTATTGAATTGAAGTTTAGGATTACAGTCTTAAGAATGTTCTGGTCATTTTATTTCTACATTCTGAAGTTCTGACTTCAATTTATGTGTAAGAGTTATTTTCCTACTAGAGATACAGACTTGGTCATTTGTAAACAGAAAAAATTTTATGAGAGAAAAATAGCACAATACATAATCATATAGACTTTTTTAACCCTCAGCACTTGTTTTCTATGTATTTTCTTAAAATTTATAAATGTTAGTAGAAAATAACTCAGCACTTATCAATTTTCAGGTGTGCATCTGAGGAGTTTACATGTATTACATCAGACTTCAAAAAATTATGAAAAAACATTTTCTTCTATTATAGGACCAAGCTTTGTTTCTTAAACCTTGGTTTAGATCTATGTTTGTTTGTTTGCTTATTTGTTTTGGTGACAAAAGCCACTGTTAAGTTTCAGGTTTCTGATAGAGTTGGACAGTGTTATAACATTATCATAACATGAAAGCTTCTTAATATATGACCTTTGTAGAAGGGTAGAAAGGTCATTTACAATTGTTAAAGTGCTCCTACTTCTACCTGATAGTTTCTATGTGGCTACACTCCCTTGGAGGGTCCCATGGTCAAGAAAGGTACATTCAGGCACATTGTAGCTTTATTATTAAACAGTGAGCCTCTTGTTGCTACTGCAGTGCCTTGGATATTCTAGGCACATATATGTAAACATTCTGTGCATGAATTTCCCTTCATTATAAGATAGTTTTATGCCCTAAAAAGAAAGTGAATAAATTCAGAACTGCAGAGGTGAGTAGAGGGCAGGAAAGCATGAAGACATAGAGATTTAAGGGCCTGAATAATGCCCAAGAATATAACTGCAAGTAGATTATTTTACACATTTGTCAAAATAAGAGTGAAAGGTCAGCCTACAATCCCAAATTTTTTTCTGTAAAATAAAAAGTTAGATGAATTCTAAGAAAGCATTCTCATTTAAGGCAATTTTCTCTCAGAGTTGTTTTTAGGTACACCTGCCTCCTGTTAAGCAAAGATTTACAGGTGATCTGTGAAGCGGAATTTGTGCTGCCATACATTAACAGAAGGTGGAGAGTAAAACATAGTCAAAGTCTTAACTTCTTAACTTTATGGTATTGAAACGCTTAATGCCATTTTAAATTTGCTTAATTTAATCCCCCTGTTAATTTAAAAGAACATAAAAGCCAATAGTTGTATTGTCATACTTTATTTTGTCCTCCGTGTACCTCTATTTTAATTAATTTCATGGTGATGTTAGGTAGGCAAAACTAGGCTCATCACACTGCACCCCAGTGATCTAAAACATCAGAGTATCACTAGCTAAAATAGGGATGGCTAATCTTTCTTATTTGTGCTGTGTCTTCCTTAAAATGCATAATGAATATAAAATACAGGTATTTCCAAGACAAGTTTGTTGGTATACTTCCACTTCTAGGAATATAGTAAATGACCTGTGCCTAGCTCCTTGGTGGCAAGGGTTGGATTTGGGGAGAGATTTGGTGGAGGAAGGAGCAAGTCACTCGGTCCTTAATTGCTCCTCCCTGTTCCAAGTGGAAAAGTAGTTCTGTGTGATTTATAGTTAATCTCCAGGGAGAGTTTCCTTGCTCATAAAATGAGTGGCTTCTTTGGAATCCTGGCCATTTTAAGCAGTATCCTAAGTGTTTTTAGTCATCCTTTGAGGATATAAAGCTCTCTAGAATTTGTTCCTTGTAGAATCCCGATTACTGCAAGGTCACGTCTACTTGAGAATTAATCTGATAAAATTGGTTATTTCCTTTTCTAACTGTGTTCCTTAAAAAGTAACTTGGAAATAGTGGCCATACTTCTTTTCAATCTAGGAGATATATGGTCCTTCAATAAGCAATATGTATATATTAGAAATATATTCACATTTCTTACAGATTGTGTACTGAGACAGACATTTACATGTTCTCATTGGTTTCTCACAGTGAGGATGTTATTTCTTTATTTACAGAATAGGAAAATAGCATGCAGAATTCTAGACTCTCAGAGATTTTATAATCTCTAGACAACAGACAATCTTTTTCACTAATAAACACAAGACTACCCTATTACCTGCTTCAACAATGACCTTACAAAGGGAAGCTACCCAATTGGCACAACATTATAAATCAACTGTACTTTAATTTTTAAAATTAAAATAAAAAATAAACTATGTTTTTTGCTACCTTATTCCTCCCGGGAAACAGTTTCTCATATTCTGGAGTTCTGTCTGCAGTATTTTACACAGATAGTTTTTAAATCCAATGGTAAAAAAATGTAGAAATGATTTAATATTGGTCACAGATAGAGGCCCTAAATTGTGCTGATTCATTTCTTTACTTGGACCATCATTGCAATTTACATATGGGTGAATGGACTCATTTGCAAGAAGTAATCAAGTCATAATCTTATTTAAGGAAAATCATAGTTAATTCCAAATGAATAACACTTAAACATGATAACTTTGCCTTTTTATCTTTTACATTGTCTTTTTAAAATTTTTTAAACAATTTACCCTAGTTAGCATATTTTGAATCATTCACTTCTGGGTAAAAGGCTAAAGATTTTAAAATATGCTTCTAAAAATTTAAGGTTGTGGGGTATATTCAATTTACAGAATATAATCAGTAATCAAAACGAATCTAATGTACAGTAACAGGTTATGGTACAGCAATAAAACAATAAGTGAAAACATAAATATGAATTTACCTACAACGTAATACACATTTTGTAAATAGAATAATTTAATATATGTAATTTTAGGAGATAAATGATTGTAAAAAAAGGTCAGAATAATAATGAACACTGGGTTTAGGATGTTTGTTACTTCAAGGGAAGGAGCAGGCAGACCACATGGAAAGGTTTCTGCAGTCTTTGATGCTGTTTTGGTTAGTGGATTCCTATGTTCTTATAATAGAGACAGGTATGATTATGTATGAGTTTATACTTGAATAAACTTGAATATACTTAAACTTGAATATACTTGAATAAAGAAGAGGGCTTTATATGGAACAATGATCAGCATACTATGAGGCACAAATTATGGTTAACCTAATTATTTGTCCCTGATATCTTAACAACAATAACAACAAAAACTGCACAAATATAGGTATGAGATTATATTCTAGCTCAGCTATTTGCTAGCCTGATCTTCTTGGGAAAGTTACTTAATATTTATGACTCTAATTTACTTTGTCCATAAATATATGTGTTTAACAATACTACTATATCTCTATGTGAGGATTAAAGGATGCAGTTATTTTACTTCTTGGGTATACTAACAGAGGTTATTTTACTTTTCTTTTAAACAATTCAATTTGAACTAACATTACCTAAGAAGTATATATTACTAGTTTTTAAGTGTTAAAGATTCTCTTACAGTTTTACCCACATTATTTCTGTGAATTGTTATTACAGTAGGTTCTCTGCATAGATGTATAAGGGAGAGTATAAAATAATTTATCACATAAATGATAAATAAAAAATTGTAACTAGATAGAAATATGATAATATATGCTAAGAAGTTAAAAGAAATCACTTGTAATTCTTTGGTGAACTTCAGTCTTTTAAAAAAAATCTCCATGCTATTCTCATGACTAAATAGCTTATTTGCTTTGATTCTCAAATCTGCTTATTCTTCCTGGGAAATTTTTCACTATGGGAAGTATCCTTTTAATTAAATATTTTTGGAGTATTTCCAAGAAGTCACTGACACTGGTTACTTGAGTTTCCTTGTAACAAAGTTTCAACACAGTACCTGACCTTGAGGATGTACTGTAGCTTTGGAGAAAAAAAAATCTGTATGTGAAATATATAATACCTAAGTATGATAGAATTTATTTCCCACCTGGTTTAATGTTCAAGCATTTTTATAAGTCTTTTACAGAGAATATTACATTTAATATTGTAGGGTTTGATTTTAGGGGGTTATTTTTTGTTTTGTTTTTTGTTTTTTTCTTGACTGAGCCTGTGGCATGCAGAAGTTCCAGGACCAGGGATCGAACTTGAGCCACAGTAGTGACAACACTGAATCCTTAACTGCTAGGTTACCAGGGAACTCCTACATTTAATATTTTTAAACTCTATGTAATAGTTATGATTATTTTTACTCCCATGTTATAGATGATTTAATTAAGGCACAGAAAGTTCAAATAATTTGTCCAGGGTCACACACTTTGGCAGTAGCTAGAATTTGAACCCAGCTTCTAAATCTAACCCCTTGATCACACAAAAAAACTAAGTGTATTAGTCTTCATTTTGCAATAATGATTTGAATGTCTTCAACAAAATCTTTTTGACTCAAGTGGTCATTTCTTAAATTAAAAAAAAATTACTAATTTTCCTTTAGTTCTAATAGTTCATGACTATATAAGATAGAATTGTTGAAAATTTTACAGTGCTTGGCATATGAAAAATGTTTCTGAGAGAATGGACATGACCTTTTCAATATAGAAAAGGACATAAAAAAGAACGATCTAACTTTGATAGCTTTGTGCTTTGACAAAAGGGAGTAGATTATTTAATCTTGTAAGTAATATGTCCCTGCTCCTTGTTCAAATGCAACATTAATATTTGGTTTGAAATATAAATATTTAAAGTGGTGGAGATTTTTTCCCTTACTATGAATCAAATATACTAAATTACTTACTATTCAAGAGATTTGGCAGCTTATATTCACTTATTAAATGTATGCATAATAGCATATTGCGATCTTTCAGTCAAGCTTTTTACAACATGCTTTGTAATTTACTTTGTAATTTATTTAAATAGATACATTCATTACATTTTTATATTATGAATAACATTTTATAGGTGATACCATATTATGGGTAACCAAAGTATTTTACATAGTTTATTTATGCAGAGTTCTGTTTAATAACAACCATTATCTATTTCATATGTATAATGAATACAGCATATGCCAAGTAAAATATTTTTTTTTAGAAATGAATTAGCCAAGTTTCTTGGGAAGAGACTCACATTTTTGTGGTTAGAGGAAAAGACACAATATTCTGTCTTCCCTTTTCTATGCTTCAAAAGTTATCAGTGTAATGGTCATAGAGACATGGTATTGCAAGGTGACCAGGCTGCGCTGAAGCAAGTAGACACAAAAAAGAAAAATCTCAGTACTGTAACCTCTTTTCAGCAGCTAGCAGGAAACACAACAAAGCCCCATCCCCATTTACTTTTTTGCATAAAATGTCTCCAGTTCACATCTTTCAAAAGAAATAAATATAGTCCATTCATTAGAAGATTTCTGTAAGCTGTAACAGAAAGTGTTGTTAGGCATTTCCATGTGTAGCCTTGAAGCAATTTAGCTTCTTTTCAAGGATACCAAGGTTAGCCAGGAATTTTCCTATAAAGTCTATAAATGAGTCCCTGCTCTTTGTAATATTTTTTTCAAAGGCTTAAAATAGGAAAGGAAATATTTTGTTCATTACCTAGAGATGTCAGTAAATACTATTTCCAAGTCACTTATTTTTTATTTTACATTTGACTATTAAAGACAAATATTAAGAACTGTCTTGCTATGTTCTCACTATGACATCGTTAAAGTTCAGATTTAAATATTTTCCCTTAGATCTTATATTTGAAGTGCTACAAATGAGAAATTCTTCTGTGTCTCTCTTCATTGAAGCAGGTATCTGTCTTCATTCACTTGACGCTGAATCATTACATGTAATGATGTTGGTGATGGGGTGTGTGTGTGTGTGTGTGTGTGAGATGTGAATGTGTAGTGGAAGTAGGGTGGCACCAATACAGCTAAATCACTTTTTTGTGGGTTTTTTTGTTTGTTTATTTTTTTCCAGAAAGCTAGACGAGAAACAAATGAGAACTCCATCCAGTTTATATGCCCAAACAGAAGTAAATGCTCTAGAGAAGACAGGAATCATAATACCTGTTATTCTGCCTATTCTCAGAGAGCTGAGTGATAAGCCTTTTGTAAAACTAGATTAACAGATTAACACTTGTCAGACCAGTCTAACTAATAACTGCTGTTTCAGTTGTAGACTGATTTAAGCCACAAAATTCTTTCCTTTCTTTATTTGGAAAGCTTACTTATGGGAAACTGATAAGTAGAATTTGAATAGCTTACTGCTATTGCTCTAAAATATATGGATTTATCAGTATAATATCTTAAGGAACATACCTAAAGCAATACATTCTTTAGATAAATAAAGGCCTGAGAGTGGAAGCCAAAGGCTTCACTGTATTTAGGAAGTTTCAAGATGATTGTTAAGCATCAACATGGGCAGCCATATTTGTGCCTTTACCATAGTTTCTAGGGAAGTAGAAAGGAAAGGTAATAAAGTTGTATGTGAGAATTACTATTATTTGAAATGTCAGCCATTTTATTTTGTTAGCATTTTCTTAGTAGTATTTAGGTTCATTTCTGGATTTGAGGAATATAAAAATAATGAAAAAGTTTATAACATCATGATGGTTTTCAAAATGTTAAAATATTATTTGGTCACGCCACCTTATCAAAGTTTAATTTAGATTTACAGAAATGAAATCTAAAGAAGATGATTGATGTTAATTTGTTTCTTCTCCAAGTTAGCAACATTTTCAAACACTGAAATTTGAGTTCGGGATTTCTATAAACCTTAAGAAAATTTGCAGAAATACTGACCTCCAAATATTTAAAAATTGATTTTATCATAGTTTAATTTCCTTTACTGTGAGTTAGTGGACACCTCTATGTCAGCTTGAGATGAATTTCTCTTGCAAGCAGAGAATTAGTGTGGGTTGAAGAAATTTGGGGTTAAGTCACCTCAATATGTTGGTTTCTTTCCTATATAAATCCAAAGTAGAAGTGGGCCATATACTGCATGTGTGAAATAGAGGGTAATCAAAGATTTGTTATAGCTTCCAGGCCAGATATGTACTACAAAATTTATTTTTCAGGTAACACAAGTTGGCTTATTTTTAAAGAGAGCAACATGCTGCTGCTTTGCTTTTTTTTTTTCTCCCTTCTTTTGTAAGTGTACTAAATTTTCAGTAAATGTGGCCACATGGTATTGCTGCATGGACCCCTTGCCTTCTTCAAAGCTTGGTGTAGGAATGTGTATTTGGGTATTCGGCTACTTTCACTAAAAGAACACCTCTAGGTGAAGGACACAAAAAGGAGGCTCCCAGGGCTCAAGAGGGAGATGCACAAAGTACTTAAAGTACTGTTCAGAGAAGATTGCCAGAAGGTAGTAAAAGGTAGAAAAGGAAAGGATTTTAAACTTCTGTTCGAAAATGTTTAGCTTTGTAGAGTGGAAAAATTTCTTCTTTCAGTCCTTTTTTTTTTTTTTTTTTAACAGCAATTAGAGCAGTACAGACATGTTGAGAACTAGAGAACATGAATTAATTGATGAAATTTGATTTGTAATTTCACATATCTATGATTTAGTTCTACAGTCTGCAATAAATTTCAAATTTTGAGAAACAGATGATACATATGTCAGAGTACTATCACATAAATTGACTTTTACCATGTTCTTACTTTCACAAATATCCTATTTTGAGAAAAGAAATTTATATATATAGATCTCTCTCTCTCTCTCTCTCTCTCTCTCTCTCACACACACACACACACACACACACACACACACACACACACACACACACACACACACACCTTTTAAGCAAAACTTATTTTCTAATTTATGCCACGTGCTCATCATGCTTCTCAATGCTGGGAATGACTGTACTTGGTGATGGCCAAAAAATTCCCAGGTGATATAAAGAACCCTCATAAAAAGATACATATGTCTTCTTTATCCAAAAGGTATACATAATTTTTTCTTTGTTAATCCATGTTGTGTTTTTCTTTAGGCTTACTTCAGTGGTATGTAGGCAGTTTAAGAAGCACTATTTAATCTATTCTTATGTGTAAATCAAAAAGTAAACTTAGAAGTTAGTGCAACCTCTTGATAGAGCTTGCTAATTCAAAGGAAGTAGAATTATATGTAAATATATATTTTAAGTTTTCTAAATTTTTCTATATCTAATTTGTTTTGAGATTATTTTGACAAAATGAATTTATGAAGTTACTTTCTTTAGTAAGTTACATATGATTCCATTTAAATTTAATCTCATTGATTTATAGCATCTTTTCTTATCCCAAAACCTCTGAGAAATAATACATTCTCCCTTTAGCTAATAGGGTGGCTTACTAAAGTGTTGTTCTCAGAACTGAAGAGTACTATTAAGTGTAGATGGTAATGACAGATAAGAACTATTAAAACAGTATGACCCAGAGGTAATTTTGTTACATTTAGTTAGGGTCTTGCCAGTGAAGCTAATCCTTCACTAAAAGTATATAAGTTTTCTATGTTTCTTTTGTAAGAGACAATGCAGTAATATATCCTTTGGAAATAAAAAATAATAATAATACAGATTAATTATTTGTGAGAGAAAGACTGGAAATCTTTAAAATTCATGTTATTCAATCAGTTTAAATTCAATCAGTTTTAACTTTGTAAGAGTTAAGTGTACTTGGCATATTATTATCTGAAATATTTGCTTGGATAGAGTTGTCTAATATATTACTTTTTTTTTTTTTTTTTTTGCTGACAAATTACCTCAGCTTAATCCTTTGCAGTTTAAAACAACAAAATTTATTATCTTACAGTTTCTGTAGGTCAGAAATGGGGTACAGGTTAGTTGTTCCTCAGCTTAGGATCTTATTAGACTGAGGTATATGTAGCTGAGTGTGGAATTCTGATCACTCAGGATCTTCTCTCAAGATGACTGGCTGTTGGCAGAATGTCTCTTCTTTCCCCAGTCTCTAAAGATCAAGCCTGTCATTATCCAGCAACGAAATCAGTAGATCTGGCTTCCTCTTTACTCTATGCTCTTGGTGGAATATATGCTCAAATATTTAAATTCATTCTACTTTGCAGTATCCTTATTCCAAAACTTCTTTTCCTTGTATCTCCTCCCTTGCCCAGAAAGTGGAAAAAAGATAACAAAAATGTCTTGGTCTTTATTTTCTTAGTTCCTTGTCTGAAAGTTTACTTTCTCTGTTTCCTCCCCTTCCTCCTTAGTGTCTGATTTTTTTTTCCTCCTATTCAACACTTTATTTTTGTTTTTGTTTCACAATAGTCTGTGTATCAGAACATTTGTTATTTGCCACAACTAACCTCAAAATAATAGTAGTTTAAACAAGATAGATGTTTATTTACTTATTTCACAGAAAAGAAGAGTTTGGTTATTCAACATTGAGATTATGATCTCCATAATTTACGGATCCAGACTCCTTTTATCTTTCTCCTTTGTTATTTCTAGTGCTTGCCTCATTATCTTAGAGTCATGGGAACAAACACAGATTCCAGGAGTTCCTAGAACATTGCATAGAAAGTCTTTAATGACTCTTTTTGTGAATGAATGACCACATGAATTAAAGAACAGAAAGATGAAAAAAGTTAAAAGGTTTTCTTGAAGTATTTACCAAATGTTACCATCAGGTGGCAATGGCACTGACAGATATCTGATTTGAAAAAAAAAATAGCCTTAATATATTAATAAGTACATTAAAAGTGTAAAACTACCATGCTTTGCAAACCAAAAAAAGAATATAGTAGTCCTTTTTGTTCACTTTGTCCTTATGGCTCCAAGGTAATGATTATTCTTTGAATTTACATTTTCTTTCAAGATTCTAATGATGTATCAGATAAAGGCATTCTCACTGAACATAAATATATAAATTATGGATGCCTTATTTTTAATTATTGATTTTCATGACCCTAATTTACACTTACCACCATTATTCATGAAACCAATGATGTATATATAAGTAAAATACTCATAGTTAGTAGACACTGATTTTTAAATTGTTCTTTAATTTTTTAGTTTGAATTTTAAATCACCACTTTGCCTTCTATAGACCAAAAAAGAATAATTTGGGGGTTGAAATGCTTATAGATCACTACATTCATTTTAAGTTAATCAGATAAGTTTTATCCCTTCAAAGCAAATAGTTTGAAACCATTCAAATCAGATAATTATCAACTTAAACTTAGGTATATTTATAAAGTAAGTAGTGACTTTTTGATTTTCCAAGATAGTATGTTAAAACTTCTATTTCATCTTAAATTGTGTAGTATTAACAACATGAAAAAATATCAGGGAGGAGTTCTCGTTGTGGCTCAGCAGTTACTGACTAGTATCCATGAGGATGTGGGTTCAATCCCTGTCTTTGCTCAGTGTGTTAAGAATCTGGCATTGCCATAGGCTGTGGTGTAGATCGTAGATGCGGCTCAGATCATGTGTTACTGTGGTTGTGGCTGTGGCCGTGGCTGTGGTGTAGGCCAACCACTGCAGCTCTAATTTGATTCCTAACCTAGCCTGGGTACTTCAATATGCTATAGGTTCAGCCCTATAAAGAAAAAATAATAAAAAAAAGAAAGAAAAGGAAAAAAAAATATCAGGCTTAAATGTTTTGAATTTCAAAATATGATTGAATATTTTGCATTTCAAATTGTAATACCATTTAGGAAATATGTATAGAAAGATTTTAAAACTCATACATCTTTTCTAGAAATCTTCTATTATAGGGTAACAGTAAACACAACAGTAAAATTTGTTGTTACTACAAATATTTCAGGATATTTAGTATTTAGTAATTTGCTGCATCTTGTTTATCTTAAGAATCTGCTTGAAGCCTGTATTTGAATTTTATCTCTCTTTCTAATTTGAGAATCTGAAATAAAGTAATGAGGGGAAAACAAATACAAAAGAGAAAAGATACTGCTTAACAAAATAATTCCTTTTGTTCTATGAAACACTAAGATTACACATAATATGCTTATTTTCTGTATCATTTTGTTCCTTTGCCATCTCCTCAGGAGATTCCTGATTGTGTTCTAAAACTAACCCTGTATGCAGAGGGTGGGGAAAGACTGAAGAAAAAGGAAGACCTCTCCAGGTTGGTAGGTGACAGGTTTAATAAGTAAGAGAACTTACTGCCTCGTCTTGGGAAGCCTCAAGGCTAGTATATTTCCTCATCCATCTGCCATATCTTAAATGTTTAGGGCCCCTAGAGGCCTTAACTAGTTTCAGTCACATACATAGTCAAGATAGTCTCAACACCACACCACAATGCTATCCAAGTGCCCTTAGGCAGCTTTTAACAAGGAGAAAGCAAGTGAAACACAAGGACTGGTGTTGGGAGCTTCTGATTACCCAGGTCCATCTCTTAGGTCAGTCCAGTGATCACTGTCTTCTTGATGTCCTCCTGTAATACTTTTGTATGAAAACTTTTGGCTTCATAAAGGATTCGCATGAATGAAAACATTTCTTTATTCCAACAGTAAAAGAATTCAATTCATGAAAAATGAGACATCGCTTTACTAATAAATATGCTTTCTTTTATTGCTTTCTTCCAGTACACCTATAAAGTACACAAGATTTCAGCAAGTACAAGTGCAGTGTATGACTAATACATGGGTACAAATTTCAGAGAACTTTTGATACATTGACAGTTGAGGAATATTTTTGGTTAATACAAAGTATGTATATGTTAAATACATTTATAAAAAGAAAAATAAATTTTCAAAATTATATGATATACACTAAAAGATAGAAATTATTTTTGCTTTAGAACACACTTTTAGGCATGTGCCATAAAATAAAACACTGTCCCAAATGTATAGAAATTTAAGATACAGTATAACAAAATAAGTCTTAAGAAAATATCAGTTTTTAAATAGAAAATTCTTGGAAAAAAGGCAAGCATTTTAAAGTGCCAAAAAGTAATTGAAATTACAATAATTACATATTAAGAATGACATGAAAAATTTGTGTTTATGTCAGATAAACCTCTCATGGGGCTTATTTTCTGCAATCTGCTTTGATTTCTCTAGCTGCCAAAAGTTTAACAGCCAGTTGGTTCTACTTGAAAGATGTTCTTAGCTTTCCATTCTAGCCTATGGGTTAGTTTGTTAAATAATCTATACAAAGCTATCCTATTCATAATCCTTTTATACAAAACTGATTTGTGATTTTAACTAGAATCTGAAATGGGAAAGGCTTCCACACAAATTCAGTGCCTGAATGCATAGGAACAGCTCAGTGCAAGCCCTAGAACTTGCACTTTGAAAATAGCCATCAAAATGCCAATTATTTGATCCAATAAGCAGCAAGTAGAGACAGGAAAATTATACTTAAGAGAAGCAAGTCTGATGAAAGTCAATTTGCAAAATAGAACAATAAAAAATCTGCAATAGACCTTTATACAAAATCTTCAATAGATTAATATATTCTGTAGTTCATACAATTACGAATTTTTCTACATTCAAAAATCACTTTGATGGCAGAACCAATCAAGCCTTTTGGAGGTTTGTATTCTCTTCTTTGGTTTTAAGATTCTTCCTCATCTACCTAGTTATTTTTATTTTTCATAATGTACTCTTTCTTGTGATTACTTTTCTGAATATTTCCTGGAGTTCTCACTTCCTCAATTTTCTTGCTTTCTTTGACAGCCATATTTATGTGCATCCTTGTATACTTTGTACACAGCAAAAGGCATATGTAAGTTTGTTAATAAATAATTTTAAAGGAAATGAATGTCCTTTAGCACAATAATATTTTGCTCATAAGCCATTTTTTTGTTGACAGACATCCCTCAAGTCTTTAATGATTTTTGTTTCCCAACTAAATACACTCTAATATCTTTATCTATATATTTATACAGGGATTTTATAATCGATACAAATTAAATTGTTTTTAGTAAGAAAGGACACTTTTGTAGTTCCAAAGTTTACCAGAGAATCTAGTGGAACTCTTTTTCTTTCTTCGAAGCCACACTGACTCTCATCTCCAAATATTTCAGGGATTTTTCAAGAGCTGTCTAGTGGTGAATAAGTTCTCTTAATACAACCACTTTTGGGCAATCTCCTTGTCTGCTCTAGCTGTGGGTGTTTTGGAGGTCACAGAAAGGTATCTTTAGTACTGCTAGTGCCTGTCAAAACAAAGTCACCATCTCCCTTTAACTTGAAAGCCAGGCTGTCACTTTTGGTGTCAATTCATGTTAGATTCCCTAAAACCACTTAAGAGAGAAAGACACTCACAGGAACTGCCACTGCTACCCAAATGTACTGGCAGAAACTGCAAGCATTGATGTACCAAATTATCATAGACTGTGGCCACTACTTTTCAACCAATATGAGCATTAACACCACTAGCTGTCCTTTTTATTGATTCAGAATAAATTACAGTGTGTTACTACCAGACAACGCTTAATCCTGTCTGATGAAGAAAGAGCAATCCTTAAACTTCACCTTCCTTGTATAGTCTTTTAGCAGTTAGTATTCGTATTTGGAAACACTGAAGGCTGAGTGGGTGATTAAGCACAAGAGGAACTTAAGAGAATATGTCACAGATTTTTTTGAGTGTCTTGGAGAACAAGACCCAAGGCTACATTTTCAAAAAAATTCCAAAGCAACACTAAAAATTTATCGTTGAGAAAAATATTGCTCTTGCTACTGAATTCAGCCCGACACTAGAGGTTTCCACTGCTTCCATTTATGCAAAAGTAACTGAACTTTGCAGCTACTGCTATTATGGAGAGGGAGGGATAAATGAAGAGGGAGGAGGAGGGGAGAGGAGACAGAGATTTCTGTATCTCTCATCCCATGTTGGCATGTTGATCTGATGTATGTGTCTGAGTAGAGGAGCTTAGGCCATGTGCCTGTGCTGTAGGTAAAGGAAACTGAGAAAGTGAATTCATAACAGGTGTTTTTTTGTTTTTGTTTTTGCTTCCAGAAGAGGAGGTATTTATTGCTTCCTAATAAGACTCAACTTGGATTTCCATATAAAACAGTGTTCAAATATTGCTTCGCCAAAATGTAGCAAAGACTATACATACAAATACACATGAAACACCTCCATTAGTCTCCCTGTGTGTCAATGCTTTGCAGAGATAGTATGTGAAAAAATATATTTCCTCCTAGGCTTAAGCCTAAATTCCCCTGTTCATAGAAGGAGAGAATAATCAGAGTTTAAAGCCTCAATATTTTGTTTAAAATTGCTTATTCCATCCATATCATGCTAAATCATTGTTTATAGACCTAGTCATGTGCCCCATGCTCTCTCCACTTAGAGTGAATTCTTTCTCTGTAGATTCTAGATTTTTTTTAATCCAAGTACTCTTCTGGTATGTTCCTTGCTATGGAGTGTTCCATATATACTGATTAATAGGGTGAATGAGCTTAAGTTCCAAGTGTTCCCTGTTGCATATGTTATGGTTTAATGATTATTTAGGTATTTTCTATGGCTAACATATGCATTAACTTGATGGCAGGTTATGACATATAATCTTGTGTTTTTCTTCATTTAGGTTTTCTCACTCCTTCCAGGAATATAGTATAGAAGGAACAAAGTGTATGTGTGTAAAATTGTTAGAAGAAATTTTATATTAGCTTGTTGTCAGCCACTGCTGAAATGCAAGAGTTCCTACTCCCTAACTCCCTTCCAGAGGTATTGTGGAGTATATGTAGATAGTAAGAACAAAGAAAGAAAGAGAAATCGGGGGAAAAAATACTGCTCACTTAAAAAACTAGTTAACAACCAACTTAAACTATCAGCTACTATGAAATTTAGGGGTTGCTGTGGCAAAACAATTCAATGTTTCAGAATGCTTCTCTTTAGTTTGAAAATGAAGAAGCATAGAGTGAGAGTCTGAAACATAGGGTAAAGAAGAGGGCATAGTCATTCCATTTAAGCTTACTGAAGACCTTCACTCCAGCTGGATGAATCAATTATCAGGGATCTTTATTTAGTAAATATCCCTTCTCTGTCTTAGTTTATACTACAAAGAACAGCAATTTTTTTTTTTTTTTAACAGTGTGGAGCGAAAATAGTTTCATGACACTGTTTCCTCTTTTTTTTTTTTTTGAAATACCTTGTCCCAAATTTTAATCAGAGTGGATTTTTTTTCTCAAAATGAGACTATATTCAGCAACAGCTAAGCTTTTCCTCATCATTATAGGTTAGGAGGGGAGAGAACATGATCAATCATTAAGCAGGAATAAAAATATTTGGAACAAAAATTTAAAATATTCTCTCCTACATGTAAGAGGATACTGATTAAAGAAGGAAATATAATCCCAAGATAATTTTTCAGAAAAAAAACTGTTGCTGGAGAAATTTTTCAGAGAGCATAGCTTAAAGTTCAAGTCCACAGAAATTCTGAACAGTCTTCTGAGAGAATAGCATAACATCTCCTGAGGAGTGTATTTACACTTACCTACCCATCCTTTAGGAAGCCATCATAGCATGAGGGGAGTCCTGTGAGAGATATTGCCCTGAGGATTACAACCCCTTTACACATCTTCAGAGGGTATCCAAACGAGCAGTCAAAATCAAATTTTGAGCTGATTTCTAGGTTTCCTGAGATATTGGCATGTCTGAATTTTATTGTGGTGTTTACTTTTTGTAGGACCTAAAGTGAAAGTACAAACGAAAGCCTGTAAAGTAGACTAATTACTTAAAAGTCATAAATCCAGTTAATAAAATGTCATTATATATTTTCTTTTGAAAAGATATAGTTCCATAAAGGCTTAGAAATCCAGATTCTAACTTGAAATATTTATACTGCTGAGATTCCACAACAGGGAGTGCCTGTAGCCCTTTTCTTTGTATTCTTTATTCTGTCCCGGCTATAGGCATGTCTGTCCACTCAGATAAATCCTTGTGTCAACGTGGTATGCTGGGTTCCCATATATCTTGAGCATTATGTTGAAGCAACATAATGTGAGACAGGTCTCTCATTAAATATTTAGAGGCATGTTTGGTGGAAGGCCAAAGTGGGAACTTCTAAAGTGTGAGATTCACGATGGTCAGTATTATTGAACTTCTTCCTGAGGATGGTCAGTATTACTGAACATGAAATGAATTTTTGCTATAAATAATGAAGATCTTATTTAACTGAAGAAAAATCACTATTTGGTTTATACTCTGAAAAAAAATTTTGAGAACAGAGTATCTGTAAAGCAAGAACAAAAAGAAAGGGATATAAAATGAGCTTACATCAAATCATACCAAAATAAGATAACTAGCTTCTAAATTAAAGCTTGTAACAGAAGCACTGAATAGCATTTTCATATGGAGAAAATATAATTAGTTCAGTATAGAACATTTGAGAAATAATCTTGGTATTTTAAGGTAACGAAAAGTGAAAGGAAATATTAAAGACGTGGGGAACTAAGAGGTGCTTGATAATACTAAATAGGTATAGATATTAAGATCTATAAATAGCATTTTACATGTAGTAGAACACTGGGAAAATAAAATCAATAAAATCATAATTTCTTTGATCAAGGTTTATTTTAATTATATCTGCTTTACAAATCCTCATTCATGATGCAAGTCATGATGTTAGAAGGTTGGCACATTTGTTAAGGAAAGGTGAGGTTTAGTGCCTTGAGCAAAATTTTTACAGGACAGAGCGGTTATCTTGGGGTGTTGTTTCATACCATATCCACTGTACATTAGCATCATCTTCTTGAGAAAACCTAGACCTTGAACTTAGATTTTTTTTTTATTGTAACAATTATATGAGTGAAAAAAATACCCAGCTTATAAAATCAACCTTTTAGAAACTATTCATCTCTCCTTTAGAATAACTTCCTTTTTTTTTTTTTTTTTTTTTTTTTTAATTTAGTGGAGACTGCTACCAATGGCCTTTTTAGCATGTGCTCAGGGAATAAAATTCTTTCAATATTTGCTAAATATAGTTTAGTTGGCAAATTTACAGCAGAAAATTTGGTTTTCTCAAACTAAACCTATATTTTTTTTAGCTTTCCGATGCTGTTTGTATTTTTTATTTCAGTTTTTTTTTTTGAGATATAGTTAACATACAGTTTACAGGATAGAGCATAATGATTTGACTTACGACATGAAATGATTATCCAAATAAGTTTAATGAGCATCTATCCTATATAGGTACAAAATTAAAGAAATAGAAAAAAAAAATTTCCTTGTGTATAGGAACTCTTAGGATTTATTCTTTGAACAACTTTCATATGTAATGTTCAGCAATGTTAATTATATTTTTCATGTTGTGCAGTACATCCTTTATACTTATTTATCTTTTAAATAGAAATTTGTACCTTTTGACTACCTTCATCAAATTCCTCCTCCCCCCCGGTTCCACTTCTGGTAACCACAAATCTGATCTTTTTTCCTATGGTTTGTTCATATTTAGAGTATAATTGACCTACAACACAGTGTTATTAATTTTTGTTACAAAACATAGTGATTTGATATTTATACACATTTAAAATGATTGCCACAGTAAATCTAATTACAATTATGTCACCATATAGAGTTATTATCTATTTTTTGTTGTTGTTTAGATTCCACATAAGTGAAATCATACAGTATTTTTATTGTCTGATTAGCATAATACCTTCTACATCCATTCATATTATTGCAGATGATAAGATGACATTCCTTTTTATGACTGAGTAATATTCCATTGTGTGTGTATCTGTGTGTGTGTGCACATGTGTACTTAAATGCCACATCTTCCTTATCCATTCATCTATTGATCAATATGGGTTGCTTCAAAATCTTGTGTAATGTAAATAGTGTTGCAATTGGAATTAGGGTGCATATCTTTTAAAAATTCTTTTTAGGAGTTCCTGTCGTGGCACAGTGGTTAATGAATCCAACTAGGAACCATGCGGTTGCGAGTTCGATCCCTGCCCTTGCTCAGTGGGTTAAGGATCCGGCATTGCTGTGAGCCGTGGTGTACGTCGCAGACGCGGCTCGGATCCCGCGTTGCTGTGGCTCTGGTGTAGGCCGGCAGCTACAGCTCCGATTAGACCCCTAGCCTGGGAACCTCCATATGCTGTGGAAGTGGCCCAAGAAATGGCAAAAAGACAAAAAAAAAAAAATTCTTTTTAGATTTATTTCTCTATTTTTTTTCTTTCTTTTTTGACTATACTAGTAGTATGCAGAAGTTCCTGGGCCAGAGATCGAACCCAGGTGACAGAAGTGACTTAAGCTGCTGAATGACAATGCTGAATTCTTAACTGACTGAGGCACAAGGGAAATCCTACATATATCTTTTCTAATTTGTGTTTTTGTTTTCTTTGAATAAATACCCAGGGTAGATCCATTTTTAACTCTGAGTAATCTCCATACTGTCTCCCATTGTGGCTACACAATTTGCATTCTAACCAGCTATGTTAATGGATTTCCCTTTTTTCTACACATCTCCAAAATTTGTTATTTGTGATCTTTATGACTTCAGGCATTCTGACATGTAAGAAGTGATATCTTGTTGCGGTTTTGATTTTCACTCCTCTGATGATTAGTGACATTGAGGATTTTTTCATGTGCCTGTTTACCATCTGCATATTTTTAGTTTTAGTTTAAATTCTCACCAATAGTGTGTAAAGGTTCCATTTTCTCCACATCCTCACCAGAATTTGTAATTTGTGTTCTTTTTGATGATAGCCATTCTGACAGATGTAAGGTGGAATATTGCTGTGATTTTAATTTGCATTTCTCTGATAATTGGAGCTGTTGAACATCTTTTCATGTGTCTGTTGGCCATCTGTATTTTCTCTTTGGAAAACTGTTCAGTTTTGCTGCCTATTTTAAATCAGTTGTTTTTATTTTGTGTTTGTTTGTTTTTAATGTTGAGTCATATGAGTTGTTCATATGTGTTGGATATTAGTCCCTTATCTGTCATATAATTTGCAAATATCTTCTCCAAGTCAGTGAGTTTTCTTTTCTTTTTGTTGATGATTTCCTTCATTGTGCAAAAGCTTTTTAAGTTTAACTATGTCCCACTTGTTTATTTTTATTTTTGTTGTTGTTGTTTTGCTTTTTAGGGCCACAACTACAACATGCAGAAGTTCCTAGGCTAAGGGTTGAATTGAAGCCATAAGTGGCAGCCACAGCCATAGCAACATGGGATCCAAACCATGTCTGTGATCTACACCATAGGTCATGGAAACACTGGATCCTGAACTACTAAGAGAGGCTAGGGATCAAATTCACGTTCTCATGGATACTAGTCAGGTTTGTTTCTGCTGAGCCACAGTGGGAACTCCTATTTTTGTTTTTATTTCCATTACTTTAGGAGGTGGATCCAAAACGATACTGCTGCAGTTTATGTCAAGGAGAGTTTTGCCTACGTTTTCGTCTAGGAGTTTTAGAGTAGCTGTTCCTACATTTAAGTCTTTAATCCATTGTGAGTTTATTTTTGTATATGGGGCTGAAGAGTGTTCTAATTTCATTTTTTTACATGTACCTAAACAGTTTTCCCAGCACTAATTAATGAAGAGTCTTTTTTACGTTCGTTATTCTTGCCTTCTTTGTTATAGAGTAGTTTACTATAAGTGTGTGGGTTTATTTTTTGACCTTCTGTTCTGTTCCATTAATCTATGTGTCTGTATTTATGCCATAGCCATATGGTTTTGATGACTGTGGCTTAATATTATAGTTTGAAATCAAGGAATGTGATACCTTCAGCTTTATTCTTCTTAAGATTGCTTTGGCCTTTTGAGATTTTGTATTTCCATTCTCTGTAACATTGTTTTTATTTCACAGGCACTTCTTTTTTGAGATTTCAAAGTTTTATAGATGTATCAATAAACTAGCATGCAAAATTCACCTCTTGAAACACAAAGAACAAGTAGTTGCACTTGGTAATCAGGAATAGAAAACAGTACCACAAAAGAATTACTAATATTTAAAGGCAGAAAAACTGATGTTTAATTTGAGAACTTGTTATTAAAATCATAGAAATAGAAATTTAAAAATGTATCTAGATTATAGCTATAACAGTGATAGAGACTATATATATTGATGGATAAACTATCCTAGATGAGCTCAGTAATACAGATGGTAAAGTACAATTTATTTTAATGTAAAATAAATATTAAATCATTCATGTTTTAATGTCAGCTACTTGTTTTTGACTCTAGAAATTTTCACATTCATCTTGCTTATTATATCCTTCCAACATACTAGGACTGCAGATATTCATATCAGCACTCTCTTGATATCTTGTGCTGTTTTAACATTTTCAAAATGGAATTTTCGGTAACATAAAACCAATTTCATATTAAAAAACTTGAAAAAGAATTAGAGATGACTGAATATCTAAGTGAAGGAATGAATCTTTTCTGTAAAGAAACCAAATATAGTATCAATGATGTCATAGTGGTGTTTGTGTACAGAGTATTTTTTTTTAGTGACATTATAAAAAAGAACTCTTCATGATCAACAACAAATAAGAAAATAATCAAGCATTACATTTATTTTGAAAATATAATTTATGTAAATATAATTCTCTTGCCTGCTGGGTTGTTTTTTCAAATCTTCAAACTAGGCTTTCTGAATATATAATCCCTTCCTTTTCTGATTTGAGTGCATTGTACTGTCTCTTTGCAGTCATTATCCCTATATAAGACACTAGCTTGTTTAACATCACTCTACCACAGCTATAAATTCTGAAAGCTTCTTAGATCTATTAGAACCATGTCTAAAGGTTACTGAGTTATATATTTGACATCAGTGAATCTAACAGTGTATGAGTTAAGTGGTTGTTGGACTATATGAACTGAAGTTGTTCACTGTTGAATTATAAGAGCCAATTCTTACTAGGACATTTTGTTTCTTTTTAGGGAAGAGAGGAGGTTTGACCACTCTGTATCAAAGTTAAAGAATGTAATAGTAAATCTCTATTGCAAATTTGCATTTAATTATATACACATTTATTATATTTGAAAAAGCATCAGTGTGACAAAAGCAATATAACTTTAATTTCCTGAATTTTGGAAACTCCAAGATTTTAATGTAGGTTAGATTTTTGCACTATCTTGGTCAATATTTCTTCAGTTTTCACCATAAAAATGCAAATAATATCACCTGTGTCATGTCAGTACCATGAGAGTTTCTTAGTTTTAGTCAAGCAAATTATGGGAAATAAGGGATGGCAACCATATATAACAGTTCCTGCTGTAACAAAATTCCAGCACTGGATTCACAACTAAAGATTTGGTTTATCAAGGTAGGAAGTAATATTGCCCTCAGTCTCAAAATGAAAAATTAGTTTTTCAACTCACTGGATTGCTGAAATTTCAGAGCAATCAACTGACCAAAAGTCTAAAGAGATAAGCAATGAGATTTTGCTGTATAGCCCAAGGAACTGTATCTGATCACTTGCGATAGAACATAGTGGAGGATAATGTGAAAAAAAATGTATATATAACTGGGTCGCTTTGCTGTCCAGCAAATTGACAGAATATTGTAAATCAACTATAATCAAAAAAAAAAAAAAAAAAAAAAAAGGAAAAAAGAGAGAGAGAAAACACCAGCAGGAAGAGAAATGTGAGAAGTGATATTCTTTGGGTAGGTTCAACTAGATAGCAGAAAAAAAAGGTCAGCTAAAATAATTGACAATGGTCCAAGACCAAGAGTGAGTAGGTCAGTCATCTTGAAATATAGAGGATGCTCATAAACTGTGGGAATCCCTATCAACTTGGGGTTCTCTCTCCATAGACCTCACTGAGTGCTCATAGAAATCTTAAAGAACCTTAAGAAATGAGCATTGTAATGCAGATCTAGGGAAAAGGAATAGAAATCCTCTAGAAGATGCATGAAATTCTGCCCAAACCTATCTTTACTTCTGAATAAGAGCCTTAAACTGTGAAGGAAAGGTCAATGAGCACAGATTCCATAGGGCCTTTATGAAGACTCATTGCACCTGGGAAAAGAGAATATGGTGGAAAAAAAAAGCCTTACTTTAGGGGAATTGTGAGATAATATGTTTGGCCCAAAATTATAGTTTGTGAAGAGGCAAGAGATATAAAAAGCCCACACACCTAAAATCCAAACACACATATACCTAAGACTCAGGCTTAATCAAAACCACAGAAAAAGCTCCCTCTCCTTCACCACCACTTGCCAAAATAACATGCTTTGAATATCAAGTAATAGTAGAAAATTGCTGGAAGAGATAGAGGAGAAGGACAGTAAGCATCACATCACCCTTTTGAGATGCAATGCAAAAGATAGATTCAAAAAATCAGAAGCAAACATTCATTGCTTATTATATGATAACCTGAGACCTACTCTAAAAAAATAGATAACCTTACAGGAATTTGAAGGCTATGGTACCCTGAGGGTAACAATAGCAATGGCACATTTGAACCCAGACCAGTTCCTAAGTAGATTCACTTAAATATCTCCCTGTTCTAAACAAGCAGAAACAAAAGCCTGTCCATGAACTAGCATAAAAGAAAGAATGTTTATCTCATTCTTTGCTATTCTATGCAAAATGACTTGGCTTCAACAACATTAACAACAACAACATAATTGTAAGAAAGAGCACACTTGTTGTAAACAACAAGAAAGAGCACTCTCATAAGAGATAAAGAAGTTATCAAAACTAGACACAGGTAGGATACTGTCAGACAGGAAATTTTAAAAACCATAATTTCTATGACAAATGTATGAAGGATAGACAACATGCAAGATTAGACTTGGTTTTGTTCCTTCTCTTCCTGCAGTTGTATAGGTGGAACTCCTTCCTGAAATGACAAAGCCTTTTCCTTGGTGGTTCTTTCCTTTGTTTTGATGGATATTTAACAGATGAATATCTTCATAGGGGAGATGGAGATTTAACTACTTAAAAACTGAAAATGGCAAGGAGTCATGCTAAAATTTTTTAATACTAAAAGGATGAAAAAAAAACAAACAAACTACGATTTATTCAGTGACTCCTCAAGAACTTTGGGACTAATTTTCTATGAAAAACTTCAGATTCAGAGAAATGACTGATACTATCTGTCATTATATTCTTTATTTGTTTTAAAAATTAATTTACTAAATATTTTCTGTGGTGTGATTTGTACAAGAAAAAAATAGTACTAAAATGTTAATATTTTGAAAGTGGTAGGAAATAGTAATATGAAAATGCTGAAAATTAAAAAAAGAATAGCAACAGAAATAAAGAATGTCTCCAATGAGTAGACTTAATGCAGAAAAATAGTGAACTTGAACATAAGTCTTAAAAGTACCAAATATAAATACAGAAAAGGAGAAAAAGTTAAAAAAAGAACAAAATACCCAGAGTCTTTGAGACAATATAAAATGTTGTATCCTAAGTGTAATAATCCTATAAGGAAAAGAGAGAATTGGAAAAAAAGAAGTATTTGAAGATATATTATTTGAGATTTTTCCACAATTAATAACAAGCATAAATTCTCAATTACAAATAATTTGGAACATCAGATAGGATAAAAAATATAAAACAAAACTAAACAAACCTAATAAAATCACATTTAAACTTTTAAAAATAAAATAAAAGAAGAACATCATGAAGGCAGCCAGAGAAAAATAGACACATTGATTCTGGTGAATAAAGATAAGAATAACTCTATACTTCTGGTCCATATCACATAAAGCAGAAGCTGATGGAGTGACAGCTCTAAAATGATGAATGCAAAAGAAAAAGAAAGAATTTCATGCATTGAAAATATCTTTCCGAAATGAAGCTGAAATATTTTCTTATCTGTGTAGATAGAGGTAACACTATCTAACTGTGTAGATAGTGTTAATGAACCACACGTTCATTAACACTAGAGAAGGCAGGAATGAATCAAAAAGGAAAGAGCAGGTGAAACTAATAGAAAACAGCCAGCAGGAGGGCAGAATTTAATTCAATTTGTCAATAATAAATTTATTTATTTATTTATTTTTATAACTTTAAAAAAATTATTTTTTTATTTTTTTATCATTTATTTACATGTATATTTTTTCTACTGTACAGCATGGTGACCCAGTGACACATACATGCATACATTCTTTTTTCTCACATTACGTGTTCCATCATAAGTGACTAGACAGAGTTCCCAGTGCTACACAGCAGGATCCTGCTGATAATCCATCCCAAAGGCAACATTCTGCATCTATTTACCCCAAGCTCCCAGTCCCACCCCTTATCCCTTGGCAACCACAAGTCTATTCTCCAAGTACATGATTTTCTTTTCCATGGAAAGTTTCCTTTGTGCCGTATATTAGATTCCATATATTAGATTCCAGGTATAAGTGATATCATATGTTATTTGTCTTTCTCTTTCTGACTTGATTCACTCAGGATGAGAGTCTCTAGTTCCATCCATGTTTCTGCAAATGGCATGATTTTGTTCTTTTTTATGGCTGAGTAGTATTCCATTGTGTATATATACCACATCTTCCTAATCCAATCATCTATCAGTGGACATTTGGGTTGACTCCAACCATTTTTTTTAATTTTATTTTCCCACTGTACAGCAAGGGGATCAAGTTATCCTTACATGTATACATTTTTCCCCCCACCCTTTGTTCTGTTGCAATATGAGTATCTAGACATAGTTCTCAGTGCTACTCAGCAGGATCTCCTTGTAAATATATTCTAAGTTGTGTCTGATAAGCCCAAGCTCCTGATCCCTCCCACTCCCTCCCTCTCCCATCAGGCAGCCACAAGTCAATTTTCCAAGTCCATGATTTTCTTTTCTGTGGAGATGTTCATTTGTGCTGGATATTAGATTCCAGGTATAAGTGATATCATATGGTATTTGTCTTTCTATTTCTGACTTGATTTACTCAGGATGAGAGTCTCTAGTTCCATCCATGTTTCTGCAAATGGCATTGTCATTCTTTTTTATGGCTGAGTAGTATTCCATGTCAATAATAAATTTAAATGTGAATTGTCAAACACCAGTTAAAAGACAAAGGTTGTCAGGTTACATATTTTTTAAACACAAGACTCAACTTGTTTCCATTTTATAAGAAAACCCCTCTAAACATAAAGATATAGATAAGCTGACAATAAAAAAGATGGAGAAAAATATATCAGAATATTAAAATCAGATACAATAACTTTATAATAAAAATATTATCAAGAATATTACATAATAATCAAGCATAAGTTCATCAGACAATATTTTAATCATAAATATGCTGCAAGCCACATGGGAAGTGGGGGAGGGGAGAGGGTAGGATGAATTGGGAGCTTGGGGTTAATATATGCAGACTATTACCTTCTGAATACATTAGCAATGAGATCCCGATGTGTAGCACTGGGAACTATGTCTAGTCCCTTATGATGGAGCATGATAATGTGAGAAGAAAGAATGTATACACATAAGTGTAACTGGGTCACCATGCTGTACAGTAGAAAAAAATTGTATTGGGGAAATAACAATAAAAATAATTTAAATAAATAAATAAATAAATAAATGTGTGCCCTCCTAATTATAGAACTTAAAAAATCCATGTGGCAAAAAATAATGAAATTTAAAAATAAGTAAATTCATAAACAGAGGTAGAGAATTCAGCAATTCTCTCTCTACAATAGCATACCAGAGTATAAATGAATGATCTGAATAATGCTATTAAACTAATAGATTAATGACATATGTGAAACAATCACAACAAGGAAAGACACACTTTCTTTCAAGTAACATTTACCAAGATCTTATTCTAGGCCAAACACACATACACACACAGACACACATGCAGAAGTATTGAAATACAGAGTAATTAAATTAGTTTAACAAATATATTGATTGAGCTACAAATATCTGAAATTTCCTTTGGAATACTGTTTTATCTGCATCCTGCAAATTTTGATATATTGTACTGCTATTTTTTATTTATTTATAATATTTTCTGAAAATTTTACTTAATACTTTTTTTGACTCTTCTATATAATATAGGGAAAAGGTATGGCCTTAAATAGTTACATTAAAAAGGAGGAAATTTCTCAATTCAGTCATCTAAGCTTTCAGTTTAAGAACCTAGGAAAAAATAATAGTTTACTAAAACACAAAGCAAGCAGAAGGAAGAATGTAATAAACATTAAGCAGAGAATAATTGAAACTACAAACAAATAAAGAAAATCCATAAATCCAAAATCTAATTTTTTTGAAAATATCAATCAAGTTCATAACCTCTAAATAAATTAACCTAGCAAGAAATAGAGAAGACCCAAACTACCAGTATTGAGCATGAGAGGAGATAATACTACATATATTACATACCTTGAAAAGAAAATAAGGAAATATTGGGTCCTCAACTGAACAATGGATATGAAAAAGACAAATTTTTTGAAAAATATGTATTTCCAAAAAACCATTTAAGAAAAAAATAGATAACTGAAATGGGTCTATATCAAATAAACTGAACTTGCAGTTAAAACTCTTCTAAAAATAAATCTCCAGGCCCAGATGGATTAACTGTTGATATCTACCAAATACTTAAGAATAAAATGATAGGAGTTCTCATCATGGCACAGCAGAAATGAATCTGACTACCATCCATGAGGATGCAGTTTCGATCCCTGACCTTGCTCAGTGGGCTAAGGATCTGGCATTGCTGTGAGCTGTGGCATAGGTGGCAGATGTGGCTTGGATTCCACATTGCTGTGATTGTTGTGTAGGCTGGAGGCTACAGCTCAGATTCAACCTGTAGCCTGGGAACCTCTGTATGTCATGGGTGTGACTCTAAAAAGACAAAAAAAAAAAATAAAATTATACTACTACTACATAATTTCTTTCAGAAAATTAAGGAAAAGGAGTCATTTCCAAAACATTATATAATCCTAGCAAAACTCTAATACCAAAATTAGACAAAGAAAATAACTGAGATACCCCTGATGTCCTTCCTGAATATAGAAAGAAATATCTTTAAGAGAATTTCAGCAAATATGATCTGGCAATATATAATAATAAAAGCATCCAACCAAGTGTAGTGTATCCCAGGGAAACAAGGCTCATTCAACACTTGATAATATGTCATTCATCATATTTAGAGACTTAAGAAGGAGAACATATGATAATCTCAAAAGATGCAGAAAAAGCATTTGATAGAATTCTAAATAATTCATCCTAAAAGCTTTCAGTTAAACTTCTTTAGTCATAAAATTATCAAGATAATACTCTAATCTTATCAACAAAAATTTAGTATCAAAGTTAATGATGACAGACTGAGTGAATTTCTCTTGAGACTGGGAACAAGGAAAAGACATCCACTCACAACGATGTGACATTGTATTGGAAATCCAAGCCAGTGCATTAAAACAAGAAAAATAAATAAAATGCATACAAATCAGAAAAGAAGCAAATTGATCTCTTTTTGTCAATATAGTACTTTTCGAGTAAAATACATTTCTATGCAAAAAAGAATTCAGAAAGAAACCTCTCTAAATTAATAAATTAGTTGAACAAGTCCCAGTACAAACTTAAAAAAATCAAATCTAGTTCTATGTATTTGTAATTTTGAAGTAGAATTCACAGTGGAAACAAATTATAATGACACTAGAAAAAAAAAAAAACGGAAAAAATTTAACAAAATATATGGGATCTAGTATATTTGAAACTCTAAGTTGCTGACATTTTTTTTTTAAGTGGAGATAAAACAGGTTCATGTTGCTAAGTTAAAGTAGTCAAACACAAAATGATAAATATTTCATGATCCTATTGACATTATACTCTGGAAACTAGTAAAACTTTAGCAAGGAAAAGAGATCAGTGGTTGCCTAGATTGATTGGTGGGGAAGAGGTGGGTAGTATGGGGGAATTTTTCCTGAGAACTGTTCTCTTTGGAACTAGGGTGGTGAATTCAAGCCTATGTGTTTGCTACAATCCATAGAACTGTATGGCACAAATACGAATTTTGTTGTATGAAATATCCTTAAAATATCAACCAGGGATGTTATGGGATACTAGGATTGCTATGGACAGAACTGTATCCCCCAAATTCATATGCTGCAACCTAACCCCCCAGTATGAGTATAATTGGAGCATGAAAGCAATTAAGGTCAAAGAGGTTATAAGGATAGGGTCCTAAGATAGGATTATCTTCCTTATCAAAAGAGACCCTAGAGAGAGAGAGAGCTCTCTCTATTCACTATGTGAGGACAGAGCAAGAAGGGTGCCATCTACAATCCATGAAGAAAGCTCTCACCGGAAACAAAATTGACTATCACCTTGTTACTGGATTTCTTATTCAGAACTGTTAGGAAATTAATTTCTGTTGTTTATGCTACCCAGTACATGGTACTTTGTTATGGAAACGGAAGCTGACTCATACCAGGACTAGACAAGTGCATATAACTGTATTAAACATGAACTAAATAACTACATTGAAGGAAATGGAGAAGAAAGGAACTAACCTAAGTAACATGGGCAGATTGTGTTTTGACTGGATACCATATGGCTAAAGACAAAAAGTTACACAAACAGTTTACTCTAGTTGGAAAATATTTTTTCCTCACAAGGCATGGCTTCAGAATTCTAAAACTAGTTATAAAGCTTGAACAAGTAGTAAATATATTAGATAGTGAAAATTATATTGCTACCTATAAAAAGTGAAATTAACAAATATTGAAATGGAGACATCTAGAATGAGCTCACTGCTCTTGGACTAGGGTAGCAGTCATTTTTATGGACTCATTTAAAAATATATTTAGAGAAATATATATAGAACTGAAGATACATGTTTGTTTGTATGTGGTTAGTATACATACATACATTTCCTAGGTGTATTCATTCATAGGAGTTTGAAGCAATGATACCACCTAGCACTAAGATAATAGATATTTTTTATCTTTTTTTTTTTAAGGCTGCATTTGTGGCATATGAAAGTTCCCATCCTAGGGGTCAAATCTGAGCTGTACCTACAAGTCTATGCACAGCAATGGCAACACTGGATCTGAGTGGCTTCTGGGACTTATTCCGCAGCTTGTGGCAACACCAGATACTCTACCCACTGAGCAAGGCCAAAGATTGAACCTGCACCGACACAGAGACAACAGCAGGTCCTTACTGACTGGGTACAACAGGAACTACATATAATAGTTTTTAAATATCATTTTCTAATAAAAGGAGCCATGGCCTGTTAAAGATTCCATAAAATAAGAAAGGGGGAGGCAGAGAAAGAAGGAGGGAGGGAGAAAGGAAGAGGAAGAAGGAAAGGAAGGAAGTAGGGAAAGATGGAAACTTAGTGAAAACACACTTTATAGTCAACCTGAAAGACTTTCCAATGGCCACAAAAAAAAAAAACCTAAGAGCATTATAAATATCCATGTGTCCATCTTGCTATAAATAAATAATAAATAAATGAGGAAGAACATTTCCTACAGAAGTATTCTAATAATCAAGAAGCAATGAAGAATTAGAAAATTGTTATTAAAGCACAAGAGTAATAATTGCCACAGACAAGTTTCACTGATAGATATTAAAACTAATGGATGAAAGTTTAAGTAGAAACAAAACATTTTTATAGTTTCAAAGTATCTCTTCCCAAATATTTAATAACTACAAAGGGAAAAAAAATAGAAATTTTGTCTTGGAAAACCCTCATAGATACAACTTAGTCAATTGATCAATATTAACATTACTAGCAATAATTCATGATGACACTATGTACCTATTGATATTATGCAGTGAGGGCATATTACCTCTGTGATACCTTCCCCAAAATGAAAAACTTCATTCTAAAACAAAACACCAAACAACCTATATAGAAAATTTTTCAACATAATTGACCAGTACTCTTTTTAAAAAAATTATTATAATTGATTTACATTGTTCTGTCAATTTCTGCTATACAGCAAAGTGACCCAATAATACATCTATACATACTCTCATTCTCATATTATCTTTCATCATGTTCCCTCATAAGTGATTGGACGTAGCTCCCTGTACTATATAGCAAGACATCATTATCTCTCTGCTTTAAGTGTAATACTTTGTATCTTTTAACACCAAACTCCCAGTCCATCCCTTCCCCCCACTGCCCCTTTGCAAACACAAGACTGCTATCCATGTCTGTATGTTTCTATCCTGTAAATAGGTTGGTCTGTGCCATATTTTAGATGCCACATACGAGTGATATCATATGTTATCTGTCTTTCTCTTTCTGACTTATTTCACTTAGTGTTAGAGTCTGTAGTTCCATCCAGGTCGCTGCAAATAGCATTATTTTGTTCTTTTTGATGGCTGAGTAGTATTCCGTTGCATACATATCCCACATCTTCTTAATCCATTCATCTGTCAATGGAAATTTAGGTTGTTTCCATTTCTTGGCTATTTTGAATAGTGCTACAATGAACATAAGGGTGCATTTATCTTTTTGAATGAAAGTTTTATCTGGATATATGCCCAAAAGGGGGATTGCTGGATCATAGGGTAGTCCCATACTTAGTTTTTGAGGAGCCTCCATGCTGTTTTCTACAGTGGTTATACCAATTTACTTTCTCACCAACAGTGAAGGAGTGTTCCCTTTTCTCCAGCATTTGTTATTTGGACTCTTATTAATGATAGCTGTTCTGACTGATGTGAGGTAGTACCTCATTTTAGTTTTGATTCACATTTCTCTAATAATTAGTGATGTTGAGCATTTTATTCATGTGGCTATCGTCCATCTATATGCATTCTTTGGAGAAATGTCTATTTAGGTCTTCTGCCCATTTTTAAATTGTTTTTTTTTTTCTTGCTCCTGAGTTGTATGAGTTCTTTGTATATTTTGAAGATTAAGCCCTCGTCAGTTGCATCATTTGCAACTATTTTCTCCCATTCCATAGGTTTTTTTTAATGTGTGTGTGTTTTTAAGCTTTCCTTTGCTATGCAAAAGTGTGTAAGTTTGATTAGGTCTCATTAGTTTGTTTTTGTTCTTATTTCTATTGCCTTGGGAGACTGATCTAAGAAAACATTTGTATGGTGATGTCAGAGAATATTTTGCCTGTGTTTTATGCTAGGAGATTTATGGTGTCTTGTCTTACGTTTAAGTCTTTAAACTATTTTGAGTTTATTTTTGTGCATGGGTGTAGATATGTTCTAGTTTGATTGATTTACATGCAGCTGTCCAATTTTCCCAGCACCACTTGCTGAAGAGACTATCTTTTTCTCATTTTATATTTTTACTTCCTTTGTCAAAGATTAATTGACCATAGGTGTCTGAGTTTATTTCTGGGCTCCTGACAAGTACTCTTTCATGTCAAGGTCATGAAAGACAATGAATAACTGAGGAACCTGCAGATTTGGAGAAGACTGAGGAGATGTGACAACTAAATGCATTGTAAATGGATAATGTCCTGAAAATGCTCATTGGTAGCTCCACACTTTGAGAGTAGGGGTCTAAGGAGGATTCTTTTTTTTTTTTTTTCATTCGAGACAAACCAAATGGCTTTGAGGAAAAGATAGGTGAAACAAAAAACATTAGACAGTGATAACACAATGATTAAAAAAAAAAAAAGGCTACAACAGCTTTATAGAGTCAGGAAATGAGCTGCATCCAAAGATGAATCTGCAGATGAGAATATGATTCAACCCAAAGTGCAAACCCTTGAAAAGAATGTTCATTAAAGCCTCACCAAAGAAAGAGAAGCTTCACAAAGGCTGTTTTCATTCAGTCTTATTCTAAGTATGTTGCAGAAAAAGGTTTGAATACACTACTTTCCTTCATATTATAGCTTAGATATGGAGACAAGTAAGTATTGGATAAGGTGCAAAGAAAGCCAGGCATCATATAAAAAGTAAATAAATGGTGTGCACTGCACTTCCCACTTTAAATATGAGCAAAAAGTAAACTTACAAATATAGCATCACAAAAAAAAAGAAAGAAAGAAAAAACAAGACCCTGTGGAGCCAATTTGAAAAAAATATACATGATTAAAGAAATTATTGGCTTATAAAAAAACTGACACAATTACAGCCATCACAATTGCCTAATTGCAGTCTAAAAGATGAAAACATATTAATCTCATGCTCTGTAATTCCAAGTTGTATACTGTAGTGAGAGGTGCCCTCAGAGGGAATTCAAAACATTTTAGATTCCTGTTCCTAGTATTTTAAAATTAAATTGTATTAACATGCAGTCATAGTTCATTTAGTACTGTGAATAATAATATTGTGCCTGTGTAAATTAATGCAATAACAGAGTAGTTGTTTTATACTGTTTGGATTATAACAGTTCTATAAATCTGAAAGGCAATAGTTGGATTCTTCATTTGGTAATTTTTTTGTCAGTTATTATCTATGAGATAATCATGACATTTTATCATAGTAAGACAATCATATCAATTTGTAATAGAAAATAAAGTCAGGTGATATAATTATTCTAGCAAAAGGAAAAATAAATTCCCTAATCCTGTTTCTTAATTCAACATTAATATATATTTGCTGGAATTAGACATTTTTTATTGAACAAATTATAGAAAGGAAAATGCTTATATTTTTTACAACTATTTTTCATTAATATGTTTGGAACTATTTGACAAAGTAACTATTATCAATCTACTAAATGATTAAATTTCTGAAGCTACCTTCTTTAGTTCATTAATTCTGTCAACAGGTCACTTTATGACTCTATATAATGGGAAGATATGTGAGCAGATTTCTCTGGAATTGAGGAATTCTAAAAGTGATTTTAATTAACTGGGTGATCTGTGCTCTAATATCTCAGCAGAAATTGTCAGTGACCCTCATCTGGTAGAGACATCGATAGAAAAATATACTTTATAAAGTATATGAAATCATATACTACTTGTTTAATTGACCTGTAAAATGTGAATATTGCCCAAAATAATACCGTCACATTTGCATTACATGTAAAACATTTAAAAATAACACAAAACTAATGAAAATATATAACATTAATCAGCAGAAATAATGTAACAATATAAACATTCAAATTAAATCATACATCAATGGAATTCAGTTAACTTCTGCTAGTGTTTTTGAGGCATTTGACAAAGAGATTCTAAAATTAGTTTTGAAAATAAATATATGAATTGGTAATGAAATTCGTAAAACTGTAGCAAAGATGGTTTTGTGCAGAAAGATTCAAGTTACCAAATATTTAGGCATAATTCAAAACCATGTTAATGAAAAAGTTTGGAAAAAGTTTTATATATAATGAAAGATAAATGTAGCACCACATAAAAATGCCTAATTGTTTTATAATAAAAGAAAAACTAGCTCAGTATTTTGATAAAATTATAGTTGGATACCTATTTAAAATATACTGTACAAAGGAGTCCCTGTGGAATAGAGGTTTAAAGGTAATAATAATATTTGTATTTACATTAATGTAAAATAGAGGAATATCTTTATGATCACAGAATGGAATGAAATTTTCATATAAAATCTTAAGAACAAAAAATAAGAGAAAAACCATAGATTTGGTATCATCAACACTTAGAATTTCTGGTTGATAAAGGGGATTGTCTATATCCAAAATTATAAATAGAATAATGTTTAGAATAAAAGAGTTGAGAGAAGTCAAATAAGGAAACAAACAATAAAAATCTTAATGGAAAAATAGAGAACTCAGTTGATTGCAAATAAAACAAGATTTACTTGATTATCTTGTAATCAAAATGATGTTAATCAAAACACCTCGAGATACCATTTTATATGTGTCATATTGATAAGAATTCACATTTTCACAATAAAAATCACAATTTTTACTGTGATAACTTGAATATCTCTGGTTTACTAGGGGAAAGATCTCTACCTAGGAAGTGTGGAAAAGTAAGATGCATATATTATTAATACTTTCATATACTATCACCATATATCTATGTTACCACATATCTGAAGATACTTTCATTCCTCCCTTACATTTTCTTATGGGTAGAGAATTATAAATTCAATCTTCTTTTGTAATTTGAATACATTGTTTCTTTGCCTTTTTGATCAGTGTTGTGATGAATGCATTTTTAATCTAACACTCACTTTGTTGATAAACATTTCTTCCTAGTTAGGGGAAATTAACTCAAAATGGCTGAAAGACTTAAATATAAGACAAGATACCATCAAACTCCTAGAAGAAAACATAGGCAAAACACTCTCTGACATCAACATCATGAATATTTTCTCAGGTCAGTCTCCCAAAGCAATAGAAAGTAGAGCAAAAATAAACCCATGGGACCTCATCAAACTGAAAAGCTTTTGCACAGCAAAGGAAACCCAAAAGAAAACAAAAAGACAACTTACAGAATGGGAGAAAACAGTTTCAAATGATGCAACTGACAAGGGCTTAATCTCTAGAATATATAAACAACTTATACAACCCAACAGCAAAAAAACCAGTCAATGGAAAAATGGGCAAAAGACCTGAATGGACATTTCTCCAAAGAAGATATACAGATGGCCAACAAACACATGAAAAAATGCTCAACATCGCTGATTATAAGATAAATGCAAATCAAAACTACCATGAGATATCACCTCACACCAGTCAGAATGGCCATCATTAATAAATCCACAAATAACAAGAGCTGGAGGGGCTGTGGCGAAAAGGGAACCCTCCTGCACTGTTGGTGGGAATGTAAACTGCTATAGCCACTATGGAGAACAGTTTGGAGATACCTTAGAAATCTATACATAGAACTTCTATATGACCCCACAATCCCACTCTTGGGCATCTATCCAGACAAAACTCTACTTAAAAGAGACACCTGCACCCGCATGTTCATTGTACCATATCTTCCTAATCCATTCCTCTGTTGATGGGCATTTAGGCTGCTTCCATGTCTTAGCTATTGTAAGTGGTGCTGCAGTGAATGTTGGGATGCGTGCATCTTTTTGAATTATGGTTTTTTTCCTAGATATATGCCCAGGAGTGTCACACCAGCTGAATCATTTGATAGTTATATTTTTAGTTTTTTGAGGCACCGCCTTGCTGTTCTTCAAAGTGGCTCACCAGCAGTGTATGAGGGTTCCCCTTTCTCCACACTCTTGCTAGCATTTATTGTTTGTAGACTTTTTTTTTGAAAGTCCTGTGGCATATGGTTTTCCCAGGCCAGGGATCAGATTCAAGTCACTATTATGACCTACATCACAGTGCCTGAGCCTATAACCACTGTGCCACGCTGGGAATTAAACCTGCACTGTTTGCAGACATTTCGTTGATGGCCATTCTGACCTGTGAGAGGTGATACCTCATTGTATTTTTGATTTGCACTTCTCTAATAATTAGTGATATTTATCATTCTTCATGTGTTTTTTGGTCATCAATGTTTCTTCTTCAGAGAAATGTCTATTTAGATCTCTTCCCATTTTTTGATTGGAATGTTTGGGTTTTTTGATACAAGGCTGAATGAGATGTTTGTATATTTTGGAGATTATCCCTTGTCACTTGCTTAGTTTGCCGATATTTTCTCCCATTCTATGGGTTGTCTTTTCATTTTGTTTATGATTTACTTTGTTGTGCAAAAGTTTTTTAAGTTCAATTAGATTCCCTTTGTTTATTTTTATTTTCATCACTTTAGGAGGTGGATCCAAAAATATATTGCTGTGATTTATGTCAAAGAGTGTTCTGCTTATGTTTTCCTCTAGTTTTATAGTATCTCACCTTATGTTTAGATCTTTACTCCATTTTGAGTTTATTTTTTGTATGATGTTAGAGAATGTTCTAATGTCATTCTTTTACATGTAGCTGTCCAGTTTTCCCAGAACCACTCTGGGAAGTGACTCTGTTTCTCTACTGTATGTTCTTTCCTCCTCTGTCTTAGATTAGTTGACCATAGGTATGTGGGTCTATTTCTGGACTTTCTATCCTATTCCATTGATTTATATTTATTTTTTTTCCAGTACCATACTGTTTTGATGACTCTAACTTTGTAATACAGTCTGAATTCTGGGAGTCTGATCCCTACAGTTACATTTTTCTTTTTCAAAATGTCTTTGTCTATGTGGGGGTCCTTTGTGTTTCCATACAAATTTTAAAGGTTTTTTTTTTTTCTTGTTGTTATAGTTCTGTGAAGAATTCCATTGGTAATTTGATAGAAATTGCATTGAATCTGCAGATTGCCTCGGGGTTGGCTTGCAGACTGCTTGAATTGTGGGAGGGACTGGTTCCTGTTTACTGCTGGTGAAACTGGGTCTTGTTCCTCTGATGGGCAGGATCATGTCAAGGGTGTGTTTAGAAGTGACTCTGTCCAGCAGGACCTTAAACAGTCTGCCTACTGATGGGTGGGGCTGTGTTCCCATCCTCTTTGTTGTTTGAACTGAGGTATATCTGCACTGGAGCCTGCAATTTGTGGGTGGGGCTGGGTCTCATTTCCAAAATAGGGACCTCCAGAGGAGCTAACACTGATGAGGCAGCTACCCCCAAGGTCCCGCCCCTGCAGAGAGACACACTTAACCCCTGCCTCCCCAGGAGATCCTCCAATACCTGCAGGTAAGTCTGGCCCAGATTCCTATGGAGTCACTGCTTCTCCCTGGAACTCAGGGAACCTTGTGTGTGCCCTCTGAGAGTATAGTCTTTATTTCCTCCAGTCCTATGGAGCTCCTGCACTCAAGCCCCACTAACCTTGAAAGCCAAATGCTCTGTGGGCTCTTCCTCTTGATGCCAAACCCCCAGGCCAGAGAACCTTATGTAGGGTTCAGAATTCTTACTCCTGTGAAATAATCTTTGTGCTATAGTATTTTTTCTGGTGTATGGGTGGGGGTTGCCACCTGGCGGCATGCTTATGTCATGAAAGTGTCCCTCCTACTATCTTGTGGTTTCTTCTTTGCCTTTGTCTGTACAATATCTTTTTTTGGTAGTTTCCAGTCTCTTTTCTCAGTGGTTATTGAGCAGTTAGTTGTGATTTTTTTTTTTTGTCTCTTTCAGTGGAGATTAGTCAAATCTCTCTATTTTGCCATTTTGTCTCCTTCCTTCTTCCTAGAAGAATTTGACATACACAAAAATGGAAGAAAATTCCTATTTTTACAAAACAAAAATAGAGGAAAAGCTTTGCTTGAGGAGTTTTAATCCATCCATTTTTTTTTGAAATATATAATACAAACTCGAATAATCCCATACTAGGGCAATTAGAACCTGATTTTGACAGGTATTTCTTATATGTCTACATTGTGGAACCATTTTATTGGGCATAGGAAGCCAATGGAATTTTAAATATTTAAGATATAAAAAGTTATAATGTCATATATATATATATAATATATGCATTATGAAAATATATTAATTCTTCCTAAGGCAGGAGAGGAAAGATGGGAAATTATGCATAATATTCAATAAGAAGACTTAAAACTCAGATGATTTATGATGCCATTAACTAAAATGTATAAACTAGAAGAAGTTAATCTCTTCTAATATTTTTTGTATTGTTAACCTGTGTGATAAAATTATCTGTTTTTATCACTTGGAAGACTGAATGACTAAATAAGGAGTCAACCTATATTATTCTGGTTGAATCAAATAGTCCATTTTCCAAAGGTTTTTTTTTTTGTTGTTGTTGATGAAGAAAATAGATAATGAGAAAGAGAGGCAAATAAAGTGAGGCAGAGAGACTTGAAGGCAAAGAGATTCTTCGGTATTTCCTACAATTTATTTTGCTTTTGTATGACACTGTCTTACTTAAATCATTCAGCTACTGTATAGTTTTTTTTCCTTCTCAGTAAAGCACGGAATAATTTTGTTGTATCCAGTACCAATCTTGCTACTGGGTACAAAAAATGGAACTATAGGCCACAAGTACACTTGTGTGTTTGTGTTGGCTATTAAAGAGTTGGTTAGACATTCCCTGAAGTATTTTTGAATTTTCTTTTAACTATAACTATTTCCTATAGTTATTTATGTCCAAAAGCAATCTTGATATCAGATGTAAGTACAGTTTAAGAAAGTAGAAAGTTCCCTCCAGGAATGTAGGAATTCTAGAATGAGTTTCCTAGGTCAATAACAAATGACATTTATTTTTAAGTTTCAGTAACCTAAGAAGTATAGTAAACTCCTAAATACTTAGGAGGAAATAAAAATATATTCCCATAGGCAAGATGTTTGTAAGGCAATGCTTATAGAATTTATAATGCTACAAATATTGTGTTAGGAATAACTTAACACTTGGTTTTGGTATGTAAAAACCTACAGGATTATTTTGTAACAAATCATATAATTTTATTTTCTTCTTCCAAAATATCCAGTATTAATCCTTTCTGGTGCTCCTTTTATATACTTTTGCTTTTTCTCTATCACACCAGATTTTTGGCTCCAGGACTGTTCTATTGCTTTTCCCTTTCCCTGGACTCCCTTGCTATAGATCTTCCTGTTACTAATGCCTCACACATGTCTGGTGTGTCTCTATTAGAATAACATTGCTTTGGAGTGATTTCTCTGATCACTTAATCTAAAATAATATTCTCCCTCACCATTCTGTCTATTTCTTGCGTCCATTTTTCTTCTCAGTACTATCTTTGTCTTTATATTATTTATATTTTATTCTTTATTTCTGTAGTTGCTTGGTGTTAGTTTCCCCTACTAATAAGTAGGTTCCATGGGAACAGGAGATTGAAGATAAGGTTCATGATGCTATTAACCCAGTATTCTCCATGATTTTTCCATTGTCCAGTGACCTATGTAGCCCTGTTTGACACAGAGAAGGTCCTTAGCCCCTTAATCTAAATGAATGAAAGAAAGAAGAGAGGAGGTTTTATCAATTATTTATACTAGGATGCCAAAAAAATTGTTAATACATCAAACAATTTACATTCCAGTCTCTCATTTCTGCCACATTCACTCATCCATTCTTATGAATACATTTTTAATCTTCTTCAACATGTATATTCTTTGTCATCAATTTTCACTTTTTTTTTGTAGTTGTTTTGCATGCTACTATCTTTCCAGTCTTACCTTTGCCAGATTAAGATTAAGATCCTGCTTACTTTACACTATAAAACTAACTCCTAATATATGTTACATACCAATGATTACCCCATATTCCTGATACCTGTTACTTATATAATGGATGCCATACTTCCTATTCGGAAGTAAATCTCTAATTTAACTGCTTTTCCTAAGCTATTCCCTCACTATTCTCTACTACCATTTATTAATGCTTTCTTAATTGTTGGTCTTGCTATTTTTCACTTTTATGTATTTCAGTTTATTTCCACTATGTGTAACCTATTTTTTTCTCTTTTGTTTTATCTATCAATCCTCCAGTATTCAATTCATGATGTACTTCCACTGACGTTTGTCCTGTTTACTTAATTTTCAAGTATTCGCCCTTGAAATAATTTTTTTTTGTCTTTTTAGGGCCATGCCTGTGGCATATGGAGATTCCCAGGCTAGGGGTCAAAACAGAGCTACATCTTCTGGCCTATGCTTCAACCATAGCAATGTGAAATCCGAGCATGTCTGCAACCTACACTGCAGTTCGTGGCAACACCATATCTGAAATAAATATTTTAAATCTGATAATATCTTACAACTGAAGGTGTTGGTAATACATACTTTTATTGATTAGTATTCTCCTTACTCTAAATACTTAGAAATATAAATGCATGCCCAGAAACTTAATTCAAACCCTGGTGTTTAAAACTTAATAATTTACCTCATATTGCTCTGGAGATAGGTCCCGACTTTTTTCAAAGCACACAAGTATCCAAGAGTTGACAATGAAATATTTACCTTATATACAATTTTCTGATGGTGCACATGTGGTATTGGAACAATCATGCTAAGATCTCTTTATTATAAGGTAGGCAAAACTTAGCAAAGCATAGAAAGGAATAACAAGGAATAGACCTTCCAAATAAAAGGATAGTCTATATATTTATATATAACTATATATAAATTATATATATTATATTTAAAAGATAACCAGAGAAAAATGATAAAAGAAAGAAATCAAAAGTTGGTGAGATTAATGTTTTCTTCCTGAATGCTAATCTGGCTGAAACAGATACTCAGCTTTTATCTGCATAAGGCCTTTGCTGATAAATTTTGGACTAACTTGTTTAACATCAGGTGTTACTAGATGATGTTTAATGCATTCTGGAATAATTGATTTCTGTGCAATATAAAATTCTAATGAGTACACTTAAACAGTTTAAATAAATTGACTAAAAAGAGACATGAAATTGGAATAAAATTGTAAACAGACAAAGTCAAATTTATTTTGGGAGAAATATAGTGTATGGCTGATACTTATTGTTTTTGATGGAAGGTCTGTAATCTGGATCATAATTATCAGCTTAAAACCAGTTTATTTCTTAGGGACATCATATGAATGACTATAAATGAAACCATAAGATGAGTTACAAAAATGCACACAGAGTGCAGTGCTGCCATGATATAAACAAACCAACAATCATAGTTTTTATCATAATGATAGGAAGCTACCTGTCCTTTTAAAAGCTAGAATTTAGTACTGGGGCAGTGGAAAAATTCAAAAAAAGAAGATGACTGAACTTTTAAAATATGCGATGGCCCCTCTAGTATTACTTATACTTTTTTAGTAAAGATTATACAATTATAATAGTTAAAACCAATGAAATACCAGAACAAAATTACCAGAACAAATCAGAAGTTAGTATTTAAAAAAACATCAATAGTGCTAGAAAGTGATGTTTTCTTTGCCTATAATGAGTTATCCTGGCAAAGTACTTAGAAAGCTTCCAAAGAGACTGATTTAACTGTCAAAACTAAATACACTTTTTCTTTACTTTTGAAATTGTCTTTCACTTTTTAATTTTGAAAATAAGTTATTCAGAAAAAGATGGCTTTGGTAATTTGTGGACTGAAATGTAAAGTGATTGTCTTTTGTTCCAGTTTTCTTCTACAGCCATACTTCTCTTTATCCTTGTACAACATCTGGTTAGTATCTGATATATTCTGAGTCGAGATAATGTATTGTACTGTTTTGACCTTTTCAATATTCTGCACTTTAATTGGCTGCTCATTCTGTATCTTCCCTACAGGTTAGTGGGACAGCGGGTAAAGGAAAAATTCAATGAGCAGCCAATCAAATCATAGAACATAGAAAAGGTCAAAGCTGTATAGTAGAATCTTGTAATTGACAGGAATGTATGAGACATTAAAATTCCACCACATCCTTCTTATGACAGAAGACTATAATGAAACAGAAAATGGCACCAAGTAAATCTATTCATATGACAATCATTGTTCTGTGAGTTGAGAACATAATTTAACACATCCCAATTATGATTTTTAAAACTGCACTATTTTGGTACCCCACATATTTTGTAGTGGAGTAAAATTGCACTTAGCAGAACTATATGTCCAGCAGTAGATACTTAATTCAACACAGAATGACCCATCAATCTTAAATTTAAATAGATCTACACTTATAAAAATCCAGGGAGACATCATTAGCATAAAGAATACTTATTCAGAACTCACTAAACTTCTTTGAAAAACTTAGGAAAACTTTTTTTTTTTTTTTTCAGGGAGACACCAAACTAACATAAGAGAGTTTTCTCCATTTTCATAGAGGCTATCTTTATTGGTACATCCATATATGAAATCACCATATTGTATACTTTGAATATCTTACAATTTTGTTAATAAAAAAATTTAGGAATTCCCATTGTTTTAGAAACCCATCTAGTACCCTTGAGAATGTGGGTTCAATCGCAGGCCTTGCTCAGTGGGTTAAGGATCCTGCATTGCTGCAAGCTGTGAAATACATCACAGATGAGGCTTGGACCATTGCTGTGGCTGTGGTGTAGGCTGGTGGCTAAGGCTCCATTTCGACTCCTAGATGGCAACTTCCATATGCCTCAGGTATGGCCCTCAAAGGAAATAAATGCAAAACTTAGAATTAATTCTTGGAGAATATGAGATTTGACACCCATACTAGCAGCCGCATCTTTGAGGATGGTCATGCTTATAACACATGGTGGTTAATAATAGCTAATATATAGATGCAGATAGAAAGATTAGCAGTTTATTTTCAGCTGCTATTTTATTTATATGTTAGAAATATTGATTAGAAAAGAGTGTAGGACAAAAATAGAAAACTAGGTGTAAACATCTTAAGTTTCCTGAAAACGTCTTTTTATTTTAATCCTATAGAGGATGAAAAAGTATAAAAATTGTTTTTTCTGCTTTTGGAAAAGAGTATAGTTGCTTCTAAACTTTAATATCTCATCCAGAATAATATCAGATATTTGGTTTATTTGTATTAAAAAAATTGCATCTCATCTTCTCATGAAAAACATATACTATATGGATTTAGAAAAGCTTAGAAACTGACATCTCCCTTCATGGTTAAACAGATATGATTTAACACTAAGTATGTTTAACTTTAGACATATCAAATCAACTTATTCTCTAATAATATTAATTGTATGTTTTTGGTTTTTGCTGTTATGATAGTTACAGACCAGATTTTACCATGCCATCACATTTTATTTCTTAATAGTTTAAATTTGCTTAGCTTTTGAAATACCATTTTCCACTGATTTGGGAGTTCAGGAAAGCCAGTCAATTTCTCTTTGTTTCAGGATTAACACATTTTTTAATTTTAATTTTTAATGATCTTTATTTTTTCCTAATAGCTGGTTTACAGTGTTCTGTAGTTTTTTACTATACAGCAAAGTGACCCAGTCACACATACATATATATTCTTTTTCTCACATTATCCTCCTTCATGCTCCATCATAAGGGAACTAGATATAGTTCCCTGTGCTATACAGCAGCATCTCAGTGCTTACCCACTCCAAATTCGATAGTTTGCATCTATTAACCCCAGATTCCTAATTCATCCCACTCTCTCCCCCTCCCCCTTGGCAACCACAAGTCTCTTCTCCAATCTATGAGTTTCTTTTCTGTGGAAAGGTTCCTTTGTGCCATATATTAAATTCCAGATATAAGTGATATCATATGGTATTTGTCTTTCTCTTTCTGACTTACTTCACTCAATATCAGAGTCTCTATTTCCATCCATGTTGCTGCAAATGGCATCATTTTGTCCTTCTTTTTGACTGAGTAGTATTCCATTGTGTATATATACCACATACGCTTAATCCATTCATCTGTCGATGGACATTTAGGTTGTTTCCATGTCTTGGCTATTGTGAATATTGCTGCAGTGAACATAAAGGTGTATGTGTCTTTTTCCAGAAAAGTTTTATCTAGATATATGCCCAAGAGTGAGATTGCTAGTCATATGGTAGTTCTATATTTAGTTTTCTGAGATACAACATTTTTTTTGGAATTGCACCCATTTCTCATTGCATTCGCATATTTCAAAGTACCAGTATAGTAGTGACAGTCACAAACTGTCCTGACTTTAGGGAAGGAGAATTTTATCCAAGTATCATCTTTTGTCCTCCTGAGCATCCCTGAAGCATACCTTGCTGCAGTAGTACCTTGACTTGCGTTTATCACCTTTTGTGATAGATAATCAGTGGACATCTATCACGGCCCCACTTCATGAAATCTAAATATCTTGCTTTTTTTTTATCTTAACCCTGTGCTCCTTGAATCCAACTTTATACTTTCAGTCACTTTGACTAAATGAGTGTTAGAAAATTCAAGGGAAGTTTTTGTAAATTCTTCTCTAATAGATTATCTAGTAACAGATTCTTCTGCTCATCAACTAAAATACTTTCTTCAACAGTATTTCTTAGAATTGACCTAAACACCATATTTTGTGAAATATGTAATAGACTTCAGGCTTTCCCAGGTATTGTGGCTATCAATGCATATATATATTCTTAGATTTCATTAAATCAAATGGGACTTATATTAGAGTTTTCTTTTCCTGTGTACTACTTTATACCTCAAACTAATGTCTATTGTTGCCAGTCACTCTCCTTTACATGTTCAGCACAAAAACTTCATATGCTTTCATTTTCCTCATCTTGCTCTTGATATAAAAAACCAAGCATCAAAATTATAAATTGTTGGAGTTCCTATCATATCTCAGTGGTTAACGAATCCAACTAGGAACCATGACTTTGCGGGTTCAATCCCTGGCCTTGTTGAGTGGGTTAAGGATCCGGCGTTGCCGTGAGCTGTGGTGTAGGTCACAGACACAGCTCAGATCCTTCATTGCTTTGGCTCTGGCCTAGGCCAGCATCTACAGCTCTGATTAGACCCCTAGCCTCTATATGCTGCCGATGCAGCCATAGAAAAGGCAAAAAGACAAAAAAAAAAAATTCATTCTCTTTTATAAGACTGGCTCTTACTGATTAAGAGCATTTTGTCATTTAGGTCATTTAGATTATTGTCTCTGATATTTGATGGTTATCTTTCACAACCTTAAACCTAAAACACAATTTACCTAGGTTATTCCTCAACCACATCAGACATGATATGTATAAAAGGGGAGAGATGAATAATAAATTAAAAGTGACTTAAAAGATAATCAAGTTAATACAGATTTGATCTTGTTCAGATTCTGATTCAAATTAAGCTACTATTGGAGTTCCCGTAGTGGCGTAGCAGAAACGAACCTGACTAGGAACTATGAGGTTGTGTATTCGATCTCTGGCCTTGCTCAGTGGGTTAAGGATCTGACGTTGCCATGAACTGTGGTGTAGTTTGCAGATGCAGCTTGGATCTGGCGTTGCTGTGGCTCTGGCATAGACTGGCAGCTACAGCTCTGATTAGACCTCTAGCCTGGAAACCTCCATAGGCTGTGAATGCAGCCCTAAAAAAGGACAAAAAAAAAAAATTATGGTACTATCAAGATGCATTAGGACATTTTAGCAAATATCAGCATGAACTGAATATTATATAACATTAAAAAAATTTAGATATGATTATTACATAGTTAGCTTAATAAAATAGTGTCTTTATCATTTAGAAATATATGCCAAATATTTTCAGGTTAAATGATATAATTTATGAGATTTTTCTTTAAGAAAATCTAGAAAGTATTAAAAATGTGTGTATGATAGGTAGAGGGGTAAATGACAATATTGGCTAAAAGATTGATAATTACTGAAACTTGATTATAGGTACATGGGAATTCATTATCTTATCTTACTATTATGATATTAATATTTTTGAAAATATTTTGCTTCTGATAATGGTAGAATGGTTTCTATCAAGTTAAACTTCCTTACCCTCTTTCTAAATAATACTACTTGAAGGCACTACAGGTTGATGAAAAGCATGAAGAAACTGGAGATACAACCTTAGAAAGAAGAGAAACATGTCATGCAAGATCTATATTTATGACTTTTTCACTAGGGAAGACCCAAGACAGTGAAGCACACTGAGACCATAGCTTGAGTAATAAATGTCAATCTTGTGGTCTCAGAGTTCAGGGATTGCAGTGTAACTGATAATTAAAAGGAAGATGACAGAAGGTAAGCAGCCTGACAGGGAAAGTCTAATATGAATACAATCTCCCATTCATCCTTGTCCAAGTCCTAAGCTGTTCATATGCAGTTTATGACATCAGGAAGCCTAACAGAAAACAATACTTATGAGGCAAAAAAAAAAAAAAAAAAAAAAAAGGAAAATATCAGCTACTGCATAGTACCATGGAGTAAAATTTTAGTGTTCAAGTCCTGGAAGTTGGAATCATTGACCTACCCATTAAAATGTTAGTCAACCGATGATGTACGAATAAAGACCATATTTCAGGAATGGGATCCGAATACCAGTTCTAAGGAAGATATAAAAATAGACTTGCCCTAACAAAGACTGAAAGCAAGCATTTAGTCAACTATGATGATCCACTTATAAAGTAACTTCCTGCCTTGACAAATTCAACATTCTGCCATCAACATTAACCATTATAAAATAACAAATTTAATAGAAATGGAAATAAACTGGAAAAAGCTATTCATAATAAAGAGATAAACTATCAATAGAAACAGAAACATAGAATACCCAGAAGCTGGAATTAGTAAATAAGGTCCCTATAATAACTGTGATGAATGTGCTAAATATTTTATAGGAAAAATATATATAATAAGTGAAATATGGTAAATTTCAGAAAATACAAAAAAAGGTAAAAAAAAGTTCTAGAAACAAAAATTCAATATCTGAAATGAAGCATTTATTATGTGGCACAGTCAGTCAAGGGGGCAATGCAGAAGGAAGGAAAAGTGAATTTTTAAAAGATAGTAGAAATTATCTAAACTGAAATACAAAGGAAATCTAATTATGAATACAGAAACATAAACTCAATGAGATGTAGGACAATACTAAGCAATCTAACTTTGTAGTTCAAGTCCTAGAAGGAAAGCAGGAAGTGAATATAGAAAGATATTTTGTAAATTTTGGTATAAATATCAACCCATGGATTCAGGAAAATTAATAATCCTCACCCAGGTTAACTCTGAAAGAAGCAATATTTAGACTTCTTAGAGTCATACTATTGAAAACCAACAGTAAATGTAGAATGGTAAAAGTAGACAGAAGAAAAATAAACATTATATAGGAAAAACAATACAAATAGTGTCCCTGAGGGTTCTATCCCTGACTTGGCTCATTGGGTTTAAGATCCAGCATTGCCTCAAGCTGTGTCTGTGGCTGGCAGCTGCAGCTCTGATTTGACCCCTAGCCTGGGAACTTCGTATGCTATGGGTGCAGCCAGAAAAAGAAATATGTTGAATGCACTAGCAGAATAGCAGATTTCATTTCTTATTTTTGAATTCTACACTGCAGTTTTTAACATAGTCCAAATGCATGTTTTTAAATAACATTTTTATTTTAGAACATCTTTAGATTTTCAAAATTTGCAAAAATAACATTGAGTTCCCATGTAACTTGTACCCAGTTTCCCTTATTATTAAATTTTATATGAGTATGGGAGACAAGCCCCTTGCCAGCATGGAAGAGGAAATTGCTTTTCATCCACAATCATGAATATAAGTAGGTAGGTTGGTAAATAGATAGATAATAGCCTTTAAGACATAAAAACTGACTAAATCTTACAGGAGGATTAAATCAAGAAAAGGCCCTCACATGAATTATTACAAACTCTGAATGCACTAATGAATTTCAGAGTAAAGTCCAACTTATTTTGTGTCATCTTTCACTTATATAAAAGTTTTAAGGAAAAGAGAATGTGTGTGCATATACATGTGTGTCATCAAAACCTGATAGGCAGAACATTGAGAGAGAATGAGAGAGGGAAAAAAAAGAAGGATAAGGAAGAAGAGAAGAAATACAGCAAATATAAGAATTTTGTCTAGAAAGAAAATTCGAGTTGTCTTTTGGCATATATAGCTAACCAGAATCAGCTATATAAGAAGCCAACAAATAGATGCAAACTATTGCATTTGGAATCAATAAGCAATGAGATCCTACTGTATAGCACTGGGAACTATATCTAGTCACTTGTGATCAAGCATGATGGAGGATAATGTGAGAAAAATAATTATATATATATATGTATAAATATATGTAATGTGTGTGTGTGTGTGTGTGTGTGTGTGTGTGTGTGTGTGTGACTAGGTCACTTTGATGTACAGTAGAAAATTGACAGAACACTGCAGACCAAAAAAAAAGCAGCCAGCAAAGTTTGAAACAGCTTAAATCTTGATGTAGAAACATTAACCTGGATTAAATGAAACTTGGATAATTCTGTATCTGCGGTCAGGATGAGAGTTGTAAAGTATCACTTGGCCACCAAAGAGAATGCATTCTTCAATGCTTATTATAGATGTGGCCAAGGAAAAACTTTTGAGAGGAAGGAGCCATGGTCTCAGATAAAAATCAGTGCTGATCCTAGGGAGCAGATGAGATGGTAATCAAGAAACATTCTCTATTCTAAGAGCAGTAGACCTTCATAAATGTCTAATTCTAGAGAAAATTCTGTTTTCATATATCTTTCTGCTGTTTGTCTTAGATCTTTCTACTATCCTAAAGAGAACATTTTTTATAATCCCTAGTTTGTCACTTCATATTGAGTAAGTGGGCTATAGATAACTTGCCATTTTTTGTCATCCAGACCTAAAGTAGACATTACATCTGCTACCGTACAATCAAATGATCATAGCACATAATCCAGAAACCTTAGATTTTGAGCCTGATTAAACATTATAAAAGCAGTTTATGGTAGCTATGGGGGCTTTTCAGAAATAATTTTTATGCACAGTAAGATTGTATGTACCTGCCCCATTTTGAACGTGTGGCTTTCTGTATAGATTTGATATATATATATATATGATAAATACATTCTCAGTTGGAAGCTTTAAAAACTAGTATACAATTTGACATTATCCTTTTTCCTGCTTTGTTGACTCTGAATCATGTATTAAGATTGACCATCTATCATCCTGAGTCTCTGAGTGACTATGATCTGAGGCTTATAGAACTTTTAAGTAAGATACCCAGGGCCACATAATCTGTTACAATACAGATATGGAAATTAAACACTTGATCCCATCACAGTAAAAGTGTATGCTCTTAACTCCACCATAACAGTAGAAAAATGGAGCAAAAGGAGCAATTCACAAAAGAATAAATAGAATTGGCCCCAAAATATTTATTTCAGTATAAACAAAGTGAATTCTTAGGAAAAATCAGATCATAGTGTTGCTTTTATCTTGATAAAGATATATGTATACACACAATCACACACAAAGTGCTATGTTAGTGATAATGCAGTGCAATATTTACTGTCATGCATATACTCTTTATGGAGAGTAATTTGGCAGTTTATTTAAAGCTATGATAATTTTCATTTCCTCCGATCTAGCAGTGACAGTTCAAGGAAATTATAATAAACAGGTAATTTCACAAGCACACAAATCTTAATGTGTATGGATATATAAAATGCGTTGTCAATTCCAATAATATTTTATAGGCCAATGAAAGTTATATGGTCATGTCAAAATTCATATAGACAGAGTCCAGCTTCATCAAATTCTTAGGAGGAAGATAATTGGAATGAGACTTAATATCTACTACAAGCTGACCATGTATCATCATATATTCAATAAATATTTTCAGTTGTGAAAAGTATATTCACATTTTCCAAAGAGTATCAGACTCAAGTTTTATTCTAGTCGTGGCATTAAACTCAAAGATAAGGATGCATTGTAGTTTCCACATAAGTTTCAAATATGGTCCTATGCTCTATATCCAGCACAAGTCCTTATTTTCCACGTCATCCGTAGATTCCTATGAAGTGAGTTTTGAATCATATACCATCTTTGGTTTGTTATGCCAAAAACTGATTGGGGATCTCAGGCCTATTTTAGGTCTTGGACAGTCTTTATTCTTCACCTGTGATTTCTTTGGCAGCATACGTCTCTCAAATACCTGTTAGGCTTCTCCTCTATTTAATTCCAAACATTTCCGTATACAAACATACACAAAATAGTGTCATGTTTTTGTATTGCTTTTTGCATTTGCCATATTTTGTGATTTTGTGAACCCTATGTCTTTCTCTTTCTCATATTAAATTGGTTAACTTAAGCCTATGTGGCTTTTATGAAAAGCCATCAGTTTGGTTTCTTTTTTCTCATTTGACATATCCCATTGAAAGATTTTAATTAATGTCATAACCACAGTTAAGCCTATTCTCACAGGAATATTATTCATTCAGTTTTTAAGAATGTGTGCAGTGTTTTTATTCTTTTTATTTATTTATTTTTGTCTTTTGCATTTTTAGGGCCATACCTGTGGCATATGGAGTTTCCCAGGCTAAGGGTGGAATTGGAGCTACAGCTGCCAGCCTACACCAGAGCCACAACAATGCCAGATCTGAGCTGCATCTGTGACCCACACCACAGCTCACAGCAATGACGAATCCTTAACCCACTGAGTAAGGCCAGGGATCAAATCCACATCCTCATGGATACTAGTCAGCTGCATTAGCCACTGAGCCATGATGGGAACTCCTGCAGTGGTTTTATTCTTAATTTGACCCTGCCATTAGACTTTAGTGAATCAAAGCATTTCTTATATGTATCTATTCTTGAATGGGTCTTAAAAAACTGAATTTTCCAGTATTTCAGGGCTATGATTTTCTGGAATCTGTCTAATCCCTTTCATTTCTGCTTGATAAGTAAATGATTCTTTTCTGAACACATCTGTTTATTATAATTCCTATATGGTAAACAACTAATTTCTATTTCTAACTATTTCCAACAGAGTTAAACATTTATGAAGTAAAGTATCTATAGAATGATTATACAATATACTGCTCGAACTACTTTTGAGAGGAAAGAGAAGACAACTAAGAGTAATACTGGGTCACTGGTTACAGACTGGAAATGTACTGAACAAACTTGGATGGAAATTCACCCTAATTATCTGTTGTTCAGATCATGGCAGATGAGAATTTTGCAAAATATTTGCCGCTATAGTAACCCAAATCACCATCTTACTAGTTTCTGGATTTATTTATTTATTTATTTTTATTTTTTTTACTTTCTATGAGAAGATTGATTATCCAGTGCCACATAATTTATATTATGGTATTACACAACCAAACTTCTTTATATTACATTTTGCTTGAGACAGAATTGACTAGTTTATAATTTAAAAAGCAAGCCTAAAAATCTTTATGATTTAATGAAACATACTGCATTAAGGGAGGGAGAAACTATTTTGAAATATGCTAGGGTACTCTACTCTTCCTAACAAGGCCTAAACCCAGAGGAAACCAATTAGTTCAATCATAACTGACCTGGGGAGAGAGGAATATCCAACTCCAACCTAGCCTTTCCCAGGAGAAAGGGAATATCCAATTCTAGCCTTTCCCAGTTGAAAGGGAGAATACCCAACTCCAACCCATTGTAACTATACTGTCCATTCAGAAGGGATTTTAAAAAACTAGGAAACTCTTTTGAATTCACAGTCCAGAGTCATAGGCTCACTAAAAGATTGAGTCATAAGCTCACTAAAACCATAAGAGTATAGGTGTTCCCTGCCCCCCAACCCCTCACGATCACTACATTAGTAAAGGCCTGTTTATAGTAATTCATTTCATCTGGCACATCATGTCTGACTATTAAGGAAAAATTACAGGGCATACCAAAAGGAAACACACACACACAACTTGAAGAGAGAGCAAACACTGGAAAAAGACATGGCCGGGATTGTTGAATTATCAGACAGAGAATTTAAACAACTATGATTAATAATATGCTAAAGGCTCTAATGGATAAAGTTAACAGCATGCAAGAACAGATGGGCAATGTAAGCAGAGACAGCAATCATAAGATAGAACAGGAAAGTAATGCTAGAGATTAAAAAAAAAAGCTATAGCAGAAATGAAGAGTTCCCCTGATAACATTTTATTAAACTGAGCAGCGACTGAGGAAAGAGTCTGAGCTAGAGAATGTGTCAACAGAATCTTTGGATCTAAATAAAGAAGCAAATAGCATCAAAGAAAGAATAAGTTAAAAGGATCTGTTTTTCTTACTCTTTTTTGACTAAGAGACAACATTTGGTTCAAAATAATAGAACTCTATTCAAATACATATGCATCTTATCTATATACATATACATATATATGTATATTTATGTAAATGTGTGTATAGGCATCTAAATGCTTATAGATGATTATATATAAAAGAAATGAATTCCAGAAATAACATAAAGAATGGGAGTGAGGAATTAGGATTATTTGGTAATTATAAAGTACTCATTCTTTCTGTGTGGTGGTATAGTGTTATTGGAAAGATGAATTGGTTGAAAAAGAATATTGCAAATTCTAGAGAATCACTAAAAAGGTAAAAAAAAAAAGTATGACATGCTAAGGAAGGAGGAAAAATAGAATTTTATGAAATGCTCAATTAAAACCTGAAAAGGAAGAAAAAAGAATAAACAACAAAAATAGAAACAAAAAACAGGGGCAACAAATAGAAAACCTTAACTAATGTGGTAGATATTACCCAGATATATCACTTTAAATAGCACTGATCTAAATCTACCAATTAAAAGACAGATATTTGCAGTGGATCAAAAAATGAGGTCCACTTTTATGTCGTCTACAAGAAACCCACTTTAAATGTAAAGGAACAAACATATAAACAGTAAATTGTTGGAGAAAGATATGCCATTATATCACTGATAAAAAGAAAGCAGGAGCGGCTATGTTAATTTTACAGAGTGGACTTCACAGAAAGTGAGAAAAGTTAACAGGAATAAAGAAGGTCATTATAGGATTTCCAGCTGTTGAGCAGCAGCGTAAGAATTGGCATTATCAGAGTTCCCATCATGGTTAATGAATTTGACTAGGAACCATGAGGTTGCAGGTTTGATCCCTGGCCTTGCTCAGTGGGCTAAGGATCTGGCATTGCCGTGAGCTGTGGTGTGGGTTGCAGACACAGCTCGGATCCTGCGTTGCTGTGGCTGTGGTGTAGGCCAGCAGCTACAGCTGCAATTCGACCCCTAGCCTGGGAACCTCCATATGACCTGAGTACAGCCATAGAAAAGACAAAAAAAAAAAAAAAAAAAAAAAAAAAATTGGCATTATCTTGAGGCGTTGTGGGTTTGATCCCTGGAAGGGTGCATGGGTTAAGGATCCATTGTTGCTGCAGCTATGGCATAGGTCATAGCTATGGTTTGGATTTGATCCCTGGAAAATCAAATCAAATGAAAATCCAGGAATTCCCACATACCATGGATATAGCCATAAATGAAAAAGAAAAAAGCAGGACATGAGCTAATGACAAAGGATTAATTCTCTAAGAGAACATAATCTTTAATGTATATGTACCTAATAACAAAGCATCAAACTATTTGAGGAAAAAGCTAATAGAATTGCAAAGAGAAATAGACAAATCCACTATAACCATTGGAGACTTCAATACCCCTCTATTATAAATGGATAGTAGGAAGAAAATCAGTTAGGACATATCAGAACTTAGCAGTACTATCAATCATATAGATATAATTGACATGGCTTCACTTCAGTAGATTAGAGAAAGGCAGTCCTGCCATGTACCCTTCCCTCAAGAAAAAGAACTGCAATATCAGTGAATAATTCTAATGAGACTTGCAAAATCTGTTGCATTTTCCCCTTGAGACCAATAAGCTTATATATTTGCATTCATTATGCTTTGTGCAGAACACTGTTTAGCTCTTCTCTTATAATTTTGTTTACTGTAATTAGTATCTCTGACTAAGTTATCAACTCATTAAGGCAGAGCCTATAGCTTTTTCTTTAAACCTCTGATATCCAGAAGTAGGCAAGTGATAATTCTAAATGTGTGTTCAAGAAATGCTGTTTAAAGGACTGCCTACCTGATTTTATTTTCAATGATTATAACTATATGCCATGTTACAAACTGGAACATATTGTTACCCTTATTATCTTCCTTCTATGATATCACAGTTGAAGTATTATATTAAGTATTTTGCAATGAATGAACACTGTAAATCATGGATTGCTATCTATCAAGCTTCCAGTAATTGTTTTCTTACTGCTTTCTGCCCAACTGCTAAACCAATATAACTTTATATAAAACTGTTGAAAAATGTCAGGTAGGTCTTTATAAACACGTTGAAATCAATGTACTGTTAACCTGAGTCATAGTCAGTGTACCTATTTTCATGGTCTCTTTGCTTCTCTCAGTGACTTTGTTCAAATGGTAAATGTAAGGGAATCTGGTCAATTTGCATCCTCAAGACATGCCACCATGAAGTAGTCTTTCATTGCTCATTTGTTTTTTCTTTTGCTTTATTTAAAATAATTTCAGTAGAAAATGGAATTTGGAGGCATAAAAAGAATATAGGTTATTGTCCACATGTGATCGAAATGAAACAGAATGAGGATAACAGAAGTGAGCAGTAATGTGCAAAAATAACTGGAAATGAAGTATACCTGTGTACCTGGAATCAGAAGTGATCAAGTGAAATTTTGGCTCCTCCATCCCACACCCCAGTAAACTGTCTGGGATGTTAGAATGAGAACTCAAAAACTAATTTTAGGAGTTCACATCATGGCTCAGTGGAAACGTATCTGACTAATAATCATGAGGATGAGGGTTCGATCCCTGGCCTCACTCAGTGGATCTAGTGTTGCTGTGAGCTGTGGTGTAGATTGCAGACATGACTCAGATCTGGCATTGCTATGGCTGTGGTATAGGCCAGCAGCTTTAGCTCTGATTCGACCCCTAGCCTAGGAACCTCCATATGCCTGCAGGCTTGGCTCTAAAAAATCAAAAACCAAAAAAACAACTAATTTTATCTGAATTTTCGAGAATGAAACCCCAGCAATTGTTTAGGTTATGTTTATTATCTCTGTCCTATAAAACCTGAATTTTAGACTAAGTTTTTCAAAGGCAGGAAATAAAAGCATATTTACTTATTAGTTTTTTCTTTTGCTTTATTTATTTACTTATAGATTCATATAGCCATAATGCTATTGTGACTTAAAATATACCTTCCATGTTTTCCATTTGACCATGTAAGCTGTCCACATTTCCCCAGCAAGTTAATTGAGAGAACAGGATGTTGAATACTGGAATTATTAAATTGTGTTGACTTTAAGATGTGTTTTAAAATCTTTGTATCTTCACAATGCCAAGTACATAAATGTTATTCAATAAACATTTTTTGTTCTTTTTTTTTTTTTGTCTTTTAAGGCCAGACCTGTGTCATTTGGAGTTTCCCAGGCTGGGGTTCAAATCAGAGCTACAGCTGCTGGCCTAAGCCACAGCAATGCATGATCCAAGCCGCAACTGCGACCTACACTGCAACTCACCTATACCACAGCTCTTGGCTTAACCCAGTTGGATTTGTTTCCTCTGCATCACAACGGGAACTCCAGTAAACACTTTTTGAATGTGGAAATACATTAGTGAATGAAATACTTGCATTTAATATTCTGAACATGATATATTTTTCCCAAATGAAATATTCCATGTCCTATAATAGGCCAGGTATTTGAGGGCAGAAATAAAGTGATGAAGGCCTGATTATAACTCTAGGAAAAAACTGCCATCTCTACCCTTGTGTTAAGTCCTGTTTGTATAGTATGTCACATTGCTGAGTCCAGCGCTGCAGGGCAATGGGGAATCCTGGAAGAGGGACCGCATAGTATAACACAACACACAAGACTATTTCACATTTAGAAAGTGGGAGACCAGGAGGCACTTTCTTCCAGAACAAAGGGGCCTAGGCTTTAGCCCACATGACTTTTATTAAAGAATGTGATGAGATTAGTGGGTAAGGTGACAAGATTAGTATTAGTGGGATTAAGGAAGGTGACAAGATTAGTGGGCAAGAACAGCATAGGCAATAAGGAGGTTATCTTCTTAGTGACATCAAAGGGGGTACCCCTAGGACATAGTGCAGTTATTTCAGTTGTTTATAGAATAACATGAATGTCTTGTCTTTGTAGGAGACCCTCTACTTTAGGACTCTGCATCTACAGATATTTGCCTTCTGCAGAGTTCAGCCATTCAGTGGTCTTCAAAATTACATGAATTTCATTTCGTATATCCTCCCCCATAGAATTTAAGTTGGTTAAAGATGAGATGATTTAAAAGAATATATCCTAAATTTCCTGATGAAGCAGAAGATGAAGATCTTGTTAAAATAATTCTGGGATTTGTCCCTAGTAAAATCAAATCATTCTAAATATTTGTGGGGCCTGTCCCTCACTTTTTGTCAGAACTCTGAGGTAAATTTCAGTAATCTTGGTCATAGTTTCATCTGAAAACTGATAGAGTCAGATTCAAACCATGCTTAGTTGAAAAAGATGGTTATTTCCTTTTCTGTACATAAGAAAAAGTTATCAGTAGGTCCTGGTGTAATAGTGAACTGGAACAGATCTCTTTCCCCTCCAAACAAATGTCTCTTTCAGTACAGAAAATGATTACCTCATAAAGATATTTTAATTATCTTATTTCTAAGGGAGATTATTTTCCAGCAAAAAACACTTAATGTGACTCCGAGGAATTTTTCAGAAATAAATTGTATGCCTTGGTTTAAAAAAACTTTACAAAACAAATATTGATTTTTCTCAAACTTTAAGGCAAAAGGAGTACTTAACACTAAAATGTTATTTCATGTTGCCAGGTATATGTTTATTTATAATTTATGATGTTAGTTGATGGCTTGTGACTCAAATTCTTTGGGAGAAAGAATGGATACCTTAAAAAGTATACTAATCCATTCCAAAAGCAATAGTCTCCATCCATTAACCCCAAGCTCCCAATCCATCCCACTCCCTCTTTCTCCCCTCTTGGCAACCACAATTCACTTCTCCAAGTCCATGATTTTCTTTTCTGGGGAAAGGTTCATTTGTGCTGTATATTAGATTCTAGATATCAGTGATACCACATGATATTTGTCTTTTTATTTCTTACTTACTTCACTCAGTATGAGTGTCTCTAGTTCCATTCATATTGCTGCAAATGTCATTATTTTATTCTTTTTTTATATTGGGAAATAATTTAAAAAAGTATACTAAAATTTCAGAATAGACTGGTGTTTTTTTATTGTTTGTTCATTTGCTATAGAGCATCCTAGAGTTTTAGAACTCAAAATGTATTCTAATATTTTATGTAATTAAAAAATATATACAGGCTATATACACCACATTGTAATTTTCCTAGGTAGTTATTTTCAAAATACCCTTGTCAATTCTTAAGGACAAAAACTGGCATAAATTTGAGAATCTTATATTCTATTAGGGGATAATAAATCATGCTTTCTTATGGTGCCATAAATTCTTCCCCAAACATCGAATCACTTTAAATGTGATACTCATACAGGTATTGCATTTTTATATTGTTTAGTAACATTACATTATCCTTTAAAAATTATATTATTGAGTTTCTTCAGGCCACAGAAAGACAATTCCAACAAGATTTAAAGAAAATTTGATAACTTAAAGGAGTTTAAAGGATTACTTCAACTATCTGAAATCTTGTCAAAGATACATAATTTTTTCTATGCCCTTTTCTATGTACTAAACAATAATTCTTTCAAGTAGTTCCTGCCCCAAGAGAAATAAGCCTGTGTAGCTTCAATATGAAGTTTTATTAAAGTTTTTTTTCCTAAGATCCAAGCTCTTCTCCATGATTGCTTTTATCAGTGTTCTGCTCCTCAAGCTATTTCACTTTTTTGCTGATTGTTGCTAATGTAGCCTTATTACATTTTCAGTCGCTATGAGAAGATTCTTTCCCATGTTTAGCTCTCTATTGCCTCCATTTTTATTCTAATATTATTCTTAAGCATGCACCAGCTCTCCACTGTGTTAGGTATTAGCACAATATCTCTGTCCTTGAAGAGTTCAGAGAAATGTAAATAAGTAGATACCAATTACATAGGGGAAAAAAAAGCAAACAGGTACTCACAATATATACTGGAGAGATTAAAAAAAAATTCTTCCACAAGAAATTTCATGTAGTTTACAAGGATTAACATGCCTGGATCTTTTTGTAAATTTTGATGTGTCTTGACAGAATACATACATGTGTACCCTTATGTGCTCTATAGCCCTATGAAGATAAAGTTCCTATCTTTACAAAAAGTTCTTCCCTCCTTCTCCTTCCCAGTCAGTTCTGATCATTCCCCAGAGGAAACCAGTGTTCTGATTTTGTTTCAACACAGATGATTCATGTGCCTGTTGTTTTAGAAATAGAGTCATAAATGCATCATATGTGTTCCTTGCAAAATATGTTTGAAGTTCCATATTATTTGGATATTTGTAGTTGTTCTTTTATGTTGGCATTGTATAACATGTTCTTTTTTAAATAATATCCATTGCATGTTAAAGGATATTGGGTTTGTTTCCAGTTTTGACTATTATGATGATATAGTTTCTATGAACCTTCATACATAAGTATATTTACTTAGATTTTTATCTCAAGTTAATTAAGTAGGAATGGAAGTAATGGATCACAGGATAGGTGAAGGTATAACTTTATTAGAAACTGCTAGGATGTTTATCACAGTTTTTTTGCCATTTAACACTCCCATATTTATTCCACATACTTGCCAACATCTGGGGATTTTGGTTTCTTTATAATTATCCATCTGGCAGATAAATAATGGTATCTCACTGTAGTTTTTTTTATATAATGGTTTTTATTTTTTTTCCATTATAGCTGGTTTACAATGTTCTGTCAATTTTCTACTATACAGCAAGTTGACCCAGTTACACATACATGTATGCATTCTTTTTTCTCTGATTATCATCCATCATAAGTGAACAGACATAATTCCCAATTCTACACAGCAGGATCTCATTGCTGATCCATTCCAAAGGCAATAGTCTGCATCTGATAACCCAAACACCCCATCCATACCACTCCCTCCTCCTCCCCCTTGGCAACCACGAGTCTATTATCCAAGTCCATGATTTTCTTTTTTTTGGAAATGTTCATTTGTGCCGTGTATTAGATTCCATATATGTGATATCATATGGTATTTGTCTTTCTCTTTCTAACTACACTCAGTATGAGAGTCTCTAGTTCCATTCATGTTGCTGTAAATGGCATTATTTTGTTCTTTTTAATGGCTGAGTAGTATTCCACTGTGTATGTATACCACATCTTCCTGATCCAATCCTCTGTCAATGGACATTTAGGTTGTTTCCATGTCTTGGCTATTGTGAATAGAGCTTCAATGAACATGCAGGTGCATGTGTCTTTTTCAAGGAAAGTTGTGTTTGGATATATGCCCAAGAGTGGGGTTGCTGGATCATATGGTGTTTCTATGTATAGTTTTCTAAGTAATCTCCATACTGTTCTCCACAGTGGTATTACCAGCTTACATCCCCACCAACTGTGCAGGAGGGTTCCCTTTTCTCCACCCCCTCTCTAGCATTTGTTATTTGTGGACTTATTGAGGATGTTGAGAATTTCTTCATGTGCTTGTTGGCCATCTGTATATCCTCCTTGGAGAAATGTCTATTCAGATCTTTTGCCTATTTTTCATTTGGGTTGTCTTTTTTGCTGTTGAGTTATATTAGTTGTTTGTATATACTAGAGATTAAGCCCTTATCAGTTGCATCATTTGAAAATATCTTCTCCCATTCTGTAAGTTGTCTTTTTGTTTTCTTTTTGGTTTCCTTTGCTATGCAAAAGCTTTTCAATTTGATTAGGTCCCACTGGTTTATTTTTTATTTTATTTCTGTTGCTTTGGGAGATTGACCTGAGAAAAAATTTGTAAGGTTGATGTCAGAGAATGTTTTGTCTATGTTCTTTTCTAGGAGTTTGATGATGTCTTGTCTTATATTTAAGTCTTTCAGCCATTTTGAGTTTATTTTTTGTGCATGGCATGAGGTTGTGTTCTAATTTCATTGATTTGCATGCAGCTGTCCAGGTTTCCCAGCAATACTTGCTGAAAAGACTTTTTCCCATTTAATTCTTTCCTCCTTTGTCAAAGATTAATTGACCATAGGTGTCTGGGTTTATTTCTGGGTTCTCTATTCTGTTCCATTTGTCTGTCTGTCTGTTTTGGTACCAGTACCACACTGTTTTGATGACTGTGGCTTTGTGATATTGCTTGAAGTCTGGGAGAGTTATGCCTCCTGCTTGGTTTTTTGTTCCTCAGAATTGCTTTAGCAATTCTGGGTCTTTTGTGGTTCCACATAAATTTTTGGATTGTTTGTTCTAGTTCTGTGAAAAATGTCATGGGTAATTTCATATGGATTATATTGAATCTGTAGGTTGCTTTGTGTAGTATGGCCATTTTTATGATATTAATTTTTCCAACCCAGGATCATGGGATGTCTTTCCATTTCATTACATCTTCTTTAATTTCCTTGATTAATGTTTTATAGTTCTCATCATATAAGTCTTTTACCTCCTTGGTCAGGTATATTCCCAGGTATTTGATTTTTTGGGGGTTCAATTTTAAAAGGTATTGTATTTTTGTATTCCAATCAGTTGCATTTCTGTATACTAACAATGAAATATAAGAAAAGGAGTACAAAAATACAATACCTTTTAAAATCACTGTAGTTATAATTTACAAATTTACATTTCCCTGGTGACTAGTGGTATTGTATACTTTTTCGGATATGTATTGAACATGTATCCATTTCTGCATCTTTTATAAAGTGTTTTTTAAACTTTTAGCTTTTTTTTTTTTGCAGGGGAGGGAAGGTCTTTTTTACTGTTGAGTTTAGGAGTTCTATATGTTCTGGATAGAAGATTTTAATGGTCTAATATATTTACTGCGAATATTTTCTCTGTATAGCATTGTCTGTTTTCTAAAATGTACTTTTGATGAAAGAACTAATTTTTTGTTGTTGAAGTACATTTTAGCATTTTCCTTTTATAAATTTGCTTTCTGTCCTCTTTTTAAGAAATGCTGCTACCTCCAATTACGAAGATATTTCCTCATATTTTATTGTATAAGCTTTATAATTTTAACTTTAATATTTAGGTCTGTGGTCCATCTTAGAATAATTTTTCTATAGGTTTTTAGGTAATACCAATTTATTCTTTCCTGTGTGAATATGTTGTTATGGCCTCATTAGTTGGAAACAACCAGACAAACAAAAAAACAAAAAAACTTCATTATACCATGAATTTATTCGGTGACTTTGTTGAAAATCATTTGATTTGATGAGTTTATTTCTAGTTCTTTTCTGTGTGATAGGGCTTTATGCCTATACTGCTGTTGTTATAAGCTTGTCTCAGTTCCCACAGATTTATAGTGAGATAAAATCAGGTTGAGTATCTGAAATGAGGTATTATGTTCCTTCCAACGTAATCCTTCTTTTCCAAAATTATTTTGCAGATAAAACCTATGTTTTTCTTTTTTGAGTCAGTCCTGCAATATTTATCTTTTTTAGAAATTTTCCATTTTATCCAGGATGCTAAGTTCTTGACATAAGTCTGCTGGTTACAATTACTTGTTATGCTTTTAGAAATCTGAAGTGATAACCTCTCTTCCATTCCCTTTATTGGCCATTCTTTCTTTTTGTTTTAATAATTCCTATAGTGGTTTATAAATGCTTTAGTATTTTAAAAAGAACACATTGTTTGCCTTTTTTTTTTTTTTACTGTTTCTATTTTCTAATTTATTGCCACACTTATCATTTTAATGTTTACTTCCTTAAGCCACTTTGTTTTTAAGGATTTTTTTTCCTCTAATTTTTCTAAGGTGTGTCACTGATTTTAAACCTTTCTTGTTTTCTAATTGATAATTTTTCCATACACTGTATTATTTGCTGTTTACAAAGTTTGATATATTTATATTTTGTTCAATTCAAATAATTTATATTTTCCTTTTAAATTAGATTTTTTAATATTATCTCACAGGTCATTGAAGATCCCATCTCTTTAATTTCTGGGTTTTCCACATTCCGTAATTTCAACTACTGCATCTTTGAGTTCACTGATGCTTTGTTCTATAGTGTTCAATTTATTGTTAAATTCATGCAGGTAAATTTTAGATATTCTATTATTCAATTCTAGAATTTTGATTTGATTTCTTTAACATTCTCCATTTTCTAAGATTGCCCAGCTCTTCACAAATTGTTTTGATTGTATTCCTTGAATGCTAATTTCAGCAATTGAGCTATCTCTGGGTTTTATCCTAGTGATAGATTTTTGTCTCAGTCTGAGTTTAATTTTTTTTCTGTCTCTTCATATGCTTTGTCAACTTGTAGTTGGAAATTTCTGATCTTTTGTATGCTACTTTGAGGTCCTATAATTTTTTTTAATGATTGTAGAGTTTTATTAGTGCAGGCAATATATTTACTTGGATCAGATTTCTTTGGCACAGTTTATTTGGGGCATAGCTGGGACAGATCCAAAGTGGCTTTCTCACTAGGGCTAGAGTAGTTGTAATTTGAAGACATGGCCTCCAACTGATGTTTTCTTCCAGGCCTTACAGAATCTTACCCTGCATATAAAGAGTTTGCAATTCAGACAAAGATACAAGTGGCCATACGGAGATTTCTCCAGCTCCTTCTCTTAGTACTTTTTTCCTTTTCATTATCCTAACTCTCAAATTTCAGCCTCCCCAGACTATGATCTCTGTTTCCTCTACATAGTGATACTGTTTTCATGCAATATATACTTCACTTTCTTGAAGAAATATTTTTCAAAATGACATTTGAGGAATCCAAGGGTTAATTAGAAAATTTCTTATATGTTTAGAATTTGTTCTCACTATCTGTAGTTAAGTTTGAAAAGCTTAAATAAAATGTTACCTGAAATGGATGAAAGTCAAGCAGTTGTAACATACCTGAAGTTGTAACATAGCCAAAATAATTTTTATCCAATCATGTCTTATCAGCTTAGGAAAGGAAGAAAATAATGTGGTTTTCCATGATTTTAATTTTAGCAAGACAGGGGTGAGGAAGTAGGAAAATATAAATACTCATAAACTGAGACTTTCTAAGAGATTCATAAAATCAGATAGGCTTAAGTAGAATTTTAAGGCCCAAATCCAAGGAAGGTATGTCAATCCCAAAATTTGATGAAAGGATTCAGTTTATACATTCATCTGACATCTGACTCCTTACTTTAAAAATGTATTAAAATAGTGACATTTGTAAAACTCCATTTGAATGTATTTTTATATCTCAATCATATACAAAGCCAGCTATCATCTCTATTGCCTCGAGATGTGCCAACCATACCATTTTTTTAATAACTGGAACACTTTAGAAAATTCAATTATACACTAAGACAAAGAGGTATATTCACCCCAGCCATGGTTGTAATGGTACCATAATCCAATCAATTATTCATGGCAGAAAGTGTTATAAAGTCATCCTTAATTCTGTGTCATCTTCTTCCATTCCTACATCCAATCCATCAAAAGTTACTGTCTACATAATATATCTAATATATGTCAATGTGTTTTAATTTCTACTGTTACCACCTTGGCAAAGACGATAAAAATTTCTCATGGTGACTGCTCTAACAGCCTCCCTGCATCTACTCCTTGGCCCCTCATTACATACTCTGTAGAGCAACAAAAGAGTCATTAAAATGTACATTAGACCATGTTAATACCTTAATTAAAATTCTTAAACAGCTTTCAGTTGCAGTTTTTTTTTTTAATTAGAGCAGTTTTATATTTTTAGAGCAGTTTTAGGTTTACAGCAAATTTGAAGAAAGATAATAGAGATTTCCTATATACACGCTGTCTCTGCTCATCATAGCCTCCCCTTTGTCAATAACCCTGGCTAGAGTGGTATGGTTATTACAATTGATGAACCTACATTGACACATCATAATTACCTGAATCCATACTTGATATTATGGTTCACTCTTGGTGTTGTAAAATCTGTGGGTTTAGTCAAATGTATAATTTATACACATTATAGTATAAAACAGAATATTTTTACTGCCCTAAAATTCCTTTGTGCTCATCCCTCCTTCTTCCCATCCCTAACTCCAAGCCCCTGGAATCCTCTGTGCCTTTTCTAGTATCACACAGTTACAGTTATTATAGTAGGTAACCTTTTCAGATTGGATTTTTTCACTTAGTTATATAATTTTATATTACTCCATGTATTTTCATGACTGACAGCTCACTTTTTTAGCGTTGAATATGTCATTGCCTGGATATACCACAGTTGATCCATTGACCTACTGAATATCCTGTGCACGTGCAAGTTTTGGTAATTATGATTATGGCTACTACACACATCTGTGTTCTATACCTTTGGGTAAAGGATTGTTATGTAAAGAGTATGTTTGGTTTTGTAAGAAACCTTCAAAGTGTCTTCCAAAGTAGTGGACCATTTGGCATTCCCATTCACTAAGACAAGTACCTGTTGTTCCACAGCCTGATCAACATTTGATGTTGCCAGTGTTTTGGATGTTGGCTATTCTAATAGGTGCGTAGTTGTCTCATTTTTTGAAAAATTTCTGTTGAAGTTAAAAAAAAAAAATTCAGGCCTCTTTATGCTTATTCATGAAAACTTGCCATAATTTGGCCCTTATATATATGATTTGTTATACTGAGCCAGGATGGAAGTTCTATCTATTCCAAGCTAGAGATAATCTCAACTCTAGCATATTTGGGCCTTGCTATCATGAATACTAACGTTAGTTAGTTTCGTAAAGATTATGTAGGTTTTCATTTCTTTTGTAATTTTTCCATAGCTCCAAAGGTTAACAATGTGTGGCTACTTAACTTAGTGTGTTTATTATTGAATCTTCTATGATATAGTTAGTTTCTATAACTGTATAGTTACACTTTTATATAACATTGACTTTCTTCTTGAACAGTTATGTATATTAATAATAATACTATGAAATTAGTGAAACTCTAACAGACTTGAGAATAAAGCTGTCCTGATATAACTCCCTAGATGTGTGTTCACTGCAGAATCTGATCTCATAATATTCAAGCTAGAAATGAATACTCCTAGGTCTTTTTCTATTAATTTTGGCAGAATTAGATGATAATCCATTTTAGAATCTATGAGTCTTTTTTTTCTTGAGTTAGAATTACTATTGAACTTACATCTCTAAATGTTAGATGAATTTTGATGTTTATTTTAAAAAATCATCTTCTATTAATTTTTTTCTAAAATATATATTTGGATGACTTATTATAACTTTGTTAAAATAATGATATTGACTCATTATTTGGATGTCCTTGTACACAGTCTTCACTCTACTACGAATGGAAATTAATATTTGCCTTTAACTTTTAATGAAAATGGATGATTATTAGGCATTTGGACCAGATCCTTAAAATTTAAATATTGAGGGTTGGCATTAACTTGTTTTCAAGTGTTTTTTAAAAATTAGCAATGCTTGTCTATTTTAGTTATGGCTGTTAATCTAATGACAAAGTTAATCAATTTAATAAATATTATAAATTAAATTTTAGAAATGTGTCAACTGATAAGAGAAAAATTACTTTGGACTAGTTGAATTGTTGTCATGTGGTAAAATTTTAAATTTGAGTATGTATGAATGCAGATGTTTGTGTTTCTTTGTATTATGTGTGTGGTGGAGGGAAGGATGGATATTAAAGTTGAAAACAGTTAATGGGTGCAACTGCTGTTTTGTTTTGTGATGTGTTATTTTGTGTATATTTTTAAATTTTATTATTATCATTTTTTGTCTTTTTGTCTTTTTAGCACCACACATGGGGCATATGGAGGTTCCCAGGCTAGGGGTCTAATTGGAGCTATAGCTATCAGCCTATGCCACAGCCACAGCAACACCAGATCTGAGCCATGTCTGCGACCTACACCACAGCTCAAGGAAATGCAGGATCCTTAACCCACAGAGCTAGGCCAGGGATTGAACCTGCAACCTCATGGTTCCTAGTCAAATATGTTTCCGCTGCCCCACAATGGAAACTCTGTTTTTTGTTTTGTTTTGTTTTGTTTTGTTTTGTTTTGTTTTGTTTTTGTCTTTTCTAGGGCCACTCCCACAGCGTATGGAGGTTCCCAGCCTATGGGTTGAATCAGAGCTGTAGCTGCCAGCCTACACCAGAGCCACAGCAACGCAGGATCCGAGCTGCATCTGCGACCTACACCACAGCTCACAGCAATGCCGGATCCTTAACCCACTGAGCAAGGCCAGGGATCAAACCTGCAACCTCATGGTTCCTAGTTGGATACGTTAACTGCTGAGCCACGACAGGAACTCCAACTCTGATATATTTTTAAATTTTAAAGTGAGACAAAAATATTATGCTTCCGTTAAAAAATACAGTATTTATTTTCTTCACTTGTGCATATGGACTTTGAGTTGTGCATATTATATATTAAAACAAAAAAAGCTCACACTAAACCAAACTCTTACAGTGCTATTAGCTAGAAAATATTATTTCCTAATTAAGTTGAATGCATCTGGGCTAAGCATTTTTTAATGTGATTGTTTTGAAATATTTATTTCATAAATGATTTTAATTATAAAATGGTATATATATATATATATATATTTTTTTTTTTTTTTGTCTTTTGTCTTTTTGTTGTTGTTGTTGCTATTTCTTGGGCCGCTCCCGCGGCATATGGAGGTTCCCAGGCTAGGGGTTGAATCGGAGCTGTAGCCACCGGCCTACGCCAGAGCCACAGCAACGCAGGATCCGAGCCGCGTCTGCAATCTACACCACAGCTCACGGCAACGCCGGATCGTTAACCCACTGAGCAAGGGCAGGGACCGAACCCGCAACCTCATGGTTCCTAGTCGGATTCGTTAACCACTGCGCCACGACGGGAACTCCTAAAATGGTATATATTGACTTTTAAAGTAATAGTCAGATGGACTTTATATAAATAGTCTAAAATTTTAAATCTTCTACAAAATTGTCTTACATATACACGATTTATACCAATCAACTCCTCTTATAAATAATCATGAAAATATCAATGAAGATGACACGTAACAAAGATATGTTAGCCAAAAAATAAAATCTATCTTTGTAAAGCACTATGAATGTATTTCTGTCTCAATTATCTCAGTTTTCATATTTGTTTTATGGAGGGTGTTGCTGTAGTGTTTTGTCAATTAACTGAACTTGTCAGTATTGACAAGCCAGTTTGCTGTCTCACTTAGTGATGAACTATGGTTATGTTAAAAAGTATAAATAAGATATTTTATGATGTCTCTCATCCTAGAAACATAAAAAAATTCCGATGTCCAGTTCTCCTGAAGGTCTTGTACACTAAGTACTAATGCCTATAAGTAAAAACATCTCTAATAGCAAGGACTGCATTTTGGTTTTGTTTGTTTATTTGTTGTTGTTTTTCGGCTTCCTGAGATATTTTAACACTAGGAGCAAATACAATTTGCCAAGTCTTGCCTTGTTTGAAATACTGTTTTTATTTATTACCAGATAACAAAAAATGCATAAATAAACACTAAAATGTATGTTTATTTTTTGTCATTAATTTTCAAATTGCCAAGTAGATCTGATAAGAAGGAACGGATCTGATAAGAAGTCATTTTTATTCCTAATGTTCTAATTATAGAATTTCTCCATGCCTTTCATATTAATCCTTGAGCATAGTTGCAAAAGAAAAGCTAGAGGCATGGCTTTTGGTGAATACTCATAATTATGGAAAAAACAAAATTCCTCCTAAAAGTATGGAAATCTGCCTGCTTTCAATGTTTGAGAACCAGTACATCTGACACATACTAATTTCATTAGTTTTTTTAGGAAAATATGCAGCATTCAATAACACATACCTGAACTTTTGTAATGAGACTTCCATAGCAATAATAAACTAGAAATATAATTTCAAAAAAAATGATGAATGCTTCTTACCCCACTGGGTACTATCTGTGACTTAAAGGCATCACAAAGGAGAAAAATCTGTTTTAAAAATGGAGGTAACACATCTGATATCTGTCTGAATGCCTGAAAGATTGTCTTGATTTTAGCTGAATAAGATCTAGAGATTTGCTATACAACATTGTGTCCATAATTAACAACAGTTTATTGTGCACTTAAAATTTTGTTAGGAGGGTAGATGTTATGTTAAATGTTCTTACTACAATTAAAAAAAAAAAAAGATTTCTTGGTTTTAATTAAATGAGTTTAAGGTATAGAAACAATTTGGGTTGGAATGCTGTTGTCTGGAGTGCCTAGTAGGAGGCAAATCAAACATGTTAAGCTAAGTAAAGTATTATATTTGCAAGGAATAAAATAAAATTTATATTTGTTAATTGTTATTTATCTAACTAATTTGGAAACATTCCCCTGTGAGAATACCTAGAAGATACATACTTTTTTTTAGTTTATAATTGGAGATAATATAAAGCTAACAATATGTAAAAACAAAACAAAAAACCTCAAATGTAGACAATCTTTAGGAGAAGAGAAAACTACAGAAAAATGAGCTAAGCTTTGAGGGCTTACCCTAGAGGTAACTGATCCAAATAAAAAACTTAGATATTCAGATTCCATAAAATTAGTGCACAGATAGTTTGAAATTAAAAGTAAGTTAAAAAATTGTCATGTAATCACAGAAAGAAAGATGATGAAGCTATATTATCAGAAAAAGAGTGCTCTAAGGCAGGAAACTTTGTTAGAGATAAAAGAGGAATATTTCATTATTGTTGGAGAGGTTAAACTATCAGGAATATACCCTACTCATGCATTTACCCTTTAACATCTTTAAAATTCAGAAAGCAAAAATTCAAGAATGGCAAAGAGAAATCACCAAATAATGAAAAATATTAGGGAGCCTATATCATCAGATACTAGGGGAACAGACAAACAAATAGAGTGTTCAAAATGGAGAACAAATTTGACTAATGAACCTGTATATAAAATTATACCCCAAATTGGGAGAATTCACATTTTTTTCAAATCTACTTAGAATATTTATCAAAGAAAGTAGGGAGTTCCTATTGTGGCTCATCAGTAACAAACCAGTTAATATCCATGAGGACAGGGATTTGATCCCTGGCCTTGTTTAGTGGGTTAAGGATCTGGCATTGCTGTGAGCTGTGATGTAGGTTGCAGATGAGACTCAGCTCTGGTATTGCTGTGGCTGTGGTGTAGGCCAGCAGCTACAGCTGTTTCAACACCTAGCCTAGGAACTTCCATATGCCATAGCCATGGCCCTAAAATTAAAAAATTAAAAAAAAAAGTCTATCATATGCTGGACAATAAATAAAGCCTCAAAAATCCTTAAATATTTGAAATAGTTCAGCGTATCTTCTTTGACTATAAAGTAACTCAGCTAAAAATCAATGAGAACACTATCTAGAAATACCAGATAAATGTGATTAAGTAATACAATACTAATAAACATCAAAATGAAATATGAAAATATTTTTTATTTCTCAACTTGGTTATTCAATTTACAGTGAAGGACTAAGCTTAATCAGTATTTATAGTAAAATACGTAGTCTTAAAATGCACCTATTAGAATAGACAGTGGGCTTAAAATCAGTAACTGAATTTCTATTTCAAAAAGATAATAAAATAATAGCCAGTCAACTTCAAACAAATAATAATTGTAGCTTTGTAATATTGTTGATGTCAGGGAGCCTAATTCTTCTGTTTCTTTCTCTTTTCCTTTTTTTTTTCCCCAATATTTCTTTGGCTATTTGTTCTCTTCAGAGCAACAAATTTTAAAGAGGTATTTAGAAGCTCTATGAAGGTGTTTGTCTCTTGTTCTGAAGATCACTGGGTCTTCTCACCTCTTGCTCCCCATAAATTATGCAGGAATGCGTCTCAGTCATGGCCTCAAGGGCTGATGGAGTTTCAGCTCTAAAATGTGTTTTATTTCATCTCAAGCTTTTCAGTGATTTGTCTTGCAATAGTGGATAAGTAGAGCAATAGGATATATTATATCTGAACAGTTTACTCTTACATATATAACAAAAAATGTATCTATATCTATAGGTCATGAAATACATGTGCCGGAATATTTCTAGCACTATTATTTAATTGGAAAAATACAGAAAACAATCACATACACATCAGCAATAGAAGGGATAGTATATTTTGGTGTATTTGAAACACTATGTAGTTCAATGCGAATAAACAGCTATATCCAGCTTTTTGAATGAGTTTCATGAATTCCATATATATAAAGGAGAAATTCAGTCAAATATAAACTCTACTGGTAGAAATCTGAATGGTGATTATCCTGGGCAAGAGAATATAATGAATCGTCAGAAGCCAGTCATGGAGTTCTGAGGTGCTGGCACTAGTTTTTTGTTTTGCATAATGGTAAGAGGTATATATTTCATTTGAGAGGTGATACTGAACATTTGCAAGAATATTAAGAAATGGAAGCTCTTGTAGCATGTTATTACCATAAACTGATAGAACTACTTCGTAAAACAGTTTGGTTATAGCTACTGAAATTAAACATTCATTCCTTAAGACTCAGTTTTGTCATATTCAGAAATGTATCCATATGTGCAATGAAAGACCTGTAGGTAAAGGTTCATAAAGATATTTATATAACCTCAAATTGGAAACAACTGAAATGTCCAACATCAGAATAAACGATGAAATGTATTTTTATCTTATTTCTATTGATGTGTGTATAGGTGTGGATAACAGTATGCCACAATTAAAATGAAACTGTAATTGTGACCTATAATATGGATGATTATAATACAACGTAAATGAAAAATGATAAAGAAAATTCTAGCATACATATAATTTGATTCAATTTATTCAATGTTCAAAAATAGGCATGACCTTTATATAGCGTTAGAGCATTGGTTTCTCTCTGGAAAGAATGGTAGATTTACTGAGTGAAAGCAAACGGAGTGCTTCTATAGAATTTTAAATATTCATAACAAGTGTTTACTTTGTGCTAATGCAGTAAACTGAATTTATTCCTAGTATCTGGCTGCCTATTGTCTTTTTATCTATCTGTCTGTCTATCTATCTATCTATATTATTTCACTCAAAGTTACAAAAAATCTGGAGATTATGATCAAGGATACAAATTCTGCTACAAAACTATTATTTTGTCAGGGTATGATTTAATAAGATTATATGTAGCAAGGATGTCCCTTTACATACAATTAAAATAACCTCTAGTCACACTACCCAAAAGAGCAACTTAATTGATACTTACATTAAGCAAGACAATTTTGAAAGGAATTAACCTTTAAATGAATAAGCTAGTATAAGACCAGGCAAAAGTAAGATGTATATTTTTAAATGCTGTATAATTACAATTTAAATTGCTGTTTTCAAACATTGCTATTTTGTTAAAAAAAAAAAAACTTCCATGACAAATTTAATAACTATGGCAGTTACTCATTATAAATCCCAGGTCTAAGAATTACTGTTTTCTTTGTAAAGTCTCTCTAAATGTACCACACTGGGAATTCTAAAGTCGTTGTTTCTCTGTTACAGCATATTGGTTGTGTCTTTAGCACAGGTCTGTGATGCTATGGAATAAATAGAGCTGCAGGCTCTATCGAGAGAATTAAGATTTTTAAACCAAGATTAAAGCAAACTTGTGTCACATCTGAATAAAAGGTCTATGGAGACTACTACAGCCAGTCAGTATTGTCATTCTTATGTAAAATGTTTAATCGAATCTGCTGACATGTAAACCCCATTCTGATTACTAGGGTCTGTCTGAAAGCAGCATTAGCTAGATTCTCCAAGAAACAAAATAGAGCATTGATACTATGAAATGGAATCTTGGTGGAGTGCCTTAGTGACTATGAAGGTTTCAGTTGGTTAACCCAATTGAGGTGTGAGAAATGGGAAAGGAGAAAATAGAAACTGAAATATGATAGCAACGGTGATTTGATTTTGACCTAATAATCTGAAAGAACTCATAATAGTTTTTACAAAACGTCCTCACCAAACATGTTTTTCCTTAAAGAACATTCCTTTAATCATCTGAAATCAGTCTGTCTTCTCCGTTGGTATATTTGTCTTCAGTATCTACAGTGAGGAGTATATCGTTTTACAGTGCAGTGTTACCTTTACCATCGGACCTAAAAATGGGTCCGGTGGTAAAGATAGAAGAGGGAATGTGTCAAGTGAGTAACATCTGTGGCATTTTCCTTCTCTTTGAGCTACAGTACAACACACTGATTAATGATCACAGGGAATCTTGTCAGCTGCCTAATTTCCACAAAATGAAGAAATGCATGAACAAATGAGAGACTAGTAAGGTTCAAAATGACCACAGCTCAGCTCTCTGTCCTGTGTGTTTTATATTTGTTGTCTCCCTCACTCTTTCCCTTTCACCACCTCTCTCTCATCTTTTATCTTATTAATATACCTTCAGAAAAATATTTAACACACATTCACACGTGTGTGTACACACACCTGTGGCGTAATAAACACTGTTTTATATTTTTCCTGTTTTGTTATTTAAATTTTCTTGAAGAAATATTAATAAATGTGAAAAAAGTAATTAAAAAATAAAAGTGGAAAACAGAAGTTCCCGTCGTGGCGCAGTGGTTAACGAATCCGACTGGGAACCATGAGATTACGGTTCGAACCCTGCCCTTGCTCAGTGGGTTAAAGATCCGGCGTTGCTGTGAGCTGTAGTGTAGGTCACAGATGCGGCTCGGATCTGGCGTTGCTATGGCTCTGGTGTAGGTGGCAGCTACAGCTCCGATTAGACCCCTAGCCTGGGAACCTCAAATGGAAAACAAGCTAATATGAACTGGAGTGCAAAAAGAATTTTTAAAAAAGGCTGCAAATAACGTGAGTTATTAGGAAAGCTTACATGTTGTTTTCCAAAGCAAGGAAGTTAAGCATATGTTCTACTTAGATTAAAAGGGAGAAAAAATTCTTAAGAAGCCTGACTGTTCATTCAAGTTTTAAGAATCTTGGGATCATCTGTTAATGAATTATAGAGGTCTCATTCATTTTGTAGTCAGCCAGAGAGCCATTTAGTTTTATAGCTTTCTCCCTCAAGGTGTTAAAGCTCACAGGGCACCTTATAATTCAATTATAAGTACACTTAGAATTTTAACTACATAAGGCAAATGAATTTAATTCTTGAATTTCTATGAGATATACTTGAATAAACATGTGTTCAAGTTTTGAGTCTTTCTCCTTGAACAAAAGAAGACATATAATCTCAGTTATTAAGGAAAATAATCCATTTTACTCTTCTCACTCCAAGTTTTCTAAGGTACTCTTATCTACCTCACAGAAAATATTTTGGCAATCCAGTAATATTAAGAAAGGAGACAGAGTGAGAATTCCACAGAACATTTTGTATTGCTTTTCTAACTTTTCATTTTCTTATTCCTTCTCAAATCAAGACTAAAATCCAATATTAGCAGAATAAACAGGTGACAAACCGTCCAATATCATTAGGAGAATTGTGTTCCTAACCATTATGTTCCCATTTTATGTAAATAATTGAATCAACTACACAGATGGAATTCAAACCAAACCAAACAAACAATAAATAAAAATTTTAGTTTATTTAGTTTGCTTGACATAGCACTAGTCTTAAAGTGATGCTCTCAGAATAAAGCCTAAATAAATTTAGGAAAAACTGTATTTCATATATAACTTTTTCTTGGACTTCATTTTGGATGAAGTCCTTCATTTCTAGGATTCAACAGAGCTCTATTTTCCAAGTACTTGCTATGTTGTTCTACCAATATTTTGGAGAAGATATCTTGAGAAATTCTTTGATGTAAACAATAAATTTTTTTGAGAAAATGTATACCAAGCTATTTTTTTTACCTAATTACTATTCTAGATGGAAATATAAAGATTATATTTGCAATAATCTCTTTGTATAAGATCGATGCATTTAGGATTTGACCAAATGATTTTCTCATACCAGAGAATGTCAATGCTATAAAATATTTGTAAACAATTGATAATACATTAATTTTACATCTGAAGTAAAACACATCTTTCCTTTTAAATACTTTTATGCTAATTTATCAAGGACATTTTAGGGATATTGTAAATTAGTCCTCATTTGCCTACATTAATTGGTTTAATCATTCAGTACCTATAGTTTAGTCACTGTAGTAGGCATGGTAATAGAATAATAGTACTAAATGTAATAATTTCTGATTAACAGTTACTGATATTTCATACTTTATGTTTATTTTACATGTGTTATCTCACTTCATCCTGAATACTGCCCTGTGAGGTAGAACTTACTGTTCACATTTTCCAGATTGGGAAGCTAACCCAAAGGCTAAGCAATTTGTCAGATATCACATCACTATTAAAAATACATAGCTGAACCTTGGCAGTCTGGCTCCATAGTCTGTCTTCTCAGACTATAGAGGCAGACTCCTATGCAATAGAATGAGTAATGTGGAGATGAATAAGGCAGAGTTCCTTTTGGAGTTCAAAGTTCAGTGAGAGAGACATGCCTATAAACAAATATAGAAAAACAAGAGGATGATGACATTAAAAGTGAAATGAAAAATACGCATAAGTGAACATATATGAGTTAATGGAAAAAGTGAGAAGTTCAGTATTAAATATGTATGGTTACAGTGGCAGGGGTCATCTGAATACAGATAGTAAATAAAGCATTGATTAATACTCACGAGGGCTCAGAAAGAATTTAGCATGAAATTGAAATTAGGAAATTGATAGGATAGAAGTTGAAATCAAGGAAATCAATTAAAGCAGGAAGGTAATGTGAACCAGGGTAGATCCTGGTTAATATTAGCAATTAACCTGTGATATAAAGGAGTAGCAGATATTCTTTTCACTAATGTTCTCAATGAATAAGAAACAATCCATTTATATAAATAAAGTAAACAGTTTTATTGAAACTATAAAATATAAAATAAACATAGTTTTACTGAAACAGTATAAATAATAAACAATTTTATTAAAAATTATGTCTTATTGGGCAAAATCAATGCTTCTACTGCATTTTTTTTTCATTGCTTCAGGAATAACTTTACCCTCCTTCATACACCATTTAGCTTCTTTTTAATTATTGCATGTTAAATTACCCTGCCTTTCATTAGTATTGTTTCATATGCAATATTTAGAATATCACTCAATTGTGAAATTGAAAATACCATTCTAGTCTTTTTGTGTGTGTATTGGTGATTCTAAACATCTAGTTTTCATTTCCTGGCTCTTGTTACTCGTTGTGTTATTACCTGCAGTGTCTGTTTATAGAATGCTATGCTTTATTCAGATTAGAATTTTTTTTCTAACTTGGCCAAATAAAAATCAGTCCCATGAACTTTACTATATAGTAATGGTACAGAGCAAGTGTGTGTTAACAGTAGTAGTTCTTCAGACTGCTACATAAAAGGATGAGTGTGGGTGGAATGTGTAAATCGAAATTCTTGCTATGAATGAGGATATGGTAGTTTTCTTAGGTAGTATCTGTGACAGCTGTGAGTTTATATGAACCAAAAAAAAGCAAACAAACAAACAAAAAACCTCAATGGGAATAAAGTAAAGAGGACAACTACCGTATCAATACAGAATCAACCTACTTCACCATTTCCTTTAATATATTAAAAGTTAATATTTAGAAAAGAAAACAAAAAGCACATAGAAACCACTACCACTGGGAAGCATTTTTGTTCAATGAAGATATCTTCTTAAAGAGGGCTTCCAGAGTGGCAAAAATCAAAATAAGATTATTTTATATAAACATAGACGATTAGTAAAATATATATTCAGTGGTTTGTGATTATTAAGTTGTTAAGGTCAATAAATAATGTTTCATAGTAAATTAGGCTTTGGCAAGTATATCAACTCCTTTAGTTTTGTAGGGAACTAGAGAGAAAATACTGAATGATTCCATTGAAAAACTATCTATTTTAGAATAAGATAATCTGCTAGGAAGCTGACAAATTATCTTGTTCAACTATGTAATTATATAAGGGAAAAAAACTGAGGCCCAGAGAGATAAATGGATAGTATCAGAGCTATATGACAATAGCAGGTATCATAACTCCTAGACCAGGGAAGGTTTTAGTATGCTGTGCCTGTTTTCTTGAGGCCTTGAGCCAGGTTAACCCCACAAATATGTTTTAAAAACAGCCAAAGAGTAGATTCCACTGGATTGGGGAATTCATCATTCTGCTAAAGTGATAGAAAAGAAAGATTTTCTTTTCCCCAGCATGAGGGAGACGGGCTAGAGAAGATGGTGAAGGAAGGAGAGGCTGTTTTAGCAGCAGGCTGGATTCATCCTCCACTGAAGACTTAGCACACAGGAAATTTGCTGCAGTAGATTCAGTGCAAAATTTGGTCAGAGAACCCTGTTGGACCCCAGTTTTTTTGAACCTTTCAGAAATCAGCATGACTTCTGCTTCATAGAATCTGTAGGTAGTGAGCAGCATTCTGAAAGGTTAAAAATAAAAAAAGATCATGATGTTAGAAGCCTGTGTAGGACTATATTTCACAAAAGGTGGGTCTCTTACTGTGCAAGGGAGGACATCTTGCTGTGTGAGCCTCCTTATAGCAGCACTTCAATTTTAAAGCAATCTGTGTGCTATGTTATTGTAGGATTTCCTTATTTCTCACAAATTACCTAATTTAAACCAGTCACAAACAGAATGATTCACTTGGCATATAGGAATAAAATATAAACATAAATATATATTTTTATGCATTGTAGAAAGTAGTCATGTTTATTTTCATTGATATTACAGATAATATCTTGTGTGAAAGATTGCTGGAGTCTGAGAAAACTACAGTGACAGACCTTTATTTATTTTTGGAATAAAACTTGTCAAGCTTTAACAGTCTTCTATGAACTGAATTAATTTTTTATGCTGTAGTACTATTTTTTGCAAAAGCAATTGCTTGACACTACAAAAGATTTGTTTACAGAAATGTTTCTTGTATGAGAAAAAAGATTATCATATCTTTTCTGAGAATATGTGGTATTTATTGCATTTCTAAAATAACATGTGCAAATGTTTGGAATTTAATATGATTATATCTATAATCTATAATGATCAACAAATGCTCTTTGGCAATAGAAATAGCTGCTCATTTCATTGCATAGGTATAGAATAAGAACATAATCTGCAGGTTGGAATTTGAAGATAATAGTAATAGTACTTGCTTCTGGCAAGTACTATTGAATACTGAAGAAAATCATGGCCAAATTACCATAGAAGAATGAAATTACATACAGATCATGACTATTACTACAAAAATATCCCTGTGATTTTTAATAATCGGTGAGACTTGGGCTAAAACAAATTATACAACTCATCTTTTTATAAATGTGTGACTATTATCAACCTTAATTAACCACCATCTTTGTTATTTTAGTTAGAACAAACGTTCAGTAATAACATTTAGTATTATGCCAAAATTAAATCTTTGGGATAGGATAAAATGTTCAATAAATTGAAAATTGTAATTTAAAAAAATAATCAATGTATTTTTAACTTAAAAGGCAAATAGACATCAAAACACAAATCTGAGAGTTAAACTATTAGCTCCTCTATTTGCTCCTCTATTCCCCACCCTAGTGCCTCATAAGGCAAAGATCTATAAAAAGAGCATTTTATCTTTACAAAAATTCTCCATACTTCCTACACACTCTAACTTTGCCTTTATGAAAAGAGAAAAGACTGGGATGATTTGAGAGACTACAGTAAACAATCACAGATAAAGTAATTTTGAATGAAACTGGTTAATTATCACTAATTCAAATAATCTCATAAGTTTCTTAAAGTATAATTTAAAGTAGATTCTTAATTTTTTACAATTTGTAACAAAAAATTTGGTATAACTTTAAAAAGTCTCAGTTGCACTGCGATTTTCTTTGGGATTTTCTATCATTGGTATTCAGCTAAGCTACTTTATTGACTTTATGCCCAACTAGTTTCCCTGAATGGTTGAAAGAATAATCAAATTATGCACTATTTGTGTTCCTCCTTTATCTAATGTATTAGATTATTCTTGTTTAATATATATTTCAAGTCAAAATAGCTATTTCTCTATATGATCTTGTACCCATAGTATATTATAATCATATAAGTCTGTTTCTGTATCTCAAAATGTGACATCCATTGCATCATTGGCTATAGTGGATTACCACACCATAAACTGTATTTAATAAAATATAAAATGTTCTTTAGGTTTAAATAATTATTTTGCTTATAAATATGATGTAATTCATTATAGGTCTTTCAAAGTGACCACCTCTATAGAATTATGGTTGTTGGCAGTTCCCTTCAGAGTTTCAGCAGGAAAAACTCTGAAGGGAACCTCCAAACGTATTGTTTAGAGAATTCAAGACCAATTCCAGTCAGTTTATTTTCCCAAGAGTCTGTTTCTTTTCCAGGCTTTTCCTCAAGATTCCCAGAGGTTTCTGGCATTTTAAGCAGGGGGTGGATAGGAAACAAATGACCACATATTGTAGAAGAATTTTTCACTGGATGATTGTCAGTAACTGTAATTAAGCCTGTTTACAAAGGAGAGGATTACAAATTGTGGGAATTGCTCTCTAAAATTATTAAAATGTATAGTCCACAGCATGACATGATGTGGATCTCCTGATTTGGGTATGGAGAGTGTAACTTGTCTAGTGAATTTCCACTCATAAGTACCTATGTGTGATGACACTTGTCCACAGAATAGTGCTGCTTATCTCTGTGTCCTGCACACTGACAGTTTAGTTTACATTGTGGGGAAATAGAGGAAAACCGCATGCCTTGGTTCTACAAATATGACATGCTGATATCTGAGCTTATTTCTTTAAACTTAAAAATCATTCAAAAAAGTGACACCAAAGGTGAAGATTTTATTTTCCACCACAGAAACAGTTGCACTATGACAATTACTAAAACCTGGACAAGAATACATTAGGTCATTTTAGTACAGAAGACATTAATATTTATGGAAATAAATTTAAACGAATTAACTCTGTTCCCTCTTTACTAGGTTTTAACAAAAATTTTTGTTCCACTTGAATAGGTTCTAATTTTATACAAACTTTATTTGCTTAGTTAATTACTTTTGCTTCTGAAGTTATTTCTCTGAAGAAATCACTAGCAATTTGGAAAGCATGCTGTTCAGAATTGTTTTGACATATGTGAGTAGAAAAAAATGATGCTGAAAATATAAAACAAATGCCTTTGGTTTGGAACATTCATCCTTAAACATCTGTTAATACAATTGGTTTTGCAACAGAATGCAAGCAAATTCCTCACTTTTGGGCATCACTAGGTTTGAAACATATAAAATGCATAAGTTGTATGAGTCTTGGTTTTACTTCGTAAGAATGCTTTGCCTAGGCTCAGCAGTAGCCCAAAAAACCTCACTCCTCAAATCGAACTCCAGATTTATTTCAAAAGCTTGCTATTTGTTTTATCCTTTAATTCAGCATTATAGTCTGCTTTTTGACAACCTCAAATGAAGTTTTAAAAAAATTATGTGCTATTATTTATTATACATTGCTAAAAAATTTTATCCTATTTCAGCTCTTTGGAAAAGAACTATATTAACTGACTTTCATTGCTTATGTCTTTCAGTTGTGTTTTTGACCTACTCAGGCTGCTGACTAAATGTTCTTTTTTACTTTTTATTTTTTCATTTTGTATGCAGGGTTTTAGAAGATATTTTGAGAAAATATACAGACCTAATTTCCGTCCAAGTTCTTTTATCTCCTGTAAAACTGTACCAAACCTTTGGACTTCGCCATGACCCCAGCATTCTCAGCAGGTATGTTCGGGGCAGGTGGTGCTGTGAAGCTAGTAGGCAAGGACTGGAATGACAATGTATCCCCTGCTGTCCTCACAGGGCAGTTTGCATGAACTCACTGTTTAAGTGTATTTGGTAGGCCTCTGACAAACTGCAAAGTACAACCACTCAGGGCATTTCATTGTCTGACATCATTGTGTTTCCAACAGCGGAAAGCACATACTATGATTTAAATAGTAAAAATAGATTGTTGTCTTTGAATTTAGTTAGAAGACTCTCATAACATATTAATAGAGCAGTGCATCCATAAGGACCACAATTCCTAATTAATATACATGGCTAGATAATTTAAAGAAAATTAGCTTTATTAATCATATCATAGTACCCACAAAGATAATTAAGATGTTCAGTAATCTATCATACTACTTAAAATCTCAACAGTTATATATATTCTGCATTTTCAATTTTCGTCTCTTTCTTATTTTTTTGGCCACACTCATGGCATGTGCAGGTTCTCAGGGATTAATCCTTAACCATACCAGTTACAATACCGAGTCCTTAACTGCCAGGGAACAGGGAATTCCCATATTTTCAATTTTCAATCATGAATTTGAGCAATTCTTTATAAGTAATCTAATAAACAGTAAAATCATTTAAATCACATGAAATTCAACCATATATCATATTACATTTATAGCAGTAATCTCAGACATTCTAAAATTGTTTTGCCTTTTAACATTATATGAGCACATAAACATTATTATTGTTTCACAATGACATGTATTAACAATTTACAATGCAAAAGTTAGAATTTGTTACACTACCTTTAACTATTTGGCATTTTATTGTTCATATATTTGTCTGCTCTTTTGAGAGTAAAGTCCATGAGAGCAGGTATTTGATTATCCATTGTTGCATCCAGTGTATTTTCAAGGTTGGAACTTTAAGTGAAATATAACAAGTCACAAATATTCAATAAAAATCTTAATAAATATGATATTCATTGTGCCAGTATGCCATGAGAATCTTAGATGACTTAAAATAGGAATTTGATTGTTTCTGAATTATTATTTTTATGAATATCTTTTTAATGACTATGTGGAATTATGTAGAGTAAAAAAGTAATTAATAATTTCTCAATAAATTAGCATTTTCAGTAAAATTAAGCTTATTTTATTATATCTAAAGCATAATTTTATGCCCAGAAGTCTTTATAAACTTTTGCTTAACCTTATCAATTTTTCTAATCTTACTTTTTCATTACTTCTTTAGATTGTTCAAATATAAGTTTTTCTAAATTTCTGTCCTAAAAAACTTTATTTAATTTTATATAATTAAAATGTAAATTGTACATGTTTGTGTATTATAATATTTGCACAATTTGCTTTTTGTATTTGAGAAAACCATATTAAATGCCTGCTTGAAATTATTTGTTATTAGGGATTATAATCACCACTTTAACATATGACTTTTTTATTGAATTAAGTGTGTATCTGTGAGATTTTCTTTAAAATATACCAGTGTATATGATTTCTGTGGAAATAAAAGTGTAATCAAGATAAAGGTATAAATTAACTTTACCTGAAGGAGCAAGCTTGAATTGCAATATTGAGTGATATTATTTGTTAATGTGATAGTTAATGTTCATTATTATATAATATCATTTTGGTTGTGTTTCCTAAGACTGTTCAATAAGGCATTCCAGTCTTTATACTTACCTTCCACATATTCACTATGTCATTTTCTATTTCTCTCAAAAGAATTACATCAGAGAGATTACTTTTTGTTTATTAGAATTGGGGGAGTTCCCATCGTGGCTCAGTGGAAACAAATCTTACTAGCATCCGTGAGGACACAGGTTCGATCCCTAGCCTCACTCAGTGGGTTAAGGATCTGGGTTGCCATGAGCTTTGCTGTAGGTCGCAGACACAGCTCAGATCCCACATTGCTGTGGCATAGGCCAGTGGGTACAGCTTTGATTCGAGCCCTAGCTTGGGAACCTCCATATGCTGTGAGTGCAGTCCTCAAAAAAGACCAAAAAAAAAAAAAAAAAAATTGGTTTGCAAGAACTGCCAAGACCAGCTCAGCAGGATGGGCCTGAAGAATGGGTGCTGTGAAACTTAAGGAAAAAAGTTAACATAAAACAAAACACAGAGACATTTATCTTAAGTAACGGTGGGAACCAGGAGACTCAAGGTCTCAGGGACCAAGAGCACCACCTCAAGAAACCACACTGCTTTTATTGTGCTCGTTAGGATAATGGCAAGTGAGGAGGGGGCCATAGGTGGAGGATATAGGTTTTTTTTTTTTTCATTTTATAAGTTTTTTTTATTATTTTAAAAGTCACATAGCTGGTAGATGGTTAAGCTTTTACTCTGACCTTTAGGTATTTAATAATCATTAGCATTTGAGTTAGCTAGCTATGCATAGCATTCCAGAGAATCCTCACTGTGCTTCCTCAAAGGGCATGCTTATTTGTGGCAACCCAGCGTGCCTAGGTTTGCACTTTGGTTCTCTTTGCTAATGCCTATTCTACTAATGACTGCTCATAAACCACTTGGCCATGATGTTCCTCTTTCTCTTATTCTTTGGAGGACATATCTTGCTTGCACAAATGGTGTGCCAGTCTGCACAGGTCCAGCGTGCCTAGACCAAAGCATTATGTCCTCATTCAGCTGACCCTATGAATAACTTATGCCTTTAGGTCTTTGTTCTTAAGCTTAAGTCATTTACCAGTACTGTAACTGTTTTTCAAGCAGGAAGATGAGGTAAAGTAAATCAGGACAAGATGGAGTTTTCAGCAAAGAGGCTAAGAAAATATTGTAGAAACATGTCTCCTGACAAAGAACAAACTCCAAGAGTAGTGTGTGTGGAAAACACATGGTTTCCTACAAAGTAAATGTACATTGGCATTTTCATTTCCCTGATTGACTAGGAGTTCAAATATATTTTTTGAAGTAGTGTTTAAATGTATTTCCTAAAAAAATTGCTTTGTGATAGGTGCATGTATAATTATTAAAGTAAAAATATAACAAAATCAATCATTACATTCAAATTTAAAAAAAATAACCATTTGAAAGAAGAGTAAACATAAAGATAAGTATATAAATATATTATTTTTTAAAGGCCCTTTATTTTTTTTAATTACTCATTGGATTTTATTACATTTATAGTTTTACAATGATCATAATGATCCAATTTTATAGCATTTCCATCCCAAACTCCCAGCCCATCCCCCCACCCTCAACCTGTCTCCTTTGGAAACCATAAGTTTTTCAAAGTCTGTGAATCAGTATCTGTTCCACAGAGAAGTTAAGTGTGTCCTATTTTTAGATTCCACATGTAATGTTACAGCTGATACCAGCAGCCCTGCGCTGCAGCATATCAGCTCTGGTGACAGCCCTGTGGCTGTAGTGTACCAGCTCTGGCAGCTTTGTGGCTGTAGTGGATCAGCTCTTTTACCTGGCGAGAAACCAAGCGAGCACTCGGAGAGTTGGAGAACTCAGGTTTATTACGCTGGCGGGCTCAGAGGAGATCTCTCTCCAGAGTCTGAGCCCAGAAGAAGGGTTTCACAAGGTTTTTATGGGTTACGTCTTCCGGGTCCAAGCTTGGCTAGTTGGACTGGAGTGACGTCACGCAAGGTAGTAGATGCGGAAACAAATTTACAGAAGCAGATGCATGGGGGAGGACTGGTTGGGGCAGTTGGCTAGACTTTGCTTAGTCATCATGGCTGGGGTCTCTCCTTTCTACATTTTATTGGGACATTTTCTCCTACAGTAAGTGCCAGCATATGGTGTTGGTGTCTCACTGTCTGACTAATTTCACTTAGCATGATAATTTCTAGGTCCATTCATATTGCTGCAAATGCTGTTATTTCTTTCATTTTAATGGCTAATATTCCATTGTGTATATGTACCACATGTTCTTTATCCACTCCTCTGTTGATGGATATTTAGGTTGTTTCCATGTCTTGACTGTTGTATATAGTGCTGCAATGAATATTGGAGTACAGGTATCTTTATGAGTCAGTTTTTTCTGGATAGATGCCCAGCAGTGGTATGCTGGGTCAAATGGTAATTCTATTTTTAGTTTTCTGAGGAATCTCCATACTGCTCTCCACAGTGGTTGCACCAGTTTACATTCCCACCAACAGTTAATAGGGTTCCCTTTTCTTCACTCTTTCCAGCATTTATTCTTTGTAGACTTTTTGAAGATGGCCAGAAGGTGGTACCTCATAGTGGTTTTGATTTGTCTTTCTCTAATAATTAGGGATGTTGAACATCTTTTCATGTTTTTTGGCCATCAGTATGTCTTCTTTGGAGAATTGTCTTAGATCTTCTGCCCATTTTTGATGGGGTTGTTTGTTTTTTTGGTATTGATCCCTTGTCAGCAGCTCAATTTGCAAATATTTTTTTACCATTCTTGGGTTGTCTTTTTGTTTTGTTTAGGATTTCCCTTGTCAGTGGCTCAATTTGCAAATATTTTTTACCATTCTTGGGTTGTCTTTTTGTTTTGTTTAGGATTTCCTTTGCTGTGCAGAAACTTTTAAGTTTAATTAGGTCCAGTTTGTTTATTTTCATTTTTATTCTCATATCTCTAGGAGGTGGATCTGAGAAGATATTGCTGTGGTTTATGTTGGAGAGAGTTTGGACTGTTTTCCTCTAAGAGTTTTGTAGTATCTGGTCTTATATTTAGGTCTTTAATCCATTTTGAGTTTATTTTTTGGTATGGTGTTAGGAAGTGCTCTAATTTCATTCTTTTCCATGTGGCTGTCCAGTTTTTCCAACACCACTTATTAAAGGGACTGTCTTTTCTACATTGTATATTCTTGTCTCTTTTGTCATAGATTAGTTGACTCTAGGTGTGTGGGCTTAATTCTGGGCTTTCTATCATGTTCTGCTCACCTATATTTCTCTTTGTACTAGACCCATGCAGTTTTGGTGAGTATAGCTTTGTTTTATAGACTGAAGTCAGGGAGCCAGATTCCTCCAGCTCGATTTTTATTTCTCAGAATGGCTATGGCTATTCTGGGTCTTTTGTGCTCCCAAACAAATTTTAAGATACTTTGTTCTAGTTCTGTGAAAAATGTTCTAGATACTTTGATAGGGGTTTCATTTAATCTGTAGATTGCCTTGGATAGTATAGTCATTTTGATAATACTGATTCTTACAATCTAAGAGCATGGTATGTCTTTCCATCTGTTTGTGTCATCTTTGGTTTCTTTCATAAGTGTCTTATAGTTTTCAGAGTACAGGTCTTTGTCTGTTTAGGTAGATTTATTCCTAAGTATTTTATTCTTTTTGATATGGTGGTAAATGGGATTGTTTCCCTAATTTCTCTTTCTGATCTTTCATTGTTAGTATATAGAAATGCTGTTGATTTATGTGTATTAATTTTGTATCCTGCAGCTTTGCCAAATTCATTGATGAACTCTAACAGTATTCTGGCGGTGTCTGTAGGATTTTCTAGATATAGTATCATGTCATCTGCAAATAGTGATAGTTTTACTTCTTCCTTTCCAATTTTGATTCCCTTTATTCATTTTTCTTCTCTGACTGCCACGCCACTGCCATAGTTCCAAAACTATGTTGAATAGTAGTATCTTATTCCTGATCTCATTGGGAATTCTTTCAGCTTTTCACCATTGAGAATGATGTTAGCTGTGGGTTTGTCATATATGGCCTTTATTATGTTGAGGTAGGTTCCCTCTATGCCCTCTTTTTGAAGGGTTTTTATCAGAAATAGGTTATGGATTTTGTCAAAAGCTTTTTCTGCATCTATTGAGAGGAATATATGGTTTTTGTCATTCAGTTTTTTAAATGTGGTATATCACATTGTTTGATTTGCAGATATTGAAGAATCCTTCCATCCCTTGGATAAGTCCTACTTGATCATGATGTACAATCCTTTTAATGTATTGTTGGATTTCGTTTGCCTGTATTTCATTGAGGATTTTTTTCATCTATATTTGTCAATGAAATTGGCCTGTGATTTTTTTTTTTTTTGTTCTATCTTTGTCTGATTTTGGTATCAGGGTGATGATGGCCTCATAGAATGAGTTTGGGAGTGTTCCTTACTCTTCAAGGAAGTTATTTCAAAAGGATAAGTATTAGCTCTTCTCTAAATATTTGATAGAATTCACTTGTGAATCCATCTGGTCCTGGACTTTTTGTTTGTTGGAAGTTTTTTAATCACAGTTTCAATTTCAGTACTTTTGATTGGTCCATTCATCTTTTCTATTTCATCTTGGTTTAGTCTTGGAAGATTGTACTTTTCTAAGAATTTGTCCATTTCTTCTAGGTCATCTCTTTTTTTGTCATAAAGTTGCATGAAGTAGTCTCTTAGTATACTTTGTATTTTTGTGATGTCCATTGTAACTTCTCCTATTTCATTTCTAATTTTATTGATTTGAATCCTCTCTATTTTTTTCTTGATAAGTCTAAGGGTTTATCAGTTTCGTTGATCTTTCAAAGAACCAACTTTTAGTTTTGTTGATTTTTTTTCTATGGTTTTCTTTGTTTCTATTCCATTGATTTCTGCTCTGATCTTTATGATGTCTTTCCTTCTACCAACTTCAGGTCTTGTCTGTTCTTCTCTCTCTAACTGCTTTAGATGTAAAGTTAGGTTGTTTATTTGAGCTTTTTCCTGTTTCCAGAGGTAGGCTTGTATCACTATAAACTTCCCTGTTAGAACTTCTTTGCTGCATCCCACAGGTTTTGGAGTGTTGTATCTTTGTTGTCATTTGCTTCTAGGTATTTTTTAATTTCCTCTTTGTTTTCTTCAGTGATCTGTTTGTTGTTTAGTAGCATGTTATTTAGTCTCCATGTGTTTATGTTTTTTGCAGTTTTTTTCTTGTTGTTGATTTACAGTCATATAGTGTTGTGATCAGAAAAGATGCTTGATATGATTTCAGTTTTCTTACAGTTACCCACGTTTGATTTGTAGCCCATGATGTGATCAATCCTAGAGAATGTTCCGTGTACACTTGAGAAGAATGTGTATTCTCTTTCTTTTAGATGGAATGTCCTATAAATATCTATTAAGTCCATCTGGTCTAATGCTTCACTTAGTGCCTGTGTTTCCTTGTTTTTCTGTCTGGGTGATCTGTCCATTGCTGTAGTTGGGGTGTTAAAAGTCCCATGATATTATTGTGTTATTGTCATTTTCTCCTTTTATGGTCATTAGCAAATGCCTTATATATTGAGGTGATCTTATGTTGGGTGTACATTGTTATATCTCCTTCTTTGATTGATTCTTTGATCATTAGTTAATGTCCTTCCTTGTCTCTTATAATATTCTTCATTTTAAGTATATTTTGTCTGATATGAGTATTGGTACTCCAGCTTCTTTTTGATTCCTATTTGCATGGAATATTTTCTTCCATCTTCTCACTTTAAATTTGTATGTGTCCTTAGAAGTGAAGTGCCCTCTTGAAGACAGCATATATATATGGGTCTTGTTTTTGTCTCCATTCAGTCAGTCTGTATCTTTTTGTTGGAGCCTTTAGTTCATTTACATTTAAGGTAATTGATATATATGTTCTTATTGCTATTTTATTATCTGTTTTGGATTTGTTTTTGTTGCTCTTTTTTCCTCCCTTCTTCTCTTATTCTCTTCTCTTGTGGTTTGATGACAATTTTTAGTGTTGTATTTCAGTTGATTTTTCTTATTCATGTGTGTATCTATTGTAGATTTTGGCTTGAAGTTAACCTGAAGTTTTGATATAGGAATATATAGAAATGTATGAGATTATTTTAAGCTGTTGGTCCTTTAATTGCAAGTGCATCTCCAGTGTCCTGCATTTGTACTCCCCTCTTCTCGCAGTTTCTGATTTTGGTAGCATATTTATGTGTGGATGATTTCCTACCTTTACTGTATATATGCCTTTCCTGATGATCCTTATAATTTGTCGTATGTTTGATTCTAGTTGTGGCCTTTTCTTTTCTGCCTAGAGAAATTCCTTTACTATTTGTTGTAAAGCTGGTTTGGGGGGTTCTGAAATCCCTTAGCTTTTGCTTATCAGTAATAAAGCTTTTGATTTCTCCTTCAAATCTGAATGAAAGCCTTGCTGGGTAAAGTATTCTTGGTTGGAGATTTTTCCTTTCATCACTTTAAGTATATTGTCCCTTCTGGCCTGCAGAGTTTCTGCTGAAAAATCTGTTGATAATCTTATTGGGGCTCCCTTGTATGTTATTTATTTCTTTTCCCTAGCTGCTTTCAATATTTTCTCTGTCTTTAATTTTGGTCATTTTGATTAATATGCGTCTTGGGGTGTTCCTCCTTGGGTTTATTTTATATGGTACTCATTATGCTTCATGAATTTGAGTGAATGGTTCCTTTCCCATGTTATGGAAGTTCTCAGCTATTGTCTTTTTGAATACTTTTTCTGTCCCTTTCTCTCTCCTTCTTCTGGCACTAATATGGATATTGGTGCATTTAACATTGTTGTGGAATTCTCTTAGATGGTCTTCATTTGTTTTCAATCTTTTTTCTCTTTTCTGCTCTGCATCAGTGATTTCTACTAGTCAGTCCTCCACCTTGCTTATTTGTTCTTCTGCCTCTTGTATTCTGCTGTTAAATGAATTTTTTATTTGTTATTTCATTTTGTATCTCTGCTTAAAGTTTTAAATCTTGTGTTTCTTTGCTCAATGTTTGCTGTAAATTATCAGCCTTTGCCACCAGTATATTTCCAATATCTTGCATCATCTTCACTATCATCATTCTAAAGTCTTTTTCCTAGAGGCTGATAATCTCCAGATCACTTAGCTGTTTTTCTTTCTTTCTTTTTTTTTTTCTTGATCCATTTTCTGAGTTATAGTTCTTTGCCTTTTCATTTTTATAGGTTTTTGGTGTGGTGTCCTTTTTGCAGACAATAGAATTGTACCCTCTCTTACTTCTGATGGCTTCTGACTTTGTGGATGAAGTTGTTATGGGGCTTGCTGTAGGCTTCCTGATGGAAGGGACTGGTATCTGCCCACTGGTAGGTGGGGCTGCTTTTTATCCCTCTGGTGGGTGGGTCGTTGACTCTGGGTGAGGTTAGAGGCAGCTGTGTGCCTGGGGGTGGAGGTCTTTAGGCAGCCTGTTTACTGATGGGTGGGCTGTGATCCCCCATGGAATATTGTTTGGCCTGGGGCTTCTCAATGCTGAAGGGTGGGCCAGATTTTCCCCAAATGGCCACCTCTAGTGGAACACATGCTGATGAATATTCCCAAGATCTTTGCTTCCAACATCCTTCCCCCACAATGAGCCACAGTCACCCCCTATTTTCCCAGGAGATCCCCCAAGAACTACAGACAGTTCTGACCCAGATTCCTATGGAGTCTCTGCTTTGCCCTGGGACCAGGTGCACATGAATGCCCGTGTGTACCTTTCAAGAATTGGGTCTCTGTTTTCCCCATCCTGTGGAGGTCCTGTGCACCAGCCCCATTGGCCTTCAAGGCCAGATGACCCAGGGACTCTTTCTTCCAATGCCACATCCCCAGGCATGGGGACCTGAAATGGGGCTCCTACCTCTCACTCCTGTGGGTAAGTCTCTGTGATACAGTTACTTTCTAGTCTGTAGGCAGCCCACCCATTTTTTATGGGGGTGCTTACATCACATAATTGGCCCTCCTACTGTCTTGATGTTGTTTCTTTGTCTTCTACACTAGCATAACTTTATTGAAAGTTTCCAGTCCATATGGTTGAAGGTTGTTCAGCATTTGGTTGTAATTTTGTTGTTTTTTATGAGAGATGGTGAGCCCTAGTCCTTTTATTGCATATATATATATATATATTATATTAGCTGATATACACCTAAATCACATTCCCTATTTTAGGTTGCTGCATGCTGATATTTATTTATTGGTAGAAAAATAGTTTGAGGATCATCTTGTTACAAAGTTATACCACCTTTTTATTTTTAATATCTTTGTATAAATAACAACTTTATGTAGTTAAATTTTATATGATATCCCAAAGTAGTGTGATTTTCAACCTTTTCTTGTTAAATACCCAACATTGAATATATTGTTTAGATAAGTGTTTCTCACTCCAGTGTGATGATGCATTGAAAGGTAACAACTTATTACCAAATTCTTACTAATCAAAGTGTATAACTTATTTTATACATTGCAATGTTTGTAGGTTATCTCCAGTAAAATCATTAATTTTCACTTCTACTGCAGAAGAACATCCAGCTCATTTATTCCATTAAAAACTGTATGAAGCACTTATTTCATATATTCCAAATAAGTATGCTGTCTATTTTGTATCATAGCAAATAAAAATAACATTTCAGTGCCTTAAACTATTGCTATAAGCAATCAGATCTGACCCATCATGCATCATTATAGCACATGATTGAAAATTGTTCTGGTATCCTCCAAGGACACTTTGTGGCCTTATTGATATCATCAATGAAATATTTTAATTGCCACTCGGCCATCTTGATTATTGAATGTCTTGTTTTACACAACCCACTTCTAAAAGGAGAGAACTGTAAACTTGACCTAACTTAGAGCTCCATAAATTTGTAGAATATTGAAAGATCTATTTGGTTGCTCTGTTATGTCATGCTTATTTGCATAGAGCATTCAGACGAAGTATGTAGAATAGAATTTGGTGGAGGGTAAGGTATGATAGATGGAGAAACAGAAATGTAAGGTTGTGGGAGTAGAGAATCAGAGAATCATGAGGTTTTCCTCAATGAAGTAGGGACATTGAGGAGGAAGAGAGAGAAGAAGAAAAAAAATGATTTTCTCATAAACAGTATTGCCATGATTGGTGGTGTAAGGATGAGTTGTTATTTCTGTGCTTATGAGGAAAAACATCACCAAATTGTTTAATGTGGAAAACAAAACATGGAAAGCATCTGCGTATAGATGATGTAGAGATGTTGAAATAACTAATGCTAGATGCTCACTACCTATGAGATTATTTTATACAAAAAAAATAAACTTCCTTTTAGTTTAAGCCACTTTTAGTTGCATTTTATGTGGTGGGCAGTTGAAAGTTGTTTAACTGATAAACTACAAAAATTAACTTCTTTCTAAAGTGAATGCTTTGATATTATTCTTGATAATATACAAAAATTATTTTACCTGTGAAAAAGTTAAAATATTATTGAGTAAATCAGAGATACCTGTGTACTCTCATTCCACGAATCTAAATTCTCAGTCCTTACTGTGTGTAATTTACTAATTTTCAGTGAAACCTAGGTTCTTTATTGTTTTTTTCTATTACAGTATTATTTATTTATTTTAATTTTATTATAGTTGATATACACTGTTCTTTCAATTTCTGTTCTACAGCAAAGTGACCCAGTTATTTATATATATATATAAAATTTTTCTCATGTTGTCTTCTATCATGTTCTTTTGCAAGTGATTGGATATAGTTCCCCATGCTATACAGCAGGATCTCATTGCTTATACACTCCAAATACAATAGTTGCATCTACTAATCCCAAACTTCCAGTCTATCGCACTCCCTCCCCCTCCCCCTTGGCAGCCACAAATCTTTTCCCCATATCCATGAGTTTGCTTCTTTTCTGTAGATAAGTTCATTTGTGCCATATGTTAGATTCCAAAAATAAATGATATCATACGGTATTCGTCTCTTTCTGACTTACTTCACTTAGTGTGAGAATCCTATGTTCCGTCTGTGTTACTGCAAATGGCATTATTTTGTTTTTTTTATGGCAGAGTAGTATTCCATTGAGTATATGTACCACATCTTAATCCCTTCATCTGTCTATGGACATTCAGGTTGTTTCCATGTCTTGGCTATTGTGATAATGCTGCATTGAACACAGGGGTGCATATATCTTTTTCAATGAAAATTTTTTCTGGATATATGCTCAGGAAGGGGATTTCTGGATCATGAGGTAGTTCTGTATTTATTTTTCTGAGGAATCTCCATATTATTTTCCATATTGATTCTACCATTTACATTAATACCATTTACATTAATAAGTCTACAGATAACAAATGCTGGAGAGGGTGTGGAGAAAATGGAACCCTCCTACACTGTCCGTGGGAATAGAATAACTTAGGCTCTTTACATGACCCCAAACAACTAATTGCAAGGAGTTTAGGTCTTTTCTTTGTAAAGCAATAGACAGTTTTAGGAAGATTACCAAAATGATTAAGTCTCTTAAATATATGTTATTCTTGCTTAGTTATTCTTAAAAGAGGTAAGGTTCTTTTACAGAAGAAAAAAGTATAGATTATTTGAGCATATTTCTATATATCTATAAGAATAGGCAAAAATCCTGTATTCAAAAAATAAAATTTGCCTCGTTGGGTATCCAATAAAAAATTACCAGGCATGCATAAAAATAAGTAAAATATTACCCATAATAAGGAAAAAATTAGTCACCTGTAATTGAACTACATAGCTAATAGACTATTATAAGTATATTAATAGACTACATAGAAGGATAACAATAGACTATTGCAAGGATATTAAAATATGTATTATAACTGTATTCCATATGATCAAGAAAATAGAGGAATGGATAGACATGTAGAGTAGAGACATGAAAGATATAAAAAGAGGTATAAACTGAACTTCTAGAGATGGAAACTACATTGCAGAAGTAAAGATTAGTGAGCCTGAAAATAGAGCAATATTATTATATATAAAATAAAACAGGAAAAAAAATCAGAAAAAATGAAGAGTATTAGTGAGCTGGAAGATAATATCAGATGCCAGTATAATCCCTGAAAGAGAGAAGAAAAAATGCAGACAGACACAAATTTGAAGAAATAACAGCTAATATTCTTCAAACTTGATGAAAACTATCAACATAAACAAAATTTAAGCACAAGAAACATAAAGAAAACTACACCAAAGCACATTAAAATAAAATTGCTTAAAAAGAGTAAAAAGGTAGGAACTTGCACATGTATCCAGAGGAAAAAGATATATGTAGAAAAACAGAGAAACAGAGTGAGATCTCTCCAATCACTGTTTAGAAATCATACAAGCAAAAACACAATGGAAAGTATTTTTAAAGTAGTAAAATATATCTTTGCCTAGAACTCTTTACCTAGGAAAAAATATTTCAAACATAAATATTTAAAAAGATAAATATTTTTTCCAGTCACATGAACATTAAAAGAAAATATCACCAGCAGAACTACAGTATGAGAAGTGCTAAAATAATTCTTTTATGTAGAAGGAATATTGTACTAAATGGAAATATGGTTCAAAACCAAGGAATGACAAGCACCAGAAATGGTAAATTCATGGGTAAATATAAATATTTTATTAAAATTATCATTTAAGTCTTTTTTTTAACATATAATATACTTTATTTTTTTGTTTTTTTTCTTTTTTTTATTACTCAAATGAATTTATCACATCTGTAGTTGTATAATGATCATACCAATCTGATTTCACAGGATTTCCATCCCACAGCCCAAGCACATCCCCCCACCCCCAAACTGTCTCCTCTGGAGACCATAAGTTTTTCAATGTCTGTGAGTCAGCATCTGTTCTGCAAAGAAGTTCAGTCTGTCCTTTTTTCAGATTCCACATGTCAGTGAAAGCATTGGATGTTGGTGTCTCATTGGCTGACTTCACTTAGCATGATAGTTTCTAGGTCCATCCATGTTGCTAAAAATGCTGGTATTTTGTTCTTTTTGATGGCTGAGTAATATTCCATTGTGTATATGTACCACATCTTCTGGATCCACTCCTCTGTCGATGGACATTTAGGTTGTTTCCATGTCTTGGCTATTGTAAATAGTGCTGCAATGAACATTGGAGTACATGTGTCTTTGCAAGTCATGGTTTTCTCTGGATAGATGCCCAGGAGTGGGATTGCTGGATCAAATGGTAGATCCACCTATCAGAGTATTGACAATAAAAAGAAAAATGAACAAATGGGACCTACTCAAACTTCAAAGTTTCTGCACAGCAAAGGAAACCCTAAACAACATGAAAAGACAACCCACAGAATGGGAGAAAATCTTTGCAAGTGAATCCACTGACAAGGGATTAATCTCCAAAATTTATAAACACCTTCTGCAGCTCCATACCAAAAAAACAAACAACCCCATCCAAAAACGGGCAGAAGATCTAAACAGACAGTTCTCCAAAGAAGACATACAGATGGCCAAGAAATACATGAAAAGATGTTCAACATCACTCATTATTAGAGAAAAGCAAATCAAAACCACTCTGAGGTACCACCTTACACCAGCCAGAATGGCCTTCATCCAAAAGTCTACAAACAATATGTGCTGGAGAGGGTGTGGAGAAAAAGGAACCCTAGTACACTGTTGGTGGGATTGTCAATTGGTACAACCACTGTGGAAAGCAGTATGGAGATTCCTCAGAAAACTAAACATAGAACTATCGTTTAAGTCTTTTTAAATGATAATTGACTTCTAAAGCAAAAGTGATAAATTTGTATTATGAGAGGTTATGTAAAAGTAAAATCTGTGACAACAAGAGCACATAGGTCAGAAAAGAAGAAATCCAAAACTTACTATCCTAATTCCCTTTCACTCTACATGAAAAATAAAGTATTTCATACTAAACTGTGATACCTGAAAAATACATATTCTAAGCTGTAATTTAAACCTATAAATAACAGTACAGAATTAAAATCACTGTATTAGGTTTCTCTTCCAATATAACATATTGCCACAGACTTAGAGGCTTTAAACAACATGTATCTATTACCTCACTCTGTTATTAGTTTTCTTTGGGTTAGGAGTTTAAGTATGTTCCAGCTCATTCCTCTGCACAGGGTCCCACTCGAGGTGCACTCAAGATGTTGTCCAGGGCTACCTCCTCATCTGAGGCCCAAAATTCTCTTTCAGGAACATGTGGTGGTTGCCAGAGTCCGTTTTCTTTCAGTTGCACAATTCACAGCAGCTTACTTTTTCAAAGCCAGCAGGAGAGCATCTCTCTGATCCCTAGACCGTCTTTAAAGAGTCTGTCTGATGAGGTCAGACTACCCAGGAGTTCCCTTTGATTAATTCAAAGTCAGCTGAGTAGAAGAACCTTAATTACAAATGCATTTTTTCCACATATTCCTTATAATGTGTCATAAGCATGGGAGTGATGTCATATTCACAAGTTCTCTCTATACTTAAGGGGATGAGTGTCAGGCAAGGGCATAGCTCACTGGGTGTCACCTAAGATTTGTGTTTACCACAGACAACAGGCCAATAAAGGAAATAAAATAGAAACATAAGAACATTCAAGTGATACAAAAACAGGTAAAAAAAGAGATACAAAAGGGACAAATTTAAAACAAATAGCAACTATGCAAGTAATCACATAAGTATAAATTATCTAACAATGTCAATTTCAAGCAATTATCAGATTGTATGTAAATCAAGACCTAATTATATACAGCCTATTCTATATACACTTTAAATATAAATATATGAATAAGATAGGAATAAAGCAAAAAAACACACAATGATAATGCTAATGACAAGTAGGAGTGGCAGTATTACTATCAGGCAAAATAACTTTCAAGCAAAGATTATTAGCACAGATAAATAGAATGATTTTTAATGATAAGTGGGTCAATTCATCAGGTGGCAGAAGGAAGCTAAATGTTTTTGGCATATCATAATAACACTCTTACAATATATCAGTATACATATAGCAAAATATGATAGGTAGGTCTGTAAAGATGATTCCACATTAGAGCCAGGGATTTCAACACCTGTCTCCCAATAACTGATAGAAAGAGTCTACAATAAATCAGTGAGGTTAGAGAGAAATTGAATAAAACATAAGTACTTTGATCTAATTGACATTTGTAGAATACTATACTCAACAATAGTGGACTATATATTCTCAGAGTACAGAGAACCTATTCAAAGATAGAACATATTCTGAGGTGTAAAATAGTTTAAGAGGATTCAAATCATAGTGTAATATCACCTGATTGCAATGGAATTCAATTAGAAATCAATAACATAAAAAATATCAGGCAAATTCCTAATTATTGAGAAATAGAAACACTCCAAATGACCTGTGTGTAGAAGAAGAATTCAAAAGAAAAATTAGGAGAAATAGATAACACCGAAAGCAAAGAAAATATTTTGAAAAATTGTAGGATCTAGCTAAAGTAAAACTTAGATTGAAACACATAACCCTAACACATAACATTAATTAGAAACAAAGACATTTCACTGAAATTATTATGACTTTGGCACTCACTTTAATAAACTAAATAAGGGAAAAGTTTTCCAGTTCAGTGTGTAAGGTGTTTAGAAGTCAGCACTCCCTCCTAACAAATAAAAAGCTAAACAGAATGAAAAATGAACAACACTTCCTAGATCCTTAAGAGTAGTGAGGTCAATAGAAAAGCCATTGACTTCTAGTATTGTAGAAAAAGACTAGTGGTTATAGAGAATTACAACATATTGGAGCAGAAACATCTATAGGAACACAGTTCAGTTGGCAAATTCAACTGTAATCAACTGAGCCACACTGGAGGCTCAGTGTGGATAACTCTGAGAGTTAAAAACCCCAGGGGGACCCAGTCATGGTGAGGGGACTTGCTATTGTGATTTTTTGTACCTCTAGGAATTTGACCAAGTTCTCACAATAAGTACTGGAGAAAAATCCCCTTCCTTTCATGGAGGTAGAAGGGAATTGAATTGAAATAAGCCAGAGAACTCTGTTGTTAACAAGAAATGCTCTCAGTCAGGCAAAACTAGTTAACCAGAGACTAACCTCCTGAGGTTTTATCAGAGCCTAATTTAGGTGGAAAAGGAGAAATTCCCAACTCCAGCCCACTCTAGTGATTCAATAACACCTAAAGGAGGAGGAAAAAAACTAAGAAATACTTGTAAAGTTAGCAGTCCAGGGGCATATACTAACTAAAAGACTAAAACCTAATTATAGGACTATTAAATGTTTTTCTTCTTCCCAAATCACATTACTAAAGACCTATTTGTACTGGTTTCTTTGCTCAATATGTCATGTTTGGCAATCAAGAAAAAGTTACAAGGTATACTAAAAGGCAAAGAACAGTTTATAAAGATAAAACAAGAGTCATAACACATGGCAGGAATGTTGGAATTATCAGACAGGGGGTTTAATAACTAATATTCTGAGCTTTCTAATGGAGAAAATAGATGAATGAAAAAAAATCACCAACATCAAATTGCGTACTCTATGAAATTATGCTGCAAAAGCGAAGATAATAAAGACTTTCTCAGACTTAAAAATAATGAAGGAATTTATTGCTAATAGGCTTTCTTTGCAAGACATGTTAAAATAAGTTTTTTAGAGAGGAGGAAAATCATATAGGTCGGACTTCGATCAACATAAAGAAAGTAAGCACACTGAAGAAAGAATAAATGAAAGTAGAATAAAAACTGATTTTTTTTCTTATTCTTAATTGATCTTAGAGGTAACAGTTTGTTCAAACTAATATTAGCTACAATTGATTTCATTAAGTGTGCTAAATATCAATCTGTTATTATAAGTACCATAATTGCATATAATTAATTTTATAAAATACCAGCAAACAAATTATTACAAATACATTAGCAATATTTTTTTCCTAGCCATATGGGCAATACATTAAAAGGATTATACACCATGACCAAGTGAGATTTATCCCAAGGATGCAAGGATTTTTTCAATATGTGCAAATCAATTGGTGTGATATACCACCTTAATGAATTGAAAAATAATGCCATTAATAATGCATATGTAAATTTTAAAAATAAATAAATATAGACACTTTCCAACCTTCATAAAAATTAACTCATAATGGATTCTATACATAAATGTAGAACACAAAATTATAAAGCTAATAGATTACATAGGAGAAAATCTAGATGATCTTGGGTTAGGTAATGACTTTTTGGATAGGACACTTAAGGCAAAATCCATGACGGAAAGTTTTGATAAGCTGTACTTCAATAAAATAAAAAAATCTCTGCTCTGCAAAAGATATTATCCAGAGAATGAAGAGAAACCACAGATTGAGAGAAAATACTTGCAAATGTATATCTGATACATGATTTTTACTAAAATATACAAAAATTTTTCAAAACTTACCAGAAAAACAAGTTGGTTTAAAAAAATGTACCAAAGACAGGGAGTTCCCATTGTGGCAAGCAGAAGCCATCTAACAAGTACCCCTGAGGATGCGGATTTGATCCCTAGCCTCACTCAGTGGGTTGGGGATCCAGCATTGCTGTGAGCTGTGGTATAGGTCACAGATGTGGCTCTGTCCCCATTTTGCTGTAGCTGTGGAATAGCCCAGTAGCTGCAGCCCCAACTGGACCCCTAGCCTGGGAACTTCCTATGCTACCAGCGTGGCCCTAAAAAAAAAGTGCCAAAGACCTGAAGAGATACCTCAACAAAGATATACAGATGTTAGATGAGCACAGGAAAAGATTTTCCACATCACATATCTTCAGAAAATTGCAAATTCACATAACAATAGGATACCACTATATACCTAGTAAAATGGCAAAATCCAGAAAACCAACACCAAATGCTAGAGAAGATTTGAGCAACATAAATTATTATTTGCTGGTGGTAATACAGAATGGTATAGTCAATTTGGGAGACAGTTTAGAGGTTTCTTTCAAAATTTAACATACTCACACCATAGGATCCAGCAGTTGTGCTCCTTGGTATTTACCAAAAGGAGGTGAAAAATTATGTTCATTCAGAAACCTGTACAAAATTATAGCATCTTTATTCATAATTGCAAAACCTTGAAACAACCAAAATGGCTTTCAGGTTGTGAATGGATAAATGGTGGTACATACAGACAGTGGAATATATTTATAGTGTTAAAAGCAATAAATTATCCAGCCGTGAAAACACATGAAGGAAACAAATGTATGGTACTGAGTGAGAGCAGCTAATCTAAAAAGGCTACATGTTGTATTATTGTAACTATATGACAGGCTATATAGGGCAAAACTTTGGAGATAGTAAGAAGAGCATTGGTTGCCAGGTATTGGAATTGGGAAGGAATGAAAGAGCATGGGATTTTAAGGGGAGTGAAACTGCTCTGTATATACTATAATAATAGATACATTCACTATGCATTTGTTTGAAGCTATGGAATGAGGAGTGAAACCTAATATAAACTGTTGACTTTGAATGATAATATGTCAATGTAGGTCCACCAATTATGACAATTGTACCACTGTGGTGGGGTGAACTGTGCTAATAATGAGGGAGGTTATTCATATGTGTGTGGTAAATCTCTGTGCCTTCCTCTTCATTTACTACCAACCCAAAACTTCTCTAAAAATAGTTTTAAAGGAAGCTAAATAGAAGCAAATAAAACTCAAAGTAGGAAAAACAGAGAAGAAATTTATGAAGTAGAAAAGAGAAAATGAGGGAATTTAGTGAACATTATAGTTGTATCTTTGAAAATATTGGTAAATATTGAGACATACTGATCAGAGAAAGAGAGAGAACACAAATAACCAATATCAGGAATGAAAGAGGTGATATTTAATACGTGAAGGTAGAAAAATGTAAAGAGCAAAAACCAATGGGAAAAAGAACATCCGCAATAATAGTTCCAAGTTATAAATTCTTTTTTTTTTTTTTTTGTCTTTTGTCCTTTAGGGCCATACCCACAGCATATGGAGGTTTCCAGGCTAGGGGTCCAATTGGACCTGCTGCTGCCGGCCTATACCAGAGCCACAGCAACACCAGATCCAAGCTGTGTCTGCAACCTACACCACAGTTCATGGCAACGCCGGATCCTTAACCCATTGAACGAGGCCAGGGATCAAACCCACAACCTCATGGTTCCTAGTTGGATACGTTAACCGCTGAGCCACCATGGGAACTCCTAAAAACCATTTCTACTAAAGCATGCATACAACGAGTAGCCATATAAAACCTTCAGAAGGATCAGTAAAAGCACTCGATAATTTCAACAGCGCTTAAAACAAATGCCCTAATCATTATTTTTAGTACACATCACCCAACAGCAGCAGAATAACTATTCTTTAAAGTGAACATGAAATTTTCCAAAAAAAAATGGCCATAGCATGGACCATAAAATTAGTCCCAATAAATTTCAGAAAATGATTGCAATGTTACAGAGTACATGTTTACTGACCAAGCAGAACAAAAGTCTGTAATCTGCAGCAAGAAGTAATCTAGAAGTTATCTACATATTTGGAAGTTGAACAACACACATCTAAATATACCTTAGATTTAAAAAAGTGGCATTATTTTCAACTGAAGGATAATAAAAATGCAATATTTTACAGTTTATTCATTGTAGTGAAAACACTTTAAAGATATTTTTGTTTAAATATTTCTTTTAGAAAATAAGCAATTTCTAAAATTAATTTTCTAAAATTGAAAATGAAAAAGCAAGAGAAAAAAATTAAAAGCAAATTAAGTAGAGGAAATAAAATTATAGGAGTTCCCTTGTGGTGCAACAGGTTAAGGATCCAATGTTGTCACTGAAGCAGCCCAGGTCACTGCTGTGGCACAAGTTTGATCCCTGACCCAGGAACTTCCACATGTTGTGGAGGCAGCAAAAAAAGGAAGAAATAAAATTATAAATGAATATGAATTATGAGTTTATTTTAATAGCCTCAAACTGGAAACAACCAAAATGTCCATTAACAAGTAAATGGGAAGATATATTTTTTCTAAATTTATATGATGGAATCCTACTTGACAATTTAAAAATTACTTAACCAAAGTACAGAAAAATGATTTTTCTCAAAAACTTTATGTCTCGGAGTTCCCATCGTGGCGCAGTGGTTAACGAATCTGACGAGGAACCATGAGGTTGCGGGTTCGGTCCCTGCACTTGCTCAGTGGGTTAATGATCTGGCGTTGCCGTGAGCTGTGGTGTAGGTTGCAGCCACAGCTTGGATCCCGCGTTGCTGTAGCTCTGGTGTAGGCTGGAGGCTACAGCTCTGATTTGATTCCTAGCCTGGGAACCTCCATATGCTGTGAGTGCGGCCCTAGAAATGGCAAAAAGACCAAAAAAAAAAAAATTATGTTGAATAAGAGAAACCACACACATAATAGTATGTAATACATTATTTCATTGATACTAGATTTGAAAAAACAAACTTAAAACTGTCTTCTGATAGAAATCATCACATTGATATCTTTGGGTGATGAGGCTAAGTGGAAGGAGCATGAGGGAACTTCCTGGAGTGATGTAAATGCTTTATCTCTTAATTAGGTTGTTGATGATGTGTGTGTACAATCATTAAAATGTGTTTTACTGTAGATATAAAATGTTGATATTTTATTGTGTTTAAATTTTACCTGTGTACAATTATGGAAGTTATTTTCATCAGCAAAGCAAAATAAAAATGTTAGTATTACTTCCATATAGAACCATTCTTTTATATATTTGGCATGGCTTTATTGGTACTTCAATGATATTTTTCAAACTGTTCTGTGAAATATGGTGGCAGCAAAATACAACAGCCCTTTACTCAGGAAGCAACTCCTTAACTAACTATATGGAAATGTTTTTTTTTTTTTTTTTTTTTTTTTTTTTGCTTTTTGGGGCTGCACCTGTGGCATATGGAAGTTTCAAGGCTAGGAGTCAAATCAGGGCTGCAGCTGCCAGCCTATGCCACAGCCATAGAAACAGACGATCTAAGCGGCATCTTCTGCCTACACTGCAGCTCACAGCAATGCTGGATCCTTAATCCACTGAGTGAGGCCAAGGATCGAACCCACATCCCCATGCAGACTAGCTGGGTTTGTTACCACTTAGCCATGACAGGAACTCCTGGAAATGATTTTTGGATCGAATAAATTTATTGCTTTCTAAAAATACTGAAATACTATTTTTATTTTTATTTTTGGCCCCCATCACCTTTTCTGTTTGTTTGTTTATATAGAAAGTGAATAGATCAGTAGGTAGGTAAGCAGTGAAAGCACAAAGAGCCCAGAAATAATATAATTAGTTGCGGGACTTTAAAAAGATATTCTTGACTAGTTCGTTCATATACTTATTAACAAGCCATGTGAGTCTGAAATTTCTGGCCTTGTTTAGAGGTATATTGGTGAGAAAATTAAGAACTACATTACTGTGGCATAAATTTCATCTGTATGAAGTTAAGAGAAAAAAATGCATGAGATAGCTGGACCTTTAGATATCTCAGTTGAGATCTATGATAACTGAACTATAGTAAATATTTTCTTCCTTATTTATTGCTTTGTGGATACTAGATGAAATAATATAAATAAAATATTTGAAACTCATAAATATAAGACATTAGAGTAATGTACCATATGTTTCATTAACTAAACTGCTTTACAATAAATATAACAAGTTTAACTTGGCCTGTAGCAGGGTTTTTAAAATATAATTCTAGAAATTTTATTTGTAAGGAGACATCAAAGTTTATTTTGGCTGATGTACAAGCAGAAATATCACTGTATATATTTATTGAATTATGCTCTCATTATATGCTTCTGTCAGTCATTGTTGTTGAATTCCTTTATCTGCTTGGTTTGAATAATTATCTTATGTATTCATAGGTTAGCTGACAGCAAGAGGAAACAAAGACATGTACAGAAGAAATACTGCTTATTCTGTAAGTTTTCTAACAAGCACGTTTGTTATTTTAAAATCTAGGTTTCTATACATATGGATTATATAAATATACATTGTGAATTTGTGCAGTTGTGTTTGGGATAATTACTAATATATATATATATATGTATATATACTAATTGTATCCCAAACATAATTGCACAATATATGGACATGGATTACCAATATACATGGATAAATAGTGTAAGTAGCAACTAAAATATTCCCTTAAAAACTCCCGTCATGGCTCAGTGGTTAACAAACCCAACTGGCATCCATGAGGACGCAGGTCCGATCCCTGGCCTTGCTCAGTGGGTTAAGGATTCAGCGTTACCGTGAGCTGTGGTATAGGTCGCAGACACGGCTCAGATCCCATGTTGCTATGGCTGTGGTGTAGGCTGGCAGCTGCAGCTCTGATTCAGTTCCTAGCCTGGGAACCTCCATATGCTGCCAGTGCAGCCCTAAAAAGACAAAAAACAAACAAACAAAAATTCCCTTAAACAATAAATTTAATCATAAACCACTTTTTGGGAAAAACATGAAAGAACAGTGTCTTATATTTAAAAAATGAAATCTATAAGAATGGAGTATGAAACAATATTAGGAGAGTTCAGTCTCTATTAGCAAGAACATAATTTGCTCCTTATAACTATACATTGTACTGCTGTAATATACAAATCATAATTAAAAGCATTTTTTAATCTGTAAAACAAAAAACAATATAGAGGAAATATAGAATGTTTAGGAATATCACTTAGTGAATGCACCCTAAATTTTTCCTAAGGAAGGATGTTTTTATCAGGAGTTTGTTTCTACCAAAGTATTTTATAATAGAAGATAAATAGAGATAAATTGGCGCAAAGAGAAAACAGTATCAAAACTGTTTCAAATTTTTGTTTAAATTTCATGGAGCTATAGATGGCAACATGGGGTACATTGAAAATCACTGCTCTTCATTCTATAACTTCAGTAAAAAAGGAGAATGAATTAAGACATGCAGAAATCTTTGGGTAAACTATGATATACTAAAGAGCGAATTTATATTTCTCTTAGAAGAAATATTTTAGTCATGATCTTGCTATTTTGCCTAGGTTTACAAAAAACAAAAGCAATATTTGACAAATTGCCCAGCTCTTTCAATAGATTTCTTTTAGAGCTAAGTTGTCCAATTTTACAGGCTATGCAGTTAAACTTTACCACATACTCACTGTCTCTTCAGTTCACACTGTGTTGTGTAAATTCAGCAAAAGTATACTGCTAATGACTAGCCACAGTTAATTTTTATAAGTAATTTATACATGAGTATGTGTTACAGAATTAAAAATTAGATTCAACAATATTATCTCTCTAGAAAATATTTTTTATTCTATAATTTTTCACCATTCTGTATTTATTTCTGTCACTCACTGTAATTGTCCCTTAAATATTTTTGGTTACTATTTTTTAATGCCTATTCATCTTTTAAAATATGGAACTCTTGAAATAGAAGGATTGTATATACCTTGCTACCAATGTATTTTCAATAACTGACAGAACGCCTGGCACGGAATAAGCATCAGTATACCATATTGAATAATATATGGTTAACTAAATTAGCATGAATTCTATTTACGGAATTCTCTTCCACTAGATGGTAAAAGAAAAGCTACTGTGGCTATCTGCTTTTTGCACTGCTGACATAATAGAAAGAGGATATAATGATTGGAGGGAGTCATTATCTTTAAAGATGATTCTATGTTTTAAAAGCTTGTAGAATGATGAGGTAAACCTCTTTTAAGAAATGAAGAGGTTATTAAGTATTGAGGACAAAATGGCAGCCCAAATTGTGGCCCAGTGACCAGAAATTACATACAAATGCAAATCTAGAGAATTCACGGAATTTCCAGCTGGTCATCTACGGGAGGGGAGAAGTTCTAATCCTGAGACTTCTATCACATTGAATGAGTAATTGTAGGAAACTGCAATATGAGATGGAAAGGAGAGAAACAAGGACCTGTAACTAGCTGAATGAAGCAAAGGTCTAGCAGGACAAAGTGGAAAGGGTAGGGTGAGGATTTGAAAATATCCTAAATTCCTGGTAGTAAGGTCAACTGGCACTGTATTTAAAGATTTGTTTTGTTTGTTTGCTTGTTTGTTTGTTTCCTTTACAATGCGTATTTGCAGTTATGGTCTTTTGTGTTTCAGGGGAGGTATTGTTTTGTGTGTTTCTTTGGTTGGTTTGTATTTTCATACTTCATTCTTCTTGCTGGGCAATGGAACAATGTTTATAAAATGCATGGATTCAAGAAGAGGAAGGGCAATCTACTAATACCTTGGTGTTAATTCTTTATTATTATTGTCTGGCTGAATCAGGGACAGAGTAGGGTGGGGTTAGAGGTGATGACCAGGGATTACTTCATTTGATGCACAAGGTCTTGACGTTCTTATCCCTTCTATGAGATAATCTCACACAATTTTTCCTATGCAAATGCTCCTGGAAGAGGAATGGCTGGATTTTTCTAAATTTCTTGCCACTGCTCTCTGTTCTCTTTTTTGTTTCACTACATATAGCTGCCTCTGGCTGCTGCAGCTTTTATTGAAACTATGAAATTCCCCATCCGCTTTCATCTCCTTCTGGATCTGAAAACTATTTATCCTCTATTAATTTTATGAAGATAGTTCAATCACTACAATTTCTCACTCTATTGACCAAACTTGTTTTGCGTATTTTATATTTTGGTGCCTCCCACAGAAACAGCATCTTCAAAATCATGTTGTATTTGAGTCTGGAAAACCTTCAAGTTCTAAGTGTTGAAGCCCTAGTCCCTCATACTCTGTCTTGTCTTTCTATTATTGACAACTCATCATCTTGAATCACACTTCTATTTATACTGAATATATTTTATACATTAATAAAGATCTATTATTAGTGTTCTTTCAAATGCTCATATTTATATATCACATGATACATTAATTTTATGGGCGTTCCTGTCATGACTCAGTGGTTAGCAAACCTGACTAGCATCCATGAAGATACTGGTTCAGTCCCTGGCCTCGCTCAGTGGGTTGAGGATCTGGCGTTACCATGTGCTGTGGTGTAGGTGGCAAATGTGGCTCAGATCTGGCATTGCTGAGTCTCTGGCATAGGCCAGTGGCTAGAGCTCTGATTCTACCCCTGGCCTGGGAACATCCATATACTGTGGGTGTGGACCTAAAAAGACAAAAAGACCAAAAAAAAAGTTTTATTTTTTGAGTTACTTATTTTCCCTGTCAACTTCAAAAATACTTCTGTGTCTATGTAGAATACTGTCTGATCCTGTCTTCTTGGTTACTTTCAGAGAACTAGAGTAAATTTGGGTTAATATTTCAGAGGTAATCAGTGAGACAGAAAACAAATATTTTCATATTTCTAGATATGAAAATAGTCACTGAATCCCACAGTGTTTGGCCCTGTTATCGAGGATTTTTAAGTGTTATGTATTTGTTTTCATTTTCCCTTCAGTTTTGTATTATCTGAGAGAAACTTGCTACCATTATAATTCTTAGTCTTCAATGTTTAGCTCAGTCCCTTTGCTAAATTTAGAAAGTATAGTCATAAATATACTGTGATAGTTATGTTATTCATAATTGTCTAAATTAATTTCAACTCACTTTAATAAAAAATCCATAAAATGATTAGTTTGCATAATAGAATTCTATATGGAGAGTTTTTCATGATACAGCTTTTTGTCATACATATATTCTCAATAGTCTATTGATATTTAATATCTATTAATAATTTGACACTACATCTTTATTAAAATCTGAATGAATTATTAAAATTCAGCAGAGTTAGCAGGTACTTTCTTTTATAGTAAATGTTTATTTTACATCAGGTTTTTGTTATTGTTGTTGAACCAGAAGTATGTGTTAAAATTCTAAGAAGCTTGCTTATAAAAGTCTTTGTACTTGGTTTTAGATTGCTAAGGAAAGAAGTTGGAAAAGAACAGGATCATAGATCTGGCTATATCAGGTAGTTCTAAGAGTAATTCCCCTTTAGTCTTAATGCCACATCCTAACATTAAGACTAAAGGGAATTAAAAAGATAAACATATTTTGTCTAGACCCTTTTCTGAAAAGAATCCTAATAAGGTTGTTAGGGTTTATTATAAGAAATTTAGGAAGCAGCTAGAGCTCAGTAGTCCTCCTTGAAATTGAGCAGAAATAACAGCCAGTATCTGCCAAGCAGATTATTCACCGTATACTAGCAGGTAAGTTGTGGAAATTAAAAACACGATGAGGTACCACTTCACATTCACAAGAATTATTATAGTCAAAAGTGATACCAAGGATTGCTGAGGTTGTTGAGGACTTTAAATCTGCATAAATTATTGAGCAGAATATAAAGGAGCAGCCATTTTGAAACAAAAAGGTCAAATATTATGTTACCCATAATATCTTGCTCTTGAGAGAGTAATTGGGAAACTAATAACAAAGGCAAGAATCCTTGTTAGTTGGACATAGGACATGAGTAATTCCTCTATAGGTGGAAAATGACACATGAGGCAAAGAGAAACCCAAGTAAAATCCTGACCACTTGGAGAGACTAAAAAGTAAATGAGAAACATATGTCTTTTTGTGCCCACAAGGTTCATCCAAATCCAACAAAAACTCAATACGAATCTTGCATGAGATAACTCAGGCAAAAATCCAGTGCCAGAAAGAAATAAGCATACTTCTGAATGACATGACTACTACAGATGACAGGCACTGATATTTGGTTCTTAAAAAGGTTAATAGAATTTAAATTAAATAGAACTTTTTTAGGCAACATGCAATAATGGTGTTAATAAACTGCTCTCTATTGACTTATGTCTGGAAAATAAGTGGATTATTTAAATGAATTTGAATAAGTATCATCCATACAAACAATATATCAAATGATGGAAAAACAAGAAACTCCAAGCTCATTACTTATATATAGTTATAACATATTCTTCATTCATATAATGTGTACTTTCTTTTAGTTTTTCTTTTTTTGGGGAGCAGTTTTAAAAATTCTTTGAATTCTATTAGTTACAGAAACTTTGCGTTTATCATCACTGGTCAACATAAAGTCTCTGTTTCTTCTTTTTTTTTTAAAGTGAAATTAGTTGGTTTCTAATGTTCAGAAAAATGATTCAGTTACATATATACATACACATATATACATACATATGTTCCTTATGTATCCTTTTCTATTATAGTTCTATTACAAGATACTAAATATAGTTCTCTGTGTTATACAGCAAGGCCTGGTTGTTTTACTCTTTTATATATAGCATTTTTATTGGCTAACCTAAAACTCCTAATATGGTTAATTTTACTATGCAAAAGTGTGTAAGTTTGACTAGGTGTCATTTGTATATTTTTGCTTTTATTTCTATTTCCTTTGGAATTGGCCTAAGGAAACATTGCTACAGTTGATATTAGAGAAAGTTTTTCCCTATTTTTCTTCTAGGAGTTTTATGGTGTCATAGTTTATATTTAAGTCTTTAATTCCTTTTTAGTTTATTTTGGAGTATGGTGTTAGGGTGGGTTCCAACATTGCAGCTGTCCAGCCTTCTTAACACTTAAACTTGATAAAGAGACTAAATTTTATCCATTGTATATTTTTATTTATTTATTTATTCATTTGTCTTTTTGCCATTTCTTGGGCTGCTCCTGCGGCATATATAGTTTCCCAGGCTAGGGGTCTAATCGGAGATGTAGCTGCCAGCCTACGCCAGAGCCACAGCAACGCAGGATCCAAGCCGCGTCTGCGACCTACACCACAGCTTATGGCAACGCCGGATCGTCAACCCACTGAGCAAGGGCAGGGATCGAACCCGCAACCTCATGTTTCCTAGTCAGATTTGTTAACCACTGCACCACAACGGGAACTCCCCATTGTATATTTTTTTACCTCATTTGATGAAGATTAATTGACTTTTGATGTGTAGGTTTATTTCCAAGCTCTGTATTCTGTTCCATTGATTCATGTGTCTGTTTTTGTGGCAGCACCATGCTATATTTAGTTCTTAGGTGTGTGATGATTGCTGATTGTTACTACCTTCCTAGGGGGGTTGATTTTTATTTTGGTGACAAGAGCCTGCACTGAGTCTTGAGCAGGACCTCTTTGCTCTGTGGCTATCACAGCCCTGTCAGGCACAGGTGTGGTTATAGTTGTTAGAATAGAAGCCCCCACATGCTGTTTTGAACTTCATTGTGAGGTAGGTAAAACTGGAGCACTCTAGCTGGGAGGAGAGCCACTGAGTATTCCTCTGCAGGAGCTGTCCACCAGGAAGTGTGCTCTGTGGTATCATCTGGTACCCATTGTTTGAGGTTAGAAAGTACACTCTTGTTGACATTGCTCTCAACTCAAACTCAGCCTGGGAATTGCCTAATGTCCCTCAGAAGGTAAGCACAGATCTGCTGAAGCCTGGCACCTGGACACACTATAGTTGCATACTTGACCTGCCTTGGGATCTAAAGGAATCGACCCAGGCCCCACTTCCACCTGTGTGTACTTATTCCCACAAAGCCCACTTCTGCTGAAGTTGGCCCTGCTCCAGCCAAGGGAACATTAGTAATTCACCTGGATGTCCATCAGGTGCTGCTTTACAAATCTCCTGGTTAGAGTAACTTGTAGGAGGCTGCACACATGCTGGAAATGAGTTCAGATTTTAGCCCCAAGTCCTTATGTGCTTGGATATTCCCAGGACTCTTTGAGGTGAAGCTGTGCCTGCTGTGCACACTTCAAGAATGATACTAACATTGCAGGACCTAGACTCCATCCTGTGCACACCCCAAGTTGCAGCCTGGACCTTACTCCTGTCCCCTAAGGCTGTCTGCAGGCAACCAGCTTCAGTCATCTCCCCAGGTCTGTCTGCTGAAGCCTGAGTTTCAGCATTCAAGACTCATGCCCACCAGCAGATACATGTTTTGGGCTGAGTAGTACAGGAAGGTAGCCTCTTTCCCTTCTGCCTGCCGCAAACCAGCTGCTGCACTCTCTAAATCTTTGAAGCTCCCTAGCTGATGAAGGGGGTTCCTCAGCTTGAGGACAACTTTTATCTTTCATATCCAATTCCTTTCTTTTTTTATTTTCATCCTTCCTACACAGTTAGCAGTGATCTTTCTTGCAGCTTTTGTTATATGAGATCTTCTGCCAGCATTAAGTAGGTATTCTGAGAGAATTGTTACACATGTAGATGTATTTTTGATGTATTTGTGGGAAGAGGTATGTTCAGTGTCTTTCTATTTTGCCATCTTATCTCTGCCAACTCTCTGTTTTTTCTTTTCTTTTCTTTGCACTTAAAATCTCCATTCCCCTTTTTTTCCCCTCCTGTAATTGCCTAGGAATCCCTTCTCTTTGTTTTACATGTGTTGTACATAAATTTGAAAACATAAAAATCAGGCAAAATTTGAACACTAGGAAACCTACATGCTGACAAAGAGAAATGACTGTTTTGGACTGTGTTTTGTGGAGGAAAAATTTAAAACATTCCTGTAACAAGAAATATCCTCATTTGGATTTGGGAATAGCCTACCTGAAAATTAATCAAGACTTCTAGGAAATAAATATAATTAACTGCTCTTTAAAAAGTGTTTTACACAGAAAAGTTGAGCCATGAAAATAGAATAGAATTCAATGTGGTCAGAGAGGAAAAGAAGAGGAGAGAAGAAGAGAGAGTATGACAGAGTAGTAAATAAAGAGATGAGAGTAAAACAGCTTTAATGTCTATTCTAGAAGGGAATTCTAGAATGAAAAGAGAAGATTTTAGAATGAAAAGAGAGGATTCATAATATTCAATAAGAAAATGGATAAATTTATGCAGAATTAATGATGTGATTGTAAGGGTGCTATGGTTCAAATGTATTGAGGTTTAATTTATATATAATAAATTCAACTATTTTTAGTGTACTGGTTGATGCTATTTTATATATACATATACTGCTATTCTACTGTGTAGACCATTTCCATCAACCCAGAATGTTCCCCTTTCCCAGTTCTTCTGGCTTTTCCCAGTTATTCCACCACCACCCTTCCTAGTCTCCACTCCAGGTAACTATAGATCAGCTTTCTTTTACTGTACGTTAGATTTATCTTTTCTAGTGTTTCATAAGAACTTAAGCTCATAGTGTGCCTTTTTGTGTCTGACTTCTTTTAATTCAGCATACTATTTTCTGTGTGTGCATGTGTGTGTGTGTTTGCCTTTTCTAGGGCCATTCCCACAGCATATGGAGGTTCCCAGGCTAGGGGTCTAATTGGAGCTGTAGCCGCCAGCCTACACCAGAGCTACAGCAATGCGGGATCCAAGCCTCTTCTGCGACCTACACCACAGCTCACGGCAACGCCAGATCCTTAACCGACTGAGCAAGGGCAGGGATCGAACCCGCAACCTCATGGTTTCTAGTCAATTCATTAACCACTGAGCCATGATGGGAACTCCCAGTGTGTGACTTTTTAAGGCTGGAGGTTCCCATGCTAAGGTCGAATTGGAGCTGTAGCCTTGGCCTACATCACAGCTACAGTAATGTGGGATCCAAGCCGCATCTGTAACCTACACCATAGCTCACGGCAATGCCAGATCCTCAATCCACTGAGTGAGGCCAGGGATCAAACTGTGTCATCACGGATACTGGTCAGATTTGTTTCCGCTGAGCCGCGATGGGAACGCCTCAGCATACTATTTTTGAGAGTCATCCAAACTGTATATGTGAGCATTTGGATATTTTAAATTCTTATTGTTGAATAGCAGTCCATTGTGAGTGTACACACATGCATTGCACCCACAGACACATATATACATGTTTGCTTATATATTCACCTGTTGATGGAAATCTAATATGTTTTAATTTTCTGGCTATGGAGAATAAAGAACATTTTATGTTTTGCTTCTTTTGGATGGAGTTGTTGGGTTGTATGTATAAATTTATAAGAAACTAACAGTCTGTTTTCCAAAGGCTTCTTTCCAGTTATTCCTTATCTTTGCCAGCATTTGATACTATTAGTTATTTTAATTTTTCCTATTATGTAGTGTGTTTGTAGCTATAGCTTACTATGATTTTATCTCATTCCCTTGATAATTAATAATGTTGAAATCTTTTCATGTGCTAATAGAGCTTTATATCTTCTGTAAATTATCTCTTGAAATAATTTAGTCATTGTTAAATTCTAGTTTAAATTGGTGATTTTAAGTGTATTTGTGTATTTTATTTTTTTAAATCAGTTCTTTATATACTCTTGAGAGTGATTCTTTGTCATGTCTGTATGAACCTGTAGCATTTTACTTCTGGTCTGTGAATTTCCTTTTTCCTTATTTATCACTGTCTATCAAAGGTTTTTATCTTGATAAAGTCCAATTTATAAATTTCCCTGTTATGATTTGTGCTTTATCTGTCCTATGAGTGATATCTTTGCTTATTCCAAAGTCGCAAAGATTTTCTTATGGAAAAATCTTATTTTCTCTTAGAAATTTCATAATTTTAATTTTAAATTTAGACTAGTGAGTGGTTTAAATTTAAGTATCCTTATGTGAGCTCTTATTATTACTTTTTCCAGTAAGTCTTAAAATCAGGTAATATAGTTCTTCCACTTAATTCACTCCACCCAAAAATGAAATTGTTTTCTCTTTTCTTAGTTCTTTGCATATTGGTATGAAATGTTATGCTAGATTTTTAATTTCTCCAAAATTCGTTCTTGGATTTTGTTTGAAATTCTATTTAACCTATTAGTTATTTAGGAAGAATTCTACCTTGACAATATTCTGCAGCTTCCAATCCAAAACATGGTACATCTTACCATTTGCATAAGCCTTTTTAAGTTTATCCCAGCAATGTTTATATCATTAGGTACAAAGGGTCTTGCATAGATTTTGTTAAACTCATCAGTATTTCATGTTTAGGCATGTTATTGTAAATGGTATTATTTTAAATTTTTAAATTTACATTTTTGTTGCTAATATTTAGAAATATAATTGAATTTTTAATGGATTTTATCACTAAACTCAAGTATGAATTCTAAAAGTTGTTTTGTGGTTCCTATGTGGGTAATGTTTTCACTTGTGGAAAAAAGACAACTTTTGTTACTATTTCCAAAGTCTTTCATTTCCTTCTCTTGAGGCAATGGTTAGAGACTCCAGAACAATTTCAAATAGAAGTAGGGTTAGCGAATGTTTTTTTCCCCACTGTTAAAGGGAAAGCCTATAATATTTCACCACTAAGGATAATGTTAGCTGTAGTTTTCTTTTTTGTTCTTGTATTTTTTCATAATGTTCTTTATCATTTTTTTCATAATGTTCTTTATCAGACATTTTCTCCTTTCCTAGTGTTTTTTCTGTTTTTCAAAAAGCTTTTAAATAGATGTTGAATATTATTTGATACATTTCTTTTTCAGTATATTGAGGTGACCACTTCAGCTTTATCCTTATGCATGTTTAGATATTTATGTCACTGTTTATCCCAACAATGATAAATAAACTTTATCTCATATCAAGTTATATGTAATGAAGACACAACTTAGTATACTAGATAATTACCAAAAAAAAAAAAAATCAGATCCCAAAAACAAAGAGAAAGAGGTTATATATGAGGAATTCACACATAGGACTTATCTTAATAGTAAATATGTAAAGAGAATAGAATGGAATAATAGCTTCAAAATGCTCAGAGTAAATAACTACCAATTTATTCTTTCTTCAAAAGAAAGTGTTATTTATGGTTAAGAATAAAATCAGACTAAAAACTAACAAAAACAAACAAACTTCTAAAGATTGTTATCAAGAAAGATGTGGCTCGAATCTTTCATTGCTGTGGCTGTGCCACAGACTGGTGGCCATACCTCTGATGTGATTCGATCCCTAGCCTGGGAACTTCTGTATGCCATGGCTGCAGCCCTAAAAAGACCACAAAAAAAAAAAAAAAAAAATGAAGACAAGCCTAAAGATAATAAGAGAAGTTATGAAAAATATGCCAGTTGAATATAACAAGAAAACAATTCAGTGTTTAGGATAAAGATAAGGAAAACAAAAAAGCAAAATAAAACAAACGAAAACAAGATTTCTATTTTACTGGTAAATAATTTAACATCACATGCTTATATCCTACTTGATATAGTTTAACTCTTGTGTAGAATTCTGGAGAATATACCCACAAAATATTACTTATCATATCTATATTTCCCCATATTTCTGTTCTATCACCATGAAAAATGAGCATATTCACATAACCTTATATACCAAGAAAGGGAATTCTCTGGTGGTAATTGCCCAGGAATGTATTTCTGAGACATGGATATATGCTATATAATTTTATCAAGTTCTGAATCTTTCTTAATTTTTTAAAAGAATATAGCCAATTTGCAATTTTGTCATGAGCCAGTGATGTTTCCCAGATCTGTAACATTAGTATTATCATTTAATTTTTGTCAACCATATCATCAGAAATTATCTCATATATTAATCTGCATTTCCCTTACCGTGAATTTATTAGTTTAGTTTTAATTTAACCTGAATTTTCTAGTTAAGTTTAATTTCTCACCATATTCATGTTCTTAGCTCAATTTCCTATTTTTCCTCTCTCATTTGTTTTATAGAAGTTCCTCTTAAATTCTTGATGCTAATCCCTTGTTGGTTGTAGATGGTTGTAAATATCAAAGTCCAGGCTGTGACTCCATCTGTTAACTTTGTTTATGTGCTTCATTGAATAGAAATCCATTAATCTTAAGATTTATACTTCGTACATCTTCAATATGAAAAACTTAGAATATTTCCTTCACTCCAAATTCCCAAAGAGGACTTTTTAAAATCACAGTAAAGTTAAAGAGTAGAATTCCCTTTACTTCATTCCCCTCTCAGCATCCGTAGCTTTATAAAGGCAGCATTTTCATATTTTTAATTAGTTTAGGTATTCTTTTCATACAAACTACTACCTAAATTCATTAATCAAATGTCATCTCAAGCTCAAATATCCTTGCCTTATTCTATTATTTAGTGCTTAATTCCAGGGTATGTATTAACTTCAAAAAAATGGGCTGCTCTTAATGGGATATCCTATAGAAGTGCTATCTTTTCTCACTAAGTAGAATTTATCTGTGAAGTTAATATATACATGAATCAGTGGAACATACATGAAAAAGAGAATAACAAAAACTTGCTGCTATCAGTTTTCACCTATATGCAGATGACACTGAAGTTCATATCTCCAGAATTACTGATTTCCATTATTATTATCAAATCATCAATGAATATTTTCATTTTGATTTGAAGGACAAACTGCTTAACGAAATAAGTATGAACTTGTTAGAAAGATTTGTGTCTGAATACTGATTCTGCCACTTACTGAGTTACTTCTTTGATTTTGTCCTTCCCCATGTAAACAGCAGAGATAATAATATTGACAATAATTTATATGAAAAAATAAATAATTAGCATTTACAATTACCCAGGTATTTTGTTAAAACTTTAATGTGCAATGGTGTAAAGAAGTTTTACAATAATATGGTGAAGTAAATTATGAATTGCCTTTTAGGAATGAGGAAAGTTTTTGGGAGACTAAATCAGCTTCCACCTAACTTGCAACAGCAATAAGAAACAGTGAAGGAAAGATTCACACTTACTTTTGCCTAACTCAGAAGTTCATAGTTTTAAAAATAATGCTGCACTGTTACTCATTTTTAAAAGTAGATGTTTCACTAACAAATTAAATATAACAGAATCATTCTGAAAAGTCATCCTTCCACACTTCACTGTCTCTCAACACCTAGCTCCTATCAGTTGCTGTTAAAATGGTGTTTTATTTATACGACCTTACAAACTTTTAAACATGGAGTCATGCATGGCTTAGTAGCCTTCTTTAGATGCAGTACCCAATCAGTAATCATCTCCTGGTTATTATTTATTTATTTATTCTTTTTAGGGCCACACCTGTGTTTCCATGCTAGGAGTTAAATCAAAGCTGCAGCTGCCAGCCTACGCCACAGCCACAGCAATGCCAGAATCAAGCTTCATCTGTGACCTATGCCACAGTTTATAGCAATGCCTGATCATTAACCCACTGAGAGAGGCCCAGGATTGTACCCTCATCCTTATGGATAATAGTCAGGTTTTTAACTCACTGAAACACTTTGGAAACTCCCTGATTATTTTATATTTAGAATCATTTCTATAATCCATTTTTAAAATTATTTTTTTGTATTAAAGTATAGTGTATTTGCAATGTTGTGTCAATTTCAGCTATACTTCGAAGTGACCCAGTTTTATAAATATATATATGACATAAATATTTAAGACATATATATATGTGTGTGTATATATTCTTTTTCTCATATTATAAGAAGTGAGAAATTCCCATGACTTAGCTCTTTTGTAAAGCAACTATACTATTCTACATTCCTACCAGGATATATCTGAGGTATCCAATTTCTCCATGTCCTCGATAATACTAGCTGTTGTTGTTATTATTATCATTACCACTATCCTTGCATTCTTGTGAGTGTGACTAGACATCTTTTTGTGGTTTTGATTTGAATTTTAATATAGTGACTAATAATTTTGAACATCTATTCATATACTTATTAGTCATTTATCTTCTTTGAAGACACACCTTTTCAAATCCTTTGCCCATTTAAACCTTAGTTATTTGTCCTTTTATTCTTCAATTGAAATAATGTTTATACCTTCTCGGTGCAAGTCCCTTATCAGATATATGATTTACAAATATTTTCTACCATTTGAGGGATTGTTTTTTTAGTTTCTTGATGGTGCTTCGAAGCACCAAAGTTTTAATTGTGATAAAGTTTATCTGTTTTTCTTTTGTTGTTGAGATTTGATGTGTCAATATTCATGAAACTGTTGCCCAACACAAGGTCATAGAAATTTATGTGTAGGTTTTCTTCTAAGAATTTAATAGTTTTTAATAATTTTAGGTCTTATATATTCAGGTCTTTTGATCCATTTTGAGTATTTTGTGTATGATGTGAGGTACAGGCTCACCTTGATTCTTTACAAGTGGTATCTACTTATCCTGATACCATTTGTTGGTCAGAATATTATTTCCCATTGAATTATCTTGTAACCTTTGTCAAAAAAAATGCCTATACACATAAGAATTTAAGACTTTCAATTCTATTTCATTTATCTTTATAGCTATTCTTTTGTCAGTACTATAGAAATTCTGTCACTGTAGTTTTGTATTAAGTTTTGAAATTGAGAAATACCAGTCCTCCAATTTTGTTCTTTCCCCAAACTATTTTTACTCTTCTGGGTCCCTTGTAGTTCCATAGGAATTTCATAATCAGTTTGTCAATTTCTCCAAAACAAAGTAAACTGGGATTTTGATGAAGATTACATTGAATCTATAAATTAATTTTAGAAGTATTATCTTAACATACTAATTTCAGTCTATGCTGAACATATGATGTCTTTTCATTTATTTAGGTCTCTTTTATGTCGTTTCAAGAAATTTTCATAGTTTTCAGTGTAATAGCCTTGTTCCTGATAGGTAGACTTATTTCTAAATAATTTATCCTTTTTCGATGCTATTGTAAATGGAGTCATTATATTTTCATTTTAAATTTTTTCATTAATAGTGCATAGAAGTACAACTATCTTTTGTGTCATAAAATTTCTGAACTCTTTATTATTTGTAATGATATTTGGTAATGTAATGGTTTTCTACACATAAAACTATATTCCTCTGCTTCAAAGATTCAACTATCTTAAGAGTTCTTGATGAGAGCTGAAATAAATAAATACTTGCACTAGGCACACATTGATCTTTTCTCAAGATAGGAGATGAGAGAAATGCCACCTGTGTTCAATAAAGAGTCAATCCATACAATTTTTTGAGAATTTCCAGACATGGTAACTCTCTCTGTAATTCATTACAATGGAGGTAATGTACACACATCCACATTCATACAGTAACTCTGGAGAGTTACTGTTGTTTGAATATGGGAAAAAGCTTTTAACTTTCTCTGTGCCTAAGTTTTTTCAACAGAAAAATGCATATAAAAAATCCTCCCTTATTGAGTTCTTTTTATATTAAAATAAATGTTTATAGAGAAAGTATCTAGCACATTTCCTAGTTGCTACCTGATACTTAATAGATATCAAATACTTTGCCCTCATCTCCTTTGCCAAAGAAAAGATGGTTACGTTCTTAAAGAAGAAGAGCATTTATGGCACACAATATAATGTTCTTTCCCTCTCCTCTAACAATCAATACATGCTGGACAATACTGTTACAAGTTTAAAAAGTCTTACAGTCAGCTTCAGGGGTAGAGTCCACTTACTCAGATGCCTCTTTAATCTTCCTTGTCTGCTTGGCAAACAATCTCTTTGAGTATGGCATATGCCTGAGGTAAAGAGCTATGGGTGATAGTATTATAGATTTAAAACAAATTGTCAGATTTAAAAGAAAATTCTCCTAAATGACTGAATAAGAAAAATAATAGAAGCTAGCTTTCTAGAAAGAGAAGGGGGAGACTTCTGCACATAAATAAATTCATCACTGTTTAAGACTTTATTTAAATAAATAAAGAAATCTGGAAAAACTACAGAATCTCTTAAACATGATGTTCCCCAAGGTCCATAAAGAATTAAGTGATCACTGTCAGGAGAGGGAACAAATGTATACTTGTGTGAGAGTGAGAGAGAGAGAGTGTGTGTGTGCGTGTGTGTGTGTGTGTGTGTGCATGTGAATAAATGCTGCTGCACTTTAATTTACAAATTTGGAAAATAATGTGAAGTGAATTGGTAAAGATGAAAAGGTGTCTATATAAAAAAATAAGTAACATAAATGAAGTGTTTTCATCAACTATGAGAATCTGCTTCTGTATTATATGTAGATTGTATATCTAAAATATAAATTAGCTGATCTGCAGTTATTCCTTTGGGTTTATTTAATGAAAATTGTATGTCATACAAAGTCAGTACTGCATTACTAACCTCAAAATGGCACTTCCATATTACAAGATTTAGCTTCATATTCTTTTAGTAATATTTTTCCTTCAGCCAAAATCTAGCCTTAACACTAAGGTTATGCCAACAACCTTGAAGGAGGAGGCTGCAAAATACTTGACCTTCTCTCAAGCCATGTATAACAAAATGATCAAAATTGGGCTGCTTTATGAATCAGAGGATGAGCCATATTCTTTTTGAATAAAGAGAACAACAAAAGAAATCTATCTTCTCTCATCTCCTTTTTTTATGGCTTTCATTAGAATAATCAGATGTTCCAAGTGCATCCAGACTCTTAATTGCCTTTTCAAATGTGCATATTTTTCTTTGCTTCTCAATAGGAACCTCACAACACATTTAGAGATAAGACGCTTGTCTATGACTTTCTAACTTAAGATGAGCAGTAGTTTCCAACAGCTGAATCTTGATCTTCATCTTTTGTTAATTTTGTTGTTTAAGTACAAATGTGCACACACGCATGTTAAGTTAGCCAAAAGAAACTGAAATAATAAAGCAGTCAAAAGAAATAAAAATATAACAGCTATGGTGAAAAACTGAGAGCAAGGAGAAATGCATTTTGAATCTTGATGAAATCGTAAAGATTTTTTTCTGCCTTAATTTACAAAAATATAGCAAAAAATTAGAAAAAGTGTTTCTAAAACATGAAAATTCAATCTACTATTATTAGTATCTCCACTTTTAAGCATTCACATACCACTGAGAAAAAAATAAATCCCCCAAAGGTTTAAACTTTTTAACCTATTACAAGTCAGTAATATGAAGTAGAGGTAGGAGAAAGGTTTGAATCTCTAATGTGAGCTTCAGTTCTTATCCTTTCAATTTTATCTTTGCAATCAGTAAATCGCTAGGCTTGGTGATAATATATGCATATGGAAAAGGACTAATTTATTTTCATGAAGACTATTAATAGTTTGCAAGAGAGAAAAAGTAATTAACTATAACTTCCAGCCTTATAATAACCATAAACTTATTAAACCTCTTCTCAGTAATATTTTGAGAATACTGATGCAGTATGTCTTTGAAGATCAAGTAGTACTGGATTTGCATGCAAATATTTAAGAAGTTAATTAAAATGTGAATTATTTTTGAACTATAATTCTGGTTATATTGTAAAAATGCATTGCAATTATTACTTAAGCATGCAGTTTTTTCTTCTTTTTGCATCATTAGTATTTCTGATTATGTCTGTTTTGGGTCATCAGAATTCAGTGCAACCGCTAGAGACAGTGGTATGGACTACAGAGATGGAGAAAATTGTATTTTAATAGTTTCCTCTTTCTTTCTTTCCTTTTTTTTTTTTTACAAGTAATGAAACTAATAAATTTACCCTTTATTTTGAGTATCCTATTTTTATGTTGAATAATGAAATCTGATAGTTAAGATTAAGTGAAAGTGCTTTCATATTTTTGCCCATTTTCAGGATATGAAGAAACAGACCTTATGCCTATAACCACACGAGGGTAATTAGTGGTTCTAGGTTATTTCACTACAGCTCATTATGTTAAATTTCTGTCTTAATATCTGTATCCATATTAGAACAAAATTAGGTATTTTTCAGATTATCCTAAAATATCAACACAAATGCATACACATCTATGTTTCAAATAGTTTGCTTTCTTGAATTTACTATCACTGTAATAGTTGAGTGTGACTGTAGGTTCCAAGCTACTTACCATTTTACATGCAACTGAGTCTAAGTTTTAGAAACAGCCTGTACTAGCAAATATTTGGATAGAGGTAAATAATTAGTGTCTTAAAGATTTATGTTTAAGTAATTTCATTAACTAATATTTACTTTAATTTAACACTTAGTAAATTAATTATCAATGGAGGTGTATTTATATTGTCTAAATATAGGCAAGTAATGTAACTTAGAAAATTCACATCTTTTATAAATATTTTTCACCAAAGACATTTGTCGTGTATTTGCACAAAATGAAGCCTTCTTAAAAGAAAAGAAAAATTAATGGAATGAGTTGTGAGTGAATAGTTTTGAGCTAAGACATTATGTCTCTTTTTCATCTTAGCTTGTTGTGAACTCTTAGTACATATTCAGAACTAAATTAACACCTAGAAAAAGTTATCACTAAAAAGAGGCTATGCAGTATATACTAAATAAAAATGCCTGATTTCTCCAACATTAGTGATTTTGTGGAACGACTCCAATCAACCAGCATCACTTAAGAATGTGCCATGAATCCATGTTATACGTGGTTGTGAAGATTTAAAGATAAATACGATGTTTACTGCCTTGAAAGTTTATTTTTCTAGATGTGTAAAGAGGGAAAAAAGGAATAATTTTATGATTTCTAATATAGTCTGAATTGGTAGTACTTTCTTCTGTGAAGGATAAGATTCACATTACTATAAAACTGATAAAGAGTTAAGCAACTGCTTTATTTCACATATAAGAAAATTGATGCTCAGAAACAAAGAGTTATTATTTTCAAGTTTTTAATCACTTGCTATCTGTAAATCCAAATGAAAATCTCATCCTTTCTATGGGTTTCTATGAGTCTTAAGAAATTGTATAATTATAAATGCTAGGAAAAGGTACCTAGATTTGGAAAAACTTGTTTGTTTTTCAGCTTCTTGACTTGTAAGACTTCAAGTAATGTCTGAATGTGCACTACCTTGATTGTGTCTTTGTTTTGCTTGATGCTATATAAATATAAATTGACAAGATTTAGTTCTCTTGTAAACAATCGTGATTTCCTTCTTTCTTTCACTCCTCTATTTTATTGGGAAAAATGTTCAACCTATATAAAGTAGTGCTTTTCAAACTTTAATGAGAAAATAAATTACCTGTGGTATTAAAATGCACTTTCTAATTCAGTAGGTCTAATAAGGGACCTGAATTTTTTGATTTTGATAAATCCTCACGTGATACTGATTCCGCTCTTCTGAATACCATTCTTTACTGAGCAGAAACGCTTTGAAAAAGTGGTTGGTAGAAATTTAGTATTCCTTTACTGTAAATGCTGGTTGGTCTTCTATTGCTTGCAGAAATTTGGGATTTTTAATAATCCATGTTGAGGGATACTGCCTCAAAGCAATTAGTTGGATAATGAAAGCTTATGCCTCATTGCAAAAAGAAAAAAAAAAAAAGAAAAAAAAAAAAGAAAAGAAAAAAACACCCCTTATATAGCACAAACTGGGAACAAAATTGGCTGTTGACTTTCATATTTCCCTTTTTTCAGTGACTGTCATGCTTTTGGCATGTGTCTAAGATTACCCAGCCAAAAAAATAGACAGAACATTTTCCAAGTATCATTTCTGGTGTTGTGAATTATTTTCACATGACTAAATCCTAGGATTATGCCTTTACTAATAATGTAGCAACATCTAGGAATTATTCATCCATTACCCATTTATTAAGCCCAGCTACCTGGGATACATTGCCCTTATTGCTGTATAAGCACAAAGAAACAACTAATGAGGTTACTATCTTCAGCAATTCACAACAAAAAATACTCTGCCCATTTGACAATGACCTAGAAGTGTTATCTTTATCTCCACATTTGGTAGTAAAATATGCCATTTATATATTTTGTCTTATTATAATAGTAATAGATGACTAAACTAATAGTGATGTTGTGGAGATAAATCTTGTAATGTTCCTTCCTGCCCCCCTAAAAAAGAAAAAGGAAATAAGACCAAAAAAAAAAAAAAACCATAAATATCCATGCTCTTAGCATAAATAGAAGACATAGACTATCCTTAATTCAGTTTTTCTTTAAGTGGAAATGTAACCAAGCAAGAACCTATGGGGCCTTCCAGGGACAGACCCCTCCCCCATATCCCATGCTTTATCTCCTCTATGAAATACCTAGATAATAGTAGCTGATGCATACTTCCTGAATTTTCTGGATGCTAAAACCACCACCAAATGGAAGAAATTAACTAATTGATGATTATGGGCAGGTAGCTCCCAGATCTTCCAGTGCCTAAGGATTGATCACTATCAACCCATTAGAGAATTGTGCACAAGCTGATAACATACTGTGGGACACATTTTTCTCACCTGAACTTTAAAATCCTTTGCTGAAGCCCTTCACAGAGTTCAGGGTTTGGGGGGACATGGTCACCCCTTCTCCTTGCTTGGCTCTGCAATAAAACTTCCTCTGCTCCAAACTCTGATGTTTCAGTTTGTTTTGCCTCACCATGCATTAGTCACAGAAACTTGAATCTGGTAACAGAAAAATAAGCATCATATTCCATCAAGCTATTGAATGTGTCCAGTTTATGTGTTTATAGAGAGCAAGAACAGTTTGAGAAAGAGAACAACATCTTTAAAAACTTCAAGAAATATAAATGTGAATCAAAAACTTAATAAACAGCCAAATTTTTCTATAAAACTTGCATAAAAGGATTAAATATACACGAGCTCTTCCTGAGGATTCTACCCAATATTGTGTGATGATCTATATGGGAAAAGAATCTGAAAGAGAATGTTCATTGTAAGTCAACTGTACTTTAATGAAAGTTAAAAACAAGAAGAGAGAGAAATAAGGATATTAAGAATGTTTTCATGCAATGGTAACCAATAGAACAAAAGTAGAAACCCACTTAAATGCCAAAACAAATATAATAAGAAAAGCAAAGAAAAACATTACATAGATAAATAAATAGGAAATATAAGTGTATCAATATGACACTTGAGACAAATACATTACTTACAAATAAATTTGAATAAGCTACATCAATGTATTAAATATTTTGTTTGGTGCATGAAATAAAAAACAAATATATGTCTTAAAAGCACACTATAAGAAAGCTTCCACAAAAGCTAAAATTGCAAGAAATTAAGATGTATACCAGGCAAATGGAATTCATAATAAAACATGTGTAGTTATACTGATATCAAAGTAGAATGAAAAGCTAAAACCATTCAACATAAAAATAAGGACACCATTTATGGCTACAAACCAGAATTTGTAATGAAAATATAAAATTATAAATAATTGTACATCAAATGATACAATAGCGGTCTTTATAAACCAAAAATTACAAGAAAGCAAAGACAGAAGCACAGTAATAACCCAAGAACCAAGAAAAAGCTTTTTTATAGAGAAGTGACACTAAAATATACTTGAGAAAAGAAGTAGACATAAAAACAATTTTGAGGAATTCCCACTGCAGTACAGAGGAAACAAATCCAGCTGGGAACCACAAAGTTGTGCGTTCGCTCCCTGGCCTCGCTCAGTGGGTTAAGGATCTAGCAATCCCATGAGCTGTAGTAGAGGTCACAGATGCAGCTCAGATCTGGTGGTGCTGTGGCTATAGCATAGGCCAGCAGCTGTAGCTCTGATTAGACCCCTAGCTTGGGAACCTCCATATGCTGTGGGTGTGGCCCTAAGAAAAAAAATGCAAAAAAAAAAAAATTGAAAAGAAAATCTTTGAAGGAGACTAAGCTTACAAGGGATTAAAATATAGACCCTTCAAATAAAAAAAAAAAAAGCATGGTTCTGAAGTATGAATAGACATGCAAACAAGGGAACTAGAATTAAAAGTCCAGAATTATACTAAAAGAGAATGAATATGTAGAATATGGTAGGAATGATATCTCAAAACTTTTGATAAGCAATAGGCTTTTTAATAAATGTTTTTGGGATAACTGGTTACCACTTAACAGAGGATATAAATCAGAATCTCATGCCATTTTACAAAATTAAACATCAAAGATCTCAAGGCTCTCTATATAAGAATGTACTGCCCAGTCATAAAAACACAAAATATTGCCATTTGCCACAAAATGAAGGGACCATCAGGGCATTATGCTAAGTCAAACAGAGAAAGACAAATACCATATGATCTTAGATGCAGAATCTAAAAATAAAATAAATGAACAAATCAAACAAAACAAAACTCATAATTACAGAGAATAGAATGGTTCCTATAGAGGAGGGGAGTTGGAATGTAGGGAAAATAAGTTAGGTGGTCGAGAGGTACAAAATTTCAGTTATAAATAAGTCATGAGTATGTGAGTACAGTCAGATTTTAGTATATAGACTGTTGCAAAGAGAGTAAATTTTTTTCTGCCTTTTAAATAATTGAATTTTATTATATTTATAATTATAAATAATCATCACAACTCAAATTTACAACATTTTTACCCCAAAGGCCCAGACCATCCCTCCCCACCACCTGTCTCCTTTGGTAACCATAAGTTTTTCAGAGTCTGTGAGTCAGTATCTGTTCGCCAAAGAAGTTCATTGTATACTATTTTTTTTTAATTCTACATTTAAGTGATAGCATATGATGTTTGTGTCTTACTGTCTAACATCACTTAGCATGATAATTTCTGGGTCCAACCATGTTGCTGCAAGTGCCATTATTTTATTCCTTTCTATGGCTGAGCAATATTCCACTGTGTATATATACCACATCTTCTTTATCCACTTCTCTGTCAGTGAACATTTAGGTTGCTTCCATGTCTTGGCTATTGCATATAGTGCTGAAGTGAACATCGGAGTACATGTTATCTTTTTAAGTTATGGTTTCCTCTGGATAGATGACAAGGAGTGGGATTGCTGGATCAAATGGTAATTCTATTTTTAGTTTTCAGAGGAATCTCCATAATGTTTTCCATAGAGTTTGCACCAGTTTACATTCCCACTGACAGCATAATAGGATTTCCTTTTCTCTACATGTTCTCCAACATTTATTTTTTGTAGACTTTTTGATGATGGCCATTCTGGCTGGTGTAAAGTGATACCTCATAGTAGTTTTGACTTGCATTTCTCTACTAATGAGTGATGTTGAACATCTTTTCATGTAATTTTTGGCCATCTGTATATCTTTGGAAAATTGTATGTTTAGTTCTTCTGCCAATTCTTTTATGTTTTTTTTTTTTTTTTTTTGGTATTGAGCTACAGGTGGTGTTTATATATTTTGGAGATTAATCTCTTTTCAGTCGTTTCAATTGCAAATACTTTCTCCCATTCTTTGGGTTGGCTTTTCGTTTTGTCTAGGGTTTCCTTTACTGTGCAAAAACTTTTAAGTTTAATTGGGTCCAGTTTATTTATTTTTGTTTTTATTCTCATTACTCTAGGAGGTGGCTCTGAGAAGACACTGCTGTGGTTTATGTCAGGGAGGGTTCAGCCTATGTTTTCCTCTAAGAGCATTATAGTATCTGGTCTTATATTTAGGTCTTTAATCCATTTTGAGTTTATTTCATTTTATGATGTTAGAGAATGTTCAAATTTCATTCTTTTACATGTAGCTGTCCATTTCCCCAGCACCACTTATCAAAGGGACTATCTTTTCTCTATTGTATATTCTTGCATCATTTGTCATAGATAAGTTGACTCTAGGTGCATGACTTTAATTCTGGGCTTTCTATCGTCTTTCACTGATCTATATTTCTGTTTTTGTGCCATAGTGTTTTGGTAATTGTAACTTTGTAGTATAGTCTGAAGTCAGGGGTCCTGATTCCTACAGCTCCATTTTTCTTTCTCAGATGGCTTTGGATATTCTGTATCTTTTGAGCATCTAAACAGACTTTTTTTTCTTGTTCTGTGACAAATGTCCTTGGTACTTTGATAGGGATTGCATTGAATCTATAGATTGACTTGCATAGTATAGTAATTTTGACAATATTGATTCTTCCATTCCAAGAGCATGGTATGTCTTTCCATCTGTTTGTATCATCTTTGATTTCTTTCATCAGCATCTTATAGTTTTCAGAGTACAGGTTTTTTTTTTTTTTTTCATTAGATAGGTTGATGTCTAGGTATTTTATTCTTTTTGGTGTGATGGTAAATGGGATTGTTTCCCTAATTTCTCTTTCTGATTTTCATTACTATTATATAGAAATGCAGTTGGTTTCTGTGTATTGTTTTTGTATGCTGCAACTGTACCAAATTCATTGATGAATTCTCACAGTTTTCTGGTAGTGTCTTTAGGACTTTCTACATATAGTATCGTGTCATCTGCAAACAGTGATAGTTTTACCTCTTCCTTTCTAATTTGTATCCTTTTTATTTTTTTTTTCTTTTCTGGTTGCTGTGGCTAGAACTTCCAAAACTATGTTGAATAGTAGTAATGAGAGCAGACATCCTTTGTCTTGTTCCTAATCTTAGTGTGAATTCTTTCAGGTCTTCACCACTGAGAATGATGTTAGCTGTGGGTTTGTCATATATTGTCTTTATTATGTTGAGGTAGGTCCCCTCTATGCCCACTTTCTGGAGGTTTTTTTTTTTTTAATGAGAAATGGGTGTTGGATTTTGTCAAAAGCTTTTTCTGGATCTCTGCTTGCTTAATTCTTAAATATTATATTTCTTTGTTCAGTGTTTCTTGTACTTTATCAATCTTTGCCTCCAGTTTATTTCCAAGATTTTGAAACATTCTTACTCTCATTAGTCTAATGTCTTTTTCATGGAGGTTGGATAATCTCCAGATCACCTAGCTGTTTTTCTGTTTTTTTTTTTTTTTTTTTTTTTTTTTTCTTGTTCCCTTATCTGAGTCATAATTTTCTACCTTTTCATTTTGTGTGGATTTTTGGTGTGGTCTCCTTTTTGCAGACAATAGTGTTACAGCCTCTCTTGCCTCTGATGTCTGCCCCCTTGAGGCTGAAGTTGGTAGGGGGTTTGCTGCAGACTTCCTTATGTGAGTGATTGGTGCCTGCCCACTGGTAGGTGGAGCTGGTTCTTAACCTGAGGGTTGGTAGGGCTTTGTCTGTGGGTGAGATTAGGGGCAGCTGTGTGCCTGGGGTCTTTTCAGGCAGCTTGTTTGCTGATAGGTGGGGCTGGGTTTTTCCAAAATGGCCACCATTAGAGGAGCACATGCTAATGATTATACCCATGACCTCTGCCTCCAATGTCCTTACCCAACAATGAACCACAGTTACCCTGTTTTCCAAGGAGATCCTCTAAGAATTGCAGTTATATCTGACCCAGATTCCTATGGAGTTTCTGTTTTGCCCTGGTACTGAGTACACATGAAAACTTGTGTGCACCTTTCAAGATTGGAATCTCTGTTTCCCCTGGTCCCATGGAGCTCCTGCACACAAGTCCCACTGTCCCTCAATGACAAGAACTCCAGGGGCTCCTCATCCCAATGCCAGATCCCCAGGCATGGGAGCATGATGTGGGTCCCAGAACTCTCACTCCCATGGTAAGCTTCCACAATATATTTACTTTCCATTTTGTGGACACCCACTTACTGGGTATGGGGTTGCTTGTTTATCATAATCGCCCCTCCTACCATCTTGATGTGGCATCCTCTTTCTCTTCTGGAGTAGGGTTTCTTTTTTAATAGTTTGCAGTCTGTTTGGTTGAGCAGTTGGTTATAATTTTGTTGCTTTTATGAGTGAAGGTGAGATCCATCCTTCTACTCCACCATCTTCATCCCATCTCAAAATTCATAAACTTAAAATTTCTCTTTACAAGAAAAAAAAAACATAACTTTGTAAGGTTATAAATGGTAACTGGATTTTTGTGGTGATTATTTTGCAGTTATACAAATACTGAATCATTACATTTTATAGCTGAAATAAAAGTAATGTTATATGTCAGATACATCTCAGCTTTTAAAAATGGAAGTTATAGAAGGAAGCATAGGTGAATTCTTCCTTAGTTCTGATGTGTAGAAATGCTTGCTAAATGTGAATAAAAATGTAGATGCATAAAAGACAAATCATATTTTACTTAACGAAAATAAAATACATGCCAAAACATGCCATGGAAAAAAAGTGAATGAAAATAGATACTGAAAGAATTTTTAAAACAAGTCAAAAATTGGGAAGGAATATTTGCTGATAATATATCTGAAAAAGAGCTTTTATCCAGAATGTATGAGGAACTCTCAAAACTAAGTAGTAAGGAAACAAATGACCCAATTTTAAGAAAAGATCAGACTTGATCAAATAGGATATGCTGAAAGGAATTAAGCATGTGAAACAAGTTTGACATCCTTAGGTATTAAGAAAACACAAATTAAAACCATAATGAGATTGTGTTTCACACTTACCAGAATATTAAAATGAAAAATACTCATAATACCAAGTGTTAGTGAAAATGGAGAACAATTGATAAAGCAATGTACACCCACATAACAGAACACTAATCCATAATAAAAATGAATGAATGAATTACATATAAATTATTTAGATAAATTTTATTTTTTAATTTATTTTATTTCCTGTTAACCACAATACCCATAGCGTATGGAAGTTCCCAGGCTAGGGGTTGGATGAGAGATGTATCTGCCAGCCTATACCACAGCCACAACAATGCCAGCCTACACCAGCACCTCAACAACACCAGATTAGAACTGTGTCTGTGACCTACACTGCAGCTCACAGCAACCCTGGATCCTTAACTCTCTGAGCCAGGCCAGGGATTGAACCCGCTAACTCAAGGAGACTATATCAAATTCTTAACCAGCTGCACCACAGTAGAAACTCCTGGATAAGTTTTAAAGATAATACACTCAGTGATAATAGAAGCTAGCTTCAAATTGTTACAAAGTTTGACTCCATTTATATGACATTCTCACAGATACAAAACAGTAGTTAGGGAGAGCAGATCAGAGGATGACAGAGTTAGAGATAGGAGAGGTTATGACTATACAGAGACAACACAAAGGAGATTTGGGACTGATAAATGTGTTGTATGTTATAATAATGGTTAGATGAATCTATACATATGTTAAAATTCAAAGAATTGTATACCAAAACCCTGTTTTATTGTATGTTAACAATAAAATAGACTAAGTACTTGAAAACTAATATGAAAGATATATTGCACAAAAAGGACTTGTACTAATAATACATAAAAAATTCTTAATATTCTTAATTCATTAAAATTATTTTACAAAAATACCAATACTCTGAAAATATGTGAAATAAATGAAGCTAACCACAAAATATATTTTAAAAATGACCCTTGAATATATGAAAAAGATGTTCAGTTTCACAATAAAAATGTAAATTATAAGTAATTCAGATAACATATCTCACCAGATTGGCAAATTTGATATGTGTAACAAAATACTCTTCTAACAAATATATGAATATAGTCCTATAATTCACTACTATTAGAAATGCAGGTTGATATAAACTTTACAAGGGGAAGTTGGCAATATCTTATTAAACTATATATATATTTACTTTTGACTCAACATTTCTTATAGAAATTTACACATCCAACATGAAAAATGTAAATGTGTTCATGTATATTCATTACTGTGTTGTTTGTGGTTACAAAACAATGGGGCTGTATCCTGGCATAGAAGAGTAGTTGAATAAATTATGGTACATCCACACAAAAGAGTAGTATGGCAGCTATGAAAAATAATAAGAAAGATCTTTACTAAGCAAAGTGTAATGATTTCCTGAACATATTGTTCAGTGAGGAAAAGTGAAGTATTATAGAATATCAGTAATATAGCATTTTTTCTATGAACAAGAATTTTTAAAAACATGTAATTTATTTATCTCAAAAGAAACACAGGAAGGATAACCTAGAATCTAAGGACACATTTTTCTAGACATGATTAGATGACTGACACTGAGTTTTAAATAATGGAATGGTTCTTTTTGTATACTAGGGCCATTTGGAATCACATTGTTTAATGTGCCCACAAAGTGCCTAAATGAGTTCAAAAAGGATGGCCAAAGTGTTAAATGGCATACATCTTCTTTTAAATACAGAAAAATATAGTATATCTGATAAGTACTAAGATTTGTACTGTATTGTTTATAGTGAGCTCCTTTTCTCCTAATAATTACGGTAGGTGATTGGTAAATACTACTAATGACAGCCCTTATCTATACCAATAAGTACAGTAATTTTAGATCTCAACACTTGGGACTTAACACCTTAAAAATTACTGGGCTGAATTATTGACTGTAAGAGGAAAGAATATCAAATATTGTAATTTGTTTAATTTAATAAAAATATTATAGCTACATTTCCCATAATATAGTATATGTTATGTTTTATAAAGAAAGACACGATGTAACTTTTTGCCATACCCTAAAGATGTTTACAAATGGACATAAAAATAAAATTTGATGTGATATATTTAAGCACAGAAGAAACAATTTAAAAACCCTGACATTTCTTAGACAGCACTGTTAATAATATTAATGGATTTATTCCAGTTTTTATGTGATGGTATTTTATTTTTCCATAGTAAGCTTTATAAACCATTTTTCTCTAGTTCTTGCACATTTTAAACAGATCAAAATATAATTACTTAATAATGCATAATACATTATTTATTGAATCACCCAATCAAAATAAGTGATAAATCTTGGAGCTGTTCTATTCAAACTTTTAAAGATGAACCAAGCAATTGATTATGTTTAATATAAAATTCTCTGCCCATCTCTAAATATATGCATTCCATTAAATACTGAGAGATTTTCTCTTTCCTTACAGTTAATGTCCTTGAAGGTATGCAAAAAACCCTCCACAGCTTTGTTCTATTAAGTCCTAATAAAAAACTAGGTTCAGGGCCTTGAGCTTTAAGAGTTCCTTAGAGAGGGAAAGCAATAATTACTGAGTTGAAGAAAATATAATTTTGGCCTTTAATAGCAAGAGTAAGGACAAAAATCAAAATTAGAGATATGTCTGACCTTCAAGGACATTTTTAAGACTGTTTAGTCATTAAGTTAAAAATAATAAATTCTAGCAATAAAAAGATGCAAACATTATTTAGCATGGTGAAGTAAGGAAAATCAAAGAAAATTCAAATGGATTTTTAGGATATTGAAGATTTGTAGAGTTGTTTTCGTTCATTTTTCAGACCTACGCTGAAAATACATATTCAGCATGAATTACATTTATCAAGCAGCATCTTCATGTAAATGTTCACAGTGTTATCAGGTTATTAGCATCTCAGGGACTCTGGCCAAAACAGGATCTTGGTCAAAGATTAGAATAATTCTAGATTAGAATAATTTATTCTGTTCCACACTTCTCAAGCCTTGACTGCCATGCAAAACTTAGTTCTAACAATTTTTAATCCAAATTTCACATATGCTTGCAAAGTAAAATGATATCACTTAATGAAGGACAAGTCTTCTTCACTCCTCCCATTTAACCCTGTATTGTCTTTTTTTCTGTTGTTTGTTGATTTTCCTTCCATTCATTAACTTTGTAGTACTTTTTAACTATTTCGAAATTGGTCATTTCTGAATTGAGATTTTCTTCTCTGATCTTTACTTCTGCATCTACTTTTTATACTGGCATTTCTTTTTTGCACCTTTAATTGAAGTTCCACTATAAAATATCTTTTCATTAATCTAAAAAATGTTCTCAACGGGTTTATTTTTAAAATGCTTTGAATACCTTATTTGGTCTCTTCTGAACTCTCTTCAACTTCAAAAGAGGATAAATTAGTTTCAAGTAGAGGACTCTAATTACTTTGCTTGTCTAATATGTGCTTATTCCTTTCGTATACACAAATGTAGGATTCAGTTAATGACTATAACATTTTAATGAATCCTATCCAATTTATTATGTTATTATTATACTTATATGATAGCTTATCCTTTTCCTTTATTATTCAGAATTCTCATATTCTATTCTATTTGCTCTTTTAGGGACTCAGTACTTTTCTGTATCTAAATTGCATTTTGCACTAAAATTCTCACCCAGAAGCTGATATAAGGATATAAGGAGACTTTGAAATGCTATTAATTACCATATAAAATAAACAGATGATTCATAATTATTTAAATTATAAGAGTTTTGAAAACTGATAAAATCACTTTTTATTTAAAGGAGTGTGATCTCTGTACTGTTTACTGTATAAGCTACACAATTTCCAACACTTCCTATATTTACATGTAAATAGTGAATGATGATCACAGATTCTCAGATTCATGTTAATGAGTACAGAAAAATTCTTTGGACACCTAGGAGATTCAGTTTCATTTAATCCCTGATTAAACAAAAAGTGATTAGTACATTTTAGTTTAGAAAGTGACTAATTACATTTACTTTAGTTTCCCAAAGTATCAAAACCAAGGGATTTCTGCTTAATTTTGAAAGAAACTAGGACTTTCACTCTAATTCAGTTATAACTCATTGAAGTTTTCTTTTATTTCCACTCACTTAGTCATTCACTCATCAACAAGTAAATAGACTTAAGCATGAAAGCCTTTGTTAAATCCACTCTGAAGTATTTTATAACACTTTGCAAAGAAAACCCCTGGTTTTGCACACAGAGTATCAAATTTACACATCATTGACACAAAGCCTCAGCGTATATTGAGCTATAATGATTTTGAGGAGTAAAAGATATCGTTAGTATGATGTTGTTCTCATATTCATCTTAATTTCCATAGCTTTACAGGAATGAACATATCTCATGTAATGAGGGTATTTTGGAGTTCTGTGGCAGATTTGAAAGTTCCAATTAGTACTGAGTATCCAAAGGGTATCTGAGACAATAACTTTCCAACACTGTCTTCTGTTAGAATTCTTGTTACAGAGAGCATGAGAAATGCATTTTAGTTCATCAAAACACATCTGGATGCATTAATTTTATTTATGAAGATTCATTTTGTCTAAATGTTATTCATTCATTGAGTATTGACTCCTTGAGGTTAATAGGCATTAAATCCAGACAAAACTGACCATACATGGAAAAGACATTTTCTAATTTCATCTGTTCAGCGTTCTTTCATTTTTCTTTCTGATTAAAAAACAAACAAACAAACTAATTCATGTAAGCATGTGGTCTATAGTTTTTCCTGTCCTGTTCATATACATATACAAGATGTACTCATAACTCAACCAGGATAATTATGTCTGCCTTGTCTTAGTGATTGTAAGGTAAGGAATGGAAACATAATGGAAATCTGGACAAGCAGATTCCTCTGCACAACTGTAATGAAATCATGGAGAAAGGTGCACTCTATTCCTTCTGGATTCGCTAGATAGAAGGAAAATGTAAACCTAGAACTGCTGTTGCCTTTGACAACATGTAGGAAGAGACTGCTTCAAAATCAAATTATCAGAGAGGAAAAATAAACTAAGAGACAGAAATGGGGATCTGACCCATCATTTGTGGCCCTTAATCTAGCTATTTCTGAAGCCAAACTGTATAAGTGGCCACACAATAGGAAAATATTGTGTGAACCAATATATTCTCAAATGAGATTAAACTAATTTAGGTTAATTTAATAAGATAGTTTTGTTTTTATCTTGGTAATATGTTTTCTGATTACAAAGTGACCCATACCTGTAAAAATATCAGAAAATGAAGTCTTATATAACATTCAATTTCCAAAGTGATTAATAGTTTATGTGTGTATGTATGAACATGTAAAAGGAATGGGGGGGGATGAGAGTGAGGAGAGAAAGAGAGTTGGTACTCCTTAGTAAAGAATTTACTCAATAGCTGTGGTTTTAAATTAAAAAAAATTGTTATATAAAGTCATTTATATATATATAAAATCAATATTTATATAATATATATATCATTATACAATATATACATATACACACCCACCAAAAATTCAACTGCAATTAAATTCAAGAATACCTATAAGTTAATAAAAGAAAAAGTCTATTATTCATTTTTTAAAGTTTTATTGAAGTATAGTTGATTTACAATGTTGTGATAATTTCTGCTGTACACAAAATGATTCAGTTATACCTGGACACCTATCTGTTCTCTTTCAGATTCTTTTCTCACATAGATTATCACAGAATATTGGGTAGAGTTCCATGTGCTATACAGCAGGTCCCCACTGGCCAATCCTTCCTTATACCTCAGTTTGCAACTGCCAGTTCAAATCTCCCAGTGCATCTCTTCCTGCCTCACCTGTCCCCTTTGGTAACCATAAGTTTGTTTGCAAAGTCTGTGAGTTTGTTTATTCTCTGCAAATAAGTTCATTTGTATCCTTTTTTAAGATTCCACATATAACTGATTCAACTTTTATTATTATTATGGTTCTGGAATTCTTTATTAATGCAGATTCTTAATGTTAGTGCTGTAAATTGAAATTAAAATACCTCCAAATAAATGCTTTATCCTTGGAAACTTACCTGGGAAGTATGCATCTCTTCAGGAGAGTTGTTCAGTTTATATTGAAAAAAAGATAAAAGGACTTTCATAAATGTTTGCTTAGAGGTCAATAATTTAAACTTAAAACATGACAGAAGGTAATGTGTTTACTAATCCTAAGACTACAAGAATATTAATCAAATGTGAAGAAATAAAAAAATCTAGTGACGACCATATGGTACATTGAGAACAAGTGTTCCAACTGTTGGGGGGAAGGCAAAATCATCTTCTAAGAAACAACATAATTAAAAGTGAGAAAAATATCCTTCTCCTATGGAAGGCAATTTCTGAGAATAAAGAGTTTTCAATATAGAATGAGTTTTGAAATAATTAAGGATAAATATATTCTGCAATGCAAGTATGGAAACAATATAGCATGTTAGTAAATGTCATTTAGAAAACAAGAGAAATCATTAAACGGAATGAGTAAATGTTAGCAAATGATAAAAAGTATAACACACAAAATTCTTACATATTTAACATAGCACAACATACTAAAAAGAAAACTAAACTACCTATATAAGGAGTAAATAAAAGTTCCAGGTAATTATTTTGCAGCCTTTGAATAGTAAGTAAAGGAATTTGCCAATTTGTATGTAATAGATAATTTTACATGCAGGGAAATGGATATTGGATCATTTCCCACATTGAATGTTGATGAGAAACTGAGATCCTGAAAATTTACTTTTGCATAAACTCACCAAGCAAGTAATGTAAAACTAGTAGTTTGGAGGACTTTAAAGATTTTGAGGTAAAAAACAAACCCCTATTCCAGAGAGTAATTTTCAACTGAATTTAAAAAGTACTTTAAAAGGTCTAGGGTAACATTTATCCTTTTTTTTTTTTTTTTTTTTAGTATCTCTGGCCACTTTCCTTTCTCTCTGATATTTAAGTTCAGTAAATGGTATTTTCATTTGTACCAAAAAAATATTATCCTTCACTTCTTTTCTAAATTAGACTTGATAAGGTCTTCCCATTTTGGTCTTCCCATTTTGGTAATAGCAAATCTTTGAAGTCTCTTCTCACATGCTTGATTAATCACTGCTTAAGCAGAGCATGTATTTTTGAGGCAATATTGTCACTATGTACTTTTTCTGATCTGAGAGTACATGATATTTAGAAATAATCTAAAGGAGGCAAATTATTGTTTTTCTTTCCTATTTGACATTTCACTAATTTATATTTTGATACTTTATCTGCTAGTATTGCTTTCTTATTTAAGATCTCAATGTAAACACATTTCATATAAATTGTGTTCTAGGATTTTTTTCTCCCAGAGTAAACTAGTAGTATATTAAGCACATGAAGCCCCTGTCAGACTTTATCTTTTTTTCAAGTTTGTGGAATTCTGCAGACTTTTTCTATAAATGTTTTTCATTAGTGATTCTTCATTTTAGAGAATATGTATCAATATGTAGAATATGTATGAACATCAGTAGTTGGAGACTGATGTGGAGCTCATGGGACTTGGCTCATAAATGCCTTTTGTCCAGGGAGTTCAGCACTGAGTGAAGGACAGAAATTGCTCTCCACTGGAATACAGAGTAAGGTATTGGGTATACAATGAAAGAGCTCTGCCTGCATTTGTCTGATATTCCTATGGAATCTTAAAACTTTATGAAGAAACATTTAAATTGACACAAATTCAGATAACATATATAGAAATATAATAAGCCTATGATTTAGTGGAGGAAAAATATTACTCTTTAAAGTAAAACAGTGTAGATTGCCTACAGGGTCAAACCAAAAAGAGAAATTCTAACAGTGGATACAGATGACTATGAATGCAGTGTATTGTTGAGAGGCATTTTCAACTGAAAATCAATGTTTTATTGCTTATGCTAAATTTAAAAAAGTTACCCTTATTTTATATTAGGTTTATATTAACAGTGAAAGTTTCTTGTATAATAAAGTCAAAACAGATTATTATTTATATATTCATATCAGTATTTCTCCAAAATATTTATATATTTATTTACAAAAAATAGAAAACAGGCTTAAAACAGCTTGATTCTCATTAATTAATTTGCAGTTATATGAAGAAGATGCTTTTATTCACTCAGCATTTTATAAAATATATTTCAATGGTTATATATAATAGTGCAATTCAGTTATATTACTATACTTATTTAAACTTTTCTTCATTATTAGGCATTTATTTCTAAGTATTTTCTCATTAATTCAATAAATATTTTAATTCAAAAGTATCTTTCCCTTTTAAAAATTTATGGAAGTTAGAATTACTAGGTAAATTTTTAAAATTATCATGTGTTTTCCCACCATGAAAAGTTAATAATTATTTGTCTTTGATTTACTAGGTTTTTTTTTTTTTTATTTTTATTTTTTTGTCTTTTTGCTGTTTCTTTGGGCCGCTCCCGGGGCATATGGAGGTTCCCAGGCTAGGGGTCTTATCGGAGCTGTAGCCGCCAGTCTACGTCAGAGACACAGCAACGCGGGATCCGAGCCGCGTCTGCAACCTACACCAAGCTCAGGGCAGCGCCGGATCTTTAACCCACTGAGCAAGGGCAGGGACCGAACCCGTAACCTCATGGTTCCTAGTCGAATTCGTTAACCACTGCGCCACAACGGGAACTCCGGTTTTTATTTTCATACAGTTAGCTGTCATATCCACTTGAAAATTATTTTTGTATTGAATATTAGATTATAAGTGTTTTTCAAATATATATCTGATTTTTCTCAGAAGCAGTATTGTTTAATTCTTCATCCGCTGATCCAAATGAGTCTTAAGTACAAAATCTGATGAATCCATACTCCATTATCATGCTGCATAATTTATGTTTTTAAAAATTAGGTTTTAATTTCCTGTAGTAATACTCTTTATTTTATTTTTCAAAAACCTCTTCATATTTCTCACAGTTTTATTTCATATTTCTCACAGATTCAGATTCTCTAAATAGAATTTTGGTTTTAATTGAGTTTTCATTAAAAACCTGCACATTAATTTCACTGAGGTGAAACACGAAGACCAGAGTACTGAAGTTGTATAAATGCTCTTTCTTTTAGGTGTGTTAAGACTGTACTCTTTTTCCCCTGGAGAATAGGTCTTTGCTATGAGGGAACTTTAATCTTCAACATGAGAACATGGTAGTGTTCTTTGAGGCAAAACCTACGAAAATGTAGACCCCTTTCTAAGACTGGGCCCCCAGAAGTTTTATACTGTCATGTTAGTTTGCAGTCAGTCACCAGGACTTTGTCAAAATTGCCATATAAGTGTTTCTACAAATTTATGATTCTAATGGCTTCCATTTAGTGAAAGTTGATCTCATCTGGCACTTTCTGAATTCTGTCTTTCCAGATTTGGGGATGGCAGTTTGAAACTCATTTCATTGTTTTTGTTTTTTTTTTTTTTGTTTCTGCTTTTTAGGGCCACACCCTTCGCATATGGAAGTTCTCAGGCTAGAAATCCAATCAGAGCTGTAGCCGCTGACCTACACCACAGCCACAGCATGCCTGATCCAAGCCTCTTCTGTGACCTACACCACAGCTCATAGCAATGCCGGATCCTTAACCCACTGAGCAAGGCCAGGGATTGAACTTGCATCCTTATGGATCCTAGTCGGGCTCATTAACTGGTGAGCCATGAAGGGAACTCCTGAAACATTTCTTTATTCCTTTATCATTAAACAAATTTATTAAGAAGCATTTAAATTACGTACTCTTCTTTCAATTGGAGAAAGAAAAGTGAACAATAAGAAAGAAGGTATCAGCCATTGTGAAACTTATATTCTGGAGATGCTCCATTTGCCTTATTCAAGTTCTGAAATTTTATAATAGTTATTCTGGATATCATCATTTATTCATTTTGTTCGTTATTCCACAGACATTTTTCCTTCATGGACTTGGCTCTTTGTTCAACAAAGGGAGATTTCTAAATATTTTTCTTTTGGAATTAATAATTTCTAGATCTTTTTTCATGTTTCAACTTTTTCACATATTTTTTCTTTGATCCTGTATTCCAAGAGAAAGTTAAGCTACATCTTTCTGCCTACTATTTAACTCTTCAAGTACACATTTATAACATTTTTATAAGACATAAAATATGTTAATATGTTGATGGTTACAAAACACTGAATGTACTTAATACCACTAATTGTACTATGCATGGTTAAAATGATAAATTTTATTTTATGTGTATTTTACCACAATAAAAAGTGAAGAAGTTATCATAGTGCCCATATGATTCCATAACTTCCAATACTCCATGACTGTATCTTATATTTGTTATTATTAGATAGATGAAATTCATGTTCTCTATACCATTAGTCCATTGGTTCAGTATAATTCAATAAGCCATTTTCTGTTTATAGATATTTGGAACACTTCTATATTTGTAATGACTATAAAGAATGCTGCAATTTTTATTTTTATCATATATTTTCCAAATAGTGAGCAAGTGGAATGTTGACTGCACAATTTTCATTGGGTCAAACTTGTACATTTTAGGAAGACTTGAGGCAGGTAAATTACCTCAGAATATTAGGGCTCTAGATTAAATGTTGTTTAAATTAAAATTAAAACCAGTAAGGATAATTTTAAATTAATATAGTATGCTATTATGTTTGAATTTGCAGAAGAAATATATAGTAATTATAATAATGGCTATAAAATAAAACTTGCAGTGAACTGAGACATGAAAACCTAAGAACAATGGCTACTTTTAAGTGGAATACATTGCCTTACAAAGTGGTGAGTTCCTTATCAGTGGAAGTGTTCAATCAGTGTTTAACTGGACACCTGTCAAGAGTATTTTATTTTTTATTTTTGTTTTTATTTTCATTTTTTTTTTTTTTAGGGCCACAACCATGGCATATGGAAGTTTCCAGGCTGCAGGTCGAATCAGAGCTACAGTTGTCAGCTTACACCACAACCACAGGAACTCAGGATCTGAGCTGCATCTGCGACCTATACCACAGCTCATGGCAATGCCAAATCTTTAACCCACTGAGGGGAGGCCAGGATCCTGTGTGCTCATAGATCCTAGTAAGATTCATTTCCACTGATCCATGATGGGAACTCCTGTCAAGAGTATTTTAGAAGGATTATTACATTATATTAGAGACCAAATCATCTGTCTTCTAATATTCCATTCATTTCTAAAGCTCTGAAATATAAAAAGTAGTGTAGAGTTGATGACACCTGTTAGTCATCACTTATTGAGTTAGATTTACATTTCAGTAATTAGACAATGGCTTTTGAAAATCCATGGCCATTTTAATTTTACTATATTATAGTTATTGAATTTTAACAATGTATAACCTTAAGCTTTTTGAGAATTACACACTGAATTGCAAACTAATTCCATTAAACTTTAGATCTTCTGCTAGAAAAAAATATTGCAGAGTACCATCTCATATATGTGCAGTGTAGCATTGAAATCAAAGTATGGTCTGTGAAATGAGGCAATTTCTCATATCATGTATTTGGCAGATAGAATTAATAATCAAAATATATCAAAGAATCAGAGATAAAAATAAAACTGATACATGAGATTAGCACTCATTTTTTTCTTCATTTATTAAACAAACATTAATAAGTACCTATATATAAAACAGATTCTCTTCTAATTAAATTCTACAATTAAAGTCTACTACTAATACTTATGGGATCTTGAATAGGAGTTTAAGCTAAGCCTCAGATTCTTTATTGATTGGAAGTAAAAATATCTACATTGAGTTTTTGAGAAGAATAAACTTAGGTGTTCTCTTAACAAAGACTAATAATTACATATTGGATGTAGCAGCCAATATTATTTTTATAATACAAATGTGAATACACGTGATAATTTCACAAAATAAAAATATCTCCTATTTCAGATAATCAATTCAGGAAGAAATTGAAGTATACAGGATACACTGTAGTAAGTTAAAAAAAATTGCATGATGAAGCTAAATAGACTATTAAATTTGTAGCCTACATTTTATACTAATAAAGTTCACTTAAGAATCTCCTTAGGATCTCTGTTTGTTTGCTGTTTTTTAAGTATGGCTATCTTGTATAACATTGTGTACAAAGTGGCTAATTAAAAATAATTTGAGATGAGTAGTGACGAGGCTGTTCCAGTAACATCAAAAGAAGGGGTATCTAGAGAGATAATCTTTTAAATAGCAAATCAGAGTATTCTATAGTCTTTGTCAACCACCATCATTTTTAATGCTTTGCTGCTGTTCCTACTTCTCTCTTTTCTCTGATATTTTTCTTTTATACATCTTTTATTTACTTCTGTATTCTTCACTAATATCTCAAAAAAATGGCTGCTTGCATAGGCATAATTAGATTATGTGAGAGTTTTGTTCTGAATGTTGAGTATCATGTAATAGAAACATGTTATTGGGAATCTCTAGTGCTTAATGTTTTTTCCTGACAGAAAAATTATCAGTTGTATTTAAAATTCATGTTCTGATTCATTCTGATAAAAAATATGGAGAGGCGATAGTCTGAAGTTCATTACCAACAGGAACAGAACAAACCTATAAATGGGCACTCCAGTAGAGATGTAAATAGTGTATCTAAGGTATATTTTTTCCTAGTTCTCTGTGCTCCAGCATAGTTATCTTTAGCACAGATAAACATAAAGGTAATGCAAACAAGAAACATTCAATTTTTTAAAGAGGGGATTCAGACACTTTTAACAAAGGAAGATACTATCATTGGCAAAAACTGATGGCACCATGACTCTTAGGTATAATCACATGATTCATCATATGAATTCTGGGGAAAAAAAATTGTATCCACTGTCATTGTTTGTTAGTGTTTTTCCCCTTTATCATATATATTTCTGAAACCCATCAAACATCACACTCTGTAAGGAGGAGGAAATAATATCTGGCTACTTATCTCCTAAATACTAAAAAATTTAAAAACAAATAAAACATTATGTAGCCCCACCCCAAATCTTTTTGAAAGATTCCGGTATCAGAGGTGATATGTATCATGAGAGAAAAAGGTTGGTTCAGCTTGCACAGGTGAGCAATGTGACCAGAGAAATTCTCATGAAGGAGTTGATTTTTGGTCTATATCTTGAAATATATGTAACATAACATAAAAATAAATAAAATAGTAAAGTTTTAGGAGTTCCCAGCGTGCCTTAGTGGTTAACAAATCTGACTAGCATCCATGAGAACGTAGGTTTGATCCCTGGCCTTGCTCAGTGGGTTAAGGACCTGGCATTGCCAAGAGCTGTGGTATACATTGGAGACTTGGCTTGGATCCTGAGCTGCTGTGCCTGTGGTGTAGGCCTGCAGCTACAGCTCTGATTTGACCCTTCGCCTGGGAACCTCCATATGCCATGGGCGCGGCCCTAAAAAGCAAAAAAAAAAAAAGTTTTAATATAGACTGTGGAGTTTGAAACAATGTAAAAATGTAAATCTGGCAATTGTTTTATGAAGTTTAAGACAACTCAAACTTCGACATTAAAAAAACCACTATCGATGGTTTTTTTACCCATCTTTTTACCTATCAAGACCAAAGTTAAGTTACTTCTACCACTTTATTTCTAAATTGGTACATAATAAAGTAATAAGTCTAGAAAAAGGTATGGTACATAGAAATTTCTTAAAATATTGATTGAACCAATGATCACAAATTTGAAAATGATCCACAAGCTTATTTGAAATGTAATTCTGGGGATTCTGCTACAAGGTATTCTGTATTTATAAATATTCCTGTATGCATGCTGTCTAATTTTCATATCTTAAACCTACCAAATTTTTTTCTAACGGCGTAAGAGATTAAATAAAAATTATTGCCAGCAAACATCCATTTCAAAAAAATGATAAAACCACTTTTTTTCAGGAAATATATTGGGATAAGGAAAATAAATAGTAGAATAATTCATGAAAATGATATAAATGGATGCTTCTCTTAAAAATTGCTATTATACGAAAGGGTAGGAATAAAAGGAAGAAACTCATGTGATTGATTTCTAGTGTTCCTTTTAAGTTTATTACAGGAGAAAGGACTTTACTGTCTTACATTTTATTACTTATTTTTGGTGATAGAAATTTCAGGATGGTTAAGGGGCATTAGGTTTCAAAAAGGTAAATAAGTCTTGTTAATATATTAACTTGTTTTTAAACAATTCCTAAGGTTTTAAGAATTCTTACAACTTTTAAACCATGTCTGGATTATAATTCAATATGCTTCTGTTTTAAGGTTTTTCACTGAAATAAGTAAGCTTGATAACCATAATACTACTAATAATAATCACAGAAATGATTTTAATAATAGTTGCCTTGACCCATTTTAACTGTCATAAACTATAATAATAATTTATGTATTCCAATAGAAACAAATTATTTTATAATTATAAAATATAAATTATTTTACTAATATATAGTATAATAAAAAATATTTTAAACTTATAAATGTATTTTATTAATGAGAAAAATTAGTGTATAGCAAAAATAAATTAATTGACTTGTTACCCAGCTATAGTAAAAAGCTATAATTGTCTGATTAGGTAATTCATGATTTTAAGGAACAGTTTCAAGAGTACTTGAACTATGATGAAGATAACCTTAGGGTTTATCTGTGATTTAGGGGAAATTAAATAATATAAAAGCACTATCACATGCCCAAACTTTTGCTAACCCACTTTTATATCCTTTCTGTCAAAATTGTATTCAGAGAGTATTCTGTAAGGATTTACTTAGAATTTTATATGTAGATTTACCTTTCAACTTAATAATTATCTAGTCTTTGAATTTAAAAAACCTAGTTTGAATTTGAATTCAGTGATTCAGTTTTATATGTAAAATATTTATATGCTGATGTTTTATGTCATTGAGGTATGAACTAAATATCTTGGATGAGCAATACCTTATTTTGATATAAGAACACATTATTTTTGTATTTCCATAAAATTTGGATTTTTTCATGTAGTTATTGACTTAGTATGACCCTTTATTTTTAGTAGTCTTACTCTAATTACCTTTATACTTATTAGTAATTACCTTTATACTTCCATAGGAATAGGAAACATGATTAGAACTTAAAAAAAAACAACTTTAAATAAATATGCCCCAAACAGACTTGTGGTTACAGTGGGGGTGAGTATAGTGAGATGGAATGGGAGTTTGGGATAATTTGACGCAAACTATTAGGATTAGAATGGATAAGCAATCAGGACCTACTCTGTAGCACAGGGAACTATATCCAGTGTCTTGGGATAGACCATGATGGAAGATCATATATGAAAGGGAATGTGTGTAAACACACACACACACACACACACACACACACACACACACATATATATATATGACAGTCACTTTATGTACTGTAGACATTGGCACAACATTGTGATTAAAGTATACATTAATAAAAATGTAAAAAATAGACTAATGTGCACATAATCATCACATTCAGTAGAATTTTATAGTGATTGGAAGAAAAAATTTATGACTATGTTCAAATTTTTCTTTGGAAGTCATATGCTATTTCTCACTTGTATTATAAACCCCACCTAGCCTATTATTAGGTTATACTGTTTTAATTCCATCACTGACCGTGAAGCTTAGTCATTTATTCAATTTTTAACCAAATTTCCAGAGCAGGAATTCCTTTAACATCCCCCTCATTTTCATGTAAAAGTCATACTTGCATTATATTATATGGTAGGTTAGTAAACTTATGTCTTCCATTCCCATAGGTAACAAAGTAAATTTTCCTTAAGACTGTGGAATTCATTCTAAAAACTCAGAGACAGTACTTTGTTGACAGTTTTGATAATCTCTGTGTCAAAATGTGCAACATAGCATTGACTCTTGTTCCCAATTTTGTTCCCAAATATACCCAAGGTGCTTGGTACTGGTACCAAAACAGACATATAGACCAATAGAACAGAACAGAGAACCCAGAAATAAACCCAGACACCTATGGTCAATTACTCTTTGACAAAGGAGGCAAAAACATAAAAGGGGAAAAAGTCTTTTCAGCAGTATTGCTGGGAAAACTGGACAGCTGCATGAAAATCAATGAAACTAAAAGACACCCTCACATCATGCACAAAAATAAACTCAAAATGGCTTAAAGACTTAAATATAAGACAAGCCACCATCAAACTCCTGGAAGAGAAATTAAGCAAGACATTTTCTGACATCAACCTTATGAATATTTCCTCAGGTCAGTCTCCAAAAGCAACAGAAATAAAAGCAAAAATAAACCAATGGGACCTAATCAAACTGACAAGCTTTTGCACAGCAGAGGAAACCAAAAAGAAAACAAAAAGACAACTTACAGAATGGGAGAAAATAGTTTCAAATGATGCAACTGACAAGGGCTTAATCTCTAAAATATACAAGCAGCTTATACAACTCAACAGCAAAACAGTCAACAACCCAATTGAAAAATGGGCAAAAGACCTGAATAGACATTTTTCCAAGAAAGAACATCACTGATTATTAGAGAAATGCAAATCAAAATTACCATGAGATACGACCTCACACCAGTCAGAATGACCATCACTAGTAAATCCACAAGTAGCAAATGCTGAAGAGGCTGTTAAGAAAAGGGAACCCTCCTGCACTGGTGGTGGGAATGTAATCTGGTACAACCACTATGGAGATCAGTATGGAGATACCTTAGAAATCTATACATAGAACTACCATGTGGCCCAGCAACCCCACTCTTGGGCATGTTCTGGACAACACTTTCCTTAAAAAACACACATGCACCTGCATGTTCATTACAGCTCTATTCACAATAGCCAAGACATGGAAACAACCCAAATGTCCATTGACAGATGATTGGATTAGGAAGAAGTGGTATGTATACACAATGGAATACTACTCAGCCATAAAAAGAACAAAATAATGCCATTTGCAGCAACATGGATGCAACTAGAGACTCATACTGAGTGAAGTAAGTTAGAAAGAGAAAGACAAATACCATCCATATGATATCACATATCTGGAATCTAAGGCACAATAAACCTTTCCACAGAAAAGAAAATCATGGACTTGGAGAATAGACTTGTGGTTGCCAAGGGGGAGGGGGAGGGAGAGAGAGTGGGGTGGTTTGGGAGCTTGGGGTTAAGAGATACAAACTATTGCCTTTGGAATGGATTAGCAATGAGATCCTGCTGTGTAGCACTGGGAACTATGTGTAGTCACTTATGATGGAGCATGTTAATGTGAGAAAATAGAATGTGTACTTGTATGTGTAACTGGGTCACCATCCAATACAATAGAAAAAAGTATATATTGGGTAAATAACTATTAAAAAAAGAGTAATAATAACCAAAAAAAAAAAAAAAAAGAATGGTAACTGAGCATACTAGGATGTTGGGCAAGAAAAACTTTAATTCTCAATTTGTCTAAAATTTAAGTCCCACGTTTAATATTTTTATCTTCCTACAAAAATAGAAATTAATAGGTAACAAGTGTTTAATTCTTGGTTCATTGGTTTTCTTAAAATGTGCTTATTATTGTAATTGTTTCCAGTGAAGCATCTCCGTGGTTCAGAAAGTAATTATAAAATCAACATTAATTATTGTAATAAAGAATAGATAACATCAAAAAAAAAAAAAGAATGTGACAGACTGGGTACTCAATATTTTTTTTTTTTTTTTTTTGGTGTGTGTCTTTTTTTGCTATTTCTTGGGCCGCTCCCGCGGCATATGGAGATTCCCAGGCTAGGGGTCTAATCAGAGCTGTAGCCGCCGGCCTACGCCAGAGCCACAGCAATGCGGGATCCGAGCCACGTCTGCAATCTACACCAAGCTCACGGCAACGCCGGATCGCTAACCCACTGAGCAAGCGCAGGGACCAAACCTGCAACCTCATGGTTCCTAGTTGGTTTCGTTAACCACTGCGCCACGATGGGAACTCCAATAAATATTTTTTAAATAAATGGAATTTGTTTTTATTTCTTTCTTTTATTCATGAATATGCATTTCAAGTTTCCATTTGCTATCCAGATATTTTGTTAATCACTATGAATATAAAAGAGATTTAAAAATATAAAATTTAGCCATAATATGAAGCCTTGTTCAGATATGTTACTCTATGCATTAGGCACACTGTAATGGAGTGCTTTTTTTTTGTCTTTTTGCCTTTTCTAGGGCCGCTTCTGTGGCATATGGAGATTCCCAGGCTAGGGGTCCAAATGGAGCCGTAGCCACAGGCCTACACCAGGGCCACAGCAACGTGACATCCGAGCTGCATCTGCAACCTACACCACAGTTCATGGCAATGAGGGATCCTTAACCCACTGAGCAAGGCCAGGGATCGAACCCGCAACGTCATGGTTCCTAGTCGGATTCATTAACCACTGCGCCACGACGGGAATTCCTAATGGAGCACTTTATGGGCCTAAAGAGTTAAAAAATGTTTAATTCACTTAACCATGGTGATTGCTTCACATTCAAGTTATTGATTATCTGTAAATCTGTAAAATCATATGATAAAATTATGAACAAAGACAGTTATTCAAAGTTATATTTCACAAAATGTGTTATACATTCAAAAACAAGAGTGCTCTGAAATGGTGACATTATAAAATCCAAGTTTATTCAATTTCCAATTATTTGGTTGGGTAAAACACATTAGATTATTGATAGAATTTAATCCACCCACAAATTAAAAATAAAAATTATGCATCTACCTTTGATGCTTTGTGTACCAAGGGACTTTTAGTTATGTTTTCTGATCCCTCAAGGAAAGAAGAGGTTTTAATAGGAAGCTGTGTTAAATTCAGGCCATTGATGTCATACATTATTTAGCTCCACCTATCATAATGGTGTCTATGAATTTTCTTTGCACATTATTTTTTATGCTTGCTTTAACATAACAAGCAGCTTCTCCTCTGATCCTGTCAGATCCACCTGTCAGTCTGAGTACTTGGCAGAGAGCCTTCAAGAACTCCTGATATCCTTGTGCCACTTCAGTGGGTTGCAAGCTTTCTTCTGACTGAGGCTCTAATACAAGGACCTCTCAAGAAGAGCTTGACCATTGATGATTTCTGAGCAAAAGGGGGATGAGTTATGTTGTAATACCTTCCCTGGCTTAAAATGTTCAAGAGTAAATGGTGTGAGATGTAGATGAGAACACTTGACATTGCACTATGCTAGTTTCAGAAAGCTGTGTTTAATAGAGATAAAAATAAATAAAACAGTGAGTTCCATGCCTCTTTTTTCCAGGAAGGTGACTACAATCAGGAAACGGCTAAAATTAAGAATAAAAATTATATTCTTCCAAAAAGAGACAATTACATCTCACTCAGGAATTTGCCAGAATAGAGAAAGAAATAGTCATGCAGGGGAAGAGCATTTTGAATTTGCAGCTGGACTAGATATATGATTGTGGACTAATACCAAGCTCTCTGTGTCTTTAGTTCATTCATCCGCTTGGATCTAAAAATGAAAAATGAGATATATGAACACTGTAAAGGGCATGTAACTGAGATACCGTTAGTATTTCCCTAAACTTTAGGCAAGTGTCTTCCAGACTCTAAGCCCTGGCCTCGCTTTCCTTAGAGAATTTACTTTAGAAAAGTTATAATTGTGAATTATTCCTTTGCCCCTTGAGATGTAAATTTTTTAAAAAAACCTCTTGCCAGCTTTATAACCCAGGATTGTCTCAAAGATGGGGGAGCCATTTCTGTGAAATGCATTCATCAGGGAGCATAGGTCTGTAACTCTCAGTCCCTGAGAGTAAATAGGAGCCTAACATCAGTCGATGTCTTGCTCCAAGTTATAAAATGATCTCCTTTCATGAAGATATGAGAAAGTTTACATTTCCTTTGGGTAGGCAAATTAGCAAGCACAAATGGACTACTGTTCCTCCTCCATCCACCTCATCTCAGCTGTTAAAAACTCTCTGGCTCATTTGTTTCAGCGGAGTTGAAATCAGATGGTGCTGGTTTCTCTCCTCTATAGCGGTAGACCTTACCTCTTCATTTTCACCCAGTGCAATATTTACTTTGATACCAAAGTCTCCTTGTGCTTACTTATTGTACACACCACAGTGTTCATCCTTGGTGGTTATTCTTATACTTACTGAAAAATGACCCAAAGTCTGAGTAAAACACTAATATTGTTTGGTAAATCCCATCTCAGCACATCTCACTGAACACAGTATGATTTAGACAGCTCTCTCTCTGCACACTGACACTGAAAAAAACGGCTTCTTTTATTGGCACATTTCATCCCAGTAGTATCTACTCAGTGTTTATTATTAAATCCTCTACATGCCTAAAAAGCCTCCAAAAGCAGCACTAAAATATTATTAATTAAAAGTGAAAAAAGGGATAAATTTGCTAGGTAAAACCCAATAGTAATAAGAAGTAAGCCTTAAAAGGGGAACAAAATCTTAGAGACTATAGACCAGGGAAGCTATCTCAAATAGGGTGATTTTTTTCATAAAGGTATTTTAGTACTTAACCATGAGTATTAATTTCTTATACATAAATTACAAATTTTGTAATATGTTATGAATCCTTTGTAATTTTTAGGACAACTTATATTTCTGTAATGAACACAATGAAAATAATCCAAAAATGGGAACATAAGCAGAAATCTCAAATTAACACATCCACACACACTTGATTTCATTTTTTCTGTATTTAAAATTTCTAAACTGAATCTTTCAGGTAATGTGTAATAGACAGATGTTTTCATATGAGAGTGTTAATAAGTTTCCAGAATTTACAACTCCTTAATAACAGATTATTTCAGTACCATGTTAGACTAGGATTACGAAAAAAATAGTCTTCTCAAAGGTAAACCATGTTCCTTACTTTTAAACGGAAAAATTAACTTCTCTGGCTTTCTAAAGTCTGTGATACTCACTGGAGGGTTAGTAAGTTATCACATACTGGTCCAGGAGAGGTACAAATTTTGCTTAGTCACAGTGTGTATAGTTAAGTAGCCCTCAGAGAAATGCAAACAAGCATGAATACTCTCCTAGAAGATTCAATAACCACACCCACTTCTTTTCAGCACAGACCTGACACACACTGTTCTATGTATTAAGCATGCTGGATGTAGTGCTGCTGAGGAGCTGTTGGCTTCAGTGAGTCAAGTATAGTAACATCAGCAGTGTGTTCATTGTTTCTCTTTGGGTAGTTGGCTAATTAGGTGAAAATATGCTCTTTAAATGTTTTGAAAGATATCCATAGCTTTGAAGCAAGACAAGAGTATATTTATATGGCTCTGCCTCACAGCTGTAAGTTCTAAAGTTTCCAAAAGTGAAAATAATACATCTCCACTGTTTATTTTCATATGAATTGACCATATATTGAACTAAAAGTTTGTTCACACATAATTGTTTCCTGTGATATGATTATGATTACACAACCTCAAAGCAGAGTCACAAGATAGTGTGATCTGTCATAGCCATAGTACAGTGTTTCCCCTCTAAACTTTTGCTGAAGGGTGAACTGAAAGATAATTACTTTAAAATTATGCAGATAAAAGTGACAAAACCTCAGCAAAACCTCTAGTGGAAGGGCATATGGTGATTTTATAGTTATTTATTTCTTTGTTTTAATCCAAAGAACAAATCTGATTCTTTAATCAGATTTTTGTTTGGGGAAGAATTTTTTATTTTTTTATTTTTTTGGTCTTTTTGCTATTTCTTGGGCCGCTCCTGCGGCATATGGAGGTTCCCAGGCTAGGGGTCGAATCAGAGCTGTAGCCACCAACCTATGCCAGAGCCACAGCAACGTGGGATCGGAGCCGCGTCTGCAACCTACACCACAGCTCACGGCAACGCCGGATCATTAACCCACTGAACAAGTGCAGGGACTGAACCCGCAACCTCATGGTTCCTAGTCGGATTCGTTAACCACTGTGCCACGACGGGAACTCCTGGGGAAGAATTTTTAACTACATAGGATGGATAGATTCTTCAGAGCTAAGATGTTAAAAAAAAACCAAGCAGGAAACTGTAAAATTAGTTCAAATGAGAAATGATGCTAGTATGGGTTATGTTAATGGTAAACATGAAGAAAAGAGCGTAGGTTTGAAAAATATGTAAGACATAATAGTTAACTGATGTAATGAGGGACTGACTAAAGGGAAAGAATGACACTGGATTTGTGCAGATTTGTGGTGATGGTAACATTTTCTGAGCTACATCATTGTGGGTAAGCGTCTGATTTTTTTCACTTTTATCAGGTGGGTTAGAAGAAGCACTGAGACATTTAAGAGTCAAGTACCATGTTATTAGGGTCTTTACACTAAAGATTTCTAATTATTTCATTTTATTCCATTGATTGTATATGCTTCATTTTGTTTAGAATTCCTTCATTGCTGCATAGTTAACCCCCCCTTTTTTTCATTAAAATAAGAGGTAGCTATGATTGAACATCTTTGTGCCTTAGCTTCTTCCTTGTTTAAGGTTATTGAGGGGATGTATTAGAAATAGAAGTCCTGGGTCAGCTAGTACTAAAACTTCATTTACATTTAATAAGTACTGCCAACTAGTTTGCCAAAATGTAATCATTTATACTGTCACTAGCTAAACATAGATGTAAAAGTTTAATTACACCCTTTTGCTCCTGATAAGTTCAATAAACTACCCCTTCCACCCCAACACAAAGTCTTTATTAAGAGAGAAAATAATCCTCTCCATATTTAATCTTAGACCGGCCTTCTGAGATTTCCACGTGCTTTATATTTCTTTACCCAGATTGATTGAGAGTAATAATGTCTCTGCTTTTCAAGTAAACTCTGCTGCCATGGTGACCTCACCTCAGGCCCCTTCTGAGCAGTCATGTTAAAGCAAATGGGCTTGAAATGAACATTTTACTCAAAGTTTAAGCCATCATTCTATTTAATTCTTAATTTTATTTAAAATAATATTTTCCCTTTAAAATGATGCTTGATAAAAATTTAAATCAGTATGCAAAGATTTCATATGTATTGTATATTTATGTTACATACATAAACATACACAATTCTATGTATTAGGAGAATGTTGTATATTATGTATATGCATATGAATGTATATACATAGGTATGCATGTGTGTGTATGAAATCCTGAATATTGGAAGAAAAGATGTATGTGTGTGTGAATATACATGTACTTTCTTTCCCCTGATATTTAGTTTCACTTTCTAAAGGAGAACAATGTTAAAGCATTTCTGTACCCCTTCAGATATCTTCTTGTTTTTCTTTTTGTTACAGAATTTTATTAACACAAAGAAATCATACTATCATACTGTATCTACTGTTAGTGCTTTTTTTTCCATTTTAGATAGTATTTGGCACCTATTTTATGTTTTTATATGTAATTTTTTTTTTACTCCTTTAAAATGAATGCAAAATTTTTCCCTTTTTCTTGCTGTTCATAATTTTTTTGTGTCAGTTTCTATCCCTGGATATTTAGATTGTTTTCAGCTTTTACAAAAAATGACACCATTGTCAAATTTATTCATAGATATTTATAACTGTCTAAATATATTTTAATGATGAATTCATAAAAGTGAAATGACTAAGTCAATGTGTACACATTAAAAATTTGATTATATATTTATATACAACTCTCTTAAAAGGAAGCTGTATCACTTAAATTCTCATTTTAAAATATGGATATACATAGCGGTATGCTGGTAAATGTTTAGCAAGTGGTTCTCCGGCTTTCAAAAATACCCTCACTGAGATAGTGATTGACAAATACCATGGTAAAAATCTTCCAGCCAATGACAATTTCAAGCTACCAACATGCTGTCATTCAAGTCAGAGTTGGGCAAAATGAGCAGAATTAGCTATCGTGGACTGGTAAAAGTGTCTCTAGCACACCACTGATTATGCTTTCTGACAGCTCCTTAGCTTTGGGTGCTCTCCAACTTTTAAACATTTCCATTTGATAGATTAACAGAGGTATTTCTTTATATTTTAAGTTGTACTTATTTGAAGAAAGTGAATAGATTTCATAGATTAACTGGTTATTTTACCAGCAGCTATGTTCTCATGTCCTATGCTTTATTTTCACAGGATTGTTCACCTCTCTATTTTTGATTTGAACTACATCTTTCCATAGTAAGAAAAGCATTGCTTTTCTTATTTGTACCACTTTTAATTTTAATTATGATTTTATACTTGTATGCGGCATAGTTTTTAATTTTTCTGAAATCAAATGTATTAACCTTTTATTTTAGGCATTCATATTTGTATTAATCAGAAATAAATACATAGATAAATTAATTAATGTCTTTGCATGTCAGTTTTCTTACCTTTTAAGTAGGAGATCATGGCTATAAGATATTTCTTTCCAGCTCAAATAGTATATAATCCTTTAAAACATTTCTACTCTGGTCCTTTTAAGCTAGGTTATTTCCCCAAGAATCAAGACTTAGAGAAATTTCACTCTGTGAAATAATCCAGCATTCACTAGCAATATACTTGAGAACAAACCTTCAGTTGTATCCCATTCCTATTTCTTGCCAGATGTATTCATATGTGGAAATTTCCCAACTAAATAACTAGGTTCTTTCTTAAGTGAGAGCAGTGCCCATACTGTGGTTCAGATCAGGAGTGTGTGTTTGTGGGTGAGGATCTTCTAGTGGGAGATGAGTTCTTCATAGATATGTTTCCTCATATCCAACACTTATTTCTGTTTTTGAAATCTCACTAAATAATTTTTCTATCCTGCATTCTGTAACTTTTTCTCCATACTTTCCTCTGTATTTTTTCATAAAACAAAAGATAAGACAGTTGTAAACATAAGCCACTTTCAAATCATGATTTCTTATCAGTTGTAGATGAGAGTAAGTAATATAGATATAAGACCAGTAATCTTTTCTTTATCTTTGAATTCATACTTCATTTTTCTTCCAGGATATTAGGATCAGAGGACCTTAGATGCAAGATTATAGGCTATAATATACCACATAAATAAGATAAAGTCAGATCAGAAAAATATGTGTATGAATGTGTGTGTGTGTGTATGTGTGTGTGTAATGTAGCTGCAATCTTTTTCTCAACCTTGAAACTGGTTGTGTTTGAAAATGCTGCTCATGATTTTAGAATTTAAAATGTATAATATTAAAATATAGTCATTAGGATCCCAGGTGAGTTCTTAAGTTTCTATTTAAGAGATTAGGTATCTCAAAGAAAAAAATATTAAGAGGAATGGTAAGGAACAGAATGTGCACCCTGGTAATTAAGCCACAGTAGTTAGAAGTTTTCCTTTCTATCTTTTCTGTTGCTATTCTCATTATTACTGTTCAAGGTTACTGAGGGTTGCATTTAGAGAAAATGAATGAAGAGGTTTATCAATGGCAGAATAAATGGAGAAACAGAAGTCACATTCTTTACATATTGATTCTACTTCAGAGCTCTGAGTCAGCAGCAGAAAGATGTAATACCCCAAATAGTTTTTGCATTTCTTTTCCTTCCTCTTTCTTCCTCATGGCCCCCTGTTCTCTCTCTGCTCCTATCTAAGCACATCAGATCTAAATTCCAATTACCAGGCATTATAGCAAAGTAAGAAGAAAGAACCAGGCTAGTGTATATGAGATGGTTGTAGGGTACGAAATTGCATCTGGCAGGGAGAGAACTGTAGTTATTTGGAAAAAGCTGACAGTTAAGAAGAGATTCTGCAAAACAAAGAGGAGGCAAGGGAAGTATCTATTCCTTTGTAGGACATGAAAGCAAGTGTTTCTAAAAGCTTTTTTAAAAATTATTTTTAAAAAGCAGGTTCTCAATAAAACTGAGAGAAAGGTACAGAGTTTTCCATATACTTCCTATCCCTACACATGCATATCCTCCCCCATTATCAACATCCCCCATCAAAATGATACATTTGTTATAATCAGTGGACCAATACTGAAATATCATAATTATCCAAAGTTTACCTAGGATACATTCTTGGTGTTGTACATTCAGACAAACAGATAATTAAATGTATATAACATATAGTATCATAAAAAATAGTTTCACTGCCCCTAAAATCCCCTGTGCTCTGCTGTTCATCCCTCTCTTCCTCTTAACCTCTAGCCACTGCTGATCTTATTGTAGTCATAGTTTCACCTTTTCCAGAGATCATATAGTTGGAATTATATAGTATTAGCCTTTTCATATTGGCTTCTTTCATTTAGTAATATCCATTTAAGGCTCCTCCATGCCTTTGTATACCTTGCAAGCTCATGTCTTTTTATTGCTGAGTAATATTACATTTTATGGTATACCATAGTTTATCTGTTCACCTACCGAAGGACATCTTCAGTTGCTTCCAAATTTTGGCAATTATGAATAAAAATGCTATAAACATCCATGTGCAGATTTTTATGTGGACCTAAGTTGCCAATCCTTTTGGGTAAACACCAAAGAATGTAGCTGGTTGGATCATAGGCTAAGAGGAAGTATAGTTTTGTAAGGAACTACGAAACTGTTTCCTAAAGTGTACCAATTGGGTGTACCAATTTTTATTCCCACTGGCAATGAAAGATAATTCCTGTTGCTCCTAATCCTTCCCTGTTCGGTGTTGTCAGTGTTCTGGATTTCATCCATTCTAATAGTCGAATAGCCAAGGTTTTTTAAATATTATAAAATATGACTAATGGTACTTAACAGCATTTATTAAGCAAATTTGTAACTTTAAACCATTTTTTTTTTAATTTACGTTTTTGTCTTCAGTAGCAGCATGTCACTGAATGGACTAAATTTATAAAATTTAGAACCCTAAAAGCTTTAAGTATGTCTTGTACATTCTCTTACCAAGTTCAGGAATCTACCTCATCCAATTTGTTAAACTCAGTGGTGCAGACGCTGATTGCATAATTTCATTCCTGAGATACCATCTTTTTGGGGATCATTCTCTCACTAGCAACAAGGGAGACAGTAAAATAAGTGTTTGAACATATAGGCTCTGGACAGATTGTTTTATTCTTGCTAACAGGATTTTAGCAAGGCATTGGACATTATTTGTATTTCAGTCTCCTCAACCAAAAAAAAAAAAAAAAAAAAAAAGAGCAAAGTAGTAAAGTATTTTAAGTATTGAACCTGAAAATACATGTAAAGGATTAGGACATGAGAGTCTCTACCGAAATCTTGGTATATCCCAGTTATTATTATTAACTCTAATTAGGTAGGAAACAGCATTTACTGTACTAAAATATTTCCATTTGAAATCCAACTAATTTCTCTTACAATTGTCGAGGTTTGTTAACAGAGGATGGAAAGGTGGTCTGTGTAATTCATGATTACACTACTACATTTCTCTTAATATTGTCCCAAGTTTAAATTATGAAAATTTTACATTTTAGGTTCATTACCAACCAGCTACATCCTTGATTTATGTACACATATTATGAAAGAAATAGGTGCTTCTAGCCTGTTCACCAGAACAAGAACATCTGTGTTGGGCCATTTGTGAAATGTAGTCAATACAAATGTCAGTGCGATAGATATTGTGCTCAATGTTAAGCCCACAGTGCAAAAAAATCACGAACCTTTTCTCTACTTGCCTAGTTCATTGCCTTCCCATCATTATAACAAGTCTCACTTTAAAAGTAAGGGAAGATTATTACTAAGAAAAATCAAAAGGAATAAGATATTCACACATCTAATTAAAGGTCAGTCTCATTTTGTCGATTTTTATTTTCTCATACAGACTCATGATCTGCAATAATAGCTCACAGCATTTGATCAGTCATCATTTAAAATATCACCAGTGGCTCAGAACACCACACACAGCCAGGGCAGTGTGGGAAAGTAGATAGAAGTAGCCTTACAGAAAAACCATTCAACATCAGTACATCAAATGCACAGTGATCAAGATTTGTCAATTGTAAATAGCAAATATGAGGGAGAAAAATAGTGCTAATCATACCAAGTATATTTGGATGTTATTGTTGTGATATAAAGATCCTAGAAGGCAGTGAGGCATTCCTAAGTGCCTTTCATCTCTTCTAGTAAGAACAACAGCTTGTCTTTGTTGCCTACATAATTTATGACTACATTTGGCAAGAATATAAACGTGTCACATCTCCTGAATATCATTGAGACCATTTTCTCATTGGCCACATGTTACTAATTTAACTTAGCTTTCCTTGGAAATTCTTTATGTAAACTAGTACATAAAATATATATAAAAATCTTTTAAATGTGTTCAATTGTGGTTAGCTCACTAAATTCTATTTTAAAATTACAAATTGGAACCAAAAATCACAGAATGATTTCTAAAAGAGAACAGATTAAAAACTCTTTCTTGTGAAACTTCAGGACCTCAAAGGGTGACTACTGGTGTTCTTATATGATACCTAATAAGAATTTAACATTATGTATAATGAAAGATTATTTTTAAAATACTTGATTTTTTAGATCTTATCTCATAGATACACATTTATTGAAATATTGTCCTTTTTTGTTAGTCTAGGCTATGTTCTTAACCTTTTTTCTTTAGAGTAGAATTTAAGGGCTCAAAATGGTATCATTACTTAATTTTTTAAATTTTATGTCTTTACCGAAATATAGTTGATTTGCTGTTACATTGTATTCAGGTGTAGAGCACAGTGATTCAATTACAAACACACACACACACACACACACACACACACACACACACACACACAAGATTCTTTTCCCTTAGCGGTTATTACAAAATATTGAGTATTGTTCCCTGTGTGGTATAATAGGTCCTTGATAGTTACCTATTTTATGTATAGTAGTGTGTATATGTTAATCCCCACCTCCTAATTTATCCCTTCCCCATAATCCTGACTCCTCTTTGGTAACTGTATTTGTGCTTTTATATATGTGTAGCCCTGTTTCTATTTTGTAAATAAATTTATTTGTACCTTTTTAATCTATATATAAGTGATATTATTTGTGTTTTTCTGTCTGGCTCACTTCACTTAGAATAAAAATTTATAGGCCCATCCATGTTGCTACAAATGGCATTGTTTTATTTTTCTCTATGGCTGAGTAATTATGTATGTATGTATGTATGTATGTATGTATGTATATATACCATGTCTTCATTATTCATTCATCTATAGACAGACATTTAAGTTGCTTTCATGTCTGGGCTATTGTAAATTGTACTGCTATGAACATTGGGATGGATGTATCTTTTCAAATTAGAGTTTTTTACTGGATATATGCTCATGAGTGTGATTGCAGGATCATATGATAACTCTGTTTCTAGTTTTTTAAGGAACACTATAAAACTATTATCTGCTCTTCTCCATAGTGGTAGTGCCAGTTTATATTATCAACAACAGTGTAGGAGGGTTTCCTTTTCTCGACATTCTCTCCAGCACCTATTGTTTGTCGATTTTTAAAATGATGTTCATTCTGTCTGAGGTGAGGTGATACCTCATTATAATTTTGATTCACATTTCTCTAATAATTAGCTGTAGTGAGCAATTTTTTCATATGTCTATTGGACATCTGTATGTCTTCTAATTAGGTCTTCTGCCAAATTTTTGATTGGATTGTTAGTTTTTTAATATTAAGCTATTTGTGTATTTTGGAAATGAAACCCTTGTCAGGTGCATCATTTGCAGACATTTCATTTGAAGGTTTTCTTTTCATGTTGTTTATGTTTTTTTGCTGTGCAAAAACTTTTAAGGTTATTTAGGTCCCATTTGTTTATTTTTGTTTTTATTCCCATTACTCTAGGAGATGGATCCAAAAAGATATTCTTGTGATTTATGTCAACTCCTCTAGAAGTTTGTTTGTTTAAAATACAGTTGATTTATGATGTTGTGCAAGTTTCTGCTGTCCTTTAGGAATTTTATGGTAGCTAGTCTTACATTTAGCTCCTTAATCCATTTTGTGTCAGCTTTTCTTTGTGATGTTAGAGAACCATCTAATTTCATATTTGTATATGTAGCTGTCCAGATTTCTTAGCACTACTTATTGACAATACTGTCTTTTCTCTATTGTATATATGTGTGGGTTTACTTCTGGGCTTTTTCTCCTGTTCCATTGATCTATGTTTCTGTTTTTGTGCAAGTATCATACTCTTTTGATAACTGTAGTTTTGTAGTATCATCTAAAATTGGGAAGCCTGATTCCCCCACCTACATTTTTCTCTCTCAGTGTTGCTCTGGCTATTTGGAATCTTTGGAGTTTTCACAGAAATTTAAATTTTTTTTTGTTCTAGTTCTGTGAAGAGTGCCATTTGTAATCTGATAGGGATTAAATTGAATCTATAGATTGCCTTGGGCAATACAATTATTTTAACAATACTGTTCCTTCTTATCCAAGAACATGGTGTCTTTTCATCTGGCTATGTCATCTTCAATTTTTTTCATTGGCATCTTATTGTTTTCCGAATACAGGTTTTTTTTTTTTTTTTCCTCCTTAAGTACTTTTATTCCTATTTTTAAAATTTTTTTATTTTTTTAGGCTGCATCTGAAACATCTGGAAATTCCCAGGCCAGAGACCAAACCATTATCACAGTAATGACCTGATATGTAGCAGTGAGGCAGTGATAATGCAGGATCCTTATCCCACCGTGCCACAAGAGAACTCTTGTATTTTATTGTTTTTGATTCAATAGTTAATGGAACTGTTTCCTTAATTTCTGTTTCTGAACTTCCATTGCTGGTGTATAAAAATGTATTAATCATATATTTTGCAACTTTGCTGAATTCTTGCTAAGCTCTAGTAGTTTTCTGGTAGCATCTTTAGAATTTTTCTATGTGTAGTATAACATGATCTGCAGACAGTGACAATTTTACCTCTTTTCCAGCTTGGATTCTTTTTATTTCTTTTTCTTCTCTGATTGCTGTGGGTAGGACTTTCAAAAGTATGTTGAATAAACTTGGAAAGAGTGGGCATCCTTGTCTTATTCCTGATCATAGAGGAAATCTTTTCAGCTTTTCACCATTAAGTATGATGTTAACTATGGGTTTGCCATATATGGCCTTTATTATGTTAAGGTGGGTTTGTTTCCCTCTATGCCCATGTTCTGCAGAGTTTTAAACATAAATGGGCATTGAATTTTACCAAAAGCTTTTTATGAATCCCTTGAGATGTTCATTTTATTTTTATTCTTCAGTTTGTTGATGAGGTCTATCATTCTGATTGATTTGTGGATATTGAAAAATCATTGCATCACTTGAATAACTCCCACTGGATCATGGTATATGATCCTTTAAATGTATTGCTGGATTCAGTTTGCTGGTATTTTTTGAGGATTTTTGCATCTATGTTCATCAGTGATATGGGCCTGTAATTTTCTTTTTTTCTATTATTTTTGGTTTTGATATCAGAGTGATGGTGGCCTCATAGAATGAGTTTGGAAGTGTTCTTTCCTCTGAATTTTTTTTGCAGTACTTTCAGATCAACAAGTGTTAACTCTTCTCTATATTTTTGATGTAATTTGTCTGTAAATTCATCTAGTCCTGGACTTTTTTTTTTTTTGGAGTTTTTTATTCACAGTTTCAACTTCAGTACTTGTAATTGGTCTTGTTTGTTTGTTTGTTCATTTAGTTTCTTCCTGGTTTTGTCTTGGGAGATTGTTGTACCTTTCTAAGCATTTGTCCATTTCTTCTAGGTTGTCCATTTTATTGGCATATAGTTTCCTATGGTAGTCTCTTATGCTCATTTGCATTTTTGTGGTGTCAGTTGTAAACTCTCATTTTCATTGCTAATTTTATTGATTTGGGCTCTCTCCCTTTTTTTCTTGATGAGTCTGTCTAAAGGTTTTTAAATTTTGATGATTTTTTCAAGATCGGGTTTTAGTATCACTGATCTTTTCTATTGTTTCCTTAATCTCTGTTTCATTTATTTCTGCTCTTATCTTTATGATTTCTTTCCTTCTACCAACTTTTGATTGTGTTTGTTCTTCTTTTTCCGGTTGCTTTAGGTTTAAGGTTAGGTTGTTTATTTGAAATTTTTCTTGTTTCGTGGTATAAACTTATATCATTATAAACTTTCCTCTTAGAACACTTTTGCTGTGTCCCAGACGTTTTGGTATGGGAGTATATTTTTATTTTCTTTTTGACTTCTTCAGTGGTTCATTGGTTATTTAATAGCATATTATTTAGCACCCACTTGTTTGTGTTTTTTGTTTTTTTGTTTTTTTTGTTTTTTTGTTTTTTTTTGCTTTGATTTTTAGGGCCACTCTTGCAGCATATGGAAGTTCTCAGGGTAGGGGTCAAATCAGAGCTACAGCTGCTGGCCTACACCACTCCCACAGCAACGTGGGAAATGTATCTGTGACCTACATCACAGCTCATAGCAATACCAGATCTTTAACCCACTGAGTGAAGCCAGGGATTGAACCTGCATCCTCATAGATATTTGTCTGGTTTGTTACCACTGAGGCATGATGGGAACATGTGCACTTTTTTTTTTTTTATTTCAGTTGATTACTAATCTCCTAGCACTGTGGTCAGAAATTATTCTTGGTATGCTTTAATTTTCTGAAATTTACTGAGGCTTGATATGTGCTCAACATGTGATCTATCCATGTATGCTTTAAAAGAAGGTGCTTTCTGCTGCTTTTGTGGGTGGACTGCTCTATAAATACCAATTAAGTCCATCTGGTTTAATTTGTCATTTAAGGCCTGTGTTTCCTTCTTGATTTTCTTTCTGGGTGTTCTGTCAATCAATGTAAGTGGTTGTTGATGATCCCCACAATTATTGCATTACTATCAATTTCTACCATATCTATTTGCCTTATCTATTGAGTTATTCCTGTATCACGTGCATATAAATTTGCAGTTTTTATATCTTCTTCTTCTTGGATTTATTCTTTGATCATTATGGAATGTCTTTTTTTGTCTCTTGTAATAGTTTTTATTTTCATATTTTATTTCATAAAATTATATTATTTTCATGTAATAGTATTTTATTTCATGTTTTGTCTAAGTGTTGCTGTTCCATCATTTTTTTTTAAGTTTCTACCACATGAAATAACTTTTTCAATCCCCTCACTAATGGTCTTTATACAATCACTAGATCTGAAGTGCATCTCTTATACACAGCATATGTACGGGTCTTACTTTTATAACCATTCAGTGAGTCTATGTTATTGGTTTGAGCAAATAATCTATTTACATTTAAGATAATTATTGATATGTACATTCTTATTGTCATTTTAGTAATTGTTTTGGACTTGTTTTTGTTGGTCTTTTTTTTTTTTTCCTTTTTTGTTGTCTTGTCATTTGGTGACTACCTCTAGTATTGTGTTTGGATTCCTTTTGCTTTATTTGTGTATATATCTATCATAGATTTTTGGGTTTTGGTTAGTGTAAGGGTTTAGTATAACAGTTTACAAACATATATATATATATATGTATAATGTTATATATATATGTATTTATATTGCCGATCTCTCAAATTCAAATGCATTTTGAGTAGCCTGCATTTCTACTCTCCCTCTCTCATAATTATAATATTTGTGTGTGGATGATTACCTACTTTTACTGTATGTTTGCCTTTACTGATGAGCTTTCCCAATTTGTAATTTACTTGTTTCTGCTTGTGGCATTTTCTTTTCTGCCTAGAAATTCTTTTTAAACTGGTTTGGTTTTGCTGAACTCTTTTAGCATTTGCTTCTCTTTAAAGCTTTGATTTCTCCATCAAATCTGAATGAGAACTCTGCTTGGCAGAATATTCTAGGTTTTCAGTTTTTTCCTTTCATTGTTATAAATGAATTGTTACCCTCCTTTCTGGCCTGTAGATTTTCTGCTAAAATAAATAAATAAATAAATAAAACAGCTAATAGTCTTATGGTAATTCCCTCTTAAGTTGTGTGTTGCTTTTCCCTTATTAATTTTAATATTTTCTCTTTGTATTTGATTTTTGTCAGTTTGATTACTGTGTATTTAGGCATGGTCATCCTTGGATTAATATTGTGTTGGACTTTATTTACTTCTTATACTTGGGTAACTGCTTCCTTTCCCATGTTAGGGAATTTTTCAGCTATTATCTCCTCAATTGTTTTCTCAAGCCGTTTCTCTCTCTCCTCTCCTTCTGGCACCCCTATAATACAAATGTTGGTGTATTCTCCCAGAAGTCACTTAAAGTATCCTTATTTCTTTTCATTCTTTTTTCTTTATTCATTTCTATGGCAGTGATTTCCACCACTTCATCTTCTAGCTTGCTGATCTCTTCTTCTGCCTCATCTATTCTGCTATTGATTGTATTTTTCATTGTAGTTATTGTATTCTTCATCTCTGGTTGTATTTTATATTTTCTAATTCTTTGTTAAAACTTCTTGTAACTTCTCACTCTGTGCCTCCATTCTTTATCCAAGTTCTCAGATAATCTTTTCAATCATTACCCTGAACTCTCTCTTAGGTAGACTGCATATTTTCACTTTACTTAGTCATTCTTCTGGGTTTTTATCTTATCACTTTGTTTTGAACATATTCCTTTGCCCTTAGATTTTGCTCAAATTTCTATTTCTATTTTTATGTATGTATGTTACTTACATTTTTTGACTTTATATAAGTAGCCCTCTATAGGGGATGTCTCATATGTACCAGCAGTATATTCTCCTCTCATCACCCAGGGGCCAGGGATGAGTTGGTTCTCGGGTATGTTCTGACCTGTGTTTTCAGGCCCAGGTCTACAGGCTGAGGGGTCATAGTTTTTTCCTTCTGATATTTGCCCCCTTGGTAGGTGATACTGGTCTAGAGGCTCATGTGGCTTCCTGGTGGGAGGGGCCACTGCCTGCCCTCTGGTGAGTAGAGTGGGTCTTGGCCCTCTGATGGGCAGGGCTATGCCACTGGCTCTGTCTAGATGTGGTTGTGGGCTCAGGAAAACTTTAGGGAGCCTGGTTGATGATGGGTGGGGCTATGTACCTGCCTGCTTTGTTGTTTGGCCTGAGGTGGTGTCCTAGCACTGGAGCCTACAGGTTGGGTGGAGCCAGTTCTTGCTGCTACTGACCCAAGCAAAATATCTGCCTCTAGCAAGAGTTCACATAGATGAACACTCCAAGATTTGTCTGCCACCAGTTTTTATGACCTTAGACAGAGCTATGGCAACCCTCCCCCACCTCCCCAGGGACTCTCCAAGACCAGTGACTTTGACTTTTCATTGTTGTACTTAATGCTTAATAACATCTTTGCGAGGGCATTCTCATCTTTTACCAGAAAGCGTAGAGGGGTAGGGCTTTATTTTTTGCATTTATCCAATTTCGGGTACTGCAATATGGGACAAGACACATTGCCTTTCCACCTTAAAAATAATGACACAGTAAAATAGGAATGAGGTTTCTTGGTACATGTTACCTTTTAAAGGAAAGCCCAAGATCTAATATCAAATGCAGATTTTCAGCAACAAAGAAAGCAATACAACTGAAGCGAAAAATCTTCTGAAACAGATTCAAAATAAGCAGAAATTGAAGGGAAAATGAAGATTATAGGGAAGAATAAAGTCCTTTGGGGAATGTGAGGGCTGAGGCCAAAAACAAGGGAGCTCATATCCAGAGCTTGTTGTGGTTTCCTGTTACCAGTCAATACTTACTCCAAGTCATGTAGCTTATGCAAAAAGCAGTTAAATTGTCAGCACTGATGCAGTTTAATCCACTCAGTCAAAACTGAGCAAGAAGAACCTCCTTCAAACACAGGAAAGGAATGTTCCTATTCAAGAAGAACTGGTGCCTTACTGCTTTGCACCTGCTTCTTTCTCAAAAAATCTGGAAAATAAAGCAATGTAAACATGATTTGAGGAAAGACTTGATTTTTTGAAACCTAATAGGGTAGAAAATAGATGCAAGAGTTAAGGAAATATGATGTTTATTAAAAATCCTTATATTGTTTAACACAAGAAAACTTTATTTTACTTAACAGTCTGACGCCCCTGCTTCTGATAGGAGACTCTCCTCCAAGGGCTGATTGAGAGACCTGGCTGTTGGTGGCGTCAAGGTTACCACAATCCTCATATAAAGCCACAGAGGGAAAAGGCACAGATGATGAAGCATGAGAATTTTTACGTTTGTTTTTATGTCTAGAAGTAGTGTTTTTTTTTTTTTTTAACTTTTACCCATAATTCTTTAGCAAAAACATGCTATATCCAGTTTCAAAGGAGGCTGGTGAATGTGTGGCCAAAAGAAAGGGAATGAGGAACCACCCCTGTGGTACAGTGGGTTAAGAATCCCATTATAGTGGTTCTGGCTGAGGAGGCCTAAGTCCAACCTAGCTCTCTACTCCAATCTCTGGCCCAGAAACTCCCATATGCTATGTGGATGTGTGGTTATAAAAACCAACAAATAAAAAGAAAGGGAATGAATTTGGTGATAATCTGCTAGTCACTGCCACAGAGGGGAAGGAAACAATATTTTAAAGCTATCAGTAGTGGTTTTTAATCTTTTCCCAGTCAAAAACTGGTTTTGATTTAATAGAAAAAGTTAATGGGGATCTTGATTTTGCAAAAGAAAAGCCAAATTGCAAGCTATTATGGAGTAATTCAAGCTAAACTACTCTGCACGATAATTTAAAAGTTTATCTTAATGGTAGATTATTTGCATTTTGAAAGTTTAATATTTTGATTGGAGGTGGGCCAGTGCCTGGAAATAAAAAATAACATTTTCCTCCATCACTGCAGTAATCTATAGAAGATGAAGGTAGAAATCAGGTTTAAAACATCACCATTGAGGGAGATAAACTGGTCCTTGCCATCTGACAGCAAGAAAATGGACAATGCGACAAGAGACCCAAAAAGACTCACCTTGTAAAGTCTCATCATTTGTGGTATCCGGGAGAATTTATGGCCCCTGCCTGGTGTGAACATTTTCTTTTCTGAGCTATAATTTCTTCCTGCTATCTCCAAGCTTTCACTAAAGTTTGGTTTAGAATTACAATTTGGACAAAGCGGAGCTTTGTAGAATTAAGAGAGAAATCTACCTCTGTGTTAGAGTAAAGAATTATGGGCAGACTGATGACAGTCTGAGAAAGCTAGTAACTAGGTTATCTCCAGGGGCTGGAGCATAAACCAGAGGCCTTTCCCTAGTGACTACAGGATTATGGCCTGGAAATACTTGGGCACTGGAATCCAATAAAAACTAAGCTTTCTGGAGTCACATAACATGGACATTCTTAAAAATAGTTCCTGGAGTTCCCGTCGTGGCGCAGTGGTTAACGAATCCGACTAGGAACCATGAGGTTGCGGGTTCCGTCCCTGCCCTTGCTCAGTGGGTTAATGATCCGCCGTTGCTGTGAGCTGTGGTGTAGGTTGAAGACGCGGCTCCGATCCCGCGTTGCTGTGGCTCTGGCATAGGCTGGAAGCTACAGCTCTGATTAGACCCCTAGCCTGGGAACCTCCATATGCCGAGGGAGCGGCCCAAGAAATGCCAAAAAGACCAAAAAAAAAAAAAAAAAAATAGTTCCCTTGTCTATAAAAAAGGTCTCATTCATTGATAGTGGAATGAATATCTATGGGATATCAGAGTTAATATATCACAGAATAGAAATACATGATTCCCGCAGTATAATTTGAGTTAATTTTTCCTATGAGATTGTGTCACACACTTCTCAGTTCTGACTATATTTACTCAAAATAATGTGATAATGTCTAATTAATACTTTTTTGGTAATATAAGGTATATGATTGTTCTTTGGAAACTCTAAAAAACTATACAAGTGTAAGGAGTAAGCGTCCATGCTGCAAATCACAAGTATTCTTATATATTAATATCTTACTTGTCTAATAATAGGTCAGTTTGCATTTTGTGTATTCAGTTATACCTTTTTCTCTATCCCTGCACCGCAGAAATCAGTAAAAATGTTTTCACGCTGAAATGAAAGGAAGTGTGGCCTGCGAATATTTTTCTTTTTCTCAACTGGATCAGATAAGCAAAAGTTTGCTTACCACTGCTATAGGGGACAAGAGTTCACTCTGCTAAATCACCAGGCTAAATAGTGGAGGTGTTAATCACAACTGCATCCAGGCTGTTCTAAAGGTTAAAATCTGCTCAGAGCCATAAAAATAATTTAAATTAAAAAATGGAACTTGTTCTTGCCATGTTGCTCTGTATATTTTCAAATCGAAAGTACAAAATGTTCATTTAAAAATGTATTGAGTTATCAAAGTGCAATGCAAAAATATGATATTTAGGTAGAAAAGGTCAGATTTTTTAAAAACCAGGAGTCTCAAAAACTTGAAATGTCAGGATTCTGGGGAAAACTATGAAATAATTTTTAAGCTTACTTTTGATTGACTAAAACTATTTCTCATGAAGTATAAGGGAAATGCAACACAGCACAACTTTGATACAGCTCTTTGCAAAAAGTGTGAGTGATAAGTTCTTCCCAGGGAATAATATTTCATGGGCACAATGTTGGAGAGTATGTTTAAAGGTATGAATTTATTAATAAATGCTACTTCTTTGGTAATCTTGGATTTTGGGGAAAGTAATTTAGCATTTCTGGAATTTTTATTACAAAGATATTTCTCTGAATATACATGAAAATACATCTAAACCTTCTTCATATCTTTCTTCTTTTAAATGTTCAATGAATTGAAATAGAAGAGATTAGTGTGACTACATAAAGTTGTGTTTTTTGAGGTGAGACAATAAACAAATTGAAAATTCATAATAATAATTTGGCAAAAATCAAATATTCCTCCAAGCTGTGGTCATTTTTATTAGCAAATTAGGCCACTGATTGTCAGTGGTTCTAATGGATAGACTTGATTTCTGAAACTATATTTCTCAGAAATTGTTAGATCTCTTCCACTTTTGAATGGTGCTTCTTTGGCCCTCTTGGAATTTACAGTCTACTTCTATGTGGATTATAAGGTATTTGTAATTTAATATTTTGATTTTATAATATTCAGGGATTTTGGACAGCATCAAAGTTCAATGAAAAGGAGAAAGAATATAAAGAAAAAATTGTGATAATAATAATGTTGTCTCTTCTATTAGAAGGGGGTCCTTTCCATGGTAAGATTTCTGGGAAGGGGAAAAATTATTTGTGGGAAAAGGAACGTAATTTATTCCATGACAAGGTGTTATTTATTTCCACTTAGAACTCCAGACCAACCAGAAATGCCTGAAATTTCACATAACTCCTTTCCTTGTATTAAAAGAAAGCAAAGGCTTTAAAGTGCAACTTATGCAACAATGATTGATATCTCTGGCTTATTGCATTTTCTGTATCATTTCCCAAGCAGAGACTTAGATACTGTCAAGGAGCCCAAGAAACCCTTGATGGCCTAATGGAGAACTGAGGAGAGGTACATAAAATTGGAAGAAAATTCTACCTAAAGGAAGTAAACTCTTGTTTCTTCACAGTTTTTTTTCTAGAGATATCAGTAAACAATGTTGGCTTAAACTAACACTGATTTTGGAAGAGTGGCTGAAGAAATTTACATTCCCTTAACATTTACTTTAAGGAGTAGTAATCAAACAGAAATACAAGCGTACTTGTTAAACTGGAAGGGTGTCTTCCTGATTGTCAGTATTACACACAGCATTCAAAATGGAGTGTAATCTTTGTCTTACCTTTTTTGAGAACAACAGCATGTTAAAAAGATTAGGTCTCTAGAGGTGCAGACACAGAAATCTCACACTGGGCAACTTTTTAACTTAGAAATATGAATTCAGTTGGCAAGAGTGGTAGAATATAGGAGAGATTATTTTAAAAATGAAAAGGAAAGGAAAAAAAGCTGTTGTCCTTCATAGGTATATTTTCTCACAACTAGAAACGGTGTCTTCATGCTTATCCATCAGCTCCACCATTCTCATTCTTCTTTCAAAATCCTCATCATTCAGTCATCTCCTTCTGGAAGCTTTTCTTGGATTATCCTTTTGTGGCTTGGATAGAAGATCCTTTTATCCTCTTCTCAGGTTCCCCAATGAACTATGAGCTTCATAAGGACAACTGGTATATTTTTAAATTATATATGCTCTGAACCACAAATTGTGGCTGATAGGATAAATGTAATAACAAGATTGAATATATAAGTAAAATAATGAATAAATATGCTTTACTTCCTCTTCTCACAAATTTATTTTATTTTTCAAGACATCATTTTAATTTCCTTCACAGGCAATTTCCCTCCTGTGGCACTTGATATATATTTCTAGCACTATATTGAGTCTATTTCATGATGATATAAATTGAGTGTATAACCACCAAAGTGGTGATCCTCATTTTTTTTTATTTTTCTTTCTCACACATTTGCCTAATAAATGCATATGATAGGCCTTCTGGATATTCTTAAAAGAACATGAAAATGACTATCACAAAGGAAAAATGTACATGCAAAAAATTATTTTCTAATTGATGCCTTATATACAGTTTGCTTAGAAATAGGAATTTACAACTAATAAACTTGGAAAAATGTGGTTTGGGAGAAACTTTGCTTGGGGTATATTGAAATCTCTTGGTATGGTGGTGAAATGATTTTCTTTTTATTTGTAATTATATGAATTTTCATTTTATATCTTTTGAAGGCATGGTATTAGGTGTATACCAAGTTATAACCATTATACATTTTTGTTAAAAAATTTTTTTTCATCATTGTATGGTGACCCCTAATATGGAGTCAAGTTTGGGTCAGAAAAACAGAAACCATGAGAAGTAGTTCAAACAGAGGAAATTTAAAACCGAAAATTAAGTTACAGGAGTTCTTTTTGCAGCTTAGCAGTTAACGAACCCAGCCAGTATCCGTGAGGATGGAGGTTTGATCCCTTGCCTTGCTCAGAGGATTAAGGATTTGGCATTGCCATGAGCTGTGGTGTAGCCCACAGATCCTCCCGCAGCTCAGATCCTGCGTTGCTGTGGCTATGGTGTAGGTTGGCAGCTGCAGCTCCAATTCGACCCCTAGGCCAGGAACTTCCATATGCCACAGGTGTGGCCCTAAATACAGACAGAGAAAAAAAAAGAAGACAAAAAACTGAGGTCCACAGTAGAGTTGAGAATCCAATAGGGCATGTTAATGCAACCCAGGAATGAGCAACAGAAGGAGACCACTAGCATGCTTAGACTGGAGGGAAAAAATACAAAGCTGGAGGTAACTGAGCCAGAAACAGGGAAGATGTGTCCTGCCAGAAATTCAAGTACAGGCAAAAGGGAACCACTGGGAGATACACAGCCCAAGACACAGGGAGAAGGGTTGAAAGACACTGTATCTTCCCTTCTGCACACTACAGTCTCCTGCTGATGTCACTCTTTCATCCAGTGTTATGGAGCCTGCAAGAGCTAGAATTCCTGTAACAATGGGAATAGCCAGTGGAAGTGAGGAATGGATCCAAAGGAAAATAGGCCAGATTTGAGCATTCCTCAAATTTTTTTCTAGTATAAAATATAAACCATGTTTTTATCAAGGTTAAAACTTTTAATTTTCTAAGTCTTTGATATAGATTTTGCCATCATTTTGTTTCCAACTTTTTTTATTCTTGTTTTAAATATAGATTTTGGTAAACAGTACATCGCTCAATTTTTTTTTTTTTTTTTGTCTTTTTGCTATTTCTTTGGGCCGCTCCTGCGGCATATGAAGGTTCCCAGGCTAGGGGTCGAATTGGAGCTGTAGCCCCTGGCCTACGCCAGAGCCACAGCAACGCAGGATCCGAGCCACATCTGCAACCTACACCACAGCTCAGGGCAAGCTGGATCATTAACCCACTGAGCAAGGGCAGGGACGGAACCGGACAACCTCATGGTTCCTAGTCGGATTCATTAACCACTGCGCCACGACGGGAACTCCTGAATTTTTTTTTATGCTTTTGCTGCACATCTATTTCTCTGTAACCTAAATCATTTTTATTTTCTACAATCTTTGGATGTATTTGTACCATCACTTTTATGTGACTGCCATGTACTTTGCCTTTCTGTGCCTTTATTTTCTCTATTCCTGCATTCTCTTATATTGAATGATTTTACTTTAAAATCCTGTGGTTTTCCATAACTATGTTAGGAGTTATGTGTATTCTATTCATTTATTGGTTATCATAGAAAATTTTAAATGTTCAAAATCCAAATGTTAACATTTAATCTCTGCCTGTCTTATAATCTTCAAAATCTAAAGTTGTTTATTTTTTAATTCCTGTCTTTTAAAAATAGTAGGACCTTAATTCCAATTGCAACCTCATCTGTTTTCTATACTACAGTTATTAAATTTTAGTTTTTCATCATTTTAACTCTACATAGCATTATTATTTTTGTTTTATTTAATTAGTATTTGTTTTGATATATACACATACTTATCAATACTTTTCTTCTATTTATTCCTTTATCAATCTCAGACCTAGTTGACTTTTCTGAAGAACATTTTATACATTATTACTTTTTTTTTTTGGTGAAATCTGGTGGCAAGCTTAGAAATTTCAATGTCTACATCTATTTCAGACTACTACACTTATTTATATATGTTCTTTTCATCAGTTACCCCCATTTCCTTTAAAGTTGAGCAGAACCAGAGTTCCGGTCATGGCTCAGTGATTAACGAACCCGACTAGTACCCATGAGGATAACCGTTCAGTCCCTGGCCTTGTTCAGTGGGTTAAGAATCTGGCGTTGCCCTGGGTTGTGGGTAGGTCGCAGATGTGCCTAGGATATCATGTTGCTGTGGCTGTGGCGTGGGCCAGAAGCTACAACTCCTATTCATCCCCTAGCCTGAAAACCTCCATATGCCACGTGTGTGGCCCTAAATAGACAAAAGACAAAAGACAAAAAAAAAAAAAAAAAAAAAAGAGTTGAGAAGAACCTAAAATAATGATTAATATCATATTTTGAAAAACGCAGTTTACGAATCATATTTTACTCAAGTTACATGGTTTCCATTGATAACTGGATTGTATTAGGCTTCATTTTTCTTCCATTGGGAAGCTAAATAGGACAATTAAGGAAAAGGAATTTAATATTAATAGCTCCTACAATTTTAAAAAGTGGTCCATCTCTGTCATTACAGTGAAAATATTGATTTGTGCCTTAGCTGTCATGAAATCACAGAAAAGAACATTTCACTTAAACACAAGATCTGCTGGGATTTTCACATGACAACCCTCAGGGCAGAATCGGGACTCCACTCAAGTGAGCAATTAAATACAGTTAATCTTTCTAGGTAATTGCAGCTGTTGGTCTGGCTGCATATCAGTTTGGGTAATGAGGGGTAGTTTGGGGATTATGAGTATTGTCGTTTTATACACTGGTAATAAAGAATAATCTACCACTAGCTGAATTATCCTTCTCAATTGTGCTTTTTATCTATACATATGACACAGAACAAATAAATTTAGGGAGGATCATGCTACAAGATAATATAACATATTAAATCACCTGTCATCTGGGTATAATCTGCTTCGGAAAACTTATTTTGAAATAAAAAATGATAAATGAAGATGTGTTAGTTATCCTTTATTCCATATCACCATTTTAAAGTTTATAGAATGGAAGTGATGTTTTATTGAAAACTGTACTTTTTCTTTCAAATAGTTTGTCCTTAGTTGTACAAAAACCTTACAAAAATATTTACACATAATCAGATTATACATTGACATTCATAATTTAAACGCACATTTTTTTTACAAGGTGATATATTTTGTTCTTAAAAGAGTGGTAAAGATCATTTAAATATAAATAAGCATTTATTCACATATATATTAAATGATACTGAATTAACATGGACTTATACCCTATATATACTATTATTAATTTATTTTATTTCCCTGTCAAGACGTACTCAGAGAAAAAGATGTATAATAGGTCTATTTTATGTTTTTTTTGGTCACACCTCAGGCATGTGGAAGTTCCTGAGCCAGGGATCAAACCTGTTCCACAACAGTGACAATATAGAATCCTTAACTACTAGGTTACCAGGGGACTCCTATAATAGGTGTATTTTAAATTTTATGCTATTTTTACATGGAAGTACATTTTAATACATATTTTTATTTTTAATATATATTTTGAGGTTTAGTACTTCAATAAATTAAGTAATCAAAAAGGTACATCTGGAAGAAAATAATAAATTAAGGACTACACAGACAGTAGCTGTAATCTTCACTTATTATGCTCTGACATATGGCAGAGAGGGTTAGACACCTGATATGTTTAATAAAGAAATGCATGCATTTTAATACCAATAATATGACACTTCTATCATCCATCAACCTTCATTTTCCATCAATGTCAAAGTTAGCTCCAAGGGTATCTGAGAATAGAATGGCTTATAATTTACTGTCCTTTCGATTTTTTATTTGTACTTTTCCTTTTTGGTACCTAATTAGGTCAATCTGTTGGGGTCTATATCCTAAACAGTGACCTGAAATGGACCTTAAACTTTAAAGATGTGGCTGCTGATATCCCATTAGACAGCAGTATGAGTCTTACCATCTGTTGGGTCATATTTTTCATTGAAAATGAAGATTCACTATGTAGAAATATTCTAAATCAACTCTGTCAAGACCCATTTTCTGTACTTTTTACTTTAGTTCCAAGGTCACATTCCGTAGTGATACCATAGACCCATAGCTTCAAGTACATTGTTATTGTGACATCAAAATAATACTGGTGTATCTTCCTATCTGATCTATGTTATATGTCAACATTTTTCGAAAATCCCTAAATAGCTATATATTTTTAAGAATATCTATAAAAATATCAAAAAGATATATAATCTAGCTTTCTCAATATATGTATATATATACTATGAAATAATATTTTTCCATCCCTTTTATTAATTATTTTCAAATTTGGCCAGTGAGAAAACAAAAATTTAGAATGTATTTTCCATATTAAGTAAAACTAAATGCATCACTCATAATTTAAGTAGGGTAGATTTTTTTTAAATTTAGCAAGTATTTTCTTATGATGAAATATTCAGAAAACCTTGTAGGAATTCAAAAGATGCCACCTTATGCTTAAAAATAAATTGTTTACTTTTCCAGATTGAATTTTTTAGTAATTCTATTTCTTTTACATATGAATATCTTTTGTTTTATATTACCATTTTACATTTGCAATGACTATTCATAATAGCTGCAGGTATACTGATATCTCAAAGTTGATCCAAGTTTAACAGAGTAAGATTTATCAGAATTTTGGGGGTCCTGGAAAATTCACACCTGCTACAATGTTTCTGTCATTATTCATAAATTGTTGCAGATCCCAACTGAACTCCCACCTATCTGAAAATTTTACTGTTTTTGGCACTTTCAAAATAATTCCAGTTCATTTATTTATTTTTGTCTTTTTGTCTTTTCAGGGCCGCATTTGCGGCATATGGAGGTTCCCAGGCTAGGGGTCTAATTGGAGCTGTAGCCTCCGGCCTGCACTAGAGCCACAGCAACACCAGATCTGAGCCACGTCTGTGACCTACACTACCGCTCACAGCAACACCGGATCCTTAACCCACCGAGCGAGGTCAAAGATTGAAACCACAACCTTGTGGTTCCTAGTCGGATTCGTTTGCTCTGCACCACGATGGAAACTCCAATTCCAGTTCATTTAAATGATGTTTCTTCAGGATATCATGTGATCGATTTGTCAGGCAAAAAATATCCCTCACTGGCTTTTCTACATAATGAATATTCAGACGTATTAGTTACATTAAGTGACTGGTATGTTAAATTTCAGCTTTTGACATTTACATATGTACATGTTGAGTCTTGCAACCATATTTGCAAGTTTGTCAGAAAAATGAATGCAAACAGAATTTATGTAAGATTCTAGAGGCATGGAATGCACAAAATATTTACTTGTCTAAATTTCTGTTTTAATGAGCAGTCATAAACATGTGAAAAGCAGTGTTTGATTCATTTTCATTGATTCTTTTTATATTCTCTGATCGCAATATGGTTTCTCTCTTTTTATGATCTTTCCTCTTTATTTAACACCCTGGCTGTCCAAATTCCCTTGTCAAGATGAAAAGACATCCTGTAATATTTGTAAGGGATGGCCAGTCTGTACTGTTTAAGATGGCCAACAATCTTAAAGCAGTTTCATAGAAAATAAATGTTTTAGCATTCTTTCTGCAATCATTTAGAAATTAAGATCAGTACAAGGAAAACTTCTCAGAGAACATCTGGCCATCACTTGATAACACTAATGGATTTTCTGAAATATTTTCATCCGTACGGTCTAAAAATAAGTTCAACTTTTTTACATACTGAGGGTTGACTATGTCAATTTTAATTAGCTAAGCTATACCACTGCACAAACAAACTTCTTCCACCTCTCCGCGGTTTACAACAACTAGTGTTCATTTCTCCCTAAAGCACTATGCTCATCATGTGTCATCCATGGCCTTCCTGCATGATTACATGTCTTTACTTTGACACCTTGACTGAAGAAGCACCCTTCATGTGGGACTTCTCCAGTCTTGTGACAGAGGGAAAACATCAGTTCTGTCAGTTCTTTGAGCTTCCATTCAGATATGGCACCTATCATTTCTTCTCAATATTTTTCTCCAAAGCAAATCACAACAATTCCAGCTACTACAGAGAATATTCACCTTCATACATTTTTTACAATTTTTAAATTATTTTTTGTGGTTCTTTGTGTAAAGTAATCAGAAACTTTTAAATAAATCCAAATTGCCAGTTTCAGCAGAAAAAAAAAAAAATAATGTATGAGTTCAACCCTCAAATGACCTTGGTAGGGGAATTTAGATCATTTGGAGATCTGTCAATAAATACCTGATGAATGAACAAGCGCATAAAACAATCAAGCCAGTTACTTCAGAAAATTGGTTCAACATCAAAGAAGTTCTGTTTCTCTTCAGTTCGATGGTTGTGCTCTCTGCTTCTTTCCTCTCTCCCTCCCTTATTCCCTTCCTCTTTTTCTTCTCTCCTCGCTCTCATGCACACTCAAGTCCTATTTATGGATATATTCTAAATAGACCTAGATGTATAATAAATATAAGAATGTTAATGAATATACACAAATCAATATTCTTAATATTCCTGAGTATAAATTATCTATCTATTATAATAAGCCAGGGCTTTTAAGATTAATATTCAATTTTTTACTTTTTTTAAATCAAATTATAGTTGTTTTACAATGTTATGTTAGTTTCAGGTGTACAGAACAGTCATTCAGTTATATATATAAATATTTTTTTTTTCAGATTCTTTTTTCCATTATAGGTTATTACAAGATATTGAGTGTGGTTTCCTGTGCTATAGAATATGTCCTTGTTGAATATCCATTTTTTATAATAGCGTATATTATGTAATCCATTTTTAAGTTACATTTGTTTTCTAGTATTTAATATTTTGGTGGCCTCTCCAATTTAAATAAAATCTCTGATTACTTCCTAAGTTTTTACTATCCTTTCAAGCTCAGTGAATGTTAGTCTTGAGTTTACAGTCTACAGTCACAAATAACTAAAGCCACCTTTTTCTTTAAGTGATTATCTAAGGTATTCCATAGCAATAGTGTTTTATAAAGATAAGCGTTATATTATGTATGAAAGAATGCATACCACTAACGATGGTTCCCTGAACCTATGTGTACAGAAACAATCACAGCATTTTTATCCGTGTTTAACACCAGACTCTTTTCCAGGTGCCTGCACCTCAGGTTTCAGACCCCTCAAACTGTCCCCTTGTCGTCCCAGATCTTCCCTTTGCAATGCCCCATTAAGACTGTGTGGCTCCCTTCATCTAATACTTTAGTGTGTCTCCATGAATCCTAATTTGATTTTGTTTTCTTCTTTCAAATTGCTGTTATATAATAATTTTTTTGAAATAATTAACAGTCATATGTTAAAACTGATAGATTAATAATCCATTATAAAATGTGGTATGTGGATTAGAGGGTAGGATACCTGAAGAAAAATCTGGCATTTAATATGAGATCTGGCATTAAATATGGGCAAAAGCCTGTGCACTTAAGGATCAGCAACAGTGTTGGTGATTTATCACAAGGTATTTTGTGGTTTAATGGCAAAAGGGGAGATGATCAAGAGTTATTCATAGGTGTTAATTAATCATGCATAGTCATTAACAAACATTAAAAATATAATGTGTGAAACATATGAGTGATCTCAAATCTATTATATTACACAATAGAGATTTTTTTTCCTTTTCAGTAACTGAGACGACATCAGAATAAAAACCGACTATCACCTGCTATAATTAAACATCTAAATTCTATTATAGGAAGTTCATTTTATGAAATGGATTCATTTTTAATATTATTTTATTATTTTAAGATGAGAAATTTTGGAATAGTAACTAATCATTGAGCTATTAGTTAATTGTGTTAAGAATAAATTGGCCATACACTTAATCTGCTTGTACTCACATGGTTAATAATATACAGAGAGCCACAGCATCTGAGAAATCAGGTCTCATTGCCTTTAGTGGGCACAATAAAAATTGTGATGCTTTCAAATTTTGGCATGTATGTCTAGTTGCCTCATTCACCTATCCCAAGTCCTTTTTTTTTTTTTTTTTTGGCTGCACCTACAGTGTACAGAAGTTCTCAAGCCAGGGCTGGAATTCATACCACAGCAACAACCCCCCAAACCAATGCAGGGACAGTTCTGGATCCTTAACCTGCAGAGCCACAAGAGAACACCAAACAAACAAAACCAAACAAGCAACAAAAAGGAACTGTACATAATCCAGATAAATATGTTAGTGTATTATTTTGAAAAATCAAATTGAATGCGAAATACCCATTAATAAAGTTTGAAATAACAATAGGATCAGTATAGTAGTTCATAGGGAATCATTATTTTAATTGGGATCTATAAGGAAGGGTTTGAATCAACCTGTAAACCACCTTGATTATATGAAAAAATTGTGGTGGATTGTGCATATTTATGTGAATATTCAAAGACTTTTCTTGCATCATAGTGTGGATCCCATCACATTTATAGGTGAGCGCTCCTCCTAACAGGTTTATTTACCAATTTTCCTGTTATTATTTATATAAAGACCAAATATGAAAATGAATTAGGACACAAAGTATAAAAATAGGAATCCAATTCTTGCTTAGAATCTTTTTTTAAATAATGATTTTTATTTTTTCCTTTATAGCTGGTTTATAGTGTTCTGTAAACTTTCTACTGTACAGAGTGGTGGCCCAGTTACACATAACATGTATAGATTCATCAAGAGTGACTAGACATAGTTCCTAGTGCTATACAGCAGGATCTCATTGCCTGTCCATTCCAAAGGCAATAGTCTGCATCTATTAACCCCAGACTTCCAGACCATCCCACTCTCTCCCCCTTGGCAACCACAGGTCTGTTCTCCAAGTCCATGATTTTCTTTTCTGTGGAAAGGTTCATATGTTCCATATAATAGATTCCAGATATAGGTGATATCATATGGTATTTGTCTTCAGAATCTAAAATTTACTAGCAGTATTACTAACCATTTAGGAAAGGTAGTGTAGACAAGAAGCATGAGCTCTAAAGCCAGGCAACATGTATTTGTATTTTGAAATAACCACTAACTAGCTTTTTGACATTGGGAAAGTTATCTAATCTTTCTGTGCCTCAGTCTCTTCAACTGTAAAATCAATATCAACTTTAAAATGAATTTCAACATCTATTTGATGGGGTTTCTGTGAGCATTAAATGAGTTAATATATATAAAGCTCTTGGAAGTGGCTGACATGCTATTTGCACTATTTGAGTGTTTTAGTTATTATTAGAGCTGTTACTATTTGAGGAAAGAAGTACTCTATGAAAATTAATGGTTTTCATAAAATCCTATAAAAATTACTAAGCCTACTTTTTAAATAACAAAATGCTTTAAATACTTATAATGTCTTAGTAACTTTACATACAATTCAAAAGCTATTCTCATTTACCTACTTACTGACTACCTACCTACACCCCGACTTGTGTCGGTAAATCCAGTGATTAACATTGTTCAAAGTACAGAAACAATAATAAAACCATAACCCTTTAAAAATGTGTTATAGCTTAGTTTTCATTAGTTCAGACCGGTCTTCACTCTAATTATTTCAAATTATAAATCTGCGTTATTCAAGAGTTACACAGCAAGTGTATAAAATACATCCATATTTTAACTGAGAACAAAATATGTAATTTAAAAAATTCAAGTTCTTTTAGTAGTTCAGATAAGTGCAGATAACAGATATATAATTATTACCATTGCAGAATAACTAGCCTAGCAGTTGAAATAAGCATATACTGAGAATGTACTCTTTTCACTTGGTTAAGAAACGATAAATTCATGAACAAGGGATGACTTCTTGCTGTTACTAATTTTATTAACCAAAGTTCATTAATGCTAACCTTTGAATTGTGAACCAACTGACTATTCTCTGTGACCTGAAGATGGCCTATTTTAAATCCATTAAATAAAGTTATGTGACACCGAGCTTAATTAATTACACCTATCCAGCAGCAGAAAATCAGGCATATAAATGGAATATCGATCTTTAAGAAGGCTATAGCCTTATAACCATAATAGAATTAGCCACAGGTATGTTTTGCAAGCAATGGTAGTATAATTATCAGTAATAAACCCAGGGCTTGTAGCTAATTTAATTTGTTACAGAAGAGTGTTTCATCCAAAATGTTACCAAGCACTTAAAACCTGTTTTAAAAGAGCAAATCATAATTTCCTTTTTTCGCCTGGGCGTGTAACAAATTAAGTGGATAAAGACATCGGGAACCAGTAAGAGCTTTATTTTAATGACTGCTATCTTAGATTTCTTTCCTATCTCACTATGGCCATGCTTATACAAGTCATGCTTGTTCAGTAACTGATTATAAAGCATCATTGATTTCTGCTGGAGATATTTTTGTTATTTCATATATAATTCTGTAAGCCAAATATAAAGGTCATATTACCTTTTTTTCCGGATCATTCATATTGAAAATAAACATGTCCACTAATTCAATATAATTTCTCTTATTCAAATTTTATTTTACTTATAGTAAATATCTTGACGATAAATATCTTATCTCTTAGGAGTGACAAGGATCTTGGAAAAACACATTTAATTGCTTAATTTAATCTGTAGAATATGCACATATATTGCTTACCTTTTAGTTCTTAAGGTTAAACATTGGTTGTTACAGGTCAATAATATCTACTCTACCAATACTAATCACTTTTTAATAGCTTTAAAAAAATTAAACATTGAAATAGAGCTAATTAATAATAATATGATAGTTCATTTTAAAAAGCAATTAGCAGTAGACCACATCAATTTAGGATTTTCTTTGAATTTTTCTTGAGTGTTATCTTTGTCTCTGACCACATTTCAAAATAATACCTCCATGATATTTTTTATTAATATACAATTACTTGTTGCTTCACCCTTGTACCTCAGTTATTACCATATCAGGAGGTCTGTCTCTGATGCTTTCAACTTAAGAGTTACAAGTGTAATCTAACTATGTATCATGCACCTTCTGGAATATGCTGTGCCCATTGCTGCTGTGTGTAATTGTGCTAAGCATGTGCAACACATCTCCAGAAGAGGCCACTCACAATTTTTTGTGTTGAATGGCACTGAAATATACATGCACAGCAACCTCTAGTCACTTAGTTTTTGATTTCTAAAATTTGTTATCTCTGTAATTTGAAATACAGTCATTCCTCACTACTTGCAGATTCTGTATTTGCTAGTTCACTCACTTTTTAATATTTTATTGTATATATTTAAGGTATGATGATGATTTGATATACATATACATTTTAAAATAATCACCACAATCAAAGTAATTAATATTTTCATTACCTCATGTAGTTTATTTATGCCTATGTGGTAAGATCACTTGGATTTACCCTCTTAGCAAATTTCATGTGTGCAGTATTGTCACCTATATTCACAATGGTATACATTAGGTCTCTACAAGTACTCTTCTTGTGTAACCAAAACTTTGCAGCCCTTAATCAACATCTCCCCATTTCCCCCTCACCCTAGGCACTGGTAACCACTGATCTACTCTGTTTACATTGTTGTTGTTATTATTATTATTATTTTGTCTTTTTAGGGCCTGCAGCATATGTAAGTTCCCAGGCTAGGGGCCAGACTGGAGCTGCAGCTGCCAGCCAGTACCACTGCCATGGCAACATAGAATCTGAGTTGTATCTGCAACCTACACCACAGCTCACAGCAACACCAGATCCTTAACCCACTGAGTGAGGCCAGCAATTGAACCCACATTCTCATGGATCCTAGTCAGGTTTGTTTCCACTGAACCATAGTGAGAACTCCTGCTTACATTATTTGTAATCCCAAGATCAATACTCAGAATGCTTCCTTCATCATTCACAGACATGCACAGAGAAACAAAAGCTTTGAGTCTCCAGATGAAAACTTTTCCAGCTAAGGATGAACAAGGTAACACTCTGCCTTCTCATTTCAACTCATACTGTGAACAAGTGACATTTTCAAGTCTATTTGGCACCATGTTTTTGGCATTTTTGTGCTTTTTGCTTGTGATTTCATTGCTTAAACTGGCCCCTGAGTGTACTGTCTAGTATTCCTGAGCACAAGAAGGCTATGATGTACCTTATGGAGAAATATGTTGTGTTAGATAAGCTCGGATCAGAGGTGAGTTAGGGTGCTGGTGGCCCTGAGTTCAATGTTAATGAATTAACAATATGGTACATTCAGAAAAAGGAACAGGATTTTGCCAGTATGTGAAGCTGCTCTGGAAAGTAATCATGGAATATCTATAATGTATGATGAAGTTATGAAAAGGTGAAGTGGCTAAATTTGTGGATTCATAAAATAGTGACTTTAGATGTGTAGTAGACAGTATTGTTCTGAAGCTGAAGGCTGAAGAAATTTATGGTCACATTACCCAGGATCAGAAAATCACTAAAGCCTTCTCAGCTAGTATTTGTTATTAAAGCAATACTTTTTATAATTAATTATTTTAAAGAAATCCATATTAATTAAGATGTCTTTTAACAGAAACACACATAAAACTAGGTTATGAATTGATTGGTTGATGAAAATTTTGTGACCATATGCTCATAGGAGCCTAACACCGTGTTTCCCCTAGGAGCGTTTTTCAGTATTTGCTGATTCACATCTCAGGGAAAATTTATAGAAAAAACTCTCAGGAATAATAAGAATTGACTATAATTGTAAATTCATAGGAAGTTGCAAAGATTATATAGAGAGGCCCTTCATCCAATTTCCCTCCAATGATTACATCTTATATATTGTAAATCTAGAATATGATATCAAAACCAAGAGGCTGACATTGGTACAATGTGTATGTATCTAGTTCTTTGTCATTTTTATCACATGTGCAGAGAAGGATGTCAACATTGCCCTCTTAAATTGTGGATTTGTTTCTCAGTTGAAATTTATTATTTTTACTTCCCATATCTCATAATTCTGTTTTTTGAAATGGTTGCATATTTTTTTGCATGTACATATTTAAAATCACCACTTTTTTCTGCACGTACATATTTAAAATCACCACATTTTCTGTGTGGATTAACCTTTAATAATTATGTAATATTTAAATGAGAATATAATATCTATCTACGATAAAATAATTCTTCATGTGGCAATCAATTGCACACATTTTAGCAAATGATTAAATGTTCTATTACTTTTTTTAAAAGACTACATTTTATTCCATTAAAAAAATCATTTATCTAAAGACTACTGTTTAGAAATTTTTTTAAATTTCAGTAATGATAAGCAGAGTTTTAATATGTAGCTTTGGTTCTGATTCTGACACAGATGATGTAACTTCACTCTACTTTCTCTTCCATGCATTCTCAGACAAATTATAGAGCATCTAGTTAAATTTTAATTTCAGATAAACAAAATTATTTTTTTTAGTAAAGCCATCTCCCTAGCAGCATTTTAGGCAAATTTATAATAACAAAATATTTATTGTTTCTTTGAAATTAAGATTTAACTTGGCATCTTATATTTTTGTTTTTAAATGTAGCAACCCTGATTACAAAGCCAAAATAGAATACAGAAAGCAACTCTCTGAGGTCTCTGAAAAATAAATGGTAGCAGGTAGATTGGGGAGGGAAGCCAAAATGCAATGTACAAACACAATGATGGTACATTTCCTGTATTTTTTCCCTCTCACATCTCCCATCCTGGATTCAGAAGAAGTACCTGGCATCCTCCTAATAAACATAAACTTCCTGGTGTGGATCTTTTAAATTGTTATGAGCATCTTAAATTTAACTGGCTTCTGGCTCTGTTATTCTCTACCTGATGATCCTGACCACTATTTAGTCTACAGTTCCTATAATATTTCTAAGAATTCTATTAGAAGTAGTAGGGGGTAGCCTCAATTCCTGCACCTCCTATTTAAGAGCTTCTAGGTGTCTTTCTCATTCCTCTTCTCATATTTATTAATCCATCATTTCATCAGGTGAGCAAACGCCAAAATAGCTTCTGGGGTAGATAAACAAGATAGATTGGACGATTTTCAAGCAGTCCCTCCAAAGTAAAATCACATAAAAGGAAGAGACTGAATTCTTTGAGCTTAAAACCCACAATCAGGACTAACACTAGTGCTTACATGAACCTGAGAGTGAATACCTCTTTAAATTTTGCACTCTTGTCATCCCCATTTGCCTCACCATAGTCCTAGCCCTGCTGGAAGACAAAGGCTTGCAAGCCAGTCAGGAGGCCCCATTTAGTGTAACTTTAAACCCATGACCTCTAATTATGTAAGCCCCAACATATGTAAAAACAAGCAAACAAACAAAATACACGTTTACTTTCTAGGACATTATTTCCTTTTGTACTCCTTCAATATTGCCCTCTATGTATAGGAGCCAAGCATTAATTTGCCTCCTTCTCAAAACATGATGACATACACCTTAGGAGTTTTCATAAAAGACCTTCACATTCTTAAGGAAATGCTAACAGAAAATCATAAAGTCTTTCAAAATGTGATATGTTTTGGCACTTAAGCAAGTAACCGGAGAAATAACTGAATCGTAGATGACCACCCTGTGGGCAGTTTTCCCTGCAAAAGGAGCCTTCACGTAGATACCACTGGTCTGAAATGTGTTCCTGACTTTAGGTACATTGATCAATGGCATCATCTTGGCACTGGAAGTCATTTATGTCAGCCTCAACTCAGTGGTCCAGGTTATTACAGATAATAGAATTTCCCTTGTTTTCCTTTTTATAGATCAAAGTGGTATTTGCACTAGTAATACATTCTACTATACCTAGGTTCATCCATCAGGCCAAATAGAGAGGATAGTACATAAACTTGAAAAAGCCACATGACTTTCTAGGAAAAACTGTGATGATTTATGGGATTTGCTTACCTGGTTGGCTCTGAGATTCTGGGAGACATGAATGACATCAAATATTGCAGATTGTTCTTATCCTGCTTCTTGGATCATCTTGATAGTAGCCTTAATTAAATACTGTACAGACAAATTAAAATGATTCCGTCCTAACCCTTTTAGCTCATATTAATCAGAGTGACCATGAGCAAACTTGACAGAAGGCAAGATGTAATTGAAAGGAGGGGTAATTTTTGTTGGGAAAGAATTGTTCATGGTCCTTTTGTGTTTGTATATCTCATCCAAGCACCCTTCAAAATATCTTTCCAAGGATGCTTGGATAGTGAGCAGCCTTTGAAGACAGTCATAGTATTCCTATTCAGAACATAATTCAGATTTACTTATTCTAATATGATAAAATAATGTCTTCATCTGGGGCAATATATTTATGACCTGTTATAAAAATGTAGGTCCCCAATCTCTTCATCCCTTTGTTAAGTTGCAAACCGGGTGTGTATGCAGCATCCGTCTGGGCTCCCCATGCAGCCTTAATGGTATGTGAGTAAAAAGTGGAACAGATGTAAGTATGAAGTGCATGTCACTTTCTTTGCCATGAATAAAATCTAGGACACTTTACAAGTCCTTGACATTGTGAAGAGTTAAGAAGGTATATTGTAATTCCTAAAGCAACCACTAAAATAACCAAAATTTTAAAACTAGATATGATTACAAACTTAATGGATAAAATAAAATATAAATACTAAAAATATTTAAATAATGAAAATAAGGGCTGGAAAGAAGAAACAGAAAAAAAGTAGAATAAAAGAAGGGGCAAATAAAACAAGTAAATGGGGTAGATGTAAATTCAAATGTATCAGTGATTAAATGTAAATGGTCTACACAAACCATTGTGATCAACTAATTGTTAATTAGACAAATAAAAGAGACACAATTATAAGCCATATACAAGAAACCCACTTTATTATGTTTTTTAATTTTTGTTTTTATTGAAGTATAGTTGATTTATAATGTCAGATGTACAGCAAAGTGATTCAGCTATGTCTTTATATATATATGATTTTTCAAATTCTTTTTCATTGTATGTTATTACAAGATATTGGATATAGTTCCTTTGCTATACAGTAGGCCCTTCTTGTTCTGCACTTTAAACACAATGCTATCAGTAGGTTAAATGCAAAAGGACAGAAAACCATATATACTATGTAATATATACATATTTACATTAAGCAATGTAGACTTCATAATAACTGACTTTCCTGGACATTGCATAATAACAAAGGGATAATTTCATCAAAAATTTATATAAATTTTAATATGTGTAAACCTAAAAATAGAGCTTTAAAACATATTAGATAAAACTAATAAAACCAAAAAAAAAAAAAATCCACAGTTACAATAGGATACTTTAGTACTAGATTATTTAAGTAGATGGAAAAGTAAGAGAGAGAAGATTTCAGAAAAATTATCAATATATTTGAAATCATTAATAACTATATAATTTTAGGGAGAATAGAAATAGAATATATAATATTTTAAAGTTTACTTGGAACATTGTCAAGTTTATATTTGTTCATAAAACAGATCTTAATAAATTATGTTCCCTGACCATAACAAAATTAAAAATAAGAAAAGTATATAAAAAGTTTCACAATTATTTAGAAAATAAGACAATAAATAATACATTGGTGGAGTTCTTGTCGTGGCTCAGTGGAAACAAATCTGACTAGTATCCATGAGGATGCAGATTCGATCCCAGGACTCGCTCAGTGGGTTAAGGATCCTGTGTTGCCGTGAGCTGTGGTTTAGGTCACAGACATGGTTCAGATGTGGCATTGCTATGGCTGTGGCATAGGCCAGCAGCTACAGCTCCAATTTGACCCCTAGCCTGGGAATGTCCATATGCCATGGGTATAACCCCCAAAATTAATGATGATGATGATAATAATAATAATAACAATAATAATACATTGGTAAAAGAAAAATCTCAAGGAAAATTAGAAACAGTTCAAAGTGAGTAAAATGAAAATATGCATTTAAAAATGTGTGAGATGCAGCTAAAAATTTTTAAAGGGGTATTTATAGTCCTACTTGGTTATATTATAAAATAAGAATGGTATCCTATCAACAATCTAAGGTTCTACCTTCAGCCACTAAAACAAAATACACCCCAAACAAATAGAAAATAAAACTAATAATAAAGAGCAGAAATAAATGAAATAGAAAATCATTAACAATATGGAAAATCAATAAGCCCCAAAGCTGGCTCATTGAAAATATTAATACAATTGGTAAACTCTGGCCAAGTTGATAAACAGTACAGCAAGGAGACAAAAGTCATCAACTAATAATTATGGTAATGAGAGAGAGGATATCTCTACATGTCCCACTGAAATGAAAAGGAATACTACATAGAGGAATATAAAGTAGGGGAATACTATGAACAACTCTATGTGCATAGATTCATCAATTTAGATAAAATAGACTAATAATTTACTGGAAGCCAATAACTACCAAAACTCACCCAGGAAGAAACAGACAACCTAAATAATGTTGTATCTGCAAAGAAATTTATTTCATAGTTAAATACTTTTTGAAAAAGAAAATCTAATGCTTTTTTTTGGCAAAGGCGATACATTTTTATTAAATCACTATAATCACTTTCAAAAAATAAATGAGAAAGATACTTCCCAATTCCTTATATGAGGTCAGCATTATCCTGATAACAAAGTCATCCAAAGTTATTAAAGGAAAAGAAAAAAAACTACAGATCAATGCCCTTTGTGAAGATATGAACTAAAATCTTTAACGATATATCCGCAAATTGAATCTAGCACTGCATGAAATCAGTTGCCAATAGATGAGGATTATCCAGAAAATGCATTTTCAAATTGTGATCAAATTTCAAATTGTGATCCAAACTTTTAATAGACTAAATAATAATTTTCATAACATCCTATCAACTGATGGAGAAGTATTTGACAAAACTCAACATCTGTTTTAAGATAAAACACTTGGCAAACTAGGAAGAGAAAGACATTTCTAAACGTAATGAAGGACACATTAGAAATAAACCTTTGAATAGCATCCAGGATTGAAAGTCTAAATGTTTTTTACCCTAAGATCAGGAACAAGGCAAGGATATGCTCTCTCATTATTATTATCCAACATAGTTTTTAAAGTTTTGGCTAGTGTAATAATGAAAAACAAATTACAATTTGTAAAGGAAGAAAAAAAATACTTGTATTTATAGACGTGATTTTCCAAATTGAAATTTCAAGGAATTTACCAAGGAACTCCTAAAACTACTAAGGGCCTTTAATAAAGACAAAGTACCAAATTCAACGCTATTTCTACATACTAGAAATCAACAATTGTAAATAATTTTTGAAAATATTGTCACTTGCTCTAACAAAGTGAAGCTTGTAGATAGAAATCTAATAAAATATATGCTTGATCTGCATGCTGATAAATACAAATGCTCAAAAAAGAAATAAAAGACAACTAATTACAAGGACGTACCATGAGTTGAAAGACTCAATATACTAGAGATGTCAATTTTCCCAAATGTAATTCCTAAAAAAAATAAGATTTTTAAAGATATTCTAAAATGTAAATGGAAAGGCAAAAAACAGAATAGCCAGATCAATTTTGGAAAAGAGAAAATGTTGTAGGACTCATATTACCCAATTCTAAAATTTACAATAAAGCTAGAGTAGTAAAGAAAATGTGATACTTGCAGAATGATAGACATATAGGTCTATAACAGATTCTAGAATTAGATCCAACAAATATGGTCAAATGATTTTTGACAAAATTGTAAAAGCAGTCAATAGGAAAAAAAAAAGGGTGGTCTCAAACAAATGAATCTACAAGGTGATATATATATATATATTTAAATATTTATATTTATACACTCAATGCCCCTTGATTTATAACTCACATCTTATACAAAAATTGCAGCGTATTATAGATTTATTTATAAAATGCAAAGCTATAAAAACTTCTTTGAGAAAACTTGACCTTGGGCTAGGCAAAGAGTTTTTAGATGTTTTATCAAATGGAGCATCAGTGAAAGAATAAAATAGCAAGTAAGACTTCATTAGTATTAAAAACATTAGCTACGTCAAGACACAAGAGGATCTCAAGACAAACAGAGTAGTAGAATATGTGCAAGTGAGATATCTTAGGTGCTAATTCTGTGTAGGATATATATATATATATAGTTCTCAAAATTTATCAGTAAGAAAACAACCCATTTAAAAAGTGGGCAAAATATGTGTAAATGTACTTCAACAAAGATAATATACAGGATGGACAAAAAACATACATCAAGATGCTCAACATCCAGAGTTCCCATTGTGGCGCAGTGGAAACAAATTCGATTGGGAACCATGTGGTTGCGGGTTCAATCCCTGGCCTCGCTCAGTGGGTCAAGGATCCAGCCTTGCTGTGAGCTGTGGTGTAAGTCACAGATGCAGCTTGATTCTAGCGTTGCTGTGACTGTGGTGTAGGCCGGTGGCTACAGCTCCAATTTGACCCCTAGCCTAGGAACCTCCATGTGCTGCAGGGTGAGGCCCTAAAGAAAGACCCCCCCCCCCCCAAAAAAAAAATGCTCAACATCATTAGCTGTTAGGGAAATGAAATGAAAAATTTCAACATCAATGAGATACCACAACACAATTCTTAAAATAGAAAATTGCACACACACAGAATTAGTATTACTAACTGCTTGTGATGAAATGGTGCATCAGCAGTACCCACTGCTGCTAGCAATACAAAATTTACAAAATAAACACTTTGGCAATTTCATATAAAACTGAGCAAACATATTCTATACAATATAACAATTCTACTTCTAATTTCTTTACCTTAGGAAGGTGAAAATTTATGCTCACGTTCAACTTGTCTGCAAGTGTTTTAACAGCTTGATTCGTAATTGCCATATATAATTATCCATGGCTAAGGAATAGTTGGAAAATTCTCTAGGGCTTTTCTGTATTCTTTGATCCTTTCTAAGAAAACCTTGATCATTTTTGATGTAGTAGCAGATGTAATAGTTTATTTTCTTATCTGTGGGAAGTCTTTATTGTCCATCTTTCCTACTACTGTAAAGTGTATATTTAAAAATCTTAGGAAAACAAATATCCATGGCTCAGCTTGCACAGACCTTTAAGATTATTTCTTAATGACTTGGCACTACTGAAACTGAATGGCTGAACATTAAAAAAAAGCTACACTGTGTGATATTTTCTTTAATAGAATTTCATTTTAGGACTAATGATCTGAGTTTTATCATTTATATTGATCCTAACAGGTGTTGGTAAGAAAATTAAGGCAAGACTGTACACACTACATTGAGCTCAACCTGGTTAATTTTTCTGGCTTTCATTTTTTTCAAGCCTTTTCCATTTTTATGCTTCATCTGTCGTCTTTTCACTTAGTCTTGGAGACATCTGGAAAATAGCTTTGCAGATAGAGCAACTGGATTTTAATTTTCAAGCAATCTGAAGAGAGGAAGAGAAGACCAGTAGTCAAGCTCCTACCTAAATCCTGGAATTTTTATCATGGTCTTTTCAAGGCTGATTTTCCTGATATGATGGAAAGGGTGAAGAATCTCTGAACTTTTTTCAGATACTATATTTTGTGAAACTTCACTGCTTAAAAGTAAATCCTATAAAGAAACACTATAGAAGAAATTTCAAAGAATTACATAGCCATAAACATTTAATCATTGGTGTAGTCTGTTCTCCAAGCCACATTTTCATATTATTACAAAGAAACTCAGATTTCATGCAATTTCAAGTGTACTTAATAAAGAGAAGAAAAATACAAAAGTTAAGTTGATGAGAAAATGTTCTGAATTTCTTATTTTCTCATCTGCTGAGTTTTGCATATCAGAATGTACATAACTTTGGACTTGCATAAAGTTATTCATTTTTAGTTATGAAAAAGAGTAAAATAAATAAAACAATGAACAAGCAAAGCACCCCCTAAAACAAGACAATATTTACCCTCTTAAATACCATTAGATTGTTTTTAAGTTGTAAGCTTTATTAGATAATAATCATAAAGTATTAAGAATTAACTGTTTAATATGGTAAAAATTCCAATATATTTTAGAAAATATTTAAATAAAATATTTTAAATTAAATTATGTTATATAATTTTAGGAAAGATAGAATTACTTAAAATACCCATTTCAGTAGGTATTCTCAGTATTTTTTACTTTTTCCTTTTATCATAATTTTCTTCTGTTTAAAAATGTTTCATTTAAATAACCTATCAAATAATTAATTTAACAGCTCCCTAAAGATTATATTGCATACTGCAATGCTAAATTTCAAGAGTTTAGTAATTTCTGGGTTCTTAAATTTTTTAATGTATGCAATTCTAAATTTCAAGCTTGCATTCTAAGCAAGCTAACAAACTGTATCACAAAAGAGATGACATATCCCTAGCAAAAATCATTTGCTCAATGAAAATAATCCAAATATTTGCATGCAACACTTTGAAACGACTAAAAAGTGGGAAAATATGATGGCTGGAAGCTTTATATATATATATGAATTGCTGCACCTCATTTTATTCAATATGTTTTGAAGCTGCTTTAAATTTTACTTTTACTAACTGAAAATATAGTTAATTTTGTTAACTTATTTTATTAGGAATTATTCTTTAAAAATACTTTTCCCTATTGCAAACAAAATAAAGTAGTAATTCTTATTGGATTTACCTTGGAAGTCCAGATGTTTAGTAGCAGTTCTAGGACCCATGAATATAGTAATTAGCAAAATAGACAAGATTCATCCTGTTCTGGAGTATATTGTCTAGTGGCTGAGATTATGTTAAACAAGGTATAATTACAAAAATGTTATGGCAAACAATGGCAAAAGTTTTGCAGAAGAAAGAATGTGCTTTGGAAAAATGTAGTAGCAAAACTTAATTAGATTGAGGGGCTGTTGTATAAGACCATTTGAGAAAGTGATATTCATGGTTTATTCTAGATATTGAGTGGAATTTAACCAATGAAGCAAGAAGAGAGAGCAGAGAACATTCCAGGCAGAGAATACAGCATTTGCGGGGGAGGGGGGTTGAATCATGAAAGTGCCTGAAGCATTAAATGTTAGAAAGCAGACCAGATGGCTTAAGAGATTTTAAGAAGGGACTACAAGAGATGAAGCCACAGAGGTGGTCAGGGAAGAGGTCCACGTTTATAGACCCCATTGAGATTAGTGGGTTAATAGGATTCGATATGGTTTCTTCATATTTGAGCAGTGGAGAAGGAAGTCTTAAGATTTAAATGAACATAACTGGCTTGAATTAAAACTTAGATTGATCAAAGTATCCACTCATGAGAGAAAAAAAATCACTCCCTTGTGAGGAAGAGCAAGAATTAATTTTGAACATGTTATATCTGAGATGTTTCTAAGAAGGATGTGTTAAGAGGCAGGAGAAACTGACTTGGAACTCAGATGACTCTGAATGAGATATGTTACATTTATCACTTATAAATATTTGAAGCCTTGGAAATGAGTAAGGATGCCTAGGGGCAGAAGTGTTGGCTAACTGGAATTGAGAGCTAGAATCTTACTATTTAGACATAGAGTCGAGGTAAAAAAGCCTTCAAAGGAAATTGAAAAGGAGCAGTTGGAGTGATGGAAGAAAATCTTCAAGGGTGAGATATAATGAAACACAAAGAAAATGAGAATTTCTTGAATTCTGTATCTTTCTTTTCAGAAGCCATAGTAATCACTTAATTTTACTTAGAAAAGGCTTTCTGAATGCTTTTTGCATCTCAGCCCAGATGTTTCTTTTCTGTCTATTAGGAGTTGTACTCATTAGAGCACTCGACAGGCCTGGTGGGATCTGGGCCTCAGAGGCAGACAGCAGGAGCCTTGGCAACAGCAGGGCCCAGTGCCAAACAGGGCAACCTCCCACCTCCTCCGCCATGTCTATTTCTCAGACTATTGCACACACTCTCAACTGCTACTGGGCAAACGTAGTCACTTAATCTAAGCAGTCGAATGACAGAATGCTCAGCCAGCAATGTCATAAAGAGCCAAGGCAGGAAGAATTTTCCTTGAGCTTACGTTTTGTTTTCATTATTGTTGTTGTTGTTAGATCAAAAGCTATACTGGAAAGCTAGGCAGGTGTTTGCTAAAATGCATTTACTTCTTTATAACTCCCTTAGCTCCATGATGTCCAAGCATCATCTTATGTGATGAACTGTTTTAACAGAATGTGGACTGGTCCAAGCCTCTCCCCACTTCTACCCTATTCCTCTGCAATCCATTTCCCACAAAGGACTCAGAGTTATCTTTATAAATATAAATCAGTATGTATAGTTCCCCTATTAAGAACCTATCAATGGCTTCTGTTCACACTACTTATTTTGGCCTATGAGTCTCAGCATGATAGGCTCCTGCCTTTCTCATCAAGCACATCTCACATTGAGTTTCATCTTTCTCCTGTTCAACATCACACTGGCTCTCTGTCAGTCTTAGAAATACCAACCTCTTTCCCACTTTGGAGCCTTTGAGCATAATATTCCCTGAAACAGATTTACCATGACTCTTTGCTTGGTAGCTGCTTTCTTATCTTTAGCTCTCCTTGAAATGTCAGTTTCTTTGAGAGGCCTTTACAGATAACCCATTGATTTCTAAAGCTGTACCATATTTATTTTTTTCATTCAGTATTTTACCTGTTTATTGCCTGCCTCATAAGTGTAAATTCTATAAGGATGAGAAGCCAGTCTCTTTTTCATAATATATCTTCAGCAGATATATTAACCATACAAAAGATAGATGCTTAAAGTATTTGTCTAATGAGTGAATGAATAAATGAATAAATAAAATAAACTGTTAAATATTTTGTTATTCCCCTGCATATATGATTCATAGTTATGAATGTAGCAACCACGATGATTGAAATGATGCCATTAACTATGTTATGATCTGTGATTAAACCTACAGAAAAATCATAGACAGATTTTTTTAAAATAACAGTGATTTATATCCTCCAATGTTAGGCAGTTTTTACATGCATAAATCATATTTTGATTTATGAATAAATGTTTATCCAAAATGATCAACATATTTTGGATAGTTTGTTTTTTTGTAATGTATTTATTTTCTGCCTATACAAGTCTACCAAAAGAGTCAAGCCAGTTTCTATTAATAAAAACAAATGTAACTTGGGTTTTGAATTATTTAATCAGTTTTAAGTGTGTTATACACAATTTGAATTTCCATTCAAGCTCCAATATTAACTATTGATATAACATTTTCCTAGTTTTGTAGAATCAATATGAAACTGGTGTCTTTTAAGTTGCAGGTATTCAGTGAGTTCTTTGGAATTGTTTATACATATTTGTATAAAAGTAGATTCAAAAATTTTGAGAAAATAATTGATGCAACTAGTAGATTTGATTTCAAGTTTCCCTCATGTATTAGGTGTGAAACATTGGAAGGTTATTTAACATACTTGTATCTTAGTTTCCACCTGTGTAAAATGGATCTAATAATAACATCTGCCTGCCAAGTTTGTTATGATTAAATAAAATGTTATATATAAATACTTAACATAAGGGCAGGGGGGCTTTGGCATGTTTGTGGGTATTATTGTTATTGTTATCATTATTCAGAAGCAAATCAAGCAAAGCTGCAGGAGAAATCTTCCAGAATCAACATTTGATAGCAAATAAAAAGCTTTTCTCTATGTTCAGTGTTGGATCAATTTTAATAACTGAGTCTAAAACAATACAAAGAGAAGTAAAAGCTATCATTGTCTTATATGTTTTAACATTTATTTATTAACAACCCTAAAAAGTAGGAAAACTTTGAAAAATAAAATCATTTTTACATGTTAGAAAGTATATAGACTGCTGTGAAAGTAGTCTTACTTCTAACAATTTCATTGAAGGCGTCATATCTGAAAAGTTCATTTTCATTCTACTGTCATAACCACTGATTTAATAAAGTACTTTCCTGATGAATGTATTCGTGCCAATTAGATTAAGAATCTCTACCTTTTCTTTTACTGCTGTTACATGAATTGACAGATTTATTTGAAGTAAAAAATAAATGTCTGGATATTGTCTTTCAACAGTTCAGTTTTAATACAAAGTACCTACAAAATCACCTATTTTTTCTTTATCTGAGGTATATCATTTATATTTTTAATATTCTTCATACTTCCAGGAACACCCTATGTAAAAAACACAAACATTGTGTAAAATACTGAATTCTATTAATAATTGCATTGATGTATTTGTGTATATGAATACATATGTATACATATATATGTAAATGTTATTATCATTTCAGTGATACGGATTTTCAGTAACATTTCTTGAGTTTTAAAATACTATCAGTTCTTAGACTGAACAAAATATCTTAGAACAGAAATTAACTAACTGTAATTTTTAAATATTTAAATAATACGTGGAACATAGCTATATGATGTGAATATCAAATACTACCAGAGAAATGTCTTCATGTAGTCATTAAGGCATATGAAATATGCATTTACACCCTTTAAAATATTTAGTCTGAATGTAATATATGTCTTCGATTTCTGCTACTATTTTATAAAGCATTGAATTGAAAGAGTAAAAATAAATTTTTATGGAAAATTCATTTGAAATTCTTGAATGAAGAAAGTAATAGAGTAATTTTTGAAGTAAAATTTAAATATTTTAAGATTATATTAATTGTGCTCAGGTATAGTATGCAACTTACTATTTTAAGAGATAATTTGTGATTCTGTTTATTGGCATTGCTTTCTCAGGAGTTTTGAATATACCTTTAAGATTGCAACAGGAATCAAAGTAGCAACACTTATTGCCCGCTGTAGAAAAGAAATGAAATCAATTGCTGTGCAATTCTAAGCACTTTCATTAAAGAAATTGCCAGTTATACCAAATGGAGGTCATATCACATACAGCTACTCTCAGCAATCTCTTTTTATTAAGCTACCCCATGATGTTTGGTACTGTGAGGAGTAGAGTGGCAAAGGAAGCTATTTGGTAACAAATGTTTTAAAATAACTACTAGTTTAGTATAAATTTGTTTGGGTATTTTTAATTTATATATACAAGTATTTATTGATATGACTTCTGATAGGGGTGCTACTATGGTGGAAGTAAATTGTAGTTTATTCAGTTTGTCAAATGGAACTGATAAATGTAAATTTCCATTAATTTTTGAATGGGTAAAATTATACATCATTTTATATGTTTTAACTATAAAAACATTCTTTGGAATTTTCTTTTTGTTAGAAAGAAGTATTGAAGCTACTGAATTATATCAAATATGAAGTACTTAAGTAACATTCAGTTATTCAAATAAGTTATACAATACTTTCATAAAAGTGATAATTTGTTAATTGAATTTAATCTAAGTCAAAAGTACAAAATCCATAGTTTATGATTCACTCATGCAGTTTTTTTTGCCTTTTGTTTAAGGTTTTAATTTGCTATTTAGCAAGTGTACTTTAAGACTAGAATTATTCTGTGATCAATTTTAATGTGTTCACTTTATAATAAATACATATACTAAAATATATATTTTAATGAAATTTGTTCTAATCAGCTTTGATCATAGATTTATTATATATGTATCAGAGAGGACATAATGAATGTTAAGTAATAATCATTAACATAAATAGTCAACATGTATGTTTTGCTAGTAATGTCTTCAGCTGTATTTTTTTTTTCCTTTTAATTTTTTTAGGATGTACCTGTGGCATATGGAGGTTCCCAGGCTAAGGGTTGAATCAGAGCTGCAGCGGGCAACCTATGCCACAATCATAGCAAAGTGGGATCTGAGCCACATCTGTGAACTACACCACAGCTTGTGGCAAAGCTGGATCCTTAACCCACTGAGCAAGGCCAGGTATCAAACCATGCATCCTCATGGTTACTAATTGAATTCTCAACCCACTGAGCCACAAAGAGAACTCCTATACAACCACTTTGGAAAACAATATTGAAGTACCTCAGAAAACTAAATATAGAACTACCATATGACCCAGAAATCCCACTCTTGGGCATATATCCAGACAAAACTTTCTTTGAAAAAGACACATGCACCTGTATGTTCACTGCAGCACTATTTACAAGAGCCAAGACATGGAAGCAACCTAAATGTCCATCGACAGATGAATGGATTAAGAAGATGTGGTACATATGCTCAGTGGAATACTACTCAGTCATATAAAAGAACAAAATAATGCCATTTGTAGCAACATGAATGAAACTAGAGACTCATACTAAGGGAAGTAAGTCAGAAAGAGAAGGGAAAAAATACCACAGGATATCACTTACATCTGGAATCTAATATATGGCACAACTGAAACTTTCCACAGAAAAGAAACTCATGGATTTGGAGAAGAGGCTTGTGGTTGCCAAGGGGGAGGGGGAGGGAGTGGGATGATCTGGGAATCTGGGGTTAATAGATGCAGACTATTGCATTGGAATGGATAAGCAATGAGATCCTGTTGTATAGCACTGAGAACTATATCCAGTCACTTGCGATGGAGGATAATGTGAGAAAAACTGTATCCAGTCACTTGTGATGGGCATGATGGAAGATAATTTTGTGTGTGAATACATGCATGTGTGTGTGACTGGGTCACTTTTTTGTACAGTAGAAAATTGACGGAACACTGCAAACCAACTATAATAGAAAAAATAAAAATCATTAAAGTAGAAAAAAATTGTAATACTTCTTAGGCACTATTTTACATTTTTATCATAATACTTATCACATTCTGAGGTACTATGTATTCAATTTATTCATTATTGTTATTGTTTATTATCTATCCCTTCTCGACTAGAATGAAAACTCCATGGAGGCAAAGATCTTCATATGCATTTCTCACTGATATATCCTAAGTATCTAGAATATAGCATGACATATGATACAAAATAAATATTGGTTAAATGAACTGTTGAATGAAGTAACATTACTGACTTTATTCTGACAAAATGTTCAGGTCTTCATGCAATAAATAAGGGCTTAGAAAAGCTGTATTTTAATATTTTATATAAATAGAAAAATTTAATAGGCTTATATCTATGTAGAAAATTAAAATGTTGAATAGACTTGTGGTTGCCAAGGGGGAGAGGGAGGGAGTGGGATGGATTGGGAGCTTGGGCTTAATAGGTGCAAACTATTGCTTTTAGAATGGATTAGCAATGAGATCCTGCTGTGTAGCACTGGGAACTATGTCTAGTCACTTATGATGGAGCCTGATAATGTGAGAAAAAATAATGTATACATGTATGTGTAACTGGGTCACCATGCTGTACAGTAGTAAAAAAATTGTATTGGGGAAATAACAGTAAAAAATATATAATAAATTAAATCCACCTTCCTGAAATAAAAAGTTAAAATGTCCTTGTTATCTTCTCCTAAAAATAATATTTTATTCAGCATAGTTTTAGAAGACTTAGCTACACAATTAGAGAAGAAAAAGAAATAAAAGAAATCCAAATTGGAGAGGAAGAAATAAAACTGTCACTCTTTGCAGATGACATGATACTATACATAGTAAATCATAAGGATGCCGCCAGAAAAATACTTGATCTCATCAATGATAAGGTTGCAGGAAACAAATTAATATACAGACATCTGTTGCATTTCTATACACTAACAGTGAAGTAACATAAAAAGAAATTAAGGAAAAAATACCATTTACCATCTCATTGAAAAGAATAAAATATCTAGGAATAAACTTACCTAAAGAGGCAAAAGACATGTACTATGAAAACTCTAATAAGACACTGATGAAAGAAATTGAAGGTGACTCAAACAAATGGAAAGATTTACCATGTTCTTGGATTGGAAGAATCAATACTTTTAAAATGACCGTTCTACCCAATGAAATCTACAGACTCAGTGCAATCCCAATCAAAATAACAAAGGCATTTTTCACAGAAGTAGAACTTTTTTTTTTAATTTGAATGGAAACACGTAAGGTCAATTAATCTCTGACAAAGGAGGCAGAAATATATTTTGAGGAAAATACAATATCTTCAATAATTTGTGCTACCAAGACTGGAGAGGTACATGTAAAAGAATGAAATTGAAACATTCTCTTACACTATATACAAAGATAAACTAAAAATTGATTAAAGACTTAAATGAAAGCTTGGATACTATAAAATTAGTAGGAAACATAGGCAGAACACTCCTTAACATAAAAGTAATATCTGTTTGGATTCATCTCCTAGAATAATGGAAATAAAAATAAAAATAAGTGGGATCTAATTAAACTTAAAAGATTTTACATAGAAAAATAAATCATCAACATAATGAAAAGACCTACTGAATGGGGGAAAATATTTGCAAATGATATTGCTGATAAGAGGTTAATATCTAACATTTATAAATAGTTTATACAGCTGAACATCAAAAAAATACCTCATTTAAAAATAGGCAGAAAAATTGAATAGATTTTTTTCCAAAGGGGAAAAGCAGATGGCCAACAGGCACATGAAAAGATGTTCAACATCACTAATTATCAGGGAAATGCCAATCAAAACCACATTGAGATATTGCCTTACTCCTGTCAGAAAGGTTATTTGTCATCAAAAAGAACACAAATCAAAAATGTCGATGGGGATATGGAGAAAGTGGAACGCTCCTACACTTTTAGTGAGAATATAAATTGGTGCAGCCACTGTGGAAAAGAGTGTGGAGTTTCCTCAGAAAGCTCAAAATGGACCAGGTAGCTATGAATCACTTTTTATTGGTACACTAGTCTGTAATCTCTTATTAACATTATATAATCTAACAATTCTAATCCTGGGTATGTATTTGAAAAAAAAAAAAAACATACTAACTCAAAAATATACATACACACTGATGTTCACAGCAACATTATTTATAGTGAACAAGATATGATAGCAATTCAAGTGTTCATTGAGAGGTGAATAAAGAATATGTGGAGTGTGCGTATGTTATATTCTACACATATATTCTCTATAGATTCATGTATAGAATATTACTTAGCCATAAAACAGAATGAAGTTCTGTCATATGCAGCAAGGTGGGTAAATCTAGAGAATACTAAATTTAGAGAAATAAGTCAGGAAGGCAAATACTTTATGAAGTCATTTACATGTGTTCATGTAAAAATAAAACAAATAAATACACGTAACAAAACAGAAACTGACTCACAAATATAGAAGAAAATGAACTAGTGAATACCAGTGGAGACAGGGAAGGGTGGAGCAAGGTAAAAGTATGAGATTAAGAAATATAAACTACTACACATAAAATAGATAACAAAGATATATTGTATAGCACAAGGACTTATAGCCATTATTTTGTAGTAACAAAAATGGAATATAAGCTATAAAACTATGGAATAACTATACTGTACACCTAAAATTAATATAACAATATTAATTGAAAATAAAAGCTTCATAAAATTTTGAAACTGACTTGTGTAATTAAATCAATATCCCAAGTTATAACTTTGCATCCTTATTTCCTTTGATGGACTCTCCCATACCTCCGGTGTCCCACCTTGCTTGCTCACAGCTTCTCTCTGCCCTCCCCTCTTCCTCCCTCCCTCTGTCCTTCCTCCTCTTTCTTTTTTCTTCTCTCTCAATCTCTTACTTATTGCCTTACCTGACTTTAGCTTCTTCATATTGTAAACAGTATAGGCAAATTCAGATTACATTAGGTATTTAGGGCATAGCATATTCATTTCTGTGGGAATTAGGTCAACATAGCACCATGTCTCAGGAGCCCCAATCAAGGCCTCGGGCAATATGGGATTTTAGTTCTGGAAACTATAGCAGAAAAAAAATGGGATCTGTTTGGCTTTGATGATCAGCAGTCTGGTAATTAGCTTCTTTCTGTCTCCATCTGCTTCTGTAGTCATTTGGCCTGCTACTTCTCTGCCTCACATTTAAACTAGATGAAATAAAGTCCGTTTGAATCTATTAATCATGTGAAAATAAAGCATATCATTGGACATATACACCAGTTATGTGCTCCCATACTAGCCTGTTAATGTGTAAAAGCCTCACCAAATGGCGTATGGTCTTGGCCTACTAACTAATTAGACAAATACTCTTCCTCTAACAGGGTGAGAAGTATTCAACTTGGTCTAGATTCTGTGAAATTCATTTATGCTAGTTTACTGTTCTTTTTCAGCAGTCTGCTAAAGCCTTTGATATGTCCACCTGAGTTTTCTAGTTTCAAGCACTGAGAGGAGACGGCTTAATACATGAGGCACTTTGGGAACATGCAAATGTCATACATAGAGTCATAAAATTATCTTTAGTTATTTTGAATTCTATATGAAAATTAGAAACAGGAAAAATACTATGATGTTTAATTGCAACCTGTCAAATATATTTCCTTTTAAGTTAGTCTTATCAGGTAGCTATGAATCACTTTTTATTGGCACACTACTCTGTAATCTCTTATAAACATTCGTGTGTGTATGTATGTACACGTGTGTGCCATATGTGTGTATATAACACCAAAGACTAAATACTGAACTTAATGACTTACATTGCAAAACCCTGAAAAAAAATGATGAATTCTTTGTTTCATGTACTGCACCAGAGTGCACATTTAGAACTCAGCAAATTAAAAAAAAAGATAAAACATTTATATAATAAAAATGATCATAGAGGGAAGATAGGTAGCAGGAAAATTGAGCTCACTAATAATAATTGATGTAATCTAGTCTCTGGATGAACATAAAATTTTCCAACACTTTTGCCCCCAAGAGTCTCTTAAAATTATTCAGGTGAAGTCTGATTCTCAGAACTTCAAGGATATGTAAATGTGAGGATTTATAGTCTAAGAGTGATGTTAAGTGCACATCTGAGAGAAAAGCATAAAATAGTAGGTTGAGATATTTTATTTTTCATTTAATATCATTTATTTGCACATTTATTAGACCTGCATTTGGTGGCTACCTCACAGTGAGGATAAGGGTCTCCAGCCTTCAGTGGAGCATCCATCCCAGAGAGGGGACATCCTGAGGGTCTACTTTGGGGAGAGTGACAGAGAGATGAAAAGCTCAAAAACATGCAAGATCTTTTCTCTGCATATTTGTATAGCATGCCTCAGTGAGGAATTCAGCCCACTACTCAGTACCCTTTTCTCCAAAGCCATGTGTAATTTTTGATTTCTATATATATGTACTATTTTCAAATCAAGTTTCTCAGTGCAAAATAGTTAGGTACCAACCTACACACATTTTGGTCAAAGTAGAAAAAAAAATTAAAAGACACTTGTTCTGACAGAGATTTTGATAAACATAGAAGAAATAGTAAGACAAAGACTGATTTCACTTCTACTAGGTTGGCAACTGCTAAGGGAAAATGGAGAAAATTCACAGAATTTTCCTGGGCAATTATAGGAACCCAAGAAGCAGAAGAGAAGAAGGACATACCTAATAGCAGCCTTGAATGAAGACATATGCTTTGTATATACAAATGAATCTGGGGGGTTAAAATATGGGATAAGTCCAGAAAAGCAATTGCGAATGAGTCTGGAAAAATAGCTTCAGGTAAAATTGTGAAAAGTCCTAAATGAAAATCTCAGGGATTCATAAGAAATGGGAAGTCATTGATAAAATTTAAGTAGAGGACTATTACAATCATTTGTAAATTTTGAAAATTTATTTATGATGAAATAAAAAAGTAAATCTGAAAAAGAGGTAGAGAATAAGGAAGTATGAATTGAGGAGCTCTGAGTGTGCCATGGAAGTGAGGATGGAGAGGAAGGGGTGGAAATGACAAGATTTAAAAAGGTTGAGTTGGAAGATGAGGAAGGATAGAGTAGAGATGAATTCAGTTTTCTAACTGTTTGTGGAGCTATTCACTAAAATAGGTAATATGGATTTAAGAGTGGGGAGAGGAAAATTTGGAGTTTATTTATTGGACTTTGTCGAGTTGCATTGCAACACACTCAGGTAACCTCAGATAATAGAGGATCTTGGAAAAAAATAAAGAACAGAAATCATATTACCAAGACCTGTGAAGACAATGGGACTGTTAATCTGGTCAAAAAGAAGGTAAATGGTATACGTGATTCATTACACTAATGCACCTCCATGGTGGAGACTTGGTTTATCTGTCACTCCTCTCATTCCTCCCTTGGCACTCCTTTTCTTTCCTCATATCTTCTTACATGATGTCATCACTGTACACTAAGAATAAAGAGCAAAGAAAACATCATTGTCACCATCAACTAAACACAATCAAAAAGAGTTAGTCAAAAGAACTTTTAGTAGAAAACACCATGTACCTGAGTCTCTCTTCCCTTAGCCTAGGAGACTCAACCTCTTTTGACTTTGTAAAGCAGATATAACAACTCAATCTGGTGATATACACTTATTGATTTAAGAAATACATATCTTCTCTGAATTTATTTAAAAAAATACACAGTGTACTATGTACATTGAAGCTTTCTTCACTTAAATCTTACATTTTAAAATATGGTAGGCAGAATAAAAGCCCCCAAAGCTGTTTACATCCTAATTCCCAAAGCCTATGAATATGTTATGTGACTTGGCAAGGGGAGATTAAAGTTGAATATGGTAGTAAATTGGCTAATCTAGAATTTGAGATGAGGCAATTATCCTGGATTGTCTTGGTAGGCCTAATAAAATCTCAAGGTTCTTTTATAAGTTAAAGAGGGAAATAAGAAGGTTAGAATATTGCAATGTCAGGAAGATGCAATCTGTCATTGTTGACTTTTTAGGTGGATGAAGAGCACTAGTCAAGGAATGTAGACAACTTCTCATAGCCAAAAGGGGGAAAAAAGCAAAAACAGATTGTAGTCTAGTGCCTTCAAAAAAGACTGCAGCCATATCAAGTCCTCCAAAGCAAACATAGTAATTTTGTGGATAATAATTTTGCCAGTAACATTATGAGAATGTGTAATATCAACAACTGGAAACTGCCACATAAAGCATTCTGTTTTCTCCATTTGTTACATGTAATTCTTTTACTGAATAACAAAAATGTGGAAAATAAGCAGACAATTTTAATGTGCTATTTGAAGGTATCATATTTTAGTAAAATTTCTGCATCACAAATGTCAGTATGTCCCTGTTAGTCAAATTTTTATTGGAAAGCCTTTCCACTTAACTTTCAGTCATCTCATATACCCTCATCTATGTAAACCAGGAGGATGGAATTTTAATATAGATACTATGGAGCTTTGTGACTAAGCAGCTTATGGTGGTTCAAAAATTGTCCATTGGTGTACAAAAATATGTCCTACTGTTTTGGAGACTGATAAATGGTAAATGATTTACCATGGTAGAAAAATCTAAAATAGCTCCTATAAGCCTAACCCCTAGTCTCATAAGCTTGAGTATTCCTCTACCCTGGTGTGAAAACTAAACCTAGTAATTCACTTCTAGTGAGTAGAATATAGCAATGGGGTGTCAATTCTGCTTTATACCCTTTTTGTCTTGTCAGATGCCCTATGAAGAGATCTAAGTGGCAGGGAACTGATATCTCTAGCCAGCAGCCACTGAGAACCTGAAGTCTACCAAAAGGCATGTGAATGATCTTGGAAATGGATCCTCTTCCAGTTAAGCCTCGAGATGACTGCAGTCCCACCCACCCCTTTATTGCAGCCTCATGAAAGATCTTGCACTGGAAGATCGAGTTTATGCCTAAATTCCTGATCCACAGAATGGTAAGATCATACTCTTTGTTTTAAACAGTAGTGTTTCCAGGTAATTTATGAAGTAGTAATAAATTAATTATCTGAAACACATGGAGAATAAATGCTGTTGCACGGTTGCATACATTGAAATTCAGGTAGGGGTTGTAACCCCAATACTTTGATTCTGTCCCATATTTAAAAAATGTTGGCTTTGTAGATAGAACCATAACAATTCTATCGTTGACTTACATTTTATATTAAAAAGTCTAAATATATCATCTTTTAAATTTTATTTTAAAGTTATATTTTTCAACCTTTAAAGACTCTGAGTGATATTTGAGCCAAATAGAAAATGGCAGAGAAGAAATGAAGGATGTGGACATACCAATTGTTAGACAAAATTATGTGGAGAATTTCCCAAGAATATTTTCCTCCTATCATACTTTGATAAATTCAGAGCCAAACTCAGTACATTTGGATGTAATTTTTTGAATAAGCAATTTAGAAGTTATTTTGTACTGGTCACCATGACACAGCCACTGAAATGTTTTGATCCCTGGCATTACTAAACTTTGTCTTCTTAAGAAAAAAGCTATAGAGCCTATAGTAATTATGATAGTTTGCTTTCTGTGAGTTCTTTGAAGCAAAAAGCCAATGAATGTCAGCACTTCTTTAAATTTAGGGACTTCACGTGAGAGGTTCTACTCTGAGGGGTAAGAATGCGCGGTGCAAGATGGGACATCTGGTCGGAAAGGGGGCCCATGGATATGTGTTCACTTGTTGACTGGACAGAACCTGATCACTAATAGATTGAGCCTTCTCTCCCTTGTCTGTTCAATCAAAACTTGAAACCACATCCCAAAGGGAGCAGCAATCTTTATTATATAACTGTTAGAAATAGGATAAATCAAGATAATAAGAGGCAAGTATTTTTACAATATAAAAGTGAGGGGCTAGGTTATCTATGAAAAAACTAAATATTTTTAAATGTTTTGCCTCTTTAAAAACTTTAGTTCAATACTTATCTCAAGGGTATATGAGGTTTATTGTAAGAAAAGATAAGATAAGATTTGTTTTGAGAGTGTTTCTAGAGTGCTGTGAAAATATCCTTCACATCCTTCAGTGGGTGAATCCAAGCCAATTGAAAAACCCCTTGGAAAGATTAATATGTGTTTCTTGCAGCTGGAGGACAATAATTGACTGATACCTGATTCACCTTTGAAAAGTACACAGCTAGATGCTGGCTAGAGTGGACTATGGGAGCAAAATAGTGAAAGTAGGAAAAAGACTGGAAGAACTCAAGTCCACATTTTCTCATGGACCACATGCAGACCCCAGGAGAAAGTCTGACTAGGTCATTTTGAAAAGAACCTTAACATGAGTTGATTTTCTTTCTGTCATAGTCAACTTCCATATAAGGAGAGAGGATGCACTGTTAGATTAAGAAGATACCAAAAAAAGCAAGATATTTCTTGTCAAAAAAAGAATTCTTCAATCTCTGAAATGAAGCTTTTGCTTGGGGAATTTTTATTATCTGAAACTGACCAAAACAACCCTTTGAAATATCAATATAAGAAAAAAAAATCAATAGAAATAAAAGTTTTACTCTTTTAAAGGGGTACACATTATTATTATATAATTTGTTGGTATTATATGGCAATGATTCAGTATTAAATCTTGACATTTTAGTCACTTTCAATTTTATTTTGCCAACTTTTTGATATACTAACTTTTTTAACTGATACAGATATGGTTAAGGTCAAGCAGATAATTTTTAATAGTATCATGTAAAGCTGATTGAATCTCAGGTTTATTTAATGTAAGAGCCCATAAGTGAAGTGAAAAGTTCTTAAATGGATTATTTCCTTTCAGTAGATGTTTACAGGAATAGGCCATCTGCAGAACAAAAAATAAAAAAGCTTCAAACTACAAAGGGTCAATATCTGACCTTTTCTGTACTAACATGGCTTTGAAGAATCAATATTTTTCATTTTCCTAACCTGAAAGCAAAGCACTATGTTAGTACCCAGAGACATGCTGTCTGGATCTATTATTGTGGTTGCATTCCTAAGGTACACTTTGAAATTAATAATTTAAAAAGCATGCTCAAATTTTTTAGGGTGATTTTTCTTTTAGGCAAGGAAAATGAAGTAATGAAAATGATTAGATTTTGGATACAATAAGGACTCCACTGAAGCTCTGGCATATGAAACATTTATTTAACAATTGTAGTATGGAAACATAAGAACATTATATTCACTAGCTACTGAATGAAGATGGACATTGTTTGGAAATATACTCTTGAAATTCAAGAAGAATTAGGCTTAATCCATGAATAGGTTTGTGGAAAGAAACTTCGCCCAGTTTTAGAGAAATGTATCTCTCTGTCTCTGTCTCTCTCTCTCTATATATATATACACACAGTCATCTCTCCAAATTGAAGAGGAAACAAATGTTTAATATGGAAAAACTATTGACTGGCTTGAGTACTCATTTGGAAATATCTGTGAATATATATTATTCCTATTATTTAAATCAATTCACTAACATTTGGGAATCACATAACCCAATGTGATGTTAAACTCGGTATAGAATGGTACAGACACTATGATGCCCATTTTGTAAGTATTTGTATATAGAATTATATGTGAGTACTATGGGTGGATATGCATAAGGTGTATACTCTTTTTATCTGACTTGTAACATGTAGATTTTTATTTTTCATTTCACAATAGTTGTTATATTTTATATTTTCTACAATGGGTGCAAACACACACAAACAACTTTTATTATTTTTAAAAATGGTGGGGGAGGGAGTGTGTTGGTTTGGGAGCTTGGGGTTAATAGATGCAAACTATTTCCTTTGGAAAGGATAAGCAATGAGATCCTACTGTGTAGCACTGGGAACTATGTCTAGTCACTTACGATGGAGCACGATAATGTGAGAAAAAAGAATGTGTACATGTATGTGTAACTGGGTCACCATGCTGTACAGTAGGAAAAAAATGTATTTGGGAAATAACAGTTAAAAAATAAAATTAAATTAAAAAAGCAAGGCTGAAAAAATTAAAACTGGAAATCTGAAAAAAAAGAATATAACCTTAAAAAAATTAGTGATCTTTTGAGAAGAATAGAACTAGACATTTTTCAGAAAGAGAAAAAGTTAAGCCAATTATAATTGTCATTATGATAAATGAATAGTATTATAACATATTTTGGCTACATTTTCCAAATATATTACTGTATTTTAGTAATGTGAACATTTTCCAGATTTGGCCAAAATCATAGATGTGCTTACATGTCTCTTCTATATTCTGCCTTCAGCCTGGATACTATCAATTGATTAGTGGCATTTCAATAGTATAGCAAAGGCAAAGTGATTGGATTTATCTCAGATACATCAAACTAAGAAAACTAGGGAGATAATGTTTAATAATATGCTGCTTAAAAAGAAAAATATGATTCATTACCTTCATTTACCATGCCTTAGCCATGAAATATTCAATAGGAAAAAAGAAATTCTTTTTAAGTAATATTTTTGAGTGTTTTTGATAGATTTGGAATTGTACATTCTTTCTTACTTGCTAATTTTTGAACATCTTGGAAGTACTAATAATTTTCCATAACATCCGTTATCCTATCCGTTTTGGCTTAGGTAGCATAATTGAGCACGTTTTAAACAGTGTAATCTAGCAGTATTTAATCTGCCCCCAAATAATTTCAAAACAGTATGTCATCCTAGCTGAAAGCAAGTGTCTTCCTCACATCTCACTTTTCTTTAAACTCCGAACCTCTGCAGCTACTCTGGTCTTTCCTTTCCCCATTCTTATAATTGTGATGATGATAGAAGGAAAAGGGGTGGAGTGAGGAGAAGAGGCAAAGCTGGAGGAAGAAGGAGGAGGAGAAATGGGGTAGAGAAAGGGGAAGCAGGAGGAGAAGAAAGAAAAAGGGAGAAACAAAAAGAAACAGACATTTAATGAAACATGCTTGGCATTCAAGTTGGCTATTCATAGAAATTATTTTAGGCCATCCACATAAAAACTGTATGAAGACTGTATTAGTTTCTGCATTTTACAGGTGAGAAAAATCAACATTCACAGAGGCTAAATAACAGTAAATCTGCCACACACACACATTAGGTAAAACTGCACTCAGAGCCAGTTTTTCTCCCAAGTGTTTCCCTCTTTATTGCTTTAAGTTTTCCCTTCCCTTTCCTCCACTCCTCCCTTTCTCATCTCCTTATTCCCCCTTTCAGTGAGTAAGCTACCCTCAAGGAGAACAAAGCCACAGGGTCACGGCTCTAGAAAATGGCAGACTCTTTCCCATCTGTTCTGGATTTCCAGCTCACACAGATGCTAGAAGTATTTTACTGTGGTTAGAGCATAAAATACTTGTGTACATTTTGTACCTTACTTTTGGCCACATCCATGGCAAATGGAAATTCCCTGGCCAGGGATTGAATCTGAGCCTCAGCTGTGACCTGTGCCATAGCTCTGGCAATGCCAAACCCTTAATCCACTTCACCAAGCCAGGGATGGATCAAACCTGCACCTCAGCAGCAACCCAAGCCTCCACAGAGATGACACTGGATCTTAACCCACTGTCCCATAATGGTTACTCCTGTACATCTTTCAAACAGAAGAAAATTTAAGTTTTTCATTTTACATTTTTCAAATAAACGTGCCAATGTTAAAGAATTTAACCTCCAATTGATTCTGCAAGATAAAATGAACAATAGAGGTAATTTCTTTGAAAATACAAATGTTTTACCTTTCTAGGGTCTAAGTTTAGGGGAAACCTTGATTAAACTCATCACTTCCTCATTTAACTGTTGAAATTCCACATTCTAATGTGTAGACTATTTTTTAAAAATTTTAAGTAATTATGAAATAAGATAAAGATAAAACTGGTATGATATGAAGTCATATACATAATTTCCTGAAATAGTTTTCTTTGAATTATCTTATTAATATTCATTTGAAGAGCTGTATTAAGCATTCAGGCTTTCAGTGATAAAATTTTTATTTATGTGAGATTTCATATTTTAAACATTGAAGAAAAATGTGTGTGCATACATTCGATCCATATAATTCGAGCCATGAAATTAAATGCTTGAGTTTATTATACACTGAAAGATGTAGATTCCTAACTGTATATATTAAAATATATCATTTTCACACATTAGCCATACCCTATCATGGTTCTTAACCAAATTAATCCAAGAGATGGTGACTGAAATGCCTAAGTGGTATGCCTTCTACTTAATTTTATTTCAAGCCAAAAAATTCCTTTGAAGAAAATAAACTAAATATTTATATATTATAATAATATAATTTTGCTTAATATAGAACTTGTTTGATGCCCATGGTTATATTGACATAGTAACTATTATAGTTCTCAGTAAATTAAAGACAATGCATCTCCTTCTTCTGCAAATTGGACTCATTTATTGAACTTTGGTATGTCATATGTTATCTGACCTACTTTTTATAAAATATAAATACTATTCCCATAATTATTAAAACTTACATTAAATTTCAATCAAGACATTTTAATTGCCACTAATAGGAAAGTATGAAACAACTTATTTAAAAATTTTTTTAATTAGTTTACAAAGAGTATTATTGAAAGTAAATAATTATTTATTTTCTAGACATGCCAGAATTATTATTTAGACCTGATACAAATATTGAGTAAAATAAATGGAAACCTTGAACCAAATCTTTAATAATTAGCAAACTTGATGAATTATTACATGATTATTTCATTATTATGAAACTGTACTTTGCTTTTTTATTAAATCACTTTGCGGAATTGTGAAGATCAACGTGATTAGAGTAATCAAATTAAAGATAATAATTCAGAGAAGAAAAAATTCAGTGCATATGCGATTAAGGTTAAGACTCAAGCAGATTCCTTTTATAATATAAAGCACTAGGTGTGAAAATTACAAACTAAAATATTTCTTAATCTATATAAATGTGTCTCTTCAGCTAGGTTCTCTGATTTTCTTCAAAATTGTTCTTTGGTTTTTGTTTTGTCTTTGTTTTTTGGCCACAAGTTTATATTATCCCCACAAATTTAACACAAATAACTATGTATATATATGTGTACTATTCTGTCTTTCTATATGTGTATAGGTATATTCAGACATGCTTATTGCTTATTCAGATTTACTAAGAATACAGTTAATCTTATACAGAAATGCCATTTAGTTTTGGATGATGTCGTTTATGTTATTGGTAATTGACAAAAATCAAGTATTTCACAGTTTAATATTTCTGGAAGTAGAAAAACCCCACTAAATCAATGAACTTAAATCTGAGACAAGGCAATAGCCACATTATTTTGGTTGTTTAACTTAGCAGCCCCAAACAGGGAACCTTCATTAGACACTACCATACAAATAAAAGCTTCTATAAAACTGTTGAAGCTTCACTTGGGAAGAGCTGAGCAGTGGGAGTGTTAGAATCACAGCCAGAGATTAAACTCAGTTCAGTTTATCCTGTTGCTTTAAAAATACCATTGATCTTATGCAGCACATGTGGTTCCTGGTTATTCTGAGCTCCTCCACTATCAAAATCTTCCCTGTCTTAAATGAAAACTTTACCCTTCCACATTAGAAGCCCTGTAGAGGTTGACTCTACCTATCTTTCCTATGCCATTACTGTCACCTGAGTTTCTGGCCCTTCCTATTTTTCCTGCTTCTACTCCTATTTTCTAATGTCTTGCTTAGGCATTTGAGTCTTCATTGTTCTCTTTTCATTCTGAATCAAAGCTTCCATGCCCGTATTTAACTTCTATTTAGAGATCCCTTAAACATGGACTTTATTTATAGCATTCGAAAGTAAAGAATAAAGCAGAACCAATTATGAGATGTAATATTCACTGGTACACAATTTCAAATTGTTAATGTTCAACTCAGAGAAAACTGCAAAGAATACATATGATGGACTTTATTCCCTCCACTCCGAAGAATATTTTCTCACTTACACTTGCCACCCCCATTCTTGCCTCTTTTTCTCTAGAAAGACCTGGCAGGTTCACATTCTTCTCTAACTCTCTTCTTGGCCAAAATGTCACAAACCTGCAGGCACATCATGAGTGTTATTTTAGCCTTTTGCATATACACGTATTATCACTTACCTCACTCTTCTGCAATTATTTGCATATATTTCCACCTCTGCCACATGATTTTGAACTCTTATAACCCAGGAATTTTTTCTCACTGGCACAAGAAATTGTTAAAACAGTTTTTTAATGAATAAATAGGTAAATAAATAAATGCTCAATTGAATTGAGTAAGGATAGAAAATCAGTGTGAGGATAAAAATCTATAATGGCAAATATGTATTTACCTTCTTTATGCCACCACCTACTTGTTATGTAAATAGCACATTTTAACCCTATAGAAGATTGATTTTAGTCAACAACACTTACACTCAAACATTTTATTATTAAGTCTTAAACTGATATTTGGAGTCTGTATTAATAGCAATTACATGGTCCTGTCATATTTTTCATTTCATAATAATTTACTTACCATCTAATACAGGTTTGCAGTAAGACCAGATTTCACTTTTACAAAATAAGAAATCAAAGAATATAGATTTTTTTCATTGCTTTTATATAGTGAAACCCCATGCCCATAGAAGAAGAATACAAACCTCATTACAACCCACTTCAAATGTATTCATCCTAAAGCACCCCTGGTTCTATCTTCTTTTATTTCACATAGACACAAGAAACATCATAGAAAGAAGTAACAAAACTGCTACAAATATCAAAGCTAACCTATAATAAGATTGCCTTATTTGTATTAAGTTATTAACTTGGTCATGTTATTTAACCTAATGTCAATTTCATTACCTATTAAATGGGCATTAAAAAAGTCTCCATCTTAAAATGAATGTATCAAATTTCATTATGTATATTAGGCCTATGAAAAATTAAGAAGCAAAATTCAAATATTCTTTATTATTATTTCACATCCAGGCTCTCATAGCAGTTAGTTATTATTCATATATATCCTATAAATATAATGTAGTTTCCAGGTTTTACCTTTATTACATACCATGACAGATTTTATCATTCCCCACTGTTTTTACCCCCTTTCTTTATAGGAGGGTTATACATCCTATTTATTGTCATGTGGAAAGCAGTATATTTTTTGTCATCCCCACCTATGACTACAGGCTTGACTGTGACTTGCCTTGGTCAATGAATGTGAACAAAGTAACAATGTATCCTTTTCTAGTAAAAGCTTTAAGAGCCATTATGTTCTTGTGTTTCTTCCTGTTCTTTCTCCTCTGTCATAATTAGAGTATATCCTATTGGGAACTGTTCCTATAGCCTAGTTCCCAGAATTTTAAAAAGTAAACGAATAAGGAGCAATAGTGCAACCACCAGTGACCCCTACATTTAATGTGAGCAAAAAACAAATATTTTTGCTTTAAACAGTGGTAAAACTATATTTTTTTCACTCATACTAGGAATTGTTTGAGAATGAATAGTGTGTTATTAATAATTATACCAAAACTACACACATAAACATGGAAAATTCTGGGCAAACAGGAAAACTGTGCACCTTAGCTACATAGGCAGAGTGTAAATGTTCTACAAGGCATGTTACCAAAAATGTATTACTCCTAATCCTCTCTACCCTCCCACCCTTCCCAATAAGGCCTTTATCATGTTTAATCTAGTGTTAATGTTATTTTGATCTATAAATAGTTTTCTGTCTTGATTAAACGTATTATGGTTGATTTTCTTTTCCTGTATACATTTTCCCTTGGAATTATCATTTTTGACTTTTTGTTCCCTTTTCTATGAACATGGTACTAATTCAACTCCAAACTTTCTTCCAGTTATCTAAATCTCCCATATATATTCCTATGCATCAAAAATTTGTAAACTTAATTTCCTAGAAGAACTTGAAAGTTCTTGAAGAACTCCCAGAGGATTTTAATCACTCTAGAGTAAACTACATTTCCTCTTAATCTGATATGCATTTGTCATCAATCATTTTCCCTTCACCAGTATCTCATGTATTCCTTTATTTAGTTTTCTCCTGAAATAGAAACTTGTTTAATGGAGGCTTTTTTCCTGTCCAGGTTTATTCCCTTGTTTTATTAGAAACACATGAAATAGCTTTGTGGAAAAGATAATGGGTGATTGTTTGGACATTTTGCATATCTAAAAATATCTTCATTCTGGAGTTGTCACTGTGTGCAATGGATCGGTGGCTTCTTGGGAACACTCTTACCCAGGTTTGATCCCCAGCCGAGGTGTTGTCACAGCTGTGGCTTGGATCATAATTGCAGCTTGGATCTGATCCCTGACACAAGAACTCCATATGTCAGGGGACATCCAAAAAAGAAAAAAAAAGTAATAAAAATTAAAAAAAATATCTTCACTCTAGCTTTAATCATAATTGATGCTAAATGACTTAGATATCATTTTCTATAAAATGTTTTAAAATTATTTTCTATTCACTTAAAATCTTGTATTGAGAACTTTAAAACCATTATTATCCCAAACATATTGTTAAGTGGACTATCTATTCCTTCCTCTCAGAAGCTTGAAAAATCTCTGTCCTCAGAAATATAAGATGCTGCATGCCTCAATGTAGATGCATTTTCATCCACTGTGCTGGCTTTTTATAGTTCTCTTTTAAATATGTATTTGATTTTTACCCTCATCTTTTTTATGTATTTTTTTTGTCTCCTAAGTCAAAGTTAACTGAAGCCAAACATTGTGATGATTGAAGTCAACCATACCTGCACCAAAGATATGATCAAAGCTGCTAATATCTAGCAGTCAGGGAACAAGCACAGAGACAGTCTCTATGGTCTATTCTTCACTTCTTTTTTTGGACAGAGACACTAGGTGCCATTGCTTCTAGTTAGGTATAGGCAACCTGTTGAGAAGAGGTCAAACTCTAAATACCTGCAAAATGTGCCCCAGAGAATGCTCAGCTCTGTCCATTGAGATAGGCTATCCCTCCATCTTTCTGGATGATACAGTAAGGAAGGTGAGGTCAATATTATTTAACCTATTACATTTCTATTATGGGGAGAAATATGATTGTCCCCATTCTTTAAGAAAAGCGTCATTATAAAGGCCCATGCTTTGCAACAGATTTAAAGTTTGAAAAACAGTACCAGAGCAAACAAGCAGATAAATATTAAAATAGGGGTGGAAGATCAAAGCACATGTTGGTGAATAGAAAATAACATTCAAACCAGAAATATAGGGTAAAAATGGTTCCTGAATTTAAGACAGATGTACTTCACTTTATTGTGCTTTGCTTTATTGCACTTTGCAGATACCTTGTTTTTTACAAATTGAGGATTTATGGCAACCTTCTGTCTATTGACACCATATTTCCAAAAGCATTTTCTCACTTCATATTTCTGTGTCACATTTTGGTAATTCCTGAAACATTTCAAACTTTTTTGTTATTATTATATTTATTATGGTGCTCTACAATCAGAGATCTTTGATGTTACTATTGCAAAAACATGATGACTTGTTGAGGGCTTGATTGATAGTTAGCATTTTGATGTCTTTCTTCACTATAAAAGGTTTTTACTTTGATGTAGTCACACTTGTTTATGTTTGCTTTTGTTTCTCTTGACTGTGGAGGCATATCAAAAAATCCTGCTAGGACTGCTTTCGAAGAGCATGTTGCCTACCTTTTCTTCTAGGAGATTACAGCTTTGGGTCTTATACGAAACCATGTAATCCATTTTCAGTTTATTTTTTATATTATATAAGAAAATGTTCCAGTTTTATTCTTTTGCATGTAGCAGTCCAGTTTTCCCTACAACACTTATTGAAGATGCTGTATTTTCCCCATTGTTTAGTCTTGCCACCTTTTTCATAGATTCATTGACCATGTAAGTATGGGTTCATTTCTGGGCTCTCTTTTCCATCCCAGTGATCTTTGTGTCTAGTTGTGTGTCAGAACCATACTATTTTAATTACTATTATTTGTAGTATCGTTTGAAATCAGGAAGCATGCTGCCTCCCACCTTTATTATTTTTTTCAAGTTTGCTTTGGCTATTTGAGATCTTGTGTTTTTACATACAAATTTTAGGATTACTTATTCTATTTCTATGAAAAATGCCATTGGTATTTTGATAGAGATTGCATTGAATCTGTAGATTAGTTTATATTGTTTGGACATTTTAACGATGTTTATTATTTCAATCCATGAACACAGTATATCTTTTTTCTCATTTGTGTCATCTTCAGTTTCTTTCATTAATGTCTTACAGTTTTCAGAGCACAAGTCTTTCACCTCCTTGGTTAAATTTATTACTAAGTATTTTACTTTTTATGCTGTGATTGTGAATGATGTTGTTTTCTTATTTTCCCATTGTGATAGATCGTTATTAGGGTATAAATATGCAACTGATTTGTGTGTGTTAATTTTGTATTTTGCAGCTTTACCAAATTCATTGATGAGCTCCAATAATTTTCTGGTGGCATCTTTAGGATTTTCTATGTATAGTATCATGTTATCTGCAAACAGTGACAGTTTTACTTCTTGAAATTTGGATTCCTCTCATTTCTTTTTCTTGTCTGATTGCTGTGGATAGGGCTTCCAATACAATGATGATTAAAAGTGGCAAGAATGTGCATCCTTGTCTTGTTGCTGATCTTAGAAGAAATGCTTTCAATTTTTACCATTAAGTTAGCTGTGGGTTTGTCATATATGGCCTTAATTATGTTGAGGTATGTTCCCTCTTTACGCATTTTATTGGGAAACTTTATCATAAGTGGGTGTTAAATTTTGTCGAAAACTTTTTTTTTTGCACTCATTGATATAGTCATATCAGTTTTATTTTGCTAATGTGTAGAATACTGATTTGTAAATATCAAACTATCCTTGCATTCCTGGAATAAATCTCATTTGTTCATGGTGTATGATCCTTTTTATATGTTGTTTAATTCATTTGGCTAATATTTTCTAAAAATTTTTACATCTATGTTCATCAGTAATATTGGCCTATTGTTTTCTCTTTTTGTAACATCTCTCTGGTTTTGGTATCAGGATAATGATGGCCTTATAAATTGAGTTTGGAAGTGTTACTTTCTCTTTATTTTTTGGAAGAGATTGAGGATAATGCCCTAGTGGAGCATTGCTTGGAATGTATAAAGAACAACAACCAAGTTGATAAAGATACAGCTCTTGAAAGAATGAGAGTGGTGGGATGAGGTAAAAAATGAAAAGGCTCAACCATGTGAGATCAACTAAGCCTCTCTTGATACTTCAACTTGTACTGCTCTTGATGTAAAATGTACAGTGAGGATTTTTGAGAAAATTCATAAGATGATATTTTTAACAATTTTATAGAATCATTTTGAATGATGTGTTAGAGTATAGAGGGAGCAAGCCTTGACGTAGGGATATCAATGAGGTACCTATTGTATTAATCTAAGTGAGGAATAACAGTAGCTAGAACTATGGTGGCAGCTATGAAAAAGTGATATGTGGGCAAATTTTGCATAATTTTAGAGAAGTGATGTACTAGGATGTGTTGATCAGTTGGGTATGAAGTATGTGAGAAAGAGAGTCAGGGGTGTGACCCAGGTAATTACAAGGCTGTAGTAACCATTCACTGCTTTAGAGGATACTGTGGGAGAAGGTTGTTGGGGGGAAAGAAATCAAAATTCTAAATTAATATCTAGTATGTCCCATAAATATAGTTTGTGATCCAGGCAATTGCGGGCTGTAGTAACCATTCACTGCTTTAGCAAATACTATGGGAAAAGGTTGTTGGGGGAAAAGAAATCAAGATTCTAAATTAACATCTATTATGTCTCATAAACATCCAAATGGAAATGTAGATGAGCCAATGATGATATACATGTCTTAAATTCAAGGGATAAATGGACATGATATCAGCAGTCAACTTGACAAAGAATTTCCAAAGGTAGAAGCAAAAGAATACAGATGCCCTAAGGTATCAAGATTGGTAGTCTTGGAGTTCCCATCATGGCTCAGTGATTAACGAATCTGACTAGGAACCATGAGGTTGCGGGTTTGATTCCTGGCCTCGCTCAAAGGCTTGAGGATCTGGCGTTGCTGTGAACTGCGGTGTAGGTCACAGACGCGGATCAGATCTACTCTTGCTGTGGCTCTAGTGGAGGCCGGTGGCTGCAGCTCTGATTGGACCCCTAGCCTGGAAACCACATGGTGCAAGTGTGGCCCTAGAAAAGACAAAAAAAAAAAAAAAAGATTGGCAGTCTCACCACTGAGGTCACACAGGTAGGTTATTAGCAGTCATGTCAAAGCAGAGCAGGTGGCAAGGCAAAAAAGGGGGGAAATAACTGACAAAGTAGGACTGCTTGGCTTGGTATGGAGCTAGGAAGAATGACAACTGACTGAGGCATAGAAATTTTGCCTGGCACAGTCAACCTAGCTCTAGAGAAGATTGCATTAGAATTGTTCCAATTCTAATGGGGATTGATGTGATTCCCCTATCTTTTGCATTTGAATGTAATTCACCACCATCAGGAAGACAGAGGAAGGATTAGGTATATGAGTCAGAGGGGAAAGATGCAGAAATGTAGTCTTAGGATGAGCCAATTCTCAATCTCCCCTCTATCTCAGAGCTTATTCCAAATTCAGAATACCTTAAGTTAAGCAATATACCTAGAAAGGCTTCAGAGAATTAGAAAGCAAATATCTAGGAGAAAGAGATAACATAATGTAACATAATGTGATATACACCATAGCATAATATATAACCTACCATAGCATAGCACACTGTAGAGTAACTTGTAATATAATATAGCATAGCATAATATTTCATAGCATAACATATCATAACATGAATGCAGCCCCTCTGGAGGATAGAAAATATTTATGTATTCTTTGCTTGCATTCTCCCTGACCACATAGAAAAATTATTACATTCATTATTCACCATTATTTGATATACAGCATGGACCATCCTTATAAAATTGTTTGAGAGGAATATCTTTCAGTTGCATAATGTTTCAATTATATAACATATTTTTTTGTCATGATTACATCATACCAAATCCTCAAACTGAGTCAGTTTTTATAGGGTCTACAATTTTCATTAGAGAAAAATAATAGCTGCTTGAAAAACTATTACTTAATTTGAATAGTAATTATATTATTATATTTTAAAATTATTATAAAATACAATTATAGTACTTGTAAAATTATTATTTAATTACCTAGAACTATAATTACATTTGGAAAAAAAATTTTTTCAAGAATATATTTAATAAAGGAAATGGGAATACTGTAGGTAAAACCAACAAATATGGTAGTGTCCAATTGCGTAGAGTGGCCAATGAACTTTGAAAAACTAAGCTTTTCAATATTTAAATTTTATCCTTAAGTGTTCTTTTGGAAACACCCCTATTGATTTTCCAAACCTATAATTAAATCAATTATGCACATTAATTGTGTTTTATTTTTTGTTTTCTCCCTTGTTATTTTGATGATGGTATATAAGTTAAATAATGTGGGCCTTATTGCTTATCTAGGACAGTGTGACCCAAAACAGGAGCAAATGTTGCAGACGATAAGATCCATAAAGCAATAAAAAGCCTGTTGTGACCATAAGGAAGTGTAGCCAAACTCTAACCTCAAATTCTAAACCATGGAGATAGTAGGAATCATCAAATCTTAAATGTATGTTGGAAAGGGTCCTTCAGTTGATATTTATCTTATCCTGAAATAGTAACAATCTTACCAAATATGACTACTAGGAAACAGTAGTTTCCATACTAAGCATAAAAATTTACTAGATACTAGATTATTTAGACTTTTATTTTTTTCTTTTAAGACAATTGCATTTTCAATAAAAGGGATTCTAAGAAATTCTGTGAACACAATCCAACACATGACTTGCAACTATGAATATAAATGAAATGATAAGAACAAGTAAACTCCCAATTTAATAATGTTATAAAATTAATTATAAAATTTAAATATAATTATAAAATTATCTTTAACTTTAAAAAATAATGATTCTTTTACAAATTTCCTATTTCAAATTTTATCCTTTTATTATGACATTTAACATAATTTGGGATATCTATTCTTGTAAATTTTTTCCAAACATTTATTGTGCATGTAAAACCTTTAACCTTCTGATAAATTCATCATATTATTTTCTAGTAGAAGTACAATGGACCTCAGGTCCTCTTCTTTTAAGAAATATCTTTAAAATTTAAAAATAAATATCAAAGTACTATCTGCAGACGCCTAGCTAATTCCTGAGAATCTCTAAATTTCAATTGTAAAGCTATTTGTTTCACACATTCTTTCCAAAAAATTAGACACCACAAATTCGACAGACAAAAGAAAATAAAATTTTATGAATTATAATAAAATTATTTAATACCTTATCTCAGTAAAATCATTGAAAATCATTTAAAAGCAATTCAGTTAAGCTACTATTTTTCTAATGTAGGATATGCTTTAGTGTTGATAGCAATAAAAAGTCTAAGTGATTCAAGCAGTTTGCAATCACGTTTTTCTCTTCTTTTGAGGTTCATATAACTCTTTTTCCCCTCATTAATAGAATTAAATTTCATCTCTTTATTTGTTCTATCCCTTTTGGCAATACAGAGTAAGCCATCTCTTTCAAATGAAAGAAATCTCCAGACTGATAGTCCATTCATTTCACACCAGTTAGTATCTGGATTCTAGCTGAAAGGTGTTTTTTTTAAGGCCAAGGTTTAGGACATGTGAGTGTGAGGAAGTGCAGCTTCTAGTAAATTTCCTAGAACTGAGCACAGAAATTCTTCCTCAGTCTTTTTGGTCCATAACTATAGTGAGGACATTAATTTTCTTCATTATTGGTTGATTGAGTCATTGTCTAGCAGAAGTGGAGCAACATCATATCAAAGACCTTTGCCAGATTTAAACAAATAAAAATCCGTAGTTGCTGGAAAGTTAACTTGAGGTACTAAAAGACTCTACGCACCAAAATGTATCTTTAAATTGTCTGTGGAATTATGGAAGAAAAAAAATAGCTGAATACTTAGTATCAGAGAATTCGACCCCAATTTCTTCTTCTACCATTTGCAAGTTTGTGTAAGGCAAGTTATTTAAACCCTTAGAATTGTTTTCTCATCTAGAAAATTAGAATACTCATAGTTTTCACAGAGCCTATGAGTACCAGCTCTCATCATTACTGCTTCACAAAGATATCCCAAATATAGAAGTATATACTTCAGAGTTGACTTACTTTGACTCTGAAAGCTGACTATCCAGACACATGTAGGATCCAAGGATATTCAGAAAGATGGGAGACTTGGTGATGGAGATTTGAGAATACACTGGCCTGAAAGCAAGTACAGGGGTAGTTTTCCGGCTTCAGTGTGCATGGAGCTCTGTGAACCTGACAAGGGAAAAAAGGACTGAAACTTCTGACACCCATAACATCTTCAAGGACTTTGGCTCAGACCTCAGTCCTCTACAGTTCAATAACCTCTTCTTGCAAATGCCATGGATAATTTCTTAGACAAACTGCACATAGGAAGACTGTATTGATGATTCCTCTTACTCATCTACCAAACCTGAATCCTGTAATCAAAATATATTGCTTCAAGTATATCATATCCTGGAGTTACTGAGTATCCTTTATTTTGGTCTATCCTTTGCTACCCAAATTGAGAATACTGAAATTTACCTATAGAATATGTTTTTATTGTGTTTTTTTCACCTGAATGAATGTGCTTTGGGTGTTTCAATCCTCTGAAAACAAACCAGACAAGAAAAAATATATAATTTTCTTGCCTGGACTACTCATATCCAGATATAAGACTCTTTATGTGATAGGAATAACGTAAAGGATAATGGAAAGCATTCTGTTCAATCAACATATTGAGAAACACTTGAATTAAAATAAGTTACATAGATATCTTCACAGTAACATGTGATCATAAAAAAGATAATAACGTCAATAAAATAGTTGAAGAGAACTCTAGGTAAGGTATTTAGTAATACTGAGATTCAGAAATGTAAATAATTTTTGATCAAATGTAAATGCATCTGGTGAAGTCGGCCCTATTTGTAAATATGGAATATTTGTAGGGCCTAAGCTTGGCCCTATTTGTAAATATGGAATATTTTCCTTCACCTCATGATATTCTTCATATTCTCAGAGCTGCTTAATGAACTTTCTAATATTTTAATAAAAGTTAAGGGTTTCGAATAGCCCAAACACCAATTTGATCATAAAACACTGTTAACTGCTCACAACTCTAGTGTCAAAGGGCTGGGCCTAAGAACATTTGCGTTGCTCAAAGCACAAAGGCAAGGAAAACCCATGCATAGAGAAATTAGTGTGTTTTGTATTATATATACAAAAAAAATCTCTCATCTGCAATCCAGGATCCAAAGAGCTATGATAATCAAAAGTTTTTCATACAATGACAAAACTGGAGCTATATTGATATATGATTATTTATTGATTTCTTATTTAAATCAGATAGTCATATTATTTTTGAAGTAATAACATAGCTGAATAGTGAGAGCTGTTCCAGATCCCATAATATAAGATATGGGTACAGGCAAAATATTACCTTTTTAAAAATTCAGACAAAATCCCAATTTCTACTATATCTGGCCCCTAGGGTTTGAATAAGGAATTGTAGATATGGTCATTGCATAAGCAATAGATTTCTATCTCTCTAGCTCTTCTATTTTAAGTCATATGATTTATATTAGGTAATTTATTCTCTAACATATGTTTACTTTGATTTTAAGTAATTGAATCAAATTAAATCATAAATGTATGTAGTATATCATAATGAATATTTATATAGTCTTTTTAAAATAAATCCTTTGGCTACTTCTACCATTTGAATTACAAGCTCCTCTAGGCTAGCTTCTAATAATTTTATATTATCTTCATCTACAAAATCATGTATCCAAATGAAAAGATTACACTGAAACCAATATCTAATTCTAAATTATTTTAATCACAAGACCTGTTTTAACTCTTTTCTGCTAATTGTTTTTACTAAAATGAGAAAATATATGTATTTGCATATACTTATTTGAATATCTTAGTAATTGCTTTCTACACAACATAGAGGTCTAAGACCTTAAATCTATAATGGCTTTATTATCATGGTAATGAATTTCTATAAAAGCCACCAACTCACAATCCTTAGTTTGGAATTCAACATAATATTTCAGGAGAAATTTTTAAAAGAATGACTAATCAGGCACATTTTTATGAACTAAGAATTCTCTCATTTTAGGATAAATTTTTAAGTCAAGGATTACATCTAGGTATCTAAAATGTAGTAATGTAAAAAATTCAAGACCTCTCTTTCAGGAAGAAAATTATTTTATTCCTTTACAGATATATGTAGCTTAATTGGTATTATTTTTATTTTTATTTTTTTATTTTTTTAATTTTAAAGTGGCATTGTTTAATTATAATTATCATAAATTCTTTGATGGAGAGGAAATCAGAATCAGATGTAAGACTTCAGCATTCCAAGAATGATGTCAAATGACCCCCTTCATGGTGGATTATGCACTTATTTAATATGAGATATATTTCTTCTCCAGAGAGTCCTTGTTTGTGTATCAATTGTAGATTTTTGGTTTGCAGTTATTCTGAAGTTTTGATGTAAGAGTCTATACGTATATGAAATTGTTTGAAGTTGTTGTTCTCTTAATTGCAAGTTCATCTCCAGTGTCCCACATTTGTACCCACCTCTTCTCAGGATTTCTGATTTTGATGGTATAATTGTGCATGGATGATTTCGTATCTTTACTGAATATATACCTTTACTGGTGAGCCTTGTCATTTGTGGAATTTTAGTTTCCTGTTGCTGTCTTTTCTTTCCTGCCTAGAGAAGTTCCTTTAGTATTTGTTGTAAGGCTGGTTTAGTGTTGCTGAATTCTCTCAGCTTTTACTTATCTGAGAAGGTTTTGATTTCTCCTTCAAATCTGAATGAGAGCCTTGCTGGGTAAAGTAATCTTGGTTGGAGGTTTTTTCCTTTCATCACATCAAGTATATCATGCCATTCCCTTCTGGCTTGCAGAGTTTCTGCTGAAAAATCTGCCGATAACCTGATGATTGGGGTTCCCTTGTATGTCACTTGTTTCTTTTCCCTAGCTGCTTTCAAGATTTTCTCTTTGTCTTTAATTTTGGTCAGTTTGATTATTATGTGTCTCGGTGTGTTCCTCCTTGGGTTTATTTTATGTGGTACTCGTTGTGCTTCCTGGATTTGAGTGAGTGATTCCTTTCCCATGTTAGGGAAGTTTTTGGCTATTATCTCTTGGAATATTTTTTCTGTCCCCTTCTCTCTCTCTTCTCCTTCTGGCACCCCTATAATATGGATGTTGGTGCATTTAACATTGTCCCAGAGTTCTCTGAGACTCTCTTCATTTCTTTTCAATCTTTTTTCTCTTTTCTGTTCTGCACCCATAATTTCTTCTAATCTGTCCTCCACCTCACTTATTCATTCTTCTGCCTCCTGTATTCTGCTGTTAGCTGCTTCTAGTGAATTTTTTATTTCCATTATTGTATTTTGCATCTCTTCTTGTTTAAGTTTTATATCTTGTATATCTTTGGTCAGTGTTTCCTGTAAGTTATCCATCTTTGCCTCCAGTTTATTTCCAATGTTTTGCATCATCTTCAGCATCGACAGTCTAAAGTCTTTTTCCTGGAGGCTGAGAATCTTGCTTAGCTGATTTTCTGGGGTTTTTCCCTTCTCCCTCATCTGAGTTATAGTTCTCTGTCTTTTCATTTTTATAGGTTTTTGGTGTGGTGACCTCTTTACAGATAAGAGTTGTAGCCTCTCTTACTTCTGGTGGCTGCCCCCCTTGTGGCTGAAGTTGGTACAGGGGGCTTGATGTAGGCTTCCTGATGGGAGGGGCTGATGCCTGCCCACTGGTAGGTAGAGCTGATTCTAATCCCTCTGGTGGGTGGGGCTTAGTCTCTGGCTGGGATTAGAGGCTGCTGTGTGCCTGAGGTTCTTTAGGTAGCCTGTTTACTGAGGGGTGGGGCTGTGATCTCACCTGGATTATTGTTTGCCCTGGGGCTTCTCAGCTGCTGACTGACAGGTGGGGCCAGATTTTCCCAAAATGGCCACCTCCAGAGAAAGGCAACTGCTGAATATTCCCGAGTGCTTTGCCTTCAATGTCCTTCCCTCACAACAAGCCACATTTACCCCTGTTTTCCCAGAATGTCCTCCAAGAATTGCAGTCAGGTTTGACCTAGGTTCCTATGGAGACCTCTCTCTACCCTGGGACCCAGTGCACGTGAACGTCCATGTGTGCCTTTTAAGAATGGGTTCTCCGTTTCCCCCAGTCCTGTGGAGCTCCTGCACACAAGCCCCACTCGCCTTCAATGCCAGATGCTCCAGGGGCTCTTTCTCCCAGTGCCAGATCCCAGCATGTGAGGGTTTGATGTGGGGCTCAGAATTCTCACTCCTGTAGGTCAGTCTGTGGAGCTTCCCACCCAGGAGGTATGGGGTTGTTTATATCGTGAAATCGCCCCTCCTACCTCTTGATGTGGCCTCCTCTTTTTCTTCTGAAGTAGGGTATGGGTTTCTGGTCCATTTGGGTGGAGATTGCTCAGTCTTTAGTTGTGAATTTTGTTGTTTTTAGGAGAGAAGTTGAGCTCCAGTCCTTCTATTCTGCCATCTTAATCCTGTCCCCTGGTATTATTTTCAGTAACAAGAAAATTGTCATCTTCATTTTCCCCATTTTGTATGTTTGGCTAATTAATTAGTGTGTGGAGTCTGAGTTACCACTTTTTTTTTTTATGGCCACACTTGCAACATATGGCAATTCCTAGGGTGGATGTCTAATCAGAGCTACAGTTGTGGCCTATGCTACAGCCATGGCAACATCAAATCTGAGCTGCATCTGCAACCCATTGCACAGTTTATTGCAATGCTAGATCCTTTACCAACTGAGCAAGGCCAGGGATTAAACCTACATCCTCATGGATACTAGTCAGGTTCTTAACCTGTAGAGCCACAACAGGAACTCCCCGAGTTATTTCTTTTTCAGATCGGCACCTAACTCCAATGTTTATGATTTACAAATTTGAATTCATTGTCACAATTACAGAGGATATAATTAAAGTAAGTGAAAAATAAATATTGACAATTTTCCCAAAAATACCAGGTCAGAAAAATTGGCACAGATGCAGCTGTGCTGCTGCATATTTTTAGTGTTCTCTTTATTGTCTCCTGTTCACTGAAACATCTGCTTCATTTTCCAAACTAGTAAAAAGTCTTTAAGCCCTAATAGACTCCACACTGAGTTTTATGGATCGTATTAGTTGAGTTCTTCTTTCCCCTTATTCATCTGAGGAAAATCTTTCTCATAAATCAGTGTTTAACTAGACACTGTGGTAGGAAAATTGTTGAAAATCTTGTTTATAAATCTCTCAAACAATTATTTAAAAGGGTTCTTTCTTTTTAAATTTAAAACTACTTGTACAGAAAGACCCATTTATCAGAATAAATGGAATTGTGGATTATTATAACATTATACTAGAGTATAATAAATTGAGTACTTAGTGGGTTGATATTATTTTCCAAAGTATACAATTACTAAAAGCATTAAAATGGCATACCAATAAATGGCAAAGGATGAAAAACTAACCAACAGACAAAAATTATATATATGTGTGTGTGTATAAATGTGTGTTTTTATTTACACACACATTTCTTTCTTTTATTTTGTTTTTTTAGGGCCACACCCACAGCATATGGAGTTTACCAGGCCAGAGGCTTAAAGAGGGCCATAGCTGCTGGCCTACACCATAGCTATAGCAACATCAGATTCAAGCCACGCCTGCAAACTATGCCACAGTTCATGGCAATGCTGGATCCTTAACTCACTGAGCAAGGCCTGGGATCGAATCTATGTCCTCATGAATACTAGTTGGGTTGGTTAACCACTGAGCCATGATAGGAACTCCAGACACACATTGCTTTTTGATGAGAGCTAAAACAATTAGAATAAGAAAAAAAGTACTCAAATTTATTGTGAAACTTTCCTGAAATGTACAAAGATCTTATTCTATTGTTAAAATGTTGGCCTCCTTGAATATCATTTTTTTAAATGGAGATTTAGTTATATCCTGTGAATATAAAGAAAATTTTGTGGATAAATAAAATAACATGAACAACCATGTACATAGGTCTCTTATGAAGGAAAAGGAAAATTAGACTCAATATCTTCTTTCAATATGAGAAGCAAATAATTATATCTAAAGTTTGGGATAAACATTATTATACGTGAAATGCTCTCTGTTTTTAAGAAGCCAGGAAAGTTTGAGTGGATTGACCTCTCTTTCAGATGCAAGTGCCATTGATACCAAACTCCTTGGCACTATGATTGGGTCTGTGGTAGGTAAATCACTGCATTTGCTGATTAGCCAATCGTATAGCTGCTGTCATATTGGACACAGTGATTGTTTCTGAGGTGAATTTCTGAACTGCACTAATAAATCAGAGAGATGTTCAAGACTTCTGTATAGTGGCTGATGATAATAAAAAATCAACAAGTTTACTTTGGACAGTTTGATGTACAGCAGAGTAAGAAAGTAGTAGAAGAAGGCCATCAAAAATTAGAACTAGGGAGTTCCCATTGTGGCTCAGCTGGTTATGAACTCCACTAGTATCCACTAGGATACAGGTTCGATCCCTGGCCTTGCTCATTTGGTTAAGAATTTGGCATTTCCATGAGCTTTGGTGTAGATAGCAGACATGGCTCAAATCCCTCATTGCTGTGGCTGTGGTGTAGGCAGGCAGTTGCAGCTTCAATTAGACCCCTGGCACCCTAGGCCAGGAACTTCCATATGCTGTAGATATGGCCCTAAAAAGCAAAAAAAAAAAAAAAAAGAAATAAAGTCTAGGTCATAATCTAAAGAACACAGTTTACCCAAAAAATTATGCAAAGCAATTAAACTTTAAAACATTACATCAAGTATAAATCAAAGTAAGTTTTTTTTCTATTTTTCAGATAATTAGATATGAGATGTAAAATTGTGTTGTTAGCATCAGAATGGAAAGGACTTCTGATATTTTCCTATCAATGGACTAATTTTTATAGCAAATATGTATTACTTAATAATAATTTTAAAATTAAAAATTTATACTTCATTAAATTTATTACAGTATGAAATTAATAATTTTAATTCACATAATTTTTTTCTTAAAAGGTGAAAATCTTCCTTGAATCCATATCCTTATGCCTCAATATCACAAGGAATTTTCAAATGTATTTTAAAAGTCCAGACACTGTTGCAAGCCTATCAGTTTTTAAAGAGTACATACTAGGTGTGTAATGCTGGTCCTCTTGTTTAATCTTGCTATCCTTCAAATTTTTCACCTGAAAAAGGATAAAAATAGTATCTTCTATGGTCTGACTGTGTCCTCTCAAAATTTACATGTTGAAATCCTAACTCCCAAAGGTAACCATGGTATTAATAGGTAGAGCCTTTGGTAGTTTTGTAAGTCATGATGGTGGAACCCTTGTAAATGGGGCTTCAGAGGTCCCCAAGCCCTTCTTCTATCTGAGGACTCAAACAGAAATCTTGGACCCAGAGTAGGGCCTTCTCCTGACCATGGTGGCACCCTGATCACAGACTTCTAGCCTGTAGAACTATAAGCATTATATCTCTGCTTTATAAACCACCCAGTCTGAGGTATTTTATGATAGTGGACTGAATGGTCTAAGAAAATTGCATACCAGTATGGTTGTGCCGTGATTAAATAAATAATATTATATATCCATCACCATTAAAACAGACTTGACCTATAGCTATCATTCAATAAAAGCATTGGCATTTCCCATTCTTGCCGAGAGAATACATGATTTTATATTTGTGCTATTAATAATGTACACTTTATTTTGTACACTATCAAAATTTTGTACACTATCAAAATTTAATAGTATGGAAAACTGAGGTTTCAAAATGCTAGACAATGAGTGGTTGGATTTCTTTAACTTCTTACCTCAGATTTTGGGAGAGAGTAATTACTTTAGAAAGCTCTTTTGTTTTTTTCCTGTCTAAATGTTGCTAAATATATTACTCAGCATTTTAAAGAAAAAAATAGATGTTTTAGTTCAGATATCAAATGAGAGCTGTAAGATGTTCTCTGCATTTAAGTCTGGCTCACTAAGATTGATCTAGAGCAGCAGTTGGGACTCACAATTACATGTGTTTCAAAATGACTTATTTAAGTGCACAATTTTCATTTTGGAAAACTTATACTGGCATACTAAGCTATAAAAAAAATCTCAGGGCAAGCAGACATTCTTGATAAAAATACTAATAGACATGTCTATATTTATAATTTTATAAAATTAAATAATACCTATTTATTTGCATATGAAAGATAAAAAGCAAGAGGGAGGAAAACATCTATGCAAATAATTAAATTTTAAACAAATCAAATAGTTTTACAAAAGCCATAATTTATGCTACACAAAGCTTTGAAATAAACTGTATTATAATGTTAGGCTAATACACTATTTTTGGAATAACCACTTTAACAATAATGCTAGAGTTGGGGAGTTCCCGTCATGGCGCAGTGGTTAACGAATCTGACTAGGATCCATCAAGTTGCGGATTCGATCCCTGCCCTTGCTCAGTGGGTTGGGGATCCGGCGTTGCCGTGAGCTGTGGTGTAGGTTGCAGACGCGGCTCGGATCCTGCGTTGCTGTGGCTCTGGTGTAGGCCAGCAGCTACAGCTCCGATTAGACCCCTAGCCTGGGAACCTCCATATGCCGCAGGAGCGGCCCAAGAAAAAAAAAAAAAAGGCAAAAAGACAAAAAAAAAAAAAAAAAAAAAAATGCTAGATTTGGTCTACTAAAAATTGAATTATCTGAACATTTCAGATATGGCGGTCAGAGTTTTCAATCTTATATCATTTCATAGATAATATTTATAAAATACAGGTATATAAATGTATATATAAAAAATAGGAAATAGTTTACAATGTGGATTAAGGAATCATTACTCTAGAGTCTAAGTCTAAGTTCTGGTACACAGTTGTATTAGCTGTATCAGTTTAGGCGTGTTGTTAACCTCTGTAGCTTCATTATCCAAATCTGAAATGTGAGGCTACTCATCATATTTCTTTTTCTGTGAGTTTGGGGAATCCAGACTATAGTCTTGTAAGCCTACTTCTATGCAAGAACAGCCCATTTGTATTTTTTGGGGTGGTTACTATTTATTTTTGGTGTGGGTGTTTGCATATTTACTGTCTTTTTCTTGGGTGTGAGCAGGCTGTTATTCCCAGGATGCTCAGTGGGTTTTCAGGGAGAAAGAGACAATGGGTAGGGCCAGCAGTCAGTGCCTGGATGCTGGGCTCTCAACAGCATCAAGGACCTGCAGGAAGGTGGCACAGGATTCTCCTAATTGCTGGGCCCTGAGAAGTGGTAATGAGCTGTAGGCAGATCTACAAGGCAACCAGTGCATTTGGCAGTAGCAGCAGCAGGGTTCGTGAGTTCCCAGGGAGTGAGAGCAACAACAGATAGTATTGGATTGCAGTGCCCTCCTCTGAGCTGATTGGAACCTCAAATGGCTGCTGTTCAGTGACCCCTAGTGGCAGCGGGCCATGACTATCTCTGGAGTCAGTGATAACTGCAGTGGTTTGCCCCTGATACATGAAGACCATGCATGCAGCAACCCATATCACTTAGCCCACATAAGAGGTGATGCACAGGCTGATCCTAGTTGCAAGATCCTGGGAAGTGACGGAGATCAGACATGTGGATACTGCCTTGAGCATTCAGCAGTGGCAGCAGAAGGGCAGATATGTTCCCAGGGTTGCGAGAGCACCAACAAGTGTGTTTGATCATAATGTCCTCCTCTGTAGTGCCCTTGAGGTGATGGAGCTGCAAGTGGTGCCTGTTCACAGACCCCTAGTGGTGGGGGGCCACTCCCACCTCTGGAGCCAGAGATAACTGCAGTGGTTCGCCCCCACCTCCTGTAGACCATGTAGGAAGCACCTCGTCCTGCTTAGCCCCCACAGGATGTGCTGCACAAGCTGTTCCTAGTAATGCATGTTCCTGGTAATGGACTGTGATCAAGCATGTGGGCACTGACCAGAGCATTTGTCAGTGGCAGAAGCAGGGTGGGTATGCTCCCAGGGGAGCAAGAGCAACAGTAGGTGGTATTCTGTCATAATGTCCTTATCTGTGGTGCCCTCTGAGGTGGTTGGGTGGAAGTGATTTTTCTTCAGGTATCCCCAGTGGTTGTAGGCCATGCCCACCTCTGGAGTCAGAGATAACTGTGGTGATTTGCCCCCACCACCAGCAGACCATGCAAGAAGCACCCTGTCCCACTTAGCTCACATAGGATGTGCTGCACCAGCTGCTCCTAATTGTAGGGTCTTGGGAAAGGACAGTGATCAAATGTCTGGGCATCACCCAGAGTATTTGGCAGTGGCAGCTGCAGGGTGGCTATGTTCCCAGGGGAGTGAGAGCAACAGCATATGGTGCTTGGTAGGCACCGCATGGCACCTAGCCTCCTCATGCCCTTAACCTACACAAGAGGTGCTGGCCACTTTTAGACTGTGCAAGAAATGCCCAATCTCCTGCAGACCGGCAAGTGGTTTCTTTCTGCATGCAGCCTGCGTCAGAGCCCGCCAGTCTCCTGCAGACTAGCCAATGGCTTCTTGCTCCAGGTAGCCTGCATCAGAGCCACTTGATCTCCTGCAGACTAGCAAGCAGCTTCTACCTGACTTCTAGCACAGACTTTGCCAGAGCTGCCCCCCCCTCTGAGAGCCCATGGGTGCAAGTACATGCTCTGGCACCAAGAGTTTCCTATGGCAGTCCATGGGGTTCCACTCCCCAGCGCATGGCGAACTGTTCTCCTGCCCTTGGCTCACTGCTTCTTAGCCCCTTAGGCTGTCTCCACACTGCCAACCCCAGTCCTCTCCTGGCGACTGACCTCCAGAAACTAAGTCTCAGTGCCCAGCCCCTGCCCAAGTGTCTCAGGCTCTGATATCCAGGCCAGTGGTTCAGATGATCTGTGTGGCCTTCACTCTGCTTTGCCATTCTCAGTCTAGCTGTTGAGCTTTTCTTGGTGACTTTTGAGGTCCCTTTGACTTGGGTGATCTTTCCATCAAGTAGGTGGCTTCCCAGGATGTGGGTTCCTTTTCTCCTTCACAGCTCCCTCTCAGGAATGCTAGTCCCATCCTGATTCCTTTTTTCTTTTGTTCTACCCAGTTATGTCAAAAGTTTCTTGCCCTTTTTGGAGGTTTAAGTTCTTCTGCCAGTATGCAGTTGATGTTCTGTGTGAGTCATTTTACATGTAAGTGTGTTTTTCTGATGTGTTTGTGGGAGAAGGTGAGCACGACCTCCTACTCCTCTGCCATCTCGCTCCGCCCCCTGGTATTTATTTTTAAACTGGCAACATTGTGACAACCCTAAGGAAAAAATTACACAGCTCATATAAGATAATCCAATTTATATTAAATAATATATCTGTGTGTATATATTTTGTATACCTATAGAAATTAAATTTTTAAATTCTCTATGTATTAATCTGTAGGAATTTGTATAATATATCATCAAGAAAAAAGTACAGTATGATATATAACATGATTCTATTATAGTAAAATCAAACATAAAGCTATATGTATTTTTAGTTATATATGTTTCTTTTTAAAAAATTTTATTAAAATATTGTTGATTTACAGTGTTCCTTCAATTTCTTCTGCACAGCATAGTGATCCAGCCATACATATCTATATATATGTATTATTTTATTTACACTATCTTACATCATATTCTAACCCGAGACTATACACAGTTTCATGTGCTGTTAGTAGGACCCCACTACTATCCCTTCTAAATGTAATAGTTTGATTCTACCAACCCCAAACTCCCCATCTATCTCCTTCTTGTCCCCCAGCTCCTGACAAACAAATATGGCAAAAATTTGTTTGTCAGGATGGAGGCAGAAGAGAAGGGGATAGATGGGGACAAACTATCTATAGTTACATATATCTCTCACAAGAAGGTAGGTTTAAAGAAGAGGAAATATTCTATGATGTCAATAAAATGAGATTACCCTATTAAAAAAGAATTTACAAAATACACTCTTAAAATGAATTTCAGAATTAAAGTTACATTAGTTTATAGAGTGGGATTGGGAAGAGTTGTATTGATTCCGCTCTTCCCTAAAGCTCTTCATTCAAATCTATTAATAAGGTATTTAATGAATACTCGGTCTAAAACATACACATTTTTATAACTGAATATGGGAATTTGACTATGTAAGCAAAGTTGATTTAATGTGATCCTCATAACCTCTTTAGATTTAAAGATGTATAAACTAATACTATCACAATTTGGGTTTCTTTTTAAACTCACAGAGTAGGAATAGGGACAGCTGCAGGTGAACACCTGAAATTTGCATATACATCATATATTCAAATTGACACAAGATTTTGATGAAGACCTCTGAGACCAGCATTAGGTAAAGCCCTGATGCATCAACTACAGCTATCTTATAAGGAATTCAGAAATTCTCCTGACATTAGCCTTTCATTAAGATTTTATTTTTGAAGACTATAAACTTCCAATTTCTTCCATGTAACCAGCCACTCTTTGTTTGCTAGATTCTTATTCTACAATTCATTATAATTTCTGCTCTTTAATATACAAAATTAACACAAATAAAATCAGTGGAGGTAAAAATCTAATTTTACTTATACAATATTTGACTGCTGCCATTAATAATTTCCACTGAATCTGCTGTAAGTGTATAACATTAAGATAATTCTAATTGCGCGAGCAACTTTAACTGTTAGTTGGCATGTCTTCTTGGTGCAATTATATGGAAAAGCTATATCAGATAATCAAAACAAACTGGTTGATGTAATTCTTAAAGATTGGAAATTAGTCTTCGGAATTTTAAATGAGGATTCATTTGTGTTCCAAGATAATTTTTATTTTTTTATTTATTTATTATTTATTTATTTATTTTTGCTTTTTGCTGTTTCTTGGGCCACTCCCGCGGCATATGGAGGTTCCCAGGCTAGGGGTCGAATCGGAGCTGTAGCCACCGGCCTATGCCAGAGCCACAGCAACGCGGGATCCGAGCAGTGTCTGCAAGCTACACCATAGCTCACGGCAACACCAGATCGTTAATCCACTGAGCAAGGGCAGGGACTGAACCCGCAACCTCATGGTTCTTAGTCGGATTCGTTAACCACTGCGCCATGACGGGAACTCCCCAAGATAATTTTTAAAAAGGAGTCTTTTATATGACTATGCATAAGAACCAAAAAGTAAAAAGCATTGGGATTTTTCTTTGTCTCATCATCAGAAATATAAAGTATCCTAGTTTTCGAACACATTAAACTAGTGACTCATAATAAGTAAAGCACAAAGTTTGAATTATTTTTTCTGAAGTAGTCACTTTATAGATGTAATCTCACACTTTAATTTAGTCACCATTGCAGTTAATGGTACACAACAGTGGAGACTTATCCAGGTGAGACTTATTCCATCTGTGGTCACTAAAATGGAACTGAGCTAACTACAAGATCTGTAGCTATAACTTCATTAGTATCTTGTCCTGGTCAATTATATTAACTAAATCCAGGAAAGATGTAATTATCAGCATCATCAACATGTTAACAAAAACTGTTAAAAGGAGTTTCCGTTGTGGTGCAGCAGAAATGAATCTGATTAATATCCACGAAGATGAGGGTTCGATCTCTGGCCTTGCTCAGTGGGTTAAGAATCCGGCATTACCGTGAGTTGTGGTGTAGTTCTCAGATGCAGCTCAGATCCCACGTTACTGTGGCTGTGGTGTAGGCTGACAGCTGTAGCTCTGATTCGACCCCTAGCCTGAGAACTTCCATATGTTGTTGTGCGGCCCTAAACAACAACAACTACAACAAAAACAGTCAGTTTTAGCATTTACAATTCCTACAATTACTTTATAAGGTGGCCTCTAACTCCTTTGTCTTAATGTTTCTCAGTTTAGTATTATTTGGACATGTATAATGGGAAATTATGCTCTATGTACCTTATTAAAAAGATATTGGCTTCTGTAAATCCATGTACATTACTACAGCTGTCCTGCCATTTCTAATTCTAATCTTTTGGCCAAACCACTGCTGATTTGGCTTTAATAAACAAACACTCAAGTTTCAGAATAAATGAAAAATGAAGGTAAAAATAGAAATTGTACGTTCAGCAGCATCTCATTGAATCCTAGAGCCTGGAGCGTCGTAGCAGTTTCCATTCTGGAAGAGCAAATTCAGGAACACAATGCGGTTTCCAACTTTACTACTGTTTTCTAGCATTTCCACATCCATCTGTCACTGTATTCTGTTCTTTCAGTTCATCTCAAGTTTAGATTATAGTTGTTTTAATTCAGAATGTGATAACTTTACTCTGTTCAAATGAAGTTTTAGCTGAGTTCACAGGTGCCCTGGGGCTTTGTTTTCCCTAGTCCAATTATTATACTTAGGTTGATCATGTGGTCTTTCTGGGCACTGGGTAGAAGTTCTCCCAGCATAGAGGTATGGTCCGAGTTGCAGAAGAATTTTGGCCTTCATCCCCAAATCAGAGAATGGATTTATTCTTCATGCCAAATATCATATTTGCGTTATGAAAAGGTAATTTTAACTGCAGAACTGAGAGTGGATTTGAGGGAAATAAGTAGTACATTGACACCAATAAAGAAGCTATTGCAACACCTCAGACCAGTGTTAATGATGGTATGGGCCAGTGGAGCAAAAGTAAAAATAGTGAAAAATGGGAAAATTTGAAAGATGAAGGGTGAAGGTCATCAAGGATAAATGGTGGATTAGACTTTGGGGCAAGGACATCGGAAGGGCAATGAAGGAGAGGAATGTGTCTTAGGCATGTGATTTAAATGAAGAGATGGTACTATCCTCAGACACAGAGATACCTGAGGAATGTTATACACTGTGGTTTAACTTGAGTTAAAACTCCCAGAAGAGTATCACCCTAGCACATCTCTAGATATTTGAAGGTCATATTGACTCAAAATACACTAAAAATGTTTGCATTAAACAAATATTTTAATCACCGCATATGTATGAGGAATTAGACTTTGAAACTCTGCAGCTTGCTATAAAGGGATGTGGTAGGCTGAATAATACCACCCCAAGATAGATACACCCTAATGCCTGAAATCTATGATTCTTACTTTAACTGACAAATAGATGCTGATGTGTTGAATTAAGTATCTTCAGATGGGGAATCTTATTTGGTTATAAGACCTTAGACCTTAAATACAATCACAGGTCTCTTTATTGGGGTGTGGCAGAGAAGGATTTGACAGATGGGAGAGGAGGAAATATGATAACAGAGGCTGAAATTTGAGAGACAGAGCCCCAAGCCAAGGAACATGGTAGCTCCCAGAAGCTAGATGAGGTAAGGGAGGGATTCTCCCCTAAATCCTTCAGTAGTGCAGCCCTACTGATACCTTGATTTTGACCCAATAACACTGACTTTTGACTTCTGGCCTTTAAAAATGTAACATAATAAATTTCCCTTGTTTTAAGCCCCAAGTTTGTAGTAATTGTTATAGCAGCCAGCCATAGGAAACTAAAAGAAGAGGCTTTCTGGAAATTGCTTTTATCCTTAAAATTCATACTTACAACATAAATATATTCTGATAGAGCTTTTAAAAATATTTCATTCAAGCTAGGATATTCTATTTCATGAAGGGTATCTGCAGGTCTCGTGTACTAGATTTCCAAAAATAACTGATATCTGATCTTCAGGTAGAATTTAGTCTCAGAAAATTTCAGATATATTTATAGAATTTATAAGCCTAACTGCAATATTAGCATCATATTGAAATTCAGATTGTGTATTTCTGGGTAAGATTAATTGGATGAATATTTTTAATGTTTTTGTAATGAATGCAAGTTTTATTGAAATTTACTTGCATAATTTAACCTACACTTAGTTTTGGCAACCACTTGAATAATTAATTGTACACTTCCGTTAGCATTACCAGCATAGACCCAGCTCCAACGCACCAAACACAGAGACATTGTGCTTAGAACTATAATTCTGAACTTCTTCTTTATCTTTTTGGATTTCTTTCAAGTAGTATAGTATTAGAAACATATTTTCAACTATTTTTAGACTCATCACCTAGAGGGAATCAAATAAATTATAGATATATAGAAGCACAAAATGGTGACTAGAATCTTCTAGATAGTTTGTGGGTAACAAGTGAATCAGTGACTCTAATAAATTTTCAGACATATGTAAAAAATAGAAGAAAATAGAAATACATTCATATGCAGATGAGTGAAGGTAAGCAAATAGCTATTCTTGCTATTCTGTATGTTAATAGAGACTGTTTTAAGGGAATTATGCCAGCATGAATTCTGTATAAGAAGCAACTAATCATAGACAACAATTTCGGAAGATATTGTTCCACAGGGTAGGTCCCAAAAGATGTTTATAAGCTGATAAATGATCTTAAACTAGTGGAAGCATTGATGATAATGAAATCAAATGTAAAATTTGAGCAGATATTTTGTATTTTGTTCATTCAATCACTTTTTCCTAGGTTAATAATTAAGTGGGGATCATATTTCTTAATATTCCAACAGTGATTGTGTTTCACTCTTATTGTACCCCAAAGATAATAGAAATGGCTCTGTAGGTACATACAAAGTAAAACAACTAATGCTAGTTAACAGTCCCATAGATATATAAAACTAATATATCATGAAATTTCTTCTCACAATTCTGAGATGGAGTAATGCTCTATTTTATCAGATATACAGGTGTTTAAAACATTGTCTACTCAGTTCTAAAGTGACTCTTCATTCAGGATATAGGTCTTGAACTCTGAAGTGAGTAAAAAGATCAGAGATTGCCAGGGATTAGAGGAGAAGGAATGAATAGATGGAGTACAGAGGATTTTTATGGTAATGAAACGACTCTGTATGATACTATTGATGATGGACACATGTCCTTATACATTTGCCAAATCCTTAGAATGTACAATAGCAAGAGTGATTATGTATGTCAGTGTAAGTTCATCAGTTGTAAAAAATATTACCCTGAAGAAGAATGTTGGTAGCAGAGGAGTTTGTATGTGTGTGGAAATGGGTGTGGGGATTTTCTGGAAAAAGCAAAACTTCTCACTTAGTTTTGCTCTGAAACTATAACTGCTCTAAAAAAAATATTTTAAAAAACAAACAAAAAAGCCCCACCAAAATATATCTTTTCTTAGGAGGAAGTTTGAGATAAAGTAATTGAAGAGTATATGTGTGTGTGTGTGTGTGTGTGTGTGTGTGCACGCGCGTGCACGCGCGTGTGTATGAATTTAGGGAATTTTTTAAATTTCTTGATCCTTTCTTAAATGTGTTACAGTAGATTTTTTGTTAGCTTGACAGTTGGTTCATTACTTTTTCACTTAGTTTCAGTAAATAATCCTCAAATCATGCCTCTAAAATGAGTTAGAAAAAAGAGAAAACATTTGTTGAAGAAATGAAAAAGTGTAAGTAAATAAATTTCAACATTTTTGAGAATCTCAGGGTATATGGGAATTATGTGTATTACTACTCTTGCAACTTTTCTGTGATTCTAAAATTATGTCAAAATAAAAATTGAAAGGTAAAAATTTCCTTTGTTTAAAGAGATTAGTAACCTCCTCAAAATCCCCACAGATTGTCACTTCCACCATCATCACCACCAAAGTTTCAGCACATGCTTAACCACTCTGATTTTTTAGATTTCTCTCTTTCGGAGAAAACCTATGAACTTTCCTTACTGACTGGACAACTCAATTATATAGTATCAGGATGTTTTTATTATTTTTATGGATAATGTCTTATGATGCTGTAGCTAAAGCATTTTCAGCCTATATGATTCCCCCTACTCCCAAAGGTGGAGGGTGTCTTATGTTTTTTAATGGACATATTATCCCCTCAAAGTAATTTTAAAGATATTTATTTTATTCATTTGAGTGATTTGCTCTTTCCTTCACTAATTAAGTTACCTGTTAGTAAGTTCTCTTTCAAATGTTTGGGTCCTATATATCATCCTGTTTTGTTTATTTCTTTTCTGCTTTAGTTCATGGGTGATTCTAAGTTTTTATCTTCATATTTTCAGTTAGTCTAGATTGAACAGCACTGGTAACTGGAGAGTTATCTAGGCCACAGATATTAAACAGCATTATTCTCTGTCATATCTCTAATAAATCAATGCCTAGTATGTAGGAAGTACTATGTTAAGAATAAATTAGAAAATGAATAGAATGAGTATATAAAATTAATAGAACAGATAAATAGAATATGAATACAGATTCTGGAATCATCAAAAACCATATCCTTATGCAAAAACAAAATACACAAAATTTTTATAGCTTATTTAGTACATAAAACTGGGAATGTAAGATTGTTGAGACATGGAATTCACAATGAGAAGTCAGCCATGGTAAATCTGAAATATCAAATAATGAAGCAAATCATTGAATGGGAGGTTTTCCAATTAAAATAATTAGGTATAAAAACAAGAAGATAGAGCATTTCATGAAGACAAATGGGATAAGTTATAGTTCAGAATTGTCTTTTTTGAGGATTTTTTGGTTGCCACTTTTATAAAACCTGATTGATTTGGGATGATATTTGTATGACACTTCAATATATAAATAGATAATTTGGTCAAAAAATGTTATCTTTATATTTATTACCTACTTGAATAATTGTTCTGTCCATGGTACCTTTTTGTATCTCTACAGTGAATTTCTCATCTACTCAGTTTCAGTTTGTTTCTCTTCCTTACACTTAGTAGTCTTCATCAAGGTAGAACTCTCTTTTTCTCAAGAATGGATATTCCTTCCATCAATCAATAATGCCTTTGGAAATTAAGTTCACAGAGCTTTGTGGACATATTTGCCCTCTCTAATTTGATCAGTATCAAAATCCTAGATGACAGAGGATAGAATACTGAACGATCACTCATTAAGAAAATAAAATCCCCTCATTAAAAAAGAAAAAAAAAATACACATACACATTCACTTCCTTATGAAATTTATACCTCCAAATTTCTTGTTATATTTTATTATCTTCCATTGTCTATATTAGCTTCACCACGGCTTTAACAGCAACTCAAAGAGCAAAGGACAGTTCAGGTAAATTTGAATCTGTAGTGTGCAGCATAGTCCTTGATATATTGTAAGACATCAATCATATATTGGTAATAAATGAAATTATTTGGTGATGTGGAATTAAAAAGAGTCACCTTGTTCAATAAATATTTTGTGTCTGCTCTTTATAATGGATATTGCCAGGTGCCAGAGACAGTGTTCTGGTCAACACAATCTTATAAACAACATTTTAGTAAAGACATATATTATAAATCTAATGGTGCCATTTATTTTTTAATTACATTTATAAGAAAGGTATATAAATAAGAGTTAAAGGTGCCCTGAAAAAGTAAACAGAATAATATGTAGTCTAGGAGGTCACTGTATCTTGAAGAAGCAGTCTCTCAGGTCTGACACATGGTAGGAATTAACTAACCACTGTATGAAGAAAGAACTTTTTGGAATAACAAATAGCATTTGCTAAAGCCCTAAGACAGGAAGCATTCCAGTAGGTCCTGGAAATGAAGAGTGATTTGTATGGTGGAGACCAGGTAAGAGAATGGCACTGAAAGAAACATGTGAGTCAGTTAGATTAGTGTTCTGTGGAACTGACTTAAAGAAATTGGCTGATTCTAAAAAGATTTAGGAGATAAAATCAAATGGCTGCTGTAAATAAATTGGAAGCAGACAAAGGTAGATATAAGGTGATCAGTTCAGAAGTCAATGCAATAGTCCAGACAAGAAAAATGATAATTTGATCTCAAGTTATGCCAAACAGGTGGAAGGGAGTAGATGGATTTAAGAAATATTTAGAGGTAAAATGACCTTTAGAGAAAATTGGCTTTTAAGGTCATAAAACAAACAGGCGAGGAGGGAAAGGAAAAAAAGTTCCAAGGGAAAAACAGACCTCAAAAATACGCTGGAGATAGCGCATTTACATGGTCAACCTAACAATAAATTCCAGTGGATTTAAAAGGTAAATAATTGCCATTCTTACTTACCCATCTTTATATGACTGACTTCCACATCTTTATTGTAATAAAAAAGGCTGTGAAAGCCAGCAATTCAAATGAGATTCTGTATGAATGTCAAGCACCATCATGATGTTTTTTTTTCACTCTTTTGAGGTAGATAAAACCTTAATGTGACATTTATCATGTATGTTCCTAGTTCATCAGAAGCAGACAAACCCTGTTTCCTTGTCGTGGATGTACAGAAAGACTACACTTTTCAGCCTTTATTCTCCTCAGTCAGGGTCATGTCACTGAGGACTAGAATGTGAGTGGAATTGTGCACCTCTCATCAAACAATCTAAGTGAGTCTCTACACACTCTCTTCATTTATCTGTTCATCTCTGAGTTCAGAGGATGCCTGGGAGATACACCAGGATGAGAGACCCATAGAAGTGAGGTAGCCTGGGTCCCTGTTTAACTACATTGGGTAGGATTTTTCAGTAGAGCCTCCAAACTCACATGGGATTGTAATAAACAAAATCCCATTCATTTGAGCCATTGAAACTTTCAGAATATTAGTTATAGAGGCTAACACAATATACAGTATGAACTTTTTGGCTTTATTTAACAACAACCATGTGCCAAGGAATCATTCTAAGCACTTTATGAATATTAAATCATTTAATCATTACATTAACCTCATAAGGTAATAAGATCATTCTTTCCATTATACGAAAGAGAAAACAAAACACAGGTTCATATAGCTAGTAAGTAGCACAGCAAATAATCACCCACCCTACTCTGGCTGCAGAGTTTCTGCTATTAGTTTCACAGTGTCCTACTTAAATTCAAATGAGTGTTCTTTTAAAATATATCCATTTATAGCAACTACAGTTTATGTTTTCCCACACTCTTGAGTATTTTAGGAATTTCATATTAAGGCTAATTTACTGAGAGATTAGAAAATCCATTTGACCTAAGTTTTATATTCGAAAACAATCTCAAATATAATGTGGTTACATTTAAGTCACTGTATTTTGTATATTTATGGTTAACTAGTTAAAAGTGAAATATTAAAAATTTTTTTAACTTTCTTTTCACACTCCATTTCTTTTCTTTTTTCCAGCACAATCCCAGTTTTTATTTGATTTCCTTTTTTAAATGTTTTTCATTACTAAAGTTTTATTGAAGTACAGTAGCTTTACAATGTTGTGATAATTTCTACTCTACAACAAAGTCATTCATTTACACCGAAATTATCATAGCATTGTATATAAACTATACTTAAAAATAAAATGTTAAAAATTAAAAAAAAAATTACTAGGAGCAGTGGTCCAGACATGCTCATAGGCTCTAAAGGATCTGTTTTGTACCCTCACTGATATGTATCTAAAAAATATCTAATTAGAAATTATTTTATAGACAAAAGAGTTATTTGACTCAGGCACTGGTGCCACCTCTGACTTCTTCTGAGGAGTCCTGGGATCTGTAACTATACTTGGCTCTACTGAAAAGAAAGGAAGGATCTGTGGCTAATGAAATGTCAAATGTTTAACATCTCTAAGGTTTTGGCTCATCCCTTCAGAGTGCACCAGAGAGTCAGTACGAAGCTTAAACTTAAGTCCCTATGCAAGCTGAGAGCTTTGAATTGTGTGAAATATTTGGGTTTCTTTCTCTGTTTTTCTTTTAAGTCATTTTGCCTTCTTTCCTAAACTAAAATTATTTATTCCTTTAAGAAATAATTGCCTTCCTGGAATTTAGGATTATAATGATATGATTCATATGTTGCAGTGTTATTTTATCCGTCTATAGAGGTGACATGCATATGTGGCTTTTCTCAGGTAACTATTACTGTCCTTAGAGGCACTAGTGAAATTTTATGTACTTGTGTTTATTTTTGTCTGTCATCATTTATTAACTTTAATTATCCAAATTCCTCTTCCATATACAGAATAAATTCTAATTCAATTCAAACTCCATTTATGGTTTTATTGGTCATCTAAAGAGATGTAATAAAGAATAATTAATTGAGTAATCATCTCTTAAATAGATGTTTTGAGTTGTGTAGAAGAGAAAAAAAATCTTTGCCTGTCTTAGATCTCAGTCGAGGCTCTATAACAAACAAAACAAAACACAAAAACAGATTAACAAGAGAAAAGCATACAGATGTGTTTCTTTTATGTTGTATGTGGTATGAAACTCTTTTTCAGGAAGCAAAGACCCAAAGAATTGGCAAAGTCAAGTGTTTTATATTAAGCTGAAAAAAGAGAAGCAATTTTGGTAAAGTAACTAAAATATATGTAGAGATGAAAGGATGATAAAGGTCATTCTAATCATGTCTGTTTGTACAGAATTATCTTAGCCTGGACTCCCCATCTCTTGTGATAAGAATATATCTTCCCTTCTTGTATAGGGAGGATATCTTTCACATGGGAGTTTTATCTCCTGCTTTCCGGAACAAAAGGGGAGGTTGGCGCTCTTTTTGGACCTGCTTCTTTTCAAGTGCCTTTAAATCAAAATAATCTTCATGCCAAAGTGACATATTTTGTGGTGATATATCCAACCCTTCAGTGAGATAATAAAAGAGATCAAGGATTTGAAGTTCAGATGGCCAGGATTTGAGTTCCAGAACATTTTCTATAATATTTGAATAAAATTCAACAATCCCTGGAAAATGTTTGAGCCTCACTTTCTCTGTTTGTTAAACCGATAATAACAGAAAGAATATTATAATCACGTAAATAAAATAATAATTTCTGTGAAAGTACTTAAATTTCAGTGCACGTCATATTTTTAAATTTTATTCATAAAATAATCTGTCAGCACAGTAAGCAGCACATCAATCCCATATTCATAAAATGATAAATAATGAAAAGAATAGTGCAGGCGATCATGGTAAAATGAAAGACGTTATTATTATGAAATATGTCACAATTTGGCATTTTTTTAACAAAGCACAATGTTTTTAAATACTCTCACTAAACAACTGTTGAAGGTATTTAATAATACAGTAAATATTTTCAGTATCTGTTGTAAAATTTCACTCACTTGTCTATTCTAATATAAGGGGAACGTTACAAATGAACAAAAGTCTGAGAAAATATCATGACATTATTTAATTTTAAATATTAGAAATTTCAAATCAGAAGGGGAAATGATTCCCTTGAACATTAGATTTATTATTTGTGTCAACAGCTTAGAAATGTAAATTCCTTGTTGAACAAGGCAACTTCATATTGGGTGTTAATGTCTAGCTCAAAAAACACCTATTATATAATGAATTGATTTGTTATAATTTATTTCTTTATGACACAAAAAACCTGAATTTCCTTGGTATTCATTGTCTTTTTATTTTTTCAAACAGTTTTAAAACAGTATTCCACACTAGTTAGCCATTATAATACAGATGGATCATACCTTGAATTAACATAACACTCAGTGTGGAAAATATGGCCACAATATTTTTATTTTGAAGAAAATTTTTTTTTCAACAAGTAAACTCCCTGATAATCTGTATATGACCAAGGTTTGTTTTTGGTTTGGTATGTTTGAGGGTTTTTTTTGGGAGGGAAAAAATAAAAAGTAATCTCGATTAAAAATAAAAGGAGAAGAGACCATAAGGGTGTAATTTGAGTTATTGGGATAGTTTAATATTTGAATTAACTAAATTGCAAAATAAGGGCTTAAGGACCTACCAGTTTTATATTTCCCTATCCCAGTGTGTAACCCAGTATTTGTTTTTAAATTTCTATTTTATAATTTTTGACACATTTGAAATGTTATTAATGCTACAGCTTAAAAATCAGCATATATTTGTTTATATTTATTTTGGATTACATACTTTTGAATGAGATTTACTGTATTCTGTCTAAAATAATGTTTTTAAATTTCCAAATTAGAAAGAAATACAATATTTTATTTTATCTTATTTATTTTATTTTACTTTTTGTCTTTTTAGGGTCTTACCTGCAGCATATGGAGTTCCCAGGCTAGGGGTTGAATTGGAGCTACAGCTGCCAGCCTGCAGCACAGCCACAGCAACTTGGGATCTGGGATGCCTCTGTAATCTACACAACAGCTCATAGCAATGCCAGCTCCTTAACCCACTGAGCAAGGCCAAGGATCAAACCTGCATCCTCATGTATGCTAGTCAGATTCATTTTCTCTGAGCCATGATGGAAACTCCAAGAAATACAATATTATAAACCTTATTTTACATCTCTCATATAAAGCTATTGAAATGTATATTATTTTCATGTAGAAAAAATTTATCCTGAAAAAATATACTACCTTCAAATTTTTAAAAATACATCCATATAATATCGGTCTGAAAAGATTAGCTTTTTAATGATCAGATATGTTTATTTGCTTTTTCTTCCCTAACTACATTTGGAATTTAGACTTATATTCAAGTATTAAGGGCGTTTTTTTTTTTTTTTTTTCTGCAAACTCATGGATCATATTTAACTTTTGATTTAGTTACACGTAACAATGACTATGGAGTCAAGTAATAATTGAGGAAATTTCTCCAGCAGCTCATAAAATTATATCTGTGTCTTGCTTGCTTTTACTGAGGGGTGACAGGTTAAGCAGGTTAAGATCTTTCTAGAGTGGTGCTGGAGGTTGTTTAAATTGCAATTACAGTTTATAGTGCAGCTGTTAAAATCCACCAAACCAATTTTTCAAAGTGACCTTTTCCATTTATCTAAGGAATTTTGCCAAATGTTTAATTTGTAGGCCTCTCACTTGGGCTCTTTTCCAAACATACATCTTTGAATGAATTATCTCATCTTTAGCAAAACTGAATGTAGGTGACCTATAATATCAATGGAGTTAATTCTACTTCATATTGGTGGTGCTTTTGGACATGTAACTTTCATTTAAATAAGACAAAATACTACTAACTCTCCTGAAGAAAAGAGGACACCTTAAAGGATTTCTTTTTTAATATATGTTAGAGTTCTCTTATAAATGTTATGAATTTAGTTTCTGAAGTCTGTTTGTAATATTAAAGAAAAACATGGAAATAGCAACAACAGTGTACTTACCTGACTCATATAAATGTCAAGTGACAGAGAGATTACATTACTGGTTCTCTAATAACTTTTGTTTAGCCATATCTATATCAATTATATTTTAAATCTCCAAGAAGTAAATATTATGTATTTTTTCATTGAAACACATAATTACAAATAGCCAAAGAGGAGAATACTATTTGAAAATTGATTTAGCTATGGCCTATCTTGCCATCAAAATGGACTAGTTCTAAATTAACAGCATGCAGATCAGACAAGGGTTAAAAAAAAGTGTAGTTAATTTAATTGGCCACTCCTCCTTTATAGATCATGAAAGGTAATAAACCTGGAAGCATTCCACCTCCTCTCATAAGTAAAATGACCTTCTCTGTATCATCCTAAATCTTCAAGCAGAGCTCTATTTTTTCATTGGCTACTCTGGCAGAATATTTGAATGCTAAAATCTTAAGTATCAAATCTGAAAATAAATAGAACTATCCCAGACTATAAATCCAGCCTTTTGTAGACCATGGCATATAAATGAGAATGTTGAGCATGTGTAGTTTTTATTTGCTAAAAATGAATATTCAGAGGATCTCATTAAATATAGGTCCCACCTCATAGGAGATATGATAACTTAGGAAAATTATTTAATGTTTATAAGACTTGAATTTCCTCATCTTAAAAGTGAGAATGATAATTGTACCTGCCCGTTAAAGTATTTGGTATGATAATTCCAGATAGTGAAGAAGACCCTCCCAGCACAGAGCCTAACAAATTGCAAGCATTCTGTAAATGATAGTTATTATTGTAGGTATATTAAAATTAGTATAATCAATCAGTATCTCATTAATTCCAAGGTCAAGTGTCAAGAAGTTGTTATCTTTTGGAGAAAGTGAGAAAATAGGTAAATGTGGGGTGGAAGGAAATAAGAGAATCACAATACAAATCTTTCTAGGCCCAGACACTATCCTTGAATCTTGTATGCACATTTTAGTTAATGCTCAGAGCAAGAGTTAGATTACTATAGGATTCTCTTTTACAAATGAACGAACCAAGATGTAGACAAGCCAACTGCACTCCTTTAGTGACTGAATTTGCTAGTGTGGGAGGTAGGATTTGACCCCAGATCTGTCTGGTCCTGACCTGACCTCTCCTTAAAGCTATGTTATGTGGTTGCTCATTAACAGAATTTCAGACATGCATTTGGATATACTGTTATTGTAGAAATAAGAACATGCATTATTACACTGAAAAGGGAGTCTCATCTGAGCAACTGAGAAGTTGGATAAAACCATTTCAGTGGATCACTCTGTCAGGCAATGAAACCTTAGTGATTGGAAAACCTATTTGAACTTTGCAACCATGAACTTGATTTGCATCCCAGCTCTAACCCTTCCTCTTGTGTAACATTGTTCTGAGAATTTTACCTCTCTAAATTTTGGTTATCCTTTTTTAAAAAAAATGAAAATAGTAAGGTAGCTTTTAGTATGAAATAATTTATTTAAACATTTATCTCAGATTCTAATAATAATATGGATATACTATTGTTCATTGTTTTGTTGTTTAATTAACAATGACAGTGTACAACCTTAAAGAAAAAGCACACATTTGGTAAAGAAGAAGAACAAAATACCTTTGTGAGCATGTATGTAATTTCCAGGGACAAATGAAGCTTTAGATATAAAATTAGCAACCAAAGGTCCTGAGTCCTATGTCAGATAGACCAGGGTTTCATTTCTAGCCTGCCAATTCCAAGTTCTGTGATCTTGTTCAAGTTAATTAATCCCTTTAAGTTCCAATTTCTACATCTATAAAAGATATTAGTAAAAGCAATGTGGAATCATCTGACTCAATCTGATTTAGATTATATTATAGTAGATAACATCCTGTCTAGATGTCCTTCATGTTCAGGTTTAATTCCTTTAATTTCTAAAAATGTATTACTCTTTAATAGATTATAAAAATGCTAAATAGTATTAGTTGCCAATTAAAACTATGTTTATACAGTAAGCACTTAATATATGTTAGCTATTCCAAAAGTTATAAATATACACTATGAAAGTTGTGCTTCTATTAATATGATACATAAAAACTTAAAAAGAAAATAATTCTCTTACTGAAGTTGTTCACAAACCAATCAGATAGCTAATAGCTTTATTTTTTGCTATATTTTAGTAAGTGCAAAGAAGATAAAATCTTGTTTATTTGATGTTTAAAAAGCTCAGACTGCACTATATTTTAGAAAAGGAAATATATGGAGTACAACTTCAAGTACTAGTAGGGTTTTAGTGCTATATAGAGAGTAAAATACCAAAATCATTATACACTGGAGCACTCTGGTAATATTCCTTCCAGCTTTAGTCAAGACATTGTTTGGCACTGGAGTACTGAAGGTGATTTATTATAGATATCAATTTTATTTTCTGATATGGCCTTCATTGAAATGTTCTCTAGTATTTCTCCCTTTATGGAAATTCACCTTCCTCTCAAGAAACCTATGAAGAAATCACTGACTATTTGTCATGTAAAATACTTTTATTATTTCACTCTATTGTCTGTGAAAAAATTCTGTATACATCCTAAAATTTAACCCTGAATGTTTATAGCAGAGAGAGGCCTTGGAAATGAAATAAAAATGAAAATATAGTATTTCCAATTATAATGGAAAAAAAAATAGAGATCCAAGCCCAAAACACAGAGGTCTTTATAGCTACATATAAATGGAGTAGAAAAGAGAAAGTATATATTCAATACCCAAGCAGAAGACAAGGATAAGGAGGTATTATGACTTTCAACTCTCATTTGCAGTGTGTCTACCTCAGAGCATCATCACATATCATAAGCTTATGTTCTGCAACAGTAATGATGCAGTTTCAAATATAATGGTAAAGGAAAGTGAGCCATATGAAAAAAGCAGCAGGAAATTGTTGTGCCAAAATAACTTCTTTTAGGAAAAGGATTTAATAGGAATCGCACTGTGCATAAAAACAAGTTATTTAGAGGTAGGTAAATTGACATTTCAATCATTTCAGTTCTTTGTAGCTTGGGCATGGATATTATCTCACACATGAACCTAGTTCTTATAGCTTCTTGCATAATTATATTCTGGAATATGATTAAACTTAGTCCACGTACTGAATCATACAAACAGTGACCAAATGTATTTAGAAAAGTTTTTACTTATTTCAGGATGTATGTGGTTTGAATATAGACAGGAAGACTATTATACATGTACCTTTGGCTTTATATTATAAAATATTTTAAAAGGAGAAACTCAGAAAAAAAAAAAAAAGACTTTCTTTCTCACTTGTGCTGGGATATGAGTTAAGCTTGTCTCTCACTTCAATTCAGAACAAACTACAGTGTATTCCAGGACATTTTAAAATCAATTTTATTGAGTTACAGTAAACTGCAACTAAGTTATTCATTAGTGGATATTTTCTTTGTTTCCAATTTTGAGCTTTTTTTGATTACAGTAGCTACGTTCATTCATGTACATGTCTTTGCATTAACATAAGTTTTTGTTACCTTTGATAAATACCTCAGTCAATGGTTCGGCCATAAGATAGGTATATGTTTTAAGATTTTTAAGGTACTACTAAATAACCTTCTAAAATTATTATACCATTTATATTGCCATCAATGGGGTATGAGATTTCCAGTTGCTAAAAATCCTCATCCACTCTTGTACTGTCAGGCTTTCTACTTTTCTCTATTTTCATGGATGTGTAATGGTATCTGATCAAACTTTTCATCTGCATTTCTCTGTAATCTAATGATGTTAGACATTTTATCATGTGATTATTGGATAACTGTATATAGTCTTTGTGAAGTCTATCTTAAATATTTTGCCTATTTTCAAATGTAATTGCTTATTTTGTTACTTTTGAGTTGTAAGAAGACTTTCTATATTCTGGAAGTAAGTCATTTGTTAGATTAAACATTTCACATATTTTCTCCAGTTCTGTGCCTGGCCTTTTCAGTTTCATAATTGTCACTCAAAGAGTAAATATTTTTAATTACTATTACTCTTTATTTTACTTTTTAATAAATTTTAGTAATTTTATATGTGACTTAGGATTATGTGTTATTTTCAGGTGTACAGTAAAGTGAATTGGTCACACATATGCATATATTTATCCATTCTTTTTCAGATTCTTTTCCCATATAGGCCATCCGAGTATTGAATAGATTTCTTTGAGCTATATAGTAGGTCCTTGCTACCCATCGATTTTGTATACAGTAGTGTATATATGCCAATACTAACCTCTTAATCCGTATCTCCCTCCCTCCCCATAACATTTCTTCTTTGGTAACCCTATGTTTGGTTTTGGAATCTTTGAGTATATTTCAGTTTTATGAATAAGTTAATTTGCATCATTTTTAATTAGATTCCACATACTAGTGATCTAATTTGCTATTTGTCTTTGTCTGACTTACTTCCCTTAGTATTATAAACTCTAGGTTCATCCATGTTGCTGCAAATGGCATTATTTATTCTCTTTTATGGCTGAGTAATATTCCATTGTACCACATCTTCTTTATCCAGTCCTCTGTTGATGGATATTTAGGTTCCTTCCATGTCTTGGCTGTTGTAAATAGTGCTTCAGTGAACGTTGGGGTGCATGTGTACTTTTGAATTATGATTTTCTCCAGATGTGTGCCCAGGAGCAGAATTACTAGATCATATGATAGTATGTATTTAGTTTTTTAAGAAACCTCCACACCACTCTCCATAATGGTTGCATCAAGCTATATTCCTACCAGCAGTGTAAGAGGGTTCCCTTTTCTCCACACTCTCTCCAGCATTTATTGTTGGTAGACTTTTTGATGATGAGCATTCTGACAGATGCAAGGTTATATACCTCATGGTAGTTTTGACTTGAATTTCTCTAATAATTAGTGATATTGAGTATCTTTTTCATGTATTTTTTGGATATCTGTATGTCTTCTCTGGAGAAATGTCTATTTAAATCATCTAACCATTTTTTTGATTCAGTTGTTTGTTTTCTTAATGTAAACTGTATGTGTTGTTTGTATATTTTGGAAATTAATCCCTTGTTGGCTGGTTCATTTGCAAAAATTTTCTCCCATCTGTGGCTTGTCTGTTTTTTTTTTTTTAATAATTTTCTTTGCTATTCAAAAGCTTTAAAGTTTAATTAGATTGTATTTATTTATTTTTGTTTTTATTTTCATTACTCCAGGAGGTGGATTCAAAAAGATTTGTTTTTTTGTCTTTTTAGGGCCACACCCATGGTGTATGGAGGTTCCCAGGCCAGAGATTGAATCAGAGCTATAGCTGCGGGCCTCCACCACAGCCATAGCAACGTGGGATCCAAGTCACATCTGCAACCTACACCACAGCTCATGGCAACACCAGATCCTTAACCCTCTGAGCAGGGCCAGAGATCAAACCTGCATCTTCATGGTTACCAGTCATATTCATTACTTCTGAGCCATGACTCGAATTTCCCCAAAAAAGATATCACCATGATTTATATCAAAGAGTATTCTGCCTATATTTTAAGAATTTTGTAGTATCCAGCCTTATGTTTAGGTCCTTAATCCATTTTGTGTATATTTTTGTATATGGAGTTAGAGAATGTTCTAATTTCCTTCGTTTATGTATATCTATTCAGTTTTCCCAGCATCACTTATTGAAGAGGCTGTCTTCTCCATTGTATATTCTTGCCTCCTTTGTCATAGATTAATTGACCATAGGTGTGTGGGTTTATTTATGGCTCTCTATCTTGTTCCACTGATCTCTGTTTTTGTGCCAATACCATACTGTTTTGATGACTGTGCTTTGTAGTGAATCTGAAGTTGGGGAGCCTGCTTCTTCCAGTTCCATTTTTTTTCCTCAGGATTCCTTAGGCTATTTTCCACTTTTGTGTTTCCATACAAATTTAAAATTTTTTTATTCCAGTTCTGTGAAAAATGCCGTTGGTAGTTTGGTAGAGATTGCAATGAATCTATAGATTGCCTTGGGTAGTAGAATCATTGTGACAATGTTGATTCTTCTAATTCAAGAGCATGGTATTTCTTTCCATCTGTTTGTGTCATCATCAGCTTCCTTCATCAGTGTATAAAACATGTCTTTTGCCTCTTTAGGTAGACTTATTGCTAGGTATTATATTCTCTTTGATGATTGTAAATGGGACAGTTTCCTTAATTTCTCTCTGTGATTTTTTTGTTGTTAGTGTATAGGAATGCAAGGAATTTCTGTACATTAATTTTGTATCCTACAACTTTGCTGGATTCATTGATGAGGTCTAACAGTTTTCTGGTAGTATCTTTAGGATTTTCTATGCATAGTATCACGTTGTCTGCCAACAACAGTTTACTTCTTTCCAATTTGGATTCCTTTTATTTGTTTTTCTTCTATGATTACCATGGCTAGGACTTCCAAAACTATGTTGAATAACAGTGGTGAAAGTGAACATCCTTGTCTTGTTCCAGATCTTAGTAGAAATGGTTTCAGCTTTTCATTCTTGCAAACGATGGTGGATGTGGGTTTGTCATATATGACCTTTATTTTATAGAGTAGGTTCCTTTATGCCAATTTTCTAGAGAATTTTTTTTTATCAAAAATAAGTGTTGAATTTTGTCAAAAGCTTTTTATTCATTGATTGAGATGATTATATGGTTGTTATTCTTTATTAGTGTGGTGTATCACATGGATTGGCTTGCACTTGCTGAAGAATCCTTACATCCCTGGATAAATCCCACTTGATCATGGTGTGTCATCTTTTTAATGTATTGTTGGATTTGGTTTGCTAATTTTTCTTAAGGATTTTTTTTTTGTAGAAAAATCAATTTTATTGGTCTGTAATTTTCTTTTTTGTGTGGTATCTCTGTCTGATTTTAGTATCAGGGTGATGATTATGTCGTAGAATGACCTTGGGAGTGTTTCTTCCACTGCATTTTTTTTTTTTGGAAGAGTTTCAAAAGAATAGAAATTAACTCTTCTCTGAATTTCTGATAAAATTCATCTGTAAAGCCATCTGATCCTGGACTTTTGCTTTTTGGAAGTCTTTTAATCACAGTTTCAATTTCAGAACCTGTCATTTGTCTATTTATATTTTCTTCCTGGTTCAGTCTTGGAAGATTATATCTTTGTAAGAATTTGTACATTTCTTCTAGGATGTCTATTTCATTGGCATGTGGTTGTTTGTTTCTTATGATCCTTTGTATTTCTGTGGTGTCAGTTATAATTTCTCCTTTCTTGTTTCTAATTTTGTTGATTTGATACTTCCTTTTTTTCTTGATGAGTCTGGCTAAAAGTTTATCAATTTTGTTTATCTTTTCAGAGAACCAACTCTTAGTTTCTTTGATTTTATTGTTTTATTTTTCATCTCTAATTCATTTGTTTTTGTTCTGATATTTATGATTTCTTTCCTTCTACTCACTTTGGGTTTTCTTTGTTCTTCTTTCTGTAATTGCTTTCAGTGTAAGGTTAGGTTGTTTATTTGAGATTTTTCTTTTTTCCTGAGATAAGACTGTATTGCTATAAACTTTTTTCTTAGAACTGTTTTTGCTGTGTCCCATAGGTTTTGGGTAATTGTGTATTCATTGCCATTTATCTCTAGGTATTTTTTAAAATTTTCTCTTTCATTTTCAGTAGTCTATTGGTTGTTAAGTAGCTCCACATGTTTCTGCTTTGTGCTGGTTCTTTTCTTGTGGTTGATTTCTAGCCTCCTATTGTTGTGGTCAGAAGAAATGCTTGATATGATTTCAGTTTTCTTAAATTTACTGTGGCTTGATTTGTAACCCAAAATGTTATAGATCCTGGAGAGTGTTCCATATCCACTTGCGAAGAAGGGTATTATGCTGTTTTTGAATGAAATGTTCTGTAAACATAAATTTTCTATCTAGTCTAATGTGTCATTTAAAGCCTGTATTTATTTATTAATTTTCTATCTTGATGATCTGGCCATTGCTGAAAGGGGAGTGTTAAAATCCCACACTATTGTGTTATTGTTACTTTCTCCTTTTATGGCTGTTAGCAATAGCCTTATATATTGAGGTGCTCCTATTTTGGATGCATATGTATTTCTAATTTTTATATCTTCTTCTTGGATTGATTCCTTGATAATTAGTGTCCTTCTCTGTATTTCCTAACATTCTTTATTTTAAAATATATTTTATCTGATATGAGTATTGCTACTCCAACTTTCTTTTTATTTTGAATTTTGTTATATCTTCTTCCATCTCCTCATTTTCAATCCCTACGTGTCCCTAGGTCTGAAGTGAGTCTTTCGTAGAAAACATATATATGGGTCTTATTTTGTATCCATTCAGTCAGTCTGTGTCTTTTGTTTAGAGTACTTAGTCCATTTACATCCAAGGTAATTATTGATATGTATGTACTTATAGCCATTTTCTTAATTGTCTTGGCTTTGGTATTGTTGGGATTCTTACTTCTCTTCCTCTTTTATTCCCTTCTCTTGTGATTTGATGACTTGTTATTGTTGTGTTTGAGTTACTTTTTTCTTTTTTATGAGTGTGTCTATTACAGTTTTCTTGGTTTGTTGTTCCCATGAGGTTTTGATATAGCATACTTTATAGATACAAAATTGTTTTAAGTTGCTATTCTCTTAATTTAAAATGCATTTTCAGTATTCTGCATTCATCTTCTTCTCACAATTGCTGGTATTGACATTGTATTTGTCCATGGATGATTTTCTACTTTTATGTTTCACCTAGAGAAACTCCTTTAGCATTTGGTGTAAAGCTGGTTTGGTGGCACTGAATTCTTTTAGCTTTTGCTTGCATGTAAAGCTTTGGTTTCTCTGTCTAATATGAATGAAAGCCTTGCTGGATAGAATATTCTTAGTTAAAGTTTTTTCCCTTTCAAAACTTTAAATATATCTTGCCACTCTCTTCCATCCTGTAGAGTTCCTGCTGAAAAATCAGCTGATAACTTTATGGGGATTCTCTTGAATGTTATTTGTTGCTTTTAATACTTTTTCTTTGTATTTAATTTTTGTCAGTTTGATTAATATTTATTGTGACATGTTATTCCTTGGATTTATCATATATGGGACTCTCTGTACTTCCTCAAATGGGGGGGTACTTTCATTCCCATATTAGTGAACTTTTTGGCTATAATCTCTTTAAATATTTTCTCAGGCCCTTTCTCTCTCTGAAGAGTAAACGTTGTTAATTTGAACAATGCCCAGTTTCTCAAAATCTAGAATAATTTTAAAATAGTTGAAAATCATTTTCCTTAGTCTAAATCAGTATATAATTTATTTGGTTTCTAATTCAAATGTGAGCTTTTCCTGCTCACAATTTTATGAAACTGTCTTCTTCCACCTTGTTAACCATCTTTTACCTCACTGAACCAAGAGAACACAGGCCTCTGCCAGCAGGCAACAGCCAAATGACTCCTGAATTCACAAGCTTCTCATGAAAACAATAAGAAAAGAGAAAGTAAACAGCCTCTTTCATTTTTTTAGTCTCATTGCCCATTGCATTAGGCCCCACATTTTTGGAGGGGTACAAATGATCAGAACCAGTATCACTTTTAAATAGAAGATGGATAAGATGTTAAAACCATACTAAGTATGATTTTGAAGCCAGTATGATTAAATAAATGAAACAAAGCAAGTATAAATAGCACACTGTAATAGAATAAAGAGAAAGATCATCAAATATCCACAAATATAGGGGAAAAAGATTTTATATGGTTCCCCGTAATGTATCTCAATCTAGAAAAGTATAAATATACATGATACATTAGATCAAGGATTGTATAGTTATAAAATGTACCAAGTAATAAGCAAATACATGTAGCCTAACAAATTAAACATAACAAAAATGTGGAATCATGGTCATATTGGAGAAGGATTAAATACTTGATAACATTCTCTCTCTCTCTCTTTTTTTTTTTGTCTTTTTAGGGATACATTTGTGGCATATGGAGGCTCCCAGGCTTGGTGTCGAATTGGAGCTGTAGCTGCTGGCTACAGCCACAGCAATAGCAACACAAAATCCAAGCCACTGTCTGAACCTACACCATAACTCACAGCAATGCCAGATCCTTAACCCACTTAGTGAGGCCAGGGATTGAACCTGCATCCTCATGGATACTAGTCAGATTTGTTTCCACTGAGCCCCAACAGGAACTCCATATAATTTTATCTCTTGATCCAGTTAAATGAACTACCCCCAAAATACTGACAGGTATAAATAAAAACTTTTTTTGCAAAATGTAAAAGAAGAAAATTAAAACTGTCATCAAATATGTTAATCTCAAATATGAGAAAATTACTATGTATAATAAGCAAAGGAAAAAATATATTTGGGTGGGTATGACCTGACATAACATACCATAAACATACAATATAACTAAATATACAGTAATAATCAAATTAAAACAACGGAAGATTAGAATATAACTCTTCTTAAAATAATGTATTAAAAATTATGTAGTATGCAACATTGATGAGAATTTGATAAGCCAAGCACTTTAAACACAGGAGGTAATATAATTAAATATTTGCAATTATTTTTGGAATATAGTCTGGTAATATGCATGAAGTAAAACCATGTTTATATTTTATAACCATGAAATTGATTTAAAATAATTTATCTGAAGACAAAAGGAACTAAGGCTTTTATGGATACACACCTATAATAATTTGAAACTCTAATGAAAAATATCTAAGAACCTAACTAAAAATGAAACAATGAGTATAGTAATTTTATGTCTGTTTATATTTTGAAATACCAGTTTAATAAAAATATTAGGTAAGCCTTTCAAATAATATCCACTAAGACTATGTGTAAGTGGAATATAACCAATGTTATAAAAATTTACTATTTATAAGATAATTTTGTTTACTGCATCTGACCCTCAAGCAAGCATAAAAAATAGTCAAGGGTAATATTGTATAGCGTGTAAGAGTTTGAAGCCTAAAAATAAGCAGTATTAGAGCCCCAGGTGATAAACTTTGTAAACTTATCCATGTTATTCTTCCTTTCTCTGATTCTTGCCTTTCTAATTTGTAATAATGAAAATAATAATTAGACCTACCCTTATGGAGTAGGGTAATCTTTTCTTAAAAGAGTTAAAGTATTACTGACATATGAAACTGTTGTTCCATTGTTGTGGTAATAAAACTGGCCATCAGAGGAGTTCCCGTCATGGCACAGTGGTTAACAAATCCGACTAGGAACCATGAGGTTGCGGGTTCAGTCCCTGCTCTTCCTCAGTGTGTTAACGATCCGGCGTTGCCGTGAACTGTGGTGTAGGTTGCAGATGCAGCTTGGATCCCGCGTTGCTGTGGCTCTGGCGTAGGCCGGAGGCTGCAGCTCCGATTCGACCCCTAGCCTGGGAACTCCATATGCTGCGGGAGCGGCCCAAAGAAATAGCAAAAAGACAAAAAAAAACTGGCCATCAGAAAGGTATGTATCATCTAATATAATTTATTTAGCGTTTGTATCAGAATTTGAATATAGGCATTCAGATAACACAGCTATCACAAGGATGATATGTTATTTTCATCTGTACATGGTTATCTACTTTGCTGACTCAGCAGAAGAATGTATTCTCTTGAAAAATAATTGAGTCAAATACATATTTTATCTCTTCTAACCCCTCCAACCTCTAGCAGTGTGCACTGGACCAAGTATGAATAAATAACCTTAATGATATTCATTAAATGAGGGATTCCCCTCACACAAATTCTATCAAGATGATTGAGATAGTTTAGAATGACTCATTGTGAACTTCCTCAGCTTAATTCACTTCTGCATAAAAACCTCTATTCATTCACCTTCTTTCATTATTTCTTGTAAGGACAGATCTGTCACCATATTATTGGTTATTTATTTCTAGGATTCAAAACTAAGAACATTATCATTCCTCTAGTCATTTGATAGGCTGTTCCAGTTACATGGCTTGTGATATAATTAGGATGAGGGATGTAAAATTCCAGCTACATTAAATATAGATGCATTCAGGAAAAAACTATAGTGTAATACACAGAGATAAAGTCCTATTTTAGCATTATGGAATAATATGCCAACTTTTTTTGTTTTGTTTTGTCTTTTTATGGCCACACCAGCAGCATATGGAGGTTCCCAGGCTAGGGGCTGAATCAGACCTGGAGGCACTGGCCTATGCCACAGCCACAGCAATGACAGATTCAAGCTGCATCTGTGAACTATACCACAGTTCATAGTAATGCTGTATTTTTAACCCACTGAGCAAGGCCAGGGATAGAACCTGCGTCCTCATGGTTACTAGTCAGATTCATTTCTGCTGAGCCATGATGGGAACTCCAATATGCCTACTTTTAATATCAATATTTTTAGTGCTATACTACTTTAAGAGGAAAAAGAAGTATGGAAGAAGGAAAAAAATCTGAAAAGGGACTTATAATAAGTCGTCCTTCCTAAACACCTATCTACTCTCTTGTATTACAGAACATATTTTTTAGAATAATGAAAATCATAGGGTTTGGTATATAATTTGTTTTAATCTATGCTGGTATGTGTCTATAACTTTTTCCCACTGTACCTTTTTTCTACATAGTTTTCAAGATTAGTGGACATTTTCTATAGCAAAGTTCATGGAACGTTTTAAAGGTACGGTTTCTTCTTGTCCCTACTGCAAACTTGCTACAGTACAATATAAAAGTAATCAATGAGGGATAATTTCAGATGATTCACTTTTCTCTATGAATCCAAAAAGAATGCTGTAAAAATTATCACATTTCTTTATTTACCTTAAGGTAGTTGTAATGGTCAGTTTTATGTGTCAGTTTGGCTGATCAAATACTAATGTAGGTATCACAGCAAATCTAAGTAGTTTTGTGAAGGCATTTTATAGATGATGTTATTTATAGTTAGTTGACTTTAAGAAATCATCCTTGATAATCTGTGTAGGCCTGATCCAGTGTGTTGAAAGGCCTTCATAGAGCAGAACTAAGGTTTTCCTGAGGAAGAAGAAATCCACCTTTGAACTTCATCATTGTCACTGTCCGCTCTTGCCTGACTTTTTTCAATCTTATCTTTCTGATAGCCTGCTATAAAATTTTAGACTTGCCTAGCTAAAGCCCAACTCATCCCCCCCCCAATATATATACTTATATTTCTGGCTGTCCCACTGCAGGCAAAATGAGCAACCAACTATACTACTCAAAGTTTGGCCCACTGGAAGGATTTCCCTTTACTGTTGTCTTCAGGAATGTTCCAGAAAAGAGCTGTAGTACTGCAACTGTCCACTTTCCAGTTGTGTCTGCACATTAACTAGATCTGAGTTTTGTTTTCCTCAGCCAACTTATTGTAGATAACTTAGGGGACTATGGGTGTTAGCTGCACAGCAAAGTAATATAATATAAATAGGGGATATGGGCATTTAAACCACTATCTCATGTAATTTAGATATGCCTTACTGGCCTGCTTGAGTCCAATAATAAATATATGTATATATTTCCATTTGATAATGGACAGCTGATGTGATCATTTGATTTAATAACAACAGAAATCACCCAGTCAGACAACATCCAGTTCATGAAAGGAAGTTTGGTTACATGGTGACTTGGTGGCCCAGAGTTAAACATCCAGTGTCTAGTGAAACCCAATAGCAAGCTAAGGAATGTTTCTCAATAAGAAAATAAATATTGACAGAGGATGGCAGGTCTTTACTGCAAAATCCTGAGTCTGAGCTATGATTCACTCATAGAGACCTGCATCAAACATCATCTCATTTGCCACTGATACTTCAAGCATCACTGGACCTTCAGGATCATATAACTTCAGATTCCAGACTTGTTGCAGAGATTTGTTTTATTCTGGGTTCCACTCAAAACCATCAGCTTTTTTAGTCACTCAAGAAATGGCCCAGAGTAGCATATTCAAACAAAAAATATGTTGTCTTCAGATTCAAAAAGTCCCATGAGATGTTGCACCCCTCTTTTAATATGGAGGATAGGTCAGGTGCAGAGACTTATCTGGCACTTTAAAAAGAATATCTTGACATGTGCCTCACCCCAGAATATCTAGAAATTTCACTGACTGAAAGCCCCTGAATTTTTGTCAGATTTATTTCTAAGTGTCTGATATGCAAAATCTTCCCAATATGTTCAGAGTAGCTACCTCTTATCTCTTCCCAGTCTTTTTCCCCAGCCACTCCTGTGATTGTCCAATGAGGTTATGAACAAAGTGGCCATTTGGACAGAGAGGAAATGCATGGGCTCAGTGACATGAGCTTCCTCTCGTCAAAACCCACCTGACAACAGTCACTGTTAAATGACCAGTCTGCCAGCAGCTGAGACCAACATTGAGTTCCAAATATGGCCCTATTCCCTGCAGGGATCAAGCAGCTACCTGGTAGTAGGTTGATTACATTGAAGCACTTTCATAAGGAAAGGGATTGGAATAGACTCTCACTTCTCACATAGATTTGCCTTCCCCACATGCAGTGCTTCTGTCAGAATTCCTACCAATGGACCCACAGAAAGCATCATCACCAATATGGTAATGCACAAAGCATTGCAATGATCAAGAAACTTGCTTCACGGAATATGAAGTGTGGTAGTGGGCAAGTGGTCTCCACATGTAGTAGCCATATCTCATTTAAAGGAGAATATATTCAAAGGAGGAGGTGATTGTAGAGAGTAGTTTATTGCTCATTGACTGCAAATTCCAGAGTTTACAGCAGGAGGACTTGGGAGGAAGGGAACCATAGTAATTCAGGAGAAAGGAACTGAGTTGCACACGTAATGAAGATGAGTGTGTGAGAGAATGTGAATGATTCTAAAGGCTTGCTTATTGAGTGGAGAGGAAGAAATTAAGAATGAAAAATGTGACATATTTAGTTTTGATAATGTGTTAAAGAGAGACCTTTAATGCTACGGAATTTACATGTGTTGTGATGGTTCACACCCTTGACATCAACCTAAAAAACTCCCAATACTGAAGAGAACCCTTCCAATACAAACTTATTTAATAATTCAAGGATAAAGCAAAATACCTGATGTAATTTAAAAGCTCCCCCTGTGGTTCTAACGCACAGCCAGTGTTGATTACTAGTCATTAACTATTGAAACAGTTTCTAGAAACGAGTCCCAATGATACTAGATTGAGATTTATGTTTTTCCTGGTCAGATGGTCAGTAGCCATCTGGTGTAGGAAGAGTGTGTAGAATGAAAAGCCGTATAAGTTATGCATGGTCCCTGTGTTTCTTCACGTGATGAAAGGAGGAATATTCTGTCATTCTAAGTATGTTTAGTAGGTGTATTAAATACATAGGCAAAGAAATGATATATAATTGAGCTTTCTCACTTGACTGTTCCCAGGGATGATGTGTTCAAAAACCTCACAGTAACTCTAGACCAGTGGTCCCCCTCTGAGACTTAATCATTTGTGTGGTAGGTCTTTGGTGGCATTTTGTCCATGAAAGATGCTGACTTTTAATAGAATTAGTTTGATGAGATGGATTTAAGTGTTCTCAGAAGGTTTTTAGATCATCAAATTAGAATAGAATCTAGATCACATTACAGAATATATATTCAGGAGTAGAAAAAATGATTATAAGATATTAGGATTCAAGGAAGTGCTAAGTGCTATTTATGATATCACTAAATGATTAGTGATATTTGTGGTGCCAAAGTAAAATATCACTACAGGCAGGTGTCATTGGATTTCCGTTGTCCTTACCAGTTAACTTCTTTTAATCATCTAGCAATGCATTATCTCCAAAAAGTAAAACTGTAACCTCTAGACATTTGGAAATAAAACAAAACAAAACAAAACATTACCTAGCTTAGATTTATTTATGATGAGGGAAGTTTATGCTTACAGAAGAAAAAAAATCTCTTTTGCAAATTATTAAGTGCTTTTAGAAGGACATGGATTCTTACATAAATATATGGAATATCTAGCCATAAATTTAAAATGTTAAGTAAGTGGGGAATAAATAACCATACATATGGATTTATCTCAAGAAAATTAGTGTCCATGACTTAACAAAATATAATTGTTCAATAAAATTAAGAGTAACAAAGAGAAAATGTGAACTTATTTTTTCTCAGATTAACAGCTTAATGTTTAAGAAATGTGAGTTTAAGTTCAAAAATAATTGGTAACAATTTTCTGAACCCTAAAATGAATTCTTCCCAATGATTAAGTTTAATGTCTTACTGAAGGAAACCTGCCCAAATTGGAACTTTTAAATAAAATAATAAAAACAAAAATATTAAAAATCAGATCAAGAACTTTTCAGAAATAAATCTAAGTGTTTTTTTTTTTCTTTTCTTTTTTGACATCCCTCTGGCATATGGAGTTCCCAGGCCAGGGATCAGTTCTTAGCTACAGTTGTGACCTATGCTGTGCAATGCCAAATCCTTTAACCCACTGTGCAGGGCCAGGAAGTGAACCTGTGTCCTGGTGCCACAAAGATGCTGCTGATCCTATTGTGCCGCAGTTGAAACTCCAGAAATAAACCTAAGTGAAAAGATTCAGTTAGACTGTCCTGACTATATTCATATTAGCTGTTTAGCTATGAGAACTCAGGAAGGTTCATTCCAATTGCTAATCCTCTCTTTGCTCATTGCTGCTCTTGCTCTAGTTCATCTCTGCCATTTGTGTCTGCCCTCAGTTATGAAATGTTACTCGGAGGACTTTTACACTGTATTTCTGAACCATTTAACTAGAATAATATCACCTATTATAACTAGTTCTTTTTTATATAATTATATCTTTAAAACATATAAAAACATAACTTTAATATAAAAATAAACAAATACATGTGATTATCAGTTTCACCCCTTTATACCACTCTATCCTATTACCCAGAAGTACATATTTTGGCTATTGCTAGTTTTACTCTTCACGTTACTAAAGAGTGTAAGTGTGGTTGGTTTCTAAATTTTATGTATTTATTTTTAATTTATGTGTGGGAAGTAGAGTTGAGTTATAGTGCTCTGTTAATTTCTGCTGCACAGCAAAGTGATTTGGATATATAAATATTTATTTTTTTCATGTTCTTTTAGATTGTGGTTTATTATAGGATATGTGAATATAATTCTCTCTGCTATGAATTAGCACCTTTGTTTATCCATTCTATATATAATAGTTTGCATCTGCTAATCTGAAACTTCAAATCCATCCCTCTCCCACCCTCCCTTCCCCTTGGCAACCACAACTCTGTTTTCTGTATATGTGAAACTGTTTCATAGATAAGTTCATTTTTGTCATATTTTAGATTCCATGTATAAGTGATATCATTGTATTTGTTTTTTCTCTTTCTGACTTACTTTGCATAGTATGATAATCTTTAGGTCCTTTATGTTGTTTCATTATTTCATTCTCTTTTATGGCTGAGTAGTATTCCATTTTGTGTGTGTGTGTGTGTGTGTGTGTGTGTATACACACACACTCAAATATATATATACACACACACACACACACAAATATGTATAATATATATATTCATCTGTCAATGAACATTTAGGTTGTTTCCATGTCTTGGCCATTGTAAATGGTGCTACTATGGCTCATCCGTTCTAACAGTACTTTTATTTCTTATGGTGGATAATGAGTTGGCCTTTTTTATATCACTTGTTGCTCTCCTACTTTCCAATATCATTATATCACAAATGGGGTTAAACACAAATATTATTAGTATTAATAAAATATTTTATTATGTATGATTAATACTGCATACTTAACCATGTAGTATAGTATTAATACCTTTTTTCCCTTCTTTACCAACTTTTTACTTTTTCTATATTTCTTTTATATAAATAAATATTAGAAATCTATGCAAATAAAAGCATCAACTAAAAATAGTCCAAAGACTAATAACGATGCTTCATAACAGAGGATGTTCAAAAGACAAGCACATGAAAAGGTGTTCAATGTCATTAAATATCATGAAAAAGAAAACTAATGCTAAGATGACGTAATACTGCACAACCATTAGAATGGAAACAACTAAAAATAATTACAGTATCATATGTTGGCAAGGATGTGGAGTAACTTTGAAGTTGCTGGTGAGTGTTTGAATCATTAAAATACTTCTGGAAACTAAGTGTAAATTTCTAGTATAACCTAATCTCACTTTTAAATATATTCCCAGGAAAATGGAGCTCCTATGTACATCCACCAAAAGACATATACAGGAAAGCAGATAACAACTTTACTCATAATAGCAAAATATAAAAAAAAAACCTAAATAATTCACAGCAATAGAATGTATAAATAAATCATTGTTTATCTACCAGTAGAATACTACACAACAATTTAGTGTTGTAACTAACAAAACAGGTACTTTTAGACACAATAAAGGCTGTGAATATAAAAGACATAAGAATGAATGAAAAAAAAAGATGCCCACCAAAGATATACACTCTTCATTCATTCCTCATCTATTCATTTGGAGTTCAAAAACAGAAAAAAATCTGGATTATGCAAATATTTGTGATCTTAGTTGAGGTGATGATTTTAGTTGAAGTATGCATATGTCAAATCTAATCAAATTGTACAATTTAAATATATGTAGTTTATTGCACTTAATTTATACCTCGATAAAGTTTAAAAATGCGTAAAAATAAACACAGGCCAAAGATAATAAAAGCAAGAATAATTATTATTTTCTCAGGAGGTCATTGAATAGGAAAAAGCCAAAGGGAGATGTCTAGAGTGTTGATAATGTCCCTTATGTTTTTCTAATGTGTGTGGTGGGTATGTATGTGTCACTTACAGGATGTATTTTAAAAGATGAAGCTATCCAAGTTTCTAAGAGTTGATATGTATCTTTTACATACCTCAAGAAGAGCTCTTGAGGTTTTCCCCTGAATTAACAGGTGAAAGGTAATGTCATTTACTGAAAGAGAAAATAATGGATCAAGAAGCGTTATGTGAGTAGAAGTTACGGGGAGGGGGATGGACAACTCCGTTTTCTTATCTTTAATTTTTTGCAGTATATTCTTTTGAGAATTTTCTAGACTATATTATTTGGAGATAAAAATTCAGGAGTCAAAAGCATATAGATGGCATTTAAAGCCTTGGGATTAGTTGAGTTCTCACTGTGTCTCAGCGGGTTACAAACCCAACTAGAAACCATCCATGAGGATGCAGGTTTGATCCCTGGCCTCGCTCAGTGGGTTAAGGATCTCACGTTGCCTTGAGCTGAAGTGTAGATCACAGATGCAGCTTGGATCTGGCATTGCTTTGGCTGTAGCATAAACTGGCAGCTGCAGCTCAAATTCTACCGCTAGTCTGGGAACTTCCATATGCTGTAGTTGTGGCCCTAAAAAATAAAATAAATAAATGAACAAATAAAGCCTTGGGATTAGATGAGCTTACTCAGAGAGTTTTTATTCAGATTCATTTCTGCTGAGCCACGAGGGGAACTCCCTGGGGTTTTTTTGTGACTTATATGGAAGAAAGTCCAAGTAAAATATGAATCCAGTGTCCATCAAAGCATAGCACAAGGCCAGAAAGAACACCACACTTAGGACCAGAGTAATAAATTCCATACTGTAATTACTGGCTCAGTGGACTGAGAAAATGCACTTAACTCTCTGTGATGTCAGATAATGACATCTACTTCACAGGGCTGTTTGTTGAATATAAATGTAGCGATTCAAATAAAATCGTTTTCAAATTAAAAAGTATGAAATTCAAAAATATATAATTTCTTCCATTCTTGAATAATTTCATTAGTAATGTCTTTTTCATAACCAGGTATATATATGTATCTGTGTTTGTGTAATTACTAATATAAACTTATTACTCCCTTTACCTTGATTTATAGTATAATACTAAATGATAATGCATGTGTCTAATTCAGTTTACCTCTCCAAGAGATGGAAAATGCAAACATTCCAGTTGCTTCCTGTCCAAAAAGGCAGATTTTATTCTTGCTATTGAGAGTTTATTGGCTGGTAGTAGATAGCTAAAGTGATCTGGCTCTCACAAATTAGAATACTTAAATTTTATAATCTCTAAGTTACTTAAAGAGTAGCTGAAAAAAATATTGTTTGTAATTACTCTCTGGCTTAATTTCTATAACTGAATTATTAGAGAATATTTAGAAATTATTGCAGTGTATATTTTAATAGACTTGCCATTCTTTAATGAAAATAATGTATTTGTAAATTTATGAGTTTGCTTATATAAACATATGATCTCTGGAATTATTTATTTTGGATGTAAAACTCTAATGGCACACATATGAATGTAACATATTTGTATATATATACACATATGTGTATATACATACATTTATATATACATGATATATATGTGTTATCAGGAACTAGTGGTAAAATAAAGATATGATTTATTGATCAAATGCTAAGTTATAATATTGAAATATTGCTCAAATTACAACTCATAAGGAAATAGCAAATGAAATTAAACATCAAATGTAACACATAGGGAAAAAATAGACATGTAGGGAATATGAATAATTTCTTAGCCATTTGAATAATTTTTTCATGTTTTCTAGATGCTGAATTATGGCTCATAAACTTGGTTCTTGAAGTTGCTGTAGTGGGGAAGCACACATGTTAAGAACAGTAGTGGATTAGTTCCAGGTATCTTCAGGATTGTCTGAATTACCACTCAATGTAGACATCTCTTGTCTTGAAAAAAAAAAATATTGGATAGAACTCCTGCTGAAGTCTGTAAATAATAAACAAGAGCTTTTGAGCAGAAATAATAAAGATTATGGGTTGAGGCTAGCAGAAATTGAAATAATTTTATAGAATAAGTTCTGAAGTAATATAATTTTGCTACTTCTATGGTCTATCAATAAACAACACAGTGTAGTACATTAAATTATAGTGGTATAGTCCCTCTGTTACATTTTCAATTTATTTAAAGACAGACAAATGGTAGAAGTAAAATCACCAAAGCACCATTTTTTTTTCCCACAGGTTACAACCACACATACTGTTCCTTTGCTTTCTATTTATTTCTATCACAGTTGTTCTATAACCTAGAAATTCCTCCTTGCAGCCTGGGTAAAATCTAGACTTGATGAAACATTTCACATTTCACCAGTGCTTTTTATCCAAGCAGTGTTTTCTTTAAGACTTTTGACATACTGCCAATTGTTAAATCATTTTTATCACACATGCAGACTGAACATATACTACAAGTTTCTGAAAGTCCCATAAAAAATTAAAGTCAATTAGTAACCCCTATGATTGCACGCTGACCTTCAGAATACAATAAACCTGCATTTAGTTTGTCCATAAAAAAATAGAATAATCCTTTCTACAGACCCATGTCCAGTAGCAGTAATGATGAAGTACCAGTGGTGATTTTGAGGAATAAATAAATCAGATTTAGAGAAATATTCGTTTTTTTCTATAAAGGAAGTGTTAATGATGTGCCACACCTTGACAACAGGTCATGTGTTGGAGGGGAGGGAAGACAAGAATATTAAGAAAACCCTTCATTGAAATTTTGCACAATTCAGGTACACCTAACCTTGGGAGGAAAACAAATAAATGTTGGAATCTAAGCTGCACCACACACAGTAATTCTTAGTATTCTATAGAGCCCAAAATATTATGTGTATTATGCTACTGTAACAAATTTCCACAAACTTAGTGGCTTAAAACAACACAAATATATTATCTTACACTTCTGGAGGTTGGAAGTTGGAAAATAAAGGTGTCCATAGGATGCTTTCCTTATGGAGGCTCAAGAGGGAAATTCATTTTCTTGCCTCTTCCAGCTTGTAGAGACCACCCATTCCTTGGCTTGTGGCCCTTCCTCCCTCTTCAGAGCCAGCGTCTTCTCTCCTCCCGTTATGCTTCCAGCATTACATCTTTCGTCTGACTCTGATTTTCCAACCTCCCTCTTGTTAAGAACCCATGTATTTGTGTTGGACCCACCTGATAATCCAGTATAATCATCATTGTCACACATCCTTAATTCAATCACATCATTAAAATCCTGGAAACATATTCACAGGTTCCAAGAATTAGGATTTGGACATTCCAGAGGAGCATTAGTCAGTCTGCCACATCATGTAAGGAAGTATGATAATTTTAATTTAACTAAGAGAATGAACTTTCTTTACTTTTCAGCATATATTTCTTATAACAGTTAGACAATTTAGATCTGATACTGAAGGCTTTGGCAGTCTGGGGTCTAGAGGAAGCTAGCTACTACTCAGCCTATTTAATTTAGTTTAATGAGGCAACTTTTTAAACAAAGAATTCTTTGCTGCCTCAAAGCCTGTGTTCAGATCGAGATCATGCAGTTTACTTACTACTAAAGGAAAACAATTTTAACTTGCAAAATAAATTTTCTTCATATATATATTCTCTAAATATGAACTGAAGTTTACCTGCATTTTTGGCTTTTGCTGCCATTAGCAGTATTTTTCTTCCTCTCACTTAACTATTATATGCAAAACTCCTTCAGCCAATTTTCACAAGACGTCCAGTTACTCCAAGTATTTCAAATCTTAAATTGTAACTGAGAGGTCTACATCCTACTCCTCATGGCATAAGATATTTAATGGCTCTCATCTTTTATTTTCATTCTCTTCCCACTTGCTCCCCATGCGCTCTCAGAAGGAGCATAAACCTTTCCCCTGGCCTCCTGCACAACAGCTTAGAGTCCAGTTTTTCATTAAATCTAACAGTGGTTATCAGAGGTGTTTTTTTTTTTTAATTCTAAAAAATTAGACATGTTGAGGAATTCCTGTCTTGGCTCAGCGGTCAGCAAACCCCACTAGCATCTGTGAGGACCTGGGTTCGATCCCTGGCTTCTCTCAGTGGGTCAAGGATCCTGTGTTGCTGTGAGCTATGGAGTAGGTCACAGATGCAGCTCAGATCCGGCATTGCTGTGGCTCTGGCATAGGCTGGTGGCTACAGCTCTGACTGGACCCCTAGCTTAGGAATCTCCGTTTGCCATGGGTGCGGCTGTAAAAAAAAGACAAAAAGACAAAAAAAGATTGGACATGTTGAATAAACTTTTCCCTATCACATTTCACATAGTATATTCAGTTTATTTAGTAATGAAAACATCAGATGAAAAAATAAAATATTCCCTATTTCTTCAGTTCATAGACTGACTTTCAATATAATGCCAAAAGGAGTAAGTGCTAGAAGGGGTGTATTTGTGACCCAGGACATCTCAGAAATTTAAAGCCTTAGTAATTATCCTGAGTGATTGGGAGAGGGATTTTGAAATCATTTGTTGTTACAGAACTCCCTGGATAAGAACTTTCAGCTATGAACAGTATTGAAAGAAATGGATCATTATTTAATATTTCCTACACTATTAAATATTTATGGCCCCAGTCACAACAAAGAAATTGGAGAATTCTTTAATGTCATTTAATGACAAGAGTTAAGAACTTTCTTTAGTTTATAGAATAACTGAAATAAGAAAAATAGAAGTTTTTTTTATAATTTTCAGAAAGTATATTACAGCCATTTTATTTGACAACTATTAAATGTTTGTTGCAAATGCCCTTGGAAATGAACCTCTCTAAATACAAGGAACTGTTTTCTTCATTTAATTTAATTTAATTATTAGTTTCCTTTTTTTGCTTTTTAGGGCTGCACCACAGCATATGGAAATTCCCAGGCTAGGTGTCAAATTGGAGCTACAGCTGCCAGCCTAGGCCACAGTCATACCAGATTCAAGCTATGTCTGTGACTTACACCACAGCTCATGGCAATGCCAAATTCTCAACCCAGTGAGTGAGGCTGGGGATTGAACTCGCATCCTTATGGATACTAGTCGGATTTTTTCCCACTGTGCCACAACAGCAACTCTGAATTTTATGTTATTATTAATTTTATGTTATTATTCAACATCCAGATTGTAGTAGTGTTGATAAAACTACTATAAAACAATTCATTTGTTCCAATTCTCAAGGATTAAGTAATTAAACATTTCCTTCCATAATTTTGAAGTATCTGAATTTTCAGTTTACTGAGGCAAGAGTACCGATTGGTTATACAAAATCATGCACAGCCTGGGTTTCCTTTGTCCTCCTTTATCGTAACATTGTAAAATAATAAAACATTGACTTTCCCCTACAACTGCATCTAGGGTAGACAAGGATCCCGTTCTGAAAAATGAACCATAAGCAGAAGTTGCTTTGTGGGGCTCTAAGATGGCACTGTAAAGGTGCATGGAATGAGCTGGATTACTCTCCCCACCCTGCTGTTTACTCTTCCAACTTCTTGTCTAAGTTGGAGTCACATGCCAGAGGCAGCAGAGTAGGAAATGGAAACAACCTGGATCCTAAGAATTTTATTCACTGTGCTAACATTGGATCTCTACATCTTTCCACTTTTGTGTAAGATAAATGAGTCCATTATTTATTTAAGCTGTTTTTAAGTTTTATTTTGCTTATATTAGAATGGAATCTTGTTAGTTTTTACTTATTCTTTTTGGCATTCTTCCCAAGTTCAACATGTGTATACATACATGTGTACACACACCTGCATATACACATAAAAATATATACTATTGTAGAGGAAAAACATGTTATAAAAATAAACAAAACAGGTTTTTGCATTTATAACATTTTGTGATAATTTTTTCTCTTAAGGATGGCGAATAGTAAAATCATGAAAAGAAATATGTTCATTTAACTTGAAGTTTTCTGTAAGGATGATATCCCTGAATGTTTTCTCATCCTCAATTCTGTGGGCCCTGGGCTACTTCATCCAAAAACCTAGTCCTCTAAAGAAATCAGAAACACTGCCCTGAATAAAGATCATTGCTCTGTGAGAAAGCCTACATTTCTGACTTTGAGTTCAGTAATCCACAGGACATACAGAATTGTGAGTTGAGTTCAAAGTTTAATAAATGATTTTATTTCTGTTTCATCTGCAGTTGTATGTAGAACTAAACTTAGAGTCTTATAGCCATTTACATTTATTCAGACCATTTGGTGAGAAATGTCTAGAAAGTATATTTTATGATTCAGCTACAGTGATTACTGAGGCAGTTGGCTTTTGAATTTTTAGAAAGCTCTGTATTTGAACCCAAACAGCATCCTAAAATAAAGTATGACTTATATTACTAGGTATTTTAAGATCCTCAACTATGTCCATTGAAGAACTTCTTTATTTCTTAGTAAACTCTAAAAGAACACTTTAATTGTAACACATCAAATTTTGCCGGTTCCAGTGTCACTATTCATTATGGGAGGTTCTACTATGAGTTGGAAAGTCTGTTAAATATTTCACTTGCAATTTGTTTAAATTCATAAAGGGACTAATCGAGGATTACAGTGAAATCTGACCCCATAGGCAACTTTATACATATATATATATATTTTTTAGGGCCACACTTGCAACATATAGAAGTTCTCAGTCTAGGGGTCAAATCAGAGCTGCAGCTGCTGACCTACACCACAGCCACAGTAATGTGGGCTCCAAGCCATGCCTTCGACCTACACCACAGGAACGCTGGATCCTTAACCCACTGAGTGAGGAAAGGGATCAAACCCACGTCCTCATGTATACTACTCAAGTTCATTACAGCTGAGCCACAACAGCGATTTCCTTTAATACATTTTTAATATAGTTGATTTATAGAGTTATATAAATTTATGCTGTATAGCAGTGACTCAGTCATATATTGACTATATATATAGTTATATATATAATCATATATGTATAGTCATATAAATATACATAATTTTATTGTAATTTTTTCCAAAATGGTTTATCTCAAGAGATTGGGTATAGTTCCTTCTGCTATACAGTGGGAACTTGTTTATCAATGCTAAATATAATTGTTTGGAGTTCCTGTTGTGGCAGTGAGTTATGAACCCGACTGGTATCCACGAGGATGCAGAGTTTGATCCCTAGCCTCACTCAGTGAGTTAAGGATCTGGCTTTGCTTTGAGCTGTGGTGTAGGTTGCAGTGTTTGCATTCAGTGTTGCTGTTGCTGTGGCTGTGCTGTAGGCCAGAAGCTGCAGCTCTGATTCGACTCCTACCCTGGGAACATCCACATGCTGCGGGCATGCCCCTAAAAAGCAAAGCAAAGAAAAAAAGTAAACGTAATTGTTTTTCATCTACTAACCTCAAACTCCCAGTCCATCCTACTTCCTCACCCTCCCCCTTGGCAACCAAAAATGTGTTCTCTATGTCTGTGAGTCTGTTTCTGTTTTGTAGATAGGTTCTTTTGTGCCACATTTTGGATTCTACATATAAGTGATATTATATGGTATTTGTCTCTCTCTTTTTTACTTCTTTTAGTAGGAGAATCTCTAGTTGCATCCATGTTGCTGTGAATGGCATTATTTCATTGGTTTTATGATGGAGTAGTATTATATACAATATTCCCTTGATGGCAGAGTAGTATATGTGTATAATATATATCACATATGTAACATATCATATTTATCACATCTTAACCCATTCATTTGTCAGTGGGCATTTAGGTTGTCTCTATGTTTTGGCTATTGTGAATAATGCTGCTATGAAGACACAGTCGCATATATCTTTTTGAATTATAGTTTTCGTCAGATATATGCCCAGGAATGGGATTGCTGGATCAGATGGTAGTTCTATATTTAGTTTTCTAAGGAACCTCCATACTGGTTTCCATAGTAGTTGTACCAATTTGCATACCCACCAACAGTATAGGAGGGTTCCATTTTCTCCACACCTCTCCAGCATTTGCTATTTGTAAACTTATTAAGGATAATCATTCTGACTGGTGTGAAGTGGTAACTTATTTTAGTTTTGATTTATATTTCTCTGATAATTAGCAGTTTTGAGCATTTTTTCATGTGCCTTTTGGTCATCCATATGTCTTCTTTGGAGAAATGTCTAAGTCTTCATTTTTACATTGGGTTGTTATTTTGTTATTGTTGAGTTGTGTGAGTTGTTTATGTATTCTGGAAATGAAACCTTTTTGGATGCATAATTTGCAACTATTTTCTCCCATTCTTTAGGTTGTCTTTTCTTTTTTTGTCTTGTTTTTGTTTTTGCTTTTGTTTTTTATGGTTTCTTTTGCATTGCAAACTCTTTTAAGTTTGATTAGGTCTCATTGGTTTATTTTTGTTTTTATTTCTGTTGCCTTGGGAGACTGACCTAAGAAAATATTTGTATAGTTTATGTCAGAGAATGTTTGGCCCATATTCTCTTCTAGGAGTTTTACAGTGTCATGTCTTAGATTTAAATCTTTAAGCCACTTTGAGTTTATTTTTGTGCATGATGTGAGGATATGTTCTAGTCATTGATTTACATGCATCTATCTACTTTTCCCAGCTCCACTTGCTTAAGAGACTTTTTCTCATTTTATATCCTTGCCTCCTTTTTCAAATATTAATTGACTATAGGTGTCTGGGTTTATCTCTGGGCAATCTATTCTGTCTCACTGATTGATATTTCTGTTTTTGTACCAGTACCACAGTATTTTGATTATCGTGGCTTTGTAGTATTGCCTGAGGTCTGAGAGAGTTATACTTCCTGCCTTGTTATTGTTTTTTTGTTTTTGTTTGTTTGTTTTTGGTTCAGGATTTCTTTGGCAATTCTGGGTCTTTTAATGGTTCCATATATATTTTTGAAGTATTTGTCCTATATCTGTGAAAAATTTCATGGGTAATTTGATAGGATCACATTAAATCTGTAGGTAGCTTTGGATAGTATGGCCATTTTATTAATATTAATTCTTCTAATCCAAGGGCATGGATATCTTTCCATTTGTTTCAATTCTCTTTAATATCCTTTATTAATGTTTTATTTATTTTTATTTTTATTTTTTTTTGTCTTTTTGCCTTTTCTAGGGCTGCTTCCATGGCATATGGAGATTCCCAGGCTAGGGGTCTAATTGGAGCCATAGCCACTGGCCTACGCCAGAGCTACAGCAATGCAGGATCCAAGCTGCATCTGCAACCTACACCACAGCTCACGGCAATGCCAGATCCTTAACCCATTGAGCAAGGCCAGGGATCAAACCCGCAACCTCATGGTTCCTAGTTGGATTCGTTAACCACTGCACCATGACGGGAACTCCTTATTAATGTTTTATAATTTTCAGCATAGGAGTTGTTCACCTCCTTGGTCAGGTTTATTCGTAGGTATATTTGTGTGTGTAATTTTAAAAGGTATTTTTTTTACATTCCTTTTCTGATACTTCATTGTTAGTATACAAAAAATGCAACAGATTTCTTACTGTTAATCTTATATCCCTCTACTTAACTATATTTGTTGATCAGCTTGAGTAATTTTTGTGTGTAATCCTTAGGGTTTTCTATATATAGTATCATATAATCTGCATATAGTCACAGTTTTACCTCTTCCCTTCCAACTTGAATTCCTTTTATTTCTTTCTCTTGTCTGATTGCTATGGCCAGGACTTCTAATAGTATGTTGAATAAAAGTGGTAAGAGTTGTCTTGTTCCAGATTTTGGCAGGAAAGGATTTCAGCTTTTCTCTGTTGAGTATTATATTGGCTGTAGGTTTGCCATGGATGTCTATTATTATATTGAGGTGGGTTACTTCTATACCCACTTTGGTAAGTTTTTATCATGAGTGGATGCTGGATTTTGTCAAATCATTTTTTTGCATCTATTGACATGACCATGTGGTTTTTGACTTTTCTTTTGTTAATTTGTTGTTTTACATTGATTTATTTGCAAATGTTGGACCATAGTTGTGGACTTGGGTGAATTCCATTCAGTCATGACATATATCTTTTTTATGTGTTGTTGGATTTGGTGTGCTAAATTTTTGTTGAGAATTTTTGTATCTGTATTCATCAAAGATGTTGGCCTGTAATTTTCTCTTTTGGTGATGTCTTTGTCTGGTTTTGGTGTTAGGATGATGATGGCTTCATAGAATATCTTTGGGAGTGTTCCTTTCAGAGGCAACTTTTTGAACTTTGCACTATAACAGCCCTATATTGCAAAAATTGCTTTCCACCTTCCTTATGAATTCACACATTTTACCATTTCTGTATTTCACAGGCTCTGTGCTCTACTTTTTCAATGATTCAATAAAAACTGTTTCAATGCTTTAAAGAAATATTGAACTCTTTTTCCCTCAAACTTCTCCATCCAATTTGAAGGCACACAAAAGAGGGTGCCTTCAGTAACTTTTTTTTTGACACAACCTATTCTTCATTGCTGTTCTGATGCCAAAACAGGCTTGTCAAGTAATGTCTACCCACTCAAATCATTTGTGGCAGAGAGGTGTACATTAAAATAAATTAAAGTATGATAGCCACAGTAATTTAAAAACTTTCTCCTAACATGCTTTTTAATGTTTAGACTTTGGCATTTTATAACACTATAGAAAACTTTCAGAAATGTTGTCAGTTTTTTCTGCTCTCCTGGTTTCATCTTATCTGCAAATTAAATTATTGACAAGTTTTATGTAAAGTTTCTTGAAACATTTCATAGTTTGAAACTGTTGGCAGTTAATATACTGAGGCTACAAAAAGCAAATGCAAAGGAATTGGAATTCAGAGACCCTTATGTATCATTCAAGAAATCAGGATCCATGTTTTCTTCTAATATTTTTTGTGTGTTTTGGAAGAAAATAACTATGCATTCTGGTAGTTTTTAAATAACTTAATAGTTCCAAATATGGTTTTATATTTTTTCAAAAATAAAATGAACTTTCTTATGATTTTGAATTATGATATTTGTGAGGCTTTGAATAACAGTTTTAACAATACTGAATTACACAAAGTAATTTTAGGCTAAATTAAAAATAGCCATTTTGGCATTTATAGTTTTGAAATTTAAAAGTTTATTACACAAACATACTCATGCACATACACATATACATATGTGTGTATACAAATAGACACCCACAAATATACATACAAGATACTTTAAAAGACAGAATTTTGCACATCTTGCAGCAGTCTCTTATCCATAGAACAAGTCATCCATATGAGTGACTCTCTTATCCATCTACCTCATTCATCTTGACTTACAATAAATTTGTATTGACTGCTTAAAATATATAACAGAAATTTAAATCCTGAACTAATTTTAAACCACCATCTCACGTATATTGGTGTAAAAATAATCTCCACACACTAAAGGGCACTACAAAATAGTAGAGATTGTAGTAAGAAGCCACCTGCTTAAAATGCAAGAATGCTATTTGCTGATTGCATATTTGACAAGTTACTTAAATTCAGCTGTCTCAGTTTCCTTATGTGTAAAACATAAACAATATACTTCTCCTTTTAAGGTCATAATCTGGATGATGTGCTCATTGCTTTCACCAACAATCAGTTGGCCAGAATTTAATCACGTGGGTATAGCTTACCACATTGTCTAAGAAATGTGCTTTTTATCTTGAGTCTTATGTGCCTATCTAAAAATCAAAGGTAAATGATACTAGTTGATAGCCATCAGTCCATTCTCCAAACAATAGCAAAGAACAATTCTTTTAAACAATTAGATTTTGCCATTCTCCTTTTCCAAACTTTGTTAATAGCTCCCATTTCACCAAGATAAAAGCAAAAACTCAGCATTATGTCATTCTATGTTATTAGGCTTCCTATTTGAGCTAATAAATGTTTAAAAGTTTAGTCTCTGGGGAAAATGTGTGCATGTATACTTATATTATTTTACTACAAACTTTGCTAATATAAGAAATATGTGAAATGATCTACATTAATGTTCTTCATCAAAAATTCTCTACACTTTTAACTTCAGAATGAATTGTTATTTCTTTCAAAATCTGCTGTTTAATAATTCTATTCCCAACAGTAGCGTCTCAAGGTTAGGTTATACATAAATGTTTAATCACTATTCAATTCAACAAAATAGCCATTTGCATCATTAACAAAAAAGCGTAATTCTGACATGAATGCTTGTCGATATTTTTGTTTATGTTCAGAGTAAGATAAACATGAGACAATGAAAACATGTCCATGTTGGAATGTCTCTCATTAGCAGTGACAAGAGTGACCTCGTTGTAAATCAGTTGATAGTTTTTGAACACTAGAAGAAAATGCCCTTAATTTTTTGTCTTATTAACAATTTAACAGCTACAAACACAATGTAATTTTTAGTTTTATCTTCATTACTTAATATTCTTTATCACTATTTTTAAAAATGTGATAATAATCAATTAAGAAATCAACCATGATCTATATCAGTTGACAATTTCTATGTTATAGGCACTCCCACTGGGACTGATTTCATGACAGCAACATGACATCCTTGAATGTAAGTTTGAGAACAGGTATGCAGAAATGCACCATTATATAGTATTTTCAACATAATATCTTACCCCACTGATATGATCAATGCATGTAACTGCAAGATCATATATAGCGGTAAAATGTAATTATATAATTAGTAAGTAATGAGTTTTAAATATTTTATCTGATTTTAAATATAATTGATTAATTATAAGATATGTAGTTGATTTTTTTTAATGGTTAGAATGATAACAAAATTTCCAAGTCACCCAGTCTCATTTTACAGTGTGATCATTTTCTATCTAGCAGAAATGGTGATGAATATCATTATCAGAATTCTTTACTAGAAAATATGTAAAATAAATTTTATATTTCTAATGAGTGCCCCTCAGGAGTGATATTGTACTGTTTTTGAGAGTCATCTTCTCAGTAACATGTCAGTGCCAAATGAAGTTGCCTTTAATTATCCACATACATGAAATTTGATGACTAATGATCATTTTACACTTTCCAGCATTAAAAAAATATATTGTAAAAAATTAAAACAAGTACTAGTGGACCAAAAATTCAAATCTGTTTCTCAAAACAAGAGCAAACTCATAGATGAACATGTATTCAATTTCAAAAAATGAGATTTCACCCATTAGCTTTATTGGTCTATAATTCTTGCAAGGCAGAATGAGGCACTCTTTTATTTTTAGCCTTAAGCAGTCTCACATTTTTCACTCTTCTGCTTCATAAACTCCAGTAGATTGGATTATAAATACTAAACTAGTGGGATCTGCTAGCAAGTTCTGAAGTCTTTATCCACCTTTGGATTTCTGACTATTTCTTTTAGAGAACTTCAAACCTATTCCTTCCTTTCTTAACTGCTGACTGCAGGCAAAGTCTTTCAGCATTCATGCTTTTTCTCTCTTTTCTCTAATAGTGCAGATCAAATACAAAGGTTATGCATATGTCATGATTAATCATGACACAAAAGGATTAGATAGAAAAGTAGGTACTTCCATTGCGAGAGGTTTCTAAACTTGGAAAAGGAAGTCATTGGAATTTTGCACAATATTCTTTTGGTGATAGGGTTTGTTTTGATTTAATAGGAGTTGAAGAAGGCAAAGGAACTAGATCTTGGCAAATCAGCAAGATTAGTGCTAGTGTGCTAAGGAATGAAGAGTTTTGATGTATATTCTCTCTTATTGAGACTATTTATGAGACCATGAGAAAGTCATGGATACTACTACCAAAATTATTTTATTCATTTAAAAAATGTTTGGAACTAGGTGTTCTATCGTATTTAAGTTATCTGTAATTTTATTAAAATATGTTTGTTTTATGGAGTTCCCCTCATGGCTCTCAGTGGCTCAGTGGAAACAAGTCTGACTAGCATCCATGGGGGCGCAGGTTCAGTCCCTGGCCTTTCTCAGTGGATTAAGTACCTGGCAGTGCGGTGACTGTGGCATAGGCCTGTGGCTACAGCTCCAATTGGACCCCTAGCCTGGGAACCTCCATATGCTGAGGTGCTGCCCTAAAAAAAAGACAAAAAAAATTTGTTTTATAAAAATGGGTAGTAGTATGATTGAAAATAATAGGAAGTGTCTTGCCTTCCAAAGAAAAAAAAGAAATTATAGTAAGTCCAGTCTTATTGCTAATAAGTGAACCTAGTGCAAAATATACTATGGTGACATTTTTTAGCAAGGCAATTTTGTAATTTTTTTAGAAAATTTTGATCAAGCAAAATTTGTATTCATACTATGTTTTTCATCTTCTTTTAAATGGCTTCTTCCCAGATAACACTATACATGTGTTACATCTTAAAAGTTTTGCACTCAACTAAAAATTAGTCTTTCTAATGTTTTCAGAAATGAGTTCTCAGAACAATAACTTGCATATATGTAGCATGTAATTATTAATAAATTATATGCTGAGTTTATTAATATGGAATTATCACCATTGGCAATAAGAAATCCCAGGATAAGAGACATCAGGAGAATACACATGCTTCTAATAGCTTCTGAAGGTCAAAGCTGGAAATGAACTCACTGTCTTACAACAACTGTAGTTGATGTTTCTCTTTATTCTATACTTGCTGCCTCCAGTTTCAAAGTGCCTTTTATCAGTTTGATGCAGAACAGGATAGATCCATGAATTGTGTTACAAATGCAGAGTCTATGCAATGCTAAGTGGGAAATGAGCTTCAGTGATTTTTAAAATGAGGATTTGGGAAAATATAAAATGGCAATTGCAACTGATCTAAGAATTCATAAAAGGCAAGATAAAACAAAGTATTGGATCCATATTTAGGCATACAATCATCCACTCCATTTTAATAGGGCTGATTACCTAGTATTAACTAAAATTAAAAATTAAAAACCTGTCTATTGATATAACATGTAGTTCTGGGTGATCCCCCCAAATTTTTAACCCTTGAGTCATATAAGAAAAATTAGAAAGAAATGGTAAAAGGATTTGTGGAAATTCTGGATGTAAAAAATGGATACATTTAGCCCCAATGCCAATATGCTGTAATAACTGTGAAGAAAGAGCAATTACATTAGATGTAGTCATTTTCAATTCTTTCCACATCTGATAATTTAGAAAATACACATATATATGTAAATGTGTTTATGTGTAGGTGCAAGTGTATATCCTCCCATGCCACCTTTTTATATTAAATTTACCATTAATATGGACAGAAAAAAAATCCAGATTAAAAATACATTTTAAAAATTATTTTCCTATCAATGTGTTTGATTTGTTTCTGGTTCACTACACATTTTTCATTTATTTACTGTGTGCTGAGGATTAGGCAATTTATTTGGCTACACTGGAGAAACAGATAAGGTTACTGTCCTCATGGAGTGGTTAGTCTTGTGGGGGAGACAGATATTAACTCAATAATCACCATTTAGATATAACATTACAAATGGAGGGTAAAGTTTCACTAAAAACCAAAAGTAGCATAGATTTAGGTTGATTCATAAAGTTTGTGCTGTTTGCTCACATAGGTAACTTTAAGGCTGTGTTGAATTTCTTAGGTAGCAGTATATAATTATGATCCTTAAAAAACAATGTAGAAGTATATGTGAATTTTTCCTTTAATATAGACTTTAAAAGACAGAGGAAAGATACACCAGGTTGTCTAATGATGCTAAGTAAAGCTTGCCTTCCATGACAACTATATTAGATATATGAAAGAAGTCTTAAAATTAGCTTGAAAAATTTTAAGGTGTTTTTAATTGTGGCTTATATTATCTTTTCACCTTAGCCTGAAATAATTCAAATGAAACCCAAAGACATGCATCAACCCATGACCCAAGACAAAGATGTTACCATTATCTAGGAAAGTATATTGAGACATAGTGGCTAGGCTTTTTAATAACTATTTTAGTCAAATCTTGAATTATTTTTAATAGCTTCACTTAGGCATAGCCAGAAATGGTCTTTGGATTAATGATGTTCCTGATATTCCTTACTCCTAGAATTAATGAATTGGAACAAAGCGCTAGAGTCAGCAACGGAAGTAAATATTGTACATCAATTTTAGATGAAACTTAACAAGTTTTCATATAAAGAGGAGATGCAGCAATGTTATTGTACCTATCTTTTGTTTTGTTATTGTTTTTTCTAGAGGCTTAGAAAATAGAATAATCATATTTTAGCTTACATTTCATTTCTTAATAAGTTTTAGCCATTAATAAATTGTAATTGAAAGTTGAATTGTATATTGGATAGAGATATAGGAACTCTCTTGTATTTTGGACACTTAAAATTTATATTTTATTTATCTGTTGTGTTCTGAGGATTCATGGTGATTTGTCTTCATGTGAAATCTTTTTTATTTAATGACTTGGTATTCACTGGGATTCTTGAATTGCACGAATAATGTCTTTCATTACTTAGTTCTGGAAATTTCTCCCTTATATTTTTCTTTCCTGTTGTTTCTCCTCTACTTTTTGCAGTCCCCTCTGAAGATCTCTTGCATAGTTTCCATATGTTTTACTTTGCTGCTGGATAGGTTCTTCAGGATGTATTTTCCAGTTTTTAAAACTATTATTAGAGCTGTGTCTAAACTTATATATACACCATCATCCATCATTTTCCTTTCCTAAAATTTTTATTTTTTCCAAGTTTACTTTGTGGGTTTTTTTGTTTTGTTTTGTTTTGTTTTGTTTTCTCGTATAGTTTCTTCCTTTTGACCTTTCCTCATCTTGTAACTCCCTAGCTCTATTTAAGTTCCTAAAATGTCTTTAAAGTTGAAGTAAACAACAAATACAGTGTGTAAAATTTAAATGTAAAGATCAATATGTTATTACAGAGTGAGCACTTATGAATTGTTACTGAGGTCAAAAGATAGTATATTTCCAGCAGTCCTTTCTTCATATGCTTTTCAAATTAAGACTTCCTCCCTACTGTGTAAAGGTAATTACTATCTTGAATTTTATGGCAACTGTTATCATAATTGCTATGTTTTTACTCTGAAACACAACCACAATGAGTGTAAGTAATTTTGCTGGTTTTTGAAAAAGTACAATCCTTCAAATTAATTTTCTTTCACTTAGAAAGTATATTTGTGGCATTCATCCAACCTGTGTTTTAGTTGTAGTATTTTCTTTTTTTCTTTTTGTCTTTTTAGGACCACACCCGCAGCATATGGAGGTTCCCAGGCTAGGGGTTCAATCAGAGCTATAACCATTGGCCAATACAGAGCAACATGGGATCTGAGCCTTGTCTGTGACCTAGACCACAGTTAAGGCAATGCTAGATCCTTAACCCACTGAGCACGGCCAGGGATCAAACCTGCGTCCTCATGGATGCTAGTAGGGTTAGTTAACTGCTGAGCCATGATAAAACTCCTAGTTGTAATATTTTCATTTTCATTGATTAATTTGGTGGGACTATAATATTTCGTTTGTACATTCTATTCTTGTTTAGACATTAGTTGTTTTTTTTTTTTCCCCGTTTGGGGGGAAATTACAAAAAATAACTTATGAAATTCTTGTTATGCAGACTAGAAAATAATTAACAATTTTTTAAATTAAATTCTAGGAGTACAAGGACTTTCTCAGAGAACATATGGAACTTCAACTTTACTAGATGATGTTGAATCATTTTCCAAATTAGTTGTACCACTGTTCATTTCCATCAGCAGTGCACATGTATGTCCAGTGTGCTACATTGTCACTAACCCCTGGTGCTGTCAATATTTTTTTAAGTTTAACCATTTGTGTAAAATTCTTATTTTGGTTTTAATTTATATTTTTTAGGTTATGAACAATATGATCAAGTTTTCATGTAATTACTATACATTGGGTGCCTTCTTCCGCAAACTGCCATAAACACTGGGTATCTTCATTAAAGTGAATATTTGAATTCCATTCTTATTTTTTTCATTTATGACTTAAAGATTTTTAACACATTCTTTATTAGTTAAATGTTTTATGCATATCTTCTCCAACTCTGTCTTGTCTTTTTTCTCTTTTAATTGTTTTTGATGAAATGAGTTCTTAGTTTTAATGTGATATAAATGTTACCTTTCCTTTCATAGTATGTACTCTTCCATGTACTACTCCTAAAAACTCTCTTCTATAGTTAATGATATTTGCCTTGTTCCCTCTAGGGACCTTATTTTAATCTTTCGTAAATGTATATAATGTAACTTATAGTGAAACTTATACTGGATATGCTGGGTGTTAGAATTCTAATTTTTTTCCATGTAAGTATAGAATTTTCTTAACATCTTTTATTAAAAGGATGGGTCCTTTTTCTCTGTTCTGCAGTGCTGACTTTGTTCCAACCCATTCTCACACACAAGTGGGCCAGGTTCTCCTTTCACTGGCTAACTGTAGTATGCTTAGCATTCCTCCATTCTTCGACAAATTTTAATATCCAGTAGAAGAAATCTTCTTTTCTATTTCTTTAAAATGGTCTTGACTGTGATTGGCCCTCTATATTTCCCAAGAAATGTGAGAATATTTGTGAATCTACTTAATAAAACCTGTTGAGGTTTTTATTTATATCACATTAAGTGAATTGATGAGTGTGCACTGATGTCTTTACAGTTCTGTATAGTTCTATATCCTCCTACTTGGTTTTCTTTGCTTCATTAATATTTTATATTTTTTTGCATAGGAATCTCACACCTTTTTTTTAGAATTAATCTTAGATATTCAATATTTGATGATATTATGAATGATATTTTGTTTAAATTGTATTTTCTAGTAATTTTTGTTGGTGCGTGGTTAACACAAATAATTTGGACATAGTGAAATTTTCTGGAGGTGCTCATTAATCTCATTTATTTCAATAATTAATCAGATTCTGATTTTTTGGTGTATACAGTCATGTCATCTGCAAATAAGAAATCTTATATTTCTCTCTCTCTAATCCTGTAATTATTTATTTTTTTCACCTTTTGTGCTGATGGTTAATACCTTTTCAGTGTTGAATAAAGGCATTTCAGAAATAGAATTGTCTTTTCAATCCCAAAGAAAACGTTTTTAAAATTTTATCATTAACTATAGACAATAAGTTCCTACTGTATAGCACAGGGAACTATATCCAGTTTCCTGGGATAGACCATGAAGGAAAATAAAATATATATAAAACTAAGTATGGGTATGTATGACTGAATCATTTCGTTGTATAGTCAAATTTGGTGCAACATTGTAAATCAACTATACTTTAATAAAAATTTTTAAAAGATTTTATCATTAACTATAACAGTTTTTAAATAGTTTTTTGGAGATATCCTTATTCAGATTAAAGATCTCTTGTATTTCTCATATTACAATGAGTTTTTTAAAATCATGAATGTTCATTTAATCAAATAAAATAACATCTATTAAAATGATCAGATGTGGAGTTCCCGTCGTGGCGCAGTGGTTAACGAATCCGACTAGGAACCATGAGGTTGCGGGTTCGGTCCCTGCCCTTGCTCAGTGGGTTAACGATCCGGCGTTGCCATGAGCTGTGGTGTAGGTTGCAGACGCGGCTCGGATCCCGCGTTGCTGTGGCTCTGGCGTAGGCCGGTGGCTACAGTTCCGATTAAACCCCTAGCCTGAGAGCCTCCATATGCCGTGGGAGCGGCCCAAGAAATAGCAACAACAACAACAAAAGACAAAAAAAAAGAAAAAAAAAAAAAAAGATCAGATGTAATTTCTCCTATATTCAGTCATTGTGGTGAATTATGTTAAATGTTTTTTTTAATGTCATGCAGACCTTATACTACTGAAATAAATCCAGATTGTTTATTATGAATTAAATTTTATATTATCTGGATTTTGCTTCTTAATATTTTAAGATCTATGGACCTGTATTCATTAGCTATATATATTTTTTTCTTTTTTGAAATGGCACAGTATTGACGTCAGGATTTTACTAGACACATTTTTTTATTCCTCTTATTTTACTTTCTAGAAGATTTTGATAAAATTTGCAAATTTAAAAAATCAATTTGTGTAGAATTTATATGTGTAAGCTACAAAATTTTGATGAAAGAAATTAAAGACTCAAATAGGAGTTCCCATTATGGCTCAGTGATTAATGAACCCACTAGCATCCAGGAGGACGTGCGTTTGATTCCTGCCCTTGCTCAGCGGGTTAAGGATCTGGTGTTGTGGTGAGCTGTGGTGTAGCCTGCAGACTTGGCTCGTGGCTACAGCTCCAATTGACGCCGAGACTGGGAACCTCCATATGCCGCGAGTGTGGCCCTAGAAAAACAAAACAAAACAAAACAAAATATGGAAGGGGTATTATTTGTTAATGGAGATAAGACTCAATATTGTTGTCAATTCTTTCTAAATTGGTCTATAGATTATTGCAATTCCAATCAAAATCCCAGCATAACATTTTATAGATAATAAAAATACTACCAAATTTCATGGCACAATATACTGTAATCCTGACAGTATGGGATTGGTAAAATAATAGACAAGTAGGTCAGTGAAACAGAAAACAGAGCCCAGAAAAGGGGAAAGATAAATAATATATAGTTAAGTAATTTATCACAAAGGAGAAAGATAAATTTATTGCAAAGGTTAACAAATGGTATAAAAAAATTAGATGTCTATATGCAAAAAGAAAAACAAGGGAAATACAGACTTTACACTTTTTTTATAAAAATTAACTTGAAATATAAAATGCAAAATTATAAATTCTAACTTCTAGACAGCTGCAACTCTAGTTCAACCCCAGCCCAGGAACTTCCATATGCCGCAAGTACAGCCATACAAAAAGGAAAAATACAAAACAAAGCAAAAGTTGACTTCCATGAAAGACACTACTTTTAAAAAAATCAGTATATTAGCCAAGGACTGAGGAAAATATTTACAAAACACATATATGATAGAGGAATGGTACCCAGTATTTTCAAAGAACTTTTCTAACTCAACAATAAAGTCTAATATGGGCAAAAGATCTAAACAAACACCTTAATGAGAAGGTATGTAGATGGTAAGTAAGCATATGAAAAATGGTGCTCAACGTCATTTGTAACTAGGGAACTACATGTTAAAAACAAAAATAAAATGTTACTGTGTACCTATTAAAATGGTTAAAAATCTAAAAATACAACAGTATTAGTTGATAGTGAAGATGTAAAACAACAGGAATTCTCATTCTTTGTTGGTAGAGATAAAAATGGTACAGTCACTTTACAAGACTAGCTAGCAGTTTCTTCCAAACTAAAGAGTTTTACCACATGCTCCAACAATTGCATTCCTAGGTATTTATCCAAATGATTTGAAAATGTGACCACACAAAAAACTGTTCATGGATGTTTTAGCAACTTTCTTTACAACCACTGAAAACTGGAAGCAATCAAGGTGTCCTTCAAAAAGACTTTTTAAAAGTGTGGTTCATCATACAATTATATTGTATTCTAAGATAAAAATGAATTAGCTATTGAGCCATGAAAATCACAGAAGCATCTTAAGTGCACATTGCCATTTTAAGAAGCCAGTCTTAAAATGCTACATAATATATCATTCCAATTACATATCCAAAAATGCAAGGTTATTAGTGACTGTAAAAAATTAAATTGTTGCTTTTTTAATGCAGAGAGGATAAATAGGTAAATAGGATAGTGTTTAGGGTGGTGAAACTATTGTGTAATGATCTTATAATACTAGGTACAAGACTTTAAGCATAGAACTTTCCATCACAGAGAATTAACCTGCATGCAAAATGTTTTTAAAACTTAGTGGTTGAGGTGATTCACCAATGGAATGCAGAATGTGACAAAATATGGTACATTACAAATGAATGAAACAGTCTCACTGAATGAGTGGGGGAAGACTAAGTTACATAACTTTTGAAGAGTAGAGTGTTTTTTTAAGACTGTAGGCAATAGAAACTGTAGCTAAGCCCCATAATGTAGTTGATAAAGATACTTTCCATGAGGGTACAGACTAAAAATTCGGATACCCCTATATAAGTATCCTGAAAATAAATGGTCGAAAAACTGTGAAGGTCTTATTTCTCTCTCTCAGTGTGGGAGATTATAGATGAGCAAAGGAGAAGTGTAGAATGATCCATATAACAGAATGGAAGGTAACAGATTAGAGTTGAGGACAGGTCTGTGTGCTCTTCATCCCTAAAACCCATAAGCCCAGTATAAACATGACAAGAACAACAGAAAATTCTAATTGAAGAGCATTCTACAAAATACCTGAGGACTACTCTTCAAAACTGTCAAAGTCACCAAAACCAAAACTATCTGAAAAAACTGTCACAGGTAAGAGTAGCCTAAGGAAACATGAAAACAAAATGTAATGTGGTACCGAAGGCAGAATCCTCTGTGGAGAAAAGACATTGGGTAAAAACTAGAGAAATCTGAATAATAGTAGTGTATCTGTTATACTAGTACGGTAATTTTTTTTTTTTTTTTTTTTTTTTGTCTTTTTGCCTTTTCTAAGGCCACTCCCACGGCACATGGAGGTTCCCAGGCTAGGGGTCTAATCAGAGCTGTAGCCACAGGCCTACGCCAGAGCCACAGCAACGTGGGATCCGAGCTGCGTCTTCGACCTACACCACAGCTCATGGCAACGCCAGATCCCTAACCCACTGAGCAAGGCCAGGGATGGAACCTGCAACCTCATGGTTCCTAGTCAGATTCGTTAACTACTGCGCTATGACTGGAACTCCCTATATGGTATATGTTAAGGTAAAATGGGTGTAAGGCATATAGGAACCTTCTATACTATCTTCTCATTTTTTTTTAAATCTAAAACTGTTGTAAATTTAAAAACAAAAATCATCTTTTAAAAACAGCTCACAATCTAGAAAGTCAAATTATTATTTATACTATGCAATGTTAAGAGATTTAGTCTGGGTTATACTGAAAATCTCCATTGTAAAATTTGTCACTTTTTCCCAGTTTCCACAGTATGCTCCTGAGAAGAAAGTTACTACAGTCAGGCCACACTTAAGGAGTGGGAGCTGTGCTCCACTTTCTTGAAAGTATAGTATCTGTGTATATTACTTGGAATTGCTCTGCATAAAATATTTTTCTCTTCTCTGAATACTCAAACCTGTAGGATCCTTAAAAACTGTTAAGTATTTGTGATAATTATAATGATAGTGTAAATCTCTCTCTGTAGGCAAACTTATAGTATAGGCATTATTTTTCTTCATTTTGCAGATGAAGAAATTAGATTGAACTTTTGACAGCAAAGTGACTTTTCTAAAATCATTCAAGTTGGTCTGGGTCTGAAATATGATCTATTTAAACACTATAACTATTTCTCTGTCATAACTGTGTATAAGAAACATTTTTTGAACATTACTTTAAAAATCAATTATTTCTTGGAGTTCCCATCGCGGCACAGTGGTTAACAAATCCGACTAGGAATCATGAGGTTGTGGGTTTGAACCCTGGCCTTGCTCAGCGGGTTAAGGATCCAGCATTGCTGTGACCTGTGGTGTAGGTCACAGATGCGGCTCAGATCCCATGTTGCTGTGGCTGTGGTGTAGGCCAGTGACTACAGCTCCGATAGACCCCCAGCCTGAGAACCTCCATATGCCGGGGGTGCAGCCCTAGAAAAGGCAAAAAAAAAAGCAATGATTTCTTGGACATAAACAATTGAGTGAAAAAGTTTAGGGATTATGCCTTGACTCATGATTATTAAAAACAAACAAAAAACACCTCAAAAAAAATAAAGGTGTATACTAAAAGTTAAGAATTTGAGGCTTGAAAATTAATAAGTTTGATAGCTGGAGGATGTATGAGTTGACAGAGCTTCAAATAAAGGGGATAGCATATATAAAAGTGATAGCATGTCATACAAAAGTAGTACATGGCATTTCAAGAGGTCCAAGGTAGTTTAGGGTTGCTTGAGCAGGGGATGCATTTGGAATCACAATGAAAAATGAAGCTGTGGAAGTCAGCAAAGGTTAAATAGTTAAGCAACCCTGTATTCATCACAAAATTATTTGCAATAGCTAAATCATGGGAACAACCTAAGCATCCACTGATAGAATGGATAAAGAAATGTATATATATAATATAATGAATATACTAAATAAATATACATATATATACTATTCAGCCATGTTAAAAATTCTGCCATTTGTAACCTTCTGAATGGACCTTAATAACATTATGGTAAATGACATAAGTCATGCAGGGAAAGACAAATACTGTATGATCTCCCTTATAGATGGAATCTAAAAACTGTACTCATAAGAGGAGATTAGTTGCGGAGAGTAGATTTGGGGGCAGGGAGTGCGGGTAAAAGAGTAATGAAAATGCATAAAGGTGGTCAAAGAGTACGGACCTCCAGTTATAAGATGAATAAGTCATGGGGACATAATGAAATAATGGTAACCATAGTTAACTATACTGTATCATATATTTGAAAGCAGCTAAGAGAATAGATCTTACAAGTTCTCACACACATACACAAGTAACTATGTGAGGTGATGGATTGATGGATGTTAACTAATCTTATTGTGGGAATCATTTTGCAGTGTATACTGATATCAAACCATTATGCTGTCCATCTCAAACTTACACAGTATTATATGTCAATTATATCATAATCAATTTGGGGGAGGAAGGAGCCGTTAGCAGTTGTTAATGACTGAGAGATTGGTTAACAGGTGTTCCTGGTAATCTAATTAAGAGTCGATGAAGCATGAACAGCTGAAATAAACAGGCATGTATGAATTTCAGAAATATGGAGAAGAGGATTCAATACTATTTGAATCCTAAATGAATATGATACAATTTAAAAAGGTAGTTCATTTTTGTAGGACTCCCAAGTTGTCAGCTGAGAACTCAGATCAAAGCTTTTAACTAATACAGAGAAAAATAAGGTCCAAATATGAGAGTAAAATTATGAACTTAGTTTTTTATATGATGTTGTTTGAAATCCCTGAGAATTTCCCCAGAGTAAATATCAAACAGGTAAGTGGACATTTAATGCCTTTCAGGAAGTTCCTTGGCTAATAATATAGACATGGAGTTAACCAGGGTTCAGTTTCAGATAATGTCCAAACTGATTTCTGTAGAAAGAAATTCATTGCAAATTATTTTAGATCGCACCCCTAACTGATAATCTGTCTAAAGGAACAGACTCTGGCCTGAACTTCTAGGTTAAGGGGACTCAGCCAAATTCCAAAAATCTACTGAATCAGGGAGCCACTTGGCTAATAACCAAACTACACTCCCTACTTTATGATTAAATGAACTTCCACTAAGATACTGACTTCAATATTATCCTAGTGTAACCACTACTCACGGCAGCAAAACACATGCTTATTACCCACCTTGCCTGCTAACATCTGTTAGAGGCAGAATGATGGACCCGGGAAGCTGGGACTGTTACCTAAGATGGCATAAAAAGGGCTTTGCAGATTGTAATTAAAGGTGTGAACCTTGAGATGGGTAGTGTTCTGATTATACAGGTGGGCCCAACTTGTAGGAGTTGGTCATCAAGAGGACATGACCAGTAGTTGACCTGAGGGCTGGGCCCTGGAAATCACAGGGTCCTCAAGGAGATTAGAAAGAGGTGTGGTAACCAAGAATCCTTATTCTGTGCAGGCATAACTAGAAGTCAGGCCTCTGCAAGTTTTTAGAGGAGCTTAGCATGATCTGAGAGTGGAGTTTTCAGCCCTCTAATGTCAAAACTCACCAGGTGGTCTTCTCTGTGCTCAGCCAGTTTAGCTCATCCTAGACAGACTGACTTCAAGATCCTGGAAAACAATTCTTATTGTCAGGCAAACATCTTGTTGTTTAGGATACATGTTACTTAGAGGACAGACAAGTCTTAAAAAGGCCTTTATTAGTTAATGCAGGTTAGAGAAGAAATGGATTTAACCAATGATAACCCATGATTTCTCATCTGAATAGACTATGTGACCGAACCCCCTGAAGACCTCTCCATAAACTGTTCAGATTCTAGAGGAGGAATTCGGTCATCTCTCGTATGGCCACCCAAGACAAGCCTCCTCTGTAAGTTCCTTTGCTTGTTAAAACCGCCATCTTTCAATCTGGAATGGCCTGCCTATTTCCCTGTCCTCCACCTACAGAAGTCAATTTCCGAATTTACCAGAGAGCGCCTCAGTTTGTAAACCAACACCAAACTAATCACACAGGTTCTTAAAAGCAGGGAGTCATTTACAGCTGCAGTGAATCAGAGATTAAACATGAAAAGGACTCAGTTCACCTGGCTGTTGGCTTTTAAGATGGAGGAAGGCAGCCAGAAACCAGCAAACAGGAAGGTCTCAAGAAGCTGCTTCTAGAGAAAGTTTTCTCCAACAGAAATACAGCCTTGCTGACGACTTGATTTTGTGCACTGAGACCGATGTTGGACCTCCAATCTACCGCACTCTAAGGTAAAAAACAAAAAACAAAAAATTGCGGGGGTTTATGTATACCTAAAATAGGCTTTAAACTTTTTTAAATGTCTTAATGGTGGTAAAATATGCAAAACATAAACTTTACAATTTTAATTGTTTTAAAGTGTATTGTTCATTAGTGTTAAGTCTATTAACAGTGCAATGTTGTGTAACCAATCTCTGGAGCCATTTTCATCTTAGAAACTGAAATTCTATCTCCATTAAATGATAATTCTCCATTCCCTCTCTCCTTCCAACCCCTGGTCACCAACTTTCTACCTTTTTTTTCCTATGAATTTGAGTGCTTTGAATATCTCGTATAAAAGAAAACTTTTTTTGTCCTTTTGTGCCTGGCTTATTTCACTTGGTGTAATGTCTTTAAAGTTTATGCTTGTTGTTGCATATGTTCAAGTTGTCTTTTTTTTTTTTTTTTTGAGTAATACTCCATGGTATGAATATACTTTATTTTCTTTTACAAATTCATTCTTTAGTGGATGCTTGGATTGCTTTTATCTTTTGGCTATTTTAAATAATGCTGCTGTAAAATGAGTGTACAAAGTAATGCTTTAAGCCACCATGTTTGTTGGAATCATTTGTTAATATTTTGTTGAAGATGTTTGCATCTGTGTTTAACAGGGATATTGGCCTGTAATTTCTTAGTGGCGTCCTTGTCTAGTTTTGGTTTCAGGTTCATTACAACTGTCCTTATAAAAAGTGTTTACAAGTGTTCTTGGAATTCCCATTGTGTCTCAGTGGGTTAAGGTCTCAGTGTTTCTTTGAGGATGCTGCTTTGATCCCTGGCCTTACAGTGGGTTAAGAATCTGGCATTACTGCAAGCTAAGTCCTCGGTAACAGATGCAGCTGGGATTCATCTCTTAGCCTGGGAGCTTCCCTATGCTGCAGGTGTGTTGTGGCCATAAAAAAAAAAAAAAAGTGCTCTGTGGGGAGAGGGGTGGAGGCAGGGGTGGGAGGATAGGGATGGGGGTTGTTGAGTGAGAGTTTGAGAAGGGTTGGTATAAATTCTTTGAACCTTGGGTAGACTTTACTGATGAAACTATCTGGTGCTGGACCTATGTTTGTTGGGAAGTTTTTGACTACTGATTTAGTCTCCTAACTTCTCTATTCAGATTTTTATTTATTCTTGATTCAATAATAGTAAGTTGTATGTTTTTAGGAATTTATTCATTTCTTCTAGGTTTAAACCATTAAGCTTGTATTGTTTCAGCAGCAAAAGAGAACAAACATACTTCATTTATGTCTTTTTTAGATCCTAAGTGTATTTATGTGTTGAGTATATCCTAAGTAACACTTAGCACAGCTAGCTGCATCTCTATAGTCAAGAAAGCTTACTAAAATAGAGCTTGAATGAACGTTAAAACAACCACTCCCCAATGACATCACAGGAGTTTTTGCTTTAAATACGGTAATTGATACCATGAATGTGGGTTAAGAATAAGTAAGAATTTTATTTGTTCCTTTTCATGGATTGAAGAGTTTTTGCAAGGTGAGTAGAGGGAAGGACCTAATTCATATGACTAGAAAGAATTGTTAAATTTATTTGTATGAGTAGTTCCCATCATGGCTCAGTGGTAACGAACCTGACTCATATCCATGAGGACGTGGGTTTGATCCCTGGCCTCACCCATGGGTTGGGGTCTGGTGTTGCTCTGAGCTGTGGTGTAGGTGACAGACACAGCTCAGATCTGGTGTGGCATTGGCATAGGCTGGCACCTGCAGCTTTGATTCGACCCCTAGCCTGAGAATGTGCGTATGCTATGGGCGCAGCTCTAAAAAGATCAAAAAAAATTTTATTTGTGTGAATGTGTGTTTATAAAGAGAGAATATGAATGGAAGACTATATGAATATCGTGTAGAAACAAAACGAATGATTTCTGAGGAACAGTCAAATGGCCAAAAGTGTCATCTAGCATAGAGGAGCCAAGAAAGGTAAGATTCAGAAAGGCAGAGGTCGTCACGTGGGTGAGAGCAGTTTCTGGAATTGATACAAACAGAAAAAGCACTGAAGTGAGGAGTGAATGAGGGATAGGGATTTTTTTTCCTTTTTTTGTACATAGTAACATAGATTGCTAATTGGAGAGTTCTTCCCAGTCAACATGCCTGTCTATCTTGGAGAATTTTAAAAGTTACACATGCTACATATCCCTGAAGTGAAATCTTAATCATAAGTAAAAAATCAACAAAACCATAGCATTATAGAGACGAAAATGTTAGTCTCAGTTTTTTCAAAAAGGTGGTTTCTGGTAGAAGAAGATATGAAACAACTTTATACATTAGTGGGGGACTTGTTCAGGTAATAATAATAATCAGCTGGAAAGATTGTGTTTGGCTGTTTCCCTGTAAGTGAAGGAAGGTCTCAAAAGCCACTCTGTCTGTCCCCAATTATAGAAGGCGTTTTCATAGAAGTCTCTTACAAGTGGTTCATTGTAGGCATTGAGTGGAGCACAGAGGAAACTTGAATTCATGACTGCAGTGTTGGGACAGAGAGTAGAAATAGAAATATCTAAAGGGAAGTAAAGATAACTGATGTCCTTGTGTAGTCAAACAAACTGTATATATTTTAAGAATGATTTTTAAACAAAGTCAGACAGGAAGGTGATAAGTGTTTTAGTAATTGGCATTTCAGTTGCTGTGCGCTCCACGGGGCTGCTTGCCTCGTAACAACACATGACAAATAGCCCCACGGTGCAAATTGAGGTGCTAGCTCATAATTTGCGACAAAGAGAGGAGATGTCTAAATTCTTGCTTCTTGGCCCCAGACTTCTTGGATTATGCAAGTGTTGCATTGGAGATGGAGAAGAGTATTTCGACCTCCCTTGTCATCATGGAGGAGGGATGATAGTTTCTTTACCTCTGGGCTGAAAAGAATCGCTTCCTCATAATGAAGTGTTTCTCAATGGAAAAATAGTTTTAAACATATTCTAATCCCACCGAACTCAAACCAGTACTAGTACTAGTACAATGGGGATCTTGGCTTCCCTATATAAGGCTGGAAACAGGAAAAACTGAGTAAATCCCCTTTCTCACTTTTTCATTTCCAGCCTGTACCAGACTTGCTAGGAGAAATTATGCTTGAATAATTTCAGAATTTTATTATATTGATTAGAAATAGTAACTACAGAACTGAAACTTTTTTTTTTGGAAGGGGGGTACAAAAATAACATGAGGGTTTTGTGATCTAAGTGAGCAAATAGGCTTTGAGTCTAGGTATAGGTTTTATCAGGAAGCAAGAAGCATCTATCCCCACAGAGCAGAATTCGACAACAGGTGTGAAGGAAATATATTGACTTTAACAGTGACACTGCATGAGTTCTGATCTTTCAACAAACTATACACACACTAAGCTTGTCTCCTCACTCAAGAACATGTGTGATCCAGAGAAAAAGCTCTTGGTCCCTTATATTCCCTCAGACTTTGCCCTAACTAACCTATTTGTGCTGATCTTCATTGCCTCCTTTGTTGAGTTTAAATATTGACTTTTTTACTTGTGAACAAATCCTCCCAGGTGTTCTGATCTTTTACTAGCTGAGGTCGGTTCTTGACAAGCACAGCTCTTGAGTCACAAATGTCAGTAATTGAAGAAGAGTTATGTTCTCACTGAATCATCATCTTAGTTAAGTAGCCCCTTAGTTGTCAGGTGCCATATCCTTCATGGAGTATTACTGACCCACATGTATCTAATCCCCAGTTAGCCAGGAACGCTGCTCCTTGGCCAATAAATGATTTATTCTCTCTCACTTAACTTGGTAGTTTGCCTCTTTACTATAGACCTAAAGGGAATAGCTGCCTTGACCTAGTTGCTTAATTTTCTGTTTTATTGGATTTTATATTTTCTGACTTAGAAGAAAAATAAAATAGGCTTCTCTGATCATGACATTATAAGTCATATGAAGATATTTTTTCCCAACAGAAGAAATCTGTTCTTTAAGTGTTTTGTAACATGCAGCATTAAACTGTCAAGATTCCCTCACCTAATAGTACATTTTGTTCAGTTCGCCATTTACATCTGTACTGGGAATGCACATTCAACAGTATTGCCAGCCAGACTGCACACACACACACAAAAATTATGGTGTCACTTTAGAAACTGAAGTGTCTATTAAATTTGCTGTGGAATTTTTTTACATTCTAGGCAAGAAACCATAATTACTCTCCTGGTCTTACATTTGAAATAGTGAACTGGTATTTAGGCAGCTTCGGTGCACATTAATACATTTTTAAAGGGTTAGGGAAGGCACACTCTACTGTGAAATGTAAATGTGGAAAGTTGATTTCAGTTTGTGCTGGGCAATTTTAGCACATTCTGAAATATGTGCAATGAAACTGGAACCCTCACCCTTTTCTACACTTACGGGGTCTTAGTTCCTCATTCTCATGACAAGCTCTCTGCAGAGAGGTATTCTGATTAGTGCTGAAGAACAAAGATCTGAAATGAGTTAAACTATTACAGAACCAGGTGCTGCAAGCCAAATGCTAAGATTGCAGTGTTGGCCCCAGTTTATCCAGAAGATGGCCAAGTCAAAAATGGGAGGGAAAAATCTCAGATCTGCTTCCCAGAAGGCGAGGAAGCAGGGTGGTCTTCGGCATGGGGAAATGTGATTGGAGGTGGGGAAAAGGTGAGGCAAGTAGTGCTCTGTGCAGGCATATCTGAGTTACATGCTTTTTCACGGGATGCACGTTAACACATGGAAGCACCTAGCTTAATCTGAGGGCTAACTTAATCTGAGGGTGAGGTTTTTGGCCTCTGACATCAAAAGGTCATTTATAGGACACCAGTACAGGCCCAGTTTTAGGTTGGTGGTCTCAGCCAGTCTTAGCCAGCTTGAACTGGACAGGAGCCAACTCAAAAGTTCTGAGTGAGTGACCTGAAATGGATGAATAACACTGCAATCTCAAGTCCCCTTTTAACTTCCCTTCAAAAGTCCCTTGAGATTCACGGCAGGAAAAATTATCAGCATTTATTTATCTAAATTGTTTTTCCTCACTCTGCCTGCATCTGTCGATCTTTCTGTTCTTCCTTCCCTGACTTCTCTCTGAATCTAAAGTTCCCTCTGCTGAAATTTGTTAAGCGCAATTCTTATCTTTCCTACTAGACTTCAGTCTCTTCAAAGTCCGGGCCTACATCTGAGCTGGCTTTTGTTCCTCCCAAATGCTTACCAAAATTCTTAGCAAAGAATAGGTAGTCAAACAATAACTATAGGATAAATGTTAACAGTTTCTGGATATCAATATAATAGTTTTGGCGTTACCTGTATTAAAGTTGTATTGGATGTGATTTTTTTTTTGCCTCAGAATCCTCATTAAAATTAAATTTTATAAAATAAAATATTGGTGAAAACAGAATAGCAAAGGTTGATATGAGTAAGGGATGTCATTACTGGAGAGTAGCATGATTATTTCTGCTCCTCATTAGGAAGCCCTGAGAGGGACCCTGCACAACTCGAAAATAGTAGAAACTTTAGTCTGGGAGTCCGTAATTTAGGGTAGCTAAATATAGGGTAAGCACTGATGCTTTATGAGAGTGCAGAGAAATGAAGCATTAGATGCCATGTGAGGGATGAATGAGGTGGAAGGGAAAACATTTTTCAAAATTTTAAGATGTAAATGAAAAATGCAAATGGGTGTTAGTGTTACTTTGATCTAAATTCTACAACTCACTGGGAGTTCCCATCATGGCGCAGCAGAAATGAATCCAAATAGGAGCCATGAGGTTGCGGGTTTGATCCCTGGCCTCACTCAGTGGGTTGAGGATCTGGCATTGCCGTGAGCTGGGGTCTAGGTGACAGATATAGCTCGGATCTGGCATTGCTGTGGCTGTGGTGTAGGCTGGTAGCGGTCGCTCCGATTAGACCCCTTGCCTGGACACCTCCATGTGCCATGGGTGTGGCCCTAAAAGCAAAAAAGACAAAAAATAAATAAACTCTAGAACACATATTCATGCCATATCTTCTATACATAATCTCTGTAAAAATGGCATTTTAACTTAAGACATTCAACAATATGGAAATAGGTCATCAATAAGAAAAAGTGTTTTAGGAACAGCAGAATATATGAAAGTTTTCTGCTGTGTTGTCTTATATCATGTTGTATAAAAATTAGAACAAATAATAAAATTGTGAGACAAGTTACTTGAGACAAGCTACATTAGCCTATCTCCTATGGAAAATATTGATATCTCCAACCCTCAAGTTTGTTAGAATAAAGAAAATAGTGTCTATTCTGCAGTGTTTCTATAATCATCATAAATAAAATGCAAAACAGCTGATCTATGTGTCAGTTTATTTCAGCAAAAATCAATTTGAATGGAGCAGCATGCAATCTAGTAGATAGAAAGGAGCTGTGAGGAACTGCAAAAAACCAAATAATTTCATAGGCAGAAAAGAAAAGAACAAGCAAGTTATACTATGAAAAAAAAAAAGTTGGTTATTGCAGAGTAACTTTCCTTTAGGGGATGATAAGCATCTCCTAGGCAGAATATCTAACTAATGCTGATCAGGCAATTCTTGACTTCATTTGCGCAGAGCTGAAACTAATAAAGTCTTAGTTTGGTGATGTGAGACTTAGTATAAGCAAATCCATTTTGGGCCTATTGCTTTATTTTTAACACTCTGTATTTCATATGTGCATCATTTTTTTTCCAGAAGAATGGAACATTTTAAAATATATTATCAATGTTAATATCAACAGCTAAAACTTAAAGCAATAAGCAGATTTATTTAAAAGGTATAAATCGAGCTTCATCTTTACATAGGACTTTTTTTTCAGGAAATATATCTATGAAATTATAATTGCTTATAATTGTTTATCTTATCACATGCACATATGCCCATATATTCATGTATCTCATATATTTAGTGATATCCAGTGATAATGTGGGTGTACTGATGATTCATAAATAATCAATTAGAAAACATGGAGAATCAACGTTCACCGTGAAGCACATCCAAAAATAAAAGTGGCACTAATACAGGCATTAAGATAAGGCTGCCCATGTTGGCTTGTACACATTTATATCCTTTGCCTTCATTAGACTTGATAGGAACTGTATATTGGGGCCACATGGTCTGTTTCTCTTTCTCAGAGTAGCCATTCTCTCAATGGTCTACCCTCCTCTTCTCTAACCACATAGCTTTCTTTTCAGAAAAAAATCTTTCTTCACCATGTTTCTAATTATCTCCTTCAGGGAACTAGAAGGAAATGAAAGTACTTTTTCATGGCCTTATCTTTGCTTTTCCTAAGAGAAGGACACTGTGATTGTGTGGGCTCCATTGTCTCCAATTCATTACCCAGTTCCTAACTGTCCTGAAATACTTGGCATATGACTCAGCAGCCCTGTTTTGATTATTTATATATATATATATAAAACATCTGTAAAGTATAATATACTGATAATATATTAAAAACCTGGTTTCAGAATAGGTGTTTGCTAATATTGTATTTCTCATATTTTTGCTTCAGTTTTTTTTTTTTTTACTTTTTTAAATTTGTTGTTTTGGTGTTGTGCCAATTTCTGCTGTACAGAAATGTGACCCAGACATACATACATACATATATATACACACACACACACATATATATACGTATGTACATACACATACACACATTGCCTTTCTTAAATTATCTTCCATCATGGTCTATCCCGAGAGACTAGATATAGTTCCCTGTGCAATATAGCAGGACCTCATTGCCCATCCATTGTAAATATAATAGTTTGTATCTATTAAACCAAAATTCCCAGTCCACCCCACACCCTCCCTACTCCTCCTTGGCAACCACAAGTCTGTTCTCCATGTCTGTGAGTTTGTATATTTAAAGCAAACCTTATTCTTCCTGTAAATAAGTCTCAATGTTATATCTCTAATCTTTAAGGATTTCTTAAACCACAACATACCATCACATTTAACCCAATTAATAGTAATTCTTCAATGTTACTTGATGCTTAGTCTGTGTCAAAATATTCCATGTTGTCTCTAAAACATTATTTTTAAGTTTGGTTTGGTCAAAACAGAATCCACATCTTGTCCACATACTGCATTTGGTTCAGATGTACCTTATAATTATTTTCATCTGTAATATTCCTATCCCTATGTAGTTTTTGAAGCCTGATGTTGTCAAAGACTTGCTCACTTTCCCTGTAGACTTTCCCACATTCTGAGTTTGTCCAGTTTCTTCCTCATGGGATCATATATTTCTTTAGGCCCCTGCATTGCCTATAAATTGTATATCAGTCTCATGGCATCATAATACTCAGTTTGAATTTTTTTTACCAACATACATCCTAAGTGGTGGTGCATACTTCTTATTGTATCATAATTGTGTGAAACTAATGAACAGAAATTGCAAATAAATAGTGCTGGGAAACCATGAAGGGGATCCCTATTGTTAGAATAGTGAAACCCAACAGACAAGAAAAAGATTTCTCTTTTTTCCTGGCAAGGACTCAGCCAGTGTAAAGCCATGGACTCTATCGTAGTTCTCCCAAATTTCTTTTCCTCTCCATAAAAGCATTTCTTCCTCTTGCCCTGCAAGGACTCACACATGGCTCAGCATGGTTCCAGACCCCCAAATTATAGTTCTCTGCTGATCTAGAATAAACCTTTTGTTTCAGGTCAACAATTGGAAGCACATAATACCTAATTATCCCAGACTTAGTGATGTTTTTAAAAAAATGAGTTAGTGCTTTGTTTTCTCTCATTCCCTCTGCTTTTATTACCTGGATTCATTATTTGATAAGGAATAACTTTTCCATTATCAAGTACATCTGGTGACTCTTAAATACATTCCATATAAGAAAAGCCAAATAAATTTCTTGGTCCTATTCTTACATTTTGTAGTCCTTACGTATTTCTTTTATTTATTTATTTATTTATTTTGTCTGTTTTTTCTTTTCAGGGCCTCACCTGTGGCATATGGGTGTTCCCAGGCTAAGGGTTGAATTGGAGCTGCAGGCCTACACCATAGCTACGTGGGATCCAAGCCATGTCTGTGACCTACACCAGAGCTCATGGCAACGCTGGAACCTAAACCCACTGAGCAAGGCTAGGGATTAAACCTGCATCCTCATGGATCCTAGTCAGGTTCACTAACTGCTGAACCATGACAGGAACTCCTTACCTATATCTTTTAGTTCTTACCATTTATTAAAAAAAAATAATTATCTAATAACAATACTTGGAATACTAATACTACTAATGTCAACAATATCATGGAATACAGTGAAATTATTTCTTTGCTAATCTTTTCTCCTTAGGATTATTTCACTTTTAACTGTCCAAATTAGGGCATTTTAAAAGCTCTTCTAACAAGTATTCCCTAGGCAAGCATGCCACAAACTTAATATACAATTTAATTTAGTTTCAGGTTATTTTGAATTTTCAGGAAAATTTTTATAGTTTGAGTTTCATAGAACACGTATAGTTTCTCATTTCAAAATTAGAAAAGAAACTAAATTCAGAAAAGTCTGTTTCTTTCATTGCCCCTTTCATTTTTTTCATTCACCTTTATGTGACTATTCTGAATAGTTTTTGGCTGATTCTTTCACTATTTCATATTAGAAATATAAAAAGACCTGTGTATATTCATATTTCTGTGCCTCAATTTACATAATCATTGCTATTCTATGGAGGTCTTCATTGCATGTTCATTTAAGAGATGCATAGGACTCTATTGTCTGGATTTAACATAGGTCCGGGTATTTTGTTGCATGGATGATATAAAAATGTATAGTGATGTACATAAAACATTTTGTATTTTTGCCTGTGCATGTTAGACTCCTAGAAGTTGGGCTCATAGGAAATTTAGCTAGGTATTGCAAACACAATGGTGATTTTAACATAGTGCATTTCTACCAAAAATGTAAGAGTTCCCCTATGAAATGGCCTTAAAGCAGAAGATGTTAGCAAACTTGAATGTTCTGAATTTGAAAGATAAGAAATGCATATCAATGCATTTTTAATTGGTTAATATATCTATAAATATGTGCAAGATTAAACATCCTTTCATACTCTTAGGGACATTAGCATTTCTTACTCTGTTTAACTGCATTTATGCTTTATTCCCTTTTTTACTGTATTATTAGTCTTTTCAGTACTTGGAAACATTTTGTATATTGAGACTATCAAACTTTTCTAATAGAAGTTGTAAATAAACCTTTTTTGTCATTTTTCATTCTTTTTTTTGATGATGTAGCTAAATCTTTAGAACTTTCTTTATAAATTCTGAATTTTAGGTCATAAAAAAGTTTTACCTTGACTATCTAAATAAATCAATATGTGGTGCTTGCCAGGTTTTATATTTATTTTTATTTTTAATTTTTTTTTTCCTTTTTAGGGCCACACGCACGGCACATGGAGGTTCCCAGGCTGAGGTCTAATTGGATCTGCAGCTGCCGGCGTACCCCACAGCCACAGCAATGCCAGATCTAAGCCATGTTTGTGATCTACACTACAGCTCACGGCAATGCAAGATCCTTAACGCACTGAGCAAGGCCAGGGATTGAACCCACAACCTCATGGTTCCTAGTTAGATTCGTTTCCACTGGACCACAATGAGAACTCGTGCTTTTATTATTTTTTAGATTGCCAATGCATTGTATATTTATACTATTGGATGATAGGGTTTAATGTAATTTTATACTTTTCCATCTAGATATGCAGTTGTCCCAGCACTACCTGTAAATATCTATAAATGAACTTTCCTCTCATCTTTATCATAAATTCCCTTACACATTTAGATCTACTTTGAATATTTTAGTGTAACAGTTGTTTATCCATCTATCAAATTTTAGCTTATAACCATACCTCTTAATTGATAGAACCTTATAATATGTTCTAATATATTTTAAAATACACTTCAACCCTTTTCTACTGATCTTCAGTGTTTTTAAGGCGTATTTATTCTTCCATATGAATCTTAAAACAACTTGACTAGCTTCCAGAAAAACATGCAATTTTCATTGTGCTTGAATAATACTTATAATTCAATATAATAGTATTGGAGACCATTGACATTCTGTGGAGTCTGGATCGTTCTATTCTGGAACATCATCTTTCTTGGAAATACCTTTTATTCAGCTATAGTCCTGCTGCTTTGAGCAGTGTTGTATTGAATTGTGTATTTGTTTTTTCCCCTCCCTACCCTTCCTAATATTTTCTGCTACAGTTAAATCTAGTTGACATTTTCCCTTGTATATAAAATCTTGTATTATACCATCTAACTTTGTATTGTCTGTATATATAAAAATCCTGCATTTTAAAGGAGCCAAATGACATCTACTTACAGTCCATATCTGATCATAAGTTTCTGCAAAGTTAAGTAATGCTAGCCTTTCTATATGTTTGATATTTTCTTTAGCATGCAATATTTAATACTAGTATGACAATGTTGACATCTCTCCTATTTTAATATCCAGGTACACCTACACCATTGAATTTGTCTAGACTTTAATGTCGAGAGCATGAACATATTCTCCATTGATGTCTAAGTTCTAAAGTTGATGAAATATATTAAACTGGACCACTGGCTTGGATTTGTTTTGTAAAATAGGAAATGTAAATGTATTCAAAACAGGAGATTTTCCATAATTTCAAAGTTTTCAACAACTAGACCACACTGATATTTTCTGATGATAAGAATATTGTCTAAACATAACTTGCATCATGAATCTGGAAACATGAAGTTCACAAGAATTTCACAAAAGATGATTATTGGCTTTAGTGGCTCTCCATTCCTAGTAAATTAGTAACAAAATTGGAGTAAATCTCTGGATAAGGTCAAGATTGATTTTGTATTTTTTTTATTTTTGCCTTGGATTTCAACAAATGTAGACATTAACACTGATAGAGGTAATACCTGTGCAGACAACATTTTTAAAATTTCCTTTTCCTTGTGTCCTTTCACTCCCATTCATCACTGAATTCATCCAGGTAGCTTCAAAGAATATCACTTATCCTTGTAGGAATATTACCTATGGGTAATTCCTAATATCACATGACATCTGTAGATAGACTTCACTATGTACTTGCACTTAGAAGGCCTGCAGCCTTACTTCTCTGTGGCTTGATTCTCTGCATAAGGATAAAAAATATATATATACACAAATATGTTTGTGAAATACAGCATACACATGGAATGAAATGCAATTGTAAAATAATTACTAAACAAATGATAGCACATTAACACAATGAAAGAAATTAATGCTTTAAAGAATTAAAAGGTTGTGTCTGAAATAGTCAGAATTGTACTTTTGAAATCTCTTCTATGAAAAACAGCCAAATTTAGTGCCTAATTTATGCATAATAGATGGTTTAATTATATGTGGGAACTGGACAGAGTCAGTTTAGAAGGCAATGCAGTTGAAAGTAGTGCTCTCCCCCCCATGGGCCATTAGTCTTCCCTTGTGGTGCTCACTTGGGACCTTTGGTGGCTTTGGAAGCCACCCTAACTCAAGGGCATGGATTCCTTGGACTATAGTAAATCATCCCATTCATCCCATTGCTATTCCATGGTTAGAGAAGGAAAGAAAATTTGACTGAAGGGTATCTCTGATCATTTATTCCACAAGAACCAATGCATGATAAATTAAACTAATCCTCTACAGAAATGTTCCAATCACCTCAGTAATGACTTACTGTATGGAAACACAATGAATATGGCCTTAATTACTCTGCTTTAAGATAGGAAGTCTGCATGAACATTTTTAGCTACATAAAATGGAAAGGCACTGTGTATTCATGAAATGTAAGATTATGTTTAGTGTGAAATGGTTTTGAAGGTCATAAGCAAAATTGCAAATTAAAAGTTGCTGATAAGACCTACTCTCGCATTTTCTTTGCCATATAATGGCATAAATAAGTTAGCTCTAATAACTGTATTTCCATGGTTAGAATCTGAAGTCTGTTCAATTTGACTATGCTGAAATTCCTAGTCAAATGAACAATCTAAAAAATAGGCTATTATCACTGGCATTTCTCCTTGGAACAGTCTACATGATTCAGTCTATCATAGAAAATAGAGAAGCTCTAAATTAAGGCAAGTGGATTAATAATTCTGATTTAGAGCAGAGGCAATTTTAGCCTGGCTAATTTTTCATATCTGCTCAATTAACCTCATAGTGCTTTAGAACAAAAGGCAGCATGACGAGTGTCATTTAAATTAAACAAATGTCATTTATCTGACAAGTTGCTGACTTATGTTAGCCACTGTAAGCCAAGACCACAGTATCAAATGGGGTGGATGAGCAGTGAGCCACCAGGATTTAATATGCTAGCACTTGAGAAATCATGCTTAGCATAATATGTGAAACTTGGCTTTTAGTGAGCTCTTGGAAATGATCTAGGAAAGCAGGACTGGGTTAGCTACGTGGCAGAATTTGTGAAATACCTAGTTTGTATTCTACTATAACCCCTCTCATGGGGGAGAAGCACCTTCTTTGAAGAGTGATGTCAATGTTGTATAATTAAACACAATACCCCTCATTTTCCTTTTCAAGTCATTTATTTTCAGAGATTGGAAAATAGATAAGATTGTACTGGCCTTGTGAATAACTTTCTGTTTAGCAGCTGCAGTTTCCAATGATGTTTTTCCAATATGGCATTTCAGATCTAAGCAGATAAAAAATGCTGTAAAGAAATTAATGTAATATCATTCTAATTTTCTAGAGAAAGGAACTTTACCTATGTAGGATTTATACTCCTTAAGCAGACTAGCATTATACATTTTCAAATAATTATCTATGCTTTCATACTCAGTAATTTATCTTGTCTGATCTCTCAATAATTTAAGAAACTTTACCAAATCTAGTAAATATTATCTCAATAATGACTTTGTAAAAAACCCAACCATACCTTAAATTTTAGCATGAAATGTTAAAATGCACTTTTGAGGCAAACTTGTTTTGTCTTTGCTCAATAATATGGAATTTTCTTCAAATGGTCTATATTAAACTTAGAAGACCACATAGCCATCCTGTGGGGCCCTAGACTGTGACCTTGATGTGTATAATAATGTCTTAAGGAATCAGTGAAGACAGTAATGCAGAGAAGGGTTCTATATAGAAGGACTTAGCAGCTGCTTAAGCATGGTTTATGCTACAGAAGTAAGCATCCTAGAAGAAGTCTGATTATCTCTATCAGCATTGCTCTCAAATAGGTTCAATAGAATCAGGTCAAATATAGTAATTAGAGGTCTATGAACCAAAAGATAATCTCTCTAACATTTTTGAGAGTATTGAGCACAGAAAGTTAATACAACTGGGGGGAAGAAAAAAAAAAAAAAAAAAGGAGTTCCCGTCGTGGCGCAGTGGTTAACGAATCCGACTAGGAACCATGAGGTTGCGGGTTCGGTCCCTGCCCTTGCTCAGTGGGTTGACGATCCGGCGTTGCCGTGAGCTGTGGTGTAGGGTGCAGACGCAGCTCGGATCCCGCGTTGCTGTGGCTCTGGTGTAGGCCGGTGGCTATAGCTCCGATTGGGCCCCTAGCCTGGGAACCTCCATATGCCGCGGGAGCGGCCCAAGAAATGGCGCAAAAAAAAAAAAAAAAAAGCCCTTAGGGAAGTCTTGTTATGACCTAGTCTTTCTAAAGAGTCCATAGGGATAAGCCTGGAGAACTTAAGCGCTGTGCTCAAAGTTTTATTCCAGGTTAAGGTGGGCTAGGAAGTCTGAGAAATACCGTTTCTATTTATTTATTTAGGGTAATTAACTAACTAGAATTACTTTGTAAGACTGTTGAGAATCTTACTGAAATGTCAAATGTGGAGTCTAATCTCTGAGAGTCGATACTGTGGCTCTGACAACACTGATTACATTTGACATATATTCTTGTATACTTTCTTAAGATTTCTGCTAATACATACTAGTATCAGGTTCACATTCAATATGGGCAATAAATGGTGATTCATGAAAATTTTAAGTAATATAGTTTGATTATCAGTTGAGTCAAAAGCTCTTTCTGCTATCTTTGTTCAGAATTGTTTAAGAAATACTTTGTCTTGCTGTGGATTTAGAGGGCAAAACTACCTAATTTGTATATTTACCTGGAAATGTATTTAAATATTTTAATCTATGCATAAAGAAATAATTATATAATTTATATTCGAGACAACAAAAACTGTCACAAAATAGTGGGTCCAGTTTTATCTATGTAGTTCAGAGCATCCTTTGCAAATGATATTCATATCATAAATATATCATCCTGAAAAGACACCACTTGTGTATGTATACATGAGTATATATGTATAGGTGTAATATATTATATATATATATAAATATGTATACCCAGTTTAAAGTTAAATATCTGATTATATTTATATATATATATAGAGAGAGAGAGAATATTTATGCATGTATATAATTTATTCCTTGAGGTTAAATGTTATCACATGCTAATAACAAAAGTAGTGAGATACAAGTGTATTTATAATTACAGAGGTAAACCCTTAGAAAAGTGTAAGCAGTTAAAATCGGATGGTAGAGGGAAAGCACGTTAGGAAGCAGATTTTAGGGGAAGCATTATGTTCATTATTATTTATAGAAAGCAATCAAAAGATCTATTTTTGGACCTTTTATTAAAGGCATCATGTAATAGTATAACAGAAGCTTCAAATTTTCCATGCCCCCTTAACCCAGTGGGCTATTATAAAAATGTTAAAAACATTACGTGCCTTTATGAATTTACGTATCCATCAATAGGGAGACCTTACTAATCAGGGATGGCAAAACTTTTTCTGTAAAAAGCCAGAGAATAAGTATTTTAGTGTTTTGAGGCCATTGCATTTCTGTAGTAACAATTCACCTCTGTTGTTGCAGCATGTCACCATCATAAGTGATACAGTAGTGAATGAGAGGTGCTCTATTCAAGTTAAACAAGAGATAAACTAGATTTGACTGTGTGCTGTAGTTTACCAATCTCTGTTACAGGTAAATTGGTAAGAGAAAAACATCAAGGTACAGAATAATTTGTATAAACATAATTCTATAAAGATGAGCATGAAACTGGTAACATGACTGCCTCTAGAGAAGGAAGCTCATTAACTGAGGAACAGTGAAAAAGAGGCATATAATTCACTGAATAACAGTGTGTACCTTTTTAATTTTATCCAATTTGCATGTATTACCTATTCTAGAATAACAAAATATTTAAATTTAATATTCTAATACAACAATAGAAGTAATGCAGATTATTAAACTAAAAGTAGATTTTAGAGAAATGGAGGAAATTCTGTCAGCAGGGTATGACCTGGAAGATGTAGAAAAGGGCCTAAACAGAATTTTGTAATGTTTTCATTCATTAAAAAAAAACTTAAAAATACACATCCACACATATTCCATGTAATTAGTATGGTTGCACTGGCAAAGCTTATAAGGTAAATAAGTCATAAAAGTTTCAAGAATCTTAGTGTATTAACAGTTGGCCAGCAAGGAAACCTAAAGTTACTCAACACAAATCATTATAGAAAAGCAAATCAAAACTACAATGAAGTATCATCTCACACCAGTCAGAATGAACATTATCAAAAAGTATACAAATATAATGCTGGAGAGAGAGCATAGAGGAAAATGAACTCTCCTATACTTTTAGTGGAAATGTAAATTTATGCAGGCATTATGGAGAACAGTATGGAGGTTCCTCAAAGAGCGAAAAATAGTTACCATATGATCTAGCAATCCCACGATGATCCTATAGCCAGAGAAAACTTTTAATTCAAAAAAATACATACACCCCTGTGTTCATACGGTACTACTTACAATAGCTAAGACAAGGAAGATAGATGTGTGCACACACACACAATGCCATACCTTTACACACAAAAATGAATTAATGCCCTTTGTACCAACATGGATTGACCTTGAGATTATCATACTAAGTAAAGCAAGTCAGAGAAAGACAAGTACCATATGATATCACTTATATGTGGAATCAAAAAAAATGATACAAATGAACTTATTTATAAAACAGAAGTAGACTCCCAAACATGAAGAAAAAACATGGTTACCAAAGGAGAAAGAGGGCGGGGGAGGGAGGGATAAATTAGCAGTTTGGGATTAACAGATAAATACATGTAAAATAGATAAATAACAAGGAGTTAGCATATAACACAAGGAACTACACTCATGATCTTGAAATAACTGATAATGCAAATGAATCTGGAAAAGAATATGTTCTAAGTATATATGAATGTATATAACTAAAGCACTTTGTATATCTGAAACTAACACAACATTGTAAGTCAACTATTTTTAGCTTAAAAATTAAAGAACGATTTCATTATTTTGCATATATTATTTATCCACAGAATCAGTCCTATTACATATTCTTACGCATCTATACCAAAGACATCATGAAGAGTCTTAATGTCAGATTTTTCTGTCAATATTAGTAAAAGGTTTTGTTTTTGTTTTGTTTTTTAATTCAAAAGGATTATCACAAGAATCATTAATATAATCTCTCAGGAACTGATGTTAAGAAATTGGAGAACATTTTCTGTATTTTATCCAAACAATTTTTAACTCTGATAATTGAAATACTCACTACTTTCAATTCATTTGATTAGCCGTATTATTAGTAATAGGACATCAGTGATATATTTGGTAATATTTTAACCATATATGGTATTGATTTGCTTATATAAAAAGTGGTGACACAAGGCAGATTTATATATCTGTTTAGAATACATGTTCATATTTTATTTCATCCTCAAAACAACATTTGAAAATGGTCACATGTTTAAGCTGTGTATTTTAGAGGTGGAAAAACTGAGAAGTGGTTACTCAAGTAATCCAGCAATTATTACTATAATTTTATTGGGATTCTTTATTTCATTGAAGGTGTCGATAATTAAGTCTTCTGTGACCATGCATTTTGATATAGATGGTGAATACAACAATGATCAAAATAAATTCCTCTGTCTCATTAAATCTGATCTCTCTGTCTCATAGTAGAAGCTCCTTTGATCAGAAAGAAAATAATTTTGCACACTTTAGTCTTAAAAACCTCCAGTTTCCCCTCAAGATCGAAAGGCAGGCTGCTCTGACTCCCTCATACTACAATTAGTTCTTAGGCTCAGATTCGCCTTGACTCAGCTCAATCAGCTGAGGCCACCACTTGAGCATCAGCAGCCCTATTCTTGATACAACCTGCATTTTGAGAATAACAATTTTAAAGGTAACGTTTCTTGCTCCACAGTAATAGGTCTAGGGTTCTTCCTGGTTGTTCACTCATCCAGCACCTTGTATTTCACCCACACCATCTTTAAAAAATTTTCAGTAGGTGGACTATATGCTAGCCTTAGCTTATCAGATTTATCTCTTTTCTTGGTACTTGCGAAATATTTTGGTCAAAATAGCCTCACAAAAATACTGAATAAAGTAATTCCCATCATACCTCAGTGGAAACGAATCTGATTAGCATCAATGAGAACACGGGTTCTATCCCTGGCCTCGCTGGTTAGGTTGAGGAGTCAGCATTGCAGTGGTCTGTGGTGTAGGTGACAAACGTAGCTCAGATCTGGTGTTGCTTGGGTTGTGGTATAGGCCTGCATCTGCAGCTCCAATTCAACCCCTAGCCTGGGAACCCCCATATGCTGTGGGTGTAGCCCTAAAAAGACAAAAAAAAAGGCTATAGTTTTTGTTAGAAAACTGAGGAGTACATGCAAGAAGAACTTTATATATCGTTTTGTAAAATCAAAGTCACAGTTAAGAGAAAGTTATTTTAGTGAAATCAGTGAACATCTATCAGTTTATTACTAATGAACATGGAACATCAATTGAAATGCTTTATGCAACAATATTTAATGTTGATAATATATATCTAAATTGAATAATCCTTCATTTCCCAGACTGGAAGTTCTATTGAAAAATGCTATTCAATTAACAATTTTCTTCTAGAAATTATGTTCTGTGTTAAGACATTTAAGTTTTGCTTCAGAACTTCTAACAAATACTCTTTAAATGGCCAAGTCATTAATTCATATTGCCACCACGGCATTAGTTAAAACAAAAGTGTTTAGGTTTGACACAGAACAGGACATTTCCCCTAGCTAGATTCCCTTACAGATCTTTACTGAGCCCTCTCTTACTGTCCTTCATTTTGGATAGCATCCACCTGTAGATCTCTCTTCTTTTGAAGACTATCAATGTCTTGCAGGGATTAATGTTTTATTAACTGTGCTAGTAACTGGTGCAAAAACATAAGTAAAAAATGTAGGGAGTTTGAGTTCTGGCTCAGCAGTAACAAACTCAACTAGTATCCATGAGGATGCAGATTTGATTCCTGGACTTGCTCAGTGGGTCAGGGATGTGGCATTGCCGTAAGCTGTGGTGTAGGTCACAGACATGGCTCAGATCCTGTGTGGCTATGGCTGTGGCATAGCCTGGCAGCTGTAACTCTGATTCTACCCCTAGCCTGGAAATTTCCATATTCCACAGGCATAACCCTAAAAAGCAAAATAAATACGTAAATTTAAACTGATAGTATTGATCTTAGTATCATTTGTATTTCGTTAAAATGAAAACTAAGTTTTTCTCTTTACGGAAGTTGAAAAATAAAGGTTTACTCAGGAGTAAATTTTAAAATATCTGTCAAAGTTTTCCTATGTACAAGTTGAGTGTGGTTGTGGGGATTCTCCCTAGTATATGCAAAATACATTTTTTCAAAGGCAGTTAGAATGCATATTCAATCTATGTAACTATCAAATAATGGCAAAAACCCTTCTTTATCACTGAAGTATACCATACTTAATTCACTGTGTGTATATGTGTGTATGTGGGCCTCTGTGTTACGGACATGCTTATATAGTGATAACTAGTATTCCAGAGCATTTTTCCCCATACCAACTATTATTGCAATGGAAAAATTGGATTTTTTTCCTTTTTTTCTTAAAGTTTTATCGAAGTATAGTTGATTTACAATATTATGATTTTATGCTCTACAACAAAGTGATCATTATACATGCACACCCATACATTGTCTTTCAGATTCTTTTCGCCCATAGATGATCACAGAATATTGGGTAGAGTTCTCTGTGGTATACAGGAGGTCTCTGTTGGCCAATCATTCCGTATTCTTTACTGTGCATATACCAATTCCAAACTCATGGTCTATCCTGCCCTTCTCCCACCTGTCCCCACTGGTAACCATAGCTTTTTCAAAGTCTGTAAGACTGTTTCTGTTCTGCAAATAAGAATTGGTTAATGAATGTGAACAAGTATAGTTCTCAAAAAAATCTTGACATTCTTCGTCTTTTTTCTTACAACCAATGTAAGCCAATATGTAATAGTCTGGAAACCATAATTTAAACCATAACCACATATTTTGATGATTTTATCAATTTAAAGCCTGCTTACTTAAAAAAGAGTTGGAGAAGGACCTGGTAGGTTTTTCACTGCTCTGGAAGGTTATTCACACACTAAGGATGAAACCAACAAGGAAAAAAATCAACCCCATAGACATTTGGCCCCCCGTGCTAATGGAAGACGTTGTATTTGTCTGTGCTAATGGAACAGTGTTGCAAATAACATAAAATATGAGCCATGGTAATGCCAACATCCTTTAAATTTGGTATTACGATATTTGTGTGTTTACATTTGAAAATGGGCTTATATAATATTCTGGCAATTTGTCCTACTTCCAAAAATAATGAGGTTATTCAATCTCCATTCAATTACTTCTCATCATTATATGTGTATTATCACTAACCTCCATTATTTAGTATTCTTCAAACATGTGTTAAACTCATTTCATGTGTTTGCTGTCAATCTGTACTTTGAGTCTTGTATTTCTTATTATTCAATGCTTAAAAATGGTAACTTAATAATATATTGAACTCAGTTTTGCAGTTACTTATGGTGGAAAGGAAAGTCCAGCTATAATTGCTTCATCATGGTCAGAAGTAAAAAAGTCTCTCCATGAAGAAATAGGCAAATATATAATCTGAGTTTCTAAGACAGTAGAAACAATATTTTGGCAGGACTGTGAAAACTATAAGGCCATTAAACTTAGATGATGTGTTGAATATTTATGTAAGTGAGTAAGTGTATAAATGAATGACTCAGGATTAATACATAGGCCATTCAGTTTTCTATGCAGCCCCTCTTTTCTAATTTCTGCTATTTTCTGTTCCATGACTGCATTCATTATATCTCAGGCTCATAAAAAATATCATTGTCGTCATATTTACTACCAAGTTTTCTTCTTGCGAATACTTTCTCAATAGAAAGTATACAAGATAATTTATTATTTTTAAAGATCTTCTCAGTTAATTCTGGCTGTATAAAGAAAATAATACTTGGTACTGATTGGAATGAGTTCCTAAAACTTTTTTTTTAAAGAATATGGATTTGTGCCCCATTTTTTCTCTTTCTCTAACAATACTGCTTAAATTTACTCTGAGAACTGTAGCATTATATGAAAATTTCATTTTGTATTATACAACTGAGTTTCACTTTGAGGGTTTTATTTATAAAACATTATTTGCATATTTAGAGTGTTTCCCGAAAGGAGATTTTCTATTTATGTTCAAATGTACCAGGTACCATATAAAGCCAGTTTCAATTTACACATCTTATATTTGAAAATATATCCATATAGAGTACATTGGCTCTCAAAAGTATTATTATTTCTGGCTTTTGAGAAAGCAGCACAAGTATAAATTTATATATCAAAATACATAACAGATTTTGCAGGTATTGTCCCAATTTTTTGTGGGTGATTTCCTTTCTAAAAATTTGTCATCAGCCCTATGTAGTTCATTTCTTAAAAGGAGGTTTACTGTTGCAGCCTACACTCTAACATGAAATTGAAAAATTCTGGCTCATTGCTCCTCAGAACAAGTTACCACATTGCATCTTTTATTCACACCACAGTTTGGCATCTCTACTGTGAGGTCAATGGTTTTCCACAGAACAGACATACTTAGAAAACTGAGTCTCAGGATTATTTAAAAAGTGATAACAAATCTACCCTTATTTCACAGAAAATTCATAAGAATCATTTTAATTTAAGAAGATTTACTGAAAAAAATGGAACAAAGTTTTAAAGGAGTCAGATTGAAACTGATAGTTTAACTCTTAGGGATAATTCAGTAGAAGGGCCAATTTATATCACAGTGATTACATTATAAATAACATTAAGAAGTTCAGATAAGCTCATGCCTCCCACAAAGAAAGCTAAAGTACAGCTACCTATGGAACAATTCTCACAGAATACATGCTGAATGATGGTAGAAGTTCCCATAAAACAAAAATTGCAGGAAAGATTCATGTAACTAGGATGATATTAAAGAAAAAAAAAAGAATTGGGTTGAGACTTGTGTTCCTGAGGAAAGGAAAAGTTCCCTCACCTTCGTGGGCAGAGAAATCCACTGAGAGAGGGAGTTTCAGAGGCTCAGAGGAGAGTACAGCAGTTGGGTTGTGGCAGCAAGAACAGCGAGAACTTCACAGAGGGTCTTGTCCACCTCCCTTCCCTCCCTAGCTCAAGACACCCATCTGCTGGGGTGCTGGTGGCTGGGTGTTGAAACTCAGGCTTCAGAGAACAGACCCAGGGAGAGGAATGGGGTTGTGTGGGTGGAGACAGTACTAGAGGCTGGAGAGTGGTCCAAGCCACAACCAGACCTGTGCACAGGAAAGATTCTGGGTCTACCATTGAAGTCCCATTGTTAACAAGGGCATGAAGGGAGGAGTGGGGCCCTGCCATAGCAGGCTTATTCTCTGTGTGATTAAAGCTGGTGCAGCTCTGCCTCTATGAGTTCTAGGAATGTGTAAGCACCAGCAGGTTGCCAAAACATGGAGGCAACACTAAAATGAAAGCTTATCCCCAGAAGCCAGGAAACTTCAGAAGCATGCAATCTGCAGATTTATTCAGCCACTGCCAATGCCTTTATAAACTAAGTGCCTATAGAACATCTGAGCAAATTCCTGGTGTTCCCATGATTGGTGTGGGTCCAGTTAAAGTGGCCACTGACTCTGCCTGTGTGCACACCTGGAGGGAGAGCTATCATCTGGGCTGATTGAGTAGCCTCCAGTGTGGGTTCAGGTGTGCAATTATGGCAGTCTAGGTGCATGATCTCAGAGGTTCTGAACAAGGAGATCTGTGCTACTGGTTTTGTGAACAGAGTATCTGGGACACCCTGGCCAATTGCCTGAATTTCCATGGTTAAGAGCAGTGTACTTGATAAGCTCATATAGTGGGTGACAGGTGACACCACAAAGTGTACCTACTTATGGACAGTTCCTGTGGAGGAATATTCAGTGGCTCCCCTCCTGGTGGGAGTACTGCTGGCTTGCCTACCTCACACCATTGTTCATGAATGGATCTGAGGGCATCTACTCCAACCACTGGGGAGCAGACTCTGCCCCCAACAGAGCTATGACAACCACAGAACAAAGAGTAGGTCCCAATTAACCTCTAGTGCAGGCTTTGGTCACTGCAATACCGATTACACCCCATATCAAGAAGATAATAGCACATGCTGAGGAGAGATGTGGCAAGCAGCCACAATAAAAACAGTCCTTGAACCGAAAATATTAGTCATGTAGGCTACACAGGGACATAACCACATAGCACTAGCACTTCAAGATCACAGTAGGTAACTGTTTCTCTGAAATTCACAGAATCAGAAAAAGGTAAGTAAAAGAAGCAGACGAACCACTCCCAGTTAAAAGATCAAGAAAATTCCCCTGGAAGAACAATGAAAGAGAACTTTCAAGACTACTAGACCCTGAGAAAATCCTGCAAAATTAAGATATCAATGGAAATGCAGATTATTGTAAAAACAAACTATAATGAGACGATTAAAATAAAAAAAACTCATTTCCTGGGAGTGCCTGTCCTGGCTGACCAGTAACAAATGCATCTAATATCCATGAGGATGTGTGGGTTTGACCCTTAGACACGCTGAGTGGGGTAAATGATTGGGCATTGCTGTGTACTGTGGTGTAGGTCAAGAGGTGGCTCATATCCAGCATTGCTTGGCTGTGGTGTAGGATGACAGCTATAGCTCCAATTTAACCTCTAGCCTGGGAATTTGCATATAATACAAATGTAGCCCCAAAATGGAGACCAAAAAATTTTTGAACAAAACAAAAAACAACAGCTAATTTGCTGAGCTAAAGGCAATAAAAAGCAAACTTGAATAATGGAGAAGAATAAGTAAGTGACCTGCAAAATAGAATATTAGAAACCAGAGTTCCATTATGACTAGGTGGTTTAAGAACCTGACTAAAATCCATGAGGAAGTGGGTAAATCCTTGGCCTCACTCACTGGGTTAAGGATCTTGAATTGCTGTGCACTGTGGCCTAGGTCACAGATGCATCTCAAATCTGTCATTTCTGTGGCACAGACTGGCAGCTGTATCTCCAATTTGACCCCCAGCCTGGGAACTTCCATATGCTGCAGGTGCAGCCCTAAAAAGAAAGAAAAAGAATATTGGAAATCACCTATTCATTACAGTATACACAAAGACAAATGAAAAATAAAAATGAGAGCAACATATGAGACCCATGGGATAACATAAAGCAACCCAATCTATACATGATAGGGATCTCAGAAGGAGAGGAAATAGAAAAGGAGATTGAAAATTTTGGGAGGAGTTCTCATCATGGCTCAGTGGTTAGTGAATCCGACTAGGAACCATGAGGTTGTGGGTTCAGTCCCTGACCTCCCTCAGTGGGTTAAGGATCTGGTATTGCTGTGAGGTGTGGTGTAGGTCACAGATGCAGCTTGGATCCCACATTGCTGAGGCTGTGCCATAGGCTGGAGACTACAGCTCTGATTAAACCCCTAGCCTGGGAACCTCCATATGACATGGGTGTGTCTCTAGAAAATAAGACAAAAAAAAAAATGTTTTTAAAGCAATTGTGGCTGAAAACTTCCCCAACCTGGAGAAGGAACAGCAAAAGAATAAATGCAAAGATGTAAAAGAAGACATCATAAAAAGTGGGGGATGAGCAAAGAAAATGTTGATTGGTTTTTAAGATATATTTGAGCCTATTGGACTACCAGTCTAAAGCAAGTAGATATTGTAATGGAGTTAACATTTGAAAAACAGGTTAATCACAAACATAAAATAGATGCACAAAAATTCACAATAGCTCAAAAACATACAATAGATTCATAAAAACTAAAAAGAGAAAATCATAAAACCAAAAAAAGGAACCATGTAGGAACAGAAAATCAACTAGAAAACTGGACCTGGTGTTGGCAATGCTGTGGCTCAGGTAGCTGATGTGGCATGGGTTTGATTCTTGGCCTGGGAACTTCCACATGTCATGGAAAAATTAAAATTTCCCTCCAAACAAAAGTCCAGTTCCCCATGGCTTCACCAAGGAATTCTTTCAAACATACAAAGAAAATATACTGAAAGTGCTCAAACGCTTCCAAAAGGTTGAAGAGGAGGGAACACTCCTAAAGTCATTTTATGAAGCCACCATCTCCCTGACATCAAAACCAGGAGAAGGTACTACCCAAAAAGAAAATTACAGGCCAAAATCTTTGATGAATATAATGCAAACATTCTCAATAAAATTTTAGCAAACCAAATACAAAAACACATAAAAAAGATCATACACCACAGTCAAGGTAGACTCATCCCAAATCACAAGGATGAGTCAGTATATGCAAATCAATGTGATATATCACATCAACAAAAAACAAAAATCACATGATCTTCGTGGATGGAGAAAAACATTTGTTAAGTTTTTATCATGAGTGGCAAACCCTTAGCCAACATGATACTCAAAGGTGAAAAGCTGAAAATCTACCTGCTGAAATCTGGAGTAAGTCAAGGATGCCCACTCTCACCACTTCTTTACAACATGGCTTTGGAAATCCTAGACATAGCAATTAGATGAGAAAAAGAAAAAAAATTTCTTTTTGTAAATAAAATTTACAAAATTTGAAGAGGTAAAACTGTCACTGTATCAGATGACATGAATATATATATATATATATATATATATATGTATATGCACACATATATAAAACCCTAAAGATTCCACACAAAAAAGTGCTAGAATTGATCAAAGAATTCAGAAAAGTAGCTGGATATAGATTTATAGAAATGTTACCTTTATTTACGCTAATAATGAAATATCACAAAGGGAATATAAAAAAAATTCCTTTTAAAATAACATGAAAAATATAATGCTAGAATAACCTGCCCAAGGAGATGAAGGACTTATATTCTGAGACCTATAAAACATTCATAAAAGAAGAAAAAGATGATTCAAACAAAGGGAAAGATAACCCATTCTGTTGGAGTGGAAGAATTAATATTTGTTAAAATGGATGTATTACCCAAAGCAATCTACATATTTAAGGTGATCCATATCAAATTACCCATGAAATTTTTCACAGAAATAGAACTAATAATGGAACCATAAATGACAATGTCAGAAGAATGCTGAAGAAAAAGAATAAAGCTCCAGACGTAAGTGTAACACTTTTAGATTTCAGATAATGATACAATGCTACAGTAATCACAACAGTATGGTATTGGCACAAAAACAGATGGAGTAATGCAGCAGAATAGAGAGCCCAGAAACGAGCCTACACATCTATGGTAGGTAAATCTTCAACAAAGGAGATTGAACTGTTCAATAAAGAACGTCTCCCCCAAAATTATCTCCCTTCCAACCTGAAAAGGAGCCTGAAATGCCAAAGTTGGAGGTTCATTCTCTTGGGTTTAAAAGATTAAGATAGTCCTTATATTTCATGTATTAGAATTAATTATCAATTACCCAGGTGTTTATCAAACATCCACCTTGTACCAACTTAAACTAAATAATACACAGAAAAGTAAAGCAGAATACTAAGAGAAGCATGGAGGTGCTATTTTATGTGAAATGGTGACACAAGTCTCACATGAAGTGACATATAAGCAGAGACTTTAATGATACTGAGGAACATGCACGGGATAACTCAGGAAAGAGAATTCCAATCAATAGGAAATATAGAAAACTTGAAATGGGAATGTGTCTGAAAAACAATGGGCCAGCATAACTAGAACAAAGTAGATAGGGAAATTGTTAAGAAAAAAGACCAGAGAACTTGCCAATATTATAGTTGGACTTACAACTTCTGGAAGAAATTTCAGCTCCTTATCACATATATGTAATTGACTACATCAAATCAGATGTCAGTTCTTAAATTGTATCTCACAACCAATATTTGAGAGAAATCCCTTCAGCATGTCTGGTTTCACTGCTTGAGTTTAATTTGCTCACTTTTCCACTTTGGTGGTAAAAAAAATACTTCCCCATTCACTCTTTTCTGAAAGTCCATGGCTATAAAGAAATTGTCAAACCCCAGATCCTTTGGCCTCACTCCAAAGCCCTGGGTAATAAGCTTAAAGGCAGGGCTCTGAGTAGCCCTTTGTTAAACATGTGCTGAATCTACTTCCTCCTCCTATCTTAAAACTTCAGTTTTTTGTCTACATTTCTATCAGACTTCTCATCCCTTCCTCTCACCAAAAATTTAAATCTTAGAGCTTTCTGATTCTTCTCTTGTTTAAATACCTCAATAAAGATGGTATACTTCTAAATTCCTAAAAATTTCTGTTAAGCATTTACACATTTTGATATTAAGCTACATTCTGACCATCATTTCCTGAGAAACCTGAATCTCTGTCTGTCTGTCTCTCTGTCTCTCTCACACACACACACACTCTGTCTTGTATTGATAATCAAACTCTAGTAGATTATCAGAAGTTATCAGATATTCTTATAGTTCTTTGTCTTTCTCTTTCATGAGTATACATATATATATTTGTGTCTATGTCCTCTGCTTTCACATCTGTTTGACCTTTTAATCAGCCAGAATAAAAGTAACTATCCATCAAGAATCAGGTCAGTTTCTTTTTCCTTTTTCAATTGACAAATTTACTTGACCTCTGCTGCATTGCATATCTGTTATAGCACTTCAGATATTGTCACAAGTAAATTCAATATGTAATATTAAACATGTAATGTTAAATAAGCAGTTTCAAACATCTAAATTAGTCCTCTATTAGAGTGTGAACTTGTTTAAAACAAGGCCATATTTCATTTTTTATTTACAGTTAAAGCAGAATTCATGGACTAGCTACACTTGGATGAAATGTTTGTTAAATGAATAAATTTAATGTGTTAAGTCGGAAAAAATGTGGGGTGTTTAAACCTTAGACTCGATTCTTATGCATCCATATACGTTTTAACTTGTTTTAGATTCATTAATTTAAAAAATCTAACTTTTAAAATTTAATTTTTTGAAAAGACAAATATTGATCATAGAAGCAATAAGATACTTATTGATCATATTGCAATACTTTGGAACTCAAATTTATTTAATGTTATTTACTGAAAAAAAAAACTTTATATATATATATATATATATATATACATATAGATGGGTTTCACCTAGTACTTAAAATACACAGTTTTCCAAATCTCTCACTGCATATTTATGACCAACTTCTTAGTTTTATTTCCAAAGTACCTGGTCTAATGACAAATTAAGTAATTGAGGGGAAAAAGGAAGAGAGACTATATCTAGAGGGACATTGGCCAGTGTTACAGAATTGGAAAAGGACATACGATTATGTAGATGGTATACATAAATATAATTTGATAATTCAGGTAATATAATTGTGGAGTGTGAAGATATAAGACAGTAGATTGTGGACATGGATTTCCCGTCACAGTGCAGCAGAAACAAATCCAATTAGGAACCCTGAGGTCGCAGGTTAGATCCCTGGCCTCACTCAATGGGTTAAGTATACAGCATCGCCTTGAGCTGTAGTGTAGGTTGCAGACGTGGCTTAGATCTAGCATTTCTCTGGCTGGGGTGTAGGCCAGCAGCAATAGCTCCAATTAGACCCCTAGCCTGGGAACCTCCATGTGTTGCAGGTGCGGCCCTCAAAAGACACAAGGCAAAAAAAAAAAAAAAAAAAAAAAATTTGTGGACATGGTTGAGTCTTTAATAAGGAAAGGTTAGTTTTTTGTTTTATCTTTTTTTTTTAGGCATGTATGATTTGAAAATATTTTCTTCTAAAGAACAAGGAACAGATAGTAAAGTGGGAAGTTAAAAATAAGCTTGTAAAAGGGGCAAACTAAAGTTACCAGGTTTGGGAGGAAGGACATGTCTGTAGAGGAATGAGGGCCATGAAAGTGAAGCATATTAGAATTCAGAATTGGGGAATTAATTTAGGAAATCTAGGGACCAAAACAATAGTAAAAAACCTTGATCTTACAACATAATTATTTTTGCTATGATTAAGTAATAAAGTAGTCTCTTTTGGGTCTATGATAATTACTCAAGCATTTGTCTTTAATTGAGCCACACAAAAATCTAATCAATGTGCTTTTCTAGGTATAGGTTCATATCTTTGATTAGAGCTCTTTTATTCTTTTTAAATTTTTGAAAGGCAGCTTTTCAAGAATAACCACCAAAAACGATGATCTGAGATACACTGTAGTCTATGACATGGTGCATCTGGAACCAATGTGTACAATTATTAGTTGGAAGATAAAGTATCTGATTTTAAGAACTATGATAAAGCTACAAAAATCAGGAGTATGCATAGACAGTAAGACCAAGGTAACAAAACAGATGGTGTATAAATAAACATTCAGTAAGTTGATTTTTATTTCCAACAAATGTGCTAATATAAACATTAAGGAAAGTGTGAATTTTTTTCCACTTTTACACCTGGGTATCCCTGGATGAAAAAAAATATAAACCTAAACCCCTATCTCACGCCATGTATTTTTTAATTTGACCTGGATTTTAGACAGAAATATGAAGACTACAACTATAAAATTTCTAAAAGGTATATATTTATGGCTTTAGAGTTAGAAAATATGTCTTAGAGGAAGTATTAGAAAAATACTAATTGTACTTAAATTTTCTGGGAATTCCCCTTGTGGTGCAGCAGAAATGAATCCAACTAGAATCCATGAGGTTTGACCCCTGACCTTGCTCAGTGGGTTAATAATCTGGTGTTGCCATGAGATGTTGTGTAGGTCACAGATGCACCTTGGATCTGCTGTTGCTGTGGCTGTGGTGAAGGCCAGCAGCTATATTTCCATTTCAACCCCTAGCCTGGGAACTTCTGTATTCCAAGAGTGCAGCCCTAAAAAGAAAAAAAAAATTCTATTAATAAAAAACACCATAGAGAGAAATGAAAATGCAACTACAAATGGAAGAAAACAGCCATAATATGTGTGTGTTTGTGTGTGTGTGTCTGACATTGTAAGAGTTGCTTCAGGGAATATAAATAATGCTTAGAAATCATTAATAAAAAGATCCACAACTCTCACTGCCCTCCAAAAGGGCAAAATACATAAACAGGTACTTTTAAAAAGACATACAAATGGCCAGTAAGCACATTTTTAAAAATTTTCTCAGCATCATTAATCATCAAGAAAATGGAAATTAAAACCACAAGATGCTACCTTGAAAAATTAAAATTCTTTATAATTGTCAACATATAACTATGACCCAGCAACTGCTCATTATTTATCCATGATAAATGAAAAAAATTCACACAAGAAGTTCGTAATAGCTCTATGAGCCAAAAGCAGAAAATCAAATATTCATTAGCAGAATAAGGATCAACCAATTTGTAGTTTTGTCATATAACTGAATACTTCTTAACAATAAACAAACATAAACAACCGATAAATACAAAATGGATGCATATTGAAAAGCATTTAGTTGACAAAAGAAGTCAGAAACAAAAAATTGCATGTGTGTATATATATATATATATATATATGAAGTTCTAAAAGAAGCACAATTAATGTGCAGTAATAGAAAACAACAGAGTGATTGTCTAGCAAGTGGAGGCTCTGGGGATTGACTGAAAAAAAGCATGAGAACTTTCTGGGGTTATGGAAATAGTCTCTATCCTGAGTGGGAAATTGAGGCATAAACCTATATAAATTCCATATAAGTCTGCTGAAGTAAGAGTTTAAATTAAAAGAGACTATCTCTTTTTCTGTTGGTATGATGTGTTGCTCTACCATTTGAGAGAAAAACCTTATCTAATCTTTGTGCAAAACCCTTATCTTTTCATATGGGTTTGTAACGAATCATTACAGAAAAAGTTATTTTTATAAATTCAGAAACTTTTTGAAAAAACCAAATCGTTTTTGACCATAACAGTAATTATATGTGAATTCATATACGAAGCCTGGTATGTAAACACACACATATATGTGTGTTTGTATATGAAACTATGTCAAATAGTGAACCATCTACTTGAGTCTGAAGTGTAATGATAATATGAACATATCTGGACATCAATTTAATAAGCCAGTATTAACTAATGAAACTGAATTGAAAACAGATAACATTTCTTTTATTCATTTATGTGAACACACTGCAAACATACTGAAGAGCTTCACAGCTTCAACTGTTGATCTGAATAAGAATTAGGTAAATTAAGAGTTGAGAAATGATAGAGTAACCCACTCCTGTATCTGAATGGAAGTGTCTCTTAGCTTTTTGATTTACCCATATTATTTCTGTGAGTGGTATATAGAATGATTCATTAATTTTAGGCCTTCTTTTCAAAATCAAATTTGTTTATAGCTCAAACTAAGAAATATGAATCTTTAATTCAAATAGATAACGTTTCAGTGAAATAAAGATTTTACAATGATGAACCCTACAGAAATAACTGGGTTTAATGCAATAAACTGATACTTATTTTCAAACTCCAGTATGAAACAGCTTCCTCCTAGTTTTCCATTATCAGGTAGTATAGAATGCTTTGTGGAATTATCCTTTCACATAAAAGAACACATTTCCCTTTAGTAAAGAAGGTAGATATACTAATAGGTAATCTTTTGAATTAATTTTTGTAATATTCTTATGTGGTGTCTTGAAAGCAGTAGTTCATCGACAAAGAGAATGAAGTTTTGAGAGAGAATGGCCCAATATGAAGCAAATCCCTATTGTTTAAATCACAAGAGTAATTAGTGGTAAGGAATAATTCTGGATTTAAGGGGAAGTGGAATGGAATCTTTCCTAATGATTTTAATTCAAAATTAAGGATGTTCAGTTCCCTCATAAAGCATCCATGTTTCTAAACTAAATTTGAAACACAATCCAAAATTTTTTTCTTTTTTATGGCTGTACCTGTGGCATATGGAAGTTCTCAGGCTAAGGGTTGAATTGGTCTTGAAATTGCAGGCCTATCCCACAGCCACAGTAGTGCTGGATCCAAGCCATACCTTTGGCTTAACCCAAGGAGCGAGGGCAGGGATAAAACCCACATCCTCATGGAGACTACAGTGTGTTCTTAACCTGCTGAGCCACAGTGGGAACTGCGGCAGTCCAAATTTAACATGTCATTTGAGGCATATGGATAGACATGTATAGAGCACTCATATAAAGAATTGTATAGATATCACGTGAGTGGTTTTCATGTCATTGGGAAGTATCACCATGTTCAAATAATATTTAAATGGTTTATTTTAATCACTTAAGCATAAATCTCACTTTAAGAAACTGCATAGTACTTTAGAGAAGGTTCTCTACACACTTTTTTGTTTGTTTGTTTGTTTTTGTCTTTTTGCCATTTCTAGGGCCGCACCCGCGGCATATGGAGGTTCCCAGGCCTAGGGGTCGAATCGGAGCTGTAGCCACTGGCCTACGCCAGAGCCACAGCAATGCGGGATCCAAGCCGCGTCTGCAACCTACACCACAACTCACTGCCATGCCAGATCCTTAACCCATGGAGCAAGGCCAGGGATGGAACCTGCAACCTCATGGTTCCTAGTCAGATTCGTTAACCACTGTGCCACGACGGGAACTCCTATACACTTTTTTTTTAAAGTTGTGCTTTGCACTGTTGCTCTGCTGTTACTTTCTTTAAACCCCCTTTTTGGTTATAGCTCCTTACATGTTAGGCTCCATTCATGTTTCAGCTGTCTTCTTGTCTTCATATAGCAATCATTTACTAAACACTGAATAAACAAGTAATCCTTGAAAACAAGAACAACAGCATAAATACAACTTATTACATTCCCAGGATCACAAACACATACACTATTAAGAACTAACACAAATGGCTACCTAATAATTAATGAACTGAATTTAAAGTTGAGGGAGGAATTACTTAATGGCTTATATTTTAGGGAGATTTGTTAGTGGACTTTTGGCATTTAATAGATATGCAGACACATGAACATACATAGTACTTGGTGTAGTCTGTGTAAATGAATATTTATAAAGAAAGCCTTAAAGATTTATTCTACTTCTTCATAGATCTGACTGAATTTCACCACTTTATTCATTGTTGGGGTTTGTCTGAATATTACTCAATTACTCAAATGTTTTGTTTTTATCTTCTATAGGTCCTCCCAACCTCTACTTATATTAAAACCATAAAAAAATCCATTTTTTAAAGCCGTGCAAAGAAAACCCTACATCAAAACTGTTAATATACACCTTAAATAGAAAACATGTGTATCTTCATTTGTCTTCCACCTCATTTATGTCAGCCTATATCTTACTGGCAAAAATTGCTTTCCAGCTCTAGACAATCTAATTTGACTGTGATGCTTTCTGGCACTTGAATATTACAGTATTTCTTTGGTTAAAGTAAAAGATTTGCAAAACCAGTCCAAAAACTTTATTATCAGGGCAGAGCATCAGTGCATTTCTTGCACATTCATCATGACCAGAATGTGAGCGATCTGGAGGAGAATGAATCATCCGAGATTACCTATCTAGGACCTGAGAGGCCTACCACAAAACAGCAACAGCAGAGATTAACCTGCTGGAGTTCCTAGGAAATTTACAGAGGCTGTTCTGTGGAGAAATAGAAATCCCATTTGCAAGATCCTTACCTGTGAAAGGTATCTTAAATCAGAGCAAGCACAGACAGGAAAATTCTGTGAGGGTGCCCCATAGGTCAAGGTAATCTTGATAATCTTTCCAACAATCTCCCTTTTCACAGGATGTTTTTAATCTTTGAAAACATATGTATATTCAGATGCAGAATAGCTTGACATGGGAACAAAAATTTAAAATTGATGTCTCCATGAGAATTGTATAGTTGTGGAAAGATAGGCAGATAGGGAGCCTAAATCTCATGCCTTTTCCCAGAGAAGTGAACCGTGATCTGATACATGCATACCCCTTCTTTCTAGCCACAAATTTTCCGCAGTCACCACTGGCAAGTTGGTCTTTCTCGATATTTTAATCAATTAATCAGTGTGGCCAGTAAGTTTATACAGAGGGATTCTATTTTTTATTTTTGTTGTGTGTGTGTGTGTGTTTGTCTTCTTAGAGCCCCTACCCCAGGCTAGGGGTCTGATCAGAGCTACAGCTGCCGGCCTATACCACAGCCGTAGCAATGGCCAGATCCAAGCCACATCTGTGACCTACGTCACAGCTCATGACAATGCCAGATTCCTAAACCACTGAGCAAGGCCAGGGATTGAACCCACAAGCTCATGGTTCCTAATTGGATTTGTTTCCACTGCGCCAGGACGGGAACTCCTATACAGAGGAATTCTAAAACAGGTTAAAACACCAGTCTTTCTCTATGCTGATCATCTTTCCAATTTCTACTTCAGTGCCTTTCCTGGTAAGTATACTGCATTGACCCTGAAAATATCCAAAGCAGAAAAGGTACCAAAAAAAATTTACCTTCCTCCTCTACACCACAAAAAGTTATGCCTCTGCATCTAACATTCTTACAGGACAATTTTATTTGAACTTAGGCACTGAGGATCCTAGATAAAATACTATTTGAACTAATCTTAAAATCTGCATTTAAGATATTAAATTAATATGAAAGGTCATATAAAGATGGTAAATCATCATTAAGAACTCAATTATTTTTTTACTTGTCATTTGCATTCTGTCTACTGAGATTTAGAACAGGACATCCCAGTCAAAAGTGTATTATCTGAAGCATAGATTTCTATGCTTCATATTAAATTATTTTGGATCATCAAAAGGCACCCTGGGAGAGCTTCAATTACAAATAGAATATGTAAACAAAAAATTCCATTTTTACTTAGGGCCTGTTTAAGCACCTATATTTGGGTACCTAAGTCAATCACTGTATTAGTCATGATGGAAGAATCTGGTGAGTTCTGGTGGTCTGGCTACTGGTGGTCTGGCTACCAGAAGTAATTTAAGAATCCCTTCTGATCCTTTTAGTTATATGTGTCCCTTTATTACATTATTCTCCATGGTGGTTTCAGACCTCTTGCTTATTCTGTTTTACATTATTAACTTTCCTTTGTCATTAAGACCAAGTTTTCTACTCAGAATAAAAAAAATGCAACACATTTATCTGAATTTTCAGGATTCATATCTTGTTGTCATTTCCCTAAAATTTGTTCATACTTTAGTATCTACCATCTAAGAAGTGGATTTTTTTGGATAAAGCTGTATAGATTAATAAAATATTTTGCTCCAATTAGCTGATGGTATTTTTGCCATATTTTTTATACTTTTAAACATTAAGAACCATAAACCTGGTCATTAGTTAGTCCTGATGAAAACATTGAGTAATTTCATTCTTCTCTTTCACTTTAACAATGCTTGTTCTTGGTTGTGTTGGAAATGACAAAAATGTCCTAATCATTCCAGAAACAGAATTGTATCAAGTTGAATAGACATTGCTGACCTTTGTCTAGGAGTCTTGGGCTTGTCAAGAAATTCTAACTCGTAAAGGTTTAAACTTCTGAAATTATCAGCAAAAGGAATTAGAGCTTAAATATTTGAGTAAAACTGAGAAGATTTCCAAGAGAATATGAAATCAATTACTACAGCTAGAATCGAAGAATGATTAGATTTCTCTCTTAAAATATCTTCAATATTATCTCTAATTGTTTCCAAATGTTTTTTATATTTTTATAAAAGAACTTCACAATGAGACAGAAGAAAAAAAATATTGCTAACTTCGTTTAGTCACTAATGTGGGAGACGAGAAGTTAACATTTTTGCCAGAAACCAAAGTCTAGCCATGGTTGTACAATAAACATTACCAGCATCAGTAATCAGACCATGGGTAAGTTGATGATCCTGAGCATTTACTTGTTTGTAGTCCAGGCTTCTGAATCCCAACTTCAAGGACATTTTTATAATTTAAAACATCTGAGTCCTGCCACAACAAAGAATATATCAAAGAACACAGTGAAGGAGATAAGAATATGAAGATCTATACTCAAATCCATTATAATTTTTGAGAGATGCAAGAGAAAAAAATAAAACATGTGCAAATGTTTTATTTGCCAATCATGGCAATTATCTCTGAGTGCTTTGGAGCTTGGAAGCCAGTAGTTTCTCCTTTTTCTATTGTGGTGCCAAAAAACTATTTCTCTCCTGCTTCCATAACTATTGTCTGTCTGGTTTTCCAGACTATATTGAATGTAGATTTATATAAAACTCACATGACATCATTTATATATTTAGCTTATAACATATAAGTTGATTTCCCATTGTATGAGAGGTGGGAATGTAAAGATAAATATTTAATGTAATAGTGATATTTAACTATGATATTTTAAAATGCCTGGAATACTTTTGTTAAAGAGTACATCTATAAATTATAATCTAAATTTTTATCTTTCCTAAAATAATGCCATAAAAAGTATTATAACTATAAAAAATTAAAAGAAATTAAAAATTCCCAAGCAGATAAACTTTTCATATAATAAAAGCTGTTACTTTCTTTTTCAAATTGCACATCTACATCTGTATAATTATTAGCATTCCAAAGTGGAAAACAAGGATCAGAAATGATGATAATATAGAACATCACATCTCACTTCATTTTTGATGTCTGATGGTGATAAGTTCATATTTTAATAGCAGAGATACACTTGGTATTATGTTTTTAGCCATGGTTATAAGAGCTAAGAAATTAAAATCTCCCTACTAAATGGCATACTTTTACCACTTGGTCTTCTGTTGCACTATTTAATTCACATTAGATTTCTTTTAGGTCTGAAGTTAAAATATAGTTTTCCACTTTTTCAGAGTTCAGATTAGTTAAAAACATAGCCTAAACCATCTCTTCAGAGAAAAGTAGTTAATATTTTTGTTATATCTTTTGATATCTTTTTTAAAAATAGATTATTTTTAGAGCAGTTTACGTTCATAGCAAAATTGAGCAGAAGATACAGATTTCCTATTTATCCCCTGTCTAGGAACATGCACAGCCACCCTCATTTTCACCATCTGTCACCAGAGTGGTACATTTGTTATAATTGATGAACCTGCATAATCTCATCATGGTCACTCAATGTCCATAGCTGATCCTGGAATTCACTTCTGGTGTTACATATTCTATGGATTTGAACAAATAACATGTAGCTAGCTAGCATTATGGTATCAGAGTAGTTTCACTGCCCTAAATATCCTCTGTGCTACACTTAATCATTTATCTCTCCCCCAGCCTCTAGCAACTACTGCTCTTTTTACTGTTTTCGTAGATTTGCCTTTCATGGAATATCTTATAGTTGGAATCATATGGTGTGCAGCCTTTTTCATACTGGCTTCTTTCACTTAATAATATGCATTTAAGGTCCCTTCATGTTTTTTCAGAGCTTGATAGATCATTTGGTTTTTAGTGCTGAATTACATTTTATTTTCTGCATGTACCACAGTTTAGGTATCTGTTCACCTACTAATTGATATCTTCATTGCATCTAAGTTTTCCAATTATGAATAAAGTGGTTATAAATACTTATGTACAGGTTTGGTGTGGACAGAAGTTGTCCGTTCCTTTGGGTAGATACCAAGGTGTGTGATTATTTGAACATACGGTATGAGTAAGTTTAATGCTGTAAGAAACTGACAAACTGTTTTCCAAAGTAACTGTACTGATGATGTCCATTCCCACCAGCAATGAATGAGAGTTCCTTTTGTTCCTCACACTCACCAGCATTTGGTATTGTCAATATTCCATATTATGGCCTTTCTAATGGGTTTGTAGAGGTATCTTATCGTTTAAGCTTCATTTCCCTGATAATATGCGTACCATTTTTTCTTGTGCTTTGTTGCCTTATGTATAACTTTGGTGAGATGACATTTAAATTTGGGAGCTATTTTTAAATCAGGTTGATTTTCTTATAATAACAAACCCTTGAGTTTTAAGGTTTTTTTTTTTTTTTTTTTTGCTATATATTGGATAACAATCCTCTATCATATGTCAGTTTTCTCTCAGACATATGATGTTTTCTCCCAGTCTACAGCTTATTTATTCGTTCTCTGGACATTCTATCTTTTCTAGGGCAGAAATGCTTAATTTTAACACAATTAGCCTATAAGTACTTTCGTTCATGGATTGTGCCTTTGTATTGTATCTAAAAGGTATGACCAAACTCAAGGTCAACTAGGTTTTCTCCTATGATATCTTCATAGATTTGCATTTAACATTTAAATCAATCTTGAGTTTATTTTTTTGTTTGAGAGTGTAAATTCTGCATCTAGATTTATTTTTTTCACATGTGGATGAGTGGTTTCTTTAGCACGATTTGTTGAAAAGAATATCTTTGCTCCATCATACTGATTTTCCTTCTTAGCCAAATAGCAGTTGATTGCATTTGTGTGAGTTTACTTCTGGGCCATCTATTCCTTTCTATTGATCTATTTGTCTATTCTTTCACTAATTTCACATGCTCTTGATGACTATAGTGTTACTGTAAGTCTTGGAGTCAGGTGGGTGCAGTCCTCCAAGTTTATTCTTTCCCTTCAATATTGTGGTTGCTATTCTGCATCTTTGGCTTCCCCAAATAAACTCTAGAATACCTTTGATATCCACAAAGTGACATGTTGGAAATATGATTCAGGATTGGATTGAATTTATACATAATGTCATGAAGAGTTAACAGATTTACAATATGGAATCTTTCTGTTTGTGAACATGGAACATATGTCTATTTCTTTGGTTCTTTAGTGACTTCATCAGAGTTTTGTAGTTTCTCTTATATAGATGTTGTACACATTTGTTGGATTTATAGACATAAATTTCATTTGGGAGATGCTAATGCAAATGATACTGTGTTTTTAATTTCAAATGCCACTTTTTTATTACCGGATTACTGGTACATAGGAAAGAAATGGACTTGTGCATATTGATCTTGAATTTTGCAAGCTTGCTATAATCACCTATTCCAGGAGGTCTTGTTTATTCTTTCTGACATACTCTAAAGAGAGTCAGTCATGTCATCTGTGACTAAAGATAGTTTTATTTCTTCCTTTCCAAGCTATATACCTTCCCCAACCCCTTTTTTATGTTATTGCAATAAATACTATTTCCAGTACAATGTGGAAAAGGAGTTATGAGAGGGAGACAGCGTTCCCCTTGTTTCTGATATTAATGGAATAGCTTCTAGTTTCTCACCATTAAATACTGTTAGCCATAGGTTTTTGTAGATATTCTTTATAAAGTTGAAAATTTCTCCACTATTTCTAGTTTACTGAGAATTTTTATTATGACTGGACACTGAATTTTGTCAGACGATTTCTGTAGAGCTGTTGATATAATCATGTGATTTATTTCGCCTTTGGTGTGATGAATTTCTTTAACTGATTTTCAGATGTTGAACCAGTCTTGCATACTTGGACAAATTCCTCTGGATTTTTGTGTGTAATTTTTTTTTGCTGGATTCAGTATGCTAAAATTGTATTGATGATATTTGTATCTTTGTTCATGAAAGAGATTGGTCTATAGTTTTTTGCTTTTTTAATGGCTTTTATTAGTTTTGGTCTTAGGGCAGTGGTGGCCTTGGATAACGAGTTAGGAAGTATTGTCTCTGCTTCTGTCTTCTTAGGCCATTGTAGACTATTGGTGGAAAGTTTTCCTTAAAAGTTTGATAAAATTCACTGGTGAACTCATGTACTTTCTGATTTGGAAGGTTATTAATTATTGATTCAATTTTTAAAGTAGATATAAGCCTATTCAGAGTTTATGGCAGGTTTTGTACTTGTGTGAGTTTTGGCAGGTTTTGTACTTCAAGGAATTTGTCCATCACATTTTATATCGAATTTGTGGGCATAGACTTGCTCTACAGTATTCTTTCCATATTTGCTTAATGTCTATGGTATCTATAGTCTTTTCCTCTCATTTCTAGTATTATTGATTTATGCAACTTCTATTTTCTTACTTAGCATGGAGAGAGCCATCTTAATCTGATTTTTTCAAAGTATTGATTTTACTTTTCATGGATTTTTCTCTGTTGATTTCAATTTCAGTGATTTCTGTTCTAATTTTTATTATTTGATCTACTCTTTATCTAGTTTCCTAAGGTGGAAGATAAGATGATTTTCTTAAATCTTCCATCTTTTCTAATACATTCATTTAATGCTATAAATTTCCCTTTACATACATTTCACTTCATCCCACAAATTGATAACTGTATTTTTGTTGGGTTCCAAATATTTTGAAATGTCTGTCTTTTTTGATACATTTGCTGAATAGAAGTTCTTATTTAATTTTCAAAAATGTTGGGATTTTCCAGCGATTTTTCTGTTGTAGTTTTGTAGTTTGACTCTTAAAGTGAGGATTAGAGGTCCCAATACTCTACAAAGATAATTTAACATCTATCTTTATAGTTGAGACTCTGCATCCTCATATTCAACAAACTGCAAATCGTGTTGTTCTGTAATATGTATACATAAATCCACATGCGAGGACCTGAAGAGTTCAAACCCATGTTGTTCAAGCATCAAAAAATAATCCTGTATTTTGAGAGCAGATATTTTATGAATTATTTAATTAAAAAAACCTGTTTTATGGCCTAGAAAGTTGTCTATCTTGGTGAATGTTCAAAGTGAGCTTGAGAATAATGTGTATTCTGTCATTGTTAGATCAAGTATTCTATAGATGTTCATTATGCCCAGTTGATTGATGGTTTGAGTTCAATATATTCTTACAAACTAGATGCATCAGTTTCTGACAGAGGGATGTTGAAATCTCTAACTCTAATAGTCAGCTTTTCTCTTTCTTCTGTCTGTTCAGTTTTCACCTCACATTATTTGTTCTATATTTAGATGCACACAAGGTTAAGAATTTATCTGTTTTTGCGCATTTGTCCCATTATCATCACATAATGCCTTTGTCTATCCCTGATAATTTCTTCTGTTTTTCTTTCTTCTTTTGATAGTGCCATTACTCATTGTTTTGGTGAGCCTATACCTCTGGGCTTGGAACTTTACAAGAACTTCTTTTTCTCCTCTGTCCCCTTAGGAGGGCAGGACAGCTAGAGTGGGCTAGAGATCCCCATACCCCAGTATTAATATTATTATTATTATTATTATTATTATTATTATTATTATTTGTCTTTTTGCCATTTTTTGGGCCACTCCCACGGCCTATGGAGGTTCCCAGGCTAGGGGTTGAATCAGAGCTGTAACCACCGGTCTATGCCAGAGACACAGTAATGCAGGATCTGAGCCACATCTACAACCTACACCACAGCCCGCAGCAACGCCAGATCCTTAACCCACTGAGCAAGGCCAGGGATCGAACCCTCAACCTCATGGTTCCTAGTTGGATTCGCTAACCACTGAGCCATGACAGGAACTCCACCCCAGTGTTATTAAGCTCTGATAAAACTCCAGAAAGTTAGGCTCTGGTGAAATAGTTTATCCTGAGGGCAAGCCTTGTTAAGAAGGGAATCCTCTGATTTTTTTTTTTTTAATTGTATTTTTTCCTCATCTTCTGCTATAAGCATAAGTGGATTTTTCTCTGATATTTATTTGGAGAACTAGTTCAAGTTCATGGAGGTAAAACACACAAAACTGTGGAGCCCTCCCTGTGACTGGATACCCCCTGAGTATTGTGTGAGTATTGTGCAACATTGTGCGTGCTGAGCCTCCTACAGGTAGTTACAGTATGAGTTTTCCTACATGGCATTGGTTTCCAGAAAAGTTTCTACTTCTGTGTTTCTTTTCTCATAGGTTGTGATGGCTGTATCTGACTGTTTCTCCAATTTGGGGACAAGTTCTATGGGCTATTACCTCACTTCTCTTAGAGATCTAAGAAGTGTTGTTGATTTTTCAGTTTGTTCAACTTTTTATTGTTAAAACTAATGAGGAACTTCTAAGCTTCTTACCTGTCAGACAGGAAACCAGAAGTTCTTCAATATCTTTTTAATGTCTGTTTTAATATAAAGGCAATTGCAGTGATGAACTACACTTTAAAAGAAATTGAAATTCTTCTTTGACATGTTTATAGTTATGATAGTAGAAAGCTTGAGAAATGTGACAATGAATTTATTTTTCTCTGAATTTGAAAATTGAATTTTTATGAAATGATGAATCTGGAGCTGCTTAAGAATATTTTGATGAACTAGAAAGCATCATCACTGATAAGAAGCTTTGTTCTCAATCCAAATGTTAGTATATAGAATAATTATATGAAACACTTTGCTTAATATTAATTGACTTTCATACAGTATATAATACTTTTGATCTAGAGTTCAATATCAGTGAACGATTAAATTCTTTTAACTAGTAATTTCATTCTACGCAAAAATTTAATTTTAAGGATTCTAGTTTGATAGGACTTTTGTTAATAAAAGAAAACTATGGAATAATAACAACTTTTATTCTTTTTATACTTCAAATAGAGCAAATGTTCTTTCTGCAACTTCTAATGGTTTTTGTTAAAAACTAAATTATGCATATATGTTACATACTCCTTTCTAATGTGTCCATATTATATTTTTTCCTTATTTTTTTTCTGAATGACTTTAGAATTATCTAGTTTTTAATAAGACTTAAATTTTTGGAATAAATGCTCTAATATTTCTTAAGTGGCTTATGAGGGTATTCCAGAATTTCTAATCATTATATTTTTTAAAAAGTTATCTCTATTTTAACATATTTTCCATTCTTAGTCCCTGGTACATAAATATATTTTTTAACTTGTCCCTTTCCTATACCACGACGCCCATATAGCATACAACATGCAAGAAAGAAATAAGTTTGTTGGAATTCCCGTGGTGGCGCAGTGGTTAACGAATCCGACTAGGAACCATGAGGTCGCGGGTTCGATCCCTGCGCTTGCTCAGTGGGTTAAAGATCCGGCGTTGCCGTGAACTGTGGTGTAGGTCGCAGACGCGGCTCGGATCCCACGTTGCTGTGGCTCTAGCGTAGGCTGGTGGCTACGGCTCCGATTAGACCCCTAGCCTGGGAACCTCCATATGCCGCGAGAGCGGCCCAAGAAATGGCAAAAAGACAAAAAAAAAAAAAAAGAAATAAGTTTGTTGTGCTATTCTGTTCATGGACTCTGTGAACTAAAATAACCAAGTAGCATCTATGCAGTTCATATGTTTAGGAATAACCATATCTAGAAGGGTCTTTACATACTTGTGTCTTTATTAAGATGCTCCGTAGTTAGCATCAAATGACTAGAAACACATTGTAAAATTAGTTTCCTACGCCTTCTTCTCTATAACACACTATGATTTTCACAATTGTTAGATGCTTTGTTTTCTCATTTGAACTAATGATAGACCCAAATGTAATTAAAGATGGATAGTCCAGATGTTCTTCTAGAATCTGGTGTCAATAACGCTGTCCCCCTTAAAAGTTATGTGTCTTGGATATTTGCCTCTTACCTTTGAAGATTGATCCCTTACCTCTTGAGCTTTTCTTAAGCAATGTCTTATTGTTTTGTTGTTGAAAGTGAAGTCATTAATTTCTCTGAAAATGTTGCATTCTTTAAAAAAAATGTGCAAATATTGGCTGCTTTCTTCATTTGTTATTCCTTGAATGGTTGATGAGTGCTGGTCCTCTTTGAGTATTTCAATCAAAGTTATCCAGGCCTTTACTTTGCTTTCTACATTCACTCTGCCGCATTCTGGGTTTTGGTGACAAATGGAGCAGTGTCACTTTTGAATTACCTTAAGGATTAGCAACTTCTGTTAATATGAAGGCACTAAGTGTCTTAAAAACAACTTAGAGCTTTCAACTTCAACATCTGCCACCATGATTCTGTAATTAGTTCACTTCAAATTCTATCACTTTCTTTCTGAAGTTCTTTATAAATCTGAATGAATCTTGAGAGGGTTCTCTGCTGGTTCTAGAGCAGTGGTTCTCAAATTGAGAATTTATTTTTCCAATAAGCTCTCAGAAAATGCACATGATGCTTTATCTAAGGGCCCCATTCTGGAAAACATACCTCTGGAAGAAGAGATACAGTAGCTCTCTATTTTGAAGAGAAATTTCACTACCAACATATAAGTCAGTAATGGTTCTTCCTTATACTTAGACTTGCTTGTTAAATTTATCACCCATAAACTATAAAATACTCTTTGGCTTGTAGAGTTTAAAAAAAAAAAAAAACTGAAATTTTGTTTTCTTGTTTTGCCTAAGAAAACTAGAATGTTTAAGTTCCCAGATATAAAGATGAGATTAAAATCAACGTTTCTTGACTCAATTCACTGGCCACCTCTCCCATAATTTTTTTTCTTTATTTTATGTATTTAATAGCATGCAACATTAATAATGTATGAAATGCCAATTTTAATTACTATAATACTGTGTTTTTTTCCAAGCCTTAACATGTAGTTTATTGTAAAGTTTCTTTAGATAAAGTGTCTGCAAAGATTACTATTCTCATCTCATGCTTTCTTTGACAAAATTATAGGATTTACTAAAATATTTTCATAAAGATTTTAGAATGGAAATACAAGTGTGCAGTATTTCAAAAAAGTATTTGCCAGGAAAATTATAATGCAAATTGGCTGTAAGAAATTAAATACCTTTCCTAGGTAGTTTTGCTTAGAGACCCTGCCCTGCGCCACTAGTATCAGAGGTATTTAAATGTCTCAAAGAAAGCCAGAAACATTTCACTGCAAATCCTGTCCTATGACTTTGACAAAGTATTCAAATGAGGTGAAGATGTGCAGGTTGTGTCATTGCCAAAGTGGCAGATGGACACTGCCTCAGAGTGTAGGGAGAATTTGAATAGGAGAAATGCATAAATAGAAGACAAATTAACTTGTCAAATTCCTCCTTTCACAGGGTTTGATTGCAGTAGCCTCTTCCACAAAGTGTCATTTTCAAGTAGTATTAAGTATCTGTTTTTTTTTGCTTTTCTTTTTTGGTTCTAGAAGTGCAACAAACTAATGCACATTCTCAATAGTAGCACATGATGGCTAAAGAATATTTGGTATTAATTTATGTAATTCTTAAAATTCGTGTGTGTGTGTATATATATGCATGCCTAGATGTAACATGTGCAAACATTGATTCTTTGCACAATCTTTACATTATTAACTAGATGAATATTGAACAATGGAACTAAAAACTAATTTGTAACTAAAACTAATTTGTATCTAGTAAAATTAAATGTAATTAAAAAGTAGCATTGGAGTTCCCTTCGTGGCTCAGTGGCTAACGAATCCAACTAGGAACCATGAGGTTGCGGGTTTGATCCCTGGCCTTGATCAGTGGGTTAAGGATCCGGCTTTTCCGTGAGCTGTGGTGTAGGTTGCAGACGCAGCTTGGATCCTGCATTGCTGTGGCTCTGGCGTAGGCCAGCGGCTATAGCTCTGATTCAACCCCTAGCCTGGGAACCTCCATAGGCCATGGGAGCGGCCCAAGAAAAGGCAAAAAGACAAAAAAGAAAAGTAGTCTTTAAACTCAATTATTTTAAATAATTTAAAATTTTATTAACCATGGACTTAAGACAATGGTGTTGGCTTTGTTGGAACTTTGGCTTCAAATCCAGAAGCGTATTTTATGTGTGTGTATGTGCCATATATTACATTTAGTTTAAATTTCCTGATAGGAGTCATGACCTCAGTTGTGTTTAGAATGATGATGTTTTTTGGACGCATGCATAGATTTAATACAATATATTCTGAATCAGTTCAAAAATGAAATAGCTTGACAAATGAAAATATATAAAACTTGATTTTACAGGCTCTCGCAGACACGAAATATGGATGTCAACTAAACAATGTTAGGCACTTTGATTAAATGTATCAAGGCGCATAAGGAAGTTACAGAAATGATGATTATTAAGAGCAAATAACACCTTCTATGAACTATAAATTATGCTCATTTTCCTCCACACATTGTCATTGGATATGAACCTCTACTTATTAATAGTAGTGAAAACTTGTCAAACATATCTGTTACTTTATAATTGCACTTAATAATTGTGTACAACATGTTTAGAGAAAATACTGTTTAGAAAAAAATCAGAGTAACAGGTGATAAAGTTTCCTTTCTACTCTAAGGAAAATAGAGCAAGGAAACATTTTTCTCTGAATATGGAAGAGAAAATTCTCATTCAAGTAATGCTAAAAATAATTACTATATATAATATGTATACAATAATTATTAAATTGTTATATACAATGGTATATATAATTACTGTATATATAATATATAATAATATACACCATTATTTTTATCATTGTATATTATAAAGAGAAAACCCATTGTTTATACTCACAGTGCTACCCTGAATACTTCACTTTTGATACTTGTGGTCATCAACTGTGTGAGTTTTCAACACCACACAATTCTCCAACTCTCTCGATATCAGATGGGTCAATTCAATTCAGTTGTGATACTGTCTATCTAGAAATGTCAGATCCCACAGGTTAAAGGTTCAGTCTCGGAAGACTGCCTCCACTACTTTGGATGCCAGTTCCAAGTCCAGTTTGTCATTTGTGCTTCTGATGGACTGACTATAAATCAGAGGTTCCCATGACCCCTTCCTTAGGCTCAATTAATTGCTAGAGTGGCTCACAAAATTCAGAAAATACAGTTGACTTGCCAGGTTACAAGTTAGTCTTAAAAGGATACGATTCAGGAATAGCCAAACGAAAGAGATGCACAGAGCAAAGAACAAGGGGAGAGAGGCAGAGCTTTGATGCCTTCTCTGGGCTCACTACCATGCCTGCCTTGCCAGTACTTTCCTCATGTTCACCTATCTGGAAGCTCTTCTAGCCCTGAACTTTTGGGTCTTTAGAGAAGAGTCATTAAAAGTACACGAGTAAATCATTGGCCATTGATGATTAAGTCAGTCTCCATTCCCTCTTTGTTCCCTTGTTGTGAGCGGTATGATGAAAGTTAAAGCCCTCCAATCACATGGTTAGTTTTCCTGGCAACCAGCCCCATCCTTAGGGGGTTTCCAAAAGTCACCTCAAGAACTTAAACTCAGATATGGTGAAAGGGGCTTATTATAAATCATTAAAAATGACAACTTTATGAATCTCACCAGTTTGGAAAATTTCAAGGTTTTGAAGAGGCCTGTGCCAGGAAAGGGAGGAAAATCAAATAGGTATTTCTTAATATAAAGCACAATATCAGATAAATCCAGGTATATTCTTAACAAAATCTATTTGAATAAAGTGATGAACATATTGAATTTTAAAATTTTCCTTATAAAATTCTATCACTAAAATTTGAAAAGATACCAGAAATAGTAAGATTCTTTAAGTTACATGACAATTATATGAAGAAATTCAAATAATGTTTTCTTTAATAATGAATTTACCATAGAGAAACCCATTACAATGTTTACATGTTTTAATATTGGGCAATCTTATAGAATTGAGCCCTTAACATTCATTGTAAAATGAATGGCATTTTCCAAATCTAGGTATAGCTATGCTAATTTTAGATTTTTCAAGTTGCAATTTTCGCAGTAGTGTTTTGTCATATTGAAATAATAAGATCTAAGGACTATAATCACTCAAAGATTTTTCTGATTTGTCATTATTCTCAAAGCACAAGTTACAGGAAAATCTTAATTGCAAGAAGAGATTTTATTTGAAATTAAAGAACTTAGTTTAAGTATAAAAGAAAAATATGAATTATGTCTTCATTATTCATTCAGACACCTAGAGCTTACCTCCTAGGGGTAATCATCATTAAATCAACTTGTTTAGACTATTTTACCAATTTTAATTTATATTAAAAATATAGGCATTAAATGATTATTTTGACATTTATAGGTGGCCCAGGTAGAAAGATAAAACATGTTTTATTAAAATCTGTGACTTAATTCATAGCTCTTAAAAGCTTAGGTATATAAGCTTCCATATTTTCATTTTTGCTCAAGGCTTTGCAAATGCTAAATGTAAACCTGCCATATATCTTAAGTTTCCTCAGTGAGAGGGTGGTGTTTGATGTTCTTTAACTCTATCATTTGTTTTCTGTATTCACAAAAAAGAAGAAAATCACTCCTGCCCTTTCCTGGAGGGGCCAAGTGACCCAGGGCCTCAAGCTTCTCATGGGCTTGGTAGAGTTTTGATTAGTGGGACTATGTAAGGACAATTAAACCTTCTTAATCTTGCACATTTCTGTTTCTGCAAAACAGCTTTTCATAAAACTATCATCATCTCTGACAACCATGCACTTAATTGAAAAAGTAAAATTGCAAAAAATATTTTTTTTTTCCTGGAAAGATCTTGATAAACACCTTGAATTTTGTCTTGCTATTATTTATTTATTTATTTTTTATCTGCTTTGGCCTAATCTGTGAATGTTTCTTTAAATCCTTTAAATACTCTCAAATGATTTGCATTTGAATTATTTCAGTTTCAGTAAACAAACACAGCTTCAGATTTATGCCCCATACTATGTGCTAATAATGACTATATGTAGATTAGAGTATGATTTCACTTAGGTATTTTACTTGAAAGGGAAATGACAAATAGAGACTTTGGCACCTCCAGGATAAGTAAGAGAAAAAAATTTAAATGGGGGTTTTCTATCAGAGACTGAGTCTCATTCTCCAGCTTCCAGTTCTGGAAACAAGCAAATAATCAATGAGATACGCTTCTTTGTTCAAAGTTACTGGATCCTCCTGGGATATATTTGCATAGTTTTACTATCAAGTGAATTGCAGGAATAAGCCGTTTTCTTGGAGAATGTCAATAGAGAAAAAAACAAATTTTCATTGTGGGATAGCTTCAAAACTCAACACAAATGGAATTTTCTGACTTGCTGCCAAAAACAGCATCCCCAAATTAATACCCAGTGAATGGATGCAGTAGTTGCAGATGTTCCCATTTTTGTTTTTTGAATTTTTAATATCATTAAGAGACTGCAAGTATTTTTTTTTCCTTTGAGATTATTGCACTGTTCTGATGATTGAAATCACTTTACTGCACTTGCTGTCGATGTCTTATTGCTCAATTATGAAGCACAGAAAATGCTCCTTTGTGGGTATTGCAAGAACAAAAAGGGCTCATACATAGTAAATCGGTAAACAGGCCCTACTCATGTTGGTAGAATTCACATTAAAAAAGAGAAATCATAGGGTTTTTTTTTTCCCCTTAGAGAATCTGAATGAAATCGACTTTGAAAATGAGAAAACCTATGTTGGTACTGAAACATGGATAGACATATCACTTAATAAAATAAAGTTTAAATTAACAATTATGTTCACTGAAGAATTGTTAGAGAGAAAAATATTTAAATATAAATTCATATCTCACTTTATTTAATAATAATATACTGAATCACAAATATGACCATGCTCTCACATCAGAGCATTAATCTAAAATCTGAAATTTTATTTTTCAAACTACCTAGGAGAAAATTCTGGAGTGGAATACAGTCATCTTTCAATGAGTTCTTTCCATGAACTCATATAAAGTCTTATTTATTACCTTATTATTTGCCTGTTCGGCCTGAAGCAAACTCAGAGAGAACAATTTCAGATGATATTTTTTTTATCATGCTCAAAGAGATAGTGAAAGATTTCTTTCTTTTCTTTTTATTTTTTTTTTCAGTCATGCAAATTACAGGAGACCTGCAGGTTTTCTGCCCTGAGCAAAATTAGGCCCGGCCTAAAATGAATTATAAACTAGCAACTTGAGAATCTTTATTCAAGTTATTAGGTTCTGTGTTGACACTTTTCCTTATTCTAATAGAAGTTCAACTTGGTGTATTGATAATCAGCATTTTCCCCATAGTCATTGTCAGGACCATGTTTATTTATTTTTTATTTATTAGTGACCCATTCAAAAGAAAAAGAAAAAAAAAAAAAACAAAACAATTCATGTCTTTCTATTTATGTCAAAATCGTGGCACTTGGCACAATGCCTGACAGTGATACATTGAATAAAGGGCTCAAGCAAATAGGCTTGTTAAAACTTGAGCTACAATAATATTTTCTTTAATTTTCAATACTTTGATTATACTAAGATTTATAGCTATGTTTCACTTTGAGAGAGTGAATCTAGCATTTAGTTTTCTGACTGTTTTCCTAGGTCTTATGCTTTTCTGTGTATTTACCTCAGGTTTTTTCAAGGCTTAAGCATTTTATGAGGGGCAGTTCTCCCTGGCACCGCATGATAACGAGACTACATGGGGAGCACAGGTTCTTCCTTCTTAGCAAGACAGTATCTCCTTTTATATTGAAAGCAGATGAAAGCCTAGAAATACTTCTTAGAGCTTGGAAGAAAAGGAACTTGGAGAGAAGATTTTTATTTATAAATGGAAGCTTTTGTATTCTAGACAAATCACAAATGACATTAATAAATGAACATCCCTAACCACTGGGAGGATGATTCCACATGAGAAGGAATTTGCTTTGACACCTGTGTTGTACCACTATACTCAGTGTATCCATTTCCTTGGATAAAACCAACTTTATCCTTGGATGAGACTAGAACATTAAAAAGCCCTGGATTTGAATTGAACCTTTTGAGTCTTTGGTCTAATTACTTGTATCAAATTGAGTTTTGGTTTTATGCTACCAGTCAACACTGAAGGGCATGAAGAAAAGGAGATACTGTAAACTAGTAATTAGACCTATTGTGGAGATGCTGTTGAGAATATCTTGTAGTGTATCATATAGTAGCTTTTTTTTTTGTTTGTTTTTTTGCTTTTTAGGTCTACACCTGGGGCATATGGAAGTTCCCAGGCTAAGAGTCAAATCGAAGCTATTGCTGCCAGCCACAGCCACGGCAATACCAGACCCGAGCTGCCTCTTTGACCTACACCAAAGCCAGATCCTTTAACCCACTGAATGATGCCAAGGATCTAACCTGCATCTTCATGGAGTATAGTCAGGTTTGTTACCTCTGAGCCACAACAGGAACTCCCTATACAGTAGCTTTAAGAACATCCTAAGGAGAAATTTCTTCTATACTTTAGAGAATGCTCATTCTCTATGGCTATTTGCTTTTTTTTCTCTTTGAGCTTAGAATGTGGCAGCCAGCTTCCTTTTCCTTTCTATTTTTCATCTGGGAGGCTCTCCATTTGATATTGTGGATTTTGCAGTTGTCTGCCTTTCTTTCTCTACTTTGCATTCTGGAAGGTTAGAATCCAATTTGGCCCTCCCAGATAGTAACTGTATATAGGTAATAGAGTATGCATTCCTATTTGCCAGTTTGGCCCAGGCTCTGTCATCTTTCTATGTTTTCCTTGATTTCTTCAACTATTGATCCCATTCTTTATCAGCTTTGTTTATTTTTTTTTTTCTAGCAAACTCATATCCTTTGCTGCAGAAGAGACCTATGTAAATCTATTTATCATATAGTCTGTCTAAACAATTGTGAAAATAATACCTTCACCTATGGGAGAAAGTCCAAATAACTTTATACCATATAAGACCCTCCGTAGACTTAACATCTTAATCTTCTCTCTCATGTTAGTAAGTAATTTCCATTCTATTTTACACTCTTCTCTTAATCCCACCACTCTCTGTTTCAAGGCAACATGTTGAGAGTTTCACAAAAAAACAATGCTGTTCCATGCCTCTGTGTCTTAATGCATATGTTTGTGCTCTCCTGGCTGCTATTACTATTCTTCCTTGAGTCTTCTTACCTCTCATCCTTCCATCCACTAGCACAGATATATACTTTGTTCTCCTACTGTATGTATATTAATTTCTGTCTTATAATTAATACAGATACTTTGATAGAACTTTTCCACCAAATCTCTTTGTCACTAGACTATAAGCTCTTTGTAGGCAGAGGTTTAATTTTTGTGTCTGTCTTAAAATTAAGAAACTTTGCATAATTCCTGGCATGTTATGAATATTCAGTGTGTTTAACATTTGAATAATGGGTGGATGAATAAATACATGAATGCATTATTAAATACTACAGGGTCTGTGTTAAGCATTACAGTTGTACTAAAAAGAAGCCAAAGAGTAGATGCATAATTGACCATGTTGTGCTCCCTCTTTCACTCTGTATACTACAAAAAATGAGAATAAGAGTGGAATGCTACTAAAATATACTATGTCGTATATTGGAAGAACAAATTTGTCTACCTAATTTTCAAATTTAAAATATAGTGTTTGTGAATATATATATGCAGGGGTGTTCAGTTATTATAAAGATGTCAAAATCCATATCAGTGTAGACAAAATCCACTTATTACTAAAGTTACTTTGATTTGGCTCTTAGCACTATCTATTTTTTAATTTTGAAATAATAATTAGGAATGATGCTTTGACCTGTCTTACTCAAAAAAATATAGGGCTATGGAACCAAATTAAATACTTAGGTTAAAGTCAATCTTCCTGTAGAATGAAATGATACACATAAGTAGATCTACAGTTTTCTTTTTCTTTTTTTTTTTTTTTTCTTTTTTTAGGGCCACACTTGCACCATATGGAAATTTCCAGGCTAGGGATTGAATCAGAGCTACAGCTGAGGCCTCTGCCACAGTGACAGCAATATGAGATCTGAGCCATGTCTGTGACCTATACCATAGCTCATGGCAATGCCGCATCCTTAACCCACTGAGCAAGGCCAGGGATCAAACCCACATTCTCATAGATATTCATCAGATTTGTTTCTGCTGAGAAACAATGGGAACTTGTATTTTGTAGATAATTGATCTGTATTCGATTATTCTGATTTTGAAAGCTTTTCAGTAGTATTTCTGTTTTCAGATATGATTGAATACATAATAACATAAATAAGTAGCTTTTAAAGAAATTTTTATTGTAAAAGCTTTATAGAAAGGTGTTTGGAATGAAACAATATTACTATATGCTGAAAAACATACAATAACTTTTATTTGAATTTGTACTTTGTTCAACATACATAGTTTTCAGATTCTTGCACTATAATCAACACTCTGTATATGACAGTTCTTTAATCATGGGCTATGTGATTATATAATCTTACATATTATTTTATATTGAAGTGATATTATAAATTACTCTAATTCCCATCATTAATATTTATTTAATTATGTCCCAGCAAATTTAAGAAACTGGCCAATCTTCCAAAGATTATATGATTTTGAAAAAAAAAAAAAACTCCTAGCCATGGATAAATGCCTTAATTTTGTTCATATTACAGGATATTAATTCATTCTTCTTTCATATAGTAGTAAATGAATAAAACTGCATCAGGTGTGTAAAACACATCAGTATAAGATGAGGGCCATAAGAGGGATCATAAAGTATTGTTGTCACTAATACAAGATTTATATAATTGACAATTTATATTAATATATGAAAGTGCATATATAGTGCTTTCATGTTGGCAGGATTAGTGTGGTTCAGATTTTATTTTCACCTGTTCTTTGAAAATTGAAAAATCCAAGAAATGTGATTTAAAATGTCAGTAACTATTAAGCACACGGAAACATTGTTTTTGGCAATAGGTGAGTAATTACAAGAAGTAAAATTAAAGAAGTTAACAGAGGATTAAGGCCTCTACAAAATACTTGAAGCTAGGAACAAATTACATAGACTAGTTTCCCAATATTAGTGATGATCTTATATTTCCATATTTCTTAGAACTCCTAAGGCCGCTGCAATTATGTTACATAACCAATGAGTATAAAACTCATATAGTTGAAAAATTTGTGTTGAAAATACTATTTTTAAGAATTAAAATGATCTCATAGATGATATGATCTTATATATATGAGTCCCTAAAGATTTAGGGAAAAAAAAAAAAAACTATTGGAACTAATTAACAAATACAACAAAGTTGCAGGACACAAAATTAACACACAAAAGTCCATTAAATTGCTATACACTAATACTGAACAATCTGAAATGAAAATTTAGAAAACAATTCTATTTACAATAACAGAAATAATAAAATACTTAAGAATGAACATAACCAAGGAGGCAAGAGACTTAGACGCTGAACAAAAAAAAAATTACTGAAAGAAGATACCAATAAATGGAATATATATATATCCTTGTTGCATATATTGGAAGACTTCAGATTCAGTGCACTCCATATAAAATTCCCAATGACAATTTTTGCAGAAATAGAAAATTGCATATTAAAAGTCATATAGAATCTCAGACCAAAGTAGACAAAACAATTTTGAAAAAGGACATCAAAATTGAAAAACTCAAAGTTACTTATTTCAAAACAAACTATAAAATATCAGTAATCAGGAGTTCCTATTGTGACTCAGAGATAAAGAACCCAGCTAGGGTCCATGAGAATGCAAGTTCGATCAATGGCCTTGCTCAGTGGGTTAAATGATCTGGCATTTCTGTGAGCTGTTTTGTAGGTAGCAGACACAGCTCGGATCCTATGTTGCTGTGACTGTGGAGTAAGCCTGCGACTACAGTTCCTATTCAGCCCCTAACCCAGGAACTTCCATATGTCACAGGTTTGACCCTAAAAAGGAAAAAAAAAAAAAAAATCAGTATGATACTGGCACAGAGACAGACAAATAAACCAAAAGAATTTAATAGTATAATAGAGAGCTCAGAAATAAACACTTCCCTGACCCCTCTCTTTCTCTGTCTCTTTCTGTCTCTCTGTCTGTCTCTGTCTGTCTCTCTCTCTATATCTATATATCTATATATAGATATATATATAGTCAAATGACCTTCAACAAGGTTCCAAAGATCACTTAAAAAGGAAAGGATAGTCTATTCAAAACAACTTTATTAGAGAATACTGGACCTCTACATGCAGAAGAATGAAGATGTATTCTTACACCATATACAAAAATTAACTCATACTGAAATAAGACCTAAATGTAAGAGCTAAAACTAAAACTCCTAGGAGAAAGCATAGGGGAGAAGCTTCATAACATTGGACTTGACAATGATTTCTTGGATGTGACACCAAAATCACAGGAAACAAAATGGAATTACATCAATGTAAAAACATTTGTGCTTCAAATGACATAATAAACAGAAAAGACAGCCTCTGGAATAGTATACTTGCAAGTCATATACCTGAGAAGTAGTTAATATAATATATAAAGAACTACCACTTAAGAAATCAAATAATTGAATTAAAAATGGATAAAGGGATTGCATAGACATTTCTCCAAAGACGATGTATTAATGGCCAACAATCACATGAAAATATGCTTAACATCACTAATCATCAGAGAGATGCTAATTAAAATCACAAAAAGATATTACCTGATATCCATTCAGATGGCTAGCTACCTTTCAAAAAACAGAAAATAAAAAATGTTGACAAGGATGTGGAGAAATCGAACCATTAGGTACTATTGGTAATATTGTAAAATGGTGCAAGAGCTGTGGAAATAGTATGGAGGCTCTTCAAAGACTTAAAATGAGAGCTACGTATGATGCAGCAATTCCACTCCTGGACACATAGCCAAAAGAACTTTTGACACCTGGGTCTTGAAGAGATTTTTTTTTACTCCCATGTTCACAGCAGCACTATTCACAATTGCTAAGAAGTGGCTGAAATGTCCATGGATGGACAAATGAATAACCAAGATGTGGTATATATAATGGAATAGTGTTCATACTTAAAAAGGAGAGAAATCCTCTCACATGCCATAACAAGATGAACCTTGAAAGGTTATTTTAAGTGAAATAAGCCAGTCACAAAATGACAGTGTATGCTTCCATCGACCTGTGGTATCTAAAGTTGACAAATTTATAGAAGCAGTAAGTAAAGTGGTGGTTACTGGATGCTAAGGGGAAGAGGAAAGGGAGAGTTGTTTACTGGGTATAGTTTAGATTTATGAGATGAAGATATTTGGAGCTTTGTTTCATAACAATGTGAATATATGTAACAATACTGATTTATCACTGAAAAAGGAGAAGATGATAATTTTCTAATGTATTTTACAATAATTAAAAAAAATACTTTTATACTTAGACCTTCCACATATTTCCCCCCTTAATTCAAAATCATTGAATTATCTTGACATATCCAATAACTAATATGAAATGAAAAAAATTACTTTTGTATATCTACACTACAGGATAAGATATATGGTACAGAGTTTAATATCTGAAGGAAGCACCAATAGAAAAGATATAAATGCATCATAAACTTTGTATCATAAATGTTGAGGTTCCAACAGTCTTACTACCATATGTTCAGTTGCTTAGAAAAGTCATTGAAGTAGTCCTTAGTCTTTTTATTTCAAATGCAAAATCAGAATGGCTAATAACCTGGAAATATGATGAAACTACATATAAGAATAATGTGAAAAGCAGAGAAGTAACAATTTTGTATATACATGCACACATGTTTAAAAAAATTAGCATTAGGTATGTGAAATAAAACTAAGTGGAAAAATAGTAAATGTGTTAGTATTGAATTTACTATGAAAATATTTATAAATTCCTATTTCATGTTGCAAATTGTTTGTAATTTCAGCTTCCCTAGAAGTAATTAGAAATTTGTTATTTAAAAGTTTGACAGACCTTTAGAAATCTTTACATTAATTTTCTTCCTGAGAAGAGTTTTATAACAGGGAACTCTAAAAACAATGACTTCTGAAAATACAGACAATGAAAGAAAAACTTTAAAAGTGTGGTACTTAAAACTCTTTCTGACCTCCTACCTTTCTAATGGCTATTGGCAAGAATGAAAGCTCATTTAGTAGCATTTAAACCTTCTCTAACTTTCTAATAATTTAATTTTTTTTCCACTTGCAAGTGAATTTCATGTAAAATATGTGCTGTGAAACTTTTTTTTAAATGAAGGTTAAACATCTAATAGATAGTCCATAATGGAGGTCTTTACATCAAGAAAATATTTCATTGTCTATTTAATCTCCCAACCTAAGCTCCCTGTTAGATGACTTAATTACTACTAATACTTAAAAACAAATTTAATTGCCCCATATATACCAAGTTTTCTTATCTTTGTCCCTTTAGTTCATATAGAACAAAAATAAACTTTTAAACTAGGTGAAAGTCCACACCATATTTTTGATAATCTTTGAGCTGCCTTTTTTTTTTTTTTTTTTTTTTTTTTTTGCTTTTTAGGGCCACACCCATAGCATAGGGAAAGTCCCAGGCTAGGGGTTAAATCAGAGCTGCAGGTGCAGGCCTATTGCCACAGCCATAGCAACGTGAGATCCGAGGTGTATCTGTGACCTACACCACAGTTCACAGCTACGATAGATCCCTGACCCACTGAAGAGGCCTGGGTTCAAGCTCACATCCTCATGTATACAAGCCACATTCATTTCTGCTGCACCACAACAGGAACCCCTGACTTTGTACGTTCTGAGTAAAGTGTATCATTAGGACTCACATAAAAGTTGGGTAGGGAAAGAAATTGATAATGTCAGAGGGAAATAAACCTGGACTCCTGAATAGAGGTTGTGAAAGAACTCTAACTTCCTAGAGTCCTTTGTTCCTATATTCTCAGAAGGCAAATTTGAGGAATGAAAACTTTCCCCTTGACTAATCAGTTATTCCCTCAAGAAATATTTAAAGTAATCCTTTATCTCCATTACCAATTCATTAGAGGGAATTTATAATTCCCAAATCTTTAGACAATAAGCCACAGGCCACTTAAAGGTACTACTGAGAGTAGAAGTTTGGCATTAGAATATTCAGTCACAGATGGTGAATGAAATTTCCACTGTCTACTGCATCCCAGATACAGAGATTAAGTCTCTCTTTCAAATTTGTCTCCACATCTTTTACACTAGTCTTTTTTAAAAACAAACAAACAAAAAAAAAACACTATTTTGTTCCACGGCATTTTAAGTTTGAGCTGTGGAAGAGATTGATACTTTCTCATTTTCTGCGGAGGAAGAGTGATAGATTGCTTCGTAAATGAAGACTCATGCTGTTACTGTCTACAGTTCCTAGTAGTCAAATTAAACAGTGTTCTGTTGTGGGTTCCTTATTAATTATGCTTCCTGCTGCCATGCTGATTCTTTTTCTTTCTGATAGTTTCACTATGGAAAGCACAGCTTCTTTCAAAGAAGCCCATCACAATGCAAGCAGCTCATTAACTTCAGCCTTCCTCCCAGTTTCCTATGACAAGCTGAAGAACCTTCCCTAACTAACTTTGGAAAGAGATAATAAAGTTTTATTTCCCTTTCACAGCATTTCAAGGGCAGTTTGTCATGTTTTTTTCATCCAGACAGGATTTGAAACAGAAACTGAGGGACAGAAAACTTTGTTTTAATGTTCTTGGCATTAATAAATTAGAAATTACACTTATGACAGAGCATGATAATGTGAGAAAAAAGAATGTGTACGTGTATGTGTAAATGGGTCACCATGCTGTCCAGTATAAAATTGACAGAGCACTGTAAACCATCTATAATGGAAAAAAATAAAAATAATTATATAAAAAAAGAGAGGTTACTGTAAATGACAACTCCGTACATGAGGGTACATCCTCATGTATATTTGCTTCATATAATAAATGAAAGTCCCATGTGTCTTTTCGCAGATTCAAATTTTGTGATTGTTTTTCTTTAGTTTTTTTTAGTTATTGTTTGCTAGCAAGCAGAGTATTGGCTTAATAAGAAGCCTTTCAAATAGGAACACTGCTTAGGTCTCTCAAATTCCAAAATTCCACCACTAGATGTTCTTTCCTTTGGTTTGTCTCTCCAGGCATATTCTAACACTGTAAATACCCCTCAAGGAGGTACACTCCATTCACTCAGAATAAGATGCATTATGCTATAATAATAGCCCTCAAAATCTTAGTGATTAATCCCACACACAGAAATGTGTTTTTCTCTTTCTAGATGTCTGATGTGGGTTGGCAGGTGGCTTTAGCTATTGTATTTATTCAGGGATGAGAGTAAAGGAAACCCTATATCTTCAGCTTTTTTTTTTTTTTTTTTTCCATTACTGCTGGAACAGGAGAAAGAAAGCTAGTGGATTGAACACAGGCTTTTCATAATTCCTCAAGAGAATAGCACATACTACTACACAAAGCTGGTCAACGAGAGGGAGTCCCATGATCATGTATTACTTCAAAATATTGGGAAAAGTACACTCCTACCCAGAATGAGAAGGAACAGAACATTTGTGAAGAGCCCTAATGATCAACAGTACATTGTAGTAAGTTAGTTCCTTAAATCACCTTCTAGCTAATGACTACTGGGTTAAGGACTAGAAATGTGTATTCTTTGGAACATGAAAGATAAACTTAGGAGGCACAGAAGAAACAGGCTAGGCACCTATCTCATGGGCAGAAGGAATGTCCCAGCTCACCACTCTTTGCAGTTCTTGACTAAAAATAGTAATCCTCAAACTTTTCTGAATAATAAAGTATACACTATTTTAATAAAATACCTATACACAATTAGTATGAAATGACTATCATTTAGAAGGCTTTTTAAACTGTACCTTTCTTGAAAAGAGACCCTATAAATTGTTGATGATGAAATGATTGGAATTGCCCGACCTACAGTATAGGATTTACAGTTCCTTAGAAACAGGGACTATGTCTTACATTTTTCTGTCTCCAGTTGCTAAGCTACAGCTGACAATATTCATTGTAGCACATAAAAAGAGTAATGTGGGAGCTAAATGGCCTAAGTTTGGGTCCTTGCCTGAGACTACTTATTTGCTGAGTAACAAGGAGTGAGTTGCTATTGCTTTTGCCTACTTAGCATTCATCTCTCCCCACCTCTGTCATAATTCCCCACCTTTGTCTCTAGAATGACCCCAAACATTTATTCAGTCCCTGAAGTTCTACTGGAATCTCATCTTTTGGCTTCTGGGATAACATATATCTCACCATAACCGACCCCTATGGTCACAGTAATTGTTTCAGAAAGCAGTACATGTCCAACGTTTTTTCCATGGGAGATTTTTTTTTTAACCATTAGGAAAGAAAAGTTTTATTTTTATCTGATGGCTGCTGAAAGGATATGATGCAGATCTAAAGCATTGGGCTGCTGCATTGCACCCCAAAGGGAACTCCTATCTGAGGAAGGAGGAAACACAGAAAAATTCTAAATCAAATGGTAGAGACCAAGAGACAGAAAATGAGTAATAGGTAGGCTAAAGGTGATTGTTTGAGCCCTTCATGATTTGACTTTGTGCTTTCAATTGTAGGACACAATTCATGCTCTTTTTTAAAAAAATCTACTTAGAGTTAGGGTGTTTGAAATACCAAGTTTCTACATGTCTAAGATGAAGTATTGGCATAACAGTGGATTTCACCAAAATAACTAGACATCCTTAAAAGTGCTATATGCAGTAGGTTTGTGGATGAAGATTAAAAATCCAGTCTGTAGAAATGTTGTGTTTGTGGTGTCTGTGCTACACTTGAGAAGAAATAGATATTTGAGTTGGATATCCTTGTCTGCATCCCAAGAAATAAGTGCTGGAGGGAGATGGAGGTTTGGGAGTTATCAGCAAAGGAATAGTAATCAAAGCCAAGGTGATAAATAAAAGTCTTCTGTCAAAGTGTGTGTATACTAAAATGAGAAGAAGGGATTACTGTATGTTTTAAATTTGGTAGCGTGTAAACTACAATGGGGCCTGCAGCAAAGATAGGTTCTGATCTAAGATAGTCAAGGAAATGCGGTGGCCAGTTTATGTATGACCTGGATCTGGTGTGAATTGCTAAGGAACTTAGCATTTATCACTTTAGCAAATAAATGGGAGTCAATTAATTGTTTCAAGCAAGAGACAGAATAGCATTTCGACTTTTAAGATAACTTGTGAAAGAAGGGAAGATGGATTATAAGTGGAAATGAATGACGTTGGAGATAGTAATTGATTATTCCAACTCTTTAACCAAAAGATAATAAAGACACAAATTAAGGCAATAACAGTGAAAATTAAGGTAAGGATAAGGCTGGAAGGAGATTTAAGAGAGAGAATCTTATACTATGAAAGGTGTTTGAGGGCTGAGAGAGAAAAATTCAGCATAACAGTTTTTATTAGACTAAGAATAGTAACAATTCAGTGAAAAGACACAATACAAAATGATTGTTTGGAAGCAAATTTCAATTTTGAGCAGGATGATATTAAGACCTGAAACTAAGAGAAGAATTTAGAGTTTATTTGTCAATTAATATGTGGTAAAACCCATGAAATGAATAAAACATCTATGAGGTGGTATAGGGTGATAAGAGAATGAACTCCAAAGCTGAAGCCCTAGGAATGGCCAGGATCTGAGAATGACTTAAGAATAAAAGAACATAAAAGTAGATCAAACAAAAGAATTTGAATGCTCCCCCAGCCCCCCAAATGAGAGAATATCAAGCACGAGATAGTGGTTGGTTGGTCACTGTCTATCTAGGTCTATCTATCTAAGATGCAATTTGGGAAAAACGTGAGGAACCAAGCATTAACTAATAATTCTGGTTGTAATTAGCATAAAAACATCATTCTCATGTAGCATTTACTCACTGTTTACATAAATTTCTTTACAGTTTTAAATAAGGATGCCTATCTGTGAGAAAGGTCTGTACTTGTGTAAATTATGAGATTTTTTTTTATCATGTTCTAAACCCCCCTACTCTTACTTCTCCCTGCTGGATGATAAATGTCCCATTCTCTGGGTTCTTATAACTCTCTATGCGTACTTTCTTCACACTGAAACTCTTGATTTTAATCGTTGGATATCTTATTTTGCTTGTCTAACAAACTGCAGAATCATTAACAATAGGTTTTCTTTATGCATTCATAACGCTAAGCTCCTGGTCTTGCTCAGAAGAATGTTTATTGAATGTGTCACACTAATATCTACCATTTCCTCTTCTAAGTGTAGGTCCACTAACTTACTAGTCATTTGGAAAGCTTAATTTTCCTATTTATTTCCCATATTTTCCCTCTGATGCTTCCCATGTCATAAGTTGTTCCAACCACTAATAATGGCCGCTAGCCTGTATGCTGTAGACCACGGACTAGGTCAACACCCTTTCTTCCATTTGAGCCCTGAAGAAACTATGAAATGGAAGCAAGCAATTTTATCATGTCAGCTTTCATAAGATGGAACTGCATTTCAAATATAAAAGTCAATAATAATAGGTACAACTAATATGAGAGGAACTAGTTAAATTCCAGTTCATTTAAAATTTTCCCAGTACCACATAGAAAATTTTTCTTATACTGAACTATAGTTCATTTATATTATTGTCAACTGTACAGCAAAGTGATTCAGCAATTTATATATATAACTACATGTATAATTATATATAACTACACATATATACAATATATATATAATTATATATAATAATTATACAATATATATAATTATACAACCTATATTTTTACATATAATTATATTGTAGTTCCCTGGGATATATAGCTCCCTCTGCTATCCCTTGTTGTTGATCTGTTTTAAATATTATGGTGTTTATCTGTTAATCCCATACTTCTAGTGTATTCTTTCTCCCCTGCTTTCCACTTTATTAATCATGTTTGTTTTCTTTGTAAGTTTGTTTTACAAATAAATTAATTTGTATTATTTTTTACAGTTATATAATACCTGTCTTTTTCTGACTTCACTTAATATGACAATCTCTAGGTCCATTCATGTAACTGTATGGATGGCTAATATTCCATTGTATGCATATACACATATATGTATTACATATATGCATATGTTGCGCATATATACACGTGTGTGTGTATACAGACACATGTTCTTTATACATTCATCTATCACTGGACACCTAGGTTGCTTCCATGTCTTGGCTATTGTAAACACTGCTGCTATGAACACTGGAGTGCATAAATATTTTTGAGTTAATTTTTGCCTCTTCCAAATATACTTCCAAATGTGGGATTGCTGGATCATATGAGAACTCCACTTTTAGTTTTAAAAAGAAACTCCATACTGTTTTCTGTAGTAGCTGTACCAACTTACATTCCCTCCAACAGTGTAGAAGGATTCCCTTTTCTGCACACTCTTCAGCATTTATTATTTGTAGACTTTTTGATGTTGGCCATTCTGACTGTTGTGAAGACAATACCTCATTATAGTTTTGATTTGCATTTCTCTAATAATTAAAGATGTTCAGCATCTTTTCAAGTGCCTATTGTCCATTTGTATGTCTTTGGAGAAATGTCTATTTACATCTTCTGCCTAATTTTGACAGAGTTATGTGAACCGTGTTTATATTTTTGGAGATTAGGCCTTGTTGGTTGCATTGTTTCCAAATACATTCTCCCAGTGGGTAGGTTGTCTTAAAAAATTTTTTTGGAGATAGCTGACTTAAAAAGTTGTATTAGTTTCAGATGTACAGCAAAGTAAATCAGTTATGCCTATATGTATATCCATTCCTTTTCAGATTGATTTCCCATATAAGTTATTACACAGTATTAAGTAGATTTCCTTGTGCTATACACTAGTTCCTTGCCACCTCTTTCTTTTACATACAATAGTGTATTTACATGAAACCCAGCCTCCTAATTTATCTATAACCCCCATGCTTCCCTTTTGGTAACCATAAGTTTGGTTTTGAAATCTCTGAGTTTGCTTTTGCTTGGTAAGTTGTTTTGTAACATTTTTACTAGATTCCACATATTCATGATCTCACATATTTGTCTGAGTTACTTCACTTGGTGTGATAATTTCTAGGCCCATCCATGTTGCTACAAATGGCATTCTTTTTATGGCTAAGTAATATTGCATTGTATATATGTACCACATCTTCTTTATCCAGTCCTCTGTTGATGTACATTTAGGAAACTTAGAGGCTGTCATTTTTTTATGGTTTCCTTTCCTGTACAAAGTCTTTTAATTAGGTCCCACTTTTTTTGTTTTTGCTTTTATTTATTTTGCCTTGGGAGACCTAAGAAAACATTGCTAGGATTTATGTCACAGAGTGATTCACCCACATTCTCTTCTAGGAGTTTTATGGTGTCATGTTTTTATATTTAAGCCTTTACGCTGTCTTATTTTTGTTTATGGTATGAGAGAGTGTTCTAAGTTCATCAGTTTATATGAGGCTATCCAGCTATCCCAATACCACTTAGAGACTTTCTTTTCCACATTGTATATTTTTGCATCCTTTGTGGAAGATTAATTGACCCTAGTGTGTGAGTTTATTTCTGGGCTCTCTGTTCTGTTCCATTGATCTATACCTCTCTCTTGGTGCCAATACCATGCTGTTTTGATTACCATAGCTTTGTAGTATTATCTGAAGTCTGAGAGGTTTATGGCTATGCCTCAAGCTTTGTTCTTTTTCCTTAGGACTGCATTTGGTGATTCTGGGTCTTTCATGGTTCCATGTAAATTTTAGTCTCATTTGTTCTTTTCAAAACTGTCATGGGTAATTTGATAGAAATTGTTTAAATCCATAGATTGTTTTGAGTAGTATGGCCATTTTAACAGTGTTAATTCTTCCCACCCAAGAACACGTCATATCTTTTCATTTCTTAGAACCATCTTAAATTTCCTTTATTTAATGTTTTATAGTTTTTAACATATAGGTCATTCATTTCCTTGGTTAGGATTATTTCTAAATGTTATATATTTTTGATGTCATCATAAACAGGATCTTTTTTTTCTTGCTAATATTTCCTTGTTAGTGTAAAGAAATGCAGTATATTTCTATATATTAAGTTTGTATTCTGCTACCATGCTGTTTTCATTTGTCAGTTATCAAAAGGTAGAAGATGACTGCAAGGGCCTTCACAAGAAGATGAACTTTATGGGTTCTCCTTATGGATTCCTTAGGTCTGCATGCCTCTAATGATGTACCTAGCTCCTTAAATTTCTTTTGTCTAATAGAACACATCTACCTGATTTACAGAAAAATATCTTAGGTTCCCCCTGTATCTGCATTCCAGGCCAATATCTGAAATTGACTTGGATGCGCAGTTGTATGTCTCTCTACTCATGTCTCACATTCCATGGAGATTTTAGGCTGTGAACAAGCAAAAAGTAGGCTCTCAGACTCTTGCTCAGTTCTTCCACCAGTGAGTGTCATGTGTCACTGATTTCTCTACCTGGCAAATAATTTACACTCTCCAAAGCTACTGAATTGTTTTCCTCTGAAACATCACAATCTAATTCCATTTTTTAAGAAAGGGTATTTTTCACATTAACAAAACTCTTTACTCGTTATTATAGAGAAAGGAGTATTAACGGCTTCTTGTTTACTCTACCTGAGACTTAATTAACAATTTAATGCCTACTGTATTTCTTGGCCATTTCCTCATCTAAATCTGTTCCAATTTAAATTTATCTTGATTCATAATCTTGCAATGATGTGGAGGAATTTTTCCAAATATGACCCCTGAGAATGAATGAATGAATTCTGTTAGTATTAAATATAACTTACAATTAAATCTTATATACCTACTTCCACTGTTTTTTTAATAGTTGTGTGTGATATTGCCATATCTGTAACTCATTAAGCTGTAAGTACACTGTCTATAATAAAACTGGACTTGGTTCCTTATAGACAGTGATTTAATGGGAGGGGACATTTATTACACATGAAAACACACTTGCCTACTGGGATTTAAGTGTTTAAAAAGATGAGGCAGCTGTAATTGTTTGCATGCTAATTTATCATGAAATGTTTTCACAGCCCTAAGGACACAAAATCTTTATGTTTAATGTTTTAGTCCAGTGTAACAGTTAATTTCAAAAATTATTAGGAGCAGAAAGGTTTTTTGCTTGTTTGTTTTTATTTCAGTAATCTTATATTTATTATTACCATCATTTCATCAACTCTTAACTGCAAGATGAAAACCTAGGATTTACCCTTGGCTCTTTGCTTTCCTTTTCACTCATGTCAATCATTACATCCAATCTGTTTTACTTTAGTAGTGTTTCTAGAATTGCAAACCACCTTCATCATCACTGGCACAACTTATTTCTATGCCCTTAGTAATAACAATGGAATTATTATGACATACTACTAACTGACCTCCTTGTTTCTGATCTTAGACATTTCAAGGTATTTTTGATATAACAACCTAATATTACTCTCACACAAATCTTTTAATTGCTTATTATTGCCTTAGGGATAAAATCCAAACTTTCATTATCTGGTTCTTTCTAAATGATCCAGGCTAATCTGCATCAGTCCTTTTGTCCCAACTTTGACCTTCTTATCCAGCCATACCTACTATGCACAGTTGCTACACTCCTTTGTCTTTACAAACACTGTTCTCTCTGGTTGATCATGCACCTCTCTCTTTTTTTATTTATTTATTCTTTCTTTTTTTACAGACCCAACTGTGGCATATGGAAGTTCCCAGGTAAAGGACTGAATTGGGACTGCAGCTGTGGTTACAGCCACAGCCATAGCTAAACCAGATCTGACCCACATCACTGATGTGTGGCACAGCTTGTGGCAATGCTGGATCTTTACATGACTAAGCAAGGCCAGCGAATGAACCCACATCCCCATGGACACTACACCAGGTTCTCAACCTGCTGAGCAACAACAGGAACTCCATCTTCCCTCTTCTATACCTGGCTATACTCCTCCCACAGGTGAGGGGATGAAGAGAGGGGTCATAAAAATACTTGTTTTTTTAAAAAAACAAGCATATCAGTGCAGATAGTAAACAAACCTTATAGGGGTTCTTTCAGGCATCACTCCACCATAACTATTTTTTAGTTTATTTTACTCTAAATTGTTGCTCCATTTTCATGCCAATTAGCTAATGTATTACTTCTCAGTCATTTCTATTCTGTAAATTTCCCAGGAATTCAGATTATTTTCTTTGCATTATCTTCCTCTACTTCCTACTGCTAATCTCTTTTCAAAATACACTCTTGCATATTGAAATCTATTGAGAAGCTCAGTAGAAAAATGTGATTTTCATTTGAAAAAGTCCATCCTGACATTAACTAATTTTCAACATGGGAAAACTACTCTAGTTGTGCTAGTCAAAGAGGGATTCAATACAGGAAATCCCTGTTATGTAACCACTGGAAAGAATGGGGAAATGGGCCCTAGTCTGCACCTCAGGAGTAATTGAGAGCTCTGCAAAACTAGTATATCAGGGAAGCTGCATTGACTTAACGCTTCCAAACTGAAACTGTAGGAATAACAATACAGTCTTACCTAAAGTAAAAAATGATGCATCACCAAATAAAAACATCCACCTCATCCCAAATATAGGCTATACAAAGTACCAATAATAAATTTATTCATTTCTATATGATGTCCATCCCTCTTCTATTCAGCCAAAAAATGACTTTATGTCTTGTCACTTACAGAGTAAATAATGAATTTAATGACTGTACACATACAGTATATAAAGCCACTGAAAGAGAGGAAAAAGTTGTTAAATGTATGAATATTAGAGATAAGAAACGAAATAAAGCAAGGGAGAAAACAGCAAGAAATAAGACATTGTTAAAAGTAGAAGTCCTCATATGTGAAAACAATCTTGAGGGCATAGCCCGAATCGTCATACATAACATTCACCTTTCAATCCTTTCTCATACCCTTGACCTGCATCTAGAGACTCAACTGATCAATCTTCTTTTCATGATTAGCTTGGTAATCTTTTTTATGGCCACACCCACAGCATATGGAAATTCCTGAGTCAAGGACTGAATCCAAGCCACAGCTGCAACTTACCTTACACTGCAGCAACACCAGATCCTTTTACCGCTGTGCTGAGTCAGGGATCAAACCCACGCCTCTGCAGCTACCTGAGCCCCTGCAGCTGAATTCTTAACACACTGTGCATCTGTGCCAGTGGGATATCCTCAGCTTCATTATTAGGAATTATGAGCACTTGGCATTATACATTGCAATGGTCTTCCATTAAATTTGTCACTGAGTGTGTACACATGAGAAATTTCCCAGAGAATTGCTTAAGAAATATGCGTGTGGAGTTCCATGTGCAGTGGGTTAAGGATCTGGTGTCACTGTAGCTGTGGCATAGGTCACAGCTGTGGCTCACAGTCAATCCCTGTCCCAGAAACTTCCGTATGCTGTGAGTGCAGCCAAAAAAAAAAGAAAGAAAAAAAAGATGCACGATACTCCCCCCTGCTCCCATATGTAGCAGTAATGATATTTTTCTCTGATATTTAGAAGCAATCACCCTATCCTGACATTAATACTTTTAAAAATCAATCTGTGGGTTCTGAATCATAGCGAAGTCCAAAAGACAAGAGAGAATAATTGTTATCTTTTTGGACTCACTCTGACTTTGAGTATTAAGATGCCTAATGCAGATAACCTCTAAATCACAGAGACAGAAAGACAACAGTTGTGAATATATTATTCAGCGTGATAGTATGAGAGGACATAGTCATATTCCCACAAGAATTGTGGACTACTTATCTACCTTAGCTATCCCTGTTGATATCTCATTCAGATTTTTTTCCTGTTGTAATACCTATTAGGAAAATCACACTCATAGTTCTCCTGGTGATGAAGCTGCTGTTTGTTTTCTTACTTTCTAGAGTCTCTTATGTGCGTTGAAATAGACTTGTAAATTTCAATGGTAGCATCCTTTATTTACCTGCCTCCCTGGTTGAAAGAGGACAGACACCATGGTGGGATTCAAGAATGCTAGGACTTGAGACACAGGTGTATTTTTTAGTGCATTGGCAGAATAAATGTCCTTTTTACCTTCTCAGGAAATAAATAAGTGATGGGAAAGTGAGTTGCATTATCTTCGTAAAGTTTTGGACTCCTGCATCCACACTAAATATATGAATTTTTAGGATTCCAAATCCATTTTTATAGTCATAGTTAGGTTTTTTAAAAAATATTTTTTTCTGTTAGCTGTACAATATTATGATTTACATGTGTCCATTATGATGATTCACAGTTTTTAAAGTTATGTATACTGTTTATAGTTATTCTAAAATATTGCTATATTCTCTGTATTGTACAGTAGGTCCTTATAGCTTATTTTATACCTAATAGTTTATACCTCTTAATTCCCTACCCCTGTATTGTCCCCTCCTCCTTCCTGCTGATAACCACAGTTCTCTATATCTGTGAGATGGTTTCTTTTTTGTTATGTTACCGGTTTGTTGTAATTTTAGATTGCATGTATTAGTGATTTCATACAGTATTTGTCTTTTTCCATCTGATGTATTTCACTTAGCATAATGCCCTCCAAATATACCCATATTGCTGCCAATGGAAATACTTCATCCTTTTTTTATGGCTCAGTTACAATTCCATTGTATATATGTACCACATCTTTTTTACCCATTCATCCACTGATGGACACTTAGGTTGCTTCCCTATCTGGTCAACTGTAAATAATGCTGCTATGAACACTGTGGTACAGGTATCTTTTAGAATTCAAGGGTTTTTTTTTTTTTTGTTGTGTTGTTTTGTTTTGTTTTGTTTTTTTCAGACATATATCTAGTAGTAGAATTGCTAGCTTATATGGTAGTTCTATTTTTAGTTTTTGAGAAAACTATAAACTGTTTCTATAGAAGCTGCACAAATTTACATTCCCACCAACAGTATACAAATATTTCCCTTTGTCCACATCATCCCCAACATGTGTTATTTGTGTTGCTTTTAGGTATTTGGCCAAGCCAGAGTTAAATTTCAGTTAATCTACCAATCAAATCTACCACTACTCCAAAGCATTCTAGCCATGTCTTTAAATCTAGATTTTTCTAGAAATCTCACCCATATAGATAAAGTAGATTAAACATCATATTCCTTTTTCCTGAGTGCATAATGGCCAGGCACATTCTTCACCATTCTACTAATACTCACAGCTCTTTAGATGTTTAAGTCTTTGCTTCTTTCATCACACTAGTATCTGTTTTTACTTAAAAATTTGAATGAAATGAAAGAGTACAGAAGGAGCATGAAGGAAAATGGAATTTATTTTCAAGCTTGCTGTCAGGTGTAATCATCTGCAGACCTTAGGCCAAGTCAGGTCCAGCCTCAAAAGATGGGGGCATGAGAGATAGACAGTGAGAGGCTGCTTCTGCCTGCAAAAGAATTCAGTATTAATTCACTAGTTTGAAATAATCAGGTGGTGTATAGTCATCTGAATTTACCCTGCGTTTCATTTATGTTATTTCTGAGATCTTTAGTCATTTCTAATTAATGGATTATATTTCACAGAAGAAACCTTGGAATAATATGAATTAAATTTGTGTCTGATAGTGGTTTACATCAGTTTCTATGACTACAGAGGTAAGAGCTTGTGTTAGTTTAGTCATAGTAACTCCTTGGTCCTGTGCATATTTCTCAAGTCAAGAATTTAAACCCTAATGAGAACATGTTCTTGTAGTTTTCTGATGCAGTCAAAACTTGCTACACTTAGAACCATCATTCCAACTTTAATGATCTGTTGCAATAGCCACTTGGCTCATCAATGCTTTGTCTTTAGAAGGCACTTCATTCCAGGTGACCACATAAGATAATCTAAGAAACTCTTTAGCTGTCTTATGCTGTGCACTTTCAGTATAGTGTACCATTTTCTCCCAAAGCCACCCAATACAATCTATTGCTAGAAAACATGTTTAGCACGAGCACTGTGTCAGTTAGATTTAGTAAAGAAAATAGGAATAAATTCATGTAATTTAAAAGGAGGCAGATTTAACATGGGAGTTGGGTATTTACAAACTTATTGGAAGGGTTGGGTAAATGAATTCTAGCCTGAGTTTCACAATATTTACCATGCTCCTTTGTAAAGTAGTTAGGTATTTTAAGAACAGGGTTTCTGTCCCCCCTGAGTTGCATAGTTTAACATTTCAAAAATTATGATGCATCACTTCTAAAAGGTTGTTATTAAATTGATGGTGTTTTAGAGTTACAGAGATGTGGCATTTATCATGTAGTCATCACTTAATTTCCATTCTGTCCTTAGCAAGGCTCTCTTAAGTAGCATTCATCTTGGTTCCTCTAGCAGTCAATTAGGTTAACTTCTCCATCCCAGGCACTAAACTTTTTAGTCTTCGAATAACCTGTTTCCTTAGGCTTTTATCTTTCAACTTTTTATCAGCTTCTACTGCACATTTATATCAATGTAGAAATTAAATAATAAGTATTTAAATATTCAAATACAGAAAATCATTTTAATGTTGATGAAAGTGTGAAGTTAAATTATGAAATATCACAAGGCCTTTGTTTGCCTCTAAAGTCACATCCTATGAAAGTTGACTTCTCTAGACACATACAAAGAAGCCATGTATATCTCACTTTATTAGGTTACAGGATTTTCAACTGTATTGTGAATTTCTGATGTGGATATTGTTATTTTAATAGCTTTCTCCAAGTGAAAAGGCATGGAAATAGAGAATAAAGATCTAAAACTTTACTAAGATAATTATCAAAGGTTATGAATGGACAAATATATGCACAAGGAAGAGTTACAAGGAAACTCTTGATTATAATGTTCCTTACCTAGAAGTCTTCAATAGAACCCATTGTTTCAGTGCTTGGAAAGGAACCTGAATTTATACACGGAAGAGTCAAACTCAGATCCTGAAAGTGCTATCTTAGTAGGGTCATGAAATTTATCCAGCTATCACATTCCTCTTCATTAAAAATGGCAATAGAAATATCCAACTCTGAGGACTGTTATGTAGATTAAATGCAATAAAGCAGTGGTAGAAGCTGAAAGTATGATGTCTGGTAAGATCAAGAATACAGAATATCTCTGTTCATAGACAGTTTATATTTCTAATACACATCCCTAAAGGTAGGGAAGAGGACAAATAAGTATTTCCTTCTGATATGAGCAAGATACTTAATGTTGGTGAATTCTAAAGGTAATGTATACATTTGTTCAAAACGCCTAATATCCCTGCGATGTACTTTTGGTTTGCGCTTAACGCAGTATGCATTTAAAATTCTACAAACAATAAAAAGGGGTAAAAGGTCAGAAATACTGTACTTTAAATTTGCTTATTGACATTGTTCCATGAATGATCAGGGTAAAGCTCACAACCTTCAAAAACTGACATGGACATCTCCTTTCTATGGAAATTTTTATCATGAAAGAATTATTGGTATAGCTTTCCTACTGTGCAACAAATTCGTTAAGTGGAACAGATTGAAAATATCATGGCATTTTCTACAGATATGGGGCATGTAAATCAGCTTGCAAATTGAATGGGATCACAAAGAATCATTTGAAAATGACACTGACACTGTAGATTATAAGTATAAAGTGATGGGCAGAAAGTAAGTGCCAAATATAACTCAAGTAAATGATACACAGACCCTGAGAAATAATTTTTAATACTACCCTATTTCTATATTATCCTGAGAAAGGATCTATGCCATGCAGTATTTTAATGGTTTACATATATTAACTCATTTAATCTAGTAACATTGAGACAGGTATGATTGCCATCATGCTTTTAACATGAAGAAACTGTATCATAGATCTGTGGTGGCTTCATGTAATTACTTATCCCTCAAACTGAATTTAGGAGAAGGTGAAGGAAATATAATTCACTGATGATTATAAACAAATTAGGAAAAATTGAGTAGTTAATAAATCAAAGATATAAGATGAAATAAAATTAGTGTAATACACAACAAAATTATTAGCATTCAGAAAACTAGATACACTGATTTAAACTTTGCAAAGTTTTAAAACTTTCGTATCATTATCGTTCTGTTCAATAACAGAGGGCAGGCAGAACTTTATCTTGGTAGTTTTTGAACCAAGGATTTGGCTGGTTGGGCAGGAAGAACATGAGACAGCCATTAGAGTAGTCTGGGAATAAATTAATTGGAGTAGGCTAACTCTGATGAGAGTAGTGATGAGAGAACATTTGTGTGAGTTATAGTGAAAGTGTAATTGAATGAGGATCAGTGAGCAATATGACGTCTGATGTAGTGGGAAATTACAAGTCAAAGAGAATAGGCAAATGTGGTTTTAGTGTTTGGCATATGTGGATGACTTTAGAATGATGATGTTACTGATGGAATTTGGGGGGGGGGGATAAAGAGGATGATGAAAAAAATTTTAAATATTCTATTTTGGATCATAGAATTACCAGGAATTTCCTGTAGTAAGATACTAACTTCTTAATCATCAGTGATATGATCACATGAAAACATTAATGCAGCTTCCAGAAACATTTATTTTATAAACTGAGAAAAAATTAGTAACCGAGAGACGTGTTCCCAACATAATTAGTGATTGACTTTCAATTTCAAGAAAAATGTTGAATAATGTGATTCATCAGCAGAAAAATCTGGCACATACTCTCTTACTGTTATTTTTAAAACTCATTTTTAGGCTATAATATAGGTTTGTGGTTTGTGATAAGCACTGTTTTACATAGATTTCATAGAGTCAGAGACCATTCATTCTTTAGGGGAGGTGACTATACAGAAACTTACTTTGTAAGATTTTCTTGGCACTAACATTTAGCTGTGTGATGTGTGATCTTGGGCAGGTTGCTGGCCTATCTGTACTTCAGTTTCTGGATCTGGTGAAATTATATTTAGAAATTATATATAGCAAGCCATGCACAGAGACAACTGCTGAACATACTGTATGTTGCCATCGCTGCCATTGTTTGGGGGAAGAGATAGTTATTTTACTAATTCGGATAGCTTCCTGCTTATAAGAGAATTGCTTATCTTTCTTTTTGTAAACCGAAAAAATTTTTCATTCCTTTATTGTATTTAAAACAGAAGTATGACAAAAGAGAAGGTAACACAGCAATGCTTTATATTTTCTTTATGTCCCTGAAGTAATTGGTACTAACAGGAATGCATTAATCTTCACATATGTTTTAAGTGTCTAAACAGGTAATAAAACTGTACCTCTTGAAAGTCTATAGATAAAAGCTGAGTGTGTGTTGGGGGTGTAGAGAGAGAACTGAGTAAAAGTTACGCTGAAGTAGACTGGTCATATCTAAAGAAAAATTACAAAGCTCTAATTACTTAAAAGTCTTCCTCACAAATTTAATGAGTTTTTACTGGAGTTAGTCAAGTAGGATCAAATGACCACTTTCTGGTAATTTTATTGAAAGGACTTATGAACTTATGAGGGTCAGAGTCAGTGACCTCCACAATCCATTTCAATTAAGAGATTCCTTGAATTAAATACACATAGTAACCAACTTTTCTACAATAAAATTCTGTTCCTCCGGCTCTTCCCTCTTTTATCACCCATTAAATCAGAGATGCATGCTCCCTCGAGGCTCATTCTCTCCTCTTCTGAATCACGTCAGGAGTTGAACCCTTGGGTTTTGAGAGTTGCAGTCACTCATAAGAGCTCTTTTGCTGCAGGGGCCATCCTGACTACCACTTGTGAATCTGGCTTTCTGTAGAATAATAAACCCAGTGGCTGAGCATTTCTTATTAGGTGGGAGTATTATAATTTTTAAGAATTATTGTATGTTAACTATTTCTCAATAAATATGTAACCAAAAAAATCCTGGAACAGCAAAATAAATGGCTAAAAAATCATGAAAATCATTAAATGTTATTACAGTGTAGTGAACCTCCTGGGGTTATTTAAATACCTTCTGTGTTAACCTGTGAATAGAATATTTTTTTACATTTGTTATTATAATTGATTTATAATGTTGTTCCAATTTCTGCTCTGCAACAAAGTGACCCAGTCGTGTGTGTGTGTGTGTCTATATGTAATTTTGTCCTTTTCTTATATTAATCTTCATCATGGCTTATCCCAAGAGATTGGATATACTTTCCTGTGCTTTAAGTAGGACCTCAATGCTTATCCATTCTAAATGTAAGAATTTGCATCTCCGAACCCCAAACTCCCAGTCTGTCCCTCTGCTACCTCCTTCCTCCTTGGCAACAAGTCTGTCTGTTCTCTATATGAGTCTGTTTCTGTTTTGTAGATAGGTTCACCATATTTCCGATTTCACATACAAGTGATATCATATGATATTTGTCTTTCTCTTCTGATTCACTTAGTATGTTAATCTCTAGTTGCAGAACATATTTTGTGCATTTTCTGAGTGTGAACTTATCAAGCATAGTGTATTAGGAGCATTAAAATGCCTGAGCCCATGCCAGGAGCAGAGGATCTGAGATCCATGGCAGGTGGGGCAATGCTGAGAAGTCTAACGGAGAGTTTGGTGCTAGGACAAAGTGAAGGGAGTGAGGCGACTCCTAGTGCCAGGCTGGGCAGCTACAAAGCAGCAGAAAGGAAGGGGGCAGTTGAGAAATGGAATAACACATGGGCCAATGTGGGCTTGGGAAGCAAGGAAAGCAAGGGAGAAAAGGAGGAAAACCAACTAAAGGTCCAAAGTAATTCCAAAGTCATGTTTCAGTTCTTTTGTTCTGGATAAATGACAACAAGAGATAATATCCTTTAGACTTGCTGAAATGGCTCCTGGAAGAGAGGTATATAAGCCCTGAAATTGTGCTTACAAAACCTATCTAAAGATAGAGAATACTTTTGAGTGAAAAGCTAGAAAAATTTTATTCTGTAAATGTCGTAGTCTATTTTTATCACCAGGCTATGGTCCAGTGTTTAGACTGATGCTGTTATATCTGTCATAACTCCTTGTAAATGTACTGACTCTCCACATAAAAGAGAAGAATCTGAAATGATAGTGTTTGAACTTCATAAAGGAATGGAGGTATTGTTCAGTTTATTAAGCTCAAAGGTTATTGCCTTTAACTAGGAGACAGACCTGTCCTAAGTTATATCTTAGTAAAATCTGTTACTGATCATTTCTTAAAATAAAACAGATGTTAAGTAGCTTAAAAGTTGAAAAGGAAATTGAGTTTCTGTTTAAATAGAAGATAAGATCAGTAGACATCAAGCAAGATGATTATAACACTCTTTCTGTTGTGATATGGCCATGGACATCCTCTTTATGATAGGTGTCCCATGAAGTCTGTCATGTAAGCTACCTCTGTAGGTCCATCAAAGTCCTGTGGGTCTTGTTCTATGAAATTTCCTAACCTCTTCCAACCTCCTTCCCTGCCTGTTCCCAGCAGTGTACACAGAACCTCCTACTACAGAAATTCCCTTACTCTGAAAAAGTTGCTCTTTTGAGTGGTTCAATTTTAAGTTGGCTCAATACTGGTTTCCTTTCAAACCACCAACCTAGCCCAATGGAAAATCACATGGCAGGAGTGCAGGCTGCTCCACTTTTGCTACTTTCTCTCTTTTCCTTGATGGGAAACTACTCCAGAAATCCTTTAGATGAAACCTCACTCAATGGTTCTTTGGGACCCTGCCTCTCACTGCACACCACCCCCCACCCCACTTCTGCTAAATGTGTTTTCCTTTTATTTTCATTATTATTATTATTATTATCATTAAAGTATCACTGATTTACAATGTTTTGTCAAGTTCTTTTGTACAACCAAGTGACCCAATCACACACATTTCCCTGTGCTGTACAGTAGGATCCCATCCATTCAGTTTGTATCCAAAAAACCCCCAAAATGACTCTAGCTACCATACCTATAGAACAGAGGCCCTAAGCACCCCATACTTCAGTGAACTGCCTTCTTATGGTCATTTAATAAACTGGCTTGGTTATTGGGTATAAAAATAGCAGGATTTGTGATGTCCTAGTAAATTTAGAAAAATTGTCTGATAATCCCTTGGAGCTATCTTTGGAGTAATGGTCCAAGAATAATATGTCATGTTTTCCTTACTTAGGGTTCTTCAGGGAAATTGTTTTGTTTTTTTCCTGTTTTCTAATAAAGCAAAAAAATCTTTGACATCCTCTTCCAAGTGCTTTATACTATTGTTTTGTATTTTTCCTCTATCATTTTCTCATAATTATATAGGAGTATTTAGAAATAAAATGTTAATTAAAATGAATATTGCTCATTGAAGAAATAAGTAAAGGTTTCAACATGGCCCCATTTTTTGATGTGAAGTAGAATAATCAGAATTAGGAAAATAGCAGAATGTGAATTGGTCATAACAAATTATTCATGGAAGTGAATAGGGAAAACCCTAAAAAAAAAAAAAAAAAAAAAAAACTAAGCACAATGAGAGGAAATTACATGATTTTAATTCCTATGCATGAATAGTAGCCAACCTTAAGAGAATGACTGTGATATTAGATACTGGAAACCACTAAGTGTGCAACAGAATTATGCAATAGATTGAAAACATAGCTGCACTATTTTATGGCTTCCTTTATGAAGAAATGAAGTCTATAGCTCCACCTTTTAAATCTAGGCTTATGTTGTGACTTGCTTTGACCAACTGCATGTGATAGAAGTGAGACTTCTGAGTTCCAGGAGTGCTCCCCTGGGACCACTATGTAAAGAAGACAGTCTAGACCACAGGAGGATAAGAGGGCATGTGGGGGAGATAGAAGGTGGTCTAGCCAGCAGGCAGTGTTACTGTCATACATGTTCGCATGAATCAGTTTAGACAAAACCAAAAGACAAACTGCTCAACCAGCCCATAGAGTCATGAAAAATTATAAAATATAATTATTCTAAGCAACAGTGTGGAATAGTTTGTTAGATTACAAGAAAACCTGAAAAAGAAAAAAAATCCCAGATTACCCTAGTCTCGTAATGAGACTTCACAAACACATTTCATTGTATGGTAGAAAATACCTTGTCCTATATCCTTCAGGAGACCTGAGTAAGAATGAGTGGGGAGTTTTCCTGGACAAGTCCAAAACCTCTGGGGACAAGCTTCTCAATTGTTCATGATTTTGCATGCTGTCCATCCACTGGTCTCCTTCTGGTCCTTTATCCACCAGGAATGACTGAATCAGTCTCAGAGGAAAAGAAAGCCAAGACGAGCAAGCAGCAACATATCTCTGGCTCAGGGTTCTCTGAGTCAAAACCTTCATAGCACTATTGATCACTTATCTTGATGAGGGTCCTGGGATGTGGGAAGGCTGGACAGTACACACTTCTGTGCATAACAAATAAAACATACTAGTGTACATCAGAAGATATACACAAGGACACGGTCTCATGACAATAGTCAATCAGAGCCAGCCTATATGAATTTAAAGTTAGGGGTGGTTCAGAAGGACCATACTTTGGGTTCTTAGGACAAGCATCATAAACATTGACCCTGGTACTACACCAAAGTTGGAGACCTTCCTCTGTGACTTAACGTTCTGAGAGACCATCTTCAGAAAACAGAGCAAGTGTTTCTCCTAATATCATGACATATATTTCACCCATTTATACATTTGACAAATTCATATGCTGGACATTTTTCCTATCTGTGGGTTAGTGAGGCAGTTATTGAAATCAAACAAATTATAATATTCTGCAAATGTTGGAGGTGGACAAAGTGTTACATAAGCTCAGAGGAGGGGTTAGTAGATGATGGGACATTAAATAAAACTTGCAGAAATGTGATATTTAAGATTAGTTTTAAAGGATAATTATAAGTTTGGTTAAATGGACAAAGGAGATAGATAGCATCCAGCCTAGCAGTCCACACTTTTGGGGGACAGTAATTAAGTTAAATCCATTTGACATAGAATCCACACATCTGACTTTATTATGTTTTTTTCACTGTCAAGCTAAACATATGTTTCAATAGCATAAAGATGTACTGGCCTAAGACTTAGCAAATCCTATGGACTTAAGACAACGTGAAAAACTACTAAAACACTAACTTTGAACATTTAATGTATATCACAGTTTTATGTACCTTTACACTTTCCATTGAAAGAGATCAAATATCTATATCTTTTTATCATGAAGATCAAATATCTATATCTTTTTATCATGAACAATTATTCATAATAGCTTAGCAGTCTCAAGATAGAAACTGTAAGTCAACTCTTAGGTAGAATATATGTCAGTCTCAATGTGCGTTGATAGGCATTCCCTGGTGGCCTAGGGATTGGGAACTCAGTGCTGTTATGCTGTGCCTCCAGTTGGATTCCTGGCCCAGGAGCTTCTGTATGCCTTGGGCAAGAAGCCAAAAAAAAAAAAAAAAAAAAAGTCTAGATCAATTTTACCTTTGCTCAATGCTCTAATGTCCCATATTTGCCTAGATGTTCTGTCTTCCTCAGAAGTAGGAAGGAAAACATTTTCAAATAATCTAAGTTTATATCCACAAAAATTGCTTACTTATGGGAACTCATGATTTATAGTTTAAAGTATTTGGAGACATTTTATATTCATTTACACTTTAAATATACTCAACTTTATGGAAAGAGATTTATGTCAGATTTTAATTTAAAATTTTCATAATAAAATTCTCTAAACATTGCTAAACTTCTCTTTGCTAGGAATCAGTAAACTAGAAATTACATGAGCAAGACTACTACATATACTGAGGTTCTCAACTTTATAGTGTCATGCCCCATTAACAACTTCAGAGAGCTCATTGGATTTTTAAAATTAAGTTTGAGAACACTTTTTTTTATAGTAGTCAACTTGTCCCTCAAGCAGATCACTCAAATTACTCCTGCAAGTCCAAAATAGATCTTCCATATTTAGAGACAATAAGCGCATAAGAAATATTTGCTATACTTTGAACTGAAAAAATTATGATTCTTTTCTTTCAATTATATGATTTATAAACTGATTCGTTTCTCCCTCTTCACCCACTTGCGTCTTCTTTTTTTCTTTTTCTGTATTTCATTTTTCTCTCTAAGACACATGTGCATATATGTGCACATGATTAGGTTCAAATTTTTAAATTTACTTTAGTCTTTTTCTAAAATGTGATATATTTTAAGTATATTTAATAAAATGTGTATATACTTACAAAATCATGTTAAGACATAAATTTGACTTGGAATCTAATATTATGACTAATTTTCATTTTAGGAAACATCGTTTAATGTCAGCAGCATCAAACCATTTTATATAGAAATTTAACACTCTTAACACTGAAATTATTTCAAAACAAAAACAAGCCGAAATATCCTACCTGTGAAGAGCTAAGAATTTGAAACCATGTTAATCCTAACATATATTACATTTATAATGTACATGTAAATATATAAATGCATATGTATTATATTAACATGTATTATGCATGACCATAATATACAATATATACATTACATGTGTGTAATACACAAGTATGATTATATATAATTATATACGGAGTTATATGTGTATTATGAGGTAGTGAGAGGAGAGTGTCTGAAAATTCCAAAATTGCTAAAAATTATTAGGACCACATAGTTAAACTGACTATCTTTCAGAGTTCTTAACTTTTAGCTTCAGTAAATGTAATGCTCTTGCTCCATACCTGTCCCCCATCCACCAGATGGCCATATCTGATTTAAAACAAAACTAAAAAAAGGAGAAAAAAAGTGCTGTTGGAAAACTCTGTGACATGCTGACTTTAATATATAAAGTGAGATGATTATAGCCTACTTAGAATACTGTAATATTAGACATGTAAGATTGCGCTTTCATCTCCCATCTTTCATCCTTAATGCTTTTGGTCAAACCAAGGCTGTCATTTCTTTCATCCACATTTTTGTTCCCTTCTGGTAGTTGATCTTTATTCTCCCAGTTACAGGCCAAAGCCCAATTTTACCTCCTATGAACATTCCTTTATGAGGACCCTGGTAATGATTTACATATTTCCAGGTTATTTTACATATAGCTTCTTAACCAGTGACCCTCAAATGACACAGTTGGTAAGAAAAGATAATAAGAAGAAATTTTGTTTTTGTTAAAATGGAAACTTTTGTAAAAAACACTTTGCTTTATCTGCAGTCTTTTTTAAGTTTTTAATTAAAAAAAAAAATGTTTCTTGGCCACACCCAAAGCATATGGAAGTTCCCTGGTCTCAGAGTTCCCGTCATGACACAGCAGAAAAGAATCCGACTAGGAACCATGGGGGTTGCCTGTTTGATCCCTGGCCTCCCTCAGTGGGTTATGGATCCGGCGCTGCCATGAGCTGTGGTGTAGGTCGCAGATGCGGCTCAGATCTGGCGTTGCTGTGGCATAGGCTGGCAGCTGGAGATCTGATTAGACCCCTAGGCTGGGAACCTCCATATGCCATGGGTGTGGCCCTAAAAAGCAAAACAAAAAAAACAAAAAAAAAATTAAGACAAAAGTTCCCAGGCCAGAGATTCAATCCCAGCTGCAGCTGAGACACACACTGCAGCCACAGCAACACTGGATCCTTGACCCACTGAGCTGGGTCTGGGCTTGACCCAAGCTGCTGTGGTAGATTCTTAACCCACTGCATTACAGCAGGAACTCCTGTAGTCTCTAAAAAGAAAAGAAAAAAATCATTGTAGTTGACTTATAATGTTGTGTTAGCTTCAGTATACAGCAGTCAATCAGTTACACATATACATATATCATTCCTTTTCATATTCTTTTCCCATATAGGTTATTACATGTATTAAGTAGAGTTCCCTGTGTTTTTTTAAAAATCAATTTTCTCATGTCTTTTTAACTTGCAATTTACTAGGCGTAAACTATCTCACATTCTAGCAAATCAGTTTTGTTTTAGCAGGGAAAAAATGCTGAGACTGGCTATTTCCCAGTTAACACCATTTAATTACAGTTAGGTGAGATGGGAAGAAAGCAGCAGTTTTCATCCTCCAAACACATTTCATTTACTTAGTGGGACTAACTATGACGTTCCTAAATTTTCAGCTCAAAAGAAATTGCTTCCTAGGTCTCCTATAGGCAATTTCTTTTAGAGAGGAAATTCTTCTTTAAGGTATAAATATTTACTAACAGAATATCATGGGGTGGTTCAAACATTTTGTTATTTATTTTTGAACATTAAGTGGAAAAGTCTGGATGGAGAAAGGAAAAGGAAAGGCTAAAATTTCCTTTGCTTCGATATAAATTATAGGACTAAATTTGCTGCATAATGAGTACCATATTATTCTACTAAACATTTAATATTTTCCAAAATACATATATAAGAAGGAAACCAGATAGTCACACTGTTAACTACATGGCCTGAAACTCTAATGCAAACTTTAACCAAGAAGAGGAGCATTAAAATTACTATCACTTGCAGATTATCTTGATGGCAATAGCCATTATTATTGTCAATAGCTTAAATACAAAATGAGCTATAATCTAAAGCCTTCTAATAATAGAAGCTCTAGTGCCTCCAAACAAAAAGCACTCAGCAGAGCATCACTGGCTAAACACATGCTCTCAAAACAACTCTTTGAAACATCAAGAATAATTGTATCTGATTCCTATTTATTATGCTAAGAAATGGGCTCTCTACACATTGCACTCATTATAGCCACGTGCTTCAGCTTAAATAATAGGTAAGGAACATAGAAAGAGATTTAATTTTCACATATCATAATAATTACACACTTGCTGTTGATACCCAATCCACTAATTAACCATCAAAATTTCAGATCAGTGTCTGTTGCCTGGATTATGTTGTTACCTTCTCTTGGCATACTCCTGTCAGGAAGAAAACAAAACATAAGCAAACCTCAAAGGAAACAACTTTTTAGGTGTTTTGAGATGCCACTTAATACTTCTTATAGCTTCAGAGAAGGGAAAATAGAATAGACTGATAATGTGTTTTGAACAAAAATAAAGGAGAGGACAGAAAGTGAGAGAAGTTGAAGGAAGGGGGCAAAGAGGATGAAAGCAAGTTAGTACGTTGCTATGTCATAAATATTTGCAAGATATGTCTATTTTTTAAAATGTTCTTCTATCATTCAAAGACTTATTTTTCTCCTTCATTGACATTGTTCAACCCTTGCCCATCAGAGCAATGACAAATATTAATAGTTTTAAGTCTATACTTTCACACATACCAGTGTAGTAACTGGCTATTGCCTCCCCCCCCCCATATCCTTTATTTTTTCTTTTTCTTTTTTCTTTATTAATTTTTTATTAAAGTATAGTTGATTTATAGTGTTGTGCCAAATGCTTCTGTACAGCAAAGTGATCCTGCCATATATATATAAAAATTCATTTCTAGTACTATCTCTTCCATCAGTTCAGTACCAATAGATGGGATATAGTTCCCTGTGCTATATAGTAGGACTTCATTGCTTATGCATTCTAAATCTTACGGTTTGCAGGTGCAACCCCAAATTCCCCATCTATCTCACTCTCCCCCACTCACCGCCCTTGACGACCACAAGTATGTTCTCTAGGTCTGTGAGTCTATTTCTGTTTTGTAGATAGATTCATTTGTGCCACATTGTAGATTCCATATATATGTGATATCATTTGCTATTTGTCTTTGTCTTTTTGACTTATTTCACCTAGTATGAGAATTTCTAATTGTATCCATGTTGCTTCAAATGCCATTATTTTGTTATTTGTTATGGCTGACTAGTATTCTATTGCCTATTGAAGAGTATAATTTCAAAAAAGTATTTTCATCTGGCTGTTAAGGCATGCTGAAGGTCTGATCAAGGAAAGGGAAACCTAAAGGGATTTATTATTAAGATGGTATGTTACTTAACAACTGTAGAAAATCACCTGGTTGCCCAAAACTCAATGCATAGTAAAAGAAAATTAACAGGTCTCCCAAGTCTATGCTTACTGTTTTTCTTTAAAGATGTAGATTGATTTCAATCTCCTTTTTATTCCTTCTTTTTCCCCTCCTTTCTTTAGTGTTACAAAATCAGTGCCACTTGGCTTTCTTTTCCTTTCTTTCCATGATTTCACAGATTTACATTTAGTATAAATGTAGGAAGAATGTTACTAGAGATGTTTCACTCTTAAAGCTTTTTAAGATGACATGATTAAAGGAGTTTGCCATGTTCCAAGGTTGCAAAATTTAAGCCAGAGAAAGGGCTGCATTTCAGATAGTCACATGTCTTTCCTATGATTCCTGAATTCCTGTTATAAAGGCAAGCACTTTCCAGTGGATCACAACAATGATCACATGACTATTCTCCATATCAGAGTTTATTCTTCAATCAGGAGAAAAATCATAACTAACTCAACATCCATAAAGACTCATTAATGTTGCATGGAGATGAGCAGTAGAGCCCCAGTGAATACTGCGTTGGGCATTTGTTAGAACAGTGCTGTGCCAAATGCAGAAAATTAAACGGGTGGGAAAGAGTCAAGCATCTCTCCTCATTAAGAAAAGTGTAAGCTAAAGAAATGAGGCCCTTGGCAGCTAGTTTCGAATAGACCTCCCCAAATTATTTTATGCATACATTCCTCACCTATGTCCCAAATGGCAAAAAAAAACAGCCTTTCTATTAACATAAATGACAACTTCAATGTCACAAAAAAACATTTTGAAAGAAAAAAGGACAGGGAGCAGTACTTTCCTCAAGAATGTTCATGTCAAGAGTTTGGAAACCTATATAATCTATACATTGTTCTGTGTTTAACCAGTGAATTCACAGAGCATGTTGCTGAAGTTAAAGAATATATCTGTCTCTTCACTGACAATGTCTGTTTATTAAAGAGCTATTAAATACTAGAATACTTAGACAACCTAATACCTTCCATTATATTTTCTCCCTGCTTGAGAACTATAGGAATTATACTCAGCTCTAACATTCAGCAGGGATAAAGTGATCAGGACTGTAATGTCTATGGAATACCATGGATTGTCATCATGATTATCTAAATATTTTAGTCTCTCTGACACACTGTGAAAGCCTTCAAGAAAATAAGTGAACTAGAAAGACTTTTTCTTTCTAAAACTATAACTTTCTATAACTATGTAAGTTTCTATAATTGCATAAGTTTCTGTAACTATAACTTATCATTAATATTTTAAATTACGTAAATAAAGGAAATTTGACAACTTAAAAATTTCCATAGTCTCAATAAACAAGGTAAAAAAATAAACAGATACTACATAATGCGCCTGATCAAATGCCAGTGTCCTTCACATTGCAGGCTAAGTACATAGGTAAATAAAACAGTCAATTCCTTTTGTAAAGAATAAATGCATGGCCATCATATTGATAAGATTATAATGTTGCTTAATGTGCCATTATCCAAGCTATAAAAAATGCTATATATTGGAGTTCCTGTAGTGGCTCAGTGGTTAACGAATCCGACTGAGAGCCATGAGGTTTCAGGTTAAATCCCTGGCCTTGCTCAGTGGGTTAAGGATCCAGTGTTGCCCTGACCTGTGGTGTAGATTGCAGATGCAGCTCAGATACCATGTTGCTGTGGCTCTGGTGTAGGCTCTGATTAGACCCCTAGCCTGGGAACCTCCATATGCTGCGCAGGAGCGTCCCTAGAAGAGGCCAAAAAGACAAAAAAAAAAAATGCTGTATGTTTATATTATTTATCTATTTTCTGAAATTTAAAACAAGTCTCTGATCAGGAAATTATATGAGAACATATCATGTTAGAATTGCTACACAGGAAAAAAAAATTTTCCTGGAGTGTTAAACTCTAATTCAATTATAAATTAATGAAAATGAATTACTGAAGACAATTAAATTTGACATGCATTTTATTCTACTACAATTAGTTGCCACTTTTCATTACATTTGAATGCAGCTTAATGTAAGAATTTCACTAAAATTAAATTTTAAATTAGAAAATATGCATTTTCAACTTTTGAGTTTAATTATTTACTTCTTAGGGAAACCTTTCATGTACATCTAGGCTGAAACTTTGCTAAAAGGAGTTTTTTTTTTTAGCTTAGGTTTAAATAAAAACATATTAAATAGTTTAAGACAAATCTCATTAGACATTAAAACTATTCACCATGACTTTTTCTTGTCATAGCATATAATTTTTGTGATTCTTAATGATTTAAGCATTGAATCCCTATGTACTATTGAAACAGTGCCACTGGTATTGTAAATAATGGTCAAAGGCAAAACACACAGAATGTAGAACAGAATTGCATATTTTTTTCCCAGACAGTTGTAGCAAGACCATATTTAGATTAAGCAATTTATTTTTCTACTCTGATGCACAAAACCTTTTAAAATGCCTGTGATAGAGCTATAGGCTTCGGTATGAATTGCAAATGACCTCTTAAGGCTTTAAACTATTGCTTATATATCTTAAGCCATAGCAAAGTTTCACAACAGGGAAACTTTTGCTTTCCAGTGTTCTTTGCATTTCCATTCATGTATTACTTTGCATATCTAATCACACATGCACAGGTTCATTACTTTTTAAGAATAAAAACATATTCATGGAAACAAACTACAAAGTAGCCTCCAGAGTGACTTGGGTGCCCCACAGAATCTTCTAACTCTGAAAATTGCCCTGTGAGTTCTCTTGAGAATATCATAGCCAGATAGCAGTAGCAACTGTGAAGCAGAGAGTCTAGTAAACATCTGCCCAGTTGGAATTAACAGACAAGCTCATATGCTTCAATAAGGATTCAATTTCTTGAATTTCTTTATCAGAGGCAGAACAGAAGAATACAAAATTCAAATAACTAAAAGGAATATATTTCCTCCTTCCAGTAACCAAAAATGAAAGTAATTTTTAAAAGTCCCATGGAACTGTTTATAGATGTATTAAATATATGTGAATGTTCCTTAGTAGTATCAAAGTAATATCAAAGCATTAAGAGGTAGACTACATTATATTTCCACCAATCATAACTGTTAATATTTAGATTAAATAAAACACATGCCATTTATTGAAAATACTTTAAAAAACACTGTAATTTCTGTATACTGCTATAAAAACATTATATCCTACAAACATTATGGTGCTAAATCCATAAAAAAGGAAATGCACAAACCTTGATAAGTATTTTATAATGTCATTTTTTAAATTATATTTGCCAGTCATGGAGAATTAAAAAAAAAGAAAATGTTGGTGATCTGACCATTTTAGTATATTATAGTAAAGAAGCTGGCAGAGTACAAAATTTGGAGGTGCAGGAATTAGGGAAAATGTTTTATAACAGGAAACACTGGGACTATCACAGATATAAACATTTAAAATATATTATCTCATTTATTACAATAAGCCTATAAGAGGCGTATCATTATTATCATTTCATTTTTATAGGTGAGGGTACTAAAACAAATGAAAGTTACATAATTGTTCTCGTGGTTAATAAATTCCAGCATGAGTATTTGAATTCAGGCAGCCTAGCACCAGATCTCAATGTTCTTTACATCTACACAACATTCATCCTAGAAAAAGGTCACATAAAAGCATACAAGAGGAGAAAAAAGGGGAGTGGGGAGGAGGCATACAGGTCATATCATAGAAGCAGAGGAGTGCGGACTTTTCTTTGGAGAAGTGATAGAAAATGATTAAGTGAGGATACACAGATACTCTGAGACACTGTGGAGAGGTTCTGATTGTTAGATCTGATGAGAGCATGATCTTAATTATCTACAAGAATATTACTCTCTCAAAAAAGATGAAGAAAGATGGAGAGTACATGAACTCTGATTCCACACCCAAGTACTGTCAACAAAGATATGAAACAGCCACTGTGGAGAACACAATTAGGAGCAAACAAGAAATAAATAAAAGAACAGCTAGGAGGTTGTATGGATTTAGATGGGTCTAGTTAGCAAAACATAATGGTAAAAGTGCATTAGGGAAGTATGTGCGATTTCCTAGACCTGAAGTGCTAGGGGTGACCAACTATTGAAAAGGCAGATATTTGGTAGAGGAGGAAAATAGTTAAATTATATTAATATGTGGTAATGGAGGGTATGAAATAAGATATTGGAATCTGAGTGTGAAAGGATAATGGGGAGTTTTAATCAAAGATCTTGATCCATCAAAGTGCATCATTTGCCATCAGTGTGAATGATACATAAATTAAATACTAGGACAATGAGACAGAGGAAAAGGAAGTTCAAGTGCTACAGTGAAGTAGGTAAATGGCTCTATGGAAATTAAGAAATCTGGTGATGTACATAGGGACAAAGCAGCGATGTTTATGGTCTGAAATTTAGAGTCTGACTCTAGTGTAGAACCTGGGATGTCAAAAATAGTGAATCCTTTGAGGAACTAAAATAGAGCAGTGAGCTGGAATTGGTGAACAGGGACCAGGATCTTGTGCTTTCTCTTTTGGAAACTTGGCCTGTAAGACAAAATAAAGCCTCTCTTGGAGCAGTTCTCTGGGGAAGTGCTTTTGGGAGAGATTGTTGATTGTAGTCAAGGAGATGTGATGAAATAGATGATGCGAAGTATATTTCTGGAAAAGAAATGTCATTTTCCAAAGATAGGAGGTGAGGCAGAGAGACTTTGCTCATTTATGCTAAGTTCCCCAGTTTGCAGCAGAGAAAAGTGGGTAGAGAGTCTCATCACAGAAGAAAGGGCAATTCAGAGAAAAGAGCGAAGGACTAGAATTGTGTCAACGGGCAAATTTAGCCAGGAGTGAACAAGGACAACTAGAAGTTGAGAGTTGGCTAGAGGACAGATAGGAGAAAAACTGTCCAGCCAAAAGGGGTTCTTGATAAAAATGGAAGGGTGAGTGGTTTCCATTTAACTGAAATGTTTGGATGACAAAATGTTGATGAAGTGGACAGAGTGAGTGACAGGTAGGACTTTTAAGGTTGAACTATGGCTGTCCTGGGAAATGGAAGTTTACCTCAAATATTTAGGGGGCAAGAGAAAGATTGACTAATGACTATAGTGACTTTACAGTGAGCTATAAAACATGTCTTTCCTAAAATCCCAAAGCAGCAAAGAAAGGCTGAGAATTCTTTAAAATCATCTTTCACATTCATTACATTTTAAATATTTTAAGTTAAGGTGACTTTCTAATATTTATGCTCTAAAGACTTTCTTTGTTCCCAAAATAGTTAGTGGCACTCTGTCTTATATGTGATAGCAGTTAATATGACTTAGTGATAAAATGCTTGCTACACACTCTATTTTACTTTTCATCCCATACAGTATATAATCCTATGTAGATGTAGTTTCATACAATTACAAAATAAAATTTATTTTGAATAGTATTATTTCCACATTTTATTTGACTCTGAACAACATCAAAGGAGAAATTTTTCATCATTGGTTCAATTTTTCTATTTGGGTTGTTTCCATGTTTGCCCCTTTTTAAAGGTGCTTTTTTTCCCCCCTTCCTCTGCAAATCTTTTGAAATTCTGTTATTTCTGTCACCTAATCCCTGCCTACGTGACAGCAAACAAATGTTTCAGCAGGAATAATTGGTTTCTGAGGAATGTAGCATCTGATGTCCAAACAAAATAATGAAAGCATCTCTTTGCGTTTGGAAAAAAAAATGGAGGAGACATTTCAGAACCAAATATTTTTATAACATTTCAATAATCAAAACTATTACATAACCTTACCAGGAAGATAAAGAAATTGCATACAGTATTGTGGGCTCTCTGGTTCTGCCCACACTTGCCTCTCCTACCAACAGGATCTCTGGAACTTTGCTAGAGATGCTTACCATTCTCTGTCATACTCTACATGTTTCTTTATGATCCTGGTACTTAACTGTGCCTCAGAGCCTGAGTTAACATTTTAAATTTAGTTAGTAAGAACAAATAGCATGAATTTTCTGTTATTTTGACAGGGTTGAAATTGCTCTGGTGATTCATTAATCAACTTATCAAATATGGAGTGGGATAGTGAATATACTAATTGAAAGTCGAGAAATAGAGCTTAATTGTTTAATGTCAAAAGCTCAGGGACAGATTTCAGGTAATTGGTAGGAAGCCTATTCACATGAGTTTTAAAATATAAGCACTTGATCTAGGTTAAACTAAAGACACTTTCTAATTATTTGGAAAGGGCTTCTCGGGTACACTCTTCAGTGTGGATTAAATAGGTAACTTAAAATGATGTGGCTGATTGTGAATAAAATTTTAATTGAAGTCTGGTACAAAAGCACAAAAGTGAAAACAAATTACATGTAGGCAAAAAAGAAAGGAAATTTCCCTGTTAAATAATAATAATATTCTTAAAGCAGTGTGAATTCCTATTTTGAGGATATAATTTGCTTTTAATTTCTACTTTAAAGTAACCATTTATTGTGACATTGGTAGCACAGATAAAAATGATAATGTTTCTTGACTTTAAAACTGAGCAGAAAAATTTAAACATTCTGGTCTTAATTTAGAGAGACCCTAATTTTTATTAAAACACATAAAAACACCCTGCAGGAGTTTATACGCTTTGATTTTTTCCTTCAGTCATGAGTCTCAGAAAAAAAAGTCTGGGAGAATTTTAAAGTTTAAGGCAGTAGTTTTAAAATACAAAATCCTTAATGTCTTCAGTAGTCACTTCTACTTGAGAATAATTTCCATCATGTTCTGATATATTTCTGACAATTGGGTTTTACTTTCCTACCTGCTTGCTGTACATACTTTTCCACTAGGATGTCCTGATAGCAGATAAATTTTAACAGGTCCCCAAATGAACTGTCAACACAGTTCCTCATCCAAACCTGTCCCTCTATTCTTGTTTTTTAACATATTTTTGCGAGTTGTATCATCTCTCAGCAATTGAGACTTAAAACCATGTCATTATTTGTGTGCATGTATGGATGTTTTATTTTTAATAGACTTTATTTTTTTTTTATCTTTATTACTCAAATTTGTCACATCTGTAGTTGTATAATGATCATAACAATCTAATATCACAGGATTTCCATCCCACAGCCCAAGCACATCCTTCCACCCCTCAAACTGTCTCCTCCAGAGACCTTATGTTTTTCAATGTCTGTGAGTCAGCATCTGTTCTGCAAAGAAGTTCAGTCTGTTCTTGTTTCAGATTCCACATGTCAGTGAAAGCATTTGATGTTGGTGTCTCATTGTATGGCTGACTTCACTTAGCATGATAGTTTCTAGGTCTATCCATGTTTCTAAAAATGCCGGGATTTTGTTCCTTTTAATGGCTGAGTAATATTCCATTGTGTATATGTACCACATCTTCTTGACTCACTCCTCTGTCGGTGGACATTTAGTTTGTTTCCATGTCTTGGCTATTGTAAATAGTGCTGCAATGAACATCAGAGTACATGTGTCTTTGCAAGTTATGGTTTTCTCTGGACAGATGCCCAGGAGTGGGAGTGCTGGATCAAATGGTAGTTCTATTTTGAGTGTTCTGAGGACTCTCCATACTGTTTTCCACAGTGGTTGCACCAATTGACAATCCCACCAACAGTGTACTAGGGTTCCTTTTTCTCTACACCCTCTCTAGCACTTATAGTTTGCAGAATGATGGCCATTCTGGCTGGTGTAAGGTGGTACCTCACTGTGGTTTTGATTTGCATTTCTCTAATAATGAGCGATGTTGGACATCTTTTCATGTGTTTTTTTGGCCATCTGTATGTCTTATTTGGAGAACTGTCTGTTTAGATCTTCTGCCCATTTTTTGATGGGGTTGTTTGTTTTTTTGGTATTGAGCTGCAGAAGGTGTTTATAAATTTTGGAGATTAATCCCTTGTCAGTGGATTCACTTGCAAAGATTTTCTCCCATTCTGGGGGTTGTCTTTTCGATTTGTTTAGGGTTTCCTTTGCTGTGCAGAAACTTTTAAGTTTGATTAGGTCCCATTTGTTTATTGTTGTTTTTACTGTCATTATTCTAAGAGGTGGATCTGAGAAGATGTTGCTGTCATTTATGTCAGAGAGTGTTGGGCCTTTGTTTTCCTCTAAGAGTTTGATAGTATCTGGTCTTATATTTGGGTCTTTAATTCATTTTGAGTTTATTTTTGTGTATGGTGTTAGGGAGTGTTCTAATTTCATTCTTTTCCATGTGGCTGTCCAGTTTTCCCAACACCACTTATTGTCCTTTCTCCATTGTATATTCTTACCTCCTTTGTCATAGATTAGTTGGCTGTAGGTGCGTGGGTTTAATGCTGGGCTTTCTATCCTGTTCCACTGATCTATATTTCTATCTTTGTGCCAGTGCCATACAGTTTTGATGATTGTTGCTTTGTAGTATATTCTGAAGTCCAGGTGCCTGATTCCTCCAGCTCCATTTTTCTTTTTCAGGATGTGTTTGGCTATTCTGGGTCTTTTGTGCTTCCAAACAAACTTTAAAATATTTTGTTTGAGTTCTTGGTAATTTGATAGGGATTGCATTGAATCTGTAGATTGCCTTAGGTAGTATAGTCATTTTGATAATATTAACTCTTCCAATCCAAGAGCATGATATGTCTTTCCATCTATTTTTTAATCTTTGATTTCTTTCAAAGCTCATTTTGTTTTAGCACTGAGTAATATTCTGTGGTCTAGTTGTACCATAGTTTCACTTACTGAAGGACATCTTAGTGATTCCCAAGCCTTGAAAATTACCAATAAATCTGCTATAAACATATGTGTGAAGTTTCTTTGTAGACATGTTTTCACCTCCTATGTTTAAATACCAAGAAGCCCAACTTCTGGGTCACAGGCAACATTTTTGTGATTTAGTTTGTTGTTGAATGTTGGGTAAAAAAAGATAAGACGATTCTATTCACGTATGTTTAAATTTACATCAGAGATATCAAATATTAAAGATAAATGAATTACATAATATATCAAACTTCTATCCATTACAATAAGGAGGGCAGTGCAATGCAAACTTTAGTTTTATTTTATCTTATGTTTTAGGAAAATTAGAAAACCACATTTTTATAGATTAGCTCTAATATATTATGTTTTATATCTTCTTGTTTTTAAATATAATTTCTCCAAAGCTACAAAGTTATATATGGTAATACAACCATGCCAAAGAATAAAAAACAAAAAAGGGTACAAAAGAATGGAAAAGATAATTAATCCAGAAGACAATGAGTATGCAAAGGCTATGTGCGGTATAAACCATATAGCTGCTGAGTTCCTTCTCTGTAATTTGCTTCACCTTTACTGGTCTCACCATTTCCACTTGCCCTATTTTTTTCCCAAATTTATTGTCTGTTATCTAAACAGTGACAGGAAGGCTTCCAATGGATCGACCTGATTATAAACTATCTTCAATCCAAGCCTAGTTTTAGATGATGCTATATTATACTGTTCTATATCTTTTATACTCCCTGATTATAAAAAGAATGACTATCTTAATTTTATCTAAATTTTGAAGGTATATGGTCATCTGACACACGCCTTCCTTAAATCCTTTCGTTTCTCTCACATCTTTTTTCAAAAATACTACACGTAGTTACCCAGATCCATTCTTTGTTTTATATCTTCTCTCATTAGTTTTCTACTGTCCTCAATCATAACTGCCTTGTCCTATGTCTCTGTCATCAGAATCTATTCACCTTTTAGATTGTAAGTCTTAAAATCTAATTCTTTTAAATTGCCATCCCATCTGTAGACTCTTTCTCGATTTCAAATAATAGAAGTGAATCTTCCTGCTTTTGTATGTCCTGCAGACACTGAAGGACAGTTGGACTTGTGTACACCCAAATGCACTGTACAATATGTTGCATATTTTAAGATAAAAAATAAATGTATTACCCATAGCTTTCAGGAATACTTCAGGATTTATCCAAATGTCATGCTTCTCATAATGCCCTTTCCATAACATGACAACAAAATCCATTCACAGACTTTTAAATAGTGGCCCTTTTGTACCCTTTTCTGCTTATTAATGTCAGTAAAGTCCTTTCTTGCCAATCACTAAAATATATCAATGAAAGTGAAATTGAGGGGAAAAAAGTGGGAAACTATCAATCCTTTTCTCTCAAGAGGCTCTTTGACCATTAGGCATTCCCAGAGTGTCCCTAAAGACCAGGAGTTGTGGTCTGGTGCAATTTTGCCAAGCCCCAAAAACCCTATATAGTCGCATACAGTTTTAGAGACACATTGTTTTTATAGTAATAATGCTGATATTTTCATCTTCTCCAGTCTCCTTTATAATTAAAAAAATTTCCAAAATCAGCATTAGAAATTAGACTTTTTGTCTTTGAACAGAAAACAGGGAGACTACCTATCAGCCATTTGTTATGTTTTCTATGTGTATCTATAAAGTTATTTAAAAAGAGTAATTTCATTTAACTCAGTTTCACTATCTGAGATAAAAAGTAACACTTAAATTACTTCTCAGAATTCCCTGGTGGATCAGCAATTTAAGGATCTGGTATTGTCACTGCTGTGGCTCAGGTCACTGCTGTGGTGAGAGTTTGATACCTGGTCAAGGAACTTCCAATGTCTGTGGGCATGGCCAAAAAAAGTCACGTTTCTGCCAGAATAATGCTAGTAATGTATCCACTGGATACCAATATTTGTGATTTTTGTAAAGCACTTATTTCTACTTTGCCCAGTTCTATCTCACAACATCGTGAATTTGATAGGATGGTAATGACATTAACAAATGAGGAAGATGACGAAGAGAGAAGTTAACTGACTTACCTCTGTTCATTAGTTATAGCAGAGTTAAGAGAAGATACTGCCTCACATCTTAACAATTCTAGCATCTGCTCAGTCTTTTACTCTATTTCCTTTTTGGTATATTGTTATATTACTAGAATATAAACTCCTTAAGTGCACAGATCATTTATGTCTTTTCCAAAGCATTATGCACATAGGATAATTCATTAATTTATTATATTACACATAATATATTAATCAAATACATATTCGTCCCATACTATCTTCATTTGACTAGGGAAGATAAGCACTTCATTGGCAAATAATACAGAAATCCAGTATCCATCCTCCAGACATTACATCAAAAATTTCACAAAGACTTTATTTAAAAGGCTTATATATAATTATTTTTGTTTTTTCACAAATAAAAATACAAGTTATAAATAAAACTATACACTATAAAGAGAAAATCACCTCCTTTACACCAAGATACATTTTTGGTACACATAGGATAGTAATTTTCTCTCTATGTATACATACGTATTTCTAAGTTAAATTTGAATCACAATCTGTGAATTACTTTGCAACCTACCATAGTACTTTTTCACCTAGTGATGATTAATCATTCTTACATGCTTTTAATTACAGCAACATACTAACAAGGAAAGTATTTAAGGATACTAATTTAAATAAAATTTTCTGTTTCTACTTTTCTGGCTAGTAGTCAAGCAGATGTAGTCCATTCTACTTGTTTTAATAAGTATTTTTTTCTATTTTCTAGTAGGATGGCACAGCATTTTGGCAAGAATTAGTAAGCATTGAAAGTTTGGGATACGCAATGCAAAATTAATCTGCCAATATTTTTAAATAGTTATAAAAGGTAATCAAAACAATAAAATGTTTTTGAAATTATAAAGTAAAACACAGATATGAAAATATGGGTATATAATTATTTCCATTAGAAACTTAGAAGTAAGGTATTTGAAAGAGCTGATGAGAAAATGAGTGAACTATAACAACTGAAGAAATTATCTAGAACACACCTCCAAACCCAGTGTCAGAAAACAGAGCATTTACAAAACTTAAAAGATCAGAGTTTCCATGGTGGCTCAGTGGTAATAAGCCCGACTAGTATCTATGAGGATGCAGGTTCAATCCCTGGCCTCACTCAGTGTGTTAAGGATATGGAGTTGCCATGAAATGCGGTGCAGGTCACAGATTTGGCTCGGATCTGGCATTGCTGTGCTGTGGTGTAGCCAGCAGCTACAGCTCTGATTCAATTCCTAGCCTGGGAACCTCCGTATACTCTGGGTGCAGCCCTAAAAAGATAAATAAATAAAAATAAATGAAAAATTAAAAAAATAAAAGAACCTCAGTCAAACTAAGCTCCCCACAGTAGACAATACAAGGAGAATGTTAGATAAAACAGTAGATGTTTATATAAATTAGAAAACTGAGAGAGGAAATATGACTCTAAAATGTAAGAGATATCCTGCAAAACTTCCAGAATCAACATCCAGTGCAATGGTCTGTGTTTGGAAAACCACAGAGAAACAAATATCAAAAGATATGTGAATTAGCTTTTAAAAACCAGCTATAATGGATAAAATAGAAATCATGATAAAAAAATCAAAATCTAGCACACTAAAAAAAAAAGCAAAAAAGATGACAGGTTTATATGAATATAAAATATATATAATAGCTTATGTAGAGTATGTTTTAATGCATATATTTAAATATAATATACTTTAATATATGTATAATTTCTGCTTATAAATATTATATATCATGTGTACATGTATACATACATAAACATGTAGAGAAAAGTTAAAAATGATTAAGAAAGAGCCAGACCTAAGAGTCAAGAACAGAGTGAAAGACACATTGATGGGAGCTCTGAATTCTTAAGTTTTTTCTCCTTGGAGCATTAGCCTATTTGAATTGAGGACATGAGATCTAAAATGAAAGGAGCACAATGGTATCACTACTCTGAGGTAACCAAAAATTAGCCTACAGAGTTATCAAGCATTCAGTATCGGAAGAGTCAAAAACTTGAGAATTTATGTGGCTTTTTTCAAGATATTTATTAACTTTTAAACCAAACAATAACTTTAAAGAAAAAAGTAGTAAGAGCTAAGAATAAGTCTCTAAATAGGTAATGATCATAACAGAAATCATAATAAAAAATAGAAAATTCTAAAAATTGAATAATGAAAGCTTCATATGTAGAAACTCAAAGAGATGGAGCAAAAATGATACCTTAAAAGAAAATGCTAACTCAGGTGCTATATTACAGGAAAATAGAGTTTAGAGGTGAAACTGATGAAATTAAAATAGAATTAATAAACCGAAAAACTAGTTCTTTACAAAAACAAATGGTAGCAGCATAGAGAATGCACCGCACATACCTCCATCTATAAGCATGTAATGTATCAACAGAAGCAACTGCTATGCTCTGAGATCACTATCTTGTTTATAGTAAGGCCATGGGCTTCTCCCAGTCAAAACTGGGGTCATAATACAAGGCTGATCCTGGAAGACATGGGGCTACTCTTGCAGTAAACTTTAGCTCAAGGACTTTCTAAAGGCCTTCCCATGTCTTTTTTAGACTGAATAAGAGTTTGGGGCCCTTTAGCCAGCCTTTCTTTCTTCTCTTCTTTTCTTGGGATCATAGAGGCCTTGTGGTCTGGCAACTCTTTCATATTTTCACCATCTTCCTCCTTATTTTCCCTTAAACAGGCATTTCCCTTTTATCAAGCCCTGGATATTTAATTTCATTTTGGAGTCTTTGAGTAGAACCCAGGTTAATACACAAAAATAATACAGCTATTCAGAATTTAAAGAGGAAAAATAGCACAAATATTAGCAGAAATTAAGATAGGATAATTGTGGACAGAGCAAAATTTTAGAAGTTAACAGCATTCTAGAAAAGTTTGTACAAATAATATTCTAGACAAAAATCACTTACTAAAACGGACTCAAGGTAAAGGAAATGCCAGATTGGCTGTAAGTATTCAAGATAGCAAACAGTTTTTAAAAATCATTGCCAAAATGAAAAGCCCCAAGAGTTTTACTGAGAGACCTGTCAAATGTTCAAGAACAAGATAATCCCAGTGTTATAAGAAATACTCCAAAGATTTAAATGGGGGGGCAAAGGGGCAGAAAAAATGTCAGGCATATTAAACAAGATTACTGTTGTCTTGAAGATAATTGTATTTTATATTTAGGTCTAAAATATATATTTTAGTTCTTGTGAAGGTTTTAAATTCTACATCTAGATTCTCTTTTTTTCTCATGAATATCTAGTTTTCCAGAAGTATTTGTTGAAAAGATTATTTTTTCCTCATTGTAGTGCCTTTGTTGCTTTGTCAATCAGTTGACTCTTTATGTGAGACTATTTCTAGGCTCTCTATTCTATTCCACTGATCTATTTGTCCATTCTTTTGCCTATACCAAACTGCCTTGATTACTGTAGCTTCATAGTATTCTTGAAGTCAGAAAGTGTTAGTCTTCTGAATTTGTTCTTGGTCAATATTGTGCTGGCTTTTCTGGGTCTTTTGCAAAACTGTAAAACTTTTAGAGGTAATAAATGAGAAAATCTAGATGACCTTGGGTATGCCAATGACTTTTTAGATATAATACCAAAGGCATGATCCATGAAACAAATAACTGATAAGCCAGATTTCATTAATGTTCAAATCCTCTCCTCTGAAAAACTCTACCTAGAGAGTGAAAAAAGAAGCCACAGACTAGGCAAAAATGTTCACAAAAGGCATATGTGATAAAGGAATATTATTCAAAATGTGCAAACAACCCTTCAAGCTCAACTATAAAAAAATACTTGAATTAAAAAAATGGGCTAAAGACCTTAACAGAAGAACACCTAACATCAAGGATGCTATCTACATAGCAAGTAAGCCTATGAAAAGATGCTCAGCATCATATTTCATCAAAAAAGTGTAAATTGAACCAAGTCAGTCGAAAACTTATGTCCACATGTAATGTTAAACCTTCACATAGATGTGCATGGTACAGCAGGTTTATTTATTATTGCCAAAATGTGGAAACATCTAAGATGTTCTTCAGCAAGTGAGTGGTTAAATAAAGTGTGGTGCATCCAGACAGTGGTGTATTATTCAGCACTAAAAGAAAATGAATTACCAAGCCAGGAAAATACAGCAAATATTTTTAAATACATGTTAAGTGGGGAGTTCCCGTCGCGGCGCAGTGGTTAACGAATCTGACTAGGAACCATGAGGTTGCGGGTTCGGTCCCTGCCCTTGCTCAGTGGGTTAACGATCCGGCGTTGCCGTGAGCTGTGGTGTAGATTGCAGACGCGGCTCGGATCCCGCGTTGCTGTGGCTCTGGCGTAGGCCGGTGGCTACAGCTCCGATTGGACCCCTAGCCTGGGAACCTCCATATGCCGCGGGAGCGGCCCAAGAAATAGCAAAAAAAAAAAGACAAAAAAAAAAAATAAATAAATACATGTTAAGTGAAAGAATCCAATCTGAAAATCCTCTATAATATAGGAGTCCAAGTATATTTCATTCTAGAAAAGGCTAAACTGTAGATACAATAAAAAGAACAATGGTTGCTAGGGCTTAGAGGAGAGGAACAGATGAGTAGGTATAACACAGGATTTTTTGAGCAATAAAAGAGTTCTGTGTGATACTATAGTGGTAGGTATATATCATTATAAATCCATTCAAATCCACAGAATATACAACACCAAGTGAGTTTAATGTAGAAAATGACTCTTGGTGATGACGTGTCAATGTAAATTCATGGATTGTAGCAAATGTGCCATTTGGGTGCTGGATGTTGATAATGAGAGAGGCTGTATGTATGAGTGTAAAAGTGAGAGATAGGGAAACGGTCAGGAGGGGATATGTGAGAACTCTACTTTCTACTCAATTTTGATATGAAGCTAAAATTCTCTAAAAATAAATTATACTTGAAATTATTATAAAGTGTGACAAATAATGTTATACCAGTTAGAAGAAAAAACACCATTGGCAACGAATTAAGACATAAGAGTTTTAATAGCACTTAGTTTTATTACTTATATAAATTTTTTAAAATCACAAGATCTAGTGATTTATTACCCTACTACTTACTATCATGGAATATACCCTAAACATTCCTTGAAACGGCTTTCTGCCAGCTTCTCTGAATCTGCCTGAGTTGCAAAGATTCTGCTCACTGAATGCTATGCTTCCCTCAAATGAGTGGGTGAGGCAGTGGTGTGAAGGCACAGCCAACATGAGCTTGCACTACCACACCCACTCCAGAGGCTGTCCTGTGGTGGCCAAGACCCTGAGGACCCACCTGCCATTCAATTTTATTAAATGACTTTTATTTTTTCCATCATAGCTGGTTTACAGTGTTCTGTCATTTTTCTACTGTGCAGCAAGGTGACCCAACCATAAATACATATATGCATCCTTTTTCTCACAATATCCTCCATCATAAGTGACTAGATATAGTTTCCAGTGCTATACAACAGTATCTCATTGCTTATCCATTCCAAAGGCAATAGTTTGCATCTATTAACCCCAAGTTCCCAGTCCATCCCACTCCCTCCTCTTCCCCCTTGGCAACCACAAGTCTATTCTCCAAGTCCATGATTTTCTTTTCTGTGGAAAGATTCATTTGTGCTATATATTAGATTCCAGATATGTGATAATCGTATAGTATTTGGCTTTCTCTTCCTGACTTACTTCACTCAGGATGAGAATCTCTAGTTCCATCCATGTTGCTGCACGTGGCATTATTTTCTTTTTTATGGCTTGATAGTATTCAATTGTGTATATATACCACATCTTCTTAATCCATTCATCTGTCAATGGACATTTAGGTTGTTTCCATGTCTTGACTATTGTGAATAATGCTGCCATGAACATAATGGTACATGTGGCTTTTTTTCAAGGAAAGTTTTGTCTGGATATATGCCTTCAAGATTGGGATGCCTGGGTCTTATGGTAATTCTATGTATAGTTTTCCAAGGTATCTCCATACTGTTCTTGATAGTGGTTGTACCAATTTACATTCCCACCAACAGTGTAGGAAGGTTCCCTTTGCTCCACACCCCCTCCAGCATTTGTTATTTGTGGACTTATTAAAGACGGCCATTCTGACTGGTGTAACGTGGTACCTAATAGTAGTTTTTATTTGTGTTTCTCTAATAATCAGTGATGTTGAGCATTTTTTATTTTATTTTATTTTTTTTTTTTATTTTCCCACTGTACAGCAAGGGGGTCAGGTTATCTTACATGTATACATTGCAATTACAGTTTTTCCCCCACTCTTTCTTCTGTTGCAGCATGAGTATCTAGACATAGTTCTCAATGCTATTCAGCAGGATCTCTTTTTAAATCTATTCTAGGTTGTGTCTGATAAGCCCAAGCATTTTTTCATGTGCTTGTTGACCATCTGTATATCTTCCTTGGAGAAATGTCTATTCAGGTCTTTTGCCTGTATGTCCAGTGAGTTGTTGGCTTTTTTGTTGTTGAGTTGTGTAAGTTGTTTGTATATTTTAGAGATTAAGCCCTTGTCAATTGCATCATTTGAAACTATTTTCTCCCATTCTGTAAGTTCTTCTTCTTTTTTTTTTTTTTCTGTGCAGAAGCTTGTCAGTCTGAGTAGGTCCCAATGGTTTATTTTTGTTTTTATTTCTCTTGTCTTTGGAGACTGACCTGAGGAAAACATTTGTAAGGTTGATAAAGAGAATGCTTTGGCTATGTTCTCTTCTAGGAGTTTGATGGTGTCTTGTCTTATGTTTAAGTCTTTAAGCTCTTTTGTGTTTCTTTTGGTGCATGTGTGTGAGGGTGTGTTCCAGTTTCATTGATTTACATGCAGCTGTCCAGTTTTCCCAGCACCACTTGCTGAAAAGACTTTTTCCCATTTCATAGTCTTGCCTCTTTATCAAAGATTAATTGACTGTAGGTGTCTGGATTTATTTCCATGTTCTCTCTTCTGTTCCGTTGGTGGGTATGTGTGTTTTGGTACCAGTACCACACTGTCTTGATTCCTGTGGCTTTGTAATAGCCATTCATTTTTCACCTTTTTTCAATCCTTCTACCTCCTTCTCTTCCTCCTCTTCTTCCTTATCTTCCCCTTCCCCTTCCTTCTCCTTCTCCTCTTCCTTTTTCTGTATCCCCCACCCCGGGTACAGTTACTGATCTCCACTCAACATCTCGTTCCCCAAAATGTATCAGTGTCTACTTCCAGATAATTCCCTAAACAGTGTGCTGAAAAAGGCAGTGCCATTTTTGTTCAATATAAAATGCTTAAGTCAAAGCTGTGCCATTTTTGTTGAATATAAAAGGTCTCCTCACACCTTATATAATGCACTCAAAAATGTGTCCTATTCAAGTTTAATAGCCCAATAAATGTGTATTACAGCACCTTACTCTTGCTTCCATCAGTTACTGGTATTTAAGTAGAGCCTAGATAGAGGGCCTTGGTTTGATAAGTCAAGATCGGAAAAGGGAAAAGTAAGACAAATGAGGGACAGCAAGGACCAGGAGGCAGGAAGGTGTAACAAATGTGAGGAGGGGAAAGAAAGATGGTAAATTTGGACAAGGGTGCAACTGGAAAGGAAATTAGGGCGGGAATACATTGAGAGGTGTGGGCAAGCCCATTACAGAGTCAAGCCTTCAAAAGGCTTTTACTAAGTGCCCAGCTTCTCCAAAAAATTCCAGCTCATATTGGACCAACCAGTGGTATCATTAAAGTGTCTATTTACAGCAGTCACTACTTTGGCAATCTAAATGTCTCCTGATCTATTTAAATTAAATCTTCTGCTTATATCATGAAATTGGTACTATCTACATTTTCCTTACCATATTTTTATAATTATATGCTAATTATCTGTAGATATATTGCAAAGGTACTTGAGAAAAAATAGCATGTAAAAATTAGGTCATTTACATTCTCCCATTTGATGGTCTTTGAAGCTCATGAAATATGTTTTTGCAGTGATATTGTAGACAGAGAAGAAACAATAAATGCGAAATTATCTTTAAACAACTGAGCCACCTGGCTGACCTTGTACCTAAGGATTTACCTTCCCACCTTCAAATCATGTTTTCTTAAGGACCGCAAAATTCTCAAAACCACTGCCAGATTTCTTAAAGTTTACTTGACCATTAAAACAAAATCAATTTAAGTGACCTACATGAAATGAGTGAAAAAAAGATACCAACACCTTTCCTTTGTTTTCCTTTGGCAAACATGACATGAAATGAAAATTCCAGTATTTTTCTACTCATTGACCCACACAGCCCTACCACTTTGAAGGCAGCCACACAACACACAGGACCATTGCAGGTACATTGCCAAAAGTCCAGAAGGCCTTGGCAGTGAAGAGCAGCATTGTGTGTATCTGCACTGTGCCTATCCCAGTGACAGCTGCTGAGACAGATTTCAAAGTCTTTTACACTGCCAGTTACTCACGTATTTTTATCCTTGGCACCTCTTTTAACAATAGCAAATGCCAGCTGTTCCTTCTGGCCACCAAGGCAGCGTGTAGAATTGCTTCTGCCCCCAAAATAAATAAATACGGAATAAATAACAGTAACGTAAGTAAAATCTAAGCTGAGATAGGGGATAACCAACCAAAAAAAGTTTCCAGTTGCTCTTCTAACTAGCACATCCATACTTTGCTTTATACCTTATCCAAATCATGCTACTCCTAATCTTTCCTGAAAATACAACCAAAACTAAAAATTGTTTTGCTAATAGCCTGGATGATGTATTATTTGAGGGCTTCGTGGAATTTCAGGATGTTCCTTAAAGAGAGCCAGAAAATATCAATATCCTAGAAATCTTGGTAGTCAATATGCAGTGGTTCCTGTCCAAACCTTGTTGGTTTCAATAAAACAGTTTTAAAAATAATATGACTATTACATAATGATTAAAATTCATTTAATGGGGGAAAACAGCTTTTTAAAATAATGGGGGCATGTGGGAAAGATCTAGATAAAGTAGTCTATGTGTATATAGGTTCTTTCTTATTCAACATAAACAGAGCACAAATAAAAATAGAGCATGGCATCATGTTTAGTTAAACCTTAAAATACTTATCTATTATTATAAGACCTGTATAAATATTTAATAAGCTTTCTGATTCCCCTTTTATAAATATTTTTCATACTTATAATCTTTTTGATTTAAAATAGACTCATAAATACATTAGCATAACATGGGGAAAAGTCTGTATTTACTGAACTCCTACAGTCTGTCAGTAAAAGAAAGAAAATTAAGTTAAACTTTGCCATGGATTTTAAGTTCTACAGTAGAAGTACATGTACATTAGTTATTTTGATAACATTTCATAAAGTACCTTGCAGTATTTGTTCAAATTAGCATTTGAACTGATAAACATTTTGAAGCTTTCCTATTTCTTGTTGTATAAGATTTTGGTGGGATGCCTATCAAAATATTAAATGTTCCTCTTAAATTGATTGAGGAAAATGAGGACATAATTATTTTTCTTGATTCTTGGTTGCATTTCAGTTCATACTTACTGTATTAAAGGAATACGTAAATATGGAGACTCAGTGAATGAGCCAATAGCACAGTAATATGAATAGCCCCTTAAGGGATGATTCTGTTTAAAACATTTAATATGTTTGAAGCTTCATTCTAATTTAAGATGCATTTAGGAAAAGAGGACCATAATTCTTGGACACATGGGATTAAAATTAGACTGTACATTAAAAAAATCTATATAATATCTGTCATAAAAAACGTGCGCTTTTTACAGGTTGTTATTCTTTGGTGTTAATTTATTTTCTTAGAAATGCATTCTTTCAAAGGAGTCTAACATTTATTTATCCAACACCCAGTTTATCCTTTTTTCTGTTTAAATTTTTTTTATGTCATATATATGCTCTTGTTCCTTCCCTTCAGAATTGAAAGTTTGTCAATCTGATTTTACAAAAGCCATCATAATACATTTGAGAGGCAACGGATTCGCCACATAAGTCCTCTTACTCCCATCAATGATTTTTTTATAGACATTAAAATGATTTCCTCCCCTCTCTCCTATCCAACCTCCTCTCAGAATAGTAACATTTCTAAATCTTATATTCTTCACATTTGCACGTGAACCAGCTTCAAAGTGGAAGCAATTGGTTTAAAATGTCCCTAATACTACAAAAGTAGAAGGATTTGGTACTTGGTACATACTTGGTACTATAACAAATGCCATCTCTGAGATGCTGTTCTCCTAGGATTTGGTACAAACCTGGTCCATAGACACGTTCACAGTGGTTTTGACACTTGAGCCATAGGCTTAGCATCATCCTACATTCAAGGAGGTTTATGTGACCTTATTTAAACATTTTCAGGGATATGTTTTTGTCATCATATTCCCCTTAGTAAAAATATTTTTAAAATAAGGCAGTCAATATAGGATTAACTTGGGTTTATAAAATAGATACAATTTTTAATTTTGATTTTTTCTCTGAAATGATTAAAAACTAGAAGTTCTATAGTATTAATGACTCAAAGTTTACACTTAGAGAACTGGGGAAGAAATTGTTTTGCTTTGCTCATTTTGTTTTTGATACAAAGGAATTTTGTTTTTGTTGTTGTTGTGGGTTTTCCTGTTTGTTTTTTTGTTTGCTTTATTGTTCCTGGCTGTTGCTCAAGAGGTTCTTGGTCGAGATGAGCACACATGTGTCTCAGAGCAATGTGATCCACCACCTCTGGAATTCATTCTATAGATGTAGCATCAGGAAAACTCATCTCTAATTTCTTGGTTGAGAATACCTAAATAATCTTAAGAAACTTGTGTTCCTCTGCCTTCATGTCAGAGTCATTGATATTTCACTATGTGTTTGGAAATTTTTTTTAAAATTTTTTGTTATTTTTTTCTACTGTACAGCATGGTAACCCAGTTACACATACATGTATACATTCTTTTTTCTCACATTACATGTTCCATAAGTGACTAGACAGAGTTCCCAGTGCTACACAGCAGGATCCCATTGCTAACCCATCCCAAAGGCAAGTCTGCATCTATTAATCCCAAACTCCCAGACCATCCCACTCCCTCCTCTTCCTCCTTAGCAATCACAAGTCTATTCTCCAAGTCCATGATTTTCTTTTCTGTGGGAAGGTTCCTTTGTGCCATATATCAGATTCCAGATATAAGTGATACCATATGGTAATTGTCTTTATGTTTATGACTTGCTTCACTCAGAATGAGAGTCTCTAGTTCCATCCATGTTACTGCAAATGGCATTATTTTGTTCTTTTTTATGGCTGAGTAGTATTCAATTGTGTGTATATACTACATCTTCCTAATCCAATCATCTGTCAATGGCCATTTGGGTTGATTCCATGTCTTAGCTGTTGTGAATAGTGCTGCAATGAACAGACAGGTGCATGTGTGTTTTTTAAGGAAAGTTTTGGCCAGATATATGCCCAAGAGTGGGATTGCTGGATCATATAGTAGTTCTATGTATAGATTTCTAAGGTATCTCCATACTGTTCTACATAGTGGCTGTGCCAGCTACATTCCCACCAACAGTGCAGGAGGGCTCCCTTTTCTCCACACCTCCTCCAGCATTTGTTATTTGTGGACTTATTAATGATGGCCATTCTGACTGGTGTAAGGTGGTATCTCATGGTAGTATTGATTTGCATTCCTCTAATAATCAGTGATGTTGAGCATTGTTTCAAGTGCTTGTTGGCCCTCTTTATATCTATCTTGGAGAAATGTCTATTCAGGTCTTTTGCCCATTTTTCCATTGGGTTGTTGGCTTTTTTGCTGTTGAGTTGCATAAGTTGTTTGCATATTTTACAGATTAAGCCCTGGTCTTGCATCATTTGATACTATTTTCTCCCATTCTGTAAGTCATCCTTTTGTTTTCTTTTTGGTTTCCTTTGCTATGACAAAGCTTGTCAGTTTGATGAGGTTCCATTGGTTTATTTTTGCTTTTATTTCTGTTGTTTTGGGAGACTGACCTGAGAAAATGTTCATAAGGATGATGTCAGAGAATGTTTATGTTTTCTTCCAGGAGTTTGATGTTGTCTTGTCTTCTATTTAAGTCTTCCAGCCATTTTGAGTTTATTTTTGTGGGTTTTTTTTTTCTCTCTTTGCTGCATCCACAGCATATGGAAGTTCTCAGTTCAGAGATCAATTGCAAACCACAGTTACGACCTCTACCACAGCTGCAGCAGCATTGGATCCTTAACCCACTGTGTCACGGAGGGAACTCCTGTCTTTGGATTTTTAATGCTTTTGTAGATTCTTTAATAAATTAACACCTAGTACATCTTTATTTTACACCTAGTACATAATAGACACATAACACATTTTCACTCAAAATTGATACCTGCTCGGAGTTCCTGTCATGGTGCAACAGAATTGAATCTGACTAGGAAACATGAGGTTGTGGGTTCACTCTCTGGCCTTGCTCAGTGGGTTAAGGATTCGGTGTTGGCATGAGCTGTGGTGTAGGTTGCAGACATGGCTCAGATCTGGCATTGCTGTGGCTCTGACGTAGGCCAGCAGCTACAGCTCCAATTAGACCCCTAGCCTGGGAAACTCCATATGCCATGGGTGTGGCCCTAAAAGGACAAAAGCCAAAAAAAGGAGAAAAAAAAAAAAAAAAAAAAAAAACCTCATACCTACCCTGCATTTTACATTTAACATTGAAACTCAGTGAGCCTGAGAGATTTGCCCTAAAACACATAGCTTAGCATTATCAAAAAAGGCTTTGAATTCATACTTGCCTATTCCACTGAGTGGATGTTTTTTTCAACCTTAATAACATGCTTTCTAGTTTTTATTATATCTTAAGATCTGAATTAAATATGGAGAAGAAGGGGAGTGGATTTAGGGGTAGGTGGTTTTAGGAGACTTTACCTATATGGATGGTAGTTAATATTATACAGGACAGACATCCATGCATTGTTGTTTATTAAAAATAAAATATGTGTTTTGAAATGCAGTTGGACTTCAAGTTTATGAAGCTTCTATTTTAATAGCTGAATTTTAAAAAATTTACCATTAAACCTTGGAAGTAGCATTAAATACTTTGTGGTAAATCATGGGTTCATTTAGCTGTAATTATCTGTTCAATTGTGGAAGAGCTGAGGTTTGGCTTTAGTTTTTTATAAGTAAAGTTTCTGCCATAAAAGGAAATTTTATGGAAAGTGTTTTTTTTTTTTCTTCTTATTCTTCAGTAGAGAAATGGATGTGAGAAATATGAAGTCTTTGACCAGGATTTTCTCCTGTATTGGTCACTGAGGCAAACTTAACCCCTCAAATATTTCATGTGTTTGTCCACTCAGAAGTCTGTTTCTCTTACATGTAATTCCATGTGTGTTTTTTCCCAAGTTCTTGGGCCATTCTAGACCAAGAAGTGTGTATGTGTGTGTTTCATCTTATTGTTTAATGTATCTTAGAATTAAACTCAGTCGCAAGATTTTTTCATGCAAGAAACATTATGCTCTGTAATAAAATCAGATAAATGAATATTTTATTAGTTATTTGCAGCATTCCTTGGAATCATGGTTAGGCCCCAACAATATCCAGTCTCTCATCTTCAAGGACATTCAATAGCAAAGGTATGTCTAGAAAAGACTTGTAATACATATTTTTGGAGGCAGAAAGAATAGATAAAAGCATAAGCCCATCATACTGATGCCTAAATTTATCTAAGTTCCATTATAGGAACATAATAAGTATATCAGACAATGAAACGTTTTCAGAACAAAGCAAATTACCAAGCATGATAGATTTTATCATGGCATGTCAGCAGGTGATACACATTAAAGATACAACAATCAGGATGGGGGCATATTATAAGCTTACTCTACTGATCATTACCACTCAAGGATCCTGTCCGAAGGAACACACATCCACAGTCAGTACAGGAATGTTAGTCATAAATTGTTGAATCAAGAAAATAACAAGAGGTAGTCCAAATTAAGAGTAAAGAACATTAAAACAATATCAACTATTTTTCTAGGTTAGAATTTTAAGCAGAATATGAGGCTTTTTATTTACTCCTAATAGTATTCAAGAAAGTTTCTGAGGCATTCAGTCATCTGTGCAAAGAATATCAGAAGTTCCTTTCCTTAACTATATGCTTTATGGAAACTTGAGTTTTTGACACAAATAATAAATCACACAACGGCACTAATAGGAATATATGAAATATATAGATTACCTCATATATTTAAAAAATTGAAATTTAATGCACTAAAAAATAAAGCTGAAATTTGAAATATTTGGAATGGGTTTTCATTTCTTATTCCCATATGCTAAAAGTATCTTGTAAATAATTTGTGACTTTTCTTTTAAGGATGTGACTTATGTTTCAAAAATCATAAGCTTTTATTTGAAATGTCATCCCCACCACATGGATTACTGAAATTCAGTTCACCCACCATGATAGTTCCATGTATTCAAGGGTGTAGAAAGACAGCTTGATTTTCTAAAGTTAGACTGCTGAGCAGTAAAATAGCTATGGTTTAGCTCATGATTGTATCTAAATGGAATCAGCAGTTAGATAATAATCAAATCAGACTATTTCTAAAAGGATAGCCTCAAAAAACTCATTCCCAAGCACCCTTAGGATAGACACCATGTGAACTAATTCATGTAAAAGACCAAATTTAAATCTTTCGCAGCAGTTATATTTGACTGTCCCTCCCTATTGCATACAATGACATAATGAACTTGTAACATGTTCATTAACTGCACGTGCGGTGCATCTCAGTGATTAATGTAGTAAGATTAAAGGCAGCCCAAGAATAACATGAAATCAAAGTTGCAAGACCTTTGTATAGTCTCACAGTATGCTGGTGGAAAATCAAAGTGATCGTTATCCATGTTTGGCATACATGTTTATTCAAGGGGAACATTTTCCCCCATCACACATCAATGAGTTAATAACTATTATTCATCAGCCAGTCTCATTTAGCATTATCCTACTTACCTATTGATTTATTAAGTACAAGGAAAAAACTGATACGCAAACATTTTAAGCAACATCTGAATGTAACTCAACTACAGTCTCAGTGACATTTGATTACATCTTACCTACTCTAAATAACTGTACATCAAAAGTAAGATTGGCACCAGTGAAATCTAGAGTGAAGTTTAGAATTTATAGAATTAAAAATACACAAAAGAGTGATGGAAGTTAATTTATAATTCTGTGTCAGAATATAAGTCACAGGTTAAGCACTTCATATCTTCCAGTAGCAGGCATTGCAAATCTTTTTCAATACAAACTCTACCTGAATGTGTGATAAGTATATGGAAAAATTACCTGGAAAAAATGTCCCTGACCAGCATTTAGTATTGTCAGTGTTTCGAATTTTAGCCTCTCTAATAGGTATGCAGTGGTATCTCATTGTTTTTTTTAATTTGGAGTTCTTAATGACACATGTCATGGACCATCTTTTCTTGTGCTTGGTTGCGATCTGTATACCTTCTTTCCCATGCGATCTTGAGGAGGTCAGTGACTTTCTCAGGATCACAAAAAGTTTGATAAGCAAATCAGTTCCCATATTGGAGAAGTAAGATCACAAGGTATTTATGGAGATAATAATGGATATTTCAAAAGTTATTTTCAAATATGAAAGGACAGTTGTAAATAGTAACATGATTGGGATTACTAAACCCAGAATGTGGGAATGCTGATTATATTCAGCAATTATAACATATAGTAGACCTACCTTTCAAAATATAGGACTCAGTGTTCTTTATACTATATCTTCTCCTCTATATGATGTTATTATCCACACTTCCTGTGCTCAGTTGACTGATGGATTGATTCTGCTCTGACTTAACACCTCTTTTTTTTTTCATCAATATCCATATTAAAACCTTATATTCTGTTGTATTTTCTTATAGTCTCAAAGTTCTTGCTTACTAAAAAATACATATACTATGATTATACAGTTTACCTTTCAGTGCATAAAAAGAAAGATAAACATTTCTGTTCCCTACTGTAAAAGTAGTCCATATTGGAGCAGCTGATTCTGCTGCCACATGCTGGGAAAATTTTTTTCACTGACAGACTCTGTCATCTGGATTATTGCAAATGACAATGAGGCAATTGTTCTGGTAGGTTTCCAGACACGTTTCTGACAAAGCCAATGATGGGAATGTGTCACATTAGCTGTGCTACTGTTTTAAATTTGATCCCCATCCTAAGATAGATTCCTACCACTAGGATTTTGTAGTGTGTATAAACAAAGTGAATAAAGAATCTCCATAAGATTCCTGAAGCTGTTGGGAAAGCTAATTCACAGTAAGGTACTGTTACTTATTGACAAACTTTTGTCAACTTACCTTCTGTCGACTATTAGGAAAATTGCTGTTGGGTGAAATGTATTACCCAAATCACCTTTTCCGTTTCAGTTTAATTTACAATTCTGTGTCAGAATATTAATGTTTTGTCCCTTTAAGGGTTATTTTCTGTATTCTACATCCTGATATACTACCATTGAGGTTAGATTCCCTTCCTTCTATATGCAGACTTGGGAGTTGTTGACAAGATAAAGGTGTGCTCACTGTGGTAAACAATACCTTTAGGAGTCTGCAAGGGGAACATAGCCACTGATTTATACTTACACATATAAAAGATGTCAATTAAAGATACATGGTGCAGCAGCATAAGTGGAGAAAATAAAGCTTGACAGACCTAAGTTTGAAGTACAGGGAACAACAGACCTGAACACTAGAAAAATGGAAAGGCCTATTAGGCTGTTAAAAGAAACCTGAAGCCCTATTTTTTAAAATAAGATGTTGAAATTTTATGATATACGAATCAAGAAAATCATTGGACTCATTTAAATTTCGAAGTGGATATAAAGTCACTTTGTCTTACAGTTACGTATCCATATGCTACAACATTAACTTCAGCCACCTATCTTTAGAATATAGAGTTTTCTCTATTTTACCTTTTTTTTCTTTTATAATGGGTTAATTCTTCTCTTTCTCCTCTTGAGAGTCTTCCCTAAATGTTCTTGCACTTAATTCCTAAATTTTCCTTCTTTCATAGAGCATGTTCTGTTCTCCATTGGAACTCCTCTCACAGTATACCACAGTATATGTCTTTTTCCTTCATTTGGCAGTGAGTTTCTCAAAAGCCAGCCCATGTCCTATTTATACTTACATTCCATTCTTTCCTCTACTACTTAATACAAAGTCTAACACAAAAAATCCTCCAATAACTTGATTCTATTCTCATCGCAAGGGAAGAAAATTGTGAACCTTTACCTTCCAGAGAGACAGTCTATGCTTTTTTTCTTTTTTTATGATTACCTGTCATGTATAAATACAAAGAGAGACAAATGAGTATTTAGAGTCTGAAGTTGGTAACGGGGTGTCTCTCGCCTCTTGGCCCAGCCTCAGCCTCCGCAAAAATTCTGCATATGTTATGTAATATACAGTGGAAGCTTTTAGAAACATCCATGGAATAATTTCCAACCACAACCTTCACCTCAAGGCAACATGCCCAGGACCTGCTTTGAATTAACAAGGAGTCAACTCAGTACTGTACTATTAAGAAAAAAATTTTCAGGGTCTAAGTAAAAAGACTTCTCAGAAATTCTAATTCCTGAATAAGGGGCAAAAATAAGGAGAAAAAAATTTTAAGAAATTAAATTCTCATGACTTGAGATGAATAAAGCATTGATTAACTTTCTAACTCTCTGAGATTTCTGTGAATTGCAAAGCTTGTTTAGGAAAAGCTAAAATTTTCTAGTGACCTAGAATGAAAAATGATAGCAGTATAAATAGTGTGTTTTAGTTTAGGAAACATTATTAAATTGATACTATTTAAGACTAATATATGCCTATGCCACAGGGAATTATTTTAGGGACATTCAAATGGATAACGGGAAATGAACTATGGAAAGAGAGTAAAAACATAAAAAGTTTCCAACCTTTCGTAACTTCAAAACTGAGATGATCTACTTGAACAATCAATTATGACAATATTCCAAATTTTATTGGAAATGATATATAATACGTGACTATGTTCTGTATCTTTCTTAATTCTCATAGCTCATATTATATAAAATGCTGCCTGCTAAAAACATCTGGCAAAAACATATATAAAAAAAACTAATTTTCCCACTGAATCATTTGTATATTTCATGTTACAGTTTTTATTTTCCAAAAATCAACAGACATAAATTATGAAATATTTTCTTTTGTTCCGTATGACTTCTGAGTAGATATAGTGATATCAATTAGAGCTCTAGTTGATAAATTTGGTTATCACAAAAGGGCTTCTAATTCCTACAAAAGTATTACTGAGAGACATGACAGAAACCTCTTGGACTGATAATTGGGTCAGGCGAAAATATTTACAACTCCAATTTGTCTTCTTAAGAGACTACTACTATATCTATCAGAGAGATGAAGGGCTGCTACATTTCCTACGTGCAAACTGATTCCAGAGAAGACCTTCTTGATCAAATCCCTCCCAAATTCCAAGGTATATTAAAAAGACCCAGTAATGAGGGCAGAGGATAGAGAAGTAAGGTATAAAAATATTAATATTCCTTGCCAGCTAAAATACAGCATCTTTTGCTATTGAGCATTTTTGTTTTGCCTACTAACACATCTTTGGATGAGGAACAGAACGAACTAATGCTTACTGGAATTATATGATGATTCAAACATGGCATGAAATAGATAAAAGAATTGTAGGCTGATTCATTAGAGCAATATCACATAATGTTCTCATCATCTAGTCTTGTGTAATAAACTACCTTAATATCTAGTGACTTAAAATGACAATAATTTATTTTTGTTGAAATATGAGACGTGGGTGGGACTCAGTAGGGAAATCTCATCGTTGTTTCTTTCAGCATTATCTGGGGTTGTTCGCCTGAGAACCGAAGGATGTACTTCCAAGATGAGTCACTAACATGCTTGGCAAGTTGGTTCAGGATAGGACTGAGGACCCAACGTGGACTGAGGGATGTGGTCTTCATTCTTCTCATGGGGTTTTTTCTATGTGGCCTAGACGTGCTCATAGTATGGTGGCTGGATTTTAAGATCAAATATCCAAAGAGTCAGCAGAAGCTCTATCACTTTGTGTGATGTAACGTCAGAAGTCTTAGTAGTCTATTATATCCTATTTTAAAATAAAATTACATCAAAAGAATCACATAAAATTATATATACATATTAAATCAAATTATATTTAAATAATAAAATAAAACAATATAAAATAATTAAAGTAAAATAAAAATAAAAAATTGTTGCAGCAATAGCAGAGACCTCTCCTAGTTTAAAGGAGAGTCAGAGACAGAGTCTGCTAACAAGATTCTGAAAGGGCATTTACGATGGGAAGTATTGTTAAGGTCATTTCTGGAAAATGAAATATCACACAGAACCTCTAGGAGGGGTACAAGGGATTGGTTATATCAATTAGAACTTAAATAATTGTAGTATAAAGCCTAAGCGGGTGATAAAATCTGGGATCCTGAGTCCACCTGCAGTCCTCATATCTGGAAGACAACATGGAATTTGAGTAAGCAAGTGTAGGTACACACTGAAACCCATAAGGATGAGCCAGAAACTTCAGAGTGACCTAGAACTTATATCAGTCTCTCTTCAGAGGGTACATAAACCTCTCACTGTTTCCATGACTCTAAATTTGATGATGTGCAGAGATGGTGATATGATTTGCCAAAGTCTTATATACAGACTGGTCCAGGAATTAGGAAGGCTAAAGGAAGTGGCATAACCAGTGTGAACTGGAAGACTTAATTACCCAGCTGCTACCCCAATGCAACAAAGTGAGCCAGCACATCCCAGGCCAGCTTTTAAGCTACCCTAACCTGAGTGAAATCACGGCTGCTATTTGAATTCCTCATCCCACCTCTGACAGTATTTTTCTTGTGGCTAATCCTAACCTAGAACCATCCAGGAAAAGGCATTGTAGTTCTAGCTTATACTGACACAATACAGAGCTTTTACTATAGCTTAAAATATGCAGCATTTTCTTGAATGTCCCACGTACACTTGAAAATAGGCTAGGCTATATTAGCCTTTTTTTGTTGTTGTTGTTGTTTTGTTTTGTGTGTGTGTGTGTGTCTTTTTTGGGCCACACCTGCATCATATGGAGGTTCCCAAGCTAGGGATTTAATCAGATCTGTAGCCACCAGCCTACACCACAGTCACAGCCACACCAGATCTGAGCTGCATCTGCAACCTACACCACAGCTCGTGGCAACACCGGATCCTTAACCCACTGAGCTAGGCCAGGGATCGAATCTACAACCTCACAGTTCCTAGTTGGATTCGTTAACCACTGTGCCATGACGGGAACTTCTATATCAGCCATTTTCAAGATCAGTTATATATCTATTAATCTATGTCACTGATTTTGTTTTTAGGTCATCTGCAAGCTAACTAAAGTTTTTTCACGTGCTTGAGCTTAAATTGAGAAAAGTTATCCTGTCATTATTGGGTTCCTATTTTTCGTTGCATGGTTTGTTTTCTGCTTTAAGAATATTCTTGATATGTTAGTAGCCCTGTAAATATTAACAAATACATCTTCATCGTGAACATAAACTTTAAGGATATATCACATCCCTCTTTGTTTCTTTTAATACATTTTGTCTGATTTTTGTCTTATCAGATATTAGTATTATATCACTCCTTGGCCTTTTGTCTAGGATCAAGTGTAGATAGTAGTATTTGTGATCTCTTCTTTCACTTAGTTTGCATTTCCTTGTATATCTTTTTAATATAAATGTAACATTTTAAGGTTTTAGCACGTCTTTAAGTGAGCCTCTTATAAACAGCAGAATGTTGAATTAGCTTTGTTAACCAATTACCAGTCATAAAATCTTATTTATTAAGTGGCATAAACCAACTTACATTGTTATACTTGGTCACTTAGGTCATATTGTTTAATTTTTCTCTCTCCTTTTGAGGAGTGTATATATGTATATATTTTGTCTTTTAAGAAAGATTTTCTTTTTTGTTCCAATTGTTAATTTGATACTAAAAGTGCAATATTCTTAAATCTTTCTTTTATAGATCCCTAAATGAATTAGTATATTGAAATGAGCTAGTATATTTTTCTTATTGAGCCCAAGCCCATAATGCTCACTTCACAAGAGGCCAATAATTTGAAAGACTAGTTGTTAGGGCAAGGAATAGTGAATTTATTTGGAAAACCAGCCGCCCAAGAAAATGGTGAACCAGTGTCCCACAGAGCCATCTTGCCCGAGTTTGGATGCTTTATAGAACAAAGAGGATGAGTTGAGGAGGTAAAGTCTTAAAAAAAAAAAAAAAAGTGACAAAATGTTGCAAATATTTCCTGGTTCCCTCAGACCTTGGAGAAGATGTTTTAATTTCTTCTTTCTCACAGCCATTCACTGGTGTACTTGGTCAGGATGATTCCTGTGAACTTAGCAAAGGTATTTTGGCTTAACACTCAACCATGGGAGGCAGTCTTCCAGGACATGGACAATTATGTATACTTAAACTAGAGGCAACATCCCTTTAGTGATTAACTTATAGCCAAACCAATAGAATACAAAGATAAACTAAAAGAAGCAGATCCAATATGGAATCAGATTTGTTTTCCTCTACTAACATTTTTTACACTTCACTGTCACCCGAATATCTTAGCTGAAGAAACAGTCTTACTATCCTATTTAATATCCACCTTCTTCTTCCTTCAATTTTAACAAATTTAGCATATACACATATTGGCAGGGCTTACAGTGTGGCATACTAGACTATCTTCCTTATAGCCGTAATTTAAGAGAAAGAGGTAAAAGTATATTTAATGCACATCATCCTATTTAATGCCAATACCTCTCCATTTTTTTTTTTTTTGTATGTGTGGTTGCCTGAGGTTCGTAGATTCTTCAGTTAAGAATTTTGGGAATCTCTTTGTATATTCAATTCAGTTTATTGAAAGCCTACAATTGAAAGTTCATTTTGACTACATAAAAAAATTTATGGCTCACATTTTCTTTCATTGTCTTAAATATGTTTTCCATGTTTTCTAGTATAAAGTGTTGCTGTTGAAAAATATAATCACAATATAAAGTGCTTTCATTTATAAATGTCTTACTCTTGATGCTTGAATGCCCAAAACATTGCTTTTTCTTTAAAATCTCATAGTTTGACGTTTGACAGTAATATATCTTGCCATTATTGTTTGATTTTAACGATACACTCTGAGTATGTAGCTTCAAGTTGTCTTTTACATCAGGAAATTTTTCTTGAGTTATAATTACTCTTGGTATGTTTCATTGTTTTAGTGTTGGTTTTCTTCAGAATTGATCAATATCTCTCTGTATGTCTCTCCATCCCTCTATACAGCATTTTTAATACATATATACTGCATTCATAATATATATTTCACTTATGTAATCTTTGTTTTCTATATCTAAATGTTTTCTCTTTATTTTAAATTTTTCATACTTTTAATCTTTTTTCTTTACATATCCATTTATTTCTTTACTATTGTTACTTCTAATTTAGTTTCAGTTTATAAAATGAATTTTATTTGATTTTACATCTTCAGTCATCAAACCTCTTTTTAATCACTTTAGTTCTAAATTGATTTATTTTTTCTTTCATAGCATCTATCATTTTAAAATTAGTTTTTATCACTTTGAAGTATTTGGTTATAGTTTTCATTTGATCTACAAGCAAATTTTTCTGCTGTATTTCTGCTCTCTGTTCTGTTTCTTTCTCATAAAATATGGAATCTGAAACTTTTCTGTTTATTAGATGAAAATTTTTTTCTATACTTTTAGGACATTTGGGTGGCTCAGGATAACTTCAGGTTTTGTAGGGGGAGAAGTAATAAGGAAATGCAGTGCAAGATCCTTGATTAAATCCTGGGACAGCAAAAAAAAAAAATTGTGATATTTGAATATGATCTATTCTTTGTATCTATGAATTCTTTTTTTTAAGATTCCACATATAAGTTATATAGTATTTGATTTTTTCTTTCTGACCTATTTCACTAAATATAACATCCCTAGTGTCTATTCATGCCATCATAAATGGTAGGATTTCCTTCTTCATATAGCTAAATAATGCTCTGTTGTATGTATATACATTTATCTGTTAATGGACAGATTGTGTCCATATTTGGTTATTATAAATACTGCTGTGGGTACAAATCTCTTTAAGATTGTGATTTCATTTCTTTCACATAGATACCCAGAAGTGGAAATGCTCAATATTACCATAGTTATGTTTTTATTTTTTATTTATTTATTTTTTTAGTGCCACACCCCATGGCATATAGAGGTTCCCAGGTTAGGGATCAAATCAGAGCTGTAGCTGCCTGCCTCCACTACAGTCACAGCAATACCAGATGCAAGCTGCATCTGCCACCTACACCACAGCTTACAGTAATGTCAGATCCTTAACCCACTGAGAAGTCCAGGGATTGAACCCCCTTCCTCATGGATACTAGTCGGGTTCATTAACTGCTGAGCCATGGACGGGAACCCCCTCTATTTTTAATTTTTTGAGGAACCTCCTTAATGTTTTCCACAGTGGCTGCACCAATTTGCATTCCTATTAGTGCACCACAATGCACAAAATTTCCCATTTTTTCACATCCTCACCAACATGTATTTCTTATCTTTTTGATAATAGTAATTCTAACAGGTTTGCATCTCATTATGGCTTTGAATTGCATTTTTCAATATTTTGTGATATTGAGCACCTTTTTATGTACTTGTTCGCCATTTATACGTCATTTCTGGAAAAATGTCTGTTCAATTCCTCTGCCAATTTTTTTAAATTAGATTTTTTTTAATCTATTGAGTTATAGGAGTTCTTTATATATTTTAGAAAATAACCCCTTATCAGATGATTTTCAGATATTTTCTCTCATTTGATATATTGCCTTTTCACTTAGTTCATGGTTTCCTTTTTCATGCAGAAGGCTTTTAATTTGATGCAGTTCCACTTTTTTATTTTTGCTTTTGTTGCCTTTGATTTTGATGTCAAAGACGAACCTCAGTGAGCATATTGCCTGTGTTTCTCTCTAGCAGTTATATGATTTCAAGTCTTACATTCAAATCTTTAATTCATTTTGAGTTGATTTTTGTGTATGGTGTAAGGATTCAGTTTCACCCCCTTGCATATGGCTGTCCAGTTTTCTGAACATCATTCATTGAAGAGGTTGTATTTCTCCCATTGTATATTTTTGCTTTTTTTGCTATAAATTGACCATATAAGCACAGATTTATTTGTGGACTTTTAGTTCTTTTCCTTTGTTCTTTGTGTGTCAATACCATACTCTGTTGAATACTATAGCTTTGGAATATAGTTTGAATATGTGTTGCAACTAGTAATTTACTTCTGATCAATAGAATATGGTAAAAGTAATGGGATGTATACTCCATACATAGTTATAAAATACTTCAACTTTCATATTCCTGGCATGATTTCTCTCATTCTTCTCAAATGCTTTCTCTGATGGGGAGGGCTACTAGCAAAGAACCAAGGGTGGCCTCTGGCCCTTGCCTGCAAAAAACTGATAATTTCAATCAACAGCCTGAAAAGAATGAAATCTTGCCAATAAACCCTGAGTGATCTTGAAAGGGAATCCTTATCCAGTAGAACCTAGATGAATTGGACCCAAGGCAGAACTTTGTAGCCTCCTAGACCCTGAACCAGAAGGCTCATGGCAGATTTCTAACACATAGAAAGTGTGGGATTCTAAATGTGTGTTGTTTGAAGCTACTAAGTTTGTAATGCAGCAATAGATAATTACTACAGTAAGAATAAAAAGGAATATGATAGGAATCTGGAGACTAGGACTCAAATAACAGTAACTTAGAGTGAAAAAGTGAAAATCAGTAGAAGACTCATAGGGGAAAAAAGGCAATGTTACCTTGGGTGCAAATTCAGGGGTACTGTGAAGAAATTATGAGATGACAAAGTTATAATCTCTACACATGGCCATGGTTTAAAACTGACGCAACCATACTTCAAATAAATTGCTATATACAATGCACACTCTGGTACTTAAAAAATAATTTTTGGGTTATAGTTGAGTCTGAGTTACATTTGATTTTTACTGTAAGTAGAAGAAATTGTTGGGGTTACACAGGTTTGGAATATTAGTTCTATAGTACACAGTTTTCAACTTGATCTCCCAAAACAAGAAGAAATACTGGAAAAAAAAAAAAACTTTTCATCTTAAGTTATTATGCTTTTCAAATTTAATTGCATTAATTAAAAAAATTGGATTCATTATCTTTATTTCAATTTTGGATTATCTCAGATGTGTCAAAAATGTTAGGATTTTTCTATCTCAAAAAAAATCTTAGACTATTTAATTTAGAATCTCTCTATATATGAACTCTGTCTATACTGCTATTAAATTTCACTACATACCAAATAAACTTAGCTATCATCAGTGAAAAAAGACATCAAGAGTATACCAAACAGATAATTTTCATTTTCCTATGTAATATTCAACTCTTCTAAGCACCAATTTTTCTCTCTTGGTGGTCAAAATGGAATCCTAACCTGTGCTAACAATTTTATGTACTCTTAAATATAATGGAAATGACAGGAGAGCACATGACTGTGTTGACACACAACGTACACTACTTTAGAAAGTGTTCTTGAAAATAGACATTTATGTAAGTGGAAAGAAGGTACTATGCTGTAATCCTCCGTGAACTTTCTATCAAGCCATAAATTTATATGGAATCCTCATACAGGTGCTGTATCCAGCATCAAATGTAACTCTTTAGGATGCTTAATATTATGCAGAATTGTGCTCTCCAACTCTAAAATATAATTTAAAACTGAGCCATAGCAAAGAATATCTCCTGATTTTAAAACAATCATTTTAAAACATTTTAAAATAAAATTTCTGCCATTATACTTTGTGGATAAAAAGCACATTTCTTTTGTTGATCCCCCAGCGCTCTTTTTGTGTACTAATTTTCATTGAAAACTGAAAAAAGTTGCCATTATTGACTCTTCCAAATCAAGAAAGACTTGGTATTTGTTCATATTCCCTCATTAGTTTTATATTCTCTTCCATACCCTACCACACACTTTTTTTTTTTTTTTTACATGTATCTAGAAAGAGCCTCCCCTTCTATTTGAGCACAACCTGGTCCAATCCTCTTGCAACAGATGATTGGATTAGGTGTATGGATATGATCCAAACTGGGGAAATGAGTACATTCCTTATGAATTTGAACTTGGTACTCAAAAAGTTAAGTTAGAAGGTACGTAACTGCAGGTTAGTTATTAACCTTTGTGACTCAGTTTCCAAATGTGTAAATAGGTGACAATAAAAGTACTTACCTCTTTGGTCTTCTGTGAGTATTATATAGGATAAAATATAGAAAGAATGCCCAGCACTTAGTCCATACTCAATAACTGGTTATTAAGCTGATGGTTGTTTATGCTGTTATTTTTGTTTCATTGTTGCTTAGAAATATTATAGACCAAAAAGCAGTGTAAGCCTCTAGAAAAAAAGTGAGTCAAGAAATAAATAAATGAATGGCACAGGAGTCCTTGACTTCAGTTGTCTTCTGTGTCTAGTGAATTCTTCTCCTTAGTTTCCAGGAGCTTTTCCAATAATCTCATAATAAAATTTCTTTGAATTTAAAATGATTTGCACTAGGTCTACCTTCAAGCAAAGAAGCCATACATAATATGATAAACGTACATGTACCCAGAATATTATCTACATTATTAACTTATCTTCTATTACTCCTTTGTAGAAAAATAACAAATATTCTGTAACTACTTAGTTTGATCTTACATAGAATACAATTTTCTAACACTATTACAGTTGGCCAAGACATTGTTTGCTGACCCTTTAGTAGCAAATGTATACTTTCTATTTTGACACTAGCATTACTTACTGTCTACCTTCAAATTTCATCAACCCTGTCTCAGTGGAGTAGCTAATGAATGGACACTTGTGATGGTGATAAATTATTTGGCAGCCTACATAATTTTAATAAACATATCATTTTAAACCTTTAACATCTGTCCTCTGCTCTAATTATCATTGCGATATAACTATAATTATGAATTATGCCACAGAATAAAGCACTAGTGATTTAAATGTTTTACTTTTTCAATCAGTGGCTTTCAACTAGTATATTTATTTTTTATAAGTTGACAAGAACCTAAAAGTGAGAAATATCCTCAATTTCTTATAAAAAAAGAACATGCTTAAACATATTATGAAACATGCGAATAATACAATACTGTGGAGTGATAATAATGATGCTATGTTCAGGGATGTTTTTGAAAATCATTCAAAATATTATAGTAAAAAATAAACGCACATTACTAAATTTTTTTTGTATAAGAAACCCACGTTTACCTGTATGTGTGAATGTGTGTGTCCATGTATATAATCCTGCAAAAGCTGATCCTGAGAAAAGGATTTGAGCACATGTGGTAAATGTAAGGGTGTATTGTTTATCTTTTGTATAACAAATTTTCTAAAAACATAGCATCTAAAACAACAAACATTTATTGCCTCACATAATTTCTGAAAGTCAAGAGTACAGAGGTGATTTAATTGGGCACTTCTGATTCAGGGTCCCCCCTGAGGTTGTAGTTGGGATGTCAACCTGTTATCAGAAGACTTAACTGAGGGGACCCCTTCCAAATAGTCTCATATCTATAGCTCTTGTTAAGAGGCATTAGTTTCTTTTTGGCTTTTAGCAAAACATACCATCACTTCTCCTACCTTCTCTTCATTAGACCTGCGTGATAAATTCTAGCTTATCCCCAAGGGGAGAGGGCTTCGGCTCCAACTCTTGACATGAATTTCAAAACCTATGGATTTATTTTAAAACCATCACATTAAATCCATCTTAGGAATTCTGACTAAGGAACAGGGATATGAAACACAGAATGGAAAGAATCCAAAACAGGTTATGTTCATATGCAAGTTAATAATTGTTAACAACTAGGCTAAGCTTCTCCTGGAGAACCTCTGGGAGAGGATTTGAAACAGACCTGTGTTAGTTTTTCTGAGAAGCTGATACTAAATTAAGAATAGAATTATTAGAGAAGTTCCTATGAAGAATAAAAGGGAGGAGGAAAGAAAAGTCAGGATAAACATGTGGAATACAATGTAGTTATGGCACCTATGAAAGGAGAAGGGAAAGGAAAGAGAATTTGCCTGGAAGAGTTTCAAAGACCAGTGCGGTGCAGCTCTGAGTTTCAGGTCCGGTGGGAGTACTCAGTGGAGTATCCTAGATAATGCAAAAAGGCCTGGCTTTAGTAAGCCACCATGCTTAGTCATTCACTTGGAACAACCCTAGGAAAGTGTGGTTGTAGACTAAATGCAGTTCACTTACAGCAACCCTAGAGAAGTGTGGCTGCAGACTAAGTGCAATCCATAAAGGCAGCAGTAGGAACTCGGTCAACTATGATCCCTACAGCAAAAGATTTGAAAAGTGTACTTTCTGCATTCCACTCATTGCACTACACAGATCTAATTCTCAGTGCAAATTCCAGAAGTAGCTCTGTCATGGTGGCCATGGCCTTCCTATCTAGAAGGGGGATTTAGAGGGACCAATTATGCCTGCTGCAGTACCCACCACCACAATATGTCTTGGGATCTTAAGTCATACTCAGGAGTTCCCATCATGGTTCAGCAGCTAGTGAACCAGACCAGTATCCATGTGAACATGGGTTCGATCCCTGGCCTTGTTCAGTAGGTTAAGAATCTGTGGTGTATCCATGAGCTGTGCTGTAGGCTGCAGATGCAACTCAGATCCCTGATGGCTATGGCTGTGGCATAGGCCAGCAGCTGCACCTCTGATTTGACCTCTGGCCTGGGTACCTCCATATGCCATGGGTGCAGCCCTAACAAAAGACAGAAAAAAAGTCATACTCACCTTTTAAGATCCCCTCACCCAAGGTTTGGGTGACTAAATTTGTGTTGTAACCCCAAACTTTATTCCTGAGGTCCTATGCCCTTGTCAATCATGGCTTCTTGAGCCATGGTTGTTAAAACTGTTCCCTCACAGTGAAAATAGGTATGATGGTACTGAGGAGCACGTATGGATCACCCAGGTTTCATATATATGTCTACATGCGCCAGTTGTATAAAAGCCCAACCTACTGTCTATGAACATCTACTACTCTGGCCAAGATGGTGAATTTTTTTTCTCCACCTGGAGTCCAAAATACCCTGCATCTGCAACTTATAGTTTAATGGTTTCCTTGCCATGCCAATGGTATCCTCTTTGCCCATAGGATCAACAGGTAGCCCATCTCAAAACTATATCTTACTTCTTGTTTTCTCTAAATTCTCCTGACACTACTTTGTTTAGATTTTTTAAAAAGCATGCACGATAGGATTAGATATAAAAGAGATCTACTAGTATTAGATAAAAGAGATTTATTTATATGTGAAGAATAGAGGGACTGAGGGGGAGGAATTAGAGGGAAGAATGCTCAGACCAGAGTGAAAGTAAGGCAAAAAGAGGGGAAGGAAGGAGGATTGAATAAGAAGAGACTCAGTGAGTTTTGTCAGGCTAATAGCAAATCCTCTGGCCTTAGTTACCCTTCGCCAGTTCTACATCTCATAGGGTTGGGCCATCACAGTATCTTAAGAATCACCTCACCTGAATTTTAAGAAAGCTGAGTTCTTCATCTCTTCTTTCCCATCACTATTGGCCAAGGACTGTTCCCTAGGGAAGGGAGAGGGTTTTCAGGCATGTGTCATGGACATGTGTCAGTGAGGGTCTAGGGAATATTTTAGGAAACTAGGGAAGTTTCTTAGAAATATGCATATATACACATATTTCTAGGAAAAGTCTAAAAATTATAAATAAAAATGTTAACAATGATGAAATCTGGTTATATTTTGGGCTTTAGGTTAGCTTTTCAATATGTTTTGGCTTCTCTGATAACCTAATATTATATAGTAAAATTTAGTAATATCAATTAGTTTTGGTTAAAACAGCTAAATAGCAAAATGAAAACTGCTTATGATATATTGTTCATAGGAATCTGAATTTCAAGGACATAGATTACTTCTACGATAAATATATTTAAGCAACACATGGGGCGTAAACAAACATAATAGTTGTATTATTATGGTTATTGTTTTTATTATCACAAACAGGAAATGTATTGGCACAGGTTAGGAAAAAAATCTATTTTTAGAAGTTTTCACATTTAGCAAATATCAGACAGATAAACATCTCTCAAGTTTCTATTATTACCTTACCTTTTACTTTAAAAGAAAAATTTGGGATTAGAATTGTCCCGTGAAATGTTTGACAATTGGATTTGTGGAAGAAAAAAACCTATGTGGGCTAAGACAGAGACAACCCTCCTGCAGAACACCGTGAAAGCTCGGCTTCCACCACAGTCCTGCTTCTCAGCAGCAAGATCACATAGTTAAGGCCCTTCCTTCTCTCTTGTAAGACAGCTCCTTTTCCACTGGCAAAAATAGGGAAAGGATTTTTCTTTATGATGCTAAATATAATTATATATAAAAGAGAATGAAAATCATAGCAAGTTTAGAGAGAAGTCAATTTACATAAAAGACAAAGACTTGGCTGCCAAACAAAACTAAATCTTCAAAAAATAATTTTGAGTTTATTTGACCTTTTCTTCCAACTTTAATTTGTTTTGGTCTCTGTATTGACTAGAAGTAGACTTTGAGCTCTAATTACTCTGAAATAGGTCCTAACCACCAGCTTCACTTGGACTCCATTCTCCTTCTAGCATTAGCCCTGAAATGAATACCACTTTTTTCCTCCTTTCTCCAAGGGAAAAAAAATAAAAGGGATCTGCATTGTATCTGCAATTTCATAATTTTTATTTTTATACATTCAGATTCCTCATTCCTTCAAACATTTTTTTCCTCAATTTCTCTCTTGGTTTTGGTATTCTATGTTTGGAGAATTCCATTCATTTTTATATTTTATCTGTTTTATTTTTTGTGACATTGTCTACTGATTTTTTTTAGTATGATAGGTGGTAGTTTTTTAAAATATGTTTTCAGTATTTTTTTTTCATATCTGATGTAATGTTCTTCCACTGATTTCTGAGACTCTTTAAGAGTTTCCAAACATATTTTTGGAGAACTCTCTTTATTCAATAATAAAACACTAAAAAAATCATTTTAAGTGTATATTAGATCATCTTCATGCCTGAGACTAAATATCATTACATTAGAGTGGCTACTTTTGTGTTTACTGTGTGACTGAGTTCCTCTAGGTTGCAAGTAAATAAGCAGGGGAAAAAAAGAAAAAAAGAGTAAACCATAACACAACTACACAACGCACACCAAGAGAACAGTAAATGCTATCACTGCTCCACATATAAAAATCTTAGTATAGTTTGAAATTGAAAATTTTACAATGGGAGCACCTGTTTTAGCTCAGTAGATTAAGAATCTGACTGGTATCCATGAGGAAGTGGGTTCAGTCCTAGCCTCACTCAGTGGGTTAAGAACCTGGAATTGTCTTGAGCTGCAGTGTAGGTGGCAGACTCAGCTTGGATCCAGCATTGCTGTGGCTATGGCATTGTTGCAACTGTATATCTGATTTGACCCCTGGCCTGGGAACTTCCATATGGCATAGGCGTGCCATAAAAAAATAAAAGGGAGAGAGAGAATTGTATGATGGTTTGGAAGAGCTAGTTCCTAAAAGCTACTATTCGCATCTTAAAAGGCAATGTAATATTAGCAAAACATTATTTGTCAAACAAAATTAATATTGTTAATTTTTTTTATTGAAGTAGAGTTGATTTACAATGTTGTACCAGTTTCTATCCAAGGTATCATTAATTTGAATTTTTACTGTTTTTATAGTTTAACTTTGAAAATTGTTTGGCATTATAATTTTGCAAAAGCTAAAAGTATAAGCATCTTTGATTTTATTTTTCTACCATTTTAATTACTATTGTAGGTACTATTGTAATTTAAGTATTTTATGTCTATACAATGGGTTCATGAACTTTTTCTTTTAAAAGTGATAATTAGGGGTTCCTGTTGTGGCTCAGCAGTAACAAATCCAACTAGTATATTTGAGGATGCAGGTTCAATCCTTGGCCCGCTCAGTGTGTTACGAATCTGGTGCTACCCTAGCTGTAGTGTGGGTCACAGACACAGCTCAGATCTGTGTAGGCTGGCAGCTGCAGTTGTGTTTAAACCCCTAGCCTGGAAATTTGCATATGCAATAGGTGTGGCCCTAAAAATGTGATAATTATATTTCTGAAGTATGAGAAAGAATGGATTAGAATGCAAGTGAAAAATCCTGAAAACCCAAAGTGTAAATTAAAAAAAAAATGAATCCAAAATAGGGCACACATACAGATTCAGATGTTTCTTTGTACCCTCTAGAAAGTCTATGGACATAGATTTTTTTTGCCCCTGAGGCTTCTCTTTGATTTCAGGGATTCTAAAAATCATAAATTCGCTAACTAGCTACTCTTAGGATACTGCCAGTCATTTTCTTTCAATTAATCACTAGACTTATACTTTCATGTGTACATCTCTCTTTCTCAAATGTTTACAGAGTATTTCTCAGAGACCATTTTCACAGTTTGTTTATATGCACTTGTTCAGCTGCCACTGTTGCTTCTGATAAAAAATTGTTGGTGATGAATAGGTCATACCTTAAGGATATTATGTTCATTTTATTTATTCCCTGTTAAGGCTTCAAGGTTATCAGGTTGTTTCATGACTCATAGAAACAGTTTAGAATACAATTGACCTCTGCTTTTCCTCTGGAAAATAAGTAAGAGAGGATTTTTATTCTTCAAAAAATATTTATTTGATACATTAAAGAATTACATTGCTTTCCAAATATTAAAAAGTCATGGATATAAAATATCTTCAGAGGAAACAATATTAAAAATGGTAATAATCTGATGTTAGCAGAATAGAGTAAGAATGACTGGGAGAGAGTAGATTAATATTTAAGAGTGTAAAGATTGTAAATACATATTAGGTACAGTCAAAAACAAAATATACTGTTTATTTTCTCAACATATTTTCATCTTGATGAGCCCACCTCATTGAATCTGTTCATTATGCAGAAAGTATACTCTCCCCTGAAAATGTTCAGCATTATCGACTCTGCAAATCATCGAGTTAAACAATACAAAATAAAATGTAGAAAAACAGCACCATTACCTAAACCATTGGTTGTTGAGCAGTGCTTTTATTCTCATAACCATTTGGAGGTTTGAGGGAAATTTTAAAATCAATGAAGAAAAGTCAGTAATAAATCTTTTCCATTTGAAATCCCCAAGTTAAAACTCTATAAAAGAATTATATCATTTATTTTTAAAATTAAAAAATGGAGATGGAATCAAGGTGACAGAATAGGAGAACTATGAGCTCTCCTCTGCCGAGGGATATGTCAAAACTACAACTATATAGAGAGCAACTCTCACTGAGAATGACCTGAAGACTAGTAAAATGTCCTGTGTACAACCAAGCTTGTAGAGAAAGAACCATGCAGAGTCTGATAGGAGGTGGGGAGAGCAATTCTATTTGGGACTCACACCCATAAATGATGACCCAGAAAAGCAAGGGGTTCTCACAGGCTCAGGGATCCTCCTTAGGGAGCAAGGGGTTTGAACCTCATATTATGCACTGAAGCCCTGGGGCCTGATACTGGGAAGATGAACCCCCTTAGCTGGTTTGAAAGTCATTAAGTCTGACTGGAGGGTGGTAGGAAATTGAGACTCCTCTTTTTTTTTTTTTTTTTTTTGTCTTTTGTCTTTTTGGAGCCACACCCGTGGCATATGGAGGTTCCCAAACTAGGGGTCTAATTAGAGATGTTGCCTTCAGTCTATGCCAGAGCCACAACAATGCCAGATCCAAGCTGCCGCCTACACCACAGCTCCAGGCAACATTGGATCCTTAACCCACTGAGTGAGGCCAGGGATCAAACCCACAACCTCATGTTTCCTAGTTCAGATTTGTTTCCATTGCGCCATAATGGGAACTTTGAGACTCCTCTTTTGAGGAGCATGCAGGCATGTTTACTTGCTCCTAGTCCCAGAACAGAGGCAAGAGATGGAAAACTGCCTAGTGCTCTGGTCAGCTTGGCAGGACCATGCCAGTGCACCCCTAGCCTATGCTGGGCTTCTGCTCCAGCACCTTTTGCTCTTGCACTGCTCCCCTCTAAGTTGGAGACTGGCATTGGTATCATGCACATGTACTTGGGAAAAGAAAAGCCAACTCAGATGTAAACTCCAATTCCAAAGCCTCCAAGCTCACCTACAACCAGAGTAGAATGCACACCAGGGGTAAACATGGAGCCAACTAGGAAGTATTTCTCAGGCTCATGGCCTGGGCTATGCTTCCAACCAAGGAGGAGACTCCCATTATGCTAGCAGAAAGAAGCTCAACACCCTCAGGGTTCCTGATACAGCCCACCCAGCCTCAGCTCCCTGCTCCCCACCCAGCCCCATAGAGCTGCAACCATTGAGCCTAGAAGAAATCACAGCTTGAACATGGCTCTGGTGCTAGCCTTTCTGATTGAAGATCTACCTCCCACCAAAAGCAGTGGCTACAAGACACAACAGAGGATAACTTGTGCTCACTTGAAATCCAGCTCTCCTCCAAAGTTACTAGGCAAACATCAACTGCACAGGGGGTGCTCCCAACAAGGACATGCCTTTAAGATGGAGATAGGTAAACATTTTGACTAATTTCATGGAGACAAAGTCAAACAATTGGAGATGACAGAGGATAATGTTTCAAATAAAAGAAGATAAATCCACTTAAAAAAAGCCTAATAAAACAAATGATTAACCTGATAGAGTCAAATGGAATAATCATAAAAATGCTAACTGAACTTGGGGAGAAGAAGAATAGAGAACACAGTGCGAATTTCAACAAAGAAAGGCAAAATTATAAAAATCAGAGCTGAAGAACAGAATAACAAATGAAAAATACACTAGAAAGAATCAACAGCAGATTAGGTGGTATAGAAGAATACATACATGATGTGAAAGACAAAAGAGTAGAACTTAAAACAGCAATTAAAAAAAAAACTTAAATGAAGATAGCTTAAGGGACCTCTCAGACAATTGTCAAGTGTACTAATGCTCACGTTATAGGGGTCCCAGATGGAGAAAAGAGAGAGAAAAGGATAGAAGATGTATTTGATAAAATTATGGCCAAAAACTTTTCCTAACCTGAAGAAGGAAATAGCTATCCAGGTATAGGAAGTACGGAGGGTCCCAAATAAGATGAACCTAAAGAGATCCTTGCCACGATATATCATAAGTAAAATGAAAAAAGTTAAATATAAGGAGAATTTTAAAAGCAGTAAGAAAAAACAAAAGAGTTGCATAAGAGAGAACCCTATAAGGCTATCAGTTGATTTTTCAGCAAAGGCTTTGCAGACATGATATAAATTACTGAAAGGAGCCTATAACCAAGAATACTCTACCCAGCAAGATTTTCATTCATAATTGAAGGAGAGATAAAGTGTTTCCTAGACAAGCCAAGCTAAGAGAGTTCATCAACACTAAACTGATTTCATAAGAAATGTTAAAGGGTCTTCTTTAAGTGAACAAGAAATAAGAAAACATTATAAGAAGGGGCAAATACCCCTGGTAAAGGCAAATACATAGTAAGGACTGTATATCAACCACTTTGATAGTCAGTACAAAGGTACAGCCATAACAAAAAACTGTATAGAGATTCCTCAAATTTAAAATAGGGCTGTCAGCACTTTTACTCCTGGGTAAATATCCTAATTTGAAAAGATGCATGCCCCCAATGTTCATAATAGCATTGTTTACAATAATGAAGTTGTGGAAGTAACCTAAGTGTCCATTAAGTGATGAATGGATAAAGAAGGTTTTGTATACATACACATAGTAGACTACTACTCAGCCATTAAAAAAAAGAATGAATTTTTGCCATTAAAACATCATAGATGACCTGGAAGGTATTATGCTTAGTAAAATAAGTTAGAGAAAGACAAATACTGCATATTTTAACTGATAGTGGAATCTTAAAAAGTAAAACAAAGGAATGAGTATAACAAAACAGAGACTCAATGATACAGAAAACATGGTAGAGGTTACCAGTGAAGAGAAAGAGGGGGAGATCGAAATCAGTGAAGGAAATTGAGAGATGCAAACTACTAGGTATAAAATTAAGTTACAAGAAGTTAATGTATAGTACAGAGGATATAGTCAATATTTTATAATTATATGAAATATAACCTATAAAAATATTGAATCACTATGTTGTACAGCTAATATATTATGTCAAGTGTATTTCAAAAAGAAAAATGCAAGTACAGAAATGAAAAATGTAGAACGTCTCAAGAAATATTAGAGAAAGGCAATAAATACTAGTACATCCAAAAATAAATAGTCCTGTGAAAAAAATATTTCTGTTGAATTCTAGAGACGTAATAATAAAAGTAAAATAATGAACATCTATTTAGTTCCACTAAGGTAAATCTACATGCTATTTGCCATATAATGAGACTCCATAAATGATCACATATTTTCAGCTATTTGAATTAAAACAGGATAATTTGTAGTTTTGTTTTTGTTTTTTATCAACTGTACAGCATGGGGACCCAGTTACACATACATGTATACATAATTTTTTCTCCCATTGTCATGCTGTAATGTAAGTATCTAGACATAGTTCTCAGAGCTACACAGCAGGATCTCATTGTAAATCCATTCCAAAGGCAATAGTTTGCATCCAGTAACCCCAAGCTCCCCATCCCTCGCACTCCCTCCCCCTCCCCCAAGGCAACCACATATCTATTCTCCAAGTCCATGATTTTCTTTTCTGTGGAAAGTTTCATCTGTGCTGTATATTAGATACCAGATATGAGTGATATCATATGGTATTTGTCTTTATCTTTCTGACTTATTTAGCTCAGGATGAAAGTCTCTAGTTCCATCCATGTTGCTGCAAAGGGCATTATGTCTTTCTTTTTTTATGGCTGAGTAGTATTCAATTGTGTGTATATACTATATCTTCCTAATCCAATCGTCTGTTGATGACATTTGGTTTGTTTCCATGTCGTGGCTATTATGAATAGAGCTGCAATGAACATGCATGTGCATGTGTCTTTTTTAAGGAAAATTTTATCCGGATATATGCCTAGGACTGGGATTGCTGGATCATATGGTAGTTATATGTATAGATTTCTAAGGTATCTCCATACTGGTCTCCATAGTGGCTGTACCAGCCTACATTCCCACCAACAGTGTAGGACTGTTCCCTTTGCTCCACAACCTCCAGCACTTGTTATTTGTGGACTTAATGATGGCCATTCTGACTGGTGTGAGGTGGTATCTCATGGTAGTTTTGATTTGCATTTCTCTAATAATCAGTGATATTGAGAATTGTTTCAAGTGCTTATTGGCCCTCTGTATATCATCCTTGGAGAAATGTCTATTCAGGTCTTTTGCCCATTTTTCCATTGGGTTATTGGCTTTTTTGCAGTTGAGATGTATAAGTAGTTTGTATATTTTACAGATTAAGCCCTTGTTAGTTGCATCATTTGAAACAATTTTCTCCCATTCTGTAACTTGTCTTTTTGTTTTCTTTTTGGTTTCCTTTCCTGTGCCAAAGCTTGTCAGTTTGATGAGGTCCCATTGGTTTATTTTTTGTTTTATTTCTGTTGCTTCAGGTGACTGACCTGAGAAAATATTCATAAGGTTGATGTCAGAGAGTGTTTTGCCTGTGTTCTCCTCTAGGAGTTTGATGGTGTCTTCTCTTCTATTTAAGTCTTCCAGCCATTTTGAGTTTATTTTGGTGCATGGTGTATTCTAGTTTCATTGATTTGCATGCAGCTGTCCAGGTTTCCCAGCAATTCTTGCTTAATAGACTGTATTTTTCCCATTTTATGCTCTTGCCTCCTTTGTCAAAGATTAATTGACCATAGGTGTCTGGGTTTATTTCTCCATTCTCTATTCTGTTCCATTGGTCTGTATGTCTGTTTTGGTACCAGTACCACACTGTTTTGTTGATTGTGGCTTTGTAATATTGCTTGAAGTCTGAAAGAATTGTGCCTCCCACTTGGATTTTGTTCTGCAGGATTGCTTTGGCAATCTGGGTCTTTTGTAGTTCCATATAAATGTTTGGATTGTTTGTTGTAGTTCATGGGTAATTTGATAGGGATTGTATTGAATCTGTAGATTGCTTTGGGTAGGATGGCCATTTTTACAATATTAATTTTTCCAGTCCAGGAGCTTGGAATATCTTTCCATTTCTTTATATCTTCCTTAATTTCCTTGATTAATGTTTTATAGTTCTCAGCATATAAGTCCTTTACCTCCTTTATTCCAAGGTATTTGATTTTTTTAGGTGCAATTTTAAAAGGTATTGTATTTCTGTATTCATTTTCTACTTTTTTATTTTTTTTTTTTAGTATACAGAAATATGACTGATTTCTGAATGTTAATCTTATATCCTGCTGCTTCACTGAATTTGTGGATCAGTTCAAGTAGTTTTTGGGTTGAGTCCTTAGGGTTTTCTATGTATAGTATCATGTTGGCATAAAGTGACAGTTTTATTTCTTCTCTTCCTATTTGGATGCCTTTTATTTCTTTTCTTTGTCTAATTGCTGTGGCTAGGACTTCTAAAACTATGTTGAATAGCTGTGGTGAGAGTGGGCATCCCTGTCTTGTTCCAGATTTTAGTGGGAAGCCTTTCAATTTTTCTCCCTTGAGTATTATATTTGCTGTGGCTTTGTCATAAATGGCTTTAATTATGTTAAGGAATGTTCCCTCTGTACCCACTTTGGTGAGAGTTTTGTTCATGAATGGATGTTGGACTTTGTCAAATGCTTTTTCTGCATCTATTGAGATGATCATATGGTTTTTGACTTTTCTTTTGTTAATGTGGTGTATGATGCTGATTGATTTGCATTTTGTTGAACCATCCTTGTGACCCTGGGATGAATCCCACCTGTTTGGGGTGTACGATCTTTTTGATATGTTGTTGGATTCAGTTGACTAAAATTTCGTTGAGAACTTTTGTATCTATATTCATCAAAGATTCTGGCTGATAGTTTTCTTTTTTGGTGGTATCTTTGTCTGGTTTTGGAACTAGGGTGATGGTGGTGTCAGTAATTGGTGTTTTTAATGATAATCCATCAAGCACTCCAAGAGCTTAAACTGTAATTTTGCTGATGCAACTTTATCTTTCATACTAAAATTTTAATACTAAATGTATTGTGTTATATATCTAATACCTGAAAAATCATACAAGTCTGTACCCTAAAGTAATTGATTAACAAAGATGCCTTATTTTTGATTCTTCTGAAAAATTTAGCTTAGATTGATCTTACTATATTTGGAGACCTGGAAATGTAGATAGTAAATACCACTACTTTATTGAGAAAACTAAAGTTCCAGAAAAGTTTTCCTAATAGGACCTTTCCCAGAATATATACAAAATTAGCATTTCTCCAATTATGTCAGTATATCTACAACTACCACTACTTGAATTGCATTGTTTTGTATGCTTTAGGGAAATAAACATAACTTGCTTCCCCTCCAGAAGGTTGCTGTTTAATGGGTTCAACTGAATATCTAGATAAGAATTAGAATTCAGGAATCTGTATGCAACCCTTCACTCCTACTGCCTCACTACTGTCCCAGGATTCTCTATACAGATTTACCCTGTTTGTTTGAATTCTTGTATTCTACTAGAATTTATAGGGAGTTTGCAGTTAATAATCCATGTTTAAATTAAAATTCTCCTGTTACTGAAAACCTAAAGAGAACAAAAAAGTAGAACCAAATGACCGAGACATTGAGTACATGGTATAAAGCAGGTACTCAGTTGATATTACTCTAATATTTAGCTCAATTTGTTCAGACATGGGGATTGGATCAAGTTTAGTGATCGAATCTTCCATTTCAGAAGGTGGTAGGCATTCCAGAGCCAGCCTAATGCCAATGCATGACCTTGTCTAAAGGAAGTCTGATGAGGGCCAGACTTCCACAATACAAGTCATCCAAAGCCATCACTGACCATAGAAACACAGAGCACAGGCACTGTGGCTCATGTGTTGGAAAGACTTTCAATTAAAACAGATATTTCTTCCACATTAACATAAACACAGAACATTGCCATGTTGCAAAATAAATCATAGGACTAAGGAATCCTGACACACAACAAGTTGTAGATAAACATTTTAATATACACTTAATTAATTAATTAATTAATTTTGTCTTTTTTGGGCCATACCTGCGGTGTATGTAGGTTCCCAGGTTAGGGGCTGAATCCGAGCTGCAGCTGCCAGCCTATGCCACAGCCACAGCAATGCCAGATCTGAACCATGTCTGCCACCTACACCACAGCTCATCGCAATGCCAGATCCTTAACCCACTGAGCGAGGCCAGAGATGGAAGGCATCCTCATGTATACTAGTCAGGTTTGCTAGCTGCTGAGCCACAACTGGAACTCTAAATTTTATTTCTTAATTTTGGGGGAATGTGGAAAATAAATAAGTTGGCATCTGTAGGTTAGATATGTTAATGTTTTCTCTTTATGTTGAAGAAAGAAATGTTGTTTCTGGAGTTCCCGTCGTGGTGCAGTGGTTAACGAATCCGACTAGGAACCATGAGGTTGCGGGTTCGGTCCCTGCCCTTGCTCAGTGGGTTAACGATCCGGCGTTGCCGTGAGCTGTGGTGTAGGTTGCAGACGCGGCTCGGATCCCTCGTTGCTGTGGCTCTGGCGTAGGCCGGTGGCTACAGCTCCGATTCGACCCCTAGCCTGGGAACCTCCATATGCCGCAGGAGCGGCCCAAGAAATAGCAACAACAACAGCAAAAAAGACAAAAGAAAAAAAAAAAAAAAAAAAAAAAAAAAAAAAAAAAAAAAGAAATGTTGTTTCTTTATATATTCACCAGCAAAACTGACAGAAAAGGAAAAAAGATAAAGAAAATATACTATTGGCACATTAAGGAAACAAAAATTAGAGCAGATTATGTGATGCCACACTAATTTAGAAAACTTAGACACTTCCCATTACTCTGTACTGCTTCTACAAATTGTCTTATATTTATTAATAATATGCAGATTACCATGACACCTTTGGCAACAAGTCACATTTTTCTGGCTCTGGGAAACTGAGCCATATCTTACATACTGGCTCTGCCGGTATAAATATTCTACATGTAACCATCTTTTCTTTCACAATATTTTTAAGACAGCTATTTGTCACTTTTACGCCTCAATTTTCTCAAATGCACTCTTTTCCTCTACATTACCACCATGTGCTAAGTAACATTTGTCTGCAAAAACAAGGAAAAAATGAATAATACTACAAACGAATGGAATGGGTGCTAAATGAGACAGATGGAATAAATGAAAATTTGTTTCCCATTTCTTTCCCATTATTTCAGAAGAAACAAAGCCACAAACTACTAATTTTGAGTAACTACTATATTATATCATTTTTCCAATAATGGATACTTGATCAATTTGTAATATTTTTATAAATCCTCTTACATCTGATGGAATTACAATCATTTCCTTTTCTAGTGTTGACTATATAACACTTTAGTTAACCACTGTATGCATTCATGAGAAAGACTACTGAACATGGAGAAAAGACTGTCTTTTACAGTCAGAAAAGTCTGTGAGGTGTAAAGGCCATAGAAGCCTGCTTCTAATCACTGCTGAAAATGTGCTATTACCATAGGAAACATAATTCCCAAAGAGTAGTACAAAGTGTGCTGTGGATGTATGGTTATTTTGCGTGTGTTCTTTATCTAACTGCAAAAATAGGGACATAGTAACTAGAGTGTGGCAGTTTCATGATTATTTTGTAATTAAAGGTCCAGTCTTTTCTATTTAATTTATCATAGAAATAGTCATCAAATAATGATAATAAAAACCCCCAACTTTTTAAAGGATTTTTTCTTTTAAGAAAACAGTATAAATAGTGAACCCTGCTTATTCCTCTTTGGGAAAAAAAAATGAAGGAAGTGCGAGAGGGAGAAAGAGATGAAGGAAGAAGAGAAAGACGGAAGGAAGAAAGAAAGGAAGGTTAAAAAGTAGGAATGAGAGGACAGAGGAGGGAGGGGGAATGAAGGGAAGGAGAAAGAGAGTAAACAAAAGAGAAAAGAAATCATATTTGAATGCTTTGTTTTTCCTGAGCCTATAAACCTCACATATAATCCAATTATATTTCAGAAACCAAGTAAATTGAATATAGATTACTAGCAAACTTTCCCAATTCAAACACTGGCTATTCAGTCACTAAAATGAATGCTAAAAGCAGTCATAGTAAAAAAAATAAGTTAGCAGCCTTTTATCGTCTCCTCCACCGAAGAAATTTAAGGTTAGGGATACTATTTTTATTTAGTACCCATAAGAAGCAAACTGAATTTTGTTATTGTACGGAACCTATTTAAAGGACAGTATAAAAATAACACAGGTATGTGTTCTATATTCATCTCAAGTACTATATAATGATTTTCCTTTGTCTAGAGAGAAGAATCATTTCAGATTTTTCCTCAAGTTGGAACATATGATACCAAATAAATGACAATTAAAAACCAAATTTTTTTTCCTAATGTTTACCATTCTTCACATCAGAGGTGTTTTTTGTTTTTCTCTGAAACACAAATCTATAAACCAGCTTCACATACATAAAACAGTAACATGTAATTTTTATCTACTGCAAACATTCTACAATTTGCCTCTTACCCTATTATTCTGCTATTTATTTAGCCATATGTTCACATAACCTTCAAGGAACAATCTAACTTCACTCTATGAATCATAATCTTAACCGTGCTTTTTTTTTTCCTTCCCTACAAAAGGATTTTACTTTACCTGTGGCATTCATTACCCTTTTATGTCTTTTTTTTTTCTCTTGTTTTACCCATCTGTGGAGATAATAGATACTACGTGAAAGCAAAATAGAAAAAAAAAAATTTCCTTACAGAGCAATAGAGTTGGCTTTTCTATGAGTTTTTAGAATGTGCTAAACATTCTATTCTCACATTACTACCTAAGCAAAGAACTAGATTGGTCCACTTTTAGAGATGAGAAAACTAAGGCTAAAAGTGATGACGAAAATCTTGTTGCTCATCTCCTGAGGCATGGAACTGGTTTCAAAGTCTTTGTGACTCCAGGGTTTGAGTTGACCACTGTGCCCACCCCTCCCACAGCTTCAGGGTTATGGATCAGATGCTCCTAAGAATGTGTCACGGGCTGGAATACCTTCTTTTTCTGTGTGCACTTTCCATGGTTCTTTCCGTATTGTGTGCGATTGACATTTCAGATGAATGAATGATTACACCTACTTTTCACGCTTAGCAGCAGCTCTTTAGAAAAGCTTGGTTATGACTCTCAAATGCCTTTAGAAAACTGCCTTTTCAGATTTTTATCAGGCATGTCTTAATATCTCTTAGATTGGAAATCTCTTGCGTAGACAACTTGTTTAAATACAAGTTTTACAAATAAACATGTAAGCTTCAAACAATAACAGCAAATGACTGAGAGCAATACTTGATACGTTGCATCTCTTTACTTAGGAAATGATAATAGATTTTTACTTCACATGTTTAAATTTGAATTATAATTTAAATGATCTTAAAAATATTAAAAACCCCTTCATCACAAACTAGGTGTTTATGCATAGTCATCAGGGGTTAATCGAGCAGAGACAGCACACACTTGAGACTCTAAATTGAATAATTCGATTTGTAAACAGGTACTTAGTGTACAAGAAGCCATTACACATGCAATTATCTGTCTTCAATTAATTGTGTGCATCTCTAAGGAGCAACTTAAGAATGTTTGTTTCATTTCCACTGGTTGTAAGGCCTGATATCTACAAACATTTATTTTACTTATGCTATAGTTTTGAACATTGGTAAAGTACATTTCTAACAGCAAATATTATGTGCCTGTGAGGAAACAGTGGGCCTGGAATAACCAAACCCGAGTTGGTCTTCTTCCTGCAACTAGTCCCCACCCTCCCCACATAAGAATGCCAGAAAAAAAAAATCAAATTCAGGATTCTCACTAGAATAGCAAACCATGCATCAAGAAATCTGTATTAGTAAATATGGAATTGCCCTTAGTTTTGAAATCTCTTTATACTGAATGCATATTCCTTTCACCTGTAGGAAGAGCAGAAGCCTAGTCATGGTTGCTTGATCCTATGCTATTGCACTTAAAATAAACTGGATATCAATTGTGTCAAAGCCAGAACAAAAGGAAGACATATAGGCCTTTGAAGAAAGTTTCAAAACATCATTTTAGGGCTGCCTTTAGAGAAAGGTCTCTTCTTCCTCATCTCTTTCATCATGAGAAGATTGTCCTTGTTTAACCATTAAGAAACCCATTTCTTTCTATGTTGCTGTTTGCTCAGACATTTAGTTCTACTAACATGTGAGTAATTAATCCTCCTCTTCCTCCCTCTTCTCATCTTTGCCCACTTCTACCTCTCCTCATCCTTTCCTTCCTCTCCCTCACAACCACACTGGAAATACAACTTCAGATCAGGTAGAAGGGAAAACTCTATGTACTATACAGCTCTCCTAAACAAGGCCAAGGTCTTAATTATCTTTCTACCCTAGCTTTTAATGAGTGATTGGCATATTTATAATAATAATAAATCCTTGCCGAATGAATGATTATTTTCCCCTAAACATCAAAATGGTGATGTTATTCTGGGAATCCTTTCTGAAATGGCCAGTCTGAGTTTGCTGCCCTTCAATGTGCTCTTTTATTTTCTGATATTTTCATCCTAGTGTATATAAGAGGTATGACAAAGACATGCATGAAGGGCTATGGAACCCTCAAATCAGTATCAGATTGAATTTTTATACCTGTAATTATTTTTACTAGTAGGTTAAAAAGACCATTCATGCAAATCCAGTCCATGAGATCCTGCTGTGTAGCACTGAATACAATGTCTAGATACTTACAATGCAGCACAACAATGGGAGAAAAATTTATGTATACATGTATGTGTAACTGAGTCCCCATGCTGTATAGTGGGGAAAAAAAGTGCTTTTGGGGAAATAACAATTAAAAAAAAAAAGGCCATTCATGCAACAAATACTTTTTGAAACACCTATGTTGCCAGCATTGTTCTAGGTGCTGAAGTATCAAGATTGCATAAAGCAGACAAATATTCCAGCTTTCAAGAAGCTTGTATTTTAGTCAAGCATACAAAAAATAAACCAACTAAATACATAAAATGTAATATTCTACAAGACGATAGATTTGATATGTGCTGAGAAGTAGGAAAAACAGTAAGGAAGTGTCACGGAGGCATTGAAATATTATGTATGATAACTAGTATGTTCTTCCTTAGGATGAGTTTTGAGTAAAAATCTGAAGGGAGAACTGGAGATAGCCATACAGATGTTGCAGGAAATAGCATTTTAGGTAAAGGGACAACATGAAGGCCCCTAAGGTGGGAATTCCCAAGCTTGCCTAAATTAACAGCAAGATCAGTGTGGCTAGATGAGGGTTGAGGTGGGGAGTAGATATATAGAATCTGATTTCCAGAGAGGAAAGGACTGGAGCCAGTGTAGACTATGTTGGCCATAGAATTTTCATCTAAGTCAGAAGGGAAACTAGTAGAGGTTTTTGAGCAGAATGTCAATTGGGAAAATTTTAGCTGTCACGTTGAGAATTAACTGTAAAAGAGAAAAGGTAAGGAGTAGGGCTGATAGTTAGGAGGCTATTGCTTTTCCAGGCAGAAAATGATGATGCCTTGGACCAAATTGGGATCAGTAGGAGTAGAATCACTGTTAGGGACTGAAACGAATCCCTCTAAAATTGCTATGTTGAAGCCCCATCCCCCAGTATCTCTGAGTGTGACTGTTTGAAGATGGGACCTTTAAAGGGGCAGTTAAGTTAAAGTGAGGTAGTCAGGGTGGACGCTAATCCAACGTGACTGATGTCGTTATAAAAAAGAGATTAAGACACACAAAAAACACCAGAGATGTGTGCTCACAAAGAAGAGGACCTGTTGGAGGCAGAGTAAAAAAGCAAGGCAGAGAGAGAGAGGATTCAGAAAAAACCAATCCTGCCTGCACCTTAATCTTGGACATCTAGTGTCCAAAACTGTGAGAAAATAAACATCTGCTGTTTAAGCTACTCAGTCTATGATATTTTGTTATGGCAATCCGAACATTGACTAATAGAGTCACTAAAGGTGGAGATGATTGGTCAAATTATAGATAGATTTTAAATGTATGTTACATGATTTTACAATAAAGCCAATCTGAGGTGTGGGAAAAAAAAAAAAAGAGTTAAGAATGGTAGCTAGGACTTTGGCTCAGCAGCTGATAGAACTGGAATTGCCATTAGCTGACATAAGAAAGACTCCAGGAAGAATGAGTTGGTGGGGGAGCATCTCAATGTGGACCCTCTTGACACAGCGGCATTTGAGTACAAGAAGTTTATTTGGGAAGTTTAACAAACAAGAGTAGGGCAGTGTGGAGTTGAAATAAGGAAAGGAAAAATACTACTGTGGATGTTCTACTAAGCTAGCTGACAGTGTCTGAAGCCTAGAACTGTGAGAAAACTCTAGGAAATAGAGCACTGCAGATAACTGAATTATCCTTGGCAGTGAGAAAGTGGAGATATTGATCCACTCCCAATCACTGGTTGGATGATATTGATTCTGAAGCACTTTTGGCTTCAGAGTGGGTCTCTACAGTTGGAAGAGAGTTCTCAGGCACAGAAATGCGGGCACTGGCAGTTGGAAATGGGGAGTTGGCCAGAGTGTTTAAATGAGTGAGTTGAAGAAAGTTTGAGTGAATGGAGGCCCATGGGAGAGGAAATGGCAGCAATTTCTACAAGTAAGCAAAAGCTTGTGCGGACCAAGTGAAGCTTGAGATTCTATTAGACATCCAATTGGAAATGTCGACAACGAGTCAGGATTTTATACATGACTGCTAAGAGAGGAGTCAAGATGTCAAGATGACACATAGTGCAGCAATTTTAACCCAAGGAGCAGAAAAAATGAATAACTGAAAAAAAGTAGTATCGTTATGAGGTAACTGAATTTGAGTCATAGTGCATATTGTTGAACTGAAGGTATTTATTCCACATTTCCAAGAAAAATGAAAGACTGTATTCTGTCATCTTTACTCAAGATTCTGAATTACAGCCATTTGTCCTCTTTCATTGTCAATATTTTTAAATTGCAGCCAGTGATCTTTAAAGGATTTTATTTTATTAGAAGGTCAATTGTTTAAAATGGATTAATTGTAATCATTCAGGTTAAGGTGGACATAAATCCCTATCACCAACAGTAATAAAAGCTTTATAAGAAAGACCTCTGAAGTATTGTATAGACAATTCTAATTAAATACAAATCTTTTTTCAGATGGGTTCACGAGACTTCATAATAGTTTATTATGTCCACATAGTTATATCATGAATATCATCAAGGTAAGAATATCGATTTAAATCTAGTTTTCCTAATTTTTCATTGAAAACAAAACTTTCCTAGAATTAGGGATATATTTCTAGAACTAGATATTCACCTGTACCTAAAACATGACATGTTTAAATATAAACCCAATCTATCCCATAGAAAACCTGTTCTTCCTTACGGATTATTTATCTACGTCATGCTTATTGCCACAGACTCAGTCTTCCAGGCAAGAATACTGGGAATCATGCTTCCTTTCTTCTGCTCCCTCTGTAAGTGGTACAATGCTCCATCCAATTGCAAGAATAAAAAATCTCAGAGTCCTCCCTTTCTTTCCTACATACAGTCCATCCGTACACCCCGTAAATTTGACCTCCAAAGCATATCCCAATCTAAGTCCAGAACGTCTACTTTTTTCCATCTTCATGGCTACCTTTGTTGCTAGATTACCATAATCTTGAATGGCTTATTAAACAATATTCTCCTAGTCTGTCTTCTGATTTCAGCTCATCACTTCACCTACAGTTTGTACTGGTCACATCAGAATGATGTTTTTAAAATAGGGAACCAGTTAATGTTGGACTCCCTTACTGCAGCTCTCTAACAGCTCTCACATAGGAATAAAATTCAAACTTCCTAGATCCACATAATCTGGTTCCTCAGTACCTCAGTGAAATGATTCTGACATCATTTCATACCACTGTATCTCCTTTCACTCTGCTAGATACACTGATCTTTTTACTTATTTTAACCCATCTAATATCTTTCAAATTTTGGCAAGGGTGTCCTAAACAATGAGGAGCACATAAATAAGTATAGTAATGTGCAATAAAAAAAGCATTCCATGGTAGTAATTATGAGCACAATCATGGTGTGTGTTGGAACTTCAATCAGTTTCATGTTCCCGCAGCAGCAACAGGGAGTGATGAGAGAAAACTCTAGAAAGGTAGCAGGAATGAGATCATGGAAGGCTTTCTAGACTTTGTCAGGGATGTTGGATTTTCTATTTTTGGTATGTGATCAAGGGTTCTTGCAGAATATAAGACTGTGTGCCTTCTTCAGGGGGGCAAGAATCACTTAGAAGTATTTTAACATTTTGCATACATTTCCATTAGGTCCTGATCACCTGAACACCACTCTTGAAGCGAGGTTAAAAATCCTTGTTAAGTCCTTTGGAGTCACTGAATGATTTTAACTAGAGTGGCATTTTAAGCAGTGTATCATGATAGCCTTTGTCAGTAGAATGGATGTAAGGAAGACAATATTGGACATGAGAAGAATGGTTAGGAAATTACTCAAGAAGTCCAGAGATGATGCAATGTAGAGACATTATTTAACAGCTAATGTCTGGAAGAAATAGTGATTTATTGTTAAAGAATGATAGGGTAAAAGTAGTAAATGTCTGTCCACAGATTTCTCACCTGGGTTCCTTATACACCCCAAGCCATTTTGACTTTCTTCTGGTCATCATTAACTCCTATTATTGATGTCACTTAAATCATAATAAATCATGTTCTATTTTACAGTATGTGTTGATTCCTCAGAGTTTGAAAAGTTTTGAGTGAATAATACAGGCATAAATACAGTCAATCCTTGTTATTAGCAGTAGTTAGTGCTATAAATTCACCACAAACACTAAATTAGCAAATAGGGGACAATTGTTCCTAGGGAAAAAATACAGGGTTCAGGCCCTACAAGCAAAATGTTTCTTCAGTAGACCAATTCATAACCTCATTTTACATGTATTTTTGTTTAAAAACCCTTATTTAGTATGTATTGTTGCTTCATATTGAATTCCAGATTAGCAGCTCTGTAATTTATGCCTGAACAAAGCTTGTCAATTTTACATACATGTTTCTTCCTTAATGCTCCTCATGGCCTTCTTGCACCTAAGAACACTAGCCAGAACTTAGCAGTATACTTGGAGGTGGACCAGGTCATTTTAAACAGCAAAAATCAACAAAAAGCACAAAAATACGGAAAGCATGACACAAAATAGCACAAAAAATTGATATGAGAGCTCAGTCAAGATGGCTGGGTGTAATCTTTGACCTCAGATGAGAAAGTATGCTGTTGAGGAACTCAAATTTTTCAAGACTGTGCATGTCTGCAAATGACAGCAAAGGGCCAAGAACATTGGTTTGGGTGTTAGAGATATATTTTAGTAACTGGGCAAATACTGATTGCACAAATAATGAGGACCAACTGAACATTTTTTATATTTAAATATTTAACATACGCAAACAGAAGAATATAATGTATCAGTCTAACATACCCAATACTTAGAGTCATCAATTATAAAGATTTTGCCACATTTCCTTTATTCATCACTTTTTCTTCTGTTATTCTTTGCTGAAATGTTTTAGGAGTTAATTCCAGACACTATGTCATTTCACTCCTTTGAATTTCTAAAAAATAATGACCTTTTTTTTTTTTTTAACAATCACAATGCCATTATCATGCCTTATACAATTAACACTAATTCCTTTGAATTATCTAATACAGATAAGCAAGTATTTCCAAACAGAAGTTGTCTCCATAGGCTTGATCATATTCAAATTGAGCAAAACTGGTACTCATTTTTGTCTGCTTACTGTAATCACCTGGGAGAATTAAAAAAAAAAAAAAAAAAAGCGCCTCCCCAGATATAGAGGTCTGATGTATGATCCAAGGAGTGAACAGAGCATGCTTTTTTTTTGTTTGTTTTTCATTTTTGTTTTTCTCAAAGCTCTGTAGGAATCTCTCATGCACAGCTACATTTAAGAACAACCGTTATATTAGAAGACAATGTCGGGTTGCCCCACAGCTAGTGATGCTAAGGATTATCAGTAAAGTCTGACAAGCACAGTGAATCTCTTCTTTTTGTAGTTTGCCAACCACCTTTGATAAAATAAGTCTCTTTTGAATTTTATTGATTGTAGAATGTTAGGTCAGAAATCTATAAAGCCAATAAATGAACTATTTCATCAGCTGCTTAGTGTCTGAAACGTCCAATTTTTTTTTCTCAAAAATACATTAATCCCCAATGTATTTGGAAAAAAAAAAACACACTTAAAAAAAAAAGTTTCAAACACATATGTGTAATTTACATTTTTGAAAGAAATATATTTAAAAATTTGTTAATTCCAAGAGTTCCCATTGTGGCTCAGCTGTAACGAACCCAGCAAGTATCTATGAGGATGTGGGTTTAACCCCTGGCTCTGTTCTGTTGGTTATTGCTGTGAGCTGTTGCGGAGGTCACAGATGCAGCAGACTGGCTGGATCTGGTGTTGCTGTAGCTGTGGTGTAGGCCACCAGCTGCAGCTCCATTTTGACCTAGCCTGGGAATTTTCATATGCCATGGGTGCAGCACCCCCCCCCCAAAAAAGTAATTCCAAATGAATTTCATAAGAATAAAAATACCCACCTATTAATATAAAAAATGTTTCAGCAACTTAACAGAATAATTTTAAGAGAACATACAAATTCCAGTGCTTGAGCAAATAGGATCCAAGTAGATGAGATTATTGTGGCCTTAACAATATTAAAGCCATCAAACAAATAGTAATGCTAAGTGCAAGAAAAATAGCTTAGAGAAGAGTACACAGTTTTAAAACAACATGGATGAAAATGGACCTGCTGGGAAAATTAAAATGCAGCGTCATTAAGTTACATGCTAAAGTTTTGCATTAATTGCAACAATCTGACTTAAAAAAAAAAGCAAAAAATGTATTTTACTTAACAGTTAGAAATTAAAAATGTTTGGAGTTCCTTTGATATGCAGTGGGTTAAAGATCTGGTGTTGTCCCTGCAATTGCTCTATCCCCTGCTCTGTCACTGGTTTGGTCCTTGGGCCAGGAATTTCCACATGTCACAGCATGGCCAGAAAAAAAAAACAGAAAAAGTTCACCTTCAACTGTGAGCTCCATACTGCCATTGCTTTCAATAGAAGAGGGGCTTAGGAAGATGACAAAACCATTAAAACCCTGTGGAGGTTTATCACTGGAGAACAGTCACATATCTGTATTTCTGTCTGTGACTTAGTGAATACTGACATAATGATAGCACATTTTATTACGTCTATCTATTATAAATTGCTTTCTAATAAAAGTTAATTTGAGCTTCACAATAATTAATGGATTTGATAGGGCCAGTATTGCTAACCATAAAGAAATTGAGGTTTAAATGTTTGACTTGCCCAGCATATCAAGCTTGTATTTTTTGAGGTTCATACCACTTGCAGATGAGAGCTTTACAATGTGATAGGCCTGTAGATGAAAGAAAATAGGCTTATTGTAGTGAAGACTGTATTTGCACCCTTTTTACATTCAGAGACAAGAGATAAAAATAGCTCTTGCTAAAGCTCTCAGGGATCTCTGTATAAAGGTTCTGCAGAGTAGAAAGAATCACAATATAAACCAAAGGGAAAAGCCATATAAAACAACCTATGAATGAGAAGTTAGAAATGGAAGTAGAAGCATATTATTCTTCAGGAACAAAGGAAAATAAAAAGAAAACAGAATGAGTATGGGTTTAGGATTGTACATGGTAATAAGCAGTACAATTTAATAAAACCATAAATAAAAGCAGCATGACCTGTGGATGCTATTATCTCTGCCTTGGAACGCTACAACATTACCTATTCCAGTGAAATACAGCTCACTTTATTTTAATTGAATGAAACTGCCTAGCTGGAAACCCTTCTCTGACAGTTGTTCTGTCGAAGTCTCAATATCTGTGTGAGTTAACTGAAAGATGTGCCTTGGAAAGAAGAAACAATGAGACATGAATAGGAGAGATTTGGGAAAAGTGTAATGTAGTGATAAGGAAACAAGCAAAATAAAACTTACTGTCCAGATGTATTAACCACTGGACTGGAAAAAATAAGTTTATTTTGAATGCAATTTAGAATGGAATGTAATTATAACACATTTACCTTATTTGATTACTCTACATGAATAGAGATTCAATTTAACCTGTCTCTTTGTATTTCTCCTGTAAATTCCTTTCTGGTATTTTTGGGGGCAACAGTGAAGCTGATTGATCTGATTTTATCTCTAGCTTTCAATCAAGACTAAATGCACTTTAACTAAATGCAATTTAACTATTTAAAGTGACAGCTAAAGAAAGCTAAATGGGACTTAAATATTAGTATGCTTGTTAGTAAACAGGTATCAGTTGTGCAGGAAGATCTCCATGTGAAGCACTAACAAAGATAACCAAAGATGCAGATGTCCCAGCTCACTGAAAACCAATTACAGGAAAGCAACACTGGGTTCCACTGACCTAAAAAGTATTACTTAACTTCCATAGAACACAAGAGCGAAGATAACTCAGTAGGACCTTATTAAAATCCTCTGCATCATATTTTAAATAAGTAGCTAAAACCTAAATGTTTGGAAGATTTTTACATTACACTTTACAAAAAGGAAGATTTAAGGTTTACATTCAGATCCTGGTACAGGTTCTGCCACTTAAAAGTTGTGTGGAGTTAAGAGATTTATTTAAATTCTGTGGCCCTTTTTTTCTGCCTTCTGCCTCTGTATAATAAGGCTAGATTAAAACCACATTAAGAATACAAAAACTGATGATCTCACAATTATGACTTTGTTGAATTAGTAAAGAATACTTTATTAAAGTTAAATCACATATTAATAGAACTTTTTTCCAGAAAACATGTTAATCCACTGGTGATTTAAGAAACCATAATGGATTTTTTCTTGACTTATGTTCTAGTATTTAAAATAAGGTGATTGGAGTTCCCACAATGGCTCAGTGATAAAGAATCCAACTAGTATCCATGAGGACATGGATTTAATCCTTGGCCTTACTCAGTGGGTTGAGGATCTGGCATTACTGTGAGCTGTGGTGTAGATCACACACATGGCTTGATCCCTCATTGCTATGGCTGCTGTAGGCCAACAGCTGGGACTCTGATTCAACCCCTAGCCTGGGAAGTGCCATATGTCCTGGGTGTGGCCCTAAAAAGATAAAAAAAAAAATAAATAAATAAAATATAGTCTTCCCAAATTACTGTATTATCAACTAACAGCACATTTCATTCATACTTTCATTTTTTCATATTTAACCAATACTTAGGAAGCATTGTCTCTGTTCCAGACACTGTGCTATGTAATGGGTATATGGTAATGTACCATGCTACCTGGAACATAGATTCTACTTGGAGAAGCAGAGATTAAGCAAAGAAAAATACAAAAATGTAGTTACACATGGTGAAAAATGATTCAAAGAAAAGATTCTTTGAGAGGTGAGAATGGAGAATCTATTTTAGATTTGGAAACAAAGGAAGGCCTATCTGAAAGCAAGAAAAGGCTGTCTAGCAGCCTAACTTGCAGAAATGAATAAGGACCTGGGTGAGAAAGTTTGAAAATGTGACAGGACTTCGTGAACTAAATTGTGCTGAAGAGAAAGACAGCCTAAGAATTATCTGCCTCTTAGGATAATAAAAGGCAGATAATAGAGCTGTGTAATGTATTTAAATTTCCTTGAGCAGTTTGGGGTACTACTTAAGGGCAACTGAAAACCATTACAGCCTTTTTCTAAGCTTGGGAGTAGTGGAAAATGATTTTCATTTTACAAAGATTGTCATAAAAGTTGGTCAAAGATTAGAGGGCAGGGAAGGTGATAATAAAAGTATACAGCTAAGACATCAGGAAAGAGAAGCTAGTGGCAGTAGTAGAGAAGAAAATGGGAGTACACTTCACTGGTATTAAGGAGATGATCCTGCAATTGTAATGAAATCAACCTCCCCACTTGTGGGGTTTTGTTTGTTCTGGATTGATTAGTTTCACCAAAATTATTATGGTTATGGTTCCAGACAAGAAGTAAAGGAAGGGCAGAGGTATATGTGAGTATAATTATGATGGACTGAGTTTAGATGGAATTAGAGTTCCCTTAGTGGTGCAGTGGGTTAAGAACCTGGCATTGTCACTGTAGCAGTTTGTGTAGCTCTTGTGGTATGGGTTCAATCCCTGGCTGGGGAAATTCCGTGTGCCATGAGCATACCCTCCCCAAAAAAATAAGTGAGATAAGGGGGCAGTAGAGTAGGGAAGAATTGATAGTAAGTCATGGGATCCATGGATTCAGTCTCAAAGATGCTATGTGATGTGACAATAGCATGTGACAAGGACATGTTTTACAGCAAAGGAATAATGTGTTTAGAGGGTACAGTATTTCAGTAAGAGAGTTTTGGGGGTGGAGCCTCATCTATATAGAAGCTGCTGTTACCTAACATAAGTTCATGTGCCCAGTGCACATTGAGGCCAAATAAACCAAAACAACAGTTTGGTGCAGAGAAGGGTTTATTGCAGGGCCGAGCAAGGAGAATGGGAGGCTCATGTCCAAAAGCCTCAAACTCCCCTATGGTCTTAGAAAAGTTTTTAATCTGTGAAATTTAGGATGAGGGCAGCAAGGTGTGTGGCTTTCTTCTAATTTGTTGGTGGCGAGGTTAAAGGGGAGTGTTTCTGGGAATCTTGTGCTCATACAGATGGGTGGGGGCCTTAGATACTATAGAAGGGCTCAAAGATACTGTTCTGTATATTCTTTCGGGAGGAACCAGGTCCTTGCCCCAAGGTCACAGTACTTTTTCTTGATTCTCCTCCCTTGTTTCTGCATTCCCTCCCTTCCCTGATTAACAACATTTTCAATCTGCCTTTTTAAACTCAGAAGGTCAAAGAGGCTATGTGAAATCTATTCCCTACAAACTAGAAATGGGGGAAATGGAGACCATTTGTCCCCATGGGGTCCTGCTTGGATTCATCACCAAATGATGAAAGGCATTAAAAGAAACTAGAACACTGCATCAGTGGGTGAATGAATATGACATGGGACTAAAAGCCCACTTAAATCATAGTTTTTATAGCTCAGTTCTATACCTTAATGATACCCAAGCAATTTAGGGAAACGTCTGTTATTTCAGAAATAGGCTCGGGACTTTTTTTTATCATTTATTTATATATATATATTTTTTCTACTGTACAGTTACACATACATGTATACATTCTTTTTTCTCACATAAGTGTTCCACCGTAAGTGACTAAACAGAGTTCCCAGTGCTGCACATCAGAATCCCATTGCTAATCCATCCCAAAGGCTATATTCTGCATCTATTTTACCCAGCAATCCCACTCTTAGGCATATATCCGGACAAAACTTTCCTTAAAAAAGACATATGCACGTGCATGTGCATTGCAACACTATTCACAATAGCCAAGACATGGAATCAACCCAAATGTCCACTGATAGATGATTGGATTAGGAAGATGTGGTATAGATACACAATGAAATACTACTCAGCCATAAAAAAGAACGACATAATGCCATTTGCAGCAACAAGGATGGAACTAGAGACTCATCCTGAATGAAGTAAGACAGACAGAGAAAGACAAACACCATATGATATCATTCATATCTGGGACTTTTTAAAAGTAACATTAAGGTGTGATTTATATTAATTTTACAGCCATATCATGTTACTGAAAAGCTGTCAAAATCAGTATAAATTCGTGTTAATGCAGAATTATCTCAGAATTTTAATAACATCTTTCTAACAACCTTTTAAATTGAACAAATTGTTAGCAATGTACTCGCCTGTCATTAAAAAATAAAAGAAATCATTTGGCTGATTATTTAAAAGAAATAACAAGTTTGAAAATATGGTATGATGACATAATGTATGTGAGAAAATTATCTGTCATTCAGACATTTAAGTTCAAAAGAATATGAGGTGCCACTCCATAATTAAAATATGCTGGAGTTTATAAATTTATAAGAACAAAGTGGTTTTGAATTGGGCAAGCACAAGACTTGTTGGCCTGTGGGATGGATACCGTCCAACAACCTTATATATTCCTACACTACACTATGGAAGAATTCTACAAAATTGTTCCATTAATGTACATGTTTTATATTGAAATAGAAAGTCTCTGGAAGTATTTACTTCTTTCTAAGTTTTAATTCTTTTCTCTACTTACTGAGCTTTGTGATACTGACCCCAGTTAATTGGTTACTCTCTTCTGATTGCATCTCAAAACTACAACCCTTGATCAAGAACTTTCCAATAGCAAGGTACCCTGAGGAAAGTGCCAAATTACTATGGAATAGCTCATGTTGTAGGACACTTTTCCTCAAGCCAAAACTGCATTGGATTTTAAAGTTTGGTTGTAAAAAGTTGGCCAAGTGATCACTGGACAGGTGAACTGTTAGGTTTTATAAGACTATTTTGAAGTATTAAATCTCAGTCCGTATCTGCTAGAGTGTGTTACCTTTATTCAGAATTTATAAGATATTAAGATCCACACTTACCTACATTTAAAAAAATAATAAGTGCTAAATAAAGACTACCTTGATTATTAGCTTGGAAACATTATTTAAAAGGGGGGAGGGGGAGGGAGTGGGATGGATTAAGATCTTTGGGTTAATAGATGTAGACTCTTGCCTTTGGAATGGATTAGCAATGAGATCCTGCTGTGTAGCACTGGGAATTATGTCTAGTCACTTATGATGGAGTATGATAATGTGAGAAAAAAGAATGTATACATGTATGTGTAACTGGGTCACCATGCTGTACAGTATAAAATCGACAGAAGACTGCAAACCAGCTATAATGGAAAAAAATTAAAATCATTATATAAAAAAAAGAAAATTAAAGTCAAGACACATTAACTCGTCCTTTATACAGGCACAATTCTAACTGGCAAGTACAGAAACAAGTGCCTTCACTGCAAGAAGACTGTTTTACTGTGTCTTTAAATTTGAAACGCCTCTGAATTGAAATGTCAGGAGAATGCATCTGTTGAGCAATTTGCAGTTAGCAGAATATTCTTTAGGAAAACTGCATTAGCATCAAGATGGCAATGTGCAGATCGAAGGGATATTATAATGGTTTGCAAAGTCTCACCCTCCTTTGCTTAAGAACCTAAAGGCAGCACTAGAAGCCATCTAAGTTGAGAACTGTTGGTTGTCTATGTTCTGATATTACTGCCACTGACTATAAAGCAGAAAGGCAAAAAAGAAGTTCCTTACCCTCCAGCTGAAGGCAACACCAAACTTGCCAAGTCAAAGAGGTAGCATTGAATTATAGATACTCAAAATCCACTTAATAAGTAAGTGGGATTAGTGCTGTCTCTTAAAAATGCTGCTTTGAATTCAGGGCTCTATTTGTGGAAGAGAAATGAAGAATAACAGAAACTGCTCAGTAAATGATAAAGAAATAGAAAATAGAAAATAAGAAAAAAGGCTAGAGCCCAAGGCAGGGAAGTGGGCTTAAGGCTAAATCATAATTTTCTTTGATAACCACTGAAATGTATAAAAACCATTTCTCAATGTATCTATGTATAAAATGTACCAATGTTATGCCAAGCTATAATTTTATAATCAAAGGTGTGATGATAGCATGATGGTTTTGAGGCCTATTGCACATTGCATAGCAGAAAAACATTGTTAATTTAGAGCTCTGATTAATAAACTAGATTTAGGGAGTTCCCATCTTGGTGCAGTGGTTAACGAATCCAGCTAGGAACCATGAGATTGTGGGTTCGATCCCTGGCCTTGCTCAGTGGGTTAAGGATCCAGCGTTGCCGTGAGCTATGGTGTAGGTTGCAGATGTGGCTCGGATCCCACGTGGCTGTGGCTGTGGCGTAGGCCAGCAGCAATAGCTCTGATTAGACCCCTAGCCTGGGAACCTCCATATGCCACGGGAGCGGCCCTAGAAAAGGCAAAAAGCCAAAAAAATTAAAAAATAAAAAGTAAATAAATTAGATTTTGTGTGGAATATTGGCCATTCATAAATGCACTTTTCTCTCTCCAAGATGGGTCATTTATTCAGTAGGGAGCAAAGACTCTATACTATTATTATTTTTTTAATGATTTTTATTTTTTTCCATTATATCTGGTTTACAGTGTTCTGTCAATTTTCTCCTGTACAGCATGGTGACCCAGTTACACATACATGTATATTATTACTTATATATAATGAAAACAATGGACTATTGAGGCCAGCTTCCTAAGAATCGGACTTACTTTCTGTTAAAGTTTTTTCCAGTTCTATTGAAATATAATTCATATACATCAGTGTATAAGTGTAAAGTGTACAACATAATGGTTTGATTTACATATATTTTGAAATGATTATTGCAATACATTTAGTTAGCATCTATCATCATTAACCTCTTGACCCAGTTTCCAGTATGCTTGGTTTGAAGCATAATGTACTTCAGTCCAGATCTTTCTGGGTCACTGTCAACAGAATCGATAAAAGCACTGTCTTGCTTCTTGAGGGTCAGGCTGCAAAATAGTTTAATAATAATGTATATTATTTTGACTAATCATAACTCACATTTTAATGGAGATGTACAGTTTATAGTATGCTATCCTTTGCATTATCCTCTTTGATTATAGGCGCATTTGCCAATGTGTGTCTTGCATTTAGTAAGAACTCAGGAAGTATTTGTGAATTGATTAACTATATAATCTTCTTGCTAATGCAAGCAGTGAAATAGTAACTCTGGTTACATCATTACCTCAGCTATCAGGTTCATTGTGATAATTTCCACAGGAAAACTGCCTCCAAATACCAACACCACAGTTTGACCTAGAAGGGGTAAGGTCTAGCCTGGTGATTAGAAAAGGGCATGGCTTTCTGTGTTACATAAAGGCCAAAGCTGCTTCTTTGTTTACCTGGTGTACCAAATTCTACACATGCAGTCACTTTGAAGCCATAGCTTGCCCCATTAATATCCCAGTCACAACGATTTGTTCTTAGAACATTTTTTATCATGCTAAGCAATACTTAAGTGTGTTTTGGCATCAGATTGCTTTTGAGTTTTGTTCCATAATGATTTTATTAAATGTGTATGCTAAAGAAGGAATGAGTCAGTGAATAAAAATTACCCCTGGAATATTTTAGCCAGGCAGGCTTCATAAATAATGCTTTGTTTTTGCTGCTGATGTCAATCTAGCCAAGCCTTTCAATGCCTGTCTTTGTTATTCCAAGTGCCTTGGTTGCTAGCTCTAGAGCTCGCTCTCTCTTGCTTTCTTTTTTTGTAAGAAAATACAAATAGAAATATTGTAGGTGAAACCATTACTGAAGATCAAAAATTCATTTTGCCACAAAAAGAGAAGACCCCAGGATATGAATAAGTGCAAAATGGAGAAAATAAGAATAAAAGAAAGGAAAAAATTGAATTGTAAGCTAAGTGGCATGTTATTCTTATAAAACACATTAAATTAGTTTTATTTTTTTTTTGTAGTTTTGTAGTACTTGCATTCAAATAGTTTAAAAGAATATTACTGAAACAAAGGTCAGCTAATATGTCCTGAACCATCTGGGGATGCATCATGCAAAAATGCTCACAGGATATGTTAAGTAATAGATGTTTAGTTTACAAGTGGTTGCACCAGGTCATTTAATCCTGAGATTAGGAAGATATGACAGACACCCTTGAGGTGCCCACTTCTCTCCATGAGTCATCCCTGTATGATCCCTTCATCTAGAGTGCAGAAGTAACTTGCTTCTAAACAATAAAATATGCCCCAAGTATTTCTTTTTCAATAGAATATTGTTTTAGCAGACTGGAGCCAAAGATTCTACTACTGGCCTTGAAGGAGTAGGAGGCTGTGGTAGAAAATACCCAGGAAAAAAAAGACCCCATGGCAGGGGAACTGTGTGCAGCCCCTAAGATCCGAGAGGGCCCCAAGAAGCAGGAGACCTCAGCCACATAGTTGCTGGGAACTGAATTCTGCTCACAACCTGAATGATCCTAAGAACAGATTATTTCTTCCTTGAGCCTCTATATGAGAACTCAATCCTGTCAAAATCTTGACTGCAGCCTTTTGAGAGCAGAGGACCCAACTCACTCATGCCCGACTCAGCCTGCAGAAACTGTGAGAGAATAAATATGTGCATTTTTAAGCCCTGAACTGTGTAGTCATTTGCTAAAGTGGCAACAGAAAATTGATACGCCCAGTGTCAGCAATGGAACAGAACTGCAACATTTTTCCAATCTTTTTTTTTTCTTTTTTCATTTTTGGTAAGAACATTTAAGTTGTACTCTCTTAGCAAATATCTTTTTCAATATGTGTTTTTTAACTGTAATCACCATGTTTTATATTAGCTCCTCAGATCTTATTCATTTTGTAGCTGAAAGTTTATACCCTTTTATCAAACTTGTCCTATTTCTCCCACCACCCAGCTATTGTAAATACTTTTGTGCTCTTTGTATTAATCACTTTTTTATTAGATTCCTCATAAAAAGTGACACCATGCAGCATTTGTCTTTGTCTGGCTGTATTGTTCAGCATAATATTCTCAAGTTCTGTCTTTGTAGGCTGAAATGGTGGGATTTCCTTCTCTCTCAAAGCCAAATAGTATTCTTGTGTGGGCGTGTGTGTGTATGTATGTATGTGTATCACAGTATCATCTTCTTTTTCCTTCATCAGTGGACACTTAGATGGTTTCCATTTCTTGGATATTAGAAGCAATACTGCAATGAACACAGGAGTGCACATATCTCTTCAATGTCCTGTTTTCATTTCCTTGAGATATATACTCAGAAGTAAAACGTCTGAACCATATGGTAGTTCAATTTTTAATTTTTTGAAGGACCTCCATACTGTTTTCCATAGTAACTGTACCAATTTGTATTCTTATCAACAGTGTGCAAGAGCTCCCATTTCTCCACACCATCATCAACATGATGTTATCTCTTAGCTTTTTGATGATAGCAATTCCAAAAGGTGGGAGGTAATGTGTCATTATGGTTCTGGTTTGCATTTCCCTGATAGTTGAGTAAATTTTATATGCTCTTTGGTCATTGGCATTTCTTCTTTGGAAAAATATCTATACTTATACAAATTTCTTAGTCAGATTTTTTTTATATTGAGTTGTATGAGTTCTTTATATATTTTAGAAATTAATTTAGAATATATTATCAGATATATGATTTGCAAATATTTTCTCCCATTCTATAGTTGGTCTTTGTGTTTTGTTGATTATTTCTTTGGAATGCAGAAAATTTTAGCTTAATATAGTACCATGTATATATGTTTGCTTTTTTGTTTTTGCCTCTGATGTCAAATCCAAAAAATGATCGATAAGAACAAAGTCAAGGGTCTTACTGCCTATGTTTTCTTCCAGAAGTTTTGTGGTTTCGGGTCTTAAATTTTAGCGTTTACTCCATTTTGTGTTGATTATTGTTGGTGGTATAAGATGATGATCCATTTTCATCTTTTTGCATGTACCATCCAGTTTTCCCAGCATCATCTATTAAAGAAACTATCTATTTTCTTCTGTATATCCATGGTTCCTTTGTCATAATTTGATAATATATTATTGTGGCTCTCTGTTCTTTTCTCTTGGTCTGTTTTTATGCCAGTACCATGTTGTTTGATTACTGTTGCTTTTTGGCATAGTTTGAAATCAAGATACATGATTCCTCCCACTTTCTTCTTCTTTTTCCAGATTTCTTTGACTAGTGGAGGTCTTTTGTAATTCCATAGAATTATAAAATTTGTAGTATATTTATCCTTGCTATAGCAGAGCAGTAGAATTTAGTGAGTGGGGATCCTATTGTGGCTTCAGTGGGTTAAGAACTCAACATAGTGTCTCTGAGGATGTGGGTTCAATCCCTGGCCTCACTTAGGTTAAGGATCTGGTATTGCTGCAAGCTGCAGCATAGGTCACAAATGTGGCTCAGATTTGGTGCTGCATTGGCTGTGGCATAGACATACCCGAAGCTGAAGTTCCAATTTAGCCCCTATATGGAGAAATTCCATCTGCTGCAGGTGCAGTCTTAAAAGCAAAAAAAAAAAAAAGGAATTTGGTGAGTGGTCTTTCCAGGGCAGGTTGGCTTTTCTGCAAAGTAAAATAAATAGTACTATTTTGGGTTTAAAGAAAATAAATCCTAAAAAATGGAATTACTTATTATTTTTTAGCAATTTGAGACTAAAGTATTGGGAGTTATACATCATATATTAAATGATAATGATAGAATATTACTATTTTGAAAATCAATGTATGTTGTAAAATATATTATTGAGAAAGAGGAAATAATGTGAACTACTGGATGTTTGAAAAGCTTCATTGACAAAAATTAAAAGCTGAAGAATCTTAAGCCTAAATACTGATGCATAACTAAGAAAAAAACTGAATTTTATTCAGCATGCATTATCATATATGAAAGGGTTGGAAAAACTCACTGAACAAAGACTCTGAATTTTTATGAAGGATAGGTATAAAGGAATTCACTTTAGATTTTCATGAAATAGAATTTAGTGGGATATGGGGAATAAAACCTACTGACAATAATGTTGCTAAAATTTGTAGAATAGCTGAAGAGGGTGAAGAATTGCTGTCTACTGAGTGAAAGAATGAATCAGTTCCATATATCTTAGATGATACAAAATCACCTTCAACTGCTCTGAGAGTCTGGGGATCATGTGGTTTCTTCACTAGAGGTGCTGCCTACAGAAACTGGAGTAGCAATAGCTGCTGGTTATGTTTCAGGTACTGGCAGCATCTAGAAGTCTCTGTTACTTTCACAAAAGCAGTGCTCACGCCATAGCTATCTCTGCTGAACTGTCAAGTCCTGGAGTTGGACAAGTTCTGTTAAGTCTGGAGACCAACCCTGACTTTGGCCTCAGGAGGACTAAGTAGGAGTGGGGTGCTCACCCTGGAAGCAGTAGATTCTCTTTGATGACACTTACATTTGATCACTTGGTATTGTAGTGCTCAGAAGGTAGTGGGCTCCAGGTGCCTCTTATCTGCTGCACATAATACATGGGATTGTGTCTTACTGCTACTGCCCCTCAGAAAGAAATGTTTAATTTTTACCTTCAAGAGATTTTGGTGGGAATTCTCCTTGTGGCAAAACAGGAATGACAATGTCTTGAGAGCACTGGGACTCAGGTTGGAGCCCAGTCCCAGCACAGTGGGTTAAGGATCTGGCATTGCCACAATTGCAGATTAGGTCCCAACTGCAGATCCTATCTGATCCCTGGCCTGGGAACTCCATATGCTGCCAGGCAACCAAAAGAGAAAAAAAATAATAATAATGCTGAAAGATTTTGGTGACAGATTGCAAAACATACTTAGAGAAAATGGTCTATCTCAAAGACTTGAAATTTCCGACTTCCCTTTTCATGAAATCATTCCTTTGGTGTAACTTTTGTGTTTATCTGTTGAGAATACACATGGCTTTGCTTGACCTTGATGAGCTACTCTTTCATGGCCTCCTTATCCTCATCCTCATCTTGATTTTGGACTCTGTCCTGTGTTTTGTTAGCTATGTTATCTTGTATAAATTACCTGCCCTACTTCTTTTTTCTCAAATATCTCATCTGAAAACGGGGATAATATCTCTAGAAATCTCAGTATAAAACAGGATCATAAATATATATTACTTACCTTTTAGCATTTTTTCCTCCCATAAGTAAATACAGTTTTACGTTATGTTTGTGTTTTCCTCAAAGGTCCAAATTTTAATCCCTAAAACTTTTCATCAGAGGGACTCTTAACTTTCTTTCAGGAATCCCCAGAAATAAAAGTTTTACTGGACCACAGTAAATTCATGAAATATAAACTCACATATTTTCTACATTGACATCTTTTGAACTTGTCAAGAATTACCTGTAAGCCTAAAGAAACTGCTGTTGACCTTTGCTTATACCTCGAATTTACAGTTAAAGGTTTGGAAGGTCAATGGTCCATTATTTTTTCCACCTTTTATGTTTGGCCAGATAAACAATTGTAAGGGTCTAAAAGTACTAAAAATAACAGAACAGGTTAAAATGTCTGCTATTGCTCTGACATGTTGACTCTCACAAAGTCAACTTATAAAGCACTGTATTTAGTTGAAAGATTAAGTAACTCCTCTCTTCAAAGCACTCACCATCCTCCCCACCATCTTTAATTCTCCTAAATCATTATTTACACAGGTATATCTTTAGTAATATTCGAGTTTTTATACTATTTATTTTGATAATTTCCACTTTGATCACGATGTTGATAAAGAGATAGACAATAAAAAAATTTGTCTCCCAAAAGTATAAAGTAGACTGTCATCAACCAAGTTAAAGTAAACTTAAGAGAAAACATCCTGTATCAGTGGCAAGTGAAAAATTATGGCTTCAGATAATGATGATGAGCAATACACTTTTCCAAGATGTAATTTTGATTAGTTAAAATGAGTAAAAATTAGTTTTCTAATCTCACTGGAGTTTCCTGAGAACAGCCGTTCCAAAAGTCTGATAAAATCCATTTGGCATAGTAGTTCTGTAACTTTCCCATAACCTCACCCAGTGAATCTGATTGACTTCCTATAGCTTTAATCTGCTTGGGAAGATACACCAGTATAACTTCCATAATATAGAAGAAAGGAGAAAGCTGCAATTTCGAAACAGTCTTCCTTCATGTAATTTAGAAATACCTAATTTGTTTCTTCCTCCTATATATGGTCTTTGTAGTGTTGGATCTAGCAGTGAACCAGAAGAAGAGATGGGAAATGACAGACTGAGAATAAATTGCTCTCTGCATTTTACCTGGCAAAATATTTAGATAAGGAGGAAATGAAACCCCCTGGAAGTACTTCAAGACTATCATGACAAGGGCTAAAATGACAAAGCTAAAATTCTGATTGGTGATACCACTTTGCTCAAATAAAAGCTTTCCTCATTGCTGGAACCTTCAGTCTATGAATTCATTTTTTGTATTGAGCCCATCTGTTTTCTTGGCATTTGGCCATTTTTTCATGAAATACAAACATGTTAAAATTTGAAGGTTCCCCAGCTCCTTAAATCTTTTGCTCAAAGAACTTGTTAAATCTTTTTTTCATTTTGTGATATACATAGTATATTCTTTAGCATCTCCCTTAATTTCAACTTTGTCACTTCATACATCCTCCTTGTTTCCTAATTAAAAGAACTGTAAAAGGGGAAGGAGAGAGAAGAGAGAGAAAGAGAGAATTTGAGATGAGAAAGATGAACAAAGTCAAAAGTTAGATTTCTTGTTGTTTGCTTTTTTTTTTTTTTTTTTTTTAATTTTATGGTCACAGATGTGGTATATGGATGTCCCTGGGGCAGAAACTGAATGTTCGCTACAGCTGTGATCTTTACCACAGCTGCGGAGACACTGGATTCTTTAACCCACTGCACTGGTGGAGATCGAACCCATGCCTGGATCCACAGCAACCCAAGGTTCTGCAGTTGGATTCTTTTTTTTTTTTTTTTTCTTTTTTCTATTTCTTTGGGCCGCTCCCGCGGCATATGGAGGTTCCCAGGCGAGGGGTCCAATCGGAGCTGTAGCCACTGGCCTATGCCAGAGCCACAGCAACGCAAGATCTGAGGCACGTCTGTAACCTACACCACAGCTCACGGCAACGCCGGATCGTTAACCCACTGAGGAAGGGCAGGGACCGAACCCGCAACCTCATGGTTCCTAGTCGGATTTGTTAACCACTGAGCCACGACGGGAACTCCAGCAGTTGGATTATTAACTCATCGCACCACAGCAAGATTTCCAGATCTTTTTGTTATTATTTTAATTTTGTATCTTACTTGGAGTAAATATTTAACTCCAAATTCTGTTTGGAGGGAGTTGCAGTGATTAACAGGATCACCGTCAAACCTAAGGAAGTAAAAAGAAAACATGAGAAAGTAAGCATAAAAGAAAATTAAAAGCAGAATTGGAGTTCCCATTGTGGCTCAGTGGACCCTGACTGGTGTCCATGAGGAGGCAGGTTTGATCCCTGGCCTCGTTCAGTGGGTGAAGGATCCAGCGATGGTATGAGCTGTGGTGTAGGTTGTAGGCATGGCTGGGATCCCGTGTTGCTGGGGCTGTGCCATAGGCCAGCAGCTTCAGCTAGGATTTGACCCCTCGCCTGGGAACTTCCATATGCTGCAGTTGCAGCCCTAAAAAGATAATAAAAAATCAAAGCAAAATTGGCAAAGGAGAAGGGAAAAGAGCAAAAGACAAAAACACAAAGAAAAAAGAAAATTAGGTAGTAAGGCAATAATAACATTCAACATTTATTGAGATTATGTTTTGATCCTTTAATAGTCGCAACAATCTTGCGAATATTTCATCTTTAATTTTGCAGATCAAGATACCGAGTGGCATAGGGTTAAATAACTTTACATACATGGCAAAACCAGGATATACAGGAATGCTATTATCAATTACAATAGAATGGCTGGCCTGATTTTCTGAAGAATCTTTTTTTTTTGACTTTCATGATAAATACACCTCATGATAAAATTCTTCAGGGGTGAAGAATCACGTAGCTTCCAGGAATAACTGCCAAGGCACATAAATGCATGGTTGCCCTTTCATATAACCCTGGCTAAAAATTTACATTGAGTAACAGCCTAGTTTTAGACTCTTAGGCTTTTAGTTTGATAAATATTAGTATTCTTTGACACCTGAATGTATGCCAGTCATATTAGCAAAGATAATTAAATTTTTATTACCTGGTAGACTTTAAAATAATGTCCAAAATTTAAAGAGTTCATTATAATTAATAAAAGACCGTTTAAGTATGATGGACCTTTTCTAAGCATTCTGAAAATATGCTTGTTAATTCTTTAAATAAACCACAGGACAAAATTAAATCATGTAATTGGAAATAGTCATTTCAGAAGTCTATAATAAATTCAGTTCCCGAGAGTTAATACAGCTATCTCTGTGTATATTAAACAGTGAAAAGTAGATTGAGGGAGGTTTTAGATTTATCAATTAAGTGGTAAGTGTATCTCTAAAGATTTCATGGGGTTTTGATAAGCATCCATGGTTTCTGGAATTTCTTTGGATAATATCTCACACCAAATAAATTTTTAGTTAAAAAAATAAATTAGAATGTCCTATGAGACTGAGTTTTTACATATAAAGTAGGTAAACCTTACTCAGAGCTGCAATGACAAATGCTTTTTTGTATTGGCAATTATTCATTTACCCCTTAAGTACTAAATACCTGTAATGTAACTAACAAAGGCTCAGGCAATGAGGACAGAGATATCAATAAGACGTCACCACTTCCTCTCAAATAACTATATAACCTTCTGATAGATATGGCCTTGTGAAAAATAATTACACTTCTGAGAAGTGCTAAAAGAGGATATGTGTAAGATAAAATTTAGAGGATGGAAATTTCAGCCAGGAGTTAGGGTTGAGGAAAGAGCATGGGCAGGGAAATACTCTTGAGAAGAAATGGCATTTTAGCAGAAAATTTGAGTAAATTAATTAGACAAAACAAGTTTTCTCCAAGAGCCTTTCATTGTTGCGGTGTTATTGGCAAATTGTCTCTTCAAAGTCCTATCTCCTATTCCTGCTCTTTCCTCTCTCACCCCTAACTAGTACCACAGCTTGGCATTCTGGGAAACTGTTGAAAAGCTGCTTTTGTTTATTTTTTAATGAGATATAATGTTGGCATTACTTTCCATAGAAAAGCCACTGTTCTCAAGCACAGGAAAGTCTCTTTGTTAATCAAAACCCTTAAATTATAGGATTATTCACCCACTATAAAGTGAACCTCTGAAATAAGAGGCACTCAAAAACTTTCAGAGCAGACAAAAAATGTCTGACCCTAGGTTTCGCCTAGAATGAGCCTATAAGTGATTTTTCACCTTCCCAAGAAAGAAGATTATGACCTGTCCCTGTATCTATTTATTCAGCCTTTCTTAGCTTCCCAAATATCAGCACTTGCCCCTAAAAACTCACCTTCACTCACTCAACCTCAGTCCTTCCCTGGTCCACTTTATATTTTTGTCTCTTGACTTGTATCAGCTAAAAGACTAGAAGAATTTCTCTTGTAATGGCTCTCATAACTCTATGCAGTTACTGCTTCATGTAAGTTCTGCCAAACTGTCTGAGTTCTGTTAGGCATGTTTCTGGAGCCTTAAACTTAGAGATTTTTTTTCCTTTTATTGGCTCTAGGTACATCAAAGCAGTCTTTAGCATAGCTACAAATGCATCTTAAATTTTATTCTTCTGCAGAAGTATGCCTTTTAGCTGCCTTGTTATTGTATTATAATTCATTTTTATTGTAATAAATGCACAATAACAAAGATACATTAAAGAATTTCTTCAAGCTGTAAAAAATGTGTTAAAGAAGTTCACTTTTCAGCATATTAAATTGTCAGAAGAATAAACTTATTAGCAAAGTCATGGGATTTCAGAATGTCATAAAACTAGATGCCATTTTTATTTTGAGGATAGAGAAAGTGAGACTCCAAGTCTCACTACCCAAATTTTTAACTTGTTTTCTTTTTTAAACTTGGTAACTGTTTATAGCATGTTTCATACTTTCTTTGAATGTGTTTAATTTTTAGAATCCAAATTTAAAAAATAATTGGTAGGGTTTCCCCCTGACATTTTTAAAGATTTTTCAGTTGTCCAAAAAGAACCCCAAAACATATAAAAGTATCCCCCCAAATACCTGATTTAAAGAAAAAGTAGACATTTCTCTTTTTTATGATAAATTACTAAGTATTTTATTCTGTCTTATAGATGGATAGCTCATTAACAGCAACCCATGGGGGAAAAAATACATAAGCAAAATGCTAAAAACTTGTAATACATCTAGCCTGGTAGTTGAAGTATCTCCTCATTACTTTTTGTTGCTTGTTCAGGAAGAATAAGACAGTGTTTGCTTTTACCTATTCTAATCAAAAGATTTGAATTAATTTGCTAAAAGACACAGAGAAAGAACATGTCAGAAGAGAGGAAGTATTAAGTGGTATCTATAAACTGGAGGGAGAATACCCAGGGGAGGATGTAGCACAACCATACCATCAAGATTCCACCTGGATCCAGATACCAAACAAACAGGAAAAACAGACTCCAGCAGGGATGAAGGCCCCAGGACCAAGATAATTCAAGGAGCTAAAAAACTTTAGGGTCAAAAGGATTGTTAAATTCACACTTAATGACCTAAATCCTCCTTCCCTGTTTCCCAAGCCCCCTTTCCTTTTTTTCTTCAGACTACATGGCCTATCACACAAAACCCTAAGTATAAGAAAGCCCTTGCCCCAATAGCAGGGAGCCTGAGTTCTCTCTGCTCAGTGCTCCCAGCCACTCTCTTGGTTGATAAACCTGCTTGAGATCTCACTGCTCCCCTTTGTTTTTCTTGACTCTACTGTCCTAACAGAAAGCACTTTTCCAGGGGAAATGAAAGAAGGGAAAATATAGTGAGGTCATAAAACAAGCCTCCATGATGCTTGTCTTAACATGATTTACTGCTGTAGTTGAGAGCAAGACCTCTGACCTTCCATTTTTCTACTTTTTGCAACATTTACTCACAGGTAAAACCACATCAGATTTCAGTGTAATTGACCAAACAGTATTCTTCAAATTAAGCTTTCTGCTACATTCATTCATTCATTCATTCATTAATCAACACTCCGGAAAAAATCCAGTTCTTTTTAGTTGCATATTCTACAGTTTGTCCTACTGAGTAATAGCAGTTATCCAGGGAAAGCCATTTCCATTGTTCTCATAGGTAGTCAAAAAAGAGAACTCTAAATAACAGTTGATCAGAAATAAAAATAATGATGGAATAAAAGTAATAACAATTTAAGAAATGAAATCCATACTACCTCTGTCTCAGTATGGCATCTTCTGCATGAATCTTTTTATTTCTTACATTACTAGTTGTATCATTATATTTTTTCTACAAACAGATGACATCTAGAACAGTTGAACAATATGTTTTTACTCTCTGGAAAATGATGAAAAAAATTTCTGCTACATACTATCACATTTTATCTTGGCTTTTTCATATGATATGAATATTTAAGCCTATTCTCAAATTGATCTTTATGTTTACCTGTTAATGAGAAACATTTCTAAAACTACATAAGAAGCCAAAAATTTCTAGCAGATTTTGTGCAAACTGAAAACATCATCAAAGAATGATAGTTTTCATATCAAATTAATATCAAACAGTAAGATATCATTTAGTCTTTAGGAAAGGATATGCAGATGGGAAGAAGACCTAATTTATTTTTCAACAGAAAAGGGAAAATCTTGTGTCAGAAAGTGTGATTAAAATGTAACACTTGCCTGTTAGTGAGACTGCAGAATAGATGGGAATTTGGAAAGTAAGTGCTAGGTGAAAACTTATTATGCATATGCTCTCTAATTTGCCATGCTCAATCATTTTCAAATTGTGATCACCTAAAGTAAAAATGGAACAGCTGTTATTAGGATCCAGTAGTGTGAAGGAAAAAAAACTACATTTGACCTCAGGACTGTAAAAAGACTAAAATTAAGCCCATCTTTATAAGTTAAATTTCAAGATTCAGACACATCATGGACCAACAAAATTTTAATGAAAATGTAGCATAATTTAATCCTAAAAAAATGCATACTGATCTCTAATATTATCAAATAGCTATTTTTAATGCTTTGAAATTTAAAAAGAATATACATTTGATCAGAAACAAAAAGATGTTTCAGGAACTAGAAAAATTGTTTGTATATTATAAAATCAACATTTATGGCACAATGAAAACATCAATTATTTGAAAGGATTATAGTGATAAAATGTAATATTAATTCAACACATATTTATTGAGTGCTGTAGTAGCTTACTATTGCTATTTAACAAATTACCACTAACAAAGTGGCTTAAAATAACCGTTTATTAGCTCACAGTTCTCTAAATGAGAAGTCCAAGCATGGTGTGCCAGAGTTCTCTAGTTTGGTTCTCAAAGTATTACACACACACACACACACACACACACACACACACACACACACACACGTAAGTTAGAAGATGTATTATATGAATTGGCTCACACGATTTTGAGCCAATTCAAGAGAAGATTCCACAGTCTGCTATCTGGAGCCAGAGAACCAGGAAAATCTAGGGAATAACACTCCAAAGGCCTGAGAAACTGGGGAGCTGATGGTATGACTCTGGGAATACTCTGAAAGCCACCAACTAGGAGCACTTATGTCTGAGGGCAAGAGAAATGAATGCCTCAGCTTACAGAACGGGAAAGTGGCCCTTCCTCTGTCTTGTGTTCTGAGGGAGTCCTCAGTGGACTGATTGATGCCCACCCACAATGGGGAGAGCATCTGCTTTACTCAGTCCACCAATTCAAATGCTAACCTCTTCTACAAAGGCCCTCTCAAGCACACCCAGAAATGTTTTACTGGCTACCTGGGCATCCCTTAGCTCAGGCAAGTTGACACACAAAATTAACATTGAGCGACTGTGAAGCTAGGAGATCCCGGCCGGGAGGACGTCGGATCTCGTTGTTCTCCCAATCTTTCGACCCTCCCCCAAAGCCCCTCAGTAAAGTGTATTGATCTCAAAAAAAAAAAAAAAAAAAAAAAAAAAAAAAAAACAACAACATTGACAGGGTTCAACTTAGCTGAGTTCTCCTCTCATGACTCTGAGGAAAAATATGCTTGCAAGTAAGATCATTGGCAGAATTCAGTTTCTTGCTGCTGTAGAATTGAAGTTCCCATTTTCTTGCGGGCTGTCAGTTAAGGGTAATTCTCAGTTCCTAAAGACCGTGTTCTGGAGCTCCAGTGGGGGCTCAGCAGTCAATGAACCAATTAGTATCCATTAAGTTGCAGGTTCGATCCCTGGCCTTGCTCAGTGGGTTAAGGATATGGCAGTGCTGTGAGCTGTGGTGTAGGTCTCAAAGGCAGCTGAGATCCTGTGTCACTGTGGCTGTGGTGTAGGCCAAAGGCTACAGCTCCAGTTTAACCTCTAGCCTGGGAACCTCCATGTGATGTCAATGTGGCCCTAAAAGGACAATTAAAAAAAAAAAAAGACTGCTCTCATTCCTTATCACTCAGACCATCCATCTCCAGACCTTGGGACACCAATAATCAGAGTTTGGAGCACAAGCAGAAGACTGCAAAGAAGTACTGGCCAAGGAGGTAGGAAGAAAACCCTTAGAATATGATATCATTAATGCAAGTGAAACGTGTGTTTCAAAGAAGAGAAAGTGTTACACTCTGTCAAATGCTGTTAATAGGCCAAGTAAAATAAAAACTGAACAAACCACTGGATTTGGCAATGTGCAGAACAGGGTTTACCTTAGCAACAGCTTGGAGTAAAATTTAAAGAGAAAAAAGAGAAGAGATATTGAAGATAACGCAGATGTGAAGACAACTTCTTTAAGAAGTTTCACTGTAAAGAGAAACTCAGGGAGAGAGAGAGGTATTACAGTTCAGGAAAAGTGCGATCAAACTGTTTTTACATGAGAAAAATAACAGAATGTTTGTACGCTAATGGGAATGATCCTCTGCAATGTAAAAAAACTGATGATGCTTTTGAATGATATTTTTGAGTAAGCAAGAGGGAAAAGGATCTTAGGCACAAGTGGAGGAGTTTACCTTGGTGTAGAGCAAAGAGAGTCCTTCCACAGTAATAGAAGTGAAGTCAGAGTAAGGATTATCCAGGAACATATATGCTGGTAGCTAGGTAGATGTGGTAGGTGCTTAGTGATATTTTTCTTTTTCTTTCTCTCTCTCTCTCTTTTTTTAACTTTTTTTTTTTTTTTTTTTTTTTTTTTTTTTTTTTTTTTTTAAGGGCTGTACCCACCACATAGGGAGGTTCCCAGGCTAGGGATGGGATCAGAGCTATAGCCGCTGGCCTACATGACAGCCACAGCAATGCCAGGTATGAGCTGAGTCTGTGACACCTCAGCTCACAGCAATACAGGATCCTCAACCCACTGAGAGAGGCCAGGGATAAAACCCTCATCCTCATGGATACTAATCAGATTTGTTTCCACTGAGCCATGATGGGAACTCCCAGTGATGTTTTTCTGATAGCTTATGTTTTCTTGGTGATATTAGATTATCAATAAAGGCTTTGAAGATATGAAAATCTAGTGTAGTAGAAAGAGCTTCCCTGAAGGAGTTAGGAAGACTGGATTCTTAAATTTTGCTGCCCTGAAATAAGCTTGTGGTTAATTTGGAGAGCCATGTTGAGCCATGTACTGCCTTTGTGACTCTACTCTTCTATCTGCAAAGGGAAAGGATTTAGAAACTTACGTTCGCATCTCTCCTAATGCCAAAACATTAATATTTTTATTATAATAATGTTACATAATCACTAATATTCAATATAAATACATATTACAATTAAGATTATTATATATTATTTTTACTGACACAATTATTGTTAATTTTTAACTGCAAAAATAACAGGACTTATTTTTAATATGAAGGATATATAGGTAAATTAGCTTCACATATCTCATGAAAAATACTATGGAATCAAATTTTACTGATTCTAGATAAGACTTGCTTACCTAAAATTTAAAGAATTTAAGCACAGAAGAGACCTTAGAGGTAATCTAAGAACTTCGTGTCTCAAAGGAGGAAACTGAGACCTAAAGAAAATGAAGAAACCAGTCCCAAGTACATATCTCTATCACCACACCAAGAGATAGTTGCTGGATCTCCTAGATGCCAAATGAGTGCTTTTGCATTATGCCAAGTAATAGACATTTATTCCTCAACATAGCTCTGCATCTTTTTTTTTTTTTTTTGATTTGGATTATACTTGTTTACTGTTTATAGTAAGAGTTAAATTTTCTGATAAATACCTTTCCGCCTTTGTTAATTTAAACATAGCATGTCTCTCACCCATTCAGCAATCAACAAGTATATACTGAATATTACTACGTGTGTATTTCTATTTCAAAATTGAGGATGCAGCAATAAACTCAGTATATAACGTCATTGCTCTCATGGAGCTTAATTCTAGTAATATAAATCTGTTCTCATTCCAGGATAAATCAATACGTTCAACTAACATTCCTTCATCTTCTCACATAATTCAAGAACATGGAACACTCGGCTAGGTGCTAGTGGATAGACACAAGCATAAGATGTGGTCCCTGTACTCAAAGGACTGATAGCATATCAAAGCAGACAAAAGGAGGAAGACAACTACAATTGACATTGATAAATGCTGGGACAGGAATGTACACAAAGGAGAAATTCTAATTAAGACCAAGAAGTCAAATCTAGCTTCCTGGTATGGCTGATATCTGTGTCCAACAGGATCAAAGATGTGTGAAGAAATTAACCCACTGAAAGTGGGGAGTTAAATAGCTTTTCAAGTCAAGTGAAAAGGCCAAAGGCAAGGAGTAGATTGTACAAGGTAGAGATGCAAGGCATTCTGTTAAATGAGCACGCCAGGCAAAGAGATAGAGGAGATTGGCATGAAGTTATTTTTATTTTGTTAATTAATAACTCCTTTTTGTCCTTTTTTTTTTTTTTTTTTTTTTTTTTCCTTTTTAGGGCTGTACCTGTGGCATATGGAACTTCCCACGCTAAGAGTTGAATTGGAGCTACAGCTGCGGGCCTACACCGCAGCTACAGCAATGCCAGATCTGAGCCTCACCTACCACCTACACAAGAGTTCATAGCAACACTAGATCCTTAACCCACTGAGAGAGGCAGGGATTGAACCTACATCCTCATAGATACTAGTCATGTTCGTTACTGCTGAGCCATGATGGAACTCCAATAACTCTTTATTTAAATGTTCCAACAATCCCAAACCCTATTTAAAAATGAAAGTCGCAGAGCACTCCCAATATAAGCACATAAAACCCTCATGATTAGTATCACAATTCACAATCCAGCTCTTAACTCTGAAAAAGAAAAGTACAGAAGTCATTCGAGACCTCACAACTTAACCTCATTTCTGTATTAGACTTGCACAAGAACCTGGAGAGGTCGCCTATGGGAATTGTGTTTGTTAAGCTTTTGCAGTGTGCCAGGAATCAAGCTAAGCCCTTGTTCTTCATAACAATCTTACAATTCTGCTTGGCCAATTATTTTAGCCTCATTTAACCAGTGAGAAAAAAATGAAATTCATTCATACAGTCAGTAACCACTGACACTACCTTGTGCATAAGAAGTGGTATTGAAAATTCAAAGGCAGGATTTAATTATTACCCTAACACATATTTAAAAATCTTACTTTTTTTGATATGTTTTTTGTTCCATTTGTTTTTACTTTGTTTCGGGGGGGATTCTAAAATGGTCTGGCTATAGAATGGATTTAGAAAGAATGGATGAGTAAGAGAAGACGATATTGGTGGCAGAGAGATGTTTTGAAGGGTCCTTTAAAAGGCTCTAAAAGTAATGATGATATAAATTAAAGTAATAGTACAAGGTATGGTTAGGATAAGATATGTTCAGGAAATACTAAAGAAGTTCAGTTGCAAGTATTTGGTGACAAAATATGGAACATGATGGACTCAGGTGTTCCATTACTAAATTTGGGAATACAGGATGATAAATGTGATGGGTTGAATTGTATTCCCCAAAACGGTATTTTGAAGCCCTAACCTCTGAAATCTGTGAATGTGTTATTATTTGGAAGGAGAGTTTTAGCAAATAACAAGTTAAGGCCATACTGCATTAGATCAGACCCTAAACCCAATGACTAATACCCTTAAAGAAGAGGCTAGGCCACATGGAGACATATGATGGAAAGCAGGCCATGTGAGGAGGGGAACAAAGATTAGTGTGGTTCAGCTAATAGCCAAAGAACACCATGATCTCCCCTCACAAGGAAAGAGGGATGTAATGATGGAATGAATTAGCTCTCTGAGCTTCCAGCAGGAACCAACCCCGAAAACAATTTGATTTTGGAGTTCTTGCCTCTAGAACTGTGACAGAAAAAAATTTCTATTGTTTTAAGCCACCTAGTTTGTGGTAATTTGTTATGGAAGACCTAGGAAAGTAACATAGAAAGCAAGATTTTGATAGGGAGAGGAGATGTTACTGATTCAGATTTTTATTGGTTATATTTGAGGTCATTGTGGAGAAATCCAAAAGAAATTAATAATATGAAATTTGAAGGTAAGGAAACATATAATAGCTGAATTCATAGATGCATTTTCTTCTTGAATCTTTCTTCAATTAATTTAAAATGATTGGCTCTGTTATGTCATTTAGTTCTCAGATTAAATATCATTTCAACAGGGAGACCTTATCTGATCGTCTAAAGTAGACATTCAGCTACACCTATATGTTACATATTTTGACTTTCTTTATAGTTCTTATTCTATATTTTCTCCTTCCTTTTTTGCATCCTTTTCCCTTCCTCATAAGGAGGCTTTTGGGTGTGGGAATGTTAGGAATGAAATAATATACAGCCTTGGAACCCATCACTTCACTCTATTCCTTGAGTTGCCTAGGACACTGCCTTCACTAAGGAGATGAGAAGTGCTCTCATGGAGTTCCCATCGTGGCGCAGTGGTTAACGAATCCGACTAGGAACCATGAGGTTGTGGGTTCGGTCCCTGCCCTTGCTCAGTGGGTTAACGATCCGGCGTTGCCGTGAGCTGTGGTGTAGGTTGCAGACGTGGCTCGGATCCCGCGTTGCTGTGGCTCTGGCCTGGGCCAGTGGCTACAGCTCCGATTGGACCCCTAGCCTGGGAACCTCCATATGCCGTGGGAGCGGCCCAAGAAATAGCAAAAAAAAAAAAAAAAAAAAAAACAGAGAGAGAAGTGCTCTCATGATGGTGGTACCAGCATCACTGACAAGCTCAGTAGAAGCGGCGCGCTAGAGTTCTGGCAGTGATGGAAGGGCTGCTCCTGTCAAATATCAGAGTCTAATGGTAAAACAGGATGGGAGAGGCAGTTGTGAACTCAAAGCTGTAAGCCTCAAGGTAGATGTAATTTAATTTATGGGCAGCAAGAGTAAAGTGACAACTAGGCTGTATTGACCCACAAGCATCTATAGCAATGGGTGAATTTGTTCCTGAGGGTAAAATAGATGGACAGCCACTTAATGTTTTACTATATTTATATAATCAGAAGAAATCATGAAGGCTAATGCCAGTCACTGGAGTACACTCTTACAGCTTCTCACCAGTTGCTGCATCTACACCTGTTCTCAGTCTCAAATAGGCTTCCTTGCAAACACAGACACAACACATTGAGGATATGGGTGATACAGAATAAAACTGTGGAAAAAATTAGAAACTATACATAGTGTGGAACATCCATAAGCTAAGAAAAAACAAAAAGATGAACGTAGTAGCAGGGACACAAATTATGTCCTCAGATTTAGATAAGAATTTGACAGAAGTGGAAGATTGAACTATGCTTTAAGCTTTAAGTAAAATTTTAGCATAGAGTAACCTTTTAACTATTTTTTTTTCGGTAAACAGTAATAGAATAACCAGCTCCAACTTCAAGTATATTACATATTGGACTGTGGTTTCAATTTGTGTAACACTTTGCTGAAGAATCAAGTTAATCAAGAGATTGTCCTATGTAAGAATTTGTCTGCTCAGTGTTCATTAAGTACATTCAGGTCCAGGTCAAATAACGGCAGGATTAAATATAAGCTAAAATGGAATACATTTTAATACAACCTTCTTTAGGAATAAAATCTTTTCACTCTTCAAGATAACTTGACGTAAAGTAGAAGAATCGTTAGATGGATACCATAATTTAATTCTAAGAAGAATGACTATCAGGATGAACTAAAGGTGAGGACAGAGAGCTACACTTGTTAGAATTCATGCCACTACTTTGGACCTTACATTTCTGCTCTTTTTAAATACCTTACATCATTCACAAAGATTTGTAAGAACAACTTAGCTTCAGATATGGTGGAGTATTGAACGAGTATTGGGTTAAATCATAAGACACTGATGTTTTCCTCTGTTAAAAATTGAAGGCAAATTGTGTTGGCTTCTGCATTAATCTAAACTAGAAATATATTGTTTTCACAATTTGGGTAGGATTTTAGAATACTGCAAAACCGTGATAAATATATCAGCCTTTTTCTTTAGCAGTACTATACTAGACATGCTTTGCATTTAGGATTGGATGTTTCTAACTGGCCATCAAATCCTGTATATAGAGTGTTCCTGCATGAAACTATGAAAGGCAGTAGGAATTCATAGGATTCTAGCAACAAAATTCTGCCCCACGTCCCTACCTTACAAGCACCTAAATTATACTACCGTTTTGGAATTGAGTGCCTTGCATGAAGCCCTGAGCTGTTACTGCCTCTGGGGTTTATTTATATGTATCCTACTGCCAAAAGATTAAGACATGGTTGCTAGTATTAAAACCCATCTCTAACAAAAAGTCTTAAAACTGAATCTACTACTAATTAATGTGATTTTAGTACAGCTACAGCCACTAAGCTCCACATTCCTCGTTTATAACATGAGAAAGGGATTTTTAGAGAATATAATTAGTGTATAAATCTTTAAAAAATATTTATTTAGCAGTAAATATTCAGTGTTCACCATCATGAAAGTGCTTTCATAAAAATGGTATGTTATTAAAATAAGACCACACTAAAGATGGTTAATATGTCTTAGCGGCAATTCTTACTTTACATTTTACCCACCTCCATACTGTTAGACTTTAGGTCTGCTTTGTAGAATATGTCAGATTCTATGGCCCAACTCTCCCCATACTTAACGGCTTCTAATGACTCATGAACTGCTATCATCAGAGTCTGTGCTAGATCCAAACAAAATTGAAGCCTCATCTGCATGTTTTTTTCCATACTGAAGTAGTTTGCATTCGTGAGCTCCTTGTTCCAGCTTCTCCATATCTGAAAACCATTTAAGCTCTGACCCGACATCATGTTTGGTCCTCTGCCAGCTTTGGGCATCACAATTTGTAAACGTTCTTTTGTGTATAGCTTTTCATATCTACATCCATTTTTTTTCACGTTATATACATTATTTTTTCTTCTATTCTGAATTTAATTCTTCTGCCATGTCACTGTTACCCCTGACTTTTTCTATACTTTAATGCAACAGTGTAAAAAATACATAAATGAAAATAACTTCAGATCTCTGTACAATCATATCCCTTATAAGACGTCTTGTTTAGTCCTAGAAACAATTGTCAATCACAAAATCATTTTGTAAGCTTCTACTTCAACACTAACGTTTATAGTACCACATTCACCATTAGTAATGTCCCACAGTATTGCTAGCTTTAAGTAAATCTTAAATGTAAATAGAACAAACAGATTTTCCAAATTACAAAAAAATAGTTTTAAATTGGTTATTTTCTTATTTGAAGAAAAAAAAAAGATTAGCAAGTAAGTCAACTTTAGCCATATAGCCAATGACTTTGGGTTCTTTTTTTACTCATACATATATATTTATTATTATTATTATTATTTGTCTTTTTGTCTTTTTAGGGCTGCACCTACGGCATATGGAGGTTCCCAGGCTAGGGGTCCAATTGGAGCTGTAGCCACTGGCCTTCACCACAGCCACAACAGGGGGAGATCTGAGCCACGTCTGTAACCTACACCACAGCTCAGGGCAATGCTAGATCCCTAACCCACTGAGCGAGACCAAGGATGGAACCCATGTTCTCATGTATACTAGTCGGGTTCGTTAAATGATGAGCCATGATGGTAACACATTGGCCTGTATGTATCACCTGATAACTTGAAGTATATTTGTTTACCTCTAAAATATTTCCCTTATAGATATATTTCAGAAATCCAAGTCAATCCTTTATATACATGCAAGACTTCTAGAATTGTGCTAAAAGTAAATAGAAATAGGTAATTGAAAATAAGATAATCTTATTAAAGAAAGGATTACTTAAAACTAGGAGAAGGTTCATTGATAGTTCAGAAATTATCTCTTTTTTAACCAGATGAACAATGTGTGTGACATGAACCTGTTTGGTCTCTCTTCCCTGCCTGTATTTTCCTTTCTTTTTTTCTTTCTTCTTTTTCCTGTCCGTATTTCTTTCTCCCATGTACACCTTTTTATTTCCATCTGAATTTCCCTTCTCAATTTTCTTTTTACAGTTTCTCTGCCCCATCCTTTTCTTCTTTGTCATTAAATGTCATGTAATATAAAATGTAGATATTTTAATATTGTACTTGATTATAATATTCAAAAATTGAAATGCTTTATTTTTAATAAAGATTAATTTTTTAAATAAATAAATTGGTTAGAAGACAAATATTCTTGTATTACTTTTGTGCTTCTAAAATTCCCCCATTAGGATACCTAGTCTTAGACTGATTTCTTAATGCAGCCCTGTACTTCTAAACCTTCTTTTTTTTTTTTTTTTTGGTCATTTCAATAAATTTGGTGTCCTAACAAGCCACTAGAGTGATCTTTTCCTCAGATTGGTCTCTATCTTGATGACCAACATTTTAAAAAGCTTTATCAGGATTAAATATCATGTCACAAACTTCACATATTTAAACTGTATACAATCTCTTGATATAGAACCTAATGGAAGATAGTATGAGAAGAAGAATTATATATGTATGACTGGGTTACTTTGCTGTACAGCAGAAGTTGGCACAACACTATAAATCAACTCTACCTAAATAAAAAATAAAGCATATGATATGACATATTTAAACATATTAATACAACTGTAAAACCATCAATATAATGATCAATCAAGGTAGTAAACCTGACCATCTTTCAACCCCCACTGTCTTTTTCCTCTCCTCCACTGCTGGTCGGCTAATTCACTGTGTTTAGAAAACACAGTGAATTAGCTGTGTTTTCTAAAAGTTTCTACAAATTATTACTTTTTTTTGGTCTGACTTCTTTCACTCAGATATTTTGACTTTGATTCATGTTACTGCCTATATAGTCTATTTGTAAGTGATTTCTTACATGGTAATTGTCAAGTTGGTCCATGTATTTGATCACCCTGGATAAGTGACTAAGCATAAAAGCTCTGAGAATGGTAATGAATCAACCTAGACACTTACCTTTGGGGTATATGAACTTGAGGTAAAAATAGAAGAATTGGCAGGAACAGGATCTATTAAATACACTGAAAAGGAGACAGGTTTTCCCTGTTTCCTCAAACTGGCAAGCAATATGACAAGAGTAGTGATTTCATTCATAACGTAAAATCTTGGCGTTTAAGTCCTTACCAATTCATAAGGATGATTCACTCTGTGTTTTGAAAACCAGTCTTTCAGCTGAAAATAAGTGTGTTTGTATATACATGTTTAAATATAAATGTACACATTTAATTCTTTCCTTAGGTGCATGTCAATTAAATTGATACCCAAATGAGGCCATCTACATATTGTCTCTTCTGCCATTTGGTGTTTTAGGCAAAGAATGAATCATTTATTCTAACATCCTAGAAGTATTTTCTTTCAGTGTGATAAATTAGTTGATGAAGGAAAGCATAATATTAATACAGAGCTCCAGATACAAAAGTTAAAAGAGTAATTTAAAAATCACCATTTTTAACCTGTACCGAAGTTGGTCTATGCAATGATTACTAGTGAAAATTAAGCCCTATAAAAAGTAAAATCCTGATGGGAAATTTCATGATGAGTAAATAAAGATGTCACTATATGAATCCATTGATTGGTATTTGCATCACTAAAAGTTTGAGGTATACAATATAGTGATTCGGTATTTTTTTAGACTATAATGCATCAAAAATTATTGTAAGATAATAAGTATAATTCTTTGTGCTATACAACATATCCATGTTATTTTATACATAGTAGTTTGTATCTCTAAATCCCACACCTATTATTTGACTTTGTATCCTTTCCTTCCCCACTTTAGTAACCACAAGTTTATTTTCTTTTTTGTTTGTTTGTTTTTGTTTTTGTTTTGTCTTTTTGCCTTTTCTAGGGCCGCTTCCTGCAGCAAATGGAGGTTCCCAGGCTAGGGGTCCAAATGGAGCTGTAGCTGCCGGCCTACTCCAGAGCCACAGCAACGTGGGATCCGAGCCACGTCTGCAACCTACACCACAGCTCACGGCAACACTGTATCCTTAACCCACTGAGCAAGGCCAGGGATCGAACCTGCAACCTCATGGTTCCTAGTCGAAACCATTAACCACTAAGCCATGAAGGGAACTCCTCACAAATTTTTTTTTCTGTATCTGTTAATCTGCTTATGTTTTTCATATACATTCATTTGTATTTTCTTCAGATTTCACATAAAAATGATATCATACAGTATTTGTCTTTCTCTGACTTGTTTCATTAAGCACAATATTTTTGTTTTTTAAATTTATTTTAAAGATTACTTTTATTTGTTTTTGAAAACAAATTTTATTTTTTTCCATTGTACAGCATAGGGACCAAGTTACACATACATGTAGACATAATTTTTTCTCCCATTGTTGTGTTGCGATGTAAGTATCTGGACATAGTTCTCAAAGATACACAGCAGGATCTCATTATAAATCCATTCCAAGAGCAATAATTTGCATCCATTAACCCTAAGCTCCCAATCTCTCCCACTCCCTCCCTCTCCCCCTGGGCAGCCACATGTCTATTCTCCAAGGCTGTGATTTTTTCTATGGAAACATTCATTTGTGCTGTATATTAGATTTCAGTTATAAGTGATATCATATGGTATTTGTATTTCTCTTTCTGACATTTCGCTCAGTATGAGAGTCTCTAGTTCCATCCATGTTGCTGCAAAGGGCATTATGTCATTCTTTTTTATGGATGAGTAGTATTCCATTGTGTTTATATACCACATCTTCCTAATCCAATTGTCTGCCAATAGACATTTGGGTCATTTCTGTGTCTTGGCTATTGTGAACATGCGGGTACATGTGTCTTTTTCAAGGAAAGTTTTGTCCAGATGTGTGCCCCAGAGTGGCATTGCTGGGTCATATGGTAGTTCTATGTGTAGATTTCTAAGGTACGTCCATACTATTCTCCATAGTGGCTGTACCAACTTACATTCCAACCAACAGTGCAGGAGGGTTCCCTTTTCACCACAACCCCTCCAGCCCTTGTTATTTGTGGACTTATTGAAGATGGCCATTCTGACTGGTGTGAGGTGGTGTTTTAATTTTCATTTCTCTAATAATGAGGCGTGTTGAGCATTTTTTCATGTGCTTGTTGGCCATCTGTGTATCTTCCTTGGAGAAATGTCTATCCAGGTCTTTTGCCCTTTTTCCACTGGGTTATTGGCTTTTTTGCTGTTGAGTTGTATAAGTTGATTGTATATTATAGAGATTAAGCCCTTGTCCATTGCAGCATTTGAAACTATTTTCTCCCATTCTGTAACTTGTCTTTTTGTTTTCCTTTCCTGTGCCAAAGCTTGTCAGTTTGATGAGGTCCCATTGGTTTATTTTTGCTCTTATTTCTGTTGCTTTGGGAAACTAACCTGAGAAAATATTCATGATGTTGATGTCAGAGAGTGTTTAGCCTATGTTCTCTTCCAGGAGTTTGATGGTCTTGACTTACGTTTAAGTCTTTCAGCCATTTTAATGTTATTTTTGTGCATGGTGTGAGGATGTGTTCTAGTTTAGCTGATTTGTCCAGCTAGTTTAGCTGTCCAGGTTTCCCAGCAATTCTTCCTGAATAGACTGTCTTTTTCCCATTTTATGCTCTTGCCTCCTTTGTCAAAGATTAATTGACCATAGGTGTCTGGGTTTATTTCTCCATTCTCTATTCTGTTCCATTGGTCTGTATGTCTGTTTTGGTACCAGTACCACACTGTTTTGTTGATTATGGCTTTGTAATATTACTTGAAGTCTGAAAGAGTTGTGCCTCCTGATTGATTTTTGTTTCTCAGCATTACTTTGGCAATTCTTGGTCTTTTGTGGTTCCATATAAATGTTTGGATTGTTTTTTGTAGTTCTGTGAAAGAAGTCATGGGTAATTTGATAGGGATTGTATTGAATCTGTAGATTGCTTTGGGTAGGATGGCCATTTTTACAATATTAATTTTTCCAGTCCAGGAGCTTGGAATATCTTTCCATTTCTTTATATCTTCCTTAATTTCCTTGATTATTGTTTTATAGTTCTCAGCATATAGTCCTTTACCTCCTTTATTCCAAGGTATTTGATTTTTTGAGGTGCAATTTTAAAAGGTATTGTATTTCTGTATTCATTTTCTACTATTTTTTTTTTTTTAGTATACAGAAATATGACTGATTTCTGAATGTTAATCTTATATCCTGCTGCTTCACTGAATTTGTGGATCAGTTCAAGTAGTTTTTGGGTTGAGTCCGTAGGGTTTTCTATGTATAGTATCATGTTGTCTGCATACAGTAACAGTTTTACCTTTTCTCTTCCTATTTGGATGCCGTTTATTTCTTTTGTTTGCCTGATTGCTGTGGCTAGGACTTCCAAAACTATGTTGAATAGCAGTGGTGAGAATGGGCATCCCTGTCTTGTTCCAGATTTTAGTGGGAAGCCTTTCAATTTTTCTCCCTTGAGTATTATATTTGCTGTGGGTTTGTCATAAATGGCTTTGTTAGGTTAAGGATTGTTCTCTCTGTACCCACCTTGGTGAGAGTTTTGTTCATGAATGGATGTTGGACTTTGTCAAATGCTTTTTCTGCCTCTATTGAGATGATCGTATGGTTTTTGACTTTTCTTTTGTTAATGTGGTGTATGACATTGATTGATTTGCATATGTTGAACCATCCTTGTGAACCTGGAATGAATCCCACCTGGTCATGGTGTATGATATTTTTTACATGTTGTTGGATTCAGATAGCTAAAATTTCATTGAGAATTTTTGTATCTATATTCATCAAAGATACTTGCTGATAGGTTTCTTTTTTGGTGGTGTCTTTGCTTTTGGAATTAGGGTGATGGTAGCATCATAGAATATCTTTGGCAAGGTTACTTCTTCAAACTTTTGGAAAATTTTAAGGAGGTTGGGCACCAGATCCTCTGTGTATGTTTGGTAGAATTCTCCTGTGAAGCTGTCTGGTCCTGGACTTTTATTTGTAGGGAGTATTTTTATGACATATTCAATTTCATTTCTCATGATCTGTTTGTTCAGTTGGTCTGTTTCTTCTTGATTCAGTTTTGGCAGGCTGTAAGTCTCTAGAAAGTTGTCCGTTTCTTCCAGATTGTCAAATTTGTTGGCATATAGTTGTTCATAGTATTCTCTTATGGTTTTTTGTATTTCTGCTGTATCCATTGTGATTTCCCCTTTTTCATTTTTAATTTTGTTTATTTGGGTTCTTTTTCTTCTTAGTGAGTCTAGCCAAAGGTTTGTCAATTTTGTTTACCTTTTCAAAGAACCAGATCTTGGTTTTATTAATTTTCTCTATTGTTTTTTGAATCTCTATTTTATCAATTTTCTCTTTGATATTTATGATATCCTTCTTCTGAATTTAGGGTTTTTTTGTTGTTTTTCTAATTCATTTAGGTGATGGGTTACGTTGTAAATTTAAGATTTTTCTTCTTTTTTGAGGAAGGCCTATATTGCTATGAATTTCCTTCTGAGCATTGCTTTTGCGGCATCCCATATATTTTGAGTGATTGTGCCTTCATTATCATTTGTCTCAAGATGTTTTTTAATTTCCTTCTTGATTTCCTCCTTGACCCATGGGTTTTTAGTAGCATGTTGTTTAGTCTCCATGTAGTAGGTTTTTTCTTATTTCTTTTCCTGTGGTTGTTTTCTAGTTACATACCATTGTGGTTAGAGAAGATACATGAAATAATTTCTATGCTCCTAAATTTGTTGAGGTTAGCTTTGTGCCCCAATATGTGATCAATTCTTGAGAATGTTCCATGAGCACTTGAGAAGAATGTGTATTCTGAATTTTTTGGATGTAGTGTCCTGAACATGTCAATTAAGTCTAACTTTTCTATTGTTTCCTTTAGGATCTCTGTTGCTTTATTGGTTTTCTGTCTAGAGGATCTGTCCATTGATGTGAATGGGGTGTTAAATTATCCTACTATGATTGTATTCCCATCAATTTCTCCCCTTATGTCTGTTAATATTTGTTGTATGTATCTGGGTACTCCTATATTTGGGGGCATATGTTGACAATTGTAATATCCTCTTCTTGAATGGATCCCTTAATCATTAAATAGTGTCCTTCTTTGTCTTTCTTCATGGCTTTTGTTTTAAAGTCTATTTTGTCTGATATGAGTATTGCAACTCCTGCTTTCCTGTAATGTCCATTGGCATGAAATATCTTTTCCCACCCCCTCACTTTCAATCTAAATGTGTCCTTTGCACTAAGGGGAGTTTCTTGTAGGCAGCAGATTGAAGGTTTTTTCTTTTTTATCCACTCAGCTACTCTGTGTCTTTTGATTGGAGCATTCAGTCCATTGACATTTAAGGTGATAATTGATAGATGATTATTTATTTCCATTTTAAACCTTATTTTCCAGGTGATTCTATGATTTGCCATTCTTCCTTTCTTTTTTTTTTTTGGTTGGATGGTATTTTTCTTTTCATTTTTTCTGAATGTAATGTTTGGTTTTTATTTGTGTTTGCCCTGTTTTTAAAGTATGTTAACCTCTTCCTATAATTGTGTGTTTTAGCCTGATAGTCCTGTAGGTTCAAACACTTCATTACTGTAATAAAATTCAAAAAAAATTAAAAAGAGAATCTATTTATTTTCCTTACTTCCCTTGTCCACATTTTGTGATTTCAATGTCTCTTTTTTCTTTTTAATTTTATTTTGTTTTAAACATCTTAATGATTAGATCTGTATGCTGGCTTATTTGAGTGACTGCTCTCTGATTGTGGTTTCCTCCATCCTAGTTCTTCCTCTTTTTTTTTTTTTTTTCGATTTAGAGAAGCTGTTCAATATTTCTTTTAGCCAGGGTTTTGTATTGCTGTATTCTTTTAGCTTTTGTTTATTGGAAAAAAAATTTTCCCCTTCTATTTTGAATGACATTCTTGCTGTATAGAGAATTCTAGGTTGCATACTTTTTCCTTTCAGTGCTTTAAATATCTCTTGCCATTCCCTCATGGCCTGTAGAGTTTCTGTAGAGAAATCAGCTGATAGCTTTATGGGGAGTTCCCTTATAATTGACTGCTTTTCTCTTGCTGCCTTTAGGATCCTCTCTTTATCATTAACTTTTGCCATTTTTATTATAATGTGTCTTGGTGTGGGTCTATTTGGGTTCAACTTGTTTGGGACCTTCTGTGTTCCCTTTATCTTGAACTCAGTATCCTTTAGATTTGGGAAGTTTCCTGTGAAAACTTCTTCAAATATATTTTCCATCCCCTTATCTTTTTCTTCTCCTTCTGGAATTCCTCTTATGTGTAGATTCACCTGCTTCATATTATCCCATAGGTCTCTTATATTGCTTTCATGTTTTTCCATTTGGTTTTCTGTGCTGTCCTGTTTGGGTGATTTCCATTATTCTGTCTTCAACTTCACTAATGCATTCTTCTACATTATTCATTCTGGTTTTTACTGCCCTTAGCTCAGCTTGTATCTCTGCAAATGAATTTTCTAGTTTTTCTTGGCTCTTCCTTATATTTTCTAGTTCCTTTCTGAGGGAGTCTGTATTACTGTCCATATCTTCTCTTAATTCCCTCAGTATTTTCAGTATCTCCCTTTTGAACTCCAAATCTGTCAGACTGCAGAGCTCTGTTTCATTGTTGACGCTTTAGGTGAGTTCTCCTGTTGGTTTAACTGGGAATGGTTTCTGAGCTTCTTCATCTTGCTTGTTATTTTCTTTTTCTTGGTGTAGGTGCACTCCCCGTGGCCAGGCAGGGTTTGCCCTGGCGCTGCTGTGGAGTGTTTCCTGAGGGCTGATGTTGTTGGCTGGTCTTCTTTGAAGCAGCTGGGCATTTCCCAAGGGTGGGTGGGGCTAGCAGGGTCACTCTGAAGCAAAGGAGGACTTCCTGAGTGCAGGCGAGACTGGCAGGTCCACGCTGCGATGGAGGCAGAATTTCTATGGACGGTCAGAGCTTGTCCCAGCACTTCTGGGCTGCAGAGTTCTTCCAGGGGGTGGGCAGTGCTGGGCAGCTTCTCCATGGGAGTTCAGCACCTCCTGACGGCAGCTGGGCCTGGCCAGGCCGCTGGGAGGCAAAGGAGCACTTCCCCAGTGCAGGTGGTACTAGGAGGACCACATCGCGATTGAGGCAGACTTCCTGTGGCCAGGCAGGGCTTGCCCTGGCACTTCTGGGCTGCGGAGCTCTTCCAGGGGGTGGGAGTGCTGGGGAGCTGCTCCGCGGGCGTGCTGTGCCTCAGGAGGGCAGTGGCTAGCTGGGCCACTGGGAGGTAAAGAAGTGCTTCCCCAGGGCAGACAGGACTGTCAGGATTGCCCCACAATGGAAGCAGACTTCCCATAGCTGGGCAGGGCTTGCTTCAGCATTTCTGGGCCACAGAGCTCTTGCAGGGGACGGGCAGTGCTGGGCAGCTGCTCCATGGGAGTGTAGCCCCTTCAGAGGGCAGGCAGGCCAGGCCAGGGAAAGCCCCAGAGGTGGTTGGCTTCCCACCAGTGGTGAAGCCAGCCCTCTGGGATGGCAGGCAACCTCAGGTCAGGCACGTGCAGGGAAGGGGAGGGGGATTCACTGGGAAGCCCTGCTCTCTGCTAGCTGGCAGGCAAGCAGGCTCACTGGGGTGCAAGGAGTATTCTGTGAAGGCCTGCCCCTCCTCTTCCCCCCTCGCCAACACTGGCACTTTGTCTGTCCTGTGGGTCCAGATCTCCCAGGTTCCCTCTGTTGTGGCTTTCCACTTCACAGGCCTTACCGAATTGTTCCCTCCACCCTTGATGAATGGCTTCCTAGTCCCTCAAGCTGTCTCCACACTGCCAATCCCAGCCCACTCCCAGGGACTAACCACCAGAGCCGAGGTCTCAATGCCCAGCCCCAAGCCAAGCATCTCTGTTTTTGGTGACTGTGCCAGTAGTTCAGATGATCTGTTCAGCTCTCACTCTGCTTTTCAGATGTCAGACCTACTGCTGCGCTCTTCTCAGCATCTGGAGATCCCTCCACTCAGTTGATCTTTCCATCAGTTAGGTGACTTTTCAGGGTGTGTGTTCCCTTTCTCCTTCACAGTTCCCTTTTGGGAGCTCCAGTCCAGTCCTGATTCCCCCTCTCTCATTCTCCTCTTTTCTCTTGTTTTACCCAGTTACGTCATGAGATTCTTGCCATTTTTGTAGGTTTAAGTTCTTCTGCTAGCATTTAGTTGCTTTTCTGTGTGAGTTGTTCAACATGTAGATGTGGGTTTTTTTGTGTGTGTTTGTGGAAGAGGTTAAGCACGTCCCCCTACACTTTTTCCCTCTTGCATCCACTCAGCATAATATTTTCTAGGTCAACCCACATTGCTGCAAATGGCAAGTTTTCATTCTTTTTCATGGCTGAGTAATAGTCTATTGTGTGTGTGCATGTGCGTGTGTGTGTATATACACACCACATCTTCTTTATCCATTTATCTGTAGATAGACACTTGGGTTGTTCTATATCTTGGCTATTGTAAATAGTGCTTCTGTGTAAATCAGGGTGCATATATATTTTTGAATTAATGCTTTTGTTTTTTTCTGGATATATACCCAAGAGTGGAATTGCTGGATCATATGGTAGTTCTGGAAATAAACTTAACCTAGAAGATAATAGATAGAACTGTGAAAACGCTAAAACACTGATGTAGCAAAAAAATGGAAAGATATCCCATGTTCTTAGATTGGAAGAATTAATGTTTCAATGTCCATGCCACCCAAGGCAATTTACAGCTTAAATGCAATCCATAGCAAAATAACCATGGTATTTTTCATAGAACTGGAACAAATAATCCTAAAATCCAAATATAACCACAAAGACCTTTAATTGCCAAAGCAATCTTGAGAAAAAAGAGCAAAACTAGAGGTAACACCCTCAAGGACTATACTAATCCTTGAGTAATCAAAACAATGTGGTTTTGGCACAGAGACAGACATGGAAATCAATGGAACAGAATAGAGGGCCCAGAAATAAAGCCATGGATCTCTGGTCCATTAATCACAACAAAGAGAGCAAGAATATAAAAAGAAGAAAATACAGTCTTTTCAAGTAGTATTGGTAAAATTGAACAGTTACATGTGAAATGATGAGATTAGAACATTCCTTCACACCATATACAAAAATAAATTCAAAGTGGGTTGAAGTCCTAAATGTAAGACCTAAAGCCATAAAACATTTAGAAGAGAACATAGGCAGGACATTCTTTGACATGGATCATTGAAATATTATTTTCATCTTCTGCTTAAGGCAAAAGAAGTAAAATAAAAAATAAATAGGATATAATTAAACTTACAATTTTTGCACAGCAAAGGAAACCATCAACACAATGAAAAGACAACCTACAGAATGGTAGAAAATTTTTGCAAATGATATGAACAATGAGGGATTAATTTCTAAAATATGTAAAAGCTCATATAATGAAATATCAAAAAAAATAAAAAAAGAGCAGAAAATTAAATAGACATTTTTCCAAAGAAGACGTACAGATGGCTAATAGGCAAATGAAAAGATGCTCAACATCACTAATTATTAGAGAAATGCAAATTATGATAATAAGATATCACCTCACATCTGTCAGAATGGCCATCATCAAAAAGTCTAGAAACAACAAATGTTAGATGTAGGGAAAAGGGAACCCTTGTGTGCTGCTGGTGGGAATAAAAATTTATTCATCCATTATAGAAAACAGTATGGAGGTTCTTCAAAAAACTAAAAAAAATTAAAAATCATTTGAAATTTTACTTCATTTTGGGTCGAGGAATAGCTATGTAACTGAGGTCCTTATTATTTTGTTTTCAATATGGTCATTTTCATCATGATAGCTTCATCTGTTTTGATTGTCAGTAAGGTATATGCCTTTGTCTACTATAGAAAATCAGGATGGATATTCATGTATTCCCTGATTAAAAATACCAGTAAATCTTCAGAATACCCACTGCTAACTCAGTAGCTATTTTGCTAGTTTAAATCACTGTGTACACTTCTTTAATGTAATTGAAAATATATGCATTCTTTTTATAAAAGTAATTTTTAAAATGATTTTCATTTTCCCAAAGCTACTTATTTCATTAGCACAAGTAAAGGCAAGTCAAATGAATTAAAGAAATATCAAGTTCCTGATGTTGGCACACTGACAATATTAAACAATGTTCAGAGGCTCTTTTTAGTGATAAGGGAAATATCATTTTCAAGGTTATAAGTAACTTTGGAAAGTTCAATAATCTTTTTATTTGCTTTATTAAAAAATATGATGGAAAAAGTTCTGAAAGGCATAAATATTTCTAATAAAAAGAATAGAACAGAGTATCATCAGGAATACTTTAGGAGGTATCATGAACCTGGTTGTGTTAGGGAAGCCCAGTACATATTTCTTCTATAGGCATGAAATAACATAACTTGTTCAAGTACCAACACATAACCACTTCATAATATATTCAAATCATGGAGGAACTTTCATCATTCTTCTGGGAAGAGCTATTAGAAATACCTCTGCTTTGAAAGGTTAATGATTTCATGAGAAGTCAAAAATATTGATGTAATACTAGACTAACTCATGTACTGCATTGGTATTCAGGCATTTTTAAATCATTAAATATTTTAAAAAGTGTTGTTATTCACAGATGGTCCAAAATTCATGCTATAGCTTTGTTATAATTGTAGTTTACCAAAACTTTATGTGGGATTTACTATAAAGAATTCAGGCCACATAGAATTAGTCTAGGATGTCAAAAATCTATCTGAAATATAATTGTACTTAGTCAATATCAAATTTTTCTGTTAATTCATAGCCTTTCTTGAGTTTTTAGATAAATCATAAATAGTATATTTTCAAGCACACTTTTTATTGAAAATCACCTTTGGTATCATTAGAAATCTCTAAAATGTATTACTTTCTTTTAGCTTTATGATTATACACACAATGTTCAAATCTTACATATATTTATTATTAGAAGTAATTAAAATATAACAAAAAAAACAAAAGTTTCCTGATGTTAAAAGAACTGTAAAAGAAATTACTACTAAGTAAATAAAATCGGTAAGTTATGTGATAATCCATAAACTTAAACCATTTATAAGACTATCACAGCCTAAAGACAGCAAAAATTAAAAAGTTGTACAAATAATAGGGAAATAAAACGATGTTTTTTTAGTACCAGTGTTTTAATTCATACCAATGCAAAAGAAATATTAAAGTAGCAGAAACAGTAACAGAGACGTTCCATAAAGCTGAAAGACAATGCAGTAATTTGGAAATGAAACCATCCTTTAACAATTTTCTCTACTATATTATGTTTCTTATTTATCTCTCCTTATATTCAGAGGAAGCTTCATAAAAATTTTCTTTTCTCCAGTATCAGCTTTATCTAAGTGGAAACTAAGGTTTAAAAAAATTAGATAGAGAGTTCCCATAGTGGCTCAGTGGTTAACGAATCTGACTAGTAACCATTAGGTTGAGGGTTTGATCCCTGGCCTTGCTCAGTGGGTTAAGGATCCAGCATTCCTGTGAGCTGTGGTGCAGGTCACAGACGTGGCTCAGATCCCATGCTGCTGTGATTGTGGCGTGGGCCAGCGGCTGTAGCTCCAATTGGACCCCTAGCCTGGGAACCTCCGTATACTGCAGGTATGGCCCTAAAAAGACAAAGACAAAAATAAACAAATTTTAAAAAATTAAAAAATTGCATAACTTGGAGCTCTCTTCGTGGCTCAGCGGTTAATGAATCCTACTCGGATCCATAAGGATGCGGGTTTGATCCCTGGCCTTGCTCAGTGGGTTAAGGTTTCTGTGTTTCTGTGTTGCTGTGAGCTGTGGGGTATGTCACAGATGCAGCTTGGATCCTGTGTTGCTATGACTGTGGTGTAGTCTGGCAACTAGAGCTCTGATTCAACACTTAGCCTGAGAATGTCCATATGCCATGGGTGTGGCCCTATAAAGAAAAAATAAATAAATAATTTATCCAAGATCTCAAAATTTAATGTGGTTTTAGTGGGTCTTCTTTCATACCAGTTCCAAAGCCAAAGTTCACTTAATTAGCTTGTCATTGTCTATGGACAGGAGCTGTGCTCTCTTATTCTAACTACGTAAAAATTCTGAGCAAGTCATAGTGCTTTGTGTCTTGGCCTTAGTTTCCTTATCTGTTACATGAGAGAGTTAGAGTGGATAAGCTGTAAAATTTCTTAGTGTTAAAAACATGGTAATATAGTGACACTCCATTGTTAGTACATAAATCATTGCAGAACTTCAGTAGTAATTAAAACTGTATTTAATTGTTCATAGATTTTATAATCATTATTATAGCAAATTATAAGTGTTAGAATGGACTTTCAAGCCCTTTACACTTTTTTCCATATCTACTCTCATCTCCTCATAAATCTGGTGCTGGAATTCTCAAAGAGATTCACTTCACCTTTAAATAAATTAGGGAATAAATGTTCTTATGTAGAATTCTGTTTCTTAGTGGAATACATTAGTTTATTCTATATTTTATATAATGGGGCCATGCAGAAGTAATATAAATTCTATGACAGCCCTGAATATTTCTTTTCCAGGCTAAGCAGCCTTGCTTATGATTTTTAAGGTAACATAAGTTCTAGACTTTCATCCACCCAGTATTTTTCCTTGATTTGAGGTATTTTAGACTGCATGAAATCCTTTTGATGTATGGCTCCCAGGACTAAACACAATATGCTTTGCCACAGTCAATAGTTCGTTTACATTAAGTGATATAAATGGAATTTTACAGAGTACATTATGTGAACGGAAAAAAAAAGACATCAATTTGAAGAGTTTAATATAATAGTATTCACCTGCATTTCAATTTTTTTTTTTTTCTTTTTGCCATTTCTTGGGCCGCTCCCATGGCATATGGAGGCTCCCAGGCTAGGGGTTTAATCGGAGCCGTAGCTGCCAGCCTACGCCAGAGCCACAGCAACGCAGGATCCGAGCCGTGTCTGTGACCTACACCACAGCTCACGGCAACGCCGGATCATTAACCCACTAAGCAAGGGCAGGGATCGAACCCACAACCTCCCATGGTTCCTAGTCGGATTTGTTAACCACTGCGCCACGACAGGAACTCCTTTTTTTTTTTTTTTTTGGTGCATTTCAATTTAAAACAATTTAAAAAATTAAAATAGAATCTAAGGTACAATATGTATAATAAATGAGTCATAGCTTCAACTGTAGGATGTTAAAATATTCAAAGATTTATGTTTGGCTTAATAAAAATAGTTTATAAATTACCATATTCTCACTTATATTTCTAATTATTAAAATACTGAAAACAGGTATCACAGACTTTTTACTATAAAATTAAAACATTATAAGTGTAATTTACATATCACTGTCATATTTTTGTAAGAAAATCATTTTTGAAAGAAATTGATTTCAGTGTCATTAAACATATTGAATTTGACTTTGTTCAATGTCAGATATTCTTAAAATGATATACTTAGGAAATGGAATCAAGAATAATTTAGACAGATATGAATGAACTGAATAAAATTTGCTTATGGCAAATCATGAAACTGGTAAGTGTTCAAAGGAAGATTTATATACAAATGATTAAATTATTCCGTATCATCTCAGGCATATATTTGATGTGTCAAATACATAGTTTGTTTATAATAAGCCTAATACATTTTCTGATGTTGCGCCATTTATCAGCATTTTTACTCACTGAGGAATATATTAAATACTATTTTTTAGTTGACTGTTATAACAGAAACACTACCTAAGAAATAAAAACATTAAATCAAAAAATTGTTAATCTAGCATTTTCAGTCATCTTAAAACTGTAACTCAATTTGCTGTAGAATAGATTTTTAACACATTTAAAAATCATCTTTTAAAATTAGCAAAATTAGGAGTTCCCATCACGGCGCAGTGGTTATCGAATCCGACTAGGAACCATGAGGTTGTGGGTTCGGTCCCTGCCCTTGCTCAGTGGGTTAACGATCCGGCGTTGCCGTGAGCTGTGGTGTAGATCACAGACGCGGCTCAGATCCCGCGTTGCTGTGGCTCTGGTGTAGGCCGGAGGCTACAGCTCCGATTGGACCCCTTGCCTGGGAACCTCCATATGCCACGAAAGCAGCCCAAGAAAATAGCAAAAAGACAAAAAATAAATAAATAAATAAATTAAAAAAATTTTTTAAAAATTGGCAAAATTGAAAAAAATCTGAAAAACTATCTAAAAAAACATACATCATATGGCCAATTCAGAAATTACATGATTAAGATTTTTTTTTTATTATTTAGCTACTTACTCTGTAACATTAAAAAAGCATTATAAATCTTAAAAGTTGGAAGAAAATATTAATTGAGATCCTAAAATGGATGCATATAAACAATCCTGGGAAATTCTATTAGGAAGAATCTGACAACTATAGTTTTTCTAATGCCCCATATTATCACTAAACCTCTTTTATTTTCTAACCTGTATCTTCTCGCAAATCATCCATTCAACTTTCAAACATACTGAACATTCAGTAACTTTTCCACTCCTTTGTTAGATGATTTAACTAGCATGTACAGTTCCACATGTACTTTGTTAACCTTGATTATTTTTCAAGATAATTTCTTGTGAGTTTTGAGCTTAGAGGCTATATTTTCAAAGCTAAACAAATATCTATTGTCATTTGAGCTTTCCTTAAAACACCCAATGGTATACACTTTTAGAATGTTACTCTTATCCTTTTTATACTTGGGTGTACCTAATTTTCATTAAATAGATGCAGATTAGAAAAGGCACCGAATGTGTTTTCATATATCCATAAAAACACTCAGAAATTGTGTTCTTATATACAGCTTTCCAGGACGCAGGAAACAGTGGCATTGAAATAAATTTAAAAACAGTAAATACATAATTAAAATGATTGAAAATTGAATGAAAATTTATTAAATATAAATCCTAAAATTCAATGAGATAATGTGTAAAAGGAAGGTGAGGTCACAGATAAAATTGAATGAAAATAAGACTTTTTTCACTTTTAGCTCTGGTTAGTTAGCTTATATCAGATCCTTCTGCAGAAAACACATCAAGAAGCTCTAAAAAGTATAAAAAGCATGTATTAAAAAAATTAGATAATGGCAACCAGATTTGAGGAATAAAGATCCACCAGAAAAAAATAGCAATGATATAAATCCAAGATTCCAAATACTTGGCTCTCATTCTCCCATCTCTCCCTTGATATGTTTGCAAATTTGATATCTCTGTTGAGGACGTTAAGCTGTTGAGCACAATTTTTGAGAGTTGAATGGTGCTAGGAGACACAAAATAGAATTAAGAACCTGGCAAAGAGGAAAGTATTTGGAAAATACTCCAGATTTTTAGCTGGAAACTTCTCTATCTTAGAAGTAAAGGAATATAAGGATGTACCAGTCCAAACAAAAAGCTGAAACTTCTCAATAGGAATAAGATATAAGAACAGGAAAAAAAAAAGGGGGGGGGGATTATATACTTCTCTTCACAAAGACTTGGCCTAAATTTGTTCAAACATTATTTTTGGATCTTTCTTCAGTGTAACTGCCTGCAACAAACGAAATAATTCCTTTCTAGCAAATGTAACCATCAACTATAGCCTCAACCATAGCCTCAAGTTATCACTACAGTATTTCATACACAACATGCTAAATGTGTTATCACCAGCTAGATAGACTCAAAGTATACAAAGTAAAAATTGACATTAATAAAAGGAAATCTAGAAAAATAATCCATCACAGTGGGAAATTTTAACAAAATATCTGTGTTCAACAGGAAAAAAATGATATAGATGATACAGAAAAATCAGTAAAAATACAGAATATTTGAACAACACCAAAATGTAGCTTACATATGGTTATATATGAATTTACATCCATTCAATTGTAGAGTTTATGACCAGTCTAATTTTTAAAACTTTGTTATAATGAAGGGGTAGAGGTAGGAAAGAAAAGTTCTATTTTATGCTAGACCACAACTGGTGTTTTTACTTAGGTTCTCTTGATCTTGTAGTCAGGAGCCTCCTTAGATTTGGTCCAGAGAAAGGTTTGTCCTTGACTCCACAGTTTACAATTTTCCTTTTAAGAGGTCAAGGGTCTGCAACAGCAAAGTAAAATGCCCACCTGGAGCTTGTGCCCTCCACTCTGTAGACCAGGCACAGAGTACTTTGCACCTGTAAATCCCTGCCAGGTAGCCCCCAGCCTCTTAGTAGAGTTTTTAAGACAGACCTCTTTATGAGTCGCTCCTTTAAATGGCTGACTGCATCAGTATGCACATACTTCTGTAGAGCAGTGACTCTGGCTATACACACAAGTAGGGAGTTGTAGAAGACAGAACTTGCATTTGTGGGCTATTACAAGAATTTGTGTGTGCGTTAGGCGGTCAGTGAAGGTAAAGGGCACTGAGAGTAGTAGGACAAAGTGCAAGCAGGCCACTGGCTGGGGACTGGATCAGGAGGTAGGCTCTCCACTTGCTTCTAAGTTATGCCATTGAATAACAAAAGTTTTGAGAATTCTAAAGTTAAATTTGGCCCTCCAAGTTATTATGAAATTATTATTATAATAGTGAGAAGGTAAAACATTTTCTTTAACATGTGGCTTTACTTATGATGTTAAATATTTAGATAGTTATATTCTAATTAGTTATCAGTATAACAAATTTTCCCAAACTTAATGGCTTAAATAATGACCCTTTCTTACTTCTCCAAAATGTTTGGGTTGATTAGGTAATTCTCCTGATAGGGGCCAGGATTGGCTGATCTGTAGGTGGTCACTAGTTCATTGGCTGGGAGCTAGCTGGCTTAGAATGTTCTCAACTGACATGATGAGCTCTCTTCAGGAACAAAAGCTGGCTGCTGGTATCAATTTGAGCAGAAAAAGCAGATGTATGCAAGGTCTGTTGAAGTTTAGTCTCAGAACTACCTACATATTATTTCCACTCACTTTGTTGGCAAAAAAAAAAAAGTCAAAAGTTCAGAACAAGTGCAAATGATGGGAAAAGAGGTTCTACTTCTTAATGAAAGGAGCTACAAATTCAGATCATAGGTATAAGGATATATGGAGGGGTAGAAAATTGAGCATAGTCTGTGAGGTTTTCATTTATACTCTTGCCCCAGGTCTACCTATGTTAGAATCACCCTGCTTATAATTAGTAGAAAGTCCTCTCAAATCCACCAGCAGGTTGACTATGAGTCCTAGCTCTGTGCTTTTTCTACTAGGATTCCTCTGTTTTGTGTCTTTATCATTGCTTTAATAAAAGTGAAGGCAATTATTTATTTAAATAGGTAACTTCATCTATTTGTGTAATATGAAAATACAAGTTCAGTAAATACTAAAGCAACTTATTTTACACTACAGCCATACTTTTTAAACACCTCCTCATTACTGTTGTGACCCATTGACTGATATTTTATGCTTTAAATTAATATTTAACTTAGAGCAAGTATAAATTTACCTCGGAATGTTGAACATTCTTCCTATGTTCTTACCAAAAAATTCTGATTTTTTTATTTGAACTGTTCAATTTTGTATCCATAATGGACCTAACAGAGTAAAGGTCAATACAGATCCTTTGCTGAAAAGTGATATAGCCCCTGGGTGTGAGAGATACAGTTGAGTCTGAGAACACAAATCATTGTCATGGCAGAAATTATTCCCAAGTCAATTCCCAAGTTCCAAATTACTACAAAGGCACTACCACTTAATAATCCTTTATTTTCTAATGTTAGTCAAGTCTGAAAGTATATAAATAATAAAAAGGGATAAAACACTGTGAGATGCAATGAGGGAAAAAAATATAATTAGCATTTCCTGCAACCTCAGAAAATATATCTTCAGGACTTACTTCAAGTCCTTTTACACAGACACACTAAAAAAAAAAACAAAAAACTCCCAAGCTATTATTTAAAAGTATTTTATTTACATTAAGAAATTACTACCTGTTAACTATTAAAAGTCTCTTAAATAATGTATATCACTAAGTTTTGATTATCAAATCTAGAGAGGAAATTCCCAAAAAGTAGATTTCTGAAAACAGGTTTCTTTTCATCAACTTGCCAAACTATATGAGATTAATCTTAGAATATTTGACCAGGTATATATTTTTCACAGTAAGTAATGTTCAGGTACAGTAAAAAGACCACTAGTATTTACTTTAGTTTTTAAAATCCATATTACATTTATTATCATTGGGAATTCATAAATCTAGTTTATGAATCTAGTCAATTTTAATTTTAAATTTATATTTTAATACATAATTCCAATAAAATTTATCATCTTTAAGGTACACTCTGGCATCCAAATAATATCAAGAGTGGGCTAATGAGATTTCAGGTCTTTTTTTGTTTATCTGTTGGAGTTAAACTGACCACCTGCAAATTACTTGAGTCATTAGGATACTTGACAATTCATAAGGTTCTGGAAAAAGAACTGATGGGTTCTTAAGCTATAAGTTAATAATCTAAAAGGAAGGTGATCCTCTATACCTCAAACTTAGTGACTAATTAATAGAATTAGAATTCATTCTGAGAAACTGCTGTGCTCTAAATAGCTATATCTATTGCTTGAGATGACATAGATGTTGGGAATAAAGCTTTCAAAATTTTGCGATGTGGGAAATATGTCACAGAAGAAGAAAAATGATAGATAATAGAATGCTTTCATTTCACCAGACTCCAGGGACTAAATGTGGCCCACTACAGGGAGAAAGTAGAAGGGAAGAAGGTAAAACAATTGTTTTCAGAACAGACATTTTGACGTTTTGACACGAACAGTGCTGATTCTGAGCCCTTATGCTGACATATATAATCTAGAGTTGAGAAGTGGTCCTTGTATCCCTACATTGTGTGTATTTTTAAATTTTGTATATATTATGATGTTTTGAAATCTTAAAAACAAAAATATAACCTTGGCCAGGAAAAGACTATCCCTCCTGTCTAGACAATTCTTAGGTAGTGAAGGGCCCAGTGGGGAACGTGCCTCTGATAAACAAATTAGTCAATCTAGAGCCATATGTCTTCTCCCCAGCCCATGCAGCAGGCATATCCAGGAAGCAATATCCCTCTGTCTTCATCTCCCAGGGCCTGGTCCCAGACAACTAGAAACCATTTGTAGCTCAAGCCAGCTGGAATTATTCAAATTAGTCAATCCTAAACTGTTTACCATGCCTTGCCTCACTCCTCCTGTAGAAACCTCAATAAAATCCATGCCCTAACTTGCCCTTGCCCCTCCCCTGCTGCCTCCTGACCTATGCTAGTGTCTTTATCTGTGGCCCTGGGAGGCATGCATTGACTCCCTTCTCTGAGACCTTTGACTATAACACACTTCTTCCTTTGAGGCCTTGTTATTGTTTCCTCCTATGGTTGTAGCAGCTTTAGTACATAGCATGTCTAGCATGTACAATTTCAAAACAGCCCCACTCTCTGTTCCAGGCATCTGCACAGCTTTGGTACCTCAGGGGTGAGCATGTCTGTCATGAGAGGAGAGGTATTGCCACTGAAAGAATGTCAGTGACCAACACCAGCCATTGGCATGCCCAGCAGCAGAGCAGCTCTGAAGGAAAAAAAAAAAAAGAAAAAAGACACACAGAACTAGAGCAGATTTCTTTCTCATTGCTCTTAGATGCATTCCAGAGATTCCCAGAAACAACTGGGAGGGATTTTGAAGCAGACATTGATTTCCTCAAATCAGGCGAAAAATAAGCCAGCCATATTTGGAAATTGATATTAGTGTGACCTGAGTGGACCCATAGGCTGGGGAGGCATAAGGACATTCTGATTTCAAATCACTATTGAATATGTATGTGCAGTTAAAGATGCACTTGGTTCCTGTACTTTCCACGGGTGAAAAAATGTTTTGTTTTGCTTTGACTTTTTCAATATAATTATTAAAAAATTGATTTAAGGGAGGTCACATAAGTGTAAACAGTTTGCTATCTGCTCTACTGAGTGTCATAAATTCTATAACTGGGTATTCCCAATGCTGTTCAATAAATGTTTATTAAGCTGTGTTAAATAAATAGGAAAATCTGAGGCAGCATAGAGAAAGTGTCTATGGAGAAATTTAAAGAACTTAGCAGAGTTTTCCAAAAACAAAAATTGTGGGCCAAAAAGGGAGTTGTCTTTTCTGTTTTGATAGGAAAAGATTGTTGTCAATTATGTGTTCCTAATTTAAAGTACTGTTGCTTCATAACATATAAGTATTAGATAATACTAGTTACTCTTTATTGAGTATAACTATATGGTGAGCTACATTAGACAGTTTAAAGGTATCATTTAATTTAATCCTCTCAGCAATCTCGAGTAGGATTATTCCTACATTCCTTTTGATTTTGCAAATTAAAATACTGAGAAGTGGCAAGGTTTAATTACTTTAGTGAGGGGTCTGTGAATAACTGTGAAGGCTCTAAAATTTACCTTGTTTACAAACTAACGGGTTAGTCTGCACAGTTTTATAGATGGTGGCAAAAGACATCAAGTCTAGATCAGAGACAAAAGTCTTTGTTATTTATTGCACAGAAAATAGCATCAGTTTAATGTTTATGTCAGTTCCTTTGCCCCTAAGTCCCATGTCCAGAACACAGAGGGATCCAGATGGATTCTCTGCCCACAGTGGGTCTGTGTTACCACCGAGGAAACCCTAACCTAGATAATCTGATGTTTTATAAAAGGCAATAAGGTTCCCTGCTATCCTCTGGAGAGGGACTTTGTTTTTATTTTACTGACGACTTTCTTTTCCTTTCTTTACTCATTTCCAGAGGGAGACAGTCTATATTCCAAGACTGTTCACTATAAACAAGCATCACTGAAAAGGTAGTGTGGAATATAAGGACACTTACTCTCTGCTTATGAAATATGTGGAAATAAGAGACCCACTGAAATATGCCTTACCGCAATATCTACTTTTCATATGTATAGCATCTTGCCTTCCAGTAAATTTTCCCATGAGTGTGCTGGTCTGTCACTAGTCTGATTAATACCCGGTTCTCAATAGTAAAGATTTAAACCTAGGCATTCTGATTCTTATGTCTCTAAAAAAATATGGAAAGTTACTGAGTAAATAAGGATCTAGGAATATTCAAGTAGTGAACACTAATTAACCCATAAAAAAAGAACTCAGACTTGTAGTTTAAAGGGTTGAGAGAAATTAAGTGGGAAAAGAGAATTGCATAAGCTAGAGATGAGAAAGTTAGAGCTCTCACTTTTGCTATCTTCATTTTCTTGAGTTTTTTAACATCTGTGTAAAAAATCAAATAATAAATCATGATAATCAACTATTTTGACAGCTATACATTGTGTAATTCTTTTTAAATGATAGATTTATTCATGTAACAAATGTTTATTTAACAGTAATATGGTCTAGGCCTTGTTCTAGGTGCTATGGTTCTGCCATATTATACTCTGTACTCAAATATGCACTGTAAGGATTAAAGATACTGGATAGTGAATGCCAGTTCCACAAATTATTCTAGATATTGACTCAGTAGTCTCACATGTCATTTTAAAGAGACATCACAACATGGTGATTTCAAGTGTGGAATGTGGAGTGAAGTTATATAGGTTTAAGTCTTAGCTCTACCACAGAGGAACTGGGGTGAGTGTTGTCACAGCCCATATCATGCTGTAAGATTAAGGACACCCCAAATGATTGCTTCAAGAGAAAAAGAAAGATAGAGGTGATGATTTTTGTGGTGGTGATTCATTTTTGAGGCTTTGATTACCTCGTCAGGTCTCATCTCTCATCTTTCCCTGGTTCCTACATCATCATCACACGGAAACTGAGAGAAGGTCCATTCTGATCATTCCATGTACTGGGCTTCCTCTCCTATACCCCACTCATCACCAAGGTATTGCTTATCCCACTGCACTGGAATCCCATTCTAATTGTCCACCTTTCCCCCACCAAAATATATACCCAAGAGAGCACCTTTATTTCCCACTTGATGCGTCATACCCATCAGAGCATTAGGTTGGCATCATCTTCCCTTGGCAGGGACATCACCAGTGTGTTGGTCTGTACTTACCTCTCTGGTGAATCTCCTGCAGCAGCTCTGGTACTCCCTCCTCCTATTCAGTTCATATGTGTGGTTTTTGATCTAGGATCAATACAAAGCAAGATAACAAGTCTTAGAAGTCCTAGGAATTAAATCTTAATATGTAATAATCTCTTTTTAAAAAAAAATCTTTACATTTCTTGCTGTATTCCTTTTGATATTTCTAATTATATATTGTAATTTTTGATTTCTGAAATATATTTCTTGTGATATATTTCATTACTTTTCCTAAAATAACCAGCTTATAATCTTTCAGTTCTGCTTTTCTCTTTCTTTTTGGACTCATAATTCATTCATCTCTTCTTACATTTTATCTTTCACCGTGTTGCTTTATTTTTAATCTATCTATTCCAGAACAGACTTCTGGTAGTTACATCAAGATGTATGGTTCTCAAAACATTTCGAATGACAGAAATTTAAATAGATACAGTTTATAAGACCTACTAAAGAAAAGATTTTAATGTCTCTAATGTCTTAATCCTAAACATGTTCTTAAAGTAGCTAATAGCACAAAAATTATGGAAGTTGAAGGAAAAAAAATGAGAACTAAAAATTCTAAGGTGATTCAGAAGAGAAACATTTCTTCTACTTCAAGGAGATTCTAGCAGGCTTCAGAAGCTTTGCTTCTCTGGAGCTCGTCCCTAGGTGTTTTCTAATGAGGACAGATTTCTGGGGCTTTGTGTCTGGAGAAGACTTTGCTCCCCACAGGACAACCATTTACATAGAATCAAAGAGTTTTCATCTTTGTGTCTTGGCCTTTTATAAAGCTTTTTCGAAAGAAGGAAAAGTACTCTGAACACAGCAGTGGTTCCTCAATTCTTTGGGGGTTAAAAGAAGAGAAATACTATGGTTTTTCAGGTTCTTTTTTTTTTAGTATCTTGTTCCGAAGTTTGGATTTTGACATGTTTTGTATTCAATATATGTTTTAAATCAGTGAATTCATGTGTCATATTTGTTTTACCTATTTTCTGAAGTTTTTTTTCTTGTTACATATATGTATATACCCATGTATGTATATACATATATATATATATGGATGGATATGTACAGGAAGCATGCATGTAAAATGTATACATTAAGATACATGTGAGAATAAAAATCTAAAAGGATGTATAGCAACATAGAAGGAAATGAGAGATGTTCCTCTCAATATTTTAAACACAAACAGAAGGGGTAGATCACTTTCTGAAATGATGTACATCCAGTGATATACATCAAAATATTTTACAACACTGCTCCATATGGCAAGAAAGAACTCCGAATACTATAATTTAAGTTCAGTGAAGTGGTTCTAACTACAAACTATCCTTCAACAACATATAACAACTTCCTGTCAGTCCTGAGAGACAATTTGCAAAGATCCCAGGCAAGAAACCCATGGAAATGATTTCAAAGTATGAAGCTTACCATCAATACAGAAACATGGCAAGGCAGAGGAAAACACCTCATCAGCCCCCAGAAAAGAAACCCACTCTCTCCTAGCTGTTGAACAAAATGGGCAACTGAAAATTTTTTTCAGCCATCCTCAAGGCAGCACCCTTAGATAAGTAACCTATGCAAAAAAGATTTTGAGTGCTTTAGTTTGATGCCAAACAAGTGCTTTGGTTAGAAAGAATTCTAGGAGTTCCCAATGTGACTCAGTGGGTTAAGAACTCAACATAGTCCCCATGATGCAGGTTCCATTCTTATCCTCATTTTAGTAGGTTAAGGATCCAGCTTTGCTGAAGCTGCAGAGTAGGTCACAGATATGGCTCGAATCTGGAGCTGCTGTGGCTGCAGTGTAGGCCTGCTGCTGCAGTTTTGATTGGACCCCTAGCCTGAGAACTTCCATATGCCACAGGTGCGGCCTTAAAAAGAAAAAAAAAAAAAAATTCCAGTCAGCTTCAGGTAACCATCACTCTCTAGCCTCCTTTTTCCTGGAGTATGGAAGGAGTGGGTTGTGCCTTTCTTAAAGGAAATAACACAAGGGCAGTTTACAGAAAAATGGCAGAAGAGGAAGATGTGATGAATACTCAGATAGGTTTTAGAACATGTTTGCTCAAAACTCAGTTGTAAATTAGCAGGCATCAGTGATCCCATTCTGTATATACATATTGGGAAAGAGAGGGCAACCTCCACCTCTTTCTTTCTCTACTTATATTTCTATCTATTTTTTCCCTCTAGAGACATGGAAAACCAGATCTTAGAAAGCAATGTGGTATATATAGCTTCCCCCAAATTTTAAGAAAATATTTTAAAATATTGGCAGCTCTATAAGTTTCTGAAAGACTACTTCTGCCTGGTAAATATGGATTGTCACATCCTAAACTTGAAATCTACTCAGTCCTATATACACTTTTACAAGAGAACTTCAGTGACCTAAAGAAGAGCTATGGACATTAAGGTGACAGTTAACCAAGTTCTAAAGACTTTAACAGGGAAAATAATTTGCAGTCTTTGGAGCATACAGAATCCTAGAGTATACAACAGAACCGGGAATTACCCTTTCCCCCCAAAAATTCTACTTTGCAATGTTTAAAAAGCATATATGAAAAATACTTGTTTTTAAATTAGAAAAGGGCAACAGATTTTCTTTATACGGAGTGAACTGTCCTTTAAAGAAATCTTTTATATTTTGGCAGGAATTCAAATCTTCACTCTGTTTAGACATTAGGGAATACATGATCTAACAGATAAAAAAGTCATAATGGCAGCTGTTATTCTTAATATTGGTGAAAGCATGTCATCACATTTTCAAGAGATTATTCTAATTGTCTTTGATTATTTTATTTTTCTCCTCCAATTGTTTCTTATTGGCTACATCTCAGATATTATCCAACAATGCTACTCACCCCTATAATTTAAATAGTTCAACTCGAGGTCCCTTCTAGTTGATGAGAATATGTCAAATGATACTGACATTTGAACGTGTGCATCTGTAATCTCTTTGCTGCCACTGTCTTATCTCTGTACGCCACCCACTCTATAATTTCTACTGAGAAAACAGAGCAGATTTAATGACATCCTGGACCCCTCAACAAGGCACCTCTGTGGGCATCATGGCCCTTTACCATGTTCTGTCATAAAAATTGCCACCGCTGTGGTTTTTCAATGTTCACATTTTTAAGTACCTTATACATTGCATGTGCTATGCTAAGGTTACAGGGGTCAAAATGATTGCAATAGAAACTTTACTCTCTAGTGACCAATCCAGAGAAGGAGATTAAGATCAGCATCGTGTATCTCCATACCACAACCACCCTACTGATGATGCCACCATGACTAAGTCCTTGTAAATTTAGATTTTCAGCAAATAAAAAGAAATAGCAAAATATTTGCAAGTCAGGTAGATTAGAAAATTAGTCTAAAGCGAAATTTTAATGTGCCTTTCTCTTGGGTGAGTTTGAACATCTATAACATGCTTTAGAGATATTGGTGTTACTTTGTCAGTGAATTCTCTGTTTAAATCCATGGTATGTCTCTTTCTTAATAGTTTGTAAATTTGTATTGGGAAATTCAATTTTACCTAAACATCTATTAGGAAAAATTTCCCCTTTGTATATAAGCATGAATTGCAAATTTTTACCAGTTTGATTTTGTTTTTTGACTTTACTTATTATATGATCTTAGATTGAGAAATCCAAACTTAACTAAATATGTTTTAGAAAAATTAGGCTTTCTTATATAATATGAATTGCAAATTTTTACCAGTTTTTGGTTTTTGACTTTGCTTATAGTATAATCTCTGTCATTTGTATGTTTAGCATGTGTGTCTCTATTTTAGTCAAATTTATTAATCACTAGATAAAACGATTGTCTTGAGATTTTCGTGTGGTATCATTGTTTAGAACATCCTTCTATATTCTGGGTTTATGAAGTACTCATCCAGTTCTTTCTTGTTGGACATTTCTGGGTTCATTACATTTAAATTATTGACATGTTACATAAGGTAGCAGATAGATTTGTATCCACCATCACTGTTTCCAAATAGCTACTCAGTTCAACAACATTGATAGAAACAGCCATGTTTTCCACATTCAGTTCTTGTATGTATTCATGTCCATCTTGTATCCATTTCAGGATTAAATAGGTGAAAATTGCAGTGATCTGATACAATCAAAACTGCCTCTAATTCATACTAAGGGGTTCAATTGGCATTAATAATATTTTCAAATAATGAATACATATTATGTGATGGTATAATGGATGTAATGATATATTTGAAACTGTAGAGATTTAGTACCATTAACTGCTATACATAGATGTGTAGCGTTTTCTAAAATTGTATTTACAATGTGTTTTTTTTTTTTGGATGCTATTAGTGATTGATTTATGTAGACTATAGATTGTGGACTGTTTAACACTGAACTTATATATTACATCCTTGTAAAAATGTTACTATACCATATTCAACTTGTGTTAAAATATTATATTTAAATATAACTTTTTTATAGAAAAAAAAAACTCTTTTCCAGTTCCTGGTTTGCACCATTTTCTGTTTTTTTTTTTTTGTTTTGCTTTTTTTCTTCCTTTTATTTTAGTTAAAGAACATGAACATCTTCCTACTAGACACTATCCTGGATTTACTTATTCAGGTCAGTTTGATTTTTCTTCTTGTATTGAAGGCATTAACTTGAAGGTTAGCTGAACACGGAACATTTCTGAATTCCCTCCCCTAAATCATCTAATCTGTCGTATTCTGAACCATCATTGCAAATGAACACTAAAAGATTTTTAAGAGTTAAATATACCCTTTAAGCCTCAGGAAGTGGGTGAACAATGAAAATCTTTAAAAATCACCATATTTTTGTTTTTAACTTGTATATTCCATTTGTCTAATTAAACACGCACAGAGACAGACATATATACAATTTCATACACATGGCAAAAAGGTTATACATTTGGCTTCTGGAATTATATTAACTATGTTCATATCCAACTCTGCTACCCAGAACAGAGAAATCTGTTTTCACATGGATAGAAATAGAGATAGTAGCAGCTATATACAGACATGACAAGATTGCTGTGAAAATTAAATGAAATAATGTCGGTACCTTTAGTGCACTACTTAGATCTAGTAAGTGTTCAGTAATTGTCAAGTTATAATTGTAATTCTGAGTCATGCAGAAAGCCAGGCCCACATCCCTAATAAGCAAGTTTCATGGCCTTCCCAGACTTCAGTATCTTCATCTGTGAGACTAATAGTACTGCAGTATTTGATCTCCTATTTTCAATCAAAGGCCAAGATTCTGTTATTTTGAGACTATAATTATATGTGATGTTTGTTCTGAAATGAAATGAATTACAATGAAATTCTATTAAAACAAAGAAATTCAATCATGAACAGCTAACAAAAAACTATTATTATACTTTTATTACTGTTGTGATTATTATTATTCAGTCAACCATAATTATGATTCTCATTCCTGGTGCTTATTTAGCTTTTTTCCTCTACCAGACAGTGATGTTCTTACAATCATCATGTTTTTCCTCAGAAAAACTTTTGAGTAAAAGACATTTATATTTGTTTTACACACAAGGAAACTGAAGCTTAAATAGGTTAATGAACTAAGGTCATATAACTAGAAAAACTAAAAATAAAGCCTGAGGAGTGAAGGAACAGGAATGCAATTTAAATAACAACAAAAAAAAAAGAAGGAAAGACAAATAATTTGGATGGCGGGCATTGATTTTTGAATTAGTGTTTTCTATAGACACTAGATTTTAAATTTCTGAACAGAATTTTAAGTTTCTCAAAGGCAAAAAGCATGTTTCCCAGTTTTCTTCAAATGCTGTAAATAGAGTAGGCTCTCAGTGAAAATGTATTGACTGAGTCAATGAATCAATCAGCCCACTTTCTGAGCATTATCTTAGTAATATATTTGTTTCTTTTGGTGGGACATGAGCGGTCTCAAGGCGTGAAGGAGCAGTATTTTTTGGAAAAATTGTTTCACTTAGTAATGTAGAATAGTTAGCTACAGTGATGATCGGAACATAGTATATTGATTTCAGAAGCTCTAGCTGTAAATGTTTTTGCATAAAGGAAATTTTGGCACAGAAGTGGCAGTGATCATTGACTTCTGTGTGAACATCAAGTGCTTGGCAGGAGATGTGCAAAGCCGGTATGAGCACTTAGTGCAGAAGGTCAAGCAGACATCTGTCTTTGCTAAAGACGCACCATGTTCTGATGAACCATGGCAGACTGAGAATGTCACCAATATCCCCTGGAGGTAAAATCTGGCAAAATTTAAATAATCTCTGTCCTGAATAGAGGGATTTTTTTTTTTAATTTGAAGTGATTTTTCTCTAATTTGTCTCAAATCTTCAGTTACATGTACTGCATTTTGTTTGTTTGGGGTTTTTTTTTTCCCCCTCAAACTTTAGGGAAAAACACAAATACTACCAAAATATAATGATCCTAAACTGGAAGTGAGTCATGTTAACACAATGTAAGATTTCTCCCAACTTTTAACATAAAGCATTGAAGTGATTCTCCTTTTCTCAAATCACAGAAACAATGTAGAATATGATCAGTTTGTGACTGATAAAGAGAGAGTCAAACATAGTCCTTTAATTAATTTAACCAGTAATACATTATTGCAAGAGCATGAGTTCTTATACAGTTTGGCTTAAAGTATTATTAACATTTGTTTTCAATGCTTCATAAAGCAAGAGCAAAAATTGGTATCAAAAATTCACTTTTGATTATCAGAAAATATAGGATGCCTGTATTCTAGTAACAACAGTATTAACTACTATTCCTCAGCTCATAATTTGTGTCAGATGTGATGCTAATCATTTTTCATTTATAATTTCTCTAGTATCTGACTTTAGAGATGAAGAAATTGTATTAAATAACAGGCCAAGATGACTGGTTGGACAGTATCTGAGCCATAGTGATTGCCTTTAAATTCTGTCTAATTCCAATGCTTGTGCTAAGACTGCATCATGGCCTAAAATAAGTTCATACACAGTTCAATAAATATTATCACAGTGGGGTCATGGGCCTGTGGAAGACTCCGCAAAACGAGACTTGATCAGGTACAGCACAAATAATCTGCATTTGACTTCATAGGGATGTTAGGATTCCCTAAAACTAAATAAATCTATGTAAAAGTAAAAATACAATAGAGGCCAGGAATAGTTTTTTCTGAAATTATTATTAGACATATTTAAGAAAAGTCTTTTTTAAAAGACTTAGCTTGTTTTTAGTTCTTCAAGGACTGAGCCGCTAAAAAGTTGCATGTTCTATGTAACATAACACATGAATAAAATAGGAACCCTAATGCTCTACATGTGTATCGATGCCAGAGAGCATTTCTAATTCTCAAGATGATATATGTCATTGGTTGAATTATTTTTGTTAGTTTCTATTTGTATAATTTACACACTCATGAAGTTTTTATTGTTTTGATATATTTAACGCTCATTTTGCAAAAATGTATTTTACTTTGATATAAGGCAGTAAGAAATTTTAAATGTAAAGTCATGGTTCTAAAACCACTCAAAAGAAATACACAGAAATCAGAATATTACAAATAAAGGGTACAAAATTATATCCACTGCTTTCCAACAAGTAGGAGGTAAGCAACCTAAGATGAAATGGTTGATGATTTGGGGAACCACCCAATTCGAGGGCACTGTGATGTCAATCTTCCTTCATCTTCCTCCCTATTCTGAAAGTTTACCATTGTAAAACAGTTTTCCTAATATGCAACAATGAAGGCAAAGTATAGGAACAATCTTACTGAAAATCCTAATTCAAAAATTCATTTCACTAATAATGTGACTAAAGTAGGCCCTAATAGAACACAGAAATACCTTTTCATAAAAATAGTATTTGTATTTTATACCAAAAATATAAAGTGTGTAATATTTCAGTGCAGTTTGAATTTTTAAAAAATAAATTAAAAGTGCTTAGTATAATTTATATTTCTGTAATTACACAGTTTGCTAAGAATTTTATTTTGTATTCATTTTTTTAGACACATGTCATTTGTTGTATAATTAGAATAGTATCAATTTTCTCCTGACAGTTCTATATATCATAAGTTGAAAAAGATAGAGGTTGCAGTTATCCTGGGGAAGGCTGTTGTGGTAGTCAGGATGCTCTCCTGGCCTCCTAGATTCTGGGCCCCTGCTGTACATGCTCAGTATAATTCATTTCCCTTAAGTTGTGGGTGGGCCCAATGAATATGATGAAATATTACTCCTACGAAAAGGTAACATGGAGAAAGTGAGAGAATTTTGCAGAAACAATGAATGTTCTAGAGGTTACCCCAATGGGCCTCACCTAATCAGAATCCACTAAAAATAAGAAAAATTAAAATTCTATGGGTCATCAACCAAAGAGATTCAAAACAGCAGTCTTTTTCCTGTTGATCTTGAATAAGTAAACTTCCAGGTTGTAGAGGGGACCTCAAGAGGGAATAGTGGGCAGTTTCTAGGAGTTGAGGGTCTCAGTCTTAGAGCTTCAAGGAACTGAATTCCGTTAATAGCCAGTAAGCTTAGAAAAGAGCCTAAAGCCCTAGATGATATCACAGCCCTGGCTGACAAATTTGATTTCATTCTGGTGAAACCTTGATGTCAGAGAATGTTTTGCCTATATTCTCTTCTAGGAGTTCGATGCTGTCTCATCTTACATCTAAGTCTTTAAGCCATTTTGAGGTTTTTTTGGTGCATGGTGTGAGGGTGTGTTCCAGTTTTATTGATTTACATGTGGCTGTCTAGTTATTCCAGCACCACTTGCTGAAAAGACTATCTTTTTCCCATTTATATTCTTGACTTCTTTGTCAAAGATTAATTCACCATAGGTGTCTGGGTTTCTTTCTGTGTTCACTATTCTGTTCCATTTGTCTGTATGTCTGTTTTGGTACTAGTACCACACTGTCTTGATGATTGTAGCTTTGTAATATTGTCTGAAGTCTGGAAGAGTTATGCCCCCAGCTTGGTTTTTGTTCTTCAGAATTGCTTTGGCAATTCTAGGTCTTTTATGGTTCCATTTAAATTTTTGGTTTATTCTAGTTCTGTGAAAGAAGTCATGGGTAATTTGATAGGGATTTTATTGAATCCGTAGATTGCTTTAGGTTGTATGGCCATTTTTTAGAATATTAATTCTTCCAATCCAAGGGCATGGGATATCTTTCCATTTCTTTCAATCCTCTTTAATTTCCTTGAATAATGTTTTATAGTTCTCAGCATATAAGTCTTTCACCTCCTTGGTTAGGTTAATTCCTAGGTATTTAATTTTGGGGGGTATGATTTTAAAAGGCATTGTATTTTTATATTCTTTTACTAATATTTCATTGTTAGTATACAGAAATGCCACCAGTCTGAATGTTGTATTCTACTTTGCTGAATTCATTGATCAGTTGGAACAGTTTTTGTGTGGAGTTCTTAGGGTTTTTGATATATAGTATCATGTCATCTGCATACAGTGACAACTGAGCAGTGGACAGAGAAAGCCTGTACTCATACTCCAAACTCAAGCAAACAAAAGGAATAAATTTGTATCTATTCTCACCAGTAGTTTGAGGTCATTTGTTACACAGCGATAGTAAACTAATATACTTACCTACAACTAGTTTCTCTGGTATTAAATTATAAAAACTCATTTGTGTGTTCTTTGTATTACTGTAGGGAGAAAATAATTGCAGATAAATTTGCATAATCCTCATATTGTCATTAAATAACCACTCTTTTCACTTTCAACACTACTTACCCTTCCAGTTCAAACAGCAAAATTAAACAATTGTGACTTTAACACATAATCAAGCCCAAAGAAGAAAACAGAAAAATTATTTTTTAAAAAAAAAATGACCATAAAATCAGTGGTTGGAAGCTAATAATATATTTTTGTCCTCTATGCCCTCTATGCAGTAGGTTCAAGTCACATCCTGATTTTCTCCTATGAGATTAAACAAATTTTCTTTCATTTTCAAATTCCACAAACTATGAAATATATCTTCAATACATTCATTTCAGATAATGCCATTTCAACTGGATAAACCAATTCAAACGCCCCATGGGACTGATTACATAGAAATAATAGGCCAAGTATATGATGAAAATATGACTTCTGTGCTGTGCCCCCAAAAAATCACTTGTCCTTCAGTTTTTCCAACTGTAATAGTATCTGTGACTCACTCAACAACATAATGAGGACTATTTTACACATGATGATTTTGATGTCCAGGCCAACTTTTAAAGTATTTTTGACCTATGCAACAGGACATATTTCTAAAAAGACTGCTTTTGTGAGAGATATATTTTGTAAGTTAAGTATTTTTTGATATTTTACATTTTCAGAAGGAAAAAATGGATATAAAATTATCATAGTTCTGAAAAGTATGATTAGTGTTGTTTTCTAAAGTCTTAATTTTAATATAAATTAAAAATTTGAATACATCTTTAAAATAATCTTAAGTCAGTCTAATGTTCTGCAGAAATGGCTATTTCAAAGTCATATTAAGTTATCTAATGTGAAAATTTAATCTCAGAATCAATAAAATTAATTTAGCTGTATATGATTATATCTCTATGTGTTAAATGATTTTGACCTCGGGAAAAGAGTTTTCTGAACCCTAGTCCAAATCAAGTCCTCTGTTACAAGTTCTTAAACACTTTGATCTTATTTTGATAATTGACCAACTATCTTTAAATTACCTGCTAATTCTTACCCCCATTCCCCACCCCCAGAAGCCTGTGAGTTCCACTGGGATAAACTTTGTTCACCAACATATTTTCATGACCAGGAACAGTATGTTGCACCAGAGAAACACTTAATGGGAAAACTATCTGACTGAATAAGGGATAGAAAGAGAGAAAATGAGAAGAAAGTATGAAAAGGAGGGAGCAAAAGGAGAGGGAAAAGAGGGAGAAATAGGACAGAGAGAGGAAGGAAGATAGGGAAGGACTGGATGATGGAGAAAGGAAGAAAGGAGGAAAGACTTAAGGGCAAGTAAGAAGGAAGGAGGGAGGGAAGGAAAAATGTTTTCATGAATTTAAAGAATAATCCATTTCTTGACAGTAATAAAATCATACCTACTTTTTACTGTCTAAGAGAGATTGGTTACCTCTTCAAGAAAGTATTATATCCATTTTATAAAGAAAGTATTATATCCATTTTATATAAAATGGATATATGTTTTGTACTTCAGGAGTAGGTTCATAAAGTTTTAATAGACAACATAGAACCCAGGCTAGTTTTCAAAAATAAATACCTTAGCCCTTTTACCCCCACTTTTATGAGCTATAATTGACATATAATATTGTATTACTTTTATGTATAAAATAAAATGATTTTATATATGTATATATTGCAAAATAACTACCAAAGTAAGTTGAATTAACATCCATCACATCATATAGTGATTTTTTTCCCTTGTAATAAGAATTTTAAGATCTACTCTCTTAGTAACTTTCAAATATGCAGTATAGTATGTTAACTACAGTCACTGTGCTGTACCTTATATCCCCAGGATTTATATACCTTATAACCAGAAGTTTGTATCCTTAGAGCACATTTACCCCTTGTGTCCACTTCCCACCTCTGGCAACCACCAAACTATTCTCTAAATCTATGAGATTTTTTTTTAAGAACCTAGTACTTATCTTTCTCTGTCTGACCTTTTTAACTCAGTATAATGCACACAAAATCCATCCCCACAAAATCCATCCATCTTGTCTCAAATGGCAGCATTTCGTTCTTTTTTATGGCTGAAAATATTCTGTTTGTGTGTGCATTGCTCCCTGTTTGGCTATCGTAAATAATGCTGCTATGAATATGAGGATGAGGTATCTTTTCAGGATAGTGACTTATCTCTCAGTTAAATACCCAGAAATGGAATTTGTACTTATATGGTAGTTCTATTTTTAATTTTTTTGGAAGACTCCATACTGTTTTCATAATGGCTTCACCAATTTACCTTCCCACCAAGAGGGCACAAGTGTTCCCTTCTCGCCACATCCTTACTAACACTGTTTTCTTTTTCCGGTTTTCTTCATAACAGCCACTCTAACAGGTGTGAAGTGACTTGTTGTGATTTGCATTTCCATTGTGATTCATAAAATGAGTAACTTTTAATGTACTTGTTGGACTTTTGTATGTCTTCTTTGCAAAAAAATGTCTACTCAGTTTCTCTGCCCATTTTTAAATCATATTGTTTGGTTTTACTCTTGTAGAAATTTTCAATATATTTTGTACATTAACCCTTTATCAGACATATGATTCACATATATTTTCTCTCAGTTCATAGATTGCTTTTTCATTTTGTCAGTGGTTTCCTTTGCTGTACAAAAGCTTTTGGTTTGATATAGTCCAATTTGTTGATTTTTTTTTTCTTTTGTTGCCTTGGCTTTTGGTTTTAAATCCAAAAAATCATTGTCATGACCAGTGTTAAAGGTTTAGCTCCTGAAGTTCCCATTGTGGCTAAGCTGTAATGACTCAGCTAGTATCCATAAGGATGCACATTTGACCCCTGGCCTCACTCAGTGGGTTAAGGATCTGGAGTTGTCATGAACTGTGGCATAGGTCACAGACAGAGCTCAGATCTGGCATTGCTGTGGCTGTGGTATAGGGTGGCAGCTGCAGCTTGGATTTGACCCATAGCCTGGGAACTTCCATGTGCCTCAAGTTCAGCCCTAAAAAGCAAAAAAAAAAACTTATCTCCTATATTCTCCTATATTTTTCTTGAGAAGCTTTATGGTTTCAGGTCTTATGCTGAAATCTTCAATCCATTTTTAGTTGATTTTAGTAAATTCATTAATTTTAGAGATATATCATGATTCTCTCCAAACCAATATGACATCCAAATATTTTCAAAACATCAATTAACCAATGAAGATGCATTTCTATACATAATTATCAAAAATTTAAACATAAACACAGTGTGTCCCAAAACACTGGCATAAAGTAGCTTTGTCCTATTTTAAAATGTTTTGATTTGCATGGGAAAGATGTGCTTTACTGTCTCTAACAATTGACTAACCTTGGGAGGAGCAGTTTCTCTCTGTTCAACAAGGTCCCAAGATGTTCAAGAATCAAATACAAAAAATAGGAAAATGGTTGTTACATGTACTCCTTCCAGGAGAAAGAGAAGATGTGATTCTAGATGGTAAAGGAGAAGTAAACAGTCATTCCTTGAAAGATATAGTCCTCATTTTTTTTTAAGAGCCACACCTGTTGCATATGGAAGTTCATAGGCTAGGGGTCGAAACTTAGCTGCAGCTGTGGGTCTATAGCATAGCCACAGCAACAGGATCTGAGCTGCATCTGTGACCTATACCACAGCTCACAGCAACACCAGATCCTTGACACACTGAGCGAGGCCACAGATGGAACCCATGTCCTCATGAATACTAGTTGGGTTCATTACCGCTGATCCATGATAGGAACATTGATATAGTCCTCTTTATTGGCATTTTAAAAAACCACTTGGGGCTCCTGGTTACTGTTCTTTCTAACTAGATTTAAAGCAGTACTGTAGCACAGGAAAAAAAAAATACAGCAGAATAAAACCAAACTGAAAACAAAAGAACACTTCAAAACCTTTGGAAGTAAGGAAATTACTACCTCTTAATTACTCTTGCTTAATGTATGGGTACATAGTACACCATTTGGGTTTATCCAAATATGAGACCAAACTTAAGTTTGGTCCCTTGTGAACTTTTTTGATTAGAAAAGAAGTATAAAGTGGAAAATAGTTCGCTAAAAGCATGATGTTGAATTTTTTTTTTTTTTTTTTTTTTTTTTTTTTTTTGCTTTTCAGGGCTTCACTGTGGCATGTGGAGGTTCCCAGGCTAGGAGTCTAATCTGAGCTACAGCTGCCGGCCTACACCACAGCCACAGCAATGCCAGATCCAAGCTGTGTCTGTGACCTACACCCCAGCTCACAGCAATACCAGATCCTTAACCCACTGAGCGAGGCCAGGGATTGAACCCACCACCTCATGGTTCCTAGTTGGATTTGTTTCCACTGCGCCACAATGGGAACTCTGAATTATTAATTTTATAGCATATTTATTTGATGGGTTTTGAAGCAAAAGAAGCTTTGTATAGTTGACCGTTGAACAACATAGTTGTGAACTCTGTGGGTCTACTTGTATGTGGATTTTTTCCTGTAGTAAATACATGGTACTACATGATCTGCAGTTACTTGAACTCATGGATATAGAGCCACTGATCCTGAGGAACCTCATATATGCAGGACCAGCTAGATGATTATGGGGGTTTTTCGCTGCTGGAATGTTAGCACCCCTAACCCCTGCATTGTTCAAAGATCAACTGTACTTAAAAGAATTATTGCCCAAAAAATGATGTAACTTTTTAAATGTTGCTATAGTAAATCATAACGAACAACATTTGAGACAAGTTTCCTTAAACTATAATGATAGCAAAATACTCAATATTCGTCATTTTTAATAAAATCTGCTTAGAAAATGAAGATGATCAACATTTACATCATTATAGCTTTTCTAACCATATGTTACAAGGCTTGTTTATAATTGTCTTGAATTGACCTCCTTCTATCGCCTTCTCATTGCCTGAAAAGGCTTTAAGAGAGCAGTTTTTTAAGGCTGATTTTTTTTCTGAGGCAGAGGATGTCAAAATGTGGTCTGAAGTAGACTGCTTTGGTATCAATAGCTTCTTATCACTCTAATTGCTGCATTTAGTGCTTTATATGCTTCAAAAACATCTACCTCTAGTCCACAAGTGCCTTCACAGCCAGGACTGAACACCATATGCTCATGGGGAGCCCACTCATGTCTGTTTTCTCTTCAGAAGTGCCTGCCCCATTCATGTCCAGTGTGATTCAGGGTTGCTATTTTCCACTTAGTACTTTCCTTTGAATATTAACCATTATGTTTTATTACCTAATTTACAGATATTCTTAGAAAATGTCATATATTTTCTGTTTCATTATTTTTTTCCTTAATAGCTTTCTTAGAATGAGCAAACCTTTTTTCTTTAATTTTCTGAATGCCTGAACAATTCCGAAATAAGTCGTCTTTTTTTTTTTTTTTTTTTTTTTTGGTCTTTTCGCCCTTTTTCTAGCATCGCTTCTGTGGCATATGGAGGTTCCCAGGCTAGGAGTCTAATCAGAGCTACAGCTGCCGGCCTATGCCAGAGCTACAGCAATGCCATATCCGAGCTGCGTCTGTGACCTACACCACAGCTCACGGCAACGCCAGATCCTTAACCCACTGAGCGAGGCCAGGGATCGAACCCGAAACCTCATGGTTCCTGGTCGGATTTGTTAACCACTGGGCCATGATGGGAATTCCAACAGTGTTTACCTATAATCATTATGGGTTAATGATTTCTTGACATAGTCACTGATAGTTCCTGGAATTCTGCAGTGGTCCTTCCCTCCTGCTTGTGTCTTTTTTTTTTTTTTTTTTTTTAATTTAGAAAGAACATAGTTTGGTTGCCAAGGCTATTGTCTCATATTCCTCTTATTAATTATTCACTGCTTAGTGTTTCCATAAAAATCTTGAGGAGACATATGTATGTATCCACAGTCATGCACCCAAAGTTGTGAAAGCTGCAATAGTTTTTTCATATCTGCTCAGCAAAATGATCAACCAATTTTATGAGATACAGACTTAAGAGCCTTAAAAAGTATTTTTAGCGGTTATAATTATCAGCTTCTGCAACCCTCTCCACCCCAGCCCTAACCCTGACCCTGGTCATCTCTGGTTTAGACCTTTTTGGAGTGAATGAGGATACTGATTCCCCAGAAAACTGGTAATTTGTTTAGGTCAACACCCATACTTATGAATTACTTACCTTATACGCTCTTTGGAAAAAATTACACATTGTTTTGGGAGTCATTCACTCCGTGAAGAGCCTCCTCCTAGATGCTGCAAAAAGGAATATAGTCCTGTTGTGGCTCAGCAGATTAAGAACACGACGTTGTCTCTGTGAGGGTACAAGTTTGATTCCTGGCCTCACTGAGTGGCCTGAGGGTCCGGGATTGCAGCAATCTGTGGCCTAGGTCGCAGGTGCAGCTCAGAGACAGCATTGCTGTGGCTGTGACACAGGCCATGGCTGTGGCTCCAATTCGACTTGCTAGCCCAGGAATTTCTATATGCCAAAGGTTCATCCATAAAAAAAAAAGAAAAAAAAAAAGAAAAAATTGAGGGTATGCTTTTGGTTGACTTAGTAGTTTCATGCAACTGCCCCAGGTTTGCAATAATAGATGGAAGAGTAGGTTTAGGGAGAGGGGCTCTAAGATAATGAAGTTGTGAACTCTTAAACGTAAAAAAAAAAGACATTTAATTCATACTAATTGTTTATGTAATGACTTAATTGGATCATAAACATTTCTTCTCTGCTCTCATGATTAAATCCCATTTCACTACCTCTGATTTTCCTTGTGAATCTGGGAAAGATGGACAATAGAGGAGGAAAATAAATCTTTAAAACTCAGCTTTTCAATCATTTCTCCTCCAGGACATAGTTTATCACAGAGAGCTAATCATTTCCTTTGTAACCTGTGCCGTCACAAAGGAAAAATGTTTTTCAAACTACTTCTCAGAAATCTAGAAAGGAACTTCACCAAATTTCTACCTGATATTAATACATTATCTAGATATTATGCTATTACTCTACTTCTGATGGGAAGAGAACAATTCTGTCCTTCAGCATAAAACACAACATTAATTAATATAGTCATTTACTTACTAATTTTTTGAAAATTTACGGTTTGAATACCCTGAAATCACCAAGCAAGCAAGGCAAGCAAGATCACAATTTGTATTAAACTTTTATTCTTTAGAGTGGGGAACAATTATTATTACTGTTACTATTTTTTAGTCAATGAATGAACCAACAAATTAAAAATTAGCAAGCAGGAGTTCCCCTGTGGTGTAGCGGGTTGAAGATCTGATGTTACCACTACAGCAGCTGGGGTCATTGCTATGGCTTGGATTCGATCCCTGGCCTGGGAGCTTCCACATGCTGCAGGTGAGGCAAAAATAAACGAACAAATACATCAGATGAGGGCGAATGATTTGTGGAAATTTAAACAAAGTAATATGACAAAGTGGTTACATCAATTTGGGTGGGAACAGAACCCTCTCTGAGGGAGTGAGAGTTTATCTGGGATCCAAATAATGAGAAGCAAGCAGTCTTTCAATTTCTGTGAAAAATCATTTCAAGCAAAGAGTAGAACTAGTGCAAAGTTCTGAAGTAGAATTAGCTAATTATTTCCTAAGACTGGAAATAAAGTCAGTGTACCTGGAGCCCAAGAGTGGAGAAATTTAAGTGTACAGTATACGATTGGAAAGGGCAGTAAGTCAAATGGTGGCCCCCAAGAAAGTATGCCCAGGTCCAAGGCCCTATAGCCTGTGAAAGTTACCAGACTGGGAAAAATGGTCTTTGCAGATACAAGGGATAAATCTTAGAAAGAGATTATCATGTACTGCCTGGGTAGACTCTAAATCCAATGATAATTATCTCCATAAGAGAAAGATGGGAAGGCAATACAAAGACAGAGGCAAAGGAGTTCCCGTCTTGGATCAGCGAAAACAAATCTGACGAGGATCCATGAGGATGCAGGTTTGATCCCTGGCCTAGCTCAGTTGGTTAAGGACCTGGTGTTGCTGGGCTGTGGTAGAGGCCAGCGGCTACAGCTCTGATATGACCCCTAGCCTGGGAAACTCCATATGCCACAGATGTGGCCCTAAAATGACAAACAAAGACAAAGGCAGAGAATGGCTAGGGGCAGTGTGTCTACAAGCTAAGGAAACCAAGGAATCCTGAAATCTACCAGGAGCTGAAAGAGACTGGAAAAAAGAGGGCTTTTTTTCCTCTAGAGCTTTTATAGGATTGTGGACCTACCAACGTCTTGAGTTTGGACATCTGCCTTCCATAATTGCTAGAGAATGAATATCTGTTGTTTGAAGACACGCAGTTTGGGGTAATTTGTCACTGAAGGCTTAGGAAATTAATACAGAGAGATAAGCAGTGGGTAGATCATTTAGAACATTGAAAGAAGGCATAAGGAGTTAAGAATTTTATCTAATGAAAAGGAAAAAAAAGAGGACTTGAGTTGGGGGTGGAGAATGAGGGGCTGACTGTTACAGGACAGAGATGGTCTGATTTTTCATGAAGGCAGGTAAATATTGCTTATCATCTCATGCTCAAGTGCTAGACATTTGGGGTTGAATTCTGGCCTCTATCAATTTTTCATTAATACTTTTAGCTGTATGACATGTGTCTATGAATTTTAAATATCTAGGCCTTTCATTTCCTCTTCTAACTGATGATAGCAATAATACTGTAACTCATAAGTTCACTGTGAGGTTCACTGAGTTTAAAATTTAAAGTACTTTGGAACAATGTCTGGCACTTAATAAATATGTAAACATTATATTGTTTTGCATTTTTTTTAAAGTTTGTAAAACATATTTTAGAAGGAGAAGAGGTGAGGCAGGAGGAAAAGAGGGATGTGTAAGTCCCCAGCAAGAGGTGGGATGAAGATGGTAATATTAGAAGTGAATGGATGTTTTGAAAAGCAAATCTACTCTACTTGAATCTGGGAGGTTAGGGAAAGAGAATTGAAGGAACTTAGATCAATGTAGTAACATTAATTTAAAAAGATATAAGGTCCTTAAAGGAATAAAATTCTTTATGGAAAAATAAGAGTTCTGTTTCAAATACATTAATTTCAGATGCCTGTTAAATATACAAGTCAGGTAGGCAGCTGCACACATGACTGTGGAGTGTGCGGTGAATGGGGTTTGGAAATAAAGACTAGAGATAGAGATTTGTGACTCATAATTCTACATAAGATGATTTGAAACTGTGGGTCTGGGGAAGATCACTTAGGCAGAATGTATGGGTATCTCAAGGAGCTGTTAATGAAAAGGAAGAAAAATACAATAATAAACTACATGTATTCCCAATATTTACAACAGTTTCCTGTTATATATTCTGTCTTAATCATCTTGGGATGTTATAACAAAATACCATAGACTGGGAGGCTTAAACAAGAGATATTCAATATTCCCTAGCACATTTAATACTGCATATTGGAAAGCTGCTAAGAGTTTAGATCTTAAATTTTCTAATCACAAGAAAAAAATCATTGCTCTTGTGATCATAATGTTGTATACTGAAACATATTAAATGTAAATAATCTATCAAAAAATGACAAAAGCAGAATACACATGTTTCTCAATTGCACATGGAACATTCTCCAGGATAAACCACATGGTAGTCCATAAAAAAGTCAATAAATTTAAAAAGATAGAAATCACTGAAAGCATCTTTTTCAATAATAATGAGGTGAAACAAAAAAGGCATTTACCTTTGGCAGTTCTGAAGGTTAGAAAGTCCATCATCAAGGTGCTAGCCTGTTTGGTTCCTGGTGAGAGCCCTCTTTTGAGTTTGCCTTTTTCCTGTGTCTTCACATGGCAGAGAGAGCACTCTCATCGCTCTATCTCCTCATAAAGGATAGTAATCACATCGAGGGGTCCCACCCTCATTTTCTCATCTAAACCTAATTACTTCCCAAAGACCCTACCTCCTTTTACCGCTACATCAGGGATTAGAACTTCAGTATATGAATTTGGGGGAAGCACACAACCATTCTCCCTCAACATGTGCCCTTCAGATTATTTATATCTACTGTTCATACTGTGGAAAGACTATTTATAACAATTTCTTCCCAATTCCACGTTGGTGACATCATGCTGGTAACTTGAAATCAGCCAGGCTGAGAGTGTCTATAACAAAGGCTTTGGAAAATGCTATAAATCAGCTTCCTTTTCCCTGGCTCCCCAGTAAATTGGTTATTCGACTTGTGCTAGCATATACTATATGCACACTACTGGGCCAGGAGAGGTTTTATTTGTTCTTAGGATAGAAGATAGATCTGGTTATTTATAGGCTGATGCTTAAGGGGTAAGTCCTTTTGTATTTCTAAAATAATTTGAAGTGTTACTAACTTAATTCTCTTAAGATAAAATATAAGTTAATTCTATGAGGATAGAGTTTTTAAAGGAAAAATTATAGAAAAAAATATTGCAAATTCAATGTTTCTAAAAAGGCATGACTGAATTGGATCCAGAACCCACGTGAAAAAATAGACCTGAAATAGAAAAGAGGCATCTTTAGTGACATGGGAGAAGGCCCTGTAAGTTTGGTATACTCGTGTGAGAGGTGATGAGAACATTGCTCCTTTTCCTGCCAAAGGGATAAGATCTCCCTGCCTTGGAGAACCAAGCCCCTCTTTGAGAAAGAAGTCTCATTTCACCCAGTTACAGCTGCCATATCTGCCCTAACTAGAACCAAGCTGTCTAAAAACATGCTCACCATTTATTTTCTCATTATACCAGGTCTGCAAATACAAAACTGTTCACTCAAAAGTGTTCTTTTCAGTTATGTATGCAAAGTCTGTAAGTTTTAGCCATGAAAATACTAACACAATGTTATTTACCTGCACTCCTTGCTTATAAAAATTAATCTCTGAAATTATATGCAAGTCACAGGTCTCACAAATCCTCCAAACGTCCTAAAGAAATAAATTTATGGAAAATTTTCCTGAAGTTTATGTAAATCCAGAAATACCTTCAGTGTTTCATGAGTGGAATGTTTAGCCCTCAGTACAGTCGATGCTAAGAAGTTCCATTAGAATGTAGAGCACTTGATAAAATATTCCATTTTAAGTACCTAAATATAAAATTAGAGCCTGTTATCTCTAAAATGGAGCAATCTTCAGCCACTGTGTAGCCACAGAGAGGATAGGTAATCTCTAAAATAACAAACTTTCAAATTCCTTAGAGGTTAAGCCTCATAACTGGAACTGGCTGTCAGATGAGAATAACTCAGTAGAGCTCAGTGTAGCTAAAAAGCTTTTTACATTTCATTAAATTGCTTTCTTTTCCTGATGATTGAGACCCAACTTTGATATTGTGGTTTTATGATTGTGATATAAATGACTATCAGGAAATATTCTGATGTCTCTTGATCACATACAAGATAATCACTGTCATCTGAATTGATTGTGAACTACTATACCAGGGTAAACCTTTTCACGAAATCTAGAATAATTTCATTTCTTACGGGTTTAATACTGTTAAGAAAAGTATGTCAGCCCTCTGAGGAGAAGATTTTTTTAAAGTTATCCTATATCACAGATATTGTAGCACAAGTCTCTAGGGGAGCAAGTCATGAATCAAATAAGGTATGGCCAGGAGACTGGTTACATTATTTGACTCTGAGAGAGCCTCATCTAGGTTAGCTAAAGATAAGGAATTTTATGTGGAGCCATAAATTTCAAAGAAGTTAAGTATAGGCTATATAATCAAGCTAAGTCTCATGAAGAAACAGTATTATGGGTTCAAAATATTTTTCTATGTTAAATGCAAAAGATTATAATCTCCCTTTCCAATGCATTAGTGTTAACCTGACTTCCATATTCTACATCAGCTGTGTTCTCCACTCAACAACCTCCAGGCCTCTCACTCTCTATTCTATCTCTTAAAAGTTCCATAACTCAGTTCATTCATTGTTTACTGAGATTCTTTTTGCTTTTTTTTTTAATTTTTATTAGAGAATAGTTGACTTACAGTGAGTGTTGTGTCAATTTCTGCTATACAGCATAGTGACCCAGTCATATCAGTCGTGTGTGTGTGTGTGTGTATAGTTTTTCTTATACTTCCTTTCAACTATATCTAAACTCTCTCCCAAGAGATTGGATATAGTTCCCCATGCTGTACAGTAGGAACTCATTCCTTATTCATTGTAAATGTAAGAGTATGGCATGAGACTCTTTTATATGCCAAGAACTGTATTTGGCAGCAGTGAACAGGACAGAGAAATATCTTGCTCTCATAGACCAGCCTTCTCCTGGGAGAGATGGAGATTAACCAGGAATTCAAGATAAATATCGACTGTGAGAGTTCTATGAAGGACATAAACGAGGGCTTAGCGCTGGGTGGGGCAAAGCAGGCGATGAGCGGTAGGGCTGAGCTGCACTACTTCAGATGAAGTGATTCAGAAGAGTCAGCTGATCAGAGAGTTGAGAATGAGTCATGCAGCAAGGGTATGAAGTGGGAAGGGTTTTGTTTCCTAATCATAGCAGTGGCTTAATCATAACTTCCAGCTTCTTGATAGCACGTGCTGGCAAAGCACACTGACCATTTATTCATCTTTCTCCAGTGCTGGGCAATATGCAAGTTCACCCAGCCAGGGAAGCCCTGTGCCTTCATTTAATTCTTTTATTGATTCCATGCTTTGCGGCTCCATAGGAGATTAGATTCAATGAAGATGGAAACGTCTGTCTGTTTTGTTCACTGCTAGATCTCCCATGCCTAAAACAATTCTGGAATGAAGGGTTTAACGAATGACCTGCTGGAAAGTAGATGGACTAGGGGATGGATTTGAATTTTATCAGTCTAGTTAGGGATATTGCAGTCATGCGTGTTTAGGAGTTTTTCCCTTGAACAAATTTTGCTTGAATTATCTTGGGTATACAGTTTAGATTTGCATGATAAAAAAATTAAACTCTTGCCTATATTCATTTTAGTTCATATATATTAAGTCATCAAGACTCAAGAAAAATTAATGTGTAATCCATATTTAAAAATCCCAAACACTGAATATAGTGCCTATACTTAACTCTAAATAGCTGCTGAGTAAATGAATGAATATACGTATGTATTTTTAGTTCTTCTATTTTAGTATTAGCCTAGGAAATTTTATAATACAAATTTCTCCTCTACTAAAATATATTTAAAAAGCTTGGTAGTTTAAGATCAAATATACAAAAATTTTCAACCTTAGAATTAATGATATTTTCAATTTTAAGATTATTTCCCCTCATATCATAACTTTTGAATGTAGCTTTCAGAACTTTTTGCAAAGTTATGTGTTCTATGAAATGAAAAATTAATCATCACAAATATCACCCACTGAAAAGCAGTTACAGAACAGATGAACATTTAATTAGGCTTTTGATATATTTCTTACAGTATATTTTTTTTTCATTAATAAGCTAAAAATAGTTCATGTCACTTAAACCTCCTCATAGTCAAGTTCTGGTGGGGTATATTTTTTCAGATTGAATCAGAAACAGACATATATTATAAATATAAAAGAAAATGATTTCCAACTCTAACAAATACATCAGATTTTCTTCTGACAAATTGGTGTAGATTTTCTCTACAGAATCTGAAATTTTCAGGTTGTAAATTATAACACTATAAGGCAACTTTTCACTTATTCTCTGGAGATACAGATGATAATTAGAATAATGATGCCTAGGATCTAATCACAAATAAGTTCAGTTCTGCTATGGCACAGCAGATTAAGGAGCCAGTGTGGTTGCTTCTGTACTGCTGGTTCGATCCCTAGCCCAGGAACTTCCTCATGCCATGGGTGTAGCCAAAGAATAATAATAAAAATAATCACAAGTAAGTTCAGGACTAAATGTGTATCACTGCAGCCACTGAGGGAGGGTAGATGAGACACATCAATAACATCTTCTGTCTGAGTCTGAGAACCTTAGTTTCCAGACTGTTCAAGCCAGGTGAACACTTCAGTATCATGCACTTCTAATGAGAGCTCTCTTGTACTAAGAGCTTAACCAGCTTCAAACTCTACCTACAATGTCAGACTCCTGGCACATTTTTCTAATAATAATTGAGAGGATTTCCATTCAGTCATTCACTCTACAACCATCTGTGTAGTCCAGTCATTGTCAGAAACTGTTCTAGGTGCTCTCAGGTTTATTTAATTGCACAAAAAAACAAAAAGTTGTGTTACATAAAACAGAAAATTATACAAGTATTTCATGTTTTAATATAAATTAAACATGAATTGTAAATATTATTAGGTAAAATACTATTGAATCTCAGGTAAGAAAACTGAGGCTCCTAAAGAGGTCACATCATTGAGCTGAGATTAGGCCGTGACACAAACTGCAGAGCAGAGCAAGGAGTCACATGATAACCTCAGTTCTTCCATAGGGTTGCAGTTTTATATAATTTCATTATTTAAGTGAAAGTTAATTAGTTTTGTATTTATTAATTTTGAGGTTTGCCATTTTATTTTATTTTTTATATTGAAGTATAGTTGATTTACAATATTGTGCCAATTCATGTTGTACAGCAAAGACCCAGTCATATATAAATATACACATATACACATATTATTTTTCTCGTATTATCTTCTATCATGTTCTATCCCAAGAGAATGGATGTAGTCCCTGTGCTATATAGTAGGACTTCATTGTTTATCCATTCTGAATGTAATAATTGGCATCTATGTGGTACAAAAGCAAAGAGGATAAAACAATTCATATTTAAATATGTGCTTCTTCCATCCTCAGTCTTCATGTCTCTGTATTTCTCCTCAGAGATTACCAATTTTACCAATACTTTAAAAATTATCTAGGAGATCTTATAAAATTAAAAAACATTCAAGTAGTTGCCTATGTGTAGAATGTACATATATGTGTATGTGTATGTAAATCTATGCACCTTTGTCTTATTGCATACATGTAGATGTGTATGTGAATATGTATTTTTTAACAAAATGGTAACTAACTTTACATAACGCTCTGCACTTTACCCTTTTGTCTTAAAAATGTTTCTTGAAGGTGTAGCATAATAGGATGTGCTTCACATATAAAACTCTGAAGCCATTTTGATTATTGTCTTTCTTTAGAGATCTTTGTATTTTTCCTCTGAAAACTTTTGACTCCATTAATCAAAAAGTCATAGTTATCAGTGTCTTGTGAGGTTCTGTTTTTCACAGTTATGCTGTGCATGATATTTTGCATTTACCATTTCGAATGCCCAGGATGGTATATAAGCTCTGCCCTTGGTTCCGTACCCCAAGGAAATGATCTTGGTTTTTATTTATTTATTTTTATTTTTATTTTTATTTTTTTGTCTTTTTGCTATTTCTTGGGCCACTCCCGTGGCATGTGGAGGTTCCCAGGCTAGGGGTTGAATCAGAGCTGTAGCTGCCAGCCTATGCCAGAGCCACAGCAACGCTGGATCCGAGCCACGTCTGCAACCTTCCCCACAGCTCCCGGCAATGCCGGATCGTTAACCCACTGAGCAAGGGCAGGGACTGAACCCGCAACCTCATGGTTCCTAGTCAGATTCATTAACCACTGTGCCATGACGGGAACTCCCTGATCTTGGTTTTTAGATAAAAGGAGATAAAATGAGAGAATTTTTTAAAATTTTATTGAAGTATAGTTTACTTGAGAGAATTCTTAACAGATGATGGCAATAGAAACTTCCCTTTGTCCACTCACTGTTTATTTTTGGTTCTCATGGTATATAGGATGCTCACAAAGAACACACAATGGTAGGAATCAATTTCTAGGTTCCTGATGCTCCATGAAATCCAACCAACAGTTCATGCTATCATCCCTAGGGGAGACTACAAAAAATGACCACTGTTATTCACTCCTACTAAAAGGAGGCAGAGGCTATTTTTTCTTGAATCTGAGCTGGTCATTAGAACGTGGTGGAGGTGACCCTGTACCAGCTCTGAGGCCTTGCTGCCTCTATTCCTTTTTAGAACTGTGACTTTGCCATGTGAACAGGACCAGAGTTCTCCTGCTGGAGCATATGATACTCATGTCCTGTTTCTAAGGCTAGCCAGACCTTAGAAACAGGAATGCCTAATTTGCTTGATGCTGGGTGGTCGGAAAATAAAAACCTTTTTTTTTTTCTTTTTTCTTAAGCAGTTTATTTAACTGATAATATATTCTCAAAATAAATAAGATATGGGGAATAACTAAATCAAGGGTATGATTATAAGGCACCTTTCCTTTTTAATGACATTTGAAATAATTCAGATAATGTCTATTAGACCTTTTTAACTGGGAAAAAAAAAAAAAGTGTTTCTAAGAGTCTCACAGAGCCTTACAGGACTTTTGATTAGTCAAAGTAGAAAAGATTTGAAGGTATGGCTTTTGGTGAACAGAATTCATACAACAAAATTCATTGTAAGTTTTTAAGGGAATTATATTAGCAAAACCACTGCCTGCATGGATGAAAGGGGACTGAGGCAGTTAAAGGAGAAAAGACCTTTGACCCCTAGGTTTCTTTGAGCAAGAACTATACTAGGAAAAAAATCTTAAAATAGATATTTTCTAATACCATCTTCAGAAGTGGCAAAGAAGGGTGGAAGTGAGAGAATATCAAAAGTTAAAGCTGAAAGCCATGCAAAACAATGGGCTGGGGAAGTGGATTTCCAGGGATGAGAGCCAGACCCTAAATAAAAAATGTCCCCTCTTCTTAGAATAGGGTAGACTGCAAAAAATGACCACTGTTATTCACTCCTTCCAAAAGGAGTTTTCTTGTATCATTTGTCTCACTGGATATCTGAATTGTCATGGGCCGGTGACTAAAGCATCCTTTTCTCCACCTTCCTTCCCAAATGGGAACCCCTATGTAGTTTTTTCTGTTCCTGTTTCTCAATTATCTGTTGGGGTCTAGGGGAAATACCTAGATATCTTTCACAGGTCTCTGGAGCAGAAGGAAGTATATTCTCATAGCTGCATATGAAATAGATATAGGTTACAAATGCCAGGGTTTGAGCCTGGTACCACAATTGGATGAGAGTTTCAGGAATCCTGGCATGGTAGGGATCCTGCATGTTTGCTTCTAGAAAGGATGAGATTAAGTACAGAATAACCTTTTTAGAATATGAGGAACATATAACTCAGTTGCTCCTGTCACCTAAGAAAAAGGGTTTTCTTACTCACCTGTAGACCACAGATGCATGAGGCAGTCAAGCTGTATCCAGAATAATTTCCTGGCAGAGTACTAATTGCCAGCCTACAACTTCTTCTACTATGCTAGGTACAATATACCATTTATGCCTAGATTAATGCTCAGGTTGTCACATAAAACCTTCCCTGTGCTTAATATGTGGGTATATTAACCCTGGAAATTATTCTGGTTGCTAGTTTTTGAGATAATGAGGCAGAATATTTTCAGAAAACAAGACACAGGAGCTTGTCATGTATCGAAAGGCAAGTTTCCTTTCTTGCCCTCATGACACTTGGGTTATCTCCTAAGATTAGAAAATGGGAGCAGACAATCATACACTTCCTCATGCTCCATGGAGACCAGTCAATAGAAAATGCCTCCCCTCCCTTAGTACTTACTAGGAGTTACAATTAAAATATCACCCACCAATATCAGCCATTAGGTATGAAGCAGAGGTCATTTTGAGTGTTAGTTCCACATTATACTATAATTCTAAAGCCGCTCTAATGTGTGGGCACTTCTGCTCAAGAAAATTATCTTGATTCTATGTCTTAATGAGATAGTAGAGAAGAATCTATCATATAATAAGAAAAATACTTACCACATATGTGAATCACTGCTTTCTGGGTTGTAGAGAAATCTTCAATTTAATGTGGGAATGAGGAGGAGAAAGTATTTAAGATTCCTCCTCTGAACCACTAATGATGCCCAGAAGGAAAAAAGAATAAAGCTAAAAGAGTAGGACTTTAGTTACTCGAACCTATGCTTCACCAGAGCTACTCGCCTATTTCATTTGTAATTACTGCTATCACTTTCTGAATGATAAAAGCTGTGTTTAAATCTACACAAAGTACTACCTCATTTAATTGTCATAGCTACTCCATTAGTAAACTAATAATTACATTATTTTAAAAATGAAGTTTAGTTTTTGGAATTGAATTATCCAGTCTTTCAGTCAGCAACTGGCAGGCCTTTTTGGTAACACACATACACAACATAAAAGGCAATTCTATTAAAATTATGTTCCACCTCTGCTTTATCTATCTATCTTAGGGCCACCACCCAAGGCATATGGAAGCTCCCAGGCTAGGGGGTCAAATCACAGCTGCAGCTGCTGGCCTACGCTAGAGCCACAGCTATGCCAGCTCTGAGCTGTGTCTGCGACCCACACCACAGTTCACAACAATGCCGGATCTGCAACCCACTGAGCAGGGCCAGCAATCGATGCCGCGTCCTCATGGATACTATTCAATTTCCTTACCACTGAGCCACAATGGGAACTTCACTTTATTAAGTTTTTTGGAAAGAAATACACGGCTAAAATGTTTGAAAACCATTGGATCACTAATTATAGAACATCTGACCCAACTTTTATTCCATGTTCCTTCAAGGGTATGAAAATTATTTTTTTAAGCATAAACGTTTTAGAAAAAAATTGAAGTCGTATTTACCCACTATTATGTTCTAACTTTTGTGTTTTTGTAGCATGGAAGATTTTAACATGTAGAACATCTTACCAAATACTGAATCATAGCAATATATATGTGTGTATATATATATATAAATATGTGTGCACGTGTGTTGTGTGTGTGTGTATATGTATATATGTGTGTGTATATGTATATATACCCTGACACCATCACAGTAAATTAAAGTTTGACAGATATGTTATAAAGACCTAAATATGTCAAAATGAAATTCCTGAAAATACAATTTTAAAACACAGATGCCTCAAAGTTTCTTTTATTTAAATATCTTGAAAGAGTCCTGTCACGGCTCAGTGGTTAACAAACCCGACTAGCATCCATGAGGATACGGGTTCCATCCCTGGCCTTAGTCAGTGGGTTAAGGATCAGGCGTTTCCATGAACTGTGGTGTAGGTCACAGACATGGTTTGGATCTGGTGTTGCTGTGGCTGAGGTGTAGGCTGGCAGCTGTAGCTCCAATTTGACCCCTAGCCTGGGAACCTCCACATGCCCTAAAAAGACAATAAATAGATAAATAAATATCTTGAAACAATTTTTAAAGCAAACTAAATTGCTAACAAGGAAAAAATACTGATATTAATTGCATTCCAATGTAATAAAATGCTTAAGACATTACTGGAGAGTGAAACACTTTGTTTTTTATTATACTTGATTTACAATGTTCTGATAATTTTTGTGGTACAGCAAAGTGACCTAGTTATACATATATATACATTATTTTTCTCATATTATCTTCCATCATATTCTATCACAAGTGATTTGATATAGTTCTCTGTGGTATACATCAGGACCTCATTGCTTATCCATTCCGAATACAATAGTTTGCATCTGGTAACCCCAAACTCCCAGTCCATCCCACTCCCCACCACTCCCTCTTGGCAACCACACGTTTGTTCTCTATGTCCATGAGTTTGTTACTATTCTGTAGATGGTTTCATTTGAACCATATTTTAGATTCTAAATACAATTAATATCATATGGTATTTGTATTTCTTTCTGACTTACTTCACTTAGTATGAGAGTCACTAGTTCCATCCATGTTGCTGCAAATGGCATTATTTTGTTCCTTTTAATGGCTGAGTAGTATTCCATTGTGTATACATACCACATCTTCTTAATTTACTCATCCTTTGATAGACATTTAAGTTGTTTCTATGCCTTGGCTAACATGAATAGTGCTGCAATGAACACAGGGATGCATATATCTTTTTCAATGAAAGTTTTGGCTGGAGTGGGACAAAAGGAGTAGGATTGTTGCGTCCTACTGTAGTTCTGAATTTAGTTTTCTGAGGTACTTCCATACTGTTTTCTATAGTGGTTATACCGATTTACATACACACTGACAGTGTAGGAGGGTTCCCTTTTGTCCACACCCTCTCCAGCATTTGCTACTTGTAGACTTATTAATGACAGTCATTCTGATCAATGTGCATTGGTACCTCATTGTAGTTTTGATTTGCATTTCTCTAATAATTAGTGATGTCAAGCATGTTTTCATGTGTTGGCCATCCGTATTGTCGTCTTTGCAGAAATGTCTATTTAGATCTTTTGCCCATTTTTCAATTGGGTGGTTTTTTGTTTTTGCTCTTGAGCTGTATGAATTGTTTGTATATTTAAATATTTTCTCCTATTCTATAGGTTGTCTCTGTCTCTTTTTTTTTAAAGGTTTCCTTTGCTTTGGAAAAGTTTGCAAGTTTGATCAAGTCCCATTGGTTCATTTTTGTTTCTATTTCTATTGCCTTGGAAACATTTATATGGTTAATGTCAGAAAATGTTTATCTGTGTTCTCTTCTAGGATTTTTATGGTATCTTGTCTTATGTTTAAGCCTTTAAGCCATTTTGAGTATATTTTTGTATATGATGTAAGGGTGTGTTGTAGTTTCATGGATTTATGTGCAGCTCTCTAGTTTGCCCAGCACCATTTGCTGAAGAGACTGTCTTTTTCCCATTTTATATTCTTGCCTCTGTTGTCAAAGATTAATTGACCATAGGTGTCTGTGTTTATTTCTGGTCTCTCTATTCTATTTCATTGGTCTCTATGTCTGTTTTTGTACAAGTACCACACTGCCTTGATTACTGCAACTTTGTAGTATTACCTGAAGTCTGGGAGGGTTATGCGTCCTGCTTTTTCTTTTTTTTTCTTTTTTTTTCCTCTCAGGATTGCTTTAGCAATTTTCGGTCTTCAGTGGTTCCATATAAAGTTTTGGCTTGTTTGTTCTACTTCTGTGAAAAATGTCGTGGGTAATTTGATAGGCATTGCATTAAATCTGTAGATGGCTTTGGGTAGTGTGACCATTTTAACAATTAATTCTTCCAACACAGGAGCATAGAATATCTTTCCTTTTCTTTTCATCCTTTTTAATTTCCTTGATTAATATTTTATAGTTCTTAGCATATAAGTCTTTCACCTCCTTCCTCACATTTATTCCTAGGTATTTAATTCTTTGGGATGCAATTTTAAAAGGTATTGTATTTGTATATTCCTTTTCTAGCATTCCATTATTAGTGTACAGAAACGCAACCGATTTCTTAATGTTAATCTTAAATTCTTAGAGCATTTGGTCAAAAAAATTAATGGTGTTAGAAATAGTGATAATGGTAATCATAACAAATGCATTATATGCAAAGAATATTTAGAATACAAGTAGATATTGTAAGTGTCTTTTCTAATCCTTCTTGGTAAATAATGGAATCGAGGCTAAGGAGGTTAATTATTGCTGTGTTGAAATAGACTTTGAGGTTGACATTTCCTCAGCTTTCTTTTTAAATTTCATGTTACTGTTACAGTTATGTTAAAAATTGTATAATCTTTTGCCATCACCTTAGTGGCTACATTTCATTATGTTAGAGTTACAATGACCATATTGTATGAGAAACAAGACCCCATGAGGAATGAATTTGTTTATTTATTTATTTATTTTGCCTTTTCTAGGGCCCCTTCCCATGGCATATGGAGGTTCCCAGACTAGGGGTCTAATCAGAGCTGTAGACACCAGACTATGCCAGAGCCACAGTGACAGGGGATCTGAGCCACGTCTGCAACCTACACCACAACTCACAGCAATGCTTGATCCTTAACCCACTGAGCGAGTCCAGGGATCGAACCTGCAACCTCATGGTTCATACTCGGATTCATTAACCACTGTGCCATGATGGAAACTCCCCCATGAGGAATTTAATAGTGGTGAAATGGTCAAAATATTAAAGGTAATGTGCTTTTACTAAAATGCTGTTAAATACAAATCAAGCAAGATAATACTTTGGTTTACACCATGTACATTTTTATGATTTTAAGTAATTTTCACTTGGTATGTATATTGAGGCGTTCTCATTCCCTGTGATGAATCTTAAGGCACTAAACCCATCTGAGATTCTATTTTCCATGGTAATATTTTCCACTATGTTACCTAGTAAACGGCCTATTTAGTGACTATTTTAATTGATAAGAAATAATGTCCATCTTTGAAAAAAATGAATCTTTAAGGTAAATTAACATCTGATGTGTATTTGGAGAGCACGGTGTAGCTGTCAAAACCTCTTTCTTGCTGTCCATGCTAAGGATACAGCAAGTCATTTTGCCTTGCAAAATTAAAAGCTATCTAAATTTTAGATCCAAAAAGTTACCAAATTTATATCTAAAAGAACTTTCAAAGTTCTAGTTTTATATCAAATGCATAATGTGCCAAAGTACTTTGCACAGCTAATGAGATAATGTACACTAGGGTTATGAATTGTAGATTCTTCAGGATGCTTGTATGTGAAATCATCAAGTCACTCCATGAGCATTTAGAGAAATCTTACCATGTGACAGACGAGGGATATAGAGTACATTCGAATGACATAGTCCTTTAAAGCACTAATGTTCCCATTTAATATTAAATATCCACTTCAATTTATAGATACTAGGCTCAGGAAAAATTTTAATAGCAAAATAAAGGTTTTTGTCAGTGTTATATTAAGCATGAACTTTGGAACCACATCTGACAACATTCGTCTCTTTATTAAAATCAGACATGTCTCTGGAATGCAAATAGAAAAAATACTTAACAGTAACTTTTTATAATAATACAGATATATTATTAATTCAGTTGTTGAGAGCTGTTTTACTTTTTATATTGTCTCCCAGTAATGAATACTAATGAGGCATATTTCCATCCCAAGGAGCTTGTCCTTTCACTGACTATTTGTATATTCTTTGCAATTACTGTAAATTCACTTGTGAAATCATAAATTATGAACCATAATACATTTTTGGCTTTAACAATATTAAAATTCTAAGACTTACTTGCATTGATATGGAGATTTACTTCTGTGAAGAAATAATCAACTGGACTTCCACAACACACTGTATTTCAAGTCTAATAGTTTAGTTTCAAGTAAAACCAAACATTAGTCATAAGCCAAAAAAAATTTTTGCTGCAAGTTTATTCCACTCTACTTATTAAAAACCACCATATTCTATTATTTAAGCACACAAAAAGCAATAAGCATTCATTCTAATCGTTAGAGTCCCATGTTTTCTGAATTCGTACTGTAAACAAGACCAAATAAGTTCACGTACTTATTTCACCATTCCCTGGCACTGTTTATGACTGCATGACCATAAAGGTAAAAACAGTACTCAGCAAAATGCCTAGAGCAGCAGAAACTAACCATAGTACAGTGTCAAGGACATCCACTTACTTCCCAGGGACTGCTGAATATAAAAACGAACATTACTGAATTGTTTTCAGGATCTTGTGCATCTCATGTTTTGATGTTTGATGGGCTATAACCTTGAAAAATCCCTCAGCTGCAACAAATCTTTTTAATCTGACCCTTTGGTAACTAGAAAATTAACAAGTGTATGTTATTTCTCGTGTTGAAAGTGTCTCAGAATGATGCTGAAAAATTTCCCAGAAGACACTCATTTAAATGAATATCACCCTTGTAGTAGGATTATAGGGATATTGGCCTTGCTGGTTGATGCCCTAGAACCATTGTTTCTTTTCATGGTAATATTAAGATTACTATTTCTCTTCCCTGGAGAAAATATTAATTTACTTGCTCTCAAACAGCTGTGGAGTAACATGTTAAAACCAGTTCAGGGAAAAAAAAAAATATAATGTTGAGCACAATTTTTACAAAGGCAATGGTTACAAAACAAAGTCTGAAAATGAAATAATTATGACTTGCTTTACAAAGAAAACTGGAAATCACATCTGTGTCTACACCATATTTCAAATATTCTGATACTCATGACCCAAAGACTTAACCTGAAGTGTGCTAAGAAGTTAAACCAGTTTTCCACTAAAGTGTCCTGACAAGGTGTAGTTGTATAGATAGACCATTTCCTGTTGCTCATTGGTGTTAAGTCATTTTAGATTAAGCAGTTTAATGATTTCTGGAAGATGGTATTTCATTCCTTTGAGACTTAAGTAGTATTCTAAGACTATTTATAAAATCAGCAACAAATATGAAGAACATCCTTTGTTGTAATTGGTTAAACATAAAATGCCAGATTTTCCCACTGCCAAAGTGTAGTACTCTTTAAGTGCTTAGGAAAGCATGTATTTTAGGTCACCCAAGTATCATCTAATATGTTATAGCCATAATAACTTAGAAAAAATTAAAAGGCATAACCTAGAAGTTTAGAAAGCTTTTGTTACTATGGACCACCTTTGTGCCAACCATATAGATAATACTTTTTAGTGAAAAGAAACTGTAGCATAACAAAAATTAATCATTGGCATCATATACATAACAGATAATGGTATAAATTACTTCCTAACATTTTATTGCAAGTATAATTCTATGGAGTATAGTATTACAAATGTGTATAAAGAATTTTTAAGTGTTCGGTGATACAAAAATATGAGAAATCTAAAGGTATTTTATTTTAGGATTGCTATAAATTTTTTGTCATCATATCTTTATATCATCATATGATATAATATTTATAGCCTTTTAGTAATTTTTTATTGAATGAAAAATGCACAAAAGTGTATATATTTCCAGAGTTGGTTAAGAGAACACAGGCCTTTCTTATTTACACACAGGCAGACTTTGAAATCATTTTTTGTTTGGTCTTGGGTTAGGTTTTACCAACTGCATCTTACTTATGAAGTAAGACCAAGTCTAAGAAACCTGAACATTAATTTCCTAGTAAACATGAACCAGATGGATAGCTTGAGCTATCTATTTATTTCAGCCATAATTCCACGGAATAATGGAAGTAAGGCTGATAAATCCTTAACTCATTAATACATATACAGATGCTTGATAAATATCCTTAAACTTTTAAAATTATATCTTAAGGGCTGATCCTGGGAAAGAATAAAGGAATTCCTGAAAAATCAGTTAAATTCCCTGTTGTTTTTCTCTACAAAAGTATGAGCTTATCATGTTTTTCATTTACGAATAACACTTGAAAAATAGAAATTCTAATAAAATGTTCTAGTATTCCAACTGCTAAAGTGGAAATCAAATAATAAATATGCTAATGTAGCTGAGAATACACATTCTGTATTAAAATTCTTCAAATATAATGAACACCTTCTGATGTCACTACATTATTATTCAGCATCCACTAATGTAAAAGGAGCCAGTTTGCCTGCAAGTGCAATGATCAGTAAAAATTCCCTCCTCCCTCCCTCTCATCTCTTGTCCTCTTCCTTCTCTCAAATGTCATCTTTTTTATTATCTAATCTTGTTGATGCCACACTGTCTACCTGGTCACTAGAATGAAAAATCCAAGAATAATTACTTTTGATTCTTCTATCTCTCTCTGCCTGTTGATATTGGCAGTTGCCCCTTGTCTTGGCAGTTTTATCTCCTAAATATGTCTTGAAAATTTCCCCATCTCTTCATCACTAGCACCACTATTATTGTTGAGGTTCAAAACATCCCTCTCCTGAACCATTTCAACATTCTCTTACCTGATTTCCCTTCTAATTTTTTTTTCTGGTCATTTTATGACCATAGCTGCCACAGCCACAGCCATTCCCGATCCAAGCTGTGTCTGTGACCTGCACCACAGCTCACAGCAACGCCAGATCCTTAACCCACTGAGCAAGGCTGGGTTGAGCCTGTGTCCTCATGGATGCCAGTCAGATTCATTTCTGATGAGCCATGATGGAAATTCCCCTTCTTCTAATCTTATGCCGTCAAGTCTGTTCTCCACCCAATTATTGTGGTATCCGATTTAAATCAGAAATTATCTCTTAAAACCCTTCATTGTCTCCCTAGTTCCTACAGAATGAAGTTCAAACTACCTTGCATGTCACTGCTAATTTATCTTGACCTGGATTTATTTGTCTCTCCAGATGTATCTTCACTCTTCTCTGCTTGAAATTTATTATAAATACTAAGATAATAGTGCTCCACACTACCTTACATTGTGTCCTGTCTTCCAGGTTCTTCAAATGAAGTTTCTCAAGATGAGAACTTTTATCCCATTCTTCATCTTGTAGAATAGTTCCTACAAGCTATTTTGTCTTAAAGATTCAGGTTATTTATGTTTGCCTCTAAGTTTTCCATTAATGAATGCTTACTCCTGTATATGTTTTCTACCCACATCATCTTATGTATCTTTAGCTCTCTGGAACCTGGCAAATGAATAGAATAAACACACTCAACACATTGCTATAAATGAATGGTAAAGTTCAAATTAGTATATCAATTTCAAAATGTTTATCCATGTAAACATGGAAAATGTAAATAACTCAACTTAGTCTTTGTAATTCAACCAGAACTTGGCCATCTGTTGAAATGACAAAATCATAGCATAGGAATTATCATAACACATTAAGTCATTTAAAGCAATTTAAAATGTGATCATCCAGAGTTCCCATCATGGCTCAGCTATTAATGAACCTGACTAGCATCCATGAGGACACAGGTTCGATCCCTGGCCTCGCTCAGTGAGCTAAGGATCCAGCGTTGCCGTGAGCTGTGGTGTAGGCTGCAGACACGGCTCAGATCCTGTGTTGCTGTGGCTCTGGCAGTGGCCAGCAGCTACAGCTCCAATTGGATCCCTAGCCTGGGAGCCTCCATATGCTGTGGGTACAGCCCCAAAAAGACAAAAGACCAAAAAAAATAAAAAATAAAAATAAAAAATAAAAAAATAAAATGTGGTCATCCTATAATGGGTGAAGGAAAGGTTGCAAGTCTCTCTATTTACACAGAGGGGCAAGGTATTCTGTGCATGAAAATGCAACCTTTATAAAAGTACTCTGGGTGCTTTCAGAGTGAAAGCAAATAATCTCGCTTGTTCTCAGTGGACAAATTATACATTGATAGGATCCTTTCCAACTCAAAAGCAGTTAAATATGAAATTCTTGTTTTAAAAGTGCTGCAATTTTAGCACTGTGCACAATAGTCAAGACTTGGAAACAACCTAAATGTCCATTGACAGATGAATGGATTAAGGAGATGTGGTACATGTATACAGTGGAATACTATTCAGCCATAAAAAATGAAAGAAAGAAAGCAACATGGATGCAACTACAGATTCTTCTACTAAATGAATTAAGTCGGAAAGAGAAAGACAAATAGCATATGAAATGATACCAAATACCATTCCACTTATTTGTGGAATATAAAATATGGCACAAATGAACCTACCTACAAAACGGAAACAGACAGACATTGAGAACAGAGTTTTGGTTGCCAAGGGTGAGGGTGTTGGTAGAATGGACAGAAGAGTTTAGGGTTATTGGATATACAGATATATATATATAATATATATATATATATATGTAGATATATATCTGCAGATGATGACTGGATCACTTTGTTTCACAGAAGAAATTGGCACAACATTGTAAATCAACTATACTTCAATGAAAAATTGAAATAAAAGTGCTGCAACTTTAATTACCCTTATGGCAAGATAATTATATTTATTGAATTTTAGCTAAAATTTTGGCTCTTTCCTTTACATCTTATGTTCTGTATTGAAATTTAAACTCCTTCCAAGCTTTAACATGTAAGTGGAAAGTATTCATATATTTTAAGTTTAATCATTCATTGAATGATCAATATTATTTTCAACTTATACAGTGTCAATTCCCTGTTCTCATCACTACACCGTTTCTGTGGCCTAGTATCATGTAAAAGCCAGTGCAGCATTTCCTACCCTGCTTCTGAATATGTCTTTCAGATAACTGATTTTTTTTTTAATAGCAGAGGTCTTGCCTTTTCAAATCTTAAAGGTAGTAGAGCTCTCATTAATAGAAAAATGAGGGTTATATAAAATCTTTCTACCATTGTAACCACTCAGATTCTATTCAAGTTAAATAGCTCTCCAACAAGAAGTTAATATGCCTGCTGAAGTGTTAGCATGACACAGCTTCAGCACAGAGCCTTTCTTTTCAGTTCACAGAACATCCTGTGGTGAAGCTGTTGATGTTGGAATGAAGAACTATTTCAATTCAAAGAAGGATGTTTAATTCATATGGGATTTCTTTCTTTGTTGTTGAGTTATGCTTTGTAGGAAATAGGAATTGAAGGTTGCAGAACTGAACTCTATTCTCAGCTATGTCACTGTCTTGTTGCTTTAGGTTATGTGAAATCACCAAAGCAATTATCTGTCTGTTTTTCCACATGAACAAATAGAAATATTAATTTTCCCCACAAATAACTGGAGAGAATCAGAGTCAGTGGTTTGAAAAAAGAAATAGTAATAAGAAGTGATATAAATAGGATTTGATGACTGACTGGATAAGGGTGTAGAAGAACCTTCTGAAATTAGGTAAATTTTCTGGAAAATGTATCTTAATATATGGCCTGAAATTGACTCTTGAGAAATGCCTATATTTAGGATGTATAGTAGAAGGATGTGAGGCTAGCTTAGGTAATAAAGAAAATTCAGAAGGCTGGAAGAGGAACCAGACAGCAAGTGTGGCAGAAACCAAGGAAAGTGTCTTCCAAACAATCTCCCCATTTCCTGATAAGCATCTCTCCATCTCTATGACCCGTTTCAAGGATCATCTCCTTTGAGGTGGAATAATTGGCCCTTCATTCCCCCATCTCACCCCTGCCAAAGATTTTCAAGCCCTAACCCCCAAAATCTGTGGATACATTTGATTCTATAGCAAAGGGTGTTAGTGTTTCAGATAGAATTAAGGCTATTAATCAGCTGACCTTAAAACAGATCTTCCTGGATTATCTGGGTGGACTCAATGTAATCACAACAGTCTTTAATTTTGGAAGAGGGTGAGAAGGAGATGAGGATGGATGCAGAGACTGGAATATTTAGATGAGGAAGAATTCAACCTGCCATTGGTGGCTCTGAAGATGGAAGAGGGCTACACACAGTGTGTGGGCAGCCTTTAGAAGCTGCAGAATGCAAGGAAAGAGCATCTGCCCTAGTGCCCCCATAAAGGAACACAGCCCTGTTAACACCTTGATTTTAGCCCAGTGAGAACGACATCAGATTTCTGATCTCCAGAATCGCAAGATAATAATTTTAATTCTTAAGCCACAAATTTGTTGCAATTTGTTACAGTAGCAATAGAAAGCTAAAACAGGCACTTACAATACTATAAAAGTTCAGTTTCCTTGGTACACTGGTCAAACGGAATTGTTAAAAACACTAGGCAGTTCACATCATGGTGCAGCGGAAACAAATCTGACTAGGAACCATGAGGTTGCAGGTTCTACCTCTGGCCTCGCTCGGTGGGTTACAGATCCGGTCTTGCCAGGAGCTGTGGTGTAGGTTGCAGAGGCAGCTTGGGTCCTGCGTTACTGTGGCTGTGGTGTAGGCCAGCAGCTGTAGCTCCCATTCAACCCCTAGCCTTGGAACCTCCATATGCCACAGGTGCAGCCCTAAAAATTTAAAAAGAAAAGAAAACACTTAGCACAGTAGTAATTATATTGGACTTGGAGTTAATAAAACTGGACTCTAGCCTTGACTTTTAAAAAATAAGCAGCCACGAGGACTTGGGCAAGCCCTTAAACTTCTTCACTTTATTTCCCTCCTCTATAAAATAGTGAGATTAAGTGATAGCTCAGGTCCCTTGCTGTTATAACTCTTATAAGCATATGACTGAGTTCCTTCAATTATCTTTCAGTTCTCTCTTAACACATGTATTCTCCCCCTAAGATTTTTAAATTTCTAAGAGAATTTGCTTTCCCAGAAAAGGAATTGATTTCTGAATAAGAATCCTGAGGAGTTCAAGGCAAATGTGGAAGGCTATGTGGCACAAGGGACTTTCTACACCTTGCCAAAAGAGAAAATAGATGGTATTTTTGCCTTCTGTGCCTCTGTCTTTGGGCCATTCTGGAAGAGTATCCTCCCAACGTGACTTTCCTCCATTGCCCCATGTCTATGGGTCCTTCTCCACATCACAGTTCATGATTCTGGGCTGCTTGCCTGATGTAAGCTGCTGAATTTGCAACTCATGGTTCTGACTTTGACTCTTTTGAGCCCTTGAACAAGAGGCAGTGTAAAAGCCTCCACTAGGACAGCCATATGTGAGCCATTCATTTGTGAGTAACCTAAAGGAGTTGGTCTAGAAAGAGACAGTGAACAAAGGAAATGTGTAAAATTGAGCAGAGCTGAGAGACTATTAAGCATGAGATAAGGCTGCAGAAGCATAACCAAGAGAAAGAAAAGTTGTGAATGAATGGCAACTACCTAACCCTGGGCCCTGGGGAGATCAGGGTTCTTTATGCACTTCTAGATGAAACAGTACGCACCTGCAAAATATTTCTTCTTTTCTGTTTGAGCTCCCTTGTGTTGCTTCATTTTCTTGAAATCAAATAGTCTTTGCCCACAGCAAGAGACCCTTAACTGTTCAGCATGATTTTCCATGCAAATGCCAAACCATTTGTGAAAGATCAGTTTAAAATGGATCTCATGTCATTCATTCAATGATCAGACACCTAATTATGAGCTAATAGCTCTTCAAGTATATAAGTTAATAAGGATTTCAATTCAAAGCATTGAAATTAAAAATTGAAATACATATTTCAAGATTTTTTTTCTTCCTCTACTTCCTGTTAATAATTTCCCATTGAGAAAACAAAGCAGGTATGGGAGAAATCCATTAGTGTTACTTACTAGGGGGTTAACTGTGCTTAAGAGAAAAAAAAAAAAAAAGAATGCTTGCCTATTGAAATTCTCTTGGCTTTGCAAGTATTTTACAGGAAAACGTTGTTGTAAACTTCTAAAGATTAGTTTGTTTACACCCAAAAATAATAAATGGAAATTTTAACCATAGGATATAATTAAATGTTCTTTATTAGACACATACAGCCCTACATTTTGCATTATATTCAAATACATGAATGTTTCAAATGTTAATATTCTCTCTTGTTTCTATAAGAGATTGTGTCAATTTCTATTCTACCCAGGGATTTTTCCATTGCTTTAGGTATAAATATATAAAAACTCAGAAACAGTGGAATTTATTGATGTATTACTAGAGTTATAGCAGTGACAGCTTGTCGTATACTTTGCAGAGAAAGTCATTAGCCAAATGGAAATTTAGGTCAGCTAACATTCTGAATGATATTTAGGGGATCACTGAAATTATTGAAAATGTGCTTCATATTTCATCATGCAAATGTCAAACTTGATTCCTCATTTATTTATTTACAGTCATGTTCCCAAACTTAACTGAATATACAGCCAGTGAAGATCTGTCATTTAATAAAGTTTCCTTCCCCACAGTTCTGATTCTCAACAGTTGAGGTAAATTAGTGCATCCTATCTCTTTAAATAAACTCTCAAGTCGAGACATACAAATAAATATACATTCATATTAGGTACACTTAAAGACATTTGACAGGGACTAAATAAGTGAACATGTAAGTGCTTACTTATAACTTTTTTTCCTCTCATGCCTTTAATCTGCACTTCGTAAAAAGTGAAAAGATACAAATAGCACAAGTATCAGGATCCCCAGTTTGGTTAAAAGCTTCTTCAAGAAAACCACACAGAGAAGTGTATTAGACATCTAAAAAAAGAGAGATGAACTAGCATAGATGGGAAAAGAAGTTAGGAAAAATTGAATGGACAAAAAAGTAATTAAGAGAAATTTTAGGAACTTTTAATGAGGGTTGTGTGCTGTACTTCCTTCTGTGTGATATTCTTTAAGAAAATATAGATTAAAGCGTTACAATAAGCTACAAGGTTTCCAGAGTCAGAATGATTTTCCCTGTGCATGTATTCCCATGCTGATACTAGATTTGGTTCAAGAAAAAAGAGCACCTCATAGTATTTGAGAGTCATATATATGTATATGCATATATATTAATGGATTCAAATGCCTAGTATGTTAGAATAGTTTTGTGTGCTTTGATTTTAAGAAAAAAATAATGTGTAAAGTTATATAAATTTTGGAGATTTACATTATATCAGTTCTCTCAAAGTATGGCCTAGAATTAGTGCAAACACTTTCTATCCCAACTTCTTTGTGGCTGATCTTGGCAAAATCCTAGTTTTCGGCTGCTTTGACTTCCTCATCAAAAATGATATTGTTCTTCTCCTTTCCTCAGCCAATTCATTCCCACAATCAGGTTCTAGAACTTTCTTTTTACTAATAATTACCCAGAACTCCATAGTCTCAATTTAAATCATCCAACTCTTATGTCTAACTTTTTCTCTCCTAACTCCCTTCTTTCTAGTCTGCTGAGTACAGTAATTCTTTGACTCCATCCAATTCTTCCAGTTCATTGATCCTACCATCTTTTCATTCCTCAACTCCCTCCTTATCTGACCTAGGGTCCACAGTAGTCATTATTATTACTCTTGTGCATAGACTCTCCACACCTTTTTTTTATCTCCCTCCATTATATTTTCTGAGAAAGATCTCAACTCTGCTATAATCTAATTTTGTATTCCACATCTGTTTGAAGAAACACATATGAGCATGCCCGAAATCAATTTATGATCATGAACCTTAAATAGGTCTTCAGCATGTTTAGTCAGGCCTACCACCCCATCCCAGATGAGCACTTCACATCCTTTCGTCCTCACACTATCAACAGTCTTCTCTATACACTCACTCATCTTCTCCTTTTCTTATTTTTTTGCTTTTTAGGTCCACACCCACAGTATATGGAGGTTCCCAGGCTAGGGGTATAAATTGGAGCTACAGCTGCCGCCTATACCACAGCCACAGCAACACCAGATCTGAGCCACTTCTGTGACCACACCACGGCTTACAGCAGTGCCAGATCCTTAACCCAGTGAGAAAGGCCAGGGATGGAACCCACAACCTCATGGTTCCTTGTTGGATTTGTTCTCGCTATGCCATGATGGGGACTCCTCTCCTTTTCTATTTCTGTGAGAAAATGTTAGTGGTTAGAAGATATTTTTTTAATCCCCTTGCAATCAAATTAAGTTCTTTACTTCCAATGCCCTCTGACTCTTCCCTTAGCAGTATGTTTCATGAAGTTCATCTGTTCTGTTTCTTTCAGTAGTGTTGTTTCTTACTCTGTTTCCAGCACCTAGAACAATGATGAGAATACAGCAACCCATAAGTAACTGTTGAATGAATTCAGACTGATCTCTAATGCCTTCTAAAACTATGGTACTCTCCTTTGATATCTACTATGTGATTCCCTGTCTCATCTGTTTAGTACCTAGAATAGTACCAACATATGGTAATTCCTTGCCAAAATTTATGGAATATAAATGTGTTTGAATATTCAAGATACTTAATTACAGTTACTCTAATAATATTAGCTAACAGCAAATTTAATTAGCTTTGTCCTTCTAGGATATTTTCTAATCGTAATTAAGAGATTTATAAGACAGAAAAGTTGAACTTCAATCAAAAAAATTATAGCACTGCATTCTATTGGAATTCTAACATATCCATGTTCAATAATTGTGGTTATTTGTAATTGATATTGAAGGAAGTGCTCTCTTCCCCAAAAGCTATATTATTTTTATTTTATATCACCTAGACTGTGAAACCTTTCTGACAAGAGGCAAATAAAAACAAAGCAGACTGAATACCTGAATAAGTTCCATTCAAATCAAGCACTTTGTTTCCATGGAGTCAGCTTAGCCTTTGTAGGGTTCTTCTTACTTCCAAGTAGACTCTGGGTTTTTTTGGTTTTTTTTTGTTTGTTTGTTTTGTTTTTTTGTTTTTTTTTTTTTTTCAGCTTTAAAGGGTGCAAATGGAGGCTCTCAAATCACCCAGATTCCCAAATTCAAGCTTAGGTCCATAAACGTGGGTATTTTATAATCTTTAAACTTTCATTTGTTCATGAACATCAAAACACAGGATTAAACTTTTGTAGTTGATTTTGCACTGTAGTAAACTTTCTCATCTCTACGCTTGAGTTTCTGACTCTGATTTCACTCTCTATTAAGTTCATTGATGAAAATAGCAGAAAACAATCTGCCAGACTGTCTTTACATTTATTGACATAAATTGTTCAGTAGATTTTACTCAATAACAATTTCCAATTTTCTTGTTTTCCTCATCCATTTACAGTCCATAATGTTACAGATAATTGACATCATGTTACTTTGCACATAAGAGTAACAGCAAAGATGCACTCTCTTAATAAACATATTAAACCGAGGAAGCTTAGTATAATTTACATGATATGTAAAAGCAACCTTGATATTGTAAGCAAAATGAATTCCTGGAAACCATGTCAAAACGTGATATTTACAAATTGGCTCATATTTTCTTCATTAACTATATTATGTTTTGTAAGTTTTATATTTTCTCAAGGCATTGACTTAAATCACAGACATAACCAATGGCTGATTAAAAACAAAGATATGCCTTAGTCCTGCCAGCTAAAGCGACATAGAATACATCTATATTCTCTTCCACATAATAGGCATTTTTCATATTTGAAAGGCACTAAAATATACTGTTACCTGAATATTCTTTTGTCCTATTAAAAACCCTCACATCCTTTCTATTCTAGTCTATCCTTTTTGTGTGCTCAAGTTTCACTCATGCTTAAAGATTCCAAATAATACTGCTCTCTTTAAAAATCCTTCACCTCCAAAAAGTAGATAATAGCCTTGTCTCTGCTTTAATTGGTACATCCTAGAGTAGACTCTATGACTTCATTCTCTGATGACCTTGTACTACAACTCATCATATTTTTTTTTTTTTGGCTGCTTTTAAGGTAGAGACTACATCTTTCCTCATTCTTGTTTAGGCTTAGCAGGGAATGTAGGACTCAACAGGTACTCATCAGTGTGTACTAAATTGAATCAAATGCAAGTATATTCTAAAATTAATGAAACTGAAACATTGACTTCAATAAGAAGAGACAACTCAGGTCTAGTTCTAAGTTGTTTTCATGTGTATAATATTGGGATAAGATATTCATAAAATTAGCATTCCAGGATTTGGTATTATTTCTTCTTTTTAATTTCCCAAGGACCATATATCTTTTTGTAGGTAAAATTAGAAATAAAATGGACAAAAAAAAATCTGAAATCTTACTTCCCAAAGGTAACTAAAATTAACATTCTGCATGCATTTTTATGTATTGTTCCCAAGGTACATTCCTAATGTCGCTCTCAAGGAGGGAACAAGAGAAATAAGAGGACAAGTTAAAATAGTTAAAGACTGCTGTCAGTTAGCCTGAAACTATTATCTTGATGAAAAATGTAAAAAGAGGACTTAAAAAATTAGTCTTTATCGTATCTCCTACAAGTGTTTTACAGTGACCATATATACATTTCAAGATTCAAATTTACTTTTATATTATTCTCACTGTTATTCCAAAGCCCAATTAGAGATATAGAATAATCTGGATAAATGTCTTCAAATTTAAGTTATTCAGTTAATTTAGTTATAATATCCAGTGCCATCAAATAATATACCATAAAATTAACCACAGGTTAATGTTTTATATTTTTCATTTTGGTGATTAGCTTGTTATGTTATTTAAATAAGAAAATTCAATAGAATTTAAAAGTACATTAGAATTAAAACTTATGAAACATTTATATAGTATTACCTAAGATATTTAACTCTTACATTATTTAGGCACTGTGTATAATTTATGTACAATTTTAAATCTTGCCAGGGCTCAAGGGTATCACTTTATAGAATATAATATTAAATGACACATATGCTAATAAAGTCACCAATTTCTTGACTGATCTTTATGGTCTGACAGCCAAGTGCTAATTTTTAAAGAACATGTTCTCATAGGATATATGAACATGCTTGCATCCAATTCAAACGTGTTAGTGTAGAAGCTTTAAATTTTTTCAAATCTATTGACCAGGTTGCTTTGCTTTCCTCTGATAAATAATAGGGTTAATCTTCCTCCAGTTTTGTCGAATACTTATGACCTGATCCAAGGCTTTCATCCATATCCTCTCTCACAAAGGTTATAATAAGCTCTATTTTTCTTGTGGGAAAGATATTTATCTTGGAATGAATCTTCAGAGTTCTGTCTGTCCTCATTGTCAAATAGCAATAAATGGTTTTCCAAAAACAAAAACAAAAAAAAAGAGAGAGAGAGAAGGTAATCAAGTTTGCAAAGTGTTTTGTTTGCTTTTTTAGGGCTGCACCTGTAGCATATGGAAGTTCCCAGGCTTGGGGTTGAATCTGGAGTTACAGCTGCTGGCCTACACCACAGCCATAGCAACATAGGATCTGAGCCACACTTGTGACCTACACCACAGCTCAAGGCAGGCAAGACCGGATCCTTAACCCATTGAGAGAGACCAGAAATGGAACCCGCATCCTCAAGGATACGAGTCAGATTTGTGTCTGCCAGGCCACAATGGAAACTTCCAGTTTGCAAAGTGTTAAGGAAGGATTTTACGATGAGAAAATTGGTAGAATAAGTTCCCATTAAGGTTTTTTTAAAGTTTGCTCATAAAGAGAATGGTTATGATGGTGGGAGCAGGCTTGGGGGAAACCATGGCTAAACTGTCACCATTTCTAGGCCCTAAGAATAGGAGGATGGAATAGTTACAGGAACCCCAGGTATCTTGAGAGAAGCAGTGACTTTTAGTCAAGGGACTAAACTAAACTCCTAGGGAGGGAGTTTGAAGAATGACTACTACATTTTCTGTCTCTGTTATCCCTCTAGTTTCCTCTTTGCCACACCTAAGGGACAGGTAAGGCCTTGGGAACCCATGGATGTAATACATCCATAGTGGGACGACAAACAGAAAATAACCAGAAGAACTGGTAAACATAGGAGTAAAAATGTATGTGACTGAAAAGCAAATTAAGTCAAGGGAAAAAAACGTTTCTAGTTTTACTGTGAGAATACTACGTATTTATGAACAAAGATGACATAAATTAAAGGTGCTTGAAGAAAATGTGATGAAAGAGAATAGTTGAAGAAACTAAAAACTAAAGTCAGGAACTGCTTCATCAATGACAAATTTAAGTCTAAAATGATCAAGACAATGGGGAATTTATATATTAAGCATCATCCTTTAACAAACTTGCAGAAATAACTTCTACTTAACTTTATATAAATGTAATAAACTCTCTCTAAGGCCATTCCCAATTTTTCTTTTATTATGTTATTTAAAAAGCAGATTTTCTCCCTGACTAAACTCTTGAAGGTGAGACCTGTATATTTAATTCAGCAAATACATTGAGTAACTGTTACATATAAGGCATGATGTGTAACACAAGAATAAGCAGAACATGTCCTGATCTCTATAAATTAAAAGTATCCAAAACGAATACAACATGTAAAACTGTTATAATTCAGATTACTCTGAGTAAGCACGGTATGATAAGAAGAAAATCTTTAGGAGTTTATGTAGAAGAGACAATAATGAATTTTGAGGAAGAAGATGAAAAAGCTTTCACAGAGTAGGGACTATTGAGATGTACTTTGAAAAATAGTTAAAATTTGAACTAGTTGTGAACAGGGCAAGTACATTTTAGTCAGAGGGAGTAAGCAGCAAAAAACAAGCTAAAGTAAGGAAATATGAAATATAGATAGTGTGGGAATGGCGAGAAATTTCAATACAGTGAATATAAGGTGCACACTCAGAGAATGTGGCATAGACCTTAATCTTTTCATTTGTTATTTGCTATCCATTAGTTTGCTTCCTTACTAACAGGACTCTGGTTCAATTGTGGAAGAAATGTACTCAAATTAGTACTGATATTTCCCAGCCATCTTGCAGTATACATGTCTAGTTCTGTTGAAATTTGTTCGGTAGGCTATGCAAAGATTCTTAAAAGGAGACTGATTTCTGGCAGGCAATGTTTACGCTTTGTCTTTCCCCTTCCTCCTTTCTGGAATGCAAATAGGAAGGGTGGAGCTTTAGCTGGTCTCTTCTGACCATGAGGTGATAAGTACATCCTACCAAAGGCTAAGTGGAAGAATAGAAGACTCCTGAGTCTTGATGGAATTGTGCTATTCCCAGACTTCATAGTGTGTTTTTGTACATTTTTTGGAAAAAGAATTATTTGTCTTGATTTGTGACTGATTGGTCTCATTTCTTACAACCAAATGCAATTCTTAACTGATAAAAAAGAGAGACCAGATTGAAAAGATGCCATTTATATTGAGTTGATACATTACATAACTCAGATCATTTTATATTGTAAACTCTAATGCATGATGTTTCAAAGTATATTTATCAGATGAATGAACTAATGCATTAGTTAATTAATAGTAGTCTCTCCTGCAAAGCCTGAATGGCATAGGTAGAAAAAAGAATAAGGAAAATTATTTTGATGTGTTAAGGAGATTGTGCTGGATAGAAATGAATATGTCCAAGGTGGATTAAATTCAATCCTCACAAACTGTATTAAATGAAACTAACAATACTTGAGTTATATTCTTTTAAGGTGAATATTGGAGAAGGAAACTACTACATTCTAAGTATTCATATGGTAGCAGGTAAACAGAAACTGATCTGATATTGAATGACATTTCTCATGTTCTTTTATGCTATGTTGTTAAGAAGATTATTCATTCCACTTTTAAAGTCCTCAACCTTCCCTTATAACTTATTCCGTAGTATAATAGCTCACACTGTCCCTAATATTTTCTTTATGTCTAACTTACAACTCTTGCACTGTTTTTAGAGGACAGAGACAAAAATATGCACCTATTTTCTGAATAAAAAAAACTAATAAGGGCAAATATTATATTGCTTTGAAAAACAGCCAAAAATTATAGTCATATGTCTAAGAAAATCATTTTTCCCAATTATTTTTTAAAGTATACAGGAAATGATTGGAAGAAGACAGACAATCACCTTAATGATCAATTGATACAGTGTCACTCTGCTCTCTTCTATCATTGTCATTATTGAACTTACTGTTACATGCTAACATAACCTATCAACTGTCTACAGTGTCGATTAGTAGAACACTAGTGTCTACAGTGTATGCATGGAATATAACATAAAAATTTGGCTGATCTTAACTAATTCAATCTTATAATTTTATACTTTTGACACCTTCTAAAAATTTAATATACTGTAATAGATATACTTCTTGATGTTTATATGTCTACATGTGTATACACACATATATATGCTTAATGCAAACTAAATTATTTATATAGGAAACATTAAATGTCTTCATATATAGGACAGTCTAGCATCTATTCTGGTAAATGTAAAAAGAAAAGTGTGATTCAGTATAGTTATCAGTATACTTAAAGCAGTTTCATGAAACTCTGAAACATATCTGAGAAATCAAGAGACCATATCTGCAAATGTAGTATATTATAAAATTAGAACTAATTTTGCTTGTAATAGAAAACTAAGGTACTTTGCAGGAAATAGCATTATTCTCCTGCCTTATTTTTGTTAAATAAAATATGTAAAGCACACAGGATAGAGCCTGGCATAAAGTCATTGCTAAAAATCATGTATTAATTGCATTTTATATTAGTACCCCACGCATTTCCAGTTATAAATAGCAAATGATGTTAATGCTTAATCTTTCCAAAATATGTCTTTTGTTGTTCCTCTTCCACAATAAAGAGCTTATTTGCTCATTTACTTTATGTTCTAAAATGCAAGCTTTGGCTCCAACGCCACAGCTTTTCAAATTTTGCCCCCCCCCATTTATCTAAAAATACCTCCGCTTTGTGCAACACTTACCCTCCAATCCTGTCTTCTCATCACTATTATGAATGTGACATTCATATCCACTTTTCCATATTGACTCATACTATTTCTAGTACCTAAAATGCTTTCCATCTATAAAACCCATTCATCAAATCTCACTCCTAATCTTGCCAATCACAGTTCTATCACTGAGTGAGAACTTTTATGAACTATCACACGCTACAAAAACTCTTGATCTTGGACCTGCTATGTTACTTGAAATTACTACCATAGAATTGATGGCGCTATATTTCATTGATTACTAATTATTATTGATATTATTAATATTTTATGTATGAAATAGTAACATATTACTATGATTTTTTTAAGTTTTATGAATAGAAAGACATGGATGAAATCCATTCACTAACATTTATCAAATATTAATTGAATGCTAATTTGTGTTGGTCACTATTCTCGGTACTTGGGATTAACATATCTGTCAGGGAAGAAGATCTCTATCTTTGCAAAACTTTTATCTAATAAAAAGAGAGAAATATTTACTAATTGGCATTAAACTAATTAGATGATCTGGCAATTATAAATGAGAAGTAGCCCCATAAAGGGGAAAAAAGAGTAAGTAGGACATAGAAAATGTGGAGTCATATCCTGGTTGAGAAGTTTGAGAACTGAATAGGGGTTGTTTTAATAGTAGAGATAGAGGAGTTCCTGCCATGGCACAGCAGTGAATCCAACTAGGAACCATGAGGTTGGGGGTTCAGTCCCTGGCCTCGCTCAGTGGGTTAAGGATCCAGCATTGCCGTGAGCTGTGGTGAGGTCTCAGACTTGGCTTGGATTTGGCGTTGCTGTGGCTATGGGTAGGCCAGTGGCTACAGCTCCAATTTGACCCCTAGCCTGAGAACCACCATATGCCATGGGTGTGGCCCTAGAAAATACCAAAGGAAAAAAAAAAAGAGATAGAATAAACAACTCTCAAAAGGAGTTGGACTATAAAAGCAAAGAGAGGAATAGGATACTAATCAAAAAGGAGAGCAAATCCCAAAAGAATATGTTAATTATTAGTTAAGTTGAGAAATAAGTGAAAATAGGGACTACATCCAATTGTCAGTGGGCATTAGAGACAGGAAAATATGATTAGGTGGACAATAGAAGTGGAGACCATACTGGGAGCTGATCACACTAGAGTAAATGTCTTTATGAGATTGCTTTAACATAGCAAAGCATGAGGTTCCTACTTTGATTTGATCTAATCAATGTGTGTTTGTCCGTGCACCTGGAAATCCAATATTTTTTCTTCTTTGTTATGTTATAAATGTTTAATATAAGATAAATAAAGGAAATGAGTCTACACACCATTAAAGTGGTCTGTTGATTTCAGAGAACTTTTAAAGATAATGGGAATACAAGGACACTTGAATATTTTTTACAAAATGGAGATGTTGAACACTTAAAAGCCTCAAAGATGCAAGATGAATTAGGAGGCAAAACCAAATGCATTGACTGTGCCAAACAATGTGAAAAAAAATATATGCCTAGAATAAAAGACAGTGAGGCTTGTACCGCTGTGGTGACTGAGATTCATGTGGTAGCTAATAGCTGGATGTGTTGGCAGATCGCCAAAATGCACTTCTAACCTGAAATCCCAGTGCTAACAATCTAAGCATTAAAGTGTTTCTTCAAAAATATTTAAATAAATTCTTCAACTATGACAAGAAATTAGGCACATTGGAAACAGCAAAAGACTAGATAAGCATTTTGAATATTGTTAAAATTTCAATCAGCAATGGATATTTCTGCAATTTGATTAGAAAATTAAAATTAATGGACCTGATCTTTTTTTTCTGAAAGCTGAAAATGGAGGGAAATGGAGAATGCACTGTTAACTTGAAAGATTCAGAACTAGCATAAAAAAGACTTCAGTGTATTATATCTCCAGCAGTGACAGAATTGAGAACCAGTTCTGCCTCTGCGTTTTGCTAACTTGAACACACTGAGTGAATTACTCAGCCTCTCTGAGGCTCAATTTCCTCATTTTAAAATAAGAGTACTGGAGTTCCTGCCAGGTTAAGAATCCAACTGCAGCAGCTTGGTCGCTGCAGAGGCATGAGTTCAATTCCCCACCCGGCCCCATGGGTTAAAAGGATCCAGCAGCAGCGTAGGTAGCAGCTGTGGTTTGGATCCAGTCTCTGGCCTGGGAACTTCCATATGCCATGGGTGATGCCATAATATTAAAAAGTAAGAATACTACTAAAAATTGCAATTTATGTTTATTGTGAGAAGTTAATACAGATAGAATGTATTATCACTGTTGTTAATGTGAAATAAAGTAGAGGCATTGGCATTATAACTGTATTGATGTTGGCATTGGCATTGGTGTTCATAGAGGTGTTGGTGCTCATAACGTGGTTGGTCTTGTACTAGTGTTGGTGTGTACACGGGTATTGGCATTGACAGCGCTATGAGGTACAATCTAAGGCAACTATTAGGGTAAAAGGAAAATAAGTAGGCCCAAATTTTAGTCAATCACAGGGGGTTGAGCTACTAAGAAATAGTATAAGAACAATCTATCTCTGGTAACCTAGAAGATGAAGATCTTTGCCATGAAAGACAAATTTCCTAGTGTCTGACAATAAAGCTATATCATACTCTTACGTGGTGAAAAGGCTGCCTTTTCTGGATCAGGATGGGAGTGTGAGCTAAAAATTAGGCATTATAATACCTGTTTGAAAGGATCACAGTAGATATTAAATGAAATGGCATGTCTACAGTGATGGCTGGAACATTCTAGATTATTTTTCCCCATTAGTCCTCTCTTGCTTATGTAGATTCACTTGCTTTTTTTCTACCTACATGTGAAGGAAAGAATCAACTGTAGCCTTGTCTTTAATGACATTTATTTTTTTAGAAATAAGATTTCATTCATCCTATTAAAACTAAAAAGAAGTCAATATATGTGAATAAAGAATATAATGAACTCTGAAATCAAGATAGTTTTAAATAGTTCCTTCTATATAAAAACTTGGTCTTAAAATACAGTAAAGAGTAATGGCTACTGCAGAACTGCCATTTATTCTTCTTTCCTTCACTGAGATGCTGAGAAATAAAAGCATCTGTTAATTTTTAAATATTTGAAACCAAATTGAAGGATGTGGGGAAAATGCAGCTGCTCAAAGATAATTTCTAATTTATTTCTAGAAAAACATGACTTAAATGTTTGATATTTTTAGAAATTTGGAAAACAGGCTCAGGGATTAGACATTTAATGGGTGTGTTAATTATCTTCTGAAAGCTGAAAAAAGGATTATGACTATATAGTCCTCACAAGAGAGCCAAGGAGACAAAAGTAAGCTGAAGTAATCTATTTGTCTAATATGGAATGACTGAAAATTTTAGCAGCAGTTGTATATAATTGGTATAAAAATTTGGCTGCCAAGAATATTAGGGTTATTATTCATTTTCTGATTTCATTATATCCCTTTATCTTTCTACTTTTAACACTTTATAACTGTTAGTATGTTTTTATATTAGTTGTTCATACCTGTATCATCATCTAGATAATAAGCTTGGGCAGAAACCATATATTATTCATCTTTTATTTTCTTAAGTGCTTATAAAAATAGTTATGACCAGTACATATTTTTAAATGAACTAAATTATTCTGATTCACTAGGAAATGGTCTTGGATTAATCAACATTTCCATTTATTATAATTTAAGCATAAAACCTATAACTTTTATTTTAGATTTTCATTGATTTTTAAAAATCTGTATCAAAAATACCTATTTTTCCTTTGATTATGAATCAAAGGAAAATTGAGTAACATGTAGAGTACGTTTTGTGCAAAATTTTAAAGAAAAAAAGAAAAATTACTTAATGGGTTTTTGTTTGTTTTGCTTTCTTGAGTGGTAGGCTGGAATAACACTGGGAAATACACTAAAGATAATGAGAAACAGGATGTAGAGCATCTGTCTTAATGAAAAAGAAGATATGTGTTGGGAAATAATTTAATGGTTTCATTAAGGAATGTGCGGCCGGCTCAAATATCAGGACAACAAAGCAAATGTTCTATGATTGCCGTAGACTGCCATTGTTCCTGAAAAAGTAGTGAGAGTAGAAAGTATGTGAAACTCACTAATTTACTAACTTTTAATCAGGTTAAAAGTGTCCTTACATCTGATCTGCATAGTTGCAGATGTCATGACGCTAGGAGGATAAAGAGATTTTGAAACACAATATGAAATTTTGGGTCCATGAGTTAATTTTCTTAGTGTTAAGAGGAGGTGAACATATATCACTGCAGTTCAGATACCAAAGTCTGGAAAAATACTGTTAGAAAGCATCATGAGACTTATGGGGAATGTCATAGGCAAACTGATTTTTAAGGAAAACAATTGTAAAATATTATTTAGAATCAGTAGCTCCCTCTCAGTCTTGCCTTCTCTCTCTCTCTCTCTCTGTCTCTCTCTCTCTCTCTTTCTCTCTCTCTCTCTCTCTGTCTCTCTCTCTCTCTCTCTGTCTCTCTCTCTCTCTCTTTCTCTCTCTCTCTCTCTCTGTCTCTCTCTCTCTCTCTCTGTCTCTCTCTCTCTCTCTTTCTCTCTCTCTCTCTATCGCCCTCTCTCTCTATCGCCCTCTCTCTCCCAACTCCCCCCTCTCATCCCTTGTTTGGCTGTCACCAGAGAGAGAGGGAGGAAGGCAGGGGGAGAGAGAGAACAATGCATGTGAGTGCTCACAAACACACAGACACACACACATTCGTATACATATTTTATTTCTCTGGAGACCATAATATAGATTCAGTAATGTATTAAATATATTATAGAGGTCACTTTACTTCAGGAAAGCAAAATTTGTGTAAAATTTTAAAATTTAGCAGAATGGAAATTTCTATTGTACTTCACGGTGTTGTTGATAAAACAAAAAAGATAATCATATGTTAATCTGAATAAATATACAAAAAACTTGAAAAAATTAAGTCTTTGATGATTTTATAAACTTTCTTTAAGCAAATTAGAAATAGGGGCAAAATTGAAAGTGTTCTCCTTAAGACAAGGAATGAAAGTAGGATTACTATTATTCCTACTTTTATTTACTATTTTACCACAGATCCTAGCCAGTGTAATAAAACATGAAAGAAATTATTAGTGGAAAGGAAGGAACAAATTTTTTACCTGTTGAAGACCTGATCATATATGTAAAAACTCCAGTAAATTCCAGACAGACTAAATCTAAATGTGAATGGACCTTTGTGCTTTGGCAATATTGTAGTCAAAGAGGTTTATCCAAAGTACAGTTATAGCTAATTGAAAAAAAATAAGATAAATGTGAATGGTAAAATATTAAAGTTCTGAAGGAAAAATATTGACTATCTTCAAGATTCCTCAAGATTTTGCATAGGACACAATAATTATTTTACATAGATTTTCCATAGGACACAATAGTGCTTCAAAATAGAGCATATCCAAATGGCCAAAAAATAAAGAAATAAAAGGTGTTTAGCCTATTTACTTGACAGGGAATTAGGAAGTAAACCACAATTATATTCAACTACTTATGTATCAGAATGGATACAATTAATGGTTAATACAAAGACAGTGACAGTATTTGAGAGTAGTCGGAGCAGTAAAAATTGCATACGTTGCTGCAGGAAGAGAACATCAGTACAAACCCTCTGAAAAACTGTTTGACATTATCTACTAAAGGTAGATATACTGTTCTTTTATTTTCCCAATACTTTTAGGTTTACATACTGGGTGTGTCCCCCAGTCCTCTTAGCTACATACTTGTAGACTAAATGCAGTACCCATAAATATATAATCATAGGTTGGTAACTATTTAAAATGTGCACAGGTATGTACTAAAAGGCATACAAGATTCCCAACAGAGCACCACTTTGTCTTAGCCACAAAACCAGAAACTACCAAACATTTGTCAGTCAGTATGGAATACATAAATTGCAGTGTTTTCATGTATAGGATCCTTTCTAGTCATTTAAAAATCAATAAAACACTGCTATAATGCAACATGAGTTAAGCTCACAATCAGAAACTTGGTCAAGATAAATCAGACTACATAATTCTACTTATAAAAGTCCAAACAAGAAAAACTGGTTAATGGTGATTGAAATTAGAATAGGGCTTGTCTTTGGGGAGGGAGACGTAGTACTTGGAAGAGAATGAGTAAGCAGTGTCTGAGATACTGATGATATTCTCTTTCTTGAGCTAGGTGTTCCTTCACAGTTATTTATGTTCAGTTTGAGAAGTGAGCTCTTCCACAAATGTGTTATGTACTTTTCTGCATGTACATTACATTTTGAAAATTTCCTGAAATCAGACAAAATAAACATTGCAAAGGTTAAGAATCAAAAGAAATATTAAATTGGAATAGTACACTTCATGAAAATTAGAAGAGGGATAAGCCATGTAATCAAATTTTTATCTTAAACACAGAAATGAAAAACAGACACTATTGAATTTAAAAAAAAATCAACTTTTGTACTGAAGTGAGTAGGGAAATCATTTTCCATTAAAAAAATCAAAGAATTAGGTAAGAACATATATTTAAATGTATATTAAGTTATTGAATTATAGTGTCCTTAAGTATTAGAGTAAGCTTTTTATAATTTTTTGTTTTATTAAAATTATTGCTTAAATTTCAGTGTTCCTCTTGAAAATTACATGCCAAAGAAACTAATTTTGGTTTCTCTATGATATTGTCATCTAATTATTCCTAATGGAGAAGCTTATTGGTCATTCACTTGTTCAGAAAAACTATATAATTGAGCTAAAAAATAGGGCCCTCCATAGGATGAACCTGTCTGGCTCCAACCCCCGCTTGTGCTGGGCTTAACTTTCTGTACCTCAGGCAGACTGACCTTTGGGTTTTTCTGTCAGGCATTGAAGCCTCTTTGAAAACTTTCCCAAAGCAGAGTGCTCCTATTTCCCTGATGCCATAGTTGCTGTTCCAGATGCCATGGGTAGATAATTGCTTGAATTAATGCTCCCAATTTTTCACCCATTTTTTTGTTATATACTTTAAGTCCCCTTCAAAAGTCTCTGGCCATGTCTCATTGTAATGCCCCTCCCCCCACCTGAGCAGCTCACTCCCAGCTAGGGAAGAAATGCTACCCATTCCTCACCCCACTTCTAAATATCCTCTTCCCCATGCAAATAAAGGTATCCTTCCAGAGACCAATCAGAAAATCAAATATGCCCCATATGGAGATCAAACAACACTCAGCCCTTAAACTCAGCTCAGGGGAACTGGGCATGTAGAAATTGGATTTCCACTCAGGTTCAGGGCATGGGGATGTAAAAACATTTGTAAAGTGAAGCGGGCCCTCTTTTTTTTTTTTAAGTGTATGCATGCATGTGCTTGCTCTCTCTCTCTCAATCTCACTCTCTCTTTGAAAATGTACTTTTGCTTTAATAAATTTGGAGAATGCCTGCTATCGCAATGTTTTGCTATGACAGGGCAGGGACTCAGGAAACTGCAATTTTTTTCATTTTGGAACAAAATCTGTCATTTTCACCCGTGCCTTTTGTTAATGGTCTTCCACACTGACTTTGTTCCTGCCCCTGTAAATTGCTTTGCCCAATGGGAGAGTAACAAATTAGCAAAAAGTAGAGGCTTGGGAAAGCAGCTGTGCCTTCTCACTTCCTTGCTGGTTCTTCTAAGTCTGCTGAAAGATGAGGCAACTGAGGCAGAGCCCAATCTCCCCAGTTGTACCATCAGAGGTCCCTCTACTCCAGCAGACAGACATAGAAATAAGCCTGGTCAAGACCAAAAGAGCTTTCTTACAGATAGAGTGCTGACTAAGGACTTATGAATAAGCCCACTTGGAGCCAGAAAAAGCAACTAGCCTACATGCATATTTCTGTGTTGTTGGGGCAGTTTGCTATGCAGTGTTGTTTTAGCAATAAACAACTGATCCACCGTTGTATACTTCGAAAATCCTCTTTGTCCCACACAGCTGGAATTAGAGAAATGCCTCAGACTCATGAGCTAAGCAGTCTTCTGACTTGAGGTAATTCCTACACTGTGTAATTCTGACTTTGTAGACGATACCAGCTCTAGTCTACAATTCTAGTAAACACCAGATTATAACCTGAAATTACCACGAAAGTGATGGGTTTTTTTATTGGATTTATGGTTGAAAATATTGTCATTAAATACACATAAAAGTAGTAGCTACTCCTCACTTCCACAGCATATATCTTAGCATTCCCTCTGTATAGGACTTCTTAATTTATGATTTCCTGTTCTGGTACTACACCCTCTCCTCTTAGGACTTGTTGACACATACTTTTCCTTTAAATTTCAGCTGCATTATCATTTCATGAAAGATTTCCTTGACTTCCCTAATTAAGTCTAAGTGTTCTCTTTTTACCCTGTATTTTTCCTTTGTGGCACTCATCAATGCATAATTTTTCATTCATCTGTCTAAATTTGAGGTTAATTATCCATCCTTACCTTGATTTTAATTTTAAGTTCCATGAAAGTAAATGTTACACTTTTCTGCTCATCATTTCGTTGTACTGCCTAATGTTATGCCTAATGCCTAAAAGACAGTCAGTAACTATTTGGCTAATGAATGTATAAATCTAATTTAAAGCCATTACAAAATCAATGATAAAATCGAATGATGTATTGATGCACTTAATTTAATTAATAAAATAATTTTATTTGTTAATCTTTTTCAGTCTTCTATAGCAGGAAACTTGATGTTTAAAATTCTACCAAAAAAAAAATGTTAGAAGAATCTTTAGAAGTTGTAGAAAAGCCTGCAAACAGTGTAAAGACATGAAAATTTCAGAACTTGTATACATTATAAAGATTATATTTATTGGAATATACCATTTCTCAATAAATGTTGAAAATATACAGATTGCAAAGAAACCCTATACATCAAATTAATGAATTCGATTCAGACTCATTTAAGTGGTAATGTAATGATAGAATAATACAATATTTATATTAAATTTCAGTATCATACATAATTATTTTAGTTCTTTAGATAGCAACATAACCAAGTTTTCAAAGCAGACTCTGTTTAGTGTCAATATGTATCCCCTTCCATTTGCAGTTTAATTAGATTTTTAATAGAAAATTGGAGTGGGGTGTTAAAATAATTACATAGATTATGTAAACAACTAGATCAGCATCAACATTGTTAATACTGTTAGATGTATAAGGGAAGGAAATGACATAAATGTCAATATAATTTTATATACTGCCATGTCATTAGAACCTATCATGTTATTCTGTATTATGTAGTAATGTTTTTCTGCAACTTCCTAGCATAAAACTATTTTTTGATGACCTTATAATATCTACTCTGATATATAAATATGAACTTTTCTCTGATATATGAATATGAAGCCATAATATCAAGTTGTAAAAACCTTTTAGTACTGTGATGTTGGCAGGGTGGCTGAAGGATATCTCCTCACCCGTCCTATCCTCAACAGTAACTTGGCAGGTGTACACAAACAAAAGCTTGAGTGTTTGCTGGCTGAGGTCTCAGAAATAGGTATAACTTTCAAATTATGAAAGCTTAAAATAAATAAAATTTCAGTGAGATTTCCCTTTTATTATAATAACATATAAACTGTATAAGACACTAAAGTCTGTTGTTAGTAGCTTGTTAAATTAAGGGGCATTCTCTATTGTTTATCTGTACATCCCCTTCTTTTTAATCAACAATTAAGGACTTATCCAGGCACATCAAGGCTTTATGTGATTTGATGAGCATCTTAATTGCAATATCATTAAATTCTTACTATCCCATGAAAAGACTCAACCTATAGGAATATAGTTTACTCATTTATAGTAAATAGGCTATACAAATTCATATTTTTCTATAATCTTCACTTAGTGTGCCTCTCTTCTCTTCACCCTTGCCAATTTTTCTATTTCTCCCTATGGTACTTTTATACTATTGTACTTGCTTGTTGAAGAACTTTATTTCAATTTTATCACTATATCTAAAGTAAGGAGGTATATATTCCTATTTGCTTTACAAGACTCTCATCTTTCTTGGGCCAGCAATTATCTGAGGCATGTTCTCATGGCAGAAGGCAAAAGCCAAGAAAGCAAGCTCAATCTCAAAACATTTTTCAAACTTTCACTTGCATCACATACACTAATAATCTATGGGCCAAATAAAGTCATATAACTAACCCAACTTGTTTGGGGTTGAAAAATATACTCTCTACTGACAGTATGAATAAGAAGCACAGAATATATGGTAAAAAAAAAAAAAAAAAAGAAAGAAAAGAAAATCTAATCTACCATACTAAGCAAGGAATTATGGTCATGGAAAGAAGCAATAAAAATTCTCCATTAACTGTATCTTACATATATGCCAATATATGCTATTCAAGTCCATAGTGTCTTTTTACATGCTTTAGTACAGAGTTTAATTCATCTGTTTTTACTCTAAGATTAAAGATGTTTAAACAAATGATAAAGCTAAAAATCTCCCCCCCTTTTTTTGTCTTTTTAGGGCCACACTGGCGGCAGGCATATGGAGGTTCCCAGGCTAAGAGTCTAATTGGAGCTGTAGCCGCCGGTCTACACCACTGCTACATCAACCCTAGATCTGAGCCGTATCTGCGACCTACACCACAGCTCATGGCAATGCTTAACCCACTGAACGAGGCCAGGGATCTTACCCACGTCCTCAAGGATGCTGGTCGGGTTCCTTAATCACTGAGCCATGGCAGGAACTCCTAAAAATCACTTTTTGAAATGAGTTTATCGGGATTTTCCTTCATGGCTCAGTGGTAACAAACCCAACGAGTATCCGTGAGGATGCAGGTTGTGATCCCTAGCCTCGTTCAGTGGTTAAGAATCCCGAATTGCTGTGAGCTGTGGTGTAGGTCACAGATGCAGCTCAGATCCTGTTGCTGTGGCTGTGGCACAGGCCGGTTGCTGCAGCCAGATTCTACCCCTAGTGTGGGAACTTCCAAATGCTGCAGATGCAGCGCTAAAAAGACAATAAATAAACAAACAAAATGAGTTTATTAAGCTTCTTACCAGTTGACACTTGAACTCTTCGAAAAATATAAGGTCCATATGTAGGCTAATAACAAAAGATTGGTTAAGTAGTCAGACTCCTGAGAAATTGCTCTATTTTGAGAAAGATTGTAGAGCGGTGTTTACTGGTGTTTACTCAAATGTGGAGAGAGAGGAATGATGCTATGTTCCTAAAATACTTCAAATTCAACAAGACTACCCATGCTAAATATTTATTTCTGTAGTTTATTTCATTCAAGACCATCAGCTCATACTACAATGACCTAGTTTAACCCATTTCTTAAGTTCTTAATCATTACAACACTTTTATTACTACATATGGAATATAAAGTGGCAGAGAAAATAAGACTGTCTAAAAGAGATAGATTTCTAAGTTGAAGGTTGTGATTAGATTTTTTCCAAAAGATTGTGCCATAACTGCATTGCAGAGTGATGTTACTCGATTTCATTTAATATTGAAAGTTAACAGTTTACGATTTTCAGTCAGTATTCACTGAGTTATTTTTCTTTGGCTCAATGATACATAAAAATCCAGGCAAAATAATGATTTCTACCATCTTCACAGAATCTAAAAGAGTATTTGAAAACATAGTCGGGCTTCTTTTGGAAAAAAGAAAAAAGAAATTTTATTGGACATATCCAATCTAATCACTAGATAATTATTTGAAAATGTTCAGATTGATTTTTATGTTATCTCTGTAAAGCAAGCCCAAATTTCTGTAATTGTATTTCTTTGCATCATTTTAAAAAATATCTCAAACTTACAGAAGAGTTGTAATTACAGGACAAAGAACTTTTCCTCTTTCTTGAATATTTCAGTGCTGCATGTTGCCCCCAGCAGGACAGCTTCTTTCTATGGGCCAGGTTCTGACTCCCTGCGCCAGCCTTCCCCTCCATATGAAAGCCGTCTTTACTCTGTCCACCTAATTGCCTTAGGATGAAAAAATCCAAGGGAGGAAGGGAAAGGAACCTCTGTAATTATACTTATGGATTTCTTCCTTAGTCATTTTGGTTAAGAAGTACATTCTATGTGATTAGTTATAGCTTCAAACTGAGGAACTTGGAAACTATTAGTCTAGAAAATGGCAATTCATAATACCTTTGCTTTGTTGAATGTATTCAAATACCTAACTCAGAGATTTCTTCTATAAAAATCTCACAAACAGCAAAATTGGTCATGTAATGGCATAACTCACGCATATCTAATGTTTGATATATATTTTTATATTATTATATTGGGCACTGGTCTAAACTGATAAAGTTTATACATCATTGAAGACATTTTGAATGTATATTTCAATTAGCTTATGTCCCAACATCTGAAGATAATTGTCATATATTTGATTACAGTTGTAAATTATGTTTAGTCATGTTCATTAGAATTACTATTGTTCTTTTTATTTTCAATTTTTAATTTTGAAAAATAATTTCTTTTAAATAAATAATCTTAAAAAATGTTAGGCCTCAAGCCAAATATAAATATACAGAAGGAAAAATACTATCTATTCCAAAATAGAAACATGTCTTATTTCTGGAAAAATGACCTGTTTTTGTCAGGGGCAAGAAGTAAGCATGCTATTAGTAACAAGTGCATTTTCTACAAGCAAACCACAAAGTGCTTTTGCAAATCAATATGTTCTGAAAAAAATATTTTTAAATCTATCCAGAGGGGAAATCATTTCAAAGTCAAAGGACAATGGAAGATAATGGGCATTGGGAGGTTCCTCTTTCTTTCCTTTTGAGATGCCCCTGTGTTCTCTCCTCCTGGAGATAAAGTGGTTAGGTATGTGGCCCATGCAATGGAGGAAAAAAATCCCAGTAATGCTGAGATAGAGAACATGTCCATGGAAACAGCAACAGAGCTGGAATAACATTTGTTTTTCCTTTAATCCATTCTGAACTTTTTGCAGAGATTTTTTACATTCCGGTGTAAGTGTTATAATTTAGATGTGCTTCTCTCCCATTTTCCACTTTGATTCTCCTCCCATAATGTCTTTGTATGTCACAGTTTTGATAAACAAAATCGGTGCATATATTTTAAGAATAATTTATCTCTTGGTTTTTATTCAAAGACAATCAGGTAATATATTTCAGTTTGCCTGGGCAAACTGAGCATGTCAGTATTTTTCTTGTGTTTTGGGAAAGACATGGGGAGGCAGATCATTTGAGCTCAGAATGATACAGCTACCAATAATGTGGATTATAAATATTTAGATTTAGCCATTATGCTCTGATCATTCATTGAGCAAGCCAACATTTAATGAATAATCTCCTTCTGCCACAGAACTGCAAAATGTAAGCCCCGGGAACACAGTGATAAATGAGATCGCTCCTAGGCCTCAGAGATATTCAAGGTCTCAGTGGTGCCTCCATGGAGCAGCCTTCAAAATGTTTGGAAAATTGAAAGTGAAAGTCATTCTATCATGTTCCCTTAATATCCATGAGAAGGGAACATTCACTTTAGAAAGAAGTAAATTGTGAGAGTCAGTGTACCTAGAAAACGTTGATTAAATATTAATAGGTTTCTATCATACATTGAAAACAAGTATAAGTAGGAATCAACATTTGCTGGATTAAATCATAAAGGACCTAGAATCTTCAAAAAGAAAGATTATAAATTCTATCAAGATAGCAAATGAGGCAGGTTGGGGGTGGGGGGATGCCCTGGGGGTTTGGGATGATAATGCTGTAAAACTGGGCTGTGATGGTTGTTGTACACCTATAAATATAATAAAATTCACTAAGTAATAATAAAAACAAAGATATGCTTTTCTGCCTTAACATAAGAAGTCATATTTCAGCTCTCAAAGAATCAGAATTCATATAATATACGATGATTGAAATCTCTGATGGCCTAGGCTCTTTCTATGTCCCTTCTGTTTCCTTAATTGAGGAAGCTTTGAAATATTTGCTTTAATAGGATATTTGTTTTTACCCTTTACTTTACTTTTCCTTTGTAGACATTCTGCATAAGTGTCAGAGATAATAGTATATACCTAATTATACACTTTGTTTATTCAAAAATACTGACTAAATATCTTATTTATGAAGCTGATGAAATTGTTCAAATTCCATTTGGCTGATGGATAGCTTCCGTTTGACTGTTGTTATTGTGCATTTCAGAAAAGTAACATGTTTATGGTGTTATTTTGAAAATCAATGAATTCTGGATTGATTTTCATCTACTATAGCATCTTGTGTCCAACTCAGTATGTGATATAGTAAGACCAAGGAAATGTATCAGTTATCTGTTGCTATGTAACAAGACACCCTACATATTAGTGGCTTAAAAAAAGAACAACTGGCTATTTCTCACTATTCTGTGAGTTGGTTGTGCAGTTCCTCTGCTGATTTTGCCACAGCTCACTCACATGGCTGCATTCAGCTGGAGAGTAGCTGGGCTGGATGGTCCAAATGGCTTCAACAATGTTTCTAGAAGTTGAAGTCACCTATCAGCTGAGGTACTTAAGTTTTCCTCCACTTGGCCTCTCATCCTTGAGAAATTTTGACTCTACTTTTTCCCAATCTAGTGATCTCAGGGTTCTGAAGTGGATAGAGCAGAAGTCCCAAAGCCTCTTATGTCCTAGGCTCTGAAACTCACACAGAATTACACCTGTCAAATTCTGTTGACTAAAGAAAGAATGAAGATCATCCCAGGTACAAGTAGTTAGAGAAACAGACTCAACTCAGCATGTCACATTACCAAGAGACATGAACCCAGGGAGGTGTTGTTCATTAGAATATATTGTTAACAGTTGCTATTACAACATGGAATCATCAATTAATTACAAATATGAGAATAATTTTTGGAAACATTAAAAGCCATAAATTCATTCAAATAGAATACACATTTTATAATCTAAACTGCAAATTAAATGTGCACATTTCAAACTAGAAAGTTTCTTTGTCAGTGACAGGAATTGTATGTGTCTGTTAAAATACTAGTACCCAGAAAATAATCTTTTGGAAAAAGTCAACATACAATAAAGTCAGAGGGGATAAGTGACATTAGCAAAATGGCCAAATAAGCAACCCTCCCTAATACTCTCAACTCAAGAAGAACAATTTGGCATCCACAAACAAAAGTACCTTTGCAGGAGTTTTGAGATCCAGGTCGGAGATTAGGAAACCATGGTAGAGTCAAGGAGACTGTTCATACTCAAGTGACTGACTCACCAACTGTGGTTCTGGTTATAGATGTGGAAGCAGTTTTGTACCCCTGAAAACTTGACTACAGATCTCTTTGACTTGGTTTCTGCACCAGCACCATAGGCAAAGAGACCAAGGAAGAATCTTGCTTGTCTAAACATTGAGTAATAGCTATATAGAACTCAGCCTAGATGAACCCTGAAGTGGCTCATCAAATGGCTCCAGCCCCTCTTGGCTATAGTTTGGGAGCTCCTGTAGAATGATTATTTAGACAGTGACATAGAGATGAGAGAGCCCTTTGTGGAAATGTCCAGCATGGAATTTCCAACACACCACTGGAACAGAAAAAAATCTGAAATTGGACACAGTGGAGTGGAGAAGAAGAAGAATTCAAGTTTTCTCACACCACCTCTTCCCAAGACATCAGAGCTCAGGGGTAAGTGAGCCATTCTCATTGCATTTATTTTACAGTGAAAACTAAGAGCATGAGATTGGGCACCTGGCTTCTCCAGCTATACAGCATGCTTCCAAATAGGCCTATTCTTCTTTTGCCCCACCCAGAGTATTAAGTCATGGGCTGCACAACTGGGAAATGGTGAGTGGCTGGGAGAAAAGCAACCAGAGCATGGAATAGAATGTATCACGGTGACTTGGATGATACTAACTCAACTGAGATATCTGTTTATGGGCCACTGGGGATGCCTGGTCTGTGGATTCCCATAATGGCCCCATAGTCACTCCCATCTCTCTGCTCACCTGACTCACATACTCTACCACTCTAGCTGGCTCCCTTTGAGTGCACCTAACAGCAGTGCAAGTGAACTTTTTCAGATGAGTAGTGAGCATGTGAGAAAATCCAGCCTGAATGTGCAGACCTGGGAAAGACCCAAACGAGATTTTTAGACCCTTGAGAAAGCAGAAAGAGGTCTGTCAGCATTTATGATGAATTGACTGGATTGAAAGAAGGCATACATGCTTGAGAATTCTGCCATGAAAGAGGAAGAAGTGTGAGTGAGCATTTCCATAGCCTTAGAATCCCAGGCAGGGCTGACAGAAGGATTCTTCTTCTGAAATCAATCATTAAATATTGGAGGAGGTAACTACTACTTCAGATGCAAATATAGCATCAGAAGACATATAGGAATACCAAAACTTAAGAAAATATGACATAACCAAAGGGAAACAATAATTTTTCAGTAACCAACCACAAAAACATGAAGGGATGCAATTTACCTGATAAATATTTCAAGAGAGGTTAATGAGTTACAAGGAAACACAAAATGACAGTTTAATGAAATTAGAAAAAAAACACAAGCAAAAAGAAGTTTAGCAGAGGAATGCAAATTATTTTTTAAAAAAGAACCAACTAGAAGTTCTAGAGCTGAAGAATGCAGTAGTTAAATGAAAAAAAAATGCAATAGAAAGCATCAACATCAGTAATCAAACAAAAGACAGAATTAATACATTAGAAAATAGTACTATGGAAATTATCCAGTCACAGGAGAGCAAAGAAAAAGAATGAAAAGAGTAATAAAAGCCTGGTGAACTATGGATACTATAAAAAGAAAAAAAAAATCTACAAATTATTGGAGTCCCAGGAAGTTGAATGGCAGGAGAAAGGGCAGAAAGCTTATTTAAACAAATAATGCCTGTGCACTGGCCAAATCTGGGGAGAGATTTGGATATCTAAATTCATAAAGATCACAGGTCCCAACAAATTCAAATCGAAAAGATTTTCTTAAATTGTAATAAACTTTCAAAAATTCAAAGACAAAAAAATATTAACAGCAACAAGAAAAAAGAATTCACTTACAGAGAAACCCTCATTAGGCTATTATAAGAGGACTTCTCAGAAGAAGAAGATAGATCAGGAGAGACTGGGAAGATATGTTCAAATGCTCAAAAATGCCCCCTAGCAATACTTTTTCTGGAAAAATTATCCTTCAGAAACCAAGAAAACCTAAATACTTTCCCAGGCAAACCCAAGCTGCAGGAGTGAATCACCATTAATCCTGACTTACAAGAAATACTAAAAGATATTCTTCAAGCTGTAATAAAAGGAAGCTAAGTAGCAACATTAAAACATATGAAAGTATACAGTCAAATTTATAATCCCTTAATACTGTAAGATGGTGCTATGTTAACCACTTACTTTAGTTCAAGGTTAAAGGATAATAGTATTAAAGATAATACATATAAAATAACTTTCATATACATATTATAACAAGGTGAATTATGATATAAAGTACATAAAAATGAGGGGGAAAGGGATTAGAGTTTTATATGTGATTGAAGTAGTTATCAGCATAAAACAGATAGTTATATCTATGAGGTATTTTTTATGTAAATCTCATGGTGATCCCAAAGCAAAAATAAAAAGAAAAACTATAGTACATGCACAAAAAGAAAAAAATCCGAACATACCCATGTTAAAAAAATCAATTCACAAATAAATGCAGTAAGATGAAGAAACGAATAGGCAGTAAACAACGAAGTGGCAGAAAGAAGTTCTTAACTATCAATAATTACTTTAAATGTAAAAAGATTAAACATTCCAATTGAATGGAGAAATAAACAAGATCCAACTATATGCTATCTGTATATGAAGAGACTCATTTCAGCTTTAAGGATACATAGAAGCTCAAAATAAAGGAAAGGAAAAAAAAGATATTCCATACAAGTGGAAAAGAAAAGAGAACAGACGTAGCTATGTTTATATCATCAAAATAGACTTTAACTCAAGAACTGTAACAAAAGACAAGGCTGTTATATAATAGTAAGGGGATTAATTTAAAAGAGGATATAATTGTAATTATACATGCACCCAACATCAGAATATCAAAATATCTTAAGTAAATACTGATAGATGTGAAGCAAAAACATACAGTACAGTAATAGCAGAGGAATTCAATACCCCATGTTCAACAATGGATAGATCATCCAGACATAAAATCAGTAAGGAAAATTTGGACTTCAATTATACTTGAGGCCAAATAGACCTAAAAGACATGAACAGAACATGCCATCCAAAATCATCAGTATACACATTCTTCTCAAGCCCAGATGGAATATTCTCTAGTAGCAATTATGTTAGGTCACATAACACTCTTAGCAAATTTAAGAAGATTGAAATCATACCTGTATCTTTTCTGACCACATGGTATGAAAATAGAAATTGTGAGGAAAACTGAAATATTTACAAAAAACAGGGAAAGTAAACACCACACTCCTGAACAACAAATGGATCAAAGTGGAAACCAAAAGAGAAACCAAAATTATCCTGAAATAAATGAAAACGGAATCACATAATACCAAATCTTATAGGATGCAACAAAATCAGTTCTAAGAGGGAAGTTTATAGCAAAAAAAAAAAAAAAAAAAGAGAGGCCTACATTAAGAGAAAAACTCAAACAACTTTAAGACTCAAAAGACTAGAAAAAATAGGACTTAGTTTGCTCAAAGTTAGCAGAAGGAAGTAACAAAAATCAGAGCAGAAATAAATGAAGCAGAGACCAGCAAACTATAAAAAAGATCAATAAAACTAAGTTTTTTGAAATGATAAAATTAACAAATCTTTAGCTAGACAACCAAAAAAAGAGAAAAAGGATTCAAATAAAATCAGAAGTGAAATAAGAGCCATTACAATTGATACCACAAAAATATAAATGATCATGAGAAACCACTATGAATAGTTACATGGCAATACGTTGGATAAACTAAAAGAAATAGGTAAATTATTAGAAACACACAACTTACCAGGACTGAATCATGAAGAAATTGAAAATCTGAATAGACCAGTATGAATAAGGAGATTTAAGCCATAACTAAAAACCTCCCAAGAAAGGAAAACCCAGGACCAGAAGGTTTCCTGGTAAATTCTAACAAACATTTAAAGAATTTATGGCAATCCTTTTCACCCTCTTTCAAAACTTGAAAGGAACACTGCCAAACTAAGTTTGTGAGGCCAGATTTACCCTAAAACCCGAAGGCAGATAAGGACACTAGAATAAGAGGAAACTATAGGCCAATATCCCTGAAGAACATAAATGAAAATGTTCTTAACAAAATTCTAGCAACATACAGGCACACTAGCAGGATTGTATGTCATGACCAAGGGGATTTGTGCCTAGGGTACAGAATGATCCTTGCATACAAAATCAATAAAAGTGATGCACCATGTTAATAGAATGAAAGATAAAAACAATCCTCTCTGTAGATATCAGAAATCATTTATCCTTTTATGAAAAAAAAAAAACTAAAAAAAATTGGGTATAGAAGGAACGTTGTTTACTATAATAAGGCCTTTTTGACAAACCCATAGCTAACATCATATTCAATGGTGATAGTCTGAAATCTTCCCCTCTATATATTAGGAATAAGAAAAGAGTGCCCACTCTCACCAGTCCTATTCAACATAATACTAGAATTCCTGGCCAGAGCAATCTGGTCAGGTATAAAAAATTTAAAGACAGCCAAATCAGAAAAGAAGAATTAAAGTGTCTCTGCAAATAATATATGTAGAAAATTCTAAAGATTCCACCAAAAAAATTATAACTAATTAATTAATTCAGGAAAGTTGAAAACCAACATACAGAAATCAGTTGTGTTTCTTTACCTTAACAATAAAATACCTTTATTTATTTATTTATTTAATTTTTCTTTTTAGGGCCACAACTGTGGCATATGTAAGTTCCCAGGCTAGGGGTTGAATCAGAGCTGCAGCTATTTGCCTGCACCACAGTCACAGCAATGCAGGATCTGAGCCATATCTGCAACCTACACTGCAGCTCATGGCAATACCAGATCCTTAACTCACTGAGTGAAGCCAGGGATTGAACCCACATCCTCATGGATACTAGTTGGGTTCATAACCCATTGAACCACAATGGGAACTCCCCAAAATACCTTTCAAAGAAATAAAGAAAACAATCCATTTATAATAGCATCAAACATGTTAAAATATGTAAGAATAAATTTAACCAAGGAAGTGAAAGCACTATACACTGAAAACTATAAGACATTGATGAAAAAAAAATTAATAAAACACAGAGATATGATATGTTCATAGATTGGAAGAATTCATTTTGTAAAAATGTCCTTACTACATAAGCCATCAGTAGATTCAGTGCAAACCCTATCAACTCCAGTATTCCAATGGCATTTTCCAAAGAAATAGAAATAACAATCCTCATGTTAGAAAGGAACTAATAATTAAAGCAATCTTGAAAAAAGAAGTAAGCCGGATGCATCACAGTGCTGGACTTCAAACCATAGTACAAAGCTATAGTAATCAATATGTTACTGGCATACAAATAGCCATAAAACAATAGAACAGAATGGAGAGGCTAGAAATAAATGCTAGATATACAGTCAACTAAGATTTGATTGGGTACCAAGAATACTCAATGGGGGAATAATAGTCTCTTCAATAAATCCTTTTGGGAAAACTGGATAATTGCATGCAGAAGAATGAAATTAGACATCTATTATATGCCACTCACAAAAATTAACTCAAAATGGTTTCAAGATTTAAACACAAAACCATAAAACTAGAAGAAAGCATATGGGAAAATCTTCTTTATATTTGTCTTGGCAATGATTTTTTTTTTTGATATGACACTAAAATCACAAGCAACAAAAGCAAAAATAAATGATAATACATCAAACTCAAAACTTTGTGCACAACAAAAGAACAATCAGTAAAATGGAATGTGAAAAAATATTCACAAACTACCTGTCTGATAAGGGGCTAATATCCAATATATGTAAGGAACTCATATTCAATAGCAAAAAACCTCAATCTGATTTTAAAATGGCCAGAAACTCTGAATAGACTTGAATAGAATGTCTTTTCCAAAAAATGTACTTAAAGAATATTCAACATCACTAATCATCAGAGAAATGCAAATCAAAACCATAATGAGCTGTCACCTCACACCTGTTAGAATGGCTATTATAAAAAAGATAAGGGTTGGGAGAATGTGGGAAAAAGGGAACTCTTTTGCACTGTTAGTAGGAATGTACATTGGTCTAGCCACTTGGAAAACAGAATGGAAGTTTCTTAAAAAATTAAAAATAGGAGTTCCCACAGTGATGCAATGGGTTAATGATCCAGCTTGCCTCTCCAGAGGTGCCAGTTCAATTCTGAGCCCAGCACAGTGGGTTAAAGATCTGGTGTTGCTGCAACTCTGGTATAGGTCGCTGCTCTGGCATGGGTTAGATTCCTGGCCAAAGAAATTCTATATGCTGTGGAGGTGGCCAAAAAAGAAAAAAAAATAGTCACCCTCTCATGCAGCAGTTCTCTTTCTAGATCTACATGCAAAGAATATAAAATCAAAATCTCATAGAGAGACCTGAACCCACATTTCATTGCAGCATTATTTACAACGGCCAAGATATGAAAATAATCTAAGAATCAGTCAATGGATGAAAGAAAAAAGGTTGTGTGTGAGAGAGAGAGAGAGAAGGAAATCTTGCAATTTATAGCAATATAGATGGACCTTGAGAGTGTTATGCTAGGTGAAATAAGCTCAACAAAGAGAAATACTGTATGATCTCATTTATTTGTGGAATCTAAATAAAAAAGCTCTTAGAGACAGAGGGATATAATGGTACATGCCAGGCACTAGAAGATTGGGGAAATCAGGAGATGTTGGCCAAATAGTCCAAACTTCTAGCTCTGAGATGAGTAAATTCTGGGGGTCCAATGTACTGCATTGTGATTCGAATTAACTTTAAAGTATCTCTACTTTGATGTAAACCTTATGTTCTAATCACACACACCAAAAGTGGTAGTACTGTGAGGTGTGTAAACTAAACATTGTGATAATCACTTCATAATAAATATGTGTATCAAATTACCATATTATGCACCTTAAACTTACCCAATACTACACATCAGTTACATCAGTTATATTTCAGTAAAGCTGAAAAAAACTAGTCATGGAGCCCATGTTGCTGTAAATAGCATTGTTTCATTCTTTTTATGGCTGAGTAGTATTCCATTGTTTATATATATATCATATCTTCTTAATCCATTCATCTTTTGATTGACATTTAGGTTGTTTACATGTCTTGGCTATTGTAAATAGTGTTGCAATGGACATAGGGGTGCACCTATCTTTTTGAATAAATGTTTTGTCTGGATATATGCCCAGGAGTGGGATTGCTGGATCATGTGGTAGTTATACGCATAGTTTTCTGAGGTACTGTTTTCCAAAGAGGTTTTACCAATTTACATACCCACCCACAGTGTAGCAGTGTTTCCTTTTCTCAACACCCTCTCCAGTATTTGTTATTTGTAGACCTAATAATAATAGCCATCCTGACCAGTATGAGGTGGTACCTCATTGTAGTTTTGATTTACATTTCTCTAATAGTGATGTTGAACATTTTTTCAAGTATTTATTGGCCATCATATGCCTTCTTTGGAAAAATGTCCATTTAGGTCTTCTGCTCATTCTTCAGTTGGGTTGTTTTGGTTTTTTTGCTGTTGAATTGTATGAGTCATTTGTATATTTTGGAGATTAAGCTCTTGTCAGTTGTATCATTTGCAAATATTTTCTCCTGTTGTATGGGGTTTTTTGTTATGGTTTCCTTTGCTGTGCAAAAGGAGAAATTGATGGGAATAAAACAATAGTAGGAGCCTTTAACAACACACTCACATTAATGGGCAGATCCTCTAGACAAAAAATCAATAAGGCAACATAGATCTTAAATGATACCATAGAAAAGTCAAGCTTAACTGATATTTTTAGGACATTCCATCCATAAAAATTAGAATATACATTCTTTTCAAGTGCACATGGAACATTCTCAAGGACTGACCACACACTGGGGCACAAAGCTAACCTCAACAAATTTAAGACTACAGAAATTATTTCAAGCATCTTCTCTGACCACAATGGCATGAAACTAGAAATCAACTATAGGAAAAGAAATGAGAAAAAAAAAACTGACTACATGGAGTCTAAACAACATGCTAGTCAAAAACAAATGGGTCAATGAGGAAATCAAAAGGGAAATCGAAAAATACTGTGGGACAAATGATAATGAAAACACAGCCATTCAAAATCTATGGCATGCTGCAAAAGCAGTGCTTAGAAGGAAGTTCATAGTGACACAGGCCTTCCTCAGAAAAGAAGAAAAACCTCAAATCAACAACTTAACCTACCACCTAAAAGAATAAAGAAGAACAAACAAAATTTAAAGTCAGCAGAAGGAAGGAAATCATAAAGATCAGAGAAGAAATCAGTAAAATAGAGATTCAAAAAACAATAGAAAAAAATCGGTAAAACAAAAAGCTGGTTCTTTGAAAGGGTAAACAAAATTGACAAACCTCTGGCCATACTCACCAATAAGAAGAGAAAAAGAACTCAAAGAAAATAAGAAATGAAAAAGGAGAAATCTTATTGGATGCTACAGAAATACAAAAAACCATAAGTGAATGCTGTGAACAATTATACGCCAAAGAATTTGTAACCTAGAAGAAATGGACAAGTTTCTGGAGACATACAGCCCACAAAAACTAAATGAAGAAGAAATAGATCAATTGAACATACCAATCACTAGAAATGAAATTGAATGTGTATTAAAAACACTCCCTACAAAAAAAGTCCAGGATTAGATGGCTTCGCAGGTGAATTCTACCAAACATAAAAAGAACTTATACCCATCCTTCTTAAATTTTTCCAAAGGGTTGAAGAAGGAGGAATACTCCCAAAGACATTCTATGAAGCCACTATCACCATAATATCAAAACATACAAGGATACTACCAAAAAAGATTATAAGTCAATGTCTTTAATGAATATAGACACAAAAATTCTCAGCAAAATTTTAGCCAACCAAATTAAACCATTATTTTTGATAGACCTTCCCTTGAAAGGATGATTAATTAAATAAGAATGCACTGCAATTCTAATTCATCATATATTCCTTCTTTAATTCAATTATAGATGAAGAATTTCTCATATTTATTCAGTAACTCAACTGCAGAACACATGTATGCATGCACATAAGTGCTCAGCCCAGAAACACATACATAATGACATGAATTTAATATTGGTGATGTCACTGCAGAAGAATGATCTAAGAAGTTAATTTAAATTTTATCATTGTCTTTGACTGATTCAACAGGACATAATGTTATTTTAGTTTTAAACAATACAAGGAGAAACATCTGTAAGGATCATAATTTTAAATATCATCACACAGGTAAACATAAAGCTTTTTACTTTTAAATCCTGAGTCAATAGCTGATTTTTAAAATGCAAGTCAAACAGCATTATATATTAATATTGGAAATTAGTTTTAATCTCATAATGAAGATTTTAAACTTATCTAAGTATAATTTTCAAAAACTATACTTTGTCATGTTTGCCTTGCAGTAATATGAATAAGGGGATTTTCATACTTTAGGGAACTAATGGAGCATGTTTAAATATATCAATCCTTGCATGAAAAACTATGTGACAAAGAACAAACCACCTCCCTGGCAGCTTTGCACAGTTCTGAATATTAAAATCATCTTTGTTTTATAGGGCTGAAATCTGCTTTCTGGTAAATTCTTTTTAGAATTTCTCACCTAAGCACTTTCTGGATTGATCAGTCCAGAACAGAACCCACAACTCTCTTCATCTTATGGAATATATTTTTTCTGTGTGGAAATGATGTCTTGGTGCCAGTGGTTATTCTGATGGATTTTGCAAAGTCTGATAATCATGGAAAAAATTCTTACGGTTCCCTAGATTGTGGGCAATGTCCTTTGCTTTGGGTATCATATTTTTTAGGTCTCTATGAGGTTTTGGCTTATTTCCTTGATTCTAATGGGCTATAAACACCCATGAGGTGATGGTTAGAGCCTGAGATTATCAGTTACATATTAACTTTAACTGCTCAAGAGGATATCTTAATATACCTTTTTCTTGAAGAAGTAGTTTATCAGAAGTAAATCTGAGATTTTATTTTTGAAAAAAATCCCTCTGAAGGTAAAAGCTTATTACCTTATTATACTTATACATATTATATATATATATATATATATATATCTTTAAATATGGTGAAACATATACCTTAATCTAAATTAATTAAAATAATAAAATAAATATCTTTAATAAGTAAATTAAGCTTCTTTAAATGACTATGATCCTCATAAAAGGAATACTCAGATAAGCACAACTTCTAGAATGAAAAAGTCAGATATACATTGTGGAAACTCAGACAAAAGCATGGTTTACAAAATTCCTTTGTCATCCTATTTCTTACATTGGCCAAAGAAACTTCCCTTCTTATTCTAATAAAAAAAAAAAATCAGGTTCTTTCAAAATAAAGGAGATAACTAAATATAGTAAATAGAGAATTAAGAATCAGCATATGTGTCCTGGACAAAAATTTTTCTAAGGGTCATCTAATGTAGACTACTGAAGGCAACCACCTTATCTCTATTCCTGAAACTGTGAGAGATTGATCAGATTTAATCCTGAGCATGATAGTATAGTAAGGTTAAAAAAGACAATCAATAGGACAGTCTGATCAAAACCTGGTATACCTAAAGCTCTTCATACATATGACCTACAAACATCACACTTTCATGTCAATATTATTCATCCCATTTAAGAGATGAAGAAAACATTGCTCAGAGAATGTAGCTAACATGTGCAAGATTTTTTAATTATTGTGAAAAAGAGCAGCTTGCTTAAATGAGTATCTCACCCTTTCCCTGACACCACAAGGCCAGTCATTGTTTTTCCAGACCTACACTGAGGAAAATTCAAGTTCTGGGCCCGTTTCTGATTGCTTTAAAAGTATAGCGTAACAGCAGGAACAAAAGGCTAAAGTCAGATGAGCTTGCCCTGGATTTTCCCTCACTGAGCTATAGACTCTTAGGTGAATCATTTTACATTATGATACTGTTTTTCATATTTATAAAATACAGTTAAAACTGGATGTTCTCTAAGACCTACTTGTTCCAGATATAAAATTATGTGATTCTCCCACATATCTCTTTAAATTGTTTTCCTTTTAAAACAAGAGTTATCTGGTTTTAGATAGTTGAATTAGTTGTGTTTATTTTTCATGTCAGGTATTATAAATATTTGGAAACATGGTGTGTTTTACTCTACAAGATACTGTCACTATCCTGTGATAAACCTTTCAAAGTCTTCTTATGCTGATATCAAGTGTTAGATTTCAAAGTAAGCAGTGTGTGACTAAAAGTCTTTAGATGCTAGTAAGTCTCTCCTGACTTGGATATAACAAGTTTCTCCTGACTTTGGTGAATGTATACAGTTACATTACTAAAGCACAATGACGTTGCTCCATTTTATACATTTTGTGTAAGTCAGTGATTTAGTCATGGGAAGTAAAAGTTGGTATTTGGATAAAACTAACAATAAAACAAAATCCAAAAGTGTTTTAAAATAGAGGGTTATGCATATATGATATTGGTAAAGATATTTATATACACATATATAAACAAGCATTCACACATAGGCTGCATCATTTTTCTTTCTGAGACTGAAATACCATATTTTTCATATATTTTAAAGAAATAAAACTAAATTTTTATATCATTCAAGTTGGGATTTACTTGGTAAGTTAAAAAGTAAGGAAAGTTTCCAGTCCTTCTTTCTACCATTATTTATTTTAAAATTACAAATGTTTTATTTTACAGGAGAAAAAATATAGCTAAGCCAAAGGGGAAAAAAGCCTTGAACCTTATAATATAAATTTAACAATTTTTAAAAATTTCTTGGTACATATACTCGCAAACTTTTTCTAAGAATTTTTATATATAAATATACTCATACTACATCTACTGTTTTTTAACTTGGTTCATTTTATGCAATATTTCAAATAAGCAAATACAAATTACAATAGTTCATCCAAAGGATTTGACTATATGGGTGGAAGAAAATTTATTCCATTATTTTTTTATTATTCATTATTATTTTCTGTGCTTGACAAATTTTTCCCTTAAGATAAATTTCAAGATATGAATTTATTAGGAGAAATGGTGAAGCAGTTTTAAAAGTTTTGATATTTACTGTCGTTTCCCTACAGATTTTTAAAAAATCATTTTACATTTGTGCTTATTTCCTAACACTCTTCCAAACACTGAAATCTTAAATAATATTTAAATACTCTAGTTACCTTGTTAATATTTTTCCATATGTTTATACAAAACATACAACTATATGTATATTATTAGAATATTATTAAAGTTGAAGCCCCACAATGCCCCCAGCTTGTATTTATCTTGGTCTGTAAAATAGAAGCCTACTGTTTTTTTTAAATCTAAAAACCATTTCACTTCCTTGGAACTTCCTTTTGGGGAGTGGTCTGCCCTTACTTTCAGTCTACCTGCACTGGTAGAGCAGGATCCATCCCCTATTTCAGGGAAATGTATGTGATACAGGCCTCAGCCATGCAGTGCATTTCATGTTCTTTTCAAGAGAGACTGGTTTAGGGATGGGCGTTCTTTGTTGAGAGCTTTCACCATCGCATTTTGTTCAAGTTTGTGGAAGAAGACATGTTTGCATGTTCTACACTCTGGGATGATATGACGCTGAAACTTCTGTGGCCATCTTTCTACTGCACAGAACATGTATGTCTTACTGGAGCCAACACAGTTGCAGGAAGAACCAAGAGGTGGGAGAAAGTTAGGGCTTATAACAGTCTTTAGTCTCTGAACCCAGCCATGGCCAGGTTGTGAAAGATCCCTGGATATTAATCACATGAACAAGAAATTCCTATGTGGGTTGAGTTTTTGGTTACCTGCAAGTTAAAGACACCATGGCTAAAGTTCCTGTTGTGGCTCAGGGGGTTAAGAACCCAACTAGTACCTATGAGGATGCAGGTTCAATCGCTGGCCTCCTTCAGGAGGATAAGGATCAAGTGTTGCTGTGGTGTAGGTTGCAGATGCGTTTCAGATCTGGTGTTGCTGTGGCTGTTGTGTAGACCAGTGGCTACAGCTCCAATTCACCTCTTAGCTTGGGAACTTCCCTATGCCACAGGTGTGGCCCTAAAAATAAAAATTAAAATAAAATAAAATAAAATAAAACATACACCAATGCTAATTGATAGATATTCAGAAAAATTTCTGAGGCTTCAATAGCTCAGTCTTCACCAAATATTTTCAGTAATAGATTCATTGCCAAGTCTTCCAGAATTTGGTATTTCCTTCTTGTTTCTTTCCATGTCCAGTCAATACTTCCACCCATGCTGCAGATATACATGGTGTATTAATCACTGCCCTGTCTCCTCTCTTATCTCTGGACACTTAAGTTTTATATTCTATTCTTGGTAAAAACACAAAAACAAGCAGAGAAAGATGACAATAGCCCTAAACCTTCAATATTCATGGCTAAATTTGTATTTGTAAATTCTCTTAATTATCTTCAAATGTCACAGCCTCTCCACTTTCACACAAATATGAGCTTTTGAAGGGCAGGTTGTGATTTTTAAATTCTTTCCCTTTTCCTCAGAGTCTTGCTTTAACAAAATAGGAACTCAATAAAAAGTGTGCTGAAGGATTGAAAACAAGAATTTAATGACAAATAGAAGTAGCAGAGGAGGCCCTTTCATAGGATAGCTGATAGCCCTAAGAGCCCACAAATCCATATCAAAGATAAGATAAATTGGACTGCTAAACTCTGCAGGCCACACTGGCTACAGTATCTCAAAGATTAGTAACATCATGTTCCTAAACAATCACACAACATAGACTATAAAATATACACTCTGAGAATTATACTAGCCTGATTCTATTTTATCTATATTATTCACTTGCCTTTTAACTTCAAAGTTTATTGCTTCTCCTTATCTTTGAAAATAGATAAAATAAATTCTACTGGAAGACTTGGTGTATTCTTGGCAATAAAATAAGTAATGCATAGAAATAGTTAATATGCTATCTTAAAGATACATTTAGAATTACATAAATAACTAGTAATTTAAATAAGTATTACCTTATTCTGTGTTTAAAAGGAGTTTTATTTATCCGCTCTTGACATGTACTTGAGGTAGAGATGAAGCCTTTATTACAAGCACAGAGGGATTTCACAGTATAGCAGGCAAGCCTCAGATTATCATCTGCTTTATCATGACTAAGCTCAAAAAAGGTAGAAAACCCATGGGCTTGTCAGGATGTACAGAAATTCTGTATGACTGATGCTAGAGTCAAAAAAGTGGTATAAAAATAATCCTTGAATAATAGGAGGTTTATATGAACCAAAATAGTTTCCTATTATCTGAAAACTTTTTGCTATTGCATGGCTTGCAAACTGAGCATCATGCATTTTATTGTTTTTAAAATAAAAATAGTTTTTTAAAAATTTTACAACCTATTTCAAAAAGCAATGTCTTTAACATTTAAAATGTTTAAAAGATTTTTAAAATTAAATTTCAAAATATCTCTAATGACATCCTTAGAGATAGAGAAAACTTTCAATGTAACTCTCAATGTATTTTTACAGATGTCATATAATAATTATGTCATATTATATAATAATTAAGTTGCATTTTTGATCACTGACTTATGATTATTTTTCTCTACTAATGAATTTTTTTTTCTATGATACAATAACAAGAATCTCATGTATCCCATTGCTGGGAGTACCATTATATCAGTCAAATATTTACATTTAATTAGACTTTTAACATGAACATTTATTAACTTTTAGACACAAAGCTCTGATGAAGGAAAGGATAAATTTTCCCTCTCTAATAAGACTCACATTTGTTTACCTTTCTTAAGCAGTTTGGTTTATATGATGCCTACCATGAAGCAGAATTTCTAGCATTAGTTGGTCACTTATTCAACCTTTTCTTTCCAAAATGATAGCAAAAAGCACAACTTATTCCACAAATTACTGAGAAACTCACTAGTGTATTCTGAGAAAGAAAAGAGTGGTTTTATGTGTTGATCACAGTTGTAAGCAGACCTTGATCAGAGTGAAGTTTAAGTTTCAGGGATTCTGATTTGCACCAGCTTCTTCCAAGGACCTAAGAGGGAGCTAGCAATGTGTTGATATGGCCATGTGCTTTTGAAAATTTTGAAAAAAGGAGGGTTTTAACCATAGTCTCTTTCCAGTGTAGCTCTTCCTCTGTCAGCACCTTCCTTTATAAGAGCTGGCATTGGAGGGGCTGTGGGAATTTGTGGGATGTAGGTATGAATAAGTGGAGTTTAGAACATACTTATTTGGGGTTTAACAGTGTATATTTACATGGTTTGCAGTCGCTTTTACTTAACTGCTCACTGTTGTAGTATAGCAGTAACTCCATGAATATTATCAGCACTTACCTACCCAACCCAGGGCTATTATGACAAGATACAGGGCTAGGCTCAATAGAATGTAATCTGCACCCAACTCTATGTGGATAGTTGAGAAAAAACACAGTTTAACAAACAGATCCAGAGATCCAGTTTGTGGAATATTCCTTGAAGTGTTACACCTTGTTTATAAAAGAACATTGATAGAGTTTTATCAGCCTTTATCAATTCTAAAAGTTTTGACATTACTAGGAGTTATGACATATAAAGAAGCTTAAATAAATTATTCATTTGATTTTTTTCATTAGGCATGCTAGAGAAAAAATCAAATTTTTTTTTCCATTTTTTCTGTAGAAACTCATATTTTAAATTTTTTAAAATGAAAAAGTGATCAATAAGGATACATCCAAAAAAAGTGATGATAGAATATAAGACATTTGTCAGGCTATATTAAAATGTTTTATTTTGTAATCTTTGCAACATTGAGATATATCTCAGCTTTTTAAGATTTAAAAATAATCTTGTTTACTCTAAATTAAAATACTCATAACCATTTTAGAGTACACTAGCTATGTAACGAACAATAAATATATTTCTGATATATTGTTTAATGCATAATGAAAAGAAATGATGAAAATAGAAAAAGAGAAAGGGAGAGATATGTAATGTATATTGTTTATATACCCTGTTAGTATTCATTTAGGATACATTCTGGAAAGGTGTATTCTAAAATGTTGGCAGTCATTAAGCAGAGATGCAATTATGGGTGAATTTTTCTAGTACTTAAAAAAAATCTAAATTAAGTGTAAGCATTTACATCAATGTCCTAAAATTATTTAAAACCATCATGTTATAAAAGATATAAAATTGTTTTTATTGAATTAACATTACTTCAGCTGATGGTGGACATTTAACTTGTTTCAGATATATGATATAATAAGTAATGTGATATATATTGTACTTGATCTAATAAATATTCTATAATTACTCCTCTTTTAACTGAATTATAATAATATATATAAAACTGTATTAAATTGATCCTAGAATAAATTCTTAGAAATTGCTTTACTGACTCAAAACATTTATATTTTAAGTCCCTCATATTGTCAAATTTGCTTCTTAAAAAGTAGGAACGGGGAGTTACCATTGTGGCTCAGTGGTTAATGAATCTGAGTAGGAACCATGAGGTTGCAGGTTTGATCCCTGGCCTGACTCAGTGGGTTAATTAAGGTTCTGGCGTTGCTGTGAGCTGTGGTGTAGGTCGCAGATGCAGCTCGGATCTGGTGTTGCTGGTGTAGGCTGGCTGGCATCAACAGCTCCAATTAGACCCCTGGCCTGGGAACCTCCATGTGCCGCAGGCACAGCCCTAGAAAAGACAAAAAAAAAAAAAAAAAAAAAAAAAAAAGAGAAAGTAGGAACAATTAACATTCCCACTAGCAATATAAGACAGTCGTCAGTCATCACAGTAGGGTATTCTCCATGCTTTGATATTTACCTTTAATTCTTTTCATGATTTTTTTTGACATACAGAAGATTTTTTTTTTTATGTAGACAATGAAATTTGTTGCTGCTTTCAAATTTTATTTTTTTCTTTTTTCAAAATTAGATTAAAATATTGACCTAAGTTTTGTTTGACAATAAAGCTGATTAGTTTGTTAATCAATTTTTAACTTATTTTCAGCAGTTATTCAAATGGAAGTTTTTATTTCTTTTCAAAAAATATTCAACTACTAGAAGTATACTTCTTTGATTTGCAGAAATGTTACATTGGCATATTAAAAATTGGGAGATTTCATATTAAACTTCAGATTTTGAAAAATTGGCTGTTCTGGTCTCAGTTCCTAAGGGAACAACCGACTACAGTTGGGTAGCTCCTACACCTTTTCAATTGGGCATGCATTTCCCAAATTGCCACCACTCTTTATTGTGTTCTGTTAGGTCTGTTTCATTCCTTTATTGCCTATTTCAACACCTTAGGCATTTAGTGTGAATTTTTATTTTAAATAATAAATGAGGTAGATTTTACAAAGAAGACATATCAGAATTAATCTAGGTTCTGGTTTCCTTATGAAACTGTGCTTTGTCTCATGTCTGGAGCTGAATGGATCCCAATGTCTGTTGAGTTCAAGTGGGTGTGTAGCTTGGCTGACCAGAGTTACAGGAACATAAGTGGAGTTTGGGGGTTATGTTGTGAATTTAGTCAAAACCAATTGGTTAGTGGATTATTTGGGATTCACAATTACACTAGTCAATAAAAATATCTTAACATTTCACAGGTCTTAAATTTAGTAATTTAAAAGTAAACTGCTTAGTTTAATGCCTGAGACATAGTATAAGATAAATTAATATTTTAACAGAATTATGAAAAAAGTAGCTGAATGGTTGCCACCCCACAGTTAGATTTCACTGCTGATATTAACTGGAGATTAACAGAGGGTAGGAACTCAACTCAAAATTCAAACTTCTAAAAAAAGAAAGAGCTCAGAGTAAGTGAGAAGGAAAATAGTGCCAGGTAGCAGAGGAGCTGGTGATGCTTCTCATGAGTTTAACTCTGCAGATTGATCAGAGAAACAGACACTGATCAGAAGATTTAATTGATTAAAATGTTATTGAGTGATGTTCCAAATTAAGCAAATAGGGTGTAATGCTTATACCCCTTACATTGGTCTAATTTTGCAAGGTAGCTGGTCAATGTAAAAACAACTCCCTGTTCATCTTAAGAGATATATCCATAGTACATTTGGCCCATTTTTTGGAGAGAATCAAAATTCGCTTGGCAAATGGACAATGGAGTAAAGTTTAGGAAAACACATTATACTAAACAACCAAAACTCATATTTGCAAGAATTCTTCATAGAGGTTCATTCTGTAGAATGAAGTTCAATAAGCAGAAAATAATAAAATCTTACATGTTAGGTTACAAGTGAAAAGCAGGCTAAGGCCCACTTCTGATTTATTTCAATTCTTTTTCTTATGATTGTTCCACTCTGTGTAATATGCTATCCAGGTATTTGACTTCCTAACTTCTACTGTGTGCCCCACTTCCAGTCCATCTATTACTATCCCTGTGCCAGTTGCCAACTTCTCACATCCCAGTATATACTCTGAGCTCCAGTTATCCATATGTCCAACGTTATCCTTGAGCATACCCTTCACCAAGGAGAGGAATCCTTCTCACTGTCTTTCCTGGGAAGACTCTGATGCATTCAACCCTCCCCTGCCCCATCCTCCTTATCTACTTTTCCTTTTCTTTAAAGAAGAAGCAAAAAATGAACCTAGAAATTAACTTCCTTTGTTAGTCCTCTTCCCTACAAAATTATTCAAATAGACTTTTGTTCACTATTTTGTTCACTACTCTTTTTAAAGATTTATATAAAGAAGTAAGATCTGTCTTCCTTACCAGCTTCAGGTATGTAGGAGATTCCTTCAGGGGATGGAGAAGAGCCAGCTAAGAATGTGCCTCTCTCTGTTGTTCATGTTTGCACACCTCTGGCACTGTAGTTGTGGTGAACTTCTTCTCACTGGAAGTTCACATCAAGGAGTTATTTAGATTTGTTTGGGAGTGCTTGACAAAGTAAGTAAAATAAAGGGAATTATGATGATTTCCAATTTCCTTTTCACTCCATACTATGGGCTGAATGAAAGCCTGGGTCACTGTCAGGAAGTTATCTTTAATTCATGGATTTCGTTTAGTAAGGACCGAAGGATCTTAGAAATTGAAAAGCAACAATAGTCTAGTAGCTACCCTGGGCTGTCTCTAAGTTGGTGCTTATTGCTCCCTGGGGAAGGAATCCTCAGCCAGCAGTCCGAGCCCACTGACAAGAGCAGTGATTTAAGCCCTGTCCTCCACACTTCCTCCACAAGACTGCCTTTTAGGGCAAAGGTACCATCTGAGACTAAAAAGGAGATCTGTTTTACAGCATTAAAAAGGATTGTGCAGAACTAATTAGAAGCAAAAGACTGGCCATCTCCCTTATTAGGGATGTAACCTGTTCAGAGAATTCATAAGATTATTCTTCTGCATTTTTAAAAGTAAAAATTAAAAAAGCTAAAAGAAATATTATAATAATAAACATATAAGTACAGTAGAATATGAAGCATATAAAACAGTAGAATTTTTGCTATGGTTAAAAATATTAAAGGTAACGAGCCTAGCAATTCCCTTTATTGTAAGCTGGCTAAAAGCTGTGGATCAATAGCTTTTGCACTTAAGTTTTCAAAACCAAGGCTCCTCCAAGGAGAAAACATCTTGGCATTTTCAGTCATTGCTCAAGGTTCCCAGGCAGAGTCTTAGGCAGAACTGAGTCACCAGCTCGAGCCATTGCCCAGAGTGACACATTATTATTCTACAGGAAAGGAAAATGTTAAAATAATACAAGAGTGTTTTCAGCTGATGCTGAGTCAGATCATTGGCAATGACAGAAACATTTCCACCCTTCACCCAACACTATTGTGATGTCTCCCACTCACAAACAGGAAGACTAGAAAATAGCTTACACAACAATATCCCTGCTAATTTTATTTTTAAAAGTAGAAAAGGTAATTTTAAAACTTTTTGCAAGAGTGCCTATTGTCCTTCCATTTCAGTGTGCTTTTTTTTTTTTTCATTTTTAAAGTTTTGTTGAAGTATGGTTAATTTACAATGTTTGGATAATTTCTGCTGCTCAACAAACAGATTTAGTTATGCCTATGCACATATCCAAATCTTTTTCAGATTCTTTTCCCGTATAGGTATCACTGAACATTGGGTAGAATTAAAAAAAAAAAAAAATGATACAGACAAACTTTTTAAAAACCAGAAACAGACTCACAAATCTTGAAATCAAACTTATGGTTACCAAAGGCGACGGACAGGTAGAGGGGAGGGATGGACTAGGGGTTTTGGATTGGCCTCTGGATATACTTTAAATCTACTCAACCCCAATTTGACAGTCTAAGGAATCCTCTAAACTCATCATTAAAAAAAAAAAAAAAAAAAACCTGACTTTTAGATTGAGTTATAATGTCTACTTTCACATTCACATTAATTTTTTCATCATATTATTTTATAGAAAACTTTCAGTCATCTATTCATTACAATAGAATGGCAAAAATAATTCAGCTAAATGTAAAATTAATTTTTTCAGTTTTATTTTTTGATGATTGGATAACTGAAGGCCCACATTGCAGTGGACTTTACTATATGAGCTCTAACTTTTCCATTCAAAATACCCATTTCATTATATTTCAGATCATAAATTGCATTATAAACCAAGTTGTGTTGCTATATATGCATAAGAAAGATACAGTGATTAGAATCAAACTAGAAATCTCTGAATTTGCTAGGGATTTAGTGAGACAATGGTGAAAGTCTGTCTTGTTTATATATGCTTTAAAAATTTTTTCTTGAAAATGAAAGATTCCCTGTGAAGTAAAGCCCCTAAGATCATCCAATAAAATAAGAAAAGCATGCTGTCATTGTTTTCAAGACCTTATTAAAAATCTCTTGGTTTACTTTTTCTGTTTTGCTCACTCGCAAAGGCATAAGGTCAAGATGTTATCATTTTCCTCATGGTGAGAACCATGCTATTTCTTTCATTCTCCAACTTTAATATAAGTTTTAGGGTTTTGTGTAAGTTTGTATAAGAAAAGTTTGGGTTAAAAACTTTTAATCAGGAGTTCCCTAGGGGCTCATCAGGCTAAAGATCTGGTGTTGTCACTGCTATGGATCAGGTCATTGCTCTGGCACAGGTTCAGTTACTGGCCCAGGAAATCTTGCATGCTGTGGGCACATACCCCCAAACCATTTATTCAAGTATTTCATATTTTGTTAATGCAATAATTTTAGACAAACTGTAACAGTAATATGAGACATGCATGATACTTTATTTTGGTAAAATATTTAAAATTACTATGTATGTTAGGGAATATGCTAGGAGTATTTTATCCCCAGACATAACAGAATCAAAGTTAATATTATACACATAAAATTAAATGTTACTCTCCCATGGCTGAAGAAACAAACCATACTTAAACTGCATTTTCCAAAATACCATATATTTAAATATATTCCTTTTGAACTTTCTGCTTTTTTAATGAAAACATGACTGTGAAATTTTTTTACCGACAGTTTTCTTGTTAATTTTTAGCCTTTTGGAACCAGGAAAATCGGAGAGGATCTTGTGTATTCATCTGTTTGTGGAGACAAACATTTCTCTCTAACTTTTATTTAGTTTTGGTGTAATTATTATGCTTGATGTATCAATCTGGAAGTCTTGTATCTTTTATTTTTGTTTTGTATCTTTTGAATAAATCAATCTATAGATAAAAAGGGAAATGCCAATGTAAACTATAGAAAAGAGGAGATAGTCTGAAATCACCCTTTGCACTGTTATAATATCATTTTTCCCCAGGTAACCATATGGGCATGAAAGTTGTTTCTATAATTTTGCTTTAGTTGGAAGACATTGCAGGTTTTTCTCAAAGGCAACCTCAAATTCCCACTGAATCTTCACAAGCCTCTCTTTCTTGCTAAAACAAACATTAATTTTTCTGTTGTCCTATCCTCTGCATTCATGAATACTTACTTCCTTTCTACACTGATTGTAATGTCTAGTCCATATAGCTATTTTTCAAACAAATGCTGGTGTATAGAAAATGACCGTACCACATGCACGGGACCCAGAAGAGGGGCATATGCTGTGCCACAAGAGGCTACAAGGGTGGTCACATTAAAGTCAGGAACAATTCAAGTGTGTCTATGTATTGAGCATTTATTTGGCAGGAGTTGGAACAATTCAATGGGGAAAATAACTATGAAAATCCAAAAAGAGGGGTGAAAACTAGTGTTATTTTCAGATGATACAGTTTTTTATATAGAAAACCCAAAAGAGTCAACTAAAAAACTGACTAACAGTAAAAGAGGATTCCCGCTGTGGCTCAGTGGTTAACAAACCTGACTAGTGTCCATGAGGACATGGGTTTGATCCCTGGCCTTGCTCAGTGGGTTAGGTGTTGACGTGACCTGTGGTGTAGGTCGCAAACGCAGCTTGGATCTCACGTAGCTGTGGCTGTGGTCGAGGCAAGCAGCTGTAGCTCCAATTAGACCCCTAGCCTGAGAATCTCCATATGCCGCTGGTGTGGCCCTAAAAAGACAAAACAAAACTAAACAAAACAGTAAAAGACATTGATAAAGTGACTGGGTATAAGCACACACACAAATAGCCTTCTTATAAACAGCCAGTCACACAGTATAACAGAAAAACCCTCCATTATTGATAGGTACATAAAAAAGGTAAAATATCTAGGCAGAAAACTAACAAGAGGAGCATAAAAGAAAACTTAGATGTATAGGTAAGAATAATATTATAAATATGCATATTCTCTTATTTCAGCTAGACAATTTCATCCCAAAGTTCATAAAATAAATGTATGTCATTAAGGAATATTTTTTAAATGAAATAGATGAAGGTATTTTACCCTAGCACCTATTAAAAACGTTATTAAATAACTAAGAGTATAGTGCTGGCACGTGAAAAGATAACCCAATGGAACAGTCTATAAAAGCAATCAGTTAGACCAAGTATATGTGACGAGGTGACTGAGGTGGCATGCCATATCAGTAAAGAAGAAGTGAATTTATTCAATAAATGGTTTTTATGTAACTGGCAGTTTCCTGTAAAATAAGTAAGATCTATACTACGCCTTTACACAAAAATGTTTTAGTTGAATAAGAATTGTACATACACACATAAAAACATAACATCAATAAAAGTACCATGAGAAAATATAAGAGAATCTGTTTATAAACTCAAAAGTGTAAGTCTATCTTAGCAAAAAATAAAACCAAGAAATCATAAAGCAAAGATGGTTAAATTTCATCACTCCAAATATTAAACATTTTAGCACAGCAAAGTCAAAGAAAACAGCCGTAAGCTAGCTGACATAAACATGACACACAATGGGCTAATTTATTTATTATATGCAGAGCTCCTTCCAATCAAGCAAAAGGTCAGAAACCCAGTAGAGAAAAGAGTAAATTACATGAAATGTAGGTTACATAAAGAAAATATACATTGTTTTTAAATATATGAAAAGTTGCTAAAACCACTCATGATAAAAATATTCAAAGCTAAGCAATACCATTTTTCAACTGTAAGATTGACAAGACTAAAACTTGGAAAACACAATGCATCATCCAAGATGTAAGGAAGACAAGCTCTCTGATGCATTATAGGTGTAAGGATGAATTCATGCATCTTTTATGAATGACACCCTGGCAATACCAATTTTAAATGCATGTACCCTCAACCAACAATACTTGACGCAAGCTGTTCTAATGAGTTTATCTTACATATGTGTGTCAAATGTGTCTGCAACACATTGCAATGCCTGCAACATTTCTTGCAATCCTCAAAGATTGAAACAAATGTGTATCAGAAAGGATTGATGTTACTTAAATGCTATGCCAGACCTTGATGCAATTTCACAAATATATAATTCCCTATGAAAAAGAAAATGCATAAAATTTATATAATCTAGCAATTTTTGTGAAAAGCATGTATGTATACACACATATACTCGAAGTACACACATATATGTATGTGTGTTCGTATATGTGTATGTATATGTACACACAGCTCTTGAGGGACACATAGCAATAGCTACTAACTACCAGCTATTGGTCCTGGGAAGGCAGCCCTGAATAAGGAGGGGATACTATCAAGTAGGAAACTTTTATTTCCCTGTACACCCACTGGTACCTTTGAAATTTTATTATGTACATGCAATAATTATTGAAAAAAATATTTTAGGGAGCTAAAAACAAGTCACTAAATGGTTTGAGCAGGAAACTGGAGGGAAGGAATTAGAGGCGCTAGAAATTCCTCTTAGCAGGGTCTGACTGAAAGCAAAAGCTCATTCTTGTATAATGACCCTGAATATGTTCTGGAACTAGTATCCATCAGGGAATCAAGCAGGACAATCCTGGGAACTCAGAATGTGGTTTAAAATGTGTAGTTTTAAAAAGGAATTTTCCCTAGCGAACACTAAGGAAAGATTAAAGAAGTTTAAAATACAATATTCAGCTATGTCTAAGGCATGCCGTTATCTTCTTCATGGTGAGAACTGTACGTAATTATTTGGAAAGACAAGGCTAACACCGAGGAAACAACTAGAGAAAAATAAAAAGTGTTAATTCTAAGAAATCTTGGTTCTGCGGTGCTGGCAAAATTTGGGAGGTCTTACATGGAGACAGGGATTTAGCTGGTAGAATTTGTAAGAGGTCCTTTCAGATGGGGATAACAGCATGAGCAGAGGGCTGAAGGAAAGAATTAGGTTGGTGTTTATGGAGAGCTGTGAAAAAAAGTGTTCTGAGTTATGCAAATATTTTAGAGAATTTTTTAATGTGCTTGGAACTCTACATTCAAAGTATACTCTAAAATGATAAATCAAGGTCAGAGAGAATGCAGACTGTACTTTAAAAATGACAATCACAATTATAGCCACTTAAACTGAAAATTTAAATAAATGAAATAGCTAGGCTAAATGGATGCCACAATGTAACACTTAATGAAAATTGTTCCTGGAATTGAACCAGGGCTCCAATCATGGCTCCCGGCTCCATCGTTCATTGCTGCCTTAATCTTTGGACAAAATACTTCAATGTATTGAACCTTGGTTTCCTCAACTTTTAAATGGAAATAATAATAATATTTACCTCCTAAAGAGTATTGGGATGACTTAGTGAAGCAGTATATTTAAAAATATGTCAGTGCTTAGCATCGGGTTGAGGCTTCACAGTTGTTGCCAGTAGAGTAAAATGGTTTCTGGATTCACGCTAACACTAACTGGAGACCAGAGGCAATTTACCTAACCAACCTGGCCTTAATCCTTCTCTCTGAATAGTAATAGTGACTTACTGTATTTCCTTTCTCTTGCTGCTTAACGAGTTACCAAAATTTAGCCGTTTAAAACATCAATTTGTTATCTTACAATTCTATAAGTTAGAAGTCCAGGTGGGCTTGACTGGATTTTCTGCTTTGGATCTCTCAAAGCTGAGGTTTTAATCCAGGAGCATTTTGAGTATTAAAAGTTTTTGAAATGCAAAGCAAAGTTTTTAAACACAAAATGAATTTTAAAAATTCATGGTACTACTAAGTGTAATTTGTTCAAATAATTTTAGGATTCTTCCTATATCTAGTTTATTTATAAATAGCAATCAGTAATTATAGGGTTATGGAATGATACCTTTATGTTATTTACTGCTTGAGAAATTAAAAGTTGAAGTAAAAATTTTCCAGATAGGAGTTCCATCATGGCGCAGCGGAAACAAATCCGACTAGGAACCATGAGGTTGTGGGTTAGATCCCTGGCCCCGCTCATTGGGTTAAGGATACGGATACGGTATTGCCGTGAGCTGTGGGGTAGGTCGCAGATGTGGCTGGGTTCTGGTGTTGCTGTGGCTGTGATATAGGCCAGCGGCTACAGCTCCGATTAGACGCCTAGCCTGGGAACCTCCATATGCCGCAGGTACAACCCTCAAAAAGCCAAAAAAAAAAAAAAAAAAAAAATTCCAGATAATTTAATGGGGTTGGGAGTGGGGAATGGCGATAATCAGTCACTGAGGAAAATTCTTTTGGGATTCTCCATGTGATTATTGTCTTCTTCCCCTTCCTCTTCGTCCCTCCTCCTTCTGCATCATGATTGTCATGACATCACCCCCATCACTATCTGTGTGCCCACTACTGGCCTAGGCCCTTTTGTAACCTCAATAATCTACCACTATGAGTTTGGTACTATTACTAATACTATTTTACAGATGAAAACTGAGACTGGGTGCTTAACTGACTTGCCTGTGTTAAAAGAGTTCCAGTGGTAGAAACAGTATTCCAATTCAGATATGTTCTGCTCCAGCATCCAAACACTGAGCCAATAAGAATGATTCTTGAAAACAATATACTTTCCACAGTCCCTTTTTTTTTATATTTTGCTTGTACTTTCTTCTCCTTTGTTTTTAGACACTTCCCAAGTGGTTTTCCTTGTAGCACTAACTACAATATGTTAACAGGTGTTAGGAGAAAAAAATTACCTTAGTAAAAAAAAAAAAAAAAGAGAGAGAAGAAGAAGAAAAGTTTGCAAAATGCTGGATTAACACTTTTGGAAAAGTTTCTTAATCATCGGAATTTTAAAAGTTTTTAATATGCTAACATTCACTATGAATCTTCAAAAACCTGCCTGTTTCCCAAAATTATTTGACTACAGACTTTAAAAAAAAAAAAATTAACATCTTGAAGAAAGTAAGCCTGCAGAAAATATCTGGGGAAGTGCTGTCCTCAAGTGAAGTATATATTCATTATGGGTACATTAGGCATATATTTGGAGAAGCTATAAAACTGTAGGTTGGATCACATGTGGTTAATAAATGTCCCTTAGCACTTTATGTGAAGTAAAATTTCATAACAGAGTTTCACCTTTTACTTTTTCTTCTCCTTTTTAAAAACGTCTATTGTAGTTATTATCATTTCTTACATTCTACTTCTGAAGAAGCTATATGAGTTCAGTAAGAGTGAAATGACTCCTATAAATGTCAATTAGGTAAAATGCCTGGAATTTTCAAAATGAAAAGCTTATTGATAAATGATCATTATCAATAGATGGGAAAAAAGAAGGAGTAATTATGTACAGAAAAGTATGAATCTAAGACTGTATACTAAATTTAGATTAGAAATGGGACTTATGAAAGTAGAGGTATTAAACTGGTTACATATTTTGCCAGGTAATGGAAAATGGCATTTGCAGTCACATTTCCAGGTATTTGTTCACAGAATATGCATTTTAGTGTAGTTTTATGCTCTCCTGGAGTTTTTTTTTTTAAGAACCTAAACTAAAAGAATGATAAAAATTTAGCAACGTGCACTATTGCAAGAAATTGACTTCTTAACATGTGTATTAAGTGAGGTCATATATTTTTAGAAAAGTAGAAATAAACAAAACTCTTGGCACTCTTTTTTTCATTTAATATCTCATCACAGAGTCACTGGTTTCTGATTTTACATGTTTGAGATTTAGTACTACGTTTTAGAAATAATACTTTAAAACTAAAATTAAACATTTCATTTCTAAAAGTTAAACAGATACTTTATGATGGACATGCCACAGCATGACTAAAGGCATAGTTTCAAAATTAAGTTAACAGTGATGTGCCAGAGAGTTGGAGTTTGTTGAAAACTGCTTTGCTACAGCTCTGGACTACGGTATCTTATTCAAACATCTGTACTATTAAGCAAGAAAATAGCAAAGTTATTTTTTTTTAAAGTTCTTTTTAAAAAGCTTCTTTTACCATCCTACCAAACATGAGATCTAAGCAAACCTTGTTTTGAAATAGTTGTTGTGGTTGCTGTTGTTTCTTTCTTTGCCAGGGGTACAATACCTTAACTTCTAGGTAGCAGTATGCAGTGTTACTTTTCCATCAGTCTTGCATCCGTGATTCAAATTCTAAAGGAAGGTAGAATTTGAAGTTTAAATGATTCAAGGAGGCAAAAGGAGATGAAGTTGCAGGACCAATTGTCCTCTGCTGGTACATTCTTTTCTTAGTACATTCTCCCTTTAAATGAGAATGCCTTCAGCAATGTTTCCTTCAATTTTTCTGTGTCTGTGTTTCCGTCTCTCCCTACCTCCCTCTCTAGAAGCAAAAAAAAAAAAAAAAAAAAAAAAAAAGACTGCTTTTCATTTTGGTATTTGCAACTGCTAGAACTGAATCCATGTACACTAAGCAAATAATCTAACCTGAAAAACAGAGGAGAAAGCACTGCCGTAAGCCATGAATTTTGTTTTTTGGTTCACCCATTTTCACTGCAAAAGCCAGTCCATTTACATTGTTTTTGGTGGGTAGCAGGGGAATCTGATCTACTGTAGTGATGCTTCAAGAATTTGTCCTTGCCTTATTTTCTTGCCCATTCCCCACACTCACCTTACTATGCCTCATCTGAAGTAGATGTCCCGCTTAAGGAGATGTGTGTCTCCCACTGGATTGCCCCATACCTTTACTTTTTTGCCTGGTGACCAGATGAGCCCACAACAGTCTCCCCCCAACCCTTCAGTTAAGTAAAGTGCAGAGGGAACAGCAGCAGAGCAGCCTGTTTTAGTTGATTAGAGTCTGGCTGCTGACTAGGTTGCAGTTCATGAGAATCCGGGACAATTCACTTTGCAGTGTTCTGGATCTCAAGCAGAAGCAGTGCCCCAAGAGCCACTTTTCAAAATCTCTTAACTTCTTTTCCTGCCTATACTGAGAACAAGACTTCGGGGGATTCCTTAACTTGGTTAATTGTAAAGTCAGTGCTGGAAACCAAGAGAATCTCAAACACCAGTGGTGCTTCCCTTAACCCCAGAGTCTCTGGCTTGTCTGGAAAAGGTACAGGCACTGTAGGAACTTAAGAGCCATCGGCAGGTGCCAGGGTGTGGCTGCAGTTGTCTCCCTTTTCTCTTCCAGCAGAAGGAGCCATGAGAGAGAGACAGAAGAAGAGAGAGGAAGAGGGAGGGGGAGAGAAGGGGAGAAGGGGAGACTGGTGGTTGGAATAGGAGGGAGGGGGGCGCATGGGGCGGGCAGACGCCTGCGAGGCTCAGGCTCACACGCACGCCGCCTCTGTTTGTACACAGTGAGCTCCTGGCTGCCGGCTAGCGCCCTTGCTCCCCACCTGCTCACGCTTCATTGTTCTCCAAGTCAGAAGCCCCGGAGCCGCGGAGGCGCGAGCTGAGCTTAGCGCCCAGTCTGCGGGTCCCCCGGCTTGGGTGACCCAGAGTCACCGCGAGCCCGAGCCCCGCCCTGCCCGCCTGCTAGGCTGGGACCCACCCGCAACCGAGGCTGAGCTGGTTGGAGGCTCCCCAGAGCTCGCCCACCTCCCAGTGCCAGAGCAGAGGCAAAAGGGGAAGAAATTCCTCTCTTTAGTCACCACTCTATCTCACCCTCTCCAAGAATTTGTTTAAGGAAACGCTGCAGGAAGAAGACATCTTCTTGAATCCTCTATCGGGCGGGGTCTGCCGCTACCCTGCGGTGCCATCTCAGCGACACTATCATCCGCTAAGACCCCTTTCCAGTGGGGTCACGTCCGAGAGACCGGATCATGAAGCACTCCGTGGCCGCTTGGCTCTTGGTCGGGCTCAGCTTCAGTGTCCCTCAGTTCTGCAAAGGTGAGGCTGTGGGGACCCCGTCCCAGGTTGTGGGACAGGAGGAGAGTCCCCTGGGAAACACTGAACCCGGGGATGGAGGCGGTCCCCTGGGTGCGCCGAGTGCCAGGGGCGGCAAGAAGGAGGCGGCCAGCATTGAGGAGGCGGCGCGCCCTGGGTGCCCGGAAAAGTGCTCACAAAGTCAGAGCGGAGTGTGGGGCCGAGCGGGAAAAAGGTTTCCGGGTGCGGAGATGAGATTGGAGATCAAACTGAGGAAAGATAGGGACTCAGGGGGGGAAGGAGGGAAACCAGACCTTCCAGGTCTCACTCGGCCACCGGGTTGCCACAGGAACCCTCTGGGGCAGTGTGGGGAATGCCAGTTACCAGCATCAAGCAGGGCTTTCACTGGGGAGCAAGGAAAGCCAGCGTGCCAGGGCGTGGAGGAGTTGACAGGGAAAGAAGAGGCTGGAGAGCCGCAGGGCTGTCCTCCCCAAAGGTTCTGTGCTATGTTTCTGGGCCCATGTTAAGCAGTTTGCAAATCCGAACCGAGTGCTGGGAGTTTGGGCTGAGGGTGAGGTGGTGATGGGTTTGACAAGTCAGTTCAGCTTTCCCCTGCCTCCCAATCCTGGACGCGCAGCATCCTAACGGAAAAACCCCTGCAACCCTCCTCTCCTTTAACCCTAAGGCCCTTGAGCTTTGCTTAGCACTCCCTCTGGGTAGAAGCGGAACTCTTGGTAATAGAGAATTGTACCTTGCAAGACACCCCTGGCGCCCCCGCCCGAGAGCAGAAAAGTTGTAAAGAAGAGCTGGTCTGGTGGTGGTTTCCTCGACTTGCACGAAATAAACTCGTCTGTGTAAAAAAAAAAAAAAAAAAAAAAAAAAAAAACAACTCTTGCTGAGTTGCATAGATGACTACCGCGTCCTTTTGGAAGCAGGGCTTGTCTATACAAGCCTTGGTCCTGGCCAAGGCTCTGCTGGCACTGGACTTCAAGTTGGCAATGGGAAAGGGCAGCAGGAGCAGCAGGGACTCTGGGCAGTTTGCTCGATGGGGACTTGAGCTCCTTCAGCGAGAGTCCACCGGTAGTGAACCCCTCAGCAGGCTGCATCAAGTGAAGAGCTGAATGCACCACAGTGTTTAAAATACTGCATCTCTAAAAGAAGTGTTGCTGGATTTAAAAATGCATTGACTCAAATCTATTTGCAATTAGATACTGCATAAATATTCTACATCATTCATCTATGCAGCCATCCATCTATTTGTTCCATAGGAAAATTGTGAAGTCTTGGGCTACCGTTAGCCCAGGAAGCCGTGTGTTCCTGGCCAGATGCCCTTGGTGCCCTGCCAGTAGCTATCCAGGCTGGGCCTCTCCTCGGCTTCCCTCCCCAAGAACGTGGCTATTTTCCCCAGGGTGTAGGCTTGTGTGTAAATGTGTGCCTCGCCTGCCTTTACAAAGTGCCCTTCCAGTTATCAGGAAGAGGCACGCACTCTACTAAAGGTTAAGGAATGGTTATGACTCGTAGTTTCACCGCCGAATCTCCCAGCTATACGGAAAAGACAGTGCTTCCGCTACCGATATTTCTCCTTTATCTCATTTCGCCTCTGAATTCCTTCTGCACTTTGATCCCTTAGCAGGAAAGGAATGGGAAAGCTGAAGGCACTCTCCTCCCCGCCTCCCTTCCTTCCCCAAACGCGAAAACACACACTCACCCACTCACAGGCACCTACTCTTTGCCTCCCTCATCTCCACCCTCGTCTGGGCACCCAAGGTGGAGGGCGGTGCTGATGGAGGAGGAGAAAGCGCGCGTCTGGCAAGAGTGGCCGCTGGCCTCCCTAGGTCTGGTTGCAGAAGCCCTGGGCTCCTGTGAGTCCCGGCTCCCTGCAGCCTAGAGCTCTGCCTTCTAAAGATAGCCATGCCTAGGGCAGAGCTTACTCCACCTTGGGATCCAACCTTGGCAGTGTCTCTTTCTGCCTTCTAGACAAAGCTCAGGCACTGTGAACTCCCCATTCTTCAGAAGATTTCTCCCTTTTTTTCAAGCCAGCCTATGTGGAGAGGGATAGAGAGCTTTAGGAAAAAACAGTTTTCCATGAGCTCTCATTTGTTAAAACTTGCACCCTTTTAATTCATTCTCCCTCAGCCCTACAGAAAGGCAGACTGCTGCTTGCCTGCAGCTCCAAACAATTAAACTTTGAGCAAACTTATTGAAGCTGGTGTTAACAATGCGAATTTCCCTTACACAGCTTCCAGCCACCCGACCTCCCCAGACATCATTTATCTCACGTATACCTTTTAGAAATTGGTGTTTCCCTATGTGGGTTGCAATTTATGTGCATTAATGACTAGGATTTGATAAGGACATGTGATTCCTTTTATTAGTCATCTTTAAAATGAAACCAATGGATCAGTCAGACTGAATATTTTATTAACTCTTAAATTATTCATCGTTATGGGTTGCTCTAAAAAATCCAGTAACATGCATACAGTTGCAGCAAGCACGTGACATCTTATGCAATCTGTCCCTGTACTTGCAGTTTGTGCCTGAAGTCTTTAAGCAAATGGCACTGCCTAAAAATGTCTAGACATGTCCTAAATACTATGAATCATTGACGTTTGCATTTCCTGTTTTAATCAATGGCGATTTTTAGTTAATTCTGCATGAGATTCAAATAGTACTGGAACAATCTCACTCAAGGTAAAAACACTCATTCTTCTATAATTAGTATAGCAATATTTATACTGAAATAACAAGTTTTTGTACTTAAAAAAAATTACACATTTATACACAGATAATAGTCCCTTCATTATCCGATTTAAATGATTATTAATTTTATAATTTTTTAAAGTGCTGACTTCAGATTCCAGGTGAATCATTTTAAAATTATTTTAAAATCCTGAATTAAAAATAAGTGAGAATAAAGTGTCTTGCTGTGACAGTTTGACACTAGTGAAAAACCTTGGCCATGCCATACACTGTCATGACACAAAACAAGTTTTTTTTTTCCCCTCTGGTCCTGAAAAAGTTTTTTTCTGACTATTCTTGAAATGTCTTCTTAGACTTGAAATGTATTTTGTTTTAAATTCATATGATGTGGGGAAAATATGTGTAATAATACAAATTGATGGTTATAAAAATCAAGGTGGTCTGTTCTCCCTTCTGTAGCCTTGAATTTACAAAGTTGTTCAAAACCAGGCAAATGTATTTTACTTCCAAACTCTTTCTAAATTAAAACTCTTTTATTTTTCTCAAATATTTTAGGATCAGTGTTTATATAAAACCTGTATTCAGGATGTAGGATATTTTTAATCAATATTTTAATAAAGTTTGCCTTTATTGCTAGATATATGTAATCCTTCCTTCTCACTAAATTATTGAAATGTAAAGGAAAGCGCTAAAATATACATGAGTAAAAGAAAAAAGCTTGGTTAGTTAAAACCATTACAAAGTATATATCTGACAGTTTTTAGACTCTAAATTAGTGGTCCCAACTCTTAATTTCATTGATAGTAATTACTGTAAGGCATTTAATTAGGCAGTTTATTTTGAAAACTTTGCATCTTTTGAAGGGTTTTGAAGTGGTGGGATGAACTGTATATGTTATCATTTGTGTACAGTTTTAAAAACTGCCTGATTTGAGAGTTTCCTAAAGCCTAAGAACGTAAGTCTGATATTTGCTGTTTAGCGAACATACTTGCAAGCACAATAGCTTTGAATATGATTTATGATGTGGTAGGTTCATTATATTCCTTGCCAAATAAAGAAACCCATGAAAAACAGTGCAGGTTTCAGCACTCATTTCAAATTAGAGTAAATCAGAACAAGTAGGTACTGAGAAACAAATGGCAACTTTTGAAAAAGTGGAAGTAATGATATGGATTCTCTCATACTAAACAGTTACTCTTGAGTTTATTTACCAAGTAGTTTGCAAACTGATGTTATTATGATAAAAAAATAGTAGAAAACCAAAGCCAAGTCTCTCCTATTATTGAATTCTTATCTGTACTTTAAGGAAGATGCCTAGCATATTTTTGTTTTTGTTTTTTTTAAATCTTAGCCCATTTAATGATGACAATATCTTTTGGTTAATCAAAGCAAACATGTATTTATTTATTAAGACTCAAGTGGCTGACTATGTGAATCATATTATTGCAAATTTTCTCATAATTGCGTGAGTGATAATGCTAGAATAGAAGGACTCTAAATACTTAAACTGAATGAGTTACCACTTAATTGTTCCTGAAAATACCTGGAAAAAAGTGTTGCTTTGGGGGGAGTAGTTGAAGGGAAAATTAGACCTGAATCAACTGTGCCCTTGCCAGCAGGTGTCAGGATAATCAATGGAGATCTTTAAAAGGAAAGATGAGGGAGGGGGAAATAAACTAGTAAATGGTAATCAGCAAATCCTCATAAAGTGACTTTCTATTCTATGTAAAACTGAGGTCATTAATTGAGTTTTCAGTGCTTCCCTGGAAAACAGAGGAAGTGAGAGTAAGTTGTAAGCACCTAATTCTTATACCATAGGATCTTCCGTTGGAAGCAGAGTTGCTCTAAGAACCACACACAAAACAAGTGCTTGTCTAAGCTGAACCACTGTTTTTCATGGATTTCCTGAGTACCTTCCAAGGAAATGCCTGTAGAGCTCTGAGTTACCTACAGTCAAGCAATGATTGTTGAAATATTGGGCAACTGTTACACTTATTCTCCATATCAACTGTAGGTTTTATTAAGTAGTAATTCCATTATATTGATTTACATGGATGTATATTCAACTACATATTTGTATATAGTGCTGGAAAAGATTACTACTTATCCCTTTCCATCGCAACAGTAAAGTGTTTGTTTCCTGGAGCTTGCAGGTTTCTAAATAACATAAGTCATGTGGCCAAAAGGGACAAAATGACATAATAATGTTTCGTCATTATCCATTTCAGCCAGTTATTAATCCTATGTATATGCCTGTTGTGTTTCAATAGCTGTCAGTGACTTGATGTTACTTGTTTGTTTCTAATTGAACCTTTACCCATAACCTTTGCTTGCAAATTAGTTCTAGCATCTGCTGATACAGACTTTAAAACATTGTTACAAATTCATCATGACATCATTTCTACAGTTCTCTCAGTTTTTTTCTCTTTTTTAGAAAGTCACTGATACCATGGCAAGTAGTCTGTCTCCAGTGGTATCCTTTCTGTCTCAGTCCTCTTTAAATAATAATCCCCACCCACCCACCCCCCACGCACACTTCCTTTCTGGACAGACTAAAACACAGCATTCACTGAACAATTCTGTCATCATTATTTAAAGGTTGCAAATATCCAAAACATTGTGGAATTTGTGATTTACTTTCTTTCAAGGAAAAAAAAAAAAGAGAAAATGATAATGTGAAGCCTCTACTACTAAATCCTGAGGTTTAAAATAAAAAAAGAAATAAATTAGGATCTGAATTATGGAGCAACTCAGGATGTTACACCTTGATTTAATCACAGCATCCTGCCTAAAACTATCGACCGGGCAATAATTTATATCCACCCCACTTGAAGGGAAGTATCTTGCTATGCCTGTAGCACAGAACCAAGAACCTGGGAGAAAGCATTGGAAACTTCTGACCACCTAAATTAGATAATACACTTAGGCCTTAAGTCATATTTAAAAAGTCTATTTCTCTTGGATTTTAAGTTCCTGGGTTCTCTATAAACTGGATCCAAAAAGTTAAAGGCATATGAGGTAATAAGTCAGGTTTACTCAGAGCAATAAAACATGGCAGCTATTAGACAAAAAGGAGATTGAAATCATATATGCAAAAGCATTGATGCCTTAAGTGTAAAAAAAAAAAAACTAGGGGCATTTATTTGGGGTGAGGGGGCTAAGTTTAAAGGCAAAAAGGCATCATCTGGTGAGAAAATATGATAGTAATTGATGCTAATATTGATCTCTCATCCTAGACAAAGACTTACCACAGTATGTTCCATATTTGAGGGGGGTTATGAATTTGGGGGTGGTCTGCATTTTGGGGTCTGCATCACTGAAGAAATTTGGTCAAAATGTTTCAGCTTGGAGTTCCCATCGTGGCACAGCAGAAACAAATCTGACTAGTAAGCATGAGGTTGTGGGGTTTTTTTTTTAATTTTTTTTTATTACTCAGTGAAATTATTACATTTATAATTGTACAATGATCATCACAATCCAATTTTATACGATTTCCATCCCACAACCCCAGCGCATCCCCCTACCCCCCAAACTGTCTCCTTTGGAGACCATAAGTTTTTCAAAGTCTATGAGTCAATAACTGTTCTGCAAAGAAGTTCATTCTGTTCTTGTTTCAGATTCCACATGTCAGTGAAAGCATTTGATGTTGGTGTCTCATTGTATGGCTGACTTCACTTAGCATGATAATTTCTAGGTCCATCCATGTTGCTAAAAATGCCGGTATTTCGTTCCTTTTAATGGCTGAGTAATATTCCATTGTGTATATGTACCACATCTTCTTGACTCACTCTTCTGTCGGTGAACATTTAGGTTGTTTCCGTGTCTTGGCTATTGTAAATAGTGCTCCAATGAACATCGGAGTACATGTGTCTTTGCAAGTCATGGTTTTCTCTGGACAGATGCCCAGGAGTGGGAGTGCTGGATCAAATGGTAGTTCTATTTTGAGTGTTCTGAGGACTCTCCATACTGTTTTCCACAGTGGTTGCACCAATTGACAATCCCACCAACAGTGTACTAGGGTTCCTTTTTCTCCACACCCTCTCTAGCACTTATTGTTTGTAGACTTTTTGATGATGGCCATTCTGGCTGGTGTGAGGTGGTACCTCATTGTGGTTTTGATTTTCATTTCTCTAATCATGAGTGATGTTGAACATCTTTTCATGTGTTTTTTGGCCATCTGTATATGTCTTCTTTGGAGAACTGTCTGTTTAGATCTTCTGTCCATTTATGGATGGGGTTGTTTGTTTTCTTTGCATTGAGCTGCGGAAGGTGTTTATAAATTTTGGAGATGAATCCCTTGTCAGTTGATTCACTTGCAAAGATTTTCTCCCTTTCTGGGGGTTGTCTTTTCATTGTGTTTAGGGTTTCCTTTGCTGTGCAGAAACTTTTAAGTTTGATTAGGTCCCATTTGTTTATTTTTATTTTTACTGTCATTATTCTAAGAGGTGGATCTGAGAAGATGTTGCTGTCATTTATGTCAGAGAGGGTTTGGCCTATGTTTTCCTCTAAGAGTTTGATAGTATCTGGTCTTATATCTAGGTCTTTAATCCATTTGGAGTTTATTTTTGTGTATGGTGTTAGGGAGTGTTCTAATTTCATTCTTTTCCATGTGGCTGTCCAGTTTTCCCAGCACCACTTATTGAACAAGCTGTCCTTTCTCCATTGTATAGTCTTGCCTCCTTTGTCATAGATTAGTTGGTTGTAGGTGCGTGGGTTTAATTCTGGGCTTTCTATCCTGTTCCACTGATTTATATTTCTGTCTTTGTGCCAGTACCATATGGTTTTGATGGTCCCTGGCCTCGCTCAGTGAGTAAGGATCTAGGGTTGCCTTGAGCTATGGTGTAGGTCAGAGAAGCAGCTCAGATCGGCATTGCTGTGGCTGTGGCATGGGCCGGTGGCTACAGCTCCAATTCAACCCCTAGCCTGGGAACCTCCTTAAGCTGCCAATGCGGCCCTAAAAAGCAAAAAAAAAAAAAAAAAAAAAGAAAAATTTAGTTTGAAAACCTGCTGAAAGTTCTGAAGAATGTGCTTGTCTGAAACTTTATTTTCCTATCATTTCAGAGAAAATGTTATATATTTTTATTGATTTATTTTTACTGGAATAATAAATGAATGTACAAATTACAAAACATATGACTCTATTTTGTGGAAAAGAAGTAGATCTCAGAATGCAGATAAGATGTCCTGCAATTATTTGGTTATATTTTAGAAGAAAATATATGGCTATTTTGTTTTAAAATATGCATTATTATGGTAATAGTAACTGTGTAGTATTTGTTCAACTGAAGATTTAATAGTGCATGAAGTAGATGGAAGATTTAAGTACAGGAATTTAAGTGAAGGATCTTTAAATACTAAAGCACTTTTGAATGTGATTGTTACTATGGAGAAAGAAGATTGACTCTAGATCTAAGGTTTACTTTTTCTATTTTCTAAAACAGGTCTATATAAAACTGGTCAATCTCTTTAAAAATAATTAGATATAGTAAAATAGTCTACAAATGGGAAGACCAAGGTTTAAACCGCTTGTCAAATGATTTCGTCTGTGATGCGAAAGTAATATCTAAATGGCTTAGGACACCATGATTCTTTAAGGTTTATGCTTGGCATTTGATAAAGGCATTTATTTTGGGAATGCACAATAATCCTCTTACATCTCTTCTTGTACTGAGGGTGGGATGACCATTTACATTTTCCTGTCACTGGAGATTTTAGGAAGATAGCCAAGGTCAAATGAGCTCATGACTCTTAAGCAGAAAAGACTGGAAGAGTCAAATGGGAGCACTGGAGAAAATTTTCATTTGAAATAAGTTTGGTGAAGGCCTTTTGGAAGTGGAGAGCAGTCTCCAGATTTATAGGCATCTGTCTTATCTGTGCTCACATCTCTGACACCCTTCTCCCCTCACATTTTTCATTCCCCTCAATTTTTTCACCCCCAATGCTAATTGAACTCTAATTTTTCCCACAATATTTTTCTTGTGTGTTTATTCATCTTTTTTCTTTCTATAGTTTAACTTTTGTATTGTCAGCCCTACGTTTTTTGAAATATTGTCTATAGCCAAAGAAAATGCAAATTACTATTCAGAATGTTTTAATATTTATTTATAAATTCTTGTTTCATGTTTTGTGTTTCCTACAGAGCCAGTGCTTAGAACAGAGCTAGGCAAAATAGCACAACTAAACAGCAGCAACAAACCCAAAACATTCAGTATATACCAAAATGAATTGTTTTATAAGAAGTACCCACATACTTTAAACAGTGGTATGTTATAAAATATAAGTCAAAATCACTTCTAGAAACTTTAAAACATTTGTTTCTCACTTGCTTATATAAACACCTCTCTCTCTCTCTCTTTTTTTTTTTTTTTTAAATCTATGTTGTAGACTGACTGAACCTATTTTGAAAATACTTTTCAGTACTCTGGCAAGAGCATTGTGAAACATACAATACCAACATGCAGGCATGATATGACATGTTATCTATGTTTGTTATGCATTGTCAGTTGGAAGAAAAACTACCTCTAAGATTTCTTCTTTATTTACAAAACTCTGACATGTCCAGCTAACTTTAATTTTAACCTAGAAAATATAACTTTTCAGACAGTTTGTTTTTTCCTTTTCTTTTCTTGCAGGCTGCCACCATGTCTAAGCATCTTGCTAGACAGTTAATAAGGAGGATTCATTCTGATATCTTTCTTAAGTAAAGTTAATAAGTCTAGTATTTATTTAGTGCATGCTATGTGTTCCCTTCTTCTAAGTAGCATCTTTGATTCTCACAATTCTATGAGACAGGTACTACTATTTCTTGCCATATGAATGAGAAAACAGTAATACAGAGAGGTTAAATAATCAACCAAATCAATCTATTCAGTAACTTGTTAGAAACATAATCCAATTTAAATCTGAAGCCTACTTCCTTTACTGAACTAGGCTGTATTTCAATGAGTGACACATCCTGTATATCATAGAGTTACTTTGCTAAATGATTTTCTTATTTGTAGAACACAAACATCATATCCTATTTTTATTTAACTGGTAAGATATTTTGGAAGGGGTTAATTTTTTTTTAATTTTCAACTTTAACTGGTAAAGTGTCATATGTCTCTTCACATTCAGAAATAAAGGCTGGAGTATTCTATGTTTGGTTAGAAAGAGCTAAAGTGTCTTTCCAAATCATGTGTCACTAGTATGAGTAGTGAGACAGGAAAAAGAAGGGTACTTAGGAAATGATTTAAAATTTGTTTTCATCAAAATCTTGCCATTCAATTTGATTTCAACCTGATTTGTATAATTTATTTCAGTTTTCTAGGATTCCATTTCTCCCTTGTTATTTAATGTGATATGTACGAGCATGCTTTCTCTGTAATTTTCAGATACATTATGTAGGACAAAGTGATTTTAAAGGTTAACAGATACCTAATATAGCAGAGAGTGATTTTGTAGGTTAACAAGGTTTTTATTTCTAATAGTCTAATGAAGTTTGCCTTACATCCCATCCTCATTTAATTTTATTTCTTTGTAACCTCATTAAAAAATTTTAGCCAAACAAAAATACCAAATAGTCTCAAACCATATCACATAGAAGATTACATTTTCTGGTTTCCTTTAACAGTTATTTAACCAAAAAAACAACTACAATTGGGTTAATTTTAAGTATTTGACAAATAATGAAAATTGCATGGTCTAATATGAGACTGCCTTGTTAATATCTTCTATACATCTGTATAGTATTTAATAGTTGAAATGGATCTCCACGTGCTTTATTATATATATTCCCATAAAATAATAATGATATAAAGCCATAGTTTAAATTTCTTAAAAATTTCCCATATCTATTCAAGGAAACATAAGCCAAAAAGGCATTCTTAACCTCATATAACAGACAGGGAATCTCAGTTTCAAAAATGTCACATCACTTATAATTCAGCATGTCCCATAGTTCAAGCAACCACTGATAAAGTTTGAACTTCCCTCCATGTGTTCTGATTCCAATGTATTTTTTCTTCCTTTCCGCTTCCCCCTTTGCTTGAGGGTAGTTACAGTTGGTGCTTTTTTTTTTTTTTTTTTTTAGTTCTTGGACTTAGAAGATGAGATGCTGAAGTTGGGATACTACAGGCTTTTTCAGAAACTATTCTAACTGCCTTTCAACAGGCATTAACACTTGGCTGCCCTCAGCATATAATACCCCCTTTCCTCTTGGAAGCCAATTTCTAACCATCACAACATCCTGAACTTCCTCAAAGGCTTCAGAATCTTGTTTCTTTTCCATCATTTGTCCCCTTAAAAACATGTGACTCTTTTAACATTCTGGTGTTAAGCTTCCTAAGAAGCTCCCAATATGGATCATCTCCATCTCCACTGTTAGGTACCCAGTGGCAATGCTGTTCATTAGACTTGCTCGTCCTGTGATTTGCTCACTTACCAGTACTTTAAATTACTCAGACCTCCCATTTCTTACTAGAATTTTCTGTCTTTCTACCTCTCCTTGCCCTTCTTTCCTACTGAACCCACTTTGTCATTGCTCCAATTTTCAATCCTTCTTGTCTTTTTGTCTATCCATTTTAAGAGGGTTTCAACCATTTGTGAATTTCTCAGCCCAGGTGCTTTCATCATTTTTGTTTCATTGAGTCTGAAATTAATTTCCAAAGTCCCTTTCCCCTCACTGATGATGAGAAAACAGCCCTTCTGTCAAGAGGTAATAGGCACCATTGGAAATCCTGGTGGATTTGAAAGGTTGAGTTGTGGGTCCAAAAGGGATAGACTAAGAAAGATAGGAAGTGATGGTGCGAGGAGTAATATGTTGGGGCACTTCAGCAATGATAATTACAATTATTGATAATTATAAATTCTGGAGTATAGCTATTGGAGTTACAGTTGAGAGAGCATAGAAGAAAAGACCATTGGAGGAAAAGAGTTAAGGCATTTGGAAAAACCGTCTATACAGGTATTGAAATCCTCAAAACATGATACCAGGGAAAATGTTGGAAAGAATGACAGGAGCAGAAATCTTCAAAAAATAAGGGGATGTGGTAAAGCGATCAGGAGATAACTGAAATAAAGGAGAAGTATTGAGGAACAGAGATTTATGGAGTGAAATTAAAATTGGGTTGGCAGGTTTTTTTGTTTGTTTGTTTGTTTTTTGAGAGGAAGGAGAAAATGTCCAGGAAGTTGCATTGAGGACTAAGAGGGACTCCTGCCACATATCACACCTAGAATCTGTGGGAGAGAAAAACAATTAAGAGGCTGAAAGGTAAACAGTGACTCAGAGGAGAACTGATTACCTCTAGAGTAGTAAGACAGTTGCAATAGCTTTGTCCCAGGCATCATGCTCTTTGATAGTTTTCATCCTACATTTTTTGACACATTGAGCTCATTATAATAATTGATATATTCATATATTTTATGTGTTTAAGCACATAAAGTATGTTTTCATATGCAACTACTGTTTGAAACTTCACAAAAACCTAGGGGGTTATTATTATCTCCATTGACAGATGATGGTATGGACTGAAAATGAATCTTAGTGATAAACGTTTAAAACTTGGCTTTGTAGACCCAAGTCCAGGACTCTTTCACAATAGCACAATTACAGAGAAAAGACTTAAATCCAAGGAAGGATCCCTTCTAAATTTAAAGCCCTGCTGGAGAATAGGAAGATGTCTGCAGTTGTGCTTTGACCTACTTTGTCCTGTTCAGATGCGTCTCTGTGTATTTTGAGGTCTACATAGTTTAGGTTCCTGGGAATGTCTGTGTCTGTGAGGTGACCTTAATCCTTGCCCACCTTGGATTATTTGTGTAAATGGTTCTTACTGGAAAACAACATTATTACTAGGGGAATTTTTTTTTTTTTTCCTTTTTAACAGCCTTGTTACGGGTGCAACCTTGTATACAAAGAATTCTTTTTCCTCAAATTTACATGTTTCAAATATTTGTAAACCATAATGTTTCTTCTTTAGTTTCTGACATGCTCAAGTCGTACATATTTTTCCTTTAATCTGTCCTTGTAAGTCATTTCTTTCATCATTTTATTGGTTTCATTTGGAATCTGTCCAAGTAGCCTACATATTTATGCGGCAGGCTTGCCAAAAACTCAACAGAGAATTCCAGGGACGTGCTTCCTTGAAATGATGCCGCACACATTAGTCTGTACTTTTTAATTTTGCAGATATACTCTTAATTTTTAATCTGTTGTTTTGCTGTTTTTTCCCTCTGTCAGACCACCTCTTTCCAAGTAACACTTATCTATGCCCTTTTTTCCATAATTTTGTTTTGCATTGGCTTTCACTGAAGTTTTAACTTTATATTTTTCTTCATTCTGTCTTTAGTATAATGATTGTTACTACTATGTGATGTATTCCCTGCCCACAGAATCTCAGAATAACCTGATTTCTTTTCTGAAAATTACATCACTCTGCTATTTATTGCTATTTTAATATCATGAACATATCAGCTAAATAGTAATGCAATATACAAATTCCTACCCTTAGCTTTTTTTCCATATTTAATTTCTTTTGAGGTTTTTAAATTACGCATTATCTTCTTGCAACTATCAACTATCTCTATTTCTGTGTTTTTTTCCTATTTCTATATTTCCATCTATCTCCTTTTGTATGTTTCCATTTTTTGCTTCTAGCTCTTGCCTCAGCTTAAATGGCACAACCTAAGAGAATCTCTCTGATCGCCTCAAAGTAACTGAGGCTTCAACACACACACACATATACACACAATATACCCCTGTCTTAGTCTCTATCACTCTTTCCTCTTTTGAAATGATGGCATTTTTCAAAAGCCAGTTATATAATCACTTGTTTATTAGCTTTTTAAATTTTCTCTCTTGTTTCCACTGTATTGCAAGCTCCATGTGGGCAGGAAAAACATCTGCTTTGTTCCCTAATGTGTATATCCAACTCCAAACATGGTGCCTTGCACAAGTAGGCACTCAATTAATATTTATTGGCTGAGTTTATGCATGCATAAATGAATGAAAAACATGAATGAAATATAGCTCAGCTGATGTATAAATCTTTCTCTGGGTTAAAAAAATGCATTCCTTTGATATACCTATTAACTCATTTAATAAATTCTTATCTACTTGAGGCACTGATGCCTTGACTTGTGATTTATGGCACAAGTGATACATTTTTAGAAAGCAATAAATACTCAAGTAGTGGCAAACTCTAAGAGCTGACTAAATAAATTACTTACTTTTTTTCCATAGGTGTCTAATTTATAAACACTTTAAAATCAAGATTTGAGTTTTACCTTAAATTAGCAAATTGTATTAAAATAGTTATAATTGTAGATGAAAGACAGTAAGTTTCAGACTGTCATTTTAGTATCAAGAATTGACAAAAAACATATATGCCACAAAATCCAAGCACTTGGTAAGGGAGGAGTTGAGGGTAGGTAGCTCTTTGATCTGCCAATTGCCCTGGCTCTTACTCCCATGGGCACCACCAGTAATAACATTTCTCCAAACATAATTTCTTTCCCTCCTCCCACTACAAAGTCACACCTGCTGAACCCAGATGTACTTGGCAGAGGGGAAGAGGCAGCACCTGGGTGCTGTGTCTGCCCAGGAGCCAAGTGCCTCTGAAACAGCTCTGTTTAGAGTTGTTTGTGTAATGACAATCTTTATGTCACGGCAGACTGATCTTTATTCCCCTTTGGGCAACTATACTTTCTCCTTCCTTAAATGCATTGGTGGTTCTGAAACAATTTGTATGCCTGTGACCCCACTAATTGTGTGATTTCCACTCCTAGGCTAAAAGCTCTGAAAATGACATGTCTTTCCAAAATGATATTCAACAGCAAACAATTATGTAGCATACAAATTGTAAAATCTAATACTTTTCTCCTTTTTATGTAATAGGAAAAAACTTTGGTGCTTTTTGCGTGTGTGTGTGAGAGAGCTAATTCCTCATCCTTCTTTTGAAGTTTTAATTATTTTTGAATATATAAGTATGTATTCATGGAAAAAAAGTTGTAATGGTGACACTTCGGTGTTTATATTTAGAGACTATTTCAATAAATATATATCTCAAAGTCATGCTTTTAAGCATAAAATTGACCATACCACGTAGTTTTATAATTTATTCAGATTTTTTTTTTAAATGGCTGCACTCAGGCCATATGGAAGTTCCCGGGACAGGGATTGAGTTTGAGCCATAGCTGCTGTTCTGGGTTATGGAATTACAAACAATGAACAAAACAAAAATCCTTGCTCACATAGAGCTTACTTTCTAATGCAGGGGAACAGAATAAATGAAGGAAATTATTTTATAGGTTAAAAGAAGGGGGTAGGACTTTCAGGAATGAATTTCATTTTTATGTAGGGTGTTTATGTCAGGCCTAACTCTGTAAAAGCATTGAAGAAGTGACTTACATGTTACAAGTATGCTGTCTCACATTTCATTTGTCTTTATTATGTTTACTGTGCAAAAAGTTAAATTTATTTTGTAACATATATCCATATTTTGAAGGCTGCTACAGTTTCTCTAGCTTGTAGACTGTGGAAAAAGCAGTAGGAATGTAATAGGTTTTTCATAATGATTAAAAGGTATAATCCATGTAATATGTTTACAGATGGTGGCACAATATAAACTCTCAAATAATACTAGGTATTATTATTTTCTTAATTGTGGTTGTGGCTTTTTCTATGAAGGTGACAGTTACCTTAGGACATGTTCTAAAAGGGAATGGTATAAGGAGGGGATGGAAACCTGAATCAATCTGATCAATTGGTTGATCAACAAAGTTTAGCGATTCTTGAATTTATATTAAACAAATGTTGATTATGTTTCTGGCTTTAAGTTACTGGATTTGGGAGTATTTAACTGTCTTATCCATTAGAGTTGCTATTACAAAAATACCATAGATTGGGTGAATCATGAAAAACAGAGGTTTGTTTCTTACAGTACTGGAGACCAGGAAATCCAGGGTCATTGTCCTGGCAGATTCTGTGTATGGTAAGATCCTGCTTCCTAGATCAGGGGGGGTCATCTTTTCACTGAGACTTTCTGTGGTCCATGAGGCAGGGAGCTCTCTGAGGCTTTTTTTTTTTTTTTTTAAATTAAGGGCACTAATCTCATTCACGAGGCCTCTGCCCTCATGACCTAATCACCCCCATAGGCCCTACCTCTGAAGACCATCATATTGGGGATTAGGTTTCAAGATAAAGATCCTGAGGTGACATAAACAGTCTATAGTATTGTCTACACTATAATGGCTTCCAGTGGGTCTTAACTCACCAGGAGGTCTTTGCTTCCTTTATATTTTTTTCCACTGGGGTGCACTTACTCCCTACTCTGTGTTTTGACTGTAAATTGTGACCTGATTTATAACCTATAACAGAAACTTCTAAAATACATCAGGTTATTCTTATTTCACATTGCTATTTTAATATCATGTAGTATCAGCTAAATAGTAATGCAATATACAAATTCCTACCCTTATTTCACATTTTGCTGTACAGATCTCAATTGTAAACATGGCATCTAAGGAAGTTGGCAGCATGAAGTTTTTTTAATATACTTATTCATTACTGGTGATCTCTGTGGTCAGTCAGTACTTAGTATTCAGAAAACTATTATTTCTTACCTCTCAGCAGTTCTCAAAACTGAGTAAACACTATGTTTGTGTTATTTATCTTATCTCAAAAATAAGTAAACATTAAGTTCATGTTAGGCTAAAAGTTTTAAAATAAAATAATGCTGTTTGCATTTTAACGAATTGACTTTTACTACTATCACCCTACTTTGGAAAAAAGACACAAAACAAAACCTTTCAGAGAAGACTTTTAAATTAAATAAAAGAGATAGATATACAAACATGTTTTAAGAATTAGTGTAGAACTACATGGTCTCCTACAGAATGAATCCATTGGATTGATTTAAGAAATAGACTTTTATCAATTGAAATCAAGGTGTCAGACTGTTAGGTCAATTTGTACTCATTTTGAAAGTAACGTTTATAACTAAAATTAGCTGATGGCCGAAGAAAGCAAAATTCCACATGATATTTACATGGTTAAAATTGTTGGGATTTATCCAAAAAAATATGTATGATTTACAAATCAAGTCATAAAACATTATTCTGAGAATTATGTGAGTATCTCCATAAAGGAATGGTTGTAAAATACAGATTCAGGATTATCTATCTCTTTTAAGGCCAGGTGTTTAGCAATCTTAATTGCATTTACCAAGTCCTTTTTGCCATGTACTATAACATATTTAATGGGTATAACATCAAGGGGTGAAGATCATGGGACCAGAATCCTAATATTGCTTTTATACACAATATCATGTAGGTACAGGTTTATATCATCCTTCTCTTGTAGGAGGGTGCCATAGTTCAGGTAACAATAGACTTAATCTTAGCACTACCAAGTATTTGCCTTGTGACTTTGAGCAAACTCCAATCTTTGAACCTTGATTTCTTTATTTGGCAAAAATACATAGTAGCCTCTGAACTATTTGTCTTTTTGGCTTATTATAATGATCAAAATGAAAATGAAGCAACATACAGGGAATGATTTTGGAACCTGAAAATAGGTCCTAGAAATTGTTTTGGTGGTAGCTTCCAATCCTTGCTTTGTTTTTTATACTTTTATAGAATCAGGTAGTATTGGAAGTCACAGTGATTCCCAATTTATATGATACTCCCTTTATTTGTTTTTGTGTGTTTAACTGAACACATCCAGGTGTCATGAAAACTTTTGATTTCAATTTTTTTGGAAAAGGAACATAGACTAGAAATGATGACAGATATGATATATAGGTAGTTGGTCCATTACAAAAACCTAACTGATGATGCTTAGACCATGGATAGCTCTTACATGTTAAAATGGGCATATTCATATCTGGTGTTCCCGCATGTCCATGATTTCACCTGCCTGTTTCATCCTGGATTGAGATCTAGAATGGCTGGCTTAGAGAATTCTGTTTTTTTCTGTTCTGGTTTGCAAATGCCAGAGTTTAAAAGTTAAATCATTCTCTCACCCTCCTGACAAAATTGCCACCTCAAAAACCAGACTCATCTTCTCTCCTGCAATGTACCTGCCAGTAACTTCAGCCTCTTCTGGTCTCAGTTCCAGTCCACAAAAATAGCTTAATACAAATTTCCTTAAAAATAGTAGCAAGGATTCTATTTAAAATATGTCCACTAGTGTTATAGAATTGTTTTTAAAGAAACTTGTTTTATTTTGTTTCTAAAAAGCTCCATTTCAAAATTATATATGGAGTATAAACCATAACTTTGAGTAATTTCTTGATGATAATTTTCAATATAAACATTAGCTTAGATTCCAATACCAAAGTGTAATCACATTTTTAGGATTCTCCCCCTAGTAACTGTGAATGTTTATTATATATATGGAAATTTTTAATGCTTTATTATAAAATTATTAAATCAGTTTGAAGAAAAATTGCCTCAATAAATGACCACTTTAGTGACAGAATGAATTCACATGATGATTACTTTAAAATAAAACATATTCTTGGAATTCCTGTTGTGGCTCAGCAGGTTAAGAACTCAACCTAGTGTCCTTGAGAATGAAAGTTCAATCTCTGCAGATTAGGCAAACTGCTTACTGTAGAGTAGGCTGCAGAGGCTTGGATTCTGGTGTTGCCATGGCTGTGGCGTAGGCCTGCAACTGCAGCACCAATTCAACCCCTAGCCTAGGGCCTTCCATATGCCATGGGTGTGGCTGTAAAAAGGAAAAAAAAAAAAAAAATCAGTAGTCAGATTTACAAATAGGAAAACAAAAATATAAGCAAAATTGTTGCTAAAAAATAATTTCTCTATATTCTTTGGAAAGTGGTATAGATCAATTTGAAGTAACATTTCTTGATTATTTTAAAGAGGTTATTTATTTAGTTTTATGTTTCCCACAATTCAAGTGTATCTTGAAATATTTAAAATTTTATTACTGATCACAAGTACACAGTAAAGCAATCTAGGGTTTGAGGTTTCAGGTTGCTGATTTAACTTTAATTGGGAATATGTTATAAATCAAGTCAACTGACTTTGGGATAATAAGAGGCCTGAAGAATTCTTCCAGGTTCAATTGTTTGCGAAGCCACTTACTAGGAGCAAATCCTAGAATCTGAGCCCAGGCAATTGGAACATACACAGTTTATCTGGTGACTTCTTGGGCTCGTTTATGTTAGTATGTCAAACAGAAAATATGCATTTTAACATGTAACTGCATTGCAGAAAACTTAATATTTAAGTCATTTGGCAGCATTAGGAAATTAGACCATCACTCCGTAACATTTAATAGAAGGAAATAACACTTATCTGGTGTAGCTTGAATCAACCTTTTATTATTATTATTTTTTTTTTGGATTCAAGAAATCATGGGAAGACACTGACTATGAGGAAGATACAATTTAACAGTTTACAGCTTATTCAGATGGTTCACTGGTTCCCCAACTCCTGCAAAAGGAAATAAAACCAAAGTGAATTGATGAATAATTTGGTTGCACTCCAGGAACTTAAACACTGCTGTTTCTTTTGTTGGAGTAATAACCAAGGTGTGTAGTAAAGCAAAAATATATTATTGTTATGTGCTTTTAAAGCTGATAATCCAGAAATTGTGGAAGCCACTTCAGGAAATCTATTAATACATGTTTATAGTTAAAACTTGGTCCCTTTGGCTTCACTGCTCATTTGGGAGGTTAGTTTATATGTCTCCTCCAATAAGTTCATTTTGTTATGTTTATGCATAAGCTTGTTATTGTAGGGTGCTGTTACTCAAGCTCCTGCTGTGGAACAACAAACAGAAAAGTCTTGTGTAACCTGTGTCTCTTTATGGCTTCCAATTTAGGTTATTAAACTTAGGTTGAGATGGTCAATATTTGTTCTTTGGGTTTATGGAAATCACTGATATATATGCAGTGACAAAATGGTACTAAACATTTTGGAGACATTTTGATTTGCAAAAAAAAAAAAAAAAAATACATAGACAATTTCAAAATTGTCTATGCCCCTTTACTGAAAACAAGATGTAAAACCTAAAACAAGATATAGAACATTTCCATAATCCTAGAAAATTCTCCCATGCTCTTTCCAGTCAAATTCCATCCTTAGCATCTTTTCTCCAACATCTTTTTTTTTTTTTGAATTTCAGTTGCCATAGATTAATTTTTGTCTGTTTTTGAACTTCATACCATTATTAGGGTGGAGAGAAAAAGTATTTTAGTCTGGCATCATTCACTCGGCACGATGGGTTTTGTGTTTATCCTTGTTAATGCATGGATAATTAGTGCAAGCCTTTTTTATTTTTAATATTTTTTATAAATATAGCATAATTTGGATAACTGGGTTTTTTTTCAGTTTTTAGCTATCATGAATAAAGATAATCTTAAAAATCTTATAGGTTTTTTTATGATCTCATTTCTCTTGGGTGAATACCTAGGAAAGGAATTGCTGAGTCATAGGTAGATATATGTGAACTTGATGAAAATATACTCAGCACATCTCCAAAGTGATTGTGTAATTTTGTTTTCCCAGCAACTGAGTATAAGGGGTTCACTTGTTCCCATATCCTCACCAAAATTTGTCACTACAGTTGACCCTTGAACAATGAAAGATTTGGGGTCACTAAGCCTCCACCTAACCATGGACTCACACAGTTTAAACCCCTGCGTTGCAGAGTCAGCTGTTGGTCTTTTGATCATAGCTCTTCTTACTGATACGAAATGGTATCTCACTGTATTTTTGATTTGTTTCCTAATGACTAAGGATTTGATGACAGATGAGTTTCTTTCATCTTTCATCATATTAATTAATCTTTTGTGAACCATTCAATCTTTTGCAAATATTACTTTTGTTATTGTTTGGGTACTTTAAAGTTGATTTGTAACTTTGTTCTATATATATCCTAGATATCAGTACTTTGCAGATACGTGTATGCATCTGAATATATATATATATATTAGCAAAAAATATTTGCAATATATTTATATCACACTTTTCCTAATCTGTGGCTTGATATTCATCTCTTTGTTTTGTCATTTGATGTAGAATTTAGTAATTTTGATGAAGTGCATTTTACCTATAGTTTTCTTTTAGAGTAAATGCTTCTAATGTCCTAAAATGTCTTTGCCTGGTCCAATGTCACAAATATATTGTCTTATTTTTTCCTCCAGAAATATTTTATTTATGATTTTTACATTAAGGTATATGATCCTTCTAAAATTAATTTTTACATGTATCACAGGTACAGATTGAGGTTTATCTTTTTCCGTAGGGAGATTCAGCTATTTCAGCACCATTTGTTGAAAAGACTGCTTTCTCTGTAGAACTGACTTGGTGTCTTGGTCTTATCTATTCTGTATCTTCAATCCCTTTATCTTCACAATAAATCATGATCCCCTGATTACTGTAGCTTTATAGTAAAACTTGAATTTATGTAATATAAGTCCTCTAAATTTCTTTTATTCTTTATCTTTTGTATTTTCATATAAATTTTAGAATTAACTTGTCCATTTCTTCAAAAACCTGCTGGGATTTTGATTAAAATTGCATTGAATTCATAGATCACCTTGAGGGGAATGGCCATATTAACAATATTATTGTATCTTAAAATCAATTAAGATCTTATATGTATTCATTTATATCTGTATGGATCCATATTTAACAAAAGTATGAATTCCTTTTATCTTTGTAGAGTTTTATAACATATAAAATATTGTCACATTGATTATCACATTACTCATATATTACCTTGTATTAAAACAGTAATTAAGTATAAAAACTGGAGCTTATTCAGCACCACAGGATACTTCACAGCACTTAAAACAGCACTCTGTAAATAGGATATATTTGATAGAAAAATTGAATTTCCCTCAAAACCATTTTTTAAAATTATTTGTATTTTTATTATTAGAATATAGTTGATTTACAATGAGAAAAACATTTTATTAATATTTTTATAACATGGCAATGCTGTTAGAAAAAAATCAACATTTCAAATAACAAAGTTTTTTTAAAGTATGTAAATATATAAGTTTCCAGAAAAATAAACTAAGATTCATTGCATCAAACCTATTAAAAGCTAAAATAACAAAATCTTTAAGGTCCTGGGAGGCAGTTGATGGAATTAGAGAAATTTAGAATTACCTGTAATCATTTTATTCTCCTAGAAATAAAGATTGCACTTAAGCCACCTTTGGTAGGTAGATGCCTCTTCTATTTGTAAAGAAAATTTCAGTTTAGTCCTTTGTAGCTTTTTACAGAATAGTCAGGCTTCCAAGGCACCAAAACATTGTGCAGAGGCTTCATCCTGCTTTAGAAGCTTAAAGTGTAAGAGTGTGTGTGTGTGTTTACATGTTGAGTATATTGTGTCCCAGAAAGGTGTTATCCCTGGAAAGGTTTTGCTCTGACTAGATCTCTCTCTTTTTTTTTTTTTTTTTTTTTTTTTTTTTTGCTATTTCTTGGGCCCGTCCCGCGGCATATGGAGGTTCCCAGGTTATGGGTCCAATCGGAGCTGTAGCCACCGGCCTACGCCAGAGCCACAGCAACGCAGGATCCGAGCAGCGTCTGCAACCTACACCACAGCTCATGGCAACGCCAGATTGTTAACCCACTGAGCAAGGGCAGGGACCAAACCCACAACCTCATTGTTCCTAGTCGGATTCGTTAACCACTGCGCCACGACGGGAACTCCTAGATCTCTTAAACCAAGTCCAAACTAATGTAATTTTCCATACAATAGGCTAAGCAAAACCCACCAATTGTCTGTCTTTTCTAGTACCACTTGTTTTGCAGAATTAACTTAGGAAAGTGGACCAAAGTTATACTGAAATGCAAGAGGCAAGAAAAATGCTTTTAAGCCGCTCATTGCTGGCACCTTTCCAGCACATCTGAAATTATTAAATATGTTCATATGGTGCCCAGAACATTTTAGGAAAAAATATTCCTAAAAGAACCTACTGTTTAACTGTAAGCCACTCCCCAAGTAAATTATTTTTTGTTGCTTTCTATGATAATTAAATGCTAGATTGAATTATTGGCAAAGGATTGCATTCTTCTTGTTTGAGTGGCCATTATTAGCAGTATATTTATATCCAGTCTCCTCCTATGATTTAGATATACCACATATTATTACAGTGAGATGAAATAAAAATCTTCTAAAAGACGACTTCTTGCCATACTTATCTGCAATGAGATTTCTCAGATCTATACCAAGCATTATTCCATTACTCTGAAATTTGCTTAGGTCTTTTTTTTTTTTTCCTTTTGGTGTTTACTGAGGTTCTCATTTAGATAATTACCATTCTGGAGGTTGTAACCTACATAAGTGATGGCATTACTTATTTCTTCTTTACTAATTTAATAGGAAATGACTGATAAAGGGCATTCAATTTATCTACTCACTTCACATTAAAAGATGTTTTGGGGGGCAGTGAATTTATTCCCAGGCTTCAAACACCTTGGCCTTTAATTTGTCAAACTTCAGTCTTTAAGTAAATTATCTGGGTTCCTACTGAATTAATTGAATTCAGAAAAGGCTGTACAAATAGTTGTTCCTCTGTTTGCTCACACATTTCCGTAAGGTCCAAACTGCTGCAAAGCAATTAGATTTCGAATTTCTCAGTTACCCCAGCAATACCTGTTCTTTGACCTTCTAAAATCTCACCTTTTTTTTTAATTAACCCTCCTCTTACCTACCCTTTTTTTTCCATTCAGCTTATATCATTTTCCCCTTAACTTAGCCACTCTCTTGTGAGGAATCTACTCCCCCAGGCCTTGGGTGCTTTCATTTGGTATTCATTCAGCCTTAGGTAGTAGTGGTGTTTAGTATTTCAGTCCTAGAAACATGGTTTTGTCAGTGCACTGAAAACAGATTCATCTCCTAGGTGTATATATAATTTTTAAAAATATTATATCAGAATATGAATTTTTAAGTTTCATAATGGTAATTTAATCTCTGAGGATACAAAAAGACACAGAAGGCTTCTGGTCATTCATTCCTTGTCAATCATAGATTTAGAAGAGAGGAGTTATTTGGACATCTTGAATATTTAATGGTCTGAGGCTAAGATGGTCTAACCACAAAAAAGATATACCTGTCCCACAGTCTGTGGTGCAGCCCCTGTTCTCCTGGTCGTGTGCCAGTGCTTGGGTGGGCAGTGCCAAGTTAGCCTTTATCCCTCTCAGTTTTGGGTGCTGTCACTGCTGAATAACCTCTTTTCCCCAGTCTTGGGTCATGCACCAAAGCACTCTGACTGACATATTCTTTCTTTGGATATTATTATACATTCCCTTAGTTCCATGTCAACTCTTGCTGTCCAGAAAGCCAAATTATTCTATCTGTTAGGATATTACAATTTAACAATCTGCTGGTAATTTTAGTTTTCAGATTTTTAAGATCTTAGGGGATTCCCAATCTCTTTTAAAGTGTCACCTCAGTATGCATGAGTCATGTAACTAGAGGGCAGGCTATAATGTTGAAATTTAAAGTCTTGAGTGTGTTATTTATTTCTTGAAATTGCATATTCAAGAAATACAATTTGGGCTTTTATTTAATGACTCAGCACTGTGTTATAATAAATTATGTATCTAATTAAATACTTATCTGTTTAAATTTTGAGCAAAAGTTGGGCACTAGAAAGGACACATCCAAATTCTTTCTGTGTTGAGTATAGCTGCCTTGCACATTTAATGGTAATGCTAAAGAGGCAGATATGACTGGTGATGTTTTAATCAATCAAATGGTTGATTTAAAATTTCTATTCTTCATATTTAAGTCATTTATACTGAAACTACAGCCTATAAAATGTAAATGGTAATTTGTATGGAATAGAGCAGCAGAAACATAAAGATAACACTTTTAGTAAACCCCAATTCCCATACCTACCTGAGTATTCTCCTTCAAAGTAATCACCCAGAGATGTTTATTCTTTTTTTTTTTTCCAAATTATGCCATGATGGTTCAAATAGTATCTTAAACTGCTTTTGGAACTGCCACTGAAGCCATGGTATGAAAATGAGTACCGTGTTTTTCATGCCACAGTTACCTTCTGTCCCCAAACTCAGCTTTATCTTTAACTAGTTTGATACCAAGGTAAATTTTACTTCTACAAATTGTATATAACCTAAAATGACCAAAAATTACTGTTGTTTAAGTTCTTTATTATAGCATAATACATGAAAGCATTTCAAAAGGGATCTTTGTGCTCTAGAGCAACTTCTATGTCACCTGCTCATATCATATTACTGCAGATATTTGCAATTATGAACAACACTTTTCTGCGACCTTATGGCTTATGTATGATTAGAGAAAACTGCCCCACTTAGGGTCTAAGGAAAAGAGAAGATGAATTAAATAGTTAGAGAAGGCCAAGGAAAATAGAAGATGAATTAGTTAGAGAAGGCCAAGTGTATTTCCAAAGCACAGTCTTCATGTGTAAGGCATTCACTGGAACTGGCCTCTAAGCCTCAAAATGATGAGGTTACAGGGTTTACCAGAGCTAATTATTGCTTGTGAAGAATGTTCCTTGGCTGCATGGAGGATTCTTGTGGTTAGCCTGGGTTTTGGATGTGAATCCCACTTCCGTGTTGCTGCCACAACTGATTCAGCAGCCCTGGAGAAAAAGAAATGGGCGTGCACTCTGCCAGTGTTCCTAGTGATAGATACATCCATCTCACCCACAGGAAGATAAGAACCAATGCGGGTGGGGCTACATCTGAAAGTGGGAACTGGCATCAGAACAATTGTTCTCTCAAAGCCAGAAAAGCCAAAGAAAGAATATTTGAAGAATCAACTTCTGAATCATTGATGTAATTATTTCTTAGAAGAAAATAAATATGACCAGTTCGATCTTAGATTACATGGGAGAGGAAATATCAACACTGTATTTTGTCCGACATGGTAGCAGAATAATGGCTCCCCCCCCCAAAAAAAAAAAAAAAAAAAACGCATATATATATATACAGGTCCTAAGCCCTCAGACCTGTGAAAAAGAAACGTTGCAGATGTGAGGGAATGAAGGATCTGGACCTGGGGAGATTACCCTGGATTCTCTGATTCACCCAAGGTAATGATGAGGGTCCTTAAAGAGAAAGAGGAAGGCAGGAGATTCAGAGAAGATGTGATGATTGAGGCAGAGTCACAGCGATGATTGTGAAAAAGACTCAACTGGCCAGTACTGGCTTTGAGGGTGGAAGGGAGGCCACTCAAAAGCAACATAGCAGATTTTCCCTTAGGGCCTCCAGAAAGGAATGCAGTTCTGCTAACACCTTGATTTTAGTCCAGTGAAGCCCATTTATATTTGTCTTTCACATGGTAGCTGAGATAATAAATTCATTTTGTCTTAAGCCATTAATTTGGTGGTAATTTGTCACAGCAGCAATAGGAAGCTAATACGCTGATGCAGAAGCATCTCCTACTTACGCAATCCCAGTAATTACCTCTGTGTCACCATTCTTGTTTTGAAATTCTGAATCTGGGAATAATATATATTTCACATGATTTTTATGTGATTGGATAAGATTTTTAAAATATTCATAGAATGAATGTATCTGAATTAAAAATTAATTTTGAGGACAGTGTGTTTAAAAATATGTCGATTCATTTAAAAAACTTACTAGTGGTGGTGAACTGGATTACAGTTTTCCTATTTTTTTTAAGAAATTATAATTCCTAACACTTTGTAACTTTGTTAAAAATTGTTCTTAAAAGTTGTCTATGTAATTTCACAGTACTCAAATATTATTACATTTAATATTGCCTGAGATAAATGGGCCATATGCTCAGATTTGGAAGCAATTTTTTTTCATACAGAGATCTACATATCCAGAGTATCATTTTAACAGAACTTGATAGGTGATTTTTAATGAGGTGCTTAAAAAATATGAGGCAAACATTGAACCTGGAGGTAATACAATGATATAAAAATTCTCATAAGAAAATGATGTGAATTGAGATATAAAAATTATATAAGATAGGAAATGGAATTCTAAATTGTGTCTTGAGTGTATTGGAGTTATACATATTTGAGGAATTATAACACAGGTAGGCCTAAGAAAATATTAATTATTTCAAGTACCTTTTTATGTGATAGTTTAATTATCATTGATTAGCTGGACATTTAAAAATATTTTTAGAATAATTAGAAACCTACTTCCTTTCTTGGTTTCCAAAGATTGTCACTGTGGAAAGGGAAGGGAAGAGGCCCCAGTGTGGCTTGCTTCCCAGTGTCCTAGCCCAAGGTGGTAGGCGTTTTTGGTTTTACTCATTTCACTGAATTACTGAATATTTTAATTGGAAGGAATCTTGGAGAGCATCCTGGTTCAAACCCAATCTTCATTTTGTCGATGAGGGAATTAACATTTAATAATTGTTCATTGTTAAATGTTACATATAACTGAGGTTCAATATGGAGTAAATAGTATATTATTCCAGGAATTTCCTAGTGACTCATCAGGTTAAGGGTGTGGTGTTGTCACTGCTGTGGCTAGGGTCACTGCTGTGGCACAGGTTTGATCCCTAGCCTGGAAACTTCTACATGACATGGGCACAGCCAATAAGAAAAACTAAAATCCAAAAATCAAAATGGTATATTAGTCTAACAACAGCTCTATTAGGTAATTATTTCCGTTTGACAGATGGTGAAAATGAGAGCTTTACTGACTTTCCCAGGGTTACATAGTTCATCATTAGCAAGACAGGATGTGAGCCCTGACAGTTTTTTAGGACTGAGTGCCTAGTTCTTTTGTTGCCTGCACTATATTTCCTATGGAGATGAAAAACAGGCAGCTTGAGTGGCACAAATTCACATAGCTGATTAGGAATATACCTGGGGTCAGAATACCATGTTGGCCAACAAGAGGTCTTAAAAATAATGCCAAAGATTGTAGATAGATTTTGAATCAGATAATACTGCAAGTTATCTGCAAATACATAAAAATATACAAATAGCACTTAAAGGAGCATACAATTTCCCAGAACCACCTGCCCTCACTGACCTACGAACACTTTTCTAAAACTCTCTTTTTTTAAAAAGATAAAAGGGTGTGTGTATGTGTGCTTGTGCTGTAGCTGAAAAAGGCTGTGGCTGTGCTGTCCAGTTCAGCAAACAACAAAAATGCCATTGATCATTTTAAATGTGGATCAATATGTACAGTGAATATAAAACACACACTGGATTTCAAAGAGTTAACACACAAATGAGTAAAATATCTCATGTAATTTTTTTTTTTTTTAAAGGCCGCACTTGCGGCATATGGAGGTTCCCAGGCTAGGGGTCCAATCGGAGCTGTAGCTGCTGGGCTACACCACAGCCACAGCAATGCAGGATCTGAGCTGCCTATGCAACCTACACCACAGCTCACAGCAACACCAGATCCTTAACCCACTGAGCGAGGCCAGGGATCGAACCCGCAACCTCATGGTTCCTAGTCGGATTTGTTTCTGCTGTGCCACGACAGGAACTCCTTATTTAACTTTTATACATATTTCATGTTAAATGAAAAATAAATACTTTTTATTAAAATTAATTTTACTTGGATCTTAACTCTTTTTAATGTAGCTACCATAAAGTTTAAAATTGCATATGTAGTTTGTTTTATATTTCTACTGAGCAGTGCCAGGCTAGAATAAGAGAGAATGGGAGATAATGGTATATATTCAAATCAGAAGCAGGACATCCACCCATGGGGTTATTTTGTTTATAAGTTTAAGTGATAGATAGTATGGCCACCCTTTGAAGACAGGTCTGGCTCCCTACTATTGAAAAAGCCAGATGATAGCATACTATTGCATTAGTAATATTATTTTTGTTGTTTCAGGCCTAAGTCTTACTGATCTCTTGTGAGTTGTCAGGCAAATTAATGATTGGCCTGTGGTTTAAGTACATACAAATTTGAGAAATTGAAACATACATATGATTGTCCTTGAAATTTCCATCGTGGCTCAGCAGAAATGAATCTGACTAGGAACCATGAGGTTGCAGGTTTGAACCCTGGCCTCGCTCAGTGGGTTAAAGATCCAGCATTGCTTTGAGCTGTGGTGTAGGTAGCAGATGTGGCTCAGATCTGGCATTGGGGTGGCTGTGGCATAGGCAGGAAGCTACAGCTCCAATTAGACATCTAGCCTGGAAACCACCATATGCCGCAAGTGAGCCCCTAGAAAAGACAAAAAAAAATATATATATATATATATATGTATATATAATTGTCCTAATACTTTACATGAATGCAAAACCAAACTCATTAGGTGTTTATTACCTTAGTACAGTGTCCATCTAAAGTGACTAATCGATATATCAAAGAATACTCAGCTTTGCTAGTAGGCACACACAAGTACAAATTAAAATTGTATAATATAGTCTTTGCTACTTGTTAGGAAGGCAAAGATTGGTCATGGATTTCTGAAGAGAATGCAAATTAGTTTAGATTTCTGGTGGGAAATTTGATGGTAGACATAAGAGCTGAAGGAATTTAATGTAATAACTAAAGTTGAGGCATAGTATTGAGAAATAACCATTGGTCATATAATATTGAGAGATAAGTACACTAAGATAACTTACTACATTGGGTCAGAGCACAAATCCTAGAGCTAGGCTATCTGGGTTAGATACTAGGATCTTCCACTTACTTTCTGTATAATTTTGTAGTGTACTTAGCCCCTCTCTGCCTCAGTTTCCTCATTTGTGGAAGTGAAGCAAAAATAATAGCTACCTCATAGAGCTATTATGAAGATTAAATAAGTTAATATTTTTAAGTTTTTTGGAACAGTACTTGACACACAGTAAATTACATATGTATTTCTAAGTTTATTAAAAAGTGTTTGCTAGGATGTATATACCTATAAAAGTCTGTGATGCTGAGTATAAAAATTAAAAGTGAGAATTTAAATGAGTGGTATATCCATACTATAAAATAATATACACTCATTAAAAATGAGCTGTATTTATTGACACAAAAGAATGTTGATGCTCTTTTTTTTTAACAAAGTAATGTGTAGTATTATTCTATTTAGCATGTATTCATAGAAGATGACTATAAGCATATAAACATGATTCCTTTGAAAATTGAATCTTGCTTTATTAAAAATGAAACTGGTTTTGATTCCAAAAGGATCCTAAATCTGTAAATATAAAATCAAATTGTATTTAAAATATTTAAATACTTAAAATATTTATATTTAAATATATTTAAAAATGTAAGTCACAGTAGTTCCCTTCATGGGTCAGTGGTTAACAAACCTACCTAGGATCCATGAGGATGCAGGTTTGATCCCTGGCCTTGCTCAGTGGGTTAAGGATCCAGCATTGCCATGAGCTGTTGTGTAGGTCGCAGATGCACCTTGGATCCTGTGTTGTTGTGGCTGTGGCATAGGCCAGCGGCTGTAGCTCTAATTCAACCCTTAGCCTGGGAATTTTCATATGCTGCAGGTGCAGCCCTAAAAAGCAAAAAAAAAAAAAAAAAGAAAAAGTAAGTCACGTTAGTTCCTTTCTCAATAACGTATTATGTACTTTTGGAGTTAGCAGATGGTTAAGTACATTACTACTCTTAGTAAACTTTTAGGATAAGATGGTTAGTTGGCTGATCACTTCTTTACAATCCATCTTACCATTCAGCTGTAGGAAGGAGAAATAAGCTGCTTCAGGTCAAGCAGGGCCAGGGAACATGGATGGAAGGGCTGATTGCTAATCAGACTCCTCTGGAACATGAATTTTCCACAACACAGGCTTCAGAGATATCTGGTGCAATGTTGCCTCAAGACCCATGCTTGGGAAAGCAGGCTTTTTTTTATAGATAACAGTAGTAGAACATGTTCCTAAATTTGGCAATAGAAGTTAACAAGAGTATTATTTATCACTTGAAAACGCTGCTATATTACTTACTGAAAAGAGATAAAGGAGCTTAATTTAGATGAAATTTTGAGCAAGAGTTATTCATATTATGGATTGGGGCTGTGACATCATAAATGGGAATTGTATTATTTTGTTAAAATAATGATTGAATTTCCATAGTTCAAGAAGTAATGAAATATGATTTTTACTTAATGAAACGTAAGATGTATCAAGTATACCATTGCTAACAAACTAGCTAGAAATGAATTTTGTAGGATTTGAAGTGGTATTTTAAATATTATGAAAAAATCAGAAAATTAGAATACATGTATTTACAATAGACATGACCTATGTGTTGGTGAATTTTCTGTGTACCAAGTCAGAGAGAAAAACTTACTACATTTTGGAAATAATTAGTGTGTTTAAATTTACTTACCTTTGATCCAACAATTTCTTTGTGAAGATTCACAATTTTTTGTGAAGACTTTTTGTTTGGTTTTCTTGGGTTTGGTTTTGCCATAGAAGAATATAAAAAAAACAAACAAACAAAAAAAGGAAAATCAGGTGAGAGATTTTAGATTTTGGGAAAAAATAGAATCACTAAATGTTTTTGACTAAGGAAGCTTATTAAGGAGGTATTTTTTAGAATATTGCACAGGAAGAGTGGAAAGGAGAAAGATGATATGGGTGTAGCAGATGCTAGCAGTATCCCCATCTAAATGCTGCAGACCTAGCATTTTGGGGTGCACAGGATAATGTCCAGCTGCCGTACTATTTCCATGCTCAAAGGCTTTTTCTAGAACAGGTAGAGTTCTAGAAAATGACAGAGAATTAATACCCCTATGGATAGTCTTCAAGCAATAATCGCAGGGAGTTGTATAAATAGCCTGACTCTCTTATCCAAAGGGTTTCACTCTCTGAAGCAGATTTTCCACCTTTCCCAGAATTTTCCCCCATAGAATTTAGCCTAGCTCATCCTCTGCAGCAGCTTAGTAAGCACTTTTTGCTGGCTACCTTTGCTTCCATGAATCATCACCAAGTGAATGTAGTGTCAGGGTCTATACTGTCAGGAGACCAAACAGTCTTTATCTCATTCATTCATAATGGTCGTATAGCATTCCAAGTTTTTATAACATAGCTGTGAGCAAATATTTTAAATGCGTCTTATAAAGAAAAGCAATTCAATTTAGTAGATAGTGACTCCTTTCAACATAGAAGAGACTAGAGGGGCCCTTCAGGGGCTAAAGCTAGTAAAACACATATCTGCCTTCCAGAAAACTGCAATTTGATGTGGGTAAAGATGGTGGATAAAAAGATGGTTATAAGATAGACTCGTGCAATATGTGACTTAAGATTAAATTATTCCCATTAGATTTTAGATCTTAATATTTACTAAATTTTTTCTCCATAATTAATCAAACACTGTCTTTAGAAGTAATAGATTGTATCTGAGATAATAAGAAAAAAGCCAAAATACGGTTATGTATATTTAGGTAAAAAAGATCAATAGAAATGTCACCTGTCCTTAGTTTTAGTTACTATAATTAATGATGTGAGCATAATGCAGTATAATAAAATTAAAGGCAAATATTACTGAAAACGTCAATTAGCTATTCCCAAATGGAGCATAACGTTTCTTTCCTCTTATACATATTCAGTTTTTGTCCTCTGCTTTGTGTGATACAAGATCTGTAGATTTAAAGCAATATGATAGGAGTTTTCTGATAAGAGAAAAGATGAAAACAAAGCTTTGCATTTGATGGGATCTGAATAAATTTACAGTTTTTCTAATTACCTTCCAATCATATATATTTAATGCTGCCTAGGACAAAACCGTGGACAAAGGGACACTATGTTTCAAACTCTGACCTCTAAGAGGTCATAAGAGAAGCCAAAGCATTCCTGTGCATCTTATGTCCCAGAGCTAGACTTAGAAGACCTAAGATATTATAATAACTTTTTCAGTATACTTTTGTTAGCACTTCTTTCATTCAAAAGATAGGAATCAAACTTAAACCAGTTCAAGCAAAAAAAAAAAAGAGAATGCTTCGTCTCAAGTAATTGGAATTTTCTGGCTGCAGGCACAGCTGGATCCAGGGACTTAATGCCATCAGGTCTCAACATCACTCCATCCTTTGGTTCTGTGTTGGTTTCATTCTCATATAGTCTCTCCCCATACAGAAGCAAGATGATTATCATTGGCTCTAAATATTTAGCTTATTAGTTTCAAGCCTAGCAGGAAAGAGATGAGCTCTGTCTTTGAAGAATTTCACAGAAGTCCTGCAATAAGTATCACTGGTTCTCATGTCCTCCTTGCTTCATGTCCTCATCCCTGAATTTATGCCAACAGCCACTTAAAACATGGAGTCTACTAGAGAGGGGGAGTTCTCCAAGGAACATCAGAGGGCTATTAACAGAAGACAAGGAATCAAAGTCAAGCAGGCAAATCCAAACATGTACACTATACTCATATGGTTAAGGAAAATAGTCACATAAACACTAGGATAAGCAAAAATAAATTGGTAAGATCACTTGTGCAAAGATGTAGAACAGGGGTCAGTCAACTATGGCCTTCAGGCTGAATCAGCCCCCACAGTCTGTTTTTGTGAATAAAGTTTTATAGGAACACAGCCAAGCCCATCAGTGTGTGCATTGTCTCTGGCTGTTTTTGCACAACAGCTGCAGAGTTGAGTAATATCAGCAGAGACAGTATGACCCTCAAGCCTAAAATATTCATTACCTGGCTTTTTTAAGAAAAAGTTTGATGACCTCGGAATAAGGATTTAAGAGAAAAATTTGAATTAAGTAGGTGCACTTAATAGGGGAAATAAAAGTTGTACGAGCTTCAGTTTTTAACACATACATTGTGCCTTTTGAACCTTTTACAGTGGACAATTTTCTTAAATCATCTGCTTCAGTAGCTACGGAAACATTGCTGTGGTTGCACAGGGATCTGCTGAGTGAGATTCTTCCGTCTGTACCTATTTTTAGAGGTTTCGAACCAGCCTTTACTAGCTTGGAATTTATCTTTTTTTATACATGCATATGACTACATATCATTTTGGAAAACTTTGTAAAATGCTTGGTTAAGTTTATGAATATATGTTCATGATGACTAAAATGTTCCTCTCCGGCCACCATTCATATACCCATATAAATTAAAAATGAAACTTAGACATATTTTCCTCTTTCTGTACCATTCTGAGTCCCAGTTAATTAAGGAGCAATTAATAATGTTATGATATATTTTAAAAGCAGACCATCTGTGGGAGATGCTCAGATAGATATTTTGTTGTACAATAACTCAAAATCAGCTTTTGGCAACATTGTAATTGAAGAGCCATAGCTCTGATTCTTTTCTTCTTACTAAATTAACTTTATAACATTGTGCCAATTTCTGCTATACAGCATATATGTATATACATATACTTTTCCGTTCTGTATTAGCTTCCATCAGAGCCTATCCCAAAAGACTGGACATAGTTCCCTGTGCTATACAGCAGGTCCTTATTGTTTATCCATTCAAACTGTAATAGTTTGTATCTACTAACCCCAAACTTCATAGCTCTAGTTTGGGTTTTTTTTTTCTTTTTTTTGTTATTTTCTTTTTTTTTGGGGGGGAGGAGGGTTTGCGCCCAAGGCATGCAGAAGTTCCCCGACCAGACACACAGACACTGAACCTGTGCCAGAGCAGTGAAACTTGAGATCCTTAACCCACTGTGCCACGAGGGAACTCCTCTGCTTTAGACTGGGAAAATATCTGGCTTTTTTGTTATCCTATTTTATTATTATTATTATTATTATTATTATTATTGTTTACTTTTTCTCATTTAAAACCATCCCAAGAATGGTAAATACTTTGAAAAGAATATTTGAGTAATTCTTCTTCTTTCTTTTTGTGAGTACTTGAATTCAAATGACATTTCCTTGGCAGAATATGTGTTTCAGATTTCTCTATTTAGTAGGGTTCTATATTTCTATGGCAAGAAAATTAGTGGCATGTGTATTACTCAGTAATGTAATTACAGACAGATTTAAATGGTTGGGTGTTACCTCTGAGGTGAAAGGGGAGATGTAACAGAATAGATTTATACTGTAAAGCTGGTAGAGTGTTATCTGTGTGGAACAAGAAAATAAGCCACAAGAAAAGATGAGAGAATAACAACTTGGTTATTCAAATGTTTATATGAAAATACATAATCCTTTTAAAATGCTTCATAATCAGTCCAGGAATTTTTAGAATGGCACCTCCAGTTTACTTTAAGTGTAAGTGATATGACTGGTTGGTTGAAAATATTATAATTTTAAAGCAACATAAAATGTTTAAATCAAGAACCCTAGCATTTGACACAGTAAATGATTTATGATTGTCTAAGGAAGCTCTATTTATTAGAAATGTGATGTGAACCACATGTGTGTAATTTAAAATTTTCTAGTAGCTCCATTAAAAAGCATATAAAGAAATAGGTTAAATTAATTTTAATAGTATATTTTAATTGCAACTATAGTTGATAACACTGTATTGTATAATTGAAATTTCCTACGAAAGAAAGTAGAACTGAAATGTTTTCCCCAAAACAAGACAAACGTAAGCATATGTTTTGATAGCATTGATTAGCTCAGTTGGGAAGGAGGGCAGGAATCCTTTCAAATGTATACATATTAAATCACCATATTGTGCACTTTAAATATTTTTTTAAATTGTTATTTCCGCAATACAATTTTTTTTTTCTTCTCTACAGCATGGTGACCCAGTTACACATACATGTACACATTCTATTTCTCACATTATCATGCTCCATCATAAGTGACTAGACATAGTTCCCAGTGCTTCACAGCAGAATCTCATTGCTAATCCATTCCAAAGGCAATAGTTTGCATCTATTAACCCCAAGCTCCCAATCCATCCCCCTCCCTCCCCCTCCCCTTGGCAACCACAAGACTATTCTCCAAAATATTTCATGATTTTCTTTTCTGTGGAAAGGTTCATTTTTGCCGTATATTAGACACTTTTGTGAATTGTACCTTAGTAAAGCTGAGAATGTTTTATCTAACCCAATACGTTAGAATATTCTCATTTAAAAATTTAGTATAAAATTGTTAATGATATACATTATATTCTATACTGTATTTTAAGTATTTGAAATCTGGAGTGCATTTTATATAAATAGTACATCTCAATCTAGATGCAAAATTTTCATCAAAAATACCTCATTGGTTATTTAGTTTTCCTAAAATTATATATGAAAAAGGGGAATCACATTTCCAAGTTGTTGATAACATTAAAGATTTTTCTGATCTCTGCAGTATTAGGTTTTTATTTAAATTAAAATTCACAAAATTGGCAAAAAAAAGTAAAAATTCTTCAGTCACACTAGCCACATTTCAGTGCTCAGTACCCACATGGACCTATCACATACCACTGGCAGTACAGGTGTAGGACATTACTCAGTCATACAGGTCAATAATTTCAAATACTTATGATTTATTTTCTTATAACAAAATATATGAATAGAAATATCTACAGTATACCAATTGTAACAAATTTTCATACAAAAAGTTGAGTAGTGTGTGTTCTGTAGGCATTTTGGGTCCCCTCCCTTTTTTCTCCCCAACTAGTGGCTCCTCTTCCACAGCTAAAGAGCCTCTGCTAACACAGGTAGCAGCTGATAGATGAGCTCCATTATTTTAATAGAATTATTTTATTGGAGGAGTAAAGTATGGTGTTCTGTTTTTCCAAATCTTAAACTTTGATGTCAGAATCAGGTGGGACCTCCATCTGAAACTTTCAGAGCCTTGGTTTGCAGAGCGACTCTTCAGTGATGGAGGCTAGAGGTACCAGGCCTTTAGGACCAACTTTAGAGACTTTCCCATGGGAAAGACACTTCTGCTTCTTTCACAGCTTCTATTCCAAGCCAAAGCAGCCTGCTAGAGAATGTGAGTTATAAACCAGAGTCCACAGAGTTCAATCTTGATTCTTCCTCTCTAGTGGACATATAAGTAAATTTACAGCTACTCAGGCAGTATATATGGAGTATGTCTTAGTAGTTGCTTGGTTTAAATTGGCTTTCTGAAATCCTAAAGTAGAAAGAAGTTCCTATGGAAGTATTTTATCTCTTGTTAATTCTCACAATTTTCTAAAAAAAATTAAAGTGGGTCCAAATGTGCTTACTGCCCCAGTACAGATGAGCTGGTCCACCTTAAAACAGATAAAACTAGACAATTTTATTTCTCCTCCAAAAAGAAAAAAAAAAAAAAAAGCAGTTCATTAACAACATAACATGAATGTCAAAAAACTATTTTTACTTTAGGTTAAAAGGACTTAAAAACTTGACCCATTGTTATAGCAGTTTAGGAACATAGCCAAGAATAGAAATTATGCCAAACACATTTAAAAAAAAAATTTTAATGTACTGAGAACTCAGCTAGAGTTAAAAGAAAAGCAAGTAATTTTTAAGTGCTAAATTTTATGAAAGTTTCTAACTTAAAAAAGATAAGTAGGCAAAGACAGTGCACATCTCAAATTTTAAGTGGGCCAAATGTAAATGACTTCTCCATGCCACTTTAAATTTCTCTCTTAGAAAAATTAAAGAATAGGCAAATACCTGGTTGTTCCTTGCATGTGAGCCATTCAGAATCTCAATATACATATTTGCTATGAGTCTGAGTCTTGAAAATATAGAAAATTATGATTTAGAATCATGAAGATTTTGAGTTAATTTATGAGAAAGTGGAAAGATATTTGCCCAGGGGGTGAAGTAAAGGATAACCGTTCTGACTTTACTATAAGAACCTTGGTTTAGGACAGGAAGGTTCTTCAAACAAGGAAGGTGTATAAAGAGAACTCAAGGCTACTTAACAGCCAAGAAGTTCAGTGAATATATCCTTTTGTTATAAAAATACCAGCATGATTTGAAAGGAAGCCTGAGCCTAAATATATGGGGAGATGATTTCTAAGTTTGCTTTCAGCTCTTGAAATTTGAAAGTTTCTAATAGTGAGGAGGAAACAGTGAAAAATGAGGAATATTGTTCTGTCAGAGAGCTTGACTCTAAATCGAACTTAAAACTGAAATGTAATACTGACAATCATGAAAGATAGTTCATCACACAAAGACTGACTTGCTGTTCTGTGTTCAAAGACTAGATGAAAGAAAGACTTATTTAATTCTAGGAAGCTAAGTATTGGCAGTTCATAACCTTTATTGATAAAATTCCTTTCAAACAAAAGAAATCAATTCACCCCTCAGGGCCAAAAGAGAGTACGTAGTGATGGTAAACCTTCCTCATTTAAAAATGAGAGAAAGGCTATTATTTTTATCAAATACTTAAAAATGGTATAAGGAAAAAGCATATATTGATAGTGTATTTAATGTATATCGAACTTCTGGGGAGAAAGAAATCATATTAAAATAAGCTATAATATTTACATTAAGTTCCTTGTTATGACGGGGCACTGGGATACATAGAAGGGACATTATACTTAAATGCTCGGTTGGGTTTCTACTATGAAATATTCTTGTGCACCAGTGCGGGGGGGGGGAGGACATTTTCAAAACATCTTCATCCTCTAGAAATTGAAAAGTGTTTAAAAAAATAATTAATGGGATGAATTTTCTGGTTGACTCCATGTTAGATTATATTAATTTGCTCTGGGCCTCCAATTTATTTTTTTAGGTACTAGTCTCAGAAGGAGTTGAAATGATTGTGTGAGAATTCTGACCTTTACAATAAATGACAATAGAAGCAGTTTAAACTGCTTACCTTGAAAAAAAAATATAGAAATCTTTAACAAACGTTATAGGAATGTTAGAAACATGTGTCTTTTCTGCTAATCCTGAGACTTTTTTGACTTGCCTTTGGTTTCTATGAGTCTCAGCTCTGTTTTGATTATTGTGAATTCTTTTTTTTTTAATGGTCAGGCACAGATGTCAAACAGCTGTCCATTCAACCAGAATAAAAAGTCCATCAGTGCAAAGATTTTTCTGTTGTTGACTGCTCTACCCTCCATTTAGAATATTGCACGTAGCAGGAGCTCAGTCTAAGTCTTCTGAAACACGTTGAGTGCACACTATGTGTAAGATATTGAGCTATGTGAAGGGTAAAAGATAAATGTGTATAAATCCCTAAATATTTGTGAGAATGTATTTTAGCAAGAAGATGTATTCTGGTACCAAGCCTGGTGGATCTTTCAGGAAAAATAAACATTAATCAGGCAATTTTACAAGCTGAAAAAGAAATGCAATGGGTGCTGAAACGGAGGAAAAATATTCTGCCCTCTACTCTTCTAGGTTCTTGGGGAAACTTCCCCTATAATAAAAGACGGATTAACAGAAGAAAAACAAGCAGAAGTTTAATAACGTTTACCTCCTGTATGAGTGGCAGATACCCAGGAAAACTGAGTAACTCTACAAAATGGCCCAAGCCCCATCTTATGTACTGTCCTCTACTAAAGACAAAAAGTGTTGTGGGGAAGGGGAAGGCCAGTTATGGGAGGAGGTTCACAGGAAGGGCACAGTAAACAAGGGTTAGGTTGTTATGCAATGTAAATCACTGATAAAGTGTTTCTAGAACTTTTAGTCCTCCTTCTTTGCCTGGTGGCACAGAGAGGGAGGCTCCTTTAAAAATGGAGATTTCCCTTATAAATGTAAACTTCTCTCATAAAAGGGTATAGATACTTGGTTTTCTGAGCTGCTCCTGGGTCTGCAGATTTTCATAAATAATCAGCCCAAGAGAATCCCATGTCATAAAGGCAGGTTTTGGGGCTGGAAATGCTGCTTCTCTTGAGTGCTTTGATAGCAAAGCCCCAAGTGGGGGCAGGGGTGAAGATCACTTTCAGATAAGTCTTCTCTGAGTTGACTGTTGGGCTGAGCCATGAAGGGTGAGGGAGCTGACATGACTGAGGTGGTGGCAGGGAGGGTTTGGGATGGGGAGTCAAGGAGCACATCAAGCAAAGTAAATACAAAATAGGGTGCCTTTGAGAGGCTAAAAGAAAGTTTGTGAGACTGGGGAACAGACTTAAACAGTAAGAAGAGATTTGTAAGTTGAAGGAAACTAGCACAGGGCCAATTATCCCCTCTGGGCTGTTTTATCTCTCTCTTATTATCAATGAAAGACTAGAATGATTTTTTTAATTAAAAAATAAAGCCATCATCATACCAAGATAGGACATAATTATTTAATATATCCCCCACACACTACACTTTATAACAGTGACTCATTTATTTTATAAGTGGAAACTTATACCTCTTAATCTCTCTTACCTATTTTACTCATCCTCCAACTCTGTACTCTCCTGGGACCCATCCTTTTGTCCCCTGTATCTGTGAGTGTATTTTTGTTTTGTTATGTTTGTTCATTTGGTTTTTAGATACCACATTTATGTGGAAATCATATAGTATTTGTTCTCTAAGAGAGATTTCACTTAGTACAATACCATCTACATAACATACCATCTATGTTACAAATGGCAAGATTTTATCCTTTTTATGAATGAATAATATTCCATTTATATACATCTTCTTTATCCATTCATCTATTGATGGACCTTAGTTTGCTTTCATATCTTGGCTAATTTAAAAATGCTGCAGTGAACATAGGAATGTATATATCTTTTCAAAGTAATTTTTTACTTTTCTTCAGATAAATACCCAGGAGTGGAATTGATGGAGCATGTGATAATTCTTTCAATTTTTTGAGGGAACTCCATCATGGCTGCACCAATTTTCATTACCATCAGCAGTGCACGTAGGTTCCTTTTTCCCTACAGTCTCACCAACACCTGTTATTTATTGTCTTTTTGATAATAGCCATTCTGACAGGTGTAAAGTGGTATCTCACTGTCGTGATTTGCATTTCCTTGAGGGTTGGTGACGTTGCACATCGTTTCATGTCCTGTTGGCATCTGTATGTCTTTTTTTTTTTTTTTTGTCTTTTTTGCCATTTCTTGGGCCGCTCCCGCGGCATATGGAGGTTCCCAGGCTATAACTGCCAGCCTATGCCAGAGCCACAGCAACGCAGGATCTGAGCCTCGTCTGCAACCTACACCATGGCTCACAGCAACACCAGATCCTTAACCCCCTGAGCAAGGGCAGGGATCGAACCCTCAACCTCATGGTTCCTAGTCAGATTCGTTAACCACTGTGCCATAACGGGAACTCCTGTATGTCTTTTTTTAAAAAAAATATTTATAGTAGTCCTCTGCCCATTTTTAAATCAGATTGTTTTATTGTTGTATTGTATGAGTTCTTTGTATAATTTGGACATTAACCTTTTATTGGATGTATCATTTGGAAATATCTCTCCCATTCGGTAGGCTGCTTTTTTTGTTTCGTTGATAACTTTTTAGTTTGAAGTCTCATTTATTTATTTCGGCTATTTTTTTTTTTTTTTTTTTTTCGCTTGTGTGAAGAGACATATCCAAAAAAATTTCTAAGGCCAATTGTTGAAGAGCATACTGCTAAAAATTTTATGGTTTTAGCTTTTACATTTAATTATCTGATCCATTTTGAGTTTGTGTATGTGGTATGAGAAAGTAGCCCAGTGTGATTCTTTTTCATGTAGCTGTCCAGTTTTCCCAACATTTATTGAAAAGGCTTTTACCCATTGTATATTCATGTCACCTTTGCATAGATTGATTGCCCATATAAATGTGGGTTCCTTGCTGGGATCTCTATTCTATTCCATTGATCTATGTGTCTGTTTTTGCGCATCATACCGTGTTAGTTACTACAGCTTTTTAATATTGTCTAAAGATAGGGAGCATGATTTCTCCAGCCTCATTCTTCTTTCTCAAGATTGTTTTGGCTCTTTGGGGTCTTCTTTATTTCAATACCTATTTTAGAACTTTTTGTCTAGGTCTGTAAAAAATACCATTAGTATTTTCATAGGGATTGTACTGAATCTGTAGATTGCTTTGGGTAGTATAGTCCTTTTAACAATATTGATTCTTCCAATCCAAGAACACAGTATATCTTTCCATCTGTTTGTTTCATCATCAGTTTTTTTGCATCAGTGTATAGGAAATCAACTATTATTAGTTATTATTAGTAATTAAATATTAAACTATTAATAACTATTAAAGTTATGAATAGTGCATAGAAAATCAACTATTATTAAAGATGTGCATATTCTTCCATCCTAAAAATATTTTTCTTTTTAAAATTGTATTTTAAAATTTTCTTTTATACTTACAGAAATTAAAATCATTATTTTTTAAAGATTAGAACAAAAGTGGAATTCATTCATTCATTAAGTATCTTTTTACAGATTAAGATTTGAAAAAATAACCCTCTAGGATAGTCTGCCCCTCATTCTTCACCTTTCCTAAATTCTTAGTTTTTTCTTTTAGCATCAGTTAGAAGTTACTTCAATTGCAGGTGTCTTTCAAGTGTACTTTATTGTGCATTCTAGGTTCATGCCAGAGTTAAGCTTAAATAACATGTGTATCAGACATTAACATGTAGGACTTTTATAAAGATAGTTGTTAAAGGTAATAAATAGGATGTTATAAAAATTCAAAAAAGTATTCTAACATTTTAAAATATAGCATATTTCAGGGAAAAGTCAATCATATAAGTAGATAGAAAAATATCCTTATACAAACTTCTTAAGTTTTGAGCCAGTCTAGGAAGAGAGAAGGTACTCATTTAAGAGGAAGATTAAACATCAAAGATACAGGATGACTGATAGAGTGCCTGAGAAGACATCGGAAGAAATAAAATTTAGTGTATTTCCTTAAAACATAAAATAATTATAATGATACTGAGAATACCAGTATGATTTATATAATGCTTGATCTGTGTCAAGATCTGTTTTATCAACTCCTTTAACTCTGGTAATAACCCTAGATGTAGAGGCTATCATTACATTATCCCCATTGTATGAACATTGATTTGGAACACAGAGAAGTTAGGTAAATCTCCCAGTGTCACACAGGTGAATAGTGGAAGAATGAGATTTAATTCTACAGACCATGGCTCAAGAGTCTTTGCGTTTTACCAGATTGATAAATAGCTTCTTGCACAGGACAGGAAGGTAGGGTAAGTCCTAGTCGTCTTATTTATTTTGTTTATTTTTTTAAACTCTCTCCCTAACACCTACGGCAGACCTAGCACAAAGAAAAGCAAGGGAGAAAAGGGAGCGAAAGGAAGAAATGAGAGTAGCAGGTCCAGCTGTGTAATTTTCAGGGTCCAGTGCAAAATGAAAATCGGGGGCTCTTTGTTCAAAAATGATGTAAACTTTTAAAGCAGAATTAGAGGAACATGAAAACAAGTGATGGGCACTTAAGATTGCAAGACACTGTATGACTTCATAACTCACATGTTTATGGAGCCAGGCCTGGGGAGCTGCCTTAACCTTGGAAAGGAGATGAAGTAAATCTCTTTTTCTAGGGAAAGGTTTCCGGTTGGTTGATTGGATTTTTATTCTCAATTCTTCTGTCTCTCCTGTCATGTGACCTTACAATGCATGAAAGTGAGTAGAGTTGTTACTTCCTCACTGCCATGAAGTTGGGTTTTGTCATAAAAACTTATTTAGAAAGAGGGATAAAATTAATGCTTCAGTAGTATCAACATGGAGCATAGCCAGGACCAATCTGCCTGTTAAACTGTTCATGTGAAAGAAGATAGTTAAGGGATTATGCTAGTGATTTTTCATATTTTTTCTCATCTTAGTTTACAACAACCATTGAACCTTAGGTATTATCATGATATGCCAATCATTTTTCTTTTTATACATGAGGAAATTGAGATCCAGAGAAACTAAATACATTTTTCGAGGTTATACGGCTGCTGTATCAGTCAGCTATTACCAAATACTTGCTGTATAATAAACACTCTCAAACTCAGCAGCTTAAGACATAAAACACTAAGTTTTGGTTCACATGTCCATAAAACAGGGTTTTGCTTACACGTCTGTGGATCAACTTGTGCTCAGATCTAGACTAATCTCAGAAGGACAGCGCCTCTTCCTGCTGTAGGTTGTCTGAGCTTGACCACAGACTACAGCTTGAAGTTTACTTCATATGTTCCTGTCTTTCAAAAAACAGTCTTATCCTGACAGATGACAGGAGTGCAAGAAGCTAACCAAAGCACAGAAGCATATTTTAACATTTCTCCATATATCACACCTGCTTGAATTCTATTAGCCAAAGTAAGTTACAGGGCCAGCTATATTCAGTCAGAAGTTGTCTTCTTAAGGAATGGTTTCCTTAGCCTTTATCTCCCCAAGAATTAGTGTATAACTTCCAGTGGTGGTTGGTTATGGAGATTCTAACCTGAAAATATTATTGGGGAAGAAACCTAAATCTAGAACTAACATACTTGGGGTTAATAGATGCAAACTATTGCATTTGGAGTGGATAAGCATTGAGATCCTGCTGTTTAGCAAGGGAACTGTATCAAGTCACTTGTGATGGAATATAATGGAGGATAATGTGAGAAGAAAAATGTGTATATAGATGTGTGTGTGTGTGTGTGTGTGTGTGTGTGTGTGTGTGTGTGTGTGTGTGTGACTGGGTCCCTTTGCTGTACAGTAGAAAATTGACAAAACACTATAAACTAAATATAATGGAAAAAATAAAAATCATTTTAAAAAAGAAAGGTAAAAAAATAGAATCAGCTTTCTAAATGTGTTTTTGTATCAAATTATTTGACCATTACATGTATATATCTGAGTATGTAGAACAGTATTTAATAGTTTTGAAAATTTAAAGAATCATAGAAGCTTGATGCAAACAGAAAGGAAAATGCACATTCTTGTAAATTGGATGATTAATTGCCTCGTATTTTGTTATGGTACAAAAAAGCCCAACCTCATAGCTTTTGCATAGTGTTGCTTATCATTATGATTGCTTATTCAGTATGGAATTGAATATTATAGTTCTATAGTAAAAATGAAATATTTGCCTCGGTATGGAAGAAATCACTTTTCTGATTATGATTCATCATTTACTATGACCAAAAATAGTTATGTAAAATATTGAAGGTCAGCCTGAATATAGTCATTGAGTCATAAATTTGTAGGTAATATAAAATAAAACCTACATAGTGCCAGGAAAAGTGTTTTTATTCTTTGTTATATCTGAGTCATATTCTATGTGTATGTGCTCTAGAGCCAGGCCCTCCATGTGGAGTTTTTTTCTCACTAGTTTCAGGACAAAAAGGGAAAACATACATGTAATTTGTAATTAATTTTGGTCACACTAGTATAAGAACAGTTTTTATTATTAGTTTCCTTTGTTCTTCAATTTGGAGATGTGCCTACCATTTGGAACTAAATGCAGGAAATTGCCAACCCCATGGTCTTGTATGTAAAAATTCAGAGTGAATCACATCCTCACCCTTCTTGCTTCCAGCTTCGGGATTGTTTCCTTATATCATTTGCCAAAGCAGATCATTGTGTACCTAGATAAAGAAAGTTCTTTAAATACAATGGATCAAGAGCCCCCTCAAGACCATAGGTGGCTTTGGTATCTTTGTGCAAATTGGAACAATTCACCCCTCCAAGAAGACAGAGCTCTGAGAGTCCATAGCTTGGTTATCAGAGGACTTTTCTATGAATTGGTTAAAGGCACCTCTTTAAAGTGTTATATGTAGGCTTGGGTCAGCACAGGGCTAAGCCAGTGGAATGTAGGCTGGAATTCAGCCCCCCTTGGTTGCTGGTCCTTGTACCCTGTGCACTGAACAACCGGTGCAGCAGTATGGAGTACCTATGACTAAAAGAACTACTCCAGCCTAGGCAGTAACTTGGTTGGATTTCCAGCCCTGCCACTTACTAAGTAAGTGACATTGATCAAGTCCCTTTTTTTAAAAATTATTAGTGTTTTGAGATATGCTCTCACTTCAAGGGAAAATAGGGGAGATGTGTCCTTATGTCTTGTTTGAGAACTATATTGGTATTAGATAAGTAACATTACAGAACATTGTTACTTTATAGCAATATTTTGCAGTCTCTCAACTTAATTATGAAGTAAATATATGTAGATGAAAAACAATACCATACACTTTGTGAACCAAGCCTAAATCTAAGGATTCTTTTTTGTTTGTTTGTTTGTTTTTTTGTCTTTTTGCTATTTCTTTGGGCCGCTCCAGGCAGCATATGGAGGTTCCCAGGCTAGGGGTTGAATCGGAGCTGTAGCCACCGGCCTACGCCAGAGCCACAGCAACGTGGGATCCGAGCCGCGTCTGCAACCTACACAACAGCTCACGCAACGCCAGATCGTTAACCCACTGAGCAAGGGCAGGGACCGAACCTCATTGCTCCTAGTCAGATTCGTTAACCACTGCGCCACGACGGGAACTCCAAAGAGTTCCGTTTTTGTTTTTGTTTTTGTTTTTTTTTGCCACACCTGCTTCATGTAGAAGTTCCTAGGCCAGGGATAGAACCTGTGCTGCAATTGCAGCCTGTGCCTCAGCTTTGGCAACACTGGATCTTTAATCCTCTGCATTACAAGGGAACTTCTAAATCTAAGGATTCTTTAGGCACTGCCTTCCTCATCCTCTCTCCCCTTCCAGTCATAGTTCCTGAGCTTTACCAATGCCCTTTCTTTAAAAATAATTTATATTTCTCCCCTTTTCTCTCCCCATTCTCACTGCCTTGGTCCAGACTCTCATTATGTCTTCCTGCATTATTATAATTACTATTCATTAATTCTGAATCATGTTTCCATCTCATTAATGCATTCTCCATACGGTCCCTTTACAGTGCAGATAGCCGCTGCTTGAAGTCCTGCAGGGACAGATCTTAGTTCACAGGAATAAATCTCATTCGTGATCTGATCTTTATTGATTTTCCAGTCTCACCTTCTGTTTTCATGTTCGTCAACTGTATGGAGCTTTTTAAATACTGCCTTGCTTTTGGTGGTTCCACTCTCTCAAATGCTATACACCCAGTTTCTATGATTTCTTACCCATTCATTAAATTTCTATTTTTGTATCAAAATCAGTTCTATTCATTGGCCCCTAGGGATACACCCTTTTCTTATTTATAACAATTAATGCCATTTATATTACCTCCATTTCCTTCCTAAAGCATATAACTGTTTCTTGTTTTATAACAATGACATTTGTATTATATTTATTTACAAATTGTGGCCTCCATTTGGTGTGTACGCTTTTGAGTTAGAAGCCAAGGCCATAGTTTTGTTTTTTTTTTTTTTTGCTTGTTTTGTTTTGTATTTTTTTAAATGTCTTTAGATTCTTATATAAGACATGCCTTAAAATTGCTGTTCTGTACATTTTCCAATGACTGGCACTACTTAACACACTGTGTCTAAGTTAGGTCTTGCCTTCCGGTGTAAACAGATACAATAAAAGGAGAAATGACCTGAGATAAAATGGAGGATATAATAATGCTAGTAAAAGGAGAATGGAAAGAAAGGAGATTCTAGTGACAAGAGTTCAGGAAGAGGATAAGGAGTAGGTCTAGAAAGAAGGGACAAATTAAACAGATAGCAAGGCTGCAAAGCTCTTAGGGGAACACTTGTAACATTTGAAAAAATCCTTAATGCAGACAAAGAGATTATCTAGAGTGAATGGATTATGAGAATGAACAGGAAAATTCAGACTAAACATTTTGTATATATGGCAGCTGTGCCAGAGGAAGATATAAGCAAAGTCACAAACCAAGAGCATAAAATTAAAAGTGACTTAAGAAGTGATAGCAATAGAAATGGTCATGGGGTAAACTAAGAGCAATAATAACGTACTGTGAAGGGTTTAGTGAAATATTGTGATTAAATTTTGAATAGTAAAGAAATTTGGATTCCTTTTAAAAATAATAGCTAGTTTCTGCTAGAATTGCATAATTACTAACAAAATGGAATAAGAAATTGTAGATTACAGTCTTGGTTTGCTCTCAGATACATTATTCCTGTCAGTCAGGAGGTGAAACATCAAATTCAAGCCTCTTGTGTGTGAATGGTAACATGAAAGAAGATAATAAGAAAGGTTATGTATAAGGTAACTTGATGCGAGAAACCATCATCATTAGAATCTCCTTCACTAGCACATCATTTTAAAGATGCCAAGCTCTAGCTGGTACTTCAGAGGAGGGAAGACATGAGCCGGGCCACCTCTGTGAGAGTATCAGCACCCCTGAGCCCAGAACCAGAATTCATCACAGACTCAGCTAGATTAAATTAGAAGGAGCTCCAATGGCTTGATGGCTGGACTGACTGTGTGGTTTACTTAGGCAGAAGTAGCTTTAGGTCTTGCGACCAGGTAAGATCAGTGTTATTTCTCCACATTCATCTATTAAGGTTTTTTGTATGACTGAGCTTGATTTCCCACCATCATACTTGTTCTTATTTTCTCCCACGCAGGAGGATTTTTGTCATTTGTTAGTTTTTTAATAACCAAAGTAATTTAATTTTTAAATTGATCTGTATTGGTCATTAAATATCACATCCTTTATTACTACAGTGTAAGTTTTACTATGGATCAGCCAGCGGTCTGAACTTCTAAGGGCCGGTCACTGTTACTGTTCTTACATTGAAGTAATTGTGCACATGTGAGATAGTTCGAATACTATAAAATAGTTTATATTTGTAGTGTCCATATATCTAAAAATGTCCAGTTTAACAGATTCTAAATGTTCCCAAACAATCAGCTTCTTCTAAAATCACTAGAAATGTGTCATGTTACAGTGGTGAGAGCTGACAGTTGCAGGGGTTTACTTATGAGTTAGAAGTTGTGTTTAGTTATTTACATGCACCTCTCATTAATCCTTACAGTATCTCTCCGAGGTAGAAAGCATCATTATTGTCACTTGTCTGAAGAAGGAGCTGAAATTTAGAGAAGACAAACCCTTGTGTTGCTAAACCTTTAGTAAGAGGAGGAGCAAGTTCAAATCTAAAGAGAAAGCCCAGCTGTGAACCAACATGCTGCTGGAAAACCTTACCTCAGTGAATGAATTCATGATTATTTGATTTTTATGTTAGGCTGGGAAGATGCCTTTTGAGTGGAAAGCTCTTATTACAATGAGGCTCTGCATCTGGCTTTGTGTTTAGGGAGTCAATAACTGCTTAAAGGCCAGGCTGTGATTACAGACTGGACTTTTCCTCAAGGTCGTCTTCATCTACAAGGCCTCTCTCTCAGTCACTGCTCCTTATCCTGACCACCTCATAGGACTAAAATACGGCTGGTATTTGCAGTTAGGAAGTTCCACTTGTGAACTCCATTTATTGGAAAGTTGTAAGATCTCTCTTTAAATTGTGCTATAACTGAGAGAAGTAAAAATGAGTATTATAATGAAAAGTAATAAGAATTACTTTATATAAATTGTATTTATTATTTATTTATTTATGGCTGCACCGGCAGTATATGGAAGTTCCCACGTCAAGGACTGAATCTGAGCTACAGCTGTGGCAACACTGCATCTTTTTAACTTACTGTGCTGGGAGGGGGATCCAGCCTGTGCCTCCGCAGTGACCTCAGCCACTGCAGATGTAGTCTTAACCCACTGCGCCACAGCTTTATCTCCCAGTTATTTTATGTTCTCTGATCTGGAGAATAGAACTAGAAAAAATTTAAAAGTCTTCTTACTCAAATTTATTTCAAAGTTTTATTGCACAAAAAGGGCATGTTAATCAAATTATCAGTGAATTAGTTTGAATGTAAAGAAACAAGCAGTGTCTGTTGAGGGAGGATTTAAAAGAAGAGATGATTGAATTGGCAGAAAACCAGACACAAAGATTATAGGACAGAATTGAGATCCCAGAAATAAACCCCCACATATATAGACAACTAATTTATAGCAAAGGAGACAATAACATAAATGGAAAAAGAAATGCCTCTTTAGTATGGTGCTGGGAAAACTGGACAGTCATATCTAAAAGAATGAAACTAGACCACTCTTTTATGCCATACACAACAATTAACTCGAAATGTATTTAAGATGTGAATGTAAGCCCTGAAACCATAAAACTCCTAGAAGTATGGTTAGTGTACTATTGATTTTAACAATTTCTTTTTGGAGATGTCTTCTCAGATAAGGAAAACAAAAACAAAAATAGACAAATGGGATTAGGTCAAACTAAAAAGCCTTGGCACACCAAAGGAAACCATCAACAAAACAGAGAACAACAAAAGAGTAGGATATTTTTCAAATCAGATATCTGATAGGGAGTTAATACCTGAAATATGTAAAGAACTCAATAGCTCAACAATAGCAAAAAAAATTTTAATGGGTAGAGGATATGAATAGAATTTTTTTCCAAAGACATGCAGATGGCTAACAGGACATGAAAAGATGTTCAACAGGGAAATGAAAATCAAAACCACAGTATCACCTCACAACTGTCAGAATAGCCATTATCAAAACAACAAGAAATAATAAGTGTTAGAGAGAATGTTGATGGGAATGTAAACTGTGGAGCCATAATGGAAAACAGTATGGAGATTTCTCAAAAAACCAAGAGTAGAGTTACCACATGGCCCAGCTTTTTCCACTTATGACTATCCAAAAAATATGAAAATACTCATTCAAAAAAACATATACTCCCTATGTTTATCACAGCATTATTTATTATAGCCAAGACATGGAAACAATCTAAGTGCCCAGTGATGCAATGCAGTTCTACCCAACCATAGGAATTCCCATTGTGGCTCAGTGGTTTAAGAACCTAGTGTAGTCTCCATGAGGATGTGGGTTCAATCCCTGGCCTCATTCACTGGGATAAGGATCTGGCATTGCTGCAAGCTACGGCATAGGTCTTAGATGTGGCTTGGATCTGGTATTGCTGTGAGTGTAGGCCTGCAGCGGCAGCTCTGATTCAACCCCTAGTCCTGGAACTTACATATGCTGTGGAAAAAGAAAAAAAAAGAAAAAATTACTCAGCCATAAAAATGATTAAATCTTGCCACTTGTGACAGTGTGGATGGACTTTGAGGATATTATGCTAAGTAAAATAAATCAGATGGAGAAAGAAAAATTTTGTATGTTTTCACTCATACCTGGAATATTAAAAAAAATCATAAATAAATGAACAAACAAAACAAAAACAAACATACATAGAGAAGAGATTGACTCTTTGCTAGAGGGGAAAGGGTGAGGTGAAATGAAGAGGGGAAATGTGTAAATGGGTCAATTATATGATGATGGATGGAAACTGGACTTTTGGTGGTTGAGCACACTGTAGTGTGTAGGACAGAAGTGAAATTATAATGTTGTACATGTGAAATTTAGATAATGTTATCAACCACTGTTACTTCAATAAAATTGTTTAGTAAATAAACAAGATATTATTTTAGGAAGTCATAGAGAAGATGTAACTTGAGGCGAAAAGTTAAATAAATAAATCTAAATTAAGTTTAAAAACCTGTGAAGAGTCACATTAAAAAAAAAAAAAAGATTGAGATTTCATTATAGTGAGACTTTAAACTTGATGAATGTAGGAATTGGGTTTGTTTTCACCATTTTTGCCCAGCACGTAAAATTCATTTAATGAATATCTGCCAAATTAATGAATAGATATATATCTCTGAAAGGGCAGGTGGAAAGTTGAAAGCCAAAGCTTGAAAAAGCAGAGTGAACCAGGGCACATTGGCAGCAAATTCTGAATGAAGATGTTTGGGTTAAGTTTAAAATAGAGAAGGTAATAGAACTTGGTTTCTTATACTGTAGGGAAAAAAACTGTTCCCTCTTTTTAGTTGCAGTATTTGGAGATTAAAATATTTCATTCATCTCACATGGCACCTGCTCAAGAACATCCCTCTTACATGAAAAGACTCAGGATGGGAGAAATTCACTGTCTACTGATAACTACTTCTGTTCTTCTGGTCAGAAAGAAACATATTGTATAGTTACTGCCCTTTTTAAGCCATGGCAGATGCTCCATTTCCCCAAGCACCTAAAGGTTACATCCTAGGTATCCTTTCTTTATCTTCTATCAGGCAGCATTTATAAACTCTGCCCAAATAAGAACTTAGAATCTGATTTTTCTTAATTTTTGAGGGAGAATTTTGTGTATCTTTTTCCTGTTGAGTTTTTGTAAGAAATAGACTATATTGGCATAATGTTTATGGATTTTAGTATTGTACTTGATAGTTTAACTTAAGACCTTGTAGTCATATTGATTACTGAAGAGTGAAAGCTTCAAAGATTAAAAAACAAAAGTTTAACCATGAGAGAATGTTATGCTCTAAAAAAATTTAATTTCTCTTTCATTATTACTTGACACAGAAATCTTTCAATGTGAAGTAACTCTTCCATTTAAGTTTGTGATTTTGATCTTTGTGTTATTTTGTTGTTAAGGAAATCATAACTAATCGCTTTATTATGCATATCTCAGTTTCCCAGGACCATTTTCCTCAGTGAATGTTCATTTCAGACCCATGGAAACCTTCCTTTTGTTGCTCCCTATGATGCTGTGCATTTTCTTTTTATTATCTTATTATATACAAATTTCAATTTGCATAAATAAGTAATATATTATTTAGTGATATTCTAATGTTTACAATTATTTCACTATTGAATTTTAATGGTTTCTAAATGCATGTAATAATTTTTCTTCAAAAGTCCCTATAAAAATAGTCATTATTTATTTATATTTAGAAAATTTATCTCATTCCTTTCTAAAAAGATGAGAACTTAATAGGTATTACACAAAGTTTCTCTTGCTGTATCTATCTAGTTCATTATTAGCTTGTTCCTTTGAAATTAAACAAATAGAATATGTGTTAATGCATGTATTTATTATTTGAGATCTTGATTTGTTTTTCACTCAAATCAGTTTTTCTTCTTAATTTTCTCTATCAAAACCTGAACTTCTCTCAACCTCACTTTCAAAAGGCAAATTATGTTAATTTTCAAGTGGGGATAAATTACAGTGTTTAAGCAAGTGAGATGCATAGCTTTAGTTGCTAAATTCTTATTATAGCTTCAGTTCTTGGTAATCAGCAGTATCGTTGGCAACTTAATGATAAGAAATTAATTATTAAAAATGTACTAACACAGCCTATAGTAAGGAAGTACCAAATTCCATAATCATATGTCAGTAGGAGGTTAGTCTTGACCTTTGGTATAATTCTGTATCCTCTTTTGGCAAGTATTATTATTTTTAAATTTTATCATATCCCCCCTTGTCTTATTGGCTATCCTCCTTTCCCCCTACCCCTCTACACTTTTCAACTCTTCTCATTTTCATTCACCTCTCTCTCTCTGTCTCTTCCCCCTGCCACTACCTACCTACATCATCTCTCTGCATGAATGTGCAGACACAGATTTAACATAGCCTGACTATCCTTGTCCTCAATGCAATAAGAAAGATGTAGGCTGTCAGGATTTGCCCTCATTCTGCAATAGGCTGATGGGACTTTCAAGGGAATCTTCCATATGAAGCTCTTTCTTTTCCTCATAGTCTTTTGAAGAGCTGTGGAGTTAACTTATTAAAGCTCTACCTCTGCCATTACATTGTGGATTGGATCATTGACAAACACCAATTATAGTAAGACAGCAACACTGCCCTGGGTCCTCCTTTCTCAGAAGTTTATGTCTCTGTCAGTTGAGGGCCTGGCATGTCTTCCATGTCCATGCAGGAAGAGGGGTCCTGTTAATTGTGGTAGGGAAAATAGCCAGTTCAGCTCATGAAATCTTGTACTGAAAGTTAAAAGTCTGTAATCAAACTTTATCTTGAAAGTCTCTGTAATGGCTTTCAGCCTTAACCTGATTTAGAAAATCTTCCATTGAAGTACTCCATACACTTTATTTTCCTAGAAGAATCTGATATAAGATTTTCTTTTCTATCATTCAGATGATATCCCTCCACCAGGTTGGTGAAAGAGGCTTTTGTGAGCTATATAATATAATATAATATAATACAATACAATACAATACACTTGCCAGTTTGTCCCTAAATCTAGAGGTGAATAATTCGGTAATTTGGGGGACTAATCATTTTACTTCTCTTTTCATCAAGTATTGACTGCAAATCCATTGTTCCAATTCTGAATATGTGCTGGAGGAGTTAAAAAAATTGTAAATGAGTAGTCTCTGTACTCAGATGGGCCCTACTGTTAAAGAAAAAAAAAAGTATAGAGAGAAACATTTATATAACTGTTCAGATAAAAAATCTTGTGATGATAAATATCAGTGAGGAAACAAAATGAAAAAAGTGACAGAGAAATTACTGTAAGGGGTAGAATGCCAACTGCTTCCTGATCCATTTTTCATTGCCTCCCAATATTCTAGGGGCACAGAACCAGCCGTGCTCTTGATTGCTTTTAGCTACTCAGGGAGAATGAGCTGGACCACAGGCGTGTGTGCAGCCCTGCAGGAGCCTTCTTAGAGGCCCCCACCTACTTAAAAGATAAGCAGAACTGAGAGGCTGGATTATAAATAAAACAAAAGAACTAGGGAATTTTATTGATAACTCATCCCTCTGTTGGAAGCGTTAACCACATTTTTATGCCTGTACCTTCATCTGGATGATATTTTTTATTGACTCTATTCATTAAAGACAGATAAAGGAAGACAGCTGAATGTGAGGAAGCATCCTATTAATACAAAACACTGTCTTAAAAATTTGTACTTTTCAGTTTGTCCGGCTGGGAATAGACATGACTATATATAAGACATATCCTTAATTTATTAAACAAATGAGATGTCAACTACAAATTTGAGAACTATAGCTATACTTATACTAATTCTTTCCTAACAAATCCACTTTTATTTTCATAAAATGAGTTTTCTGACTTTAAGGGAAAGAAAATGTGCATACATGGAACATATGGACTGTACTAGTTTAAACATTGAAATTAACCATCCTGAGACTTTGTTGTATAAGTAATCTGAGGACTTAAACATTAATGTGATGAGTTGTACCTCTTAGGAAGCATTTTTTGCAATTCAGTGTGGTGTGCACTGCAACCTTCCCGCCTATATCTGCCTGTCTGTCTCACTGATGCTTGTTTATTGTCATCTGAGTGAAGCAGGATGTATTTCACTCCATTTCCGAGTTCAAGCATTTTAAGATCAGTTTGAGAACTAAATTTTTTTTCTTAGTTTTTCTCTTAACATAGAGAAAGCAACTAGTTATTCCAGGGGAAAATGGTAGTTTTTCTGAGAATTTTAGTCTTTTAGCTTATCATGCTTACTTGTATTTTACATTTATTTGGAATGAATTAGTTATTTGCAGGTTAATATTAGAACTTAATAATCATCTATAATATATGTTACTGGAAAATTATGTACTTACTTGCCAATGAAAACTGTAGGTAATTAAATATCTGGGTATTTAGATATTTTAATTTGATATTCAGAAGTCAAACTGATGGTAATTTTGCACTCTCTGAAATGGAGTTTCTTCTAAAAATCTGTTAAGTAATTGTGTACAAAAATACAAATTGTATAATTTTGATCAAATCCCCTGATAAGTATGTCTCTATTTTTTTCTTTTGCGCAAAGGAGAAAATATGATCTCTCTTATTTGTCAACATTGTTGTGAATAGTATATGTGAAAATGCTTTGAAGGCAGTTCCCATTGTGGTACAGTGGAAATGAATCCAACTAGTATCCATGAGGATGCAGGATCAATTCCTGGCCTTGTTCAGTGGGTCAGGGATCCGGCCTTGCTGTGAGCTGATGTAGGTTGCAGACACAACTCAGATATCATATTGCTCTGGCTATGGCGTAGGCTGGCAGTTGCAGCTCCAGGTCAGCCTCTAGCCTGGGAACTTCCATATGCCATGGGTGTTGCCCTATAATGCAAAAAAGAAAGAAAGAAAGAAAGAAATTGCTTTGAAAAAGTTTATCATTGTATTTATTATTATTTTTAAAATTATCTTTACCATAATTCTAAAAATGGTGATAAGTTTATACAGTAGAATGCAAAAGCAAAATAATACCAAAATAATTTATTAATTTTGAGGTAGCAACAGAATAGCATATGTAGAATTAGAAGCAATGTAGACAACAGGCAGTATAATCAATATGCTAACTTCCAAGAAAATTACATAAATTGTCATCAGGCACAATGTCATAGAATGCAATCAGAGGAACTGCACAACTCTGGGAGCCTTTCATGGTAAGTGCTATGTAATAGGCACAGATCTATTCATAGTAAGGCATCTAAAGAGCATCTATCATGCATTTACAAAATTCAAAAATAGTCTTAGTGTTTTTCCTGAATATTCAAGATAAATATTAGTATTACAGAAAAACATTAGTACACGTTTACTCGAAATTGACCAACTTTCACTTCACTTCTCTTGTTTGTAGTATAGGATGTTGATAGCATGCAGTTAGTAGATAGGGCATTTAGGCTGTTCAACAAACAAGTTGCCATGGAAGAGAAAAAACAGTGATCATTTTCCTTTTCATGACTTTCTCTCTCTTGTTAGTGAGAAAAAAATAAAAAAAGATGAAGAAACCGAATAGCAATTTCCTGTTCTCAAAGAAGGCATACTCTTGGATTTATTATAAGGAGGGAATGTGCAAGAAAAGGGTACTTAGCATAAAATCATTTCGTATTCAGGTAATAAAGTTTCCTAAGTAGTGAGAAAGGTTCAGTGCTGCCTGCTTTTCAGCACTGGTATGACTGTGGCAAAGAACTGTAGATGATCTCTCTCTGAAGGGTCAAACAGACAGCAAAATTGAAAGTTCCCTGAGGAAAAGTTGAAGCTTGTGTAAGAAACTTTACAAGTATATGCCTCTTCTCCTTTTCCCCACTGAAATAATCTTACAGATGCAGTGAGAGATATTATGAACCACCCACAGTTCCTTGAATTTTACTTCATTCGAGGTAGTGCACTTCTTTTACTGATAGAATGATATGAGGCATTTTATCTCAGCTGAATCCTGGTGTTCTTTGAGCTGAAGAAATTTGCCATTTTCTGCACTGCAGCAAAGCCACAGTAAGGAGATAGTGGAGTGAACTTTATATTTTTGTGGAGCCGTGTGTAATATACACGAAGAGACCCTAGGCATAGAGGCATCTATCCATTTCAGAAATATTTGATTCAAGTTTCAGAAACCAAAAGTCACCTGAAGCATTTATTGTTAAATGAATGGCACAGCTCAGCAGGGATATGCAAAGATCTATTCCCTTGAGGATATTAAAGCTCATTCTCTTAGGGCAGGAAACACATCTTTCTGAAGAGTCACAGAATAGAGATGGAGGAGAGGTGAGAGGCTGTGTTGGGAAGAATTTTTTGTATAGCCAGTATCACCACAGCATAAATGGTCACAAAGTCTTACATGCTTGGATTGATTTCCTCTTTAAGATACAGCTTTAAGAAACACGTTCTATATATAGAACTTCCAGTTCTGTAGAAGAGGATTACTGAGAAGGGCTGAAAGGCTTAATTGCACATGACATGCTTCTACAGTTATGTCTCAAAAAACTTTCTGTGTTACCTGTCTTTTTAGAAAAATATTACTCATTGTTGGCCTTTTTCTCACTCTAATGGAGCAAAAAGAGATAGTACTTCTAAAGAACATGAATAAATGTTATTGAAGTGGTAACTTTTATATTGAAAATAAATTCTCTTTGAGTAGCGCCCATGTATTCAATTAATAAATAGATACAGACAACTGCCATACATTCTTGGAGTGTTCCTCTGTGCTGGTGAGACCTCCACACACTCTCCTCATATAAAACTGAGAAGAATTAGGGCTGTTCCCTTAATGGGAGAAGTAGGAAGAGACCCACTTTCTTAATCTTGTCAGGCAATGGATAAAGGTAAAATAATAAAAATAAAGTGTCTCCCTGAGAATTATTAGCAATAGGTATTCCTTGCATGGTGTGGGGACTACCATTCATACTAACTGTATGGCTCTGAAAACTGTAACCCTAAAATTTCATATAAAGTGATCATGGGAAGTTGGTGTCCAAAGCATGTAACTGAAATAAATGCAAAACCATGCTATAGGGAGAAAAATATGAAATAGACAACTTTAAGTCTTCTCACAGAAAAAGCTTCAAAGAACATGAATTAACAAACAACATAATGCTAAATATACAGACAAACAATCAACTATGAAAAATGTTTTAAAAATGAAGATCAGGAGTTCTCATTGTAGCTCAGTGGTAACGAACCTGACTAGTATCCATGAAGATGCGGATTCAATCCCTGGCCTCACTCAGTGGGTTAAGGATCTGACGTTGCCGTGAGCTGTGGTGTGGGTCCAGACATGGTTCGGATCCTCTGTTGCCATGGCTGTAGTGTAGGCTGGCAGCTGCAGCTCCGATTTGATCCCTAGCCTGGGAACTTCCATATGCTCCAGGTGCAGGCCTAAAAAGCAAAAACAAAACAAAACAAAAAGAGGAATCAAGGTTGCAAAAACTGTACATAATAAAATTATTATATACAGAATGTAAAATAAATGTCTTTAATTTCTTTAAACAAACAACCAAAAATGATGGAGTTGAAAGTATGGGAAGACATAAATGACTATAAAAATGCCGGTTATATTTGAAACAGAACTAAACTGAACTTATGGAAATGAAAAACATAATAATTAAAATTATTTTCAACAAATGGATTTATTAAACTGAAAAACTGAAGAGTAGATAGAACTAAAAAGATATTTTGGGTACAGGACATTATATGTAAGCAATCATCTAGGTTGAAGAAAAAAAGAGAGAATGAAGAAAAAAACGTAAGTTAAGAATAAAGGATAATTAAGTTCCAACATATGCCTAGGTGAAGAAGAGAATTTAGAAAATGATGAGGAAACAATATTGAAGATAAAAGGAGCTGAACCACTTTCTAGAAATTATGAAAGATTTTGGTTGCACAGAAAACAAAAGCAAAAAAAAAAAATGAGTCCACATTTAAATACAGTAGTCTGAAGCTATAAAGTGGTAATGACAAAGAAATCTTATGAATAGCCAGGAAAATACAGATGACCAAAAGATTTGATTCACTTTTAAATTTTTAATGGCAATAGTTGAAGGCAGAAGCTAGTGAATCGTAGTTTAAAGCTATGAATACTTGCAAACTAAAATTATATCCTTTAAGCTTAACATTCAAAAATACAGGCAAAATAAAGGTATCTTCAGAAAAACAGAAATTGAGAAAATCCAATACCAACAGATAGGCCCTAAAGGAACTGATAAATTACACACTTCCAGAAGAAGGAGCATAATTGTGTTAGAAAAGTGCACAAAGGACTAGTGAGCAAATAAAATAATAAACATGGAGGAAAATGTAATCAAGTGTTGATTGTATAAAATTTAACAAAAATAGACAATTTCTTTCATGTTAGAAAAATCAAGTTACAAGCAAAGCCCTTGAAAGCAATTGCACTTAAGTCTAGGGGTAGATGATCATAGGTAAAGATTTAGATTGTTGTATTAGTCTGAAAAAGGATAAAAATATTGATTTACCAACAGACTAAGTAAAAGATGGATTTTTCAGGAGTTCCCTTCATGGCTCAGCGGAAATAAATCTGACTAGTATCCATGCGGCTGCAGGTTCAATCCCTGGTCCCACTCAGTGGGTTAAGGATCTGGCATTGCTGAGAGCTGTGGTGTAGGTAGCAGATGTGGCTTGGATCTGGCATTGGCTGTGGCTGTGGTGTAGGCCAGAGGCTACAGCTCAGATTCAACCCCTAGCCTGGGAACCTCCGTACGCTGTGGGTACAGCCCTAAAAAAAGAGAGAGAGAGATGGATTTTCAAACTTCTAGTCAACTAAACTAAAGCAAAAACTAGAGAATAACTAAAAGGAAAGAAATGGGAATATATATATTCTAAACAAGGTGGTATATGGAATGAGGGTGGGTGTGGGGAGAATCTTGGTAAATATAACTGAGAGGAAAAAATATACCTAAGTGAAAACAGGATGAATTAAAAGCATAAGGTAAGACAGCAGAATTAGTCCAAACAAATAGGTGATCTCAGTCAAATGAATGAAATCTCTAGTTCAAAGAAAAGTTTGCCAGATAAAATAATAAAGCAAGATACAGGGCATACATTCAATACACAAAGATACAAAAATATTGAAGGTAAAATTATGAAAAAACTATATAGCAGGCATACACCAAAATAGAACAAATTTTTAATTAGACAAAATAGACTTAAAGGAAAGCATTATTAGAGATTAAGAGGATTATGACATATTGATAAAATCTTAAATCTCCAGGGCAATATATATTATTTCTGACCTTGTGTCAGCTACTAATAATTTTCAAAAAGCCAAAATTAAACAAGGGTAAATTGACAACCCTCAAAGTAGATTTTAAACTCCATATCCCTATCATTGATAGAACAAGGAGATAAAAAAATAAGTATATAGCAAATTTGTAAAACATAAACTTGATCTAAAGACATATATAGAACACTGCCACCAACAAGTGGAAAATACATAACAATTTCCAAGAAAATATAAAGTAATATCCAAAAATCCTCAGTCTTCTAGATTATAAAATGTGTCAACATATTTCAGAGAATCAGTATTATAATCAGTATTGTATTCTCAGAACATAATTTTAACTAAAAATCAATAATATGAAATACCTACAAAACTCCTTTTGTTTGGAAATTTTTAAAAACATTTAAAAAATCTCATGAGTCAAAGAAATAATAGTGAGAATTCTAAAATTTGAAATGAATAGTAAAAATATCACATGTCCTACTTAGGCGGGCATTACAGGACTAATTAGAAGTAAATAGCCATTTGAGTTATCATGAAGATTAAAATAGAGATACTAGGAAAGAAAAAGGTGAATATTATGTAAGCATTATATTTGAGAAGTTAGGTTTATAACAATGATCCAAGCAAATTAGAAATAAGGAGATAATAATGATAAGACCACTCATTATTTTTTTAAAAAAGTGCATAATAGGATCAAAAAGATCAATAGTTGGCTCTTTGAAGTCCCTAAAATAAGGTACTAAAAATTCTATAAGCTGACAATGCAAGACCCTAATAAATAACATTGGAGGAGAGATATGATCATATTTTCAGATACTACAGAGAATAGGAAAAAAATAAAATGAACAAGTTCCTTAAAAAATACATTTGCTGAAATTCAGCCAGCAAAAATCTGGAAACCCCTCAAACTGTTAAAAATAAAGGGAAATGTATGGCTTAGAGAGCATGCAACCTAAATGAAAAACAAAAAATGTTTCATCTTATTTTCTGAGGCTTTTATAGTTTTGATCTCCAAATCTGACAGAAACAGTTGGAGAAGAAAATATTACTTATCAGTCTCACTCATAAAAGTCAATGCAGATTTTTAAAATTTAACAAAAATTAAAACTATTAAAAAAGATAATACATCATAAACTGAATTTATCCCATGAATATACTGGCTCACACTTTTAAAATGTGTTTACCATATCACCTATAGTTGCAGAAAATAGTTTAGTAGCATTCAGTCATCACTTGTGACAAAAAATTCTCAGCAAAGTAGAATAGAATTCCTTTCTCAATGTGAGTTTTCCACCAAAAACTTTAGCAAACTGCAGACCCACATGAAATGGTGTAGTTGCATGTACAGTGGACTACTTCATATAAGGTCTTTGAGCATCTGTGGATTTTAGTATCATCAAGGGTCCTGTAACTAACTCCCTGCTTATACCCAGGGGCAACTATATGTATTATTGTCTTAGTTTTTCTTCCTGTTGGCATCCCCATGTTGAAGAAACCTTGTGGAAGTCTTTTTTTTTTTTTTTTCTTTTTTTTCCCCCCATCTATGTTTGGTGTAAAATGGCTTGGAATCAGAGTGTGTTTAGGTGTCTGAGATTTAGATTGCTTTCAGTGCTTCTCCCATCAGTAAGGAGGGTTGGATCTGCCTAGAAGCAGTCAGTATTGCACAGGACTTATTGGATGATGTGGGAGCAAGAGATTTAGAATGGCTCAGCTCTAACTCAGCCTCAGAGGAGAGATCTTCATAAAGCCTGCAGGTCTCAACTGCTATTTCTGGTTCTTCAAAATTCCCGCTGGGGGACTAGATTGTATGTACTGTCCCTTGCGCTGGGTGCAGCTGGAGTTGTCTGCCATACTTTTCAAACTTCAGTGGATGTTTCAGTTTCCAGGGCTCTGGTTAGAACGCAGAGATGAATTCACTGGATTTGGGGTGGGGCCAGAGTTTCTGCCTTTTTAACAAGTGATGCCACTGCTGCTGCTCTACATTTTTAAGTAATGCATTACAGATAGCAGAGTAAATTTTTAAAAAGGTTCTTAGAATAGTTCTTTCAATTAGCATATTTTATTGATGGAACCTAAAGGAGAGTTTCACTTCCAGGCACCTTTTTCAGAAGTATTCGTTACATTAAATGTCTTTAATTAGCTGCCTGATATAGTTCATGTCACAGATACACTGAAATCAGTGAAGTGTTTTATCTTTTTTTAAAAAAATGCTAGCATGGAAGGAGATATCATAGTATCACAGAAAATAAACCAGAGAAAAACTCTGAACTTGGTAAACATGAGACTAAGGTGCTAATCTCAGGTCTATAACAAATAAGTTATGATTTAAATTATCGAAATCTCGATTTCTTAATCTGAAGAACTAAGAGTTGAACGAGCTTCATGATTTCTCTGGATTTCTGCAGACCTACACTACCATGATTATAAAATTTTCATAATTACAGTAGTGTTGAGGTAGCTCACATGTGTGATTTTAGATTATTTATATAGAAGTGAAGGAGCAACGTACAGAGTTGAGTCCAGGCAATTACATCCATCATTGAGAAACATAATGAGTATTTTCAGTTAGGTTCTTGGTATTAGATGATCAGATTCACTGGAAATAGATCAGTTCACCTTTCATCTTTCTAGTCATTGCCATACATTCTGTTAACTAGACGTAAAAAGAAGGCAACATTGCAGTAGAAAAACATCCCTGTATTGTGAGCATTAATATCACCTCACAGTCCTCATTATCCAGTTTCTACAACTACTATAAAAAGCATAAAATTCAAAAGATATTTATACTCCAAGTTTTTTGAACTGCTTGAAAAAAATGAGGTTAGAATTTGTAATTTTCTTGAGATTTCTTTGATTTCCGAGACCGAATTAATTTAAGAAAATCAAATAAGCAAACATAGTCGTTAAATTAGGAGTGGATTTTAAGGTTATTGACCTAAAGACTTTTTAAAAATTTATATTCTATAATGTCTTCTTTGGGACATTATAGAAAAACTATATTTTATATATTTTAAATAGTTCACATTATAGAAAAGGAGAGAAAGAATGGAACAGTTTAAATGATGCCATTTTATCTTCAAAGTGTTTAGGAGGAAGACTGATGTTCTTTCCTGCAAAGTAAATTGGCCTAATAATTTTAGCATGGTGAAAATTATGAAATCTAAGAAATCTTTTAACATATTTCTGTACATATGTATTAATAAAAGAATCTCTCTAACCTAAAATAGACTTGCCTTTGCATGCATTTATGATATGAAAGTCAAATGCTAAATTAAGAAGGAAAAAGATAAAGCAAATTGAGCATGAAGATAAAGCAGATGTTTCTGATACTGTATAGACCTAGCAGAGCCAGTCCTGGTTATGATGGCAGAGATTTGTCACTGGAGTCACTGCTCTGCCCCCTTCCCCATGATCCATGCATCTCAGATTACTTGGTCCTAATGCAGACTTCCTTCTCCATCCTACTGTGGTTTTCCTTTTCTTTTCCTTTCTCAACTACTGAACCCCACTAAATGGTATCTGCCATATATTCTCTGTACCTTTAAGATATGGATCTTGTCTAAGTATCTAAAATTTGGTGACAAAGTTGGACTCATTTGCGAGCTTTAAGAAATACTTTTTAAGAAATACTCATTTGGGTGCCTAAGTCCAAGCCCTAGAGATTCTGGTTTAATTGGTCTGAGGTGTGGCCTGGGCTTTGGAATTTTAAAAAACTTTCCAGGTGACTCATGTGTAATTTGAGAACCACTGAAATTTACCAACACTTGTGTGGTGTGGGTTTGGTCCCTGGCCTAGAACCTGGGAATTTCTGCATGCCACAGGGTATGGCAAAAAAAAGAAAAGAAAAAAAGAATACATCTTGGAAGTTGTTATCTACCGCAGCTAATGCATGTTAACTAACTAAACATAACCTAAGACCAAGCAATTTATAATACGTGACTTGTAAGAGAATTTTTATAATGGCATTATCTATGAATTAAAAAAAAAAAAAACTGGGGGGAGAAAACCCAAATATCCAACAACAGAGGAAAGGATAAAGAAATTGGTCCATTCATGCCAGGAATACTCTATAGCAATGAAGAAAAACTACTTCATGCAACAATATGGTTGAATCTCACAGGTAAAATGTTGCATAAAATAAACCAGACTCAAAAGAATGCATTGTGTTTACATGAAATCCAGGAGCATGCAAAACTTACCTATAATGATGGTGTTCACAGGAGTGGTTACCTTTGGGAGATGATTGTTGACTGGGTCACAGCCCAAGAAAATGTGTTAGAGTGTGGAAGTGCTTTATATTTTTATCTGGGAGCACAACTGTGTAAACATGGAACTGCACACATGACTTCTGCACTACAGAAAAGCTGTCTTTCCATCAGAGTACATTAGGTATATGTATGCATGGGTGTGAGTATACGTGCATACATTTTTTTTTTTTTTTTAACCTAACAGGACAGAAACCTGAGTGAGCAAGACCTTAGGACATCATAAATATTTGTAGAAGCATAAAGAAGGGTTAATTGTGACCTCAGAAGATATAGTTAGCACCCTAGATGGCTGTGCCACTTACTTTCGTGCTGAGATAACTATTTTTCAACATTTGCCTGTCTTTGGGGGATGCAATAGAATTAACTTTTTTTCTGTAACTTAGATAACTTTCCTTCACAGTCTAAAGGTAAAGGAAATGGAGCATACTACTGTTACAATATGTGGTTTGTACATAAGGATCGCAGGGCCTAAAACTTTACACTGCCCGGATGTACTCTTCCCCACCTTTAAAAATATATTTGTTCTCGCTCAGTGACTTTGGGCAAATTACTTACCACCATCAATTTGAAGGTTTCTGATATGTCCTAACCATCCTCATTTACATCCTGCGCAATGTAAGTTAAGTGTAACTAAGTGGTACTGAGCTAAGGAGGATTTTCTGAAAGAATGTCTAGATATTAAGGTTCAGTTATTTCTTAGTCAAGACAAAGATTTTAGAGAATTATTCTTTTAAATTGTGCAGTCTCGGTGTCAATTCAGTGATTTGTTTTCTATTAAAATCTTTCTCTCTTAGCAGAGGCGTCCTATTTGACGTTGGTAAGATATGTCTGGAGGTGAGGATAGCAATGATAGTGTGAGGTGACAGTGTGGACATAAAAGTCTGAGGAAAAACATGTATCACTCTCAGATAAGTACTAACTTGTCGGCTTGAGAAACAAACCAGCAACTTTGTTTTAAAAAATAAAGATGTCATATAAGGACAGGAGAAGGTAAATGGAGAAAATCTGCATCATAACTATGTTATATAAGTTTAAGCTGAGGTAAAAATCATGGTTTCGATATGTATCACTAGTACATAGTTCATGAAAGGATTTAAGTCATATTAAATCCTATATTTTTATATAAACCTGAAAAGAAATTTATTTCACGACATATGAATATAATATCTCCTTTTGTGTATCCTATAAAAATCACTTAGACCACATAAAAAATTATTTTCATGGGTGTAAAATGAAGTAACTGAGTGATTGATGTTAGAGTTTTATCCACTTGCATGATCAAACGGTTATATTGAATCTCCTGAGGAATCCTTATTTGAAAAATATACTAGAAAAACAAGTATCAACGTAATGTTTTTAAATTGCTATCAAATGTATGTCAAATAGATTGATCTCTTTATAAAAATAGTTGCATATTATGAATCTTGTCCTGATAGAACATCAGATTTTATTTTATACAATCTGAATCCTAAGTTAAGAACTTACTTTTTGGAGTTCCTCTTGTGGTACCATGGGTTAAGGATCCTGCATTGTGGAAGTTCCCACTGTGGCCCAGTGGGCTAAGAACCCGATTAGTATCCATGAGAACGCAGGTTCAATCCCTGGCCTTGCCCAGGGAGTTAAGGATCGAATGTTTCCACCGGCTGTGGGGTAAGTCTCAGACATGACTCAGATCTGGTGTTGCTGTGGCTATGGAGTAGGCCTCAGCTGTAGCTCTGATTCAACCCCTAGCCTGGGAACATCCTTATTCTGCAGGTGCAGCCATAAAAATAAAATAAAATAAAAAGATCTGGCATTGTCTCTGTAGTGGCACAGTTTCCATTCCGGGCCTAGTGCGGTGGATTAATGATCCCATCTTGCCACAGCTGTCGTACAGGTGAGGTTCAATCCCTGGCCCAGGAGCTTCCATATGCTATAGGTATGGCCAAAGAAGAACAACAAAAAAGAATTTACTTTTTATCTTTTTCAATATATCTAAACGTTGCTAGCCAAAAACTAGTACTAAATGTATCTTTATGCCTGGCCAAGGAAATAATTCTCCGTGAAATCAAATTAACTTAAAATACAATATAGGGCATGTACCTATCATATAAAAACCAATTGCAGTTAGGATGTCACTAGTTTAGAATGCCCTGCAAATGATTAGGAGGAGACCTCATTTGGGGAGCTAGCAGAGGTGACATTAGGACTATATTCATGTGTAAACACCACCCTGAGCTTTATTATCCTGTGTACAAAGAGCTACTGCCTCTCCCTTTGACACCCCAGGTACACATTCATACCTGCCTATTGAACATCCTACAGGGCCTTCGCACTCTGCCTTTCCAAAACATACTTTGTAATCTCTCCTCTCTCTGCCCAAGCTGGATCATTTATTAGTAATAAAGGCCAGAAAGCTAGGAGGCCACTAGGTCAGATTGATTCAACATCACAGTTGTCTCTTAAATTCCTCTCCTCTTTATTTCTGTGTCTACTTCTCTCACACTGAGTATTCCAGGTGACCTCTTCTGCCTTGCAGTATATTCCTTTACACTGTTATCCAGAATTCTTGCTGTAAAATATAGATCTAATCAGATTGTCTAAAATCTTTTAGTAAAAAATAATGCAAGAATCAGACCACGTTCTGGCCTCAAATTACCTTTCTGTTTTTCTTTTCTATCCTAGCCACTCTTTTCAAACACAAATTTGTCTTTACCTCACATCCTAATTTATATTCTCTTCTGCCTTTTCACTGCTTTGTGCACTAGAGACCAGACCTTTTTTTTTTTTTTTTTTTTTTATAGATAGCACCTTCTCCCTTCTTCTCCTCTATTTTTTATATCTCTCTTTCCTGTACAGGCTGGAGCTAATTGTGGACTTTCGTCAAGTCTGGCCTTGCCCCTTGCTTTTTATTTTCCCCCCTCTAATAACTCCCTCAGAGAGAGTTCATTTGCTCTTGAAGCTTCACATGCCACCTCTGTGCTTCCCATGTTTCCTCAACCCAGAGCATGCAGCCTACAGCTGCTGACATAGCCTTTCTAAAACATAATTTTTGACAAGTTATTTTCCTCGTCCAGAACCTATAGTGAATTTTTTTTATTACTCACATGTATAAACAGATAAAGCTAGTTAAATAGCTCTTTTACAACTGTAGCTTATATGACATTTCTACAAGTGACTTCTCTGTTTTGTGGGACCTTTTACCAAACATCCCTTCTTTTTTGTGGGGCCTTTGAATTTTGCCTTATCCAGATGACGTCAGCACTGATCTGTGTGGTTAATTTTCACTTTTGTGACTTGTCTTATTGGCCTGTCTGCCTAGAACATCCTCCTCAATTTCCATTAATCTGCAGATATCATTTAACACAAGACACAGATGGGGTTCACTTATTCCATGAAACCTTTTTTGACTAACCCTACTTCTCTCCTGTCTTTCACTTTGGAGTAACTCATCTTTGCCTTTTAAAATGTGTTCTCGTGTTTCTTTTTGTTCTTTAATCACACTTCCCTAACTAGATGGCATATCTGTTATGATCATGTCATTTATGTCTTTTTTTCATCTCTGGTACCTAATACACAAATGGTGGATACTTAGTTGATGCTTACTGGAAGAGCATATGAATAATTATTAAGTCTTACTGAGTATTCACTGTGTGTCTACTGTTGTATAAAAAGGTATCTTTTTAAACTTTTTTGTTATTGTTTCCCCAATACAATTTTTTTTCTGCTGTACAGCATGGTGACCCAGTTACGCATACATGTATACATTCTTTTTTCTCACATTATCATGCTCCATCATAAGTGACTAGACGTAGTTCTTAGTGCTATACAGCAGGATCTCATTGCTAATCCATTCCAAAGGCAATAGTTTGCATCTATTAACTCCAAGCTCCCAATCCATCCCACTCCCTCCTCCTCCCTCTTGGCAACCACAAGTTTATTCTCCAAGTCCATGCTTTTCTTTTCTGTGTAAAGGTTCATTTGTGCCATATATTAGATCTTACTTGAATAATCTCATATATTTTTCATAAAACTCCTCTGAAATCTTACGTAATTACTCTCCTGTTGCAGTTAGGGAACCTAAGTCACCAGGGAGTAAAATGGTTTGAGTAAAGTCATATGGCAGTCGAGTAATGAAGCTAAGGTTTGGAGACTTGTGCGCAGTGACTAACTGACTTTGGAAAATATGACTTAAAAGGGCTACATGACTTAAAGGGGCTACTGTTGATTAAATTTTCTCAGGAGTGGACTTGTTCAGGGAACATGACTTACAACCCTAAAACTTTTGCCAGCAACTTTGACACGATAAAATAATAAAACAAAAACACTGGGAAAGAATTGCTTTCACTAGAAATTGCTTTGTATTTAGCACTTGGCTCTTGATTTAGGACCAACTTACTCATTATGCTCTAAAATTTTTCTAATACTATCTAAGCAGTATTGGTCAACAGGGAGTTGTAGATAATTTGACTGTAGAATATAATCCACCTATTTGCTCTAACTGTAGATCTCAAGGAAGATTCTATTTAGTTCATAGAAGGTAGGATATAAGAGTAAATTATTATTTATAATAATAGTGTTTACCAGTTGGTGTGTTCCATAAAATGTGCTCTGATGTTAGAAATGTACTATGAGCATTGGGTTTCAATTAGTTCATGTGTTACTGTTTTCAATATTAATCAAACTTTGACTTTAAATGAATATAGTCCTAAATGCATCATCAGCCTGGATGTTGTTGTGATTGGTGTTCCTGCTAAATTTTTGAGCCAATGTTCAACCAAGCCAATGATCTTTTTACATGGCAGTTGATTCTACCCCCTTTCTGCCAACAATGAAAGGTAAAAAGGAAAGGGCTCGCTTGTGCCCAGTGACTATTCCTAGGATAATGTCCTGAGCTTGCTTTGATGCTTTTGTCTAAAAAAGTAGAAATTTGGAACATTACAATTCTCATCACCAAAAAGAAATTCTGTTGGTTAAATAAATCTGAAGAATAATGTTCTCAATAAATTCACAGGTCAGAGAATTTGAAGGGTGTGGGATGAAAGAAAAGAAAACAAGTACACAGTGTATCTCAAAGTTACTTTTCAAGTACTAAGTAATTGAACTCACAGCTTGGAATTGTAGAGCATAGATAGCACTGAATCAAACTCTGTCGAGAGCTGTTGAGAGACTTTGCTTCATTTAACTCTTGGATTATAGCCTATATCTGAAAAGGCTCCTGGGACCTAGGGCAACTGAGCTAATACACACCTTTGGGAGTGATTCCACAACAATTGTTAAGAGCTAAATTTCATAGAACAAATTATGTACAACGTAGGCACAGAATATAGCTGCAAGGTTGTCCAAAGAAGCAGTTTTACCATATGAGAGGGAGGAGGCGGTTAATATAATTGTTAATATATGTTCCCATGGGAAAATTGCTGAAATTAAAAAAAATGTTAATAGCATTTAAATCTATCTTTTCTTAAAAGAATGATGAAATTAGAATTATTTAATTACTGCTTAAACCCTGGATTTGTTAGTTCTAGATTTGCTTTCTGACTGCTTAGTTTTATTCACCTTCTTACATACTAAGAGTTGTTTTAGTTTGTCAGTTTATCCAAAATATTCCAAGCCACTATCTAATGTAGCGTTTTGCCCTCCTAAGAGCTTTAGATTTATTTTTAGCTACATTAAAATTACATTAAAATTGGTTTTCCTGTCTCTGGGATTATATTGCTCAAGACTGTTTTTATTTCTTATTTTCAACGAGAGAGATCTTTGCTTCTGACACATTTCTAAAACCTGTTACCGCATACAAAGTGTTGGCTTTATTTATTTTTATTTTCCTAAACATACTAGTTTTCATCATCCATGGGATTCCCTTGCCTTGTATCCATTGGTTGTATTATTTGGCTGCTTAGATTTGTTTACATTGAAGTAATTTTTGGAGGTTTAATCATAAAGGCAGAAAACTAATTAATGGGTTTCAATGAGGCTTATCCCAAGACAATAGGTATCATTCATCAGATCCTGAATAAACATTCAAAACATAACTGTACACTTAATTGATCTTTATAACAATTCATTCTAAGCTTTAGCTTCAAATATTCATTTAAGATACATAGAATAAGAACTTTTTCCCTGGCATTCTTGTGTCAACCTTACTTAAGCATAAAGAGTAGAATAGAGGCTGCGGGTCCAAAACTACAAAATACAAGCTGGCATTCAGCATTTTGTGGTGTGTCATGCATGTCAGTTAAATGACAGAAATGCCCCAGATGTTCTGTAACACATTGAGAAAGCTCCATATTCCAACTAACACAATTTCGGTGCACCCTAGGTGACTTTGAATTGAAAATCCTAAGTTTGACATTCTTGTCAGTCCCATTGACATATACCAAAAAATGTAGGCAGGCTTGTTGCATTATGTTAAAACCAGATATTCGGTTACCAATTCAGTTTGTACCTAGGAAATATCCCTGTTTCTCAATGGTGAAAATAGTTATGATGAGCTATATTGTTTATTGGACCATCTACTTCTGTGTATCTTCATATATTTTCTGTTATAGCAGATTTTTCTAAAAGCATTTAGAGTCAAATTTTTAAATGAATTACAGTTTGTACACACCATTGAATACATTACTCTGCACCCATTAAAAATAAAGTGATGGATTTTATATGGGCTGCCATGAAAAGTTGCCCAAGATATATTGTTGAGTATAAAAGCTAGTTGCAAAACAGTTTATATGGCACGATCCACTTATTTTCCAAACGGATACACATAGACACGCACCCATTCAACACACACCCATTCAAGTGGTTGCCTTAGGGAAGTTAGAATTGACAGAGAGAGAGAAATAGAAAGAATTTAATATTGTTATCATAGGGAGTTCCCACTTTGGTGCAGCAGAAATGGATCCGACGAGTATCTATGAGGACGTGGGTTCTATCCCTGGCCTTGCTCAGTGGATTAAGGATCCAGTGTTGCCATGAGCTGTGGTGTAGATCTCAGACACAGCTGGGATCTGGCATTGCTATGGCTGTGGTGTAGGCCAGGAGCTTACAGCTCCTGTTTGACCCCTAGCCTGGGAACCTCCATATGCCATGGGTGCGGCCCTAAAAAGCAAAAAAAAAAAAAAAAAAAAAAAAAAAATTTGTTGTCATATACTTTTCCATACTATAGAAATTTAGCATTAACTATTAAAAAGTTTATACTGAATAAAAATTATTAACTCTAAGAATAATAAAATATGTAATTATATAAACAGCACAGTTTATATTAATACTAATAGTCAAATATATCCAATAAAATGTAAATATAATGAAAATATTGACTATTATGTGCCCACAGAGATGTTAACCACTAAATTAATTGTGAACAGCTGTAAAGCAGGTTAGGCCAGCAAGCCTAGGGTGAAGAGTGTGTTCACCTTGAAGTTAGTTCTTGGTTCTCTAGTCTTCTTAGTGGAATGTGATGACAGTTAAATCAAAATGAAAGTAAGTTTCCAGATACACTGCAGCCAGTCCTTTGACATCACATATAATGAAAAGAAATAGGGACGGGGAGGATTCCGGCCAAACAGCTACAGAAGAGAACAGAGAGTGGATACCAGAAATAAACAAGTGAATAGGTTCATCTTGATATTACACAAAGATTATAAGCAATGACTTGCTGTGCAGTAGAAAATTGACAGAACACTGTAAATCAGCTGTAATGGAAAAAATAAAAATCATTATTTAAAAAAATAAAAAATAAATAAGCAATGACTCCAAGAAGGATTCTAGATGACTTTTTTTTTTTCTTTTTTTTTGTCATCCAGCTGCTTGTAAAGGAACAGGTCGGGTAACGATAGACCAGTCCAAGAAGGACCTATGAAAGGCAGAGGAAGCATTTAGTAACAGAGGTGAAAGAGGAGGGATACCAAGGCCCCCACCTTGCATAACCACAGTTGGCACCATTTTCATCCTTCTATAGGGCACCTCTGGAGGTGTGCAGTACCTCACCTGCACAGCTCCACACTGTCCTGAAAGAGATCTTCATGATTTTATCAGAAAATTGCTTCAAGGAAAATTATCAGTATTTTTCATTTGCTTTTAGAGACACTATGGCTCATTACACAAACTGTGACAGAGTCAGTGCTAATAAGCACAATATCTAGCCTATTCATTGAATAGAGTACATTGATGGATGATTAAATGATTTTGTTCCATTCAAAGGGCCTGAGATGGGGCATTGAGATCGGAGACTATAGAGATCACTGTTTTGAATATATTAACAGAGAAATTGGATGAGTTATGAGGCTTAAATCCAATCCCTCATTTTTAAGGTTAAGAAAGATCTGGGCACAATTAAAAGCTCAAAAGGAAAGGTTCATGATAAGAGAATAATTAAGGTGCTGGAGGTGATGGCTACAGAAATACAAGTCTGGCAGGTGTGGCAAGAAATGAAACCCAGAATGCAGGCAAAAGAATTCTGTATAGAAAAGAAGTTACCTCTGTTTCTGAGATGGCTCAGTTAGGAGTTTTCTGACTATATTGTACATAATGGCGCAGTTCAAAGCTCACAGGAGTCATTGAAAGAACTATTTTTATATGAGTAGAAACAAAGAAACAAATGATGTTCATTGGGTCCCTGCTAGCTAATCTCAGTCTTCTCCACAACGTTGAGACGTGGCCACCTTTTACATTCATTGAATTCGTTCTTACTATTGTCCCTGTGGGCTCAAAATCACCAGCAGATAAGATGATGAGTTTACCTAGAATAGAGGACGTCTAATAGGACTTCTATTCTACTCTATTCTACTCTTCATACATACACAAGAAACACTTTGGAAAATGGCATTTCCATGGGCAATTTTGAGAAATGAAGAGTGTAAATCCATGCTTAACCAGCTACAGAATACAAAGGTTCCTTTTAAAATTAAAGAAATTGAGATTTCAAGTAAAAAAAAAAAATCAGTACCAATATTAACACGCTAATGTAAGTGGCAAGAAAAAAGAGTGACCCTTAAAAATGGAATTGAAAGAATAAAATGGAGGCTCTATGATTAATACTAAAACCCCTCAGGAAGTTACTAATCAGATTTATAATTGCATTAAAAGATTGATTTTTAGGAGAGATATCATATAGGTATATTCTCTACATAGTCACTACTCTTGGTAGAGAAAATGTTGTCAAAATTAGTTTATTGTTGGCTTCTGCAGCTATTCAGCTATTTATATGCATTAGGGATGGATTTTAACCTCTTGTGTCTCACACCGTTTTGATAATACGATGAAAACTATGACATCTCTATTCAGGAAAAAAAATCCCCCCAAAAACCCACATCTGAACACCAGGTGAAGAAACACTTAGAATTTCTATTTCTTTTTCATCTTCCTCACGTTAACTTTTCTACTTTGGACCAATTACTACTAAAGAATTATTTAGGAACACTCCATGAAAAGATCAGCAAAGATCATCACAAAAGAGTTTGTCTTGCCGATTTTTTAAAATGTAGAATTTGATTATTATTGCTTCACAGAGTCGTAAGTCACAGTGGCATGTAACTTGATGATTTGCAGTAGTCGTTTTCATTCTTTACTACAGGCGTGATAGGCTTTTGTTAAAGTCATGGTAATGGTGATTTATATGACAAAATGGAGGCTGACGTATTTTAGCAAGGAAGGATCTGACCATTCTATTTCTGTACTTGGCCCACTGCAGTAGGCAGATACTAAGGCTTACAAGAATAAGAGTATGCTGTATTACATACGACTTGATTTAACAGGATTATTTTGAGATTGGCAAGTCTAAAATTTGTCCTGTCATAATAACCATATTTTGAAGTTCGTGCTGTTGAATTCATTTTACTTCAGGAGTTTGCATTTGATATTTTCTTCTAATTCCACATGATTCTGTAAAGTGTTTAAAATATTTTATGAGAAGTATATGTGCCTGTGTATGTGTGCCTATGAGGATGTATGATTGGCTTGAAGTCAGCGTACCTGGATTCTAGTTCTAGTCTGGGTTCTACCAAAAGAAATTTTTCCCTTGTAATTACTCTTAGAGCTTACTCTCTTAACTTTCATATATGACATAGAACAGTGTTAATTATTTTAGTCATGTTGTACATTATATTCCTAGTACTTATTTACCTTATAACTGCAAGTTTGTCATTTTTGACCACCATCATCCAATTCCCCTTCCACCCATCCCCCACCTCTGGTAACCACAAATCTGATCTCTCCTATGAGTTTGTTTTTTTGTTTGTTTTTAAAGTCTTATTGACCAACAACACTATGCTATTTCTTGGTGCACAGTGTAATTGATTCGATATTTCTATGCATTATGAAATGATCACCACAATTAGTCTACTTACCATCTGTCACTGTACAAAAATATCACATTATTATTGACTATATTGGCTTTTTTCCCCACGCTGTACATTCATTCTTAATTAACAAATATTTCTTAGGGATGGATTTCTGTGCTTTTTGTTAGGATATGCATTTTATTCTGTGTATCTAGTCACAGTTAATTTTAAAGTATAGACATTTAACTCAGGAAGTAATTTCCTTAGGTGATACAACATACCCATTGTTGAGAGCTTTTGTTGATAAGATTGTGTAGTTAGAAAGTTCTGGGGTGGTAGGCAGAGTAATGGCCTCCCAAAGATGTCTGCATCTTTCCTAACATACTGGACCTGTGAATATGTTGCTTTCCTTGGCACTTTGTAGGTTTGTTTAAGGTTAAGGGCCTTGTGATGAGGAGACTATCTTGGAATAGCCATGTGGACCCAACCTAATCACATGGGCCTTTTAAATCAAAGAACCTTTCCTAGCTGAGTTCAGAAGAAAGGAAGCTATGACTGCAGAATAGCCAGATAGGTGCAATACTATTGACTTTGAAGATAGAGGAAGGAGGCCAAGAGCCAAAATATGCAGACAGCTTGTAGAAACTAGAAAAGGCATCAAACGGATTCTTCCCTTTAGACTCTGGAAGAGAATGCAACTCCGCTGACTCTTTGATTTTAATCCAGTGAGAACATGCTGCACTTCTAACCTACAGAACCATAAGATAATAAATCTGTGTTGTTTTGAACCACAGGTTTGTGGTAATTTGTTATAACAATGGTAGAAAATGAATACACTGGTAGATGGTAAATTCAGTCTAAAAGAGTAAACATATAATGTGATTAACATTAATTTCCATTATGTTATGATATACAGAATGCTCCAAATGTATTGGTTAATAATGATTGCTCTATAGACAAAAATATGGGTTCTGTGGGGTTATGGTGATTAACTTATTTGTGTTCACCCCCTATCCATTCTGAGATGTAACTGAAATGGAGGTATACATATAAAGACCACTAGCACATGAAAATAAAAAAGGCAGATCTCCTGTTGTGGCTCAGTGGTTAACAAACCTGACTAGCATCCATGAGGACACAGGTTCGATCCCTGGCCTCGCTCAGTGGGTTAAGGATGTGGCATTGCCGTGAGCTATGGTGTAGGTCACAGATGTGGCTTAGACCTGGTGTTGCTGTGGCGTAGGCCAGCAATTACAACTCTGATTGGACACCTAGCCAGGGAACCTCCATATGCCTCGAGTGTGACCTTAAAAAGACAAAAGGCAGGAGTTCCCGTCGTGGCGCAGTGGTTAACAAATCTGACTAGGAACTATGTGGTTGCAGGTTCGATCCCTGGCCTTGCTCAGTGGGTTAAGGATCTGGCGTTGCTGTGAGCTGTGGTGTAGGTGGCAGATGTGGCTCGGATCCTGAGTTGCTGTGGCTGTTGTGTAGGCCGGTGGCTACAGCTCCGATTAGACCCCTAGCCTGGGAATCTCCATATGCCGCGGGAGCAGCCCTAGAAAAGGCAAAAAGACCAAAAAAAAAAAAAAAAAAAAAAAAAAAAGACAAAAGGCAAAAAAAAAATTAAAAAATTAAAATTTAAAAAATTAAAAAGGCAATTGCTAACTCTAAGAAAAATTGAAATTTGCACATGAAACTAAATATAATAACCTGGGACTAATTAGAATAGCAAAAAACCATAATTATATTTTAAAAAATGAAGCAACTTCTATATAAATACAGTGAAATTTATATTGGGAGAATGGAGGTTAGATTCCAAAAATTGATAAAACATTTTCTGCTGTAGGGAAAAAAAGATCAGTTCAAGGATGTAGAAATATTGGGTCAGCCTTAATGATAATATAAATTTTTTTTAGATATACAGGGAATAGGGGCCTCAAGGAGACAACATCTTCAGAAAGTATTTTACTTACCTTAAATATAAGAAGGATGGAGATGTCAGTTACATTCATTTTGAGTGGAAACAAGGATGTGACCATTTCTTTCACAACTTGGAGATTCTGTGTGCCCTGAGTAAGAGTAGTTTCCTCCCAGTCATGTATCTAGTTGCTCCATTTGATTGAATTAGAGAGGACAGACATCACCTGGTGGTGATAGGTCTCCTTTGGGGGCCTTGATAAAGACCATCAACCTAAACTTTACTTCTGCTTCAAATTTAGAGGACATAAAATAATTTGAATTACTAGTTTTATCAGTTTAAAAAGCACATGATGTTTCTCAATATAAGAAATACCTTTTGCTCCTGTGATACAAATATAGTTTCATTTTCATTTCCAAATATGTATTTAATGTTCACTGAGTATGTGTCACTCTCCTAGATTCTGTGGGAAGTACAGAATAGAACAAACTTACTCTAGAATATAAATTTTATCCTTAAAAATCACTAAAATACCTAACTAAATGTTACACAGTAATAAGGTGCCTACTTAGCTCGTCTGAATTTTACTAACCGGAACTCCAAGGATATAGAAAGGAAGATGAATGTCCTGGGGTAAGAAAGGAGGGAAGAAGTTTAACATTTTTTTCTGTGACTACCTAATGCTTGCTAGAGTTGGAAGAAAGTAAATGACAGGTCTAAATTGCCTACTATGTGTCACATACAAAGTGTGCTTCTTTCTATGTCCTATAAAATTAGCCTTATAACAAATCGAGGTAGTAACTCTGATTGTCCTCATTTTACAAATGAGAAAACTAAAACTCAAAGAGGTTTCCTTTCCTTCTTTCTTAGATGCTGCAAATGTGGCCCAGATAGAAAATTGGTAAAACCCAAATTTGAAGTAAAGATGCACTACCTTCTATCAGATACCTATGATAAGTCTTTCTATTTCCTACATGATTGCTGACCTCTTGAGTCAGTGTTCACATGGAGACAAAGTCTTTGGGTGTTCAAAATATTTCTATCACAATATAGTAAATGGTGTCTGTGTAACAGTTAAGAAACACAGAGGAGTAATCCAACCCATTTTTTTAAGATAATAATGGCATTTGAATATCACTTTGCATTATTGTGTTGCAAGTAATTTAGGAAAATTTATAGTTGTCTTTTAAGAGTAATATATTTAAATTAAAGAGCTATATCCGTAATTATTACTCTTATTGCTATTTTTTTTATTTTTTTTTATTTTCCCACTGTACAGCAAAGGGGTCAGGTTATCCTTACATGTATACATTACAATTTTTCCCCACCCTTTCTTCTGTTGCAACATGAGTATCTAGACATAGTTCTCAATGCTATTCAGCAGGATCTCCTTGTAAATCTATTCTAAGTTGTGTCTGATAAGCCCAAGCTCCCGATCCCTCCCACTCCCTCCCCCTCCCATCAGGCAGCAAATGAAGCAATGAACTCTGCACTTTTCAGAAATTAGTTGTTAAATTTAGGAAAAGTTAATAGGCCTGCCTTCTTCCCACTTTACACATGAAATCTATGTTGAATATTTGAAAGAATATTTAAAGTCTTAATTTAATTTAGTTAATATTTATGTTAGGTATGCTTTAATACCCCACCGTTACAATGATAGAATACCTGTTGCTTTGGTAATAATTGCTCGATTTGTCATTGTGCATAAATACCATTGTCTGAATACTTTGGGTGATTTCCTTTGATGGTTCATAATCTTAGAATATGAATGTGATGTAGCATTATTCTAGGTTGGGATAACATGTTTCCTGCAAATGATACAGTAATTAAATACATGGGTTAGAACAGACACACCTATGTATTTATGTTTACAGAGTTGTTATTTTTAAAAGTTATATACACAATATTTTCCTTTAGTTTCCTCTATGTTATTATGCATTGGAAGATAAAAAAGTACTAAAAGTCTCCATTTCTCATGACTCTTATGTCTTCTGCCTTTTTCTTTCTTGACCACCACGGTTGTGTTGAATTCCCTGCACAATATCTATGGAAACTAGGTAAATGCTCCAGAAAAACTTCCACTTTATTAAAAGGTATAAATACTAAAATGCATTACACCGTAAAGTACATTGTGTTCAATTTACTGGCACATTCAGTTTTGCCTTGCTTCTGTGAAGCAACGTGATGCCTTGAAAGTGGGCGTCTTTGGTCGAGATCCTAGAATCAAGTTGTCCTGGTAGTACAACCTGTTCAGGTTATTAACCACTAAGTTCTTTAAGATGAGAATGATAATTGTGCTCAATTCATTTAAGGATATAAGATCCATAATGTATTACCACACCATCTGATAGCTAGTAAATATTCAGTAAATAGTAACAAATAAATGTTGGCTAATATATTTCCCAACTGGAAAACCCTCTTGGCCTTTTATCTTATTTTATTTTGTCTTTTTAGGGCTGTACCACCGGCATATATATGGAAGTTCCCTGGCTAGGGTTTGAATCGGAGTTTGCAACTGCCAGCCTGTGTCATAGCCACAGCAATGCCAAATCTGAGCCCTGTCTGCGACCTACACCACAACTTACAACAACGCAGGATCCTTAACCCACTGAGCAAGGCCAGGGATTGAACACGCATCCTCATGGATAATAGTCGGGTTTGTTAACCACTGAACCTCAATGGAAACTCCTCCACTTGGCTTTTTTAAATGCCTTCAGATAATATGAATAGCTTTTAATAAGAATCCCTTGACTTGATATAGTACTGGAATAAGATATTCTTGTATGTATTTATGTGTACATCTGCCAAAAGACTAAACTCTGATAAATTAGTTTCATAACATTTAATTTCTTTTGAATATTTGTGTCACATATATGACTATTTGAAATATCTCATGGCATTTCCATCTGATGATGGCTTACTTTATGGTCATTATGGTACATGCTGTTTTTAAAAGGAATCTATTACTTTTCAGTATGTAATTTTGACTAATATAAACACTTACAGAGGGAATATACAGCATTATTCTGTTTCCAACAAACGCAAAAGAAAATGTATTTGTATGTCTGTACATTAACATTTTGTTGTGAAAAATTACATACAATAGAACAGTGAATAAAAACAAATGTATGTCAGACTGAATAGATTATTTAAAAGAAAATTCATGTAGTCTATCACCTAGTCTAAAAATCTCCAGCCCTGATAGACCATCTCTGTTGCCCCTTTCTAACCACAGCCCTCTGCTTGCTCCTTCTTCCCAATCCACAAGGGAAACATTATTTTCATTTGTATGGTAATCACTTTTCTTGATTTCTTTATCACATTACAACCTGAAAATGTATCCCTAAAGGCTATAGATTTGCTACCTTTAAATTTTGCCTTTATGTGAAGATTTTCCTGGGACACATGAGGATTGAACTTGACATGGTTCATTTTCCCCACACATGGGTGAGTCTTTGCTTGAAAACAATTATTAGCAGGGAAGCTTGCACGCAAATACAAGCACAATGGTTAAGAGCATAGACTCTAGGGCTGGAGAACCTGAGTTTAGATGCTTGCTGTGCTTCTGTTACCTTGAGACAATTGTTCAACATCTCTGTTCCTTAGGTTCCTCAACTGTAAAACTGGGTAATGGTATTATAGAACCAAACTCAGGACTCCTTGTCCACACATAATAAAGCCAATCTACCTATACCCTGTTGTGGTGGAGGAAAGTACAGCCTTTGTTGTAAGGCACCTGACAAGGAGTCTAGAGCATCTAATGCTCAAAACCCTCCCTTCAGGGAAGCATTTTTAAAGGCAAGGTGAGGGAGGAGGGGTCACAGGGTGTGCAGTCAGCTCATGCTCAGTTTCTGATTTGTTGATGGTGTGGTAGCAGGGCTGGTCACAGGGTTAACATTATTGATGCTGAGGCTCCGGTAGGTCTGGGGTCTACATGCTTGTGGTTATCAAGTAGTGAATTTCCGTTTGGTGGTTCTTTAATCCACAAAACAACTCAGGAAATGTGCATGAGATACCATTATCTAGGTACTTAAGAGAAAAACTAAGGACTTTGTGACTGCTATATGGCCAATTTACTCTTTAAATTGTTACCATTTTTCCTAGCCCAACTGCTATTTTTGTCAGTTTGTGGTCACATCCTTTCAATCATTAATTCTTGATCCAGGCTTTCATAACTCAGGGGAAGCTGGAGAGACTACAACTTGTCCACAAACAAGAGGCAAGCAGAAGACTTGAGGGGAGGGGTGTGTCCCAGAATGGCCCCATAGCATCCTGCTTGGTTACGGTGATAGTGTTAACCTAGAGGGTTGCTAGGTGAATTAAAAATGAAGGTAACTGACTTGGCTAAGTGCTATGTGTTTATTACGTAAGTATAACAAAATTATAATTGTGTTGTTAGCAAAACACTTGGTTCACTCAGTATAACCATGAGTCAGTCTGTCTGTCTGTCTTTTTCTCTTTCTCTTTCTTTTTCTTTCTTTGTGGCCTCACCCAGGGCATATGGAAGTTCCCAAGCCAGGAAATGAATCTGAGCTGCAGCTGTGACCTTCTCCTCAGCTGTTGCTACAGTGCTGGATCTTTTAATTCACTATGCAGAGTTGAGGATCAAACCTGCATCACCTCCAAATTGACCCAAGCTGCTGCAGGCAGATTCTTAACCCACTGTGCCACAGCATGAACATGCCCCATGAGTTTCTAGGATCAGATGAATTTATCAGTCTGTGAAATCACTAAAAGTATATAGTCTGAGAGCCAAATATTTTAATGGTAGGTTTTTTGGGTTTTTTTTTACTTTAAAAAGATTTTATTGTAGTTAATTTATAATGTTCTGTTAATTTCTGCTGTATAGTAATGTGACCCAGTTATACATATATATACATTTTTTTCCTCACATTATCCTCCATCATTTTCCATCACAAGTGATTAGATATAGCTCCCTGTGCTATACAGCAGGATCTCATTGCTTATCCACTCCAAATACTATAGGTTTCATCTACTAACCCCAGACTCCCCGTTGAGCCCACTCCCTGCCTTGCCCCCTTGGCAACCACAAGTCTGTTCTCCATGTCCATGAGTTGTTTTTTTTCCTGTGGATAGGTTCATTTGTGCCATGTATTAGATTCCAGACATAAGAAGTATTTTAAAATATTGTGAATGTAGTTTTAGCCTACTTTTCTCTTTTTATCTAAACACAGATAGTGGCTCTTCTACCATGAAGAGTTTGTATCATTGTTGTTGGCTTGACAATATGCTGTGCAAATCTGTGTCATGCTCTTAGCCTCTTTCTCCTGCACACAGCTGAGAGGACTGAACAAAAAAAGCTTTAATAAAGAGTGCATGCTTTCCTGGCTCCAGAACACTACATCCTATTCAGCATGAGATGAAGTTTGAAAATCTGAGTGCCTTTTAATATTTTATTCTGAAAACAAGATCGAAATTTTGAAAGTTACAATAATTTTGAACATTTATTTTTTCCTAAATAATATGATCACAGTATTGATACAACCACTGATGGAAGAGAGAGCGTGGTGTAGCAGGAAGAACCAAGTACCACCGATTTATGTCTTAAACAACAGAAATTTCTTTTCTCATAGTTCTGGAGCCTAGGAACCTGAGATCAAGGTGTCAGGAGGGCCGACTTCTTTTGAAGCTTTGTTCCTTTGCTGGTATATAGCTGTCTTCTCCCTGCATCTTTACATGGTTTTGCCTCTGTGCATGTATTTCTGTATGTACGTTTTCTCTCTATATAAGGACATCAGTCAGACTAGATTAGGATTGATCAGAATGACCTTATTTTAGCTTATTTTCCTCTTTAGAGACCATCTCCAATTACAGTCATATTCTGAGGTCCTTGGAGTTAGGATATGGGGAAACACAATTGGGTCCCAAATAACTGCATATTTGTTTCTGCATAAAGTTTTTACCTGTGTAGTTTCTGATTCTGTGTTGCCGTAACAGTGAGTTCATCAAGACACTTAACTGGTCTGATCTGTGTAAGTTTTCTCTAGTTGTGACATATCATGGTGTAGGTCAAAATTTATATAAATGTAACTACCCAAGACACTATCATGTATAAAATTATTCTTTGAAGTTATCAGTTATCAGTTTGTGTGAGGAGTCATAATTCCTTTTTTAAAATAACTTTAACTACACAATTAATCCATGGCTACAGTCTTTATTTAAAAATATTTAGGTAACAGTGAAAAGCAAATTTGTCTTCAATGACTCCCTCAATCCCTCTTTCTTATCCGTTAAAAGTTTGGTCTATATTCCAGAAGAGCCCTGCCCAATAGATTTTTCTGTGATGCACATGTTCTATGTCTGAGGAATATAAGGTAACTACTCAATAGCCCCATGGCTAATTGAGCATTTCAAATGTGGTTAGTTAGTGTGACTAAAGAATCGAGATTGGAATTTTAGTTTTAACTTTAGCTAAAAATCATACAGCCACTGTACCTAGTGCTACCACATTGGACACTAAAGTTCTAGTATATTTTCCGAGTTTTTTTTTTAACTGTATCTGAGAAAACCAGTGGTGTATGTGTTTTTATGTGTGGAGGGAGGACTATAAAATACAATTAATTTTTTTCTACATTTTGTGCTATATGTTTTTTTCAGTATTTTTTATGTACATGGGTATGTCTTTATATGTATGCATGATAATGAATATTCTAATTTCTTGGTTGATAGTCACTTTTATAATCCTTGTATAGATTTTTGTCTAAAGTTCCATTTTCAGTATTTATATTGCTTTTCTTTAATATACATACATACATATGTGTGTGTGTATACACACAGTATCATATTATTTTCTGTCTTTAAAGGTTGTTTTACTCTCTGCCCTTTCCAGAGGTGTATTTAAAGATGGATTTCCAAAAATTCTATCTGATAACCTCTGTCTTAAAAAATGAAATGATTCCTTTGTTCAAGTATCCTTTCACTATGTTTGAGCAAACCTGTTTTGTGTGTGTGTCTCTCTCTTTCTCTCGCTGTGTGTGTGTGTGTGTGTGTGTAAATAGAGCTAAGTGATAATTAATTGTCTCTATCATTTGGCTAACATCCTGGTACAGATAATGAAAATCAATTTAGTTAGGAGAAACAGTAACTGTTAATTGATTTAGCTGAATCTAAAGCTATGAGCTCTTTTCTCTCTTCAGTGCTGTTCACTTCTATAGGCAGCTACCAAGTAACTTGTATGATTCTAAATGTCACATAGCCTCACTGTTGGACAGACATTACCTTGTATTTTTTGTTATTGTTGTTACTGTATATTGAATTTTAAATTGGGTTATCAGGCAGATTATAGTATGAGCAAGCTATCCTGGTTATAATGTTCTCTTGTGGAGAATTTTTTAGTTTAAATGTTGCAGTCGGAGGAAAGCAAAAATAGCCAAGTGTTCAGTGAGCAGTCTGTTAAAGGATTGAAACTGAGGTGCTTGAAATAGCATAGATATTCAATATCTTAGTATTAGAGATGCTGTATGGGACTCCCCAGACACCAGACTCTAAATGGAGATTTGCAGGTAGGAAGAATACTTGGAGGGAGTAAGAGAAGCAGACATGGGCACAAGGAAAGGTTGACCATAAGGAGGTTGGAAAAGAGGTCTTGTGATGTCATGGACAGCTCTAAAGCTGAGGTGTTCCTTCCAAATTGTCTGGCATTGAAGTCAGAGTCTGTGTTTTTGTTCTCCAGCATTGACCAATCACTGGATATGTGCTGTCCCCAGGGAGCAGAGACAGTCTCCATTAAGGCAGCTCTGTTTTCCAGCACAGTTACTGAGGAGGAACTAAGTTTTGAGCTTTCAGGAGCTAATACTCCACCTGGCCAAAAAAAAAAAAAAAAGAAAAAAAAAAGTGCCCCTTTTGTCTAACGGAACATATAAAAGGCTCACCAATATATCTTCTACAACATATTATTTAAAAGGCAGGATAAGCTTGTTTTTAATTATTTTCATTATGCCCTGGGGTATTAAAGTGATATTACTTATGATAGACAGGAAGAGTATACACAGTTCATATATGAAGGTTTTCATTTCCTCAATATATTTTAGTGCTTAAGTGGTTACTTGACTTGAAAGTTGCAAGTATCTGAAATAGTTATTAATAACTCCAGTTAATCTATTTGTTTCTGATAAAGAAGTAACATCAGAGAGAATAACCTAGAGAGATCAGAGGGATGGAAGAATAAAAGGGAGTGAAGGCTATCAAAAGAGTTGGAGGAATCAGAGAGTGGTCAGCCATGTTAGTTGCTGGCAGGCAGTCAGCAATTATATGGACCAAGGAATACCCACAAGATTCACATCCAGATGGCCCTTGGTTCCTATTAAGCTGAGGAACTGGAGAGAGCCTCCCATGAGTGAAGAACTGATTGAATGGATCATAGGGGAGGAAGTGTATTTGACAACCCAGCATGTGTCATGCTGACCAGAAAGAGCTTATGAAGAAAACATCAAAGAACAACAAAAGTATAGCAGCTCACCAATGAGGAGGTGGAGAGAGAGTGTTGTGGGAAGAAGACCTAGTGTGGAAAACTCAAGCAGCAATTTATTTACCTAAAGAAACATTTAAAAAAATATTTAACAAAACATTCTATTATTGTCAATGACTAAGTTTAATTTATTTAAGATATAAGAAACAATACAAAGTGTGTAACATTAAAACCAAAAGCCATGCTTACATTGTAGAACTTATTCTATTTATTTGTGTTTGTCTGCTTGTTTTATATGCCCAGCTCCATTTAGAAATAGAGAGAATGTAAACTTGAATTTAGGAGTTGGCCTGGAAGGAACAAAAATATCATTAAAATGTATCAAACATTCCAGTTTAGGACAGGGATGGTTTAGTCACAATCTTTAAACCTCGATCTGCATTTTTTAGCTTCATACTGTACATTTCCAATTCACTGATTCATTCAGTCATTCAACTTTAATTTTAAAATTAAGTAATATTCTGGGGTGCCTATTACATGTAGATTGGTTCTAAGTAATGGGTACTGCAATAAAATAAAAATAATCCTACCTTTTTAAAGATTCATTCTAGTGGAAAAGAGAGACATAAACAAAATAAGTAAAATTGGGATGATAGTTGGCAATAAGTATTATAAAGGAAATGCCTTTGGTGGGGGCAAGAAACGAAATTTAAGGTGAGTGGTTAAGGAAGGCCTTTGAGAAAGTAATATCTGAGTAAACACCTACATAAGGTAAGGATAAAAAGCGTTCTTATGCTTGAAGCAGGAACATTCTGGGAGGAGATGTTTGGGATGCAAAGGTCCTGAGGTAAATGCATGGCTGAAATATCTCTGAAAGAGTAAGGAGTCTATGAGCTGAGGCAAACTGAGTGATGGAGAGAAAGAAGATTGGGAAACGAGGTCAGAGAGACAAGAAGAAGCTGGGAAGCAATTTGCATATGGTTGATATTTAGTTGGTTGGGTATAATCTTGTGATTTCTAATAGAAAATATGTATTTGGTCTTTGTTGGGTTTCTGGCATAGACCTTGGAAATTCCTGTAAAATAACAGTGTCTTTTGTCATGTTAATAAGGTTACTTTTGGAAAATCCTTAAGTAACCTAAAGATGGAGGATGGAACCAACCACATGATTAGAGAATTAGAGCTTTCAGTTCCCCTACTCCCAAGAGAGGAGAGAAGGGCTGGAGTTTGAATCAGTTGCCACTGGCCAATGATTTAATCAACCATGACTATATAGTGGAGCCTTTGTTAAAACCCAAAGTTCGGAGAGTTTCTGTAGTGGTGAACATATGGATGTTTGGAGGAGAGATGTGTACTTCATGAGATCATGAAAGCTCTGCAGCTTCCCCCATACCTTGTCTTATGCATGTCTTTCATCTTGCTGTTTTTGAGTTATTTGCTTTTATAATAAAGTGATAACATAAGTAAAATGTTTTTCTGAGTTCTGTGAACCACTCTAGCAAGTTAATAGAACCCAGTGAAGATTCAGTTTGAAGCACAGGTGATGACCAGGACTTGTGACGGGCATCTCTAGAGTACTGGGCAGGGGGCAGTCTGGTAGGACTAAACCCCTGTGGGATCTGATGTTATCTCTGGGTAAATATTATCAGAACTGAGTTGAGTTTTAGAATTCCCAGCTGGTGTCTGAGAATTGCTTGTTGGTATGGGGAACAGTCCCAACCACACACACACATACACCCACTTTGAGACTGCATATTAGAATCATTATAGTAGACACTGATCCAATCTTAGGCTGATGCTAGCATCTATTTCAAAATATCAAAGTTATGCTATAGTCCCTGTTAAAGTTTTCAAATATAATCCTTACATGGAGAGTTTTGAATAGAGGAGTAACATGATCTGATGTGTTTTAGCAAAACTACTCTTGCTGACATGTGAGAAATTACTGAAAGGGGCAAAGGTAAAAAAGAAACCAGTTAGGAGGTAATTGTAGTAATCAAGGCAAAAGGTGATTATGGATTGAATTTGAGTGTTAGCAAGAGCGGTGCTAATGGATGTAATTCAAAGATAGAGCCAAGAGGAACTGCTGACAGAGAGGACGTGTGTATGGGAGAAAGTAATGAGTCACAAATGCCTCTAAGGCTTTTGGGCTGAGCAACTGGAAAGATGAATTGACATTAAGTGAGATAAGAAAGTCAGTAGGAAAGGAGGCTTGAGGGAGATGATCAGGAGCTTGGACATGTTAAATCTAAGGTGCCCATTAGTCATCCAAGTGAGTTTGTAATTATATGTCTGGAGTTTAATGGGATGTATCAGGCTGGAGGTAGAAATGTTAAGAGTCATCAGTCTATAGGTGGTATTTAAAGCCAGGAGACTGAATGGAATCACAAAGGGACTGAGTATAGATTAAAAAGACAAGAAGTCCGAGGACTACGCCCTGCAGCACTCTAAAATTAAGAGTTAGGGAAAAAGAGCCTGAAAAGAAGAAATGGCCAGAAAAGTAGGAGAAAATCATGGGAAAGAATTGTGTTGAAAACTAAGTGAAGAAAAGAGTTTACAGCAGAGGCATTGTTCAACTGTCACATAAGACGAAGACTAAGAATTGGCTGTTCCATTAAATAGTGTTTTCAGTTTTCAGTTTTAGAAGGTTCACTTTATTTTCCTATATGACCATGTAGAAACCAGGCCTGTATATGTGTCCTTCTAGGATGCAGACATTCTTGCATTTTGATTCCCATTTATTAAGCCTGTGAAATTGTTTTGTTGTTTTGTTTGTTTTGCCTTTTTAGGGTCACACCTGCAGCCTATGGAGGTTCCCACGCTAGGGGTCAAATCAGAGGTTTAGCTGCAGACCTACCCTACGGTTATAGCAACACCAGATCTGAGCTGCATCTGCTGCCTACACCACAGCTAACGGCAATGCCAGATCCTTAACCTGCTGAGTGAGGACAGGGATCGAACCTGCATCTTCATGGATGCTATTCAGCATTTGTTGAAGCCACGATGAGAACTCCTGATTGTATTGATTAATTGAAACATTCAACCTGAATTCCAAACAACATTGGAAATCATTTTAACAAATATATACATGATGATCTTGCCCTCCAGTTTTATACCCCAAATACTCAGGATATGAAAAGCAATATTGTTTTCTTCATTTCTGCCCAACCACTTCTTCTAATGATGATCTGAATGCCATGGATAATGATAATCCACATGCCACAAATAATCCATGCCACAAATAAGACCCTTGGAAGTCAAACACCAACTTCTTATATTCTTAACGGTATGTTTTCTGTTGAAAATTATCTGACTTATTGTATCACATCTAAAACTAAGCTTGTATAAATGATCACAATAGTACATTTTTCTGTGGAGATTAGATTACTAAGTATACCCTACAGAAAGGCAAGTTGACAAACACAGGCTTAAAATAGTAGAACTCTACAATTTATAAAACCTATGCATAAAGTACATCACTCAACAATATTATGTGAATCATTACCAACCAAAAGTCTGTATGTCCTATTAGGTGGCTGCCTTCCTCCATCATTACCAGGGATGGTCTTCAATCATAGAGGTCTTAGGTAGGGGTTGTATTTTAGAAGAGCATCTATTGGGGTCCAGAGTGGCTACCCCATAGTGTGGCTCAATGACATAATGATTATTTTGAATTAAAGTTGTTTAAGAAAACAGTTAATGTAAGAATACTCTTACCCTCCTCTTTCTCCCTGAAAGCAGGAAATAAATCTCTCATGTCAAATGGGTACTCCCAGCATCTGGAGTTAGAAGGACGCCCTTGTCACCAAAGTTAGGGAATTCTAGCCAAGAAACCTATAGAAACAAATCTCCTCACTTCTTTAATTCACTACTCCAAGCCTAAGGTCTACTTAGATTCTTCACTAATGGGGCACCTAAAATCTAAGTTTCTTTGTCTGGTCAATTTGTCACAAATTTATTGGATTTTTTTGTCTAAAAATTATAAAAGCTGCCTGCTTTGACCACTTCCTAGGCCCATTTTTGTGGGACCTTCATGTGCCTTAACTAAAATTTGGAGAGTTTTTTTCCTCCTATTAATCTGTCTTGTGTTATTTTTATCATTAGTTCAGGCACAAGACCTGGAAGGGGTATACATACCAATAAAATGTTATCTTCACCATGGAGTAGGATTCTTCCCATCCTCTCTAACCTTATTCACTAGCATGGCTGAGAAACTGTGCAGGGCCTACAGGGTGAGTAGAGTCCCCAGAGTTCAGTTTCAAGCCCCAGTGCAGAGAGCAGGTACCATGTGTGGGCTGCCCCTTTGGGAAGTGATGAACAGCTGAGGATCAGCCTAATTGATTCTAACCTGAAGTGCTAGGCCTTGTTTTATGAGGGCAGGAGGAATAACATGAATAGAGAAAGCATTGTATAAGAAATCTTCTGAAAGAATAAATAGATTCTCCATCACTCTGTCTATTCTATTGCCCTGTTTAACCTAATAAGTCTAAAACACACAAAAAGGGCAATCTAAAACACACAAAAAGGGCAATAAAGAGTTCTTTGTATAAAGAATCCAACTGAATGTAAAGTGTTGTGGATTTCTAGCTTATGTGCATCAAAATATAACAAGCACACAAAGAATATGTGCTAAATGCATTGCCTTGATCCAGAGTGTGGCTGTCTGCTGAACTCCTTCAATACAGGCTTGATGAGAACTTAAGCACAGCCTATCAGCCTGTAATCAGATGGTTTATTGCTGAATCATCTTTTTTTTTTTTTTTTTTTTTTTTTTTTTTGTCTTTTTACCTTTTCTAGGGCCACTCCTGTGGCATCTGGAGATTCCCAGGCTAGGGGTCTAATCAGAGCTGTAGCTTCTGGCCTACACCAGAGCCACAGCAATGCAGGATCTGAGCCGTGTCTGTGACCTACATAGCTCACAGCAATGCCAGATCCTTAACCCACTGAGCAAGGCCAGGGATCGAACCCACAAGCTCGTGGTTCCAGGTAGGATTCATTAACCACTGAGCCATGACAGGAACTCTGCTGAATCATCTTTTTTATATTTTAAGGAGTATTATATGTATTCTCCTTTCAATTAATAAATCTTCTGTTCTTTTCTGTGGATATCTATTTCTTTCTCTTTTAAATCAGGGGCAGGCTACTACTCCTTACTTTCCCTTCCCTTTAAAAGTATAGAACAGAAAGAGTGCAGCAAGCTAAAACACACATCTGTTTTTGTGAAAATACATGATATCACAGAATTAAAACATTTTTGATATCCTAAACTGCAGTCTCCTGCCTGTGCCAGTCTCTGGAGAGCCTGGCACACAAAGAATGGCTCAAGAATATTTATGCAGTCTGACTGTAAAGTTCACAGTGAGCCTAAAGCTAAAACAAGAATTTAAAGATACAGACAAGAGTTTCATCTTAGGAAGATCCATGGAAAAAAACTCCTATGGAATCATATAGGTTGGGATGCTGGCTGCCAACAATTATGTTCAAACAGGGATAAAGGGCTCCATGTATAATATAGTTCCAATTTTGTGGTCCATGCATCTCCCCATTTCCATATAAAGTAGCAGCGCTGAAATTAATCAGTGCCACTGGATCCCTCATGCCACTGACAGAAGAGTCACTCTGACACTTTTCCTGTACAGCCTTTCTATCTGAGGCCTTCCACAGTCCATCACTTCGCTTCATTAAATCTATGTCGAAAACAGTGACTATCCTTGAAAGTGCAGTCATGCATACAAAGTGGGTCCAAACATCTTACTAGCTACACATGAAATTTATATTTTCAACAACCTAGATGCCTCAGTCTAACATGCAATTAACTTTTCCTTGTGGTTTCCTTTTATGAATATATTTTTTCTCAGGTAGTATGAACCACCTCAATTTGTTTACCATTATAAAAACAAGGTGTTTTGTTTCATTCAAACGGCCATTCATTGCATATCTACTATATGCCAGACCCTGTACCAGGCATAAAGGATGCTAAGCCTCCTAGGCATGGTCCTTGCTTTCTAACTGGTAAAGCTGATATATGAGGAATCAGTAGCTCTCAATTGGTTTCAGATTAACAAGTCTCTATAGGCCAAGTAGTGTTTTGAAAATTAAGTTCACCCACACAATATTATTTTTGAAAGCCATGTGGGCACCACTGGGATTAGAGTATTTAAATTTATTTGATTCATAAGTAGCATTTTGTCATTAAGCTTTTTCTTAATCAGTGAACCTTAAGAGTACATGAGAGTTCATGACTTTTTGACATTTACAAGTAGCCTACTCATTCAGAAATGTTCAAATTCATTGTTTCACAGATTATGATATAGTTTACTCTCATCATACTGCTGTTTAGATTCACTGAAGATGCCTTTAGAAATATTCTTGTAGATATCGACTTCTTGTGACCGTTGTTTGGTTTGTTTGTTAAACTAAATTTCAACCCATCACAGAGCTTTTCTCAGGTACACAGAATGTCACTGAAAATAATAGTTTTTATAGATTTTTCTTCCCATTGTCTTCTGGATGGTAACTGATACTTAGCTACTAATCAAAAAATATATCTTTCAGGAAGGAATGGAACAGTGTTTTCTTTCTTATACTGCAAACAAAAGTAGCATTCCAGCAATAAGAGGTGGCGTCTCTCTGCAATTAGGCCCTTTGGTCTGAATTCCTCAAGGCTTTTGCTTTTATTGCATTGCTCTTAATTACGATGTTAGGACAAAACTATTTAAAGTCTTTTAGAAGTTAACATTATTGTCACATGAAGCAGAAACATTTCTTCGTCAAAAGCAGCAAGAGGAAACCCAGTAATCCTAAGGTTGATTTCCTTAATAATATCCATCTCATTAGATCCATTATAATTAATTCTTACAGCAAATGTTTTTTGAACATGATGTTTGCACTGTGTACCATTCTAGGTGCTGGTGATAAAGGACACAGAACAGGTGCAGAGTCTGGTTGCAATGCCATAGGAGTCGTGCCATAGAGTTTCTGGGATGAGTTGTCTCACCAGGAATGGTTTGGAAGGAAGGCCAGGAAAGTGAAGAGGTGTGACAATGGCGTTAGGAGTGGAAGTGAAGAGAAGGGTGTGGATTCCAAATTGACTTAAAAGGTAGAATATCAACAGGACTTGATAATCATAGGTCAAAAGCCAGGAATGAGGGTGGGAAAAGCTCCTGTTAAGGTCCTGTCTTGTGTAGCTGATGAGTGGTTGTGCTCTTCACTGAAGACTTGGGGTCATTAGAAAGAGCGTACATTCAATTTTGAATGTGGTAAACTTGATGCCATAGAGATATATGAGGTGGGATAATCATTTGACAAAAAAGACAAACAATGGACAGAGAAGTAGGAAGAAATCTAGGAATATATGCTAGGAAACAAGAAATATATAATATGTGAAAGGTGTTTCCAGAAGAAATAATGCTCTGTGTTGCTGAATGTTAATGAGAGATGGAGAAAGATTTGTGAATTGCAAGTAGTGGTGCAGTCTGGCCAGAAATGGAGATAGGAAGTTTTGTGTAATTCTTACTAACTGAGATTTTTCTTTTAAAGTGAATAGTGCACCTCTAAAAGACTTTTAATCTTGTTTACTTTTAACTGATCTTTCTTTGAGCATGGGGTTAAACTTAGCTTTAAAAATAGGAGCCTTAAAGTAAGGATGTCTCAGCAAACCAGAGCTTTTTGTTCTCATAGAAGAAAAGTGAAGTTAGGGTGAAGAAATTTATTTATTTGTCAAGAGCAGTCAACCATAATTACAGTAGTTTCTCTTAGAACATAAACATGGAGAGTTAACCGATCTTACAGTTATTATAGTGATTATCATCATGACATTATTATTGTATCATCAGCAGCTGTTTATTAAATATGCAGATGAGATGGCAAAATTGGAAAGAAGCTGTAGCCCCTGCTTAGTGGGCATTTATAGCCAATTCTTTAATATGTTTCTTATACCTCATATTTGCTCTTATAAATTAATACTGGACATACCAGCTCAATATGGAATTTCACCAGCTTATCTTTTTAACAATGACATGTTGGTTTAAAAAGAAAAAAAAAGAAATCGTTCATTCATACCCTTTTCTCTTTCCTGCATGACATTTGTTTAGGTAATCCCACGAACAAATTTTTATAGATAAAATATAACCAATATGTTCTAGTTCTTCAAAAAGTGTAAGAAACAGACTGAAAAATACATAATGGAGAGTCAGTTACTGAATATATATATTGGATACTTGACTACAGATATCAGTTTCCTCAGTTTAAATAGATGAAAACTGAACAGTAATCAGGAAGATGCAAACCAAAGCAATAAAGAAAGGAAATATTATAACTATTAGTTTGCACAGAATAAAGTCTCACAGTTTTTAAGAAGAAACACACTAAAATGTAATAGCAAAAAAACAAAAGCAAAACTGGAAAAAACTAAATCCAAAATATCCACCAACAGGAAAATGGATGAGTAAATTACAGTATACACCCACACACACACACACATAAATATATATATATATATATATATATATATATATATATATAATAGAATATAGTAAAGCACTTAAAATGTATGAATAGGAGTTTTGTGGGTTAACATGAATGAATTTCAGAAACAGTTTTAAGAAGAAAAGAAGAATGTGGAAGGGTACATTTAGCGTAATACTATTGTATAGTATATAGTATTATATATAGTACATATGTATATAATATCATATAAAGTTTAGAGAGTAATATTAAACTCCAGATTTGCATGGATCCAAACTTACATAGCAGAGGTATAAATCATGTATTAAAATGATAAATATAAAAATTATATGAATGGTTTCCACTTTAGAAGGAGCAAAGGAAAGAAATGGAGTTAAGAAGGGGCTTACCATTCTGTCCTTAATGCTCTGCTCTTTTTGAAATACTAAAAGAGATGACAGTGTTAAAATTTGGCAAAATTAGATGGTAGATAGATACATGGGTGTTGATTATATGAATCACACTTTTATGTTTTCTTGAAATATGTCATAATTTGAAAAAAGAACTTGAACTGCCTGAGGTTCCAGGTTATTATTAGCAGAGTCAGGGCTAGAGAGCATCTGGTTGTCATAACTGGAAGAGAACAAGCTGGAATGAAGTCTGTACACACAGCCACCCATGCAGAAAAGACCAAACCATTTCCACACTGTGATCACAGATGTCACCCAGAAGTAATACCAACAGCTAACATTTTAAACCACTGATAAGTGATTTGCTGAGTGTTTTATGTGGATGATGGCATTAGAGTGAGAAGAAAACGAAAGTCATATCTAAGTAAAACCTAAAGTGCTTTCCATTGGACTGCTCATTACTGAAAGGGAACATGGGTAGTGAAAGGCATTAAAAGGCAAGTGAGAGATTCCTCAGAAAACTAAAAATAGAACCTCCATTTGACCAGCAATCCCACTCCTGGGCATCTATCCAGAGAAAACCATGACTCGAAAAGACACATGTACTACAATGTTCATTGCAGCACTATTTGCAATAGTGAAGACATGGAAACAACCTAAATGTCCATCAACAGAGGAGTGGATCAAGATGTGGTACATATATACAATGGAATATTACTCACCTATTAAAAAGGAACAAAATAATAGCATTTTTAGCAACATGGATGGACCTAGAAATTATTACGCTAAGTGAAGTCAGCCATACAATGAGACACCAACATCAAATGGAATCACTTACATGAGGAATCTGAAAAAAGGACAGAATGAACTTCTTTGCAGAACAGATATTGACTCACAGACTTTGAAAAACTTATGGTTTCCAAAGGAAGCAGTTTGGGGGGTGGCGGGATATGCTGGGGATGTGGGATGGAAATTCTATAAACTGGATTGTGACAATCATTGTACAACTACAAATATAATTCATTAAGTAATAAAGGCAAGTGAGCAATGTGTTTAGTGATGAAGTGAGGCCATAAAATATATACTCCATCCTTCTCTATTTGTAGTTGACTTCTTGTTCCAGGTTGAAACTGACTTAGAGGGTAGCCTATGCATAGAAGACCAGAATTCCTGAAAGTTCAGTTTGAATTCCATTGATCACAGTAAAGATAAGAAATAGAACTGGGGAGTTCCCATCATGGCTCCATGGTAACAACTCTGACTAGCATCCATGAAGACACGGGTTTGATCCCTGGCCTCACTCAGTGGATTAAGGATCCAGTGATGCCGTGAGCTGTGGTGTAGGTTGCAGACATGGCTCAGATCACAAGTTGCTATGGCTGTGGTGTAGGCTGGCAGCTGCAGCTCTGATTTGACCCCTACCCTGCAAACTTCCAGATGCCGCAAGTGCAGCCATTAAAAATAATAATAATAATAATAATAATAATAGAAAAAAGAAAGAAAGAAATAGAACTGAAGGAGACTAAAGTGGTAAGAAAAAAGTGACATTACACTTTGGAATGCACACCAAATCTATTAACTAGATCGTGAAAAGTTAACAGTTGATGAGAGCTGTCATTCATTGAACATGAAACTGAACTATAGAAAAATTAATGGAACAATGCAAGGTTGTATATCTCATGCTTGGTGGAGCTGGCTTTTGCACATAAGTTTGTGTACCCCAGGCCCCTGTCTCTGAACATATTACATGCTCTTTGGTCATTCATGTTCTTGTTGGGTCTGGTAGGATTCTTGTTATCGCTCATGACGTTTCTAAATGACACCCCTTACTACTTGGTAAAGGTGAAGTGAAGAAAGGGAAGGAGCAGAGAAGGGACATGAGTCCTGGATGCTACAAAACATTCCTTTATTGCATAGAAACAATTCTTTGCTCTGCATTTTGTAGAGAGTGAAGAGACAAAAACATTGCATTGTGCCTCCCCCTCACTCAGCTGTTGTTCTTTTGGTATACAAGTCATGTGGGAAGAATGAAAAGCAGTGTGGCCCATGTGTCAAGCACTATAAAGCAATGGGAATGTGCAGCTTGGTCTTCTGTGAAAACTGGGCAGTATCACGTCTTGAGCAATGGTACATTAAATAGCAGGAGAGAGACACAGGGGATCTAGTACTGGTGTTTAATAAAGGAATGCTTATTTCAGGACAAAATTCCTGTATGTCTGGGGAGAACGTGCAGCAGCACAGGAGTCAAACAATTTTGGAATGGGAGCTGGAAAAGAGAAGGTGTCAGCAGAGAGGGTGGGAGAAACAGCTGATAAAACTCCAGTCCTGTGATTTCTCTATGGGCAGCTGATCATGTAAGGATTCACAAGAGGAGAATAAGACAGCAGTGGCAAAGGACAGAGATCCTTGCAGACCAAAGCCTCCATCCAAAAGTAGAGCTGGAGAGACAGCGTTAAGAAATAGCAAAGGGCTTGACAAATAGCTTTGACTACAAGGACAAAAAGCAAGAGTTTTAAGATAGGCACAGTATAGCATAATCTGGTCCTAAAGCATCAGCCATTGTGGCTTTAGCAGCACACAGTGTTAGTAATCTCTGTAAATACCATTGCATACAGATAAAGAACGCATATATAGAATGTAGATTGCAGTGTTTATGCTAATCTAGATGGCAGGATTCCTGAGGAAAGTATAAGAAAACCATTTTTGGTATGTCAGTGGGATGCCCAGGGAACCTCTCAAAGGGGAGTATTGGTTTTTTCTTATTGATTGGATTTACTAATAGTTAAGACAATCTTTTGATGTGATGACTCCACAGATATTTAAATGATTCCTTCTCCCTGGAGGAAGTTGGACTTAATAACTTTTATTCTCTTTCAGGATTTGAATAATTTTGCTTTCGCCAGAAGAAGGGAGGAAGAGAATTTTTAGGAATTGAATGCCTATTATGCACTAGGCATTGTGCTAGTTGCTTTACATAACATTAGTCTGTTAAATTTAAGAATGAGAAAGAGACAGAGGCAGAGACAGTTTTCCCAAGGTGACAAGGCTAAAAGTAGTAGAGCTAGGTTGAGAAAGAGGTTGATCTGGTTCTTTGAGCCTATAGGCCTTGTATTATGAAATGTTGTCATTTGCCTCCTTTCAAGGGGAGCAGGAAACCTGTGTAGCAACCCTTACTGGTGACTGCGGTCAGAGATGTCAAGGAGAAATGTAGAAGGACCTCTCCCCCAGGAGAGGAGTCAGCAGTTGTGAATTTACTTAGGAAAGGCCCTTGGGCAAGGCAAATGTGTGGTGTACTGACATGCTGCATTGTTCTTTTTTTTTTTGCATGAAGAATTTTGGTCTCTTTTAGGTAACAGATTTTAGGAAGTAATAGTGGACTCAAAGGTATTTTAATGGTTCTTTAGCATACTGGGGACATCAGACAGTCTTATTCTTTTCTCCTGTGCCTGGCATGGTACTGGTACATGGTGGATCCTCAATATGCTAATTTGTGTTGAAAGAATGAGAAGATCAGAATTGTCAGCCTTTATTGTAAGTTTCTGTCTTTGAAAAAGTAATTTTACCCATTTGACTCTATCCATCTGCAGCAGGCCAGATAACTTTGGAGTGATGCTAGATTTGTGATGCTAGAAACACAAATAGTAGACCCAGTCCATATGCTTAAGTTCATCCACTCTCTTTAGTAAAAGAGGCAGTGGTTTAAATGATTGAATGAATGGCATATGTCGTAGGACACACACCCTGTTATATCATGCATCCTTTCTTATGCATTTGTTGCATTTAATGTTCTTGCCTTCCATCTATCTACTCTTGTTTTGTAAACTCTCATTCACCCTTAATATCACTCTAGACATTCCTTTTTGTGTCTATTTGCATACAGCTTTTCTATCTAAAATCAGAACAACAGCCTAGACTGTGTGATTGATATGGGCTATTAGGGAAAAAAAGATTTGTATAATTGCTTTGATTTATTTGGGGAAAATATGCTGTACACAACATGTGTTATTAGAATTGTAGCCATGCTGTTGGAGATATTGAAAGGTTGAATCTTCAGGGATAGTACTTCAGGGCTTAGTACTAATAGAAGGGCATACATTATTTTCAATAACTACATTATGATGTGAATTAACTTTCAGAGTAAAGGGTTCAGTTTTGTGATTTGAAACTGATTTCTAAATGTAAAGAATCATTTTTAATGTGATTTTTATTAGTTAATGTTTTCAGGGGGAAAAAAGAAAATATATTACAAGATCCATATGTAAATGGTAGAAACTATACCTGGACACTTATAAATTGCTATTTTACCATATTAGGCACAGGCAGGTACTTGAAATATATATGTAAAACAAATGAATGAATTTTAAAATTATGACAGTCATATGTTTGATGAAATGTTAAGTAAACGTATATGATATTTGAAACACTGGTCTTAATAACTTTAATAGCTATGTATTTGAAAGTGAAATTAAAGGAATGGTAATATTTTTACAAATAAATGTTATTCTCTGTGTAATGCAAAAGAGTAAATAGTCAATAATTGAAATTTTAATTAAGCAAAAAATGGCATCGACTTCTTAATTTAAAAACAGCTTAGGAGTTCCCATCGTGGCTCAGTGGTTAATGAATCCTACTAGGAACCATCAGGTTGTGGGTTCGATCCCTGGCCTTGCTCAGTAGGTTAAGGATCTGGCGTTGCCCTGAGCTGTGGTGTTGGTTACAGACGTGGCTCAGATCCCACGTTGCTGTGGCTCAGGCGCAGGCCGGCAGCTACTGCCCCAATTCGACCCCTAGCCTAGGAACCTCCATATGCCATGGGAGCGGCCCTAGAAAAGGCAAAAAGACAAAAAAAAAAAAAAAAGTAGCTTACTTTATGTAAGAGGAAGAGCTTTATAGACTACTGGTATTAATGGGCCAAGGACAAATAATAATAAAATTGTGATTATTACAGGTTATATGTTTTAAAAGTTTAAATGGTTCAAAACGTGGTTGATTCAGTTTATTTATCCTTAGAATGTGCTGGGTAAAACCAACATTACTTGACTTGAGCATAAATTCAAGAGGTATAGCTCCAAAGTAATTCCAAGAAACAAATAAAGACACTGATAAACAAAATGAAGAGATCAAAAAGCATATAAATTCATTTTAACAGATTATGAAAGAAATGATTAAAATGTTACAGAAAATAATCCAGCAAGGTTAAGGATTAATGGGAGAGAATAAACAACCAGAACTAAAGATTCTGAAAATACATCTTGAATTTCTATTGAAAATTCATAGAGATGAAAATATAAATACTTTCTCAGATTTATCTGAGGTTAAATTTTAGGCACACCTCAATGTCCTAAAACTGGATTGGACCTAGAGAGCCATATTTCTTATTTGGGGATTCCCTGTATAACTAAGCAAACCAAACGTTTTCCAAATAGATACATGTGAATAAACATCCAGCAAAAGACATTATGTGTAATAGGATGAGATGGCAAAGGACCACACTCTAAATAGCCAAAAAGGTTTGAAAGGAAAAATAGTGGCTGGCTTTAAAAGGCTTAGGGTAGTAAGAAAGTGAGATCCCACCAGTACAAGAGGAAAACTTACTGAATATTTATGCATGAAAAATGCAAACTTGGAAACCTCCCTCCACAGATATATCAATCCAATGAGAGGGAAAAAAAAAAAAAAAGAGTGCTGTACTCTTGCTATAATAAACCCCTGAGCTAGTATTGAGTGTTCTATTTGACAAGAAAAATGTTGATGCTTAAGATTTACTTTCAGTTTTACCTACCAGATCTTTGTTTTTGAGCAGGTATTTGTCACAATCATTCAATACCTCCCTCAAGGGACTCAGTTAATATATATGCCTAGTTTTTATACTTCTCTCCTATCCACTGTCTGGGGATAATGATGTTTCTTTAAGCATGCTTATTAGAGCTGCAAGTATTCTAGATTATCATCTCAGCCATTTTATAGATTACCTTCAGAATAATAATAAAGACCTTCCAGAGTATTCTTTTACTATCTAACAGATCTCATACACCGAAACTGGTTCAGTTGGGAATCAGTGAAAAAAACATTCAGTGGGAACTCAATTTGTAAATGAAACCCACAAATTATAAGTTGCAGATAACTGAAAGTGATTGCTAAGAGTATGTTAATACATTTTATATAGATGCTTCTGATTTCCTTCCTGTGCTGCTAAATGAACCGACTAGAGTTCAAATGAGTAGTTAAAGTAGGAAATCAAAAAACTGGTGCAAGACTTTTGTGATAGTCAATTATTTTGCACATTTGACAAAAAGAAAGCTCTTCTAAACGTAAATGGGAGAGTGAATTTTATTATGTTCTCAACTTTGGGGTGTAGTAGGTTATAGAAACATTATGGGGCTTGACTTATTAAAACTGGGTCCTAGTCCCTTGTTAGCACCAGAGCTGAAGTTTTTTCCCTTTCCTAAAATAAAAATATATATGGGATAGATGGTTTGGTATGGTAATTAATAAATTAATTAAATAATTAATTAAACAAACACTGGTCAGGGAATCAAGAGATTAAGAAGATTCTAATCCAGCTAAATTAGAACCCAGGAGTCTGGGTGGATTCATCATTAGAAGATGCATAGTGTTCTGCCTGTCCCACAAGCAGGCCTCGTTCTAGAAGAAGACCCTTCCACTTTGGCTGAGTAATGATCCAGGAGTTCTGGTTAAGGATATCCGTGAAAGTCGTTCTCCGTAGATAGGAATCAAGTCAGAAAGGCACACTGTATACACACAATTAGGACCAATAAGTAGTGGGGAAAATTCCCAAGTCTTCTAGGAAAGAAATCCCCTTAGTAAAGAATGTTTATCAGAGATTTGCTTCCTTCCTTTCTTCTTCCTTCTTTTATTTTTAAAGAACAAAACTAAATTAAAAAAAAAATAAATCAAAAAGAAAAATCTCCAAGGAGTTCCCACTGTAGCTAAGTGGAAATGAACCCAACTAGTATCCATGAGGACATGGGTTAGATTCCTGCTTTCACTCAGTGGGTTAAGGATCCAGCATTGCCATTAGCTGAGGTGTAGGTTGAAGATGTGGCTCAGATCCTGTGTTGCTGTGACTGTGGTGTAGGCCAGCAGCTACAGCTCTGATTTGACCCCTAGCCTGGGAACTTACATATGCCGTGGGCGCGACTCTAAAAAAGACCCTCCAAAAAGTATAAAAGCTCCAAGAAATACTTCTGAGAAAATAGTGGTATTGAGTATTGAAATATGGATAATTCCCCAGTTGAGGCTGCAGTGCCTATTTCCTTTGACTGCTGTGAATTATGTCATCCTGCCTGAAGAGTTTCTATATTAACTCTGGAAATTCTTCTAGATTTTATCATACCAATGAAGTTACTAAAATTGAACTCTACTCCCAATAGTATTAGAATGTAGCTTATTTAGTAATTAAGTAATTACTTTAAAAAGCATGCAATATAATTATATTAATCAAAGTGAGAAACTTGATAAGGGATTTGAAATGAACATAAAATAGATTCTCTTTCCAGAGGTAAACTAAATCTCTGTAGCTTACAAGCTTACAACATATCAGGAACTAGTGGCTTCATGGGGAAAATCAAATTCATATAAATCATTCATGAGGGATCCTCTGAACATCAGCATTAGTTTTCCTTCTGTAATAAACTATGTCCTTTTTTCAAAATTTTAAGTGACAGTTAAAGGGGCATTCCAATTTCACATTAAAGTTCATATTAATAATGTGATACTTTCAAATCGAGTCCATTTTTTTCTATTTCTCTTCTTTCAGGAAGACCCAGCAAAGGTCAATTTTAAGTTGTCTAGATAAAATTTGAAGAACACATTAGGTAGACCAAGACCATGTTATAAAATTGTAATTTAAGTCACTCTAATTAACCTCGTGCCTTGAATCTAATAGGGACACAGTGAATTATTTTTAAATTACTCAAGGGATGGATAAATGACTAATACTTTTTCTCTCAGGATTGGGCAATATAAGTGATCTAGACCACTACTTATATCTCTATAATGTTTTCAGGTCTGCCTACTCCGTGGATATTACTTCATTCTTTCTGACAGGTTCTACATTACAGCATAAGAAATCATTAGAGTTCCCATTGTGGCGCATCGGAAATGAATCCCACTAGGAACCATGAGGTTGTGGGTTCCATCCCTGGCCTCACTCAGTGGGTTAAGGATTCAGCATTGCTATCAGCTGTGGTGTAGTTCGCAGACACGGCTCAGATCTGGCGTTGATATGGCCGTGGCATAGGCCGGCAGCTGTAGGTCCTATTAGACCCCTAGCCTGGGACCCTCCATATGCTGCAAGTGCAGCCCTTAAAAAAGAAGAAAAGGCAAAAAAAAAAAAAAAATGAAATCAATTTGCACGGACTTGAATACCCATGATATGACTTATATGTGGAATCCTTTTTTATGATTTTTTTTCCATTATGGTTGATTTATAGTGTTCTACAGATGTGGAATCTTGAGTGAGTTACTTAACCTTTTTTTTAAATCACTACTTGTTTTTAATCACCAAAATAGTGATAATAGTAGTATCCATGTCACATGACTATTATGAAGTTTATGCGATGTAATAGCTATAAACTGCTTAGAACAACACTTATAATATTAGTGTTTAATAGTTGTCATAGTTGGTGTTAGTATTAATTTCGAAAATAAAATTGAATAAAACAAATAAAAAGTTTAACCTGCCAGGATATATATCAAAGTGAAAAATGATATAGAATTGGATTATGCACTAACTGTATCAGAGAGATGTAAGTTGACAAAGAATACCGCACAAAATAAACAATGTCAGCATATTTACTGACAAATATCCATATTTCCTCAGGTTTATGAGTTTAACAGGTGTGACAAACCTTGAGAGTTCACACCTATAATGTGTCTATGATGAGAACAGTTTGAGTTCCTAAAGAGCTCATTTTAATATTTTTTGCATTAGGTAAACATTAAACATTCATGGCCCATCATAATTCTCACTAACCTCTTTTTCATTCAGTTCAACCTTGGTAGTTATCCTTTCTGCTCCTACCTAGCTGCTAATTGGATTTTTAAATGTTATGAGTTTTTTAATTAAGATTTTTTTTTACTGCAAAAAAAGCAGTATACATAACTGTGGAAAACACTGAAAAATAAGCACAATGAAGAATATTGTAATACTCACATAAGCTCCCTATCTAGAGATGGGTCTTGATCTCTTTGTCTATGTTTCCAGATCTTTCTTTTCCTCTCTTCAACAGAACATATTTTTCAGTCTTTCACCAGAACATTTCCTGTGTTTTCATTTAAGACAGAATCTTGACAGGATCCAGCAGGATTTGTATACTGATGCCATGCTCACAAAGTCCAGTGATCTCCTCTAAAGAGCTATTCTAACCTCATGGTGGGAGAACTGGGGAAAGGATGGCAGATGGATCCTTTGGAGACCCTTTAGTGTCTACTGATAAGCCTCTTGAGTTTCCTAATCGTGGGTCCAAGAAAATGGCCATCAACAATCTCACTAGCTTTGTGGCCCACATTCAGAATAGAATTAAACCTTTAAAATCCTCCAAATTTGTATTACTTTTGGATTAGTTATGCCCTTACGTCGATCACCCTTTATTTTTTTCTTTCCAGGTGACAAAAACTCAGAGTTTCAGAAACTAAGTTATAAACTGCTTCTGTTTAAGAGAAACAGAAATCATGTGTCTATCGCTTACAATAATGTAGGATAATTTACAAACAGTTGCAACCCAATGCCATGAACCACAAAGACCAGCAATATACTCTCATTGATGGTCTAGATTTGGATCATATTTTTGAAAAGCTATTAGGCAATATCAGTAAAATTTTTTGAAGCATATAACTACCTTTGAGGTTCTATTTCCAGTATACCTACTTTTAGGTTTTTTATTTCCAGTGTAAGTGCCATTTCTGTTCATTTATGTAAAACATAAATAAGAGTATTGATTTGTTAATTTTAGAAAGGATACAAAAGAAGGAGCTAATTTCTAAAGTTCAAGGACAAAAAGCAGGAAAGGGATACAGTTTCATTCTTTTGCATGTGGCTATCCAGTTTTTCCTAGGACATACACTATTTTTAGAATTAAGGTAAAATGTTGAATTTTATAATTTTTTAATGGTTAAGGAACAAAAATTATTAAGTAGTATTACTATAAAATAATGAAATGTTCTAACAGATCAGCTAAGTAATGGAATGAAAGCATCCAAGTATATATGAAATTTGGGAATTTAAGCAAGCCAGTAATTTATATCAGAAAAAAAATTTCAGGAGCAGATTGTGTGATCTGGGGACTCAGGATAATCCTGAGTCAGCCAGTGAGAAAAGAGAGGCCCAAAGTCAGAGCCTCATGAATAGCAGAAATAAACTGATGCTCGGTTCTGAGCCTGAGGCTCAGAAACTCTCCCACAGAACCCTCCTACTTCAGATCAAGACTGGTTCAGGAGCTGGGAATAAGCTGGTAGCAAATGATCCCAACAATGAGAATAGGAGGGTTGCAGAGATTGAAAACCAACCAGCTGAGGCCTCACACTGTGTGATCCAATGCAGAACTGAAACTATTAATAGAACAGAGGCAGTGGGGTATTTTTTAGTATATTCGACTTCTCAAAGAATTGTCCATTTCTCTGCTTAATGGCTTCTTTTAACAAGTCACATTTCTATAGGCCAGACCGATAACTTAGTCCCACTACGTTATTTCCTAGTATTTCCCTGGTTTTTTTTTGTATGAAAGCGCTAATATTCTAAATTGAGTTCCATTAAGGCATATGCAACTCCTGAAGAAAGGGTACTTGCTTCCCTCCTTACATTCAAGCTGTCCTATGAAGATGCAAATTTGATTGCTAACAGCAATAACCCAATACCTGTTGAAAACTGGAGAGATGGCAAGAACACTTCCATCGAGTTAATTGTCAGGTACTTCCAGCATTAAGAAAAGACATTGGCCATATAGCCATCATATCTGAATAGCAGATCCCATGTTTGTTAAAAGAATTAAAGAGCTCATTCGTTGTCATGTTTATCAGTAAGCTGTCTACAGACAGTAGCCTGTCAAAGTGATTTATGTTTCTGCCCCTGTTTTTGTCTATGGACAAAAGATATAAATTCTGAAATGTTAGGGATTATCTAGAATTAGAGCATTCAGCAGCTGTTCTATAAGCTTTCATGTGAAAATATTGCTATAAAAGGTGAAAATGAAATCATTCACTTTTTTCAAAATATAATCAAGATCTAAATCATACTTTTAAAATCTGACTTACATTGTGTAAATTAGATAGGTGTCTATTGCTTATTTTCCAGTTGAAAGAGGACTAGTTTCAATTTCTGTGATTTGTTTTCTCCACCTACCAAATGGATGAACATATATATATATATATAGTCAGATGCAGGGGTGCAGTTTATAAACATGTTATGTAATGAGATGATTAACTGCTTTAAACATTCTAGCAATAAATAGTGGGGGCTGGGCTTTAAACAGTGAAATATATTTCTTCAGCTTTTGCATGCTGTGGTTTGAAAGTGACATTTTACTGCCATCATAAATTATGACTTTTTAAAAGAAGTTTCTAAATAAAACACAAAATTAGTCTTTGCTATTTTTTTCTATAATTTTAACATAGCATATCCTTTCTGCTTGAAAAAAATTTGATAAAATGTGTTATTTAGTGATAGATAAATTTTCCTCTGGGTTTTCAGGGGCTACTATGCTTAATAAGTCATCAATGTAGCCAATTTGTATTCTTAGTCGTTTTCTTTGGGGGTTATGTTTCTAGTGTGGCCATGCAACTTTTCCTTAAAAAGAGAGGAATTCACAACCTAAGATGTAAATGAGAAGGCAATGAAAGACTTCCATAGTTGGATATGGCACTGGATTTCATCTTCTTTGTATCACCTGATTGTTTTTATAAAGTCAGTGGGAGTTTGTGTTCTTGACAAGGATTGATGAACTAAGTGTTATCGTCATGATGTGCTGCGTTATTTATACACAGCAGCCAAATTCTTTTAGTTTGTCCTTTGCTGTCAACTGAAGAACTACAATATTCTCTGAAAGAGCAATTCACTGGCTTTCTAATTTTTGCAGAATTATAAAAATATATACTCCTAGAACAGAGGATTTAAGAAGCTATGGTACTTATGCATTTTTCAAAAAAAAAAAAAAAAGAAGAAGAAGAAGAAAAAACAGAAAAGAATCCGAAGCAGTCAGACTGCTCTTTGGTTTGATTGGTCCTTTGCTCTGGGGACCTGCATCACACCTGTCTAGTAAAACAACAAGCCTTGATCAGTATGTCTCTTTCTCGCACAACTGCCAACTGTTGTCCTTCCTCGAAGCAGGTACATGATAGAGTTCATGTTGCCACTGTCAGTTCTTGTCTCCAAACCCTGCTGGGCCCTAAGAGCTTTCCCTCAATCTTTTTTCTCTGCCTTTCCAGGCAGCAACCTTCTATTGACTGCAGGAACCTATTACTTACTTGCTACTCTTTTCAAGCCTCTGATCCCATCACACTGTCAGCAGCCCTAATATACGGAGAAAACACCAGATAGGAGCTCCCTCAATTTGTCTAACAGCCTCTACAAACATACAAGCATCCAGGCTAGACGTTGTATTATGTTGGCCACTTCCTCATGCCAAAGGTGATTCCTTCCATGTGTACTCTGAAGCCCATCCATCATCGTGTTTGCTCACTCCCTACCCTTCTCTGAATCCCCTTCTCCTGTATCTTTAAGCTCTTCTTTTCTGGTCAGCACCAAAAACTATCAGGTTTCTGCTGTTTTAAATCCCAGACAGACCATCTCCCACCTGATTTTCACTTGGATGACATTCTATTTGAATAACACTGACTATATGCCAGATACTGATCTTTGGTACAGGGAGAGTTTGGTGAATAAGTTGAAGGAACTCCAAACTTTAGAGAGTTTACCAAGCAAACACGTGTCCTCACCCATGTTTCAAAAAACACTTAGAATTTTTGTTTACATTCCCATGATGTAAGAGACTAACTATGCTAATTTCTCCATCTCTAACCTGATTTTTTTCCACAGATTCAAATCTATAAAATCAATTTCTCACTAAGTATCTCTGTGCAGACGTCTATATGTGCTTCAATTCAAGCACTTCCAGATCAGAATTCATCACTCGGCCCCCCTCCCCCATCCTCACAGTTGCTCCTAGGCCATGTTTTGTACCAAAATGAAAGGCAGAGCTTTCTGTCAAATTTTGATACATGAGTTTCTTCTCGTTCTTTTCAGTCATCACATTGGATCTCCTAAATTTTGTCTCAATATATCTTTTGGAATTCACTTCTCGCCGCTTGATTTTTAGTATTCTAGTAGAAGCCAGCAGTCTCTTGTGCCAGAATAAACTTTGCTGCTTCCTAACTGGTCTGTCACCCATAGATTTTGCCTCCTTGTAATCCATTCTCCACATGGCATCTAGGATGAATTTTCTAAAGTCCAAATCATGTCACCCTTCTACTTAGACCCCTAAGTGGCTGTCCTTTATGCTGAGAAATGCCCGGATTCTTTATGACTGTCTCAAACACCTTGTATTCCCTGGGCCGTGCCTGCTCATCAGTCTTGCCCCTTGCCCTTTCTGTTTACTCCTGTAACTAAAGTGGATTCCATCCTGTTTCTTAAGCATGTGTCCTGGCTTCACTCTCTGCATTTGCACATGCTTTCTTTCCCCTCTGCATTGAATCTCTGGTCCCATTGCTTTGCTTGGCTGTTTTCCACTAATCCTTAATTAAATTGGAGATCACTTGCCTTGGGAAGGCTTCCTAACTCATGGTGCTGAGTTTGGAGCCCCTCTCTTGTGCTTCCTTGGCAACAGGCATTTCCTTTCTCATAGACCTAACATGCAATGGTAACTACCTGTCACCTTATTTATGTCCTTTGTTAGACTCTAACGAACAGGTAATTGTCTATCAGGGGCCCCATAATATGTGTAGCAATTATCACTTAATGGCACATAGATGGGCTTCAGTTAATAACAATTGAATGACTAGATGGATATTCTTCAGAGGTAGAGGTAATATAGTCAAAAAATGCTTGGTAATTACATTATATGATTGAATTCTCTGGTGATTTATAAAATTTTAATTATTCCATGGAAATTTAATATATGCTACTAGTAAGTAGTATCTATTCTACTCTTCCTTAACATGCTCTGTACCTTTATTTTCAATTTACCAATTCTAGCTTCCTGAAAACAAATTTTTCATAACTTATAGTGTACTAACAAAGCTAGTCAAATAAATATCTTTCCTCTTTTGGCCTCCTCTCAATTGAAGGCAAGAAAATACAAATTTCTTACTTTTTTCCTTCCTTCTCTCCTTTCCCTCTTCCCTTCCCTCCTACCTTCCTTCCTTCTTCCTTCATTTCTTTCTTTCCTTTCTCACTTTCTCTTATTCATTTCCTTTAATAAACTGAAATCTTTGGATGAGCTATGTAAAATGTGGAGAGCTAGGCTCCAATCCCAGTGACTCTGATTTAATTGGACTGGGCATCAGGAATTTTAAAAGCTCCCCTGTGATTCTAATATACAGCAAAGTTTGAAAACCACTGGGTTAGATCATCTCTAATGTCCCCTTCAATTCTAAAAACTCTAGATTTTGTTATTTTAAGAGTCTCTCCAGAGTGTTTTAAAATACAAAATATGCCAAAAGATTTTTTTTTTCAAAATGTAGAGCCCGAAATATTTCTGTCCTTTCATGCAGTGAGCCTTGATTGAAGCTGTGTGTTAAAAGATATAAAATTCAAATAGTCAACACTCAAGAATTATTGCTGATTTTCTTCTAATTCTCTTCAGTACTGTATTTCCTTAGTATTTAAGAACTTATCTAAAAATAAAAAATTATCTTCAAAAATAATGGGATAAACCACTGGCTGACAGCTGAGAAACATCCTGCTTTAAATTAGCTTTAGTGTGGCACTGAGTAAGTCTAAGCAATTTCTTTGCTCATTCATTAGATTTGTGTCTTTCATGGCTGAATATGGTCATCTTGGGACCCTGTGGACATCAAGGTGTAGAATTGACTGTGTACTTGTCTTTTATTACAAATACATCCCATGATTTTCTGGTAAAATGACAGATCCTCTCAATGTGGATCAACAGCCTTCTTTTTTTGCTTTTTTTTAGGGCTGTACCTGCAGCATATGAAGGTTCCCAGGCTAAGGGTCCAATCAGAGCCACAGCAGCCAGCCTACGCCATAGCCACAGCAGTGCCAAATCTGAACCATGTCTGCAACCTACACCACAGCTCATGGCAATGCCAGATCCCTTAACCCACTGAGCGAGGCCGGGGATCGAACTCACAACCTCACGGTTCCTAGTCAGATTCATTTCTGCTGCGCCATGACGGGAACTCCTGTATCAACAGTCTTATTGACATTTTTATCTTATTTCCTTCTCTGCTCTTCCTAATTGTAGGATGATGTGAAATATCAACTAAAATTTCGTTTTAAACCCCATAATGAAGCTAACAATCACATAAAACTTTTTTTTTTTTTTAGTTTAAACTGACCACACTTATAAGCTTTAGCTTGTGAAAGAAGGCTTTAAAATCCATATCTATGCATCAAACTCATTAGAGCGTACGACAAATAATATTCCTATATTCAACACAAGTGGTCTCTCAAGAGGTACCAAAGTATATTGTTGATTTGAAAAGTGACATTTATTTTGTTCTATACCATTTCACTGGCAGTAAGTCATCAAGGTGCTAACATTTTCAGTGAGTTTCACCAGGATGAGTATGCAAATTCTCATGAACTTTTTATCTCATTTTAACCAGAGTTATTGCTCACTTATGTTCTACAATTGGCTCATTTTGCCAAGTGCTCTGCTTACAGGTTGATTCAAATTTTAACTTGTATGATTGAAGGCAAAGCTTTTATTTTCTTTCAGTTTTTAAGTGAAATTGTAATATAGCTGCCAAGTTCAATAGGAGAGCAATAAACTGAAGTTGAGGTTGTAACACAGAGACCTGCATTGTTGTGGTTGTAGAATATGAATTTAAATGGTCTCTTGTATCTCATTGTGGTTTTGATTTGCATTTCTCTGGTGATTAGTGATGTTGAGCATCTTTCCATGTGCCTGTTGGCCATCTGCATGTTGTTTTTTGGAAAAATGTCTATTTAGATCCCCTGCTCATTTTTTAATCAGGTTGTTTGCTTTTCGATGAGTTGTATAAGATCTTTATGTATTTTGGCTATCCACCCCTTATAATATCTTTTCCCATTCAATAAGTTGTCTTTTCATTTTATCAATGGCTTCCTTTTCTGTGCAGAAGCTTTTTAGCTAGATGTAGTCCCATTTGTTTATTTTTGCTTTTATTTCCCTTGCCTCAGAAGACAGGTCCAAAAAAAATATTGCTAAGAATGACGTAAAAGAGCAGCTTACTGCCTTTGTTTTTTCCTAGGATTTTTATGATTTTAGGTCTTACATTTAAATCTTTAATCCATTTTGAGTTTATTTTTTGTATATAGTGTATGAAAGTCCATTTTCACTCTTTCGCATGTAGCTGTCCAGTTTTGCCAACACAATTTTTTAAGAGGCTGTCTTTCCGCTATTGAATATTCTTGTTCCTTTGTCATACATTAATTGACTATGTAAGCTTGGACTAAGACGGTGTTAAGTGAAGACAGCAAGACAAATACAATACAATTTCATTTAATCTTTTTTTTTTTTTTTTCAGGGCATCATGTGTGGCACATGGAAATTCCCAGGCTAGCATTTGAATCAGAGCAACATCAGCTAACATACGCCACAGCCACAGTAATGCCAGATCTGAGCCGCATCTGTGACCTACACCACAGCTCACACCAATGCGGGATCCTTAACCCACTGAGTGAGGCTAGGGATTGAACCTGCATCCTCATAGATACCAGTTGGGTTCCTTACTGGTGAGCCACAGTGGGAACTCCCCATTTCATTTAAATGTGAATCTAAAAAACAAAAGATGTGTTCTCTTGTGACACAGGAGGTTTTGGATCTTGTGTTGTCACTGTAGCAGCTCAGGTTGCTGCTGTGGTGGGGGTTCAGTCCCTTGAACTTCCTCATGCTGTGGGCATGGCTAAAATAATGAAAAGTAAAAAACAAAACAAATTAACAAAGAAAATAAAGCAGGAGGGTGGGAGGATGGGTAAAAAGGGTAAAAGGGATTAAGAGGTACAAACATCTAGCTATATAATAAATAAGTCAGAGGGATGAAATATACCATGTAGAGAATATAGTCAATAATACTGTAAAAACTCCATATGGTGACATATGGTATCTAGACTTATTGTGATCATTTTGGAATGTATAAAAATAACTGAGTCACTGTGTTTGTTGTTCACCTGAAACTAATATAATGTTGTATGTCAATTATTGCATTTAAAAATATCAAAAGTAAAACAAACATAACTAAATAAATGGTCTCTGTTTTACTTTACAACATATAAATATATATTGCAGTAGCCTTCACATTTATTTTGCAGTGATGTTGAAGAAATTAAATATCTTGTTAATGTAGTAACATGCTTTAGAGATATGTTACCACTTTTTTATTTTTAATTTTAAAACAGAAATGAAGAGAGGGCAAGGATGAGGGTATAGGCATATTCTAGGTGACTTCTAGCATTTCTAGAGGAACACAGAGAATGGAGATGCATGCACTCATCCAAATAAATTATGAAAATTTTTACCATGTTATGTAAATGTAGGAGTACATCAGCACTACTGTGTAAATATATTAATATGTAAATGATATCAATATATAAATACATCAATACATTAATATGTAAATATATTTTCAGTAGATATGTGATAACATAGTAAGAATAGGCTTAACAGAAATGACCTTGATTATCCTAAGGACAGAATCAAATATGGGACTTATTATTTTAAAAAGTTTTGGTTACACCCACAGCTTATGGAAGTCTCCAGGCCAGGGATTGAATGTGAGCCTCAGTGTAACCTACACTATAGCTGTAGCAACACTGGATCCTTAACCCACTGTGCTGGGGATCAAACCCATGCCACCCGCAGAGACAAGGTTGGATCCTGAACCTGCTGCACCACAGAGGGGACTCCAAATGTGGGTCTTTAAATTATAGCTTGGTTGGCCCTAAATGTATGCTACTGACAAAAAACATTTAGGGGCACTTTATTACTGTGCTCCAGGTATCCTGGCCTTCTTTCCATTTCTTAAATTCATCACTCTCTTTCCTATTACTAGGGCCACATACATTCTGTTCCCTCTGCTCAGAAGACCCTTTCTTAGTTTTTAATGTGACTGATAGTGTTCATCTTTCAGCTCAAGGGGCACCTCTTCAGAGAAGTTTTTCCTGACTGGCTACCTTAAGCTCTACTTACTGCCTTTCTTATCAGGCTGTTCTCCTTTCCACCCCTCCCACCACCACCCCCACCCCTAAGATGGCTTTTGTTACAGTGGATGACAGCTTGCTTATTTACTTGTAAGTTTTTCATCATGCATCCATTCCACTATAATATAAATTCTAAAAGTGCAGAAGCTTTATGAGTCTTCTAAGGTGTAGTCCTTTTGTCTGAAGTGGTCCCTGGTGTATCAGTACATGATAAATGTATCAGTGGTTCTCTGATATGTGAACTGGAAGTAGGCAATAATACGTAAAGAAAGCTGAATGTATAAACCATTTAAAAGTGAAAATATCAGTGAGAGAAATTAGCCATTCTATCCACCTGATTCCCACAGTAGTGCCAACATAGAATTTTTTCCTCTACTTGACATTACAGGTTGCATGGTTGTATACTGAGCTTATAGAAAAAAATACAACCATGATCATAATGGTATGGATTTTAGGTTTTGGGGGGATTTTTTGCATTATCTTCTGCAGTGCTACATATTCTATAGATGTGTAGACACTTTGCTATCTAGGCTGAAAGATCATGCAAATTGATAATAAAGTGAAACAAGACATCCCTGAATCACCTTGAACAGGAGGTCACAGGCAACAGGTGGTGGGTCAGTAAGAAGAATGAAGGGGATACAGATGGGATGGTCCCAGTCCAAGCAGAACCCTTGAGAGTGGGAGGAAAGAGCAGGCAAATGGGAAGTTAAATTTAGCCTGCAATGATTTCTTGCCCCTGGGAAAAGTAATTGCTTCATTCTGTTGCCAAGAGGCAAATCGGCATCAGCTTAATTTGCCTGAGTCTGCCATAAACTGCAGATGGAATCATAAGATATAGTTAGATTCAAATTAAACACATCTGTCCTAATCTAAAGCAGGTGAGGCCAGCCAGCCAAGCAGCATCAAGGTATAACACTGCACACAGATTACAATATGCGGAGGTATATTTTAGGAGCCTGCTGACAGTGACATACAGAACCATGGAAGCATGTATTGTCCTATTTTCCTCTACTGAGCCTACTTTCTTGTGTTGATTGCCATCTTAGTTTTAAAAGACTCTACCACTACATCCACTGGGAAATGAAGAAACAGACAACAAAACACTGCTTTGAAGTCCAGAAATCAGTTGCATTTTAATCAGGATTCTTACCTGAGCTGATACTTTCTCAGATTAATTGAAATGACAGAGAATCAAAAGTCCCTACAGTGCATTTTAATTGAACTTGAAATTCCAGCCACAGAAAGTTTATTTCTACTTAAGGTTATCAGCCTACATCTGTATCACCCATTGAGATGGTGGGTGTGGAGAGGAAAAAAAGCAGGCTAAGATATGACGGTTTTGACCAAACTAATTAAACAACTTATCCAAACCAGAACAGTTTTGAAAGTGAAATGTAACTACGGTACCCATGGAGGTGCACGGCTCCAGTCTCCCTTTAAGAAAGAACAAGCTGTTAGGCTGCAAAGAATGCAGTTAGCTTCTGGCAACCTTTTTCTGAAGTGCTTGTCAGGACCCACTTGGGCCTTAGAGCCTTACTCTTCCTGGGCCTCCTCCAACCAATAATTGAACACAGTAACAGTACTCGTTTCTGGTCATTTCTGCCACTGAGGGATTTCTCTAAAGAGAAATCTTTGCTCTGGAGCTCCCTGGTGGATGGACTAAGACTTTGTCAAATCTGCATTATAGACAGAGGCTTCCCTGCTTGATCCTCTTAACGCCCATCCCCCCACTCATTTCTTTTCGCAGGTGTCAGATCTGCATCACAAGATGAAGGCTGTCCCTGGCCTTTTCTCCTTCTTCCTCATTTTATCTTTCTTGGGCATTACTTCTCAATACATTGCTTGCACTCTTTGTTCATGGAGAACCCAGCTGACAGAAGGGTGCTGTTTGTGATTAGATGTGAGGAAACAGATAGACAGCACAGCCTCTAATAACCCTAACTGTGTTTGATGGGCTCTATTGAATTCCCTCTACTTTATCCATGGCCAAAGCTTTGTTGCTGTTTTTTAAATTTTTTATTTATTTTTTCTTTTTTTAAATTAAAATATAGTTGACGTCCTCTGTTGTGCCAATTTCTGCTAGACAACTGAGTGACTCAGTTGTTTTTTGCTGACATTGTCCATCTCACACAGGTACCTGCAGGGGCCTTAATTAATCTCAGGCGGACCTCAACATACTAGTCCCTGAGTGAAAACTGAGCATTTATACTGCAGTGAAAAGGGCCGAACACTAATTTCCTCCTTTTTCTCTTTTGAAGAATCTTCCTTTTGTCTCACTTATTTGTTAGGATGCTCAAAGTCCTCACCTCTCTTCTTCTTTCGTCTCTGTTCTACTCCCCTCCTCTGCCCTGCATTTAAAGACTTTCCTGGGAATATAGTATTCACAACTGTCCTTAACAATCCATGTTTCAGCAAAAGTGCTCCACTTTTTACCTGCTTATTTAGTATTTTTATGGAATGTTTTCATTTTGGGTGTCTCACAGACTTTTTAAACACAAGAATTCTTCTGACACTAAACCCATTATATTTCCCAATGAAAGACGGCCACACAGTCATACAGGCAGGAGCTCTAGAAATCAGTCCAGATTTTTTGCTCTCCCTCAATGCCTACCTCAATTTGGTCAAAATGTCCTCATGATTCTACATTTTGGTCAAATTTATTACCTCTTGGTAATACCACTTTTCAAAAGGATACTGACTAAATATCAACAATGGGGATAAAATATGGGTTTTCACAAGTATAAAATGTATTAAAAATAAAATAAGCAAAAAGAAAGAATAAAAAGTACAAGGGCAAGAGAGGAAACAGGTCAGGCTGAACAGTATCTGGCATCTACAAGATCTAATGAGAGGTGAACGGATCATCCTGTCTCATTATTTGACCACAGAAACATCATATGACTGACACACACACACACACAGTAGAAAACCTGTTAGTTTAAGTATTACCACCTAGGAAGGGAAGCACAAGTACTCAAAAAGTTTGCTTAGGACACCCAAAATCCCCATAAGGATAGTATAACCAAAGGGACCAGACATCCTGGCCTCATGTGTCCCTGGGGAAACTCATATCAGTTAATAAATTATGCAGGACCCTGGATATAGCAGTGACAGGGATAAGAAGAAGCAGCTCTTGATTCTGGATAAATATAAAAACATAGCTTGAATTCTTGAGAGCTTCTAGGATAGTGTTCACACTTTGCCTTTCTCCTGTGGAGATAGCTTCTGCCAGTGTAAATAAATCAATGTAAACATCTGCAGTGTTCCTTGATCTTTTGACAACAGATCCTGGTCTGGGAGATGTAGAACTTCTCTTTTTGTAGTATTAATTTTTGTAGTATTTTGTGCACAAAAATGTAACTGACACCTTATCAAAAATATGTTTGGATATTAATACCCATCTTTATTCATTGTACAGAGTTAGCAGATGGCAGTGTTGTTAGTCTGACTGTACAAAGCTGTGCTGCCTTGCTTATACCAAAGGCAGAGAAGCAAGATCATACTTAAAATGATGATTGACTCTTTCTAGAAAATCTCAACAGTAATGCCTTTGTTTCTAATGGAGGGAGGGGAGTAGTGATTTGGGAGTACTTTCATTTCCTATTGTAGCACCTCGTATTTATTAACTGAACTGGGATTAAATGGTGCCTCCACTGCTCTCTCTGTCTATAGCACTTCTAAAGAGGTTTTTAAGAAAAATCCTCTTTTTTTTTTTTTTTTTTTTTTTGCTGAGACTACTTCAAAATTTAACGCTTAGTCCTTTTGCCATCTGCCTTGACTCTTCCATTTGATCTAACATGATGCTGCGCACATTATCATTCCAGATCACATAGGTGATCATATAATGTCTCATGTGTAAAGTCCTTTTATGATTTTCCAGTACTTATAGATAAACTTCAAAATTTGGGGTACAGTACACAGAGTCTTTATCTATAGAATTCTGCTACCCTTCTGAGAAACTTTCTCTCTACTCCTTGCATACAGATGTATGCTCTAATTATAGTGACCTCTTTTAAGTTTCTAGAATGACCTGTGATTTTTTTTTCCTGTGTATATGTTATTTTCTTCACCTGGAATGTTGAAGCCTGCATCCTCCTCCCTCTTCTGTATCACTTAAAAGTGTTGAATCCTTTAAAAAATCTCCTGTGATCCTACAGTTTGAATCATGTATACTAATCACAGATCTAATTACTGTGTACTCTTATCATTCCTATTGTTTTAGTCTCCCAAAGTGGGCTTTGCACTGGTTGATCAGAGGACTGTCTTTAGTTCTCTGTGTCTAGCACTTACCTCACTGCCTGTCATTAAATAGGTACTCAAGGTATAAATGGCTGGATGGACAAACCATGGTTGAATGGCCAGCAAGATAGATATATAAAGAGATAGACAGTCTATCAATATTTCAGGAGAAATATCTTTACCAGGCATCATCCTCACTTTCAAATGCACTGTAAGGAATGCTGCCAGGATAGTCTTTTTAAATAGATCTGATTACTAAAATATATGTTAAAAGTATACATTGGCTCCTCATTTATAAACTATGATGTCACAATCTTCCCTGATCTGACATATTTATACTTTCTCAGCCATTGCCACTCAAATACTCCAGGGTCTATCCATGCTCAATTCTATGATATTCCCCAAACATGTTCATTCATTCATTTGTTCACTAATTTTATGACTCCCTATTCTAAAAGCTGTTCTAGTGCTAATGTAGTATCTTTATCTATCATCTTAGGATAGCTAATGATTTATCTTATAAATTTGACAAATAGCTTAACCTCCGTTTTTATTTTTCTAAAATTTTAAAGCAGTTAGTCTGGAAAAAAGATGAAATAATTCATAGGAAAGCTCCTATAAGGGAATAAAGTTCCTAAAAAATACAAGGTAGTGTGAAGTAGGGGCCACGCTTCTTAAAATTTGGAAAAGCCTTACTCTCTTTTAATCCATTAGGTGGCACTTTCACCTATAAAGCTCCCTTAAAAACTGAATGGGCTTTTCTGAATCTGAAATCTGATTCACATCCTATTTGTGCAATAAAGCCACACTCATGACTCTCTAAAGCTTGCTTTTTACTCCAGACTTAATCAGGGCTACTTTGGGTATGTCAGGCTGCTCAGGGATAATACCCTTAAGATTCCTAGAAGCGCTTTTTATTTAGCTGAGAGAGTCTTTCAGGCTGAGCCTGAATTATATTAAGTGTTTTCACAAAGGTCTTAGAGCCACACCCTTGACTTGATATTTTGTTGAGGCCATGTCTTTCTGACAAAGCTCTGGATTTGATCTTTCAGTGGTGTGAAAGACTAGAGTTGAGAAATTTTCTGTCACAAGTTCTGGTCCCTCTATATTCCTCTCTTCATTCTCAAACCATCAGTTCTTTCTTTAGCACATCTCTTTCTTGTAGGAAAGGCATTATAAATACAGCTATTAAGAGCCAAGTGACATGCTAACACTCTGCCTAGAAACCTCATTACTCATATACAGAAATTTATTAGGTACATTTTCTATCACCCAAGTTTCCTCAGGTGACGGCTTTACCAACTGCTTCTTTCTGCATAACATGGACAGCCAATCTCCCAGCCTCCTATAGCCGCTTTCAGTGCTTTTTCAGATTCCATCTGCCACCAGTACCAAAGCCAAGGCCAGATATTTTAGTTCTTTTTTATGGCACTACTTATTTCTCTTTCCCATCAGGTTTGTCTCACCTCTCTCAAGCAAGCCTGAATTTATTCTTCTGGCTGTGGTAGAGTTCCAAGAAAGGAAGTAGACATTTGCAAGTGCTTTTTAAAACCTCTGCTGAATTCAAGTCTGCTAACATCCTATTGGCCAAAGCAAGTCACATGGACAAGACCAACCTCTAGGGATCCAGAAATACACCTCATCCCTTTATTGAGAGAAACTGCAAAGTTACAGAGCAAAGTGTGTTGATATAGATCAGTTTTTTACCGTAGCAATTAATAAACAAGTTTACCACAGATATTTTGGTTGATCTTCTTTAACAACGTAGACAAAATTTCATTTAGATGTAATAAATGAAACTCAAACTGAATTAAGAGCTTTTAATATGCAGTTCACTCTGCAGTCTTTGAATTGTAAAATGTATTTTTTACCATGTTACATGCTATTTCTCCTAGAAGCATTTGCTTTTGAATGCGTCTTATTTTTTACTTTATCTGTAAATCTCAATAGTAGAGTGACTTTATTGAAGGACTATGAGTAGGGTATGTGAAGTAGTACCTTTCAGTGCCTAAGGCAAAAAATAAAGTCAGTATCTATTTTTTTATTCCTCAGGTGATATTTGTGAGCCCAATCCATGTGAAAATGGAGGTATCTGTTTGTCAGGATTATCCGATGATTCCTTTTCCTGCAAGTGTCCAGATGGCTTCACAGGTCCCAACTGTTCTAGTGTTGTGGAGGTTGGTAAGTGCAAGATTTAAGCATTTCAATAGTTTTCTTCTTTGTTTTCATGAGTGACTGACAAATTTGGATGTTGATGCTTTATAGGTGTTCTGTATGAGATTGTTCTGTGTTACTAAGTAGGTTATTCCACTGTCAGTGTCCCAATTTTATCATTTCTATTTTATATTTAAATTATATTTTTATTTGTGGTGCCCTCAAATATTTTAAAAATATTTAAAAATTGGGAGTTCCCAGAGTTCCAATCATGCCTCAGCGGTTAATGAACCTACTAGTATCCATGAGGACTAGGGTTCGATCCCTGGCTTCACTCAATGGGTTAAAGATCCAGTGTTGCTGTGACCTGCGGTGTAAGTTGCAGACAAGCTTGCATCCTGTGTTGCTGTGGCTATGCTGAAGGACGGCAGCTGCAGCTCTGATTTGACCCCTCGCTGGGAATTTCCATGTGCTACAGTTGTGGCCTTAAAACACAAAAACAAAAAATTAATTAATTAATTAAAAATACTTTTAGTGATTAACACTATACTTTAAAGGCACTACACATACAAGTTCAGTATAATAAATGTCTTAGCTTTCCAATATTAATATACATTTAAATATTAAACTCATTGGAAAATAATCCCTCAGTCAATTTATTCAAATTAAATAGTTAACTCTAAATAAAATAGAGTGCTGAAAGTACTCCCCAGTATTTTGTAGCTGTTCTGTTCATTATTTTTCTAAGATTATGTAATGTAATATATGGTGAGACAAAAAATATTCCAGCAGCATTGCTCTTCAAAGTCTCAAAAGCTCACAAATATTGAATAGTCAATGATCACATTTCAAAATGTTTTTCATCTGTAAAGTGCTTGGCACCTATAGTCAGGGATTCTGGGAAATTTCCATAATTTCTGAATAGTTCCCCATTAAGAAGATAGCTGTACTTTAAATAATTTAGCACTATGTCAACTCTATAGAGAGTTTTTTCTCTGATTAAAAGTCATACTATAATTTAGTTTGAAATCAATTTTATCTTTTTCATGTCAATACTAAGAAGTAAAAAAATGAAACTATATTTTCAGTATAAGAAAACCTATCATGTGTTGGATTACTTTTTTGGCAGCCAGCGTAAACCTTGGAAACCTCAGAGGTTTCCATAGTTTAAAAAAAAATAGTTTTGAAGAAGTAATAGTGTCTGAGTACGGAATGAGTTTGAGCTACTCATCATTGTATCTAATGCACCTAATCTAGTACCTTAATGTAGAGTAGGAGCCCGATAACTGTTGGTTGTATGAGTGAAAGAATAATTAAATAAAAACACTAATTTGCTCTTTTGGGCCACTAGTTATTGCATTTTAGTATGCTATTTTTAAAATGTGCTTTTCTTGCATTTTTTTATATTGGTATGAGTGTGTTATATTTGAAAAAGTTAATTATTGCTGAAAGGTGCTTTGTTCATTTGATTCATTTCAAAGATAACTGTCTTTTAAGGCTTTTATTAACTTGCTGCTATTTTAGGGGATTTGATGCAGTGCCATAGAAATAAAACTGTTGTAACCACTTTGACCCAATCTCCAAATATGTACAGTCAGTTTCAGAGTTTAATATGAGAATCATATCCTCACAAAGTCTGTATCTCTGATGAAAATTAGAGTCATAAATATTCCTAACATGAATGCATGAATAGAATAACAGTTTAGCGTTAAATTTTAAGCTCCCTGACCCCAGATTGGCAGTGCTTTAGATTTGTAGTGTATAACATTTTTGTCACTGCTTTAAGAGACAAATCTGAAATTGAAGAGGCAAATGTGTTTAAACTAAGAGACCAGTCTGTTTTTAGAATTTTGAAGTACATACTTGAAGACTTCAAGTGATATTTTTAAATGTTAATTCAACATTTATCATTTTATCAGAAGAATGATACAATAGGCAGCAACACTTTAAAAACTAAACATTCCTCCATATTCTACATAGTTCAATGAGACTTTGAGAAATCAAATGCTTATAGAATTGTTTTACTTAGATTCATTATTCCATATTATTAAAAAAAAAAAACTTACCTTTCTACCTCTTTTTAACTCTTACATATAGTCAGAGAATATCAAATATTTATTGAGTAAATATTCTTAATAGCAATGCCTTTAATTTCTAGATTACCTTATTTTTCATAGTTTAAAATGAATTATTGGTACACAGTATATGAACATTAGATCATTAAAGGCCATGCTGCCTTTTGAGTTTAAAAAATCTACTACTTTTCTGGAACATTTGTGGGACATTGTTTCCCTGATGCTAGATAACACCAGTGCATCTAAGAAGAGTTTTATACTAACCATTTTTACACAAATCAATTTATACTATCCACTTCTATAGTGCAGTAGAATTTTAAACCAACTCCTCCCACCCTCAAAAGCTACAAGTATTTTAATACAACATCTAAAAGACAAAATATTTTTACTTACACATTAATCCTCCCAAAGATGGAGATGTGTGTAAGGTTTCTGCTAACCTTTTGAACCATATAAATCGTGATTAAATTAAAGTTCTAAATTGCTTCCTTCTTAATTTCCAAAGGAAAGCAGAAATAATTTTGTCTCTACTGGCTTAAAAAGTTTTGTTTTTATCCTAACTTTAAAAATTATTACTCAGAGTTCCCATCATGGTGCAGCGGAAACAAATCCAACTAGGAACCATGAGGACACTGGTTCGATCCCTGGCCTTGCTCAGTGGGTTGAGGATCTGGAGTTGCCATGAGCTGTGATATAGGTCACAGACCCAGCTAGGATCTTGCATTGCTGTGGCTGTGGCTTAGGCTGGCGGCTATGGCTCAGATTCGACTCCTAGTCTGGGAGCCTCCATATGCTGCAAGTGCGGCCCTAAAAAGACAAAAGACAAAAAAAAAATTATTATTTCTCCATTTATTCTACAATCAAAAATATGTTCTCTTTATTGTAGTACATTTAGAGAGAATTTCAAATGCATGGTATTCTTAGAGATAAACATCGCCTCTTGATTTTACCTCAGACCTCATTACTTGCCAGTAGCCTTATTTTAAGTTCTTGATGTTACTTATTGTAAAGAAATCTTCATCAATTTTTGTGCTTTTATTCTTCTCTCTCAAAGAATTTCATGCCAGATAAGCCCAAAACACTTGACTACCTTTGCAATCAATCTTCACATTATTAACATTCCTACACTACCTGTGGAAATTTGGAGAAAATAACTTGCTCAGACTTGTGAATTTCATTCACTAGAGAGCATTGCTTTTCTTTGAACTTAATAGATACGTTTGTGTATTCCAATATCCATATTTTATCTCTCTTTGTCTCCATCTCTTTGGCTGCCTCTCTCTTTCTATTTCACTCCCGCCCCTCCCACCTCCCACATCTGTATATGACACACTTACACAGACCCAGCTAGGATCTTGCATTGCTGTGGCTGTGGCTTATGACACCTTACACACCTTGATATTCTCAGCCTTTTAGAATTATGAAGACTCACTTCTAATATCCACAAAAGGAAATAGGAAAGCATCCTTGTCATCAAAGGAAAGGGAAAAAAAAATTCTAGTTCCCATACTCTGATTTGAAAACATCAGCCAAATTTACCAGGGTTTGCACAGATGTACACTGGACGCTGCCACTTTCTCCAGGGAGCTTGTAGACAGAGCACATGTAGTTAAGCCCCAAATTACTTCCCAATTACCTACTCACATTCCTGGACAGCACTGTGTAATTTGGAGCCAGATGTTGACACCCTCATTTCATAGAAAACATTTCTATAGCTGTTGAATATTCTAGCACTCACATATGGAAATATTGGGAATTATTAAATTCTCCAAGTTCCATGGGGTAATTCTCCTCTGTATGTTATCAGAGTAATTTGGTAAACTAATAACAAGTATAAATTTTACTACCCAATTACATAGCAGAGTAATACAACCAAAGGGAATGGAATAAGTGATTGACTTTAAAAAAATAAAACCTTTGCGTTCCCATCTTTGCTCAGCAGGGTAAGAACCTGCCATAGTGTCTGTGAGGATGTGGGTCAATCCAGCATGGGTTGTGCGATAAGGATCCAGCATGGCTGCAAACTGCAGTGTAGGTCGTAGATGCACCTGGGATCCAGTGTTGTTGTGGCTGTGGCAGAGGCCAGCAGCTGCAGCTCTTATTTGACCCCCTAGCCCAGGAACCTCCATATGCCATAGGTGTGGCCCTAAAAAGAAAACAAATAATTAAAAAAATATAAAACCCTTATTTTTCATTTATTCTTAAGTATTTATTGAACACTAAGTAATAGTTAACTAATGGTAGAGATGCAATAGTAAACAAATTTACAGGAATTGCTGTTTAGCTAGGAAAGCAGATAAATAAGTAAGTAAGTAAATAAATATGGTGGGTGTTGTGATGGAGTATATGGAGCCATGAGAAATTAAAGCAGGTGTCTTACTGTAAGCTAGGTATCAGAGAACGCATGCCTACCTGAAAAAAATATTTTTGACATAATTTTAAAAAATAATTTTAATCTACTGGGCAGAAAGGTAAAAGTATTCCAGAGAGAGAAAATATTAAAAAAAAAACCAGGAGATAAAAAAAGTAATAATTCCATAAACTGAAAGAAAATCCATAAGGCTAGAGCTTAAAAGGGGAAATATATGATGGTCATTAATGAGTCTAGAGATGGTGATGGTGGCAGATTCTGAAGTGTCTTCTGATGTTTTCGGTGATGCTGGATGCTGGAGAAGTGTGGGAGGGATGAATAAGCAGCACAAAAATGACTTTAGGGCAGGGAGAATACTCTGTCTCATATTGTAATATTGGCTATATGTTATTATACATTTGTCCAAATGCATGAGATGTACCACACCAAGAGTGAACCCTAATGCAGTCTCTAGAATTTGGATGATTATGATGGATAAATGTAGGTTCATCACTCTAACAAATGTGCCACTTTGGTGGGGAGTGTTGATAGTGAAGGAGGCTATGCATGTGTGGTATCAGAGTCTACATGGCAAATCTCTCCACCTTCCTCCATGTTGCTGTAACTCTAAACCTGCTCTAAAAAGTAATCTTTAATGACTATAACAAACATTCATACATTTGTTCATTTATTTATTTGTCCATCCAACAAATATTTGTGGAACACATTGTATGTGGTAGGTACTCTTCCTGGCAGTAGGGAGATAATCATTAAAAAAGAGACTTTGCCTTCACAGACTTCTGGTCACAAATAGACCATAAATCACTACAATTATCATGGTAAGCGCTATTAAAAAAATAAAGACTAGTGTAAGTTAGAATAAGAGGAGGTATATTTTTGGATAGGACTATGGGGAAGATTGAGCAGGTGATGTTTGAACAGAGAGAGAAGCTGAGATACCTTCATTGTACAAGGATAGCAGAGAGAGGACAATAACTAGAGAAGAATTGGGGCCAAAAGAGGTTTTTCCTTTAAGATGGAACTATAATGGCATTATGATTTGGAAATATTATATAAAACCTAAGCTTGTGTTTTACTAAGAATAAACTGTGTTAGATGACTCATGTAGCTATTTCATTGATATTTAGCATACATTCAGACTACCAGTCTGAAAACAAAGGATATAACCATTGGAATGTGGTCATAATTTCAAATTCATCATCACTTTTAGAAAGGAATTTAAAGTACCTGTGTTTCTGAGAGTGGGCTCAGTGCAGGATAACAAAGTTAGCATATTATTTCTTTTCTAGTTCTTCCTCTTTATTCTCTCTGGAGCTGCATTGCCTTCGCAGGTTTTCTCATTTAGAAAAAATAAAACAAAACATGAAGGTGCTTTATCCTGTCCTATCTTCTTCCCTCTTCTACATATTGAGTCAAAACTTATTTACTTTTGGTAATTGACATTCCTTTTCACACATAAATTCAGACTTTTTTTAAATTTGTGGCCTTTAAACCTCAACCCTGCTAATCTTTTACCTGCTTCCATTTCACTCTGAGAAATTGGTTACATTTACCTCCAAAACACAAAGTACCTCATAAAAATTAAACACACAGAAACACACTCCAATTTCCACTGTCCATCTTGCCCCAAGAATAGCCTTGTTCATGTTTAGCTTTTAGAATGTGATCAGTGTCAGAATTTCAAGGAGTGTAATAGAGACTGACTGTGTCTAAAAGACTTCTTGTTAGTGACCCTGAAATATCAGAATGTTAACAAGCTTTAAGTAGATCTCTTGGGTAGAGTGAGGCTATTTTTAGATTTTTGAACTTTGGTTACCAAATGAGAGTTTTGGTAAATTTCAGTTAAATTATCCATATGTTTAGATGAAGTTATGAGTAGTTGTCAATTTTTTTCCCCATAAGATTACTTCTTGGACTAAGGAAGGATAGCTCATGATTGAATCCATATTTCTAGAAATTTTCATAATGAGAACTCTTCTGCATAGACTAAAATAGTTTCTCAAAAGCTGCTAGCCATGGATGATTGCTAAGAAATTTCCCAGTCTGTGAGAGTCAAAGAGAATTATTTTCAGAATTATATTTACTTGCTTTTCTGATAAAAAAATGATTAAATACATTTGTTCATACAAATGTACAGTTAAGATGTCAGAAATAATTTAAGGGAAATGTTTTGCCATTTATTTTGTGTATGTTGCAGAAAAATAATTTTCTTTTATATACGTAAAATTTTCCATAACATAGCTTATAAACCAGCTTATTATTTTTAAAATGATTCTACTTTATTGGTAATTACAATGATTAGAATTTGTTAGCTTGCAATTCCAAGCCCTAACGATTATATACTAACTCCAGAAAAAATATAGAGAGCATCAAAGAACTTCAGAAAATATCAAGTACAGAAATCTTCTCTTGCCCAGTCAAAAGATGAGTGCCAGTTTGTGCTAAGACTTGTATTTTAAGAAAAAAGAAGTCCCCATCGTGGTTCAGCAGAAATGAATCTGACTAGCATCCATGAGAACATAGTTCCATCCCTGGCCTTGCTCAGTGGGTTACGGATCTGGCATTGTGGTGGGCTATGGTGTAGGTCACAGATGCAGCTCAGATCTGGCATTGCTGTGGCTGTGGTGTATTCCTGCAGCTAGCCTGGGAACCTCCATATGTCATGGGTGTGGCCCTAAGAAAGCAAAAGAAAAAAAAAAAGACAATGTTATACATTACACATACATATATACACATTCATTCTTTTTCAGATTCTTTTCCTAGATAGATTATCACAGAATATTCAGTAGAGTTGTCTGTACTATGTAGCAGTTCCCCACTGGCTACTCATTCCAGTGGGGAATGTGATACATTAAAATTTTTTGATTTGTACCATTTAAACCACTGTCTTTTTTTCTGAGAATATACCCTAGCCTGGGAACCTCCATATGCCATGGGTGTGGCCTTAAAAAGACAAAAAAAAAAAAAAAAAGGCAATGTAACATATGATTTTTCTAAGTTTTATTCAAGTATAGCTGACTTACTATGTTGTGATAATTTCTTCTGTACAACTAAGTGATTCAGTGATACATAGACAGTCACTTCATATACCACAGTGTGCATGTAAGTGGGGGGAGAGACGGATTAGGGGCTTGGGATTGGCATATGTGCACTGTGATACATTAAAATTTTTTGATGTGGAGTTCCCGTCGTGGCGCAGTGGTTAACAAATCCGACTAGGAACCATGAGGTTGCGGGTTCGGTCCCTGCCCTTGCTCAGTGGGTTAATGATCCGGCGTTGCCGTGGGCTGTGGTGTAGGTTGCAGACACGGCTCGGATCCCGAGTTGCTGTGGCTCTGGCGTAGGCTGGTGGCTACAGCTCCAATTCGACCCCTAGCCTGGGAACCTCCATATGCCGCGGGAACGGCCCAAGAAATGGCAACAACAACAACAACAACAACAAAAAAGACAAAAAAAAAAAAATTGCCTGATGGGAGGGGGAGGGAGTGGGAGGGATCGGGAGCTTGGGCTTATCAGACACAACCTAGAATAGATTTACAAGGAGATCCTGCTGAATAGCATTGAGAACTATGTCTAGATACTCATGTTGCAACAGAAGAAAGGGTGGGGAAGAAACTGTAATTGCAATGTGTACATGTAAGGATAACCTGACCCCCTTGCTGTACAGTGGGGAAAAAAAAAAAAAATTTTTTTGATGTGTACCATTTAAACCACTGTATTTTTTTTTTCTGAGAATATACGCTTCCTATTAATTAAGGATAAATGCCTTTGTGAATGTACCCTTCCTATTAATTAGGGATAAATACTTTTGTGAATGAAATGAATGTAGATGTGTATCACTGAGCTTTTTATGCTTAACAAATTACAAGTTGAGTTTAGACACAAATTCATCTCACAATTGTGTGAGTTACTTAAGAGGTATTCTGGTTGATTGGTGCAGTGTCGTAGAAGATGATTTGGCTGGAATGGCATGTCTCTGTTTCCTTACCTAGTGGTGGTGGAAAGATCTGAAGAACAATGAGAAAAGTCAAGTTCCAATTACAGGCACTTTTCAAGTCTTAGCCTGTGTCACACTAGCTAACCACACTTTTGATGGGAGGATTTGCCACCTCATATCACAAAGGTGAGGATGCAAGAAGGGGAAGAATTTGCAACTAGTTTTACAATTTACCATGGAAAGTTAGTTGCTTTTTTTTCCATTTCATTTTCTTTACAGTTTTTATTGGCAATGCAAAAAGTTAGTAAATATGTAGATACATTTGTAGATGTGTATTTATATGTCACTAGCTATGAATTCAAAAATTTTAGTAATACTAACTTTTATCAAATCCTCTATTTTTTTTAATAATAAAACACCTTAAAAAGGAAAAATGATTATTTTCTGTTAGTTTTAGGAAAATACATGGAAAACATTAGAAAAGGAAAAATACAAAGTAACATCAAATCATCCTTTTTATTCATATTCCAAGTGGAGTGGCATGAAGTTGGTTGTGGCACTGTCAAATTGCACAGTTCTATCCATTTATAAAAATTATTGCTTTAAAATGACAGACTAAATGCCAAATTTAGGGTTAATTTCTGGCAAATTTTTCTCTTCCAATTTCATTGGAAAGAGACCTATAGGAGACATGAAAATGATTTATAAATTAGTTAAAACATGCTGAACAATCTTTAAAACCTTGCATACTATTACTTGATTTCCTCTTCATTGAATTTCACCATGAATCTCTTGCTTGATTTTCGTAATTACACCTATTTTTGTTTTCTTTTAATTGAATTAAGTACACATTAATCCATGTTATCCCAGACAGAGCAAGTAATTAAAAAATAACATTATTTTTCACCAGTCATGACAAGGTATTAAAATTTTATTATTTCATGGAAATTGATATGTTGCTAGAAAATGAGCAAAATGTTCTTCCTGTGATTACAGTGGAAACAAGAAAATGAAAACATAATTATCTTTAGGCTGAGTTGCTAAATGCTGTTCATAGGAAGAAGAGTGTACAGTGTGTATATTGCTTTTATATATTGAAGCCAAATTTTAGAATTTATATCTTATTAGAGTTTATTGATTTTCTTGATTACAAATGTAATAAAACTTACAAAATACAAAGTAAAAGAAGTAAATTAAAAGTATCATAACCTTAGGTTATATATACTTTCACTCTTTTTTAAATCATTTACCTTTATCTATAGATCCTTCATCTCTGTATATAGACATATATATATATAAAGTCATAGTCATATAAAGAGTGATAGCAATTTAAGTTGACACCTTTTTTACAAAATTATCTGCATGTGGGTGTTTATGAGTATATATATACAGTGCATAAAACTTATACATACCATATTCTTTGATCACTTTTTTTCACTTAGGATATGAAATTACTATCTTTCCATTTCATTAAAAATTCTTTCCTGGGAGTTCCCGTCGTGGCGCAGTGGTTAACGAATCCGACTAGGAACCATGAGGTTGCGGGTTCGGTCCCTGCCCTTGCTCAGTGGGTTAACGATCCGGCGTTGCCGTGAGCTGTGGTGTAGGTTGCAGACGTGGCTCGGATCCCGCGTTGCTGTGGCTCTGGCGTAGGCCGGTGGCTACAGCTCCGATGAGACCCCTAGCCTGGGAACCTCCATATGCCGCGGGAGCGGCCCAAAGAAATAGCAAAAAAAAGAAAAAAAAAAAAATTCTTTCCTGGAGTTATTTAAAATATCAGGCTACAGAGTTCCCATCATGGCTCAGCAGCAACAAACCTGACTAGTATTCATGAGGACGCAGGTTCAGTTCCTGGCCTTGCTCAGTGGGTTAAAGGTCCAGTGATGCAGTGAGCTGTGCTGTAGGTTATGGATGAGGCTGGGATCCTGCATTGCTGTGGCTGCGGTATAGGCCAGCAGCCACAGCTCCAATTCAACCTCTAGCCTAGGAACTTCCATATGCCACATGTGTGGCCCTAAAAAAATAAATAAATAAAATAAAATAAAATAATATATCAGGTTAACATTTCATCATTTACCTTCATTTTACTTACCCAGCCACTATTTTTGGACATTCAAGTGCCATGCAAATTTCCTTTATTGGTAAACACTGTTTTAACTATATTTTGTGTATATTCACCATTGTCTCCTTAGACTAAATTCTTAAAAGTAAATGTTTGGGATAAGAGTTACTTGGAAACCTTTAATATCATAAAGATTGTATGGAAAAGGCTAAACACTTTATCATGATAGATTTATAATGAAAAGAAACCTTAATGGGCTTAAATCTTCTTAATCACTGTAATGTAGATTTGTGGTTATTTGATTAGTGTGAGAGGAGAAAATATATATTTGTAGAGTAAAAGAAGAGATTGTTGTCCCATCAAATATATTTTTAAAATAGCATATGAGGACTACATCCCTTTTTATTTCTCTTAAGCAATTATTATATAAAGCCATAAATCATTTTAAAAGGACAGACTATAAAGAGGCCTATAGAAAATCCAGTTTTATTTGTACAACCATGAGGAAAAGGTTAAGGTAAGGTAAGAACACTAAGAGAGGGAACAGGCATTTCATTAAAGAAGCATTAAAAATGGCTCTGGAGCATCTAGAGCATGGAACACACTTAGAATGACTGGATAAAGAAAGCCTAAGAAGGTTACAAAAGGTAGGAAGTGGGAAAATGATTAATATGATGTTAGTGAAATGTTATTGGATGAATGACAGCATATTTGTCCTCAGCTTTCCTCTTAGCATTATGTACACAATGGAGAGAATGAAGAGAAAGAGATGAAGCATTAAGAATTCACTGAAAACAATATTTTGATAGGTTGATATTTATTTCTTAAAATTATTAGAACCCCCCTGTAGTAATTTAATGTTAGTAAATTAGATTGATCAACAAATCTTCTTGGCACCTACTATGTGCTAAAATCATACTGTCATGAGAAATTACAGGAGTAAAGCGTAAGGGTCACTACAATGAAATAGAAGGCATGCATCTTTCCTCAAGGAGCTTCAAGTACATGTCATTGTGTGTGAAGTCTTATTTGGCCACAGTCCATGAAGCCAGAGGAAAACTGGGTGACACCTCAAGGTAACTTTGTCTTCTAGGGCAATTTATTATTCAACATATATCAAAGTATTTATGTGAAGGCAAATTCTGGCATCCGTATTTAAAGTACAGTGGCAACACATAATTTTTATTTTGATAGACTTTTTATTTTTATACTAGTTTAAGGTTAACAGAAAATTTTAACAGAAACTACAGGGAATTTCCATTTACATCCTGCCCCCATACATGCTTAGCCTCCTCCATTAGCAACATCCCTCATCAGAGTGGTACACATGTTACAACTGATGAATCTACACTGAGGTTTCATTACTTCTCAAAGTCCATAGTTTACCTTATGGCTTACTCTTTAAATCAGTCATATAATGAGAGAGAATTTGGGCAGAATCCTCTTTAGAATATATATTTTTTTCCCTCTGAAGGTATAAAATTTACCAAACTATGATTTAAAATGGAAAGCAATTAGAGTTCCCTTTGTGGCTCAGTGGTAATGAACCCAACTAGCATCCATGAGGATTCAGGTTTGAATCCTGTCCTCGGTCAGTGAGTTAAGGAGGATCTGGTGTCGCCATGAGCTGTGGTGTAGGTCACAGATGTGGCTCATATCCAGGGTTGGTGTTGCTATGGTGTAGGCCAGCAGCTATAACTCTGATTCAGCCCCTGGCCTGGGAACTTCCATATGTCATGGATGCAACCCTAAAAAGACAAAAAAAAAAAAAAAAAGGACAACAATCAGTATTTACTGTTACCTTTATTTATTTTAATCAAAGAATCAAAGCTTGGAAAGTAAAGTAGGGAGAATCCAATTTCATTTCCTCAGTAAAAGAACCACAAATAAGGGGGTTTTCTTAAGTACTGATCCTAGGAAAATGTATCAAGTAAGAATTAGCACCTTCTTTGCATAAAATGTTGAGAAATCCCTATTATGTCTTTATCTCGTAAAAATTTAATGGAGAAATTTGACCCCAGTGCTTCATTGAAATCATAGAGAGCAATTGAGTACAGAGCTCATCACTGCTACTCATCAACACAGTAGCTCTCACATATTTTTAACAAGACAGATGTTTGTGTCAACTCAGGTCTCTTTCAGTCAGTGGCATTGGCTCTGCAGGAAATGGATAAATCAGGGTGCATCCCAGAATGTGCTTTGGGCTCTGAGGTCAGCTTTTGTTAATTATTCAACTATGGTGGTTGAGCTACATTATCTCCACAATGATTTCCTGACCCAAAACCTCTGTGGTAAGGCTCACATCACAAGCAGATATTCTGGCTATTGGGCCATTGTGTCCTGAAATTGAAGTGTGGGACATTTATGCAATTTACCAATCACTATAATGCCAAGAATATTTTTCCCTCACCCCTTTCTCTTTAGTAACATCTCATATTTTTAGCATTCTCTATCTATTAAAATGCTAATATATATATATTATTCTTGTAGTAATCTTGAATTAGTTGAGCTAATACCAATCTCAGTGTTAAAAGGGAGAGTGAATCTGTGATAAACACAATGATTATACTAAGGTCATACATAGATTCCTGCTCAAAGATGGGCAGAATATGTGTCAAACCTGAAATCTGGTCCCATGCTTTTCCACAGTCCAGTGTTTGTGTCCAGATTAAAGTGTGCCTGTTATACATATGAGGATGGATACTTTGAAGCAATGAGAGAAGCTGGAGCTATAATAACAATAACAACAACAACAATAATAATAATACTTCTAATTCCAGTGTTGTCATGCTCAACATGCTCACTTAGAATTCTTTAGGAACACATTTTCTAAAGAATCACATCATGATGTGATTAAGAACTAATTCAGCCAGACTGAATTCAATTTCTGATTCTTCTCTTTACTACCTTTATTACTTTTGGGCAAGTTGCTTAATCTCTTGATGCCTTCCTTCCTTATGTGTAAAATCCGAATAATAATAGTACCAAGTTCGAAGGGGTTTTGTTCAATTAAAGAGAATTAGTAAATGTAAGGTTCTTAGAATAGTTTCTGCCTTAGAATAAAAGCTATGTAGGATTTATGAAATAAGTAAATAAAAATAGCTAAACCTTATAGACAATTCAAAAGTCACATGCAGAAATTAGGCTTCTAAGTCCCTGAATATTCTTCCATCATTTCAGTCATTAATGACATTGTTGAAATGTCCAATAAATCCTGACCTATTATTTTTATGTCAGGATTTGTCCTGCTTGTGCTTGAATATGCAAACTGGGGGCAATTTAGCTGTCAGCTTTTAATTTTTCAAAATTTTATTTTCTTCAGTGTATAATTTGACAAATCACCTACTTATGGGAAAAAAAGGACCCTATGTTTTATTATTTGAAAATTATGAGTAATGTAAGTAATGCTTGCATAATTAGGAATTGGCCTTTCAGGAATACAGCTTTCCTTATGCTTATAGCAAATAACTTATGAATTGAATTTTCTTTGCAAGACTGCAAAATAGGAATCCTGTAAAAGCATAATAAATACCAAGTTGGAATTTATGACAACATATTAATACGAGGTTCTTAGATGTGCTACATCAACAATAAGCTCTTTACGGCTTTGTGTAAAGATAGAATCACAAAGCAGAAAAAGACCAGGAAGTTCTCATTGTGGCACAGCAGAAACAAATCTGAGTAGTATCCATGAGGATGCGGGTTCCATCCCTGGTCTCGCTCTGTGGGACGGGGATCCGGCATTGCTGTGAGCTGTTGTGTATGTCACAGACCCAGCTCAGATCCCATGTCGCTGGGGCTGAGGCATAGGCCAGCAGCTAAAGCTTGGATTCAACCCCTAGCCTAGGAACTTCCATGTGCTGCAGATGAGGCCCTGGGGGGGGGGGGGGGGAAAGGCAGAAAAGAAAACTAAAATATTTCACTTAATGAATATTATTGAACATTGCTGATATGCTGTTCCTGACCCCCAGAGCCTAGTCTCCCCTTTGTCTATAACCCCAGGATAAAGGGCTTGACCTTGAGATACTTATAAAGATATAGCCCCTTGGAAAGGGACTATAAAACCCACACATCAATAGTCATTACATAATTCAGAAAATAATCATAATAAGAGGAAAGTAATGTGCTTAGGTGTCAAGAGCAGGTAAGGTTACTTCCAGACATAGGGATCAAATTTGATGGGTGAGATGGCTTTTGAGATGGCTGAAATGGATGTGCTTCACCAATAAAATTATTACATGGTAACATTTTAAACAAAATATAGGATGATAAAAATCACAAAGATGAGACTCTTGGGAACATAGTTTTCAATGTTATTAACAGTATTATCCCAGGAACATGATTCTGTAATCTCTTTTGCTAATATATAATTGAAACATACAAACATTATAAAAACCAAACACAAAAGTCTTAACTGAATAGTATTTGTGTTAATTTTTAAGTACTAATTTAGGCTTTTGTTTTGAGGATTAAGATGTGCTGTTTTTTCGATTACTTTTTTCCTTCCTCCAAGACATATCTCTTTTTCAATTCATTAATTATTGCGATTATTTTCATTAAGACTTTGTCTAGTAATTAGCAGATTGGGAAAAGAATGTGACTTATTGACTAATATTAATGTGAATTTCTTACCTAGAATTTCTAACCAGAAATTAATTGCTGAAAGAAACAACTGTAAAGTTCAAAAATAGTTTTCAGGATACTCTTCTATGACTAGAAATGTCCGTTGGCATGTGGAAAATCCCATGAGAAATCACAGAATACTTATATCCTCCTAGATGGATACCTAGTCCTGGGCACAAAGGAAACTGTTTCAGTGAAGACAAATGTTTGGTTTTCCTGTCTGTGAACTTAATCAGCTACAAATGAAATACAAACAAACTATATTTTTTGCTAGAGAGAAAATGAAAGACTGGAAAAATACCTTTAAGGCTTTGCTTGGTTTCAAAGTTTTGCAGTTTTTCCTATTGCTAAGGTGCTTTTAGCATTGCTTGCAAGCCAGTCTATTCTCCCTTGAACTTCACCCCATGTCTCCCTCCTCCTCTTTTTTTCTGCCCAATCTTGACTTTAAATAGGAAGGAGATAAGATTAGTAGTCGCTGGTGTTCTAAGAATTGGTCTATAATATGAGGAGGAAGGAGAGAATGGAAATAAATTAATTATTTACTCTTTTAGTTCATAATACAGCATTAGACTATTAGTTGTAACATTGCAGCCTAAAAAAGGCAGGTAATGATGCCATTGTATTTCATAATAGTTAGAGCTCATCTGGGCATCTAATTAGTGTTGCTATAAAGATTTCATTCTTGTTGCACTATTTGAAAGACCTTGACACATTTGCATTTATTAGGAGGAGGGTAACTAAAATGATAACCACATCATATACCACAATATATGAAATTAAGTAGAGAATTTTCTGTCAGTAAATCTCCTCTTTACTGAGGATAACATAGTTGGTCTTCAAATATTTGAGTAGAGAGTATGTCCAAGAAAGTCACATTATTCCATTGTTTTCCACAGGCTATCTTTAGGAGAGTAATGTGACATGTTTTTTCTTTGTTGTTTTTTTTTTTTTTGTGAGATTATGAGTTCCCTGGCACTAAACGTTTTGAAGCAATGTTTAGGTTTTGGGTTGGCAAATTGGACTAAGTGACCTTTAAGTTTGGTTTGGATTTAAAATTCTCTTTTGCAAAGTTGCTTTACATCCTTTTTTTCTGAGCAGGTTGTTTTCTAGACTGTTTCTCAACAGTTTGGAAGAGTAGGAGTTAATAGTGTGCATTCTCAACTTGAAAATAACCTCAAAGATAAGAAGAATGGGCCTTGGGCCCTCCCAGAATAGCCCTGTACCTTTATTCAATTTCATTGTCTCAACGTTAGACCTGTCCACTTTTTTATCAGTTGAGTTCCTTAAAGACATTCCAATTAAGGAAAAATTCAGCCTAGGGAGACAAGTTTTGAAGACAGGGAAATTACATTGTCAATGTCATTTGATTAACACCTGAATGTGGCTACACTGACTATTTCCTTTTAAAGAAGGTCCTAATGATTCCAAAAAGAAAGCATTTAATTTTAGCTTCTATTTTAACAGGCAGGAAAAAAAAAAACCCTCTATAGCAGTCATTAACTCACTGCTGAATAAGTCAGTGGCACATTAGATTAATCGAGTTCTGTATGGGCAAGCAGAGGCTGCGCTTTATCTCTTATAGTTAGTGTCCTTGGAATGAGTTCAAACTACATGAAAAAAAAAAAAAAATAGTAATTCCCCTTGGCCAAAGAGAAGCAGGTAGATTCACCAGAGATATCTTTGCTCTTTTCAAGTTACCCCTTCCTCTGTTTTTCCCCTTCATCTTTTGAATTTCAAAAGATATTTTAATTAAGCCAAATGTGTGGATCTATATTTAGGGAACCCATCATGTCAAAGCCATGATAAAATTTTTGAATTCTTCTTTGGAATATAAGCAGTAAAAAGGGAATGGTATTTTACTAAAAGGCTTCACAAATTTCAAAAGTGGTATAAATGTCATGTTTGAAATAACTAACATATTAAGTTCTTGACTGTGTTCATATACACATATTATATGCCACTATTTTGTAATAATTTTCTGACTTCAAATAGTCATCATTAATTTTTTAAAAAAACATGGAAGTTTTAAATCGCTTAATGTAAGAATATTATATTCAGTATGTAACTCTATATATCCCTAGTAAGTTGAGGGTGATGGGTGGGGAAATCTATTAGTCTAAGGCTGCATCTGCTCAAGCTCAGAGCTTAGCCATTTCTTTGTGTATTGTGCTACTCAGACATGGGACACTGTAACTTTTACTCAATCTCCATTAATAGTAATTCCTGTGCAAAGGAGTAACTTTCATAGGAAGAAGTCACAAATGCAATATTGTCCAACATATTTAAGAGGTATGTTACTAAAGATAGGCTGACAGCATAAAAGAGGACTCTTTAAAAGCCTTATTTATAAAAATTGAATAGTTTATGTTGTGTTCAAGATTATGAGCTCTTATTTATTTAATATATTTATTTGATCATTGATTTTTGTTTTATCGTTCTACCATTATTCAAATGGAATCCAAATAGTATTTCCTTGAAATACTATTTCTTAGAGAAAAATCCTGAATCCCTCCAAATACCATTCAGTAGAGACTTAGTCACATAAATTATGGTTTATCCACAAAATAAAATATTATTAAAAACTGTCCATATTCACTTATTGTATTAAAACAGAAAAATATGTGCAATATATTAATGAAAACAAGTTATAGAACATATTATATAATTCTTTTTATTTATAGTATAAACATTTAATTATAACTCTATATTATTTATATATATATATGTATGCTGTTTAAGAATTTTAACCTCAAAATTCAGTTTGTGTTTTTAGTTGATAATTCAGATGATTTTTTTTTTTTTTTTTTTTTTGTCTTTTTAGGGCCATACCCACGGCATATGGAGGTTCCCAGGCTAGGGGTCTTAATCTGAGCTGTTGCCACCAGCCTATGCCAGAGCCACAGCAATGTCAGATCTGAGCCATGTCTGCAATTCATAGCAACGCTGGATCCTTAACCCACTGAGCGAGGCCAGGGATCGAACCTACAACTTCATGGTTCCTAGTCGGATTTGTTTCCACTGCACCACATCGGGAACTCTGATAATTGAGATGATTTAATGAATGTAGTAAACATATATCTGTTTTCTAATGCAAACATTAAGCCATTATAACACTGGGTTTTGGGCCAACCTCTTAATCAAAAATCTCTTCTGACATGAACAATTTATATCCTGTGGTTTCCTTCAGTGGAAGCTGTCACTGAGATTCGGGCCAATATTGCTGACTTATCCATTACTTTCTCGGTTTTGGTTCTTTTGGTTTTAACTGATTTACTCTTCAGATTAGCTCATTTGTCCAGACTTACAGAATGAATTGAAGTTGAAGTGAAGAGCTTCCCACGCATAAATAAAGCAGAAATCCATCAAACATGAGCCTGATGGTATAAGCTTCCTTCTATCAGTTGCTGTGAAACAGAACAGTATAGATGCCATGACTATTTGCAGTTCACATATGACGAGCAAATAACCTCAGCTGCAGGGCTTTCCTATCACATTAAACAGTATTCTTCATTTTCCAACCTCCTGTATTAATTTTTCACAAAGATTATGAATTAATTGTATTGGAAATTGATAAATCTAAGCAATCATTTATTGACTCCTGCCCTGCTTTATCTTTCACAAGTTTCTTTTATTTGTCCATGAATTGTCAGGACGTCTTAGGTTTAATTTTCCATTCCCTTTTTACATGGCTCACAATAATGTAAAAACAACCCTTAAATTCACTTATTGGGGCTTCCTTTTCTCATCTCTATAAACCAGATAGCTTTCTAAAAATATTTACTCAGTACTAATTACGTACACTACACAAAATTAAAACATAACCACTACCCTTGGTAGGAGGACCACAGATAACATCCAGCTTGGGAATAAGACTGTGAAATACTATTGCCACTTTGTTTAGAACTGGGTTTAGGTTATAGTTTCAAAGCTACTGGGGGATGTTAGGGGGTAACTAAATCTGGAAACTAAAATAAATGCTAAAAATGGAAGGTGATGAGACTTGCATTCATTTTACAACAATGGGAAGAATTTAAATAAGGAGGGAGGGCACATTGAATAAACAAAGGACGTTTGAGGACAGTTGTATAAATACATGAAATATTGAATTATAGGCCGTTGTAATGTCAAATCACTAAGCTTAAAGATCTTTAATGCTTTTTTAAGTAGCAAAATGTGTCCTAATTATGTCTTCAAAGTCTCTTTAATACTAGCTAGGATATGAATATAGGTTAACTTGCCAGCTACCCTATGCTCTGGTTTAGTTTTATAAATTATATTTTTTTTTACTTAGTAGAAGAAATGAAACCAAAGCTTCCATTCATTCTTTTTATTTAATTATTTATTTATTATTTTTAATGATTTTTTATTTTTTCCATTATAGCTGGTTTGTAGTGTTCTGTCAATTTTCTACTGTACAAGGTGACCCAGTCACACATACATGATTTTCCTCATTTGGACCTCTTTCTAAAATGAGAAAATCACACATGCCCTGCTAATTGCATTTAACATGATTCATTGTATAAATAGTTTGTCATGTGAGCTCTGTTACTACTAAGAAAGTGCATTTAGTAAATCCATTTTGGTGGATCTAATTATAAACTATAGTTTGATACTTTTTGGGTTAAAATCGCAGGTTTATTTTTTCAGGAGGTAATCCATTGGTTATTAGAGCAATCATTGTCTTTGTAGGCATTACTCCTTTTCTCTTTCATGTCTCAAGAAAGAAAATCTTATTTAATGACTACCTATAATCATATAAGTTACAATGTGTATATATAATTACATAAATGTTTACATAACTAAAACATAGATAACATAAGTCTTTCTTTTTGGTAAGTCTAATAATGTAGCATAATGAAGCAACTGAATTTTATTGAGTAACACAGAGGACTATATTAAATATACACATATTTTCTTCCTTTCTTTCTTTTGAGAAAAATGTATTGAGCCCTGCAGTGTTGTAAATACTATTCTAAAATATGTAGTCATAGGGAAGCAAAAGAGGCACATCCCTGCCCTCATGAAACTCCTAGTCTCATGAAAGAGATTACTAAACATACAAATAAATAAATACTTATATGCTAACTACATATGTACATGATTGTATTTTATGTACTGCATCTATTAACTCTATTCAAGTAGATACCATCCTCCAAACCTAGCACAGGAATCAAATTTCATGTCATATTGAAGATCAATAGAATAGAGAACACTTTGAAAATCTCTGGACATTTTTTATGCAAATACATTATCTACTACTCCTCACCATGACTCAGATGTTCTGCAGTTCTGAGAATGTAGAACTGACCACTGAGCATGCTGTCTGAAGTCTCTGGCCAAGGAGACTAGCATTCCTCTTCTTACCTTTACAAAGAAAAGGTTGGTAATAGCAACTTTTATTTTAGGTCCTGCAGTATGTTCTCATTGGGCCATTGGCCAAGAACAGATCAACAAACAATATGTCAAAACAAAAATATATAAGCCAAAACCTCTAAATACTTCTCTGAATACTTCCAGAGGCAACTCCACAACCTAGTTAAATGACTGAATTAACAAATTTGAAATGGTAATTTGCTCTTCTTTGCCTTAGTAATCACATACACACACACACACACACACACACACACACACACACACACACACACTGATAGCATTTAACATCTGGGCAGGCATGAATAATCATGCATAAATACCATCATTGTTATTTTTGCATCACTGCAGTTGAATAACAACACTCTAAAATGTTGTGAGAATACAGGAATACATATTTCTTGTTGCTTTGCTCATGGAAATAATGAATTACATAGATAATTGTATATTTGCAAAGCATATTCAGTACATAATTAACTAGATTTATAGTATAGCAAACAAAATGATCCATAAGTCAATAAGAACCGAATAACATCTCTATGTAAAATACATTATAATGTGTTAAGAAATGTATTTCATATATCTCATAATGAGCTTTTCCTATTTGATGGTGAGGCATGCTGTGTATAGAATTGTTTTAAATAGATAGAATTTCCAACTTATAAAAATTTACTTAAAACACTCAAGGATAAGGTAAACAAAAGCAGGAGATAGAAGAATTGCTGAGCTCACATTAAGAGACTAGAGCCTGGCCAAGGAAGAAATATATGTGTTTTAATAGCACATGTATATCAGGGTTTGGGTTTGGGTAGTTACATTCTTGACAATAACTATTCCCATCTCTTATGAGCAAATGAGAAAGGGAGGGAGGGGAGATATAGAAAGTGAAAAAAGTATGTAGGATGCCTTCTTCTTTGGCTAAGCGTCAGCCCAGTTCATGAACATGTACCCTTTCAAACTGTCCTAAAAAAAAAAAAAAAAAAAAGCAAACAAACAAAAAAACTGTGGACCAACTTCAGAATTAGAGGAATAGGTTTATTGTATCAAATCATGGAAAAATTTAAAAGCTGAGCTTTCAGACCCAGCTGCCCTCTGAAAGCACAGCTCTAGAATGTATGAATTTCTAGTCTTTCCTGCCTCAGAGATAATTAATTTCTTATGCCTTCTAATATATTTTAAATGGGAACAACAAAACTAGTTACGGTGGCTGCAAAATGCCATTAGTTGCAAATAAGAGAAAGCTCAGGGACAACCAGATAAATAATAAAGTGCACGTATTTTTCCTTAGAGCTAGAAGTCTAGAGTGAGGTCAGGATATGATTCATTGGCTCAATAATGTCATCAGTAATTTAATTTCCTTTTGTTTACCTACACAGTCTTTGAGCATCAGCTTCATTCTAAAGCTGGCTCCTATCACGGTACAAGGTGTCTGCCAACTTCCTTTTGGGGCCGCAGCCTCCCTTGTCCATATCTAAAGGAGTGAGAGAGGGGATTATTTGCAGACACTTTCTCAAAAGAAAATATCTTTCCAAGAGCTTCTCTTCACCCAAACACACACAAACCCATCTTGCACATGACTGTCCCCAAATGGGTCATATTCCTACCTAAACCAATAACTGTGGCCAGGAAAAGGGAAGAGATTTACTCAATCCAGAGATACAGACTTCCTCTAAATCTGTAGGAGGAGTCATCTTCCTCTAAGGCACTGATGCAGAAAAACCAACCTAAAGATATTATAAGTGAAAGAGCATTGAAAACCATGAAACAGCTGCAGTGTACATTGCAAAGGGTTTTCTAGAAACCTTCTAATTTATTGCTGCAGTTCCAACAACTGGACCCATGGCTCTGCAACAAACTTTCTATGAGTAGAGCCACAATTCTGAGCATTTAGTGTTCATAGCAGTCACTTACTGAGCTTTTTAAAAATGCAACAACCTGGGCTAACACCCAAAATTCAAATGCATTAGCTCTGTGGCATTTAAACAAATACCCCAGTGATTCTGTTATGGGCAGTCGGAGGATCATACCAAGTTAAATTCTGTATATTAGATACTTATTTTTTACTCTGTTTTCCTTCTGTCATCATAATTTCAGTATATTCTTCTACATTGTGACCAGGAAGAATAATACAGAGTTATTTGTTAGTTTGTTTTTATTTTTCTTGCTGTATGAGTTTTTAATTTCCAGGATTAGAGGAACTTGCATGTGACACACACACACACAAACATATATGTACATACATATATGCATATTTTTATTTGCTGATTTTATGACTTGCAAGAAGCAAATAGGAAGAGTAAGGAATCATTTGGGTCTCATGACATTACTTCTGTGATACTTATTTCACTTAAATGCCAATGAATAAACCACTAATGTCCACTTTGATGTTCATTTTTACTCCTGGGACTCTTGCTGCCACCTATTAATATTTGATCATGCTTTGTTTGTTGCAGTTACCCTGTAAAGCAATCTTGGCCAAGGAGAACTGAAACAGTGAATTAATACCAATCCTATCCTAACCCTGTGGGGGGGGGGTTAATGATATATTGATTGGCTAATAATATGAAGGATGTGGTTAATAGTATGGATGTAGTTACATCTACATACCATGAGGAACTACCTCATTGGAGATATTGCATAGCAATAGAATTCTGTGCAGATTTGTGTGGCTTCTTTTCTAATATCATTAATTTGTTACAAACATGCTTTCAAGTAGTACATGCTGAAGTGTAGGTTGGTGCACTGCTTGCCCCAGGAGCTTGGGTTTTATCCTAATTCCTGTGGCTCCTATATGTTTGGAATTGCCTTTATTCTGTGCTTGCTTGTTCTTTCTTATCCATGTATAACGGAGAAATAAAATCTTAGCTCTTCTAATCTTTCTTTCTTGGGTATCACAGGCTTAGGATGTTTTATTTAACAACCTAGTCAGGTTCTTACCTGCCTATGTCTATTCCTGGATTGTAAGGAACTAGGAGTTTTCAAGGGAGCCTTTCATTTCTTGAAGGGGTTTCTCTTGTAGCCATTTCATACAGTTTTTGTTTTTGTTTTTCCCTTAGGCTAAGTCCAAGGAATGTTGTCAGAGATCTAGCCAGTCCTTGTTGCATGACCCTCTCTCCCTTTTCCCTTTTTCTCTTAGCAGATACTGAATCAGCACTTGGTGAGATAGGAGGGCATAGAGAAAAGAGTTTAGTTTTAGAGTCACGTGGAATCAAATTCAAATTGACCTTAGACAAATGCGCAGTCACTCTGAAGCTCTGCATCTTCATCTATCAAATAAGGGTATATTTCATCTCATCAGTTGCTGTATAAATTACTTTGACACACACAAAGTGACCAGATATAGATGTAAGCTTTGTAAGCTTTTTTTTTTTTTTTTCCGTTTTGCATCTCCAGACTTTTACTAACAATGATCCATCTAAGTCAGCACTTCTACAAGCCCCTATGGTATTTTCCTATAAGGGAATTCCTGGAAGCTACTGACAGTTTTCCTCTTTGAACATGTTGTGATATATTTTGGACATGATAAAGCAGCAAACAGCTTTTAAATATTTATGTTCTCCCCGCTATGTGTGCCGAGTGTGTTTGCTTTCTCCATGTGTGTGTGTGTGTGTGTGTGTGTGTGTGTGTGTGTGTACATACGTGCGCACGCACATGCGCAGGCCAGGGAGACAAGCCAGACAGTCTGAGGGGAAAATACTTTGTGTCAGGACACAAAGGATGCTTGTCTAATGTGTACTCTGTGCAGATATAACCTTAATGGAAAAGAGTGGAGACAACTCCTTAGTTACACAGTGATACGTTGATGAAAAAAATCACTGGGGAACAGAGCTCCTTTATAAGCAATTCAGCTGAGTAAATTTTTATTTTAAAACTTCATGAATCAAATGATATTACTGGCTAGAGTAATATAATTCAACAGTAAAATTCTGGTTAAACTGCCCTTGTGTACAGAGCAGAAATATCTCCTCACAGATTATGCCTGTTAGTATGAAGGTTAAAGAGGTGAATTGTAGATGAAATTGTGATGCTGCTTCATTCTTGCAACCACCACGCTCCATCCCCCACATATACACAGCAGATCATTAGCCCTAGAGTTTTGCTGCTCTGAAATATTTCTCTCCTTCTTTTTCTTTATATGGCCACATCTACCGCATATGGAAGTTCCCAGGCTAGGGACTGAATCAGAGCTGCAGCTGCAACCTATGCTGCAGCTTATGGCAGCACCAGAACTTTAACCCGATGAGTGAGGCTAGGGTTTAAACCTGCATCCTCACAGACACTATGTCTGATTCTTAACCTGCTGAGCCACAAGGGGAACTCCTATTTTCCCCTTTTAAAGTAAAAATCAAAATGATTCACACTTTGAGTTGTAGTTCATTTTAAATGTTTTTCTGACATTACTTAGTAGTGTCTTGATCCTGGCTATAAGTTACTGCCATTGAAAGGAATTCTGACTTCATTGGTTTGAGGTGGGGCACCTAGTTTGGCATTCTCATATAGATTCAGGGCTGTAAACCACTGTTTTGGCATAAAGTTGTATTTTGATAATGTGATCTCTCCTTTTATAATATCCACATGTAGCTACTTGGGGGCTGTGGATATTTTATCAGAATACCTTGGGATCAACTTTTAAAATTTAGGTTCCCCTGGTATCACTACAGAATCACCACTGCTAAATCTTAAAATATGTGGCACACATGAGTTGAGTGTGTATGTGTATGTATGTGATAGAGATAACATCTCTGTGTTTAATACTCAAAGTGATTCTGAGTCACTCTAAGGTTTAATAATTCCTATCTTTATAATTTCTACTCCATGTAACAAAATTTTTGACTATCACCAATAACCTTTTGATTCTTCTTTGCTAATAGCATATTCCCACAAAGCAGAGATGTTGGGGTATTTCTATGTTATATACAATTTGTGCTTTAAACAATGCGATTTATAATTATTCATGCAAACTAAAAAGATCAAGCTTGTTTGCAAAAGGACAGGAAATTCAAATGTAGGCAACTGAATGGTCTTTTCTAATACATATTCATTTTAAGGTATAACAGTATTTAAGTGTTAATGTAAATATTCATTAATATATTATTATGTAATGACATATGTAATGACAAATATCTAATATATACACAAAATTACAAGTCAGGGACTTATATTCATTGTTTAGAAATGTGAAATATATTTATGTTCAATCTCAATTTCTCTCTCTCTTCCCTTCTCTCTCCCCTCATCCCCTCCCCTCCCTCTCTTTGTTCCCACTTTGTCTCTTTTCCTTTTACCATAGCATCAGATGAAGAAGGGCCAACTTCAACAGGTAAACTTCCTATATTGCAAAGATTGTTGCAATTTAATTCAATGTCCTTAGTAATAGAGACAATTTAAAATGTATCTTCTCAGGTTTAAACCAGAAAATTGGCAGAGTTTTATTTATTTGCTTTATTTCTTGGATCCATCATGCTGTCCCAGACTAAATGATGTTGGTTGAGTTTTAAATGAAAAGATAAAGTAATTGAAAATGAACTGTCAAAGAAGAAATTGTAACACAAAACATCACATCAACACTAAAGACTAATCAAAGTTGGGAAATTAAAACATTGAGAAAAATGCCAAAAATTATAAAATTGGGGGGGATAAAATGCAGAAAAATGATAAATGGAGAGACAAATGAAAAAGAGGAAAATGATAAAACATATTTCAGAATATGACTTTCCACTCCAGAATTGCATTATCAAATATATGACTGACATTGAACATGATATTCATTTAAGGATAAAAATCATGCTGTTGCCTCAAATACTCTCTTTAAGAAAATAATTTTTATAGTATAACTTTCAGCTACAACTAATGTTTCATTTTCACAATATCGTTAGATAATTCATAATCTGATTTTCAATGATAACAACTCCCTATAATTTCCTCCTGAAACCTGTCTCTCTGTTTCCCATCCATTTTCCAGCATTTATCAAGTACAGGCTCAGGTCTAAACTAAACACTATGAGGGATACAAATAGTAGAGAAGGCATGGTATTTCTACATGGTTCTAGGACAGTGGGATAGGTGAAAACGAAATGCCAGGAACCTAAAGACCAGACACATTTATAAGGATAAAGTAGGCACCACCACAGCCAATCTGGTTAGCAAGTTATAAAAAACCCAGGCTAGCAGACCAGCAGCATTAGGACAAAGAGATGAAGCCCTGAGCTGAAAGGGTTAGAAGCTTGTTGGAAGAGAAAGACCAGACCTTAGCACCAGCCTCTTTCCTAGCCAAAGTAATTGAGGAAGGGAGTTAGGTGTTAGAGGCAGGAGCAGAAAAATGATTACTGAAACTAATGGACAAAGGAGCTTGATGTTACAGGAAGTGTGGAACATAGCCTAGTTATTGAAACTCAGGTACAAAGTAGGGTCTTTTTAATTCATAAAACTAACATTTAAACTGGTGGGAGACTTCTTGATTTCTACCTACCTGTAAAACTGAGCATGGGTTTTTATCTGTTAAAGTGAGTTCAAAAGATCAAAAGTTCAATGGAAAGCAAATGAAATAGACATCTTACAAATTTGTTTGATAAACTCCAAGGATGCCATATTGCATTATAGTCAAAATTGCCTTGAAATGGAATCACGGAATAAGATAAACTCTCAACTAATGTTTCATTTTCACAATATAGTTAGATGGTTCATAATCTGATTTTGGATGATAACAACTCCCTATAATTTCTTCCTACTCTAGTCAGTATTGGGTTGCCTCTTTTGGGGAGCAACCTGATCACATTACTCAATAGCAAACTTATCTGTTGTAATAAGTTTCCTCTGCCTAGTTTTCTGACTTCTTTTTGCCTTGACTTGAGGTTTTAGTTTGACAAGGTGGCTCAAAGAGTCTGTATTTCTCAGCCTTAATTGAATTTTTTCTTTTGTGGGTTCCAATCTTTGTGAGCATCCATGCTTTCCTAGCCTAGTCTATTCCTCTTATATTTTTATACCCCATTCCTTGTGATGTTGCCTGCTTAGCAGTTTTGGTGGCTTTGCAAAAGAAATACTGTTTTTGCATGATGAAGATTCATTTTAAATTAATGTAAATGATACTTATAATAGAGCTAATTTTCGTCTGATTTTCTCATTTTTAAATTAGTTTAATAATTTCTATACTTATTAAGAAAAGCTTTTGGTAAACACAACTGAATATTTTGCTCCAAATATTTATTTGATTCCAGAGTTATCTGAACATTGTAGGGTTTAAACCATGTTTTAAAAATATTTTCATTTTCAGCTAAGACCAGATGTTTTTGTTGTTGTTTTAGTACAGTTGATTAGAATAGAACAAATGTATTTTTAAGGAGTATTTTAACTAAATGATTTCACATACGGATTTTATTAACATTAGGAAAATTTGCATTTAGTAAAGCAAACATTCATTTTATGTAAAACTGATGATGGGAGCAAATGCTTTTCTTTTAATTTTATCAAATATGTAATAAAATGGGTATTATTATATAGTTGAATTAAAACTTTTGACAAGGTTTTATGAGGTTTGTAAAGTCTTGGTTTCGTAAGGAATATGAACAATTGTGCTAAGTAGAGTTTTACTCTTTTTAGTAGTTCTTGGCCCCAATTTTTTTTAAATAATTGTTTTTCTTAGCTGAATGTTTATTATTCTGTTTATATATCCTTTAGTAGTCTTTATAAAAAGAATTTGAAAACAAAAGGGGTTACTGAAGGGGATAGGTAGGTGGGGTTGCACTGAGTCTTTGGGACTGGCATATGACACAAGTGTATGGAATGACTAGCCAATGGGAACCTGCTGTGTAGCACAGGGAACTCTACCCAATATTCTGTGATAATCTGTATGGGAAAAAAATCTGAAGAAGAATGGATTGTGTACATGTATAACTGAATCACTAAGTTGTACAATAGAAATTATCACAACATTGTAAATCAACTATTCTTCAATTAAATTTTACAGAACGGGGAAAAATTACTATAGGAAGGAGAATGCTCTATCTTACGGATGATTTAAGGGCAAATTTAGCATTATTTTTTCTGTGCTCTAGGTTGGTACTATCCAAAAGAAATGTAATGTAAACCATTTATGGAATTTTACATTTTCTAGCAGACAAGAAGAAACATTGAAAATAAATAAGTGAAACAAAAATTTTATTTAAAACTATTATCTATAATAGATATAATATATTATTAATATTCTCTGTTTTTACTCTCATCTCCTCTATTAAGAATTTGTCTTTGGAGTTCCCATCATGGCGTAGTGGAAATGAATCCAACTAGGAACCATGAGTTTGCGGGTTCAATCCCTGGCCTCTCTCAGTGGGTTAAGAATCCAGCTTTGCTGTGGGCTGTGGTGTAGGTCACAGAGGCAGCTCAGCTCTGATATTGCTGTGGCTGTGGTGTAGGCTGGCAGCTGTAGCTCTGATCAGATCCCTAGCCTGGGAACCTCCATATGCTGCGGGTGTAGCCAACCACCTCCCCCCAAAAAAAAGAGAAAGAATTTACCTAGAATGATCTTTTCCAAGTTCAGACTCCTTTAACTTATCTTTGTGATCCTTCTTTTAATTTATCTTTCTTTCCTATTATGTCTCATTTGTTTAAATCATCAATGAAATGCAATCTTTTGCTTGCCACAGAAATTGCACCTGAATTAAACATTCATATATTTGCAGGATATGACATTCACATTCTTCCTTTGGAGTCATAGCTTAATTGGATAGCAACTTCTTCTAATACATACTTCAGTTTCTTTAAATTAAATGATTATAATATTTTTAATAGGAGACCTGCTATTCCTCACAGTTCAACAGTAGAAGAAACAGTAAAGTATATGGGGGTGTTCTTTGCTGCCAGACAGACACACACTCCTGATGACTAGTTGTTAATGTGTGAACAATAAATTTAAATTTAATTTTAAAACAACTATATACATAGATTATCTAAACATTTAGGTGCCTAGTTAATACTACTATTAAATGATGCTATTTATTGTTTCAAATGTATGGATATTCTATTACAAATTTAAGTTACTTTTACCCCAAAGGTACACAGAATTAGATTAATTATAATATAATAATCATGACAAATTCTCCTTGTTCAGAATTTTTTCAAGAAAATAATCGTTTCTGTTTGGACTAACATTAGGAAGAGACAAAATAACTGACAAATTAATGAGATATTATAGTACTACTTGTGTAAAACTACACAAATGCTACAAAAATTATATAGATTTTTCACTTTACAATGGAGAATACTTGACTTGCTTTATATTTAAAATTAGAATGACTGCCATCTTTAAAAAGACAAGCAATCCTTCCATACTTTTCCCATATAATTCTGTTTACAATATTTTTATGCTTTGCTCTGCCTTTAGAATTTTTTTTCTAATATGCCTAATCTCTCTCATTTGATCCTCTAAATTTCAGTATGAAAAGCAAATGCTTCTTAAGTGCTTTTTTGTGTTGATTTCCAGAGGGGATGCATAAAATGTCACATTTGTATTTCTCCTCAAGGGAGGTTTCCTCTTATTGAATATCCAGCATCCACTTGTATGATTTTCATCACCAAATGTTCTGATGGGATGCGTTAGCCTAGTGCCACTTGTTTGTAGCATCTGAGTTACTAGGGCAGCCTCACCTAACACCTGTTTCTGTAATACCAGAAGCTTCTTTTTTTAAAAATCCTAGTTGAATCTTATCTTCAGGTATTTAAACATCTTATCATTGAGTATTAAAAATACACCATGAGTTTCTTTTCTGTGGAAAGGTTCATTTGTGCTTTATATTAGATTCCAGATATAAGTGATAGCATATGGTATTTGTCTTTCTCTTTCTGACTTACTTCACTCAGTATGAGAGCCTCTAGTTCCCTCCATGTTGCTACAAATGGCATTATTTCATTCTTTTTTATGGCTGAGTACTATTCCATTGTGTATATATACCACATCTCTCCTAATCCAATCATCTGTCAGTGGACATTTGGGTTGTTTCCATGTCTTGGGTATTGTGAATATTGTTGCAATGAACATGTGGGTGCAAGTGTCTTTTTTAAGGAAAGTTTTGCCCAGATATATGCCCAAGAGTGGGATTGCTGGGTCATATGGTAGTTCTACATATGGATTTCTAAGGTACTTCCATACTAATCTCTATAGTGGTTGCACCAGCTTACATTCCCACCAACAGTGCAAGAGGGTTCCAATTTCTCCACACCCCCTCAAGCACTTGTTATTTGTGAACTTATTAATGATGGCCATTCTGACTGGTGTGAGGTGGTATCTCATGGTAGTTTTGATTTGCATTTCTCTAGTAATCAGGGATGTTGAGCATTTTTTCATGTGCTTGTTGGCCATCTGTACATCTTCCTTGGAGAAATGTCTATTTAGGTCTTCTGCCCATTTTTCCACTGGGTTGTTGGCTTTTTTGCTGTTGGGTTGTCTATGTTGCTTGTATATCCTAGAGATTAAGCCCTTGTTAGTTGCATTACTTGAAACTATTTTCTCCCATTCTGTAAGTGGTCTTTTTTTCTTTTTGGTTTCCTTTGCTCTGCAAAAGTTCGTTGATTTCACTATGTCCCATTGGTTTATATTGCTCTTATTTCTGTTGCTTTGGGAGACTGACCTGAGAAAATATTCATAAGGCTGATGTCAGAGAATGTTTTGTCCATGTTCTCTTCCAGGAGTTTGATGGTGTCTTGTCTTCTATTTAAGTCTTTCATCCATTTTGAGTTTATTTTTGTGCGTGGTGTGAGGGTGTGTTCTAGTTTCATTGATTTGCATGCAGCGGTTCAGGTTTCCCAGCAATGCTTGCTGAAAAGACTGTCTTTTTCCCATTTTATGTTCTTGCCTCCTTTGTCAAAGATTAATTGACCATAGGTGTCTGGGTTTATTTCTGCATTCTCTATTCTCTTCCGTTGGTTTATATGTCTGTTTTGGTACCAGTACCACACTGTCTCAATGACTATGGCTTTGTAATAGTACCTGAAGTCTAGGAGAGTTATGCCTCCTGCTTGGATTTTGTTTTTCAGGATTGCTTTGGCAATCTGGGTCTTTTGTGGTTCCATATGAATTTTTGGATTGTTTGTTGTAGTTCTGTGAAAAATGTCCTGGGTAGTTTGATAGAGATTGCATTAAATATGTAGATTGCTTTGGGTAGTATGGCCATTTTTACAATATTAATTTTTCCAGCCAAGGAACATGGAATATCTTTCGATTTCTTTACATCTTTAATTTCCTTGAGGGGAGGCAGTGGGGTGGTTGGGCAGCTTGGGGTTAATAGACACAAACTATTGCCTTTGGAATGGATTATCAATGAGATCCTTCTCTGTAGCACTGGGAACTGTGTCTAGTCACTTATGATGAAGCATGATAATGTGTGAAAATAGAATGTGTACCTGTATGTTTAACTGGATCACCACACTGCACAATAGAAAAAAAAAATTGTATTGGGGAAATAACTACTAAAATAAGTAAATAAATAAATAAATAAAGGATTCCTAAATAAAGCAAAAACAAACAAACGAAAAAACACCTATGAACTATACAGGAAATTCCTTCAAACTAAGTATATCCCAAGATCTAATTATAAACTAATGAGCTTTATATTTTTAAAGCAACCATTACAGATATAGTACCTCCAAATGACTCATGTTTAGATGTGATGTATGTAATCCAATTATGTTGTTATTGCTCAAATAAATATGGTAACTCTCTTTTGAAATTTCCTTCAGATATTACATCATTTTTTCCCTTTAATAGTCTCAGAATTGTGCTACTATATTCATCTGACATTAGTCCAATAAATAGGCCTTCAGAAACAAGGACATGCAGGTATTCCCTTGTGTGTGTATCCTTGGGTGTGAAATACACGTCAGTTTATAACTTTAATAACGCTCTTTAATACAGTAGTTGCTTCTCCCATGTTGCACAAATCCAATTTTCATTTATCCTTTATTTAAATTTCATAATATTAAGAGACTTGATAAATTGATTATACCAATGCCTTTTTCTGTGTCCTTTAAGAAATTAAGACATTTACATTACAAAATTGACTGTTACAAATGAACTAATCTATATAATATTTAATTTATTAACTCTAAGGTCTATCAACTTAGGCTTATTTTCATATGAATTTCTTCAATCCTCTTAATTTATTTTGTCTTATTAGCTATTATTTTACCTCTCTAGAAATACCATTTATTTGTCAAATTGATCAAATCATTATAAGAATTAAAATAGGAACAGAAATGGAAAATGTTGTTGAATGAAATCAATCAGTCTGAAAATGACACAGTAGAGATCTTGTAGCTGTAAAATAAATCAGTGACTAAAATTAATCAAACCAGAACTTACTCTTTTTTTGTTTAAAATACTTCAAAACCAAAGTTTGAATATTTTCTTTTTGTTTTCTTCTCTTGCTTAAGGGGAGATATTTTAAATTGCTTTAAATTGTCATTTGTCATTTTTTAATATCAAAGAAAGAAGCTGAGTTTGAGTTCACATAAAGGTAGCTATTAATAGTGAATAAGCTCACATAATAACAAAAAAATTATGATGAGAAAACTGGAATATTCAGATGGGTGTGAAAAAAAAACATTTTTAGTAATCAGCCGTGTTAAAACACCAAACAACAAAAGCCATACTGTTCTTCACATGTTTATAAAGTTGAAATTTAAGAGTTTACTGAAATATAAAACTATGTATTCACTTAATATCTGATCCCAATTGTTAGTGATGATAGAGGTTACTGCATGGATATAGTAGTTTATAATGGATATCTTGTGACTTCTATGATGCCCATCGAAGGTGGAGACAGTGGAGATTTGGCACAATAGGGCTTCATTGTTTTCACTAGTTCCTTATAAATCTTTTAATATGTTTAATCTTTTAAATGATCGATTTGACCATTGAGGAAGTACACCTACGAACCATAAACTAACCATACAATAGAACATTGGCCAAGAGAATAAATATTTGAAGCTCTAATTTATATATATATATAAATATATTTATAGTTTTATAGACAAACTTTATATGAGTATATAGTTTAAAACCAATGACAGCATTGGTGTTCTTGTGGCTCAGCGGTAATGAATCTAGCCATTATCCATAAGGATATGGGTTCGATCCCTGGCATTGTTCAGCGGGTTAAGGATCCAGTGTTGCTGTGAGCTGTGGTGTAGGTCACAAATGCGGCTCAGAGCTGGAGTTGCTGTGGCTGTGGTGTATACCAGCAGCTGCAGCTCTGATTTGACCCTTAACCTGTGATCTTCCACATGTCACAGGCGCAGCCCAAAAACAGACAAAAAACAAACAAACAAACAAAAAAACACGTTATATATCTGTTCAGCTAGTCAAAGGATGCAGTGATGAGGTATTGTTTGCTAACTTTTGAAATGCTCAGTTTTTTGTTCCTACAAAAACATTGCTTCTGTTTATGGTGAATTTTGTGATTTTCTTTATTATGCTACACATTTCCTTTAGATCTTCTTTCTTGTTTTCTTGTAGAATTTGATTCTGCATGGCCAACTGTGCTCAATTATTCTACAACTCATGCATTTTGAAAAGGAATGATATCTAACCACATTATTCTCTAATGAACAGGAGTTGCTTTTGCATTTTGATCTTAGCACTTATTTCCTTGGGGGTCTAAAGTAAAGCTTCACATCCTCCTCTTTGTTCACTTTACATTTGTTACAGATTTTCTCCTTTTCCATACAGACATGCACATTTTTCCTCCAGTGCCTGGAGCAACTTTACTAATTATTTTATCAAGTATATTCTTGTTCATAAATATATGCTAAGCAGGCTTAAATATTTAAAACCTAGTATATAAAAACTAATGCATATCTTTAAAAAATACAAAGTCATTATTTGTAGATTCTCAGTGGAATAAAGAAGAAATCCCAAACAGTGCTTACTTTTTTTTTTTTAGATATAGCAAAACTTCCTAATTGTTACTTGAATTTCTGTTCTATGTAGATAGTGTTTTCATATTCATGTTTCTTATTTTTATATTTAATTAAGATGAACTTAAAAAATAATGCTCTAGAAATGGAAGAGGAAAACATATCAGCAAGTATTCTCTGGAGAAGCAGAATCAAAAGGATACACACACACGCACACATATAAATATATAAAACAAAGAGATTTATATTAAGTAGTTGTCTTATGCAGCTGTGGGGCTGGCCCACTGAAAACTGGTGGGATTTCTGTGTTATAGTCTTGAGGCAATTTTTCCTTCTCAGGGAAACCTCAGTTTTTGCTGTTAAGACCTTCAACTGACTGGATGAAGCACACCAACATTATGGAAGGTAATCTGCTTGATCCCGTCGTGGCTCAGTGGAAACAAATCTGACTAGTATCCATGAGGATGCAGGTTTGATCCCTGGCCTTGCTCAGGGGGTTAAGGATCCAGAGTTGCCTTGACTGTGGTGTAGGTTGCAGACCTGGTTTGGATCTGGCATTGCTGTGGCTATGGTGTAGGCCAGTGGCTCCAGCTCCAGTTCGACCCCTACCGTGGGAACCTCCATATGCCACAGGTGCAGCCCTAAAAAGACAAATAATAATAATAATGATAATTATCATTATTATTATTGGATCTACAGTGTCTCTGCCATGCTGGGGCACAGGTTTGATGCCTGGCCCACATAGTGTGTTGAGGATCCAGTGCTGTTGCAGCTTCGGCTTAGATCACAACTGCAGCTAAGATCTGACCCTTGGCCCTGCAACTCCGTATGCCACGGGGTGGTCAAAAAAAAAAAAAAAAAAAACAGGTCAACTGATTGTAGATGTTAAATCACATCAATCGACACAGTCATTTCGCAGTAATATCTAGCATTTGACCAAGAAACAGGGTGCGATAGTCTAGCCCATCACATCACAAAAAGTGAATAAAAATGATATACACACAAAATTTTTAAATTTTCACCAAACCAATTTCAGGCAAACAGATCAAGCATAATCTCTAATGTTTAATAACAATACATGTCGTCCCCCCCATTTGTGTACACTTAGACTTCAAGCCTTATTTAATTTCTAGTCCTCCTTGCATTGGTAAGATTCATCTTTAAGGCCGACTTCACTTGTCTGGGTCAATTTTTTTTGCTGTCCCAAGTTTCACTTCAAAATTTGTTATACATAGAGGAGTATCAGATAATAGATAATATTAATAGCATAGTATAGAAAAGTTTTAATCTAATATTCTAGGCATTTCTTGGCTCAAAGAAGGCATTAAAATTTTCAGTTCATGATGGGTAGAATAAAACCCCATGGACCTGAAGGCCTGAATCCATGCCTTTAGCTGTTTTTATCTTCAGATAAATAGCTATTTCCTACCTGTAAAGTATTTTGCTTTTACAATTTTCATTTTTATTATATGTAAAATTGTCTAATAATAGTGCCCACCTCAGAGTTTTTCTATAAGGATAAAAGATGATGATGCATTAAAATGCTTACCACATGATGCCTATCCTATAATAAATATAGGGAATCTAAGCTATTGTTTTTACCTTCACTATCATCAGTGTTGTCTTACTGTTAACATTATTTTGATTATCTGTCAGGCAATGTGCTGAGTGTTTTATGTGCAGTATTCAATTTTCACGATAAAGCAGAACAGCTAATGATATATATATATAAAATTATATATAACATACGTATTATTAGCTGTACCACTATATATATATATCATATATATTCCTATCATATATATGTATATTCCTACCTAAAAAGGAGTAGACTGAATTTTAAAGCATGAAGAAATATTCCCAAGGTTACAAAATAAGCTGATAACAAAAGGAGGATTCAAATTCAACTTTCTCTGGAAAAACATGTGCTTATTCTACTGCTGCAAACTGCTTTTTATTCACTTATAAATAGTTTTAAATAACATATATGTCCTTCACTTGTAAATGTAATACATAGTAATTCAAGTTTTTTGTCATGCCTATATTATAAAGCCGTGCCTAATAATATGTGTTTTTGCACTTATTATTTTAAATGACAATCTGATTACTATAGTGATTTATGGACCTTGTAGACATTTCTTAAAATAGGAAATGGAAATCCCTCTGACTGGCTTCATCCACACTGAGCATTTATATTTTTAAAAAACACTCTGCCTCAGTCTGGTTGCTCTTATAGTCTTCCTTCATCTCAGTGGCTCAATCCATTATCTTCAGGGTCAACTTTGATGACCCCCACCACATCCATTTTCACCAGATTCTTATAGCCTCTTCTTCAAAAATATCTCCATATCTAAACACTTCTTCCATCACATATGCCACCATCCTAGTCCAAGTCATTATCTTCTCATACTTGACTTATTATGCAGTAGCCTCCTAATTGGTCTTCTTCTTGGTCCCCTCAGCCCTTCTGCAGTTCCTTTTCACCAGAGAGACCAGGGTGATTCTGTTATAGGCCATGAGATCCCATCACTCTTCAGCCCAAAGGCTATTTTAGCCCTTGTTCAACCTTTCAGTAGATTTAGGATTAAAACTGGATGTAATATGCACCCTTCTCCATTACCTCCTGGCTGATTTCCTCTACAGCCACCCTGTCCTTCCTTTTCTATAAAACAAATGCAAACACAAACCCTGACCACATTTCTTTCTTGGGCAGAAATGCACTCCGTAGATCCATCATCTGACAGCTTCTCCTGCATGTACCTGCAGGATTCCTCCATCATGTCCTTCATCTTGACCTAAAGATGCCTTCTCAGAAAGACCTTCTCTTTGTCTCTAAAAAGGTCACACTTTTTCCACCTTCTCATGGTCCCTTGCTCTGCTTTATTCTTTAATGTTAGCACTGTCTGTATGTATGTAGTTTGCTTATTTTTTATCTGCCCTAAATATCAACTCCCTGAAGGAGGGGATGTTTTTGGTCTTTTCATTCAGTACTGAACCCCTAGGTCCTAGAGCAAGTGTTTGATAGATGGATTAATGAATATTTGTTGTATAATTCAATTAATGAATAAATTAAGCCACGCTTATTTAATGCTGATTTTAAAGCATTTTTAACCCAAGTACATTTTTCTTATTTGATGACATAAAAAGAGGGAGGAGGGGGGTGTTACTGTCCAGGGTTCTTGACTCCTTAATCAATAGAAATTGATAAGAGGCCAGACAAGTAAGTTCAGGCAAGGCTTTATTGGGACCCTGCTGCAGCAGCAGGGAGTCAAAACAAACAGAATTTTTGCTTGCTTACTTGCCAGGAGCAGCAAACTCATTCCTTATATGAGGCAAATGTAGGGGCAGGTTTAGGGGGTGGGCCAGAGGGGTTCCTTAAGTGGGACCCACCCCTTTTGTGGTGTTGTGTGCAGCAGGCATGCGTAGGACCCTGCTTTTGTTTCTGATGTCCTGCTTTTGCTCTCAGCTCTTCAGAAGGGGCAGTAGGGTTTTTAGGCTTTTTGTATCCTCTTGCCCATGACTTGTCCCAACTGTACATGTACACAGTTATTTTTAGTCCCTTATAGTTTTTTTGTATTTTGTTGCTGGAGGAGATGTTTGTCCAGGTGCAAGCACTGCAGCCACTGCGGCAAAGTGTCCCAGGTCCTATCTGTCTCAGGGCGATGATGGATGTACTTTCCAATTTAAGAAAGTAATATGTAAAAGGATAACAGTAGTAAATTGATAAGAATCTTAAAGATGGTTTAAAATTACTTGAATCTTTTGTTGGAGAAAAGTCATTACACTGATCTTTTTCTGTTTTTTTTTTTTTTTTTGTTTTTTTTTTTTTTTTTTTTTTGCAGAATAAAATGCATTCTGTTTAGTAATTCTTTGAGGGTGATGTCCTAACAATGTCAGTAATTCAGCCAGTGTTAGTCATTACTATATAGAAGCCACAGCAGTCATTTTAAGAAGCTTCAAACTGGAGTCTTCTGGCAGCCTAGTGATTTAGGGATCCAGTGTTGTCACTGCTATGGTGCAGGTTTGATCCCTGGCCCAGGAACTTTCAAGTGCTGCAGGTATTGCCAGGAAAGAAAAAAAAAAGGAAAAAAAAAAAAGCTTCAAACCTGACAACAAAGGCTATCCATGCTGAGCATATACGTGGGTAGAAGAGTGGGTGGGCACTCAGGTCAAGCAGAAAGGGAGCCTGAAATTTTATTTGTTTATTTATTTATTTATTTATTTTAATGGCTGCATCTGTGGCATATGGAGGTTCCCAGGCTAAGTGTCGAATCGGAGCTGCAGCTGCCAACCTACATCACAGCCACAGCAATGCCAGTTCTGAGCCACATCTGTGACCTACACCATAGCTCATGACAATGCTGGATCCTTAATCAACTGAGTGGGGCCAGGAATCGAACCTGCATCCTCATGGATACTAGTCAGGTTGATTACTGCTGAGCCACAATAGGGAACTCCAAAAGGAGTCTGCCATTTTTTTGTATGATAAGTTCCTCTGTATTGCATTGTTATCGATTCATGCCTCATTAATAAGCCCACAGACATTTTCAAGTGATTTTATTTTCAAAGTTGTATGGGTGGTAGATTGTTTTAAGTCTTGGAGTAAGACATTTAGAAACAAAATAAAATATAGGTGGATGTAGATTCTTGAGTACAACTTTTTGCTTCTAATTGTTTATCCAATAAGAGTTTCATCTGCTAGAATTCACCAAGATTTAGAGATATGTGTCCTATTTTGCAGCTCATTTTCTGCTTCCCTAATCATAAATTGGGAGCTTGGGCTTATCAGACACAACCTAGAATAGATTTACAAGGAGATCCCGCTGAATAGCATTGAGAACTATGTCTAGATACTCATGTTGCAACAGAAGAAATGGTGGGGGAAAAACTGTAATTGTAATGTATACATGTAAGGATAACCTGACCCCCTTGCTGTACAGTGGGAAAATAAAATAAAAATAAATAAATAAATACATTTAAAAAAAAAAAAGAAAAGAAAATACTCAGTATTTCTTATCTAATATAAATAGCATTACAACATTGTTGATTGTTTTGAAAACTTACTAGAGGCTCATGAAAAAGAGTAAACTGTCCAGTTCACCAAAATGAAAACAAGGAACCAAAACCACCAAACACATCAGCTCATAGTTTGTGCCAAGGATTTAGATGTTTTTGTAAATGATTGTAATACCCATCTGGGACCAAGGCCCTCTGAAGTCTCTTTCATTCTATAACTTAGTATTTAAAAATGTGTTGGGAGGTATTGAGCAGGTGCTAAATTATGAATATAAACAGTTAGCTCTGTAAAGTAAAAGTGATCAAAAATTTCCCAGAATTTTAATATTCTGTGTTTTTACCTATCTAAACACATTGTTCAGCAGTAAGTTTTTATCAGATCGTGAAGAAACCACTGAAAATTCTGGCCCATCTTGAGTTCCCATGATATGCCAATCCTTAGTCTGATACTCTTCTGGCAAAATACTCAAGCAAGTTGTTTAACTTTGCAGATTTCTGAGAATTTACAGAGATGCAGAAAAGGGAGATTAGCATATTTTTAAGTAACGAGTTTTCGAACTGTGATTTTTGTTTAAGTCTCCTCTTTTAATATCATTCCATTTCTGTGTTCCTTGACACTTTGGTGGGTAATGGGAGATAGCGAAAACTGTTGCCTCACACTATTCTTATTCTCGAAATGAGAGACCCAATAAAAACTGGTCTCTTCAAAATACTGTTTCATTTCACTCCATGAAACCTGTCACACCCGGGGTTCTTCTCCCTGAGAAACAGTCTCCACTCTTCTCGGTCACACATGCTGTGCTCACTCATTCTTACTTCCAAGCTTTTATCCAAATTTATCTGTCCAGGACATGCTTTCCTTTCTCTTTTACATCTTCAACACCTATCCATCTTTTCACCCTCATCTCAGACCCCGCATCTCCCATCTGTTATAACTCTCATTGATGTCTCTTTTCCCAGATGTCATTTCTGTGTCTCTTAGGAATGTCCTCTGTGACAAGGAACTGAGATTAGCCTGGCTGGCAAAGGAGTTCATTCTCTATCTTCACTAGTACCTTTCAAATAAACCATGTTTCTATGAGTATGAAAGAAGGGATGGGATAGAATATCGATTGGGGAGATGTCAGTTTCTGTCCTTAAAGGGCTTTGTGCTCCTCTGTTACGTACTGGATGTGCGTTGAAATTGCTTCTCCACCTAGACTGGGGACTCACTCTTGACTATGACTCATCTTTCTCTTGTCTGCTCAGCAATGCTAAAGACAGAATCAGAGATGGATTCCTATCGTGATCAATACATACACATCACCCCTTGGGATCATAATGTAATGAAAAAGAAAGAAAGAAAAGAAGAAACAACACAGTGCTTTTCAAATATACAAAATATGTAAGCTATGTAATAGTACCCTTATGCAGCTACCATAACCTTTTTGACTTGCATAAATTACAGTTATGGCCATCATATTTCTTGATTTATATCATTCCCTGATCACTTTGACCATTTATAGATCTGATAGTTTCATAAAGATCCCATAACAAATTAACATAATCTTGTTGGCTTAAAACAACACAGATGTTTTCTGTTTTAGTTCTGGAGGCCAGAGATCTGAAAGCCAAGCGTCATCAGGGCCCTTCTACCTCTGTGTGCTCTAGGGGAGAACCACCACCTCCACCTTCACCCCGCCCACACACACTTCTCTCCTAGTTCATGGTGGCTCTCAGCATTCCTTGACTCTCTTGGTTGTGGCCACATCACTCCCAATCTCTTCCTCTGTATTGATAGCACCATTTCCTCTTCTACCTGTGGCTTCTCTTCTTCTCTCTCATTAGGACACTTGTCATTGTCTTTAAGACCTACCTGGCTAATCTAGGATGATCTGATCTTAAGATCTTTAACATAATGACATCTTCAAAGACCCTTCTTTTCAAATAAGGTCACATTCAGAGACTCAGGGATTTAGTTATGACATATCTTTTGGGAAGAAACCAGTTAAATAAATGTGGTAAATAAATGTACAATGAATTAGGTTGTCATTTTTCTGGACCTGAAATTTTTAAATGAACATATTAATGTATAATGAAAGATTTGCAAGAATGGGTAGATGATTCTTACACCTCTAATATTTTTTATTTCCTGGTTTAAAACTTGGCCTTAAAAATAAAATCATGAAGTCATAGTTTACTCAATACAGCAGCAGAGAGAGCTTTCATAAAGTCTATAGACATTACCAAAGCCTCAGCCAGTATAATTCAGTAAAGATGAAGCTGATCTCCAAATCAGTAGAAACTCTGTATTTTCTAAAAAGTGGGTTCTAGGTAGAAAGAATTAGATAGCAACCATGTTAATATATATGTTATTTGAAATACAGATCTGTTTAAGAAAGACCTGGAGAGGAAAAAAAATCCAGAAATAGGTAACATTTTAACTACATTATAAAGCCACTTCTTTTCATTTTAAAGAAGAAAAGCATTATTCACAAACTTTTTAAATATTTTGACATAATTTCATAATTACATAAAAACTGAGGTTTTACAGTTTTAGCAACTTTAAGTTGGATTCTTTAATTTATAAAAAAGCAAGAACAAGAAAAGCAGAGCCCCAGATTATAGAAAACTAAAATGCGTTTATTTTATCCAGTCAGCTTAGAATAACACAGTATGAGAAAATGTCAAATAAACCTTACCTGATTTTTATTTTAGTTTTATTGTTTATTGGCAGAAAACAATTAGCTCAATATGTGTGATCATTTTTAATAGAAAACAAATACTTACTGTGACAAATGAGAACAATTTGTTGTCCAAATTCATTTCAGCAATTTTGGAGCCCAAGATCGACTTGACTATAATGAATACAGGAACTTTTAAACTATTACTATTTAAAATTTTAATTTTATGATAATTTTAACATATAAATTTTGTTGTTAAGACAATATATTTTTTAATACCTAGAAAATATTCTTTGAAGGTGATGCTAAAAAGGGATGAATTAGAATGTGCTTAGACACAAGTCTAAGCTCTTTCTAGATTCAGGTAACAAGAACCAAGTATTTCACTGTGATATGGAGACAACCACTGGGAAATCATCACACTGAGTAACCTGAGGGATAGAGAGAAAATGACAGTAGATTGCTGTGAAAAATGTCTCAAGAAAACATTTTAACAGAATTTCTTTTCATTTTATTTACCAGTGAACAGGATACCCAATAAATACATGTATTTCTGTTGCTCAGTGTTTACAGCACTGCCTACTTCTTGACCCTATGATTGATGGAAGTTGAGAATAGCCTTACTGTTCACCCTCTGTCAAAGAGTCATGTTCTTTAAGTGGACTCAGCTTCTTTATAAGATTTTAAATGTTATGACTGTTACATGTTTCATATTCCCTCTGTGAAGGAGATGTAGCCTTTTGCAATGACACATCAGGCTTCATTGTTTTCTTTGTCAAATTCCTGCTCATCCTTAATTTTGATAGTTGTTTGAATGTTTCTAGCTTATTTTATATCACTTGGGAGCTATTTGTAATCCTTCCTGGAGGAAAAAAAGTGGGACACAGATAGGTACAAACATATATACATGATTATGCAGAAATTTACTATTTTAATTGTTAAGGCTACTGATAGGGCACACTGTATTTTAAAATTATACAAAAATAACATTTCTAAGTCATGAAGCCATTTTTTAACATTTGGTCATGGGCCAATTAAATTATGCTTGTAGATGGTCACAATAGAAAAGATAGAACTTTTAAAACTACTTTGAGATCACTAATATGTTATTTCAAAAAGAGCAGAAAACTGAAGGATACTGATATCACAGTCATAAGGGGCCTGCTGAATTTCTAAGTTAATTGGAACTCAAGCAGACAAGGGAAGAACAGATTGCATGTAGATCTAGAGGTGGAAAATAATTGGATAATGACTCAAACTAGGCATTTAATGCAGATGCATACAAATTTTATAATGGAATCGGAGAAAAGGAGGATTTTTTAAAATAAAAAATGGACTGAACATCAAAAACATGGAATTGGATATAAAAACATACCATCTTAATTGTCAGTAGTTTTATTTTTACCTGCATTTTGATGAAAATGAAAGAAATAATTTCTGTACAAAATGTAATTGTGATAGTGTTCAAAGCATTTTAATTTTAAAATCAGTTTTATTCTCTCTATTGTTAGTTTCAGGGAACATACTGTGGACATTATTCCCTGAACTATATGAAAGTGAATTTGACTAACAGGGCTTTATAAATACATACTTTTTCCATGGACAACTGCTAACTCTCTCATGAAGTAGTTTAAATAAATTTTGTGATACTGATTATTGGGTTTATTCACTAAGTATCTGAAAAATGCTGTAAACATTCTTTACTAAGATAAAATTGTGTTGGATGTTTTGCTTTTGCTAGCTATTTTAGAATAAAAGTAATAAAAGTACAAACCTACAAAAGTGGAAGAAACAGGTCAATCATAGCTGTTTCCTAATGGTAGAATTAAGTATCTGAAAAAAATTGTTGATCACATCAAAGGAATTGGCAAAAGCATGTAATAATCCAAGTGTTAGAAAAAGAACATATCTACAGCTGTGTGCTTGCCTTACTTAAAATTTGCCTCTTTTTCTAAGATAGTTAGTGTTAGTATTATAGATATTTTAGCTCAAATTACATAAAAAGAATAGATTTTTTTTTCCTTAGAGAAATGTGGACATGTTTTGTAAGTAAAGAGTTATTATCTTCTAAGTCTAAAAATGCAGTGAGCCCTTGACCTAAAATTGTCAACTGCTACTTGTGAGAGTACAATGTTTCCATTATGTTACAGATTTTATAACAGTCACCTATGTGATCTTTCAATTAAATCATTGGAGTACATTCTAATTTCGAATTTCCCTGAAGATCACTTTGAAGATTCATCTCTATGAAGCATTATGATCCACCAGGAACTTGTGCTGTTGGCACACCAAAGTCAGCAATGAGATTCAAGTTCCTTTTGAGAGCCGTTTGTGGAATTAATTTACCTGTATGACTTTAGACCTGTTAAGGATTCTTTCAACATCTGTTGGGTCATCTTTGTTAGAGATATTTTTTTATCTAAAGAAATAAAAAATATTCCTAGTGGTAGTATTTATTTAATTCCCCAGATTTTAATTTAGGTGAACATGAGGTGTAACACTCATAAAACACCCCATCTTTGAGATTTGTGCAGCTTAATGTTCTGCAGCATATTAATACATTAAAAGCTGAATACTTTCAGCTTTTGCCTCTCATAAGTTAACCATTTTGAGGAAAAATTCAGTAATTTGAAGATGATGGATCTAGTTAGTTTTCTCTGCAATACTCAAGATGAACAACCATCTTTTATCTCTTGGCATTTCCTCCTTGACTCCCATGGCCCTGTGTTCTTTTTTGGCTGTAAAAATGTCTGTTTTTATTTTGTGATCTATTTCTTTTGGCTCCTCTCAAGTGTAGCTTTACTATCGCCTTGCCCCTTTTTCTGTATTCTCTCCTAGGCTTCTGTTAGTTCCTGTAAGTGTAGTGCTCTCAAATCTGGGTTGCTAAACCTCTTAGTGACTTAGTTTTGTTCAGTGAAATGCTAAAATTTGGAATTATTATTGGAGATATTATATGTAAAAGACCTGGGGGGATATCCAGATCATAGAATATATGAGCCTGCTTTCTCTTCCTCTTCTCTGTTCCCCTGGCTTCTCTCCTGAATTTTATGTTTCCATTTTTAGACATCAGCTAGACACATCTAATGGACTACATTCAAAGACGAATATTCTTAACACTCTTCCTTTTGCTCTCGTGGGTTACCCCTCTCAATGGCATTAGCGATTTCTCTGTCAGGCATAAAACGCCCAAGTCACCTTCAGTTTCACTCTCTTCTTGAACATTACTTTCTGTGATCATTTGGTTCTTACTCTGCAATACTGTTAAGTCCATCTCCTACTATGTACCTATGTACTCCCAACTGACATCCTGTAGGACTCAAAAATCTATGTTTGCACAGACTTTGCTTAACTGTTTATGGTTTGCAAAATGTCAAACAATGAAGGCTTTAGACTTCCACTTTTTTTGTTTTGTTTTGTTTTAATCAGTCAGGATGAACTTCATTATGCTTTAGGAATAAGCCACATCTAATTCTCAGTGGCTTAACACACAAGGGATCTCTGCTCATTCTACTCAGGATGGCCAGAAAGCCTACATCTCAACAGTTGCTACTGTAGTCACTAAAGCAATGTGAAGCAAGCATGGTGAATCACTAATTAGTCCATAAAACATCTATCAGAAATGACACACATTAATTCTCACATTATTGGCCAACAAAATTCACATGGCCACTACTAACTTGGGAAATGATGGGGAAATATAACTCTGCAAATTTACTATCAGGAGACCTGGAATATGTGTGGTCTTAATGACTATAATCTGAAAATTACAAGGATTGTACACTGGTTTCTTGCTTACATTGACCTTCCCTTCCTCAAACTGTTTACAACAGAATTCTCCATCATAACCCTGCCATTTAAAGAAATCTATTCTTTCAGTGCCTATTATTTTACTTATACCACATTTTACTTTATTGGAGCATAAACTGCTTGTTTTGCATTTAACAGAATTCTCTATAGATTTTATGATACAGCTTAACTGTTTTCATATTTTTAATTTAAGTGGCAGTTTTCTAGTCTACTTCATAATTATGTTATATTGAAGGTTGTTTGACTACTCTTTAACTTGTGAGCATTTGGATTATTTAAAGCATTTCACTTTTAGTCTACATGATTTTTCTATAAAGGTTGAGTAGGTTGAGTCAAATTAACTCAAAAGCTTAGATTGTCAGATTAGTTTTACATAAATCAGAGATCTTAGCCAATGTCAAAGCTTACCAATTATTTCAAGGGTCCAGGCAGTCAAGAGGCATGTGTGAAGCAGAGAGCTTCTTTCTTGCTTTATACACAGGCTGTCTGGCCCAGTAAAAACAGCCAAGGTCTCTAAGTATGGCACATGGATTACCACATCTAGAGGGGGTGTTTAGATAATCAATTGTCTATCTTCATGTAGTTGTATAGCTTACATGGCATTTGCCATGGAACCGTGCCTTATAAATTCAGAGATTGTAGATTTCTTTACTGTAAATAATCCAAAACTAGAGATAAACTGCTAAAAACATTCACAGATAAGGTTTCTCCTTCTAGCAAATATTTGCTAGCAGGTTTAGTTATCTTTGTACTTACAAAGAACTGAAGCATCTGCCTTTCTTTCCCTTGGTTTATACCCCTGATAAAAGGAGAGAAGTGGATTAGAAGCCATTTGTTCATCTGCTGTTTCCGCAAAATGCAAGTGCTATATATTTGGGAATTAGTATTCATATCCAGATTTTTTCTTTAAGATTTAAGATACAGTAAATTAATTTTTTCATAACTCAAGTAAATATACCCTAATAAAATATTATAAAACATTCAGCTTTACTGTGCTCCATGCTTGAGTACCTTATGCTTGATAGATAATTATCTTAGGCTTTCCTGTGAAGATGAATTTTAGTGGAAATTATATTAACTGGAAGATTTGTCACTCGGCTTTTATCCTATAAGACAAATCTTTTCCAGTTTCTTTCCTATTATGCCAGTACTTTCCAAGGAAGTTTTTTTCTTACTGTCAATGTCTACATAATTAGTAATGGCCGTCTGCTGCTAACATTGGCCTAATATGGGCTTAAGAATTTTATTTTCATTTCTTTTAAAATGAATTTCAGTTTCATTTGAGTAATTATATGACTAATCACTTAAATTTTTGATTTATTAAGACAAGTGTAATATTTCATGAAATTATGTAACAAATTTAATTATTTGGATGTGTCATATAAAAATATTCTCCTACCTATAAATTAGAAATTTCATCAAATATCATCAGTTAAGTAATAATTTAAGATACCATAGCTATTCTTCTTTATGTATCTTATGATTGTTATGATTCCTATCTTGAAACTCGCCATTATTTTTTTTAGAACTGGGAAGAAAGCAGGCTATATTTTCTTCATTTACTCATAAATATTCATTAACTTTTATGTCCAGTTTGTTTTATTGAAAACAAATATGCTTCATTGCTTATGTGTGCTGAAGATCTTTACATATACTCATGTTTAATCCCTGAGAAAATTTGAACTCATTAGATAGGTTGATTAATTAATACTCTGCCTTTTTGCAAAATGATTTCATAGAAGCATCTTTAAATTCAGATATAAATCATAAAACATTTATAATTCATATTCTAAATAAACTCATTCAAGAAAATCAATTCATGGATGTAATCGTGTTTGTAATCACTTGCGTTTCCCTACTTTTTCAAGTTTCTGGAGGAATTGTACCAATATACTATAGAAATACCACAACTATAGATTTGGGGAGGGCTTATTTTCCTCAGTCATTAGATACTATTTACTTTAGCGGCTCTCAACTTGGCTCTCTGCCCTTGCTGACTTTGTAGTTGGTCACAAGATAAATATCCAGGATTCCTCCATATGCTGTTGCTAATGGAGCTCTCAAGTGAGCTGAGGTGTGATAGGAGGAAGCTGGCATTTCCTTTTACTGCCCGTAAGGAAAGACCTTCCCATACAACTGACATAAAAGCTTCCTCTTGAAAAAAGTTTGGAGTTTTGAGGCTCCCTGGAAAAAATAAAAAGGACACAACAACAGCAGAACTCAATGCTGAATATGGCTGTTCCTCAAATTAAGGAAAAAAGAAACAAAGTTAAACCTTTTATGTTCTTTTCATCAGTGCCCTCCTTTCCAAGTCTTGCTCCTCTGTCTCAGTCACCATGTTTCCTTTCTTGCTCTGAAATATGCCATTTTGTTCAATTCCCATGGCTAATCTCTTGCTTCCAGGTAGTGGCAGAGACCTGCCTAAGTATAAGAGATCAAATTCATGAATGAATGAATGAATGAATGAACAAAAGAAAGAAAGAAAGGAAGGAAGGAAGGAAGACAAACGAACTACCTCAGAGGTGTTCATGCTGGGCTGGATCACGTGTTGGGGTCTGTGGCCTTCCCTTGACTGATGTTTGAACTTTCAGTATAAGGATTTTCCATCTCCTTCCAAAAATGGTTAGAAAGGGGAAATATGATTGCCCTTCTGGTTTACATGTGACAAAGGTAAAAAAAAAATTAAAGATGTCAAATTAAGATGAAATTGGGGTGAGATTTGTGTCTAAGGGGCTTGCACCCTCTTAGCATAGACCTGTGTGATGGAACAGTGAGCCATGAATTTGACTCTAAATACCTTCCTTAAGGGGTGCTGTTCTCAAAACACTGTTTTCAATGTACTGAACCATCTCATCACCACCTACCCAACAAAGACTTCTTCAGAAGCAGAGTCAGTTCCGGTTACAATTTGCTCTTTATACAGAGCTGTGTCTCTTCATCAAGTAGAATACAATTGGGAGTTAATTCCTCTGGAAATCTTACAGCCAAGAAATCTTATTCCATCTCAGAAACCTTGGTGGCTCCTGAAACTGAAAGACTTCTGGCTAGTTATCTTCACTAGTTCAAGTTCTCATAGAGCTCTGCTTACTCTGGTCACATCCACATTTCTGCTACTCACCTTGTTCTTGAAATGGAAGAGCCCCATTCCGTGGCACACAAATTCCATGTCATGTTAGGCATCTTAAAATGTCCTTCATCTTAATGTCCTTTGTCTTAACACAATGTTTCAAAAAGTATGGTACTTACTCCTGGTTGTCACTGCATGAGTTTAGGTGGTAGACAAAGAAGACGTCAGTAACCTTGAATACAGTGTTATAAAGGATGTAACTTTCATGCTAATTCTCTTTTACTCATTCTGATCATGTCAAGATGAATAGCTCAGTGTGCTGGTAATATTTAACAGATCTCTAACATTTTATAAAGTTATATTCAAAATACATGGATGCATGTATTATGTAACAACTCAGTACTACCTTTTTTTTTTTTTTCAGCTTCAGGATTCATTTAGTTCCTAAACTGTATCTTTTCTTTATTCCCAGACCTCCAATCCCTGTTGTTCCTCCACCCTTCTCTATCAGCTCCTTAAAGCCTGATCACCCTCTTTTACAAGCCAAGACCCCAAATTCCATCATCACAACCACTTTCTTGCACACATTTCCATTTTCTTTGCCTTGTCATTGAGGAGTCACAAACAACTAGAAAACTCCTCACTCTGGCTTAGTGATATCATCATCTTTCTCTGGTCACATTATCAGAGAGTGGTGCCTTTACAGTTTCCTAGTCTTTAACACCAGTTGAACATCAACACTAGCTACAAATCCTCTGAGTGACTTCTCAGATACTTCCTAAACCCCACCAGTTGCTACTTAAAATGCTTATTCTTCCTTCCCTATCACACAACCTCCCACTATCTTTTCTGCTATTGAGCCAAACATATATTTTGTAGAGGAAATAGAAACCATCCCTCAGGTAACTCCCTCAAGTAGCTGATCCTATGCATTCAGTTTGTGGGTCTCTGATCAATCATTCTTTGCTTAAAACTCTTAACTTCCCATTACCTTCAAGATAAAGTCTAAATCTGTAATTTGGCTTGTGCGGCTTGTCATAATCAGGCTCTGCTAATCTCTCTTTTTCTCCTGCCAGTTTCCCTCCTGCACTTCAGGTTCCAGTGATACTACATTTGTTTCAGTTCTACAAATTGGCTATGCTTTTCTTTACTTTGAATGTTTGTACACAATAAAGTCCTCCTCTGCCTGGAGGGCTATAAACTGCCCTCCTTATCAACCTAATCTTATCCATCCCTTTGATCTCAGCTTTATAAGAAATTTTTATTTTTTACATCTTGCCCCATTTTTAACATGCCATAGATTAACCTTGGTTAACTTACTATTTACTTATTTATTTATTGTCTTTTTGCCTTTTCTAGGGCTGCTCCCACGGCATATGGAGGTTCCCAGGCTAGGGGTCCAATTGGAAGTGTAGCTGCCGGCCTACGCCAGAGCCACAGCAACGCCAGATCCGAGCCAAGTGTGCAACCTACACCACAGCTCAGGGCAACACCGGATCCTTAACCCACTGAGCGAGGCTAGGGATCAAACCCGCAACCTCATGGTTCCTAGTCGGATGTTAACCACCGAACCACAATGGGAACTCCTGACCTCAGCTTTAAATGTTCATTCTTCCAGGATATCATACCTGAGTTTCCAATATTGAGTTATGTATTCCTCTTACATTCTCCCAGAGCTCTCTGTACTTGCCGTGCATTCACACTCATTTCATTTTATTGAAGTTTTCTGTTTACTTGTCAGTAATCTTTGGAAAATAAGATCCTTGAGGCCATTGGCTGTTTTTGAGATTGTTCACTATACCCAGTGCCTGGCACATAACTGCTGCTTAATAGGTTTCTGATGACTGAAAGATGTTATAATTTCAAATTGTTCTAAGAATGAACTACATTGTTACTCGTGACAAAAAAAAAAAAACAAAAAAAAAACAAACAAAAAAACTATTCTCAGCCTCAAGTTCATAGGTAACTGCTCCTTGGATCCTGGATAACATAACTCCTGACAGTACATAAAGCAGGGTGGGGTTTTTTTCCTAACTTTTTTGTTTGTTTTGTTTTTAGGTAGGTCACTGGGATTACAACAAAAATAATCCTATAAAAGCACTTTTGTATTTGTCAAAATAATCCTATGTACAGGGATAATGGCCTTTCTGACATAATCCAGCTTTTGAGCAGATTAATAAGTTTAACATTCTATTTTGCAACAAGTATTTGGAAAACTTAAGCCACTTGGTGCAAAGACATATTCAGTCAACAAAGATAGGCTGAGTACAACATTGCCAGACACTCAGAGTATATCAGTGAAGAAAACAAAGTCCTATGTTTTTGTGGAGTTTATATTCTGAGAAGGGGTCTCTCTGAATATAAGCAAAAACCAAAATCATAGACATATCGATTTATCAATTGATCAGATAGATAGATAGATAGAGAACACATAGATTATATTAGAAGGTGGTAAATACTCTTGAGAAAACCAGATCACAATAAGGGAGAAATAGGAATATTTGGGCATGGGTTATGATTTGCTGTTTGGAATAGGAGGTGGGTACCATCATTTTGAGCAAAGATTTGATAGAGGTGAAGGAGTTAGACCAAGAGTTTTTCAGGTAGAAAAGTTCCTGATACAGAAGCCTGACTGATATGTTCAGTAGAGCAACAGAGGCTGTATTGACTCAAATGATTTTACTGTTTTGCATTGTAATATCAACATATCCTTTGTTGTCAGTATTTATCTGTGTTTCCTGGATTTATAGCCACTCACTTATATTTTGAAGGTAGAACCAACAGCATTTCCCAATGAGTTGGAGGCAAGGAAAATCATATGTCCCTTTTATGTTCCAAGGGGCAGCATGGGTGATGGGAAGGATATCCTCTTAGGGAAACTGAGAGGCCTGATGAGCACAGGTGTCTGAATCAAAGACTACTTTTTAGCCCAGAGGTGGACTAAGGTAGCTCCCATGTAAACAGCCGAGATTCTTGAGACTTCAGGTTCCTCTCTGGCATCTGGATCAAAAAAAAAAAAAATTGGAGCCCTCAAGCTCTAAGACATAAAGCATATGATCAAAATTGTTTTAGACAGAAAAATATTAAAGCAGTGGAATAAGATGCCTACTACTGTTGTGAGGGTGAGCCTGAGTCCACACCCAAGAGATATTTAATCCTGAACAGTATGGTTATCCTTGAATACCCAAATTAGAGACATTTTTGCTTCTTGCCAAACATTGTTAAAATTCAGTGTGTCCTTCCTATCAAAGTACCAGAGTGTTCTTGTGCAATGATATACAGATATGGTTTAGCTGCTTCTTTGGGAATTACCATGTCTGTACATTTACAACTGATTTTTTTAAGCACTAAATAAACAATCATAAATCTCTTTCCCTCATTGTTTGTGACCCACTCCAATTAGACTCATAAATTATTTGAAAAGGCTTTTTGTCAGGAAAAATCACACTAAAAGCTATATACCATATTGACCAAGGGGCGGATACATATTCTGTCACTTCTAGTAACTATTGATCACTCTGAAAATTGTCTGATTTTGATATATGGATCTTAAAGAATGACCTGCTGTATTTAAATTTCGGGCCTACTATGTTTAAATGGCACATTGGTAATAACTCCTCTAATTAATTAATTAAAGTATTCATTTATTGACCGAAGTCTTCTCTACTGTATATAGTTTCTCTGTACTATAATATTACATCTAACAGAAACTGTGTTGGAAATAAGAAAGGGTGACAGGCAGAAATAACCTGAGGCATTTTATACCAAAGATGTGAACCTCAGCTTCTTTGTCCATCCAGATGGGGGCATCTTGATTATTTTAATCAGCATGCTTTATTTAGATCATGAAAACACTATAAATATTAAATCACAGTGCAGTCAAACCTTGATTACTGCTACTTCTTTTAATGGTTATGTGACTATATTCTATGTAGTATTAAATATAGCGTCAGAGTCCAGAGATAGTGCTCTTAAAGTGTAGTATTTAATTTTTTTATTATTTTGATAAAGCTGAGAAGGGCTTAAACATCTAATAACTTTTGCAAAGGCAGCCTTGCCACTTAATGAACTATTTACTCCGTTTTTAACAAAATTCACCACAAAATTGTCAGCAAGATGATTTCTTTTATAGGGAATACTGTCATTACTGTAACTCTCATCTGAAAATTGCCCATCTATATTCATGTGATTAATGTAACATGGAATTTATGAATTTAAATGCATATTGCTGGAAAAGTTGAAATAAGGATTTTTATAGTAATGCAAATCTTGGCTGCATACATTTAATATTTTCATGGGTTAGAAAGTGAATTGTGTTTAATAGCTTGATATTTTTAATTGGGTTTGCAACAATGATAAATTGTTAAACACATTTTTAAGTGGATTTTCAGAGTTCTCAAATATTTAACTGCCTCCTATATTTTCATGTCTACTAGGAAGCAAACAGACAACTACTTTAAATAAAGTGTGATGTTATTTTTAAATGGCTTTCTTTCTTTTCTTTTTTTTTTTTTTTCACCCACACACTATTTATTCCCCTGGGCAAATCTTTTCTTTTTTAATTAATTATTATTACTATTTTTAATAGTTATTTACCCAATACAATTTTTCCCTACTGTGTAGCATGGTGACCCAGTTATACATACAAGTACACATTCTATTTTCTCACATTATCATGCTCCATCATAAGAGATGAGACACAGTTCCCAGTGCTACAGAGCAGGATCCCATTGCTAATCCATTCCAAAGGCAATAGTTTATATCTATTAACTCCAGGCTCCCCAACAATCCCACTCCCTCTCCTTTCCCATCCTCCTTGACAACCACAAGTCTATTCTGCAAATCCATAATTTTCTTTTCTGTGGAAAGGTTCATTTGTGCTGTATATTAGACTCCAGATATAAGTGATATCATATGGTGTTTGTCTTTCTCTTTCTGACTTACTTCACCCAGGATGAGAGTCTCTCCTTCCATCCATGTTGCTGCAAATGGCATTATTTCATTCTTTTTTATGGCTGAGTACTATTCCATTGTGTGTATATACCACATCTTTCTAATCCAATCATCTGCCAATGGACATTTGGGTTGTTTCCATATCTTGGCTATTGTGAATAGAGCTTCAGTGAACGTGTGGGTGCAAGTGTCTTCTTTAAGGAAAGTTTTGCCCAGATATATGCCCAAGAGTGGGATTGCTGGGTCATATGGTAGTTCTACATATGGATTTCTAAGGTACTTCCATACTGTTCTCCATAGTGGTTGCACCAGCTTACATTTCCCACCAACAGTGCAGGAGGGTTCCACTTTCTCCACACCCCCTCCAGCATTTGTTATTTGTGGACTTAATGATGGCCATTTTGACTGGTGTGAGGTGGTATCTCATGGTAGTTTTGATTTGCACTTCTATAATAACCAGGGATGTTGAGCATTTTTTCATGTGCTTGTTGGCCATCTGTACATCTTCCTTGGAGAAATGTCTATTTAGGTCTTCTGCCCATTTTTCCACTGGGTTGTTGGCTCTTTTGCTGTTGAGTTCTATAAATTGCTTATATATTTTAGAGATTAGGCCCTTGTCAGTTGCATCATTTGACACTATTTTCTCCCATTCTGTAAGTGGTCTTTTTTTCTTTTTGGTTTCCTTTGCTGTGCAAAACCTTGCCAGTTTGATTAGTTCCCACTGGTTTATTTTTGCTCTTATTTCTGTTGCTTTGGGAGACTGACCTGAGAAAATATTCATAAGGTTGATGTCAGAGAATGTTTTGTCCATGTTCTCTTCCAGGAGCTTGATGGTGTCTTGTCTTGTATTTAAGTCTTTCATCCATTTTGAGTTTATTTTTGTGCGTGGTGTGAGGGTGTGTTCTAGTTTCATTGATTTGCATGCAGCTGTCCAGGTTTCCAAGCAATACCTCCTGAAAAGACTGTCTTTTTCCCATTTTATGTTCTTACCTCCTTTTTCAGAGATTAACTGACCATAGGTGTCAGGGTTTATTTCTGGGTTCTCTATTCTGTTGCATTAGTCTGTATGTCTGTTTGGTACCAGTACCACACTGGCTCGATGACTTGGCTTTGTAATAGTGCCTGAAGTCTGGGAGAGTTATGCCTCCTGCTTGGATTTTGTTTTTCAGGATTGCTTTGGCAATCTGGGTCTTTTGTGGTTCCATATGAATTTTTGGATTGTTTGTTGTAGTTCTGTGAAAAATGTCATGGGTAATTGATAGGGATTGCATTGAATCTGTAGATTGCTTTGGGTAGTATGGCCATTTTTACAATATTAACTTTTCCAACCCAGGAGCATAGAATATCTTTCCATTTTCTTTACCTCTTCTTTAATTTCCTTGATTAATGTTTTATAGTTCTCAGCACATAAGTCCTTCACCTCCTTGGTCAGGTGTATTTCCAGGTATTTCGTTTTTTGGGGTGCAATTTTAGAAGGTATGGTATTTTTATATTACTTTTGTAATATTTTGTCGTTAGTACACAGAAATGCAACTGATTTCTGAATGTTAATCTTATATCCTGCTACTTTACTGAATTTGTTAATCAGTTCAAGTAGTCTTTGGGTTGAGTCCTTAGGGTTTTCTATGTATAGTATCATGTCATCTGCATACAGTGACAGTTTTACCTCTTCTCTTCCTCTTTGGATGCCTTTTGTTTCTTTTGTTTTTCTCATGGCTGTGGCTAGAACTTCCAGTACTATGTCGAATAACAGTGGCGAGAGTGGACATCCTTGTCTTGTTCCAGATTTTAGTGGGAAAGCTTTCAGCTTTTCCCCATTGAGTATTATATTTTCTATGGGTTCGTCATAAATAGCTTTGATTATGTTTTGTTCCCTCTGTACCCACTATGGTAAGAGTTTTGATCATGAATAGATATTGGTCTTTGTCAAATGCTTTTTCTGCATCTATTGAGATGATCATGTAGTTTTTAACTTTTCTTTTGTTAATGTGGTGTATGACATTGATTGATTTGCATGTGTTGAACCATCCTTGTGCACCTGGGGTGAATCCTACCTGATCGTGGTGTAGGATCTTTTTGATATGTTTTTGGATTTGGTTGGCCAGAATTTTGTTGAGAATTTTTGTGTCTATATTCATCAAAGATATTGGCCTATAGTTCTCTTTTTTGGTGATATCTTTGTCTGGTTTTGGAATTAGGGTGATGGTGGCATCATAGAATATCTTTGGAAGTGTTCCTTCTTCTTCAGCCTTTTGAAAAAGTTTGGGGAGGATGAGTATAACTTCCTGTTTGTATGTTTGGTAGAATTCACCCTTGAAGTCATCTGGTCCTGGACTTTTATTTGTAGGGAGTGTTTTTATGACATATTCAATTTCATTTCTAGTGATGGGTCTGTTCGGTTAGTCTATTTCTTCTTGATACAGATTTGGCAGGCTGTAAGTCTCTAGAAAGTTGTCCATCTTGTCAAATTTGTTGGCATACAATTGTTCATAGTATTCTCTTCTGATTTTTTTGTATTTATGTAGTATCTATTGTGACTTTTACTTTCTTAATTTGTTTATTTGGGTTTTTTCTCTGCTCTTCTTGGGTGAGTCTAGCCAGAGGCTTGTCAATTTTGTTTACCTTTTCTAAGAACCAGCTCTTGGTTTTATTGATTTCTTCAATTGTTTTTTTTTTTTTAATCTCTATTTTATTGATTTCCTCTTTGATCTTTATGATTTTGTTCCTTTTGCTGACTTTGGGGGGGGGGGATTGTTTGTTTGTTTTTTCTGTCTTTTTTTTTTTTTTTTGGTCTTTTTTTGCCATTTCATGGGCCGCTCCCATGGCATATGGAGGTTCCCAGGCTAGGGGTCAAATCGGAGCTGTAGCTGCCAGCCTACACCAGAGCCACAGCAATGCAAGATCTGAGCCACATCTGTGACCTACACCACAGCTCACGGCAATGCCAGATCCTTAACCCACTGAGTGAGGCCAGGGATTGAACCCTCAACCTCATGGTTCCTAGTCAGATTCGTTAACCACTGAGCCATGATGGGAACTCCAAGGGGTTTTTTGTTCTTCTTTTTCTAATTAATTTAGGTGTTGGGTTAATTTGTCGATTTGAGATTTTTCTTCTTTTTTGAGGACGGCCTGTATTGTTATGAATTACCTCTGAGCACTGCTTTTGTGGCATCCCATAGATTTTGAGTGGATGTGTTTTCATTGTTATTTGTCTCGAGGTATTTTTTTAATTTCCTTCTTGATTTCCTCTTTGACCCATTGGTTTTTTAGTAGCATGTTGTTTGGTCTCCATGTAGTATGTTTTTTCTCATTTCTTTCCCTGTGGTTGATTTCTAGTTTCATGCCATTGTGGTCAGAGAAGATACTTGAAATAATTTCTATACTCTTAAATTTGTTGAGGTTCACTTTGTGCCCCAGTATGTGATCAGTTCTCGAGAATGTTCCATGTGCACTTGAGAAGAATGTATATTCTGATTTTTTTTGGATATAATGTTCTGAAAATGTCAATTAAGTCTAACTTTTCTGTTGTGTCCTTTAGGATCTCTGTTGCCTTATTGATTTTCTGTCTAGAGGATCTGTTTTGAGTGTGGTGTTAATGTCTCCTACTATGATTGTATTCCCATCGATTTCTCCTTTTATGTCTATTAGTATTTGTTTTAAGTATCTGGGTGTTCCTATATTTGGGGCATGTATGTTGATGACTGTACTATCCTCTTCTTGAATGGATCCTTTAACTTTTAAATAGTGTCCTTCTTTGTCTTTCTTTATGGCCTTTGTTTTAAAGTCTATTTTGTCTGGTATGAGTATTGCAACTCCTGCTTTCCAGTCTTGTCCATTGGCATGAAATATCTTTTCCCATCTGCTCTCTTTCAATCTATATGTGTCCTTTGCTCTAAGGTTAGTTTCTAGAAGAGAGCAGATTGAAAATTTTTGCTTTTTTATCCAGTCTACCACTCTGTGTCTTTTGATTGGAGCATTTAGTCCATTGATGTTTAAGTGATTATTGATAGATGCATATTTATTGCCATTTTAAACCTTGTTTTCCAGTTGATTCTATGTTTCTCTTTTCTTCTTTTCTTTTTTTGGTTGAATGGTTGCCATTTATTTTATGCTGGAGTACTTTTCATTTCAGTTTTTGCAAATGCAATGTTCAGTTTTGATTTGTGGTTGCCCTGTTTTTAAAGCACATTAAGCCCTTCCTATATCTGTTTGCTTCTGCCTGATAGTCATATAGGCTCAGACACATCATTAAAATTTTAAAAAGAATCTATTTTTTTCTTACTTTCCTTCTCCACATTGTATGATTTTGATGTCTTTGTCTTTTTTTTTTTTTTTTTTTTTTTTTTAGCATCATGTTCAGATCTGTAACATGCTGGCTTATTTAAGTGATTGCTTTCCAATTGTGTTTTCCTCCATCATAATTCTTCTATTTTTCTTTTTTCTCTCTGTTTTTTATTTTTAATTTAGAGAAGCCCTTTCAGTATTTCTTTTGAAATGGGTTTAGTATTGCCGTACTCTTTTAGCTTTTGTTTGTTGGAGAAATTCTTTATTTCCCCTTCTAATTTAAATGATATTCTTGCTGGATAGAGTCTTCTAGGTTGCAATTTTTTTTCCTTTCAGCACTTGAAATATATCTTGTCACTCCCTTCTGGCCTGTAGTGTTTCTGTAGAGAAATCAGCTGATAGCCTTATGGGGGTTCCTTTATAATTAATGCTTTGCTTTTCTCATGCTGCCTTTAGAATCCTCTATCTTTAACTTCTGCCGTTTTTATTAGCATATGTCTTGGTGTGGGTCTGTTTGGGTTCAGCTTGTTTGGGGCCCTCTGTGTTTCCTGTATCTTGATATCAGTATGCTTTTGATTTGGAAAGTTTTCAGCCATAATTTCTTCAAATATATTTTCAATCCCCTTTTCTTCTTTTCCTTCTGGAATTCCTATTGTGTGTAGATTGGCCCGCTTTATATTATCCCATAGGTCTCTTATATTGCTTTCATGTTTTTTCATTGGTTTTCTGTCTGCTGATTGGGTGATTTTCATTATTTTATCTTCCTCATCATTAATTTGTTCCTCTGCATTATTCATTCTGTTCTTTATTGCCTTAAGCTCAGTTTGTATCTCTGCAAATGAATTTTCTAGTTTTTCTTGACTCCTCCTTATATTTTCTAGTTCCTTTCTAAAGGAATCTGCATTACTGTTAATAGCCTCTCTTAATTCCTTCAGTATTTTCAGTGCCTCCCTTTTGAACTCAATGTCTTTCATACTGCAGAGGTCTGTTTCATTGTTGTCTGCTTTAGGTGAATTCTCCTGTTCCTTTAACTAGGAATGGTTTCTGTGCTTCTTCATCTTGCTTGTGTTTTTCTTTTTCTGTGAGTTTGAGGAAGCCAAACTGTAGTCATGTAAGGCTACTTCTATACAAGAATATCCCTTTGTATTTTTTGCGGGGTTACTATTTATTTTTGTATGGGAGTTTGAATATTTGCTGTCTCTTTCTTTGGTGTGAGCAGGCTGTTGTTCTTAGACTGCTCAGTGTGTTTTCAGGGAAAAGGAGGCAATGGGTAAGGCCAGCAGTCAGTGCCTGGTCGTTGGGCTCTCAATAGCAGCAAGGACCTGCAGGAAGGTTGCACAGGCCACTCCTAGTTGCAGGGCCCTGGGAAGTGGTAATAAGCTCCAGACAGATCTTCAAGGTGACCAGAGCATTTGGCAGTAGCAACAGCAGGGTGCGTGAGTTCCCAGGGGAGTGAGAACAACAACAGCTTGTGTTTGATTGCAGTGCCCTCCTCTGAGGTTATTGGAACCACAGGTGGTGCCTGTTCAGGGACCCCTATTGAGAGCAGGCCATGACCATCTCTAGAGTCAGTGATAACTACGGTGGTTTGCCCCACTGCCTATAGACCATGCATGAAGAAACCCGTCTCACTTAGTCCACATATGAGGTGTTGTAAAGGGTGCTCCTAGATGCAGGATCCTGGGAAGTGACAGAGATCAGGCATGTGGGTACTCCCTGAACATTTGGCAGTGACAGCAGCAGGGCAGGTGTGTTCTGGGGGGTACAAGAGCACCAAGTCATGTTTTGTCACAGTGCCCTCCTCTATGGTACCCTTAGGTGAATGGGGCTGCAAGTGATTTTTGTTCACATATCTCCAATGGCAGTGGGCCATACCCACCTCTGGAATCAGGAATAACTGCTGCGGTTTGCCCCTGTTTCCGGCAGACCACACAAGAAGCACCCTGTCCCACTGACCCATGGGCAAATCTTGATAGAGCTTTCCTCAGCCTAATTGTAAAGCAGTTTATACTGGGTTCTCTTTTCAGAAAGATCTTACAGGAAGCAGTTTTAGATGTGTAGTCTAAGGTCAGCAAAATGACAGTCCAGCATTGAGAGTAGCATCAGAGATCATGAAAAAACAAAAACAGCCAAAGTATTTTAGGTAAATCTGAAAATAAGTGTATTTTCTCAACATGTATTTTTTTCTGTCTTCATTTTCATATCATGCTTTTGCTTGTCCACATATTTCCTTTTCCTCTTATGGATTTTAAGGGAATTGAGATTGTTAAAAACATTTGCTACTCCTGTAGACCAAGTAATCCTTTTGGAAGCAACAAAAAGAGTTGGCAGTTTATCCAACATGACTTTTCCTATAGTGGTATGAAAGTGACTCCCTAGATAAACAAAATGATCAACCAGAATGTCCTCCTGGTATAAAATAATGTCACTTAAATCCCTAATATACATTTCCAGTATATTCAGCCATAATATTGTAAACATTTCACATCCGTCCAGCAAGAATTTGTTGTATGCAAGGAAATGTATAAAATACTGGGTGAATTATAGAAAAAATATGAAACAGAAATGCGTTTCTGGGGCCATAAAATTTATTTAGATGATGAACTATATGCAAATTAAATAATTTGTTAAAAATGCAAAGAAATACCTTTTTTATAAAATATTGTAATTTTATTTTTTATTTTTCAATTTTTCTTTTTTATTACACATATTATTTATTTATTTATTATTATTATTTTAATAGTTATTTCCCCAATACAATTTTTTTCTAGTGTACAATATGATGACCCAATTACACATACATGTACACATTCTGTTTTCACACATTATCATGCTCCCTTAAGTGCCCCAATCATTTCACTTTCCTGATAATTATTTTCCTATTTCTCTGACTGTTACTCTCTCTGAACATTGCATTTTCTATCTGACCATTAATACATGCCATTTCCTGAGTCTTGGTTCTGGATTCTCTGTATCAACTTTAGTCTTTATGTAGTCAACTACATCCAAACCCATCGACTTCCACACACTAACCTTTATATCTCCAGGCCACAGTTTTCTGCCTTCTTGATGTCTCTTCCTGGTTTTGTCTTCAATCCAGACTCTCAGTATTTCTATCTTAGGGAATGGCACCAGCATTCATCCACTGGGATGTAAAAAGGTTAACATAATAGCTATCCTTGACTTTTCACTCTCAGATATGTCTGTTTCCCTCTATATCTGCCAGCCCAACACTCTAATCCAAGTTTCCCGTCATGCTTCACCTGGACTTGAGTGAAGACTTTTAACTGGTTTACTTTCCTTTATGCTGATCCTTTCCAAAGTATCATCCATGCAGCACACAGATTATCCATAAAATTGAAATTCAAATCATATTATCCTACTGCTTAATCTTGTCAATGTATCCCATTATGCCTTTCTTTCTTTCCTCTCTTACTTCCTTCCTTCCTTCCTTTCTTTCTTTCTAACACAAAGTTTACAGCCTGTCTTATCCAATCGCTATCTTTCTTTGTCTTTGCTGGGTCTACTCTAGCTGCACTGGCCTTCTTGGAGACCCTTATTCTGCCCTGCTTCTCCTTCCACAGACCTGTGAATGGAAAATTAATCTCCTTTACTTTTGCTCTTACTTAGTTTTTAGCTTCTAGCTTATGCATAACTTCCTCAGAAACCTTCTATTAAGAGATTCTCTGGATAATGTAAACCTTTGCTTCATGACTCATTTAAAAATAAGAGTTTTTAATGTGGTTATTTGGTTGTTATCAGTTATTCCACTTGACTGAAGTTATATGAGCCCAGAAAGAGTATCTGTTTTGCTCACCATTACAACCGTAGTACTTAGCACTGTGTCTGGAACATAGTAGGAACTCTAAATGTGAATGGAATTATCCTGTGAAATAATAAATGGCTATAATAGGAAGTAATAGAAAATTTATTGAAGAGAATAAGAATAAATGATAGGGAAGAATTCGTGGAGATTATAAAACTTGGAGAGGTCTTAGAAAGATAGGGAGATTGGGAAGAGGCAGTGAAGTGAAGAAAGGCATTCCGAGCTGAGGAGCTGCATGAGCAGGATCTTAGAAATAGATAGTATCTTTTTGTGGGGGTTGGAGGAGATCATGTTCATGGAATGTGGAAGTTCCCAGGTCAGGGACTGAATCTCAGCTGTAGCTGCAACCTACTCCACAGCTATAGCGGCACTGTATCCTTAAACCACTATACCAGGCTGGGGATTGAATCTGAGCCTCAGCAGTGACCTGAGCCTCTACAGAGACAACAACATATCCTTAACCCACTGTGCCACAGGAGGAACTCAGATAGTATGTATCTTCTTTAGGTGATAGGATGGTAACTTAACCAGGTGAAGTATTCTGGTTCATTTTTGTGAACAATGGAGGTAACATTGACTGCCCAAGATTAGTCCAAACTTACAGACTTTAGAATACCAGGCAGTAGGAGACTGTCCTAATAACACAGTTTATGGTGTACATCATTTGGTTTCACTTGGGGGATTAAAAAGTTTTATGATTTTTCAAGTATTTTTTTATGAGGGGGGAAGAAAAGCTTCTTTCTCAGAATAGAATCTTTTAATTGATCTTTAAAAAGCATCACCAAAAGTATTTTTCAAATCATTGACTACTTGAGCTCATTCTGGAGAATTATTTGGAAAAATTTGATATTAATGGCTATAACCGTAAGTGCTTTCAACTCGGGTCAGGATGATAAATCCTTTCACATACTTCATTAGTTTTAAAATTCTTCCTTATTTTGATACAGGCATAGTGGGGTAGTAGATGCTATTACCTAGATTCCTTATGAGACCTTCATCTTCCATTTGAATAGATTCCATATGAGGAAAAGTGAAGACAGAAAAGAAGTTCATTATTGTTATTTTGTACCTCTTCCATTGTTCTCTTGTTTTTAATCCTTGGTTTTGTTGGTGACCTTTTCTGTGTTTGGGAAAGCATTCCCTAAGCTTTCATCCAGTGATTAAGAAGCATTCATTATGCACTCTGTTTGACATGGTCATTACTTAATGCTCACTTAACAAAATTTTACAAGACCAAATTATCACAGTGGGTGAAAGAACAGATGGCCAGCTGGCCAGGATCCATGCCTGCTTTGTGACTGCCTTCTCAAGTCTGCCACAAAGAAGCCACATGCGAGACCTGAGGAAGCAGACCAAACACTAACTTTGCCTGTTCAGCTGGGCTTCCGTGTTCTCAGCTGTAAAGTCTGGGTAGGTACCCTTCCCATCTAAGTACAGCTGGAACCACTCCTACAGAGATCTCACTGCCTTGTGGTGAAGACGGCAGTCACAGGGGGCAGATTGCAAAAGTAAAAATAGAAATCCTTTCCCCCACCTCCTGTGACTGGCTTCAAAATCTAAATCACTTTGCAAGATTTAAAAAGAAAGAGCTATAGTTTAGTGGAAATGGTGCACCTATTTTTAATACCTATTTGTAATTATATAATTATCCACAATCTGATATTTTACAAATTGCCAAAACATTCAGCCAAAAAAATTTGAACTGGCCTCCTGAGTTAAAATTGGGTTGTTGCAGTCTGTTAAGTAAGGATGAGAAAGGGCTACAAACAAAAATGCATTCAATCTCTAAGCTTTAGGTTTTTGTTACAAACTATGATAGGGGTTTGGGGTAATAGATTGTAATTCCTAAAATTAATAATAATTTTTAGTCAATCATCATACATTTATGAAGCAACATCAGGGTATCTAGCACTTTCTCAGGGTTTATGGGGTAGAAAGATACAAGGAATATGGGTCCCTGTGCACAAGCAGTATGTAATCTTCTTAGGGAGACGAAAGAGACCAATCTAATAATTAGAAAAGGGAGCAGTATACAGTGAGATGCTAATCATGCAGTACAGGCAGAAAGTTCAGTGGGAGCTGGAAAAAGGTGAAGAGCTGTCAGTGGAAGATTGATGAAGAACATGGAAATTTTGTAGCTTCCTGGAAACACCATGTGAAGCAGTGAGATTGCTTGATGCTCCTGAAACTTGGGCTCAGATATTTGCTTATAATAATACACATGGAAAACACTTGTCTCTCTCTGCCTTTAATCTATGCCCTGTCCTGTTGACATGTAGAAGAGGAAACAAACCAAGTAGCTCTGACTTGAAGGGTACCTTACCACTTTGCACCACCTGCTGATGTATATTCTGGAGCTTAAATTGTATTTTGCAATGCACGGCATGTGAGTTCTGACAGATGCACTTTTCAAACAAGTGATTTGCAGAGTTCTGTTTGGAAACAGCTCCCTGATTAAAGAAGGCTTTTTAAGGAATTAAAAATTGTTATGATTTCTTAGAGATAACCAGAGTTTGTTTACTGTAATCACTAGAAGCAGAGATTTTTTTTTCCCCTAGATTGATCAAAAAAATTATTGAATGTCTGCTTTATCAGTTAGATTGGATTGCATTTATGGTTTCTAAATTTTCATGGGAATTTTTACAGGGAAATCCCTTCTCTGATTCTAGTAGCTATCTGAAAAAAAGGAAAGCATAACATTGCTTATCATGATGGTCCATACTTTTGACATCCATATTTCCATTAGATTATAGGAATTTTTATCCTATTGACTCAAGATTTTAAGCTACACACAAGCCTTCTGTTACTAACTTCAACAATAATAATTAATTTCATGTGGCATTCAATTGTTTACAAAAAATTTCTATATACTATCTTTAATGTTTATAGGCATAATATGCCAGAATTTGCTTCCTTTGCTTTCAAAAGAACATCAAAGGGCAACATTGTCTTTTGTCTTACGTTCACTATATATTGCTCTCTGAATGACAGGATCACATAATCAGTCAGTTAGCATATATTATTGGTTAGCTAAAAAATGCTCCAAAATAGACAACATGTTTTGGAGGATTTTTTAAAAAATGAGAGTTCCCATCGTGGCTCATAAGTTAACAAAACCAGCTAGTATCCATGAGGACTCAGGTTCAATCCCTGACCTTGTGCGGTGGGTTAAGGATCCAGCGTTGCCATGAGTTGCAGTGTAGGTTGAAAATGCAGCTCAGATCTCTCATTGCTGTGGCCATGGTGAATGTAGCAGGCTGTTACAGCTCCACTTGGACCCCTAGTCTGGGAACCTTTGTATGTCGCTGGTGCAGCCTTAAAAAGACCAAAAAAAAAAAAAAATGTATATGCATTGTGACTACAGACTAATGAGACACATGCTTGTTTGAGTAATAAAACGTTCTGAGCCGAGAATTTCCATTATGCAAGTGGTGGTTTAGGAAGCTTATTTTGGCAGCAGTGTGCTAGGTAAATGGACAGAGGACAAAAAATATAAGATGGAGCTACATTAATAGCTGTCACTTTTTATCGACTGCTGGTACACAAATGATTACATACATTTATAGAAATTTATAGAAATAATGTGTATAATGACTTTCTCAGAGTGTTTGCTAAAAAACATACTGCCATTGGCAAGCCCAACTCTAAACAAAAGTGGATAAAGATTAACCCCAAGGAATCTTTTTTTTTAAATTTTTATTGACATGTGGTTGATTTACATTACAACCCCAAGAAATTTTAATTCTTCCTTCTATCTTGCCGTGATAGGTCCTCTTTGATGACACCAGTATAGCCACTTCTGTACTCTTTCTTGGCACTGCTCCAAACTTAAACAGCTCTTTTGATCTCCAAAATGATCAAAATTCATTCTGTGATGAGAGCCAAGTGAAATTAGTTTTAGCTAAGATGGTAATTGTTGATAAACATGAGTGCTTTGTCAGCCAGCTTGGACAATAGATGAGATCTCTGGTTTCCTTAATCAACTTTATTGCTACAAGAAACAATGACCCAGGGCTCTAGAGGTTTGAATTGTACCTATCCAAGTCTACCAGGCATCTCAGAATGTGACCTTATTTGGAAATACGGTCCACATAGTTTGCTGGGGCTGCTAATACAAAATACCACAGCCTGGGTGGCTTAAACAAGAGAGTATATTTCCTCACTGGTCCCAAAGTGCAAGATCAACGTTTGGTTTCTCCTGAGGCCTTTATCCTTGAGTTGTTGACAGCCCACCTCTTGCTTTGTCCTCACACAACATTTCCTCTGGTGTTGGTACATCATTGAAGTCCCTTTTGTGGGTTCAGATTTTTTTTTTTTTTTTTTTGCTTTTTAGGGCCATACCCATGACATATGGAGGTTCCCAGGCTAGGGGATGAATCAGAGCTGTAGCCACTGGCCTACACCACAGCCACAGCCACACGGGATCTGAGCTGCGTCTGCAACCTACCCCACAGCTCAGAGCAATGCCAGATCCTTAACCCACTGAGTGAGGCCAGGGATCAAATCCACAACCCTCATGGTTCCTAGTCAGATTCCTTTCCGCTGCACCACCACGGAAACTCCCCAGATATCCTCTGGGTATAATGGAGATTGGATTAGGGCCCACCTCCATGACCTTCTTTAATTGCCTCTTTAAAGGTCCTATCTCTGAATGCAGCCCAGAAATTAGGGTTTCAACACATGAATTGGGAGGGAATGCAGTTCAGCCCATCACAGGGTCTTTGCCGTATAACTAAGGATCTTGAGGTGAAGTTATCCTGGATTAGGGTGGGCCCTGAATCCAGTGACTGTCGTAAGAGGAGAGAACACAAAGACACATTGGAAAGAAGACCTCGGAGGATAGAGGCAGAAGGTGGAATGATGCTGCTACAAGCCAAGGAACACCAGAAGTGGGAGAGATGAGGATGGATTTTCCCCAGAGTCTGGAGAGGTAGCACTGCAGTGCTGACATCTCGATTTCAGACTTCTAGCCTCCAGAGCTGTGAGAGAATAAATTTCTGTTGTTTGAAGCCACCACGTGTGTGGTAATTTGTTAGCACCACTCTGGGAAACTGATACAGAGCTCCAAACACCTTTCTAGCCCCAAGTCATCTCATTGCCTTTATCTCTTATAAAGATTCTAGGGTTAATTCTTGGTAAGAAAGTTTATCAGCTGGTATTAAAAAAAAAAATCTCTTTAGCCCCAGATTTCAATTTTCATAATCTATTCAGATATTTTATATTTAAAAAACATCTTGTTAAATTTGCTGATTTCCCCCTTAAATTGAATGTTTTAGATTTATTTATAGTTTACCTCTCTAGATATATAAACATTATCCAGAAAATATAGACAATTTCTTTGCTCAAATGGCTGAATTTATACTTTACATTTAAAATGGAGAAGTAGAAAAGAGAAGGATGAAGAGGAAGAGGAGGAGAAGCAACTAGTGTAAAAAAAGATTTGAAAGTATCACTCCTGCAAACGTTCCCAAAAAAATTCCTTCTTTTTCAACTAGTTTTGAAACTGAGGGGCAATGGCTCAAAATGGAAACTGCCAAAATGCTCAAATCTTACTAAGTATAAAAGCAACAGTATAATAGAATTTTAACATGTTTTTCACACCAGAATTTGGAGTGAACTTTTGCGTCCAAACTATTCCCTTTTGATTGCCCTCCTAGAACAAATGGTGAAACTATTCTTTTGCAGTTGTTTCAGTGACATTCCCTTATTACATAATCTGAAATGTACATTCATTTTTAATATCCTACTGATGCCAGTGTTTCTGGAGCATAATTTGTAAAACTAACCAAGGCCCAGTATTGTCACAGGAGAGTATTAACCTATTTACTTTCTAATAATCTGCATATACACTATAAAGAATTTGTATTTTTTGGCATAATCTCTAAATGTGTGAAAAGCTAGCTGTGTTACCAATACATAAATCACTTTAACTCCATATTGTTATAATTATGAGATGGTAGATGCAAAACATAGCAAACTATATAGATCGATTCCTTTTGTGAGCAATTAACCTTGTTGACATACTTATATGAGCTTGCATTAAAAATGCCTGGAAAGCATGCTGTTGACTTCAGTTGTTCGTTCATATTGATCATATGCTGTCCCTGTTGTTTTAGGAGCTACTTAAAGATTACCTACAAAAGTATTACAGCTTTATCGATTTTGAAACTCCCTGAAGCCTCTTGTATCTTGGAAGTCCACTTATACTTTCATGTTAAGAGTGAAATTACCAAGTCTTGTCTAATCAGATAATTTCAACTTCTATGAACACGAATCACAACTGAAGTTCTAAGTACCATTGTGTATACTTCTTCTTTATACCTGTGATACAAAGAGAAGTAGACTTTTGAAATGGAAAGAATGGAGATTGCCCTTGTTTTTACAAGCTCTGAATATTTGAGTAATACTCATTTGTTTTCAAATTTTCCTCAGATCTTAAATTGTTTTCAAAGCTATGTATAAGTTCTAGATTAGTGCTGACATGTAAGAGAGATATGAGGTTCCTTAAATATTCCAAAGTTTTAGCAGCAAAAGTTAAGAATGTGGCCATATTACAAACATTGGTTAATACAATATCACTAAAGAAATTCTAGAATTAAAATTTCAGAAACCATTACATAAACAAAAAAGTGTTAATACTGAGCATGTATATTTGCAAGAGAGGACAGCTATTAAAGTACCTTTTTGCATAAACTGGACAACTAAGTATTTCCTTGTGTTGTAAGCTTCCCTTGCAGACAAATGTAATTCCACTCAAAATATTTATCACAAATTACTAGCAGAATGCTTATCACATAAGAGATGCTTAATGAATAAATATTATTTAAACTGAAATCATAAAAAATAAATTTAAAAACACTATGTTGAGCAATGTCAGGGTCAGTTTCTTTCTTATTCTCACAGTAAGAGCGATGGTATAAGCTATAGGTGATGATTACTATTTATCAGGGTACCAAGACATTAAAATAATGCCCACCTGCTTTCAGTATCAAAATAGAGATTATTGGATGGAGGGATACAAAAAACAGAAAATATTTCCTAGGATCTTGAATATGACTGGTCCACCTATCATTTGGAGAATGAAACCTAGAGACTATTGATACTAATTGTCACTGACTATTGATACTAATTGTCACTGTTTAACATCAAATACAAAATTTTTTGGCTACTAAGAAAATTTTGTGAGTTGAGATCTTGGCCTACATTTTATATCTTTACGTACTAACTTATATTCTGATTAGTTTATCTTGCTAATACTTTAAGTGAATGTCTTTATTTACATAGGAATCACTAAATTAGGAGACCAAAATACTACTGATAGAATTATATAATGTCACATTTTTCTCGATTATATGTTTGCCAGAGAATTAAGATATGTGTAATCATTACACAAAAGTTTAGATTCCAATGATCTGTTATTTACAGTTAAAATAATAGTACATTACAGATGTAATACTCTAGACGCTTAAACCATATTAGAGGTAAAAAATATTGGAGACCAACTATCAAGATTAAGGTTAAATTACTAACCTTATAGTATCTTAAGGTTAAAGGACTTGAACCTTAAAAGGTGTCAAAAAGTTACATAAAGTATGTTAATCAATTACTAATCAAGATGCCAAAAAATATATTGATAGCTTATAAACCTTATAAGCTTGAATGGAATTTAACCTAAAGATATGATGGGCGTTGCACAATAATTGCCATATCCTTATTTACTAAAAATATATCACAAAACTACTATGTGCCAACCTACTATGACTCTTACCATAGAAGATTAATGGTCTAATGAGGAAAAACCATCACTCATTTCAACACTCTTGTCATGAATTCTCCAAAAGAGTGTTTACAAAGCATATATGCAAGGCATAAACATTGGTTTCATGGTATAACTGTTAGGGTCAAAAAAAATTTTTGTTTTTTGGGCCAGATCAATTTCTTATCCTTACAATGTAAGCAACAGTATACACACACCAAATATATTAAGACAAAATAATAGTGGGGAAGTACTCAGGTTTGACAGTTGCTTTCAAGCATACCTGAAGTGGAGTACACTTAGTCTAGCAGAGCCTCTCTATATTCGTAATATCTAAGACACTCTGTCCCATTTGCTGAAAGTCCTTTGAAATATTTCCGTTTAGGAAGGTTTTGGAGTCCTGTATTATTTATAGGAATGTGCTTAGTGAGCTCATGATGATTCTGTGTGCATCTGTCATGATTAACATGTTAATATACAGATCTTTAACACAGCAGGAAGCATGGCTTAATGGAAAGGGCTTAGGTTTGTAGTCAGGCAGAATATGTTAAAAAAAAGATCTTGGCTTGTCCAGTTACGTATGCTACTTAACCTCTCTGAGCAAGCCCGTTTTCTTGCTTATAGAACAAAGATAAATTCTTAGGGAGCACCATAAAGAATTCTAGGTATATATCATGTTGCTTAGCATATAAAGTACTCTAGAAAAATTAAATCCTTTCCGCCTTGGCCTTAGCTCATCCTTACCCTCTAAATGAAAATCACTGAATTTCTTGGAGGAGGAAAAATAACACCAGTTACAGTGTTTGTAACAGGTAATCTTTTCCTGAAATCCAGATGTCACCTGAGGTCATGATGTCTTTAGGGGTATAAATAAAATGAGCACCAACTCTCTAACTCATGTCTTTGGGGAAGCCCAGAGGCTGTACCAAGATTGCTGGACAGACTTCACTTGTGCCCCCAGGAAATATCTAGAGTGTCTGGGCCTAGACACTTCTGTCAGACTGGTCTTCAGGTTCCTGTGCCCACTGGATTCTGGAATCCCTTGGGTGTCATGTGCTGCAACGCTTCTTCCCTTCTGCCAGCAAGAGCCAAGAAAATAGCTTAGCCCCTTCCCCTTGATTTCCCCAAATACCACACACAAGTCTGTGTCTAGCAGATTCGAATGTAGATCTGGATAGTCCAGCAGAGACAGGTCACATCGCAGCTGTGCAAACAACTTAAACCTAAACTTGAGACATCACGGTTTCTTACTAGCTAATTGTCTTCACAGATTACAGCTTCACAGCGTGTTACTTGACCCCCTTCACACCTCAGAGTTTGCTTCCAGTTCTGCTTGCGGGGGTCTCCCCTCCTTGGTTGTCCCCATCCATTCCGAAGTTCTTCCCTTTATAAGGCAGAACTACTCATTCATTCTCAGCTTCTAGCCAGTTCTACTTTTCCAGAGATTTTTCTGTGACAGACTTAACAGTCATCTTTATTCCAGCCTCACTTTGGCTCCTTGTTCAAACTGACTTCCCTTGACCACCTTCCTCCTAATTGTGGCTTTAACTGATCCTAAGAACTGGCAGAAGCCTTACTATTTCAGTCATTTGGTTTTTTTACCCCTCTCTCACCCAAGTCTATAAGTGGAAGGGAACATGGAAAATATTTTTCTTTCTTTTTTTTTGTCTTTTGTCTTCATAGGGCCACACCCATGGCATATGTAGGTTCCCAGGCTAGGGGTCCAATCGGAGCTACAGCTGCCAGCCTACCACACAACCACAGCAATGCCAGATCTGAGCCACGTCTGCGACCTACACCACAGCTCACTGCAACACCAGATCCTTAACCCACTGAGCGAGGCCAGGGATCTAATCCGAAACCTCATGGTTCCTAGTTGGATTCATTTTCCTGCGCCACGACAGGAACTATATTTTTCTTTATGAGATGAATTACATTACTATCTCGAAAGGTCAGAAATAGCTTAATCATTTTTGGTCTTAATATATTTTTTTTTCCTCCAGGAGAGAATTCCTTAAAGCCAATTTTCCGTTTTTATTTTTGAGAAGTCACTGAACTCTTACTAGGCTTGTTTCTTCATCTCCAAAATTGAAAGATTGGATTAGGTGATCTCCAATGCACCTCATTTGTTTAAATTATGTAATTCTTATACTACAATTATTAGTATTTTTTCTTTAGCAATTATATGCATGGCTATCAGTTACCAGTTAGTTAAAAAAAAAAATCTCAGTAATATATTTTCTTCTTCTGAGTGAGTCAAAACTCTAATATCATTTTTTGTTCATTCTCCCCTCCCCAGCTGGTTGATTCTATAAGGAGTTTTAGAATCATGGATTTAGGTTCTAGGTTTTAGGATCGAGTAGTGTTAGTTTGGGACCTAAATGTATCACTTGTACATGTCCATTTGAGAAATACTGTCTAATCATTTTGACCTTCAGTTTTTTTTTGTTTTTTTTTTTGTAAATAAAAGAGAATGGTAATGACAACTATCTCATCTAGTTGCTGGGAGGAATAAATGAAATTATTTTTTGCGAAAGGAATTTGCAAATTGTCAGGCAGCACTAGTGCTAATTAATTTGAGAGGTGGGAAGAAATAGAAAGTGCGAAAGAGGAGAAGAACCTAGGGATTCTGTATCATGGTCTGCATTTTTTTGAGATGGAAGAAAATGATCATTGGTGCTGCACCCTCTTCTTTTCTCAGATATCGACAATAAATCACCTTACGGGCAGGTGTTAGTTGATTTAATTGACAAGTACTGCATAGCACAGAACTGCCTACCTGAATAAATGTGTTATTTTTAATTGGCATGGAGATATCTGGAGAGAGGTCACAGATACATTGATTTCTTTTCACTTTTTGAAAGTCAGCCCTACCATGAAGTGAAGATCTAGACAACAGCGTTACCACATTGTTTCCTATTCCGTGCATATCTTTTTTTTAATATACATATTGTTATTAGATTCTATAACCATTGGATTTCATGAAATTTTAAACTGGGGGAAATTGCTGTAGGAGGTGATAGTATTATAAAGTCCAGCCTCAATGCAGGACACAATTGCCCAAAACCCTCAGTGCTTCCTGTTACTACCTTCTGGAGGTTGGGGAATTTCCTTTTCTTTCATGAAGTCCTTAAAAGTCTTTGACCCCCACTGGAGTTAGGATTGCACTCTTTAATAGCTTTCCAAGATGAAGCCCCTGCCCAGTTGCCTCAGGTTATCAACCTTCTACCATTTTTGTGTTCAACACTTTCACCTTCTCTCTAGTCTCTGCAGAAACTGCTTGCTCCTCTTCTTGACTAACCTTCTAGGATGCTGGAATTCATCTCTACAAACAGGATGAGACACTTTGTTTAACTACTCTAGCTTTCCTTTCCTTTCCTTTTATTTATTTTACTTATTTTTTTATTTTTTTATTTTTGCTTTTTAGGACTGCACGTGCAACATACGGAAGTTCCCAGGCTAGGGGTTGAATTGGAGCTACCGCTGCCAGACTACACCACAGCCACAGCCATGCAGGATCTGAGCAGCATCTGCAACCTACACCACAGCTCACAGCAACACTAGATCCTTAACACACTGAGTGAGGCCAGGGATCGAACCTTCATCCTCTTGGTCCTAGTCAGGTTTGTTACTGCTAAGCCATGATGGAAACTCCAAGCTTTCCTTTTCTAATGTGTACATCTTAGTTTTCTCTTCAATGATATTTGTTTCACATCAATGTGTTCTGGCCTCTCCAATTAAAGAAAGAAAGAAAGAAAGAAAGAAAGAAAGAAAGAAAGAAAGAAAGAAAGAAAGAAAGAAAGAAAGAAAGAAAGAAAGAAAGAAAGTCAGGCAGGCCCATATTGGAGAGCCCTGTATATTTTCTTTGGCCTTTCTTCATCTCCCAGGGAGAGCTTTATCTCCTTCAACTTATCTCTTCCCTTCTTCACAATGAACAGTCTGGGTTCTTTCCTAAGTCAACTAGCATCCTCCAAGAGTCCAAGCAAAAGACTTAAAAGAATTAGAGATACAGAAGGTTTTTTGGGGGAATGACTGTGATGGACAAAATGGAGAGAAAGCAAGAGTAAGTAGGATTAGGCTTTAGACTGTGACACAAACCTGACAGCTCTGAAGGGAGGAAAAGAAAGGAGGAAAAGAAGGGAGGAGGATTACAAAGGAAAAGCCTTGGACTGCTATGGCCAGTGAGAAAGTCTCAGCCTTACCAAAGGGGCAGCCCCAAGTATAGAGTAAAGAATGTGCAATAGAAAAGTCATCCTGGGTCAGGCAGGACCCCCACCCCAGAGCACTCTTCCCCCCAGGTGCCAGCAGCTGATTCTCTCCAAGGGACATGGAGCACCACACTCCTTTTGGCTGTCACAGGTACCAGTCACCCTGGTGGAAGTACTTTCTCAGAGCTTAAAAATAACTCTCAGTGTCTCTTCCCTGTATTTGCAACTTTCGATGAACTATTTCCTATACATTGGCAAAGATGATAGTTTTCCAGAAGTATGCCACACCTACCACAAACTCACAAATACTCAATAAAAGTGTTGCAACCAGCTATCTACTTCACTTGGCCTATGTGGATATGGTCATTTGCAAGTTTATGCTAGTTTCACCAACAGGATACAAAAGCTCTTCAGTGTTCATAACTCTAGAAATTGCCATTCAGTATTATTTTTTAAACATGCAAAAATATTTTATAATTTGGAGACCTTTAACCACATTTAGTGCTAATACTTTTTGAATGTTTAATATGTGTCTATTCTTGGTATTTTCTATGTCTGGATTTTTTTCATCTATATCTTCCCTCTTTGAAGTAGATTGTATTAGCACTGGCATTTAACATGAGACTGAGGTAAAGAGAGATTAGATGAATCATCCAAGATGATGTTTAGCCTTTTAAGTACAAGCATAATTATAACCTGTGGGATTGGGATATGAGTCCTGGGCATTGTTTATTCAGGACCCAGTCTCCTGTGTAGGTTTTGTGGAGGTGTTTTGTTTTCTTTTTAGGGGCATACCTGAAGCATATGGGGTTCCCAGGCTAGGGGTCAAATCAGAGCAGCAGTTGCTGGCCTTTGCCACAGCTATAGCAACGGGGCCAAATCTGAGCCCCATCTGTGACCTCACAGCAACACTAGATCCTTAACCCACTGAGCAAGGCCAGGGATCAAACCTGAATCCTCATGAATACTAGTTGGGCTTGTAACCCACTGAGGCAGAGTGGGAACTCCTCCTATGTTAGTTTTGGATGTTGGCTGAGTGAGGGGAGCTTGGGACTCCTGAAGTGGAGCTGGCTCCCTAGAATGAAAAAATATATATGCAAATAAACTGAGAAATCTTAAAAAGAAAGAAAAGTCTAGAAAGTGATGAAATCAGGATTCCAATCCAGGCTGTTGATCTCCAGAGCCCACACAACTACTACATTTCTTGTGCTGCTCACATCCAGGTGCTTTTCTCTATAAAACTGTCAATTGCAAAATGTTGACCTTTAAAGTATATGAATCAGTCAGCGTTTTTTTTTTCATTTGTTTTGTTTTTTCTATCTTTCAGGTCCCTGCATTCCTAATCCATGCCATAATGGAGGAACCTGTGAAATAAGTGAAGCGTACAGAGGGGACACATTCATAGGCTATGTTTGTAAATGTCCCCGAGGATTTAATGGGATTCACTGTCAGCACAGTAAGTCATCCACAGTCATCGTGCTTTTATTATCATTGATTGCAAAGTACACAAGTCATTATCATTCTTGTTTGTAGTGGAATTGATAGAATCTCCCAGCAGCAAAGAGCCCTGGGCGTTGTAGCCTAATGCTGCTCCTCACCCACTGAATACATCACATCCCCAGCTGACGGCTCTTGGACCATGTTTCTGTCCTCCCAGGGGTGTGGGATCTAGCAGAATTCTGTTGGTGCTTTTCATCACTGTTGAGCCATACTTGCAAAATGCTGTTTTTATAGCGAACTGATATCTCTTCCTTTCACACTTGTCCTAAAGCTACCTTCTTCAAGCTTCCCAGACATTTGTCTATTGATTCAGTTCAGAGATGACAGCCAGAAAAGAAAACTGCCCACTTTGCCCTCTCTATGAACCAGTTTCCTCCTTCTTAAATGTTAGCGTTTTGAGTGTGAAAATCTTTGAGTTCAACAAGTGTCATCTGCCCTTCTGTCTTTTATCCTCATTCTTATTTATTCTGAAGTTAAAATATATCCACTTGTGATGATTTCTTCTTAGAAGTATGATTCAATCAGTTAAAAAAAAAAGAAAAAATTATTCAACATTACTGCCTTTCTAACTCTTTCTAAACAGTAAGAATCTGGCTTTTAAACCTTCTCACCCTTTCCATCCTGGAGTCCTGCAGCAAAGAAAAGAAGAAATCAGGATGATATGACCTTAGGTGTAATCTATACCTCTAAACACTGGACAACATCCCATTATGAAAATTCTGTTCTCTTTCAAGGGGGATTCCTCCCCAAATGTGTGTGCTCCATGAAAACAGCCCTGAATTATGGGGCTCAAGTGGGGTGGCCAGACTGTCCTTCTCTGGGTGTAGCTTTGACACTATGTCACAAAGCTTTGTAGGTAGGTAAGGTTAGCAACATTCTCTTCAGGTGATTGGGTAAAGGTCAAGGCAGCCAAGATTATGGGCCCCCATCTCTTTCCTTCCAGAGATGGTTGAGTGTCTGTGTGTGAAAGCTGAGTAGGCATTTTACAATAAGGAAAAATCATCCGTAGTGAATCTGGACCCAGCCTGAGAAAAACCAGGAGCTTCTCAGTCCCTCATTGGTGATCTGAGCTCTTAGAGACCAATTCCATGTGCAGATATTATAATAGGCTGTGTTATATGTATTATAACAGGCTTCTACAGAAATTCCACAAATTCTTGGCTATTGCAGGTCTCCAGAAAAATACACAGTGCTTTGAAAGACTCAGAGCCAGGAGCCACAGTATATATTTTTTTTGTCTGTAGCTGAAAATCTGCCTCTGGCTGACATATCCAACTTTGCCTCATTCATTCTCGACGTCATGTTCTTAATCGACACCACAGTACTCAGGGTTCCTATGTTCACTACCCACACCAGGCCAGACGCCATTCCCCTGTTCCCCTCCCTCTGATCAATACCCTACCTCTCCTCTGTTCACCTGAGGCAGCCTTATAAGAACATTTCCCTCCATGGCCCGCCATGGCTTCTCTGCTTGCCTGCTAAACCCCTAGAGCAGTTATGAGCTCACACCACTCATTGGGCACTTATGTCGAATCATACATCCAAGAAATCATCACAAGTGGACATATATTGTTTAACTTCCCAGGTTAAGTAAAAACAAAGATAAAAATACTGTCCTTAGAATAACAGTATTTGAAAGGCATGTGTAAACACTAGTGTCACTTATGACATCTGTGTGAAATTGGGTCTGGTCCTTATACCAAACTTGAGAAACTCTCAATTCTGGTGCATAATACCTGTACAATGCCACAACATTATTTTCACATCTCTGAGCCGTGTTTTCTTCATATCATGAAGACATGTTTAGTTTCTGTCATCTTTAATAGCCTAGAAGTGACGTTGATGTCAAGTCATCATTTGTCCCAGTATAATTGAGGTTGCTCTGAACAGGTGGTACTGGAGAAGCACCCACTGGCTTCTGACTCCCACATGTGGTTGGCTGTGAATGCTTTTCAGAGGACCATCAGGTTTGGAGAAATAGAACATCATTCTTATTCCCATCTCTGCAGTGGAACATGCAAGTCTTTTCTCTTGTACCTTACTCCATGCTCAAATAAGCTTATTAATGTTGAATTGCAAGGCTTATTTTAAAGTGCAAAGAAACACTCCCTCTTACTGCACCCTCTCTCCTGTAAGACCTTAGACCCATATTTAAGGTTTATGGGAAGCTGAAGGCTGAGGGATTCAATTTAGAGCTGGGATTTTGTGGTCTAAACAAACTGGCCCCTATTCTCTGAAGTGCATCATTATTAGAGGCAGCAGAGAATGGAGGGAAAGGGACTGGATTTGGAGTCAGAGACCTGGATTTGAGACCTGACCTTTAAGTTATTGGATAAGTGACCTTGAACTAATCACTTGACCTTTCTGTGCTTGAAGACACATAAATAGAGGAATTGAACTAGAAATAAATAATCTTTGGTTCATATAAGCTAGGAGAGTATTATGACTAAGTGGGTAGCTTGCTTACTGTTCAAAGGTTATCAAGCCTTCCTCTTTCTGGAGAAAATTGGAAAGGATTATATTTGGGAAAGCAAATTTAGAAGCACTGGAAGCCCTGAGAGCTTTTCCAGGTGGGAGACACACACACACACACAAAAACAGCTTTTTAATCCCTTACAAGAACTGCTAGGGATTTGAGTTTTGTGTTTCACAGTATTAATACTTCAGATATACTCTAGAACCTTACCATACAAAATGTGGTCCTGCATCTTCAGCATTACCCAAAGCTTGTTGGAAATGCAGATTAAAAGGTATCACCTCAAACCAACTAAATCAGAAGCTATGTTTCTCAAGATGATCCCCAGGTAACTCTCACATGTGTTGAAGTTTGAGAAATACTGTACAGGTTTTCAGTAGCTAAACTAGTCATATCATAGATGAAGATAGCAATTTCTGCATTGTTACATAACAATACATTATAAGCCTAATACTTTATGTGTTAAGTTTTTTGCTAATCAAAACTATACTGAAAATCAACAAAAATGGGAGATGGACTAATATAATATCTACATTTCATTTGGGAAAAGAATTGAAAGAAAATTCCTTAGACATCCATATATAAGTGGGGCTTATTAATTTAGTTCTATATGATAGAATGAGAATTACATATGTTTTGGAATATAGCTAAATAGTTAAAGAATTTTGTTTCATGATACCAGAGTGACAAATACATCATTCATAGGTTTAGTTTAACAACAATTTTGTCAGAGTTATAAATTAGAGAAAATGTTTTTGGTGCCAGCTTTAATATTAACCTACATATTTTTTTAATTAGGTTTTAGTTTTTTAAAACAGTTTTAGGCTTACAGAAAAATTGAGCAGAAAGTGCAGATATTGCACATATAGTCTTCTCCTACATATAGTCTACTATATAGAGAGTATATAGTATATGCATATAGTATAGTCTACTCCTACATAGTCTTCTCTATTATTAGCTTTTCATGTTAATATGGTGTATTTGTTATAATTGAGGAACTGATGTTAATCCATTATTATTAAGTAAAATATATAGTTTATATTAGGGTTTACCGTTTGTATTGTACAGTTCTATGGGTTTTGAGAAATGCATAATATCATAAATCCACCAAAGCCTCATACAGAATAGTTTGGCTAAGCTAAAGATCTTCTATGATTTGCCTATTCCTCTCTTCCTCCCTCCCCTCCACTCCTGGAAACCACTGATTTTTTTTTTTTAACTGTCTCTGTGATTTTGCCTTTTCCAGAGTGTCATATAATTGGAATCCTACAGTGAGTAGCTGGAATCATACCATATGTAGACTTTTCAGACTGATTTCTTTCACTTAGCAATATGGAAGTTTTCTTCATGTCTTTCTGTGACTTGATAGTTCTTCTTGCTTTTAACCACCAAATAATATTCCTTTTTATGGGTGTACTACAATTTGCTCATTCACCTACTCAAGAACATCTTAGTTTCTTCTTTTTCGCAGTTATGAATAAATCTGCTATAAAAATTCATGTGGAGTTTTTTTGTGTGAACATGTTTTCACCCTACTTGAATAAATACCTAACAGTGCGATTGCCAGAGCTTTTGGTAGTAGTACCTTTGATTTTGTCACAAACTGCCAAACTGATTTCCACAGGGGCTGTAGCATTTTTGCATCCTTACCAACAGTGAGTGAGAGTTTCATATTCTCAAAAGCATTTACTATAGTCAGTGTTTCAGATTGTAGCTATTAATATGCTTTTTTGGTGATGAAAATAGCATGAGGTTAATAACTTTATAAGACTAATAATGATTACTATGTTTTATATAGAATTATATGCATGTCCTTAAACTGTCATATGGTAATGTATACTGTGTGTGTGTGCAAATTATAAGATGTAAATTATAGGATGAATTGAACATCAAAATTGTCTGGCTGTTGGACTTTGAAGACATTTTTAAGCACGCACTTTTCTTTGAGGAGCTGCATTTTGGGCTGGCTAGAAGTAATCATATTTTATTAGTTGCCTAGTAACAAATCTAATGCCTTAGGGAAGGACTGCTTCTTCACTGCCAGAACTCTTTGCCCATCCTACCACTGAAGGAAGGCACTCTATGGTTTCTTCCCTACCTGTGCATGGCTTTGCAGTCTTCAATTTCTTACAAGAACACGTTTTCTTGGTTCCTGTTCTTTGAGGAAGGAGAGTTGATCTTGGGGCCCACCAAGTCCTAAAAAAAGAAAAGAACCATTTTCAAGAAGGGCCCATGTTACCAGATTAGCTCAAGATAAAATGTTCTCTAATACCTTTTTCAAACTGAGAAATTTGACCAGAAAAACCACAAAATTTAAAACTTTCTGCTTTGTATATTATGCTAAATGTTGTAAACCAGTTTGGTCTTAATTTTATACTATTAATTAATGGGTCCATATAATCAACAAATATTTATTGGGGCAAAGAGTCATTTTACTTTTCTCACTTACTTATTTCCCTTTTCTCTGAGTTAGCCAGTCATATTTTCTGTTTTAACAATCACTGCTAATTGGATTAATCACATATTTGGCAGTTACATGTGTTTTCTGGTGCTTGTTAAACAGTCAGAATTTGGTCCCATCTCAGCCCTGTTGAATCAGAATCTTTGGTTGGTACCCTGGATATAGTTAAAGGTACCCATACAGTCCTTAGGTGCACCAACTTTGAGGACTACTGGATAAAAAAAATGTCTCTTGATTTCCAAATTATCCTGGAAGAAGCATTTTTTTAAATAAATTTTATTGGAGGATAGTTGATTAGGAAGTTGTGTTAGTTACAGGTGTACAACAAAGTAAACCAGGTATACATAAGCATATATCCATTCCTTTCCAGACTCTTTTCCCATGTAAATTATTATACAGTATTGAGTAGATGACCCTGTGCTATACAGTGGGTCCTTGTTACCCATCTATTTTGTATATAATTGTGTGTATATGTCAATCCCAAAACCCTAATTTACCCTTCCCCCTCATATTTCCCCTTTCATATCCATAAATTTGCTTTCAAAATCTTTTCAGTATTTTTCTGTTTTCTAAGTTCTTCTGTATCATTTTTATTAGATTCCACATATTAGTAATTTCATGATAATTGTCTTTGTCTGACTTACCTCACTTAGTGTGATAATTTCCAGGTCCATCCATGTTTCTGTAAATGGCATTGTTTCATTCTTTTTTATCACTGAGTAATATTCTATTGTATATATCTACCACATCTTTATCCAGTCCTCTTCTGATGGACATTTAGGTTACTTCCAGTCTTGGCTATTGTAAATAGTGCTGCACTGAACATTGGAGCACATGTATCTTTTCAAATTATATTTTTTCCTGGATATGTGCCCAGGAGTGGGATTGCTGGATCATACGATAGTTCTATTTTAAGTTTTTTAAGGAACATTCATACTGTTCTCCATAGGTGGTTGCACCAGTTTACATTCCAATCAACAGTGTAGGAGGATTCCCTACTTTTCTCTACTCCCTCTCCAGTATTTATTGCTTACAGACTTTTTGATAATGGCCATTCTGACTGGTGTGAGGTGATACCTCATTGAGGTTTTGATTTTCATTTCTCTAATAATTAGTGATGTTAAGCATCTTTTCATGTGCTTTTGGCAACCTGTATGTCTTCTTTGGAGAAATATATGTTTAGATCATCTGACCTTTTTTTTTTTTCTTCTTTTTGTCTTTTTGCTATTTCTTTGGGCCACTCCCGCAGCATATGGAGGTTCCCAGGCTAGGGGTCCAATCGGAGCTGTAGCCCCCGGCCTATGCCAGACCCACAGCAAAGCAGGATCCGAGCCACGTCTGCAACCTACACCACAGCTCACGGCAACGCCGGATCCTTAACCCACTGAGCAAGGGCAGGGACCGAACCTGCAACCTCATGGTTCCTAGTCGGATTCGTTAACCACTGCACCACGATGGGAACTCCTGACCATTTTTTTAATTGTTTTTTTTTGCTTTTTGGTGTAAAGCTGTATGAGATGTTTGTATATTTTGGAAATTAATCCTTTGTCAGTTGCTTCATTTGCAAAGATTTTCTCCCACTCTGTGGATTTAGACCTAGTTTTTGATACAGATCTATCTTGATCAATTAATGAAGAGTCAGTTAGTACTTAATGGTTCTGTGCTTCACCCTTCTTGTATGATAATTCAATTCAGTAAATACATACTAAGACACACTGTATTATGTGCTGGAAATAACATGTCTGTAAAAGTGGAATTAATAATCCTTTGTCCTGCTTCCCTAAATAGGATATTTGTTACCATACGATGAGATGTTTCGGAACACACTTTACACATTTTAAAGAGTAAGCTGTGCCTAATGGATGAATATTTTAAAATATAATGGGAATTCCTATTGGTCTTTAATTTTTCCCTTCCCTTAAAAACATTTTAACTGTAACAATTTTAGAAAAAATGAGTTGTGGGGCAGAGGGAAGCCCAGTTTGGAGCTTTATGCTTTTCTGTAAGAATTCTTGTCTTACACCCTTAATTCTAATAGATAATTATTAATTCATTAAACTACTCTTTTTAATTTTAGCTCGATAGCCTCTTTATTTTAGTTTTCCCACTAGAGAATCAATTTGCCCTAATAAAGTATGCACTTCAAAGCTGTGTGGAGACTTTACCTGGAGTTATTACTGACACCTGCAAGCTATATAACTACAGTGGCTAAATAAAGACCTCTAAGGAGACTTCCAAAATAGACTTGCCTCCAACCCCTAAAGGTTTTTGACTGCAGATTGAGAATTCAAATCTTCCTGTTTGCTGAGAACTTTGCAGGTCAATGTTAGTCCCCTTAACTCTGTAAGACAGAGGTTCTCAAACTTGGTGTGCATATGAAACATCTGGGAGTACAGATAAATATTCAGATTCCTCTTGCTCATCCATAGAGATTCCAATTTAATAGATGTAATTTTGGACTCAGGTCTGACTATTAACAATTACCCTAGTGGAACTGACACAAACGATTCTAGAACACTGGTTCTCACCTTGGTTGCACATTAGAATCACCTGGGGACTTATGAAACATACTGATGCCTGGCTTCTACCCTAGAGATTCTGTTTTAATTGGTCTGGGGTATGGTTTAGGCATTAGGAGTTTTAAAACCTCCCCAGATGATCTTAATGTGCAGGCGAGGCTGGAAATCGATGTTCTAGAACCATACTGTGAGTAATTCCTCTGTCTTAAAGAAACCCAGCAGAAATACTCAAAGAGAAAGGAAGTTCAGGATACATGAATATAACCCCATACTAAGTGTATCATCAGGCAACCTCATTGAATGTTGTCATTTCAACTTTTACCTACTACAATGGAAATCATCTTACAGAGAGAACCCTCAACTGATTGAAAGAATCAGGGCAAAGGAGGATATTAGCTTCTGTTCTTAACATATGTTATCCCTTAATCTATCTGCAGTAGTCAGAATTGCAAAGCATTTTCATTTTCTCATTTTCACTCTTTTTCAGGAGTGTCACAAAGAGCACTGTCCTGGCAGAGATATGTAATAGATGTTTATACAGAAACGCTATTCAAATATAGGCACAGTCTGTGATTTTTACAATGAAATATTCCAGTATTATCAAACTCAAAATATGTGAAAATCACTACTTGAAATGACAGTTAAACATGTTTTTTTTCTTGTTACTTATTAAAAGAAATTTGATTGTCAGGAAACCATAAGCTCTGAACAAAAATTTGTCAAACTCAATTTGCCACAAAGGTTCTACTCACGAAGTTGGTGTATTTATGCAAATACGCCTGACCTTCTAAAACTGAGTCACTCATGGTCTTATAAAGGATCTTTTCAGGAATAGAGAGGTTGCCACAAATGCAGTTTAAAAAATAAATCCGTTGCATGTAATCCAAATTTCCCAGGCCTCTCAGTTTGTGGTGGTGTTAACGTTGAATTTCAAACGCCTATTGCTCTTAGCTACCATTTTCCAATACCATTTGCCGCCGTAGGGCCTCATTCTCTCTTGAAGTCTTCCTCACCCAGGCCAGGAGTTTATTTATTAACTCATTTACACGGTTGACAAATGATTTTTGAGCTCTTAGTTACTACTTTGCCAGGCTGCCTCATGTGCTTAGAAAGGAGTACCGGCTCCCTGGCTCTGTTGCCTCTTCCACCTTGAAAGTATTGCCAGGGTGCCACCTACTCTTTCCTTTGCTGGTGGCCACGCAGCCACCAGAAACCACATAGTCTGAGGAATCATCGGGCCAAGTCAAGCCATTTTAATGACACTGGGTCCTCCTGTGCCCCTGAGGCTAGGGTGTCAGAGGGCTCTTCCCAGCCTCACACATCCATTTATGGACACAGATGCTCAACCTCCTACCTGAAATGCTTCTACTTTCTTTCTTTTTTTAAACTAAAATATCATTGGCATGTAATATTATATTCATTTCAGGTATACAGCATCCTTTTTTGTGATGAGACCTTTTAAGATCTATGCCTTTAGCAACTGTCAAATATGCAATACAATATTAAAAGTGTAGTTACCATATTGTATGTTATATCCCCAGGAAACTTGTTTACCTTTTAACTAGAAGATTTTATCTTTTGACCCCCTTTACCCATTTTGCCTACTCTCTTAGCACCTTCCTCTGACAGCCATCAATTTTCTTTGTTTATCTGTGTTTGTTGTTGTCTTGGTATACCTGAAGATAGTGTTGGATCTCACAGGTTAAGGGCTCAGACCCACAAGACTGCCCCCATCCTACTTCTGATACCAACTGAAAGTTGTAGGTCCCCAGGTTACCAACAAGTGCCATCAGATTTGGCTGTAAATAGAAGGTTCCCTCCTCAAGGGCCATTAATTTGCTAGAACAGCTCACTGAAATCAGGGAAACACTTACCATTAACAGTTATTAAAGGATGTGATAAAGGATACAGATATCAGGCCAGATGAAGTGATACATGGGGCAAGGTCTGTGAGGGTCCAGAGCACAGGAGCTTCTTTTGGTGGAATTGAGGTATGGATATATTCACCAGCCTGGAAACTCTGTGAACCCTGTACTTTAGGGATTTTTATGGAGGCTTCCTCACATAGGCATGATCAAACACTAATTCCATTTTTAATCCTACTCCTTTCTCAAGAGATAGCAGGACAAGGCTGAAAATTTCAAGCTTCTAATCATAGCTTGGTCTTTGTGGTGACCAGCCATCATGCAGGGGCCAGCCAAGCCTACCCAGAGTTTCCTTCTTAGAACAAAAGACACTCCTCTCACCCAGGAAATTACAAGAGTTTTAGGAGCTCTGTATAGTTGTACCTGTGGGCAGAGACAAAGATAACCAAGCCCTTGGTATCTAGGACTTCCATTCTAATAGAGAAAAAAATAATAAAAAACATGAGATCCACACATTTACCATAGGGCTTAGCGCCTGTACCCTTGGACATTTATCCCAGAGAAATGAAACCTTAAATCCATACAGGTGTCTCTATATGGATGTTCATCACGGTTGTGCTGGTGATAACCCAAACCTAAAATCGGCCCTGATGTCGTCCAATAGGTAAATGGTTAAACAAACATTGGTATGTACGTTCCATGGAATACTTACTTCTCAGCAAGGAAAAGGAAAGAACTGTTGACAAATACAACTTAGATAAATCTCTAGGAACTTAAGCTAAGTGGAGCAAAAAAAAAAAAAAAACCCCAAAAAAATCCCAAGGCGATACATACTGGATGATTCCAATTATATAATATTTTTGAAATGACAAAATTTTTAAAAGGAAGGACAGATTCCTGAGTGTTAGGGAGGGAGTTAAGAAAGATGAGGGTGGTCTTAAAAGGACAACATGATATATCCTTGTGGTACTGAACCCGTTTAGTACATTGACTAGGATGATAAATATACAAGCCTACTTATGTGATAAAATTGTACAGAATGACTTACATACACACAAATGAGTATAAGTAAAACTGGAGAAATCTGAATAAGATTTATATAGTAATAGCAACATTTAGTTATGCTTTTATATTACAGTTTTGCAAAATATTAACCATTGTGGAGAACTGGGTAAAGTGTTCTTATATCATTTTTTTACAAATGCATTTGACTCCAGTTATTTTAATAAAAATTTCATTTAAAAAGATAATGTAAGATATAGTATATGTTACACATATACATAGTACTAAATTAGTAACATATAATATCAGTAGTAGTAATATGTATTACAGGTATAAGAACTAAGGAGCAGAGTTGTTTGAATGATATTTTATAGCATGGCCACAATTTTTTCCTCTGAATGGCACTTGTGCCAAGAAATGCATGAAGCCAGGAAGCCAGCCAAGTACACCAGAGGGAGTGGAAGTAAAGCCTAAAGTCCTCAGATGTATATGTGCTTGGAGCCTGATGAATGTTGAGGAGGGGAGGCAGAAAGAAGGCCTGGCTGGTGGTATGGAAGAACCATATAGGGCCACAGAGAGTATTTTTTATTTTATTGAAATGGTGGGAGAGCACCTTTGGAGAATGGAGAGCAAGAGTACGTTAACTATTTTTCCTTTGGAGAATAGCTATGAACACTGGTAAAGAGTAGGCCATGTTGGGGCAAGGTGCTGGTGGTTGGGACTGAGGTGCATTTAGGACTTATGGGTTGCTGAATAATGTTCAGATTTGGAAAACCTTTTCAAGGAGATTACACTGGTGTCATAAATACTTGTTTTGCCCTACTTATTTTCAGTAACATTATAATTATTTTTACTTAAGCTCATGTCATAGACTTGGGCAGTATAAGATGTTGTTATATTATGCTTTGTTAGTGATATTTGTTTCTAGCCTTGAACAGCAACATTATGATAGAATCTAGAATTTTAAAGAAAAAAAATGTGTGTATATGCATGGATGTACATACACATATAACCAATGCTTTAAATATACATAATGTTAAAAAGGTAATTTTCAACTCTTGATTTTTTTGGAATGTGGAAAGTACTCAATAACATTTGAGAATTTAATTTATCTGTTTGTCTTTTTTTTAATTTTTACTTTTTCCATTATAGTTGATTTAGAGTTTTCTGTCAATTTCTACTGTACAGCAAAGTGGCCCAGTCATATATATACACATTCTTTTTCTCACATTATCCTCCATCATGTTCCCTCACAAGTGACTGGATATAGTTCCCTGTTCTATACAGCAGGATCCCATTGCCCAGACACTCCAAATGCAGTAGTTTATGTCTATTAACCCCAGATTCCCAGTCCATTCCACTCCCTCCTCCTCTGCTTTGGCAACCACAAGTCTCTTCTCCAAGTCCATGAGTTTCTTTTCTGTGGAAAGGTTCATTTGTGCCATATATTACTTTCCAGATATAAGTGATACTATATGGTATTTGGCTTTCTCTTTCTGACTTACTTCACTTAGTATGAGAATCTCTATTTCCATCCATGTTGCTGCAAATGGGATCATTTTGTTCTTTTTATGGCTGAGTAGTATTCCATTGTGTATATATACCACATCTTAATCTATTCATCTGTCAATGGACATTTAGGTTGTTTCCATGTCTTGGCTATTGTGAATAGTGCTGCAGTGAACATACGGTTGCATGTATCTTTTTCAAGGAAAGTTGGAGTTCCCGTCGTGGTGCAGTGGTTAATGAATCCAACTAGGAACCATGAGGTTGCGGGTTCGGTCCCTGCCCTTGCTCAGTGGGTTAACGTTCCGGCATTGCCATGAGCTGTGGTGTAGGTCACAGACGTGGCTCGGATCCTGCATTGCTGTGGCTCTGGCATAGGCTGGTGGCTACAGCTCCGATTCGACCCCTAGCCTGGGAACCTCCATATGCCGCGGGAGTGGCCCAAGGAAATAGCAAAAGGACAATAAAGAAAGAAAGAAAGAAAGAAAGGAAGGAAGGAAGGAAGGAAGGAAGGAAGGAAGGAAGGAAGGAAGGAAGGAAAGAAAGTAAGTTTTGCCTGGATATATGCCCAGGAGTGGGATTGCTGGGTCATATGGTAGTTCTGTACTTATTTTTCTGAAGTACCTCTGTACTATATTCCATAGTGGTTGTACCTACGATTTACATTCCCACCAACGGTATAGGAGAGTTCCCTTTTCTCCACACCCTCTCCAGCATTTGTTATTTGTTGACTTGTTAATAAAGGCCATTCTGACTGGTGTGAGGTGGTATCACAAAGTAGTTTTGATTTCCATTTCTCTCATAATCTGTGATGTTGAGCCTTTTTTCATGTGCTTGTTGGCCATCTGTATATCTTTGGAGAAATGTCTATTCAGGTCTTTTGCCCATTTTTCAGTTAGGTTGTTGGTTTTTTTGCTGTTGAGGTGTATAAATTGCTTGTATATTCTAGAGATTGAGCCCTTGTCGGTTGCATCATTTGAAACTATTTCTCCCATTCTGTAAGTTGTCTTTTTGTTTTCTTTTTGGTTTTCTTTGCTGTGCAAAAGCTTGTCAGTTTGATTAGGTCCCACTGGTTTATTTTTGCTTTTATTTCTGTTGCCTTCAGAATCTGGCCTAAGAAAACATTTGTATGGTTGATATCAGATAATGTTTTGTCTATGTTCTCTTCCAGGAGTTTGATGGTGTCTTGTCTTGTATTTAGGTCTTTCAGTCATTTTGAGTTTATTGTTGTGGATGATGTGAGGGTGTATTCCAGTTTCATTGGTTTACATGTGGCTATCTAGTTTTCCCAGCATCACTTGCATTTCAGACTGTCTTTTTCCCCTTTTATGTTCTTGCCTCCTTTGTCAAAGATTAATTGACTGTGGGTGTCTAGGTTTATTTCTGGGTTCTCTATTCTGTTGCATTAGTCTGTATGTCTGTTTTGGTACCTGTACCACACTGTTTTGATGACTGTGGCTTTGTAATATTGCCTGAAGTCTGGGAGAGTTACGCCTCCTACTTGGTTTTTATTCCTCAGCATTGCTTTAGCATTTCTTGGTCTTTTATGGTTCCCTATACATTTTTGGATTGTCTGTTGTAGTTCTGTGAAAAATGTCATGGGTAATTTGATAGGGATAGCATTGAATCTGTAGATTGCTTTGGATAGTATGGCCATTTTTACAGTACTAATTCTTCCAACCCAGGTGCATGTTTTTAAATTATTCATAAAATTTGTTGTCTTTAGATATATTATGTCACTTTATCTTTCACATTAGCTGAGTCGTAATAGTATAGGACAGTATATTGTAAAGAAAACATAATAACCGAAGAGATATGTACATCAAGACTAATACAATTACATACTAAAATACAGTAATGATTTTGAAAAAGAGGACATCATTTACATTTTAATGGGAAATCCAGAAATCACAATTGTACTGAGTGGATATTTACTAACATCAGCCTTTAGAATATAACTTGATTGATTTTGCTCTCACAATTCCTAATTGATTTTGCAATCATGCCACAGTCTATGAGTTTAGAGAAATTCGAGGCAATGTATTCTTTGGAAGTAAATTTTTCTTGGCTATTTAGGAGGTTTTAATCATTTTATAAGGTACATCTTAAACTAGAATATTTCTAAATGAGTATTCTTTCCCCCACCCATGTGAAAAAAACTCTTTTAGTGGTAAATAAAGGAACTGCTTTTGACTCTTGCTAAATATATTGAGTATAATTTATTTGTATAACAAAAGCATGATTGTTATTGGAGTTGAGAATTTAAAAGTAGAAGAGACAGAAACTTGAATTCTTTCTATATTATTAATAAGTCTTATCTATTTCAACTGATGATTATTCTAAGCCCTGGTTTCCTCAAGTGTAAAACAGAAATAACAGGGCCCTTTGCCTACTTTTATGTCCAGAATATTGATGCCCAGATAATTTCATATATGTGAAAGCGTTGCTGGCAACTAGAAGTCTGTACATTCATGAACTATCATTATTTCTGATTAGTTTTCAAAATACTTTATAATCATGATAGAAGAAACTGATACTAAAATAAATGCTGATTTTACTAGAGCTAGTCTGGCAGCAGAGAGAATAGGGACTATTTGATACCTCAATTTAAAAAGCAAAATCTTGTAATTGAGAATATATACCTTCTTAATAGCTGGGATGAGAGGGACAGAAAGAAGAAGGAGGAGAAAGAGAGGAACATAAACACAATTGTAGAGATAGACATAGAAATGGAGGGGAAAAGAGAGAGCATGAGAACGAAACAAAATAGTACTCTGGTTGCACTGGTCTGCTTTCCAATAAAGCTCCTTAAGAGAGTTATCTGTACTCAGTTTTCTATATGCTCTGTGATCACTTAAAGACTGTATAGGATTCTGATCACTCTCACCACCTCTGCTCCTTCCCTAAGGTACCATTATCCACTAAGACATACTCTGAAGTGATTGTGCTGTCTCCACACCTGTCCCTGGTCTATTTTCAAACAGCAACCAGAATGATCCTCTTAAAACACAGCTCCTGTTAGGTCATTTTTGTGTATAAAGCCTTCCATGGTTTTCCGCTGCACTTGGAGTAAAATCAAAGCCCTGTAGCAACCAAAAGATAATGGTGCATTCTGTGCCCAGCCATCTCTGACCTTATCTCCAGCCATGCTATGTGGTGCTGATTCAGCTGTGGTCATACCATTCTTGCTATTTTCAAACATGCCAAGCTTGCTTCCAGTCTGGGGCCTTTGCCTGGCTGTTCACTTACCCTGACCTCTCTTTCCTAATGAACCACAAAACTCACTACCTTTCTCTTTCATTTTCAGTCTATGCACAGGTGGTCATTCTCCAGAGTGCCTTTCTCCAACTACCCTGAATAAATGTCATTCTGTAAAACCTTCCTCTGCCATCTCAACTCTCTAAACTTTTTAGTCTTCTTTATTTTTTAGCACTCCTCACCACCTGACATTGTGTGTACACACACACACACACACACACACACACATATGTATGTATGTATATATAACAATATACAATATGTGTGTGTATTGTATATATATGTGTGTGTGCATATATATATAAAATTATTTTTCTCTCCTCTAAAAAGCAAGGTTCCTAAGATCAAGGGCTTGATTTGTTTCCTTTTGGTTTTTTGCTCTGTTCTTGCTGCCTAAAAAAGTTCACAGTCGGTGCTCAGTAATTATTTGTGAAATAAATAATTGATTGCCTAAACCATTTATCTCTTAAACAAGTAACCCATTCATATATCATCTACTAATACTCTGTCTTCCATGATGCTAGCCTCTGTGGACCCAAAATCTCTTAAGAAACAGTATTTGCCTTCAATAGTTTGTGAAACTAGTGTGGAGCAAAATAACATGTCATGGCCAAATAAGTTTAGGAACACGGTTTTTTCCTCCTTTTGGACACTGTCAATAGATTGTCAGTTTATTGATTATAAATTTAATTGATAACTAATAGATAATTTTTTTTTGTCTTTTTGCCTTTTCTAGGGCCACTTCCCACGGCATGTGGAGGTTCCCAGGCTATGGGTTGAATGGGAGCTATAGCCACCAGCCTATGCCACAGCCACAGCAACACAGGGTCTGAACCACGTCTGCGACCTACACCACAGCTCACAGCAACGCAGGATCCTTAACCCACTGAGCAAAGCCAGGGATCAAACCTACAACCTCATGGTTCCTAGTTGGATTCATTAACCACTGTGCACAATGGGAGTTCCAATAGTTAGATAATTTTAAAATGTTGTTTGCTATCACTTAACTCAATATGCAGCAAAGTGACAGCAAAAGCTCAAATGGTGAGTTTACTCTTGAGGCATAGGAGAGAGGTCAGATGCAAACAAAATGAGGTAGTGGCACTGAAGATGAGGGGATTATTGTCAAATGAATGGTAAATACGTAGGATGTAAGGGTGCAGTAGAGGTAGAAGACTATTTCAGGGATCATTTGGATCTGCACATATTAATGTTTTAATGCAAATACACACAAGGAGGAACATACACCAACACACACTTGTTTATGAGCATTGATTCGGTATTCACAGTTCTCCCCAAAAAAAGGGAATTTGTTAATGTTGCCCTGCTTGTGGCGACTTCCTTTGTCTGAGAGGTGAAGGAATGATGAGCAGTGCATTCCATCAAGACTATCTAGAGAGCCATTTGCCACTTTGGCTGCTAAAGTCTTTGCCATTATTTGTGTTTACAGTCAGCACAGTTTTTCTTAGGGTCGGTTTTCTTCCTGTATCGTTTTACCAACTCAGCCATCACTGCCTTTTGCTGGTCATGTATGCTTTAACACTGCATCTCTTCAGACTGAACTGAAGAGCTTTGTGAGCTCACAGCCTAGACAGTGAATCCTTCAAAAGAAATATTGTAAGGCAGGCTCCAGCAGCACTTAGAGTGGAATGCAGTAAAGAGCACCCTTGTGGGAGAAAGGGGTCCTGAGAACCCAGAGTTGCACATAAACAGTAAGCACAGTGAGAGGTGATTCTGTCACAGATCACATGTCTTTGAATGTATACCCTCCCCAAAACTGTTCCTTTCTGTATAGAACTCTATACATCATCTAATAGATGAAAGGTACATGAGAATAGCTAAACGCAGAATCTTGCATTGCCCTTGCCAAACATGCATTAGAGGATGCAGTCCTTGAGGGCACGAGTCTAGCTCTGTATTTCCTTTGCCAGCTTTTGTGTTGCAGGAGACACAGTTGGGGGCACCAGCTCCTCGGTAAACAAAACCTCATCTCATGCTATAATCTAGTTTCCTTATTCTATTTCCATGTTTGCCTTTATCACCAAAGTTCTACCCAAGTGGGCCACTTGCCATTCTGCCTTCAAATCCCTTAACTGCCCATTGTGCTCCCTCTGCCAATATGCTTTCTGTGCCGGCAGCCTTTCCCCTGTCCAACTGTCTATAATACCAGGCCCAGGTCCTCCAGGAGAACTTCCAGGATTCCCTCTCCTTTCTCAGGCAAGAACTCCTCCCTACTTTTAATTTTGTGTGGCACTTTTTCTTCATGCTTTCTACCTTGCTTTGTATTGACTTGTGTATTTCTCTTCTCCCAGGCAGCTTCAAGACTATTTCTACCTGAGTCATCCTCAATTCCTGATCATAACCTAGAAATGTGCTTCACACATGGTAGTTACTCAAAATATAGTTGAAAAATGAATGAATAAATGAGTGATTAGTAAGATCCCAGTAAACCCTTGTTTATTGTTTGACCACAAAAATAGAAACCTAGAGAAAATCATGGTGAATTGCGACAGGATAATTGCAATAGTTTTGCCCCTTGCACTAGATAGATTAGGGTTACTTGCCTTTATTTGGAAGAGCTCTCTTTCTGTTTTGTTTGTTTTGTTTTTGTTTATTAAAGTATAGTTGATTTATGGTGTTGTACCAATTTCTGCTGTACAGCAAAGTGACCCAGTCATACATACATACATATACATTCCCTTTCTTATATTATCTTCCATTCTGGTCTATCCCAAGAAACTTATATAGTTCCCTGTGCTATACAGCAGGACCTCATTGCTTATCCATTCTAAATGTAATAGTTTGTATCTACTATCATCAAATTCCCAGTCCATCCCACTTCCTCTCGCCACCCCCATGGTTACCACTAGTCTCTTCTCTGACTGCAATTATGTTTCTGATGTATCTGTTTTATATATCAAATTATCCTTCATATCTAGCAAGGTGCCTGTCACATAGTAAGTATACAGTACAGTAAATATTTGTTGAATGAATGAATGTGAGGATACTTATTATCAATGTGTTATTTATACACTTTATATAAATTCGGGGAAGCACATGTTTCTTTTTAATGAGATACAAAGATATTCCATGTTATAAGATACTGAGAACTATAAAAACTTTTTTGCTTGGCCGACATAGACAAAATTAATGTTCAAATCCAATAAGTATTATACCCTAAGTTCCTAGTGCTCCCATTCTTTTACACGGTTTTGGACAACTATTTTTATTTTTAGCTCTTTTAATTTGTAGGGATTTCACCACAAGCTGTTTCAACTACTTGTGGAAAACACAGGGTATATATTAAATGTAAATAATCATTCCAAATGTTTCCCAATTGGCTGTGCATATATAATGAGAACATCCCAGCACAGCATGTATAGCAATAAAGATAAATTCCTCATGGGCAGCTCCAGAGATCCAAGTCAGCTTTTTTAGAGGCAGGGCAATTTCTCCAAATTTCTGAGAAGCTGTGTATACATGATTTACCCATATTTGAATAGAGTAAGCCATGGCATCCACTTAGAAATTAATAAAGTATCACTTGGTGACAATATAGCCAGCATTTTCTAGAATCATTTTCTATGTCTTAATTTGGGATGAAGTTCATTGCATATCTGCCATGTGCATTGTTCTCTCAGTAAAACATAATGCAATGTCCATGTTAAGGCATTACTATAAACATTACGCTAATGTATATAGGTGGATTGACTCAGGATGCCTGATGGTTACCTCTAGATACACTGGTTAATCTTTTAAGTTCTTGGACTGTCAATTACTTTTTTAACTTATAAAATATATTTTTGTGTTAATGGTCTTATGTATTAGAAACTCAACAGATGTGAAATTGTCTTATTTCCTTGTGAGGGTCTAACTCATAGTGGATTCTATTTTTTAATTGATATTTCAAGCTTATAAGAAATGTAACATTTCAATTTCTCTTTAAGTGTGGTCTTGTCAGAATGTAAATGATATTTTTATCTGAGAACATGGTCTTTTCTTTCCTCTTCAGAGCAATTGAAGACAAATATTTATTGCTAGCTATCTTTCTGCTGCAGTTTATTGCCTGCCATTCTCGAATGGTTCAGAGAGTATATTTAAAATGAACCTTTTTTTGTTTTTCAGGGACTTTGCATGATTTGGTTTTTGTCATTTGAAAGTAGATCACTCACTCTTTGAGGTTCAAATTTCTTTCCCAACATTCATTCTTAAAATTTTCTCAAGTAAGAAACTTGTGAGCCATGGTGGATTTTAAAAGCAGACAATCTCTTTTCTCCCAAAGATTTCCTTTTAAAAAAACATGAGAAGTTCCCTTCATGGTTTAGGAGTTAACCAACCTAACAAGGATCCATGAGGATACAAGTTCAATCCCTGGCCTCGATCAGTGGGTTAAGGATCCAGTGTTGCTGTGAGCTCTGGTATAGGTCACAGACACCGCTCAGATCCAGGGTTGCTGTGACTATGGTGTAGGCTGGCAGCTGTAGCTCTGATTCAATCCCTAGCCTGGGAACCTCCATATGCCATGGGTGTGGCCCTAAAGAGCAAAAAAAAAAAAAAAAAAAGAAAAGAAAAAAGAAAGAAAGAAAGGGAGAGATTGGTATTAAGTATATTATCAGTAATACAGGAAAAACTGACCATGGGAAATCAAAAAGAAATAAAGTACTCATTTTTATTATTATTATTTGTAATTACTTCTTATACTCACTTACATAATGGTGATTTAATGCTTGCCTGGAGAGTTCCAAAGACCAGAGACTGTAAATGAATCTGTCCCTAACTGATAGAGAGCAGGAATAAAGGATTGTTTGGGGAATGGATGGCACTTGTAGAATATGGCAGGGAAGGATGTGTGTGGATTTCCTCTGGATCAGACTCCAAATTAAGCAACTGTGTTAACTTGGAAGGAGCAGAGACTAATTAGAAAAGCTAGAGAAGCTTTTGACCCACCAGCATTGTGGTCCACAGGGAAGCAGGGGCAGAGCACTGTGAAGGCAGCAACTGGCAAGGAATTCCCAGTGACGAGGTATTTTCAAAGAACCCACAGCTTTGCCCCACAAGATAATGAGCCCATAACTGTACATCTGCCACATCCAAGGTCACCAATACTACATTTCTATCTGAATATCAAGAAAGCTTTTCATCTCATCTTCTCCGATACTGGAAGGGCTAAAATACAGCTAGAGAGTAGAGGATGATTGGAATGAAAGAGAGTGTGTCCCTAACTCCCTTCCCAGTGCTTTCCTTGGACATGGCCAGGCCCTGTACTTCACATTAGAGATCTTGCTCTGGCCTTCCCCTGGCATCAGCCCTCTCTATGGGGCAAGGAATCAATGGGCACAAGGAGCATGCCCACTGGGAGACAGAGTCCCCTCTTCTAGACCACATTCAAGGTACTTAGGACCCAGAAGGACCCAAATGGCCCACAACGTACTTTCAGGCCTATGTTGGCCTCTTCATATCTGCCCCACCATGAATGGACCATGTCAGATGTATGCATACCCCTCAGCTCAGGAACATGCCACTGGGGAGCTGTTGGCTGGCTGGAAGGCAGAGCTTGGGTGTTCAGGCTGGGGTAGCCATTGATAATGGGGTTTGAAAGTCCTTTCTCCTGGGGCTCCTCACTTTGTTTCATGGAACTCTAGGGTATCTGGGGTTCTCACTTCAAACCTAGTCTTCCACATTGTTAGAAATGTAGAAGATATAATCACAACTTACTCATCTTATTTATACCCAGTCTAATGTATGCCTAAGCTGGGGAAGAAATTTCCAAATTGGATATGATTATAGATTTTTAGATGCTCTAAGACTGGACTTACTTTAATATGTAAAGTGACTATTTATTAACTTAAAGTAAGCTAAGGATAGTTTTATTACCCCAAAGTAACAAGGATAAACCATAGAAGCTGTTTCAGGATTTGACTCATTGATAGAAATAATTATTTAATAGTAGAGATAAAGGATGTTTGGTTTTTTGTTTGGTTTTCAGGCTTGCATACTAGGAAACTCTTTGGTTAATCAAGAACCCAGTGTTCATTTTGTTTTTTTTTTTTTTGTGGGGTGGGGTAGGGAGTGAATCATTCTCTTACTCAACCTGTGATGTTAGCATCTGTCCAAGATATATAGACTTGAGATTAGTCATACTGAATGCAGTTTTTAAAAAGGTAATTGTCCTAAACTTAGCCTAAGGATTTTTTTTCTTTCTTAACTTGTGAATATTTCATTAGATTGTGGAGAATTGAAATAAGAAGAATGGAATTCTATTAACCATTAGTTAGTCTCTAGGAGTCATAAGCAGTTGAACATGGTTTCATGATTAAAGACAAATAGGACATAAATCCTGAGATCTGTCTTCCTAGACATTTTACCTATAGTGTAGTTGTTTCCACACTGAGGTGCATATACCCTTGAAGAGTATAAGACACAATCTTCTGATAGGTCCAAAGAAACTAAGATAACTTAATTTTGCAGTTACTTTTTAACAATTATATGTAGACACTTCCCTGGGTTTAACTGTCAGAAGGAAATCAGTGCAGAGGTTCTGAGGGAAGGTAGGAGTTCTACAAAGCAGCACATTATCAGCACCATGTGGATGCTTATGTTATCTATTTTAATTAAATTAACCCTAACCAAATCCACAGTTGACCTAAGGAGAAAGCTATAGAGAAATATCAAATCAGAGAAATTCCCAATAATATAAGAAGAGAAGAAAATCACAGCTGTTTATTTTCCTATTATGAACTAAGCACAAAACATTATAAATTCATGTCACTCTAGAGAAATCTAACAAGAGATTGGCTTCCAAATAGAAATTATCAACATAATGTATAATGTACTTTACATCCTGCATTATTATTGATGAAATCACCCAGAGTGAATACCATGCTTTGATATATTAATGATAATATGAAGCCATCACAACCAGAAAGATGCTTTAAAAATTGTATTGCAGCCATCCTCATTCTTTTTAAAATGTGTGTTTCCTACATACATTTTATAATGTACAAAATATATTCATTTAGTCACATTAGTGTATAATTTATAAATACTTAACTGTACATTCATTGAAAGTGGATACCTCAATTAAAATTTTGATTTTGAGGTATATGATATATGATCAAGAGTTTTGAGACCATGATTAGAAAGGCCTGAAGAATATTTTAAAATATTTGGAATCTATGCATAATAGGAATTCTAGAAGGAGTAGAAAAAGATAAGGGGATGGAAAATATATTTGAAGAAATTATCACTGGAAACTTCCCAAATCTAAAGGATACTGAGTTCAAGATAAAGGAAACACAGAAGGCCCCAAACAAGTTGAACCCAAATAGACCCACACCAAGACACATTATAATGAAAATGGCAAAAGTTAATGATAAAGAGAGGATCCTAAAGGGAGCAAGAGAAAAGCAGAATGTTACCTATAAGGGAACCCCCATAAGGTTATCAGCTGATTTCTCTACAGAAACTCTACAGGCCAGGAGGGAATGGCAAGAGATATTTAAAGTGCTAAAAGGAAAAAATATGCAACCTAGAATTCTCTATACAGCAAGAATATCATTTAAAATAGAAGGGGAAATAAAAATTTTTTCCAGCAAACAAAAGCTAAAAGAATACAGCAATACAAAACCCAGGCTAAACGAAATATTGAAAGGGCTTCTCTAAACCAAAAATAAAGGATGATTGAGGAAACCACAATCAGAGAACAGTCACTCAAATAAGCCAGCATACAGATTTAATCATGAACATGTTTAAAACAAAATTTAAAAGAAAAAAAAGAGTCATCAAAATCATAAAATGTGGGCAAGGGAAGTAAGGAAATTAATAGACTCTTTGTTAAAAAAATTTTGTTTGTTTTTCTTCTTAATTTTAGTATAGTAATGAAGGGTTTGAACCTATAGGACCGTCAGGCTAAAACACACAATTATAGGAAAGGGTTAGCATACTTAAAAAACAGGGCACCCACAAACCAAAACCAAACATTGCATTCGCAAAAAATGGAAAAAAAAAAAGAAACAGAAAATAATCGGAGACCATACCAAAAAAAAAAAAAAAAAAAAAAAAAGGAAGAATGGAAAACCATAGAATCAACTGGAACACGAGGTTTAAAATGGCAATAAATAATCATCTATAATCATCTATGAATTATCACCTTAAATGTCAATGGACCGGATGCTCCAATCAAAAGACACAGAGTGGCTGAGTGGATAAAAAAGCAAAAACCTTCAATCTTCTGCCTACAAGAAACTCACCTTAGGGCAAAGGATACATATAGATTGAAAGTGAAGGGGTGGGAAAAAATATTTCATGCCAATAGACATGAAAGGAAAGCAGGAGTTGCAATACTCATATCAAACAAAATAGACTTTAAAACAAAAGACATAAAGAAAGACAAATAAGGATACTATTTAATGATTAAGGGATCCATCCAAGAAGAGGATATTACTGTCATCAACATATATGCCCCAAATACAGGAGCACCCAGATACATACAACAAATATTAACAGACATAAAAGGAGAAATCAATGGGAATGCAGTCATAGTAGGAGACTTTAATACCCCACTCACACCAAAGGACAGATCCTCTAGTCAGAAAACCAATAAAGGAACAGAGATCCTAGAGGAAATAATAGAAAAGTTTGACTTAATTGATATCTTCAGGACACTACATCCAAAAAAATCAAAGTACACATTCTTCTCAAGTGCGCATGGAACATTCTCAAGAATCGACCACATATTGGGTCATAAAGCTAACCTCAAGAAATTTAAAAGTATAGAAATTATTTCAAGTATCTTCTCTGACCACAATGCTATGAAACTAGAAATTGACCACAGGAAAAGAAATGAGAAAAAACCTGCTACATGGAGACTAAAAAACAAGCTACTAAAAAACCAATGGGTCAAAGAGGAAATCAAGAAGGAAATTTAAAAATACCTTGAAACAAATGATAATAAAGACACAACCTCTCAAAATCTATGGGAGCTGCAAAAGCAGTGCTCAGAGGGAAATACATAGTGATACAGGCCTTCCTCAAAAAAGCAGAAAGATCGCAAATTGACAGCTTAACCCTCCACCTAAATGAATTAGAAAAAGAAGAGCAGGAGTTCCCGTCGTGGCGCAGTGGTTAACGAATCCGACTAGGAACCATGAGGTTGCAGGTTTGGTCCCTGCCCTTGCTCAGTGGGTTAACAATCCGGCGTTGCCGTGAGCTGTGATGTAGGTTGCAGACGTGGCTCGGATCCCGCGTTGCTGTGGCTCTGGCGTTAGGCCGGTGGCTACAGCTCCGATTCAACCCCTAGCCTGGGAACCTCCATATGCTGCGGGAGTGGCCCAAGAAATAGCAACAACAACAATAACAAAAATAAATAAATAAATAAATAAAAAGAAAAAGAAAAAGAAGAGCAAAGAAGACCTAAATTCCACAGAAGGAAGGAAATTATAAAGATCAAAGAGGAAATCAATAAAATAGAGATTCAAAAAACAATAGAGAAAATTAATAAAATCAAGAGCTGGCTAGAGTCAATAAGAAGAGGAGAGAAAGAACCCAAATAAACAAAATGAAAAATGAAAAAGGGGAAATCACAATGGATACAGCAGAAATAACAAAAAAAAAAAATAAGAGAATACTATGAACAACTATACACCAACAAATTTGACAATCTGGAAGAAATGGACAACTTTCTAGAGACTTACAGCCTGCCAAAACTGAATCAAGAAGAAACAGACCAACTCAACACACCGATCACTAGAAATGAAGATGTCATAAAAACACTCCCTACAAATAAAAGTCCAGGACCAGATGGCTTCACAGTCGAATTCTACCAAACATGTAAAGAGGATCTGGTGCTCCTTCTCCATAAACTTTTTCAAAAGGTTGAAGAAGAAGGGACACTCCCAAAGACATTCTATGATGCCACCATCACCCTAATTCCAAAACCAGACAAAGATACCACCAAAAAAGAAAACTATCAGCCAATATCTTTGATGAATATAGATGCAAAAATTCTCAACAAAATCTTAGCCAACCGAATCAAACAACATATCAAAAAGATCACACACTATGACCAGGTAGGGTTCATCCCAGGTGCACAAGGATGGTTCAACACATGCAAATCAATCAACATAATACACCACATTAACAAAAGAAAAGTCAAAAACCATATGATCATCTCAATAGACGCAGAAAAAGCATTTGACAAAGTCCAACATCCATTCATGAACAAAACTCTTGCCAAAGTGGGTATAGAAGGAACATTCCTGAACATAATAAAAGCCATTTATGACAAACCCACAGCAAATATAATACTCAATGGAGAAAAACTGAAAGCCTTCTCACTCAAATCTGGAACAAGACAGGGATGCCCACTCTCACCACTGCTATTCAACATAGTTTTAGAAGTCCTAGCCATAGCAATTAGACAAACAGAAGAAATAAAAGGCATCCAAATAGGAAGAGAAGATGTAAAACTGTCACTGTATGCAGATGACATACTATACATATAGAACCCTAAGGACTAAACCCAAAAAATACTTGAACTGATTAATAAATTCAGCAAAGTAGCAGGATATAAGATTAACATTCAGAAATCAGTTGCATTTCTGCACACTAACAATGAAATATAAGAAAAGGAATACAGAAAGACAATACCTTTTAAAATTGCACCTCAAAAAATCAAATACCTCAGAATACACCTGACCAAGGAGGTAAAGGACATATGCTGAGAACTATAAAACTTTAATCAAAGAAATCAAAGAAGATGTAAAGAAATGGAAAGACATCACATGCTCCTGGGTTAGAAAAATCAATATTGTAAAAATGGCCATGCTACCCAAAACAATCTACAGATTCAATGCTATCCCTATCAAATTACCCATGACATTTTTCACAGAACTACAACAAACAATCCAAAAATTTATATGGAACCATAAAAGACCCAGAAATGCTAAAGAAATCCTGATAAACAAAAGTCAAGCAGGGGGCATATCTCTCCCAGACCTCAGGCACTATTACAAAGCCACAGTCATCAAAACAGTGTGGTACTGGTACCAAAACAGACATACAGACTAATGCAACAGAATAGAGAACCCAGAAATAAACCCAGACACCCACGGTCAATTAATCTTTGACAAAGGAGGCTAGAACATAAAAGAGGAAAAAGAAAGTCTATTCAGAAAGCATTGCTGGGAAACCTGGACAGCTGCAAACAAATCAATGAAACTAGAACACACCCTCACACCACACACAAAAATAAACTCAAAATGGATGAAAGACCTAAATACAAGACAAGTCACCATCAAATTGCTGGAAGAGAACATAGGCAAAACACTCTCTGACATCAACCTTATGAATATTTTCTCAGGTCAGTCTCCCAAAGCAACAGAAATAAGAGCAAAAATAAACCAATGGGACCTAATCAAAGTGACAAGCTTCTGCAAGCAAAGGAAACCAAAAGGAAAACAAAAGGACAACTTACAGAATGGGAGAAAATAGATTCAATCAATTCAACCAACAAGGGCTTAATATCTAGCATACATAAGCAACTTAGACAACTCAACAGCAAAAAAAAGCCAACAACCCAATTGAAAAATGGGCAAAAGACCTGAACAGACTGTTCTCCAAGGAAGATGTACAGATGGCCAACAAGCACATGAAAAAATGCTCAACATTGCTGATTATAAGAGAAATGCAAATCCAAACTACCATGAGATACCCCTTCACACCAGTCACAATGGCCATCATTAATAAGTCCACAAATAACAAGTGCTGGAGGGGGTGTGGAGAAAAGGGAACCCTCTTGCACTGCTGGTGGGAATGTAAACTGGTACAGCCACTATGGAGAACAGTTTGGAGATTCCTTAGAAACCTATACATAGAACTTCCATATGACCCAGCAATCCCACTCTTGGGCATACATCCAGACAAAACTCTACTTAAAAGAGACACATGCACCTACATGTTCACTGTAGCACTATTCACAATAGCCAGGAAATGAAAACAACCCAATTGTCCATTGACAGATGATTGGATTTGGAAGATGTGGTATATATACACAATGGAATACTACTCAGCCATAAAAAAGAATGACATAATGCCATTTGCAGCAACATGGTTGGAACTAGAGACTCTCATACTGAGTGAAATGAGTCAGAAAGACAAAGACAAATACCATATGATATCACTTATAACTGGAATCTAATATACAGCACAAATGAACCTTTCCACAGAAAAGGAACTCATGGACTTGGAGAATAGACTTGTGGCTGGAGGGGAGGGAGGAAGTGAGAGGGATTGGGAGCTTGGGATTATTGGATACAACTTGGAATGGATTTACAAGGAGATCCTGCTGAGTTGCATTGAGATTTATGTCTAGATACTTATATTGCAACAGAACAAAGGGTGGGGGGAAAATGTATGCATGTAAGAGGAACTTGTTCCCCATGTTGTACAGCGGAAGAAAATTAAATAATAAAACAAGGGGAAAAAAAGGAAAAAAAAAGAAAAAATATTTGGAAGAAAAAAAATATAGCACATAAGCTCAAGTACGCTTGAACTTGTAAGATAAATGAATGTCTTATTATACTTATGTTAACTCATTTCCTCTGCTTCTGGCTAACCCAAAGGCAAATTTTCTATCTATAAATTTGTAGTTCACTTAGGATTTTTTTTTTTTTTTGTCTTTATAGGGCCACACCTGTGACATATGGAGGTTCCCATGCTAGGGGTTGAATCGGAGCTGTAGCTACTGGCCTATGCCACAGCCACAGCATTGCCTAATCTGAGCCGCATCTACAACAAACACCACAGCTCATGGCAACTCCAGATCCTTAACCCACTGAGGGAGGCCAGTGATTAAACCTGCATCCTCATGGATACTAGGTAGATTGGTTTCCACTGAGCCGCAATGAGAACTCCCTGGGATTATTGAAACAATATAAAATCTCAATCAGAAGGATTTAGGCAGTCCTCAGAGAAAAACAGAAATACAGTACTTGTAACAATGTCTGCACCCTAGCTTTCATACAGGTATTGAAGAGGAGCTAACTCATAAATACACGGTTTATTTTTAATGGATAGCTAGTTGCCTTTTAACTTGCTTTGTGAATTGAAGGTTCTAGCTATTAATTTGTATTGCAGAGTGGCAACAAGTGGGTCTCAAGAGATGTATTTTATGCTGTGGCTAAAATGTTTCTACTTGGTTGTGCATGTAGAGGCAATGAGGATATCATTAAAATATAAAAATGTACATTGTTTCTTTTTATTGTTCTGTTTGTTCCTTTGTTATAGGCACTACAATGGATAATTTTATGGGTTTTGTAATAAATTAGTTTGGGAGATATAAAATGACTATAGATATTTGGGGTTGTAGAGTATGATATTAGATCAATATCCTATAGACAGAGAATGACACTGAAACACAAAAGCACTGAATGGCATAATTGTGTACCTTGACTGAAATATTTCAAAATTAAGGTAAACACCTAGATATAGAAAATCACAAAATACTTTTGTTTTCAAAATAAATTTTTTTCTGCACATCTTAAGATAAAAGGTTTTAGGACATAACATCAAAGATTTCTTTGTTTCTGTCTTCTGTTTTTAACTATCCAATTTTACCACATAATTGAGGGATAAATAGCAAATAGATGCAAAGATTACTTTATAATAAGGTAGGACTATGCACAACATAACTGTGGAAAATAAATATATCTTTTATATGCTGGAAGCACTTTAAAATTATGTTTTAGTAATCAGTGTATTTCTGTATTGATGTTCTGAATGCTCTTTCATCTCCCAGGTATTCTATTTTGTAGCATAATTCAAAGCGTATCTCTGAGAAAAGCTGATATATTTGGATATGTATGAATACAGCTGAACTTTTGAGTGTTTTGCTAGTGGGAATTGGATAAATTATTTTCGAGTATTCACTTTAATTTTCTTCAATGCTGATACTATTCTTTAAAATATCAGAGCAGTGCTCACTTTCAGAGTTAAGAGATAAAGTGATAAAACGCTTAAGATTACCTAGTTTTGTGAATTTCTGGATAAAAGAAAAGTGCGAATGTTCAAAGTTACTTGACTCTGTCCAGTATAATTGATAGATTTGTAAACCAGTCAGATTTCAATTTATTTTTACTTAATAGGACATCTGGTTTTACAAATTTATTCTTTTTTTTAATCTTTCCTCACATGTAATGAAGCTTGTTGTGCCTGACAGTTTTGTCTGTATTCTATTTTAATACTTTAATTATATGCAGCATGCTGCTTCATTATAGTGACACTTCTTTGTTCAGTAATATATTCTAGCTATTGTGGTCTAGAAAATTTCAGAAACATCCACTACTTTTATTTGTCTCAAAAATAATAATATTCTAAGGCTTAAGTATTGTTTTATTGTAATCACCTCTTCTGAACTTTTATGCGTTTAGTAAATTATGCATTTACTTTCTATATGCTACTACTTTTAATTCATAACGCATCTTAATAAGAAGTAATTATAAAGGAAAAGGAAATTGTCCAAAAAATTTCTTCAGAAGAATTAAAAAATTCTCATCTCCTTCATTTAGATCATTCTCTTCCACAGGCCTCCTTACAGAGATCCAACAGATTGGCAGCTCTGCAACTGCCAGGAACACTGAGTTATATTATGTGGGCAGAATGGAAAGGGTTCAAGAAATTGATTTTGGAAAAAAATAGAACCAGGCTGTGTAATTTTAAAGTTATGTTGAATGTGCAGAATGTGAATTTTCAAGAAAATCGAGTTTAAGTAAATAATGCCAGAAACTAGGTAACTATGTCTGTGCGTGACTGTGTGTGTGTGGGTCTGTGTATGTGTTTAATTGAAAAGATTTTAGTATGTTATCCCCAACAACTGCCAACCCCTTTCTTCCTCTTGATTCTCCATAGTAATGTGAATGTTATTTTCTGGGCATCTTATTTCACATCTGGACCATACAGAAAACTGTTTTAGAATCAATGATGTAAGTCAATTCCCCACTTCATTTTAAAGAAAGAACCAAAAATGTTATATTGAAATTGCTCTCAAGTACTCTTCAGCTTTTTATTAGAATCATATGCCAAAAGAATTATTTTTATAGCTCTGTTGAGAGTCCTCTATTCTTTCTTCATGTAAGGAAACTTATAGAAAAAATTCTGGATCCTGGTTAATTTCTGGCATTAAAAAAAAAAGTTATAAGGATGGCACTGGAGAAGGAGGAAGTCCAGTTGTGTTTGGCTTCTCTTCCGTGTGCTAATAGTACGCTGGTCTGGTATATTTCAAATGAGTGTATGTTACGGAAAGATTTTTATCTACTGGATGTTAGATTTAATAATAATAAAAAAGAATACCTTCTCCTGAAGCTTTCTAAACAATCTCTGGGACTGAATTTATTGCTCTCTCAGGGAATATGCTGTCCTGTAACGTTACAGAGTAGTCAGAAGGAACGATTTTTTCTGTGGGGCTGCCACCCTCCCCAAAGGGCCATCTTTAAGCCAAGAAACTATAGGAAGAGATTGGTTTCCAAGTGCTTCTTTAAGAAAGCTTCTTTAGTAACAACCCTGTAATAACGTAAAGTATTACACTGTTAAAATAGAGTAAATAGTTAACATTTTATTGAAATTGTTTGAGTAAAGGATGACCTAATGGATTATCTTCTTCTTGCTTCCATGTTTCCACCTAATTTTTATTTAATTATTTATTTAAATTTAACTTTCATGATGACAAACCGAACATACATATTTACCACCCTTTTATTCTCAAATCCTCAAAATCTCATGGAAATGACAGTGAAGATTTTAAGGGATGAATTTTTAATGTTATAACAATAGTGAGATAGGCCCATTACAATCCCAATGATTTGTGACATTTCTGGATAAAAGAATATGGAAAGGAATAATATTCCTTATAATAATGTGGGGACCAAAAACCTACATCCTTGATCTGGAAAAGTATGAAATAGTGTCAAAGGCTGTTTTTCTTAGCAGAAGAGTGCAAGCCAGGAGTCAGTTGGTGGAGGGAAATGAATGGACAGAAATCAGATTTGTTCCTAAAACTCTCTTGGGAACAGAGCTCATAGTTGTCCACCCTTTCACTTCCCCCTTGTATACAAAGTATGATTTCTAAGTCGAAAATTGGGAGACTGCTGTCTAAAATCTTTAATCAGTGTTTCTTCGGGGAGAGCTTGCTTTCCTGATGTGAAAGTAGGCATCATTGAATTAAACCTTTCTCCTTTTGTACGTGGAGAGGGCCTTGCTGCCTGCTCCCTTAGATTCTGCATTCCACATTCCAATCAGTCCAACTATGCAGGAGAGAAGACTTGGTGAAAATAAACATATAAAGAGAGGGAAGAAACCACACCAATTAAGTATGTAATTCAATCTAGTTTTCCATTCAGATAATCACTGGCTATTTGAAGTGAAATACGCAAAACAGAAATCCAAAATGAGCACATAGAATAACTGATACAATTTGAAGCAAGCATGATTCATGGAACAGAAAGACCCTTTTTAAAATACCTTAATTAGGGGAGTTCCCATCATGGCACAGTGGAAACAAATCTGACTAGGAAACATGAGGTTGCAGGTTCAATCCCTGGCCTCGCTAAGTGGGTTAAGGATCGAACGTTGCCATGAGCTGTGGTGTAAGTCACAGATGTGGCTTGGATCTGATGTTGCTGTGGCTGTGGTGTAGGCCAGTGGCTACAGTTCCAATTAGACCCCTAGCCTGGGAACCTCCATATGCCGTGGGTGTGGCCCTAAAAATACAAAAACAAAACAAAACAAAAAACTTCATTAGAAACATAAAAAAACATGATATTTACATAATTAGAACATAAAGAGAATAAGATATTCATAAAACTAGAAAATATCATTTTGAAAAAAGTTTATGGACATGATTGGGAAAACTTAATGCAGTAGAATAAAGTCAAAGAAATTTTCCAAAATTTAGATCAAAATACAAAGAAATGAAAACAGGAGATACGTGTTAAGCAAAGATGGAAAATCAATTTAGGAAGCTGAACATAGGTCTAATTTTGTAGATCCAGGGAAAATAGAGAAATTGGAGCCAATAACAAGTAACTCTTCACATTGAACTAAAATAATAAGTACCAGCACAATGAATGCAAAGCAAGATATATCCAGATAAATTCTAGTGAAATCTGGATGTAGAGCAAATCCCCAAATCCCTAAGAGAGGTAACATGTTAACCGTGAAGAAACAAAGATTACATTGCCTTCAAACTTCTCAGCAACAGTATAAAAAATTCCCTGAAGAAATGAACATATCTTTATGTTTCTGGGAATACAGGAATTTGAAATTAGACTTCTATTACCAGCCAAATTTTATTCAAGTATGAGGACAATTTTTAAGACATAGGCTCAAAATAATGTTTTTCTTATTCCTTTCATGAAAATTTCCTGAAGTTGTTCTATGTGGCAAATGAAAAGTGGATATGAAAAGAAAACTTAGCCTCCAAGAAAGAAAGGAAGGAAAGAAGGGGGAGCAGGAAAAGTAGTCCCAGGAGGTAGCTTGCAGCAGGCCTGGAAAGCAATTAGCCCAGCTTAGAACAAGAAATCACAGTGCTCCAAAAAAAAGTCTTCAAGAAGCATGGGAATAAATTTCAATCACAATATGGAAAGTTTCTGATCATATAGTGAAAATCTTTATACTTCTCACAAGAAAAACAATGAACTATTCCAAAAAAAAAAAATGAAAGAGAAAAAAAACTTCCGTAAATATAAAACATCTAAATGTGACATGATTTTGAATAATTGATCAAATATGTCAAAGCAAGTCCATTTGACTGTGATCCTAGAACAGTCTCCATAGTATGACACATTTTTGGTAAAGCACAGTAACATTTTTTTCTACTTGATTCTATAGTGAATAACATTTATATTATTTTGTTATTGTAAACGCTCTTCATTTTCCAGTTCTTGTAATCAATTAGACACAAGATATTGGAGAATTTATATACAACAGATGGCATTATTGCCCAAATTCTTCATCCCTGCATATATAATCACCCTTCTCATATGTGACTGGGTCTTCCTGGAAAGGAAGAATATATTTCTCTCATTCTTTGGCTTTGACTTTGGAGATGTGACTTGGTTTGGACAATTGAATGAAATCAAATGACAGGGAGCCACTTTGATCCCAGGCTTTAAGAGGTCCTACATGTTTCATTTTCTTTTATGACCCCCTCTTGTCAAATAATGATGTCAAAAGATAGTTGTCCAATATCAGCATGGATCCCAGAATGGGGAATGGACAAGCACAAATCTCAGGGAGAACCTGAGACCAGCAGGATCTTTAGATCAAAGCTGAGCTCCTCCATGGAGCCCACCTGAGATCTCCTGACACTAGCACCCTTCACTGACATTCAGAAGTTGGGGAAATAAATATATGTATATTGTGTGTCATGGAGGTTCGTCACTGTTGTACAGACTAACTGTAGTTTTCACTGACTGACAGGTTCACCACCATATAACAGAATGTGTTGCAAACAGAAATAAAATTTTGATAGTGGAACTGTAGAGGCAAGAAGAGATGTAAAAAGAGTTGTATAGCTTTAATGCGTAAATCTTCTAAACAAACATCAGTTTTAAAGAAATTGGTTAAGGTTGTAAAGATAATCAATAGAAAGAGGAAAATATTTAAGAAAATTTAGAAGGCAACGAGAGTAAGAGGAGATAGTTTTTTAGAGATCATTTTCTCATTTACAACTCATAAATTAGTATCAATAATGAATAGAATAAAAGCCATGGACTAAATTATTGTACATCCACAAAATTATATATGTATTATATAATATATATCTATTATGTAATATACATGTAGCAGGTAGATAAAAATAAGATACCAAAATAAATAAATAATTGTATTTAACTATGCATAATTATAATAACTGCTTTATTTCTTTAAGACATAAATTAAATATCTCTAGTAGGAGCACCTATAAAGAGATTACAAATTTCAAAAATGTTTATTCAGTAAAATGGATCCATGAATAGATTTTGGTTGTTCTCTAGCTCTGCGTAACTTAACCAAAACATTTTAAATATCATGGTGTCTTGTGTATAGCTTCTAACTTTGAGAAAATATTAACATCAGTTACAGCTACAGTTATCTGAAGATAACTCTGTCATTCATTTTACTGAGATTACATGAGACCTCCTTTATCTTCTGAAACACAGAAGGAGAGTTAATAAGGGTAGGGAAGTAAGTTGCTATATAAACTCCAATCATTATACTCAGGGCCAAATTAAACAATTAAGTAGATGGGGTTACACTTATACTTAGTCTTAACAGATATTTAGACCAATTCAAAAGTCATTGGATTTTATTAAAAGGAACTAAATTCTTTTTCTGCATTAATCTGATAATAGTATACTACATCAATGCAGTTTCTAATCAGAGCCATTCCTCTCTGACACAGGACCATTTGTTAGAGCGCTTGTTATGGAAATAGCCAATTATTTTAATCAGGTTCATTGCAGATGATGGAAGTTGTTGCCCTGAAGGCTTACTTTTACAGTGTGAAATTACATGGTAAGTAATTGATGGAATCGAGACTTCAATCTTAGTGTATATTAAAAGACATTAATAATAAAATTCACCTTTTAAATACGTATGTGTGTGTTTAAAGTCATCCTTCTCACACAGGAGCAAAGAGAGCTAGAAAAAATTACTCCATGCTTTTTATATGAAAATCACAACCTTTTAAATCCTAAGAATTCAGGAAACATACACATCTATGTACTTAAGAACTTACAACTGAAAAATGTTTGGAAAATAAGAACTATTAGGGAAGGTAGAGGTAACCCCAGTTATAGTTTAATAACATTCAATATTCTGATAGTCAACCATATCAGAAAAAAATGCAATTTGGAACCAGAAATATATGAGCAATAGAAAATCTTGCAGTTGCGTTACTTTTTTTCCATTCATCTTCATTTAAGGGTTCCTGCAAAGGCTTTCTTGAGTGATGAAAACAACCTGCAAAGCAGGAGGTGAACCACTGTGAAAAAATTAGTATTTTTGTCATTTTTATGAATACAGCTCCTTCTATTAGTGTGTTTTATTAAACTACTCAGTCTTGCCAATAAGGCCTGCCTCATTTCATTTGGGCTGAATGGCTCTCACTTTGGGGTGTAAATGTAAAAGAAAACAAACCTTCTCTGATGCGAATTGGAGAAGGCTGATGTCCCTCATTAATTTTGTGGGCTGATAAATAAGTGGGTGATAATAAAAAGAACCTTGACATGATCGCTGTCTTCAACATCTTTGTTGAGGCATAATTGCTATACAATAAAATATACATATTCAAAATGTGCGATATGATACATTTTGACATGTGCATGCACCTATCAAACCATCCCCTTAAGACATTGAACATTTCCATCACTCTCAGTGGTTTCTCTGTACACCACTATAATCCCTCCCATCTGTCCCTCCAGCTTCATCCCAGACAACCACTGATTTTCTTCCTGTCTTTATAGATTAGTTTGTTTTTCCAGAAATTTTTATAAGTAGAATTTTAAAATACTTCTTTTGGCTGTGTTCTTTCATTCAGCATAATTATTTTGAGAACCCTTCATGTTGTTGCCTGTGTCAGTAGTTCATTTTTCTCTGTTGCTGAGTAGTAACTGTATGGACATATAATTTGTTTAGCCATTCTCTGATGGATGTTGTGTTTTTCCTAGTTTTGGCTTTTACGAATAAGCTATTATGAATATGCATACTTGTCTTCATAAGGACATAGGTTTTTACTTCTCTTGGATCAATATATAGGAGTGGATCAGCTAGATGATATGGTAAATACATGTTTAAGTACTGAAGAGACTGTCAAACTATATTCCAAACTAATTGTATTATTTTACATTCTGACCAGCAGTATATGAGAGTTCAATTCTTCTACATCTTTACCAACACTTGGTATAGACAGTCTTTTTGTTTGTTTGTTTTTCCCCCTGTTTTTGGTTAACCTGGGCTAGGAATCAAATCCGAGCCTCACTTGTGACCTATGCCGCAGCTGCAGCAATACCAGATCCTTTAACTCACTGTGTGGGCCGGGGACCAAACCTGCATCCTGGCTCTGCAGAGACACTGCCAATCCCGTTGTGCCACACCAGAAACTCTAGAGTCAGTCTTTTTAATTTCAGCCATATAATAATTAGTATAGTGATATCTTTTTGGGGTTTTAATTTACATTTCTTTATTGACAAATGATGTCAAATATCTTTTCATATATTTTCCTATTCATATATTTTTTCTTTTTTCTGAGGTTGAAATCTTGTGACTAGTTTTTTGGTGTTACTTGTTTTCTTATTGAGCTTTGAGAGTTCTTTATATATTCTGGATACAAGTGTTTTATAATATATCTGATTTGCAAATATATTTTCCCAGTATGCGGATTGTCTGTTCATTCTCTTAAAATTGATTTTGAAAAACACGTTTGTAATTTCGTTAATGTGTAAGATATCAATGTTGGTGGCTCATGCTTTTGATGTTGTATCTAAGAAATCTTTGCCTATCATTTTTGGGCCTTTTGGCTAAGATCAAGTGTAGAAATCTTTGCCTAAATTGAGCCCCCCAAAGATTTCTTTTTTTTCTTTTTTTTTTTTTTTTTTTTTTTTTTTGTCTTTCTGTCTTTTCCGTGGCTGCACTTGCAGCATATGGAGGTTTCCCAGACCAGGGGTCTAATTGGAGCTACAGCTGCCGGCCTAAGCCAGAACCATAGCAATGCCAGATCTGAGCCACATCTGCAACCTATACCACAGCTCATGGCAATGCCGGATCCTTAACCCACGGAGCAAGGCCAGGGATCGAACCTACAAGCTCATGGTTCTTATTCGGATTCAATAACCACTGAGCCACGATGGGAACTCCCCAAGATTCTTTCTGATAATTTCTTATAGGTTTTAGTTTTACACTAAAGTCTACAATTAATTTTGAGTTAATTTTTGTACATGGTATGAGATATGGACCTGAATTTGGGGTTGGTTGGTTTGTTTGTTTTGTCATGTAGTTATTTAAATAGTTGCTCTGGAATCATTTGTTGAAAACACTACATCTATCTCCAGAATTACTTTTACATGTTTTGTAATCATGATGTGCCTTTGTATAGTTTACTTCATGTTTCTAGTGCTTGAAGTTTGTTGGATTGCCTGGATCTATGGATATGATTTTCATCATGTTTGGAAAAATTTTGCCCACTATCTAATCAAATATTTTTCTGCCCACTCTTTTCAGGGACTCCAATCACATCTATTTTAGGCTACCCATGTATATGTGTCCCACTTTTCACTGATGTCCAGTTTGAGATTTTTTTTTTCTTTTCTGTTTTATTCTGTATGGTTTCTATTATATCTTAAACATTTACCAATCTTTTATTCTGTAATATCTAATTTGCTTCATTTTCTTCTAGTGTATTTTTATCATACATATTGTAGTTTTCATTCCAGAAATTCATTTTGGGTCTTTTCTTATATATTTTTCATGTATATACTTAACATCCTCAGTGTATGAAATATAGCTATAATAACATTTTAATGTCCCTGTCTGGTCATTCTAAAATCTGCCCTGTTTCTTGCCTTTTTTTTTTTTTTTTTTTTGGTCTTTTTGCCATTTCTTGCACCACTCCCGAGGCATATGGAGGTTCCCAGGCTAGGGGTCGAATCGGAGCTGTACTCCCTGGCCTATGCCAGAGCCACAGCAACACGGGATCCGAGCCGCGTCTGCAACCTACACCACAGCTCACGGCAAAGCCGGATCCTTAACCCACTGAGCAAGGCCAGGGATCGAACCCGCAACCTCATGATTCCAGGTCAGATTCGTTAACCACTGTGCCACCATGGGAACTCCCTTGCTTTTTTCACATGTCTATTGATCCTGACCAAATTTCAAACATGAACCTTACCCTGTTGAGTGCTCAATTTGCTGTATTCCTGTACATCTTCATGAGCTTAGTTCTTGTACATGGTTAAATTGCTTGAAAATGGTTTGATTCTTCTGGGGCTTACTTTTAAGATTTCTTAGGCAGGACCAATGAGGTGTTTAGTCCAGGACAAATCTACTCCTCACAATTGCGTCAAGTTCCTTCTGAGAGTTCTTTGCTCCATGCCCTAGGAATTTATTTTTCAGTCTAACTGGAAGGAAGTGGCAGTTTTCCTGGCTTGGTGTAATCTCCAGATATTGCTCCCTCTAGTCCATTTAGACAATTCTCCCTTCAGGAGTTTTCCCACTCATGTGGACTGATACGTGCTGGGCTGAATGCCTGAGGGGCATCCAGTGTTTTGCACATGTTCTGCAGGACCCTGTGGGTAGCCTCTTTAGAGCCCTCTCCTCTCAGTCATCTTGTCCTGCAAACTCTAGCCTCCTATGCTCTCCAGACTCTCAGCTCCCTCTTTATAACTCAGAAAGTTGGCCAGGTTCCATCTTCACTGCACCATGGTCTGGAATCTCTCTTAAGGCAGTGAACCAAGGCAGTTGTAAAACTCACCTGGTTTATTATTTTCCTCTCTTTCCTAATGCCCAGTATCTTGAAAACTGTTGTCTCATATATTTTGTTGGCTTTTTTTTTTTTTTTTTTTTTTGGTTGTTTCAGGCAGGAGGGCAAATCTGGTCCCTGAACTATGCCTTGGCCAGAAGCAGAGGTTCTTTGAATCCAAGTGTGTTATCACTTTTGATGAAGACAGGATCCTGATATGCCATCCTTAACAATAAATATGGGAGAAAAAAATAAAATATAAAAAAGTAATGGCTTATAGGCAGGCAGCACTTTTTCTGGCATTGAGGCATGACTTGGTTGTGAAAGCAGATTCTTCCACAGTGGCCTTGACTATAGCAGATGTTTTTGCTGCCTCTAGCCCTGCCTGGAATCCAGAAAACCTCCCATAATTATGTAGGTGAGATTCTGGAGTTGAGGACAATTTAGCCACCCAGCTCTTTCACTTTGATGGAAACTGAAATGCCTAAGAATTTAAAAAAGAAGTTTCTCTACTTTACCAGCCATAATATATGTCTGTCAGCTGTGGAGTACACCATCTCTCAGGCCGAACGTATGGAGAATCAAAGCACTAGTTTAAAAAATAGTAAAAGTCACTGTTTTAGAAAGAAATATACTGACAGTATCTGTTGAATGATCCTGTTCAGTAGATCAAAATTCCCATGGGCTTTGCAATTTTTTATTTTATTTTTTTGTCTTTTTGCCATTTCTTGGGCCGCTCCTGTGGCATATGGAGGTTCCCAGACTAGGGGTCGAATCAGAGCTGTAGCTGCCAGCCTACACCAGAGCCACAGCAATGCAGGATCCGAGCCGCGTCTGTGACCTACACCACAGCTCACGGCAACGCCGGATCCTTAACCCACTGAGCAAGGCCAGGGATCGAACCCACAACCTCATGGTTCCTAGGCAGATTCGTTAACCACTGCGCCACGATGGGAACTCCAACTTTGCAAATTTGAGAATGAATGCTATCTTTCATGCTTCTCCACAGCAGGGTTGTTCTTCTGAAGAATATTGATGAAAACCCTATCCATTTGTTTACTCTGATGATAATCGCAAAAGTAGAAGTATCTTTGTGCAGAAAATCTCATTAAAAATTTACCTACATTTTTATCCAGCCACATAACAAAGAAACACTCAACAATATAAATATGGATTAACCCATATTATCATAATGTAGATAATAGTTTTTTACAGTCCTTAAAGCATATAATTTATTTTCTCCATAAATTGCCATTTAATCCTCATAGTAAATATTTTTTTGTGTCTTTTTTTTTTTGTGTCTTTTTAGGGCCACACCTGCAGCATATTGAGGTTCCCAGGCTAGGGGTCTAATCAGAGACACAGCTGCCAGCCAATACCAGAGCCACAGCAATTATCACATTATCATGCTCCATCATAAGTGAATAGACATAGTTCCCAATTCTACACAGCAGGATCTCATTGCTGATCCATTTCAAAGGCAATAGTCTGCATCTAATAACCCCAACACCCCATCCATCCCACTCCCTCCCCCTCCCCCTTGGCAACCACAAGTCTATTATCCAAGTCCATGAGTTCCTTTTCTGTGGAAAGTTTCATTTGTGCCGTGTATTAGATTCCATACATAAGTGATATCATATGGTATTTGTCTTTCTCTTTCTGATTTATTTCCCTCAGGATGAGAATCTCTAGTTCCATCCATGTTGCTACAAATGGCATTATTTCATTCTTTTTTTACAGCTGAGTAGTATTCCATTGTGTATATATACCACATCTTCCTAATCCAATCCTCTGTCAATGGACATTTGGGTTGTTTCCATGTCTTGGCTATTATGAATAGTAATGAATGTATGGGTGCAAGTGTCTTTTTTAAGGAAAGTTTTGCCCAGATATATGCCCAAGAGTGGGATTGCTGGATCATATGGTAGTTTTATGTATAGATTTCTAACGAACCTCCATACTGTTCTCCACAGTGGTTGTACCCCCTTACATTTCCCACCAACAGTGCAGGAGGTTTCCCTTTTCTCCACACCCCCTCCAGCACTTGTTATTTGTGGACTTATTAAATTATGGCCATTCTGACTAGTATGAGATAGTATCTCATGGTAGTTTTGATTTGCATTTCCCTAATAATCAGGGATGTTCATCATTTTCTCATGTGTTTTTTGGCCATCTCTATATCTTCTTTGGAGAAATGTCTTTTCAGGTCTTTTGACCATTTTTTCTGTTGGGTTGTTTTTTTTTTTTGTTTTGTTTTGTTTTTTTTTTTGCTGTTGGGTTGTATAAGTTGCTTGCATATTCTAGAAATTCAGCCCTTGTCAGTTGCATCATTTGAAACTATTTTCTCCCATTCTGTAAGTGGTCTTTTTGCTTTCTTTTTGGTTTCTTTTGCAAAAGCTTGTCAGTTTGATTAGGTCCCATTCATTTATTTTTGCTTTTATTTCTGTTGCTTTGGGGGACTGACCTGAGAAAATATTCATAAGGTTGATGTCAGAGAATGTTTTGCCTATGTTCTCTTCCAGGAGTTTGATGATGTCTTGTCTTATATTTAGGTCTTTCAGCCATTTTGGGTTTATTTTGGTGCATGATGTGAGGGTGTGTTCTAGCTTTATTTATTTTTAATTATACCTATGATATAAAATTTTAAAGAAGTTGAAACTTAAAAGTAAGAAGTATTCTTATTACCTGAGTCTACATATATCTATAGGCGAGAGTTGATTTGTACAGCTCTTTTTAAGAAAGTACTCTAGAGTTAAGTGAAATTATTTTTCAGTATATACATAATGTAACTCTATGTCACTGCCTGTTATTTAACTGTGGTGTGTCTTACATGCTTTCAGTGGCTTATCATTTTTAGTTTGAATCACCGTCTATGTTTCTAAAACAAAAATCAGAAAAATACTTCAACCTGGTGAGTTGAAAGTTTTAATTTATTACCTTAAAAGCCTCTCTTGGTAAAAATATATCTTATAATGATATATTCATGTTAAGCCCTTCTATTTACAACTTGTATATTAAGTGAAATAAGTGGTTACCTGCAAATGTCATACATTTTATATCTTCAAAACTATATGAATTAAATTGCGAATATGCATGCAAGTCAGAGCAACCGCTTAAAAACCAGTTTGGCATTATGTACTAAATTAAGTATATAAATGATTCAACCATTTCATTTCTAGGTATACCCAGGGAAAATTCAATATACTAATGTGCAAGCACACTCATGGATGCTTTATTTATAACAACACAAATGCCATTAAGAACAGAAAGGGGAAATGAATTGTCATATATTTTATAGTGAAATACTGTAACCGAAAGCAAATGAACTCACTGTAATCATCTATAAAAACATTGTGTATGAAGCTACAAACAAAAGAAAACATGCAAAATTATTTGGTTTTTTTTTTTTACTGTAAAGTTCAAATATAGGCAAGAATAAAGGATACTCTTTAAAAATACACATTTAAGTAACAAATGTCTAAACCATAAGAAGAGTAAGACTGTGATTGCCACATTAAGCAGCAGAGCAGTTACATTAAGCAGCACTGAAGATCGAGGGGAAGTTCTGAATGGAAGGGACATGAGAAAGCTCTTCATGTGCTGGCGTTGTTCTTGTACTTGACCTTAGTGGCTGTTACATAGGTTATCTCTTAACAATAATTCTGTAAGTTCTATTTTTTGTATATTTTTCTGTGTATATGGTATCTTTCACTTAAAGATTTTAAAATAATGTGAATTATCACCTTGAAAAATAAAAAATTCACCTGTCTAGGTATAAAATATACCCCATGTCCTCTATAAAGAAACAAACCTAAAGTGTATTCTTTTCATCAGAATATAAAGTTAAAAGTCAAGTAGAAAAAAATGTAAGCGCCACAAAAATTCATTTCTAAATAGACAAGCTATTGCGAATTTCAGGATAAAATTAGAACAGATGCCCATGAAGGCCAAACTACTTAAGAGTTTGAGAAAAATTACTAAAAGGAGTAAAGGAATTAGTGAAAACAAGTATTCCACACTAAGATTTTAGGACTGGAGTCTTTGGCCTAGAGCACTGATACTAAATTACTAGGACATTATAAACATTCTGAGGTCAAGGACTACGTATTATTCCTTTTCTGTCTTCCTCAGTATCTAGAGTGGTACCTTGAAGGCAAGTATAAAGTGAAGGTGAAGGAGTATTTGTATTTCTTCGTGGTGGTAGAATTAACTTGTGAATCACATAGATTCTTGTGGCAAATTATTTGAGTTTTAACCTCAGTTTTACCACCTGTGTGACTCTGGGCAACTTATTTACATTTTGCATGTCTCAATTCACTTATCTGTGAAACAGTGATGATAATAGTAAGTAGCTCAGAGAATGTGATGATATATACAAAGTGCTTAGAACAATGTTTGGCTCGTAGTATAAATGGGTGGATGTACTAATTGTTGCCAGTCCGTTATCAGCCTGAGTGCTCCTTGTCCACACTTAATATAAGTTAGAGAGTTATTTTTAAGGAAGTAATTTCTGGAGCTAAGTGAAATTATTTTCCTGTATATACAAAATGTAACTGTGTAAATAACAATGCCCATTATTTAAATGTGGCGTTGCTTATATGGCTTCAGTTGTTCATTATTTTTAGTTTAAATCGCTATGTGTTTGGGTTTTTTTTTAAATCGCTAGCATGGAAGAAAAAAATAATTCAATCTGGTGAATTGAAAGTTTGAGTTTATTCTTAAAAGCCCCTCCTGATAAAAATATATTTTAAAATTATACATTGGTGTTAAGCCCATCTATTTACAACTTCTACATGAAGTAAAATAAGTGATTATTGCAAGCTTCATGCATAACTTTATATTCTAAACTATTATGAATTGTGTTACAGATAGGAATACAAATGTTTCCCTGATTTATTTATTTCACTTAGTAATTTTTCTCAAAGTCGTAAGTGGTTTGGGCTTAATGGGCATCTTTTCTAATTTTATTCCTGAAATCCACAACTGCTTATCTATTTAGAAATGGATTTCATTGGCTCTTACATACCCGAAGAACATATACAAGTATATGTGTATAAATAACACATTGACGCTTACATACAGGTAAACTGTAAAGATTATGAACTGCTTTGCAGAATGCAAGCAGCAAATTTTAGTTTGAGTAAAAGTCTGAGGAGGACTCATTTGTCAATAATGATTTTCTACTGGTAGTTTTTCTTGGGGTCTGCTGAATATACAAAATGGAAAGCATGACCATATGCTGAAAATTAAAGTGCTTATATGAAAGGAAAGAAAGAAAATATGAAGAAATCACATTCTAGTTGACAATTCAAGTAGAATTCTCAAATACAGGGCAGCCAGGTAAATTTGAATTTTAAATAAACTTTTTTTGATAAAATAATGAGACAGATATTGCATGGACATCTTATATTTTTATTTGCTAAATCCAGCAACTCTAGATATTAAGAAGTCTATGCATTTCAAACCAAGCTCAGTGTTTAACCATACATGCACTGTGGTCATCATGTTATATGGGCTGAGTGATAGGACTCAACATAAATTTCCCTTCCAACTTTTTGAATTATTTTCCCAAAATGCTATCACTAATGCGCTTCTAGAATGAATGAGCTCCTTAGAACACAGATCTATTCAATCCCATGCCCCCTTTCCACACTTGAATTCTCTGTTAACTTTACAGTATCTGAGGACTAAAGTTCAAACTCCTTAGCTTGATTTTTTAAGGCTATAAGAATCTGGTCCCAGACTGCCTAGTAACCACCATCCCTAGTAGTTCCATGTACATAGTCACTGTGCATAGTCAGACATTTAAAAGTGCTCAGTTCTTTTCAAAAACACAGTGTCCTTTAACTTCCTTTCCCATTTTAACACATCTAAAAATATCTTTCTAACCCTTTAAGCACCAAGTGGACATTACCCTCTTGAAGCAGTCTTCCACATCTCCTGTAGACAAAGCCATTGCCACATTGGTGGTCACAGTGTATTTTGTGCATAATGGTATATGGCACATGTTTCCCTATATTTTATTGTAATTATCTCTGAGTAGAATTATATATAGAAGGTGAGACCTCTTAGAACAAGAACTATCCCTCTTCACTGATGTATCCAATCAGAGGCTGATTCATAGAAGATATTCATCAAATTTTAATGAATTAGGGAGGGAATGAATGGGTGGGTAAAAACAATCTTGTGAATCATTGCTATGCTTTCCATGTGGGTTCCATATCATTTAGCCAGTTATAGATTTCTAACAACCCATGGCAGAAAAAATACAGAGTAGTTGATCATTAGTATTGACCACTAAAACTAGAGAGAGCTGAAAGTGAATTGCTTTAACATGCATCTGAAAGAATAGTGATTAATTTTGAATAAAGGATTATGAATATATAGAATATATAAAATTATAGCATACATAATAAAAGTAGAAAACTAGGAAATATATGATATTTGTACTTTGAGCTAAGAACTATGAGACAATGAGTCACTCAGATACATAATGAGATTCATATTAATTAGAAAAATAAATTTATAGGTTAATTAGGTATAACTTGACATAACTCAGAAGCATTTTCCCCTGATAGCTAGGCACCTCTAAAATTCAACATTTTCCAACCTGTGGATGAGTTTAGTTATTGATATTTGAAGTTCCTTTGAGAACTGTATATTCATTCTCCTGTCTGAGCACTTGTCACCTTGTACTATAATGGATTATTTTTTTGACGATCTACTGTCTTGTAAGATCCTTGACAGAAGTAAGGGGCCATGATATATTAATCTTTGTGTTCTCAGAACCTCACACTGAGCAAAGGATGAATGGATGGATGGATAGATGGATGGATGATCTGGCTTCATACAAGGAGGTTCTATGCAGTGTTTGTCAACCTTAGCTACCTTTAGAATAATCTGGACTCCTATATAACAATATTTATGCATTCACTCCGCCCAAGTCCATTTAAATCAGAATCTCTGGCTTGGGGCCTTCACATTGTTGTATTTCAAAAGTTCTAACTTTTAAAAGGAACTTTTTTTTTCTTTTTCTTTTCTTTTTAAGGCCACACCTGTAGCCCATGGAATTTCCAGGTCCAGGGGTCAAATTGGAGCTGCAGCCATGGCCTATTCCACAGCAACACAGGATCCAGGCTGACCCAGCTACGCCAGAGTCACAGCAATGCTGGATACTTAACCCACTGAGCAAGACCAGGGATGAAAACTGCGTCCTTACAGAGACAATGTTGGGTCCTTAACCAGCTGAGCCACAACAGGAACTTCAAAAGGAGTATTGCTCTAAATCCATTTTCCTTAACAGCTCTTTACAAGTAGGCTGGTACATCTAACCCTATCAAGGGACTCAGTGTTGCACTGGAAGTAGTGATTCCCCAGGTCTCTAATAGTCTCAATTCTTTGTTACCAATCAACACATATTTATTGCAGGTCAGGTTACTATGCTGCATGCCCTTAAGGTAATGTTCTTTGCAATGGTTTTCTCTTTGGTAAACACAGTTTTGTTTTTTTTTACCAGAGGCATTGGTTCTCTTTGGCTTCTGCTGTGTTTTCCATGTAGCTTTTATTTATGAAATTTTTTAAGGACTCCAAAATTTGAGTCATAGCAGCCTTTTGATTACCCTTCCCCCAATCTTTCTTCTGTCTTCTCTGGTTTTGACTTTTTTTTTCCTAAGTATAGATTTTTTTAGTTACTCAGTGAATTTTATTACATTTATTGTTGTACAATGATCGTCATGACCCAATTTTATAACATTTCCATCCCAAACTCCCAGTACATCCCCCTATTCCCCAACCTGCCTAGTTTGGAGACCATTAAGTTTTTCCAACTCTGAATTAGTATCTGTTCTGCAAAGAAGTTCATGGTTTCCTTTTTTTTAGATTCTACATCTAGGTGATAGCATATGATTTTGGGATATCACTGCCTGGCTAACTTCACTTAGCATGATAATTTCTAGGTCCACCTATGTTGTTGCAAATGCCATTATTTCTTTCCTGTTAATGGCTAATAATATTCCATTGTGTGTATGTACCACATCTTCTTTATCCACTCCTCTGCTGATGGACATTTAGGTTGTTTCCATGTCTTGGCTATTGAAAATCGTGCTGCAATGAAGACTGAAGTAGGTGTAATTTATCAAGTCACGGTTTTCTCTGGATTGATGCCCAGGAGTGGGATTGCTATATCAAATCGTAGTTCTATTTTTAGTTTTCTGAGGAATCTCCATACTATTTTCCACAGTGGTTGCACCAATTTACATTCCCACCAACAGTTTCTCTACACCCTCTCCAGCATTTATTGTTTGTAGAGTTTTTGATGGTGGCCATTCTGGCTGGTGTAAGATGGTACTTCATAGTGGTTTTGATTTGCATTTCTCTAATAATTAGTGATGTTGAACATCTTTTCATGTTTTTTGGCCATCTGTATGTCTTCTTTGGAGAATTGTCTATTTAGATCCTCTGCCCATTTTTCAATGGGGTTGTTGGGTTTTTTTGGTATTGAGCTGCAGAAGGTGTTTATAAATTTTTGAGATTAATCCCTTGTCAGTCGCTACATTTGCAAATATTTCTCCCATTCTGTGGCTTGGCTTTTTGTTTTGTTTAGGGTTTCCTTTGCTGTGCAGAAACATTTAAGTTTAATTAAGTCCCATTTGTTTATTTTTGTTTTTATCATCGTTACTCTAGGAGGTGGATCTGAGAAGATGTTGCTGTGGTTTATGTCAGAGAATGTTGGGCCTATGTTTTCCTCTAAGAGTTTTATAGTATCTGGTCTTATATTTGGGTCTTTAATTCATTTTGAGTTTATTTTTGCATATGGTGTTAGGAAGTATTCTACTTTCATTTTTTTATATGTGGCTGTCCAGTTTTCCCAGAACCACTTATTGAAGGGGCTGTCTTTTCTCCATTGTATATTCTTGCCTCCTTTGTCATAGATTAGTTGGCTGTAAGTGTGTGGGTTTAAATCTGGGCTTGGTTTTGACTTTAAAATATATTGGAATAGTTATCTTGCTGGCCAACTATCTGATTAAGGCAAATAAAGCCCTACTGAAATAATTTTATATGGAAGCATCCTAGAGTATTGGGCTCTATCTGGATAACAGTAGCAAAGGTTTTTGCAACAAAATTGGGATCTCAAAATAGATCTTAGGACCAGAATACAGATAGACCAGGATAGAGTATTTATTAGTAAGTGGTGATGGTTAAATACCTCTTGGATATGTTTTTTAACACTATTGTTCTTGGTAAGCAAAGGTTATCAATAAATTATTATAAAAGTTGTGTGTGAGGCATTCTGATCAAAGAATGCTTATTTTAATTTACTCCTTTAAAATGAATGACTGGTGATATGGCAGCAGGCCAGATCAAAATGGAGTTCAAGCACACAAAATTAAAGATATACTAACTTGCCCCAGAAATGCTTGGGAAATCCTGTAGATAATTCTGATTATGACATAATTAAATTCAGTAGCTGAGTAGGAGGATGGAATTCCTAGAAGTTCATCATAATTTATTCAGCCTTAAAAGAGAAATTGAAAAACCATAGACTTTAGATAGAAAAAAAAAATGAAAGGTCAAATTTTAAAAGGCAATCACTCACGGGAGGTCTGGAGAATATTTAATAGCTAATGGGGAGCCCCGGGAAGATGTGTTGTTAAGGATCTGAAACAGCAGACGCTTGAAAATAAGCTCTTGCTGGTTAATTAACAGTCAATAACAATGTTGCAGGAGAAAAGACAACCCCAGAGAAGGAAATAAGGAAGCCAGGAAATTATGCCTTTGAAAAGGAAAAAGTGGGCTTAATTGCAATGTCCTTATAATATATCAAAATGAGGGTGCTCACCCTGAGATTCAGTTGTTCTTTCCTTATGCTCATGTGCCTGGATGCAGTTGAGGATCAAAAGGAGATGTTTTGTGATGGACTTGGGTTGTCTTTTTCTCCACTCCAGTGAAGGTTACATGGATTTCTAACCCAAAAAAGACTGGATGTCTTATACTAAATGGTGGTCAGTATTCAAAATACTCTAAACCAAGTTGGGAAAGTAAATGTAGTTGAACTACTGGGGCCAGATAGCATATGCTTCAAGAATTCTGGGGAAACCCGTGTTAACAGGGACATTGATGGCCCAAGAATACAGCCTGCTGTCATTCCTATTGCACAGATTGCAAATGTTAGACAATTTGGAAACTAATTAATTAGTTTAATTAACCAATTAAGTTTGAAAGTTTCTATAGGATGCCCTAGCCAATTAGACTCCAAAAATGGCCATTTCATCTCTGACCAGCTGGTGGAGTCTGTAATAAAGAATGGGGTTATTGGAGTTCCCATCGTGGCTCAGTGGTTAATGAGCCCAACTAGTATCTATGAGGATGCAGGTTTGATCCCTGGACTTGCTTAGTGGGTTAAGGATCTGGCGTTGCCAAGAGCTGTGGTGTAGGTTGCAGACGCAGCTCAGATCTGGTACTAAATTATGCATATAATAAGAATAAAATTGTGTAAGTATTTACAACAGAACATAGGGTCTGGAAATACTTGTAGAGTACTTGTTTCAAAGATATGCAAAGATATGCATGTGATTATAACCAACTTCCTTTTCTCTCCTCTCTTTCTCTCCTTCTTTCCTGTACTTTGCTTTTTAATTCCTTCATGCATGCTTGTGCATATGTGTGCATGCACACACACACACAAACTACATCACAAATTTATATCTAGAAATCCATGTTCAGCTGTTATCATGTGCTTCAGTACCTAGAAGGTGGTCAGCAAAGTTTTATGTTTTCAGAGTGAGGAATTGGGATTCAGCTGGGTGTCCTGACTATAAAATCCAGTTTTGAATGAGGTTATTTTTTAAAAACAATTCTCAGTAGGCAGTCATAGATGTATAAACCTCAAAAAGTGATAACTATTCCTATGATAAATGAACTATAAAAATGACCAAATATGGAAAGTCTTATTTTATACAGGATTGCTATGTAACATTTTTCTTGTTATAAAATAATTTAGTATATTCCAGTACACTTGAAATAGATGAAGACTTTTTTTGGAAATGGTAATATCTTAATCTATGAAAGGAGAAATGTATGTAATTTGTTATAAAGAAGTTTAATTTTCATTTCATTACATTATATTCTGTGAACATTTATATCTAGTCTTTAATTAAACATGATTTATTCAAATTGAGGTCTGTTTCCATTTAGATTGCTTGCATTGTTAATCACAGTGCAAATAGCCTCCACTGCTGAAAGAACTCTTACATTATACTAAGATATAAAGGTTTCTGTGTAATTTGCATCTGTTGTCTGAGCCTACATGTTACTAGATGTGTGCACAGGCAAAAATGTTTTTCTTATGTTGCTACTATGTAAAAGTATGTAACTAATTTAACAACATCTGTATTTGTATGAATTTAGATTAAGGAAGTTTTTGATAATGTAAAAATTGAAAATTGCACAGGAAATAAAAGGTCAGTTTTTATCACAAATTGAGTATGGATAGAAAGCCTTTTCACTTTAGCAAATGCAATTCCAATTTCTTCCTCTTATTAACCTCTGGTTAAAGGTATAACTGTATTTTTAGAAACAAATGGTCTTAATTATAACTTCCTTGGTTGTTGATTGTAGATCTGGCCTGATGAACAAGTAGAAAGAAGTTCAAAAGTTCAGAGGTTGATCTGTTTCATTTAAATTCACATTCATGTGGTTAACTGCTACTTATTGTGTAAAGACTTAGAAGAAATAAAGAAGCAAAGAACAACAGTGCCTGTCCTTAAAAGTATATGTAATAACTCTTGATTATTCTCACATTGTCAACTATGAAAATTTCTTTCTATTAACATCTTAATGCAGCAAAAACTGAGTTCAATTTTACTTACGATATAGTTCAGTGTTACAATGAGAAATGCTTTGAGCCTCATACATGAGAATTAAAGTATTGTTGTACCTATTAGCATTAAGTCCCCGGTGGGTCTTTGTCCTGCCTTCCTTCGCTATTTCTTAAATCCATCCACATATGGTTTTACTAGGTCTTTCTAGAGTACAAGGTTAAGAGGCCAGCCAGATCCAAGTCTTCAGTGCACAGATATGAAGACCAGTTTCCTCAGCTGGCACTAAGGGTTCATGATAATTTGGTCCCTATCTACATCCTCAGACTTGGCTCCCAACACTCCCCTTCCTACTCTATGCTCCAGAAAAACTGCTATTCATGTTTCTGAGCATACCATCATACCATAAACATCTTTCTTCATTCTGGTCCCTGCTTGGAAATATACCACCATCTTCATCCTGTTTTTATTAATCTTAATCTTCCTTCAAGTTCAAGATGAAATCCTATTTCCCTTATGGGGTATTTTTCAGACATTAATACTTAGTTTCTTCTCTAGAACTATATAAAAGGGTAGCTTTTGTCTACTTTACAAAATAAGGCAATGCATTCTTTAAGACATGCAGATTTGTCATCCACTGACGTATTCTCACCTAAAACAAATTGTAGAAGAAAAGATATATTAGGCATGTTCCAAAGTAGCCAACCATTGCCATTGCCTTACATTGAGCTGGCAAGAAAATAAATAGCACAGTGACTTTTGCGCCACTTTCAAAATTTAGTGTTTGCATGTTAGTCTAATATAACATCTAAAATTTTGTTAAGACAACAAAACTGAATATTTTATCAGGAAAGAAAAATGAATAAATGACACATTCGTCCTTCCCTTTTCCTTTGCTCCTTCCCTCCTTCCTTCCTTTCTTCCTTCCTCATTTCTTTCTGGAGAGTTTTTGTGTCAAATATTTGGGAGTATATTATAGTTTATAGTACAAGCTATTTTTTAGAGATTATCAGATTCTGATTTTAGTCTAATATTTGCTATTGTAGAATGCTCAAATTATTCAAATTTTTTGAACATAGTCATGAATTGTCTCTGCTCTCAAGCTGTAGCAGTTGACCAGAAACCAGGTTGGCTTTTTCAGAGAAAGTAGTCACCTCTCTAAGTAAATTTAGCCATAAACTTAGAATGAGCGGGTGTCCAAATCCACTTCCAGGAGGAGTTGCTGTTTAGAAGCAAGAAGTTAAAGGAAAGAGGGCAAAATAAAGGTTTTCTAGTGTTTTGTTCTTGTTTTATTTGAGGGGGTAATTTACTGATCACGTTATTATTATTATTATTATTTTAGGTTTTTATTTTTTTGAGTCGATTTACTCTTATAGTTGATTTACATTGTTCTGTTAATTCCTGCTGTGTCAAGTCATATGTACATATATGTGTGTGTGTATATATGTATATATATTTTTTTGTTTTTCTCACATTATCCTCCATGATGTTCCTTCACAGGTGACTAGATATAGTTTCCTGTGCTATATAGCAAGATCTCATTGCTTACCCACTCCAATGCAATAGTTTGAATCTACTAACCCCAAACTTCCTGTCCATCCCACTCCCATCCCCTCACCCTTGGCAACAACAGCTCTGTTCTCCATGTCCAAGATTTTGTTTCTTTTGTGTAGAAAGTTTTATTTGTGCCATAAATGTCATTTCAGATATAAGTGATAGCATATGGTATTTGTCTTTCTCTTTCTACTTCACTTAGTATGAGAATCACCAGTTCCATCCATGTTGCTGCAAATAGCATCATTTTGTTCTTTTTTATGGCTGAGTAGTATTCCATTGTGTGTATATATACCACATCTTCTTGACTCATTCATCTGTCAATGGACATTTAGGTTGTTTCCATGTCTTGGCTATTGTGAATAGTGCTATAGTGAACATAGTGGTGCATGTATCTTTTTCAATGAAAGCACTGTGAAAATTCAGGACTTTGGAATACCTTTTGGCATGTTGCAGTGTATCAGAAGGCACATTACACATCTGAAAATTTTTTTTTCAGATTGCCTTCACCACTATTTTATTACAAATTTTATTAAGAAACATTTATTGGGCACTAGTCATCTTCCATATAGAGTGTGCCATTTGTGGAGGTACAAAGAATAGTGCAGGACAGGTACCACATTTATAAAGCTCAGAGACTGACAAGGTGAAAGGGTGGAAGGCACATAGATAGACGTTCCTAAGTAACACCATTTAGGTATATAAGAAAGTTGTGCGAATAAGAGCAGAGCAGGAGTTCGGTTAAGATGGATGGTGGGGAGGGAAAGCATTGAAGGGCAGTGTGTGTTCTCCAACTACTTCACCAGCTCCCACAGAACCTAGCGTGATGCTGGGTTTAAAGGGAATGACTTGCAAATATCAGTGATTTCTATTTGGCTGGATTCGCCATGATTTCTTTTTTCATTCAAAATCCCATCCGTTATCCCTGTTACCCAAAATTAGTATGGAAATCAGTATAACTTGCTGAATGTTTCATATTTCCGATGATTTTATGTCAGGCATAATAATGTTATATCAAAGGTAAGTCCCTTTAGTTATCCTAACTTTAGAAACCCTTGAATGAGATTAGGAAGTGATCATCATTTACATTTATTATACTTCACATGTAACAAGTTTTAGCTATTAACTCTAATTTGCTTCTCATCACATTCATCAAAGGAGAACTATTTAGAAACTAAAACATCTCTGTCAGTTAGAATTTTAATGAATTAAGATGAAATGAGACAGTGTTAATTGGCAGTAGTTGCTGCAGGGAAGGTTTCTAGATCTTGTAAGTGATACCAATTCATTTCTCTATCAGGATTAATTTGTTTGATTTAATTCTATGGATACACTGAATATTTCCCTAAACTATTCATATTTATTTTCAAAATTGGAAAAATAGTTTAATTCTATTGGTGTTGCATTCAGATTCTGAATTTCACCTGAACTTGATTTAACTGGATTGTTAATAAATTGTTGATTGTAAGCACCATTTGTATTATTGACTAGAGACATGCACACACACACAATGTAACAGCAGTATTTAGACTTCATTTTATTTGAAATGCCTAAAACCTTCCAATAACTGATCATCTTTTCACCAATAATTCTCTTCCTCTCTTTTTTTCTATTTTCCTCAGATATAAATGAGTGTGAAGCTGAGCCTTGCAAAAATGGGGGAATATGTACAGACCTTGTTGCTAACTATTCCTGTGAGTGCCCAGGAGAATTCATGGGAAGAAACTGTCAATACAGTAAGTACTCATATGTACCTTTATTGGCACTCATATGTACCTTTATTGGCATAGCCTCCGTTTCTGGGTGAAAGTCAATATAACTTGCTTCCAGAGATCATAATGCATTGAAATGGCACATTTCATATTTGTTATTGTTAATGTTATTAACGTACATATATTCTCCGGGATAGTTCTCACTTAGAGCGCAGTAGGCATGAGATATGATCATCTTGTGGTGTCACAGGAAGTCAGCAGTTCCTCTGAAACCCAAGTGCATCTCTCCCATAAATCTCATTTTGTCTTTTGAGTATGTGTATGACCTCATTTTCTCCCAGAGGGATTACTCTGGTTCAAACAATAAACTCAGAACATCCTAACCAGAAAACTTCTGCCACAAAGAAAAGGTAGAGATTAGTGAGGATTCATGTTGAGCTGGCCTACACGTTGATAAGAATTTTACATGCTATTTATTAGTCTTCTATGAAGCCTAGGACAGTAGGATCTTGGGATGATGGGTCAAATTATAGGATAGTAGTTTGCCTGAAGTGTTTATAAATAAGTACAAAGCATCCCACCTTCCCCCAAACAAACAAAAAATTAGGGAAAAGTAGTAACAAGATTATAGTGAGTGGGAGGATAATGCTAATGAGAAAAATAGTGATGTAGCTTAATAACTGTTGGGCACTTACAGAAACTTAATAGTGTAACTGCTTTAACGTATATAAAACTATGAGAACATCCTCACATTCCACAAATTCAGAAGGCAAATACAGATGAGGATTCAAACACTGAAACTGAGACACGTTGTCTATGTGGTTTGCACAGGTTCTCACAGATAATGAAAGAAGTAGGACTAGAAGGAATCTAGAATCAGGTCTATGATTCCCATTTCAGTGTATTTTTCTCTAAATCAAGATATCTCTTTGGACAGAGGTGAGCAAGATAAACACAAAAGCACCCTCCACCTCCACTCTTTCTTACAAACACACACACACACACACACACACACACTCACATACTCCTTCCTCTTTAGCCAGAATAACAATTTCATTTCTCATTTTCCCTCTTCCTTTTCCCTTGACAACATAATTTATAAAATAAAACAAGGAAAATTGTTGATGAATTTATTTGGGTTATGTATTTAAACAGAATGGTAAATCTAGGGATTCTCACTACCCTAATCATGAAAATTTTCATGAAAATGATGAACTTGTGAATATCAAAGGAATGCCTTGGATTGGGGAAAATTTTTCTGAGCTTGAAAATATTTAGAGAAGGACATGGAGCATGAACTTCAGGCCTGGATGAATGGAAGGACAGGACTGTCTCACTAAGCAGTTTAATCATAAAGCCAAACATACCAATAGCCACCCAGTTAACTGACCTAGCAACTTTCCTATAAAGCCTGTAACTAATCACCTGCTAAAGTAAATTCATTTGGTTCCTGGCCCACCCAGGCCCAGATCTTGCATCTTTTTTTCCTTTGGTTCATGTGACTTGAGGATGGCCTAGTCTGTAGTCACCTCTTGCTCCCTGGCCTTGGAGCATCTGGATAGTCAGTTGGTTGCCTATCTGTTGAAAATGGAAGGAGTGCTGGATATGAGCTGGACATTGAAACTGATGACTAAAACCTGTTCATATCTCCATCAAAGATTTTACTGAGGTCACCACATCCAAAAAATACCCTTGAGAAGTTAGAAACCTATTGATGACGAAGGGCATATTGAAATAGACCTTGAACTTAATTGCTACCACTTTGCATCTAATGTCTTCTAATCGGTTTTTGCAATTGCATGTAAGATTCTTTGGTCTTCTTCAACTTGGTTTTGTATTTGTATAATATTTATATTTAGATCCAGACTTCTCTCTGAACATGAATGATAATGAAGTGTCTTCCTTAACCTATCATACTTTCTGACCTCCTACCACTTACTCTGTTCATCTCTGCGCCCTGACAGAGATTGCAGAGTCACCTAAGGTCCACTTTACATATGTCACTGTTGGGGTATTTGGTTTTTTCTTGTATTGATTTGTAAGATTATGTAATAATTTAAGGATCCTGATTCTTCCACCTTGTCTAGTTTTCTGGGGTATGGTTTTGCTTTTTTCTATGGCTTTTTAGCAACTTTAGAAAAATCCAGAGAAAGAAAGTGCCTCTTGTCACAACTGATGATTTAGTATTACACATTGGGAACTTAGAACATTCACTCACTGCAGGGCACATAGAAGCACCTGTGTGTTACAGGTGGTGCCAGGTCCAAGCTGACTGAGTTTAGGATCATGGGAGTTGACATTATATAGATTATAACCAATTTACCCACTTCCACTCTGAAGGAAGATTGATATACTTTCTTTAGGCACTGTATCTTGTCCCACAGGGGTACCACTAGGTCAGCTTACACCTGCAATAATGGCAGAAGCCATTGTTTGAGCAGATAATTCATGTGAGAGAGGGAAGGGAGAATGATGGAGACTAACTGGTGGGTGAGTTAGAGGACAACCAAACCAAAATGCTATCATCCTTGTGTTCACATCCAAACTGTCTTTGGTCTAATGCGGGGCTCCTACAACTTATGCATACATCGCTTGTACCACCTCTTTCTTATTTGTAATAATGGGTCAGTTAAGTTCTGGCATATTTTAAAATGAAATTATTCTCAGTGCCCCCTGAAATAAGAAATAATAGATGTTTCAAAGAAATAGAAGTAATTTTTAAATCTACATAAAAATAATAAACTACAAACATAAATGATAAACTGGGGAAATATTTACAATGAACACAAAAAATAAACATTTCTTATCCTTAATTTATTATGTCTTTCCACTCGATAAAATAAAGCATAACAACAGAACAACAACAAAAAAACAGCAAGAACATGAACAGAACCTTTCCTCAAAGGAAGTAGTTTACTATTTGTCATGTGATATTTGAATTGCATCTCCATCTTTCTCCTTATGTTTATTTTGAACTGATAAAATTGGTAACTTTGGAGTTCCCATTGTGGCTCAGTGGTAATGAGCCTGACTCGTATCCATGAGGATGAGGGTTCAATCCCTGGCCTCACTCAGTGGGTCAAGGATCCAGCATTGCCATGAGCTATTGCGTAGGTCGCAGACTCGCTCGGATACTGCATTGCTATGGCTGTATATAGGCTGCCAACTGCAGCTCCAATTTGAACCCTAACCTGGGAACTTCCACATGCGGTGAGTGCAGCACTAAAAAGGCAAAAAAAAAAAAAAAATAGTAACTTTATGACCTGAAAATAATAATTCTATTTTGAATGAGGATTTAATAAGAGTATTAGATGTGTGAAGAAAAAAATGGAATGACTATGCACCCCTCTCAGATTCTTCCTCTCACATCCCGGTCATTTCCAGTGAAAACTGGAAGATGACAGAAACAAAAGAAAATATAAACAGAAATGGGTGAAAGGGTAAAGAGGAGCAGAGGCTAGCTGGCAGACTTTAGAATGAATATAGAAAAGAAAAAAGAGGAGAAAGGAAAGGGTGAGAGTTATTAACCAGTCTCTACACTAACCTTGCAGCACGCACGAAGTTCTGACTCTCACACATACACACATGCGCGCGCGCCAGGGTTGGGGGTGGGGGTGGAATTTGTCTGCATTCTTGGGGACATTGTAAAACAAAGGAGGTGACAAATAGAATTTTTCAAAGACGTGGAATTTCCCACTAGACAATTTTACTTAAGAGAAGCCCTCCCCTCCTTCTAAACATGCTGCTTCCAGTCTGTTCTCAATTCAGCTGCCAGAGGAAGCCTGGAAAACAGAAGTCAGAACCCATCACATATTAGCTCAGAATCTGCCACAGGTTTCTGATCTCAGACAGAGTGAAAATGACAGATCTCCTGTTTCCCACGCCTGCTGGAGCCCTGTAGCTCTGTCCTACTCACTCCCCTCTCCAACCGCATCTGCTAAGAACTCTCACTTTCTAAGGCACTGCTCCAGCCGCACTGGCCTCCTAGCTGCTGCTTCTGGCACATTCTTGCCCTAGAGCATTTCTTTTCCTTTCTCCCTTATTCTGTCATATTCCTTGTTATGAACACTCCCGTACTTGCTTCAGGTCATTACATTAAAGGCATCTATCTTCTCAATGAGGCTTTCCCCAGCCTCTCTATGCCCTTTTTTCAACACCCTGAAACACACACTCATCCCCTTCTCTGCTGTAGTTTTTTACTTAGTATTAATCACTAACATATCATTTTTTTTTTACTTTATCATATTGTTTATTGACTATTTCTCCAACGGAGTTTATATTCCCTGAAGGTGAGATTTTGCTGTTATAATCACAATTGCCAGAATGGCTAGCAAGCTGTAAGTACTCAGTAAATATTTGTTGAATGAATGAATGAGGCTAGCACTCGGAATTCTTTTAAGTATAGGATGACGTCTCATGTCTCAGTGTTCTTAATGTCTATTAAGTTATTTCTCACCCCACTTTTCATTGTTTTGTCTTTTTAGAGCTCCACCTGTGGCATGTGGAGGTTCCCAGGCTAGGGGTCGAATCACAGCTATAGCCACCAGATCCTTTAACACACAGAGTGAGCCCAGGAACTGAACCCTCATTCTCATGGAGAATAACCCACTCTTAGTAACCTTAATTAAGATCCTTAGGTCCTCAGATCAGGTTTTTAACCCACTAATCCACAACAGGAACTTCCTGACTTCATTTTTTAAGTAGTATTCTAATACTGACATTGCTAGTATGATAAATACAATCTGGTGTATCAGTTGGTGCTCAGTAAGATACTGCAAGTTAGATTGCTTTCCTTTAATTGATAAAAGCTTTTAAAATTCTATTTTGCATTGGGGTTGCGCAAATGGGTTTGAAATAAAAGAGGTAGAGAGAGGGACCTCTTTCTCATTTCAGGCTGTTTCTACATGTGGACATCTTGATAATTTATTTGAGATCATTTATTTGTTTCTCCCTCATTTCAAATAATCAAAAGATATATGAATGCTATGATCTGACTAACTACTATCATTAACATACTTTAAAAATATAAAAGTAATTTTGGAGGTTACTTTTTTCAGGGTATAGACAAACTGATCTTGATATCTGTCTACTTATCATCAAAAGATTTGTTTTTCTCAAATATTAACCTTTTCTCTGCTTCTTCTCATTTTTACTGTGCCTTCAATTTTAAGCAGTTTATTAAGACTACCTTTGACAGTTTAATTAAATGAAATATTTTTAATATTAATGATATACTGCATTTTAAAAACCCAAGTATATTTATTCATTTTCAGTTAATTAAAGGCAAGACATTTAGTTGAGGTGCTATTTTAATATTATTTTTTAAAGTATATGAATTCTTTATTATAATGTACATCTCTAATTTAGCTATTAAATACTTTTATAAGGAATAAATTTATATCTAGCCCTTTCTATTATGCTATAATGCCTAATTATGTGGAATTAATTATTATGTGTGTCAATCACCTATTAAACACTTTCAGTAACAATATAATTATTTCAGATATTTAAAACAAATGTTTTAATACTTGGCCAAGAACCTGCCTGTAATTTTCACATTAATTATTTCCTAATTAATATATGTAGCTGGGTTAAGGAAATAATGCAGCTGATTTAAATAATTTCAGTTTAGATTTCCATATATGGTTCATGCAATTTATCATTGATTTTAAGAGCTTTTAGTTATTTTTTAGTTCTATTTTTCACTCATTTATCACAGAACATTTAAGTGTGATTATTTTTTACTTTAATTGGAGCTACTTTTGATTGATATGTTAAAATTGTCTAGATATTTCCATAATATCTTCCACAGTATTACAGATATTCTTCTAATTAAAGTGTTCATTTACATTCCCTTGTTGCTTTTAAATAATATAAGTTCAAGGGTTCAGATATCCATTTGCATAAACAGCTAGAAAGGACAATGATGAGGAACTGGAGTGAGAAATGTATTCTCAAGAGAACAAATATGCTTTGCCATGTAGGGTTAACAGAACATGATCTTTAAAACTGAAGGAAGTGCAATGGAAATTGATAGTACTGTAGTTAACTAATCTAGAAATAACTAGGACTGTTTTCATTTATTGGGCTATGTGGCCCTCAGTAGCCATAGACAGTGGCCTCCTGGGTGTTTGAATGTGACATGATTAAATTTCAGGAATGGCACTCAAATTCATTTCTGTCACTGATACTATTTCTGGAAATTAAGATAGTCACCAAGGGAGCTCTTATAATACACCATCCCCAAACTATTATGCCAGAAAGTATTAAGACTTGGATGATTTCAGAGGGTTTTATTAGAAATGAAAACTAAAATCTTCAACTGAGGATAGAGTGATGTTTCTAAATGTCAAAGTTATCCAGCTTTTTAAAATCTAGTAAAATAATCCAGATAATTCAATAGCTCTTTAAGAAGTCTGTCAGTTAAGTAATATGGACAAAATATGATTCGTGTGAATATAGTTGGCAAATTGTAAATTAATATTTCTGGGAATTCCCATCGTGGCTCAGTGGTTAACGAATCTGACTAGGAACCATGAGGTTTCGGGTTCAGTCCCTGCCCTTGCTCAGTGGGTTCAGGATCTGGCATTGTCGTGAGCTGTGGTGTAGGTTGCAGACGCGGCTCGGATCCCATGTTGCTGTGGCTCTGGTGTAGGCTGGCAGCTACGGCTCCGATTAGACCCCTAGCCTGGGAACCTCCATATGCCTCAGGAGTGGCCCAAGAAATGGCATAAAGATGAAAAAATAAAAAAAATTAAATATTTCTGTATCTTCATTTTTCAAATAGCTGTAACTCTTTAAGCCTTCATTACAGATGAGTTAATATTTACAAATACACAAAGTTATACTATATAGATGTACATATGTAATCTTTGTTTCAATATCAATGTGTGCTGTCAAGTATATCTGTATAAATGCAGACTTATCCAGTGAAAATTGCTAAAATACTTTATAAATAAATAAATGACAATTATATACATTATTATATGCTCAACACAATTATTCCTTTTATAAAGACAAATCTGTAAATCAAAACTCTCAGCTTATCTTAATATTTTGCCATCAATTGTCATATGATAGTATTGATTTTCATGTAGGCTTTTCCTGTGAACCAAGTGGTATCCTAAGTGCTTTGAATATTAATTTTTAAAATTCCCTTAACACACTTGGTGGTAGATTCTTTTTATCAGTGGCTTCATGTTACACAGAAAACTGAGCTACTGAGTGATGAAATAATTTGCATAGGTTCACAAGGCTGGTAAAGTGCAGATCCTGGCCTTACCTTAATCCCAGGCATTGGATCTGCAGAGCCTGTACTCCCAAGCATGATCGATCCTACCCCTTGAAGTGTGAAAAGAACACCGTTCCACTGTTTTTCTTTTCTTTTTCTTTTTTTTTGCTTTTTAGGTACAGAGTTACGTCATATGGAAGTTCCCAGGCTAGGGGTCGAAGGTTGAATTGAAACTACAGCTGCAGGCCTACCCTACAGCCACAGCATTGTGGGACCCAAAGCCGCATCTGCGACCTAACCCACAGCTCACAGCAATGCCAGATTCTTAACCCACTGAGTGAGGCCAGGGATCGAACATACATCCCTATGGATACTAGTTGGGTTCCTTTCCACCCTCCACAATGGGAACTCCCAGGAACACTGTCTATTACACTGTATACCTGTAGGACAGTTGCACTTGAGGAGTGGCCTTGGCAAGTGGCTGCAGAGTAAGAGGAAAGAGCACAGACTTTGCACTGGAATAAACTTGGGATTTAAATTCTGGCTTTTTGTCTTAGTAACTATATGTCTGAACAACATTAATTACCCTTTCTATTCCATCTGTAAATGGATTGAGTGATACCTCTTGGTTTATATCGATGGGCAGATTAAAATTAAGAGCATATATCAAGTCCTAAGTAAAATACCTATGTCAATACATGTTGTAAATAAATAATTGCACAAATAAATAAGTAGACACAAGGGTCTTCGAGTTATTTAAAAAGATAATGGTAGTTTTATTCCCATCTTTCTTTTGTCGTAATTTTGTGAAATTTCAAAGCTTTAAATTGCCTGTCTTTGGAAAATGACTATGTATTGGGAACAAAATGCGTAGAAGTCACTTTAATGCTTTGCATACCATGTTTTACAAGTATATAAATATAGGAAAACTAGTGGCATTAATATTATTTTAATAAAAATATTATTAATTTAACCAAAACCATTATAGAAGATAGGAGCTATGTTAGTTTTTGAAAAATATGACATCATAACATACTTCTGAACCACAGATACCTAAATTCATTTCTTTACGTTTTTATGTTTGTGATTATTGTAAGACACTGTTATTTTGATCAAGTATTTTAATGAATGATGAACGGAAATGAACAGTGAAACAAATAATTCCAGTATTTTCACATCTAATATAGATGGTCAAAGATTATAGGTTTTATCCTGTAAAACACTAAATTCCTATTCTTCTATATCCAGGTATGACTTAAATCCAAAAACAAAATATAAGAGATTCTGAATAAAATAAAGAATTTTAAAAATAAGTGGTGTTTATAAGGAAGTGAAAACAAGAATTTATACACACATAAATTTAATAAGAAAATTGCATAAGTCCAGTGTTATACTGAATATATCCAATTATGCTTTCAATAAGTAAACTAGCCACAAATATTTGTCTTTTTTCAAACCTAGTTTTCTTCACTTTTTTAAAGTTTGTTGAAGTATAGTTGATGTACAATGTTGTGATAATTTCTGCTGTGCAAGAAAGTGATTCAGTTACACATATACACACATTCATTCTTTTCCAGATTCTTTTCCCATATAGATTATCAGAGCATATTGAGTAGAGTTCCCTATGTTATACAGCAGGTCCCCACAGGCCAGTCATTCCATATACCATGGTGTGGAGTTTGGGGTTGACATATTGAATTTTTCTTAATATAGTTTTGCGCAACATTTTCAGAACCTATATGAATTAAATAATGTAGTCACCGAATTGCACCAAACAGTAGCCACTCTTTAAAGCTGGGGCAACAGTGACAGTTAAATTCAGTTTCTACTTTCATGGAATGTACAGATTAGTGGGAGAGAAAAACAAGAATTACATAATACCTAGCTGCAGGATATGATGAGTACCATGAATGAAAACAGGAGGGAACCATGACAGGGGTAGCTGTTCTGTTTTGGTAGTTTAAGGAAGTGACATTTGGACTCTGGCTAGGAGTATATAGAGTAGGTACCAAACAGGGAGGCCTGCAGAAATAAGAATTTTACAAGGACAATGTGCTCAAGAATATACAGACCCTTTGTCCTTAAGAATCTTAATATTAAGTGGATGAGTTCTTATTGCTGTATAATAATCACTGCTGAGGTTTTTAGGATGATCACTTCCCTTTTAACTTTGACAATATGAGATCAAGACCTGTTGATGGCAAGAATATTTATATTTTAATAATCCATCAAAACTATTTTGTTATACTTTTTTTTTTTGCTTTTTGGGCCGCACCTGTGGCATCTGGAAGTTCTTTGAATTGGAGCTGCAGCTGCAGCTGCTGGCCTACACAGCCACAGCAACGCCAGATCCAAGGTGCATCTGCAGCCTACACCACAGCTCACGGCAATGCTGGATCCTTAACCCACTTGAGGAAAGGCAGGGATCAAACCCGCATCGTCATGGATACTAGTAGGGTTTCTTAAAACTGAGCCACATCAGTAACTCCCCATAAAGGATTTTTAAAATACCCAAATAGACTTTAATTTTTGCAAATGTAGCAAGAAGTCAAAGAAAAACAAAGAAAAATAATCGTTGGGAGTTACCATTATGGCTCAGTGGTAAGGAACCCGACTAGAATCCATGAGGACTCAGGTTCAATTCCTGGCCTCACTCAGTAGGTTTAAGGATCTGGCATTGCCTTGAGCTGTGCTGTAAGCTGCAGACGTGGCTTGGATCCCATGTTGCTGTGGCCATGGTGTTTACAGATAAAAAATATCTCCTATGTTTTAGAAATTTGAAATGGTATACTTTAGTGATGATTTTTGTCTTAGAAAGCATTGCCTAATATCAATGTAAGATTACTTTCCTTGAATACATAAAATAGGAATTAATCCAGAATTCCAATAGGACAGGAGAAGGATAACAAACCTCAGGCTGTCACCTTTTATGAAAATTTTATAAAGTTTTGAAAAAAGAAGAAAGAAATCTATCATGGGTTGTTGAAAGTTTTATATTCAGAATTAATTGTATAATGTAAATCCAAGATACATAACATTTAAAATCTACCCATATATAGAGGGATATAAGTGGAAGTACCATAGCTGTAAACACTTGAGTATAGATAATTATTTTAACTTAATTTCTCCCATTCTTTTTAAAGACATGACAGCAAGTACAAAAAACAAACAAACAAACAAAACCAGAGTATTGTGCAGGTATATCAATAGCCCTCAAGGAAAGAAACGATTCCAGCATTACTACAGGATGAAGTCTTTGCAACAATAAACACAAAAAATTGACTGAATGACAAAACAGAATTGGATTTTCTGTGTCTGACACAGAATTTCGATCTTCAAATAGATGCCTCTGGGTATATTTTTCCAAATGTTGCCCAACAATTTTATTCATAAATATCACACTTTGAAAATTCACCTGCTGTACCTCAAAATGATAATCTAATAAAGGAAGGACAGAAAAAATACTGCAGGATGCTCAGATAGACCTCCTAGGACTTAACTAAATACATCTAACAAATTGAATCAGATTATCATTACTTGACAGCTTTGTATTTGATTACAAATAATTACCAAAACACCCAGTAAGATCTTGCTTTTCAAATTATGTAACATTCCATTACACACTAACCTGCATATGTCCAGGGACTAAAATTTAGTTTTGCATTTATTCTCCAGGCTAAAACTCACTCTAATATTTCCTCTCAAAAACAAAGATATAGCACATAGGGATCAGAAGAGTTTGGGAACAGGATAACTTGATTTCATCCTTGTAACATTTAGAACTATAGTACATAATTGAGAAATGTTGTATTTCTCTCAGACTGTAAATATCAGTCTTTTCAAACATCACCCCATCCTCACCCTTGTTAAAAAAAAAATGAGAAAGAACCCAAAAAGTATGTACAGTACAGAAAAACAAAAATCTCTCTATAAGGAAACACTAGAAAAGAAGTCATCCTAGTACTCAAAGGCTGGAACATAGTTAAAATGTAATTTGTGGGCTAGTCATTATTCTTTACACATGTTACTATGGCATTTTTGGGTGCTTAGGTGAAGTTTTGGGTCCGAATATCAAAGTGAGGCTGAGATGGTTATTTCATAATGGAGAAATTATAGGCCACAAATCACTGTGGTTCTTCTTTTATCAAATTCACTGAATAGCAGAGATAAATGCTTTTCTCAAATAGAAAGAACAGAACACAGTTTCTGATCTTTTACCAAATGTGCACTATTTCTCATGATTTCCTGAAATCCAAAGGGTTTCAAAAAGTTGCAGTAAAATTTCACTGGCAACCGTGGAGCTGAGCTGGTTAAGACACTAACCCCTGGGGCGCGCCTAGCTGTAGTTGTCACCTCCTTCAGCAGATTTAGAAGTATTCGCTTCCAGCAGCATGTAACACAAAGAGCCTAGTGCTTTTCTTTCTTTCTTTCTTTTTTTCTTTTTAGGGCCACACTGGGGCATATGCAGGTTCCTAGAGGTCAAATTAGAACTGGAGCCGCTGGCCTTCACCACAGCCACAGCAATGCCAGATCCTAGCCGCGTCTGCTACCTACACCGCAGCTCACAGCAACGCCAGATCCTTAACCCACTGAGCAAGGCCACCGGTGGAATCTGTGTCCTCATGGATGCTAGTCAGAGTCATTCCCACTGAGCCAGGATGGGAACTCCCCTTGTGCATCTTCAAAGCATTCTTATTCAACTGAAGGAAGGAGGTACAACGGATTTCTTTCCCGGCTTGGCATATTGAATTGTAGGTGCATTGGGCACATCCTGATAAGCCAGGACAGCTTGTTATTAAAATGCAGATGGTGACTCACAGAAACATAGAAAACAAAGATTTGGATTCGAGAGGCGGATGAGAATGGTGAAGTGGTAAGATCAAATGTTAGTGCCCAGGGAGAGATTAAAAAGAGTAAAAAGGATAAGATTCCTATAGATAGAATTGAAGGCAGGTAAAGAAATTCTGTCTTCAAGGGAACTAGAAATAAGTCACAAATTAAATAAAAGAGTAATCAGAGAAAGAGAATAAAGACTTGGGGCAAAGAAAATAACCTTTCCCAAGCAGGAGCTGGTCAAGGGAATGGATACCTAAGAAAAGACGTTTTAATTTGGAGCCTCACATCATTAATAGTCCTTAAATAATTGTGGTGGGTGGTAGAGAGAATGACAAATTGCAGCTATTCCAGATAGAGCAGGTGCCAAGAAGGAAATAACAGCCACAGAGCAGCTCCTCCCAGGTTATAGTGCACTCGACTTTGAGCCTATCTTAAACCCCAAAGAGCTGTTAAGATGGCCAAGGACCTAAAAATAAATTTCCTAATAGTTACCTTAATAGCTTTATCTGGTCAATAATACACATTCTTTTTAGAGCTCTAACGGGAATGGACACATAAAGTATCCAACTTAAAAATAAATTGACTTGAAGAATATGGTTCTATAAAAAGAAGTAGAGCCAGACAAAGTCAGTAAATTCAGTCCTAAAATTCAAGGAAAACAGGAGCAGGGACAGAAAATAAACTATTCTGACAAGAAAAATGGATAGAACTATACTTATATAAGGGAGCCTATAAATACTCAGCACTATTATCTAACTACAAAACACCAAAGAAGTGAAACCTCACCTCTTAGCTCCAAGAAATCCAAGGATATTTGCGGTAGTTTGTTAAAAATAAAATTCACTTTACATTTTTTTGGTATACTCAGACATGCAATTTTTAAAACATCCATAAAATGGCTATTTGCTGTATAAATGTTGCCTCATATCCACTCAGCAGTAACTTAATAATGCCATTTCCTTTCCCATTAGAGTTATTGCTGGTTCTACCGTTGTTAATAGTTGTCGGCTTAACAAAACATGGGCACTTTCCTGCAGGGTTTAATATAAAGGATGTTCTCAGTCCCACCCCTTTAAGTACTTAATGCAAAGTTTCTGACCGAGGTCACAGGACCCTCAAGGGTGTATAGAATTCAGGGGATCTACGTTTTTTGATGAAAAAAAATAGCATGTTTATTTTTACTAATGGCTACATGAACCTTAGCTTTTCCATCCATTACAAATAAAGGCAACAGCCAATCCTCACATTAGCAACACCAGTGACTATCACTAATAGACATCACAGGTATGTTTATACCACATTGTCTGTTGGACAGAGCTGGAAATACCATTTACATCTTTCACTAATAAGGAGCTATAGTAATCCTGCCACCACCTCTGTTATGTAATGTTTTAATAGATAAGCACATGCATTATTTTGTCACACATTTTAAAATATTTTGTAATTACTTTGTGCTTTTGTTCATTTTATTTTATGGACTAAAAAAGCCTTATTCTGAGAAGGGCCTCTAGGCTTCACAAGACTGATGAAAGTGTCCATAATGCAGAAAAAGTTCAGAACCCTGAATTATTCACTTCCTGGTTTCAAAAGATATTTTTCCTTCCTGTGTAATAGAGATGGAACTTTTGGAAAGAAAAACTATTAATGATCCATTTTCATTAGATGTCCACTTTTGGCTTTGCTTCTGAATGTTGTTCTCTAGTTCCATTTATACGAAAATAATAAGAAAAATAGCAGAGAATGATACTATTAAGCAATGTTTTTGTCACTGTGTTTACAGGAGTTTTTATAAGCAGGGTTGAGGTTTTTTTTTTTTTTTTTTTTTTTTTTAAACCCATTGCTGATTCTCATCAGCTGTGCAGGTTTAGAAAGTTTGTAACAAGACCTGCACTGCTGGTAAGAATACAGGTCACTGTTCATGTCTAACTCTAATATGTATTCTGAGTTAGAATATGTATTTTGAGTTAGACATGAACAGTGACCCATGTTTAACAGAGAGAAAAGAGATAAACTAAAAAATTATCCTCCTCCCCTACCCAGAGGCTCTGATCTGAAGTGGAATACATCCAGTCTTACCAGGACCTTTTCAATTTTCTCAAAACCAGTTGCATAAAATTTTATAATCAATTTAGGTATTTGGGTTGCCAGTGACATAATCCCAGCTGCTTTAGAAAATGATAGTTTGTGTATGAGTTAACCCAAAATTTCCAGTGGTCCAGAATCATAGCATCAAATACAAAGTATATGTGGATTACTCATTACATGTGAAAAAACAAAAGGAATGCTAATCTATTCAGCTTTATTTTCAGTCAATGTTCACATTAGTTTGAGAGCATCACGGCATTGTCACTAAACATGTAATTAAGTCTGTTTTTGAATTTAGTTGTTATTTCAGAATATACTGATACCTAGGTTTGTTTTAAGCAGTATATGCTTCCCAGGCTCATATGATTCTATCATTTACTTGGCCTTCTTTCTTTAAGGAGGATAAGTTTGCACAGATCCCTGGATGTTGAACTGGGATGAAAAGGTACAAATGACTGGTCATCTAACAACCTAGATCTTTTGCAACATGACTGTGACAGTAGCATTATGCTCAATGCTGAGACAATTATCAAAACATATACTGCATGGTCTTTGACATTAAGACATTTGGAATAGTGCTCTGATGTACATTTTTCTGGCCTTTGTGATTATAGATTATAGAAAAGATGTATCTGCTCAATTTACCTTATTAAGAGGGATGTTTTCAAGATTAAAAGTGAACCAAAACTATAAAGAAGGCTTATGTACCACTTGAGTCTCTGTCTTACTTTCCCATTCTCCCTCTCTTCCTGTTTCCAGGTCACATGGATGTTCATAAAATTTTTGCTTTTCCCTAATTTTTTACTGTTTGCTCCTTTACATGAATGATAAATTTCAATGTATTGAATATTCTTCAATTACAACAATATTTGTACTTGAGATGGCTTTTTTTTACATTTTTTTAATTACTCAAATGAATTTATCACATCTGTAGTTGTGTAATGATCATAACAATCCAATTTCACAGGATTTCCATCCCATAACCCAAGCACATGCCCCCACCCCCCAAACTGTCTCCTCCAGAGACCATAAGTTTTTCAATGTCTGTGAGTCAGCATCTATTCTGCAAAATTCCATCTGTCCTTTTTTCAGATTCTACATATCAGTGAAAGCATTTGATGTTGGTGTCTCATTGTATGGCTGACTTCACTTAGCATGATAATTTCTAGGTCCATCCATGTTGCTAAAAATGCTGGAGATGGCTTCTTTTATTTTTTTTTTCTATTTTATTTTATTTTTTTATTTTTTTCATTTTTTTTAATTACTCAAATGAATTTATCACATCTGTAGTTGTATAATGATCATAACAATCTGATTTCACAGGATTTCCATCCCACAACCCGAGCACATCCTCCCACCCCCCAAACTGTCTCCTCCGGAGACCATAAGTTTTTCAATGTCTGTGAGTCAGCATATGTTCTGCAAAGAAGTTCTGTCTGTCCTTTTTTCAGATTCCACATGTCAGTGAAAGCATTTGATGTTGGTGTCTCATTGTATAGCTGACTTCACTTAGCATGATAATTTCTAGGTCCATACATGTTGCTAAAAATGCTGGAGATGGTTTCTTTTAAAGAGTAGCAAATAGTGCTCTGGCTTGCACATGAAAAGGGTATTTATAACACCAAAAAAGTGATAAGCTTACAATTGTATCTGAGAAGGAAAAACAATTCATTTAGTGCCTCTTAACTCTTTTTCCTAGCATTGCAAAATACTAGCTTTTTATACACATTTAACTTTTTGAGCAGTCAGGTGGGTTTTATCCTAGGAGCGTGAGTTCACTCACTATGCAGAACACTACAAAAGTCCTCACAGAACCATTAACTGTGCTCTGGTGTTTGGTCTACTCATAAAAAGTAAAACAACTTTTTTATCTTCTGGGGATAATGGCATTGTTGCCTGAAAATATGACAGAGTAATGTATAAAATTCTGTCAAATAAAATGGATAAGCCAGTCTAACAACAACAACAAAAAAATCGTTTTCCAAGTCTGGTCATAAGTACTCAGATTTTTGTTTCTAATCTGCCCTGAAAGAGTTTTGTGGTTCTGGTTTCACTGTATCAACTGCAGGACTGCCTTATTGCCAAGTACCAGTAATATGGGAAAACCGAATTTTCAAAAAAAAATTTTTTTTAAGAAGTACCCCTTAGAGAAAAAATAAACATAAATCATATACATTTCCTCATTTCCACCAGTTTTAAAATACATGCCTTTCTATTGAAGCATATCAACATCTGAATTTGGGATACATCTTAAAATCATTGATATGTTAATGGTACATAAGAAAATGGAACACAATAGGGGATCTTTGTCTCACTAAAATCTATTAAATTAACAACAAAACAGTGATTTAGGCAACATTACCTTTCCAAAAAAATGTACTGCCATCAAGCATTTATATTAAGCCAAGCCATGCAAGTAGTGATTTTTTATTTTTAAATCAATAGAATAAAAATATGGATTAATACTAAAGCAAATGATGCATGCATTCATGCTAACCAATTCTATTTCCTATTGTGAGTAAGAATACTTTAGTATTATTTATGTCAGGCCCCATCTGTAAAAGCCTGTGTATTTGGCCACAGATTAATTATTCTTCCCAAATATAGTTATGTGTTTAGAAGAATTTAAAACTGATAAGATCATTATACAGCATTTCTTACACACACACACACACACACACACACCCCTACCTTAATTAGAAAGTGGTTTCATTACCTCTTTCTAGACACATTTCTGTATCATTAGGTGGTTTCTGTTGACTCTCTCTGTACATTTAGCAACAGGTGATAGCATCTCCGAAAGTACAACTTGAAAAACTGTGGACATTGCAATTATTTTGAATGACCTTTATGTCTTTAAAATTTTTTCTGACTACAAAGTTTTATTTATATATATATATTTATATGTATATTTTATTTATATATATATATTTATATATATTATTTATATATATTTATATATATATTTTATTTATATATAAATATATATATATATATATAGAGAGAGAGAGAGAGAGAAAGTCATATATAGTTATATATATATAACTTAAAAAGAATACTCGGATATATATAGTTATATATATAATACCGGAATTTAAAAAGAAAACTCAAAAAAAAAAATTAAGTTTTAATTTCTTTTTCTTTTGAAAGGAGTCCTTTTAAATCCATTAGTTGCAAGATGCCACCAGAGGCTACCCTTACAATATTTATTTATTATTACCTTGTTCTTTGTAGAGAATGTCTTCGGTGTACCTGGTTGGCCAAATCCCATTTCAGATCTGAAGTTTTGCAAGGATAGACATTGTCTCTTCACTGTGTTTCCCTTCCTCGTCTCTGTAACAACTACAATCCCTTTGTGGATAGATTGGACATTTGACAAACCCAGGCAGTTGAGTGGCTAAGACTTCTTGAGAGAGCTAGAGTAAATAATCTTGGAGAGGGGAAGAGAGAGAGAGAGAAAACTGAACTTTTTTTTAATTGCAAAAATTTATAGGCTTGGTCTTACACTTTTTAACAACACATAAAGTAAAAAAGAGTGACTGTTTTACATTCTAGTCACAGCCTCTCTACTCCCAAGAATATAATAGTACATACAGTTTTTGAAATTCCAGGAGCTGGCTAGCCAAGTAAATTGTCAACAAGGAAGCTTTTATTACTGGTCAAAATGATTTTTTTTTTTTAAGTATTCTACCCTAACCAAAGAGTATTGATAGAAGTTAAATACTGCAAAAAATCATATTTCAGTTCATAATTCATCTTATAAATTAGTCATAGACTTATGAAAAATGGGAGTTAAAACTGAATTTTAAGAGGATTACAAGGTATGTAAAATAAATATAATCAATTGATTTCTTCATATTTACTTTTTAATCTATTAGCACAGATAATAAATATTGGGTCTACAGTAAAGTGAATATGTGAGAAGAGAAATATACTTGGGGAATGCACGTGTATGTGCAAATGAATGTTGAATTGGTATTTGTTTATATTTCTGTAGTGATTATTGTACACCTAAAATTCCAAGCTAATGAAAACAAAAATTAATAGCGACTGCAACAGCTTTCTGGGGTTAAAACACAAAGTTCTTGAGAAAGCAATGACACAAATTTTGGAAATTATAAACTTTTATTTTTGTATCCTAAATTAGATTAATGTTGTGATACTTACCCAGATGCTAATTTCTTGTTTGAAGACACTAACACAGAAAACAGTAGCTTCCACAATTTAGCCAGAGGCATTTTGTTAAACAGAAAGAATGCCCTGTGTCACCACTGGCTTTCTTATAAACACAAATATGAAAGCAGTTTGTATATTGTAGAGAGAAAGTAAAAAGCCAGGGAGAGAGGAAAATTAAAGCTGTAGAAATCCTTCAGGTAGGCAGTTCACCAGACCTTTCCTATGGATCTCCAGTTATAAAGTGATGCTAACTTTAAATTAGTTTCTGCTAAGTTACTCCCAGCTGTATAATCATGTTGAACCTTAAAAGACCAAAGTGTGAAATATTATGCCTCTGCCTTGCACAAAGAAGAGGTCGAACAAATTCTAAAACATTGAATGAATAATAATTGATGTCAAACCTTGAGTCTATAAGCCATGGCAGAAACAGTGGTGAAGAGCACAAAGTGAGTTAGATAAGTACTCTACGTCTTTATAAAGGTAATGGCCAAGTGCCCTTCTTGTCATTCTGATCACTGCTTAAAACATGCAGCAAACAGACTGCCCCCAGCACATTGTAACACAGTGTTTATGATGACCCTTTTGTAATAGGTATACCTGAGGCCAAATCTTGGCTCTGTGACTTTTGGGGACTTAATTACCCTCTCAGAGCCTCAGTTGCCTTAATTAAAATTGGGAATGAAACTACTCTTCATGGGGTTCTCTTTTTATTTTTTTATTTATTTATTTATTTTTTTTTTTGCTTTTTAGGGCCACACTTGTGGCACATGGAGGTTCCAGGCTAGGGGTCGAATTGGCGCTACAGCTGCCAGCCTACGCCAGAGCCACAGCAACGCAGGATCCGAGCCGCATCTGTGACCTACACCACAGCTCACTGCAATACAGAATCCTTAACCCACTGAGCAAGGCCAGGGATCAAACCCGCAACCTCATGGTTCCTTCTTGGAATTGTTTCTGCTAAGCCACGATGGGAACTCTCATGGGGTTCTTTTGAGGTTGAAATCCCAGACATATTTTTCTTTGCAGTAAATGTGTACAGGTTTCATTTTTATTATTCAGGAATGCCTGTGAGAGAAGAGATCTATACTTTTGGAGCAAAGAAGTTTCTTCTGAAACTGTCTCTTCATTTTAGTTTGTTTATTTGACACATCATAAGAAACCAGTATTCATCCATGGTCTTCTTATATCTCAAAATCAGATCGTAAAGAGTGTCGGCTAGGTGCCAAGGGGCATTTCATGATTTTTTTTCTTCCAATTCATTCCCCCTGTGTCCTTGGAAATCTAAAACAGTGTGTATTAACATTCTTTTCACATGGAACAGAAAAATAAGTCATGATGAAACAAAAAAGTTTATGCTAAAGATATGGGAACCAGATATTATTCAATTTGGGGGGAAATGGTTTATTATTTTGCATTCAGTTATGGACTTGGGGAAATGAGATTTCTTTGATTACTGCAACAAAATTGCCTCCAGCTAAAACTGCATCTCCATCTAACCTAAAGATAGGATTACTCAGATATTAAATTGAGAAAAAACTTGATTATAAAGGCCCTTTTCAGAGCTGTAATCTGGTTTATCAGAGTGTTAATAGGAGACTTTTCCATAGGAGAGATCCCTATTTTGTACCACAATGAAGAAAACTACCTGCCAGACACAGACCTATTTTAAAAAGAGATTATTTAATTAGTTATTTTTATTTCCAGTGAGTCTGGGAATATACTGTGGGGAATCATTTCATTTTCATTCATTATCAGAAGCTATAGTTTATATTTCCCCCAGGCAGAGATTTATCTGACAATTTGAGTGCTTTAGTGACAGAATTATCTGATGATGAATACGGTATTAAGGAGGCACCAAGTGGCATGACATTTTGAGTCATTTCAGAAACTGTTCGTGATTAATAATTGTGCTTATTATGTATTTTAATTTTTATTCAAGACTGTTTTGTCTGGGAAATGAGAATAGATGTTCTACTCTTATTTCCTGAATAAGAAGTGAATGCATTTAAAATCTGGTGGAACTGGTGGTAGGTTTAAATCTTGCATCTTCCAGAAGTCATAGTGGAAGTCGACACCTCCCATCTATTACTTTTAACTCTAACATTTGCTTTAAAACAACAAAATAAGAACCATAGCAACTACAGTGTAAGAGTCACCATTCAGTAAGGGCATATTGATTGCTGTGTGGTTTATGATGTGCTTACCATGTATTGTTTCTAACCTAAGGAACAACGCTAAGATGGGTGTTATTCTCCCAATAATGTGGATGATTAACTCACAGTTTCCATATTTTGCTATATATTAGTATCACTCAGATTTTTAAAAAATACAGATATCTGGAACAGCATTTTCATTCATGCCCTTAACTAAAATTGAAATGAAAATAGTCTTGAACTGATATAATAGAAAATTTGCCAAGACTCAATAAGTTACTTTACACGCTTCACAAGTCACCTGTATAGTACACTTAATTGTTACCTTTTTCCCAGACTAAATTACTTACATTTGCAAATTGTATGGTCCTATGAAATTACAGACCTTTAAATCTATTAGTATAAAATGAGTGGTTCTAATTTTTTTTAATCTTTGCATCTGAGCAGATAATTTCTGAAAGTATAGTGGCACCAAGGATATATTGTCATAACCCCCTACATGAACAGTTTGTAGTTCACATAGTCATTTTTTTTTCTATTTCTAATGAGGTTTTTAGTAAGTGAAAAAAAAAATTCAACTAATGAAATATTTTCTTAGTAATGCAAAGAAATTTATATTCCTGGCTCCATTTATTTTTATGTAACATATCACCTCTGTATATTAAAAATAATATCTATATCCTAAAGACTAAATTACAAAATAACAATAACTGCTTTTAATATTTTTTGACACATTTGAATAAAGTGAAGGATTCCTAAGACAAGCAAGTCACTATTTTCCTCATTTGTGCAGGAAATTCTAAAGGTAATAATTTTTCCATCTTCATTTTAGGTTAATGACTGTGCTGTATTTTGTGTTTGTGACTTGTTGGCCCTTACTAACTCCTGATTAATCTTGTAAATACATAACTAGGATAGTGAGCTATCCAACTTGAATGAGATGGTAAGATGAAAACTTCTGGAGAAGCCAGTTTTTCACATAATTCCAAAATAAGAGAAACTTTAAGTTCTTTTTAATTAAAATCTTAAGAAAAAGCATGAGATTCTAGTTTTGAGTTTTTTAAGATTTATAATGTCCTAATGGGCAGTCATAGGATTTTTTGTAGTTTAATTTTATATTCGTCATTGATTTTTAATGTAAGTTTTTAAGAAGCCTATTTATTTGTTTAATCATTAGATCAAACCACATAATGATAATATATTTTGTTTGAACATATCAGAAAATAGCAATATATCCCATTATGCATATTTTGTTGAACATAGCTAGTAGTCCATACTCTTTTCAGCAGCTAAAGATTTTTTTTTCTTCTTTTTTGACTGTGTCCACGGCATGTGAAAGTTCCCCAGCTAGGTGTCAAACCTGTACCACAGCAGTAACTAGAGCCGCTGCAGTGACAATGCTGGATCCTTAACCAGCTGTGCCACAAGGGAACTCCAGCAGCTAAAGATTCAAATCCAGATTTATAATTTTTAAATACTTTTACTTATCTGAAATGTATGAGTGCATTATTAAGTAGCTGATACATACTTTAGTTATTTTTTCTACAAATATTGTTCAACAAAAATGAACATTTAACCTGAACATAACATAATATCAGAATCTATGTATCATTATATATAATAACTTTGAAGAGAAGCAGAAGTTAAATTTCCTATTTTAATAGGCTGACCTATATTCATTATATTATAAAACAGATCTCACATGAATCTTGTGTAAGAGACAATATATGAAAAACTGGCTTAGCTTCTACAGGTTTGTTATCAAATTTTATTCAATTCTTCAGGAATGTTTTTTCTATAAAATTCATAAAGCATGCTTTGTTTTAGTAGCTTAACATTTGTTTTTGTTTTTATTTATTTATTTATTTATTTAGTCTGCCTTTTCTAGGGCTGCTTCTGTGGCATATGGAGGTTCCCAGGCTAGGGGTCTAATCGGAGCTGTAGCTGCCAGCCTACGCCAGAGCCACAGCAACTCAGGATCCAAGCTGCGTCTGCAACCTACACCACAGCTCACAGCAACGCCAGATCCTTAACCCACTGAGCAAGGCCAGGGATTGAACCTGCAACCTCATGGTTCCTAGTCGGATTCGTTAACCACTGTGCCACAACAGGAGCTCCTTAACATTTGTTTTGTTTAAACTTCTATGTTGGATTTTCCCTTTCAGAACTACCAAACCATTGCAAGTAATATATGCAAAGCATTTGTGATGCTTTATTCTCTAGGAATGTTCAATTTATAAATGTGTTATTTTCAAGACTTCATCCTCTGTCTCAGTTCTATACTGGAAGTATAAAAAATATTTTATTTTTTATTTAGTTTGGAAAGATGAAAAACAAAAAAGCTGAGGTTGTGATATGGGCTTAAATTACTTGGGAGAACTTGCAGTTCCCTTCTCCAACCCTAATGCCTCTCTGACCAATGAGTGCTGTCTACTTATTTTCTGTATGACAAACAGCTCTCCATATTTTTAGGAGTGAATGTACATGTTGATATTTCTAAAATTCATAATCAGATCATCTGCCGTGCACTTCTAGGCTCCATTTTGCTTTCCATCCTTTGTTCCCCCAACTTTCCTAAGGATTTCCTAACATTAAAGAGGCTTCCTTATGTGATACCTTGTCATCTGCAGTGGCTTCCTATTTATTCTCTTCTTGCTTAGTTTCTTTTGACCTTTGGAACACTGAGACTTCATACTTGACCTGTGATAACATCCAATGTGAAGAAAAGCATAGCTACATTGCACAGAAGAAAATGGCTAGATAGCTGATATTTGGATTTAGGACAATGATTTATCTCTCAAATAAAAATCTGTGTTTGACATGCCAGGCATATGGCTTTATAACAAAACATCAGAGGCAATGCCTTGCAGTACTTATCCTGATAGGCATTTAGCAAAAAACTTAACAGATGTAAATAACTTTTAAGCGTGGAAAAATGTCTTATGCACAGCAGTATTTGAATATTTACATTTGGTATTCGATTCATATTTCTTGAAGCAATGGAGTCCCACATTTAGCATTTACCTTGGCATTATACCCCTTTTTAGTTCTTTCTTGTGCAGATTATGTTTTGTCAGAAGCCAGGAATAGGTATACATCTGCAGGTTTTTGAATTGCAGGCTTTTGACTCTACAGACAAATGTTTCATCAAACCATGTTGTTATCTTCATAGTTGGTAGAAGATGAATTGTGCAGTGTATAAGTGGAATCCTGAGTACAAGTTACTGAGATCTTGCCTGGCTGCAAATACACTCAGTGCTTGAAAAGCCCATATGCTTTCCTTTTTTGAAAGAAGGCATATTAAACAAAATAAAATGCACTCTTTGATTGTCCTGTGGCAGTTCTGTTAACTGTGATAGAATGATAGTATTAGATTTTCTTGACTTTTGTGAATTATCTGAATACAAATTTTGGCTTTTGGATACTAGAGTCCATAGGCTCTGCTATTTAAATAACACTATCATTCTGTATCATTATGCTCAAAAATTAGCTTGGGGAAATATTAATGGACAATTCCCTGTTATAATTCAGCTTATTCATGAGTTTAATTTTTCCTGAATTTACAACAATTGATTTAAAATGATAGTACATCATAATTGACTTGAGATAACACAATGTGAAAAAAAGCATAATCACATTTTTACAGGAAAAGAGATAGATGGCTGATAATTGAACTGGTAGCTTTGTGAATGCTGGTTTTCATTCTAAATATGATATTTCTCCTACCCCCAAGAGCTAATTCTTACATATTTCAAGCATTCCAGCATACTAAGACAATATTTCTGATTTTAACTCCCACCTAGTATGTTGAATCCTTAGAGTGATAATATCCACATTCAGGAGATTAATTCAGTTTCACTACAGGAGGAGAAGTAATTCCAAAAAAAGCAATGATTTATTTTAATTTACATTAACCCACGATATTGAGAATTGCCAATTGTAAGGCACTGTGCTAAGTGCTCTGGAAACATAAATAATGCAAAAGGCATGGTTTCTACCTTTAGGTAGAAGTTCATTATCTAAGAGAAAAAATATGTAGAACTAGTTGTTGCTCATCACTTGTCTTGGGCACTGCTGAGCTTCCCAATATTGAAAAAAGTAGGGTACAGTTCTTAATAGAATGGAGGAGATTCTTCAGTGGCCCCCTATCGAAGAATCAGCCTTCAAGATGGTGAAGAAAATTAGCATTTATCAAGGGTAAGCAGCCCCTCTGATGCAAAGAGCATTTTCTCCAAAGTACACATGCATTTTCTGTGAATTCCAAATAAGCTTGACTAACTTTTGAAAACTATTTTGATGATTTTGCAAGTATTCGCTTCCCCTAGCAGTATGACTCCGGCTGTATGTGAAATCTGTGTCCACACTGAGAGAAGCATTCTCTCAGTGTGGAGAGAAACAAACATCACCAAATGCCATTTTCACACTCAGTCCTGTTAAGGTGATTATTCCCAAGGCAGTGAGGGGCAGCTGACCCCCAGGAATGCTCCACGTGGGGTGGGAGGCAGGTTGTGAGTGAAAGGAAGGCTGTTGTGTGTCCATCCATGTTCACATTCTCACATCATGTCCAGAGAGCTCCTTCCCAGCTCCCGTGGCTCCCACTACCAACCCAGTGCATCCAAACCCTATGCCCGAGATCAGCCTTTTTTATGCTTCCAGTGGTCATTCTGTCCCTTGTCATCTTTCCTCTGGCAGGGCTTCCTAATCCCAGAAAAATGAAGCATGAGAGAAATCAGCAAGTGTGGGGGGATGAGGGGACTTAAGTGACAAAACTTATAAGAAAAAAACCTTCAAGGGCTCCTTTTTTTTTTTTAACTCCTGGGCCCCAAAGTGAGAAATAGTGGCTTTGATCCCTCCTCATCAGTTTAGAACCTATTCTCAAGACAACTCTAAAATAGAACACTAGGAATAAGAGAAAGGCTGCGGTCCAAGTGGCACAGAGGGAAGTTTATGCTTGAATCAGCATTCATTTCTGCAGTGCTGGAGGTCATCAGTAATTCCTTCGCCAGGGCTTGTGCTCAGCACAATTATCGTGCTACGCTAAGCACCGCATAGGACTCACTCTCCTGCAAGAAGATGAGATGCTCAGAGAAAAGAGAGGACGGGAAATGTTTAAAGATTTGCTTCTTACATGGCTTTAATTTGAAATCCTTTCATTCTGAAGAGGTCTGGATATTGAGACAGAACCAATGACAGCAGTACCTTCCTTTATGGATTCAGCCGAGCATCTCCCTTATTTGAAAGGCTTCATCAGCACACTCAGGAACAAGATGTGAGACATCTCGAGGCACTGCTTCCTTGTCAGCTGCAAGATCAATAGACTCCAGATGCCATCCTTTGCCACATTCCAGAGAATGAGTTCGCAGAGTGAGAAGGACTTTACTTTGAAGCTCCTTTATTCGCCTGGACCTGGCAAAGGCAGAGAAGCTTCTCAGGGGAGGGCGCATGAGACTTGGCCCCAGCTGGTCCAGCTGCTCTTGCTCAGCCTGCCAGGTGACATTGCTCACTGGCTCAGTTAATCTGAACAGCAGGGCCCCGGGTCAGAAGGCATTTCCAGGCCACTCAGACAATTCAGGCAAAGCAGTTATTTAAATGATTATGTAAATGACGCCTAAAAGCCTCTGGTGATCGATGTTGATGGGACTCATTAATTTAGGATTATTGTTGAACCTGACAAAAGCAAGCACAATACCAAAGATACATAAACACAGATCTAATTGTCAGAAAATGTAGACTGCCATATTCTACTGCCATGTTCGACAGTCACCAGATTGCCACTGGGCCCACTCCAGGGGTAAGAGTGGACAATTTCAGAAATCCTTGGTTGCTGTGTGGCAACTAGTTGAAAATAAAGTAACCCACTTAACTCTCAGTCCATTTTTTTTTAGTCACTGAAGAAATGTTCTTCCTCTTTGCTCAGCATATAAACAATTTCTAAAGGCCCTTGTATCTGTGTACTCTTGAAAGACTAGATGAAATACTTTTTTAATTGAAAACTAAATGACATAAGTAAAATGTGATGTTGGCTGTATTTTTTACTATTTGTTTGCCTTTTATGTTTATTTTAAGAAATTAATTTTCTCCTAAAAAGGAGGCCCACTGCTGAGTACTATGAGGGCTATAATCCCTGTTGACAAAGGAGGGGGAGGGTCTGCAATTGTGAGACAACAGAGACAGACACACATACAGGAGCTGTGGGTAGGGCAGAGAAGTTCTGGGTGTGGCTTCAGCATAGAAGCAGGTTTTCACCTTTCAGCCCAGTCCTGGCTGCCTGGTAGACGTGAATGTAGTTGGCCAAGTGCTACGTAACAATAGCAGGTAGGACAAAATCAGGTCCTTTCAAATTGAATCCAACAGCAAGAATAATTTTTTTTTTTTTTTTTTTGTCTTTTTGCCTTTTCTATGGCTGCACCCTTGCAGCATATGGAGGTTCCCAGGCTAGGGGTCTAATCGGAGCTGTAGCTGCCGGCCTACACCACAGCCACAGCAATGAAGGATCCAAGCCGCATCTGTGACCTACACCACAGCTCACAACATCGCCAGATCCTTAACCCACTGAGCAAGGTCAGGGATCGAACCCCAAACTTTGTGATTCCTAGTCAGATTCGTTAACCACTGTGTCATGAGGGAACTCCAAGAATATTTTTTTGATAAAAATCTTAAGAGAGGAATTAGCTTTATCTATGAGACATGGCCAATCACTTAGTTGGGAGGTGCTCTCTGCTCTTGGCTGTCTGTCACCCTTGAAGGTACTCCATTGCTCTCCTTCATTCTATACCTAATTATTACTGCCTCTGCTCAATTTTAACTTCCAAATATGCTTTGAATTCTTCCTCTTTTCCATTTTTCTTTCAGACCTGCATTATTTTTCACCTGGACTGTGGTAGCAGCTTGCCATTTGGACATGGTCTTGTCCCCTCTTAAATCCCATGCATTAAATGAAAATATGACCATAGTTAGAATCCTTCAAACACTTCCCATCACTAATAGAATAAGTTTTTCTCAGCAAGCTCTTCAGCAAAATAATCTAGTGTCTCTGCAACTTCACTCCATCCTTAACCATCCCCTGACCAACCTGCCTTAGTCTAGTAAATTTTTTATATTTGATAACTTTAAGGAACACCTTTAATTTTTAATGATTTTAATCTTTTTCCATTATACCTGGTTTACAGTGTTTTGTCAGTTTTCTACTGTATGGCAAAGTGACCCAGTCACACATACATATATACATTCTTTTTCTCACATTTTCCTCTATCATGCTCCATCATAAGTGACTAGATATAGTTCCCAGTGCTATTCAGCAGGATCTCATTGTTTATCCATTCCAAATGCAATTGTTTGCATCTATTAACTCCAGATTCCCAGTCCATCCCACTCCCTCCCCTGCCCCCTTGGCAACCACAAGTCTCTTGTCCAATTCCATGAGTTTATTTTCTGTGGAAGGGTTTATTTGTGCCAGATGTAAGTGATATTGTATGGTATTTGTCTTTCTCTTTCTGACTTACTTCACTTAGTATGAGAGTCTCTAGTTCCATCCATGTTGCTGCAAATGGCATTATTTTGTTCTTTTTTATGGCAGAGTAGTACTCCATTGTGTATATATACCACATCCTCTTAATCCATTCATCTGTCAATAGACATTTAGGTTATTTCCATGTCTTGGTTACTGTAAATTTGTATAGTAATATTGAACTGCCTCCACATTCCTAATCATACCAGGCTGTCCCCCTTTTTCCTTCACTATATCAGTGCCTTCTCTTTCCCAGGAATCCTTCTCTGAAGCCCAAGCTGGGTTGTAATTCCCTTTTCCATTCTCCCTTGAATCCCATGCCTCCAGCATCACAGTGTCTTCATATTATATTACAATGTTTTTATTTCTGTGTGTCTCTCCCACTGCAGTAAAAGCTCCTTCAGGAAACTAGTATAGTAGCCAACTCCTGCTTCTCACTCAGAGATCAGATTTAGTGTTACTCCTCAGAAAGGCCTTCTCTGATCACCTGGCATCCTCACCTGGTTCATCCTTTTTTTCTTCACTGACCACCTTTATTTATTTAAGTGTTTATAGTTTGCCTCTCCACTGGAATCTGACACCTGAGCTTTCTGCCTAGAAAAGCACCCGTATAGAATGTCTTTAATAAATTGGCTTTTTTTTTCAAAACTGAATTAAGTGAATGGATGAATAGATCAATGTAGAGATGGGCATATAGTAAAAGGTCAATAAATTAGGACTGAATAAGCCAGTCCATATTAGATAAACAGTATATAGGTCAATAGTTGTAGCAGGTCAATTTTTTTAACACCTGTAAAGAGACACAGACCACCACAATACCTCAGTGTTTACTTCTGTAACCCACTGCTGCAGACTATTGTCTACTATTTTAGTGTGTCCCAATTTATGGAAGCTGTGTCACACTCTGAGTACCACTAGTGATATCCTGCATGTTTCCTTCATGTTAATTCTGGCCTCCATCCTAGTATGTGTATGCACACATCCCCAAATAAAATCACAGCAGACAGAAAAGATTCAGAACCAACTTTTAAAGAATGACTGACCTCTTTCACTCTGTCATTTGATATTATTTTCTTTTGGCACAGATGAGCATCTGACTTAAATTCCAGACTCATCTTTTATGAGTTTAACTTCCCTCCTCACAGGTTTCTTCACTTATGAAATAGACATGATAACTTTTTTCCTTGAAATACTATTTTGATTATGGGAGAGAACACATGTGGATGCACTTTTCAAACTTCAGAATGCTCATCTTACACTGTTTTTCATTAGATACTATTTCATATCCTTGCCTCATTTATTCATAGTGATAGCAACACACATCTCCATATTACCTTTTTTTTTAAGCATCTTATTGTTCACCGCTTAAGGTCACTTAATCTTAGGTGTATAATCATTTTCATTCTGAATTGCAATGCCTTCATTAGTTTTTATAACTGCTGTATTTAATAGGACATTGGGGAAGTGGATAGCACAGGCAAAAGGAAATTGGATTTTGAACCTTTTATTATGATGACATCCATTTGATTGTGGTCCAAATGATTAGTGAAGAAAAGCTGCTGTTGTGACAACTTTCCAGTGTGAAATACAGTGTAAGACTTGGATTTCCTTATTAGTTTAGTGTTTAGGAATATTCAGCACATATATATTGAGCTCTTCCTGTGTCCAAGCTAAGCCACTGTGATCATCTCAGAGTGCAGCAGTGTAAGATCCAGTGCCTGCTCCACAGGAGCTAAAAGGCCAGAGTCACCCCTACTCTCAAGAGAAACATGCAAGTGACCTTGCAGACCCAAGCTCATTATTAACAATTTATTCTTGTAAAGGCAAAGTACTGTTTACCTTTCATTACCTCACAGTTGGTGAATTAGGTGTCACCATAACCACAGTTTTTAAAATGAGAAAAATTGAGAACCACTCAATTTTTAAGGAATTAAGCTGATAGCTCACATGCTCACCCTTTGGTTAAGAACCTCCTATAGAGTGGTGTTCCTACTACTGGGATTCTCTGATTGGCTACATACAATAGAGTATGTAAATGAATGTTGCAAAAATTTGTTTTAAAAAAACCTTGTGAAATTGAGGGTGAGAAAAGAAATATTCATCCATTTGACATCACAACAAGGAGGCAATTCATGTGAAAATGCTTTGGAAGCTGTGAAGCCCTATATAAATATACCTTATCAGGGTATTTTTTTGAATTATATTTTGTTTGAATGAATGACTATTGGTGGTGTGATAAAGATTAGGAGCCTTATGGCAGAGTAAAAAAAAAAAAAAAATGGAAATATATGTTTTAAATTTCTTGGTAGTATTTGGCCAGTGTGTGAATGCTGCCTTTTGCAGCCATTGTGTTTGCTAATACGGTAGCTAGTAAGGGGAAATTGGTAGGTTAAGAGTACTAACAACATAGACATACTAATAGTGCGGTGAGGTCTAATTTCTTTTAAAATGGTTACAAATTCAGTGAGGATATCCAGCTCAGCATAAGTTCATAAGCAGTACACAGCTAAATGGTACAAAGTTCTCTCTAAGGCTATCTTGCAGTTTAATTAATCAAAACTGGCTCTCTAGCTCTGTCGTTACACTGACTGGCCTACAATAAATGGCCTCCCTGCCTGCTGCATTTTTGCATCCAAACATTGTACAAATCAAGGACAAGCATCCTTGAGACTCTTTTTAATGGCAAGAGTCTTAAAAAGCCAGCTTCCTGCAGTTGCTTAAAATCAAAGTGTCATCATGAAAGTTTCTTAGTGCTTTTTGAAATCTGTAAAGATCTTGAAGTTTGAAATGCAAAACAAAGCATGAATTCAAAGACTCAACATTTGCGATTTCAATGTTAATTTTTTTGGAATGTGAAAATCAGATCATTATTTGTGACTCTTAATATAGAGATTCTAAAAATGAGTGCTTTCTTAATTTAATGATATGGTACACCTTTATTAAGTGCTAAAGAGTTCTAAATACATGCTTTAGACAAGATATTTCTATCCACATTTAATTTAACAAGTGAATGATTTGTCAGTTGTCAATCACGAAGGTGCAATTTTTGCTGTGTTAGTCATCTTTACTGATAACTATTGGTTAAGATGACTACTTATCCGCATATTTTTCTTTTTACAAAGTGTTTAAAGGTTTTAAATCCAATGGAGGAATGTTAATAAGTAATATGCTTAGAGATACTTATTATCTGAGCATGGGATAGAAAAAAGAAACATGTTTATGCTTAGAGAAAATAATGGTTAACAGTGAGAAATATCTGTGTAAATTTTTTCGAATACTATAGCCTAGCAGCAGACTTTCATATTTTCATATTTTCCTTTCGTATTTCCTACCTCAATCTGAGTGTAAACATTTAATTGCTGGATTTCAGTAGTAATTAAGTTCTAAAATATACTTGATGGCAAATACTGATCAAGTTGACTTATATACAGTAACATTTAATAATAGCAATATACTCCTTTCATATTTTCAGGAATTCTGGTGCATTATTATGTATTTTCAATAGGGTTATTATATTTATTACACAAATCTAAATTGGCAAAACACTGAATATAGTTATATATGAAATGTTAATGAAATTAAGAAAACCACATATTATTTTTCATTATATCATATTACTTTGAATTTCCAAAACTGAACTTAATATAAGTGTTATTTCTGGTGAAATTTTGTGAAATAATTAGGAAATTCAAATATATATCTTATATATCATACATATTATATATATATATTTACTGCTTATCTAATTTTTACCTTGATTTACCTTCATTTCTAAGTTTAAAATCTAGACACATTTTATATTTGAGAACATGTACTGTGAGTTTATTATACTTTAATCTTAGCATTTTAAATTTTTATTAGGAAATTTTTCTTGAATTTCCAAGTTGCAAATTTAAAGAAAAATAAAACAGCTAATATGTCAGTGCAGAATCCCTAGAGCTGTGAATTTTGAATTAAAAATATTAGAAATGTAAATACATTAATATTTTATTTACTGAGTAACATTTATACTGCTCTGAATAATGCCAGAAAGTATACCTGCTTACTTTATAAAAATAATTTATCTACCTATTTTCTATTTCTTATAGCATATCACAAGTTATTATAATAGTTTTAAATGTTGACAGATTTTACATATTGCCCTTTTTGTGAATGCATAACTGACAGTGGTTATAAAAATTTAAGTTAAGCTCTTACAGTAGTGAGAAATGCTAAGTTAATACGAAAATAACTTTGATACCAAACTCAGATATAGACAAGTCAGGAAATAATGGATCAACAGATATTTATTGAGGAATTATGATTTATGAGGTGTGTTAATGGGAATATAATGTATGGGATAGACCTTTTAAGGACATCACACTTTTGTTGATATGATCAGCAAAAGTAACACCATACAACACAGAATCCTAGTACAGAGGGTCATGTCTGTTCAGCTGCCAAATTCAAAGCCAAGAAAGAAGAGACTTGAGAAGTAAGAATTACTTCCTTCATGTAGCTATCAATAACAAATCTAAAGTATGAAGGGCTTAAATGGTATGATGGTCCAAATTAAAATCTCCTAAAAATACCTTCCATCTAGTCCAATAACCGCATTTCTATACAGATTATTTCTCGTACATTCACTTTTTTCCCTGATTTTTTTCCCAGAATGCTCAGGCCCACTGGGAATTGAAGGTGGAATCATATCAAATCAGCAAATCACAGCTTCCTCTACCCACCGAGCTCTTTTTGGACTCCAGAAGTGGTATCCCTACTATGCACGTCTTAATAAGAAGGGGCTTATAAATGCCTGGACAGCTGCAGAAAATGACAGATGGCCATGGATTCAGGTAACAGATGGGATGGGATGGGACAAGGTTTATTGCCAAGGAATGACCAGAGTCATTCCAAAAAGAAGATTGTGAGTTTGCCCAAAGTGTGACTTTTCTTCATGGTCACAGAGGAAAGGATGATTTAGCTAGAGTCCACACTGGCTATAAAAACTGAAACTCTGGGAAATGTGAACATTCATTTCCATTCCATTAAAATGTATTAATCGAGTTAAAGATGTTAAAATTCTTGAGTTATAGATATTACTATCTTGAGGTACACTGTTTTCATTAACACTGTGTTAACATTTAGCAGCAATTTTTGGTACTTCAAGTATATAAATATTGTGTCTTTTCCTTATATGTCTTATAAATGGTTCTAGATGTGCAAATATAAAATATGCAGTGTTTTATGATAGTATCTGAAATATCTTCTGCACCCTCTTTCAATAGCTGAGAATGTTTCAGTTCCTACTCTTATTTATTATCATGAAACAGATATTTTTCATAAAAGCATGAGAAAACAATGACAAACCAAGATAGTAAATTATTTACCAAAGACGATGGATGGTGGTGAAGCCTGCATCTTATATTTTATCTCATTAGATACTTTTTGAGCCCTTAGGTGAAGAAAAGTGGGAAAGTACATATCTGGAGGCAGAAAAAGTGATCAAACCACAGTTTTGATGGAAGATTCTCCTTTTGTCAGTGAGGAGTGTGTTAATAACATATAAGAAGTTATTCATGTGTGCCAAAGAGAGGAAAAATCTAGTATACACTGGGGTCAGAGGAAGAAATGATTAGTTTTCATGAGAAAGCCTCGCAGGAAAGCTAGTTTTTGAGATAGGCTTTGGAGGATAGCTTTCACCAGAGACTGCATGCCAAGGGAATAGCGTGATCAAAGATGCTAGGTGAGAATTTAGGCAACGCCACATAGAAAATTGTGACCTGTGTTTAAGTGCCAGAGAAATCAGTTCAAATTTAGTGTGTGAGTTTTGTGTGCCATAGGATTCATACTAAGAGGTAGTAAGAGGCTTTAGCTTTATTCCATCAGAATAGGGAATTATTATACAATTTTGTTTTGTTTAGGTAGCTGATCTATTTTTTCTTTCTTTCTTTTTTTTTTTTTTTTTTTTTTTTTTGTCTTTTTACTATTTCTTTGGGCCGCTCCCACGGCATATGTAGGTTCCCAGGCTAGGGGTCGAATCGGAGCTGTAGGCCCTGGCCTACGCCAGAGCCACAGCAACACGGGATCTGAGCCGCATCTGCAACCTACACCACAGCTCACGGCAACGCCAGATCGTTAACCCACTGAGCAAGGGCAGGGACCGAACCCACAACCCCATGGTTCCTAGTCAGATTTGTTAACCACTGCGCCACGACGGGAACTCCCTGATCTATTTTTTCTGTTGACTGCATATTTTGAGTCAGAGATAATATTCAAGATGGGACTCCATGATGTGACATTATTAGGTGCAGAAGACAGAGGCTACTTTACCAGCAGTTGATAGAAAAGGAAATTGACTTAAGGCCAAGTACTATGATTTCCATACTTTCTAAAGAGGGCCAAAATCTCCTTTAGATGTATTTTTTGTTCAATTTCTTAAGTATTTTTACTATCCTATATGTGTTTCTTTTATCTATATGGGTCCATGTAGTTACCTGATATCCTGGTTTTATTTTATGAATTTAATTTGCATATATTTGTAGAAATTATTTCTTAATTTACACATGATTTTTATAATCTGTAGCCACATGCACAAAGAAAATTCCAGACAGTAGAAATGGCACATTTGTACAGTTTTGATCATAGACCAATGAATTTCCAGTTAATTCTTAAATAACACAAGACAGTAAAAGATGCCTGTATTCTGTTTGCTAAAAATCATTTTTTTTTCATTGACCTTATGAAATGCATTTATAGGATTGAGGTCATGATAAAACTTTGGAAATTAAGATTCATAGTAGAAATTGCAGACCAATTGAAAGATGATGTCACAAGTAGGCACCAATGTTTCTACTGGGCAAATGATGTTTCTGAGCTTCAGTGATTTCTATGTGTTAATAAACCCCCTACTTTTGCTGTGCTTTCTCTGAGAAACATGTTTTGATTATTTTATGTCCTGATTTTTCACTATACTTTGTTGTAGTTTATTACTTACTTAACACTATGCATCATTCTCTCAGAGTATGAATAAATTTTGTTTTCTTGACCCCAGTGATTATAGATCTAAATAACTCAATGGAACAGAACCGTAGTTGACTTAGAGAAATTTAGATTAAATATAACTTGATCAGCCTAAGTAGAAATATTAAGTATTCTTTTTACTTTTAAGGGCAGTTTATTAGCATTATTACTGTTGTTCTTCTTATTTTGCTTTTAATATGAAGATAATAATGAACTCTTGGAGAAAACCAGTAAAAGTAAACAAAGGGTTTATATTAAATGAAGCAGTCTTGCATGTAATGGAAGGAAGACTGGAAATGTACCATTGTTATTCAATAAATACTTCATGATTGTGCTGAGAGTATATATTATGTTATTATATTCCTTAATAATGTCTTATTTTCTAAGTTATTTTTCTAAAAAGAAAAAGTGTATCCCTTTCTCAAAGGAAAACCATATCTAAGAGGCTCTAGGAAGTCTAATCATGTACAAATTTTCTGTGTTTGAGTATTATTAATTTCTCTTGTCACTTAATTCTTTTATTTATATTCAGTCCTCCAAATGAAACATTTGAGTACTTTGCTTAAACTCACTTATAATGAGCACAGTATTCCTCTAATCTTTCAGGTGTACGAGACACATGCACTAATTAGTATTCAATTTCATTTTCTTCCTTGTCTTGATGAAATGAAAATTGAAATTGCCATTTTAAATTTACACACTCAGCATGCAATTATGGATAGCACCACAGTGTTCATAATTGGTTCTGAATTTAAGGGGTTAGTGCAGTAAATACAGTTAAACAAAAACCTATTTTTTTAAGTTTTTCTGACCTTTATTTCCTCACCTAGATTTTTTTTTCCAAGTAATAAATAACCACCATCTTAAACACTAACCTATTCATTAGCATCCTGGAATATCAATTTTTCTTTCTGACTGCTGTGTTACAAATAAAAACTTTGGGCAGTTATGCAAATGTGTGTTACATTATCTCAAGTGAAAATATAAAAGCTTAGCTAAACCTTCTGGGAAATTTGCTCACTGAATAAGGTCACTCATGGTGATTATTATTTAATTTTAAAAGATAATTGTTTTCCATTCCTGTTGTTTTGTTTTTATTTATAGCTACCTATAGAAAATTTTTCATTTTTTAAAAAACTTCTGGGGTAATTTTGTTTGTATGTGTTTCTGGAATGCATATTCACTGGATTTCCATCCATTCAACAGATACTCACTAAATGAATGTCTACTCTGCAGTCTCTTCTCTACTAGACACTTAGAAAAAAGACAGCTTTTAGGATGCTCTGAGTCTAGGATATAGGATGCTTTTTAGGATGCTCTGAATCTAGAATATAGAAAAGTAAATAGGGTAAACACAGTAATATTACATGGGTGTCCTGATTCTTACATCTTCTGCTAACCCATTTCATTTGAACCATAATGTTTTATTATATCCTGACAGTCTGTTTTTAATAGAGATTTTGTTAAACTAAAATCTAGAATGATATTTATAGAATAAGAAAGGAGAGAAATTCCCATTACACTTAGTATGACACAGCTATAATATTACATGCTAATCTGTTTGATGGATACACGAAGGCAAAGACATAATTTTCCTTTGAAAATTAACTTACCAGTAGTTGTGCCAGTGCTGGTGTTTCATCACTGAGGAAAATAGATTTTGATTTTTCTATTTTAAATAAATCATTACCCTTTTAGAATATGTTAATACAATCTTAATATGTTCCTTTTCTATATGCCACAGAGTTTGGGGGGGATGGAAGTAGTTATTTATCAAACTTAAATGTACACAGAAATCACATGGGTCACTCAATAGAAACTTCTGGATTGTTCCACAGATCTGTTTATTGCTGGTCACCCTCAGAATGTACTGTAAAAACATGTCTCATCAGCTCATAAAGCCTATATTTATACCGTCTGAGCTACATTAGAAATAAATGAATAAGATGCAAGAATAATTTTTCTTGATAATCTGGACACTTTGTTGTTGGAATTGCATGTAGTGATAACAAAAGGATGGAGAAGAAAGAACAGGGAATAAAAATGAGGAGAAATAGTAAGAATTGTCTGACCCACAAAAAGTCTCTAAAGGGAGGCAGAACAATACTGTATATCCTAATTAGAAGAACATCCTGCCTTTGCAGCAATTCCTAAGTAGTTATTATTCATTACTCATAAAGCTTTTAAGTATTTTCAACAGTTAATGTTCCTAAATGGCTATTGGTTTCTTCTTTGTTAGAAAATTTTAAATAGCCCAAAGCAAGACCATTTGACTTTTGTGTTTTATATAAAATATTAGTTAGTGTAGAATATGTGGGCTCAAAAGAGACTTGTGTGAGCACAAATTATGTTACAATCACATTTCTAGAATACAAATTCCGTACGTGGTGGTGGTGTTTTTTTTTTTAACTTTGTGAACAAAGTATTAAAAATGCTGCAAGATAATAGAGTAATCATCTGTTTCATTTTGAAAGCCCATATATAATGTGTGTGAAAATTTCTTATGGCACCTGGAGCTCCTTGAGACATAAAATCTGTTTTCAAAAACATAGAATTTAAGAAGTAGATTTTTTTTTTCTGTTTTCAATTTGTTTTCTAGTTATGGAAAATTTCTATAATTTTCTATAAAATCTATCTTTACTACTTCTTTATTCAAATAGGAAGTATTTTAAGCCTTGGGTTTTTTTTTTTTTTCCTGAAAAAAAACTACATTCTCAGATACACTCCTCTCCATACTAAACATCTAAGGTTAATTACATCTAGACATTAATATATTGCTTCTGATCATCTTTTTTTTAAATAGTAATCCTGGATGAAAAATTACTATTTTTTTAAGTTGCTTATTAGAAGTGAGCATCCACACAAAGTCTATCTTAAAAATGTTACTTTTGAGGAGTGCCCTGGTAGTCTAGTGGTTAGGACTTCGTGCTTTCACTGTTGCGACCTGGGGTTCAATCTCTGGTCTGAGAACTGAAATCCCACATCAAGCTGCTGAATGCCAAAGCCAAAAAAATCACTTTCTAACTTTTAAAAACCCTTAAAATGCCTTTTTAAAGGCCCTTAGCATTAAGTAAAAATGACTGGATACATCTGTTCTGGAGAGTAATATATTTAGTCTAATTATTTGGTCATTTAGCACAGTTATACTAATATGGTACATCTTACTTGTTTATTTGTTTTAAAGGTAGTGTTTTGGATCTGAACCCCAGATTCTCTGAGCTATAGAATATATGATTAAACAGATAGAAATTGTTCCCTAGTATAAAAAGCACTGCATCTAGACTCTCTTCTCTTTCCTCTAAGTTGCTTCCTCCCTATCAGCACCCAGCACCTTGTTGATCTAGATTTCTTACTGTTGCTCAACTTCATCTGGCTATTTTCTGTTACTGTTGTTAGGCACACACACTTAATGGTTCATCTGTTGACCACATACCAATCTTCTTTAGATTCACCTCCTTTATTGCATTTTGTATAAAATGATTCTTAGGAGTTCCTGTCCTGGCTCAGTGGAAATGAATCTGACTAGTATCCATGAGGACCCAGGTTTGATCCCTGGCCTTGCTCAGCGGGTTAATGATCTGGTGTTGCATGAGCTGTGGTGTAGGTTGCAGATGCAGCTTAGATCTGGTGTTGCCATAGTTGTGGTTCAGGCCAGCAGCTACAGCTCTTATTCAGCCCCTAGCCTGGGAACCTCCATATGCTGCAGGTGTGGCACAAAAAAAAAGGACAAAAAAAAAAATTATTCCTAGAATTTCTGCTTTTTAATCCAAAGTCATGACTATAGTGCCCTTTTTTTCCACTCTGCCAACTTGACGTTTCAATCAGAGCAGCTAAATTACTTAACATAAAGGGATATTTGTTTTCCTTTCTGCAAAGCCACTTGACGGTTAATGGTATACCTGGTTTAAATCTATTTCCAGAGCATCTTGAATTTAAAAAAAAAAAAAAAAGAAAAGCTATGTTGGATAGATGCAAATGATTGATAGAAGAATAGAGACTGTTGAACAAAAGAGATTGGAAAGAGAGTGGTTTTCACATAGTAATTATACTGCCCTCAATGGTACTGAAATTGCCCAAACAATTCAGCTTACTCTCTGTGTTCAGCTGTTTTATGCTTATATTCGAATTTTACCATCCAGGCTTGATCCCATGGGTGCCATATGTGGTATGTCTCTTCGCAATATAAGGAATGTCTCACCCATCTGGGCAGCAGAAGAATCAAACTTTCTGTAACCCCAGTGGCACATACTTCCCTTCATAATCACTGCAAACCGCCCTTATAAGCAACATTATGGGCACGAGTAATATTTATAAAGTTGTTTGCCAAGAAGTCTACTAATTACCCTTAGTCTCAGACACCAAAATTTTCATCTTCTTTCCCATTTATGTTTTGTTCCTGAAATGTTTGAAAAAAAATAAATGTTTGTTTTCACTTCTTGCACATTTTTCTGTTTGTTATCGTAATCATACCACCAGAGTTTGAAACTTTAGACAGTACTGTTGTTAAAATAACTGTATCTTCATAGAAAAAAAAATGTTTTAAATACTAGTATCTCCCCAGCTTATGCTATGTCACTTTTACCCTTGCAGGTATGTCAAAAACATATGAACTACATCTATTACTAATATTTATAAAATATAGACTAAAACTAGTTACCAGGAATTATTTTAAGACAATTTTCAACATCTAATAAACCCTTAGTAAATAATTCATTAAACTACCCTTGTAAAAAACTTTTTCATTATACATACGTGCTGTGCGTTTTGGCCATCAGGAAAACATTTGCAACTTGCACATTTACAAAGGTTATGATTTTAAATGTCTAATGGTTCATTTAATGAACCAGTTATTTGTTTGATTGGTTGGTTTGGTTTGGTTTTTAGTGTATACTGGTGGATTGAAATGGAAAGTATCTGAATTGATTGAAAATAAGAACTCCCTCTTGTCATGGAAAAAAATAAAACATTCAAGATTTAATATTTCTGGTTTTGCAATCTACCTTGATAACCTTCATGGCAAATTTACTCTGGTTCCCTCTTGATGTCCCTTCACATGACCATCTAGTGGCCTCTAGTCTATATATCCTCATTTCTTAGGACTAAGGAGTCACCACTCTGAGTTCCTATCATCTCCCAGAGTTTCTTTTTGCAGTGTTTCTCCAGTATTGCTAAATGCACTCATAAACGTGAAGTCCGTGTGAATGTGAATCCAGTGTCAACTTAAGATGTTAAACCTGCTTATGAGACCTGCCCATGGTATATTTGCTTATGAAATTAGAGTCAGCTACTGCCTCCAGTGCAACAGTTTGTCCTGAAAGGACTCCTGTAGCACCTTCTGCAAGGGCAGAGAAGGTCTGTTGGCAGCCTGTCCGAGTCCCTAGGGGTGAGAAATGCAGAGAAGCAACGGGAAAAGTGAGTCTGAGCTAAAGGTTTGATTGTCTCTTCATGTTTCTCTTCTGGGAACTAGTGGGATTACTATTTGGATTGAGCTGAAGGAATCCCTTATTTCCACTGTAGACACTGAACAAATTTGTTTTGCCCCCAAGGCCTCACTGAAAACCTCCTTGTGTTGAAAATGTGACCGAATCCCAAGCCACCTGGACTGATTCTGAAAGCTTTATTTTCTTGAGACAGTAATTAATTTGAAACTATTTCAATTTGGGAGATTTAGTCATTGTTCAAAACTAATTGAAGGAGGTTGAATTTAGGTACAGAAAAAGTTACTCTATTCACTTATACTTAGGTTACAGGTGAATCTCATTCTTCATACTGTGACATATTAGCTTTAAAATAATCTAACAGCTAGCACTATGTGCTGTGTCAACTACTTGCAATGTACTGAATCCATAATGCCAAGTAATTGGCATTGTGCTTTATTCTCAGCATTCAGATCTGGAAATCTAGGCACAGAAAAATAAGTTGTCCAAATTTTCTAATCTGGCAAATGGCATAGATGGGATTTAAACTCAGGCAGTTTATGTGAGAGGCCAGCACTAAACCATTCCTAACCTCTTTTTGAAAGCTCTTGGAAGTGCCCTTTTCCTTTTTTTTTTGGAGGTTGAAGGTGGGTACTCGTAGTAGATATGAGGGAGTCTTGGATTTTCTTAAGGTTCTGTTAAGTATCTCGTATTTTATAAAAATTATATTTGCACATAACAAACAATTCACCTCTAGCCTGAGGCAGTGGTTCTCAAACTTCAACTATGTAACAATGACCTGGAGAGCTTTTTAAATGTTGTCTCCATCCTTAGAGTTACTGAATTAGTAGGTCAGAGTTGTGACCCAGGGGATGCCATAACAAGCAGACACTGCAGGTGGATTGTGATATTGGTGATCCTTAGAAAAAAGTCATAGTTGGTACCCTGTTGGAGCCCACAGTCTAGCGAGAGAGACATACTTCCCCTTGGATATGCCCCTTTCACGATTAGAAGAAACTTAATTAAATAAATTAAGATGATGGATAACAGCCTATTTTCAAAATGAAACATCAGTGTGAAATATTTTAAGTAAAGGATGGCATTAAGACATCACAAATCTAAGACTTAAGCTGCTTTGTTGATATTTGATTATTAACCTGCATGTTTCACTTGTCTGCCTTTAGTGGAACCCCCATTCCTCCATGAACTGGAAATAGTAATGCTTAATTGTTTTCAGAGGATTTTTGCCGTGACATGAGGCCTTCAATAATTAAGCCATAATTAAATAGTAAAAGGACTGTAAAAATATCCACATCTCTAGAAGACCAGGCTTTAAATGTTTTATTGTTAAATTCTCAGCTGGCTCTTAGGAGTCTGTAAGGAAGAAATGTTTATTTTCTGTGCAACCGGAGTATAATGAAAACATCAAAAAGCCATTTACATTTTAATTATTAAAGGTGAATTTAGCATATTCACCATTTTTAAGGATGACATTAAAGAGGTTATTTCAGATGGAGGAAATAGAATGAACAAAGTCACAAGGGAGACGGGGGAACTCAAGGTACCTCAGGGACTGGTTTACTGGACTGAAAAGTTGGGTATGTTGAGGGTATTAGGCAGCTAAAATTCTGCAAAGGTAAGGAGACTCCAGAATGTGAAATGCATCAGTTGACAAAGGTGGCACATGATAGCTCCTGAAGGGTGTTAGCAGGTTATTAATAGTGTCAGAACTAGAGTTAAGGATGACAGCATGTCAGTGGTGTGTATTATGAGAACGAAACACAAAGCCTAGGGCTTACAAGGCATTTAGTAAAATTTTATTGAATGAATGTTTTACTTACTACAGAAGCAAGTCTAGGAGGAGGCACACCAGTTAAGGGGCTTTTAGAACTAACTGTCAGAGGAGGGCCTGAATTAAACTGGCTGCTGTTGAAATAAAAATAAAAGATCAGATTGTGAGATGGTTTGAGGGTGTGTCATTGATTGTCATTGTCATTGAGTTTTGGGAGGGGAGGAAGGAAAAAATAAGAAAAATCAAATTCCAGGCTTTGGATCTTGAGCATGATTTTGGCACCATAATGCAGAAATAGAGAGATAGGAAAAGAGTTGGTCTGCTTAGAAAATAGTGCGTATATCTGGAGCCCTAGTTACTTACTCGGAGAAAATAACAGTATAGAGTCTGCAGTTGGAAAAGTGAGTTTACTGCTCTGTACAGATTGGAAGTGGGTCAAGTGGCCATCACTGCCAGGTGTCACTCTTCTGTGTTGTCATTTGGCCATTTGTGAGTCACAGGGCCATGCCCGATGGAATGGGAAGTTAGGTGGTGTCCACACAAAGTTGAAAGTGATATTCGAGAGGACCGATGAGAACTCTAAAATAGAATATCCTTCCACAGAGTTGAAAGTTTCTTTCTCACCTATTTCCATTTCCATCAAACCAGTTTATAAGACAATAGCTTACCTGGGAGCATCATTGCAGAGGATCCTTGGGAAGTAAAGAACTGAACTTTGAACTTCAGAATAAGTGTATAAGAGTTCTCATTGTGGCTCAGCAGGTTAAGAACCCAACATAGTCTCTGTGAGGAGGGGGGTGCGATCCCTGGCCTCACTCAGTGGGTTAAGGATCCAGTAAAAAGAAAAAAAAAATAGAATAAGTGTATCCATTCTATGTTTTTCTGTTTTTTATTGAGGGCCGCACCCACAGCATATGGAGGTTTCCAGGTTAGGGGTCAAATTGGACCTGTAGCCGCTGGCCTCCAACACAGCCTCAGCAGTGCCAGATCCAAGCCACATCTAAGATGACCTACACCACAATTCAAGGCAAAGCTAGTTCCTTAACCCACTGAGCAAGGCCAGGGATCAAACCTGCGTCCTCATGGATACCAGTTAGATTTGTTTCCACTGAACCATGACAGGAACTCCCCATTCTATATTATTGCCTTTATCAGAACATTTTATTTTTGTACTATATATAGGTTACATTTTCTCCATGTATTTGCTTTTAATGTTGTTATTGCCATGGCTCCTGCTGTTTTCCCCAGAATTGATACATTTAATTAAAATAGTAGCTGTTTCAACTTAACTTTAGTGTACTTCGTATAGATTGTTTAATTTCATTGTGATTTTGGTTCTTGAAAAAATAACAAAGGTCTTTTTTTCCCTCCCGAAATTGGGCTCTCAGCTTTCTTGCTTCTATTATATAGTTAATGCTTCAATAGCTTTGAAGTATTTTTTCTCTGAGTTCACAATAACGGGCTATACTTTCATTTTTCAGATTAAAAAAAAAACTATGTTAACTCAGGTCTCCTTCGTTATTATATTAGTGCTGCTCAGAGAGAGAGTGTTGTTTCAAAAGAGATGTACACTTTTCTATCTTAGTTTTCCTTGTAGGAGCCCAACCAAAGCCAGTATTTTTACATGACGGCCGCTTCCAAGAAGCTCTTAAACTGAAATGTGATTGTCTTGCAAAACAAAACAGCAAATAAGACATTTTAATATTGCCAATAGATCTTAGCTTTTCCTTTCTTAGGAGCATTAACCCAGATTTGTAAAGATGTATGTAGACTTGAAAGAAGAGTACATTACACATTTTTTAGACGGTTTTCCTTAGTTTCAAATCTTCTGTAGATGAACTAGTATTCATTCAGCAGCTCCTATTTACGGAGAACTATTTAGGCAGTACACAAGTTTTCTATACCTATGTAGAGCTTATTTAAGTTAATTAAACGTTTTAGATGCTCTTATGCACAAAACTTTTACTTCACTTTGTGGACATTCGAGAGGGAAAAAATCCTGTTTGATTTAATTCATTAAACAATTGAACTCTTAACCACATACTATGGGAAGAGTGGAAACTTAACACTGAATTCCAGCCAGCTGGGACTTCTTGAAATCCTCCTGTTTCCTAGGCTTAGAAAAAACATCTTCCATGGAGTTCCCATTGTGGCTCTGTGGTAATGAACCTGACTAGTATCTATGAGGATGCAGGTTTAACCCCAGGCCTCGCTCAACAGGTTAAGGATCTGGCATTGCCATGAGCTGTGGTGTAGGTCACGGATGCAGCTTGGATCTGGCATTGCTATGGCTGTGGTGTGGGCTGGCACCTGCAGCTCCGATTCAGTCCTAGCCAGGGAACTTCCATATGCTGCAGGTACAGCCTAAAGGAAGGAAGGATGGAAGGAAGAAAGAAAGAAAGGAAGGAAGAAAGAATAAAACATCTTCCAAACTGACCTCCAACTCCATTTTGATTAATAAATTCATTCATTCAGTATATTCATTGAACATTTCCTTTGTGCTGGCTAATTGCTCTTCTCGATGCAACTTTCTCAAGGAAGCCTTCCCTGACTCATTTCTTCACCTCAGATTAGATATGATTCTCCTAATACAGGTTCTTAAAACTTCTTGTTCTTTTTTGCCTAGTGCTTATTGCAGTTTATACTTAAGTGTATACAGGCGATTATTTTATTTAGATAAGCTGCCTTAGAGTAGGGGTACTGTCTGTTGGTACTTTGTATTCTTACCAATCCCAGAGACTAAACTTTTAATAAATAAGAATAAATATGTCATCATAATTTTTCAGTATCCCCAAGAACTATGTAGTTTTTATTTGCTCAGTAAACAAATTAACAAATAGTGTGAAGATAAGCCACTTTACTTGTAAATCTAATACAAATAAAACACATTTGCCTAAGCAGTTATATTCTATGGTGAAGCAATATGGTTGGTGTTCAAGATCAGTGGTTCTGGATTCAACTGGCCCCTATCACTTTAAACAAAGTCACTTAACACCTTGAAGATACAACTTCTTTATATATAAAGTCGTAACAAAAATGGAGTGACTTTTTAGGACTGTTGTCTTATATGATGGATGTTGTCACGTATTGGCTGCACAGCAAGTGACTAATAAATGTACATTCTCACTCATTCAACACATGTTCACTGAGAGTTGTAGCCAAGGCTTTCCACTGTCTTCCAACATCCTTTTCACCTATTTCCATGGCAAGAACATTAGTAGCTAATAAGCATGTTTTACCTCAGAATAGAGTCTAATTCTGTATAAGACTGTGTATCTCATTCAGTGGAATATTCTGTATATCCTATATAAAAATATAGTCTTTTAGGCTATGTTTCCCAACCTCTTGTTCCACTAGATGTGGCCATGTAACTAACAAATGACCAGAAGCATATAAGCAAAAATGTTATATGGTGGTTTCTGAGAATCGGCCTTGAGACAACACCTAATGCCCTCCTCTTCCCCTTCATCCCTCCTTCCATCCTGCTGCCAAGAACTCAGATGCTGCCCTCTTGTACCATGAGATCAGGGTTCTGTACAGTGGCAACAAGGCTATATCAGCCCCTTCTGCCTAGTCACACATTTACACAAGGAAGAAGCCAAGTTCTTTCTTATTTAAGCCACTGTTAGTTTGGGCTTTCGTCACTCACAACTGAACCAAACTATGCTTAATAGGAGTCTGCAAATAGCCTGTTCAATATTAGATCCAAGGCAGAATGTATCATTGTCATAAGAATAATTTTTAAGTGTCCCACGAAGTGCAAAGGAAGCTATTTAAAATGAGACTCAAAGAGCCGATAACTTTTCAGACTGCTGCAATAGGTGAAAAATGTCTTCCAGATAGGTAGACATAGCATAAGAAGAATTACCTTTTTGTCCAGCCTTATCAGACCCTCATAAATATTAGTGGGTGCTCCACCTCCTGGCCTATCTCTCTTGCTCTCCTCTGCACTTGGGATGGCCATTCATTCCTGGCATGTGTCCTTGGACTGCACACTTGACCTCTCTAGATCTTAGTTTTCTATTTTTGGTCACTATTAATTGATATTTTCTCTTTATTTTCATGACGAGACATTTGTCCCTTTATCATTTAGAACATTCTTCTCTCAATTAGTTGTTTGTGTGCTTTTTCCTCTTTAGATTGCATGTGACCAATGTAAACATCTTTTCTGCCTTTCCATTTACGGTCTTTTTTCTGTCATCATGTTTGTAAGTTATAGACATGCAGTAAATATGGGATAAATTAAATACATTTAATGATTATAAAGAGCTAGATGCACGGGAGATAATAACTGGAAGTATAGCTGGAAATGTAAGTTGCTATGAAATGATAGAAATTTGTGCATGCTCAACTGGAAAATATATATGTTTTACTATACATGTGGTTGGGAACTATTGAAAGTTTGAAAACAGAGAAGTGATCTAAGAGTAGAGAAAATCTATACCTCAAGCCACCAGGGGAAGAAAAAAAAAGTCAAGTGTAATTTAGTTTGCCTAATTTTGCATATCATAATAATGTAATTATGGTATTCTGTTATTGGAAATTTTATATCACTTTTTATATCACTTTTTAAGTCATGTAGTTATGTATCCATATAGTTATGTATCCATTATAAATTAAAAATTTAAGTGTCCCATGAAGTGCAAAGGAAGCTATTTAAAATGAGACTCAAAGAGCCAATAACTTTTCAGACTGCTGCAATAGGTGAAAATTTTAAAAATTTTATATCACTTTTTAAGTCATGTAGTTATGTATCCATATAGTTATGTATCCATTATAGTTATGTATCCATATTTTTAAATGCATATATGTAATATATAGAAATAGTTTGATTCATGAGTCATAAAATTAACTGTAAAACTAGAGTTATGGATACAATTTTATATGAATAAATTTGGCTAGAGATAAAGTATGTGTAGCTCTTGATCATTAAAAATACATTGTTTTCTAAATTTTGATTATAATCTATGAAATTACAAATATAAAAGAATGATACTCTTCCATTAAAAATAACATATTCTTTAAAATTTTTGAAAATGTTAGATCAAATGGTATTATAGTATTTAATTAGGGGAAGTAAAGATAAAAAGTTTATGGATGATAAAATCATAACATGTTTTAAAGATTTCCTATTGCCAACATCTGTTCAGCAAAATTACTATTTTTAAATAATGAGATATATCCTCTTTTCATCCTTGCAAATTTCAAATGCTTTAATTCTTTGCCACCCATAATTCTTTTTTAATGGTGAAATTGTGTTTCTTTGAAAACATGTAAAAATTGTCTTTCTGTTTTATTAAAGCGCAAATGTTGGACAAGAGAGTAGAATTTTTTCTGTCAAGTAGAATTTTGCTCTTTGTGTATTCTTCTCCTTACTTCTAAGGGAGCAGAGATGACCCAAATTCCCCCATCATCTTCCCCTGGTGGCCCATACAGAAGACCAGAATTGTCCAATTTATTTCTTAGGTCTAACATAAAGAGCAAAGAAATAGTATAGCACGTGTTTAAAAGCACTTTGAAAAGTAAAAGTTAATTAAAGAAAGGAGTCTCATAGGCCTGATCAGTGTGAATTAAATAATCCTTTCCTTCGTTTCATTGCTTTTCTACATTTGTGAATGAGAAAATCAGCTTTCCTTTTTTCCCTGGAAAGAACAGTAATGGTAGCAAACAATTTTTGACTGCTTGAAGATGCTAGGTGTCCAAGGGCCAACTTCACCGTTAATATTCAGACAACCCCTGTGAGTTAGATAGGATCTCATTACCATTGTATGTGTGAGGAAATTCTATTTTATGAGGTTTATGGACCTTGCCCAAGGCTAGGTTAGGAAGTACCGTGGCACAGACAGGTTTCAAGCATGGGTTTTCAGAAGAATGTCTTAAGTACAGGGGTCTTCTTCCACCCTGAAGAAATTGAATTCCTGTTGTTCCTTCTAATGACTCTTGGTGCAGTATCTGGTCCTGGTGATTCTTATCATTGATCAGCCCCTAAAAAGGAGGGGTCTGTCTTCACATCCTAAACACATGCAGTACAGTACTTCCAATGGCAGGCTTTTGATTTTCCTTGTTTCTCATCTTTCCAGTGTTCCCAAAGCATCATCATTCTCCCAACACCTAATAATGAAAATGGTCCCAAATTCAACACATCCCGTCCCAGATTTTGACTTGTTGAAAAAACTCTGATTTCAAATTTCAGGGTTTGTTTGCTCAAAAAGGGATTCAAAACATTAAAACAGCGTAAGACATTTCACCTTCCATATTTTGTTTTAAAATAATTAGATTTTTTAAGTGCAAGTGTCCATAATTTCCATGGAAATATGACACAAATTATAAATTAATCTTTACTCTAGAAATGTATAAGCAGGTAAAAGGATTAAAAGTTATTATTTGCTTCTTCTAAGAAAACTTCATTATAAACTGAAATGAATCTTTTGCATTAGGCTGCATTTTAGGATACTATGGAATATTCCCAGTGTGTGTCCGATTTCTGAGTCATATTAAAAACTTACTTTGAAACTAGATTATCTGGTTGGCTCAGGTAATAGCATTTCTAGCAGCTACCTTTAGATCTAGAATAACAATTTTATAATAAGTAAAAGTAACCAAGCACTATTTAGTTTGTCTATTTAATCAGAAGTTTGGGGAGTTCCCATGGTGGCTCAGTGGTTAACGAATCCTACTAGGAACCATCAGGTTGCTGGTTCGATCCCTGCCCTCACTCAGTGGCTTGAGGATCTGGTGTTGCTGTGGGCTGTGGTATAGGTCGCAGATGTGGCTCGGATCCCGGGTTGCTGTGGCTGTGGTATAGACCGGCAGCTACAGCTCCAATTAGACCCCTAGCCTGGGAACCTCCATATGCTTTGGGTGAAGCCATAGAAAAGACAAAAAGAAACAAAAAAAGCAGAAGTTAGGAATCCTGAAGTTGTCCTCAAAAAAAGTCATGAAATAGTGGGTCTGTTCCGTTATTGCTCACAACATATGCTAATATATTCTAGTGTGACAATGAAATTTAATTTCTAAAACTATTTAATTTTATTTTTGAAACAGATGTAAGGTCATACTTATTTAGATTAAAATAAAGCCAGAAGAACACACAGAATAGAGAACACTTGAGTTATTACTTGGTAATAGCTGCTGCATCTGTGTCCCAGAGGTTTCCATTCTTTATATTTAGCCCCCTGATGTCTCTTTTGGGTTAATTCATTCATATTGCTCAATGCTAGAAAATAATATCCTCGAAAATTTGCCACTTTGTGTGCTGGAACATATGTTTGCTTAGACTTTTCCTTTCACTACATAAAAATGAAGAGTGTCACAGTGCTCTGCTTCCCTTTAAGTTTTTATTACGTGATATTCGTTTCTCTTTTGATGTTTAATTGATCCCATGTCATCATTTTAAATTTCAGGACACTTACTGCCACTACCAATAATATCTTCTTTGGAAAGATATAGAGTGTTTCCATAGCAAAACTCTGAACCCACTATTCTGTTAGCATTGTTGTTATCTATAACACAGTAAAATAAGAAAAATTAGGGAACACAAGGGATCGTGCATTCTTTTCTACTCTTTTTGTCATTCTGATAAGGATATGAATGGCAGGGAGATCTCAGCTTTAGATAAGACTCTACTTAAAATAACAGGAAAGCCTATCTTTATTTCTTCTTTTCTGATTCACTCAGTACTGTGCTCAGTCACATTCACTTTGAGGTTCACTTAGCAAGGAGATGGTTGAAGCCCAGGAGAACATTCACGTGGACCTCATAGTGAAATTCCTTGCCCTGGTTCCTAGGTCACCTATTAGAAGTAATGTACATCTCTTGATATTTGTCATAAAAATTATTTTAATTGATAAACTTTAAAATTTTTTTCAACAGGCTTATTTCTCTCCCTTCCTCTCCCTCCCTCCCTCTCTCTCCCCCTTTGTCGAACAGGTGATTGCCCACTTCACATCCACACATGATCTATTACTGTTAACACTGACCACCTATAAGAATTGAAGAAAGTCCAGTTTCTCACCCACAGCTTCCCTCCTTCCTCTCCCCTCCATGGCCCACCCCCTTCTTGAGCATCAAGGATTTTTTTTTTTTCTTTTTAGTTGTACCATATCAGGCTTCTTTGCAAAATAGAGATGAGCAGTGACCTTATTTTAATTTTTTCTAATGTATTTTTATAAAAATATAGTTGATTTACAATGTTGTGCCAATTCCTACTGCACAGAAAAGTGACCTAGTCACTAGATAATATACCCTAGATAATATACCCTTTCTTATATTATCTTCCATCATGGTCTAACCTCAAGAAACTGGATATAGTCTCTGTGCTATACAGTATTTTCTAATGTATTTTTTTGAAGTTAGTCTTTCTCCTCATCTGCTGTCATCATTTTCACTTTTTATTCCTCTTGTTTCTTTTCCATGTTCTGTTATTTAAGGTTTCTTTTTTCTTCTTCCTTCCTCCCATCTTCCCTTCCTCCCTTCCTTCCTTCCTTTCTTTCTTCCTTTCATCTTTTCCTGAATTTATTCTGTTTGCCAGGCTTTTTACAATGTCTGCTTTAATTCTTCCCCTAGCCATATAATGTAAGCAGGAAAAAGACAAGAAAAATCTAAAGAGAACATGAATTAAAACCCATGCTTCAGACCATAAAACTTTATTTATGAGATTTCTAACTACCTTAATATAAACTTTTGCATCTAACTTAATGTAAGATTGAAGTCTTTAAAAAGAATAGCTGCAATTCAGTTTTTTCCTGAATGTGCAGCTGTAAATGCTAAAGGATGTGAAGAAACATTAACCATAGACGGTACCAAGAGGGGGGGGAAAGAGTATAATATATTGAAAGCCCTTCAGAAACAGGTGGAAATTCAGAGGAAATTGTTATGTCAGACCAGGACTTTGGGAACCAGTAGATCACACCCATGATGCTGTGTTGCTTCTGCTGCATGCTGTTTAGTGAATGAGGTGTTTCACTTTGGAAATTTTACCAGGTGCAAAAAGTCATAAAGAGATGATAGTTTTTATGTTTATTCATGTATGTTCTTTTCCCATGTTTTTTTAAAGAAGACAGTTAAGGTAATTGAACTTATGTTAAAGGCTGACCAGCATTCAGGATAGTGGAGAACACTTTAGAAGCCCTCTTAGCTGGCTCTACAGAACTAAGTATTTGGTTAGTTCATGAAAACCGATTAAAAGGAAAAAAAGTATTTAAATTATATTTCATCTTTTAGATGAATCACACCCATAAATCATTATTGATACTTCAGGGTTGTTGGTTTTTGTTTTTTTTTTTTTTTTGCTTAATCATACTAGCAAAATTATTCAAGCAAAAAAATCCCAGATATTATTCATTTCCCCAGTATTATCAATTACTTCCCGTAATTTGCCTTTTCAATATTTTTCAAAGCTTTTTCACATCTTTATAGGCAAAAAACCCCAAAAATACCAAAAAATAGAAAAAAAACTACTCTTCATTCCCAGTCACATTTTAACACTTATTTTTAATAAAATTACATAATTAAAATAACAAGTTTTTTTGAAAAAAAAAAAAAAGGTTGAGGAACAAGTACAAGTGATGTACAACTAGTGCACAGTTCAGCTGGCAGCAAGGTCAGTGGGCCTGGCAGAGACCAGCCAAAGTGCCAGGATGTGCAGAGCAGCACGTGTGTTTAGCAGTGGGAGTGGAGTATCAGTGGACCATGTTACTGATGATATGGAGGCTGGTGAAGAGAAATTCTGTTATAACTGGACCAGTCACATCGAAATCATGAGCCATGCCCTGCTGGTCTGAGTTCCTCCTGTCATCCTGAAACACCCCAAAAGTCTTCCTCCTGAAGCACGTTCATAATGCTTCCTGCCCCCAAGTCTCCACAGAAGAGGTTAAAGATGCAGTCAATAAAATACTTTACACCAATAAGATAATGTGAATTGTAGGGGAGCTCTCATTCCCTGTCATTTTTAGCCCAGACACTTTTGGTGATAATGTTCCTGGTTGTTTCTAACCCCTTAAGTGACATCTTTACAATCAATATGTTTAGAGATGACCTAGAGGCTCACGTTACTTCTCCTATCACACAAAAGAGATGGTTACCTGGTCTTTTTGCCTAAGGCCTATTTGGATTGCCAGCTCCTAACAGATAGCCCTCCTAGCTAGGAGGATTGCCCTTCCTGTGACCTGTGAAAGCATACTTAAATGAGGTAGAAGCATAAAAAACATCGCGGATAGAAAAAAAATTCATTTAAAAATTTAGAAGTTTAAATACCATCAGTACAAAACGGTTATCTGGAAATTTCAAATAGATACACACACACACACACACACATATAGGTTTTTTCATACTTCTAGATTGCTAATGTTAGGAAAAAGAGCTAATTGCATATATGTCTTTTTGCATCTCCACCAGAGATAGAATGTTAGTACAAAAAATAAAATCTCTGTTAAGATGAAAGTATCATGAATGTTGATGATTTACAATTTCAAGAGTGCTCTAATTCTGTCCAGCTGTACATTTTATAATAATCATACAAAAGTAATGTTTTTAATTCAGCAAAAGGACATCTCTGATGTTCAAGTGAAGTATTCATTTCCTTAAATTGAAAGGTGGTTATAGCTCAGTTGTTTGCTTGAGAAATGTACATGTCTTTTAGTCAATGCAGGAGTGTTTGCATATCTGATGCACAGTAGCAGCAAATTCATCAAGTTATATTTCAGCACTTGTGATGATGGACATATATCAGCCTCATCTTGTCTAGTAGATTCTTTTATTACTTAATATTTCACCTGATACTTTTTATATTTTTATGATAATCCCTAACCCTCATCATTAAGAAAAGAAAAATAAGTGGTTCAAAAATCTCTATTTACTCACACTTGGTGGTAAATTTAAATAAATTTTGTGCAAAACATTGCAACATTGGCGTGCATAATGATTGCTCTAGAGTATCATTATTTAAGTACTATTTATGTAGTACTTTACTGAAATATACTATCTAGTCTTCAAATCTGCATTTTTTTCTATAGCAACTCACAGACTACTCCTTGTTTGTGGGCCTCAGTAATCATGAAATAAAGCATTCAATGCTGGATTTTAACATGATTTCCCTAATAATAAGTTATGAATCAGGCATTTATTTTTCTCTTGAATTGAGCTTATTAAATTAATTTAACAAGGAGATCATTAGTCTGAGTTGACTTTTTGTAATTTTAGTATTGTTGGTTTACAGTATAATATTAGTTTCAGGTGTACAGAATAGTGATTCAGTATCATTATCATTTATATCTCATTAAAGTTATTGCAAGATAATGCCTATCATTCCCTGAGCTATATAATATATCCTTGTTGCTTAACTATTTTATACATAGACATATTCCCATATATCTAACATGCCCCTCCCACCTTCCGTCTTCCATCTTATAACCACTAGTGTGTTTTCTATATCTGCGAGTCTCTTTCTATTTTGTTACATACATTTGTTTGTTTTATTTTATATTCTACATAGTAGTTAAAATATACAGTATTTTTTTTCTCTTACTTCACTAAGCATAATGTTGTTGAGGTCCATCCATGATGCTGCACATGGCAGGATTTTGTTCTTTTTATATATATAAAAAGTTTATATATATATCTCACATCTTCTTTATTCATCTATTGATGGATACTTGGGTTACTTCCATATCTTGGTTATTATAAATAGTGCTATGAATATTGCGGGACATGTATCATTTCCAATTTTTGTTTTCATTTTTTCCAGAGTGGAATTAATTACTGGGTCTATTTTTAGTTTTACGAGGAACATTCAGATTGTTTTCCATAGTGGCTGCACCAATTTACTTTCCCATCAATGGTATACGGGGGTTCCATTTGTCCATCTCCTTGCCAACATTGGTTATTTGTAGATTTCTTGATGATTGCCATTTGGCAGCTGTGAGAGAGGTGATATCTCATTTTGATTTGCACTTCTCTAATAATTATTGATACTGAGCACCTTTTCATGCCTCTTAATCATCTGTATGTCTTCTTTGGAAAAATGTCTGTTCAGATTTTCTTCCCATTTTTTGATTGGGTTGTTTGGGGTTATTTTGGTTTGTTTGCTGATACTGAGTTGTATGTGCTGTTCATATATTTTAGACTGGGTTGGTTTTCATGCCATAGCAGCCTACATCACACAAGAAAATGTAAACCAAAGCTCACAAATTCCAAGGTTAAGAAATGGAAACCTTAGGACAACCAGTCACAAACAGCCACCTAGGCTTTCCCAAATGATGCAACTGCTTAAGCTAGAGCCAATAAGACAATCACTTTGCTTTGCTTCCCCCTCTTCTCTGTAAGTCCTGCCCCAGCTCCTGTTCCTGGAGCCCTCCTAACCACTTCTGGTTTGGCACTGCCCCATTCCAATCAGTTTTTGCTCAAATAAACTTAAAGTTTTTAATATGCCTCAGTTTATCTTTTGACTATCTTCAATTAGCAAATGCTTCCTAGAGTTTCTTCAGAAAGGAATTCTTCCACTTCCCATGCATTACATTTAAAAACCTGAAAGCTTGTCCTTCAATGAAATAAAATTAGAAAGAAGCAAGTAGTTATTTTTGACAAAGTAGGATTGTTTGCATTTTGTATGTGTGTTGTTTTTATATAGTGATACCAACTACCAGTTAGACACATGCTGGAATTCACCACCCATATCACAACTTCTAGTAACAAATTTGAGGTACAGAAGAACAATTAGCTATTCATAAACTACTCTTAAAGCTGGTTGCTTATTTAATACTAGCTTTTGCCTAAATGTAACTATAAATACTTTTAAGATATAATAAGTGTGTTTGAAATGTTTATAGCACTGTATTTTATATTAGGGAATAAGCCTCAGAAAGTACTTTTGTATACAACAGTACTTTTAAATCAAATGGCTATACTTAAGTCCTTTCCTTAAGAATAGAGGAGGAAATGAGAGGAACCAGTGATCCCTTCCCCCATTTAAGATATAATTTGTCAGCACTGATTTGAGGATGAACCTCCTTGTTTCGTGACATTGTTACTCATTTCCTGTCTTCCTGCCCATTCCTCTTCTCTTAGAGAAATGCAACCTAGAAGAGCCAATGTGTAACCTTTCATTTCACTTTTCCTATGTTGATTCAGAAAAGTGAATTGTTGGAAAATGCATGATTTTTTGCTGCATATGTGTGTTTTTAATTTACACAAGTGGTATTATGTATATTTCATTATGTATATTTCACACATTCTTACTTTTTTTAGACTATAAATCTATTTCATCACTTCAGACTCTCTAAAAGTACGCTTTTGTGTATGTGTGCAAGAGCTCACATAAACATAGGTATGTGCATACATACATTTTATGTTTTATATCTCTCTTCCACTAGGGACATTAACTTAAGCTGTTCTTTGCTAACATAAAAAAAAAACTCTACAGGGAGTTCTCTTCTGGCACAGCAAGTTAAGGATCCAGCATTGTGACTGCTATGGTTTGGGTCACTGCTGTGGCACAGGCTGACTCCCTGGCCTGGGAATTTCCACATGCTGCTGATGCACCCAAAAAAAAAAAAAAAAAAAAAAAAAAAACTACAGTAAATATGTGTGTGTATTTCGTATTGATCACCTATTCAAATAATCTTTATGGAAAAATACCCAAGAATAGGTTAATCACCTTTACCGAGAAGTGACAGATCAAAGTAACCATGCCAGTTTATACTATCACCTTTAGGAGAGGAATACTTCACCAACACTTGATATTATCTTTTTTGTTTGTTTTACCATTCCATTGGCTGTAAGTTACCTTTCATTTAATCTGCATTTATTTAATTAATAGTGAACATTTATTGGCATTTCATTTTCTCTGAATTGCCTGTTAATATGCTTTGCTCCATTTTCTATTAGTTCCTTTGTTTCTTTGGAGTGTGTGTATGTGCATGTGTGTTTGTAATAACCCCTTGTATATTTCAGACCAGTAGTTCTCAACTGAACTTATAGTACACATATCTCTTGTGAAGCCAGGGACCCCAAACCCTATTCAGGAGATTCACAGGTCAACACTATTTCCATAATAGCTATAAGACTTTCTTTGCCATGTTCACTTTTGCACTGACATCATAAAACAATGGTGAATAAAACTGCTGGAGCCTTACCACAAATCAGGACAGTAACAGCAAGCTGAATTAGTAGTCTTTGTATTCACCTTCATCATGCACACGTTGGAAGGGGAAAAAAAAAGAAAAAGAAAAATCCAGCTCATTTAAGAATGTCCTTGATGAAACAGTAATGATCATTAATTTTATTAAGTGCCAATGCTGGCTATGTGTTTAATATTCTGTGCGATGACATGGGACTCACTCTTAAAGCAGTTCTGCTGAGCACTTAAGTCTGATGAAAGCACTTGGGAGATGGTGTGCTTTGAGAGCTGAACTACCCCTCCTTTTTTGAATATCCTGTTTACTTCAAAGAACAACTGATAAACCATGACTATTCATACCTGGGTATTTGGTAGGTAATTTCCTTGACAATGAGCCGAGTAGTCCTTCCACATTAAGGAAAACAGTTGATAGTATTTGTTGCTAGATAAAATTTGAAATTTCAAGGGAAAATTCCAATTTTGGAAAAAATGTAATTGCCAGCGTGAGCTGGAGAGCTTTCTATACTTTAAGATTTGTTGGTGAAACTGGTGGTGATATTAACGAATGTGACTTTTTTATGTTATATAATAAAATATGTAACCTTTTAAAGAATCCACATCGCTCAGTGAGCCTACATTTTCCAAATGACCAACACATGATGTTATAAAAACCATGTGTAGGTAAAAGATCCATTCAAAGGGCAAGATAAACCAATAGATTTTAACATAGCAAACATGAGATGTTCACTGATAGATTTCAGATTCCATACTGAAACTAAAATTTAAAAAAATATTGGTTGTCAATTTTTGATGTGGTAGTGAAAAAGAATATAAATACGTATCTGGAGAGGTTATTAAAATACTTCTTTTTCCATCTACACATCTGTGTGAAGCTGGATTTTCTTCCCATACTTCAGCCAAAAAAATATTTTGCAATAGATTTGATGTAGAAGAAACTATAATAACCTACTTATCTTCTCTTAAGTCAGATATTAATGAGATTTAGAATGATTTAAAATAGCCTCAGTAAATTTTTGGCTTTGGACAATTTTTTTAATAAAAATATGGAACTTATAATAGGTTTATTACTGTCATTTTTAAATTAATAAATTATTTTATGATTAATAAAGTTAATTTGATAATAAATATTTCTAAAATTTGTCAGTTTTAACTTCTAATACAATAAACATTGGTATATATACGTCCGTATATCCATATATCAACACCAGGTGTGAGCATATTTGCTCTTTGGGGCCCTCAATAATTTTCGAGAGTAAAGGAGTCTTGAGACCTTAAAGTTTTGAGAACTAGTGCACTAAATATGCCTGTCAGTTTTTGACATTACAAATGTCTTCTCCCAGGCTGTCACCTTTCTATTAACCTTACCTGTGATGTAAGAAACCTTTAATTTTGGAGCCAATTCCACTTTGCCTGCACATTCTGTATTTTGCTGGTCTTGAAAGAACAGCTTCTTCAACTCTGAGGTCACAAAAACATGTTTCTACATTTTCTTCTATTAGATGAATAGTGTTACTTTTAACATTTGGTCTTCAGGACCTTCCAATCCAACTTCATTTTTCTCTACAGAGAGAATCAATTTTCCCAGCACCATTTGCTAAATAATCTATCCTTGACCCACTGACTTGTACTCCTGACTCAAGTGTGAGTATACATTTGGGCCTCTTCCTGGATCCCCTACTCCAGTTCCACAAGTGTATTGATCTGTCTCTGTGCTAGTATCACATTATTTTTAATTAAAGCTGTCTTGTAATGTCTTAATATATGGAAAATTCCCCCCTTTTTTAGCATCTTTTCCAAGATTCATTTGGCTATCTATTAATGAAAATTTATTTTTCAGTGTTTAATACAGGTTTTTAGAATACATTTATCATGGCAGAGAGTGTTTTTTTTTCTGGATTTTGATGAAAACTGCACAGAATTTACAAACACAATTGAAAGAATAAATTTATTATATCATCTCATCCATTGAAATTTATACTGGTGCTCTGTAATGTTCTCTAGTTAAAATAAAAAAAAAATAAATAAGCATTCCCCATTAGGTCATATTGTTTATGAGATAAATTTCTAGATATGTGATTTACTTTGCTATTATAAATAACATCTTATTATCAATCTTGTTTTTGCTTTCATTGTATTTGTATTTTGAATAGATAAAACATCTATACATTACAAATTTAAAAGGACACAAAAGAGTGCAGCAAAAATTCTTCTTTCTCCTCTCTCTTTGGAACCATCATTAACCAGTTTCTTGTTTTCACTTTGACATAATAATTATATATGAGAAAATATGTGATAATTTGCCCTTTTAGTAATATGAACAGGAGTATACAGTGCACACTGTCCTATTGCTGAAGTCTTTTACTCTTTCCACATAATTTCCAGATAATTGTAGATCCTCTTCTTTGATACCACACCAAAACTTGACAAGCAGTAATTTTTTACATCTTCTCCCTGGATCTCTCTTTCTCTCCCCTCCCTTTCCCCTTCCCTGCCTACTTCATTCTTGCTATTTTGTTTTACAACTGAATTGTATTCATTTTCAGGATTTCTCCATAATGATATGGCTTAGACCTGTATTGATAGACATTTTAAATTATTCGTAATTGTGGTCTATTATATACAACTCTACAGGCAACAACTTTTTACTTACATCAATTTGCCTATGTGTGAATATACTTGGGGGCTATGTTCCTAGAATGAAATTGCGGAGTTTAAGAAAATACGCATTTGTTGTTTTATTTCAGATCATTAAATTGTCCTTCATAAAAGACCATGTCATTTATACTCCCACCACATATGTACACACTAACCTATTTTTTTTGCACTTTTACTAATATGGTATAATGTATTTTTTTTTGCTTTTCACTCATGTGAAAGGTGAATTATAGTACCTTGGGGTAGATTTAATTTATATTATGAGTAAGATTATCTTTTCATATGTTTAAGATCCATATATATTACCTTAGATGTCAACTAATGTAATCCTTTGCCCTTTTTTTCATTGTGTTGTGTTTTACCTATTAATACATAAGATTTTCTACTTTCTTTAATTAATCAATTCTGTGCTATGATACAATTTCAAAAATATTAATTCCAGTTTGTCTTTTGTCTTTTCTTCTTTCTTTTTTTTTTAAAACTTGTGTTTAATTTACCAGGAATTTACTCTAGGATAAGATGATAGATATTGATTAAATTTATTTAAGATGTCTATCAAATTGCACCAATCCAGTTATTGAATACTCTATCTTTTCACCACTGATCTGAATTCCACTTATTTCATATACAAAATTACCTTACATAGTGGCACATATAAAGGCAGACCCATCAATAAAACAATACAAAATCAATAAACAGGCTACACTATCACACTATTTTGATTATTTGTATGATATTTCCTATTGATAATTGCCTATTTAGATTAATTATATGTTGACTTTATACTAAGCAAACTTGCAACACTTTTTAATTCATTTTTATTTGTTATTTCTCTTGCATTTTCAAGGTAAATTTTCATATCATCTATCAATATGGGCTATAACTTTATCCCATCCTATTGCCTTTTGGAAAGAGTTTCATAACTTGCCTTTCTGCTCACTAGTTTACTCTTCATCTGTGCTGCTATCACCCCAACTGGGAACTTTATTTACCCTAATTTTAAACTTCATTTAACTTTAATTAAATAGTTTACAGTTGGTTTTTATTTATATGCTTGTTTCTATCTTATGTTTCAAAAAGTCCTTTATCTTTTTAGAGATTTTTAAAAAAATTCTAGTCTTAATCTGTCACTTCTATTAAATTAGTTTTTTCTAATATTAGTTTATTATTATTATTATTACAATTACCATGGTGCTTACATTACACAGAGAGTTTTTTTTAATCACTCAATGAAGTTATTACATTTATAGTTGTACAATGATCATCACAATCCAATTTTATAGGATTTCCATCCCACAACCCCAGTGCATCCCCCCACCCCCCAAACTGTCTCCTTTGGAATTCATAAGCTTTTCAAAGTCTGTGAGTCAGTATCTGTTCTGCAAAGTTCACTGTGTCCTTTTTTTCACATTCCATATGTCAGTGAAAGTATTTGATGTTGGTGTCTCATTGTATGATTGACTTCACTTAGCATGATAACTTCTAGGTCCTATCACTTAGCATGATAACTTCTAGGTCCATCCATGTTGCTAAAAATGCCAGTATTTCATTCTTTTTAATGGCTGAGTAATATTCCACTGTGTATATGTACCACATCTTCTTGACCCACTCCTCTCTCGACGGATATTTAGGTTGTTTCCATGTCTTGGCTATTGAAAATAGTGCTGCAATGAACATCGGAGGACATGTATCTTTTCAAGTCATGGTTTTCTCTGGATAGATGCCCAGGAGTGGGATTGCTGGATCAAATGGTAGTTCTATATTTAGTTTTCTGAGGAATCGCCATACTGTTTTCCACAGTGGTTGCACAATTTACAATCCCACCAGCAGTGTAATAGGGTTCCTTTTTCTCCACACCCGGTCCAGCACTTACTGTTTGTAGACTTTTTGATGATGGCCATTCTGGCTGGTGTAAGATGCTGCAGAAATAGCCAAAGATATCTGAAAAAAAAAAAATGGAGCCGGAAGAATCAGGCTCCCGGACTTCAAACTATACTACAAAGCAACAACCATCAAAACCATATGGTACTGGCACAAAGACAGAAATATAGATCCATGGAACAGGATAGAAAGCCCAGAATTAAACCCATGCACCTACAGTCAACTAATCTATGACAAAGGAGGCAAGAATATATAATGGAAAAAAGACAGTCCCTTCAATAAGTGGTACTGGGAAAACTGGGCATAGAAAATAATGAAGTTAGAACACTCCCTAATACCATACACAAAAATATACTCAAAATGGATTAAAGACCTAAATATAAGACCAGACACTATAAAACTCTTAGAGGAAAACATTGGCCAAACACTCTCTGACATAAATGACAGCAACATTTTCTCAGATCTACCTCTTAGAGTAATGACCGTAAAAACAAAAATAAACAAATGGGACCTAATTAAACTTAAAAGTTTCTGCATAACAAAGGAAACCCTAAACAAAATGAAAAGACAACCCACGGAATGGGAGAAGATCTTTGCAAATGAATCGACTGACAAGGTATTAATCTCCAAAATTTATAAACACCTTCTGCAACTCAATACCAAAAAAACAAACCACCCCATCAAAAAAATGGGCAGAAGATCTAAACAAAATTCTCCAAAGAAGACATACAGATGGCCAAAAAACACATGAAAAGATGTTCAACATCACTCATTATTAGAGAAATGCAATTCAAAACCACTATGAGAGTTTGTTTTACTATTTTGGCTAGTGATGTACCTAGAGGAAAAGGTGAAACTCGTGCCCCAGCTTCAGCCACTCGAGATGAATTGAGCTGTACTGAACCGTTAATCTCTTTTCTCCCTGAAAAGACCCTTTTTGCCCCAGACACTGCTTCTACCAGGACCTCCATTCTCCTATTTTACTTCTTGAGTTCATAGACTAGGAATGTGTTGTGCCAACGGTGAACAGCTCAGGTCTGTTAGTGACTACAGGTTCCTCATTGCAGCCTGACCCATATCTCACCAGTGCCTCCCACTGGAAGTGGGCTGGAACTCTGTAAATCAGGCAAGGAGAATGAGAATGAGAAATGGCACATCTAGAAAGCTCTTCCCAAGCCTCTTCCATCATCATCAGCTCTTGAAGCTCCCCTCTGCATAACCTAATTCACGAATATTCACTGGGGTCTCAAAAACCCCTGTTCAGTTGAGGGTTTCCCAGGCTTTTTTTGTGTTGGAGTTTGATCGGTATGAATGCCTACTCAGCAACTTTCTGTCCTAGAATATCTCCAGTGCTGGATTCAGGGAGAGAGCCAGTTGTCTATGCTAGTTCACGATCCTGTCAGGAATTCATTAATTTTTCCCTTCTCTACCCCATGTTGAAGCTAATGGTTAGATTTACACAGACATAATACACAGACACATGCACGCATGCACACTCACACACACACATACTCACACACTTAAACATAATAGCCCTACATATCTTATTAGCACATAGCTTTGGAAGTTGATTTCGAAGTTTATTATGATTATTGGCTCTCATAAATAAGGGCAGAACACACAAAAGGAATGATCCTTTTCATTTAAATATAACAAAAACCAAAAATCAACCCCAAAAGCAACCATAGAGTTTTCTGGGTGACAAGTGCTATTCAGTTGCTACATGCATTAAATCATATAATTTTCCCATGTAAGAATTCTATTAAAATTCCTTTTACTAGGGAGGAAGTTAAATTTCAGAAAGCTTAGACAAGTTGTTCAAGATTGTATTGGTGGGAAGTGACAAAGTCCAAGCCTGAAACTGTCAGTACTTACCTGCCTTCTGCCTGGCCTTTGCCTGGGTTTTAGGCATTCTAGGTACAGATTATGTTTTTGAATAGTTACATCAATGCAGGGAGAATTATTCACTCAAAACACCTTAGGACATACTTTTAAGGCCATACTGTGTACCTACCACCCAATGGAATAATCAATAATTTCTTTGAAAGTAGATAAATAAGTGAAAATATTCTATTGCATATCCAGACATCCATCAAGGTCACAGGGAGTGATTTTGGAATTTGTGATGCAGACCCCTTTAGTAGACCATTAGTATCTTTAGACCTTCGTACAGGCAGAATAAACAGAATATGAGTCAGTTCACATTTTAGCCAACGTTATTGTACAAAGAGATTAAAAAATAAGGTTGGGTTGGGATGAATGGGGATGACTTGAAGCAAGCTTTGTGGTAGAGATGTTTCTAAAATCATGCCACAGGCTTCTTCCAAGGCTTAGTTTATTTCTCACAGTAATACAGATTCCTGGTACTAAATTCGAGTATGACCATGACAGTGAAATCTTAGCCCTTTTATTTATGAATTCCTTATTATTTCAAGCCTAATAGTGCTAGGTACACGAGAATTCAAAATCCTAAAACCTAGTAATTGTTAACAATGCCAGTCGGAGGTCCTGTCGTGGTGCAGCAGAAATGAGTCTGACTAGGAACCATGGGGTTTCATTTTCAATTCCTGGCCTCACTCAGTGGGTTAAGGATCCTGCATTGCTGTGGGCTGTGGTGTAGGCCAGTGGCTATAGCTCTAATTAGACCCCTAGCCTGGGAACCTCCATATGCCACAGGTGCTGTCCTAAAAAGACAAAAGACCAAAAAAATCAAACAATGCCAGTGACTCTCTGAATCACTTTTTGATTTCTGTTTTTCACTTGATGAAAGCAGTATTGATTTTTACTACTAAAAGTAGATACAAGAGTTCCCTTTGTGGCTCACCAGAAATGAACCCTACTAGTATCCATGAGGATGGTTTAATCCCTGGCCTCTATCAGTGAGTTAATAATCCAGCATTGCTATGAGCTGTGATGTAGGTTGCAGATGTGGCTTGATCCCATGTGACTGTGGCTGTGGTGTAGGCCAGCAGCTGCAGCTCCAATTAGACCCCTAGCCTGGGAACTTCTATATGCCACAGTATGGCCCTAAAAAGACAAAAAATAAATTAAAAAAATAGAAAGGAGATATAACCCAAGTTAGGTGCTGCTTTAGTCTCTGGAGTTCTAGCTCCTTGAGATACATATTCAGAGACTGTAAATATTAGAGCAAATAGGAATCCTTTAAAACATCACTTCTGATGATTTAGAGAGAAACGTGTACTCAAATTTTTTGGGGGGATGGTTATATAGTTTAAGCTTTAGAAAATTAGTGTATAGCTTATCAGCTGAAACTCTAGCAAAGAAAATTTGGCCATCTACAAGAGGGATAAACAAGATAATTGAAACAAGATAAAAGATAATTGAAAAAGGAATGTTCAGCAGTATCATGTATGGAATTTGGCTTCCAAAATGGGAGGAAACATGATTCATAGTGTCCACTGTTTATGTTATATATATTAGAAAGGTTTAGACTCTAAAGAGTCTTAGTTTGAAAAAAATAATGCTATACATAAGATAGTGGAAGAATATGGCTCTTTTGTAGCAATGTGCTCATCATTCAGTATTTCATTACTGAAATCAGGTCCCTTTTGGAGTTTACCTTTGACAAATCCCACAGATAAAATTCCAAAATCAATCTTTAGGGAACTAATTGAGGTAAAAGAGTAAAAAGTAAAGTTTACCTTCATGGTGGCTCTTCTTTAATTTGAGGCTCCAGTAAGAATGGGACATAAAATGTCTAACACAGAAATGAGAAAAGCAAACTTGTGTAATTTGTTTGGCAATGTTGGAGAAAAAAGAGATTACAGACCCAGACTTTAAAGCAAAAATGGTGTTTATAGGTTTGCATTGCAGGAGTGAAAGATGGGCCTGCCTGCCAGCCAGAGGTTAGAGACCACTCACCACATTTCTTTTAACTAATCCAAATTCCAAGTTTTCCTCATACCTGAGTAAGATAGAGAATTGCTTTGTGAGCACTGCTTGGCGAGGAAACATCAGAGACGGAAGATGAGACTTTGGGAAACTCATAATAGAGAGCAAGTCGAGCCCAGCCATATCTGCAGAGTTTTAGAAGTTTGAAAGGGCATTGATGACATGCAGATTCAGGATTACCTTTAACACATTTCCAACATTTAAAAATCTATAAATTCAGGGAAATAAAATATTTTAGGCCTTTTAATAAGTTTGCCTTGTGTTTGCCTGGGGTGGAAACACTTTAGGGATTGCTTTCATAGTTCCAATGACTTTTTAAATATGTGACATGAATATATTTTTAAAAAAAAATGATTCTAGAGGAGCTGGTTTCTTCCTGCACATCCTCTACCCATTTCAAATATTCACTCTCATACTCCCATCAGAGAGTGGAAAAACCCTTATCAATTATATGAATTTGAAGATTTTCTGATTTTCACTGGAAATGGTCTCCTCATTATTAATTTAATATTATAGAAGAGATTAAGGTTATTCTGATTTGTATTTGGTGAGAGGAGAGCTTTATGGCAATTTGTCAAGAATATCAAAACGGTATCTTTCTACTGAGCTTAAGATTTTATAAACATCATAAAGGCATTTTAAAGTGAATGGAACAATTATTAATATTTTCCATATGTGAAGAAAATATTTTTCTTACATAGTAGCATTTAATTGCTATATTGCATCAAAAGGAGATTTCTATTTAAAAATGAGAAAAATGTTGAAAAATGTGTTAGGTGACAGTTATGCTGCAGCAAACTATTGCAGGGTGATTTGGAATGCAAGAAAATGTGGAGAGAAACCATCAGTTAGAACATCTCCATATAATGAAACAAAAAGTATTTGGTGAAAAATTCTCCATGACCAGTATGTTCTTAAACAACCCAGGGCAGAGACTATACTATAAAGGTTCAGAGACTGAAGATACTTTTTGTTTTTATTTCTTGCCATGTTGTTGTCTTTGCCTTTTCTTACTCTATTACTCAAAGATCTCAAAGAGATTTGCATGTTCTATTTGAATGGACATTTTTTGAAGTCTAAAGCAGTTGAAACACATTAACAGTTATATTGACATTATTCATAGTAAGTCATTGAGGTTATTTTGACAAGATAATATTCTCATATTTCACTTTGATAAATCATACCTCCACATCATGATCAACCAAATGCTTTCAATACTTAAGTTTTGGGGACACAGTACCCTTTTCAAAGCTTGTTCGCAGATATTGCTTTATTAAAAAAAAAATAGTATACCATTAGAGAAAGATGTTTTGAAGCTAAGCTTGATAATATGCTCATTTTGTATTATTTTAAACCTTTACTAATAAATAAAAATGTTCCATTTTCAATTTGATATTGTCAACATCATTATCCTGAAAGCAATGAAATTATAGTTGATTATGCCTTGTCTCCCCAGATAAATTTACAAAGAAAAATGAGAGTTACTGGTGTGATTACTCAAGGAGCCAAAAGGATTGGAAGCCCAGAGTACATAAAATCCTACAAAATTGCCTATAGTAATGATGGAAAGACTTGGGCAACCTACAAAGTGAAAGGCACCAACGAAGACATGGTAAGACTTACATTACGTGCTTAATTTGAAAATAAATTCCCACTAATGATCATTGATTACCAAGCGACTACTGATTCTTGGCAGAAGCTTTATGTTGTTGGATATGTATTTATTATTCTTTTAATTAGACCAGTGGTGTGGAGAGGGTAAAAGTTATCTGGAATTATAACTGGACATTGGCTACCCCTTAGACTTTCTCGGACTCTAATTGGTGATCCTATAAACACTTTATCACAAGGCTGACATAGTCCCAGGTATAACAATTTGGTTTTATTTTAACAGTAGTTAGCTTTCAACTTAGTTTCATTGCTTTGACAGATTAGCACTCTTCCTAATCAAATAACTACAGATCAAAGCTATTTCTTAAGAAATAGTATAATTTTAAAAGAAAAATACCAAGTTACAGAAAAGATATGTATCTTGGGAGTTCCCGTCGTGGCTCAGTGGTTAACAAATCTGACTAGGAACCATGAGGTTGTGGGTTCGATCCCTGGCCTTGCTCAGTAAGTTAAAGATTTGGCATTGCTGTGGGCTATAGTGTGGGTCACAGAGGCGGCTTGGATCCCGCGTTGCTGTGGATCTGGCATAGGCCGGCGGCTACAGCTCTGATTCGACCCTAGCCTGGGAACCTCCATATGCTGCAGGAGTGGCCCAAGAAATGGCAAAAAGACAAAAAAGAAAAAAGAAAAAAAAAGAAAGAAAAGTATGTATCTTTAGGATTTCCTGTTGTGGTTCAGGGGTTAATGAACCCGACTAGCATCCCTGGCCTCACTAAGTGGTTTAAGGATCTGGCATTGCCCTGAGCTGTGGTGTAGGTCACAGATGCGGCCTGGATCCCATGTTGCTGTGGCTCTGGTGTAGGCTGGCGACTACAGCTCTGATTTGACCCCTAGCCTGGGAAACTCCATATGCTGTGGGTGTGATCCTAGAAAGACAAAAAAAAAAAAAAAAAAAAAAAAGAAGAACACATGTATCTTTGTATACTTTGTGGTGGAAGAAAAATTTTTATTTAGCAGAAATAAAATATTTTAGAGGAAATGGATATAATATTCAGTGTTGCCTTTGCCTTTTCATATGGTATTTCCAATTTTTAAATTAATTATAGCCAAAATTTGTAATTTTAAAAATATCAGGATCATAACTAGTTGCATTTAAAACTGAGTCATTAGACTAGACTCTAATAAATTTTATGATTTTTTAAACTACCTTCTTAGATTAATTTAAATAGGTTTTCTGATTACCAGCTTACATAAAAGATAAAATAAGAATGAGATTTAAAGGAATTAAAAGTATCACATTTTAGCACTTAAATTTTAGAGAGAAATTAGCTTTTCACTGGAGACATATATAAAGAATTATGAGTCTCTTATCTGGGACAGACTGATAAGGAAGTAATCTTGAGAAATCAGACCCTAAAACACCATAAATCTGATGAGAGCATTAAAGAAACTGCATAGGAGCCAATAGCAAAGATTGGTTCCCTAAAATAAAACAAAACAAACAAATAAGAAACTGTAATTACAAGCAGCAAAGTGAATAGACAGACCTATATCCCAGATTAAGTTGAAAGATTTAAGGCCATCAGAGTCGGGTACAGATTAAGTCATAGGTCACAGTGGTTTGTAGCTTTAATTGGCGTTTTATCTATAGGGTTTTATATTCACTGCTGATGGCAAGGTACTTCCTCAATGCTCCAGGCTCCTAAATTATTTAATCCAGTCTTTGAAAGATTATGTTGGATAGGATATAGGGTCAATATATGAAAGTAGGTTAAAAAAAAAAAAAGCACTATTGCAGTTAATAACTTTAAACTCTGTAATATCTCTTTACACAGGTATTCCGTGGAAATGTTGATAACAACACACCCTATGCTAACTCTTTCACGCCTCCCATAAAAGCTCAGTATGTAAGACTCTATCCCCAAGTTTGTCGAAGACACTGCACTTTGAGAATGGAACTTCTTGGATGTGAACTGTCAGGTGAATCTCATATTTCAAAGGGGTAGGGGGAAGCACATTTGTGTGTAGTCTGTAACTAACTTGCAATTTTTTCATATCCATAGATGTGCACTTCTGTGACAAAAATGTCTTGGGCTTGGTTCAGTGAAAAAGAGAAAGAGAATGTGTGTAGGATAAAGTTCTATAGCATACTACAAAATAGAATTAATGTAGGAGGGGCAATGTATTTTTTCGAGTGTTGTCAAAGAATGTACAACAAATTTTCACTGGAAACTTGTCAAATTTGAATGTCTTCTTGATTTTAATAGCAACTATGATTTATGTTTTATGACAAAATTTCGGTTAAAAATTGGAAGCTGCCTGACCCTATGAATTACAGTTACATTTAGGCTATATGGCATGATAAAGTAAGCTTTCTCTTTGTACGTATACCACAAGAATTTGGTTTTGTGTTCTGTTTTTAGGTTTTATGAAACATGAAAATGTGTCATTGCTTCCAAGGAGACAATACGTTAAAACCAAGATTGCTACTATAAATTCATTTTTATATCATTCTTATCCAGCACCCTGGGTGTTGTATAAACAGTGGTTTTTAGACACAGAGATAATCTATCAGAGGACTCAGATTTAAATAATCTTTATCTTCCTGGAGTATCAGGACAAGATATCAATTTGAAGATTTTATGTGTGGCTCTCATAGTAGTTCACTTTCAATTCAGCTAGTTTCTGAACTAAATAGAAAATCTTGTCTAGGCATTTCACTGTGCTATATTTTGGGTGGTTGTTCCTATATTTCTAACATCAACATTTATGAACTATCTCTGAGACTGTGGCCTGAAATTTTGTTCAACTTCTGTGTTTTTAGGAAAACTAAGAATTCATTTGTGACCCACTTTTTAGTGTAACCTCCAAGGATAAGACAGACTTTTATCCTATTTACAAAAATATTGTTTAGTTAAAATTCGGAGGATGTATCCTTACAAAGAGACAACTGAGAGCTTTTTATTCATTTCAGAAGGTTGCATATAGGTTAAAATGTACACTTTGTATCTATTTCCCTTCTCAGCTTTATTTGTTATGTTAAGAAAGGGAATGACTTTTAAGGAAATACAAGTTCCTATGAAAAATAACCGAACTTTAAATGAATCCAGGAATTAGAGATATTTGGGCACATGAGTGAATCTGATTTATGAATTACAGTTTCATATTATATATGAGTGTCTTTTATGAAGCAATCACCATACAGTTTTAGTACCATTAATTATCCTAATGGGGGTGTTTTCCTTATTTTGGTAATTCAAACTGGCTTATTGACTACCAATAAATCTCAGCAGAGTTATTGCTGTACAGTGTTTATATTGCATGTCACTATTTCACCACAGCCCAGTGTCATCCCTAAGTCATTCATCATAAAGCAATCAAGAGGAAGCCACAATATGATGAGGTTTGCTGCAAGTCCTGTGCCTTTTAAGTTGCCTCAACATCACCTTCCCGATTTTTCAGTCTTTTGATTCATAAGAGCCAGTCTCTCAGACAGGGCACAGTTACACCCCTAAGATATGAATATATTTTATTTTCAAGTTTGATGAGAGTGTAACACTTGACAATTTAGAGATTTTTATGTTTTCAAAAAGAAGCCAGATCCCCATCTCCTAACCCCAGAAATTGATTTTGAAAAGGGCATGCGGAGAATAATATCTCTCAATGAATGATTTTAAAAGCTAGGACACCTCACTATAGAAATAATCAATTTTGTTGTTTATACTTCATTTTGTTCAGCTGCTTCATGCTGGTAAAAGAGTTAATTTATACATATGAAATCATACATATGAGAAGGGAAACTTGTGGTGTCAGGCAAATTGACAGAGAGGTTAGCTGTAACACTTGGAAATAAACAGTAGTATAATGTGCCAAACTATTTCCCACAATCCCATGCAACCACTGTAAAGCCCATGGCTGTCTTATTGTATTCAATAAACTGTTATAAGATCTCTCAGCCTGCCTAGAAGATCAGCAGTTAATCTTTTCCCAAACACTTAGAAAGAAAATTCCCTAAATTCTCTGAAAGAGAGGTGACTTAAGATGTTCAGAATGAAATGAATTATGAACATAATTAGTACAGGGATAATTGTTTCTTTGACCAATTATTCAGCACTTCCTCTGGGCTAAGTGCTAGGCAAGAGTGGGCAATGAAATGAGTTCTATAACTAAGAAGAAATGGTCAAAGTGAAGGTATCCCTTATCTATCCATTACTTCAAATATTATATTATATCACAAAAGGGAAACAAACAAAACCAAAAACTTTTATTTTCCTTGTGTCTCTTCTGCAAGCCGAGCAGTTTTACAAAGATTCCAGTGCAAGGTGTAATCTAGGTAGAGGGTTTAGGGTAATAACAGAGGAACAAGTCATAAATCCATAATACAGACAATGTATGTTAACTTAGAACTGCTTGAGGACAGACAGCATGCTATTAACATTTTAGAACTTTCCAGAATCTTTGAGATTGGTCATGAAGTTTTTCTTTTTGAGAATTTATATTTAGGATTTAGAACTATTTATATCATAGGACTTGAAATATAGGTTTCCTATGCTTACAACTCTACAAGATTTAATCTAAGACATCCAGTTGGCTAATCCTGCAGGTTGGTTTTTGTCAAATTTGCATAGGATAGGAGTTTCCTAGAAGGTGGAGGTGAAGGTAAACATGGAGAAGCCTCAAGAAGGAAAGTTTGATCTAGAGTGACTAGGACAGAAAACAAGTAATTGTAGTTAAGAATTATTTTTATCAATGAAGAGTTCTAAACCACCTCTCTCAGAGCCTGGACTTAAAATGGTCTTGTTTTAGAAACTGCAGCCAGTCATTGGATATTCTTTAGTGTTCATGTATATGCTAATTTTGGGACATAATATTGTCATATGTTGGAATGATCTTTTTTGAAAAATAAAAATAGCTAACATTTACTTAATGCTAGCTATATGCCAGAACTGTTTACAAATATGTTATTAATTAATTTCTTAGAACACTTCTTTGAGATAGTTTTTATTATTATCACCACTTTGCAGATGAGAAGACTGAGGCACAAAGTGATTAAATAATGGTTACAAAGCCACAGAGCTAGTAAGTAGGGCACCAGAAGAGTTTGAGGAGATGCCATTGATAAGAGAAATCTCCTCTTTTATCTTGGCTTTCTTGATGATCAAACTTACTTTGTATGTTCCTTGGTCAAAATATAAAATTTTACATTTAGAAGGCTCAACCACTGGATAATATGATAATAGAGTAATGCTTCCTATTACAACTCTTGTGAATGTAATTTTCCCACAGTTGCAATTCAAAATTGGGAAATCTTATGTATATGCACAAACACACACACACACACACACACACACACACACACACACAGTTTTTCAAGGACACTCAAACAGAAATGTTGCAAGATATCAAACCTGAAAATACATATGGCAGATCTGAGAATCTTCAAAAGATAGTCAACACTACAGCCTATTGTGTATGATTGAAACATGGTTTATATAGAGGCTTGTCCAATAATTATCTTTACTAGAAATAGCTTATTATTTTCTGTTATTTATTAGTTTAAATACTACACTAGCACAATGTGGAACACATGGTATACACAGAATAATATTACCTTCCTACCTCTCACAAGAAGGCTTGTTAGTGCTATAGGAATCAATGATAATGACTAATAGTTTTCCTGGAAAACAAAATGCTGTCCAGTTTAGAATATACTATTGGAGTAGTTTGTGAAAAATGCCTTTGCACTGAGGGAATTTTCATTTGCAGTATTATGGAAACAAATAAGAGAAAACCAAATATACTTTTGGACAAAATGTTCCATTTTTAAAGACAAAATGAAACTGTTGAAAACCAGGGAACAGTCATGAGGCGATCAGTAATGAGACAGGAGAGAGCATTTCAGCATTGTTTTCATTTTGCAAAATCATCTATCACAGAAAAGTAGTTTGAATTGTCTTTCTTGTTTTCAATTTTTCCAAAATATATTCAGACAAAATAGCTTGAATTGGCTATTTTGCTTTTCGATTTTGTTCCAGATTTATTTCTGATTATAGCCCTTTTTTTTAAATTTAGATGCTCTTTCTTTGGGGGAATGAATAGCATTATGCTTAATCTTCTCTTGCCTATCCAAAATGAATGCAGAAAACTTCCAGGGTGATAAATCATTTTTCTCATGGAGCCCTTCTCATTTTCTTCCAGGCTGTTCTGAGCCTCTGGGGATGAAATCAGGACATATACAAGACTATCAGATCACTGCCTCTAGCATCTTCAGAACACTCAATATGGACATGTTCACTTGGGAACCAAGGAAGGCTCGGCTTGACAAGCAGGGCAAAGTGAATGCCTGGACCTCCGGCCACAATGACCAGTCACAATGGTTACAGGTAATATTTTCTAAAAATGTCTCACTATCTACTGTTCCTCTTCCTTAGAATATTTCCTCTTGGTTGGGTGAATGTCAGAATCATTACTGTCATACTAATTTAAATGTGCCTTCCTCTTTTGCTTAACTAAATTGATAAAATAGAAATGCCTTATGAATCCAATTCTTTGTGCTGTTTTTACTCTGATGTTGATTTATAGATGTTCCTGTCAGATTGATGCAGAAGGGTGTACCATATCATACTATGTATAGGTCAGTTTCATTGATTATGAGACCATTTGCATTTGAACTCTCATCTGTTCTAATGCTCTGTGTCAATATTGGTTTGAAAAAGCATCACAGCAGGAATCCAAACTGCCTTGAAACCATGTCACTGACCTACGGGTTGTTCTCATAAAATCATGACTCATGACTTATTAGCTCTTTACCTGTGGTTGCTAAGCAATGGAGTGATTTGATTACGTTCTCATAAGAGAGCTTGCTTATAGAAGGAAAGCATAGACGCTGCAGAGTCTGTTTATCATTTGCAAATGAAATAGGTTACACTCAGTGCTTTTTAAAACAATCTTCCTGAAATGCACTTACTTGTGGAGTGCTTTCAAGTATGCACAAATTTGTTAATGTCTTCTGTGGCAAAGAAGAGTAAGACAGCTTAATTCCATAATGAGGTCATTTTATTTGAAAGATAGGAGTTCTACTCGTACTGATTTTTATGCTGTACTTATGAATTTCAGAACTGTGGTGCTTCATTGTACTTCTGAAATCATGAAAACAATTAAAATAGCAAATGTTACCCCTCATTTAACCAGATTCGCTATGTGCAAAACTGTTCTTACCAAGTCACCTGAAATTTCCTCTTCTCAGTCTCTTTCTTGGGCTTACTTTTCCTATTCTCACAGAAATGGTCACATTTTTTCTTTCCTTTCCCCTAACATTCTATCGGGATATTTATTGATCTGAAGCTTTATTAAATTCTTTCATTACTGCTCATTATGAATAATTGTTTATGTCTCTTTCCTTTTACTCTTCTATGAGATAGTATATTTATCATCCCAGAACCCAGCCTCATGGCCTTGTCTTATATGTAGCAATAGTAATACTACTAAATTAAATCATTCTCTGGACAAATATTTGTGACGCACCATGATAAACAGTGGTGGCTCCTGAGTGCACAGCACACTGTTCATGTTCCTAGGACATTACCTCTTTCATAAACCATTCCTTTTATTCAATGTGCATGACACCATACTTCATTTTTCTTTGTCCTTCTAGCCGGTACCTCCCACCGTCCTTCAGGCCACCTTCCTCTGCCTGTCATCTACCTGACAACTCCACGCACTTCCACCAGTTCCACACACGCATGTTAACTAAACTGAGCAAGTCCCAGTTGTTTCAACTACTGAAGAAAGGATTCAAATACTTTAAAATTATTTCACTTCTCACCATCCCCACTGCCACTTCCAAGATCCAGGCTACCACCCCTTTTACACCAGGGTTTTTGCACAAGAAGCCTCCGAACCAGCCTGCTGGTTTCTGGTCTTACTCTCTAAAAACCTATTTCCCAAATTGTAACCATTGTGATTTTTTTTTTCCTAAAGTGTAAATATAATTATCTTACTCTTTAAAAACAAAACAAAACAAAAAACCCTTCAATTGCTCCCTTTCAGCCCTAGAATAAAATGCAGATTCCTTAATATAGCCCAAAAGTCTTAGCATGATTTGGCCCCATTCATTTCTTACCAGTTTCTTGAGCCAAATCCCCTCTTTCTCTTCCCATTTCTTTCTAAATGTCCTTTTCCTAGAGGAAAAGAATGGAAAGAGCACCTCGGCCCTCAACATCCCCAGCCTTCTGTTGGTTAAATCCTTCAACTAGAGTTTAGATGCACTTTCCTGCTGGCAAATCTGGCTTCAGTTCTCTCCTGAATACGACTGTGTCTCCTGTAATTCTCTTGCTGCCACATTATCATACTCTACTGGAAATTGTGTTTTATGCTAGATTATTTGCTCCAGGAAGTATGGAACCATGTCTGTCTTTATTTTCTCAGTCTGTTGTCAATACCTGTTGCAACACCTGAGGCATGGTAGGCATTCAGCAAATACTACTGAATGAAAAAAAAAAAATGAATGGATAGATCAAAGTATTGATCAAGTTATTGATTTGGGCCTATACTGCATGTAATCTTAGTCCCCAGTTTAAGAGACTAACTGCTAGTGTCCTCAAATTTTTAAATATTGGAAAAGGAAATCTAAAAGTTCATATTAAAGGTCTGACCTTTTTAGTAAAGGAAACTGAATTTTTATAATACATAGCCTTTAGGAAGTTTTCAAATTCTTAATTAGAAGAAACCACGGAAAATGTCCTTTCTGTTTGTTAGACTTGAATGGTGAAATTAAACTTGTTCTTTGCCACTGTATAATATTTTTAAAATTGGAAACATTCCAGTCATATTTCAGATTAACTGGGCATGGCTAACATTATTTGTGAGTCATAATGCCATGTGGAATAAGACAAAATATTTTACACCTCATAAGTAACACAGACAGGATGGTAGACTCTAGAAATATCCACATAAAGGTATTGCCAATGGCAAATTTCTTTAGATATATAAAAATAAAACAACTATTTGTACATGGATCAGAGTGTAATGTTCAATGCAAACCTCCATCCATCACTTTTCTTTAAGATGGCTTTTCATCTGTCTTCTTAAAGTCACTTGCGTGGTGAAATTGATTCATTCTGTTGGTGACAGATTTTCTGTCAATTCAAGGACCAGTTCTTCAAGTATATGTCTACTTTTTGTTGTGTCACAAAATATTCAGAATCTCCAAGGCAAGGTAAACCAACATCTTTACTTATTTTTATTTTTTCTTTTTTGACATCATGCGAAAAAATGCTCCAAAACTGTAACTAATTTTAGTATTTTTTTCCTCAAGAGAATATAATCTGTTCAAGTGTACATTGTTATATTTGCTTGTGTCTTTGTTGAAAAGAAGATTAATATTTTTATAGATAATGTATAGGAGAATTTGAGATTTTAATTGTTGATAAAGAACCAATTGTTATCCTTATCTGAGGCCTCTGAGTTTATCAGTTTTGGCTCTATTCTTAACTAAAGTACATCAATTCTGAGAAATAGTTCTTCAGAAAAGAAACAATATCATTTAAATTCTCTTCCTCGGAGTTGCCATCATGGCGCAGTGGTTAATGAATCCGGCTAGGAACAATCAGGTTGCAGGTTCAATCCCTGGCCTTGCTCAGTGGGTTAAGGATCCAGCGTTGCTGTGAGCTGTGGTGTAGGTCACAGATGTGCTCAGATCCTGAGCTGCTGTGCCTCTGGTGTAGGCTGGTGGCTACAGCTCCGATTGGACCCTAGCTTGGGAACCTCCATATACTATGAGAGAGGCCCAAGAAATGGCAAAAAAGACAAAAAAATAAATAAATAAACAAATAAATTCTCTTCCTTAATGATCAAACTCCTGCTTATTGTATTTTAAGAAATTTCTTTTATATGCCAACTATACATGTAACACTCTAATAATGAGAGTTTTACTTCAGTTTGATGTTCTTTTTCCAAAACCTAATCAGGTAATATCTGGAAATACAATTGTTGTAAATGAAACCCCCCCAAAAAACCCCTTTACCCAATTGTGATATATTTTAAGGAATTCTTATACATTCCTTTAAGGAATTCTTACGTATTCAAATATCAGTTAACATTTTATTCTTATTATCATGCTAATGTTTCTTCCAGTCAAAATCTGAGAAGTTTCTTGTGGATTTTTTTAGAAGTGATCTTGCTTAACTGGTTAGCTTCCCTGAGCTACTTACTCGCTATTCCTATATAAACATGGCAAACATGTGTGAAGTCCACGGGCAGGCCTAAGTAAATGGTATTTCTCAGACCTCTGAAAAAACATTGTTCCATCACTTATGTTTGACGGTCTCTTAAAATTTGAAAAAGAAGTTTCTACCAATGTGTTTTCCAAAAACTTATATAAGTTGAATTGCAGTTTCTGCCTTTATTCCCTATACCTAAGTTGAAAGGTCATAAGGCAATCATTCCTATAGTTGGATATGCTTCATACATGGTCAGACTAGAGTTTAAGTCCTGTTGTAAAATAAAGAGATGTTTAATTTACAGAAATTTTTTTTTAGAATCAAACAATTGTTATCTCTTATTGTTAGTTTCTAAATGAGAAATTTGGTTGGGATTAAGTAAAACAAATGACAGAACAGAGGAAGCACACAGTGGATACCCAGCAACGAGTAACTCCCTTCTTTCTCTTTCTGGTGGCTTCTGAAACCCTGGGAGAGCATTAGCTGACACCACCAATTATAACCAAGAATGAAGATGTACATATATATTTTTGCTACTTCCCCAAAAGAAAATTTCCAATGAAACTATGAAATGTAATATATCCTGAGATCAGCTGCAAACTGTGAGCAGTGTTGATAAATTACATAGATTTGCATTGGCAAACAAACATTTTAAATATTTTTATCTGGGTAGCATCAGTTATTTTTCAGATGGTTTACCTGAGAAGAGTAAGAATATTATTAATAACTTAAAATGAACATTTTGTTATTTGGCAATGTTCTCTACTAAAATTACACTCTTTTTGGATTGGCTGGGTGGTGGTGTTGTTTTGTTGTGGTCTTTTTTGTCTATTCTAGGCCCACACCCGCAGCACATGGAGGTTCCCAGGCTAGGAGTCTAATCAGAGCTGTGTGTTTTTAATGTTCATTTTCAGTGGCTTTTCAACAGAAGGAGTAAATTTATTTATGCTCAAATTATACAAACTGATTTAAATGCAGCATGGAGTTGAGATATTGAGTGACCGTCTACCAGGAGTAGGAGCATCATTGATGATAATCTTATAAATTGTGAAGAAATGTTTTTTGCTATAGTAGATGCAGCTAAACAAGGAGTACTCTATGAATTAACTCAGATTGATTAAAAATTTTTTAGAAATAAGACACCATAGATTCTCTAATAGTGAATACCCTGTATAATGTAGTCATTGTCCAATTTATTGGTGGTGACTTTAGAAAATGCCTAAGTCACTGTCCATAATTGAGTCTACTAAAATTTGTTTCAGATTTTGTAAAGGGTAGCATAATATAACTAATAGGAAGAAAAATGTCACAGTGTTACCTGGGAAATGACCTTTTGGTCTCTTTCATGAGATATTTGGTAATTTAGAGTAGTCTGCATAGTATTTCAACAAAATTAGTAGAATTAATAGAATTGTAAGACTGTACATTTTAATGCCGACCTTTGTCAAAATTGCAGCTGACCCTTCACAGCTTCATTTCAATACTAATTTTGTGGAAATATGTAAGAAGGCAATTGAATTTAGGTTTTCAAATTAAATAAGCCTTATTTAATTTGGTCCATTTCAGATTTTTAAAAGGGAGTATTCTAGTCATAAATATTATAACTTCTTTAAAACCATTAACTTTCCTTTCCCTCTGGACAATTTTATTTACCAAAGAGCTCAAGGAAAAGTTTTTAAGGATCAAGGGACCTCTAGGGCACTGGGAAACCTTTGGCAATGTGAAGCGCTATTCTGACTTCCAACTCACTATTTCCATAATTCATATATAGTAAATAGTAAGCCTGCTTGGGTTCAGTTATCAAGCAGACCTGAAAGAGGTCACATAAACAAACAATTTGTGTAGGATTGTGAAACATCTTCCATCTTTCATAAATGGTAATATATTTGGAGTATATGAAGTGAATCAAAGGATGTCAATACTTTGCTTGGATTATAAATGCATTTTTAAATTATTTTATAATTTTATAATATCAAAGGGAATCTCCATGATCCAATTAGGAAAAAAAACACTTAATAAGCCTAATAAAATTGAATAAGCTATTTATACAGAAAGTACTGTGCTAGCAAAGGAAAGTGCTCTCAGCATCAGGGTAGTTGTACTGAGTGCATAATTTGAACTCCAAAAATGTAGTTTTGAAGGCTGACAAATCACATCAATACTCTGGGCTCGGTTTTTGCTCTTTTTCTAAAATGGGGAAGGTTGCCTGGCAGTTATCTTTTTCGAAATATCTACATTTTAGAAAAAGAGTTTTTCAATGCTATAATCTTAGTGCTAAAATTATAGTATCTAAATGATGATTGGCCAAATCAAAAGTAATCAGAAAATTACCAGGCCTACCAGATCAATTTCTGGTGAAGTTAACAGAAAGACATTGTATAACTGAATTAGGTTAGGGATATAGCCATTTAACTTTAAAAATAAACTTTTAAAAAGTTAACATTTATATTATGCATATTATATCTACTCAATTCCCCAAATATTGCCCTTACCTTTCTACCCATCCTAATTTTGAGTCATTTCTTTGTGTTATATCTCTATAAACAAGCTTGAAAGGAAAGAATTCCCTAAAATAAGGCAATGAGATGTATCAAGCCATTAGGAAGTACTAATACATTAGTATTTATATACAGCACATCATAAAAAATACACAAAGTAATAGTTCTGGTGGTAGGAAGGAATAGATTAGATTAAGTTCAGGGTGCAGTTTTGAGAGGGTAAGCCTCAGTGGTATGCAAAAATTGGACAGAGGCTTTGTGGTTTAGAAGTGCTTTTAAACATCTTCATAATTTTAAAAATTCAAATATATATTTTTGAGACACCTACAACAACAAAATATAATATCAGGTGCAAGGAACCGAAAGATATATTCAGCACTGTGTCTGCCTGCAGATATGATTGCTAATGCCCTAATTGTCATAGATTTACCACTCCAAAAGCAATAAACAGAAATGTGGGAAGTTGGATACTTCTGCCTAGAAGCCATATCTGAAACCACTGAAAAACTGAACAGCAGGACTTCTAAAAATTGTACGTGCCTAGCAGGCTCATTCATGTTTTTATGATAATGAGAATTGAATGACTTCTGATTCCTTTGTGTGCAAATGAATTTTAATTTGACATATTAGTTATCTTTTATATTAACAGAATATAGCTACAAGAACAGGGACTATTCTCTTCTAAAAATATGTACAGAAAATATGCCAAAGAGTAAAAATTAGAACTTGGGAATACTGTTTCCAAAAAGATAAGCATTTATAAAGGCTTTCAAATAAAATGGGAATCAGGTTGAATTGGTGATCTCATTTTGTCTTTAAAGCAGTCCTGTCAGTGACTAAGTTATGTCCATTATATGAGGTTACAGAGAGTCTGGAAGGCTTCCTATAGACTGCACAGCAGTACAGGGGAATTCGACACACCAGGGAGTTTACCCAGCGATTTTTACCACAATATTTGGTAGACCGTTGAGTGAGCGAAGTGACTCCTTTTTCAGGGGATATGTGTTGGATTGGGAAGTTCTTGTAAAACCCCATGCTAACCATGGCTATACCTTTCTTGAAGGAGTATTTCCATGGATCCAGCTTGCCCTCTAAATTTGTTTTCACACTGTAAAAATTGAATACTCATACAATTGAATACAAATATGTTAACTATTCAGAAAAGGTCATTTTTTTTTCTTTTTTCTTTTTTTTGGTTTAAAGTAAAGCAGAAGTTCCCATAGTGGCACAGTAGAAATGAATCCGACTAGGAACAATGAGGTTGCAGGTTCGATCCCTGGCCTCGTTCAGTGGGTTAAGGATCTAGCATTGCCATGAGCTGTGGTGTAGGTCACAGCTGCGGCTTGAATCCCACATTGCTGTGGCTCTGGCGTGGCTCTAGGCTACAGCTCTGATTAGACACCCCCAGCCTGGGAACCTCCATATGCTGCGGATGCAGTTCTAAAAAGACAAAAAGACAAAATAATATAAAATAAAATAAAATAAAGTAAAGCAAATAGGAAATAGGATGGAAATTCTAGCATTTTCTTCCTGCAACTCTATGGCCTGTCCTTGGTGCACATACCACACTTTAGACAACAATTTTCTGCCCAACATTCTTGGTCATAGTTAGGCTCACCTATTTTGGTTATTTTGGTTTATTCTAGAGACCTTTGTAATTTTTCTTTGAGGCCAGTGTTGCTATGATGACTAGATCAGTACAATTTTCATTTACATTCATGATTAAGGTATCTTTCCTTTATGAAGTATTTATTTGCTAGCTAATGTCAACATAAAATAAAATTATTTGTAGCAAAAATTGCATTCATTTTCTCTTTCACATTAAATTAGCATTTCTGTGAGGAAACCAACGCCCCAGTGAAGTGACTTTTAAGTTTCTGGTGTCTTTGTTTTATGCTGCTATTATAGTTCTTTGGTGTAGCATGTCTCCCTGAAAGTGTCGATCCATCCAGCCATGCCTGTTTCTGTATTAACCTGTGGTTAGAACCTTCTCTCATATCCTTGAAGATGTGCCTATGGGCATATCTGCCTACCAATTAATTAGCTTCCAATTAATGACTTGCTGGAATTAGTGTGTATGTCAGAGAAAAATAGATAACAATTTTCTTGGCCAGGGCAGATTGTGGCTTCAGTATCAAGGCCAACCAGAGTTTTCACTTCTTAACTCATCACCTAGACTCCTTGCCCAGGTCTGTCAAGATTTCCAACACCTCACCCTCCCTCAAGCTTGCCCGCTATTCTCTGTGACTGCCCTCCTTTTGTGCCCTCTGCCCACCTGAGCTTTCTTGCTTGATTTATCTATTCTTTGTTCTTGCATGCCAGCTCCAGCCTGCCTTTGGAAGATTGCTTGCCTATTTATCATCAGCTCATTCTCATCTCTGTGGAGTTTCAGCTCTGCCCTTGCTCCAAAGGGCCAGCTTGCTGCCATAGATGAGCTCAGTCTTAGTTCTCTTAGCTCATGGCCCTGGCACTCAAAATTTATGTTTTTCAAAATGCTTCTTTTCTTCAGATAGGTCCACTACTAGAATCCAGTTCTCCTGACTATAGACCCAGAGTTTCCAAAAGCTCCTCTCCTTCTCAATCTGATTATGAACCAATGAAATCAGGATAATGTATATCACTCTTTCATTCTAAAAATACAGGTACTCTAAAGCAAATTAGATTCCCTTTCTCTCCAAATGATCAATTTTGTCAGCATTTTCCAAAATGTGCCCTGAAAAACCCTGCTTCTATAAGGTTCTCAAAAAAAAGGGAAAGAAAGAAAAAAGAAGATTCTATGCTAAAATACATTTAGTAAAGCCTGTATGTTCATCTCTGTTCTTACTTATTCAGATGAATATTAACATAGGTTGCCTAAGAATCCTATAGGAAAGAGATTTGTTTTATTTGGTGATTTTCAACTTATTTGATCACAGAGTGATTTTTAAAAATAAGTACCTTAACATGCCCAGGAACCACTTTAGAATATTCTGTATTAATTAAATTGCATTTCTGTAATATTTTGCTATTTTCAAAAGACTTTTCTACTGATCTATATCTTTACTGTAATTTGGACACATACAAATTATTTATGTAAAGTATTCTGTCATAAAGCATGTAAAAACAATGGGGTTATATGACTTAATCCTGCAACTATCAGAACTTGATTACAAAACACAATCTCTCTTTTCCATTGAGTGCCATTTTTTTCATGGCTATTTGCATCTGACATTATGTAGAATTAAGTCTAACCTTAGTAGCCTTTTTTCCCCCCCATGAACTTTTCCATTATTTTTCCAATATAGCAAAATATGTGTATTTGGAAATATGATTTTCCAATTCACTGCATTCTTCTGTTTTTATGATAGACCTACTCAATATCACAATTTTATCAACATATTGCCCATATATGTACAAACAAAGCCTGTAAAAGTGCCTAAATGGATTCAAAGCATTATTTTCATTTTCTCTTTAGAAAAAATATTGCAGGGAATTCCTTGGTGGGTTTTTGTTTGTTTGTTTTTATGCAATTTTTATTTTTTCCATTATAGTTGGTTTACAGTGTTCTGTCAATTTCTATGTACAGCAAAGTGACCAAGTCACACATATATACATATATTCTTTTTCTCACATTATCCTCCAACATGTTCCATCACAAGTGACTGGATATAGTTCCCTGTGCTATACAGCAGGATCTTATTGCTTATCCACTCCAAATGCAATAGTTTGTATCTATTAAATCAAGATTTCCAGTCCATCCCACTCCCTCCCCCTCCCCCTTGCCAACCACAAGTATGTTCTCCAAGTCCATGAGTTTCTTTTCTATGGAAAGATTCACTTGTGCCATATAATAGATTCCAGATATAAGTGATAGCCTATGGTATTTGTCTTTCTCTTTCTGACTTGCTTCATTTAGTATGAGAGTCTCTAGTTCTATCCATGTTGCTGCAAAAGACATTATTTTGTTCTTTTTTATGGCTGAGTAGTATTCCATTGTGTATATAGACCATGTCTTCTTAATCCACTCATCTGTTGATGGACATTTAGGTTGTTTCCGTGTCTTGGCTATTGTGAATAGTGCTGGCAATGAAAATACAGGTGCATGTATCCTTTTCAAAGAAAGTTTTCTCTGGATATATGCCCAAGAGTGGGATTGCTAGGTCATATAGTAGTTCTATATCTAGTTTTCTGTTTTCTATTTTACTGTTTTCTGTAGTAGTTGGACTAATTTACATTTCTACCAATAGTGTAGGAGGTTTCCCTTTTCTCCACACCCTCTCCAGCATTTGTTATTTGTTGACTTGCTAATGCAGGTCATTCTGACAGGTGTGAGGTGCTACCTCAAAGTAGTTTTGACTTGCATTTCTCTAATAATTAGTGATGTTGAGCAATTTTTCATGTGCCTCTTGGACATCTGTATATGTTCTTTGGAGAAATGTCTATTCAGGTCTTTTGCCCATTTTTTCAATTGGGTTGTTGGGTTTGTTTTTTCTTTTTTTTTTTTTTTTTTCTTTTTTTTTTTTTTTTGCTGTTGAATTGTATAAGTTGTTTGTATATTTTAAAGATTTAGCCCTTGTCAATTGCAACCTTTACCAGAGTGGGTATAGAAGGAACATACCTTAACCTAATAAAACCCATTTATTACTTTCTCAATGGAGAAAAGCTGAAAGCCTTACCACTAAAATCTGGAATAAGACAAGGATGCCCACTCTCACCGCTTTTATTCTACATAGTATTGGAAGTCATAGCCACAGCAATCAGACAAGCATAAGAAATAAAAGGCATCCAAACTGAAAGAGAAGAAGTAAAATTGTCACTTTATGTAGATGACATGATACTGTATATAGAAAACTCTGATAACTCCACACAAAAACTACTCCACTGATCAATGAATTCAGCAAAGTAGTAGGATACAAGATTAACATTCAGAAATCGGTTGCATTTCTGTATACTAAAAATGAAATATTAGAAAAGGAATATAAAAATACAATGCCTTTGAAAATCACACCCCAAAAAATTAAATACCTAGCAATAAACCTGACCAAGGAGGTAAAGACATATGCTGAGAACTGTAAAACATTAATCAAGGAAATTAAAGATTATTCAAAAGATGGCAATATATCCCATGCTCCTGAGTTGGAAAAATTAATACCATAAAAATGGCCATACTATCCAAAGCAATCTACAGATTCACTGCAATCCCTATCAAATTACCCATGACATTTTTCACAGAACTACAAAAAAAAAATCCAAAAATTTATAGGGAACCACAAAAGACCCAGAAGTGCCAAAGCAATCCTGAGGAACAAAAACCAAGCTGGAGGCATAACTCTCCCAGATTTCAGACAATATTACAAAGCTACAGTAATCAAGACAGTGTGGTACTGATACTAAAACAGACATACAGAACAATGGAACAGAAGAGTGAACCCAGAAATAAATCCAGACGCCTATGGTCAGTTAATCTGTGACAAAGGAGACAACATAAAATGTGACGACAGTCTTTTTAGCAAGGGAAACCTGGACAGATGCATGTGAATCATTGAAACTGGAACACATCCTCACACCGTGCACAAAAATAAACTCAAAATGGCTTAAAGACTTAAATATAAGGCAATACATCACCAAACTCCTAGAAGAGAACACAGGCAAAACATTCTCTGACATCAACAGTACAAATGTTTTCTCAGGTCAGTCTCCTTAGGTAACAGAAATAAAAGCAAAAATAAACCAATGGGACCTAATCAAACTGACAAGCTTCTGTATAGCAAAGGAAACCATTAAAAAAAAAAAAAAAAAGACAACCTACCAACCTACCAAATCAGAGAAAATAGTTCCTTAGTGGTTTAGTGGTTAGGACTCAGGCATTTTCACTGCTGTGGCCCGGATTCAATCCCTTTGGGGAACTGAGATCCCACATCAAGCTACTGCATGCCATAGCCAAAAATAAATATAAAATTAGAAAAGAAAGAATGTTTCACATAAGCTACAGGTAGCCCAGGTGTGCCTGTAGAATAGTCCACCCTTGTCATGAATAAAATGGGCTCTATATATTGACCACTCTAATCATGGAAGGTAGCATGTAAATAGTTTTGCTTATTAAGGAACAGTTCCTGTCAGCTAAGAGGCTTATTAGCTAGAAAAGTTTACATAAGCACTCAAATGTTATTTGTCAACTCAAGCGCTTAGAACATTTCTCATTGGTTTAAAAGTACATTTGATAATTTTACTTAAAACTCTGTTTCCATCTCACTTAACATAACAGAAGATTTTCATTGGAATTTAAAATAATTTACTGTAAAGTTTGTCCTTCTGCAAACGTTCATACTTTTTGACTTTGCCTTCTCTGTATTCACAGGGTCAAGTTCTCTCTCTTCATTCCAAAGAGTCTTTCATAACTGGCATGCATTACATTTTAACTTAGGATTCATATTAGGATAGCCACTGTTTTCCAGTAAAATGGGACACTAAACACACAGTAGCATTCACCTCTGTTGAGTAACTATGAATGCATCATTATTCTAAAAATATGTTCCTTGAAGTCAGAATACAGTTTCTTTGAATATGATTTCTGTTGTCCCATATATTTTTTTCTTCTATATGCTCAGTGGCTTTTGGTAGAGAAAGCTAAAAGCAGATAAAAAGCATTTCATCCAAGGTTATCTCATGTAAGAAAGAGAGATACTTTATTATATCTCATATGACTTCTTATATCTCATGTAAGAGAGACATTTGCCTATAATCATTATTAATTAGTAACTGTTTACATGATATCTATAGTTTTAAAATTAGAAATAAAGTAAAATTTTATAGATTGCATTCAAAATTGTATTAAATATTATGGAATTGTGCAATTATTATTACCATTTTATAAGCAACTTAGTTAACAAACCAAATATGGTTAAGAGGGTCTAAAGTGAATGAATAAAATAAAAGCAAGGGTAATTGAGTAACTGTTATTCCAGTTAAACTCTGAGTCACCTTTCTCCCTGCTGCCTACCTATTTGAGGCTCAGCCTTTGTTTCTTTCATGAGAAGTACTGTGGATTTTAATCCCCAAAGCTGTAGGATTTGATGGCCCTTCATGAGCACTACAGGACCCGTCTGTTCTGTCAGGCATATGCCTAATGATGTGGGAGGAGTTGTATAGACAAGATAATGGATCTGAGTACTTAGGATGTAACACTAAATGTATAGATGTATGTTTCTATAGCTGCTTCAGAGCTCCGTCATGGGAAATAAGGGAAAATCTAAAAATAAAGCCACTTTAAAGCCTTCAGTGGGAAAAAAGTACACCACCAGCTCCCTGTATATTCTTGCGTGTTGGTGTCAAATTCATTTTCTCAAAGTGTGATTTAGAGACCCTCTGCATCAGAATCAGCGGGCATGAGCTGGCTGAATATGTGGATTCCCAAATCCCACCCCCAGAGATTCTGATGTTTTTAAGTCTAGATTGGGCATAAAAATGTGTATGTATATCCAGGCTTTCTTGCACAAGGTGAAATTTGAGAGAAAAGGAGTTGGTAATTTATGGCTTGGTTGATAAACATATTTATTTAGAAGCTACCATATTAATGGAACTTGCTTAGATATGATAAATTGAAAAATATTTGAGTATGAATTTAATTGCTCTTTAGAGTAGAGAATCAGACACTTCAAATTAAATTAATGTCATGATACCACTACGAAGAAGTCAAAAATTCAGCCTTATATTGATCTGACTTTTATTAAATGAATGAATCCAATGACAAATCTTTAGTTTCTCCTAACTCTGTAGGAAAAAGGTGTATCAGACATACTCACCTAGAACTGTTACAGGGTCCAAGCTCACTCGTCTCACTGCAGGACAGGTCAGTAAATCAGGAGATGAGTTGTTGGGGGCAAGGAATAATAACTTTATTTGGAGAGCCAGCAGACTGAGAAGATGGCAGACTAATGTCTCAAAGAACTATGCCCCTTATATACAGGAAAGGGGAGGGGAAGCAGTTAGTTGTCGTAAACTTCTTGTTGCAAATATCCTTTGTTTTTGTGGCTGTCCTTGTAGGTCAGGTCATAATGTTCCTGTAAACCTTCAACAGATGTTATTCTCTGTTCTGCAACTTTTTATCTGCAAATGTAATATCCTTAAAGATGATAGCTTTAAGAATATCCTGTATATTTCAGGCTATAGACTGCATCCTTTTGCAAAAGTTTCAGCACCAGGATGACTAGGCACAAGTGAAAGAGAACAAAGCTTTAAGGAAAGTTAAAGGAAAAGGAACAGATCTAATATGGAGTCATATTTTTTCTTCTTTATTGCAGAACCAGACCTAAACTCTGAGAAAGAGGATCTATATTGGTTTCTGTATTTCTACTACTCTCTGGCTATGAAAGATATAGATAAGTAGGTAGGTAAATAGATAGATAGACAGACAGACAGACAGAATTAAGATCTAGTATGTGGAATTATGGAACTTAATCACACCTTTTTGTTAACTGGTCCTTTGACATATGTAGTGCAATAATAGGTATTCCTAGCAATGACCCTAAGACACTACTAATTTATATTTGAAAAGAGTAAAATATATTCAGTGAAGATGGAGTATTAATTGCAGTGTTTGATAAAGAAGCTTTGTTTAAAGTATGTGCTTATTTAAAGTCTGCTGAATCATATTTTTCAAAACATGTCAATGTGTGTGCAGTTTATAGACATCATTTTAAATTAATTGATAAATTTGACCAGAAACAGTAGTTTGTAATGTTAGGATAGTAGACTCTATAGCAGAACTACCTGGGTCAGACTCTTCCTCTGCCACTAACTAGTTCTGTGACTCTAGATAAACAACTCTACCTGTTAGTATCTCAGTAGTCTCATTTTCTAAACAGTAATAGTAGTAACTTATAGGATTGTGTTAAGGACTAAATGAATTAACAAAATAAAATGCTTAAAAACAATTACTATAAAATTGTTATTATTATTTTATTAATCAGAATGAACCACTTACCAGTGAAAATGTATGTCACATTTTCCTTAAGGTTGCCAAATAAAAATCTAGAATGCTTAGTGAAGAATATATAATAGATAATTGTTTAGTATAATGATGTCCCAAATATTTTAAGGGATGTATTTACACACCCAAAAAAAATGTTGGTTGTCTGAAATTCAAATGTAACTGAGCATCCTATATCTTATTTTGCTAAATCCAGGAATCCTATTTTCACTATGTCTTGTTTGCCTTCCTTCCCCTGGAATCTCTAACTGAACTAAGTTATGATGCTGATATAGTGATGATTTAGTCAATAAATAATGGTTTTAATAAATTGCTTATCTATAATTGTTCTGCACTGTGCTTATATTCCAGATGAATATATATTAGAAATTCAATAGTTTATTAACTCTCAGACAAATATGATTAAACTGACCTCCACTTCATAATTATTGATGCCTGTTTTGTTCCCGGGAAAAAAAAAAAGAAGCTATTCTTTATTCTGACTCTACTGTGTTTAGTAGATTTCTGGGGATAAGTTGAACCATTTGAAGTCTACACATGGAACAAGGAGGTGAATGCTGGAAGTCAGTCTTTTTCAATATATAAGGATTCCATATAACATTTTCCATCATAGGAGTGGGTTGAAGTTGCAAAGAATGCTCCTGAGTTACTTAATGATGTTTAGGATATTGTGTCTACAGTTTGTAGAAATTACCACTAGATGGCATTTAAAGTCCTCTAAGATTTTTGGCTCAGTGAATTCATATTATAATGAGACACACACATTCTTTAGGACCTGACCCTTGATCCTCTGAATGACATTGGAAACTGTATCCCTCCCCATCACCTCCAGCGTTAGTGTATTCATCTAAGAAATTTAGTAAATGGCCATTCCACAGGGCTGTCAGGAGACTGAATTCTCTGGGTATGAAATAGATATAGCTCTAGTGAAATTATGGAATTTGAATTATCACAGATTTTTGTTAATTAGTTCTTTGATATGTACAGCCCAATAAAAGATATTTATAGCAATGACCATGAGATGCTACCAATATAAAACATAATTCAGGAGTTCCCATCATAGCTAAGTGCTTAACGAACCTCAGTAGCATCCATGAGGATGCGGTTCGATCCCTGGACTCATTCAGTGGGTTAAGGATCTGGCGTTGCCGTGAGCTGCAGTGGAAGTTGCAGATGCGGCTCAGATCTAGCATTGCTGTGATTGTGGCATAGGCCGGCAGCTAGAGCTCCAATTCAACCCCTAGCCTGGGAACCTCCATATGCCACCAGTGCAGCCCTAAAAAGCAAAAATAAATAAATAAATAAATAAATAAAGCAAAAAAAAAGCAAAAAATAAAACCCATAATTCAAAGTACCTGGAACAGGCTGAGAGCTGCCATTTTAGTTCTCTTCCCTTCTTCTTCTTCAGCATTAAAGAAAAATCTCTAGAGATTAGTCGTAGTGGAACCATTTTTGACCCCCAAATCCTGTGGTCATTTCATATTTAATCACAAGACAAAGTAAGGAGGAAACACAGGATCCTTTGTGTCTCTAGGTTTCAATCAGATTATTTCATATATTTCAAAAGTTGCCTAGACTCCTGAATTTTGCCACAACAGTTCTACTTAATGACCTGGAAAATGCTATAGAACTCCTCAGCCCCACTCACGTTGTGAGATTATCCATTATTTCATCAGTCTAGAAAAAGGAGTGATCCCAGTCTCACCAGGTATTTGAAATAGGACCTGCCAACACAGTCATGCATTTACTGGCCATAGCCAAGCTCTCCATGGAAGCATCTAGAAGTTCCTGATAAAGTTTCACTGTTGGAATTGCCACCGTGAAAGTGAAAAGAGAAGGAGGAGACATTTCTGTGAGCTGCCCTTGTAGAGCAAGCACACTATAATTTCTGACAAAATAATTATTAGACTTTGTGGAGAGCTGAAAGGGAAACCGAAAACTCCCAGCCATGGAGCCACCACTTTACTCTCAGGTGTAAACTTGGGAATCGAGCTGAGTGCAGATAGTCCCTGACCTGTCACGTGCCCAGAACCACTCCAAGAGTATTAAGTGGAAAAGAGAATCCCAATATGCATTGCTATTTCTTAAGCTAACTGTTCATATTAATGAACACTTTTTTGCCCTCTGCCAGGCCATACTAACCTATAAGAATACAGCTGGTATTTAGGAAAAATTTATGGTAAAAAACCTTCAGTGGAAAAGTCTATCCATGAAATTATTTGATGGGGGGGGGGGTGTTATTTGCTTTTTTTTCTGGCCTTGGAGACCTAAGGGAACAGAGTAATAGAAAACAGCAGTATTCTGCCCATTATTCAGGTCTTGGGGAGAAAACGCAACTGAAAATAATAGTGCTTGAAATTTCTTTTCTGTAAATAATATCCTGAATTAAATTGCTAATTAGGTTTAAATATAGAAAGTATAGAATCTCTTTAGGAGGTTTTAGTCTCAGTTTTTTTTTAATATACTAAAATCAGTTTATATAGAATATAAATATATTCATTTCAGAAATGGGTTTTTAAATGGATCAAATAAATATGAAACATATTAAAGAAATCTATCGTACTATTTCTTAGTATTTCCTTTATAATTTTGAAAAGTTTACCTACTTTTCAATATCTCCAACTTAAATTAGAAGCGGCAATTATTACATAGTAAAAGTCAAGTAAATCAGGCTTATTATTTTTCTGCCACTTAACCAAATACATATAGAATGACAAAGAAAATAGAAAAATGAGCAATAGCATTAAACTGGCCAGTTAATGCTAAGTGAGAGACAGGTCTATCCATAACCTTCAAGTTTCAGTCATAGCGACCTCATGCCTTTTAAATTATTGTGATTCATTGTGGATGAATGTAAAACGGCTATAACTCAGTATGTTAAAGAGTTTGTTTTTCATATGGGAATTTAATTATAGATTTTTAGAGTACCACGTACTCTAACCATGAATCTAGCCCATGATTATCTAGACACATGATACCTATTGAAGAGATAAAGGATGGAAGATTATATTGTTGTTCAAAGGACTTTGATGCCGCCGCTTCCTACAATTCTCCCTTCTGAAAAAGGATGAACCTTTTCACCAACTGAATTCAGGCTTTGCATGTGACTTTCCTGGGTCAATAAATGGGAGCAAAGTGATTCTTCTCATTTCTAAGTGGAAAATTTTGGAAATAAAAAAAAAAAAACAGATGGTGGATCCCGATTTACATTATAAACTAAGCACAGAAGCATGATGTCACTGTCACTTAGATTCCTCTGACAGCTACAGCATCTGACGAAGCCAAAAGGAAGTCTTTAAACGTCTGGAAACCAGAGGGGAGAGAATGTATAAAATAAGAGTAATAGTATTTACTAATTTATAGGGTGTTTCCATCATTAAAATATATAATTTAGGTAGAACACTCAGCAAAATGCCTTGTTCATAGCAAATTCTCATTAAATAGTTAGTGAAAAGGAGGATGCTGACAATGATAATCACAGCAGTGCTACTCTGGAGCTCACCCAAATAGAGAGATTTGTCAGTGAAGTGGAAGTGGTACGAAATGGGTGAAAAAGCAAACTTTATAGCATCAATGATAATAATTGCACAAAATTAGCTAGCTTTGCAAAGAGTGTTTGGACAGAGTAGCAGTGGGCTGGATTCAAATTCAGCCTAATTTTTTTCAGATGGCACAGAGTACTTTTTAATCTCTAATTTGAATGGCCTAAATGGAGCATATGCTCCACTCATTCACCACAATCCACCACTCAAGTTTACTTTTTTAGTCCAAAATTGTCATTTGCTTCATTCTCTGCAGGCCTGTGAAGACATTCCATTTGCTCAAGATGACCAAAAGGACTTTTATTTTAGTTGAGTTTAAAATAAGAACCTCAAGGAAGAGCTAGTCCCCCAGCTTTTCCCAGTCTTAAGATATGAGTTAGAGAAAACAAAGCTCTTCAATTTGTAATTTGCTTCTTGTCATTCTGTCCTATTTCAAAACCTAAGACAGAGAGAGATGCCAAATAGCTGAAAAACTGAAGCTAGGGGCTTTGGACCAGGAGTTTTGGCAGAGCCTTGCCCAGCTTTGGAAAATCACTAAGCATGTTCATGTGAGGAGGAAAGAAAAGAATGATAACAAAACTTAAAGGTCAGACAAATAATTGTGAATGACAACACACATGCATACACACACACAGTAGCTCAGAGAGTCACAAAGAATGGGCACAGTGATTAGAACACACTGGGGGAAGTTTTGTGTCTAAGAGAGAAGTATTCAGTAGGAAAGATGCATCCTAAGGAGGACCTTAGTGGTAGAACCATGGTTCCAGGAGTAGAACAAGTTTCAGGCTCAAGAGTGATACATAAGTTCAGAAGAGCTGACCTGACATTTGGAGCTGACACATGAGGACAGAACAGGAGCCTGACAGGAAGAAACAAGGGAACATCACAACTCCAGAGTAGGAGTGAGCTTGGGTCACTGCATGCTCACAGGGTATCTTTGTGCAAAAGTGCCCCATCCTCTGAGTGGACCAGCAAGGCTCGGCATTTGGCAAGCAGGGCCCAGGACACTTTTCAGTCATGTCTCATACCCTCAGCTGGGTTCCCTGTGTGGGACACAACCTGCAGAGTGACACACTGCAAACCTGAGGTGACCTGACAGATAGGAAGAGCAGGAGCATACCTCTTGCTTCAAGTGAGGCTTGATCTAGTTTTGAATGAGATGAGGTTCAGCTAGGGAAGCTGAGGAAAGCAAGGTCTTATAAATTGGGCTAAACCTGTCACTTTCTCTGTCAAAGACATTGGTCTTTTACTGACCAGGAGAGACTAAACATCTGAAAGAGAAAGATGCGTTTAGTAAGAGTGAAGAAACTGTTAGCTCTCAATAAGTTGTCTCACAGAACTAAAGTTTTACAATTTTGCAATTGCATTGTATTATAGTGCCTCAAGTCTGTCGTGGCTCTTGGAATTACCACTGTATCAATGGTGATTGCAGGACTTCTTAAAATACCTTCTTGTCTAAGATTTTATTTATTTATTTATTTATTTATTTAGGCCCAGACTAAATGATATGACTCCAAAGAAATGTCTTAAAATGAAGTGTCTAGAAAGGTTAGCCCTAAGATAAATAAAGGAGTTTTTGTTTGTGCCACTAGATACAAGAAGCCCCTCAGCAGCTGGCCTGCCTCTTCTGGAACCCACTTTCCTTATTTTTAAAGTAGATGGGATATCTTCACAGAAATAGAAATAAAAATCCCTGTCTTATTGATACCCCCCCCAACATGGAGAGAAAGTATGATGCTCATAGTTGTGCCTTAAGATCCTAGCTGATGCTGAGTGACCCCCAGATAATCCTCCGTAGAAGCAGATTTGATTGCACTGTCTCCACACATACTTATCCCAGAAGCCACATGTTGTGTTCCCAGTTGCCATCCCCAGGAGAGATGGGTCTCCTGCATATTTAATATCATTATCCAGAATCTTCAGTTCAGCCTTCTCAGGAAGGAGTGACACAAAGAGTGATCAATGGTAATCCCTTCAATAATTTTCTTCGTACTATCCTATGAGATTTTTTAATAAATTTGCACATTTTTGCAATACTACTCAGTATCACCCACTCATTCAACAGATATTTATTGAATGAATTCTAGCTCCAAACTGGGGATGCAGAGGTGAGGAAGAAATACAAGGTTCTTGCCCTTATGAAGTTTATAGTTCATAAAGGCAGATTTATAACCAAGAAAGAAAAGAAAAGAAAAACGAGTACTCTAAGAAAATAGAAGAAAATAGTTAGAGCATATAGTAAAAATCTGATTGGACCTGGGAATCAGAGAAGACATCCTCTGAAAGTGATATTTGAGATGAAACATAGAAGGTAAGCAGGAGTTTGTTGTGCCTGCAAGCAAAAGGGAGGTAGAATAAAAGAATATTTCAAAAAGAACAATATGTGTAATCATTGAGATAAAAGAAAGCATGAGAATCTGAAAGAAGTTGAGTTTCTAACAATTCGAATCAAACTGTCTGTACCTTACGCTATATACACTCTGCATATAATTTTACCTATCTGATAACATACGAGTAAAACGAATTTAGGATGCTTAATGAAGTAGTTGTACCAATGAATGACCCCATTTTAAGAAATATTCATATAAATATTTTTTATGAATTAACCTCAATTTAAGGGGTCATCATCATTTTTTAAAAATGTAACTGGTTTATTTCTTAATCCTCTAGCTAAGTTAAAAACATATCATTAGATATTAAAATGAAAAAGTTACTATAATAAGAGTTCCAGCGAGGAGAATTATGATTATGATTCTAGCATAAAAAGCTGAATTAATCAGCATAGCTTTGCTGATATTTAGTCATTATATCAACATGAGGGTGAACTCTGCTCCTTGTTGCCCTTAAAGTTGTATGAAGTCTAGCATAAAAAGCTTTATTTATGCAGATGCTCAAATGATTAAATATCGGTGAGAATTGTGACGTGGGATTCAGTTTAATCATTCCCAAGGTCATGTTGGTGTGAAAAACTCATTCTAATTTCATAAGCTCAATTTACTCAATTTAGGAAACATCAGTTTGGTCTTACAGTCTACAATAAGAAGCAATATCACAGAAAATTACCATAACTTTTGTCTTCCTAAAGGTCAGCTAATGAGATGGGTCACTCACTTGGCCTGCAGGACTAATATGGTTGGACTTGCTGGCAGTGACATGGTCAGTCTTATCGAGTTTAGAGAAGGCTTTGTCTTTGGATGATGTATTGACTGGTGAGGAGATGAAAGGCCAGGATGCATTCCAATGACTGTGGTTAAAATTCTAGCTCTGCCTCTTACTGTCTTTATTAGAGGGCAAATGAATTCATTACCCCAGGGCTTCCCATCCTCTAAATGAAGCCAACCTAATTGAAAGGATTTTTGTGGAGTTGAAATGAAAGAACATTTGTGAAAGTTGTTACCATGCTGCCTGGCACATAAGCCATGCCTTTTCCCCATAGGGCACAGTGGACGAAAATCATAACAAGGGCCATTCTAGATTGGTTGAAGGTACATGTGTTTTTTTGTGGTGTCCTCCTTGTAGAGTTACTATATCATGGTGATGATTATCATGACTATAGTTGAGGAGACCTAGCCTACAGTCTGATAAAGTTTCTTTCCACTACTTCTAGAATGACCTGACCATTAATTCCCACTAAAATGTAGAAAAAAAAAATTAAAATCCTGGTGACAACATAGCCTTTGGTCTCTGAGAAAAACCAAAGCTTAGTTTAATTTTTTTTTTTGAATCAGAAATGAGAAATGGGAAACAAGTGCCATTCTTTTCTCAATGAGGTGATTGCATCTAATTTTGTTGCATGCATCTGTGTTTGTGTTTAATTGCAAGTGTAATTATGCACCTGCGATGTGCGGCTCTTCTAATTTTAGTAAAAATGATTAAATTATTTAGAAAATACATAACAAATTACTCTTTTATTTTTTTATTACTCAAGGAATTTTATTACATTTGTAGTTGTGCAACAATCATCACAACCAAATTTTATAGCATTTTTATCCCAAACCCCCAGTGCATCCCCCTACCCTGCAAGCTGTCTCCTTTGGAAACCATAAGTTTTTCAAAGTCTGAGTCACTATCTGTTTTGCAAAGAAGTTCATTGTGTCCTTTTTTTTTATATTTCACATATAAGTGATAACACGACGTTGGTGTCTCACTGTCGTCTGACTGACTTCACTTGACATGATAATTTCCAGTCCATACTTGTTGCTGCAAATGCCATTATTTCTTTCCTTTTAATGGCTGAGTAATATTTCATGGTGTGTATGTACCACATCTTCTTTGTCAACTCCTCTGTCGATAGAAATTTAGGTTGTTTCCATGACTTAGCTATTGTATATAGTGCTGCAATGAACATTGGAGTATATGTTACTTTTCAAGTCATAGTTTTCTCTGGATAGATGCCCAGGACTGGGATTGCTAGATCAAATGGTAGTTCTATTTTTAGTTTTCTAAGGAATCTCCATACGGTTTTCCACAGTGGTTGCACAAGTTTACATTCCCACTGACAGTGTAATAGGGTTCCCTTTTTCTCCATACCCTCTCCAGCATTTACTGTTTGTAGACTTTTTGATGACAGCCGTTCTGCCCGATGTAAGGTGGTATCTCATAGTGGTTTTGATTTGCATTTCTCTAATAATTAGTGATGTCGAACAGCTTTTCATGTATTTTTTTGCCATCTGTATGTCTTTGGAGAATTTTCTGTTTAGATCTTCTGCCCACTTTTTTGGTGGGGTTATTTGTTTTTTTGGTATTGAGCTGCAGAAGGTGTTTATAAATTTTGGAAATTAATCCCTTGTCAGTTCCTTCATTTGCAAATATTTTCTCCCATTCTGTGGTTTGTCTTTTTGTTTACTATAGGGTTTCCTTTGCTGTGCAGAAACTTTTAAGTTTAATTAAGTCCCATTTGTTTATTTTTGTCATTACTCTAGGAGGTGCATTAGATAAGATGTTGCTGTGGTTTATGTCGGAGAGTGTTGGGCCTATGTTTTACTCTAAGAGTTTTATAGTATCTAGTCTTTAATCCATTTTGAATTTATTTTTGTGTAAGGTGTTAGGAAGTGTTCTAATTTCATGCTTTTAAATGTGACTATCCAGTTTTCCCAGCACCACTTATTGAAGGGACTGTCTTTTCTCCATTATATATTCTTGCCTCCTTTGTCATAGATTGGTTGACTGAGGTGCGTGGGTTTAATTCCGGGCTTTCTATCCTGTTCCACTGATCTATATTTCTTTCTTTGTGCCAGTACCATACAAATTTGATGGCTGTAGCTTTATAGTATAGTGCAAAGTCAGGGAGCCTGATTCTTCCAGAACAAATTACTCTTTTAAAATGAGTAAATTTGAATGCTGAAGCCTTTTTAACTATCTATAAAATTTCTGGTCTTCTAGTTTCATGCAGTAGCTGCACACAGGTTTCATGGCCAACAGTACTGCCTGGAGTCTTTCCAGTGGGTTCGGAATCTTGCCCTGAATTCTGGTAGGTTGAGAGTGGCTATGAGCCAGCAAGTGCCCCCTCTTCCCTCGCAGAAAAGCTGCCCCTCCAGAGAGAACTGTTTAGGGAGAAAAGGAACTTTTATTCTTGTGTCAGAAAGATAACTCTGGGGATTAAGAAAACAGATTCTCTTTTGTCTGACTACCATGTTAAAATGTAGTCCCAGTATAACTCAGAGTCCAGATCACTAAGTTAGTGTATCCCACAGAGAGTAGAACAGTCCAGAGGTGACTGGTGGCTCACAGAAAGCTGTACCAGAACCCTGGATACCTTTTTTTTTTTTAACCAAAATCTTATTTCTCTGGTGTCACATGCCAACTGGTTAATGTTTTAACAGTTTTGAATGAATTGTATCTTGTAGATCACTTTAGATCAATTTTGAATTTAGGTAAGAAAAAAATGTTTTAAGAAAGTATGGAAAAGATGAAGAAACTCCATTACTAATTCTTATTGGTCAAGTGACTGGAGTTTTCATATGCAAATTTGCTTGTTGAACAGGAAATTATAAGTTGAAATGAACCGCCAAAATAGCGAGGAGCAGAGCAGTACAATATGCAGATAGTAAAGAAAGTGTAGGTGTTAGGAGCCATCTCTCAAGAGAAGCATCCTATACTGGAATAGTGGATCAAAGAAGCTAATTGTGTCAAAGAGAGAGCTTGAGGGCAGCTCCTAGCAGTTCCTTAATAAGTGCACTTCCTGGGGCTCATGCCCTGGAAGACCTGAATATATGGCCTTTGGTTCCTATTTGATTCAAACCCGAGAGTTTGGAAGTTCTACCATGCCCAGTAGCTTGGCTCTCTCCAGTGGGCCTGCCAAGGCCAGACCTCTGAAGGTTACTTGACCCACCTGAGAGTTGTTGAGTATTGCACTCAGACATCTCCTCAACCACTCACCTAGCCATCTTAGAGCACATTTCAAAATATTTTTAATGGAAAAATATACCTGAATGTATTTGGCAGCAAGCAGTGTCATGTATATTTCTTAAAGTGTCAGGCATACTTTCAAATATCCATTAATAATCACTATACCACAAAGCAGCAGTGGTCAGAGGTCACTTCGATATGCATTTTTTTTTCTGTTTCTTAATGTTTTCCTGACTCATACGGCTTAACCTTGCTTTTCAAATTATTAGCGGTATTAATAAAATTTTGCTATGTGTATATAAGCCATGTGACTCAGAAATTTAAAGTAAATATTTCAAATACCCTGATAGAAAACTATTTAGTTAAAAAAGGAATGTGCAGACTCATTCTTGTATTTGCTTAATATTCCAGTTCCCTAATATAAGGTTTAATTCTCTTTAACTCACCTATGGAAACGTATTTTCATGTAGAATTCTCAATCAGAAGTACCAGTTGTCGAATAAGGTTTATTCTGTTTTTTTAATAATTTTAATTTTAAAATGATCACTAACATTAAACTTAGTATGTGTATATATATTTTTTTCTGTTTAACTACTTACATTTTTAAGGAAATGCCATATATATATTCTGTAAAGGCCAAGCGTATTTTAAAGGTTATGCCAGTGGATTACAAGAATTGCTTTTCTAATTATGTTCAGTATGGAACAGAATGCTAATTGATCTTATTGGAGTGATCCTCTTAGAGGTTTTTGGTTTAATTAAACAGTAGTTGTGTTTAATCCATTTCAGATAAAACTTTATTTTTAATTAAATAGGAAAGGCACTCAGCAATCTTAAATGAATCCTTTTCTGAGTTCTTTCATAAGAAAAAACACTCATCTCTCCATAGGTAAAGAACAAATATGCTTTTCAAATACTACTTTTCACTTCTCTCTATTATGGTTCTTGGGGGATGTTAACAAACTTTAATGAAGTTTTGTACTAATAAGTCCAGCAAATCTGAAATTATAACTGAAATTCCTCTGTTAAATTTTGAGTTATTAAAAAGGTTTTTGTGTCATCTTTAGTTAGGGCTTCTCTGGTAAGAAGTAGTGAACAGGTAGAATTACCAACTAAATCACAGCTCCCCAATAGTATCCATACTTTTGTCTAAAAGTGAAATTACCATCTTTAATTTAGCAATACCTCTCAATGCAAAAACATCTAATCGAGGCTTGAGAACAAAATTGGCAGAAAAGTATTTCCTATTAAAAAATTGGCTTGGTGTATTGCTAATTTTTAAAATTAGTGTTATGTACTGAACTGTATCTCCACCACCCCCAAATTGAATTCATACATTGAAGTCCTAACCTCTAGGACCTTAGAATGTGATTGTATTTGGGGACAGGGGCTAAAGAAGTAATTAAAGTGAAACAAGATCATATATGAAAGCCCTCATCAAATATTACTGGTGTCTTTATATAAGAAGAGGAAATTGAGACACAGACATGCACAGAGGAAAGCCCACATGAAGATACAGGGAAAAGTCGACCATCTGCTGACAACTTGGTCTCAGATTTCTAGCCTCCAGGACTGTAAGAACATCCCTTTCTGTTATTTTTGCCACCTAGTCTGCGGTGCCTTGGTCTGGAACCCCTAGTAAATGAATAAAATTACTGAAACTAGTCAAGCTACTGCTGGATTTTTTTGAGATGATAGAAGTACAGCCATGGTTAGGGTTGTGTAAGAAACTCAAGGAAGGCTAGTCTGGAGGTGCAGGCTTCCCTAGCTCATAGACCCTGACTGCACCCCAGTTGTGAGGTGGCCTGTGACTGCTACTCTACAAATCATAACTGGTACTCCAGTGTTCTCATATGGACAGACCCTAGAGAAGACAGAAAATGCTGCCTCATTCATGATAAAACCAAATCCCAGAAGCTGAAAGTCCACAGCATTGCCACATATTCTGTCAAGTGCTTCAAGACCTATGTTGAACTAAATATCTGTTAAACCCTTCTGTATTATGAACATAAAAACACAGACCTAAGGATAAACAAAAATCCAATATACATGCTCTTGTGCTCTTTATCATATCCCAGCTGTGTCTTAGAAAATTGCTTTGCTTAGAAGATATTTTTAGAACAATTCTTAATGCATCTATTCCTTAAGGAAAGCCATTTAACCTCATGTTTAATGCTTATGAAGTAGAGGATACAAGGTTGGAAGTAAAAAAATAAATAAAAAATAAAATTGTAGATAAATGGTTTAAGCTTTCTGAGAATTATCACTTTTAAAAGAATATTACTTACATTTAGATATGGAAATATGTGTGTAAACATCAAGTATTTCACATATAAGATATTTTAAGTACTTAAACAAAAAAGAAAAAGCCAAATACTTTTATACCATTAACTGGTTTTCTGCCGCATGTGTCTCTCTTCCTACTAGTTGCATCACAGAGTTAGAAAGAGACTTTAAGGTAATCCAGATTAAAAATTGGACGTGATGAGTCAGATATGATGCTTAGAATTCCTTCAACATAGGCTTTATAGACATACAATCATTAAGCCTGTGCCTAGATATTTCCACTTATAGGGCACTCCATCCGTTGCTGGATTATTGTAATTAGTAAGTTGCTCTTCCTTTCAAAAACACATCCCCAAGTTTCTGGCCACTTTCTGACCTTTATGTTGTAAATAAAGGTTTGATAATCCTAGCCAACTCATTTGTCTTTCTCTCCATACAGTTTTTTTTTTAATTTTTTAAGATTTTTATTTTTTCTATTATAATTGATTTATAGTGTTCTATCAATTTCTGCTGTACAGCAGAGTGACCCAGTCATACATATATATGCATTTTTTTCTCACATTATCCTCTGTCATGTTCCACCACAAGTGACTAGATATAGTTTCCTGTGCTATACAGCAGGATCTGATTGATCATCCATTCCAAATGCAATTGTTTGCATCTACTAACCCCAAACTCCCAGTCCATCCCACTTGCTCCCCTTCCACCTTGCCAACCATAGGTCTGTTCTCCAAGTACATGAGCTTGTTTCTTTTCTGTAGACAGATTCATTTGTATCATATACTAAATTCCAGATATAAGTGATATAACATGATATTTGTCTTTCTCTTTCTGCCTCACTTCACTTAGTATGAAAATTTCTAGTTTCATCCATGTTGCTGCAAAGGACATTATTTTACTCTTTTTTATGGCTGAATATTTTATGGCAGAGGAGTAAGACAGTTTTATTTTTAATTTAATAGGGCTTTTTAAATGTGGCCCTCAGGATCACAAGGCTCTGCAAATGTTTTAATCAGTATGGAGCTAGATGGGTAGAGTGCCCTGTGAAGATGGTCCTGCCTCTGAGTTTGCAGACACAGACTTGAATTAATGCAGCCCAGCACTAGAGAAGTTTTTCTTACTGTTGTTCTTTTTGTATTAACACACTGTTGGAGTCTGTGACATTTCTTAGAGGAAAGAGATGAAACAAATTATTGCGTGTTGTTAGTATACCCCAGCATAAAATTTTAAGATTTCGTTTCCTATTCCAACTAACTGCAGGATGCCAAAGCAATTCTCAAAGATATATCTTGATAAAGATCACCTTAATCTTAGGAAAGCTGAATACTCCATTTCGCTGTAAGCAATAAAGTAGCTTATTTCTATGCTTTTCATTCTATTATTTTTCACAAAACAGGAATATAAATAGTCTATGTTTAGAACATCAATACAAATGAACATTATTTACTCAAATTTAAAATTATACATAAGAAATCTGTATCTAAAGACTATGTGAATATATATGTATGCATTTAACTATATGTGCATGTGCATATGCACACATACATACGTACATATAGGACACCTTTGAAAATATTCTTTGAAGTTTAAAATTTTTCCAATAAACCGTCCATTGATTTTTTCTTAAATATTTTCATGTTTCTTGTTTATCTAATTGGGCTCTCCTATATTAGATATTTATGTGGCAGAATTGTAAGTTCTTGAAGTTTCTGCTGTGGCACAGTGGATTAAGCGTAGGTGTTAGGAGCCGTCTCTCAAGAGAAGCATCCTATACTGGAATAGTGGATCAGAGAAGCTAATTATGTCAAAGAGAGAGCTTGAGGGCAACTCCTGGTACTTTCCTTTTATTCCACTCCAGTTCCTATTTTCAAGCTTCAGACTCTTATTACCTCTGTAATATCCTATGCATGAATTTCTCTAGGTTTTAACTACTTTCTTCTCATCCTACTCTCCACTCTCAGTCTCTATCTAGTGTGCACTTGACTATAAGGCTAATTATTTCACTAATCAGAATGCTCAGACTCATCCTCAACTGCCCCCTTGTCCTCACCCACAGCACTGACTCTGACCTCCCATCCTATTTTCAACTTACCACCGAACTCGAAATATTCTCTCCTTTCCATCACAACACAGAAATGGTGTTTAAAGGCAGAAAACCAGATTAAAAGGGCCACATTCCATTTGGCACTGTGAAGCTCATGTCCCATTTATAGCCCTCCAGGGAACATTCTCTGATTTTCCCACAGCCAGTCTGCTTTCCTCTTCTATCACCTCTGTTACTCAGTTGTACATTTGTTTTTTGTTTTTTGTTTTTTGAAGGGCTTTTATTTATTATTTTTTATTACTCAGTGAATTTATTACATTTATACTTGTACAGTGGTCATCACAATCCAGTTTTATAGTGCATTTGATGAGGGAATGAGGACCAGAGGATTTTATTCATTTTGGAATCTTCTCTTAGCCTCCTCATCCCAGACCTAACAATGCTATAGACAGTGAAGCCATGGAAGCCATTCAGTAAAGGTTTACTAAGTCTTCTCACCTGTCCAAATATATATTCTAATGCTGGTTCATACATGTTTTACACTTAATCAAAATGGACAGGTATTCCCATTGTGGTGTAGTGGAAATGAATACAACTAGTAACCATGAGGTTGTGGGTTCGATCCCTGGCCTCGTTCAGTGGGTTAAGGATCCGTCTTTGCCGTGAGCTGTGGTGTAGGGCTCAGACTCTGCTCTGATCCTGCGTTGCTGTTTCTGTGATGTAGGCAAGCAGTGTAGCTCTGATTGGACCCCTAGCCTGGGAACTTCCATATACCGCAAGGGTGGCCCTAAAAAGCAAACAAATTTTTTTTTTAATTGAGAGTCTCCCTGAAAAAGCTCTGGGCATTTTCCACCTGCCCATTTACTTTACTTTCTGGAAAGAATACCAACTATTCTGTGACAACGTCTTATAACCCAGATAGGAGCAAGTTTTCCTGCTCTGAACTCTCAGAGCATGTGTTTGAAGATTGGTATGTTAATTATTCCTCTCTAATTCAACAATTGTTTTGAACACTTGTACCACAATTTCTCCCAGGGGAATATGCATGAATGAGACATAGACCCTTCTCTTGAGGAGCTTATATTCCAGCAGAACCTTTGTTTATGGTTACTCTTACAGTAACCAACACGTACTATCCTATGTGATAATGTCTTAACATTGTACAGACGTAAACGAATATAATCTGCTTGAGTTCAAATTATATCAGAGCTAAAGCAAAGAATGAGTCATTTCGTACCCAAAGACCCTTTTATTTGTTTAAGGCCTTAGTAGACAACATATCAGGATAGCTGCAACTGTTTAGTTGATTGGAATATAAATATTTAGAGACTTTTTTTCTAATTCATAAAGAAAATGACAGAAATAATCAAATACTAACTGAATATTAATAAAGTAATCAAATATTTCAGAAAAAAAATTAGAACTGATAAATTTAAGGCAGGAAAATTCGACTTAATAGAAATGCTCCCTCCAAAGAGAAGCATAGTGGCAGCAGGTTAAGTACTGTAATTTTATGTGAAAAATAAAAAGATGAGTGAATTGAAATTGTTGTAAAATTTACTTAGAGAAGAATTGATCCAATAAAATAATTTGAAGAAAATAAAAAAGAAACATTTTCTCTGAAAAGAGAATTGATTAAAGAATTAAATTGGCTCAAAGCAATTTGCCATAGAAAATGCTTTCTTATGCCATAGAAAATGCATCAATGTAGGCATAATTCTGATGAGCTATTTGGATTCAAACCATCAATGTGGTCAAAATGAAATCTTACATTCTACAAGACTGATGCCGTGCAAAATTTAGTGTGTATATGAATCACCTGTCTTCCTATTAAAAGGCAGATTCTACCAACATCTTGGAGTGAGGCCAGACACTCTGCATGTTTAACCAGCTTTCAGGTGATGGCAATGTTACTGGGTCAGGGATCTCACTTTGAGTAGTACTAGGATTTCTTGTGGAATCAAATTTATGCCTTTATCAGGCAACTAGACCAAACTCATGAGCCATTTCTTAGTCCAAATATCTTTGAAAAACCTAGTCTAGAGTTCCCGTCATGGCTCAGAAACAAATTTGACTGGTATCCATGAGGATGCAGGTTCAATCCCTGACCTTACTCAGTGGGTTAAGGATCTGGCATTTTCATGAGCTGCAGTGTAGGCCATTATAGTTGTGGCTCAGATTCCTTGCTGTGGCTATGGTGTAGGCCAGAGGCTACAGCTCCAAGTCGACCCCTAGCCTGGAAACTTCCATATGCCATGGGTGTGTCCCTAAAAAGACAAAAGAAAAAAGAAAAGAAAAACACCTAATCTTCACAGTTTGAGTGAAGTGGCAAAGGGTGCAAGGGCCATATAATAAACTCAAGGTGGCAAAAGGCCAGCCTTTTGTGTATAGTTACAAAGGGAAGGATAACTCTCTTCTTTAATAAACATGGTTTTGCTGAATACTAAGTGTTCACTGTTGTTGGTGTGTAATATGGTATGTAATATGGTATGTAGTTGGTGCGTAATATGGTATGTAGTTGTTACAACCATCTTGGGATGTGGAAAGGATGAAATAAACATTCTCAAGATGGTGGGATGAAAAAAAAATATAAGAAGACTCTGTGTCTTGAGGGATACTAAGGAACCCCACAATTAACCAATCCTGGAGGAACCCTATTTTAAGACTTCATGTTATATGAAATAATAAATTTCATTAAATATTTAAGCCACTGTGGATTGAATTTTTAGCTCTTTAGAACTTAAAGCATCATGCAGCTAAAAGGTAGCAGGTTCATGATCAAAACCCACAGATTCTGACTCTCTGTTCAGTTCCTTTCTTCCTACTCCAAGTGTTTCCATGCTGCCTTATAGCACCATTGCAATAAACTACAAAGTGACAGGTTCTGAACATAAACATCTATACCCTGAAAAGTGCCTGGCTCAGGGCATTATACATGGTGGGTGTTTAGCAGATAGTCACTAAAGGAATGAATAAATGATTAAAAACTTGAGGACAGAAGGGAAAATCAAATGAAATACTGATACTAAGGAAGTTCACTTAAACATTTTTCTTGGCCATGCTAATTAATATTTGATTTAAAGTAGACTGTTAAGAGTAATGTTAAAGAATTATACTTAAAAAGTGATTGAAAATTAACTAACAGAGGATATTTCCCAGAAAAGAGCTGCAATATCTTTGAGAACAGTTTACCAGGAAAGGTCTGCTTAAGTATAGCATGCCAGAGTCAGGCCAATTAGGACTGAAGTATAGTTACAAATTTTCATTACCTCTTAGAAGGTTTGCCTGGTATAAGCACCAAGGCTAATCTGTGTGCAAATAATCTCTAAATCTTAGAAACTGGGTTATAGGCCATCAAAATGGCTCAGAGCAAGTAAAATTTTAATGCAACTTCATATAAATGAAAACATTAAAATTAATTATTCAAATTTAATCTGCTTTTCAGCTTTACAGAAAGATGTAAATTCATTTATTTATTTATTTATTTATTTATTGTCTTTTTGCCATTTCTTTGGGCCGTTCCCGTGGCATATGGAGGTTCCCAGGCTAGGGGTCAAATTGGAGCTGTAGCCACCGGCCTACGCCAGAGCCACAGCAACGCGGGATCCGAGCCGTGTCTGCAACCTACACCACAGCTCAAGGCAACGCCGGATGCCGGATCGTTAACCCACTGAGCAAGGGCAGGGACCGAACCCTCAACCCCATGGTTCCTAGTCGGATTCATTAACCACTGCGCCACGACGGGAACTCCAGAAAGATGTAAGTTTAAATTGAGCAATGCTATTGTGTCATTTGAACTGTAATCTTACAAATGATTTAAATATTTGAAATAATTTTTCAGAGTTCTCTTTTTTTGGTTGATAATGGGATGATTTGTCATTTTGCCCTATGTCAACAAGTAATTGGGTCCATGGTACACCATAAAGAAGAAAGGCTTAATGAGACAGGGTAATAGGGACCTTAAAACCCAACTAGTTCTTATAAAGAACACATCTCTTCAGCTTCAAATTTGAATACAGTCTAAATAGTCAAATAAATGTTTTGCATTTACATTAAACATGTTATTTATTACAGTGTGTGTGAGGCAATGTGCAGACAAATAGCCTATACTTAAAACTTCTTGTGCAATCTTGTAATTGTTAAATCAGTAAAAATATTTGTGTAAAAATATTGCTTAATAGCTATCTTATTCCAAAGGACAAGATTTTATGATACATTACTAGTACTTGGACCAAATTTGTGCTGTCCAATATCTAGTTATTCTTAAATTCATATGAAACTAAAGTAAACTTAAATATTTGTAAAAGGGGCTTAGTGTTCCACTCCATACGTTTTTCCATGGTATAAAAGGCATCAATAACCTCCACAATTTACTCAGTCTTAGAATGTAAAGAATAAATTTGTCAGTCATTTCACTAGCTTATTTTTAAAATCCGCTTATTTTATCTTCTAATTTTGTTATAATTTATCTTCAGTTTTAATGTACTTCTTTTGCATTTGACTTTTTTCTTTTTTTAATTTTAAAAATGTATTAATATTGTTGTCTTATATGAAAGATTCTTTAAATTCTATAGCACTTCAAAAGTTTCACACATATGATTTCATATATCCCATAATGACATTGTTTTCTCCTTGACTTACTTTAAATTTTTTTTAAAAATCCAAGTAATTTTTTGTTATTCTACCTAAAACTAGAAACTGTTGGCATATACACCATTACTGTTTACTGGTATACTTATGCAGTCTTTTCCTTTAGTAAAGAAATATAAAAGAATTAGAAAGGTATTTCTGTAATATAACTGTTCTAGAAGGGAAGATGATTTATGTATATATTTAGACCTTTTCCATAAAATACTACTCTTCTTGCTGAGAGAAGCAGCTAGTTATACAGATAGATCAGTCACTGGGACAGATATCATTATACAAGAAGTGTGTGTGTGTGTGTGTGTCTGTGTCTGTGTGTGTCTGTGTCTGTGTATAACTTGTTACATTCCATTACATGCAAAGTTAGCCATACTAAGATTTCTTTAAAAGAGAATGACCACTTTAACCCCATAAAAATCATTCCTCTAAAAGTTGAAGAGATGCAAAGAAGAATTGATTTTAAGTAGTCAATAAACCTGTTCCCTTGTAAATGTAACCCCCTCAGGACTTATCTCAATGGCTGCCATTTAGATTGCTAGATTGTAATAAGAAATGCATTTGACCTGACATTTTATTCCTTAATTCAGCAAACTATCTCCGGAGAAATGGCCCATAAGAAAGCAATCTTCTTAATCCATATTTCCTTTGGGTGAATATAAATTTGAGTCATTCCCAGACCAGTCAAGTCCCCTAAATTATTTAAGCAATTAGTAGCTGGGTATAAGCCTCAGATGAAGGTAAATCTGTTTTAAGCATCTAAGAAATGCCTTTCTATCTATGTATCACAGTCAAAAATATATTGTATGTACTAAAATAGCATTTTACAAAGCCATTACCTTTAGAAGACTAACACTGAAGGAAACACATGTGATTACAAAGGAAAGCATTTTTTTGCACAAAGTTAAATCTACATTTTAATACACTAATATTCATCATAAATATTGGGGAGGGACCATTCCTTGTAGTATCCCCACACTGGTTTGGCCAAGGAGCTCTTTGGTTGCAAAATACTTATGCCTGACCAGTGCTCTGTGGGGCACCCCAGGACCTCCCAGGAAGGTTTTACAAGGAAGCTAAACTAACATTAGAACACAAGTCCCAAGGATACAGATACAGAACCAAAAGTTCAGCTAGGACAGGAATGATTAGCCCACTTTGGATTTTTTGTTAAATTTATGTTGCTAGCAAATAGGATGAAAATAGGTCTTGCATATCCAACCCTTCACATGTAATTACTTAAAAACAAAAAAAAGGTGCTTTAGACTCCCTGTGTCACTTCTTTCTTTTACATTTTAGGAGAGTGAGTCTTTGCAATGTATATTATAACCATAAGAAAGCCCTGGGGGCAGTGTCCCTTTGCCTTTGGGGGATTTGAAGTTTTGTAATTCCAGAGTTAATCTCTTTCTTTTAAAAAAATTTTTATTGTAGTTTTTTACATTGTTCTGTCAAGTTGTGCTATATAGCAAACTGATGACTTTCCTGCACCACAGGAGAAAGGCTGGCCTCAGACCTCAACAGTTCTTTGAATGGGGAAAGTGAGTGGGAGAAGCCAGGTGCAGATGCTGCTTGATGGTTATTGAGAGAACAACACTGAGTGTAAGGACAGCAGTGGGAAGATTGATTGAGCATTTTATTCATGCCTCTCATGCCTATCTGGCCTAGTGTGTTAAACCCAGAGAGATTAGAGGAAACAAACACCCCTCCTGTCATTAAGGGATTTAGTCTGCTTGGGAAAATAGTGGTTAAAATATCAGGAAGTTTTCTTCACCATCCGTTCTTCACGAATCTCAACAAGGAGATATGCATGGATGCCTAATAACACAGATGCTATGTTGAGGCAAAAGTTGCGGAGGTATATAAGATAGTAGAGTCTCATATATAAATGTAGAGACAGAATTTATACTCAGTATGATGCAAAACAATGCAAGTTACTGTATGCTGATTGCCAATTGCCCACTTTAGACAACCGTGCCATAAAAATTCCAAAAGAAAGAGAAGACTATGGACTTGGGTAGCCAGACTTCAAGGAGAAGGAAGGATTTAGTTGGATGTAAAAGAGTAAGGCTAATATATGCACAGATAAGCCAAAGATTTTTTTCCTCCCACTGACAGCTTTCGAATAATGGTCAAAGAAAAGTGAGATCCATGATGACTCAGAGTGGAGTTAAACAAGCTTTCTTTGGGAATGTGTTATTTGTTCCTCTGGATTTATGTGGAACTTTTTTTGGAACTGACACAATTTATGATTACTACTAACAGATGACAAAATAAGTAATCACTGAAAAGAAAACAACAGCATGAATTTATTTTGTACTATTTGTAATTGATGTCATATCACCCAATGAGTGCATCCTGTTATTTTTTCCAAATCATGCTTCATTATCTATTCCTGCCCAATGAATGCAGTCCCCACATGTGTGACACATTTATTTTAAAAACATTATTTTAAAAAACCTTAACATTTGCACTAGTATGTCACAATGTGTTTCTGTTCCTAAACTAAGATAAACTCTACATTGAAAAATGATTTTCATCCTCACACAGTTGCATAAGAATAAATACAGCTGCCTATAAAAGATGCTTCCAAATAAATTAAAAAAATAACTCATGAGGTTGTGATCCTTATGAAATCAGGTGGTGTTTACATATTTATAAAGTATTTACATATTTATAGAGTGAAACCATCTTTAAAGTGAATTAGAATCATAATAATTACTTTCACCAAGCCCTTCTATGGACCATGCTGAATGACAAAGACGTACTGTTCTATTTGAAATGGATGAGCAATGGGACCCTACTGTACAGCACAGGGAAATGTGTGTGATTGGGTCACATTATTGTACAGCAGAATTTGAATAAATATTATAAACCAACTATACTTTAAATATAATAATAAAAAGACATTTAAAAAAACAAAAGCAAACAAAACAAGCAAAAATTTGAAAGACCAGGTTCATCAGTGGCAAAGCCCTACAGTGCAGCCTGGCACGTTATGTCATATCTTCTGCTTGTATAGCACCTTTTTTTTTTTTTTTTTTTTTTTAATTGCTATTTCCCCACTACAATTTTTTTTCTACTGTACAGCATGGTGACCCAGTTACACATACATGTACACATTCTATTTTCTCACATTATCATGCTCCATCATAAGTCACTAGGCATAGTTCCCAGTGCTACACAGCAGGATCTCACTGCTAATCCATTCCAGAGGCAATAGTTTGCATCTATTAAGCTCAAGCTCCCAATCTACCCCACTCTCTCCCCCTTGGCAACCACAAGTCTCTTCTCCAAATCCATGATTTTCTTCTTTGTGGAAAGCTTCATCTGTGCTATATATTAGATTCCAGTTATAAGTGATATAGTATGGTATTTGTCTTTCTCTTTCTGACTTACTTCACTCAGTATGAGAGTCTCTAGTTCCATCCATGTTGCTGCAATGGCTTTATGTCATTCTTTTTTATGGCTGAGTACTATTCCATTGTGTATATATATAACACTTCTTCCATCCAATCCTCTGTCAATGGACATTTGGGTTTTTACCATGTCTTGGCTATTGTGAACATGGAGATGTCTGTGTCTTTTTTAAGGAAAGTTTTGTCTGGATATATGCCCAAGAGTGGGATTGCTAGGTCATATGGTAGCTCTATATATAGATTTCTAAGGTACCTCCAAACTGTTCTCCATAGTGATCGTACCAGCTTACATTCCCACCAGCAATGCAGGAGGATTCCCTTTTCTCCACACACCCTCCAGCATTTGTTATTTGTGAACTTATGAATGATGGCTATTCTGACTGGTGTGAGGTGGTATCTCATGGTAGTTTTGATTTACATTTCTCTAATAATCAGGGATGGAGAGCATTTTTTCATGTGCTTGTTAGCCATCTGCACATCTTCCTTGGAGAACAGTCTATTCAGGTCTTTTGCCCATTATTCAATTGGGTTGTTGGGTTTTTTGCTGTTGAGTTATATAAGTGCTTGTATATTTTAGAGATTAAGCCCTTGTCAGTTTGTTTTTTGGTTTTTTTTTTTTTTTTTTTTTTTTTTTTTTGGTTTCCCTTGCTGTGCCAAAGCTTGTCAGTTTGATTAGATCCCATTGGTTTATTTTTGCTCTTATTTCTATTGCCTTGGGAGACTGACCTGAGAAAACATTTGTAAGGTTGATGTCAGAGAATGTTTTGCCGCTGGTCTCTTCCAGGAGTTTGATGGTGTCTTGTCTTATATTTAAGTATTTCATCCATTTTGAGTTTATTTTTGGGCATGGCGTGAGGGTGTGTTCTAGTTTTATTGATTTGCCTGTAGCTGTCCAGGTTTCCCAGCAATACTTGCTAAAAAGACTCTCTTCTTCCCATTTTATGCTCTTGCCTCCTTTGTCAAAGATTAATTGACCATAGGTGTCTGGGTTTATTTCTGGGTTCTCTATTCTGTTGCATTAGTCTGTATGTCTGTTTTGGTACCAGTACCATACTGGCTCGATGACTTGGCTTTGTAATATTGCCTGAAGTCTGGGACAGTTATGCCTCCTGCTTGGATTTTGTTCCTCAGGACTGCTTTGGCAATTGGGTCTTTTGTGGTTCAATATAAATTTTTGGATTTTGTTCTAGTTCTGTGAAAAATGTCATGGGTAATTTGATAGGGATCGCATTGAATCTCTAGATTCCTTTGAGTAGTATGGCCATTTTTACAACATTAATTTTTCCAACCCAGGAGCATGGAATATCTTTCCATTTCTTTACATCTTCTTTAATTTCCTTGATCAATGTTTTATAGTTCTCAGCATATAAGTCCTCTACCTCCTTGGTCATGTGTATTCCCAGGTATTTGATTTTTGAGGGTGCAATTTTAAAAGGTATGGTATTTCTGTAATCCTTTTCTAATATTTCATTGTTGGTATACAGAAATGCAACTGATTTCTGAATGTTAATCTTATATCCTGCTACGTTGCTAAATTTGTTGATCAGTTCAAGTAGTTTTGGGGTTGAGTCCTTAGGGTTTTCTATGTAGAGTATCATGTCATCTGCATACAGTGACAGTTTTATTTCTTCTCTTCCTTTTTGGATGCCTTTTGTTTCTTTTGTTTTTCTCATGGCTGTGGCTAGAACTTCCAGTACTATGTTGAATAATAGTAGTGAGAGTGGGCATCCTTGTCTTGTTCCAGATTTTAGTGGGAAGACTTTCAGCTTTTCTCCCTTGAGTATTATATTTGCTATGTATGTGTCATAAATGGCTTTGATTATGTTAAGGTATGTTCCCTCTATACCCACTTTGGTAAGAGTTTTGATCATGAATGGATGTTGGACTTTTTTGGTAGAATTCACCTATGAAGACATCTGCTCCTGGACTTTTATTTGTAGGGAGTGTTTTTATGACATATTCAATTTCATTTCTAGTGATTGGTCTGTTCAGTTGATCTATTTCTTCTTGATTCAGTTTTGGCAGGCTATAAGTCTCTCTGGAAAGTTGTCCATTTCTTCTAGGTTATCAAATTTGTTGGCATACAATTACAATTGTTCATAGTGTTCTCTTATGGTTTTTTGTATTTCTGTAGTATCAGTTGTGACTTCTCCTTTTTCATTTCTTATTTTGTTTATTTGGGTTTTTTCTCTCCTCTTCTTCATGAATCTAGCCATAGGTTTGTCAATTTTGTTTGCCTTTCCAAAGAAACAGGGCAATCACAAATCAAAACTGAACATTTCATTCACAAAAACTGAAAAGAAAAGTACTCAAGCATAAAATAAATGAAAATCATCCAACAAAAAAAAAGAAAAGAAGAAAAGATAAACATAGAATCAACTGGAAAACAAGGTTTAAAATGTCAATAAATACATATCTATCAATTATTACCTTAAATGTCAATGGACTAAATGTTCCAATCAAAAGACACGGAGTGGCAGATTGGATAAAAAAGCAAAAACCTTCAATCTGCTCTCTATAAAAAACTCACTTTAGGGCAAAGGATTGAAAGTGAGGGGATGGGCAAAGATATTTCATGCCAGTGGACAAGACAGGAAGGCAGGAGTTGCAATACTCATATCAGAGAAAATAGACTTTAAAATGAAGTCCATAAAGAAAGACAAAGAAGGTCACTATTTAATGGTTAAAAGATCCATTCAAGAAGAGGATATTACAATTTTCAATATATATGCACCTAATATAGGAGCACCCAGATACCTCCAACAAATACTAACAGACATAAAAGGAGAAATGGATGGGAATACAATCATAGTAGGAGACTTTAACACCCTGCTCACAACAATGGACAGATCCTCTAGACGAAAAATCAGTAAGGCAACAGAGATCCTAAAGGACACAATATAAAAGTTAGATTTAATCAACATTTTCATTAAAAAATACCTCAAGATAAATGATAATGAAGACACAACCAGTCAAAATTTATGGGATGCCACAAAAGCAGTTATCAGAGGGAAATTCATAGCAATACAGGCCTCCCTTAAAAAAGAAGAAAAATCTCAAATTGACAACTTAACCCACCACCTAAATGAATTAGAAAAATGACAAACAAAACCTAAAGTCAATAGAAGGAAGGAAATCATAAAGATCAAAGAGGAATTCAATAAAATAGAGGTTAAAAAAGCAATAGAAAAAAATCAATAAAACCAAGAGCTGTATAGCACTTTAGATTTAGGAAAAGAATACTAATCTTGCAAGTAGGACTAGGTTGAATGTAAGGTCATCTATGAGAGGAAGAACATCAATAGAGAGATTTATTAAGTACTTTCTGCATTGATCCTCATGAAAACTGTGAAAAATGTTGGGCAGATATTGTCATGCTCACTGTCCCCAGCATTTTTTACATGAAGTAACTGAGATTCATGATGATTAAGGGTCAGGTCCAATATGGAATGACTAAGTAAACAAGGAAAGAGTCAGGCCTGGGTCGTCCAGTGCCTTCATCCTCTTCCTGCCCTGTGTCCTTCCCATATTACCTGTGGATAACCAGCCCATGTGGGAGCTGAATTTCTACAGGATTCACACACAGATTGTTTCCACATAAAGAAAGCTTAAATAACTTTAAGTAGTCTTGAATGACAAAATGACATTGTGGAAAGAGTGTGGACCTTTTTTTAACCCTTCTTTTATTAAAAAAGGGCATAGAGTTTCAAACAGGGAGTTCTGAGTATGAATTCACATTCTTCCACAAAAATTTCAACTTTTTTTTTTTTTTGTATTCTGTATTTTGTCTCTTTAGGGCTGCCCTCTTGGCATATGGAGGCTCCCAGGCTAGAGGTCAAATCAGAGTTGTAACTGCCAGTCTCTGCCACAGCCACAGCAATGTGGGATCTGAGCCACGTCTATGACTTATACCCAGCTCACAGTAATACCTGACTTATCCTTTATCCACTGAACAAGGCCAGGGCTTGAACCTGCATCCTCATGGGTATAGTCGGGTTCATCAACCACTGAGCCATGGATGGGAACTCCAAAACTTCTACCCTTGATAACCTAATTAATCTCATTTAGGTAAGGTTTCCTCATCTGTTTATAATTTTTTAAAGATACCCCTTTTAGTTCCTTGAGAGGATTAACTCTGGCTTTTTATATATGAGAAGCATTCAGGGTAGTTTCAGGACTCCTCTTGTTGGTTCTCTCTAGGACCACTACCTATCTTGATTCAAACTTTGTTTCTCTAGCAGTACATGGGTAACCTTCAGCAAGAAGTATAGTAATTCAAGTGCAACGAATGCCTTTACAACAAATGGATTATATCCATCCAGATAGTAAAAACTACAGGCAACACACCTTTACTGGGATAAAGTCCACACTGCTCTTATTTGTTTGTTTGAAGTTTTCTTTGTTCCCAAACATAATATTTTGAGCCCCCATAGCATCTTGTAATTCTAACTTTCTTTAAGCCAACCTTAAAAAGGTTTATCATCCTTACAAAATAATAAGCTTCAGGAGTTCAGGGGTTCTTGCCTGCTGGGATGTAGTATAAAGCAAAGGAGATCAGAATTCAAGAGGCCTCCATTTTTATTTTTTCTATTTGTTTATTTTTTTTGTCTTTTTGCCTTTTCTAGGGTCACTCCCGTGGCATATGGAGGGTCCCAGGCTAGGGGTCTAATCGGAGCTGTAGCTGCCAGCCTACACCAGAGCCACAGCAACGCGGGATCCAAGCTGCTTCCGCCACCTACACCACAGCTCATGGCAACACCGGATCCGTAGCCCACTGAGCAAGGCCAGGAATTGAACCCACAACCTCATGGTTCCTAGTCAGATTTATTAACCACTGAGCCACGATGGGAACTTCCAATAGGCCTCCATTTTAATCCTAGCCCTACCAACAAGTACAGAAGTCTTAGGCGGGTTCTCAAATTCTTTATTTAATTTCTTTTTTTTTTTTTTTTTTATGGCCACACCTCCAGCATGTGGAAGTTCCCAGGCCAGAGACTGAGTATGAGTCACAGCTGTGACTTATACTGTGGTTGTGGCAATGCCAGATCCTTTTTAACCCACTGCACCGGGCCGGGGCTCAAACCCATGCCTCGGCAGGGATCTGAGCTGCAGCAGTCAGATTCTTAACCCACTGTACCACAGCAGGAACTCCTAGATTCTTTATTTTTTAAATAAGAAGGTTGGGCAAATAATCTGAAACCTTTTCAGCTCTAATAATCTTACGATTTTTAAATTGTCTGTTATCTCACATATTCTTAACACAAAGCCTTTACACTCAATTAATATCTGTTGAACTAGATGAATTACAGCAGCCATCAAATATGAAAATACAGTAGGGAATATAAATTCAGAACATTAGTTTCCACACATTTCACAACACTGGTATCAGAAAAAGCTTTAGAAGATGAAAAGAAATAAATGAGATGAGCTTTGTTAGAGCTAACCAGGGCTTTGGTATGCATGAAGATAAACTAGACTTGTGCTGAACTTTGGCATAAGCATTCTTCTTTGGCTACAAATCTCATCACACACCATTTAGAGCAAATTTTCTCCACAAACTGTGACACACGTGGCAATATACAGACTTATGAGATGACAAAGGTATAAAATAAATGCCGAGCTCTAAAAAAGCTGTAATTCTAAAGAAAAATTCTCAAGGCTATTGCCACAATTTTAACATTTACTTCTTAAGAGAACTTGTGCTATTCATATGAATCTTTTCACTTTTAAGAGTCTTCTCCACATGGTTCATTTTTTGATAAAAGTTCCTTGAGTTTTTAGTGCTAATGAAAACCTTTTTTTTTTTCTCATTCTTTTTCAATACTAGCCAGCCATGTCCCGATCCATGTACTCTGTGACATTTCTCCCTATAAATTGATCATATACAGTATTATTTGCTTCATCCAAGTCAAGTTTTTTTCTTCATACAACATTGAGTGTTTTGTTAGGAGAATACGAATACTTTGATGTAAAAGTAAACATATATTTTTTTTAATTTCCATTTTAGGAACTAGATGTTTTTACTTGATTCCAAGGTCTTATTTGCAGTTCTTTGGAAAAAAAAATAGAAAAGAAATTTAGGAGTAAATTCTAGAATTAAGGTATGGGTCTATGCTAACATATCGGGCCTAAAAACCAGAATCTAGCATTTTACTTTGAGCTATGCCACCTATTAGGTAGTTATCTCACTGGGTTGCCTTTTAGAGCTGATATCTTATATTATTTATCCAGCGCTAACACGCCATTGTATTATTGTGAAGTACCTGCTTTTCTCTTCAATTTAGATTTTTCCCTTCAGAGCTCATACTGCTGCACTTACAGAGAGTGTTTTCCACTTCTCAGAAAGTCATGCTCATGAAGCAGTCACTAGCTATACCCTGTCGGGTCCCAAGTGATATACTAAAATCACTCCTCAGCTCATCAAAGTGACCTGGGTTATTCCTCTATAAAAGAAGAGCAGTTTATTTCATACTCACAGGGAGAAACAAGTCTACCAAACTGCTCTATGGTACAGAAATCACTGTGCAATCTGCCCTACCACCTTCTGTTTTTAGCTGAAAATATTTTTTTAAATTATAGTTGATTTACCAGGTTGTGTCAGTTTCTGCTGCACAGCAAAGGGATTTAGTCATACATATATATACATTCTTTTTTAATATTATTTTTACTCATGGCCTATCCCAGGAAGTTGGATATAGCTCCCTGTGCTATACAGTAGGACCTTACTGTTTATCTATTCTAAATGTAGTAGTTTGCATCTACTAACCCCAAACTCCCAGCCCATCCCACTCCTTCCCCCCTCCCCCTTGGCAACCACAAATCTACTCTTTCTTCATGTCTGTTAAGTCTGTTTCTCTTTTGTGGGTAGGTTAATTTGTGCCATATTTTAGATTCCACATATGTGATATCGTATGGTATATGTCTTTTACTTACTTCACTTAGTTGCTCAATCCATGTTGTTCCAAATGGCATTATTTCATCCATGTTGCTCCAAATGGCATTGTTTCATTCTTTTTTTGGCGGACTAGTATTCCATTGTGTAAATGTACCACATCTTCTTATTCCATTCATCTGCCAATGGACATTTAGGTTTTTTCCATGTGTTGGCTATTATAAATAGTGCTGCTGTGAACATAGGGGTGCATGTATCTTTTTAAATTATGGTTTTGTCCATATATATGCCCAAGAGTGGGACTGCTGGATCATATGATAATTCTATTTTTAGTTTTCCAAAGAACCTCCATACTGTTTTCCATAGCGGTTTTACCAATTTACATCCCCAGTAACAGTGTAGGAGGGTTCTCTTTACTCCACATCCTCTCCAGCATTTGTTATTTGTTGACTTTTTAATGATAGCTGTTCTGACCAGTGTGAGGTGGTAGTTTTGATTTAGCTGCAAATCTTACTATAGCCAAAATGCGGTACACACCAATTTAGGGTATTATTTGGTTATCCAGGGCTCCTTATCTGTTCTTCAGTTATCCAAAACCCACAGTCAACTGACCTATGACAGAGAAAAGTAATTTCCTTGCTTAGTTAGCTGGTTTTTCTTTCCTTTCCTTTTTTCTTGGATTCTTAAGACAGCATTTCATGTCACATTATATTTCATTATAGAGTCTAATTTTTAGTAACAAATAAGATCAAAGACTTTCCTAAAGTGACTTAACTTTTCTAGGTAGGATATGGCAGTTCCATGCTCTCAGAAGAGTAGCGAGGGAGTATATTGAAAAATCCCATTAAGCAAAACTAAGTCAAGATTTTTTATTAACAAAATGAATTATCATCATACAGAGAGGGTTAATAGAGCTGGGCCAATTATTAGGGTTCCAGATTTTGAAGCTTATATAAGGTCAAAAACAATATCCATAGATACAGCTGATTTTAAGATGCATCATGTCTCATTAAAAACAAAACAGATGAACAACAAAAGAAGAGCTTTCATTGTATTATAATTTAACCTATATGATGTCATAGCATCGATTGGCCAACTTTCAACCAAATTTACTTGGTACTTTGGCATGTTGTTAATTCCACTTTATTTGTTCCTGAAAGACAGATTCGATTTATAAAATGCTTTGTCATCTAAAGGTATATATTTTGCATCATTTGACTTGGGTCGAGCATGTACTTTAAATTTCAAGAGCAACATCTACTTCCACATACCACATTTTTTCTTTCTTCACTGCTGTATCTCAGCCTTTAGAACCCTGCTTACCATGTAGTTGGCACTCAGTAAATATGTGTTAGGTGAACAAAAGAATGAATAAATGAATGATACGTTTATTTAATATAAACACTTCTTCATTTAATATATTAACAATTACCATCCAAAAAGAAGATTCTCTGTGCTTTGCAGCATAATATCCCTGAAGCCTTTTGATAAATTTAAAATAGTTTCAGTCTTCATGATTAAAGAATTCTTTAAAAAAATAAAAAACTAAACTATCAGTCATTCCAGCTTTTAATTATCTCTGCTGCAAATCACAAAAGATTCTTATTGCCTCAACTGCAGTTTTTTAATAGAATAGTACTTTTTGTAATGAATAATGTCCCTTATTATTTTTATATTAAACATTTGAAATTTAATTTTGAAATTCCCTTAATGTATATTGTACTCGCATATGAGATTATTTTTAAATGGAAGATGTACTTTTTAAGCTTCTGTTCCTAGAAATAAAGTAAGCATAATAGGTTAAAAATTCTTCTCTGAAGGCATGGAAAGTTTTTCTTATTATTTAAAAATTATATTTGTAAGACAATTTAAAACATTTTTTAATTCTTTAAATCTGCCAGCCATATGTTCCTTAATTAGGAGGAAATTGGAAGTGCACATTTTATCTGAACACAGTAAAATCTTCATATAAATGGAAATGTACCTAATAGATTTTATATATTCAGTTAGAGTCATAGAAAATGAAAGCTATTTGTAGAGTAATAAGCTTGGCTTCTTCAGTTAGGGGGAAGAAAGATTAAATCATATCTGCAAGGATTTAGAATTTCTTTTATTACTTTATCATCTCTTTCAATAGTTTAGGATAGAGTAATTATAATTTTAAAATATGCCTTAAGCCATGAAGAATAGCAAATTGAGAAACTGTGTTTACAGTTACAAATGGAATGTTTTCAATACAGTGGGAAGCTGGTTCACTCTGCTAAAAGCTGTGTACTTTTTTAAAATGCAAGGTTTAAAAAGCCTTGGTACAGTCAATATTAAACAGGCATTATTCCAAATGCCATTGGACTGTATTTCTAATGTGAGTATGAACATTTGTTTAAAGCCAAATAGTTTGTTTTATTGAATTGATATTTTTCACTTGAACTCAGAATAAGGCCACTGTCCTGACCCTATGCCTGTACCCTGTCTGTCCTGTAGAAGTTAACCAATTACAATGATAGGCAGTGTGCTAGGATTTCCACAGACATAATTTTTGATCACTACAAAAACTATGAAAGGTAAGTTTCATCATCACTATTTACAAGTCAAAAAAGAAAAACAAACAAACAAACAAACACAGGTTTAGAGAAGACGTAACTTGCTTAAGATCACAGTTAGCAAGTTAAGGATAGACTTGCCATTCCAGCCAGTCCAAGTCCAAATCTGCCTACCCCTAATAATATCATCTTTCACCACCTATCATGCTGTTTCTCAAGAAAACCCTCCCTGTCAGGCCTTCCTTTCTGAACTCTTCCTGAAAAAAATGGATATGAATAATTACACTTTATTCAACCAATATTTACTGAGTGCATTCCATGTGCTGGACATCATCTAAGCACTGGGAATAGAGGGAAGACTAAGGTGGACCAAATGCCTGCCCTCTAGTGAAGAGGATGCCAATCAACAAGGAATTTAAATTAATGATAATGCCAGGTAGTGAAAATCAAACCTAAAACAGGGTAAAACTGTTAAAACTGTGTGAGTGTGCATGTGTGTGCATGGAAGTGGGGTTGCTATTTTAGATAGGATACTTAGAGAGACCACTTCTCTAAAGACTTGAGGTTGGAATACATACTTAAATGAAGTGAGGTAGCAAGCTATGCAAAGTAAGATCTTGAAGATAAAGGCAAAAGCCAGGCCTTAAGGCAGGGATAAGCTGTGGTATATTAGAGAAGAAGAAGAACACCATGGCTAGAAGGGTGTGCGCAAGTCAGAAACATGTGTAGCTGAGATTGGAGTGGTGGGTAGAGCCCAGACCATACAAGGCCACCCACTTTGCTTTGTGTGTGATGAGAAGTTAGTGGAGATTTAAAACCAGGAGGAAGTAAGCTGAACTATGTATGGTTTCAAAAGATGATGTTAGCACCTATGAAGAAATTGACCACAGAAGGGCAAGAATAAAAACAATGACACCAGTTAGGATCATCTGAGAGAACAGTACACTATTCAGATATAACCTCAAGTCTTTTTTGAACTTGGTAGATAGCAAAGGAGATAAGGAGGAAGAGATAGTCTCAGAATAAATTTCGAAGGTGGACTTGTAAGCTTTGATGGAATGAATATAAGGTTTGAGGGCAGAGAGAAATCAAGTGTGATTTGTAGGTTTTTGACTGATTACCCAGATAGGAAATATTAGGAGAGGAGCAAGTTGAGGATTTCGTGGGCGTATAGTGGATGGTGATATAGATGACTAAAGTGTTGGAAGTTCCCATGTGGTGCAGCAGCTTAAGGATCTGGCATTGCCGCAGCAGGTTGCAACTGTGGAACAGGTTCCATCGCCAGCCCAGCAATTTCCACATGCTGCAGGTGCAGCCAAAGGAAAAAAAAAAAAAAGGTGTAAAGACAGGGAGTTATCCCATGGTCTAGGACTCAGTGCTTTCACCACTGTAGCCCAAGTTCGATCCCTGGTCTGGGAACTGAAATCCCACATCAAGCTGCTACATGTGGTGGCCAAAAAAAAAAAAAAAAAAGACAAAGATGATGTGAAGTGTCATTAATGGAAAATACAGTGTTACATAAAGCAATAGGTAGCAAAGAATGCTATAGTCAAGAGGCTTGGCTCTTCCGGGGCCCCCAAATTCTCCCTGGGGTATAGAGGATACCTGCTACATGGAAATATGATGTGAAGCCATTTTTATGGGGGATCACTTATTCCCATTGTACCCTATCACTCCCCCCACCGCCTCCCGGCCACAACCTTTCTGGAACTCTTGTTACATGCCACCTGCTCACTGGGGTGGATTTATTCTTAACTGAAGTCTAGATCTGTTTCCCAGGAGCACTCCTGGCTGCCTCAGGCTTCAAGCATACCTGCAGTTCTCTCCTGTAGGGAAGAATATGAGTGAATGATGTTCTGAGTGTAAACTGCCTCTTAGACATCCATTTATAAAACCCCCAATGCTAGCAAATCCCAGATATATTCAGTGCATGAAGAACATGAGAGAATTGGCAATACAATGATGGGTACTTTATATGTAAATGAAAAAGAATAACTAATTGGGATAATGCCAGTGCTTTGTAAATTGAGAAGCATTTAAACAGTATACAGCATTACTAACCTTAAATAACATCTATGAAACTAGAGAAGGATATGAAAGAAACTGTGCCTTAGGTTTGTAAAACCAACTACAGCTACTACAACTACACACTTACTTTTTTTTTTTTTTTTGCTTTTTTTTTAGGGCTGCACTCATGGCAAATGAAAGTTCCCAGGCTGGGGGTCGAATCTGAGCTGCCGGCTTACACCACAAGCCGCAGCAACACTGGCTCCAAGCCATGTCTGTGACCTACACCATTGCTTACGGCAATGCCAGATCCCTGACCCACTGAACGAGGCCAGGGATGGAATCTGCCTCCTCATGGATACTAGCTAGATTCATTTCTACTGCACCATAACAGGATCTCCCCACATTTACATTTTGAAGGAAATAGACCCTGTACTGAAAAGGTAATCTGGAAGAATTAATAATACTTTTGAATGAGAGGAGAACATAGTCCCATAAAAAAACAAAGCTGGAGCAAATGAGCAGCCTGACATAATGAATGAAAAGTACAAGCAGAATGTTACAAAGAATGAGATTTTATGTGAAGAAAGAATGATTGTTATAAAGTCCCCAGACCACTGATTAAGAATTGCATGTGAGGTAAATGCAGGAAAAGGTTACTTTGATATGGACGCTACTCAGACATACCCTAGTATTAAGAAAGAGGAGGTAAAGGGAAATTTGGATGTTAAACTTATATTTCCAACACAATTCAACTATGCACCTGAGTAACGTGGAGGTGGGACCCTTGCGGTTACAAGCAGGATTCCCAGCATTTGCCAGACTCTGAGTCCCAGGTAGGCCATCTGTTTGCTGTGTGTCTTGAAGAAGCTGTTGAACCTCACAAACTCAGTTTCTGCCTTTGTGGACTAGGGATAAATATATCCGACCTAAGGAATGGTTGCCCATGGAATAAAGAATTTAGCAAAGAACTTGACACTGTGTCTGCATTGGTGGTAGTGGGTTGCTCTCTGGGCCACAGCCAGGGACAAGGTAGTGAACAGAAAGACTGCTTGTGACATTGATAACTGCCCTGCCTGGTCAGTGCAAAGTTCTCCCTTCTCCTCACTGATAGTACTCACTGAGTGTTTGATTTGCAGTCACAGTTTTCACCAGTTTCTAGAGTCTTTTCAGTCTCCAGCCATGTAATCCCCTCTATAAAGTCTTGTGCTTTTAGAAAATCTCACTTTGATGTGTGTGCACCAGCCTATGTATGACCATGTTGCGGGCTCTTGACATTTGTCAGTGTCATTCATTAATCTCACAAGTTAAATGTTAGCTTCATTAAATTAAACATTCATCTACCTTGAATTTTGCCTTATAACCCAATAATGTTAGCATGTTCAGATTATTTCTATAGGTGATCATATTGCAGATTGATAGTGACTTCAATGTGTTAAAGATACTTGTTATTCAGACCAAAAGCTTAGGAGTTCCCTGGTAGCCTTGTGGGTTAGGATTCGTCATTGTCACTGCTGTGGAGAATGTTTAATCTATGACCAGGGAACTTTCATATGCCGTGGGCATAGTCCCCCAACACTCATCAGAAAAAGGCTTAAAAAGGCTTAAAAAGGCCCAGGGAGTGAAAACACCATCTCATCATATTGCAGTTTGAATCTTCCAGGTTCAGAAAGAATGTCAGGAGATCATATTGGCTCTGTCTGTTCTTGGCTCTGTATCAAATGATTAGTATTCTATCATCTCCCAGTTATGATATTTGTATAATATTAACAAACCCAAATGAAAATAAGACTCATTAAGCTGATTTTTAACAAAAAAAGTGGCTATCTTTATTTATCCTATTTTGGAAAAAAGTTTACAATGGAACAAAACAGACAGACAGCCTGAGTGGATCCAAGTTCAGATATGTATATTTAACAATCCCAAAAGCAGCTTTCTAATGGGAAACTTCAAGATAGCCTGTCTCTCGCTTTTCATTAATAGTGAACTAGTCATTATCTTCATTTTTTTTCACATTCTTCTCACCTCCTACTCGCTCTTTGTCCCATCACTTCTTGGAAACTTCAGCAAGACTGTATCAGCAACAGAAGATTTTACATTTGACATGGTTAGAAAGTTCCTTCTTGTTGTGGAAATAATAAGTTATTTCTCTTCTGTTTGGTGAATTCTTTCCAGCATGTTTTTAGGGCTGTTCTTTCTGTTGCTCAATACCCCTACTTCTGCTTTCTTTGCCACTCCAAATTACATGCTTCCCTTGAATGATATAATCTATTCTTTTTTAAAAAAAATTTTATTAAAATATAGTTGATTTACAGGATTGTGCCAATTTCTGCTATACAGCCTAGTGACCCAGTCATACATATATATATATATACATTCTTTTTCTCTTACTGTCTTCCATCCAATGTTCTATCCGAAGAGATCGGATATGATTCCCTAGGTTGTAAAGTAGGACCTTATTGCTTAGCCATTCTAAATAGAATAGTTTGTTTCTACTAACCCCAAACTCTCAATCCATCCCACTCCACCCACCCTTGACAACCACAAGTCTTTTCTCTATGTCCATGAGTCCGTTTCTGTGTTGTAGATAGGTTCATTTGTACCATATTTTAGATTCCACAATATGTGATCTTATATGGTATTTGTCTTTCTCTCTCTGACTTACTTGACTTAGTATGAGAATCTCTACTCTTAAGCCTTTGTTAGTAGCTATGTGTTGATGACTCCCAAAATAAAAGCTCTAGCCCTACATCAGTTACTAGAAGTCATCACTCATTGTTCTACGGATATTTCAAACTCAACAGGCTCAACAGGTTGGTTACTTTTTCTGTCTAAATTCAGTCCGTGTTTCCAGGAATTGGATCCACCAACCACCCAAATGCCCAATCCAGAAATCTGGGTGCGTCTGTGGTTTCTCCATCTCTCATACCCACATGCTCTCAATTCTCTATATTCAGAAAACTGAATCTGCTCAGAACCTGAGTCTATTCAGGTTTTCATGTTACTATCCTGTATATGTGTGCACTGCTTTCTTCCCTCGTTGCTACTGTCTAGTTTAAATAATCATCCTTTTTCCCTTTAAATACTACCTTTGGCTCCTAAGTAGTCTATTTCAACACTTGCTCTCTACCCAGAATGTCTCCATATAATAGCTGAGGGGATGGTACTAAAACACAAAGCCAATCCTCTTGATCATTATCTTGCAGACAGCCCAATGCCTTTATCTAGCATTATCTCTCTTCCATGATCCAGCCTGTGCACATACCTCCTGCCTCATTTCCAGCGACCTCTCCCCTTAAATTCTACTTTCTGACCATACTCACCAGTATGTTCCTACAGTTTCCATTACATGCCAGACTCTTCCTACTTCCAGCCCTTTGCCAGTATTATTTACTCTGCCTGGCTGTCTTCCTGCCTGTTACTCGGCTGCATACAAGTTGTCTTCCAGAACAGTGCTTCTCAAACTTTAATGTACATACAGATCACCTGGAGAGCTGGTTAAACTACAGATTTTTTTTTTCCCAATGAGTCCAGGTTAGGTACAAGATCCTGTCTTTCTAACAATTGTTTCTGGATGATGGCAACAGTCTGGTGGAATACACACTGACTAGGAAGGTTCTAGAATTCATTTCAGATATCATTCATTCTGGGAAGATTTGCCTGACCTTTCAAGGAAAGTTGCTTTTATTATAACAGGTGGAGTGTTCCCATGTATCACAGCACTCTTGAGCCTGTGATACTGCCTGTGTGTTGTAATGTTACCACAGTCCCATGGACAGACAACATCATCATACACCACAGTGTACCCCAGACACTCTGGATCCTCTACCACATGCCCCATACTGATATGGCTCCTGGCCCTTACTACTGATCTGTCTGCTTTTGCTCACAGAACAGATAAGCCTTTATTACCTGCGATGCTGGCTCTTGGTTGGAGAATATTTGCATTTTCTATGGGGAATGCATTTGCTGGCATTGTCAGTGTTCTGTGCTGCTCTGGCAGCCACATTCTCTGCCCTGTTCTGTATTCTCCCCCACATTAGGATGAGAGGAGGAATATTTGAATTTCCTTTCAGTCAGAGTAGATTCTGCTTGAATACCAAAATGGAAAACACAGCCATAATTATCCAGAAATATAGACATCATGAAAATTCTTGCTCAGTCCTGTAGTGTGAGATTTTACTGTTTAATCACTCTCTGTCCAAAATTATTCGAAAGGTTTGTGCTTGTCCGATGGCACTTACGTGATATGTTGGTAACATGCTTTGTAAGAACAACTGAAGTTAATCAGAAATAACTTGCCCTCTTTTCATCTATACTATTCATCTCAAAATATCTTTAGTTTTACCAGGGATCATTAAATTGTACTACTGAAATGGGAAAAGTGTAAGATTACTCATAAACTGGTCAGGGGAAAATATGCACGTAGTGTCTATACTTTATGCTTCCAAACTGATCAGTTACAGAAGCCAAGGTAAATTTAGGGTACACATTGTCTTAGCTCATTATAGATAAAAATATGTCTGTCAAGAACATAATCAGACTCGTAGCCTTGCTTACTGGGTAGGAGGGGGAATGAGCCTTCATAAAAGTTAAAGCATTTTCTGTTCTCAGTTGGAAATGTTGTGCAGGAGAGGAATAGGCAAATGAATAAAACATGGTAATGGAATGCAATAAAGCAGAAATTGAGACATATCCACTAAGTAAGACCACAGTTAGCATACAAATTTCACTGACCATTAAAATGACTCATCAGGCAAGATTATGATATTTTTTAATCCCCAAGGTGATTATGTGGTAAGTGTTACAGAGTTCAGATTTTATTAAAAATTTGAAGAGTATATGAAAATGGATTAAAGTTTCAGGTTCCTAGAGTCTACATTTATTTTTAGCATGTAACAGCTCAGCAGTTTTAATGATCATTGCCAGATAATTCTACTTTTTAGACCAATGCAGAGATAACTTTGCCAAGGGTTCATCATTTGTAGGCCAAATATTGGTGCAGAGACACTGCTGAAAATACATCCATGGAATAAATGCCTTCCTGAGTCCTCACCTTCATCCCCTGAAACCTGTTTATATACAAATATAATGAACTCCTTTCAAGAGTCCTGGAAACTTTATATTAGGGACCACAGGGGCAGAGAGGAGAGCTGGAGGGTTTGCTGGGGTACTTCAGATTCCCAATATACTGAGTGTTGTCACCAGGATAAAAAAAAAATGTATTCATATAATTGCTATTAGGACTTAAAATCCATTTAAAAGTGTCACTGAATTCTTACATGCTTATTTTCTCATTATGTCTTTTTTCAATAAACAGGTATTATAAGTAAAACTACCTAAAGAGAAAAGATAACCCATACTCTATGTGTGTGTTTAATCCCAATTGCACCTGCAATGAAAGATATAATATCTTTCCCCTACCAACAGTCTAGATAAATCCATATAAGATATAAAAAAATAAACGAGATAAGTAAGGAGTTAAGAATTGTGTAATAAAGAGTTTTGCACATAGTTATATGTCTTGATTTGGCCAAAATTTTAGTAATTCCGATGAGAAACAAGTTTCCTTGAAAAACAAAATGAGAACTGTTTTTCTCTGAACATAATTTAGGTAGAAATACATCCAGGAGGTCCAGGTTTTCTCTCCAGGCAAAAAGTAATTTGGAAAGAACTAAGCAATATGGTGTTGGTAAACAGTGTTTTTTCTCATAATGCCAGCCAAAAAAGTAGAGAATCTATAACAATTACCAAACTCCAAATTTAAAATTTTATTCAGCACTTTCTTTCTATCAGCCAGTATAGGGGGAAAAAATTATTAAATGGGTGCTTTTCATGCAATTTAAATTTGTTACCTGAGTATAGAGAAAACATGGAACCTGTGAAACAATTTTTTGCTAAATAAAAACCTTTACGTGATAGACTGAAATGGCAAAATAATTGAAACGAGAGAAAAAAAACAGTCTTGTGAAACTGTTCCCAGTGGATTTCTGTAAGTTCAGTTTCAAACTCTCTTCCAAAAAGGACCTTGATAAAGTAGTAATAAAAAATTTCTTCCATTTGTGGTCTTCTGATAATGTTAAGTGTAACACATATATAGTTATTGAAAAAGATGGTTATTTGAAAGTATCGTATAAATTCAGTTTAAATACCCTTAGCTATGTGCAGTGGTCTAAGACTATTTGCATCATAAAGGAAGTATGAAATATTTACATACAAAAAAGATGGAGATATATAATTTGAAAAGTTTCCAATTATGTCCTAATTTAACAAAACCATGTTATAAAACATTGTTACAACATTGCCCTTAAAGGAGCTGGGCATAATTATGGATAGTTTTAGGGAGCAGAGTGGCCAAGGATTGGAAGGGTACAATATGAGCCATAATAGAATATGCCAAAAATATCTTAAATTAGTGGTTTTCTAGTTATAGTCCTCAGAACCCTAGGATTGCCTTGGAGGTCTTATATGCCAGGTGGGTGTTAGAAGGCAGAGGAAGAAATCAACAAGTGAGTTTGGGGCAGCCTTGCTCCCTTCCTCAGTCACTCTAAATTGTCCATCTTTCACCGTTTCACAGATTTAGCTTCCATTGAAGATTATGTTTGCAAAAACAGGGTGTAACCTACATTATATGCAAGGAAATCATTTCTCATTTCGTTTTTCAAAGAAAATTCTTTCCCACTGGAGTTAAAATTAAGGATTGGCATGCTAAAAAACCCCTGGTCTAGAATTTAAGAAGAAGGTCTTGTGGCAGGTAGGCAAAGAGATTCAATAGCAGTGCTCTGAAGAGTCTCTTCACTCTTAATGTGATGAAAGGATATCCTTTACAAAAATGAAACCGTAAGGATGCAAATAGGAGAAAGCAGTGCACCCCTAGGATTGCTTATTTTAGAGGGGAATAGAGGAGAATGTGTGTGGCTTATAATAAAACATCATTTTGTCATATTAATTTGATTTTGCTTTTCTCATGGAGCTTTTATAAAATTTCAAATAATGTTAACAAGGATATGAAACATCATATTCAACAAAGGGAAATGTGCCTTTCATAAAAGCAAGAAATAGTACATTAATGATAATTACAGTTTTGCTTAAGGGGCAGTTTATTATTACTTGGGCTCTTTTTTTCCTCCTTCTTTGGAATTATTCACTCTAATGTTTCCTATTAGTGATTATTTAAAGATATTCTCTTATTTACGTATATTGAATGTTCTAAAACAGCATCTGGGGCTTCCACAGATACTTAAGCAATTGTTGATTTGGGTAGAAACTCACTCTGGATCACAATTTAAAGCTTTATGTTTGTAATTATTAATCCAGAAAAGAACACTAAAGTAAATAATCATTAATTAATCAAAAGATCTTACTTTTAAAATAATTCTTTGGTCATACCTTTCAGAATGTGATAATATTAGTCAATATTTCTCTAACATTAAAATGAATAGATTTATGTAAAACACCTTTCATTTTTTTCTAGACTGTACTTTGTTTAAAATAATTGAATAGCTTAAAAACAAAAACAAAAACCTGAAATACTTGCATATATGGCAGTATCTTCATTGATAAAGAGCCTTAAAACTGGAATCGGCTATGAACTTAATTTAATAAGTTGAATATAGGAGTTCCCGTCGTGGCGCAGTGGTTAACGAATCCGACTAGGAACCATGAGGTTGCGGGTTCGGTCCCTGCCCTTGCTCAGTGGGTTAACGATCCGGCGTTGCCGTGAGCTGTGGCTCTGGCGTAGGCCGGTGGCTACAGCTCCGATTCAACCCCTAGCCTGGGAACCTCCATATGCCGCGGGAGCGGCCCAAGAAATAGCAACAACAACAACAACAACAACAACAACAAAAGACAAAAAAAAAAAAAAATAAGTTGAATATAAACATATATTAAGTGTTAGGTGCTTGCAAAAATTTCTCTTTATTTACCTGTCTCCATCTCTTCTTTGCTACTTTGTCAACCAGTATCTGGATGGAAATGTTTTGAATCTTCCATTGAACTGGTCATTGTAAGATGGTGTATTATGAAGTTACTTTTGAAGATTAAGAGTTTGTTTAGTCTTCATTCTGAAGGTTCATAGGACATTCCTTCTAAATTATCCTGATAATGGCCAAATCAGTATTTTGTTTGGCTGGTGTCTATGGACTAAATGTAGATTTTTTTAATCTAAAGAATTAAAAAGTGGTCTTCTGAACACAGTTATCATGTTCCTTTAATTCTTTGCTGTTATGAACTGGCTTAGAGTGTCACACAGTCTACTTTTAGGTGATTTTATAGGTCCATGCAGAGACTTGCCATCTAGAAATGTAACACTATGACAGTAGCTCTTATTGTCTATCATCATTCTTGCATCATTGAATCCCTATGTGTTGCACCTGCTAGGCTTTATGAACTCTCCAAAGGCCAACTAATAGATTACAGAGCATAAAATGGAAAGTATATAAATCCACAAATTTGCCAAATGTGGATGACAAATGGATTCACTGAAGCAGAGACTGTGAGTGCACTCACAGTTTAGTGTGGGGAACTCTGGGGAGATAGGTTCCTTTCACCAAGATAATAGGAGGAAAGACAGCAGTGAGGAAAACCCACATTCTGCCTATGCTGAGGGTGGCAGATAGTCAAAGTATACGTCAGCATCCTGCCAAAACCTAAGAGATGCTGTTTGTAACTGTGGGTACAACTCCAGTTCCCCTCACTGCCCCCCCATGCCATCGATACCAAGTTGTCCACATACCAAGTCCCCTGTGTTTCTTAACAGCTGGCCAAGATAACTTGGCAATGGGCAGCCATGTAGCCATGACTGTGTGTGCAGTGTTGAGAGCATGAATGTGTTAACTTTCATAAGGTTCATGTGAATTTAAATAAAAGTGAGAAAATAAGAGGTGTGATCAAGAAGAAAAACATGTTGTTGGACGAAATTTGGAAGCAGATGGTGAATCGATGAGGCAGATACAGTAAGACAGAATGATTGGTTACCAGAAAGTACATAGAGCTTTTTCTAATTAAAAAAAAAAAAGGATTTAACTACTTCATTTTACTCTTACCCGTAACAAAAGAGATTTTTATAATGCCAAATCTCACTGTTTATGTTATTATGAACAGTAGAGTTTTTGCAGTTGGACTAGGTAAGGAAAGGAAGTGGGAGTAAACCAGTTGCTATAGGGATTCTAAACAAAGCTGTGAAATGAAGTATGCAATACAGGGATAGCACTTAAGAAGCAAGCAACATAAATGTTTAATAGGAAAAGAAGATCTGAATCTGAAAAATATAGGATAAGTTGAAATGACTTTGCATTCTAAAGGTATGCTGTAAAGTGATGCTTCATATTGTATTCACAAATATAGGTCTTTACTCTTTGTGAATAATACAGAACACACTTCTGCTATCCATTCCCCACGCTTACCTGTGCCCTTCACTTAACCTACTTCTTCATCCTTTTTGCTATTACTTGACATCTAATCATTTCACCAAGTCATCTTTCTGACTTTGTATTATCTGGTATATTAGTTTTCTATTGCTGCATAACAGATTAGTACAAACTAAAACAATGCATATTGACTTTGTCATAGTTGTTGTGTATTAGGAGTCTAGCAGCTGGGTCTTCTGCTCAGGGACTCAGAAAGATGCAATTGAGGTGTCGGTTGGGTTGTACTCACATCTGGAAGCATGACTGGGGAAAAATCTGCACCCAGGTTGATTGTTGTCAGAATTCATTTCCCTGTTGCTGTATGAGGGCCCAGCTATTTTGCTGGCAATTAGCTGGAGGCTGCCCTCATATCCTAGAGGACACTTTTAGTTGCTAGAGGCCACATTCTCCCAGAGGTAACCCAGAGTTTCCTGCCATGTAAGTATCTCAACATGGTTTCTGAATTTATCAAGCCGGCTAGGAGAATCTCTGGCTGCATTCTGCTAAGACAAAGTGTCTTTATCTTATTTAATTGGATAGTGGCAAGTCACAAGTCTTGCCTTAACTTAGTGAAGGGGAATATCCTACAGTGTGGACATCAGTAAGATTGAAATCATGGGGACACCAGAAAGCCCATGCGCCACACCTAAAGTCCATGCTTTAGTCAAATACGTCTTACAGATTCATTTATCACATCAGCCATCCTGTATCCTCTTGTGTCCTTGGTCCCCTTTCACTCCATGGACTGATCCATTCTATAAAGACTCAACCATCAGGGGCATCCTATCTCCCCTTCCCAAAAGATAAGGAATAAGACATATTTCAAGATAGCATAGCAAAGGAAAAGCGCAAAACATGTTGCTGGCCAGCATATCTCCTTTCGCTGGGAGCAATTTCCATTCTGCAGAGCTGTTAGCAAAGCCTCACATTTGGGCAGTGGAAACAGAGGCAACCCTAGCGCATGTGGTGGAGGAGAGGAGCAAAAAGGAAGTTAGTAAGATTCCATATCTTTATCAAATGGGACTAATCTTCTCTTGTATCCGTAAGAGGAAGAGCAGATGGGGAGGAGCTGCTTCTCTTTGCTTAGCAGGTGTTAAAATGTAAGAGAAATTTTATTTCCCCATGAGCTCAGTTCCTAGAGTTTAAGTGCCTAAGGAAGAACGGTTTCTCCATGGCTAGGGATTCAATTATCTCGAACCACATGGAAGTGAAAGTAAGCAATCTGAAGTTTACTTTGTAACCCTAAATCAATTTGTGAATAAAGGTCTTAATATTTGATTTAGTTTTACCTTGGAATCATCTTTCAATGACTTAAAAGTACTCCTTCCCAAAGGATTCACAATTTGAAAAGCTGATCATTTCCATAGTGGTGATACTTGCCCTCAATCAAGGGTTAAGAAATGACATTCTTGGTGGTCATGATACAGCTGTTAATGCTCTTTATTACATCTTTATGTTGGATTTTAAATTTCTAGGAAACTCAGTTTTTATTTTTCTTTAGAAACAAACATGTTTTTGACTAAATGTAAAGGAAAAGCACCTAAAAATATATCTTGGGATAGCATTTTGCTTTTACAGAAATACTTTCATATCTCATTTGACCTTAAGAACAGTTATATGAAGAGATGAAGGACACTTGATATGAACCCCACTTTAGAGGAGAGAAAACACTCTCAGACAGGACACATAATGGTCCAGGGGTACGCAGGCAAAATATGACTGAGGTTCCATTGAATCCGGGCTGCCAGCTTTACAGAGAAAACTCTTCCATGTACTTCCTGGCTAGAACAGATGAGCTCTGTGCAAAATGGGAAAGATACCAAATCTAGAGGAAAACATTAACGAAGGGCTGTTTTTCTCTTGCTCTTATGGGAGTATAGTTTTAATTGATCATTTTTTTTAATTTCAGAGGAAAATATATTTAAATGTAATAAACATAAAACTGACTGAATTTTATTTACCTTTGAAAAAGAACTTGCCCGAGTCAGAAAAATATGATTAGTTCTTTTATGTGTTGGTAGATGTGGTAATTACGCATTATTTTATTGAGCAGTCTGATAAGCACATAAATCACTGGAAATGTCAACACACAAATGTGTTGATTTTGGCTGCCTTAATGCTGCTGCTACTTTTCTTCTCAAAGAGAAGAAAGAAATTACAAAGATACCTTATGATCAATTTTAGTGTGTACTTGAAATGGCAATATCTAAACAAGGAGAGTTATTTTCAGAGGGAAATTGCAAGTTGCAGACAAGTGTATCCTAATAGTCAAAGGACAATACCCTGTCTAGGAGAGTCTGGAGATGTCAACTGTGTTCCCACTTTGGACCCCAGCCCAGGTTCCATTTTGCTTTCTTGGGTATATTTTTTACACTATAGCAACCATTATTTGAGTTTTGGTCTTGTTTTTTTTTTTTTTTTTTTTTTGCCTTTTTGTCTTTTTAGAGCTGCACCTGCTGCATAACAGAGGTTCCCAGGCTAGATGTCGGATTGGAGCTGTAGCCTCCAGCCTATGCCAAAGTCACAGCCTCAGCAACTCAGGATCCAAGCTGCCTCTGCGACCTACACCACAGCTCACAGTGACACCAGATCCTTAACACACTGAGCAAGGCCAGGGATCAAACCTGCGTCGTCATGGATGCTAGTTGGGTTTGTTAACTGCTGAGCCACAGTGGGAACTCCCTGAGATATATAGTTAATTATTATATGTAATAAATCATGTGTGATATATATAGTGATGTCTATATATATATACTCCCTGATATGATCTGTAAAACAAAAAATTTTAACCCAAAGAAATATGGAAAAGAATGAGTTATATTATTCTTTTCAGACTCTTTGTTAAATGTGTAAGTTTTCCACCTCAGAGACTATAACGCAAAGGTGGAGATTTGGATGCAAGTGATGATTCTGCATATTCTGGACATGTATATGGATAATGAGGCAAAGTTGCAGTGACCATTTAAAAGATTAAGCTGTAAGAAGCAAACACCTTGAAATATAAGCCCCAGATACACAAAGGATCTGCACTTTTCGGAAATGGAAAATTGATTTTTAGAAGCTGCTTTTTCTCTAGTACACCTAAAAGGTGATGTAGGAAATTTCTCCCTAGATGAAAAATTGGCTATATATTTTGACAAGTAGTAAACATTAAAAGTCAGCATACTAATGTCATCAGAAATTAAAGATAGAATACTATCTGGTAGTCTGGCTAAGTCAAAAGATTTAAATTTACATCCTTCTATATGAATACATGGTACTTTTTTTAAAAAAGCATAAAATGTTAATCACTTGCACGCTGGATCTCAAATTATGTATTGGTAATAGACGTTTATGCTATCAGATGCCGAAACAAGAAGAAACAAAGCCATTTGCAAATGAAGTGGTTTATATAAAAAGTGATAGCTAGGGACTGCCCAAATTTAGAAGACTGGAAAACAGAAATGAAGTATTGAAGGCTAGGCCTAGACATTTTACAAAGAAACTAAAATCCAGAGAGTTTAAAGGATTTGTTCAAGTAGAGCACATAATAAAATCCCAACCTTTCCTTTAAAAAAAAAAAATGTGCTATGTTTAGCACATTTAAGTTAAAATCTAAATTCCTTAGGCTGTAAATTTCTTCATCTAGTAACTGTGGCTAGTGACTCAGAAAAGCATTTCACCAGTTGTTCAAAACTTCCATTCTAGCCTCCCTCTTCTAAGGTTCTTCTGCCCTATCTTCCAGCCACAAGAAAATTCTCCTCCTTCTCCTTAAACACAGAAAGCTTTTCAGGATACTGTGCATTTACAAGTGCACTTCTCCTGGTCTCCTTTTTTGATCCTTCAACATACAGGCTCCCCTGGGCTCTGCTGGCCCCCCACACCAGGCAGGGCAGGCACTTTCTTCCTATGCCCCAAGGAGTCCATATTTCTACTGTCATCTTTACATACCTGGGTCTGCTTCTCCCAATACACCAGAGCTCCCCAAGGGATATTTAGTCACCTGGGGGCTTAGCACTTAGAAGGTACTCAGTAAACATGAGGCTAATGTTTGGATAAAGCGTTGAAGGGGAAATTTCATAGAAGTAGTTATTATTCATTAACATGTAGCATAGGATAATTGCAGAGATTTTCAAATAGAAAGGAAACACAAAAATCTTCTAAACTATGCCTCTCACTTTACAGGTGAGTTCAGGGAGGTTAATATAACTTACTTAAGGTTACCAAGCTAGTATACAACAGATTCAGGATTTAAATCCATGTAATATAATTTTAACTATACATCATAAAACATGTCTTGGGGGGGAAAAAAAAAACCTTTGTTTTATAAACTATGCTTTGGTTGGTAATTCCTTTAGTGGCACAGCAGAAATGAATCTGATTGGTATCCATGAAGACACAGGTTCTGTCCCTGGCCTCGCTCAGTGGGTCAATTATTCATCATTGCTGTGGCTGTGGTGTAGGCTGGCAACTGTAGCTCCGATTCAACCCCTGACCTGGGAACTTCCATATGCTGAGTGTGGCCTTAAAAAAAAAAAAAAAAAACCTAGGTCTTGGTTACTTGGAATTTTCTAGTATGTAAAAATATAAAAACATTTGCAGGTACTGGGGAGCACTTGATAACTGATCTTTTATACACATCATTGATTTATTTTTATTTTGTATCATTGGAGTAGTTTTTGTTGCTGTTTCCTTTTGTTTTTTTTGTTTTGGTTTGGATTTGTTTTTGTTTTTGTTTTGGTCTTTGGAACTGATGCATTTAAAAATTAGGGTGACCAAAAACAGATCTTAGTACCTAAAATAATAATACAAGCCTGTCCAACAGCTATGAAAAGCAGATTTAAAATCACGTGAATTAATTTACTGAATTTTAAAATAATGAACTTAAAAATAATTTTTTCTAGCACTAGACAGCTAAAATACATTTAAAAAATCAGCAAGAAAAGGGCAAACACCAAATCAAGGCCAATTTACTTATTTTAAAAAAGGTAGAATTCTTTTCTCTTCTAACCAAACATGATTTCAGGAACAAGAATAAGCAAGACATTTTAGAGCAGAGGGTATATTGCCCTTATTTATTACTCTGGTATACAAAAATTATCCATTTCCCAAAGCTTTCTGGGCATAGCACCAACATACAGACATTGCAATTAAATTCAATTATATTCTATCACTAAAAACCTACACTTTATATTCACAACTAAGAGTAAAGGAAAAAAACGAGGGCTTTACAGAATTTCTTGTCCAATCAAAAGGATACCTTCTGAGTTCCCATTGTGGCTCAGCAATAACTAACCCAACTATTATCCATGAGGATTCAGGTTTGATCCCTAGCCTGCCATGAGCTGTGGGGTAGGTTACAAATATGGCTTGGATCATGCATTGCTGTGGCTGTGGTGTAGAAGGCCTATAGCCACATGCAGTTCCAATTCAACCCCTATCCTGGGAACTTCCATATGCCGCACATGCAGCCCCAAAAAGCAAATGATAATGACAATAATAATAATAATAATACCTTCAGTTCTTCAATTTTTCATAGCAGGTATGCCATACCAAGATTGGGTAAATTACAGAAATCATGCCAGAACAGAAAAGTAGTACAATGCCCTATATTGATCATGAGAAATTTTGATTATATATTTCTGATTATTTTTCTCTGGAGTAATCAGCATACCAGGTACTATAACATACAATTAGCATGAAAAAGAATCTACACACAGCAAGCAGAAAGAAACTTCTCCATTCTCCTGCATTCTTTCTTTTACTTAGTCTGGGGTGGAAGAAGAGAAGTCAAGTAAATGTTTTAGGAACAAATCAAGGGAATTGAAAAACTGTAGGAAACATACTCTGCTTGGTCAGCATGCGTGTCTGTGTGTTTTTGGGTGTGCACACCTGTGCCTATGCAAACGCATCTTTGCCTAGTACTATGATGTATTATACATGCAAGGGAGCCTTTCATCTTAATTTCCAGTCTGTCATAGGCAGAAGCTGTCTGGGTGTAAATGGGTTGCATTTTATGCCAGGGACAGGTGGAGGAAGAGATGACATCTGGTGCAGCACTTTTCAGAACCCTCAGCTCTTCATTGTGATGTGGATAGAGATCCTCAGCATGATGACCTCTCTGGCTTTTTACTTCTGTATACTTCCAGCACCCACAATTGAGGGGACTTCAGGCATACTTGCAGTTTCACCTCCTAGAGTCCCACACTTTGGAGTTCATCTCATTCCAAGACAGTGGACATATAAATCACTGTCATAGGAACTCTGGATCAGGCATCACTGGAACTGCTGATGTTCTTCTCTGTCGCCTTATGCAGCTTTGGACAACAATCATATTTGGTCTCCCAGTTGATTGCCCACATGATATTACATCCCTTCCCAAATGTAGCCTCACTCATATTCCCTAAGAACAGAATCCACCACCGAAGGGACAGTCTTATGCCTTTTCTTTGTTCCATGATACAGAGTGTCTGTGTGCTTGGAGCTTGCCTATTATCTTCTGCCAGACATCTCCAAAAGCTCTTACCATCCCTATTTAATACCCCCTCTTTCACTCTACATATATAGTTCTTATTGCTGGACTTCTCAGAGATCTGCAACTTTCTGCAGCAGCTCTCTTGTCTTTTGTCACTCAGGTCCATGTCTTTTTTGCCTATTAGACTGTTTCTAGGTTTTCCATTCTCATTACCACTCTTTGAATCTAGGGAGCTTTACTTCATTTTGAATTACTGACAAAGCATTAGAGTCAGTTTAACTGAATTTTTTCCCTGCCAAAGTTTATACTGTCCACTGCTGCCCACTTAACAGCTCCAAGGAGTATAAACACTGTGCCTTCAAAACGTCCCTTTGAGGAAAATCTTTTTCTTCACGCAAACACTTCCTTATATATTTACACATTATTTTCCCTTGCTGCTTATTTATGAAGAAAAATAGACCCTGCTGTATTTTAAAAACAAACCCCTGCCCATGTTCCTGATCTAGTTTCTTTCCATCTTATGTGTTCACCTATATAATAAATCACATTCCTGGATATTTAACATATGCAGACCTTGCAACTAACTTGGAAGGTGCAAAGATGACTGAAACATGACTGGAGTGCTAGAGGAGTGCAGAGTCTAGTAGGGGACCAACATTCATAACAGATTACTGTGAACACAGTGGGATACCTATTTTGATGGAGGAATAGCTTCAAGGGAGCATAGATCAAGAGTTAGGAAAAGTCTTAGAACCCTTCACATTTGAGTTTCAGATGAATGTCAGATGTAAAGTATTAATTTTGATATGTTAATTGACATTAATTTTTGGCCCATTCAGTAATGAAAAAATAAAAACAAGGAGTTCTCTAGTGGCCCAGCGAGTTAAGAATCCAGCGTTATCATTGCTGTGGCACAGGTAAGCCCCCTGGCCTGGCAACTTCCATATGCCATGGATACAGACCCTGCCCCCAAAAAAGAAGAAAAAAAAGTACAAACAATAAAATCTGTTGAGCATCTTGTTCTGTACTAGGCATCATGCAATATAAGAAAAGCTGGATTGGGGCAGAGGTAATTCACGTTAGGGAGGCAATAAATATTTTTTAATTACTTTCATTAAATTTTGTTACTATTATACATGATTTTAAAAATAATCTTTAAATCTCTGCATTAGATTTTGTTTTCCATAAAGCTTATAATAAGAAAATAACCTAGAACATAATTATATTTACTTTTCTTACCTGTCATTATGAAAAACCTAGATTTTTAATATAACTTATGAAATATTTCAGATTTAATGAAATATTTCATTAGTTCATGTTTACATGAGTTTGGTATAGCTATGCCAAAGGTAGCAAAAATGCAGAAAAATGAAAAGTAATTATAAAAAATAAATTCAGCTACGAGAACAAAATCTTTCTTTAAAATGAAAGGCTCAGTGGTAATAGTATGGCTGCAGTAATAAAAGGAAGTTATATGAAAAGCCAAAAAATAAAGAACTCTAATTTTAAACACTTAAGTATACTAGTTTTTGTTAGGCCTAGAGTTACAACATTGTGGGCAAGCAGAATTTCTTCAAAAATATTCAGAAGTTACCTAAGATACTACTTTTCCTTTGAATATTGAATGTATTTGAAGGTATATTACAAAACTAAATGCATAGTGTCAATATTACTGGAGAAAATTAGATATTTTTTAATAAAGTCTACCCCAGTTTTCACTTCATACACACTACTTAAGAAGCAAAAACAAATAGAAAGATTACTACTGTGCTTTTTTAAAATTATAAAATATTTTAGTTATTTATAGAGAGCAATACCCCAATCTAACAAAAATTAACATTGTGCCATATTTACTTCATATATCTATATATAAATATATATGTATATATACACATATATGTTTACATATATACATATTTATAGTAAAAGATATATTACTAAAATGTATTTACTCAAGACTGGTCAAGAAAGATCACATACAAAAAACTGAGAAAGAAAAGAATCCCCCGCCATAGATTTACCATTGTTAACAATATCAAGTCAGACTTTCAAAAAATATACCTCCTTTGTGTTATACAAACTATTCCGCAAAAAATAGAGGGGAAATACATCTTCCCAAATTCCTTTATAAAGTTATTGTTTCCTGCTACAAAATTGGGCAAAAGTACAAGAAATACAATACTAAAATCTCACTTGTAAAATGCAAAAGTTGTAAATAGAACATTATTAAATGGAATCTATCGAGCTTTAAATATGTCTAGTAATAAAGGATTTATCTCAGGCACACATAAAATGATATATCTTAAAAAAAAATCTGTTAATGTTAATCACCAAGATAGTAAATTGAAGACAAAGAATGTATGTATCTTGCTGGTAGGCATGTAAATTAATAAAATCATTTTAGAACTCATTCAGCTTATTTATAAAATTGCACATTTATGTACATTACAACCCAAAAATTCCACCCATAGGTACATAGTCACACAAAAAAAATTTGAATACTATATATACCAGAAGACAAGTACAGAGCATTAATTTTTTCTTAGTTTTAATTTTTATACAATTATTAAAGGTATATTCCATTTGCAGTTATTGCCAAATATTGGCTACATTCCTTGTGTTGTACAATGCATCCTTGTACCCTGTCTTACATCCAATAGTTTGTCCCTCCCACTCCTCCACCCCTATATTGCCCCTCCCCTCTCTCTCCAGACTTGTAACCACTTGCTTTTTCCCTGCATCTGTGAGTCTCATAGCATTGATTTTAAAAGACAAAACTGGAAATAATCAAATATTCATGAAAGTAGAATTGGTAAATATATTATCTTATATGTACATGTGGAATATTACACAGTTGTTAAAATATACTTTATAAACAAATGTAGATGAAATCTTAGTAATATAACATTGAATGAAAACAGCAAGTCCTCAGAGATTACCACATCACATTTTTTAATGAATTTTAAAAGTACAACCAAATATTATTTAGATGTTCACTCATATCTAATGAAACTGTGTTTGAAAAAGCAGTGAAATAATGGAAAATATAGGACTGAGTAACCACAGTTGAGAGAAGCAGAAAGACAGTGGAACACATGTACATAGGTATTATCAATGTTATAGTTCTCAGGTTTCTTGGGTTCATAGCTGCTCATGATGTATTAATTAAGTAAAGGAGAAATCTGTATAATCATCTCAGTCTGAGATATATAATTTAATAAAATCTAACACCTATTCATGATTTTTAAATTCTTAAACAAATAATAGAAGGAAAAGTCCTCATTCTAACAAAATATATTTTTTTTAAAAAAAGCTATATCAAAAAGCATTCTCAGTGCAGAAATGTCAGTCATATTCTTCTAATGTCTGGGCCTTTATTGTTGGATTACTTTTAATTATTGTTCCATCTTGAAAATACAAGATGTTATTGTGACCTGAAAGTTTTCAAGAGAATATATTGTTTCAGAATGATTCTTTACAATTTAACTTCCAGTCTCCCTAACAGTAGTGACATGTCTTGCTCCTAAAGCATAATCTCTACGTGATCATTTATGTCAATTGCTGTCACGTGTTAAAAGTGCTACTCTACACAGGGGTTGGAGGTAATGCAGTACAGAGCCACACTTTTTCAGAATACAGGGTATTAAAAAGCATGTCCAGGAGGTCCTGCCATGGCACAACAGGATCAATGTCTTCGCAGCACCAGATCACAGGTTTGATCTCGGCCCAGCACAGTGGGTTAAAGGATGAGGTGCTGCTACATAGGTCACAGCTGTGGGTCAGGTCTGATCCCTGGCCTGGGAACTCTATGTGCCATGGAACAGCTAAAAAAGAAAAAAAAAAGCATGTCCAAAATTTTCACCATAAGTTTTTTTTTGCCATAAACACCTTTGCTGCAAGCATTTTTCTCACAAATGTTTTTGCTGTGTAACTAATTGGCTGTGAGGCAATTTTGCCATGAAAGGGAAACAAAAAAAACTGACTGATTTAACAGTTTGGTTTCAACTGGTTGAAATGCATTAGTATTTCTTCAACGTAGAAATATTGCCAATAGCTTTATCAAACTGACAGATGAGGATAATTTGCTCAAGATTTGGTTCCTTATTTTGAAAAACTTTATGTTGGAGTAGGAAGAGGCCAAGGGCCTTGGAAGGTGCAGAGCTGACCACATATCCCCTAGAATTTTAGAACAATTATTAATGGGCATGTAAAGAACCAGCAACAATGTAGAGGCTTTCACAGTAGGATAAAGGCTCAAGTACAAATATGCATTCCAGTATTTGGAAACAGATACTTCTCTTAATAAGGTACTAAGTTTTAGTGAAAAAGAAACAGTGTGATGACCAACAGAGAGACAAATCAAGCAAAAAAAAAAAGAGCCATGAATGAAAAACTTGGAAGATAAGTGTGTAGGTACAACCCACAAAAAAAAAAAAAAAATGTTATTTGCACAGTATTGCTATGAATCTACACACATTGTAAATATATTCAAATATTTTCTATTTCATAATAAAGTCTTTTTAATTTTGTTACTCATTTTCCTGTTTCATATTTATGTCCCTTTTAATATCCCTCTTATTTTTAGTTACTTTTATCTTTTACGGCAAAATCGCTTTATAACCAGTTAGTTATGTGGCAAAAATATTTGTGGCAGAGATGTCTACAGCAGAAATGCTTATGGCAAAAGTACCTAGAACCATTAAAAAGGGAATAAATTTTATTTGTGACCTCTGGCCTGCGTGTCCCCAAAAGGGTGACTTGGGAAAGTCATTTGGGTTAGACATATAGTGATTTTTGTTTACCATATAAATATGTCAAAGCTTATATTCTGATTTATAAACTAACAGGTATTTCAACATTTCTTGAACTGTACCAGATTTCTCCATGATGGGAAAAACATGTCAAAATAATCTGTTTAGGTATGACAAGCCACAAGATAAGAGACAAATCTTGTGAGTTGTTTATGAGGATGAATATTTTTTACTTTTCTTCTTGTTTTTATACTTCCTTGCTGACTGATTCCACTGTAAATAACTTTCTGACATCATACTTTAAATGCTCTGATGTCTAATAATTTCTACATGATGCATCTTTTCTTTAAATCAGTGTTAGAATTTCATTAAAATATCTTTGGATTTCAAGATCCTTAAGCACTTAAATAAAAGGGAGTTACACCTCAATTTTCTATTTATTTTACTTCTGTTTTTTTTCAAACTTTATTTATAGTGTCAGAAGCTTTGTGCCTAAGTCTTAGCTGAGATATCAAGGACAGTTATTACAAAAATGTTCAACCACTGGGGGATATCTCATGAAATTCTTCACTTAAATCCATAAGTGGGATTTCAGTGAAGTGAAATATAACTTGGAGAGTTTTTAAAATCTTGAATATGTACACAAAAGAATTAAGTAAGTTTAATGAATTTGCCCTGAGGGATGTATTAATTCCATACCTAATTTAAAGCTGTGGTTTATGAGCTATTTTACAGTAATAGAAAATACAGTGCATGAATAGTTTTAGAGTCAAAGAATGTGATTTTAAAAACATGAGATTGTTTGGAGCTGAATGCACAAAGAAATGAAAAGCATGTATATGAGAGTCCTGAAAACATACTGTCACTTCTTGAAAGAAGAGTAGAAGCATCTTATTGTCCACATGCAGTCAAGAAGAAATACTTTGTGAAAGTCATATACCTTATAATTGAGCCATATCATTATAACTGTTAGGCATTTACCTATTTGGGGCTTCATTATAGATCTCTCCAGGCTATATTGTACTGTGGGATGTTCTTCAGAGAGTGTCCATCTTTATCAGAATAAAGTCCAGTTCAGCACCCAGTTTTATATTTTATCACTTAATAAGTGCAAAAGACCTTGGACACTATGTTGAGGAGAATAAATAGGGCATTAATATTGGGACCTAAAGGATGAAACTGAGATTTCAAAGATAGAACAGCTGCTCCTTATTTCCACTTGGGAAAAAACAAATGAAAATCAATGTCAGAAACAGCAAAAGAACATAGATATTCTACCATCAATATATTAAATAAATAAAACATGTTGATTTTATGCATATTCCATGAGGGACTCTATAGCCATGGCTTCTAATGAGACTCCCTAAGAGGACAATTATAATTTGTGGTGACTGGCCTTCAGATAAACTAGGTAGCCCTGCCTGCCAGATTTGCCAGAGCTGGGCTTCTGCTTCTTAAACAAATGAAATGCTGACAATGTTATTGACTGACTATGCATTTGAATGGAAATAATTTGTATCTTTTTATCCATATGAAACATATACTCTGGACAAAAGGGTTTTTTTAGAAGGCACCCTTTAGGGCAGACCACTTTCTGTGTCAATGGCTTTTAATTAACCCTGTGATCCTCCGGTGGTTGTCTCCCTGCTGACCTGGGCTGTTTTTCAATTGTTGACATGGATGGTCCATTTTCCCAAAGCAATTCCAAGCACTGACCTCATCCCCATTCCTGAGAGGCCATGCCCCTTTCCACTTTCTTTTGTAAAGATGAGAGGGGAAAATTTACATCTGGGTTTCTTGGCATTGTTGTTGTTTAAGCCTAAAAATCAATCATGATAAAACATCACCTGTCCAGTTAAGACTGAAAAAACTAGAATTAAGGCTTATGGGATCTGATGAAACATAATGATATACAGGACTCTACAGATGATTTACAAATTGTGGGGATGACAACGTTTTATATCAACATGAAATGCACAGCTCCTCCAGCAAGTATGGTGCATAAAAATGTGTTGTGGTTTCTGTCAACTTCCCTAGCTTTCAAGACCCTCTAAATATTTAAGATATGCATTGTGATTTGCCATTGCAGTATACTGTGTGCTGTGGATGTTTTATTTTCAGAGTTCTTGTGATTTTTCACTTATTTGTCACAGGACCAGAAGATTTATGTAAATGTACATATTGACACACATATTTGGGTATAGATGTTTTGTGCTTGTAAATGTCAGTCTCTAAGATATATAATGGTTATAGAGAACACAAATGCCTTTGATAAAATTATATTCAGTAAAGCAGCTGTCAAAGATATGTATATATTCAACAGCTCTTTCAAGGGATCAACCAGATTCTGGCTACTGAAGTGAATGCCAGTTCAATGAATCTCCAGCTTTCTAACAAGATGCTGACCCAGATTCTGCCCAGGCTCTCCTCTCACTGTGCTTTCAGAAAGCACTAAAAACTACTTTGATTTCTACTTAAAAGCTATGTTATTATTTTCTAAATTACATATCATTTACAGGTAATTTTGTCTTCTACTTCATTTGGGTGTTGGCCCAGCTATAATTAAAGTATCTAAATAACTTTTATTGGATATCATCATGCTCTTTGATCAAAGACTTGTATTAAGCCTCCATTAATCAATTAATAATTACTTTAACAATTCAGAGACTAATTCACTTAATCACTACCCTGAATTTTTGTTCATGGACTAATTCAAAATTCCTAGCCAAATCAAAATCAGGCTTGAAAGATAAAAGAAATCTGTGATTCTACTTTCTCAGGGTGATCTAATTTTTTTATTTACGCAGCAAAAACTTCACTTTCCGTAACCCAGTGAGAAAAGTATGATCCTTTCCCCTAAATATTTTCTAAGTTTTACATTTTTCTTCAAATATGTTTTTGTGTTTCTGACATAGGATTTGGAATTATTGGATAATAGCTTATCTGTTAATTTGATGTCACTTTTAGTTACTTGTAACAGTAGTTGTTTGAGAATGATTTTTTAAAACAACCCAAAAAATAAAATTTATATAAACTATTTCAAAAGTCTACTCTAAAAAAGAAGAAAATCAAGTTATTTTATTTTCCCTTTATACATCAGGATTTAAGTAAATCAATGCAAGGGCATTAGATATAATTCTTGTAATATTATTTTATTAATTGTGAATTTTATAATTGTAGTTGTTTTTACCTTTGTATTGAAGTATAGTCAATTTACAATGTTTCAGGTGTACGTGCCTGCTGCACAACTTTTCATATGCTTTTACATTATAGGTTATTACATGACATTGAATATAGTTCCCTGTGCTTTATAATAGATCCTTATTGTTGATCTGTTTTTATATATAGTACTTTGTATAAGTGTTAATCCCAAATTTCCAATGTATCTCTCCTTTCTCCTTTGGTAACTTTAAGTTTTTTTTCTATCTGTGAGTCTGTTTCTATTTTGTAAATAAGTTCATATGTATCATTTTTTTAGATTTCATATGTAAGTGATATCATATGATATTCATCATTCACTGTCTGACTTTCTTCACTTGGTATGAGAATCTTTAAGTCTCTCCATGTTGCTCCAAATGACATTATTTAATTCTTTTTTATGGCTGAGTAATATTCTATCATGAATATATACCACATCTTCTTCATCCATTCATTTGTTGATGGACACTTAGGTTGCTTCCTTGTTATTATAAATAGTACTGCTGAGAACATTGGGGTTCTTATAAATAGTACTGCTGAAAAAATTTTAAGACATATTTTAAAATTATGGTTTTCTCCAGAGGGATACCCAGGAGTGGGATTGCAGATAGTATAGTAACTCTGTTTTTGGAATTTAAAGAACCTCCATACTGTTCTACATGGTGGCTGCACTAATTTACATCCCTTCCAATAATGTATGAGGGTTCCTTTTACTCCACACTGTCTCCAGCATTTGCTATTTTTAGACTTTTTGGTGATGGCCAATCTGACGGTTGTGATATGGTACTTCATTGTAGTTTTGATTTGCATTTCTCTAATAATTAGTGATATTGAACTTTTCATATGCCTGTTGGCTGTCTCTATGTCTTCCTTGGAGAAATGTCTACTTAGGTCTTCTGTCCTTTTTTGATCAGATTGTTTGTTTTTGGATATTGAGCTTTATGAGATTTTGTATATTTTTGAAATTAAGTCATTGTTGGTTGCATCATTTGCAAATATTTTCTCCCATTTGCAATTCCTATCAAATCTCCAATTTATCTGTTTTTATATATAGTACTTTGTATATCTTTTAATCTCCAATTTAATAGGAATTGCATTGAATTTATAGATCACCCTGAGAAGTAGGTTGTCTTTTCATTTTGTTTATTTTAACTTAGGTCTCATTTATTTTTGCTTTTATTGCCTCTAATCTAGGAGAGGGATCAAAAAAATACTGCTCCAATTTATTCTAAGAGTGTTCTATCTCTGTTTTCCTCTAGGAGTTTTATAGTATCTGGCTTTACATTTAGGTCTTCAATTCCTTTTCAGGTTGTTTTGCATAAGGTACTAGAGAATGTTCTAAATTCATTCTTTTACATGTAGCTGTCTACTTACTTAAGGGACTGTCTGTTCCCTATTGTATATTCTTGCCTTCGTTATAGATTAATTGACCATAGATGTGTGAGTTTATTTCTCAGCTTTCTATCCTGTTCCATTCATCTTTGTGTCTGTTTTTGTGCCAGTACCATAGTTTTTTGATGGCTATAGTTTTGAACTATAGTCTGAAGTAGGGAGTGTAATTCCTCCAGCTCCATTCTTCTTTCTCAAGAATATTTTGGTTATTCAGGGTTTTTTGTGTTTCCATATAAATTTTTAAATTATTTGTTGTAGTTCCGTTAAAAATGCCATTGGTAATTTGATAGGAATTGCATTGAATTTATAGATCGCCCTGAGAAGTATGGTCATTTTAACAATACTGATTCTTCAAATCCATATGTCTCTCCATATGTTTGTGTGATTTTTAGTTTCTTTTTCGCTACCTTTATTTTTATCTTTTAAACTTGTTTGAGATTTAGTGAGAAAATCCTGATGGATGGACTTTGCTTTATAACTATTTTTACATAGAGAGTTTTAGTGAAACCTGGGTTAATTTTCTCAAATGTTTTCATGACAACTACATTTGGAGCATTCCTTTGGAGCTGAGAAAGCAGACCTTCTTTGAGCCTATGGTGAGCTTATCAGAAAATCAGTTCCACTATTTTATCATAATCAACTTCTCAACTGTGACTCCTGCAGTCTTTGATTTCCTTCTTATCATCCATAAAGTATGCATACAAATATAAGCCAGTCAGTGACTTTCCAGGCTCTGGGAAGAGTTTCCTGTAACTACAGTGTAAGGATTCCAACATCTGAATCAGAACAGAAATGGTCAAGACCCAGAACCTGCCCTGAGGACTGAAGACCAAGAAGTCACCTTACTATAGCCAGAACCTGCATGCTGTAGACAGAACTCTGCTTCCCAATGTCCCATCACACCTATTTTCCCCATAACACAAACCTGGTAAAGTGGAATAGGAAACATGTTGGCTACATGTTAGTTCACTGAATCCTAAAATATGAAACCCTACATTCAAAACATACACACACACACACACACACACCCCTTGTGTTTGCCAGGTGACTGGTGAACAACAGAGACCAAGTTGGCTGCCACTGTGATTTTACATATAGTAAGAGAAGGCTTTGGATTTTATATTATCAAGAAAATAAGTTAACTTTCTGGCATTTAGAGGATAAACAGCAAAGAGTAAGACAGGTTCATCCTTCAGACCAGCTAAGCTCTACTGCCTAAATGTCTGCTGGGCACTGTTAACAAGGCCTTTGATGGTGTTGCTATCTGAAGGTCAGAAAGAATTCACACGACAGCCTGATAGATTACGAGAGACAATGGGGAACACTTAGGACCAGTGTACTGGCAAATACCAGGACTGTTCTCTCTCTGTTCAAGTAAGAGAAAGTAAAACAGGATTATATTGGGCTTTAAAATATGCAAAAACGGAGAAGGATAGAAATTATTTAAAAGGTATGAATAAAACTGTAAAAGTGGAAAAATTTTGACAGAAACAACAGATTACTAGAATATACATAAAGGTATTTTCTCCTTGAGCAAGAGAATGAGATGAATGCTGAGATGATGAGGGACAGATCTTAAATTATTCATTTCAAGGAAATTTAAAAATTTAGCAGTAGAAATTCCATTAACTAAAATTAAATCCATAATATTGAGGACAAAATGTAGAAACCCTGAAAATACAAAGGAAAACAATATTTTTAAAATGATGGATGGGACAATATTATAAATAGGAAAAATCAGAAGTAAAGAGCCAGTTTTTAGATAATTGACCTTCTCGTAGGAGACACCAAAAGAAGCAGAAGCAACATTTTAATATAAAACAGGAAAAGTTTTTGAGCACACCTCCCTCACCCCCAAATGAGTCTATAACTTGAATGAATCCACTTTAGTCTATTCAAAAGCAGTGAAAGATACTCTCACCAAGACATCCTGGTATATAATGATGATGATAATTTGTAGTATTAATTTCAACAATAAAGGGCAGACCTTTAACTATCAACCAGATGGGGGGGGAAACAAAAACAAAAAAATAAATGGATTATTCTACAAAAAGTGTTGAGAAAATTATGTTTTTATAAAAAAAAATAAAGTATGAACCTTATGTCACATCATATATATACATAAGCCAAGACGATTTACATGTTAAAAGGAAAGAAGAAAGAGAAGAGGGGAGGGAGGGAGGGAGGGAATTGGGGGGGGAAGGACGGAGGAAGAAAAACTTAGAAGACCCAGAAGAAATTATAGGAAAACATGTAAATCATTAACTAATCTAAGTAAAAAGTCAACTTAGACATTCAAAGATATGCAATCACAAAAGGAGTGATTGATAGCTTTGTGTATAGGAAAATTAAAAACTTGTATGTCAAAAAAAAAATTAAACAATCTAGCAAATTAGGAAAAATGAGATAAATGTAACAGGAGCCAATATGGATGTAACTGGAGAAAAATGTAAATGTAACAGGAGCCAAATAATTCCACAAAGCAACAAGAAAATCTCTACTTCCAGAGGTAACAGATAAAGGATACTAACAGATAAAGGATACTAAAAAGACATTAATAGTACTACATATTATTAGTGAGACTGAACAATTAGGGGGATGTAAATTATGCCACTGTCACCATTTATGTGTATTAAATGTAAAAAATGACATTTTTCAAATTATTAAAAATATAAAATGACATGAAACATAGAATTAGTGGCTGTGTAGAGAAAAAAAATCATATATCACAGCTGGAAAGTAGGCAATTTTTCTGAAACAAATGAAACAATGAAACAATGTCAGGTCCTTCATGACTAAAAGCAATGAGCAAAGATAAATACACATAGGAGTTCTATTGGTTTTTATCAATGAAAAAGAATTGGAAACAAATTAAAGTAATACTAATTGGGGACTGCCAAATAATTTTCATGTTTCTTTGTATATCTGTATACAAAGATAAATACACATAGGAGTTCTATTGGTTTTTATCGATGAAAAAGAATTGGAAACAAATTAAAGTAATACTAATTGGGGACTGCCAAATAATTTTCATGTTTCTTTGTATATCTGTATACAAAGATAAATACACATAGGAGTTCTATTGGTTTTTATCGATGAAAAAGAATTGGAAACAAATTAAAGTAATACTAATTGGGGACTGCCAAATAATTTTCATGTTTCTTTGTATATCTGTATACAAAGATAAATACACATAGGAGTTCTATTGGTTTTTATCGATGAAAAAGAATTGGAAACAAATTAAAGTAATACTAATTGGGGACTGGCCAAATAATTTTCATGTTTCTTTGTATATCTGTAAGAGTGATACAAAGCCATTACGAAGTATTATTATTATTTAAATATAAAAATATTTACATGCAAGTTATAAAACCACATATATATTGTGAGCTTGTTTTCATGAAGCTATATGAAAATAAGAAATGTCTGCAAATATGAATATAAAGAGGTTAATAAGAATTAACTCTGGATTATAGAGTTTTGCTTATTTTATCTGGATTTTTTATCTCTTCACCCCATCTGAAATACAACTGTTTATTACTGTTGTTTAGAATTCTTTGACCAAATGCTATGAATTAATAGCATTTGACCAAATGCTATGAATTAATCTTATGTAAATGAGATATGTGAGCAAATGAAAAGACTAGGATTTTATAAATGTATTAATTTTAATAGAAAATTTAAGGATACAGGGAGGAGTAAATGTTTTACAGTAAATAAAATGTGGTAAATTCTTAAAATGGCTTGTTAGGATAGAAAAAAAGACAAAAATAGTTTATTGACAGAGAATTTCTAGTGAAATATTAAGAATAAATGAACAGAAAATATGGACTAAAAGTGTAACCAACACCTGGTAACCAATAATATTGTTTAAATGCCAAATACAACAAATTTGTCTAAAATATCCACATTTACGGGGGATGAAAAGCATTGATTGTACCTAATGGTGAGAAGGAGTTGTTTTTTAATCATCTCTGTATTTCTCAATTTTCTTCATGGCATGTATTTAATATTGAGAAATATTTTTAAAATAAAAATGTTAAATGTAAAATGTTCATAGTTATGCTATCTTCCACCCTTAGTTAAAATATGCACTTGAGGAGTTCCTGTTGTGGCTCAATGGGTTGCTTACTGGACTAGTATCCATGAGGATGTGGGTTCAATCCCTGGCCTCACCCAGTGGGTTAGGATCCCACGTTTCCATGAGCTGTGGTGTAGGTCACAAGTGCAGCCCTAAAAAAGAAAAAAAAAAAAAAAAAGACTTTAACTACCTACATGACTCTAAACAAATTCTTTTAAAAAGTTAATAGTCATGAGCTGACAGCAATCATGGGGTGCAGCTCAGGTTGACATATGCAGTTGTTCATATCATAATTGCAGGTAATTGTTAAATAGGGAATTATCTCAATCCTAAATCCAGGGCATATGATGCCTGTATATTGGGTATGTCTACAATATGCCTTGTGTTCTGTAAAATATGCTCCTAAGTGATCACCTGAGCATAGAAGACTTATTTATAGCACTGTAGCACCATACATGTACTATGATCAGTTTTACATGTAAAAGGTACACCATAAAACAGAAAAACCCAGAATATTCCCTCTCTCCTTTGAAAGGTTATTTTATGGGATTTTTTTTTTGTATTAGTGTTCATATTTTTAAAATTCAATATGGGAAATGTAATCGCTACTTTAAATGTTTTTAAATGTTATTGGAAATTAAAACTTTTTTAGTAAGAGGAGGAATGCAATCATGGGTGCTGGAAAAAGTGTATTCCCAGGCCTCTATTGTATTGTAACCTATAATCTTATAGTATTTGAACCTATAATCTTAGGGATACTAAATCATATCAGATACAGGGGCTGGATAATATTTCATCCTGAGTTGATCATATTAATTAGAAGGCCTGCAAACATGAGGAAAAGTGTGACCAATATATGATAACCAAAAATGTGCAAATGCCAAATATAATTAATTATAGGTATAACTTGAAGATATTGTGAAGTCAATTCCAGACCATTGCAATAAAGCAAGTAACATGATTTTTTTGGTTTTCCAGTGCATGTAAAAGTTGTGTTTATGTACTGTATTCTATTAACTGTGTGATAGCGTCATGTCTCAAAACACAATATGCCGCATATTAGTTAAAAAATACTTTATTGCTAAAAACTACTAATCATCTGAGCCTTTAGCAAATCATAATAGTAGCATCAAAGATCATTGATTACAGATCGCTGTAATGAATATGATAATAATGAAAAGTTTGAAATCTTGTAAGAATTACAAAATGTCACACAAGAGATACAATGTGAGCAAATGCTGTTGGGAAAATGGCTCTGTTAGCCTTGCTTAAGGCAGGGTTGCCAAAAAACTACAATTTGTAAGAAACGCAATACCTGCAAAGTGCAATGAAACAAAGTATGCCAGCATGCGCTTTAAATGTAGCTAGGATTATATGCAGTAATTTCATGGCTTTTCAAGTAAAAATGTTTTATTGAAACCAAAATGTCTAAATATTTTGCCTATAATTCAATTTTTAAATAGATAATTATATTGGCTTTAAAGTATTTTTGTTTAATGCGTTAACTTTACAAAGCTCCATGAAGTTATAAAACATGTCATCCTGATATATTTAACTGATATAACATAAAAGTAAAAACTAGAACATTGTTGATGCGCCTGAAAGGCATATTTCTATGGTAAATCTCTTTTTGAGTATTTTGCATATTTCTGTGTTACATCTCTGCGGTCTTTTTGTTCACTTTTCTTGCGCATCATTTATCTGTATCACTTTTCATTTTCCTCACCCCTTTAAGAACGTCTCCATGAAAATCAACTGACTTTCCTTGGTCTGCCCTGTCTCCCGTCAGGGTGTTAAGCAGATTATCTGACATATAGTTTACCTTGACCTTTCTTAAACAAAGGCTCTGAGTTTTTCTACATTCTTTTTCTAATTTAGACACTCTAGAAATATGTATGCTTTGCTAGAACATTTTGGGATGTTTGATGACAAAAAAAAAGTCATATTCCTACATAACACTCATGCAATACTTCATTCTTTACTTCTATGTATATCCTTAAACTTCTCTCTCTATAGATCCTCCTTTTTTTCCACTCTTATCATTAAAAGGAAATAAGTGACTCACTATTATTTGGAGTCTAATTTTCTCTAAATATTATTTTAGAACTAGTTCCCTATTGTAATATAATCTTAATATTTGAGTGGAAATGCACAACATCCAATAAAATTAACTGATTCTTAATATTATCCTCATTTTTTCAGATGAGGGCATTGCACTATAGAGAGGTTAGAGTAGCTTGCCCAAGGGCATTTAGCTAGTAAAGGTAGAGCCAGTTTATGAACCCAGATCATTCAGCTCCACTAGAATAGGCTGGCTGTCATAATCATATTCCCAGAAATTGGAGAGGATTTTTAATTAGTTGCCTTCCCGGTAAAAATCGTTGTTACAACTATGACACTTTTCGTGGCCAGTAACATCACGTAGAGAAATAAGAGAAAAGTAGCTAGCATTGTCTGCTATGATATATTGCAGTATCTTTAGCATGGATGGGTTTTGTCCATAAAACATACTTGGGAAGTAGTTCCAGCTCAATTCAGCAAAAGTTTTATTGAGAGACTGTTACATGTAAGGCACTTTTAATACAGATCCAGACATGAAGTGCAGTGCACTGAGCCAGATGTCTACCCATGTGCCAGCTTTGTGCCCTAAATAACCTGCTCTATCCAAGCCAAGTCTCAGGAAGTGAGGGTCTAAAATAACAGAAGCAGGTTTGCAGGACAACTTCAATTCAGAGAAGCTGCAAGAGGGCAGAGTGGTCCTAGGCCAAGGGTAGGCAGAGGTCCAGAAGAATGGGCTTTTCTGGGATAATCCTGCATGCTGAACACAAGAGTGACGTGTCCCTTCACAGTTTCTCGGAGTGAGATCTGTACATCCCTGTTGCAGCAACCTCATGTTAAGTGTGGGACGCTTATTATTTTTATACTGAAAGAAGCTTTGCTTAGGCCTGGTCTTCTAAGTTTATAATGTGGCAAATTTTAGGACAAAATCCAGCTTGAAACAGATTGCTGACTATTTAAATCGAGGAGTTAACTGGAACAAAAAAGAAAAACATTTCTAGATCAAAAAAAAAAAAAAAAAAGCTAGAGAAGGGGAGCAGTTAGAGTGGGGGAAAAAAACAGATCTGTTAGAAAGAGCCAAGACACACAACTGAAGGAGAAAACATCTCCACCCAGTAGGAAAGCCAGCTGACTTTAAGAAATACCACAGAAAAAGAGGTTATAAGACCCCTCATTGGGTCATCTTAGCTTAGGACATATAGATGTTTAGGCAGTGAAGTCTCCATTGGAGGTGTTTGTATTCCTGGTGACAGTTTGAGTTCCTGTGTGTTTATAGCCTTGACGACAGCACAGTGACTCAGAGTACTGTTAGATTTTTTTTTTTCCCCATTTATTGAGTGTCAGCAACAGTAAGAGCATTTTGAAGATCAGCGGTTATGTCTAGAAGTTTCTGTGCAATTAGATTTGGATTTAGGACACCAAAAGCAATCCATATTTTTAAGTCCAGACAGCTAAAGAACAGAGAGGAAATTCATGTTGAAAGACAGGGCTCCCCTAATATTGTAAAGCCAGGATTGTTTTTATTTGGGACTTAGAGTTGCTGTAAGTTCAATGAGTGTGGTAAGAAAGGCTTTCAGATTCTTCAGAAATTTCTGAGATGGTCACAGAGAATGGGAATAAATCATCCAGTGGGAATTCATATTTGTGGTGGAATTTCGAATCAAACACTTGCATTTGAATCTGAAATCCTCCCTTTATTGTTTATCTTTAGGTCACACGCCATGTTATGTTAACTCCCTAGGCATCTGTTCCCTCTAAAGTGGAGATAATACCATACCATACAAGAGTGTTAAGCAGAATCAAGACATATAGGAAAGCAGCAAGTTTTCTTCCCAGGATATCATAGTTTGTCAGGCTGCATTGCTGCTGGACACCCAAGATATCTTAGATGACATAATACATGTTTGGAAAATTCCGACAATAAAATATTTTATAATTTTTATAAACTTTCTAGAATACTTTAATACAGCATTACAGGTAGTTTTCTGTCTCAATCCACTGTCCAACTTGAGCAAAATGTCTTTAACAAATGTTCCAAAAAGTGGGCAAAAAGCCCATTTGAATTTTTTAAGAAATACACACCTCGGCTGTGAAACATTGGGAACTTTTTTCATCTATTTATTGATGAACATCTATATCACTCAATATGGTCTATTCAGTACATTCTCCCTAGATCCCTTTTCTCCTTCCTGGCCTGTGTCTGACCCATGACTGTCTATTTGTGGCTACAAACATCTCTCAGGATGAAGAACCTGAAATAGAAACAAAAGGTCATAGTGGTTGAAAGCCACCAAGGTCACACATGGGGTCATGACAGTTGAAAATGATAAAATCAAGGATGTTGCAGGGCATTTAGTCATAGGAAGTAGGTGGCTATTGTCAGAAAAGAGGAAGCTATAGATCAAGGAACATTAATACAACAAATTGTAAAGGCCTTTTAAGAATTGTCCACATGAAAAACAAAGTTTCCTATAATTTTTCTTTTAATTAGCATCATAAAATTTAAGAAAAAGACACGTGCATCAGAGAACAAAGAGGGAAAATACTACACTAGTCAGTATTATATATTCTTCTTTGATGAAAATCCCTATCTTTTGTGTTTCAATTTTGCAGTTGATGACTTTAATGCTTACTAAATCACCATGAGCCTTAGGCTCTTTAATATATATTTTGCAAGAATGAGCACATTATGATCACAGATCCCACAAGTCTGGAATGCATGTTTTAATTCTCTTTTATTCATGAAGAATATTTGACTTCCTATTCAATACTTTTAGGATTGTAGTTTTCTGAAAAAGGATTTTCATTGGACAATGATTACTATTTTTTCATTATATGTTACTGAACTGCTTAAAATTCATGGAAACAGGGTTGACTTTATATTTCCTATTTAATTATGGAACATCAAATATTACTCTTGTTCCTGATATGTACACAGCTGCAATTTTATTTTTATTATTATTGAATTGACCAGTAAAGTCAGAAATTGAATTATAAGCACAAGCCCTGGGAGATAATGATTAGTTTCAAGGTCAGTCTTGCCAGTTCTGTACTATCTCAGTTACACAAAAACCTCACACGAGATGAATCAGTTTAATATAAAATTGATTGGTAGTTTGACATAACCATCGTTTTATTTTATTGTGTGGTATTTTATTATTATTTTTTTAATTTTTTGGCCACTCTGGGCCAAAGCCACAGTTGGTGTTGCAGCTGTGGCAACACCCAATCCTTAACCACTGTGCTGGACAGGACGTCAAACCTGTGTCCCAGCATTCCGGAGACACTGCTGATCCTATTGCACCACAGCAGGAACTCTACCATCATTTTATTTTAAAATGCTCAAAATGGTTGTTTAGGTTTAAAACTAGGTGCCAGTAGGACAGTCAAAACTACAAGCCAATAATAGAGTCAGTCATCTGTTTATAAATACAAATAATCAAGTAGATTTTTGGCTTTAACTTAGATATTTCTTAATCTCCTGGATTCAAGAGAACTGTGTATTTATAATGGACTCTGCTGCAGCATTTAAATTATACCTTTTCTTTTTCTTAGGTGGATCTTCTGGTTCCTACCAAAGTGACTGGCATTATTACACAAGGAGCTAAGGATTTTGGTCACGTGCAGTTTGTAGGCTCCTACAAACTGGCTTACAGCAATGATGGAGAGCACTGGACAGTATACCAGGATGAAAAGCAAAGAAAAGATAAGGTAAGTCATCCTGGTGATGCAGAAGTGGATGGTACGTTATTGCACATTTTTGCTTCCTTGATTGTTTTGATAACTAGGATTATAGGATTATAATTATAGACATAAACAGGTTTGCTTATTATACTAGCTCATTGAAATTAAAATAGGGATGTTTCTCTGCTCAGTTTCCTTAATTGCATTTTAATGCATGGGTTTGTTTAATTTTTTTGACCTGTGTAATCTGTATTTTAATATTATAATGATCAGTGCATATCAATGCACCTAAACTTCTACACATATAATTGCTACATGTTTTTCTAAAAGTTGTTACTGTGTTTAACATCTTTTTATAGTATCTACTCTTTAAATGTCCTAGAGAATAAAAGTTCTGGAGAGTGATATCAATAACTAATTGGATCAGATGTTAAAATGTGGGCTTAGATTAATGAAGTTGAATGAATTTGTTGCTTAGTCTTTGTGCAGAGAACCGTAGCTTCCTGAAGACATCAACAGAAACAAAGTCTCTCAGTTCAGTGATTTTTGGGAAAACAATATACTTTCATGTGCGTTAAACATTTCTGAATTAATAATGATTTTTTTTTACATTTTATGTAACCCTTTTATTCCCTTACTATTATTGTATTATTAACCAATAGAAAGGATGGGAATGTCTTTCTTCAGGTATGTGAGGTAGAGGATTTAAATTTTCCTGGAAATACTAAGACTGGAATGTCCATTTCAGTGAGTCTACAACATTTGAATTCAGTTTGCCCAAAATTTATTTAGGTTTAGATTACAAAAGCCACACCTGTTTACCTTTTAACATCTCAGTACACAACCATTTAGCATCTCAGGACAAACACATTTACTTAACATCTCAAAACACATGCACATATAGCACTTCGACATCTCAGAAATTGGTATAGCTCAATGTCAGAATTCAATTGGAAGCCCTTACTACTTTCTAGAAGAACATAAAATAATGGCATGTTTTATAATCAGTTACACCTTTGATGAATTTGGGATATCTTGTAAAAATATCTTCAATTTTTTTAGCTGTAGACAAGTATCTGCTATAATTTATAGGAAGTAACTAATTTAGTTGTTTCCACCTTTTATAGTAGGCATTTTGATGCGTGAAGAATGCAAATATATTCCATATGATGAAATTTTTAACTTCATAAGTTATACAGTGCTTGGAATTAATTTTCAGATAAGTATTTTCATCTATAATCTATGTGTAATATTCACTGAAAAGGTGCATCTATAATACCAAAATCCTTGCATAGGCTGATTTAAGGAAGAGGTATAAGCCATTGCACTAGTAAAGCACATCTTTGTTGCCATTAATATTAAGCATATGATTCAGTGATTATTTGTGAATAATTTTTAAATTTCCTAAATTGATAGGTTACACATTTGTTAGTGCAATATTTCAGTCTGAAATATATTATATATATATATATAATATTTTAAATATATTTTAAGTGTTTGTGTCAAGTTGGCCAAATGATAGTGTTGGTCCAGTTTTCTATATACTCACTGATTTTCTATCTTCTTGTACCATCAATTATAAAGGAAGCAATGTTAAAATCTACAACTTTAACTGTTGATTCCTCTATTTCTCCTGGCAGTTATAGCAGTATTTGCTGCATGTATTTTGAAACTCTGTTAAAAGATATATGAACACTTAGGACTGTTATGTCCTCTAAATCACATAACCCTTTTATCTTTAGAAAATGACTTTTTAAAATTCCTGGTTATATTTTTTCTCTGCAACCTACTTTGCTGCTATTCAGATACTCCAGCTTGCTTTTGATTAGTAAAACAGTAGTATATGTCTTTTCCATTCTCTTACGTTTAACTATTTTGACTTTATATTAGAAATGCACTTCTACACAGCATATAGTTGAGTTTCTGTTTTTGCAATTCAACTATCTCTGCTTTTTACCTGAAGCATTTAGCCCATTTATATTTTATATGAGCACTGAAGTAATTGTATTTAAATCTACCGTCTTGCTATTTATTTCCTAGCTCATCTTTTCTTTCATTTTCTTCTACTTTCATCTTTCTTTTGAATTAATTTTTTAGTAATTCTATTGTGTTAATTTGTTGACTATTTGCTGTACTTTTTGTTGTTATTTTAATGACTGCTTTAGAATTTGTAATGTACATTTAAACTGATGAAGCCTACCTTCACATTAGAGACCCAGAAACTTACCTTTATAAGCACAAACAAAATAGATTATAGTTATAAATCCATGTACTTAGGAGCCACATTTGTTGTAACGTGATTTTGCCATTTCCAAAATGTGTTATTGTAAAGGAGGAAAAAAGACTAGGTACTTCCATTAGGCAAGTTGGAATGTCCTGAGAGTAAATGGACATGTTCAGTGAAAAGGATGTAAGCCAGAATTCTTATGTGAGACCATAAGTAACAGTATCATCTATCCAATGTAAAAATCTCTGAAAAAATAAACTATTTAACATTATAAATATGAAAAATAAACAAATTTAATATTGTAATATTATAAATATGACAGTGGTTAAACTCATCTAATGTAACTGGTAGTTTTTAAATTAAATTTAGCCCATCTCTTTTTAATATTATAACTAGTTTACTGGTACATTGAATAAAAGCCTTGGGTAACTTTGCTCTTTATTACTGAAGGAAACAACTAACATCAACAAACTGCACATAAGAATGCTGCAATTACTATTATAATAAATACTTTATGTATAAGTACAAAGTACAGGGCATGAACGTCTCCATTCCTACAGAGAAGGGGATTTTTTTTTTTTTTTTTTTTTTTTTTTGTCTTTTCTAGGGCCACACCTGTGGCATATGGAGTTCCCAGGCTAGGGGTCAAATTGGTGCTGTAGCCGCTGGCCTACACCATAGCTAGCCACAGCAACGCCAGATCCGAGCCGTATCTGCCATCTACGCTACAGCTCACAGCAATGCCGGATCCTTAACCCACTGAGCGAGGCCAGGGATCGAACCCGCAACCTCATGGTTCCTAGTCGGATTTGTTAAGCACTGAGCCATGACGGGAACTCTGAGAAGGGGATTCCTTAAAATAAATGAGAAAATGGGTTGTGTTAGTTCATTGAACACTTGGAAATACAGGCATTTTACATATATTTATGTTTGTGTCAAAATATGTTTGTGTGTATATATAATTGTGCTTTGTTATTATTACTAGGAATTTAGCTATAATTTTATATACTCTTTATAGAGGTGCTCTTCTTCATTTGAAAGGTCCTACACAACTTAGCAATTAATTTTTCCGAAGTTGAATAAGCCATCTCCTATTGATTCTTCTTATTTTCCATGGTGTCTTGTTTTCTGCAGTAACTTTTCCATAAGGGAAAAGAAGTCTTCAATATTTACAAGTGTACATTCAACTACAAGCTTTCATCCAAAAAATATAATAAATGAATTGAATGTTTCAAGGCAAACATATGCCTGTGAGATGTTTTATATATGCACATTTCAAAAGGAAATATTTACCAAGCTTTCTAATTTCTTGTTTGTGCTTTTCTGCTTTTATTGACTCCTTGCTCTAATTAGTCTTATGGGTATGGATGGGGAAGTCTGATGTAGATCCAGAAACAAGTTTAAGGTCAGGAAAGAAATGCCAAAGGAAAATTATATATGTACATAGGCATGAATGTGCATGTATATATATGTGTGTGTCTATATATATACACCAGAAGTCAATGCAGTAAAATAGATCCTTTGTTCTCTTCATTGAGATGTCACTTTCTCATTACCCTCTCAGAGCTTTCATAAGAATGCTTATTTTCTTTGGTATTCTATTTTGGACAAAATTCCACGTTAAAGCTTTTTTTGTTGATTATATTACTGTCTCATTTCAATCCTTACATTCTTATTTTTTCTCTTTCTAGTCTACAGTATTTTCTAACATTTAAATCACTTTTCCATTTTTCTACAACATGGATTCAGATATATTTTTTATTTGAAAGTCAAATGTTCCTTTGCTCTCATGAAAGTGACATTTGTTTTTATACTCTTGGAGCTGCTTTTTACTGCAGTTAGCAGGAAAATTGCAAAATTTGACAGACACTTTCTGTATTTAATTTTTAATGTTATAAACCAAAGTAAAACAATAATAAATTTCAGGGTGAGTACTCATATGGAAAAATTAGAAATGAAAATTGGTTTTCTCATTCAATATATTAGTAATAATGTCATGGTGTTTAAATAAACCTGAGTTTACACCGTCAGCTTTCTCCTCTGGGGGAAGAAAAAAAGTTAGTAATAGTCTATCTTGTCTCTCCCCTAAACTTATTCAGGTTTTTTTTTTTTTTTTAAGCATAAGTCAAAAAATTGCAACTTTATTCTGGGTTTTCTGTAAAAGAAAATCCAAAACCTTGTTTCCAATAAAACTTTGTTGGTTCTTAAAAAGATGAATGCCATGTATTCATCAAGAACTATTCTGTAACATCTTGGTGAACTCTCTGATTCAGTGTTACCAAAATTATCTCCTCATAACCCTCATGGGGGAGCTAGTTAAGAAATAACATGTTTCTAGGCCCAGACTCAAACTCTCTGGGATGAACTGGGGATCTCAGTGTTGCCCAAAGTCCAAGCTAATTTGAATAATAAGCAAGTTGGGAAAGATGACTCTAATCCATACCAAAACTCAAATTAAGGCTTTGAAACTAAGTGTTTTTTTTTTATTTTATTTATGATATTGTGTCAATTTTGGCTGTGTAGCATAGTGACCCAGTCATACATATAGTTTTGTACTTTTCTAGTCAGAAGGGAATTTACATATAATTCTTTAGGACTTTGGTTGGCCTTCAGTTTGTCAGTGAAAGTCGATATGAATCAATGTTCCCAAAGGTAAGCTTAGATTTTAATATGTTTGCCAATTCTCTTATGAATTGGTATTTGCTTTAGACAAATTTGAAATTTGAAATAATGGATTTAAGTAAAAAGGAACACAGACTATTTGGGAAGATGTAGGAGAATGTGGCATTTGTATTCATTCAATCATGTGTTCAGCAGGCAATTCTGTCTACTCTGTGCCTAATGTATGTGGAAAAAGTCTGGATATGACATAGTGACTCAGAGAACTCTCAGTCTTAAGGAGCTTGGGAAAGGTGGAAAAATCTTGATTCAGTCAGCTTATTTTAAAGAATAAAATATAATCTTCTGTGTTTTATTTGATAAGCCAACTCCAGGAAAGAAGTAACACATAGATGTCCATTTCAAAAAGTTTGTGACTTTCCAATAGGGGAAAAAAAATAAAAGAATTCCTGGTCCTTCTCTACTTCCTTTCTTTTCTCAACATCATTGTGAAAAAGAGAAGCAGGAACGTAACAATCCTCATTAATAAAACCTCCAAATCTGTATTGGAGGATACATTCCAAAGCAACAGTAATTACAGATGCCACAGGGCATGCTGCCATTCCTGCTGATGCTAACACTCTAGTAGATATAATTAAATTTGAATAGTTAGAGCCATGAAAGTCCAGCTCATCAGTGAAGGAGACTAAACAAGACATCAGTCCAGCAGTCAATACCCAAGCTGTTCTTTTGAAATTTGATCTGGATTAGACATTTAGAACCTGAAAAATAAGGCTAAGAAATAGATAAACAGAATTCTCAGTGACAATCGGTGAGGAGGATGCTGGCGGGGACAAATAAAAGGGGGTGAATTAGTCTTTCAAGGAGGACCAGATATGTTTCTACGGAGCAAGATCAAAGACAGATTCTCTCCACCTTGCATGGAGACTCTGAGAGTCCTTTTACTGTTTTCAAATAAAGCAGGGAGGGAAGGAAAAGAAGCTGCTTTTCTGAAAGAAATTTCCAAGAACTAATTGACTTTATACAAAAAAACACTAGAATTCAAAAATAGCAGGTGAGTTGTGCCCCTATTTGCTAGAGACTGATAATGTAGTCACAGTAGTGTACTTCTTAGAGATCTGGTGAGTGACTTAGTTGGAAGCTAAGAGATGAGGATATAGTTTCAGCACTGTCTAAAAATAAGGACAGTGTTATTTAAATAAACACCATCTGCTATCAACTGTTATTTACAGTTTTATCTGCTTTCTTCCTTGTCGTAATTCACTATTGTGGACCTGACTAGGACATAGTGTGAAGAATGCAAAATTGCCTGTGCTCACGTAAATGTGGAGGTTACTGGAGTTTTGAATTTAGGACACCACCTGAGAATACTTCCATTTTGGCAGCATATAAAGTTCAAGGATGAGCTCACCTTTTAAAATTTTAAATTGTATTAAATAGCTCTGCCCAGGAGTGGATAGAGGGAGATAATAGTTAATGTCATTATTCTACTTTTAATGCTATAAAAACTGTGTGGAGTTGAGGGGTTAAAAGAAAAAAGTTCAGTTATTTCCATAATCTATATACAGCAACTGCAAAATTCAAGGAAACATTGTAATTCCTTATGCAGTTTCTATAATGCATGCTCCTGCTAAAAATAGAATGAGATTCCTGTAAATTTTGCTAGGGCTTCTGACCAAAAAGGCCACATCTCAGGAAATATTCCAGCGTAGAAGAATTGATTTATCAAAGTGAAAGTTGTGTGCAGACCCAGATCTGCCTGCTGGATTGGGAAAGGGCAGCTACAGTGAACAAATTTAAATTCGGAAAGTACAGTGTCACCAGTGAGTAGTGTGAAAGCAGTTGTTAAGGTGCATAACGAACATGAAGGGAACTCAGAATTGGTTGTGAAGTGGGGGCTTAGGGTCAGAAATGAGCCAGAAGATGGATGCAAGCCCAGAGGCAAACAGGGCTGGATCAGCTACAGGAAGACTTGTATTTCTCTGTTTAACATGAGCCCCAAATGTCATCCTTATTTGAAGATGTTTGTTCCTGAACCCAGGATGAAGAAGGGTTTAAGAGCAGGAAAGGAAGATAGGAACAGGAAATGGGGTTTATTGGCCGGGGAGGGGGGAGAGAGGGTTAATAATGTAAAGAACTACAGTTGTAAAATCAAGTAACAAGCTGCACACTAGAAATAAAAGACAAGCTAGAGTGACAGATGAGCCACAGGAACAATGAGAAGCCAGTGATTTAAGAAGGCATTCAGCTTATTTGGAGACAGAATAGTTGTCTTAATTCAAGGACTGATTTTGAGGTTTCAAAGAAAATTCTTTATATGTCAATTCACATTCTACTATATTAAAGACTAGCAATGTAAAATATATGGTTAATTCTGGCCAATGACACCTTTACATGTCTTAGAAAGCATTTAGATTTTTTTAATCTTCATGTAAACCAAAAAAACAAAAGCAGAATCTCTAAGGACATACCATCAGGTAGTAGAAAAAAACAATCAAACATCAGGCACAAAATCCATAAAGCTCACCCTTTTGGGGGTAGGTTGCAAGAAAAAAAAAAAAAAGATTCCTGCCATTGTGACTCATATTTAGTGACAGATAATATCCCAGCACAGATGCTATGAAACATCATTCTCAATAAAACAGAATTTTATTGAGAAAGGCGGAAACAATGCAGTGCTGAGGAATGATATATGTTTGTTCTTTGTGTTAATTATATATGTATCAAAAACTCAACTTCTTTATTTTCAGAAAATGTGATAAACTGCCTTAAAATCTGAAACCATGTAGTCTTCCTTGTTAACAGATGTTTCTGCATGAATGAAAAAAAAATGTGTTAAAAACACAAGGAACATACCATATAGTTGTTCAAGTAAAATGTGTATAAGTAGAAAATAATAACTTTTTTATTATTGCCTGCCTTATGGCCTTACTTTTCCCAATGTTCAAATGCCAGAAAACCTAAGTTTCCTAATTTTTGTTTATTTAAATCCAACATTACTCATCAAAGATAAACAAAAATTTCCTTCACTGAAAATTTGATATCTCGTGTTTATTTGTGACTACCTTATTAGGAGACACAGTTGCATAATGAGAATATTCCTCAGTGGAAGAGAATCATTTATTTAGTTCATGCTTGGATTGTTGCTGTGAAAGACTACCAAGTGTTAGACAAACTAAGACCCTGTGCATTGATTAAATATGTGAAGACATAAAAAAAATTCATTAGAGGAGAGGTGAAAGGCAAACTGTTGAGTGTTGTGAAGTTACAAAAGTTTTGACAAAAGTCAAAAAAATTATATTGAATGGTGATAGCTCTCCAGTAGAATGCTCAAAGCTATCGAACTTTAATAAATCATTAAAAATGCAAGTATGTTATTCATTAAAAGGCAGTGATGAACCTGATAAAAGCAGGAGAACTTAGTTGAAAAACATTTTTAGTATTTTCATTAGAAAAATTTCGGTCCTACTTATTGCGAATCTGGGAGTAGTAATTCCTACTTCATTATGAAAATGAGTACTTGATTGATTTAAGACAGAAACATGTCATTGTTTTGGTTATTGAAACTATGCATTGACCTTTGGCTAGAATAGAGTAAAAAAATATGAATCCATTTTTATTTCTAAATAACTACCAAGCAACTCATATTTTGACTATTTAATATATTTTGAAGGTAAAAAATTCCTCTAGGGCATGGGCCATGGTATACATTCCAGTTTTAGATCCACCACACCATCAGCTGCAATATATTGAGCAAATAAAGTCTCTAATACTTTTTAAATGAATTAACATTCGTGCCTACTCTTTCATAGTTTAAATCTGAAAAAGAATAAAAGAAACCTGTCTGTCACAGCACGATAACAGGATTTCTGAATCTGCATCATCCTATAAAATGACCCATTTGGCAGTAATTCTCACACACTTCTTTTTGTTGGAACCCAAAGAGAAAACATATTAATATGTATAGTGCGCTCTTGAGACACACATCTCTAACTAAGCCCTTTGGGGCCCCTATTAAAAACGCAATGCATTTCTCATCATTATAAAGCTTCTGGTGTAATTTGAGACAAAAGCTGATAAAAAGATAACTTTAAAAATAAAGGATAAATCCAGCAATTATACCTGCATGAAAGGGCATTCCTCCCAGTTTTTCTTCAGCTGTAAACAGATTACCAAACCCCCAAAGGCCAAAGAAATTAATTTCCTACTTTTCAATAAAAGTAGAAACAAAATTAATTTTGTACTGATAAACGGAATGTTAAGTAGTTAATAATTAAAGGGAGACATTCTTCAGGAGTGAGTGAAAATGTTACTTGTATATAGCACAGTTGTACTTTCATTTCTTTTCTTCTTTTTGGTAATTCATCAATATCTGTAAGTAGTAGCAGAGTTGACTTTTCCCTCCTGATATAAATTGTATTTTATTTTTTAAATTTACTTTATTGAAGTTTAGTTGATTTACAGTGTCATGTTAATTTCTGCTGTACAGCAAAATGATTCACTTAAACATAGATTTTTTTTCATATTCTTTTCCATTATGGTTTATCATAGAATATTGGATACAGTTCCCTGTGCTGTGCTGCACAGTAGGACTCTGTTCTTTATCCATTCTATATATAGTAGTTTGCACCTGTTAATCCCCAAATTCCAATCCATCCCCCCCACACACACACCCAGCAGCCACAAGTCTGTTCTGAATGTCTATAAGTCTGTTTCTGTTTCACAGATAAGTTCATTTGTGTCACATTTTAGTGATATCATACATATTTGTCTTTCTCTTTTGGAATTACTTCATTTAGTACAATAATTTCTCGGTCTATCCATGTTGCTACAAACGGCATTATTTCATTCTTTTTTATGGCTGAGTAATATTCCAGTGTGTGTATATGTGTGTGTGCATGTGTGCGTGTATACATCTTTATCTGTTCATCTGTCAATGGACACTTAGATTGTTTCCATCTCTTGGCTATTGTAAATAGTGCTGCTGTGAACATTTGGGTGCATGTATCTTTTTGAATTATAGTTTTTGTTTGGATATAAGCCCAAGAATGGAGTTGCTGTATCATATGGCAACTCTGTTTTTAGTTTTTTGAGGAATCTCCATACTATTTTCAATAGTGGCTGCACCAATTTACATTCCCACCAGCAGTGTAAAAGGGTTCCCTTTTCTCTACACCCTTTCCAGCATTTGTTATTTATATACTTTTTAATAATGGATCTTCTGACTGGTGTGAGGTGATACCTTATTGTAGTTTTAATTTACATTTCTCTAATAATTGAGCATCTGGCCATCTGTGTTTCTTGTTTGGAGAAATGTTTATTTAGATCTTCTGCCCATTTCTCAGTTGGGTTGTTTTTTTGTTGCATTGTATGGGCCATTTGGTTTTTTTGGTTTTTTTTTTTTTTTTTTTTTTGGTAATTAAGCCTTTGTTGTTCACATCATGTGCAAATATTTCTCTCATTCAGTAAGTTGTCTTGTTTATGGTTTCCTTTACTATAAAAAAAAGCTTGTAAGTTTGATTAGATCCCATTTGTTCATTTTTGCTTTTATTTCTTTTGTCTTGGGAGACTGACCTAAGAAAACATTGGTACAATTTACAATGTTTGACCTATGATCTCTAATAGGAGTTTCATGGTGTCATCTCCTACATTTAAGTCTTTAAGCCATTTTGAGTTTATTTGTGTGTGTGGTGTGAGTATCTGTTCTAACCTCATTGATTTACATATGACTGTCCAACTTTCCCAACGCTACTTCAAGATAAATTTTTCCATTATATATTTTTGCCTCCTTTGTCAAAGAATAATTCACCATTGATGTATGAGTTCAAGTATATTTTATTAATCAATATACCATCAACTCATTGAGACGAAAAGACTCAGAATTGAGCTCAAACTAAAGCAGAGTTTGCAGCTGTGCAGTTCAGGGCTAGGATGCCCTATGCTCTTTACTTAGGGTTTCCAGATTTAGCAAGTAAAATACAGGATACTTACTAATTTGTATTTCATAAACAGTGAATTTTTTAGTATAATTATATCTCATATTGTATATCTTGCAGCCCTGTCTCCATTAAGGATACCTCTGATCTTTTAGCTGGATCAGATGGTCTCCTGAGAATAGACAGTAGGAGAGAGGAAAAAAGAGAGTGCCTTCCTTTCGTGCTTACACACACACACACACACACACACACACACACACACACACTCACTGCTTCCACTCTGAGATTCCCCTCTGCCACCTCCTCATCCATCTCCGGGATTATCTTCTCCCACCCCACTAACACTCTTTTTTTACTCAGCACTATTCTATTTTAGAAGACACATGGCTGAATGCTTAAATCACTGCTCTGCTCATACATAGAGCTCTGTACTAAGTCATTTCTGATCAAGATAGGGTGAAAGTTTTCAAGAGACATGGAGTGATGAAGAGGTTCCTTATGTGGGCTGGAAGTTATCAGACACCAATTTCTCTACTGCCACATCATGTAGACATCTACGATGAAGGGGTTGGAGTTACCCACCACAGATTGTTCTGATAACATGCAAAATGCCTGGTGTGATTTAGGAAATTCTGAGAGATTAGCATTAAGCTTCAGTAGAGAATAGCAGGCTGTTCTGTACTTTTGCAGAAAAGGGTAAAGACATTTCCACTTTTTCAACATTAGACTGAAAAGAAAAAATTAAATGGCCTTACTCCCCGACTACTCCTGATAATATCTCCTGGAGAAATCTTTTAAAAGGAGAGATTTTCCAGTTCTATTTTTTTTCTGTAGGAATATTTTTTAGGGCAGTCAAAGTCTGGTGCTAGAAAGCAGATAGTTTAAATATATAGCCACAGTTTAGAATGGCATATTTTATGTTTCATAAATCTTTATAGGCAATCATCCTATGTGATATATTTCCCAGGATATTCTTGTTACTTAAGGAGACTTTCATCATAAAAGAAGTTAAATATGGTGGTATGTCCTGACTACTGACTTTTAAAGAGAGCCTCCTAAATGCCAGTCCATTTGGGGTGTGGGGAGAGGAAGATAACAGTTGACAGAGTTAGAAACTTTTGCTTTGATTTTTCTCTGGATCTTTTTCAAGGTCAACACCTGATACCAAAAGTCATATGAATTTCCCAGCAGAGTCCTCTGCCTCTTTCCAAAGAAGATTCAAGGTCTTGATTCTTGATGTCAAGGTTATGCTAGAAAACCAAAGAAAGAATGGAGATGGAAATTTGTCCCTTTCCCCTCTCATCTGGCTTGATTGACATTTTTGAATTCTTTATTCTTTTCCATTATAGGTTATTACAGGATGTTGAACATAGTGCCTGGTGCTAAACTGTAGAAACTTGTTGTTTATCTATTTGATATATTGTAATGTGTATCTGCTAATCCCTTCCTCATCCCCCCTTTAGTAACTATGAGTTTGTTTTCTTTGTGTGTGAGTCTGTTCCTGTTTTGTAAATACATTTACTGGTATCATTTAAGATTCCATATATAAGTTATATTTTTAAATTTAATTTCATATTAGAGTATAGTTAATTTATAATGCTGTTAGTTTCAGATGTATAGCAAAGTGATACATACACACACACACACACACACATATATATATGTGTGTGTATATATATATATCCATTCTTGTTCAGATTCTTTTCCCATACAGGTTACTATAAAATATTGAGTACAATTCCCTATGCTATACAGTAGACCCTTGTTGATTATTTTATATGCAGTAGTGTGTATATGTTCATCCCTAACTTCTAATTTATCCTCCTTACCATTTTTCCCCCTGGGTGACCATAAATTTGTTTTCTAAGTCTGGGAGTCTTTTTCTATCTTGTAAGTGAATTCATTTGTATCATTTTTTTAAGATTCCATGTATATATGATATCATATGATATTTGTCTTCTTTGTCTTACTTAGTATGATAATCTCTAGGTCCATACATAATTATTTCATTATTTTTTATGGCTAAGTAGTATTCCAGTGTGTGTGTGTGTGTGTGTGTGTGTGTGTGTGTACACACCACATTTTCTTAATCCATTCCTCTGGTCAAAGGACATTTAGGTTATTTCCATGTCTTAGATATTGTGAATAGTGCTGCTATGAATATAGGGATGCATGTATCTTTTCAAATTAGAGTTTCTCTGGATATGTGCCCAGGAATGGGATTTCTGGATAATATGGAAACTCTATTTTTAGTTTTTTAAAGAATCTCCATACTATTCTCCATAGTGGCTGCACCAGTTTACATTTCCACCAACAGTGTAGGAGGGTTCCCTTTTCTCCATTCCTTCTCCAGCATTTACTGTTTATAGACTTTTTGATGATGGCTATTCTGACTGGTGTGAAGTGATACCTCATTGTAGTTTTGATTTGCATTTCTCTAAGAATTAGTGATGTTGAGCATCTTTTCATGTGCCTATTGGCTATCTATATGTCTTCTTTGGAGAGATAACTATTTTGGAAATCAAGCTCATGTTGCATTGTTTGCAAATATTTTTCCCATTTCATAGATCGTCATTTCATTTTCTTTGTGGTTTTCTTTGTTGTGCAAAAGCATATAAGTTTAATTAGGCCCCATTTGTTTATTTTCTTAGCAATCCTTTAGCTCAACTTGTCACTCTCACAGTGGACTAGGAAATCACAGGATAACCTAAGTCTGTTTGCCGGTAATACAGAGGTTGATATTGCTGTGGAAACATTATATATCCCTTAATCTCATGCCAGCTGAGGTCATTTGAGTCCTTCTGTAAGAGACCAGAAGTTAAAAAGTTCTCAAAAATACCCCCAAAGATGTGCCATTTCCTCTTCTTTTCCAACACTCTCAATCCCCAGAATATACAGGAAGAATGCATTTTAGAAAGATATCACAGCTTTCTTTCCCAATCAAGAATTAAATATCAGCCAAAGAGCTTTCACGTCAACTATAAAAAAGGATGGAGAATGTGTGACAATTTGAAAAGAAATAAGGGACCCTCTATTGCGAGGGTAGGGGGAGAAAAAGACAACATATTTGCATTTGGAGGCCAATTATTATTAGAATCTCACATTAGTGCATTTTGGGGGAAAAAAGTGTCTAACAGAGGAACAATAGAGGGCAAATAAGGCAGCAAGAATTCTGGTTTAGTGAAAAATTTCTGGTTTAGTGAAAAATTCCTTGGAATATAATCAGAGATCTACACATACCAAGAGCATGAAGCAAAACAGGATCAATTCAGTGGAAAATAGCATCCCCTGAAGCCAAAGACCAACTAAGACATAATTACAAAAGAGCATCAACTTGATAGCCACAGGAAATTTCCAGAGAGCAACCGGCGGGGGGGGGGGGGGTTGGAAATAATTTTTTCAGAGAATCCATATATACATTTTAATGGTTTAAAATGACTCATGCACTGGTGGAAGAAAGACATGTCCATGTTCTTTTCACTTCTGCATCAAACAAAAATGTTTTATAATTGAATCTTTGAAGTTAAATATTTGGATAGGCAGTTTGAAAGCCTTCTGTAATTTCATTCAAGTTTTTAGAAAGTGAAGAAATCTCTGAAGGCACCAAGGTCCAGAATTTTAAAAGGGCTTATGGAAGAAAACAACATTTTAAAAGAAATAGATAAGGGAGTTCCCATTATGGCTCAGCAGTAACGAACCCAGACAGTATCCATGAGGAAGCGGGTTTGATCCCTGGCCTTGTTCAGTGGGTTAAGGATTGGCATTGCCATCAGCTGTGGTGTAGGTCAAAGATGTGGCTCAGATCTTACTGTGACTGAGGTGTAGGCCAGCCACTGTAGCTCTGATTAGACCCTAGCCAGGGAATATCCCTATGCTGCAAGTGTGGCCCTAAAAAGAAAAAAGAAAAAGAAACAGACAAAAATTGGTATCCAACATGAAATATGGTACAAAATTATTTATGTATATCGTCATACTGTGTAGGTTTCAGAAAACCTGACTCTAATTTCTTATGGAATTTCAAATCAATCCCCATAGAAGGCCAAAGTAATGCATAAAACTTGGCAGAAATGATATTAAAGAAATACAGAATAAGGTTGTTGAACTATTATGTTATTGAAATAACAAATAGGACAACTAACACTAGTTGTTTGAAATATTTATTGTTTACATCTATGAGAATAAATATTATACAGAAATTAAGAGAATTTAGTAAGTGTACTCAGGACCAAAATAAATACATTTTAATAGCTTTTCATGTCAGGATTTATTCAAAGAATTAGAAAAAAAATGTTCACAATCAATTTTCAAGCCTGAGGGTCTGTCACAAGCCTTGCAGATGAAGTTGAAGAAGTTTTGGACACAATGCTTTCAGATAAATGAGGTCTTTTTTTCAGACAAATGAATGCCACAAATATCAAAAAGTCCTATGGAACCTATAACTTTTCCACAGCAGTTACTCAGTGCAAAGTTGGGGGGGGTCCCACATTCACCCTGACTTCTGACATCAGTTTAGAGTTCCAAGGTCCCCAAGACCACCTCCAGTTGGATAATGTGCTAGAAGTCCTCACAGAATTCATTTAAAACTATCATAATCACAGTTACAGTTTAGGAAAGTGAAAGGATGCAGGTAAAAATCAGCCAAGGGAGAGGCAGATGAGGCAGACTCTGGGAGGGTTCTTAACACAAGCTTTCAGTTGATCTCTCTTGGAGGAGCCTTGGACAGTGGTAATTCCTCTTAGCAATGATGTACTGCCAACCAAGGAAGCTCAGCTCAGCCTAGATATTCTAGATATAGTTTTTGCTGAAGCTTAGTCATGCAGACATGGTTGACCACCTACATGGCTGACCTTGGTCTCCAGCACCTCCAGTGGTCAAGCTGGCCAAAATCTGCAGCATACATTACATTGTTATCATGGACTATTAACAAAGACATTTTTATCCTGCAGGATCTTCCAAGCGTTTAGAGATTATCTTCCAGGAACTGAAGGCAGAAGTTAGACACACCACCCCTAACTTTTGGATAAAGTTAATCTTTCACTGAATACTCATATTAAATAAAGTTTATGAACTCTATACTCCTCACTGTAATGCCATGTCTGCAAACACTATGACTGCAGTAGATCTGACACATCTTGAACTATACAGAAATATAGTTTCCTGTTTCAGTTTTCTGTGGCCTTACTTCATCTGCTTTTTGGAGGGCAATAATTTTATTCCGGATACTTTGAGTTAGAAGACACTTAGAGAGCTTCTTGTTCTCTGCCAATTATGATTTTTGCTGTAGCATTGTTGGGATGTCCTATAATAAGGATTCATGTACCAGCTTCTTCTTCAGACTGATAATCAGTGCAGGTTCTGTTAACACAAGCTACTGTCTCCAACAAAAGCCTTTTCCCCTCTTTGGTATGATTCTCAATAGGTACTGTTTTCCTAGGAACATTTCCAAGAATATTGGAATTTACCTGGAAACTGGTTTCTTATTTCCTTATTACGTCTGAAAGAATGTATTTATATTTAGACTAATTTTGTTACAGAGTTTCATTGGTTTAGTGGAATTGATTGCAGAGAAAACCATCAAGAATGATATACCAGCCATTCAATCACAAAATGGTTTCAGGGTACTGGTAAATTTTCCTAGAAAATTGAATTCACTGAGTAACAGCTAGAGTCTATGTCGGATAAAAGAATCAAACTTTAGTTTCAAACTTTTTATATCCAATCACTAAGAGAAGTTTCACAAAATGCAAAACTTCCAATAAGATTTATTTTAATGTGATGTAGATTTGTACCACACACTGAAACACAATTGTCTATACATTTTAACACAATTTTATTTTACCCTTTTTTAATAAAAAGTCTTGATTTTTGGAATGCTCCAATGTAAGGCAAAGTAGGGCATAATTACAGTTTATCCTAAATCATATTAATAACCTAGTCATAGGATCAGAAACAACTGGACCCTCTTATAAACACTGTTCATATGGATAAATATTATGTTTAATGTCATTCATGTATACTAATTCTGTGAATTTTTTCCTAAGACATTAAATCACTTATAGCATTGATTCAAGTTATAACTCAAAATTTTAACAGTCCAAAAATTCAAGTAATGTTAATACTAAGTACATAAAAATGAGTTTTATGGGACTGAATCATAAACTGGTAAGTATAAGTGCTTTATGTCACCCACAAAAATCAGATTTTAGACTCACATAATATATAAATGGTTACTTTATGAAAAAGACTCTTAAAGCATAGTTTCCACTAAATTTCCACCATTTTTTAAATAGCTCATAATTTTAACTATAAATTGCTAATTTTAAAACATCATGAATTCAATGAAATGAAATTGGGATAAATATAAATTTCTACATGAACTATAAATCCATTTTATAAGCAAAAAAATGGGGAAATACTGGCATAAGAGACGTTTTATGAAAAAGTTCAGAGTTTATTTGACCATAATTCAACCAACTGTGACCCAAAATGTAACATGATAGCTTTAAATCTCAGATACTGCTTTGATAGAAGTATTGTATCCACAACAAAGGTGTGCTCTATTTTCTGAGCCATTGGTTATACTAACTACATACTATGTCCAAGCAAATACCACCCCTAAAAAGAATCACATTGAACCAGAGGCTATCCAATGGAATGCAGTCAAGATAAGTCTAAAAATCATCTAACTTGAGGAATTTTTAAAGAACCATACATGTTTAGCCTAAAGCATTGAATTTGAGTTTCAAAGGTTTGTGTTATTCTTAAATTTGCCTAGAGTGTATTTCTTTTGATATCTAGACTTCTATGCTTGTTGAGAATCAAGCTCTGGGACTGATAGATGGACCTTAGAGGAATGGTTCAATCTGATAAGACAACAGACTTTCAAAGTGTCTAAATACATACCTGCTCTATTTTATTGAGGCTTACCATGGATAAACTGAAAGTTCCATGTCAGAAATGTTAGAGAGGGAGGTTGACTCTAGCCAATCTATGCCTTCTCTTCTAAATCTCAGATTCTTGTATGAGTAGATTTTGATAAAAACGGAGTTTCTCAGGCATTAGAACTGGAAAAGACTGTTTTCCAACTTCTTTCTATGCACTCTGGATGAAAAGATAAATAAATGAAATTATGTATGCTAAGTAAAGAATTCTCAGCTTTTACACCCCAGGCCCCCACCCACCTATACATAAACATGCTGCTCTAGGGAATTGGGTTTTTATTTTTGTCCTTTTTTTTCCTTAAGGACATCAGAGCAGTGTACAGGTATAGTCAACAAAGCCAATACTATGTTTGGCAGTATTAACAACACAAATGAGAAAACTTGAGAAAGCTTGATTCAACCCTGTTATTTCTGCAAGGAGCTGGAATCCCACATATGGTTCTAGTCTCTATATACCAGAAGATAAATAATGAAATCTAGAAGGGTGCAACCAGAAGGCCACAGGAATAAAGTGATGGTCACCTGAGACCTCGCTAAAATATTGACTTGTTAGCACTGAAAGTCTCAGGGAAGCTATAAAAAAAATTGCTTAAAACTGCTTGCTATTTGGATGATATGAATATAAATTCTAAAAGGTTAGAAGAATGGGAATCTCTTTAAAACTTTTAATGAGTTAAGACAAATAAAATGAAGTACAGCTTTACAAACCTGATGCCTTAGTAAATAAGCAGTATAGGCAAGCAATCCCCCAAAGATTTCTCAGTATTTGTGAAAGGCAGAATCAGAGCACATGACTGCTAAGAGAAGCCAAGGCGCCCCCAGCTCTGAGTCATGGAGGATAACCTTGCCTTTCTCCATGATCCCTAAAGATGTCTACTCAGGCCTGAGTAGACCATTGTCCTCACCAAAGAATGGCAAGTCTCATCTTAAAAAAATTCCGCTTCCAGCAACATTTAATTTGTTTTGTTTTATCTGATAGTCTCTCTGTGTAGAGACTTGACTCAGAGTCTGAGTAGAATTTTAGCAAGAAGAGGAGAGTTGACAGAAGAAAATCCCAATCCATGATCTCAGTCACACCGAGGCAGTTTCATTCTTGCTCTCTTACCTTCTCATAGTTATAATTGTGGACGTGTCTCCAAAATACCTTGAGCGCCCTTTTTTCTAGGCGCCATATGTTGGGAAAAGCCTGAGAGACCCCTAAGCATTACCATGTTTGAGTATTTTGGCAAACTTGTCTTCAGCTAATTAGATAGACCTCCTCCTAAAACTGAAACTTGACCATGCTTTTTTTTAATTGACATATAGTTGATTTACAGTGTTGTATTAGTTTCAGGTGTACAGCAAAGTTATATATTCTTTTACAGAGCCTTTTCCCTTATAGATTATAAATTTTACAAGATATTGAGTATAGCTCCCTGTGCTATACAGTAGGTCCTTGTTAATTTTCCATTTCATACATAGTAGTGTGTGTATATTAATCTCAAATCCCTAATTTATCCTTCCCCATCTTTTCCATTTGGTAACCATAACTTTGTTTTCTAAGTCCGTGAGTCTTTTTCTGTTTTATACATAAGTTCATTTGTATCATATTTTAAGATTCTACATATAAGTGATATCATATATTTGTCTTCTCTGACTTCGCTTTGTATGATAACCTTTAGGTCCATCCATACTGCTGCAGATGGCATTATTTCATTCTTTTTATGGCTGAGTAGTATTCCATTGTATAAGAAGTATTCCACATCTTTTTTAGCTATTCTTCTGCCAATGGACACTTAGGATGCTGCTGTCTTGGCTATTGTAAATAATGCTGCTATGGACACTGGGGTGCATGTAATCTTTTCAAATTCGAGTTTTCTCTTGATATTTGCCCAGGAGCACAATTGCTGGGTCATATGGTAACTCTATTTTTAGTTTTTTAAGGAACCTCCATACTGTTCTCCATAGTGGCTATACCAATTTACATTTCCACCAACAGTGTAGGAAGTGTTCCCTTTTCTGCACTCCCTCCACCGCATTTATTATTTGTAGACCTTTTGCTGATGGCCATTCTGAGTGGTCTAAGGTGGTACCTCATTGTAGTTTTGATTTGCGTTTCTCTAATAATTAGTATCGATTATTATTTTATAGTATAGTTATTTTAGAGTATAGTTCCCTGTGCTGTACAGTAGGCCCTTGTTAGTTATCTACTTTATATATAATAGCATGTATCAGTTAATCCCAAACTCCTAATCTAGCTCTCCCCTACCTTTTCCCTTTGGTAGCCATAAATTTGTTTTCTATATCTGTGAGTCTATTTCTGTTTTGTAAGTAACATTTGTAATATGTATATATACATAAATATACACATATATATGTACATATATACAAAATACACACACACTCACACATCATCTTTATCCATTCCTCTGTCAATGGACATTTAGGTTGCTTCCATGTCTTGGCTATTGTGAATAGGTAGGTACTAAAAACTTCTAAATCCAACTCTTTCTTAGATACAGTGTTTCTCCATCTATATGGAGATTCAGTGTTCTCCATCAGTCTTTTCAGACTTTGATTTCAATCTAGGTGCTTAAATCTCTAAAGAGTGTATGTGAAAGCACTTCCCTCTAATTCCTACAGATTTCATAAAGGTAACTGAAAATACTGAGGTTGCATTCCTTTGCCAGGTAAAGCAATGAAACAGCTTTCTTCTGCAGGATCTTCTAGCATTGGAGACAAGAAAACAGCACATGTGCAACATGTTTGCATAGCAAGCACAAGATATCATGCTAGAATTTGCAGATGTGTGCTTTGTGTTCTGTGCTGTGTCATTAATGAGAGACCTCCAAAATGAAAGTAAATTTTCAGTACTTTTAGATCTTGGTTTGGTTGATTCTTATACAGATTTAGGCTGTTTTTCTGTGGGAATTTTTGGGCTTTTAATTATTCTCTTTTAATTTTTTAATGAGCTTTCAAATATATAACTTTCAGAAATATTAAATCAGAAATTTCATAGCTTGTATGTATTTTCAGAACTGGTATAGTTTCTCTATATGTATTCTCTACTATGTATCAAGAGGTAAGTATAATAATTCAACTACTGCTTTGTGGGTTGATAGTTTCTTATTGAAACTTTTGTGCTGCAGACCAACAGCTTAAAAGAAAATTGTTTCTTCCTGTATTTCCCTCCCAAGAAGTGGTATAACACTATATTTTGAACTGTTGAGGATCTTGCAATGAAAGTTAATGAATTTAAACTCTATTATTCCAAAGATATACATTAAGCTCTCTAGTAGGGCTATGAAATTGGATTTTAGATTCTCTATTAAATTGTAACACGACAGCCCCAGTGAAGCATTTGAACCCAACATCATATGTCAGAGAGAATGTCAGGACACAATAGAATGTGCTTATTTTCTGCTGTTGCAATGACAACATCTCAAGATTTGGGGTGAGTGTTTGCATCGTATATTCTATACATGGGAGCTTTTGCTATAAGAATAACACATTCCAATCCAAAACCAGTTCCTCTTTGGTCAGTGAAAGCCAGAACATTGCTGAGGATAAAATCCATATTAAATGAATGATTCCAGACTTGGCAGAGCTCAGTATTCCCTTCCTCAGCAAATGTTTATTCAGAAACAGTCTTTGAGATATATTTTGTGTCAGGTTGAAAAATTATTCCCCGCAAGATGGGGATGGCGCTTTGCATTCGCCCTCAATGGCATATAATCTGTCCATGGAACCAGCAGAAAGATTATCCCATCTTGTCTGTTGCTTCTATTAATCAGTGTCACTGTCTAATGCTTTAGAGAAGAATATCTTTATTTTTCTCTTTCAGGGGACCTTTTGTGATCATGTGAGACTGAACCAACTTATTCCAGAAGGCCATTTTAAAAACATTCCCTTTAATTTTGAGTTCAGAAATATGGGTTACATATTCTATCATGTGATAAGGGAGTTTCTTTTTTTTCCCTTCAGGGAGTTTTATTTTCAGGTCCCTCTCTCTGCCCATGTAGTCATGTTTTGATTTCAAACAAGCTGAAAATTATCTTCCAATTTTAAGTGACTCATCAAGCTAAAAGAGAAATCCTTAAAGAGATTTTCACTCTCCTAGTTGAACTAGAAGAAAAATGTAAATATAAAATAGTTTGGAATGACTTCAATAATGTTCAGCATCTGTAGATTAAAATAGCAAAATCTTCAACTAAATATTATCAGTCCATTAATTTCTCTCAAATTTATAATTTAATCCCAGTGTTTTGATTCCATTTTGCCTTTTTTTTTTTCTAAAGCAAAAGCACTTCTCATAGTTACTACAAAAGCCTCTTGGGAGAAAAAAAAATGGACACAAAAGGTCCAAAAGAGCTTTGAAACAAAAGAATAATGAACAACAGTTGTGCAGCACCAACTTGTCAGGTCACAACGATCACAAGAGTACTGAACAGATCCAGAAATTATTAGAGAAGCCCCCCCAAAAAACATTGTTCAAAAGTACCATTGATTGAGGTTGTCTCTCTTGCTAGTGGGTTAATTTTGTTCTCTAGGTAAGAGGTAAGCCAAAGACACTGTGATAGCAAGCGTTCTGCTCACCAGATGGCCACATGCTCCTCTCCATTTCCCAGCCTCCTTTGCTGTTGGCTAAGGTCATGCTGTTAATTAAGATCCACGAGATGTATCCAGAAATGATTCAAGCTGTTTCCATACCTTGCTTTTAAAAACATCCTGCATAATCTAATAGCTCTTTCTCTCCTTGCCCTTTGTGAATGTGAATGCCACATGTTGCAGATGATGACTGCAATTTGCAACCATCTCTGAATAACTCCTTAGGAAAGACTACCTTGAAAAATAACCATTTGTTGCATTAAAAAAAAAAAGCCCTGGAGTTCCCCTTGTGGTTCAGTGGATTAAGGATCCAGTGTTGTCTCTGTGAGGATGTGGGTTCCATCCCTGGCCTCATTGAGTGGGTTAAGGATCCTGCATTGCCATAAGCTACAGTGTAGGTCGCAGATGTGGCTTAGATCCAGTATTGCCAGGTCTGTAACATAGGCCACAGCTGCAGCTCCGATTTGACCCTGGCCTGGGAACTTCCATATACTGCAGATGTGGACATAAAAAGAAGAGAAAAAAACTGATAGCATTTTTATGTTTTTAAAAAAGAACTAAGTCTATGTATTTCCTGCCTTAGACAACCAATTTTCATCTTATTTGGCTCTTTAAACATTTATTGATAATTTAATTTAAAAATGATCATTAAAAACAAGCTATAATATATATTTTGCTTTTTAGGGCTGCATCCACAGCATATGGAGATTCCCAGGCTAGGGGATAAATCAGAGCTGTAGCTGCTGGCCTACGGCACAGCCACAGCAACACAGGCTCTGACCCATGTTTATGACCTACACCACAGCCCACTGTAATGCCAGATCCTTAACCCACTGAGCAAAAACAGCGATCGAACCTGCATCCTCATGGATGCTAGTCAGATTCGTTGACTACTGAGCCACGACGGGAACTCCAAATCTGTAACATATTTTGAAAAATACCATATGCTTAGTTATCAAATCTCAGGTTTGGGAAAACTGCTCTAAACAAGAAAATAATAACAATAATTCCCAATAAAAAGGTCATGTGATTCATAGTCTGTTCTTTCCTAGGTTTTCCAGGGCAATTTTGACAATGATACACACAGAAAGAACGTCATCGACCCTCCCATCTACGCACGGCACATAAGAATCCTTCCTTGGTCCTGGTATGGGAGGATCACGCTGCGGTCAGAGCTGCTGGGCTGCACAGAGGAAGAGTGAGGAGACCCCAGACCCCATACCCCTCCTCTCCATTTCCCTACAGTATCTCCATGGAATGAACTCTGCAAAATCTATAGGAAACTGAATGGGATTTTTCAGGAGAATAATGCTCAGATTATGGTAGGCCATCAGCTGTCTTCTTAAGGAGGTCTAAGCCTGCCTTTTCAATGGTTTGATTTGATTTTTATAGTTTAAATTTCTTAAGCAACAACTCATTAATTCTGAATTACTCTTCTCATTGTTTTCTGACTTATACTGGCTGAAATATATTATGCAAAGTAGCACTCTTGTGATAGCAAGGGAGAAAAAAATCTCATAGTTATCAAATAAAAGCAAGAATTGTTACAGCTTTCATAATCAATACTCAGCTTATTCTTATAAAAGGAATACTGCAATGTTAGCAATAATTTTTCCCTTCTGTATTGACTCTATATTATCCTAATTATTTCCCCGTGCCTACCACACTGTCAGTGTTTATAACCAAATTTTGAAGAAGAATCTGTAACATGCAGTACTAACTGATATTATAATTTCCTTTCTTTACTATTTCTAATCAGAGATTATGTGATCTGTTTCTTTTTGTTGTACTCCATTTTCTACATATTGCATATTGCCTAAATAAGTCCACATTCTTCCCAGTTGACTTTTATCCTATTATTTGCCTAAAGGAAGTGCCATGTTTGTGTCTGTGTATGTATATATACACACAGAAACATGTACAAAAATATGAAACATGATTGACTATCAGTAGGCTGATCATATTTAACCAATAGATTGTTAAGGTCCTGTGCAACACTGCTCAGTATTTCTTGTTTTTGAAGGAACCTATACGTATATAATTTCTAAATACTTCCTTTATAAAGAACCCAGTACTACCATTTTGCAAAATAAACAAAATTCCATTAAATTTCTTTAAAACAAAATTTAAAGCTTTGTTTTGATGATATTTACATAGCCTTATCTTTAAAATAATAGAATAATAGATTATTTGCATATTAAATTTTTTTCACAAATATTGACATAGTGCTGCATAGCTTGGCCAAGCATACTCATCATTTTTTGTTCATCTCTATATTTCCTGTGAAACTGGAATTTTATTGAGGTTGGAAACTGGTGGTGGTTTCTCAGGAAAGCACAGAATGTAGATATTTGTGAGAAGTATTTTACTAATAACAAAGTAGTAAATCATTTTCAAGATGAAATGGATTTCTATTTATTTTGCTTCAAAGGTCCTAAAAAATGGGCAGTTATCATAGCGATTTGTTATTGATAATGGAGGTTTCATTGACATTCTCTCAAATTAAAGTTCATACTGCCTCCATCAAAGTCCTCAACATCTAATTCATAAGCTTTACTACTATTTGTTTCATAAGGCTTAGACCCAGAATTACTGGGGTTTTAAATTAAGGGTCCTGGAAAAGAAAGTATGGTACATGTACAAAATGTTAAGGTCCTGTGCTTTTTCTTTATTATTTGTGCTGCATAACAAAAGCCACTAGACTGTTACTGTCTTGTCTGTCCATGTGTTAACAGCATTTCTTGATGATGTATATATGGAGGGGTCTTCAGTCACAGTGAAGAATCTAAAGAGAAAGTCAATCATAATGGCATTTTTAGTAAGAACAAAATATGGACTGACTGGCTACGTATTTATCCTGTGCCGACATGCTTTCTACTTTAGGCTCTTGTTATAAAATAGTTGATTTGAAGCATCTGAAATGGTGATCAGTTTTTAGCATCTTTCAAAAACAAAATTGTCATATCATCACTAGAACCTTTTTAAGAGAAAAATTAATTCCTAATTTAAACTTAATTTGCTAAATTTCACAGGCTTGTTAAGAATAATTACTTAGGTCCAAAGATATAGACACACTTACTTATTGTGTAGTCAATGGCCCCTATTTCTTTAAAAATTTACTGTCCCACCAAATTTCTAGCCATTTTCCCTTGTAGGCTTTGCACAATTTTTGATTCTTAACAGAGTGTTTTTAAAATTATGGCTAAGTTTTTGTGATAATTTACTTTCTTAAAATTATGTATGGCTTCTTGGAGTTCCCACTGTAGTGTAGGGTTAATGATCCAGTTTGTCTCTGTGGAGATGCTGGTTTGATCCTGGCCTAGTGCAGTGAGTTAAGAATCCAGCATTGCTGCACCTGTGACATAGGTCACAGCTCCACCTAGGATTTGATCTCTGGCCTAAGAACTTCCATATGCCACAGGGATAGCCAAAAAAGAAAAAAAAATTACTTGTGGCTTCCTATGATGTTTTGAATATTGTTTTATTGATAGTTTTTCCCAAAACCAATTTTTCTAAGGGTATTTGTTACAATTTTGTTACTTTTAGAAATACATTGAAATGGCTTTCTCTTGCACATTTTTTCTTTGCTTTATGCTTTTCAGCAACATGGCATATCATGGGATATCTCTTTATACTATGATGCCCCAAATTAATGACAACAAAGGAATTCCCGCATGTGGAAATGTTAATAATTATTTTGAAGTAGTATATAGCTTTTGTGTCATTTGTATCAATGACATTGAATTGAAGCAAATTTGTTATATATAAATTCACAGTAAAACAAGTAAAATCTTATAACCTGAATGCACAGAAGAATCACCTAGCCTCTGGGAGTTCCCGTCGTGGCACAGTGGTTTACGAATCCGACTAGGAACCATGAGGTTGCGGGTTCGGTCCCTGCCCTTGCTCAGTGGGGTGACGATCCGGCATTGCCGTGAGCTGTGGTGTAGGCTGCAGACGCGGCTAGGATCCCATGTTGCTGTGGCTCTGACGTAGGCCGGTGGCTACAGCTCCGATTCGACCCCTAGCCTGGGAACCTCCATATGCCACGGGAATGGCCCAAAGAAATAGCAAAAAGACAAAAAAAAAAAAAAAAAAAAAAAGGGTCACCTAGCCTCTACCATGTTGAGGATAACATGCTAATTTTATAATCTATGAAATTACAGTTTTAAACATCTCCATTTATCTACATCTTATTAAAAGCATTTACCATAATCACTAATTCTAAGTTTTGGTTTGACTTTCTCTTTCTGAATGGCTTCATAAAGGTTGATGTGAATTTTGAAGACTTGGGGTACTAATGATTGTAATTGCTAATCAACAAATTATGAAATATAATATTCATTGCGGGCATCTGATGTGTCAGTAAGTACTGAAATTACTAAGACACAATCTCTTCAAACTTTCAAGCTGTGTAATATTCCAATGTTGGTTTCTTTCTTTGTATATATACTTAAATCACGTAGGATGTTGTAAAAGCAGTATGACCTTGTCTAGTCTTCAAAGTTAAAATAAACTTTTGAAAATCTGGGATAGTTTTGAAGCAGTTGTAATCAAACACATTTGTAAGAATACACAGATTATCTGAATGTGAATACCTACTACTTTAACTACATGCTGGTTTACTTTTTCTTTGTACAGGAAAATTAAACAAGTACAAAAAAAAAAAATCACAATAGCCTTCAAGTGTACATTGATAACAACTAAATCGGCCTTTTCAAAATTATTAAAATATATGCAATTTCTCCTGCTCCTTTTAGCTGTGGAAATTTTATTGGAATACTAATAACCCAAAGTCATTTTTTTTTGCCTCATGAATATTTAAAGTCTTGTGCTCCAGAATTGATCTGCCCATTGTTAAGCAGATGCTACTGCTGTTATTTCTATTGTTTTTTAAGTACATGATTCTCCAGAGTATAATGAAGAGATCTAATCAATAGTAAGCAATAACACAAACACTAATAATATATTTATCTACGTAACTTTAGCTTCTGCTTAAAGAAAATAATATTCTTAGCTTCTTCATAAACCCTGTTTCAGCCTCTCTGAAAGTCACTGGTAAAATACTGAGTCCGAATACTTTCCCACATTTTAGATATTTTCTTAGGATTCAAAAAATTTAGGGAAAAAACCTGAGATACTAAATCTAGACTCAGTTGAGCTTCAGTGAATCACGGACAGTTCTTGTACTAACTTATCATATATGTTTATGTATTCATACATGTTCCTGTTTAACTTCATTTAATGTGAATAGTTCAATGGGGTTCCCTAGCTCACCTAATTTTCTCAAACACACACAAATGTGTTTATATTAAATACAAGCAATTATACATGTTTTTTTCAATAAGTCAATAAAGAACTATAACAACATCTATATACAGGGTAAAAATGCATTATGATAAACAGAATAATTATTCAACAGAAACTTCTCAACTATGAGACTTTAAAAATTACCAATTTAAGATGAAAAAATCATTAAAAAATTCCAAGGAGAAAGTCTGATCATGTTGAAGCTTTGTTTTAAAAATCTTTTAAGAATAACTTAATGAAGGAAAAATAGTCTCTTTACATAACCTAAAATTTTAAAACATCCAGCACTTCAGCTTTGAGTACATGATTAAAGCGAAGATTTTGGTAAAACATTCATGTTTACTGTCAGAAATGCCATGCTTTCTCTCTTCCCAAAGGCAAGTTTAAAACAATATTAAGAATAGAGTTAGTGTGTTATTTTTTGTGAAAATTATTGCCAAAAGCTTTCTTTGAGATGCAGAAGGACCCTTTTACCTGAGCAGTTAAAATAGAGAATTAAACCACTCTTCTAGGTGAGAAATAGCTGAACTACCCTGAAAGCGAATGCATTGTCATTTGTCTTTACAAAGAAAGAATACCTAGGGTAGGTAGCAATTTTTCTCTTGGTTTGGAAGGGGGAAATAGGATTCCGTGATTCCCCTGCAGTAAGTGGCTGTAATTCATATTGAATGTTTCAACAGTGCCACCAGATAAAGTATTTTCCACAGTAGGCAAGTGGCACTTACTCAAAGAGTTATTTCTATTAGATGAATTTGGTAGCAGAAATATGAAAACGTTTTGGAAAAGGCTCCTCATTTAGTTGTTTTTGCATATCTTGGCAGGAGATTATTGCACCATATGAGAACACTAATGTTATGGAAATATGGTATAGGAGCATCAGTAAATGGTCACCATGTGACATGATTAAGCATTTGCATATGGTGACTGCCTGTAATTTAACATCCTCAAAGGCATGAACCACACGCTCTTTCATATTTCCCTTATTTATCTAAAATCCCCATAGCACCATTCAATATGCCCACATATAAATATGTCAATAACGATGATGAATGGCCCCATAAGCTCAACCTGCTGCCACATGGAAAAGAAGTAGTAGGATGGTACATTCAAACTCACATCCCCCACAGCCAGAGTGGAATCAGCTCTGTGAGCACTTTCCATAGAGGATTAACAGGAAGACAACTGGGAGTAGGCTGTGTGCATATGACAGAGAAGGAATGTTTTCAGTGATAAATGACGTAGATGACAACTGGAAGATACACTTGTACATATTTCATAAATTTACCTCTTTTTAGAAATTTAAAGAAAAATAATAATAACAGGCCTTGCCTTTCCAGAAGAGAACCCACAGCAAGCCAGCAGCTCTGGCAGAGATTATCAGTACAGCATTTCTCAAGCCTGATGGCATTTTCCACCTGGATCTGGGAAAGAAGAATTGAACAGAGGGGTTAAAAATGGTCACTCACAAAGGAAGCACTAAATAATCAACTGCAACAGTTTAACTTCCTCAGTTCTCAAGTTTCCTAGGTAATGATGTGGATTTTTTAAAAAATAGTAGAAGCATCTTGCTATGATTGGAAGTTATGTCCCTCCACCAAAATTTCATATTTTGAAATCCTAATCCCCAAAGGTGAGAGTGTAGTAGCTGGGACTATGGTATCATGAGAGTGGAACCCTCATGAATGGGATTAGTGCCCTTACGAAAGAGCCCCTATGGAGCTTCCCAGGCCCTTCTACCCAGTAAGACACTAGGTGTGAACCTGGAAGCTGACTCTCACCAGAAAGCAACCATGTAGGTATCTTGAACTTGGACTTTCCAGCCTCCAGATCTGTGAGCAATCAATTTCTGCTGTTTATATATAAATTACCCAGGCTGTGGTATTTGTTTTAGCAGACCTAACGACCTAAGACCCATCCTTAAAAGAACCTGTTTTTAGTGATATTAATATCTTGATTTGGGAGGTAGACTTTTAAACAATTGTAAAATGTTTTTCAAATTTCCAGTGGAGAGAAATTGGTGGGTTAGGACTTGCATTTGGTTTTCACTTAAATACATTAGGAAAGGAAGAGAGCAGAGGGGGAGGAAAAAAAGGAATAAGTCCATTGTAAAAGTTCTTTCACAAAACACATTTAGTTCAGTTATATTACTGTGTACGTAGGTGTTCTTGATCACAGCACTAATTATTTTTCTTACTCTGAGCCAGCCATAAAAGTTTGAAAACCACTGCAATATGGTCCCTGAACCTCCTTCTAAACAGGTGGCATCTCCTGGCAGCCTGGCATGCTACGGGGCTGATGTGAGATTAGAGCCAGAATTGGATGGATTTTTGTCGATAAGAGGCTTTAGCGGTTGGGTGGGGATAGAGAAGGCATGTGGTGCTGGAAGCCTGAGAGACTTTCAAGAAAACAAAAATACTACACAGAGAACTGTGTGATGCTTCTCTTTGTGGTGGACTAAGCCCTTCTTCCTTTTCATCATAAAATTTTCTAACACAGTAAGTTTTCTGCTATTCCATTTCATTTTTTTTTTTTCTGCTAGGGAAGATGCACCGAGGTGTTGAGTATGACCTGAAGGTGAGTTTGCAGCATGAGCAGAGGCTGCCTGTGGGGACCTGGCACTTGGGGTTGAACATATTGCACATTTATGTACTGTTTTGTTTGAATAAAATTGATGCTTTTTTAAAATAGATTTTTCTATAGTCAATTCTGGTTTAAAAGCCCATAATCTGATACCCCTCCCCATATACCCTTGATCGAACCTTTTAAGCCTATCTTTCAGAAATTCATACTCCTAATTCCATGCTTGAGAGTTTTTTTTTTTTTTTTTTACCTAAACCTAATATCACAAACACTTATGCCTCCAAATGGTGGCATTAGACTGTAATTCACAACCTGTAAAATATTGAAATGTTTTCCCTTTCCCTGGAAATATGAAAAATAAATTCTGGAGTTCCCGTCATGGCTCAGTGGTTAACAAAACCAACTAGCATCCATGAACCCAACTAGCATCCATGAGGACACAGGTTCGATCCCCGGCCTCACTCAGGGAGTTGGTGATCCAGCATTGCAGTGGGCTGTGGTGTAGGTTGTAGGCGTGGCTTGGATCCTGCATTGCTGTGTCTGTGGCATAGGCTGGTGACTACAGCTGTGATTGGACCCCTAGCCTGGGAACCTCCATATGCCATGGGTGCAGCCCTAAAAAAGAGGACAAAATAAAATAAAAGCTAAATTCTTTCATAAGTAACACCGTAGAAAATAATAGTAAGGCAAGGTTAAGATTAGCCAACCTCTTTTTGAAAAATCATTCCTTGAGAAAAATTTGAGAACTATGTAAGGTTTTGGAACTATAAAGATGAAAAGACTCTGACCTTCAGGAACTCAATATCTAGAGGTGAAGGGGGAGGAGACAAGGGAGTCAACAATCATATTGGGCACGGTGACAAAAATATGTTCAAAGTACAAAGAGACATAGGACACAAGCACTCATACCAGTAGATCAAGTAGGTCGGGAAAGTCATTCTGGAGAAGGAATGTCTGAAATGACATTAAAACTTTCTAGTTTAATATGCATGAGCCCTGAAACCTCCAATTTACTATTTATTACAACTCCAGGAAGAAGTGATTAACTAACTTAACATTTCTTAATAATTCTTTTGGAAGATGAGAAAAACAAGCTAAAACGGGTTAGATTTTCCCAGGTTTCAGGGCTCAGGTCTATACCTAGTTCTGATAACATCTCCCTCCCAGTGCAACACTCCTTTTCTTCTTTTAATTCAAAGACTACTGAAAACATCTTTCCTTACCTTCTAGTATGTTAACAACAGAAATGATTTGCCTCCAGACAAAGCAGTCACTGTTTATTCTGCAATTCCTTGTAGTGCCCTAAGAAACTGAATACATCAGGATTACCTGATAAGGTTTTAGGAATAAATGATTAGTGGGGGAAGTGCTGATTACCAATGGATATATGAGGAAAAGCCTCAAATGGTGAACAGCTAGTGGCTACTGAGAGATATATTTGATGGTATCATTTTTAAAGGAGAGTAATAAGCCCAAAATGTCACAGTATCTATTATGACAAGACACAGCAAGTGGTCTATCCCCATGTATAAAGTATGAAATTGTTAATGTAATAATCAAAAATATTTATATTTAAGAAAAATTTGAGAATAGTGTTCAATAGATAAAACAGTTCTTTTCAATTTTAAAACAGAATCCCAAATAACAGAAAGAAGACAAAAACACTAAGCCACTCCTTCTTGAGTTCTAGTTTCCAAAATTTAAGCGTTAACATACTCTTAACTAGCAGAGAAGCTGAGAAGTGAATAATGTTTTAGAAAATAAAGAAGGCATACTAACACAATTTCAGGAACCAACTTCTTAATCATAGATAGATGGCATTATCTTTTTTCATTCCCTGGTGACTTTTCAATTAGCAGAATTAGGAGCTTAGCTAGTGACTAATAACCTTCTGCAACCTCATGTAGTTAATAAATGAAATTTCTATATCTTGATTTAAATAGTCAATTCTCTGTCAATTATTCATCAGTGAACCAGAATAAGCTGAAAGACTCTTAGACAACTGGGATTAAAGGACCATCAACTCTGGATACATTTGTTTAAATGTTTAATTCCCTAGGTTGAATTCATCTAATATCCACTGTGTTCAAGAAAGGATAACACAACCTAAGTCTTTAATACTTTTAATGGCCAATGAATCTTACCCCTAATATTTGCTTTATATCCTTGTCATATATGTATTCCTATTTCTTTTTGAAAAACCATTTTCACAGTAAATAATGCTTTGAAATTTTGCTATACAGGCACTCTCTCATCTAAGAAATTTATTTAGAGTCTACTAAAGGCAAAACAAAAGGACCCATAAAAATATCAAGGATGAAATATACGTCCACAGCATCTGTGTATGCTCACATAGACTGTGCTATGCACAAAGAGGACAGGCCAAGCTATATGAGTGCAGGCTGAAGTCACCTTTTCCATTTGGCAAGCTCAAATCCTAAGGAAGATCTGTCCACAGAAAGTGAATCTGAGTATATCATATTCCCACAAGAGGTTCCTTTTGCTAATTATAATTAGCATCTCACTCTGGGGACAGAGGCTTAATTAGTTTCAATGCATGCTTACAATTTTTTTTTTTTTTTTTTGGCTTTTTAGGGCCACACCTGCAACATATGGAAGTTCCCAGACTAGGGGTTGAAATCAGAGCTACAGCTGCCGGCCTATACCACAGCCACAGCAATGTGGGATCCAAGCTAAATTTCTGACCTACACTACAGCTCACAGCAGTGCGGGGTCCCTGACCCACGGAGTGAGGCCAGGGATCAAACCTGCATCCTCATGGATACTAGTCAGATTCATTTCTGCTGCAACACAAGAACTCCATGCTTAACACTTTCATTAAAGCCAATATTCCAGTATAGGAGACTAACATTATTTTATATTTTTGCAATATATTTAGCCCATTCTAAAAATTGCCTACCCTAGTGTAACCTTAAGCATAAAGCGAAAATTCCAGATTTTGTTTCAATCTCTCCTTCACTGATGGTGCTATAGATCACAAGTTGCACCTGAATTAAGTATGGAGGTCCTCATTTTCTACTCCTTATTCCTACCTTTAAAAGTGGCTAGAAGAGGGGAGCAGCCAAGATGACAGATTAGAAAGACCTAGAGTTCACCAGCTCTCACAAGCAAACCAAAATCACAACTATCTGCAGAACAACTATTGTTAAAATAAACTAGAACCTACCAGAAAAGATTTCCTACAACTAAGGACATAAAGAAGAAACCACGAGTAGATGGGTAGAAGGGGTGGACTTGTTATATAATCAAATCCAACACCCCCCTAAGTGGGTGACCCACAAACTGGAGAATAATTATATTGCAGAGGCTCTCCCATAGGAATGAGAGTTCTGAGCCCTGTATCAGGCTCCCCAGCCCAGGAATACAGCACCAGGAAGATAAACACCCATAGCAAGGCTTAACTGCAGGTTGCCCACAGGAATGGGAGAAAGAGAGACTTCACTCTTTGAGGTGGCACACAAAATCCCACATGCAACAGATCCCAGGATAAAAGAAGTAATTTGTTAGGATCCTGGGCCAGACCTACCTGCTGTCTTGGAGAGTCTCCTATAGAGGTGGGGGGTAGCTGATGCTCACCTGGGAACATGGGCACTGGTAGCAGACATACTGGGGAACATTCAAATGTGTGAACACTGATACTGGTGCCTGCAATCTTGGATCATCAACTCTAAGACTTGGCCCAACCTAGTAGTCAATAAGCTCCAGTGCTGAGATGCCTCAAGCCAATTAACTGGGCAGGGACACAGCCCCACCCATAAGCAGTTAGGCTGTCTAAAGACTCCAGAGCCCACATCCACCTCCAGACATGCCCCTGGACAGAGCCCTGCCCATCAGAGTCCCAGCTCTAGCTCCAACCACCAATAGGCAGATACCAGCCCTTCCCAACAGGAAACATGCACTACCCTTTAGACTATCCTCACCCAAGAGGAGCAGACTTTAGAAGCAGAAAATTACTATCCCACAGCCTTTAGCAAGCCAGACCTGACCCTGAGACCACCTGGGCCCTGCCCTAGTCCAACAGCAGGCCAATGCAAACTTTGGGACACATCAGATCCCAACTCCACTGTATCAACAACTTTCCTGAAACCAACAATCTGCAATGAACTCTGGGATCCCTGGGCCCTGACGCCAGACTTCAGGAATCAGTGCTGCCTGCCAGTCACCTGGCACTTACCCCAGGATCTGGTTTCACCTGCCAGTAGATGGGCAAGAGTCCCAGAGTCTTCAGGATCTTGATTCCACCCACCGCTGATACAGCACTCACCCTGGAGCCACAAACCCTCTGTGGTTCTGAAACCAGCCATTTCATGACCAGGGCCCGCTAAACAGCAGCCAGAAACATCTATAAAAGGCAGGGCCTGGTAACCAAACAAACTAGAGGCCAACCAAATCTATCAGACCACCCATATAGTCAGGTTGCCGCAACAGAACACATGCAGCCTCTCAGAGGGAACCTAAGCATAATGTTTGGGTGTTGATAAAGGAACATAATGCTGGGATGCATAGTATGTCTGCTACACAAAGCCACTTCTCCAAAGTTGAGAAATGTAATTAACCAAGTACATATGTAAAAATATAAATAGCAACTTAGACAAAATAGGGGGCAGAGGAACAAGATAAATCCTTTGTTTCAGACAAAGGAACAAGATAAAACCCCAGAAGAAGAACTCTGGGAAGTGAAGTTAGGCAATTCACCTAAGAAAGAGTTCAGAGTAATGGTCTTAGGGATTATCCATGAACTGAGGAGGAGAATGAAGGCACAGCATAAAAGTTAGAAGTTTTCAACAAAGAGGTAGAAAATGAAAAGAACTAAGCAGAGATGAAGAATAAAATAACTAAAATGAAAAAATACACTAGAAGGGATCAATAGTAGACAGTGATGTAGAAGAATGGATCAATGACAAGAAGAGTAGAGGAAATCATGCAGCTGAACAGAAAAAAGGCTGAAAAGAGGACATTTTAAGAGACTTCTGGGATAACATCAAGCACACTAATATCCAAATTATAGGGGTTCCAGAAAAAGAAGAGATAAAGGGCCTGAGAAAATATCTGAAGAGATAATAGCTGAAAACTTCCCTAACATGGGAAAGGGAAAAGTCATCCAAGTCCAGAAGTGTAGAGTCCCATGCAGGATTAACCCAGGGAAGTACATAACAAGATACATTGTAATCAAATGACAAAAAATAAAGAGAGGTTATTAAAAGCAGCAAGAGAAAAGCAACAAATAATATACAAAAGAACTCTCATAAGGCTATAAGCTGATTTTTTAGCAGAAACTCTGAAGGCCAGAAGAGAGTAGCATGATGTATTTAAAATGATGAAAGGAAAAAACCTACAAACAAGAATATTCTACCCAGCAAGGCTCTCATTCAAATTTGACGGAGAAATCAAAGCTTTGTGGACTAGCAAAAGCTAAAAGAATTAAGTACCACCATACCAGCTTTATGAAAAATGTTAAAGGAATTTTTCTAGGTGAAAAAGGAAAGGCTACAATAAGAAACAGAAAAATAATGAATTGAAAACTCTCACTAGTCAAGGCAAACATATAGCAAAAGTACTAAATAATCCACACACAAAGCTGATAAGGAGATTAGAAGATAAAAGCAGTAAATTATCTGTATCTACAATAAGCAGTTAAGGGATATACAAAACAATTAGATGTAAAATATGATATCAAAAAACTAATTTTAAGGGGAAGAGAGTATTTTTTAAATGCATTTGACATGAAGAGAGCAAAAACTTAAGACAGATAGATATAAAACTGCTACACAAAACACTCATGTAACCGTAAACCAAAAGTCTCTAATAGACATACACACACACACAAAGAAATCCAAGCATAAGACTAAAGACAGTCATCATATCATAAAAGAACAAATGAAGAAAGGGAAAAGAGAGACCTACAAAAACAAATTGAAAATATTTAGCAAAATGGCAGGAGTTCCCCTCATGGCTCAGGAGTAATAAACCCGACTAGTATCCATGAGGATGTAGGTTTGATCCCTGGCCTCACTCAGTGGGTTAAGGATCCAGCATTGCTGTGAGGTGCAGTGTAGTTTGCAGACATGGCTCAGATCTGGCATTGCTGTGTCTGTGTTGTAGGCTGGCAGCTGAAGAACTGATTGGACCCCTAGCCTGGGAACTATCATATGCCATGGGTGCAGCCATAAAAAGACAAAGAAGAGAAGGGAAGAGAAGATAAAGAAGAAAATATTTAACAAAATGGCAATAAGAACATGCATATCACTATTTTTTTTTGTCTTTTTCTTTTAGGGCCACACCAACAGCATATGGAAGTTCCCAGGCTAGGGGTCAAATTGGAGTTGCAGCTGCTGGCCTATACCACAACAATGCAGAATCTGAGCCACATCTGTGACTTACACCACAGCTTATGGCCACACTGGATCCTTAACCCACTAAGTGAGGCCAGGGATCAAACCTGGGTCCCCCAGGATACTAGTTGAGTTCATTATCTGTAGCCACAATGGGAACTCCCCTAATTACTTTAAATGTAAATGGACTAAATGCTCCCAATGAAAGATGTAGACTGGCTGAATGAATACAAAAACAAGACCCACATATATGCTGCCTATAAGATGCTCACTTCTAGAGAAAAGAGACATAAAGAGATAAAGTGAGGAGATGGGAAACTTTACTCCATGCAAATGGAAATTAAAAAAACAAAACAAAACAAAACAAAACAAAAACCAGGGAGTTCCTACTGAGATGCAGTGGGTTAAGTTTCTGACTGCAGGTCACTGTAGAGGTGCAGGTTTGATCCCCAGCCCAGTGCAGTGAGTTAAAGAATCCAGCATTGCCACAAGTGAAACATAAATCACAGCTGTAGCTTGGATTCAGTCCCTAGCTAGGAACTTCCATATAGTGTGGGTGTGACCATAAAGAAAAAGAAAGCTAGAGTAGCAATACATATAACAAAATAGACTTTTAAAAAACAATGTTAGAAGAGAAAAAGAAGAATACTTCATAATGACCAAAGGATTAATTCAAGAATAATATTTAACAATTATAAATATCTATTAACCCAGCATAGGAACACCTTAATATATAAGGCAAATATTAACAGACATAAAAGGAGAAATTGACAGTAACACAATAATAGTAGGGAACTTTAACAGCCTGCTTACATTAATGGACAGGTCATCAAGACAGAAAATCAATAAGGAAACATAGACCTTAAATAACACATTAGATCAACTGGACTTAATTGATATATACAGAGCTTTTTGTCCAAAAGCAGCTGAATACACATTCTTTTCAAGTTCCCATAGACCATTCTCCAGGATGGATCACATGCTAGGTTACTAAACAAGCCTTGGTAAATTTAAGAAAACTGAAATCATATCAAGCATCATTTGCAACCACAACACTATGAAACTAGAAATCAACTATAAGAAAAAAACTACAAAAACTAAGGCCCATGGATGCTAGACAATATGCTACTAAACAACCAAGGGGTCAGTGAAGAAATCAAAGAGGGAAATCAAAAATTATTTAGAGGCAAATGAAAAGATAATGATGAAAAGCTTAGGGGATACAGTAAAAGCAGTTCTGAGAGGGGAATTTATAGCAATACAAGCTTACCTCAGGAAACAAGAAAAATCTCAAACACCCTTAACCATACACCTAAAACAAATAGAGCAAGAAGAATAAATAAAACCCAAAGTTAATAGGTAAGGCATCATAAAGATCAGAAAAGAAAGAAATGAAATAGAGAATAAAGAAAAAAATGGAAAAGAGCAATGAATTTAAAAGTTGGTTCTTTGAAAAGATCAACAAGATTGATAAACCTTTAGCCAGACTCATCAAGAAAAAAGGGGAGACAGTCCAAATCAATAAATCAGCAATGAAAAAGAAGTTAGAACCAACACCACAGAAATACAAAGGATCATAAACAACTACTACACAACTATACAGCAATAAAATGGACAATCTAGAAGAAATGGGCAAGTTCTTAGAAAGGTACTATATCCAAAGACTAAAACAGTAAAAAATATGAAATATGAACAGGTCAATTCCCAGCACTTAAAGTGAATCAGTAATTTAAAATCTCCCAAGAAACAAAAGTCCAGGACCAGATGGCTTCTTGGGCAAATTCTACAAAACATTTGGAGAAGAGTTAACACCTATTATTTTGAAACTATTCCAAAAACTGCAGAGGCAGTAACACTTCTGAACTCATTCTATATAACCACCATCATGCTGGTAAAAAAACAGACAAAGATATCACAAAGAAAAAAATATATAAGCCAATATCACTAATATACAGAGATGCAAAAATTCTCAACGAACTGTCAAACTGCATCCAACAATACTGCTGTGTAGCACTGGGAACTATGTCTGGTCACTTATGATGGAGCATGATAATGTGAGAAAAAAGAATGTATATGTGCATGTGTAACTGGGTCACCATACTGTTCAGTAGAAAATTGACAGAACACTGTAAATCAGCTATAATGGAAAAAAAATGAAATCATTATATTAAAAAAAAAGTATCATATACATTGATCAAGTGGGATTTAGCCCAGGCATGCATGGATTTTTCAATATCCACAAATCAATCAAAACATATGATCATCTAAATGGATGCATAAATAGCTTTTTGATATGGTTCTGCATTCATTTATAACAAAACTCTTCAGAAACTGGGCATAGAGGGAACTTAATCCAACATAATAAAGGCCCTACATGACAAAGTTACAGCTATCATCACACTCAGCGGTGAAAGGCTAAAAACATTTCCTCTAACATCAGGAACAAAACAAGGATGCCTATTCTCAACATTTTTATTTAGCTTAGTTTTGAAGCTTCTAGCTACCATAATCAGAGGGGGAAAAAAAGAAGTGGAAGGAATATTCATTGGAAAGGAAGAAGTAAAACTGTCACTGTTTGCAGATGGTATGATACTACACATAGAAAATCCTAAAGACACCACCAGAAAGCTATTAGAGCTCATCAGTGCATTCAGTGAAGTTACAGGGTACAAAACTAATATACAGAAATCTGTTGCATTTCCATACATTAACAATATAAGAAAGAGAAATTAAGGAAACAATTCCATTTACCATTGAATCAAAAAGAATAAAATACCTAGGAATATACCTACCCAAGGAGGTAAAAGACCTGTGCTTGCAAAATATAAGACGATGAAAGAAATTGAATATGACACAAATGGATGTGAGGATACATTTTGTTCTTGGACTTGAAAGAATCAATATTGTTAAAGCAACCATAATACCTATAGCAATCGATAGATTCAATTCAATCTTATCAAATTACCAATGGCAATTTTCACAGATCTATAACAAATAATTTTAAAATTTGTATGTAAGCACAAAAGACTTCCTAATAGCCAAAACAATGTTTAGAAAGAGGAACAGAGCTGAAGGTATCACATTCCCACACTTTAATATATACAATAAGACTATAATAATAATAGATTGTGGTACTATTATAAAAACAGAGACATAGATCAATGGAACAGAAAAGAGAGCCCAGAAATAAATCCATGCACTTATGATCAATTATGGTCAGATAATTTACAAGGAATACAAGAATATACAAAGGAAAAAATATACAATGGTAGGAAAAACAGTCTCTTCACTAAGTGGTAGTGAGAAAACTGGACAGCTAAATGTAAAAAAATGAAATTAGAACAGTCTCTAACACCATACACAAAAATAAAATCAAAATGAATTAAAGACCCAAAAGTCAGACTGGATACTATAAAACTCCTAGAAGAAAACATAGGCAGAACACTCTGACATAAATTTTAGTAATTTTTTTTGATCCATCTCCTAAACTAATGGAAAAAAAGCAAAAGTAAACAAATGGAAGCTAATTAAACTTAAAAGTTTTTGCACAGCTTTTAAGGAAATCACAAACAAAACAAAAAGACAACCTACAGAATGGAAGAAAATATTTGCAAACAATGATACCAACAAGGGATTAATTTCCAAAATATACAAACAGCTTGTACAACTCAATAACCAAACAAACCCAATCCAGTCCAAAAAATGGTCATAAGACATAAATAGGCATTCCTCCAAAGAAGACAAGCAGATGGACAATAGGTACCAGAAAGATGGTCATCCCTGCTATTTATTAGGGAAATACAAATCAAAACTACAATGAGGTATGACCTCACACAAGTCACAGTGGCTGTCATCAAAAAGTCTATAGATAATAAATGCTGGAGAGAGTGTGGAGAAAAGGGAACACTCCTATGGTGTTGGTGGGAATGTAAATTGGTTCAGCCACTATGGGGAACAGTATGGAGTTTCCTTAAAAAAAGCAGAACTACCATATGATCTTACAATTGCAGTCCTGGGCATATATCTGAAGAAAACCATAATTTGAAAAGATATATGCACCCCAATGTTCCTAACAGCACTATATACAAGAGCCAACCTAAATGTCCATCAACAGATGAACAGATAAAGAAGATGTGGTATATTTATACAATGGATTGTTACTCAGCCATTTAAAAAAAAATGAATGCGATTTGCAGAAATATTTGGATGGACCTAAAAATTATCACATTAAGTGAAGTAAGTCAAAGACCAGTATCATATGATATCATATATAGAAAGTCTAAAAAATGATACAAATGAACTTATTTACTAAACAAAAAGAGACTCATAGATTTAGAAAACAAACTTATGGGGGAGGGATAAATTAGGAATTAAGGATTAACAAATGCACTCTATTGTATATATACTAGATAACTAAGGAGGATCTATTGTATAGAATAGGAAACTGTACTCATTCTGTAACAGCCTATATGAGAAAGGAATCTGAAAAAGAATGTATACATACAATTGATTGACTTTGCTATACACTTGAAACTAACACATTGTAAGTCAACTATACTTCAATTACGGACAGTGTATATATGTATGTGGTGTGTGTATGTACTTTAAAAAGTGTCTAGAATGTGGAAAACAGTATGGAGGTTCCTCAGAAAACTAAATATAGAACCAGCATATGATCCAGCAATCCCACTCCTAGGCATATATCTGGACAAAATTTTCATTCAAAAAGATACATTCACTCCTGTGTTCATTGCGGCACTATTTGCAATGGCCAAGATATGGAAAGAACCTAAATGTCTATTGGCAGATGGTTGGACTAAGAAGATGTGGTATGTACATACAATGGAATACTACTCAGCCATAAAAAAGAACAAATAATACTATTTGCAGCAACAGGGATATAATTAGAGATTCTCATACTAAGTGAAGTCAGTCAGAAAGAGAAAGACAAATACCATATGATATCACTTATATGTGTAATATAAAATATGGCACAAATGATCCTTTCTAAAAAATAGAAACAGACACACATGGACAACAGACTTGTGGTTGTCAGGTGGGAGTGGGGGAGGAAGTGGGATGAATGGGGAGCTGGGGGTTGGTAGATACAGACTATTACATATAGAATGGGTAAGAAATGAGGTCCTACTGTATATCACAGGGAACTATATCCAACTCTTGGGGTAGAAAATGATGGAAAGTAGTATGAGAAAAAGATTGTGAATATATATACATTGATATATATACATTAATATATAAATACGTATGACTGGGTCACTGTGCTCAACAGTGGAATTTGATACAACACTGTAAATCAACTATACTCTAATAAAAAAATTTTAAAAACAGCTAGAATAGTTACAGTAAGGATGTATCAGGTGAGTGACATACCAGAGAGAAAAATAAAAACAAAAATTGTAGAATCTTATTTATTCATTCAATAAGTTACTATTAAGTGGCTACTCGATATAGCTTGACTTGCAGACCCACATACCTAAGTTGATATTTTGCTGAATGCAGAGAGCTTGCTAATAATGTTAATAGCATTTGGAGCACCAAAGGCAGAATAAGGAACTGATGCAAACTCTGTCTCCACACATGCAAAAGTTCTTTTATTGTACTGACTCCTTAGATTAAGTGCCTAAGACCATTATTACTGCCTCTCCCTGAAAAATATGTTGTACCTGATGAAATACTGAATCTTTTGAATTTACCTTTTCATCCTGTCTTCAAAATATTTGAGTTACTTTTTCTTTCAAAGCAGGAAAAAAGCAATTAGAATATTTTACTCAGAAATTTAAGAATGCAAATGAAATCAAATATTTGTATGTTTGCACTATAGTTTATGGTCTCTATTGCATTATTACCAAAAAAAATGGACTGAAAGGCAGAGTGTTTACTTTTGCAACATTGTATTGCTAGGTAATGCCACCGAAACTTTCACTTGAACATTTCCATAAATTAATAGGGGATGAGAGTCACTGATTTATATTCTAAAGGGATATTTAAAATGTTAAAAACACATGTCTCGTAAGTTAGCTTCTGGTTGAAGTAAATTTACTCCTGATAATCCAGGAAAATAAAAGCAATAGTTTCCCAATATAAGGTGTATTTCTTTCTGTTGGCATATCCTTCGGTATTGCCAGAATTTTTGACAAGACTGCCTAAATAAAAATGTAAGTGGCCCCTATCGAAGTCTGAAATAATAACTCTGGCTCAGCTGATACTTAGTTTAGAGAACATTTATTAGAATAGATTCATTCCATTGGAATGGTTAGTTTTATGAGTGAACTTTTAATAAAAATAGTGATCCATTTGAGAGTTGTATTTTTACCTCTGCTATTTCATTTCCCCAAAAAAGAGTAATTCACAGGCTTAAACACTGATATTGTTCAAAGAACAGAAACATACAGATTTTAATATCATTAGCATATTTTAAGTTTGGTGCTTTAAATTGTAAATTCTATTCACAAACCTAAGTCTCCCACTGTATCCCTAGGGAGTGCACCAGACATCCTACAGGATCATTCAGTGTCTGCTGACAAATGCCAAATTCTTCAATTTGGTGGTTATATTTTCCTTACATTGATATAGCCAAGGCACGTATGTGTGCAAATGACTAATAACATTTGTATGGCCAGTTAATGAACCTAAGCTTTCCCTTACCAAAAACGAAATCTCAAGTTTGAGAATCATATATCCCTGAGTTCAAGTATTAAAACCTCTGGGGCGCTTTCTATGAGTTTTTCTCTGGACGAAAAACACACACACACACATATAATAGGTGCTCAGTAAGTTCTGTTTATTTATTTATTTATTTATTTTTGTCTTTTTAGGGCCCCACCCACAGCATATGGAGGCTCCAAGGCTAGGGGTCTAATTGGAGCTACAGCTGCCAGCCTACCTCACAGCCACAGCAATGCCAGATCCTTAACCCACTGAGCAAGGCCAGGGATCAAACCCGCAACCTCATGGTTCCTAGTCAGATTCGTTTCCACTGCGCCACAATGGGAACTCCTAAAGTTCATTTTTTTTATGTGATTTTCCTTTTGTTACTGTGGCAAGCTTACTTTTCACAGACCACAACTGTTTTATTCCAAAATGTTGTTCTTTGTATTTCATCTAATGCCTCCCTCCAAAAAAAGGTAATTTAGTAATTTCCAAGAAAACTCAGTTATTTCAGTGATTTCTAAATTATTTTATGAATTTATTCATTTCTCCACAAATTCACTAATTTCCTCCTGCCAGTCTTTCAGCCTGATGTGAAGCCTAAGTGCCACCATGTTTAGAAGGCCAGGTGAGTTACTGGGACAGGATACCCAGGTCTCCTTTTCATCTAGCATCTGGTGGCATATATAGATTCCTTCTGTCGTATTAATGCCACCTCTGTTGCCATCTATAGCGGTGGCCTTTTCTCCACTGGGCCACTTGCTGCTCCATTATGCTATCAGAAGCTGTTACTCTTTAGCATGGCTCCTCAAACCACTGCCCTCTGCCTGAGCTGACACAGGGCTTTTCTTTCAGTGACTGAGATGAGTCACTAGAATATGGGCTCCATGAGGGATTTCGTGCGCTGCTGAATCTCCGTCCTACACAGACTTCTATTCCCTGTAAATATTTGTTGAGTGAATGAATGAATGAATAAATTAATACAACTTCTTCTGAGATTCTCTTTAGAGAAGAAGAGATGGAGCTGTCCTCAGAACACTCTGCACCCTGATTCAGCCACCTCCACTCTAGGTACCCAAGGGAGTGTGACACAAGTACATTTGCGAAGCCCCCAACTCCCCGCATTCTAAACTGACAGGGAGTTGCAGGTCCCTCCTGCTCGTGATCACAGTACCTACCGAGGGTGAGACAGATCCTGCAGACCCTGAAGACCCTGGACCAAGGCCAAAGTGCTATTTTTTCCCCCACCATTTTCTCCTTCCCTACCAAGCCTGGAGAGTCTCAGGTGTATGGGAAGTAACTCATTCAGCCAGACTTCTTCCCAAATGTGTGCAACACATAGACTCTGGCTTTTCTGCTTGTATTGGAAATTAAAGAATTGGAAGAAGACAACAATAGAAGTTATGAAGGCCTATGAGAAAGGAACACAACAATTAATAATTTCTCTATCACTGAACCACATGCTTAAACAAAAATACAAAACCTCTCGGACCTCAGTCTGTCTATCAGTAACATTAAGGATCTGAGTAACTTGCAACCAGATAAAGCCCTTGCACTCAGGAAGTTTTATTGAATTAAAGCACAATGAATTATGACAAGTATTTTTGTGAGGTTGGGTGTTTTTTTTTTTTGAAGATTTTAAATGGAATTAGCAGGAATTCTATATTTAGTAACTAGATGTAAGATTAAGCAGTTCAAAATATACATGAACATTCTTAGCAATTACATTCTACAGGCAAAAACTCTGAGAAATGATTCACATTTACCAAAAGAAATGATTGTCACATTTATAGTTACAATTTAATGCACTGGACATTGATAAATAAATGATGATAAATGAAAAGCATAAAAATTGTTTTAACATTTCAAGTATTACCACAAAGAATTTCTTTTCTTTTTTTTTTTAACTTTGTGGGGTTTTTTTTGTTTTTTTGGTTTTTTTTTTTTTTTGTCTTTTTGCTATTTCTTGGGCTGCTCCCGCGGCATATGGAGGTTCCCGGGCTAGGGGTCGAATCAGAGCTGTAGCCACCAGCCTACGCCAGAGCCACAGCAACGCGGGATCCGAGCCGCGTCTGCAACCTACACCACAGCTCACGGCAACGCCAGATCATCAACCCACTGAGCAAGGGCAGGGATCGAACCCACGACCTCATGGTTCCTAGTCAGATTCGTTAACCACTACGCCAAGACGAGAACTCCAAAGAATTTATTTTCATTGTACTCTGTTTCTTTCCGTTTGTCTAGTTCCCTCTCCTTCTACCCCTCTCTCTCCATTTCACACCCTCTCCTTCCTCTTGGACTTATTTCTTATTCTGAACTTCTTCCATTTGTAAATTCAGAAATAGCTGGTCAGGCTGAAAATCAAATAACACTTAGAAAAGTTTCATTCATCTAAAGCCATAAGTCTCCTAATTTGTTGTTGTTGTTGTTGTTTTAGTTCAAAAAAAGTTTTGAAAGGAATCATTAATCTGCCCTAACTATCCCATTGTTTCCAAAAAGGGGGGTAAAATTCAAATGTCAAGTTTAACAAACCAAAAGAAAAAAAAAAAAGTTGCAGGCAGCTTGCACTTCAGCCCACAGTGTGGAAAAGCTTGCTGCACACAGAACTCCTTCAGTCCAGCTTGTTCCAGCAGCAACAGCCACCCCTGCAAAGAGCTATTCATAGAGTGGTAGGACTGAGCATCATGGTGGCATCTGCCTAACGTCACAGTGTCCGGGCTGTGCCAACCAGCATCTGAAGTCAGAACCGCCACTGACGCTCCCTTCATTTATTCCACCAAGTGGAAAGCCACCACTTAGCCACATGGAAAGATTCTCGAGAAACTGTTTTCGTGGGAGACTATAGACAGTGTTACTATAGTGCAGTGACCAGTAAATACGGTATTTGTGGTGGAATTGTCCCCTGGGGAATCTGAGAGGGAAAAAAACCCTACACCTGTATTTTTCTCTTGCTCTTTCTCACCCCTGTTTCACCAAAGAAAACAGGGTTTTTAGGTGGGGGAGGATCATAATTTGGACATAGTGGAAATGGGAAATTATATTTGAAGCTCTAAATGTCTTTGTTAAGGGATGTATAGATACTGCCAGATGGGTATGTGTGCAAACAAAATATTTAACAGACTCCCAAGTCATCTAGATGATAGGATTTTAATCTGGCATCAGAAGAGTAAATCTGACTCACCCACTGGGAGCAAAATCTCTGGAATTTCTGGTCTCCTCACATCCCTCCTTTCTGGCTGACAGAGATTTGGGAAAGGGTTCATATATGCTTTTCTTCCCTTTCTATCATCTTGTGGCATCTGCCATTTCCTCCATCATTCTGAAAACCAATTGACCTGGTTTTCCACATTAGTATCATTGCAGCTATTCTTCCACTCTGCCCCAACAAACCCTGTGCTAGAGTCAACACAAACATCCTTTGTTTCTTGCTCAGCTACCTCTCTTACTTACTCAATCAGTAGGCCAATGGCAGGTGCTGATCCTACTCCTGAGGCCACAGTCTTTGCTAGGGCCTCTCTCACCCATGTTTATAGTTCTATATTCCTAAAAACTCTACCTGGAGATAACAGAAATGCCCACTTTCCTGTACTCAAAAATCACCTCCTCATCCAACCATCAAGCATTGCCCCCATGCTTTTCTCCTTTTAAACACTGACCACGTCTTTATTTCTACTGGGCCACTTGTTTTCCCATCCAGCAAACTTGGAAGGAAGGTGGTATTCGTGGCCCTGGCACGCAGAAAGTATTAGTTCTGCAAATCTGCTACCCTATGCAATTCTTTCCTCTCTCCCCAACTTCCCGGAAGCTCACTCAAAGAGCTTCCCCTGGTGGCCATGCTCAGTAAGACAGATCTGACTTGGCAATGGGGAAACAAAGTACAAGCCCTTGTTCAGCAATTCTCCCTACACTACAGATTGTTGCTAGGAGGGATGGAAAAAAAAACACAGAGGTTGACAGAGCATCTCGAAGAAACTAGCAAGAGAGAGAAGGTCTATTTGTTCTTTAAAAATTGAAAGTAATAACTATATCCTTTTAAGACTCCTTATAATAGCATATATTTTGTCAGATCTTTTTTAGGCAAGATTAGTCATTTCACGAGTTATTCCAGTGCTTTATCTTGGAAAATTTGGTCAGGGAGATTGTAAGTCTTAAAAATTTTTTTTTAGGAGAAGGTTAAGAGACTACACATGGGTGAGGAAGGCTGTCAGGGTACTAACTCCATGCATGTGGGGGCTGTTCTTCACAGAGCTGAAAGGATAATTTTGTGTTTTGCAGGTAGAGGAAACTAATTTGGGGGGGAGACTAGAAACTATAGAAAATAAGGCCCCATAAATTCTTCACTGTGGAGGCACTACTGGGGTGGGATGGAGGGAGATGTAGAGGGAAGAGAAATACTCCAGAGTGAGAAAGGGAAGGGTGTCCTTGAGACGGTCATGTTTCTCACAAGCAGTGAAGAGCTCAAAAATATTTGAGAGACACCAACAACAGTACGGAGATAGTGAGGTTTTCCACAGCTCTTACATCTAGGTGTATTTTTCCTGGAACTCCCTGACCACCAAAACCACCAGCACCAAAGTCTGCGATAACAAGTTCCTGCTTCCAGCAATAAAATCCTTTGTTCTGTCTTTTCTGGTCCTTGGTAATGATTTCTCCTCTTAAAGTGTTCCACTGGGAAAGGGGTCAGCCACCTACAGCTAGTGAAACCAGTAGAGTGTGTGTTTGTGTGTGTGTCTGTGTATGTGTGTGTCCTACACTCCTTCCACTCAGGGAAGTATAATTCTTAAATTCCCTCCAAAAAATCAGAACAGACTGTCATCTGTTCAGCAAAAGGCTTGGGGTGTAATGCTAAAAACTCCTGTTGGTATTCTTTTGGTGTGTAATACATTTTGACCACGCGGGCTTTTTTATCTCTGCCGCAGTAACCTTAACCTTATCATTCAGCAGGAGCCAGCTGCCTTCCTTCAGGTGCCATTCTGACAGACACAAAGACAGCCCTCTCCCTTCCTATCACACCCTTATCTCCACTTCCTTGGAGTGAGGAAGCTCTCTTGGGCTATTTACTCTGAGAGGCAGAGGAAAAGTCTTTGCTTCAAAGATTGAGCTGCTATTTCCTGCAGCTAGACCCTGCACAGGCTGGAAGAACACACTGAAGTCAGGAATCAGAAATTCCTTTAGCCTCTACTTTAAATAGTGACATGCACAGAGTCGTTCAAAAGGTGCACAACCCGTATGTTTTATGGCAATATCTACACATTAAAGTAGTGGAAAGTGGACTTAGAAGTGAGGGATAGATTTAAAGCAGAACCTCGTGATTCTGCATGAATTTGACTAGTTTAGACCAGTTTGTTCCAGTTGTGCAGAACCACAGCAATAAACAGGCCATTCATAAAGCATAGAGCGTGTGTTCATTGTGGCAGCATATTTTGCTTCAAATCTTTTAAATTATGCCGTGAAGAATTTGGGCATAAATCCACTTTAAACCCTCACAGTGTCTCAGGGGTGGCCAACATAAAGGTATGTGCCAAAAATGCTGTGTGGGTTAATTTTAAGAACCCTTCTCCTCCACCACTTTTATGATTTTATCCACTACCACCTCCAAACATCTACCTACAAAATTCCATCATCTGCAGTACGATCCACATTTTCCCAAGAACCAACATAATAAAACCTCTTTCTTTTTCTAAATCCAGTCTGAAGCCATTACTTAAGGCATCAGCTTATATTCTCCCAACTCCTGTCTTAGCATGCCACCAAAGAAGATACAGAATACTTGACATTCTCTTTTTATAAGGTCACCAATGCCGGCAATATACGATTTTTGCAACAGTCCATTGTCTCAGGCTGTGTAAGAGGTCAAGGAAAAGAAGTATAATTGACAAATGAATGTTACATAAAATAATAAGGGAGAGCTCTAGTATTTATTGTACTTACTGTGTGCCAGCACTAAAGGAAGATCTTATATATTTATCTCATTTAACTCTTAAAGGAGGCCTGTGAGGTGACAGTGACATTATCTCCAGGTTAAATATGAGGAAGCTCGAGCAGTTTTAAGCAGTCTGCTCCTGTAGAACAGAACCAGGCTATTAATGCATGCATATACTCTGACCTCATAACTCATGTTCTCAACCATTATGTTTAAGTGACAACCTTCCATTCACTCTTTGCACATTCTGCTTTCTCGACTCGAATAAGTTTATTCAGACATTGAAAAAAAAAGATCAAAAATTACACTGTTGGTTTTCATTTCAAGGTTTGTTTTCAAAATCAGTTTGTAACTTTAGGTGTGTGCATTATTTTCCCAATGCCTCCTGCTTTCATATAACCAGAATACATTAAAGTCTAGTCCACAGACCCTTCTCAAAAGGCTTGGATAGTTGGGGTACATCTGAGAAAAGAGTGTTTCTCAATGGAAACTTAAAATGCTAAGATGTATAGATTCTTCATTCACAAATGTTGAAGATGGAGGAAATTAAGCAATTCTTTGTTTGAAGCTAAGCATGGGATAAAGCAGATTAAACTGAATGCATTGGCTGTGACATCATGTGGTCCACACTGAGTGGGACTGCCATAGTTAGATATGTCAGAACAGCAGTGTCAAAGGGCAGCTGTGGATGTCAGATACACAGGAAGACAGCTCCACATCCAGTGTAACAAGACATGCCTGTTTTCAGGGACTACAATGGCCCAGTTCCCTTCCTACCCCTTATGGGGCTACTCTGCAGATTTCCTCCTTATCTTTCAAAGTTCTGGAAACAGACAGGAATGACTGTAGCCCATCAGGGACTGTTTTTCCAGCTTGGTCCAGTAATCAAAGCCATCTGCCCCATGCTGTTTGATTTCCTGGTTTCCCTACCACCATCGTCAAAGGCATTCTAGTTGGGAAAAAAATAAAACACATAAAGTACCTCTGAACCTTCATTCTATTTCTCTTTGCTAAGGGAATGTCAATTTCACTTAGAGTTCCACTCCTCATGAAAGGCAGATTCCTCAGTTTTGTGTCCATCCTGATTATTCACTGTTTACTTTACCTGTAAACAGTTTACCTTCTTAGTAAGGGAGATAAACACAAATAATGCAAAAAAATTATAGAAAATTTCCATCTCTCTCCTCTCTCTCTCTCTCTCTCTCTCTCTCTCTCTCACACACACACACACACACACACACACACACACACACACGCACAGTACTCTAGAAGCCCTGAGGAAGAAGAAATTAAATCTGCCAGGGAAAACTATTCCAAGAACTCCAAGAAAGCAGCACAGAGGTTGTGACGTTAGAACCAGACCTTTAGACCTTGAGAAGGGCAAATGGGAAGCTTTTTTTCTAAATGGAGAGAATAGGGATCAGTATATGTAAAAGTAACAAATGAAGGTATTTTTGGAAGAAAGAGGGGACTAATTGGCTAGAGGAGTGTGACACAGGGCAAGTAACTGGAAATTAAATTGCCAGCATGGACTGAACCTACCTTTGAAAGAATCCTAAATGCTCTGCTTAGAGACATGGACTTATCTTCCAGCAACAGGAAGTCAGTGAAGGGAGTTCCCATTGTGTCTCCGCAGGTTACTAACGCAACTAGGATCCTTAAGGATGCCGGTTGGATCCCTGGCCTCACTCAGTGGGTTAAGGATGTGGTATTGCCATGAGCTGTGGCGAAGTTCATAGATGCGGCTTGGATCTGCCATTGCTATGACTGTGGTGTAGGCCAGCAGCTGTAGCTCTCCATTTAACCCCTAGTCTGGGAACATCCATATGTTGCAGGTGTAGCCCTGAAAAGCAAAAAAAAAAAAAAAAAAAAAAAACAATGGGGAAGGGTGTCAATGAAAATTTTATACGAAGTGTGCAGTATAAAAGTTTTCTACAAAAGTATATACAAGTATATATAAGTAAAAGCCTGAATAGTGGTGTCTTAAACAATATGAAAGTTTATTTCTCTCTCACACAAAGATCTGGGCATAAGCAACCCAATGCTGTCAGGGAAGTGTCATGCTGTTGGGAGTTCCAGGCCTCTTGCCCCTTGTTGCCCTGGCATCTGAACAGGTACCTACAATGTTTGATCCAGCTGCCATGGTCACATCTGCATCCCAACAGGGCAAGGAGGAAGGGGCAGAGGAGGACATAGCCCTTTCCCTGGCAAATCCATAACCCAGAACTTGCACCCATCAATTCATGTCCCCTTGGACAGAATCTAGTCACATGGCCACACCTGGCTACCAGCAAAGCAGAGAAATGCCTTCTTTGGCTAAATTATAGGTTCACCTTAAAAAGAATGAAATGATCAAAACCATGTTTGAGAAACATCAGTTTTAAAAGTGAGTAAAGTGTCTGGAGGGGAGGAGGAGAGCCATTTGGAGACCCTCTCTCTGCCTGGATGTGGGCTGATGATTTTAATTAAAGCAGTAACTGTAGAAAGAGTGAAGAGGAGGACAACAATGCGGGCCAGACCTCAGAAAGACTCTGCAGCTGGCGTATCCAGGATTGAGGCAAGTGTCGCCAAAAGCCTGGCTTCTGCCTACTTTACTGAATTGCTCCACTGAGCAGCAGCCTGAGCACAGCCACTTCAGGCAAATCCTCTTCTGTGATCCCATGTTAACTGACATTCCCTTTGGTCACTGGGAACCCAGTGGCTGTCCCCATTGCTCAGTATCACAGTGCCCTCCTGAGCCCAAAACGGCAAGAGAGGCTTGGGCTTGCTTTATGAGCATGCTGAACAGAGGCAGTAATTAGTGGTAGGATTTTCATACACATCGCCTTTGGGGCCCTTCATTCTACAGAGCGATTCTAGCCATACTGTTATTTTTCAGGCTGACAGTACAATTCACCATGAATTATGAACTCATAAAACCCGTGGTTCACGTCCTTTGGTGGATAGTGGGAAAAGCACAGCCTTCATCCAGCTGTCTGATGCTTCCTAAGATCTCAATTAAGCACGTACATTCATGTTTCACTGCTAATGCTATTTGGCCAGAAGTCAGGATTTCATGTGTGCATGAAAATCAGAATTTAGAACACATTTTTAGGGTAAAGGGGTTATGTACTTTCACGTAACCTTTCACACTCTTGGTGTGTATTTTTATAATCAAATGTGTTTACATTCGCAATTGAGTTATTCAGACTTTGTAAAGACAAATTGATCTTACTCAAGTATCTAGTGTTACTAAGTATATTGAAAAGTTGACACAAAGATTGGACCTCTGCCTAAGAAACAGCTTAACCCCTCCCATCCCAGTGCAAACACTTCCTGTTGCCACTACTTCAAGGCAATAGCTGGACTGGTTTGGCTCAAAAGATTTTCATATCTCTGGTCATCTATGGAATCTGTTTCCTAGGACAATAAGATTCCTCCTTTTTTTTTTTTTCCCTGTCTTCTGTCTTTTTAGGGTTGCGCCCGCACCACATAGAGGTTCCCAGGCTAGGGGTCGAAACAGAGCTACAGCTGCCGGCCTACACCACAGCCACAGCAAAGCCAGATCCAAGCCACATCTGAAACCTACACCACAGCTCACGGCAACGCTGGATCTGTTACCCACTGAGCGAGGCCGGGGATTGAACTTGTAACCTCATGGTTCCTAGTCGGATTCATTTCCGCTATGCCAAGATGGGAACTTCCTTTTTTCTTTCTTTCTTTCTTTCTTTTTTTTTTTTTTTTTTAATTTGTAAGCAGCCCACTCATCCTTAAAGCCCTCTCCTAAAAAGTTGGTCTTAATCAGCGCAAGCTGCCATAACAAATGTACCGATGTACCATCAACTGGGTACCTCCAACAAGAAACACTTATTTTTCACAGTTCTAGAGACAGGAACATTCAAGACGAAGATGCTGGCACTGGTGGTGTCTGGTGAGGACCCTCCTCTGGACCAGAAGTTGCAGAAGAATGTCTCCTGTCATAACCTCACATGATGGTGAACAAGCTCCCTCGGGCCTCTTCCAATGAGGACATGCGTCGGAATCACGAGGGCTCCATCCTCGTGACCTAACCACCTCTCCAAGGCCCCCACCTCTTAATCTCATCACACGAGGGGTTAGGATTTCAACTTTGAATTTTGAGGTGACACAGATATTTAACCCCTGACAGTCACCATGTCTTTGTGTCAGGTAAAGTGAAGGTTCAGGAGGAGGGGGCAAATACAGTGCCTTGCCTCACTGTTCCTTGAATTCCTATTGTCTCCCATTTCCTTCACTTCATTAAAGGTAGCTCCTCTATTTTTAAGAAGTTTGCACCCACAAGATAGACTCTTCCTTTGGTATTTTAAACTTGAACATCTCCCACTCTCACCCCAATTTCCCCCTTGTCAAGATCTCTCACCTTCTCACTCTCCTACAAACTTTCCTTCTGTTCTCATTCAAACTTTCCTTCCCTAGACCCAGGGGAGGTTCATCCTCACTGCTCTAGACTTACCTGTCCAGCTTTCTTGACTCCCCACCAAATACTTACTGAGTGCCTGGCATGTAATGGACAGAAATATGACTGAATAAATTATTCTTTCCTCCTGTTTTACTGCATATTCCCAGCACAGTGATCCTACAGATACGTGACCTTCAACCAAGCCCAAACATTTCCTCCTTAGAGCCTGTATCTGCATTGATGTCACCGCAAGGGGATGTGACAGTGCTACATAGATTGCTGCCATGACAAATTCTCCATCTCCAGTTCCTTGTGGACTCACAATGTGGTGTTGCTCAGTAATCTCATTGCCTCTCATTAGCCAGTCCCCTCTCCACAGCCCCCAGTAGTGGTCTAAATCTAAATCATGAGCAGACTCTTCGACCTCTCAGCCCCATCATAGGCTCCCTTCTAAGGCCTCTCACTCAAAACATACAAAACCAAGGTTATGACAGCTCCCTTCCTCCCTCGCCCAGCTCCATCTGAGCCCATCACTGCAGCCTCCCTCCCTTCACTCCCAGAAGCAGCACTGCTCTTGGCCAAAACCAGCCTTTCCTCCTCTGTCACACATATATAGATACCACATTCGCCCACATTCCTCCCTGTCCCTCTATCACTTTAATTTTTCCTCTTTCCTGATCTTAAAATTATTGGTACTATAAAGTGAAAAGATAAGAGCTTTAATAATGTCTCCACTTATTAATTCTATGACAATAGAAAGAGAATTCTTATCATATCAATACCTTGATTTCCCTACAGAATAATTGGGAATAATAATAATACATTCATTATAGGTTTGGTGTGTGGGTAGCATACAATTACTGGTATAAATGTGCTTATTATCCTATTGCACTTATTAGCAACCACCTACATTCCTGATTTCCAGATTCTACTGTTATAACAAACCATTCCAAGCCTAGTGCTGTGAAGTAATAACTGTCCATGATCACCTATCTGGTGGATAAGTATTTCGAATAAAGCACAGCAAGTAAGAACTGTATCTGCTTCACAATGTTGGAGTTGGAGTTAGAAAGACCAAAATTGTTTGGGGGGATTTGAAAAGCTGGGGTGGGGAACTCCTTCCAAGATGGTCTCCTCACTCATATGCTGGGGTTTTGGCTGGAATGGCTAGAAAACAGGGCTTAGCTAGGGCTGCTGGCTAGAGGCTTTGTCCAGAATAATGGGTAGCTTCATGGTAGCTGCATTTTTTACATTATGGTTCAGTGACCCAACAGCACAAGCCAGGAGCTGCCTAGCATGTTTTGACCCAGTGTCAAAAGTCATATAGCATCAATTTTGACAAACTCCTGTTCAAACCAGCCACAACAACTCCAGATTAGAGTGGGGAGAACATCTCAAAGAGTGTCAAAGAATTTATGGCTGAGCCTTAAAACTGCTAGACCACAAGTTATTTTAAAATATTCTGAGAATTTCTGTATGTTTTAAACTCCAATTATAACCCTATGAGTAGACATCATTTTATCTACTCTATGGATGAATAAACAGAGTCTCAGCATGGTAAAGGGACTTTCCAAAAGTCAAACAGCTAGCTAGCTAGTGCATAAACTGGATGTTAAAGCTCTTATTAAAAATTATTCCTAACGAATGTAAATGATTCTTCTTCCCCTACTGTCTACTGAATTACCTTAAAAAAAAAAAAAAAAAAAAACTTGCTATGGCCAACCTGTTACTTGGTGTGTGTATGCATATATGTATGCGTATATGAGAGAAAGTGAGGCATAGAGGAAGAACTTTTATTACCAAATTCTTTGAAAGACACCCACATATCTATTTCTCAACTGAATGCTAAATCAATGTTAAATTAGCCTGTCTCTATCAGTCCTCTATGACTATTCCTCTATCAACAACTGTCAAAATCCAAACTAAGTTTTTAACAGGTTTGATTAATCTCTTCATAAACTTGGTACATAGGGATTTTTATTTACCAAATGATTCCTCATCTGCAGGCCTCTCAGTCATCAAGCAAGTATTTACTAACTGACTAGCCAATATTGTAGGTGATAGAGAAAGCAGTGATCAAGAAACCACTGGCTTCACTGAGCTTAATTCTAGCAGAATTTCATTCTATTACTTATGACAGCAAAGTGTTATTACCGGTTTTTTAAGTTTTATTGGAGACTTGTCTATATTAGTCAGGGTTCTCCAAAGAAAGAGAACCAATAGGAAGTGTGTATATGTAGAGAGAGATTTATTTTAAGGAATTGGCTCATGTAATTGCGGGGACTTGGCAAGTCCTCAATCTGCAGATTAGGCAGGCAGGCTGTAGGCCCAGGAAGAGTCAATGTTGTAGTTCAAGTTCATTCTTCTGGAAGAATTCTCTCTTATTCCAGGGAAGCCAGTCTTTTTCTATTAAGACCTTCAAGTGATTGGATCAGTTCCATCCATATTATGAAGGGTAATCTGTTTTATTCAAAATCTACTGACTTACTCCCAAAGCATCAGAAATAAAAGCAAAAATAAACCAATGGGACCTAATCAAACTGACAAGCTTTTGCACAGCAGAGGAAACCACACACACACAAAAAAAGATAATTTACAGAATGGGAGAAAATAGTTTCAAACAATGCAACTGACAAGGGCTAATCTCTAAAACATAAAAACCATTTATACACCTCAACAGCAAAAAAGCCAACAACCCAATGGAAAAATGGGCAAAAGACCTGAATAGACATTTCTCCAAAGAAGATATACAGATGGCCAATAAGCACATGAAAAAATTCTCAACATCACTGATAGTTAGAGAAATCCAAATCAAAATTACTATAAGGTGTCACCTCACACCAGTCAGAATGGCCATCATTAATAAGTCCACAAATAACAAATGCTAGAGAGGGTGTGCAGAAAAGGGAACCCTCCTGCACTGTTGGTGGGAATATAAACTGGTACAACCACTATGGAAAACAGTATGGAGGTACCTTAGAAAACTATACATAGAACTACCATATGACATAGCGATGCCACTCTTGGGCATATATCCGGACAAAACTTTCCTTGAAAAAGACACACGTGGAGTTCCCGTCGTGGCGCAGTGGTTAATGAATCTGACTAGGAACCATGAGGTTGCGGGTTCGATCCCTGCCCTTGCTCAGTGGGTTAACGATCCGGCGTTGCCGTGGGCTGCGGCTCGGATCCTGCGTTGCTGTGGCTCTGGCGTAGGCCAGTGGCTACAGCTCCGATTAGACCCCTAGCCTGGGAACCTCCATATGCCGTGGGAGTGGCCCAAGAAATAGCAAAAAGACAAAAAAAAAAAAAAAAAAGACACACGCACCTGTATTTTCACTGGAGTACTATTCAAAATAGTCAAGACATGGAAACAACCCAAATGTCCATTGACAGATGATTGGATTAAGGAGATGTGGTATACATACGCATTGGAATCCTACTTAGCCATGAAAAAGAGCAAAACAATGTCATATGCAGCAACATGGATGGAACTAGAGACTCTCACACTAAGTGAAGTCAGTCAGAAAAAGAAAGATAAATACCATATGATATCACTTATATCTGGAACCTCATATATGGCACAAATGAACCTTTCCACAGAAAAGAAACTCATGGACTTGGAGAACAGACTTGTGGTTGCTGGGGGTGGGGGGGAGGGAGTGGGATGTCCTTGGAATTTGGGGTTAACAGATGCAAACTATAGCCTTTAGAATGGATAAGCAATGGTATCCTGATGTATAGCACTGGGAACTATGTCTGGTCACTTGTGATGGAACATGATAATGTGAGAAAAAAGAATGTATACATGTATGTGTGACTGGGTCACCTTGCTGTGCAGGAGAAAATTGACAGAACACTGTAAATCAGGTATAATGGAAAAAGTAAAAATCATTATTAAAAAAAAATCTACTGACTTAAATGTTAATCTCATCTGGAAAAAAAAAAAACAAAAAGCAAACAAACAAAAAACCTTCCCAGAAATATCTAGAATAATGTCTGAGCAAATATATGGGTACTGTGGCATAGCCAGGTTGACCCATACAATTAAATACAAGTTCACCTCTTGTCATCTTGGGATCCCAACACATCTTCTTAAACCACACTTAATCCCCAAATAAAGACAAAAAGCATGGTCATATTTCCTCCTAACATGATACAAATGTCCTGCATACAACGGGAAAAAAACACCAAACCTTTCCTCAGCAGAGGAGGTAAAGCACTTAGGTAATGTTTACTTTCTCCTCGATATCTCATAACTTAATACTATGATGCCAAGTTAATAATATTTAAATACTGTGATATAAAGCAAACACATCTTGTTACATAGTAGAGATTTTTTAAAAAGGAAGACAAATGTATTTAATTATTATGTGTGTGTACAAACATACTCACCACAAAATAAGGAATTACAGTCCCCATGACAATTACAGTCCTCACATTTCTGTAACTAGTCATGTGGTCATAAATGGTAAAACCACCTTCCACTGCCCAATCTGGATTCCCTTTACCCTCAGCTGGTCCTTCAGGTGGTGGTAATTCTCCCCTGGTGTGGCGACCCAAACTTTCATTACTGAAAGGTCCAGGTCCAGCAATCTTGCCTGAATTGAGTTGTTGCAGTTTTTCGTTGATTTTTTTCACAGAGCATGGTAATACCAAGAGATAATCTAAAGGATCTCCTGTATTCCAGATTTATTCTTCCTTACTTCTACTGTACAGTAGTACTCCAATTTCCCTTTTGTAGTCATGATGTATCACTGTAGCCAGCAGAGTGATTCCTTTATTTTCCTGTTGATTCAAAGGAAGGAGAAGCCCAAAGTGACCAGGCGACAGACACAAATTCCAATTCAATGGACCTATTGTTGTGTCTCCTGGTGGAAGCATCCTTCCCTTTGGAACTAAGACCTGTAGACCATCAGAGCCTAAAGTTACACAAACAAAAATTTCTCTAATGTGTCACTGGGGGTGATAGTGAATGGTACCACTCCTATTTCTACCCCTTGATCCTGGACTTGTGAATCCTGGCTATGGGAGAAACAGCATCAGATTTCAATGCTGATTCAGGCATATACAGCCTTTTGGAAAACCCAGGCCCAATTCTGGATTTCCCAATGTTGTTCAGCGATAATGAACCCAACTAGTATCCATGACAGGATGGGTTTGATCCCTGGCCTCACTCAGTGGGTTAAGGATATGACGTTGCTGTGAGCTGTAGTGTAGGTCACAGATGCGTTTCAGATCTGGTATTGCTGTGGCTGGTGTCTGTGGCTACAGCTCTGATGCAACCACTAGCCTGAGAACTTCCATATGCTGCGGGTGCAATCCTAAGAAGACAGAAACAAAACAAACAAAAAACCTTAGGCCTAGTTCTGCAAGGTATTGCCAACTAGCTAGTGTTATAACTGGGTCTTTAAGAGGCCAATTCACCATTCTACCAAACCAGCTGCTTCAGGATGGTGGGGACATGGTAAGACCAGTGACTTCCATGAGCATTGACCCAATGTCACATCCTAGCTTTTAAAAACAGAATCCTTTTTTTTCATAGTAGTTTTGGTCCTATTCCAACTGTTTTTTGTTTTTGTTTTTTTTTCCCAACATGAAAGTTATGTAGTTGGATAAATGCACTTACTTTCTCAATACTGCACTAAGTTTTGTGAATCCCTAGTAAATGGAATAAGGTGATTTATGCCACAACAAGAAGAAACCAGGTACTTGGGATAATTGAGTCCATTGAGTTGTTTTAAAAAGCAATAGCATAAGCTAGTCAGGAGATTTCACTGTAAATCCAATAACCAGGCAGCTTAAGGACCTTCCTTATTTACCTTCTACAAAAATATGAATTCTGAGGAGTTTCTCCAACTTACAATTTTGAAGGCAAATTGAGTTTAATAAATGAATAAAAATCATTTCACACGCTGTTTATCATGAAGAGAAGATGTGTGCCATTTAAAATCATTAAATCATTTGCATTAAATACTCTAATTTTTTTTTCATAAAAAAGTATCATTGTGTAACCACAGGAAAAGGATCTATTGACACACTGCCTTTTGCTCAGGATAAATTTAATTCTAAAGGTCACATTCTTTAAATATTTCCTATGAATTAAACACAGACTTTTATGAACCGAAGTGAACTAATGGACCCTGAGATGTGAGCAAAAATAATCTGTAAACTGAGATTTTAACCAAAGGGTGTGTGCAGTATATACCTATAAATACAGAGTAGGGACTATGAACTGCAAAATAAAATAAACTCACTGTGACAGAAAATTGCATGAAGACTTATACAAAGACATTTTAGATGTTGAACACTGAGGTACCTTTGCCTAGAGGGTTAGCCACAAATATTTTCCATTTAGCCACAAGATGTGTGTGTGTGTGTGTGTGTGTGTGTGTGTGTGTGTGTGTACATGCATCTTGAGATAGAGAATGAATTAATTAGAAGAAAAAGACAAGGAATTTTATCTAACAAAAGTAGTGGATCTGCTTCTCTTTCAACATAATAGCTAAAACAAAAATTACAAGATATCTAAAAGTCACCTTATTATTGCCTCTATTTCATAAGTGGCAATGAAGCATGACAGAGGAAAGTCTTGATGAAGATCACATAGTCTATTAGTGCTGGAAAGGGAACTGAATTCAGGTCACCTAACTGCAGGCCCCAGACTTTATCCTTCCACTAACACTTGTACATTATGAAAGAAGCAATATGAGAATGCCCCAAAGCTCACTGAACTAAAGTCAACAGCTGTTCTCCAGTCATTAGTTTAATGAGAAAATGTTACATTTCATGGGAAGTCTGTTTTCAAATTTCATATAACATTTCCAAAAATCTGGCTTCCAGGTTCCTCCTTTCTTGCTCTGCAGGGTGAAATAGCTTGTCCCTGAGCCCGGCAGGAAGTAAGCCCTGCCCCCGTGCCCGCCTGGCCTCCATTTCTGCCTTAGCAGGGATCAGCTTTCCTTTAGAATTAGCAAGATTCCTACTCAAGCAGCCGGTCTACTAACGTTGAGCTTTTGTGTGACTTCTGGAAATTAAAAGCTGATGCAACAAAATATGATTTTATATTAAGCATCCTACGGCCTTTCAAAAAATAAAATTCGAGGATAAACTGCAGATGGATGATGATGGAGAAGATGTTGGACATGCAGGTTAGGTGTATCCAAGGGATTAGATTTACTGAAGTAGCTAGTCTCTCAGGTTCCTAACAAGGGGGAGCTTGAGGATTCTATTAAAAAAAAAAAAAAAAAGAAAACTTCTCAGTGCAACAGTGAAACGCAACAAATTTTCATGCAATGTATTTCACATAATAACGCGTAGGCCAAAATGAATATTTCAACATTTCTGTTCACATCTTTTTCACACGTCGCCAATGGTTTTGATGTTCCTCTTGGCTGATTTATGCAGCTGCTTCATCAGGTTATCAGTTTTTATCACATGTATAATAATTCAACAATTCCTTCAGCCATGAAAAAAACAATGAAATAATGCCATTTGCAGCAACATGGATGGACTTAGAGATTATCATACTAAGGGAAAGTAAGTCAGAAAGGGAAAGACAAATACCATGTGATATCACTTATATGTGGAATCTAAAATATGACACAAATGAATCTATGTACGAAACAGAAATAGACTCACAGAAATGGAGAACAGAGGTGTGGTTGCTAAGAAGGAAGCGTGTAGAGGAGGGAAGGATTGGGACTGTGGGATTAACAGATGCAAACTATTATATATGAAATGGATAAACAACAAGGTCCTATTGTATAGCCCAAGGAACCAGATTCAGTGTCCTGTGATAAACCATAATACAAAAGAATATGAAAAAAATAAACAATGCCTTTCACATATTTTTTTAAATATATGAAAAAACTGTACAAACATTAGCCCTGCTACTATGAGTTACAGTCTACCACAGAAATTGATGAATATATGAATCATTACTCTTTAAAACAGAATGCATTATTTTAGGGGAAGCTTTCAACTAACTTATCTCTAAAGTTACTATTTTTCAGCATATTTTACTTGTTTCCATATGAGAAATGTCTCACATTTAAACCAAAAATTAGCTTATAATTTTCCTTAACTTTAAAAATTCAGAGCACTGCCTCTCTCAATCCACTTAACAGGAATAGCACAGCTAATCTAACTCTTAAAATCTCATATTTTTCAGTGCAAAGCAAATGGGTTCTTTTTAGACAAGGTACACATCTAGGTAGAAATCATTTTAATGCTTACTGTTGAACACTTACTCTGTAATATTTCTCGGCATGGAACTCGAATAGATAAAAATGACAAAGGGATAATTTTGAGCCATTACTTGGTAACATGGATTTTGAATAGCAAACTACCTGCTCAGTCAGAAAGGGCAAGTTTTCAATATTACAATAATGCTAGCTAATGTAATGCCTTTTTTGTCCCTGCAGTGTTTACTGTTGTGTATAGACAGCCTCAGTTTTTAAAATATAATGCAGTCTAATTTCCTCCAATTACATGATTTCAGGGCAAGCTAAATTAAATCAGTAGATATCAAGGATTTTTAGTCTATTCATTCTCTAAACATAAAAGAGTATTATTACTCACATTACAAAGTTAATACACTATTACAACAACATTACTATATGATTAAGTATTTCCTTTCACTCAATTATGCAACTCTCCATCATAAAAATGAGATGTAAAAATAATGAGATTTTTTTTGGTAAATATATAAATATCTGCCATATATATTATATATATATATATATATAAAATATGGCACAAATAAGACTGCTTGGATCAAAGCTCAGTATTTGAGGAAGTACCTTAAACAGTGTTAGCATTTCTCTTTATGTCATGTAGGCTCACCAGTCATACATACAAATATTAAAATACAATAATCAAAAGTTCCAATTTTATTAGAGTCTGTGCTTAAATAGCTGGTGAATCTTTCGTTGGTTTTTCAGGGTACAGACCTAAGACCACTTTCTTGCTCATTATTTTATTCTTCCATATTCATTTACCTAATGAAGGAAAATAATATACCACAATAATGAACTGATTAACGTTTCCCACTGAGCAGTACAAGCTCAGTTTGAGTCTCTGGGAAAAAATCTTTTTCTTTACTTTTCTTTTTTTTTTTTTTTTTTTATTTTCATGAAACATTAAGTAATGGGTTAGGCTTTGCTAATTGATTATTCAAAACCTACACTTGCCAACTGGTGTTCTTAATATCTTTAGGCTTAAGTGAAAATGAGACAAGAGATCTCAGTTGGATTATCCCTGATGTTATTATATTTTTAGTATAAATTATTATTACCAACATTGTGCACAAAGCCTAAAACATTAATTTTTAGTGTTATAAAAATTGCCTTTAATGTTAGTTACCTAAGATAATATAATATGTCTATTTATTGGAAAAGTCTATTTTTCTATGTCTAACATCAAACCATTTAATTATACAATAAAAGTCAATTCCGCTGTGAAAACATTCTACATTCAGAGAGATTGGACTCACCCCTAGATTTGATCTCCCTTGGTGGGATCAGCAAGATCCTGCAGGGAATCTTTTCCATACAATCAGAAAATACCTAATAAGCAATAATTACAAACTAAGCAATTGCATTTATCAAGAAAGGAAAGTTGGAGTCAGTGACCAACAGCTAGATGCAGAATTGGCTCCCTACTTTACAGGCCCAGCACCAAAGAAAATTCAGGGCCCAGAGTCCAAAAACTATGAAGAATTTCAAGACACCAAGACTTAACATTAACGAAGTTTGAGGGTCTTTCCAAACACAGAGTCCCATGTAACCACACAGATCACAATACCTCGAAATCAGCTCTGGCTCAATAGCCATTTCTTGGGTAGACTGTAACTCCCAATGGCCGGGCTAATGTCTGTACAGTTTTTGCATATAACATATTTGCTAAAAATACATTTGTGAGGCATTCCCATCATGGCTCAGAGGTTAACAAATCCAACTAAGAACCATGAGGTTGAGGGTTTGTTCCTGGCCTTGCCCAGTAGGTTAAGGATCTGGCGCTGTCATGAGCTGTGGTGTAGGTCGCAGACACAGCTCGAATCACATGTTGCTGTGGCTCTGGCGTAGGCCAGCGACTACAGCTCCAATTCAGCCCCTAGCCTGGGAACCTCTATATGCTGCAGGTGCGGCCCTAGAAAAAGACAAAAAGAAAAAGAAAAAACATTTGTGAAAGGAATTATTGAATTTTTTCTTATTCTTTTCCATTATGGTTAATCGCAGGATATTGAATCTAGTTTATTGTGCTATGCAATAGAACCATGTTGTTTATCCATTCTATATATAACAGTTTGCATCTGCTCATCCCCAAATCCTAATCCTTCCCTCCCTCACAGCAACCAGAAGTCTGTTCTCTAAGGAGGAAGTTTCATGAGGAAATATCAGCAAACAGGTGGCGGAAAAGAGACCATTAAAATCCCTTCAAAACAGAAGATATTAAGGAACTGAAGATTCTAAGAAATCTATATAGTAGAGATTTTAAAAAGCATGCATGGTAAGATGAATACCAAAGCAAGAGATCTCCAACAAAACAGAAGTTCTCTTAATCTAAAAAATGAATCTTGCACAGAGACAGGTTTCTTGGTGTTAAATGCCAAGTGAATAGTTTGGCAGTATGAGGAGTAACAGTAAATCAGAAGGCAGAAGAATCATTCTTCACTAGAGTGGGAAGGAAATGTTATTTTGGAGTAAGTGAGAAATGGACTTGTATTTGACTGAGGAGTTTGATTTAGTTAAGTTCACACTGATTTCACATGTAATAATGTGTAGGTGTTTGTTTATTTGTTTGTTTGTTTGTTTTTTAGGGCCACACTCCTGGCATATGGAAGTTCCCAGGCTAGGGGTCTAATTGGAGCTATAGGCTATGGCCTACACCACAGCCACAGCAATGCAGGATCCAAGCCATTCTGCAACTGACACCACAGTTCATGACAACTCCTGATCCTTAACCCACTGAGCCAGGCCAGGGATCGAATCCTCATGGATTCTAGTCAGGTTTGTTACTGCTGAGCTACAACAGGAAATCCCTGGTTAAGTATTATTTTGTGTTTTAAATAGAGACCCTCTCTAAAACCCTGAAAATATTTCATTAGGTCATTAGGTCTCCAAGGCAGAAATTTAGAAATACTAAACTATAATGAAGAAAATATGAAGTAAATTTCTCTCATGGGTTGAGGTGAAACTTCTATTCAGGTAAGCACTTCAAAAAATATGAATGCATTACAATACATTATTACCTTGAGGTTTAGGGTGAGCCTAGGTTGGGCTTCTACATAATTCTTTAGATCAAATTTATCTGGTACTTCTCTTTAGATATGTGAGATAAAATACTGGTATCATTTCCCTTTTTCCATCAAGTTCACCATCACTTAAAATTTATCAGGAAGAAGTAGAATTGTATTTCATTTTCAATCTTTGGGTATGTACCTCCTACATTTGAATATTTTTAAAGTAGAATCTTACCAAAACCAAAAGTCTATGAAAAATCAGAAAATATCTCTTAAGTGACATTTCAGTTTTCCAGGCAGAAAGGGTTAGACCCTATGTAAGCAGCTTTGGTTAGTACTTAAGGTTTAAAAATGGGTTGGAAGATGAGGTCAGTGGGACAGGAGGAAAATTGTGTTTTTTAACATTTTCCGATTTCTGTGGTGTCAAAACTCCCACCAAGAGATATATGAGAAATCCCTGTTTTATCTCTGCAACTTTTCTTCTCATCAAAAACTATCCTAAAATAAAAGCTTATTTAAAAATTGTTAAGAATTCATGATGGCCAAGTTCAAACTACCAACGTGATATCACTGAATGCAAAAAAGAGTTGGGCAACGATGAGCATAATCAACTCTTAAGATGGATCGGGATCAAAGGCTTGTAAAAAGGCATCCATCCCAACACGGCCAACATAGTAAACTCAGAGCAGCCTCAAAATACAGGGAACAGGATTACATGCAGAGCTTGTATTTTAGGAATGTGTTTTACAAAGATTGTCCCTCTCACCTGTTTTCAACAGGATTCAGAAGCATTGTTCCTCTGACTTTTCCCTGGAAGGATCTGGAGAATGTATCACACAGAATCCCAGGATTCCACACAGTCATCTAGTCCAGTGCTTCCCTAAAGTCAGAATCAACCAAAGCATTTTCTAACAATAGCAGTGACAACAAACTATTGGACTCCCAACTCAGAAATGCTTATTAATCAGGTTCTGGAAAAGAGGCCCAAGAACTCCAGAAACTTCTCAGCATTCTGGAAGTTTGGAAAATTCTGGCCAGCTCAATCTCCTGCTCCATAAGAAAATGCCCTTGCAATCCACCTAACATGTAATAAGCCATTTGCTTCAGACTTGTGGTTGCCAACGGTGGAGAAAAGGAGAGGGATGTATTGGGAGTTTGGGATTAACGGGTGAAAAGTATTATCTATAGGATGGGTAAACAATAAGATCCTACTCTAAAGCACAGGAAAGTAGATTCAATATCCTATGATAAACCATAATGGGAAAGAATATGAAAAATATTTTATATATATATATGCAAAACTGAATTACTTTCTGTATGGCAGAAATCAACACACCATTGTCAATCAACTATAATTCAATAAATTTTTAAAATAAAATAAAATAAACAAGCCATCCGTTCTATCTTGGCCACAAAACTTCCACCAATGATGATGGTTGATAGTACAGGATGGTGGGCAGATCTGGTTCAAATCCTTTCTTTGCTGCTCACCAGACACATGACTTTGAGAAATTCACTTAGCCTGAGTTTAGTGTCCTCATCTGTAAAATGGAGATATCATTTGCAACTTCAAAGAGCTATCTTGCTGAGCAAACAAGATGCCATATGTAACGCATTTAGCACAGGGCCAGAACATTTTATAGCTAGAACAAAATAAGTGCTCAGTATATGCCAGCAAAAACAATTTAGGCAATGATTTTCAACCTTGGCTTGCATGTATATATCACCTGGGAGACTTTAAAAATCCCCAGACTCAGGCTACACACTGGCCCATGTAAATTAGAGTTTCTGGTGATGGGATTCAGGCATCAATATTTCAAACCTCCCCAGGTCATTCTATGTGCAGGTAATGTTAAGGAACGCTGAATCACCAGCCAAGAAAATGAGCAGGTCATCCAATTCAGCAGCTAGATAGCTATAATTATTACATTGTATCATTCTTTTAAAGAGGCAGAACCACAACAGTCATCATTGGTAGTATCAAAATGCAAATTTAAGAACACACTGGGTGCAGGGTAATAAAAGCCCCTTCTCTGGAAGGTCTTTGAAGCATCAGGAAAGATATATTTACATGGATAATCTCTTTGCTTAAGCTGCTTGGGTAAATTTTTTTCTTGTTTATAGTTTCAAATTCTTAGAAGACTCCTTGTCGCATCTGGGTTGCCTATGGTGAGTTGTCAGCTGTGCTCCGTCTCCGGAGAAATCACTGAACACAGCTTTGGACCAATGCAGGAAGCTAAGGGAAGGACAGAAACATTCTGAATCATAATTAGAAGGGAAGAGGGGAAAGAAGGGTTCCCTTAGGAAAGTGCTCCTGTCAGAGTCAATGGAAGCAGATGCTCCAACAAAACAGGGCTCAAGAGGATCAAGCAGGAACCTTCTTCCTGTGTGACACGAGACGGTCCAAGAGGATGGATTCATTTACAACCATTAACACACGATTTTTTGATCAAAGTCATTATTCTAATTTTACCTGTCCCTAAATCTTGAGAAATTCACAACATAGTCTGTGATTAGTTGGCATGACAATCATAATTATGGGCAAATGGAAATTAAGATGTATTATTTCCATCTCACAGATTGTCTCTTCTGCCCATGTGACTGTTAATTCAATCTTTTGCAAACACACCTGATTAAAAGTTTGTTTCATTTTTCAAATTCCTTTACACCATCAGACTCTGATTCAAAAGGCAACCTGCCATTATGTTTAAGTTAGAGTGATGGTAATTAGAGTGACCTAGAATTCCCTACAAACCATTTCACTTTAGGAAGCATAGGTTTACACTCTTGCTGTCTGCCTGGCTGTCAATCTATATAGAGAAGACACTAAAAGGATAAATTAACTTGGTGACTCCTTCAAAATGGTATCGATTCAAAGATATATTGGTTAAAAATCCACCCTCAGAGGACAAAGGAACTGATGCCATTCACGGAGTAAATAAATACTTGATAGGTCAGTAACACTGATGTTTCCGGAGACCTGTAAGAACTTGGATTTTATGAAGCTGTAACCATGTTTGACACTTTGTATTATGAAGTGATTGTTTACATTTATGTTGTTTCATGGATTTTACCTGTTTTTTACTAGAAGCAATAGATTTCTTTCTCCCACTTTGGAAGAAAACAATATGGTATAGTATGAGAAAAACACCCATTATTAAGTAAAGTAGTTTTTGATTTAGGCTCTGTTCCCAAGGGCAAATCGGAGCATAATAACAGGAATTTTGAGATGTATAAATAATTTAAATTACTAACAAAAAATAAGAGATGGAGTGGTGGAAAGAAGGTGGGAGAAAGGTTAATGTCCTGATTGGCCCACATGTTATAGCCAGGGATCAACAAGGACTATTTAAACTGATCAAGTAACTGCAGTCCAAGTGCATTATTTAAAGACATAAATGCATGCTCTCTTTAAATTTTTAAAAAGAGCATCCACTCACATAAAGTTAACAACTCCACTAGTTATCTTCCAGGGAATATAAATATATAATTTTATATAAATATACAATAACAATATATATTTCATTATTTTGTTATATTTATATTATATAAACATATACTATATATTAAAATATGTGCCACATACTATTTATATATATATTATTTTTATATAAGGGATAATTTTGCATATTCACTATTATATAATTTATGTAGAATACATTAATTTATTTGTACATATAAAATTATAATCACACATACATACATCTGTATATACACACATTCAAATCATCTAAGCTAGTAATCATTTTGATACCCTGTTCCAAAAGTTAACCTGCTCTATTACTCAGTAGAATCTCCACAAGTCTTATTTTTTCACTTCCCTCATATTTATTCTATAATCATATTTTGTTATTACCAACCTTCTTTCCAAATGAAATACCGGGTATATACAACTCAAATTTTAGAAAGTTTCAACTCTGCTTCTTATTTAGTGATGTATTTAGGCAGCTGTTGAATTAAATTGTTAAAATAATACTGAAGAAATGTAACAAAATAAATATTTAAAATAAAATAAAAACAAATGCCTAACACATCAGCATAAAATTTCTTCTTTTGCTCTGGTTGTTTTCTGATTTGTACTAAAATTTTTAATAACCTGCTATATTGTTTTCCTTAAAATAATAACGCATAAAGACAAATACCCAAGGAAATATGAAAAGGTCAAAATAAAGGTTTAAATAACTACAAAATAAAATAGAAACTGTCCTATAATTATAGCATTGTAAAGATACTTCAACAATATCAAGAATGCCTTTTTTATGAGTGGAAATTTTTTTTTTATTAAGTGCTACATTTCAAGGGCAAAATACCTCTTGAAATAAATGAAACAGGATGAATAAATAAATACTTAGAAAACAAAGCAAGGCCTTTAAAACTAGAGTAATAGTCCTGATCTAATTCTACAGGCAGACAGTTACTAATTAGAACAACTAAGTTACAAAAATGCCTCAAATATTATTTTGAAATGCTATTTGCTAGCTCTAATAGGTCAAGTCTGCCATTCTTTGAGATAAAAGTCATGCCATTCATTCCCCAACTTTCTGCAGTTTAAATTGATCTTGGGAGTTTGGGGTCAGCCTCCAGGTGATAGTTAGAAACATCTGTCAATTTACTGCCCCAAGGTGCTCATATGTATGGTATGTGTTTTCCCTATTCTTTCTGCCCATTTTAGGGCGGGGTCTACCATTACTTTATTCCTGATCTTCTTTTCTAAGGCCTCATTTTCTAACACTGGCTTTTGGATGATTTTAAGATTTTTGTGGAGTTCCCATCATGGCGCAGAAGAAATAAATCTGACTAGGAACCACAAGGTTGAGGGTTCAATCCCTGGCCTCGCTCAGTGGGTTAAGGATCTGTCATTGCCATGAGCTGTGGTGTAGGTCACAGACATGGCTTGGACCTGGCGTTGCTGTGGCTGAGGTGTAGGCTGGCAGCAACAGTTCCAATTAGACCCCTAGCTTGGGAACCTTTATATGCCACAGGTGCGGCCCTAAACAGAAAAAACAAACAAACAAACAAAAAAAAACTTTTGCTGTATTACTACATTAATGCTAAAATAGACTACTAATCTTTTCTTCTGCAAAATGTTATGATTCAAAAATAAAATGGATTTTTAAAAACTTCCAACAGAATGACTTTTCACTTCTCAACTAAGTTGCACAGTATGCTGGCTATGGTGCTGGGCTATAAAGATTAAAAATTTCTGCTCACAGGAAACCCTGTATCTAGTTGACGATTTAAGTAAGTCAATAGTAAGATTTAAATATGATATGATAAAGGAATCAACAGAATTCTTTTGAAGATACCATGAATCAGAGGGAAAATGACTAGTGCTGCCTAGGAGGGTTTCTTGGGGGAATAGACCTCCGCTTCAAAAAATATTTCACAAGGAAAGCAAGAGATGAAAGTCGATTCCAAGCAAAAATTCAAAGAATGGAGACATAAACCATGATGGTGTGTTCAGGTTCTGCCATGATAGAAGGAAACAACTGAGCATTTGATAAAGATGTAGAAGATGGGGCTCGGGGACATGAAACTGCAGAGATCCATGGCAAGATGACTAAGGTATTCAAATGCATGATGCAGAGCTTGAGCATATGGGTGTGAGGAGCCAACAAAGGTTTTTTATCATGAGGTGCTTGTTTTGGCAGCCAATGTGGCAGAGTGATGGGCGGTACAGGAATAGTGACAGAATCAATAGCAAAGAGCCTCTTCCAAAAACCAAGGTGAGCCTTGATGAGGCCAATGAACAAGAGTGGCATCAGAAAAGTAGCAGTTGATTTGATTAAAGCCAAAACCCAAAGCTGTAGGAAATTCAGAAATATCTAGCTATTATATGTTGTTGCAAATGGCATTATTTTGTTCGTTTTTTTATGGCTGAGTAGTATTCCACTGTGTATAGATACCACCTCTTCCTAATCCAGTCATCATATCACTTATATCTGGAATCTAATATATGGCACAAATGAACTTTTCCACAGAAAAGAAAATCATGGACTTGGAGAGTAGACTTGTTGTTGCCAAGGGGGAGGAGGAGGGAGTGGGGTGGATTGGGAGCTTGGGGTTAATAGATGCAAACTATTGCATTGGGAATGGGTTAGCAATGAAATCCTGCTTTGTAGCACTTAGAACTCTGTCTAGTTACTTATGATGGAGCATACTAATGTGAGGGAAAAAGAATGTATACATACATGTGTAACTGGGTCACCATGCTGTACAGTAGAAAAAAAAAATTATTGGGGAAATAACAACAACAACAAAAATATATATATAAAAGAAATATTTAACTATGTGATTCCTTTACTGTCAAGTGTTCCTTGAGTTCCCAACAGGAATTATGTGGCATGTGGATTCTTGATGAAAGAAGCACTGGCAAGCCTCCCAAAGGAAAGGGTCTCAAAAACTGAGGGAAACTCAATTTATAAGTTAGAGTAGAACCCCTAAAACTGTGCACCTGTGTTTTTCAAAGAGGATCCACACTTTCATCAAATTCTTAAGGGATCTACAATATAAAAAGAGTGAGAATCACTATTCTACATACAATTCTCAAGTCTAGTCCACTCTCACTCAGAATGCCTCAAAACATTCTTGAAATTTCTACTGCCATTCATTACCTACTGAAAATTTTACCTACTAAAATTTTATTTATTTTTATGTATTTTTTTTCTTTTTAGTGCCACATGCACGACACATGTAAGTTCCTAGTCTAGGAGTCAAATTGGAGCTGTAGCTGCTGGCCTACACAACAGCCACAGCAATACCAAATCTGAAACATATCTGCAAAATACACCACAGCACATGGCAACACCTGATCCTTAACTCACTGAGCAGGGTGGCCAGGGATTGAACCCATACCCACATGGATACTAGTCGGACTTGTAACCCACTGAGCCACAACAGGAAATCCCTATGTGTTTATTTTTAATGACTAATATTTATTGAACATTTACCAGACATTCTGTCCAGCTACAAGTACTATCTCATCTAATATTCCATAGAGTGGATACTCCTAGATACTTCCACTTTGCATATGAGGACCTGAAGTTTTTCCTAGCTAAAAAATAGAGAGACAACAATTTTAACCCAGATCCCATTTTTAAATGGATTCCAGACTTTATGTTTTGAATAATTAATTCTTCTTGCTTGAACAGGTAAGTACCTGGAGATGAGACCTCAATATTTCTGAAAGTTAATAAATGGAAGAAAATATCAACTCTTCATTATAACATTACCGAGAAGTTGCTTCCTATAAATCCATTAGTAAAAGTGGGAAATCTGACTTTGAATCACCTTTGTCTGGAAGGAATCGCTTTTAAGAACTGTGTTGTTCAGGTCTCCATTTACTAGATTTGGATTGTTCTGATTTTGGAGATATAATTTAATGGAACACACATCCTTGGAAGGCTTGGTATTCTATTTTCTAATGTGAAATGGTGCCTTAAAATGTCAGTACCGTAAGGGTGGGTAAAATTCCCACATTTGTCCCTTATTTAGTGAGATCTTTGACATACCCCACCCAGTGTAAACCAAACTCCATCACAACAATCCTCACACATATTCTCATGATTATTGTTTTCCTAGGTTGGGTTCCTTTATGTCAGAGACTGTGGATCTTTGCAGATCTCTGGATCCTCAGTGTTTTATGCTGAACATTAAGTTGGTTGAAAAAATAAGTGCCTACAAAATAAAGCATACCACCAAAGAGTGGAAGAGAGATTTCAATGAGGAAGAAGGTACTTTTGAGAAACAAGTATAGCTGCACTTGAGAGTAGAAAGGCTCAATGAATTTTTTTATAGATTTCTGAGTTTCCAGGGTCTTAATAGGAATTCTTTGCAAACCTGGGTCCTTTACCTCATGTTCCCTGTTAGCTACTGGAGGTTTTCAAAACCCCAAGCCTCAATATCACTACTTTAATTCATGGGACACTTTGGGGAACACTTACCATGAACCACCTGTATTCCTTTCCAAAGCTCACCATTGGGCCATCTTATTATAGATGAACCAAATGCTGAGAGTAAGAATGAATAAAAGCTGTAATGGGTACCTACAAAAATTGTTCTGATGCTTTCTCTGAACATAAAATACTGTTCTTAATCTATCTTGATTAATTAGAATATAATCATGCCGGATCACGGATTCCTCACAGGTTCATCCCAGGCCTCTGATGTTCATAGTGCAGAAGTGTTCTTTCCATTCTCGCAATGTCAGCTCCTCAGATGAAACAGTATAATTCTTAATTGAAGTACTCTTCTTTAAGAAAAAGAAAATGTATGCCACATATATAACATGAAGCCATTGCACACAAATCACTAAATTAACAAAATTAAAGTAGCCCAGTGGCAAGAATGGGATCTCAGAAATGAAAGACAGTGATACTTGATAGACATTACCAATACTTCATCACTCAGCATCTCTGTTTCACCAACTCACATGCCAGAAGACACAAGATGATGGCCATTACATTAAAACGAGTATAAGGGAAATTTATTCACCATGGGGAGAATGCTGGGAAAAAAAAAAAAACCTCAAGGAAATGAGGCGCTGTGTTAGCCTCATGTATCTAGTAACAAGACAGCGTTTCGGGACTATTGGCAATGTTCAAAGATTTTCGTTCTTCATCAGTCTCTGCCAAGGGACATGGTTATAACATCTAATTAAAAACCTACGTGGATCTATAACTCCAAGCTCCCAGTCCATCCCACTCCCTCCCCCTACCCCTCGGCAACCACAAGTCTATTTTCCAAGTCCATGATTTTCTTTTCTGTGGAAAGTTTCATTTGTGCTGTATATTACATTCCAGATATGGGGGTTAATAGATGCAGACTCTTGCCTTTGGAATGAATTAGCAATGAGATCCTGCAGTGTAGCACTGGGAACTATGTCTAGCCACTTATGATGGAGCATGATAATGTGAGAAAAAAAGAATGTACTCATGTATGTGTAACTGAGTCACCATGCTGTATAGTAGAAAATTGACAGAACATTGTAAACCAGCTATAATGGAAAAAAATAAAAATCATTATATGAAAAAAAAAAAAACCTACATGGAGCAGAGAAAGAGAGACTCTGGAATCTGCATACAGGTGGTAGGAAGTGACTTATCCACTTAAAAATAGAGAAAGTTAGAGAATATTAGACATGTACCACCATAGTTATGAGAAAGAAAAATACTAAGAGACCTTTGAGAAAGCAGCTATTCTTCTGCATTATTTTGTAAAATATTAGATAAAAGCTGGAATCCCAAGGAATATCAGTTTACTAATTCTGCACCCTTTATGAAAAATCTCCCCACACCCCCTGAAGGGCTGCAAGTAACTCTTCCATGGATCTCAGCATCTGCAGGGTATGCATACTACCTGGCATAGGTGACAGTCCTTGACTAACTGCATGAATAAATTAGGAACCAATGGTTCAAAACACATTAGCAGTTGATAAAAACATTTAAAATAGATAAAGGCCCTATTCAAGAAAATGGAACCATGTGACTCTAACATTAAAATCCTACCCTTCTATAATACTATTGCAAGGATAACACCCACCCAATAAATTCTAAGCTCTGTAAGGAAAGAGCTATGTTAGGCACAAAGGCAACTGTCCCTTGAAATAATGGAGCATAATCTTAGGCCCTTCTCACATGCAGAGGCTCCTTCCACAGTTCTTGGAGAAGTTCCAGCAAGGTGTTCACAAGGTCATTGGTATTCTTTTTATATTTAAAAACATAGGATGCTTTACACATACTTATGTATCTCATTCTACTCTTACTTCCACTTTGCTTCACTTCCCTTCATGTGGGAGGAAGGGTCACGTGGATTTAGGGAGAACAGTTAAGGGGAGATGGAGTTGAAAATATGTTTAGCTTGGGATTAATAAAACATATTAAGCAGTTCTGGTTATTTCCATGTACGGTTCAGCTATTGTTGACCATTTGGTATAGGAATGATTTCCATAACATATTTAGCCCTCATTTTGCTAGCTCATCCAGCTCCATGACATGTAAGTACAGAGCCAAAGGACAAATTAGGATATGAACTTCTATTCTAATTCCTGGAAGGTACTAGCAGTGGAAGAGCAAAGTGCTATGAAATGGTCTGAACCAGGAAAAAAATTCTTCCAAGCTGTATAATTGGCATATGAAAGACACTTGATAGATGTTCCTCCAAATTTGATAGAAATCCTAAAAATGTGTCTGACATTATCCACAGAGAGCTATGAAGCAGAAACATCTCTAAGTTAATAAAAAGCAGTTTTCAATTAGCCATGCTTGACAAAAGATTGAATTCTATTGTCTCTATAGAAAGTGATATTAGAAAATTATTGTCATATGGAGAGGTGATAAAGAAGGCAGCCATATTTGTAGGGGAAAAACTTCCTTACTTTTCAAGGAAATTAATTGATAAAGAATTATTTTTCAGTTTCGTGGTGTCCACATCTAAGTATTTATAATTTGACATATTTTATTCTAAATCTATATTCCATTTGAAACTAATTTTGCATATTTGATATTGGATTTTTTTTTTCTTGGTCTTTTTCTCTTTTTCTAAGGCTGGACATGAGGCTATGGAGGTTCCCAGGCTAGGGGTCGAATTGGAGCTATAGCCGCCAGCCTACTCCACAGCCACAGCAACATGGGATCCGAGCCGCAACTGTGACCTACACCTCAGCTCACAGCAATGCCAGATCCCCAACCCACCGAGCAAGGCCAGGGATCAAACCCACAACCTCATGGTTCCTAGTTGGATTTGTTAACCACTGAGCCAAGACTTGAACTCCTGGATTTACGTTCTTAAAGAAACTCTCAAATTTGTATATGCCTCAAGCACTACAAAAGTTGAATCAGGCTATGACGAGCTCAACTAGTGAGTTGTCTTGTTGCAAATTAGTTATTGGTGAGACAATAAAAGCTTTGCTAGAGTCACATGACAGAGGTGGGATTAGAAAGATACTATGATTGTAGTTATTTGTTATAGTCTCTGAAAAGTAGAGATTCTCTTTGAGAGAATCACTGTATAAATTGATCTAACAATGACACGTTTACCATTTAATGTATTTTTAGGACTAAGACTAGAGCAATGAATATTTTATCCCAAAGATAGATAATCACTCCATCTTTACATTTTTAGTATTTATTTAACATCTTTTATATATCCAAATGTTTTTTCATACTCTAGATTACAGTTTCTTAATGGCAGTACTGAATCTTGTTGTTTCAGAATGGTAGCTTAGTACCTGGCACAGAGAAGGTGCCCAATGAATCAGTGACTGTATTTAATCCCCCAATAAAATTTTAATTTCAGAATAATTATCCTCATATTACCTATGACAAAACAGATGCAAAATATTTGCCCAAATTTGTCCAAATAACAGGATTCAGAATTTCATAATCTGTAGGTTTTCTATTACATTGATGGCATCCTCTCACAGTAAATAAAACCTCCAAGCTTCCTCTACAAAGGCTATTTAGTTCAAAAGAAATCCATTTAACACCAACAGACACAAAAAATTATTGTTGCAAAACATTTTAATTAATGCCAATTTGTTATAAATGCCATCAGAGTTGATGGTAGTCAAGTGTTAGTCAAGATGATTTTCAGCATCACGTTCGTGTATAAATCTATTTATTGAACTTAAATTTTATTAGCTTGAGGACTAAGAGTCTGCAAAAGGAAACATTTCTAACCATCCGAATTTTTCTTTCACTGGGAAAACATTTGCCCTGACATACAGTTGACACTTCCACAATTAAAGCCAACATTTAATATTGCCTGTCCCTATTAGAAGATAACTATCGTCCTTTACTAGACTCAGATGACCATTTACTTTCTAACAAACAGCAGACATTAATAGGACTGACTCACCCAGCGAACTGTGCTGAATTATTTAAAAGGACAGGGTCATCCGTGTGGGCAAGGTAATAGCCTATTTAGACCTTTGATATGCCTGGTACCTTATAAAAAAAAAATCACAGAGGATTCAGAATTTTTGAAGTCACAATTGACATAGGTTTCCTGTTAGTTTGTTTGTTTTATAAGGGAATCAAAAATGCTCAGAAGCCCTCTCCTAAGGACTCCTAGGTAATTCTTTGAAAATATTTGTTCCAAACACTCCAGTGAAGCCTGAAAATCTGTCTCCCAGTAATTGCAGTGTTGGGAGGAGGAAGATGGTCGCTTTTTTCATCTTGATCATAGTTTCTCATACTTAAAGATAATTAGAATCAAAAGAGCATCAAAAGGAAACTCTAAAACAACTCAGTGCTTTCAAAAATGCAGCCCTGCCTGCAGAGAGCCAGCCATAGGGAGCCACAGACAAAGGACCCTGTGTGCATCACAACTAGGAAAAAGGTTGCAGAACAGCTCAGAAAGGGAGTACCCACACCCCGATTTGCCACTCAAACACACAGCTTGCTGATGGGCTCCGCTTTGTGCTAGCTTTGGGTCTGAGTTCCAGGGAGAAACTAAAGTCAAGGGTGGAAACAGATGCCTCTCATCTTGAAGACCCTGTCCAGATGCCACCACTTGAGGAGAGGAAAGAAGCAGCTAATTCAGCAGGGCTGGGAAACTGAGAGTTTGGTGTGGGGGCCATAAGATGCTTGTTAAAATCTCAGATCCCAGTCCCTGTAGTTGAACTGAAGCCAAATTCCACCAGACTTTGAGCATTCCCCAAGCAGATATTGCTGGTTTTAGCACCGAGCTAGGCAAAGGAAGATCCAAATGCATAAAGTATATATCTCTGGTAAGGAACCAGTTTAACCCTCTTCTTGTCTAGTGGTGATGGTGGGAGAATGTCAGTGTATTTAATGGTGCATCTGATGTTAGTTATATAAAAAAATGAAAGGGCCACAGAGAAAACTGTTTATTCCTCACTCACAGACAAAAGCTTTCTGTCTTGTCCAGGGAGATAAGTGGCTTCTGTCCTCTGCTAAGAGGTTGAATGAGCAAGATAAAGAGGTAAGGCAAGGAGATGGCTTATGTAAGAAACTGCCCAACAAGTAGGCAAGACAAAGAGGGGTATAAGGAAAATGAAGAATCTCAGGATCTCATGACTCCGATATCAGTCTAAGCTTACAACCATGGCTTCTGTTAACCCCTTCCTGTTCCTTCCCATCTCTCTCTCTGCCCTCTACACACCTCCGACAAATGTTAAGATATTGACATCCCACACATTTTAGGAATTTAACTTGACTTATCCACTCCTAAGGATGTCACACATCAGATTCTTTAATTTTTAAAACACAAGTACCGCCAGTCCCTGCATGGCGGCACCCAATCCTCTTTTACCAGCCTTCACATCTGCAGCTGACTTGGAGGCTAAAAGCTAGATTTTCCCAGATTCCTTTGCAGCTAACAATCCAGACAATGTAGGTTTTCTCACTCAGATGGAACTGAATCCAGGTCAAGTTTCATAGGTGAGGAATCGGGTGTATGCAATTTTCTGATGCAGATGGTGGCAGCAGTACAGGGGGCCTAGAGATGACTGATGTGGAAATAGCTTTTTTTTTTTCTTTTTCTGGTGGAACCTATGGCATATAGAAGTTCCCAGGCTAGGAGTCAAATCACCACAGCCAAAACCACAGTAATGCTGGATCTGTGACATATGCCACAGCTTGTGGTAATACCAGATTCTTAATGCACTGAGCAAGGCCAGGGATTGAACCCACATCCTCATGGACACTATGTCGGCTCCTTAACCTGCTGAGCCACAGTGGGAACTCCCACAGTAGCGTCTTGATTCAACAGATTCTTGAAGAGTCTTCTGCTCCTTTTGCAGTCCTGCTCTGCTATGCAGTTTAGGAATTTATTCCTGAAAACTCCCAGGATCTGCTTTATCAGGTCTAACAATGATTATGTGAGCCCTAATAATCCCTTGAGTTTAAACCATCTAGAATGGATTTTATTCTCTGCAGCTAAGAACCTGACTGATAAACTGACTCCATTTTATCATAGGACATAGAAACAAGGGAAGAGAACTAAATCGATGTTGCAGGAAGAAACAAGATTTCTTAAGTATCCTTTCCCCTCTCGGACACTCCACTTATGCTAATGAGAAATTTACTAGAAGATAAATCTATACCACTGTGGGTGTCACCACCTTAATTCCCAAACCAGATTGCACTAAATTCACAAAAATCTATCATTCAAGCTCTTGAATCACATTGATTTAGAGATTTTTTATCCTAAAAATTGTATTTTATGTAGCATTGACAAAAATATTTAATAGAATTTTACCCAAGTGGCCCATTCATGACACTGGTTGTTAGAAGCACTACAGGGTCTGTTGATTTTCCTATGCTCTAAAAAATATTCTTGAATTCTAAGTCAGTTGCAGGCTTTGGTTTAGGTCCTAGGAGCTCAAACTTTAAAGCACAGTAGAGACTGTTTTGTTTGAAGATCCATAAATATTATTTTCTTCCAAATAATTCTATCTTATTAGAGTTTTGCTGGTATATGAATTCTATCTTATTAGAGTTTTGCACAAGTTACACACAAAATTTTGTTATATAGAACAAAAGAAAATAATTGGAAAATCTGGCCTTAGCATTACCTTATGTACACAGATCCCCATGAATCACCTAGTAAGGAGAATAAAAGCATAATCTTAGGTTACTATACTTACTGAATTCTCACTGCCTGAGTTATCTCATTCTCCTCAGCATGTGGTCCCCTCTAACTTAAAACCATGCTTCTAGTACATGCTAACACAAAGACATGAGGGATAGGTAACATATAATCAGAGAATTCCAAAGCCCTGAATAGTGTAAATAGTAAACATGAGGATAAACCTTAAATACCATATAGATATGAAATTGTTCTATCAGCACAAAAGGAGTTTTAACTTTACCTTGTGAAGATAACAACCGAAAATACACGAAAGATCTATTTTTCTGTCTAACATACATTTCAGAAGCATAAAATAATATTAGCCCCCTTCCCCCCAAAAAAACAATTGGGATTTCTGAAAATGAAACTTTCAAGTAGCATCTTTAGAAATTGCATAAGAACAAACTAGAAACAAAAATAAATAGATTAGACCCAGTTTCTCTGAGCAACTTTTATTAACAGGCAGGTTGTCCGTTAAATAGTCTGGCCATGCAGAAGGAAATCAAGGGTGGAAATAAAGTCCCCAAAGGGTCTTCTGAGAACAATATGGAAAAATGAGAAAGATGAGAGCCTAAAAAATAATCGCCTAAAAATGTTTATGAAATTGAAAAAGGACCAGAATGAGATTTTTAAAATAAAATCTTTAAAGGAGAGAATAAAATCAAATTTTTCTGTTCCCAAGTTAAAACAATCTCCTTTCAACCTTCCATCTAGTTAACAATGACTCTAATTAGCAATTATTAACACAACATAGTATCAATCAGCATAACACACCTTGGAGTGTTGACCACGTGCTGGGCTCTGTTACTGCTAGAGGCATATAATCTCACTTAATCTTCACCAGGATCACACTAGGCAAGGATAACTATTACCTCTACTGTGTGTCTGAAAGAGCTGGAAAAAAGTGAGTTTTAGGAAATTACTGACAGTCCTAGAAGTGGGACTTGAGCTCCTAGTTTTCTACTCCTAACTTAGTATTATTAACCTCTGGACTACACTAAATTTTTTAATGGTCTTGTTACTAGAACTAAAACTAGTCCCACAGACATTCACTTATGTGACTTCCTTATGTCAGGGTTCAAGAAACACAACCAAACATCAAACAAGTAAGAGCTTAACTGGAAATCTACCAGTGTACCAGTTTGGACATTTACATGGCAAAAACAAATTCAACCTTTAAGTAAGCAGTTAGAAGAGGTGGGTGGGGAAGGAGTTCAATGGCTCAGGAAACTGAGAAGTCCAGGAGGTATTTTGTGTTCCAAACACTGCCTGGTATAGGGGTTCCAACAATGACAACAGGCCCTGAATCTTCCCTCTTCCTGGGCCACAAGTCCTCAACATTGGCTTCAGTGACAGGCTCTTCCTGGAGGTAATGAGATGGTTGAAGGAGTATCAGTCTCTCATCTTTCAAGTTTGAGTCAAGCTAGAAATAGAGAATACGTCCACATGGGACCAGAAGAAGACTTGGAGTAGCAATGTGTCGCTTGAGTCACATATGTCACTTGAGTCATGTAGCTTTGGTGAGACCTCAATCCATTGAGGGAGATGGCTTATTTAATTGGCTTAGGTTGGCATCTCATACTGCACCAATGGAGTCTGTGAATGGGTTCATTATGACACAAGAGCAGGGGATATTAGGAAGGCATAGCCCCAAACAAACTCAGGGCTACCAAAAGGAAAAAGTGGATACTGAACGGTCATAAAATCTTAGCAATCAAATACTCACAGTTCTAGCAACTGACCTTAGACAAGTCACCAAACATTTCTCTAGACCTCATTTTCTTCACCTTTAAGATGCAGGGTTGAAACAATCCCATTTATCATAGCATCAAAAAGAATAAAATGCCATCGTGGCACAGCAGAAATGAATCCAACTAGGAACCACAAGGTTGCGGGTTCAATCCCTGGCCTTGTTCAGTGCGTTAAGGATCCTGCATTGCTGTGGCTGTGGCTGTGGCATGGGCCAGCAGCTATAGCTCCGATTCAACCCCTAGCCTGGTAACCTCCATATGCCACAGGTGCAACCCTAAAAAGTGAAGAAAAAAAAAAGCAGGAATAAACCTACCTAAGGAGGTTAAAGACTTACAGTTGGAAAACTATAAAACACTGAGATGGTGATGAAGGAAATTGAAGATGATAGAAACAGATGGACAGATATACTGTGTTCTTGGATTGGAAAAATTAATACTGTTAAAATGACCATACTATCCAAGGCAATCTACAGATTCAATACAATCCCTATCAAATTACAAAAGGTATTTTTCACAGAACTAGAACAAATAATTTTAAAATTTGTATGGAAACACAAAAGACTCCTTAATAGCCAAAAGAACCATGAGAAAAAAGAGCAGGAGGAATAATCACATTAGAAAGATACAGTCATCAAAACAGTATGGTACTAGCACAAAAAAAAGCAGACACAGAGAGAGATCAATGGAACAGAATAGAGAGCCCAGAAATAAACCCACACACTTATGGTCAATTAATCTATGACAAAGAAGGCAAGAATATGCAATAGAGAAAAGATATTCTCTTCAATAAGTAGTGCTGGTTAAACTGGACAGCTACATGAGAAAGAATGAAACAAGAACATTCTCTAACACCATGCACAAAAATAAATTCAAAATGAATTCAAGACCTAAAAGTAAGACCAGATACTATACAACTCCCAGAGGAAAACATAGGCAAAACGCTCTTTGACATAAATCACAGTAATATTTTTTTGGATCCATCTCCTACAGTAATGGAAACAAAAGCACAAAGAAATAGGACCTAATTAAATTTTCAGCCTTTACAAAGCAAAGGAAACCATCAACAAAACAAACAAACAGAAACCAATCTGCTGAATGGGAGAAAAAATTTGCAAATGATATGACTGATAAGAGGTTAATATCCAACATATATAAACAGCTCATACAACTTAACATAAAAAAAACTCAATTTAAAAATGTTCAGAACTGAATAGATATTTTTCCAAAGAGGAAATGCAGACAGCTAACAGGCACATGAAAAGGTACTCAATATCACCAATCATCAGGGATATGCAAATCAAAACCAAAATGAGACATCACCTCACACCTGTCAGAATGGCTATTATCAAAAAGAAACACAAATAACAAATGTTGGTTAAGTGTGGCAAAAACACCTACATTGTTAGTGGGAATGTAAATTGGTAGAGCCACTATGGAAAACAGTTTGTAGGTTTCTCAAAAACTAAAAACAGAAATACCCCATGACTGAGCAATTTTACTCCTGGCTATATATTTGAAAAAAAAAAACAAAAAACTTACATGCACCCTAATATTCATAGCAGCGTTATTTACAATTGTCAAGGAGGTATGGAAGCAACCTAAGTGTTCATCAACAGATGAATGGATAAAGAAATGGTGAGATAGATATAGATATAGATATATATAGATATATATAAAACCAATGAATGGGTAAAGAAAAGGTAATACATACACACACATAAAGGAATACTACCCAGCCATAAAAATGAATTTTTGCCAATTATAGCAAGCAACATGAATGGACTTGGGGCATGTTATGGTAAGTGAAGCAAGTCAGACAGAGAAAGAAAAATATTGTATATAATTTGTACATGGAATCTAAAATGTACAACAAACTAGTGAATAAAACAAAAAAGAAGCAGGCTCACAGATACAGAGAACAAACTAGCAGTTACCACTGGAAAGAGAGAAGGGAGGGGGGACAATATAGGAGTAAGGAATTTTTTGTAAAAGGGTTATTATGGGATTACATGAAATCATGTGTGTGAAACTTTTGAACATTGTAAAATATTATGGAACTTAACCTTTCATTCAATAAAAATAATAATTTTTTTAAAAGGAGCAGAGTTGACCTAGATGATTTCTAATATCTGAACTTACCACAGAGTTCTGTGGAAAGGCTTAAATCATGAACATAATTCTCTCTGGCAAACCTTCACTTCCTTATTTGACCTCCCTTCCACTGTAATTCCTGCCTACCGGGTGCTTTGGCCTCATGTTTTTCATGGCTAAGTCCCAGTCCTCCTCCTTCGTGAGACTGACTGAGACTCCTGACAAAACCCTGTGCTCCATCTAGACTTCTCTCAGCCCTTAGCCTCTACTTTCCACAAACTTGATCTCCTCCTGTGCCTTTTCTAGGTACTCTGTGAATACAGACATAGACATACTTGGCACAGAGAACATTCAAGCAAAATTTTTAATGAAAATGTGTACTGCAAGTGCCATTGCATTCATAAATCACCACTCCCTCATAACAGGTTTGCATTCAATAATGGCTGATACAAACAAATGGCTTAACTCATAAAAGTAACTCTATTCTGGGATTTGCAGTGAGTATCTTTCATGACTTTGACATTCAGCCTCTTACTCTGTAAGCAAAAGATTTTGTAGTTACGCTGTCTTAAAACCCATCCCCAGAAAATCGGGTTAGTAGAATGTTCTAGGAGTTAGTAAGTTCTGTGTGGCCTGGGATTCTATCTTATTTGTCTTCACTTATCCTAATGTCTGGCATATAGTCAGAATTCAAATTAGTGAGGGATAAATGCTGAAAACTACTTCTCTGGAATTAATACATAAGAGGAATATATATAAGTCGATATGCAAGCAGCTTCGAAGCTCTGATAATCCCATCATTCATTGATCCAACAAAAATGTGTCAGCCAGTGTTCTAGTACTAAAGATCCAAATGTAAATAAAGTAGACAAAATCCTATTCTCATAAAGCTTACATTCCACTGGAAAGTGAAAGAGAAAAATAGTAATTAAATATTATGTCAGGAAGTGATGTGTGCTAGAATGAACCTAAGCAAAGGAAAAAAAATAAAGAAGGATAGGAAGGGTGTTGGTTTAGAAAGGGTGTCTGAAGGTTGCCTCTAAAGAGGGAATTCACAGCAGATACCCTTTCTCTGGTCCCTACTGTACAAAGTAGGAAAGTGTGCATACCGGAAGCTCTACAAAAGCAAGAGTTACAGTTGAGTTAAACAATATCTGAATTGCTCTAAATTCCAGTCTACTGATTCTTTTGTAATTACTGATAAAAAGTGTCAAAACTAGATGTATTATAGTTATAGAATGAATAAAACTCATTCTCAGAGAAATTTAGAATGAAAGAAGCAATGAAAGTGGTGTCAAAAAGGTAATGATCCTTGCAGCAACACACTGATTGCAGCTTTGCTGTGCTGGGGAGGGTAGTCTGGGATGTCACTCATACAGTGGAACCCAAGCAGTGTGATTTCTCAAGGCCTTCTTGCCAGGGGGCATTCACTGTAGATGCAAATATATGTTCTGTCCTCATTATTATTCATAACAGCCCCCAACAGACTCTTATAAAGCAAAACATCATTCACTAAGCTCAATATCCATGAACTTAAAATATGGTTATTCACTCATGTGTCACTAATTATCACTGAACTAACTAAAATGTATTTATAAACCATTATTCCATAGAGGTTACTTCAGGCCATTTTTGAAGATTCTTTCCCAGGGAGTGATGCTATTATAAAATTTTAAAGAGGAACTTAAAAACTAAGTAATGGATAATTTTTCCTGCCTCATTAAAATGTCACAGAAAATTCTGAAAGTCAAAAATTTCTAGTATTTTAGTATCAAGTATTTTGTTTTCTTATTTATGAAAAATATATGCATAAAGCTCATTTTAAAACATTACATAAGATGAAGATCTGGATTTAATGACCCAGAGAGTTCAGTGACTCTGGGCCTTTGTCTTAATTTTAAAAATATGGGGATAATGATAAAGTTAAACCCACTGCTCAATATAAGTAATTAAGAAATATGTAATATTGATGGACACAGATCCATTTTTCAAGTTTTCACTTTTAAAATGAGAGAGGACTACCCAGTATCATAGTGAACACTCAAAATACATTTTGTCACCCTAAAATAATTGAAAAGATGATATAGGAAAAGCTTTTATGATAAAGTTTTATTGCATTAAATAAATTGACTCCACAGATGCATACAAATACTCAAATGCACAGAGAGAAATAGAAAACTAGAGCTATTTGATACATAATTGAAACCAAATAAAAATAGCAAAATATTAATTATCTAGTTCTTTTAAATGAAAGGAACTACTCAGCTGAATTATATATTGCATAAATTCTATTATATACAATATACATAGTAATAAAATTTCTGTAGAATTTGTGAGTATATGTATGAAAAAAATTATGTGTATGTACACACAGGTATATATAAATAAATAGATATATATTTACAAATAAGATAATTTCGTTCAAATTATGTTTTTTAGGCATGTGTGTTTTAATGAATAAACTTTTGGTATGTGATGGGCAGTGAGAGATTAATGTCATTACAGAGATTAAACAAATAATCGTTTGATCTTTGTTCCCACCTCTCTATTCCAGAAAAAATTCAAGATATAATGATTTAATGAGCACCAGAACTAGCAATGACCATTCATTTCACTCTTACAAAGATAACCAGTAATATCCCTAGGACAGAACAACTCTCATTCATTTGAAAACACCAAGGGCATCTCAGATTCACAAAATCTCATCATGATTCCATATCTGTGTACAATACTCTGGGCATTTGCAAAGAAAAAAATTAGTCATAACATGAAACAACAAAGGGTTATGCTCACCTTGGAACAAAATGACTACAAATACCTGAATAATAATTAAGAATATGCAGGAAATATGCAAGTTCTTATCTGAACCATCTGGGCTCCAAAACTCTCCTCCTGGGAAAAGTTATTGAGGATTTTAGCAAATAGTAAAGTAATATTACAGCAACATAAAAATTATACTATGTATGTTCTGTACTGTAAGAGTTTTATGGGGGAAAATGAATATGGAGTCAATGAAAAAAGCACCAGCATAATTGCAGAGGTGTCAATTGGGATAGAAGTAATACAAATGAATGAAAGGTTTAGTGAATGAGGCACAGGAAGCCTAAGGAAGTCTTATGGGCATGGAAGGGTAAACGACCCACATATACCTAAAACAGAAATAACACTGATTCTGTATGCTATATTAGCATCTGTCTATTGAAAAATTATAAATCTGCAATTAAAAAAGTATATATAATTTCAGAGAATTTGACAATGAAGGGACTCATTGGGCTTAAAGTCAGAATTCAAGTACAAAGTATATACCACTAAAGATACTGAATATGGAGTTCCCGTTGTGGCTCAGCAGAAGAGAATCTAGACTAGCACCCATGAGGATGCAGGTTTGATCCCTATCCTTGCTCAGTGGGTTAAGGATCTGGCATTGTCATGAGCTGTGGTGTAGGTCGCAGATGTGGCTGGGATCTGGTGTTGCTGTGGTATAGGCCAGCAGCTACAGCTCTGATTCAACCTCTAGCCTGGGAATTCCATATGCCGTGGGTGTGGTCCTAAAAATAAAAGATATAGAATATAACAATAAACTAAGTCAATGGTAGGTCTAGAATTTCAATTGCCACAACAAGTAAAAACTCATTAACTCCAGTATTAATTTTTAATTCTGATCATTCAGATGTCTTTTACTGAATATCAAAGCAATAATGATACCTAAAGTATAGCAACCGATTATTAACCTCCTGTAAGATTCTAGATGATATACTGTGTTCTTTAAAAACATTACCTCCACTGGAGTTTCCATATGGCTCAGCGGGTTAACAGCAAAACAAAAAAAACAAACAAACAAAAAAAAAAACTTATAAAAGAGTGTACATTGTAGCTCAGCATATTAAAAACCCAACTAGTATCTATGAAGATGCAGGTCTGATCCCTGACCTCACTCAGTGGGTTAAGGATCCAACATTGCCGCAAGCTGCAATGTAGATCACAGATGTGGCTAGGATTTGGCATTGCTGTGGCTGTGGCACAGGCCAGCAGCTGCAGCTCCAATTTGACCCCTGGACCAGAAACTTCCACATTCTGCAGATGTCGCCACAAAAAGAAGAAAAAAAAAATTAACCTGTAGTTAGAACCAAGATTCCAAGCCATTTTCTACCATTTGCTATGTATGTGATCTTGAGTATGATATGACTTCTCTTAACTTCTAATTTTTCATCTATAAATGTAACAATATTGCTACCCACCTTAAAGGTTTGTCATAAGGATGACATGGAAAAACAATACGATTTTTAACACACTGCAGGGAGAGTGAACACAGTAAAATGATCACTTGTATTATCAGCATTTTTCTCAATAATATATAAGGCAGTACTTGTTACCATCCTTTCACTATTCAGCTAGTAAGAGGTAAATCTGTAAATTGTAACTTAATCTGGCAAAAAAAAAAAATCACGTTTAAAAAAAATACATGATAGTACATAGAGGGGTTTTTTGTTTCTGACACTATTGTCAACTGCATTCCCTTACAAAGTTTTATTTCATTTTGATCTTTTGACTACACAGAATAAAGTAATAAAATGTTAAATAAGCAATTCTGACAATAAGAGGAATAGTACTCTAACAAAATGCTCGGTAACCTTATTAATAGAAGTACATTTTAATAAAAGCAAGTCAGCGCTAAAAAGTAAATGTTAAAGAGTTAAATTACTTGCCATTTTTGCAATACATGGAACATATAATCAACTTTAGAAATATTTTTGTCAGTTTTTCTATGTCGGTCCTGAGACAGCATTATGGAATACATCTTTATGGAATTAAAAAAGAATGTTGTCCTAGAAAAAGCTGTAAAATAATCTTTAAAAATACAAGCTGCTTATTTCGCTCTGCAATCATTTTCAGATTGAGGTCCCCAATTCTTTCAGACTTAAATTCAGGCTATATATTTTCCCCAGAGGTTTAACATATTGTACTACACTGAACAACCCCCAAGTGTGAGATTTTTACGTAAATATGATTTTCCTCTTTGATCAAATCTGGGAGGACATGACAGAAAAACACAGAGCAATATGCGAATCAAGCTCCTTTTTTTTTTTTAAGTCAAGTAGGCATTTTCCTAAAGCACAAATTAATGTAAATCAAGCATTGCTAGAACTCTGACCTTTGAAATTATACTTGCATAGTCAGATTTCCCTAACAAAGTGCATGTTTACAGTATCTTTTATTTAAATCAATATCCTTTATGCTTGAGCAGAGAGAGGAAAAGAGAAAGGCCAACAGCAAATAAAGAGAGCCCAAGTGATTTAGCTCAGCAGAGTGGAATAATGAGCCAAGCTTTCTCCAGTGTCCAAGTCACTCTGTGATATTTAGCAAGGCACTTACAGAAGTGTATTAGTTCTTTCAGGTCATTAAGATGCCATTTTGTGCACTTCCACAGTCAACATGCTCTCCGAGGCATCCAAATGGGTACTGCAGGATATCTGCAGCAGTGGGGTGAATAAACTACGTGATTAATTTGTGGCTTGATCGCAGTATTAGTTTATGGATAGATTTATCAGATGTGTGTTGGATTGAAATTAACTAAAATGCTGAGAGTATGAAATGAAAAAAATCTTTGTATTCCTCAAAGTAGCACATATAGACAGATCATTGAACTGTACCAATGTATACAGCAATTCTTTGGGTACCATTAATGAAGATGGTGTTTAAATATTAAATCCTTATCTGCTTTAACTACAAATCAAAAGATTATACATTAAAGCTATAATAATTACACTTATTGTTTTAATAAAGAATCTTAAAACCATCACATTTTGCCCATTTTTAGATATGAAACTTTATAGTTTTTGAGTCAATTAAATCATAAATTCAGATCTACTTGGGACCTCTGCCTTGTACCAATCTATCAAAGGTAAGTCCTTAAAAAAAAAAAAAGTGTGTGGGTATGTGGGTACAGGAGAACAGTTAGAGGAGGAAAAAAAATCAATCAGATGTCAACATCACATTCTGAGTTTTTAAGTAGTGTCTATTCTATTCTTAAGTCCATGTAGTAGACATATTGAAGCTCTGGAGCCCATTTCCATGTTCTTCTCCCAAGCAGATGCAGTGATCCATCGACCTGGTTGCTCCTGTAGGAATGATGGAACTTCCAGTGTCCTGTTTGCTGCCCCAATGTTTCCTAGTAAAATACTCTAGTGAGCTGAATTATCTGGCCAACAAACTCTTGCTACTCAATAGCGTTTTTCCCTCTCTACCACGTTATCTCATTAATAAGTCATTAAGTCTGGTACAAGGAAAAAGTATTTGAATTTTTATACGACTCATCCAGAATAAGCAATTTCTGCTTGCACAGTGATATCAAGCAGACTATGAGAATGTTAAGGAAATTCCTTAGCTATATATATTATAGGGTAAATAATTATATTATACTTGCTTAAGGAGTATTGGAGATAAATGTATCTTAATGATAGAATCCAAAGTGCTAGAGACAATTTTTCTTATTATATGATAACTGAACTTATTCCTCACCAAGAAAACAAATCACAATAGTAAATACTTTCATCATTTTTACTATATATCAGGCAAGTTCTAATCACTCTGGCTATATTAATCTATCTTCTTAATCCTATAGGCTATGCTATAGGATCATTATTGCCATTTTGCAGGTAAGAAAAGTAAAGCATAGCAAAGCCAAGTAATTTGTCTAATTCCACACAACTAGTAAAGAACAGGCCAGGGATTCAAACTCACACAGCACATCAAGTCCCAGGCTCCCAACCACTATTCTGAGATCCTCTCAATGTCTTTGCTTTTCTCTTGCAGATAGAACTTATGGGTTTTTATACCAACATACTGCAATTTATTGCTTCTTGAATTTTTTTTCACACGACGGTATAGACAAAAAATGATCACATTTGACCAGCAGATTGGAATAAAAGTATAAGACTGCTATGACCAGAGGTGCCATCCTGGGTCTTTTTTCTGCCATGCTGTGGATTGAAGAAATCAGTACTTCAGCCTAAGACCATGGTATTATAGACCCACAAATAATTCTTAGTACAATGATCAAGTAGTGCCAATAATTATGTCAAATCTCTATAATCAGCTCCTACACAGAGTTTTGTGAGCTAGAGGCAGATTCTGAAACATTCCATTTAAATTGCTGCCGATATCAGAAACTGGAGCTAGTGTACAAAAAGGATGGGGGCACAAGCTTGAAGAGGATGAGTTCACGTGGAGAGAGATCAATTAGGGCATGGGTTAACCATGTTATTTTGACTCAGAATGTCATCTTAAGCAGCCTGCAGACATGTTTGTGAACACCCTAAAAGTGGACGCTTATTTACTTATATACACATTAAGTGCATATTAACTTCATTTTTATTGATACTTAACTGGGGACCTAAAGAATTTTTCTGTGAAATCAAAGACATTCCTTATGGTATAGTCAATCTTTGATAAGTACAGTACTGATGAGAGTGATCCATGCAATCCAGTATAAATAATTTGCAGCACTGCAGGTCGGTCACAGATGGCAGGGAAAGATCATATATGTATACCTACTATGAAGTCGTAATTTATGAAGCGCTTATACATGGCATTATAGAATATGCTGCAGGAACAGTACATTTACTGTGTTTTTTCTTGTCTCCCTTTTAGCTTCCAGATTAGCCTTTTAGACACTTTTAAGTGTTAAGAATGAAGCAAAGTAGATGTTATGCCCATATCCTTTTTATACTCAGTCTTTCTTTTTTTACTAAAATATAGTTTATTTACAATGTTGAAACAATTTCTGCTGTACAGCAAAGTGACTCAGATATATATACATATTCTTTTTATATTCTTTTCCATCATAGTCTAACCCAGGAGACTGGATATAGTTCTCTGTGCTACACAGTAGAACCTCATTGTTTATCCATTCTAAATTTAATAGTTTGCATCTATAACCCCAAACTCCCATCCTATCCTAGCCCTTTTTCATCCCAACTCAGAAAAACTTATACCAGTGATTTATATTCTTCTTTAGCAGAGACTATTTACAAATAACCTGTTCTGGATATAAAATGCATAAAATAGGGACTTTCTGAACTATAAGGTGAAAACATTGTCAAGGGTCCAGGTACCTTTGAATAATGTCGTAGCTCTAATTTTCCAATGTTCTAGAAAGCCCGTTTCCCCAGAGAAGAAGCATAGCACTTAAAGTTTATTTCTGAATAAAATAAATGCAGGTATATGTCCATCTTTCTTCAACAAGTTAATTTCAGTCTGGGTTATAGTGGTAAGTTTAACATTATAGGATTGTTTTCTTCCCTCTTTCACTCATTTAACATAGATAAGCATCTACTAAAGAGAGGTAATATTTAAGATACTGGAAATGCAAAAACTAGACAGTTCAGTCTTCCAGGAGTATGCAGTCCAGCAGGGAGAGACATGAAAAGACAAACATTATACACAATGTGGTGGATGCTGGTGGAATCAAAATACTGGGCTTGATGAAGGTGATGGAGGGGCAAGGGCAGGGGATCCTAGCAACCTATACAGTTTACTTATAGGTGGTGAAAAAATGTCATAGAAGAGAAGACCTATGACCTGGGCTCTGATACATGATGATGGGTTTTAAAGGCAAGCAAGAATGGGGAAAGCATTCCAAGACAGGGATTAGTATATACAAAGGAAGAGTGCTATGCAAAGACATGGGTGTCAGGAAACAATCCACAGGTCATTGCACATAACATGGCAGAATGTGTACATGGGGTGGTAAGGGGAGAATGAGAGCCTAAACTCTCAGAAGGTGAACTAGAGAGACCCCAGAAGGAACCAGAATTTGAAATGTCCTTTTTCACCCTTTAGACAAAAAGGTTTCCCTTTCTTGCCCTAAGCTACTATTCTCATTGAAAAATTTGCCATTATTAAATAGCTTTCTTTGTCCTTTCTTAACAGACTTACCTCTTAAACATCATAAATAGTAATTTTCAACTAAATGAACTATTAATCTTGGCAAATCATACTAGCTCAGTAACATGATTCTACCTATTAATCCCACACTTCTAGCTTTAAAATGAATTTTTAAATCCCTCTGATGTTTTCCAGGAATTTTATATCCTTGCTATACTTGCAGCCAATATTATAGACTTGCTAGGACTCCCTCAGAAGCCAGGGATTCAGTCACCTTTGTTTTATCAAAGGTACATTACAATGGATAAATCTAAGAGTAGAAAAACATCAGCTCTGAAGTATATAGGATTGAAATAAAGAGTTTTAAAGTCTTAGGTATACCACAATTCCCTAAACTGATTCTGAACTTTCAGCTTCAAAACAATAATTTCAGCCTGTTCTACTACCCCTCCAAGCTACTGTGGGTGTTCCTCTTTGGGAATATAAAGGCTATATTTCCTGATTTGGTCAAAGCATTTTTCTGGGTCTCCTCTTTTGTGAATGCAGTAATGTATAAACTTTTAAAATTCTGTCAAAAAATTGTTAGAAGTATACACTTATTCAGACTCTTACATTAATGCCTTTAAAAAGAAAAACAAAAACTACATGAATTCATTAAACTATTCAGTACACCGTAATTACAGAATTACTCAAGAGCTTCCTTCCAACAGCTGTAAGTCTTTAAAATTAATCCACACTCGTGTATGTGCATACCACTACACATACCTACATGCACACACACATACAGCCTGCTTATTAATACCTCTTCCAGAAATGCATTTAATGAGAGTAAGAGTTGGGGTAATTTAAATCAATAAGCAGCAGAAAACTGGAGGAAAGATAATGACATGAGCATATATATCTCTCCATTATCCTCACTGACGTGTATTGAAATAAAAAATAACATAAATGGAGGAAACTTCTACCCAACTGGAAACTAGACAGGGTGCCATAAAAAACTGAAAGCTTTGAGGAATTTCTTCCAGAGGCAATGCAGGAGTTTCCATTGTGGCTCAGTAGTAATGAACCCAACTAGTATCCATGAGGACACAGATTCAATCCCTGGCCTTATTTGGTGGGTTAAGGATCCAGTGTTGCTGTGAGCTGTGGTATACGTTGCAGAAGTGGCTCAGATCCTACTTTGCTGTGGCTGTGGCTAGGCCAGCAGCTACAGCTCCTATTTGACCCTTAGCCTGGAACTACCATATGCCACAAGAGGGGGCCTAAAAAAAAAAAAAAAAAAAGACAAAGAATTTTTTACAAAAAGAGGAAATGCAGGCAGAACAGGACTAAAAGAGGCATAGAGACCTGCAAAAACTCAGGTTTTTTTTCCCAGAAAATAAGAATGGGAGACTTAAAATATCCCACTTAGTTCCATTTTCACAAGATCAGGGTGCAGAGAAAGAAAAAGAGGTCAGGTTAGGCCAGATGGTCACACCAAGCAAAAATGTCAATGTCAGTACGGTTTTAACCAAGAGTAGATGGCCATAAGGAAAACATATCAATAAGTGGGGACTTCCCTGAAGAACAGATTGCTGTCCCAAAGAGAAAACCTTATTAATCAAACTTGCTCATGGAGTGAACTGCTACAGAAAGCTGACTATCATTATGGTTGTCAGTGACATGACTAGCATACTTGATGACCAGAGCAGATCATCCTTTAAATCCCCCTCCTCTATTTGACAGGAACCACAATCAGGTAGTAATCAGCAATAATCATTATTTTACTGCTTTATTTTTTATTTTTAAAACTATCACTTGAAAGAATTGATTTTATTTTTAATAGTACTTAAATGCAGTGAGATGTTTTATGTATAAGCTAAAACTTTCACTTACCAATCCAAAATATCACACCAACAGTTCACACTCTGTTTCACTGCCTTAAATTCTAAACACAAATAAAACTTCCATTGGCCACATAGAAAGACAGATTTGACATAACTCAAGATCTGTTTGTTAATTTTTATAATCACTGTTTACTGCAGAAATATAGAGTTCTACCAAGACTGGAGACACACCCTGTATCCTAAGCCAGCATTATTATAGTTGCCAGCACATGGTGATGAGAAAAAGCAAAGTGACTTTTAGTTGGTTTTATTATTATTTTTAGAGTCTCTATAGAAAATGTACTTCCTATTTATCTACATTCTCAGCCTTGATAATGACAACGAACAGTAGATTAGGTTTTGCATATTTATTTAGTGTAGTAGAAGATGAACTCAAGAAATCAATGCAGAATTCAGAAAAGGAAGACCAAAAGATGAAAATAATGCCATAAAATATGTTAGATTTAGAGGCAAGAATCAGATAATTTACTACAGACAGACATCCAAGGAAAAAGAAAAACCATTTTTAAGAAATTACAAAATCAGTAATAAATGAAATTATTAAAAATTTTAGACTGAAGAAAGATGGAATTTTTATCTAAAAGATTTCTAAATAATGAAGAGACACCATTGTGGTATATCCTAGTTAAGACTGTTGTATTTCACAGTAGAGGAGTGGGAGACATACAACTACCATATAGGAAAGCAGATAATTTATAAAATAATGAAATTCCAATTGATTTAGATATCGCCTTCCCAATACTAAAGCCAGAAGACAACCAAGAGACGTTCATGGAGTTTTGAAAAGTAAACAACAATAACAAAAAATTTAACCCAAGATTTATTTATCCATCCTTGATTCTATTTACATGAAAAACTTATTTAAAAATTTTTTTTCAGTTAGTCAAGTGGTCAAAAAATATGCAGCCACCCATGTACCCATTCTGAAAACTATTTGATATGTTAGATTAAAAAATAAAGGTCCAATATGTAGGAATGCAAAGGTAGGATGGAGTAACAAGGATTAAAATGACATAGAACAATGTGATGGAAAGAAGTCCAAATACATCAGATATGATGATTAATAGATTATGCTTTCTATCAAAAGGCAAAAATAGATGGCTAGGGTACACAAAAATTTTAAGTGTATGTAATCCAGATGGCAGGTGAAGTCATATTCTCCTATGAGATTAAAACAACAGACACTCATTGCCTTCTCTCTCATTTCCCAGTAAGATCAATGTTCTGGAGTGGTATATTTCTGTAGTTATTGCTGAATTCAAGCTCTGTTAATTTCTGAACTCTAAATCTCACTTGCATCTGACCTCCTATCTCTCCATCTCTTGCTCCTGTCCCTTTCCTGGGTTTCTCTCAACCCCAACTCCCTAGACAAGCAATGGTATGGGTTGTAGACATCACTGAGGCTTTGGGGTCACAGAAAGGTGCCAGTCACCTATTGTGTGTTCCTCTTTCATCCTAAAGACTCCCTGCATGTGTCTTCAGGCCTCTCAGATTTCCAAGAATCGCTCACCATCATGCTTGGAAAGAACTCAGCCATTCTGCCTTCATTAAACAGGGCAGTTTATCTAGCTCTGACCCACAAATAATCTTCTATCCTGCCTTTGCTTTTCCAAAGTCTTATTAGTATCACTCCTCAAACAGACCCTTTACTCTAGGTCTCACCTTTTAGCAACTGAGAAGAATGAGCTTTGAAATTTCACTAGTCATTTTCTCTGTTCCATGATCCTATGTAAATGCAAGGGAGCTAAAGATTTTACTTTTCCCCCTGAATACAAATTACTCACCTGTTCCTATATCCTCCCTTGGTTCCTCAAGACAGGTGCTGTTTCAGTCTATTTGGATTTTAAATTAAACTGTTTTCCTCTATTACAAAAATGCTATTTATATAAGATGTATCTTAAATAAAATTCGGTAAAAGAGTCAAAATAAAACGGTGAGCACAGACTTATTAAGAAAATGCACGTAAAAAGAAAGTGGTGATACAAATACCCTATAAAAGAAACAAATTCAAGGACAAGTATTAAATGAGGTAGAAATTCAATATTTTATATTGCTAATAGATATAGTTCTCAACAAATATACACCAATCACTGAAATTTATATGTCACTTAATAAAATACCAATATAAATGGAACTAAACTGCCAGAAATATAAGAAATTTTATAAATCATAAAGATCTTTTATAAATCTCCCTGGATTTTTTTAAAAATAAAAAATTATTAGTAATGTGTTCCAGCTCATAAAGGGAAACATAGGACTCAAACTAACAAGCATAAAAGTGAGTATTAATAAGCTAAAAAATTATAGGGAAAAAAGGAAGGAAAATACAAAAATTTAGGAAACAGAGTAATAATTCTACCAAAAAACCATCATATTCTTCTAAGTATTCATGAATTATTTATTGGGTATACCTCATTAAATTAAGAAAATAGAAATCATTCAATGACACAAAATTAAAATGTAATAAAGTTAGAAATTATAATTCCAATACAAATCCTAATATTTTTTTCAAATTTTTGAAAGGATGTCCCAGTATATTTTAAAGAGTAAATGATAGAAAAACACAAGAAAATATTTTATAAGAATACTGAGGGGGAGTTCCTGTCATGGTGCAGCGGAAATGAATCTGTCTAGGAACAAGGAGGTTGTGGGTTCGATCCCTGGTCTCACTCACTGGGCTAAGGATCCAGCGTTGCCATGAGCTGTGGTGTATGTAGGTCCCAGATGTGGCTCAGATCTGGCATTACTGTGGCTGTGGTGTAGGCCGGCAGCTATAGCTCTGACTGGACCCTTAGCCTGGGAACCTCCGTATGCCGCAGGTGCAGCCCTAAAAAGCCAAAACAAACAAACAAACAAAAAAGAATATTGAGGGGAACATACTGCACGTGACACGGAAATGTGCTACAAAAGAGCAGTAATTAAGACAGAGTGACACTGTTATAAATATAGAATGTACAGAATATAGAACAAAGCCCTCAAATGTGTACACAAATTATATACACTAATACACATACAGTATTTTTTTAGTAGTATCATTTATGTCAGAGAGAAAATAGAAATCATTCAATGACACAAAATTAAAATGTAATAAAGGATGGAATGATTATACAATAAGGCATCTCAACCGATTCAACATATTTTACTCCAAAGTATTTCCCGAATGTAGTATAACATTAAATTTAAAGACGAAAAGCACTAGAAGAAATACTGAGGGTATATGATCCCACTGCTGATTTTTGAAAATGTTGAATAGAATAATTAAGATAGAATAGAATAGTATTAAATAAAAATGTTTTAGTTAATCCAGAGTTTGAGAAGATCAGTAGGCAAATGATAAATTGCCTACTGCACTATATATACAAAAAGTATCCGCAATATATACAAAAAAAAGAAGGTTTACACAGATTTTTATGAATAATCTCTACATATAAACACACAGTCTTCGGTTAAAAAGAAGGGAGAGATCATTAAAGGATATTAAGAGGCTGACTCTAAGAGTAGAATTAAAAGTAATAAACACAACAAAATGATCGGCTCCACAACTAGTCAAAGTAACATAAAGTATGACAACAATCAAATACAATCACTAGTTTATCAAAGTAACCAAGTGTTTATTTTTTATATTGTTTATTTTTTTATATTTGTTTTGTTTTATGCCAAATTCCAGTGTTTGCACAGCTATTAGGAAACACCTATTTTTTTTTTTTCCATCGCTGGTGGGAATGTCAATAATAATAACTGCCTACATTGAAATATTCTCAGTATTAAAGTCTTAAATTTTTTCCATGCAGTTTGACTCAACAATGGTTCCAATTGAAAATTCAAGCAGGAGTTCCCATCGTGGCTCAGTGGTTAATGAATCTGACAAGGAACCATGAGGTTTTGGGTTCAATCCCTGGCCTCGCTCAGTGGTTAAGGATCTGGCATTGCTGTGGCTGTGGTTTGGGCCCACAGCTACAGCTCCGATTAGACCCCTATCCTGGGAACCTCCATATACTGCAGGTGCGGCCGCAGAAAAGACCAACGACAAAAATAAATAAGTAAATAGGAGTTCCCGTCGTGGCGCAGTGGTTAACAAATCCAACTAGGAACCATGAGGTTGCCGGTTCGATCCCTGCCCTTGCTCAGTGAGTTAACGATCTGGCGTTGCCATGAGCTGTGGTGTAGGTCGCAGACGCAGCATGGATCCCGCGTTGCTGTGGCTTTGGCGTAGGCTGGCAGCTAAGCTCCAATTAGACCCCTAGCCTGGGAACCTCCATATGCCCTGAGTGTGGCCCAGAAATGGCAAAAAGACAAAAAATAAATAAATTAATTAAATAAATAGATAAATAAACTACAAGTAATTAAATATAAAAGAAAAATTAGAAACTGCCAAAATTAACCAAAAACAGAGAGTATGTAAATAAATGACAACATGATAGGCAAATATAAAATTTATAATATAGAAGGACATTGATTAGTGATAAAAGAAAATGCTCAAGATTCATTTTACATTGAAAAAGTATGTATAGAATGATCCAATTTTGTCAAAGGAAAAATAAAATGGTGTACCAAGGGCAAGACAGTAGAAGTGTCTTTGGAGAGGATGAATATTTTATTACTGACAGTTTGGATTTATGGGCATACGATGTTAATAAAAAGCAGATCCATGAAAGGTTTAATTTTTGCTCTTAAATTCTCCAGAGACAGTGGATCCCTGATAGCCTAAACACTGGACAGCCTCTCCGTCCGTCCCCACCTGGGCATGGCTCTGAAATTGTATTCCAGTGACTAATAGGCAGGAGGACTTTAACATGAAACGGTTTGACAATGGACATGTGCGTATTTTTAAACAAAATAAATATCTATTTTAGTTTTTTAATATAGTCAAAAGTTATTACTACTAAATATTAGAGATGCATTAAAAAGGAGAAGTCCTAGACACTCTTTCTTGCTCCCCAAATCCAGAGTTTGGTGCAAGACCCACTTGCTGAGTTGAGTGGTACTTGCTGAGGCAGCCCTGACCCTACCTGCTTCCATCCCTTCCTTTCTAATAGCATATGCCAGCTCTAGTCCACTCCACAACTTTTGTGCTTCCTGCCAAAACTATCTACCATGCTTATTCTTAGCCCCACCAGCAATATCATCCTGAAGTCTCAAAAAGCCCATCTTTGAAAAGTAAATATGGCTGACAGCATAGGAGAAGGAAAGAGAAAGAAGTGGAATGAAATGATGCTAATTTACCAGTGACAATCCTTTAGCCCCTTTATCCTACTATTGATCTATTGATCTCCATTGATGAGAATTGTCAGGGGGCTGGTTTATGTGTGCTGTATGGTTCATGCTGCCTTTCTTTTAAGACACCAGTAAGCCTGGATTTGATATACAGTAATTTCTCAAATTAAAAAAATAACATTCTTGAAGAAAAATTATGATCACTAAAAAGGTAAACATTATCGAAACTTCCAAAACAAAGCTCACTGATGAACATTGAAACTCTGCTCCATGGTGTCAAAAAACTATTCAGGAAAATGTGCCCATCACATTAGAATCTACAAAAGCAAAATCTCTCCTGCCTTTTCTATTATACACATAGTACATCTTTGAAAAGTTTGTTAACATCTCTATGGCTGTTATCATCGTTCTGTTGAAGTTTTGGGGATGGCTTCCTCCCAGGAAGGGTCTTTGAGAGTCTTGGCAAAACACATGTGCCTGAGGGAGGCTTATCCAGTTTGCCCAAAGCTTGGAGATTCAACACAAATGTACCTTATACACTTGCCCATATGGCTTAGAGAATGTAAGAATATTTTTGTCTTATTAAGAGAGCTGAAGGGAAGCATAGTCATGAAAAAGAGTAAAAAGATTTTAATAATGAAATCTTGCCTCTTCTCATCCCCCAGCCAAACCCACCTTCCCTCTTCTTTCCTAATTCTGACACAAAATTCGGAGTATTATTAATGTATTCTAAAGCTCTTTTAAAATTCTTTCTAAAATATTGTTACGTCTCCCTTATACCTACAGGATAGATTTGCATTTGCCTTCATTATGATTCCCTCTTCCTCTTTAAAAATACACATTGCTAATAATTAATAATTGACTATTCCTAAAAAAGCCACAACAAGCAAGTGTTCTGGGAAAAAATACTTTATCTTTCACTTCAGAATGTATTTTGGTTCTTCTCACATCTGAATATGAATGATTTGGAAATTCACTTCTCAGGGCAGTACTGTAGTTGAGAAGCAAAACCCATGGGAACTTGTCTTGGATCCACTCCTGAGTAACCTCTGTAAGTTATTGCCCCTCTCTGGCCTCATTTCCTCTTAGGGAAAACAAAGAGTGAGATCTGAGACTGAATCTAGGGCCCCTCACAGCATAGCAAATCAAAGCATCTCTGAGTTTGTCTTTAAATAATAAAGTCTTGCTGTGAAGAATTGCTGTCTGGGTCCCATAGCACAGCTTCGTCTTATAACTCACTCCAAATTGGAAATTGCTCTTCTCTCTGACTCATGCAGAACTCAGCTGTAAGCAGACTTGCACTGTCTCATTGACATTCGTTAAATGTGGTGTCTTCAACCCCTCTCCTATAGGAACAAAGGCTATATGTGATGTAAAACAAATAAAAAGCAGAGAGGAACAAAATTAACTAAAATTCTTCTGAAGGAGAGGGACTATCTCACCATTTTATACCAAGCCCTATCTCTCCCACCACTTAAACAGAAAAAAAAAAAAAAAATGGGGGGGGAGAGTTCCCCTTGTGGCTCAGTGGTAATGAACCCAACTTTAGAATTCATGAGGATGCAGGTTCAAACCTTGGCCCTGTTCAGTGGGTTAAGGATTTCACGTGGCTGTAGCATAAGCTGCCAGCTTAAGCTCTGATTTGACCCTTAGCCTGGCAACTTTCATGTGCCACAGGTGCAGTTCTAAAAATAAAAAAGAAAGAAAGAAAAGAAAAGAAAACAACCTAGGTGCCACTTTCTTTCCGGAAAATTCACTAAGAGAGAGCTGAGGGTGACAAGAGCTGAGGCTCCAGCTGGAGACAGGCTTTGGGGAGCTGGTTCTTGCTGTTCGGACTGGACTCACAATGAGAGAGGACCAGGGCCAACTTTAAGAATTGCAGGCCCATTTCCAGGCAATTAGTGATTGCGCTCAAAGACCAAAACATCCGAGCAACTCGATGGGATCCTTTCTCTGTGTGTGTGATCCTTCTGGGTTGATTAATGAGTGAATATGCCCTCATTTATCCTTTTTGAGGACGCAGCTGTGGAGAGCTAGCACAGAGGCACATCCTGTCTCAGCAAACTACTTTTCTCTCCTTTCAGCTGCTTCTCTGTTCCAGTCCTAAAATGGAACCTCCGGAGGAGAGCCTGATGCCTAACTTCCAAAATCACTAGACAACAAGGTTGAAGGACTCCATTTTAACTCTTATTTTGCTTAGTGTCACCCCACAGTTGGAACCATTCCAAAAGTACACGTCTTAAAAGGGCAACTTTGTTTCTAAATAACATGCCCATTTAACAAGATAGGTTTTCTTTGGCTGTTATTTCAAACCCCTGTCCCAGGCCTCATGCCTGTGGTCACTTGTCTCTGGATGTCTTACAAATGGCCTCCTGGTTGAGGTCTTGGGAGAGGATCTCCTGAGTCACTATGTATTAACATTGGGTTAAATATAATAAATTAGATATTTCAAGTTAAAATGAGTGTTTTTTAAAATGTGTATACCCAAGAAGGCAAAGTGTTTCCAACACAAGGTCAAAATTCAGTTACAGGCGTGATGAAAACAGAACATACCTCCACCGGGAAGGTCTATAATGTTAAATGAGTAAATTTATCCTTGGACTTGAAAGGGTTTTGTTTGTATCAATGGCCACTTCTGAAAAGAATGCAAACTAGCAAATTACTTGTAAGAAGAGACAGTCTCTAGATACTGTCTCTGATTAGCTGAACAAATCCTTCTTCACCCATCCATTGCTCATTTGAAATGGTCCAACATTTATTGAATTTCATCAGTTGGAGGGTTTTATTAATATTTATAAAAATAAGAACACTGTGGCTCATCTTGAGATTGCAATATTCGGCCTGAAAATTATTTATCCAGTGAATTTTTTTTAGAAAGTACTCTCAGAACTGAGATGTTGCCATTCCTCTCAATAATGTTCTTATATGCCGCAAAAGCTTAGAAAATAGCTATTAAAAACAGAATCGCAGTTCACACATTGGGTCTAATATGTACTACATTCCAACCTGATTTGTTAGGCAATATAGGTTCTCCAGTTCTACTAAAGCAAGCGATTAATAAAGCAAAACATTCCTTAACCTTTTTAGAAAGAAATACTCAGACTGATTTATCCTTTTTACTAATGTTTTGTGCTGCTGTACAGGACTAAAAATGGTGCTCTTATAACCTACAAGATGCATATACAAGGAAATCTCTGCAAGATTTTCAAAGCAACTATAAAGTGGAAAGTAAAGGTAATATTTTTTAAATGCAGCATTAAAAGTGTAAAGGATGCCATTTTGTCAAAATTTTTGTTATCTTTTGTGATCTTCCATTATTGCTTCTCTTTCAAGGCTTCCTAGGACCTGGCTTTTACTAGTTTTTTATTCTGAAAACCTAAAATCAAGGGCTCTAAACAGATTTATGGTTGCCAAGGCAGGATGGTGGGAGGGGAAGATTAGGAGTTTGGAATTAGCAGATGCAAACTATGAAACATAAGGTGGATAAACAAGGTCCTACTATATAGCTCAGGGAAGTAGATTCACTGGCCTGTGATAAATTGTAATAGAAAAGAACATGAAAAAGAATATATAGGAGTTCCCACTGTGGCATAACAGGATCAACAGTGTCTCTGTGGCAGCAGAGACTCGGGTTTGATCCCCTGCCTGGTGCAGTGGGTTAAGGAACTGGCTTTGCAACAGCTGTGGCTAGGTCACAGCTCTGGCTTGGATCAGATCCCTGGCTGGGGAACTCCATAGGCCACAAGATGGCCAATATATATATACTCACAAAAGAAATACAAATAAATCACCTTGCAGTACAGCGTAAATGAACAAACACTGTAAATCAACTATACTGCAATAAAAAAAATTTTTAATCAATAGCTCTAGATGTAAATAAGCAAAGACAAACACATGATTAGGGAGAAACACAAAGAGAATTATAAAACATCTTCATTTTGTTTTGGTTCCCAAAGTGTGGTCCAAGCATCAATAATATCAGCGCTACCTGGAAACTTGTTTGGAAGGGACATTCTTGAGATTACCCTAGGCAAATGAATCAGAAACTTTGGGGCAGGGCTCAAAGATCAGTGTTTAACAAGTATTCCACATGATCATGATGCATAGTGAAGTTTGAGAAACGCTTATTAGAAATATCTGCAGTTCTTCCAATGAAAAATGAAGTATTCCCTAGATCCTAGATGTGTTCACTAAGACGTGATGGTAGTGATCAGAGATAAAGCTAAAGAACTGGATTTGGCTAAAGTAACAGAGGAATTATTTTACTCCCCAAAATTGCCCACTTGCAGCATTTGGCCAATTTCAATGGTATCACCTGTGATGATGTATTGTAGATCAAGTTCCTTAAATACTCCAACACTAAAATGGCTAATCTTTACTGAGTACATACTATAAACCAGGCATAATTCTAAATGTTTTCCATTTAGGAAATCATTTAATCTTCACAATCACCTTAACAGTTTCCAATTTACAAATGAGAAAACTGAGGCCCAAAGAGAAGAATCTGAACACAGTTTCACAGCTAATAAAGTGGACAGCCATTTTCTCTGGAATACATTTTCTTGTCTTCAATGGGTGATAAAATTATGTTGGGGAAATAAAATATACCTGTAAGTTTCACCCATGCTAGTCTCTGGTTTTCTAATATGTAACAAAGTTCTTTATACAGCTGCTCAATAGTAACTAGATAAGAGTAATGACAATAACTAGAGAATGAACCAGATAAACAAAACTAAAGGTGACATACACAAGATATATATAATCTTTCCTGACATGCGTAACTAGTTTGAGCCCAAGACCTAACCTCAGTCCTGATGAGAAAGTCAGCCTTCATATATCACCTTAAAGGTTCACTTTCAGGCTGAGTAGACAGCACTTGGTTCTAGAGCAGCTTTTCAGGAGGTCACGAGCCATTTCTGCCACCAACAGGTCACTAGAAAGGAAAGAGCACCCAAGAGGAGAGACTTCCCAGTGGGTACTGACCCCCGCATTTGCAAATTCCCCAAACCAAATGGAGGCTCACTGATGGGCTTTTTAGAGTCATTAAAATTTTTCAACTTCTCACCAAACGTATTTTACACCTTACATTTAATAACCAATTTTGCAATTGGTGTTAGACTACCGGATCAGTAAAAGAGGTGTTTTTTGTTTGTTTGTTTTTTCTTTTTCAGTGATCAAAAATTCCTAACGATAATAGAACATAACAGAAAATTAATCCAGTTTTTTCCCAAATTTCTTTACCACTAATCTCCGTGGCCACTTCAATAATTGAGTATTGGAGACCTCTGATCTTGAAGTAACCATGGTCTAAGGATCACTAGACCATATTCACTTCCCCTGCTAGCAAAGAAGTCTTATATTCTACCTGTATGCATTCATCTTTTCTAGCCATTTAGTTCTGTTTTTGGAGTTCTGCACAGTGTATTCGCACAACACCTGCATGTTGGGCAAAAGTTTTTCACTAACACAATTTTAAAAAGTGATGTTTTTAAGACGAAAGATATGTTCTAAACGGATACAATTAAGAGAGTGAATTTAAAAAAAAAAGCATTAAGTAATTTATATTTTAAAATATTGAGCAAATGAAAAAGAATGAAGCCATAACCTGGCTATTGATTTAATTATTGAATGGTAGTAGCAGTGGAGTGATGGGAAAGCCAGCTCCTATAAATGCTAGCTGCAACCTGATACTGCCTTAGGATTAATTATTCGTTTCAAGCCCTTGTAAACACAACACTGCTTCTTGGAGTGAAAACTGGTCATAGGCGATTTAAACCTTTTGATGAAAAATTCCCAGGATTCAAAAGACCAAATAAAAATTTCACAACTTCGAAGATAAGTTCTACCTTCTTTCAAGCCTCCAGACTCAAAAAACCAAAACAAACACACCTGAATGTCAGATAAATAATATTCTCTACACTTTTGAACAGTAGAATGTTGGTGGGAGGGGAACATTAAATGATAAATACTTCCGTGAGGAGTTTCTGAAAATGATTCTGATATGAGCAGTGAAAAACCATAGTTCTGTGGTGTAGGAAGACTTACTTACACAGGAAATCCTCTTTCAAGGTCATTTTTAAAGATAAAAACTGACTAGGTAGCCTATTAATTCAGTTTCTTTAGTTTAAGATATTTGCATAAACAAAATTCATATTTACTGATTATCTCATGTAAATGAAACTATGAAGGGACTCAGGGCAAGGAGGAAAACTTTTTTTTTTTTTTTTTTTGCCACAACTGCAGCATGTGGAAGTTCTTGGGCCAAGAATCAAACCCTTGCCTTAACAGTGACCCTAGCCATTGCAGTGGCAATGCTGAGTCCTTAGCCCACTGTGCCACAAGGGAACTCCAATGATTTCTTTTTTCTTTCAGTGATAATTATTCAGCATCTACTGGACACAGGCACTGTTCTAGATGGTCAGGATTTGGGTGGTGAATAAAAGACACATTTCAAATTCATAAACTATGGTAGAAAGGATAGACAATAAACAAGATACAGAGAAATAACAAGTGCTAGGAAGGAAAATAAAACTATAAAGAAAAAGAAAGCAAGAAAATGGGCTAAGGAGGAGTTCCTGTGTGGTTCAGCAGTTTAAGAACCCAACTAGTATCCATGAGGGTGTGGGTTCAATCCCTGGCCTCGCTCAGTGGGTTAAGGATCACCATTGCTGTGGTTGTGGTGTATGTAGACCAGCAGTTGTAGCTCCAATCCAACCCCTATCCTAGGAAGTTCCATATGCTGCAGCTGCATCCATAAAAAAGAAAGAAGAAGAAGAAGAAGAAAATGGGCTAAGGAGTGACATCAGGAGTAGTAAAGAAATCGTAGGTGACTAGAGTGGGTGGCTCTTCACTGAAAAGATGGTGGAGGAGATAAAAGAGGGATCCAGGACACGTGAGGAAAGATCATTCCAGGTAAAGTGAAGGAGTGCAGGGCTCAAAGGCAGAGACTCCTGAAGTGGAAAACAACACAGAAGCTCAGTGGCCGAGTAGAGTGAGGGAGGCGAGGATGTCGATGTAAAAGAAAACAGATTAGCTCAAGCCCTATTCTAAGGCACTGGAATGACTTTCACTTTTACTCTGAGTGAGCGGGGAGTCATGGTAGGAGTTAGAGCAGACCGAGAAGGGCTCTAACTTTACCTTTTAAGTGTTCAGATTCATGAAATTCTATCAAAGAATGAACACAATTGCTAACATATTATCAGCCAGTAAGCTCAGAGTGCTTACTATGTGCTAGGTTATTTCACCAATGTGTAGAGTCAACCTACTCTATAATTAAGTTGAAGAATTTGAAGCTTGGAGAGTTTAGGCAACTAGTCCATATCACATAGAACTGGCCTTCAAACCCAAGCATTCTGAATTCTGACTGCCTGGAAGAGAAGTGTGCACTTTCTGGCTTCACTGGTGCTTGAGGAACACAAAAGAGGGGTTGGTTTGCTCTGCCTGGAAAGCTGAAGAAGGAAGAGAAAGAGGGCAAAGTCATTCCAAGCAAAGGAAGGCACAGAATGATCAGAAAGTTTTGTGTATCTGCAACTTAGTAGCCCACAGCAGAGGCTTGGGATGAGACCAGACAAGGAGTTTTAGCAGGTCCTGACCCAAAAGGGAAATTTTCCTCTTTGCAGAGATTGTTTTTTCCTATAACCAATCAAGGCTAAGAACTCCGCTAAAATGTATGCTTGTAGATAGTAACTAGGTGTGTAATTATACATTGACTATTTAACTTCTCCCATAGACAGCAAGCCTTCTGAGGGCAGGAACCTGCTATCATGCTTCCTGATGCTTCCCAGCTCCTAACACTGTGCCTGCAATAATCGCCTGGGAACTATTTGCTGAATGGAAGTATGAATGACTATAGTATGTAAGAGTACTGGATTACTGTATGCTTTTACCACAAATATATACTCTTCTTTTGCAAGTTCAAGTCCATGAGTGGGTGTAAATGGTAGCCATGCAATGCCATGAGCCATGTCTTTCTATCCACAAGGAAAACACAGCATTCATACAGCTCTAGCACTTGCTACATCTAGTGAGCAGCCCAACTCTCTCAGCCTAGAAGTCAGTGACTCACTATGCTCCTGGTTACCACTCATGGGGAACTGTTCCCACAGATTCCAAGACCTTAATATCTGAGAAGGAAGAATCAACTCAACTAGGAAATGAAGAGACTTTGTTAGGTTTTCAATCCCTGGCAGGGGACGCCCCCTTATCACCCAGTCTTACTTAAGAGTAGAACCAGTGATATCACACAGGAGACAACATAGGGATGAAATAAGTTCCTGTTTCCACAGGCTAAGTATCTGAAAGAAAATAGCACACTTTTGGAAAGGGAAGTTAGTTATGCCTCTCAAGCCAGGATGAACTATTGAAATTCCAACAGTTTTAATGACTTAGGCTTTGCATGATAGTGTGAGAAAAAAAAATGTATGCATGTATGTGTAACTGAGTCACCGTGCTGTACAGTAGGAAAAAAAATAATGTATTGGGGAAAGAAAGAAAGAAAAGAAAATTAAAAAAAAAAAAAAGAAAAAAGAATGTACCCACAAGTAATACATCTGTTGTGCTGGCTTATCTGGGAAGGAGAATTCAATCTTATCTTAAAAACGAAACAAAACAAAACAAAACAGGACATCATAAATGTTCTCCACCAAAATTTTTTATATTAACCTCCATTGAATGGGAGACTAAATTTTCAAAGAGTGAGAAGTAATGAAAAAATAGGAGCCAGTGGATAAGACAAAACTTGGAGTCTTCCATACACAAGAATGTTGTTCTTTGGAGCATCTTACAAAGTCTTCTTTGGAATGTTTGTAAGTGATCTAGATTCCAGAGCAACAATTGTTTATATTAATTCACTTCTCTAGTTCCATGAACCACCTTAAATTTGTATTCCAATATGTGTATCTATTGAAAATAAGTTAAGCTAGTGTTTAAGAATAACTAGCATTCATGTCAGAAATTCCAGATTTCTATTCTTGATTCCATAAATTATAAGTTATGTGAAACTTGGAAAACTACTTAACCTTTTATCTACTTCCTCATTTATAAAATGGGTACAATAATACATCTCTCGCTGTTTTCCAGTACAGATTTTATAAGATAATGTGTCTAAGATACTTGGGTTATACTTGCCATATTGGATGCTTTAAATAGATGGCAGGTGTTATTATCACTATATTTTTTAAAATCATTTTCTCAATATTGCAATGTTATTTTTTAATTTAATGATTTTTTTCCATTATAGCTGGTTTACAGTGTTATGTCAATTTTTCACTGTACAGCAAGGTGACCCAGTCACACATATACATATATATTCCTTTTTCTCACATTTTCATCTTCCATCATAAGTGATTAGATATAGTTCACAATGCTATACAGCAGGATTTCATTGTTTATCCATTCCAAAGGCAATAGTTTGCATCTATTAATTCCAAATTCCCAGACCATCCCACTCCCTCTCCCTTCACCTTGACAACCACAAGTCTGTTCTTCATGTCCATGAATTTCTTTCCTGTGGGAAGGTTCATTTGTGCCATACATTAGATTCCATATGTAAGTGATATCAAATGGCATTTGGCTTTCTCTTTCTGACTTACTTCACTTAGTATGAGAGTCTAGTTCCATCCATGTTGCTGCAAATGGCATTATATTTCATTCCTTTTTATGGCTGAGTAGTATTCCATTGTGTGTATGTACCAGATCTTCTTAATCCATTCATCTGTCAATGGACATTTAGGTTGTTTCCCTGCCTCGGCTATTGTGAAGAGTGCTACAGTGAACATATGGGTGCATGTGTCTTTTTCCAGGAAAGTTTTGTCTAGATATATGCCCAAGAGTGGGACTGCTGGTCATACTGTAGTTCTATATATAGTTTTCTAAGGAAACTCCATACTGTTTTCCATAGTGGTTGTACCAGTTTATATTCCCACCAACAGTGCAGGAGGGTTCCCTTTTCTCCATACCCTTTTTAGCATTTGTTATTTGTGGACTTATTAATGATAGCCATTCTGACTGGTGTGAGGTGGGGTATCTCATAGTACTTTTGATTTGAGTTTTTCTAATTATCAGTGATGTTGAGCATTCTTCCATGTGCTTGTTGGCCATCTGTGTATCTTCTTTGGAGTAATGTCTGTACAGGTCTTTTGCCCATTTTTCAATTGAGTTGTTGGCTTTTTTGCTGTTGAGGTATATAAGTTGTTTGTATATTTTACAGATTAAGACCATCTCAGTTGCATTGTTTGAAACTATTTTCTCCAATTCTATAAGTTGTCTTTTTGCTTTTTTTTTTTTATGGTTTCATTTGCTGTGCAAAAGCTTGTCAACTTGATTAGATCCTACTGGTTTATTTTTGCTTTTATTTCTGTTACCTTGGGAGACTGATCTGACAAAATATTTTGTAAGGTTGATGTCAGAGAATGTTCCACCTATGTTCTCTTCCAGGAGTTTGATGGTGTCTTGTCTTACGTTTAAGTCTTTAAGCCATTTTGAGTTATTTTTGTGCATGGTTTGAGGGTATATTCCTATTTCATTGATTTACATGTGGCTGTCCAGTTTTCTCAGCACCACCTGCTGGAAAGACTGTCATTTTCCATTTTATATTCTTGCCTCCTTTGTCAAGAATTAATTGAGCATAGGTGTCTGGGTTTATTTCTGGGTTCTCTATCCTGTTCTATTAGTTAATATGTCTGTTTTGGTACTAGTACCATACTGTCTTGATGACTGTGGCTTTGAAATATAATATTGCAATGTTATTTGTTTGTACTCTAAATGTAAAACAAATATCACTGATTTACAATACTAAGTAATTCTCAAAGTGTGTTTTGTACAGCCCTTAGTCCCCCAGACCATTCTAGGCTATCTAAGAAGTAAAATCTATTTCTATAACACTACAACGTCATTTTTATTTTTATTGTGTTGACATTTGCACTGATGTTGCAAAAGCAATTGCAGATGAATCTACTGGTGTCTTAGCACAAATCAGGACAGCAGCACCAAATTTTACTAATGGTCATTGTACTGTTTACCTATACACACCTCCAGTTTGAAAAAAGAAAAAGCCAGTTTTACTCAAGGTACTTGATAAATGAACTGAACTGTATTTATTAAGGTTTTCTTCTTGAGTAAACGTCTTTTTAATATTCTATGCAACTGAATATGACGTACACATAAAGCATTTCTGCTGCACATAAAAGTGTGACAGTGATCTCCATGAAAAGCACTTGAGTAAATTTTTTTTTGCATTCTTTGTATTTGAAAAAGTGACTGAAGCAAAATATGGTTACACAGATTTAAGTATTTGGCATATATTTTTTCAAAAGTGAATTAAGTGAATCTGTCAGTTCAGGAAAACAACTCCCAATATGTGTTGCAAGTGATAAAATAACATTGCCAAGTGCAAATTTGCTTTGAAAAATTATATCCATAATGATAAACTTGAGAAGGTCCCCAAATTATAGACGCTTCTGATAGGATGGGGAGATATTAATGAATGCGATCTCTTGACATCACAAAGTAAAATAGGTCAGCATTTGAAAAATCTGCATAACTCAATAAGCTGATATTTTACAGGCAATCAATGTACAATGTTACAAAATCAATCAGACATGTCTAACAGATCTATTCAAAATGTCAGACAAACCCATGGATTTTAATATAAAAGCGTATGAAAAAAACTTATTGATATGGTTTCAAATTCTACGTTGCAACTGATCTTTAAGAAAGTACCATGTATCAAGTATTGGCCTAGTTTCAAAGAAGAATATTTTCAACTATCTGGAAAGCTATTAAAGTGCTCCTTCTTTTCCAACTGCCTGTGTGAAGTCAGATTCCTTGTGTATACTTCAATCAAGGCTATTTGTGGCCACTGGAATACAGAAGTGGTATGAGTATCCAGCTGTCTTCTTGGGTCTGCTCTTGGGCCAGCTGTGTGCTATCATTTATACAAATTGGGCCCCTAAAAGGACAGAGAGCTTAAAGAAGAGATTGAGTCAACTCACATGCCTGTTTACTAATGACATGCCTGTTTACTAATGAATGTTGGTAAGGTTTACTGCATACACACAGAGCAATATGTTGAGTAGCATTCTTATCCAGCTATAAGAACTTAAAAGTCCATGATCAAACTGAAAAAGGTGAACTCACTAGAATGTCCTAATTGTTATTACTTTAGATTTTTCTCAATCACATGTAATTTAATTAAATGTGGTATATGTTTTATGTTCTGTTTTGACAGTTTTTAAAATGAATATGTTATCATACTCAGGTGCGTTATTCATTTCAGTTTAGATGGAATTAAACCATATTTGTGCAGATTTGTTTAGAAAATGGAACTTACCAGGGGCTAAGATAGTATTTGCTATCTCCTATAGCTAACCATTGAAATTTTTGGAAAATCTCATAATTAATCATCAATTGCTATTTAATAGATGCTTAAGGGCAAGTTATAACATTACTGTGAACCTTATGAATGAGGAGGAACAGTGAGTTTCCATGAGTCAAACACCTACATAATTTTAAATATCACTCAAACTACATTCAGTGCTTTTGTCCCATATCCATACTCTCTGGATAACAGTAATATCTTCAGTGTGACATTACCTTTCACTCTGACATAAGTTATAGAAGGACAAGGGGGAAATGTATATGTGTGAATCATCTTCATAATTTATCTTTCACAAATCCTTGAGTGAATTTACTTTTAGTCAGGACCCTAACACATACCATATTTAACATTTCTTAAAAATTTTAAAATTCTTCATTTTATTCTTGGAAAAATACAGTGATTGCTTTAGTGGTGTAGCAACTGTTTTTGAATCAAACATTCTTCATCATGCTTTTCCGAATTCCACAAAAGAAAATAAAAGTATTTAAATCTCATCGGTAAATTCATATAGGTTCTTGAACTGCCCCACAGATAGCTCTGTGCTGGTCCCCCCAAAAAATACATAAATAAAAATGAAAAACTTCCATAAGTTCCTTCCTAAATAAAAGAATAAAATTTCAGGTGATAAACAAACATCCCTACCATAGTGAGATGTCAACTTTATTGATTTTCCTTAATATATTACCTAGTATATCAGATATTATTGGAAGTTAGGTAAGCCTAAATAAATTTGCCTTTATTACTGACTCTTAAGGATCTGCAAAGCGAATCAGGGACCCTGTGATAACCAGAGTTTCTTGAGTACGTGGCTTGTACTCAATCAGAAGACTTTAATGCCAATCGTGCATGTGCCTTGCCATATTCTTTTTCGTAATTTTGCTTCCTTATCTGATATCCTCTATGGAAAGTTCAGATTAGTATTTCAGTAATATTGCTTTTTATCAATGAATTCATGTATTAACATACCAGATATAGTTTGTAATACTACCTTATATGTATACTTTCAGCAATTTGATCCACTTAAACAATTGTATGAGCTATTGTAGACAATGAAAGACTGACAACTTTATTTATTTGTCTTTTTGCCATTTCTTGGGCCGCTCCCACCGCATATGGAGGTTCCCAGACTAGGGGTCGAATCGGAGCTGTAGCTGCCAGCCTACGCCAGAGCCACAGCAATGCGGGATCCGAGCCGCGTCTGCAACCTACGCCACGGCTCACGGCAACGCCGTATCGTTAACCAACTGAGCAAGGCCAGGGATCGAACCCAGCAACCTCATGGTTCCTAGTCGGATTCGTTAATCACTGCACCACGAAGGGAACTCTCAGGACTTACAACTTAAAGCATCTACATGAAAGTGATTTTTTAAATGTGTGTAGATTTGACTTTGACATATTTTCATACTATTGAACTCAAGAAATAGATTCTTAAATACTTGGAGATCACTGCTCTTACAAATAAATATGACATCATTCTGTTTCTAGATATCAAGACAAGTGATAGTGCTTGATGATATCGCCACTGAAATGAATTTTAATCTTCAATCTCGTGATGGAAATATGTAACAAAATTATTTATCCTTCAGTTGTTTCAGTTGTAAAGCCGAAGGACAGGTTCACAGTTTGCATATTTGTGTGGATTTGTTTAGAAAATGGGCTCTGTTGTGAACTTGTTTCAAAATTGCCAAATGGGTGTGTAATGAAAACACATCTGCTAAACAAAAGAGAGAAACCAAGTTTGAGAAAGGAATTAGCAAGAAAACATTAGTTTAAAAAGTTCTTTTATAATTAAACTGTGTTGCAAATGAAGTGGATCTTCTCCCAAACATGCTATTCATAGCATCCATAATCATCAAATAGCAGGCACTCCAGACAGAGCTAGATCAGCCATAAGCAATTAAGAATAAAGCAGAAGAGGGGGTGGAGTTGGATGTAAAGTTGCACTGGTGCAATCTGCCAGTATCAAATACCAAAGAAAATTTCATCATGATGTTCAAAAAAATTAACAATTAAGGTGACTCTGTGTGTCTTTCACCAATGGGTGGAGAGAAAATTTTCGAAGGGCTTTCTCCAATGTGCTTTGATTTAGGGTGTTAGCATTTTGACCTGCTCAAGTGCCACCTCATCAGTGAGACTGTCTCTCAATATATATATGCACGTATGCAAGTGTATGTATACAAACATATGTGTGTGTACATGCATATTGAGAGAAAACCTTACTGATAATGATTCTATATATATATATACATATATACAAACACCTTTCCACCACAGTCTTGAAATCTTATCCTCCTTGTTTAAATTATCTATCATCTATTCCCTTGATGATTCTTTAATATCTAACCCACCCCAAATGTAAGCCACACAATTAGAGAAACTATCTCTAGTTCTCTGCTATGTCTCTAAAATCTGTACCTGGCACATGGTTGACATCCATAAAAGTGTGTTTAATAGTGAATGAATCAATCAACTATGAGCCTTTTTTTACTCTAAAAGAAATATTATAAACATCTCCCCAGTATATTGTGGTGCACTTCTGTCTGGGTTAAGAGATTCCATATTTCTATTAAACCACCACATTTTTTAGAACATTCCAAAGATGATTAAAATGCCTTTGTAAGTAAGTGTATCACATCTTCCCTGCACAACATTATATTCATAAGAGAGAGATTTGGCCCTAGCTTTTAAATCTGTATTTCACCACTGCTTATTATTTAATCACTCTTTCTTCACACAGTGTATCAGAATTCAAAATTTTCTACACATTTTTATAAATGAAGCTTAGTGAATGCCTTTTCCAAGTAGCTTTTTTTTTTTTTTTTTAATTTGAGCGAGCTTTAATAGTGCTAATCCAAGGGGAAAAAAAAAAGGAAGGAAGGGAGGAAGAGAGGGAAGGGAAGAAAGAAGGAAAGGAGAGAGAAAAGCAAACCCCTCAATAGTATGATAGAACATATTCCTCATTTTTCATCCCATCAAATATTAACAGTAATTAGATATTAGAGAACAAAATCAATAATTGAGTTCCCCTTCGCCAAGATGAAACCCTGCCAGGAGCAAAAAGGCATCTTTTCAAAATGCAAAGCCAGTCAATCATGTTACCCCCATGCATGAAATCCTGCAGTAGCTTCCCATTGCTCTGAAACTGAGGAGCAACATCCACAGAACACTGCCTAAATGTCCACTGGGTCTGGCCCTTGCTTATCTTCCTGGTCTCAGTAATCATCACTCTTTCTCTTTCGATGAGCTCAGGCCAAACTGCCTTCTCTCAGTTTCTAAATTCTCCACTTTCTTTGCAAATGCCAGGCTTGTGATTTTATCATTGTGTCTATAAGGCTCTTCTCCATCCCACTCCTTCATATGAACACTGGAAGCTTCCCTCCTCACATGCTCATTTGAGGCCAGGTTCCTTTGTTACATAGAAAGTTCCCTCCCTCCCTTTCTTCCTTTCAAAGTGCATATCTTCATTTGTAATCATACATTCTTTTGCATTCTCATTTGATCAATACCCATTTCCCTCACTAGTCTAGGCGAGCAGGGCCACAGCTTCTCCTCATCATTGTTTCCTTAGCTCAAAAACAGCGCCTGGCACATGTAATATAGGAGGTCATTAATACTTGCTGCAAAAGTGAAAACAGGTAATTTTCAAGCTGCGTGACCTGCATTGCTACTATTATTTTAAAATACTCTTTGCTTAATTCAGCAATAATTCAAGTACAAAACTATGTTTATGGCCTTTCCTTGTTGGGCAGAAAATGCAGAAGGAATGTTAAACACGGAGAAGCTTCAATATCAAGAGCTTCTTATCTGTTCTGAGTACCTCTAAGTCCATCTAATGGTAGGACACTTCCATTGGGAGTAGAGAAAGCAGTAGCTTTGAATGAAGAGTATTGAATTATTTTTGACTTCAAGAAAAGAATTTTATGACAAATGGTTGATAATAGTAATGAAATCAATAAAAGGAAAAAAGGTGGAAGATGCAAAAACAAAGCACCCAGACCCTGCTGAACATTTCTTGGGGAATAAATATTTAGTTACTCCGTGGTGAAAATGCCATATTCTGTAATGTGAAATGTTTCATGCCTCACAGCCCAGAAGTTATGAGACATCAGTCAGTAATCAAAGAGGAACATCAGCCGTTAACCAAAGCAAGAGATGACACAAAGATGATAAATGAAGTGTCTCTTTAGACATGGCAAAAAAAAAAAAAATGAATGAAGACTTCAGACATGAAAAATCAGTCTGGCTTCCTCCTGGGATTTCTGAGAAGATTTTCCATTTAAGTTTTCTCACTCGGTTTCTCCCATATTGCAATGTGCATTTAAGCTCAGAAAATGCCTCACTTTCAGCACACACTCAAGTCAACAAAAAAATGTTTAGAACATACTGAGAAAAGACACTGGGGGTGGGGGTTGGCTGAGCTTTTATATCCTGGATCTTATATTGAATAGTTGTATAACTTGGACAAGATAACTTGACTTCTTGCTTGACTCTACTTACAGTAGAGAATTTGGTGAGAAATATATACAAGATTATGCCTGGGCCTCCTAACACATGTGGAAGAGGGGATATGTGTTAATGTTTTCTTTCTGTGTGTTTTCTTTCTGTGTGTGTGTGTGTGTGTGTGTGTGTGTGTGTGTGTGTGTGTGTGTGTGTACTGCAGGTATGTTCCACAGTGCTGCAAAGGCTTTCCTTGATGCCCTCCAGAATCTCTTTTGTAACTGTCCAATGATGCATGGACTTCCTCAGAAGGAGAAGAGCATTTAATTCTATAATTAGTATCAGAAGTTAACATACTACTCACCCTGGGAGAGGTGACACAAAGAATTTCATACCAAGACTTAAAAAGATTTCAAGGAGCTCTTTTGCTGAGAGTAAATTTTGACAGGGTTAAGATGCTGAACGGAGTGAATGCTACGAATGCCAGGGAATAAAAATGAGACTGCTTGGAGCACCAAAAGCACATTTTACCTGCTTCACATCTTTGCCTGAAGCTGGCCCAGGGGAGCAACTTGGAAAGACAGTGACACACACTTCAAGTATTGGTAGCAAACACCTCATCTTTGTCCCCAGGGGAATGTAAGCTTGTGCGGTTGTACTTTGGGCCCTGTTCACATACTCGCAAACACCAGCAACGTACCCATGCTTAGGAATTGCACCTGCAAGAGCCCATCTGATTATAAAATAGCGAAAGAAATATATTGGAACATGAGTGTTTCAAACACAAAGATTAATGACAGTTCAGGAAAGTTAATGTCACTTTTACTTGGTTTTGACTCTGTTTTTATGTAATTTTTGTTTTCTGATTTCTTTGACAGCCAGAATGGAAAGCATATCTTTTTAAAATATCCGTAGACTATGGGGACACGCTGGGCATTAAAGTTAGCCCTATCTTAATAATAACAACCCACTGCTAAGGATCACAGTACAGATGGCATATGCAATTACTAGAAGAATGCAGCGCTTCTGACAGTCTCATTTAGTCTGATTGTGATAAAATAACAATCCAAGGAAAATAAGTTTTGGTATTTTGATGAGTATTCTGGCATGTTCTGGATTGAACATTAAATAATAGTGTCTTGTTCGTATCTAATGTTAGATCACAGTATCTGTGTCCTCAGTACCCTTCAAGCCCTGTTTTTCTCTGTTTTCATAAATGTTTCTTTCTCTTTTGCCACAATCCTGGACAAAGGGTAAGATGGAAATGAAGTTCAGGAAGCTACTGAGTCTCTATGAGTGTATGTAATTCATGCCGTGTTGACCCAGATTCCAGAGGTTTGTGGAAAACAGAGAGACGGGTAAAAATTAGTCAAAAAATTAGGTAGTAATTGACATACCAGGGAGCCAGCAATCTGACACCAGGGACAAGGCCTATTTGGGAAGCCAACATAAGATGTAGACATTCCAATCAGAAAGAGAAATATGTCTGGGACCACTTGGGTCATCTTTCCCAAAGCCTTTCCCTTGAGTGATACTGACTAAGCAATTCCCATTCCCAGGGCATCATAAAGACCCTCTGGCTTTCTGACACATTCAGGTGTTTAGAATCCCCTCCCCTCCTGAGCCAAACAACATTTTCTGTAGCCTTGTTTAAGAGTTCAAGAATTCTTTCAAGGAGTTCCCATCGTGGCTCCATGGAAACGAATCTGACTAGCATCCATGAGGACACAGGTTCCATCCCTAGCCTCGCTCAGTGGGTTAAGAATCCAGCATTGCTGTGAGCTGTGGTGTAGGTCGCAGACGTGGCTCGGATCTGGCATTGCTATGGCTGTGTTGCAGGCCAACGGCTACAGCTCCAATTCGACCTCTAGCCTGGGAACCACCATATGCCCCGGATGCAACCCTAAAAAGACGAAACAAAAAAAAGAATCTTTTCAAGACTATGAAATCCAAACTCCTAAGAATGGCTGTTATAATTATGAGGGGGCTGTAAAACTGCTTTAAGACTGGATGGGGATGGGAGATCAGGAGAAAAAGAAAAGACAATTATACTGGAATCCAGGTTCTGTATATGCTAGCATGTCACCATAATATGGCCCTAACTGCTGATTCTTGATATTGCTCTCAACCTAAGTAGTTTCTACTGAATGCTCTTGCATGGGGCCAAGAAGGCCTTTCCTAATATTCAAGAAAGAATAAAGAGTAATAAGAGACTAGTGTGCCATTTTGTATTTTAGTCCCTCAGCTACACAAGGCAGGCAGCCAGCCTTTCAGGACATGGAGTATTAAATTATAGATTTACAAGGGGCTCCTAAAAATCATTTAGTTCCTACCTCTGCTTCTACATAAACAAGTTCTGAAATTTTTAAATAAATAAAATCTTACCTAAAAAATACCCTGAAAACCCCTGTTTCACCTCAATAAAACATTCCAGTTAGAATTAGAAAGTTTCTAATATGTAATTCAAGTTTGTTTGTCTGCAATTTAAGGTAATTTCTTCTTCTTTTTTTTTTTTTGGTTTTGTTTCATTATTTTACATACTGCTTTTCTTTTTATACATGTGTATGCATATTTCTATTATATTTTAGATAAAGATGTTATATGGTTTTTACCTTGGTTACAGGATTAAAATTACTTAGGCCTGCACATTCATTTCTGATACTTGTTGAAGTAATAATTCAGTCTTTATAAATATGCCTTTTTATGTGTACCTGGGTGGTTTTCAATACCAAGGGTGGTGATGAGGAAAAATTCTTGAGGTAAAAGCTCATCTTGTGACTTGATTCCTCTGATGCAGTTTTCCCCACAATTTTATGCCACAAGTTTACTTCCCTATGGAGTGTTCTACTTGAAACCAAGCTTGGGAAAAAAAAAAAAAAATCCTCTTATTTAGAGGGGGATGATATAGAAGGAGGAGAAAAAATATATACAGAAGATCTCTTATGGGCTGCTCACTGTTTGTTGCTTCAGGGATATTTTTGAAAGTAGAAATTAAATCTATGACCAAAAATGCCTGGAAGCAGGGCTTTGCTGAGTTGCAGACTGCGCCTGTCTCCACAGCCAGGCTGGGGTGGCTTTGGCCACTTAGCCTGGGCTCAGGGCCACTCCAGTTGGCAGCCTTGTCCACCAGAATATGCCAGGAAGGTGGGGCTCCCAGGCAGTCCTGCTGTCTCCGCAGAACTCTGCAAGGCAAAACTCCAAAAGGATTCCTGAAACACACTAGACCCAATCAGAGTGAACTGTACAAGGAGCTTGCTCTCAGTAACTGAAAATGCCACATGCATCTGTAGGCTCCTTTATCTCAAGTCTCCAGAGAGGCAAAGGTTAAATGATCCATTTTCCCCAATTCCCGTGATATTCCTGCTCCTCCTTCATTAAGAAGGCATGACCTTGTTTAACCCTTCAAAATGCCATCCAAGCCACATTTTCTAACTATCCCACTTTCTCCCATCAACTTCTATAACTGGATTTTGGGACAGTAAAGGAGATTGTCAGCAGGCAACATGTGTGTAACTAAACTCATTAGCAGCAAGAGCCAGCTTAGGTCTCATGGGACTGATGCTTAAAGCAGTGTTTCCAAAGGTGGTAAAGCTGCCATGAAGTGGACATTTGGCAAGGTGTGTGTCAGCGGGATAATTGCACACCACCAAACCAGGTCATCCAGGTCGATCCTATTCCAGTCAGGAACTGAATTATTTAATCTGGCTGTCTCAAATAATCGGATGAACCAAAAAACTGCCAGGCTGTTTAGATTTTTGGTTCTGTAAATAGAAAACAGTAAGAAAAGGAAATCCCATACATTGCAGATGGTAAAGAATTTTGAAAATGCCATCAAATGCTTCCGACAAATGCTCTCTGGCTGTCTAGAAGAGATACAGTATGTGCTACGCTATGAATGCACAGACCATAGGATAGTGTTGCCTCTATCCTAGGGCAAGTTTAACTCTTTCCCCTCTGCAGCTTTTGCATTAGGAGGTAAATTGGTAATGAAACATAGCCAGCTGGATATCTTATTATTTTTGGTGATCAAAGAAAAACAATTTGGTTCTTGGACATCATTTTACCTTATAGAACAAGAATATTAATTCATGTGATTGGTGTGCCCTCCCTCCACCCAAAGGAAAATTAGAGTGTGGATCCCAACAATTAGAGTTCATATATAATTCCTTTGGCCCATAAGGGAGAAACTCATGAGGGTAAAACTACGTGTAAAATCCAATCAGATTTCTTACACTTTTCCCCACAGCCACATATGGACTCGAAAATGTACACCACAAAACTGCAATGTCTCTTTGCACTGAAATAAAAGAAGAATGTAGCAGTTATCTAAAATATCATTCAAGGTCAGAACATGCTGCCATTTCTGACTGTTTGAATTTATCTCCAACTTATGTACTTATTTTTCCTCCCTGGTTTCTGAGTCTTCTCTCACAGGACAGATATTACAATTGAACAGATCCAGATCAATCTCAGAGCAATAGAGCCCCTCAATTCTGAGCAGATTACTCTCCCCAGGATAGATAACCTGTCTCAGGTCTGCATCTCTGTTCATTTTGAGCCATGTAAGCAAAACAGACAGCAGTCAACAGGAAAAACTCCTTTTGGTCACCTGTGGTACAAGGGCACATACATATACAATAGAAGTAGGTATTTGTGGCATGCTATAAAGAAAGCTCTAATCTGAGGAGGGGAAAAAAAAAATGTGAACAATAATGTCAACCACAGGCATTCATCAATTTCATTCCTTTGCTTTAAATTTTCCACCCCCCTCCCCAAACTAGTAATTTAGACATTACCTACAACAGATCTTCATTATAATCCATAAATATTTTATGGATGTGCATATAGAAAATTTGCTCTAAAGCTTGAATTTGAGCAAGGTCATCACTTAAGGAAAAAAAAAAGCATCATTGACATCTGCTGGAGTGTTAATTTCTCTGAAAGCACAGAGGGTGTTAAACAGAATTTCTCTTGCTGAATGGTAAGTTTTAAAATTTTGAAAGAATGCCAAAGGGTTTTCATGCAAAGGTTCTGTCATTCTATCTCTGACTTTCCTGAAATTTGTTTTGCAAATCTTTTATTCTAATTCTAAGGCTTTCAAAAAAAATTATATATATTTAAAGACCAGTAAAACTCATGAGCTGTAACAACATCAGGCAAGATTTATTCTTAAAAATTGGAGGGGAGTATTTTCGCATAAGGAAAAGCATATTTATGGATGTGTAAAGGGGTTTTCAAATTAGTCGCATTATGTAACAATAATGAGTGAAAGCAAAAGAAGTGAACGAGTGAAGATTATTTTTTTCTTCTTCAACCCACTCCATCCACCCAAAGTAGTAGGATTCCACATGGTATCAATTTAGGTCCTTAAGTTTTTACTCTTCAGTCATTCCCAGCACCAAAGAAAAAGCTAGACCCAAGTAAGCCACAATCTCATCCTTCCTTTGAGGGCATCACACCCTCTCTCTCAGGTTTTACAGGTTTTAGCTCAGGTACTCCGGAAAGCAGAGAATACAACAAAGGCTTCAACGTGGGAGATTGTTTGGGGAGTGATTCAGGGAGAAGGAATGAGGGGCAGAAGAACTAAAGAATTGGGGAAAGGGGAGTTCCCGTCTTGGCTCAGTGGTTAAGGAGTCTGACTAGGAGCCATGAGGTTGTGGGTTCGATCCCTGGTCGTGCTTAGTGGGTTAAGGAGCTGTTTGTTTCCATGAGCTGTGATATAGGTCACAGACATGGCTGGGATCCAGTGTGGCTGTGGCTGTGGCATAGGCTGGCGGCTGCAGCTCCGATTAGACCCCTAGCCTGAGAACCTCCATATGCCGCAGGAGTGACCCAAGAAATGGCAGAGAAAAAAAAAAAAAAAAAAAAACTGGGGAAGGAGTGAAAGCCAGTTCAAGGACGTGCTTTGAAAACCACATTAATGGTCCATGTGGACTCACTTCTCTAGTCACTGTGGAGCAAAGAAACTTGACAAACTCACATAGATATAAGGGACTTACTGGTTCACAACTTTTAGGGGCGGCTGAAATTTTAAGCAAAATGTTTATCTTATGGTGGATACTGTGCATTATTTGGGGATACATTTCAATCAGAGCAGTCTGCTCTGTACTGACTAGACCTAATTACGGATGAAAACCATCTACTGCATCTAATAGAAAACACATTTCCCATCCTCTTGATAAAATGGAATTATGACTTATGGTTTGATAGAACCATAGTTCTATCAAATCAATTTATGGTTTGATAGAATGCAATTAATAACTCCCAGTTTTTAGAGTAAGTCAAGGGGCCTTTCATAAAGGTGATTATTTGCTAAGAATTCTTCCATTGTTTTTTATTTCATCAGATCTATTAATTTGGGTAATTTATAATTTTCTAGAAAAGCATAATATATCTTTCCATCTTTCTCATTAGATTATGTTATGGTCCTTAGTGCAATTCCTTCTCTATTTTTTTTTTAATTTAGTCCCATACAGTTATTATTCTATGAATTTTCCGCTGAGTTACTCCCTTGGTCAGATTCCATACACTTTTCCATGGGCTGATTTCTACATGTTCTACATTGTAGTTATGTTTCTACTCTGAACCAATAAATGCAAAGTAAAATATTTTAAGGTTTCTAAATGATCAGATTTTTTAATGTTAATTTATTGCTGCAAAATTCTAGTATTAATTAAAGCACTTTGCATAGGCAGTATGGCTCATAAAACGTCTCTTTTCAGGAATTTATTGGCATGCCAATTAATGGGCAGTGGTAAAGAAGTTTCGTTTCTGTTTAAGGCATACATTTTAATGTATTTAAATAAACCTTATTCTTTAATTCAGAGCACGAGGCACCATTATTTTATTATTTTGTCAAATACTACATGATATTTTGGAATCTTTTTTCTTTCATCCCTCCTTACATTTAAAACTTTTTACTTTATATATTGCAGTAAAATTGTATTTAAAAGATGATTCATATGACTTAATGTTTCACATAAATTATGCAGTTTAAAATGGAAAAAGACCTTTGTTCTTTTTTGTGCTTTTTGCTTTTAATTTTTGTCTCATGTTGTTATTGTGACCAATGCCTTCCTATAATTTGAATGCATTACATATACTTTTTTTAATGATTTTTTTTCATTATAGCTGGTTTACAGTGTTGTCATTTTTCTACTGTACAGCAAGGTGACCCAGTCACACATACATTATACCTTCTTTTTCTCACATTATCATGCTCCATCATAAGGGACTAGATATAGTTCTCAGTGTAATACAGCAGGATCTCATTGCTTATTCATTCCAAAGGCAATAGTTTGCATCTATTAACCCCAAATTCCCAGTCCATCCAGCTCCCTCCCCCTCCCCCTTGGAAATCACATGTCTGTTCTCCATGTCCATGATTTTCTTTTCTGTGGAAAGGTTCATCTGTGCTGTATCTAAGATTCTAGATATATGTGATATCATTTGGTATTTGTCTTTCTCACCTCACTGAGTATGAGAGCCTCTAGTTCCATTCATGCTGCTTATTTTGTTCTTTTTTATAGCTGAGTAGTATTCCATTGTGTATACATACCACATCTTTTTAATCCATTCATCTGTCAATGGACATTTAGCTTGTTTCCCTGCCTCGGCTATTGTGAAGAGTGCTACAGTGAACATACAGGTGCATGTGTCTTTTTCCAGGAAAGTTTTGTCCAGATATATGTCCAAGAGTGGAATTGCTGGGTCATATGGCAGGTCTATATATAGTTTTCTAAAGTACCTCCATACTGTTTTCCATAGTGGTTGTACCAGTTTATTTCCCACCAACAGTGCAGGAGTTTCCCTTTTCTCCACACCCCTCCAGCATTTGTTATTTGTGAACTTATTAATGATGGCCATTCTGACTGGTGTGAAGTGGTACCTCATAGAGGTTTTGATTTGCATTCTCTAATAATCAGTGATGTTGAGCATTTTTCCATGTGCTTGTTGGCCATCTGTATATCTTCTTTGGAGAAATGTCCCTTAAAATATTCTTCATTTTAAAGTCTGTTTTGTCTGATATGAGTATTGCTACTCCAGCTTTCTTTTGATCCCCATTTGCATGAAATATTTTCTTCCATCCTCTCATTTTCAATTTGTATGTGTCCCTAGAAGTGAAGTGGGACTCTTGAAGACAGCATATATATGAATCGTGTTTTTGTATCCATTCAGTCAGTCTATGTCTTTTGGTTGAGGCATTTAGTCCGTTAACATTTAAGGTAATTATTGATATGTATGTTCTTATTGGCATTTTATTAATTACTTTGGATTTGTTTTTGTTGCTCTTTTTTCTTCCCTTCTTTTCTTGTTCTCTCCTCTTTTGGTTTGATGACTGTCTTTAGTGTTGTATTTGAGTTGATTTCTTTGTTTGTGTATCAAGTGTAGATTTTTGGTTTGCAGTTATTCTGAAGTTTTGATATGAGTCTATATGTATATAAGATTGTTTTCAGTTGTTGTTCTCTTAATTGCAAGTTCATCTCCAGTGTCCTGCATTTGTACCCACCTCTTCTCATGATTTCTGATTTTGGTGGCATAATTGTTCATCAGTGATTTCGTATCTTTACTGTATATATACCTTTACTGGTGAGCCTTCTCATTTGTGGTATTTTTGTTTCCTGTTGCAGCCTTTTCTTTTCTGCCTAGAGAAGTTCCTTTAGCATTTGTTGTAAGGCTGGTTTAGTGTTGCTGAATTCTCTCAACTTTTGCTTATCTGTGAAGGTTTTGATTTCTCCTTCAAATCTGAATGAGAGCCTTGCTGGGTGAAGTAATCTTGGTTGGAGGTTTTTTCCTTTCATCACGTTAAGTATATCATGCCACTCCCTTCTGGCCTGCAGAGCTTCTGCTGAAAAATCCGCCGGTAACCTTATTGGGGTTCCCTTGTATGTTACGTGTTTCTTTTCCCCAGCTGCTTTCAAGATTTTCTCTTTGTCTTTAATTTTGGTCAGTTTGATTAATATGTATCTCGGTGTATTCCTCCTTGGGTTTATTTTATATGGTACTCATTGCGCTTCCTGGATTTGAGTGAGTGGTTCCTTTCCTATGTGAGGGAAGTTCTTAGCTATTACCTCTTGGAATATTTTTTTCTGTCCCCTTCTCTCTCTCTTCTCCTTCTGGCACCCCTATAATATGGATGTTGTTTTGTTTCACGTTATCCCAGAGTTCTCTGAGATTCTCTTCTTTGTTTTCAATCTTATTTCTCTTTTCTGTTCTGCATCCGTAACTTCCACTAATCTGTCCTCCACCTCGCTTATTTGCTCTTCTGCCTCCTGTATTCTGCTGTTAGCTAATTCTAGTGAATTTTTTATTTCAGTTATTGTATTTTGCATCTCTTCTTGTTTAAGTTTTATATCTTGTATCTCTTCAGTCAATGTTTCCTATAAGTTATCCTTCTTTGCCTCCAGTTTATTTCCAATGTCTTCCATCGTTTTTATCATCAACACTCTAAAGTCTTTTTCCTGGAGGCTGAGAATCTCCTCATTGCTTAGCTGATTTTCTGGGGTTTTTCCTTTCTCCCTCATCTGAGTTATAGTTCTCTGTCTTTTCATTTTTATAGGTTTTTGGTGTGGTGACCTCTTTACAGATAATAGAGTTGTAGCCTCTCTTACTTCTGGTGGCTGCCCCCCCTTGTGGCTGAAGTTGGTACAGAGGGCTTGCTGTAGGCTCCCTGAGGGAGAAACTGATGCCTGCCCACTGGTAGGTGGGTCGGATTCTAATTCCTCTGGTGGGTGGGGCTTTGTCTCTGGATGGGATTAGGGGGGCTGTGTGCCTGAGGGGTCCTTTAGGCAGCCTATTTACTGAGGGGCAGGGCTATGATCCCACCTGGATTGTTGTTTGCGCTGGGGCTTCTCAGCGCTGATGGGTGGGGACAGGTTTTCCCAAAATGGCCACCTCCAGAGAAAGGCAAGCTGCTGAATATTCCCCAGAGCTTTGCTTCCAATGTCATTCCCTCACAACAAGCCACCGTCACCTGTTTTCCCAAGATGTCCTCCAAGAACCGCAGTCAGGTTTGACCCAGATTCCTATGGAGATTTGGCTTTGCCCTGGGACCCAGTGCATGTGAAAGTCTGTGTGCGCCTTTTAAGAATGGGATCTCCATTTACCCCAGTCCCGTGGAGACCCTGCATACAAGCCCCACTGGCCTTCAATGCCAGATGCTCCAGGGGGTCTTTCTCCCAGTGTCAGACCCCCAAACGTGGGAGTTTGATGTGGGGCTCAGAACTCTCACTCCTGTAGGTGAGTCTCTGTGAACCAGTTAGTTTCCAGTCTGTGGGGCTTCCCACCCAGGAGGTGTGGGGTTGTTTATATTGTGTAATCACCCCTCCTATCTCTTGATGTGGCCTCCTCTTTGTCTTCTGGAGTAGGGTATCTTTAAGGTTTCTGGTCCATTTGGTTGAAGATTGCTCAGCCTTTAGTTGTGAATTTTGTTGTTTTTAGGAGACAAGTTGAGCTCCAGTCCTTCTATTCCACCATCTTAATCCCATCTCATTATATATACTTTTGTAACTGTTTTCATACCTAATCATTTTGTGTTTCTTTAAGTATGTCATTTGGATTTTGTTTCAGAGGCTCATCTCTCATTACATTTATTATTACAATATTTGGTCTTGCAAAATGACTTCTATCTTTTTAATAATGCTTGCTTACTGTTTTCTTTTTTTCTAATTTGTGGCATATAGACACTTGTTTGTCTATTTTCATATTTCCTGTTGTTTCTGCATCATATTTTAAATTCTATTTGTGGAATTTTTTAAATTTAAAATTAGTTAATTTCTAAATTGGATGGGTTGCACTGATCAAAAAAATGTATCTATTGAATAGTAAACATTGATGAGCATCAGAGTTTGCCAGAAGCAAATGAGGGAGTTAGATTATGAAAAAGAAATGTGCCTATCAACTAGACATTGAGAGAAAAAGAAAATGAGAACAGAGTCAAGTAAAACCTATGGAATGACTTGCATCTTCTTAACCACATGATAAAGGTATATTAGCTTTCTATTGCTGCCATAACAAATTACCAGAAACTGACTAGTTTAATAAAACACAAATGTGCAATTTCATCATTTTTATGGGTCAGAAGTGAAGTGTCTCTGGTCTTTGCCAAAAGTCTCACGAGGCTGAAATCAAGGTGTTGGCACTGCTTGAGTTCCTTTCTGGAGGCCCTGGCAGGGAAAATACACACACACACACACACACACACAAAGAAGAAGAAGAAGTCGTCTTCTTGCTTGTTGGTAGGAATCAGTTCCTTACAGCTGCAGAACTGAAGTTCTGTTTCCTCACTGGCTGTCAGCTGAGTGTTATTCTCAGTTTCTGGATGCCACCTGCATCCCTTGGCTTGTAGTCCTCTTTCTCAGTCTTCAGAGTCAGCAATGATGGGCTGAATCCTTCTCACACTGTGTCTGTCTGACTTCAAATGGGAAAGAGTCTCCTCTTTTAAAGTCTCATGCAATTAGATTATATTCAAAAGGATAGTCACTTCATCTCAAAAGCCATTACCTTCATCACATCTGGACAGTTCTATTGCTATATGATGTAACCTACTTACAAGTTCCAGGGATTAGGCAGTAGACATTTTTGAGGGGCCTTTATTCAGCTTACCACAGAAGGGAAAGAGAGAATGTATTAGAAATCAGACCATGTGGCATTAACGATTGTTTTCAAGGCTTTATTGTGTTGATCTGACAATAGTATCCTACCTTGCAAAAGTGAATGCTATTAAGAAAACCTGTGTGCAAATGAAGTGAACAATAATTAGGGGTAGAACCACATGTGGCCTCAAGAGTACCACATTGGGGGAAAGGTCTGAGAAGGGTTTGGAAAGGATTTCTGATGGAGACCAAGCATGATGTCAATTAAGGGGAAGAGCATGACCCCTGCAAAAGAAGTCTAAAAGAGACCTGAGCACTGCTGATTTATTGCTAATTTTTCTGACCCAGGTTGGAAGAGATGTTAATAAATCATGTAGTTTTACATTTAAGTTGCCTCATCTAGTTACTATGGCATTGTTGCTTAAAAGGAATCTTTATTAAGAAATGGCCCCTAAGCAAAAGCAAATGCTCAGTCTTCTGGTGCTCTATGTAGGGTTGGGGCAATCAAATCAGTCTAAACCTTGAATTCCATTCCCTTAACACCATCTTGAAGGGTTGGGTGAATTCAAAGGAAGTAGCAGGAGACTACACTGTTTCCCTATGTTTAGAGTCAAGGTTGAAACATTATTATTGAAAGTTACATAAAACCATTATGATCCCTCAAGAGAAAATAAGCAGTGTATTTTATTTTCTTTCATTCCATCTGCCTCGCTTCTCAGTATTGTCTGTTTTATCTAAATAGTGCATCTAGGTTATTCTTAGTACATTAAGTTTTTTTTATTTTTGTTGAGTCTTGAGTTTACATTCAATTTTATTAAATAGATTTATACTTACTTTGTCTCTATCAGTAATTATACTGACCGACATTTTATAAAATTATTTTTCTATTCTTCAGCTCTTAACTGGACAGATATAATATTCTATCAATATGTGCCCAAAGTAAGAAAAGAACAAACTTTTTTTTCTGAAACATTTATTTTCTGAATATTATCTTGCAGTGTTTACATTTAACCAAGGTCTATATAAGAGTGTTTTTTTCTTTTCCAGGATATTTTGGATACTTGCTTTACTCTGCATCCAAATTATATTCTTGCACTTTAGACTGAAATATTCAGGCTTTGGTTTCTAGGTTAGTCTTCAAAGGTATTTCCTCCCCAGTCTCTAATCATTTCTGTTGATTCTCATGCTGGTGCCAGGTCACCATCCTAAAACATTTTGTCCTTGTTGATTTGTTACCTGTGACCTTAGTAAAGCTGCCTAATGTAGGTTACTCCTTCTTGGCTTATCTTCTCCATTTCTTTCCCTTAACCTAACCCTTATATTTCTTTCAACATCAAATTCAGATTCTATCTTTTTTACCTGATGACACCTGGCAACTTGTCTTCTTGTCTCAATTCACATAATCCCCATCATCCACTTTATAGACATCATCCTGAAGTATGTGATTTTTATGTTTCTCTTTTACTGTTTCTGTGAGTCTTATTTTCCCTATTAAATCTTAAGTTGCGTTAGGTTGGTGATTGCTTCTTTTTCTTTTATGGCCTCCCCAGCACCTGGCATGGTGCTATGCTCACAGTACAAATCTCAAAGTTGTTTGTTTTTTACTGAATAACAAATAAGTTTATGCTAAATGACTCAGTTCAATAGTTTAATGTATGTTAAAATTTAAACACCACAACTAAAATTATGTGCTTGGTTTTTAAATAAAGTTGTAAAAAACAAAGAAATAGAATGAAAATTAAGTCTCCTTCGGTGGCTTCCTATGTATACTTCAGAGAATTATTTTTATTTATTTATATCATACTAACTATAACTCTATTATTCACCTCTATCTACAGAAAAAATATACAAGAACTGTTCTATATGATTTTCTCACTTATATATCTTGCTCACTCAGGTACATGATCTTTCCTCATCAGTATTTTCAGATATATTTTCATTACTTTTTAATGACTACATAGAATTTTTCCACTTATAAAATATTGAAGCTGTTTCCAATTCTTTGTTGTTACAAACAAAGCTGCAAATAATTAAATACAAAGCATAAACTTCAAGTGAAAATCAGTCTTGACAAAGTCTATTGCTCTGGAACAAACGTATCCCCATTTCCCCGTCATATCTTTTAAGTAAACTTCTCTAAAACCAGGAATTTATATTACCTATGAGGAAAACTCATGAGAAGGAATCTGAGATACTTCCAGTTTTGCACCAGTATTAACAATAAGTGATTAAAGTTTGATTTAAAGTTTAGTTAATGAAGGGAAATACACTATGTTGAACTCAGTAGTTTAAAAAAAAAAAAAAGGAAAAAAGTTAAGATTTGCACACTTTTCCCACTGAACTGATCATACTTGGAGCACTATTTTTCTTGGGATTATGGAAGTGAGAAAGGGAGTCTTGTGGCTATCTGGAAGAAAAATATTCCAGGCAAAGTCACAAAGCAAATACGAAGTCTTTGGGGTGGAAACATGTGGCTTAAGTAGAGTGAGAAAAAGTGTGAGTGGTATGAAACAGCCAGAAAGGCTGTATATGGCCTTATAAACCATTTAAAATAATTTGCCTCTTTTTCTAAGTGGAATGGAAAGATATTGGAGGGTTTTAAACTAACAAGTAACTTAAGCTAACTTACATTTTAATAGCCGCCTGCTGTTTTGAAAATACAAAGAAAGAGAGCAAGGAAGGAGAGATTTTTCAGGAAGCCATGCAATAATCTAAGTAAATTGACTGTAGCAATGAAATGTGAAATATAAGCTACCATGTAAGGGAAAAGTGAAGGCACCAACATGGTGATGGACAGGGGGAAAATGACAAGACTATTGACTTAAAGGAAAACACACAACATAAGAGTGATGAGTTTAAGTTTTTTTCAGGGTCTTACTGAGGACTATAGCCCAGGAGACAGCTCTAAGGAACTGGTCCAAAAGGGAGGAGGGGGGTGTGTGTAGGCTAGGAAATACATATAATCAAGCATACATCTTGGTAGAAAATTACTGCTAATCACAAAGAACAGGTATCTCAATAATTTTAGTGCTTTTCTATGTATGGGAAAATGCAAGAATCTAGGATCATTGAAAATTTTCCTGAGAAATTCATCTGGGGGCTGTTTATAGAATATCTCATTCAATCTTTCATCCTCAACTCTCTTCTCCAGTGGGTTGTGATTTAACCCTGACATAACAGGGTCATGACTGATACTCTTTGTTTTTTTTTGTTGTTGTTGTTCACAGCATCAATAGAATACAGACTCCAGTGGGTTTGATGGAGTAAGGGGTATTGTAGACAGTGAGTAGAAAAATTGGAATTGGAACTGTGTCTAAACATAGGATGCTTGAAGGCATTATTATAAAGAAGATGTAGTTATTTATGATGACAAGAGCTAGATCTTGGTTATCATCACAGGAAGAGAGAGCTGAGGCCAGATGGAGGATAAAGTGAGGGAGAGACTGAGATATTGATAGGCCAGAACAATGAAAAGTTTACCTACATGAGCACTGATATTCCACAGAATGTGCTAGTGAACCAGGAACTGACACTTTCAAGGAATGAGAGGGACTCAGGCTGCTATGGAAGATTGCAACAAGGAGGGTACATATGGTAGAAGAGTCCGATGAAATCCTTATTCAGCAGTTGAACATTTATTTCTTAATAAATTCTTATGTCTCATACAGAATATTTTTTAAAAATTGACACGATGAGCAGTTTAGGGTCATGCTTACAAGTGACTCCTGAAGCCAGACAGCCTGGACTCAAATGTCTTTTGCTATTTCCTAGCTGGGTGACCCGAGGCAAAATGTCTTATCTCATCTGTACACTCGAGATAATGAAAGTACCTCCCTCACAAGGTTGTTGAGAGTCTTATTTGAGATAATATATGTAGAGCACACAGACCAATGCCTGATGCAGACTAAGTGCTATGTAAGTGTTTGCCATTAATAATGTGATTTCTTCATTTGGGTATCACAGGGCATGTCAAGGAAGTAGTTACGGCATGCATTGTAAGTTGGTTAGAGAGAAAGCTGGTGGAGAGCAATTTGTCAATGCCTTTATGCAGCAATTCTATTTCTAGGTATTTATCCTTTAGCTATATTTACCCATTTGTAAAATGACATATATTCTTGCTATGTAATTGATAATAGTGAAAAGTTTGGGGAAATGTACAACCACAGAATATATTCTATGCAGGTCTTTAAAAAAATGCATTAGCTCCCTGTGTTGACAGAAGATTCTCCAGGATATATTGTTTAAAAAAAAAAAAAAAAAAAAAGCAGTTGCATGACAATGTACATATTTTGCTCGAATTTTATCTATACATATACATTTCTCTATGTATGTGTTTATAAACGAACGTGGTATTTTTGGAAAGCTATGCAGGAAGCCTCTTGCCTGTCAGGAAGAAAACTGGGTGACTAAGAGAGAGAGGTTAGAGTAGCTTTACCTTTTTAGTTTGTATTTTGTAGCAGCCTTTATATATGGTACTGTGTATGTTTAAAAAACTATTTATTTTTTTATTTTTTTATATAATGATATTTATTTTTTTCCATTATAGCTAGTTTACAGTGTTTTGTCAATTTTCTACTGTACAGCACGGTGACCCAGTTACACATACATGCATACATTGTTTTTTCTCACGTTATCATGCTCCCTCATAAGTGACCAGTCATAGTTCCCAGTGCTACACAGCAGAATCTCATTGCTTAACCACTCCAAAGGCAGTAATCTGCATCTATCAACCTCAAGCACTCTATCCATCCCACTCCCTCCCCCTTCCCCTTGGCAACCACAAGTCTATTCTCCAAGTCCATGATTTTCTTTTCTGTGGAAAGGTTCATTCGTGTCATATATTAGATTCCAGATATACATGATATCATATGGTATTTGTCTTTCTCTTTCTGACTTACTTCACTCAGTACGAGAGTATTTAGTTCCACCCACGTTGCTGCAAATGGCATTAGGGGTGTGGAGAAAAGGGAACCCTCCTGCACTGTTGGTGGGAATGCAAGCTGGCACAACCACTATGGAGAACAGTATGGAGGTACCGTAGAAATCTATACATAGAACTACCATATGACCCAGCAATCCCACTCTTGGGTATATATCCAGACAAAACTTTCTTTGAAAAAGACACATGCACTCTCATGTTCATTGCAGCACCAATCACAATAGCCAAGACATGGTAACAACCCAAATGTCCATCAGCAGATGATTGGATTAGGAAGACATGGTGTGTGTGTGTGCATGCGTGCGTGCGTGCGTGTGTGTGGAATACTACTCAGCCATAAAAAGGGAACAAAAAATCTTTTTTACAGTAAGTCTTATTTCTAAAACATCAATTTCATTTTAAGGATGGGAAAATTAGTAAAATGAATTCTCACTTAAAATGGAGTCAGTAAATCAGAAAAGGGAGTTTCCACACCCTGCCACTTGAGGTCAGATGCAAACTAAAAAGAGAGAGAGAGATACCTTTGCAACTCCAACTGAAAGGTTACTTCTTTAGTAACCAGCAGGGAAAAGGAAGAATTTTTCTTTGCCCTGGAACAGTCCAGCCAATGAGAGATTCTCACAACTCAGCCAGTGAAAAGCCTCTACACTTGAAACTCCCAGTTTCCTCCAATGAACTCTTCATTTATAACAACAATCCCAACTCCCTCTTCTCTAAAAGAAGACTATTCCTCTCCATTGTCTCTGTACTTGCCTGTGGTTCCCCATAGATTGAATTTCCCAAATTGCAATTCTTTGCTGTTCCTAAAAAGTCCCATTTTGCTAGTAAAATAACTGGTTGTTTTCCTTAAGGTCAACAAGGGCACATCCCTTTAGCAAACATTTTTTTGATGGCTTCACTGTGTGTCCAAGTCCATGGCAGGTGCTATGTGAGAGGCTGAGGTGACTAACATCAGTTCTTTTGTTCAAGGTACTTGTTGGGGAGGCAAGATGCAACCATAGGAATCATGAGAGAGTAACAACAGACACTTGAAGTTGAAGAGCCAAGGGTGCTAAAGAGGCTAAGAGGATGGCCACTGTCTCAACTTGGGACTTCTGGTTTAGACATGATATATATAAATTCATTCAGAATCATTTCTCTATTTGCATGGTTAAAAAAAAATAAGGAATTCACTTATCTGAGAGGCTATTCTCCCACTGCTACCCTGAGTTTTATTCGTTTTCCCATAGAATATCTTGGAATTTTAAAAATAAATAAATACACAAAAAATAACCCTCAAAGTTGTGCTTCCCATTACAGCAATACAAAAGCAATAGATTCATTTATCCTTATTCCAGCTGCTTTCTAGTAGCACTGCAACTAAAATGTTCTATTTATTTAAACCCTAAATTTAGCACGAAGTGACTGGGCAGCTCAGGACACCACAGTAAAATGTTAGTGAGTGGCGCTATGATCCACAGCTATTGATGAGAAAGCAGAACATTAGTGTTTCCAACGAGTCTTAAGGCCATGAGGCATGGAAAAGAAAATAACAGAAAGGTAATTGAGATTCTGAGAGGAGACACTGAGAAGCACCTACAAATAGAAACTGACCTTTTTTTTCCCCTTAGCCTTAATCCCCTTCAAACTGAGTATCACGGCAATGGGTTGGAAGTGCAGGCACAATTTCTGTGCTACAGGCTATAGCTGGTGTGTGAACAAAGCCCAGTTTCTAATCCTGTACCAAATATAAAATTAACTTAAAAAGTGGCCTTCTGTTTCAGTTTGTTTGCTCATAAGTCACAAAGTCCTGATAGATATTTGAGGAAAATGAAAGCACTAGGCTCAGAGTTGTTCCACTGAGAAAAAGAGCTGCTTTGTGAAACAGACATTTCTGAGAAACCTCTACCCAAGGCTTCCACCTTGGCCCCACCTCCCCTCTGAAGTCATACATTAAGGAGAATGTGCTGGTTGAATGAGGCTGTACCACACACAGCTGCAGACCTGGGAAGGCTATTTCCATCTCAGATAGATTCCAAAGAAATACATTTCACTTGAGGCTAATTCTGGAGTCCACTCTTGCCCAGAGAAGGCCCCCGTCGTCTTGAAAGCCAGAAGATGCGTCCGAGTAATACAGAGACTGCAGGCTTGGGTTCACTCTAGGGCAGACCCAGAAACTAGACTGGACCCAAGAGTCTGGGACCACTCTAATGCCATTCCAAGTGAAAGTCAAAATGGCCTGATTTCTCGGGAGTCTTTATAAGAATTCCCGCCAACAAATCCTGCCTGCCACATGCTCCAACGGTTACAAGATGCATTTAGCTTTCAGAGTATTTGTAAGAGCAGACAACGTCAGATCCCTTCGTGTGTATCTGAATTACCGCATGACTTGCTGACCCAAGTCCTGGGTCCTCACCTAAATTTCTGCTAGGACCCAGGGTCAGGGTCTTTTCAACCAAAGTGGCCACTATGCTAATTTCTTCATAAAGTTTCTAGCAAGCTCTTACTCCTGGGCTGGACCCAGCTCTTTTCCTTACCTAAGAAAGGTTTGTTCTGCACAGACATCCTTCAAACAGTGGGCATTTCAGCCCACTGGATACACCTCAAAGTTTTTGAGAGGTTTAGCTTCACCATTTTTGTAGTGGTTCTGTTCTGGGATTAATTTGTCCCTCTTACTTTGATCTCATTGCTCCTACATCCATCCTCCTACCTCAGAGCTCCTAGAAAACCTGATGGCCAGGAAAGCACTATTTAGAATACTCCACTAGAAATGTACTTTGGCTGGGAGTTCCTGAGGGCTCACCCCTAAACAAGCCCCCAAACATTCATCCATGCCATTTTAGACACCCTGGAAGCAGAAAGCTTCTAAATGAAAAGGGAAAGCCAGGCACATAGCCACAGATCCACCTGGACAAATGCCACCCTCAAGAAAGCACACACCTTCTCATTCCATGTCTCTAACTTTAAGAGTGAAAAGAAATACTAGGTTTTTCTATACTTACCAGAAGGTACTCCTTTATAATTTTTATTTTAATGTATAGGAGTTCCTGCTGTGGCACAACAGGATCATCTGTCTCTGCAGTGGCAGGGACCCAAGTTTGATCCCAGGCCTGGCACAGTGGGTTAAGGATCCAACATTGCCACAGCTGTGGCGTAGGTTGCAGCTCCAGGTCTGATTCAATCCCTAGCCTGGGAACTTCATATGCCACTTGGGTGGGGGGGGGGGGCAAAAAAGAAAAAAAAAAAAAGGGGGTATGACAAAAGGAATTCTTGTTATCCTTCAGTTTTCTAATTTAAGTTCTAGAGGCCGACAGAACATAAGTCCTCCTCTTCCCATTCCTCTCCACACTTCCAGAAAGTCATAAGAGAAGGAGCAAAGCCAAATGATGCAGAAGCAGTACATTTTTTTTTTAAAGACTGTCAGATAGTGTGATTGGTGGTAAAGCTACCTCTGTATATTGAAACACTAAATAAATAAAGACCACGTGCCTTAAGTTAACACAGCTCCCAAAGGGGCCTTGGTTTCAAGGGCATAGTTTAGGCCCTGCAGAATCTCACTCAATTAAATAATAAAAATAAAATAGCAGAAAACAGGCTCTGAATCAAGGAGTTCCTGCTGACAGTGGACACTCTGCTTTGTGCTGGGGGATGCAGATGCCAGATTCCCCATCCTTGGGGGGCTCACAGTCTAGTTGCTGTGAAGACAGACTCCTACCTGAGAGCAACAGAGAAGAGGACTCAACAACATGGAATTAAGTGCTACAGATTTTCTGAGGCCAGGAAAATTTGGGCTCCCCAGAGGCGACTCGGAGGGAGAAAGAGAGAGAGAGTCGTGAGCTTTACCCTGGAGGGCAGGAACAGACACAGGTGAAGACAGAGAAAAGAGAATGAACTTCTTAGAGGTAGAACACACATGATCTGCTCATGGACCATGATGAAGAGGCCCTACTGATCAGAGCAGACCTTCTGTGCTGTGTTCAGAGTTTTGAAAGGACCACTTTTAGATTATGCCAAACAGAGGGAAGAACATGGTGATCTAATGAATAGGCATATAAATGCAAAAAAGGCCTGACTCATTTTCCTTTGCCATTCCATAATACATCCATGACTGTTGCTTCAGAAATTATACTGAATATCAATATAGCAAGCTTATCAGAAAGAAGAAACATTCGAAAGAAGAAAAAAACATCTTTTTTACTGCTGTAATTTAATTTTTTTTTTTTTTTTTTTTTTTTTTTTTTTTTTTTTTTTTTGCTTTTTAGGGTTGTACCCATGGCATATGGAAGTTACCAGGCTAGGGGTCTAATTAGAGTTGCAGCTGCCGGTCCATGCCACACTCACAGAACACACTGAGCGAGGCCAGGGATCAAACCCGCATCCTCAAGGATACTAGTTGGATTCGTTACCACTGCGCCACAACAGGAACTCTTAATGATTTTTTTTTAAATTAAAGTATAGTTGATTTACAGGGAAGCTAGTATGAGAAAAACATTTTGTAATAATAGATATTACTCTATGGCTTTCTTGTCTTTATTTAACACAAAGCTTTTCTGGTGTTGACCGTGGTTCCTTTAATCCTTTTACTTCTAACTCTCAAATTTTCAGCCCAAGATTCCAACACAATACCTTTTCCTACATAAAACTGGTAAAGAGTCCACCTGACTAAATACACACTATCAGGATTTTATGGGATTAAGCAAAAGAAATACACCAAAAGAGGAAAAGGAAAGCAGTTTTATGCAATAAACTTCATGTTATATTTAAAACGGAACATTAAATCTATAGGGCTCTGTCTGCTACTAGTAAAGCATAGGATCTTACTGAGGCAGAAATAATCGTAAGACTTAAATAGTTCTGATAAATGAGGTGCAAAAACATTTTGTGAATATATTTTGAACATAGATATTATCTTAGCACCTACTCTCCCCTTTTTTATATGTACAGGGTTGAATTTTCCTATGAAATGAATAATGTCCAAATTATTCTTTTTCTTCTCATTAAAATGGATTTTTCCCCTCGCAGAAAAGCTTTATGCCTGTAAAAATGGATGGCAAAATTTGCAATGAATGAATAAAAACTGTAGATACCTTTGGAACAGTCCTTGGGCAGCAAAGGCCACCTGGCTATATAATTTACAAGCCACCTGAGAAGCGTGCCTCTGACTGTGTGCTGCTCACTGGTTTTGTGCTTCCTGATAAAGGTCGTGTGAGAAATTTCTAGTCTTCTGCTCAAAATGCAAGGTCCCCCTCCCTAACACCATGTATCAGAAGAGTAAATGGGAAAAATTTCCTCTGTCCTTTAACAAGTTATTTTTCATCAAAATCTAATGTGAGCTGCTTCTCAGCCAACACCTGTGAACAAGGACACCAGAAGCTATGTCCTAGCCTTCCCATGAAGATGACCTGCTAGGACCACACTCCCCAGGTGCCACAGGGGACATGAACGTGGCTTCTTCCCCCTCTTCCCCCCACTTCTTGAAATAGAACAGAGCTGTGCCCAGACCATTTCCCTAAAATTCGAAAGGAAAATTCTAAACAGCAAAATACTTTTATGTAGAAGTCTAAAAACTTTATGGAAACAAGCCATCACACAGACCTATGAGCCACATTAAGGAAGACAGTCAGTGGGAGCCTTACTAGTTTTCACCGACAGGCACAATAGTCCCTGAATTGTGTGGGCACAAGGATGAGAGAGAAGTTGACAGCAGCAATTTGAACTTGGGCCCTCACTGCCCACCTCATAGAAGTTACTTAACTGGGCTCAGTCTCAGAGTCCACGTTCATAAATTAGGACAATAATTTCACCTTTCAAGGTTGTTTTGACAATTACATGTTTATCTATAACACAATGCACTCCAAAAGTGTTCCAAAAATTGTAGCTCTTAGTCTTATCTTAGCAACTATCTTAGTTATCACTACCACTTTTATCATAAACCCAACAGAGAGAAATCAGAAGCTAAGAGACATGATTTGCTATGTGATTTTAAAACTCGCCATCCTACAAACTTTGGAGCACAGATATCCTGTCCTGCCTCATTAACATCTTTTTTTTTTTTTTGCAGCTAGTACTAGACTCTTTCCTGGCAGAGTATATTTTTCTTTTTATGGACATGAAATGCAGTATTACAAAGATGCTTTTAATCAGAAACAGGCCACCTAAGCAAGAAACATCTCCTCAATAGGAAATAAAATGCTATGGTTCCATCATTTTGCCACGAGGCGGGCAACATGCCGGGAAATGCTTTTGCCCACTTTTCACTCCTTGTCTAATCAATTTTTATTCTTTTCATAGTCACATGTAATGGGATTGGAAATGGCTAAATAAAGTGAAAAGATGTTTTGAATTGCACTACTAAGTGATAGTTGCATTATTTTATAAATGAATAGTGCTTCCCACATTCATATAATTTATGAATCACAGTGTCATTTGGGGGAAAACATCAGTGTCAGATTTTGCATTTAAATGCTTGCATTAGCTGTCAGCTGTGCAAAGTCCCATAAAGACAAACAGCTCCTCAGTAGGCACACAGATGAGGGTATTCATGGCCCATGTTTGCAAGTAGACGTGATACTGTAATCATGAAGAAGTTTGCTGTAGTCAATTCCTTTACAATTTATCTAAAAGTTCCTAACCTCTTTTCTGAAAGCAGCCACATCTACATGATCCATATTAAGTAGCAGAGTCTTTTGAGCCTTCAGAATTTCCTTTCATTCTATCTTCATGTAAAATTCTTTCTCCAATTATCATTATTTACTTTTAGAGCAATTTTTTAAATAAAATTTAATAAACTATAGAAGACACTGTAGCTTATCAGTTTGATATTTATATTATAAATTCTAGATCTATATTTCTGTGCCTCTGGAGCCTTCCAAATTAGTGAATGCTTATTAAGTGTTCTTACTCTGCTCAGTGATAGTAGCGGTGGTGGCCATGTACGTGTGTGTGTGTGTGTGTGTGTGTGTGTACACTTGCAGCATGTAAACATAAGGGAAAAAAAGAGGAAGGGAAGAGAAGAAGATGGGGGAAGTCTTATGCCATCAATTATTAGAAGTCTTTAGTAAAAATTATCATATAAGGCACAGCTGAAAGAAACAGAGAACCATAAAATGGGCTATGTATAAATATATCTTTAAGTGCCTACTTTATTTCTCATTCCTTTATTCAACTCCTACCATGTGTGAAGCCCTTTTCTAAGTGATAATACACTGAGCCACTATGATACCTGATCCTGGCCTTCAAGGAATGACTCTGGGGCAGAGATACTGAGAGGCTACAGAAAAACAAATCAACAAACACACTCTAGAGTTACAAATGGGACACATATTTTAATAGAACTGTATCTGAGGTTTCTCTGACAGATAAAGGGAGAGACCTTTAACTGAGCTAGTAGAGGGGCAGGCTGTGACCAAACAATGCCGCATTGGTGTCGATTCTTGGAGGAATCAAGTTGCTCTGATGTTCAACAACAGTAGCAGCAAAAACAACAACAGCAAAGATGAAAGAAGTAACCAAAATTATGTCACAATCAACAAATCTAAAAAATTAGGAAAATGAGAAGTCAACAAAATGTTGGTCTCTTAGGGATATGTTGTTATTAATATTCAGTATTCCTTTGAGAAGGTGAACAGAGCATTAAGGCTACAGATAAGTTTGCTAAATACAATGGATTGGGAATAGGACTTGATTTCTTTAGAAACTGAAAATGATGTTCGTGATGCTCCTACCAGCTAAATAGGTCCTCCGTGTGCCTAATGCAGAGATAAATAATGCTAAGTGTGTTGCCTCTTTGGTGTTCCTATTGCAATTAATGTAACTCTCCAGAGACAAAGCAACATACTGTGCAAAAGCCGCTGGTACCTAAAACTGAACATTAAATTGAATCAGATCTTCTCGACTGCCTAAACTACACTTTGAGAAGTATAACAGTTGGGACATCAGGGTAACATCAAGGCAGTTTTGATACCCCAGAGCATGATGCTCCATCCACCCGGAAGAATTAGGGGGAAAAATTTAAACAATGGGAAAATCTGGCTCATTAAGAAAAAAATGTGTGCTAGAATAACATACATAATATGTACATCAGTCAGCAAGTCCTTTGCTCTCTCTTAGCCAAGCATAGGTAATAAACCACATCTATCATTCTCTTCTCCCTCGCATTTGCAGCATCTCCTTAGGTAGCATCAGTTGCCTGTGTAACGAATGTGTTCTTCACCCTGTCTTCCAATTCACTAACGATTTTTTAAGAATTTTAAATTAACAGGATTAGACATAGCATCACACCCAGTTACAGGCCATATGGTAGGTTCTCCCAAGTGCTGTTTAGTATCATTAATTTTTTTTAAAAACTCAGATCCAGAATATAGACCCAACCATGTTCCTACATGAATCTCAAAGGTCAGATAATCCATTTCTCTCATTACAGCTGATGAGGGAATTAAAGCCAAGAGAGGTTCAGTGATCTTTAAAAGATCACTTATTGCTCCCAGTATGTATGCAGAATCTTAGACTGGCCATTAATCATTTCTTCTGCAAATACTGCACTTGCCATCTAAAGGGAGTAAAGCTATATGCAAGTAAAACTAGGGTGAGGTGAGGGGGGGTGGAATATTTTGAGAAGTAGATTTTTCAAAAACCTTTTATGCTAATGAGACAAAGATAATGGCATCCATGAATTTGAAACTTAAAGGACTGCATTTTACCTAAGAGTTTGCACACTCAGAAGCTTTAGGGCCAGAAGAGTTACAGAAATGAGTGAAGTCATTTTTAAGACAATACAGAATGTTGTGGACTATATTAACTATACAAACAGTGCCCCTTTCAAAAGGACTTTAATTCCAAAAGTTAAAAAAAAAAAAAAGCACTCTGAGTTCCAAATTAATTACAACCAGAAGCCACCAACTATGGGATTCTATACCTCATGGGATGGACTGAATTATCACTTATTACCAAATAAATGAGATACTTTTATTTCATTATGAAAAGAGAGGAGAAACAACAGCAGTTAGATGTTCACCTTATACCATGCACAAAAATAATCTCAAATGTTGTAAAGATAAAAGTACTTAAGTCAGTAGCAGGTGGGCAGTTTATACTTTGAGGCACTGCTTCTGATCCAAACACATAGGAATAAAATATAGAAAGGAAAAAACAAAATGAGATAGCAGGACCAAAAGCAAAATAAAACTTCTCTTAAATCAGAAATAGACACACCAAAAAAAACTCAAAGACACTAAGCAAGTCTGAAGCCATTGGTTTCATTAGAGTCATGTGTCTTTAATGAAGGCAGTGGTGGCAAGAGTTCAGCTCCTGAGAACAGGAAGGTGGAAACTGGTCCAGGTGAGTCAGTGACCACTGCTTAAAGCTACAGACAGGAAAGGTGTTTCCCTCCCATAAAACACACTTAAAACAACAACAAAAAATGACTCCCAACCATTTCCTAGGGTTACTGTTTCCAAGGAGCAGCTGACTTAGGAAGGCAATGACCACAGATAAAATTAGGATCAAGTATTATTAAGTCAAGAGACCTGTAGGAATGAATGGTCTCTAGATTTTCCAGCTCCTCCAACCTCACTGCAGGGAAGAAGCTTTAAATTACTTCTGGACTGTAAGCCTAGGTAGAAGCAACCATAAAACTCAAGTCAAAGATAGAAACCAGGGAATAGAGTATATCTCAAATATTTCAAAAAATTAATTATACAGACTTTGTTTTCTACATTAGATAGGAAAGAGTAAACATATATGAAAATGTGCATGTATACATACACACACACACACACACTTAAAACCTTAAAATGCACTCCTAAGTAGCTTACAGGATAATGAGGAAACTACAATGGAAATTATGGCACACTTAGAAGCAAATGACAATGAATGTACTACAGAGAAAAATGTACAAATTCATTTATTTGTAAAGGAAAGTACTTTGAAACTGAGTTTTCTAAAAAGCTAAATGAGTTAAGCTTTTTAGAAACTAGGAAAAGTAAATTTGAAGAAAGCTGAAGCAATTTAGTGAAATATAAAACAAACATAAGAAATAACCAATGAAATCAAAACCTGATTTGCCGAAGGGAAAAAAAAAGAAAAGAAACAATACTACTCAGTAAAATAAAACACCAACATTATTAGGAATGAAAAGAGACAGACCCACATTTTTAAAGCACATTTGAAAACCATATCAGGAGTTACCATTGTGGCTTTGCATAAATGAACCCAACTAGCATCCATGAGGATGAGGGTTCGATCCCTGGCCTCATGCAGTGGGTTGAGGATCCATCATTGCCGTGAGCTGTGGTGTAGGTTGCAGATGCGGCTCGATCCTGAGTTGCTATGGCTGTGGTGTAGGCTGGAGGCGCCAGCTCTGATTTGACCCCTAGCCTGGGAATCTCCATGTGCCGCAGGTGCAGCCCTAAAAAGACCAAAAAAAAAAAAAAAAAGAAACTCCTAAGTATTATATTAGTCAACAGATAGGGAAAACCACATGATCATAACCACAGATGCAGAAAGAAAAACATTTCATAAAATTCAATACTTACGGTTTTTAAAAAATACATTTAATATAGATAATCCCTCTCTTGGATTATAAATATTAGTCAAGGCAATATACTGGAAATAAAGAAGTAAAATTTTGTGTATTGGCTACCTATAGAATTATTGTGGAATTTCCACTAATAGATTTCCCAAAATGACAGGCTACAAGGTCAACATCAAGATTATTAAGTTCCCACACACCAACAATAACTAATTAAAAATGTATTAGAAAATAGTTCTAGAAAACAATAGCAGACACAAAATCACCATGAAGCCAGGAGTAGATCTAAGAAAAGATGGAGAGATTTTTAGAGGAATAATACTTTTATGAAAAACATAAAAACAGACGAATAAACAAAGATATATTCATGGATGAAAAGTCTTAATGTTGCAAAAACATCATTTCTCCCCTTAATTTTTAAATATAAACCCACAAGAATTATTTGAGTTTTATAAGGAACATACGAAGCCATTTTTAAGTCAATTCAACCAGCAAGTCTGTATTAGCCAGATTTCATCAGAATGTCTTATATTTACTTCCTGAGTCCCTAACTTACTCACTTCTATTGGTTCCTGATTATGATTGCTCATTCACAATTCTAATTCTTTATTTTTTATTTGTATTTATTTTTTAAATCTTATGGTTGCACCGATGGCATACAAAGTTTTCCAGACCAGGGACTGAATCCAAGCCACAGCTGCAAACTATGCTAACACAAGCCAGATCTTTAACCCATTGTGCCTGGCCGGAGATCGAACACTTGCATCTGCAGCAATCAGAGTTGCTGCAGTTTGACCCCTAACCGACTGTCCCACACCAGGAACCCCCACAATTCTAATTCTGTAGTGCATCAGACCCGGCTCTTGGGATTTTCAGTTCGGACACCTAATAACTAGTTTTGGCTAGTCCTGAAGTCTGACCTCAACTCCAAGGCTAAACAATTACCCTACAGGGAACAAATCCCAAAGCTCTGCCGGTTTGCTGTTGCTCAATCCTGTTCCACAAAACAGCACAAGACCACAGCCACACCTAACTTTGTTCCATTTGTCTGTTTTACATCCAAAAACTTTAGGGGAAAAAAAAGTTTAATGCATAAATGCTTCAGTTGTTATTAACAGTGTCTCATAGTGGGTGTGCCACCATCCCTGCTGTTCTGCCCCTGGAAATGAGCTTTTTCAGGCCAAAATGATGACTCACTGAGACACCTTTTCTAGAAATCTAGTCATTTCTACCTAGGAGGTGTGCCACTCTCAGGAAGTAATGAATAAGTTACAAAAAGGGAAGCTGAAGCTTTGAATGAATTGAAGTCTTGTGAGAGTTTGATGAGTCAAAAACATTTATTTTCCAAAAGAAAACTAATCTTGGATAATTTTCAACGTGAAATTCTGATTCTTGCAGAATGAAAAAGCAAGAGTACAGACTGTTTTTAAAACTTTTTATTAGAAGACACCTGGATAATGATTGCAATTCATTCTTTAAAAAAAATAGATGGCACATATGAAACTTGGCCAAACGCTTGAATTAAAAAAGTGAACAGCTCTAATAATTTGTTGACTTAGAGCTTCACTCTGACTTATTTTCTGGCACTACTGTATTATATGGGAAAAATCAAATATTGAATAGCACCTTCTTTAAAAGAATGTTTGAAAAGAATCTCAAATAAAATACTTGATGCCTCTAAGCTCCAGGAAAACAATAAAATGAGGCACAGTTCTGATTGAGATATCTGGAGAGTTAAAAAATTCAGTCATCCATGATTTTAAAAAGAGAGGTGTTAGAAAGCAAGCAGATTTCATGACTTTTTATGTGAGTAAAAAGGACAGCTGGATTATGCCTGAGCAGTGCTCCCAGCTAAACTGGTGGTTTGTCCACACATTGTCTTTGCCCATTTTTCTCCAGATCCAGATACACGTTCCACAATGCTCCAGTTCTGTGGGGACAATCTCCTTTCTCTCACTCTCATCTTCCCAGAACTTTCCCATTTTGAATCCCATTACCTCAGAACTTTCAAGGCTTCAGATACTTAAAAAGAACAAATAAGGTAGATTTTGTTTTTTCAGTGCACAATGCTTCTATTTCTGTCACTATGTCAACTTTATGGGCAATCAAACACATCAAGATTATCATTATGGCATCCTTCCTACCTTTTAAGGATAATTGTTTTGTCTTCCATGTATTTCAGAATTCATTATTTTCAGTTATTTTAGCGTGAGCTTGCTCATATCACCATCCACAGTCAGGATCTGTTAAATATGACAAACCCTCTGTCACCTTTGAACATTTTTCTCTCTGAACTCAATTGGATTTACATTCCAGGAGATAGTCCCTCTTCTTTTGCTGCCAAGTTGTCAGCACTTACCAATTTTGAGTCCAACTCCCAAATATCAGGTTAAATATTTGGGGGTACCTCTGTCAGGGTGCTTCTAGATGAGATGAGATTTTTTTTTTTTTCAAATAAGGTTTTAACTTCTAAACATAAACCTTTATTCCATTTCTAGTTAGGTCTCTTTGTATATATTTTAGGACCAATACTTAATAAAGATGTCCTAATTATACCCTCAGGCTGATTTGGTTTCCACCCTCACTCAATAGAGTGACCCTTGTCCCCCTTCCTCAGTGTAGTTTGAGTCACTTGGTGTCATGAAGAAAGCAGTAGTTAGCTGGAGAGTTGGGGCTCCTGTCTAAAATCTCCCAGCACTAAGAACAAATGGAAAGAGGAAGTCTCCTTCTCAGATTGCCCTCTGCAATGTAGATGGGCCTCAACCAATCTGTTGAAGGCTTGAATAGAATAAAAAGCTGAGGAAGAAAGCATTCTTCTTCTCCATGTTTGACCTACAAGATGGGTCTCCTCCAGCCTTCAGATTCTGACTCAGACTGGGACTTAAGTACCAGCTTTCCTGGTTCTTAGGCACTTGGATTTGCACTGGCACTAACATCATTAGCCTTCCTGAGTCTCCAGCTTGCTGACTGTATGTCTTGGACTTCTCAGCTATGTAATCACATGATCCATTTTCCTAGAGTAAGTCATATATATACAACAAAAAATTGCAGAGTGAATACCAGGAGACTGAGAGTGTTCTAAGCAGTCAGAGATGCGATCAGTGGTCAAGTATCATGAGCTAGGGTAGAAACCTGCTAATACTCACATCATTGAACTGAGGAGGATGCTGTCAGCCAGCTTCCTTTGCAACCTTTGGTGAAGAACTAGCCAATCATTCATTTGGTCATCAAGCATATGTTAAGTATCTACTATTAGGTAATCGTCTAGATCCTGGAGAACCACTCCTCAGTTTAAAATGTAATGGGGGAAGATAGAGAGCAAACAAGATAAATAAAATGCACAGTTGCTGAGAAATAATTTTCCATGAGTCTCTCACATTTCCACACATCTTGTGATCAGAGGTACTGCCTGCCTTTGTTCTGGGCTATTTTCTCGAGGATGTTTATATAGGGAAGAGATTTGGAAGAAATAGTTTCTTGTTTCACAGCGAGGTCAGGTTTTCTTACAGCCTTGGATAAAGTGGTGGTGATAGGTTTTAAGGATGACTGAGACAGAAAGTCACTACAAAGTTTTCAGCAAAGGCGTGACATAATTTGATTTGCAATTTGACAGAATCACTCTGACTTCTGGGTTGAAAATAGTTCAAAAGGGACCAGGGCAGAAGGAGAGAGTCCTGAGACTGAAAGATGAGGCAGAGGAGGAGCAGGCATCTAGAAATCGAGTGTTTCCCTGAGTTAGAAGGACAGATAAAAGACCCATGTTCTTTGGATAAAGGCATTTCTCCATTACATATTTAAAACTCTAACTAGTGTGCTAATTTTCTCAGTAGTATTCTTCTTTAGTTCACTGAACTCTAATTGTATAACACTAATTAGTGCTAAGAATCTATCAGGCAATAAAAAATTTCCTCCCCACTTACAGAGGAGCACATGGCCTACATGTGAAATTAGAAAAAATTAATTTTGATTATGCCAAGTTAGGATCAGTTAATTGATAACTTTCCAGAGACATTGGGAATTTTAATATTTTCTGATGCATCATAAAGCAAATAACCTGAGGCTGAGTTTTTTCCCAGTAAGATATGTCAGTACACAAGCCTTTCTGTTCAGGGGAAGGCTTTATCTATGATTTAAGAAAGCAAAAGTCATGGCTAGATGGCTAGGATGAAGATGGTCCTAAGCATCCAAATCACTGTTTTCCAGGAATCTTTCTAAGCCAGTCATCTCAACGTTTCTGAGATAAAACCTTGCAAAGAACTCTAGCTGGTTCACTGACACGATTAACCTCATATCCTCCTATAATATTACAATAAGTCTCCTATAAAGGCTAAGGAAGGAAAGAAGGAGAATTGACATGGCAAGAAAGCAATGTAAACTCTAGGTAAAATCAAGCAAAAAAAAAAAAAAGAGAGAGAGAGAGAAAAAACTATTTTTATAGAATTCATCATCTATCTCTTTTTAATTCCCCAGGGAGGTATATTTCCTGATCAGGCAGCATCATTCCATCCCACCTATCTGGAGAGTATTTCTGGCTGAAATCCCCCCAATGAAAATATTCTATTTCCAACAGCTCAACAATGTCATGAATTCTTGATAAACTTGTCTTTGAAAAAGCCCCAGATAACACTTGAGTATTTTAATTATTCATGCATCATCCTTTCAGCCATGTATCATTCCAACAAATATTTATTTAGCACTCTGTGCTAGAGAATGAAATAGTTTACATGGAAAATACAGAGATATTTATGATATTGTTTCTAAAGAGAAAATCTACATGCCAGTGAAGACAGAGCACATTCTGGGGTAAATTCATTGTTTTATGTGCTGCAATAAAGGTTCATACCAAGAACCTTGGGAAATGGAAGAAATAAGAGACTGTGCTATGATGGTGGACAAAGGCTGAACTGTACATTTAAGATGAATGGGATTTGGGGGTAAAGGCAGGAGCCAGATCATCACAAGACAACTTCCTCTATCAATCTGAGTATGTCACATAGGTGCGGAAAACTTTAATACATGCCCCAAGGTAGCTGATTTACATGTGGTTATCGAAATCTAGGCCACAAGATTTGTTAAATAAGATACTGAGTATAAGAAATAGTTCCTCACTTGTGAAATGCCTGATATTTAAGATAGTAGGTGGTTAGAAAGACTCTTCAGACCCTTATCACTGGTGTGATGGAAGTGTAAGAAGCCAGCCCACTTCACAGGGCTTCTGTCTTGATTCAACTACAGAGTTGTTTACAGTACAATTGCCCATGTGAAATCTAAATGTGCACAAACTAGAATAGAGAGGTGAAAACCAGGGAGGGGACTGATTGGAAAGAGCCTTAGGTTTTTTCCTGGAGAGCAGGGAATGGAAACATACTATATCTTATTTGTAACAATGGTTACATGGGTCTATAAAATTCTCAAGATGCAGCAAACTAATACTTATGATTATATTTTCCCTCTTAATAAGAATAAAAGGAAAGCAATAGCACTGCATCTTCCTTAAAGTGAACTTTTCATGCATGGTACCAGTCAGAGGGTTTGAGGATAGATATATCCCCACGCTCTGAGAACTGACTCTGATAGTTGTTGTGACAGCTCACTAATAAATGCAGGTACTTTCGGCAGACTTTGGGCTCAGATTTGCGTTCTCTGTAACCAACCCTCTGGTTGTTAGGTCATTAGTTCATAGTGATGGTGGCAGAAAATCAGTACCTACCCCAACCCTGACATTTACCAAAAAAAAAAAAAAAAAAAAAAAAAAAAACCTGACATTTGCTAAACAGCTAAATTGGCTTAGGTAAATTTGCAACCCTGAATAATAGCAATTCTCAGGGTGGAAATTTGAAGTCATGCTAGAAAGGGAGGGCAGTGCCCAGGCAAAGGCAAGATTTTAAGGGCAATCTGTATTTTAGCACCTCTCTAACTGCTAGCCAGCCAGCTTTGCAGATGTGCGGAGCTCTCTTTGGTATCAAGTACCAAGGCCCTCATATCTTCTACTCCCACAAGGCCTTCTGTTGTCTTGCACTGAATATTTAAATACTTGCAATAAAGGAAGGGTGGAATAAACATAGAAAAGTTGACTTCGGTTGTGTGTTTGTTAATTTCTAAAACCAGAAAGCATTGTAAACCCAAAAGAAGGCAAAAAAAAAAAAAAAAAAAAAAAAAAAAAAAAAAAAAAAAGAAGAGGACCCATGAGAAGTACTGCCAATAAGAAATGGGAAAATATTGGACCACAGGGACCTTGAAAATTCTGTCCCTGTCATAGTCCCATATATCCTCAGTACTTTCTTTGCTTCTCACAATTCTTTTATCCCATAGAGACAATGAGCTTGATTTTTAAAAGAAGCAAATAAGAAAACTCATCTTAAATGAGACTTAATCTGTGCTTATTCAGGTAAGTCAGGCTTGGTTTTGTTAAAACTCTTAAGACATTGTAAATGGCTTCCAAAGATAATGTGATCTAGAACTGAAAAGCAATACCAATGTTGTATTTTCAATTTTATACGTATATTTTTGAAATTTGAGAGTATGGAGCTTATTTCTCCACAAATAACAATAAAATAGTTTAGTCTTGATCGAGTGCATTTTGTAGCGAATCTGATGTTTCTAGGTTATATATTTCCATCTTCTTATTGACTGAATAAATAGAAAAAAAATGAACACACAATTGCCATCTAAATGCTGTATCATGAATCAAAAGATAGCAACCCAAGACAACTAGTTTTCCCTAAAGAATAGGAACTTGGGAGGATAGTAAAGAAATAAATTTTTGTCACATTCATTTTTTAAATGTCAACACAGAGAGCTTTGATAGTAAGGCCAAGGAGGTGGCTGGGGTGAGAGAATAGGTAATAATTCAGTTGACCTTTTAACAGACCAGTTATGTTTGATGCAAATTTACATTTATATTTTCCATATGCATTACCCTTATGACCCCTCCAAAAATGATCTTGTTGCTGGAACATCTACGTTTTCTTGAAAATGCACGTGATCCTGGAATATCTATTGAGCACAAGTCACATAGCATGCCTGATACAAGCTTTGCTTTTGTGCAGTCTGTTCTACTACCCTGTGTACCTCAGGGACTTTGCTTACATATTCTAGAATGTTATTTAACCTAAAGATAAATACAACTCTTGAAAAGAGAGTACAGAGGCTGCATTCTGAGGCTCAGGTCTTACTTTGTTCTTGGGTACAACTTAACCCACAGAAAGATTATTCACATGCACTCAGAAGTCCTAGCTGTACAGCCGCCACCAGGTACATGGATGCCCCAAATGGTCTCTTTGTAAAACAGCGGGGCCTGGAAAGGAGGAACAGTGCGTTCAGTCATTCTGTAACCACTGGGTGAAGAGTTCACCTTCAGTCTAAGTTGAAGAATGTCAGTACCTATTCTATACAGTTCTGAAAGCCAGAGCAAATGACATGTTGTTAAAAGAAAGTCATATTTTAGAGCTTGGAATTCTTGATTTACATTTTTTAGATTTCCCTATAACGCAAAATTATTAACTTGATATTCTGACCTATGTTTACAGAAGCATTTTCTTGTCAGTTTAGAATGTGTTTTCCATGGATAACTGGCCTAATACGCCTGTACCACTGTATTAAAATGTTAATACAGAGTTAAGATAAAGCAAAAGTATATTTATGTGTTACATTACACAACAATTTTACATGGAACAAGTGATTTAAAAAAAAAACAAAACCCACATACTTTTGCTTTAAAACCTGACCTGAATGGAGCCGCTGTAGAATAAAATTAAAAATACCAGACTACATGAACTTATCCGTCTGCAGAAAGATGATGAAATACAATATTTTACTTCAAGCTTTCTCAATTATTAACATTTGGGCCTGGATAAGTTGGTTGTCAGGGGCTGTCCTGTGCATTGCAGTATATTCATCAGCATCCCCCCAAGATGCCAGTAGCTTCAACTCTCCCTCCCCAGAAAGTTTAACAATCAAAGTGCTTCTAGACATTGTTGTCTGCAGGGGGCAGGGGCCATAAAAACCACCCACTGTTGACAATCCCCATTTTAAATCAAGACAGTCCTACCAAGTTCTGAACATGTAGTTACTAGTCGTTCAACTCTAAAATTAAAAAAAAAAAAAACCTCAACTATTAACACAAAACAACACTACAACCACATACAACTCTGCCTTGAAGATATTAACCATTGTCAATAGGTAACTCTATTGCCTAAATTTTCCCCAATATATATGATTTAGAAAATGAAGTCATATTTATCTAGATGAATTTTTATTTATACACACTGCCCTTTTTTATTTTCTGTATTAATAAACCTGAGTGTTTAGAAAAGAGACTTGTTCCTCAATTTTCCACCTCACATAATAGGAAAAATGAAATCTGATTAAATACTGAGCCTCACCCAATTCTCTGACATCACCAATAGTGGAATACTTGGAAAATACAACTTATATTGTTCCAAATATGAAAGTAACTTTGTAAAATTTTGCTTTCTAAAACAAAGGCCAAGTAATCAATACTATACCGCATGCAAACTATTCTCCTACATGTATTTGGTTTAATTTCCAGTCTCACAATTTGCCTATTTTTGTTGTTGTCATATAATTTCTAGGTTCCTGACATGCAAAGGAAAGCAGAGTTTAGAGGGAACTTCAGTCCTAAAAAGCATCAATGAGAAACCTAGAGAAGAAAAGTAACACTTAAGTAGTCATTGTGTGGGGACAGGGAAGAATTAACATAGGAAATTTGCAAAAAGGACTGTAAATCAAGGAGAATATTAAGATACTAAGAGAGGGAAAGTGTTGTGACAGCAGCAGTTTGTCCCAGCACAGACTTCAGGAGGTGAGAAGAAAGTCCCCACCCCACCCTCAAATGACAGCCAAGGGAGCCAGGCAAAAGTCCCAAGTCCTAAGACAGAGAGGCTGGTGAGCTGTAAGCTGGTGCTTTTTCTCAGTGACGCATTCCCTAATACGAATCCTTTCATACATGTTTCTTGTGATTTTCTCATATAGGGGAATTCAGATACTGTGCAAACATTAATGAAGTATTTATCATACTGAGCCTGCCTCTTCACTTAGTAGAGAAAGAAAAGGCTTGGCTTTCTTTGTTTACACTGTCGTGGCTGACTTACAGGTAAAGACTAACTCATTTCCAGTATGTTCTCAGGGGATAGGAAGGTCTGAGGCCACAGAATATACAAATCTCCTGTACTTTTGAACTTCTCAACCTACTGACCATCACAGGCAAAGCCAAAGTTGTTTCATTTCTGCACCCAAACAGAGGCCTTCAGCAGCTGTGTATATTCATTTTAGTTTTGTCTGTCACAGTACTTGCTAGAAGATGGTATGTTTGTTGTCTTGCTTTATGAACATAAATCCTATCATGTTTGATACATGAAAATTCAGTGGAACTATTAAAAGTACTGGTAAGAAAAGATGTTTTAACTAAAAATAAAAGAGCGTAACATAATTCAAAGTTGTGAAAAATGGTGATGGTTGGGTAGGGGATGAATTATTTGAAATCAGGAATAATTCTAAAAGACAAAGAGGGTTCACATGTAGCCTGAGAAAAATACTGTCTATGCAATCCTCAAAAAATGAGTAAGAGACAAAAGTGATTATTGGAATTAAAAAATACTTGCACATTGGTATCTGTGAGGTCAACATTAATTCAGGGAAGGTCTGGGTGTTTGCATAGTTTTATTTGGGCCTTGCAATGAATAGACTCAAATGTGGCTTTTTGAAACATAATCTGCAACTCCCTCTCATGTCTTTGATCTGGTAGTTTGAATATGACTTTGTTCTTGGAGAAGAAAAAGAAGAAAGACATTATTTATGTTTTCCTTTGGTGGTCCAAGTATACTCAGAGTCAAAGACCACAGGATTGGTAATAATTTATTAGCCTCCTTCCTTGATTTTCAGATTCAATTAATAGTATGACTACTCCACCAGCCAGGTAAACTCAGAACTTTGAAGTCATTCCTGTTAAAAGAAGGAGGCGGAGAGGGAAGGAAGGGAGAAGAGGAGAAGGAGAAGAACTACTAAAGTGAGTAGTTTTCAAAACTATATTTACCCCGTTGTGTTGGCTTAATTTGTCTGGCTTCAGTTTCTGTGTACAGATATTAGGGACACAGTTTACTCTCAAATTACCGTGTTCTCACACATGCTTCATCGTTGGGTTCAGTATCCTGTGGTTTCTTGTTTGGAAGCATCAGCTAAAAACACATTGAGTACATCTATAAAATTCTTTCTTTGTAGCTAAGTCTCTTCCTTCTCCTTCACTTTAATAACTGTGCTTACTCAGTTGCCAAATAATTTAGATTTTTTACCTCTGAAACATCTTTATAATATTCTCCAACCATTACTTGAACTATTCCTTCTGAGAATTATTTTGCTTGTACTGTAACTGGGCTTCCACACCTCTCACCACTGCCCACTTCTTTCCTACGTTCAGGTGTCAGGTTATATTTATACCCACCGCTCTGATGACACAATAAATTCCTACTAAAACATGTGAAGGCTCCCAAATGTCTAACGACATTAAATGCAAACTCTCCTGCTCATTTCATGGCTGCTAACAATATAACTGCCACTTCCTCCTTCCTATCACTCTAGCTTCAACCCCCAACTTTTTCTGCAGTCTCCCTGTTCACAAGATAAATGAAACATCTCTGGACACATTACTTTCCTGCTTAGAATTTTCTTGATGCCTGTTTTCACCTATCAAAACATTACTCGTATTTTGAAATGCCTTGTATATTTTCCCAATTTCTCCCAAACAGAGGTGAGCTCTCCCTGATTTTGAGATGGTCAGTCCCAATAGAACTTTCATGGCATTACCACACACACACACACACACACCTTCTCATACTGTAAAGTATGTGCCTTCTAGCTAATGCCATATGCTAGATCATCAGTTCCTTAAGTGTAGCAAGTAAAATTTACTCATCTTTGTGTCTTCTACATTGCCTGGTACTTAACAAGCACTAAGTGAATATTTGTACAATTAAAGATGAATCTATCTACAAAACAGAAACACACTCACAAAGAGAAGAGACTTGTGTTGCCTAAGGGGAGAGGGGAGGGAGTGGGATGGATCAGGACTTGGGGTCAGTAGATGCAAACTATTACATTTAGAATGGATAAACAATGACATCCTACTGCACAGCACAGGTAACTATATCCAGTCTCTTGGGATACACCAGGATGGAAGATAATATAAAAAAGGGAATGTATATATGTGTATGACTGGGTAACTTTGCTGTACAGCAGAAAATGGCACAACATTGTAAATCAACTATACTTCAATAAAATTTTTAAAAGTGAAAAAAATAAAGAAATAAACATGGTCAGGAACTTGAAGAAATATGCAAGTATTCATTCATTCATTCAATAAAGATATTTTGAATATATATATCATTTGCCAGAAAGTCTCTGATGATACATTTCATTCAGCACTAGGGCTTTTCCCAGATGGAAGAAATTAATATTATGTATTTGCCAATAACAGGCAAAACTAAGCCAATTCTACTTTTAGAATAATCTACTACATCATTTTCACCAACAAATCTGGCAGATATAACTTCTCATAATGTTAAAATATGTAAATGAAATTAAATCTCCCTATGTGTTAATTTAAGCATTTTTTTATGCATATAAGCCATGGTATATAGATGTAAGTTTTCACTTTCTAGGATATACTGGATGCAAAATAAACATATAGCTCACAGCTGACAGCTTTGTATGATTGTGGAGTGTTGGAAAAACTCTGTAAAATTGGATCTGTTAGATCTCTAACTCTAGACAGTGGTAAATTTACACCAAAGTAACAGTAGGTATGCAGGCAGGAATAGAGGTTCTTTGTGAAAATTGTTTTATACCACCCACTATTTTTTACCAGCATATTGTGAATTACTTGAAATTATCAAGCATCAAAAATTGGTATAGTTGTGCATCTGTGCATTTGTGCATCTGTACATCTGACTACACACAAACGTTTTAAACTAACGTTTGTTAAAGAGTGACTATTGCATGAAAAAAAGACTGGGTTGTACTTCCTAGCAAGGCTTTATTTAGTAGCAAAACCTTAGTCAAATCTTAACTTGCCCAGATTTAATTTAATGAAGTGAAAAAAATGCATCATCAAAAATAGCATTGAGGGACTTCTGCCATCTTGGAAGAGGGACGTGCGTGTGTGTGTGTGTGTGTGTGTGTGTGTGTGTGTGTGTCTTTTTAGGGCTGCACCCATGGCATATGGACTTTCCCAGGCTAGGGGTTGAATCAGAGCTGTAGCCAGTGGCCTATGTCACAACCACAGCAATGCCAGATCCAGGCCGCGTCAGCGACCTATGCCACAGCTCACGGCAACCCCCGGATCCTTAACCCACTGAGTAAGGGCAGGGATAGAACCTGTATCCTCATGGATACTCATCAGATTTGTTTCTGCTGAGCCACAATGGGAACTCCTAAGATGGACTTTTAATATGGAGTAAGAGGGATCAGATTTGCCCTCCTGACTGAAACAATCACAAAACCAGACAGCATATCTGAAGCAATGAATTGAAGGACCTTGGACATCAGGCAAAGAAAAAGAGTGATCCCTGAGGACAGAAAACAAATGAAGAGATCCTTATAATTGCCCATCTTATTGCCTCAAAAGAGCTCCTATATGGTTTTATGGGAAGAGGGAAGCCAGGTGGAGCTTGGTAGACTCCCTGAGGTGAAGAGATGATGAAGCTGAAAGTCTGAGGAGACCAAGAGGGTAGAGTTTCAAGACTGAGTACTGGAGGGAAGTGAACCGCACAGAGAAAAGATCACTGGAAATCTGCGGAAAGTCGCTCTTGAATATTCAGAGAGGGAAGATCACTGCGTATGTGTAAAGAAACTACCCCTAGACAGGGACAGAGCCTTCCATAAGGATAAGAGAGAAGAATTCCTGAAATTTATACAAGCAGGGAATAGTGCCTGTTCCCACCAGCCAGATGTCAATGGCTAGATAACAATGAATCTATAACTGGTTCTTTCGGAGGATCAATAAAAGCAATAAACCTTTAGTCAGACTGATCAGGAAAAAAAGATGGCAAAATTATCATCAATATCAGAAATTAGGGAAAACACATCACCAAAGATTCTACATATATTTTGAAAAACAGTATTATGAACAACTTCATGCAATTAATATGACAACTTAGATGAAATGAGCAAATTTCTTGAGAGATTCAAGATACCTAATTTCACTCAAGAAGAAAAGAAAGATAACAGGGATAACCCCACGTCTATTCAGGAAACTGCATTTGTAGGTAAAAATCTTCATACGAGGAAAACTCCAGGTCTGAACGTCTTCCCTGGTGAATTCTACCAAACGTAAGAAAAATTCATCCCAATTTTATATTAACTCTCTGAGAAAACTGAAGAGAATGGACTACTCTGTAAGTCATTCTATGAGGCTAGCATTACTCTGAACCTAAAACCAAAGGGATTACAAACACTAAAACAAAAATAAGCAAAACTAGAGCTGAATGTCTCTCATTACTATAAATGAAAAACATTTAAGCAAAAACTTAGGAAATCAGATCCAACAATACACAAAAAATGAAAATAAATCATGACAAAGTCGAGTTTATAAGGTTGATTAAATAGTCAATCACTGTATTGTTTATATAAGTAAACATATCAAAATCATGTGATGTCCAAATTAATGCAGAAAAGTATTTGATAAAATCAAATATTTGTTTCTGATAAAAAATTCTCAACAAAATAGGGATAGAAGGGAGTTCCCACAACCTGGTAAAGGATATTTATGAAATAACTACAGTTAACATTATACTTAATGGCAAAAGACTGAATGTTTCCCTCCCAAGAACACAACCAAGACAAGGACGTTCACCCATACCACTTCTGTTCAACATTGTACTAGGTAGTCTAGCCCTTCAGGTTCACCTGTGTTGTTCTGCATGGCAAGATTCTTCTTTAAGGCTGAATAATATTCCATTGGGGACTGGGTGTCACATTTTCTTCTTAGAGGGTAAGCCCCTTGAACATTTTCTTGGCAATGATTTTTTTAAATTGACATCAACAGCAAGAATAAACAAGTAGGACTACATCAAATTCAAAAGATTTTTGTATGGCAAAGGAAATCATCACGAAAATGAAAAAGCAACCTAATATAAATATATTTGTAAACCACATATATGATAAAGAGTCAATATAAAAACTATACAAGGAACTCCTATGACTCAATAGCAAAAACACAAATAATCCAAGTAAGAAATGGACAAAGGACCTGAATAGACATTTTTCCAAGGAAGATTTACAAAAGGCCTATAGTACAAGAAAAAGTACTCAACATTACTCATCATCAGAGAAATGCAAACCAAAACCACAATGAGGAATCACCTCACATCACTTAAGATTATTATCAAAAAGACAAGAGTTAATGAATGCTAGCAAAAATGTGCAGGAAAAGGAACGCTGCTGGTAGAAATACAAACTGGTATAGCTACCACAGAAAACAGTATGGAGGCTGCTCAAGAAATAAAAAATGTATCTACCAATCCAGCAATCCTACTTTTGAGTATATACCCAAAGGAAACAACATCATTATTTCTAAGAGACATCTGCACTCCTTGTGCAGCATTATTCACAATCACTAAGGTGTGAACAACTGATTTTTAACCAAGTTGCAGAAGTGGAGAAAGAATAGTCTTTTTCAGGAAATAGTGGTGAAAATAATGAATGTGCAAAATCATGAACTTTGATCCCTGACACTATAACAAAAATTAACTAAAGACACACAGAACTGGAGTTCCCATTGTGGCGCAGTGGTTAACGAATCTGACTAGGAACCATGAGGTTGCAGGTTCGATCCCTGGCCTTGCTCAGTGGGTTAAGGATCTGGCATTGCCTTGAGCTGTGGTGTAGGTCGCAGACGTGGCTCAGATCCCATGTTGCTGTGGCTCTGTTATAGGCCAGTGGCTACAGCTCCAATTAGACCCCTAGCCTGGGAACCTCCATATGCTGAGGGAATGGCTCTAGAAAAGGCAAAATACAAAAAAAATAAAAAGACACACAGAACTAATTAGAAAAACTAGAACTCTAGAACTTTTAAAAGAAATTTAAGCGAAATCTATGACCTTGGGTTAGGAACCAATTCTTTAGACACTAAAAGTATATCCATAAAAGAAAAATTGTTAAAGTAGATTTTATCAAAATTAAAAACTTCTGTTCTCCAAATGCCATTCTTAAGAGTATGAGAAGATAAGCCTCGGATGGGGAAAATATTTGCAGAGGATATTTCTGGTAAACGACTTGTACTGAAAAAATATAAAGAACTCTCAAAACGCAATTGTAAAAAAAAAAAAAAAAATGGAAAAAAAATTGAAAACACTTCACCAAAGAAAATATATAAGTAGCAAATAAGCACATGCAAAGACACTAAACATTGTGAGCTATTAGAGAAATGTAAAAAACCACAATAAGATACATGCCTCTCGGAATGGCTATACTTAAGAAGACTGGCCATACCGAGTGTTGACAAGGATGCAGAAAAAGTGGCACTCACATACACTACAAGTGGAATGCATAATGGTCAACCACTTTGGAAAATGGTTTGGCAGATTCTTAAAAAGTTAAATATAAACTTATAATATGATCTAGCCATTTCACTCCTAGGTATTTACTCAAGATAAATAAAAACATATGCCTGCACAACGACATGTACATGACTGTTCAAAGAAGCTTTATTTGCTATAGCCTCAAACTGGGAACAACCCAAATGTTCATCTCAAAATAATTATAGTGAGCGAGGAAGCCGAACAAAGAGTACACACTGTATGATTCCATTTATATAAAGCTCAGAAAAAGCAAACTAATTTATAGTACGGAAAGCAGGTCAGCGGTCATCTAGGGATGGACAGGCCAGGGAGAAGGAAGGAGGGTGTGATTACAAGGGTCACAAGAAAAAACTTCTAATGTAACAGATATGTTCATTATCTTGATTGTGATTATGCTTTCATGGGTGTAAACATATATTAAAACTTTTCAGCTGTATTTTTTAAATCTGTGCAGTGTATCACATGTCCATCTTACCTGATTAAAATTATTTAAAATGTTCCTTTAAAAACCCATGAACTTGCCCCTAAGCTACAATACACATACATGTATTACACACGGGCATTCTTATTCAGAGTATACTGGGAGAACCATTAAAGTAGACTAAAAAAGTGAAAAATAAAAGAATGTGGAATGTGCACACACATTCAAACAATTCCATTTCTAACCCCAGTGACAGAGAAGATTAGGGTGAAAAATTCTAGAGCATCCATCTCGTGTTCAGTGCCTGCTCCTTCCTACTGTAGAAACCTGATCATTTGAATGCACATTACTAGAAGAGTTTGGCACTGCCTGAGATAATAGCATCATATCAAATTTTGTTGCCTTTCTTGGAAAAAATTAAAATTGTTTCTATGATGAAGCTCCACTGTAATTTCTACCTAATCCACTGCTTTTTGGATGTTTGGATATGAAAATCAGTTTCTGCCCTAAAGGCCTGCACAGTCTCATGGGAAATTCAGCATGTAAACATTTATAATACAACGTTGTTATGGCTATAGAGAAGCAATTGATTTCTCGCCAGGACAGAGGGTTGGGTAGAGCTTTATTGAGGATGTGAAATTAGAACTGTGACTTGAATTATATGTAGATATTTTCCTAGATGGGAAGAAAGATTTTTCCAAAAAGAAGTGCCATCCTTTCATTAGAAGCACCAACCAAAATTATGAACTAGGTGCTTCAGAAATTCCTCCTTTCCAGCCCCTACAACTTGTAAACTGCCATCTCCAAGCTGTTCAATTGCTGAGCTTTTACATACATTATCTCACTCAGTCTTACATTATCTTTGCAGAATGGATAATATTACCCCCATCGTATAGTTAAGGAAATATATAAATCACTATAGTCCAAGGTACTGTGTGGTCTTCGTGGTTTACAACAATAAGGGTTTATTTCCTTGCTCATATTACAGGTTTCCGCTGTGGATCCACTATGTCTGTGCTCCATGTCTTCTGTTCTTTTGGATCAAAGATGAGGGAACAATCCCAATCTAGGATGTACTAATCTTGTGACAGAGGAAAAGACCAGTAGTGGAACCACAACACAGTTCCTAAGACTTCTGTTCACATTATATTGGCTCGAGCAAGATACATGGAACAAGGCTGACCTAATGGCTGGAAGTCTAATCCTCTCAGGGAGATCCTACCCCAGGCAGCATGCCACTTGGCATGATGTATCCTTCTCTCATTGCAAGAGGTGGCAAATGTTTGCAACTTCAGAGAACTAAGGCTCAAAAAAAGTTTGTGTGATTTGCAGGTCATATAGCTGAGTGACTGAGCCATGGTCCAAGACTATTTGTTTCTTGTCAAAACCTCAGCTCTTACACTATTCCACACTGCCTCTCTCATGGGTCTCAAAGGGGCAAGACATGTCAGGACTAACTTTAAGTGTGAGGAAGTCCTTAGGAAAAGAGAATCTAAACAGTGTCTGAGTGTGTGCGTATACATAAGTGTGCCTGTGTGTGAAATAGAGAGAGAGAGACAGGGGTAGACAGAGACACACAGATGTGAACCAGAGAGAAATGAACACAGGGACTGATTGCTTAGTTTCCCCTCAGCTCTGTAGCTACAGGAGAAGACAAATGCTCCATGTCTCTGTGAATTTATCACACCCCTCCCCCGAACACAAATTATTAAATGGGGTCTAAGGCTATTTAGTACAGTCTCAATGTACAGCAATAATCACCTGGATTTATTAGACACACCATGGAAAAAGCACTAAATTAAGTCCTCTAGAGAGACACCAATCAGATTGCCACCCACATAAAACAATATTAGAACGCATACAATCCCAACACCACCAGCTTTCGCCTAGGAAGGCTGCTTCCGATGCATGGCTAATTGGGAAGGCGCCTTCCACACAAGTTAATCTCACCTCACATCAGTTACTAACCAGAGTCTGCAGACTCTGACACACTGTCCCTCTGTCAAGTCGTTCTGCTTCCCACTCTGCCAGGCAGCTTATCTGGCTGGAGTCCTGTAGCAAGTGAGCATTTCCACGCTAAAACTGATGGAAATGCAACGGGGAGGAGCTGGCCTTCTTGCCCACTGGGGCTTTACCACAAATCAATGGAAGCGGGAGGATTTGAGTAATCGTCTGAGCTCCAGTCACTCTCTTCCATCCTTGCAATGGTTCTGACAGAATGCCGCTTACCCAGCTTAAACATCTTTGAGGCATTTCTTCCAAAACCCTTAAGTAAATAAATGGAAGAGGCTGTGTATAACAAGTAAGAGGCAACAATTCTGCGGTATTCTACACACTGTAGAACCAACTGATTTTCTATCCTTCTTCAAGGAATGCTGTCACTTTAAGTCCACACGTAAGGTGAGTTTTAAGAAGCCAGTTACTAAGGGTATCTAGGGAAACTTGGCAAGAACTGTTGGTAAGTAAATCTAGGTTATGTTATATAGGATAAGTCAAGTACCAGTTGGCAGAGGTCAGGAGAGAAAAAAACGACATAAAAGATTAAATTTTAAGACTGTGTGGTGTGATTCTCAGCTTGACCAAGGCTGCATCTACTGCTGAGGGATTAAATATGGCACAGGCTGCAGCTTGTGAACTACTGCGAAATCTATTTACATGCAAGTCTTATGGAACTGCTAGGAAATGACTGAACCTGTACCCACGTGTGGGATTCCGGCATCTTCAGGTCTGTGTGGAAAACTGGGGTGGAGGTGGGTGGCAGGTGCTGACAGAGTATCTGGGGAAAATAGAGAAAAGTGGGGAGAGTGCTGACAGCAAGTACGTTTCAAAAAGGACAGCAGCGTTCAAAGTGAACTTGGCTCAGAGAAAACACTGGAACGTACATTTGCAGCGGGGGTGCAAAGGAGTGTTATGTATAAAACTAAGGTGCGATTTGTCTGTGGCAGGTGCTGTCTATGCCCACGTCATTGCTGGCAGCTATAGTGGACGTTCAGGCTGCTGGCTCACTATTTCTCAGTTTTAGAGCTTTCTGCAAAACCAAGGGAGTTTGCCCAGTGTAGGTCAGAAAGCTAGAGATTCAACACCCCCAGGAGCATCTCTCAGTAAACAAGGAATGGGAGTTGGAGAATAAATACCAGGCTTCCTAGATACTCAGTGGAAAATTCTGAGGTGTTTTCCACCTGGTAGTTCAGCCAGCCCCTGGTCAGATGGAGCCTTGGTTCCTCCACATAACAAGCGGTGAACACTCACTGATCAGGGATGGTTTCTTGCTTCTCTCTGCTCTCTCTCTCTCCATGATTACGGTTGGTTTCTTTCTTCTCCTCACTCCCTCTCTCCTTACTCCCTTACCCATGTCTACTGGAATACTTCACAGTTTAACCACCTACTCCCAAGTCCTTGTCCCAGAGTCAGCTTTTAAGGAGCCCAAACTACAATACAAATTGAACTCAAGGTATCCTTGGGTCCAAATAAGGTAGCTTTTGAATTGCAACAAAAGGGTATAATAAAAAGTGGGCAAAGACTCTTCACCAACTCTGCAAAACTCTTTCAAACTATGGCTCCATGAAGATTTAAGATGGTCACCAGCAGAGAAATACTTGGCAGATAGAAAAGAGTCCATGCACAGCAGTTCCAAAGAGTGTCAAGATTCAATATGGGGTGCAGAGCAGAGGCAGCACACACCACCCCACTGGGTCACAGGTGCCACTCACCAGCTGAGGGCTATGAATCGGTGAAGAAAAGTGGCAGAGAGGATATCCCACAGGAGGAGAGTAATAAAGGCATGTTAATGTGGTTGTATGCTTACTGATGTGTTGCTTAGGTAATGAGCATTTTTAAATTAAATACTGCAAAAGGAAAAAAAACAAAATCTGACACAGAAGTAAAGATATTCTCTAACTCTTTATGGGTCAAGGCAGTTATAGTTATTTCTTCCCTGTTGGCAGGTTTTAGGAAATAAATTTCCAAACAGAGCACAGACTGCATAACACAGAGGGCTAAGAGAATGAAAATGAAATGGAACAAGGATGAGAAGTGTCACCAAGGGAATTCTCCAAACTGAACTTTGAATGAGGGCTTAACTTCAAAGTTAATGTAAGGAAAACATGCAGGAGGTTAAAGGATGTCCATGTAATAATTAAAACTCCTAGAGAAGTAAGGTGAACTACTGGCATATAAGTTTAGAAATTCTGATTTTTGAGAAGAATATTACATTCAGGAGTGTTAAGTTTTAGGTAACAAAACAAGGACCCAGAAGCCAAAGAGAAGATGATAAACACATTTCACTATACAAATACACAAAAATAAACCAAAAAGTGCACTGGAAATATATTAAGATGCTAGATATATTTGTATATAAATTATGTTACTATTTTTCATAACATATCCAATTATTTGAATAAAAATATTACAATATTTGGTTATATTGAGAGCCACATGGTACTGATACTAAAACAGACATACAGACCAATGGAACACAATAGAGAACCCAGAAGGAAACCCTGACACCTATGGTCAACTAACCTTTGACAAAGGAGGCAAGAATATAAAATGGGAAGAAGACAGTCTTTCAGCAAGTATTGCTGGGAAATCTGGACAGCTGCATGCAAATCAATGAAACTAGAACACACCCTCACACCATATATGAAAATAAACTCTAAATGGCTTAAAGATTTAAATATAAGACAAGACACCATCAAACTCCTGGAAGAGAACATAGGTGGAACATTCTCTGACATCAACCTTACAAATGTTTTCTCAGGTCAGTCTCCCAAAGCAACAGAAATAAACCAAAAATAAACCAATAGGACCTAATCAAACTGACAAGCTTTTGCACAGCAAAGAAAAACAAAAAGAAAACAAAAAGATAACTTACAGAATGGGAGAAAATACTTTCAAATGGTGCAATTGATAAGGGCTTCATCTCTAAAATATGCAAACAACTTATACACCTCAATAGCAAAAAACCCAACAACCCCAGTAGAAAAATGGGCAGAAGACCTGAACAGACATTTCTCCAAAGAAGCTATATAGATGGCCAACAAGCACATGAAAAAAATGCTCAACACCCCTGATTATTAGAGAAATGCAAATCAAAACTACCACGAGATACCACCTCACAACAGTCAGAATGGCCATCTTTAATAAGTCCACAGATAACAAATGCTGGAGGAGGTGTGGAGAAAAGAGAACCCTCCTGCACTGCTGGTGGGAATGTAAACTGGTACAACCACTATGGAGAACAGTATGGAGGTACCTTAGAAAACTATACATAGAACTACCATATGACCTAGAAATCCCACTCTTGGGCATATATCTGGACAAAACTTTCCTTGAAAAAGACACATGCACCCACATGTTCATTGCAGCACTATTCACAATATCCAAGACATGGTAACAACCCAAATGTCCATCAACAGAGGATTGGATGGAAGAAGTGGTATATATACACAATGGAATACTACTCAGCCATAAAAAAGAATGAATAATGCCATTTGCAACAACATGGATGGAACTAGAGACTCTCATCCTGAGTGAAGTAAGTCAGAAAGAGAAAGACAAATACAATGTGATATCACTTATATGTGGAATCTAACATAAAGTGCAAATGAACCTTTCCACAGAAAAGAAAATCATGGACTTGGAGAATAGACTTGTGGTTACCAAGGGGCAGGGGGAGGGAGTGGGATGATGGGGACCTTGGGGTTAATAGATGCAGACTATTGCCCTTTGGAATGGGTTAGCAATGAGATCCTGTTGTGTAGCACTGGAAATTATGTCTGGTCACTTATGATGGAACATGATGCTATGAGAAAAAAGAATGTATACATGTATGTGTAACTGAGTCACCATGCTGTACAGTAGGAAAAAAAATAATGTATTGAGGAAATAAAAATTTTAAAAAAATTTTAAATGAAAAAAAAATCTACCATAAAAAAGAGCAAAATAATGCTATTTGCAGCAACATGGATGGACTTAGAGACTCTCATACTAAGTGAAGTTAAGTCAGAAGGAGAAAGACAAATACCATATGATATCACCTATATTTGGAATCTAATGTATGGCACAAATAAACCTATCTACAGAAAAGAAACAAACTCATGGATGTGGAGAATGGACTTGTGGTTGCCAAGAGGGAGGGGGAGGGAGTTGGAGGGACCGGGGGTTTGGGGTTAGTGGATGCAAACTATTGCATTTGGAGTGGATAAGTAATGAAATCCTGCTATATATATATAGCACAGGGAACTATGATTAGACATAGTTCTATGTGATGGAACATGATGAAGAATAACGTGGAAAAAAACTGTATGTATACATATGTATAACTGGGTTACTTTTTGTTGTTGTTGTTGTCTTTTTTTGTCTTTATAGGGCCGCACCTGGGGCATCTGGAGGTTCCCAGGTTAGGGGTCCATTCGGAGCTGTAGCCGCCAGCCTACACCACAGCCACAGCATCGCAGGATCTGAGCCACGTCTGCAACCTACACCACAGCTCACAGCAATGCCAGATCCTTAACCCACTGAGCAAGGACAGGGATCGAAACACACAACCTCATTGTTCCTCCTCAGATTTTATTCTGCTGCACCACGACGGGAACTCCTAACTGGATTACTTTACTGTACAGCAGAACTTGACAGAACATTGTAAATCCACTATAATAAAAATTTTAAAAACAAAAAAATAATAAAATATTTGGTTATAATAAATATAATTTGAATATGAAATAGTTAATATAAAGAGCTTCTATAAACTAACAAGTGAAAGATAAATATCTACTTTTAAAATGGGTATAAGATTGGTATGTACGCAATGGAATACTACTCAGCCATAAAAAAGAACGACATAATGCCATTTACAGCAACATAGATGGACCTAGTGACTCTCATACGGAGTGAAATAAGTCAGAAAGACAAAGATAAATATCATATGATATCACTTACAATGGGAATCTAATGTACAGCACAAATGAACATTTCCACAGAAAAGAAAAGCATGGACTTGGAGAATAGACTTGTGGCTGCCCAGCGGGGAGAGGGAGGGAGTGGGAGGGATCAGGAGCTTGGGATTATCAGATACAACTTGGAATAGATTTACAAGGAGATCCTGCTGAGTAGCATTGAGAACTATGTCTAGATACTTATATTGCAACAGAACAAAGGGTGGGGGAAAAAAATGTATACATGTAAGTGTAACTTGGTCCCCATGCAGTACAGCAGAAAAAAAATAAAATAAAAAATAAAATAAAGTAGGTATAAGATTAGGATTAGACAATTCACAGGAGAAATCCTAAAGCTCAATCCACGGAAAAGGGATTTTTTTCCCCCATAGTCCTTTATCCTCTCTTTCCCATCAGCACCTTGCTGCTTCCTTGGCATGGGCCCTGACCTAGGCTGTCAGTCATTTGCCTGCCCCTGATGATTACGTCAAATCCTGTTTGTGGGAGGAGGATGTTAAGGGAATCCTACTCTTCTTGGTCCTGCATCAGGGGGAAAAAGCTACAAAGCAAGTTTATTTGTTTACCCTTAAGATTTACAGACTCATGGACATAGAGAACAGACTTATGGTTGCCAAGGGGGAGGTGGAAAAGAAGTGGGATGGATGGGGAGTTTGGGATTGGTAAATACAAACTTACATCTAAGATGGATAAGCAATGAGGTCCTACTGTATAGCACAGGGAACTATACCCAGTCTCTTGGGATAGAACATAATGGAAGGTAGTATGAGAAAAAGAATATATACATATGTACGACTGGGTCCCAATCTGTACAGCAGAAATTGACTCAACACTGCAAATCAACTATATCCTGGTTAAAAAAAAGATTTACAGTATCTTACATTATGATTCTAGTTACTTTATTGACTCTCTTTTCTCCATCTTACTAAGAATGCTACCAGTGTCTGCCTCTGAGCAATTCCTATGATATATTTTTTCCTAGCTTTAAAATAATCTATTTTATCATCAAGAAAGCATATGGGGAAAGGAATGACACCCTGCTACATTAGCATCAAAATCCCTAAACCACTAAAAATTTTAATAAATGCACATTCAAATTTTATGAGCCAGATTTGTAAATCATTTTAAGGCAGTCAATATATTTAATTCCCTTTTTTCTTTTATTCCTTGATTATTATTGATATTATCATTATTAATGTATTTGATGTGACAGAAACAGATGTGGATGTGCACCAAAAATCTGCCACAGGTTGCAGGTTCGATCCCTGCCCTTGCTCTGTGGGTTAACGATCCGGCATTGCCGTGAGCTGTGGTGTAGGTCTCAGACGCGGCTCGGATCCTGCGTTGCTGTGGCTCTGGCATACGCTGGCAGCTACAGCTCCGATTCGACCCCTAGCCTGGGAACCTCCATATGCCGCAGGAGCGGCCCAAGAAATGGCAAAAAGACAAAAAAAAAAAAAAATTTGCCACAATGACTGGCTTTGTCCACTTCCTCTTGAATTTTTAATATCTTCAATTGTGTGTATTTCAAGATTCAACATTCATGATTGAGATATTTTCACAGTGGAAGTATAATATTTTGTCAACATCCTTAAAATTTTTCCTCCCATATTATGAATTTTGTATGGTGTTTTGTGATGTTAATGTCAACAACCCACTGTCCTTCTTTTGGTGTTTGCGTGGCATACTTCACTCATTCCTTTATTTGTTTAGCCTTCCCATTTCCAAGGAACTAACTGGTCAATGGTGCCCACACAGTCTCTGCAAATATTTGCAACTCCAAATAACGAACAAAAACAGGTCTCCCTTTTTGAAAAGGAGCTGATGAAGAAAAAATACCCTTTCATTTTTTTGGACAGAGCATCCAGTTGGTCATCAAGGGCAGGACAGTGCTGGTGGGAAGGCAGGGACCTCTTGCTTTGCTGAGTGCAGTTCTGGTAGTCCTTGAACTTGTCAGCAGTCATTTAATAATTATGTGATTTGGGGAAGATTCCTCATCCCCTCTGTCTCTTAGGTCTACCTCATCCAGAAAATGAAGATGATGACAATGTGTAATTTCACGGATAGATGTGAGGATTAAGTAGGTTAATGTATGGAAAATTGACCAGCGCCTGGCATACTAAGTATTCACAAAATGTGAGGTAACATCATGGTTCCTAATGTTACTCCTGTCACAATATTTGCTCCATCCAACTATTTTCCACTTTCCTTTCACCTCAGGAGCTGCCTGCCCCTGGTCATGTAGGGGGATCTGTGGCAGGTTAGAGCGGTAGTGCTCAGAAGGAATGTGAGCCCGTGGGCTTGACATTTTTAAGTTTTAACTAGACAGAAAATGTGGTGTTGGCATCATTTTTTTTTTTTTTACAACATAAAAAGATATATGGAAACAAACACCACTCCTCCTCAAACAAACAACAGGGTCCTCCTCCCTTCCCCAAGGCAAATTCAGTAACCAGTTTCTTGGGGAGCTTTTCTGAAGCCTTCCATAAATCTCTAAAAAGAAGAATGGTAGTGTTTCACCTTTACATGCTATTTTGCACTTAATAATAACACATCTTGCATATGGCATAGATTTCCCTATCATAAATATATCATCATCTATTTAACCTGCAGTCTATGGATGGACATGTAAGGTGTTCCCCAGTTTATTATTTTGTTTGTGAAAAGAAAAGTCACAATGAATATCCTCGTATATGTGGATACATTTTCTGAAGAGTAAGTTTTTAGAAGTAGAATTCTAGGCCAAGAGAATTGCATATTTTGGTAAATATTGCAAAATCACACTCTCTGGAGAATGTACCAGTTTCCATTCCCACCAATAGTGTGTGAGGGTAGCAAGCTGTCTTCCACACACATTCTCAAAGCATATTAGCAAACCTTTTTCTCTTTGCCAGTCTGATGACTAGAAACAGTATTTCATTGTAGTTGTAATTTACTTGTCTTTCATTAAGAATGAGATTTGGGGTTAGCAGACACAATTTAGAATAGATTTACAAGGAGATCCTGCTGAGTAGCATTGAGAATTATGTCTAGATACTCATGTTGCAACAGAACAAAGGGTGGGGGAAAAATGTATACGTGTAAGGATAACTTGATCCCCTTGCTGTACAGTGAGAAAATAAAATAAAAATAAAAATAAAAAGAATGAGATTGGGTATGCCTGCATTTACCACCATCATCTAACAGTTGTGTTAGTGAGATGATGTATGAAAACGTCTGAGTCCCTGCTTAGCTGTGGGTTTTGAAAGTCTATGGTTGGCAGCCTGAGCCTTAGTTTTTTTCTTGCTCATCTGTCTCTAATCAGAGAAATATTTTAAAAAATGAAAGCTGCAGGTTTCTTTAGCCTAATCTTTTGTTTCTCTTATTTCACCCTTTTTTAAAAAAACCAATTCAATAATATTTCTAAATTGCAATAGCCGCAAAAGTTCTCAGGGAGTCTTTTACCTTTCTATTAATTTTCTTTTCTGTGAAAATATGCTAAGAAAATGTAAAGAAGGAAATCCTTTTCTGCTTGCCTACAGCAATTTAAAGGCCAATGATGAATGGTTAGCTGGGAGAGGAAGCCTCCCAAAGCAGGGGGAAAAGGATGATTAGGTTCTGTATTTTAAATTAGGAATATGTCTGCTGAATACATAAGCAATCAGATACCCATGCAAAAGTAAGAGGAGCTAAAGATTAATCCATTAATTACAAAGGCAAGCACAAAAAAAAAATGAAACTTTTCTCGAAAGAATAAAACTTTCTTTAAAAAAATGATAATGTTTAAGTCATTCTGCTCTAAGTACTAAGTATAAATAGACTTGGAGAATAGACTTGTGGGTGCCAAGGGAGAGAGGGAGGGAGTGCGATGGATGGGGAGCTTGGGATTAATATATGCAGACTATTGCCTTTGGAATGGATAAGCAATGAGATCCTGCTGTATAGCACTGGGAATTATGTCTAGTCACTTATGATGGAGCATGATAATGTGAGAAAAAAGAATGTACACATGTATGTGTTACTGGGTCACCATGCTGTACAGTAGAAAAAAAAATAATGTATTGGGGAAATAAAAATATAAATAAAAATAAAATAAAATAAGTGAACAGGAGTTCCCATCGTGGCGCAGTGGTTAACGAATCCGACTAGGAACCATGAGGTTGCGGGTTCGGTCCCTGCCCTTGCTCAGTGGGTTAACGATCCGGCGTTGCCGTGAGCTGTGGTGTAGGTTGCAGACGCGGCTCGGATCCCGCATTGCTGTGGCTCTGGCGTAGGCCAGTGGCTACAGCTCTGATTCGACCCCTAGCCTGGGAACCTCCATATGCCGCCAGGAGCGGCCCAAGAAATAGCAAAAAGACAAAAAAAATAAAAAAATAAAAAAAAAATAAGTGAACAGACACAGGTTCAGATAAAAAAAAAAAAAAAAAAAAAGGACTATGTATTTTCTGTGTTAAAAACTGAACCACAAAATGAAAACAAATCTGAATATGGTATTTGCAAGAATCACGGAGTGCTCTTCAAATGCATTGATATTTATAAGCGGATATTTCTCTTTATAATCTAAATCTTGCAAAGATGTTCTAAAGGCTCTATTGTTATACTTCGTTGCTCAGCTACAGGATGTGCAATGATGATACCTGAATCAATGGGTTGTGCTGGACAGTTTTATTGCTACATTAAACTGGTCAGCAGCACATTTCCCCTCAATGTTTTTTGTTTCCTACAATTACATCCCTTCCTTCTCTACTGAAAAGCTTCTGGCTTAATCTAGCTTTTCCAAAGTGATTCATCCTAACCTTTACCTGGAATTTCTATAGAAAGTAAAATATGCGGAGTTCCCGTCATGGCTCAGCAGTAACGAACCCAACTAGCAGCCATGAAGACTCAGGTTCTATCCCTGGCCTTGGTCAGTGGGCTGGGGATCCAGTGTTGCTGTGAGCTATGGCATGGGTCACAGACAGAGCTTGGATCCCATGTTGCTGTGGCTGTAGTGTAGGCAAGCAGCTGAAGCTCCAACTGGACCACCAGTCTAGGAACTTCCATATGGCGAAAGTGCAGCCCTAAAAAGCATACAAAAAATAAAAAATTTAAAAATTTAAAATTTAAAATATTCCTCTGAAGATGCAATGCTGCATGAATTTTATTTGTAATGAGAATTAACAGATCATCAAAGTATTACTTTGACTACCATATTTATATATGGCAAAATGAAAATTGTTAAAAACAATGTTATGCAATATTAATAAAACTTAACAAAGGACCAAGTTAATCTAATGAACAGAGCAGCACCAGACCAGGCCACATGGCCCAATTTCTTTACCAAATCTCTACATACCTTTCCTTTCATATCCTAACAATTTTTTTTTGGTTAGGTTACGGATCAAGCCTGCGTTCTCATGGAGGCTAGTCAGATATGTTTCCACTGAGCCATGACAGGAACTCCTACACCCTGACAATTTTGACTCAACATGATTTTTTCAATAATCACTCATCTCTTTCCCAAAACTGTAATAATCAACACTAGTGGAGAAAACACTTGAAGGAGCATCTCTCTAGTACCTTCATCTTCTTACAGAAACAGCCTTTCTCCTTCATACACATGAACATCTTAAGAAGAGCCACCTTGGTCAACAAAATCCATCCTAAGCCCTGGATATAGAGGTAGGCACCTGACACAGCTGGTTTTGGATTTGGAATCAAAGAAATAATCAAGCAGTTCTGCTAAGAGATTGAGTTTATGAGATATAAAGCTAGAAAGCTATCACTGGTAACAGAAAATTAAAGGGAAGAAACATAAAATCACCTGTGACTTATACCAAAAGAAATGAAAGAGATGGGCACATACAGGCTATTTTCAGATGGATGGATCAGGAAAGGCTCATAAAAGAACTGGCATTCAGCTGGACCTAACACAAGGGAAAGAAATGAAAATCCATGCTTTATGTGTGGCAGAGGGTGCTCTGGTGCAATTTGGGGACTTTCTCTCTTGTTTTCCCTTCTGGAAACCCTCATTTATAAATCAGGAAAAAAGTTATTTGGATATATGTGTAAGTATGTGTATGTGTATATTTATAAATAAAGTTGTATGATTAAGAATGTACACTACATGTGGTACTGGTGTCACAACAGACAGACAGACCAATGGAACAGAATAGAGAACCCAGAAATAAACCCTGACACCTATCGTCAATTAATCTTTGACAAGGGAGGCAAGAACATAAAATGGGAAAAAGAAAGTCTATTCAGCAAGCATTGCTGGGAAATCTGGACAGCTGCATGCAAATCAATGAAAATAGAACATACTCACATCATGTATGAAAATAAACTCAAAATGGCTGAAAGACTTAAATATAAAACAAGACATCACCAAACTCCTAGAAGAGAACATAGGCAAAACACTCTCTGACATCAACCTCATGAATATTTTCTCAGGTCAGTCTCCCAAAGCAACAGAAATAAGAGCAAAAATAAACCAATGGGACCTAATCAAACTGAAAAGCTTTTGCAAGCAAAGGAAACTAAAAGGGAAACAAAAAGACAACTTTCAGAATGGGAGAAAATAGTTTCGAACAATGCAACGGACAAGGGCTTAATCTCTACAACAAAAAAGCCAATGGAAAAATGGGCAAAAGACCTGAATAGACATTTCTCCAAGGAAGATATACAGATGGCCAAGAAGCACGTGAAAAAATGCTGAAGCACATGAAAAAATGCTCAACACCCCTGATTATAAGAGAAATGCAAATCAAAACTACCATGAGATACCACCTCACACCAGTCAGAATGGCCATCATTAACAAGTCCACAAATAACAAGTGCTGGAGGGGGTGTGGAGAAAAGGGAACCCTCCTGCACTGCTGGTGGGAATGTAAACTGGTACAGCCACTATGGAGAACAGTTATGGAGCTACCTTAGAAATCTATACATAGAACTTACATATGACCCACAATCCCACTCTTGGAAATATATCCAGACAAAACTCTACTTAAAAGAGACACATGCACCCACATATTCAGTGTAGCACTATTCCCAATAGCCAAGACATGGAAACAAACCAAATGTCCATCAACAGATGATTGGATTAGGAAGATGTGGTATATATACACAATGGAATAGTACTCAGGCACAAAAAAGAATGTCATAATTCCATTTGCAGCTACATGGATGGAACTAGAGACTCTCATACTGAGTGAAATAAGTCAGAAAGACAAAGATAAATATCATATGATATCACTTATAACTGGAATCTAATGTATAGCACAAATGAACATTTCCACAGAAAAGAAAATCATGGACTTGGAGAATAGACTTGTGGCTGCCCAGCGGGGAGAGGGAGGGAGTGGGAGGGATCAGGAGCTTGGGGTTATCAGATACAACTTGGAATAGATTTACAAGGAGATCCTGCTGAGTAGCATTGAGAACTATGTCTAGATACTTACATTGCAACAGAACAAAGGGTGGGGAAAAATAATGTATACATGTAAGTGTAACTTGGTCCCCATGCTGTACAGGGGGGGGGGAAAATGTACACTACAGATTTATTCTCATTAGTCAAAAGAAATGTGAATATATATATTCACATGTGTATATATAGAGAGACATAAAAAAGTATTTAATAATATTTACATATTATAGCATAAAATGGTGAGGGGGGTCATGAAAATAGTATTCCAAATACTTACATTTCCTTTAAAAAATTTTCCCAGCATGTAATTTTCCCAACATTTATTTTTTAAAATGTTACCCATGAACACAATGTAGAATAGCTTATTCTAAAAAAACACCATGCCTCTGACCTTCCATATGCCACCACTGGCTGATTTTTCAGAGGCAATCACTTTTAAATTGTTTACCAGTTTTTTGGTTTTTGGTTTTTGGTTTTTGTTTTTTTGGCTTTTTGCTATTTCTTTGGGCCGCTCCCGCGGCATATGGAGGCTCCCAGGCTAGGGGTCGAATCGGAGCTGTAGCCACCAGCCTACACCAGAGCCACAGCGGGATCCGAGTCGCGTCTGCAACCTACACCACAGCTCTCGGCAACGCCAGATCGTTAACCCACTGAGCAAGGGCAGGGACCGAACCCGCAACCTCATGGTTCCTAGTCAGATTCGTTAACCACTGCACCACAACGGGAACTCCATGTTTACCAGTTTTTAAATTTTAATTTAGCGTAATTTTCTTAAATTGCTTCTTGATCTTTGAGTTTTAGACACTATTGACTTCTCTTTGTGTGGACAAGGCTCCCATCACCTGCATTCATACTTCCATTTCCCATTTGCTCAAGATTTTCAAAACATAACTTTTATTAGATAGTTCTCATTTTTCAGCAGTAGTATACTATTTAGTATACTATGATTAGTTTGCCTTTTCTACATAACATTTATTGTCCCTACTGTTAACAAGCATCTTATTTTTGTTTTGTTCCTCAGCAACTTATATTAACTTCTCAACTCTTCCTCCACTCATTATTTAAATCCCCTCTAATTTCAAACTTTTTAGGCACTTATACTTATTTTCCAGAAAAAAAAATTTCCTAGAACCTTCTAATAAGTTTCAATAAAGATCAATTATTCTTTTGAATTTTTTCCTGGAGATTCCTTTTGCTTCTGTCATGCTGGATGTCTTCCCTGGATCCTGTGTTTTCTGATTCTCGGTTTAGTCCCTTATTTTAGGCATATACATCACTAATATCCCTTAGCCAGTGGCAAGGGAAACATGGGTGCAAAAACGTGGTGGGCCTTGCATTTCTGGAAATGTCTTTAATCTATTCCCAATCTTGAGTGATAGTTTGGATAGATTAAAGCCATTTTCTCATCAGAATTTTTAAGTAACTTGTTCTCTCTCCTTGTCTACAATGTTGTGAAATTTCAGAATAGTTTGTGTAGGTATGAGGCCTTTTTTTTTTCATTCCTTCTATCAAACTGAATATATATTTTAAAATCTAGAAACTCAACTTAAAATGCTGAGCATTTCAGAGTTATTTCGTCTATGCTCTCCCACTTCTGCCCTCCCCCTACTCTTCAGATGCTGAACTTCCTACATTCATCCTCTTGTTTTATTTAATCATTTCTTGCATCTTTTTTTTTACTATTTTCTAGGGGAATTTTTCAACTTTCCAACTCTTCTACTAAATACTCTATTTCTATTTTTTTTTTAATTCCCAAGAGCTCTTTTATATTCTATGAAAGTGTTTATTTCATTTTCCTGGAGTTCTGTTTTTACTTTATGGACATATTTTCTTGATACTTTTGAGTATTTTGAAGATAAGTGGATTTGGGGTCATTGGTGTTTTATCCTTGTTTCATAGTAACTCTTTCCTCCAAGTTACTCTTTTTATTTATTGTTTTGTTTCTTTGTTTTTGGTTTATGTCTTTCACATTGGAGGCTTTCTCAAATACTTGGTGATCCTGGACTGCTCAAATTTATGACTGAGCCATAAACTGTTGATTAGAAGGTCTACATGTGGTGGAGGAAGATGGGTGTTGAATGCGGATTCCTTTCAGTGTTGCCTGCCTGAATTAATCCACTTGGGATGGTCAGCATCTTTACTTGGGAGATCAATCAGATTCCTCAGATGCAGTTTTAATTCTTGCCTGAGGATATAAGCCTAATAGCTTAACTTGGCAACATAGAGTACATAAATCTTCACTTTATTCCCTATTTACATGGAGCATTCTGTTCTAACTGTGCTTTAGACGAGAAATAGGACAGAGAGACCTTCTATAAAGAACAAAGTGGCCACACTGGGGAGAAGCCGTGACAAGCCTCACAGAGAGGAGGAAAGAAGAACTGGAGGACTAACTTTCTTAAACTTTAACCTAGACCCACGTTTTTAGCCCACTTGTATCTCTACTCCCAGCATGATCCACCATCAGAGCTTCTAGAGCCTTTTGCAGGGCCCACGGTGTAAATCAGTTTGCTCTTGGCTTTCTCCACTATGATTAGGACTCAGCTTGCTGAGGTCTGCTAAGTCAGTTATGACTCTTCCATCTGTTTTTCAGCTCCCAACATTTCTTCCAACATTACTGCCACCTCTTCTTCCCTTCTCATTGTCCTTGTTTAATTATGACCTTAAAAAAAATACCTTTATAGTTATTTTATTGCAGTTTCAGGAGAGTGAAGAAGCTAATGCTTGTTCAATTCACTGTGTTTAACTTTCCAATTTGCATCTCATAATGCACTTTTATAGACTTTAAAAACTGAGACTAAGCTAGTCATGTCTGCTTATTTACTGTAATCCAAAAACACTTGATTTTCTAGCAACATGGTTGGGGTCTTTTTCTTTTTTTTAACTAGATATAAATGGAGAATGGGCAATACAAATCCACTTTTTTTTTCAGCTTATATAAAATTTTTGTTTTTATTTTTATTTATTTATATACATAATGATTTTTATTTTTTTCCATTATAGCTGGTTTACAGTGTTCTGTCAATTTTCCACTGTAGAGCATGGTGACCCAGTTACACACACATGTATACATTTTTTTCCTCACATTATCATGCTCCATCATAAGTGACCATAGTTCCCAGTGCTACACAGATCTCATTGCTAATCCATTCCAAAGGCAATAGTCTGCATCTATTACAAACCCACTTTAAGGTAATTTTTATAAGATAATTTAATTTCTGCCCTGGAACCAGTGTAAATTGAGTTTAAAACACGTACTTTCAAAAATGTTGAATATTTGAATCCTAACCTTTGAAATCAATGTACTGAAAATTTTCAATTTTGGAGTAAACAGAACAAGAGTTAAAAAAAAAGAAAAAAAAAGAAAAACACAATCAAAAAAAATAAACAAAACTTGATCATCTATGCGACCTGAAAAATCTACCATTCGCAAGTTCTCATTGTATCCACTAAGGCCCAGACATTTAAATTAATTGAAGACCTGCAACCCTGTCCCCATAAATTATATTAAGAGATTTAAATTTCACGAAGAAATGAAGGCAATTCTCCTTACAACTAAGCACTGTGCCATCCATCTTAACACTGTAACTTCTTTCTTGACATATTAATTTGAGGAACTTTTAGAACAGGTTTTGCAATCTTCTTGTTTGAAAAGAATTCCTATAACTGTTTTTATCTCAACCCAAGGTGATATACTTAGTGGTCCATGAATATTTACCGGAGTATAAGACTTCACTAAATGACTCAGACATCAGAGAAGCAGCTTTCCCATGTTACGGATAGCCAGACCATCCAAGCAAAGACCTCTTAGCAAGTGGGTCATCACAACACAGTGGGGCCAGAGAGGAGCAACAGTTCTGCTCAGGCCATGAAAGTGCCTGTTGGAAAGGTCTATCTCAGGAAAGGTTGGTGATCAAATGCAAGGATTTTCTCAGCAGTTCCCATCACTTGGTTCTAAATTATATTGACTATTTGTATGACAGTAAATGTCAGAATTTTTAACCAGTGCAAGCCAACATTCAGAGAGGTAAAGAGGCGATCGCTATACAACATTCTCACTGGCCAAGGTTAAGATAATCAAATGTTCTGCAAAACTGTCCTAACAAAAAGCCATTGTATGTGCCAGAATCCACAGGGCTATACCTGCCCTTCAAAAACTACGCCCCCTATCAGGTGGGAGCACACAGAAACCTCTGGGAAAGAAAATGTTTTTCACAGTTTGGAATCAGAGTCCAAAACCATCTTTGATGTTTTAAGTAGCTGACTATTACCAAGATTCCCCGGGGTACTCTTGGAGTCATTACATGACTACGGTTCTAGAATCAGAGAGACCTGTACTCAAATCCTGGGCTTGCCACTTACTAGATGTGTGTATATGGTGAAGTCAGGTAACCTTTTGTGGGTAATAAAATGGGAAGGGAGTATTAGTTAGAATTCTTGTAATTGTAAATGTCAGTAATGCTACTAAAATTGGCTTTAAAACATTGAGCAATAGATATAGATATAGATAAAATATGTTCATACACTTTTTTGGCTCTACCCTCCTCAACTTGGCTTCCTTTGTAGGAAGATTCTTCCCATGAAGTAGCAGAGATGGGCACTTCCAAGTATACACACCCTTAACATTAGACACTTCAGACAAAATGGCAAGATGTCCTCCAAGAGCTAGATAATCTCCAACATGGATTCGGGATAGCTTTCCTTGAGTTCTGTTCTTTCTCTTAGGACAATAACTTCAGCTACTGAGATTAGTACAGTGGGGCAGATTTGACCTCTGTCACCTTGCAGTGAAGGTGCAATTTCCTTCCTGCACACCTGAATTACATGGGGGTAGGGGTAGTTTCTGAAAAAAAAAAGACTAAAGCAGTTGAAAAAGTAGGAGATGTCCACAGCATGGGCTATTCATGCCTTACTCATCCCTATTTTACAGAGTCACAGTGACAAAAAAGCAAGATAATTTCAGCAAATTACCTGATACAATGACTCTCAGTGATTATATTTTAAGAAGCTTACTTACATAGATAAGCCAATTCAATCCAGGCATTTCACCTACTGACTTGAAAGTTATATTTTTGCCTGTTTCTCAGCCATCTCTCAAGCTTCTAATCAGAGGCTGTTTCTTTAATTTCTAAGCACATGATAAACATGATCAGTTAAAGCTAGAACTTTGAAAGAAATAATCAAAAGTTCTTACTCCCAAAACCAAGTCTGAAAACCTAAGCAATCAAAATATAGATTGCGAGCAATACACTGAAGTGCTAAAAAGTCACATACCATCAAGGAACAGAAAATTGGTCCACTTCAAAATAGGGAGCATCACTGAAGCAGTCAACTTTAACCTCCACTTGAACTGGCTTAGACAGAGGCCATAAACAGCCATGGAAATGATTGCTGACTTGGTGTGTTATAAAAATGTTCTATGGAGTCCTGAAAATGAAATCTAGATGTTAAAACTCTATGTTCTTGTTCTTTGAGCAACTATCGTAAGATCATAAAATTAGAGACAGTGATATTTTTCTAAGGTCATTGTTCATACTACAAGAGTGGGTTGTACATCCACGATTTTAACTCTTTAGAGGTCCTCCATTTGCTCATTATAAGATGATATTTACCCAGTATTACATGGCTGTGATATAACTTATGAATGACCTTGAATCCTTATTTGTCTGCTACAAGGAAGGATGTGGTTAGTTATGTTTTAACTGACTTAAGATTCAGTTGCCTATGCACTGTAATCCACTGGGATTTCTGAGGCAAAGACAATGATAGAGTTTCAGAGATAAGGAATCAGACCACGAGAGAACACTTACTAGTTTGGTTTGCCTGGAAAAGAGAATGAGTGGGGAAGAAGAAAAAAAAAAAAAAAAAAAAAAAGAGGCTATGGGAAATATGCATGGAACATTTTAATGAATATTGATGATGCAGTTCAGAGAAAATTGGATTCTAATAATTCTGCTTATAGATAAAGCTATACAAATAATTTTCAAAAGAGGATGCTATGGATCTTTACAACTACAAGGTGGCTGTAACTCAATGCTGCTTTCAATACATAAAAAAGTCAAAATTACTTCACTTTTGAGAACAAAGGGTTTCTCTGTCAGCCACTGCATTATTTTCTGGTCATGCTCTCCTGCACATTTTTGCAAAAGAATAGTATAAGTACTGCAAATTATGTGAACTGCTTTTTAGAACATGAATTCCATTTATTTAAAAATTTTTGATTTCATGCTGAAATGTAAGCAGCGTGGCATTTCGCATTAAGCAGTTGCTGTCATTATATTAGTTTTCTTACTGCCAGCTACCAACCCTTGCTTTCAAATGCTGAAAGGAATCTATCTACTCTTAGCTTAATTGTCAACACACACAATTTGGAGGTGGGAGTGTAGGGAGAAAAAGATCACATCCCAGGACAACAGCGCCACTCTCTTTCTGACCAAAGTCTTTTCATTAGTTTTGTTGGACCTCCCCCACCAACCTGACTATGTGTGACTTTTAGCCTTGGAAACTTCTTCAAACCTTCATGGACTTTAACAGAGAAATCTTACGGGGGAGTCCCTGTTCTCAGATGGTTAAATCTGGCAGGTTTGCATGTGGTTATACAATGAAGAAATTTGTTTTGCTGATTTCCTTTTGTGCATGATGATGTTATATACCAGAGATAAAAACAGCCTGAACTCTAAAGACCCTGAGAATTTGTCAAAATTGTAATAGACTGAAATGCACACCAGCATTCAAGTGGGGAAAAAACCAAGTACACATGTCATCAAGAAGAATTCAGGCCGCATTATGCAGGAAGCTATTCTGAATAATAACTTTCAGAACCACTCATGGAAAGAAGGAAGGTAAGTAGATGACATAATCTCCAGATAGCAATCAGTAAACTGATATGTTAAAACTTCCTATTAACTGTGGAAAATACAAATAAACTTCTAGCCCTCAAGTACCTTACCATCTAAAACTGGAAATAAAACATATATTAAAATATATAGGAGTTCCCGTCGTGGGCAGTGGTTAACAAGTCTGACTAGGAACCATGAGGTTGCAGGTTCGGTCCCTGGCCTTGCTTAGTGGGTTAAGGATCCAGTGTTGCCCTGAGCTGTGTTGTAGGTTGCCGACATGGCTCGCATCCTGCATTGCTGTGTCTCTGGCGTAGGCTGGAGGCTACAGCTCCGATTAGACCCCTAGCCTGGGAACATAGGCCAGTGGGAGCAGCCCTAGAAAAAGGAATAGCAATTAGTTAAGTTGGATTGGAAGGGGGAAGGTTTGTGTGAGAAAAGTAGATTAGCTCCAAAGGTATATAAAAGGTAAATTGTGTGACCCCTCCAATGCAACATAAAGGGATTTAATCCCAAAGGCAAAGGAGATTAACCTTAGAGAAGACTGATGTACACAGGCTGAACTGGAGGAGGGAAAGGCTGAGAACATGGGGAGCATAAACTAATCTTTGTGTGGGTCTTTCAGATTTGGTGCAATTGATCTCACAGTGAATGGAGCCAGCCTAGTATCAGTGGAAAGGGAGAGGAAAGGATGGATGCAGGAGATAGGGCAAAGGAATGTCTGATTAGAGGAAAGAATATCAGACTTTGTGCGTCTGGGTGACTGGAAAGTGCTGATACAGTAGCAAAAATATGACATCAAAGGAATGGTTTGTAAAGGCAAAAGAGAAGGGGTTTGGTTTGAAAAACAAGTTTTAGCACTCATGTCCAGTGAGAAGCCCAGATGCCAGAAATGGAGAAATAGATTGGGTGTCTGCCTTCCTAATAGGTGAAACCACAAGTGTAAAAAGAGGCCCCAGAGGAAGTGGGTATAAGGAACAAGATGGAACCTGTGGATTATCCAAGCCTCAGGATTCCATGGTAAACAAAAAAGAGGCAGTAGTGAACAAAGAGGCTTCATTTAAGAGACAAAGAAAGGGCAGAGCAGACCAGGACAATGAGCTGGGATGGGATGGAAACCAAGGGCAGAAGCCATTTCCAGAAGGCAAGGCTCAACTTTGCAGCCACTTGTCCTGGGAACACCCATTACAGGTACTTTGCCCCATGGGCTCACCTATGCCAGGGTCCAGTGGGAACATGCATTCCAGGGAGTATTTTAGGCCCATTTGCCTGTGCAAATAAAGCCACAATTTCTCACTGTCCTTACCTAGAAGAGCACCAACATTTTGATCTCAGTAACTGTGAATGAAAGGAGGAGAGAAAAAAGGAAGGGGGAGGGGGGAGAAAAGATAAAATAATAAATATAAGATGCTAAAGAAGGGTTAAATAGCATGAGTGTTGTCACTTTTTTTTGTCTTTTTGCCTTTTCTAGGGCCGCTCCCACGGCATATGGAGGTTCCCAGGCTAGGGGTCTAATCAGAGCTATGGCTGCCTGCCTACGCCAGAGCCACAGCAATGCCAGAGCCTTAACCCACTGAGCGAGGCCAGGGATCAAACCCGAAACCTCACAGTTCCTAGTCAGTTTCGTTAACCACTGCACCGTGACAGGAACTCTGAGTGTTGTCACTTAAAAGGAAAAAAAAGAAAAACAAAAAAAACTAAGTCTTCTGAAAGAGCATCTGTGGAAGAAGAAAGACACTGCATTAAGTTGTCTTAATAGTTACGAAATCTGCATCTTCACTGTAATAATTCAGAAGAAGAAATCTAAGAATTTCCTATAGCCCGATATACTCATCAGTGTTTCTGATTTTACTGTTATGGTGCCCTTTATCTCAAAACATACAGCCCTAGCCAATGTTACCTAGTTTTTATAGACTTGATTTTGTTTAAGTAAAAATTAAGGGAGTTTTTAATCAGTACTTTACAAAAAGTTTTCTTTTTATTAATTTCGAAGTGCTATAATGACCTGAGCAGTCAAATTTTTGCCCAGTCAAAGCAAACAAACACCAACAGCTTTCTAGTTGAATAGCCACACTGTTGTATCTTTAAACATTCACTGAAAATTTTTCAGGCTTGGAATTAAGCTGTTCAGTGTCTCTCTCCCCCATATGACCTATAATAATTAAAAGCTCAATTCCACTTTGAGGAACATTTAACACCATCTTCCTCGCTTTCTTCAAATAATAAATGTGATTGCTAAATCAACCATAGACTCATAAAGCTAAAAGAAATCTTGGGATCATCAAGTCCTAGAAGCAGAATAAAGGATATTATCTAATCCTGTTTAATCAGAGACATATATTCAATAGTTTTTAAAATAACTTCAGGCTTTCAGTATCAACTGGCTTGACAATAGGCTACCCTGCCAGTTATTACCATGTGGGCTCCTTTCTACAATTTCCTTAATCCCACAGCTTCTCTGCTTATAAGAAAAGAGACAGAGTTTTCCTAACACATATTGTTATGTATTATATAAATGCATCCATCCATACATAAGACAGCAAGAACACCTATGCCAGTTAAAACCAGGTTGGGCTGTAATGAATGAAGGAATCCCCAAATCCCCAAAGAACAGCGCTTTACATTAGCTTTTTATTTTTCTCATATGAAACTCTAGGGATGGCAGTTCAGACAATTAAGGCAGCTATGATCCCAAACTTCCAACTTTTGATTCACATTACATGGTCTACCTTTCTAAAATCTCATATTCCAAGATGACTGCCTCAAATTACATTTCCCTAGATACATGTGGTTTCTAATATCCTATATCATGAAGAATTCTGTAATGATTTGTTACAGGTAAACCTTTGTTTCTATTTCCTCAGACTCAATTCCTAGCACCAAAATGTCATTCAGAAAAGGTGAAACAAATTATAACTTTTCCAGCAGCATGTAACAGTGCCCCTTGAGCCAACACACACTCTTGACAAAATTAAGTGTATCATTCCTTTGGTTATTCGACAGCTGAAAATGTTTTTTGGTCATTTTAATTTGTACTTCTTTGGTTTTAAGTGACCCTAAACAACATTTGTGCCTATTAACTACTCATATTGATTCTACTGCAAATTGTTCTGATACCCAGAGAATTTGAAGCGATAATTTAAAAATTATATGAAACATTAATTATAATTATGTATTATTATAAAATGCTCTATAAATATGAGATGCCATTAGTGTTTTATTAATAGTAAGAATGGCTTCCCTTCCTTTAGGATTGTTGTGCAGATCAAGTAAAGTACTATATGTGACAATGCTTTGAAAGCCCAATATATGTGGAGAACACATGTGAATATATTCAAAAGTTGCTTAGTGAGTTGATTGACCAACTCAGATGACAGATGGGAGGAAGGAAGGTGGGAAATCAGTTTTGCCACTATCACTTTATTCAAGTTCTATCTTCACACTGAGGTGGATTCAGTAATATAGCAAAAAATAAGTTTTCTTAATAAGGTTCCCCTCACCCCCCAAATCACCATTAGCAGGCAGGAAAATAGATGTGAGGGAATAAAACTAAGGTTTAGAAAAGAAATGAGGCTACTGTCCACACTTCTAAATAGAAATGATCACTATGGGGTTTTAAAAGTGATTTCACCTCTCCTCTAAGAGAAAACAGAAGATAGGACAAAGGAATTCCCTTAATATCCCTTTTCTCTCTTTTTATCTTACTCTACACACATCATTGTTTGCCTTCTTCTGTAGTTAGGATAGGAGAGGTCCCTCTACATTCCCCCTGGAACCCCTTTTCTGGCCAAGGCTGCAACTAATCTGAAAGATTTTCTCTCACATAGATTCTTCGAGCTAAATCTCACTATAGACCAGGTAACCCCATTCACTATTAACAAAAACTAAATTCATCAATATTTTTCCACATTCCCCCCGCACTCAAGCAAACATAGTATATACTAACATTTTGCCAAAAACTACACATCTTTTTCATGTGTGACAATAAACATTAAAATTGCATATCATTCATGTTAATAGGATATGCAGATTTGGAACACAAAGAAAAGAGGTGATGGCAATATTATCTTATTCATAAATTTTAATATATTCTGATTATGCTGTTTATTTCAAAGTAGCATGAACTATGTTGGCTTAAATTATATGTGACTTCATCAGAATTTGAATTAACCTATCAGACTTATACTATTATTTCTATGCATGGCTTCTTTTTTTGTATTACTTGACTTGTCATGGTTGCTGGTTATTTTGTGGGCTTGGTAAGATATAAATGCAAAAGAAATTAGAGGATAAAAGACACTTACAAAGCAATCCCAATATTAAATATGCCTCACAGGAAATGAAATGAATAAGTGTTTCCAAAAATGAATATTCTTAAATAATTCATCATTATTTTTCTGGAGAAAAATCCAACATAATTTAGTCCTTGGCTACTGAAAGTTATATGTTCCCGTCTGAGAGCAATGAAGTGTTTCCTAAAGAGCTTTGGATCTGAAGAATGTGGAGCACAGTATCTGCAGGCAGGGTGATTTTTTTATGCAGTTGGGAAAAAATAAGCACAATGATTCAAGTGCCATCTATAGGAAAAATTCAAGTATGGTAAGAAGTCTTGCAGTGTTGATTGATAAGTAACCTTTTGGTAATATATTTCTTATGCAAAATAAGTTAAGCCTTTAGGCCTTCATTCTGAAATGATTAAAAATTTCTCATGCAAGGAAAGCTCTGGACTTTAATTCTGACCTCTCCTGCTGTTAGTGTGGGCTTTGTCCATAGATTGTCTCCACTCTGGGTCCATCACCATGATGGAGTGTGGCTGAACATCTGATGCATTAGTTGCAATCTTTTCACGCTGCGGATGTGTTATGAGTGCTGCCGTTAACAGCTGTGATTGTTGTTTGTAATTATCACTATTTTCCTCATAGGTGGTCTCTTGCTGCTACAGCTTCCAAGCAATCATCTGCAATGTTGACTTCTCTTAAAGCTGTGATACTCAAGACTGAACTGCCTCCCACTTTATTCGTCTCTTTTGGTTAAAAAAAAAAAAAAAAAAAAAAAAAAAGAAGAAGCTTAATGACTACAAATGTCAAATGTGTATTGCAGAAGCTGATGCCATATGATATGTGAAGTGGGAAATGTTGGCTGGTACTCAGATGTTTAAAAAAGATAAATGTTTGATATTAAACTGAGGAAGGACTAAAGCTAGGATGACACAGTCCCATCTTGACTAAAAATTCTGATTGGTAGTAGCTGCCTTTGCTGCTAAAGATTGTGAATCTACATTTAATCCTGAAAGAAAAGCAGTTAATTATTAATTAGCAGTGTCTATCAGCGCTAGGTGGTGATTCAGAACTATTCACCTGGACTAAGGGTTTCTAGACAAATCCGATTGTCATTGAGAGCCATTATCTGTGTGATAAATTACTTTTAAAATCCAGCAGTAAGCAGTGTAATATATACAGGTATAGGTTAACTCTAATCCTCTACGTGGGGCATTCATTTGGCATTTGAAATAGATTCAAGAGGAATCCATACTCAAGAAGTGCACTTCAAATATTTTCTCAAAATCGTACAAGAAATTTTGCTCATCACAAAGAAATCTAGCAGTACTTTTCACTGCTGAAATGCATGGTTTCTGAACTATATGATCAGCTTAGAAAGAGTATATGAGACTAAATCAAGAAAGCGTAAAATTCAACAAACTCAAATTGGGAATCACTGGAGAGTTAGGGTTCCAATGGCTGCAGGCCACTCCATTTCAAAGATAACTTTGTCATTTGACCCCAGTATAAGTGTTGGCTGACCTTGACATCAGAATATTGTTGCACTGGCCTCTAGTTGATCTTTTAATAGATGCCTGTCAGAGGCGCTGACAACAGAGATGAACGGTCCAGAAGTAAAAAAGAACAGATTATATGACTGTATTTGTTCCTGTTTGCCAATAAATGTTACTACATTAGGCAGAATTGGGGTCGAGGTTAAGACTTACTTTCATTATAAAATATCACCTGACAACATGAAGGTGGGAAGGGAGCATCTTGCCCCACACACATGCCTATTCATCTGTTTGCCAGACAAACTGGATTAGATTCATTCACAAAAAAGGTTACTCTTTTGTTTGAGATGGTTTATCCTATCTCCCTACTTTTCTCAGAAACAATTTATGGGTAATGTTTTGTCGAGAATTATCTTCTCCTCCACCATCCTTCCCTATACTTGTTTCTTGCTACTTTTTATCCATAGCAGTTAATGAGGCATTTTAATAGAATCTAAATTCCAAATGAAGTAATGACAAAATCTCTTCAAGGTTTAAACTCACAGAAGTTACAGTTACCAAAGTCTTTCTAAGAGCCTCAATGTGCTCAAGGCATATCCATTATTTGCTTGCAGGCTAAAAGGTCAATAATCTGTCATTTGGCAGGTGTCAGAGCCACTTGAGGAAGAACAAAATTCAACACTGATTCTACAGCACAGTTCTGAAAGACCAACTGTGGGCCAGTGCCAAGCACAGGGCATTGCTGGTCACACAAATGAAAAGGCAGCTTCTCTTTAGTCTTACTAGTTAGTAGGCCAAGAGCTTTGCTGGCAGCAGATTCAAATTTCAGACATTTTACTGGATTGGTATGACAAGATATGTATGAATTCGCATTTAATTTCCCAGCTTTGCCTATGAGAAGACATCATTTGTTGTTGGGTAATTATCTATGATACCTCTATTTCCCTAGCCTTCACCTTACATTCAGTGACCAGTTAACAAATCCCAAAGCCTCTGATTCAAGAGATCCACTTCAGGGAATAACAAAGCAGTTGCTATCAGATGAACCCTCCCACAGAACACAAAATTTTAGACAAATTATAAAAAAAACTCATCAAAAGCAGTGGAAAGGGACAAAAACAGGCAGAAACTGAAGAAGGGTACTGCTCTGAGAGATATCCATATTTAGATGGCTTTTCCCCAAAAGGAAATTCTTAGCAGCAACATTACAGCCATCTAGAACCAAGCAGACACCTATCGTCTTAGGATGAGGTGTTTCAAGACAGCGTTCAATTCAAGTTATACTGCTTTATGTAAATATTAAGAAAATTGAAAGTATTTATATTAATTACAAACATTCACTACGCAGAAAGATGATCTTTTTATTTTGGACATGTCTTTCCTTGTGGACAGCTGAAACATTTAAGAAGAATATTGAACATAATATTTAATTTGTAAATTTGGCTCAATATATTTGAAGGTGTTTATTAGTTAACTAAGTTTGAAATGGTACCAGAATAATGGTTAAAAGTTGTTAAACTTAAAAATTATAATGGTATCTTTCGTAAGCTAAAAATACATACTCTTAAGGAAATGCTAAGTTTTTTAACTTGGGATTTTAATAAATTGAATTCCAGTTATTGGAACTAAAAAATAACCTCCGAGTAGTTTATCTATGAAAGAAAAAAAAAAAGAAAAAGAATCCTCAAAGATACTAAGGATCTTACACAGTCAGAGACAAGAGCGTGACTAATACTGAGGGTGCCAGATGGGAGGTCAAAGTTCAAGCAAGTGGCCAAGACAGGGGATCTGAAGAAGCCAAGGAGCCAGAGGGAAGAATGCAGGAAGAGACCAAAGATAGCAAAAACAGGAAGCATCTTTGTCACCCTTTGTTTTAGCCAGGAAATATTTATATATATTAGATATAGATACTTTAAAAAATATATATAGGGCAGTTGCCAGCCCATTCTTCCTTTTCATGAGGGCAGAACATATGACATTGCAATTCTAGCTGTAGGGGAAAGTTAGCCACTACAAGGGAAAAAAGCACTTGAGTAAGCTGATGAAGCTGTGCAGATCCATCACTATTCATTCTTAGAAATCAGCTCTTTCTGTTCCACAGCAAATTGTTAAACAGACTTTGGACAATGAAATGTACTGCAAAGTGATAAAGTGAATGATACCAACAGGGAGATCTATGCAAGCTATTAGATGATTCCTTCCTTGAAACCAAGACTCCCAGAACCAATTTAATTGCACGCTTGCAAACCACATCATCCCTGGTGAGAACTACTTTGCCTTCACCATGTCATTCCTGACTTCACTTTTTATCCTTAATGCGCCCACTCGTAGCAATATACACAAGAACCTATCATAGTTATGTCCACATTTGTTTGAAAATCCACCTTAAATTATTTTGGGAAGAGTGGAATTTATATTTAAAGTAAAATAATACAAATAATTTGACAACAGTCCTGCCTTAAATTATTTCCATCTCAATCTTGAACTACATTTTATTTATATTACTTTTTTCTCTAGAGGATATTAGAATTTTCTCACCGTGATGGAAACTCATTGAAGACAAATTTTCCCAGGTAGGATCAACCCTGCTTAGCTTCTGAGATCAGATGAGATTGGATGCGTTCAGGCTGATATGGCCATAGACGGAAGACAAATTTTGATTTACTCTTTCTGATTACCTCGTACCAATGCTAGATGTTCAAAAATGTTGTTCAAGTAATGATGTTTCTGTATATGCAGCTGCATGTGTCGTCAAGCAGGCAGACATACAGTCACTGGGGTGGTTGAGGCTTCAACACATGAATAGGGGGTGGGACACAATTCAGTCCCTAACAACATATAATCCAGATGTTTAACCTATTGCACCACGGGGTGACATTTTTGACCAATGTCACCACAAAAATGCCTCCCTGCTAATTAGCCCACTTGGCTTTAGCTGCATTACTCATTAGAACAATTTAATGTCATTCTGAAAAATTAAATTCCTCATTTCCTACAAAAACAGCATTTTCAGGGAGAACTGAGTTACTGCAATCATATTTGCCATCGCCTACCAAAAGTGCTTCTGAAGGGAGTGAGGTGGTCAGAGGTGGGAATTACAGCCTGTAAATAGTTCTTTAACAGTTAAATCAGTTCTGTAACAATTAAAACAGAACTTTCTTGGGAAGATTTCTCAAGATATACCCGTCTTTCTCACTAACCTCTTCAACTCTGAAAAGTTGTGTGTAGATATCTGTAGGTAGTATTCAAAGAGCTTTCCAGATTTCTCTCACACATTAACTCTCCTTTCAGAAAATCACACAGTAAATATTTCCCTGACAGACCCAGAGTACATCATCCTTCACTTTTCAGTGACTATTAAGCACAGAGTTTTTTTAGCAATTGAATGAGCTACCCTCTTTATTCTCCAAGTCTAAGAAAACAGCTATTTTGCAAAAGAGAATTTTTTTTTCAAAAACAATTGATATCTGACACACTGATGCCATTTAGTTGCGGGGGTTTTTTTTTGTTGGTTTTTTTTTTTTTTTTTTTTTTTGGTTTCGTTTTTTGTTTTGGGTTTTTGCTTGTTTGTTTGGCCACCCTTGTGGCATGCACAAATTCCCAAGTCAGGAATTAAACCCACACCATAGCAGAGACAATGCCAGATCCTTAACCCACTGCACCACCAGGGAACTCCTGATGCCATTTAGTTTTATAAATACTTCTAAAAAATAGCTTGAACTTACTTCATCTAGTAATTGTAGTTAGTTTTCCACTACTTTTATAAGGTCTCCCTGTTCTTTTCAAAGGACATTAAGGATGTGCAATTCTAGAAAAACAATTTAAGTGAAAAATGTACTAGCCATGTTAACATAATGATACATAATGATACAAAAAGTCATAATGATACAAAAAGAACAGCACAAGGGGAAAAAAATACATGGACATATAAATGTTGGCTGGGACTTCGACAGGAAACTATGTACTGTGGAATACAGTAAGTGAAAAAGTTAACTTTGAAAAGTAGATGTAAATAAACTATATATAAAATCAGTAGAGCTGGCTAGTTTGGGTTCATAAAAACTGGTATTAAAATTTTAGGAACTATGCTAGCAGGTTGTTAAATCATTGGTAGCTTGAAACTGATGAATATGGAAGTATATATACCCTCCAAATCAGCCAATTCTCTAACTCAGGACTTTTTCCCCCAAAGAGCTAGTCCTTCAACATTTACCAGCATACTACCCAAATATTCAGGGCAATTTACCTATCCACATTTATCACTAAAATTATAAGCAGCCTACTCTGTAAACATCAGACATTTTTGGCATTCCTGCTCATCTATCTATCCTCAGGTCATTCATAAAAAACTTTGTAATTTTTTTTTTTTTAAGGAGGAAAAGCTTAAATGAGAAGCATATTGGCTGGGTAGGAGAACTATCATTTCAAAGTAGCAACATACTTTAGGTAGCCCTCCCATGAAGGTATTTGCATACCATGAAATTTCTCCATTTTAAAGTTTACTCCTGCAGCTTCTCTACATAAACAGACAACATTTGCCTCTGTATAAACTACAATATTTGCCTACATATTTGCAATATTTACCTGAAATATTTGCCTACATATTTGCCTGTTAGTATTGTGTACAGTACATAGTACATATACAATTGTTATTACTACTACATATTATTAGTATATATTGTTACATATTATTCGTATACCTATATGCTGTTATTAATTCAGTATATAAGACATAGTGATTGATCTACTCAATGATTCTTAAGTGGCAACACCTATAAAATACTCAGGGTCATTAAAAACAAATTCTCTAGTTTTACTCTGAGACATCAATGCTGTCACACCAGGTTAGCATCTGGGAATCAGGCATTTTGCTGCACCCCAGGAAACCGTGCCCCCAGTGGTCCTCAGCCCCACACCTATGAAGCATTGCAATAAGGTTGTGGACAGGGTGATATCAGAGTATTGCAGAGTTGTGGCCACCCAGCCCAAGATTACCTCAAACCTGCCTACTCCAAGGGGCATTATCTGTTCAATCTCTCTAGGTCACACTCACATCTCAATATTCACATCCTCCTGGAGCCTTGATCCAATGAACTCATCTTCCCATTTGTCCAGATAATTCTATCCCAGCACTTCTCCCCTCCAAAATCTCTATTTTACTTGCCAATCGATTGCTGCTGAACAACTACTGCTAGTTTTCTTGGCTACAAATCAGACTTTTGTGTGCAATTTCTAGGTAAAAGCAGGACTTTGCTGAGTTGGGACTTCCAGAAGATCACACAACTTCTGTTCAAAGTCATGCTTCCCAGTTTGCGATCTTTTCCTAGGAGCATCTCAGAGATACTAAATTAGAAATGTAAAGGCTTTTGAATACACTTAGGGGCCTCCTGATGTCCCTGCAAAGGAGTAGAAAAGGAATTTAAACAATTTACCATCATCCTTATTACCTATGGCTGTAATATTTACCCAATGACTTCAATGATACTAACTGACCAAGGTCATCTTTTTGCTTATTGGGGTTCTGATATTGTACTGGACACTGTTTGGTACCAGTGCCAGACCTAGTTCTCAGAAACTTTGTTTACGCAAGTGAAAGAGTCATAAAACTAGTGGCAAGTGGCTGTATGTACTGATCATAGCCTAGGTATTCCATAAAAGTTCTTTGGCGAGTGATTTGCAGCATATACACATATAGTAATACATATTTCTAAATTTTAACCTGCTTTTTCCCTCCATATACACCTTTTCTGAACTTAGTGAGCTCTTCCTTTCCCCACCCCCAAAGGGACCTCTTCCATCTGCCTGCACAGGGGCAGGTAGACCAGAATCACCTACTGCAGAAAGATAGAGCCTGAGAACAAGGTAAGACAGAGAGATTCAACTCAGAGGCTTTTGACTGAGAAAGTTTTCCACTGGCAGAGTCTATGGAAGCAACTAGTTGGGAGGAAGGAATAAAAAGAAAGGGAGGCACCTGTAAAAATGCAAAGATAATGGAGAAATCTCAAGCCCCCAGGAGCTCACTCTTCTGGAAATTAACTGAGTGTTCAGTTGTTCCCTTTTGAGAGCCACTCCCTGAGTAGTCAGCCAGTTGTCCACATTTCTTTTGGTTCGTTTTGACTTTGATCTGGACCACAGAGAGATAGCCCAGAGTGCAGACCAACATCCCTGTCTGTTTATTAATCAGCTAGCTGTCGACAACCCATAGACAGAAAGCTCAGGATGCTTGGAAGCTTTCAGAAGAGAGGATAAGGGACTGTTAGATGTTTAGAAAACTTCTGAGTTAAAGATGATATGCAGAGAAAGCCTTGCTCTCTAACCAACAGTATAAGGCTAAAATATAACACCTTTGTAAAATTGCAGACAAGTGGCCCTTCTGAGTGAACAAATATAAAAAGGTACTACTGTGGACAGAGCAATGGCAGAAAGGTGCCTCCTCTAGGCAGATGAATTATAAAATGGCATAAGAGCAAAGTCAGAGCAACCTAGGTTGAACCTCCATGCACAGCCTGCCCAATGCAGTTGGCATACTGGCTAAGGCGGGACTAGATCACCAAGTTGAAGTTGCTCCTGTCCACCCGATTGCCCTCTGTGTGGCTAGCTTTTAACTTTGAACACTCAGCTCAGGTATTATCTTCCTTACCTTACCAAACAGAGTCAATACTCTTACCCCACATAGCTGAAATGCCTCTGTCTGAATACTAATTTAAAGCTATCATATTGAGATGACCTCTTTGTGTGCCTATTTTTTCCTCTGAACTGTAAATTCCAAGACCAAAAATCACAAAGCATTCATCTTGGGGCCTCTTGTACCTAACAGAGTGCCCGCTACATAGTAGGATCTCAATAAGTGTTTAACTGTCTATCGCTTGCAAATCTGTGGCTTATTTACAATAGCATTTGCTTCTTCTAGTAAGAAGAACAAAGCCAATGATGTGGAGACTTTAGTAACATACAGACACTCCACTCAACAGATGCAGTGAAGAGCCTTTTTTAATTAGGCGAGTATAAATGGTTGCATTTTGAATTATCAGTGTACACTGCCTCTCCTTTAACCTAAGTACACATTGAGACAGATGCTTAAAAATAATCTCCTCCAACCTTAACCCATTTTGTGAAGTCATATGTTTCAGTCTATTATTTAGAAATATTATGAAAGGTCTAACAAACTAGCTAAGAATGATTCTTTTAATCTCTTTGTTTGCCATTTATGGGCAAAGCCTCTGGCAATTTTTTTCTTAAGTACACAAAATGTCATCACTACACCAGGTGCAATTGTACTGCAATTTTGGGAACAATAATATGCATGTGAAAATTTTAGATTCATAATTTAGAATACAACAGTCAGTAAATGAAATATTTGCAAAAGTCATTATCGTGTATTTTTCCAAAAAGGTATGTGTTAGGAATTCTTAATGATAGTACACTTGGAAACCTCAGGATCTGCTAAAGTCTGTAAAGCCGGGGATATGTGGAACCCAGGACTGTTCTGACATTTATATAGTGTTTTCAGTTTTTGTAAGTAGTCATTTATGTCAAAAGGTAATAAAGCATAAAAGCAGTGCTATGGGGGCAGTGATTTCATAAAACTGCCTCAACAGTGAAATTAGTAATATACTGCACTGTTTGATAGCATATCTTTTACAGATGTTATCTAAATGCAACTTTCAAAACCCTGGGGAAAAAGACATTACATTTTAATTTTACGGGTGAACTACAGTAGGTTTTTCATGAATTAATTGAAATTCCTGTATGTCTGGTCAACATGATAGCCAATGACTACACAGACTTCTATTTTTAAACTTACCTTTGTTTTATCTTCGTAAAATAAACAAGTAAAATAGCTATGAAAATGATCAGAATACTGCTTATATAACAAAAGTGGAAATCATCATACATATCTTGTAATTTCACATAGGTTTCATTTCTTATGTACAGCCATACAACAGAATTCTTATGAATGTATAGAACAAATGCTAAAAAATATATTTACCATCTGAAAAAGATGTAGACATTCTGTTGCTCAGTTTAAAAGGTCAGCTTAGGAGTTCCTGTCATGGCTCAGTGGAAATGAATCTGACTAGCATCCATGAGGACGAAGGTTCAATCCCTGGCCTCATTCAGTGGGTTAAGGATCTGGCTTTGCCATGAGCTGTGCTGTAAGTGGCATACACAGCTCAGATCTGGCATTGCTGTGACTGTGGTATAGGCCAGCAGCTACAGCAACAATTTGACCCCTAGCCTGGGAACTTGCATATGCAATGAGTGTGGCCCTAAAAAGACCCAAAACAAGGCCAGTTTAGAAAATTATATATGCTTATAAAGATTAATAAACAGAAATTTATGTTAAAGTCAAGAGGCTAGAAGGGGGAACTCTCATGCCCTATTATGATAGCAGAAGCCAACAGGAAGACTTCTTCTTGCAATAGCAAAGGCTCAGCCAATGAGAGACTGTCATAACTTGGCCAATAAAAAGCCACTATACCTCGAACTCTCAATTTTGCGAAGGGACATTTTGTCTGCTACAAACCTCCCAAATTCCTTTTCCCCTTTAAAAGACTTCTTCTCTCCTTGTTGCCCAAGGACTTACACATGGCTCACCATGGTTGCAGACCCCAAACTACAATTCTTTTTTTTTTTAATCTTGAATAAACCCATTGCTGGGAAAATAACTGGCAGTCCATTTGTGTTAGGTCAAGACTATAAACCTAAAAAATGTAAAAAAAAAATAGTAGTATGTCTGACAAAAAAGGGCAAAGTCGTTTGATAGGAAGTGGGAAAATATGTGTACATTAATTTCCTAACCTTTTACAACAGGTATTCAGTAAATTCCATCTCAAGTGAACATTTTCTCAATGGCATTTTTTTAAAGATGCCTTATTTTTATTTTAGAAGCTGTGGGCAAAATTATTCAGGAATAAACTGCATAAAAACTTCTTTTATTAACCCTTCTCTGAAATATTATTTCCTTTTATACTCAGACATTTTTAAATTTTGAGAGTTTCCTTTTGATGTTCGTAATTCAACCCAAGGTCATACCATAGCAATTTGCTGGTATACACACCTTGCTAAAGCTTTGGTCATGAAGCAATTAAACACATCAAAAGATACAATAGTTGAGTAAGTTAATTGCCATAGCATGCAGAAATGGACTAAACTTCCAACTGGGCATGAAAGAAAAGTTAAGGAGGATGCAAGATTTGCGATCCTGTGAAAGGTATATAGTACAGAGTCAGAGAAAAGTCCAAAGGCTGTTTATATAAGGAGTAGGGAAGCCAGAAACAGCTCTGCTAGCAATAGCCAAATGCTTCTGCCTTTCACTCAAGTAAGAAATGTCTTGATTCATTGGTTCTGCTCTGGTTTGGGCTGGAGCGGAAAAGAACAGCCTGCAGAATACCAGTGCAAGAGCAGAGATAAAGGGAAAGCCAGAGCCAGGAAATAAAGAGATAAATACATAAGAACAAATCCCTACATCATCTGCACCCCAAGGAAAAGTGAGTGAAACAGCTTGGCTGAAGCTCAGCTTCAATGCCAAAGTGTAGGGAGGACTATAAATGGAAAGGTAAATTGGGATTAGAATAAGGAAGGCACTGAAGATAAGCAGTGAAGTAGATTTTAAAAGCATGAATAATCACTTCTGGTTTTTAAACTAGACTTTAGAAAGAATTCAATACTGTAAAATGAAGTAGAAGTCCAAAAGAGAAAGTGAAAAACAACCTCCCATCAATACCCTATTACATTGCAGGCACGGTGATCAGTAATGTCTCATTCAGTATCTATAATAACTTGATGAGGCATATATCATCATTTTTTATTTTACAGATAAGGAAATTAGGGCTCAGATAGTGATGCTCTCTCTTTCACCCCAATTTCACTAAATTAAGCCTTCTCTCTTTTTCTACTGGTCATTCTACCAACAAAGGCTTATAGATTCTTTTGCTCTTTTCAAAGAACCAACACTGATTGTATTCATTCTGTTTTTTTATTCTCAATTTCATTTATTTTCATTCACTATTATTTCCATCCTTCTCTTTTGTTTGGGTTTAGTTTATAGTTTTTTGTAGCTTCTTAAGGTTGGAAGATTAGATTATTGATCTGAGATTTTTCTCTTATCATATAGGAGTATACAGCATTGATTTCCCTCAAAGCACTATTTTGGCTGCTTCACATACATTGTAGCATGTTTTTAGTTTTCATTCATCTTTAATGATATTTCACTTGTAATTTCATTTTTGACCCAATGATTATTTACAACTGTTTTGTTGAATCCTCACATACTTGTGAATTTTCTGAATTCCGTTCTTTTGTCCATTTCCAATGTAATTCTATTGTGATCTATTCTATCATTATACCAAAACCAAACAAGATAACAAAAGAAAACTCAAGGCCAGTGTTCCTTATGAATCACAAAAACCCTCAGTATAAAACTAGCAAAGTGAATCCAACAACATATAAAAAGGATTATACACCATGACCAATTGAGAACTATCCCAGGAATGAAATAAGTAACCTTAACATCAAAAAATCAATTAGAGTAATACAACATATCAATAAATGACAAAAACACATGATCACCTCTATCAATGCAAAAAATAAGTTCACAAAATCCAACAACTTTTCATGATTTAGAAAAAAAAAAAAAAACTCAACAAACTAAGAAGAGAACTTGAGAACTTCTTCAACCTGAGAAAAGGCTTCTATAAAAAATCCCAAAGCTAACATCATAATTAATGGGGAAAATCAAAATAAACTTTTGTCCCCCTAAGTACAGGAACAAGACAAAGATTCTACTCTTTCCACTTATACTCAACATTGTACTAGAAGTTCTAGTCAGGGGAATTAGGCAGAAAAAAAAAAAAATGGAAAGGAAAAAGTAAAACTATTTTTACTCACAGGTGACTTGAACTTGTCTTTAAAAAATAGTGCCAAGATCATTCTCACTGTTGGCACCATGCAGTTCCTTGCCTTTGTAGGACTGATGTTACCGATTGCTTGCTGACCCTCAGCCAGGGGCTTGTTTCACCTCATAGAGGCCTTCCTCATTCCTTGCCATGTGGTCTCCTCCATTTTCAAACCAGCGATAACACATTCAATATTTCCCATGCTTTGAATCACTCAACTTCCTTCTGCTGGGAAAAAAAAAAAAAGATTTTAAAGGATACTTGAGATTAGGTCAAGTCCACTAAGACAATGTCCTTATTAGAAAGTTAACCAATGTGGTACTTGAATTACATCTGCAAAATCCCTTCATAGTAATACCTAGATTAGTGTTTGTTTGAATAACTGGACGAAGGTACATGTACACTAAGGGTCAGGAATGGGGAGTCAGGGGGCGTCTTGGAATTCTACCTGGTACAATGTCCTTGCAACAAACTGGCTAAAATGTTACGGCATTAGCAACTGTGAGTTTAAGAAAGGTATCAAAAGGAGAACAGAGAAAATGAATGCCAAACTGAATGGTTGATATGCAAACATAGAATCTATCATTGCTATTGAGTTTATTGTTAAGTACAGCATGAGGGAAATGTGGCTAGAACACGGTGTTAAATGCAAAGTAACAAATGAACCCATTCAGAGGAGCAGAGACCAAAACTTTTATGTCCCACAGAAGACATTATCTTTGTTCTTTGAGCTATGGGCAACAGGGAGTAAAACATACTTAAATTTTCTTGTGTATAGATTAATCTGATAACAGTGAGGAGAACTCTGGAGCTTGACTGCCTGGGTTTACATCTTGCTTCCATCAGCTCTGTGATCAAGTGAACCTCTCTATGCCTCAATGATCTTATCTGTTAAAAGCAGATAATAAGAATACCTGCTTTAGGGGCTTAGCTTCGGAATTAAATGAATTAGTGTGAGTAAAGCACTTGGAAGAGAGATTGGCATGTCCTAACTGCATCTTCACGGTTTGTTATCATCCTTATTTAAAAGGTAAGAATGAAGAGCATTTTTAAAAGCTACTAAAATAATACACAGTGACTCACGTCAGTAACAACTAAGGAATTTAGGTAAAAATGAGAAATACTAGGGCAGCTCTCTTGTGGCTCAGCAGATTAAGGATTCAGAGTTGTCACTGGAGCAGCTCAGGTCACTGCTGTGGCACAGGTTTGATCCCTGGTCCGGGAATGTCTACATGCCATGGGTAGAGCAAAAAAAAAAAAAAAAAATAGAAAATAACATAAAAGGAATACTAGGAAATAAATCAGACTGGATATGGATATGGGTGAATATGCAAGAATAACTGCAAGCAATTCCTAGGCTTCTTGCTGTAGGTGAATGGGGGATGGTGACTCCCTAAGCCAAGGTAGGAAATAAAGAGGAGTATATTTGTGACAGGGCTGGTTTAAGTGGAGATACTCACTTAGGACATACAATCAGACCTAAGTATGGAAATTAGAGTCTATACTCTGGAGATGCAGATTTAGGAATGATTGACACATTGATGGTAGTGAAACAAGATCATTTAAGAAAAGCATGTAAAAAGAAAAGAGCAACATATACACACTACTGTATATAGAATAGATGGTCAATAGGCACCTGCTGCATAGCACAGGGAACTCTACTCAGTATTCTGTGATAATCTACAGGGGACAAGAATCTAAAATAGAATGGATATGTGTATATGTAGGCATATCTGAGTAACTTTGTTGGACAGCAGAAATTATCACATTGTAAATCAACTACAAAAAAAAAAAAAGAAAAGAAAAAAAGAAAAAAGAAACAAACAAAAGAGTGACAGACCAAGGACTGAAGCTTGGAAACAATAGAGGGATGGCATTAGAGGAAAAAGCTGCAAAACGCAGAGGCAGAGTTAAAGTTCCCATTGTGACTCAGCAGCAACAAAACCTACAAGTATCCATGCGGATTTGATCCCTAGCCTCACTCAGTTGGGGATCCGGTGTTGCTGTGAACTGCAGTGTAGGTCACAGATGCGCTCAGATCTGGCATTGCTGTGGCTGCGGCCTAAGCCAGCAGCTATAGCTCTGATTTGACCCCTAGCCTGAAAATCTCCATGTGCCTCAGGTGTAGCCCTTAAAAAAAAAAAAAAAAAAAAAAAAAAAAAAAAAAAAAAAAAAAAAAAAAAAAAAAAACAGCAGCGGTTAGAAATTTGTGATAACAAGGAGAGAGTATCATCATAAAGGCAACAGGAATAAGTAATCTGAAAAACGTGTAATATGGGTGACAGTATTAAAGTAGCATCTGAGGACCAAATAGTATCTGTTGGCTTTAAGGCAGACACTATAGATGCCTTAGGACAAGAGTATAGTGGATAAGGCAGCAGCCAGACTTACAGGTGGTCAAGCTGTAAAAGTGAAGCTGCTGTCAGAAGATTCTCAAGTAAAATTGTGAAACAGTGACAGAGTTTAGACCAAAAAAGGAAAAAAAAAAAGTCAGTTGTAAAATGCCAGAGGGAAGTTCAAAAGGTTGAGTATTTAATTAGTCTGCCCAGCATGACTTGTTTGTCAAGTCAATTATCTAGCCTGTAGTATTTTCAATTCCCCATGATTCCAGTTCAGAGCATTTCTCTGTTTACTGAGATATGAGTTAGCATTAACTTCATGTGAAACATAAACCACTCATGATTCAAATCTTCTAGGGAGAAAATTGGTTCAGTAAAATATCGCTTTTGTCAGAGATCAAAGGTTTCCTTTTCCCCATACTTGTGACAAGGAGGCAGTTACTTCCTCATTCAATTTGGAGCCTCGGGGAGTTTTGTTTTTCTGTCATTACCCCCATTTGGCTAGAAAGATGTCCAAACTGGAATCTCCAAATACATCAAGAATTTCAGGGTCATCTTCAACTTGGAGGTCACTCTAGCCTGACCAGGCTAGGCAGTCTGTCCCCTGAGGAGTAACAGCTGACATTTGCTGAGCACTTTGTGAACACAGGTTCTGCTCTTTTCACGCTCATTTAACCCTCATATAACCCAGCAGTCAGAAGCCATGATTATCTTCATCTTAGAGTAGACGACATTTCAATTTACAAAGATTAGATAACCTGCCTGAGGGACAACTGTTAGGGAAGGGGGCGCCCAGGTTTGAATGTAAATAGTTACAACTTATAAAAGGGTGGTGGGTTCATCCTGTGGCTTCTCCTCTCCTTGTCCACCATTCATTTATTCAGTGGAGAAAAACCGGGGTTAAGAAAACAGTGGCAAAATGACTCATCATCCTAATGATTCAAGAGCCTGACTACTTATTATGGGAATAAGTCATGAATTACTTTCCTTCCTTCTTTCCTGAGTTTGCCGTCCACCCACTGCAGAACACAGTTATCAACTTTACTAAAAAGAAAGCAAAAAAAAAAAAAGCAGAAAATAGAAAAGGTAAAATGTCCAACAAGAAAGTCGATGAATGGGAAAAACTCCATTCAGTCTACCTGGGTAGGGAAAACCCCATCCTTCCCTATGTTTCTCTTTTACTCTCACACTACTGACACATCCACACAGAATACTTCACTGCCAGTCACCAAATGTCTGGAGGTTCCCCTACCACCACAACACACACACTCACATACACACAACATATAGTATCCAATTCAGTTATGGTTGTGGAAAGGGAAGGTTTTCCCCCACATTACCAAACAATGCCCAGGACACTAGCAGGGAGTCCTGAAATTTACTCACTTCTGACACTATCTTCCTGAAAAGAGCATTAGATTGCACAGGTTAAGGGTTCAGTCCTACAAGACTGCCCCTCTCCTCCCACATCAGACAAGTAGTTATCTGTCCTTGTGACTCACGGCCTTCAGACTAGATTTATCTGTGACCCTGTCATTGTTCTTCAAACTATAGTCCCAAGTCTAGATTGTTACCTGCATTTTTGACTGACTGTCAATCAGAGGTTCCCTGACACCCTCTCCTTGGGTTCAATTAATTTTCTAGAGCAGCTTAAAGAACTCAGAGAAACATTCTACTTACTCGATAACTGGTTTCTTCTAAAAGGATCTAACTCAGTGAAGAGACCCACAGAGCAAGGTATGGTAGAAGAGAAACACAGAGCTTCTATGCCCTCTCAGTACTATGCCACTCTCCCCAAACCCTACCTGTTGACCAACCAGAAAGCTCTCCAAGTTCTCTCCTTTGGGGATTTTATGGAGGCTTCATTACAAAGACATGAGGGATTAAATCACTGGCCATTGGCAACTAATTCAACCTCTAGCCCCTCTCCCCTTCCAGGAGGTCAGGGGATGGGACTCAAAGTACAACCCTCTAATTACCTGGTAGGCTTCATGACCACCAGCCCCCCATCCCTGGCTGTGGTCCAGGTTGCCTCATTAACATAACAAAAGATATCTCTGTCTCTCTTATCACTTGGGAAATTCCAAGGATTTTAGGAGCTCTGGGCTGGAAATAAGGACCAATACCAAAGATTTATTGGTTATAAATGACAGTATCACAGAAAAGTAGAGCAAGTAAAATCTCCCACCTCTCCTTTGTTTCCTGGCTTAGGTGAATGGGCAAAAGGCAATTCCTTAAGCAAGGAAATCTCTTCTGAAAAGCTCTCCTTGCCTTGATGCACTTTGTGTTGCTAAGCAACCCCTCTCCCTCCCCTCATACATAGCCTATCCATTGCTGCACTTCACCATTCTGTCCCTGTCATAACTACCCGGGTCATAACTCAAAGAGATAAATAATATTTTGAAGGTCCACATTTCAAAGGTTCTTCCATGCTTCAGGACCTTTTCTTTTTTCCCTTAAATTTTGCACAAATAGTTTTATAGCTGATATTGTTTAAATTCTTACCCTCCTTAGAGGAGTAGCTTCTAATCCTTACCTGAGCTTAACAGATCTTTCCAGAGATTTTTTTTTTTTCTCTTCAGTTTTTGAGGTGGAAAATTTCTGCCTATTCAACTGCATGATAGCACATCATATGTCAGTTTACTCACCAAAAGTTTGAGACTTTTCACATATTAACTCCTCATTTCAAGTCCTAACCCAGAAAGGAGGTAGGATGCCATTTTGTTTTGACAACCACCAGAATAAATAAGTTTAAAATGGGCTTCCCGGAGACCCTTTCACAACAGAACAGCTCCAGCAATGAGGATTTCAAATACTGTGGCCACCAGGTGGGAGCTATTTTTGAACAAACCTCCCTCTTACTGTCCCTCAAATTATACCACTGACATTGCCTCCCACTCTGTTTATAACTAGGAACATCCCAGCTCAAAGGAATTTAATACCATTTTTTATTAATAGATCTGGAAGAAGACTTGTCAAGAGGGATATATAAATTAGGGTAGGGAAACATTTCTCTCTCAAGTGTTTATGTCATTCAAAGATTCAATTAAAGATATCCTGGGCATGAAATCTAATTTTAGGTAAGACATTTTTGTACTTTTCTATTTTTCACTTTTAAAATACTTGTCAAATATTTGTCAATAACTTACCACATGTTAGCACTGAAGATAAAGCAGTGAACAAAATGGACTGAGTTTCATCCCTAGGTTGCTTCAACTCTACCAAGGAAGACAGATATCAAAGAAGTCATAAAAATATGATGTAAAGGGGTTTCGGATGCTAAGGGGGTATATGACCTAGGAGCTAAAGCTGTAAATCTTTTTTTGTTCAATGGCCACACCAATAGTATATGGAAGTTTCCAGGCCAGGGATTGACTCCAAGGCACACTTGCAGCAACATCAGATCCTTTAAGCCACTGCCCTGGGCCAAGGATTGAACTCTTGCCTCTGCAGGGACCAGAACCAATTTAGTCTGATTCTTAACCCACTGTGCCACAGCTGGCTGTCATTCTTAAGAGGAAAAATCTGGATATCATTCACTTCCAAATTTATTTTCCATAATTTATCATTCCTCATAGAAAAAAAAAAAAAACCTTAAGAAAATAACGGAAGCAAAAGAGAGCTTAATTCTGACCCTTTCCTGCTTCTTGTTCTTAAGTAATTGTACTCAATTTCTAAAAATGCTTAGATCTCAGTAGGCAGCAATTTTATATATTGCAATGATAGCAACTTAATCCAATTAAAGTATTTTATAGAGACTGAAATTCTAAAAGTGCACAAGCAGAAATCTTTCACTATTTGGGCAGGTGGAGTAGGTAGTTTTTTCCAAAATCTATTCCTCAAATGCAAATAAAAATACTGATGTGATCACAGCCCCTTTTATCAATGTGTTGGTAAACACTTTTTAGTGAGAGAGAATCATAACATGTCTCTGAGAAAAACCAACAGAAATTTATCTATAAAGACAATTAGGATTCCAAAATTACTGCCCAATAGTGGAGTTACCATCAAGGCTCAGCAGGTCATAGTGTCCATGAGGAAGCTGGTTTGATCCCTGGCCTCGCTCAGTGGGGTTAAGGATCCACTGTTGCCAAAAGCTGCAGCAAAGTTTGCAGATACAGCTTGGATCCAGTGCTGCTGTGGCTGTAGCATAGACTGCAGCTGCAGCTCCAATTCAACCCCTAGTCTGGGAACTTCCATATGCCACAGGTGCAGCTCTAAAAAGGAAAAAAAAAATGCAAACTTACTGCCCAATTGTAATATTTTTCAAGCAATGAAGATTCGCAGAAGTTCTCTGGTTGCCTAGCAGTTAAGGATCCAGCATTGTCACTGCTGTGGCTTGAGTTCCATCCCTGGTCTAGAACTTTCACAACTTTCACAAGCCACAAGCAAGGGAAAAAAAAAAAAAAAAAAAAAGATTCACAAGTATAAAACTTTCCTCAGCAGAACAGGTGTTCTTTTGGACAGGAAGACACAGAGACCTTTATGGAGAATCATGTCACCAATATATAAAGTCCAAGCCCAACTAAGTTTGTGGCCTCAAGTTCCCATCACAGAATAAAACTGTATATATATATACACACACACATACACACACACAAATACACTCTACATATAGCATAATATTGCTCTATAAATATGATTTCCATTGTTTGCATGACTGAATAATGCAAATAGCCTAAACAATTGTTGATGAATATCTCGATATAAGAACATAAAATAGATGGTTTAAAGCATTAAGAACAAATTACTGTTATTTTATTTTATTGATCAATTAATTATGGTTAGTCTATGGTTTGGAGTAAAATCTACTTCATTTGGAATGAAGACAACAAACCTTAACTAAACAGTCACCCCATCAAAACAATAAACTTGGATTGCATCAAATTATTCCCTTCCTAGAGGTCAAGTGAAGAAAAGAATGGAAATTAAAGTCATGGGTCTATAATTTTTCTTATTCTTTGATAATATCAGCATACAGAAAGATTACAGGAATTAAAAATGAAGTACTTCATTATTTAAGAGTCTTTTTTTCTCTAAACTCAAAGAGAAAAAGATCTTTTGACAGTCAAAACTGAATGATCGGTGAGACAAAATGTGCTTCAAGTTTCATTATTTTAAAAAAATGGTGGTACGAAGAATTCATTTTCAAAGTTAGCTTTTAAAAGGGCAATCACAAATGACATATATATTAAATATAACATTTGAAATGAAAATAAAGGCACAAACCTTAATTTTACTTTAAATTATGTAGTTGATTAAAGTATAATTCATGATTTTTAATAGCAAAATCACAAAATAGAAATAATACCATTAACTGAGATTGAAAGAAAGTTAATTGTGGAATGTCAGTAGTAGTGAGGCAGCCTCTGTGACAGGCTACTAGGCAGAAATGAAGCTTTACTCTTATCAAAGAGCCAGGAATACACCCTGATGTACTGAATCATTTCACCTCAAAACTTCTATTATCCCCTTCTATATCAAACTAGACAGTATTAGCACATATTTTAAAATAAATAACATGTATTTAAAGCTTGCTGATTTTTGTTTAAGTGGCTTCTAAGGAGATAAATTTCATTCAGTACAGGATCTCTCAGAAGCTCACTGTTAGCTCCTTAAATTATCTAGAAGCATTAAAAATGAAGTATCAGTCAGTGGTTGCCAGGGGTTAGGTGGAAGGAGGAATAGGTAAGTGCAACACAGAGGATTGTGAAGAAAGTGAAAATATTCTACATGATACTAAAATGGCAGGCACACATCATTATATATTTGTTCAAATCCATAGCACGTACAACACAAGAAGCCTAATGTAAGCTATGAACTTTGGGTGATAAGCATGTGTCAGCGTGAGTTCATCATTTGTAACAATTACGCCACTTTAGTGGGGGGTATGGACAATGGGGGAGGCAATGTATATGGGGAGGCAGGGAGTATCAGGAAATCTCTATGCCTTCCTTTCAATTTTGCTGTGAACTTAAAACTGCTCTAAAAAATTGTCTTTTTAAAAGAAAGAGAATCTCAAGAAAGCAATGCGCACTGTTTGTTTGCTTGATCCTTTTCATAAATAGTCCAGTTGAGGGAAGGGGCTTCTGAACTCTCTGCACACAGTTCTAATAGTAGTGTTCATATAAGAAGTAATGCTCAAATAACACAAAGCCTTTTATCCACAAGAAAATCCACAAAGTGATCATATCATAATACAAAATTATCAAGTATATTTTTTGCTCTACAAATATTTGTCCATTATTTTATAAGGCTAGATATACATAAATGGAGCAGAGTGACTCTCTATGAAATTGAAGTACAAAATTCCATTCAGCAGAGATGTTTTGTATAAGAAATTTTCATGCATAGTAACTTAATCATCAAAAAATACGTATTTTAGAAGTTTTCAGAGTCTGATGAACGACTGTATTCACTCAAATTGATCCAAGATAGTTTCTACAGCCTCCAAACAATTTAATTAATTCCAAGAGTAAAGAATGCCACTCTCAGGCCAAGTATAGTAAAAGCAGTGTTGATTTTAGTGTACAGGTCACAAAATCAAATATACATCTCGGGTTTTTAGAGCTCAGCTCTCCAGGAAGCCTTATCAAAATTACTTTTGATGATGAAGTGCCAAAGCTCAGAGCTACTGACAGAAGAAAGTAGTATGATGGGCATGTAGAGGTGGACCCTGACATGGGAGAGCTGAATTAAGGAAGGCACCAGGATAATACTACAAAAAGAGGAGGGATCAAACAAGAAATAACTGTTCCAAATAAAGAGGTGACGGGTGCGAGAAACATTTCAGACTTCCCTCCAGAGCCAGACTCCTGATATGGTAATTTCCAACTAAGAAGAACGATCAAGCATTTGTGTGGCAAGGCATTAAGATGCTGAAGAGAGTAAGTAAGAGGGAAGAACCAACGGCTATATAAAAATAAATCAAGTCAGGTTTTAAATCAAAATATATGACTATTTTTTTATAGACAATATACTGGAAAAGTTCTATTAGAACTCACTTTCCAGTTTCCCCCTGCTAACCTGATTTCCCTATGGTGCTGATGTGACTCAATTCAACAAACTTTTTTCCACCTCTACAGGTGCAAGGCACTGTCCTTGGGGTGAGGTGGGAGGCAATCCTGGAAGATTTAAGAATGAATTAGACATGAACAAGCAATGTGCTCTTCGTATAATAAAAGAGATAGATATATACCCAACTAATGAGTTGAACTATGCAAAAGTTCCATAAGAAATATAAGGTAATAAATCAAGGAATAATTAATCTTTAGCTATGTTCTAGAAGAAGAACATTAATTACAACTGCACCCTAAGTCCTATTCTGATTTATAAAAATGGGTGGCTGTGACATTTCACAGTCTTATAGCAAATAACAAGGGTGACTTTGGGAACAATTCCTTAGTCTCAGCAGACTCAGTTTACTAATCCAGAAAGTAAAGGATTGGATTAAATCATTTTAGCTTGCCTTTTATTCTAAAAACTTTCTATTTTTACTTAAGTGCTATTAGAGGGGGGGAAGGAGAGTTTAGCATAGCAAACATGAATAGGGAAAAAAATTCCTAGAGATGACCAGATTCTAAAGTTATTGGCATTCCTCTTCTCATGTACAAGCTAAGATAGGGTCAATTGAACTTTGCATGTTTTCAGAATTTTTTATGTTCTCAAATCACTGGCCTTTAAGCTCCAACGAGATCCACCTCCAGGCATTTGCACCGGTAAGTGAACATTCTAGTTGACATCAGGGAAGGCTTACTGAAGAATGGTGACACATTCAGCAACAAGGCTGGTGGCAATTAGACCCAAGATGGAGAAATACTTTCTTTTTTTTTCCTTTCTTTGTTTACCCATAAGAGTCTTCCTTTCGATTTAACCTTTCATGCCTTAATTTAGCTGTAAGTTGGAAAACCTAGATTTTGGTAAAGGAAGAAGGGCAGATTTCCTATTTACAGTAGCATCAATTGGCTGAGTTAGCCTGAGAAAGGAAATACAAGATAAATGCATGTGAAGCTATTTCCACATGCACTGTTCAAAGGCCACTTCCAAAATACTTTTACTTCCTCAGTGCTTCAAATAAACTACGAGAGAGCTTTCTAATGACCTTAGTGAAAAAGGAAAAAAAAAAAAAAAGACACTCATATGATGGAGGCAGATATATGCAGATATAGATGGGTACATCGGCTGCTTTAAGTATTACCTAGTACTTGCCTAAAACTTGGATGTAAATAAAGAATTAATTCTGGATTTCTGGTGATATTAAGAAAAAAAAATAGATGTGACCTATTAAGTTTAGCATAGACTGGTGTATAAAATTTCAAAAACATCCCGATGTTTATTCCAAAACACTTAAGTCAAAATTTACTAAGAGGCATGCTATTCTGAGTATTTAAGTTAACATTCTTCTCCACTCTTGGTAGAACTGCCTCTAAGCTTGACACTTAACTTTGAGATACTTCTTCATGGGCTTCTGATACAATATATTCTGTCTTTCTCTCCATCTTTCTGACAAAGCCGGACTATTGTCCTTCACTTCCCAATAATCCCAATACTTTACTCTCTCCTGAGCAGTCTTGCCCTATGTCAACCTTGATGCATTAGCTAATTCACCCATTTTACCCTAAGAAGAACTATCTATAAATCACTCTAGCCCAATTAGACTTGACATCTCTTTCTCTCAAGGTTATAAGAAGCAGGAAGAAAATACAGTAAGGACTACATTTATTGATAGTTATAATTGGTCTAACTTTAAAGTAACTATAAATACAAGCAAAAAAAATCAATATTCAAGTGGCTGCTATCATAATTCTAAGATGGTAACTCTATCACTAAGCTCAACCTAGTTTCCTAAAAGAGTAAAAATATTTTACCTCTGTTGATTATCATTTATATAATCATTCATTAGCTGAGCATGGAAGAAAAATATGTATTATGTTTCCTTTAATTCCGTGAGATCAATAACAATGATACAAATTATTAATCAACCTCTGATGATTTACTATTTATGCCACTGGCTAGTTCATAATAGTCTGAACTAGCTTTTTCAATAACTAGTTTTCCTCATTTGTTCTTATTTTCTCTCCTGAAAGTAAAAGATACCGTCATCTTTAACATCAGCAATAAACATTTTTGATAAGTTACTATCAACATGCTATGTGCTAGAAGCTGAAGATGTAAAGATATAGTAACTTTCATAGAGTTTAAAGTACACTTGATTAAAAAAGAAAAGTAAATACATGAAAATGTAAATAAAACAGAAGGCAAAATAAACTGGCCAATGAGTGCCCTTAAGAGGAATATGGGAAGTTCCTGTTGTGGCTCAGCAGGTTAAGGACCTGACACTGTCTCTGTGAGTATGCGGATTTGATCCCTCACCTTGCTCAGTGGGGAAAGGATCTGGCATTGCCTCAAGCTGTGGTGTAGGGAGCTGCAAATGAAGCACGCATGCGGGTTTGCCAAGGCTGTGGCATAGGCCTCAGCTGCAACTCCAAGTCAACCCCTAGCCCTGGGAATTTCCACCTGCAATTTGAAGGTGCAGCCAGTTTTTTTTTGTTTTGTTTTTTTTTTGTTTGTTTGCTTGTTTTTTGTTTTAAAGTAACATGGGATTGTGAAGCGCAAAGAAGTCTCTAAACACATGGAGCATCAAAGACAGCATAACAAAGGAGAGACAACTCAATCTGGACCCTACTAGAAAATGAGTAGAACCTAGTTAATAACCAAATAAACATCAATGTATTGAAGAAAAACTAAAGAGTTTGGGCATTTTGGAAAAAAGAAACACAATGTGGGAACAATAGATTACAGGAAAGGTGCTGTGAAACCAAAACCAATCCAACAGACCAGGGGAAGAACATGCAGGCACTTAACTTCTCAGGAGTCAAGGATATTTATCACTTGCTATGATATTCATGTGGCCTCACTAGCTTTTGGAACAGCTTCGCTCTTAACATTTGAACAATTTATTGCCTAATTATTTCACTTGCCCTTTGGAGGAGTCTCTCTGCAGGACACTTTGAGAGTGAGAGTACAAAAAGTGGGCCCTTGGAAAGGCATTCCCCCCATTGCATTAAAAGCAAAATAACCTTTTATCAAATGCTTTGTGACCACTTAGAATATTGAATTTGTATTTTAATCATGGAGTTCAACAGGATTATAGCCAGTGGGAAGGACTTAATTACAAATGATGTCTTTCTCATGGTTATACCCACAATCCCAAGGGATGCTTTAATGAAGTTGTGAGCCCTCAGACAGGGAAGGTCAAATGGCTTTCCTCCCTACCCCCATCCTGGTAGTGCACACAGCTGCACCTTTTCCCTAGCAGATGTTCAACCAGGTATGATACTAGCCTGAGGCAAAAATTCCAGGAAATATAAACTCACAGGGAAGTTCTCTGAAATTTGGTAGATAATAGAGCAGCCTCTTCAGAGTTTGAAAAGGAGATGAATTTAGGTAATCTCCATTTGAATATAAATGTATATTTTATTAGAAGTGTAATATGCCAGAAGGAATACCACTCTGCTTGCAAATGTATTACATATTAAAGATTCATGATATTTTATATGGATATTTTTTTAAATGTTGAAAACGTTCCTGCTGTGTTTATACTATGCACATATTTAAGTTGGTATTAGGTTAAGCCCAATGAAATTGCCTTTTTTGGCAAGTCAAAAATGGTTGAATATTCCATTTTGTCCAGTTCAGCTTGGTTACTCAAATTGCCTACAATTAACCAAAGAATGCAGTTACATTTTATAACACCATTCTGGCCAATTTTTCATTCTTAAAAAAATACTTTTGCATTATGCTAAAGGTCTTTTCAATATCCATTAGCTCTAAATTGGTATTTGCTTTTCCAGAATCTTGATTTTCCACTTTAATTTCTGGGCTCTCTGTCTCTAGCACTTAGCCAGGTAATTTGAGGTAAAACCTTACACGCATTTTAAGCACATAAGTTATTTAAAAATTAATACTGAAGAAAATGTTCATTTTTTTTTCTTGAAACTTAAGAAAGCTGGTTTCCCTGCTTTCTCCAGAACCCGGACAAAATACCTCATTATTCCAGCAAAGATCTGTTTTCTGAAACAGAGCAGGACCCTGTGGGCCCCTCCTGGGTACAAATCCTTTCTGTGTTCCCAGTTTCTTCTTTGAAGTAAATAGGCTTCACTCAGCCTCCTAGACCTTCTCTGAGTTCCGAAGGGCAGATTCTAACCAGGGAAGTAAGGGAATGCAGAAACAAAGGAGGCTCAGTCAAGACAGTCAAAAGGCAAGAGTGTAGCAATGGGGTAGCATCTCCCCCCACCCCCTCAACAATATCTTTGAGTTCTTCTTCCTGTCCCCACCCAGGTGGAGGACGGTAATTTCAGGCTGAGCGCAAAGTTACTGGAAGCACTGCCCTCTACCTTACTACCAACCAATCACACATCCTACAGCCCCCACCCCAACTTTTGCCTATAAAATCTCCCTGCAAACCATTGGGGAGTTTGAGGTTTTTTAACCAAGAGCTACCCATTTTCCTGGCCTGCAATAAACTTTCTCTGCTCCAAACTCCTAATACTTATTTGGCTTCACTGTGCATCAGGCACATGAACTTGCATTCAGTAAGTAACACTGCCACATGAATCATTAGTGTTAACAATTAGAAGGAATCTTCATACACAGAATACCCTTTTGATATGGTTTTCCTTAAAAAGATTGGATCTTCTAATATTTTTCTACAATTTACACCTTTGTATAATTATTTAGTCATAAAAACAGATTCATATTTGCTTAGTTACCTGATTTTTTTTTTAGGGCCACACCCATGGCATATGGAACTTTCCAGGCTAGGGGTCGAATCAAACTACAGCTGCCAGCCTACACCACAGCCACAGCAACGCCAGATATGAGCCAGTTCTGTGACCTACACCACAGCTCATGGCATCACGGGATCCTTAACCCACTGAGCAAGGCCAGGGATCAAACCGGCATCCTCATAGGTACTGGTCAGGTTCTTAACCGGCTAAACCCCAAGGGGAACCCCCGATTTGATTTTTTAACCAAAATTTATTGTAATGACTTTGCCCTGATGCATAATTATAATGATTGATCAAAGTAATGTATTCCTCTATAATGTTGAAAGTACATTAATTAATCAAAAAGATCTTTTTAAAGACTTTAAAGCTAATTCCAACGTAAATTTAAGATAATCATACACCGTATGAAGCTCCAAAATGAGTAGAAATGTGTATAATATCAATAAATATATCAATACCAATAAAATTAAACACACACTGTCAACAGGCTAAGGATTTGTGATTTTAAAAAACTGTGCTAGAGCTCTCAACAAAAATTAGTATTGGGCTGCACCCCACAGGCCTGCAAACCTTTCTTTGAATAGCCTCAAGACCTAAGAGGTTGGTGTCCGCATCACAGACAACAAGGGTTTAATGCACGGGGGTGGGGGGGGGGATCTTACATGTTGGAAGCAAGGTCATGGAGCAACACCCCAGCCTGAGCAGCAGACGGTTGGCAGGACATGGCAGCCATCTTCACTCCTGGAGGAAGGGGCCGTTACCAGTTATAGAGGGAATTGAAGTCTGGTTGGCTCATCAGTTACCAGGGAAACCATCCAACGATCACACCCCTCACCACCTCAGATAAGCTATCCAGGTGGAGGTGTTCTAATGTAAAGATTAGAACAATGACCAGCTGGGTCTAGAGGCAAGCGTGTAGGAAAGTCAGTTAAGTGAGTGGGTATAGGTGAAGCAGGCACTGGTCAGGCAGGGGAGGTACAGAGAGCAAGAAAACAGACATCTTGAGTGGCCTGACCAAGCAACTTGCAACTAGACAACTGGAAAGGGGAAGTAGGAAATAAGAGTAAGGGAGGACTGACAAGATAACCCTGGAAGCCTGTTTCAATTGGTAGGCTTTATACCTGAAATTAAAAATATATATACATATATAGTTTTTTTTCCTAGTGTAACTCACTGTGGTCTGACAAAATCACAAAACAGGTGGTTTTACACGGCTAATAAACAATTTTTGAAGAGAATGCATTTCAATCTCTTCATGTTCTGCTGGAATAAGTGGATGGAGCAGACCACAAAATAAAGAACAAGTGCCAACCATGAGTGGGCTGATCTGATTTACTTCCCAGGCAACTCCCACAGATTAAGTGTATAAACCAAGGGAACAAGAACAGTACTTAAATTCTATTTATATGATTTCATAGCCACACACCACCAGTCTCACCACCTTTATGGAGCTTTAATATAAAAAAGTAGGATATTTGTTTTTAAATCTAATTCCTTTATGTTCCTTAAAATACAAACCATCCTGAACATTTACAAGAAACAGCATAAAAAATCTTCGCAGGTGAAAGGAAGAGATGTATCTTATTTTATCAGCAGTTAATGTGGGGGCCTACAGTATAACAGCTGTCTCAATAGCCAGTAAATTAACGACCTAAAATTGCAAAGCCTTGAGAGCCTGTTCCCTGTGAAGACAAGCAGAAAAAAATGAAAAGAGGCGCCTTGCCAGGGTTTTGGAATTACAAGAAAGGTGTTGAATTGCCTGTTGGAGGATTCATTTTTAATTATTTCATTTCGACTCTGTCTTCATTTAGCGAGACTTTGTGGGTGTTTGGTTTGTCTTTGGAATAAAATCTTTCCAAGAGGCACGTGTTAATTTACCAAAGACACGAAAAGCAAGGGTGAGCCTCGGGGCAGGAACCGGTGAACTACATCAGGGGAAACTGGAAAGAAGCCTGAAAAAAAAAAAAAAAAAAAAAAAAAAAAAAAAGCCACCTCTCTCCCTCCTCTCTTCTGTGAGGAAGCAGCCAACAAGGCTTGGGTTTTATCTCCAAGACAATAGCGCCACTCGCCGCCTGGGGCGCAGCTCCTGCCCCTGCCTTTCCAAGCTTTTGCCCCACGAGCTCGTCTGCCCTAAATTACCAGCTCCACCAGCATCCCTGCCTCACTGGTCCCGCGTGGCTCACCTGCACCACTGTCCCATTGGCGCCTCTACCCTTGCCCCACCAATCCCTCTGCTCCTTCAGTCCTCTGTGCCGCGAGACCTCTGCCCCACCTGTCCCCTTGCCTCTCCAGACAACCAGTTGAGCAGTGGCAGTCGTGACCAGCCAGCCCGCAGTCCTGCCTGCGCCTCTCAAGCAGACAGGCGAGAGCAGGGAGCGGGGCTGCGATGCCCTGACTCCTCCCCGCGCCCCACGCCCGGCGCCGAAGGGTGCCCTGCACTCCAGGCTCTCCAGCTGGCCAGCCTACGTCTCGCCTCCTCCCTGGCTGAGGGCCTCTCGAGCTTGTTTGCCTGTCCTCATCCCGGGGCCAGCCCCACTCCCTCCTCCCGGCGGCTGCAACAGCCGTTTGCTTCCTGCGGCGTGTTTCTTTTTTTCCCCTTCTAGGCTCCATCAAAGGTGGCTCTGTTATTGAAATATGAAGCCATTTCCTCTCCAAAACCCTTGGTTACTCAAGGCGGGAATCAATGGACCTATATACTCTCCCAGGAGTTATAAATAAATGTCTATTTGTTCAGAAGGCGTTTTCCCGCGTGTCCCAGCATCTTCCCCAGTCGTTATTTTAGGGGCTTGTGTGTGTGTGTGTGTGTGTGTGTGTGTGTGCGCGCGCGCGCGCGCGTTCCCTGTGCCCATCTGGTTCTAATCCTGGGTAAGGATCTATAAGCCAACCCCACCCATCCTGTCTGCCCCTCGCATTCTTCTCTCTATAAATAAATCCAGGTTCTTTGAGATCTGGCATCCAGGAATACAATAGCAGTTGTTTGCGAACAGAGATTCAAAGCCAATATTGATATCGACTGAGTCCAGAAAGTACACTTCTGGCAGTTTGGTCAAAGAGCACCTCAAGTTTAGGAAGATTTATCCGCTGTTGTCATAATTAACCTTTCTACCTGATTACCCTGGATCTACTTCGGAGAGAGGGAGGCGGGAAAGCAAGGACCTCTCCTACATTTGAATTTTCCTTTTAATTAGAGGCTAAAAAAGCAAATGGCAAACTCACTGCCCTAGCTTGTCTGCCTCACACCGCTGCCCCCACGGTCATTCCACAAGCCCCTTGCGCCATCCCCTCTACACCGACCCAAGAGGTGTGGTGTGGGTGGGGGCTTGTGGTTGTAGCTGCCGCTTTGCCTGAACCCTCGAGCGGGTTACTCTGGGATCTGAGCAGAGGGGAAAGTCATCTAAGAGGCTGCTGTTTCACAGGGTATGGGCACAGAGCTGCCCCTCCCTTCCTCCCTGAAGTTTGCATGAAGTGCACGTTAGGCTGTAATTAGGGGATCTGGGAGGAGAACTTTCCTGGTGACGCTTTGCTTTTCTTCTGCTCTTGGTGAGAAAGTGCCTCCTTCTTCCCAGGACCAGGACCTCTGCCATCCAACGCCACAAAGAGACATTCTGCGCGCGCACACACGCGCGCGCGCGCGCGCACATACACACATTCACTCACACACACACTCACACACGGGCACACACACTTGCCCAGAGACAAACTTAAGGTGAGAGGAAAGAGCGCTAGCTTCACTTGATCTCCAGGCTCCAACTTCAGCAGGACTTGAGAGCATCTGAACTTCTGGATTTTAGGACAAGGTAAAACTTCCACAAATCTTTTACTCTTTTGGTCAACCCTTGATGCCTCTAAGGTTTCAGAGAGCAGTACATATCATAATATATGTATACATTAAAGCAACTTTTCTTATTATTTTAATTTTCTTTTGATTTTAACATGACCTCAACCTAAAAAAAATTCATAGTGTCAGATAAAATACTGTACTCTAATTAGCAAGCTGAGTCTAGATTGGGGCAAGTATTAAGTCTAGTATCCTCTCTTTTGCTGGTGCTACTATAAATCTGGTTGATATGTGGTTTCCAAGTGGCGGCTTTTCCATCTGTATTTCAACAAGTGTTTTTATAGCACCTGAGATTTAAAAAAAAAGTATAGACTGAAGGAAGTGCTCAGAAGTGAAGCGGGGATGTCTATTCCAGATTTATGAATTTCCTTTTAGAGAATATGTAGGTTTATGTGAAAAAGAAATTACTGTAATCATAGGTAATACCTGTTAGATTGATAATCTTTGAGATGGGTTACCAATTTGGTCCAGGCTTCTCATCTAAATGATGAAATGAAGATCATAGAATGATGATGCTTTTCAGAAATAGAATGATGTTGATGGATAATTTTAACACACTAAAAATCTTTAAGTCACGATTGGTAAGATTATTTTTTTAAAAGTTGCTCAAAGGAATTATTTATGTTGAGACTGTTCACCACCCTGAGCAAATCTGAACTCTTTGGGGCCTTAATGAGGTTGTTTTCTTCCACTGAATATGACTGTTGTGTTCAAAATATGATGGTTTGTTATTTTGAAAATAAATTGTTTTATTTTCATTTATCCCTGGAAAAATACACAAAGTGGCCAGTACATTTGGGAGTTTTTTAGGGTGGAAAGTGTTCCTGTACATGTTCCAGCGTGATGTCATAAAATCAAACATACTGGCTGGCTTCTTGGAAGCTAACGGTTCTTAAGAAATAAAACCTGTGAATTAATTTCTAAGTGAAATGGAATATTTATCCTTTACAAATGTAGTTTCTGGTAACCATTTCTATTTGATTATTTCAGTGTACTAAATTTGCCATAATTTTATACACATCTCAGCGACTTCAATATTTTAATGGAATCCTAAAATGGGAATATTGTTCTACCAAAAATATACCATAGCAGTTCTCTTTGGATAACTTTTAGTGTGGTATTTCTTAATCCTTACATCAATTTCTAACTTGAGTTCCATTTATTTTTACAAATAAGGAAGTTGTTCTTTCATTCAGTAAAAAGGGAATGTATGCCAAACAGCCTATTGAGCATTCAAGCTCGAGTCTTTAGTCACTTTAGGGCTCTCTGGTGTTAATAATTTAATTTTTAAGCTAAGAGAATGATTATATGTTTGGGTAACCTCTTCACAATGTTGGAAACACCATAAAAAAATAAGAAAACTAGATAAGGAGAAGTAGTTTTGTTTAAATGTAACTAAAGGAGCAGGAGAAAACCAACAACCTCCAGACAACTGGTCTCCAAAGATAATGTACCCAGAAACCAGTATTGCAAAGAGAAGCGCTCAGTGGGCCTGGACTTTCTAGGAGAAACAAGCAAGAGGAGAACATTATGTTCCTATAAAGTGAGCCATTTATTGTTGGCTAGGTCCTGTCTCTCAGAGGAATGACTGACACTGTGATTTAGAAGAACTGAAGATACTTTCACAGAGAAGAATCAATTCATTATATCCCTAGTGGTTTCACTTCCTTTTCCTTCCTTTGGGGCCAGTAACACATCCAGTATAAATATGTTCAGCGTACGCAGAAAGATGCTTTATGAATAGATGGTCTGCTAAACAGTCCTGCCTTTTAGCATCTTGGAGGTGGAATGTCGGTATTTTCTGAGGAGTTGAAGAAGTCTTTGCATCTTAAGGGAGCACAGCACTTCATCTTTGTAAAGAGAAACAAGAGTCATATTCAGAAAATAACTCCCTTTTTCACAAAATACGAGGACTGGTTTCTTTTCCTTTCCTTTTGCCCTGTGTGTGTTTTATTTTCCAGATTACATTTTTTAAGATAGTGGTATTCTACCAATTAAAATTCCAGCGAAATGCAAAGCAAAATTGAAAATAAGCTTTGCATTATACTCTTCTGTTGCCTCTAGTTAATTTTCTAATCTCCTGTATCCATCAAGTAACCACAGTACTTAGTCCATGTTATTTAAATGTACTTAGTATGTTATTTAAAGGTAACTGACATGTTGTTACAGAAAAATGGAAACCTGAATAGTCTTAGGATTTAATCAATAGTGTTTAGGGAGGATTATAGGAAACAGCTGCTTAAAGAAATATTAGGTGTAGAGTGGATGCGATGGTATAAATTAATAATGCAGCTCTTTATTTACACTATGAATGGGAGGGTCTGTGAGGTTCCTTGTGTGAAACATGGTCCCTGTGTGCCACCTAGTGGATGAGTCAAAGAACGCTCTCTCACCAGGCTCTTACTAAAAAATTCTGGGATTTCCGTTCTGCTGACACAGAACACTAACTGCAGGCCTGATTTGGGGGTAGTTGCTCAGAGTAGAAAATACAGCAAGTGACTTTTATATTATTTAGAAACCAAGGCACCACTTAACAGTTGATTAAATTCCCAGTGGTTGCATTTAAAATCAGTTTACTCTTTACTGATAATTCATCATCAACTTTCTGCCTCCATGAGGATATGGCTTAATAACTGTGACTTGCTTCTAATATAAGATTTGTTTTTTACAGAGATGTCAGGACCTAGCTCAAAAAAGTGCAGGAAGAGTTTGCATCTTGAATCACTTTTAAAAGGAAATAAATCACTGTAAAATTTTCTGTTACTAATTTATATGGATAAATAATGATTTGCACACAGATACTGGCACTTATTATCACATATTCTTCAGATTTAAAAAAAAATTAAATATAAAAGGAGAGGAGTAAAACTTGCTTTGGGGTAATGAAGTATGTTTTACAAAATATTGTTCTCAAACACTAAGAATCAGCATGTGGAAAAACTTCATCTATCCCTGTGGTTCATGTGCAGTTTTGAAGCAAGATCATCAATTCTATTAAATTGATATGAGAAAAAAAAATCTTAAGCAAGAACAATTACAAGGGACCCCACTATTTGAAAGAAGCATCAGGGTATCCTAAAAGACTAATCCATCAGAATATTGCCCTGAGACTTTTGAAAAACTTTTCCCCAGGAAATATATGAATTATTACTCCAAGTGGCTCTTTGCAAGATATATAACTAAATGGCAGGAGTGCCCAGCCCATCAGCATTAATCAAGACAGAGGTCTGAAATTCAGATTGAAAGGAAAAATGCCTCAGTAGGGGAAAAAAATTAATTTGTTACTTGCTGAGCCCTGGAGGTGTAATCTACAAATCGAGTTAGGCCTGCTCGTGTGGAATGAAAGTTTCCTGTTTAGGGGACTCTGGTTTTGTGTAGAGCAGTGAGACCTACTCTGGGAAAAGAGAGCTGCTCATTAAGCCTTCCTTCATTAATGCCACAAAATTATAGCCTGAATTGATCAGAGGTAATGTCTGGAATCAACATCAACAATCATGTAAAATAAAGCACATTATCTTCATTCTCATTTCCCTGGAGTTATTATCCACCAGAAACACACACCGTTCTGCTAACAATTTCATCTGATCATCCTTGTGATTTAGCATGAATCACGGATTTGTTCTAGTGAGAGACTCCCTAAAAGTCAGAGGTCCTCAAAGTAGAGATTTAGTCCTGGCTTGGAAAACCATCACAAGAAGTTTTAATGGTTTCAAATGACTTGATCTTAGAGAAGAACAAACTCTACAAGAGAGATCCAGCCAAGCTCTGGGAGAGGCTCTGATGCTACTGGGTTCATGGCTCTATTGCAGCTCCACAAAAAGGCTTTTTCCAGTGGTGGAGCCCTAGAGGGGGCTGGCTGGGACTTAAGAGTCCTAGCTAGGTTCAGATGAAGCCAGATTTGTTTAAAATGCCAAATGTTGCTGGCTATTTTGAGCTTCTATCTATTGTTATATAGCTCAGTAGGGGATAGGGTAGTGATAACTGAGGTGGGGGTATTGCTAGAAGGCCAGGAAGCTATTTGCAAAACAAAAACCAACAAAACAAACAGTGAAAAATCACAGTCGTTCAGGAATGGGTTCTGAGTCTTGTAAGGGTAGCAGAAATCACCCCTTTTGTCGACCTAGCTTACCCCAAAGAGAACACAATTGACCTAATTGGTTCCTAAATTCTAATGACCATATGCCACTTCCATTTACTGTATTAAACAAAATCCAATTACGTTAAATACCATTCAATTATTTTTATGCTAAATCTAGATATCCCTGAACTTCACAAAGCATCATGGTGGCATATCAAAGGAGTGTAATCAAAGAAAACATAAATAAATCTGAAACAACTACTAAAACATGCCTATCCTTATGTCGTGTGTCAAACATATACTGGGAAACATTTAAATGAATGATTTTGATCAGTGTTATTTTTATAAAGTCAAAGCGAATTTTCACTGCTTTTCTTCCTCCAGTTAGTTTTCCAAAATCTATAATCGGCATTGATGTTAAAAGTTCTGTGAAACCAATTGTAAAGTACCTGAGCACACATTTTTAAAAGATGTCATCTTTGTCCCATATGTTGAACATGCTGGCTAATTTCTGTGTTTGCCCTCTGCAACTCCCTGTCTTCTGCCTTCAGTACCTTGATTTAAAGGGGTTCAGGACCAAATATGTGGATTCTCATTGCTCTGTTCCTCCAGACACAAATATTTGGGGAAATCTCTTCTTTTGTCCAACCTAGCTTAACCCAAAGAGAACACAATTGACTTGATTGGTTCCTAAATTCTAACGACCATATTCCAATTCCATTTACTGTATTAAACAAAATCCAGTTACGTTAAATACCATTCAATTATTTTTATGCTAAATCTAGACTTCTCTAAACTTTTCTCCAAGTTTTATGGATGTTTCAGCTTAGGCTCCACCTATGCGATGTGAATTTTTCTCATTTTTGCTCTCTTATTTGGAATTTGGGAATCACCTCAATCAATGATTCATGCGTGCATTTGTTCATTCAACAAATATTTTTTATTTAATTATTGAATATTTGCTATTGGCTAGGCACTGCACTTGCTCTACATGCTGGGCCCTTACCATAAAAATTGATTCTAAATAAATCAAAAAGGCCACAGTGATGACAGTGAATATACAATGTTGCAAGATCCTGAGGTACCTCTTGAGTAATAGAAAGGACCACAATGTTCTCACCTCATGGTTTATGCATTAGGAGTATTTTGAGCATGCATCTTTAAAATCATTTTCCTTTGTTGGCCATCTCCTTGCTGAGTGAATAAGAGCTTTGTTTCTTGGATATGTGGGCACAGATGGGCCTGTGGGGACAGCTCTGACACTCCAGAACCCCAGGAGGACAAGGGTTCCAATGATCTGCCTATATGGATGAGCAGGAAAAGCAAAAATTCATTTGCACACAGTTGCTGTCCACCAGTCTGGAACTAAAATTCGGACTGAGCACAGAGTGATATAGTGCTGACCATTTGCACCAGGCTCCATGCTAGGTGTTATAGACAAACTGGCTGAAGGAGTTTGCAAGCCAGTGGAGAAGGCAGATAGACACACGTCATGAATCACAGGTAAAATGTGCCAAGTAGGTGAAGTTCGCCTTCCTAAGTCCCCTGGGTCTCTTTCCTGTGCACTTAGACAAACTTTCCACTCACCTCTACCTCATAAACATGGACACTCCAAGCACCCCCCACCCCAGAGGATCTGAAACTTCTCTGTTTATTGACTTCTTGACTGACTGATTGCACCTACGTGTGAATGAGCTGCACTCATGCATTTGCATGTCAAGCTGTTTATCTCTTTAAAGTAAATGTTTTGTTTTCAGTGGAAAGAATTTCAAGCATCTGGTGGAGGGATGCTGTCACATCCTTCCCCCACAGTGCCGCATTAAGCCCATTTCATTCTCCATGGTCTTCAGTCTCTGCTATCCCCATTCTACAGGTGAGGCCAGAGAGACTCCCTCAAGGCCTGGTTCCAGAAATGTGCAGGACCTTGGGTCCTGTTACCCCATGGCTCCTTTTACCTGGGCCTGATCAACTTGTCCTTCCACCCTCCCCACAGTGCTTTACCCTGAGTATCCCCTCTCCCACCCCAAGGAGTCTCCCAGGTGGTCTGCTTAACCCTCCTGATCTCTTTGCTTGGGTCCTCTCAGCTCAGTTAACATGAGAAGCTATAGGTATTCTATCTGTCCAGGCTCAGCAACACAGGCATGGTAATGAAGGGCTGAGAGGAGATGGCCAACGAGGGAAAATGATTTTAAAGATGCATGCTCAAAATACTCCTAATGCAAAAACCATGAGGTGAGAACATTGTGGTCCTTTCTATTACTCAAAAGGTACCTCAGGATCTTGCAACATTGTATATTCACTGTCATCACTGTGGCCTTTTTGATTTATTTAGAATCAATTTTTATGGTATAAAGAGAAGGGCCCAGCATGGAGAGCTAGCACAGTGGTTTTAGAAAGATGTGTTCATCACTCTTTAAATTGTTGGGGCTAATGACCTAGGTTGAGAGAGTTGGTTTCCTTCCCCTACTTTCCGGAAGCTTGGAAAAAAGGAATCTTTGTTCTGCATTATTCACCCAGCTGGGGGATATGCATACCTAACATTCAGTAGGTGCCCTCTAAATGCTTACTGTTGTTTCATCAGTGCCTAGTGCTGTGCAAACAGGAGGCTTGAGGGGGGTCTCCCTGCCTTTTCTTCCAAGTGCCTCTATTTCAGATGTCTAAACACCTCTCAATCCCAGGCTGGTCCCTGACTCTGCCTTTGTTTCCTTATTGGTCTTCGTATCTTTCAATGTCATCAAATTCATGAACTCTCCTCAGACTTAAATAATAATTATTGGTATAAAATTAATGATGTAAATAACATTAATTGATAATTTTAATAAATCTCTCACTTTAAGGAAATTGAGATTGGAGGGGGAAAAAAAATGAGTTTAGAATGGACCTGAAAGAGTATAGGCACCATCTAATAAGGATATATTAATTGGATGGGGGGGAGAAGGCGAGGAGAATGTGAATGTTTCAAGGGCAGAAGGTAACATGAAGAGAGATGCAACTGACTAAGGCTGGGAAGAAAGGAAGGATAAAAGTTTCTGGGAGAAAATGGTGAGTCTAATTTAGGAAGCACCCATAGGACAGCCAAGATCCTATATATGAACTGAATGTATATATTTAGGCACAGTGGGGAAGTCATGGCTAGAACTGAGGTTTAGAAATCTTTGGTATTAAAATGGTAACTGAAAAGCATATGGAAGAGAAAGGTGATCATTCCAGCTAGGAACAAAGGGAGAAACAGTTAACCAAGAACTAAAACCCAGGGGAAAATTGCTAAGAATCAGTTTCCCATTATTCATACACGATTTTAACTTTCATTTTATCAGCTATAAATGTCCACTGAGATGGATGACATCAATGTTTTCATAACTCTTATATTTTGTGGTCTTAGTCCTCTGCAAAGAGAAGGTGCCAGACATGTTTGTTGAATTAAATCAAATTAAAGTGGCATTTCTAAGACTTCATGCTCTAATGACAGATTTTCATAATGATAACCCTGAACATGGGTAAGACCCCAAAATGTCTGAATTGTAGTTATTCATTCAATTTGGTCCAATACTGAGCTAGCTTTAAATATATGTTGTTGCATCTTGTTGTTTAAAAATCAGTAATCAATGTGTGGTGTAGATGGTAATTCACTAGAGTACTTGATTAACCTTAGCCCATGTTGTTTATCTTAACATATAAATAAGTTCGCCACAGAATGCAGCCTAGTTCAAGTCCACATACAGTTCTTTTCCTAGTTCCTTGGTCCTGAAGACCTCTAAACCTTAGGTTGGATTTGGAGCCCAGAATCCTGGATTTCTTAGGTTTTCTCAGCAATTCACTTTTTCTCCTAGTTCTTCTCCTTCCTGTTGCTATTATTAGAGTTGCCTTGTAACACATATCAACAAACTGCGTACTTTTTAGTATAAGCGTGTCCCAAATATTGCCTGGTACTACTTTTACTAAAGAGATTATTCACTGTTTATCTGAAGTTCAATTTTAACTGGATATTCTGTATTTTCCATTGGCTAAATCAGATAACTCTACCCCCCACACACAAATTGTGTTACTATAGCTACAATATGGGAAGCAAGAATTTCTTGAGACTATGAACACTTTCCTTGTAAAGGTCAACAAGAGAAATTACTGAGTGTATGTTCACTAATATATTAATAAATGTATTAAAAACAAACTGTAAATAAAATTATCTGACTACAATATGCCGATCAAGATGCAAATTTATAAAATACTTATAACTACTGTGTGATATACTAATAGCTATCTTAAGAATGCCATAAATGTGTATCAGTGATCATGTGTTTTAGTTTATTTAAAATACTTAAAAATAATGTATATGTTAAAAGAATAAAACTTTAATTTTCACATTTTCAAGTTGGCAAAGTGATAAAACAAATAATTATTTTTAAATAAAAGACCATAGGTTTAGAAAAAATTATATAATGTACAATGGCTATAAACTCATATTTTAACTGTAGAATATCTGAAAAGAATTTTTTCCCTTGTTAACTACATCGTATTGTAGTTGTGCTGCCACCTTGCGATGTCTGGAGGTATGACCCAATTTAACTCTACATTGTATGGGACTGATAATTTGGTCTATGTTAAAATTATTCCTATGTGATTAATATTTTTCACTTATTCAGAAATACCATAGATTTCACTACCCAGAAAAGGCCCTCAAGTATTTAATGCAAATACTTTTCAGGAATTTAATGTATTATCTGCAGATGAGTAAATCACTCTAGAGATAATAACTAAATTATAATGTATGTTTTAGGGGTGAATATAGGTTGTATTTGCCTTTATGTTTGACCTTTTAACCTCGATTTCCTATAAACTCTTGAACTCATCATGTCCCAAATTAAGGTCATTATCTTCCTTCTACCAAGTCTGATCCATCTACCAAGTTATTTAGTTTATTATAAAATACTTTTGAAAGTGAAATGGAGTGCCTTACTAAATAATCCAGCAAAACAGGAATAAGCCAAGACAGTCTGAAGCAAACTGGTCTTCTTATATGTAAGCTGAAAATCCCCATAATCCAATAACCCAAACCAGAAAATTTGGAGTCACTGACTGCCAGTTCATCAAATTGACCTGAATCCTCCATCTTAGACTCTCTATAATCCATCCATCTATTTTCTCCCTTTTATCTTCAATTTTTCTCCATTATCCATCACACTTTCCAACATTCTCATTAGCCATGTACTTGTCCAGCTGTCTGAAGAGGGACCCACCAGCCCCAAATCCTTCTTCAGGATAAATCTAACAGTTCACAGAGCTCCCTGGTGTTCCAGTGGGTTAAGGATCCAGCGTTGTCACTGCTGCAGCTCCAGTCACTGCTGTGATGCAGGTTCCCCTCCTGGCCCAGGAACTTGCATATGCCATGGGCATGGCCAAAAAAACTAATAGTCCACTTCCTCCACAGTTGCCCCAAACTGCTAGAAACTGCTAGGAACACCCCATCACCCCACAGAATGGGGCCACTGCACAACCTCATGGTGTATGACTTCAGCTGGCTCTTTAATGCTATGTGGTAGTCCTACCTTACTTCTTAAAAGTTTCTGCTTCTCTTTTTTTATTATGATTTTTATTTTTTCCATGTAAGTTGATTGACAGCATTCTGTCCATTTCTACTGTACAACAAAGTGACCCAGTCATACATATATATATATATTCTTTTACTCACATTATCCTCCATCATGTTCCATCACAAGTGACTAGATATAGTTACCTGTGCTATACAGCAGGATAACACCGCTTATCCACTCCAAATGCCATAGTTTGCATTTACTAACCCCAAACTCCCAGGCCACCTTCTCCCTCCCCTCACCCTAATTTTTACTTCTCAAATTCCTTGCAACAGGTACCCAAGCCTCCCTAATTGATATTAAAAGGAGAAACCATCTGCAAAGAACTCTCTCACTGTCCTGCCACCAAAACTAATCTCTGACCAATAGCACCCTTTTCCCCTTCTGTTAGAGAAAATAATAAGATGCAAGGACTTCCTTTGCCTCTAAGTGTCTCAGGCAGACATTGCTCCCTGAGCTCTGGACACAAATCCTCCAGTCTTTTCAGAAATAGTCCCTATTGAATTAGTCTTTTTCTCTCTTGTATTCTTCAGCCACTCCCACTCTGGTTATTTCTTCCTCTTGGCCTTTAATCACTCAACTCTTCTTGTCCTAAAATTATACACATTTCCCTAATCTCACATTCATTCTATCTACCAATCTTTCTCCTTCCTCTCAGAGCCAAACTTCACAAACTCCTGGTGCCCACCCTCCACCCTTCTCCCATCTAATCCTCAACCTATTGCGATGTGCTTTCTCCCTCAATTCCACTGAAACACTCCTCACCAGGGTCACCAGTGATTTGTTTCCATTGTTTTCTTAGTGGCCTTTAATGCCGGTGACCATGTTCCCTCTTCAAGATCTTTACTGTTGGCTTGTGTGACAGAGTAGTAGTTTCCTACTACTTCGATAACTCCATCTCAGGCTCTGTTTCAAGCCTCCGAGAGCCCACCTGCCCCTCCGCAGCTCTGTGCTCTGACAGTGTCTGCCCAGGATGCCTTGCACTCACCCTCCCTTTCCTCCCTGTGCTCTTTCACCTACTCCTCTGTGTCAATACCACTCTCACCTGTGTGATGACTCCCAGAGGTTTTTATCTGTCTCAGAATTTTTTCCTGAGTGTCCAGACCCCAAACCTCTCACAATTAGGAAGTCTTTGTAACCTCTCAATCTCCAGAGGTCCCAAATGAACGCCTTTTCTTTCTTGTGAATTTGAATTTCCTCTATTTCTATCTAGTTTGGCAAATGGCAGCATTTCCTCTTTACTGAGTTTCCAGAAATAGCAACATGGGAACCATCATGTGGATTCTAGCCCATAACTATATCTCTTGAATGTACACACTCTTTTGTATCTCCATTAGCATAAACTTTCCCCAAATCATCATCCTCTCTTGCTCAAACGCCTGCAAGCCTTACCCACTGGTCTCTGTGTCTATAGTCTTATTGCTTTCTAATGCCTTCCCTCATGTTGAAGCTAAAGTACTCCTTTAAAGTGAACTAGAAAAGATTTGCCTGCTTAAACCCATTTAATGCCTATATATTGCTGTGAAAATTAAATCCAAATTATTTACTATGATTGGCAAGGTTCTTAGTGACCAACTCTAGCTTGCCATTCCAGCCTCACTTCTCATCTAAAATGACCCAATATCCCACCTGACAGGATCAAATGACCAGAAAAATTAAGACATAAAACAGAAAATAGAGGGGTTCCCATTGTGGCACAGCAGTAATGAAACTGACTAGAACGCATGAGGATGCAGGTTTGATCCCTGGCCTTGCTCAATGTGCTAAGGATCTGGCATTGCTGTGAGCTGTGGTACAGTTTGCAGACATGGCTCAGATCTGGTGTGGCTGTGGCTGTGGCTGCAGCATAAGCTGACCACTACACTGTGGCTGTAGCTCCGATTCGACCGCTAGCCAGGGAACTTCCATATGCTGAGAGTGCGGTCTTAAGAAACAGATCAATAGATGTAAACATTTTTTTTCATTGCACAGCCACACCTGCAGCAGATGGAAGTTCCCAGGCCAGGGATTGAATCCCAGCCACCCCTGCAACCTACGCCACAGCTTGTGGCAACCTTAACCCACTGAGCAAGGACAAGTGTCGAAGCCACATTCTCACAGAAACAATATGGGGTCCTTAACCTGCTGAGCCACAGCAGGAACTCCAATGGATCTAAATATTAAAGTTATCAGATACAGATTTTATGTGTTTAATTTCAAGAAATTAGGTCCTAAGAACTTTAGCAAAGAATTGGAAACTACAAAAAAACTCATTCAAATGGAAACTCCAGAACCGAGAAAATGTAGTATCTAAAATTAAGAACTCAATACATGAGTTTATGAAAAGCTTAGATGCGTTGAGGAGATGATTAGTACACTGGAAAATAGTTCTGAAAAAAATAACTGGACTGAAACCTGATAGAGAAAAGATGAAAGATGCTGGAGGAGAGCAAAGTAGAAGCTGTGTTGGGCATAGACAGTGGCATCCCAGCAGGAGAAACAGCAAATGGGACAGAAACAAACTTTTAGAAATACAAGCTTGTGACGGCCTGTGTCATGGATTCAAGGAGTACTACAAAGCCCAACATGATGAAAACCAGAAAATAAAAAATAAAAGAACTCACAGCCAGGCACGGTACAGAAAAACGGCTGACAAAAACAAAGAGAATATTAAAAGCTTCCAAAACCAAAAATTTCAGATAGACTAACAAGCAGGAAAATTAGCTAGTTGGAAATGTTGCTTTTCTTTTCACTTTGGGAAAATATCAAAAATCAGTGGGCTAGCTTGATATATGCTGGGTGGGTCTTATCTCCTTGTCCTGCTTTCCCTGAGAGCAAAATCCTCAAACCAAGAGGGAGAGCACTGTGCCTGGTTCCCCAAGGAGCCGGGCTGAGATAAACCTTCGTGGTGACTCAGTTCCTGCAGGCTGTTCTCAGATGCTGTACAGTCCTGTTGCTATCTAGGAAAATTCTGGAAGCAATTTGGAAGGCTCCTATCTATCTTTATCACTAATGTTATTTTAAATTACAAAGGGGAAATAAATACAATGATTGAGAAGTTGATGACTTCTTTCGGATATTTTACCACATTATAACTATTAGCTTACAGCATTAAAAAGCAAACGGTCTTGGTAGCCAAAGGAAATACAAATTTATCACAAAGATTCTGATAATCAAAAGTTCCAAAATATTTCTCTTCTCTTCCCAGACATTCATGGACTTCTACTCCTCTAATTCTTTGCTCAAACACTATTTTCAGATGGCAGTCCCTAACTTATTATCTCTCCCCACCCCCACAAATATGACTCCTGCTAGGAACCTTCATATAACACTTCCTCCAGGCAACCCGACATTGTACTGCTAGCTGGAATTTGACTCTTTTCTTTCAATTCTTTCTCAATATTTTATTTGTATCACCATGGCTTAGCACACTTTCCTATGAGCTATGCTGTATTTAACTGTCAAAATGGCTTGCTTTCTTGTTAGGTGATTGTTTATCCATCTGATGTCCTAAAGAACTCTGACCTGAAATGTTAGATTTGAAATCACAGTTCAAAGGACCTAATCTGTTCCAGTGGTCCACCCACTCACCAAATCTCTGGGGTAATGTAATTGACAGATGTTTGTTGAGCTGCTTCAACACCTGCAGTGGCAAAAAGCACAATGTATTTCACAAGGCAGTTCATTTCACTTTTAGAGGACTTACCAAAAAGTTCTTCCTGACATGGTGCAAAATCGGCTTCCTTAACATCCATCCATTTGTTCTAGTTTGCCCTGTGAAGTTACATTGAATACGTTTAATATCTTCCACAGTTCATATTTGACCAATTTAATTTCCACTGCAAAACACTATGTTTTGTTCTGTAAAATTTTATTTGGGGCATATCCTTCCAAACTCTGTAGATCATTTTATTTCTTCTCGCTTCCAAGCTACAATGCAATTACTCTTAGTATTAGCTTTATAGTCCTTGTACAGGCTTTGAGTCTCAAAATTCTAAGAGTAAAAGGAAAAACCTCATTCACATTAACATGACTTGAAAGAAAACTGCTTGATTGATAGTGCTCACAGAATTATTGAAATGAATAAGATAATGTCCTTGTCACTGGAAAGGTCTCCTTTTATTAAACAAATAGCCAGTGCACCAGAGAATGGAAAATAAATGTCAAAGCAGATTTGAAAACCTTTCTTTTGAAAATAGAAGGCATTGATCATCTGCAGTCTTTTATTGGGATTTTGTTTCATTACATATTGTTACAATTTCAAATTAATCTTCAGACAGCAGAATGAAAAGAGCGCTGTACCATCATTGAATATTTGCATTCTTAAACTGTTTTGGCATACCAAAAACTGAAACCTACCTTGTCTAATAGTTATTATTAGTGGTAATGCATTAATTGCCTCAAGGTAAAATAATATATTTTTGAAGACTATGAAATCTAAACTTTAAAGGAAAATACCAATTTCCTGTAATTAGTATAAAGTAAAATGTGATAATCAAAACAGCATGGTATTGACACACACACACACACACACACACACCATAGATCAATGGAACAGAATAAAAACCCAGAAACAAACCCACACACCTATGGCCAATTAATCTATGATAAAGGAGGCAATATCACTAATTATTAGAAAAATGCCAATCAAAACTACAGTGAGGTATCACTTCACACTGGTCAAAATGACCATCATAAAAAGTCTGCAAAACAATAAATGCTGGAAAGGATATGGAAAAGAGGGACCCCTCCTACACTGTTGGTGGGAACATAAGTTGGTGCAACCACTGTGGAGGACAGTTTGGAGGTTACTTAAAAACTAAATATAGAACTATTGCATGATCCAGCAGTCCCATTCCTGGGCATATACCCAGAGAAAACCATAATTCAAAAAAATACGTGCACCACAATATTCATTGCAGCACTATTTACAATAGCCAAGATATGGAAGCAACCTAAACGTCCATTGACAAAGGACAGGATAAAGATGTGGTACATATACACAATGGAATATTAGCCATAAAAAAGAACAAAATAATGCCATTTGCAGCAACATGGATGCACCTAAGTGAAGGTCCATAGTACTAAGAGGTGAAGTCAGAAAGAGAAAGACGATGGAGTTCCCGTCGTGGCGCAGTGGTTAACGGATCTGAATAGGAACCATGAGGTTGCGGGTTCGGTCCCTGCCCTTGCTCAGTGGGTTAAAGATCCGGCGCTGCCGTGAGCTGTGGTGTAGGTTGCAGACGCGGCTCGGATCCCGCGTTGCTGTGGCTCTGGCGTAGGCCGGTGGCTACAGCTCCGATTCAACCCCTAGCCTGGGAACCTCCATATGCCGCGGGAGCAGCCCAAGAAATAGCAGCAACAACAACAACAACAACAAAAGACAAAAAAAAAAAGAGAGAGAAAGATGAACAGCATATGAGATCACTTATATGCGGAAAGTATTTTAAAATGATACAAAAGAACTTATTTATGAAATAGAAACAAACTCACTGATTTCAAAATCAAATTTATGGTCACTAAAGGGGAAACCGTGAGGGGGAGGGATAAATTAGGAGGATGGGATTAACATATATACACTACTGTATATAAAATAGATAACTAACAAAGACTTATTGTATAGCACGGGGTCCTCTACTCAATATTCAGTGATAACCTATATGGGACAAAAGAATGGATATATGTATAAGATATAACTTACTCACTTTGCTGTACCCCTGAAACTAATACAACATTGTCCATAACTAGACTCCAAAACATTAAAAAATAAAAATAGGCAAAGGATTGAATAGACATTTTTCCTAAATATGCATATATATTTATAAATGACCAATAAGCCCATGAAAAAAATGCTCAACATCATTAGTTATTACAGAGAGGCAAATAAAAAACAAGATACCATTTCACACCCATTAGGGTGAATATAATTAAAAGGATAGACAATAACAGGTGCTAGTGAGGACATGGAGAAATTGGAATACTCATGCATCATTGGTACAGTATAAAATGGTGAAGTGCAATTCCATTGCTAGGTATATAATATATTCATGTAAAAATGTGTACATCAATATTTATAGCAGCATTATTTATTAGAGTCAAAAAGTGGAAAAATAACCCAAATATTCATCAACTGCTGAATGGATAAACAAAACATGGTATATTTATACAATGGATTATTATTCAGCCATAAAAAGATGAAGTACTGATACATGCTACAGAATGGATGAAACTTGAAAACATTATGCTCAGTGAAAGTAGCCAGTCATTAAAGGACCCCATACTATATGGTTCCATTTATATGAAATATCCACAATAGACAGAAAGTAGATTAGTAGTTGCCAGAGAATGGGGGGGAAGGGAGTGTCTACTCATATGAGTATGGGGTTTCTATTAGGAGTGATGAAATGTTTCAGAATAAGATAGTGGTAATAGTTGCACAACTTTGTAGATAAATCTATTTAATTTGGTAGTCTGTGTAGAATCTAGCTGAAAAAAATATTTATGTATAGCTATGTAATAACAATGTTGTTTTATTAATAGTTAAACAATATACTTAAATATCCAAAAACATTAAAATATTTTAGTGTAATACCATTAAAATGATGTAAAAGAGGATTTAATGAAATAGAGGTGCCCATCATATACTCAATTTTTAAAAAATCACTTAAAAAACACTGTAATTTGATTCCATTTCAACAAAAAATAAAAAGCATTTATATTTTACTAAAATATTTGGATGGGTATGCAATAAAATGGAAAAAAATAATCTCTGATGGAACTACAGACAGCTCTATTTATTTTTAACATTTATTAAGGTACAATTGACATAAAATAAGCAATACATGTTCAAGTGCACAAATAAGTTTTGCATGTATATATGCCTATAAAATCATCACTATAATTAATAAAAATGTTCATCACCCAGGTTTCTTTAAATTTCAGTTTCTGTATATCCATTGCCCATATGTATACACAGAATTGATGTTTGCCCATTGATCTTGTGTCCAGCAACCTTGCTAACTCAGTTATTGGCCACTATAGCTTTTTTTGCAGATTCATTATGACTTTTTGTGTAGACAATCATGATATCTGGATATAAAGCTTTAATTTTTCCTTTCCAACATTGTCTAGACACCAATTGTACGATGTCGAAAGTAAATGGTCAAAGCATACATGTTTGCCTTGTTTCTAATTTCAGGAACAAAGAATTTAGCCTTTCATCCTTAAGCTGTGGGTTGTACATAGAAGTCTTTAATTAGATGAAGAAGGCCCTTTCTATTCTTAGTTTATTGAGTTTTTATTAAGGATGGATTTTGAATTTTGTCAAATGCTTTTCCTATATATATTGACAATATACACACACACACACATATATAAACCCGTCTAAATCTATTTTTTATCTACGTATCTAGTCTACATATATATGTTAATACATATTAATTGATTTTTCTAATGTAAGATAAACCTTGAACCTATGGGATAAATATCATTTTGTATAACTCATGTTGTATACTGTTGGATTAGCTTTGATTACATTTTGTTAAGAATTTTTACATCTATGTTCAGGAAGGGTACTTGTTTGTAGTTTGCTTTTCTTGCAATGTCTTTGGGTTAATGCTGGCTTCACATAATGAACTGATAAATACTCATATCTCTTTGTTTTTTTCCAAGAGTTTTTGTAAAGTTTGCATTGATCTCTAAATATTTGGTTGAATTCACTAGTGATGTTCTCTGGGCCTGGAGGTTTTGTTATTGTTCTTTTTGCTGTTTTCTTGGGAGTGTTTTAAACTATAGATTCAAGTTCTATAAAAGATATAGAGCTATTCAAGTAATGGATATTTTTACGTGAGCTTTAGTAATCTGTATCTTTCAAGGAATTTGGCCATTCAGATCATTGAATTTATTAGGGTGAAGTTTTCATACCATCTCTTTTTATGGTTTTTATCTATAAAATTTGTAGTGGTGTTTCCTTTCATTCATGATATTTGTAACCAGTGTCTTTTATCTTTTATCAGATTAGCCTGGATAGACATTTATTGATTTTATTGATCTCTTCACAGGACCATCTTTTGTTCTCATTGATGTTCTCATTGTTTCTGTTTTCTACTTCATTGACTTCTGCTCTGATCTTTATAATTCTTTCTTCTGTTTACATCAGGTTTCATAAGCTCTTCTTTTTCTAATTTCTTAAGGTGGGATCTGAAGACTTTGTCTTGATTCTTTTATAATAAAAGAGTGTGAGGCTACAAAACTTTCACTGCATAATGTTTCAGCTTCATCCCCCAAATTTTGATATGTCGAGTTTTCTTTTTCATTCAGTTCAAAATAATTTTTAATATCCCTTCTGATTTTTTATGACCCTTGTGTTATTTAGAGGCTTGTAGCTTAGTTTCTAAATATATGTATATATTCCACATCTTTTGTTTATTGATTTCCAACTTAATTCTAAGCATTACCCATCATTTTTCTAATTCTATGTTCCCATGTATTCCTCAAATATTTTTCTTCAAACCTTTTAGTCCCCTTTTACAGATGTTTCTCTCATGACCAAACAGCTAATGAGAATTCCATGGCCCAAATGCTCCACTTTGAATAACATCTCACACTTTCCCCAACCTCAGAAATTCATCACACTACTAAAAACCTGTTTCTACATCTGTGACTTTGACTTTTATGATCTGCTTGGGTGGCTAATTTTTTTCCCCCTGGCATTTCTAAACCTCAAATAAATGAAACAATCCTCTGAAAAAAGTATTAAAAATTTTTTCACCATTTTCTTGCTTTTTAGGGGCAAAAAGAAAAGACCAGGGTATTTTCAAAATTTAAGATTGTCCTTTGCATTCTATCCAGCCCATACAGATATGGCAGAGTACTGGTGCCAGGAATGTGTCCCATGGAGCCTCTCTTTTTAACTGAGCTGAAGATTGCTTCCTCAATTAGTTGCAACTTCTGGGTGGTCTTTTTAAAAATAGTTCTTTGAAGAAAGTAACGACCTAATAATACTGTAAATGTAAAATAACTTGAATCCTTTAACTTTGAAGCTAAGAAAGGATGAAGAGAAACAGTGTTTTTTGTTTATTCATATAGAATTTTCTATCTCTAACTTTGCAGAGGGAAAAATTCTATATAAATCCAATGGAAGAAAAGTTTTTTAAAAGATATGAATAAATTTGGGCTTAGAATTAGCCAAGTTTAATTTATTACCTTGTGTGTGCATGTTTGTGTAAACTACTTGGTGTGCTTATTTTTAGATGTATATAGATGAATAAACACACACATACTCTCAATCTGTATTAAAATCAGTGTATAATAAATCTGAAATATCTGGGGTTATGTGGTAAATAAAGAACTTTAAGCACTTCTGAGAAAATTGACCATTACGTAGCATTTGTTTGCACATTTGACTCCACTTTCAGGTCTAAAATCAACCCTGTGTGTTCTCTAGATGTGATCCCCCATTACAGCTCGCCTTGGGCACAATACTAAAGCAGCTGAAGTTGCTTTTACGGGCACTCCATTCTTTTCCAGAGACTCCTTTTTTCTCTTCTTGGCCGGTCAGTAAAAAACAAAACAAAACAAAACAAAACAAAAAAAAACCACATACACTATGTTTCAGTTGTGAAGCCTTTTATTTCCTTGAAGAATATCCATTTAGGCAGCTGTTTCCTCCAGGGAAACCTAGGACAGGCTGACAACATGAGTCACTTCACGACTCAAATGCCCATGACTCTGGTTTTCAGTACCACACTGGCTATGTCAGTTTAACGATTGACAATGAACACTGTCACCACTTAGTGCTCAGAGTGTTCAATTTGGCCCACGGCAGAATCCAACCACCCCAAACTCTCTCCACCCACCACCCCAAAGAGGAAGGATGGACAAATGAATTCTGTCCTGAAAAAAGAAAATCTTCTATAAGCAAGGACCTATTAAATGGGATGGTTGGCTAGTGGACTAGACAAATTTAAATAAGGTAGACGTTGTATTTATTGCAGACTTTGCAAATCCTTCAGGCAAGCTCATTCAGGCATTTTTGACTGTAAATACAATGTCTGCACTAAGGACTATACTTAAGCCTGAGTACAGAACATTGATTTTAAGTTCCCTGTGGTGCTGCCAAGCTTCATCAGCTATTGGCCAAATGGGCATTGGCTAGCAAATGAATATTGTCAGGGCCTTCAGCTTAGTTTTCTTGGGTTATGGTTTTATTTGTGGGGTTGTTAGTGGCTATTTCTCACTGCCCATAAACAGAAAGGTTCCTGCTTCTGTCCACCATTGCCCTGAATGCATCATTTTTCAGGGCTATTGTCTCCCCAGGCTATACTGTCTGTCTCCCATTTAAATAAGCTTTCCTAAAATACCCACTACCAAAAAAAAAAAAAACCCACAAAAGACTGAAATCTGCATTTGGCAAATACCATCCCAGGAAATTATCCAAAATCATGGATGCCAACAAAAGAGGTCAGCAACCATTTGCTTTTCATGTGCATTTCATTACTGGAGAGAATTTGATTCGCCAAGTATGCTAGTATTTTGAAGCAACTTCATTTTGCAATTGAGAATGAGAACTTCTTAAAAGGGGACGATGCCAGTGAGCTCATGCCAGATCCATTGTGGGCACTGAAAAGTTTAACTTGTGAAGAGAACCAAATAAAGAAAGGCAGGAACTGTGCTGCTGCATATAGAGAAATGGAGTCTGTGGCTCAAATCAGGGAGCCAAGGTGGATGGTTTGATTCAGTGGGCTTTGGGATGACTTCTTGGGCTAAATATTACTCTTATTGCCTAGTGTGTTTGTTATGAAAGATAAACCCTTGAATATAAAGCATGAATAAAGAATCAAAAATTAACAGAAGACTAAAGGCAAAGGAAGAATTGGTTTCAAGGGAAGAGAGAGTCAGGAAAGCAGGTCTGAGGATGGGGTCTGGAAGTATAGATCCATGAGCAGCTAAAATGTCCCAGACACCAAGATCTTCTAAAAAGAAAAAGAAAAAAAAAATAGAAACAAAAGAAGAAATATGGAGGGATGTGGAAGCAAATTTACCTTGTTTCATTTGGCCTATTTTGTGACATAGAAATTCTTATCTATCCGTATTTGTACTTTAAGAAAACCAAGGGGATAAAAATATTCTTTCAGTGTTTTAGCTGAAGAGAAATAACTGTAAATGTTCTATATAAACATATTTCCAGAATTTAAATATTCCAACACCAGAGAGCACAAATAAAAATTTATCAGTCCTCTCTTTTCCTTCTTTACATTGTGTAGATTAAAGAAATGGGCATTCCCAAATGTTAACATTGATCCCTGCAAATTGGAAAATAGTCGTGAGGGTATTCTTCCAGCCTATGTGCTGGAGATTCAAGGACTGTTACACAGTGTGGGTACTGCTGTGATCAAGGCCATTGCATTCTAGTTGGGGAAGTTGAGTGTCCAATTGTATCAGAATGCTACCAAATGCAATCCATGGTTTTGATTCCATATTGGTTTGGATTCCGTACTGGTGAGAGACATTTGAGGCTATAGATTGCATTTTATATCCTTCCCTCAAAAATATTATTGAACAACTGCTTTGCCCATGATGCCAGTTAGTAGCTATTTATTCTGCCTAGATAGAAATTTATGCTTTTGCTGAAAGGGTTATTTTGCAAAGACCTTCCTAAATGATCACTAAAAAATGTAAATCATGGTCAAGAGGTTTCTGAGAGACACGCTCTTCTTCTCAATTGGACAAACAGTAGATGCATCCTTAGGCCATTCATTATGTACTAAGAGATTATATGCCAATTGTGCAGTTCTTAAAATTTGATTCTGACTAAACCAGATCATTGAAATTAATGATTCAATGAGATCACTGTCTTTTCTTCTTTTCCTGTGTTTGGTTTTAAGGGTTTTTTGTTTATTTTTACTTTTTAATGACCAGTGGCCTTTCTTATACCACTTTTATTGTATGTATTTTATTATTTTTAAGTACATTTCCTTTTTTGTTTTATATTCCAACATACCTGTCACCTTAACTACCTTAACTTTCAAAGAGCCAACTTAACCTATTAACTTTTTTTTAAGCAATGGCATTTTTACAGAATGAAATTCTTCCCTTGAAATTCAGGAATGAATTAAAAAACAACACACCCTTCCAGATATGAAGAAAACAAACATTATCCTGCCCTTGAACTTCCTGAAATTTAAATGACCTTCTTTTGTTTTGGGTCACTTTGCACCCCACCTGCTTTACAATCTTCCCCCACCCCTTGGCTCAGCATCATAGACAGAGTGAGCTTTTTTTCCCAAGTTCACTTTCAGACCCAGTAAAATGGCAGGGTAGGGTGGGGGATGGGGCCCCTGCCTGTTCTGGCTTTGGATTTGATGCATTTCAGTCAATATTGGCAGAATGTACAGGTGACATGGTTCCCTCTGAATTCACTCATTGCTAGAAATTACCATCTGAAGTCCAATGACATTGAGCATGACATCTTACTTCACGGCTGCTATTATTATTGCCAACTCAGTTAAGAATTAAAGTACATGCATTTCACTATCTTTGTCTCTCCTCTAAGCCAAGGGAGGCTTCCATTAGCTTGGCAGAAAAGGACAGCAGAGTTCAGAAATCCTCTCTGAGGTAATTATATTTGACAGACTGATCTTGCTCCCTTTTCCACCTTTTCACACTAGCAACAGCTGCTGCTTTGTTTTACCTGTCATACATTTCCTTTTTCATGACAGAGGTCAGATAATCATGCAAGGAGTCCGTCCAAAGTCATGATCCTTAAGCAAATTTTAAATTAGCAAGTAAGAGGAAAAGAGATGGACGATTTGGCCTCAGGTCTTGTTCTTTCCCTTTTATGCCCCCTTTTGACTTCCTTTTACATTCCTAATTTTTCTTTTGACTCTGCCATTGGTAGTAGTACAATTTCAAAGAATCTCCAAAGTACCAGATGAATATATCAAATAGGATATATTTGATATATCATGCTGATAAAACATCACTTCCACTTCCACAAAGCCTTCGGGGGCTTGTACTGTGTTTATTCTCCAGTCTGAAAATATTCAAATGATAACATGGGATGGGGGTTGGAAATGACAGTAGAGAGGTAGATGGTTAGCAATTAGAGTCCATGGAAATGCCTTTAAATCTTATATTGTTCTACCGTGGACTTCAAGAACTTGTGTGGAAATTCTTCAAGAACCTTGCAGGAAAGTTAAGACAGTCGTATGCTCTTAGCCAAAAGTGGTCCTTTAATGTCAGAGTAGATTATCTTTTCAAATGAGCAGCAAACCTGAAAGATGACTGAAGATGAGGCACTCCAGAAAGGGTCACAATCAACACAAAAAAAATGAAGTGACTGAGTCTAATAATTACTTAGCTAACCCTAATCCACCCTCTATCAGCTGTATTTAGAACCACAGAAATGCCAATCTTTTTTTTTTTTTTTCTTTTTTTGTCTTTTTGCTATTTCTTGGGCCGCTCCCGCGGCATTTGGAGGTTCCCAGGCTCAGGGTCTAATCAGAGCTGTAGCCGCCGGCCTACGCCAGAGCCACAGCAACACAGGATCCGAGCCGCGTCTGCAACCTACACCACAGCTCACGCCAACGCCGGATCCTGAACCCACTGAGCAAGGGCAGGGACCGAACCCGCAACCTCATGGTTCCTAGTCGGATTCACTAACCACTGTGCCACGAAGGAAACTCCAGAAAGGCCAATCTTTTAAAATCATTCATTGAGTTTAATTTTAAAAAATAATTCATTGAACACCCACTAAAAACTCACTACATGCCAGGAGTATAAAGCCTAATACAATATGGTGTTTTATCCTCAGAGGTTTAAACTCTTGTAACATTAGGATGGAATCAGACACATTTAGGTACTTCATTTATCAACTGAAAATTAAATGATTGTTGTCTAAATTTGCATGAAATGTTACGATTTGTTCAGTAGAAAGGGTGTAGGTGTGTGTGCGTATGTGTGGCCACAGCATACGCTTGTGCAGATTGTGCACTATACAACACTGGGGGCTGCCATTCATCCTACAGTGCACAGAGCAAAACCAGTGCCCCTGAGCTCTTACTATGTGCCAGAGGACAGCGTGATGGACACAGTTTCTACTTTCTAGGGACTGGTATTCCAGCCATTATGTATGCAATAGGCTGGATTCTGCTCTCAAATTTCATAAAGTATTCCTAGAGCCACTTTAAAGTATGTGGCTTGACAGTCTTTTGCTATAACCCAATATGAAAATGTATTAATTTTTTTATGTGTTCCACAATTACACTGACCATTGAATTTATAGCACTATCTATGTTAATCTGGCCTTCCTGAAGAGTAAGTGAAAATCCAATACTAAAAGTTAACCTATTACACTTTAAATTTTTCACATTTTTCTTAAAAAATTGGAAATTTTAAAATTGTGTTATGCATGCATCTCCCTCAGTAAACAGAGAATACATGATATGGATTAAGAAAATCCATCTTAGAAGTATGGAGAAGAGGGAACCCTTGTACACCACTGGTGGAAATATAAATTGGTGCAACCACTATGGAAAACAGTATCGAAGTTCCTTAAAAATAAAGTTACCATGTGATTCAGCAATCCCAGTCCTGGGCATATATCTGGAAAAGATGAAACTCTAATTTGAAAAGAGGCATGTCCTCCAATGTCCATAAGCAAAACTATTTACAATAACCAAGATGTGTTAGCAACCTAAATGTTCATCAAGAGATGAATTGATAAAGAAAAATATTGTACATATACACAATAGAATATTAGTCATAAAAAAGAATGAAATAATGCCATTTGCAGCAACTTGGATGGACCTAGAGATTATCATACTGAATAAGGACAAATATCATATTACTTCTAAGTGGAATTTAAAAAATGACACAGGGAGTTCCCGTTGTGGCTCAGCGATTAACGAACCCACCTAGCATCTGTGAGGATGCAGGTTTGATCCCTGGCCTCACTCAATGTGTTAAGGATCCGGCGTTGCCGTGAGCTGTGGTGAAGGTTGCAGATGCAGCTCAGATCCCACCTTGCTGTGGCTGTGGCATAGGCTGGCGGCTACAGCTCCAAATGGACCTCAAGCCTGGGAACCTCCATATGCCATGGGTGCAGCCCTAAAAAAAGACAAAATCATAATAATAATAATATTAAGAATGATACAAATGAACTTATTTATGAAACAGGAACTCAGACAAAAAATCGAATTGTTATAAGAAAGGAATGGGTAGGAATAAATTAGGCATTTGGGATAAACAGGCACATTACATATATATATAAAATAAACAGCAAGTACCTATTATATAGCACAAAGAACTATTTTCGGTATCTTGTAATAACCTATAATGAAAAAAAATCTGAAGAAGCATAAATAATCACTTTGCTCTACACCTGAAATATTATAATCAACTAATCCTTTAAAAAAAGTAAAAGAAAACCCATCTTAGTAACGTCTTCTAATAAGGTTTATTTTTAGGATATTATTGTGAGATATGTAAAGATAAATAACTAGTGGTGGTTGCAGCACTTTGTTTTCCTGCTAGCATCAGGAAAAATGCAAACACGATACGCAAGGCCTTCTTGTCCCTGCTTCTGCCAGCCTGTCTAGCCTCATCTCCAGCCAGTCCATTTGATTGTCCTACTCTCCATGCAGGCCATGGGCAGCCCAAGGCCTCTCACAGCTCATTTCCTCAGCCTATGCTATTCTAATAGAGAGCAGTACCTGTGCCTCCCTTCCCTCTCCCCCTCTTGTCTTTCAGATCCAGTTGAGCAATCACCTTCTTTGTGAAACCATTCCTCCTAGCTCCTCCCAGGCACCAGGGTTAGGTGGCTGACAGGCCGCTGCATTTCACAATCAGGGGGTGTTGTTCCCACTGCACTGTAAAGCTGTCCTCCTTTCTCCAATAGTATCCTACAGAGATGCCATGATGCACTTCGCATCCTGCTGTCTGTTGCTTCACAGCCTCCCAAAAGGTGACAGCTTTGGGATCTAAAGCTGAACCTTACTTTCTATTTGCCTGGCAGGAAGTGGTGCTTAATGGATCATTACTTGAATTGCGGCTTCACATGGCACAGTGCATGATTTAGGAACCTTTAGGATATGTCAGGCTGGTTTTCCCCTTCCTGGATCCGCTCAGATTTTTCCTTTAGCCTCTCTGGCTGTTCTTTCCACTATTGGGTTACCTGTCCTTCAGGTCATTCCTCCCATTGACAGTGGCTGTGCTGCTGGCTGCCTTTGTCAAGAGTCCTTTAACACGGAGGAACACTGCTCTTCACCCAGTGTTTTTTTCTGTGTTTTTCTTCTCCATCCACCTCTTCCTCTATCACCTCCTCCTCCACCTCCACCACCTCCTCCTCTGCTTCTCCTTCTTTTCCTCCTCCCCTAGTTCCCCATTTCCCTCCTGCTGCTCCTCTTCCTCTTCCTCTTCCTCTTCTTTTCCACTTCTCAGAGGCAGGGGCTTTTGCCTTTTAAACTATTGTCTGCAAATGCATACGTTTTAGAAGCCAATCGCTAAATCAGCCACTGATAATCCATTTCCCATGACTTTGTGTGCGCTAGAAATTATTTTCAGGTGTGCAGTTATTACCAACACCTGAGCTGATGATTGACAGCTGAATTTGTGAGGTTTTTCTACAATTTTTGGATGGCAGTTTATTCTTTGAAGGGTTGAGCAACATTATCACTTCCCTTGCTTTATAGATCCTTTACTCTCAAGATATATTACATCACTGAGATAGAGATTTACCTGTGCACCTGCTAAGGTTAACAAGGTGAAAGAGATTATTTAAAGTTTCATTAGTGCAAAAATAATCCTCAATTGTCATTTTTCCTGCACTGATAAGATTTCAGGTTTTTATATAATTTTTCATGGAAAGTCCCTTTATTTCTATGAAACTAGATTCCACCTTTCCTCTTAATGGTGACAGTACCCACCCAGGAACTCTGCCACCTCTACACTGCTCTCACTAACATGGACTTAAGGCTCTTCAAAATATCTTACAAAACTCTGGTCAAGTTTGAAGTGGAAAAGACCTTGGGAGACTTTGCATTGCTAACGCTAATAGTGGGAATTTGCGGGCAGATTAAAAGGGAGAGTCTGTGGGGGGTTGGGGTGGTAATTTCATGGTATTTAGTACACTGAAAAACCTTTGAAGAGTTTCTGCAGTATCTCTGGGGCACTGGGACACGGGTTTGATTCCAGGCCCAGCACAGTGGGTTAGGGATCCGGCCTAGGCCACAAAGGCTCGGATCCCTAACCTGGGGACTCCGTATGCCCTGGGGTATAAAAAAAAAAGGAAACTTAGGTATACTTCCTTTCCCTATTTCTTGTAATAATACTGCCCTGATTTTTGTGCATTATACTCATGACTATTTACTTCTAATTCAGTGTTAAGCCTAATACTTACATAACATAAAATTTTAAATGCCGTTGTTCTTTATGAAACAAAGTTGTACTCTATGTAGGTAATTTTGGGATCTAGGGTAATCTAGTGTAATCAGTTTTAAGCTTTATAGGCAGCTTTCAGTGCCTTTAAAAAAGGTGGATTAAGTGATCTTAGTTTTCAGAATGAACAAATTCCTCAGCTAAAGAAGATGTAAATGAGGATTTTTTTTTTTTTTTACTTTTAAAAGCTAAAAAAACATTCAAATATCACTCTAACTTAAGACTTTGGGGTTGGTAAATGCAAACTATTACCTTTAGAATGGATAAGCAATTAAGTCCTACTATACAGCCCGGGACCTATGTCCACTCTCTTGGGGTAGAACATAATGGAAGACAGTATAAGAAAAAGAATGAGACTGGGTCACTATGCCGTACAGCAGAAACTGACACAACACAGTAAATCAACTATACTCTAATAAAAAAAAACTTCTATTAAGGTGAGTTCTTGGGTTGTGTCTTGCATCACAAAACCAATTTGGAAACTTTATTTAATGAGCTTAGCTGTCAATATTTGCCAAGTTAATCAGCATACTGGATTCTCCCCCCTTTTTGTGCTGTGTAGATGCAGCCTTTGGGGCTGGAACAGGCTTTGTTACTCAAAGGCCAATGAACTCAATTCTGATGAGCTCATGCTTTGACACAGACCAATAGTAAACCTGCCTCAGGGTCTTGGAAGATATCTTAAAAGTGACAGCCAAAAGAGGTGGGGACTGCATCAAGCAGAAAGGAGAAAAGAAAGTTTCTACAGTTTCAGATCTTTGATGGATTTATTTTTGTTTTTATCATGACTTGGTACTATCAGATACCTCAGGAAATTATTGATCCTAAAATTCTTCACAGTATTTAGTAAAAAAAAAAAATCAAATTGACACATATTTAAAATCTTTCTACACCTTCTCAGAGTCTGATCATCGTTTAAAATATCTGTGAGTTGCTCAATTCTTGTTGTTTGTCAAGTAGTTTAGAATTACATGTGGGATGCGGTGGAGAGCTTAAGAGTTGGATTTTGCATTATGATAAAAACTTGTTACTGTCACATCTGTGATGCCATCAAAGCCATCTTGTAGATGATTTGCAGTTGTATTTTTAGATCCAGTGTTAGTATAATGTTTAACCGACAGCTGCTAAAATTTTGAACTTTATAAGAAATGCTAAAACTTTAAATGAAACAAGACTCTTAAAATACAGTTTTACAAGCTAAATTAGGAACACTTCCAAAAGCAGTTTAGTTGAAAGGGATGTTATGATCAGTTTTCTATCTGTGTAAACCCTACTTCTAAATATCTTATTTTTAAAAAATGTTTTCTTTCAAGTTATAAAACCTGTAGCTAAGAGTTTTGTGTTTATTTTGTTGTATGAATATGAGTTAGAGTCTAACTTGTTTTTATGTAACCTACATTTAAAAGCAGTCATTCATAACACGTCATTTTATTTGTATTTGCATATTAAAATACGAAGGGGAGAGTTATTTTCCATGGTTTTAAAATGATGTAAAAGAGCAATAAAAAATGGAAGTTGTTTTATTTTATTCACTTTTGTTTGATTTGGAATTTTTATATGCTAGTTAGGAAACAAGGAGATGGTAATCTAAGCTCTTAATATTCATATACGCATATTCATTCTTTTATAATACTTCAGAAAAAAAAAAAACTGGTTACCGTACATCACTGGTTACAACGGCCTTCCAGTCTCTTTAAAATGCCTGCATTTAAGTTCTATTTGAATTGCAATTCGCTAAGAAATCTCTACCTTTGTAGACATCTTAGTGTTAAGAGCTTGTCAGTGTTCGAAATTCATTTAGTATTACTGATAATGACAATTCAGTTATTTGATTTTATCCATTAAGAAAAAAATTCAAAGTCTAATTTTATGTTATTCAGTATAATGCTTTGTTGTTGATACTACCGAGAATTTTGACCATGGACTCCAGAAAGAATGAATCTGTAAAATGATATGTTTCCTGTACAAGTATGTCTAGGAAGTATACTCTGGGTAAATAAAAAAAAAAAAAAAAAAAAAAATTTTCAGAGCAATGCTAAAGTATTTACACCCTTTTTTTGTTTGGCTTTTGAGGAAATTATTCTAGGCCAGAAACAAACTTTTTGTGAAAATTTAATTTTAGTCAAAATTACCTCTATCATGTGGACATATTATTCCCATAACTTGAACGTAATTATAATGCCAATACGCCATGGAGGCATTTAGCAATTAAACTATAAAAGAAATTGGATTTCCCATTGCGGCTCAGTGGGGACGAATCTGACTAGCACACATGAGGATGAAGGTTCCATCCCTGGCCTTGCTCAGTGGGTTAAGGATCTGGCGTTGCTGTGAGCTGTGGTGTAGGTTGCAGACGTGGCTTGGATCCTGCATTGCTGTGGCTGTGGTGTAGGCCAGCGGTTATAGCTCTGATTCGATCCCTATCCCAGGAACCTCCATATGCTGTGGGTGTGGCCCTAAAAAAGACAAAAAAAAAAAAAAACTCTAAAAGAAATTATGAGTTAGTTTGGGAAGTGACAGCATTGTAAATTTATATACCCACATATTTAATCATCTTTTAAGAATTGCCCTTGAGGTGATTTGATTTCTGAAAATTTTCTTTATGTGTAATGACAGAAAATGTTTTCTGCATCTATAAAGGATGCATTTTTAATTGCATAGCAATGTGATATTCATATTGGTTATAGTCTATTTTTTAAAGTTCTGTTATAAAACTTTGATTGGGGGGGGGGCAAAAGTAGGATAAGTTCCCCAAAGATAAACAGAAGGGAAAATAGAAGATTTATTTTCTTTTAATCTTACAATATCATCAAGATGTATTGCTTAACAACTATCTGGTTAAGAAACAGACTATCAATTATGGAAGACACGCTCCCACCCTGAAAACCTAGAAATCTCTAACTGAAAGGCTTTTGAGTAGATGTGAGGAGCCTGCAGACGGCACATAGACAGAGCCCAAACTACTTCACCAATGACTATCACACTCCAGCTTGAGAACCCCACGTCCTGACCAGCTCTCACAGAATTTTTTCTCCAAAAGACTGTGAATTATCCAGTAGCGTTAGGACTAGAATACTGGAATACATTGAGAACAAGTCTGGAATTTAGTCTTATTGACTGCTCATTGTAAATGCAGAGAAAAGATATTTTTAGGTATGTCAGGTCAGAATGAATTGATGTTTCTGTGTACACATGCCATCTCACCCATGTGATATGGCTACACATGCAAAAGGCACTGAGAACATACAATGACAAGAGAGTCCATTTTTACTATAGTTACAACTTATTTTTTTCCTTCTTGTCGTATGAGTAGATGCTGACATCTACTCACCCACGGGTATTATCCCATAAAACTGGAGAGGCATAGTTTATGCTGCATACATTCTTCCTAATGAGAAAATGAGTCAAATAAGATGTTTTATATATATATACATACATATATATATATATATATATACACACACTACTATCTTTTGTATATTTACTAATCCTATCCCGAACCTCAATGTGAACTGGGTTGGAGAATATAATTTCAGTTGAAGGTATTGCATGTAAATTAATGTTAGATGAAATGTTCACAGATCTTAAGCATCACTTTAAGGCTACAGTTTCACAGAGTTTATAACCTGGGAGTGTCAGAACCTACTGTGTGTGCCTCATTCATTTATTCATGCAGCAAATGCCAGACTATTAGTTACTCAGAAACTGGAAAAGTTCCAAATAACTCACTGTGCTTATTATTGTGTAAATGCACTACTTTCCTCCACATTCCCCAGGCATGCAATAAAAATGTGTAGGACTGAACACCATAAACACCACATAGAATTTGCATTTTTATTTACATATGCCTTTTATGTTTGTTTTAGAAAGGCAATCAACAAACAAAACCACTGTGGAACCCTTTCATAAAGCTGGTTTTGGAGAAGTCTAATTCCTTCCTCAAGAATTAGCTCAAGTAGGTGCAGATGGGCCAATGAGCAGCAGGAGCAAATATGCTTTGATTAAGGGAAGAGTTGCCGAGTTTTTCCCAAGCGCTATTATGATTTTTCTAAAAGAGAGCCGGCAAAGAATAACCAGCCAAAAGCAAAAAGTGAATCAAAAAGCTACTTCAACAAGCCTTATTGATAGCATCCCCTTAAAAACCCATGAATTTGTTTGCTGAGGAGGACAGTCCTAAAATGCAATGTGAGTAGAATGGAGGGCCTGATGTCTCCAGTTAGAAAAAAGTTGAATAATAATAACACCACCAAATGTGTGAAAGACTTTGACATTTTTCATCAACCATTCCAATTACTGATAAAAAAAAAATTTGACCCTGAAGCAGTTGAATGACTTTTCTTAGAATCACACAACTAGAAAGTGGCCAAGCAAAGAATAAAACTAAATTCTGCCTTTTCTTCATTACACTAATTACACAGTGCCCCATCTCCCTAGGACAGCCCCAATTTACAGGATATGGGTGTTCCATGTAGCTATAAATCGTTCTTCTGTTCATTCTGTGCCCTGGTTTGGATGATAAACCATATGACCACGTCAGATCTCGAATAATGTAATAAATATAATAAACTAGAGGGGAAAGAGAAGAGAAAAATGAAGTTACAGTGGATGAGTAAGATTTGTAGGTAGCAAATGGGGAAGTGGAGAAAAACGTAAAGCACGAGAAAGAGAAAAACACCTTTGGAATGAAAAATGTAGAGGGAAATGGAAATAAAATTGGCTCATTTCAAAGTAGGGAGGAGGAAGAAAAAACATTAATAAATTGTAAATTGCAGCTTATCTTGAGAGTTAAGAGGCTTCTAGGTTCAACCAGTCTAAGCCTTTAAGCTTACCAGACATCGTGGTGACTTCCTCGTCTGGCATGGTCAGTCTGTTGCTTTCTGGTAGTTGGCATGATCCTTGGGCAGCTTGGCTTTGGCTTCCTGGAGCTCAACCACAAGAGGAAGAATGCCGGGTAATGTTACAGGCTTAGACCTGTGGTTCTTCAATCTGAACCTGAGTCAGACTCACCTGGGCGAGGGGGCAGGACTTGTGAAACACTGGCGGCTGGGCCCCGCCCTCAGTTTCTGAGTCAGATCTGGTGTGGAGCCCCAGGAATATGCTTTTCTAATACGTTTCTTGGTGCTGCTACTATTGCTGCTCTAGGCCCCCTGCTTTGTTTTGAATCGTGCACTCACTCCAAAGAGTACATCATTTAGAACTCACCTGTCTCTGTGGCAGAGATGTCTTTAGTTTGCTATTTTTCTTACATTTATCCATAAAAATTGTTTAGGTTTGAAGTGAGGCACACCTGCTTGATAATAGTGCCTTAGTTTGCACTGTTTTTATACTTTTTCAAAAACACTTTTCATCTTAGGGAAAATTATTATTACCATTTTGTAGGTGAAGAAATTGAGACCTGATGTGTTGATCATGAGACCTGGAGTACAACTCATGTTCTCTTCCTCCTGACCTAGGACCTTTCCCAGCTTCTCAGGTTGCCAAAGGGTCATGCCAAGGAAGCAGGAGACTGATCACGGCCTGAGTAGGAAGTCATCACAATGTCTGTGGCTGGACATCTAATTCAGAGCATCATAAATTTCCTTTTGTTTCTCCAGGAGTTTGCACTTTCTTTTCTTTTTTTTTTTTTTTTTTTTTTGGCCGTGATCTGGGCATGCAGAAGTTCCAGGGCTAGGGATCGAACCCACAGCACAGCAGTGACAATGCCAGATCCTTAACCTGCTGAGCCACCAGGGAACTCCAGTTTGCACTTTCATAGAATAATGCAAGATGACAGAGTGGATGCTCTGTTCACTTGAAGTTTATACAGACTCACTCCCTGAGGGGAGCTGTTGTATAGTTGAACAAAGATTTTATTTTCAGTCATGGCTTCTCTTTTGAGCACTGGGTATATTCCAAGCAGTTCTGCATTCTGCCCCATTGTGTGCAGGAAATCCTGGGGCTTAGGTTAAGACCCAGTGGTCCCTCCACACACTGAACAATTCAAATCCATCAATAGTTTGAGTTCTTTTGCCATGATTGGGGTCAGCGGTCTGACTTCTGGATTTGACACACCTGCAGAGTCAAAACAGGAAACAAAGCCAAACCACCAACAACAAAACAAGTGATAAGCCAGCATAAGACTGTCATTAAAAAAAATATTGCTAAGTAAGGATAAAATAACCTACAATTTTTAAATGTCTAAAAAGTCTAATTCCATGAAATGAAAGCCATTGTAACAGCAAAAAGGTAAGAAAATTTACTTCAGAAAAAAGAACAATATTTAGAAGTTGAATTAATTTAACCTTATGAAAAAGCATAATTTTGCAGTGCTTTGTCTTTTCTTTTTTCATTTCATGGCACCACTGATCATGGACCCTCTTCTGCCAATAACTAGATCAGATTGGAAAGATGTCAAGGAGGGGAGGATTCAGTCTATTGTGAAATAATTCTGTCCAATGAGATTCTATGGTTTGCTCATTCTGCTTCTAGCAGCCTTTATATTATTGATTTTCATAGTCTGTGAACTAAATTTCAAGTGCTAAATTGAAACATGGTTTATTTTTCTCAATGGAGGAAAAAGCAATTTTTCACCATCCTCTATGTAACACATGGGACGTTTAAATGGTGTAAAACCTCGACTCTGCCTTGGCTCCTTTGGTCCTGTAACTGTTTATCCCAGGTCATTTTTCCACTCACCCTTCCTCGGGGGACATAGGATGGTTCTGGGTGCTGGGCGTGTAGTGAGGAAAGCATTCTGCCTCAGAACTCTACGTCTTTAAACAATGAAGCTGTAATTGATACTATACCTATACCCTAGTGAGAGAAGGATGAGGAAAAGCATTCCAGCTGTGTGAAGGCTTGAAAGAGTTGTGAGAACTGATGGTTTCCTCAGGGTACACAGGATATTAGTGATGCTGGTGGCTTGTGCAGGCTCTGGGGTCACCTCAGACTGCCCAGATCCCCACCTTCTCACCTTACATGAGGGGGATTTCACCACTTGGACAGTGTAAAACTGTCAAATGTGTATACTTATATACTTCAACTGACTTGTTCTGAGTAGTAGCAATTAAATGGGTGAAGATTCAAGGACAGTACCTAGTAAGTACATTCATCCCCAAGGGTCTTCATGGGAACTGGTTCCAGGATGCCCTGTGGATACCAAACTCCAGAGATGATCAAATCCCTTATATAAAATGGTGCAGTATTTGCATATAACCTAGGCACATTCTCTTGTATACTTTAAATCATCTCTAAATTACTTACAATATCTAATACACTGACTGTAAGTGCTACAAAAATAGTTGAAATTAAAGGTTTTCTTTTTGGTACTTTCAGGAATTTTTTTCCATATACTTTTGTTCTAAGTTTGGTTGAATCCAAGGATGCAGAACCCATGGATATGGAGGGATGACTAATAGTAAGTAGTTCAGGACATAGGCAGCATTAGCTCTCAAGACACAGAAAATCAGATACATGCCTTCCACCTGGTTTTTCTTTTTTTCATTTTTTAAAGTTTTACTGAAGTATAGTTGATTTATGGTGTTACTATTTCTGCACCTTCCACTTGGTTTTATTTCCCCATTGCCTAATACAATAATTTTAACATAATGGGTGTTTAAGGAATAGCAATTGGCCACTTTGGCACTATGATTGTTGGTATTAGTGTATATTTACTCTGTCTATCAAGTAATTAGACTTGTAAGTTGGCTAGATATCTTGCTTCCAAATAGTGGTTCAATTGTCAGCAAAGCAGAACTGCAGAATTATAGTCCTATCATGTCTTTGACTGTGAACACAGACATTGCAATTTGAAGTCACCTTGAAGTTGGCTACAGCATCATTGCAGAGGGGTATGCAAGGCTATAAAAAGAGACCCTCAATATGTGAGTTGCAGGTGAACTAGGAGTGCTAACTCAAGGCTGGCAATAGCTGGTGTATAAAAGCCCTCAAGTTTCCTAAATTTTGCTCCTATCAAAAACTGAAAATTTTTGGAGTTCACACTGTGGCTCAGTGAGTTAGGAACCTGACATAGTGTCCGTGAGGATGCAGGTTGGATCTCTGGCCTTGCTCAGTGGGTTAAGGATCAGGAGTTGCCGCAAACTACAGCAAGGGTCACAAATGCGGCTGGGATCCAGTGTTGCTGTGGCTGTGGCGTAGGCCTTAGATCAACTCCTAGCCTGGGAACTTCCATATGCTACAGGGTGTGCCCATAAAAAGAAAAAAAAAAAAACCCTGAAAATGTTTAACCCAACATACCTAGATATTCAGAGAAGACATCATTACAAATACAAGTAAGTAGGATTCAGCTTTCTCCTTTGAGGACCAGCATACAGACAGCTGGGCACAGCTTTTGTCCTCCAAGACCTCAATTTAGTCTGCAGAACCTTGTAGGTACTTACTTTTCTTAAATAGCAGAAGACTGTGTCTCTAAAGTTTGCTTTTCCATGCCACATCTTTTGGTGAGATGGCTCTTATTCTGCCAGGGTAGCAAAGATCACTTCCACTGTCTCCTGCCTGGCCTGCATTAATGCCAGTGTGGAGTCCTTGGAGGTGTTTAGTGATACATGCCTCTATTCTAATCACAAATCACTAACAATGTGCAAGGTTCTTGGCTATTTTAAATTGAAGAAGGTGTGCATGAGTACACATGTGTGTGCCCACACGTGAGCCACCACGGCAGTGTTCATGGCACCAGCATGGTAAGGCAACAACCACTCTGAGAAAAGTGCCAGGCACATGGAGATTCCCAGGCTAGAGGTCAAATTAGAGCTGTGGCCGAAGGCCTATGCCACCCCCACAGCAACGCCGGATCCAAGCTGAGTCTGCGACCTATGCCACAGCTCCTTAACCCACTGAGCGAGGCTGGACATCAAACCCGCACCCTCCCTTCACGGATGCCAGTCAGATTCATTCCTGCTGAGCCATGATGGGAACTCCAAGTCAAAGTTTTAAGGTCATAGTAGGTTCAAGTTAGAGCTTAAATAAAAAAGGCAACAAAGCAAATAACTAAGATTCTCTTTCAGAAAAAATAAGTACAACTCAAAGCGGTGTTGATTTGGCCTGAAGCAAATACAAAGATGGCCACGTTCTTAGATGTGTGACCTCCAGCAAGGTGACTGTGTCAGGAAAAAAGGAAATATTTGTCTCACACTATTATTATAAGAAATGCATGAGCCGTTATCTGCACAGTGCTTAGCATATTCCTTGGCAGAGTGTAGACATTCAGTTAAAAGGAACTGCTGTGATTATTATTATTTATGTCCAGCTACCCCCCACCAAGTTTGCATTTTAAAACTGGGATATTTAACACCTTAACATAGTAGAAGGAATCCTTAGGGATACAGTTTTTAATACTATTATATGGAATTAAAATAGATAGATACATTTGCGTGTGATATATTTTAGGTCAAAGTAAGCAAAAGTTAGGGTGGATCCTGTGGTAGGATGCATAACTATGTGCGTGCATCTATGTGTGTGTGTGTGTGTTTGGAGGGAAGTAGATGTCCACCCTAATGTAAAAAATAATGTAGCAAATTCTCTGCCTCCGCTCTTCTTGACCCCTTTCTTTAACAGTCAAAATTATGTTTTTCTCACACTCTCTCATCCACATTTCCCCCTCCCCTCCCAATCCTGTGGCAAGCAGAAAGCACAGGACACCTCATGTGCCCGTTTGCCCATTGTCTGATGTGTTTGTCTATAACTGTGCCAAGCATATTCCAAATTCCAAAAGGTGACCTTTATTATAAGTGTTCATCAAAGTGTAGTTCTGGGCTGAAAACAGGTAATATTTGTAAATAGTATTTCTATGGACATAAGTCAGTAGCTTCAAAAAAAAAAAAATTATCATTTTCTGGAAAACAATCTCAGAGGAGCAAGCAAGTGAACTTCAAATAGAATTTTGAAGGTGACAGTTTTACTTTCCTGGGGAAGTAAGTTTCTCAATTTGCTCATTCACCATCTTCTTTCTGTGACATAATGAAGAAAAAGAAAAGGGTTAAAGCAAACAGGAGAGACTGAAGCCATAAGAATCACAATGATGCTGATTTTTAGAGGGGAGAAGGCAGAGAGGTCCTGTGGTCCCAAAAGAGACCTGGGGGCCATCTGTGAGTACTGCCTTAGGCTCTGGGGAAGCGGCTGGCCCACAAGGACCTCCAGGAACAGACTAAGAGCTCTTTAATAAGTATTCTACAGAGTCAGGCTTTCCTGGAAAAAACAAATTAGTGTGAGAAGCCAGTGCTGTGCAATTTCAGTTTTAAAAATAGCCAAGTATTGTTAAGGCTGCTGTGTGCATGAGAGAAAAAGAAAGTCCTTGTTAATATTTGCCTCAGCTTCCACATTGAAACAGAGGCACGACACCGAAATTCTTGCCTGGCAAATACTGCAAAGGTCGTCTGGTTTGTATCATTTAGAATCACTTTCAGAGTCTTACAATGACAAAATTTTGGGGGGCACTGTGTCCCCTTTCATCCAATCGGTCTGGCAATAAAGGACAGCCAGGCGATGGTTCTGTCTCTTTTACTCGGGACCAGAGCTGAGCCTGGCTGTCTATTTCAGCTCTTTATTTGCCTAATTGCCCTGCCAGGCTGGCAGGGATGCTCCCTGCAGCCGTGGCTCTGCTGACTGCAGAGACCCTACCTGGCACTCCAAGTTGGTGCGTCAGCATTTTAGGTAGAAATGAATGAAAAATCAATCAGGATGACTGCAGTGGTAGCATGCACAACTCTAATCTAGTTTGTCCATGATTTTCAACTATTCACCATAGACCCAAGCAGTGTTTAAGATGGTAAGTGAATCTATAACAAATGTGCTGCTTCTGTTTAATTGGGCTTTTTTTTTTTTTTCTGGTCTTCTTTTCTATTTAGAACAAGCAAATCTAACCTGCTTATTAGGAAGCCATATGTAAAATGAATGATGATATCAAGTTTTAGGCAAATATGCTTTATTTGCCCTGGTTTAAGATTCAATTCTGAATCAAACCAGGTGATAAATATTCATCTGCAGCTATATCAAATGGTTGTATTGACTTATCTTTCAAATTCAGAGGTTTTAAGTATTTTTTAAAAAGTCTGTTTCTATCCTTGCCACATCTCTTTGTGACATGCTGTAACTCTCTAGAGCAAAACTCTACTGTTCTAAATTGCTAGATTTACAATTCTGCAAAGATAGAGTTAAACACTATTTGGACTCAGGCTACAGAAGGGAAACTGGAATTGTTCAAAGCTGCAGTCTTCAGCTCCCAAAGACAGCTACAGTAACTTTCTGAGCAGATTGGGTTAAATATTTTTACAGACCCATTTTATGATGATAAGGCGGTAATAAGTTGTGCAGTGCAACACTCCAAAGGGTTCCAAATCTCACAAGCCTCTTTGTATGTGATGCTCTCACAGTGAAGAAGATTCTTTGGGCTATAAAGATGAAGAGTCTACTTCTTCTGGTGCTGATTTCAGTCTGCTGGGCTGATCATCTTTCAAACAACTATACTCTAGATCATGACAGAGTTATTCACATCCAAGGTAAGAAAACACAGCTTCTCTTATGAAAGTCTGATTCATTTCAAGTTACTTTGAGTTGAGATGCTTGGTTAGTGTTATTTTAGTTCTGCTGCATTGACTTTTTATTTTCCTTTCTGCTAATTGGTGAACATGCTCCCTGGCTTTCGAATGCTCTTGCACTACAGTACAGTTAAAAATCGGAGACAATTAAGGTCCAACTGCAGAGTGTTGATGCAATGGTTCAAGGCTTTTCAGTTGCTACCTTCTAAGTAGAATGGAGGGCAAAAAGTTTACTTAAAGGCAAGGCAAAAGGGGGGAGAAATAGGAAGTAAAACTTAGGATATAAGGTCATTCTGTTAGAGTCATCATTAAGAAAAACAGTGTGAAAATGAAAGTCAGACAAGCTGAGGTTCAGTAAAAAACTAACTTACCCTATTAAAGTCTCCTTCAGTGAAGCTTTAGTTCCCATAGACCAATGCATATTTCCCCTGCATATTTCCTTTCAGCTCAGCTAAATGCTAAGCCTGAGAGCTGTAGCAAGATTTGAGGCTGCAGTACAATGCAGCTATTTCCTCAATCCTGGCTTCAGATGAGGGACATCCTGCATTAAGAAAGCTCAGAGACTCATGCAATAAAAAAAAGATAGTTCTAAAAGAGCTGGCGCTTCTCTCTTTGCCCTTGTATGCTGAATGATTAAAATAAGAATTATGGAATTTAACAGTTTAAACATATGATGACATTAATTTTAGATGAACTCAGTTTGGGGACCAGAGGCATTCTAAGTTTGGGGACCAGAGGCATTCTAAGTTTGTTAAAAGATCAAGTTCTGTCTTCAAGGTCGGGAGGGTAGTCTCAGAAAATTGCATCCACTGTTGAAAAGTGTGACTTGTGAAGGTCAAATGATAGCATAAGTCTGGCCAAAAGTATTCTGCTGTATGTGTGATGACTACCCAAACAGAATTATGAATTGGACATCTGGCTATTTTAGACACCTCTTTCAGTTCTCTTCATTTCTAACAGCTTTATGCGTTTCACTGTTGGACCATAAAAAAAGGAATTATATAATCATAAATTTTACTATGCAATCTGCTGACTCAGCTGTTTCTTTTAATGGGTATAGTAGAATCAAAGCTGTTTCCCTGAGACTATAAGATATTTACACGTAGAGATTTCTGATGAAGGATAACATTCTTTGAATGTCAAGTTGCGGAATTCAGTTCAGCCAAACAGTAATATCTAGTCATTGTGAACAAGAGCGGTTTTAAATCTGATGTAGAATAAACTCAAGCAGTAGTTTCAAGTTATTGCTAGGTTTGATTTCTGTTTTATTATTAACTCTGTGCAAATCACTTTGTCTAAATTTCACCCAGAGTATGAAAATATTTTTTTAAAAGTATATTAACATTTTAAGAGTTACTCCTGGGAAAAGCCTGCGTCAGACTAAAGTTTTCTCAGCAAGAAAATGTCTGTTGCTCCAGCCTTTTTATTCCCACATACTCTGTTGAAATTCAGTGCAAAGGAATTTCTGACACAAGGTATCAGAATAATCCAGGTTATTTGCCTATACTGTCCGATTTTTTAAAAAAAGACACCGTCCATGTCATTTTAATTGTAAATTCATGTTCTTAGAAAGTTGCTCTGAGCTTTCAAGTAATAAAACTACAAGACCTACATTTTGTTTGTGGAAGTTAATACTAAAATGATGCAATGACCATAGCTGACATTTATTTTAAAATTGTTCCAAATATCTGTTCCCATTATTTCTATCCAATAGAAAGTTTCCTTTTTACTTTATTATGGTATTCAGGTTGAACTTTCATGTTCTTCAGTCCTTCAGAGAAACCTGTCCAAACGTCCTGCCATAATATCAGTCTTCTTTCACAACACAAAAATAAACCACATACAACAGCAGATAATCATTAAGCAGATAGCTTTCATTACTTACCTGAAATACTACTTACTTCAAACATGGCCCAGAAGGAATTTAAGAAAGCTAAAACTTTCATAAAATTTTATAAGAATTTTGCAGTCAGATGATTAAATTAGTAATCTGAATCTCAAATTCCTGAATTGTACTGATAAGCAGTATGAGCTTCTGTTAGGGACAGAAAATTATTCAAAATTGATATTACCACAAAAACATCTTTTCTATCTCCCATTTTTCATTATTTTTTTTTTATTTCTATACTTTAAGTTTCTCAGGCTTAAATAACACCAGGGGAATAAAGCACATGATCCTAGAATTCTCCTTGAATTTTTTGCTTTTTAGGCCGTACCTGTGGCATATGGAAGTTCCCAGTCTGAGTCAAATCAGAGCTACAGATGCCAGCCACAGCCATAGCCACAGCTGTGCCAGATCCGAGCCATGTCTGCGACCTACACCACGGCTTACAGCAATGCCAGATCCTTAATCCACTGAGCAAGGCCAGGTATCAAACCCACATCCTTATGGATACTAGTCAGGGTTGATACCTCTGAACTACAATGGGAACTCCCTAGTTATATTTTCTGAAGGCTTCCTCTTAATCTTGTTGTGGGAGATTCTATCGAAATACAGGCCAAAATTTTTAATTTGGCTTTTCAAAAAAGTGAGATTACCAAGGGAAAAAATGGCGAGCAGAGATTCCCATGCCAATTATTTCTATTGAAAAGCCTTTTTCTAGGGGTAAAAAAGGAAAATCTCCCACCTTTCCATGGAAAAAGTCATGCCTTTAGATAACACTGAACCTGTACTAATTCATTTCCTTTCATTTTTTTACTGATTCAATTGCTTACACAAGGAAGCAAACCTGACTTATCAGAGTTCCCACTGCAGCACAGCAGGTTAAGGATCTGGCATTGTCTCTGCAGCAGTGCGTGTTCAGCTCCATCCCTGGCCTGGCACAGTGGGTTAAGGATCCAACATCATTGCAGCTATGGCGTAGGTCCCTGCTCTGGCTCAGTTTCGTTCCTTCCATCCCTAAGCCAGGAACTTCCATATGTCCCATGTGCAGCCAAAAAAAAGAAAAGAAAACAAAAGAAGGAAGGAAGCAAACCTCCCACTGTGGTGCAGTGGGTTAAGGATCTGACATTGTCTCTGTGGCAGTGAATGTTCAGTTCCATCCCTGGCCCCGCTGTAGTGGGTTAAGGATCCACCGTCATCGCAGCTGTGGCATAGGTCACTGCTTTGGCTCAGATTTGATCCTTCGATCCCTGGCCCAGGAATTTCCATATGCCCCATGTGCAGCCAAAAGAGAAAAAGAAAGAAAAGAAAAGAAAAAAGAAAAGAAAAAGAAACCTCACTTATCCGTGGAGTATGCTAAAAATATGCAATCACGGTGTTAGCTTATGTATCATATACTGTCTGCAGTGTGGAGAAATAGTAATTTCCTCAAATATTTCTAAAGGAAGAGACAGCTGATCTTAATAGTGTCTCTATAACAGTCTCAACTAATGGATTATGTTCCTCATTTCATGATGTGCCTAGTCAAACAGCTTCTAAATCCTTTGAAACTGGAGACCATTAGGAAGAATTTTTTATGGAGTACTAAGTCACACAAAATTTTGAAACTATTTGGATCTGGTTTAAAAACTTTTTGAAGACTTTCGATTACCAGTTGAAGTTCAGAGAGGATGAATGTACTTTTTAAGATTCAACTTTTAAGAAAACATTTACATGGACAGCAAAGAAATTTTATGACTGTTTTCCTGTTAGCCAAAACAGTTGCAAAACAGTTACAGTTATACTGAACCCATAACCCCTTGCTATTTTCCACATCAGAGATCCAGTGTTTTCTGTCTCTGGTGTTTCAAGTGCACGTCTTCTGATGTCAAGTTCAAGAATTTTTCCCTTAACGCCACTTACTGGCTTTAGATCTTGGACAATTTACTTAACCTCTTCAAGTCTCAGGCATCTCATCTATAAAATTAGGCAACATCACTGTTTATACTACAGAGCTTTGTGAGAATTAAATTAGATAATATATGAAAAAATCCTTGGTACTCAGTGCATGATACACTCCCAGTAGATGATGGTTGTTATTGCCATGTTTATTATTTCCTTACTGTCACAGAAAACTGATTTTTAAATAGAAAAAGGAGAATATGTATGGGTGGGAAAAGCTCATGCTTTTCAAATTCATTCGTTAGCAGAACCATATCTCTACCTTAGTTCTCATGAGGTAAACATTTTATAAATTGCCTTCTTTTCCCTCTTTAATTTTACAATTTAAAATTCCCCCAAGAGGGAGTTCCCACTGTGGCTCAGCAGTTAACGAAGCCAACTAGTATCCATGAGGACACAGGTTCAATCCCTGGTCTTGCTCTGTGGGCTAAGGATCTGGCATTGCAGTGAGCTATGGTGTAGGTCGCAGACACAGCTGTGATCCTGTGTTGCTATGGCTGTGGTATAGGCTGGTAGCTGCAGTTCTGATTCAAACCCTGGTCTGAGAACGTCCGTGTGTCACAGGAGCAGCCCCAAAAAGACAAAAAAAAAAAGTCCCCAAATAGTATCAAATATTATCTGATCACTTTTACTCTCCTGGGGGAAACTGAAGCTTTCCAACTTAAGTAACATACCCCTTAACATACTTATTAGGTGCACATAAATAAGCTTTTTAAAAAAATTTTTTTAAGAATAAGAAGAGGAAATCTTAGAGAGGAAAACAGTTCCCCTCTATAAAAAGTAAAACTTAGGTCACCTTTCTCAAAAGATAAAGCAATTAGTTTTTTTTAAAGAAAGAATTGTCAGAAGTTCATCTTTATGGATAAAAAAAATATTGTCACTCTAGGACCCCTGGCAGAAGTGGAGACCACCCTTTTGGTGTGGTTGGTTCTTCCTTCCTGTGTCTCAAATAACTTTTCCATCCCCGCTGTGTTATTTTTCACTAATATGACTCCCTTTCCTCATCAGACCGGTAGCTTTATAACCCTCAAGCTATACAGTAGTGCCTGGCACAGTGCAGGTGTTTAATGTATCTGTGTTGAATAAATCAAAGAGTGTAAAGAAGATTCTTCCAAATTATCACTATCATAATGAAATTTCTCAAATCCTATGGCATCCATGGCATTTAGCAGCACATGACACATTGTGTGCGCCTAATGAACATGAACTAGATGACTGCTGTCCTTCTGTAATATTGGCATGAGCTAAATCATAGTTTACAGAATTTAAAAACTCTAAAGGACTTGTGCAGAGCATCTAGATCCACATCCCACCCTACAGATGAGCAAATCAAGACTCAGAACTTAAATGTTGCTTGCCCCAGACTGAATGGCTGATGGGGAGCAGTTTCTCTTGGCTAATCCCCTCCCCTTCTTCAATCTGGGTTCATTTCTCACTTTCTTTCTTTCTTTCTTTTTTATTTTTTTTTATTTTTTGTCTTTTTGTCTTTTTAGGGCTGCACCAGCGGCATATGGAGGTCCCCAGGCTAGGGGGGGATCGAATCGGAGCTGTAGCCCCTGGCCTACACCAGAGCCACAGCAACGTAGGATCCAAGCTGCATCTGTGACCCACACCACAGCTCATGGCAACGCCGGATTCTTAACCCACTGAGCGAGGCCAGGGATTGAACCCGCAACCTCATAGTTCCTAGTCGGGTTTGTTAACCCCCAAGCCACAACGGGAGCTCCTCATTTCTCTCTTAATGAATTCATTCTGGCTACTGCACTCCACACCTGCTTTGCACCCCCCAATCTAGCTCTTATCTTCTTCTCTTTTTCTCTGTAGCCCCAGCTCTTAACTCATTTTTATTTGATTGTGTCCATCTTTGCCAAAGAACATAGGTTCACAAGGGTAGGCATCTTTGTCTGCTGTATCCCAGTCACTTAAACAATTTCTGGGCACATAGGAAGTGAGTAATACTTTTGTTGAATAAATTCAGCACCAAGATCCAGGTACTTTTCCTAATCAAGCCCTCGTCAGACTTTCCAAAATTCAGGAAACTTTTCAGTTCATGGACGAGAGGCAGCAGATAAGGAGGATTCTGAATTTGGGTAGCAAATTTGGTTTAGTCATTTTCATTGCTCCCACACTGCACATAGATCTCACATTCTAGGAGAATCCGCAGAGGCAGGGTGCAGCAATCTCCCTAATGTGTGCACAAAGCTTTGAAGAGTATTTGATTTAGATTTGGTCACTGCAATGCTATCGTGTTCCTTATGTAATATCTGCAGAGTTGGGATCTGGTGATGCAGAGAGGATTAAAAGGAGTGAAGTGAATTTAATAATGTATGATCATAAACCATCTACAGAGCCAAAGTTTAGTGGGAGAACTTATCTAGTATTCTCTCTTCCGCTTAAAACTCATTTGGAGTCAGACTCTATTATTAAAAGTTAAATTAAAAGTTAAATTATAATTTACTTTTTGAGGAGAGTAAACCATTTGCAGCTACATACGTAAAATCCATGAATAGCAAGTATATTTTCCAACTTGCATTTGGTTAACTACATACATTGATGATAATTCTATCTAGAAATTATTGGCTATGAAATATCAGAGAATTTCATCATGAAATTATAAAAATTAACAACATCCTAATTCTAAGAACTCTTATTAGTTTACTATAGGACATGAAGACAAATATGCTAATTAGAACTTACTGCATTAAACACAGATGTGTCATTTGATCGACATAAGATAATCACCATATGACTATAATAAATAATCCCAAAAGGGAAAAAGGAAAATGTATATATAGGCATGTGTGTGTGTGTGTGTGTGTGTGTGTGTGTGTGTGTAAAAATATTGCACACAAACATATATACATTTACTAAGGCTGTTATAACAGAATACCATAGCCTGGATGGCTTATAAACAACAAAAATATATTTCTTGCAGTTCTGGAGACTGGGAAGTCTAAGATCATGGTGCTGGCAGATTTGGTGTCTGGTGAGAGTAAGGTCCTAGTTCACAGATGGCTGTGTGCTCATGTGGCAGGAGGGGACAAGGGACCTCTCCTGGATCTCTTTTATAAGACTCTAAACCCATTCATGGGGGCTCCACTTCATAACCTAATCATTTCCCAAAGACCCTACCTCCAAATATCATCACATGGGGGAATCAGGCTTCGACATATGAATTTGAAAGGGACACAAATGTTCAATTTCTACAGCAAGCATCTAAATAGGCATTGGGAACAGAACAATTATTATTAGCTATGAACAAAACACACAATCTTTGTCTTCTTCAAGGTTATGGTCTAATGCAAGGCAGGCATCACTATGAATACAGAGCTAATGATTGTGGTATCCGCCATTCAACAAAACAGTTTCTTTAAATAAGAGATGTTAAGTCAAACATGGCAATAATCTTCCTCAGCTATATAGCTGCTACACTAGATACGCCCACATATATATATTTATACACACAAACACTGGTTGCACATAGGGAAAAGCAAGGAATGAAATGATTGTAGGCTGATATATACTTTCGATAAATCCTTTGATCTATATTCAGAAATATATGTATTTTCATACTGACTTTGCATCTACAAAGTCTTCTTTACATTTGTGTCTTTTTGCAATAATCTACTCATTCAGGCATTTGCTGAATATTGGCCTTTGTGAAAAACACTGAGTTCAACTATACATTAATAAAAATAAAACAAATCTATTTTGAAAAAAATTGGCACAACATTGTAAATCAACTATATTTTCATTTTTTAAATTTTAAAAATAAAAAATAAAAACAACAACAACAAAAAAAACCCTCCACTGAGTTATTGTCTGTATAAGGACAGACCATCTCCCCAGGGAACTTAATGACAGTGACAAAGGTGACAAAGTTGACAAGAAACAAATAGTCTTAAATGGAGGTGAAAATATGAGTAACAGCTACCAAAGAAAAAAATTTTACTATTTAGAATTTTGTATTCATACTCACTTTTTAAACCCATAAAATACAGGTTAAGAACATTTCTGAACTTGTTATTGAGCAACCTAAAATGCTGACTTCTATGTTATTCTATAAAGCGTTTGTTAAAACAATGAATTTTGGGCCATTTCCAGGTATAAATACCTGTATTTAACAACATTTTCAGGTAACAACATATTCACACTAACAGCTATTGCTTTCTGTTCTATCCTGGATGCTGAAATCAGCAAATTATGCAGGAAACCAATGATTATTTGGAAACTTTCCCAAAGCTTTTTTTCCCCCAAGAAAAATCCATTAAATAGAGAAGCCTTTTTCTTCCAGTGCAGGTTTGCAGGACTCAGCTAAAGCACTGACCTATAGCTTAGCAGCTAATATTAAAATAATTTCAACATGCTATGTTTCTCTGACTTTTCCAGATAGCAAGAAAGAATAGCTTTAGAGTTCTTTATTGCTTGTGTTCTTTATTTTAATTGTAAGGTGGAAATTACTCTTTTAGGGATATAATCTGGAATACAAAAATCTACCAAAATGCTAAGAATTTAAAATATTTAATTAAGAGGTTATCAAAGTGATAACATCTGAGGTGGGGGAGCATCTTTGTTACAGAAATATTTTCATTTCAAAATGAAGACAATGAAAGTATAAGAAATGTGAAAGTTCTATACAAATCACTTCAAAAACATTTTGTGTATTTTATATTAATGACAATGTATTAGCACTAAACACGTGTGTTCTCAAAAATGATTATCAAGTAGTCCGTACAACTAGGAGCCATTTTAATCTTGTAATGATTAAACCTGTTGGTTACTTGACCTCAGAACTTACTCTCTACTAATTACCACATGTACAAGCTCCGAGTACTTTATATGCTCGAGGATTATGCTATGAAATGTACTAGACAATATTAAACAAGAATTTTTGCTACCTTTTCCAAACACTGTCTGCTCAATTAAGACAAGGACATTATGGATAAAAACACAGAAATACCACAGTCCATGATGTATAAAATTAACATTTACTACAATTAAGCATGTAGACTAGGTGAAGGAGGTGGAAATAAGAGAGTCGTATCTTGTTTCTGAAGAGGGATCATGAATAGTGCTGCAATGGACAAAGGGGTGCATGTATCTTTTTTAATGAAGGTTTCGTCCAGATATATTCTTAGGAGTGGGATTGCTGGATGATATGATAGTTCTATATTTAGTTTTCTCAGGAACCTCCATACTGTTTTCCATAGCGGCTGCACCAATTTACATTCCCACCAACAGTGTAGGAGGGTTCCCTTTTCTCCACACCCTCTTCAGCATTTGTTATTTGTAAACATGTTAACAGTGACTGTTCTGACCAGTTTGAGATGTTATCTCATTATAGTTTTGATTTGCATTTCTCTCATAATTAATGATGTCAAGCATTTTTTCATCTACCTACATCTTATTCGGAGAAATGTCTATTTAGGTCTTCTGCCCATTTTTTGATAGGGTTATTTGTTTTGTTGTTGCTGAGTTGTATGAGTTGTTTATACTTTGGAGATTAGGCCCTCGTTTGTTGTATCATTTGCAAAGATTTTCTCCCATTCTGTAGAATGGATTAAGAGATGTGGTGCATATATACAACGGAAAACTACTCAGCCATAAATAATAATAATAATAATAATGCCATTTGCCACACATGGATGTACCTGGAGATTTTCATACTAAGGGAAGTAAGTGAAAGAGAAAGACAAATACCTTATGATATCACTTACATGTGAAAATATAGCACAAATGAACCTATCTATAAAACAGAAACAGACTCACAGATAGTGAACATACTTGTGATTGCCAAGAGGGAGGGGGATGGGGAGGGGGAGGGATAGGGATGGACAGGGAGTTTGTGGTTGGTAGACGCAAACTACTACATTTAGAATAGATAATCAATGAGGTCCTACTGCACAGTATAGGGAACTATATCCAATCTCTTGGGAAAGAACATGATGGAAAATAGTATGAGAAAAAGAATGTATATAAATATAACTGGGTTACTAGGCTGTACAGCAGAAATTGACACAACACTGTAAATCAACTATGATCTAATGAATAAAAAGAAAAGCACTATATCCAATAAATAAATAAAGAGAGATTGTGAATTTATTTTTTTCAGAAAACACTTTTTAAAAAATTTTATTGAAGCATAGTTGATTTACAATGTTGTGTTAATTTCTACTATACAGCAAAGTGATTCAGTTTTACATATATATGCACTTTTTCATATTATTTCCCATTATGGTTTCTTTAAAGTTTTATTGAAATATAGTTGATTTACAAGATTGTAATAATTTCTGCTGTATAGAAGTAATCCAGTTACACATATACACACATCCATTCTCTTTCAAGGGATTGTGAGTTTAAAATAGAAAAACCATTGAAAACATATCCTTGAAATGAGACGATTTCCACTTCTCGATGATTCTATTTGTAATGGTGTCTGCGTGCTCCCTTGCTTTACCTTGTTCCTGGAAAGCAGTGGAAATGACATTTGTCTGTTTGGCTCAGAGTTACTGAATGGTAGTGAAGACAAAGGTGAAACAGGTAAAAGACATGTAAGTTAAGATAGGTACACTTCCTTATAAATTAAAATATGTATGACATACATTTTTTATTTATTCATTTATATGGCTACATTTTTTCACAATGGGTTTACACCTGTCTGGGCTCAGTAATGTTGCTAGTAAAGAGTTCCTGTTGTGGTTCAGCAGGTTAAGAACCCGACAGAGTGTCCGTTAGGATATGGGTCCGATCCCTGGCCTCGCCTAGTGGGTTAAGGGTCCAGTGTTGCTGCAAGCTTCAGCATAGAATGCAGATGTGATTTGGATCCAGTGTTGTTGTAGCTGTTGGATAGCCTGTAGTTGTGTTAGGCTGGGTAGGCTGTAGCTGCAGTCCAATTTGACCCTTGGCCTGGGAATTTCCACATACCACAGGTGTAGCTGTAAAAAGGAAAAAAAAAAAAGAATATTGCTAGTAAAAAATAACACTCTATTTTTTCCTGCTTTTTGTTTTTTTTAAAGACTAGAGAGGTAAATTTTAAAGTTTTCTTCCCTAGTACAATGTGGGTTATGAATAATTTTTGCCTTCTCTTGTCAAGTATCAAAAATTTGCTGACAAGTTTTAAATCTCCAAAATCTGCATATGATTATTTCTTTGTCCTCACTTTGCCTTGTCTTTTATCACAGAATCATTAACAAAGGGTCTTCATTAGCTTCAAATACTGAAAAGCTGATTAGATGGTTAATATTTCACTGAGATGTTTCCACGTAAACAAAATACCTTATTTTAAAAAATGAATAAAATAACAGCTATTTACAGACTGCCCGCAATACATTAAAATCAAAATGTGCTCCCCAACCAAGCTTTGGCCTCTTTTCTTACAACTATTTATTTGGTGTGCATATGTAATTGATTTAATTTAAAAAATTTAACACATAAGCAGTAAATGTAAGTGTTTCTAAGGGGGAAAATGTTGTGAGAGGGTCTCTGGGGGTAGTGGGATGACCCTCATTAGAGGGGGATGTGGAAGTGCTCTGTAGGCTGAGTCCTGAATAGTGATCAGAAGCCAGTCACATCAAAAGCATTCCAGGTAGGAAGACTGGGACATGCACATTCTCTGGGATGAGAACAAATAGGGTATTTTCAAACTAGAAAGATGCTAAAGCGATGGGTAGCCTGGCATGGTTTAAGATGAGACTGGAAGAGGAGGCATAAGTGAGGCCATCATACTTTTTATGTGGCTCAGAATACGAGGTTCAGATTTTATTCTAAAAGTGCTTGAAAATAGTTGAAAGATTGTGAGCAAGGTGACGTGATATGATTTCCATGTACAAAAGACCACAGGACTACTGGATTATGGTGGGTCAAGACTAGAAGTGAGGAGACCTTTAGGAGGATCTTACGGTAGTTGAGGCAAGAAATCATGGTGGTGGCAACCAAGATGGTAGCAGTGGAGGTAGATGGAGATGAACCAATTCAGAAAAAAAGAAAAGAAAGAAAGAAATGGAGGTAGACAAGACAGCAGTTGGTGATAGATGAGATTTAGGGAAAATGGGAAAGGGGCACATCAAACACACGTCCTAGATTTTGGCTTGAGCAAAAAGATGGATGATGGAGGCATAAAATGAATTGAGGGAGATTGGGAGAGCAAGTCTGGACAGGAGAGAGGGACTCAAGTCACCTGTTTGGCATCCAATAGCGGACCAGCAGGTAGTTGGATTTACTAGCTTGGTGCTTAGGAAAAAGTGCACTGCCAGAAAGTTTTGGAATCACCAGCCCATAAATATTTTTAGCCCATGAAACTAGATGACTCTATTTCTATTTCCTTCTGGAGCAGGAGGAAATGCAGATAGAGACAAGGAGATTGCCCTCATCTGAGCTTTGGAAACTCTCAGCATCACCAGATGGGGTGAAGGAGGATTCAGAAGCCACATACTCACTTCACAGTCTAAATCTTGATCAATGATCTATGGTACTTATTTTTTCTCATGTAACTTTAAAAGAACTTCAATTGGGCATTCCTTTGTGGTGCAGCAGAAACAAGTATCCATGAAGATGTGGGTTCGACCCCTGGCCTCACCACTCAGTGGGTTGGGGATCTGGCATTGTTGTCGTGAGCTGTGGTGTAGGTCGCAGATGAAGCTCAGATCCCTCATTGTTATGGCTGTAGTGAAGGCCGGCAGCTGTAGCTCCAATTGGACCCCTAGCCTGGGAATTTCTGTAAGTCGCAGGTGAGGCCCTAAAAAGCAAAAAAAAAAAAAAAAAGAAGTAAAGAAAAAAAAAGAATTTAGAAAAACTTAGTTAATTGCAACCATTGAAAAAGAGGAAATTTTTGCATTAAAATGTGCATTTCTGGCATTTGTTGAAAAATCCAAAGACCTGCTGTTTTTTCAGTCTGTATTCCTGTTGGACAGCATCTGTGGGAACCAGCACCTGCCCCACCTTTAACGTGGAGCTTGTGTGCCACACAGTGGGAGGTCCACTCCACTCCCTGTTGTTCCAGGAACCCTGGTGTTCCCTTCACTTCCCTCAGCCTTGCCCAGCCGGCCATTTATGTTCCACTTACCTTTCATTTCATTTCAGCACTAAACTTAATACTTGACACATTATACACTATTAATTCATGATTGCTGATTAAGATTCTTAAGAACCTTTTTGCCTCCAGGATGACTCTGTGACAGTACTATCTTGATGTCTTTCACGCTAAGTGAAAACACTAACCACACGAATGTATAAAACCAACAGTGCTCTTTCTACAAATTACAGACAACCTGACCTTACGTTTCATCACAAAGTGGACAGAGGCTGAGCAGAGACAGGTAGACTTCTACCCCTTTACCACATAAAGACACATTTCCAGTAATTAGGGAGTATGTTGTTAATTACAGCCTAATGAAGAAGAAAGACACATGCTAATGTTTCAGTTTCCCCAGACCCTTTGAAAGAAGTCTGCATTACAGTTAAAATCCAGGCAAGTATGTCTCTACAAAGACTGTCATTCCCTATATTAGTGAAATCTTCAAATTTATTTTCTTATGCTATATTTCTTAATTTGTCTATATCTATGATAATTCACCTTGGTTTTTCTAAATCTAAAATAATAGAAATAAAATGCTCTTTCTTTACCCATAAATCTTTGATAACATTGATAAATTTAATTTCTGAAAAATTATTAACAAGAGCAGACATCTCTGAGTTGTCAAAGCTAATATGGTTGTCTCTAGTTTGTGGACTTACTAATAGCAATAATACTGATAAATTAACATTCAAAACCACTTACTACGTGTGATGCACAATAGCAAATGCACTGCCTAAGCCACCTCATTTAGTCCTCACCATCATCCAGAATAAAGATAGTTATCCTCACTGAAGCTGAGAGAGGTTCCATCGCTTGCCCCTGGTATATGGTTATCAAGTGGTAAAGCTGAGATTCAAACTTAAGGTGATTCTTGGGCTCCTGACACACATAGGAACCACATAGCCTGAATTTCGGCATTCTCTTGAAAACTTTTGAGTGAAGCAGTGAGCAAAAATGGCTCCCATTTTATTCCATTCAATTGATATAACTATGTTCCAGAAGAAATCAAATCACTATGAAAAAAAGATTTGGACTTGGGCTTTGGAGAAACTTTTCCTACGGGCCACTGTGGTGATTCTTAAGAGGAGTTAGAGAAGCAAAGTGGGGGTGGCAGCTGCAACTACACACATTCCACCCCCACCCTCAAATGAAGACTGTCTGGAACCCCCAAGGAAACTGAAAAGGAGGTAGGAAATTTTTGGCTTGAAAAGATAGAGGGTTTTTTAGAAAAGGCTCTAAGATGGTGATACAGAAATGAGCTCCTGTCCTGTTAAGAACCATTAAATTAGAAGCATCATCAAAAGTTGATGAGATGTGAATTTTCAGAAACCAGTACTTTCCAGGAAGTACCTTCTGCAAGAGCACAGGATAGAAGACAATGTAGAAGACAGAAGCTGGTTCGTACACCTCGTACATTTTGGACTCTCAGTAAATGTTTGTTAGTAAAAGTCAACAGTTACTGACACTCATGGTGTACCAGGCACAAGGCTAAGTTCTCAGCATATTGCTTCCATTAACCCTCACAAGAAGCCTGGGAAAAGGAGGCTTACCTCCATTATACTGATGAGGAAACTGAGAACTACAGCTTAAGTGACACAATGTGCTTAGCCAATAAACTATAGCTGCTGAGTTTTATTATACTATATATAATAAAGAATAATGGTGACTCAGTGGTTAACGAATCCGACTAGGAACCATGAGGTTGCAGGTTCGATCCCTGGCTTTGCTCAGTGGGTTAAGGCTCCGGCGTTGCCGTGAGCTGTGGTGTAGGTCGAAGACGTGGCTCGGATCTGGCATTGCTGTGGCTCTGGCGTAGGCCAGTGGCTACAGCTCCAATGAGACCCCTAGGCTGGGAACCTCAATATGCCAATGGAATGGCCCTAGAAAAGGCAAAAAGACAAAAAAAAAAAAAAAAGAATGGAGAATAATGTAGATAATAATATAATATACATGAAATAATAATGAATGTGGAAAGACAAAAGCCCACAAAGAACTTAGTAGAACAGAACCAAACACTCTCACCACACTTTACTTCTTCCTTGTTAAAAAAGATGAAGAAAAAGGAATTAAAAAGAGACAATATTTTTCAAGACAGTAACACAGTTTCAAGTTCATATCTCAGAACACAGATTTTTAAACTGTGTTCACTGGACCTCCAAGAGCTATCTGGAGGCTCTTGATGCCCATTTCCAGTAGAGAAGTTTACCTTTTATATGGCAGAGTTTTGTCTAAGATATCCTTTGGGGGGAAAAATTTCCATTGTTCCTGAAAAACATTTTTTTTTCATATTGCTATGGATTACCTCCAGGCTATAAAATAGTACTAGAACTTATCCTCATTTTTACTGTGAAACTTGGATATGATAATAACATGGTACACATTCATGATCACCATTGGCCAAAATAATATCATGCTTTGATGTTGGGCAGTTTTCCCTCACAGAATCAACTTAGCTCTAAGGCAAGTGCTGGGCTCACCCACACAGGCCTAAAGCCCTATACCTGCCCAGCTTCAAGACAAAAGAACCTGGAGTCAACAACAGAGACATCAGTGGTTAAAGGACAGGGCATCGTACATGTCTGAAACAAGGTCCTGGAGCAACATCCCAGTATGTGTGGACTTGCATTGGTCTTCACTCCAGGGGGAGGGGGAGGTTACCAGTCATAGGGGGAACTGACGTCAGGTTGGCTCACCAGTTACCAGGGAAACCAGCAAAGGGGGACTACCCATTACTTTGCCTTTGATAAGCTATGGAAGCAGAGATGTTCTGATCTAAAGCCAGAACAACCCCTAACTGAGGCTTGGGGGCAAGTGTGGCAGAAGGTCAATCATGCAAGTAGAGGTAGGTGAAGCAGGCACCGGTCTGGCAGGGGAAGTACCCACCACTTTGAGTGGCCTGACCACACAGCAATCAGATGGATGTGCTCAATACCTAAAAGAATGCTCCACAGCATGTCTCACATCAGATAAGGCAGGTCATATGCCTTTTAAGAAAACTGAAAACACAGTTTTAGGTAGTCTGGTTCAGCTGTAGATTGATAGGAAGTAACAGGGCATAAAGACTATAGAGAGCAGGCAGGCCCTGGTGGACAGTGGAGGGGTGTTGGTTCTTGTAGACTGTGAGACCAAAAGGCAGGGTCTATTCCTGGTGAGAAATAGCAGTAATCTATTTCTGGGTTCTCTATTCTGTTCCATTGGTCTGTATGTTTGCTTTGGTACCAAAAACAAGTACCACACTATCTTGATGACTGCGGATGACTGCGGCTTTGTAATATTGCCTGAAGTCTGGGAGAGTTATGCCTTCTGCTTGGTTTTTGTTCCTCAGAATTGTTTTGGCAATTCTGGGTCTTCTGTGGTTCCATATAAAATTTTGGATTGTTTGTTCTAGTTCTGTGAAAAATGTCCTGGGTAATTTGATAGGGATTGCATTGAATCTGTAGATTGCTTTGGGTAGTATGGCCTTTTTTACGGTATTAATTTTTCCAACCCAGGAGCATGGAATAGCTTTCCATTTCTTTACATCTTCTTTAATTTCCTTGATTAATGTTTTATAGTTCTCATCATGTAAGTCTTTTACCTCCTTGGTCAAGAGTATTCCTAGGTATTTGATTTTTTGGGGTGTGATTTTCAAAGGTATTGTATTTTTATATTCCTTTTCTAATACTTCATTGTTAGGATACAAAAATATGACCAGTTTCTGAATGTTAATCTTATATCCTGCTACTTTGCTGAATTAAACTATGGAGAACAGTATAGAGGTACCTTAGAAATCTATACATAGAACTACCCTATGACCCAGCAATCCTACTCTTGGGCATATATCCGGACAAAACTTTCCTTAAAAAAGACACATGCACCCACATGTTCATTGCAGCTCTATTCACAATTGCCAAGACATGGAAACAACCCAAATGTCCATCAACAGATGATTGGATTAGGAAGATGTGGTATATAGACACAATGGAATACTACTCAGCCATAAAAAAGAACAAAATAATGCCATTTGCAGCAACATGGATGGACCTGGAGACTCTCATACTAAAGTGAAGTAAGTCAGAAAAAGAAAGACAAATACCATACGATATCACTTATATCTGGAATCTAATATATGGCACAAATGAACTTTTCCACAGAGAAGAAAATCATGGACTTGGTGAATAGACTTATTGTTGCCAAGGGGGAGGAGGAAGGAGTGGGGTGGATTGGGAGCTTGGGGTTAATAGATGCAAACTATTGCCTTTGGAATGGATTAGCAATGAGATCCTGCTGTGTAGCACTGGAAACTATGTCTAGTCACTTATGATGAAGCAGGATAATGTGAGAAAATAGAATGTATACATGTATGTGTAACTGGGTCACCATGCTGTATAGTAGAAAAAAAATTGTATTGGAGAAATAACAATTAATATATATATATTGCAATAAATAAATACATAAAAGGGGAAAAAAAGGAATAAACAAGGACACTGAATTACACAAAAGCTAGCCTAAGCACTAATTTGAAACCAGGGTAAAACTTATTGGTTTTTGAGTTCCAAAAATTTTAGTGACAGAATGGTAGGTTTGAACATTTCTGTATTTCTTGATTTGCATTTTTTGAAGGCATTCCCATCTTGGCTCACCGGAAGCGAATCTGACTAGGAACCATGAGGTTGTGGGTTCAATCCCTGGCCTCACTCAGTGTGTTAAGGATCCGGCATTGCCATGAGCTGTGTTGTAGGTCACAGATGCGGCTCGGATCTGGCATTGCTGTGGCTGTGGTGTAGCCTGGCAGCTGTAGGTCCAATTTGAGCCCTAGCCTGGAAACCTCCATACGCCATGGGTGCAGCCCTAAAACGCACACACACAAAAAAAATTAAAAAACAACTTAATGACAATCAGCACCTTTATTACTGGTATCTTAAAGGAATTGAAAAAAAAAAAGAGAGAGAGAGAGAGATAAAACTCAACTTTTGAAGACCTGTTTAAAGATATAACATTTTTATTAAAAGAGCTATAGGTCTTCTAAAAAGATAAACCTCCAGTGACAATGTTATACTGCAATGCTGGATACTAGTTTCTTATGTTTATTTTTAGAGACTAAAAAGTTTTCTATTTTGCCAATTAAATTCCCTCAACTATTTATTTTTATACTATTACTATATAGTTCATGCATAGGTGATACATTCATATGGTTCAAAAAAAATATTTTTTTTAAATTTTATGGCCGCACCTGCAGCATATGGAAGTTCTTGAGCCAGAGGTGGAATCAGAGCGGTTGTTGCATCCTATACTACTGGATCCAAGCCACATCTGCAGCCTACACCTATTCAACCTACAACACAGCTGGTGGAGACACCTGATCCTGAATTCACTGGGCGAGGCCAGGAATCAAGCCTGCATCCTTCCAGAGAAAACATCAGGTCCTTAACCTGCCAAGCCACAACGGAAACTCCCCAAAATTTTAAAATATGGAAGTGTACCCAGTGAAAATCTCCCAAGAGTTCTCCACCCAGACACCCACATTATGTTCCCACAGGCTACCACAGTTGCTGGTTTCTAGGATTTCTAGTGATATCTTCAGATACAGTTTATGCAAATATACATATTTCTCTTGAATTTACACAAATGGTAAGAAGCACAATACTCAGATGTTTTCAGGTGAAAGCAAAGATGGGCTAGGGACAAACCCAACAAAGTTCAAAACTCAAATCGTCTAGTTGAGGGCAGAGGGTAGAAATGGGTACTCCTTAAAGCTTCTTCCTTGCCCTCTTCAGGTTGGCCCTTCCTAAAGTGCTAAGTCAAAGAGGAGAGGCTCAGAATCCTTGCATTCAGGAAAAGCTGGGGAAGAAAGTGAAGCTCCGTCTCTGACAAATTAAAAGCAATTGGCCCTCTGAAAGGACAGTAAAGGCTGGAGGGAGAGAGGAAAGGACCGTGGGGAGGGCTCTTATAAAAGTTTCTCATGCAAAGCTATTAACATCAGAATCATGACCAAATGATGGGAGCTTCTGATTCCCAGTAAGCAACTTCAGAAACAATTAGGTTTATTCCAGTCCAAAGGAAACAAAATATGGTCATCTCTCAAGATCCACTGGGAATTGGTTCCAGGACCACCCTCAGATTCTAGACTGCTCAGATGCTCAAATCCCTATATAAAATGTCACAGTATTTGCACATAACCTACAAGCAACCTCCCCTTACTTTAAATATCTCCAGATAACTTATAATACCTAAAACAATGTAAATGTTATGTAAATAGTTGTAAATACAATGTAAATGCTATGTAAATAGTTGCTGGGCATGCAGCAAATCCAAGTTTTGCTTTTTGGAACTTTCTGGGATTTTTTTTTTTTTTTTTCAAATAGTTTCCATCCCTGATTCTTTGAATCCCCAAATGAGGAACCTACAGATATGGAGGACTGACTGTAATTATAAACAGTTAAAGGTTAATGAGTAAGATACTTAATTTTTTCCTAAATTATGTATCCTACCTAAATGTCATGTACACATTATGAGATAAATGTTGACATTACATATTCTTTTTATTTTTATTTTTTGTCTTTTTTTTTTTTTTTTTTTTTTTTTTTTTGCTATTTCTTGGGCCGCTCCAGCGGCATATGGAGGTTCCCAGGCTAGGGGTCGAATCAGAGCTGTAGCCACCAGCCTACACCAGAGCCACAGCAACGCAGGATCCGAGCCGCGTCTGCAACCTACACCACAGCTCAAGGCAACGCCAGATCGTTAACCCACTGAGCAAGGGCAGGGACCGAACCCGCAACCTCATGCTTCCTAGTCGGATTCGTTAACCACTGTGCCACGATGGGAACTCCCCATATTCTTTTTAAATGCTGTATCTTTAATGTGTTTATTTAGTTGTTTTTTAGAAAGCATTTTCATTTTAGAGCTGTATTATGGTCTAAAACAAGTGCAGGGATCCATGTCTACTGCCATAGCTGAGCGCAGGCTCTAGGCGGCACCAGTCTATTTCGGTCACGGGTGCTTATTACATCCCAGGGGCTATGATGCTGGAGGAACATTTTAACAAGATGTGGACCAGGGAGACACAGGGATTGTTTTCAGTAGACTGTGGCAAGTCCATTCTGGTTGCTCACCCTCTAGCAGGTTTGGCTACCCTAAAGGAAGTAACAGCTTCCAAAGTGTAGTCATAGCACATCCCAACCAACCCAAGTGATAACGAATGCCACGAAAATAAGGATCCTTTTTAAAAACTTTGTGCAGATTTTTCAAATGACTCATCATGGAGCTGGTGTTTGCGAGTCTCCTGGCACTTTCGTGCCAGTTTGGAATGTAAGGGAGGAACTAGCTTTCTGTTTGGAGTGATGAAAAGCTATTGGAGGAGTTCTCACTGTGGTGCAGTGGGTTAGGGATCCTGCCAGATTATATCCCTGGCCCAGGAACTTCCATACGATGTGGGTGCAGCCAAAAAAAATTACTGAAAATAGATATTAGAAAATAGATAACGGTGGTGGCTGCACAACAATGTGAAAGTAATCCATGCCACTGAATTGCATACTTAAAAGTGGTTTAAATGGCAAATTTCATGTTATGTGTATTTTACCACAATAAAAAAAAAATACAGTGGTAGGATTTTTTCTTGGGAGGGGAGTATTTTTTTCTTTATTAATTTTATTGAAGTATAGTTGATTTACAATGTTAATTTATGCTATGATATGTATATATATTTTTTCATATTCTTTTCCATTATGGCTTATCACAGGCTATTGAATGTAGATCCCTGTGCTATATGTTAAGACTTTGCTGTTTATCCATCCTATATATCATAGTTTGCCTTTGCTAATCCCAAACTCTCAATTCTCCCTCCCCCATCCTATTCCTCATTTTTGTTTGCTTGGGTTCTTTTTACATTTTAACTGTCTAGAAATTTAATTGTCTAGAGACTCCTTCATTACACACCAGTGAGAAAGTAACCAACACCAAAACTGGTTATTTTGCACAATCCACAATTTATTTTAAAAAGACAAACTTTGATCCATAGCACTTTCTTTCTTTTTCTGTCACCTTGATTTGGCAATGAACTGCCCACCCCCTGAAAAATAATAATTATACTTTCAATAAAATTAAAAACAATAGGTAACAGTTCAATACTATACTTTTAAATTGTTTTTCTGCAAATGTTTTTGTCCTATTATTTAAAAGACTTCATCTAAATTACAGTGATACAAAGACCAGTTGTTCCGCCATGCCATTACTTCATAATTTGGTGAAGCTGAATGATGTCCTCTAGGTTTCACAGCAGAATTTGTAAAATAATAATTAAACCCTGCTGTTTTCCCTGGAGACAACTGATGTCTTTGAAGGGCATTAAATTTTTCAAGTCACTGTCACTGACACTCACTAGTAGAAATAATGAAATTCCTGTAACTTACAAATTGAACTTTTAAAACATTTAGTCTTCCCAAAATAAGCACATATTTGCTGCTTAGTTTTCTCTAATCTTCCATATTTTTCTTAAAAAAGAAAACAATCTGTGATAAACCATAATGGAAAAGAGAATTTTTTTAAAGTATATATATGTGTGTGTGTGTGTGTGTGTGTGTGTAACTGAATCACTTTGCTGTACAGTAGAAATTAACACAACATTGTAAATCAACTATATTTCAATACAAAAAAAAAGATTCTAGAAAAAGAAAACAAGAAACACTCATTCTAATGATCAAAGTTTATTTTTATCTTTTGCATTTTATTTGCCTTACAACTGCCCTATAGATTGAACAGTTTTGACTTAAATACTAATATCAAACTGATCCTTTTTTTTTCTTTCTTGTCTTTTTAGGGCCACACCTGCAGCATATGGAGGTTCCCAGACTAGGGATCTAATTAGAGCTATAGCCGCTGGCCTATGCCACAGCCCCAGCAATGCCAGATCCAAGCCGCATCTGACACCTACACCACAGCTCACCTCACAGCAACGCCAGATCCTTAACCCACTGAGTAAAGCCAGGAATCGAAACTGCATCCTCATGGATGCTAGTCAGATTCCTTTCCACTGAGCCACAAAGGGAACTCCTGGATCCAGGTTTTTGAATCTAATGATCAGATTCAAGACTGACTCCAGGCAAGATCATGCCAAGTTTTTGATCAACATTCTCAGTTCCATTTTCTGCTTCTTGTCCCTGGCCTCCCCCCTTTTCAGCTTAATGTGCTTCCTGGCTGATCCCTATCTTGACAACCTGCCATCAGAAGCAGGATAAGCATCTCAAGCTCAGTGGTCTTATGGCAAAGACCTGTCACTCAAACAGCAAAGCCCTGCTAGAGTCTGCAACAGAACAAGTGCTCCTGATTCTCTGGCCAGGGCTCTTTTCCACATCTTACCTGTTCTGCAACAGGCCACTCCTACCAGCAGTGCTCAGTGCTCTATCATCTGCAGTGCTGATCTTCTAAAAGCAAGTGAACTAAGGACTGTTCTAAAGGCCATGTTGGGGATTTAAGTTAAGGAACACTAGTGGTCCTCAGTTATGCAAAGTTTACACATTACACATCTTTCTTAGGGTTCTTTGAATTTCAGGCAGGGCCTTCTGACATCTATTACCTCAACACCCCAGCTACCCCAAAAAGAAGAATAGTGAAAATTTATACATTCTGGTAGACTTGTTAGAAAAATTATTTTGCGGGAAGCCAGTGGATTTTTGGTGTCTATTCTGTTCTCAACATTATACCATACAAGACATCATCTATACACAATGCTGGAGTATAAGTAACTAACTGGGAAAAAAAAAAAAAAACACCAGAAGCTTTTCCTTCTAAAATACTACGGGATGATTTACAGTCAACCTCAGAGAAAAATTAGAAGCCTCAGTCCCTTATATAAGAGTTTTGATCTTCGCTTTAACTCTTTAATTTAAAAAACATGCGGGCCTCGTATTCATTCTGGACAACCTTATGATTATGCTAAACCACACAATAATTTCCAAGTTTCCTACATAACACAGGTGGCATTTTATGTGTTATTTTACTCCACATGGTTCAAAACGTTATAAATTAGTGGATCCATGGAAGGTTAATATATGTCAAAAACTATACTCAATATCAGAGAGTATCATATATGAGGAACAGTGGGAAAAACTACGCAATAGTAGGTTAGCAGTGAGTGTACACTTACACTGGGTCCTTTATTATTCTAAGTGCTTTACGTATCTATTAGGTTAACTATACATAGTAGATGTTACTCTGCCTAATTCATATATAAGGAAATTGGGGGTTAGGGGTACACAACTTGCTCAAGGCTCCAAAGCTAGCACAAGTTCTAAACTTGTGAGGTTAAAGCTAGGTCTCTATCACATCAAAGCCCTTGTTCCTAACTAATGTAGGATCCCCTTAGCCCAGGACATTTGCACATTAGTTTTGTCTTGGAAGTAAAAATGCTTGAGAGGATCATGAAACCGTAACCTCTTAGAACTCTTGGGTCAGGTCTAAAGTCAAGTCCCAGGCTGGGAAGGCCCAGTTACAAGCGTCCTCCCAAGGCGCTGTGCAGAGAGATGTTCCCTGGAGACTCAGGCATCACTGAGCAGATTTTGTCAACAGCACCTCTTCCTCCTCCCAGAAAGAAGACACTAGAAATATTTAGGTAGAACATGGGTTTGATTATGGGGGATATTGCACGGGGCATATTATATGTAGCATAGAGTTGGATAGATTTACCTTTTATGTCTTACAATTCTATGGTCCTAAATAAGAAGATAGAATAGACTCTAAAGGAAATTCCTAATGAGCTGGATTAGTTACTCATTTTAATTAAGCCCTTATCCTCTCATCTTATGATCTATTCAAAGTGGGGGCACTGATGTCTTTAAAAATGGTTAAACTTTTCAGTTTCTGAGGATTGGGGCTTACATAAATAAGTTCATTTTGTAATATTAATTTTATAAAAATATAACTACTCCATCTATTCTTGGACACTTCAAAATCCGAATCCTATGTATGCCATTAAATAACTAAGTTATGAGGTCTGTCTGGAGCTGACTGGCTCCTCTTCCTGATGACCTGTGAACCTTCAATGATTCGTGACCAAGGTTTACTCAGGACCTTAGGCGTGAAGCACAAAGAGCTGCTTGAAAGACAGCCTTGGCAGCCTTAGAAAGCCGTGTGTGGATGAGAAGTTGTGTGCATCCAGAAGTTCCCATATCACTTTCTCATTTTCAAAGCTTGCACATCCTCAAAAGACCTCATCAAGGTCAAAAGCACAACGAGTGAACCAGGGGAAGCCCCAGGGAAAGCCAAGATCTGAAAATAACAGCTGGCTTGCCAGAGCCTAGCGGCCCTGCTGACTTGGCAGGCCAGGAATATCACAGTGCTCTCAGGAAGGCAATAAAGTCCTTGGAGAAGGGAGGAGGGAAATGAAAGGGCAAGGCAAGGCAAGGTAGACATAAAGCGGTAAGATTCTGCGACACAAGGCACAGCAGAAAGTGGGAAAGCAAGGAGGGCAGTGGAAAAGAAGTTTAAGGAGATACACAGATAATTATTTGGTGAATTAGGAAATAAGTGTGACTTTGGATACACTTTTAACATTCAAGTTTTGAGGACAGATTTCAATACAGACTTATGGTATTAGAAAGCTCAGCTGGGGAGTTCCCATCGTGGCGCAGTGGTTAACGAATCCGACTAGGAACCATGAGGTTGCGGGTTCGGTCCCTGCCCTTGCTCAGTGGGTTAACGATCCGGTGTTGCTATGACCTGTGGTGTAGGTTGCAGACGCGGCTTGGATCCGGCTCGGATCCCGCGTTGCTGTGGCTCTGGCGTAGGCTACAGCTCCGATTCAACCCCTAGCCTGGGAACCTCCATATGCTGCGGGAGCGGCCCAAGAAATAGCAACAACAACAAAAGACAAAAAAAAAAAAAAAAAAAAAAAAAAAGAAAGCTCAGCTGGGAAGAGATCAGTTTACCTAGCTTGAATTTTTGGGTTTATATTGATGAAATAGTCATGGTTCTTCTCAGTTCTTTTAGTCTTGTTTCTATAATTTTGATATTTAAATGTAGAAGAAAATAGAGTTTATGGTGAAATCTTAAAACTTCACATGACTACAGAGTCTTATAGCCAGTGTCTCACATGGATTATAAGGCACATCCCTCCTTTTTTCAGTGGCTTGAAAGACACGACTACCTTGTAGATGCCCTTGAGGTACCAGAGGTGCCATGTGGTCACAGGCGGTCACTGCTCAATCATGAAGAAATGTTTATCACTCCTTGCTACTCTTTGTCAGGTACCCTGTGTACATGGCATGTTTCATTTTATAAAAAAGTCTAAAAGCATGAATCATTCTTTTTTCTTTTTAATTACAGCAGAAAATGGCCCCCGTCTACTCGTGGAAGCAGAACAAGCCAAGGTGTTCTCACACCGAGGTGGCAATGTTACACTGCCGTGTAAATTTTTCCGAGACCCTACAGCATTTGGCTCAGGAACCCATAAAATCCGAATTAAGTGGACCAAGCTAACTTCAGATTACCTCAAGGAAGTGGACGTTTTTGTTTCCATGGGATACCACAAGAAAACCTATGGAGGCTACCACGGTAGAGTGTTTCTGAAAGGAGGCAGTGATAATGACGCTTCTCTAGTGATCACAGACCTTACCCTGGAGGATTATGGGAGATATAAGTGTGAGGTGATTGAAGGATTAGAAGATGATACAGCTGTGGTAGCATTAGATTTACAAGGTACGTATCTGTAAATCATGTTAAAATTAGAAATGATAATTAATCATTGCTTTTTTTTTTCATGACACGTAATATCTACTGGTTACCATAGTGCTGATGTGCTAAACCAAAAGTCCCACATAAAGCATGTCTTCCTGTTCTTTTGTATTTTGCACTCTACGATTCCAGCTCTCATATTTGAAATGTGCACACAATGGCTATATGCAAAATCGAAGCTATTGGAAGTAGAAACGTGCAGTGGAACTAAATTAACAATATTCAAAAACTGCCTTATGCCATTCAAAATTTAAATCTCATTACACAGTTATTAGGAAATTCAGAGTGGAGGCTTTTTTTATGATGGTTCTAAAATTATGAGATTCAAAATAATGGCAAGTTTTGTGAAGGACATCTGCTAATTAAATACATTTAATTTTATTCTGTAAAATAACTGTGAAAATTTAATTTAACAAAAAAGTAACCTCTAGATTTATGTAAATATTCTTACAAAGAAGTAATTTTTTAAAATAGTCCAGAGTCTCTTAGAAATTGATTACCAAATGGTCAAGGTGTTTTGAAGGAAGTTTTATTTCTTAAATATGTGGGTTCAAAGACAAAAATGCATATAAATCGAAACAATAAAATGTGTCCATGCCATCTTGTTTCCCCTCTGCCCAAAGTCTAACCTCTATACTCCACAAGTGGGAAACTCCTTAGTTTCTCATGTGTCTCAAGATATTCATGAATCTCAGTGTTACTTTACATTGAAGGATGGAGTTTGACTCCTTAATAGAATACTGTCTTTCCTTATGCACATAAACTGTAAGTGTATGTTTACTAGAAGCTCCTTCCACATTCTAGGACAGATTTGCAGCTTTGGGAAAAATATCTATTTGGTGCACTAGCACATCACTGAAGATCTCACCCTCTGAATCTCACAGAGCACCAGCACATGCATGAGGGTTATGAGCTTTATGTATCTGATACATTGCACAATGCTGTAAAGTACATTTTTGTGGCCTTGTCTCTCTCAGTCACAGCTCCTGACTGCCTATCACCTTGTCTTTTTAAGTTTTTATTGATTCACTTCAACATCCATGAACATTGGCATTATTCAGGATGAAAGAAGTAGTTGGCTTAGAGAAGATAGTTAATCCTCAAATATTAATTGAGGATCACTTTCTTTTGTCAAAGGGGCATCAGGCAATGGACAGAGCCTGGAGCTAGTAATATCCAAATGCTTCTGTTGGTCCCAGCTCTGCCAGTATAAGTTTGGTAACCCGAGCAAGTTACTTATCCTTATTGTACTTTGGCTTCCTCATCTATGAATAATAAATTGAACTACCTTATCTGTTAAGTTACTTCTTCTTCTAGAAGTCTATGTTTCCATAAAAAAAGTCTATGTTCATACCCCACAGTATTTCCTAAACTTAAAATAATTCATATGCTATATTTGTTATCTCCCTACATTTATTAAAATAAATTTTAAATAGAAACCAGTATAACTTGACAGAAATAGAAAGAAACGATGAAAATAGGTACAATGAATATAAGATATTTCTAAATTAGATCTGGATGCCTGCTTGCTGATGGCTTTGAGCATGAAGCAAGTTCTCCCTTTGTTGGAAAAAGAGATTTAGCATATGATAGAGGAAAATGCACTCTAGTGTCAAACTGAGACTTTGAGACACAATTAGAGATGCTGAGGGAGAACTACATAAGAAGAGTAATTTTTCCTTTCTAGTCCCTGCATCCTTCCAAATTCTCCATCTTTTTGGAACAGTTCTCTACCATATAACACATAATGCAAATGAGCCAAGTAAATGTGTCCAAGAAACCAATTTAATTGGTAAATATTTTTACAGATGTTGTTTTGGTAACATGAGAAACGAAAACTTCCAAATCCTGATTCCTTTCATTCAGCAATCTCATAGTCCATTAAGGATTCTAAGATACTTTCTAAAGTCAGTACTTTAAAATAAGGTAAGGATTGGGCAAAGTAAGTAGATGCAAACAAATTGCTCTAATCATTGTGCTATTTACTTTGCTCACTTTCAGTAATCCCCCTTAACAGCAGACTCTTAGGGAAAGCTCCTTTTTTAAGGTAACATGGCTAGGAGTGAGAGGTACAGCTGGCATTTGACACCAAGGGTAGTGAATGAAGCCTAGGTGTTTATGTGCTATGATCTGGGGAGTTGCAAGAAGGAGAAAGTGTGCTGGGGAGAAGGGTGGAGGTTGCGGGAAGGCAGAGGTGTTTGGCAGCCACAGTTCTTCTGATGTTTTCTGAAGATTCTTAAAGGCCCCAACATTATTGGGAAGTGACCTAGAGACTGTCCTTTAGATATAGTGTATGAATTGGTGTCCCCATGGCAGTTTCAAATCCCCCTCACTGCAGAGAGCATTTTTCCATCTTTCTCATGTACTGCAGAAGCAGCCATTCACCAGAGGTTCTGCCTTGAAATAAATGGCATTTTCAATATTTAATATGACATATATGAATCCATTTCTGAACAACTGAAGAAAATAACAATCCTTTAAGAATAAAAGCAAAGACCAACTCTACCCTGAGCTCTCCCTCCTCCGCCAGCTATGATATTCAAAGAACACTGTATACAGATTTCCATTATAATGCCAATCATATTTCATTTTGTAAATATTTGCAAAATTGTCTGTCTTCACGTGCTAAATAGGATCTACTTGAATGCAGTCAAATGCCAAAAACAAAGTCGGCACTCAGTAAATAGTTTATAGGTGAGTCAGGTTTGCTACAATAAATTTATACTTTCAAATACAAGAGTCTGCACGCAATGGAGGGACTGTTGAAAGCATGCTAAAGGAAGAGACACTTGAGTTAGATCACAAAAGGGGGATCTGGTTCTTTCTAAGGATAGAGAACATGAGAAAGCAGGAAAGACAGCATCACAGGTAGAAGGAAGGAACTCTTCAAAGGCCCAAATGTGAACAACGGATGCTACAGCTAGCATCCAGCTTGACTGCTTTAAGGCTCAACTTGGCAATAGGATGGGATAAAAATTTTTAACTTTAATTACAACAAATTTTAAACACTTGGAAAAGTAGAAAAACTAGTGTAATGAATCTCCATACATCATCATTCAGCCTCAAAAAATGTCATGACATAGCCAATTATATCTTATTTTGCTTTATTTACACCTATTGTCACTGGATAATCTTCAAGAAAACCTCAGGATTTTATCTGTATATACTTCAACATGAGATACGAATTATATTTTAAAATAAAATTACAAAATTTTGGAAGATAGCCACGGTACCATTATAAAATAAAGTCTGAGGAATATTGACCGCTAATCTAAGGATGGGCATTGTGAGGAACTGGATAATTTCCACACAGTCTGGGATGGATTCTCCAGGTGCAGCAGTTATCTACATTAGAGTTTGAAGGCTATAATAAACCCTATGCAGCATGAGAGATACCTTGTGGTTACCATTTATTAGCTCTTATTCCAGGTTGTGACTTTTTTTCATTATCAATTACATCCTTACATGAAACCATCTACCAGTCAGGCAAGTTCCATTCAAGCTCCTTGTCAATCTTATAACATGCATATATAAGACCAGGGAAGCCTATCTTTTTTTTTTTTTTTTTTTTTTTTGTCTTTTTAGGGCTGCAGTCCAAGACATATGGAGGTTCCCAGGCTAGGGGTTGAATCAGAGCTGTAGCCGCCGGACTAGGCCACAGACACAGCAATGCCAGATCCAAGCTACGTCTTCGACCTACACCACAGCTCATGGAAATGCCAGGTCCTTAACCCACTGCACAAGGCCAGGGATAGAAGCCGAATCCTTACCGATACTAGTCACTGCTAAGCCATGATATGGGAACTCCAAGCCTATCATTTTAAATGTCATGATTAAGTTGCCTTTCTAACTGTAATTGTACAATGTCTTTAATCATATTGGCCCTTTAATAGCAGATTAAATACTATGTCCTTCAAAGAATTTTTCCAATTAGGAAAAAGATCGTTCTTCCTTAAGATGCCAATAGTGTATGGTTTGTATATGTAAGATTTTATTCTGTCTTGGATTCAGATACGTGCGTGTGTGTGTGTGTGTGTGTGTGTGTGTGCGTGTGTAATCATAGTCTCTTTTCAGGAAGAGGCCACACCACAAACTCAAGGTATCTTAGAATACTGAGCACAATGCCTTGCTCTCAGTTGTGATTTAAGAATTGTTTTTCAAATAACACTGATAAAAAAAATTATAAACTCTTTTGAAAGACTGAGTTAGAATTAACTCCGGAAATGCAATTTTTTAATATATAGAATCTTGAATAGAGTAAAGCCCTCTGATTACTACTAATTACCCATATTATAGAAATAGAACCTAGCCAGAGGAAAGCCTTATATGAACACAGCAAGATATGAAGATATAGATAAGAAAAACATGGTATTCGTTCTTCTAATCTTCCACTGTATTGGTCTTCCATTGATGAAAATAGGGCCAAATACACAAAAATACAGTCTGAGAACTTGAGAAACAGAGAACTAATTTTAGATATGTCCATAGTACTGAGAGGCACTATGAAAGGCACTGAGGAAGGTAAATTTGGGCTACATGATCTTTATTACTAAAAATATTTATTTTATGGAATGATTGAAATTTCCTTTAGTTTTATTTGTACCATGACATGAAAACCTCAGAGTTCCCTCTGGGGCAGTGAGTTAAGGATCTGGCATTGTCACTGCAGTGGCGTGGGTCACTACTGTGCTGCAGGTTTTATCCCCAGCCTGAGAACTTCCATACGCCATGGGTATGGCCAAAAAAAAAAAAAAAAAAAAAAAAAAAAATACTTTCCATGTCTGACAGATTAATATTTGCCAACAACTAGGATAAATTGGACTATGCAATTAAGTCTTAAAAAATGTGTTTTTAAAACATATTTCGATTCACTACTCACATCATTTGATACTGTGGTGTGATATATCAGCCTTAATAAATCCCCTTGGTAGTGATGCATACCAGCCCTTCATGGAAAAGTAAAGAGCTTTTGATTACATTTTGACATATAAATATAAAATAATCATACTTGGAAAATAATAATACCCTTATTTCTCACCCATGAAAGCCTAAGTTTTCTTATTTTTGTAACCGCAGATGAAAGCAATCACCATTTGTTCCATAATTCAGCTGTAGGAATTGCATAGTTTTCCACAGAGCCAAGAAGGTTTCTGCAATTTTGGTCTTAGATGTTGAAATCTTAACTAGCTGGAAGTAAAATAAGTAAATAAATACTAACAAACATGTAGTTCCAGAAATGCCCCTACTTGTACAAAACATCTGATTGTTGAAATGTGTGTACCAAATGTACAATGCAGTGAAACTTTTAAAACACTGGTGGAGACATAGAACTTGATCTTGATTTACTTGAAATGTGTTCTGTCCAGCATCATCAAACATTTATTAAAATATGCTAAGTAAATCTTTTGAGTTACTGTAAGTTGACCATTTATTCTTACAATTGAAAAAGAGTGAAATTTTAATATAGGGTTTCACTTTGAGAAATGTTGCATGAAATTATGTTAAACTTGAAAGGAACTCGAAAATACATTACACTGGATTTGGAACTGAATCAAACATAACTCAATGGTTGATCAAGGACAAATTACTAGAGAAAAACTTTTCCCAGTACCTATGGGAGTCCACCAAAGGCAGTCTTTAGGTCTTTAAAATGATTATAAAATATCCTACATACTCTGCTGTTACCATCTTGAGCCATTTGGGAAATGGAATTCAACCTGAAGAGTTGAATTTAGGTTTAGATACTTTGTGATTTTTCTCTCACATAAGGTCTAGCTGCCAAAGAAATCTCTACTGGATAAATTAAGTATTTTCCTTTTCATCAGCTTTCCTGAGGGTGCTATAGCAAGAGGATGAAGGCTTGAGGGACAGGAGGCACTATAGCAGCTCCTTCCCAGCGCTGACTGGGTCCTTAGCTGGATGCCCAGGCACCCTGTCCTTCTTAGAAGGAGCCTTCTCCAGGCTTTCCCCACCCCCACTCCATCACTGCAGGGGGGCAAAGACAACCCAGAGAGTCTTTTCCTCCCTACTTCTGGCTCTGATTCAGTGTACAGATCCCTCAGCCAAGAACCTGAGATGGCAGGATGGGATCAGGAAGCCTTCCTGGATCTCTGCCTCTAGTGGACAGTGCCAGCTGGACTGCCCCTGGGGGACAAATGTGTCCTGCAGAGGCCTTCAGTGGACGCGACTTGATTTAGGCTATTGAAATTTCTTCTCGTAGAGTCTTCCAAGACAATTTATAAAGGAAAACATTTCCTGTGTACTGGTTATACTCTTCGCGAATTGTGCATCCGTCTTGAATAGGGTCTGCAGACTCATAAAGGAGCCCATTTGGTAAAATCCACCAAATTACTGTGTCAGTCGGACAATTCTTACATTCCACATAAAATATGAATTATTTCTAATGATGTTTAAAAAAAAAAAAAACCCAAGGCAAAGCCTTGAATAATCACTTGAAATTGTCCTTTAGCAACAGTAGGGGAGACATTTTGATGCTGTGGTCCTTCATTAAGTCCAACAAAATGATACCATTTTGCTTTCTCATGATGTAACCCTTATCCTTTAAAGAAGCTGCAGAAAGCCGTGAGAAAGCTCAATCACCTCCCATGATTATTTGACCAAAAGAAAGACTTTGGAAAGCTGTTGCAGCTTCCCAAAGTCAAGTGCCAAGACACAAAGTTTACAGTTACTGAGGGTTTCTGTCCTCTAAATTACTTAATTTTAATTCTTGGGCTTTACTTAATCAGCAGACATGCATTTTGTACCTACTTTAACAAGACAACTGTCAGGAGGCTTTTCTTTTTCTATTTACAATAAAGATGTTTTTAAAAGCTTAGTTTCAGTTTGCAATCTATGAATATGGAAGCTGAAAAACAGTAATGGAAATATTTAAAAATGAAAGCCCTTATTTTCATTGTACTGTTCAAGGCTAGAAAAAAGTAAGAGTAAGAGCTACAAAAGTTCAAACAGGGAAGAGAGCCCACAGTGCTTTTTATGGAGGTGCTTCGCTATAAAAAAACTAGCTTATTCGTGTGAAATAAGACTGCTTTACTAGGTTTTTGTTAGATGCGCAGAAGGTAGAGTCTCAGGGAGGACTACATGGAAACTATAATCTGTGGATGAATCGTTCCAAAAAGGAGAATTGTGAGGCTTGAGCTGAGCTATTAGCAAAAGAGGTAAATCTCTGAAGTTCCCAGAAAGCATGGCTAATTGTGAGATGCTCAGAGCTGAGAGGTTCTTTGAAAAGAAATGGGACCATGAGAAAACTAAGTTGAACAAAAACTGGTACTTCATCTGATGGAGAGCTTACTATATCTTTCCCCATCAAGTGGGATCTGCTTATAGTTCTTACTTTTTGTGCCGCTAACAATTCCTTGCCTTCTCCCTTGGCCAGGTGTGGTATTCCCCTATTTTCCACGACTGGGGCGCTACAACCTCAATTTTCATGAAGCACAGCAGGCTTGTCTGGACCAGGATGCTGTGATTGCCTCCTTCGACCAGCTGTATGATGCCTGGCGGGGTGGGCTGGACTGGTGCAACGCTGGCTGGCTCAGTGATGGGTCTGTGCAATATCCCATCACAAAACCGAGAGAACCCTGTGGAGGCCAGAACACAGTGCCCGGCGTCAGGAACTACGGGTTTTGGGACAAAGATAAAAGCAGATATGATGTTTTCTGTTTTACATCCAACTTCAATGGTAAGCTATTAACCACACTGCCTCGTTTCCTATCCCACAGACCAATACGTACTAAGATACGACATTAAACTTTTAATCTTATCTACTTAAAAAAAAGCTTTGAAGTGTTGCTCCAGATGTAAGAAGTTCTTCAGTGTCATAATTTTTAAAAATCCAGAGACATCGAGCAAAAGTACATATTTCCATCATCCTTAGGTTTTATTGCATCCAACTGTTATTATGAAACAGTTTGACTGTCATGTTGCAGGGAGTCTTTTTCTTACTGCCCAAGATGCTGCTGCCATCGTGTGCCCTCCATGAGATATAGATCTCTCCATTGAAATAAGGATGGCTTCTCTCCTTCTCTCAATTACAATGTCAGTTTATTCACAGATGATCGCCAAAGCTTGGGATAAACAGAAAGCTCAGGATAAAGAGAGCTTTGCAAGAAAATTAAGTAGAAATAGCACTGGAGGCAAAAACGGAAGGGAGAGATCCCAACCCTATCTTGCTCCATCCAGAACCAGTTATGCAATGTGTGGGACCTGGTGCAAAATGAAAATATGGGCACCTTGTTCAAAAATTAAGAATTTTAAAATGACGATAGTAGAGCATTAAATGAAGAGTGAGGCCTTGTGTTATTGTGCCGATGAGGCAAGCCTTGGCCCCACTATTTTGTGTTTTAGGTCTAGTGTCTTGCCCTGGGGAAAAAACAAGGGATCAGGGATCACAAACTTTCTGTAAAGGGTCAGACAGTAATTTATGGCTTTGTGGGCTGTATGGCCTTTGTTGCAACTACCTGATAGGATTTTTTTTTTTTTTTTTTTTTTGTTTTTGCTTTTGAGGGCCACACCGGCAGCATATGGAGGTTCCCATGCTAGAGGTTGAACTGGAGCTACAGCTGCTGGCCTACACCACAACCGCAGCAATACCAGATCTCAGCCGTGTTTGGGACCTCTACTGTTCCAGTGACCTCTACTCTTTCTCCAAATCCCATCCTCTTAGTCTAGAAAGAACTGGCATTAATTTAGGCTTCAATGGTCCATATTTAATAGTCTATATTTAATAGTCTATGTAGTCTAATAGTCTATATTTAATGAGGGACAGGGTGATAACACATTACAATGTACAGTCAGGTTAAGAGTCTGATTCTATTCTACTTGAAACTAAAAGTCTGAGAAAATCTTTCGCTGATGGGTATGCATCACTTCAGTCAGTTGATGTCCTATCATATACATTTTATGCACATTTAATATGAACTGAAGGAATCTCAGTCATTAACATTAGTCCATATGTGGCTGAGACTAACTCGCTCTTTTTTGTGAAATCCGGAAACCGTCAGGTGTCAGAGCTCCCACAGAGGAAGCTGGCAGAAAATAAACAGTGAGTGAACAGACTTGGGTTCACATTCTGAGTCCGTATTATTTATGGCAAGTGACTTCCTGTATGTTTTGCATTCTCATACTGTAGTCTTTGAGTAAGAATAATGTCTTATTGATACCTGTAATGAAAAGGACTTGAGGGCTTTTGATTTTTTTGTTAAATGGACTTTTCTGTCAGGAATGTGTTTTGATCCTTTCACATTCAAATTCTGCCTCTCCAGAAACTTGTGCTGGGGTTCAGTCTTGCTACAGCTAGAATTTAAATAGCTCTTGCTTTTAACATGGAATTCAGCCTTCTCTAGTGCCACAGAAGGGCCCTTTTAGCCACTAATTAGCTGAGAAACCGCATCTGTCATTTCCCTTTTCTTTTTTTTTTTTTTTTTTTTCCCCAGCTCTAAAAGGGCATGTCTGAACACATATTAAGGGGCAAGGAAAAAACTAATTTAGGGAGAGAGACCTAGGGTCACTCTCTTTCACTGACAGTCCTACATTCCAGGAGCTTGACAGATACTGCTCTGCATCCCCCTTTGTGGAGAAAAGCTTCTGTTCGGGGCTTCATCCTCCTCTGTGGGGCTCAGCCACGGACAGGCCCACTGACCATCTCTCCTTTCCTCTGCAGGCCGGTTTTACTACCTGATCCACCCCACCAAGCTGACCTACGATGAGGCGGTGCAGGCTTGTCTCAATGATGGTGCTCAGATTGCAAAAGTGGGCCAGATATTCGCTGCCTGGAAACTTCTGGGATATGACCGCTGCGATGCGGGCTGGCTGGCGGACGGCAGCGTCCGCTACCCCATCTCTAGGCCAAGAAGGCGCTGCAGTCCAACAGAGGCTGCAGTGCGCTTTGTGGGTTTCCCAGACAAAAAGCATAAGCTGTATGGTGTCTACTGCTTCAGAGCATACAACTGAGCGTGCCCCTAGAGCACGGCAGTTTTAAAGTCATTAAGAACATGTGAAAGGTTTCTTTTTCAATATGAACTCATGCAAGTTACCAAAACTGTGATGAACCCTTTTTTACTTACTGTAAAGAGTCATTTTCATAAAGACCAATTCATTAATTTGTTTTTGTAAAGCTATCATTCAATATATATTATAAATTAATATAATTTTAAGGGAAACATGACATAAGGAGGCTTTAGAGCCAAACCATTTAGGCTACATCACCCCAACCAAGTATCCTTTCATGAGCGGGGCATGCAATATAGCTTGAGGATCGCTAGGATTAAATGCAGGAAAGTAAAGCTACTCAGAGCAGCAGCTGCCACAAGCACAAGTTTTACACATTTGTACAATTTTGAAATGCATGATAATAAGCAAATTTGAGCAGCAGATTTGAAATACAGGCTTCTTTACATAAACTGAGATTGTGAGAGGTGGCACAAAACTTAGTTTCACAAGGGAACAATCTACACTTTTCTAAAAGTCAATCTTTCAAGTCTCCAATAGACAGAATATTTTTCTCTTTAAAATCCTGCCTTTTTGACCAAAAAACAAACAAACAAAAATTCATATGGACTCCAATGCATTAATAACAAGCACAGTCAAAACCTCTTAATGACCCTATTTATACGAAGCATGAAACTAAAATAAGCCAATAATATTTAACCAATGAGAGATTCCTACCTTCTTCTAATTAAAATTACACAGGCCTGAGAAGCATTGTTTTATCTTTTGAGTAGCTTTACTGAGTTCTATTTAAATTCTAAGGGTCATTTGCTAAGCAGCATTTAGCATTTACTCAGGGCAGTTATATAGATAAACTGCTGGACAGAAAAATTGTAAAATTTAGCAGCTTGATTTTATGTTAGCCTATGAAATGTTATTGTCCTATTAAATAACTTTAAAGTATTTAATATTTCCTTCTTATTTACAATTACGTGAAAAAATTTAAATCATAAAAGGAATGAATAACTATACACTTGCCTCACCAAGAAATAAGAACCCAACTTTCAAAATTCTTATTATTCCTGTTTGTATACAAACTAGAAAGCCCAACTAGTGCCTGTGTTTGGGGAAAAAAGTCAACAAAGTAGTTTTAAACCTTTCTCCATATAGAAAATGTGGTCAGTTATGCCACTTTCCTTGCTGATCATCATTAGGCTTAAATGAAATGCTGAAGCTGTCATCAAAGAGTTTACACTAAAATCTTCAGGGTTTTAAAAGCAAGGTAAGACCAGCTTCAGAAAAAACAACTTTCCCCATTAGCAGCTTCACTCTTAAATAAAGCTCGGTTTTCTTATATTTTTATGACTGTTGAGACCCCACAGGGACCAATATTTGTATTCAAATTACATTTCATGGTTTCCCATTGTTTCACAATGAGTTCTAATAAATGGGATTTAGTATAATAATCCAAGTATGACATAGCTGGTATGCTTTCATGAATGTTTTTATGTAGATTTTCCTCCCATGAACATGAGCAAATAAATCTGTTTCCTGAATTGATTGTGGTTGCATTCAAAGCTCTGTAATAACTCTAATAAATTCACTCTATAAAATGTAGAGTTATGTGTGTGGAAGGTATAGAACAATTGGAAGTCCATGAAACCATAACTATATTCATACATTATCTAGACAGAATACTGTAAATTAAAGTATATTATCTCTTTTATCAAAAGCATATCTGTAAATTTTCAGATGCTTTAATATTAAAAGAGGAGAATGTATGCATGCACATTTTTACACTAGGTTGGATATATATGCAAACTTCAAAAATATAAATCCAAAGAGATTGTGAGAGTTAACTCAAACACTGCTGATACAAATAGAACTCAAATTTCTAAATTAAAAATACCTAAACGGTATAGGATAAAATGAAAATATTATTTAAAGAGGAACTATCTCCAAAATAGTGACTCTAGTACCTTAAATATGGGGGTTAGGTCATCGGAGGAAGCCCATACTTGAATGATTACTACCCACGTTACAACAATATTATTGGAATTGCAAGTGGAAATAAATTTCTATTGAATCAGATATATAATTTTCAGTTACTGCTGCAGAACTCTACCTTTATAATATTAAGTATAGGAGCATTTCTTAACTTTTGAATACTTACTAGTATAGGAATTGGTGCTGATCAAAAATCTCTGGAATGACTGTTAGCTGATAAAATCTATACTGACTGCACACCATTTTTCCACGCTTGTTAAACAAACAAACAAACAAATATATATATATCTTAATAAAATGAATACTGCTGGGCAGAATTTTTATCTTCTGACTTCCCCAAAAAGATCAGAATTCCCATACTCTTTTGGACTTCTCCTTGAATAAGGATTTCTTTTTAATGTTCTTATTTTGCCATTTTTCACCAAATATCTACTTTTCCTATTTCATTCCTTAAGATTGCTCACTGAGCACGTCTGAAAAAGAAAGGTTGGCCTAACACAATTCCTAACAGAAAGTCAGTACAACACTGGCTAGTTCAGAAATTGCTCCTCAGGCTTGGTTACCAAGAATAGCAGAGGGATGAGATGGGAGTCTTAAGTTAGGAAATCTTGTTCTGTTCTGATCATTCTGTCCCTAATAACACTTGGCCCATTTAAGGAACAAAGTACATCTGCATATTTCACTAACACACCAACATGTGGAAATCTAAGCAAAAAGAAATGAATCATATAGAAGATAGCACAGGAATGAAAACAAGTTAGTCACCTTAACACTGGAAGCCATCTTTTAATGATTGCTGCCATATTTCATCACAGTAATTTCTAGTCAAATATGGTATTTGTACATTTAAACTTTCTCTCATGGAAAGGGGGCAGGTACCTGTTAAAGTTTTATTTTATGCAATAATATAGTTGCTTATTATTTTGGCAATTAGAAGTAGACTCAAAGGAGATTCCAATTTGGTTGCTGGCAGCCATACTGGGTTTCTTGATTTCAGTGCTCCAAAGAATACAGTGGTCTCATGGAGTAGCTGACCACTAAGGAGAGAAGGATGAAAAGAGAATTACGCATCAGCTCTCAGAACAGAAAACATCAAAAATATCGACGGATAACTGACACGGTTTTGTTAAGAGTCAACTGTATCATAGCTCACTACTGCCAGTGTAGCAATGATGTACAACAAAAGAGATGAAAAACACAAAAGTCATTAAGCCACCTGATTAAAAGGAAGTCAGTATTTAAAGGCATTTAATACCTATTGAGTATAAATCTGAGGAGAAGAACCAATCTGTATTACCAAAAAAAAAAAAAAATGTTTTCATTTTCTGTAAGATACAATGAACTGGTAAACAAACATTAAAAGTCAATTTTATGTTACTGCAGTATCTCTTGATTCTTCTGAGTTGTAGAATCTTAGCTATTTTTCTTTGTGTCAAACTCTATAAATACACTATTCCAAGAAAAGATAATGAATCCATCCTTGCTCTGATATATGTGAGTTCAAATTGTAAACATATAGCAATTCCCATTTCCTGGTATTTTGCAAAGTTAACAACAACAACAAGGAAGTTAACAAAAAGGAGTATACCTATGGTGTTGTTAAATCAGCAACAGTACTATCCCAAAATCTACTGGGTTTTTTTTTTTTTTTTCCCTTTTTGTAGGGTTCAAAGTATACTTTCTTTCATACCCCATGTTAGCAATCCAGAAATTTGTAGTGTCATTGATTAGATTAATATACCTGAGATACTGTAGGACTTCAGTACTGTAGTACTAAAATTAAAAGAAAGATTTTAATTCTCTTACTGAAGTCCTTCTCTCTAGCACTTTACACTCCAATAACAAGGAACCTATTTTTCACTATTTCCATCCTTTCCTGACTTTTCGATGTGGAAAATAGTTTCTATACATTCCAGGTATTTAGAAATGGATTCTTGGGTGCAAAAGTTTATGCGGGTGCAATGACCTGAATGCAATCACATCTATGACAATCTGAGTCATTGACATTCAAACAGAAAAGCGTACTTTAAAAGTTTTCCATACTTATATGGAATGCATTGAACCACCTTGGAGAAGGATATCCAAGGGTAATATGGAATTAAATCAACTTTTAGTGTTTAAGATCTCATACAGATAAAAGATATCATCTTCCTTTGCCAGCAGATTTCTTGTATTATTAAGGCTTGGTCATATACAAACATGCTTAGTACTATATTGAAGGGTCCTATGGGGTTTCCTAGTGCTTAAATAAAAACAAGTTAAACCACTCAGATGTGATGTCCTTAGTTCCCTACCAAGTGACAAGGCTTAAAACCAAGACTATTCTTGAATAAAACAGACCCTGTCCCCTGTCAAAGATGGTCAGATATGCAAAGATAGCTTCAGAACAAAACAAAACAGCAAAGCATTTTGGGTAGTTTGAGGGAGACAAGGAGGAATTAAAAAAGAAAGTAACACCAAAAGTGCAAGAAAAGGATCTTTCTTTTCCTGTCTCGATTTCTTGGGCCCTTCATGTAGGATTATTTAGGAGCATAGCTTTAGATGGCTCTGTAGTCTCTGCTTCTCTATAGGTGATGGATTTACAAAGCTGACAGTAAGCAACTTGCTCCAACTTGAGGAAATTCACTGTACACACATTTTTTTTTTTCATTAAGAGCAAACAAAATCTATTTATTTTCTCTGTATTTCTTTCAAAACAATAAAGTTTTGTCACCTCCAGAGCCACTCATCATCTGAAATAACATGGGTCAGCCCAGAGGGTAACTCCATGTCTTTTTTGAAATCAAACAATTTTCCTTCTCAGCTTCTCTCTCCCCACTGGAGCTATTCAGTGTCACATGTCTGTTATTAAAAGGTGGCTCAGAGTTCCCGTCGTGGCGCAGTGGTTAATGAATCCGACTAGGAACCGTGAGGTTGTGGGTTCAATCCCTGGCCTTGTTCAGTGGGTTGAGGATTCGGCATTGCTGTGAGCTGTGGTGTAGGTCATAGACACAGCTCAGATGCCATGTTGCTGTGGCTCTTACGTAGGCCAGCGGCTACAGCTCCAATTCGACCCCTAGCCTGGGAACCTCCATATGCCGCGGGAGCAGCCCCAGAAAACGCAAAAAGACAAAAAAAATAAATAAAAATAAAAATAAAAGGTGGCTCTTTCATTTAGTTGATATCTGACGGTAGCCTGAGCTCTGTTTACTCAGAAGAGTATCCCCAAGGTGGTGAGAAAGCTTAGATTCTCCATTATCTAACAATGAAACTATTAGTTATATCAACAAATGCAAGATTCTTGGATGGTGATAAAATTCTAAGAATACTGTATTCCATATTTTTCTTTCTAAGAAAGGGGCCCAATTGCCAGCTCTCTATCCTGCTTGAAATATCTGGGATTTTGTTGCTGTTTTAAAAATTTTTTTTAATGTTTCTCCCTTTGATTTTGGCCAATGAAAACCCCACCTGCCAAAACTCACATATACGCAGAAAGCAAAAAAAGATAAAAAGTGAGTTTTAGGTTTTAGAGCTTTGAAAGGCCCTTCTTTGAAGATGCTGAGAATCTTGCATGTGAATCTGAAACAGAGCTGCAGAACCCACACATTTATTATTCTGATAAATAAACATATTCCCATGTAAGGATTGTTTTGAGCCCAGGGAAAAGATAAATAAAGTCCTTTGTGGTTCTCCCTGTACTTGAGGTCTGCCAAATTGAACATCCTTGCTCCATGGGAAGATACTTATTCTTGTGATGAGAGCCAAACTTCAAGTGGCCAAGAAGCAAATTCTGCTATTCTAATAGGAAAAAAAAAAAAAAAAAAAAAAAGCATGGTTTTTAAAAGCCAACCTTTCAGCTCAGTATCTATGAAAGTTAAGTAACCTGTTAAAGCAGTTGTAAGCATAGTGGAATCACCTAGAGAGCTTTAGAAAAACACTGAAGCCTGGGTCTCTTCCTTGTGGATCATGGTCAAGAGTACAACTTGGACATCAGGATTTTTTAAACCTACCCCACAGACCCCTGGTTAATTCTAATATGTAACCAGGGTTGAGAAACACTGGTCTTAATGGACTTAGGAGGAAAAAAAAACCAAAGCCATTCCATTGATATATGACTATGTTGGACTTCAAGGTCTCCTCAAGGAGACAGAACTCAAAGCCCTTGGCTAAGACCAAAATTGCCAGATCCCATCATCGCCCGACCTCTCATTGTAATGTTACCTGACACTGCCACGCACCCCACCGCTTTGAGCAACCTGGCCTACTCCTTCCTACTCCCTACTAGGAAAGGTATGTAACCCACTCCTCACCCCTCCCCTATAGGGGCAAGGTACATCCCAACCAACCAGCAAGTGTATCAGAAGACACCATCTTTTCCCAACCAATCAGCAGGTCAGCAGATGTATCCTGAGACTTCTTCTCTCCCTGGGCTATAAAAACAGACATGACTACATGCCAGATTTAGGCTCTCCCCAATCATTAGGAAGTAGTCTTGCTGTGCTAGTGGGACTTCTCATCTCAAACTCTTCTTTCTCTTTGGGGTCACCTCTCCCTGATTATCAGCAAGTGGTCCTGCTATGCTAGCAGCATCTCTTATCTCAATAAATTCTTATTTCTCTTTACCTGGATGTGCTGGAAAATTCTTTTTCTATCCGCATACACAGGCAACAGACTGGATTGATACACATAGCTCACAATTAAAAATAATTTGTAAAAACGATGTGATTGGTTTGAATTTGATCAAACTTAGAATATTCTTCAATTGGTTTGAATTTGATCAAACTTAGAATATTCTTCAAATGTAAATATTTAATTCATTTGATTTGCTCTTTTTCTTCTAGTGATAGTTTCCATTATATTAGCAAATGTGTTCTAGTAAACTATTTATCTGCCTGCCTGCCCTATTATTGTCACTTCTGTAAAAACTATTTTTTTTACTTTTTCCTTTTTTTTTCTTTCTTTTTACTTTCCTTCTTTTTTTTTTTTTTTTTTTTTTTTTTCTCTTTTTAGGGCTGCACCCGCAGCATATGGAGATTCCAAGGCTAGGGGTCTAATTGGAGCTGTAGTCGCTACACCATAGCCACAGCAACACAGGATCTGAGCCCCATCTGCAACCTACACCACAGCTCATGGCAACGCTGGATCCTTAACCCACTGAGCAAGGCCAGGGACCAAACCTGCAACCTCATGGTTCTTGGTCGGATTCATTTACACTGAGCCAGGATGGGAACTCTTGTAAAAACTACTTTAAACCACATATGTATTATCCTGATAGCAAACTTTTTCCCATCTAAAGCACCAAAATCCAAGGGCTACAACAGTAATTGTATAAAACATTTTGGGGACAAGAATTCAAACTCTACACTGAAGTCAGTGAATTATGAGATTTAGTTACATCTCAGGAAAAAAATGATGGCCTATGCTTACATGAACTTGACATTACAACATGGGCCCTCAGACAAAAAAAATATATATAAAAAAATAAAAGCCAACACAATGCTGACAAAATAGAGAAGAAGGAAGTGAAAATTACTTATAATCAGAGGAAAAAATACTGTTAAATTCTATAATGTCCTATTTTCCATTATGTATGAAAATAGATCATAGCTTTTAATAAAAATTAAATTATAGATTTTAATTAAACACTTGCTAAAACAATTGATTTGTCAATTCTAGAAAAATTAAGATGTATAAGTTATGTCATTAATACAACTATAAGTGATTTCCTAAATTAGCCTATGAATCTGATAGAGTTATTTGAGTCAGCTACAACTTACCCTGAGGCAAGTGAAAGACATGAACAATACAGTTTAATAATAAGTTAGCTGGAAATGTCCTTTAGCCATCCATCAGATTCCATAGTTCTCTAGCCCCTCCACAGAACACAGAGGCCAATGGCCTGACATTGACAGAGCCTAGCTAGTAGGACCTGCGTCTTCCCTCCCTGGCTTTAGACTACAGGCTCAAGGCACAGAGGCTTCCTATCAGAATACTGCCTGGGGGGAAAATAAATAAATAAATAAAGTTCTATTTTGTGCTCTCCCCACTGAGAAAAATAATTTTAAATTCTATTTTGTGCTCTCCCCACTGAGAAAAATAATCCTAAATTTAAAGAAAAAAGAGAAAAAGTTAACTGACTAGATTAAAAAATATATATATTAATTAGAAAAATACACTAACAATATAACAATTAGCTGCCACCAAAAAGGTAGAGGAAATCATTGAAGTACGACAAATCCCTTGTGAACTGGCTTCCTACTAAAGGGTCATTGGAGGAGAGTGGTAAGGCATTAGGGTTTGGAGGGTTTGGTGGGAGAGCACTGTTCAGGATGGACTTTGGAAACTGAGACATTCTCAAAGCAGTAGGCAGCACAGCAGTGTCTGGAGGCTATTGCCTAATGCCTCCAAGAGTCCGCAGAGGAAAGCTATAGTTATGACAGAGGTCTGCAGAAATCCCCTCATCTCATGGATGAAAGCACTACTGCACAAGTCAGTTTTGACAAAGAATGTAAAGAAACCACTTCCAAACTTGTTTGGAACAACGCAAAGATAAATAAAACACTGAAAATATCATTAAAGATTACTGCTATTTGAAATGTAAATATTTAATGTCTCTTCACATATGGAATTCTTTTGAAAACTTCTAAAAACTACAGAAGTTCCCACTGTGGCTCAATGGGTGAAGAACCTGACATATGTCCATGAGGATATGGTTTGATCCCTGGCCTTGCTCAGTGGTTTAAGGATACGGTGTTGCTATAAGTTTGGTAGAAGTCACAGATGTGGCTCAGATCCAGCGTTGCCATGGCTATGACAGAGGTCACAGGTGCAGTTCCAATTCGACCTCTGGTCCAGGAACTTCCATAGGCTGCAGGTGCAATCATAAAAAGAAAAGAAAAAAATTACAAGCATATGGTATTGATCTGAGGCTATAAAACTTACTCCCTTCCATGCAAATACTGAAAAATGGCGATGAAAAAAATTGAATGTTGTTTTTATGATCTTATCTTTATGCAATCAATTAATCAATACATATAGTAAAGCCTGGAAGGATATACACTAACTTACTCATGAGATGGTGTCCTTTTTCCTTCCACTTCAGAAATTTTCACAGCAAAGATGCATTATACAAAAATTATTTAACAAATTAACATATCATAATATCAGTACACTCTCACTGGAACATAACAATTTCTAAAAACCTTGGAAAGAGTGTTCTAGATTTGATTCTATGAACTCCTCCCCACTGCATCATCCACCATTCCAGGTGTGCCACAATAAAGCCACCCTGGATCCCTCTTGGTAAGGACCTGAGTCACCTGTGGTGTTTCTCAAGGAGTGCCATATGCATTTTGGATAAAATGATTCTTTGTTATGTAAGATTATCTTATCTTTCAGGGCATTTAACATCCTGCACTCTTCCAGTCACTCACTACTAGTGATTACTCCCTTACAATCAATTTAATAAACTCCCTACAGTCCTAGGATGGGCAACAGTGCCTTTTACAGGAACTGCCTGAGTTTTCTATTACAAGGTGGATGATCAGAATACAAGGGGAACTTAAGCCCCCTTGTGTGTTATATCTGCACTAAGGTGGCCACAACCAAGTTCCTGACTTTACGTCCACCTGAGCTGGATGGGTGTGCTCCTCTGTAAACCAACAACCTCTCAGGGGATTGGTCAAGGTTGACTTTCTCCAGGAAGCCCCAGGATACTTTATCCAACTCTAATATCTTACGCGTCCTAATCTTATCAGTCTTTTCATGAGTACCTGAGATTACAAGAGACACTCATCTCGCATTTACTCTTTGGTTGAGGTTATTTGATTAAATGAATTAGGTGTTTCTAAGAGTACCTGGCACTAGTAAAGGTTCAATAAATGCCATCTTCATTATCAGTCATCATTATCATCATTTGTGATTTCCTAGTGATTTCCTTTTTAAACACAGTCTATTGAATGGCAATTTTGACCAAAGGTCCAAGGCTGCAACTTTATAATAAGTATCCTTTAGTCTATTACATGCCGTGCTCTATATAAAGCAAGTTATTCCTTCTTCAATCTGGTAATAATCAATTTAAGACCTAAACAGTTCTTGCCTCACAGTCAAAATTTGGGCCTTGCAAGTCATACCCATATTTCTAATAGACACAATGATTATGTCCTTGACAACAACGTAGCTTTCAAAAAATTTACCAAAGTTCTTCACAAATACCAAGACATTTATTAAACTGAAAAATCAAATACAATGTAAAACTTATGTCCTATATGTTGTTGGGGAAGTTTTCAGGATGGGCTGAGCTAACTGGATTTTCTTAATATTTAATTCTAGCGACATCTGAACCGAAAATATTTTTTCCTAGCTTAGCAAATCTTCCTGCAACAAGTGAAGCTTTTTTTTTTTCATTGATCAAAGATCACCTTTCTAGGATTCAAAATTAGCATCAATTGTCTGAAAATGATTCACTATCAATCGCATGTATAAAAGGTTTGCAACATCTTCACCTGATCATCTAGAACACCTGTTGTCTGGGCCTGTATTGGTATGGACTAAAGTCCCTCAGAGGCGGTAAATGCAACTTTGGTAGTTAATGGGGGAGGAGGAGTTGTAGCAGGCAGTGGGGGCAAGGTTCTTATTAACAATTCTTAAAAGCTTTAAAATTGATGCTTGCCAGGCAAACAATTATAAAGCGAAAAGTCAGGTGTGTTCTGACATAGGACTTGGCCAGCTGTGTTCTGATATGTGACATTCTGATACAGAAACCCTGCAAGTCTTTTGAGATCAAATATCCTACACACTCTCCACTTCCTTCATGGTTCCAACCACCAAGTTCTCATATACGGCTCACTGCAGATCCCAAAAAAGGTGCAACTTGCCTGAGGGGGAGATAGCTGAAGAGGTGAGTCCAATGCGATCATGGGAATACTCCCTTCCTAGATCTTAATTTCTTCTCACCACACACACACACACACACACACACACACACAAAGAAATGACAATTATGCAATATGATAGCAGTGCTGTCACTGCAATGACAATCACATTACAATACAAAAGTGTATCAATCAACACGTGATACACCTTAAATGTACAGTGTTATATGCCAAATACGTATCAATTAAGAAAACAAAAAAGAAGAAAATGCCACAATGAAAATGAGATTGGTTATTAGAGAGTCTATAAAGTCATGTATATAACTGATAGGGATGGAGTAGAATAGTTACCGGGGTAGTTGGAGAAATCTCAATAGGGGACCATAGATAGAGAGGGAAACCTAGGGAACTTCGTGAGATCACTGTAAGTTAATAATCGCTTGAGAAAGCCATCAGAACAAAGCAAGCTTACCACAAATAAAAGCACAAGATATGCCTCAGGTCATTACTCTTAGGACCAAGGGCAGAAGTTTAAGGACTGTCCTTCTAATGATTTGAATAAGCACCTTACCAGTCCTAGTCTGACCTTATAGGGTCAAATACTCTCATACTAGATATGAAGGAGGAGCTACTATGCCAAAAAAGAGGAAGACTCAGTTTTTCCCACTCCCCACCTCCCTTGCATTATAAAAATGCACCCCACCTAATCCTGCGGCAGAGCCTCCTTGCCTGCCTGCTTGCATCTCTCACAAGCGTCTTATCTTAATAAATCTATTTCTTGCCTATCACTTTGTCTCTCACTAAACTCCTGTGCTAGAGGACAAAGAACCTGGGCCTCAGTAAGTCCAGACACTAAGTAATTCTAATTTAAAAACTGTGGGTTGGAGTTATTGTCATGGCTCACAGTAGTAACGAACCCGACTAGTATCCATGAAGACAGGGATTCAATCCCTGGCCTCACTTAGTGAATTAAGGATCTGGGAGTTGTCTTGAGCTGTGGTGTAGGTCACAGATGTGGCTCGGATCCCACATTTGTGGCTGTGGTGTAGGCTGGCAGCTGCAGCTCCTATTTGACCCCTAGCCTGGAAACTTTCATATGCCACAGGTACAGCCCTAAAAAAAAAAAAAAGCAAAAATTAAAAATAAAAACCAACTGGCTTTTGGCTGGATTAGAGTCCCAGCTCTGAGGAGGCGAGAGGGAAGCTAGGATACATAGGCAGGTAGCACATAAAAAGATTGCAGAAAACCAGATACTGATGCAGGCGCCCCGAGAGAAAAGTTATATTCCTTATGCTTCTTTTTGAAATGAATACTTTAAAATTGAACAGCCTAGAGTTCTTCCTTGTCCTTCTCCCTGACTTCGTTACACCCTAAACACAATCACCTGTAAGCTATGGATTAGGCACCCTGGGCATAATTGCCTATGGGTTAAAGATTATTAGCATATGATGTTTTTTAGGAACTTTCTAATTTGTTCTACAATTTCTGATCAATATGCCTTTTTTGCAAGTACTGTTATTCTAGGCAATAACCCGGAAGACCACCACCATGATCAGGCCAAGATCACCTGACTCCAGTTTTGAAGACTAAGACTCCCCCAAAGAAAGAAGAATGCATATTTGTCCCAATCCTGATTCCTATCTGCAAACCTGTTTTTCTCCTTTTTACTATAAAACTCCTTGCAATTCTTTCTAAGGGGGTGAGGGGGACAGTCTTTAAGACATTAGTCTACTGTGACACCCCCCCCCCTTTGCCTGGCAAAGCAATAAAGCTATTTTTTTCTCCTTTACCCAAACCTCCGTCTCTGTCTTTCAATTTGGCACAGGCAGACAGAGGCCAAATTCTGGCAGCAATACCTCAAGTTGAGGAGTTCATGGTGTTTCTATGGGAGGATGCAAAAGTCTGGGGTTAATGGAATCACTCCTTTGATATGCACTTCAGGTCTGGTCCAGTATTCTTTGTTTCTTTCCTGAGTTCCCTCAGGGCTCACTGGTTCACCCTTGGGAGTGGCTGCACTCACAGATGACCATGGCATCTTCAAAAAAAAAGAATAGCCCAGGTGGAGATATTTCAGAGGGAGGGGGAAATAATATCAGTGTAAATGTGAGAAACGTGAAGGGGGAGGGGCATGCAGCCAGGTACACATTGTGCAAAGTTCGCTGCTAATCGCATGAAGGTTGCTACTAGTCACAAGAAGCAGACATCACCATTTCTAGACATGAGGAGATGCAAAAAGTGGGCTCATAAAATCTTCTAAAAATATCTAACTATCTGAAGACCTGCTCTTCCAGTTTTCCCAGAGCACAGAGTGCCTCACTCCTGGTCTCCACCCTGAGATCTGTTCAGGGGGTGCTGCATGTTGGCAGCTGCAGTGGCTCATGTTTTACTCCATGTAGATGCTGATAGCAAGGCCAAACTCCAGTTCACATTACACTTTGGGTTTTCTTTCCTAGAGTTTCCTTTACTTAAGAATTTAACTCCTAACAATGTGTTTCTTTGGAAACTGGCAAATGAAAAAAGTCACTCAGAGCAGAAGAATTTCTGGATTAATTTAAAATTTATCTCACAGGTATGGTTTAATTTTAGGGAAAGAGTTTTTACTCAGTTATTACCAAAAGTTTGCATCCTCGAAGAAAAGAAAACATCATGGAGGATAAGCCTTGAAATAGATCTATTCATCAGTTCTTGCTAAGTATCTTTGCATAGTCTGGGTTGCCACATTTTATATCCCAATTTAAAAGTCATTCAAGTTCAAATTCTTTTCAGTTGCAAATATGTTCAGGATCCCTGGGGAGTTTGTGACAGAACCAGATGGCTGGAAAATCTGCAGAATTCCACCTGATCTAATGTTTTATCTTAAAATAATTGAGTTTCTCCTCTTCATGTAACTTTTAATGAAAAGCAAATTGTTTAACAGGAGAACATTATTGATGCCTGTTCAGGTTTTGTTGGGCAATTTAATACGTGTTGGTATTGGTAAATATGGAAACACATTAGGGTCATGAGACACACTTTCAAATTCGCAGATGCACCAAAAAGACAACTTACAGAATGGGAGAAAATAGTTTCAAATGATGCAACTGACAAGGGCTTAATCTATAAAATATACAAACAACTTATACAACTCAACAGCAAAAAAACCCAACAACCCAATGAAAAATGTGCAAAAGACCTGAATAGACATTTCTCCAAAGAAGATATACAGATGACCAACAAGCACATGAAAAAATGTTCAACATCACTGATTATTAGAGAAATGCAAATTAAAACTACCACAAGAGGAGTTCCCATCGTGGTGCAGTGGTTAACGAATCCAACTAGGAACCATGAGGTTGAGGGTTCGATCCCTGCCCTTGCTCAGTTGGTTAACGATCCAGTGTTGCCGTGAGCTGTGGTGTAGGTCACAGACGCGGCTCGGATCCTGCGTTGCTGTGGCTCTGGCATAGGCTGGCAGCTACAGCTCCAATTAGACCCCTAGCCTGGGAAACTCCATATGCCTTAGGAGCGTCCCAAGAAATGGCAAAAAGACAAAAAAAAAAAAACAAAACAAAACGAAAAAACACCACAAGATACCCCACCTCACACCAGTCAGAATGGCCATCATTAATAAATAACAAATGCTGGAGAGGGTGTGGAGAAAAGGGAACCCTCCTGCACTGCTGGTGGGAATGTAAGCTGGTACAACCACTATGGAGAACAGTATGGAGGTACCTTAGAAAACTATACATAGAACTACCATATGACTCAGCAATCCCACTAGGGCATATATCTGGACAAAACTTTCCTTAAAAAAGACACATGCATCCACATGTTCATTGCAGCACTAATCACAATAGCCAAGACATGGAAACAACCCAAATGTCCATCAACAGATTATTGGATTAGGAAGAAGTGGTATATATACACAATGGAATACTACTCAGCTATAAAAAGGAACAAAATAATGCCAGTTGCAGCAACATGGATGGAACTAGAGACTCTCATACTGAGTGAAGTAAGTAAGAAAGAGAAAGACAAATACCATATGATGTCACTTATATCTGGAGTCTAATATACGGCACGAATGAACCTTTCCACAGAAAAGAAAATCATGGACTTGGACAGTAGATTTGTGGTTGCCAAGGAGGGGTGGGAGGGAGCAGGATGGACAGGGAACTTGGGGTTAATAGATGCAGATCACTGCCTTTGGAATGGATAAGCAATGAGATCCTGCTGTGTGTAGCACTGGGAACTGTATCTAGTCACTTATGATGGAGCATGATAATGTGTGAAAAAAGAATTTATACATGTATGTGTAATTGGGTCACCATGCTACACAGTAGAAAATTGAGAGAACACTGTAAACCAGCTATAATGAAAAAAATAAAAATCATTATATATAAAAATAAGTAAATGAAGTAATAACAGTGAAAAAAGATAACGGCATAATACAAACTACAAAAACAGAAAAAGTTTTGAACACATATTTCATCAAAGAAGACATGTAGGAAAGAATATCCAAAATGTCACTTATTTTTAGATTACATAATTATGTATCTCAAGAAAGCACCTAAGCATGACTAGTGAGAGAAAATGAGTCCAGCAGCTTTAAAAATGTAAGAAAATTCATTAGAATGGATTTTATTTGTACACTGTGTCTGAAATAAAATTTTAATAGAATAACAACAACAAAAAAAGCAAATTCACAGGTGCTCCTCTGCTTGCTAAATAAAGGGGTGGAAATGCGTGTGACTTGTCCCACTGGAACTTGTGAGAGCCTACAAATTTTAAAAGCAGACCCACTTCTAGGTTTGACTGAAATGTCTCCTAATTGGTCTAACCAGACAGTGCTACGCATTTCAGCAGTTTTCAAACCATGTTCTGCCACCTGACCAAACAATACAGACATTCGCGATGCGGTGCAATATTTTGAAGTATCTATCAGCTGGAGTCTTTTTTTATCAAACACTGAACTTGTTCACTCCCATCCCCCAGGGCTTCCTCAGGTAAACAATTTTCCCTGTATGCATTGAAGAGGAACTTAAAATCTTCTTTTTTTCCATATATATTTTAAGTGTTGCGGGCAAGGAAACTTACTGAAATTTCAAAGCAAATTCTAAACTTTGAATTGTGGTGACAACCTCATGACAATACAGGATTACTGCTGAGCAGAAAGTTGAAGGAATGGGATTAAGTTTAGCAGTCAGAGATTCAAAACAAACATGGTAATAACCCACGATCAGGCTATGAATGAAGAGAGAATTGATGTACCCAGATACATCGATTTAATTGCCTTTAAAAATATGATCATTTGAATAATTTTTATTTATTAGGCTCATATCATCTTTACATCAAAAGTGTCTAGGCACTGGATGCCACATGCCAGTTGTTCAATTGATCCTTTTGAACCAGCACTGACAGCATCTTAGTCTTTAGGAGAAAAACTTTTCTAAGCAAGAGACTGGGCTGTTTTATCTTAAACATACAGTGCAATAGCATTGCTGACACTAAATTTTGTTAGGAGACAGTGATAACATTTTGAAGTATATAATACTCTACAACTTTACGTGACTAGACCTATCCACGGTTTAAAAAAATTTTAAATGATGTGTTCAAGATAATCAGTTCCTAGATAAAAGTGTAAGCTATGGTTCATATTTAACAAGAGACACTTTGGGAAAGAATTAAATTGCCACGTTGGTGAAGTTTTTGGACAAAATGTTTTTAGCTCACAACTGCATATTCAAAGGATATGTAAAGCTTTAAAAATCAAAGTAGAGTATCAGCAACTTCATTAAGTGGTTACAGCAAGGTGTCAGATGGGACTAATAAACTGTTTTTTCAATATCTTTCAGCCTTTATTAAGGACCAACTATAGAGAAATGCCATCACTCATTACGAACACAGTTCAGTTTTTCTGGTAGAAGTCTGTATATAGCATGTGCAGAGCCCTGCGGGGCCATACTTTAAGAGGTTCACTGTCTGTTAATTCCCATCTGTAAATGTGTCCGCCGGGAGTGCCTAGGAGGACTCAGGATGGGGGCCTTTCTATTTGTGACTGTACTGGTCATGATTTCTACAAACTGCTGCAGGCTTTGGGAGGAGGAAAGCAGCTTACAGGTGGCGTTTCTTCAACCCCCGCCTCCCACCTCACTTCCAACAAATCCTATACCCTATGATGTCATCACCTTTTTCCTCCCTGCTGGAACCCTGGAGTTTCTCTTCTCCGACCCCTTTTTTAGGGCTTCACCTCTGACATATGGACATTCCCAGACTAGAGGTCAAATCAGAGCCTACGCCACAGCTACATCAACAAGGGATCAGAGCCGCACCTGTGACCTACACCACAGCTCACAGCAACGCCAGATCCTTAACCCACTGAGCGAGGCCAGGGATCCAACCTGCATCCTCATGGACACTAGCAGGATTCTTGTCCGCTGCACCACAACGGGAATTCCTGGAGTTTCTCAATTTAAGACTGGAACACACTAAGCCAAAATCATCAAGAGTAACAATGGAAGAAACAAGGCCTGTGTCACCAGGAAAGATAAATAGTAAACATTATTTGACGGAGGAAAAAAGACCAAAACAAAACAAAAGATCATCCTATAAAATTTTCTATCTTTATCATGAAAAAGGCCATTTCAGAGCAGAAAAATTTCCATAGTTACTCTGCCCACTAAATTTAATTCATTTATCTCAGCACCTCCATTTCTTTTCTGCAAAACTAAAAGAATCCATCAAATACGGCCCCTTTAGCAGTGATCACAGCCAAATTTAGCTTCTTCCGCAAGCCAATTTCCAGATACTTGCAGCATTATCCTCTGATGTTCTGATGTATATAGTAAATTAAAAGCCCATTCAGTAACTTTATTTGACAGCTAAACTGTCTCCAAGCAGCCCTAGGCAAAAGATACAAACATCTAGTTCTTTCAGAACAACTTTACAATGTTTAGTCTTGCTTTTTGTGGTCTATAGGCTCTGCCATCACTAATGTGTTTATCGGTGAAAATATTACACGGCCTTATTTGCCAACACACCAAAGATGTGCTCTGACTAAAGTATTCATGAACATGCTGTAGATTAAAATGCAAAGGAACTACGTGAGAGTCACCTTTTCAAAAACAGTCATTATACACTTGACCTTTACCAGTGGATAATAGGGTTTTATTTGGAACATAACTGCATGACCTAAACCACTGCACTTCTCACAATGCCCTTCATAAAACACAAGACTCTTCTTGATAAAATAAGCTGAAAGGTCCCAGTTTAAACAAGCAAACTGAAGTGTTTAAGGGTCTATATTCATTGTTCCTTTTAAAGTGTTCATAGGGAGTTCCCATCGTGGCTCATCAGTTAACGAATCTGACTAGCATCCATGAGGACACGGGTTCGATCCCTGGCCTTGCTCAGTGGGTTAAGGATCTGGCATTGCTGTAAGCTGTGGTGTAGGTCACAGACGAGGCTGGGATCCTGCATTGCTGTGGCTCTGGCGTAGGATGGCAGCTATAGCTCCAATTTGACCCTTAGCCTGGGAACCTCCATATGCCATGAGTCCACCACTAAAAATAAAAAAAAAAAAAATTTTAAAGTGCTCATAGAATTGAATAGTGTATGTAGCAGCGCTGGGCTCCTTCCCCTCTGGCATATCCAGGTCCTCTTTCATGTCTCAGGGAACTGTCCCCGCGCCTCCACCCTGGACCTGGACCTGCATTTCCAGATCCTGGACTCCTCAGTTCCCAAATGGTATGTGTTCACCCTCTGTCTCCACATCTTTCACAACCTGGAAGTTCTCAACAAGTCTGCAAGAGCAGACTTTTGGCAAAGCACATTTTCTTTCAACAGCTGTATATATAAAGACACACCTTCCCCCCATATATAGGTATCAAGGAGTTAACCTGAAATCCCAAGTAATCGACCTGGGATCATTCACCTGACTCCAATGTCCCCTACCCATCACAGGCCTCACCACAACTACCCACTCACCTCAGGCTCCAGGTACACCCAAACTAATTGCTCTTCCGCTTCCTGCCAAGAATGCTCATTTCCTCTCGTTCTCCCTGTAAAAATCCCTCAAAGCATTTCAAGATATGTTTGAATATTACCTACCTCAACAGGCCTATCCTAACTCTCCAGATAGGTTTAGAAACCATGGGAATTCCCGTCATGGCTCAGTGGTTAACGAACCCAACTAGTATCCATGAGGACATGGGTTTGAACCCTGGCCTTGCTCAGTGGATTAAGGATCTGGCGTTACCGTGAGCTGTGGCGTAGCTCAACTTGGATCCCACGTTGCTGTGGCTGTGGTGTAGGCTGGCAGCTGCAGCTCCAATTCAACCCCTAGCCTCCTAGCCTGGGAACTTCCACATGCTGTGGGTGCAGCCCCAAAAGAAATCCCTCATCTATCCTTCATCTGTATGACTCTGCATTGCTATGACTGGTGGTGGTGGTGGTGTTATTGTTTTTATTTATTTTATTTATTTATTTTTTAGGGCTGCACCCACAGCATATGGAAGTTCCTAAACTAGGGGTCAAATCAGAGCTATAGCTGCTAGCCTACACCACAGCCATAGCAATGCAGGCTCCGAGCTATGTCTGTGACCTACACCACAGCTTACAGCAATGCTGGATCCCCGACCCATTGAGCAAGGCCAGGGATCGAACACTAATCCTCATGGATACTAGCTGGATTCATTTCTGCTATACCACAATGGGAGCTCCTGTTATTGTTTTTAAGTATATCTGTCTTCCCACTATACTTACAGACTCTGGGCAGCAGGAGCCAAGCTTAATGACCTTTTGTATTCCTGTACATCCACACTCTTTGAATACTTCATTTTAATTGAAAAGTCTATTACATAGGCCCTAAACTGGGAGTTAATCCTCTCAAATGAGAGTGAATAAGGATCCTCTCAACAGAATTAGTGAATATGGAAGAAATATTTCTGCTGCAAGATCTAAAATGCCTGCACAGAACTATTAGTGTAAAAAGAAAATATAAGTGCAACGACAAAAGCAGGAACAAAATGGAAATAAGTGGACTTAAGTATTCGGATGAACAATTAAAGTCCTACAAATTGTGACTAATTTTGGAGGGGTCTTTGGGATTTTACTAATAGACAGGATCCTTCTCCCAGAAAATGTTCAGCTTGTGTACAAGGACACACACACATCCTTAAGAGAGTTATAAAGAGACTTTTCCCTTTGAAGCCCTTCCATGGATGATACCAGTAGAGAGGCTTTTATTCTGGTATTCTCAGAGTACTAGATTAAGAACATTGAGCCTTTGAAAATGGCACTAGAGGACAGGTTCCTATAATTCAATAACCAAAGAGCAAACCCTTAGGAGAAAGTGAAAGAAAGCCATGAGGGACAGATAGGCCCTTTGGATCACTCTGGCTCAAAGAGCTTTGTCCCAGTGTTTGCTGGTTTGAATTTTATTTTACTCTGTATCTAGCTTATAATTACAACCAGCTGTTGAAGTAATGTGGTTTTTTTTGTTGTTGTTATTGTTGTTGTTTCCTTATGAAACAAAAAGATACAGCTGCTTAAAGGCCTCTGTCCTTTTCACCCCTGAAGGTGGAAGAGCTGAGACCTTGAGGAGCAATTTGTTGCTGGGAGAAGTGTCTAAGGGGCGGGGTAGGGAGCCGGAAGGGAAGAGGGCAACGGCTTAGAGAGAAGAGAGCTGAGATCTTAGGCTTATATTCACCTTTTCAATTCAAATTTGGAGAAACTCTGCAATCCTTAAATCCTTCTATTAGAAGGGGGATTGAAAAAAAGAAAAAAGTGGGATCGAGTTGGAGAAAGCAAACAAAATGGAATATGGGAGATAAAGGAAAAACAAACTTAAGCAAAAGAATGCAGAAAAATGTTAAAATTATATGAAAGGCTTACCATAAGAAACTACTACTTAGAGGAAATCTGACATGTTAGTTAGAAATAAAAATCTGCTGTGTCTTCAGACTACAGGAACCGCTGCAAGGACTAGAATGCTTTGATTCCTTCCAGTCATTGTAATTGAGCAAGCCCCGGGGTTACTCTGTCCCACCCAGCTTGCCAGGACACATAACTTCCTCATGGAGACTTCCAAAGATTCTGCTTGAGTTTCTCTATCTAACGACATAAATAATAACAGGATGTTATCATTCATTTAGCATTCACACTCTTCCAAATACTACATGGAGGACTTTGAATGTGTGTGAGTTCACTTAATTCACACAACCATTTCATGAGGCAGGTGCTGTTACTACCCTAGTTTGCAGATGAAAAAGTGCAAGTTAAGAAAAGTGTTAACTTTCAAAAAGTCAAACAGCTGATGAATGCAAAGACAAGAGGATTTCTTCTCCCAACATTCCCTGACCTAGAGGGCAGTTGCAGACCTGCATTAACTAGTGAAACTCAGACGTGAAGTCAGGAGTGTAAAATGATTTTTCTAACACTATGGCAGACAAAGCAAACAGAGACCAGCAACCAAAAGAAATTTCAAAGTAACTCAGGTTCTTTATTTAAGCGATACTTCTTAAAATCCCATTTCTCCTCCATCCATTTCCCTCCCAACCCACAGCTGCTCTGGTTCTTTCTCACACTAACCACCCTAAAAACTTCCTTTCTTGGTCCTAGCCATCCTCTCTGGCCCCTTTCCCTTTTTCTTATTCAGACTTCTTACCATTTCTCCCAATTTTGATTCACAAAGGCCAGCTATGTAGGAGTTGCATGCAAATAAGTTAAACCTGCCACCTGCAGACAGGCCTGTCATCTGGCACCACTGGGTAACCTGAGCACATGCTGAAGTTCAGGCCCACCCTCCCTCTTGCCTGAAGACTATACCCACCAACAAGCAGCTGTGCTGGGACACTGGGAGAACTCTCCTCAAAAGAAAAAGGAAAAGAAAAAACCAAGCAGGGCAAAGCCAGACCATGCTTTGGCTGGCAGGGAAAATAAAAAACCCGAGAGTTCCCATATGTTTGTCATTTTGGTTCCATGACATTTATTTGCATGTTTTTAATCCTTCAACTAGCCTTAAATGTCATGGGATTTGGGGTTTACTTTGTGGTAATAGGAAATCACTGGTGAGATTTGATGAAGACAGTGACTCAAACTTCTCTATAGACATTTGAAGATAGTCTGGCCATAAGGTAAAGAACAGACTGGGAAAATGATGGGTGATGAGTGGCTGGAGAATTTTCTTTTCTGGCCCTCTTCGCCTCACCCCTGAAAGGAGTCTTTGCAAAGACTCATTCACAGTCAGAGACAATGTTATAAAATAACACATTGAAGTTGCATTATGGGAGAAATAATAGTAATAGCAAGAGAAATGTAAGGGTGTTTCAATTTCACTCTGCCTGTGATCAAGGCTAAGGCATCTACTTGGAACTCTCTGACATAACTGAATGAGATGTCAGACATGCTAGCCCAGAGCCTGGCACATGAGAGTCAGTATTCATTCATTACATGGACACTTAATCATTGCACAATTGAATACATGAATAAATGGAGTTGGCAGCCCTGAGCAGGCAAGGAGGGACCAGGACTGGTGACATTTAAGTTATTATTGTCACATAACTTCATCTTTCCAAAAGGCTGGTGGTAGTAAGAAAAGTAGGATTTTTTTTTTCTTTTTAGAGCATACAGATGTTCCCAGGCTAGGGGTCCAATGGGAGCTGTAGCTGCCGATCTACACCAGAGCCACAGCACTGTAGGATCCAACCACATCTGCGACCTGCACCACAGCTCACGACAACACTGGATCCTTAACCCACTGACTGAGCAAGGCCAGGGATCGAACCCACGTCTTCATGGATGCTAGTTGGGTTTGTTAACCACTGAGCCACAATGGGAACTCCAAGGATTTTAATTTAATAACTGTGGAAAATTAAAAGAAAATCAAGTTTGAGGGGATCATAACTGACTTGGGACACTGGTTGAGCTTTAAGGCTAGAAGACTTTATTATCTCTGTAATAACTTGCTACTCTCACATGTAGAAGAACTAAATTATTACCTTTTATTTACTCAACTAAATAACAGTAGACTACTTTGGGCCAATAAGTATAACAGGGATAGTAAGGGATGACAGAGAGGGGCAAAGATCAGCCATACTTAAATAAGACATAAAGAACTCATAGTCTGAGGTAAACAATGTCATACAAGGTGCCATTGTTAAGGTCTACACTGAGCTGTGAAAGCAGAAAGCAGAAAGAAGGGTATGGGTTTTGGAGGTGAGAGGGGAAAGCACTTCTCAGGAAATTAAGGAGTATTTTGTTACTGACATTATTTAGAAATGCCAAGGCATGGTCATAATAGAAAGCAGGCTGACCTTTAGTCCATTTTATTATTGTTTTAACATTCTCCACAGACAATGTATCGCAGACTGCCCTCCCTCCCTCCCCATCCCTCATCCCTTTCGTGTGACACTGATGTCAACTGCTGTAGGAGCACATCAAGGAAGGTATGTCCTGGGAATACCAAGCTGAAGCCAGTCCAAGCCCTGAAATGCTCAGCCCTCTCCCGCTTCTGCCCTATCATCATTCTAGAGCCACTTGCCCTCATTTAATCATATTCTTGACTCCTTCAGCATTCAGTCATCTTTCGTTTGTTTGGTTTTGGTTTTGGCTTTTTAGCTCTGGTGTGCAGTAGATTTTGATGTGGGATCTTCGTTCCCAGACCAGGGATTGAACCCAGGCCACAGCAGTGAAAGTGCCAAATCCTAACCACTAGACTAACAGATTTGGTTTAAGTAAGAACCACAGGAGGAGATAAAGAACCAGGCTGTCCCCTCCCCCAACTTTCTTCCACACTCCTTTGTTTTAGAGATCTTGGTTGATATAAATAACTGGCCATGTGTGTACTACTTGTATTTCTTTTCTTCCTGTGCTTTAAATTCCCAGTTTTGTGTTTTAAATCCACCAATGTAAAGTGAGACCCTCAAAATCCTAGGCCCCCTCCCTAGCCCATGCCCTTTACCCCAAAAGAAGTAGAAACTCAGATTCATGATCTCTCTCTCACTTCCTGTGACCTCATGATGTGCCATGTAATTTCCAGGACTTGTAAATAATAAACCTTTTTGTTTTTTTTTTTTTAAGTTTCCTCAAGGTTATAGCTGAGGGCATCTTGCATTCACAATAAGAACCGTAAGGGCAGGTCCACCTACAACACTGCTTATCTAACAGTTGAGACTGGCATAAAACACAAAATATTAGTTCTTCTCAAGTTGATATATAGATTCAATGCAATCTATGTTCCAACACGTTACTTTATGGATATCAGCAAACTGATTCTAACATTATGGAGGGGCAAGAGACAGTATTGAAGGAGGACTGATTCTATCCATCTTCAAAACATTCTATAAAGCTACAGTAATCAAGATAGTGTGGTACTGGTGAAATAACAGAAAAACAGGTCAATGGAACAGAAATAGGCAACCATAAATACAGTTAACTGATCTTTGACAAAGGATGCAATGGAGCAAAGATGGTTTCTTCAACAAATGGTGCTGGAACAATGGGGCATCCACATGCAAACACTGAATCTAGACAAAGACCTTACACTTTCACAAAAATTAACTTAAAATTGACCAGACTTAAAAGTAAAATGCAAAACTATGAAACTATAGATAATATAGGAGAAAATCCAGGTGACCTTGAATATAGTGATGCGCTTTCAGATACAACATAAAAGGCATAATTCATGAAAGAAATAATTCTTGAGCCGGACTTTATAACTTAAAACCTCTGCTCTGTGAAAGACGATATTAATAGGATGAAAAGTTAAGCCGCACTAAAGAAAATATTTACAAAGACATGTATGATAAGACTTTAATTCAAAATATACAAAGAACTTTTAAATCTCAATTAAAAAAAAAAAAACCTGGGCGTTCCCATTGTAGCTCATCCATTAATGAACCTGACTACAAACCACGAGGACACGGGTGCGATCCCTGACCTCGATCCAAGGGTTAAGGATCTGGCATTGTTGTGAGCTGTGGTATAGGTCACAGACAAGGCTCAGATCCTGCATTGCTGTGGACTAGACCGGCGACTACAGCTCCATTTCAACACCAAACCTGGGAACTTCCATATGCCGCGGGTATGGCCCTTAAAAGACAAAAAAAAAGACAAAAAAAAAAATCTGATTTCAGCACTGGGCCAAAGATCTTAACAGACTCCTCACCAAAGAAGTTATATAGATAGGAGTTTCTGTCATGGTGCAGTGGTTAACGAATCCGACTAGGAAGCATGAGGTTGCGGGTTCAGTCCCTGCCCTTGCTCAGTGGGTTAACGATCTGGCGTTGCCTTGAGCTGTGGTGTAGGTTGCAGACGCGGCTCGGATCCCACGTTGCTGTGGCTCTGGCGTAGGCCGGCGGCTACAGCTCCAATTAGACCCCTAGCCTGGGAACCTCCAAATGCTGCAGGAGCGGCCCAAGAAATGGCAAAAAGGCAAAAAAAAAAAAAAAAAAAAAAAAAAGGAAGTTATACAGATGGCAAATAAGCATGTGGGGAAAAAAATGCTCAATATCATATGTCATCAGGAAAATGTAAATCAAAACATCTAATGGATGTATGAAATACTACCATGCATCTACTTGAATGGCCCAAACCCAGTGTGCTCACAACAAATGCTATTAAGGATGCAGAGCAACAGAAACTCTCATTCATTACTGATGGGAATGGAAAATGGTACAGCTGCTTTGGAAGATGGCTTGGCAGTTTCTTACAAAACCAAACATATTCTTACCGATGATGCAGCAATCACTCATGTTAGGACTTACCCAAAGGAGCTGGAAATTCCTGCCCATACAAAAACCTACACATGGATGTTTACAGCAGCTATATTCATAACTGCCAGAACTTGGAAGCAACCAAGATGTCCTTCAGTAGGTCAATGGATAAGTAGGCTATGATCTGTCCAGACAATGAAATATTCTTCAGGGTTAAAATGAAATGAGCTACCAAGTCATGAAAAGACATGGAGTAACCTCATTACTAATTGAAAGAGGCCAATATGAAAAGACTACAATACTGTATAAATCCACCAATATGACATTCTGGAAAATGCAGAGCAGCAAAAAGCTAAGTGGTTGCCAGGGGTTTGAGGAGGGAAGGAGAGATGACTAGACAGGATAGAGGATCCTTAGGGCAGTGAACATACTCTGTATGACCATTTTATTCTGTTGGGGCTGCTGAAACAAGACATTACAGACTGGGTAGCTTATAAGCAAGAGACATGTATTTCTCACTGCTCTGGGGGCTAGAAGACTGAGACCAGGGTGCCAGCAGGGTGAGGGCCCTCTTCTGAGTGGCTGACTTCTCCTTGTATCCTTACATAGCAAAAGGGGCCAGGGAGCTCTGTGGGGCCTCTTTTATAGCAGTACTCATCCCACTCATGAGGGCTCCACCTCATGACCTAAGCACCTTCCAAGGGCCCACTTCCTAAACCATTGCCTTTGAAGATTAGGATTTCAACATGTGAATTTGGGTGCAGGGGGTTGGGTAGGGTGGGAAGGATACCCAGATATTCTGACTGTAGCAACTAGAGAAGAATGATGGATGATGTTATGATACATTGGTCCAAATCCAAAGAATCTACAACAACAAGAGTAAACCCTAAGGTAGGCTATGGACTTTTATGTGCGTTCATCCTTGATTAAAAAAAAAAAAAAGTACCATTCTGGTGAGTGACGTTGATAATAGGGGAGGCCACATATGTTTGGGAATAGTGGATACATGAAAAACTCTGGACCTGCCTCTCAATTTCATTATAAACCTGAAACTTCCCTAAAAAGTTATCTTTTAGAGCATATATATATATATATACTTTTTTTTAAAAGAAGGATTATAGTACATCACTATCTCTCCTTGCAAGAGAAACCGCAGGGAGCAGGGAAGAACCCTTCCCCGTTTGTGACATCTAGTGGCTCTACATCTGAATGACAACCTCTTAGCCAGAGAAGGAAAAACTGGCAGCGTCAACCAGGCTCTGCTGGATGTCTCCAAATCCTAAAGGGGAAAAAAAAAAAAAAAGCACTCATTCCCCACAAGGGTTCAGCAGTGTTCCAGTTTCAGAACGAAGTTGATTAAAATAAAAAGCATTTGTCTGTCTGCAGAGTATTCATCTAGATTCAGGAAAACAGAAAAACCTAAGTGCACCAAAACTTGAAAGTGATGATGATATGGAAGAATGGAAAAGCTAGTTCCCATCCTCAGGCTATTCCTTAGCATAAGAAAGACAATTAAAGGAGCCAGTGGGCCTCCACAGTAGCATGTTGCATAGTAGTGGGAGGCCATACTCAGAATGAATCTTCAGGCTAAATAGTTGGTGTCTTCATGGATGCTGGCTCCCTAGGAAAGAACTAGGACATCAACACCATCTTAATTCATTTCTGTGACATTCATTTGGCTTGGCTAGTTGGTATTGTCTTTGTGTTTTTGCTAAATGGAGATGCAATGATTTTGCACGTATTATCTCATTAAATTTAATCCTCACAACATCTTCAGAAGGTAGGTCTTTTAATTCCCTATTTTGGTAAGTGAGAGTACAAGGGCTCACAGAGGCTAAATATAACTTGGCTTATTTACAGCCGCAAAGTAGTATTGTTGGCATTTGATTTCATGTCTCTCTGGCTTCAGGAGAACATTTTTCTTCCATATCACATTCATCCAGATAATAGTTTTGATAAACCACGAAAGTTCTTTATTTTTCCACTGCTATTTTCCACTTCCCTTGCCCCCTCCCTTGCAGCAAATATTCTGGGTTCAGTGTCTCAGGGGAGGGATGTGGCAAGACCGAAAGCTGAAAGAGCCAGCAAGTATTTGGGCTCTTGTATCCCAAAAGTCTAAGTAAGGATGTTAGAGCATCAAGACATAGATAAAGAGTAGAGGAAGAGTGTCGGGAAATGAGTAGAGGGAAGCAGGTAAAATTTTCCCTGACTGTGCAGGTGGGGTAAAGGTGAGAAAAGAGACACAGGTGGGTCTTGGTAAGAGAAGCCTGAAAGCTCTTCTCCATGGCAGAGCCATTTTGACAATGGAGCACTCACTGCAGAAATGTCCAAAGTACCCCAACTGTGCACACATGAGTATAAACTCCCTGAGACCCTCACGCCTTGCAATAGTTGGAAGTGGCTAGCAACATCAGAGCTGTAGAGGCCAAGGGCACAGAAACAGGGCATGGTCCTGGACAACCTGGCTAGGCAGATAGGCCCAACTGTAGTTGAGGCATAGCCCTGGGAGGCGGGAGGCACCTAAAGAGACCAGGTTTCAGTGTTTACCCCCTGGAAGAAATAAAGAACAAAATAAACATCACAGTGAATTATAGAAAACTAAAAGAATATTTAATAGCCCCCTTGTATTAGTTTCCTAGGACTGTCATAACGAGTTATCGCAAAGTGGATGACTTGAAATAGCAGGTATTTCATCTCTCTGCTCCCAAGGCTAGATGCACAAAATGAAGGTAGCCGCAGGCCTGTCCTCCCTACAGCCTCTAGGGGTAGCTCTCCCTTCCTCCTCCCAGCTTCTAGAACTTTGGGCTGTGCCTGGCCTTCCTGCATCACTTCAATCCCCAGCGTCACATGGCCTGCTCTATGTGTGTGTCCCTGTGTGTCTTCTCTTCTTAGAAGGACATCAGCCATTGCATTCAAGATCCACCTTAATATGATATTGTCTTACCTTGATTACATTGGAAAAGAACCTATTTCCATATAAGTTTACACTCACAGATACCAGAATCACCTCTTTTTGAGGAGACACAACTCAATCCACCACACACCTGAATCTGGGGTCTGGGATCTGCACCTGCTACACTCATGAGTTTGGTGTGGAGGAGGTTACACCACTCAGGGTTAAGAGCACTGGCGTCAAGAAGGCTGGTCCCAGTCCAATGTTAAGATGGCATGAGACCTTGAACAAGGCAATTCGCCTCTAATGGCCTGGATTTCTTCATCGTTATGGTGCCCAGAATATGGTCTACAATCCTTTCCAGCATTGACATTTAATGATTCTACTGGCCCAGAGTGGAGGACTAGATTATAGAAAAAGCCACTCGGCTCCCAACATACACACACGTGCGCGCGCACACACGCACACACACACACACACACACACACACACAGCTTGGCTTAAGAGGCATCACAAGATTCTGCTGTGTGAGAAGCTACCCTGCCCTCTTGCGATGCTTGCTTCCTTCCTGGCCTGCTCCTCTCACCATTAAGGTAACAAAAGTATTAAAAGACACACATATATATTGTCTCCCGAAGGCCACTAAAAGGATAGTGTCTGGATTCTGGACAACAAACAATTACATTGACAACAGGATACCATTTTGAAAGGCTAACACCACAGGGAGATCTGCTTTGTGGAGGGTCAAGCTACATGGTTGCCACGGGAAACCAGAACCTGATTCAGAAAAGAAAATGCTCAAGAGACATGAAGGTCTGCAGGATTTCTTTGTTACCATTGCAAATGCCTCCTAGAAAGAAAGCTATGACAGAGAAGAGCCAAAAGCCATGAAACAAAGGTCCACCAGAAAGGACTAGTGACCTGCTAAAGTGGGCTGGATCCCAGCCTGCACCAGAAGGCATGGGCCATGTCTCACTACTACGTCAAGGAGACAATCTCAAGGACTCCTCCCACAGCTAAAACTGCAGATGGTATGCAGAGGCAGAGACCTGCCTGCTTTTCAATGCCTAAAGACACTGTAAGTAAGAACCAAGCATCCACCGGGGAAGAATGAAGAGTGAGGCTCATGGTCTCAGAGTAATAATCAGAGCCCTGGGCTCTGGAAATGGACGGGCTTCCCAGATGCCACATCTACTAGCTGTGTTTCTTCAGGCAGGTTATTATTTTTTCTAAGCCTCAGATGAGGTTGTTTCACCACCTGTCTTGAGGTAGTTGTGACAATTAAATGAGCTTCATGAAGTACTTCATGTTACAGGTGCAGAACCAAAGCTAAATGACACTAAAAAATTTGTGGTACCAAGGGCACATAGTTAAGCAATAACACCTCTGAGGTAAGAATCAAGGATTCCTGTCTACTTCTTTCACAAAACAATAGAGAAACTAAAAAGGAGAAGCTAGGAATACTTTATTTAATTTATTTAACAAATAGTTATCATGTTTGTCCTAGGCCAGGCACTGTTCTAGGCACTTTAAAAAGACTAAGTCACTTAAGCGTCATAGCAACCAATGAGGCAGGCACTATTATCATCATTTTATAAGTGAGAGAAATGAAGACAGAGCAGGTAAGTGACATACCCAAGGTCACTCAGGGTCAACGGCTACTGTGTTATGACTAGGGGTTCTGAAGAAAATATATAAAATAGGAGTATCATTTTACTTAGACCATTTCTCACAAAACTCATTAATTAATTACAACCTATTTTTCTTTCTAATAAGTATTTTAATTTTCAAGACATTTAATAGACTAGATGGCATGCATATATCCAAAAATCTCCAGGTAGCCATAACAAAACAGCCTAAAATTTCAGCCTGTGTAATATAAATTAATAAATTATCTAGCTAGCATCATTTCCACAAATTGTAAATACAGTTCTATGAGATGGTGACTATCTTCCATAAGAAAATTAGCCTCCAAATTTCTAGCGTTTCCTAGAAATTATTTTAAAATTGACCGTAAATGTCCTAAATGTCTTAAAGCATAGAGAAAATAACTTCATCTTTATTTGATTACTTTGCTCCGGTCTATGAATATGTATATCTACCCTATGTGATGCACAGTGAGATTTAAAGGTTCACAGCCTCTATACCCTCACAAACTCTAATAAAAATTTTTTAAAAAGAGGTTCCAGTGGTTCCAGAACAAGGCAAAATAAAAAAATATTTATCTTTGAAAAAAAAAATCAGCAGAACCCCTTCAGTTTTTTGTTTTTTTCTTTTATTGTTGTTATCTACAATATCCAAACTTATGAGGATACACTAGGTTTGCTAAAACAGGAGGGGGAAAAAGAAGCAGAAGTGCAGAAGTGACTCAGATATTAGAGAGAAAAAGCTGGTCAAATAGTAGAAAAGACTGAAATTAGGCAAAAATGTTATTTATTAAAAAGCAGATATTTTAGAATGGAAATATTTGGAATTAAGAAATCATTAGGTGGGTTTTCCAGCAGACTGAACATAGTATAACAGATTGGTGAACTAGAAGATGGGTGAGTGAGAATATGCAAGAGGAGAATCATAGGCAGGGAAAAAAACAGAAGAAACAAAAAGAGAGAGGTAAGGCATAATTAAATGTACAAAGCTACATAATTGAAGTACTGGAAGGAGAAGAGTGAAAAAATGGAGCAGAATCAATATTTAGAAAGATAATGGTCTATTTACCATTCTCCCTTGTTTCTGAAGTCATTATTATATCCTAAAGTTATGGATTTTTCCCCCAAAATCTGCTATCTGGTAAATATTCGCTTGCATTTTTGAATGCCTGCTTAGTCAGCTTGAGCTGCTATGATAAAATACCACAGACTGGGTTAAACAGCAGACATTTATTTCTTGTGGTTCTAAAGGGTAGAAAGTCCAAGATCAAGGCACCTGCAGATTTGATTCATTTTCTACTGAGAATCCTTTTCCTGGTTTGAAGATGGCTGCCTTATTGCTATAGCCTCACACATGGAGAGAAACAAGCTCTGGTCTCTTCCTCTTCTTATAAGGACACTAATCCCATCATAGAGCCCCACCCTCATGACTTGATCTGAATCCAATTATCTCCAAAAGGCCCCACCTCCCACTACATCACATTAGGAGTTAGGGTTTCAACAGACAAGCTTTTTTTATGGGGTGCTGGCTGCAAGGGTGGGATACAAGCATTCACCTCTTTACATCTGCTATGTGCACTAGGTAAAGTAGAAGAGTTGAGCCTGAAGGACAGGTATGTCTGATTCCAAAGTTTAATGACTGCTGTTTCTCCTGCACCATGTTGCATCCTCCCTCACCTAACAGCCTTTGCTCCAAAGCTAACATATTTTCTGTGTTCTATCATAAGGGTAAGCACACTACAGCCTCTGGCTCTAATCTAGCCCACCACATGGTTTTGCAAATAATTTTTTTACTGAAACCCAGTCATGCATATTTGTTTTTGCTGCTTTTGCCCCACCATGCCAGAGCTGAGTATGTGCAACAGACACCATACAGTCACAAAGCAAAAAGTGTTTACTCTTTGCCTCGTTACAGAAAAAAGTTTGCTGACACATGTCTTAGCTCATTGCAAAAAGGAATCTGACTATGGCAATTTTTGAAGCTCTCATGGTTATTAACTTCTTTATCAACCAACCGGTTAAGTACAGTTAACATCACTTCTTAACATAATGTAAGTGATGGTGCTGGTGCTCTGGGAAGGCAGATAATGTTTGGTGCTTGGAACCAGCAGTAGGACAGCCTCAGCTGTAATGACTGATATACATAATTTTAGATCCATAGAACAAAAAGGGTCTCCTGGGATAGTTTTAAGAATGGGGAGGTGATTAGTTCACACAGTCCATGTTCCTCAGAATTAAATCCAAAATTCTAGCTCCCTCATCTCTCTGATCTCCCAATATTCCTCCCCCTTGCCCATTCTCCTCTGTGCACATGGCCCTACCTGATCTTTCTGAATGACTTCAAAGAATTTCCCATCTTAGAGCCTTTGCAGTGACCACTCCTCAGCTTGAACACTGTTTCTTCTAATATCATTTTACCTAAGGACCTCATCTCCTACAAGTTTTTGATCAAATATTACTTCTTGCAGTGAGACCTACTCCGACATTACTGACAGCACATTCCACTTGCCTGCCCCCACACCATTTCCTATTACTTTTCCCAAAGTTGTTATCACTTTCTCTACTTTGTAATATATTCAGTTATTATGTTTATCTTTATTTTGGGTCTACTTTCTAAAAGGACCGAGGCTTTAAGAGGGCAGGAATTATGGGAATTTTGTTGTTGTTCAGTGATGTTTTCAAAATATCTAGAAGAGTGACTGAAACATAGTTCCTGCATATCACATATTTATACATTTTTTGAATGAATGGGTGAAATTCACATCTTATTTCTGTGTCACGAAAATATTTTTAGGGCAATTTGGACTTATCATCTGGGGACTGGTCCATGTAAGTTTGACTAAGAAAGTCATTTTTCCTTTCCTTCTTTGCCATAATTGTTCCTCTCTTCCCCACCCAATGAATAGAAACTATCTCCCAGAGACTTCCAGTGAATTAGATTTTCACAAGTCAAGTCTTCTAAATATTCATTAACCAATATAGTTTAACAAAACTTTTAACCCAAGTTAGCACCTAAAAGCTGGAGATTGATGTCAAGCCACTGTGGTTAACCTAGTAGTGTGGAATACTACCTTACAATAATGCATGTATATCTAAACTCAAGTTACAGTGTAAAAAATTCACAAGTTGATATCCCTCATTTGTATTAGAACTGGTTGTTCAGTCTTAGTTTTTTCTCTCCTTCAAGGATATCATTACATTTTTCATGCCTTACTTCTATAAGTATAATACAAATACACTGAGTATCCATATATAACTTCTTGGCTTCAGATCAGGTCTGAATGCAGATACTGGCATCACACATCACATCAGTACAATCACCAACAGCAAAGTCTTTTTCAGAGTTCTTTATGTTTTTCCCTTTCATTACACCAAGGATTAAATAACAGAATTTTCTATGCTGTAATGAAGCCATCCATTTTTGGTCTTCTAACTCATGAGAAAATTTGTTTTGTTTGAAATGAAAATAGAAACTATAAGTGCTAGTAGATTAATTCATATCTAATTGTCCATTTTTCAGTCTGTAGAAAAACAACCCCAGGATATTTAAGTTGAAATATTCTGCCTAGAAATTGATCTAAATGAGGCTTGATTTTCTATAGAAAATATTTCTTATTGTTCTGAACTATATTCCAAATTTCTAAGTACACATCTACTTAACCAAATTCCAAATATATCCAATTTCATTATTTAAAAATATTTCCAGAAAGAGGTGGGGGAACTCTTCTTACAATAAAAGCCTTGTATTGATGCTTAGAATAATTAAATTCTTACAGATATTAACTTAGCATGTTCCCTTTTCTAGCTTTCAGATTTGAAACGACCTCTCTGGTTTAGTGAAAAATAAGCAAGCATTGTTCAAAGCACCATGTAGGGCTCAGTCACGTCGTGGATTGTGGGTATCCTAGAAACACCTCCTCTAAGATCCATCCTGGATCTTCAACCAACCAGATATGGCATAACAGAGATGAGCCCTAGGGGAAAAAACTAAGGAAATGCTATTAGACCCTTCTAAATTTGCATTCATAGAATTTCATTACCCATAGTATCTCAAGATGGTAGCATAATGACTTAGGTGTTAAGACCTGGAGGCAAATGGAAAAAAGTACAGAATAGCCTGTATGAATTGCCTTTATGTAAGATGTTCTCCATTTGTAAAAGTCCATACAAAGTACAACCATTTGGACTCACAAAAATCATATATGTGCAATTGTTTAGTTGCCATCAAGATAGAGAAATGGGGACCAGATTTACTTTTCAGTTTTAAATAACTGAAAAAAATCATAAGCTATTTAAAACAATGGTTTTTAAATATCTGGTAACAGTGCTAGACAGCAATCCCTGAGAGAGAAGAACAGGTGAAGGAACTCAAAAAACCACCTTTCCACTTGAATCCCTGATAATTCGCCCTCTCCAAGCCAACATCCTCAATCACTCTTCTTTGATTTTTCAGAATATGGAAAACCATCCACTTATTCAACAAATCAGCACTGAGTTTCCAATATGGAACAGTTATGAACACTGAGAGCTAGGAAAGGAGACAGCAAGAAACAAGTAAACAACAAAATAAGTCATAAACTTTCAGCTGGTGAAGAGTGTAAAGTAAAAAATAAAACAGTAAATGTTTCTTAGAGACCAAGGACAAAGTGTGCATCTGTTTAGATGTGATAATCAGTAAAGTAATTTTTTAGAGGACATTTGAGCTGAAACCTGAAAAATGAGGGGTGGAAAGCTAGAGAAACAACATTATGGGTATAGAAAACATGACATATAACAGCCATGCGATGAGAATGAGAACGAGACAGAAAACATAGCGAGAAAATGAGTCTCGGATGGCAGGGAAGGGCCAGAGAATGAAAAGTTTTGAGGGCCATGATAAAAGCTTGGTATTTTATTCTGAATGAACTTACCTTAAATCTAGGAAAGTTTTGAGCAGGTGAGTGACATTAAATTTCTATAAAAAATAATTCACCTTGGCTTTCCAAAGCCCCACTCCCACCCCCATCCCAACAAGAAGGCAGAAGGGGGAGAGAAGAAGTGGACCTTCTTCAGGTTCACCTACCGTGGCCTGAACCTCGACCAGCTGTTGGACTCGTCCTATGAGTTGCCGAAGCAGCTGAACGTGGCGTTGGCCGCTGGCGCACAGCCTCCGGAGGGAGGGGCACTCCCTGTTGAAACGCCTTCACGAGGCCAAGAAGGAGGTGCCTCCCACGGAGAAGCCCCCGGTGGTGAAGACACACCTGCGTGACATGATCATCCTGCCTGACATGTTGGGCAGCATTGTGGGTGTCAACAAGGGCCAGACCTTCAACCAGGTGGAAGTCAAGCCTGAGAAGATCGGCCACCACCTGAGCGAGTTCTCCATCACCTGCAAGCCGGAGAAGCACGGCCACCCACTCCTCCGGCTTCATAAACCCCATCGAGTAGCCTGCCGGCCAATAAAGACACAAACTTTCCTTAAAAAAAAAAAAAAAAAATTCACCGTGACTTTTGTGTGGAGAATGGATTGTGTATCCCAGTAAGAATGAATACCTAGAGACCACATGGTAGGTAGTTTTAGGAGTAGAAGCAGAAATGGTGGTAGAGCAGAATAACAGCTCTAGATGTGTTGAGAAGTAATTGACTTCAAAACATACATTTATTGGAGCTCCCCTTGTGGCAGAGCGGAAACGAATCCAACTAGGAACCATGAGGTTGTGGGTTCGATCCCTGGCCTTGCTCAGTGGGTTAAGGATCTGGGGTTGCTGTGAGCTGTGGTGTAGGCTGCATACGCGGCTCATATCCCACATTGCTGTGGCTTAGGCCAGCAGCTGTAGCTCTGATTAGACCTCTAGCCTGGGAACCTCCATATGCCACGGCTGTGGCCCTAGAAAAGACAAAAAGACCAAAAAAAATTCACATTTATGCTAAAGTATATGCTGCATTGCAGATCCTTTTGTAAGTACTTTCATACAATGGCTTATTTGATAACACAATAACCTTATGAGGTAGGCACTATAAATGCCCCCATTTTATGAGATGAAAAAGCTAAGGCACAGAGTAGTTAAGTAACTTGTCAAATATTACAGGCAATTAAGAGGGAAAGCCTGGAATTGACCTCAGGAATCTAGCTCTAGAACGCCCATCTCTTAACTATTAACACACCTGTAGGGACTTTAGAACCCTGAGCACAGTATTTCGTTTTCTACAAGACCAAAAATCTATAAAGCCAATTTTCTTTGTAATGAAAACAAATTTACTACAGGTGTAAATATATGTACAAGTGGATTTTACCACCCAGGCCTCAAGTTGCAAAGGGAGTTAGAGTTGTTATTTTCAAAGCAGTATGCCATTATTTGTGCTGGAGAAATGCACACGGCAAAACTCGGCAGTCTTTTCTGAAATTCACAGTGGCGCATTCACCAATAGATATTAGACTATACTTTTCAAAATCTGCACCTTTTTTTCTACTCTTGTACAAGCATCATTGTAAGTGATACTCTGCAAGATCCAAGGCTTCAGATGGACAATTTTAGAAGAAAAGACCAGGAGAGAAATTATATCGATAAGAAGTTCCCTTTGTGGCTCAGCGATAACCAACCTGACTAATATCCATGAGGATGCGGATTCAATTTCTGGCCTTGATCAGTGGGTTAAGGATCTGGCATTATTCTGGCTGTAGCTGAGGTATAGGCCAGCAGCTACAGTTCCAATTTGACCCCTAGAACTTCCATTTGCCTTGGGTGTGGCCCCCAAAAGGCAAAAAATATGTATATTGATAAATATACTTAGAGCTAGACAACTTATTTTATATGTATTTATTACTTTATTATTTAAATGTTATATATTTATTATAGTGTGTAATACATAAACCACTGATGATACAATCCTATTGTTCTAATGAGACTTTTTTCCATTTAGATAAAAAAAAATCAAGTGATCAAATTTTATAAGATAACATTCCATTTGAAAATCCAATTTTATATTTTTTAAAAGGAGTCACCATTTCTGCAAGTTCCCTGGTGGTCTAGTAGTTAAGGATCCAGTGTTGTCACTGCTGTGACATGGGTTCCATCCCTAGCCCACGAACTTCCACATGCTCTGAGCAAGGTCAAAAAAAAAAAAAAAAAAAGGTGACTATTTCCACTAAGGTTTGTGTTGGCAGCCTCAGAGTATTAATTCAGTAAAGAAGATTAAATATTAAGAGAAGTGTGGGATAGATCATTTTCATTCTTTCTTTGATTTAGAATTTTGTTCTGCCTTTTATTCTGAGTACATGAGGTGAATATAGATGGGCTAAATAAAATTAGACATATTAGCATGTCATAATTAACATCAAATGACAAAAAATAATTTCTGCAGACTAACTTGAAATGAGCTCTTTTGGACCGATGCTAATTATCCATACTTTCCATTTTATTATGAACCACCAATTGCTGGAACAGACTTCAGCTGGCTTGACTTGTGTTTTAAATAATTCGTGTTTAATAATGTATTATGCATTACACAGATATTCCTACAGAACCTAGGTTTCAATTATCTGTCACTTCAAATTACAGGTGCCCAATAATTAGTTTCTGTCACATAACCCATAATAGAAGAGACTTTTAATAGAAAGTGAGAGCAAAACTATCCAGCTAGTTGGACATGAGTAGATTTCAAAATTAGCCAATTTGTGTACCTTTTAATATATTTCTCTACAGAAATTAAAGGGTTGTCTAGCTAACCTTTCTGAGTCTCTCTTATATGAAATAAAAGATAATGAAGACAGTGTCTGCCTCAGGCATTATTCATTCACCTCACCTTTCGAGATAAAGGCATATAGTTCAGTTGTCAGGATTTTATCAGTGATCTGCTTTCAAACACCTTTATAGCCAGTCACAAATTATTTCTAAAAGCAGGGACAACTAAAGCATGGTATTAAAGAATAAAATCTGAACTCTTTATGTGACTCATGAAGACTTCTGTTGATAGTTTTCAAATGAGGGCATGTTAGGATCACCCAGGGGGCTTTAGGTCAGATTCTGTAAGAGCAGGGGAAACTGGGACGGGGAAGGAGTCCAGCCTAAGTGCGCTTTATAAATCTGACAGGTGTGGTCGGGTTCGAGACCCACTGCCCTGCACAATCATGTCCAGAGCTGCACTGCCTGTGAACTTATTAGAAATGATCAGGCCCTATCTTGGATCTACTGCATTGAAACTGGGAGCTGGGCACAATACTCTGTTTTAATAAGGACTCTGGCAGATTTTGATGCCTGCTAATGTATGAGAACCCGTGCTCCAAGCTCTTGATATTCAAAGTGGGTTTAACCTTCCGGAAACATCAGCATCACCAGGGAGCTTGTTAGAATCCCAGACCCATTCCAGACATTCTGAAGCAGAATCTGCATTTGAACAAAATCCCCAGGTGATCTGCAGGCGCTTTTGAGTTGGGAAACCCTACTCTAAGACACAGTTCCCAGCCTTGGCTGCAAACCAGAAGCAGTTGGAGAAGCTGTAAAAAACACAGATGCCTAGAGTGAGCTGAGCAGGCAGCTCCTGGTTCTTTCTCCCTATTTTAACACAGAGACCTCTTTTTTCATTGGTTTGGAATAAGCCTTCATGATAAGAAGGACTTTTCTGCTACTAGTTACCTCATCAACTGCCCTTTTCACTGGAACAGCCTCAGGGAGAATCGCAACAGCGGAAACAACAACAATAGTCTGACTTCTGCCTCTATCTATGCTTAGAGGGGTTCAAGTCATCTTTCTGGGTGTCTCAACAATCACACTGCTGTCTGGTCTGTCCCCTGCACCCCCACAGTGCCAGGACCACTCAACTTTCCCTGCTTTTCTCCCCCTAACCATGGAGAGCACTGAATGGATGGAGTAGGTACCTGTCACTTCACTTTCTCGCCAGGAAAAAAAAAAAAAAAGGTAAAAGCTTTGCCTTAGTTTTCAGCTAAACCAAAAACCCCACAGAAATGTATTCATAAAATGTGATTCCTAAGAATTATCTCTTCATGGTGTATCCGACATCCCCAGATCCTAAACACTAATTAGGTCCAGTTAGGAGCCAGTGACATTGCATGAACAAACTGAGTCCCATAGGGACCAAGTCTCAAGAAGCCCCTTAGATGGTAGAAGGAGTTGCTGGGGCCTGATCTTACACCTTCGGATTTCAGGCACCTCATCCGCCTCTATTTCTCATGGACTGACAATCACTCCTCCTCATGAATGCATCCTCTTCAAGGTCAACTCAGGATCTTTCAGTGGCATTCAGGATATGCAAGGGGCCCTCCCATCCACTTGGAGCATAAGCACTCAGTTCCCAACTCCCAAACAATTAACTGGGAGCCATAAGAACAGAAGGTTCAGCCAAAACATTGTAAATCTACTTACAATATGGCAGAAGACATGACTTTAAAGAAATATTTGAGGCAGGGAGTTCCATGGTGGTCTAGTGGTTAGGTGCTTTCACTGTTCAATCTCTGGTCTGGGAACTGAGATCCCACATTAAGCTGCTAGACACCATGGCAAAAAAAGAAAAAACAAAAAAGGATCTGAGGCAATATATTCAAGAAGAAGGATCCTTATTTACCACAGAATAAACTACTTATTGCTTGAGTACAAATATTCCTTCCTATCCCTAAACAGTTATTTCCCATTCTGAACTCACAGGCTATTTCTAGTTGCCAACACAACTTGCTTTACTCTGAAACATCTTTAATCCTGAGGCAGATCATATATGCCTTCAGGGTGTCAGTAGAGGTGTAGGATGTTCTCAGGTCATTTCTGAACAGCTGAAAACTCTCATGTTTCAGGAGCAACTACTAAAACCAGGAAAGCCTTGTGCTATTGTCAGAACAATGTAATAAAATCTGAAATGAATCCAAGAAATTAACTAGGATGGTTCCTGGAGTATAGTTCCTGCTCAGAAAATATTTGCCGAATGAATGTAAAAGTGAGTACACAGATAAATAAATGCATGCTTTTACATTTGTAGCCTAAATGTAAATAAATGTTTAAGGGTTGTGAAAATTTGGAGTACATTATTTCCATATTTTTTTTCTGCTACATTTTCTTTGAAGCAAGAAGCTGGGTAAGTTAGATATTTTATTTAATCTCAACATTCACTTCAAAAATTCAGACTCATATACTTACATAAACAGTCTCAGCACACGTGATAAAAGTGTATCAGTGACTACTATGAATGCTGTAATACCGGCTGTATCTGCAAATTTCATGCAATAATTTCTTGGTCTCGGGGATCAAGTTAAATGGCTGCATGGAGATTTGTTCACATATTGCTGGAAAGCCACCTCTAGTTCTGTTCTAACAGCAAATATTTACTTTGGTGAAATAGCCAAGAGTGAAAGTCACAATGGACTGACATTCAGCGTGAAATGATGCTGACATTCACTCTGGCTCTGCAGGCTTAGCTAGACATAAATTGCAGCTGTATTTTTCTAAACATTCATGAGATTTTCTAGAAATCCCAACAGCCTGTCTAAATTGTCACCTGCTAAACCATTCAGCCACTAACTTAGGGCGTAGACAACAGCAGATGGCATATTTCTGGAGCAAAGAATGGTGAGAGACAGAGAGACCAATGGCTTCACATTTTTCTTTTGTTGTTCTCAGCTTCTGATGCTGCTAATTAATAGAACCGCTCAAGGAACAGAACAGGCTCTGGATGGTATCTCAGGCAAGGAGACAAGGAGTTTCAGTCCTAGTTTCACTATGGCATTGTTAACATCATCCCACTGACCATGGTTTCAACAGGCTCCCCCTCTACCTAAGGAGAGACAACCAGATGCATCACTAAGATCCTTTCTGGGTGCACATCCTGCTTATGCACTAGATTTGGGGCTCTCGGTGCACTCTCCCTGTGCCTCTGTATTGCCCTTGGTAAATAGGAAGGACGATGAAATCGATGTGAATATTAACAGAGGTGATTTAGGCATTCATTTAGCACATGTGTATTGAGTGCCTGCTGCACGCCAGGCTCTATTGCAGGTGTTAGGGACATGGTGATGATCAAGACAGAGGAGTCCCTGTGCTCACAGAGCTTATGTTCTCATGAAAGAAAACAGATGGGGATTCACCTATGAGAGTGACTGGCACCCAATAAATAGTACCTTCGACACATAGTTATTGAGCACACTTTGGGGCCATGTGGATAAAAACATAGTGACCTCAAGCAAATATTCTCTTAAATGTTTACTTTCCCCTTTGTGTTTTTTGAAAATTTCCCACGCATTTACAATGAGCAGGGATTATTTAGGTAGTAAATTAACAGCAAAGGAGCAATGACATAATTTAACAAATACCTAAAAAGGGTTTTCATGGTGTCTAATAGATAGAATTATGATTCAAGTAATGATTCAACAAACATGAATTGCCTACACTGTTTTCAGCCCAGAGGCATATTTTCCAGTTTCAGCACCATATCCCATTCATGCTCAATAACTTCAGCGTCTCTCACCCTTTGGTCCAGTCTCTATCCTGAGCGTCCTCCTTTGTGGATGGATAGGACCATTATTTTTGTGTTATCAAGCCCTCATTTAATTAAAAAGCATTCTAAATGCTTTTCATTCTTATATAATCAGAAGGTCCCAAGCAACTGATCTTTGTCCATTGGTGGTGAGCTTCACATATTGCTTGGTGTTCCAGGTGAACTTGTCTTGTCTTTTTAGCATGTATGTTTGTAGTATTTCTATTTCCCCTCATGCTGTCTACTAAAGGTTGTAATTAGTATTTTCCTTTTATGCGCCTTCATAATCAGAGCAGCATCAAATCCCAATTCCTGATTTTTAATAACATGTTTTGGCTCTACCAAGATTAGTACAACCTCTAAAGCACCAGCAAGTCTTCTTCTTAAGACCTTTTCCAAAAAGCATGGTCTTGCTTTTATCATTGTTGTATTATTCTCACTCTTTCAGATTTACTCAGCTCAGTTTTTTCTATTTGTTTTACTGGGTTACTTTTTACCCCTTGCTTATGTTGTTCATTTTTAATTTCCAAATTACTCATGTAGCTCTATATATCCTTATACAAAATAAAAAAAAAAATCTGTTAATTCACCTCACATCCTAAGGAGAAAAGATGCCATGTTAAAACTAAGTATAGCCACATATTACACAATGAAGATATTATTATTATTATTATTATCATTATTTGCTATTTAGGGCTTCATCTGTGGCAAATAGAAGTTCCCAGACTAGGGATCGAATCGGAGCTACAGCTGCTAGTCTACACCAAAGCCACAGCGAGATCTGAGCCCCGTCTTCAACCTACACCACAGCTCATGGCAACACTGAATACTTAACTCACTGAGCAAGGCCAGGGATTGAACCCACAACCTCATGAATCCTAGTCGGATTCGTTAACTGCTGAGCCACAAAGGGAACTCCGACGATGAAGATTTTATAAGACAGCCTCTGTAAATAGATGTCCCCAAGTTTAGTTTTAAGAAATTGCACTTCCTGTAGTGCTTAAACAATATTCCCAAGACTACCACTTTTTGTTCCTTGATAAAACAATTTTTAACGTTAGCAGGCTCCTTTCCTCAAATGTTCCTGGCACCATGCCCTCTTCCATAAATCCACCTTACTTGTTGTTCTGACCCAGCCAGTCTTCTGCTACCAGGCCTATGACTCCAGGTCACCTCATGTCACTTGTACCTGACTTACTAAGACGGCCACTGATCTGCCCTCATCCCACAGGAGGGCGTGGCCCAGCCCTTAATTCTGAAAAGCTCAGTTAAGCCCTAACTTAACAAAACTATGCTGAGGACCAGAGAAAAATGTCAAGATTTCTAACACAGCTAAGTAACCCTTTAAACTGTGCACAGTATCAACCACTTATACCCTTTACAGGCCCCTCCACGGGTCACCAGTATAGGTTTCTCTTCATTTCAGCACATCTGCTACCAGGTTGCTGAAACCAGCTTCCTTCTTCAAGAAAATTCTGTCGATAATTTTCCACTCCTTGGAATCAAGAGCGTAGAGAAAATAAACAGAATGTTTCTTAAAGTAAAAATTTACTGTAACAATAGAACATTTTGTATGAGAAGATAACATCTACTTTTTTAGTGCAGATCAACTCAGCTCCTCCTTTTACCAATTCATTCCAAAGTAGGAGTTTGGTTTTAAATTTGCATAACTTACAAACCCCCAGGAATGGTTCCTCCAAAAACAAAGGGGTGGGGGAGGCTTTTCTGAAAGAGAGAGTCGTATCTCTATCCAGAGAAACAAAGTGGTCTGGAAGCTTTGAAAAAACAATCTCCCTTCCTTTCTCATCCCACTTTCTGCATGTGTGATCATAAAGTTTCAAAAACATTGGCCTTTAGTCTCCAAGAAAGTCATGTACATATACAACTTGTCACCTCTTCTTTTCTTTGCTTCTTATAATAAGACAAGCATTGAATACTGAACTTGTGATTTCAAGCTGAGGAGTATCACATTTAATTTTGGAAATTCAAGCCAGAGAACACAGCCTCAGGACCAAGCAGTCTGCAGTGTGGGTATGATTATGCATAGCTGATGCCAAAAAAAAAAAAAAAAAAAAAAAAAAAAAAAAGGCTGGCAATTGCAACAATCACATGTTTAGCATTTAGTGGTTAAGGAAGGACTAAAGATGTAATCTTATAAAAACCCACAATAAGATACTATGGAAGAAACCAGGAGAAACAATGTGGTTGCTTCCAGACAGTAATAGAGCATGCCCATCCGTGATTGATACAGACGGGTTATTTCCATAATTTTCCTGAAGAAATGGATCTAAAAACACTTAGTCAGGAATCCAGCAATAAAGAGATGACAAAATCAAACTGGATAAGTTGAAGAGAGTTTAACAAAAGGTTATTTGCACAGGTGGGCAGTCCAAGGAAATCACAATTTACAGTGCAGTACCTCTGGGCCAGGAGAGTGGAGAGCTCTTCCTACCTCAATCTGGAAAGGTCAAGGTGAGAGAGCATTAGGGAACCAGGGGCAGAGAGGGCTATGTGGAGATGGGTGCCTGAAAGGAGCTAATGGCTTTGCTATAGGGAGAAAGGCAGCCAGGGGCAATTCCATAGGATGTGGAGGGAACCAAGGGGACACACGCAATGAAGTCACTCTCCTTTCCAGCTGTTCTGATCTCCTACATTGCTCCTCATGGCTGAATCCAAGAGGAATAGACTATACAGTCAATCTCCAAGGGCATGAAGCAGGAGAAGGGCGGAGAATACAAGGGTAAACCTAAATGTCATTAAATCAGAGAATATTTCTGGTCTTCCATTTTTACCTTGTACACAATTGCTACAAGGGGAGCCTGACTTCTAATCTTCAACTGCATAGAAAGCCAAACTGATCTAATTAGAAGACAAAAACTAAAACTCAAATTTAATTGATTAAAACTTAAATTAATTAAATTTAATTACATTGATTTACTTAACATTTCTAAATCAATTCTTCCATTCTCAAGTATGTAACATCTAGAATAGTTGTGTCCCCCCCAAAGCATTTTGCTAGGCATGTAAAACTTTTATTTTGTAAGCAAGAGCTTCTGAAGAATTTTGAGCTGTAGAATGCCAAGCTCTGATTAGTACCTTTGAAAGAATGTACAAATTTTAAACTGTAGTAGTTTAAAAGATTAATTTCAAAGCGATCTATCTAGAGACAGTAATACTATGTGAGATACTGAGGACTGTTGGGATAGAGATGACAGATGTGAGAAAATTTTGGAGGTAGAATGGATAGAATTTAGTGCTTGATTGAATTAGGGCATTAAATTAGGAGTCCAGGATGACACTTAGACTCCTAGTTAAAAAAAAAAAAAAAAATGTGTAGATGATTAGTGGAAGTGGTAGATTAGTTCAATTTGGGACATATAGAACTTAATGTACCTTCGAAATCCAACCAGCTGGATATATACCCTTCACACAAAAGAAAGAGACATGGTAAATTACAATGTAGGAATGAGTTAAGGCTCCTGATTGTGACTGAAATCAGGTGAAGATGGAAAGCAGAGCAAAGAGATGCCAAGAATAGAGGCTTTAGCACAAGTTTGAGAAATCAGATCACTTCCTGCTTTTGTGCCATTGATAATCTTTCCCATTGGACAGTAAATTCCAAGAAGGATGGGGACTTGGCCTACATTGTTTATTATAATAGCATCCCCAATATCTAGCATAGTGCCTGGCACATGGTTAAGTCTCCATATATATTATGAATGAATGATGAGTTCAGTCTGGCTAACGGCATTGGAGAGGGTGATCTGACTTAGGAACTGCAGTGATTTAGAGACCAATTCACTCTAAAGGATTCTCCCACATAGGTCTCCCCACTGAATCCGAGTTCCCTTTGGCTAGCTATTGCTGGGAAGTTATATCTTTTCTGCCCCAATTTCTCAGTGTTCAAATTTGACTTAATTCTTTCAGTTCAAATTTTGTTTCAGGACTGTCCTTTAAGAAATGATTGTTTTTAACCATACTGCTTGATTCAGTTTTCACTGTAGAGAAAGCTTTTCTTACTTTTTTCTTGTATAACCAGAGACCCATTCGAAATTTGGAAAATAAACATCAACATATTCATAAACACAGATAATGTACTAAAAAATCTAAAAACACTTTAAGGACAGTAGATCTTAAAGCAGTGGTCTCCAAATCAGGGTTGCTTACCCTGGGAGTACCCAAGACTTTCCAGGGTGGTACATGAGCACACAAAAGAGGCAATGTCCAGAACTTCAACTTTTATTTGGCCTCTCTCCTATAAAATTCATCTAAGAAGATGCCTGTGGTGAAAGTTACTGGATTTACTTTTGCATTTTCTTTACACCAGTTCACATAAGCTTGAGAATTCTTCAGAATCATCTGGAGTGCTTGTGAAAAACCCAGATTGCTCTCCTCATTCCCCAAATTTCCATTTCAGTAAGGTAGGGTCTGAGGATTTGCATTTCTTACAAGTTCCTAGGTGACACTAATGCTGTCGTTTCAGGGAAGAAGTTTTGAAAACCAAAGGCTTTAGACTTCCACTTTACAAAACCCAACCACCACATCGAACTACTTTCATCCATCCTGAGCCTTAGGATACATTGACAAGAGATGTAAAAACTGTGCGCAAACAAAAGGACAAATCAAAATGAATGATTCTGAAGACAGTGTACAAATCAAATCCAAAAAAGTCAGGTGTTTATCAAAAAAATTTAAGAACGACTTCACTGTCAACTAAAAGGTAATCGGAATTTTTTTTTTTTTTAGGACCGCACCCGTGGCATATGGAGGGTCCCAGGCTAGGGGTCAAATCCTAGCTACAGCTGCCAGCCTATGCCACAGCCACATCAATGCCAGACCCGAGCCACATCTTCGACGTACACTACAGCTCACAGCAACACCAGATCCCTAAACCACTGAGCAAAGCCAGGAGAAGATTTTAACTTTACACCTCTATGTTCATATTTATAGGAAAAACAATTTTCAACTTGAAAGTACAAATTTTGATGTATATATGTTGCTAGCTTAATCAGTATAAGACTTTCAAGCATATAAATGCATAATATTTGGAAATTATCCCATGGGGAAACTGAAACAAAAATACAAGTCCAAAAATGAGAAAAGAAAAACATAAAATTTCTGTTAAAAGAGTATTTTTCTTCAGTTTTTTTTTTTAGATGGATGTTAGTGGAAATCAAACAAGTATGACATTTAGAGCTCAATGAATATATTTAAGAGTGGTGTCATATGTTTATTTAGGAATGAAAATATTTTTAAAATGCCAAAATGAAATACTTTACAATTGTTATCTTTTATGATAAAATATATTTTGGTTGACAACTTAAAATATGATAGGCATATAGTTTAAAATTTTATTTTAAACACTATCAAAAATGATTTAAGGCTTAATTATTGCCTTAAGGCAATCACCTTTTCATCTTAAGCAGGGATCATCTGATGGACTCATACAGAATTCTGAATTAAATTCCTATTAAAACCCAAGTTTTGCTTATTCTGTAAACATCTCAACAAAAACCATTCTTGTTCTTGTTTGGCATTTGCTCTTTCTTGTCCAGCTGGGATCCAAACATACAGAAATGAGTAATAATGAGAAAAGATTATACAATCATGAATGACTCATTCAAAGACTTTTATAAACACTCTATATAGACTTGTTTTAGAAAAGAGTCATTTGGGTGAATTCTGTTTTGTTTAGCAAATGGGAATTGCAGCACAATAAAAAAAAAAAAAAAAAAAGATGCGCAAATAGTACAAAACATTACTGCCTGCCTTTTTCTTCAAAAACCACTTCACTGCATTTGTAATACTGAGAAACGTAAAAAGAAACACATTAAAAATGCTGAGGTCATCAATAAGTCTTTAGCCACTTGATAAAAAACTATTTTGCTTTTACCTAAAATTTATTTTCTCTCGGAGATTCTTTTCTTGGGAGACACTCACGGACAGGCCATGCACAAAATCAACTCTGAACTTTTTTGTAAACTATTATATTTTTTCTGTCCATTTTCAAATTCTATAATTTTATTTTGCATGATATGTGACTTCTGGACTATTAGCTCAAGACTAATCCATTTCCTATTTCCTGTGCAGTACTGAAATTTCACCTAAGATCAGCAAAGTTCTACTTGCTTTCACATTAAAATGATGTATTCCTCTCTATACAATCTCTCACAGCTCTTTTCCATTTCAGCCACTCCCAGAAGACCACCCCTTTGTATACAGCCTCCTATGGTAGGGGCATGTTCTTCCCCTGAAATGCAACCTATCCTTTAGAATTTACTAGGAAAGCATCTCTGGCTGACTTTGAGTAGTGCCAAGTCTCCTTTAACTTTTCATGGTTCCAAAATTGTGGATAATGGAACATCCTATAGACTTCATTATTTGCACCTAGATCAATCAGAATTTATTTGATGATTTATAAACATCAAATAAGGGTACACAGGTGTAAGTAATACAAATTCTTATATACTCCCTTGGGTTATTTGTTTACAGCTCTGGATAAAGATAAGACAGATCACACAATGAAAGGAAAAATCTCAGCAAGGAAAAGAATCTCTTTTGCATCTATTCATGCCCGACTTCCCATATATTTTTGACATTCCAAGAAAGAAATCTCAAAATAATTTTCCACTCACCTTTGCTTTGTGATATCTTCTATACAACTGCAGGATATATAATGGATTTGTTCTTCCAAATTACCAATAAAGATATTGAATCAAATGTGCTGGAAAATAACTCCCATAGGATGCTTCCAGTATAAAAATTTTATATTGACAGAGATCTGTCTAGTGTATTGACTGCTGAATCTCCAGGGCCTATTATAGTGCCTGATACATAGTGAGTATTAAGTAATAGTGAACAAATGAAAATAAAGGGATGGATGAGTATCTGGATGGATAGGAACTTGGTGTTTTTGATATCTTCTGATCATTTTTTAGATATGAGCTTCTAGCCAGTAAATTAACCTCCTAAGTATATAATAATTGGGAACATGATATTTTATATATGTATATATAGGCATCCTGCATCCTGGAGATCGCCTGCATCCACTACAAACTATGTGACTCGGGACAAATGACTTGAATTTTCTATAGTTGATTCTTCATCAATCAGAAAGTAATAGCCTCTCTCTTAGGTTTATATGGAGATGATGTACATGAAACACTTGGCCTGGTTCATAGGGAGAATTCTGTAACTGTGAGCTATCACTTTTCCTATTGCATGTTTCTCTCGTATTTGAGATTAAGCCGTAAGTATGTAGATGTAAACATCATCAGAATTACTATCTCAACTTTCGCAGGGACACTGATAATCACTTCTCTGCTAGCCACAGAATTATTTCATCCAAGGCAGCAGCTTGTACTTCCATGCTAGAACTAGGATGGAGAAACGCTGGTGCACATCAGGATTTAAAGTTGTAAATAACCAGACCAGTCACAGTATAGTAAAAGAAGGAGTTTAGGTTTCTTTGGTGAAACAAAAGCAGGTATATAAAAAGTTACAAAGATTTTAGATTTTCATTCACAAAAAAAAAAAAAAAAACAGTCATTCACATTTTACACTATACATGTTATAATATAAATACAGGAATGCATTACGTTAATTGTAATGAAAAAGAGGAAAAATGAAAACCTAACAGGTAGACACAGAGTTGTTCTGTGCTCTAGAACCCCTAAAGGTGAATCACGTTTAATTCAACAACCAAAGGAACTTGACTAAAGACATTGTGTATGATTGTAGCCACTGCAGTTCCTTCTAAGTCCAAAAAAGTTTCATGAAAGAGAATCCACATTGGGTCTGCTCTTTTTCTATCAGCATTTTATTTGTTGTCTTCTCTTCTTAGTATCGTTCTAACGAAAATTAGGGAAAGACTCCTAAATGCTTTCTTTCCATTACAGGCTTTTCTTTAAACATTAAATTAAGTGGATAATGATTCAAAGTCATCTTCAGCAGTCACTTTATTCAAATTAAAGGGCAAAAACAGAGTAGGAAGAGATAGGGAGAAATTTCAAAACATACACTCCACCTAATAGGAAGAAATGCCCACACTATTTATGTATATAAGCACCTTGCTTAGAATGGGCAAACACCAATTGCTGAAAGCTATACACTTTTCCACTCTTTTTATCATAAACACTTGATGTATTCTATCCACCACATTGTTTAATCAGGGACAAAGTATCTAGATTATATGGTTCCAAACTGTGTGAGGGAGTATAAAGGCTAACACTGAAAAATAACTAGCATACTAGGTCAATTTGCAGGTTTGGGGAAAATAACATCCAATAAATTAAATCAGTATGGCTTACTTCATTTATTTATGTATGCTTCACAGCTGCAGCATTCATACATGAACATTCAAAACTTTATAAAAGATTAAAATGGTTATATATACAAAATTTCTTTCTTTGAATGTGTGTTGTTGTTTTAACAATCCCCTTCCCTCCCGAGCCCTAGGTCTATATCCATTGGAAACGTGTTGTTCTGTAATCCTGCAAGTTAGTGTTACGAAAGCCATTAAAAAGGAGACCTGGTTGAGTTAATAATTAGCACTTTGACCCCTAAAAAAATGCTCCTGGTCATAGAAAAGTCCTCCATCCAGGCCTTTCTTGTAAGTGAAGAAAAAGGAATGCAGCAAAAAAGAGTTCCACATTGCAGTCTTTAGTTCCATTGGGATCCCATTAGCCAGGCTTCGGCATCACGTGGAAGCCAACTGCGCCTATGTTGGAGACGGTGCAGAGACCTACTAAACTGTGTGTTTGTTAGTTGTCCAGGAAAAGCCATCCTAAGTCCTGCTGACAAAGAGCAAATGAAACCATTTCCAGCCTAAACAAACTACGAAAAAAGCAGCCGAACCAATGATTAAAGACCTCTAAGGCTCCATAATCATCATTAAATATGCCGGAACTCAGTGTGACTTTTTATTTTATATACAGGATTAAAATCAACATTAAATCATCTTATTTACATTGCCATTGGTGCTGAAATGGAGCTTTTTAAATAGTACAGGAGGCTGGTTATACATTATAAAATGGTCTGCACTGGAGGCAAATAGAAAACTAAAGACATTAGATAGGCTGGAAATGGTTACTGTCTGCCCTCATGTGCTTTCATTTTTGTTTTCTTTGTTTTTGAATGCCAATACTTTCACTTAAAATGTTTTGGGAGCACAGCAACCCAAAGTGACTGGACGGTGATCCAAAAATCCAAACCAACTGATAATACTTCTCGAGGTGATAGGAAAGGCACAGGAAGTTAGGACTTTGGCTGAAATGATGAAAACACATGTTCGCCATTTTTAGGGATCAGCGCCTTGACTCTTGCCACCTCCGACTCCAACGGTGATCATGTTTGGATGTGTTTATTGAATTGTCCTTTGCTGATGAGGAATTTTTAAAGTATTTCTTAGAATAAGTCCTTTGGTATGCGGATGCTACATGGAAGGAAAGAAAGAAAGAAAGAAAACACAACAATATTACTTGCTCCATACCCTAAACTACCAATACCATAGCCGTAAAATGAGGGTGTCTAGTGGTTGTTATAGCACGGTTGTCCATTCTTTCTAAAGGACCACTTACGGTTCAGGCAGGTAATTTTGGGCATAGCCCATCTTCCATTTCCTAGGCAACGGATAGTTGGAGGGTGGCGTTGAATGAAACCATCTTTGCAGTGATATCTAATCAGGGAGTTGATTTCATAACGAGGTTTCATCTTTCCAAAGGTCTTGGCATTTTCTACAACAGGGGGCTGGCCGCAAGCAACTAAAGGAAAGTAAATTGGGTTATTTCCAAATACTCTAAATATTTACATTAGTAAGAGTCACTCTTTTTACCTCTTTTCTTCTTTATGATACCCAATCAAGCACCTCCCTCAATCATTTAGATTAAGGCATTAAAAACTTTCAAGACAAAACTAAATATTGAGGCTCTGGGCCTAGTTTGAATCTCAGATTTTGTCACCTTGAAATGTATTGTTTTAGGGTCAAACATTCATCTGTCCACTTGGAAGGGCCGCTTTACTAAAAAATTTCCAAACTGAATGCACCTGTCTCATACCATCATGTGGCCTGTTGGTATTATCTTCATCACTATCTCAATGTTTTTATTTATTATCCCCCTTCACTTCAAATAATAATAGATTTGTAACAATTAACTATTACTGTCACCTCCCTGAAAAAACTTACAATCTATAATAATATCATAGCTTTAAAATATGGACTCCTCAGTATAAAGAAAATAACGCCAGATTCAGCTATGTTTATTTGCTCTTTTCTGTCTTCTGTATGGAGACAGGGAGCCAGTTGGGACATAGTACTCATGCCTCAATTTTGTAATTACCTCATACATATAAATTTAAATGCTTGAGAAGGGTAAATGAAGGTAAATCTTGGAATATATAACTATCATTCTTAACCTACAGTAAAAATTTTGAATGTCAACAAACTTAGCAATGGTAGAAAAAATAAAAAGGAAATAGAAAGAAGCTGAGAAAATTGATTCAACTGAACTTATATTAATTTGCAGTTTTAATCAGCATCTAATTTCCCAAAATGACATTTCCTATCTATAATTTACTTTTAAGACTTCCATCCTAAGACCTACAAGAGCATGTCATATTGTCTCATGAAATAATGCAAATCTTTAATGGAAGAATGATTACCAGAAACTTTGGTACAAACATCCTAATATTAAAAGTTTGCAAATTTAAATTTATTTACATATTCAGAAGGCTGTTTGCAACGATATCCATTCGCAATGATAAATGTAGGTTTAACTTCAATATTTAGTTCCTTTAATTTACTTCTGCCTGACAAAACAGCTTGGAATGTCCTGACCCCATAGCAAACAAAACTTTCTTTAATTAAACACAATCCAAGCACATATTTTCATTCACATAAGAAACTGTCATTCAGAGAGACATAACCTAAAAAGAGATTTTAAAGTCCTACTATTTATAACTAAGAAATCGGAAGTGTTTGTGCACGTATTTGATCTTTACAAATTCCTACACGATAAATTGAGACTTCTATAATAATATGTCATTTTCAATTAATAATCTATCCTATGTATACTGTTCAATGACAACCCAAATCTGGATATTTATACTTCTTTTATTATAATATGGAGTCTATACTAGACTCCATATTCTAACATGTATTGGATAGAATGAAATAAAAGTGATACAGAAGGTTAAAAATGATCAACTAGATAACTTCTGATACTTGATTCTGACAAAGTAAAAGGTGTCTTTAAATTTGAGAGGAAAACAGTGTACAAATTTCTTTTAAAACTATTTATAAATGAAGACTTATAATAAAGTTAAAATATTCAGGGAGTGTGGTATTGGAAAGGACAGGCAAAAAGACCAGAAATACATCCACATATATATGCTTCATATTTGACGGAAGCAACAAGGCAGAGCAGTAGGGAAAAGGTAGTTTTTTCACTTGGACAATTGGGTATTCATATGGGAAAAAAAAATATACTTGGTTCCCTACCTCAGACAATCCATGGTAGATCAATTCCAGATGGTTTAAACATATAATTACAAGAGACAAAACTATAAAACATTTAGAAAACACCATAAGATATCTTTCTGACTTTAGGATAGGTCAAGATTTCTTAAGACAAAAAAGGTTTAAACCATAAAGGAAAATCAACAAAATGAAGAACTCTGTTCATCAAAAAAAAGCCATAGGGTAAAGATAAGCCACAAACTGGGAGTGGATATTTGCAGTATATTAATTGTCAAGGGAGTAATAACCAGGACATTAAAAAAAAAAAAAAAAAAAAAAAACCTCCTATGAATCAATATGCAAAAGAGAAGAAATCAATTTTTTTTTTTTTCTATTTCTTGGGCCGTTCCCACGGCATATGGAGATTCCCAGGCTAGGGGTTGAATCGGAGCCGTAGCCATCAGCCTACGCCAGAGCCACAGCAACATGGGATCCGAGCCGTGTCTGCAACCTACACCACAGCTCACGGCAATGCCGGATCGTTAATCCACTGAGCAAGGGCAGGGACCGAACCCGCAACCTCATGGTTCCTAGTCGGATTCGTTAACCACTGTGCCACAACGGGAACTCCAGGAATCAATTTTTAAATTTTTAGAAACAGGCAATCGACATGAACAGAAACTTTACAAAAGAAAAGCCATAAATATATGAAAAGATACCCAGGGAAATATAGCCAAGAAAATGAAAATTAAATCACAAGAGATAACATTTTATACCCACCAGATTGGCAAAAATTTCAAAGTCCGATAATATCAAATGCTGGAGAAGATGTGGTGTACAGGACCTCTCACATTGCTGGTGGGAGTACAAACTGGTACAACCACTTTGGAAAATAATTGGCATTTTCTAATAAATTTGATGGTACGTATATCCTATGACTCAGCACTTTACTCCTGGAAAAACACCCTATAGAAACTTGCAAACATCTACCACAAATAAGTTCAAGAATATTCATAGAAACATTGCTTATAATAGCAAAAACACTGAATATAACCCAAATGTCCACTGGCAGGAGAACTGATAAATAAGACGTTGCACAGTCATATACTGTAATACCACAGAGCAGCAAAAATGAAGACATACAGCTACATGCATTAACATGGATACATCTCACAAACATAATGCTGAACAAAAAAAAAAAAAAAAAAAAGCAAGGCACAATACAAACAGTATGATTCTACCTGAAGTTCAAAAATATGCAAAACTAAACCATTTGTTTACAGAAACAAGCATATGTGATAATGCTAAAGGGAAAAGTAAAGGCATTAAGTCATTACCTATGGCTGGAACTGGGAAGGAAATAGATGGGATTGGAAAGAACTTGCAGGATGTCCCAAAGATGTGTAATTAGTATGCTTTGAGGTGTTTTTTCTTTTTCTCTGGCTATGCCCATGGCATGTGGAAGTGTTGGGGAGCCAGGGATTCAACCTGCACCATAGTGGCAACCTGAGCCATAGCAGCCATAACTGGATCCTCAACCCACTGTGTCACAGGAAAAGTCCAAGGTGTTCTTTTTTTTTTTTAAAAAAAATTGTCTTTTGTATATAATATAACCCTTCTTTGCAAGTATTTAATTAAAACTACATAGGTCTGTAACTTTAAAAATGTCTAAAATGTCTGAAAGGAGAAAAGGGTTATCTTTTATAAACGTCTATAGACGTTTATAAAATTCATAAAATTCTCCATAGTACTGATTAACAAAGAATACGACAGTAAGGAGATAAAATATATGGATTGTTTTGTTTTGCTTTTTCTCCTTTAATGAGGTAGAGTAATGTTCTATAAACCTCTTCACTGGGGAATGCCAAGCATGATGCTTCTTTTGTGAATCCTTTCTAGCTATAGGGCAGTGGTTCTCAACTTGGCACAATTTTTCTCCTTTCCCTCCTTCCCCAGGGATAGCTGGCAATAGATATATGGATGATTATCCCAGAGCAAAGGAGGAGGATGTGGAGTAGAGAAGAATGCTACTGGCATTTGGTGCATAGAGGGCAGAGATGAGGCTAAACATTGTGTGCAACGCACAAGACAGCCCCCCACGGCTAAGAATTATCTGAGGCACAATGTCACTAGTGCTGCTATTGAGAAACACTGATATAGGAAAAAATAACATATGAAATTTAAGAATGTTTGGATCACAAAATGAAAAGCATGACTCCAGGGAACACGTGGAGATCTAAGAAGGCAAACATGACATTTGGATAAAGACAAACAGTTCATTAAAGCCTTCTTACACTAGAAACAGGGAAAACAGCAAATAACTTGATTTGCTATTTTCACAAGTTCCATCACATAAATGCTGAAGTAATGTACATAGTGGGGAAAGCTGCTCATATAGAAAGGCTATTCAGAATAAATTCTACTTTAGAGAAGAGAATAGCAGAGTAGACACGGATAACAGCTGAGTTTCATCTGAGATTTGTGTGTGTATCTTAGTGTTCTCTTTCATTTGATACTTTCACAATGGTGTTTAAGTCTTTCCTAAAATATTTATAGAGTGTTTTTAGTTTTATTATTTTTATACTCAAAAATAAGCCAAATGGATTTTGTATTTTGCATTTGTACTTGGTAATCTTATCTGAGGTGGCTAAAGTCTGGGCCTAGAGGTTAACTATTCATGTTTTAACACCATTATCAATTGCAAACAGGTTTAAAAAATTTATGGAATTCCTATTTTTTTAAGGAAGAGGTATACACAGTCTGCCTTAGGATAGAAACATAGTGGTCAATAAACATTTTTTAAAATCAGATTTCTTAATTTTATCTGTTTAATGTCAACTAAGCATTCTCCTAATTATAGAACTTAACATAAATATTTTTATTTTATCACATCTTAAAGGTATTCAACTATAGATATAGGAATGGGCATTTTTGTTCTATGGTTTATGAGCATAGTTTGAGCTTCTAAGGGAATGATAGAAAAACTCAAATGCCTGTAAGATCAGGAGCTTAACCAAAAAGGAAGGAAGGTCTGGATAAAGACTGCAATGATCTGGAGACCACAATTCCCACTAGGGGAGGGCAGTGGTTTTCAGCTGCAAGAGTTCAAACCACAGATAAATTTGAACATGTGCCAAATGGTACCAGGTGTTGTCGTTGTTAAGGTAAAAAAAATACAAATTATTTTATGATATATCCCAATTTTTTAATGTTGAATACTGCTTTTTTTTAACACGCTACCCATCAAAACAAAGAAGTGCATAGGCCCTGGGGCCGGCAGTTGTTTTTCTTAAAAATACTGCCAAGTAGTTTTTCTACATAAATACTACATTGTTACCGTAAGCACTTGAAACCTAAGGTGAAAACATTACTGAAACTTTTCAATTATATTGAAAAAGTAAACTATTCCAGGGCAATCAGGACATCCAGCTTATGTCCTAAAGAACGATATTTATTCCTCCTGAATATACTTGATAATTGAAATGCAGGATAAGTATACATTATTAATGGGGTAATCATTACCTGTTCCTTTCTTGCAGGTGTAGGTGAGATGGTAATTGCAGGGAACATCATTCCACTGGCCATTCTCATGCCATATGATCACAACGCAGTCTTCTCCAGAAGAAAAGAAGCTGTCTGGCTGGTTGGGCCTCCAGTTCTCATATTGCTATAAAAATGGAGGGAGAAGATAACTATTGACAGTCAAAGAGAAGCATATTATAAGAGTGACAGCAATATCACATCACGATTGAATGAGAATGGACTCAACAATTTCTGTTGAACCATCTAGCTGAAATGATTTTGGTGGAAAAGAAAAAGATTTTTATACTCTTAGTGGAAAAACACATGTATCTGAAAGTCTCTTTTCAATGAGTAATGTAATTTTGTCCCCTTTGGCAATGAGATAAATCTGAAGAATTTTGTGCTAGTTTTCCCAGATTTCTAAATGTATAATCAATGCTCCGTTTAAGAAATTTAACCATGTCATTACTATTAAGAGCATTAATGGCAGTAAAACTAGAGAAAAAACATCACCTCATCATTCTATTATGTTTTCTTCCAGCCCTTACATGCATGTATAACTTTATGTAATTGTGATTATAGTGCAGTAAAATGTTTTTTTACATTTTTACCACTATAAAGTTCATTTCTTTCCCTTAACTAATTAACCATTTTCATCCAAATTCATTGTTACATGACATATATATTGTTATATTTGCCACATTTATTTTTTTGTATTTACCCAATACACCTCTACCTGTCATTTTATATTCAAACTTTCTGAGTAATTCTGTTTTAGATGTGATTCTTACGTGCATCATCCAATTGTGTTTTGCTTTGTGCTCTAATCTGGAAATTGTCTTCTCTTAATAGGAATATTTACCACATTTATGCATATTAATATACAAGATAATGCTTTTAAAAATATATCTTACTATAAATACCTATTTGCTTTCCTTTCTGTAATGTACATTCAGAAAATTTGAAAGCATTTTTCGATCTGTTGTTCTTCTACTGGTTACCTTTCTATCCGTATTGTTAGATGATGCTTAATGATTCCGCAGATTGAGTAGCGATACTCAACCAGAAATAGCTTTGCCTTCCATCGCAATAACATATGTCTTTTATTTAGCACCTATAATGGATAGAGCCTTCTTCTAAGTACTTGGTATGCATTATCTTCTATAAGAATCCAGCAAAACTGGGGGTAACTTGGACCTTAGAAAGGTTAAACATCCAGCACTTTAGGTTTACATTCAATTTTTTGTTACCTCAGCGTTCCAGTTGTGGCACAGCAGAAAGGAATCTGACTAGGAACCATGAGGGTGCAGGTTCGATCCCTGGCCTCACTCAGTCGGTTAAGGATCTGGCATTGCCATGAGCTGCGGTGTGGGTTGCAGATGTGGCTCAGATCCTGCATTGTGGCTGTGTGGCTGTGGCGTAGGCCAGCATCTATAGCTTGGATTTGACCCCAGACCCTGGGAACTTCCATATGTTGCAGGTGGGGCCTTAAAAAAAAAAAAAAAAAAAAATTCTAAGACCTACTCAAAAGTAATAAACTTTAGTGAGATAAAAATAATACTGGCTTACAATAAGACAACAGTTTCCTAGCCTTTTGTCCCTTAACTAGAATGTCAAATGGAACACGTTTGTTCAGTGTCTTTCTGTCTCAACTTGACTATCACTTTCCCAATACACTTTGCCTACTGTCATATTTTATAGCACGTCTAATGCTGTTTAGACTGGTGGAGACAATCTGCCTTCCTATGGAGGAAATACAGATTCATATTTATGTGACAATGACAAATGTGACTCTCTCTTCTGGGCCTAGGGTTCTGTTAGTCTTTCATTTCAAATTAAATTTAAAATAAGTCTGTGGCTGAAACAAGGAGTTAAGAAGTTCATTTGAAAATGATGAAGTTAGAAGAAATACTGTATATAAAACAATGGTTAACTGTCATTAAGGCAATTGTTCTCAATTTAGAGCATGCCCTGCTAGTTACTGCCAAAGCACCATAGCTATTTTTATGTCTTTTAAAAATATATAATAAATATACCAGAGAACGGCTCTAATTTTTCTATCTTCTCATAAAAAGATGTGGACCTCAAAACTTGAAAATAGAGTAAAAACCTAGCTCTTTGATAATTTGTGAGAAGACCTAAACTGTGAAAACCTCAAGATTAAGAGACCTCTTACTTTTCTTCCCTTTTTTCTTTTTAGGGTCACACCCACAGCAGAGGGAAGTTCCCAAGCTAGGCATCGAATTGGAGCTGCAGCTGCTGGCCTACCCCACAGCCACAGGAATGCCAGATCCAAGCCGAATCTGAGACCTACACCACAGCTCACGGGCAACGCTGGATCCTTTACTCACTGAGTTAGGCCAGGGATTAAACCCACAGTCTCATGGATCCTAGTCGGGTTTGTTAACTGCTGAGCCACGATGGGAATTCCAAGACCTTGTACTTTTCCTTCAATCTTTTGCTTAGCTTTGCTTTACAATGCATCTAAATCATGCCAAAGTTAATATAGGAGACAAGAGACCCCTGCTATGCAAGAAGTTTTTGAAAAGTGACAGAATTACAAAGAACCAAGAGAAGCTTAATAGAGATTTTTTTCCTAAAACACAGAATTAAGGGTGTTTTTATTTCTCTGGTGGAAATTCAGAAATTATTTGGATTTAAACCCAACTGCAGTAGCCTGAATGGTACCATGGAGTTACCCGCTAGATGGCCCTGAGAAGATGCTCACCAAAGCACTCTGCCTGGAAGGTCTTCCTGCGACCAGGAAGTGACATTTGATCTGACCTGGGTTTCTTTTCTTTTTCTTTTCTTTTTTTTCTTTTTTTCTTTTTAGGATCGCACCACAGCATATGCAAGTTCCCAGGCTAGGGGTCAAATGAGAGCTATAGCTGCCGGCCTATGCCACAGCCACAACAACATGGGATCCAAGCCATGTCTGTGACCTACACCAGAGCTCACGGCAATGCCAGATCTTTGACCCACTGAGTGAGGCCTGGGATTGAACCTGCATCCTCATGGATACTAGTCAGATTTGTTTCGGCTGTGCCACTAAAGGAACTCCCTGACCTGGGTTTCTAATTATTTCTTTATTTTCCTTTTCTTTTCTTACTACCCTTTCCTTATCATCTCTCACCCTCCACCCACCAAGCCTTTTTTTTTTTTTTCTTTTTGCTACTCTCCTTTAACAGATAACAGAAAAGGAAATGGAGTGACAATGCAGTGACAAAAGTCACCGTCAGCCTGCTGCTGTATAACTAAGCTCTCTTTAACAGATGAATTAAAGTAGGATAAAAATAAAAATCAAATTAAAATAATAAACAAAAGAATAAGATTTCCTTAAAACTAACAAAGATCTACATGTAATGTTTTACGGCAAAAGATTGCAGAGTTCCTCATAATTTGGATTTTGGAGCTCAATACTTTTCAGCTTTCTTTCTTTCTTTTTTTTTTTGGTCTTTTTAGGGCTGCACTTGCAGCATATGGAGGTTCCCAGGCTAGGGGTCGAATCAGAGCTGTAGCCGCTGGCCTAAACCACAGCAACACCAGATCTAAGCCAAATCTGTGACCTACACTACAGCTCATAGCAACACCAGATCCTTAACCCACTGATCGAGGCCAGGGACAGAACCTGCATCCTCATGGATGCTAGTCAGATTTGTTGCTTCTGAGCCATGAAGGGAACTCTGCAGCTTACTTTCTAACTAACCTCTTCCAGGAAACCAGTAAATGTTCTCAAAAGTAAAAAACTTTCCAGCCTCCCAAAGCCATGGGTAAACTATGCAAAGCCCCTCTTTCCTTGTCCCTACCATACTTCCCGTCTCTCTTTGCCTTAGTTTTCTTCATAACATATACTATCTTCTAATATCCTATACATTTTACTTATTGTATTTTATCTCCTTAGTAGAGTATAAGCTCATGTAGAACAGGGATTTTTGGCTTCTTTTGTTTACTCCTATATCCTCAGTGCCAGCAGCTATGCCTGGCACATGCTTGTGTTGGTTAATATATAATGTGCTATTTAGAAATAACTAACCACAGAATGTGCTGCCTTCTTTCCCATCTACACCTGCCCCAATCAAGGACGTTGTTTGCTGCTAGCAAACAGTAAGCAAGACAGTCACAAAGTCAGCGGAAGTAAATAACCGTCCTGGAAAACAGCTGACAATACATATTAAGAGCCTTGAAAAGTTCCAGCCCTTGGGAGTTACCATTGTAGCTCAGCATAGGTCATTGGCAATGAGCCTGACTGGTGTCCACAAGGACTTGGGTTCGATCCCTCATCTCCCTCAGTGGGTTGGGGATCCAGCATTGCCGTGAGCTATGGTGTAGATTGCTGATGTGACTCGGATCTGGAATTACTGTGGCTATGGAGTGGGCCAGCAGCTGTAGTTCCAATTTGACCCCTGGCCTGGGAGCTTCCATATGCCACAGGTATGGCCCTAAAACAAAAAACAAAAAACAAAAAAAACAAAAGACAAACAAAAAAAAGTTCCAGCCCTTGGACCTCGTAATTCCACTTCTAAAAAATGCTATCTTAAAAAATAATCAGAGACGTGAACAAGAGTTTATCTAAAAGATTGCTTATACCAGCTGTGCGAAAAATCAATAAACATAGGTTCAATAAATTATAGTATGGCCAAAGCAAATATTATAACCATTAGATATTGTGTCTTTGAAGACTACATAAGGAGATAGGAAATACTAAAAGAAGTGTTCAATTAAAATAAAAAGCAAAGAACTAAAAATGTACAATAATCCAAATTTTATACATACTCTCAGATGCAGGTGTCTGGCGGGGCACACATGTGCACGAGTATGTGTATGCAAAAGACCCAAAGGAAATGCAGTAAAAGGTCATAAAGCTGATATCTGCGTGATAGGAGGCTAAGGTATTGTTTTATTCTATATATTCTTACACATTTTCCAACTTCCCTAGAGTAAGCAAGAATTATTTTTCTAATCAGTAAAAATGAACATTATAAAATGATCTATGGAGCAATCAGAAAAAACTGACTGGTTTCTGAGCTAACACTTTTCTAACCAAACCTCAACAAGCATCACTTCAAGGCACCAAAGTCCCTTGATCGCCATGTATTTTGCAGCTGACATTTCCTCCTGCTCTGAACAATAACCATCTCATTTTCGCACTGAAATGAGATTCTGATTCCATGCCACCAAAGTAATTCTCAGGCCTTAAGCTGCCCAGACTCAGACCTCTGGTAAAAGATTTAATTGTTTTGGGTGGGAATTGCATTTGGCTTGCAACAGTGATTTAAAACCTGTGTTCTGTGTTGTTGCTTGGCAGAACTGTGGCTTAAATGGTGCAGGACCAAATTTTAGGTCTGTGGTTTTTACAAGAATGTCTGATACCCACAGGCATGTCACACTATGACCTCATATCTGATTGCTCCATTGTGCAGATTTATTTTGGCCAGGGTGCTTTGATTTTGCTCCATGTTACTGCCAAACTGACTTAGCAAAGGAAACTCCAGTTTTCTGAACAACGTTCTTTGTTTCCTCCTGGATTCTTTACAGCCTTATTTAATATCACTTGCAGGGGAAAAGAGTAGAAAGAAATAAATCATTGATTTTTAGGTTTAAGAATGTATTTTTTTTTTCACCAAAATTAAATGTTAGGAAAAGGTCTCTCCTTAGGAAATCAATTCTGAGTTATAAGAATGTAATAGAGCCTCTCTCACATGGATGGGGTCTCAACCACACAGAAACATAGATTCTTGGCATAAGCAGAGAAAAACTCCCCCCTCTCATCCGGATTTTTTTTTTTCTCCTCACTGGGATTATAAGCAAACATCCTGGGTGATTGAGCCCAGAGCCACCCTCTTCGAGGGCTAGACGGGCAAACTAAAAATTATTCCAAAAAGGCAGCATGGCTTGGGGAGAATTCATTTTAACACCATTGGCAAAAATAAATGCTAATCAGACCTCAGCCTGTTTATCTGGGTCTCAGACGCTCATCTCCCCCATTCCAAACCTTGAACTCTTGTTTCTTCCATAGACCAGAATTCAATCAATTCTGAAAAGAAATTTGTGTCTGAAAAGAAAGCCTTAAGTTATTTGTATTTTTGTTCTCTTCTGATGGTGGAGAAAGCTATGACATAAAAGTCAAACAGGTGATGCAGAGGAAAGCCAGCCCAGATTGTAAACTTTTCTGCATGTTCTATAACAAAATTGCATTTTATTCAGAGGTAATTATTTCATAACTAGTATGAACTCTTTAATACTGTACATTTTATGAAAAAGTTACTTTTACAGTTCTAATTAATGATTAACTCTCTATATCTATGAAAAAAAAAGTGCCCCAAAGACAACCTTTTCAATTAAATTGGATTTATTAACTTTTCAGTTACTGTTTTCTGTTTCTCTCCGTCTCTCTACCCCCACTCCACCACCACTCAGATTCAAGCAAGTTAGCTGCCAAAAGCATAAAATGATTCTAAAATCCCTGGCCAAAATCCAACAGCTGAGTACTATTCTTGCAAATGAAAATTGTCTCCACAAACTAGAGAATTTGTTTTGAACTAATTCTAATACTGAGAGGACAAACTCAGGGCGGGTTGAAATTATTCATCACAATCTATCAAACTTTGCAAATGCTTAGATTATTTTGTTCCAAATAATCTGTATATTATTGTCAAAAGTTTATTTCTGTCTTGCATTAACATAAAAGTAGGGTGTTATCCTGCAGGTCTTTGAAGCACAGAGGACTCCACTGCCTGCCAACATTCTCCACTCTCAGAGTGACCTCAACTTAGCTTTAAGAGGGATTCCACTGAGTTTTCTCAGGCAGGATGGCTGAAGAGTTATCTTCCCCTTCCCAGCTCTTTACAAGTCTCCAACTTGATTCAATCAACACACCCAGTGTGATAAAGTATGTGTGTGTTCCGGGCATGGGGTGGGGTCTCTGCTTTTGAAAGTTATCAGCAACCTACAGAAGTCAGACAGGGTTTACATCCTTTCAAGGTGACTCTCTGCTTATATAGTGTCTGGGAGACCTGACTGTCATTCAGAGATACCAGACGATCTTTTATCATTAAAATACACAACACCATGATCAGTGGCCCAAATCTCAGCAGATAACTAGCATCAGGGAGCAGGAACAAACTAAACTGAGGATAAAACTTTCCTGGTGGAGAGATAGATTGCTATCTTTTTTCTAAGGTTAAAAAAGCATTATTTCATAGACTCAGACATAGAAAACAAACCTATGGCTAGTTACTGAGGCAGAGGGGATAAATTAGAAGTTTGAGATTAAAAGATACACACTACTACATATAAAATAGATAAATAGAAAAGACCTACTGTACAGTATAGGGGATTACATTCAATATCTTGGAACAACCTATAATGGAAAAGAATCTAAAAAAAGAACAAATTCAGTATAACTGAAACATAACATTATAAATAAACTATCCTTCCATTTAAAAAAGCAATATTTCAGAAAGACACAAGATTTAGAAATAAACCAGGTGCTCTGCTTTGCTTTGCTTTACAAAAGGGGTTTATTGGTTCAGCTATGAGCACTGCTTTCAGTTCAAGTAAGGAAACAGGATCATCTAGCATTAGTTAGTAACTGCTGTAATAGTCACATCCCAGCTGGTCCTTTACATGATACATATATAAGAAGATGGATTTATGAGAAAATACGCAAGCAGTTGGGTGGTGAAAAGGAAAGGCTGGAGCGAGGAAGGTTCTTGTGCAGTAGAATGACTTACATTTATGCCTGCATGCACCATTCCAACCTAGTATTTTTTTTCCACCTCAAGATACTTTTTGTCTTTTTTTGTAAGTTTTTTTTTTTTTTTTTTGGCTTTTTTTTTGCTATTTCTTGGGCCGCTCCCACAGCATATGGAGGTTCCCAGTCTAGGGGTCTAATTGGAGCTGTAGCCACCGGCCTACACCAGAGCCACAACAATGCAGGATCCGAGCCGCGTCTGCAACCTACACCACAGCTCAAGGCAACGCCAGATCGTTAACCCACTGAGCAAGGCCAGGGACCGAACACGCAACCTCATGGTTCCAAGTCGGATTCGTTAACCACTGCGCCACGACGGGAACTCCAGATTTTTTTTTATATTATAGTTGATTTACAATGTTCTGTCAGTTTCTGCTGTACAGCAAAGTGACCTAGTCACATACATTCTTTTTCTCATATTATCCTCAGTCATATTCCACCAGAAGTGACTAGACAGGGTTCCCCGTGCTGTATAGCAGATCTCATTGCTTATCTACTCCAAATGCAATAGTTTGCATTGACTAACTCCAAACTCACAGCCCATCCCACTCCCTCCCGCTTTTTTTTTTTTTGTCTTTAAAAGATAATGTTGATTCAAAATCAAAACTCTGAAGATAACAGGGTCAGGCTCCAATCTCCGGCAGAGAAAGAATTCCCAGAACGTGAAAGAGTCTTTTCCGTAAATCTCCTTTATCAGCACCTTTAAAACGAAGACATTTTCAAAGCAACTGGCCTTATCAAAACTTAGTTGATAACCAGCCCTTCTCTGAAATATTTGCCCCATTTCAAATTCTTTTCATTGAGATCTTACGATTTCTTAACTTGTAGTCAAGTAACTACAAAGAATAATCAGTGGGCACTAACTAGTTCTCCTGAAGAATTCTCTTTAGAATTTTTTAGTTTCTCTTCCTCTCTCTTGAAAACAGAATGTTCACACACTCAATACAATTAAAGGTCAATTTTTTGTAAGACCTAAGTTTGAGATTTTCTCTCTCTCTTTCTCTCTCTCACACACCCACCTACAAACAGTATTTCTTGGCACCAGGGAAAGGTATCGCTAAGAACTTCAGGAATGCCCCTATTCACACCGACCTATGGTAGACAGGTTTCCACCATGCATACAATTGAGGAGATCCCAAATAGTTAAATGGTTACTAGAATAAAAAACAGCAGACCTCTTGAGCTGGGGAAACTGGGCTGCCCACTGGACAAACTTGAGAGCTCATCTGACAATTTTTACACAGTAGCCAGCCACAGGGTACAGTTAACTCTGTGCCTGAGAGAAATGCACTAATTATTTCCTGTTGTGGCTCCTCAAAGTCTCTCATGTACATCTGAAACTACAAATCTTGACTCTCTATCTGCCCAGAGCCTATTCTATCACTGACCCACCCACAGATTTACCTGGAGTTTTTCAACTTAGATTGAATTACCTTTTATTCTTGAATATTCACTATAATTTAGTTTGTCTTATATGGCCAGTTAAAGCCTCTATGTTTTAGAATTTTTATGGGTTTTGCCAAGAATGTTTAAACAATTAAACACATACACATTCCATTGATAAAAACTGTTCTTGATATTTGTTCAGCAAAGCCATTCTATGACATAATATATTATTGTAATTGTTGGGAGAATTTATCAAGGTTTCAAGCTATAATTTGGAGGTTTTTTTCCATGAACAGTCCAATCACTGCGCTCTACCCCCCAAGCAATGTTAATTTAATTCACTAGAAAAAAATTTTTCATAAGAAAACCAAAAATATCATCTAGGTCTACATGCCAAGGGAACTGGCCAAGGAAAACTCTCTGCTGCTATTATTGTGTATAAAGTGAAGATACGGAAAAGACTGGCCCTAATATTTGCCTCAGTTGCTAGGATTTTACTAAGCATGTGACTCCATGCGTTAGCTTCATGCTACATTTGAAAAATCATCTCATTTCACATTTAACTTTCAAGTTCACAACATAATTCAATTCATACTAGAATTTTAGAACTCAAAGTGATAGGAACCCAATTCACAGAATATTTTTCCTGCAAAGACCTTAAGTGGAGTTCTGGGAATATGAAGTTTTGAAATACAAAAATACTATATGGCAACTAGGTGGCGCTATCCACCCATCTTTATATTTCCAATGACCAACTAAGTCCCTGTTAACAGAATTCAGAATACCCCCCAAACCATGATTAGGTACTCCATATAGAGAAAAAAAAAAAAAAAAAAAAAAAAAAAAAAAAGAGAGAGGAAAAAAAAAAGAAAAAAAAGATTAAAGGATTATTTGTGATGTGTCCTTTCGGTTTTGTGAGGAAAAGTAAAGAGAGAACACTTGGCTAAAAGATGGACCTCAGCTAAACAGTATTTACCAATCTCATTACATTCTACTCTGTTACAGGTCAATGTAGCTATAATCTGAATTTTCTACTTGACTAAAACATTCAACTACAGTAGTTTATTTTTCTCCATTTTGCCTCTTAAAATGATTGATTTACATCAATGGTGAAATTACATCAGAGGTAAAGCCAAATTTGTAATAGTCATCTAAAATTCTCAGAACAGGACAGATCATAAATAAACACCTGTGCACACAAATCTGCATGGGATTTAGTCTGTTTTTAAGTAAAAGCTCATGTTTTAGGTAACAGTGCTTGGGGGGTGGAGAGCAGGGGGTGGAGAGCATGTAGCCTGTGCTAAAAGCTAGCTTTTCTGGGTTCAAACTCCTTTTATCACCTGGACCGAGATGCCACTGTCATATTCCCAACAGCCACAAATAACATCCAAATGCAGCTGATGCCAAGGGTAGGCAGATAACCACCACAGGATAAAAGCAAATTCCAAATAGAAAACACTGTCCCAAGAGGCCAGCTTACACTCTCGGAACATATACTGATAAGAAACCACCTTTGCACTAAATAAAGAACTCAGAATAACACTCTATGTAAACCTCCCCCACCACCACCACCTCAGCTTTCAGAACACAGGTCAAATGGTTATCTGCTGGGAGCTTAGAAGGACTACTTATTATAGAAATCAAAACATTTGGTAACTTGAAAATGCCTTTTTTCCCTAGATGGCTGTGGTCACAATAGGCATTTGTTTTCAGTCTGTGAGGAGTTATATTTAATTTTGTTGTATTTAACTTGGGGCAAATGACCTCCCTGCAAGGTACAGATAGACCTTCCTCTGCTCCCTGTACTTGCTTAGGGTTACTCTGGTTTGAGTCCTTGTTTATTTACATTTTAAAGGAGGTTATGGTTTTGCTGTTGTCTTTGAGTTGAACAACCAAAAGGAAAAGAGAAGCTTTTGTTTTAAAGGAGAAAGAGACATTTGTTTCGGTGTCACTGCCCTAGGCTGGCAGCCTGGAGTCAGATCCTACAAACATGAATATGCCGAAGGGAAGAAAAACTAACTCTGGGGTCTCCTGATAGTTGTTAAAGTGGCAACATGCCCATGATTTTCTTAGCTGGCAAATCTCTGCACTGGGGACAGACGATCTGCCAGGTCTGGAGCACAGTGCTAATCTTGTGTAATAGCGTGAGCTCACTGCCCGGCAAAGTAGTAATTATCAACAGCAGTTTCCAAAGGATGTGAGTTCCACCCACTGAGAGACCACTTGGAGACGGGCCCCAGGCACAGTCCCACCGAGCCAGTTGCATTTAATCCCCACCATGAACGGTGCCAGAGGGTTCCTTGACCCCCAAGTTCCTTTGAACAGGTCTTCAGTCAGGAAGTGCTAACTATCCAAATGCAACGCGAAACTGCCAAACCCATTCAACATTTTTTTTTTTTGGCCTTTTCCATGGTTATACATTGCCTTTAATTAGCAATTAAATTTAAGTAACTGTGTGATTGTAAAGTTTCTACTGGTGGAGAAGCATCTGTGAGAAGGAACTACTGCGTTGATAAATCCTTCTCTTTTTTCTTAAGGATGATCTCTTCAATTATGAAATGATTTGCTGGTGGCAGGTAAATGTTGTTCTTCCAGCTGTGTGCCTGTCACCAGCCACCTGCATTCAAGTAAGGGAAGGGCAGAGGAGAGGGGTTTTGTGTTCTAGAATGACTCTACGGCTCGTTCCATGTCATGTGTAGAAGCAGAAGAAGCAGCTCTTAACTTCCAACCAAACTGAACCGCAACACAAGTGAAAATTTTCACCGAGAGCTGAGTGGTCTTTCGGAAAAGAAACTGAAAACGCTTCTATTCCTGAATAATGTGTTAAAGGATGGACAACAGCCTATGTTTTCCTTGGCTTGTAGGTTAATCAAATGAAGCCTGTGAGATTTAATATAATTAAATTAATGTTGATATGCAGTGTGACTTGTTCACAGAGAAATAGCATTTGACTTGGAGCTAAAACCACACCACAGCCAACACACATCCAGCTGCAAACACTTTACAGAAAGTCTTCTAGGATTTTCAGGTAGAAAAAGTAAAACTTCAGTTTTCGGTTTAGGGGTTTTGTTTTGCATCATTGTTTTCAGCCAAATCATGCACGATCCCTTCAACCCAAGAAACTACAAAGAAGCTTAGAAAACACAGGGAATTAGTTCATACTCCTGATTCTCTTTTCAATGTCCAGGACATCTGGGAGAGGGAGGAGGACGCGAACCTTTGTGTTTATAAAAGGGTAATAATGATACATTCCTGCAGAAAAGAGAATAATGGTTTATGACCTGCGATTTGTTACTCCTTTTCTCTGTTCCTTTTAAGTGTTTCTTCCTGGGTTAAGGGCTATTTCTTTATTGTTTCTATTGGTTTTAAAAGCTGTTTTTTTTTTTTTCTCACAATACTTTGCTTGACAGGCTGATGTGTTTATTTAAGAAAAGGGCTGGGAGGGGGGTGTCAGGATTTAAAGTCAAATCCACTAGCAGGTGGGTAATTTTCCTGCATCAATTCTGCATCATGACCAGGAGGGCAAGTGGGTAAGTATACCTGTTTGCCAATGCTGGAGCATGTTTATCAAAATGAAAAAAAACTCAGTTACCTCCCAGAAATATTTTTTTCAAGTAGGACTTAAGCACAAAAGGCTATCAACTAGCCTTTGTAGCCTTTGTAATCTACCTTCATCGTAATTATCAAGGGGCAAGAGAAGTTAGTTAGAGCTAGAAAAGAAAACATTTCTGGATCTGTGAATGAGTAACTTGTTGAGAACTTTCTGACTGGATTTAGACAAATGCAGAGGAAAGGAGGAAAGGATATCTCTCTGTTTTCCCCAAACAGGATGCAGGAGAGTCAGAGGCTATGACTACTTTCCAGGAAGGTGACAAGCCAGCAGCCTTGCCCAGGGTGACATGGAGTGCTCACAAACAGAGATGACAGAAGGAAAATGTGAAAGATGTAGAAAAAAAATTTTTTTTAAATGTATAAGGATAAAGTTAGGATTTTTTTTTTTCTTACAAATCAAATGTTTTTAAAGCTCTTCAACATGTTAAAAAGGGAACTGGATTGTCAGTTCTATTCAACCCTCAACCTCTGGACAACGCAATCTAAGGTGACATTTCCTTTGAAGTAACTGCATCTGATCCACTGAAGCATCCGGTTCCCAGTGGTGAGGGGTGAGCTTTGACAGTGCTACAGGAACTCACTTAAGAGAAGCCAGAAAGGAGCAACACAGGCCACAGGAAAATTCCCCCTGTGAGAATTTTATTCCTGGGGGTCAGAGAGAGAAGGGAGCAAGTTTTAAAATTTCTGAGCTCCACAGATTTACTCTAAACCATTGGTTAGGGTGGTGTGTTAGAAAAAGTAGTGTGATTAAGATCCCTAACAGTTTCTAGTACCTTCCTAACTGTGCTGTCCATGGACACCCTATAGTCTGTAGCTGAAAAGACCATAGACTATAGTGAAAATGATTTTGACAGGATGCATATAGATGGGGAAACATAAATGATTGCATAGTGTTCCCTAATGTCTGGCTTCCTCCGTGCTTGAAAGAACAGACTCAAGACAGTGGATGAATGCAGGAAGCCCTGTCTAACCTTAGGCAACCAAGTCACCCTGAGTCAAGCAATCTATTAAAAAATGAAACGAACTGATAACATTCAGGAGTGAGGTTTCCTTTTGGATTTTGCATTTGGATGATGAGGTTTTTTTTAAAGCTAAAGATCTGAGTAACTGTCAGTTTCCTAAAATTGCATGAAAAATATGCCCTGATATAACTCAAACCTTCAAAAAGTTTGCTTTCTTCTTCACAAAGTGTATATGTTCTTGGGACAACCACATGGACAAATGTATCATCATTTCCAGTAGGAACATCTGTTTTCCTTTGGGTTAATAACTTTTGTAAGATGCATTATGCTCAGTTACATATTTTAGTTTCTGAGAAACATTTTTTTTCTTTTCATCCTATTTGAAATGCCACCTATTATGTTTTATTGTTTTTCCTACTGATACAACTTTAAATTACTTTTCTTAATTAAAGTATAGTTTACAATGTTATATCAATTTTTGCTGTACAGCAAAGTGACCCAGTTGTCTATACATTCTTTTTCTCATATCATCCCATAAATAAAATATTAATTTAGATAAACAAGAACTGTCATATAGAGATTCATCCAAAAGACTTATTTGGTCATTTCAAGATTCAAAAGGTAACAGAGTGAGTCGGTTGAGCAATGTATGGATATTGATTATCATTCACATATCTCTTTTTGTCAACCACTCTGCTAGGTGCTGAAAAAATGGAGATGGAAGTTAATTCCTGCCTCAGAAAGCTCAGGGTCAGGAAATTAACACCACAGGGGTCAGTGGTAGAATGGGAAGAGGTCACCAAAAGGGCTCTGTAGGAGCTTTCAGTCACATCCAGCTAGGAAGGCTTCCTGGAAGAAGAAGACTCAACTAAGCAAGGTATTCAAACACAAATCAAATGAAATTAGGGTAAGAGGGTAAGAAATTAGCGTAGCATTCTAAGTATTCTAAACATTCTAAGGGCTAATGGATGCAACCCTGGGAGAAGTGAAAAACGTCATGGCTTATTCCATGAACTGCAAGTATTTTGAGATGACACACCTTGGGAAGTGGCCGATGGGCTTGGTATGCCCCACTAATTATTACAGAATTTTATACTGAAGGCTAGAGGAAGATGTTGCAGAATGAAAAAGGGAGTAACCCTAGTTGAGAACAAGGGGACAGGAAGGTCATAGACACTGGAAAACAGATGGGGGGAACACTTCAGACTGGTCATTCATTTAACAATAGGTTAAAGAAGGAACTTAAAAGTCAGCTAATAGTAGAGAGGCTAGATAAGAAATGTTTGTTTAAGTTCGCCAGCTTTAATGTGTATTTAACTTGGATGGTTTAACTTGGCGTCTTTGAAGACATTACTTGGGTGGCAAGTAAAGTCATTCATTATTGAAGTTATTTGTCAGGGTTTCTAATAAGCACTTGGGGCATTTTGCTGTTAGAGATCAATAGCCAAGTTAAAGAATGACTGGTGAGGAGAAAACCAACCAGAATGTGACTGCTTAGTAGGCAACTGAGTGACAGAGTGAAAACTGAAATGTGTTCAGAGGAAATAGCTTTAATGGAAATCACAGGGTAAGCCTAGACTCAGTTTTGTTCAGGAGCAACACTTTTGGGAAACTGATTGGGTAAACACCCCAAATAAATAATAAAAAAAGATTTTAAAGATGAAACAAAAATAAGAATTTGGAATTTTATATAATGATATCAAACTCCTATTATAGAAACCAATAATGTGGAAGAAATCTACCAGAATCTCAATAAGGGCAATGTAGATAACTTGGCCAAACAGCATTATTCATTTAGTGTAAGCCTATAAATTGAATTAGCCTAGCTATAAATCATAATCATATCACACATGGTATACTGAAAGGTTATTGGAAGCAGTGTCCAACTATTTCAAGAAAAGAAAGGATTGAAATTGAGGCCTAATATAAACTTGTTTGTTTTTACTGTAAGACTAAATAACAAAAGATCATATATGGTACATATCAAAGGTTCTTTTTGTTTTAATACTGCGCTGCCTCCCAAGAAGGATAAGCTCTAGTAAACCTTTCAAACAAAAAAATGGGGGTGGGGGAAGGGGAGAAATCACTCTAAAACATAAACAAAGTCCTTAAAATTGCACACAGTTAACACTGTTCCCAAGTGTAAGCAGATACTGCTCTTCCCCATGAAGAGTTTACTATCAGGGATATTTTCAAAAGCAAGACACTTGGAGTAAACAGTGAAACAAAGGAGAACTATTTTATTCAAAGGCCTGAGCACATATGGAACCTGTTAAGGGGACGGTGGCTGTAGAAAGAACTACAAACGAGTTTAAGAGACACCTAGGCTGTCTCCGAAAGGAAGGGATGGAGGCAAGGGTGGTTAGAAAAGCAGAAAGTGGGCCAGAGATCAGTCAGATGGGAGGGAGACAGGCTGTTGGGCAGATGGTCTCATCTGTTCCAAAATGTTCAAAGTTAAGGGACACTCCTTAGCACACTTTTATTTTACACAAAGAGTGAATTAAGAAGAAACCAGGGGGCTGTCGAAGTTTTTCCTGGATTTACTTGTGTCATTTCTTTGAGAAACTTTGATGTTAATGTAATTCATTTGCTGCCTTCTTCAAAATGAGGCCCTTATACTTGGGGCTCTCTCCAAAACCCTTAGGTTTCAATGAAAAAATGTGAGTTAATTAAGAGTAAGGTTCTTGTTGATGTTGTAGAGTTATCTATGTTAGGTTGTTATCTTCCTAGCACAATTTCAGAGGAAGATCAATATTTCTCCTTTGACAAAGTGCAATCAATGGCTGCTTATGTGCCAAGTTTAGGACCAATCTGGACTATGGAAATGGCAATTAGGTTATTTTTTTCACAGTACGGACCATTCAAAATGAGTGGATATAGGGAAAAAAAAAAAAAAGTTGCGTTGGCTTGCCTCAGCACAGTGGAATAATGATATCTGAGGAATCAAGTTATTCTGAATGGCACCTGATAGGCAAGATAAATTCCCTAAGACACTTTATAGACCTCACTTATCTGCCAGCCATAAGCCAATATTTTATCATTAACCAGGCTCACAGGGAGTATAAGGCCTCATCCTAGACCCTTGGAGAAATAAAAAGCAGATAAGAGAACCACTTCTTTAAAGAGCTGAACTGCTAATGGACAGACCAGGACAAACATCTAGTAATACACATAAATGTTAAGAATGAAGAGAGATACAAATCAATTCTATATAACCAACAACAGATTGGAAACAGGGACTTGGTCCAATCAAGTCCCCATGTTGCAGACGACAGATTTCACAAGAGCAGGAGCATAAGGCACCCAGCCAACAGGTACACTCTGAGATAAGCTGTGGTCCGGGTCTGCAAGATGAAAGTGAGTACAAAGAGGAACAGGCCACCTGAGTCCTTGGCATCCTAGCTTTTGAAACAGAGCTCACAAGAACCTGCACTTGTCACTGGGCCATTTATAAGGGAAAGTTTATGGGAGGAAGACTTAATAGTGTATATTCAAGATCCAATTTATCCTACAGGAATGAAGTGTGCATTCAACAAGGGAAAAGTCACTAAAAGCCTATATTATCTAATATCCATTAACCAAATTATGAAAAACAGTTTTAACTGTAATATACAGTTATATACAGAATCCTTTCAATTTTTATGTTCACTTGTAAAGTAAATTGATAAAAACAAAACTATCTTCAATTAAAATGAGTATATAAGAACTCATGCTATAGAATCAGTATTAAGATCTGACCAAAATCACTCCCCCTGAAATTATTACTCATTTCAGCAAAGTGAAAATATATGGACGTAACAACTGAAGATACACCATCCATCTAGGACAATCAGAAAAAAATGAGACTACTGTCGGGGGGATTATACATTTTACTGGGAATATATTTTAACAACAATCTACTTTCTCTACTTTTTCTGCATCTTGCCAAAGAACCTACTTATGACACAAATGACCAATGCTGATTAAACATAAGGAGTAATGATAGAGAGAAGGCAAGTCAGGCTTTATTTTAGGATTCCCAAAGGCAAAATGTAATAAGGGATAGCCTTTTTTTTGGCCACGCTCGAGACCTGTAGAAGTTCCTAGGGGCAGGGATCAAACCCTCGACATGGCAGTGACCCAAGCTACTGCAGTGACAACGCTGGATCCTTAACCCACTGCATCACAAGGGAACTCCAGGGATACTTTTTTTCAGGTCAAGGAGGTACCAGCTCTGGCTCCACACTTAATAGCACTGTGACTGTGGGCATTTAGCTCAGCCTAATTTGATTCCTTATTTATAAACCACCTTATGCCTCTCTTAAAGGTTACTGCGGAGAATAAATGGATGCTAAGCACTGAGTACAATGACTGACACAGAGATGAACTGAGCACCATGTCCAGGGGAGCACAGAGAAGCTTTCCTGAACAGACAGAGAGGAACTTCTGAAAAGAGAGGGATTAGCTCAGCAACTGTTCCAGGATGAATTTCACATTTTGCCAAACTCATTAAATCCAGATGAGTGGCAACAATGAATGAAACTTAAGCACACACAAAAAGCGTTTAAACATTATTCTCAAGGTTTCCTCTTATTTATCTAGGTTGGAATTTAATTTACACTTACCTCTCTAACCCAGTGGATCCCAGTTCTTTGTCTGCATTTTTTTTTTTCTTTTTCTTTTTTTTTTTTTCTTTTTAGGGCCAAACCTGAGGCATGTGGAGGTTCCCAAGCTAGGGGTGCCATCGGAGCTACAGCTGTCGGCCTAAGCCCCAGCCACAGCAACGCCAGATCCAAGCCACCACATCTGTGACCTACACCACAGCTCATGGCAACGCCAGATCCTTAACCCACTGAGCGAGGCCAGGGATAGAACCTTCATCCTCATGGATGCTAACTGGGCGTGTTAACCACTGAGCCACGACGGGAACTCCATAAGCACTGGTTTTTAATTATGTTCCCCAGGTGAGTCTAATGAATAGCCAATACCAGAACCATCACTATAGCTAAGCGTACTTGAACTATTTCTAAGGAATTAGACTCATGTTTACTCACCAGTTGTGACTCAAAACAGCTTCACCTATCCTGACTTAAGAACCTTATTGTGGCCTACTCAAGGATGTGGCTAGTATTATCAAATCACTCCTTTCTTTAAGTAGGAAAAGCTAAAATAAATAAATAAATAAAACTAGTCATCAGAGTTTGAATGGAAGGAAATTTATGAGATCAGAATTCCACAGTCTTTTTTTAAGACATAAAGAAATGAGCATTTTGGCTTGGTTGAAAATGACCCATTCCTTATAGCAGATTCCCAGTGTATTTATGTAAGAAAAAGTATTTTTTAAAAGGACCCTTTCTCTTACATTTATTATTGCCCTTTTTTGCTTTGAAGCTAAAAAAAGCAAAGATAATCATCTAAAAGACAGACCTGAGGCAATTCTGCTTTTGGTGTGGTTTACTGGTTCAATGGAAATTGGATACACTCTTCTTTTAAGAGAGCCACCGTGATGGGAACATCACTAATTGTGTTGGTTCTCAGGGAACAAACTCTATTTCAATTCCCCGGTTCACTTTCACAATGTGACCCTGAGCAAGATGTTTAACTGGTTTCCAGTCCAATATGCCTCTGCAACATGCAATCAACCCATGGTACCAAGCTCCAGAAGCGTTATCATTTTCATCAGCAACCTACCAGTGTGCTGCCATCGGTCCAACGGAAGTCATGCTCAAACATCTTGTCATTGAGACCAATCCACTGATAATCATGGCCCACACCTGAGAAAGGGAACAACGCAGACATTTTTATACCACTCCCACAAATGGATGAAATGCATCAAAGAAAATTATTTTTGGAGTGAAACATGCATCCTCTTTTCTGGCTGGATTTTTGTCTAGCTTCTCATAAAAATCTTTCATAGGTCTAACTATGTTTTGTTCTTCTGCTCAATGTGTTTTCAACTAAAAAGCTAATTTGCAAACATCGTGAAACATTAAAATATCAGACATGGACAATTATTTCCCTAGCAGTTTACTACAATTAAGTATTTTTTCCATCTTTACTTATGATGGACACTTGCCATTTATTTTTTTATTAAGCTGTGCAACTGGCAAAAATTCAGTGAACCAATAAAATGTGATACATCTCATCCATGTATATCCATGTACAAGGATACATCATCCTCGTTTTGGAAGCCACATGTTTCTTCTCAAAATATTAAATAGGGAACACCTACACTGGACATTTTTGAAAAACATCCTCAAAAATAATTTCTTTTACCATAAAATGAATCACAGGCAAAGACACCATGAGGAAAACTTAAAATGAACCTCTACCCAGACAGCAAATTAAGAATCAAACTTCTAAAACATGGCGGGCATCTTGAGAACATATTTATTCATTTATTTATTTATTGCTTTTTGGGGCCGGAAAAAGCATACGGCATATGGAATTTCCCATGCTAAAAGTCGAGTCAGAGCTACAGCTGCCAGCCTATGCCACAGCCACAGCAACACAGGCTCCCAGCCATGTCTGTGACTTATACCACAGCTCATGGCAACGCTGGATCCTTGACCCACTGATCAAGGCCAGGGATTGAACCCTTGTCCTCTTGGATACTATTCAGATTCGTTACTGCTGTGCCACAATGGAACTCCCATGAGAGCATATTTAATAGAGCATTAAACAATGCTTCATGAGCAAAAAATGTCTATATGTTTGCTACATTAAAGCTAGCTGCCCTCATCATTGCTATAGTTTAAGGAGTTATAAAGTATAGTAACTTTCATTAGCTTTCAGTCTCCACCTATTCATGTTCTTAATATGAAGCCCCCTTTCTATGGTCTAAAATAGTTAGAAACTTGGATGAGGACCAATTATCCACAGAGGATAAGATGTGGGTGCTATTAACAATTCAATTTTAATTAGTGGAATAAAAATAACTGAAAGCAATTTTCTCTTTAACTTTAGACAATTATTCAAAATAGAGACCATCAAGCATGGGAAGAATTAGATGGAAAACATAAGAGGTGTTTATTTATGAAAGTCAAAAAAATGACCAAATAACAATTGCATATGTTTCAAACTATGGTATACTATTTCAGCTGTTACTGATGGCAAATCAAGAAATGCCTTTCTGGAGTTTCTGTCGTAGCTCAGGGGAAATGAATCTGACTGGTATCCATGAGGACGCAGGTTCAATTCCTGGCCTTCATAAGTAGGTTAAGGATCTGGCGTAGCCATGAGCTGTGGTACAGGTCACAGATGCGGTTCGGGTCTGGTATTGCTGTGGCATAGGCCGCTGGCTATAGCTCTGATTCGACCTCTAGCCTGGGAACCTCCATATGCCGTGGGTGCAGACCTAAAAAGACAAAAAACAAAACAAAACAAAACAAGAAATGTCTTCCATGTTACAGGTGCATGTTTCTCAAAGTAGGGGACTCAGATAGGAGAGATGATTTTAAGTAGTTTACAGTGATGCATTCAGTTGAGTCACAACTGAGAACACTAATTGTTTTCAGTTAGATAAAGGAAAAATTAAGAAGGTGGTGAGAATGAATGAAGCTTCAGAAAACCCATGTATACATACGATTCACAAACATTTGTTCCTCATGAGACAGAATGCTGGTGAGATGGGCACCCTGAAGACGGCACTCCCGTTCAGCTGCATCCCACGTACGTCGGTGGGCGAAGTACTTGTAGCACTGCCCTTGAAATTTGTGCCAGCCATAGTCACATGTCTCCGTGTCTGGGAATAAACAAGGCAGGGGTTTATTAAACTCACCTACCTCATTCAAACTTGGTTCACCCATCTCAGTGTTCATAGAAGACCCAAACCAACACCAATACCGCATCTCCTAAGCTAGGGAGGCACAGTTTGGCCACGATGAGAAAGAAATTATGGTAAAGAGTCTAACTGATTCCTGCCAAGTGGGGTGGCAGTGCATCCCAGGATACGAAGGGCACTAAATGCAATTTCCTTGATGAAAGCCAGTTTCAGCCAGAGAAAAACTGGAAAGGGGGCCAGTCGAGAAACCTCATAGGCAGCATTGTCTAGGGACTCATTCGTGAAGGAATTGGGGCTAACTCCTCACCAACACAACTTTTCTAAAGAGCTTCATGCAAGTGATAAGATTTCTGGCTAAAAGCATTCTGAATGCTCTATTTGTATAAGGACTTCAAAGGCTCTGGAAGTAGTCCTTTCCCACTTTCAGGAGAGAGAGCTAGATGGCCATAGGCTCTCAGGTAAGCTTTGCTAAGAGAAAACAATTTTTCATCAGTAGGCAGCTTCTGGGGTATAGCTAGGACTGTGAGCATTTTTCCTAAAAGGAGAGGAATACAGGTAACTCCCAGTGCAAAAACATCAGGACCTGAAGTTTATCAAGAATGACTTAACTTTAACTTAGTAACCCCACTCCATCAAGCCATATACACACACATGTATATGTGCATATGTATATATTTTTTTCTCCATTGCAACAAGCGCACCATAATCTGGTGAGATGAAAACACTTTTCAAGTGTGTCAATTTTATGCGGTCAGTAAACTTCACCTATATTTCTAGGTTGCAAGTTTTTAAATATTTCATAGGAATGTAGCCTTGCTCACAGAACTACATCCTCATTGGCAATCTTCCCTCAGACTCGCCTGCTCACAGGTGAGATTAAATTTTACGTATTAACTAATGATCAGCGGAAATAATTTTCACTTTCACAAAACACATCTCACAAATACACACACACACACACATACATATATATATATATATATATATATATATATATATATATATTTTGTCTTTTTGCCTTTTCGCCTTTTCTAGGGCTGCTCCCGTGGCATATGGAGGTTCCCAGGCTAGGGATCTAAACGGAGCTGTAGCCACCAGCCTACATCAGAGCCACAGCAACGCAGGATCCGAGCTGCGTCTGCAACCTACACCACAGCTCACGGCAACGCTGGATCCTTAACCCACTGAGCAAGGGCAGGGATCGAACCCACAACCTCATGGTTCCTAGTTGGATTCGTTAACCACTGCGCCACGACGGGAACTCCAACATCTCACAAATATATTGAACTAGTTATGTGTAAAAGCTAACAAAACTGCCAAGTTTAGAAAATTATAGATACTGAGAAAACTCTCTATTACCTAGTGATCATTCTCCCCTCCCTTAATTTTACTGACTCATAAAGAGACCAAAACTCTGGGAGATAAAATAAATGCTTGTTTTACATGTCTGACTTGGTGGCCGAGTTGACAGACAGACTGACTCCTCCTCCTGGAATTGTGGGAAAGCATGCACGGTGAAACACAATTTTTTCCTGGCTTCTGTAATTAGGACCATCATCATACAACAGATGCAGCTTATCTCTGAAAGCAGTCTTTATTTCAGTTTAGTCTATCAGGCCTGTTGTTTAGTTAGAGCCAGCTGACTAATTGATTTAAATGATGTGCACCGGAAGTTTTGAGTTGTATTACAGAGTTGTTTGGAAACCAAATCTCCCAGGAAAGGACCCAGGACACAGCTAGGTGGTTTGGTAGAAGAGTAGCACTCAGCACCCAAGAAGGAAGCATATTTTGGCTACTTGGGCGTAGGCTGGCAGCCATGGTTCTGATTCAGCCCCTAGCCTGGGAACTTCCATATGCAGCAGGTGTGGCTGTAAATAAAATTAAAAAAAAAAAACAAAAAACCAGGCAATCCTTTTGGATGATGTTCTCTTAAGTATCATCTACCTATCAAAATACTTCTTATGCTTTAAAACCCCTATAGTGCCTTACGAAGTCCCAGGTTTAGCTTTGCAGTGTGTGTGGAGAGCAGTGAGGGAGGGTATGACAACACTTATGACCACAGAGACTGAAACTATCACTTTTAAACAATTTCACCAAAAATCTATTCTCATTATGCTATATAGGTAATGTTTTCAACACTTCTGACATAGAGCTCTCAAGCCTTAGGAAGCAGTCAACACTTCCACACTTTTGGCTGGCAAACTGTATCTTGCCAAGCTGTATCTTGACACACAGCTCTATACTGTGTGTATATACTGTGTGTATAGAGCTGTCTTCCCAATGTTCTAAGACCCCCTTTTAGGTTTTAGATCTGTCATCATTCCACCAAATGTATCCCCTACTCCACAGACACTGGGAGTTAGGAAGTTACTAAAGCAGAGAACAGAAAAGGTCAGCTGAAGAAACAATGACACAGTCATCACCAAAATTTGGAGAGAAAACTGTTTAGACAATAATGCTGCTGTTAATGAAGAAAACATTTGTTCTTAGGCAACCTGAAAGGAGGAGAAAAAAATCTTTGTGTCCTGGCAATAAATCACAGGAGCACAGCTGCATCTGGTAAACAGACTGGGAGAGCTGTTTCTTAGCAAACAATTTGGATGAAAGTTAATTTTGCTTTAAGATAAAATAGCGTGTACCTGAAGGTTAGGTAGTACCAGAAATGAAAGAAAAAAATGAAAATCTTTTCTTTTTAATATTCTTTTAAAGAGAAGGAAAAAGGTTAAGTCCCTTGCAGGGATGTTACCATTGAATCCATCAGATTCATAAAATGCTTATCTTTAAGAGTTACTTTAGAACTGTGAAGATTTTGAGAAAAACCTGGGCTTGCTTCCAAGGCCACTTAGGTTCATTTTTCCTACTCTCTGATTTCCTAGCTATGTGACCCTGAACACATCACTTTTCCTTCCTGAGTCTCAATTTCTGATCCACTTAACCCATAGAAATACTATGTCAACCAAAGGAAATGATGTACCTGGAAACCTGGAAGCATATAGTAAATTGAAAAGTATCCAACAAATAGTATCTCTTTTTATTCCCTGCCAAGAATTATGCTGAGTCACCCAATTCTGAGACTTTGTTTGGTTCAGAGCTCTATTTCCAGGGCCTAGAATAGTGCCTAGAAGACAGTAGGTGCTCAGTAAACACTTGTTGAACAAATAATTTTTTGAATCATTCCTTGTACTTGGAACTAAGGGAAGCCAGAAGCATTATAACATACAGGAATGTCTCCAGTATCTCACTCTGTTTTCTTCAACAAATAGCATCTTTCAACAGAATATCTTTGGTCAATTATCATGTATATATTATATCATATATCATATAATAGATCTCTTTGGTCAATTATCATATTTATCTTTTAAAATTCCAAAGCAGACTCATCCTATGGAATGAAGAGAAAGAATCTCACCCCTCCAATCCCAACCATTACCCATCCCCTTCTATTGGCAATTCAATGCATGCACATTTTAGTTTTGCTTTAATTGTGGTGACATGCAGATTAACGCTGCAAAACAGAATGTGGGGCCAGACCAATGTGTCTGAGTCAATAGACACTCATTTTCGTTTTGTCTGGTGGAATGGAAGTTTGGCATTAAGCACTTTTGTCAAAGCCAAACCGCCATATGACTTTAAGCAGAGGAAATCGATGTTCCAAAACTGAGTGTGCTGACTATGCTGTTTCTGATGGATGGGCTCAGAAATGCTACCATTAACCCCCTAACATACACCCTCAGGTTGGCTATAAAATGCAAACTACAGGGATCACGGGGTGCAAGCCATAGTGAATTTAGGCCTTTCTTTCATTCTGAAAAAGTAGATGCTTCTTCGGTAGGGAAAAAAACCCTGATTCACAGTATCTTTTCTGCAGTATTTGCCAAGCCAAGGCTCACATATTCACACAACTGTATTAAGTCATTCTCCAGAGATGATTATGAACAATGAGCCCATTAAGTCTTACATGTGTAGGAGGAGAAAATAAAGTCGACTAACAATAAATTTGACACTCCTAGGTATGAGCCCCTACACGGGTGAAGGTCCATGCCTAGTTTGTCCCCAGGAAGAATACATAATGTCCCTTTTGGTGGAGAAATGTCCTTAAATTCGGCTCAGTGCGCCCTGTCTGCAATTCCATTCTATCAGCAAAACAACGATGATCAAATCAACATCATTGTTCAAATGTTGTGAGCTATGGACACATCAGGAAATCTAATGTATTTAGGCAACCTGTGAATTTCCTCTGCAGAAAAGAATATGCAGTGTGGTAAACTGAAAACAAACCAAAAAAAACATTAAAATCATTATCACAAAGAGATGTTCAGAAGTAACAGTTGACATGAAGTATCAATACTGTTTGTCATACAAATTTTGTAAGAACTCTTACCTTGCTCACAAAGTGCACCTACATAGCTCGGGAGGCAGAGACACCTAAAGGTATTAAAACCGTCAACGCATGTGGCTCCGTTGCGACAGGGGTTAGAGTGACATTCATCAAAATCTGAAAATTGGAAAAGGCCACAAAAGTACTTTCAAAAAAGGTCAAGGGATCTTATTTAGTGTAAGATTGCCAGATAACATACAGGGTAGCCAGTTCAATTTGAATTTTAGATTTAAAAAAAAAATTTTTTTTTTTTATTATGTCCCATTGCTACCTTGAGGGCATGCTTGTAATAAAAAAAAAAAATTCTTTTTTTAATGTAAAATTCAAAATTAACTAACCTTCCAATATTTTTATTTGCTAAATCTTCCCTAAGAAAATTCCAAATACATATAGAGTAGGGCCATTATCCCCATTATCTTGTAACAGATGAGTTACAAGATCCCTAAAACCAATAAAGAATCTCCCAGGGAGTTTCCGTGGTGGCTCAGAGGTAAAGAACCTCTAGTGTCCATGAGGATGCAGTTTGATCCCTGTCCTCATTCAGTGAGTTAAGGATCTGGTGTTGCCGTGAGCTGTGGTGCAGGTTGAAGATGAAGCTTGGATCGGTGTTGCTGTAGCTGTGGCACAGGCCAGCAGCTGTAGCTCCCATTCAGCCCTTAGCATGGGAACTTTCACATGCAGCAGGCGCACCCCTTAAAAAAAAAAAATCTCCCTAGCCTTCCCACCCCATCCTGCTCAGGCTCTGCTGACCTCACATGTGACATAACGAAAACATCTAACAGGGCTCATGGCCTCTGGTCCCTCCCTCTCCACTCTTGTCCTTCACCATGTTGACAGTCATCCTCTAGACATAATCATGATAATTTTGACACCCAAGTCATATAGAAGTTCCCGGGGCAGGAATCAAATCTAAGCGGTAAGCAGGTTTGAGCCCTGGCCTGGGAACTTTCTCATGCTGCAGTCACAGGCCAAAAACAAAAACAAAAGCAAAAACCAAACCAAAACCTCACTCTCTCTTTTTTTTTTCCCTCACAACCTTTTAAAAAGCTTTCTAAAAAAAAAAAAAAAAAAAAAAAAAAATTTGCATGTAAATTGGTTTATTGATGTGCAGATTTGGGGGAGTAGATTAAACTTTTTTGTCAATATTTATGCAACTTCACATTTGTAAAGCCTATCAGTAGAAACCACAAAAAGATACAGCTGACCTCCATAAGCGTCACTGAGTTGAGTATATTAACAAAATTCAGTAAATATTTCTCCCTATTTCCCAGACCTTACTTAAATTATGCTATGATTTTAATTTCATTTAACATATAATTCCCCTAAACATAGGTTTCTCTGAAACCCTCTGACTGATTCAAGCAATATAAAATTTCCCCCAGTACATCTTCTGGAAAAGTATTCTGGCCTTTCAGGCGGAAGCATCTTACCAAGTTCACATTGGTCGCCACTGTATCCTGGCACGCAGGTGCACACATAGGACGTTTCAGTAGGGTAGCAGGTGCCCCCATTAAGGCACGGGTTGGTTTTGCAACGATCGGGTCCTACCACATTCAGGGAAGTAAGAAAAGCAATTAGACTCATCTCTATGTTTCCACATATTTTAGCATAAAATGCCACTTCTTGCTACCATAACACAAGCTTTCCCATAGCAATTTAGAGGTACTACATATAAAAAATTAACATTAATTTTACTCTCTGGAGTGTTTCTTGGCATTATAACTAATTGTTACAAATTGCACTATTCATTCTATTCATTTCTGGGATTCAGTCATCATTATTTGTAAACAGTATTTTGTATGGCATCTGGCAACTAATATATTCTACTGCAGATTTAGTTGGCATGATAATGGCAATTGATTTTAGTCAAAATGATTACACGTATGTGCACAGTGAATGGAAAATGTATTCTTTTAAACGAGGTTAGTTCATGTGAAATGGCTGGATACACAGAACATGCATTCTTTTTAGCATTGGCTTGTTACCATCATTTGAATTATTATTGCCTTTTACCACTTAATGCTCAGAAACTTTTTCTTCGAAAGTGTGCACTGAAGTCTCTTCTGCTACATTAATATGCTTTTTCCAAAAACACGTTCCAAATGTACTCCTTTAAACTATACTTGAAGAAAAGCAACACATGGATTAAACTCTACTGTATAAAAACAAACCCCAATACAAAAACCTCACCTAAAATGAAACCCCCAATTCTTATGACAATTTTCTTATTAAAACACGAAATAAAATCGACACTCCTAGAAGATCAATATAAAGGCCAGAGATACAAATTTCTGAGGAGAAACAGTTTAGTATATATTTTCTAAATGCAAATGCTTTTACACTACTTGAAGCACATATATTATTCCATAATATTGCCTGGATAATTGTATTTACACTAACAGCTTATATATATTATTTGAATACTTTTCCAGAATTGTTTGTTTCAAATGTTTAAGAATCCAAATGAGAGTGAAATGTTTTACAAAAGAATTGAAAGAAATAGGTTGTAAATGGAATAAAAACCATATTTTCACAAATTTTAAGTCCTGAAAGTCTGAAATAATTGCACATGAAGAAAAGATATCTACTTCTGAAACATGAATATTTAGATAAACAGATACTGCTACAGAAGATAACTGAACCTTTCCCACCCAGGAAAGTCAAAGTCACACTTTCTGAGTGTTAAAGAAACTCTGGACTACTAGAAAGACATGATAGATACACATTCGCATGTGTGGGTTCGATATGATTTAGGTTCATTCAGATGCATACAATTATTTCTTCAAAAGCGATTCCGATTTTGCTAACACTCTTTCTCCTACAGTTCTAAAAATATTTAAAATCTCCTTAGCCATTTCACTTTTCTGCTCTTTAAAGCACACTGCCTGGATGACAAGGCTCTCATCAACAACACATCTGCATGCTGCTTTCAGTGCAAAATTTAAATGACGCTCATGTGAAAGTGCTTGGTAAACTGTGACACTGCCACACAAATGTGAAGTACAGCATTCTTCCCACCACAGACACAAGACACCATGCGAGCGTATGGGACACGGACTTGGCAAGGAAAGGGGGTCCTTCTGTGAATTTAAAGTAGTTTAGATTAGAAGAACAGTTTTATTTTTATGCATTTGGTTCTTTCCTGAACAGTTGGTATTCATCTCTGAAAGCTGACTCTTCAACAGAGAGATCAGGTAATCCAGTAGGAGCTGCTGTTTACTGAATTGGCCTAAAGTGACTTGTTTTGCAATGGAGACGCAAGCTCTGATTCTAAGTAAACACTGGTGTGGATAACTGGTACATACTTCTCATTCATTTGTCAAACCTTGCTCTCTCTCTGTGTATAGCTATTACCAGTGATTTCTCTATCATATTTCCTTTAACCTGAAGTATATTTCAACTAAATGACAAAAGAATAAATACTGGCCAGATTACTAGGTTACCATTACAGATTAAATAAAGAGTGACAACAAAAAAGATTCCATCAACCACCTTCGCTCAATTTTATTCATGAAATACTCCAAGTCATTTATAAAAGTTACATTTTATGACTATTTCACTCTATCTGAAGCACAACAAACTGAAGCATTGGTAGCACAAAACATAAGGTTGAAAAGACCAGAAGAATAATTTTACGTGTAGCCATGCTGTAAAACATATTCATTAAAATAAAACATATTTTCAATCAACATAGCCCTAGAATACTGATTTTTTTTTTTTTTAATTTTTCTAGGTAGCAATGAGGTGGCGTTAGCTACTTGTAGACTTCACTGATGTTGTTATTTAAATAATGTTCTTGGAAAACACTACTAAAGTGAATTTCTCGGAGTTCCCGTTGTGGTGCAGCACAAACGAATCCAACTAGGAACCATGAGGTTGTGGGTTCGATCCCTGGCCTCGCTCAGTGGGTTAAGGTTCTGGCATTTCCCTGAGCTACGGTGTAGGCTGCAGACTCGGCTCGGATCCTGCATTGCTGTGGCTATGGTGTAGGCCAGTAGCTGTAGTTCCGATTAGACCCCTAGCCTGGGAAACTCCATACGCTGCACAAACGGCCCTAAAAAGCGCGCACACACACAAAATGAATTTCTCAACATTATCAGGCAAGATTAGGAGGAAAATAAATTCTACCACTAAATATTCCAAGGTTTATGGTTGACATATCATTAAATATCAATTATTCATTTTATGCTATATTAATAGGAGACCACCAAAGAGCAGTGAGAAAATCACATACTTTGGTTTTCTGGGGCTGACCTGGGTTCAAGTCCCATTTTTGCCATCATATGTGTGGCTGAAACCCTGGGCAAACTGCAGAAGCTCTCTGAACCTCCATGTCCTGCCCTTTTAAATGGAGTTAATACTATGTGTGTTATAGTCTTTTCGTGAAGCTTAAATGAGATAGTTCATATGAATCTGTATCAAATTCATGATTTCTGTCAAATCACTAAAAAAAAAAAAAAAAAAAAATCTTCTTTCAACAGACAGAGCTCGAATACATACCAAATGAATACTCATTATGGCTAGGCCACTGTGTTAGAAACATTACATTGACTTTCTGGGGCAAGGAAATTGCATAAAAATATGAACTGATAAACAATACTGCATACGCTATGTGAAATGTTTCTTGGTTATTTGCTACTGTCAAATTTTAAAGACCTGACAGATTCGGATATTGCCAGAATAGCACTCATTCATGAGAGATTTTTAAAAATACAATTTTTTTCCTGTTTTTAAAACTAAGATGCATAACAACAGGACATAAGGCAAAGCAATACTTTAGTTGTGAGTAAAACCAAACTGAATTTTTACACTATTAACAATTTCCATGATTTCCATGTTGCAACTATAAGTTATTTCTTAAACACAGAAAAATACAAAAAATACCTGTAAAGCTCCCAAAGAGTCTATACTTACTTCTTTGCATCTCATTATGGACTCAATACTATGGCCTATCCTGCTGTTATGTGAACAACTTAAAAATCTTCACTGATTTGAACATCACAATAAAAACTATACACATATATATGTTAGGACCAAGGGACTGTTTCCAAGTTTGGAAACAGATTTATCAATGTTGTGACCTTACCTGGTAAATAGATTGCTGTGCCTTCCACTGACTCTTCATTAATGCCAATCAGGAAACTGGTTTCATTAGACGTTTCCAGAAGGGGAAATGACGGTGTTGCAAGCTCAGTATTTAACTCTGCGGTGCTTAGTGTTGCCTGATTATTAGAATCAAAAATTCTCGCTGATACTTGCTGTCCTGGTGCTGCTACTGTGGAATCCTCCCCTCTGATCAAAGCTGCTTGTGTTTCAGGATTTCTTTGCAGAGAAGAAGGGATGGTGGGCCTCTCAGAAGTCTGTGGGCTGGGCTGAGGCACCACACCTGCCTCAACCCCATAAATCACAGAAGCAGAAGTAGAATGTGGCCACAGTGTAGCACCTTCTAACTTAATTTCACCTGCAGCTGTGACAACAGTCCCAGCCTCAGGTGTTTTGATACTGGTAAATACCTTGATTGTTTCTCCAGAAAGGTGAACACTGGTTTTGTTTGGGGAATCTCGGGGAATCTCAATTTCTTCTTGAGGAATTAGTTCTGTGGCAGAAGCTTCCAGCTGCTCTAATGATTTAGGTTTACTTTCATCTTCTGAAGGCTCTAATTCTGAGTCAGGTGATAAGGATGGGAGCTCAGTTATATGAAAGTACTCTTCACTTGAGGGTTGGGAAGTCGTTTCAATACCCGCAAGTCTTCCTGGAGGTGTTCGAGATGTGCTGGCATCCGTACTTGGCAGAACACCTGGCTGGGGACCCTCTGAGTATTCAGAGACTCCGCTGCCTATGTAGACAGTGAATGGAGGGGATGGTGGTGTCTGAGAGGACAGCCTTGCAAAAGCTGAAACTGCTGAAGGATCAGTGGAATCTGGGGGACTGTGTCCTTCCAGCCCATCAGGTACCTCTGTTAAACTTTGAGCCATCAGGTAAGTAGTACCCACACTTACGTACTGGGTAGGATTTATCAGTGCCTCCTCAGCCCCTGAAGAGAATTCTGGCTGAAAGGAAGGACCCACATATTTCTTTTCTTCATCCTCATCTTGTGTCCTTTCCAAAGGGCCCACCGTGGATATTATTTCACTCTGGTCTGCAATTGCTTGACCATCAGACAAAGTGCTTGATTCAAAGGTGTCATCCAGGGATTTGGCTTCAATTTTTGGTTCTCCAGTCTCTGGAGTAACTGTGGCAGACTTACTAGGAATGGGCAGGGATGTTGCTGTGGGAAGCAAGATATCACCTTCGGTTTCTGCGCTAAGGAAGGGGACCCCAGTTGTGAAGACAGAGCTCACGTGATCTAAGTGACTTGTGTGTTCAGAAGTCATTGATTCGTTGTGTGTTGCCTGAATGTAGTTAGCCAGAGGAGTATCACCAGAGGCCTCAAAGTTTTCCTCCGCTAAAGAGAGGTTAGCAGGTGCCTCGTACTTCTCTTGAACCTGAGTACTGTCTTCATTACTGCCATGTGGTCCTGAGAATAACTCGGGATCTCCGTCTGTCTGCATTCCAAGGATATCTTCATATATAGGTTTAGTGTGATCAATATCTATGATAGTATTTTTATCTGATGTCAGCTCAGGTAGAATTTCAAGCATGGTACTCTCTGTAATTGTCAATATTAAATCTTTGTCCTCTTTGTCCAGATCTATGATAATATTTTCAGTGGCTTTCCTTCTGTCAGGTTTTAAGGTGGAATCCTCAAATCCCCCAAAATGGTCTTGGACACTATCTGTAGCATCTTCTGTGGACCTCTCATATGACATGGTACTTGATAGCACGCTAACTGGATCAGGGGAGCTTTCATTCTGCTCTGAGTGAAGAGGCAGCACCGCTGAAACTGTTGGGAATCCATCAACAGTAACAGCTTCAGCACTTGGAACCTCAGGATGTTTGTCCAGGGATCTATCAGAAACAAATGTGGCACTTTCTTGCCTAGTTGCCTGAGTAGTTCCAGAAGTGTGGACTAAATCCACCATATCCAATTCCCCAGATCCTTCTCCAGAATGTTCATAAAACAAGTCAGATGGTTTTGGTGTTGATGTAACAAATCCTTTCGCCATTTCAAGTCCATAAGTTCTAGCCAGAAAATCAGTGGAAGGGGTTGCGGTTTCTTTCATTTCTTCTGTTGGAGAATCTTCATTGGAGACTTGATCCGTCATAGGCTGTGGTCCACTAGTCTGGATTTCTTCTGCCCAACTGTGTGTCTGATTTTGAGGATGTTCAGTGTGTGTGGAGAAAGTGAGAGGTGCCACTGAGGGTCCTTCTGTTCTGTTGTCACTTAAAATTTCCAGTGAGGTTGTGCCGGATGCTGTCTCACTATCTTCAAAACTGCTGTCTGTTTTGGAAACAAGTGGTCTAAGTTCCTTTGTCACATATTCCATTCCCTCATGGTCTTCAGTTGTATTGTTTAAGATACTGGTTTCTAAAGTTTGCCCTTGAGAAGTCTGGGGAGACAACGTGCTAATGACTTGTTCCATTTCAGTCAAATTCACTGATACTGTAGCAGGCACAACTTCTTCTCCTGATCCCAGTCCAGAGAATAAAAGATCAGTATCCGACTCTTTTATTACTGGTCTCATAACTTTGGGAATGGGTTTTACACTTTCTGGCTCTCTGGTTGTTGAATCTGTAATTACACTTTCAGCTGGGACTGATGCAGTCACTGAGGCAGTAGCTAAGGAAAAATGGGATTTTTCAGTAACTTCAGGGAGAACAGTATACGACTCCAAGCCCTTTGAATCTAGATTTGGAGTGAACACATCAGCTAAAGGAATGCCTTCCTCCATTTCCTCATCAGTACCGTAAGTTTTCTCTGTTGTCAGTACAGAATCATCTGTGGTTCGGAGGTGAGTTTCAGGAAAGGTTTGTGAATCGAAAATTGTTTGTTCTGGTGCTAAAGAGCTTTGAGGGGACTCAAAAGATCTTTGTTCTTGAATCTTTTCCTCTGACACTATTTTACTTTCAATTCCTTGAGTTACAGGGTTGACTTCGTGCTGGGGCCATAATTTGTCTGGCTCCGTGGTCTGGGGGAAGTCCACTGAAACTGTGCCATCGACCATCACTTCCCCTTTTTCTGTTGAAGCTTTAGTACTTCTGGCTTCTGCTGTCGGCCAAATGGTGGCTCTTTCTTCAGTTTCATTGATAGCACCTTTTTCTCCCAGTCCTTGATCAGTAAATGGGGAATCTGTACCAGAGATATTTCCCACAGCACTGGGAAACACTTGGTCAACAGAGCTGCTTACTGCAACCAATTGCTCACCCAAACCCTCAGCTGAGGCTGTGAACTCTTCCCAAGGGAAGGCTGAAGTGCTGACCAAGGTGCTGTCAGGTCGTTCTGAGTCAGCTACATGAATAGTGTGGTCTGAAGGAGGTATTATGGATGGTGAAATCTGGGTGTCCTTAAATGCTGCATCCCCAGAGCCTTCCAGCCCTACTGTTTCTTCTTTTGTTATGGGTTGAGATACTGTTGAGTATTCGCTCAAGTCACCACTGAAATCTTCCTCCATAGGAAAACCTGTAGACAAGACCTTTATTTCTGCCCCTTGACTTGGTTCTCCTGAGATCTCTGAAATCAAGTTTGCCTTGGATGTCTGGCTTATAATTTCAGCAACCTCTGTGTCCGTTGCAGTGCTCCAAACTAGTCCAGTTGGCTCAAAAGGCAATATAGTTTCCACATGTGGAGACAAAGTGCCAGCTGCTTCCTTTTTGGTTTGAATTTCAGGCTCTACGATGAATGAAAATGAAGAAACAGTGGTAGTTTCCAGGTCATAAGCAGCTTCTCCAGAGCCCTGTTCCATAAAGAGAGAGATGGGGCTACTGGGGATAGTGGACAGCCCTTCCTCAAACCCAGGTTGACCGCTACTGCTGGGCTCTGTGGTCTGCTCCCCTAGATTATCTAAGACATTTGTTTCTGCAAAGACAAGAGTAGAACTTGTCATTTCCGTTTCAGACTCTGTGGGTGTCGTCAAGAACGTAAAACTTTTCGTGGCAGCAGATGCTGAATCACCAGATGTAGCTTCATTTGGGTTTCCTAATTCAGAGGGTAAAATTAATTGATCCGATCTCTGTGTAGGTGAATGTGCCTCAGTTGTAGAAGCTGTACCTGTAGTTCCCTTCTCCTCATCTTCCCTTGTCTTCCCCTCAAGAGATGTACTAAAAACCCCCTCAAAAGTGTCTGATTCCCTTACAAAGTTGGTAGGCACTACTGCAGAAGGTGGTTCAGAAACTGAATGCAAGGTGGTTGCAGGAACATGCAAAAGGCTTTCTGTGATCATTATCTTGCTTGTGTCTGAAGTAACGAGGGCATCGGTAGTATTTTTCTGTGATAAACCAGTGGCCAAGACAAACATTTTATCTTTATCTTCTTCTGCTTCCCCAGAGGCTTCTAGAATTGAGATTGAAGGACTCCCTGAGAACTCTACAACTTGTCTAGAGGTCATTCCCACCCAGCTTTCTATCGTGGACATCGGCTCATCAGGCTGTGGATTTCCTGTCAAGGTAACTGATTCATCCTCTGAAACATATACCGATATAGGACTTGGAACTGTACTTGGAGTATATGTGGTAGAGATTATTTTTTCTGCCTCTTCACCAAATGTTACTTCCGTAGCCCCTGAAAAGACTATTTTCTGAGATTCTTGGTCAATGGCAGCATCTCCTGAAGACTCTTCAGGAAGCAGAGGTACAGACTCAGTGTGCTCATGCATCAGATCACCAAGTTCAGGGCTTGTCTCTGTGGTTGATTCTGGCCCCTCTGTGGCATCTCCCTTGTGGACTGGGGCTGTGGGGAAAATATCAGGCTCACCGCTTGAAAAATGTTCTGGTGTTTCCCGGTAAATCTCGGGTCTCCACGTAATTTCAAGGGATTCCATTGTTTCTTTAGATTCATTAGGTTGCATGGCAGTAGACAAGCCAGTTTTGGCCATTACAAACTGCTGACTATCACTTTCACCGCTGTCTGAAAAATTTTGAGAAGGTGCAACACTTTCAAACTGGCCACGCCTAGCTTCTGCGGCTTCTGGGTCCTTGGGCACAGTGGTAACTAGCTGCTTCCCATTTATGTACTGCACTGAGGGGGTAGTCGTGACGTCAGTGGCATTGGCACACTCCTCATCTTCCTCTTCATCTTCCTCACTGTGGTATATACCGATTTCAATGATCTCAGGCAACATTTCAGCAATTAGATCATGCTCTGGATCTGTTTCTTCACTACAAGGTTCATCTTCTTTAGAGTCTGAATCTATTGGATGACCACTTACACTCAAATCACTCATTCGACCTGAAAAAAACAAAGAGTTTTCACAATACTTAAATAGAAGATTTGGCAGTGTATGACAGAAGAAATCGACAGCAAGGCTGGATGATCACACTCTCAACACACAAAGAAGGATTCAAATCTTTTCACATTAAGAGCCACCACCCTCCTACATGTGGTTCTCATCCTTCACATTTGCTGTTTTATGCTAACAATGGGAAAAACAAATCCAATTTAAGATTGTAGCCACAGGTTATGAAAGCCCTTCAACATGTTTAACAAAGCAATGGTCTTAAAATAAAACAAGGAATCATGTACACACAACGTAATCGTGAGATGTAGGAATTCGTCTTTGTGTAACTGAAAAAAAAAATTAAAAGTTAAGACCACTTCACCAGATCATACCTAAAGAGTAACTGTTATTCCTTATGTAGGGGGATGCTTAGATACCCTCCATTCAATAAGGAAATGAGAAGAGATTCTTTCTGACCTCTTGTCACAATCTGTCCTAGAAAAGATTGTTTTTAGAAAATTAAGAGATTTCTTTTATTGCCCCTACACAGTCAATGACAGCCCCACCCTGGCGCAACAGTGAGATAAGACTTAGCTGTATAGGCTGCAGCCACTTCCCACACACAAGGGCAGGACATGCTGGAGGTGGAGGGGGGGTGGCGGCGGTAGGGGTTCAGTTAAGGATGGTTCACAAAAAGCATCAGGAAGGAAGAAACCTCTATACTTTTACACTTTTACCCTTCATGAGAGATGATCTGGATTGAGTCAATTACTGTTTTTTTAATTAACATTTTCTCCAAAGGAAGTTCACCAGTCACTTCTAAACATTTGAACTTTTTTTTTTTTTTTTTTTTTTTTTGCTTTTTAGGTCTGCACCCATGGCATATGGAAGTTCCCAGGCTAGGGATCAAATCAGAGCTGTGGCTGCCAGCCTACACCACAGCCACAGCAACGCCAGATCTGAGCCGCATCTGTGACTTACACCATAGTTCACAGTAACACCGGATCCTTAACCCACTGAGTGAGGGCAGGTATCGAACCTGCGTCCTCATGGATACTAATCAGATTAATTTCCACTGGGCACAACGGGAACTCCCTGAACAAATATATTTTAAATAACACCTCTGCTCAGAGCATTTCCTAGATTGCAGATTGGCACAGGGTACCAACCACTCAGCCCAACTGGCTTTTCTGCCCTCACAAATCCACTAGCAAAGGTCCCTCTCTGGACACCAGAAAGGAGGACATTCTCCATCCTCACTTTTATCGGAGTGGAATTCAGCTGTCCTAGGAGAAGGTCCTGCCACCCAGCTGTGCTGGTCACAGTATCACCGCAATGTGAAAAGAAGCCAATGAGTGTGCTGATCCAGGAAGAAGACAAAGAGAAGCACAGAGGGTGCCTAGTGTCTCACCCTCTGGCTCAGGAATACTGTTACAGAATTAGCTTTCAACCTAGCTTTGACCCATGGTGCACATTCTTAGGCTGAATGTGAGAACTTACAGGAGAAAAATTATGACAGAGTCACCTCATATCAGCAGGGAGATGGCTCCTGTTGCAAGAAACCACTCCTTTCCACATACAAAAGCATCCACATCTAGCATTTACTAATGTCCAAAAAGAAAAAAAAAATGCTACTGAAAAGGTAAGAGTATTGTTTGTATTTTTTATGTCAACAGAAATACAGAAGTATATCAACTATACTATACAGAAGTATATCAACTATACAGAGTTCCTTCTGTTTTTAACTATAGTTTGCTGCAAAGACCACGAGATTTCAGTGTAACTGGAAGATAACACTGTCTTTACCTTGATCCATTTCACTCTAATAAATTCAAAAGAGAAAATACTTTGTTCTCTGTATCCTGCCACATCTTCACCATACTATCTCCACAAAATACTGTTTATGCTGGAGTGGATTGTTCTGCCTTCATTATAAGACCACCCTGTTTGACTCTCACAGACTATAGTTCATCCCTTATATCTCCACCTCAGACATTCGGCCTTTCAAGAATGTCTTCTTTGTGAAAACAAAGAAGTAGAGGTATGCAAATAAATGAAAAATATTTCTACCATAAAGAGAGGGGAGATCAATGCATAACTCTAGTATATTATAAAAATATAAAATGAATACAGATGATTTCTGCAATAGATGTTATAACTCTTCCTAATTGTCAAACTGAAAGAAATGAACAATGCCTTAGCTTTTCTTAGGAATAAAAAGATAACTAAAAGAGTAAGTTTGTTAAATATTATATCACTGAAGTGGTGATGTGGTTTAAAAGAAAACATCTTTAGATAATAAACACCTTTTAACATGGCCCATGTTCAAGTCTACCTTTCACTAAGAAAAAAGAACGTGAGAGAATAGATGCATATACTTATACAGGTACACGAGAGAATGCACCTTAAATGCCTTTTGCACAAATGAATCTCTCGAACTATCATATCAATAATCTTATATAATCACCAAATCAAGTAGTCTCTCACTGTTAATACTATTTGCATGTATTTGAATTAAGTCAGACTTGGTTACACTATTCTTTACAACTTTGGAGGATTTAACATGAACTTCAAAGATAGGCCTATCTTAAAATTTCTTATAGTGTAGTTTTACACACACCCCTTCTCATTGGGTTTTATTAAGTATAAATAAAATGAGAATTCACTATTAAGAAGTATCACACACACACAGATGCTAAATCCTCACAGCATCTTGCACTTAAATACTGAAAGAATTTCAATAAGAAGCCATAGTCTGTGTCAAGCATATAAAAAAATCCCCAACACATTTTGTACCTTTTTATAAGTAGCAGAGTTTAAACTAACAATTCAGCCAAGCTTTTCCAACCAAACACAAGGATAAATAAAGAATTTTTTCTTTATTTATAAATATTCTTATTTCTAATCTCTATAGGGTAAAAAAACAATGCTATTGTAGATGTGTGTGGATTTCTAAATAAATGCCTTACTTTTAAAAATAATTATTTTCTAAAAATAAAACTGATATAAACATATCCCATGATCTTTATTTTCTAAAAATAAACATATCCCATGATCTTCTTAGTGAATAACTATAGATAGAGGATCCATCAAGCATGATGTTAACAGCTCAAAAAATAAGTGGGGTGGAAAAAAGCAGAGAGAAGACAGCGAGGCATATCAGTGTGTCAAATGCCAGCCTGTCGAAGGAACTGACACTCTGATGCTCATTTACATGTTTTAAAAAAGAATGAATAATGTAAAATAAAATGTTTTTCGAGGAAGGACAACAAAGAACTCTTAATTGTCAGTCAACAATGTAAATAATAATTGCATTGACTATCAACTCGTTAGGTCTACTTAATTCATTAGTTGAAGACTCTGACGTTCACTTCATATTCTCTAATTTTAGTTCAAGGAACAAAATATAACATTATTTCAGTCTTTTATGCTTGGATAAGGAATGCTAATATTTCTTATTGCTCATACATTGAAGAGGACTTCCTTAGCATTTTGGACCATCATATTAGATTATTTCACCAAAAGACTCAACTATAGATACAGCATGTTCCATTTTCTAACTTAAATAAATACCACAATATTTCAATCACAACAGCTACAAACACAGCAGAGAGTAATCTTTGCATATACTTTACAAACAGGGCTTGGCATCATTCCGGTTTGGGCACATAATATTAAATTCACCACCACAACCATGCATGGTACCCAACCAAACAAGTTATGTCCCCAGGACCAAGCAATTGCACAAAATTTACTGAGTACCTGTTATCTATCAGACTATATGGCAGACATGTTCACCAACTTTATAGAGACTCAACACCTCCAAGAGTATTTTCTAAATCTCTCTCTTTCTCTCTGAAACAAGTGCTCTTGCCAATAGGTTAGGGAAATGGCCTTACTAAACTTTATCTCTGTATTTTAAAAGGACACTTTTTGAGTTTACATATTACAAATGTACCAGTCATTAAATTTAAATTAGGATTCCTGCCTCCACCTGCCTCCCAAAGTATCTGATCTGACTTGCTTTCAGAATAGTAGAAAATACAGAAATACTTTAAGATATTTCATCTTATGCTTTTCATTGAAACTTGAAGCTGGCAAAGACCAAAGAACTATCACTGCATCATAATAAACAGTGACTGAAAAGATATGTTTTAAAAAGTGCTCTTGGGATATATAGGGTAAAAATGTTCTACTAAATGGGAATTCTTAAATAAAATGACACAAAATGAGAGTTAAAATTATTGTTTCCATTTTCTGAAAGGAATATTGTCATAATTAAATTACCAATATTTATTGTTGAAATAAGTCGTGTTAACTTCCAATTGGTTTCTTCAGGTTTCTTAACATTGGTTTGAGAGTGAGGAAAACGCTCATTGCTGAGGGCTTTGAAGTTAATTTTCTCTGCCAACAGATCCTCTACAGATAAATCTCCATTTTATTCTCAGAGTGCTAGTTTGTTTCCATACTTTTATAATTTCATGAAATCTACCTGGTATGGACAGTTGAATCCTCTCCTGCCACTGCCACCTACAACTCACCCATATTCCTATTTTCTCCTCTCTGTTTATTTAGTTTCTGAAATTACTTCTTCATTCCCCCTTTCTTGTCACCATCCCACCCACTACACATGTTGTTAGAGTTTCAAGAGCTACAATGACTGCAAACCAGAAAAAGTCTTTGTTGGGTGTGACAAGGAGACACCTGTGCTATTGTGAAATCAGGTATTTCATTACAAAATTGTGATCTGCTCTATTTTGTACTAACGGTGCAACCTATTGGAATAATTAATGTTTCCATCTCTTAGACGAACAAGTCCTAATAAAAGATGGCTCTATTTCAGAATTTTGCTCTAAGGGTGATACAACTTTTATTTGGATTGCAACAGTCAAGCCACAGAACGCTACACAGTGTATGTATCATCTTTCCTATGTTTATATGAATGTATTTTAACAGCTTGACTTGAATATGCTGGTATCACGGTTAATAGATTTTCTAAAAATGGTATTTTACACAAAGCTTGACTGCTAGCTGACCTCGAATTATTCACCAAGTACTTTTAACTACTTCATGGCAGATAAGACGCAGCACAAGTCTTTGGGTCCTACTGCTGGCAGACACAAAACACAGTTGATAAGATGCACAGGCAGTTGGCTCAAGTTCATGTTCCATATAGGGAATTTTTACAATTTAAGTTTAAGAGCTTTTTTTTTTTTTTTTTTGTCTTTTTGCCTTTTCTAGGGCCATTCCCTCGGCATATGGAGGTCCCCAGGCTAGGGATCTAATCGGAGCTGTAGCCGCCAGCCTACGCCAGAGCCACAGCAACGCGGGATCCAAGCCATGTCTGTCACCTACACCACAGCTCACAGCAACACCGGATCCTTGACCCACTGAGCAAGGCCAGGGATCGAACCCAAAACCTCATGGTTCCTAGTGGGATTTGTTAACCACTGCGCCTCAACGGGAATTCCAAGAACTTTTAATTAAATGTAAGCGTATACCAATCTAATCAGAAGAGATATGTTAGGATCACCTTTCTTTCTGTCTTTCTTTGCTTTTTAGGGCCACACCAGTGGCATTTGGAAGTGCCCGGGCTAGGGGTCGAATCGGAGTTACAGCTACTGGCCAATGCCACAGCCACAGCAATGTGGGATCTGAGCTGCGTCTGCGACCTGCACCACAGCTCACGGCAACACCGGATCCTTAACCCACTGAGCAAGCCCAGGGATCGAACATGCAACCTCATGGTTACTAGTCAGATTTGTTAACCACTGAGCCACGACGGGAACTCCAGATTTCATCTTAATGTGCAACAAAAAAGGTTTTGTTTCCTTATTTAAAAATACAATAGACAGTCATACTGAAGTACTTGAGAAATGCTTATAGAATTTAAATAGAGAAAAACTGAGGTTCTCCAAGATACTAAAGTTTTCTGACACATACCGATGAATCCAATAACCAGACACAAACAAATGCTTCAATTTCACTCACTTTTGAAATGTTCTTAAAATAAAATGGCTAACTGGCACCTTATGAAGCAAAGAAAACCACTTAATGTGAATTTCAACTAGATTGTCTCAGATATCCCAAATTCTAAATCTGAGACACTTAAAAAATGGTGTCAGCTCAGGATGTTGAAAAAAATTGACATGAATGATCAAGACATAAGCATTCAGAGGGAGTTCCTGTTGTGGCTCAGGGGAAACGAATCCGACTAGTAACCCTAAGGTCGCGGGTTTGAGCCTTGGCCTCGCTCAGTGAGTTAAGGATCCGGCGTTGCTGTGAGCTGTGGTGTAGGTCGCAGACGTGGCTTGGATCTGGTTTTGCTGTCGCTGTGGTGTAGGCAGCGGCAGCTCCGATTAAACCCCTATCCTTGGAACCTCCATATGCCACGAGTGGGGCCCCCCCAAAAAAAACCAAAGATATAAGCATCCTTCTCAAATCTTGTCAGTTGTTTTTGCATCCTTAATTACCTTAATAATTGAAAATCGTGTGATATTTGTATCAAAACCCCCGACCCCCAGAGATGAGAGATCAAGGCTGGGAGATCAATATTGGATTCTGTGACCCACACTTCCCTGTTAGCTCTGCCAGCCAAGGTTCATTTGGTATACCACCCAAGCGTGTTATCTTACACTGACAGCTCCCTCTTGCTGAGCAAGGAGCTCAGTATTTCTCAATTCACGAATTTTACACTCGGAAAGGGTAATAAACAATATAAGCGTTTCTGATGACCTCACTTTTGAGGCAGACATGTTATGAGGATGATAAATGGGAATCATCTCTTTTCCCAACTTCAGATAATCCTCTAATAATGCTGTTCTCTCAAGTGGAAAAAGTGTGTTTAGATACAGTCATCGGGGCTAAGTGCGCTTAAGGAGATAGCATTGAGCATCGGCTCTTCTCGCTTACAGAAGAGGCCCCAGGGACTTCCTAACTTCCAATTTTTAAAGAGCAGAGGCTTTCCTGGAGAGCTTAATCAAGTAATGTTGGGCCCTTCAAGCATTTCTGAACAGAAAGATAAAGAGCTGGATGAAAGAGAGGCTAGGTTATTTTGTTTTTAAGTGTTTTCCTGAAAGCAAAACAAATAAAAACCAACCAGAATGCAGTAATTTTCTCATTTTTTTCATGTTAGTTCTCTAAGATCATCAAAGTTTTTCACAGATAGATAAATAGACAATAGAAAGATAGATAGATAGATAGATAGATAGATAGATAGATAGGCGGGCACATAGATAATTACCAGATGTCCTAATGTCAGAAAAATACCATGGTCCGAATGATTTTTTTTTTTTTTTTTGGCCATGCCCACAACATGCAGAAGTTCCTGGGTCAGGGATCGAACCTGAGCCAAAGTAATGATGACAACAACTCCTTAATAGCTATGCCACCAGGGAACTCCCAAAATCAAGGATTTAAATTTCAAGTAAAAAGCTTTGACTAAAGTAAAACAAATTCTTCTCATAAACATATATATATATATATATATATATATATATATATGCTTCTAAGCCCCCAAATTATAGCTACTAAACTAAACTACCAAACACCATTTTATTTCAATCAGACCATTCTTTTCAACTCTTCTACCTGACCTCTTTAACAGGGTGTTTCAAACAGCTCCCCACATTTATTCTCTTTCTTTCGTTCTCTGTTCTTATTCTCTGCATCTCTGAGTTGGAGCCCAGAGGCTCCACACCCCCATCTAAATATCCTCCTCATTCCCATCTCAGACTTCAGTTCAACAAGATTCCTCCTGTCGACACTTGGAGTGCTTCATAAACCTTCCTTTGAACTTCACCTCTGCATGATCCAGCCAAAGCCCTCAGCCCTCCAATCCTCCAATCTGTCTTCACTAAAACTTCTTAGCACAAACTAGTTGTATCTTTAATTGTATACCGTAGGACTTATGTCATAGTGTTCTTTTTTTTTTTTTTCTTCTTATAGCTGTGCCTGTGGCAAATGAAAGTTCCCGGGCCCGGGGTCAAATCAGAGCTGCATCTGTGACCTACACCACAGCTTGCAGCAACATTGGATCCTTAACCCACTCAGCAAGGCCAGGGATGGAACCCACATCCTCCCAGAGAAAAGGTGGGGTCCTTAACCCGCTGAGCCACAACAAGAACTCCATGGCGTTTCTTATTTATAATTTCCCTAGTTGTTTTTATATTCTTGACTCACCTTACTAAATTCTATATTCCGTAATTAAAGGGAAGGGATCCTTTAAACATGTAATGCTCTTCATACTCTAGCCAGTTAGCCCATCTTTGGGAATTTAGTTGGAAGAATGTCTATGCAGCTATTTATCACCAAGAATGGAAAAGTTTACATTTACTAGTTTGATACTTCCTTTGAAAGATGTACATTTTTTGGACTGCAAAAAATTGTGGGGTTTTTGGTACGTGATAATAGCTTAAATTCTAGATACAACTAAAGAAGCATACAGATAACTCAAATATTAAAGACTTTTATGGTTATACCAGTCCAGATAATCTAAATGTGTAGGCAGTCTCAATATTCTTTTTATCATTCTTTTTCTTTCCAAATCTAGAATCCATATAGGCTTGTCTCAGGGTGGTAATCATTGTCTTTTTTCAAATGTAAATGTGAAATGAACAAATTCACTTTGGCAGTATAGCCAAGAGAATCCTTAAGCTATGAGCTAATTCCTTTTAATGTCCATGTTGAGAGAGGGAAGGAAAAAATATGGGTTCAACAAAATGAAACACGCAGTTGTGGATAATTCAAGACATATCCTCTACCCTTCACTATGACTTTGGGTTCAATTACAAATACTCTGAAACTTTAAAAAACATATATCTCAATGATACCAAGATTAATTAATTAAATATTAATTCTATTTTCTTCCTTACAGATGCCAAGGTTCATTTCACATTTGTGAGAAAAACTACACTTCCCAAAACATGATCAAAGACCACCATTTCACTCAGGGGAGACTAATTTAAACACATTCTTTATCTCCTTAATTGGTAAAGTACAGTTTAAATTTGCAGAGGTTTAAAGCATCCCCTTGCCCAGGAATGTCTACATTTCTATCTCTGTCTGTAGGTCAGAAAGCCTTTATTTTACCAGTAGTGTTCAACATTCTCTAGGCATCAAAATCACATGCATTTAAAAATAGAGATACCTAATCTCTTGGGATGGAACATGATGGAAGATAGTATGAGAAAAAGAATGTGTGTGTATACATATGTCTGGGTCACTTTGCTGTACAGCAGACATTGACACAAAACTGTAAATCGACTATACTTTAATAAACATTAAAAAAATAAAATAAATAAAGCCTATTTAAGAAAAGAAACCAAAAATACCCATGCCCGAGCCTCACCACTAGAAATTCAGATTCGAGTTATCTGGTGGGGGATGGGGTAATGGGTATTTTTATCTGGAGGCTCCCTGGTGATTCTGATACAGAGCCAAGGTTGAACAGTGTAAGCAATATTTATGCACTAGGCAATTTGCTGGTGCCACCAACACCCGCCCCCTACACCAGAATGGCATCATTGTCTGTCAGCTGGCTGGGGTCTGGCTGGTGCAGCTTTGGGTCCTCCTGAGGAAACTGGATGGTGGTTCGGTGAGGGGATGAATGCCTAGAGTTTCTTGTGAGGCCAATTCTGAGGCTATGCCTGCAAAAATGATTCTTAGAGCAACTTCTTTCATATTACCTCCATTTTTCCTTTCACAAAAGCCAGCAACTGGCATTTATTACATACTCTTATTGCTTACTTGTTATTTCACGTTCCCTTCCCACCTAAACTATAGATGACAGTAATTTCTTTTCCCCATCCACAGAGTAGTTTGAGTGAATGACTTTATTTCAACAAACCTTTAACATATTTCCTGGGACTGAATGTGAAGAGATGGGTAGAGGTTTTATCTGCAGAAGGTAAAATGGCTCCCCTACAGAGCAGAGCAAAGTAAGATTACAACATAGTGAAAAATGATAATTACAGTGTATTCCGTTATACTTTACAGAATTAATGTATTTTCTTTCCCCTCTCTCAACTTAGAAAAAACAAAACCTACAATGCGGCATATGTCCGAATAAACGAATTCACCCTGTTAGAAGCCAAGGATACTGTGATATGAAATGAAAATATAAAGTCACTAGTAGCCAGTCACGGTAGCGTGCGCTGATTGTACAGCGGGTACAAGCAAATCTGGGTATGGTAATGTGACACACTATGTCAAGTTTTTGTAGACCTGGATGCTGAAGTACATTTAAATTTTCCTCTCACTCCAGAGATTCTTTCTTTCCAGTTTAAAATCTCTTACTTAGACTTTAAATTATGTATGGAAATATGCTTTCTACATTATCACAGTAATTACAGCAAGTATTTAGAAGGTTCACCGTAATTTATTCTTCTCCCCCAAATCAAGCCACTCCATTAAGAATAATTATAGCCTTCATGCCAACAGACAGGTATTTCCCTCTTGATTCCTACTCAGACAGTCTAAATACTGGCTTATCTCTCTAAGGAACACAAATTTTAATGCAGTGTAACAGGTTCTCAATTGTCCACATGATGCCTCAGGGTAAAAGGATAGTTTACATTTTCTATCGCCTCAATTGTGTTGTAAAAAAAAAAAAAAAGTACTTCAATAAAAATGAAAAAAATATACAAGTTTTCACCAAAACACACCCCACCCCCTCAACCAGGACCTCATTCTTGGAAATCTTCTATCAATAAAGCCACGTATTAACCAGCTTTTCTTTTTGTACGTGACAAACTGGCCTCACTGAGGTGTCATGTTAAAAATTGTGTAAACTGACAAAAATAGGCCATGCCTTCGTAAAAATAAAACCATCACTTTACCTCATTAAAAGGAAACCTCAGAGAGCATGTCTTTTTCTGTTTTTGTTTTTTAAATCCCCATTGCTTCTCTCACCACCCCACTCTCCCCTTGGCTACACCCCTCCCCCCCAAAAGTTCAGAACACTGTCTGGGCCCATGAATACATTTTTTATTCATTGCACAAATGAATGATCTAAGAGCTATTAAGAAAGAAGAATGTAATCCCTGTGTAGAGAACTGGGGGGTTTCCTTGACAACAACAAAAAGACAGCAGGGAATGTCCATGTTTTCTATGAATATGCAAGAAGAGGCCTGGCCTAGCACCTGGAAAAATTTATAAAGAATTTGTAAAAAGATCTTTTCTTTGAAAAGAAAATTAAATTGGTAGTTATCAAAAATCATGAGCCCAATTTTCACACATGAAAAAGCAGAAAGCTAATGATTTCTACATATAGATACTATAGAACCAATACTATAACTATATTTAAATTTTAAATAAGGGCTGCAGCTGCTTCTGATTTGCACCCAAAATGGCATCACCCTAGACAAACACAATCCGCAGAAGATTAAAATTTTAACAAGCTCTTGCTGTTGAGCAGATACTATAGTATGTTTGTCTCCCTCTGGTATAAATCATCTTGAATTTTAACATAATTCCATTTTTACCTACTTAGTACCAAACAATCTAAACTGTCCTACATTTAAAAGTTCAGAAGGAACTAACTGCTGAAGCTGAGAGGGAATTAATTTGTACTGTCATTGCCAAGTGCCAGGCACGGTGCTCAGTGCTTTCCAGTCCGTTAAGGAGTGTTAAATGATGTGCGATGTGCCCTGGAAAAGATCTCCTTCTCCTTTAAGCAATCTGGTACGCTTGGAGTATTAGCACGTATTTTTTAGTGTTATAACAACTGAGACCTACAGAGATAAAGCAGTTGACCCAAGACCAAACAGACTGCAAATGACAGTGTTGACCATGAACCCAGGTCTGTTTCTAAAGGTTCTTTCCACTATACCAACTGCCTTTTCCATGTATGGAGCAAATCAACTACCTCGCCAGGGTTATTCAGAATAGAACAGGCAGAACATGCTTCAGAAATCCAGGTCTAGTACAGTATCTAGGCCATGGCAAATATTTGAGTATTCATTAAAAAAATGTATATAAATATACGTTTGGATATATATCTGTGTGTACACATATATATATACACATACATATATGGTCATTTTTTATGTTTGTTTCATAATCCCTGTGATTTTGAAAAAAGAGTTTAGGAAATATTGTTCTTTCCATATGACAATCACCGTTAGATCCATTTTACTTGCCAAAAGATTCTGACAGGAGGTTTAAGAAATCCAGGGGTCCACATGGCAGAGAATCAAAGGAGACATTAACTCTAGATTCCCCACCTTAAAACACCTGCTTCTCTAATTCCACTGATTCAAATTTCACTTGAATTAAGATGTCAATAAACCTCGAAATCACCTTCTAGAGTACACAGCCCACTTTTTAAAAAGTAGTTTTATGTCATTTAACTTTACAGGTGTGTAACTCTAAACCACGATATTTCATGGGGATATATTTTGAAAAGTTAAAAGTACTTAACCTACAGAAGATGCTCTTAATTAATAAAGTATCAATCACTGAAGAAGAGAAAAGGGTGAGAACACTCCCTCCTGAGGAAGTTGGCTGAATCTCTCTGGTTTCCATACATCTGTACAGATTTCCAGGTGAATCCTAAGAAGGTTCATCTTCTGAAACAGGCCAGGCCCTCTCTGTCATCCCAGCCCTATGTTTGCCTGATCATATTTGGGGCTCCTTACCCCACTGGTGAGCCTTTGATGGGAAGCAGGCTAACAGTTAGTTTCTGGTAGTTTTTTTGATGTACTTCTCCAACAAGGTCCGGATTACATCTCTCCCTTCTCATGAACTATTCTCTGAATCTTCTGCCTTCATTTATTCCTTCTTTGCTGACTTCATCTGCTATTCAGTCAGTACCTCATACCTAGCGTGTAATGATGTGTTTCTGGACTACAGTTATCTTTGATTGTGTTAATACTGGTTCCCCAAATGCATTCAAAGTCCTTGGGAGCAGGGCCTATGGTTTATGCCTATTTTGTGCCCCTTTTAGTATCTGTCAAAGAACAAATATGTTCTAGCTTTAACTGAAGGTAACCCTTGATGGACTGTACTCTGCTGTTAGACAGTGTGTGCCTTATTTTCAAGGTCACTGTCGGTGAGAACTAAGTGGTATTTGTCATTGGATAATGCCCCACCTCATTGATAACAGCAAGTTGTAATTGCAAATGCCATTTTCAGAAAGAATAGGCATTGATTCATGTTAGGAAGAAGATAACAAGGTTCCTTTTAGCTATCTAAAGAACAGCTCTTTTGTTAGTAAACCTCAAGCTGTGAGGAACACAATTTCAGTTTCTTACATTTTTCCTAAGATGAATGGGTTAAAAAACATTTATAGAGCATTTTAAAAGTTGAGATTCTATGTGTGCTTATATGTGTGTCTGTATGTGAGCGTATGTGTTATGCATACAAAATAGTTCACTTAGAAGGACTTCGTAAAAAGATAACCTTTGGTCTGTGGTGCAATGCATTAATATATATTAATGCGGTGCATTAATAATTTAGAAACATTAAGGCCAATTCTTTTTTTCATACTATAGAAGTGAAGGAAAACAGACCGTCTCTTCTTTTTTCATTATTTGACTAACAGAAGAACTTAATCCTTTTCTAGACTTTGGGCAGCCAAGGAGGAATGGGGGAAGTCATCCTAATTCCCTGCAGAAAAAAAAAGAAAAAAAAAAATGTGCTCCTCTGGCAGGGAGCCTCGGCTGGAGCCCAGCAAAGGGAACCACTCAAGTGTGCAGGCACCCGCCCCGTCTACTTTCGGGGATGTGCTCCAAAATTCTGCAGGAAGAAGCAGCCCAGAAGCAGAGCTATTGATTTCAGCGTGCTGTTCTCTTGCCAAGGCAGGTATCTGAATAGCATATTCATAGTAGCAGCAAACTAAACCTAAGTCATCTACTCCTAACAAGCCCATAGAATGCCCAAGAGAAGCCAGTCTTTCCAGAGTCCATGTTCTTTAGAAACTGATGGACAGGACAGCACCTCAGACAATGGGGGTCACTATTCTTGTGAATTCATCAAGGGAGAGCATTGCCTCACTGCAAAAATGCTCTAAGGAGCGCCAAGACTCAGACCAGTGCCAAAGTGTCAGACCCAGTGTGCCTCCATTTACCCTCCCGCGATACTTTCCCTAGCTGTCTCACAAATTATCTCTGAGGTTTAAACACGATAAAATATGCAAGAAGTGATCTGGAGGTACGAAGACCTAAATGTGTGCTTGATGATTTCACTCTGTGCATTCACATGATATCCTGAAATGTAATTATATGTGATCTTGATTACACATAGGCAACAATAAAATTGAACTAGATTTGCTTAATTTGTTATATATACATATAAATATATATCTATATCGAGGGATAATCAGACCAATTTTAAAAATGTTTTTACTTAAAAAAAAAATCAGTTCATTCAGGAATGATGTGAAGGTGGCTATTTTATTTTGAATTATCTAGATGATATCATTCTGTGTTCTGAGGGACACGTTATTTTAGGGACAACCACAGCAGGTGAGGGAGAAGTCCCAAGAAATTGGGGTTCTTATTCTCCCCTCTCAAACATTAACCAGAGAAGTCACTCTTTTATCCACTCAAAATATGGAGGCCCTGAGTAAGAATCTGTTTGAAGAAAGAAATCTGAGGGAGTTCCCGTTGTGGCTCAGTGGTTAACAAATCCAACTAGGAACCATGAGGTTGCGGGTTCGATCCCTGCCCTTGCTCAGTGGGTTAAGGATCCAGTGTTGCCATGAGCTGTGGTGTACGTCGCAGACGCGGCTCGGATCCATTGTTGCTGTGGCTGTGGTGTAGGCTGGTGGCTACAGCTCCGATTTGACCCCTGGCCTGGGAACCTCCATATGCCACAGGAGCAGCCCAAGAAATGGCAAAAAGCCAAAAAAAAAAAAAAAAAAAAAAGAAAGAAAGAAATCTGAAAGTAATTTTTTCCACATAATAAACTCTATAAAAATATGTAATTAAAAATTATGAAACTATCTTGTGCTAACATTACCTTCTAAAAAATGATGATGGTGCAATTGATATAAATGTTGGCATTTGACCACATACATCCTGTTCCTAGAGCCAAAGTCCTTCCTTCCTTACCCTCTCCTTAATATCAACATATTCAGAAAATAAATCTTTAGATTTATGTCCATTTCTTGAATGTACAAACAAAAATGCAGATGGGATTAATCATATGGGGACTGTTTCTGAATGATGTAAACAATAAGATGCTATAATTGTCAATACGGAAACAGAGCAAAATGAACTCTAATTTAGAGGTCAAAGTTATTTTTCTTAAAAAGTCATTTATCTTTAATGTCATTTCACTAATATCATGTTAGTTTAATATTGACTTAACTCTTGTCTTACACTTAGATTTCGATAGCTATAAATTACAAAACTAGCAAAAACATACATCTGACAAGACAAAGAACATCAAGCAGGCCTGACAAATAGTATGCACTATACATGCATACTATTATACTACACTATTATGGTGTTAAAATAAAATCAAGAAGCCGCGTATTTTAAGGTTATAACTATGTGAGCATTTGCATAATAATTTCTAAATTTACTATCTATACATTTCCAAATTATTCTTTAAGTTAAATTTACCAGTATACATTAGTTTTTAAAAACATTCACAATCCTATTAAACTAACTTGTGACATTTCAGATGATTTCAAGAAGGCGCATGCTTTAAGAAAAAGGAAAAAAATCCATAATTGATCAAACTTTCCCTATGCCTCTAAACCCTGTAGACTTCATACATGTTCACAAAGAAAACCTTTCAATAATTTTTCAAAACGCAGGTGTACAAATTACTCCTGAAATAGACAGAAGGCATGTTTTCAGTATCCCCTGAACCACTGTTAAACACACCCTATAGCATTTTTCAGCTCATAAAAGTTTTATGAGCTGAAAAGTTCCTTCAGAATTTTTTTTAACTTCTAACTACATTTGCCCTCCAGCTATAGCACCCTAAGTTGCTATTAAGATTCATTTGAGCAACTATAACATAAACGTGTCCTGCACAGAATGTTTTGTTTCACAGTAGTAAAAATTTTTTTGAAAGTCAAGATTTACATGACTTGCTGAATGCAGCAAAAAAAAAACCATGAATACTTTGGTGTAGTGTAGCATGGGTGGTATTTGTGCTTACGGGAATATATAGTGTGTGTAGAGGTCAATTTTATGTTTGTGAATAGATTTATACACACGCATATATGTACCAAGGATTTTCCACTTTGGAAAAATGTGCCTTGATACATAAAAAACTTGATTTTTCCAGGCGCAGATATATTTCCTTATTAATGTACACCTGCCTTAAAACTCATTAATTTAACATCTGTTTTAGGGTTTTCCCTTACCAAAGTGAAAGTGCTTGAAAAATTAAATTTCTCATAGAAAACAAGTAACATTAGTATCAGTAAGTAGTTGGATCTGAGTCAACCTCATTGTCTTATCAAGACAATAAACAGTGTTTTTAGTCTTAAGGAGAATGGCACAGATAAAGCACACAAGATTGACAGATAGACTGGGTGGGGGAGAAAGAGAGAGAGATGGAGAGAGGGAACTAGACAGATACATGTTCTATCCTCCCCTTCTCCCGCACACACTCACTACAATCCCCTGCTAATGGAGATAACATTACTATAGTAACAAGTACTCCCTATCCACAGAGCTTTCTGACCCATTGCTATCAATGCTGAATAAAAAATTAGTTTGAAGACAAGTCATGGTCACATGTCTTAAAAGTGGAAGAAAGAAGAGGAAACGCCTCATTGCGGTGTTTCTAAGATCCAGCTGAATTAAGGTCACAACTCAAATAAAAATACGCACGTTGTATAAATGGTTTCTGAGGTAGGTTACTCAGACCCTCCATTTCAAGTAACCATTTATAAACTTAGGTGTTTTTTTTTTTTTTTTTTCCTCGTGACTGCCAGTTCTTCCAGAGAGAGGGAGTTTCACTTTTTCCATTTTGTAATTTGATCACCCTAACCTTAATGCACAGTTTCCCATTTCGAAGAGTTTTTAAGAACTTTTTTTGTTAACTGTTTTCTGCATTATTTAATTCAACTTAGTCTCTACACTAGAGAGAGTAATCTAAATTGGGAAAAACTGTATAGTTAATCATTCAAGTATTTCTTTTTAATTCTCAGATTAAGCGTGCATAGTAATCCCTTTTTGCTTCTCTTGACTTCTTTATTTTTCATAGTCATATCTTCTTGTCACTCTTCCAATCCTACTAACAGCAATCCTCATCCCTACTACTTGGCAGCTCGTTTCCTCTCTCCAACTCCAGTTCCAAGAAGAAGAGGAATACAAGAGAGAGGAACAATGTTATGGTTTCCAAGAAACTGCATCATTAGCAGGAAAATAATGCTCCAGTCCTGGCCTTGCTCAGCTGTATTGGGAAGTGGAGATTAATGTCAATAGTCTGGGACTGTGTTCTCTTCTTTACTATTCACTGCCCCACAAGAGCTCTTACCCTGAGAAAATTCTGGGGAGTAGAAGCCAAGTTAGCATCTAACAGCACTGGAAGCTAGCTGAGTTGCCACTGGAGCAACCTGTGTTTCCAACAGGTGCACCCCTGAGCCGACTAATGAGGACAGCATCACCCGTGAGAAAAATGGTACATGGAGGGGACTATCCCAGCAATAAGAAAACCTGCTCAAAAAAACATTCTTCTAGCCCAACTTCTTAGAGCCAGGTCAAAGAAAAATGAGTATTTATTCCTTTAATCTACATATTAAAACTAAAATATGGTAACTTAACTAAAATCAATGATCTTAACTTCTAAATTAAAAAACAAAACAACAAAAAAAAGACAAACAAACCCGAATAGATCTACTGAACTGTATATGCTGTGTATTCACAACTCAGCTTACCAAATTTAGAAGACAGTGTGGTCTAACCTTTAGGAAGGAATAAGTTATGTTTCATGATGAAAACTGCCAGTATTAATCAATGTAAAACAACAGCTTTTAAGAATTTTGCTGGAGAAATAAACAAAATATTTGAGCAGAATACTAGGTACCACGAACATTCCCAGAGATAAAATAATTAAATCATAAAATAAGTAACATTACAGCCTGGTTTTTCGGAAACAGAAGTAATGCCGACATATCCCCTTTCTGAAATTATATTTGATACAATAAATTATAGCATATCCTAGCACTGAGCTAGATCATATGGGCTCTAAATATTTAAAACCTCATTAAAATGCCCAAGGATATCCACTTAAAAATATGTTGAAATTTCTTTAAAATAACATTTAAACTATAGACCTATTACCCATCCCACAAGTTGTATAATAAGCCTGTAAATCATGGAAGAGAAAAACCAAGACAAACCTTTAGACGTCTTTCTATCAGCCCTAGGATATGCAATATGGTTTGAGCGGTTCACAATGTAAGTACTGCAGGTTAATAGTTAAAGACCAATGGAATGTTAACACAGTCTAGTACTACACTTGAGTAGTAACGCATGGAAAGACACTGAAATTAAAACACTTTGTTCTGCATGTTCTGAAGTGATGTAACAGTGATGATTTGGTTATATTAGATGACAAAGCAGGGCTTCTTATGACTTTTAAAAGAAAAATCGTATCTAACATTCTTCCAAATTGTTTTACCATATTCTTCCAATTCTTGTACAAATATATGAAGCTATAACAGAATTTTTTCACACTCCAGTTATCTTCTAATGGCAGCATTTGGCATGTTGATTTTTTTTTTTTCCAAAAGTAATTTGCAAGATAAAAATGCTGATTGCCTTGACTGGTATGTCTAGAAAGCAAAGACTTACCTGTCTTGTTTTCTATGACCTCAATAATATAAACATTTATGTCAGGGTGGAATTTTGTCCCTGCTGGGGGTTCTGGAGTGGAAAATGCCTGTGGTCTGAAGGCTTCTTTGCCTTCCACAGTGGGTGGTCTTGTTGGCTGTGTAGTAGAAGGAGTACTTGAAGTTGTGAAATATTCTCTATCAATATCTGTTTCTGTTTCCTTGGCTACAATATCCTCAAGGGTAGTGGGAGGAACACGAGATGTTGACTCTCCAATGATTACCATATCTCTGGTTGTTTCTTCACCAGGTTCTCGGTCAATAAGAGGCGGTTTCTCAGTGGATGCTGCAGTTGTGTGAAGTCTGTCTACTGAACTGAAGGCAGTAGTGATATCACTTGGAACCGTGGCTTCTGTTGTTGAAAATTCTGGGAGTTCTGTAGCTTTGGGCTTTTCAAATAATCCTGAGCCTAAATCCATATAATCTAGGGATGTTTTCTCTCTTTTTTCAGTAGCAGCAGTTTCCTTTATAAGGTGGGTAATGCCAGTGCTAAAAGGTGATACAAATTCCCTTGGACTGGTACGTTCTGTTTCATATTTTTGTTCAGGCCCCATGCTTGGTGTTAGTGTTACAACTTCATCTGTTTTTGCTTTGTGCTCAGTGACAGCACCAGGGGGATAAGACATACTCTGCTCAATTTTTCCAAATGGAGTTGTTTCTAAAACTGGGACTCTCTCAGAACTGGTCACCAGTCTGTCTTCAGAGACTGTATATGCTGACCCATCACTCTCATGTTCATCCAAAGGTGGTATTGTCTCCTTGGCTGTGTCAGGACTAGGAGGAGAAACCGGTTTCTCTGGAGTCTGTTCTTCCCAAGGAAATTCTTCCTGAGTTTCTCCCTGTGTAATTTCTGTTGTTCTTATAGTTTCAGGAGAAATAGTAGCTTCAACATGAGTTTGATCAATGACATGTATGTCTCGGGAAGGTTCACCTAGAACTTCACCTTCTGATGGAATAGAGGGTACCAACACTCCCCATTCTGTCTTGGGTATAACAGAAAGAGGAACGGTATGGGAAGTGTCTACATAAGTAGTAGGCTCTGGGGTAATACTGTAATTAACAAATGCTGATCCTTCCACATCTGAAGTGTGTGCAAACTGGGGGACAGTAGATACAGGCTTAGAGACATCCACATCTTCTCCTTCATCCAAAGCACTTCCTTCTGTGGTTGCATAAACAACTCGGCCTTCTGTGCTTGTGATAGGTAAAATTCTTTCTTCAGTTGTAGAATCTCTCAAAGTTGACTTTTCTGTAATACCAATTGAAGGAGTTGGCTGAAATTTAAGTGTAAATTTTTCAAGGTCTGTTGTGTCTTCCTTAGTAAACTCCTCTAATGGCTTTGGAGTTCTACCTGGGATCCGGGTAAATTCATCTCTTCTATCTTCAGTATAACCTGGGATTTCTTTATCCCTTCCACTCACTCCTGTAGTGGTGAGGAAGGCAGGGGGCAATTCTGGAAAGCCCATATGTTCTGTGGACCCTAAAGGCCTTGATGTTGTGCTATCTTCACCTAGTGACCATTTTGATACAGTGACCACCTCCACATTTAAAGTGCTTTGGGTCAAAGGCACTGTTGTAATACCCTCATCGTACTTTGTGGTATCTTGATAGCCATGTGTTTCTAATCCAATTGGACTTATTGTAAAGTCTTCATCCCCATCTGCTGCCTCTGTTGGTGCCATACCTATTTTTGTTGTCAGTGCTGGGGAGTCAAAAGGTTTTGTCATTTCCACTGAAGATTTTGTAAGATGAACTTGCTCTGAGGAAGCTGTTGAGAATTTCATTCCAGAAAAGCCTTCTTCTTCTATTTTTTCTATAAATGAATCTTTGGTGATCTTTTCCTGTGTTTCTTCATCAGCATAAGTAACTGTTCTCATCTCTGGTCTTAGCGTTTCTACACTTTCTCTTCCTGTGTGTGGAGAGGGATAAATAACTGTGGATGTTCCCTCGACTAATCTTTTATCACCAGAGAAAGGAAACAATTCTACTTCTGTATGATGCCGTGATGGGAAAGGTGTGGTGGACATATACCGGCCAAGAAAATCTTCAGTTATCCTACCATTAGTTTGTTTCTCTTCCCAGCTGTCCATGGATGACCCATCACTCTCAGGCATAGTTACAGGTGAAACAATGGTCGAAGCTGAGACAGACTCCACATCCTCTAGTTGAGTGTGGGTGGTGTCTTCTGAAGTCTTTGACACTGTGATGACCTCAGGTATTTGGCTAAAGACCAAGGTACTCTGACCAGATCTAACTGTAGATGTTCTGTCTTCGCTATCATCTTCTCCCAAAGTGAATCCAAAGCGGCTTTTGGTCACGGATTCAGAGACAGTGCTTATTGTTTTGGACTCCAGGGTCACTGTTGTAGACACAAATGGTGCTTCGGTTACAGAGAATTCCTTGGAAGGAATATGCTTTGAGATTTCCATAGATGTTACCAAGGGACCTACTTCTATTTGTTCAATCTGCGTAACTGATTCTCGAATTTGTATGTCTTCCTTGACACCCTCCCATGAATCTGTAGCATGATGGGAGATGACAGTTGTACTCGGTGACTCTTCTTCCTTAATTTCAGATATGTCTGGCTTTTCAAGAGGTCCTGAAGTTGAAGGTGAGTAATAGTCCACATCCCAAGGCTTCTTGGTACTCCCAGTAGGTGTGAGTGATTCTGTGGCTAATCTCTGTGAGACAGTTTGAGGTTCAACTGTGGTTTTCTGTTCAAAATTGACTATATTTCCCACAGGAGGGAATTTTGTTGTAATGACAGGTAATTCGGTGATTAAAGGGACGATTGGTGTAGTTCTGTCGGGTACTGTTTGAAGCTCTTCTGATAAAGTGGGTGAGGCAGTTTCTGTAAGCATATTCAGTTCGATGGTTGTAGCCTCTGATACATTCTGTTTAGCTAGAAAAATAATTTCAAAGAGTTGATTAGACAAGTCACTAAAGAAAAGTTGTATGTCCAGTGTTTGTTAAGTGCTTCTGTGTACCTTTGGGGTGACCCAAAAGTGTTTTGTGATGGAGAAGAGTCTAAAAACTATGCTTAAGCTAAGCCAAAGTCAGACAACTGTGCATTTAATCATCGCAAATTGATCACTTGTTTTATATTATAAGGGTTACCACTGCTTTTACCAGTAGCTATGAATGACTGCTCTTGGTCGAGGAAAATATTATGTTCTTTTAAGACAAAGAGAAGTTCACAACAATAAATACATGCAAAATGTGGAAGCAGTAGACACGTTTTTTTATCAGAAACTATAGCACCAACTTGAAGCCTAGTAGAACATAGTACTACAATTCTGGAGGCTGCTGTCTCTAGTTTTCCCCCTCCTTTTCTAACTGCATAATGTCTCAGGGGAGAGGGAGTGCCTCACACTGCAAAACAACAAAAAAGCCACATCAAATGTACCCGAGTGACATATCAGTGATTACACTGTCCATAATGTAGAGGCTTTCATAAAAACAGGATATTAAACTTTTTAATACCACTAATTCACTTGGTCCCAGGTGTTAGACATTTGTCTTCCTTTTCCTTTCAACTTTTCAGTGTAGCTTTGTTTATAATAAATAATAAAATGTCTCTGGCAGGGGCTGCTTGGCACTTGTTATAGTTCTATGTCTTGTTCTATGTTCTGTACACGCTTAAGGGTCTTGGTTCCAGGCTTACATTAGCAGGAAATGCAAACACAGAACAGGAAGTAAAGTACCCACAAGATATATTTTAGCTCTGTAATTACAAATCACTGTAAACAACCCAGAGCATCAGAAAGAATGGGCTCAGGCAATAAAAAGTAACATGTCATCATAAAATGCTACACTATAATGCTTTCAGATTGACAGAGAATGGCCTCGCCTCTTTAAAGAAATTTAACATGTACAAAAGTTAGAATGTTGCAGATAGGATTCCTGATCAACATTGGGAAAATGTGGCAGATTAGTAATAAAGACTTTTTTTTCTAAAAAATCTAAATTTTCAAATATTAAAATCAAGTTGCCACTAAACTCAGAAGGAACTGATCAAAGGAAATCTGTAGTTGTTTTGTTACATCCTATATGATTTAAAACTAGTTGCACGCCCCCTCCCCCTGATAAGAGTTGTAGTATGGGTAGTATCTATAATATCTTATGTCTTACTGTTAATAATTCCCAAACCAGAGCCCTTGGAAAACAAACCTGGATACTTTTTAACTCCACCTACTCTGTTAAAACTTAATCATATAAGGGCAGTGAAAATGCTTTGTATGATACTGGAATGGTAAATACATGTCATTATATATTTGCCCAAGGCCACAGAATGTACAACACAAAGCATGAACCTTAGTACAAACCATGGACTTTGATTATCATATGTCCATGTGGGTTCACCAGTTGTTACAAATGCACCACTCTGGTGGAGGATGTCGAACAGGGGGCAAGGCTCTACATGAGTGGGGTCAGAAAGTATATGGGAAATCTTTGAAACTTCCACTCAATTTTGCTGAGAATCTAAAACTGCTCTAAAAAAATAAAGTCTACTATAAAAATGTAATGATAAAATGATGTTATTTTGTTGTAAATCAGACTTGAGCTGTAATAAGTTCCTTGTTTTTTGTCTGGTGTGAGCTGTTTTTAGCTGTGGTTGTGCCCCAGAACATTCTAAAGCTCAGATTCATCAACTGTATAATGAAAACTTGGTGTCCATTTATATTACGATGTATTTAAATATTCTTTAAAGTGTGTCACTATTTATCCTTTTATATTAAAACAAAAGTAAACAATAAAAGAATTAGACTCTTCAAAAACATGTTAAATAACCTTTTTCTGTTTTTTTTTTTAATTTTTAAGAAAAGCTTTTTCTGCATTCATTTCCTGGAAGAAACTTTGGTCTCTTTTGATTGACATGAACAACTTATGGAACCAAAGTGAAGTTGACTCTTTCTTTTTTTAATTCATTTCTCTATCCTCTGAAATTCCATAATGGTTAACTCACTTAACTGCCAAATATCATGCTTGTTTTATAACTGTATTCTTTGGGGAAATAGTAAAACATACCTACAGAGAAAGTTCCCATGGAAACATAATATAAACACTTAGCACACTGCATCTTAGATAAAATTTAATCATATTATTATTAACAACAAAAAAGCTAATTTTGCTTTTTCCCTCTGAGTATTTCCATAGCTGATGAAATTTACATAAATGGAGGTGATATATGCATTCTGGCCAAAAGAGGGCTTGTGAATCAGGTCTTCCTATGTTCCAGTCCAAGCTCTATGCTAACAGCTTTCTACAGCGCTATGAAAATACTTTTATAGTGTCTTAAAAATGAAGGACTCAGATTTCAAAAACGAAACAACTGATGCCATTATCAGTTATTACTGTACTGTTTGGCACTGCCTTCCTCTAACCCTAGAGCATAGTAATAGACAGCAACATGTCTCAGAGACTCTCCTTAACAAAGCTATGATTTATGTGACTTTTTTTTCAAAAACAAGGGTTTTCAATAATTTTAGACCCCTGTTTCAAAGTCTGCTTATAATTAAGTTGATTAATGCTACTCTTTGGAATGGAAAACCTCAGACTTCCTTTTGGGGTTGGGTGGCTTTTTAGTCAACTTAACAGCTGATTTCCATCATAGCTCAGTATATCTGATCATCTGTGCTATTTGGTTCAACCATTCCCCAAAAAGAAACAATTTTTTAAAACACAGAAATATCTACAAAGAAACATCATCAGAATAAATGCCACTATATCAAAGCTGACTATTACAAAGGTGAAAACACAACTCCAGATTATGCTAAAAGTATCTCTCCAGAAGGAGAATTCACATGGAGAAGTTTTGGTCTTGGAAAACTACCAGTGTCCCTCCAAACCTCGTTACTGAGGAAGCCAACAGAAATCAGCAGGCTTCTTTTCCCACAAAAGCTCCCTTCCAACATTTGCAGCTGTCTGCCACACAGATGTTTCATATCACTGTACTTATGGTAGTTTAGATCCTATGGACTATCTTCTCCAGCACTTCTGTTGTGAGTCACAAGGCAGATTTTCCAAATGATATTCAGCATGATAGTCGATTTAACTTATACCCATACTGCCTATGTTATAGGGAAATGACTAGTTTAAAATAGCTCTTTTATATTAAAAATTTTTTTACAGGTAAATAAGTGTTACCCAAGGACTTCACAAATAGAGCAGATATTCAATAAGTTGCTTCTGGGTTCAATAGCTGGGAAAAGAGTAAGTTTGGAACAATGGGACTAGAATTCTAACTATTTGTTGAAGTTCTATGAGTAACTGAATACTAACTGATTCAAATTCAATAAAAAGAAAAAATTTTAAAACACCAATTAGGGAAGGATAAGTTTTGACACCTATGATCAGATTATGATCTAAGGCTCAAAAAAAGATAATAAACTGACCATAGGTTAGAAGGGCAGGTACAAGTGATCAAGTGTTTTAAGTAAGATAGCATATGAAGTAGTGGTACTCATTTAGCCTTCTCTAGCCCTATAATTTCTAGTTCCAAGTTTATTTGAACAGAGGGATATGAGAAAAAATGTGGGTTCGAAGTAAGATGGCCCAAGTGGTTAGAGGTCTAGAAATTAAAATTTCAAAACAAGGAAATTGTTTCAGTTGAGGGAGACACTGAGAGATAAGTCAACAGTTGTGCTCAATAGTAGCAATGCTGTTATTTAGATTTTGATCTCCAACTTAAGCAGGAAACCTAGACTCATTCTAATGCAAAGGACTTAGACAATTAGAAAAAAAAAATATCTGAGACTAATGGTAATGGGATATTGGAATGGGTTTTCTAGGAAACATTCCCTATCTTCCTCTCCTGAAGATTATGCATAATATTAAATGAGAGGTTATTATGTGTCTTTAATGGTTTTGATATACTTAAATTTGGGAAATTTGGGGAGTATGGATGAGCCTTCAAAACCTTCTCTTTCACAGAACTTGCTTAACTCTGAAGTCAAAGAAAAGGCAAAAGTGCCCAGTTTAATCATCAAGGGGGAATGGACAGGAAAACTTGATTTCACAAGACCATTGATTTAACATGTTTTTCAAATCTACTTAACAAGAACAGATTCTAATTACATTTATCATCAGCCATTATTAACAGTGATTTTTAGAAGGAAAAGGGAAAGTCATTATTAACATTCTATTCAGTGATTTTTAGAAGGAAAAGGGAATTACAGCAAAGTAAGTTTAGCTATATTGTTTATTCACCAAGAAGTGGCCTTTAAAACACTTTCTTCACTTGCTAAAAACAAACAAGAAAAATATGGTTAAATTTCTAAATTTTTCTATTTAACAAACCCTGAAAATCACTTCTGGAATTGTCTGTAAGGCCTCAACTCTTAGCAACTTTATCTCTACAGAATTTAGTCACTATTCAACTATGTGGTAAAACTGGATGGCAGGCAAGTCATTTTGAGAATATTTTTCAAATTACAAAATATATATTAAAAGAATCTTTGAAAAATGAATTAGAAATCTGGGGGAGGCTACTGGCATCATGTGTGTGGTTAACGAAAGGCTTTTATGTATGACTAAACTTTCTTAACCTTTTAAGTGCTAAATAAATTTTGAGCATGGTAGGGTCTGAGGGAAGAACTAAATAAGAATCTAGCCTTTAGCTTATGTAGGGAAAAAATAAAAAATCTGAATCCATTTTATTTGCAAATTATATATTTCCAAGTTACATAGATTCAAATGAATTAGGGAGAAAAAATGGACCTAAACTTTCAAAAAATCTTTTTTTGTTTTTTGCTTTTTAGGGCTGCACCTGCAGCATGTGAAGGTCCCCAGGCTAGGGGTCAAATCAGAGCTACAGCTGCCGGCCTATGCCAGAGCCCTAGCAAAGACAGATCCAAGCCGCGTCTGCAACCTACACCGCTGGCAACACCGGATCCTTAATCTACTGAGCAAGGCCAGCAATTGAACCCACGTTCTCGTGGATACTAGTTGGGTTCGTTAATCACTGAGCCATGACAGGAACTGCTAAACTTTCCAATTTTATTCATATTTTTTATAGATTTGTAGTAAGTGATTGTTCTACTTGAATCTAAGTATCTTTTTCCCCCTATACATTCATGTGAATTCCTTATTTAAATAAATAATATAAAACACATCAGGATAAATTCTTTGTGGCTACATACAAGCTTTTGTCTAAATTTTACCCTTGGGGGAAAAATGTTCAAAAGTTTTCTAGTCCCAAGTTTATAAAGCACAAGAAAATACAATCGAGCTAGGTAGCCGTATTGGATAACTCAACCCCTTCCTTAACATACCCTCTCTAACCCGCTCGGGCCCCCCCATCCCCAACACACACACACACAAATTTGATTTTCTTCCTTACACCAGTCACTGAATGTAAAATTGACTTTAAAGCTTGAACTACTTGAAAATCACTGTTATGGGTATGTGGCTTTTAAAGGAATGATGTCTTTCTACTTCTAGAGATAAGGTTTTGTTATTATTGTTGTTGGTAGTTTGTTTTGCTGAAAATGATCACAACTTTTTCTATGGTTTCAGGGCCTAGGAACAAAAACTAATATTTTCAATGGCTTTTCGTGGCCAGCTCATATCACACTGATATACAACATGTGGCTTTCACACTCAGAAAGTTGAGTCTACAGGAGATCTAACAGAGGCATCTTAGCTGGGAGACAGCAGTATGGGAAACCACATATCTCCACGGTACTAACATCTATTCTGCTAACAACTCAGACATCCCAGGTCTCTATCTTTTTGGTTGAGTAAGAATGTCTGTATATTTCACTTCAGAAACCAATTATAAAACATGCTAGTGTATTTTTCTACTCATTTCAGTTACAGTTGACTCTCCATATCCACGGGGTCCATATCCGAGGATTCAATCAACTCCTGATTAAAAAAATAATCTAGAAAGTTCCAAAAAGCAAAACTGGAATTTGTCCTGTGCTGGACACTATTTCACATAGTTGGTATTGTATACTACTACATGGTATAGGCATTATAAGGAACCTGGAGATGATTTAAAGTATATAGGAGGTTGTGTGTAGGTTACATGAAAATACAACGTCATTTCGCATAAGGGACTTGCATGTCTGTGGATTTTGGTAACCCCGAGAATCGTGGAATCCATCTCCCATGGAAATTGAGGGATGAGTATATGTACTGCTGTAATAAGATACGTAGGAAACTTAGCAAAAAATTCTCACTGTATCTCAATGTCACATGGCTCTATCTTGAGTGCACTCAAGATCACACAAAATTCTAGGAGAACTTCGTTTTGTTGGCACAATATAGATCCTATGGTAAATATCACAGTGAGACTCTGGAATACCTGCTTGTTTAATTAAGCATTCTATAAGTGTGACACTAGATATGTGACTCCTAGTGCTGAAATAATTTAAGGACATCTGAAAAACTAAAATAATTAATATCATGAACGTTAAGAATGTTACTTAAAATCCATTTTAAGTAGTAAACCTAACTGAAGATAGCTTATTTACGTTACAGCTTGAAAAGAAACATCTACTGTACTTCAGGGTGCTACTAGAGAATTAATCATTACAGGACACTTATTTCCATTACTTGAAAGAAAATTATATAAAATGAGATTTTTATTTATAGCATGGTTCATTTTTAGGTATTATCCAGCTCCCAGTACTCACCTGCAATTACTGAAATTCAAATCCTCCACCATTTGAAAGGGTGATACCAAAGAAAGAAGAAATGAACGAAATTCAAGGATTCAGTTCAGCCACGGTTGGCCCCAGCATTATAGCACCAACAAGCTAATTGAATTTAAGGACTGCAATTCACATAAAATAAGTACTCAGAAACATGTTCTGTGGTTCAAAACAGAACATAGCACAGTGAAGGCCTCCACCTGACATTTCCTCATCTTTGCTAGAAAAAAAATTTGTTAAATCTCTTGTTGTTGTAATATCACTGCCATTCCATTTCTTTGTTTTTGAAAGTCACCGAACTGTTTCCATTCCATGCACGCACTGCAAGACATGGAATCCATTCCAATGGCTAGCTGACCATCAATTGCATGCCCTCGAAGCATTTTTTTTTAAAAATCTGTAATGATTAAAAAGGTATCGAACACTTACGTTTATAGCAGTAGGCATCAAATCTGCTATCAGGGGAAGGGAAGCCTGTCTGGTTCTCAAAACGATACAGGGTTCTCACCCCAAGTAAACCACCTCCACACTGGGCCCTGGGCACAGTCACAGGGTGGCGAACACTGGCATCCAATAGCCACCCGTAATCACACTGGTCAAAGCCGTTCCTCCACGCTGCTTGGAGTTCCCCCACTGTTGCCAGGCGGGCATCCTGGTTTTCACACTCTTCTTCAGCCTCCTCAAAGGTGAATTTATTGGGAGCAGTGATGTGGAACACATCACCTGGAATAAGAAGAGGAAAAAGCGTCTAAATTTTACTATTCAATCTTTTCCTTGTTTACAGGGGGAGAGGGGAAGCACATAATTCTTTTTTTATGACAAGGTAGTGCCTTCTGGTATTTTAAAACAGAAAACCTAGTGGCTACCTAGTTTTTTTAATTATTAGTGTATGATAAGAAATAACACAATTAAAAAAACAGAAATAACACACATCAGGAAAGTTTCATTTTATATACATATATTCCCATAGGCTGTAGAAGCAGTCACTTGATTTAAAAAAAAAAAGTTACAAGGAAGTCTTTCCAATGAATAAAACTTTTCCAACTCTGACTCTTTGATGTACTGTCCAGGAAACAGGTTTTCTCTTGAATGAAAGAGGCTGTGGTGTACTTATTAACATTGCATGCTGGAAAGAGAAAGCTGCATTGAACTGTCACTAAGGTTATTTTTCTTTGTCTATCCTAAAATTAAATAGTAAGTCTCTGACCCTCTCATCTATCGCTACCATCAAAACGGATTAACTCCCATCAAAGCAAGCAATGAAACAAGAAAACCTCCAAGGTTTGAAGAGAGGGAAGGGAGAGAAGCAGAATGGAACACTGTTTGCTGCCTTCCTGACCTAGGCACAGGGCTGCCTTGATAGTTAGAGAGGTCATGGCCTGCACATAGGGTGCACAGGGGCCAACATCAGCTGCCACTCAACTGGCCAAAGGGACTGAAGCCACCTGGAGGAAGGGGCACGCTTCTCCTGCTTTTACTGCCCGGGATGGATACCTTCTGCAGTGTGTCTGCCCAGAAGGGGCACCTTCTTCTGGTTCTCACAAAGTCGCCACTTGTGCTAGCAGGGGCTCTACTCTTATTGATTAACAAAGAAACTCTGAACATTTACTTTGTTCATCGCCAGGCCCAATTAGACCCAATTAGTATGTTCATTATCAGTTAACATGTCACAATAAAACATTCTAGAAATGCCAGAGAGTCTGTTAAATTGGAATTTTACTTGCGTAACTAACATAGCAATGGGCTGAAATAAATGCGATGTGAATTAAATGGTGCTTTTCACATATGAGCACCTAAGTGGCTCTAAATAAGGCAGAATTAGAGACTACCCAAGCACATACAAAAGGCAACAGGAGTACAAAATGAAGTGGAGAGGAAGCTAAAATATCAATAGCCCATTATAACTGCAGCTGTGGTCCTGTTTCCACCTCACTGAGGCTGCTCTCTGATCCTATGATGTATTAGACAACTAAGTTGCTAGAGCTCTCGTGATGCGATTCTTCACCTGACTAAATCTTGATGGAACAAGTGATTGTTTGAAATGAATAAAGCCACTACTCTCTGTGCCTGTGTTATAGCCTTATAAAATAAGAAAAATTATGCAGGGGAAAAAGGCCAAATCACACTATCAGCTCTTCTCACTGTAAATCTAAAATTGCTACCAATGAAACTAGGCCAAATCCCAATAAGAGCTATCTGAAGAAGAGAAAGAAAAATGACTTCTACCTAACTGAAAAAAAGTAGGGGTGAGCATGGGTTTTTTGTCCTTAATTACCTAGGCTGGCAAAGCAGTCATCTCAAATGCAAAAATACACTCTCAGAACAAAAGTTCTCCCTCGTCATTCCTACAATGTCTCCCTTCTTAAGGCATTTTCAGAGCATAAGGGTCAAGTACCAGTTGCATAGTACGTGTTCAGTAATTGCCATTAAATGAAAAGCATTTCAAGCTTTTGTTCAGAAGCAAGGTGCCCTTTTTCTTCCACCCTTCCCAAGCAGCACATTACAGAGCACTACCTGTGGCAGAGCTCTAGGTAGCTGCTGGCTGGGATAGGCAATCCATCTCTCCTGGGGTTCTGGCCCATGGCAACCTGGGGACAGGCGGACAGAGAGACTGTGTCGCCCCAAGCAGCCTCAGCAGCCTCTTACACCTCACCATTACACTTGCATTTGGACTGAAAGGATTGTAAGTGTGAAAGAGGGCAGCGTGCCAGCACCCTTTCCTCCAAGGTAGAATACTCGGATTTGTTATTACAGCTGGAATATCAATTTTGTGGCCTTCGTTTTCTGCATCGCGAGGCACTTCTACATAAAGGCAAAACTATTGGTCCTGCTCAGTAACGAGACTGATCAGCCAAGCAGAGCAGAGCAGAGAAATATAATTAATTGAATAAAACTCTGCATCTCCAAACAGCAATTTTAGTCCATCTGATAAGGGAATTCACCTTCTCCAAATACAGCCAGACTAAAGGGTTAATAAAGAAAAATGACGGCATGACTTTCTGGGTAACTGTTTAAATAACAAACATGTTTGGGGTATTTATTAAAGGAAAGGTTTCAGTAGGTGCTGGCAGGTTAAAAAGAGAATACTCTTACTATTATTAAATCAGTAAAGATCTCCTTATATAGAACTGTTCATATAAAAACCCTTGTTAAATCTGAATTTATATCAAAATAATTATTTAATTTACTTGTTTGGAGGATACAACATTCATCTATCCAATCTCGACAAAATAATGATTTTATTTATTTAATCAAATTCTATCTCCAAGGTCACCTATTTTCCTTTTCACTTCTACGTAAAAATTTTCCAACATTGCAAATAAAATTTTAAAACCTTGTTGAAAGAGATTGGGTTTCATGTAACTCAGATGAAGAAAGGAAGATTTAACTATTGCTAACTGAATTTACCTTAAGGTGAGAATCAAAACAATTCATCTATAAAGGTAATGTGTAGCTTGTCACCATATATGGCATAATTGTTTTATCTCAAAATAATGAGAAAAAGAAAAAAAACGTACTTTAACTCTGTTCCAAAAATAAATGTCTAAGCCTCCCTAAATCATAATTGTTTAACATAAACATTACCTTGTCCACTTCAAGCATCTACTGGTATAGTGAAGCAGTCATACTATGGAATTATCTTACTGTGTTTTGAAGTTTTTAGAATTGACACTCAATCTCTACCAAAAGCAGCAAGTTGAAAGTCCCAACTTTATACTTCCCATGGATCCATCTCAAAATGTTAAGGCCAGACATCTAATACTTTTCTCAAAAATGCCAGAATATCCTGGCATCCATTTCATACTCTAACCCAAACCAGAAAGAAAGATTAAATTAATAGGTAATACACAGATAGTAATAAGTGAACTTAATTTATATTACTGTGTCCATGATTTCTAAGACATCCTTTTTTATTTTTTATTGACAAAACTAAAATAACCTTTTGGAGTTCCTGCTATGGCACAGCAGGTTAAGGATCTGGCATTGCCACAGCTGTGGCTTAGGTTGCAGCTGTGGCTTGGATTCAATCCCTGGCCTGGGAAATTCCATATGCCTTGGGTATGGCCAAAACACACACACACACACACACACACACACAACTAACTCATGTCAAGTATTTTTTGGTTCATTAGCTTCCTGGTTTTAAATAATCTTTACATTATATATTTTTTATCCAACATAACACAAATATAGGTGATCTGCTGTTTAAATCAGAATTATATTATTAAAAGCTTCTAATTTCCAAAAAGGCTTCTACAGAAAACTGGTAATCCCTGAGACATGATTAGATATTCCAAAGAAATGAGGTTTCATGGACAGCGGCATAGAGAAAACCAATGCAAGTTGTCTACCAGATTTCATTTCTGTAAGACTTCTCAGAGCATGTAATATTATAATATTTACTGGGAGTCCCCATAAGGAAGTTATGATTTGTAAACTATTTAACCAGAATAATCTCTTTTTCCCATAGAATACTAATGAGTAGTCCATGGATCTGTTTCAGGGACTAGTTTGGAAAACACTGCTCTAGAGACATGTGTGTTTCAATCAAGAAGAGGAATCTCAATTGATCATCTTAGCATTAAGTTTCTGGTAGCCTATGCATCAACTTGTTCAAGACAGAAGCAGAGTAAGTAGACTAGGGAATCAGAATCAAAGGGGGAACCCAAAAAATTAGAGTACAAAGCAGGGGAACATGAAGCCCATTGCCTCCCAGAGTTCTATCCAAGACTAGAAGCAAGTGAAGGAAGCAGAGGGCACAGCAGGGACCCTGATGAAGTATCCAAGACTGTATTAAAGCTGAACACAGGAGGGTCTCTTTTCTTAAGTAAGAAACTAACTTTGCAAAAAGCCAAGCAAGGTACCGGAGATAAAAGGAGCAGGCTTTCTCCTTAGTCATAAATTGTAGGCCCTAGTCTTTCAATCCCACATGCCACAGAAAAACGCAGGTTTTAGGCTAAACACTGCCCATTTTTACACTGAGAAAACCAGGAAAGATGTTAAGATTTTCAAAGATTCTACTCATTTACTTTCAGTTTTTTAATCTACAGTGGGGAATTACATACAGGGCAAATTATATGGTCTAAACTATAACATTAGTCATTAATTGCATTAATGATATTAGATAGAAACTAAGTGTGAGACAGTAACAGGAATGTAAATCTAGCTTCAGTCCAAAGATGAATGATCATATGAGGATGTATCAAGAGTTCAAGTCTAAAGTCCAGAGGCAAAGCCAAACCAGGAACCAAAGGAACAGAGAAAGAGAAAGAAAACGGGACAAGGCGAGCAAAGCAACTCGGTGCGTTTGCTTAACCTCCCTTTTGCTCCAATGCAACTTCACTGGTCAGGGTGCATAAGTTCCCACCCTGAAGGTATCTTAAAGGCACCTTTCAGCCTCTGATGTAAGTAATAAAAATTCCTTCTGAATTTTATCAGCATCACCTTCAGAGTAAGAGGAAGGGAGAGCAAAGCCTTCCTTGAGAGAGAAAACGTCTGTTATTAGCATCAGACAAGGCCGTGGTCTGAAAAATTTCAGCCAACCGAATCCAACAACATATAAAAAAGATCATACACCACGACCAGGTGGGATTCATCCCAGGTTCACAAGGGTGGTTCAGCATACACAAATCAATCAATGTCATACACCACATTAACAAAAGAAAAGTCAAAAACCACACAATCATCTCAATAGATGCAGAGAAAGCATTTGACAATGTACAACATCCATTCATGATCAAAACTCTAGGTCTACTTTTGGATACTGTGACTGAACAATGGAAATTATTTTAGATTTACTTCCAGAAAGGCAAGCATCACTTTTAAAAGTTGACAATGAGTCCACTATTCAGTTCCAGAAGTTGTCTCATCAAAGCAGCTACATCTATAGGACATTAATTATCAAATTTATAACAAGAGTACAGATTTGGAACATTTTTCTAAGTGTTATTTATCTATTAGAGAACACTTTCATTTTTCTCTAACTACAGAGAGCGAATAAAATATTAGGAAAGAAGTGTACAAAGATCCTTTATACACAAAACTACACATGACTCAGGATAAAATGTCAAGTTGTTATAAATAAGAATCCATCAGGAGTTCCCGTCGTGGCGCAGTGGTTAACGGATCTGACTAGGAACCATGAGGTTGTGGTTCGGTCCCTGCCCTTGCTCAGTGGGTTAACGATCCGGCGTTGCCGTGTTCTGTGATGTAGGTTGCAGACGCGGCTCGGATCCCGCGTTGCTGTGGCTCTGGCATAGGCCAGTGGCTGCAGCTCCAATTCAACCCCTAGCCTGGGAACCTCCATATGCCGCGGGAGCGGCCCAAAGAAATAGCAAAAAGACAAAAAAAAAAAAAAAAAAGAATCCATCAATATGAATACACATACATTCATATTAGTACACATACAAAATATAATGCAGAACAATGGATTCCACACATAGGATAATTTGCATGTTCACATGGAAAACATATATGTGGTGTCTTAATCCCTATTTTTCCAAAATTTCAAGCTAAAGGCTGTGGCTTTGAATTATTCCTGTTATTCCAAGTTTCCAGGCATGTCCTAGAAGAAACCAGAAGACGCGGCTAGTAAGACTAAAATATCTGGTGACACTCCACAATCTAAATTTGTCTTAATCATGGGAATTAACATCATCAGAAATAGTAAGGAAAAAAAATATTTTAATTTGACAAGTAACTGCTAAAAGACTCCCTGGAAAGTAGACCATGCGTATACTTTTTCCACACTTCTGATTGCTAAGTGGAAAAGCTGTTTCTTGGCAGACTTTAAAATGACACATACTGAAATGGCAAGCAATGATGAAAACAAATCAAAACATGAAAATGACCCACACTGTTCAAAAGCTAGAGTTTATGCCCAGGAGTAACTCAAAAAAATTATGAAAGCACCTGGTTCCAAAGCAAAGCTAAGATAGGACCTTGTTCTTCCACTGGCAATTCCCTGAGAGCACAAGGTGAACAGGGGAACTGGTACCAGCAGATCACAGATAATTATTCACTTCTTTCCTGGACTGCAGAAAAGAAGTGATGGGCCTCTCTCTGCCCTAGACAAAGCTGAGATCTCACTATAAGTATCTAGATGGGTCTATTTCATGGATAGTGTGATACCTGTTTATATTTCTTCTGCTTATTTGTGTTCATAACCTTTCTAACCTGAACTGCCTGGTCTAAAAATTAGTTCTTTTAAGCTAATCGTGAGTCCCTTTGCCCATATGAAAACAGAACTTCCTGATTTTTTTGTTGTTGTTCACTATAAAGAAGTTCAAGATTTGTAATTGTTATTACCTTTCCTTGTTATTTGGGTCAAAATGGTATATAAGTAATAAAGGTATGCAAAAGTAGATACATTTATAAGTAATAAACGTATTCAAAGGTAGATAGATAGAAGCAGTCACCATGAAATGCCCATTGGATAAAACCACTTACAGTATATGGCAAGTATTATAGTGATAAGCACAATTCAACATAATTCTTATTCAGTTTAAAGTTTTGGACATTTAAGTTTTTTCAAAGGAATTTTCTTTTTCTTTCTTTCTCTCTCTGCCTCTTTCCCTCTTTTTTGCCTGTGTCTATATGCACAAGATGAAAGCAATAAAGACTAATGCTCATTATTCTGGATCATCAAAGCCTGTACATGGTTGGTTAATAGTTAACATACACTGTTATATAATCTTTTGATGGCTACTATAGATAACTCAAAAGCATGTCATTCCCCCTTAAGATCTGGTCCTGAACTTGCACAGAGACCAACTTTCTGTTAACAGTGGTAAGAAAACCTCTGGTGTAACTTCATCCATTTTTAGTGTTAGGCCAGCAATGTTTCTAATTTTGGGGGTAATGGGACTGACTAGAAAGTCAGGTCAGCACCCTTCAAATTTCTCCTTGCCTTAGGCTGAAGAAGAATCATAGTATAGCTTAAAGCATAGACATTTGGGTTTTGAAAATTTTAACTTCTAACTAATTTTAGAGAATTGTCATCAGTCTGCTGTGATAGTTAACATTCTCTAAATCAGATAATATTCATAGGAAAAGGAATTCACATATTTGTCAATATATTATTACCTAAGATCTTATGTATTATGTCTTTTGAAAGTTTCAAAGACAAAGGAAATCCCACTAAAATTTAAACATATTTTTATGGTTTTCAGGATGTCAGATCTCCTTCTTTCCTATTGACAGAGGAGTAAGATTTTAATTAGAGTGAGAAAAAGGTTCTAAAAAATTTTTGGATGTCTGAGTCTTCAAAATATATAAGACATTGAATGTGTTATTTGGTTTGACAGGCACACTGTGGCTGCAGGTCAACAAAAGAGGGTCAGTCTAGTTTTTTTACTTTTCAGACCTGACAGGTAAATAGCCACTGTATTTCTAAAGAAGTTCTTTTGATTTAGAATTCCAAGAGAAGTTGACATTAAAATCTTAAAGCAAGTGACTATCACATGTTTCCAGGAGCTTATGTCAAGATATTTCTACTTATTTAATGTACTATTATAAAGTCAAAGGGACTATATGTAGAAAATACTAAGTTTTCTATTAAAAAAAAAACTATTAGAACTCATAATAAAAAATTTCAGCAAAGTTGTAGGATACAAGGCATAAAACCAATAAGCAAAAATCAATTATATTTCTATATACTTGCAATGAACAACCAAAAAAAGAAAGAAAATTCCATTTACATTTGCATCAAAAAGAATAAAATATTTAGTATTAAATTTAACAAAAGTACTATAAAACTTATACTCTGAAAGCTATAAAAGCTATAAAATGTTGAAAGAAAGTAAAGAAGTCCTTAAAAAAAGGGAAAAAAAAAATCCCATGTTCATGAATCAGAAGAAGCAATATTGTTAAGATGGTAATATACTTGAAATTGAACTGAAGGTTCACTTCAATCTAACTAGCTTCTTTGCAGAAACTAAGAAGCTGATCCTAAAAATCATACGGAACTCAAGGGATCCAGACAAGGGAAGACAATTTTGAAAAAGAACACAGTGAGAGGTCTGATATTTTCCAATTTCAAGATTTACTACAAAGCAACCATAGTTAAAATAATGTGGTACTGACATGAGTATAGGTATATAGATCAATGGAATAGAGTCCAGAAATAAACTCATATATCTATGATCAACTGAACTTCAAGAGGGTACCAAGGTCATTAAATGAGGAAAGAATAGCGTTTTCAACAAAGAGTGCTGGCACAACTGAATATCCACATGCCACAGAATGGATCTAGACTCTTACCTTATACCATACACAAAAACTAACTCAAAATAGGTAAAGACAAAAATAAAACTTAAAACTTCTACAACTCTCAGAAGACGACACAAAAGTTTTCACGACTGGAGATTTAGCAATGTTTTCTTACATATGACTCGAAAAGCACAAATTCCCAAAGAAGAAAAAAAAAGATAAACTGGACTTAAAATTAAAAACTTTGTGCTTCAAAAGATCCTATTAAAAAAGTAAAAAAATGCAGATCAGAGAATGAGAGAAAATACTTGCAAATCATATACCAGAATCTATTGTATACAAAGAACTCTTACAATTCAGTAACAAAAAGGTTATTATCCAATTAAAAACGGGGAAAGGTTCTGAAAAGACATTTCTTCAAGAAAGTATTTAAGTGGCCAATAGTCACAGGACAAGTTGTTCGACATCATTAGAGGAGCTCATTAGATAAAAAGGCAGGGTTATTTTTAGTTCTAGATCAGACACAAGGATGACATGGAGGCATTAGACACTTTGTAAAGGTGACAGAACTATCCTGGATTTTGACATGAGGAAGCAATAAAAAAAAATTAACCTGTAATTTGTGAGTAGGTACTAAGAAACCAATCCCAGAGAAGACAACTGGCTGGGAGGGCAAGAAAGGGAAATGACTATGAGAGGCTGGAAAAAAGAAAGGATTATCTTTAGGAAAAAATTTTTTCTAAGAGATGCCACAGAAAAGAGTGAGAGGAGGAATTCAAAGAGAGAAACTAGTATTATGGTAATCCAATAAATGTAAAAAAAAAAAAAAAAAAAAAAGATCCTTAGTAAATTTGGTGGACAAAGCTTGGCATTATTTGCCAAGTACTATGGAAATGATAGGACGACAAAGTTTGGAGAAATACTGCAATTACCACCAAATATTTCTTGAGTAACTATTATGTGACTGTTATGGAATAGCTTCTTCATTGTGGTTAGAAGAGTTTCAGAAGATGATTATGGCCTTATCTCTACCAGGAGCTTATGTAAGTTTTCAGAAATAAAAATAACAGGTGAGAGTTTGTATCTGATAAATATAAAGCAACCAGAGAACAATTAAATATCAGACATGTGGAACTAACCCCAAGTGGGAGTTCAGAACCAGGAAATGTCAGTGCAAGTTGGAAGGTGCTAAAGATGGGCTCTTGGAGGCAGTCCATTTTCAGACACAGGGAAGAGTAGGATGCTGAAAAGATAAGAGGCTTGTGTTCTCTGAGAAGATCAAAGCAGAACTGCTGGCAGGAGCTGGCAGGAGCTAACAGAGTGTCTGTGGATGACGGGTGCACATGTGCAGGGTCATACAGAAGAGGGGGAAACACAGGTGAATAAGTTACTGCCAAGCCAGGTTTGAGGGGCTCTGAGGCAGAGTTTGTGCTTGTGAAGGAAGGCAGCAGGAAATTCACTACACGGTGTTGAGTAGGGGAATGATATGGCCAGGGTGTTTAAGTACTCTGATGGTCATAAAACAGGTCCCTCAAAGAACTGTTAAAGGCATGTTAAAGGCATTTGTGAGATGAGACACAAAACCAGAGAAGAGACACAAAAATGATTCTCAAACTGGAAATGTGGGCATGGAATTCAGAAGAAAGTTCGGGACTAGACCTGTACAGCTAAACATTACCATTTTCATTTTTCTCTTTTTGATTGTTCTTTTGTGCCCTGTTCATCCCATAAGGCATTTGACTTATTTACATACAAAAGAGCAAAGATGAAGTCAGATAAACTAATAAGGAAATTGGAGCGAGGAAAAACTGGGAAGTAGAATTGTGATGAAGCCTGGAGAGGTGTAAAGATCCCCAAGGGGCAAATGTCAACCAATGCAAATAGAGTGGGTACTTATAGTCTGGATGTTAATTTACTAATTCACTCATTTATTCAACTCCATCTATGGAGCACCTACTATGTGCCAAGGACATGGTGGGGATACACATGATTCCTTTCCTTCCAGAAATCATAATCTAGTAGGCGAGAAGGAGAAGGAGGAGTAGGCAAACATTTGCAGGAGAGTCTTTATGGTCATACACTCAAAGGTCAGAGATGGTAAAGGTGAGCAAAACCAACGAGGACTTAGGAAGGGGATATGGGACGAATGTGAGGACCCACCATACAGACACATCCAAGTGCTGGGAAGCTTATATGAAAGTCAGGGTGGTAGTGTTTCAGGTGAAGAAAAAACCCAAAGGGTAGGGCTACATAGAGAACACGAGCCATAGAAGGATAGGTTGTAAGTTCCCTGAGTTGCCCATGTGATGGCCAAGGAAATTCTACATCAATCGTTTGTCAGATCTGGGGACAAGATTAGACTCCTTTGCAGAGAACTAAGAAGATCAACCATCAAAGAAGGAAGTCTGGGAGTTTCCTTCATGGTGCAGAGGAAACGAATCTGACTAGGAACCATGAAGTTGCGGGTTCGATCTCTGGCCTCTCTCAGTGGGTTAAGGATCGGCGTTGCCGTGAGCTGTGGTGTAGGTCACAGACATGACTCAGATCCTGCATTGCTGTGGCTGTGGTGTAGGCCGGCAGCTACAGCTCTGACTAGACCCCTAGCCTGTGAACCTCCATATGCCACGGATGCAGCCCTCAAAAAAGACAAAAAAAAAAAAAAAAAAAAAGAAGAAGAAGAAAGAAAGAATGAAGAAAGAAGGTAGTCTGACCTCATCTACACTCTGATGTATCTTCAGGGAGAATTGAACCCTTATATAAAAGAAACTATTTTCTTACAAGTACCTGCTATCATAAAGAAACCAAATAAACAGTTTATTAATTAAAAATAATCGAGGATTTTTTAAACATTTAAGTGTTCTTTTTTTTTTTTTCAAGCTTAAATATTTGCATTGTAGTCCATTCTTTCCAACATTTTCTTATCTATCTTATCCAGGGATTATTTGTCACTATGGATATAACCAGACACACATACTTCCTACTAAATTGCCAGTTTTCGGCACATAAATACATGAATTCACAAAGCACTTTCAGAAGTATTTAACTCTTCCAGTGGTAAAGTGAACAGGATTATATGCTTATATGCCCATGACCTTCTGTAGGAAGTCAGACACCAGATTAATTCCTAAACACAATGATTCAAGAAGATAATGTTCTAATTAGAGAACAAGCTGATTTCATACAATTCAGGAGGAATAATACAGGAATTCTTATTTTGTCATAGTGCTATTTTCAATTATTCAATAATGTTGAAGCAACCTGTATTCAAAATGCTTTGACATAAAAGTTACCCCTCTTCTGAGAGTGACACATTTCCAGTTTTTTTTTTTCTATATTTTCCAAAGTGCCATGACTGAGACTTTGAAGAGCCCTCACTCATAACATCTCAGATCAATTCTTGTTTTAAGAAACTTCCAGAGATGAAATTTTATCATCTGTCTTCATTCCTTCTACATTTAACAATATTCATGGTCAGAAAAATTGTCCTTATAGTGAACCTAATTCTCAGAGTTGCAAATTTATCTCATCTTCTTTTTCCGAATTTGGTGGAATTGAGAACCTTTCATATACTCATAAGCTATAATAGCAGCTATTATTTATAATATATTTATATTAATAGCTATTATTTATTGAGCACTTAACTTTGCCACCATATAGTGTAATAAAAGCTTTACACCTTAACTGATTTCATCTTCATACCATGATTAAAAGGTAAGTTTTCATATTGTCCCCATTTCATAGATGAAAAAACTGAAGCTTAGGAAAGTAAAGCCTTACCTAGGATCTCATAACTAATAAGTGACAGAACTGGGACTCAATTGATGTCCTTCTTCTTCTTCTTAATTATGAAGAATTAACTACCTACCTAGAATCCTCCCTTAGTGCTGTCTTTACCACTCCAATTCTTTACCCACTTTTCTAAACTAGTTAGTACCTCAACTTTTTTATTTTTTTAAAGGCTATTTTTATTTATCTTATTTTATTTTATTTTATTGCCTTTTCTAGGGCAGCGCCTGCAGCATATGGAGGTTCCCAGGCTAGGGGTCTAATTGGAGCTGTAGCTGTTGGCCTGCACCAGAGCCACAGCAATGTGGGATCCGAGCCTCATTTTCAGCCTACACCACAGCTCATGCAATGCAGGATCCCCAACCCACTGAGCAAGGTCAGGGATGGAACCCACAACCTCATGGTTCCTAGTCGGATTCGTTAACCACTGCACCACGACGGGAACTCCTCAACTTTACTTTAAATCCTCTCAATGTTTTCCAAATCTACCTTACCAAGAAATACAGATTAAACTTCCCAATAAGGATAATTTTATGGATCTTAATATCTAAATTCCTACTTGAGAATGAATCTTAATTCCATTAATTTCTTAGCAAGAGTGTTCTGTTACTAAATTATAGCTAATAAGCCTCCACAATGTCTAGACCATTCCCAAGAACATAAACTAATACTGAAATGCTTGCTAGTGAATATAGTTATTGTTCACACTCTTTTACACTTACTAGGTTACTTTCACAGATAAAATTGAATATTGTATACATAGGCAACACCTTAGAATAAGAACCAGATTAGTTTTGCTCCCCCTCATACTGGCTGGATTTAACTTAGTAGAGTTATTTGAATTTTATTAAAATCACGTATGTCAGGATGAATACGACATTATGAAACAAAAAAGGAGAAAACCAGAAGGTTTTTTCCATCGACTAAACATCTCTCACAATAAATAACGAAATAAAGACAAAATTAATTGTCTTTTTGAACGAGGTTTCATTTTATACTTAGCTGGTTTTCTCACTAGACCTCCTAGAGTAATACGGCTTCTGATCTGACGTAACTGAACTTTGGTTCCTAACTGAATATGTTCCACTACACGCATTCTGAATACATCAATAGCTCTAATTTTCACTGCCTCCACCACTTCTCGCATACACACTTGGCTGTCAAAAATACAATGAATTATAGGTGGGAATGATACCCATGAATGTAGCAATAAACATCTCTTATGAAGAACTCTGGCTCCCTTTCAAAAACCTTTTATCAATATGGGAATTGAAACATCAGATGTAATTTTATGTGGTCAAATTTCCCCAAGAATTTTGATCAAACCACAGTTTAGCCAGTGGGAGGACATACACTTCAGTTAAGTAAGGAAAGAGACCTTAGGAGTGTCACCTTGGGATTTTCCTTTCACATCAAGAGTCAGAAGAGGTCTCTTTAACCCCACTTCCCTCACCAGTTCCATTTCAAGTCAGGAGAGAAAAGACCAGGTTCCAAAAATTGGCTAATTATTCCAATGAACAGTGAACGAGGAGGAAACTATTTCTAGAACAATGTCATGGCAAACATACTAACTATCCTCCGGAACTGTCAAGGTCCTTCTATGAAACAAATTAAAGCCTTGTTACTCCACTGACACAAATTTCAGCCAGTGTTTGAACTGGTATTTACCCTTTATCTTTCTCCTTTCTCCTTTATCTTTGACTCCTTTATCTTTCTCTTTCAACATTTACGTGATGAGATGAAAAGCTTCAAATTCTGTTTCTAGGTTATAAATATTCCAACCAAAGTATGCTCTATTACACATCACAAGTTTTCAGTTATCAAATCTGTGGACCATTTATCCCAAGCAAATGTACAACTCTATGAAACAGAGCTGGGTTACACTGGAACAGAGACTGGCTTTACCAATAACTGTTGTCCTAGAAGTGATGATGTTTACAGCGGTGGAGAAGGACTCTTACGTGACTGGAAATCCTTTGGATTGTGCTGTATGTGCACATCCTCAGAGTGGCTCTTCTGACAGAGCTCAGTTTTCCCCAAACTCTAGACATGATACTCCAAACAGGTTGTGGGGAGCCAGCTCTTAATGGTACAATATGGCGAGAGATCCTTGGCAGGGCTTCTACCACCAAGACCTGCCAAAAGTATCTCACACAGTATTTGTGGAGGGCATGGAATTTCTGGAACTTCTGCAGAAGCAGAAAGTCCTCTGAGCTTCAACGAAGTTAGGGATTCTGTAGCCTTAGAGAGCAAGGTTTGGTAGCTCCATCAGGATAAAACTGAAGAGAAGACACACAGGGGCTCCTAGGTGCTCCTTCTGGTAGCACTGTAAGTGAATAAGCCTCTCTCTCCATCAGGAGGCTGGCTGGCGATGCTTATTTTTATTGGGATCAGATTGGCCACGGATTTGTACCTGAAAGCCTCTATTTCAATTATATTTGGTAAAGATATTTTTGGTAATTATAACTTATGTATACCTTTTCAAAAATGATCTCTGGTTTAGTTCCAGTATTACCAGAATTCCAGGATTTTTTTTTATAACTATTGCTCTAATAGATACTATTCTAAATTAAAACACCAATGAAAAAACAAATTCCACCTTACTGAATTTGAATACAAATTTCCATCTTACTGAAATAGCAGTAACTAAATTTATTTCCTAGGACCAGATTCCCCTAGCAACTATCTCTTTTTCTATGCGAAAAGTTACCTAAACTTGAAATAAACTTAAACTTAAGAGAAGGAGATAAGCTCACTCTACCTATCTATCTATTTATATCTCATAGCTTGCATTTTACATATATTTTCCCTTTGTCTGAAAAAAATGTAAATTACTAGTATCTGAAGTTTTGGTTTAGAAAATAAATTTATCATTCTTAAATGATAGTTATAATAAGAATGTTAAGATGCAAGAGAAGCACACTTAAGCAGCCTCTTTGGAAGCAGCCCTTCCTATTCAAATTTAGCCAGAGCATTCGGCAAATATAAGCAGCTTATTTTCTAGCTTTCAGTCTCTGAGGTTGTTTACTCAATTCATAGAATCATAGAATTTTAATGTTGGAAGAGACTATGGGAATTATCTAGTCCAACCTCCTCATTTTGAAAGAAAATTGAGATCATTCTTTTGCTGTGCACCCAGCCAAAATTAAAAGTATAATTCAAAAAAACAAAACTTGTATTTATATATTTAGGCTTCTAAGATACCTGTTGCTACAAATAAAATTCCATTTCCAAAGTCACAGAAACTTCCATTCCACTTGTCTTATAATAAAACTGCATCTTGTCCTTAGATAAAGTCACCACAAGAGAACTCAAAATGGTGTCTAAATAAGAGTCTAACTGATGCTGAGTGAGAAATGGTAGTGTCAGAATCAACCAGACTCTAAGCACCTCTAAAGCAAGGCTTGTATCTTACCTCACTTCACAGCCCTTACAATGAGCAGAGTACCTATTGCAGGTTTGTTTTGTTTTTTTAATGTGTTGATTGATTGAATGAATGAATGATTGCTCTAAATATTAGGGTAGCAAAGTGAACATGAGGTGAAGCAAAGCATGAAAATCCTTCCTGGGCTGGTTTGTGTTATTCAGTTTTGCTTTGGGGTGTTTATCAGCTCTTAGATTCGCAGTGGTTTGTCATCACAGGATTTTACCTGAAGTTCTTACAAGAATAGGTACCACCCTTACAGATTTCTATTCTTAATGCTCTAAAAGTGTATTGGAAACAGTCCAATAGCAGCAGGACTGAAAGCAAACCTGCCATTAACTGAAGACATTTCGAACCTACATAACCACTTACACGGCCCTCCTTCTCTTTCCACTTTAATTTAAGCCTATTTCACCACAGAATCGTACAGTCATTTAAACCAAATGTCGCTGTTTGGAATTCAAACAAACAGGAAGACTTACTCTATCCAATATGCTCCCAGTCTCACCTCAGTTTTTCTCAGTCCAAATGAAGCTATAGGAATTTGAACGTCTTACCATCCAGATGGTCCACGTAACAATACACATCGTAAGTCTCATGGGGAGCACGGAATCCGTAGGTCCTGACTCCTTCCTTCCCCATCATATCTCCGTAACAGCCTTCTCGGGGAGTCCGGATGGGATATCTGGGGAAACAAAGGACTAGGAAGTAGCACTTTATTCTCACTCTCAAATGAATGAAATAAAGCTGGTTGCCCTCAGACTGCTCACCTAACAGTCTGATCAGACAGCCAGCCTGCATCACATTGCTCAAATCCGTCTTCATAGGCGGCATGGAGCTGCTCTGGGGTTGCTATGACTGCTCCGATATCCAGACAAGCCTTCTGTGCAGCCTCAAAATTCAGAGTGTACCTGCTCGTCGCTGCCCTGTAGTGAAACACAACTCCTGCAAAGATAGGAGCAAAGCATTATGGGCATGGCCAAGTCTCCTACTGTACTGTGCAGTTTCTCACTGCAGCAACAGGTCAAATGACTCGCCAACGTGGTAACAACATCATGATACTTCTTTATTGGGACTTTATATAGCATTAGGCATGCTGATGGTGATCTGAGGAGGCCCAGAAATACTGTACATTCAGGTGTCCCATTCTGGCCCATTAGGGAGTTTCCTAGCTGGGAATTTTCTGTTCCCACACAAACCATCTGAGAAAAATATTTAGGCCACTGAATCCCAAATGGTGACTAGTTGTCCCAATTACAGATAGTATTCAGGCTATCATAGGGACCCTGGACAACTAAAGGGATTAGGTGCCTCAGAATATACAAAGCATTCAGGGGGCCACAAAATCAACTTTTGCTCCATGTTTTTACTCAGGGCCAACTCAGCAGCACAAGGAACCTTCACCAATACCGCATCTCCCAAACATGAAACTTGGAGAGATTGACTTTCAGAGACAATGTACTGAAATGGAAAAAGACACTGGACTATGCATAAGTGAGAAGGCTTATTCCAATCCTTAACTTACTCCTCAATCATATGTAAGCCTTCATTTCCTCCCCCATAAAGTGAAACTAATATTTCTTTTGTTATTTGATGCATATGTAGGTCAAGTTAGGGAAAGGATTTTAAAATGTTGGATAGACTACTATGATAAGTGTTTATCATCTTCACTACTTGATCTGCATAACTTAGGGTCTCTGGCAGGGCAGTTAAAATGTATGATTTTTACCCCAAAGACAGCCTGAAATAAAGTCCTCCAGATTCCTGGATAGAAGCCAGATATCCTGGCATGTGCCTCAAATTCCATTTTGGTGTATTTTATGAGTTGCATAAACTAGTGGTCCTTGAACTGTGTGCTCCAGGGGGGTCAAGAACTGTCACAGGCCTGAGGAAAGAGCAGCTGAGGGGATGGAGCATTGGTCCCCTTTCCCACTTCAGCAAGAGTGTCTCCATTTTTAATTGGAGAAAATATGGTGACTGGTTTTCATAAGACAGCAAAGTGAGTCAAGCTAATGTACCTGGGCAGTCACTGGAAAATAGAAATTGGGGTAACTGGGGTTTATGGATGAGAATTTATTGAATCATGTACTTAAGACCATGTTTTGGTTATGAGGAGTTAATCTGGGTTTCCAAAATACCTTCACTCTCCTTTTACTCCTAGTAATTTCCTGGAGTTGACAACAGTCTTTCTCTCTCAGAGCCTGACTTCTAGCTGTAAGCCTGTCTCCCACATGCTTATCCTTAGATTGTCTCTCTCTTCCAAAACAAGTGTCAATAAAGTATCTACGGGGGACAGTCCAGCCATGTAATAAATAAGCACCTCTCATCAGTGTCAATACAAAAAGACCTGCACAGGCACCAAGCAGATGCACTGACATCTGTCATTCATTTTCACATTACTGCTACTGCAAAGAAAAAAGCTGATCAAATGCCCTTTTAGAAAATCTGCATCTTGATAGAACAACTCTAAAATTACTAGGAAGTATATATGGTGCTATCTAGTCAGTATGAGACAGAGTTTATAATGACTCTGAGTAGTTTGAAATTAGTCTTATGTTGATCAAAGCTTCAAAAAGCCTTCTTGGTAATTAAAAATCTTCCTTGTGCACTGAAGATTTGGCAGTCAGGGGGCACAAAGGGGCCTCTGGGACCAGGGCAGGGAGTATCAGGCTGTATAAGTATCTGCAATTGTTGGGATAATTTGAAGACCTCCTGGGGCTAAGGAGATTAAGTGGAGGATTTTCATTGTTTCAGAGGGGAAAGAGGCAAATCCATTGCTATTTTTTTAATGATAAAAATTGTAAGGAGCTGTTAAACTCCTTTGGGGATTTTAAAAATATATACATATTTATAAACAATTATATATAATATGTATCTAATACTACATATACATGTACTTTACACTATACAAAGGATTATATACATCAATCTATATCTCTCTGTATGTATGTATGTATGTTCCAGCATACAAAAAGAGAGAGATCAGTAAAACAAAGCAATCCTAAGCTAACCAAAGTAAACAATAAACAGGTGAAAAGAGCAAAGAGCTCAGGATATTTAGTGGATGCCTGGAAAACATAAAAATAGATTTACAGAAGAGAACAATAGATTCTGAATGTACAAGGATGTTCAGAAAGTTAATTTGTCACATCTGAAATTCAAAGTATTTCCTTTTGGCTACACAAGAAAGAATTTCAATAAAACCCTTTGTATATATTTCTGAAAGGTAAATATTTTATAGGGAAATGGAGGGTTAGAAGAAAAATCTGTTTCATCATGTCTGGGTATTAGAATTTTGCTTAATAACTTGCCAAAATATTCTGCTTCCAAGAGCTATGGCCTTATGTGTGTACCCAATTAAAGCAATTTTTCTTTGCTTTGTCTCCTAACCTAAATTCAAATGACATATAAACCACCACTGAAAGGGGGTGAAAACTGTCTCATAGCAAGACTTAATAGATAACAACCAGTGTACTGGCCTTAAAAAAATTCTCCAAGTTCTTCTTTTGATCCAATTCAAATATTTATTGAGTCCTAGTCTTTTCAAGGCACTCTATGTACCATGAAACTTATCAGGTGCCTTATTTCTTCAATGTAAGTTGATATAATTTATATTTCTTAAAAGCAAATTCAACCATTTTAATAGTCATATGAGAACAATGAGAAAAAGGAAGAAAAGTGTGTGCGTGTGTGCATGTATGCATGTATATGCATATACACACTCCTATAAAAATTAAAACAAAATGTAGATCAGCCTTTACAGTCTTAGAAAATAATCACTGATAGGTCTCAATAATGAAATAACTAATGATCCTTGAGCTACAAACACATATGAACATACACCCCCCCCACCCCACCCCCCACATATATATATGTATTCATTATATCTAGTATAAAAAGGCACCTTCCTTGACACCAGAACAAAAAACAGTTCATTTTTGGTGGAAGACATGGACTGTTGAGGTGAGTGATGTCTTTCCCCGTTGTCTAAACCCTGAACAATGGCTACTTTCTTTTTTTTTGGTCTTTTTAGGGCCACACTAGGGGTTGAATCAGAGCTCTAGCCGCCAGCCTAATGCCACAACCACAGCAATGCGGGTTCTGAGCCCCATCTGCAACCTACACCACAGCTCACGGCAATGTCGGATCCTTAGCCCACTGAGCAAGAGCCAGGGATTGAACCCGCGTCCTCATGGATACTAGTGGGGTTCATTAACCACTGAGCCACAACAGTAACTCCAACAATGGCTACTTTTGAATATTGTTTCAACACACTTCTGAACCAGGTATCATGTTATGCCAGCTTCTTACAGATTCCCAAAGCCTTACCATCCACAGCCAATGACACGGAGTCTTGTGTGTCTTCTATCCCATACATGACATCACAGCGGTAAAGGCCTGCATCACTGGCAAGGAGTTTGACCATGGTGAGTGAGGCATCGCCCACGTCCTCCGGATGTGTAGGCACCGACACTCTTCCTTTGTAGCCCTGACCAATCTTGATATTCCCATTTTGGGCCACAAGAACAGTAGTCTCCTTTAAATCTTTTCCGCTCTTGTCCAATTCAATCTTAGACCATTTAATTCGGAGAAATTCACTGGTGGTGTTGTAACTGGGTGGTAAGGTAGGCATAGTTGAAAAATGACAAGGTAGGTTGACTTTTCCAGAGAGGGAGCCCTTGACAGGTGGGCTTTTTTCCACTTTGACTAGAGGAAAGAGAAAATATCAAATTAGCAACTTGAGTCTATTAAATATGTGAAAGGATAAGAAGCCTTAGAAGGATTTGGTTACATCTTCAATATGTGAAATAATTAGAATGGCTGTATATACAAACAATAGTACACAATTTCAGTGATGTTTTATAACAAAGACAGGGATTAATAATGCACATTTTTCATGTGTTAAAAATATGGCATTTATTTTATTTTATTTATTTCTTTTTATGGCTGCACCTGAGGCATATGGAAATCCCCAAGCAAGGGGTTGAACTGGAACTGCAGTTGTAGGCCTACACCACAGCCACAGCAACACCAGATCCGAGCCACATATGTGACCCATGCTGTTTGCAGCAATGCCAATCCTTAACCCACTGAGTGAGGCCAGGGATGGAACCTGCATCCCCATGGAGACAATGTCAGGTTCTTAACCTGCTGAGCCATAATAAGAATGCCAATGGCTCCAATAGCAAGTTAAAGTATTTGTAACTTAGTATTTAATACAAACAAAATAAGTGATAAAATAGGGCAAGTTTAGGAAGGTAAGCCATCAAGGGCAAGAGACTAGTCTCAGCAATAAAGATTTAAAAGACTGGACCAAAGAGCAGGTGAAATACAAATTTAAGTCTACAGGTCAGAAGATGGAAAAATGGGCAACTGCCACATTACTTTAGAGGAAATGAAAACAAAACTCAAAGGGGAAGTGAAACTTTAAAAAGGATTTCAGTAAACTGGAGCAGAAGTAAGTCCAACTTGAAGGACCCTCTATGGTTCAGTGTTTGAACCGAAGACTATCACCAGAACGACAAATCCTCCTGCAGTCTCTCTGCAGTGAAATATTACCTTTCAATTATATCCTGGGGGGAAAACCTGGCTTCTCCTCCCCTAAACCCTCCTGAAGTGTTAATCTACAGAATGCCTTTTTGTTTTTTTGTTTTTTGCATTTTTTTTTTTGTGCCAAGCCTGTGGAAATTCCCGGGCCAGGGATCAAACCTGTGCCACAGCAGTGACAACACCAGATCCTAAAATTTCTAGTCCAAGAATGGCTTTCTGTTTAAGCCCTTAAACCTTTTTTTTCTTTTTTTCTTTTTTTTTGCTTCTTAGGGCCACACCCACAGCGTATGGAAATTCCCAGGCTAGGGGTTGAATTGGAGCTACAGCTGCAGCTGCTGTCCTATGCCACAGCCACAGCAACACGGGATCTGAGTTGTGTCTGCAACTTACACCACAGCTCACGGCAATGCCAGATCCCCAACCCACTGAGCGAGGCCAGGGATGGAACCCGCAACCTCATGGATTGGTTTCCACTGTGCCACAATGGGAACTTCCTAAGCCCTTAAACTTTTAATAAGAGTATACTGAGTACATCTTAGCCCCATTACATGCAAAAGAAACATTCTTTCACTCTTACAGGAATCTATACCTTTCCTCTCCTTATACCATCTTCTAGTCTCTACTAGTTGGCCAGACAATTTGTTGGTACTAATAGAAACAATTATTAATGCAATGCACAAGGAACTCTCAGTTCATGCATATGCAATGAACCATAATAGTAACTCCTAAGTGGAGTGAAATAATGTTTCTTCTTTTTTTTTTGTCCTTTTTAGGGCTGCACCCACGGCCTATGTAGGTTCCCAGGCTAGGGGTCTAATTGGAGCTGTAGCCGCTAGCCAAAGCCACAGCCACGTCTGAACGGATCTGAGCCGAGTCTGCAACCTACACCACAGCTCATGGCAACACTGAATCCTTAACCCACTGAGCGGGGCCAGGGATCCAACCCGCAACCTCATGGTTCCTAGTCGGATTCGTTTCCTCTGTGCCATGACGGGAACTCCAGAAATAATGTTTCTTAATTAACAAAATGATGTGTGTCTAACACTTAGTGTGTTAGTGGTCAAAAGTATTAGTAACATGCATCTCAATATGCACACACATCAGAAATGATACAGATGTCAGTGTAGCCCTATAGGTTCAGTTGGGGATAAGGCATTTTGAAAACCACAAGAAGATATTATGAAGATACTATGCTCTTTAAAAAAAAAATGTTCCTTATTGCTGAAGATTAAAATTGAACTTCAAAAAAACTGGATCCCACTAGGGAGATGAAGACAACACAAAAATATGCATTTTTGCCAAGAAAGGGAGTCCTGAGAAGGTGTGGAAATTCTATGATCTAAAAATCTCCTAATTTATATTCATCATATGTTCTAGGAAATTCCATTTCCCTTCCTTCCTGAGGCATTATTAGATGATTAGCTTTACAAATAAAATACTGCTTTTTAAATGGCAAATAAACATCTTTATTATCAACCCTAATTATGGTATAAATTATAAGACTCTTTAGCACCTCCTTAAAAATGAGTTTAAGATAAGTGACTTTTTGTTTGTTTGTTTGTTTGTTTGTTTGTTTAGTGCTGCATCCGCAGCATAGCATATGGAGGTTCCCAAGTTAGGGGTCCAATCAGAGCTGTAGCGGCTGGCCTACACCACAGTCACAGCAATGCCAGATCTGAGCCATGTCTGTGACCTACACCACAGCTCACAGCAAAACTGGATCCTTAGGCCACTGAGCGAGGCCAGGGATCAAGCCCGTGTCCTCATGGATGCTAGTCAGAGTTGTTTCTGCTGAGCCACAACAGGAACTCCTAGGATAAGTGAGTTTTAATCCTTTAATATTTTTTACTAAAATATAGCTCTTTTCACAATTTTAGGGGAATAAGGGAAGATATGAGATTCAGACCAATCTATCCAATTGGGAGGCTTCTGAGACTTAGAGAATTGCTCAATAACTGTGTTGTAATGAAAAGATATAGTTGAAGAAAATTATGTCAAAAGGTAATTTCCCAAGGGTTATTTATTGTTCTGGGTGTTTATAGATACAAGAAAATTAAAAGCTTCAGTTGGATATAAATATATACACATCTCATTTAGAATCCAGTCCTAACAACAGGATTAACAAAAAGCTGTGTGACCAAGTCTTTTGTGTACAGAATCTTGGGTCTTAATCACTGGGTAAGTTTACCAAATCCAAATATTTTAAGAAAGAAATTTCGTAGCTCAGAGGATAATGTTTATAGATTATGCATGTTTAAAAAAACTCAGCTACATCTAAGATTTGTCTCAAATTCTGACAATACAAGAAATAAAAATGAATGCTAACAAAAAGTTCACTATATCTGCCAGATAGTTTGTGGTCTAAATGAATATAGTAAGGCAGAAATCTCTAAATAATAAATGATAAATTACCTTTTATTCTCTGTTGGTAAATTCCGTAGAGCAAAGATGATGTAAATCCTATCTACACACTTTGATCAAACACATACAAAGACTTTGGCCAAATAAATGTCAGAGCAAAAATGGGGATCTATCACCATCTCAAGTGATAACTATCACTCTCTTCTTCATTCATTTGCTTATAACTATGCATGACTCTGTTTATCGATATTAGATATTAGGGGACTATCCAACTAACTAGGATCAATGCTAGATAATCAATATAAAGTGTACAGTTAAAGCAAAGAGCTCTTTATGCATTAAAATAAAGCCAATAACCAAGAGACAAGGTGTTTATTAAAGTTAGTTATTGACTTTTGAATGCCTAGACAGAAACACAGAAAACCTTAAGATGCAAATATATGTGTTGACTCAGCAAGTTACTCTTCTGCAGTTCACTGTGAACCTGGTGAATCTCTTTCATATGGAGCTTACATCTTCAGTGTTTACCCTTCATATGAAAAAGTAAAAATTCTTCTGAATTTAGCTCCAAAGTAATGGCATCTCTTAATAGCAATGACAGATTTACAAAGAATTGGATGCTTGGGGTAAAGTACAACACAGTGGTTGAGAGCATGGGTTGTGGAGCCTGACTGCCTGGGTTCAATTCCAGGGTCCATCACTAAATTGCTGTCTGATCTTCTACCTTAGCTATGTCTTCAAACCTTTTGGTGCTTCGGTTTCCTCATCTACTACATGGGGAGAATAAAAGCGTCTGTCTCATTGGAGAGTTAAGATGAAGAAAAGTAACAAAGTAAATAAAATACTCAGAAAGAGGTCTCACATGTAGAAATCACTCAGTATTGTTAGCTATTATTACTATTTTAAAATACCACCAAGGAGCCATACTATGAATGTTTGTGTCCCCGGTTTGTATGGGTTCTTTCTTTAAGTGGAGGGATGGTTGCCCTGTTCCTCAAGGTTCTCCCGTTACTCTCTCTGTAATTTCCTTCTACTGCTACCCACCCCAAACAAGTCCCTTTTCACTATCTCTTTTCTATTTCCTCCTTTTTCACTTGGTGCTGTTGTCCTTTCCTCTCTGTGACCTTCACCTTTACTTCCTGAAAATGCTGAAGAAGATAGCTCCTGGGAGGTTAGATTGGTGAAGCCTACACTCTGATGACCATCTAGGTCACTCATGGTATTCACACATTGTTTGTTTATTTATTCACTTACTCAACACCCAAGTAATTAAGTGCCAGCAGTGTGTCAAGAACTCTGCTAGAAAATGAAAAACAGTTCTCTTAAAGCTACAGTCTATTTGGGAAGAACAACTTATCATAAGTGAGTGGTATGGACTATAATAGCACAAGGTACAATGGGAACATAGAGAAAGGGCTTCCACATTGGCTGGAAATGGAATGAGAGGTGGGGAAGTGAGAAGTCAGATGTCTCAGAAGTCAGCTCATCCTGAATTCCTCTCTTGCCCTCACCACACCATGTCCAATCCATCCATTGGTCTGAATCCTCCATCTCCACATATCCAGTTCATTTCTCTCCAGCTCTCCTGTCACTACCTGATACAAGCTCCCCATTTCACACATTGGGGACCACAATGACCTCCTAAATGACCTTCCTGCTGCTGCTCTTGCTCTCCTACAACCAAATCTACTTAGAACAGCAAACATTGAAGACATTCATCAATTGTCTTTCACCTGGTGAAACCCTTCTGCATTTCCTTCGGTGTTTCCTGTTAAAATGGGAATAAAATCTAGTCATTTTTCAAGCCTGCAAAGCCCTAGATGGATAAGAGATGTAACAGTGGTAAAGCTCTCACACTCCCAGGACAGTGTGAATTTTTTCCCAGTTCTGCTACTCACTGGTTGTGTGACTTTGAGCAAGTTGCTTTAGTTCTCTGTACCTCAGTTTCCTCTATATCGCACCTTGGTAATGAATGTTTCAAAAAGCTAATGCTAAGCCCTGAAAACTGTTCCCCATCATAGGAAGCTCTTTTCTAATTGTTAGATATTGTTACTATTTACATGAACTGATCTCTGCCTCTCTGTCTGTACCTCCTGCTTTCTTCTGGATCATCGCTCTCCAACTACAGTGACTTTTCTGTTGCTCAAACTCACTACATTTCTTCCTAACTTGGGCTAACTTGGGCTAGCTGGCTCCTCCTCTTCATTCCCATGTCCGTTTAAGTATTACTTTCTAAAAGAGACCTTACCACCACCCCTCCGCCCTATTCCATTCTCTATGATGTCACTCTGCTTTATTTTCATCAATCCAAAAGCACTTGGATTGTTTACTTGTTTATAGCCTGTCTCGTGTAACTAAGGAGATTAAGTTTAATGACATCCAAGACAATATATGACTCATCCACTGATCTCTCTCCGGAGACCCAGACTAGTATCTAGCACATCAAATGTAGTCAACCAATACTGTCAATGGATGGATAAATGACTGCATAGGTGGAAGGATGGATGAGTGAACAGATGGAGTGAAACTTAACCTGTGACTCTTAAGAATGAACTGAAGTGGAACTGTAAAGAAAAAGAGAAGGCACTGCCAAGCAGAAGGAACTGCATGTGAAAAAACAGGGAATAAGAAGGTCTATGAATGGAATTGTAAATTATTTCAGTGATTCCAAAGCACAGAGTAAGTGTAACAAAGAGGTAGAAGCTGAGTCTGGAGAGACTCCAGATGGGAGCAGACCACTGAAACTCAACAGTATCTTTCTTAATGGACCAGAGTTCACGAATTTGGAATCGCAGAACACTCATTAGGTGGATATATAATTTAAAGCTAAAAAAAAAAAACCCAGTGCATGTGTATGTATTCAGTTACAAAAGGGGTGGGGGGTAGAATGAAGAGGGAAAAAAGAAATGGAGATGGAGGCTAAAACTTGGCTCTCAGTCTTTTCTCCATCTACTTTTCTTTGTTTTGTTTTGGATGCACCTGCAGCATGTAGATGTTCCTGGGCCAGGTGACTGAACCTGTGCCACCGCAGTGACCTGAGGCACAGCAAAGACAAAACTGGATCCTTAACTGCTGGGCCACCAGGGAACTCCTCTATCTTCTTGACTTTTTTCAAACTCTATCCTCCTGAATATTTGATAGTCTTTTTTTTTTTTTTTTTTTAGTGTAGGAAAGTTCTTGCGTGGAGATGGGGAAGTTGGAATTGAATGTTTGATTATCATAGGGGAATCTGTCGGGGGATGGATAGACTGGGAAGATGGGTGTAACATACACATGCTACTGTATATAAAATAGATAATTAACAAAGACTTGCAGTAAAGCACAGGAAAATCTTCAATATTCTGTAATAACCTACATGGGAAAGAAGAAGGGATATATGTATATGTATAAATGAATCATTTTGCTGTACGCCTAAAATGAATACAACAGTGTAAGTCAACTATGCTCCAACAAAATTTTTTAAAAATATGCCCAATGCCACATATAAGCCTTTTTGCACAGTCTGAAAGTAATCTGGGAAGTTACTGAAAGCCACTTTTTTTTTTTTTTTTTTTTAAGGGCTACACCCATGGTACCTGGAGGTTTCCAGGTTAGGGGTCAAATCAGAGCTACAGGTGTTGGCCTATGCCACAGCCACAGCAACACTGGATCCAAGCCGCATCTGCAACCTACACCATAGCTCACAGCAATGCCAGATCCTTAACCCACTGAGTGAGGCCAGGGATCGAACCTACAACCTCATGGTTCCTAATTGGATTTGTTTCTGCTGCACCATGATAGGAACTCCCCACTTGCTTTTTTAATATGCTGTTCATTATTTTGTTATGATTGATTTACTTAAAAACTACTGTTTTCAGCCTAATAATACTTTAGCTAACAGTGTTCAGAAATGAATAGATGAAGAATTAACCCTATGTTTTATAATTCTATATTCCCATCCCATCCCTTAGTACTTCAATTTTTACTTCAATTACTCTTAACGAAATTGTTACCACACTTACTTTTTTTTTTTTTTTTGGCCAAACCCAGGTCATGCAGAATTTCCTAGGCCAGGGATCAAACCCGTGGCACAGCAGTAACCCAAGCCACAGCAGTGACAACACTGGTCCCTAACCCAGTAGGCCACCAGGAACTCCCACACTTACCTTTATGTAGCGCATGAACTGCTATTAAGGTAGAGCACATCCATAAGATGCTCTTTATAGTTATCAACATCTTGTCCTAGAAGTGAAGAGAAACACAAAGTAAATCATAGGCATTCAGGTTTGTGGGAGGCCAAAAATCACATGCTTATTTGGGCATCATATGCAACAAGAGTACAAGACACAGCTCTCTTAGATTGTAAAAACAGGAGGAAACTTGCAATAGGAGAAGTTGTCCCAACACTTTAATTATTAGTTTGACTCTCGCCCAATGTGGTAGTTACCAAAATAATTCCAGAACCCAATTTGGGGACATACAACAATGCGAATGTGTGGGGCAACCACAACGGGGTAGGCTGTTAGAAGAACAATATAGACCACAGCCTAAGTAACTAGTGGCTAGGAGCTTTCACAAGGAGGGAGGGGCGACCACAAAATCTATTTAGAAACAGGAAGTTGGTCATAGATGGAACAAGAGAAAATAGGGAAGCAGTAGGGAGAAATGTTGAAAGCAAGGGATTTGCATCAAATGTGAGGTAGGAGGAAAGTGGTTGGTGGTTCATGCACATGGTCCAGAACAGAGACCAAGGTCCTCAGCAGGCTTTTTAAAGCACAGACTCAATTTAGTTTCTAGGGGGCTGAACAAACAAAACAAATGTATTATAAGGAGTTGTTAATTACAGAAAAGGCCAGGGCTTGCCATGAGTTTTAAAGCAGTTCCAACTGTCTGAAGGGTAAAGAATGAAAGAAAACACCCTGTACTAAGAGTGAAGAAAACTCTGCCCTGGCTTTGCTATTAATCTGTTGTGTGACTTGGGGGAAGACATTTAAAAATCTAGGTCTCTGAATGGTCCCTTCCAGCTCAGATTTCTATATAGCTATCATTATGGGGAGGATAAGTGCCATTTTGGGGGACCATCTAGAAATCAAAGAGCCAGCCTCGAAAGAAATGCAGAAGACTTATTTGATCTCCATACTTGTTTCCTTGTCAGTTACATTTAGAACTGCTCCATAACAGCCATGGCTGGTTGGCTACCCAGTAGCCATTCCTCTCTTTTCTAACAAAACTCTGATTCCATTCTGCCATCTACCTCCTTCACAAAGCCATAGAACCTGGGTCAAGCCCCAGCCCTAGGGGATGATCCTGATTATTCTAAGTCAGTTACACTGATCCTGTTTCTTCTACCAATGAGTGGTTTTGGAGTGAGTGTACGATGCAATTTTGGCCAGTGAAATGTGAGAGGATCTCGCAGGGGGTGGAGGGTTTGCTCCTGCGAAAACTATGCGCATTTTAAGAAGGAAAAAAAAAAAGGAAGAGATGGTTGCTTTTCTTCACAGGACTTTATCAAGATAGGATATATCTCTTGGAACTGCTGTATCCACCTTACATCCATGAATATATAAGCTAGCCTCTGGGATTAAGCTGAGAAAGAAGCAGGAGAGGAAGGGATGAAGTGCTCAGGCATTAGACCCACAGCCAGATATATCCTCAAACCTTTTCTATGAGATAATAAATTCCTCTATTATTTAAACTCAAAAAAATCAGGGCTTTTTGTTATTTGTATCTAAAGGCATCCTAACTGACACATATTTGAGTTGGTACTCTAAGTAACTTCCTTAGAAAATATCTAGGGAGTTCTCATCGTGGCTCAGTGGAAACAAATGCAACTAGTATCCACGAGGATGTGGGTTCGATCCCTGACCTTGTTTAGTGCATCGGAGATCCACCATTGCCGTGAGCTATGGTGTAGGTCACAGATGTGGCTCGGATCCCGTGTTGCTGTGGCTGTGGCGTTAGCTGGCAGCTGTAGCTCCAATTTGACACCTAGTCTGAAAACTTCCATATGCCATGAGTGTGACGCTAAAAAGAAAAAGAAAAGAAAAGAAAAGATCTACATTCTGCATTATTTAGAAAACCCAGATTAAAAAGAAGTAAATGCTATAACAATCCAAGTCCAATACGGGCTCAAATTCAGTTTCCTAAGTAATGACAGCTATTTCTTTTTCCTTGATATTCTTCCCCATTTGATTATTTTACATGTCTTGAAATAAGTGTTAGAACCTTTAAAATAAAATTATAAATTTCTATATATTTCTTGAAGACCATTTTTTACTTAATATATTATATATGTCACATTTTTCATAAATAGGCCATTTGACAGCTCACAATGAAAAGAATATAATTGAAAATCCTAAATTAACCTAGATAATTAAGTTTATTATTTATCATATAATTACTGACATAAGCTTACAGATGTTGTTAAAAACTGGGAAATTAGGTTTATACATTTCTGGATTTTTTGTAAGATATACAGCAAGCCAGAAGTATATACCTATACCTCAATACTATTACACTAGTTCAGGGAAAAATTAAGATATCAACTTCACATATCCTAAAGTTTCCAGCAAAATGAAATTTTAGACTGTATTATACAATGCTATTAAAGACAATGCATTCCATGATTACTAACTGAATCCAAATAAGAAACCTTTTTTTAATTATGCTTATAAACAATAATTCCCCATTGTCCTTCAAGAAAAATTGTTCTTTTTTTTCAGGAAATTTTTATAACCATCATTTTAAAAGTCTGGGCTCCATTGCCACATAACTCTGAATTCAAGTTCTGAATCCTCTGCTTATACTCTGTGGTTTTTGGGTAAGTTACTAACTCTCATTTCTGGTGGCAATTTAATAGTGAGAAGCATAACCTAATTATTGGCATAACTGTGAGAGCTGATAAAATAATAATTGAACTATAGCTCTGTAACACACTCTATATTCAATACTCAATATTTACTATTAAAATTTCTAATTCAAGCTTTCTTTTTCTTTTTCTCTTTCTTTTTTTGCCTTTTTAGAGCCTCACCCACAGCATATGGAGGTTCCCAGGCTAGGGGTCAAATCAGAGCTACAGCTGTCAGTCTACACCACAGTCAGAGCAACACAGGATCTGAGTTGTGTCTGCAGCCTACACCACAGCTCATGGCAGCTCTGGATCTTTAACCACTGAGCGAAGCCAAGGATCAAACCCATGTCCTGATGGATGCTGGTCAGATTCATTTCCACTAAGTCACAACGGGAACTCTGAATTCAAGCTTTCTACCACTGTTCTCTTCCTGGTTTTATATCATTAACAGTAAAAAGAAAAGTAGTTAAAGCTCTTGGATTTGAAAATAATAACTGAATTACCACTATAGTTGTGTATAACTTTGGGTTTACAGTATATCACTCTTTAAGTTATTGCTATGTCCTTTAAATCATTACTTAGAAATGTATGTTATCTCCTATATGGAACAGTAGGCTTCTGGAAGGCAAAACCAGTATCATATTCAACTTACTAATTCCCACAATCTTTCTAAAGTGTTGACTTCAGAGTAAACCATTGAGGGAGGTTTGTTGACCAAATGAATGACCAATCCTCCATTTCCTCTTTAGAAACATTCTCTGAAGTGTCAACAAACTCTTTAAACATGAGTGAGTAGGCTAAATAACACCTGAAATATATTTGGTATTTACTGTGACTCAATAATATCTGATGTTTGTTGACATCTAGAGTGTCAGATCTTGCAACAAAACCAGAGGAGGTGTAATCCTAACCAGGAATGAGTCTTCAGCATCCTAATTTCCTATCCAAGACAGATATTCCAAAGTCTAACTCTTTGTGTCATACTTTCTCCTTATAAAAGTGCCTCTTTTTTTTTTTTGGATATGGGGTGGGGAGATAATCCTTCATCTAAATAACAAGTATACTCATCACTTGCCCAAGAAAGACTGTCCCTAAGACAAGGCTTAGGGGAGGAAGCCAGTGCATTAAAAGAACATGAGAAGATCACTTATGTTTTAAACATATTTGCACAAATATGTCTAAGTAAACTGCCAACATTTAAAAATCAGAGTGTTCACACTAAGTCCCAGATCTCTGACTTCATATGGAAAGTCAGATCTAGCAGCTCTAGGTCCATATTCTGGCTGGCCAATCATCAGCACTAAGCAAGTGGCAGCCTCTGGCCTTGATTCTGTGCACTCAGGATTATCACTGGCCCCACTTTGCCTCTCATCCATTTCCACTCCATGCCTGTTCCCTACAGTCACCGGAGCTTGCAACTCAAATGCCCAAAGTTGTGGCTTCAGAATTGCACTTCCACTGCCTCTTCCTTAGAGTCCATGGACATACATTTCATTTCTCTAATTTTCCTAAGTCTGTGTTCATGCTCATGGAAGCACACCACATGCCTTCCTTGATTTTACTAAATGAGAAACTTTCTGAAGCTTCTTTGTTTTTAGCACCACTCTGACCCCCATTTCTATTCTTCTGCCCTTCTGGATCTGTCTTATAAGCATTATCTGTTAGTGATAACAAGTCTGTCTGCAGAGAAAGACCTGGGAGATATGGGAGCCAGTGCCTATATTTAGTCTTCTACCCCAGTGAAGTCAATGAGAAGAGGAAAAAGTCATTGAACAATCAAGTCACAGCTGACTGAGGCTGTTTAATTGCCTGGGAGACACAAGAGACAAGGTCAACAGGATTCCTATTGTGAGAAATGTCTGCAGAGAGGATAAGAGTCATGCCAGGGATGGGCTGCCTCAGAAAAAGAGAGCGCCAAGGTTCTAGTAAACAGATATTTAGTATTCTCCCTTGATCTTGGAGAAGCTCCACTGAGCAAAGGGTGACTTAAGGATGCAGACACAGTGGTTTGTCTTCCAAAATTTTTGAATTAGTTACCCTAGACAACCAATTGTCTAAGATACCTCAGCCACAAACTGGATGTAAAGAGCATTGTCCATCATGTTGCTACAGGATGCTTTCTAAAAGGAGGAATGCAGCAAGAAATATGGTTTAAACATCAAGTGTCATGAATATACTTCACAAGAATAATAGCATCATGTGAATATACCACCAACCTGTGACTGGATTTCTGTACCTGGACTTGGCTAAGCTTTTTCATGTCATTGCTCTGTTCCCTGCCTAGGAACCCCTTCCTGTTTGATCTAAAACACACTGCACCCTCTATTCCCTTTCTCAGGCTCTCTTTTTAATCATAGCACATCTCCCATTGTATATGTACATTTGGGAATTGCCTTTTTCTGCCCACCATGATATAAGCTCTGGGAAAGTAGTCTTTGATGTTGTGTTCACTGCTCTACCCAAAATGCCTGGGACACCCAGTAAATATTTGTTGAATGAATGAATATGTCTATTTCATATGTAATCAGGCTACACACACACACACACACACACACACACTATTTGGTACATTACTTTCTTCACTTAAAATACAGTGTATCTCAGAGAATGTTCCAAATCAGCTAATAAAATTTGTCTGTTATTTTTAACAGCTGAATAGTTTTCCCGTAGAGGAATATAGCATTTTATTTTCTCCAGTTCCTGTGAATGAGCCTTTACGGTGTTTCTAAATATTTGCTACTAGAAATAATGCTGCAAAGGGCATTCCTTGACCATTTGTTTTGGGTGACATTTGTACCAATAGCTGTATGACAATATCTAGAAGAGGAATTTCTGGGTCAAAAGGTATATGCATTTAAAATTTTTTTGATAGCTATTAGCAAATTACTTTCTAAAGAAAATGAATCTATTTATGAGAGATCCAGGCTCCCCATAATTTGACCAACACAAACTTTCATTGAACCTTTTGGTCTTTACTGCTCTGGTTGATGAAAAATGATGCAAAATATCATTATTGTTTTAACTGTTATACTTTAATTATAAATGAGGCTGAACCACCTTTCATATGATTAGTTAGACCAATATGAGACCCAGGAATATTTATTTGTGAAGTTTTCCTTTATCAAATCCCTTCTGGAGATATTCACCCTCTTGATATTTATAACTGCACATGTGTTGAATTGATTTTGACACCAAATGTCTAAAAGTTGAGTCTTAACCTGGTTTTCTCAGTAAGTAAATGCAACTCAAGCTTTCTGATTCCAAGCCTGGTGCTCATTCCACTATACCACAGGTAATATCAACTCAGTAATTATAACTTACATATTATATATGTGTTTATCATAAACTATGTAATCTCATTTTTATAGACATAAACATCTCTTAAAATTCTTAGAAGAATGAGGTAGAAAGTATACAGATACAGGAAAAAAAAGGTAAATTTAAACAGAGATCTGCACTTATACTATTTTAAAGATGATAGATTTATCCACAGGAGTTTCGGGGAAACATAACAGATAACTGCATTACATAAAGATGCTCTGCACTGACCACTGAAATAGAATCACCCCTGGCACATTCAGTGAACCTGGCAGTCAAAAAACCCTAGAGAATATATACATAATATGAATGTATAAATGTGTACCTATACATGTAATTAACCATGTCTAGGCTACCAGGGAAAACTGACAAGAGTTCACTAACCAAAGTGGAGCTTGGCCAAGACATTTATCTCTACTTCTCCTTGTTCTGATTCCAAATCAGAAAGAGTACAGGCCTTGTGTTTTCCGGTAAAGTACAGACCTATGCAACAATCAGTATGCTTTCTCATACCAGAGCAAGTAACCCTCAACAATGAGGGTTTGTGAGTCCTAACTGGTTTCTCTAGGTGGGTGGTGAAATAATAGCCTGCTGCATTCATTCATTCTTTTCCTCAAAAGAACCATGTGTCTTGAGAAATTCTGTTCAGTCTCAGGGCAATACCCCATTTTAAATACAGCGTCTAGTGATGTTTGCCCATGAACAAAGTCAACAAAAATGTTTAAACCCCACTGAAAAAGGAGAGCTTGGTTACATGGCTGTTGGGAGACAGTTTTGGTTGCTCTTTGTGCCCTCAAAGCCTCCAAGGCTCAATTACTGAGCAATCATTAACCACCAAGTACTTAAGCATAATAATGTGAGGAAAGAAAGAACAATGACTATATCTTTAAGATTAATCACATTCAGGCTTAAATTAACTCTGTTAAGTCCTTTCCAAACAGAATTTACAAGGGCGCAGATATAGCTATCTTAGGATATCAGAGGTATTTCCTTCCAGTTAGTAAGCACAGGGAAAAAGACAAAACCTCTCTCTATAAATATGCCTAAATCTAGGTGTATTCTTTTCAAACTTTATTTTAAAAGCGGGAATTTAGGGCAAACTTGAAATTTCTTTTTTGTCTACTAAAGAAAAACAAAACAGAACTTTGGGTTCTTACACAAATCTTTAGCCACTGCCTTGAATCTCACCCCTCTTCCCACCACTCACAAGATGATTAAGGACTATGGACTTCCTGCAGGAGGAAGTAATTGCTCAATCACTTTGAAATCCATTGGACCCTTTGCAGTGTTAGTTGGGACAGGCGCATACAATTATAAAATCATCCTTTCTTTACGTAGAGCTCAGAACTAGAAGTCAGTCTCTGAGACTTTTTGCTCCATATGCTCTCACATTCCAAGTTACATATTCCCCAAACCGGAATAGATTTTCTCTCAGAAAGCTAATTGCTTCTTCCACCGGCACCTTCCTATTTTTATATTAAACTCACAACATCTTACTTGAGGTCTTAATATGAATATGTTCACCACAGGGTTTGCCACAATTGCCAAGCAGTAAAGAATTTAGGTCATAGCTTTTAGAAGGAATCAAAAAGAAAGAGAGAGTGGATGACTTGGATGTCAGAACTGGAGATGGAATAGATCATTAAAACTCTGTTCTTCCAACATAAAGAGAAGAAGTAGGAGAGTATAAAACGCAGCTCTAAGTGGCAGTGTGTACTCTGTGCCACATTCCCCCAGGTCTCTCACTCAGTCATTTCATAAATATGAGCTGAGCTCCCACTATGGGCCGGGCCGAGCTAAAGCTCCTGATGCAAAAGATGTACGCTCATAGAATTGTATCAGTCTTGTCAACAGCAATTGTCATGCTAGACAAACTCCTTGTGACAGTCTGGAACGTGATTATTCTGTAACTGACTAAAGATGATCTGTAAAAAGTCAATATATGGATCACAGGATATGGATCTGGTATTTCTGCCAAAAAAAATTCTCTCAGAGTAAATTTTTACTTCTTTCCTGTGGCAAGGCAATAACTCCTCCTACCACTCCCAAGAAACAAGGAAAAGAAAATTCAAACGGTCTTCTATTTAGTAAGAGTGCTTAGCGCCTAGATCGAAGTCGGGTAGGCTCCAGCAGCTGGGGCGGGGGTGCGCGGCAGCTCGGATCTCCCGCCCCCTCCACCCGGGTCCCACGGAAGGAGTAAAGCCACGCCCCACTGGCCTCTGGGCGGGGACCCAGGAGGCGCCCCGCCAGCGTCCGCGCTGTGCGACTGCCGGTCCAGCAGTGCAGCTGTCTCTAAGCCCAAGAAGTCACACCCGTCTCGGGCGGGGAGCTGAAGCCTCAGCCCACGTGGCGGCGGCTGGAGAAGCCCAGCGCAGCGGGAAGCTCCCGGTTCGTTTCTTCCCTCCGCGCGGGCGTAGCCAGCTGGGGCCCTCAGCCCCGGGCTAGTTGCTCCTCCTTCCTTCCCTCCCAACGCTTTGCTTTAGTGGGGCTTGTTATCGCTTTGGGGATTAAAACAGTGGCAGACGCGAAATTCAGTCCAAAATCTTGAAACGAACCCAGCCGGTCGGATCCCGGCTGTTTGCTTGCATGTACCCCATCTCTGTTCTTTTCTTCTTCCCTTTCTCCCCATTGCCCCTTTCTTTCCCTTCTGGTTTACCTCCCCGGCGCACTCCTCCCAAGTTCTCACATTCGAAACTAAGGAAGTTTAAATGTTGGATTTGGGGCCCTTCTTAGGCAATGCTTTGAGGCTGGGCCCCAGCATTGGTTTCGAGTGGTCATGGATCTTAGTAAAATTTCCAGAAATAAAGCATTCTATTTGATCTTTCTTAAAATGACGCCCCAAATTGGAAACCTGAATCCTCTCCTGACCATGTGTCAGTCCACCAAACTTCAGACTCGGCCCAGAGTGCCGCTCACATCCCAGCTGACTCGGAGAAGGCGCTTCCACCACCCTTTGCAAAGAGTAATCTCCTTCCTGGGTCCTCCAAACCGCTAGATTTACGTAGCAGATTCCAAAGTAGAGAACTAACAACCAAGGAAACTAGGGTCTTCCATCCTTGAATACATGGTTGTGAAAGCGGCTCAGTTGCTTTTGGGGGGTAGGGCTCGTTTTCCTCCGCCTGTGCTATATTTCTCCATCAGGGGGCGCCCACATCCGCCACAAAAACGCCCTATTCCTAGACATCAGGGTTCTGCAAGACCTAAGCACGCCAACTGGGGGCAAAACCGAAGGAGCGCACCGCCTCCCTCGCTCCTCCCTCCAAGCCTGCCTCCAAAGACAGGGGAGGCAGGGATTTCACACTAGCCATTCATTTGTGAGCCGTGGGGGAGGGGACGCTGGAGCGAAAGAGACTGAGCAGAGGCTGGGAGAGGGGAAGGGAGGCAGAGAAGATGGAGACAGAGAGGAAGAGACAAAGATGAGAAAAGGGCCACGGACAGCAAGACTGTCTTTCCGCCTGTGGGTGTGCGCACCGCAGGACAGCTCTCCAGGCTCCGCGTAGCATCTCCCTCCCGTAGCATCTCCCCAGGATATGTCGGACTTTCTGGGGGCGCATCTGGATCCGAGAGCAAATAGTTTAAGCTATGACACTATTTGCCTTCCTTGCTCTCCGCTGCCTAACACATTGACCGCTCCACGCCCAGTGACACAGACAGCGAGCCGGGACAACTCAGATGCTTCCCAGCCCGCACGCACCAGGGATGCCGCCCGGCGGCGCCCACGCCTCTGCAGGGCGGTGGGGCGCTCCAGCCCAGGGCGTCCCCCGGAGCTACCCGCACTCGCTCTCCGCAGCCGCAAGACCCGCCTGTAAAGTTGCTCAACTAGGGCTAAGAGCTGTGAGGGGGTGGGAAAATGGAAGGAATACGAGGAGTGTTATAGTCCGGGCGAGAGGACTGGTCCTAGAGGCCCCATATTCGGGTCCCCGCGCCACCTTTGTCTGAAGAGCGCTCTGAGCACTGGTTTGCTCGTTGAGAGGGGAGCTAAAGCCTTCACCTCGCTCTTCAGGATGAGATAAAATTCTTGCACATCCCTGTTGGTAAGGGGTAAGCTTTTCCCGCCCTGGCGCCTTAACAGACCTCCGCGGCGCTCCAACAACCCCACCCCCCATTCCCTGCTCCCTCCTGGACGGCTCTGGCGCACCGCGCGCTGGACAAAAGAACCTAGGGGGCACGAGACAGAGCCTTGACAGCCCCAAAGTCGCCAAAGAGATACGGACCGGGGACCCTGCACCTCCCTCGACCAGACCTCCTCCCAGATCGCCTGCGGGCTGAAGGGGTCACGTCCGCGCAGGTCCTGCATCGCCCTGTCAGGAGCTGCCCAGGAGCAGCTTTCCAGGAACGCCGGGCACTGACCACACACCAGGGGCCGGGAACCAGGTGGCCTCGGAGACTTGTACGTGGAAAGTCTCGGGAGTCCCCATTCAAACTTTTGCCTCAAGCAGATTAACAACAACAAATAAAAGATCAAGGTGCCACGGGTCCCTCCCTCCTCTCGAGACCCCACGACGTTTCTAGGGGTTCTCTGCATTCCCTTCCCTCCCTTCCCCCAATTCCATTAGTCCTTCTACCCCCACCCCACCCCGGGCTTCTTTTGTCTGGATCTTTTTCAGCACGAAGGTCCCTCCTGTATTCCTTATTCCTCTCTCCAAACGTCCTTTTAAAAGTTACCTGCATTTTTTAAAGTGCATATATTTTCTTAACTTCTCTGCAGAGCTAGTTCTCTTTGCCTTAATTAAAGCCTTCTACCAATTACAATGTACTTCTTTTTTCTAAACTCGATTTTTTGTTCTTTAAGTTTCTCTCTCTCTCTCTCTCCCTCCCTCTCTCTTTTTAAAGGGGGAACAAAAGAAACGTGATTACCTTGAAAGGCGGCTTATGGCAGTTTGGGGGGAAAATTCACCTCAGCGCTGCACGAATGGGCTCGGCGTTGCTGGGGCGGGTCACATAGGAAGCGCGGTGGCCCGGGGAAGGGTGCGGAGGGTGCGGGATGGTGCTGGAGGATGCGGGGCTGACCGCAGATCCCGGTCCCTGCTCCTGTCCACAGCACCTAATGTTCACGGCTGTTGCGCCCGCTCGCCTGGAGTTCTTTCCCAGAAAGGCTCGGGGCAGCTCGCCTGCAAGTTCAAATGCGGGTTGTGACACCCATCATCATTATATCACTGTACCGTCAGCACCGAGGAGGAGACTCAGCGAGGAGGAGGAGGAGGAAGGAGGAGGAGGGTTCATTCACCGGCTCCTGAAGCGCTCCGCAGCTTCAGCCACTCCTAAAAGCCCAGGCTTGGAGAGCAGGCAGAGGGGCGGAAAGGCAGCTCCCCGCGCCTGCAGTAGGGACCGCCTGCCTCCCTCCCCAGGCACTCCCACCTCTCTGCGTTTCTTCCTGACAAGAAGTACCAATCGGCTTGGGGACAGCAGCACTCCCCATTCAGCGACTTACTAAGTAACATCGTGCTGTGCGCCAGGAAACCACTGCCTTCCACCCCTCCCCACCCCCATTTCCCCGCCCCCCGTGCTGCTAGTTCTGGGTTAGGGGAAAGGAGCCCCTGGGCTCTGGTGGGGCAAGCCAGCACTAGACAATTGAGTACCATCAGCTCTTCTTGGGAGCAAACGAAACTCTGTAAAATCAGCGAAGAACTTGGTTACAGAGTGCCTATTCGGCCACCGAGCCTGCCTGTCCCATCTCAGGGAAGTGTCAGTCTTCTGGCTTCTGCCAATCTGAAAGAGACACTTAGAAAACGAGATCCTTCTGAGACGTAGAGGGAAAGTGTAGGAATCCCCCACTGCCTTCGCCAGGAGCTGCCCAATGGGGAGCCCAACGTCACTGAGCAATCTACAAAGACCCTGGGAATAAAGGGCTGGACAGGAAATTCCCCGAAGCAAATCCCTTGTAGGATTCAAACAGATTCTCTTTCTTTACCACAAACCTACAGGAGTCTAGATTCTGCTTTCTCTGCTCTTTTTCTCCCTTCAGTCTTTCTAAGTGTCCCCTATGGTAGAATATTTAATTTTTTTTTCCTGAATAACAGAGATTCCTTGAATGTATCAAACATCTTCCTTGTGGTCAGGAAATGGGACCATACTCTTTCACGAGTTTATGTGATTTTTGTTTTCAGCCAGGCCCACCCAACTATGTAAACAACATCAGCACTTGGAAGAGTCCCCTGCATTGTGTTACAAAAGATTTCCAATGGGACCTTACAGAGCAGGGGTCAACCAGTTGACACAAAGGATTTCAGCCCCTTAGAAAAGAGAGACTTTGTATCTTCCTTTTCTTTGAAGTCAAGTATGAGTTTATACAATGGGAACAAAATAAATCCAAGGTGCACATTAATTTGACACTGGGGATATTGGAAGGAAGAGCAAATTTTCTTTCGATACAAATATGGAAGTATTCCAAATATGGAAAATGAGATAATTCTTCTCTCTGAAGTCCCTACTTATAAAATTATATCAAACACAACACATCACAGCAGTGATGATTAAAGGATAAATTCCATTTTCACCCTGAATTTCTTTGAGTCAGTTGGCTTAAACTCACACTTTACAGTAGCCTAGATTCTTGTTATAATGTTTCTTTTGCAAGTTGTGTTCTGCATGATCATAGATTTTAATTGATAAACATGTACAAGATTTGTCAGAATTTTGGTCCTCAAAATGTGCTTTCTTCCTTTCTTTCCTTCACTCTTTCCTTCTTTCTCTCTCTTTATTTAGCAGCTCACTACAGTGAATGATGTAACTATTAATTGCAGAATTTGGAAATCTTGTTTGTTTTCACAATGATTTATTTATTCTTAGTATAGTTATTATATTACCGTTTTTAAATTTTTTTTTGCTTTTTAGGGCCGCGCACACGGCATATGGAGATTCCCAGGCTAGGGGTCAAATCGGAGCTACAGCTGCCAGCCTATACCACAGCCATAGCAACACCAGATCCGAGTGCATCTGTGACCCACACCACAGTTCAGGGCAACGCAGGACCCTTAACCCACTGAGAGAGGTCAGAGCTCAAACCTGCAACCTCATGGTTCCTAGTCAGATTCATTTCCACTGCACCACAGCAGAAACTCCTATATTACCATTTTTAACATTGAAAGTCTATCCCATTAAATTTATATTTAGAGTAACAGAGTCATAGAACAGAATCAAATTTCAAACTTTACATTTAATGGATAAGCAAATGAAGGCCCAGAAAGTGACTTTCCTAAAGTCACATGAATAATAGCAGAGCTATTACCAGATACAACTCTTGACTCCTGGTATACTGGTATTTCCACTGTTCCTCACAGCAACTTTATGATCAAGATAACTTCACTCAGAAAGAGAGAAAAATGAAATAAAAGAATCTTTATTGAAATGTATACCTGAGGCATTAGGTTAGATCTTTATCTGAAATACTTCAAGGATGTATTATTATTCTCAACTTTGAGTAAAACTAGCTGAGTTCCAAAGACTTTAAGTATCCTGCCCAAGGCCACTTTTTAAGTGTAGATCCACCAATCTGAAAAGCTTATTATCTCTCCATTACCCTGCTCTCCCTTCATGATACAGTTAAGTAAAACTTTTCTACAAAGGAGACCTAGAGCAAAGACAAGCAACTAATAGCAGATTAATATCTATTTTCAAGGAAATGTTAATAGTTAACATTCACTATAAATAATACCATCTGTGCATGATGGAGCATGATTAAAATTATGGGTCAGCTACTCCTTACATCTTGAGATATTTTCTTTTATCTTGCCAAATGTGTTTCTCCAGCCCTCCAACGTTTATAGTTCCTTGTAACATCCATAGACATTACAACTCTTGACCAAGCAGTTCTACAGGGCAAAGTCACTTTCTCAAGCAGACATAGCTAGTCAGAACATGGACAATGTTGAACTGCTTTATACCACATGCCTTTTCTTTACTTTGGCTTGTAACATTATTATTTAGAAAATTAAACACTTCTTCAGGCTGTCAAATAACCAGAATAAAATGACACCCCTGAATATCTGCTTTCTTTCTCTAAGGCAGATTTCCCTCTCTGGCTATTTATAACAGAAAAGGAAGAAAAAGAAAAGCATATCTGGTACATTCAGGATAGAGTCTGCAACTGTATTATTTCTAAGTATCTGTCCTTGAAGACTTCTTTCTCTCTCTCTCTTTCCCTCTTTCTATTTTTCTTTTTTTCTCTCTCTCTTTCATCAAGAAAAAGACAATGAGAGAGCAGTTGTTCCTGATGTTTCCATGTCTGAAAAACTATCAGAATTTTTTGGAGGAGAAAATGTATATTTGTAGCTTTTATAACTAAATTTATACTTGCTCAATACACTCCTCTGAATCAAACACTAATTGAAATATCATTTTGTACATCCTCTTTTACATCATGTTCTTGTACTAGGGATAATCTGTATGTAAACTCCATGGTCCTGGGTGTAGACACCTACTGCTGGTGTCTACAAGAAACCGGAAGCCAGAAGCTATGTGCCTTGCTTCATTGCCTTGATCTGGTCTTTAGGAACTTGGCTGAGGTTAGGGGCAGCCAGCCAATGACTTAGAGAAGAAAGGTGTAGATGTCAGGTAGGCCTCCAGGGAATTTCACTATCTTTATCTAAACCCCCTTCTGAGGTCCTTTAGGATCACATTTCCATCTTCTCCTTTTTGTATTGATTAGGTGAAGTATTCTTAGACATCACATTATCAGCTGCTGCACGAAGAGTGACAAGGTTGCAGTCACATCCACATTCAGATAACAGAGTTCACATTTCAAGTCCCTGATCTGGATGAGCCTAGGCACAATGAAGGAAATATCCTTTCTGGATGGTGAGAGATTAAAAATGTACCTTTAGTGAATTCCAAAGACCCTAGAAAAAGGAAGCCAACCCTCTAAGATCACTTTTTAAACAAACGAAAAATTTTTTTTGACTCTACAGATAGGGTCAGACATTTTATCCAACACTTCATATCTTCTTTGGCTTCTAGGAAATGCTAAGTAATATAAGGTCTTTGTTGCCTTCTTTGAAAAATAAAAGAAACACCACCAAAGGCAAAGGACTGGTGACAATCTCATTACATGTTAGCCTAAAGTATACAAATTACTCAGAGAAATTAAACAGAGATGAATATTCTTAGAAAGCCATGAAAAATGTGATTTTCTCCAGAAATCAGATACCAAGCGTTTCCTCCCCAACCTCTAAATCAAAGTGTTACAGTAAAATGTTTCTTTCAATAAAAGAGATCTTTTTTTTCTCGTTGCTGTAAATGTTCTGTTCATGGTTGGGCAGATTTCTCCAGAACTTAACTGGAAGACCATCTACATCATGACGGAACTATGCAAGCCAAAGCCAAGTTCCAACATGGAGTGATGGGAAAGGCTGGGCTGCTGAGAGGAGATGACTTCATTACGAAAAGAGAGGCTCTGTGCGTCGGTCCACACAGCAGCCAAATGGCTCAGCACATCTGCACTCGCCCTGAGGAGGCTGCCTGGAGCAGAGTATCAAAAATGCCATCATTTTTATAAAGGAAAAGATCAAAGTATAAATAAAGCAGTCCAACTGAATTGAATCAAAGACAGCAAACTTACTCCTCTCCTTAGTCACTTTCTCAAACTCTTTTCTTTTTCTCCCCACAGCCTGAAAAACATAAGTTATTATTATTATTTTTTAAAAAGCATTTGTCTGACTGAACCAAGACAAACTAAAGAGTCTGGTTTCTGAACACAAGGAAGCGGTAGAGATCTTAGAATCTAGTGGCAGGACAGAGAACAATGCAGAGGTTTTCTTAAGAGGCAAAACTATAGCAGTGGTGTTTACTTTCAGCGAGTACTAGGCTCCATTTATTTAATTAGAGTGGACGGAGACCCAGAGACATGAAGCTTAATGAAAGCACCATGGATGGGGCAAAAAAGCAATATGGCATCATTGGTGTCTCCTGTGAGCAAAGGTGGAAGCAAGACAGGAAACAAAGGAAGTTCTGCACAGTGAGAAGAATGTTTGGAGAACTCCAGTGCATGTATCAGAACAGGACATAGAAGTAACAGTAGTAACTACTTTAATTTTATCAGAAAAAAGAATTCCAGGGCAAGGTGAATGTCAGAGGCTTTAGGCTCCTGTCACAAAATATGAGTGATCACATTTTAACACTGTGATACAAAGGGGATCAAATATTTGCTATAACTCATCAACAAGAAAGAAGAGAAGAATATCTATAAGCAAATACTCATCACAGACTGCTCTCAATTTCTTTTCTATTTTCTTTGTTCAATTCACTTTGAGCACTTTCTATATGTACTGTTTTAGACCTTAGGTATTCAGGCATAATTCAAAAGGTCAGAATTTAGTCTCATCCTAAGGAAATTTATAATTTCTATGGAAAATAGTTAATGCATTGGAATAGTCAAGTTTATGATCTGCATAATAACAAGTGAACTTAAAAGGGAAAAACACATTTGTGTGTGTGTGTCCATTGGCTGGTCCATTCAGTCATCTTTTAAAACCATGCCACCAACTACAAATGGATCAGGAAAGAATGGTAGCGCAACAACTCTATTTTCTTTACTGGAAAATCTCTTCCATGAGCATATTCTACTGATATTGAATCCTGAGCATTAATCTTGTTATAGATGAGGAAATTGTGCTTTTTATTTTCCCATAATAAAAATAGGTGGTTAAATGATATGTAATCAGATCATTTTAAGTTTTCGAAAGTCTTCCACAGCTGATAAATCAAACCAAATTTGAATGGTGGAAGGAAAGCATTAAATGTCATTCTAACAAGAAAAGAAGCTCAAGGAAATTGATCAGTCCAAGAATAATAGGGTCTCTAGCTGCCGGGCACAAGTATCAAATGTAGAAAATTAGAGAAAAGAACAATGTGCTAAACATTGTTTTTCTTCTTAGTAATCAGAAAGTTGAAAAAATTTGATGTGAAATATAGTATTGAACATACAGCTTCCCTCAAAAATGCAGTTGAGAATGTATAATGGCCCTTCCTATCCCCTATTTCTGCAACTTCTTTGGGGATTGTTTTTGGGGGGTGGGTCCTCTTTTTCTCTCTGGTGGTAGCTGCCTCTGACTACATCCTCCCTCCATATCATGTGACACAGTATTTATCTCTCTCCCTACCACAGCTTTATTAAGATGTAAATAATAATATATAACATTGCGTAAGTTTAAGGTATAAAATGTGATTTGATCCATGTACATATTGTGAAATGTTAGCCACAATAACGTTGGTTAACACATCCTTTAACTCAAATAATTACCATTTTGTTGTTGTAGTTAGGGTAAGAACATTAAAGCCCTATGCTAATAGCAACTTTCAAATATACAGTACAGTATCATTAAGTATCGTCACCATGCTATACATTAGATCCCTGGAGCTTATTCATCTTATAATTGAAAATTTGTACCTTGACCAATATCTCCCAATGTTTCTCCTGGCAACCACCATTCTACTCTCAACATAATAAACAGGCCATATATGATAAGTCCAGAGCTAACATCATGCTCAAAGGTAAAAGGCTGAAAGCTTTCCCATTGAGATCAGGAACAAGACAAAGGTACCCACTCTCACCACTCTTATTCAAAACAGTACTAGGGTCCAGCCATGGTAGTTAGCCAAGAAAAAGAAATAAAAGTTAACCAAATCAGAAAAGAAGTAAAATTGTTTCTGTCTGCTGATGACATGATCTTGTTTATAGAAAATTCTAAAGACTTCATCAAAAAATGATTCAAGTTAATAAACTAGTAAAGTTTCAGGATGGAGGAGTTCCTGTCATGGTGCGGCAAAACGAATCTGACTAGGATCCATGAGGACACAGGTTCAATCCCTGGCCTCACTCAGTGGGTTAAGGATCCAGCGTTGCCATGAGCTGTGGTGTTGGTTGCAGATGCAGCTCAGGTCTGGTGTTGGAATGGCTGTGGTGTAGGCCAGAGGCTATGGCTCTGATTCAACCCCTACCCTGGGAACCTCCATATCCCGTGGGTGCAGCCATAAAAAGCAAATAAATACACAGATTTTTTTTTAAAAGTTTCAGGATGCAAAATCAACACACAAAAATCAGTTGCATTTCTACACAGTAACAACTATCTGAAAAAGAAATAAAGAAAACAATTCCATTTACAATAGCATCAAAGATAATAAAATACTTAATTTGGAATAAATTTAACCAAAGAATTAATCAAACCCCCTATGCACTCAAAATTATAAGTCATTGAGGAAAGAAATTGAAGAAGACACAAATAAGTGGAAAGATATCCTGTGTTCATGCATTAGAAAAGTCAATATTGTTAAAATGTCCATATTATCCCCAAATATCTATAGCTTCATTGTGACCCCTATTAAAGTTTCAATGGCATTTTTCACAGAAATAGGAAAAACACAATGTCTATCTTAGTTTGGGCTCTCCTGGAGGCAATCCCTGAGATAAGACTCAAATGCAAGTAGTTTATTTGAGAGGCAAGGCTAAGAAACATCTGTAGAGAAGTAGGGATTGAGACAAGGCAGGGAAGGAGGCTAGTTAAGGGTGCATTTTAGGCACGTTGCCACTATGGGCAAGTGGAGCTTATTCCCCCTAAGGGATGCTGAGAAACTGTGGAGAGCTTGTTCCTCAGAGGTATCCTATCTGAGAAAGAGGGAGCTGGAGTAGTTACACACCTTTTGCTGGCTAGAGGTGTAACTTTCCAAGGGGTATAACTCTTCTGCCACTTTTGCATGTGCGCAGGCCGCTGGGCTCTGGTGGCCAGAGAAAGCTCTCAGGCTAAATGATGCAGGGTCTGCAATGAGAAGTTGGTCCAGCATACACAGAAATAATAAAGGTGAAGAGATACAGGTGGGGTACCAATTGCAGCTGCTGTCATTCTCAATATTTTAATCATCACTGAGGCTGGCTAGGAGTGCAGGGCTGGCAACAACGGGTTTCCTACCTTGGCTGGGCAAGATGAGTTGACAAGTCTTAGGACATCAGAAAGGAGTGTAAATGCACTCAGCAACTTTTCCTTCTAGGGCCACTGTCCACCCACACTAGCATCATCCCTCTTGCTACCTTTCCCACAACCAGTGCTGCCTCATCAACAGGATCCCCAGCCTGAATCTCAGTGCCTTTTCTCCCTCCCATATAGTTTAATTCCCTTCTATATCTCAATGGCCAGGAAGAACTAGCCAGATGAGGCCTGAAAACTACTGTCCTGGGAATCATAAATGAATCTTAAATTCAAGGAAGTTAGGTCTAGAAGGGCTGTATATTCACCTTCTGCAAAGTCCTCTTGCTTCAGACAGGTAGGCACTGGTGGAAACTCTGTAAGAGCAGGGTCTTTAGATGCCAAGTTTATACCATGCATGTGGTTCCTTAGCCCAGCACTTGCCCAGAGTAGGTGCAAATATGTGTTGAATAGATGTAGAATGAACACATTTGTTGAGTGTGTTCTATGTGCTAAGAAACAAGGAAGGCTGGGACCAAAATGTAGCAGGCGGGAGAAACTTCCCATCCCTACCCAGCTTCCCTTTTTCAGGCCATCTGCCCTCACCAAGTGCCATCAGAGCTTTGACCCACCTGGGTCCCAGGTCCTGGGTCCCAGGTCCAGGGGCCAAGAGAGTTTCTTTTCCGTTTGCAGTTGAGGGAATCCAAATTCCCAGCAAACCAAGTAGGACGGTAATTGCATTTTCCTAAGGGGATTGTAAGCAATAATTAATACCATTAATTCTGCACTCCTCAATCTACACTCCCAACTAGTAAGTTCCACATGATCTTAAATCTTTGAGACAATGTATTCTGAGATCTAAAAGAATAATTTTACTCTGTTTGTAAGTAGAGACTGGCACATTGGGCTGTAAATGAAATGGGAAAGAATACCTACTGTAGGAATGCCAACTGCATCTTTAAAGAGGAAGAAGTGGGGACGTAGAGACCAAGAGTGCTCGTAGTTGAGGAATAAGCCAGAACCTTGATTGCAATCAGAAATTATTTCTTGAGGTGACCCAGAGATGCCTAAAGCAGACAGAAGGTACAGATTACAAACTAAAGAACCTGAGAGAGAACAGTGTTAACCTGGGAAAAGATAAGTAGATTATGTTTGGAAAATAGTGGGAGAGAAGTAAAGAGCAAAGGTGAGTAAAAAAATGAGGTTGCTTGAAACCAGGTTATCTGGCAGATTCTACTCAGTGAGGTTAAAAAATAAAAACCTGGAAATTATTGGTTGTCTTTTGTTTGTTTGTTTGTTTTTTACTATATCAGATGTTCTATTCTGAATAAATAAATGTCTTGAATCTTGGCAGATTCCATAACTACCTGTATACTTTTCATTAATTATACCCAATTTTGTATAAAGTGCTAATCTCATATACAAATTAAGGCTTTTTTCTATCAAAGCTTCTATTTCTGTGGCTCAAGGGACATTAACTTGGGCGGGGAGGATGTCTGCCTGCCTTTTTTTTTAAATGGAAGTTCCCAGGCTAGGGGTCAAATCAGAGCTGCAGCTAAGGTCTACACCACAGCCACAGCAACGCTGGATCTGAGCTGCATCTACAATCTACACCACATCTTGCATCAACACTGGATTCTTAACCCACTAAATTAGGCCAGGGATCAAAGTGGCATCTTCACCCACTCTATGTTAGATTCTTAACCCGCTGAGCCACAACAGATGTCTGCCTTTTTAGTCTTCCTGCTTCTCCCTGACTCAGGCACAGGATGGGGCTGAGCAGGCTGCTGTGGGACCTCTGCTCTTACTCTTTCCTAGGTTCTTTCCTAGGCGAAGGACAGAGACAAGACCCTCTTACTTAACTGGCTGCTGTTATAATCCTCTTTGGGATTATTAAAGCTTCCCTGGATAACAGTGATGCCCTTGGAGTGGCAGGTGTCCCAAACCTGGCCACTAAGAGGACACATATACACATTCCAAGGGTCTTTAAGGGACAGCCCTCCGCCCCCGCCCCCCGCCCATCACCACCACCGGCTGCAATCCTATAGGAGATGCAACCATGCTTCCTTCACTCCTCTACTTGACCGTGGTAGATATGCCTATATCCCCTGGTGCTGTGGTCTCCTAGTCTGACAGGCCACCTTTGGGACATAAGCAAGAGAGCTTAGTGCAGCTACTTTCTGTTTGATCATTAAGCCCATCAGAACACCCCTAATTCTTGCCAGATCACATATGGGAACAAGGCTACCTGTGCCCTCTGTCCTTACAATAACTTCTCTCCAAATATCTTTGTTCCTGTTCAGGTAGGTATAAGAATGATCAAAATATCTACTTCCTGGGTGGCTACCCTGAGTTCCACATCTTATAGACATACTCGATTTCTGTGAATTATTCTCTTGTAGCCTCCTTCTTACTTCTCCCTTGAGGAAAAGAGAGAAAATGAACAGCTCTCTCCACCAAAAAACAAACAACCAAAAAAACCCGTGAAATATAGTATAGGTGGAAGGAAGTATGAGAGATATTGGTGAGGAGAAAAATGGATTGCCAGGTTGTCTAAAGATGTAGAAATATATATCTCACCAGTGAGAAAAGATCTGCCTGCAAAGAAAGGAATGACAAAATCCTTTCCTCCTGCCTCCTCTGTCATCACCTGGTGGCTTTCTATCTGTGCCTTTATGTACTTGTGTGTGTTTCTGAGCTTCTTGTTCCAGATCTTTACATCTCATTTGAACAAAAATCTTCCAGGCGTTCCAGTGGTTAGGCAATCTCATACCAAATTCCAGAATTTCTTTTGATTCATAGCATTTTGGCAACTTCATGAAGATAGGAGAGATCTTGCTATGATTCAGCAGTAAGGAAAGAGGAACACTGCCAAGCCCCTGGAATTTCTGAACTGAAAAGGCAGGTGTTTCATGCAGGAGAGCATTGGGATGGTGGCAGTGATCTGAGTGTGAACTCTGGCGAGGTAAATGAGTTCCCGACATGTCAGATAGTTCCTGATCTGGATTCAGATGGAGGAATCTAATAAGCCTTAAGGTCTTAAAACTTGAGTGACACACAGAAAATGAGGAAGTAGCATAATGGAAGGACTGTTAGAACTGGAGTCACAGGATGGGGGCACAAATCTCTATTGTACTATGTACAAGTCTTGTGAACTTGAGGAAGCCAACTGACCTGCCCGATTTTCCTCACTGGCCACATGAGAGTAATAAGATCTACACAACAGAGGTGTTAATGTCAGGATTTGATGAGATAGTAAAACAAGCACCTAATACAGTGGCAAGACCATCAGGTACAGCTGTGCAACCTGTGCACTATGTAAGTGTCCAGTCAAGTGAATCAATAGACGTTGAAATGGTGCCCAAAGTCTATTAGGTAAGCCATTGACACAGCACGGGGCTACACTGGACAGGAAGACAGGGCAAATTATCTTCCACCTCTGAAACAAACTGAACACTGAGACTTGAACCAAAGATTCTATCTTCCCACAGCTGGCACCTCTTTCTAATTTTCACAATGTCTGAAGCACTTTAATAGCCACTAGATGAATGATTAAATGGAAGACTTTCTTGTAAGAGGGGCGCTTAGTCTAATCCTCCTAGCTACCGTTGAGGATAGCTCTCAATACACCCACAAGAGCAGGCTCCAAAAGAAGGAACTAGTCGAGGACCATCTGCAATTACGTCAGCATTTCTCAAGGTGTATCTTGTGCCACTGCCAAAAATGATTTGAAATTTGTAGCTTTAACATCAAAATTACAAACAATAGCAGAAAAATAAAAACATGGACCTATATCACCATTGAAAACTGTTGTGCTTAAAGAAAGTAAAAAGACAAGCCACAAACTAGGAGACAATTTTTGCCAATCATCTGTCTGACAAGGAACTTGTATCTAGACTATATAAAGAATTTGCACCACTCAATAGTGAAAAGAACAATAACCTAATTTTTAAAGATGAGCAGTGTCTGGATGGATATTTCTCCAAATGTATACAAATAACCAGTAAACACATGGAAAGATGCTCCATATCATTAACCATAAGGAAAATACTACTCAAAATACTAATGAAATACCACTTCACACCACCAAGGTGACAGAATCCAAATGCCAGATAAGAAGTCTTGGTGAGATATGCAGAATTCAGAACCCTCACATTCTGGTGGTGGGAATGTGAGATGGGAATAGTCTGGCTGTTTCTCAGGTTAGACATAAAGTTACCCAACTGCCCCAGCAATTTCACTCTAGGTGTATATCTTAGAGAATGAAAACATATGTCCACACAAAAACTTGTATACAAATGCTCACAGAAACATTACTCAAAACAGCTCATAGTAGAAACAGTCTACATTGACTGAAGAATAAATTAAAAAAATATGGCATGTCTATATAAAAGAATACTATTCAGCCGTAAAATGGACTGATATACTGATACATGCATGGTACAACATGACGAACTTGAAAATATTACACTAAGGGAAACAAGCCAGGCCAGACACAAAAAACTACACAATGTATGATTTCATCTACATGAAATGCCCACAATAGGCAAATGTATAGAGATAGAAGATAAGACGAGGGATTTGCCTAGGGCTGAAGAGTATAGGGAAATGGGGTCGTCTGCCAACATGTAGGGTGTTTCTTTCTGTGGTAATGGAAATGCTCTGGATTATGTTAATGCTGATCAATGTATAACTCTGTGAATGTAATAAAAAGCATTTAATTGTACAATTTAAATGGGGGAATTGTATGGTGTGTGAATTATATTTCAAAAGGTGTCACCCAAAAAAGTCAATGTATATTAAAAAATTATTTGTGATGCTTGTCAAATTGCAGGTGTCTGAGCCTTTCTTCAAACTTACTAAATTGGAGTTTCTATGAGTGTAATCCAGGAATGTTCAATACAAACAAGTACACTGGGTCATTCCCATTTGTACTGTTTGTAAACCACACAACCAGTTTGTCCTACCAATGAATCACGTTAGATTTGTGCTGTAGCTTTGGCTGGGAGATTTTTCCTTGCAATGCATGTGCATTTGAAGTCCAACAGTTGAGAAATAGTTTGGATTAAACAAACAAACAAACAAACAAACAAAAAGACCCTAACCCTTTTCTCAGTGTTAATGGTTAAAGGCAACTAAGTGGGAGATCTGTCTTTCAAGTTTTTTCATTAGTGTGCTCAATGATAGAAATGAAAGACCATAGAAGGAAAACTAAGAAAGTTTTGGTAATTCATGGTAGAAATTTCTTTTATCATCATCCTCACAATCAACCAAAATGAAGACAACAAGACTCTCTGGAAAGCGTCTAAAATTGGGGGGATCTAGGTTCTACTTGCCCTTCCACCATCAACCACTGGGGTGAGATTTCATCTTCCACATTTCAAATCCAGCCATTTTTTTTTTTTTAACAGTATTTGCTAAATTGGAATAAAAGTTAGTAGTGAGGGATGTTAATTTCAACTGCATGACACAGTAAATATCAAAATTTCCTATTAAAGATCTTTCATCCTTGGGTGGAATAACTATCTTTATATTTGTATAGAATGTTAGTATTTGTAGCATTAACATTTACAAAGTTACAAAGTTAGTATTCACTAGTCACTTAATCCTTGAACTATCCCCATGTATATATGTGGGAGACAGTAACAGGCCCTGTTAGGGACTTGGCAGGGACTTCTAGTTGCTCCTGATGTTAAAAATGTACCCATGACTTGTTTTAGTCAGGTACGGTAAGATAGCCGACATGGAAATGATTGTCCTGAAGGAAGAAATTTGTACTCATAGATCCCTAGAAATAGATGCGTGGCATGTCACACGGGGGCGCATGGGGAAGGATCAGGGATGAGTGAAAGCCTGATGAGTGAGAGCAGAGCATGGCCCAAAGCCACTATTATTATTATTATTATTATTATTATTATTATTTGTGGTTTGGGGAGGGGGAAGGTATGGGCACGACAAGGTATGCACACTGAGTGACTTTGGGATTGGATCATTTGAATAGATTTGGCAGGTTCTGGGCTGTAGAGGTACCTATAGCTGTCTGGCCTCTGGCTTTTAGAAGATTTAGGCTAGTGTTAGCTTGATAAGTGATAATTTTATAAAGGATATGGGTGGGCATATAGGCTTTGGATTAGTTGGTTTCTGAATTGAAGGCATGCTCATCTCTAGAATTAACTAGCTCCAGGAAGGATAGTCTCTCCAGGATCAAGGTCCCAAATGCCAGAGCATCAAAAACATAGGAAAGAAGGAAATACAGTGAGTATACCCCCCCAACGAATTGTCTCTCTAATAGGTCACCCCTTCTTTCATAGCATACTTAGATGTTTAATACTGAGAAAATGACAACATTTCCCCAATTCTCTTGCAATCAAGAAGGACCACATGACCAAATTCTGGCTACTATGATGGGAGGGGAAATTGTGAGCAATTTTAGAATATATCCTTCAAGAACAGCAACATGGCCTTTCTTCCCTCCTATCTTCAACTTGCTGCCTGAAATGTAGATGTGACAGTTAGCCTTTTTGGATCAGCTGTGTAAGGACAATAGCCCAGTGGTGGCAGAGAAGCAAGGGAGAAGGAGCATGGGTCCTAAGTATCTGCCATGCCCTAGTGCTGGTCTGCTTACATTCAGTTAATCAGATTGTCCCATGAGAGAGAAATGAATTTATGACTTCTTAAGTCACTTTAATTTTGAGGCTCTGTTACCACTTTAATTTTGAGGCTCTGTTACCACTTTAATTTTGAGGTTCTGTTACAAAGATTAACCCAGACAGATGAGCTATAGTGTTCATCTGTGTAAGCATCTTCCACACTGCACACTGCATGGCCTCTGTGCTGTACACGCTGGCCCCAAATACAGTCCCATTTCTCCAGTGAGGACAGGAAAGCTGCAGGAGGTTAAGCCACATCTTTAGCAAAGCCTAGATCCAAAGCCCTACAAGATTATAGAATTTCCAGAGGACAATATAGTTTCATTATAAAATAAAATGCAGTAACATACCAACCTTCTTAGGCAAAAGATAAAATTACGTTAAGTACTAGAATTCAATATTTACGTACTTAGAAATGAAAGTAAGACACTTAAACAAAAATAGATTTGGAGAGAATTCTGCGGAATGTTGTTCAACATGTAACAGGATTATCTCCTTAAATTCAATAGGCAACATGACAGGCTGTGCACAGGGACAGTGATAATGCCTGGAAGTGTAGGTCTATCATTTGCATGCATTAAGATGGAAATTGAGCATCCATATTTTACTTACATGTGCCAGTGAAGTGATTGCACTTCCCAAGATCCCTTTGTACTCATAATTACGTGATTTGTGAACCAAATGAGTGGTTTCAGGATGGAAATAGGTACATAGGAACTCCATTTGGGAGGTCCAATTTTGACATAAATGACTGGAGACTTTTTATGAAAGGAAGCTTAGATACTGGATTCAAATTCGGTTTATTTAGAACATGTGATATTTGGGGATTCATTTATTTGAAGGGTCCAATTTGATTTTCAGTACTTAAAAGTGCACTTTAACTGGAAGATGTAGTTAAGGGATGATGGAAATAAATAATCTGTAACAAGGAAACAAGTACTAGGTATCATTTTTATCGGTAGGGTATATCATATCAATTCTGCAGCCATAAGAAAAATAGTGTCAAAATTTTATATGGATTGTAACAATATTCTGCAGTTATCTTCCAGCTGCTCTAAATCGCATGTGTGTAAGAGTAGCAATTGCAAAATGGAATTTTGTCTCCAGAGACCGAAGAGATACTTTTCTAAAAACACCCTAAAATTCATAGTTTAAATTACAAGTTTTCACCTTCCTTGGAAAGTCATATTTTTTCCTCTTGTGCAAGTAGCTTCTATAGGAAATGAAATAGTCTTAAAAGCAAGCATTCGTTATTGATTCAGGAGTTTTCTTTTTTCTTTTTCTTTTTTTCTTTTTTTTTTGCTTTTTAGGGCCACAACCTCAACATATGGAGTTTCTCAGGTTAGGGGGTGATTTTGAGCTGTAGCTGCCAGCCTACACCATTGCCACAGCAACATAAGATCTGAGCCACATCTGTGAACTACACCACAGCTCATGGCAATCCTGGATCCTTAACCCACTGAGCAAGGCCAGGGATCGAACCTGCCTCCTCATGGATCCCAGTCAGATTCGTTTCCTCTGAGCCACGATGGGAACTTCCGATTCAGAAGTTTTCTTACCCTACTAGTGCTGTATTACTATAATCATATTACTACCATATCTACTATATCTCGAGGTGTTAGCAGAAGTGCTTTCAAATACACTCACACTGCTTGAAAATTAGCCTTGCATTTGCAAGTCTGAGATGGTCTCCAGTTCTTCCTAAGTGCAAGAAGGGAAGCAGAAAGACTCCTAGCCTGATGTGAAGGCCCCTGAGAGTGCTTGATTCACATGGCTGGCATGGGGCAGTTCTGTTAGCCATCTTGAAATAATGATTTGGGAACAACTATAACCTAAAATGCTGGGTAAAATAACATTCAGAAAGTTTGCAGCTAATCATAGTTTTTAAATTGGTTAGGAAAACCACCATGAGTTTGAAAAAGGATGTCCTCCTTGGTTAAAGCAAATGTGTAAGGCTGGCACTGATTTCTAACTTCTATTTTGGTCACAAATCTAATCACAATATTATCTTTCTTTATGGAAGCCAAAATATTTGGTTTCCAGGGTAATGTCTGCATAAAAGATGCAAAAGATGCTACAATCTCAGATGTGCTCTAAATTTCTTTCATTCATTCTCCAAATGATTATGATAGTAAAAATAATAAAAAAATAGTAATGCCCACCAACTGTTGATCATTTAATATAAGCCACACACATCTTCATAATCACTGTGAAAAGTAGGTATTATTATTCTAGCTATACAGAAGGGAAAACTGAAGTTCAGAGGGAAAAGACACTACTTCAGGCAATCAAGATACGACAGATCCCCCTTGCTGATTCCATGGACAACACACCATATAAATCTTTATACAGTTTTTGGAGGAGTTAGAGAAAGGGGCTGAGGGCAGAGAGAGCAGGTGTGAGATTACAGCAAGCAAACTCTTATATGTCTTATGAGAACATGACAATGGGGATTTATTGTGACACATTTTGTTTTTATTCTCAGATCTGAGACATCATCTTGTTCGAAGCAAAACTTGCTCTAGAAAAAGGCTGCAAGTGAATTTCCTATTTTAACTTTCCTAGGACATTCTTACTGTTTAGATAGGGGGCCACTTTCCCCACCTTCTTTTCCTTTTCTAAACTGAAGCTGAACAGAACAGGGACTGTCCTACTCCCCCCCTCTTTAAGAAAAGAAGAAAAAAAAAAAAAAAAAAGAAGAAGAAGGAGGAAACTGTGTGGCAAAACTACTTATCACATTTAAGTGGCCTCAGAATTAGTTAAGTGGTCTGTAAATCCTACCATCCTGAACATTCTGATAAACTCTGTTCTGGGGACATACTATTTTGATTTTGATAATTTGTCTTCTACCTCATTTAGTTTTACGCAAGAACACAGAAAAAATCAATTGGTGTTTTGTTCCACCGCTTTTGCAAAATTAAATGCTTCTTTTTACCTTTTTTTTTTCTCCCCCATGCTTCAAAGTAACATGACGTGATAGCATCAGCCTTGGGTATTAGCCCTATCACAGATAGAAATGTTCTTGAAATAAGCTCAATAGGACTTTTTGTAATAACTTACCCATGTTCTCAGACTCCTATCAGGCCCTGAGGTAGTCATAATAAACATGAACTGAAGTTTCAAAATCTTCAGGAAATTCTGGCCTAAAAAAAAAAAAAAAAGCAACTATCTTTGGAGGTTTCTTTAAAGTTAATATAACATTTACAAACTAAGTCAATAATCTATAAAAGTAAAACCAGAAATTATTTAAGAATATAAGTAAGAAACATTTGTTTATATGGTCCTAAAAATTATAGACTTAAAATTTTCCAACAAAAGAAAGACAGCGATTTCATAAGAATAAGACTCTGTAACGGGAAAATGAACATTAAAAGTTTTGGTGTTTCAAGTGCTCTGTTTTCCTAAAGAAAGAGACAGTGGGATTTAGAAAAGTAGTTTATGACATTTTTCAGCAAAGTATAAAGTGTGTAAAACATGTTTAAATAAACATTAGCTCATTTATTCAATATCTTTGAGGTGGTCTTGTTGCCATGGAAAATTTAGTTTACCAGGAAAAGTTTAGTTCAGACTCAGATTATTTTCTTTTTACTGATATACCACTTAGAGATACCATGCACTTAGCAATCCTAGGTCACACATTGTGACCTTAAGTGTCTATCACAGCTAACCTCCTCAAGTTCATCTATTTTTTTTTTTTTTAAACCACTTGGCCACAAAGGACAATGAGTTTCATGTTTATTTCTGGAAATTACAATAGCCTAATGGACACTTTTCACATTTCAGAAATTTCCAACTCTAATATAGATAATTTTTCTTATAACAAATTGACATAAAAGTGAAATTCCCTGAGGCTTCTACCTTTGAAAGCATTTGCTTTTTTATAACACCCAGCCTGCCTTCATATATGTTGTTTCTTTTCTTTCTTTTTTTTTTTTTTTTTTTTGTCTTTTTGCCATTTCTTGGGCCGCTCCCACGGCATATGGAGGTTCCCAGGCTAGGGGTCTAATCGGAGCTATAACCACCGGCCTACGCCAGAGCCACAGCAACGTGGGATCTGAGCCGCATCTGCAACCTACACCACAGCTCACGGCAATGCCGGATCTGCAACCCTCTGAGCAAGGGCAGGGATCAAACCCGCAACCTCATGGTTCCTAGTCGGATTCGTTAACCACTGCACCACGACAGGAACTCCTGAAGACGTTTTTGATTATGTTGTTTCTATACCCTGTATGCTTTGTCTGATTCTTACCTTGGCTTATTTGGGAAAAAAACTGACCAAAATGTCAAGACCTGGATTAAGCTTACAGTATTCCATGAAGCTTTTCTGAAGTGGTCCCTCTGCTCACCCCTACCTTACTCTCCTCTTGCCTTTCAGAAGAGGTAATTATTATAAATTGTGTGTACTTCCATTTTTACATTTATCCTAGAAGGCTACAATTCATGCATTACACAAGGCTACAAAGCAAGGATTGTGGTTTTTTGGTTTGTTTTGTCTTATTTTGTTTTATCCTTGTATCCCAGATTTCTGGAGCAGCGTTTGACATCTAGATATCCTGAAAAATTACTGGTGAGGAAGAATGCATCTGATCTCTATTTCAGAGATACTTTTGTTTCCTTCTTGGTTCTCAAACTGAAATAAAATCCTCAGTGTACCTATTTTGTCATCATTTAAAAACTTATTCATGGACACATAAAGGTTGAAATAGCAACAGACTGCCTGGGTTTGCAATGTGACTTCACTCTTTTCTAGCTAAAAAAAACTTGGAAAAGTAACTGAATTCTACCCTCTCCTCAAAAGAGTAGTCTTCAATCTACTACCTGTAAAATAGGGATTATCATACTATTTACCTCATAGGATTCTTGTGCGTATTGACGGATATAATGTACACAAAGGACTGTGCCCAAGGCCCAGCACATGGAAACGGCTTTTATAAATGACAATTACCAGACTAGTGTCTAACAGTCCATTTTCATTTTTAAAAGCTGAGAAACAAAACCTTTACTTTGTGGTGGCTCCTTCCCATCTCCCTCTCTCCCATCTCTTCCTCCTCCACTTCCCCCTCCTCTAACAGCTATATTGAACTATGAGTGACAAACAAAGTAATGGGGCCAGAGTTGGAAGGTGAAAAAGCACTGCCCCCAGTCGACCGTAAGATCTTAAAAAATGAAGATTGGGTTGATTCAGTTTGGGTCACTTAGAAACCCAGTTACACATCAGCTGGACTACAAGAGAGACCTCGAAGGACTTTTCACTTTATTATCCTTTACATTTGATGCAGTTTATCGAGCAACTCTCATTAAATTGGATTTAAAAAGAAGCTGCTCGCCCTAAGCATTCTGGTGGCTGATTAACAGATACCACATTATGCTTCGTATCTTTTCTGCTGTCAACAAGGTGCTTCATCTGTTAAGAGTACATTTTTGGCTTTGGGAAGGCAGTGCAAATTAAATGCAACCCCTCAACAATGGAAAAAGAAGGTCAGACCTGAGACACTCTGACCTGAGCCACTGGCTATCATTTTCTGGGAAGTCACAAACAGGAGAGTTCATGGACTTGTGGATCGGAGGGTTCTCATTAGTACACATTTTAAGTATCCATTCCCCTCACATTATCCTTCCATCTTTGTAGTGTTTCAAACGAAAGCGATTCAGATGCGGAAAATTATTCTAGCCTTTGGGTGAAGCAACTGACACGCACACATCTGAGGTAGTGGGGGTGGAAAGTGGCAGCCCGTGGGGGCACTGGTACGGGGGGTGGGGAGTGAAATGGTTCCCAGAAGGTTGAACAATCTCTCTGGGAAGCCTCTCACAGGTGGTGAGTGTCCTGGGGCAAAGAGGACGCCCTGGCTGCAAGGTGTTCGTTTGTAATAAATCCCTCCAATGCAGGTTCAGATTGGGGGTGGAGATGGGCAAGTAAAATACCCTCACTGTGGGTAAAAGGCCTATAAATAAATGGGCCTGCATCTCAAGAGTTTCGGAAATGAACTTTTTGGATCCAAAGGCCCCTGTGTGAGGCAAAACAGTAGTAAAGAGTGAAGAGCAAGAAAGAAGAGAAAGCTGAAGTGGAGTAGGCTGAAGTCTCCAAATGCTAAAAGAGAGAGAAGCCTCTGTGTTAGTGCTTCTCCCTCTTACTTCTGAGGGTTATAATGCTGGATGGATGGATGGATGGATGGATGGAAGGATGGATGGATGGAAGGATGGATGGAGTCAAGATGGAGGAAGAAAAATCTCTAAGTATACAAGACTCCTCAAAATGTTTTTCTTCTAGGACTGCTTTATCAAATTGAAATTCACCAAACTCACCTAATTATTTCTCCTAAATATTTTAAGTAGTGTAAGCAGAGGTAGTTCACCATTAGAGAGGCATGTGTGGCAGATAAGAGTGAAAAAAGCATACTTTAGTGCATGACCAACTTGGATATAACCAGTACTGTGATGGTAAGTGTTTAATAACTGGCTCTCTGGATTAGAGGTGCAGGACCCTTGATTTACAGTGTCTCCCAGTTGTCATGGCTTAAATACTCTCATCATGGCTAATTTCAAGTTATCAATGTGGTGTTACTGAAAGAGCTCCTACAAAGAGGTGCACACAGTTAGCCCTGTGCTGCTGGTGCAAGCCAGATCCAGCTCACCAATGGTTACAACTGAACCACTGTGCCAGTATGAATCACGTATATATTTTCTGCAAGAGATACAGCATCCCCCTCTGATAACCTTCATTTTAAGATGTCTGCTTTCCTAAGGCCCCCGATCTTGTTCTTACAGGTCTCCTAATGCTCTACTCTAAATCTCAATTTAAGCCCATACGTCTCACCTTTCTAATCTTGATACGCTATACTCTTGAAACAATCATTTAAAACACATAAATAAAAACTCCTATTGTAATACATATATGTATAAGAATGTTGATATAATAAAAGAAATATTACTAGTCATGCCACTCTTGAGAGATAGCCACTACAAATTCTTTAATGCATAGCTTCCTAGACATTTTTATTTGTATGTTTTCATATATATGTGTATATACATATTTTCATATATATTTCATATATTTAGAACTGATAAAAATAACAAAAAATACTACACCCTATGCAATTTTTATAATCTATTTTTAGCTTCAAAAACATTATAATTTTTAAAATGTTTAAATAATGAGGGACATAGAATTAAAAGGAGAGGTTATAGGTAGAAAGCAGAGAATCTAGACTAGTTTCTTAGAGCACTAAGCCCATTACCTATGTCTTGGAAAAACAACTCTGATCCCAATAATATCAAACACTAACCTTCCTTTTGAGAATCCAAAGTAAAGTAAAGAATACTTTAGCATCTTAAAGACTTTAAGTAGTCCCATAATGTGTTTTACTAAGTATTCACTAGGTAAAATTATTTAAATACTAATACGATTACTCTAATAATGATATAGTAATACTAAATAACTAAAATAATTTTTTTTTTTTTTTAAGGGCCACACTCCTGGCATAAGGAAGTTCCCAGGCTAGGGGTCAAATCAGAGCTACAGCTGCCGGCCTACACCACAGCCACAGCAACAGGGGATCCGAGCCACATCTGTGACCTACACCACAGTTCATGGCAATGCCAGATCTTTAACCCAATGATCGAGGCCGGGTATCGAACCTACATCCTCATGGATCCTAGCTGGATTCACTAATCACTGAGCCACCAAGGGAACTCCTAAAATAATTTGAAAAGAACTTATTTTCCATGAAACACTATCATCACTGAACAGTAAAAAAAAAATGCTTTATGCTTCTATCTGGATGTACAATGATTTAGTAATTTAGTCCTCTGCTATCGGTTATTTGGGTAGTTCTACCTGGGGTCTGCTGAAACCAAAGCTGGGATGAACATTTCAGTATCAGGTAACAAAGGTGTGTACACTTTGCATTTCCCTCCAGAAGCTTTACTCATTTAGTGAAACTGCTTCTCTGTGCCCTCAGAAACATCAGATAGAATATTAGTTTTAGTCTCCGCTAATCTATCAGATGATAAGTAATGTTCATTTACCTTTTAATTAGCATGTCTCTGATTACTAGCCTCACAATCCATCTTCAGGCTCAGCAGGTGAAAACTTGGTTATTGTTGTTTAGGTTTGGTTTGATTTGTGGATTTATGTATATTTATGTATTGGACCTTACCATGGTTACTACTAGCATTTGTTAAGTGGGAAAAAAACCCTGCTGGGTGTGTTGCTAGAAACATATGTCATCAATACGAAGACTGCTAGAGCAAAGAGTTTGGTATGGGGCAAAAGAGACAAAAATGACTGTATGCCTGCATTCTGCCTTCAAACTTGATGATTTCATATAGGAATTTAAAGAGGATACTACTTATGCTTAAACGTAGCTTAAATTTCTAAAGAAATGGTAAAGCTTTCTTTTTAATTTTTTAATTTTCAAAAAATATTAGGATTTTAGTAACCTAAATTCAATTAATATTTTGTTAGTGGATAAAGGTTAATGTAAAAAAAAAGGCAGCTGAATTTTACTTTAAATGTTATAATACATAATTTATCTTCAAGAAATGTAGATGCCGTTTGGAAAACTTTGAAAACAATTTTGTTGGGGAACAATTTTGCTTGAAAATCACTGGTTCAGGCTGCTTATGATTTATGTCTATTTTTCCCCCTATATTTTTCCTGAAGTTTTGTTTTTCTTAAATATATCCTTCTTTTCCACTTTAAAACATTATTATTTAAATGCTTCTTCATTAAACCCCTCTCAAAAATGGACAGATACTTGGCATTTTTTATAAAAAAACAAAATCATGAAGTTGAAATTAGAGGAAACAGTAGAAACTTTATTTAAAAGTGTATGGTAATTACTGAAATAAAGCTTTCTTGAACCTTGGTTCCCTTTGCACACACGAGGGGCTTGTTTATTGGTGATTGCATAGAAAAATGAATGACCATGGATTTAGAGAAGAATGAAACAATAATTTCATTGAAAATCTCTCAAACACACCCTATGTTCCAAAATCTAAGTTACTGGTAAGATACAAACCTGCCACTGTAGTCAGCTTTATATGAGACCAATATTTTTTCAAATAACTTTCAAAGCTCCTAAAATGAGGTTTTAGTTTAGTGAAAAAAAAATAGAGCAAAATAGTTAAAACTACGTATGTAATGCGTCTATAAATGATTGTTGGTAATGTGTGTCAGAGTATCCTTTTCTAAAATAAAATTTTAAAGTTGAGTGTCACTCTATGATGGACATTCTAAAATGGATAAAGTATGTAATAACAATAGGACTGAACAATATGAAATGGTTTCATATTTTGTTGATCACAGTGGTCATACATATATACAAGCCCTCCTAGCCAGTGAGACTAGATGAGTTCCTGGATACCTTCAAATATCTCTGTAATCTACAAATTGGCTCGTACTATTCATGCAGGAAATGTAAAATCAATTTATGTTTGAAGAGTCTAATATTATGCTTTCAGATGATATACACAATATTTTTTTCTGTAACCTCTAGGCAAGTTTTTCGGTGTCTAAACATTGAGTCCAATTTTTCACTCTGTAAAATAGCTTCGGTATAGCATTTTCTATATATTTGCAGACTCAATGATTTCAAAAGACCTGAAAATCTTTTTGTTAAACACACAAATACACACATACAGTTACATATAATAATGCAACACAAGAAGGTTTTATCTTGATGAATCGAGCATTTTCCAAACTTTACTGCTTGAGGATAAGCTCCCTGAGGGCAGAGACAGTGTGTTCCTAGCACCTATCAGAGTACCTGGCACACAGAGATGTCAATAAGTGCCAGCTGAATGGATGGATGGATGGATGGATGAGTGGATGAAGTCTGGGAAACCAACAACTAAACTTATTTGGTGTTCCATATAGGATATGTTCATAGAAATGTAATTCGAAAGTGAAATTTGTTTTGACATTTGAAACAATCCCAAATATTATGAGTATTCTTTGCAGTCTTCAAAATCTAGTGTAAGTCTCACTCCTTTCAAGTCTCTTTCTCTTATTACTGTAGTTGTCATCAATCTTCTCTGAAATTTTATAGCACTTTTAGTCTCTACCACATAATTTAGCACTGAACTATATACTGCCATGTAGAATTCACTATAGTATGTTTGATTTATTACTATTTGAGTTCTGGCTATGCACACTTCTGATGCTCTGTGACTATAACTGTCATATGATAACAAACATGCAGCACACAAATAAGCCTCTCATTATTAGTAATTATTGCATGATTAATAACTGTATGGCCCTTTATATTACCTCATTTGGTTCCACAATAATGGTATAGTTAATATGGTTGCAGTTATCCCCATTTTATAGAGAGAGAAACTGAGAACCAAGTTAAGTAATGTTCCAGTGATTAGATAGTCACTAGGGACTAAACCCCAGCATTTATAACATCCAAAGCCCATTTACTTACTTTCTGGTCTGTTTTATGACTTTCAGGAGGTAACACAAGGTAAGCCTTGTACTGACATTCAGAACACACCCAATGCTCCAGTCTTTTTGCCCTGCACAACTTTGATTCCAAACACTAGTTTCTAGATAATCAGTGGTTCAAGAGGCTGAGGGGACAATGTGGAAGAAAGAGGAAATAGAGAGAAATCCAAGAGAAGTAGGGAAAGGGAAAGATGCTGGGAAGCAGACCCAGACTGGAGGACTCTAGCCCAATCTGGCCAGCAGATGTGTTTTGTTTGGCCATCATAGAGCTTTTTTTTTTTTTTTTTTTTTTTAAAGTGAATTCAATGCCAACTTTTAAAATGGCAAGTGTTCTCATCTATATTTCTGGCCTCTCTTAAAAATATGAGATGAATGGCCAATTAGGTTCAAATTTCTGCACGGCTCCAATTGGCTACAGCTGAGCAGTGGCTGTTCCCTTAAGACAGTGTGTGTGTGCCAGCTAGGGTACCCGAGTCCCAACCCTCTTTCTTGTCTGACTCCAGGCAGCATCACTCTTCCTGCCTCTTCAGGGACTTGCAGCCGTTTCTTCAGGACATAAAGAAATAAGATGGGCTTTATTTTATTGTTGATTCTGACTTTCTACAGGTATCCTCTGCTTTAATGGGATTATTTTAGTTATGTACATTCCAATCATAGGGTTTCCTGAAGTCAAACTCTTTTTTTTATCATTGAACAGATATTTATCGAGTGCCTACTGTATACATGGCATTGTTTAGGAATCACATCTTGGATTTCCCTTAAGATGATTAACAATTATTATTACAAAGTAATCTGATAAATCAGAGTCTGTCCTATGACTAGGATACCAACACTTTTATTACATACATTCAGGATCAAATTTTCAACAATGATTTGTTCATCAAATCCAATCACAGCTTTAGGTATTCCATAATGACAAAGTTAAACACAGTGGTAGATCAAAGAACTGGTTTGAACATTTTAAAGATTTGTGATCTTGTTTTCTCAAATGTGCTATATATAGGAAAAACAATGCTTTTTTTTTTTTTTTTTTTTTGGTCTTTTTGCCATTTCTTGGGCCACTCCTGTGGCACATGGAGGTTCCCAGGCTAGGGGATCTAATCGGAGCCGTAGCCACCAGCCCATGCCAGAGCCACAGCAACGCGGGATCTGAGCCACGTCTGCAACCCACCCCACAGCTCACAGCAATGCCGGATCCTTAACCCACTGAGCAAGGGCAGGGACCGAACCCGCAACCTCATGGTTCCTAGTCAGATTCGTTAACCACTGAGCCAGGACTCCAACAATGCAATTTTTAAATCAGGTTTTCCTCAAGAAGCCAGACAGACTTGGGTTTGAGGGTAACAGATCAGTCAAAGCTTATTCCCTAGTTCCTTTAGGTGCTACTGAAAACAAAACAAAACAAGACAAAAAAAAAAAAAAAAAAAAGAAAAAGAAAAGAAAGAAAAAGAAAAAAGGTGAAAGCAAAGCAGATACACATGGGTATATTTCTGCAATTTTTTTTTTTTTTGTCTTTTTTTTGCTATTTCTTTGGGCCGCTCCCGCGGCATATGGAAGTTCCCAGGCTAGGGGTCGAATCGGAGCTATAGCCACTGGCCTACGCCAGAGCCACAGCAACATGGGATCTGAGTCGCGTCTGCAACCTACACCACAGCTCACGGCAACACCGGATCGTTAACCCACTGAGCAAGGGCAGGGACCGAACCCGCAACCTCATGGTTCCTAGTCGGATTCGTTAACCACTGCGCCAGGACGGGAACTCCTGTAAATTTTTTTTTATCAGCCCCAGACATCTCTTCAAAGATGCTATCACACACCCATAGAAACTCTACTGAATTTCATTAAAACTATATGGCCATACCTTTAAATTTTGATTCATTAAAGTAAGGCAGTTGTTATAGTGAGTAAAATAAGGCCATCAAAAGGCTTTATGTAATTGGTTACCATGTGTATTAATATTGTATGGCAGTCACAGCAAATTACTACAAACTTAGTGGACTAAAATGGAAGAAATTTATTTTCTCACAGGTATGGACTACAAGTCTGAAATCAAGTTGTTAGCAGGGTCACTCGCCTTTTGAAAGCTTTAGGGATGGAACTTCCTTGACCCCCTCTAGCTTCCTGTGGTACCAAGGGTTCCTTGGTTTGTGACTACAAAATTTGAATATCTGCTTCTGTGTTCATATAACCTTTTCCTCTATGTCTGTGTCTTCTCTCCTGCCTTTTATAAGGGTACTTTTCATAGGATTTAAGGCCCATCAAGGTAATCCAGGATAATCTCACTTTAAGATCCTAAAGTTAATTATATGTGCAAAGACTCCCCCCCCCCCCGAAATGAGGTTATATTCCCAGGTTCCAGGAGTTAAGATGGGAACATATTTTTTTTGTCAGTCTACATTTGACAGAGTGTGCAGTGTTTCACTGTTTGAGCTCTTAGTACACCTTATAAAAATATTTATACCATACTATTTATTTAATTTAATGTGGCACTCATGATTCATTCTATGAAGGGTTTAACCTCAACACCTTGGTCAACAACACAAGCCTTCATTCTGCCATTATTTCTACAGAAAAAAATTAGATGTGATTTACGACATGGCTGCTTATCTGTTTTCTGTGAATATTTAAATATTAGTTTTGGCATTCAAATCTATTGTTAGCTCTGAGAATCCAAGAACTGTGCCTTATGTTTATTTCTCTTTTCTACTCAACACCTAAGCTAGTCTGATATATAAAAGTAGATATTTATCTCATGCTTATTGATTAGCATGCAATGATTACATTTATTTTGAAATTAGTCTTGGTGCCAGATCTCTGTAGAGGTTTTGCAGGGTATGAATGCACCAGAGGAATAAGAGCAGCTTTTGTATTATGACAGTATATTTTCTTTGCTGGGGGCGGGGGAGGTGAAAGTATGGCCAAGGCTAGTTCTGGGCTTGTAATGTCTTCATTCCTCTCCCCCTGTCACTGAGTCCCTTTTATCTGGCTGTTTGGGGTGACCTACTTACCTGACTCTAGAAGATACAGGTAAAAAGAGCAAGCCTATAAGTCTGTTCAAGAGTGAGGTATAAGAACATGGCTTAGGAATCCTGACAAAATCCTTTGAGTGCTTTATTTAGGACTGAGGCTCTACAGACTTGCCACTGGGAAACATGTCTGCAGAATTCAGGGAGATTGTATTAATGCCTTGCTTAGAAGTGTTTTGGCGATAATTGTGAAAGGAAGGAAGGGAGTTAAGGAGGGAAGGTAGGAGAGAACTTCAGTTTGAACACATATTAGAAGTTATTTTTAGGTTCAGAGAACTTCCAAAGTTTTTCTGAAACATAATAAGAGATGTCAGAGAGAAAGATTAAGCAAAAGTCTGCAGAGAAGTGAAGAAATTTTGCACTGGGTTGTTGGTTGTAGGAAACAGAAATTAAATTATCCGAATGTCATGAGCTGGCTGGTGGTACTTAGTGACAGAGAAAAACTAATGAAAAGAGGAAAAAAAAGTGTTTGTGGAGAAGGCTGGAGAAATATAGAGCCTCGTGCTCCAATTATAGTATGAATAGCTGGCCAATCTGGGACTGCTGGAAGGAATCATTAGTGATGGTTAAATGCATAGGTTTCTACTGCTAAAATAACAAAATACCTTAGAGGCATCAGAAGCTGTGCTGAAGATTTGTAGCAATTCTCTTGATATTTCATTAATTAACCAAGACCACCTTCTCCTAAGCTTCTTTGAACCTCCACTGACAGAACTCATGGATTTTTTTTTTTTCCCTAGGTGGAGAAAGCAAACCTAGTATAATCATATTCCTTTGTTCATTCTAGGTAAAGGCCACTTAGATTTCCTTAAACTCAGTGAAAACATTATCCAGGGGAAGATTCCACTCACTTCACGTGGAAATAGGTACTAGTTCCTAAATTAGTCTCAGTTCTCTTAAAACAAAAGAAAAAAAAATTGTACAACTCTGAGCCTTTGGTGAGGAACTGGATGACAGTTTGGGCTCTATAGAGACTGTTCTGCTTGGAAGAACTGTGAGCTCTACTACTGCTTCTCTGTGTATCTAGTCAAGGCGTCTCTGAAGGCTCAAGGACTGTTTTCAAAGCACACTGATAAGAGACTAAAAAGATCCAGTCTGAGTTTGCTGGACCTTATCTTTTTTTCCCTAAAATGCCTACCACACTGTAAATGTGAAACACAAATAGGTAAGACTTCAATCACATACGTCAAAATAATATATCTTTTCCTACCAAAATGAATATTCCTGCTATTTTTAGAAAGCAAAAGCAGTTACAAGGTTAAGATGTGTGCCAGGAGGAGGAAGGAGAAACCATGGGTAGGGTCCATCAGCCATGGAGAACAAAGCTCCCTCTTGATATGGAGGGGAGGGCACTGGTTAGGGACGTGTCCACTAGGTGGCGATTCATCCCAGGACTGAAGAACCCATCTGCTAAGCACTGTGATGGGCGCAAGAAAGGTAAACAGGGAATCATCTGCCTTAAAAATCACTTTTCTATGAAAGTCAGTTTTGAGTAACAAGGAGAACAATGCAGACCCCCCATTTAGGGTGAAAATTGAGTATTATCATTATGGAAGACTTCATGATTAAGGTTCTGAGTATCAAGCAGAGTTGAAGAATTTTGAAGCTGAAAGAATCTCCGAGATCATTCCAGTGATCGTCCTCGTTCTGCAAATAGAGACAGTGAGAACCAAGGATATCACATCACTTGCCTAAGATTATAGTATGAGATAGTTATAAATCCAGAATTAGACTCCTTGTTACTTGAGTCATCCTGGACCCGGTTAAAAGCTCTCATCAATAAATGTATATAAAGGTGCATTAAGTTCTAGGCACAAAGCAGGACTCTGTGAGAGCAGAAATGCACCTGTCTCAAATCAGCACTTAGAGGATAATTGGAGACACAAATAATCTCATGGCAATAACAACACAGATTGTACATTAAAGGATGATCAGAGATGATGGCCTACCTAGCACTCAGAGCAGGATGTGTCATGGGCTAAAGGCAAGGGCAGGCCTTGAAAAAGGTGATCCAAGGCTAATGTGCGGAAGGGAGGTAAGTTCAGAAGTTGGTCACAGACTCAAAGGCAAAGGTGAGATTGTATGAGCCAGTGGTTTGGTTAGAGACAGAACACAGAAGGGCCAGAGGTTAAGAGCAAGGCTGTGCTGTAAGCCGACGAGGTGAAAGATCCAGGCTGGAGTCAGATGCTGCACAAGCCAAAGTCCAGGCAAATGAGTAGAGAGCAGGACACAAAGCAATCAAGAGGGAAGTCAGAGGCCAGGCACGGTGATGAGGACAAAACCCTGACCGGGAAGATGGGTACAGCAGTTGATCATGTAATCAGGAAGGTTACAGGAAACATATGCAACTGAATTTTGTCCTAGTCAGGAAGTAGCTAATAAGCTTTTTTGCTGAGACAAGAAATAGTTCCAAGACATGACCAGCCCAGGATCTGCTGGAAAACACACACAAGTAGGACTTCCTTTCTTCCTTCATTCCTTCCTTCCTTCCTTCTTTCCTTCCCTCCTTCTTTCCTTCCTTCCTTCTTTCTTTCCTTCCTTCCTTCTTTCCTTCCTTCCTTTCTTCCTCTCTCCCTTCCTTCCTTCCTGTTTTTCTTGATAAAGCTATATATAGAGAGAGACTGAGTTTATTCACTTGACAACTGCACCCAGCTATGGTATTCCTTATCAAAAGTCTAACAAAATCAGTAAGTAAAATTTCAAAAAAAAAATATGCTCAGCTCAAAACATACTGAAGATTTGGTAAAAAGAAGGTGAGGAAAAGGTATTACAGCAGGCAAAAGCACTAAGTAAACTATCTGTGAGAAAGACAATTCTTCCTTTATTTGAGAAAGTGAATGCCAGATCAGGCCAATATTAATCTACTCTTGCACAATATTAATATGCACCCCCAGTGTCCCAAATTGTCTCTAGACCTTATGATATTTGCTTGTTTTCTCTGACAGGAAACTGGCTTTTCAGGCCACAAAGAAAAGCTGTAGGTGGGTCTCAGATCCCAATAGCACAATTTTATCATGAAGCAAAGTACCACGATGGCAGAGCTGAGTTTTCCGTTGGAGGCTGAATATATTCATTATCTCTAACTCCTAAGTGGCATGTTTCACTCAAACCTAATACAAATACAAATAGTTTATTGTTGGCTTGAACTTACCAGGACTGTTCAGGTAGATCTGGGATATACCTCTTATCTGGGATATGAATTTCCGAAGATATGATTTACAATGTTTTTATCCCCTGAAAACAGTATGGGATTATTTTAATAAACTACTCAATATGCCAGAAACCTTGGGAAGGGCTTATGGGTTGCTGACATTGTTCTATTTCTTGACATATGTGATGGTTCCATGACACTGTGTTTCATAATTGATATTTTATATGCTGTATTTTTCTTTATGTATGTTATAGTTCATAGTTAAAGAAAGGTTTAAAAAAGTTATGGTCTGGGAGTTGCCATTGTGGCTCAGTAGGTTAAGAACCCAACATAGTGTCCCAAAGGATGTAGGTTCAATTCCTGGCCTCACCTGATGTGTTAAGGATCCAGCACTGCTGCAAGCTGTGGCATAGGTCACAGATGCAACTCAGATTCTGAGTTGCCATGGCTGTGGTATAGGCCGTAGGTGCAGCTCTGATTCAACCCCTAGCCCAGGAACTTCCATATGCTGCAGGTGCGGCCCTAAAAAAAGAAAAAGAAAAAAATGTTATGGTTTGTATTTTTTGAATCTGTGAGGCCTTTTAAGAAACCCAGTGAAGAAGTGCTAACAGACTCAGTAGTGGTATTCCCTGAGATCTACTGACAAAGAAAGATTAGTTTCCAGCTACACATAGTACTTTTTTTTATAGTTGCACTGCAAAAGTATTTTAAGGTCTATGTCCACTTTCTTTTGAGTGACACACACAAAAACTTCACAAATATATTTTTTCATTTCTTCGATTCTTGACACGCATATGAGGGACTGTTGGCCCAGTTAACCATATCACATAAATTAAGAAAATGAGAATTATGAAATTACTTTTGGTTCATATTTAAACTCTATCTTTAGAATTCTCATTCCTTAGTTTTGCACTTTCTCTCTGAGGAGGAAAGTGAACTTGGCATAGTGCTGTCATTCACCTCAGAAAAGTTAGTTGATGTCTCAACTTCCTTGAGGCATGATAGTGACCGAGCATGAGCCTCAGGGGCTCCAGATCCATGTTCACCACAACAGACCTGAGTTTTAAATCTCTTCCTGAATGTTTTGCTAGTTTAAACTGGCCTTCCTGTCTCCCTTTGTTCAACTGTGTGTATATATCTCCTCTATATAATACTAGAAACAATCCTTGCGAGTCTTACACTGCCAAGTTTAGATCAAATCAAAATGTGTGGTTTCTGTTTCAAACTGACCTGGAACCTTTGGTGTTTGGGCTTGTTGAATCTTGGCAAAGTTTTGTTTCCTGTTTCTAAGAATGAACTATTATTAGGCTCAAAGGCTTCTTGCCCTCTAATAATTCTTAGAAAGCAAATGATCATTGTGTGAGTGGATTTAGTACATTAAACATTCATTTTAGTGAAATAAAGCCTGGAAGAATCCAAAAAGAAACATAAAGAAAATGTGCTCAATAAAAATCATTTGTATTTAACAAAAGTCTAAAACACTTGAAAATAGTTTATAATCTTATATATTTAAAATACTAAGGAGAATTTTAGTCCTGGAAATTTACCTCAGAAGTGTTACTGTCATGAAACTCTATGAAATAACTTTTATTTAGAAAAAAGCTCAGGCTGGAAATCAGGACACAAAGGTCAAATTTTCCTCTGTCCATAAAAAAAAAATACGTAAAAGATGTTAGCCTCTGCTACTAATTTGTTTAACATTGTTTCCAAAGTAAGTTAGTATACTTTTTTTTTTTTTTTGGACCAAAACACTTTGTAGAAAAGACTGGTCCAACTTTTTCAATTTCTTCCAATGTGGGAAGAAAGGAGAGGTGGACCTTTTGGTAAAGCTTACATAAATGTAAAGGTGACACAAATGGGGATGCACTGCGTTATTCACCATGGGGAGTCATCCCCAATGGCCACAGAAAGTCAGCCTGCAGCCTCACTCTCCTTGTCACTGTCTCCCAGGGTGTGCTTATCAAAGATGCATACTGTGATGCCAGATTTCCAAACTCAAGTACAAGTTTATTTTACATTTTTAGAATGGATTTCATCTGCTTGAACGGATTCTTAAGGAAGTCAAACAAAAGAGGAGCCATTCTTGTCAGCAGCTGGTTTTGGAGTTCCAGTAATGATAGATTCACACACTGTCTAGGTGTTATGCACACTCCATGGGGAATGGGGAGTGTGCTCGCCCATTGTCAGGGTCGGCTTTGTGGATATCCTGAGGCAGAGGTGTCCACTTTTTTGGTTCTGCAGTCCTGCTGGTGGTTTGGCCCCTTGTAAGTTGGATGTCGTCACAATGGTGGGTAATTGAGAAGAGATGGCTGCTGTATAATCTGGGAGGGGTGAGGGCTCTGGAGGCAATTTGGGCAGAGAATGTGGTGGTGACATGGGGGCAAGCTCTGAGTAGCTGATCAGGAGCAAGCTCTAGGTTCCAGCCAAGTACACTTGAAGAAGGAAACTGCAGTCATTTAGTATCTATGCACTCACTAAATTTTTATGCTGTAGTTTCAATTGTCAGAAGACAGTAATAGACTTCTGTTTCTGGTCACAATAGGATTCAAGGACCATATAAATCCTTTCATATTAAACAATCAGAAAACATGACAAAATATGTGAAAATAATTTTAAGACATTGGACAACGGGAATCACAAGGCTATTATCCCAGAGGAGGGCAAGGAAGAGGAGAGCTTAGGCCTGGAGGCAGCTTACAGGTTACAGCACAGGACAATGAGCCATGTACAAAGCACGGGGGTTTCAGTGAGTCAAGGGGATAGACATCAGAGTCTAGCAAAGCCAAAGAAGTTAGAATTTATGGGACAGAGTTACCAGAGGACGGAAATGCATAGAGGGAGAAAGCTCTGGATGTGCAAATGTGTTCCCTTAAGTCAGGCTGGGTCATGATCTACACGACCGTGGAAGGAAACCATCAAGATTTTATTCATAAGGAAACAGGAGACAACCAAAATTAAGAAATAGTCTACAGAATAACAGGCCTACAGGTTTCAAAGAGTCAAGGTCAAGAAAATGAAAGGAAGACCAAAGAACTAACCTAGACTAAAGAAGTCTAAAATGACCTAACAAGGAAATACACCAAGTGATCTTGAAATGGATCCTGCAGCTCTGCAATGGTTCAAGGAAAGGTGGTAGGTAATTTAGCCTTGTGGCATAAAGAGCCAAGCATTCACCACTAGGTTACAAATCACAAAAAGGCAGGAAACATGTTAGTTGTGTTCATTACCAGATACCTAGTGACTAGCACCCCAAAATGCTTTACATATACACATAGACACTCAAGAAATATTTTCTAAAATAAGGGATATTGGAGTTCCCATCGTGGCTTAGTGGTTAACGAACCCAACTAGTATCCATGATGACATGGGTTTGATCCCTGGCCTTGCTCAGTGGGTTAAGGATCCAGTGTTGCTGTGAGCTGTGCTGTACGTCACAGACGCAGCTTGGACCCTGCATTGCTGTGGCTGTGGTGTAGGCTGGTTACAGCTCCAATTAGATCCTTCGCCTGGGAACCCCCACTGCCATGGGTGCGGCTCTAAAAAAATAAATAAATAAAATAAGGGATATGTGAATGCATATTGTGTTGGTGGTGATTTTTATTATTTATTTTTATTACTACTATTAATTTGGAAGTTCCCAGGCTAGAGGATGAATAGGAGTTACAGCTGCCAGCCTATGCCACAGCAACGGTAGTAGCCGAGCTGCATCTTCGACCTACAGCAGGTCAAAGTAGTTCATGGCAACGCCAGATCTCCAACCCACTGAGCGAGGCCAGGGATCAAATTCTCATCCTCATGGATTCTAGTCAGATTCATTTCCGAAGGGAACTCCTTTTGGTGGGTTTTTAGATCCCTTGTTCGCTATTCCTATTTTCTTTTCTTTTCTTTCTTTTTTTTTTTTGTCTTTTTTTTTGCTATTTCTTTGGGCCGCTCCCGAGGCATATGGAGGTTCCCAGGCTAGGGGTTGAATTGGAGCTGTAGCCACCGGCCTATGCCAGAGCCACAGCAACGTGGGATCCGAGCCGCGTCTGCAACCTACACCACAGCTCACGGCAACGCCGGATCTGCAACCCTCTGAGCAAGGGCAGGGATCAAACCCGCAACCTCATGGTTCCTAGTCGGATTCGTTAACCACTGTGCCACGACGGGAACTCCCTGCTATTCCTATTTTCTGAACTTGGTTGTTTCCATGTCTGGAGCTTCCTGGTTCCTCTAGAATTACAAATGGGGAGAGGGTGTCCTTCACTTGTGCTGCTCCTCCCACAGCCCTCTGCTTCCTCTCTCCTTAATGACTAAGCTTTTGGCTTTTCTGCCCAGTCACCCCATGGACATACACATAAGGTTAAGAAATTGAATAATAATGGGAGAAAAAAGAATGTATACATGTAAGTGTAACTGGGTCACCGTGCTGTACAGTAGAAAAAAAAAATTGTATTGGGGAAATAACAATTTAAAAAAAAAACTAAAAAAAAAAAAAAAAGAAATTGAATAACAGTTCACAACCAGAAGAAGGTCCATTATCCACAAAATACCTGGGTTTTTTCCATTGAGGCACTACAGTTACCATTCCTCCCAAATTCAGTGCCTGCACTTTTTATAGCCTTGGCCTGGAGAGCTGCATAATGACTTTTTGTTTTTGTTTTTGTTAAAAAGAGGCCAGCTTGTTGGGATCCAACAAGGGCTACTGTTTCCTGTAGGTACTGGGAATATTTCGATTAATCTTAGTAACAACCCCTATCAGCACTGAACATAGTGAATTATACATGGTAGATTCTTCCCCCCACTCCATGTTTTAAAATAGACTTTATTTTTCAGAGCAGTTTTAGGTGCACAACAAAATTAGAAGATAAAAGAGTTCCTTTATATCCCCTGAACCTACACAGGTACAACCTCCCCGTCTATCCTGCCCTACATCCCCCACCACAGTGGTACATTTGTTCCGGTAGACTCCTAGTTATAAATACATATGCTCATATTCATGCGCACGTGCACACACACACACACACACACACACACACTCACACGGAATACATTTACTGTCCATGCATCACACTTCACAATAAAGACATTTATTGATCTTGTAGGTTTCCTGTCTGTGAAACAGAAGGTGGTTGGGGTTGATTAACAGAAGTCTCCACTACATGTTATTTTAATTGTGCTATGGTAAAGGAGTCTGTATCTCCAACTGAACAGACAATTTATGCTTCATTAAATTCTCCTCTCGTCTTTGCACTTCAGGTACTTCGATTAGATGGCAGCTCTATTTTGAATGGCTCATTCAAGCATGACAAGATGCCAGTGAGTATCTGGAGAAGCAAAAGAATTAAAAGCACCCTTTACGTCTGGAAGACACTACCTCTCACTTCTTATAACACTCAATTGAACCCAGTGGTTCATAAATATTCACAAGTCTGAAAAAAAGTATCTTAGATAAATGAACAAACATCACAGAATTCCTTGATAGGAGGCTCAACTCATACTTCAAAATTAGAAATTTATTTTTGCAGAAGTGAAATGTTTGCCTCATCAGGCACATTTGAGAACTAGGTGGCTCAGAGATCTATTAGTTTTTAATTACAGTATGCACAGAATATTAACTCTTCAGTGATTGAATCTGATCACCAATACATAAAGCCTGCAAGATGTAAAGCTTGAAGATTTTTATGTTCTGAAATTGAATGATACATTGCATATTTGAATATTTTCTTTGAAATTCAAAGCTTAATTTCAGTCCAAATATGAGTTATATTTCTACACTCATATATTGACTTGGATTTACACCAACAAAAAGCTTTAAATATGTGGGGATAAGATTTTGTACAAGTTGTTTTACCAGTATCATAACTTCATAGAGAACCAGGCAGCCTGTAGTTTCATCAGCGAAAAGCTGAGAATCTTAAATTTGTTTCTAATAATAAAATTACTACTGACTCCTTTTGAAGTAAGGCTTTACAATATTTTTAAGTTGTTTATATTCATGAACCAATAAATAATATAAAATGATTCTTTCAACTCATCATTTCAGAAGACATCATCTTTAAAACAGAGCCTTTATGGCTGGATGTTCATACTTCTTTTTTAAAAAGACACCATTTTCTCTGGGATTTCTGCCCTACTTTCCATAGTGTCGGATAAAATGCCTTCCTCACTTTATTCCCCAGCTTGCTAACATCCAGATGCCTTGGAAATTGAGCTAGGAGCTAGAGTACTCTTTTTGCATTTATATTTTCTCTTTCAAGATGGAAACGAGGGCCTTTTTAAAGCAGTTTAATCATTTCTCGGTGGTACAGGTTAATTCCAGAAGAAATTCAATGGAAATATGAATACTCAGAGAAAAAATGGAAAAACTCAGGGAAGCCAACTGAAATGATTATCAGTGATATTCATGATATGAGCTCAGCTGACAGATTTAATTATTCAGTAGCAACCTTACAATTCCATTGTCTTTCCTCAATGGCTGGGAAAATATTTTTTATGAAAATTGCTTCTTTAGCTTATTTACTATCTTGCATGTCCAGAAGTCCTTTGAACCACTGCTGGTATTTGTTTCACCAAATCCCTTCTCTTTCACTGGAGCCATGGCTCTCTCCCTTCCTGCCTCCACACATACTTTCCTTAAACAAACATCCTTTAAAAAAAAAAAGCAAAGAAAATCTCCACTTTCCATTTTTGTTTGACTTCCCACACATTGCTGTTAACTCTTCCCAAACAGATAGAAGACCTGCTTGGACTCTTCCACTGGTGGCTTTTTCACAAGATCTCTTCTCTCTAAATACTGTGATATATTCCTCTGAAAAGAAATTGTCCCTTTCAGGGTCACCCCCCACCCCCGAAGAGTTATCATGTCATCTGTAAACTTTGCTATTTTCACAGTAATAGCTCTCCAGTGGCAAAGATTACATGGATGGAATGGCCAAGTGCATGGTTTAAAAAAAAAAAAAAAAAAAACACCTCACAATTGATGTTTCTCTCATGTGGCATTTCCTAAGTAAAGAGAAAAGGTTGAAGATGGAAGGAGACAAACCCACCAATAACCTCTGGTTAAAGGAAAGGTGCATACATGAAGATAAAAAAAATTATTCCTTCACTTCATCATCGTTATTTTCTCGCTTTGCCCCTGAGCCAGGAAGGGTGTGGCCCCTGAGCTCTCAGGTGCAGGATCATTTCAGAGTACAAATCCACCTTGTGCATGCAGGCATGTAATAAGGAAACTATCAATTCACAATGCCTCTTGGCAACCAGGAAGACTGTCCTTCAGAGTGTGTGTGTGTGTGAGGGTGTGTGTGAGGGTGTGTGTGTGTGTGTGTATGAGTGTGTGTGGGGGGTTGGGGAGGATAGGTAGACTTGTCTTTGTCACACAGAGAAACTACTTCTAACATGAGATCATAGAAAAACTTCTCTAGCATGATTTTATTATTTTTTATTTATTTACTTATTTATTCTGTCTTTTGAGGGCCACACCTGCAGCATATGGAGGTTCCCAGCCTAGGGGTCAAATCAGAGCTGTAGCTGGTGGCCTACACCACAGCCACTGCCATGCTAGATCCAAGCTGCATGTGTGACCTATACACAGCTCACAGCAATGTGGATCCTTAACTCACTGAGCAGGCCAGGGATGAATCTGCATCTTCATGGGTACTAGTCAGATTCGTTGCTGCTGAGCCATGAATGGAACTCCTCTAGCATGATTTTAAAATGATATAAGGCTTTTACTTAGAAAACACATTTAAGGAAGAAGTACATCATCAGGAGATTATCCCAAACCTAAAATTTTATAATAATATTGTACTTGGATCTGTTGCTACTAACCCCACCTGTCTTTATATATAAAATTAACTTCCTTAGAATCAACTGCAGGTTTCCTTATAATGCAAATATCTGTCAATAGATAGACAGATCTCCCTATATAAAGTGACATCTTTTATATGTTGATTATACAGAATTCTTTGTAGGATAAGAATTCAATATATATAAACACATAATAGAGGTTTCTACTTATCAATATATATTACAGAGATACCTACTTCTATCTCTCTATCTATCCATCTATCTATAGGGGGAAATCAATAAATTAAGATTCATGGGATATAGATTCTTAAATTAGCTTTCTAAATGGACACGTATGTGTGTAAGTATGTGTACCCTGTATTAGTGCTACTGTTCACCAGATATTTTTGGATTTCCTTCTTAGAGGCATGAGGCAGTAAGGCATTTCCCTGCCACTCTGATGTGAGATGAGGTCATGTGGGTTATTTGGCCAGTGAAATGTGAGCAGAAGTGGTATGTTTCACATCCAGGTGGTAATCTTGAGAGTCACTGCTCATCTCATCATGTTACCTTCCAGCAGCCATCGTGACTATGAAAGCACATAATGACACAAAGTCTCTGTCGGTCTGGATTCCTAAGTGATCTGGATAAGTAGAGACTCCCACAAGACTGTGTTTGACCCCCAGTGTCCACAAGAAATGCATTTTTTCAGGCAAAACCACTGAGATATGTGTATTGTTTGTTACTATAGCATAACCTAGTCCAGAGGTTGGCATGCTTTTTTTGGTAAAAGGCCAGAGAACAAATATTCCTCTTTTTATTTTTCTTAACAAATTAAAAAAAAAGAAAAGAAAAAGAAACCACCCTTAGTTCCAGACTGCACGAAAATAAGCTGCAAACCAGATTTGGCTTCATTTCCCAATGCCTTGACCTAGTCTACGCTAACTGTAAAAGGCTTTACTTCTTTCTGCACCAGTTTCTTCAACTGTAAAATAGAATACAACTGTCCTAATTATCCTCTCAGTTTTCTTGAGAGTAAATGAAGAAATGGAGATGAAATTATTCAGAGAAAAGTAATGCTATATGCTATATAAAATATTTCAAAGCCAATGATTTAAGGCAATATTTCTAAACAAAAAGTTTAAAAAGAAACATGTTTTCTCCATTGCGTTCCCTTTATTTTCATGTTTTTAGCCTATTTCAAATGGATCCTTTCCATACAGTGTGCTTTACACTTCCTCAGATATGTTTTATAGAGCAGTGGTCTGCTAAGATGTTACACACACACACACACACACACACACACACACACACACACACACGTTCTTTGGACAAGTAAATTTAGGCAATTCTACATTCTCTATCCATGGAATACTTATTATCCATAGAATACTTATTATCCATGGAATACATATGATCTATCAATATCAGTGGAATTTCTATTCAGCCCAACACACTCTAGGCAGCCTTACAGTGCCTCTTATTTCATACTGAGCTCCACAAAGTTAAGTCATTGCCAATATGACTGGTCAAAGTCTGAACTTGTACATCCCAAGTTCTGCATTTCCCTAGCCTTATGAGTGACCTCTAGGTTTACAATGTCTCTGGACAATTTGCATGGCATTCTTGGGCTTAAACACCAGTTGTTGGCTATGGTAAAAATTAATTTCATGCTAAGGTCCAAAACTGTGACAAATGCAAGTTATCTCAGCTTTAAAAGAAACCCTCAAGAGACAAGTGCTTGATGGGAGAGGCAGAGGAAAGATTTTGGGTTATTTGACATTTTTGCCTTTCTAGACCAATGGTTTTATAAGAATAAAGAGAATCTACAGTGGCACTTTCTGAAGAACTCCAGGTTTTTAAAAGCAGCAAGGTCTGGAAGACCTTGTCATCTGTGACTGATGCTATGTTACATTGGGTCACTTCACTCTCCCGAGTGATAATCATCTTTATTTGCTGTTATTCAAACCTAATTCAGCATGTGGCCCTAGAATGAATAACAAATATTTCCCATTTAGAATGGCACAAGAATGTTTCAAATCAGCAAATCCAGGAAAGGGAGAACTGTGAGACAGTACAGACATTAAAGGCTAAATGAAATATGCTTCAGATATATTATCTATCTATATATATTTATATTATATATATTTTCTTACACACATAAGTATATATATATATGTGTATATATATATACATACATACACATAATTTTATAGGTCACTGCAAAGAAACTTGAGAAGTGTGTTAGCCGTGCCAAATTAGATATTTCTCCTTCAGTTTACATAGACTTATAGAACATTACACACATGATGACTTTGGTAATTTTCCACAAGATATAATAGAGAAAAGTGTTAGAAGATAATGTTTAAGGCAGTAAGTTAAGGTCTAGCCCATGAATAGACTGCATCCAACTGAAATAATGTGAAGTTCTTCATGCATCTCAATCTTTCCTGCCCTCAATCAAAGTGCCCGAGTAACTGGGAACTGGATTTGAAAGACCTGAGCCCAAGTATGAAGTTTCCAACGAGTAATAGTGTGAGGTGTGCAAGGAAAGTTACTTAAGCACTCTGAACTTTTACTTATTGACCTAAAAAACACACAAAGGTATCTCTCTCTATGAAACTGTTGTGAAGGTACTTACAGATAAGGTATATTGAAAGTTTCTACATTGGTGTGTTGGCATGTTGTTATACTATGTCCTTAATAAAGATAGATAGGAATCTGGGTCGGTTCACATGTGTGAACCAAAGTATCAGTGATTCAAAATCCACAGATCCTAACCGCCCCTTTAAAACCAGGACTATATGGTAGATGCCAAGGGGTGAAATGTATTTCCTAGCTCTGCTTGAGGGGCAAGGATTAACAGAAAACCACCCTTAAACAAGCTTAAACTGTGATAAAAATGAATTTTTTTCCTTCATGAGGAAATTCAAGGTAGTGCGGCTTTCAGGACTGGTTGATTCAGCAACTCAAGAATATTATCAAACAGCCAGGTTCTTTCTCATTCTCCTATGTTGTCCACAGTATTAACTTTAACCCATATCTCTTTCTCCAGTGATCAAACCTGTACCACAGCAGTGACAATGCCAAATCCTTAACTGCTAGGCCACCAAGGAATTCCCAAGATCGCTGTATTCTGATTATAAAGCCCTGGTTCCTCAAGCAATACTGGAAAGGAAGATGGGATTGCTACAACTGGCTTAGTCAAATCAGAACCTGCCTCCAGAACTAGGGTCACCTCCCAAACCACATGGCTACTGCATGTAAGGGGTCAACCGGCTTTTTCTAGAAGACCTATATAGTTTTTAAGTTAGTCTGATAAAGTCACCAGGTCACTTTCAAATGCCAATAGCCCACTCAATTTTGAGTTAGGAATTTATAGTGTGATTTTTAAATTGTCTTCACTTACACACTTTATCTAAACTAGTCATGTAAATTAGCCCAGATCATACAAACAGGAAAAAAAATTTAGTTTGAGAGAAATCAGGCCACAGGCAAGAAGAGATTTTTTTCCTTCCTAGTTAGGAATTATATATATACCAGTACTGTATCCCAAGACAGGGGTCTTTGTCATCAACTGATATGCCATGTGTTTGATGTTGATAAAAAAGTTTTGACCATGTAATAATTTTTTTTTTTTGCATGTACACATTCTATTTTCTCACATTATCATGCTCTGTCACAAGGGACTAGACATAGTTCCCAGTGCCACACAGCAGGATGTCATTGCTAATCCATTCCAAAGGCAATAGTTTACATCCATTAACCCCAAGCTCCCAATCCACCCCACTCCCTCCCCCTCTCCCTTAGAACTAGAGACTCTCACATTGACCATGTAATAATTTTAGCCAGATGATGTTATAAGATAAAAATCTGATGTCTGAGTCCTGGTTCTTCCATTTTCTATCTGTGTGACCTTCAGTGAATTACTTAACTTCTCTGTGGCTCCCTTGCCTGTAATGTAAAATGGTGTTAAAAATAGTACCTACCTCATGGGATTGATATGAGAATTAAGTGAATCAAATGTGTAAAAGGGCTTAGAACATGGCAAGATGCAGGAAGAGGATAGATGTATGTGCTATTATGTCATATTACCACTTTTTCTTCTATTTTAAGGTGGTGAGCTATCTATTGAGGATGTTTAGGTTTAGGCAAGGAAAGTAAAAGGGAAGATAACTCTTTATATGTATTTTCAGGATTGTTATTAAGAATTTGCCTTAAGGGAGTTCCCGTCATCCCTTAGTGGAAACAAATCTGACCAGCATCCATGAGCACGCAGGTTCAATCCCTGGCCTCGATCAGCGGGTTAAGGACCCGACATTGCCGTGAGCTGTAGTGTATGTTGCAGATGCAGCTTGGATCCTGTGTTGCTGTGGCTGTGGTATATGCACTGGCGGCTACAGCTGCAATTTGACCCCTAGCCTCCATATGCTAAGGGTGCGGCCCTAAAAAGACAAAAAAAAAGAAAAAGAAAAAAAAGAAAAAGAATTTGCCTTAAACCAAACTACATTGCATTTAAGAAAACTATGATAAGATTCGTGGGAAACACAAATCTGGAAAGACATATTTCACGCCAAATGATGGAAATTCAACACTTCATTTTGTATTCACCATGTGGGTATAAAACTCCTCAGGACTTACTCATGCCAAGTCCCAAAGTGTAAGAAAGAATCTCGTTTGTTTTAAATAGCATTTGGGTGTAATTTTAATTGCCAGTTGTTCATGAATTTAGCTTGAGTCTGAAAAATACAAAACTATTCAAATCTCCTCTTCCACATATTATGTTATAGAAAACTCATGCTTATGTGATTGTTATTTTTAGAATTTTATTTTAATTCTAGGATTTTTGAAAGTTTGTGAGTCATTTGTGTTGTTCACCGATAATATGAACTCAAGTATTATTTTTAAAAATTGTTAAAATACTACTTAATCCAATTAATGACCTAATAATAAGACAACTAGGACATGAACATAGGCTACTTTGTATAGTTTGCTATAAGGTTGAGCGAATTGAGGCCATAATTACAGATTCTATTTACTATGACATAGTCTAGTTTGAAAAGCTCTGTTCTATAACCAGTGCACTTCTTGGCAGCTTCCTGGGACTGTGGGATTTTGAGGACACAGGAAAGACTAGGGAAGGATGGAGAGGATACAAGCCTGCATCTATACAACAGTTAGAAAGTAATTCAGGGAGTTCCCTGGAGGCCTAGACATTAAAGATTCAGCATTGTCACTACTGTGGCGTGTGTTTGATCCCTGGCCCAGAAACTTCCGCATGCCTGCAGGTGTGCCCCGCCCCCTTCAAAAAAAAGAAAGTAATTCAGAACTGCTCTTAGAGATGGTGGGTCAGTGGCATGAGTAATAATAATCATGACAATTGAAGGTTACCAAATTTTTTTTTCTTTTTTTTTTTTCAGTGTGGTGGGTTGCACCCATGGCATATGGATGTTCCCAGGCTAGGGGTCGAATCGGAACTACAGCTGCCAGCCTATGCCACAGCCACAGCAATGCCAGATCTGAGCCACGTCTGCGACCTACACCACAGCTCACAGCAATGCCGGCTCCTTAACCCACTGAGCGAGGCCAGGGATCGAACCCACAACTTCACGGTTCCTAGTCAGATTTGTTTCCGCTGCACCATGATGGGAACTCTGGTTACTAAATATTTACACCTGCTAGACACATGGATAGATGTCTTGCAAAGTTGATTTAATTTTCACAGCACACAACAAAGGAGGTATTATTATCCCCTTTCCAAAGATGTAGAACGTGAAGCTTGGCGCATTAAAGAAGCTTTTTCACAATCACACAGCTAGTAACTGGTAGAGCCATAGAGCCGTGTGGAAGGAATGCTTTTTTCCAGAGAAAGATGGAGGATGGACCTACAGGGCAATGGGTGGGGCCACTGAGCTTACTAAAGCATTAATGTCGTTTTCCAATACTTTTTTTTTTTTTTTTTTTTTTGCTTTTTAGGGCTGCATCTACGGCATATGAAAGTTCCCTGACTAGGGGTCGAATGGAGGCCAGGATCAAACCCGCATCATCATGGTTACTAGTTGGGCTCATTACCACTGAGCCACAATGGGAACTTCTTCTAATACTTTTTCAGCCACACTCTAGCTGCAATTTTCAGACAGCTTCATCAAAAATAAAATAAAATAAAATACCACAAAATACAACAAAATAAAATGATAGTAATAATGATAATAGTATTATTTAGTAATTATTGTGTGCCAAACACTGTTTAAGCACATTTAATCCTTTTAATGACCTCAGGTATGAGATGGATATTATTTTACTCTCATTCTGCAGATGAAGTAAATGAAGATAAAGACACTAAATAATTCCTCTAAGACCATACAACCACCAAAACGAAGAGCCAGAACTTAAGTAACCTTCATACAAAGACAAAAGCCCATGTCCTTACTGAGATATTACATTGACAAAACTAAACAGCAAAGAAATGTTTACATAATTGGTGATGAAAACTGTACTCTGTATTACTCCATCCAAAATTACCCTCTCCAATTTGGCTCTCAGAATGATTAATCAATGGTTTCATGGCAGAATATATGATGCTTATAATGAAAGCCCCTCCCAAGAGCATAAATATTTCCTGAGAGACAAAAAGGCAGGGGAGTAGAGTATACAAGTTCCTCACACATTCTGAATGGGGTGCTGCAGGTTCTCATCTAACTTGTTTTTCATCTAATTGGTGAAAAGTCATAATTGTGTTGATGCTTCCCTAAAGTTCCGATGATCTGTATAAAATGCTGAGATTTGCTTACAGCATGTGCGCACTCAGCCATAAAACCAAAACAGGGAACAATTCAAATGAAATCTCACCATTTGTTCAAATGCTTGTCTCTTTGGTTGCACCTTCTTAATGAATGGTAGCAGACAAGCAACACGGCTAATAAGTTATTTTAATAGGGTGATGTAACGGCGTGTGAACTGTTACCTCCTGGGAGAGTGAGTGACAGATTCCAGTTCTCATTACTGTGTAGATTAGTCTCAGAGAATTCATTAGTGCCCAGTGTGGCAGCTCTGCTGAGTGCCCTTAATTTGGAAAAAGAGACAGGAGGCCTCTGTGCCCAAGAAATGCTAAAGACAGATGATCTGGAATTGAAGGCTTTTAGGGCAAAGGACTCTCCTGAGAAGACGGCAATTATTCACCTAGTTTTTCAGGCAACGGGTGACAGCTCTCTTCCCTTTAGTCTACATGGCTAAACACATGAGGAACAACAGAGGATTTCCCCTTGCTTATGAGAAGGCAGGTTTAATGCAGAATGCTTCAAAGGTACCATATACCCATATGACTTATCTCCGTTAAAAATGACTTTTTTATTTTACAGAATAACAGTGAGCAGAAATAGCACATAAAAATGCAATTTTTCAATGGTCCTTGTATTTCATTCTTAGATAATAGTTTTAATCCTCTCCACCAAACCAAGCTTGCTTGGTATTGATTGATTTAAAAATCCTATATGTGCTATTTCTGCCACATGCCAGTAAAGATATTTCTTTGAACTAGATTCATAACAAACACAACCATTTGACTTCTGGGCAATTAAAGGTGCCAGCAGAGCAGTATTATATATCACCAGAAAGCTTTCAAATTTTCTTGACTGAAATCTAATAATAAAACATATGTTTTATACACAATCAATACCCATATATACATATATAGAGAGAGGTATTTTATAGGTATAATGAATGTTTCAGTACACGTGATGTACTGTTATTTGTATTGTCCTATTTTAATCTCTTCCTTTTGTTTATACTATTCCATCACAGCCTAGTCTATTTTTTTGAATGTTGGTTTTTAAAAGTGTTGGTTTTTAAAAGTGATGATTTTATTTTAAAAATTGATTTTACCATCTACCGAGGAATCAGGATTTGCTGTTTAAAAAAGTAAATGAAACAATCATGTCTCAGGACAAAGGCCTTTTCGTATAAATGTGTGTAAAAATCATAATTTGTTTACTGACTGCTTATTATAGGCCAGGCACTATGTCAGTGCTTCACACAATTTCTTACCTAATTTACTCTCCACAACAGAGATCGTAGAAGATATTATTATTCTGACTCACAGATCAGAGAATCAAGCTCAGAGAGGTAAAGAAAGTTACTCCAGTGTACACAGCTGGTAAGTGGCAGAGCTATAATACTGACACATTGTAGGCAGGCAATAAGTATTGATTGAATGAATAAACGAATGACTAAATTATGGTTGAGAACGAGGGCCCAAGCTGACTGACTGTTGGGTGTATTTACAAGTAGTCCTCACTGCAGCATTTCTTCTGGACCACAGTCTAACACTGTGGTTTTCAACTATCACAAAACAAAGATAAAGTTTTTATCTGAAAATGCAAAAATTATTTCTTGATTGGGAGGGGTAATAATAATTACGATAACACTGATGATGACTGTGGCTAATATTTATGTGCCGCAGCACTGCCAATATGTGCCAAGCACTGCTCTCAAAGTGTTTTCACATATTGATATAAAATAATAATAGTCACTCTATTAGGTTGTTATGAGGACTGAGTTTACCTAACTCTTACATCAACCCTATGGGGTAAGTACTATTATCTTTGTTTTATAGTTGAGGAGACTGAGCCACAGAAAGGTTAAGTGGCTTGCCCCAGAACACACAGCTGATAAAACTCAAGAAGTCTGTCACCAGAACCTAAGCTCTTAACCCTTACTCTTTCCTGTAATCATTGGAGACCAGCTAAGTTCTTTTTATCACTAAAGCAAGGTTGATACCTTCCAAAGCAAATACACTAAGAAATGCAAAATGCTTTAATGAAGTGACCCATCCATTGTAAGACATTTAGCTCTCCTAGCATATTCATGGCTTGTTAATTTTAGATAATTTTTCTTGAGGCTTGGATATAGAAAATATCACTCAGCATAAATATTAAAAATTATGATTTTGGAATATCTTAATTGTCATGTCCTAATATTTTATAAAGTTGGTGATAAAACCTAATTTTAAGAAATTAGTCATATTTTATTTTTAATAAAATCAAATTCAGAAATATTTGAATGGTTAATGGCAATTCACTCTAAGACATTCTTGGAGGGACACACACATTCTCAAGTATAATCATGGGTACCTCGCTGTGGTGGGACATCTCATTGACAGAACTAAGGGATTAACACAAGCTTGAAGAACAAACCAGAATCCAGATCACAAGCTGATCCCACAAGGAAGCAAGAAAACAAACATGACAAAGGAGATGGGTCAGAAGACAGGTGTGTACTGCAGACTCTTCAAACTATTCTGTAAGGAGACTTTGTCTCTTTTGTCCCCGGATTTTCTCCTAAATTAGTTGAAACCTATAAAACCTACCACATAAATACAATGGTGAATTTGGTTAGTTTTAGATAATCACAACTTTCTTCTACCTGGGACCGACACTAAACTATATTTCCTAGGCTTTTGACATTCTGACCAATGAAACATGGGTAGAAGCTAACAACCTGCCTTGGGAGTCTCTATTCTCTCTCTCTCTCCCTCTTTCCGTATCCACTTGCGAGATGACACTAGGAAATCTTATGTTTAAGAAGGAATCATATTCGGTCCCTGATCCAGTGGGTGAGGCAGGGGTTCCCTGACAGCCAGCATGGGAGAGTGGCAAGATTAAAAAATAAACCTTTATTAGGTCACTGAGGTTTTAACAGCAGCTAACATTACTCATCCTAAGTCCTGGAATATGAACACTGGTGTGCATGCTATGTTTTAAATAAAGATTATGATTGGTATTTAGTGATGTGAATTGGGGAAGTTGTGGTATGTTATTTGCACACACGGCCAGGTGATCAAAGGCCTGGCTGATCTTGTTAGGAGTCAGAATGATTCCCAGCAACCATGCTGGCCCTGGGGCACAGGTAGTCAGATTGGTTCTCCCTCCACAAAATCTTTTGGACTCATTGAAGGATCTGTTGGCCTCCTCTCAACAAACTGTATGGACCTGTAATGCCTTAAAGACTCAGGTGGATAAACTGGAGTCTGGATAAACTACCTAAGTTCAAATCCTGCCTTCACCTCTTAGTAGCTGTGTCCCTTGGCAATCTGATGAAAATCTCTGTGCTCCACTGAGGTATATGAAATGACTAGCCAATGGGGACCTGAAGTATAGCACAGAGAACTCTACCCAATATTCTGTGATAATCTATGTAGGAATAGAAGCTGAGAGAGAACAGGTGTATACATATGTCATCAATTTGTTGTATAGCAGAAATCGCACCCTTGTAAATCAACTATAATAAAACTTAAAAAACACTCTGTGCTCATCTTTCTTATCTGTTAAGTCATCGAAATAATAGTACCTATATCACAGAGTTGTTTTGAGGATCAAAAAGTTGATCAATATAAAGTACTTAAAAGAGTGTCTGGCATATGGCATATGATGAATGTTAGTTGTTGTTAGCATTTTAATCATCATTCTTGAGTCATTCTCCTTCTCTTGCTTGGAAAATTAAGCCTTATAACACACATCTTTTCTAAGCAAAAGGCCTTTTCTCCCCTTCTCTCCTTTCTCTCCATTTTTAGGGATGCTGGGGGGCAGTAATAAAGTTTGTTTTTATTACAATTCTATTCTTTGAGTTCATTTTCCTGTGTCCTCACACAGTCAGAAGGGAAGAATGTTCTTTTGCTTTCTGACTTACGAAAAAAGAGATCTAAATTTGAATTGGTCTTAGATACTCACAGGCAGCAATAACTCGGAGGTGAGGTCTGGGTCCAAATGGAGGTGTCTGTCCCCTTTACACAGTTGAAAGGGTGTTTTTACAAGGCATGAATCTGAGCTCAGCTTTCTGCTGCCTATGTCTTCCCAGTCTTTGCCACATCTTTCAGTATGGCCTAGTTACAGTGAGAAGTTCAAGGCCAGTTTTCCTGGCATGGTTGTAAGGAATGGGTAGCACCATCAAGAGCCACGATTTTGGTTGGGAAGTGGGGGAGATTTCATAATGAATTTTCACACATTAAGACATTCTTAAATTCCCCCAGATCACTGACAACAGGAAATGATTAATGCTTAAAGGGACATTGTTGCCCTTTCTCCTTCATTGGACACTTTGTCATGGTGGCAGCCAGACTCTCTTATGAAGGTTAAAAAGTAATTATTGGCCAGAGTGTATCAGTTCCATTTCTCTCTATTTCAAAAAGCCAGTTAACTGTCCATAAGTTTAAAAGGAGAATAGATGGGGTAGAAGCAGAGACCATGAATGTGACTGAAAGTACATGGTAACAACAAAGAGAAACTTGTCGATATTAGGTTGATGAAAACTGCTCAGACTTGCCCTCACTCTGCCTGCACTGAGTTCACTGCTCACAGAAGACAGGGAGAAAAAAAAAGAAAAAGAAGAGAAAAAAGAAAGAATACCTGCTCACTTCATTTCTAAAGCTTGAGGACAAATCAGTATCTGTTTTGTTTCATAAATTAAATAATTGAAGTCCGTTATTAGCAATCCATAATTAAGAAGAAACTTTGTGACAGGAAATTGTCCTCAATGAGAGAGGCAGAAATATTTTTACTTGGAAACAATGCAGTGCTTTTGTTTGCATTTCCTTTTTTGTTTTTTTAAGTGAAAGGGCAGGACTGACAAAGAAAAGGGATGAATTGTAAAACAGTGAATGCTAGGAAGTAAAGTTAAATCACAACACCTATCTTTCGAATTTAAACAAAGCTATCTTCTCTTTACCTTGTCTTTATACCTAGTGTTCTGTATTATACAATCAGACATGCTGAAGTGAATTGCTCTAAGACTTCTTGTATAACAGCTTTAATGATCCAAGTGTATCAACATTATATTTACAAATATGGCAGATATTTTTTCATTACCCTTGGCTGCCAAATATCTGAACTCCCATCATATATTCATATATCATCTATTTATCATTAGACAAATTCAAAAAAGACCAGACATTCACTTTCCCAGCTTCTCTTAAAGCAAGATATAGGCGTAAGACCTGACATCCACTGATTACATACATACCTCATATATTTTTTTTTTTTTTAATTTTTTTGTCTTTTGTCTCTCTCTTTGTTGTTGTTGTTGTTGTTGTTGTTGTTGCTATTTCTTGGGCCGCTCCCGTGGCATATGGAGGTTCCCAGGCTAGGGGCTGAATCGGAGCTGTAGCCACCGGCCTATACCAGAGCCACAGCAACGCGGGATCCGAGCCACGTCTGCAACCTACACCACAGCTCACGGCAACGCCGGATCGTTAACCCACTGAGCAAGGGCAGGGTCCGAACCCGCAACCTCATGGTTCCTAGTCGGATTCGTTAACCACTGCGCCACGACGGGAACTCCCCATATTTTGTTAATTACTTTGTTTTTTTTTCTTTTTACAGCCACACCTGTGGCATATGAAAGTCCCCAGGCTAGGGGTTGAATCACAGCTCTCCTGAGGCCTACACCACAGCCACAGCAACACTGGATTCAAGCTGCAGCCACAACCTATGCTGCAGCTTGTGGCAACACCGTATCTTTAACCCACTAAGCATGGCCAGGGAATGAACCCGCATCCTCACAGACACTACGTCAGGTTCTTAACATACTAAGCAACAATGGGAACTCCCATATTTTAAGTAAAAGGCTATTGATATAAAGCAGGAGCTTCAGGGAATCCTTTCTAGAGTGAGAGACTATTACAAAAAGACCCCAATCCCAGGGCAGCAGTGACCATGGCTCCCTGCCCGTGAACGGGAGCCAGTGGTGTTGGCAGTTCAAGGAGCAGAGATAGCCACATTCTGGGGACGTCAGTTCCACTAAACCAGAACCTGACATTGCTTCTGGTCATGATCCTAGCCTGATACTTCTAGGATCTCAATAAATCAATAAACTACCTGGTACCCTTTCTTTTGCTTTTTCAAAAAACTTTCCTTGGAATAACCTTAGATTTTACAGAAGAGTTGCAAAGACAATACAGAGAGCCTGCATATACCCTTCACTCAGCTTCCTCTCGTTATCATCTTACATAACAACGGCACATCCATCAATGTAAAAATTAACATTGGTCCAATCCTGTTAGCTATCCTCTATTCAAGATGCCTCTGTTTTCCCACTAATGCAATTCTGTTTCAGGATGCAATTCATGCCACCACACTACATGCACTTGTCCTGTCTCCTCAGTCTCCTCCAATCTGCCTGAGTTTCTCGGTCTTTCTTTGTCTCTCATGGCTGTGACACCTTTGTGGTCAGGTAGTTTGTAATACGTCCTTCAATGTGGATTTGTTTGGTGTTTTCTGATGATTAGACTGAGGTTATGGATTCTGGGGGAGGAATCCATAGGAGTGATGTGCCTTCTCAATACACTACATCAAGAGGGACAGGACTTTGATAGGTCCTATCTCTGGTGATGTCAACTATGTCCTGCAGGTTAACCCCATGTTTGTCAGGTTTCTCCACTGTGAAGTCACTATTTTTCCTTTTCTATGTTCTATTTGTTAGAAGTGAGTCACAAGTTTAGCCCCGACTCTAGAGGAGGATATTAAGTTTCACTGTCTTGAATTGATGGACATATGTTAAAATCACCACAGTAATTAATAAATATTTTGAAGGAGATATGTTGAAGCTATGCAAACATTAGGTCACTCCTTAAAGATTCTACCCACTAATTTTTAGCATTTGTCACTGGATCCTGCCTATGATACAGGTACTGTGTGGTGTGGTAACAGTGATTTTCTATTTTCTTAATTACTGCTACATGCATTAATTGAAATTCTTCCATAAGGAGTGTTTGTCCCATCTCTCCCATCTATTTATTTATTTATTTATTTAATAATGTCTTTGTATCTGCATGGCTATATAGATATCTGTGTTACACTTTGGCTTAGAATCCAATACTATTATTATGTGTTTTGTTCAAATTGTTACAGCTTTAGCTACTGGTACTCTTTCAGGATGTCTCGTATTTTTTTTTTTTTAACATATGAATATATCCGTTCCTTTTTCCAGATGGGTTATTACTAATTATTGAGTAGATTTTCCTGTGCTACACAGTAGGTTCTCATTAATCATCACTTTTATACAGTAGTGTGTATATGTTATTCTTACCCTCCCAATTCTTCCTTCACCTATGCTAACTATAACATTGGTTTTGAAATCGGTGAATTTGTTTCTGTTTTATAAATAAGTTCTTTTGTATCATTTTTATTAGCTTCCACATATAAGAGACAAGTCTGTATCCTGATTAAAAAAAAGATTATTACTTTCTTATCTTCTGATACAATAAGACACTCTAGACTCATCTTGTATTTTTCCTGCAACAGTCTTAAAATCAAAATTTCTCTAAGAAGCCCTAATTCCTTTCAGTAGAAAATGAGCTTGGAGGCTGATTTCTATCAGGATGTCACTATTTCTATGCCCTCTCAGCAGAAAGAGTTAGGAAAAATGTATAGATTACATAATATACATATTTGTTTATCTATGTATGTAAATATATACACACAAATATTTATTATGTATTTATCTTTTATCTCTTTATCTACATATATACAGACATATATAAATATTTTTCTCTCTTTTTCTTTCTTTTTTCTTTCTTTCTTTCCTTCCTTCCCTCCGTCTTTCTTTTCCTTCTTTCTTTCTTTCTTTCTAATAAACATGAGCTCATTCCCATCTCTCTGACTCTAATCCAGACTGATAGTTTTCATTCTAAACCTTTTCTTTTCTTTTTTTTTTTTGCTATTTCTTGGGCCGCTCCCGTGGCATATGGAGGTTCCCAGGCTAGGGGTCGAATCGGAGCTGTAGCCACCGGCCTACGCCAGAGCCACAGCAACGAGGGATCCGAGCCGCGTCTGCAACCTACACCAAAGCTCATGGCAACGCCGGATCCTTAACCCACTGAGCAAGGACAGGGACCGAACCCGCAACCTCATGGTTCCTAGTCGGATTCGTTAACCACTGCGCCATGATGGGAACTCCACCTTTTCATTTTTAATGTCTTTCTCTAACAGTGAGAAACCTGGCTCTCAGTATCACAAAGTATTTACTTATTTGTTCAACTCTAATAATAGATATGCACTAAGAAATGTGAAACTATACCCTGTGAGAAATTAATTTACCAGCTAGAGCACAGACTTAGTATACAGTTCCTTTCATATTTAATCTTACAGGTGCAGTCAAATCACTCTTTTTTAACGTTACTTAGGTCAGCTTCTTACTTCCACGAAAGTGTCAGTGAAGTTATTTTATACATTTGCAATCCAGTTAGATTCATTTGTCACACTCTGCATCCCATCCTGGGTTCTCGGAACAGCCTGGTTATTTTTTTCACACTGACATACAAGTTGCACAGTGTTTGGCTCTCCGACTTTTGACAAATGCATAGAGGCATATACCCAATTCCACAGTGCCATACTGGCCAACTCCATTATCCTGAATTCCCCTGGGTTGCCACTGTGTTATCAATTTCCTCAACCCTCTACTCAGAACCCCTGGAGACCCCTGGGTCTATTTTCTGACCCTATAGTTTTGCTTTTTCCAGGATGATATATAAATAGAATCACACTACATGCAGCCTTTTATGTATGGCTTCTTTTACTTAACAAAATGCAATTAAGATTCATACACGCTGTTGTGTAAATCAATAGTTTACATAAGAATTCTACTTTTCAACAGCAATCTACCTTAAGTTTTCTTCTGCAGGTCTAAAGTAGAGACACATTTCAAACACTTAGTATTAGAAAATCCAGTATTCATTCATTTACCTAAATGAATAAACTCCTCCTTTGAGCTCAACATGCTGGGCCAAGACCTGGGAATACATCAGTGAACAGGAAGGACTACAGTATACTGTGATAACTGTGACTGAGAGAGCAAAATGATGCAGAACCATGGAAACATATTGAGCTACCTCCATCTGTCAGAGCCCTGGCCAATTTCACAGAGGAAGTAACATCTTGGCTGAAGGATAAAGAAAGAGGAATAAGTAGGAGCTAAGAGGAGACGTCACATAGGACAGGTGAGGTGCAAATAGTTCCAGGCAACAGGGCTTGCACTTTGAAAGGCCTATTAACATGTGAGGAAATAAAGTCTGTTCAGAAAAGCCAAAATCTGAACTTAGAAAGGGGAATGAAGTGGAAAACATAGCAGGGGCCCATCAGGAGGAATGGTGTACTCCACATCAGAGAACGCAGTGTACTCCTAAGGATAACTGCCTACGATAAGGCCTGAGAGTCCCAGCAGCCTTTGCCTGACATGCTCTCAAAATCACCTCCATTTATCTCCTAATTTTAAGTATGAATCACAGGGAAGTAACATAGTAAACTCTGAAAAATGTAGTAATTTTGGAGTTTCTCATCATACCTCAGTGGTTAACGAATCTGACGAGCATCCATGAAGACGCAGGTTCCATCCCTGGCCTTGCTCAGTGGGCTAAGGATCCGGCATTGCCGTGAGCTGTGGTGTAGGCTGGCAGCTACAGCTCCAATTTGACCCCTAGCCTGGGACCCTCCACATGCCTCAGGTGCGGCTCTAAAAAGCAAAAAAAAAAGAAAGAAAGAAAAAAAAAAACAAGAGAGACAGAGAAACATGTAATAATAATTTCAATTTTTCTATTGGAGGTTGAAGTGAACGTAGAAGTTCCTTCAAAGCTTTGCTTTCCTTATATAGACACATACTAGCTTGTCCTAAGGGAGAAGATGATCAAGAGTTTGGATTCAGAATGGAAAACATGTTTTTCTTCATGAAGGAAAACAAACAAAAAACACAATGACAAAAGGTAAAACTCTGAATAAGATTAATGAGTTCACTGTGCTTCCAATAATAAGATTGGCTCAGAGAGCTGGCTTATTTAGCAGATTTTTTTTTTTCTTCCTGAAGCCAGTTGGCAACTCTGTGGCCAAACTCTGAGCATTTTCACTGTACACTGACAGGCGGAGAACTGCAACTGAGGATGAGGTTTAAGTATCAGATGCAGAGGGTTGATCTTGTTTTGCCTGAAATGTCTGCCTCTCTTCATTTGTTTACCGACATGTAATAGCATTACTGATTTAAAAGAAGAAGAAAAAGCATTGGCAGACTTTCTTCTTTGAAAAAGGTATTTGAAATACATTTCCATCACTCAATGAAAGGATCTGAGTGGACGTCCATATAAAGAAGCATTTGGACTGGTAAGTAAAAAAGACAGAGTCAATAAAACTTAAAGTTTGTATCAGAAATAGTCTTTTGAAAAAGGAATCTGAAAATGTTATGACTCCGGCCAGCGATCTGTCCATCTTTCCTTGCTATTACCATTGTTAATTATCTAGTAAGGTGAATCCAGATACTTAAAATATTGTGACACTGAGGTAGGAAAATAGATGCTGAACACACATTTAAATTTCCCCCACCACACCTTCTTCATCAATACCATTCACAACTCCAGATGGTAGATGCTATCAGCATCCACACCTTACAGATGAGGGAAATGAGGCCTACAGAGGCTTTAATTGTTTAGGGTCACATACCTGGTAAGTGGGCATGAGCTGGAATTAAACCAGATCCACTTGATTCCAGTCTGTGGTATTCATGCGCAGTTTGCTATTTTCTTTTTCAAATTTGGAGTTTCATTTATCGATCTTTCTATTAACTGTGCAGCCATCCACTACATAGTCATACTTTGTTTAACCAGATTTCTACTGAGTTGCATCGAGGCTGTTGCTGGTTTTTTTGCTATAATGAAAAAATGTAACCATTACATCCTTACAGTTCTTTTCCCATTTTTGGTACCTGTATTTACAGGATAAATTCCTATGTACTGCACAGAAAAAAGCACAATATGATTGATCAATTTAAAATTTTTTACATACTATAATAATGGAAACATTTATTCTCTTGATGGAAAACTGAATGCTTCATGAGAGCTTTAATTCTTCTAGAAGTAGTAAAATGAAGCTTTTATTTTCTTTGTAACTATAGTCTGTGATTGATTCCAGACAACATAAAGTCACCATAAAACTATAATGTGTCAAAAAAGAGTAGTACTTACTTGTTAAAAATATGTATGCGCTGAGCCAGGATGGCTTGAATTTTAACTTCGGTTCCATTTATTAGCTATATAGCCTTGAACACATTATTACTATTTTCTAAGCCACAGTTTTTCATGCGAGATAGCCTACCACCACTTTTTATAAGGCTATATGAAGATCATTATTTCCGAGAAGGCATGTAGAGCACTTAGCAGCATGCTGGCACATAAAAAGTGGCCGATAAACATTCATTACTATTTTGTATATTAATTCTCTCACATGTGTGACAATTTTGGTATCCAGATCTTCACATGAGTTGACATACCATTCATATTCATTCATTCAACAATATTTATTGAACACTTACTATGTGCCAGGGATGGTTTAGGTGTTGGGGATACATGGGACCCATAGAAAGAGGATTTCTATTTAAAAGTCATCCAAGTTCTATAGGAATCAGAATGTTTTAAGAAATTTTTAACTTGAAAAATAACATTAGTTAAAATAATATCCTCTGAAGCAGAATTTAGGACATTTAATTATAATGCTAAAGATGTGTTATTTTAAATTGATTTTGATACTTCTCTAAAAATGAAAAATGACACTACTATTTATGGGTCAATGGCTAGTGGGAATTCTTTTTACAGCTGCCTTGTGTCATTTATCTTGATCAGACACTAAATAAGCCCATTTTTTAATAATTTACAAAATCATTGTGTTTTATATCCTGGCTCCTGGATCACCAAAGGATACAACTTAACCTTTACTTTCATCTATCCATGTGGAAAAATAATATGTGACAAGGTGTCTGAATCCTACATTTCAATTCGCCTGCTTTAAAACTATCAGTTGAACAAAAATATCAACTGGTATCAGTTGCAGAAAGTGGAAACAATGATTTCCTCAGAGATGTACATTTTTGAAAATTTGAAACTTTAATATCAAATGGGATACACTTTTCAGCATGCATATGTGCACATATATACATTTTTTTAAACACCATCAGCAGGAGTATTTAGTGGATAAGTAGCAATCTTCTTATTGTTATTTAAGTCTATGTGTACAGTTCGGAAAAGTTAGTAAGGGATCAAAGTCAGCCCAGAATGATGTCATAACAAGGTAATATGGAGTTTGATTATGTGAAAAGCTGGATATTTACACAAAGAGGTCAGAAACCAGCTGGCTACATATAAACTAAAGAAAAACCAACAAACGTCCTAAGACAGTTCTTATTCTCGATTTGCTATGGACTTGCAAGCTTAGCACAATTTTTAAAGACCCAAATATTGAGAATGTTTTCTAAGTCAGCACAAATCCACTCAAAAATTTTGTGCGGCTTGCTACCCAAATTATCCTGCAGGCAACAAGAAAATATGTTTATTTTCCCTTTGCATGATGTTATTTAAAAATTATAATATTGTTTTGAAAAACTGTAGCAACATTTTACCTCTATGACTTAGAAAAGAAAATCCTCCTCATAGATTCAATAAAACACCTTGGGCTATTTTTCTAAGTGTTTTATTTTTATTCTACAGATCTTAGCATTTGTTCAAATTGGGTTTGGTGAGGAAATTCAATTGATTTGTCTGGACAAGCGCCAATACTGGAAGAAACACATATCTGAAGTCAGTTCTGACTGTCTTCTTTCCTCCCTCTCTCTCCTTTTTTTACTTCTGCCCTTGCTTTTTTACCTTTGTCTCCTCTCCTTCTTTTTTTCATGACTCTCAAATATCAGCAACCAATATGAAAGATTACATAAGTATACAGAAACTTGGGTAACGTGTATTACAAAGATCTTTACTGACTGGTTGAAACTAGTTTATCTTCAACTATAGTCATTCTCTTCAAAAGACTGAGGCTGTATTTTAAACCGAGTAATGGATTATAGGAAGGAAAAGATAAACAAGAAATGTGAGGTCTCTGGGTTATTCCTTAAAAATAGAGAAGACCCCAAAGTGAGGGGGAAAAAAATGAAGATAAATCAAAGCTGTATATTCAGGCCTAATAACAAGAACAGAAATAGACCAGGATCACAATTCTAATGTTAGACTAAAGATAAGATCTGTTAAATTCTTTGAGGAAAATGTATCTAACCATTAAATTCACTCTACGGTAGCTTTAACAAAACCCTTGATTGCCAAGATTATCACAATACTATCTGATATGAGGTGAAAAAGCCCTCAGTGTTGGAGTCATTTGTGTCAGAATGCTTAAACACCACCACAGAAGTCCCACACCTTTATAAACCATGGGTTTTGCTGATTGAGACATATGTTGCCTTATCAATGAATTTAATATCTGGTAGAATATAAAAGCACTGCAGGGCCACAGAGAGATGTTGACATTCACAGTGAAACTCCCTTTCTGAACATTTGGTTTTCATAATCTTGAACTCTTTAACTCTTTCCTTAAAGCTTTAACTCTTTCTTACACTTTCATAGGCATTTCATCTAGCCAGTCTTTCCAAATAAAAGAAAAACAGTTCAAGATCCCCTTTCAGCACAATATAATGAAGCAAGGGACCACAGCCTCAAATGCCAAAAGGGCAAACACAGAAATAGCTGTAAAACGACTATGATGTAATGACCCACTTGTTTGTCACTGTGACACAGGACGCAAAGGCAGGGTCATGATAAAACGGTGTCCCGCAAAGCTAAAATGTCACCTTACACTTGGGCTGGGCCACTTTGTCTAGTGTAATTAATCTCCTCCCTAGCCTCCCCCCCGCCACACCTCTTATTTTCCCCCAGTCTCTATTTCTGTTTCAGGGTGCCTCGAAGTTAAAGGAATTCGTGAAAGAAAATTTGTTCTTCGAAGATAACTAGTTTTTCTACTTCACGTGAAAGAGGGCTAGCTTTTGCTTCTTCTTCCTGAGACTGGACAGAAGATGCAGAAGTCACAGAAGATCTAGGCCCTGTTCAGTGCTCTTCTGCGGGGCTGTAAAATCTTGACTTTCTCAGGAGAATGGAAGTGCTTCCTTGGCGAACAAGGAATTGCAATATATGAGTCATTCACTTATAGTCAGTCCCAATGGAAGTTTTGTTTTATATTTTCAAAGTGGAAAGTGTTTCATTTTTTTCTCACAACTATAGCAATTTTGTGCTTACTCTGTAAATATGAGAGAATCTAGAAAGGTAAGAAAGGAGCTCTTAATTGTAGCTGTGCTAGCCACTACAAACAATTTTGTTGCATACCCTTCTGTAATTTTTAATATGCATTCAAACAAACAGAGAATTGTTTACCAAAATACATATTTTTTTTTATTGTGGTGAAGACATATTACATAAGATTGACCATCTTCACCATTTTAAGTGTACAGTTTATTCACATTGTTCTGAAACAGATCTCTAGGACTTCTCATCTTGTACAACTACAACTCTGCATCCACAAAGCATCAGCTTTCCCCCCCAGGCCCTGATAAGTACGACTCTTTGCTTCTGTGAATTTGACTACTTAATATTTCATATAACTGGAATCATACAGTGTCTTGATTCTGTATGATTTTATATGATATGGCTAAATGGAAAGCCTTATTTCATTTAGTTTAATGTTTTCAAGGTTCAATCATGTCACAGCATGTGAAAGGATCTCCTTCCTTTCCAAGGCTGAATATATCCCATTGTATGCATACATCACACGCTACAATTATACGTTCATCCACTGATGGACACTTGGGTTGCTTCTGCCTCTCAGCTATCAGGAATAGTGCTGCTATGCACATGGTTGTGTGCTATTTATATTATTTATAAATCTTAAAATAATGTACATTATAATGAACTTCTATGAACATAAATATTTGTATAATTGATGAATTCTTTTCTTTAGAAAATTCCTAGAACTAGAACTAGAATTGCTGAGTCAAAGGGTACATGCCATGATGGGAAATCCTGATGACAATTTTTTAGCACAACTTTTCCCCTGGAATTTCTATTACTTCCTCTGCCCTCTCCTTTCATTATGTGTCCTTTAGTTTTTCCATACTTTAAGCCATATTCACTATTTTACAAGCCACAGATTGTCCTGGAGGCTTATTCCTGGGGCTGATGGTCCCACACCCCTAGGCTGCTGGCAACCTGGGACATCCTTTTACTCCTTTCCTGGGTCAGATCTATTGTTCCCCACTTCCTAAGTGGCTTATGTGCTCTGCTGAAACACTGTCAAGTAGCTTTATAGGAAGATGACAAATAGGTAGAAATGTAGATAGGGCTTGTATCTTTGTAATTATAGTTATAGAGAATTCTAGGTGGGATATCATCTTACTTCAGAACTCTAAAGGTATCTGCATCTCATTTATTCTGCAACTCATGACTTTTTCTCCTAGAAGCTTTTAGGTTCTTTATGAAAATTACATTGATCTGAAATTTCACCACAGTGTGGCTAGGTGGAGGTGTCTTTTGATTTGTTATGTTAAAAATTCAGTGGGTCATTTCAAACCAAAGATTCTTATCCTTCTTTTACTCCAGTATGTAATCTTTTTATCATTTGCTTGAATAATTTCAACACTTCTTTGCCTCTTTCTATCTTCCTAAGGCTTTTATTAGTTGACTATATGTCCTCTCATTATGTTCCTAATAGTTTCCCTCTTTTACTTGTTCTTAATATTTTGGAAAATTTCTTTGATCTTTATTTTTCTAGTATCATTACTACATTTTTAATTTTGGCAATTATATTTGAAATCTCTAATAACTCTTCTCATTCCCTCATTGTTCTGTATCTTGTTTTGTAGACCTAATACTTCCTTAAATCTTTTTGAGAACATAGGATGACTTTAAAAGTTCTCTTTATATCACTTCAGATCATTCTAAGGATGCTTTTTCTGCCCTTTTTTTTTTTTTTTTTTTTAGAATTTGCTATTTCTATTTTTTTTTTTTTTAATACTGCCAGTTCTCCTCATATTCCAGTGATTTCTCTGTGTTAGTAAAAAAGGAGGCCTGGGTAGATGGAGTAGACGTTTCTGCTTTAGTGTAAATAAGACTTTTCCCAGTAGGTCTCTTCTTTTTCAGAATTTCCTCCTAGAATGGGCCAGGTAGTGGTGACTGGTGAACTCTGATTGAGGATCAATGGAGTGGGAACTGGCTGTCAGGCTGAGCCCCTGCAAAATCCCCCCATGATAATGGCTTCCCTTCAAGGCACCAACAAATTTAGAAATGTTATCTTTTCCCAGTTTGTTCAATTTCTTTAGAGAGAAGTCATCATGTTTTGCCGGGGGGTAAAATGCTGGCTGCCTGCTCACTGTGTACATGTTGGAAATGGGGTGCTGACTGGGAGAATTCAGAACATATTCAGACCTTTAAGTAATCTCTCTCGTTTTAGCTCCATCTTTCACTCTCCCCCTCTGTTATGTCTGCTAACTCTGTACCCAGGCGTCTGTGGGGTTCCACAGGGCAGATTAGCTTTCTTCCTCTAGAGAGCTGTCAGAATCTATTCCAAGCTGATGCTTTCTCTGCCCTTTTCTTCTAATGGCTCCCATCTACATTTTGTAGTCCAGGAAGTTATTAAATATCTCACCCTTTAGTAACACACCCACACACCCACATCCTCTCCTGTCTATTGTGCCAGGCAGCTGCATTTTTGCTTTGCTTTTAGCCATTACTCACAATCTCTCTGTTCTGCTCTCCATCCCAGGGAAATGACTGCTGCAAATGACATGGCCATGCCAAATGGTTTCTATCTGGGTTCAGCCAGTGGGAAACACTGTGGGATACCGGAGAGAAGTAAGAAGGGAGAAGGCAGGATATTTCTCCTTTTCTTTCTGCCTTGGGCAGCCTCCCTAGAAGTGGCTGCATTTCTTCCATCTTGTCCAACATCTTCTGACTCCAAGCAGCCCCTTCTTCCATGTCCAGCTTCTGCCATGTGGTCCTGGACTCCAGCGGTAGTACGTTTTCTTTGATCCTTCTAGTCCTCATGGTGATAGTAGCACCTGATATTGCTAACTGATAATTTTTTTAGATTTCCTACACATTCATAAATGGTTCTCCATATTGAGTTCTCTTGATTGAATTATTTGGCTTGATTTTCCTGACTAAATCTGAGAGATACAGATATATTGGGGATATTCTATTTGATATTCCCATACTTTAAAGTCAGTGAGGTTTTTGAAAAAAAAAAAAAAATGGGAGGCCAACACATGTGTTCAGTCTGCCATCTTGAGTTGGAAAATATATGCATTTTGAGCTTTTGGGTACACATCGCTAATTTGCCTCCTAAAGTATCTGTACCAAGTTACACTTGCCTTAATAGTGTCATGGTACCTGTATCCTGTCACCCTCAAAACACAGGGGATTGATACTTCTTTTTAATTATTGCATCCAATCTTTGTATGGGGATCCAATAAAAATGTCAGGTTTTCTTGGCTTAGGAGAACTCATATTTGCACTGTGCTAACAGCTGGAAATGATCTCCAAGGAGATGGAGCCAACACAACTTGCCTAAGATTTCATTCAAGATGGCTGGCCAAGTTACCAAGGAGCCCAGAATCGCAACAGGACGAGAAGGACACAGAAAGCAGCTTCTCCAGTGTCTGCTTCTGATATACAACAGGGAGGAAGGATTCTGGCTCTCTGGAAAAGTAAAAATCCCCTTGATAAATAAAATCATTGCTGAGATCCAAATTATTAATGCATGACTCAGAGAAGAGAGTGTTTCGCAAAAGACCGAGTCAAAATCAACTCCTAATGTCCTGCTTCCTAGCTTAGACGTTCAGTGGGGAAAGTTGCCACTTTTCTCCACAGGGATCTCACATAGATTCTCAACTAGAGGACTAAAAGCAGGGTAAAAGTACTAGAAGGCAGGAACTTCCAAATTCATCTTATGGTGTAGTGTCGTAACTGCCGTTCTCATGAAACTATGCGGAAATTTCAACCTGCAGTCGTGAGTAGCCTCATCTGGCTGTGACTCGTGGGACCTTTGCCCAATATTCACTTTCCCCGAGATCATGCTCTAATATTCATCATCTGATCGATTACTAGCAGTCATCCCACTTATCCAAGACCTCCTCCTCTGAATCTTTCATGTGCCTTCCATCTGCCCTGAGATAGGCTTTATCACCAACTAATTGGCTGTTCTATAAAGCACATAACTTACACTGTTTGGCCTCAATTGTCTTATTTAGCAAATGAAGCTAAATGATCCTGGAACTTCCATCCAGATATGAGCAAGAACCATGATGGCTGGGAAAGGTGAAATGCCAAGATATCTTTTAGAGAGCCACTGAGCTAGGGCTTTATGGTCATAAACGGCCTCAAATTTGGCCATTTTATCTACATTCTAAAAAGGTGATTCTATTTTTTATGTGTTTATTTTATTTTATATTATTTTATTTTATTTTGTCTTTTTGCCTTTTCCAGGGCCGCTCCCACGGCATATGGAGATTCCCAGGCTAGGGGTCCAATTGGAGCTGTAGCCACTGGCCTGTACCAGAGCCACAGCAATGCGTCTGCAACCTACACCACAGCTCATGGCAACACCGGATCCTTAACCCACTGAGCAACGCCAGGGATCGAACCAGAAACCTCATGGTTCCTAGTTGGAATCGTTAACCACTGCGTCTTGATGGGAACTCTTATTTTTTATGTGTTTAAAGCATGATTTTAAATACTAAAGATGTGATTTTTTTCTATCCTGTTCTGCACTTTTCCTTTTTTAAAAATAATACATCAAGAGGCTCAGAAAATGGAAGTATCTCAGATCTCTCTTGACGTTTCAGAGGCCCAGGCCCTATTATTCAGTGAGTTCTGCTCACGTCTTTCTCACTCTCTCTATGGTCTATGAACGGGTTAGTGAGGGATGGAGAAGAGATTTGGTTTTAGGAAGTGACGAATTGGCGTTCTGACTAAACCCAAATGTTTTGGTGACTGCTGGGGTGGAACCCAATAATTCTGCCAAGTTGGGATTAGCCCCAGTGCTACCTCCCCTTGGTGGAGACGCAGCCCCAAATCACGGTTAATGAGAAATAAAGGGACTCTAGTGTGCCAGTGCACTGCAATTAGAATAATCACCAGAAGTTGTTTTCAAAGCTTCAAAGAAAGAAAAATGAAAACCTCATCAAACACATTAACACACCATGTGTAATCTGCCTAATGGATATCTTTGTTGAAAACTACTTCTAATGAGACAGATGAAAAGTCAAAGTGGTCAACAGATTGGGCCAAATCAGGCACATAAAAAAATGTCTCTGAGGCCTCTTTTATTTGATTTCACCACAAACTTCCACACACATGTGGTTTCCTACCAGTCTTGTCCTCATAATTTGTTCCTTTGAACCCTCGGCATCAAGGTGAGGGTTACAAAGTAATTTACAAAATAACCATTTGTCACTTTCTATAGTCATAAAAGTTGTAGAAATGCACTCAATATATATTTTACTTTATACTTGAGGGAATTAAATTTAATTGTTAGTTCTTTATTAAAGATGAAACACCAAAGCATTCAAAAGTGACTAAAATACTCCATATATGTTGTGTTTTTATTTAAACATAAGTTTTAGAAGTCAACTTGCTTTTTCAGTCCACTAGAGCATCATGCACAAAATAACTAGCAGGAGTTAACAATGGGTGGGGCAGGGTTCTGAAAGACCAGGTGCCTCTTGCTTTCTGCAAACTATTAGCTCAAGAATACAAAGTAGTTTGTCCACACAAGATACCACTTTTAGCAGATCCATTTTATTTTATTTTTTATTTTTATGGCTTCACTTGTGACACATGGAAGTTCCTGGGCCAGGGATTGAATCTGAGCTGCAGCTGTGAACTACGCTGCAGCTGTGGCAATCCCAGATCCTTTAACCCACTGAATCCGGCCAGGGATCAAACCTGCACCTCCACAGCAGCTCAAGTCACTGCAGTCAGACTCTTAACCCATGGCACCATTGTGGGAAACTCCTAGATTGCCACTTTTACTTTTTTTTTTGCTTTTTACCGCCACATCCAAGGCATACAGAGGTTCGCAGGCTAGGGGTTGAATCAGAGCTGCAGCCCCCAGCCTACACCACAGCCACAGCAACATGGGATTCGACCTGTGACTGCAACCTACATCACAGCTCACAGCAATGCCAGATCCTTAACCCACTGAGCAAGGCCAGAGATCGAATCCACATCCTCGTGGATCCTAGTTGGGTATGTTAACAGCTGAGCAATGAAGGCAACTCCCTAGATTGCCACTTTTAAATGAAGTCTGTTCTTTCAGTGTTCCTGCCTGCCTGGCAAATACCCAGTCTAACCCAATCTAATTCTTTGGTAACAGCTGAAGCAAAAGATAACAATGTCATCTTTATGTATTTCCAAGATCAGTTTGGCTATTTATTCTCAGCCCAAGTAGATACATGAGTACGTGTTCTCTATATTCCAGGTGATGCTAAAAGGCAAAGGATGTTTTGTGAATAACAAATGACATCTCTATTTAAGAAAAACTATTTGAGAAGATGTATTTTTTCAAGATTTCTACACACATGTTCCTTTGAACCCTCGGCATCAAGGTGAGGGTTACAAATTAATTTACAAAATAACCATTTATCACTTTCTATAGTCATAAAAGTTGTAAAAATGCACTCAATATATATTTTACTTTATACTTGAGGGAATTAAATTTAATTGTTAGTTCTTTATTAAAGATGAAACACCAAAGCATTCAAAAGTGACTAAAATACTCCATATATGTTGTGGAAATTCATGTGGAAATTCAAGGGCTGAAAGCAAAAACAAAGAGAAAAGAAAAACACAACAAACAAAAATAACAAAAAAACCTGAAAAATTATCCATTTAGATGACATCCATCAACACAGAGATATAAAGAAAAGAAAGGCCACTCTTTCTACAACTATATCACGCTGCATGGCTAATAAGCCTACAACCAGACAGAAGGCTGCTCTTCAATACAAGCAAAGGCTTTCAGTCTAGCTGGAGTCTTTGACATTGGTGGAGAGTATATGAAGTTAAGCGGTCTAAGAAATCCTGGGGTGAAGAGGGGGCGTGTGGGGAAAGAAAAACTTCTGAAAAGCACTTTTGCACTGAGGATTAGGCTATTGCCTCTATACAGTTCTGCCTTATCTGGTGCTCAGACAAGAGGTACATGTGACCAGGTCTCCTTCTGGAGGAAGCTGACTTCAAAAAGAGGTTAAGTGGCTGGCTGGAGAGGAGAGAGCTAGGCAGCGGAAGACCCAAGATTAGAACGTCAGAGCTAGTAACTCTAGCCCATTTTATCCCACTATGACGCTATCTCCACTCTGCTGAAGAAGGGAAAAAAAAAAAAAAAAAAAAGTGCTGCTGGAATTATCCATCAATGGAAGGCAGTCCTACTACTTGCAATCATTTGAGGGAAATGTTCCCAGTTAGCAACAAGAAACATTTACTTCTCCTGTTACGGAGATCATTATGAATAGAGTAGGTACCAAGATTCATTCTTTTTGGCAGCCGTATCCTGGAGGGAAAGGGAGAGCCAGAATTATCTCACAGACAAATAGAAAGGAACAGCAAGTTTTACACCCACTGGCTTGAAAGCGATAGCCAGCTCCCCTTGTGACGTCTAACTTGAGATGAGTAATGCACTTGAGAACGGTGTTGCCAGCCACTCAGAATGTAATCTTTAACTCCTTATATTAATGGAGCCTGTGACCCTGCAGTATGGGAAAAATGATACACTGCCAGGTTAAAAACCTAATGAGATTTAAACTGCTTTTCTTCTTCACTTTCAAAGGTCCTGGGGCCAATGTGAGTGCTAACTACATCTGCTAGTGTGGCAGAAAAGGTCAAGTTAGAACTCACTGCCTTATGGCTATAACGTTAACCTATTCTGGGTCCTCTCATTAAGGATACTGGGTGGTACATAGCTTTTCCACCTTGATAAACTACTTCCTGCTCACGGCTTAATATTCTGTGTCTCCCAGCAATCTATTTGCTTTGTGAGAGGGCAGGACTTCACATACTTTGTTCTTGAATAACTCACATGGGTTTTACTGTAATTATGAAACCATCAATATCTATACAATACTCCTCTTTAAATTGACTCACCATATTTTTTAAAAGATTATATCACTACTGTAAATGGGTAAAGAATATATTATTTGCCTTAAATTGGAGGGAGCTATAAGACATAGCTATAATGAATATAAAACAATGCTTTAAAGTTTAGGTCAGAGGAGTTCCCGTCAAGGCGCAGTGGTTAACGAATATGACTAGGAACCATGAGGTTGCGGGTTCGATCCCTGGCCTTGCCCAGTGGGTTGGGCATCTGGCGTTGCTGTGAGCTGTGGTGTAGGTCGCAGACACAGCTCGGATCCCACGTTGCTGTGGCTCTGGTATAGGCCGGCAGCTACAGCTCCGATTCGACCCCTAGCCTGGGAACATCCATATGCCACGAGAGCAGCCCAAGAAACGGCAAAACGACAAATAAATAAATAAATAAATAAAGTTTAGGTCAGTATTGTTACCTTGTGCTAAAAACTGAATGTGAGGCATGAATTCTCTCTCTCTTTAAAAAAAGAGAGAGAGAGAAATGAAGAGAGAGATCGGGGACACAGTAAGGAGTGTCAAATACAGGCCAGCCCTAACTTGAGATCTCTTTGTGTGATCAGAGGATTGAAAGAAAATTGATAAAGAAATCAATTTTTCATTATGGGATTCAAAGTTGTGATGCTGGGTCACTGTAGCATCTCGAGTGCCATCTTACTTTGGGAAATATTTCAGTGAAGAGTTTCTGAAAAGCATGCCTCAATTAGAAAGGGCATTTCTACTGCTCAGTTAGATGCTGGTGAAAAAGAGAACTTAAGACAAGGGTGGGTGTTGCTTTTCCTTCCCAGTCAATGCCACTCAGCACACAATTTTGAGTAGTTTGCAAGTAGCTTGTTCTCTTATTGGTGATGAGGGACACATATAGTTGACACAAATAATGACTAAACAAATCAATGTTCAACTAAGCGTGCATGCTATCCAAGTACCTGATCAGCTGAAAGCTGAATAATGCAAAACCATGCCCCTTCTAGGCAAATAAAAAAGAAAACTCCCCTGATAGAAGCAGCCCAGCAGGGCCCAGGTGGGATTTCTTTTTTATGGAAGCACTATCTGTGGTCAAACAAGGGAGAGAAATCCCACTGGGACTCCTGAAGAACTGGCCCTTGGATGCACTGTTTTCTAAGATCTGATGCTGTTTGTTAAGTATGGACTGAGGAGAGCTTTAGCACAAAAGCATCCTGCAGAAACAAAGAGTGGATGAAACAAGTTGGTATGCTGCAACACACTGCAAGGGTTTTAAAGAACAGATTTTTACAGAGCAAGTCATTCTTAAACTATTAAATAAAACGTTCTGCCTCTTGTTTAAGTCATCATCCAGTGTCCTCATACATATTTTCTAGCAAAGAAAAGTATCAAAAGTCCAATCTTTTTGAGGAGGAGGACGATATCATGCTACACATTATACTTTCAGTGTCCATTGTTTGAGAAAACACACAATGATCAAAGGTTGCTATTAATTCAGCAAGACAAGTAACCGAATTTGTATTTTAGTTAACATTTCATCTGCAGACATTTAAAAAATAATAGTGTGTGTATGTATGACATATTATTTATTTAGTCTACCATACTCAATGTGCACATGGATTTCCAGGCCCCTTACAATAAATTCTGCTCCCCCCAGGGGCCCAAGACCTACTGGTTGGGAACCACAGGGTAAGACAGGCTTATGATTGATGACATTGAGGAGGACCTAGGGCACATCTGCTGGTCTTCCATTGCTTTTATCATCATGACCCTCACATTTTCTTCCTGAAACCCTGCACTCAGATTTGTTTACTGAAAACATTTTCTGTATAAACTTCAACAAGTTGGTTATGACTTTCCGCAGTAGAAACCTTTTGCTTTTCATGTTAAAAAATGAATTGCGCTTTGAATAGAAACTTGAACAACTGGGAAAAAGTTGCTTTTTAATTTTTTTTCATTTTATTTTTATTTATTTATCATTTATTTATATATAAAAAAGTTGTCTTAAATTCAAGATGCACCAGGTCCACTATTGCATTTAATGATACGATCTTCCTTAAGTCAGGTGAAACATGGTTGTTTGCTGCAGGACTCTCCATACCTTTGTGACATATGTATTTAATAATGAATGAAGCACAAGGATTTCCTGCATCTCAGTTACTGCTACTTCCCTTTATATTGTTATTACCACGGGCCACAGAAATCTACCAATAAAGTTATTACTTGCTATACCACTGCACAGCTAGGCAACATTGTAAACTTCTCTCAGAGTGCTTTCTGGAATTTCAACTCATTCCTCCTAGCAAATGTTATCAGAAGTTGGGATTCAAAATGTGCTTGTGGAGGGAGTTCCCTGGTGGTCTAGTGGTTGGAATTCAGTGCTTTCATTGTTGTGGCCTGAGTGTGAACCCTGGTCTGGGAACTGAGACCCCACGTCAAATCTCTGCAATGCAGTTGACAAAATAATAATAATAATAATAATAGTTCTCGTGGACTTTACCCCAATTGTGCTTCCCTTCTTTGTGTATGACCCTAAGGACAGTTCTGACTTTCCCATGAGCAGTCTCTCCAGTCTTTCATGTGTGTTTCCGCAGGCATTGCTGCCTCAACACTGTTTGCCTCTTATCATGGCACAACTTTCCAATAAATGTCTCTATTGGCTGTCTACATGTACTCATGTCCCAACCAGTTTCAAACCATTCTACTATGGCATGTGTCCCCATTACTCCAAAGAAAGTACTCTTGTCATGGTCACAAGCCCCTTCTACACGGGCCTGAAGGTCACTTTTTGTTTCTCAGCTCACATGCTCTTTCAGAGGCATCTGACATAATGACACTCCTTCTTTGAAGACTTAAATTTGTTTCCATTATACTCCTTCATTTATTCCTTAAGAAAGCCTTGTTATAAGTACAAAGAAGAGAACAGTGAAAAAGAAAGACTGGGTTCCTGTCTTTAAGAAAGACAGTGTGAGAGAGACAGAGAAGCAAATACACAGTCACAATAGAGTGTGCTAAATATGACGGCTGTGAAAACACCGTGTTAAGAAAGGACTTATCAGGAATGCCTAATCAGGATAGAGAGGGGCAGGAAGCTGTCCTTAGGAAGTGAAATCTAATTCAAGGCTTGAAAGATGAATAGGCAGGGAAGAGAATAGAGAGTGGAGAGAGAAAGGGTACCCAAGACCAAGGGAAGAACAGACGTAGGGGCTTGGAAGTAAAGAGAAGATGAGGAGAGATGGAGTAGTTCAGTGCCAATCAAATGTAGGATGTTGGGTGGGGGGAGAAAGGATAACGAGGGAGAGAAAGATAATCATGTCACCTTAGGGAGGAGGAATCACACAACAGGACTTGTAAGACAATTTGAGAAGACCGTACTTTTTCATTGAAGGCAACAGGGAGCCACTGAAGCATGTGGAGCTAGAAGTCGACTGAAGTGCATGAAAGGATTGGAATGGGGCAAGGTTAGAGGAAGGAAGACTTGTTAGGGGTTTGTGGCATTGATCCAGGCACCAGATGGTGGTAGTATTAGTAAGATAGAGAGTACTGGCCATTACTGAGAATAAAACAACTAAATCTGGTGACAGGCTGGTGGCTAGGATGTGGGAACAACATCTGGCTGGGGAGATGGAAGATTCAATAATAACTATGATAATGGAGCCTTTCCCCAATTTAGAAAACACTGAAGTAGGAACAAGATGTGGCTAAAGCCAGAAGGGAGTTATGAGTTCTCTTGAGCTTGTTGACACTCTTCATAAGCAGAGACACACTTGGACAGACAGCAGGGACCTTGAAAGGTACCTGCTCTCTTCTGTCTCTTCAAAGTATAAGTAAAGGAAGGAGGAAATAATGATGATGTCTCTGTTTCCAGCACCCACCTCAGGGAGCACATCTGAGTGACCCATGATGCAGACATGGACAGTTGGGTGTGACATGCTTTGAGGGAGAAATCTACCTTTCTTCTAAGCAGGAGGACACCTTCCATGACTGACAGAAGCCACCGCTTAAGAGCCATGGCTCTGAGAATGAGAGTGTCAGGGACTCTGCAACAAGAATCTGATACTTAGTGCCTAAGCTCACATATGCCCTCAATGCCAAGTCCTTAGCAATACCCTTTAAGAAGCCTCAGTGGTCACAGATGATAAGGAGTCTGAAGAAGCAGAAGTAGCTCTGAAACAGCTATAACCTGAGTTAGGGGGTCTTGCCCTTTCTTGGGATCCTAGCAAGGTCTTGGCGATTTATCCAGGTTTGGGATCAGCAAGTCAGACCAAGATGAAGTGAGTCTAGACAGATTAAATCTAAAGGGGGAAAACAATTAACTTTCCTCAGTTTTACTGGCTTGTGCGTTTTCTTTTATATCTTGATGGCAGATACCATTTGCAATGGAGGTCTTATTTCTTGCGAGATCACTGGTTGTGCAATCCTATCTGGAGCAATATGTAAAAAATGAGGAAATGTATTTTAGTCACTTCCAAGAAATCATTCTCATTGCTAGCTCTTTATTTAATGCCAATACCTTTCTCACACACTTGGTTGAAATATGGTGCCTCTCTGCACTCTGAGTAGAATAAAAATGAAAGAAATCAAATATTGCAGTGCAAGGGGACCATTTTTCTGTTCTCGACATGAGTTTTCCAGTTCATATTCCCATTACTTGTCATCTATCACATCCTCTGCCTCTCTCCATGCTAATATTTTATATACCAGTGCAACCTGCCTCATCAAAAGGCTATTAACACAGTATTAATGGAGTGTATTTCACTCTAGGAAGCCTGTTAGGAATTCCCAGAAAATTTAGCATATCTTAAAGGCTGAAATTTCTTCTGGAAATGGGTGAGTTTCTTCTAAGATAAGAACTGTGGCAGGAGTTACAGGATTAGCGCTCATCGTTGACCTGAATTTCCGCACACAGAGTCCGGTCAACTTCCCAACAAAGCCTTACACAAGGGTGGCCAACTCCCTTCAGCTGTATTAGTCATGGTCAGCCGCACCAGGGAATGATTTAACTCAGTTTACAAGACTGTTCCACTGCCCTCAGGGGAGTGTCTAGTTAGTCACCAGTACCAGCTTTTGTTGCCTCCCGCATCATCCTGACCCCATCCCTCCTCTGTAACAATTTTGGCTAAAATGGAAGTGGCATTTTAACACTAATAACCTGTTACCTTACACAGCTCTTCCCGTGCACCGGGCACTGTGCTCAATCCTGTTTTACATGAGCTCATTTAATCCTCAGAACCATCTGCAATGTGGGCTTATTGGCTGCATTTTAGAAATGACAAAACTGAAGGTCAGGGAGAAGAAGACATTCCCCAAAGGTCACCCAGAAATGGGTTTAAACTCAACTGTTTTTTTTTTTTTCCCTACTGAGTCTGCAGCATACAGAAGTTCCCAGGCCAAGGATACTACCCAAGCCACAGCAGTAACAATGCTCAATGCTGGATCCTTAACCACCATGCCGCCAGGGAACTCCAAAGATCCTTGAATCTGTTCTCTTAATCACTGGACAAATGACTTACAAGTTTGTTCCTAAAGGATGAGGGGGCAGAACTCCAGGATCCTGCCTTAACCAAAGTCTTCTTTTGATGTTTTATATACTGAAGTTCAATGTAGAGCTCATTGAAATAAGGGTCCACAGCCATGTTTTTTGTTTTTTGTTTTTTTTTTGTACTGGAATAATTTATTGAGATAATAAATTATGTTCTGTTTTTGTCAGGAAAGAATCCAGGCTTTATTGTTGGGGGAGGGGTTGAAGCTTATACAATTTTTAGGCCCTATTTAAAAACATAATAAAAACTGATGAATACAAAATCAGGTATCAAGAAGTACAAATGTGGAGTTCCCGTCGTGGCGCAGTGGTTAATGAATCCGACTAGGAACCATGAGGTTGCGGGTTCGGTCCCTGCCCTTGCTCAGTGGGTTAAGGATCCGGCATTGCCGTGAGCTGTGGTGTAGGTTGCAGACGCGGCTCGGATCCCTCGTTGCTGTGGCTCTGGCGTAGGCCGGTGGCTACAGCTCCGATTCGACCCCTAGCCTGGGAACCTCCATAAGCCGTGGGAGTGGCCCAAGAAATGGCAACAACAACAACAAAAGACAAAAGACAAAAGACAAAAAAAAAAAAAAGTACAAATGCAAAACTTGAAGCAGACAAAGCCCCCATAACATATTTTATTATTTAATTGCCTGAGGCATGCTTATAATATTTCTTCCTACACTTTCTGATTATATACTTTGATTGCCTCTTCATATGACATTGTTTTTTTTTTAATTTTTATTTTTTTCCATTACAGCTGGTTTATAGTGTTCTGTCAATTTTCTACTGTACAGCAGGGTGACCCAATCACACAAACACATATACACTCCTTTTTTTCACATTATCATGCTCCACCATAAGTGACTAGATACAGTTCCCGGTGCTATACATCGGGATCTCATTGCTTATCTATTCCAAAGGCAATAGTTTGCATCTATTACCCCCAAATTCCCAGCATAGCCATGTTTTAAAATCAGTCTGAAGCTCCTGCCTTCCCATGCTGTCTCGGGGCAGCATCTGATACAGCTCTATTGCACATGGAACCCAGAAGTACCTGCTTTGTATTTTCTATGGCCACAAAATGACTGACTAAAAGAAAAGCCCTCTGATGGGTTAGGAAATCTAAAATCTTATGTAAGTAATTCTGGGTTAGATTAATGAAAGCCTGTCACACTGATCACAGGACAAGACAGAGAGTAACTCAGGACACATTAACTCTCATTCATCTGGCATCAACTTATTAGCTACCTTGTTATTCAGGAAAATCCCAGGAAAACACTCAGGCAGGTCTATTTTGCTAGCGGGAAGGCCAGAACCAGTTACAACAGTGGGGACTCATTGAAAAGCTCATGAAAGATCAAGTGGGACAGAGAAAAAGCTTTATTTTCCCATAATGGGCTAGTCTCTTATAGCAGATTTTTTTTTTTTTTTTCAATGAGACAGTTCTGATCTATTTTGGAGTTTAATCCTTTATTTATTTTTTCTTTTTATGGCTGCCCCTGTGACATATGAAAGTGCCCAAGCTAGGGGTCGAATTAGAACTGCAGCTGAGGCCTACACTATAGCCATGGCAATACTGGATATGAGCTGCATCTGCAACCTATGCTGCAGCTTGCAGAAATGCCAGAGATTGAACCTGCATCCTTAGACTCCTCCAGATCCTTCACTTCCTGAGCCACAACAGGAACTTCTCAGTTTATTTAAAGAGTAATTAATTTTTTATAGGTCACTGTAAGATACCACATGGCGAGTCTATAATTTTTCCTAGTGGCAGTTTGACAGTTAGAAAAATATTTCTGTCTGGAGTTCCCACTGTGGCTCAGTGGGTTAAGAACCTGATGTGGTCTCTGTGAGGATGTGGGTTAGATCCCTGGCCTCACTCACTCAGTGTGTTAAGGATCCAGCGTTGCTATAAGCTGTAGTGTATGTCTCAGACTCAGCTCAGATCTGGTGTTGCTGTGGCCGTGGTACAGGATGGCAGCTGCGTCTCCTATTAGATCCCCAGATCCCCAGCTTGGGAACTTCCATGTGCCTCAGGTATGGCCCTTAAAAAAGAAAAAGAAAAAAAAATAAAGAAAGAAAAAGGAAAAGAAATTACCATCTTCCTTCTACAGACAACTATCATTTCACAATTCAGAAAAGATGTTGTGAGAATTTATTGTACAGCATGAAAACCTTTTGAAATCAAAGCATTACTATTATCTAATAGATAAAGGGGGCCCAGATTATAGGGAAGGGATGTGTATAAACTACAAACACTCAACAAATCACATGCAATGGGATTTCCTGCATGAGACTGCACTTCAAAGTTCTTAGGCACCAAAAAGCAGAAGCTGAGGAATCTTTGATGCTGCAAGTAGTTTTTTGTATATCCCACAGAGTGAGACCTAGAGCAGACAGATTTTTTTTTTTTTTATACTGGGAAAACCAAGCCAATATGCCTTTCAGTTCATACAAATAAAGTAAATACTCTCTGTTCTTCTTGGGAGAGAAATAATAACCTAGATTCAGATATTTTAAACCCAGAAGTCCATTTAGTCACATAAATCAAATATGATCCAATAGACTTCTCTTTCTCTGCACACACTTTCTGGGGTAGAAGAGGGCAGAATCCAGGGCAGAAAATTTTTCTTTTTCTTTACATGGATTTATGCAGCTTTACGATAGCATATTATTGTTTATTGTTAAGATCCTCTCAGAGTGTGCAGGCCTGCGTATGTGTGTTTGGATACATAATGTATGTGTCTGTGTTACTGTTGCCATACAAGACCTCAGGATCAGAGACTTTGAAGACTTAAGGGGAACTGGGTATGTCCCAACTTGACATTTTTATAAAAGATTCTTGACTGGGTTGCAGATGCTCTGCACTTGGTGTAACAAATTACTCAATAGACCTGGTTTGGGAGAAATATACTAATGTTGAACAATTGGTCTGCTAAAGTAGATAAATGAAGGGTGGCTCAGGCAGGGCATGGAGCTTCGCCTGGAGAATTAACATAACCCTCCTGGAAAGAGACAGATCCTTGGGTATGAAGCGATGGGCCAGGAAGCTGACTTCAGGATGAGGAGAGAAGGGACTTCTTTTTCACTTGGAGCCTCTTGACAAGTGGGCCAGGAGGGGAGACATGTGGAAGGAGACTCCCATTGAGGAGGGTGCCTATAAGTGTGCTGGAGGGTATGTGTTCATAAGCTGGTTCTTGCAACATGGCCCCATGGAGCTGGTGACTCCCAACAGGTCTGGCTATGGCAATTAGATGAGTCATTGTGGTGCATTTCTCTTGCATAACCACCAACTTTTCAGGTTTTCAAGTAATCGGGGTTGCAGAGTGAAATGACCACCACGTTCACCAATATGGACTTCATTGGGGAGCTTAATGAACACTTATTAAAGTAACCACATAGTCTCTGCTGTGCTGTGAAGAATCAAAGTAGGCTTGATGTCCCTTTGGGGGATGAAGCAATATGATGGGGCAGCAGCAGCTTAAGGAAACTCATTCTAGGGAGATAAAGGAGCAGAGCCCTAAGGTCGCAACCAGAAAATTGGCTGAAATGCTAAGTGATGACCAGGGTGGACCTGTGGAGAGAAGACCCAATTGCCACATTAAGTGAAGGCTCAGACCTTTATTTTAGATATTAATGTTAATGTGAACATGGCAGTGCAAGTATCTCTTCAAGAGAGTGATTTCATTTCCTTTGGATACACACAAAAGTGGGATCACTGGATCATATGGTAGTTGTATTTATAATGTTTTGAAGAACCTCCACACTGTTTTCCATAATGGTTGAACCAATTTACATTCTAACTAACATGCACAAAGTGTTCCATCTTTCCACATACTCACCAACACCTGTCTTCTGTTACTTTTTGATGATAGTCAGCCTATCAGGTGTGAGATGATATCTCATTATGCTTTTGTTTTACATTTCCCTGACGAGTGATGCTGCGCATCTTCTCATATAACTGTAGGGTATCTGTCTATCGTCTTTGGAAAAATGTCTACTCAGATCCTTTGCCCATTTTAAGATGTGCCTATTTGTTGTTTTTGCTACTGAGCTGTAGAAATTCCTCATCTATTTTGGATATTAATCCCTTATCATATATATGACTTGCAAATATCTTCTACCATTCCATAGGTTGCCTTTTCATTTTGTTGATGGTCTCCTTTGTTGTGCAGAAAATATTAGTTTGATGCAATCTCACTTGTTTATTTTTGCTTTTGCTGTCTGTGCTTTGATGTCAATTCCAAAAAATTCATTTCCAAGTCCAACATCAAGGAGCTTAACACCTATGTGTTTTTCTAGGAGTTTTATGGTTTCAGGGCTTACATTTAAGACTTTAATCCCTTTTAAGTTGATTTTTGAGTATGGTATAAGATAAGAGTCCTTTCATTCTTTTGCATGTGGTAATCCAGTTTTCCCAACACCATTTATTGAAGAGACTATCTTTTCCCCATTATGTATTCTTGGCACTTCTGTTGAAAATTAGCTCACAGCAGCATTATTATTCACAGTAGCCAAAATAGGGAAATAAAATAGGTGTCTGTCAAAAGATGAATGAATAAAAGAAATAAAAGACATATATATATATATATATATATATATCTCACACAGTTTCTTTTATTCATATGGTGGACTATTATTCACCTTTTAAAAAGAAGGAAATACTACCGTTTGCAACAATATGGATGAAGCTGGTGGACATTATACTAAGTGAAATAAGCCAGACACAGAAAGATAAATACATGATCTCACTTATATGTGGAATCTAAAAAAAAAAGTCGAACTCATAGTAACAGAGTGTAAAATGGTGGCTTTAATAGGCTGGAGAGCGTTGGAGGAAAATGGGAGATAGCGAGCAAAGGGCACAAAGTTTCAGTTTCTAGGATGAATAGGTCTAGAGACCTAGTATACAGCTTGGTGACTATAGGTAATAATAATGTTTTGGGAGTTCCCGTCGTGGCTCAATGGTTAACCAATCCGACTAGGAACCATGAGGTTGCGGGTTCGATCCATGGCCTTGCTCAGGGGGTTAGATATCCGGTGTTGGATCTGGCATTGCTGTGACTCTGGTGTAGGTGGGCAGCTATAGCTCCGATTCCACCCCTAGCCTGGGAACCTCCATATGCCGCGGGAGCGGCCCAAGAAATGGCAAAAAGACAAAAAAAAAAAAAAATGTTTTGTATACTTGAATTTGCTAAGAGAGTAGATCTCAAGTATTCTGACTTAAGCCAATTTTTTTTCTTAACTTGAAGTTATAAGGAATCCAGTTACTCGGTTTTAAATAATGCAATTGGTAATGAGTCTAAGAGATGGAATTTATTGTTTTTGATGGGCACATTTCTTTGGTTTGTGAATTATGGGCCAAAAATGGAATGGTAGCTCTGAAAATAAAAGCCAGGCACAAAGAGATTTGTTTTTAGTCTTCATGTAGGACCCTATAACAGTGTGTCAACCTTTTGTGACTGCAGACATCATGATTTCCCATGACCCAAAATGGAAAACCATTCCACTATTACTGGGACAGCATGGAATACACTCCATGTGAAGAAATGATAAATATTTTCTTGCTGTATCTTACTTTTTCCTCTTGCTAGTTCTTTTTTTTTTTTTTGCAGGAGATAGGATGTGATGACTTAATTAGGCTTTTCCACGTCTAACCCAGATTCTGGAATACAAGGTCCACTTTCCTACTTAAAGACATATGAACTTCCAAAAGTTGCCCAGAAAGAGTCGCCTTGAAGGCAAATGCCCCATTAGTTATAGCGTGATCTGAAACAATTTACTTGAATGGGATTTCCATTGACTTTTAAGCAGATCGGTCACATGAAGCAAATTTATAGTACAGTAAGTGGTATTTCCTGAAGTGATGGATCTCCTGTCTAATGGCTTCTGAGCACAAGTCTCATGAACCATAATGCTTTTTGCACACAAGCCTATAAATGCCCAGTGCAGATTTTTTACCAAATAAGCTTCCCTTTGCATAGAGGGTCCTAAAAGTCTAGGCAGGCAATTCAAACAAAATTGTGTTTGCCTCTCTTCACTTTTTTCTAAGCTTATACCCCTGGGTTTTTGTTAACATTAAAAAAAAAAAAAGATATTTAGAACTGCACTTTAGCCACCTTGTAAAATGAAAGAGTACATTGTACAGGCACCAAAGGTACACGTCAGTGCTTTTATCAAAATCAGGGTCCTGCTTGACTGCACTAATTGGAAACATGTGTTGAAAATGCAGGACAGGATTTTCAGCTGTTCTCTCATTAAATGGAATAAAATAAGGAGTAGATTTCACATTTCTTTATAAGAAGAGGCTGCTGGATTGTTCTATTAGCAGGACTGATGGATGATCTTGACTGGGGATGCTGGCACCTGTGTCAGGGCCTCAGGGACACTGGGAGTTGCTTTAATATTTAAGACATCACAATAATTCTATGGGAAGATTTAGCCCCATTCATAGAAGGCCTGGCTGCAAATGCTTCTCTGATAAAGAGATGAAGGGAAATGATAGAAATCTATTTTTTTCAAGTGATTTGGAAGGTTTTTTTTTTTTTAAAAATTCTTATAAAGTTCTGTTCCTGCAAAAATCATCAGTGAGGTGGAAAAAGTATCTCCTCATGCACTTGCCCACTGAAATCTGTGGAGAAGAGCAGCCAATATGAGTATCTATTGGAAAGACAGTGAGAAATGCTGTCTCAAGTTTTCTGTTGAAACTTGAAAGCATAAAATAATTTGATTTTTCAAACAGTGCATTTTTGCCACTATATATATGTGTGTGTGCGTGTGTGTATATATATATACACACATATATCTTAATTGTCCTGGGATCAAAATTCTGGGGAATAAAAGGTTAGTTCACAATGCTTCCTTTCAAGATTTAAGCCCCTCTTTCAGAATGCTTTATGTTATTTAACATCCACTGAATAGCACCAGTGTATAGAAATCCACTCCCTCCCATCCCTGACAAGTTTGCATCCAGAACTGGTCCCTGTGTACAAAGTGCTGAAGCCTCAGGAAACAAATGAGAATATTGCTTCCAAAAGCACTATCTCACCTACAGCCTCCAGAAAGAGGTGCAAGGAGAAGTGAATGAATGAGGAGAGCAACAGCAATTCCTCCAAAGGCGTACAGGAGCAGCATCCGGCAGGAAATGGGAATGTTAAAGCAGGGCTGGCAATGCTCAAGAAAGAGGCCAGTTCCGCAAGAGGCTTAAAAATATCCAAAAATCACTCTGAGAGTTCATGATGAAACCACCACTCTGCTTGTATCCAAGGCCCCAGGCCCAGGCACGAGAAAGGGGCTCTCTCTCCACAGTGGGTGGGTTGCCATTCTACCAGGAGTCTCTCAACTTCCAAAGATTGTTGGAAAAGTTTAATCCGTGGCAGCACGAAGTGGATTTTGACACTTTTCTGGACAGGCTGGGACTAGCATCAGGGAATTTCACAAGCTGCAAAGAGATGGGAGACCTCTGGGTGCTTGTGGTTGTGCCCTGATGTGAGCCTCAGATTTCCCGTTCAAAGCACAGACCTAGTCAGATTATCCCTTGCTTTCCTTAAGACCCTCCCTGAGTCCTTCATTCAAGTTCAAACCAATAGGTAGTTCTCACTACCATCTCAGCCTCACAGTTCATCTTCTTTTATTTCCCCCTTCATTTCAGCCACAAGGCACCAAAGATGCCACACTTACCCTTTCCCGTGAGCCTCACACATAGCTGAGGGTTCCGCAGCCAAGGGACAATCCCAGGGTCATCCCAGAATTCAGCTCAAACTTCTCTCTCCTCCCTCAAATTTATCTTGGCTACAACCTCTTCTTCCTGAAGGCTTCCAACAAAATAAGGACGGGCTGATCCTCCTTGTGCTCTCTGAGCACCCTGGGCACAGCTTTTACAGTACTTAGCATATCCTGATTGTCTGCATACAGGTCTACCTCCTCCCTTGGTCTAACTTCCAGACACCATGAGACAAGAGTGAGGTTTTATTCATTTTTCTATCCCCAGTGACTGGCAGAGTACTTGGCACAAAGTGTTGAGTCAACCTTTGATGAATGAATGGACACTTACACATTAGGACTTGTGTTCTAACCACAGCTGAGAACTCTGTGTAAGTGTAAGGTTCATGTGCTTGTACATAATCCAAATTTCAAATTCTCGTAATGAATAAGATTACTGATACAGAGGATAGTGAAAGGAAAAGCACCATTGGGTAACTGTCAAGAACAAAAACTTTAATATGGGCTTATTACAGGCTATTATGAAAGTTACTAATGCCATGTGTGATAGGTTAGGGCAGTCACGGGGAAATTAAAGAAAGATAGAAATGCCCTTCGGAAATGTCAATATTTTATACAGAATTCCACAAGAAAACAGTGCTATCTGTTTTATTATATGCTTTTTTTCCTCTCTCTCATTTTCCTCAAATTCATAATTCTTACAGAACATAAAATTCTTATTAAACAAACATACCCTTCAGATGACAAATTGTTGAGTGTGAAAATCCGTCTCCAAGTCAGGAGTTTGAGATTCTAATCATAAGGAATGATAACCAGTTACAGCTAATACAGAAGACCTGCAACTCTATCTTTTGAGGGAGAATATGAATAAATGAATTAATAACTGAATATATGAATATACTTAAAGCTCTGGGACAGATTTTCTCTCCCCTAGATAGCACTGGGACAGACAAAATGTTTTTCCTTTGGAGTACATTTTTTATATTTCAGTGGCAAATCCACCTCCCTTCTGACAGTCACATTGTTCCTTTAGATAGGTCACAATTTTTTAATCAGGTCTCTTTGCCTAGAAGTCATATCTTTATTTATTTATTTATTGCTTTCTAGGGCCACACATGCGGTATATGGAAGTTCCCTGGCTGGAGTACAATTGGAGTTACAGCTGCCAGCCCATGCCATAGCAATGTGGGATCCAAAGATGGGTCCTTAACCCAGTGAGTGAGGTTAGGGATTGAACCCACATCCTCATGGACACTAGTTGGGCTTATTACCGCTGAGCCACAGTGGGAACTTCCTCATACCATCTTTTTAAAATGACACTGCAGTGGTGGAGGAGAGACAGTCTCTTCGATAAGTGTGGCTGGGAAAACTGGACAGCTACATATAAAAGAATGAAATCAGAACATTCTCTAACACCATATACAAAATAAACTCGAAATGTATTTATGGCATAAGCATGTGGCCAGATACTATAAAATTCCTAGATGAAAACATAAGCAGAACACTATTTGACATAAGTTGTAGCAATATCTTATTTGATTCACCTTCTAGAAAAATGAAAATAAAACCAAAAAGAAACCAATAAGACCTAATTAAAGTTAAAAGCTTTTTCACAGAAAAAGAAACCATAAAAAAAATGAAAAGACAACCCACAGAATGAGAAAAATCTTTGCAAATGAATCAAGTGATTAATCTCCAAAATATACAAACATCTCACACAACTTTATATCAAAAAGACAACCCAATCAAAAAAGTGTCAAAAGATCTAGACAGACTTTTCTTCAAAGAAGACAGACAGATGGCCAAAGAACACATGAAAAGATGCTCAATGAAGTTCCTGTTGTGGCACAGTAGAAACGAATCTGACTAGGAACCATGAGGTCGTGGGTTCGATCCCTAGCCTTGCTCAGTGGGTTAAGGATCTGGCGTTGCTGTGAGCTGTGGTGTAGCCTGGCAGCTGTAGGTAGCTTTGATTAGACCACGAGCCTGAAAACCTCCTTATGCCATGGGTGTGGCCCTAAACAACAACAACAACAACAAAGATGCTCAATGTCGCTAATTATTAGAGAGGTACAAGTCAAAATTACAAAGAAGTATCATCTCACACCAGTCAGAATGGCATCATCAAAGTCTACAAACAATAACTGCTGGAGAACATGTGGAGAAAAGGGAACCCTCTCACACTATTGGTGGGAAAGTAAATTGATACAACTGCTATGGAGGACAGTATGGAGGTTCCTTAAAAAACTAAATACAGAACTATCATATGATCCAGCAATCCCATTCCTGGGCATATATCCAAAGAAAACTCTAATTTGAAAAGAGTTTTCAGCTCTTTTGAACATAGCGAACATAGTGAACCCCTATGTTCACTGCAGCAACATTTACAATAGCCAAGACAAAGAAGCAACCTAAATGTCTATCGAAGGAGGAATGGATAAAGAGGATGTGGTACATATACACAACAGAATATTACTTGGACACAAAAAAGAATGAAATAATGCCATTTGCAGCATCATGGATAGACCTAGAGATCATCCTACTGAGTGAAGTTAATTCAGACAGAGGAATACAAATATGTGATTTCACTTATATGTGGAATCTAATAAAAATGATATAAAAGAGGGATTTTCTGTTGTGGCACACTGCATTAAGGTTCTGGTGCTGTCTCTGTGGTGGCACAGGTTCAAACCTAGGCCCAGAAGGATGGGTTAAAGGATCTGGTGTTGTTGCAGCTGTGGCTTGGATTTGAACCCTGGCCCAGGAACTTCCATATGTCGTGAGAGCTAAAAATAAGAGATACTTATTTATAAAACAGAAACAAACTCAGAGATTTCAAAACCAATCTTACGTTTACCACAAGTGAAACCATTGTGGGTGGGAGTAACTGGGAGGGTGGGAATAACATATATACACTTCTGTATAAAACAGATGATTAATGAGAACCTACTGTACAGCATAGGAAAATCTATTCAGTTAGTAATAACCTATATGGGAAAAAAAAGACTGGATATATTTATATGCATAACTGATTCACTTTGCTGTACACTTGAAACTAATGCAATGTTGTAAGTAAATTATACTCCAATAAGATACAAAAAATAATTTTAAAAAATGACATTGCAGGTATGATGAGGGTAGATAGTTATTTTAACATTTAACACGGCAGAAAATGTTACATAAAAACATGTTACATGCATAAAAACAAGGAACAATTAAAGAAAAACATGATAGTTAAGTGTCTGCATGAGAAAATAAGAGGAATTAGGGGAAAGCTAAGAGGAGAGAGGACAAGGAGTAGAGAGGGAAGGAGTGGGCCCTATGGAGACAAGCTGCCACTGGGAAATCCATGAGTAGGAAAGTCAGAAGACTTTAAAGATCAGAGTTATGGAAAAATCAAATATAATCACTTGTTTTGAGGTAAACCGTCTCCTCTGATGCAAGCCTTGAGTAATCTGCTATACATAAAGATTTCAGAGTGCTTTTGTTATGTAAATCAAAGAAAAGGAATTGAATTCCATGGCTGAACTGGCATGGCGGAGAGAAAGAAGAAAATCAGGGTTGATAAACTGTACATGAGACTCAGCCCAGTGGAATCCAGCGGAGAGGTAGCCATGCAAATAAATCCTGCAGGAATTCACAAAAATCTCGGAAAAAGCATTAGACTTTAGAAAGGACCAGGGCCACGTAGCTTGAGCTAATAAACGTCAAAGAGAGGGTCAGTTTAAGTGATAATCCAGCTGTACATAACTGTGCTGATCCATTACGTGCAACCTAACAATCATAAGATAAGATAGTATGACAGTAAGATCATAAGATCTTCCAAACGTGCTTCACTTACTGTGAAGCAGACCCTGTGCTAAGTACTTTATCTGCATTATCTTCCTTAATTCTCACTATATGGATAAGAAAACTCGAGTTCAGAGAACTTGCTCAGACAGTTACCAGCTGACAAACACAGAGTAGAAACTTGGCTTAATCTGATCCCGCAATTCACATTCCTAATTCCTATTTAATCTGTTATCAGGTCCCATCCCAAAGACCCAGATTTTTGTGCCACGTATATACTGAAAATTATTACAAATGTAAAATTGTCTCTGTAGGTTTGTCTGTGTGAACAACTGCTTCAGTCAGCTTTTCTCAAAATACAGTTATATAGCAAACTACCTACATACCAGTGGCTTTGAGTAGCAAGCAATTATTGTCATGCTTGCAGTCAGCATGGTGGACAACAGCTCAGATTGGGCTCTGATGGAAGGTTCTCCTAAAGGTTTCAGGTAGTGCGCTTGGCTCCAGCTTGCGACTGACTTCAGTTCTACTCTGTATCTCATCAGGGGCCAAGGCAGGAGGGGTTTGTTCCTCTCAAGGCAGAGATCAGGAGCTTCCAGAGGGAAAATCAGAAACATGTAATGCCTCTTACTCCTAAGCTCCAAATGTGTATGTTATTTCATCCACATTTTATCAGCCAGAGCAAGTCAACTGAGTGGTGGTGGTGAAGAGCAAATACTTATTGACAATCATTCAATCTTCCGTAGTAATTTAATTGCTCCTGTGTAAACTTAGTTTCTAAGAAAGACATACTATATTAAATCTCTTCAGGGAGCAGAACAAGATTATTTCCAATATTAATCAGTAGGGGCTCTGGAAATTTTCACATGCTTGGATTCCCTAAATGATTACAAAGTATAATGACAACATCATCACTTTCACATTTTTTGAAAAAATATTATTAATCTCTATACAATTTTAAGGGAATTGTATTATAAAATACAAAATTGAGTTATTATAAAATATTGGCTATATTCTCCATGTTGTACAATACATCCTTGAGCCTATCTATCTTACACCCACCAGTTTGTACCTTCCCCTTACTGAACGCTATATTCCCTCTCCTCCTCCCCACTGGTAACCACTAATTTGTTCTTTATGAGTCTGCTTCTTTTTGTTACATTTACTACTTTGTTGTATTTTTTTAGATTCCATATGTAAGTGCTATCATACAGTATTTGTCTTTCTTTGTCTGAGTTATTTCACTTAGCCTAATGCCCTCCAAGTCCACCCATGCTGCTACATGCAAATGGCAAAAATCCATTCTTTTTATGGCAGAGTAATACTCCGTTGTGTATATGACATTTTCTTAATCCATTCTTCTTTTGAAGGACACTCGTTGCCTCCATATCTTATTAATTATAAATAATGATGCTATGAATGTTGGAGTGCAAATATATTTTCAAATGTACATATATATATGTGTTATTTTTTGTTTTTGCAAAGCTATCACTTTTAAGCCTACTTCTCCTATCATCACTACTACATCTTGTCCTAATAGGGATTCTAAAAGTCTCACGAAATTTTCAATCAGACCATATATGAGAGAAAGTGAGAGTGAGAGAGAGAACACTTTGTAACTGCATAAAAATGCTCTTGACTATCTGAAAGGATCAAAAATAAATTATGTTGCTTTGTATTAATCAAAAGGAAAAATAGACCTATTATCCTGCCAATGGTGGTACTTTTGTGACACACACATTTAAAATTCACTTTTAAATAAAATGTGTAGGTCTGTACTAGTTGCCAAAGATCAGACCTTCACACTATTACTAAAACCCATCAATAACTGAAGACATACCTAATGTAGATAAGACCTTAGCTATACATAATGGCATTTTAGAGAATTTAAAAATTTATATCATAAAAAACTACAAATTTTATGGAGTTCCTGTCATGGCTCAGCAGGTTAAGAACCTGACTAGTATCCATGAAGATGTGGGTCTTGCTCAGTAGGTTAAGGATACAGCATTGCTGTGAGCTGTGAGCTGTGGTGTAGGTCACAGACGTGGCTCAGATGCCAAGTTGCTGTGCCTGCGGTGTAGGCCAGTAGCTGCAGCTCCTATTCAGATCCTAGCCTGGGAACTTTCTTATGCCAAAGGTGCAGCCCTAAAAACAAAAAATATATATATACACGAATTTTAATTATAAAAGTGGTTTTACTTTCTTGTCATATTTAAAAGTTTGTGTACCAATCTAGATTAAAACTCTCTTGAAATGTTCTTTGAATGGTAATGTTAACTAGTGAAAACCTGTTAGTTGAAAATACTAAAAATTAATTGAATTCTTCTCTGGAAAATGTACCTAAACTCTATTAATTAAGTATTTTCTTGTTTGTTTTGAAAAACCATTCCACTCACAAAATCGCAAAAAAAAAAAAAGGGAGCAGTGGTCTTTAAGGATATGCAGGCACGGGAACTGGCTCAGAAATACATAAGGACGTGAGGCTAGTGTAGGCGCTGGCCATTCTCCCCATAAGTCTCAAGGGTCACACAGCACCTGCTATGTTTTCAAATAGGGGCACATGAAGCTTTTGGGAGCAATGTTTCCAGGTCCTGTTTGACCAATGAGAAATAGAAACCCATGGGCAAATGCTTTTTGCCCTAGATACATAGTTCTGAGATACCTTTTAGAAGATGCCTCTGGAGATCCTGGTGGGGTGAGACATATGTCATCCATAGGGCTGGCTGCCTTGATGAGGCATTCTTGCACTGGCTTATCCTTCTTCCCTTTTGTATGCATCTGGTCTTATACTCGTGCTCCCTGGTATGACATTTTCCAATAAACTGCTTGTACGCAAATCCTTGTCCAAGCCTTGGCTTTCAGAGCCAAGAGCGTAGAGTAAGACAGATTCCTAAAAGGGTCTTATTTAAGCAGGTTCCCTACAAATTATCTAACCTATTTACATTTACTTGAGTGGATGTGTTATGTCTAAGACAGTAATTCAGTTGGAGATAATCTCTAAATCAAAAGTAAGTGGTTCAAGGAATTCCTGTCATGGAGCAGTGGAAACAAATCCAACTAGGAACCATGAGGTTGTAGGGTCCATCCCTGGCCTTGCTGAGTGGGTTGAGGATCCGGCATTGCCGTGAGCTGTGGTGTAGGTCACAGATGTGGCTCGGATCTGGCATTGCTGCTGCTGTGGCATAGGGTGGCAGCTATAGCTCTGATAGATGCCTAGCCTGGGAATCCCCATATGCTGTGGGTGCAGCCCTAAAAAGACAAGAGACAAAAAAAAAAGTTGTTCAAGACTAGCCTACATTCCATTTACTAGAATAGTGCCACCAAAATTGCTCCTGCTGTTAAGAGGAACATCTACTACCAAGACGGGTGGAGGCTCTAATCTCTCTCTCTTTTTCTACAGAACCAAAAGCCTTTTGGGATAAAGAGACCTCACTCAGAAAATATACTTCTCAGAGAGATTGTGAGATCAAAGTTTAGAATGGAGGCCCTCCAAAAGAGAGAAGAAAAACCAATATGTGAACAATAAAATTCATGTGGAATTTTATTCAAATAGAGGAGAGGAAAATCAGAAAGTGAGATTAAGAGTTGGTAAATGAGAGGATATATGGATATTTAAAAGGAAGAAAATGAATAAATGGGAGGCTGCACAATGTTTTATGTTAAGTAGGTAAGAAAGAGAGCTGGGAGTCAGCATAGAAGATGGTGGATGGTCATTTATGAAACAATCATAAAATGCTTGCTGTCATGTACATTTCAAGGTATCCTTTTCCAGTTATTAAAATAGAGAAAGTCATTTCAGGTTTGCACATAGAACATTTGCAAATGAAATCTGCCCTCCTGAAAAGCATTTATTAGAAGCTGTCAGATCTGCAGTGAAAATGTTTAATTCAGACAATAGCTACACATGGATGCATGAATAATTCTTTTGTGACTGCATCATTCTCCCCTACAATATGTGTTAACTATCCACTTTTTTTTTAATTTCCTGACTTACAGGTAAACTCAGGAGGCGTTTCACGATTTTAGATGTCAGCTAATTTCATTTTATTAAAAATGGATTCTATATAAATAATACTGAGTATGAGAATGAGAGGGACACAAAAGGATGAGTGTTGGCTGCTCCTCTGGGAAATCTGCTAAGGGGCCTACTGACTGGCTTCCTTTCTCATTCCCAGATGTCCAGGTGGGCCACAAGACCTAAAGTTTTCTAGCAGCCCACACCTTCCCAAGGAAGTGCCAGTTAAAACTGTGGAGCTCAATTCTTATCATATCTTTATTACATAACTTAGCTTCACACTCCTAAACACTTCTGGCCAACATTCCTTCTGGGATACCTTCCAACTTGTCTTCTTCATTCCAGTGATTCCCAATTACAAGCCTGGGAATCAGTCTCATGCCTGATTCCCCAGGACCTTCTGTTCTCTCCTCTGATCTGGAAGGCAACTTTATCCTCAGACCACTCTCCCAACTCCTAGCAATTTCTCTTAACATCCCAACTGGATCCTTTCTCTTAGATGGATCCTCACCTACCCCTCTACATTTTTTTATTCTTCTCTTTAAACCACTTATCCTACTACTCTTTGCTATTATAGTTCATAATACAGCGGTTTTGAGCCCCAGTCTCTATCCTACTGTCATACACTCCACCCTTTGAGAGCAGACAACACAATTTCACTTAGCAAAATACAAACTCTACAGCAACAGAGCGCTTGTATTATTTGTTGCCTCATCTAGTTCCCAGAACACAAATGCGTTCCAAATAACTGGTGAATGGATGGTTTTATCCTTAAATTCTCTACATGGCCCAGTTCTCTGTTCTGTGTATAACTAATCCTTTATAAACATTTGTTGAATCAAACTTACTCAATGAAGAGCTACTTGGCTTCTAAACGTGGGATCTAGAATTTTATAAATTTGAGTTATGTGTCACTAAGAAAAAATTTTAAGTAGTTTCCAGACTTTGAAAACTACATAATAAAGATTTCGTGAGATGGGATTTTTTTCTTTCATGAAGTTCCCTAATGAGGCCTGACCCATATCATTCAATACCAAGGCAAATAATTATAAATTTTAAGTTAAAAAACTTCCAGAAATTCCATCATCTTGTTTTGGAAGTGAAGACATGAAGATCAAAAAAGACATGCTGCATTATAGTTTATTTCTTGTGAATTCTGTTTACTTGTCTTCATAGTAATCTATTTTAGAATATAGTAAATGGAAAAATGTAGGAAAAAAATCATGGCATGGAATGACAGAATTTGACATCTTAACCAATTCTATAGATATCTATCTACAAAGGAAAAAAACTAACTATAAAATCATCCTTTCAATTTCTCCATACTAGGTATAAAAGAGGAAACCATGATTATGGGGTTATTATAACCTGTTCTAACCAGTTGAATCAATCTGATACACAGCAATGGTTGAAAAGATCCACTGCCCTGAAAAAATACAAGACGAATGACTCTTGGATACCTAGGGGTTAGGAGTGCTGACTCTCCAGAGAATCGAAAATCTGAGTATAACTTGAAGTCAGCCCTCTGTATCTGTGGTTCCTCTGTATCTTCAGCTCTTCCTTATCTATCATTGTACACCTGAAGATTCAACCAACTGCAGATCGTGTAGTATTATAGGATTTGTCATTAAAAAAAAATCTGCCTATAAGTGGACCAGAGCAGTACAAGCCCATGTTCTTCATGAGTCAACTGTATCATGAACTTTATAGATTCCAATGTGACGATTAACTTAGGAAACACATCTGTACACCTCTTTCTCACCACTAGTGAGTTAACAGCCAAAATTCTGTTTTGTTCTTCTTCTAACTTAAGCGCACACACACACACATATAAAATCTACATATATATACATACATATATAAACATAGACTGATATATACTAATTTTGGTGAGTCATTTGTGCTCTATTCAAATGTGACAGCATTATTTTGAATTTTTTTTTTTTTAAGGGCCACACCTGCAGCATATGGAAGTTCCCAGGTTGAACTAGAGTTGCAGCTGCCTGCCTATGCCACAGCCACAGCAACAACAGATCTGAGCTGCATCTTCAGCCTACACAGCAGCTCACAGCAATGCCGGATCCTTAACCCACTGAGTGGGGCCAGGAATCGAACTGGTATCCTCAGGGATAAGAGTTGGGTTTGTTACCACTGAGCCACAACAGGAACTCCAAGACAGCATTATTTTGAGATTCTGGTACTTTATGTACGATATCCCTATGAAAGATCCAAGATAAATCTTGAATAATATAAATTCATTATTACAGTGAAATTCTTACATGACTGAGTAGAATTTTATAATTATATTTCACATATTTATATCTACATGTAATTAAGATTTTCCTCTTAAATGGAAGCCACTATAAAAATAAAAGCACAGTAAAATTCCTATTTAAAATACTTAGTTGTCCTACTGACTTAGTAAAATCCTATTTCTGATACAAACAATAACGTATAATTTCTTTCTCATTCTCTGTAGTCAGGTCTATGTGCATACATAATGCATATTTATTTATAATTAATTACAAAAGGTACCTGAATTTTCTAAACAATTACCTTTTTGCATCAAATCATCCAGCTAAATTTCAATCTTTTAATGAGTTTGTTTTCAAAATCATTTAGTAATTTAAAGAAACTAGATCATTTGAATGGTTACCATGATAGACATGCATTTATTCCTTCAACAAACACTTACTAATCCTCTATGAATCCAGTCCTGTCCTAGGTACCAGGAGACACAGAGACAAAGAGACGAGGTGGGGAGGGTAGAGGGATAGAGGGAGAAGAAAAAATAATTCCAGACAGTGATACACAGAGTGAAAAATACACCCCAATGGGATAGAGCGACTGGGAGAAAACACATCTTTTTTAAAGGATATTTCAAAGGAAGCACCTCTGAGGAATGACATTTGATTCTAGATCTGAAGGACGAGACCAAGCCAATTCTATGAAGACGAACCTTCTAGACAAGGGGACCAAGAGTACAATGGTTCTGAGATCTGGCCCACCTGAGGGACAGTAAGGGGCAAGACAAGTAAAGAGAAAGGAACAGAACAGGGAGGAGAAGGCAGGGGCCAGATCATATCAGACCTTGAGGCCTGTGGTAAGGGGTGCAGAATTTATTCAAAGGGCAGTGGTTACTATTGGAAGGTTTTTATCCAGGCAGTGAAATGATCTTCTCTCAGATTTTAAAGTTCAGTTTGTCCGGATTGTAAAGGAGTAGAATATTAAGCAGGCAGACCAGTCAGGAGGCAGATATAGGAGACAGAAACAGAGAAGTAGGGAGAGTCAAGCTGTATTTTGCAGGTAAATATTCTAAACGTAGAATATAGGAGGAGAGAGAAGCAGAGGCAATAAGGAGGATGCTTGGATTTTTATCCTGAAGCAAACAAATAAGTGGTAGTATAATTTGTTGAATGGGGAAGACAGGAGAAGAAATGATGGTTATGATATAATCAAATGCACACTTTTGAGGTGCTAAAACATCCAAATAAAACTATAAACAGAGATATATACACAGTCGATTTTTAAGAATCTCCTTTTGTGATAAATCAATGACAAATGATGATATACATATAACTACAGAAAGAGAACTATTCTATTTTTGGAGATACTAGTATATATTATTGCAAAAGTCAAGTGGAAAAAATGTTTCCTGAGAAGTGACTGACTATATTGTAGAGGCTTAGTAAGATGAAGACTAAGAATGGAGCAGCTATTGAATTTGGCAACATGGGTGGTCATTGTTAACTTTGAGTAGCATGGAGGGAATGGATGTTCAGTTGGATAGAAGTGAATGAGAGGTCAGAAAGCAAAAATGATGACGATTAAAAAAAAAGGTTCCCATGGTGGCTCAGTGGTAATGAGTCCAACTAGTATCCATGAGGATGCGGGTTCTATCCCTGGCCTCTCTCAGTGGGTTAAGGATCTGGTGTTGCCATGAGCTATGGTGTAGGTCATAGACACTACTTGGATCTGGCGTTGCTGTGGCTGTGGTATAGGCCAGTGGGCTGTGGCTCCAGTTTGACCCCTAGCCCAGGAACTTTCATATACCAAGGGTGCAGCCCTAAAAAGCCAATTACCCCCCCCCCAAAAAAAACAAACAAAAAACCAAACTGTGCCAGAAGTAAATGGGGAGAGATAAGTGACTATGACAATGTCCTTGTCTTCAAAGAGGGCCCTTGTACAGGCATAGTAAATATTCTATCAACAATCTCTGAAAAACATGCCTTGATATAAAACAGGCATGCATTTATATTAATATGTACTATAAAGACCTGTTACTATAGTAAAAGAAAAAGATAAACTAATTAATATATTTTATTGAGAACAAAAAAATCTTTAATCAAAAATTTTATCATAAGATTTTTGGGTTGTGTCCAAACTAAAAATAGATTTTACACATCATTCCACAAGTTAAAATGTTCAAGCATTATTGCTCAGAAAGTGATTATTCAAAGAAGAACCTGGAGACATGTTCTTTGTACTTTTTCCAATATCTTCCTAGACAGGATGTTAGATAGCTACCATACATAATATATGTGAATTGAATAAGGTAAATGTGACCTTTGTTAAAAAAAAAAAAAAGGTCTGAGATTTTATGTAATTATAGGCATGCTGAATGAGTACTTTAGAATAATGCACCACTGTCATCAAATAATATCTTTATATACATGTGTAATCCATTTTGCACAATGATTTCAACTCAGTGTGTATGTAATTAAATTGTAAGGTACAGTAATAGCTGCTGCTGAGTTGAAATTTTTCTTTTTCAATTTAAAGGAAATGATTGGAAAACACAGTCTAGTGAACATCAAAGTAGTTCTCTGAGACAATTAAATCTCATCAAAGAGGTCTCCTGGACTACTGTTTTTTAGAGTTTCTAAAGACATGTTTTCAGCTGGGCTGTGATCCTTTTTCAGCTTCTCAGGTAGTGGAGGATCAAGCCTAAAGTGGAAAGAAAAATCAAGACAGTTTTATTTTGGTAAAATTATATATAGAGTAGAATAAAATTAAGAGATACATAAGTGAAATAAAGTTAAATCCTGTTTCAAAACTGTTGCATTAACGTAAAGAGAGATGAAAGGAATTTAATTTAACTGCTTTGGAATTAAGAGCTAAATAAAATTATAGGGACCACAACAACATGGATAACTAAAGTCAAGAAATAACATATCCTGGAGTTCCCACAGTGGCACACCAGGTTAAGGATCAGTATCGTCTCTGTGGCCATGAAAGTTCAATCCCTGGCCTGGTACAGTGAGTTAAGGATCCAGCTTGGACTGGATCCCTGGCCCAGGAACTTCCATATGCTATGGATGCATCTGAAAAAGAAAAAAATAAATAAATAAAATATCCTTTGTGCTGTATTTTATGCCAAGATATAGAAAGTTTCTTAAGCCATTTCTTTTAATAATTTCATCACAATTTACATTTTCCTGCAGCTCCCTTAAATTCCACCTATTAGAATGTATTTGAATCTCAACAGCAGAAAGTCCTTATCACATAAATTTCTTTTAGTGGTCATTTGACTGTAAGTGTGCATATAATGACTTCGCATTTTAGCAGCTGTTGATGAAATGCTGTTGGTTCACATTCATTTACTGAGTCTACATATCTTCATTTAGTAAGTTAATTTATTCAGTTTCAGTACTGCAGTTACTACATCCATGGACTGACCTCTATATGTAGGAAGATGTTCTCTGAGTTCTAGGATAAAAGTCATGATTACTAATTGTAAACTGATCTTAAAAATGGTGAGCTGGAGGCTAACAGAGGTCAAACAGAAGGATAGCTTAGACATGTCTGTTTATACCCTTGTATAAGCCTTGTCTGAATCAACCCAGTAGTACCCAGTAAACCCATATTTCCAACTACGAAGGCAGAAGAGTCACGGCAGCTTCGTAGAGCTGAAAAAGAATAGGACTTGCAGTCAGGCCATGTAGATTTGAATCCCAGATCTATTTCTTATTAGCTATGGAGTTCAGGCAAGTCATTTAATCCAACTGGACATCTGTTCTCTCACTTGTAAAACTGAGATAATAATATCTGCCTCAGAGGTGGTCTAAAGATTAAATGAGATGTTGTAAATGAAAATGCTTGTAAATCCCCACAAAACTTTTGGAAACTATTATTATTAGCTCCTAATATTGTATAAACTACAAAAGAGGTCCTGCTAATAGCTTCCTTAATTTAAAAGAATAACCAATTTAAAGTCCCCAAATGTTGAGTATGTTTAGATTATGAGCATTTCAAAAAGCCTACACCCATACTTAGTTGCACAGATTATTAAAAATGAATCTACCACAGGGTTCTCCTTGGCCTCATGACTGCATACAATTAACCATGGTTGGCTGCCACTAGACCAGGGACGTATTCTGTCTTATCCTGAGCAAACCAAGTTCAGACGGCAGAACCCTCATAGGAATGCCAAGGGGCTAGACATTAATGCTTTGTCAAGATGATAAGTACTACCCTCTGGGAGTTTCAATGTTAAAATTAACAATAAATACTGATACAATTACTACTACAAGTACTTAAATATCTAAAAATATATTCCACAGAAGGAGGAAATGTATGTACAAAATAAAAGTATAATTATTACATGTATAAGTTTTCAATGTCAACTCAAAACACATTATACATTTTTCCCTAGCCCTAAATGTCTTAGAATTGCTTTTTCTCCTCTTAGCAAAAGAATGAATTACATTTTTTCAATTAAAAAGCCAGACATGGAAAACCCGCTTTAATTTCATTCACAGTCTAGACACTACAACCGGAACACAGAGATCAATCAACTTCATTTTTAAAAAAAAAATCAGCATTAAGACAAAAGGACCATTCTGAAGAGACAAGTCTAAAGGAAACAGATCCTTGGTACTCCATTAATGATCCTATCTCTTTCTAAAGTCAAGAGGAACCTAAGAAATAGATTTTTACTTTTTTGTTCTTAGTGTCAAGGACATAATAGGTACTCAATGAAAGTTGTTCAATAAACACAGATCATTGTTCTAGGGCTTTCATATCCCTGGTAAGTCAACAGGGCAAATTTAGAACTTTCCCTACGATAATAAAAAAAAAAAAAGATAGTTTTTTTTTTTTTTTTTTTTTTGGCTGCCCTGCAGCATGTGGCGTTCCCAGGCCAGGGATCAGATTTGAGCCCCAGTTGAGACCCCAGCTGCAGCTATGGCAATGCCAGATCCTTAATCCACTCTGCCAGGCCGGGGATCAAACCTGCATCCCAGCATTCCCAAGATACTGCTGATGCTGTTGTGTCACAGCAGGAACTCCGGTTTAATCATTTTTATAAATAATAAATGTTTACTAAATGACTATAAAATTTCTGTAAAGCTTGAAGAAGAAAATTAAAATGTCTATCATCCTGTTTTGCATTATTTGCATTTTCATATTTTTCTTAACAAATACAAGATTTTATATATTTATATTATGTATATATAAAATCTCAAATTTGTAAAGAAAAAATATATATTGCAGTTCAATGTTTTTACTGTATATTAGCAATGTCATTGCTGAAAAATATAGATCTACATTCATTATTAATTTTAATTAATTTTTACTAACCATTAATCCACTGATAAATATTTGGGTTGGTTCTTTTTTTTTTTTTTTTTTTTTGCTTTTTGGGTCACACCTGCGACCTAAAGTGGACGTGTCCATGCTAGGGGTCAAATCTGAGCTGCAGCTGCTGGCCGTAGCTACAGCAATGTGGGAACTGAGCTATGTCTGCAACCTACACCACAGCTCATGGCAATGCCAGATACTTAACCCACTGGGTGAGCCCAGAGATCAGACCCACATATTCATGGATACTAGTTGGGTTCATTTCTGCTGAGCCACAAGGGGAACTCCAGTTCCATTTTTTAATGCTTTTTAAAAACAACACAACAATTAATATCCTTATACCTATATCTTAGCATATTTATCATATTATTTCTTCATGAACTTGCTTATTCCAAGTATGCATACTTAGAGATGAAACTTGAAAGCAAATAACTCAGAGAACCTATATCCAAAGTCTTAATAGAAAGTGAGCCAAACAAGTAATTTGAAATTTGGGAGTTCTCTCTCTTTCTAATTAAATTACAACCATTAGTTATGGCCCACTTTAAAATCTAAAATCTTTCAGAGAGGCTTTTTTTCTTTCCTTCCTTTCTTCCTTCCTTCCTTTCTTTCTCTTTCTTTCTTTCTTTCCTTCCTTCCTTGCTTCCTTCCTTCCTTCCTTCCTAAGTTGCCACATTCAGGCTGATTTTTATTATCTGTGCTCATTTAAAGTATCTGATGTGTGCAAACACATCAGATCTGTGCTCATTTAAAGTATCTGATGTGTCCAATATTTCAATACATAGTTTTACTCATTTAACCAATATTTAAGTATGTACTATGATCAGCTCACTGTGTTAGGGAAATACAACAATTTGATAAAGGTAACACATGATTCCTGCCCTCAGGAAGCTTTCAGTTAAACTTTTCACTTTCTCTAACTCTTTTTTCAAATATGTTTCTTCATCCTAAATATTTTCTAAGTAGCTTTAAGGGAAGGACTATTCAGCATAATTTCTTACAAATAGTGATTTATCTCTTTAAGAATTTTTATAAACACTATATTAATATTTAGGATTTAAGCAGACTTTCAGATAGTTTTTATAAACAACATGGTTCAACAGGAAGAATTCTGAATACAAGTTTAGGAGATCTTTATTTATGCTTTACCACATTAAGATTTTGGTCAGATGGTGGCATCTTTCTGGATCTTACTGTCTTAATTTAAGTTGTGGAAAGTAAGGGTTACTATAAATAATCTTGGAGTTCTTTCAGTCCCTAAATTCTGAGACAACTATGCTCAAATAATTGAGCATCTTTGCAAAATTCATGTACTCAATACGTATCTGTGGCATAAATGGAAAATGTGATTTAAAAAGGAAGGGTTAATAACAGAGTAAGAAATCATCTTTGCAGAGTTAAAGTATAAGGACTTTTCAAATAAAATAAATAAATGAAACTTCTCCAGGAGTTCCCATTGTGGTGCAGCAGAAACAAACCCGACTAGTGTCCATGAGGACATGGATTCCATCACTGGCCTCGTTCAGTGGGTCAAGGATCGGGTGTTGCCATGAGCTGTGGTGTAGGTTGCAAATGGCTCAGACGCCACGTGGCTTTGGCTGTGGTGTAGGCCAGCAACTGTAGCTCCAATTTGACCCCTAGCCTGGAAACTTCCATGTGTCATGGCTGAGGGTCTAAAAAAGCAAAAAAAAAAAGGAAGAAAAAGAAACTTCTCCAGATGATGATGGCCTTACTAAAAAAGGGCTTATGGTCTCAATAATATAGTTGCACAGAGGTCTGTTTTATCACTTCATTTTGCACTACATTAAAACACATACACACTATATACCCTGAATCAAAACTGCACTGCCACCATCTAATTAACAATAAATAGTGTAGATCAAAAGTTAGATTTGTCGGAGTTCCCGTCCTGGTGCAGTGGAAATGAATCTGACTAGGAACCATGCCATTGTGGGTTAGATCCCTGCCTCGCTGAGTGGGTTAAGGAGCTGCTATTGCAGTGACCTATGGTGTAGGGTGCAGATACAGTTTGGATCTGGCGTTGCTGTGGCTGTGGCATAGGCTGGTGGCTACAGCTCTAATTAGACCCCTGGCTTTGAGAACCTCCATATGCCATGGATGTGGCCCTAAAAAGACAAAAGACAAAAAAAAAAAAAAAAAAAAAAAAAAAATTTGTCAAAAGAAATATCTCATCCTGGGAATGTTTCTCTGAATTGTTAGAATAAATGACTGACTTCTCTCTTTAACTTTCTGAGTTACATTTTCAACATATTTTAAAATGCTATTTCCAGTTATTGGCTCATTTTGTAAAGATATTTTCTCAGCCAAACTTCATACCGGTATTACCATGGCTAGAATATCAATCTTTTCTTATTCAAATGAGAAGCACTAATATTGTGTGGAGTGAATTACTTGCATTTTATAACATATTCTAAGAATAATATTTCTGAAAAATGTCAAGGTGCTGACTTGAACAAACTGAGAGGTCCAGGAAAATGTGTAATGATTGATGGCACTTGAAAAATCATTCTCATTTGACTGTGACACAAACAATGGTTCTGAAGTAAAAAAAAAAAAAAAAAAGTCAATTTGTATGCAGCCTAACCATATCTCTACCTAGATAATACACATTAAATTCTATTTAAGGTGGATTAAACATTTAAATGAAAAAAGGCAAACCTTTAAAGCATTTAGAAGAAAATAAAGAATTATCTTTAGGATCTTAGGATACGTAAGTTTTGATAAGATTGATAAATTCAATTACATTAGGAATATTAGAAGTGCTCCTATTCATCAATAGATACCTTAAAGAGAATGAAAAGACAACTTCCAAACTGGGAGGAAATAAGGCAACATACGCTACTAACAAAGGATCCTTATCTAAAAAATTCCTATAAACAATTAAAAAAACCTCAAGTAATTAAAAAAAAAACTATATGCCAAAGACTGTAGGAACTTCCAAGACAAGGGAATAGTGGGGGCAAATAAGCATATAATAATAAGTTCAACTTCATTAGAATCCAAGGAAGTGCAAATGAAAACCAGTATGAAATATTTTACACCAGATGAGTAAAAGTGAAAATGTCCAAGAATAGCAAAGATCACAGAGCACATGGAATAACAAGATACATTACTACACGCCAGAGTGTAAACATTTGAAAAAACTCTGGATAACAGACTTGGCAATGACTGCTCAGCTATATGAAGAAGCATGTATCTATAACCAGGAATTCTGCTTATAGATACATATGCATATGTGTGTCAGGAGATACATGCACAAATGTTAACAGGTGCATTATTTGTAATAGTGAAAAACTGGAAACTACCGAAAATGTCTCTTCAAAGGAAAATGGGCAAGTAAGTCATAGACTTTTCATACAGCAGACTATGATACAGCTACAGCTGTATGTGTTCATACAGCTACACATATGCACAAATCTCAAACATAATACTGAAAAAAAAGCAAGGCACAAAATAATACATACAATATGATTCTATTTACTTAAAATCAAACACATGTAAAATTATGCAATACTACTCTTTGAACAATGGTGTATATGTATCTGTGTGTATATCTTTTATGTATATAACAGTTCCAGATCTTATTTACTCTAACACGATAATGCTCTCAGACTCCCAAGTCCTGTAACTTTGGGAATTATGAAGGTGGTAAAACAGAGGGGGCAGGTTTAGTACTATGGACAAAGGGTTCCATTTCTGATGTGATGGGTGAATCGGAAGTGACTGCAGGACATCTAAGTGGAGATGGATGCTGAGTAGGTAAATGCTTATACAGATGTAGCACACAGCAGAGATGACTAGACTACATATCCAGAGACAGCAGTTCACTGCCATATCACTGGCCACTAAAAGCAAATGAGTTAAAAAGATCACCCAGAGAGCAGACACCAGAGAAAAAGTTTAGTATAGAATCCTGGGAAATATTAAAACTGCAGGGGCTGAAAGCAAGAGAAAGAAATGAGTAAAGGGAGATTAAAATAGAACGATTAAAGAGATACAAGGATAACCAGGAAAGTGAGTTGTTGCAGAAGCTGAGAACTAAGTTTATTTTGTGTGCTTGCAGCTTTTGCTACTCCCGTTTGCCAGCCACATGCTGGCTTTCTTTACAACTTTGACTGCTGAGTCTGTAAACACATGTTAGGTAAATTAGCTGCATTCACTATGAATTATCTGGAGTTGAGAGGAATAACCTGGAAGGATGCTGCTATGCCTGTGATGGGAGGAAGAATACCTTAAACCCTTAGAATGCAGTTGTACCAGCAAATATCTAGCAAAATGGTCAATGGTCAACTTGTGCCTGGCCACCAAAGCAGAGCATTCTTAAGCAGCTGTTTCTCTCATGTTATGATTCAAAAATACACACATATATATATAATATATATATGATATGTATATATATATAATATGTATATACATATAGTATATATACATAGAGAAACAGACACACACACACACACACACACACACACACAGAGAGATAGAAAGAAAGAGAGAATAAGAGCTTTGTTTTACTACCAACTTCCCTGGCATCCACCCACCTCATCTCTGACTCTCCCCTGGGATGAGGGTAAAGGTCTGACGTGGGGCAAGGGATGAAGGTGAGAGGTGAGGTAAGGGCAACAAATCAGGAGAGAAACAGACGAGCAATGACTGGCACATACATTATTTGGTAATAATAAAAGCCAAGTACCTAATGGTTTGCTTTTTAGGATATAACAAATCAAACCTTCATCAAAATGACCACAAATACAGCCAAGCTAAAGTATTAGGTACTTGCAACTATTAAATAACTAGGTGGCTATCACATTGGCCTTAACAGAGTTCCCATTATGGAACAAACTCACCTGGAGAAACATCTTTTAAATGGAAAAGTTATAAATAATGGGCTGAAAGATTTGACATCACCCAAGTTGCCACTGTATTTTCAAATTAAATTTTAGTGTTTTAAAAAATATTTGAACCTAGAATTAATGGGAAGACAGCTACACATTTCTAGTTGACCTTATAAAAACCAAAAGCATCTCCTAAATAAATTAGCAGACTGAAGTCATCAGGATTCAGTAAAAAAAGTGCTGAACATTGTCTGGAACTCAATAGGCCCAGACAGCATTTCACTGGTCTAATAAAATGAAAAAAAAAAAAAAAAAGTTGAAACTTTCTTTCTGGAAACTAAAATGGCAAATAGAGGGAATTACATTAGCTATTTTCAATTAAACCCCTAAATATTTTATCTAATGAGTATCCCTTTGCTGTTTATCTTACCAAGAACAAGAAGAAAATAGAAATATGCTTTTGAAATAAGTAATTTTGAATGAAGCAAAGAAATGAAAAATATAAATAAATACACAATGTTAGGATATACTTGGTTGATTTATAGATATTGGGAAGGAATAATTATGAAATTTTCCTGTGGAATATTCATATTATGGATTTGAAAACAAGATTGTCTAGTTCTATGCAATTCAACATTTAAAGTCAGAATCATTAATATATCTATAATCCACAGGGATGCCAAAATTTATACAGGGATTTCATAACAATAAATTGGAAGAGTTTGTCATTCTTATTCTATTTTATTTAGATAAATAACATCACTCTGGTAACTCATTAGATGAGTAATATCAAAGTCCATCTATTAAAAAATCAATACATGAAAAATCCTATATTAAACTTCCCGTATTCCTTGCAAGTTGTAAAATGGTATAGGTGACATTTGCTACTGATGATCTGTGCCTATAAAAGAAGAAAACTGTCGTCTTAATAGAAAATGAGTCTCTATAACTTTAAGCAGGCCATTGCTTTCCGCTATCTGGTCTGCTATAAATGAAGCCTCCTTCACCAGACTAGAAGTTTCTCAAGTAGAACAACTCTCCTTTATGTGACCTGGTTCATAAATGTTCCAATGATTGCATGTATTAATTAATGAACAAATGATTGAATAAATGAGGTAAAGAGTATTAACAAGAAGATTCAATAAAGTTAAGCAATCTGCCCAAAGCCACGTAGCCAGTAAACAGGGTCGTGAGTAGGCATGCAAGTCAACAATGCAGCCAGAATATTAGCCTAAGTTTCTCTCACTCTGAAATCTGTATCTCTCATGCTATACCAGTGTGTGTGGGTGTGTGTGTCACTAAATACTCACTTCTACTCCAGAGGAAAGCAGCTTGGTGTTGTGCAGTGTGTCACAAAAAGTAGTTCCATGAAGTACTCTAAAAAAATAAAATCTATGGTCCAAAATGTTTGGAAAATATTTTTTCCATTAAGTCCTCTAAAGTGTTTCATGAGCGTATGATACATTTAAAGCTATGAATGTTCTTCTATAGACTTGTTAATTGAATTATTAGGTAACACAAAAACAAGGCACAGAAGAATGTGTATATAAAATCGAGTGTGTACATGTATATTATTACTACATATATACACACATATATGTTTATGTATGTGTATATTTGTGTATAAATATATATAATACAGGTAAAATATCAGAATATTATTGATATTAGAATATCAGAATATTACTGAAAAGATTCATAAGAAACTAGCAATGGCTGACTCTGGAGAGAAGAGTTTGGGCAAAAGAACAGGGACACTCTTTGCTGTACAGTCTCAAACTGCTGAGATTAAAAAAAACAAAAAACAAAAAACAAACCTTATTTTATTATACCTTTTTAAAGCGTTTTAAGAAAAAAGCAGCTTGTTTTATCTGGGTTTTACAAGTGAATTTGGCAGCCAAAGCCTCTTTTCTCATGATATCTCAGCTACTTATATACCCAGAAACTAGTGTTTGTGAAACAGCCTGCCTCACTTGCTTCTCTGAGAATATAGCATTTACTAGTCTGAACCTCAAAACGTAAGAGGTCCAATGAAGGAAAAGAAAAACACACACACAAAAAACAACAGAAGTCTACTTCTGGCTACCAAGAGAAATTAAAAAACCATGGGCGGCAATAACACCCAACCCTGGAGGTTAGTGACTTCCAATGAACCAGAGACCAGAAGTGATAGTTTCCCCACAATGTGGGGCCAGCTGTTGGTTCCTGCTGCTGCCATAACAAATTACCATAACATAGCGGCTTAAAACAACACAAATTCATTATCTTACAGTTCTGGAGGTTGGCAATCTGACACACATCTCACTGGGCCAACATGAAGGTGTTGGCAGAACTGTGTTCCTCTCTGGAAACTCTAGCGGAGAATCAATCTGTTTACTTGCTTTTTCCAGCTTCCAGAGGCTACTCCCTTCCTCCATCTTCAGAGCCAGCAGTGGCAGGTGGATTCCTTCTCCCATCACATCACTCTGACTCTTCTTCCTTTGTCACATCTCTTTCTCTGACTCTCCTGCCTCCTTCTTCCTTAAGAGCCTTTGAGGTACACTGAACCCATCTGAATAAACCATGATACTTCACTTTTATGATCCGCTGATTAGCAGCCTTAATCCATTTGTAGCCTTAATTTTCAAAATTTGCCATGTGCTCTAACAGACTCATATTCCAGAAAATAAGATAAGGACTTTTTGTTTTTGGAGGAGGGTGTTTAATTCTGCCTACCACTCTTTCAAAAACAAGAAGTCTGTATCCTTTTTTTTTTTTTTTTTTTTTTTGCTTTTTAGGGACACACCCACAGCATATGTAGATTCCCAGGCTAGGGGTCAAATCAGAGCTGTAGCTGCTGGCCCACACCGCAGCCAAAGAAATGTAAGATTCAAGCCGCATCTGTGAATTACACCACAGCTCACGGCAATGCTGGATCTGTAACCCACTGAGGGAGGGCAGGAACCGAGCTCGTATCCTCACGGTTGCTAGTCAGATTCATTTCCACTGAGCCAGGATGGGAACTCCCCATATCTTATTTTCTGGAACCTGAGTCTATGTTACAGCACATGGCAAATTTTGGAAATTTAAGATGTTTAAACTTTAAAGATGTTTAAAGATGTTTCAGGATCACGTAACAGAAAAACAGGTTGAGTAAGATAAGAATGCACAAGGACCAGGGTTAAAAGAAGCTCTCAAGCTGGCTAGAGGAGACCTCTGCAAGGTCTGTGGAAATATGGCCTGAGGTGCAAAAGAATCCACACGGGGGCTTCTGATCTAGGGATGAACTGAACCAGAATCATTGAGACACGCTGGTAACTACATCATTCATCACCTACTCACCCACTATTTCCTGAGTGCTTAACATGGGTCAGAGACTGTGCAAGATGCTTGGGATACAGGGTGAACAAATGGTCCAAGGCAGAGGTAACCCTGAGCAGCTGAGCTCCCTGCACATACACTTACAATGTCCCTTCTCTAGTGGATAACAAAACAGAGGCTATCTTTCCCTATGACAGCTCTAACAAGTAAGGCTATTAAAGAACCGCAGACAATGCCACCTTGTTATGTGTGTGACTTGTGCTGTCACTCACACATGGCCACAAGCTTAGGGTGACCTTATTTCTGCTTTAATGTTCTGTTGTTACTATCTTGCAATTCATAGTAATTTTTTTATGGAAATCTTATTTTATTTCATTTTTAAATGATTTTTATTTTCTCCATTATAGCTGGTTTACAGTGTTCTGTCAATTTTCTACTGTACAGCAGTGATGCAGTCACACATACATATGTATATTCTTTTCCTCACATTATCCTCCATCAATGCCCCATCACAAGTGACTAGATATAGCTCCCAATTCTTAGTAATTTTGAACAAAAGGGCTCTGCATTTTGATTTTGTACTGGGCCTGCAAATTATTATAGTTTGCCCAGATGAGGCACTTTGAGTGACCTTCTTACACCAGATCCAAACTGAACCTAAACACTTGCTCAGATTTATTCTGGACCAATACACAATGGGGCTTGCTTTTTAAAATTTTTTTACTAACTGTGTACTGATGTATAGACTCATTCTGCCCTATTCAGAACCTAGTTTTGATCCTTAATTAGCCTATGTGTCACCGAACCTTCTTTCTAACACTTAAAAAGCACTTGCTTTTTCTCTTCAGAGAAATACTTGGCGAACTTTTTCACTAAATATTTTGTTTTGCCTGTAGATAAATTAGAATGATTATATTTCCCTGGCCAATAAGCAATCCACTTTGTTAGACTTCTTCATCTCCACTGCCTTTTTTCTCTTTCTCTCTCTTTTTAAAGCTCCACTGCCTTTTGTTTTACAGTATGAGAATCCAGTTTCTATTTTAATTAAGAGATATTTCCATGATTTTAGTCTGTGCTAGTGGACTTGTTTCTTAGTGTTTTCAAAATTACCCACTCTAATTAATTCCTTGGCTCACAAAGCAGCAAACCTGTCATCAGTGTCATTCTGTGCTATGGCCTACCTATCCCCTTCCCCTGATTTGTTGAATATTGGTCAGCTCTATATCCTTCCTGAATATTTATGTGGGCTTTAATGGAATGACTGCCTAAAGATTATGCAGCAGTCTGACTTTTTAAAGCACATATGCAGAGCCTCCTTGTCTGCCTGCTTGAATCTCTCACAAGCATCCTATCTTAATAAAACTATTTCTTGCCTATCACTTGATCTCCAGCTAAATTTCTTCTGAGTGGAGGCATGAAGAACTTGAACCTCAGTAAGTCCAGACACTCATTAAGCTCCAGGTTCTAAGGATACAGTGCTGAATAAGAAAGACAGTGCTTGGCTTCATTGAACTTCCAAAAGGAGAATGTGCACTAACTAAATAATCACTCAAAAATCCTTTCTGCAGAATTAAAACCCCCAACAAATGGAAGAACTACTTGATGAAGCATTCTTCATTCTGGGAAGAAGGAAGACCATCATCAGAACCAGTCCTGGGGCCACTAACCACCAGCTTTGAAAGACAATGCAAGCTTGCTTCTACCCTGATCCTTATCTGTGGCCCTATTTTCCACTCCTCAAACTAAAACCACCTCCTAATCTCTCCCAAGGTGGGGCACCATCTTTAAGGCACTAGCCTGCTGCGGCCCCTTTTGCCTGGAAAAATAATAAAGCTACGTTTTTCTCCTTCACCCCCCCAAAAAGATAGACTATTCTGTAACATAACCAACATCAGATGACTTTTAGAAAAATAAGCATTATTTAAATGATATGTAAAATGAACAAACAAAAGATATTTCTTCCCAAAGTATACTCATTCAATGTGATATTATTGGCAAATGTACAGAGAGTCTCTGCTCAAATTCTGGGAGATGTTCTGTCTGCCTTAAAGAAACATGCCAAAAAGGGGTCACAGAACCATAAGAAGGCAGATGGAAACAATCTACAAAATTCTGTGGATTTTGATTTTGAATTAAAAAGATTAAGCTTTTCAGTTGACTTTAAAAATACAACCAAAGTGTAGAGTAAAACCAAGTTGTTTAGAATATTTTTAAAACAAGTCACTATACCTCACAACTCGTGGCCAATCAGTGTGAGATAAGGCAACACAAGCCATGGAGGATTCAGTCTATATGGTCAGAATGACTGGAGAAAAACCTTATATGTAACATTTTTGCCCTGGAAAAGTTTATTACACATATGGTATGATTCTAATCAAAGTTCAAATGTCACTACTGAACGTCAATCTAACCCACATAGAAAGCTTTTGACTATAGTTGTGTATTATGTTTATATACTTATCTTTACTAAGTGTACTATATAAATTTTCTAATTATGATATCTTTATGCTCATATAAATTACCATTTTTTTTCAATTTTTTTTGCTGAATGAATGTTTATTTTGGGGAAGGAGATTAAGTACCTCATATGGTTCCATTAGTGTATTAACTGGTACAATTTGGTCTCTCTCTCTCTCTCTTTTTTTTTTTTTTTTGTCTTTTTAAGGCCAAACCCTTGGCATATGAAGGTTCCCAGGCTAGGGGTCTAATTGGAGCTGTAGCTGCCGGCCTGCACCATGGCCACAGCAATGCCAGATCTGAGCCGCAACTGAGACCTACACCACAGCTCAGAGCAATGCCAGATCCTTAATCCACTGAGCGAGGCCAGGGATCGAACCCATGTCCTCATGGATACTAGTCACGTTTGTTAACCACTGAGCCATGATGGGAACTCCTGGTCTCATTTCTTTAAATGTCCCTCTTCAATCAATGTCTTAAAAAATATAAAATTTGTATTATTTAATTAATCATAATTCTCTGAAATTTACAGTGGAGGAAACTTTTACATGGTATTCAGAAATATCATTAACAAATGTTTTGTAAAGGCATTGGTTTTATTTGTCAAAATTCAGAACTGGCTGTAGCATTTAGTTATTAAGGCCTGAACAGATAAATTCAGTAAATAACTGATTAGCAATTTAAATAAACATTGTTACCTAACTCATCTTATTTTGCTACTATTAAGAAGGCTATATATCTCAGTTTTGATAATCTGCCATCTGAACTATATAATTGTTGACTTTTCTCCTTCAGCCTATTTTCCAACTGCTGCAAATAAGTTATCTTTCCACAACATGAGTCTTATTATTACTTTGTACGCTATAAGGCTATAGTTGAAACTTTCTTGGCATAGCAAAAAAAAAAAAAAAAGGAATTTCTAGCTTCATGTCTACCTTTCTGGCTGTAACTATTCAATACTCTCCCACACTAAACTTCTCATCCACCATAGACATCATCATCTTCATTGCCATACCTTTCCATATAGTTCCCTTAGCTTGAGGACCCTTTCTCCTACTTTCTTTGCTTAGCAGGCTCCTACTCATCATTAAAAGCCAAGTTCAGATGTGACTGCTTCTGGGAAAGCTTCCTAGGCAGAGGAATTAGTTGTATCCTATTCTCTCACGGTACATCTTAAATCGAGTAGGTCTTTGTTCCCGTAACCACTGCTGTGTAAAAAACTATCTTAAACTTAGTGGCACAAAACCCATGACTATTTTATTATATGAATCAGAAATATGGACAGGGCACAGTGAGGATGGTTTGTAATTGTGCCATGGTGTCAGGGCCTTAACTGGGAATCCTGGAAAACTGTGGCTGACATGATGGTTGGGAGCAGGAATCCTCTGAAAACTCATTCACTCATATCTGGTGCTTGGTTGGGAGCCCCGAAAGAATAGTACTGGCTCCTGGGGACTCTTCAGTGGCTTGGCTTCCTTGCTGTCCTAGGATAGTCAGACTTCTTGCTTGGAAGCTTAGGGCTGTAAGCATGAGGTGCCATTTCTAACTTAGCCTTTTGAAATTGCACAGAATCATTTTTCCTGCCTTCTACTGTCTACTAAAGAATCAAAAGCCCGCACTGATTTAAGGGGAGGAGACATGGAAATCACTTTTCAGTGGAAGGAATGCCAACCACAGACTTAAATTCTGCACATCTTTGTTGCTTACACTGTAAGCAACAAGAGAACAAGGACTATGATTTAGGATCACTGTTTCTGTCAGAATTTGGCACAATTCCTAGAGTAAAGAACAGTGTGTTGAAATTAACTAAGAAGTGTTTTGTTGAGGGTGTTTGCCTTTTTCCTCTTAGAGTTGAGTGTGAAAAAAGACAGAGTTAGTTTTACATGTAATTTATACAGAATCAAAACCATTCCAGATCAGAAGGGCAAATACACAGATTTTTAGAAATGCCATCACAAAAAAATTATACTTGAGCAAGGAAATTTTAAGTTCTGACAACTTTTGCTGTTCACAAGTTAGCTCGCTTTCCATTATAAAATCACTTATTTATTTTTCCAAGTAGTTTTGAACATTTATAATATATGCTCAGAAGTTCACACTAATGCCATTAATTTAGTTATACTCCACTTTACTGGAATGTATGGGAAGGAGGCTTGTGGTTAAATGGATGGTGTTTCAATCCTCATGGCTAAAGTCTCACCAGCAAATGCTGATCAACTTCTAAGTAAACACATACTTGGAACCTAACTATCACAAGACTCTAGTTAGTTGGACTTTCTATTGTTTCATTAAATTATTGTTTTTACTACTATTGTTATTACTTAAGCTTTAGGACTGTTAGTTAATTCAAGTCTCTTGTATTTAGCTATTGTGAGACAACAAGGAAAAAGAAGAAGCAATCATGCTTTCACTATTAATACAAGTAAAAGTCAGAAGTGACTAAAATCTCCAGCTCCATACATCTTGTATTCTGAGAAGAAATGTGATCCCTGTTAGCAACAGGGAATTATCACTATCAATCTCACCATCAATAATCAATGAAGAAGAAGAATCAGATTTCAAAAATCAGAAACCATAAACAGAAATTAAAATGTTAAACCAAGAAATTCTAACACTTGTTTGGAATTAGGAAAGCTGTCATCCATAAATTCACATGCAACTCCAAAAGACAACCATGAAAATTGAACAGGCTATAAACATGCAAGGAAAATATTCAGCTAGATTCTACAGTCTGCTCATAACTTCCTGTACAATATATATAACCTCCAAAGTCCCCTCAAAATGTTACTGGGCCTCTGTGGAAGGATAAACAGGGAAAATCTTAAATTTTAAGTCTTTTAAATTGCTGTCTATAGTGCATTATCTTTTGCTTTCTGTAAAAACAGTCCCATTCATCAAACTGCAAAAGAAGAAAGATGTTTGACGTTTCCTAATCTATCAATGGACACTTTTCTATAACTAAGAAGTTTGGAAGTGACTAGAGGAGCCCTCAAAAATTGCGTTTGTAAGAATGTTAAGTTTCCAGAAGGCTGGAACCATGGGTGTCTTTTGTATAGTTTAACCACATATAGGAGAGTCACAACTTAGCAAAGAATTGTTCTTAATAGTCTATTTGAAAACAAGCCCAGGAGTTCCCGTCGTGGCGCAGTGGTTAACGAATCCGACTAAGAACCATGAGGTTGCGGGTTCGATCCCTGCCCTTGCTCAGTGGGTTAAGGATCCGGCGTTGCCATGAGCTGTGGTGTAGGTTGCAGACGCGGCTCGGATCCCGCGTTGCTGTGGCTCTGGCATAGGCTGGCAGCTACAGCTCCGATTGGACCCCTAGCCTGGGAACCTCCATATGCCGCGGGAGCGGCCCAAGAAATAGCAAAAAAAAAAAAAAAAAAAAAAAAAAAAGACAAAAAGACGAAAACAAGCCCAGGACACATTTTTTTAAAAGAAATATTAAAAATAATAATTTTTACAGATCATTCCACTAAGACTACTTAGCCTATGATATTAACAAACTATTAGAAAGTACTGATGATGAGAACTAGTGATCAGCACAATTATATGAACCTGTTTTTCATACATTCCTTTACTTCAGTATTTTCTCAGTATAAGGCAGTGTCCTAGTCTTTGAGATGAGCAAATAAAACATAACCCTAGACTTTGAAAATCTCAGTCTAGTTGAGGGAAAATATATTTAAACAAATATTAACATGCTGTGATGAAGTAGGTACAAAGTATTGATTTACAAGATTAAAAAATAAATTTCAAATCTAGATTCAGGAATACATCTGTGCTTACAGTAGGCTTATTTGTATTTGCAGTTGTATACATAAAAATAAACACATTATGGAGTTCCCGGCATGGCTTGGTGGTTAACGAATCCCACTAGGAACCATGAGGTTGTGAGTTCGATCCCTGGCCTTGCTCAGTGGGTTAAGGATCCAGCATTGCTGTGAGCTGTAGTGTAGGTTGCAGACACAGCTGGAATCCCCTCTTGCTGTGGCTTTGGCGTAGGCCGGTGGCTACAGTTCTGATTAGACCCCTAGCTGGGAACCTCCATATGCTGCAGAAGCAGCCCTAGAAATGGCAAAAAGACAAAAAAAAAAAAAAAGTTACATATAAAATGCTACTAGATGTTTACTACATGGTAATTTCCAATAACTCTTGAAGAGATACTTGACTGTTAATGAGTAAAAGCAATTTTTTTGGGGGGGAGTTTCCATCCTGGCGCAGCAGAAATGAATCTGACTAGGAACCATGAGGTTGTGGGTTTGCTTCCTGGCCTCCCTCAGTGGATTAAGGATCCGGCATTGCTGTAAGCTGTGGTGTAGGTCACAGAAGTGGCTCAAATCTGGCGTTGCTGTGGCTCTGGCGTAGGCTGGCAGCAACAGCTCCGATTGGATACCTAGCCTGGGAACCTTCATATGCCGTGGGTGCAGCCCTAAAAAGACAAAAAAAAAAAGTAAGTAACTTTTTTCTTTTGTGGTCACCCCATGACATATGCAGTTCCTAGGCTAGGAATCAGATCTGAGCCACAGTTGTGACTTATGCCGTGCCTGCAGCAATGCTGTATCCTTTACCCCACTGTGCCAGCTAGGGATCAGATCTGGGTCCTGGTCCTGCAGAGATGGCACAGATCCTGTTGTGCCACAGTGGGAACTCCTAAAAGTAATTTTTATTCATAATAGCAATAACTTTTCTTTCCTTAAGTAACTTTTTTCATAAAGAAAACAGAACTGGTTGTTATATCAGAACACTAAGAGAAATGTTTGTTTATATTCGTGGAAATTTTATTAAAATAATGACAGACACTATCCAAACATCCGGCATTTAGGTGGGATGGGGTAAAAGGCTACTTTTACATCTGAATGCCCCTTCAAGGTCCAAAATTCTAGAATGGTATTTTCAGGATAGAAAAGTATAATTTTTTGGTTTCATCCAAAGCTGAGTCTAAATTTTCTGTTACTAACTCCTCTCCTTATTTTGGGTACTGAATCATTATAAAAGATATTCTTGAGGATGAAATAATTACTTTTTAAAATAAACATTTGGTAAAAAGAAATAATGAATTTCCCTAATAATTTCTCAAGAAGACTTAAGTTTCAAATACAGGAATTCCGAAATCCTCTGACAATTCCAGTGGATGCAAGCAACCAAAAAGTAAATAACTTTCAAATAAATATTTAAATAAAATATGCATACAAAGACTTAAAATTTTTCATTAAAATGGAATAAAATAAAGATTAACCCCTGTCTATTCACCTGTTGGTATTTTAGTATGTACCTTTTTTGAATTTATATACAGCTGATATACATACATACATCTTTTAAAAATAATTACACTATGAAAAGTACTTTTTATTATATTTTTCTTAATAATTCATTGGGGAATATCTTTGTCAATAATTATGGGTCTACATAATTAATGACCTTATAGTACTTACATTGGGCTACCTCAAAAGTATAACTAATCTTTTTTTTTTTTTTTTTTTTTTTTTTTGTCTTTTTGCTTTTTCTAGGGCTGCTCCCGCAGCATATGGAGGTTCCCAGGCTAGGGATCTAATCAGAGCTGTAGCTGCCAGCCTATGCCAGAGTCACAGCAATGCAGGATCCGAGCCGCGTCTGCAACCTACACCTCAGCTCATGGCAATGCCAGATCCTTAACCCACTGAGCAAGGCCAGGGATCGAACCTGCAACCTCATGGTTCCTAGTCAGATTCGTTAACCACTGTGCCACGATGGGAACTCCAAAAGTATAACTGATCTTGATTCATATCAAAAACTGGACACAATTTAAATGCTTATTGCAAATCACATATCAATAAACATCCTTGAAGCTACTCTTCCTAAGTGATGGTCTATTTAATTCTAATTGAAACTGGTTAATTATAAGACTTCAGTTCCTAAAATTTCTTACTCTTAGGAATGCTAAGAGAAGTACAGCTTACAACCAAGAAAGTAGCATATTTATTTTAACTACCTGGCAATTAAATTATTTTTATTTTTAAATTGAAATATAGTTAATTTATAATCTTGCAATTCCAAAGTCTTAATTTATTTCTCCCCCTTAAATTATTTTTAGGAGAAAGTTCTATGTTAATGTGAACAACAACCACAGTAACCATCCATATAAACCTGGAAAAAAACAGTCATGAAAATTTGAGAAGGTGAAAAGTATTCATTAAAACAGCTGCATACTACCAACATAAGTAGAAATTCTTTAGGTTTCTCATTGAAGACAGCTGCCATTTTGCTTCCAAGTCATAAAAGGTTTTGCTACTGTACTTCAGATGTGGACCTCATGAATATTATACACCAACTGCTATATTCGTTTATTTTTCTGGAGGAAATTAGATTAGGTCATCTGACCTATGACAGAAGGTAAGTGTTTTGTAACTCCAAGTTGAAGTGTGGACCAAATTCTCACACATGAAATAAATGTTTATTATTAATTTGGAAATAAGGCAAAGGGGTTTTTCACAGGATTCAGGAGAAGTTAGAGCAGACAATGCTTCTGAACCTTGTGTGCAGAAGATAGGTAAAAGGACAAAAAAAGTGACTTATTCACGGGAAAGTTTCTCATTCATTGAGATTTTGATATTTTAATTCAAGTACATATAAATATGCTACAATGTGACACTGTCACATATGTATTTTAAGAGAGTAAATTAAGAGGGAAGAAGATAACTTTTTATGAAGACAAACCTGGAGTTCCTGTTGTGGCCCAGTGGTTACGAACCAAACTAGTATTCATGAGGATGCGGGTTTGATCCCTAACCCCTTCAGTGGGTTAAAGATCCCGCATTGCCATGAGCTGTGGTGTAGGTCACAGAGGTAGCTTGGATCTGGCCTTGGTGGTTGTACTTGTGGTGTCGATACCTAGCCTGGGAACTTCCATATGGCACAGGTATGGCCCTAAAAAAAATGAAGACAACGATGACCTTGGCTTTTCTTGGTGCAGATAAGAATCCTAACTAGAAGTTTTAGATCTTCCAACACAGCCTGGAGGTGCCTTCGTATTTCTGTTTTTTCAAATTCAACATTCAAATTTCTGCTGAAAGTTTATTCAAAGTCACTAATCGATCACCAAGAATAAGAGCTAACACTTGTTCTATGTTCTCCTTATGAGAAATACTGTGTTAAACTCCTTATTCATGTAATTGTCACAGTAACTCTATGGTCTCTATTTTCCAGATAAGAAACCAAAACCTTAGCTATTCGACTGACTCGCCCAAATTTCCACTATTCATAAATGGCCAATGCGGACTTGAACCCAGGCCTGATGGCCTCCTCCATGTTTTTAACCAGTGCCTCTTTTCCTTTTTTCCTTTGCCTCAAATGTCTTTTCCTTCATTATTACATGCCCAAATTCTACTTAGCCTTGAAGGCTCAGCTGAAATTCTACACCTTCATGAAATTTGTCTTGAACTCTATCTTTTTAAAATCTCATCTCACACATCACTATAGGGTTATTTTAACATAAAGTAAACTAATTTTGCCCGAAACAACATAGCTTTATGTGTTACCTAGCTAATAATGACGTGTAAAAGTGAAAGCAGGAGCATTTACAGCAAATATTCCTTCAACTGCAAAAGGTGTTTACAGTCAGATCATAAGTTCTATTTTTCCTTAAAGTCATTAACATTATCATCTTAATGGACAAATACTTAACAAACATTTGAAGGTGAATTATGCTTTACTAGACACTGTCTGCGTAATATTACACTGACATGGTCACTGCCCTCTTTGAGCTTACAATCTAAAACAGATGTCATGACATAAACAAACATAAAAGGAGATAAAGGTACCTACATACCTCTGTTCAACAATTGAAATACACTGCATGAAATATTTATACTATGTTCCAGTCATAGTGCAAGAGGGGTATGTATGAGTGTGCTTGTGTGTGTAAGACTGAAATGTTCATTTTCAAGATCAAGTTACAAATTTTTCAAATGCAGGTTTTGTCTATAAGAAAGAAGGCAACGGCTCACATCTGGGCAACTGGGACTTTATTAGAAGAATACAGATGTCAATCACCACCGAATAACCACTGTACACATGTGAACCAGATGCTTCCATGTAAAATAACCCAGGGTGTTTCACAGATGAAACAGTGAAAACGTAATTACACATCAGTCCTAGTTTATTAGTAACAGGTCCACTTATGTGGAAGCCATATGGTACTATCCATCCTGAAGTACTGGAAGATACAAAAATGGGTACTCCGAGATGTTCAAATATAAATTCTTCTCTGTGCCTTGCTATACTATCCTTGTGGCGAGGTATGTGATGATTATATATGTCCAATCAAATGGCTCCGGGACAGATGTCTATGGCTGCATTTTATGAGTAAAGATTGTGCCAATAAAGTTTACATTATATCCTCTCTTTTTCAAAGGATTTTACTTCGACAGAAAAATAAAACGTTTAGTGGCCACACAACTCCTATATCCCTAATTAATGACTGCTAGGGTAAATACTCATTTACAGTACCTCAGAATGTGAGCTCAGTATCAAACTATTACAAATGTTTTCTTTTGCATATGTTGTAAATGTTGATTCAATATATATGGATTCATTATAGATAAACAACACCCACGTAAAAGCTGTCAGGAATCATCTATGTTTTACAACACTGATTCTCTGAGCTCCAAGGGTCACTAGCCTGTGTTTCATAAAGCTGTCTACCTATTTACATAATCGATTGCTTGTTTTCTTCATGTGTTGGGGCACTGTCTGACATGTAGAGATGGACCTCTCTAGCCAACAGTGAAGCCTTTTAAGAGTTTAATTTTTTTCTTCAAAGAGACTCTTCAAAACAAAGAAAGTCAGCATGCCAAAGTCTACTTCTACGGAACACTTTGGTTAGGAAACCATACACCAGGAGGGCATACGGCATCAAAGGCGTCTAGAGTATTGTAACCAACTATCCCTGCTGTACTTTGCAGCGGAAATAGAAACAGTTGTAAGTATTCTCAAATAACCTGGGCCCTTGGGATAGAATGCTGAGAGATTTTTTTAATGCTTTAGCCCTGGGGTTTTCTTGTGTTTATTGTTTGATTCCATAGTCAAAAATGTCCTGGCAGATTGATTTGCTATGTCTTCCCCTTTCTCTCCAATATTAGAAGGGAAAACTCAAATCTGTAACTTTAAATTACTCAAGTTCTTTCAATAATTTAAAACTAGTTTTATATAATATTTGACACATGCTATATAAACACATAGAAGATAAAACATAAAAATAGATCAGACTAATACACTGCTAACCACTTAAGAATACAAAATGACCAACATTGTTACAATTTAACATGTTTCTTCTCCAACCTTCTCCCCTACCTCTCCACTGAGGTATAGAACTAACTTACACTGTCTATTAATCATCCCTTTGGTTTAAAAAGAAAGTTTTATTACACATATACATATTCCTAAATGATATATAAGTGCTGCTTTCTTTTTAAGCTTTATAAAAGTGAATCACACCATGGCTAGCCTTCTGTGATTTGCTTCTTTCATTGAACATTAAGTAATGATGATTCATCCACCTCATTCATTTTCACTGCTGTATAATTGTATATTGGGGGTTTAATAAGTATATGTACAACACTGCTATGAACATTCTTTTTTTTTTTGGTCTTTTTGCCATTTCTTGGGCCACTCCCGCGGCATATGGAGATTTACAGGCTAGGGATCTAATCGGAGCTGTAGCTGCCGGCCTACGCCAGAGCCACAGCAACGCAGGATCCGAGCCGCGTCTGCAAACTACACCACAGAGCACAGCAATGTCAGATCCTTAACCCACTGAGCAAGGCCAGGGGTCGATCCCGCAACCTCATGGTTCCTAGTCAGACTCGTTAACCACTGCGCCACGATGCGAACTCCAAGCTATGAACATTCTTACATGAAATTTTTAGAGCACACTAGAATTTCTTTTTGGTAATATGCTTAGGTTCTAAATTTCTGGGTCATACTGTATGTGAACATTTTGACTTTTTTACAAAACATTGCCAAACTGTTTTTCAAAACATTTGAACTAATTTCCACTCCCCTTAGCAGTGCTGAAGACTTGCTGTTCATCAATTCCTCTCCAACACTTGATACTGTCAGAACTTTAAATATTTGCTAAAATGATGTTAAATGGTATCCTTCTGCATCATGTGAAAAGAATTTTACTTTTTAGGTTGATAGAAAAAGGTTGTAGGAAAAGTATGATTTGAAAATAACTTGCCACTCTGATCCCATTACCTCACTTCTTTAGTATCTGGTGAGCAAAAACGTCCTTATAAACAGTCTCCTACTTAACCATAATTCAACAATCAAAACCAGAAAATCTACTACACTAACTGTTTACTGCCATCTAATCCTCAGCCTCCATTCAGGCTCCCAATAACATCCTTTCTAACAAAAGGATCCAGTTCAAAGTCACACATAATGTTTGAGGCCATATCACTTTAGTCTCCTTTCTCAGTCATTTCTTGAGGTACTTTTGACAATTTTTGATCAGTTATATTGTAGAATGTACTTAATTTGAGTTTGATTTTTTTCCCATGGTTTGACTAAAGTTATGGACCTCTGGTAGAACAATGACAGAAGTGCCACTGTGCCTGTCTTACCTCATCTACTAAGGTGATGTACAATTTCTACTTGTACCATGACTGATGCTCTTCACTTTGAGCACAAGATAGTGTCTGCCATGCTTCTCTACTAAAAAGTTGCTTGTTTCCTCCCTTGTAATTAATGTGTTTTATGAAGAATAAATGAAGGTGACTACATTCGTGTTTGAAAACTATTTTTGCATCTCTTCTCTGAAATGTCTACTTAAGTCTTTGGCTTTTTTTTTTTTTTAAACTGTTGCTTGCCTGTATTGATTTAGGAAGAAGATACAAATTATTATTTTTTTTTTTAGTTATATGGGTTGCAAATATTTAATCTCAGCATGTAGTTTATCATTTTCTTTATGATGCCTTTTGATGAACAGAAACTACTCTAATGTGGTCAAATTAATATAGCCTTTCTTTTGGAGGTTGCACTCTTTCAGCCGTGTTTAAAAAATTCTTCCTCAAGACCTTAAAAATATTGTGTTTTTTTCCAAAATTTAAAACCACTGCCCTTTATAGTCACATTTGTATGTATGTATGTATGTATGTCTTTTTAGGACCGCACCTGTGGCATGTGGAAGCTTCCAGGGTAGGGATCGAAACAGGGCTGTAGCTGCCGGCCTATGCCACAGCAATGCCAGATCCGAGCTGCGTCTCTGACCTACACCACAGCTTAATGCCAGATCCTTAACCCACTAAGCAAGGCCAGGGATAGAACCCACACATCCTCATGGATATTAGCTGGGTTTGTTACCACTGTGCCACAGTAGGAACTTCCTATAATCACATTTTTTTTTTTTTTTTTTTTGTCTTTTTTGTCATTTCTTGGGCTGCTCCCGTGGCATGTGGAGATTCCCAGGCTAGGGGCTGAATCGGAGCTGTAGCCGCCGGCCTACACCACAGCCACAGCAATGAGGGATCTGAGCCGCTCTGCAACCTACACCACAGCTCACGGCAACGCCAGATCTTTAACCCGCTGAGCAAGGCCAGGGATTGAACCTGCAACCTCATGGCTCCTAGTCAGATTCGTTAACCACTGAGCCATGATGGGAACTCCTATAATCACATTTTTAATCCACTGGAAATTTATTTTCATGGCGATGTGAGGAGGGACTCAAATTTCTTTATTTTTTAAAGAGAAAACCAATTATCCTAGTAAATAGTCGACATTTTCCCTAGTGAACTATGTTGCCACTTTGTCATAATCTGCATACAAGCATGGGTGTACTCTTAAAACGCTTTCATTTAGTTTACCTAGTTGTCTACATCAGAGTCAAGACCATTTTTTACTTCTTTCTTTGCCTCTACAATAAGTCATAATATTTGGTGGAGAAAGTTCCCCTATTTTATTCTTTCAGGACTACTTTCGGCTGTTCTTATTAGCCTTTGTTCTTCTATGTAAATTTCAGAAACAACTTGCCAAAGTCCAGTTGTCATGGTGATTATAAATGGAGTTACAGACAATTTTGAGAAAATTGACATTTTTTATGATACTGAATCTTCCTATCCTTCAAAGTTTAAAATTTTTTCCATTTTCTTATAAATTAATCTGTGTACGTTTTTAATTACATTTTCTAATCATTTGATACTACTGTATAAAAATTCAATTAATTTTTATATTTTTAATCATATACTGAGCCGTTTTGATAAATACCTTATTAGTGCATATTATCTGTAGATTCCTTTGGATTTCTATAAGGTCAGTCAGTCACATGAACTATGAGTATTGAAAACTTCCTTTCCAAGATTTATACATTTTGTTTATTTTTGTGTTCTCCATGAATTGGCTAGGACCTCTAATTCAATATTTAATAGAAATAGTGACAGTGGGACTCCTGATCTGAAGAAATGCTTCTATTTCTCCTGAGTTTTTGTTAGGTAAATAAGGAAATTTTTATAAATCTTAATTTTCAAAGAAATTTTATTATGTTTGGGTGTTTAAATTTATTAAATTTCTATGCACCAATTTAGATGATCATATGTTCTCTCCTCTTATCTATTAAAGTGGTCTATTATAATTTATTCTTTTCCTGAAAGAAACCCAACTTTTTCATCATGTACTTTTTTTTAATGCTTAGAAATGCATTGCTAGATTTAGTTTTCTAATGCTATTTAGGATTTTTCCATCTATGTTCAGGAATAAGAATGGTCTGTGATTTTCTTGGTCAAGCTCTTGATCTTTTTTTCCCCTTTGGTTCTGCATTTGAAGTTGTATTAGCCTTATAGAATGAGTTGGGAATGTTCTCCCATTTACTTTGCAGAAAAGTTTGATAATATTAATATGACCTGTTCCTTGAAAAATCTTAAGACCTTCCTCCAGAAAGGATGTGGGCTCAGTTCTACTGAGAGCGGGAGGCACTGCCCAAGCGTACTCAGGGCCTTGTGGAGTCTTCCACTGGCAGTGCTCAACCAGCATTTTAATCTCAGGAGTAGCTCCATTTTTGTTTGTTTATTGCTCATAGCAAGGAGCGGCTGCTTTGGCTTCAGCCTGTTGTTGTTTTGGTCCTGAAGATTGTCATAATTTTGAACTCATTTATGTGTGTACTAGAAAATGTATGTATACTTGTAATTCATTCATTTTACATTTAAATGGAAAGATTTCTCAGAATGTCTAGTTTGCCATAATGTCAGAGAATGATTCCGTGGTTTTAATTTAATAGTAAGTAATGTCTTGTCATGGAAGAGGTATCAGTTTGGAGTCAGTAAAACTGGATTAAAATCTGGATCTGTCACTTTAGTTATCATATGATTCTGAAGTCTGAACTTTTCTAAGCTTGTGTCCTCTTTAAATTGAGATAAAAACCACTACTTCATATGGTTGTTGAAAAGTATATGATGCAATATAACTGACATTTACTGAACACTAAGAGCCAGACACTATTATAAGTACCTATAGGTACTAACCCATTTCATCTTTACAACAGCCCTATGAGGTGGTATTATTATAATCTCCTTTGCATAGCTGTGTAAAATTAAAGTGTAAAATTTAATAGTAAAATTAAAGTGTATTGAGTAATTTGCCCAAGACCATAAAACTAATAAATAGAGGAGATGGGATTCAAACCTAAAGTCTGACTCTGTTGTTAAAAAAAATGTAGTGCTGGAGTTCCCGTCGTGGCACAGTGGTTAACGAATCCGACTAGGAACCATGAGGTTGCGGGTTCGGTCCCTGCCCTTGCTCAGTGGGTTAACGATCCGGCGTTGCCGTGAGCTGTGGTGTAGGTTGCAGACGCGGCTCGGATCCTGCGTTGCTGTGGCTCTGGCGTAGGCCGGCAGCTACAGCTCTGATTAGACCCCTAGCCTGGGAACCTCCATATGCCACGGGAGTGGCCCAAGAAATAGCAAAAAAAAAAAAAAAAAAATCAAAAAAATGTAGTGCTGTAATTTGCAGCATTAACTCATTCAAATTATGTAAAAAAGTCTGCCATAGGACCTGGCACATAGTAAGTACTTTAAAATAATAGCTAAAGATTTACAATAATAATAATAATAACAATAATATAATTAATGGTGAAATAATTTATAAGGTGAATAAATAAATAAGCATGATACATGCACACATGGAGAACTACCCATTAGAAGCAATGGAATACTGACATAGTTATATGGAAGAATCTCAAAGGCATTATGCTACATGAAAGAAGTCAGACAAACTGGTTATGTCCTATATTATTTTACATGACATCCTGGAAAAAGCACACTACTGGGAAAAACCAGTGTTGCTAGGGCTCTGTGTGACAAGACAATACTGATTACAAATAAGCATGAAGAAAATTTGGGGGATAATGTACATATTTCCTAGCCTGACTGTATGTCTGTTGAAATTCACAGCACTATACAACTGAAAGTCATGAATTTTACTTCACAGTCATTAAACCTCAGTAAGCAAACATACAAATAAAAAACAGGTAGCAATCTTTCCCCTGAAAGAATATTTTCAAACTATATGCATAATGAGCCTTTCATCTCTGATTAACATATAGTTATGTCATTCATTATTTAAAAATTTACTGATTAAAAAATAGAGTGTACTGTTAACTGTGAAATATATATCCATGGAACAGCAAGAAGAGTTCCTTATCCATCCTCTGGGTATAGAGCAAAGCAATTACGGAAGGGGGCTTGTTAGTTTCAAACTTCAAGGGATATTTAACATGCCTCTTAAGATTTTCTATTTCTTTCTACACTCTTTAAGAAACAGATTATAAGATTCTTTCTGGCAAGAATTACATGTTATAAGACCAAAAGAAATGTAACTGTATGGTACTAAAAACTCATGCTATACAATGACAAAATTACGCCTGTCAAAGCAAAACTTCAAGAAATAAACCATATTGTAGTTCAAAAATGGAAGAATGGAAAATGTGATGTTAGCAGAATATATAGATCCAAAATGGATTTTCCTATAAAGGATATTAAATGTGAAATGGCTCAAGCTTGGTTAGTCGGATTACTTAATTTATTTCAATTACACTTAGGAAATTAGAGACAGATTCTATTATGAGTAAATAAAATGGAATTTGGAGGAAAACTGCCTACTAGTAATAAGAGAATCTGGCTGAAAGCAGGTAAAGTCACAATTTCTAAAAGTACAATGTGCTCAACTATGTGATAGCTTCGACTATGAGGCAGAAACCTTTCCACTGCAAGGAGGGAATGTTGACTTTGGAATTAGGTCGGCATAGGGAGTAGAATAGGAAACGTCTACACGCCAAGAAAGACTGTTCTGTTCTACACTGTTCTAGGAAACAACTTCAAAAAAATCACTTGAAGGTTCCGATTTTATCTCTTAAAGTAGCAAAAAGTGGGGGAGAGATCCCACTGTAGATGATTGCCTGGCACCCAAATTGGTCTTCTGAGTACCCAGTAACTCTATTTTCAAATGATTTTTCAGTCTGCTTTTAAAAAGTGGGTTTATTTTCAAATTTAAACGGTGATAATAGGTATACCTTGAGTCAATCAAAATCTTTCCCCTCCTAAGTTAACTAATGTCAAATAGATCTCAACCTTAAAAAATCTTATGGCTAATTACTAGAGCATTTTGAATTCTTGCTAGAATGAGAAAAACTGTATTTTCCTTCTAGCTGCATAAAAAGCTACAGGGATAGCAAAAGCCATTTTAGGTACTTAAAAAAAATGGGGCAAAAGCCCCATTTTATATACTTAAAAAAGCATCAATGCAGACATTCTACTATTTCTCTCTTACATCTGTTACTCTGGAGCAAGGATAAGTCTGTTAAAATTCTAAATAAATTAACACAATATTCCAAGTATAACTGTGACTTTTGTGAAATTCACATTGGTATATTGGCTGATTAAACTGGGAGTTACTTTTCAGCCGAGTTTCCCTATTATTGTCAAATGGTGACACAATGAAATAATTTGTTGTCTAGAGATTAGCAGACTAAATAATTTGATTCTAGTTTTAGGGTGGAATGGATAGAAATCAGAGAGACAGAGATAGCATAAGACTATATTTTTTTTGTTAACAGAGTAGCCAATGGACACAACTTATGAAAAATCCTTGAAAATTAACAGAAAAGTATATGTCTCTGTAAATTAATGATATTGCCAATATACCTGAAACACTTGGGTATCTCTTCATAAAACTAAGGGATAAGTACATTTTTTGGATAATCACAGAAACCTTTTGTTTTTCAGGAAAATGAGAACTAAAATGAGAAGGAGAAATTGTAAAATATTCCAAACAAATGTTTCTATAAGTGAATATTAGCAGATGCACTGCTCCTACAGGTTATCATAACTATTATCTTTTTTTTTTTTTTTTTTTTTTTTTTTTTTTGTCTTTCGTCTTTTTAATGGAGGTTCCCAGGTTAGGGGTCAAATCAGAGCTACAGCTGCTGGTGTACGCCATAGCCACAGCAACACCAGATCTGAGCTGCCTCTGCAACCTACACCACAGCTCACAGCAATGCCAGATCCTTAACCCACAGAGCAAAGCCAGGGATTGAACCCGCAACCTCATGGTTCCTAGTCAGATTCGTTTCCACTGCGCCAGGACAGGAACTCCATCATACTATTATCTTGATTATTTTTATAGGTATATACAGGAAAAATGTCATGTATATAGGAATAAAATGAAACTATGCTCATAGGAATGAGAGAGAGGATTGCCTAGACTATGTGCCATACACTATTTAAGCATAATTACTATGCATATGTTTAATTTTTTTTAAATTTTGACAATAGGAAAGCTCTTTTGACCACTGATTAAAATAGAACAGAATGTTGCCATCTTCTACCTAAATTCTAATCTCCTTCTCAGTTTTACTACATTTTGCATTAACAGCAAAGTTTTTAGACTGTATTGGAGGCAATTATTGCAGAAAACCCTCTGCCAAAATGAAATGTGAAGTGAGACCTCCCCGCCTGGCTAAGTTTACAAACCTATTTTTAACTGAGGTGGAGACATGGTTCAATTTACCAAGCGTTTGGGCCAGAGTCCAGGAAGGTCTAGGGTGGAGGGAGTTGAGAGCCCCACAGCTCTCAGGTGAGTTGGAGATGCTGAGAAGGGGAGCAAGCACTGGGCTTCCATGGGAAGCCTAGTGAATATGGTTAAAATGTTATTTAAATGGTTTTATTCTCTAGTGTTTTGGGAAGTGCCAGTCTTTTCCGACAAAATTAAAAAGTCTGATGATGCCTAAAGACTGTGAAGGGTGTGGGAATACAATTCTTAGTGTCTAGTGATCAGCTAAGCCAGTCTTAGCTCTGGGAAAAGTAATGAAATCAGCAGCTGTCTTTTTACTTTTACTTTTCTTGCCATCCCTAGATAATCTAATTGCCAAGTCACTGATACCTGATGCATGTCGAGTAAATCTCCATTTGATTTATAATCTCTTCTCGCTACCATTCTCTTTCTCAAATACTTAAATCAACTTTGAAAATAGATTTCAAAACTCATCCAGATTCTGTCCAGTCTGCAAAATTTCTAGGGGTCCCCAGCATAGTATCAGATGTTTTGTTCAATCATCCTCACTACTTCTATTTTGACAGGAGAATACAGAGAAATGACCTCTACTTTTTACTTGGCCAAAAACTTCTAGGCAAAATTCTTACTAATCCAAAAAAAATGAAAGAAGAGAAGAGAAATATTATACTAAAACCCTTATCATATTTTTACTACGATTTGAAGGGCTAGTGATTATTTGTATTACTAGAATAAATGATTTCTCTCTCCAACTGATTAAACTACAATACTGTTGAGATGACTTGTAGTATCTTCTCTAAAGTTTCCATGTAGTAACTTCTCTAAAATTCTCAGCTACTGACAGTGACTGGAAGAAATAATTATTTTTTACTTTCGTAACAATGGATTATTCCTCTATCTTATTTGTAGTATATATGATATCACTCTTTCCAAAAATGCTTCATGTAGCCTACACTCTTCTTTGATAAATATGGCTAACCAAAATATTAAGAGTCCATCAGGAATTATTCCAGAGCCTAGTATTTCCTGCAATAAAATACGCATTTCGAAATAAGTTTTGAATTACAAAACTCACTACACTTTTTCATTTATTTGTCTCAGCATTTTTGCACCCTCTTCCTTGCTTGGAGAACTCTTCTTTTTACGTCAAGCCTCAGTTCGGATTTTCTAAGTAGCTTTATAGAATTTGATCTGCCCGAGTTAGTGCTCCATGTCTGTCCTCCCACTTCCTTCCCTCCTATGGGGCTCTCACTGCACAATTATGAGTTCTTTGTGTTTGTCACTTTCACTAAATGTTGACTAATTCATTTCTGCTGCAATAAATTATCACAAACTTTGTGATTAAAAACAACACACATTTACTTTCTCACAGTCTTATAGTCTGCAAGTCCAAAATCAGTCTCACTGGGTCAAAAGCAAGGGGTCAGTCAGGCTGGGTTCCCTCCAAATCCACTAGGGAAGGGTCTTTTCCCTGCTTCTTCCAGCTTCTGGTGAGGGCCATATTCTCTGGAGGGGAGACACATCACCCCCATCTCTGCCTCCACGTCATACTGCTTTTTCTTTCTGTACTAAATCCTCCTTACCGCCATCTTAAAAGAATACATATGATTGGATTTAGTTCGACCTCAATACTCCAGGGTAATCGTAGGATAATCCCAGATACTTGACTTGATCACATCTACAAAGTCTGTGGCCCTGTATATGGTAACATCCACAGTTTCCAGGGATTAGGAGAGGGACATTTTAGGGGGCAATTATTCAGCCTATATCACACTTGGTGAGGTAACTTAGTCATGCTGGTACCTTCGGCCCTTAGTTCTATTACCTGGCACACAGTAAATGCTGCATAATTGTTGAATAAATGAATACATACATAGCTTCGGAGAGGTTTTAACTGTATATAAAGCCATGCAAAATGGTGAATTTACAGTGTTCAGTAGAATTCAGTAATGTGAAAAATGGACTAGATGGAGTGCCTATCATTGCTCAGTGGTAAGGAATCTGACTAGTATCCATGGGGACTGGGGTTCAACCCCTGGCCTCAATCAGTGGGTTAAGGATCCAGCTTTGCTGTGAGCTGTAGTTTTAGGTCACAGACGTGGCTTGGATCCTGCGTGGCTGTGGCTGTGGCGTAGGCTGGCGGCTATAGCTCTGACTCTACCCTGAACCTGGGAACTTCCGTATGCTGTGGGGGCAGCATACGGAAAAAAAAATGAACCAGAGGCTTATCAGTCTAATCGTAATATTATTAGTGGCCATATAAGTGAATAACTTGAATTTTATGATTAGGTTCCTATTCAACATCTAACAACATTCAAAATTTATGCACACCAAATAAGAACAAAATACTTCTGCCAAGAAAATTTACAAATAATTAAATAATTGATAAGTGCGAAAGCATATAATAGGAAAGGAAGGGAGTGGGAGGGACTGGGAACTTGGGGTAAATAGATGCAGAAGGTTGCCTTCGGGATGGATTAGCAGTGGGATTCTGCTGTTTAGCACTGGGAACTCTGTCTAGTCACTTATGATGAAACATGTAATGTGAGAAAAAAGAATGTATACATGTAAGTGCAACTGGGTCACCAGCCTGTACAGTAGGAAAAAATATATCTAGAAATAAATGATAAAAAAAGAAATAACTTACCAGTACAACCTCATTAATTTTCTAACTAAAAATACAATTCACATATTTGCAATAATACCTGCAAAAGGGCTGCTTTATTTAATAATCACACATATTAGGTAATGAACTATTAACTAACTCATAGAAATCAACTGGCTCTCTACGAGATTCAATATGAATGCCTCTGGTGAACCTCTAGGTGGTTTCCTGGTCTTTGTCCCATTTTGCTGTGATTTAATCATGAATAATAAGGAACAGCATCACAATACATTATAATTTCTTTATACCTTGATCACAGATGATAAATGTCATGATAGAGCCCATTCTTCAGGGATCACAACGTCTCTGCAATTACATTATGTTCCTACTTGTATTTCACAATTCCAGTTAATGCAATGAAATAAGCCCTCTATGTTTGTGACTAAAAACAGCTCTAACTCACCCACATACTTTATACTATGAGATATCAAATTGTTTGTATGTTTATTTTCCAAAATGTACTTGGGATTAACAGCATTTTGAAAAATAAGTGAATACTGTTAACCTATTAACAAATATTTAACGCTCAGTAACCTTATTAACAAATATTTGCTGTGGCTTAATAGAATACACCAGGCTCCCAAGAAAATAATTAAATCTAAGTTTTTCTATATTAATAATATAAATGTTTCCATGGAGGAAGGGGTCCTAAGATCTCTGATATCACTCATTGTCAAAAGATTTGAAGGTTTCCTTGGAGTTCCTGTCATGGCTCAGTGGTTAACAAATCCGACTAGGAACCATGAGGTTGCGGTTCGACCCCTGGCCTTGCTCAGTGGGTCAACGATCCGCCGTGGCCATGAGCTGTGGTATAGGTTGCAGTTGCAGCTCAGATCCTGAGTTGCTGTGGCCCTGGCGTAGGCTGGTGGCTACAGCTCTGATTCAACCCCTAGCCTGGGAACCTCCATATGCTGTGGGAGCAGCCCAAGAAATGGCAAAAAGACAAAAATAAATAAATAAATAAATAAAAATTGGAGGTTTCCTTAATGTACTCTGCTCTGTCATTCTGAAACAGCTGGTGAAATTTGCGGCAAATTTTGCAGCTCTAAAAAAAAAGAAGTGAAACTGATATAAATTTATAGCAGCCATAATGCTCAAAACTATTTCTTATTGAATATTAGAACAACAGTATCTATTGAAAGTGTTATCATCCACATGACTTAAATTACTTTCCATCTGGGGTACAGAGAATTAAGACTATTAAATATAGGAGTTCCCGTTGTGGCGCAGTGGTTAATGAATCCGATTAGGAACCATGAGGTTGCGGGTTCCATCCCTGCCCTTGCTCGGTGGGTTAACAATGCGGCATTGCCGTTAGCTGCAGTGTAGGTTGCAGACGCAGCTCGGATCCCGCGTTGCTGTGGCTCTGGCGTAGGCCGGTGGCTACAGCTCCAATTCGACCCCTAGCCTGGGAACCTCCATATGCCGCAGGAGCGGCCCAAGAAATAGCAAAAAGACAAAAAAAAAAAAAAAAAAGACTATTAAATATAACTTTAATACAATTTTGCTTCCAATTAGAACTTTTTAGTGCAATCAAATGATTTTCTTTCACTAGGCCCAGTATTATCTAAAACTGGTGTTAAAGGATAATTATCAGAGTATGAGGACCACATTACTTTTATTTCTTTCCTAGAGCAAGCGGTATGATTTATTTATTTGACTAATATAGTTCTTAAAAAAAACTGGTGTCTCCCATGTACCATGATCATGCTTTTTAAAAGAATATGTATCAAAGTAATATTTACTAAAAGGAAAAGTCCACAGTGTTAGAAGATATTTGAAAATCAAAAAAGAGATCTAGAGGAAGGATGAGATTGAACAATAATGAAATAATATTGATAAAGAATAAAATTTTAAGATTATATTTGTCTAAACATGACGGCTAGCAATTAACTCATAAAGATCTTAGTAACAATTAAATAACATACAAAAATTACTCTCCTTATGACACTTAAATTTTAGTGAAAAGAGAGATAAAATAAATTACCATATGATATTTTAGAGAGTAACATGTTCCATGGAGAAAAATTTTAAAAAGAAGTAGATTGGGAGTGGGAAGGAATATCAATATGATAGAGTGTAATCAAAGATGAATAACACATACACACTACTGTATAAAATGGATGATTAACTAGAACCTACAATATATAGCACAGGAAATTCTGCTCAATAGTTTGTAATAACCTATATGGGAAAAAAGAATGAATATATTTATATGTATGACTGATTCACTTTTCTGTACACTTAAAACTAATACAGTATAAATGAACCATACTCTGATAACATTTTTTTTTTTTTAAAGATCAAGTTGAAATGTGAGCTAAGGTGTAAAGGAGGCAGCAAGCTGACCTAAGGGAAGAGATTCTAGGGAGAGACAGGTAGAGGGCTGCTTGTGTAAAAGCAGAGATACAACTGATGTGTTTGAGAATATGACAGACGCCGGTGTGGCTAAAGCAGAGTGAGCAAGAGGGAGAAGGGTATATGAGCTCAGAGAGGTAAATGGAGCAGACAGACTGATTACATGCATCATGAGAACTCATATAGTGAAATACTTTTGGAGTCATACCAAGAATAGATTAGATCTAAATGTGTTGGTATTAAAAGATCTCAATGGACAGGGTAAGCTCTGTGCATATACCATGACACCATTTTTTACATTTTAACATGTGGTCTTCATGTCAGAAAAATGCTTCCCAAAAGGATATATAAAGAAACAGATAATGGCAGGAGTCTTTAGACAGAAGATCCCGAGGTGGAGTAGAATATGACAGAGGATTTTACTTTTCATTTTACACTTTTCTGTACTTAAAAAAAAAAAATACCCTCGCTATATATTACTTTATATTTTAAAAATGAAAGAAAAAGAGCTATTTGTATATCTGCAGGATGGTCTCTTTTCAGTCAAACCTCATTAGTAGTTGATGTGAAAGTATTGCCTTTTGCCCTTTGGATGCCATCTCAGCATCTTTAAATGAATTTTGCAAGTGTTCTGTTTCCTAACTTCCTTTCTCAGTGCTTATTCCAATGATTTTACCAGGTTATAACAATTTTACAAGGAAAAAATCAGTTCCTCAATTTCCTTTTGGTTACTTAACTACTACATCAATCTTAGCACTTTCATCTTCATAAATTCTCCATGCTGACTCGTGTATCAACCAAGTAGAATCACACATATGACCACATTCCCTCCTGCCTCCATCCTACAGATAAGCCAACTCCTCCATCATCCAGAGATGCATTTCCCACTCTTCTCAGAAAAACGGGGTCTCTTCTTTCAAAACTCTCCCCCTACATGATGACTCCCTGAATTCATTCAGAACTTCTGGACATAATTTATCCTGTACTAACTATATGCAAGTATCAGTTCTGTTTTGCATTAAGCATGTACTCTGAAAGAACAGGGGCCAAGACTTTGCTTTCTTTAGTATCTTCCCATCTTGACCTCATATAATATTCTCTACTCAGAAGGTGTTCTATTCATGTTGCTGAACTAACTGACAATGTTATTAATTCATCTTGCTTAGAAAGTACAGTTGACCCTCGAGCAATGGGGAGTTAGGGGTGCAGACCCTGTGCTCAATAAAAATATCCCCACCCCACCCCCAATGCCGTTCTTCTGTATTTGCAAATTTAACCAACTGTGGTTCATGTAGTATTTACTATTGAAAACAAATCTTTAAGTGGACCCACACATGTCCACTCATGCTATTCAAGGGTCAATTGCAAGCACCTAATGCCTTCCATATATTAATTTTCTGCGGCTAACCCTCCTTCACAAAAGATAAAATACAAGGGTCAATCACTTACAGTTATTTGATATGGAATATTCTATCTGGAATTCTACTTGGTTTTCCTTTACAGCCAATCCTTTCAGTGTGTACTTGTAGTAAGGATTTGAATATACAACCACAAAATGCTTCCTGCCTTTCACTTTACTTTTGCAGTTCTCTCTTTCAGTTTTCCTACTATGCCCTCCATTTCAATTAAAAAATAACTGCTTTCTGCTTCTCATACATATTTGTGTTTTCTATTTCTGTGCCTTTTTTTTTTTTGGCCTTTTTAGGGCAGCACCCACAGCATATGGAGGTTCACAGGTTAGGGATCGAAACAGAGCTGTAGCTGCCGGCCTACACCACAGCCACAGCAACACGGGATCCGAGATGAGCCAAGCCGAGCCAAGCCTTCAACCTACTCCACAGTTCACGGCAATGCTGGATTATTCTTAATCCACTGAGCAAGGCCAGGGATCAAACTCGAGTTCTCATGGATACTAGTCAGGTTCATTAACCACTGAGCCACTAAGAACTCCTATTTCTGTGCTTCTGAATCTGTCATTCTCTGTTAGAATTCTGCCTTGCCTCCACCATTCACAGACCCAGCTCTTTCCCACTTTGGTACAAAGCTTTCTGATAGTCATGACAGAGTGTGTTCTCCACCCTGGTCTATGACACCATGGATATGATTATTATTTTAAAACAAATAAAAATATTCTTTTATAGTTTTCTTAAAGTAAGACCCTATTTTGCCTTAAAGTATAGATTTTGTGCATTTGTTCATCCCCTAGCTAAATCAAGGAAGACTGGTAACCTCTTCGTGTTGAGTATAGTGTGAAATCTTTCAGTTTTGCTTATGGAGGGGCATAGATAGAAATATTTTCTCTTCTCTACAACTCCTCTCTTGCTCCCATCTCCCATACTGCTGGCAGTAAAAATGTATAACCACTTTTTAGAAAAAAATGAGGCCAATGGAAAACTACTCTACAGCACAGGGAACTCTACCCAATATTCTGTGATGATCTATGTGGGAAAAGAATCTGAAAAAGAATAGGTTTGTACACATGTATAACTGAATCATTTTGTTGTACAGCAGAAATGATTGCAAGTATAGTTGAAAATCAACTTTATGAAACTTTATAGTTTCAATAAAACTTTAAAAAAATGAAAAAAATGACTAGTTTGAATTAGTGAAATTTAAAAATCCCATGAGAATGCCTTGAGCACTTTTCAAATTCTTCCATTAATAGTGGGTCTGAAATATTTTAGGAAAATATCTTACTTCAGTTCAACATTTGGCCAGGGGGAGAGGGACTGAAGGAAATTGTGCTCTCCCTCTGGTGTGGTAAAGCCTTGAATCTCCAGAATGAGCAATTCTGACTACTTACTCCCACAAAAATAAGGTCTGACCAAAGCACTGAACACTGAAATATTTTAGAGAATTTTAAAATTTCCCTTTCCCCCAACTTTTTGGTGTGTTCTGCTCTCTGTTCTGTATTTTGTGCCTCACAAAGGAAGAAAAGAAGCCACAAAGATGAGTCAGGGTTTCCAGCCTCTCTGAAGGACACTGGCCCAGCTAAAGCACTTCAGTGATGCAGATTCCTGTTGCTTAATCAGCCCTTTTGCTGGAGTTGGGAGGGATATTGCTGGTGTGGTTTTGCTCACATCATCCACTGCTTACTGAATTTGGAAATCCTCAACTATACAAGTATAAAACAATAATGGCTGGGAACTGTATCACTTCGACAATCTGGACACCCTCTTAATGAATTTGAAAATTTCAGTACTGCTTACTGAATTTGAAAATCCTCAATTATGCAAAGTATAAAACAATAATGGCTGGGAACTATATCACTTCTACAATCTGGACCCCCTCTGTTGATTACAAAATTATTTTTGTTAACATAAAATCTTTATCATTTGGCACTTAAAGTCAACGTTTAGAGTTCACAATCTGAAGAGATTGACCTGATTATTTGGATGCTTTGATTAAGTTTGGCCCCACTTTAAATTGTGACTACAAAGCCTAACATGGACTCTCAATAATCTGTGATTTCATGCATTGATTTTTTTTTTCCTTTTCAGATCTAAAATGAGATGAACATAGAAATGACAAATTAATTTTTTGTCTTTTCTCTTTTTAGGGCCACACCCACAGTATATGGAGGTTCCCAGGCTAGGGGTCTAATCAGAGCAACAGCTGCTGGCCTATACCACAGTCACAGCAACACCAAATCCGAGCCACGTCTGTGACCTATACCACAGCTCACAGCAATGCCAGATCCTTAACCCACGGAGTGAGGCCAGGGATCTAAACCTACAATCTCATGGTTCCCAATTGGATTCGTTTCTGCTGTGCCACAACGGGAACTCAGACAAATTAATTTTGAATAAATGTTAATGTGATGACAATTCCATGGTTTTTAAGAACTACTCACTGTCCTACTTCTGGGTGCTCAGGGATATTTATTGATATACAGATATAAGCCCTGATCATACATCAGTGAATACATGTAGCATGACAACTCTTGAAGACCACATGATTTCTGCTCACTAAGAATTTGCAGTCTCCAGTAGAAAATTCACTGGACTGTTCAGGGATAAAATTAGTTTATAGTTTTCATGTTTTTTTCTGGATAAATGACCACTAATGCTAGCTGAAAACTTTTGTGAAATATATCTTACTTTCCTGATTTAATTAATAGCGACTGCAGATCAAAGGTTAACATTTCTTTCATGTGATCATCCTGAAAATCAGTTCTCGTGTTGTGATTCTGAGACATTATTCTGAAATTCCTTGGACATTGTTATTTAACAAATACTTAATATCATCTTTTTTTTTTTTTTTTTTTTTTTTGTCTTTTTAGCTATTTCTTGGGCCGCTCCCACGGCATATGGAGGTTCCCAGGCTAGGGGTCGAATCGGAGCTGTAGCCACCGGCCTACGCCAGAGCCACAGCAACGCGGGATCCGAGCCGTGTCTGCAACCTACACTGCAGCTCACAGCAACGCCGGATCGTTAACCCACTGAGCAAGGGCAGGGACCGAACCCGCAACCCCATGGTTCCTAGTCGGATTCGTTAACCACTGCGCCACGACGGGAACTCCTAATACCATCTTTCTTTTAATTAATTCTGCTTGAATATCTGATTAAGGCCTTGTATAATTAGTTAGAGTCAGGGAGTGTAATATAAAGAAGAGGTATCTTGACCTGGGTCAAGAAAATAGAGCTGATGATGTTTTGAGATATCTGGGTAACCTAGGAAAAGACAGTTGACTGCTGTGTTGATATCTTGCTTTTTTATAAAGTGGCATGAACAAAAAATCCCCACTATATACTTACCAGGAGTAGTGTAAGGGTAAAATAATAATAATAATTATAATAAAAGCATAAATATATGGAAAACACAGTAGGTTATATTTTTATAAATCAGAATAATATGCTACCGTACAGACCCCGCTAGCCAAGTATTTTGCAACAATTTTATCTGGATAGACATTTCCCAATGAAATCGCTGAAAAAGTTGCTTTTTGTAGAGAGCAAAATTATGATGAATCCCTCCTTGCAGAAAATATTGTTTAATGAGCTTTTGCTTTGATGTTCTTTGCAAATTTGGGATAATTTCTTCAGAATAACCAGCTTTTAAAAATATAATATATATATATATTAAGCTAAAAACTATAATCAGTAAGACATGTCACACTACTCATTTTATTAAAATATACATGTGTGTCCTTTGAGTATAATTTTCTGATTTCTTAGTACAATCTTATCTAAGAATAGCTTGTATTTGTTATTTTCTAAAATATTTCTATACTGATTGCTTTATGTTAAACAATTACCATCCTATATTTGAGCGTAGGTTATATATGTATGATTTTAGTTAGTAACAACATTTTATTGCTGTGGCCCTGAAATATAACAGTTATGATAGCAAAATTCATCCTTCCACAGTAAATATTTTTTCCAGGATAGTCTGAACTACAGAGTCATTCAATTTATAGCATTTTGTTAATTTCTGAATAGGTAATATATAGAGCTGAAACAAAACTCTAAAAGGTACCCAAGAAATAGATCTTCCTTCATGCTTACACATTTAGCTAATAGCTACCTCTAGAAACTAACCACTATTATCAATTTTTTTGTTACACTTCCAATGGCAATTCTTATGAAACTGAGTTTTAATGCTTTCAGATTTATATATTAACCCAGTCTAATTTAATACGGTAGGCCATAGTATGGTGTAGGATAGAATTTTCCAAAGGGTGAGCTTCAGAATGTAAATGCTGCAAAATGTTCTGTCTAAAAGAGTTCAATTACCTAATCATTTCAGGAAATACACCATATTCCTAACTCCACTTTGAAATTAAAAAAAAATTTTTTTTGTCTTTTTGCATTTTTTCTTGAGCCACTCCCACGGTATATGGAGGTTCCCAGGCTAGGGGTCTAATCAGAGCTGTAGCCACTGGCCTACGCCAGAGCCACAGCATGCAGGATCCGAGCCGCATCTGCAACCCACACCACAGCTCACAGCCACGCCGGATCGTTAACCCACTGAGCAAGGCCAGGGATCGAACCCGCAACCTCATGGATCCTAGTCGGATTCATTAACCACTGTGCCACAATGGGAACTCCTTGAAATTTAAATTATGTATCTTAAGGGCTCTGAGTTTTTCAGGAAAGGAATATGTCCTACTTCATTTAACTTAGCATTTCCTAAACTTCTTTTACCAAAGAACATTTTTACCTTCCCTCACCCAAGAACACTAATAAACAGCCTGTAAAATTAATTTATATTAGGTAGAATTAAATAAATCTGCATAAACAAACTACAGACTTAGATAATAAGGTATCCATATTGGTGTATTACTTGTAATAAATGTACCATACTGAAGCAAGATGTGAATAGTAGGGGAGGCTGAGTGGGTATGAGAATACTCTGTGCTATCGTCCCACTTTTTTCTGTAACTCTAAATTAGAACTAGTCTAAGAAATAAAGTCCATTATAAAAAAAGTTAGTTTGGGAGGTGCAAGTGGGACATGAAATAACACTAAGATGTGAAAGTTAAGAAACACTACTTTTAGATTCCATTCTCATGAGTTACTGTTGGGAGGCCTTGATCAGCTCACTCTAATGGTTTTCTTGGTTGCACAATGATCAGTAAGGTTTACTTCTTTCTTTTTCCCCCGATCACTATAAAATGTTTCCAACATATGAATTAGTTAGAATTAGTTTATTTCTACATTTATTTTCAATTCAGAAATTCAATTTCCGTTCAGTAATTCAAATTAACAAATAATTTTAGTTTGCTATATTAGACCAACCAATTTGAGTGTGTCTTAATGATATCTAGAATGGTGAATCCTTTCTAAAATATTTGTAACTTGCTTGGCCCAGATCCAGCATAGGAATCACTCTTTACGGCACTTAGAGCCTTATAAAATGTATTTCTTAAACAATAGGACTTGAAAGACAAAACAACTCCTTGATCCATGAGTTGTAAAATGGATGCTGTGTTAGCAGGCATGAAAACAACATGAATCTCACTGTATATCTCCATCACAGCTCTTGGATGACCAGGTGCATTGTCAAGGAGCATTAATATTTTGAAAGGAATCTTTTTCTGAATAGTAGGCTTAAAATATTTGACTTAAAATAATCAGTAAACCATGCTGTCAACAGATGTGCTATTATCCAGTCTTTGTTATTCCATTTAGAGCACAGGCAGAGTAGATTAAGCATAATTCTCAAGGGCCCAGGAATGGTATATGAGCATTGGTTTCAAGTTAAACTCATCAGCTGCATCAGTAACCACCTAACAAGAGAATCAGCCAGTCCTTTGAATCTTTGAAGCCAGGCATTGACTTCTCCTATATAGCACGAAAAGTCCAAATAGGATATTCTTCTAGTATAAGGCTGTTTTGTCTACAATTGGAAATTTGTTGTTTGGTGTAGCCACCTTCTTTAATGATCTTATCTAGATCTTTTGGATAACCTTCTGCAGCTTCTTCATGAGCACTTTGATATTATGGAAATGGCTTCTTTCCCTCAATCTTATGAACCAGCCTTTGCTAGTTTCAAACTTTTCTTATGCAGCTTCCTTACCTCTCTCAGCCTTCATATAATTGAAGAGAGTTGGGCCCTTGCTTAGGATTAGGCTTTAGCTTAAGGGAATGCTGTGGCCTGTTTGATCTTCTATCCAGACCACAAAAACTTTCTCTATATCAGCAATAAGGCTGTTTCCACTTTCTTATCTTTTGTGTGTTTACTGAAATAGGGATCTAATTTTCTTCAAGAACTTTCCCCCTTTGCATTCACAACATGGCTAACTGCTTGGTGCAAGAAGCCTAGCTTCCCGCCTATCTCAGCTTTTAACAGATCTTCCTCATTAATCTTAATCATTTCTAGCTTCTGATTTAAAGTGAGGAAACTATACCTAGTCACTTATGATGGAACATGATGGAGGATAATGTGAGAACAAGAATGTATATATGTGTGTGACTGGGTCACTTTGCTGTACAGTAGAAACTGACAGACCACTGTAAACCAACCATAATGGAAAAAATAAAAATCATAAAAAAATAATAAAGTGAGAGACACAAGGAGTTCCCACTGTGGCATAGTGGGTTAAGAACCTGACTGCAGTGGCTTGGGTGGCTGCAGGGGCATATGGGTTCCATCCTTGGAAGCTCAGTGAGTTAAAGGATCCTGTGTTGTTGCAGCTATGGCTTGGATTCAATCCCTGACCCAGGGACTTCCATATGTAGCCAGTGGGACCGTTAAAAAAAAAAAAAAAAAGCCAGAGACACAAGATTCTTCCTTCTACTTGAACACTTACAGGCCATGGTAAGGTTATTAACTGGCCTAAATTTCAACGATGTGTGTCTCAGGGAATAGGAAGGCACAAGGAGAAGGAGAAAGATGGGGGAACAGCTGGTCAATGGAGCAGTGAGAACACACACATTTACTGATAAGTTCATCGTTTTATATAGGTGTGGTTTGTTACTCCAAAAAAGCTACTAAATTAACACCAAAGATCACTGATCATAGATCAATATAACAAATATAATAGTAATGAAGAAGCTTGAAATACTGCAAGAATTACTAAAATGTGAGAAAAAGTTATGAAGTGAGCAAACGCTATTGGAAAATTACTTGCTCAAGTACAGGGTTGCCACAGACCTTCAATCTGTAAACAAAAGCGAAAACAAAAACGCCCACAATAACTGAGAAGTGCAATAAACTGAAGATCAATGAAACAAGGTATACCTGTATCCTAATATCACAGAGCAAGGATTTGAGTTAAACTTCATTAAGGGTAATCATGAAAGAGAAAGGAAGTCTCATGAAAACAAGGATCTTTACTAAGAAGTTGTTTATAGCCCAGTATTTTTTTGGCAGACAATTTATATGGTCTTAAATCAAAGTACTTATAATGCTTTTATACTTTTGGGTAATATCTGTGGATTGTGTTCTCAGCTACTAGATTATTACTATATTCCTTTTGTGTCATATTATTATTAGTTTTATAGTTCTGTTTTAACCATGATTCTGGGTAATATGTGGTTTCCTTTCTATCAATTCATCACCCCGTTTATGCCAGTTAATCAAGGGTTGACTGTAGTTGAGTTCAAAGTAATTAGTTTTACCACACTCTCAAACTGTTTCCCGAATTGCCACGCATCATCTTCAAATATTATCAAAGTTTTCCCTAATTATATTTGTAACCATTTTTTGAACTTGAAATTGCACTCATTTGAATTATTGCCTCAAATTCTTCATTCTCAAATAGTTTACTCCACATAATATTAGCTAAGTATAAGTAGGTTATGTGGTGTTCTTTGTCTTCCAAATTGAATTTTCTATTGTGTTATTTGTAGGTTTTTTGATACATTATATTTGATTTTCACAAGTTATTGCAATATAAAATTAAAATTATTTTAACTGACCTATTCTTTAAGATCTGCCATGAAAGCAATATCTTTTTTACAGTTTAAAAGTATTGTAAATTAGTGATGTTACTTGTTTTCCTTATACTCTATTATTATACTACCAGAAGTATACGTGAAGCTTTCTCATAAGAATAGTTTCAGCTAACATTTATGTGATATCTTCTATATAATACCTGTTCTTACAGATGTATGTATTGCTTTAATTTTATCCAGAAAGAGATAGAGCTGAAACCTTTCTCTACACATAACTTTAAAAAAATACATCCTGGGAGTTCCCATCGTGGCGCAGTGGTTAACTCCGACTACGAACCACAAGGTTGCGGGTTCGGTCCCTGCCCTTGCTCAGTGGGTTAACGATCCGGCGTTGCTGTGAACTGTGGTGTAGGTTGCAGACGCGGCTCGGACCCTGCGTTGCTGTGGCTCTGGCGTAGGCTGGTGGCTACAGCTCCGATTCGACCCCTAGCCTGGGAACCTCCATATGCCACAGGAGCGGCCCAAAGAAATAGCAAAAAGACAAAAAAAAAATAAAATAAATAAAAAATAAAATAAAAAAATACATCCTTCATTTTCTTTTACTGTTAGGGCAGCAATATAGATAAAGCATGGACTTTAAATTGTTTCCCTTTTATACCACTTATTATCTGTAATTCTCTAAGTCTTGGTCCTCTCATATTTAAAGTGGGAATTAAAATACTAATTATTTCACAGACTTAGTGGAAGAAGTAACTAGGTAGTACATGTAAATCACATTGAAAACTTTTTACATTTTAAGTCATTAATAGTATTATTTTTGTTGCTGGTGCTGTTCTTCACCTTCCAAGAACACTTATGAGCTATTTCTCCTTGAAACAGGTATTTCATAATTTTTCTACTAAAGATGAAATTTGAATGCCTCAATAAGCTGTTTTACAGCCATCTGATTAGCTTTACCTACCAAGTCAGTCTCCTTATGTCTTTAGTATAAATCTCCCTAAATTTTAGCTTATGAATTTATATGATTGTTTCCAATATTTGAAAGGCTGGGCATTTACATAATATCTCTTGCTAAAAAGAATTAAACATGCTGGAATGTGTGTGTGTGTATAAGTATGCATACTTTGTTTTTTTTTTGTTTGTTTGTTTTTTTTTTTTTTTTTTTGTCTTTTTGCTATTTCTTTGGGCCGCTCCCGCAGCATATGGAGGTTCCCAGGCTAAGAATCGAATTGGAGCTGTAGCCCCCAGCCTACGCCAGAGCCACAGCAACGCAGGATAAGAGCCACGTCTGCAACCTACAGCACAGTTCACGGCAACGCCGGATCGTTAACCCTCTGAGCAAGGGCAGGGACCGAACCCACAACCTCATGGTTCCTAGTCGGATTCGTTAACCACTGCGCCACAACGGGAACTCCTGTTTTTTCTTAATAGCATTGGAGAGTTGATAAAATTCGAAGGAAATTATTAGAATAAAACTTAACGGAAGGTAGGACCCTAGGAAGATAAACTGTACTAAAACCTTTTTTTGCCTGAGGACATTGACTGGAACTTTGTGAGCTTAAACTATAATTTTCAGAGTTGTGGAGCACAGAGGGGCAAAGACAAAGCTTAGAGCTTGCCCAAAGAAGAGACCCTCCCTCAGAAATCTGGGTCACTACAAGATTCTTTGGTAACCACAAACCTGCCCTTGGGTATATCTGCAACTCAAATTAATGTGATTTGGGGAGTTTAAAAACAATGCTGAATGTATTAACTCAAATGTGGTAATCCTTTCACAAGGTATATGTATCATTATATTGTGCACTTTAAATATATTACACTTTCATTTGTCAATTACACTTCAATAAAACTGAAAAGTAAACGAACAAGAACACCTCACAACAGGCAGTTTAAAGTAGTTGAAGACCATCAGTCCCTACAGATGGCAGAAGTGATGACAAATATTTTTCAGGGAAAACACTTCTGTACTATGTCTCAAAGAATTTCCACAAGTAATTTTCTAAGAAAAAAATGAGTATCACACAGTAAAAATTTACTTACTTCATGAGGCAATAAGGCTCATATGTGAGAACAGTAGAAACAAGAACAACAGAGATTAGATGTGGCGATTTCAAATGTAACTAATGATCAGCAATAAAATAACAATGCTTACATTTCAAGAAGTAAAAGATACTCTTAAGAATAATAACAGGAAACTATAAACAATGATAAAGGAGATTTGAAAAAGAACCACATACAATTTCTAGAAATAAAAAATATAACACCTGAAATTCAAAATTCAATGCCCAGGCTTAACAGAGATTAGGCTTTCATACCTGCAGAGAGAAATTAGTAAACTAAAGCATAGACTAGAAGGAATTATGCAGAATTCAGCACAGTAAGTCAGAGAAGTAGAAAAGAAAGGTTAAGAGACACAGAAAATAGAATGAGATGGTCTAAAGTAAGCATAATTTGAACTCCATAAGGAAGGAAACGAGAATATAAAACAGAAGAGATATTTGATGAAATAATGACTGAGGAATTTTTAAAACCAATGAAAATGACCATTCTCCCTTAAAATCATGAATCACAAGCAAAATAACCAAAAAGATATCCGCATTTGAATGTACCATAGTGAAACTTAAGAACAACAGAGATGGGAATTCCCTTCGTGGCTCAGCAGTTAACGAATCCAACTAGGATCCATGAGGATGTGGGTTCAATCCCTACCCTTGTTCAGTGGGTTAAGGATCCGGTGTTGCCATGAGCTGTGGTGTAGGTCACAGACTCGGCTCGGATCCCAAATTGCTGTGACTGTGGTATAGGCTGGCAGCTGCAGCTCCAATTCAACCCCTAGCCTGGGAACATCCATGTATTATGGGTAAGGCCCTAAAACTATAAATAAATAAATTAATTAAATAAAAGAAGGAAGGAATTAAAACTGAAAGGAATTAAAGTGTTCCAAATTATTGTGTTCTCTGATAGGAGCAAATGGGTATCTGACTGACTTGACATTTTCACATGTTAAGAAAATATGCTGGAATATTAGAATAGCCACTAGAAGAGAAAGAGTGTATTTCCTCCAAAATATAAAAACAAAAAGTTGAAAAACAAAAACTATCAGATGAGGTTTTTAAAAAAAAAAAAATCCAGTTAAATACAGTGGTATTCAGAGATTTCCAAATGTAAGAATACATAAAAGGAGAAAGTAACAATGACAGAAAAACATATTTACCAGGTCAATTCTACCCAAGAGAAATCTCATATGGTTACATTAATATCTTTTGAAATAAAACCATTAATGCAAGTGATTTCATAATAAAAGATTCTATTCTTCCAGAAAATAAAACTACCTTCTCTAATAGCATAGTGTCAGACTGACAACTCCAATGAGATACAGACAAACTTATTATAGCAGTGAAAGATTTTAACACATCTCTTTTCATTGAATAACCAGAGGAAAGTGGAAGTAGCCATAGAAGATTTCAATAAGAAGATTAACAAATTTGATCCACTGAACATATTTAGAACACTTCATCCAACAATTGCAGACAATTTTTTTTTCTAGAACATACAGAATATTATGGTGTCAAAAGAAAATTTTCAACACACTTCAAAGGACTTAATTCATACAATATGTAACCTAAACTCTGCTGCTTATTAGCTTTATAACATTGCAGAAGTTCTTTGGTCTCTCTGAGTTTCTCTAAATGGGGTAATAATGGCATACCTCTGCTCTGTAAGTACAGACAGAAAGAGATGGTGCATTGAAGGGTCCTCCACACTATGAGAGATAGTTTGGATTTTAAATTGATGCATTTAAACAAGGAATGGCAGGATTAGATATGTTTTACTAAGGTCATTTTGGCAGCAAGATGGAGAATGGCTTAGAGAAAAGAAAAACTAGAAGCAGGGAGATGTGATAGGAAGAAATGATAGTACATCAGATGAGAAATAACAAGGGCTTGAAGAGTATATGGAAGGACGCATCTTCACAGATATTCATGTGCTCATTTAGAATTTCCGTGCCAAAGAGAACTAGCAGAAACTAGGCCTAGCAAATGTATAGCTATTACTTTGAAATTCTTTGGTGAATAACTAAGGATGTTAAAGCACATCAGTTTTTCATTCATTAAGAGGAGACAATTTAAGAGGCAATCTTTAAGGCAAGCATCTCTATGATCTGTAAGAAAAATAAAGTATACTTTGGTATCTTTTATTTGTGTGTGTGTATATATCTATTATGTAGATAGATATATGTTTTTAAGTAAGACTGTATTTAAAGTATTCTATGATCTCAATCTTTAATATTGTCTAAAGTTGAATAATCCTCAAAATCCTTAGGTATTTCTTCACAACCTATCTTCCAAAGCAAAAACACTGCATATTTCTATAACCTGCTATTAATAGATACTTAAAATACTTACATATCAGTATATACATTAAAAAACCTTAGAAAACTCAAGAGAAAATATTCCTGTGCACAGATTTTAGAGGACATTCAGTTCATAAATACAAATGAAGCAAATCCTAAATAATATTCTTATTTCCTGTATAATTTTCATTTACATAGAATTTAGCTAACAAAAGTACATGTAATTTAAATTTGAACAAACGAAGCTGAAATTAATCTGCACAATACTTCTGTGTAGCACAAGCATTCTATGTGGAAGAGATGTCTCCATAACTTAGTTTTGTTTTGGTTTTTTATCACGGACTCAAAGGCCATAAATCACAGGAAGCATGGTTTCATATTTAGGGGGAATAACACTTGGCTATCGAAAATAGTGATAAAGACAGCTACTATGGCGAATAACATAGTGGCATATCCTTGCCAAAAGAGTTCTCATTTCTCACAGTACCAATTCAATATTCATTTGCATGTCCTATACAAGATTGTCAAAATTAAGGTGAAAGAAAATGAGGTTTATTTGAAATGAAAGGGTGCGCTGAAATAAAGTGTCAGAATAAGATGAACAGAACAGGCAAAGAGGTAAGTAAATGTCACTTCAGGGATTTTACACATTGTGTCTGTCAATCATTTTGGAAATCCTACAAATGTTCCATCAACTAAGTCAAACCCAAGAGAGATTGTGTAATTTATATAATTTATACTTTGGCATAAAGCAATGCTAAATATCACTAGGGCTGCTCTCTGGAAAGAAGAGCAGAGGAGGAAAAGAAGATCAAGGTCATCCTTATTTGCTACTTCTCTCTTATCTTCCACTGGAAAGCATCAAACTGTATCTTGAATTTGACAACACATCATCCCTTTTCATCTCTCATCTGGATTATAGCAGCCTCTTAACTGGTCTTGCAGAGTTCCACTCTGGCCCACTTTCAATCAATCCACCACAGAGCAGAAAAAGTGATCTTCTAACAGTGTAAATCAAGTAACACAATTCACTGTTTAAAACCCTGGAAAAGTTTCCAAAAGCACATAAAATCAAATCCATCTCCCTTACTTTGTGCTCCAGGCTTTGCATTATCTCTCCTGCCTGCCTCATCTAGTGCGTGCATACGTGTGTGTGTGCGTGTGCGTGTGCGTGTGTGTGTTACTTCCTACTTACGTTATTACCAAATCAGGCCAAGTTTTTTTTCCCAATTTAGAGCCTCTGCACATAGCATTCTTTCTTCAAGCATTATCTCACTTCTAAAAAGCTAGCTCCTTGTGTTTACATAAAGCTTAACTATTACCTGCCTAGAATCTTTCCTGCCTACCTACTCATCTCAACTACCCATTTTGTTTTCTTCTTAGCATATATCATAGTATACAATCATTTTTCATGTTTGTCAACTTTTTCATAAAGTTACTCACTGAACATGTCAGCTCTATGATGCCAGAATGGTGTGTATCTTTTCTAATGGCATCTTTTTATGAATAACTTATCACAGAAATGTAAGATAGATTAGTCTATATGCACATCAATTTTTTCACTTTGAAACAAGACAGTGTTTTTAAAAATGTATCCCATACTGATACACGATGTTTGATGAAAAACTGGTTCTACGGTCAAACAATTCTTTTTAAGTGTTATAAACTCTATGTATGTTCTTCCCGAGGGTCCGTGATGCACATTAGGATATCAAGAAGTAAAAAAAAAGAAAAAAACTTTTACTTTTACCCAATCCATTGATTGTTGAGTTTGTAGATTCTGCAAACTCTTCTTCTTGAGGTATCAGTGCTCAAGATAAGAAACCTTGAGAAATGATCCTACAGAGTTTTTGGGAAGAACTATTTGCCGATTGTGTTTTCTATTTACCTACTTCAATGGATTCAAGGACTCCATCATAGCACTAAGTAGTTCTCCCAAAAAAACTCCTATTCTATAAAAATGTCTTTAAATATGTTCCTCAAAGGCTTAGAATGTCTAAAATGTTCTAAAAATGCCTTCAAAAGTTCTTTAACAATGTCAGCAATGGAAGAAAAGCATTATCACTAAAGCTAAATAAATTTATGTGAACCAGAAATAAATCACTAATAATTTATACATACCTAAAATTCATGTCTACAGCCAAATTTCTATTTTGTGTATTTTATTTTTGAAAGATGGTCCTTTAATCGTAATTATGCTAGTTTTATTGTTGTTGCTATTATTATTATTTTACTCGGGGTTTTTTTGCTCGTGATCTAATAAGGGATCCAGAAGTCTTCTCAATTAATTCCTACAAAGCTACTAAGTAGAATTTGCTGCTAATGGTAAGAATTTTTTCTGCCTATGGTTTTTAAGGCCACATATATTCTTTGAAATAATGTAAGTACTACTTGGATGTCCATTGCTCCTAAAACATTTTTATTTAGCCAGTTCACCAGAAGTTTCACTGTAAGTCATAAATACTTGGAGCACATGACTTTTTATGGCACAATACAGTGAAGATAAATTTCTATTGGCAAAGCTACTGTTATTACTCTGTCTTTGGACTATTTCTTAACTTTACATTTTTCATTCAAAATACCAAAAATTTAAACCCTGAAAGTCAACAATATCGACTCTTTGCTTTTGTGGCCCCCATTGTCTTTTGATTATAGTTCTTTGGCAGAAAATACTACTTGCGCAAGAAAAGGTCTCTAAGTTTTTCTCTCTGTACTTAGGAAGTCTTGTAGATACATACACCATTGGCTAAAGCACAGGTGTGTCTGCTTAGCTACAAACAAATGATGAAAACAGTCATGGCCATTTTCTTTTTGTCATATTTTATTCTTTAGTCCACATATTGTTTAAAGTACTATTTATATGTATTTATCATAAAAAGAGGAAAAGTCAAAAGTTAAACATCTCTGAACATTTTAGAAAAGAGATTTAAAGAGTTAGAGATATTAATGACATTATTAATACCTACAATTTTATAAATAAAACCAACTTTAAAATACCTATACTTTGGTTGCTTTTATAGTGTTAATTTAAAAGAAACTTTTGCAACCTACTCTGTTTAAAATCACAATTGCTTCTGCAGTTATATATCCTTGTATATTCTACCATTTTTCTCAGGTAATCTGATGTAAAAACACAGTCATTTACTCATGTATTAATTAATTTATTTGGCTGTACCGACAGCATGTGGAAATTCCTGGGCCAGGGATCAACCCAAACCATAGCAGTGACAATGCTGATTCCCAACCACTAGGACACCAAGTTATTCCAACTCACTCATTTATTACTTCAACAAATATATCATGTATACCTAACACTCAAGCTACAGATATCCTGCTAAGAGCATGGAACACAGAAGGTGCCAGTGTTCTACCTTAGTATTCAAGCAACTGAGTATGGAGATAAGACACAAACACACCATACCATTCGAAATGGGTTAAAAATTAGATGATGTGCTTAATAGCCTACAAACTCAATGAGGAAAGACTGTGCTCATGATTTCCAGGAAAGTCTGGTACAGGAGGTGACTTTTGAAGGCTAGGATTATAAAAGAATTGGGAAATAAGAATTTTCAAGCAGAGAGAACAGTTTAGGCAAAACAGAAACATAAAAGAGAAGGGATGAGAAATAGTTGTAGAATTTCAGTTAAGTCTAATTATTGAGAACAGTACGGATAAGTAAAGCATGGATTAGGATTAGGAGATAAGGACATGGAGGTGTAGTCATGGAAAAGGACATCATTTTCTTTGGGAGGGAGGGGAAGAAGCTATGTGGATACATAAGAGAATAATACTGGTGAAAAATAATAAGGAGTGGAGAACATCTTCTACTGGTCCACGCCTAGAGAGGCAGTTCCTAGGGTGGTGGCCTGGGAATATAACCATGGAAAAAACAGCTTAGTCAGTTGACAAAAATGGAACGCCATACCCTCATTTACAATTTAAATTATAATTATTAAATAAAATTACATTGAGCAAGAAATGGGCCTATAATAAATCCTACTATTTCAATTGTTTATGACAAGTGAAACTAATTCTACCCTAATTTACTTTACTTTGGGTTTTAAAAGATCACTTTATCCTGTCACAATCTACAATAAAAGAAAGACTTAAGTTCCCTTCTTTTCTTGTGAATTAAGAGAAATCCAAAATATATTTTTGTCATTTAGTCCAGAGAATGAATAAAAGACACACATTTGACAAAATTGTGAATTTATTAAAAAATAATTTCATTAATATGCAACTGATCAAACAACTAAACCAAAATAAAAGGGAAGGAAAGAAAGAATGGCCTGTGCATTGAGTTCACTGGGATATTTACTAGCTAGTAAGATCAAGAATAAAGAAAGAGTACTTCTGTGTTTAGCTTGCAGAACTATAAATTAATTTTATCTATAAAAAGAAATTAAATTATCTTACTAATTTTGGAAATACAGTCCTATAAAATAATACCCTTTCATTACCATAGGCTAACAGTGTCAAATGCATATTTAAAGATTTACTTCCAATTAGATACTGGAGCTTAAGGTTGAGGGTAATGAATACTACAAAACTCTGAATTCTTCAACAGAAAAACACTTAGTTAATCCCAGTTATTCTGGTGGATATTTACCAGAATTAGTAATAAATATAAACAGAAAGTGCTCCCTGCAAGTGTTTTCCAAAATCCCATGAACACTCCAGTAAAAGGTGCTCTAAATTCAAATACATTTGGGGAATGTTGGTTAAATAAGCCTAACAAGCAAAGATACACTGTGACTTTCAGAGAAGGGTGTAGGGCTGCAGTTTCTCCAAAGCAGATACCTAGGGAATCTGTTACTTGCCAGATACTTTTTGCTATTCCAGGAACAAACTATGAGATGCTGCTCTATGAGAAAGGATGGAATTCACTTTTTCCTACAAACTTCAGTGGTTAAACCTTAGATTTTATTCATAGTATGTCCTCAAGTCCCAAATTTGCCCTACACCTGAAATATATATGTATAAATACACACACATGCACACAATATATGTCTTATATTTATATAAATACAATATTTAAAATACGTATATATCTTTCATATCTATCCACCTATCAAAATTTACTATCCCTGAGCAATGCCCCAGGATCCAGTTTTTTCTCCTTCTCTTTGTCTCAAATCAAAAATCTTAACACACAGTGCTTCCAAAGCAACTGTCACAGAAAAGCACCTAATAAATTAAGATGATATGGTAGATAAAGTTGGTAAATAATCTAGCATATAGAAATTTTAAAAGAATAGGTCTATCTTAATCTAAAGAAATAAACCATAAACAGTATTGCAGCACAAGGGTAGATGAAGTTTGAGGATGGATCAAGTCTAAGGGAAGATGTTCCATTCTGCTGACCTAACAACTATCCTATATAAGCATCTATCTACCTTGCTTACATGTAAGTCCAGTAATAAATTTTTATCCAAGAAAGGCACTGTTATTACACTTTAGGAAAAGTAAATTTTTCATTGTTCTTTTTCCACACTTCCCAACACAATATAAAGGAAAAAAAAAATAGAAAAAGAAAACTCCAGCAAATTTTAAAGGAAAATGATAAATCTTTTTTTTAAAAGATACATATTTTATAAATTTTATAATTATATAATCTTGTGAACTAAGACATAGAATTATATAATTTATGAGTTAAATGTAGTCTTACTCATCAACCTAGTCCAATATTCTCATTTACATATGAAATTTTAAAAGGAAGGAGGGGTGATACATAAAGTCACAAAAAACCTGTGGCCTTACCAGGGTTTAAAACCCAGGTCTTTCGACTCTGTCTCTTAGGCTTTCCAATTCACCAGAGTGCCTCCCATGTTTTTCTTTTGTCTTATTTTTGAAAATCTTCACACATTGAAGGAAAAAAATGATACACTAATATATTTTGTGTGCTCTACATACTTAAATGTTTAGAGATCAAAAGCAACCAACAAAGTTTATTTGATTTTCTATCTTAATTTTCCATATTCATCTGCTGATTTTGAAGTCTTGACAATACATGCATAATCTACCTAAGCCAAATGAACACAAAACACAACAAAGTAATGATTCTGTGAGTGTAGTACATTTCCCTTTCAAAAGTAACACTGTTATTATCATGCCTAAGGAGGCATATATCTTTATCTGCCAATATTCATGAGGGGTGGTACTTGTGCAGCATTTTATAAATTTCTGAATAGTGAATATAGACAAAAGGATAAAAATTCAATTTATTTAAAGAACAGAAAATTGTGGAGAACTTAGACTTTTTTTTATACTAATTTAGAAAACCCCTGATCTCTCTAAATTATTACACGATCTCTTAAACAAGAAGTCACAAATAACGAGAAATTTCCTTTTATACAAATAATAAAGTGAAACAGATCCTTTATAACTATTTTTCGGTCAGGAAACTGCCAACTTGAGCCTTAACAATGTGTTTTTAAGTGTCCAAGTAATGAAGATTTATTTCAGCAGAGACTCCTTAAACATCACATGGTACGGAATATAGTAAGAGTACTTGGAATGTACTATTCATGCAATAAATGTTTTAAAAAATGAATGAAATATGAACAGACATTTAAGTTTTAATTTTCTTTCTTTCGTTCATTCATTTTTCTTTTTTTTTTTTTTTTGTCTTTTTAGGGCCACATCCACAGCATATGGAGGTTGCCAGGCTAGGGACTGAATCAGATCTGTAGCCGCTGGCCCATGCCACAGCTACAGTGATGCTAGATCTGAGTCGTGTCTGCAACCTACACCACAGCTCACGGCAATGCCGGATCCTTAACCCACTAAGTGAGGCCAGGGATCGAACCTGCATCCTCACGGATATTAGATTTGTTTTTGCTGAGCCACGATGGGAACTTCGAATTTTAATTTTCTTTCTTTCTTTTTTTTTTTTTTTTTTTGCTATTTCTTGGGCCGCTCCCGTGGCATATGGAGGTTCCCAGGCTAGGGGTCGAATCGGAGCTATAGCCACCAGCCTACACCAGAGCCACAGCAACGCGGGATCCGAGCCGAGTCTGCAACCTACACCACAGCTTAAGGCAACGCCGGATTGTTAACCTACTGAGCAAGGGCAGGGACCGAACCCACAACCTCATGGTTTCTAGTCAGATTCTGTTAACCACTGCACCACAACGGGAACTCCCCGGAATTTTAATTTTCTTAAGTAGAATTAATAAAAGTATCCATTTTACATAGCATTCTATAAAATGAATATATAATTTCATTTTTATAATTTCTCAATTGTAAAAACTGAATTTAGTCAAGAATACTTCAGTTCTCTGTTTATGCTTTAAGTAAATGTAGTATATTACAAAAGGGAGGTGTCTGGTTTCATTTCTGATCTGTAAAGAGCTTGAAGATTATCACTCCTATCCTTACAAGTAAAGCTGAACAGACTGAAAATCAGTAACTTTTTTTGGACCAATAAGATAATTGAGACTGCAGGGCAAACCACCACTTTAAAATCTGGAGAGATAGGTTAATCCAGAGTATCACAGCTGAGATTTATTTAGCTGGAGTTGAGGCCCCTGGAACCATAAATTGGTTAAATGGGAATTTTAATGAATTACTAGACGTTGAATGTAGACTAGATTGAGATTAAGAAATTCCCCCAGTGGCCTGGTTTTGGGGAATCCCCCCCTCTTTCCAGGATTTTGCCTCTAGGAATCCTACCAGGTTCTCATGGTGAAGATCCAAGAAAGATCCTCTCCTGATTAGCCTCTTCATAACAAAGGCCTAGTCTCTAGGGAAAGAGACTTAAATCTAAACTTCTTCCCACATGCGGTAAGGCTATTTCTCAGGCTGCAGCCCCCTCTCCCTTATTTCACTTAGGAGGGGAGGGAAGAAAGCTATACTACCAAACAAACACTTGCAAAAGTCATAGTCCCAAGACACAGGCCTGCTAAAACAATGAGATTTAATCAGAATATGAAAGAATGCATTTCTCCTACATCATACCATCACTTCCCTTATTTCACTTAGGAGGGGAGGGAAGAAAGCTATACTACCAAACAAACACTTGCAAAAGTCATAGTCCCAAGACACAGGCCTGCTAAAACAATGAGATTTAATCAGAATATGAAAGAATGCATTTCTCCTACATCATACCATCACACTAATATGGTTTCAGTAAAACAGCAGTAGATTACAGCTGAAAAACCTGGGAGATGCAGACTCTCTTTGAGGAAAAATACTCAGTAAAGTCCAAAATGAGAGGAGAAACAAAAACAAGGACAGCAGGAGCAATCTGAAGCTTTTGACTTTATAAACATTAGATACAATACAACTCCTAGCCACAGTAACATAAATCTTCACATTGAAGTCCGCTTCTCTTCAGTTCCTATTACTCAACATATGTCTAGCTTGCGGCAAGCTGGACAGTAAGAAATAAACAGTCTTAAGAGTAAAAGCAAGCATTAAAACCTGACTGAGACATGTTAGAATCATTACACAGAAAATTTAAAATAATTATAATGAATATGTTAAGGGTGCTAATGCAAAAAGGAGACAATTTGCAAGAAAAGATGAACAATGTAAGCAGAGAGATGAAAACTCCAAGAAAAATTCAAAATGAAATGCTAGAAATCAAAAGCACTGTAACAGAAATGAAGAATACACTTGAGGGGCTCATCAACAGAATGAACAGAACCAAGGAAAAAATTAGGTAAGCTTGAAAGCAGGTAAACAGAAACTATCCAAACTAAAACATAAAGCATTAAGAGAATGAAAAACAGCATGATATCCAAGAACTATTGGATAATTTCATAAAGTATAACATGCATAATTGGAATACCACAAGGAGAAAGAAGAGGAAGCAGAGCAGAAGAAATATTGAAAGTAATAGTTTCAGAATTTTTCAAAATTAAACACAACAAAAACCCACATATCTAGGAAGGTCAGAAAACACCAATCCAGAAAAATGCCAGGAAAAAAAAAAAAAGAAAACCCAAAAATATACACTCAGGCATGTTATATTCAAATTGCAGAAAACCTTAAAAAAGGTCACAGCAGGTAAGATATCCTACCTAGAGAGGAACAAGTAGAATCAGAAACTACAAACAAAAGTGGAGTGAAATATTTGAAGTGCTAGGGAAAAAAAAGCCCACCAACCTAAAAATCCATGTCTAGTGAAACTATCCTTCAAAATTGAAGGAGAAATAATGCCTTTCTCAGACAAAAAATAAATAAATAAATAAATAAAAGAAAAAAAGAAAAAAAAAGTAATACACAGAAAAACATAATAATCCTTAGTGTGTTAACAACTAATAACAATGTCAAAATACAAGGAGGAAAACTGATAGAACTGAAAGGTAAAACAGATAAATCCACCATTAGTATTGAGTAATTGACAGATCAAGCAGGCAGACAATCAATAAGGATACCCTGAGCTTGAATAGCACTATCAATCACCTTGATTTAATTGACATTTATAGATTGCTCCATCCAATAGCAGCAAGATACACACTCTTCTCAAGCTGTGAAGATGTGAGAAAAAATGCACAAAGACAGACCTTATAATAGGCCACAGCATTCCTTAACACATTTAAAAGAACGGAAATTGTACAAAGTATGTTCTTAAAACATAATGGAAATAAACTAGAAATCCATAATGGAAACTCTATAGCTGGAAAAATCCAACGTATCTAGGGGTTAAACATCATACTTCTAAATACTTCCAAACAGCATACTTCTAAATACATGGGTCAAAAAATAAATGTCACAAGAAGTTTAAAAATTTTGAAGTAAATGAAAATGAAAATGCAACTTAAAAATGTGTAAGATGAATGAAAAGCATTAGGGGGAGATTCATAACCTTGAATACATAAATTTGAAAAGGAGATCTAAAATCACTAACTCATGTTCATACATTTGAAAAGGAGATCTAAAGTCAATAACTTAAGCTTCTATCTATGAAATTAGAGACGGAAGAGCAATGTAAGCTTAAAGCAGAGGAAAATCATAAATATTATAGCAGAAATTGATGAAATTGGAAGCAAAGTAACAACAGAGAACAAAATCCAATAAAACCAAAAGCTTTTTTTTTTTTGTCTTTTTTGGGCCGCACCTGTGGCATATGGAGGTTCCCTGGCTAGGAGTCCAATTGGAGCTGCTGCTGCTGGCCTACGCCACAGCCACAGCAATGCCAGATCTGAGCGACCTACACTACAGCTCACGGCAACGACGGATCCTTAACCCACTGAGCGAGGCCAGGGATCAAACCTGCAACCTCATGGTTCCTAGTCAGATTCGTTTCTGCTGCACCATGATGGGAACTCCAAAACCAAAAGCTTTTTATGAAAAGATGAATAAAAATTATTGTTATACAATGTACACGTCTGTAAAGGTTTTATACAATACTGAGTTTGTTCATTCATTTAAAATATGTTCAAATAAAAAAATTCATATTTGGGGATGGGTGTATAGTACAGATGGTTCAAACATTGACAACAGTCTACGCTCTTTTGAATATTTTATGGATGAGAAGACATCATAAGGAGATAACTATCTGTACTTCCATCCTGAATCATCTATAAGGTAAGCAAAGAAAAATTTGTGTTATAATAGGGTATTGTAAATTGTCAGCTTGAAATAATGAAATATCAGCATTAACAAAATTTAACTCAGTTTTCTTTTTCAACCCTTTGGATGAACATTTGCCAAAGAAGGCCTAGAGAACTATGCTATTTTTCTCCTGTTGCCCCAGGATCTTGAGTTGTACGCTGTTTGAACACAGATTTCCTTGTCAGATGGGTAAGATTCTGCCAGTAATTTTGCACTAAAAATTTTTCTCTTTCTTTCTCATATTGTCCCTAAAACTTTATGAATGGGCAGAATACCAAGTCTACTGATAAATCTAATACATATGCCTTTCTTTTCCAAATTCCTACTCACGAACATATTAACTAGAACTGTGCCTACATACATTCACACAATACATACATATATACATACATACATTACGTACATATACACATGGGTGAATATATGTATAAATGAATGTGTATAAATGTAAGTATATGTGTACACATACACACACACACACACACACACGTATCTCCTGTTGCTTCTGTTCCTCTGGAGAAACTTAACTGACACGGAACTCTCTATTTGTTTATTTCTGGCTGAGGTTTCATCAGTGTTGACACTGATGCAACACTTAGGTCTTTCGGGTTTAAGACCAAGAAGGTGGTTCATGTTACTGGAATAATGATGTTCAATACTTTTTTTTATTTTCATCTAAATGAAATAGCAATGGGAAAATACATTTTCACATGATAAAAAACCCAAAACAATGAATTCTGTTCTTAATTCCATTTTCACTATCAATTAAGAAACTTTTAAGGAAGGCTTTTTATAAAGGTTTAATAATATATACTACATACACATCGATATGCATTTGCAAGCTGACTAAAAATAAAAAACAAACTTTTACCAATACCTTACAATGTTTTATGATTTACATCAACAAATTTTTACATTATGTCAAGTATGTTAAGTCACTATGCTACAGAGCTATAAATTTTATTTATTTTTAAATTGTTTTTTATTTATTTATTCTTGGCCATGCCCATGGCATGTGGACGTTCCCAGGCCAGGGACTAAACCTACACTACAGCAACCCAAGCCACAACAGTGATAACACCAGATCCTTAACTCACTCAGCCACCAGGTAACTCCCATAGCTACTAATTTTAAAAGGTTATTCTCAAATAAAATTTACATAACAATAAAGAGAAACATAAATTACCATAAGATCTATGCTATGGTTTACATGGATTATCTCATTCAACATCAAAACAGCAGGAAACAAAAACTTAGCTATGAACTCTTATTATGTCCTTTAACAGAGGAGAAAAGTGAAGTTTAGTGATATGAAGCCATGTGTCTGAGATCAAAAAAGCTGGTAGGCAGTAGAGCTCATGATTCTAAAGTCTCTGTTCTTAACTAATATTTCATCAACAAATGATACTGGATGAGTAGAACTCATTCCACGTTTCTAAATCAGTGACTGTGTTGAGATTTTTGTAGTTATTGAAGAAAAGAGGCCATTGGCACAAAATTTTTCTGAACTATTTCTAGGATAAAAATGTGTCTAGCAGATAATTAGACTAGTATAAACATCTGAAAATAGCATTTAATGCAGTCTCTGAAGGAGAAAAATGCCAGGAAAAATAATAGCAACTATCTTTCAATAATTTAACTCAACTGTTTAATTTATAGAAAACATCAAAATTAACAAGAAACTGCTGCTTGGCAAAACTGATTTTGATAGCAATATGAGTTCATTGGGACCTCACTGTCACCACAACAGACTGAGATTTGCTACTTGGCTGGCTTGTTTCGGAGTATACTATTTAGACATGGGTCTAGATTCTTACTTTGCCATATCCTTGGGAAAGCTCCCTGTTATCTTTCTTAATGAGTTGAAGGAAGATAATAAGACCTACCTTGTAAGACTGTTGCAAAGACTAGAGAATATCTGTGCATGCAGGGTTAAAACATAATAGATTCTAAATAAATGATGGCTGATGTCATTATTATTGCTATCATTATTACTGTTATCACAATGGCAGGACGTTGCCTATATTATATAGAGATCTCAGAGAATCACTTCAGAGAGCCACTAATTGAGGGTGAGGACCATAGTTGGCTGCTTTGGGCATAGAAAAAAGGGGAGAAGCTGTCAGACAGAAAAACAAAATGTGTAGTCAGAAAGGTCAGAGAAGAACTGTAACAGGGAGCTTCTTGTAGTGCTTTTAGACATGAAGTTGATTAGTGGAGAAAGGACACTAAAATTCACATAGACAGACCAATTCAGAGTCCACTGGTCCCAAGAGTCACATTTAGATTTCAGTCAGAGATGTGTTGTGCCAAGTTATTCCATCTCTTAGAACCTCGCCCAGCTATGGATATTATCTTACTAACCAAGAATTAAGGGCTGGATCCTCTGGCTTTTCTAAAGCAAAACATGCCAACGGGATATTTTACACTAATCCCATTTCTGATTCAAACAAACTTCGAAAAAAGTAACAGCAAGCTCCTGTGAAAAGTCGTGTTTTTAGTTTTTGTAAATTAGATGCTACATTCCAGGAGGGTGGGGTGAAAGCGGAGGTAATCACAGTCCACGCCTCCACCCCTCTGAACAAAGCCCAAAGGAATTACCAACAGGACCAGAAAAAAGTACACGATGCAGAATTACAAGAACATACTCATGGTTTTCAAATAAATTTATTACTTTTAATTTACCAGGCCTATTGTGATGAAACAAACATCCCCTCCACTTTGAGTGATATTAATTTGTTGCACAATATAGCACCACAGCCGGTTTCTCTTTGAATGTGGAGTATTTCTCAAAACTATGAACAAATTAGAATAATTCTGAAAAGATACTTTCATTTCCTCTGTTTCTGTTAACCAGTAGGTCAAAATAAGCTACAAAAAATATTAAATGGAGATCCCAAAGACAGTGTATTCACAAAAACACAGCAACCCCCCCATTTACCATTCTGTGCTTCTTCTTTCTGGTATATATTTTATTTTTAATTCTATGAGTCATACATGAATGCATTTAGACTGTACTTTAGATAAGGCTAAAATCTCCTTTGAGATACTCACGGCCACGCCAGTTCCAATCTATACCTGCATGAGAGGTAGCCTCTATTAATAGGGTCTATGTAACCCTTCAAAGCCTTTATGTACCAATAGAAAATACTTGCTATTTTCTGTTCTGCTTTTTACCAATTGCCATTACAACATGTGTACAATCTTGCAATGTGATTCTAAGTTGAGAGAAATTTTAGGGTACATATATTCATTTCCAAAGGCTAAATTAGTAGAAATAATGGTAGACACAAAGCAGGTTCTATGAACCAGTGCATAGCCATGAAATTTTGGGCGTGTTCACAAATCTTACCATCCTTATCTTTTAATAAATCTCTAACTCCCTCTTGCATAGGTTTGTGTAAAAACTAAATGAGGTAATATGTGAGGATGTTTTAAAAGCTATACAGTTCTGTATATAAATAAAATTTTACATCTTTTTTTTTTTTTTTTGATATTTTTACAGCTGCACCTATGGCATATGGAAGTTCCCAGGCTATGGGTAGAAGTGGAGCTTTAGCTGCAGGTCTATGCAACAGCCACAGCAAGACCAGGTCAGAGCCTCATCCATGACCTCTGCCATAATTTGAGGCAAAACCAGATCCTTAACCTACTGAGCGAGGCCAGGGATTGAACACAAATCTTCGTGATTACTGGTCAGGTTTTTAACCTGCTGAGCCACAATAGGAACTCTTAAGATACTATTTCTTAAATATTACCTGGACAATAAAATCCTAGGTAGTGCTACTATTCTAAAAGTAAATACTACAGTTATTTGAAATATTAACCCAGTGTCAAAAGAATATCTCAGTATTGAAATTTTTGGTTAGTGGCATAGTCTTTCCTAGCAATGAATGTTTCATTGGAAGTATTACATCAAAGGTTTCATCATGAGAAAATATATTTGCATGTAAGCTCAAGTTATTAAATTGAATTTTTACAAATGATTCCATTTTTACATCTGTGAGCTTCTGTGCTTAATTCCCAGAGTAAATGAACAGCAGCAGTAATGTGTTTAAACAATCAGAACGACTAAATCAGAAAAGAAATTGCCAAACTATGGCATTTAAAAATATTTTAAAATTTATCCAAATCTACTACATGTGGTGCTCAAAAGAATTATTTTAGTAAAAACAACTGCATAAATTATATCAGTTTAAGCTACAATTCTTTTAAGCAAAATGTTCTTTGTAAGATACAAGTCTGAAAGGTCTGCATTTTAAGTAAAATCAGACATTAAGATTCTTGGAGGAAATAATTAATAACGAATGCTCTACAAAGCCCTACTTATTTCTAGTTTTTTTTTTTTTTTAAATAACAAACAATATCACCTTCACCTAAACCAAAAACCACAATGCATTCTTTTTGTTTGCTTTTCATCATGAATTATTCACTTTTTGGGGGGATGCGAGCTGGGGGTTGGGAGAGGATTTGGGGGGAGAGACTGATGTTTCCGAACCTTCTCATTTTCTTTTATTTGACACATTACCTCACACTATTTCTTCAGTGTCTCCAAGTTCAAATGGCTACCTAATTTTCATTTCTCAACGTTAAAACGAAAAAGAACCATGGGAAAATATTGACATATGCACATATATGTGAAAAATACTACACAAAGTCATGACATTTTGAGGGGTGTTAGTGTGATCACAGCAAGATAACTCAGAGATGAGTTAAGATCCTGACAACTAAGTCAGAGTGCTTCCCAAGTACATTCATGTCTGAGAAGGAAGGTGGGGCAGATGGAACATGTATCTAATGTCTACCTTTTAGATGCCAAAAGTGAAGGCAAACAGTAAGAATCATGTGAGACCCATTTAGTCCAACTCCAAATTATAAATCTGAGTGAGCATACACATTTAATGAATTAGCGGAATAAAGTAGATTATAAAGCTTAATTGTATAAATCAGGACAATGAGTCATATGACAGTTTTAGGAACTGTTTTAATGTCACTACAGTTTGCGCCAATTTTTCTAAATACAGAAATTTGGAGCACTGGTATTTCAAAAAAAAAGTAGTTTTCATTCATTGGCAAAAGAAAGCAATAACACCGTGATAGATGGTCTGACTAGGGAGACAAAAATGAGAGAAATGAAAATTATAACTATCCATTCTACAAATTGGGTGAAGAGCAGAAAAGGAACATGGAGTCAGAAGACCACAAGCTCTCAGCTTTAACTTCAATATACTGACTTATTTGGGATTATTGTTTCTTCAAATATAAAATGAAGGGGTTGGACTTTTCTCTATAAACTATGATATTTCATGGGAAAATTTTCATAGTGGTAGCAGGTTTATAAAAACTTATAATTTGAACGCCAAAAATGGTAACCTAGGAAATTTTCAGTGGCTTGTGGAATATTTATTGCTGTTAACTAATTCTTATTTTCAAAAACCATTTTTGTGGGGGGTCTGGTTACAGAAATAATTGCATGTTATCTGTAGACAATGTGAAAAATAGAGACAAACCCAAGTAAGAAAAACAATGACCTGTAGTCACTACCCAAAGACACGTTTCCATATCTATTGTTACATCAATTACTGTAATTTATTGAATTCAGTGGTTTCCATATTTTAATTTTTATGAGCAGAATTTTTTTTTTCCTAAAGAAAATCTCACATGTCACCTTAAAATGTACAAGAGATAAAAGTGAAAATATACCAACTGAAATGGTGATGCAGGGCCAGGATTTTTCTGAGGTGGTTATCAACACACTCCTATGGAGCCCTCTGCTCTAACAAGTACTGTTTTAAAACCACTGACTTAAACAATTTCCTAATGTTGGATATTTAAACTGTTTCTATGGTCTTGTTTGTTGGTTTGTTATGCTTTGCTTTTGCTATTACAAAAACCATTCATATCTTTATGTACATTCATGGTTATTTCCTTTGGATAAATTCCTGGATCAAATGGTTTTAATGCATTTATTGTCCTATCAACTGACTTTAATGATTATATCCTCCCAAACCAGTTGACACCAGCAGGAGGTACCCATTTTCTATCCTGCCTTTATCAGTAACTAATCCCATTTGTAACATTTGAATCAGATTCTATTTTTCTCTGACATATTTCCTCATCTTCCCTTTCTCTTCCTCATGATACCAAATAGGTTGCTACTGAGGTTAATTAAGTGCCCTCTTTGAAGCACCAATAATTTGTTTCTGTTGCCACCAGATGCCTAATGGATTAGCCTTTTGCTTTCTTTTGACAATGATCTGTCAGGCAGTCAGCTTCCATATGGGAATGACCAGCCAAAGCATACAGTCCCCTTTGGAGGGGAATATCTTGTTACTTGGTATCTTAAGACACTATATGCCTTACTTTAAGTCTTGTTTATTATGTATCTGAGCTTTGGTTAAAATCCATTTGAAGATGCCTATGACCCAAGATTCCCCCCAAATGAAGAGTACAGAGCAGAATTTCAAATAAGAAGAGACTCTGCAGATTATCTAACCTATGCTCATCATTTTATAGTTGATGATACTAAACCCCATGGTAGGTTCCCAGAGCCCAAATTGTGACATAAAGACAAATTATACATTGTCTCTGTCCCCAAGGAGTTGACAGCCTAGCAGGAATACCAACAAATACTATACTGTGTGGCAGATACTAGGGGAGAATGAGGCAGTACAGGTACCTCAGAAGGGTAGGTGGGATGACATTTCTGAAGAAGCAACAGTTGTACTGTACTCTGAAGGAAGTGAATGGGTTAGTGAGTTAAAGAAATGGAAATGCAGAAGGGCATTCTAGGCAAGGGTAAGCATAAAACTTTGGAAGAATTTGGCATAATTCAGCACTATAAAGGATAAACTTTTAAAAGTGGCTGGAAAAGGAGGCCACTGGGGGATCAAAACTCAAATGTCCACAAGATACATAAATTGGTGAAATTTCATGGGTGAGGTCTGTGGTAAAGACTGAATGTCCTCTCTAAAGAGAAAATGTCAGTATAGCCAACTGTCACCATGTGAGGGGATAATCTCAGAATCTGAAGAGAAGCCAGAAATCTCTCAATTTTTATATCAGTGTTGGTACCACATTTTAAAGAAAACATAGTACAAACAAGGCCAAACACAGATGTGAGTTGAATTTTGCTAACGGCCTGCCAACTTACAACCTCAGGGTTGGAGAGTTAGGGCAGGGGCAGCTCATGAAAGGCTCTGTGTACTAAACTAAGGGGTTTGGACTTTATCCTGAAAACTGTAGGGACTCATTAAAAGACTTGAAGTGATTAACATCTTAGAAGGGTCACTCTGGCAGCTGTGTGAAGTCTGGAAGGGAGCTCTCTAACGAGGGCTTGAACCAAAGCAATGACAAGGACATGGAAAGGAGGAGACAGCTTTGAAAGATGTTAAACAAGGCCAACAGTGTAGTAAATTACATCTGAAACTTGAACCCAGGTCTCCTACCTCCTTGCTTGATATTCTTAAAACTATACCAGCTTTGTAGAATGCCTTTTTGAATGGAATCCTATTTAGTTAGCAATTAATAAGGTACAGGGGAGATTCTTTGCAAACATTACCTTGAAACACCAGAATCTCCTCATACAGATTCTATGACTATATGTAGGCAAACACTACACTAAAATAAACTTCTACCATGCTTCATTGGCTAACACTCTATGCCAGTTTACAACTAAACAATGGGTAAAGAGATCACTAAATATTTGGTAAAGGAACCAAAAGGACTATCTTACTCTATTCCTACCCCCAAAATTCAATGATTAAAAATTACTCAATTTATGAGTTTCTGGATCACTGGCATTGTGGTTAATCACCACATACTTATTGCAAGTGAGAACAGCCGCTTAAATTTGGTTAGTATATTTTTTAGTTCAATGCATAACTGAGCCAGACAACAAGCAAGTCAAATGGAAAGTGAAGTCATTAGGTGGGGTGAAGTGATGTCAATCTGAGTGTTTTCTCTCTTAACTTTCTGGATGGGAGCTGGACCCCACTTGTTTGACTGGCACAAAATGAGCTTATAAAAGAGCATTTGCTAAATAGCTCTGTGAATAATAAAATCTACCCTTACTACCTGCTTGAGAAAAAGCTGAAAGTTCTATATTTTTCTTTATTAAATAAGATACTAATTTGTTTGCAAATGTGTTGAAGAATTTGTAGTTGTCCTAAAGTCTCCATATTATACAATTACATTGGTACTGAGAGAAAATAAAACTTCTAAATTGGAACATCTGGAACTGTTATGTATCTGTAATTTTGTAATAATGTAGCTTAGCCGTGGTTTATTATGACCCTCTACTCTGCTTATGGTAAAGAGTGTCAATGTTCATTTCAAAGGAGTGGTGTTGGTATTGAACTTTTAACCAATTTGTTGTCTTATGGTTATTTTTACACAAAAGTGTGATGGTACTGAAAGTATGCTGAATATGAGGATCCTGACAAGACTATATTCTGTTGGTTAGAATAGGTTAGTTTATACTGCAGTAGCAAACACCCCAATAAATCAGTGGCTTGAAACAAGTAAGCTTTAATTTCTCACCAGTGCCATAAGTTCATCAGGGGTGGCTTGGGGGCTCCACTCTGTGCTGTCCTCATTCTAGCACCTTGTATGACAGGGCAGCTACCAACATTGCTAGTCACCATGGCAGAAGGAAACAAAGTTCTCTGACTCAGAAATTACACATGACACTTTTAATCAAAACTTGCTGGTGAGAACTGGTCTCACAGCCTTACTCAACTATTGCTGTGAAGTTCAAGTTTACCATGTGCCCAGCTGGCAGAGGGCTGGAAATATTAGTGAACAAAACTAATGATTATCACAGTCACCCAAATAATTGCTCTATTATGGTTTTATATATCTTTGTTTTCTCTACCTGGCTGGACCATAAAGTTATATTCCATGACTTAAAAGGCTCCCAACAAATTCTTTTGATTCAATACTTGAAGAGAACATCTCAATTTAAAGTGTGATTTAAACAAAGTAATTACGTCTTCTGGAACCCCTCCCCCAACACCACACCATATATATTTTAAAATCCAGTTCTGATATAATATTAAAGTTGCTACAAATAGTTAAAAAAATTGTTTACATGAATTGACAGTCCAGAAAGTAATCATCTAGTTATCCATTTATCATCTATAATGTAGAAATCAAAAATTGACTAAATTCATTTTCCCACAGATGTCATAATCTATCAAAGAATAAAGCCTGGAAATCTAACACTACAATATTACCTCTCTTTACCTTTACTGTATTTGCTACTTAAAGCTCCACCTTAGGAACCACTCAAGCACTGTTGAAGAGAAACACTCACCCATCCTGACTGTTCTCACTTTAAGATCATAGCCATAAATCCCAAATGTTTAGGATGCTCAAACCTTTATCTCCAGACCTCACTTTTTTCAAGAACTCCAGAATCATATATCTCAATATCTCTGCTTTGATATCTGCTAAGTATTTTAAACATAATCTAGCCCAAACAGAACTTTTCATTTTCTGCTCTGCAATCCTGCGTTTGTTTTAGTCTTTCCTGTGTCTGAAAACTGCACCACTCACTTAGTTTCTCAAGCCAAAACCAGGAATCCTCTCAATTCCCCTCTGTCCCTTATTCTCCCAAGTCAAACTCAGAAGCAAGTCCTGGCAACTTTACTGCTAAAACTCAGGATCTAGGACTCCTCACTGTTCACTCCAAAATAGCTTCAGCTATGACTGACTTTTGCCTGGACTAATGTAAAATCTCCTAACTGATCTGTTTTCATTAACCCCCACTTCCATATCCATTTTTCACGAAGTAGTCATAGCAATCTCTTAAAACAAATATCAGACCATTTCATTTCCTTCTAAAAATCTACCATTAGACTGTGAATAAAATTTAAAGAATCTTGGTCCTCAAAGTTTTATGTGATCTGACAGAATCCATTTCACTGACCACATACTTCAACTACACTCCCTCACTTTCCCACTACAGGGGCCATCTCTCTATTCCTTCACCATGCCAGGTTTAGCTCATCTTAGTTAGGGTCTCTGAAAGACCTGATTTCTCCCAGTCCTTGCAGGAATGTCTGCTTGTCATTTAGGCTCTGTTTGAAATATCAGTTCCTCAGAAAGATCTTCTGTGACTACTTTTGATAAAGGGGAATCATCCCACCACTGTCTTTTACATCTCCCTCTTTTAATTATCTGCATAGCTCTTATTATCTGATGTGTCCCCGTTATTTATTTATTTATTTATTTATTTATTTATTTTGCTTACTCACACCACTAGAATCTAACATAAGCTATCAGCTGTTTTGCTTAGTGCCACAGCCTCTGTACCTAGAGCAGTGTCAGGTTCACGCTAGGTACTGAGCAAATATGTATTGAAAAGGTATTTATGATTTGAGCATGCACAAGGTACAAGGTATCAGCAAGCAAGGCACAAATGCTACACTTCTAAATTCATCTTTGGCTATTTTATAATTATTCTGGAATTTCTTATGATAAAAATTATTAGGTTATAAATGATTATTAAACATAATAAAACATAAATTCTCTCATAGTACAATTTTAGTACCAGTAATTAACTTGGAAGACAATTCGCACTCAAATTTAGGCAGCCAGATACTAGGAGGGAAAAATGAAATGAACGAGAAGAGATTAACAGCAGTAACCAATACTGAGCATTTAGCAAGTGCCTGGCACATTACCGTTGCCATCTCATTAATTTTAATGAGGTGAGTATAACTATTCCAATTTTAGAAATTATAATATTAATGATTCCTTTCATGCTTAGAGTGATTAAGTAGCTTGCCCAAAATCACATAGCAACTAATAGAGCTAGGATGTTACTCTGTAACTAACTCTTTACTCCTCAGCATGCCCTTAGAAGGCAGTTAGTTACCTTGTAAGTTATAGGTCCTGATGGAGGAGCAGTAGCAGCTACTACAACTGTAAAAGCAGCAGTCTCTCCCTCAAAAGAGCTTAAGGCTGGTAGGCCTTTTAACAGAGAAACATAATCAGGTGCGGAGTCTTCAGATAATATCATATTTTACTGCATTCATTAACCTTATATTAAATCTTACATGTGTGTTCAAGTGACACTGGTTTTCCATTTAAGATAAGGAAGTGTAGCTTCTTTAAAAAAGCTTATTTAATTTAAAAAGTAAAGTGATTTAATAGATAACTCATAGTGTAAGTGTTGACAAGAAGTGGCAAAAATGGAGGAGGTAGATGGTGAAAGTCTGATGCAATGCAAATCCAAATGGTGGCCTATGCATGACTGAGGTTTGGGAAACTCAGGGACCATCAGACATTTTAAGCACGTTTTTAAAAAAACTGTGACATCTCAGGAGTGAAAGGTGTATCAGCGAGGGAACATGTCATATTAACAGAAGTGTGGTCTCCTTATCCTCTGTATTTGAATTATAAGGAGGCTCTGGAAACATAACTTCAATGGAACACTGGCCAACTGTGCATGCACATTCAGTGAAAAAGCAATCCTGACCAAGAGACTGTCCACATGAAACCATGTTATAATTGGGAAATGTTGATAAACCCAGGCTCCTGTAGCCTGCAGGAGAGAAAACTCAAAAGAAGCGGTTTCCAAATTAAACAGAGTGATATCTTATTTAGATGTTATATTCTAATGGTAGGTCTTAATATGAGAATCAAATTATCCTGAAAAATCCTTAGGAAAACATTATACTCCAGCATGATACACCAACTTCAACTGGTCTAGCAGTTTTATCAGAATAGGGTTTTCCTCCTATTTTGATAAATGGGGATTTGTTTTCTACTGAGCAGTAAAAAGTGTGAAGTTGTTACCTTGTGTCTGGCGGCCAGCTGTATGAAAAAGGTTTATCTTTAAATGTGCTGTTCATATTATAGAAGGATAAGTGGGAAATAAGAGGAAAAAGCAGATATATTTCCCACTTGACATCCACTCCAGGGCATGTTTGAGTAGCGTGCCGAGAACTGTTTAAACAGTTCTTTATTTCCCTATTTCTCTCCTCTGCCTCTTTTTTGTAGAGGGGGGCTGGAGCGTATATGCTAAATATGCATAAGTTGTATGCACTTAGAACACAACCCCACTTTATACAAATGACTTTAATTTAGAAGATTTATCTGATATAACACAGAAGGCATATCTAGGGGTAATGGGTGGACATTATCGCATGAAACAGGCTTTCATGTAAAGCAGTAAGGCTTTTATCCCACAAAGTATTTATGTCAAGTTTACATGGCCATAAATTTTAGATTGCAGAATCAACAAATTCCATTCCAGTACTAATACAATAATTATCTGAAGCAAGCAGACAAAAAGAAAAGAATTGTTGTTTGCTACTTTATCCACTCTAATGGTCCCTTTATTGCTTGTGATCTACATAGGAGTGTACTTAGAGTAAATCAGTGACCTATGATACCCTTAAAATTCAGACTGAATGAGTCATTGGGATGTTCTATCATTTTAAATTATTTGAAATACAGAATAGAATTACAAATAAAGTTTAAAGACAAAGGCCTTAGACAGTAAAAAAGTAATGTAAATGCCAAGAGAAACAAGATTTTTCAAAGCTTCAGGTGACTTTAACAAAAAGAAAATTTCATTTGGGTTCACTGAAACAACAAGGTACAATATTGCCTCTGAAACAGTCCAGCAATACATTTGAGCAAGCAGCTGTGTATAAAGACTAAACAAAATCCCTTCTCTTTTCCTATATGTAGCCTGTGTAGATCTGTATTTTAAAAGTTACTGTATTATGTAGAAATTCTCTTTTTTACCTCTCTGACTTAGCTGCCAGCTCCTTGAGAATAAAGAATGGTACAATGCCTGGTTCACAATAAATGTGGGCCTGAATTCTGAGATGAGTTATGTATGATCTTTTATCAAATACCACTGACTGGATAACCTTAAGATTAAAGTTAGAAGATGATTTTTTTTTAAATGACAGCAAGTTTAAATCATGAAAAATAATTATTAATAGCAAACCTCCCAAGGAGGATCTGGCAGATATTCACAAAACTCCAGACAACCAGAAGAATAAACTTTTAACCTTTATATATTATAATACTGAGACTTGCCCTTCCTTACTTCTTTTCTTCCTTTTTTTCCACTGTCTTCTTCTCCCTCCTACTTTTGTCTCTTTCTGAAAATCTTTCCTTTTTCCTTTCTTTTTTTTTAAAACACACTTTTCTAAACTTTCAAAGACATACTCTACAGGACTTTGAAAAGAAACCGAAATTTGTGATGAGTCAAGATTTTTGAGTAAGATTTCAGCTCCATGAAACCAGGAACTTTCTGTTCACTACTGAATCCCTTCACATAGTGCTGGCAAGTATTAGGCCTTCAGATAGTTGCTAGACCAATTTTTATTCGAAAAACTGTTTCCTCCAAAGAGTCCTGTTTAAAATATGGGGCTTCCTACTGGTTCACTAACAGAAATTATCATTGCTTATAAAAATACTACAGAAAATGGTAGAAGACATTTCTTTACTCTGTATATATTATAGAGTTAATGAAGAGAGGTGAAAGAACATGTGATATAAATATAGAATTCACAGATGATAGCATCCTAGAGACAGATGATAAAAATGATGATAAATGGGAAAAAAAGAGATAGTTAACATATAACATATACTGCTAATCATATGCCAGGCACTATGCTAAGAATTTAATATCTACCTGAAAATTCTCACAGATCTAGGTCAAGTACTATTATTACCCTTTTTTACTGATAGGGAAAGCAAAGCATATACAGGTTAAGTGGGATGTCCACAATCTGACAGGTAGTAACTTGTGAAGCTAAAACAGACCTAGGTAATCAGACTTGAGAATCCACTTTCTAAATCAATATGGTATGGTGTTTCACTACGTATAAAGCAAATCAAGATAATTTTATCTGGTTAAGTCCTGCATTATTTATTTTATTTATGTATTTATTTATTTATTTTTTTTTTTGGTCTTTTTGCTATTTCTTGGGCCACTCCCGCGGGGAGGTTCCCAGGCTAGGGGTCCAATCGGAGCTGTAGCTGCCAGCCTATGCCAGAGCCACAGCAACGCAGAATCCGAGCCGCATCTGCGACTTACACCACAGCTCACGGCAACGCCGGATCGTTAACCCACTGAGCAAGGGCAGGGACCAAACCCGCAACCTCATGGTTCCTAGTCAGATTCGTTAATCACTGCGCCACGACGGGAACTCCAAGTCCTGCATTTTTTAGACAGAAAAACTAAGGCCAAGAAATGTTGAGTAACTTGGTTAAAACCATATTTTCACTTGACTTGGTCATTAACAAAATCATAACAACACATTCCCTTACTTCCTGTATTAAATAAGCAAGCAAGTCTACAGCCCTCCCTGGCTACTTCATTTGTTTGCTCACTTTTGGAGCAAACTTCTTGAAAATTTTAGCATATCCTGAGTATTCTAATTCTCACCTCATTCTAATTTAATCTTAAAACTCCCCTGAGACTATGAGACTCTCGTAGCTTCTCTGTCCTTATGGACTTCTCAGCAGCTTTTGAAAGTTGACTTTCCCTCTAGAAACATATTTTTAGTTTCTATTAAATCATAATCACCTCATTTTTCTCCCATGTAATAGTCCCTTTCCCTCAGAGCTTTGCCTCTCATTGGTGATGTATGCAGATCCTAACCCTCAAGTCCTGAAACAAAAGTCCTAGGGCTCAATCTTGTGTATTCTTTATTCGGAGTCTTCTCTTATCCATGACTTTAAATACTAACTACAGTATGAGCAATTCTCATTACTCATGAATTCTTCATCTTCACCCACTTGCTAAATATCAATACCAACTCCCAAATCAATAATGAAGGTTTTCTCAGTCACTTGCAGACAGGCACATGCATAGAGCAGTGAAAAACCTGAGTCCCTGAAGTGCATGTGCCCAGCTGAGGTGGAACAAGGTTAAAGCCTCTCAGTTTCATCTCTCATAATTGTAATTTTTTTTTTTGCATTTTTATGCTTTTTTTTTTTTTGGTGATTTTGCTTTCTTAAACGGTCAGGTATAGAACTGAAGTGCTGTCTAAAGTTCTCAAGCACAAGAAGGCTGTGATGTTCCTTAGAGAAAAAAATGTATATATTAGATAAGCTTCATTCAAGCTTAAGCTACAATGCTGCTGGCCATGAGTTCAACATTAATGAATCAACAATATATATCAAATATGGCATCACTGTAAACAGAAACAGATATAAAACTAGGTTATGTATTGATTGGTTGACAAAAATGTTACCAGAGGCCCCAGGAACCTAAGCCCGTATTTCCCCCAGGAAAAGTGATTCAATATTTATTAATTCAGAGATCACAGTGACCTTATAGAACATAAGTACTGTGAATGAAAACTGACTATATAGGCTTATGTACCCCAAATCTTTGTTAAACAAATGAATAAATCATGAAATAAGTTTCAAGGGGCAGGAGCAAGGTCATTAAGAGAAAGGTAATGAGTTTAAATTTTAATTACAATGGGTAGCCACTGAAACGTTTTAGGAAAAGTATAGGACATTGACAGAGATGGGGAGAAGTATAAAAACGTAATCTAATTTCTGTTTTCTGAAGTTCAGTAGGTTGAAAATGGATTAGAGGATGGAGAAGGAAAATGGGAAAACCAAAAAGGAGCAGGTTGCAATATTTAGCTAAACTCTGATTGTGGTTTCCACTAGCTTAGCGGCAAGAGAAGTAGAAACAAGTGAGTAAATTCTAAGAGATATTTTAAAGACAGAATGTATGAGATGAACAGTTGGACCAGATGTAGGGGTGAGGGAAAAGGAGAAATTAAGGATGACTGTAAATTTCAGGCTTTCATTACTGTGTAGATGATGGGACTCTTTATCAAGAAGGGGAAGACTTGACCATGTGACATCTACTTAACACTTCCTTTCCCTCATTATAGATAAGATCCATTTATTATTCATTTACTTGATATTTATAGAGTATGTATTATGTGCCAGGTGTCATGCTAGTTGAAGAATATATATTTTTGTAACTGTTGATTTGCATTAAATTCCAAGTTTTGAAGGTCAAGTTTTGAACTCTATTAAATGTAATGTATTTTCTCATTTGCAGTCACTTATCTGTGTGTCCATCCTGGGTTAACAAACAAAGGTAGTAATTTTTGTTTTGTGTTATTAATGCCTACCTCTAGTATTCATTTTCATTCGGTATCCAAATGCACCTAGACCTCTTATACCACATGACCTCATGGTCACACTGTACTGTAATTGTTTACTGATCTGTGTCTGCAACTATATCATAATCCTCGCAGAGAGGAAGTACCTGGTTTATCTTATTTGGTGCTGTAGCCCCAGGACCAAACACAGTGGTTGGCACATAATAGGTACTCTGTTACTATATTAAGAGGGAGATAAAAGGCAGAGGCCTATAACCATGCCCAATGACAATCTGTTATGCTCAGGTTTCTTTCCTTGCTGCATCATCTTCCTCCTTTAGAAGCTGTTGGTGTATGTTCCTAGTAGTTTATATGTAAGACTCCAAAAGTATACTTTAGATCTTAAAGACCATATTATTATTCAATAAGAACACTGAGATTTTCATTTGTCTTAGTTGCACACATAGCAGTTGAAAATGGATGAAATATTTTCTTTAACAGTTTCTGTGTGCTTTATATGGTGCCATTTATTGCTAAACCAAAAATAAAACTCAATAAATAAAAAAGTACTATTTTCATGGTTGTCTTGAAATAGGGATATATAGTTCTGTTAGGTTTTATATCATTATCTCATAACTTCATTAGTTTGCCAAATTCATTTGTGAATGCAATTCCTATTTTATCCCCTGTAGTCTGGAAATTCCTACAAAGTCGTGTATTTTGGCCCTAGGCAAAACACTTTATAAAATCAGTACTATATCCATAACAGATTGTGACAGTGAAAAAGTTGATTTTTCTCTGTAGTCCACTAGTAGAATATCATATATCTCCAAGCAAGAAAAATCTCATAACTTCAGACTGAAATGAAAATACATGCCCAAAAGGAATAGTTCCCGGGGTTGGAGCTAAGAAGAGCCCCACTTAACATCAAGGAAGGGTTTCAGATGCTATAGTATGTCTTCCAGAATAACATCCTTTATTTTATTTTTTTTATTAGAGTATAGTTGATTTACAATGTTCTACCAAATTCTGCTGGACAGAAAAGTGACCGAGTCATACATACATATACATTCCCTTTCTTATATGATCTTCCATCATGGTCTACCTGAAGAGACTGGATATAGTTCCCTGTGCTACACAGCAGGACCTCATTGCTTATCCATTCTAAATGTAATAGTTTGCATCTACTCACCTCCACCATCCCACTTCCTCCCCATTGGCAACCGCAAGTGTGTTCTCCCTGACTGTGAGATGACCACCTTTCTTAAAATATGATTTGGATATAGCTTACTGATTAAAATACTCTCATATATGCTAAATTAAGTTTAAAAAATTGAGTAAATGAGGGGTGTGGGAGGATGGGCTGGGGGATTGGGATAGAAATGCTATAAAAATGGGTTGTGATTATTGTACAACTTTAAATATAAAATTCACTGAGTGATAAAAAAATCAAAAAATAAAAAACTGAGTACATGAAAAGAAGTAAAACAATATAAAATTAATATAGTAGGTAACTATATACTTAAGTGTAGAATATGGCAGCCTGACAAAAGAAATTTATCAGGTCTTTTGGGAAGTCAGTGCCCATTACCACCAAGTTTTGTTTATCTAATTTTTGTGGTAGGCTGATTTCTAAAGACAGATGACTTACTTTTACAAAGATGATGTTTAACAAATATCTTTCAGGAATTCCTGTTTTGGCTCAGTGGTAATGAACACAACGAGTATCTATGAGGCTGTGGGTTTGATCCCTGGCCTTTCTCAGTGGGTTAAGGATCTGGCGCTGCCATGAGCTGTGGTGTAGGTCACAGATGCAGCTTGGATCTGGCATTGCTGTGGCTGTGGCATAGGCCGGCAGCTGCAGCTCTGACTTGATCCCTAGCCTGGAAACCTCCATATGCTATGGGTGTGGGCCTAAAAAAAAGAAAAAAAGAAAAGAGCTTTCAATAATTAATGAGGCTTCCCAGTCCTTTGGTAGTAAGAGAATAGCAACCCTAAGTGTTTCTCAATCCATTCCTTCCTTTCTTTTTCAATCACACTCATGCTTACAATCACAATTCTTCTTCAGATAACCTTCCCTGGATTACTGCAATATCCGCCTGGCTTCACTGCCAATCTAAACATTCCCTCCTTCAAATGTATGGTTTCCAGAGAAATTTTCCTAAAGTACTGTTTCGGTATGCTATTTTTGGCTCAAAATGTTTTAACAGTTCCTTGTTGCATTCATAAAGGAAGTCCAAATAAATCAGCTTAGCACTTAAGTCCTGAGTTCCTTCTACCTTGCCAGTTTGATTCACATTTCTACTCATGTCATGATATGCTCACTGGTCTCCTATCTTCCAGACTCTTCCTTCAAGTATTTACTTATACACTCTGTTCCTACGATAGGAAAACCCTTCTTAGTTGGGAGATATTTCATTTCTCTAACAAAAAGATCCCCAAAGTACTGTGGCGTAATCAAACTAGACATTTATTTCTCTTTCACACAATAGTCTAGAGGTAGCTGGGTGGTCCATGGTGAACACAGTGCTGCCTTGCTCCATGAGACTGTCTAGGGACTATGAAACTTTTCTTTTTACACTTTGATCTCTTAGGATGTTTTCTTTAAAAGCTTGGTAGAGGATGGGCTGGGAAGGGACAAAGGGACAGGGGAATGTATGTCCAATCAGTTTATGGGCAAGAACCCCAAACTTTATATATCCCATTGGCAAGGACTTTGTCGTGTGATCATAACTCATTGTCAGTGGGGCTGAGAAATACAGCCTTTAGGCTGGCAGCTACTGGCCTTATTAAAACTTGGGTATGCATGAATGAGGGATAAAGTGTTCTACTAGTAAAAGAAAGAAGGGGAGTCAGGTGCCTGGGTTCAATTATTAGTTTCTGCATTATCTTTCTTCAGTTTATATCTCTAGAAACCCTCATTTCCTTTACAAAGCTAAACTCAAATATCACCTTCCTCTAGCCAGATTTCGCTGATTTTGTCACATCTTCTTATTCTATAGTCCTCCAAACGGAATATCAATCCCCCTTCCTTAGCAATTTCAAACCTTCCTGTGCTTATGAAGGAGTTTGGCACATTTTAGCCAAAGATAATTTGTTGGAAAATGTAATATGGCCAAAAGGGAAAAGATAAATACGTGGTATTGAATAATCTTCCTTCGTTGTTTTATTTCATATACAAAGATTGTTGCAGATACAATCTTTATTCTGTATTTTTAGAAGTTGTATATACAGAAGAGAGTACTCAATAATACTGGTAATGATAACACTGCTTTTTTCAATCCACTCATAAATTATAATTTAAGGAATTATGGGAGTTCCCTTTGTGGCTCAGCGGGTTACAAATTTGACTAGTATCCATGAGGATATGGGTTTGATCCCTGGCCTCACTCAGTGGGTTAAGGATTTGGACTTGCTGTGAGCTACGGTGTAGGTAGGTCACAGATGCAGCCTGGATCTGGCATGGCTGTGGTATAGGCCAGCAGCTGCAGCTCCTTCGACCCTTAGCCTGGGAACTTCCATATGCCACAGGTGTGGCCCTAAAAAGCAAAAACAAACAAAATATATATATATATATATATAATACACACACAAATGCATAATAATTTAAAGAGTTATTTAGAAACAAAATTACTATAAGGGATTTTCAAGTAAACAAAATACATGTCCTATATTTTACAAAAAATACTTTTAATAATGATGTTTAAACAAAGCATATCTGTGTTCTTTGTCCTTTAGTGATGATTTACTAATAGCAAAAAAAATCCTTGAATAATACTTACAGTTATATACTTTTAATTAATTTATTTATGTTTTTGTTTGCTCATTTCTTGTTTCTTTATTCTCATATTTGATTTCTTTACTCTGTTTGCCAAGATCTCGGCTACCTGTGGGTTTACATCTTACTTTGATATAAACAGTTTATATTTTCAAGCAAGCTTAGAACATGATATAGCCTTCAGTTCTATTCTGATAAAACATTTTATTTCATTTCATCATGTTTTAATACAAAATAAATACCTATTTAACATTTAGTTATATGTCACAGTAAATGATTTAAGTTACAGGATTTCACTGTTAAAAATGTAATTTAAAAAAATTTTTTATTGTTATTTTTTTGGCTTTTTGCCATTTCTTGGGCCGCTCCCGCGGCATATGGAGGTTCACATGCTAGGGGTCGAATCAGAGCTGTAGCCACTGGCCTATGCCAGAGCCACAGCAACTAGGGATCCGAGCCACGTCTGCAACCTACACCACAGCTCACAGCAATGCTAGATCCTTAACCCACTGAGCAAGGCCAGGGATCAAACCCACAACCTCATGCTTCCTAGTCGGATTTGTTATCTACTGCACCAACAATGTAATTTTTGAATATAGTATGCCAAGTATCAAAAAAAATTAATGCACCTATATTTCTTCAATATTGAACTATAAACTATGAGCATGGAGTCATTTCCTTTTATAACTAAACACCCTGACCAGTTATAATGAATATTCTTCTATGTTGGTAGAATACTTAAAGTGCCTAACAGTAATGATAATCAAGCCAAATTTAGATAAATTTTATGTAAGAAAGTCTTTTAGGTGATAGAAACATAATATACATGGAATACATGATATATTAGTTTTACCTAAAGCACAGAAAGATTGTAACAGCTTCTATTAACATTTTCTTAAAAATAGAAATCCAAGTCTGTCAGTAATTTGAAATCTAAATGCATATAAGAGCCTGAGGGAATTGTAGTAAGGGTTGTTCCCAGGGTTTGTTATAAACATGGAAATACTTTATTTAAACATCTATATAATCTCTATTGAAGCATTATTTTGAAATTATGTTAAAATAGAACTTAAAGTACATGTACTTATAAGACAAAGCTCCTGATACATTTAATAACCTTGCTTTAAAAAGCCATAAAGTTGTGGTTGATATTGAAGATTTTTTTTTAAAAAAATTAATATTTCATCTTTCATGAATAGCTAAAAAAAATCCACTCAAACTTTATCTTAAAATATAACTGCTGATTTTATTGGCAAACCTATAATAATGTATATGATCAATCTTTACTTAATTATTTTGAGTTGCAAACACAATTAATAAATCATCTTTGAAATGCACGAACCATAATCAGTATATTCTGGAATAAGTCCAGGGGGCCATTAATCAAAACATGCAGCAAGGAAAGTGAGAGCTGCAGCCTGAACAGTTAGGTAAACACACAGTGAAGCTAATAAAAACCCATCTCATTTTAAAACCACTGCTGTGTTTACTTTTGCAACTAAGATAAACATTATGATAAAGTTGTGTAAAAAATGAGATTTGCTAATGATGACCAAAGTAAATGTAGGGCAATTGTACACACATTTTATGTCCCTAATTTGACAATAAAGAATTTTAAAGTTCAGTAATCAAAAATCTTCAAGAATTAGATACCTAAATCTGATGAAGTATATTAGCCATGTAAGTTAAAAACATACACATACACATTTCAAATAGTCTGAGGTTTAAATTAGAAAAAAAAGCACAATAAATTGTTAGATATTTTTAAGAATCCAGGAATAAACATGAAAACAGGTTCTTTTTGAAAGAAAAGGAGAGTCAACTACCATATTCTAAAATGTCAGATGCAAATTGATGAATTATAAAAAACAAGTATATGTTTGAGTTAGAAATTAAATTTTAAATGAAGTTTAATGAAATTTAATGAAAAGTATAAAATACAAATACACATATAAATGCAAATATATGTGAATATACACACATAAATATTATTAACTGCTTTTACATCTAGTCTTCTACATATAGATGGCCAATACACACATGAAAAGACACTCAACATTGCTACTAGAGAAATGCAAATCAAAACTACAATGAGGTACTACCTCATATTGGTCAGAATGGCCATCATTAACAAGTCTACAAATTACAAAAGCCAAAGAGGGTGTGGAAAAAAATGAACTCTCCTACACTGTTGGTGGGAATGTTAATTGATGCAGCCACTATGGAAAATAACACGGAGGCACCTTAAAAAATTGGAATTAACGGATGATTCAGCAATCCCACTCCTGGGCATATATCTGGACAAAACTATAATTTGAAAATATACATGCACCCCTATGTTCTTAGCAGCACTTGTCACAATAGCCAAGACATGGAAGCAACCTAAATGTCCACTGATAGATGAATGGATAAAGTAGATGTGGTATATAGATATACAATGGAATACTACTCGGCCATAAAAAAGAATTAAATGATGTCATTTGCCACAACACAGATGGCCTAGAGATTATCATACTAAACAAAGTCAGCCAAATAGAGAAAAACAATACCATATGATATTGCATATATGTGGAATCTAAAGTATGACACAAAATTATTTATGAAACAGAAAGCCAACTCACAGTCACAGAAAACAGATTTGTGGTTGTCAAGGGGGAGGGGAGGTAGAAAAGGGATGGATTGGAAGGTGGGGATTAACAGATGCAAACTAGGATATATACAATGGATAAACAACAAGGCCCTACTATATAGCACAGGGAATTACATTCAAAATCCTGTAATAAACCATAATGGAAAAGAATATGAAAAAGAATACATACATGTATAACTGAATCACTTCTGCTGCATAGAAGAAACTAACACCACATTGTAAATACTTCAATAAAATAAAAAAAAACTTGGTCTTCTAATTGTGTTATTTTCCTTCAATATTATGTTACTGACTGCTAAATGGAGGAAAGAAGATTTGCTGAGTTAACACAGAGAAGAGTATGAGCAATTCTCATTTCCATAAGAATTATGAGGAAAGAAAACACTCCATGTTTAAAAATTCCATAAACATAATTTACTTCCCAGGAATAGATTTCCAAGATTTATCCAAAAGCCCAGGGAAAATAATAGTCCATCACATTCCTAGAGCATCCTACTCAGATATTGCTTTCATAAACATGATCTCAGCTTACCCTCATAACCATTTTGAAAGGTAGGCAGGAAGGATTAACCCAATCTTTGTATTCACAGAGCTGCAGTTTACCTCTACTGTGCAGTAGAAATTTTGAACAAGAGGTCAAAAGTCACTGAATTTCACATTTACTCAGCTCTTAATAAACAGAGCCCTAATTTATTGAGTTGGAAAAATTAAATGAATTAATAAAATTTGAGTGCTTAACATAATCTCTGGCATATAGGAATCATATCAATATTAGTTATTATTGAGGCAATATAATAAAGAAGCTAAAAAGTATGGTCTCTGGAATAAGATAACCCTAGATTTAAAAAATCACAGATGTAAAACTTATCTTTGTAAAAGTTATCTAAGCTTTCTAGGTCTCAGTTTCCTACTCCATAAAATAATTATGGTCAAATGAGATACATAAAGGGCTTAACATAGGGTCTAGGATGTGAGAATTCAGTGAATGTTAAATATTAACATTATTTTCAATAGATGGATTTAATTAACAAATAACTACATAAATACAAAATGCTATCAATAAAAATTAAAAGGCAAATGACAATCTGGGTAAAACAAGGATTCATATTTTTTAGATATAAGGGTCTCTTACAAAGCAAAAGGAGACAAAGACCTCCACTGAAGATCAGCTGAGGTTATGGATCAGGAATAATTGAAAGATGAAATGCCAATAATCAATAAATATCAGGAAAAATTTTTCTAATATTCAAATACAAAAATTAAACAATGAAACACTATTCAATTAAATGATTAATATAATCTGGCAATGACCAAGATAATTGGAAAACCAGAGAACAAAAAGCAAACATTGCTTGTGGGAGTACAAATGGTTATAGCCTTCTGGATAAATTCTGGCAAAACATAATGAAGGACTAACAAGTACATATGCCCATAATAATTCCATTTTTGAGAATTCACATTATGGAAATAATCAGTGCAAATTTATGTAGAAGTACACACCACCTTCTTTGCAATAATACAAATGTGGATAAGGCAAATGCACAGCATGGGAATTAAAGAAATTATGATGTATCTATATAATCAAATATTATAAGTATAAAATGATGTGGAAGCAATGCATAAATTAAAGCAGAAAAATGTTTATAATATGTATTTAAACTTAAAAACAGCAGGCTAGGTGTTCCCGCTGTGGCAGAGTTGGTTAAGAATACAACTGCAGTGGCTTGGGTCACTGCAGAGGCATCTTTAAGCCAGCCCAGTGCAGTGGCTTAAAGGATCTGGCCATGCCACAGAGTGGTGTAGGTTGCAGCTACGGCTCAGATTCAACCTCTGGCCTGGGAACTTCCATATGCCATGGGTGTGGCCATAAAAATTAATAAATAAATTAAAAAAATAAAAATAGAATCATCAGTGTACATCATCAACAGTATGAGCCTTGCTTTGCATGTACAGAGGAAGAGATCTTACCAGTAAATATACAGAATATTATGGTGTTAATGGTGGTTGTCTCCATGAAGGTGGGATTATGCATTTTCCAGCTACTGTTTTGTTTGTGTGCTTTCTGGTTTTTCTGGGATAAAATGATGCTTTCATAATTGGGAAGTAAATAAAATGAACCTTATTTTATGGAAAAGTAAATGAATTCCTTCAGCAGCTAAGTGGATAAACCTGTGGTACATCCAGACAATGGATTGCTAGTCAGTCCTAGAAAGAAATGAGCTATCAGACCATCAAATGATACATAGAAAACTTAAATGTATATTATTGAGAGAAAGACACCAATCTGAAAAAGCTACATTATTGATTGATTCCAACTACATGACATTCTGGAGAATGCAAAACCGTGGAGATGGTTCAAAGATTGGTGGTTGCCAGAGGTTAATAGGAGGGAGAGATAAACTGGTGGAACACAGGGTATTTGTAAGGTAGTAAAACTATAATATTACAATGGTTGATGCTTGCCAAATCCAAATCCACAGAATGTACAATACCAAGAGTGAACTCTGATGTAAAATATGGACCTTGGGTGATAAGGATGTGTTGATGTAGGTTCATCATTTGTAGCAAATGTATCACTTTGGTGGAGGATACTGATAGTGGGGGAGGCTGTGCATATGTGGGGACTGAGGTACATAGGCACTCTATGTACTTTCCACTCAACTTTGCTGTGAACCTAAAACTGCATTAAAAAGTAAAGTGAGCAAGTTAATTAATTAATACTGGGCTCTCTCCCTTCCTCCTGTTAGGTTTTATTCAGTTTTTTATAATCTCTAACATTAATAACAGACACACAGGAAGAAGAATTTCAAAAGAGAAATAACTTTCTTCAATACTTCATACGATGAATCTTAGTGACAGCACTTCAGTTAAATGCTTTTTGACTGTAACTGGGTTACTGTGGGGAAGTGGATTCTCTAGGAACTGGAAAAGCTCTGATAGACATGATAACTTTGGTTCTGAGCCAGGAGCGCCTGATCTCTATAATTATTCCTCTTTAAAAAAGTGCATACATCATGTGATTTCATCCAGGTTGATGCTGTTAAGCTTCTAGCACAAAAAGGAAAGAATTGAGCTTTTCTGAGTCAAGAAAGACTAGGCCTTATACAAACTGTACCAGTGGTGGCTTTGTAGTTCCTCACTCCACTTCAAGGAGGTCAGGAAATACTGCACTAAGCCAATGCTGTGTCTTTTCCTGCTCCATGTAGCTACATGGACCATAATAAGATTGTGCAACCTCAGCTAATTCAATCATGAATTTAACCTAGGGATGTGCCTGTGTGTGTACATGAGCGTATACGCTGATTTGCCACCTACCATTCCCCTAAAAATACTGCAGTTATACAACTACTAATGGGACCTCTTAAAGGTTGCTTCAGTACACACAGTTTAAATTTTTCCACTGCAGTTCAAGAAGCAACATTCGTTGAAAAGTTGTAATTTAATAATATTTTCAAGGTTGTTTGGAACAATGTGTTACAACTCTTTTCAGAAGACATCCATCACAAAGAAGACTAAATCATATCCGTGTGCTTTGCATAAGATATGTGAAACTATATATTTTTACTTGCTAGCCTGCAGAAACAAAGACTATATAGAAGTGTCTAAAGACTATATAAGATTTTTTTTTTCATAGTTTTGGCCCAAATTCTTTTAATGGTTTTACCCTGCACTTGAGATGATGTTGAATTCCTCCTTTTAGAGGTGTTCCAATCACTAGATTTCTCCCAAAAAGTGACCCTATTGCTCCTCAGAGTGTCATCATTCGGACAAGTACGAGGTTTACTCAGCAGTAGGATTGTGGGGAAGTGGAGAGACAGGTTCTATATAAAACTAAAATTTTGTCCTTAAGATAATTCATTTAATGCCTAAAACATGTAATTACGGTTGAAAAGTTATATATTTAAAATCAATGATTGAGAATTTTGAGAGTTCGTATCTCACAATAGGGCCCTAAAGAATACTATCCCTTAGACTGTCACTAAGCCCTTTTTGGAGAGAGGGAGGCAGACTGCATGAGGGTGCTACATGCTTAAGTACTTTTGAAAAATGATTAAACAAGTCAAATGAACTATTTGCCATGGAATTTTTTCAGAGCTTTTAATACATAAATCTCATTTTAGTTACTGGAGCATAAGGAAGTGTGAGAGCTATGGTATGCAGCAATTTCCAAGCTTATCTGAATATGGAGCCCTTTGTAGTATACCTACTGAGATATCCTTTATATAATCTTGAAGTCTGTGAAAGATCACAAAGAATCAATTCTGGACTCAGTATCATTTAACTTCAATATCAAAAAACTTCTGAGGTTTCTTCCCACCACACCTCTCCAAATCTTACAGCTAGAGGCATTTTATTCTTATCTATATATTAGCAGCTCTTCTAACCACAGAAACCCATGATTTTCTAGCCAAGGGTCATTTAAAGAGGAGCTCAAAATTTAGAGATGCTTTAGATTTAACGGTAACTTTTGTTCCTGCTCTACTAAGAATTTCATACCAGAGTTCTGGTAAAGTCTGTATGATAGAGCCCTGTGTTTGGCTCCTTGTCTTGGTCTCCAGCATAAACCTGATTAGGCTGTAACTTGGGTTTGGATCTCGTCTTGGCCATTTCTCCCAGGGTCTGGAGCCCTAATTGTGAGACAAAGTTTTCATTTATAGATCTCTTGTTCAGATACTAATTTCAACCTTTCTTAAAAGTATTTTGCTTTTGAGAAAGAGAATCTACAGAAATGAGAAACAAAACAGCTATAGGTAGGTAAAGTAGAATTTCCAAGGGGATGAAATGGGCTGAGACAGTTGAAGAAGAGACAAGCATTAAAGTATTAATTAAATCATTTAAATTGAGCATTTTGTTAGTTGGCTGACTTTATTAACTGGTTGCTAATTTCAGTAAGATTGGGACACTGACTACTTAGACCAATAAGTAGACAATGACTGGATTGATCATTGTGTTAAAATGAACCAGGTGGCTAGTCTACCTAGCCACAATGATTTCATGTGATTTTTTTGGCTAATACCAACAAAATGGTATTAATTGACTATCATTATATTATCTTTTTTTAGAATATTGAAAAAATTAATGAGCTCTAAAATTTACAAAAACTGAAATGAAAATTTCCTTAGTAATTATGTTATATGATAAGACATTAAAACTTTAAGGTGGGTGCCTAATAAGGACCAAATACAGTGTTATTTAATTTACAAAGATATTGTGCCTTTATATAGTTATTGAAAGTAATTTTACAGTGTTCTTATGTATGCTCAGGACTTTACCTGATGATATTAATAAAGTATATAAGTATGAAAATAATTTCACAGTTTTGGTAGTCTTTGTCAGCTAGTTCAGTCTAATACATAGAATTAAAAGGATACGCCGAACAACTCTAAAAATCATAATTTCAGGTGACGTAAGAGTAAATAGCAAGGAATGTACAGCATATGCTTGTGCTGTACATTGATGCTGGTTGACAGAGCAGAATGAGTGATCCACAATAATCATATTTTGTGCATTAGTTGCACGAAATTTTATAACGAATATTTATCAATACACAACAGATTCAAAGTTTCAGAGTCTTACTAAAAGCAAGAAATCATTAAAGACCTAAAATTATTCCTGAAAAAATTTATATTTCCCCCCCAAAAAAGCAAAGTGTCAGAAGAATTCTGCAACTCAGACTGCCAACACATGCCAATTAAAGCTATTACCCCTGTGAGCACTCTACATAAGTTTCAGTGTGTTTTCAATTTTCTAGTTTCCTGTGTTTCAAAAGAATGAAAGTTTCATTATTGGGAATCCAAAACTGTACAACATAAAGCAATTTGGAAGCAGAGTTTAAAAATGAAAAAGAAACTAAGTATAATAGCTTTAGGTAACTTTAAATGATTATGTATAAGAGGATACAATAATGACAAAAATATCAGAAATTTCTAGTCAATCTAATATTTTAATAACCCTTAAGAAAAGTCAAAAAGCAATATCAAAACATAAGGGAAATAGAAGAAAAGTCTTCTGTGATCTGATAAACAGAAAAGCTATCACGTACAGAAGAAAGGGATGAATTTTTAACAAAGGCCCCACAGCTGACTTGGACTGGCCTATGGGCCCTGAGCCTCACTATACTCCCTCCCTTTCCTGCCCCCCTCACCCCCATCACACTCACACGGCCTACATGGGAGCAGGCGCACAGGCTGCTCCTTCTGCCTAAATCTCTGCTCTCTCCTCCACTACTGTACCTCTCACATCTATGTAATTTCATGAGTAATGCTGCTCTTCTTGTTATAGGCTTCAAGTCCCCTTCAAGGAGATTAAACCCAAAAGCCTCTGGCCATGTCTCATTGTAACACCCCTTCCCCCATTTGAACAGCCTGGTAGGGCAGGAATGTTGCTTATTCATCACCCCTCTCTCTATATAACCTGTTCCCCATGCAAATAAGGTATCCTGCCTGAAACCAATCAGAAGATCAAATATGCCCCATATAGAGATCAAACAACACAGAGCACTTATGCATGGCATAGGGGACTGGGGCAGGAGAAACTGGGTCTCCACTCAGGTCTGCCTCGTGGGGGTATAAAAAACGATTGTAAAATGAGCTGGGCCCTCTTTTAACCTGTGTGCACATAAGCACACACTCTCTCTCTGAAAATGTACTTTCACTTTAATAAATTTGTAAAATGCCAGACTGCCTGCACCTCCAAATCTTTGTTTGTGTGTGGGCAAGAATCAAGAAATAACGCAGAGGGACCTGACATTCTAAACCATCTTCTCCTACCAGACCTGACATTCTTTCATGTAGACTAAGCTTTACGACATCACAGACTATGTCTAGTTTGCTCAGCATGTAAACACATTAAAAGAATGATACACGAATAAGTAAATGAATGAGGGAAAGAGATATTCAGAATTATTTAGTTCTCAACAAACAATATCTACTGTTCACTTCCTTAGACAATGTGAAATCATGTGGCAGTCATACAAGGAATATAAATTCTACTGAAAGGCTACTGCAAGAGATACAGAGGAAATACCATTGTGAGGGACTGACAAACATGTTTGAAATACAGCATACGCTTAGAATTGAAAACAAGTAATGAAGTCAGGCATCCAGCTAAATTTAACGGATATACTGCTTAATATGCTGTGGTAATGGGACTACAAACTCAAAACTTTATGCTTCATCTTTTCTTTATCACTAAGAGAAGTAAACAGAATCATATCATACATTCATTCTTAGTTAATCTTTTCTAGTTAAACATGGCTAAAGATGCAGAGAAAATGGATGTGGTGGAATACCTTCATTCACATACAAAAATTCTTTAAGTATACAGAATTTTGAAAACTCTTGATAATGGTCATCTGAGACTGACTTCTATTCAATGTCCTTAGAACATATACTTAAGGAAAACAGCCATCCAAATATTTCAGGTGCTTTTACAGGGTAGTATAGGTTTGTAAGCAAGCAATATCATCTTTATCATGATAAAGTGAAAGGAAAGTGTAGTCAAACAGCTTTGTAAAAAGTCATAATTAGTTAATGCTGAACAGATTAATTTGGCAAGATAATAAGAGTAATAATAAAATAATAATAATTCAATGGTTTTATGGCTAAAATTTGGCAAGCTGAAAAAAATCATCCACATAAAAACAGTCTCATTTTCTTTTACGAACACTGGAGAAAATTACATTTACTAATCCACTGAATAAATAATTATCTAAAATCACTTGCTAACTATGTGACCTTGGATAAATTACTTAAACTTTGTAAATTATATAATACAGTTTTTTACACTGCTGAACAGAATTCAGTCAATATTTCCACAATAAATAGTTTCCACTTAAGATGGTATTATTATTTCTTAGAGTAAACTTAGGGATTTAGAAATTTACTTGTCTTGGGTTACAACATTTTTTTTTTCCTTTTAGGGCCACACCCGTGGCATATGGAAGTTTCCAGGCTAGGAGTTGAATCGGATTTGCAGCTGCCAGCCTATACCACAGCCAGAGCGATGACAGATCCAAGCCGCATCTGCAACCTACACTGCAGCTTGCAGCAATGCAGGATCCTTAACCCACTGAGCAAGGCCAGGGATCAAACCAACATCTTCATAGAGACAGTGTTGGGTCCTTAACTCGCTGAGCCATAATGGGAAATTCACAGAATATTTTTTTAAACTTAGAGTTTAGACAGTTTTTTAGAATTTCTAAAACACACCGGGATATTTAATTATAAAAACTATGACCATGACAAATACACTTTTTAGTTTCCTATTTTCTTACTTTTCTTACATGGCTAAAGAACAACTGTTTTCATATAAAGATGGAATTTTGCTTCATAAACTAGATTGCCAAATGATATTTGACAATGTATTGAGAAATTGTCTGCATTACAGCTTTTATACTTATTTACAGAACCTAAATAACGTCCTAAATTTTGGTGTGTGAAAGTTATGTAGTTGTTCACTTATCATGTTGCTAACTATTCACTCAATAGTGTTTCAGAGCCCAGACACTCTGAGAAGTTACTTTTACTTTCCCTGGTTCTTTACATCTGTCTGAAGGAAAATCTGCTGTCTTTCTACCACTGACAAACACAGAAAGGAGTAAAGAAAGGGTCAGAACGAAGAAATTTTGGACTAACTTGGGTCATCATTATATGGTTACATTATTTTAATCATAATTCCTGAAGTTTTAGACATTCTTATTATCAAAAGCAAATACATTTATGTGGGGCATGACTTCACTTTTCCATTTTTAATATGGCATAAACAACATAATTTAACAATATTTTACAAAATATGGTAAACATTTCCATAGCTTTCAGAGACATTTTCTGGTGAAAACTATTTTGTATATTTCACCATTTGTTATTTTTATTGGTACAAATACCTTTATTAAAAAGTTTTCTTTGTCAAATGTAGTTTGTCCAGAAATTTTGAAAGTTTATTTACCAATTGATTTACTTCTCTCAGCTGAAAAATAACAAAAACAACAATTTTTTGGCCACACCCATGGCATGCAGAAGTTTCTGCGCTAGGGATACAACCCATGCCAGAGCAATCTGAGCCATGTTGGTGACAACGCCAGATTGTTAACCACTAGGTCACTGGGGAACTCCCCCAAATTAGATAGCTTTTATCAAATGTAGCTAAATTATAACAATTGTTTTATAATGCCATCTCATTAACTCAGAAGGAACTACATTATTGTACTTTTTTTTTTTTTTTTACCATGAACACAAATTAAATGTGATGTACAAGTAACACATTCTGACTCTTTAATATTGACAGGCTAGGGAGAGGGATTAGAGATCCCATCCATTAGTTCCAAGCATACCACTATAACAGATCAGTAGTGGATTTCAGATTCAAAGCAGTGCCCTGAAACTATTTCCACTTATGACAGAGTGTTTTTAAAAAATTGAACATAATTCCAAAGATTCCAATTAAGAATCTTAAGGCTGGTGTTCTCCCTCACACTGTCCCTGCAACTGCAAAATTATTTGTGCATATCTCTGTCTCTCAAAAGATTATAAATCCCTTAAGGCAGTGGACTAAGTACAGGGTTTGAAATAAAATACTGGCTTGCTGCTCTGGAAAAATAACTATAAACTTGGTTGGTTTTCATCTGTAAGAAGGGAAATTAGTATTTTGTCTTGTAGTGTTTGTGTGAGATTTAAATGAGAAATGAGATTTTTTTTTTTTTTTTTTTTTTTGTCTTTTTGCCTTTTCTAGGGCTGCTCCCACAGCATATAGAGGTTCCCAGGCTAGGGATCTAATCAGAGGGCCTAGGCAGAGCCACAGCAACACAGGATCCGAGCCACGTCTGTAACCTAAACCACAGCTCATGGCAATGCCAGATCCTTAACCCACTAAGCAAGGCCAGGGATCGAACCCGCAACCTCATGGTTCCTAGTCGGATTCGTTAACCACTGAGCCACGATGGGAACTCCCATAATTCTTACTTATTTCTTCATTTCTCTCTTCTATACCTTGTCACTGTATCAATGACACAGTATCACAATAAATGACAAATACATGATTTGTTTTGTTCATAATTTTGTATTACCATAGATTGGTATATTTATAGATCAGTATTAAATTTTTAATGAGTACAGAATAATCCATAATATTTAGAAATATGCTAAAAATTTTATATTCTGAAATACTTAAAAGCACATAAATTAAAAGATGAATACTTTTCTATTGATAAACATCTTATGTTTTTAATTGCTTCATGAATTCTAATTTATAATAACTAATCAATGTGTAATTTTTTTACTAAATTATGTTCATGTTTTAAAAGTGATGAATCATTAAAAATGTAATAGAATTTTAGATATTAGAAGAAATTTTACAGATCATCTAATTCACTCCTTTTATTTTACAGATAAAAATTTAAATCCCAGAAAGGTAAATGATTTGTACAAAGTTCTGTAGTCAGAAAAATAAAATTAAACCGTTCTAAGATCACACTTTTCTCCTTTTGTTTTTTCTTGAGATACAGAGCTACAGAAGCCAAGAAAAGCTAAGCAAAGAAAAATTATGGAAGATGCCCAATGAAATTGTCTGAAGAAAATGGAGGCTACAGAATTTGTTCAAGAAAAGCCAAGGGAACTTTGACATTTAGGGTTAGGGGCTACTATCTTTTTTCACTCCTAGGTAGCAAACTAACCACATTTGCATTTACTTGAGAGGCTACAGCTAGAGTGTATAGACCTACTGTACATGTTTTTGATGAAAAGTTATCAGAGATAAAAGGAATCGAGGAAGGCAAAAGAAAGGTATAGTTTAAACTGAAAACATAAAATAATGATTAATTATCAGTATTTGATGACTTTTCATTATCAATTTCTAAGATCTTACCGTAAGTTTTCTTTACCTTGAGGACTTATTTTTGTTTTGTAAAAGCTTTGTAATATTTTTAATGAAAAGAATTGGGAAAATAGACTAGCACTTTGGATTTTAGGAGCCATAAAATTTTAGTAGGCTATATCTGAAATGGAAAAAAATCCCCAAAGCATACAAAATAAAATATGAACAAAATAGAATTTATCTTTTTGTTTAATTTGGCCAAATGAAGAGGTACAGTAAGGTAATCAACCACTCAATGTGCAATTAATAAATGTTAAACTCAATTTCCCTCAGTCTTTAAAATTTTTCCTCACATCTAATATATGTTTTTCATTTCTACATAGGGCAGAGGAGCCTAAAAGTCTACGATGATATAATTATCAGACAATCCAAAAAAAGCCAAAATGGTTTATATCAACTTTTGAAATAATAAAAATACACAATATGAATATTGGCATGATCATCTGAACATGGAAAAGAAAAGGAACACAATATTAGTTGCATATTATATGTTGGTAGGAACAAACACATTGCTTTTATTAAAAAACCTAAATAAAATATTTTGTCTTATTCAGATCTAAATTTCTTCCATCTCAGTACCATGCATATTAAACACCTATTTAAGCAAAACAGCATATTCAAAAAACATTATTAACCTCAAAGCCTTACATTTACTTCACATAGAATGAAAAGACGTTAAGATGCAGCTCTCCAACCTAAAGCCAACGTATTCACTGTTCCTCCAGACTCTGAAAACTATCAGGTAAAACAATTAGACCAAAAGTTCCATGAGGACAAGGGCTGTGTCTATTTTCTACCCTCCTGAATCCACAACATCCAATATTAAACCTGGCACTTAACTGGTAACTCATAAGCTTACAGATTAACTGAACACAGTTTTCTGAATATTTCAAGTTTTTAGTAATTTTATTTTTCCCATATGAAACTATAGAAATAGTGTTAGCAAACTGGAAATATTTTTGGTTCATTATTCAAATGATAATGCAATACCATGAACTCTATGAAGCCAGAGGGTTATGGGCTAAGGAATAAACATAAGGCCAATAAGAGTTTAGCACTCTGGATTTCTGCACATATGCATTGTCTAAAAACAAAAGGGACCCTACATAAGATACAGATTTCATTTTCTATCTATTTATATCAAGTGGATCAGGACAACTGTGGAGAGAATAAAAACCCAATGATAGCTAGACAAATAAAACAATTCCACTATCAACTGTACAATGCTTATTTTTATGCAAGAAACTGGAAAACTTCCTACTGTTATGCTGTCAGTTTCCTAAAGGCGTGAATTGTGTCTTTTTTTTTAAATGGCTGCACCCATGGCATATGAAAGTTCCCAGTCCAGGTATTGAATCCAAGCTGCAGCTACAACCGAAGGCACAGATGTGGCAGCACCATATTCTTCAGCCCACTGCACCAGGCCCAGGAGTGACCAGAGCCAATGTAGTAACAGGATTCTTAACCCAAAGCACTACCCCAGGAACTCTGGATTATGCCTGTCTTAGGTTTCTGTTATAAACATCCTCACTGTTTATAACAGAAACCTAAAACTTCATGCTCTCAAGACCCCTTTAATCTTTTGAAGATTCCAGAGGACTTCAAAAGATTTTGTTTATGTGGACTCTATTTGTCATATTCAAAAGTCAAACAAAGAAAATTTTAAAATACTATTAATTGAAATGATAATCTACCTAGTATATGATAATATAAGTTACACATTCTTTATAAAAATTACTGTATTTGCCAAAAGCGAAATCTTGTAAGGGCAATGTTTTAGACTTCTGCAAGTCTGTTTAATGGCTGACTTGAATGAAAACAATCAGAATCGCATTAGTTTCTGCATTCAAACATACATGACATATTATTTCAACAGAAATAGATGAAGAAAATCCAGCCCAACACAGCTATGGGGATGCCCAGGTAGATCACCACAAAGGGCCTTGGGAACCCCAGGGGTCCTCATTCTACCTTTTGAAAACCAAGAGTCTGTAATATCATGTCACAAGGTTAGTGTTCAATTACCATTTGCTAAATTAATGAAAAGTTTAGAGAAAGAAATAACCTCTCAGAGCATACATATATATATCCAAAAATACAATTGATTTGTACATTCATTTTGAATTCGACTGATTCTTTATAAATGTAGACTGCTTTGCTGAAATGAAATGTTAATGACTCCAACTTCTCAACTCATTACAACTAAACAGATATAGATTGAAGGAGGGTAGTCTGAACACGAAAAGTGAAAAACAGTAGAAATACAGTATATAAGTCCAAAATTTAATGGAAATAAATAGATATCTAGAAAGAAATATTTTGCTTGAAAAAAATGCCACATATAACCAAATCAAGTGGCTAAGTTGAATACTATGATTCTCTTTAAAGCAAGTAAATTAAATTGAAATAACATTATAGAACACAAGCTGGATTCTAGTATTTTTAGTATCCTCCATGCCATTTCTAATTAATCTATAAAAACCACAAGAAAAGGTTTTGCTTATATTTTTATCACTTTTACTTAAAATATGAATAGTAATTAACCAAATGCCAGAGAAAACATATCAATTCAAACATTTTAAAAATTCTAAAATCGTAATTCTTGTTCTTTAAAAATAGCCTTAATTTGCAAATAAAAATATAATTTAAGATTATATATGAGACATTTTTTAAATGTCATCTTACTATTTGGCAAAGAATAAAATGACTTACTTTTCTTTTTCTTGAAGCTGAAGCTCCTGTGAAGCCATTTTAGGTTCTGTCCCAAGATTTTTTTGCATCCGCTGCCTTCTCTTTCTACTCGGTGCAATATCAGTGACATCAGGACTTGAAATAATGGAATCATCTCTTTTTAAAGTAGCTAAAATAAAATAACATAAGAAACGAGACTCAACAAAGTTACACATGTAACTTTGGAGTATAGTATCAACTGGCTGCTTTAGCACTGATATAAAGTGACATAATTAAAATAAAAGCGAAATTATTTTTCAAATGTGTTCATATTTGGTGAAGTGAGCCAGCTAGAGAGTATGTAATACTTTAATCACCAATATAAATCTTAAAGTACATGTGCAACAACTTCATCAAAATGGTCCTTGCCTCTTGAGCAACAACATTTTCAAATGCATAGGTAGAAGTGAATTAGATACCTCGAAAAAGTGTTTGGCATGGGTAAACTGCTGTAGGAATAATGAATCAAACTGATAAAAACAGTAATTATTAGCAGGAATGGGAACTTCTGCTTGTGATCCAGAGATAACATAAACTTAGTCCAAATGTGGGGAATAAGCATAAGAAAAATTTAAGAAAGTATTAACAGATATCTCTAATGTGGTTAAACCATTAAATTACCCTAAAAATATTTGATATAAATGAAATAGAAGCAATAATAGAAATATGTTTGAGTTATAATCCCTTATTCTTGATAAACAACTTAAATGCAAAAAACTTTACAGGAGTTCAGAATATTCATTCTTATATCTAATACACAGCATGTTCTGCTATAATAAATGTTTGTGTAAAAAAAAAAGAGTTCTTTTGCTATTGGTGGTCGTGAACATCAACATAATTTGGACTCGATGTCCTACTAGTTCATATGATTGCTTTCCAGCATTTTAATGTTTTAGAGTGACCAAGGGCAAGTTTTCATCACAATTAAAGAGAAAGCCTTAGCAATCTATAAAGACCTCAAGAAGCAGAAATGAGTGGCTGAAAATTCTATTCCGGTAATGGAGGCAAAAACCCTATACTTTTCAAAAGTTTAAGCTCTCTGCTGAAGATGCAAGTACAGCTGAAGAAGCAGTGAAGACATTTCTTCCCCGTACCTTGAATCAGATGTTTAATTCTGATGAAACTACTGGAATCAAATGTGTTCAAAAACTCGAATCTCCTCCATCTGAGAGGAAGTGTGATGATTCAAAGGGTGAGCTGACAGTGATGCTTGGTGAGAGTGTTGTTAGGGATTTAATGGAGTTAATATTTTTATTAGGACTGTAACAAGAGAACTAACAACAACAATATAAAGCTCCACAGATTTCAGGTGGTCTTAACCTTTTTCCAATAAAACTCTATTAGTTTTAATGTGCTATTTTACAGAATGAGTGGTTTTTCAGGCACACGGATGTCACATTCAAGCAGAAAAAGCTGCATTTTCAGCTCTCATTCTGTGCAGTCCAGACCTGACATGACTTGGACCATTTGGACTTGGTAAATTCCTTACTAACTTCATTTTACTTATGAGAAAACCAAGGCTTTAGAGAGGTTAAGTAACTTGCCCAAATCACAGAGCTTTTGCTTTTACATTTTATCATTATGACAACTAAAAAGTATTTCTGTCTGGTAGGTAAATTATTCCTTAATAAAATATGAATTGAATGCCCATCAAAGCCTACTGTACTTTTCAAAACTGTTTAAATGATTAAGACACATAAGTTCCACTGGATTCCATGTACATGATTTTATTAACCCCAAAAAATGTATTAGGAGTAGTGAAAGGTAAATAAAAAAGGGTGTTTCTCTGAATATATTCCAGCTGAATGATTTCACTATTTTTATTAAGATATGAGGTGACTAAGGAAGATAATTCTGGTTACCTGTTTTCTTGCCCAGGCAGCTCTCACCCAGGGTTTGTTGATTACATAAGTTTACATAAGTAATCAACAAAGTAGAGTCTTGTCTATGAATAAAACTAGCAAAAGTGTAAGAATGAGAGAATTTTCATCCGCACAAAGACTTGTTAAATGGAAAAGATTACATTTAATGAAATGTTAGACATTTTTGAAGGAAAAATGTTAAGTTTAAAGTGTAAGATAAACTTTAAAAAATAAAGTTACATTTCTGAAATGAAGTTCTGCCATTTATTTCAGAACTCCAAATAATGACTTACACATTGGCACCCAATAGGATGTTTTCTATTATTAATTACTATTTGTTATAAAGTTTAGAATTTACTTAAAAATGCAAAGTGATTAAATGTGTATGTTAGGGTGCGCTCTAATGTGTTGCATCTACTTAAGAATCAAAGACCAAGAGCAGTTTGTTGGGATTCTAAAAATTAAGTCCATATTCTTCAGGAGGCTACTAGACATATTTTTGTTATTCATCTCAATGAATAACTAATGATTTACCAATTAGTATACTGAATGCCAAAAATGTGTATCTACTGGTGAAAACAAGGCATGAAAACAAGTATGATGAATATTGCATATGAGCTTTCCTGGGTGACATTAAATGTATTTAAAATATATAAATTGACTAAATGTTTTAGAGATATTTCCAACCATTTTATAAATAGGCTATAAGAATCCAGTCATGGAGTTCCTGTTGATTAAGAATCCACTGAAGCAGCTCAGAACTCTGCAGAAGTGCAGGTTCAATCCCCAGCCATGTGCAGTGGGTTAAAGGATCTGGCATTGTTGCAACTACAACACAGGCCGCAGCTGTGTTGCGGCCTAGATTCAATGCCTGGCCTAGGATCCACCATATACTTCAGGTGCAAGAAGGAAATAAGGAAGGCAGGAGGGAGGAAAGAAAAGAAAGCAAGAAAGAGAGAAAGGGGAAGGAAGGAAGGAAGAAAGAATCCAATCAGGTCTGCTTACTCTTAGAGATGATGCCCTGTGCTGAATCTTCAAGTAGTTCTGTGTCTAGTTGTGAACTCTGGACGACTATGGTTGTCTAATGCCAAGAAGAACTGCCATTCCTGCCTCAGGAATCTTTATATTTGCCAAAAGTGAATGTTTTAGGTGACTAGGACACAAAAAAGGACACACAGCTGGAATTTCTTCAAGCTTATAAAACAGGTTCATCAATTATTTTGTGATTACTTACTTGTTAGTAAATATTTAGTTGATAGATGTATGTGTGGCAAAACATAATCTGATAATTTATTATTATACCTACACTTTAAACTTCTTGGTGGCTACCATTATGTACTACAAAGAAATTAAGAGCTTTGTATAAAAAGTGCTACCATATAGCTTAATTACTGCTTAAATGGAATATACCTTTTTTAGTTTGTATTTACAGAATGATAAACAGTTTTCCCTTCGGTTTACTATATACATGTAATAGCAAATTGTACTGTAATGGATTATCTTAACTTACATAATTCTGTTAATATAAAGTTTTGAAAATATAGCCTTTTAAAATGGAAAACATTCCATCCTATCCCTCTTCACTCTGCTCTGCCAGAAACCAGAAAGTAAAAAAAGGCACTACTCCAATAGTTGGTATCTATATATTAAATTGCTCATCTCAAGCATTCCTCAAATTTCAGCCCATCTCACCTCTATCCTCTACCGTGTGCTGCTATTTGGTTCTCTCTTTCCATTTGTTCTCACTACTGACTACTTCATTTCTATTCTGACACTGATTGCCTTGAACAATGATTCTGGGTCTCTAAACAAGCAAAACTATTTCATATACAAGAGAAGAGATCTGAACTACATCTACAGGAAGTCAAAGATGGGGCTTGTAAAATACTTCTATGATTCATAATCTTACATATTTTAAAGGGTAACAAAGTTATCACTTTTAGGCCTTGCAATCCATTTTTAAGGAAAAAAAATCGTATTTTGTTTACTGGGTTATTCATACTCATTTTAGCTGTGAGGAAGAGCTTGAATAGAGCTGGAAAAGAATGGCAAATGTTCAAAGCGTAATGAGAAGGAGTATGGCCTCGTTGGAGGAGTGTTCATTAGAGAAAAACATGCAGGAAATGAGACTGGATAAGTATGGGCAGTTGGGAAAGAAGAGAAGGAAAGAAGAGACAGAGAGATATGTCAAAATAAATAAATTTGCAAGTTTTCAAATCCAGGAAGAAGAATATGAATTTGATGTTGCCTGGATTTTTTCCTTCTGTGATTCCACATCCAGAAATCTCAGTTTTTAATATTAACATAAGTCTTTTTCTCATGACAATGTATCTTTCACCATTTCCAGGATTTTTTTTTTTTTAAAGAAAGAAAAAAAATATTGGCAATCAACTTACTATGGTTGAAATACTGACTGGCAGAGCTATGGGATGAATTTCAAGTTCTAATTAGGTTCACTGCATCTAGAAAATGGGGAATTTTTACACAAGCCTTGTTATTATAAAAGGTGGCTGGCTCCACAGAAAGCCACACTTCTTCTCATCTGACAGAAGAACTGCAAGAGCTTGGCAGCTGTAGTTCAGACATGAGAGTGGCAGACTGTTGGCTTTCCTGGGTGCTCTCAGTGTTAAAATGAAATGACACCGTTGGCTAAACTGCTTAAGCCCATGAGCTAAACTACCTGGTAAACTTAATCTCTGACCTCTAAACACAAGTTTCAATATTTAAAAAAAATAATTTTTCAGGCTTAAAATACATTTCATTATGGCTTCATTATTACTGCATATCTATAGATGTTTTTCTCTCTTCATATGATATATAGCATCACATACAGAGTCTACAAAACATTAATGGAGCCTGACACCATTTGCCTTCTAGTCCCCCTCCAAACACACATACCTATCTTCAGCCCTTGACGTTCACCCTCCCCACAAAATGAACATATGCGACCTAATTAAACTTAAAAGCTTTTGGACAGCAAAGGAAACCATAAACAAAACAAAGACAACTTACAGACTGGAAGAAAATATTTGCAAATGAAGCAACTGACAAGGGATTAATTTCCAAAATATATAAACAACTCATGCAGCTCAATATCAAAAAACAAACAACTCAATCCAAAAAAATGGGCAGAAGATCTCAATAGACATTTCTCCAAAGAATGTAGATGACCAAAAAACACATGAAAAAATGTGCAACATTGCTAATTATTAGAGAAATGCAAATCAAAACTACTATGATGTACTACTTTACATCAGCCAGAATGGCCATCATCAAAAAGCCTATAGAACAATAAATACTGGAGAGGGTATGCAGAAAAGGGAACCCTCTTATACGGTTGGTGGGAATGTAAATTGGTACAACCACTATGCAGAACAGTATGGAGGCTCTTTAAAAAACTAAAAATAGAATTACCATATGATTCAGCAATCCCACTGCTGAGCATCTATCTAGGGAAAACTGTAATTCGAAAAGATACATGCACCCCAATGTTCACTGCAGCAGCACTATTTACAATAGCCAAGACATAGCTGCAACCTAAATGTCCATCGAAAGACAAACAGATTAAGAATATGTAGTACATATATATATACACAATGGAGTATCAGTTATGAAAAAGAACAAAATAATGCCACTTATAGCAAGATGGATGGACCTAGAGATCATACTAAGTTAGACAATAAAAGACAAACATCATATGATATCTCTTCTATGTGGAATCTAGAAAAAAGATACACATGAACTTGTTTGCAGAACAGAAAGAGATGCACAGAATTTGAAAACAAACTTATGGTTATTAAAGGAGACAGGTATTGGGATTGGCATATGCACGCTGTGGTATATGAAATGATGAACCAAGAGACCTGCTGTGTAGCACAGGGAACCGATCACCCAATATTTTGTGATAATCTCCTTGGGAAGAGAATCTGAAAAAGAACGGATGTATGTATAACTGAATCACTGTGTGTGTGTGTGTGTTTCTTTTTAGGGCCACACTCGTGGCATATGGAAGTTCCTAGACTAGGGGTCAAATCAGAGCTGTAGCTGCTGGTTTACAACACAGCCACAGCAATGCCAGATCCAAGCCACATCTGCAACCTACACTACAACTCATGGCAAGGCCAGGGATTGGACTCAAGTCCTCATGGATACCAGTTGGGTTTATTATCACTGAGCCATGATGGTAACTCCTGAAACACTTTTTGCACAGCAGAAATATCACAACATTGTAAATCAACTATTCTTCAATAAAACTTGAAAAAATGAAAAAAATTTTTTCATGTTTAAAATACCTTTTATTAGGGGTTCATCATTATCTCCTATCTATGGATTTCCCCCTCTTCATATGATATACACAGAGGCTATAAACCTTTAATGGAGATTGCCACCATTTTCCTTCTGGTCCCCGCCAAACACATGTACCTATCTCCAGCCTTTAAAACCCACCTTCCCCCATCCCCCCCAAAAAAATTAATGTCTTGAGGCATATTATTCATGCCAATGGCTATTTAGCCCTTAAATTATTGAATGAATGAGGCTCTCATCTTCAGGTCCCTTGATCGTGAAAAACATGTGTCCTGTTTGCAACATGCCAAGCTCAAACAAAAAACTTTCAGTGGTCCTCATCACCTATAAAATAAAATCCTAAGATCCCAACCCTGCATTAAAATCCCTTTATAACATGATCTTCATCTGCCTCTCTGACCAGACCTCCCACAAATCTTCTACCAGAGCATATAAACTATTCCAAGGGCTCCAGAGTTCCTACATCTTCTTTTTTTGTTCCCTACTTTCTTTTTCTTAAATGTCCTCCACTCCTCTAGTGGCTCAACCATGTGCTCCTTTCCAGCAATGCCCATTTCAGTCACTTCAGTCATCTCTAGTAGTTCCAATTCACAGCAATCTCTCCTTTCTATAAAGTTTGAAACATTCATTTTACACATACTATCTTGCATTGTTATTTTGCTTTTATGCATATTTCCTATTTCCAAAATAGATTATGAACACACAACAGCTAGAGGTCCAGTCTTACAATTTGATATATCCCTAACATATTATACAGTAGTGTTACATGTGAGAAATATGAAGATTTAAACTCTTATTTTGAAATGTGTATCTTATCTTTTAAATCAAAACTTATGTACTTATAGATTTCGAGAAGAAGTGTAGGGAAACATCCAATCAGAAGATCTTGGTCTGGGTCTCCATTTCTGTCATTTAACTTGGACATATTACAGAATCTCAAAGTTCCTCTGGGAGAAAATGTATATTAACCATGATTAAATGGGGTAATATAAACTTTTATAAACCATAGTGTCAGAAATATTTGACATTGTGAGAAATATTTGATATTAGCTTAGGTATTATTAACCAAGTGTGTGTGTCCTTACAAAAGACCAAATTGAGGTTAACTTTAATTTTAAAGGTTCATTATTAATATTTTATTATATAAGTTTAAGGTGTTCACCATTATAGTTCAATCCCTGTAAAGTGAGATTCAGGTAAATTTGAAGAAATTTCAGGTTATCTTTTTATAGCTTCTTAAAAACATACAAATTAATTTAAAAAATAAGATAAATTCACGGTTTTCCAAATTCAAAATAACCCAATTGCCACAGAACCATTATCTGTTATGAATATAGAGCAGTCAGTCTGCTGTGGCTGTTTTTTGCTGTTTTATTTATTCATTTATTCATTTCATAAATTTTACTAAGTGTTTACAATCAATAAGTCATTGTGTTTATTTCAAAAGCTATAAAGTATTGCGGAGAGAAACCAAAATCCGAACCTTAAAATACTATGTTAAGTAAATCTGAAACTTCAAAAAGATACTCTTTCTTTCATCAAGGAAAATAACAAACCAATGTGCCTCTGCAGTTTGTCTTATTGACAGGTAAAAAGATAAGCGAAGAAAGCTCAGATAAAGTCAGTTACACCATTCTTCAATAAGCAATATCTTGAAGTGACCTATCTTGAGGTAGTAAATTTCTAATCTGACCAAACAAGTAAACATTATTTTCCCTCACCATCTATCAATATTCCCTTTCCAAAGCAGAAATCAGCTCATATCCACTTTTCACAATCTAACCTGAGTAACTGATGACCATCTTACATGGTAGGTCAATAGTCTAGCCTATTAATCAGCAATCATCAAATAAACGGATAATTAACATCACACTAAACACTTAGAAGTGTGTGTGTGTGTGCGTGTGTGTACACGCACATTCAACCACGTGAGTACACTTTGGCCTAAGGCAGGCTTCTCTTTTAGCCAGCACAGCTGGAAGTCAGACCTAAAGAGAAATACTTACTGACACTGGGGTAAAGCCAAAAGGTCATCTTTGGAAATCCAATACTTTCAATGTCAGAGGCAGGGTGGGCTACTAAAGATAAAGTACAGACTCTGGAAGTATTTGCAGTATAAAAATAATGTGAGTTGAATATATTCAGTATTGTTCTATAACTATAAAACAATCCACTTAAAATATATTTCTAAAAGTTTTAAAATCAAATGAACTCAGTTCTTGAAATCTTAAGGATTTATTTATCAAGTATTTCTTATGTGTCAGGCACTATCCCAATTACACCAACATTTATACAAAAAGTTTATAACTGAATAGGGTAGAAAGACACAACTAATTGTGGAAGAAAGCCATAAGTGCCACAAGCAATTACAAAGGAACAAATTTGAAAGTTTAACGTAGGCACAATTTTCCAACGTTTTACTATTTTTTCCAAATTAATCTGTAAAGTTTAACTTCTCTTTTTCATTATGATACACTACTTATAACTTGATTTCTTACTTTTATTTTTCTTAAAAGGCTATTTCTTTTGAAAGCATAATTTTCAGTATCACATGGCTCTGAAGTGGATTTTCCAAAAGGGAAAATTAAAAGACGAGCTCACTGTGAGCACATTGACAAGAAAAGACTGAGGTTTATAATTAAATTTTAAGGATGTTTCAGAATGACCTCAAACAACATATCTGAATTAAAACTGTAAAATTAGGAGTTTCTGTCATGGCTCAGTGGTTAATGAATCTGACTAGGAACCATGAGGTTGAGGGTTTGATCCTTGGCCTTGCTCAGTGGGTTACGGATCTGGCGTTGCCATGAGCTGTGGTGTAGGTTGTAGACATGGCTCGGATCCCGAGTTGCTGTGGCTCTGGTGAAGGCCGGCAGCTACAGCTCCGATTAGACCGCTAGCCTGAAAACCTCCATATGCTGCGGATGCGGCCCTAGAAAATACAAAAAAAAAAAAAAAAACCTGTGAAATTACCTTAATAGATAGTCCTTCAGAGCACCCCACAAAATCCTAAGTATTTTTCATTACACTCTTAATAATTTATCTAATATTTATAAAGCTCCATGAAGGAAAGGGCTGGGTTTGGGTTTGTCTTATTCACTATTAGTACAAGACAGTCTAGCATAGTCTAGTAATTAATAATTCCTCAATAAATATTAGTTGATTGACTGGTATAAATTACTAAACACTAATTGAGTTAATAACTTTTTTCACTTCTAACAGTAACTTTTTAAAAATAATTTTAAACCTGCATAAAATACTACACTATTGATTAGCTATGCCTGCAGGTGCCAGTCCAGTGAACATTAAGAAAATAAAATTATTAGTGGGGAAAAGCAGTTTATGAAAGAGCAACATTAGCCTTAAATTTTTATTATTTTATACTTAAAAATAATAAACATTGGAAAGCAATTTTAATGGTTAAATAAGCTTTCAGAAAACAAAACTATAATTTTTTAGCTTTCGTCGGCTTTATGAGGGGTGACCTACGTCATAAAATGTTTGGTGTCAACATAAAGCTTTCATTGTTGTACATGAGTCAGGTATGGACTTCTGTCAACTTAAGAAAAATTTTCTTAGCATTTTCTTAATAGAGATTTAAAGTTTTTTAAAATTTTAACTCTTTTTAATGTTAGTCAACTTTTAATAGAACCTAGACTTTTTACAGAGCTTCAAGAGGGTTTTACTGAACTAGGATAAATTTAAAAAAATGAACAAAAAATAAATGAAGTGTAAAAATTTTTAAAGAAATAATGCAGGAAATCTTACAGCTTATTTTTATTTTAATAAGGTATTACCACTATATTATCTGCAGTCACTCTAAATGAACTGATGAGACCTAAGACAAGATCACCAGATTAACTAGCAAGTCAAAATCAAAATAGGATGAAAGTGGCCAAAGTAAAATGCTGCATAATTACCTACTCAACTGAGTAGATAAGAGTCATTAATCTCGAGCACAAACCCTTTGACTATTAACAGGGATAAGAAAAACTTGACTGAGTTTCTGTGACAGGATAGACTTTCCTACTTCATAGTATTTGCTTACTCTAAGAGAAATTCAGAATAGTTTTAATATATGAAGAAAAAACACTCTATTTGTACTTCTTTAAAGTCCTTTACAATAAGGTAAATACCTTTGTGATATGGTTTAGCCAGTTTGTAGAATTTCTATGAAGAGGCAAATATAAAGCTAAATTTCAAAGGTTTCCCTTGAAAACTATGGAATGTTTTTCAAAAGTAAGATTTCACGATCTTTAGTGCTAGCATGTTAGGCTAACTTTCAAAGTAAATATGATTAAGGCAATACTTCCTCTAAGATGAAGAAAAACTATCTGCCAAATGGTTGATTATCTAAGATAATGTTTATAGTGAATTAATAAAATACTTCACAAGGATCTTAAACCTGATTCTGTTAATCACTGTCTCGATGACTTAGAGAAAATCAAGTAACAATTCTGTGAAGGTTTTAATTTTTCATCTATAGAATCAAATGTGGAGAAATTACACCAAATAGTATTCCAGTATAAAACAAAATGAAAAACAAAACAAAAAATATTGCTCTAATTCCACAATTTAACTTACTGTGCTTCTTAAAAATCATTACCTCTACTATCTGAATTTGGTTAAAAAAAAATGTGCTCTTAGATTATTCTAAAGCACTTTTAAGTAAGATTTGGCTTAAATGTCTTCCCCAAATGAGAAAGTTATTCTTTAGGAATGTCATTTCTGGGAGTTCCCTGTAGCTCAGCAGGTTAAGAGCCCAACTAGTATCCATGAGGAAGCAGACGCCATCCCTAGTCTTGCTCAGTGGGTCAAGGATCCAGCATTGCCACAAGTTGTGGCATAGGTCACAGATGTGGCTTGGATCTGGCATTGCTGGCATAGGCCTGCTCTGATTCAACCCCTAGCCTGGATACTTCCATATACTCTAAATGCAACCCTAAAAAGCAAAAAAAAAAAAAAAAAAAAAAAAGGGATAAAGAAATGTCATTTCCAAACATTTTACACTATTCCACAATGCTTATGGATTTTTAATTTTTCAATAAAAACCTTGTAAAGTTTTAATTTTTAAACAAATAATTTTTATATTCTTTTACCTTAAAACAAAAATTTAAATAAGAGCAAAAATATTTTAAATATTTAAATTTAAATATTAATATTCTCATAACAAAGAGAATAACACTTGGAAAATATACTTGTTTATTCTGAATGTGTCCTTTTTACATTAGATTTTATATTTATGAAGTTTGTCCAGCAATCATTTTTTAGCATGCTACCTAGTAACATGCAGTCTTAGGAGAAAGCCTCCATGATGCCTTTATCCCTACAATTTGCCAAGAGCCAAACTGGAAATCATTTTTAATGCCTTCCAAACCGTCATCACACACATCAGTCAGCACCTCCTAAAAAGCTCTTAAATTTGTCTCATAATTCTTTGCACCCCCATACTTCCTAATCTCTTGCCTAGATTATCGGTAAAGCTTATAATAGCCAAAGTGGAGTTCCTAGTGTGGCTCAACATTTTAAGAACCCAATGTCGTCTCTATGAAGATGCAGGTTGGATCCCTGGCCTTGCTCAGTTGGTGACGGATTCACCTGGCATTGCCATGGCTGTGGCGCAGGCCTCAACTGCAGCTCTGATTTGACCCCTAGCCCAGCAACTTCCATATATCACAGGTGCAGCCCTAAAAAGAAAAAAGAAAAAAAAAAAAAGGCCAAAGTAGTTAAAACTCATTCCATACAAAACATCCAGGAGAATGCTTCTAAAAATCCAAACCTGAACAAGCAAGGTCCTTTTCTACTGCCTTGAAGACAGAAAAAACTCCTTAATGAACCTTAATGTCTCCTCCTTTTCCTGGTTCAGCTTACTTTTACAGTATTGAACTGTGTTTGATGTTCCATTCTCTCTCTCTACTCCTGGACATCTGTCCAAGTGATCTTCTTCCAGTAAGAGTGTGCTCTACCATACCACCAACCTGGCTAACTCTCGTCCATTCTTAATAACTCAGTAAAGATATTACTCTGTCAGGAAGCCTTCAAAGCATTGATTAGATGTCCCTGCTCCATGCCTTCATAGTACTTTTTACTACTCCTATCACTGCAATAGAGGCAAGTGGTTAAGATTATAGACTAAGACAAATAAAGTAGGGAAAAACTGTTTGGGGTTTTCCGAAGGAATAGTAGATAAAGCGAGGTTAAGTTTTATAGTAAAGTCAGTGCATAAGGCAAACAATCACAATTAATTAAAACTATCCTTGATAATTCCTTAAATTGTCAAGTTAAGTATAATAATACATAGTATATACAACTCCCTATGGTAATATTCATGCATAACTATTTAATGAAAACCATAGTATATAGTTGCATAGAGAAATTACCTTCAGAAAGAAAATTACCCAAGGTTTTCAATAATCTAAACGTATCATCAATACAGAAAGATATGACCTCCCAGTTCTTTTAGGTTAATGTCATTACCTTAATCTTTTATGAAAGACGTATTAGTTCCTCTGATGCTTCCTTGGTCAGATTTCTTTATAGTTCCAAACTAATTTTTCACTGTTTTCCTTTCTGGATGAAGACATCATCACCTTACTTCCTTGACTACCTAATAGTGGATTACTGTTTCTTTGTCAACAGTCCCAAACCTTAAAATTAGTCATATTTGTTCCTAGGTTTTTCACATTGGTATTTACTCTTGTCAGGCCTAATTATATCCACCACTGTGGACATAACACTTGCTAAGTAGAACAACAGGCAGTCAGCAGAACTATTTAAAAACGTAATTTGCTCCTTCATTTGTAAAATCTACATTTACCTAAATTTTCAGTTAAATAGGTTAATATAAGTGTGTGTGTGTACACACACACACACACATATATATATATGATGACACTTCACTACAATTCATAAATAAGTAGTCCAAATTTCAATCTCTCAAGGTATCTTAATCATGAAATGAGAAGCGGGGACATCATAGCATGGCAGGCCTCACAGTTATACAGCTTGTTCTTTCTGCAGTTCACAAAATAAGCTTTTGAAAAGATGCATTTACCATAATGTTTAGTCATATACAAAAATGGAAAAACTGTTACTAGAAATTTTTAAGGATTATAATTTTGTGTAAAATGAAAAAAATATAACACTTCCAATATATGTCTTTCTAATGATGTAAATACTGTTGGTATCCTTTTTTTTTTTCTTTTCTTTTTCTTTTTAGGGCCACATTTGTGGCACACGGAGGTTCCCAGGATAGGGGTCAAATTAGAGTTACAGGTGCCGGCCTATGCCACAGCCATAGTGACATGGGATCCAGACTGTGTCTGCGACCTACACCACAGCTCACTGCAACACTGGATGCTTAACCCACTGAGTGAGGCCAGGCATCGAACCCGCAACCTCATGGTTCCTAGCTGGATTCATTTCTGCTGCGCCACAACAGAACTCCAGTATCCCCATATTTTTGATATTTATAATTAATTATAATAAACTGACATTTAGGAAAATAGTTCCTCATGTCGCCTGGTATGTTGGAGATGCTCAAAATATGACTGTTGAATGAAAATACTACAAAGGAAAATACTGAAGATCTTATAAATAGAATCTAAAATACAGCGAAAATTTTGTAGTTGAACATGAACTTAAACAAAAATAAGAAAATAAAAGTTTGACTGATTTTTTTATCCATAACATAACTTGTTTTGAAAAGCCTGTAATATTAATTATAAAACAAGAATTGAATTTAAAACCTAAGACATTAAACCAGAATTGGCATTTAAAATGCCCTTGTGGAGAATATTCTAACCTTGTACAAAACAGTATATTATTTCTAAATAATGGTTACCAGATACCTTAGCCAAGAATCATAGTTATATAGGAAAGTTATCATAACACAGCTCGGAAAGTATAAAAGCAGGAAAAAAAAGTGTATTTGTGCTGGTGTTTATGCAGATATATAGATAAATGGATCTACATCTATATAAATAGATACAGAATATATATAAATTGGAACATGAAACATTATAAACACTCTAAATAAAACTGAGCCTAAGGTCAAAGATAACTGGGAAGAAACTTTGGCAAATAAGTTGACAGAGAAAATATAGTAACATGAGGGTGAAAGATATGGACACCAGCAGAATGAGCATTCAACAGATAATAATATTTCTTATAGGTCACATGATTACTGTGGATGACTTTGCAAAGACGTTTAAACTCACTGTCTAAATAATTTCTATTGGACTTATAAAATTGAACTGCGGGTGAAAAAAGTAAATTTAATGAGTTCATAAATCATTTGAGTACAAGCTGATGTTATTGTCTTAGAGTGGAATCAGCATGAAATATTTGTTTAAACCTCTGTTTCAAGTGTTGATTCCACAGAAACATAAAAAAAGGATACCTACATTTTTTTTCTGGATGTCATCTATGATAACTCTATTAGTTTAGTGAAAGTATTGCAGATTCAGCAGAAACAGGCATGGAAAGGGAAACGTTTTGAGTTCCATTCTGACTCATCATGACTGATAAGAGTCAAATAAGTACTTAGAAGTAGGTGAATTAAGTCGGGATCAATACAGAGAAAATGTCAAAATCCATATTCAGTAAGCTTAATGTGCCCCTTAGGTACACCCATCTCTAGGGTGGGAAGCTTTCTCAGAAAGAACACAGCTTTAAGTCTGAAAATTCCCACTTTTCCTGTTTTATCTTTTCTTGGTATGTAGAACATACAAAAGAGTCTACCACAAAAGAATCCATAAATGAATTGAAAAACAACTCTATTTTAACATTCTGAAGATCTTAAACATAAGCTTATGTTTTCCAAACTTTCTTATTTATAGAACTCCCCAACTTCCCTACTAAAATCTATTAACATATTAAGGAAATGATGTTCTTTACAGGATATTTCAGAAATGACATTATTGGAGAGATTTCTATGAGAGAGTACAGAACAGTAAAAAAGATTACTTAGGGACCATACCTTCTTTAGGGTTGGGTTTTTAAAAGAATTTCCCATAACCACCAAAACTATCTTTTAAAGGAGTGGATATCACCAGGAGGTGCATTTTATAAGAACCCTAGGCGCTTCTAAAATTTAGAACCCCAGCCCTTACCTGTTAAAAGAATTCTGACTCAATAGGTCATGGGTTGTTGTTTCTGTTTTTGGAAAGCTTTGACAGGTGTTAATCCATCTCATACACATTAATGCCAATGATAAGTAACTCAAATACCAACTACCAATGATAACTTCAGAAGAGAGTCGTAGAACTAAAGTTCCCTGTGCTTTGTATCTTCCAGCAGATGTTACTGTCAATTCATAAATATTTCACATCCCCCCCCCTTTTTTTTGCTTTTCAGGGCCACACCCACAGCATATGGAAGTTCCTAGGATGGGGTGGAATCAGAGCTACAGCTGCCAGCCAATGCCACAGACATAGCAACACTGGATCCCAGCCACATCTGCGACCTACACCACGGCTCATGGCAATGCTGGATCCCCAACCCACTGGGTGAAGCCAGGGATCGAACCTGCATCCTCATGGATCCTAGTCAGATTTGTTTCTGCTGTGCCATGATGGGAACTCTAATATTCCACATCTTAAAAAGAGCACATTTTCATACAGCAGAAGCAATTAGGCCTGTATTTTTTTGCTCATTATAAACAATTTTTTCTTAAACATGTGTATTAATCTGTGAACCATTAAAAGGATAGTGACACAGAGAGTAGCTCCTGGGCAGGAGAAAGACACAAATACCCACAAAGTTTATCATCCAGATCAGATATCTTAGGAGTTCCCAACGTGGCACAGTGGAAATGAATCCAACTAGGAACTATGAGGTTGTGGGTTTGATCCCTGTCCTAGCTCAGTGGGTTAAGGATCTGGCATTGCTGTGAGCTGTGGTGTAGGTTGCAGACTGCGTTGTTGTGGCTGTGAAGTAGGCTGGCAGCTGTAGCTCCAACTGGACCCCTAGCCTGGAAACCTCCATATACTGCGGGTATAGACCTAAAAAGCAAAAAAAAAAAAAAAGACCTTTTCCCTCTTCTTTAGAGCCCTATAATATCAGCACAGGAGATGTGAATTAGGAGACCACAGTTTAGTTCTCAGCTAAGTCACCCTCTTAAGATGCAATTTAAAAAATAACTTAATTCTACAAGTCCTAAATTTCCTAAGCTCAAAAATTATTAGGTTAGGCTAGATATTTGCATTCTAAGTGATCTAAGTGTAGGTCACTTTGTATTCTAACATTTAAGCATATTGAAATAAATACTTTAAAAAACGGAAAATCAACTGTGAAAGGTCATATTTCTAAATTCTAATATGACTATTAACCAAAATTGTCTTAGTGTTGTTTTTAATCAAACAGAAACTTGAAATAATGTTATTTAAGAAAATGGGAATGGGAATGTATCTTAGTCTGTTAGGGCTGCTGTAACAAAGTAAAAAACTGGGTATCTTTTAACAACAGATTTATTTCACACAGTTCTGGAGGCTGGAAGCCCCGAGATCAGACTGCCAGCATGGTCAGATTCTGGTGAAGGCCCTCTTTTGGGTTGCAGAATGCTGACTTTTTGCTTCTTCTTCACATGGTGGAAGGGGCAAGAGAGTTTTCTGGGACCTCTTTGACAGAGAACTAACCTGATTCATGAAGATGCCGACCACATGATCTAATCAATTCCCCAAAGCCCCAATTCCGAATACCATCACACTGGAGCATTAGGATTTCAACATGCAAATTTGGAGGGAACAAACATTCGGATCATAGCAGAATGCATATCATTAGCATCTATTATTCATATAAGGAAGCACATAGGATGTAGGACTGCTTACATGAAACACTGATGACAATAAGACTATAAAATATATTGGCATAGGAATAAATTAATTATTAATAATAATGGCAAATACCTGCATTATACCTGCATTACCTGCATTATTCAAAGTGTGTCATTAGATTAGCTCATTGAATCATAACAACTCTATGAGATAGAGGATCTGGCATTATCATCTTCACATCCAGCTTAAAAACCTGTCACTCAAGAGACATTACGTACCCAAGATCACAAAGCTAGTAAATGGCAAATCCAGGATACAGGACCATGTAACTGCTCTTTATTAGTAAACCAATATAGATTACTAGTTAAATATTAGAAAATCATGCATTAAATAGCTACCTGCCCTGGAGTTCCCATCATGGCACAGCGGAAATGAATCCAACTAGGCACCATGAGGTTGTGGTTTTGATCCCTGGCCTCACTCAGTGGGTTAAGGATCTGGCATTGCCATGAGCTATGGTGTAGGTCACAGAAGTAGCTTGGATCATGCATTGCTGTGGCTGTAGTGTAGGACAGCAGCTGTAGCTCCTGATTAGATACCTAGTCTGGGAACTTCCATATGCCACGGGCGTAGCCCTAAAAAAATAAGTAAATAAATAAATTACTTGCCCTTTATAAAATTATCCTTATAAAAATTAGTAGACACAATCTCTACTTATAAGGCATGATAATCCAGGAACAACAATGGGATAGAAAATATACAGATTAAAAATCATATCCCACTCTTAACACTGGGTACATTTTTTAAAAGAATTATGCAGCAATTAGAAATTTTGTAAAGTTTAAATTTTTCTAAAGTGTTTTTTTATTGTACGTTGTCAAGGCTTTTATGGTAGTAACATTAAACAGAATCATGCAAGGTTTACAACCTTGCCCAGAGCTAGACCTTGGCTGCCAATATGAAAAGACAGATGTCAAGTCCATCATGACACTCAAACAACAACAGCCTTCAATCCTGAATTTAGGGAAGTAGAAAGAATATAAATAAGGAAATTTAAGCTATTTAATCATAAAGTATCAAGGTTGGGGGAGTTCCCATGTGGCACAGCAGGTTAAGGACCAGTGTTCTCACTGCAGCTCAGATGGCTGCCATGGTGCAGGTTTGACCCCTGGCCCAGGAACTTCCGCATACTGTGAGAACATCAAAAAAGAAAAGAAATGAAAAAAAAAGAAAAGAAAAGAATCAAGGTTGGAAAAGAGAATGGGGTGAACACATCCTCATGCCATGCCTCTACAATTACTGCAAATCGGGATTTAGAGGCAATTGTTCATATACACAGGGAAAATGCAAATGTTCTCTCTCAGGGAAACAACTGGAACCTTTGCCTGGAGTGACACAGATCTCTATCTCACCACTTTAGGAAACATGGCTTCAAGTTCCGCCTTTTTTCAGTAGATCAAAATAATATACAATGATATTAGATGCAAATGTATGTATGTGTTTTTAAAATAAAGAAGCCAGAAAGCAGGGAAAGAAAGAAACAGCAAGGGTAAAGAGAGGGGGGAGAGAAAATACATGAAAAAGGAAATGATTACTGAGCCCTTATCTAAAATTAATTTGTACTTTTTCTTCACTGATCATATGAAATATTTTAAATATCTCTCATTTACTCCCTCCATGTGTTTTTTAGGTAAACAATTATTATTTTAAAATACAAATATCAGGAGTTCCCGTCGTGGCGCAGTGGTTAATGGATCTGACTAGGAACCATGAGGTTGCGGGTTCGGTCCCTGCCCTTGCTCAGTGGGTTAACGATCCGGCGTTGCCATGAGCTGTGGTGTAGGTTGCAGATGCGGCTCGGATCCCGTGTTGCTGTGGCTCTGGTGTAGGCTGGTGGCTACAACTCCGATTTGACCCCTAGCCTGGGAACCTCCATATGCCTCAGGAGCGGCCCAAGAAATGGCAAAAAGACCAAAAAATTAAAAAAATTAAAAAAATACAAATATCATATAAATATTTTTAAAATAGAAATTTAAACTGGCACATTTTAACAGTCATGCAAAAATGTTATAGTTATTCAAAAGGAATTTGTCTAACTTCTCTTTATATTTATTCATGTTACTTCATGATGAGAATAAAAACTGTATTCTTAGATTTCTAGTAGCTACATGTCTCTATTTTGTTTTTAGACAATAAATTATTTTAAAATCTTCTAACTCCAAGTTGTTACATTAAACATGATAGGTCTAAAGATCAATAAAGTTACTTCCTAGACTCCCTTCTTCAACTCTATACAGCAAGAGATTAATTTTAAAATCTCTTGTTTCAGTAATTATAATTAAGAAAACAGGGCACCGTAATGATTTAAGCCATGAGTAGTGTTTTATTACCAAAACACCTGTTACTATTTCCAAACCTATTTTCATTAAATACAGAAGAATGTTGATTTTGTTACCCGAGGACATCAAAAGCTAAGAAAACAAACTTTCTTTAATAGAACCATTCTCAGAACACTTTTCTCAACACGAGTGATTTTAACATGCTGCTCCTTCTCAGGATGGGGTTCTTATGAAGTGGTTTACATTAATGTTTCAAGCTGGTGTGATTTATCTTTGATACGTTGCTAACATACAGTCATGTTTAATTTCTTCAAAACAGTAGTATAATTAGTATGAATATGTAAAACTGACCTCAACAAAAGACAAACTCTACAAAGCTGAATTTAATTTTATCAAAACTCATTAAAGATGTTTTTAATTTCTCAGGAAGAAGTGACTAGTTTTCAACACTGGACAGTCAGGACTATGCTTCCAGAGAAAAAGCAAATATAAGAGGTGAGCCCGGGACCACGATGTCATTCTGATTGGTGGTACTTTCTAGACCTCAGCACAGGGAGGTATTTGGAACACAACCAGAGCATAATGATTTCACTCAAGCAAAAATTAGAGTTTGGTGTCAATGAAATAGCTGTAATCTGAAGGGCTGGTTATTGAAAAAGAATAATTGCACAAAAAAATGACCTCCTAAAGGGTCACCTTAAGTTGTTGGATAAATAATAAGCTGCAGGTGCAGAGAACAAGACTGTAAGACCCCACAGAAAATACCTGATGAGCCAGAGCTATGAGCTGAATAGATATTCCAGATGTTACATATACTAAGAGATGTAGAACTTCTGACTGGTGGAGTAAAATACCACACTAAAAATGTTGAGTATTCAATGATACCTGTAAAAGATCTACAGGCACCCTGAGAAAGCTTGGGGGGAAAAACAGAAAAAGAAAAGAAAAAGGGTCGAACTTATTTGCCAGTAAATTAACTGCCTGTCATGGTAAAACTCAATACTCTTTAAAGGAAAAGAACAGATTCCAGACTCTCAGCAACATGAAAAGCACAATGTCCAGTGTATACTTAAAAAAATTACTACACATGTAAAATAGGAAAATTTGATACACAATAAAGAAAAAATCATTAATACTTCAAGTACCTGATGAGGTAAGTTATATTCAGTTTTCTACTACTTCACCATCGTAAAATAGTACAATCTATGGAATTTTAGAAAAACAATATTTTTAAATTACAACCCAACTTCAAAAATATTTTAGCTTTACACATTATCTCAAAAAGATAGGCTCTAAGAACCTTCCTTCATTTGCCACATCCCCACTACTGCTTAATCCACGCTTTAGACTTTCTCAGTGACTCGAACGAAGCATGATGTAAGCTTTGCAGAGCCCTGAACATCAATTTTCTGTTGCATGGAGGGAGGCTGGTATGTTAACAAATTGAGCACATCTTCCTGTTTCGCCCTTCCTTTCTCCACACATCATTAAAATGTGCTTCCAATTTCCTAACTTACTGTCTCCTCTATCATCCTGCTATCAGTATTCAAGAACAATCCTCTGTTGATACCTCTATGCTAGCTCTCATTTCCATTAAATTGATCCATAATCATTTCCAGGGTAGATTACACCAGTGCAGTAGATTACGTTTTTATTGTAAGAATCTCCTTGTTATGGACTGAATTGTGTCCCCCCGCCTCTCCCACCAAATCCATATTTTTAAACTCCTAACCCCCAGCACACCTCAGAACATGACTATTTTTAGAGATCAGCATTTAAAGAGGTAATTAAGGTTAAGTGAGGTTATATGAGTGGCCCTAATCCATTATGGCTGAGGTCTTTATAAGAAAAGAGACACAAGGAATATGCATACACAGAAGAAAGGCCATGGGAGAACACAGCAAGAAGGCAGCCATCTGGAAACAAAAGAGTAGAAACTAAACCCTGCAGACGCTTTGATTTTGGACTTCCGATATACTCCTGAATATATTTTCATTTTTGTTGGTTGAGTCACTCAACCTCCTTATCATCGCAAAACTAACTTAATGACACCACATCCATTAAAACATCATTATTATCCCTTGGAGTAAGACAAGCACATAACCAGAACACTCACCAACTGATGCTACTTCTAGACTCTTATTCAAATATGACATGTCAGTCTTTAAAGACGATGTTTCATTCGGAATGTTAACTGTATATAAGGGGAGGGGAGGAGAGAGAAAGAAAGGAGGGAGAGAGAGAGGTGTCTTGTTTGAAAATACAAAGAGCAATGTGGTATTAAAGAAATACCTGGATTTCTATTACACTGGATTTGAATCTCACTTTCCTTGCTTACTACCTGTATAACTTGGCAAACTACTTAATCTTACTGTGGATAATAATAGTGTCTACTTCATACTGCTGTTTTAAGTTAAAACGTTAAGATTTGTAAAGCAGCTAGCCTGGCACATTAACTGTTATAAAAGTGTCTGCTTTCATCCTGTTATCAAGGGAACTGATTTTAGATGGGATTGCAAAGGGAGTAAATGTAGGAAAAAGGGCCAAGGTGATGCGAAGGCTGAAGTAGTAAGCATTGATTTTATATATATATATGTATGTGTGTGTACATACATACAAATATACACACACATATATATGGTATGTTACATTATACACACATATATATATGGTATTTGGAGGCAAATGAAGGTTACATTCAATAATAAATTTAAAAATAAGTAGAGCAAGAGAGATTTTTTTATTTGTTTTAAGGTAAATGAGAATTGAACATATTTACAATCTCAGGAGAAATGTAGTACAGGTGAGAGAAGAAGTGTAAATGAAGCAAAATACTGAAAGAGATTAAGGAGTTCAAATATGTCTGGAGTAGAGTTTTTCAAACTGAAGGTTGTGATCCATCAGTAAGTTACAAAATAAATTAAGTGGATGGTAATCACATTTTTAAAAATAAAAGATCTTAGAGAATATCAGAGTTCACAGGATGTAACAAGGATAAGTAGTGTTTCATGACATATGTCAGCTTTACACTAACACATGCAGCCAAATGTGTTTACTTGGTTGCAGTGTGAAATATATTCTTTTTGAGGGTCTCAGTAAAATTTGAAAACCTTCCTTTAGAACATAAGGCATTTTAGAAAGAGAGAAACTTTTCTTCTGAGGTGAGAAGAAAAAAGAATCAGTGAACTAGGACTGGGAAAATACTATTCTGTTTAACAGAATTAAGTCACCTGTACATTATATTCAAGACAAAAGAAATGGATTTGTTGTGTTTCCTGGATTGTGAAATAAATAATATGAATGTGATGATTTAACAAATGCATTCACTTAAAACTTAACAACTCACATTTTTATTTTCTCTACTCTGTATTGCTGAATTTTTAGCACAGTGATTGAATCACTCTTTGAAAGTCCTATGGGACAATTAGCTTGAATGTCAAATATAAAGACTGGTTTCCACAGACCTGGATTACTTGTTTTAGGTTTCCTTAGGAACTTGTTAAAAGTAGTATTTTTTCTGACAGTGCCCTTAGAGGATAAGTTTCAGAGCTCTCTATACATCAGGGTCCTGGTTCTCCCCAGTGATCTTGCCGGGTTCACAACTTCAACAACCGTCTAAACACAAAGGCATAAACATCTACCCTTGCAGCTTTCCTAGTTCTGGATACTGGATTCCAATGGTTTCCAGCACTTTTTTTTTTTTTTTTTTTTTTTTTTTTTTTAATCTGAGGTTTCCCCAATACAAATTGAGTATATGAAAATTTTAAATCATTACTTTTGATGACTAGCTTTATCATCCACCTACTAAATTAAAATAGACATCTAAAAGTCAGAATGTTCCCACTCATGTGGAGAAAATCAATTTCTGTCATTTCTATCTCCAATAGCTCACTGTCTCTCTTCCCTCTATTTTAGAGGACTATTATCTATCATTTTAACTCAATGACCTTTTTAAATCATCTCTGCCTTTTGGGTTTCCTCTTTCTGGTCCATCCTTCACACTCCCATCAGTTTTCTTTCTAAAATTTCACCAAACTGTATTATTCTCAGAACTTTCTATCCAGCTCATTTCTCACCATTCTGCCTCAGAAATTCTGAGCCAATCACATACAACTTGTCTCCCTTCCCTGAATTTATCCCACTCTTTCTTAAAATGAAAACACCTTCATGCCTTGGCATATATCATTTTCTCTACCTGAGGTTCTGTACTCCCTTCTCAACCTGCTGACTCTAGCTCTCCTCCTCACTCAATATACAGCTCAAACCTCACCAGCTCTGTAAACCATCCTTTCTACCTTCATAGCACTTTCTACATAGCATTTTAAACAGTCATTCGTTAATCATTCATTCACTTACCATATACTGAGTACCTTCTAAGATCTTACACTTCTTACTCTACATTGTAATTATTTGTTTAGATGTTTCTTTCCTTAAATAGAGGGTGAATTACTAAAGGGCAGAGATAATATCTTGTTTACTATGGCATCCCTGGAGCCAGACATCAGACCTAACACCTAACAGGCACTTAACAAATGCTGGGGTAAATAAATTTGATGCTTTCTAACACATTATTTTCTTCAACCCTCCGACTGTTTCAATTCTCCCCAACAAAACATAAAATTCTGTGAGAATATAATCATCAGGCATTTAATTATGTGAATAAAAATTAAACAATTTTTATAAAGACATGAAAGCCTACTTAAGAGCTGCCTGAAATTTGGACACATAAAATCTATTTGTGGTCTCCTAGCAACTGTTTCTTAAAGGAAAAGTTAACCCTATTTTGTCTAGTTCCATATGCTTCAAAAATTCTGTATTTTAAAAAGTTTCACATTTCCTAAGAAAATGGTTTAAAATTTTTTTTATTACTAATGAAGCTGGGAACTATACAGCTAAATGGTATGACCTAAGCTTGTTTCTTTTATGAAAAATAAATCGATTCATGGAAAAATCAAACTTTCTTCAACACATCAGCAAAATCACATAAATATAATTCTCTCTTATTTGCTCATACACACATATGCAGATGAATGCTTTGTGTCTATTAGCATTTATTAATGTTTATTATTTTACTTCCTACCTCATTTTTAATATTTATCTTTGTGCTGTTTAAAATCAAGCTATAAATCAAATAATTTGCTCAAGAAAGAACTTTCAGGGCATTTCATAACATCTACCAACCCAAATAACCACTAAAAGAATTATTAGTGCACAGAAGATTTGTCCAAATTTTGAAAGGCCTATAGGAATGAAGGCTCATTGTTTATCCTAACAATTTATGTTTCTCCTGGTCCTGGCAGGTCCCTTCCCCAAATCAAAAGCATTTGTTCAAGGAGTTCCTGTTGTGGCTCAGTGGTTAACAAACCTGACTGGTATTCATGAGCACTCGAGTTCAATCCCTGGCCTCACCCTGTGGGTTAAGGATCCGGCGATGCCATGAGTTGTGGTATATTGAGTTGTGGTGTAGGTAGCAGATGCAGCTCAGATCCTGCGTTGCTTTGGCTGTGGTGTAGGTCAGAGGCTGTAGGCTCTGATTCAACCCCTAGCCTGGGAACCTCGATATGCCTCGGGAGCGGCCCTAAAAAGACATAAGACAAAAAAAGAAATGTATTTGTCCAAGAGGGAAGATCTCATTTTCTGAGGCCCACCGCTATATATATCTCTTCAGTCTCTTGTCAAGTTCCACTTAGATTAATTTCTAGGAATATTTTTTTAAATATTTTAATTTTTAGGATGAATGCTACTAGCAACATTTTATTTAAACACTTTTCAAAAATTTAAGTAAAACAGTAATATTTTATTGCATTTAACAGTGGTACACTTTGCCATCACCACCACCAACAGTAATAGTCATATTAACAATAATGCTAGCGTCAGCTAATTTTTATTTATTCATGCATGCTATATTAAATGATATATTTAATAATACATAACGATAATTAATAAATATAAACTATAAATATATATTTAAAGAGGTTTAAATTTGAACCTTCTAAAACCTATAGTAATCTTCATTACTATATCCCCCAGTATAATAATACAAATAAAGTAAAGCATACATTATCCTGGTGACATAGGAGAAACATTCTAATCTGGGTTGATTGACTTTGTAATGATTATGTATCCCCCTGATTATGTTTCTACATTACACTTTCTGTGGCACAGAATTATCAAATAACCTTAGGGCTTCCCAAAAATCAGGTGAAGAGAAAGAGACCTGTGATTTCAGCAGTAAGCCACTTATAAAATAACTTTCAGAATTGTTGGGATGGCAATAGGTAGAAAAAAACTTAGGACACCCTTTCACCAAAAGCACTGAACAGTTATGTGAGACCTAGGCACTGTAGACTTGCCCTGATTTCACTACAGAACAAAGAGTATATTTTAAATGCATTGGAAAACTGTAAATTTAAAGCTGACTCTACTTGAGATTAATTTTCTCCTTAAATTTTACAGATGATAAAAATGAGATAAAATATGTAAGCAAAAAATGCCTTCATCAGTGACCTAAGGCACTGGTAGAACTGTGGTGGAATCCCAGATTTTCATAGTGCTATAAAAAAAAAATCGTGATATTTGATATAAATAATTACTGTTGATAACTAAAATTTTTTGAACTAGAATTTATAGGAAATAAAGGCTTCTGGATAACATACATTCAAGAGAGATCTGTCCTTTTCTGGGGAAAAGTAAGTTGCCCCAAATGCAGCAATCAGTAAGCTAAAGATCAGCTTATACTAAATTAATGCTTCAAAAGTGATGTACAGTTGGTCCCACAGCTTCAATCAACTATAGATTAAAAATATCTGTAAAAAAATTCCAGAAAGTTCAAGGAAGCAAAATTTATTTGCTGCACCTTGGCAACTATTCACATAGCATTTACATTGCATTAGGTATTGTAATAATCCAGAGATGAGTTATATATCCGTATATGGAAGGATGTGCATAGGTTATATGCAAGTATTATGCCATTTTCTATAAGTGAATTGAGCATTCTTGGATTTTGCTATCTATGGAGGTCCTGGCACTAGTCCCCCAAGGATATCAAGGAAGGACTCCAATCAATAATTAACAAAAGTAAACTCCTGCAGAGTGCCAAAGGATAAGGAAGAGTAGAGGAGGTTCTTAATCTTTCTATGGATTCACCTCCAGAGAAAACCACCATCACTTGACTACTTCCATTTGCCTACTTCACAGACAGACACAGGAACACATGGTTATACAGAACAAAGCTGGAGAAATAAGTAGGGTTTATATTGACACAGGACTTACTAAACTATGAAGGGTTCTTCATAAATTGATCCTTTCTGTACATCCAATTAAATTATAAATAATGTCTCAACTGTTTATTTTCCAGTATAATAAATGTCAAAATAGCTTTTTAACTTCAATATGCTTTACATTAAATCATGTCAGTTCACCTATACAAAATAAGTTAAGAGTTAACAACCAAATCTAGTTGTTAATTGATAGTAAAAGAGCCTGAATGAACAAAGTGAGTAATTAAATAGCTTGGACTTTGTTGTCAGTCACAAGCGAATTCAAATTTTGGCTATTTCTTTTCCTAGGTAAGTGACCTTGGTCAAATTACCTATCCTCTCTTGAACTGAGAGGTATAAGGCCTGGTATTGATTGTGGTCAAGATGAAATGAGATAAATTATGTAAAGCACCTAGCCTGGCATCCCAACAGAGCAGCATAAAATCAATTTTAGTTCACGCTCCCATTACTCTTTTGACCAGACACTTATCAGACTTCTTGACCTTGCTCTTGAAAAAGACTTGATCACAATAATCCTTGGCATCCTAATTTAGATATTAGGATGAAAGGGGGATAAGAAGTTATCTAGATGAATTTGGGCAAAACTCCACATACTCAACCTCAAACTGTATGAGTAGTTTCAGATGAAAGCCCTAATGCTCGAATGCCTAGTTCTTTGCCCAGCCATCTGAGAAATGTGACAGCTCAGTTACTGTTTGATTTTTTGGCTTAAGCAATAGTTCTACTGAAGACTTCTATAGAATGCTACTTAGGAAGGTTTTTCAGAGAACTTTTATAGAAATATTACGACAATTTGATGTGACAGAAAATGTGGGCTACTCATTACATACAAATCACTGTGCTAATGCTGGGAAGCAAGAGTAAACCATGGCATCATCCCCCCTTTTTAGTCTCACACCCAGGCAAGGAAACAACTAACTAAACTGGTGGCATTTGTTGAACATTTTAAAATTGATCAGCAATGCAGAAAATGGAAAAGGTGATTTTTGTGAAAAGGCTGAATATTGCAAATCTGCTTGTGAAATTATTTTATGGAGGCATAATTAGTTTTGCACTCTAGTCTTCAAAATGTTTTAGGATATGGTTTCATGGGAAGAAAAGAATACTGAAGAACAGAATTTTCTGGGGGGGTGGTATCCAACAAAATAGAAATTTAAACCAGCCTGACCTGGAGACAAAAGAAGTGTATTTTGTAGGGAAAGTCATTAAAAACACCTTATTACATGTTGTAAAGACAAATAGCAGAGCGGATTGTGACTAATTTAAGCTCTAACAAATGACGAATCCATGTAACTGGGTCTCACAGGCAGTTTACAATCAATCATAGTCAAAGAATCTGTAAATAAGTGGCATACAGGCCAAAGAACAGAGAATGAATGGAGTCTTTTAGACTAATTTGGATATAACATGATGTTTAAATAAGTGTTATGAAGCTTAGAGAAAAACAACTGAATAAACCATACTTAATCCTTCTGAAATAGTTAGGAAATTGAGCCAAATAAAAGTCATAACTGCTGGGCTTTGTTTAGCAATATTACGATGCTAAAATAAACTCTGAGGCAGTCCTGATGTTATGCCAGATAATAATGATAAAAGACCAAATTTGTCAAATTTTACTAATGATGTTTAAACAACATGGCAGGTAAAATGAATTAAAGATAGTAATCTAGTGTAAACCGCACGTACTGTGCTCATGTCAAACATATTCCATTATACTGTAAAGGATTCACTCACCACTTAATAAACAAATTTAAAAATCCTATTATAAGCAAAGTACTGTGCTAGGTGATACAGGAATGACAACTGAAATAACTACCTCTTAGAACATAGAGAACAAAGAGTATAGGAAACAAAGAAAAATGTATCTAAAAGCTTCCTTAGAATCCATAAATTCCTAAATAACAAAGTAACATTGATAATAATACTAGTACATGTGCTCTACAGTGTGCAAATACTGTCATATATATTATTGATTATGGCTTCCAAAATCCATACCAGATATAGATAAGAGACATGCATCCTTATCCACAACAATAAAGGGAAGATTAGACATGAGCTCTCAGCTCACATCCTAAATCTTTTCCATTAAAATAGGCTATGCCTCTCCTTACAAACATGTTATTTCATTTTCATGATGCTAACATTCAAATAAGGAAGTAGCACTAGAATGAGGTACCATCTAAAGCATTTGAGTTGTTTCAGTTTATGTGATATTTAAACAAACAGAACAATACACAAACAACCTAAGGCAACAGGAATTCTTACAAGAGGGTAATTTTCCTCTTCAGAATTATAAAGATCTGGAGATTCAAGAGATGCCAAATTTTCCTTCTAAAAGAGCCACAACAAATTAGTTTTTAAAGTACCTAATATTTTGTTTTAAATTTTCTGTTCCTAAATAAACATGAAATAAAGCAATAGAAAGATGCTAATAAGTGGCCTCACTTTCATTTTTCATTTTTAAAGTGACACACTTCCTATTCTGAACTACCAAGTGACTGAGCTGTCAATCATTCTTTGCAACATGAGCTGTAAGAAATATGCTTTGAAAATAAAGGCCTTCAAACTGACAGCATAACTATGGGAGGTTCCCCATTTAACTGTCAGATGCTATTTTTTTTGTTTGTTTTGTTTATCTTTGGGTTTAAATAGCAATTAAATTTTTTAAAGAAATGATTTATTATTCCTTATCTCCTTTGTAATGGAAACTAATGTAAGTACATAATACTTTGCACACACCATGTTTTAAAAATATTATTCACGTGAATTCTTACAACAACAGCGAAGTCAACTTTTTTATTGCACTTTGGAAAGCTATATCATAATACAGCAGAGAAAGATCTTCTGTGAAGGCTTGGTATGCTGCTGAAAAAATCATGAAAAGAAGCCTTCAGATTTTTCAAAAATAAAGTCACATTAATTAGCTTGTGAAATTAGTCCTTTTTATTTAGGAAAGTGGCAAGAGTTTTGTCAGATTTAATATTTTTAAAAAATCAAAAATTGATACCATTAAAATTTTTATTGTATTATTTTTGCTTTTTAGGACTGCACCCGCAACATATGGAGATTCCCAGGCTAGGGGTCTAATCAGAACTATAGCCACCAGCCTACACCACAGCCACAGCAACCCAGATCCAAGCTGCGTCTGTGACCTACACCACAGCTCATGGCAACACTGGGCGAGGCCAGGGATCGAACCCACAACCTCATGGTTCCTAGTTGGATTTGTTTCCGCCGCGCCACCACAAGAATTCCAAGATTTTTATTTTAAAATATAATATTGGGAGTTCGGTTATGACTCAGGGTTAACAAACCAGACTAGTATCCATGAGCATGCAAGTTTGATCCCTGCCCTCGCTTAGGTGGTTAAGGATCTGGCATTGCCATGGGCTGTGGTGTAGATCACAGAGGCAGCTCAGATCTGGTGTTGCTGTGGCTGTGGTGCAGGCTGGCAGCTATAGCTCTGGTTCGACACCTAGCCTGGGAACTTCCATATGCTATGGGTGTGGCCCTAAAAAGACCAAAAAAAAAAGTAACATTACCTAACTTCATAATTTCATACTTCAGAAATGCTACAAATACTCCTATGAAGCAAAATAACTAAAAGAGTAAAGGTAAACGAAGAGAACCCTTATTTCAGTAAACATTGTTTTTTTAAAGACCTAATATCAGTGAAATTAATTTCAGTACAGAAAGGTAAATTAAATAGTATAGCAAATAGTTACGCACTTAATTTTCAATAATCTCACGTTCTGTTGGAAATAAATTAACTTTCTAAAAATGTAAATGTTGAACTGTGGAAAATTGTACACTCTGTATTTGAAAATGCATACTAATTACCATATTAAAGACTGAACAATTGAAAAGTAAAGAAACATGTTTAATTTTCATTACCTCGGTGTTCTCCAAATTTATTCAGTCACAAAACTCATTTTTAGCAAAAAATATTTTAACATTTGTCTGCTGGAGTAGTTTTAATGGAATGAAGGTCATTTCTCAGAAGATATTTTTCTAGTTCAAATTTATCTTCTTGTCAGTTTCAATTTTAACCATTTCCTCCCAAATAAAAACCATTATAAATGTATTCAAAGCAAAGCACATAGCATCTTCTTCAGAATGTACTACTGGTCTTTTGATTTAACAGCAATAGAATTATCCCTGAAACACCATCACCATTGTTAACACTACTGGCCCCAGTAATTTTAATAACCTTGGAGTCACCAAGGTGACATACTAAAGAATGAATTCGGGGTGACTTCTATAATAGGTTAATGCATCTTGTATTCATCATAATATTTACCATAATAATGTCTAAGAGTATGACAATATATATCAAAGCCTCCTATCTCAAGTTCAGCTCATACAATAAATTAGGGTTTTATTTAATTAAAAAAAATTTTTTTAGGGCCTCAGTTAAGGGATATGGAAGTTCCCAGGCTAGGGGTCAAATTGGAGCTACAGCCTACATTTACAGCCACAGCAATGTCAGATCCTAGACAGGTCTGTGACCTCCACTGCAGCTCACAGCACTGCTGGATACTTAACTGACCAAGAAGGCCCAGGGATCAAAAACACATCCTCATAGATACTACCAGGGCTTGTTTCTACTAAGCCACAATGGGAGCTACAATAAATTGTTTTAAAATTCCCATTTATATTGCAACATCATTCCCAGTTTCCTCCCAATACCATAAAACCCACCTCCAATGATAAACAGTGGAGCATTTTATCAAAAGACACACAAAGAATGAACTATAGTGTTTAAATTTTGGAGTTGTTTCTGTTGATTTTAATCATCTATTGGTGGAATTCAGTTTAGGTACTAATTTGCATTGGTCAAATCCTCTATAAATCAAGCTGGTCCCTGTTTTTCTGCACCAAAGAAGCTATAAATAGCAGGTTAAAACACACAGAATTGCCGATATTTGGCTATTATTGACACATAAATCCCATATTGCTAATATGGTGATAGTAAGGAATACCCTGTCTTTTTAATCAAAAAAAAAAAAAAAAAACCGTGTCATTTTAATAAAAAAAGAAGAGACTATTTACGGTTAAGGTAAAGGAGAAAGCAGAATACCATAAAGGGCCCTCAGGGAAAGGAATATAGCCCAAACTGATGACATTAATTTGTACTTAAAAACCGGCATCTAGGACACTTCAGTTGTATGGATTTTTTTTTTCTTTAATTTTTGTTATAGTTGATTTACAATGTTCTGTCAATTTCTGCTATACAGAAACACTTCAGTTTTGAACTCCTTTTTTTTTTTTTTTGGCTATTTCTTGGGCCGCTCCCGCGGCATATGGAGATTCCCAGGCTAGGGGTCTAATCGGAGCTGTAGCCACCGGCCTACACCAGAGCCACAGCAACGCGGGATCCGAGCCGCATCTGCAACCTACACCACAGCTCACGGCCATGCCGGATCGTTAACCCACTGAGCAAGGGCAGGGACCGAACCCGCAACCTCATGGTTCCTAGTCGGATTCGTTAACCACTGCGCCACAACGGGAATTCCCCTCCTTTTTTTTTTTTTTTTTTTTTTTTTTTTTAATGAAGGAAGTTTACCACCAAAGTTTACATGTTACAAATGAATAATAAAACAAAATAGCAACAGATATCTTTCAAAACAGTGTTTTTGAAAATAGTGAAGGAGTTCCCATTGTAGCACAGTGGTAATGAACCCAACCAGTATCCATGAGGATGCCAATTCCATCCCTGGCCCCACTCAGTGGGTTAAGGATCTGGCGTTGCCGTGAGTTGTGGTGTAGGTCACAGATGGGGCTTGGATCTGGTGTTGCTGTTGCATAGGCCAGCAGCTGCAGCTCCAATTCAACCCCTAGCCTGGGAACTTCCATGTGCCACAGGTGCGGCCCTGAAAAAAGAGAAGGGGAGGGGAGGGGAGGGGAGGGGAGGGGAGGGAAGGGAAGAAAATAGTGAAACATAGATACCTATTGTGAACGGATGCTCATTAATTACTGACCAACATGTAAAACCCTAGATATGGAATCAACTTTTCAGCAACTGAGCCCTGGAGAACTTACAATAGTAATTCTTGAAAATATTAATTCCTTTTCAAGTGTTGGCTTAGACTAGAGATTAGTTTTACCTCTTTACAACATTTAGGCAAGTCCTGCTTCAGTAAGAAACTTTGGCGAAAGAAAAGTACCTAAGTTTTTGCTCTCATGTAATTTAGAATCAAGATGACATATCTGATAGTAACATAATGAGAAATTCAATATGAAACTAAGATTTGGTCTATCACATACATTCAAAATTATGAATAATACACACACTTCGTTGTTAAAATTGTTATACATTATTTCAATGATCACAGAACTGAGATTAAAGATTTTTTTAATGAATAGAGTACACAGTAGTAAAATAGAGATACCTAGTTTCTTTTTTAGTAAATTGCTTGACTGATTCACTCTACCAAACATGAAGGATTCCTGACAGTGGCATGGTTCCATATGTTCAAATTTGCTGTGTGAGACAATAAACAGCTTATTGCCATCTTTAATTGTATCTTTGTAAGTTCCAGCTGAAATCACCCCAACTAGAAAACAAACTAGGAACTATCTTTAGACAACAACCTTGGGAATGCAAGCCACAGAGCACAGCTTTAACCAGAGAAAACAATGTAGATAATTTAAGACAACTATTTCCTAATTATATGAACAATTTACTACAGCCTCATTTAGTATATGCTTACTACTAGTTTGGACACTTTACATATTTTGAAACACGTCACCAATGAAGAATAAAACCTTTCAAGGTACACTACACATATCTTTCCATCAGTAAAACAATACGAGCCATACATATAAATTGAATTCACTAATTTAAATTATTTTTTAATAATTACTACATTCCTTTTAGTTGCAATACCCTGAATGAACTAGGTGCCATGAGAGACCACTATCTCAGAGCAGCTAACAACCTAATGAGAGAAACATATCTTCATAGTAGATTAAAATATATCCCTGACTCATAATATAAAAGGGAATAAGTAAAGAACAAATTAGCAGGTAGTGGAAACATTAATAAGCAAAAGTGTATCAGTTGAAAATACTTAGGCTGGAGCACATAAAGCTGAAAGGATTGAAATTATGCAAAACAACTTAAGAAATGTGTGAAACATGGTAATAACTCCAACATATGGAAAAAGTCTAATATCGACATTAATTGTATTCCCAGAAGGGCAGAAGAGAAAAAACGGGATAGGGTCAATATTTGAAAAACTACCAGCCAATAATTTTCTAAAACTTGCAAAGGTCACCAATCAACCACTTCAATAAGCTCTATAACCTCAAGCAGAAAAAATACATAGAAGACCACACTTAGGTACTTCGGAGAAAAGTTACTACACACCAGAGTCATAGGATAAAATCAGCAAGAATAAAACAAAGACATTTACTTCATATGAGCATCAGTATAAGTAAGAAATAACTCCTAAAAAGGATCAAGAGACACCAGAAGACAATGGAGTGCCATCTTCAAAATGCTAAAGGAAAACAACTGTCAACACAGAAATCTAGATCAGCAAAAATTCCTTTCAAAACTGAATGCTTTCACAAAAACCAAAGCCAAGAGAATCTGTCAAAAGCTGAAGTACACTAAAAAAAATTTAAAGGCAGTTCTCTATGTTGAAAACAAATAATCCTGAATGAAATCATCAAGTGTAGAAAGGAATAAAGAAAAAGGTAAAAGGTAAAAATATAGATAAACATAAATAAATATTAACTTTTCAAAATTACAAGAATGCTTTATGAGGTCTAGAATATATAGAAAATTCAAATACATGTTATAGCAACGCAAAATGGTGACGGAGCTAAGTAGAGTTAGTGTCCTCAAGTCCTAGTATCACCTAGGAAGAATGAAAGTTAAATTAACACAGAATGTAATAGGCCACAGATACATGTTGCTATCTCCAGGGTAACAACTAAAACAAAGATACAAGAACACATAACTAACAAATTGATAAGGGGAGAAAGTTGCAATAAAAATAAATAAATAGCATCTTAGATCTAATTCTAAATATATAAGTAACTACACAAACTATAAACGGAGTACTCTGATGAAAAGACGCAGGCTATCAGAAGCATTACTAGATATAATGAGAGATACTTATAATAAGAAAAATTCAGTTCACAAGAAAGATACAATGATTCTAAATTTATGTCCACCAAATAATACAGAAATAGCATGTAGTGTAAATATATATTTAAAACTACAACTGAATGTCTATATGGACATTGGGTGATATTATTTAGCATTTATTTAGGACCTTGTTACCTGAGCCTTTTAATCAAGGATTTAATATAAATCACCATTCTCCTGCCTTATTTGCTTTACCATCAAATCATAATAAAACTTCCAACAGAGAAATGAACATTCCAACTCACCTCAATGGTGCACTAATGTCACCACACTATATCTTTTCTAGTGGAATGTGTGCCCACTCCATTAAGTAAGAAGGAAAGGAGGCCAAATAGTCCATGCTTCCTTTTTTAAGAGTCTGAATTCTCAGATTATATCAAATTAGAGTTATATTTACTAAACATGAAGAACTTTAACACAGGAAGTGTTCTCAAAGATGAACTCTGTGGTCAGATGCCTGGATTAGAACCTCAGCTCCATAACTTACTAGCCTTGTTACCTGGGGCAAGTTCTCCAATCTTTCTGAACCTCAGTTCGCTCAGCTGTAAAATGATGATAATCGTGCTATAAACTTAGCAGGATTATTGATATATGTAAATGAAACAATGCATCTAAAAAACCTAGAATAGACTCTGGAACTCATATATAATAACTTGTAAGTTTATAGTAACTGTGGTGGTAGTGATAATACTGCTAGTAATAATGGTAGTGGAACCATAACAAAACAATAATAGTAAAACAAGAGTAAAAAAACAAGTATATTGTAGTAGTTGTGGTAGTGGTGGTGGTGGTGGTAGTATCACAATAGTAGATTAGAACTATGGTAATATCATAGTAGTAGAATTAGAACTATGGTGATAGTCTTCATTGTCAGTATAATCATCAATTTTCAGAGGTCATAAACTCAAATACTTTCAGAAATCATGCAAATGATATCAATGAATGAAGTAAGCCAAATAAAAGATAAAAGGGAGTGTGGAGGACTACAAAAAACTAGGAAACCTATGCACTGTTTAAACGCATTCAAATTTATTACTTGAAACAGTGATAACACCAAGGAAAAACAAAGTATGTGACCCAGACGATACCAAGGATTGATAATTTACAACCTCTGATTTAGTCCAAGTTATGCATTTACATTTAAAAACAATATGGTTGTTAGTACAGTCAGCCACTATGTTTGAAAGTAGTCTAAGTTTTTTTGTTCTGTCATCTGCCAAATTATAACCGTTCCCCTCACTCCACAAAATCCTGAGTGTCAATAGGTATATGTTTGCAGCTACTATTTCTCAGCATTCCTGAGTTTCATAAGGCTTGAAATTGACACACAGGGTTTCATCTTGAATTTTTCTTTCGTCTAGGCTACTTGAAACTGTTCTCTTTCACTGAATCATGCACTCTGACTCAGCTTAGCAAGCCTGCTGATATCCATCCTTCACACATCTACATGCCCCGAGTTAAGTTGCACCAAGTATCATGTCAATGTTGGTGGGCTGGCAACATTCCAGAACCTCATCACTGGTAACCTTTTCTATCCTTTTGATCTTAAATATAGCTTCTAAGTGATATTGATGAAATGGCTAAAGGAACCAGATGTGCTGTTTGTGGTAGAGATCCCTATCACAATCACAGAGAGAGGAGAATCCCATATATTACAGTATAGACAGTAAGCTGATTTAGAGATTGTTGATGCATTACACACTTTTGTCTCAAAGGGTCATAGTTTGCAGTTTAACAGTGCCAGTGAAAATGTTTGGATTCATTTTTCTAGGTCAAATTGATAAATGATCCAGAGTTTCTTAAATACATTTTACTACAATGAATCCAAAAGAGAGTGTGAACACCTTTTGTATTTCTCTAGGTGTAAATACTCGTTGACACCCACAATCATCTACATCCACCTGAAGGTCTCATGATCTTACACTAAGAGTTTCACAAAGACTCGGCAATAAAATTTGATTTCTTTTGCACAATAATCTAAACCTATGATAGAACCACAGAAACAGCCTGAGATGGCACTTTTCTAATCACTAAGATCAAACAGATCTTAAGTGTGTCAAATAAAGATGTGATGTCATGGAGTTCCCGTCGTGGGCAGTGGTTAACGAATCCGACTATGAACCATGAGGTTGCGGGTTCGGTCCCTGCCCTTGCTCAGTGGGTTAACGATCCGGCGTTGCCGTGAGCTGTGGTGTAGGTTGCAGACGCGGCTCGGATCCTGCGTTGCTGTGGCTCTGGCGTAGGCTGGCGGCTACAGCTCCGATTCGACCCCTAGCCTGGGAACCTCCATATGCTGCGGGAATGGCCCAAGAAATAGCAAAAAGACAAAAAAAAAAAAAAAAAAAAAAAAAAAAAAAAAGATGTGATGTCAGCCATGTACAGACTTTTAAATTTCTTATTAGCCACATTTTAAAAAGTATAAAAGAAACATAAAGTTTGTATTAATAATACATGTTAATTTAACTAAGTATATCTAATATACTATTTTAATATGTAATTTACATAAACACTTATTAGACATGATATATTCTTCTTCATGTGTGAAATCTAAAAAAGCTGAATTCATAAAGACGGAGTGGAATGATGGTTACCAGGGACTGGAGGTAGGAAATCGGGGAGATGTTGTTTAGGTCTACAAACTTGCAACAAGTTGATCAATAAATCCTGGAGATCCAAGGCACAGCATGGTGACTATAGTCAATATTACTGTATTACAAACTTCAAAATTGCTAAGAGACTAGATCTTAATTGTTCTCCGCACAAAAAGAAATGATAAATATGTGACGTGATAGAGGTGCTAGCTAATGGTTCAGTGGCAAAGGCAATTACATTCATTGCAACATATAAGTGTACCAAATCAACACAAAGTTATATCTCAATTTAAAAAAATTCACAGAGGGATGACTTCAATACTTCAATAGAAATATGTACATTCTGAAATTTTCCTCACAAGCTTTATATCATAAATTCTTGTTTGTTTAATCTGATGATACTGACTACCTCTATGGAAAATTTACGTATAAATAGGATCTCTCTTCTTTAGAAGAAAAACAAGTTCTCACTATTCTATTGCATCAATGGCAATTTCCTTAGTTTTAGCAAATTCCGAAGTCTTTTTACAGTTTCTTGAAAAGAACTGTGTAAATGTGGGTAAGCTATAGAAGGCAAATACTTTCTCATTCTTTTCTCCTCTATGACCAACAGCAATGTACTTAACCTTTCTAGGCCTCTGTTTCCTCATCTGAAAAATGACAGGTTTGTACTAGATCTAGAACAAAATCAGATCCAGATGTCTCAAATACATGCTGACATTCCTCAGCAATGTTGCTTATGTCTAAAAGCCCACAATTGCTAGGAAATACATTCAAATTGCATTTCCAATTTTATGATAGGTTCTACTAAATCAAGCTTTTTATTTAGAATTTATAAGTAAAAGTGTCTCTGATAAACAAGCTGGGTAAGATTAAGGGCATAATCTGTGATTCTAAAGCTGAATTTCTGAGTAATCTCTTTGGCAGGACATGTTGTTATCCCCTCTATGAGCAGACATTCACTGTTCAAAGCAACAAGCTCTTTGATACTTAGAAATTTTGGATTCTGTTCTATTTTTAAAAGCTGCTATATCAGTATTCATTAACTGTTTGACATAGCCATTCATTTATTTTCAAAAAGGCTATTCTATAATCACACTTCCTTTCAGGAAGGCCACCAAGCAGAAGCCTGCATCTCTGATAGCAGTTATACAGGGACCTTCCTGTTGGTTAAGATGCAGGAGTGATTAAACTAATGTGCTAAATCTCAGGCTAATAATTATGTAGAAGAGTGGTAAGAAAGCTTATTTATTTGTTTTTAGTAATTATATACCTTAAGTACAAAGCAAAGAAGGGTAAAACATTCTAGAATAAGTTTTTCTTATTTGTACTTTTGGTAAGACTGATTTCACTCTTCTCTAATTTTAAGAAATTTGTCAATTTCTAATAGAAATATTTATAATTTTAAATATTATTTATTTAAATAATTTTAAATAAGATTAAAAATAATTAATGAGACATTAAAATAATTCCTCTTGTGGTGGCTAATTAGAAGCCAATGAACTATATGTTTTCAAAATGCTTCACATAAAGACCCAATTTCTGTAAAATAAATCCAATTTTTCCACTAAATATTCACACACATTTTGAATTATGCTGAAACCAAGAAATGGGTATAAGAATGGCTAAAATTGGAGTTCCCGTTGTGGCGCAGTGGTTAACGAATCCGACTAGGAACCATGAGGTTGCAGGTTCGATCCCTGGCCTTGCTCAAGTGGTTAAGGATCCAGCATTGCCGTGAGCTGTGGTGTAGGTTGCAGACGTGGCTTGGATCCTGCGTTGCTGTGGCTCTGGTGTAGGCCGGTGGCTACAGCTCCGATTCGACCCCTAGACTGGGAACCTCCATATGCCAAGGGAGCGGCCCAAGAAATGGCAAAAAGACAAAAAACAAAACAAAACAAAAAAAAAGAATGGCTAAAATTCTTAGAATACTCATATACATCTAAAAATAATTTTCACATATAATTCTACTTTTATTACAGTATGAAAACGGATATGAAACAATATAAAAAACCACATAACCTCAAGAAGGTTCTTTAGGTTAGATCAGGTATTCTTAGGCAAATGAAAGGACACCTGGATGCACTGTTGGATGTTTTGTCACTAAGATGCTATACCAGTTACGCTTATTTCTCTGTATGTTCTGGTAAAGTTTTGTTATTTAGTGGACCTCGTTCAACTTGAAGTTTCTCCATAGCCATGGCCATCGGGTGTTACCTTGAAATGAAATTAAAGTAACAGAGGGTTTCCTATAAAGAAGTTTATTAAATATTATCTATAATAACAGGTTTCCATTGAATTAAAAAACACAAAGAACTTTGGAGGCAGAAGGAGCCTAAACTAACAAGGAAATCCTTAAAGCCACAAGGAGTTAATACCAATTAAATGAGAGTGAATGTGACCTATCCTCCCTTACAATCCAGGAATTGAGCTATTAATAGGGAACATGGCAACTAGCTTATCTATCATAATCTCAATCTGAAATAAAGTGAAATATCTATGAACCCTAGGGCTTTAGTAGGCAGCCTAGTTTAGGAAATAAAGGCTATAAAACCAGTACAACCTCTCTAGGAATTCTGGAAGTTAAGCCATTAAGAAAGCAAATATTACTACAGAAAAATACAAAACGCAGTTGTGGGATGATATGGACTGTGATGTTCAAATTTCAAAATATTACAGAGATCTCCTTTTAGCTAATAAACTGTTAATGAATATTTCAAGGTTTTTCTTAAACCTTTAAATATAGTGTAGTACATATGAGCATGATCTCATTTATTAGATTGGACTACTTGTCATTAGTTATATCCTCAACAACCTAATGATAAGGAAAATTTTAAAACTTCGGAAGAAAAAAGTAATAAAAACAGATTGCTTATTCATAAAATGGTACCTATCAGTTTCCTGCAAACTACAATTTTCTCACCCTACTTCTAATTATACGCATTAAAATAAACAGACCTTCTCCTTAAACGAATACTGTGGGATCACTAAATGACTCTGGTCTCACTAAACCTCTTTATCAAGCAGGAAAGAATTAAATGAAAATACATTTACATAATAAAAATTACTATCAAGTTAAACATTTAACCATTTAAAGAAAATCTATTAAAAAAATACCACTTAACACCAATCAGAATGGCCATCATTAAAAAGTCTACAAATAACAAATGCTGTAACCCTCCTTCACTGTTGGTGTAACTGCAAGTTGGTACAGTCACTATGGAAAACAGTACAGAGCTCCCTCAAAAAACTAAAAACAGAGTTGCCATATGATTCAGCATTTTCACTCCTGGGTATATACCCATACAAAGCTATAATTTAAAAAAGATACATGCACGCTATGCTCATAGCAGCACTATTCACAATAACCAAGACATGGAAAAAAACCTAAATATCCATCAAAAGATGAATAGATAAAGAAGATGTGGTATATATACAGAATGAAATACTAACCAGCCATAAAAGGGTTGAAATAATGCCATTTGCAGCAATGTGGATGGACCTAGTGATTATCATACTAAAAGTTAGAAAGACAAATATCATATGATATTACTTATATGTGAAATCTAAAACATGACACAAATGAATCTAACTATGAAATAGAAACAAACTCACAGACATAGAGAAGAGACTTGTTGCTAAGGCATGGAATGAGAGTAATAGGATTAGCAGATGCAAACTATTATATACTGAATAGATAAACCACAAGGTCCTAGTGTATAGCACAGTGAACTGTATCCAACATCCTGGGACAAACCATAATGGAAAAGAATATTAAAATAATTGTATACATATGTATAACTGAATCACTTTGCTATATAGCAGAAATTAACACAACACTGTAAATCAACTACACTTCAATTTAAAAAAAAGTCTTTCTGAAAGAGTAAATGTATTAAATCCTATCAATTTGTCTTTCTCTTACTTTTATGTAAACACTCATGAACCTGCAATATCTAAAACAAATTCACATATTTACTTGCACCCTAAGAAAAAGTCATTTAATGTCAAGATGGCAAAATAAGTTATAGAAGAAGTTCTCACTCTTCCACCCCAAAATAAAATAATAATATAAAAATACCAAGAGACTAAGCTGTGATTTTTTTTAAATATCATGGACTAAGAATATATTCTGTCTCCAAAAAAGAATAAATTATAGAATCTGATAAATTATGAGACTGATTCTATTATTTAACATATATAATGTTTTTCCTTAGATTTATGGAATCTAGTTCTTAATTTAATATCAAGCATTTTAGATCTGAGATTTTTTGTTAGCAAATTTCAGTTTATGAATACCTCTTACTGAAACTGAAGAGAAAGTATTTAAAAAGTTCTAATAAAAATGCTTTTAATTCTTGACATCAAAAACCTGTCAAAAGCAAATTGAAAAAAATTAGAATTGGAGACCTATGGATCAAACATGTAGTGAACAAATATGTGTTAAAGACAAATGCCATGTAAAATATAGAAAAATATGCAATGATCTAAACATTTTTAAAGAGAAATTTTGCCAAATTTAAAATAGTACAATTATAGCACAATTTTAGCACAACTTTAAAGCCTTGCTTAAAAGAGACTGAACATATAAAGGACCCTATTCTCATATACCCATATTTAACTGTATATTTTCTCTTCAAAAATAATTTTCATCTACATCAAAGGTTTGTGAGATACTCTGAATAGGGAACAAAATCAAAGACCACAGTATTTAATAAAAATTCAGAATGTTCAAATTGGAAAGAGTACAGATTCTCTTTGTGAGCTTTTAATTACATTTGATTATTAAAAAAAAAAAAGGTCTCATTTTAAATGGGCCACTAATGCAAACCAAGCACAGCCTCCAAATGAAATTTTACTCTCATGTACAAAATGAGAGTTTGCGTGTGACTGTGCTATCCAATTCAAATCTAGTTAGAATCAGTCAACTAATTTCATCAACGCCAGCACATTTCCATGAATGTAATTAGGCACTTTTCCGTGTCTTTGTCCATTTATCCTACCTTCTTCCCTGTCATTAGGGGAAGTGCCCATGCTCCCAGCTAAATGAATCCTGCCTTTTTGTGCATTTGATGCCACTCATCTACTTAGAGATGGTATTCCAGAAATTCTTACCTCTGTCTACAACCTGGACATTTTTTTTTCCCATCTCTCCTTATTTACCCCCATCAGTATGCAAACATGACATTTTTTTCTCTCATCAGAGAAAAAGAAAAACTTCTTGACTCCACCTTTCTTTCCCCTCCAGCCCCTTCCCTATTCTTTCCTTTTCTTTACAGGGAAATTTGTTAAAAGTGTTGCTGATACTTGCTGTCTCTTCTCCAATTCTCTCCTGTCGGTACTTTCAAACCTCCTATTCTCTTCTATTCCCCACCAATCCACTGAAAATGTTTCATTACACTTGTGTTGTAAAATATGACAGTCAATGCTCAATCATCATATTCCTTGCCTAATTTGCAGCATTCAATTCAAATGATCATTGTAGCCTCCTAGAAATACTTTCATGACTTGGCTTCCAGGACATCCTGTCTATAATATTTGCTGTTCCCTCTCAGTCTTCCCTACTGGTCTCCTCATCTTCCTGATTTTTGCACACTCAAGTGTATTAGAGCTGAGTCCCTGGACCTATTGTTTTCTGTCTTCTCTAACTCCCTTGAGATCTAACAGCTCTAAATACTATCCTTACTTACTCGTCAGCAGGGAGCCCTCACCCAAAGTCCAAATTTGTATATCCAACTCCCTATTCAATATCTCATAACGAATGTTTCTAAAAAACTGAGTTCCAAACCTTCTTCCTGTAGTCTTCCCCAACTCAGTAGGTCAACTGCCTGCTTTCAGCAGTTCATTCCAAAAAACTTACCATCATCAGTGTCTGTGTTCCTCTCATGACCCATACCCATTTCATCAGCAAAGAACGTGCCCCTCCTTTTTTTTAATCACTTTCACTGCTATCACCCTGGTCTAAATCCTCTCATCCCTCACTCATTATTGAGCAAGCTTTTTATCTGCTACATCTTCTTCTATGCTTATCCTATAGTCTATTTTCAACATGACAGCCAGACATATTCCTGTTAAAACTGAAGTCAGATTATGCCACATGATTTTTAAAAAATTTTTTAATAGTTATTTCCCCAATACAATTTTTTTTCTACTGTATAGTATGGTGACCCAGTTACACATACATGTACACATTCTATTTTCACACATTATCATGCTCCATCATAAGTGACTAGACATAGTTCCCAGTGCTACACAGCAGGATCTCATTGCTAATCCATTCCAAAGGCAATAGTTTGCATCTATTAACCCCAAGCTCCCAATCTACCCGACTCCCTTCCCCTCCCCCTTGGCAACTGCAAGCTATTCTGCAAGTCCATGATTTTCGTTTCTGTGGAAAGGTTCATTTGTGTCTTAAATTAGATTCCATATATAAGTGATATCATATGGTATTTGTCTTTCTTTTTCTGACTTACTTCACTCAGTATGAGAGTCTCTAGTTCCATCCATGTTGCTGCAAATGGCATTATTTCATTCTTTTTTATGGCTGAGTAGCATTTCATTGTATATATACGTCACATGATTGTTTAAAACTTTTCAACAGTTTCCAATTCTTGAAATCCTTATAATGCTCTGTAAGACCTCACACATGATCCGGTCTCTTTGACCTCATCTCCTAATTCTCACCATCTTCCTCTTTCCACTTTATGCATGCTGCTCTCTGTGCTATTGCTTGAACACATGTGGCAAACTTCCACATCAGGGTCTTTGCACTTAAATGCTCTTTACACAGGTAGACTTAAGACCTGTACACCAAGGCCCTTTTTTTTGTACCCTAGCTAAAATCGCAACCTTCATTCCCATTCCCACCCTGACGTTTTTCATCATCCTTCCTTGGTTTATTTTTCTCTTCAGCATTTATCACTGCCTAAGATACTTTAATTCATTCATCTTGTTATTGTCTGTTTCCCTGGCTAAACTCCACAAAAGAAGAAATTTTGTATTTTGCTGTCTACTGTGTAGAAAAGTTCCCACTATATACGAGACAATCAAAAATACATTTGCTAAATCGGAGTTCCTGTCATGGCACAGCATAAACAAATCTGACTAGGAACCATGAGGTTGTGGGTTTGTTCCCTGGCCTTGCTCAGTGGGTTAAGGATCTGGCGTTGCCATGAGCTGTGGTGTAGGTCGCAGACTTGGCTCAGATCTGGCATTGCTGTGGCTGTGGTGTCGGCTGGCAGCTATAGCTCCAATTTGACCCCTGGCCTGGGAACTTCCATATGCTTCAGTTGCGGCCCTAAAAAGACGAATATATATATATATATATATTTGCTAAATAAATGAGTCAAATATTTACATTAGAACCTTGTATGTATAAGATGAGTTCAGGGGCTCCAGCCTCGAGGAAATCTATAAAACTCCAGCAAATTAATCCTGAATTTAAAAACATGCTGGGTACTTGACCTGAGGTCTAAGTAAGGCTCAGGTACTAAACTGCCATTTCTCATCTTCTTGTTTAACCCATCTTACTCTATTACAATCATTTTTCTGAAGAGTGAGAGAAGGATTCAACCTCGGGATAATCTAAAGCATTCTAGATTACCCTGCTCCATTACCCTACCCATGGGTCTAGTTGGATAAGACTTTGAATATTAAAGGCAGCCAGCGTTGAGCTGGAGATATTTAATTTAGCAAGAAGGAACATCTTTGTTTAATTAGGAAGAGTATACCTTGTGTGTGTATGCATGTGTATGTGTGTGTGTGTGTGTGTGTGTGTGTGTGTGTGTATGCTTGCTTGTTTTGTTGTTGCTAATAAGCTGGTGCATTTAATAAAGATAAATTTTTAACATTAAGTACTTGAAGTTTTGGAGAAAAACTCTAAACATTTTTTGTAGAAAAATTATTTTCATAATGCTTTTCATTATGGTTTATTATCATAATAAGTAATAAATAATAATAAGCTCAAGTGAGGTATTCAACAAAGGAAATAAATGTATTTATTTTACCTGAAGTTAATACAGAGGGATTAGGTGGAATTTCATTTTCCTCATCGGTACTTTCATCATAGATTGAATCTCTGTCAGTAGTCATTTCAGAACATGTTGGAATTTCCCTAGAAACAGAGAAAGGTAGAATTATAAATTATTGTTTAATTCCTGGCTAGGTATCAAATTTACCAACAAGTAATTACAGAAAATATTCCCGAAAAAAACCATTATAATTAAACAAATATATACTGAAATATAAATGATTAAGACGAAAGCACTTTAAAGACTATATGTTAACTCTCTTAAGAAACAGTTTTTTTACCTAATCTAGATGTGGTTTAGTGCTCACTCTAATTAATTCTTCAATCAGTTTCTTAACATTTATTATTCATCTATCAAATTAAAATACTATTCTTCTCAATTATCTTCTCTGGGTCACAAAGTATATAGTACATTATGGCTCTCAAAGCAGTTCTGCCTTTCATCTGGTCTCCCAAAAATTCTGAGATGGGTACCTTTACTCTTACTATGAAGATACCCAAGTATGGCACAGAGAGTTTAAAGGACTTGCCCAAAGTCATGTAGCAGATAAGAGTACCAGACCAACACTTGAAGTAGGATAATCTGACATCAAATGTTATGTTCTTTATATTACACCAGTAGTAAACCAGTGCTTTCTCTCAAATTCTCTATATTAGCTAATGCCTCAAATAATTGTAATTGTCCAAGCCATACCAGCCCTAAGTCATGTATGATACTTCCTTAAAAAATAAGTACTTATCCATACTCAGAGCCATCTAATTCTAAAATTAACCAATGCTTAGACATCAAATTACAAATGTGTGTCCAACTCTAGGGTTATACAGAAGATGAAACTTTTCAGTTCTAGTAATGACTAAAAATTAAATAAATAATATTTAGTAACCTCATGCCAGTTATATGATTTAAGTGTAGGTATGGCAGGTGGGCAGACATGGAGAGAATAAGTTCGGAATTCTCCAATTACTGCATCTAACAACCAGAGCATCCAATCCCAGACTATCAAATGATTTCATATTTACTAAAAAAAATTGGCATTTCACTATGATTAAGTTTGGGAAGATATTCCATTTAAATGTATGCATCTGCCATCCCAAAACATAAAAGATCAAGAGAGTTCCCACTGTGGTGCAGCAGAAACAAATATGAGTAGTATCCATGAGGATGCGGATTTGATCCCTGGCTTCGTTCAGTGGGTTAAGGATGGCGTTGCTGTGAGCTGTGGTGTAGGTCGCAGATGCAGCTCAGATCCCATATTGCTGTGGCTGTGGCGTAGGCAACTGTAGCTCTGACATGACCCTTAGTCTGGAACTTCCAAGTGCTGCAGGTGAGGCCCTAAAAAAAAAAAAGGAAACCCTAAAGGTTAAAATACCTTTTATGCTCGATGTTCTTTTCAAGTTCTTGAACTTCATTTAACAATTTATATAAGCTTCTGATCTTTGCTTTCTTCTCATTCAGCACCAGAATAAATCGTTTATAAAGATCAGTCTCCACAGCTTCCTTAGCACTAACACATTTTTCAAATCTAAAATGTAAATAAACAAACAAATAAATAAAGCATGAAGGTTTCCTTTGCACTATTCAATCTAATACCGAAGATGGATTTCAAGAACATTTTTTAAGAAAAATACAATTAAAATCATTTTATACATTTTTAGACAAATATACAATTAGAACTGTTTATTAATGTTTGTATTTTACATACTGAAGAATCAAAATAGCAAAAAAAAAAAAGTTTTAAATCATGTAAATGCCTAAGTTTAGCAACATATTCACATCTATGATTTATTTCCAAAGAATATTTTTATGGGAAAAATTTCACATAAGAATAACAATAGCCTATGTTTCTTGTAGTTTTGTTAATATTACTATAACAGCAATTGCGGTCCTGTTTTGTGATTAAGTGATTTACCAAATCTATTTTCTCCAAACAGATTATTGACTTCTCCACAGCAAGAACATGACATACCTAGTTGTATGTTATAACCTGACAAAACACACACACAAACATAATAAATTCAAGCATCCAACCTGAAATTTCCAAGGAGATAATTAATGAAACAACAAATGTGAAACACTATATATCTTTATTTTGGATATATAAGACATAAAATTCTCTATCATTTACATTTTTTTTCCTAAAATATTCAAATGAGCTAATAAGAGATTGTACCAATTTTAATTTCCCAGATATCTATCTAAAGTAAAGAAGGCAAACTAGCAGAGTTTGCAGATACTTGACAGGTACATATACATACCAAGAATAAACCTCTGTTTTAAATATTCTAATATAAATTATTTCATGTTATATATATATATATTTTTTTTCTTTTTTTTAGGGCCGTATCCAGCATATGGAGGGTCCCAGGCTAGTGGTCAAATTGGAACGGTAGTCACTAGCCTACACCACAGCCACGTGGGATCCAAGTGGCTTCTACAACCTACACCACAGCTCATAGCAACACTGGATCCTTAACCCACTGAGCAAGTCCAGGGATCAAACCTGCCTCCTCATGGATGCTAGTCAGATTCATTTCCACTCAGCCATGACGGGAACTTCTGTAATATATTCTTTTAAAAGTCCATCTAGCTCTGCCTGATTTTCATTTACCATTCATTCATACTTGTTGTTCTATACAGGTATTCTATATATTTTCACTTTGTACATTTTTTTCCAGTGAAATAATTAGAAACAAAAATGTCAAAATTTGATACCTTTGATATATAATCCCCTATGCTTTTAACAGGCTACCTACTTAAAGATGCAAAGAACTAGGATTTCTCATGAGATGAAAGGGAACATTATGGCATTATATTTTCTGGGGCCAATTACAGCAGTCTTATAGCTCAGTCATTGTCAAGCCTGTGAACTCCAATTCCATTAGGGCGGAGAGCACACATGTTTTATTGGCTGCTTTATCCTCAGTGCCTAGCACAGTGTGTGGCATTTAACAGATGCTGTATAGCTAGCTATTTTTTAGATAGATGAATGTTTGCAGTAACATAGATGGATCTAGATATTATCATACTAAATGAAGTCAGAGAAAGACAAATACCATATGATATCACTTATATGTGGAATTCTAAAATAAGATACAAATAAACTTTTTACAAAATAGAAACAGGCTCACATACTTAGAAAACAAATTTATGGCCATGAAAGGGGAAACATTGGGAGGAGGAATAAATTAGGAGTTTGGGATTAACATATACACACTACTATATATAAAATAGGTAACTAACAAGGACCTACCATATAGCATAGAGAACTCTACTCGTATAGGTTATGTAATAATGGGAAAAGACTCTGAAGAAGAATGGAAAGAGGTATATGTATAACTGAATCACTTTGCTGTACACCTAAAACAACATTGTAAACAACATTGCAAATCAATTATATTCCAATAAAAAATAAAAATTAAATAAAAAAACAAAAAATTCCCCCAAACCAAACAAGCCAACAATAAAGATCAATGAGGTAAGCATATTAATACGAACATCTTATAAAGAAATGGAAAATAGTGACTCTAAATATTATATTTTTCATTTAACAGCTGTTCATTATTGTAACAGTAATATTTTCATCCTCTTCAGCTTCTAAAAAAATTTGTGTTAAATATTAATATAGCAGTACCCCTATTATCAAGCAAAGCTCTCTGAGAAAGAAGTACACCAAAAGGTGAAAGAAAAAAATACAGCCATAGTTGAAGAGGAGGTACCAATATTGATGGTTTATTTTAAGCAGGAGTATGTCACTGCATTTATGTTTCAGATGCAAAGTGTTATGTAAACACTATATTTTCATTTTCTTGAACTATTTTCCAATGTAACACAATGCAAATTTTAAAAGATGACTAGAACATACATATCACAAAAATACCTGATTATATAATAATAAAACACTTTAAATCCATGGAAAGTAAAAATAAATTATGGACATTTACATAAACATCTTGTATAATATTATATATGTAAAACTATGACAATAACCAATTGGTAATTTATCTGATGTAATGTATATTAATTTCCATAAAAATCATTTCAATAATTATTGATTCAAAGATTATGTGCACTTATCAACTTTCAAGCAAATTTCCAAAATTTTATTAAAATTAACATTGTTATAACTCATGAATTAAAAAGGAAAATAGATATCAAAATTAAATCTAATATTATTTCTGTCTAAAGAATGCCATTAATCTAGTGTAACAGCTACATTGTGAAAGATAAAAACATTTCTGTGACATCAAAGTAAACTCAATAGAATGTATGGTATTCTGTGAGTTAACCTTGCTTGGTCTTAACAAAGCTTTAGAATTTCGTTACAACCAAACTTTTCATCCTTAAGCTAGACAACACTTCCTAGATAAGGCTGGGGAGTGAGGGTTGTCTGGGACATCGCGTTATTATGAACAATTTTAGGATGTAATAAACACTTACTAATTACTAATTTATCAACATATCAGAGAACCGATCTGCTAAAACAGCATATTCTATGCTCTGCTCTCAAAATTATTCAAGCACATTGTACTTTACATGTTTCATTGTACGTATGTTGACGTATCCATTCCCTGCACAAGGAGGTACTAACTACTTAAGTAACTCAAGGATAAATGGCAGTAAAGAATGGGAATTAAAAATTAGAATCTTTGGGCTCTAATGTCAGGTTTTCCATGAGCTAACTGTGACTTAAGGAGTTAATTAACCTCACTATGTCAGACTCCTCATCTCTAGACCGGAAATAATTGCAACTATATATTACTTATACGGGCCAGGCAATTCTGGGAGACTTGCAATTATTAATGTATGCATTTTTCAAATCATTCCTATTTGTAAAATTTGTGACATTATACTAAAGGTACTGATTAAGTTAAATTGTGTAGAATGCTTTCAAACGTTTCTCATGCACAGTTAGTATTTATCCACTTCTCTAAATACTTATACACTTATTTATTTAGGTTCAAGTACAGTTGATTTACAATGTGTTTTCTATCATTATTAATTTATCAACAAATTCAGAGGATGCTATCCTTATATTTAATATTCAGTATCTAAGACATACATACCAGCCCCCCACCCCATTTGCAATGCCAACCCTCCCTTACTGCATTATGATGGTACTATGTCTTCCATGTTACTTACCTTCTCCCAACCCTCCAACTGAACAGGTATTAGAAGGTGAGATATTTGGAATTCACTGCTAAGTGCAGTGATACTAAAAGAGAACTCACATAAAGCTAGATCAGACCACAACTAGTCCAAGGATTATCTCCAAAGAAAAGCTCAAACCTGATGAAACTATAAATAACACCAAACAGGAAAGGTCTAATGATGCTTCATCCTTTTAACAGTGACAATGGCAACACAATAGTAAAGTTTAATTAGTAACCTAGAACCTAAGTATCTAGCAACTTGGACCAAAGGATAGTTTAAAAAAAAAAAAAAACTGGAAAACAAAATGTGGAAAATGCTGAAGAGTCAAAATATTTCTGGATGGGAAAACAAAGAATTTAAGAATAAATGTCAAAAAATAGCAAACATGAGAGCAGAAACAAGGTACTTTCATGCAGAAATAACATCAAAAATAAAACAACAGATTAAACGATAAACCAAAATAAAACAGTATATACATATATGTGAACATGTGGTACTTAGAAATAGTGCAGTAATCTTTCTATTTACAATCATCTCTGACCAAATTTATATCCATTTAAGGGTTGTACAGAAAAGAAACTCTACATAGAGTTCAGAGGACAAAGAATGCTAAAAAGAACTGGAAAAGGAAGCAGTGTTAAAGAGATTTAATAAGCCTTTAAGTACTGAAGAAGATGGTAAACAGCTGTTCCTCATCCTTTTCTGATGACAGAACAAGAGGAAATGGCCTTCAAATATACCATGAAGGACTCAGATTACCAATAGATGGAAGGAAGAATTTTCTGACTGTGACTGTTCTTAAACAGTGTAATGGGCTACCAAAGCGAGGTGAAAATATCTCTTGAGATCTTTAAAAATCGGATTGAATTCATCTGGCTATAATGGTGATCCTAGCTTGAAGGCAGAAAGATGAAGGAGAAGAGCTTTCAAGGTCTCTTCTATTCTAATGATTCCATGAGTGTCAACCCAATTCAGTCTGCTGAAAACTGCCTCCAATTATAGGTTTAGTAACTATAACTCAAAATAAAGCTAAAGAGTCTCTAACCCGATGTCTGAGTGCAAACAAAAGACCTATTCAGTAACATGGAACTTGACAGTTGTTATTTGAAACTAAATAGGAAAAATCAGTGAAATAAATATAGCTAATAACCTGAGGATTCCCATACAATATTTCTAACACTTTCTCCTTTACCTAAATTATACAAAATTGATCTAATAATATCACTTGATTAAAATGGAGCTAAAACTGCAATTACTAAATAGTAAATAGTAAATATATATATATACATGTATGTTAAATGTCTACAGATTAAATCTCATTCTTTTACCTCATACTGTAATTCCTGATTTCTTACTCAAACCTCATTTATTCTCCACTGTTGTCCCACATGGAAATAAGCTTTAGAGTTTCTCTGATTATAATAACGATATATACCTAAATACAAAAGCATATGCAAAAAATACTTCCAAAAAGTAAAGGATAAATTTAATCCACAATTACACACACACACACACACACACACACACACACACACACACACACACACACACACTACTGTCATTCAATTTTCTCATTCTAGATATTCACTATCTAAAGATAAATTTTAGGAGTTCCCGTTGTGGCTCAGTGGTAACAAATCAGATTAGTATCTATGAGGATGCGGGTTCAATCCCTAACCCAGCTCAGTGGGTTAAGGATCTGGCACCGCCATGAGTTGTGGTATAGGTCACAGATGTGGCTTGGATCCCACATTGCTGTGAGACTGTGGTGTAGACTGGCAGCTGTAGCTCCAATTCAACACCTAGCCTGGGAACCTCCATATGCCACATGTGTGGCCCTAAAAATAAATAAATAAATAAAATAAAGCTATATTTTACCAAAAAAAGAGATACTATTCATACTTTCAGTAATTCCTATTTCTCCTCTTAAAATATCATGAACATGCTCCATGGTATAAGCACATGTGTGTATGATTACTTCTGGCTCATATAATATCCTACTGTGTATTAAATACAAATCATACCTATCCATAGCTTCTAAGAGAATTCTCAGCACCTATTTTGTGCTCTACCCCCTTCACTCCCCACCCTCACACAGAGTCTGGAACATGATGAGGAAATAACTGAATCACAATGTACAATGACTTAAGACTAATCAGAAGCAGCCCAGGAAACTGAACTGTGACCAGGCCTAATGAGATGGTCTCAAGCCTAATGATTCTTACTTTCTATGTGATCAGTTACCTAACTCAGTATGTTCCTGTCCTATTTCTAATCTTTCTAAAGACCCTTGATCAGCACTGCTGCTTTATAGAAAGTGCTGTAAATCCTTTGCTCATTTTCCAGTGTGCTAAGGCTCTGCAGAGGGAATGCTTCAGAAAAAAACTGCTTGGCCATGACCAAGACGTATTTACATTTCTTTAAAATGACCACTTTCTCTCTGATAGGAAAGAATGCTAAATTGGGGAAATAGATAAAGCTACTAATCTAATATCTGGAATATAATCAAGAGCCTAGAATTCTCTGAAGTGGATTTTTTTTTTCCCTTGGCTTGGAGGGCTACTCCAAGGACATACACCTTCAATTTCTGAAGAAGATATGTAATCCAGTGTTTTCAAAAAATGAGTAATTGGAACATAGTAAGACTGGTGATAAGCTACATGGCTGTGCTTTTGATCTGGTTGTACTTTTGATCAAACAGGAAACCTTTGCCACAGTAACACAGACATGTTTTCTGGATAGCTCAGAAATAGCAAATCAAGTGTCTGTGGGCCACATATTACAGGTATTCCCCTCACACTGTTTTACAGCACAGGGTGCATTTGTTTCCAAAGTCTCATCTTTGTTCCCTGCTGCTTTCCATTCTACAGCAGTGGTGTTGAATACTGATGAGATAATACCTCTTTCAACCTCTGGCAGACATTTTAAAGCAATTTGCTCAAGTACCAAGTACCCAGTCTGCATTTTTGTGGGCAATTTGTGGATCAAATTTCCTGTCATCCTGCGGGTATTCTGAGTTTTAAATATAATGGCTTATCACGACCACAGTACATCTCCTTTAATTTGATTTATTTTGCATATGAAACAGAAAAACACACCCAAACTACAGATATAGGCCCAAAATATGCTTTCTAGAACAGATATTTTATGTTAATTCATACTAACATGAATTTTAAAGAGAAAGTTAAAGAGAAATATTTAGTTATTTTTCTGTATGGTTTCCAAACATTGACACTGCTTTGATTGGGTTCCATTACTTTAAGTAATTGGAGATAAAAAGTAATTAAGAGCTAAGAAAAAACAAGATACTTTATCAATAAGTGAGAGCCAAATATAACCAAGTTTTAAGTAATAGATGTTAAGTTTGTGTCTTGCATTGATTAATAAACATAACTGAATATAAAGAAACATAATTTCCCCTAGTCAACTTCACTCTCACATACATATATTGATAGGGGTAGAATGCTTCACCTTTTTCTTGCACTTCCGCATATACGTACGCATCTTCACATAGAACAATCTTTGTGAGCACCCTAAAAAGACTCTAAATGGGATAAATGTTCTTATGTTTTAGAACTACTGGTTTGAATGAAAGATAAAAAAATCTACTTTATATATGTAAAAATAATAATTATTACTCTTTTATATATCCTACATATTTCCTTCAGATGTTGCAATTTACATATATACAAATGTATGCATATTATAGTAAATGTCTCCATAGAGAGATAAATATTTACAACATATATTTTATTTCTTCAAATATCTCTTATGTAATAGAGTAACACAAGTTACAACCTGGGCCAGCCTAGATTATGATACAGTTGAGAAGATGCACAATTGAGAATACAAGTCACTTTCTTCCTCATCATTTAAAAGATAAGGAAAATAAAGTCTTCCAAATGTATTATCTGGTAGTAACAATTACTTCTTTTTAAAATGCTTATAGCATGAATTCTCAATTCATCAGCAAAAAGAAGCCTCTATCAGGAACCAAAAGATACTTCACCTAAAATAGATGCTTTTCATAAAAAAATTCTAAATAAGTTATCAACTGTGCTTATTTATATTTCATGTCTCTTTTTTATTCATTATTAATCCTATAATTTGAACTTAATTAATCCTTATCAACTTCCTAAACTTTGATTAATATTGATGGGCTTTGATTTTCATTGTCCAATTACTCCTTATTTAGTTTGCTGTTGCCTACTAGTGACCTAAAAGTGTAAATGTACACCTATAATGTACAATTTTGATGAATAATTTGAGTTAAACACACTAAGTAAAGGTATAATTAATGACAGATTTCTTTTTTTTTTTTCTTTTGGTCTTTTTAGGCCACACCTGTGGCATATGGAAGTTCCCAGGCTAGGGTCGGATAAGAGCTGCAGCTACGGGCCTACACCACAGCCACAGCAACATGGATTCTGAGCCATATCTGCGACCTACACCACAGCTCACAGCAAGGATGAATCTTAACCCACTGAGTGAGGCCAGGGGTCAAACGGCATGTCCTCATGGATACTAGTTGGGTTCGTTACCGCTAGACCATGACAAGAATTCCACAGATTTCATTTTAAATATATGCTAGTCTATATAAATATTATAAAAGTATATATCTTTAACTTATAGCTGCAATAATGTAGGGAGTTAATGTTTTTATGATACAAGCACATTATGTACACACCGTTCTTGAACGTCATTCCAATCTCTCAGAAGCCTTTCATTTTCTTTCTGCAGGTGCTCATTTTTGGCTTGCTTTTCTGAGATGGTGTCCAGGCAGTAACAAATAAGTTCTCTAATGACCTCAGCTGGGTTTGCAACTTTCTCTAAGTTGAAGGAACCAAGTCTGAACTAGGATGAAACGAAAACATGATTAGTCTTGGGAGACTATCAATACTGAGTGACCCAGTTTTAAGTACACATAATTTCTTAGGGGAAAAAAGTTTAAGTTTCAAACACTATGCATTCACCAGATACAAATGCAGTGAATAAAAATACTGGGAAAATTCCTACTTCCTTACTAAAGTTACATATAAATCAGCATATAACCTAAGAATAATCTTTTAAGTAAGTCACTCTCCCACTTCCTAACAGAAAACAACATCAACACCATAACACACTACCATCTGTTTGTACCCAGTCGCTAGGCTCAGAATAAAAAAAAAAATTATACATTAAGATTTTTAACTCTAGTTTCTGTTAATACTGATGGTAAAATGAAATAACTGACATAACCTATTTGTGAAGAAAGAATAAAATTTTGGTAACAGCTGAGAGAAATGTGAGGTTTTAGCTGATACACTTAGTAACATTCATTACTTCTTTACCAAAAACAAATAACTTATTACTGTAAAATATAAATAATAATGTCACAAGTCAAACTTTAGTACTTTTTCATGAAGATTAAGACTTATAAAACTATCTTAAATCCTTTATTATAAATATAATATAAAATAGTATAATACAGTTTTATCATAGTTATGGAATTCTGAAAGGAACACAAGTTCCCCTCCTTTGGTAAACATACTAAAACACAGTGATTTAATAATAACTATAATTATCCTTACTATTAAAATTAGAATCCTTATAACTAAAACTAGATTTATTAAATGACAATTATAATTCTATACATACCATGCCGTGTAGTTGAAGTTTAACTCAAGTAGAGCACAAATATTAACTCATCTAAACATCACCAAAATGGAACTATTATTATATCCATTTTATAGATTAGTAAACTGAAGTTCAGAGTAGTTATCTAATATATTGAAATAATAAAATCAATTATATCCTGTTACGCTGTTTCCTGACATAAGTGAGTATGCTAAATAAACAAGAGGAAGAATTAGGTTCAGAACTTGTACATAATTCTGAAGAGATTATAATGGCAAAATTGAGAATAAAAATGGGGTTTTTGTTGTTGTTGTTGTTTTGTGTTGTTTTTAGCCTCCTAGATTTTTTTTTTTTTTTTTTTTTGTCTTTTTGCTATTTCTTTGGGCCACTCCTGCAGCATATGGAGGTTCCCAGGCTAGGGGTCGAATCGGAGCTGTAGCCGCCAGCCTACACCAGAGCCACAGCAACGCGGGATCCGAGCCACGTCTGCAACCTACACCACAGCTCACGGCAATGCCGGATCCTTAACCCACTGAGCAAGGGCAGGGACCGAACCCACAACCTCATGGTTCCTAGTCGGATTCGTTAACCACTGCGCCACGACAAGAACTCCTGCCTCCTAGATTTCTATCATGGCATTCACTAATAACATATTTGTAAAATGTCATGCTTTTAAAAGAGTATTTCTAAAAATACATTATATACAGATAAAGAAATATTTAACAGTGATTGATAATTTGGGGACAAATCTTGATTAGTCAATCAACAAAACTACAAGTCAATAAAGTAAAAATTCAATGTTTGCAATCTGGGTGGAATTTTAAAAAAACATTTCAGTTAATTCCTGTAACTAAGTATCATTTGAGTGTTTAATCCAAATGCTTAATTTAGGTTTTACACACACACACACACAACTAGTTATACAAAACCAGGGATTGCATCTGAGCTGCAGATACGACCTATGCCAGTGGCAATGCCAGATCATTTAACCCACTGTGCTGGCTAGGGATGGAACCTGCACCTCTGTAGCAACCTGAACCACTGCAGTCATATATTTAAAGTACTACACAACAGTGGAAACAAAGAGAGTAAACTTGTCTAGATGAATTATGGTTACCAATTTACTTTAAATTTCAGTTAGAAAACACAGGTAGATGTCAATATTTTAGAAACCCTACGAAAAGACTTAAGTACTAAAAATTCCTAGGTGTTAAAAAGTGTTGATTTATACTTAATACATAAAAGGAAATAAAGCATATTTATATTCTTGTTTCGCAGGCACATTTTGGAGGACTGAATAGTACTGGTTTAACCACAAAGAAATGGTGTATGTATTTGTGTATGTACTTTTTTTTTGAAATCCAAGCAGATCATAATCCTTGTTTCATTTATTTTATCAACCACTCCCTGTTTCTTAACAAAAGAATGGCAATCAGATTGAGAAAAACTGTCATTTATTTCAATGAGTATACCCAGGTGTGTGTGCGTGTGTATATATATATATATATATATAATCTAAATTAAGTCATTTGTCCTTAATTCTAATTTTAATAGTAAGAACAATTATATTACTATTAAACCTTTATCCAAAAAAGGCTTAGAATCTAATGTCCAAAAACATTTGCACATAAATGCATATAATACGGCCATTTAAGAAGCATATAAGTTTAAATAGGTAAGTTTTATCTATGTCAAGAATATATAACTTGCAAGTAAATTTGAGTATTGACCTCTTAAAGTTTCTCTTCATGCAAATATACTACAAATAAAGATTTTTTTAATGTGTAGAATATCACTTTTTTGAGTCAATGAGAAGAAAAATTAAGCTCATTTTATTTTTAAACATTACATTATCAGCATAACAGAAACCCATAATTTTTCATTCTCTTTATCACAATTGACAGGTAGCTTTGACTAAGATGGACATTTTCAGAAAGGAAAAAGTTTTTCATCACGTGGAAATTTCAGCAATGTCAAATGGATAATGATCCATTTCAAAGTGTAATATTTAGGATCACATTTTGATCCTGAATATAATCAGTAAAATAGAAATGCACAGATAAATACAAGTCTAGTCCCCTAAACTTTTATCTTAAATGGCAAAGGAAAAAGGGACCAATTTTAAATACTAATAACAAGCAATTTCCAAAAATATCGTCCAAAACTTCATATTCAAAACTCCAAAAAGAAAATTCTTAATTTCGTTCTGGCCATTTAGTAAGAATAAACTTAAAATGCGGTTTCTTCTTAAGAGTAGGGTAGTATTTTTCAGTTTCTACTTTCTAATTACATTCACTAGTTTTTGGAAATTTAACAGGTGTGAACATTTGTTATTTCAAACAATAAAAATAAACAAGAAGTATCTAAGAATTCAATCCAAGAAAAAGATTTTACTTGGAATATTCAGCCGATTTTGTAGAAAAATTGCATATTGTATGAGAAAGTCCGCTGAACTTGGAATGGTTCCTTGACCCCCTTCCCTTTTTTTTTCTCTATAGAGTTAGAGTGTTATCCACGATCACAGCTTCCAGTATTACAGATAAGCTGAAAAATGCTAAATGTGTACCTATAGCTGATGCCTCTCCTGAAGTTCAGACTTCTATACACGTTTAACTCATTTTTGGAGTGATGTCACCAGCATGGCCCATCCAGCCCTCAAACTTCAAATGATAAGACAGAATTCATTGTTTCTCCCTCTTACAACTTAACCCCTCCCTGCATTTTCCACTAGATATTCACTACTCATTCAGTTATATTTGGGTAGTCTAGTGGGTGAACATGACAACTCTCTTAGCATTATAATATTTACTATATTGTTGTTGTTGTACTAGGCTAAAAGCTGCAAAGGGACAGGGGCTATATATTACTCAGATTAGTACCCCCATTCTGACATGGTTAAACATAGAATGTATTTGCTCATTCATTTATCAGACACTTTGAGTGTATACCATATGCTAGGGACTGGAGACACAGTTGTGAACGAGAAAAACAGTATGTCCACTCTCTCAGACCTTTTATTTTAATGGAGGGAATTGATAATGCCCAATGAACAAGCAACAATTTCACACAGTTATACATTCAAGGAAGAAAATAAAATGAATAATAAGATAGCGACTAGAGGGCAGAGTATCCTTAGATATAGTGGTCAGGAAACAAGTCTTGCAAAAACTGAGGGGAACAGAAATGAGACTGGAAAGGTAGGCAAGAAAACAGACCACATATGATTTTGTAGCCCACAGTAACAAGTTCAGAATGTATTCTAACAAAAAGTCATCAGAAGATTACAGGCAGGAAAATGAGTGCTTAAAGAGTACTTTGCATTTCCTCTAAAACTGTGCCCAGTTTAAAAGAAAATAATCATCAATTAGTCAATCAATCAAAGTGCCCCAATTATTCTAGCCTACTGTTATACTCTCCTCTTGAGTGTGCGCAGGTCTGATTTGCTTCTAACCAAGAGAATGTGGTAAAGGTGACACATAATCAGAATTTCAGACAAATCAAAAACAAAGAAAAAAGAAAATATACTAGGAATTTAGTTTGTAACTACATTGATTTTATAGGATATTAACTTACTCCCAGTATGAATTACAGTGTAATTCCTCCATTTAGGACCAATGCATTTCTCCATGAAGAAAAATGAGAGTTATATTTTAAAAAATTGAGTTTTTTTATGTCCTTTGGTTAAGTTTCTCATCACTTATTTTTGTTTGTTTTTATCTTCTTTTTAAAACATTTTTATTGAAATATAGCTGATTTAAAAGTTAAGTTAATTGCAGGTGAACAAAATAGTAATTTGATATTTTATGGATTATGTTCCATTTAAAGTTATTATAAAATATTGATTTATGTTCCCTGACCATACATTATATCCTTGTGTCTTATTTATCTACACCTTAAGTAGTCTGTATCTCTTAATCCCCTTCCCCTGTCTTGCTCCTTCTCCCAACCACTCATCACACTGATAACCACTAATTTCTTATCTGTACCTGTGACTGTTTTGTTTTGTTATATTCATTCATCTGTTTAATTTATAGATACCACAAGAAAGTGAAAATATACAGCATTTATCTTGCTTTGTCTGATTTACTTACAAAGCATAATACCCTTCAGGTCCACCGACGTTTTTGCAAATGGCAAAAATTCATTCTTTGTATGGCTGAGTAATATTCCACTATATCGTTGTATCCGTCTTTGTGTGTGTGTGTGTGTGTGAGTGTGTATGTATCAGATCTCCTTTATCTGTGTATGTGTGTGTGTATATCACATCTCCTTTATCCTTTCATCTGTTTATAGAAACTTAAGTTGCTACCATATCTTGGCTATTGTAAATAATTCTGCTATGAACACAGGGGTACATTTATCCTTTCAAATTAGTTTTCATTTTCTTCAGATATGTATCCATGAGTTGAATTGCTGGATGAGATGATAGTTCTATTTTTAGTTTACTGATGAACTTCCATAGTTTTCCATAGTGTCTATACCAATTGCTTATTTTTGAATCAGACTCTACATTGTAGCTGATAAGACTATGAAATAATCTGTATATAGAAATATGAACACAACTGCCTACCCAGACATTATTTTTTTTTTGTTATTCTGGATTCTTTGTTCATATCAAAAGGATTATACAGTAAATGGGAACATTAGAAATCTCGGTTTTAGAATTGCAGTACTCATATTTATTTGAAGTGGGGTGGGAATAAGCAACTGTAACCACTGTACTCAAAATAATGACTTATCCTATAAGTGATTTATAAACAAAATCTAAGGGCTGGTAATAAAGGATTTTACAAATAAGCCACAACAGAAATAACGCCAAAGGGCACAAAAAACCTCCTCTCTTGAGCTAGTTTGAATTGATGTGTCTTCTAAATATGGTTGATTACTTTAACACAGTAGCATTCCAGAGTGGCTATGACAGAGAAAAATTTCACTGGGGCTGGGATCACTGTTTGCCGTTGCTTAGCTTCTGAGGCTTCATGGAAACAATAAGCAAGCAAACACTGGAAAAAAACTTATAATATGATAAAATATCATACTATGAGATACTTAGGAAACATAACTTAATAGGACATAGTATGAAATATCATGGACTATTTATTTCTGAATTTAAACCAGGTCACCCTGTTTAGTAACAGCTGCTAAAGTCTCTCATAACATTCCATAGGAAAATTAAACTAAAACAACAGAATCTCGTATTTTCTTCCAATGATAAAATCCTGGTCTTTTGTCATTTACTACTTGGAGAAACTTAAAGCCAACCTCCACTCTCACTCTCAAAGCACTAAACTATACTTATTTGATGTAATAGCTTGATTGGTTAAAAGGCACTATATTGATATTAGAAACTTTTTGGGAAATAATCATAAATGCTTATTGTATTAACTATAATTTCATTTCCTTAATATCAGTTATCATAAACTAATAAACTCAAAACTGGTGATGTTTAAAAAAATCATGTAAGTATCAACTATTTTTAAATGCCAATTTAAATGAAATGATAAAATACAGGAGTTAAGAAAAAATGTTCAGCTTTTGAATGGTTTATGAATTTCTTTCAAAAATAATTTTAAAAAGCTTAATATTTGTCTTTTTAAACTAGGGACTAAAAATTCTTATCATATTTTGTCATTCAAAAATATTTACTAAAAATCCTTAAAAACCTTACTTGCTGTAATTTAATTAGAGATCTCTAAAATCCAAATTCCTACTTAAAATATTTATATAGACAACAAGAAATATTTACAAATTACTTTATTGACCTAGAGACAAGATAAAAAGAAATTATTAGTCTAAAAACATTAAAAAAATTTTTCAAGGTAGTTTATCTACTAGGAAAACTGCCTATAAACTTTAAAAATTAACAATTATTTATGATGAGATTGAAAAGAACTGGTGAATACAATGGATGGTAACCATGCATTTAATTAAATTTTCTTGCAAAGAAAAGTGTAAGTAAAAGTTAACATTGAGATAGTTCTGGTTTAGCTAATAGCCAACTAAGCTGTATTAGACTAACTCTCCTGGAGATAACATTTACAAACTGTTAACACGCCCCCACCCCAAAAAAAAACCCCAAACACAAAAACCTATTTCAAGGACTGGAGAAAGACAGAAAACAGGCAGCAATTAGAGAGTACTCAAACAGGATGAGATTCATGTTTATCTGACTGTGCCTCACAGGGCACTCTCCAGTCCTGGAGCTCACGTAGAACAAGTAGAAACCACACTTCCTGACTTGAGGTATCAAAGGATAGAATTCTGGGCTAAACACACACACATACACACACACAATCACACAAATAGGAGAGAAAATGTAAGAAAATTAGAGGATCAGTACAGTACAGGATGAGTTAAAACCCAATAACAGAATTAGCCAAAAGAGACATACCAACAGAAAAGGAATTGAAAAAACAGAAGAAATTCATGAACGGAAAGATTTAAATTTCCTAATGGAAAGAGTTGACTAAAGTCCTAGGACATTGGATCAAAAGAGGACTCAAAGAAAAGCACAGTATCATCAAATTTCAGAACATATGAGACAAAAAGAGAATCCTAGAAGATTACAGAGCAGTAATATAGGCTACATGTGAATTAATCACAAGGAATTAGAACAGTACTGGATTTCTACAGCAATGCTGGATACCAGAAGTCAATGAATTAATGTCCTCAAAATAATAAAGACATACTCAGAGAATATGTTTCACCACCCAATGTGATGAAATAAATCAAATTACATCACAATATTTTTCTAAGAAGAAGAAGCAGTAACATTTATTGGTACATATTAAGTTTCAGGCATTGTCAGTTCATACAGAACTCTCTGAGACTAATAGTAATAAATTCAGATTTTGAGCTCTGGATCTAAGAATAAAATGCTATAAGAAATATAAGAAATGTAGTCAATAAGTTTCTGTAGAACCCTACACAAAAACTTGAAATTTGATTAAATGTTCTTTCTTTAGTTGCTACAATTTATATGCACAAGGCAATCCACATTACAGAAAGATGAGTCAGACAGAATATCTGCTTTACATAAATGTAATAATATTTTATAAGTCCTACAATGTTAATAGATTAATTTCAGAAAACCGATACAAACTATAATACCACAACCATGAATTTTCAGTCTTTAAAAGTTCAAAGTATAAAAGTAGTCAGAGAAAAATGTCAAAATTACAGTACTAAAATTACTGTTTTCAATGAAATAATGTCATTTTTGCATGAAATACCAAGTGTTTTGTGGTAACTATGTAAATAAGTCATGTTACATAGAATAGCACCTTGCTGTTAGCAAATATTAAAACCAGAACCCTAGTCAGTTAAGTCCAAAAGAAATCAACTATTTTGGCATAATGTAGTTCTAGTTCTGTGAATTTTTTCTTATGAAGCAATCTCAAATAAGAACACTTATTCACTGCAAAAATGTGCAAGTGGTATAGAAGTTATTGTATTTTGACAGTGTAGAATATCCATTCATTCATTCAAAGGGGTGCTAAGGGATGAATCCTTAAAACTCAAGTTAGGAAGCAGTGCAAGAAGAGAGGGTAGTATTGTGAAAATACAGTGTATACAGAAATTAAAGTTATATGAAAAATCATAGCCATTGGGGCAATAATGACAGACACAAAATGCATTTTTCAAACAAATTTTTAAATAGTTTTTCTTTGACTGTATGACTCAAAGGTTTATCTTTAACTACTAGAAATGCTTTGGCATTTATGGTCATGGTTACAAGATAGTAAGGGGGAAAAAAATTACCCTTAAGCCAGTTCAGAAAACTAGAGAATGTAGACTCTTTAAAAGTTATCAGAATTTAATTTTATAAATCAGTGTTTGGCTATAAGTTGAAGAAGGAGGCCACAATGCCTGGTATGCACATATAGAGCTCCTTTTTGGAAAGGTAGCCCCAACCAATTTATTTAATTTTTAAACTGGGTAAGTAAACTTTTCAAGTTCATGGCAAGCTTTTAGAAGTTAGATAAATTCAAGTTTGCCACCCAAGTATTACTAACTAGGCCAAAGCATAAGCCAAGGAAAGTTCTAAGGGGGTGGTCAACTGCTTTCAAAATGACTTGACCTTAACTCTTCCCAAATGGATTCTATATAGTCAGTGACAGCAATCATCATATTCCATGTTCCCTTAGAATTTCCAAGGAAGTAGTGGTTTTTAAGCAAATAAATAGAAGGTGGCTCCCATAAGATTAGGTTTTTTTCCCTCAACTGGACAGAGCTAATATTCCAGTTCAGTGCACATTAGTTTTACCGGAATTAGAAACCAGGTATTACTATAGAGCCAAAAGAGGTTAGTTTTTATTCTGTGCTTATTTTCCCCTTAACCAAAATACTCTCATCCATGTAGATATTCTGAATATACTTCTACCCTCAATGGTCAACTGAATAGATCTCATCAACGGTTTTAAGAAATCTGACCAAATTGCTGTACAATCTTGAAAGATTTTCTGGATTTGACTACATACTGAAATAGCTATCTCAAAAGCAAATTCCTATTTGTTTAGCTTTTTTTTTTTTCTTTTTGGCAGTGCCTACAAATTCCTGGGCTAGGGACTGAATCTGTACCACAGCAGTGACCCGAGCCACAGCAATGACAATACCAGGTCTTTAACCACTAGGCCACCAGGGAACTCCTGTTTAGCATTTGTTTAATTGAGATTTTCATTTTTAACAACTCTATATCTTAGCAACAACTTTGTTTAATGAGCATAAATTCAGTCTACTTTAAATTTTGAGGTTGTCAAGTATAAAAATTAAATTGGTTTTAATAGCCATTTTTTAGACCTAAATGCCATATCAAAGACTGACAATTAGACGTGAATTCAAGTTTTTCTTAACACACTTATTTCTTCCTATGTACATCTTCCTCTTAGCTGAAGCTAAAAATATGAAGAAAACCAAGATATATTAACAAGTGCCCTAGAATATGAAATTCTCTTCTTTCTTATCTACATTCTAGGTACTTAAATTCCAGAACAAGATACACAAAAGATTAAATATTATCTAGATGAGGATGCTTTGCCAATAAGCTGTGATCTTGATCTCTGAACTTCAAATATTTGAAATAATACTATTGTCCAACCTGTTACCCTAATTCCCAGGTATAATATGAGTGACATTCAAAAAGAAAAAGAAAAACTACTATATAACTTCAAAGAATTGTTCATCCCCACACTTTAAATCCAAAACTTTAAGGGAATTTTTCACCAAATCCAATATGTACATTAAAGGCACAAAGAAATAAAAGTTTCCCTGCCCAAAGAGACTCTTGTAAAGAAGTATTCATTATATGGCATGAGAAGTGTTATTTTAAAATGCATGCTCACTGAATTATGTTCAGTAATTTTCATAAGCACATCAATCTCAGAATAGATAAGCACATTTTGAGGATCACAGTAGTAGCACTATGAAATTTTAATGATTATATCAATATATAGGACCATAATCAGTCCCTTAATAACAAGACTGGCAATAGCTAGTGCAATGGTTATATTTATGTGTCAATTTTACTTGGATGCCCAGAGTGGTTAAACATTTTTTCTGGGTGTTTCTAAAAGAAAATAGCATTTGAATTAGTGGACTATTAGCAGACTGCCTGTGCCATTGTGGGTGGGTACCATTCAATCAACTGAGGGCCAAGAAAAAAGCCAAAAAACAGAGGAAAGTTAAATTCACTTTCTGCCTATCAACCTGAACTGCAACATAGGGTTTTCCCTGTCCTTTGTGCTTCTAGTTCTTAGGGCTTAAGACTTGGACTGGAATCTACAACATCAGCAATCCAGCTATGAGGCATTTGAACTATACCACCGACTTTCCTGGGTCTTCAGGTAATGAGACCCTCAGCCTCCATAATTGTGTGACAAGATCTTATAACGTATCTTTATCTACATATAGAGAGGTAAATAGATATTTTATATAGGAGGTATTTTTCCCCCTCTGGGAAACTATAATACAGGTAGTACATCAGCCTTACAGAGCCTATGTTTAGGTCCTAAAGATAACTCATCTCCCAAAGGCACCCACTGTGCCTTGATCATCCTCTGGTCAATTCAATAAAAAAAAAATTGTGAAGAGTAAGAACTACATTTATCCAGGCCTTTTTTTTTTTTTCTATTCATGAGTGTGATTTGAACACTATAAATAACAAAATAAAGAAATACTGGAACAATATCTAAAAATAAAATGAGAGAATATCAGAAATGATGACAGTCATTGGAACAGGCAGATAAAAACTTCTTGTAGACAATTCATGTCATCACTATGACATATCAATGAAAAAGGGAGTAGTCTAGAATGTTTTGAACTTGAGAGATCAACACAGAAACAGAATCACAAAAAGAATTTGTTCAAAATTTTACTGAGAGAGAAAAAGAGCAATGATGCAAATTTTTCCATTGTTTTTGTCTCATCAGTGAGTAACCTAGAAAAACCACCCTGTCTTGGATTAAATCTGATTTCCCTCTCATTGCCAACAACAATCTATGATTTTGTTTTAACATGAGTATCTACCTCTAATTCCATGTAAAAATGCTTCTGTGGGATACTAGAGAGAGAGATTTTTAAACAGTTCAGTATGACTTTTCTGAAAAACAGAAATAAAATTTTCAGAAACAAATCCTAGCAAGACTAAATTTAAATAAATAAAACACTACAAACTTCATCCTTTTAGATTTATGTATGTTCAATAATCTTATTTACATTTTCATGTTTTAATTCAATCATAAAAACTACGGTGGAAATTCTATTTATCACCTATACTTAATTCTTCAAAAACAAAATGTATCATTCTCAAAAAACACCTTAAAGAATCATAGTTTAAAATTCCCTTTAATGAATAGCAATAGTTAGGAGACCTACTTAAAAAAGTTGTATTAATTGATTGACGAATGTCAACAGACAGAAAAACTTTCAGTAGCTTGCAAAGAAAGGAACTAGAGCCACTGGAAAACCTTATTTTCTCTATGTTCTAAACATATAACACTGTAAATGGAGTCCCAATTCTTACACTCTAATCAAAGAATAAAAGGAACAAGGCATTCGTAATGTGGAATGGGTTTCCACCATCACTGCCACCATGACAGCACTGCAATGGATTATTCTATCTCAATCAAAATGACACTGCTGATTAATTTTTGGTAGTCCATAAAGTTATAAAATTTTCAATAGTTCTAGAGAGCTGACACCTACTTTTGTCTGTATTGTCTTTTTAGCAATTATATGAATATATAAAATCACTATGTTGGTGTGAAGGTATAACCAGCACCATTCAAATCAATTTCACTGAGTTCTTGGTATGTGTTAGAAATTGTTAGGGAGGAGTTCCCATCGTGACTCAGGAGAAACAAATCTGACTAGCATCCATGAGGACACAGGTTTGATCCCTGGCCTTGCTCAGTGGGTTAAAGATCCAGAGTTGCCATGAGCTGTGGTGTAGGTTGCAGACACAGCTTGAATATGACATTGCTGTGGCTGTGGGGTAGGTCAGTGGCTACAGCTCTGATTCAACCCTTAGCCTGGGAACCTCCATATGTCATGGGTGTGGCCCTAAAAAAAAAGAAAAAAAAAAAAAGAAAAGAAGAGAAATTGCTAGAGGCTGAGAATGAAAGCATAAACAAAGCATACTTCCTGTCCTTATGGAACTCATATGCTGGCAGAAGAAACTAGTCAACTAACAGACAATATGATTTGAAAAGTATGAATGGGATGAAGTTAGGAAAAATGATAAATTTCATTCTAAGACACATAGTCCTTATTCTCCAGATCAGAGCTTATAAAATCACTATCTTCAGGGGCTATGTAAATAAAGTGAATGAACAAAGGCGATGGCGCTGGCAAACTATACACAGCATTTCTTATCTACAGAGGCAGCCACTAGTAGTAATAGTAGGAGGAGTTGCTTTATGGAAATGTGAGCCAGCTTACTCAGATTTCTAACTTTTCAAAAAAGGCCAGAAATCTAGATTTTTAAGTATAATAAGCTCCTGATTTTAATTCTTGGAAACTCATTTAAAGTGTTTTCTGCAGTTAAGAGTCAAACATATCATGTTTACAGCCCATAGCTAGTCATCTGTTAAAGGCAAAAAGGTGAGATTTCCAATGATTTTTAAGCAGAATAATGTGATCAGATTTGTGTTTTAGATATGTTCTCTGGTAGTAGATGGGAGTGGGGAGAAGCAGAGACAGGAAGATCAGCTATTTGGAAAATTTCCTGCAAAAACAAAACAAAACAAACAAACAAACAAATAGTGGACTTAAGCCTAAGCCATAGAAAAGTGCAGAGAGATTAACTTGAGTGGAAAGAATTGAGAAAAAGGCAACATATAAGTTGAAGGAAAGGAGCAAAAGGAGTGGAGAAAATGAGCTAACATGAATGAAAGTCAAGCTGAATTTATGTTTTAGCAACTTTGGTTTCATTAAGCTTTACCCATATTCCTATGAGGCACAAAATGATTCACTAAAAAGAGAAATAACTTGTGTTATATAAAATCTTAAGTTATATACCAAAGGAGTTGGACAGTTACAACCAGGCTTTCAGAATGTACCCCCATAAAAAGACTGTAGAAGAAAGCAGATAGATGCAGCAGACTCACAAGATACAAGGTCACTATTTCATTGGTAGTTAACAAGAAAATGTTATCAAGCAACTTCTGAGAATTTAACACCTTCAGAAGGTTCTAGACTGCCAACAAATATATCTTCAAGTTTCTCCATTTTTAGTAAAATAAATGACTAGGTTTCTATTGAACCTCTGAAAAAGAAAGCAAGTATGTATGACAAAAGAGTAACATATATATCATAAAATTATTTCAGAAAGCATTTTAATAATATGGTAGAAATCAAAGTTATGAAAGAATGACAGTTATTACTGCAGTCCTTGTTGGCATTTAATCACTTAGCCTTTTGAAATCACTCTGTTTATAGTCATACATACTGTCTGGTTTCCACAGTAATAAACACACAGCCTGTTTATTTTAAATATTCCATCCTGAAATGAGAAGGACCTTTTTTCTCAAACTTACCCTGCCCACTAACCAAGATCCCAAGCCAAAAAGAACATAGGAGACCAAATGTGTAAAAGACAAATAAGGTCCAATATGAACATTATCCAGTCTTTACATTTAGAGAAGAAAAATGTTAAACTCCAGCTGTTCTATCTTAATTGAAGAACAGCTCACATTGGCCTAGTCTTTGCCTCCTGAGGGACACAAGTGGCCTGTGACTCAACATGTCCATTTTGTTCATTTTATGTAAGTACAGCACTTGCTTTATGTTTCATCTTTCTCTTATAAATGTCCAACACTCTTTAGATTAAAAGTGAACGTCTACTCCAAATTTAGGAATATAAGGAAATCAATCTCTAAGAAAATGGTATTTAAAATTTAGATTTGTCCTTGGCTAAACAGTTTCAAGAAGGTATTCTTTGTTATCCAATCAGCATATAAGTACTTTGCTTTAAATTTAGCAAAAAATAAAATCATCCACAATTTTAAAAAAGAAATGAACTATGAAAAATGACTATTTTACAGAAAAACTGGAAAATAAATCTGAAACATATTCTTTTAAAACAGAAGCATAAAAATAGATGTTCAGTGATAATAAGGAAAATATTAAAAACAATTATGTTTGGCAAATTTCAACTCTAACTCAAAACAATTCAACACATCAAATCATCACACCCACCACCAGCTCTCTTGGATTTATCCCTCCTTGGTCTCTCACCAACCACTGCTCCAAAATGGAAGATGCTCTCTAAGTCAACTGTACTACAGACAGCCTGGACCTCCCTTCATCATCACCCTGAGAAGACTCTTTGAGGTACACCCAGTTTCTGAGATCAGGGCATGGCATGAGTTGAAAGCTTGGCTCAACAAGCGTCAATCATTGCTAAAACATGCATTCAAAACTATGCTCTTTAGCTTCAAGTTCAGATATGCAGTGTTCTGGCTGCTGTTCAATGTTAAACATTTAATAATCTTTCTTTAGGTTTCTTCTAGGGCCTGTGAATTTTGTGCATGTGCTTTATATTTGTGGGAGAGACAATCTATTTGTAACTAAGTTGTTACAGAAAACTAGAACTGTTACGTTAATTCTCCCCGTTAGAAGTCCTTTGTGGCCTAGTATGTAGTTAAATATTACCATGTTTTAGTAAAGTAAGCTTGAAAAAAATGTATGCTCTGTAATTGTTAGATAAAATGATATATACATATTTATCCATCTACCTATCTACCTACGTATCTATTTCTCCATCCATCCGACCATCCATTAATCCAAGAAATCTTGTTAAAATGCACCATTCAGATTTTCAATTGTCTTGCTATTTTCTCAATGGCTTAATATATTGATTTCTGAGAGAAGTGTTTTTAAAACTTTCAATATGATTTTGGATTTTTAAATTTCAACTTGTAATTAAGTCAATTGTTGCTTTACATATTTTGAGATTATATTGTCAGGTGAATATAGGTTCTCAGAATTACTATATTTTCCTAGTCATTTGGTCTCCCTTATTTCTAGCAACATTTAGTGGTTTAGTGTATCTTTAGTATGATAATAAAATTCCCTCACAAACTATATTTTGAATAATATTTGTCTGGTATATGTTCTCAACCTTTATGATCCTTATGTTTCAGATGTGTTTCTTATAAACAGTATAAAGTTAGATTTTACATTTTACAGAATGTAGAATCTGTCTCTTAACAGAAGAGTTTATATTCACATAATTCATTTACCACCTTATTTCTACCATCCTTGTTTCCCTATTTTCTATGTAGTTATATTTTTCTGTCTATTTTGCTATGCTTCATATTCCTTTAAAATATACTTAATCATTTCGAATATGCTTACTCTGTGTTATATTACTATATTACTTCATATTTTGTGGCTATAACACTCCTTTTTATTGTGGTTGTTGACCGTATCATGTTATTCATGTTATACAATTCGTTTAGGCTGGAGTTTTTATTTTGAACGTATCTTCAGAAAGGATATTCTTTCCATAAGATTCCCATCTGCATGGGCTTTGCACTAGCTTCTAAATAGCTTAGTATTTGCTTTTGCAAGAATTTGAGAAATTATTTATGACAATCTCTTGGCTTGAGATCCCTGTGCTTGTGGGGATAGTATAAATGATCCCATTCAAAAATGTGCAAAGAAGGACCCCTCTCTCCTCACCCTTGCCCTGTCTCCTGCAATAAATCTCTATCATTCTATCACCAAGTAGACATTAAATTCAAGCCCCTAGAACTTGTATACCAGCCAAGTGACCTCTCTGGCCAATGCAGCCTAACTCCAGTTTCAAGTTATCTTTTCACTTGTCCCCTGGAGATTTTACCTCTTTTTTCTTGCCTCAGCATTTATAAGGTACCTGGGATGGGATGAAGGATAACATCACAGGTCAGTCCTAGAAATCCTTATAACAATTTTCTAATATCTCATATTACTTTTGTGAATATCATTTGGTGTTTACTGACTGCTTAGCTCAGCACAAATGTAATGACAAGAAGGTCGTGTCTGTCCACTTGAAGTTTACAAAAGGTCTGAGGATTATCCATCACTGTCCTTAGTGATTTCAACATCCAGTATTGCTACTATTCAAGTTTTCTATCCAAGACATAAAGTCGTCTAATTCCATAATGTCTTCTTCATAATATTTTAAATTAAATCAAATAAAATCAATTATTTCTAGTGATTAGCCTAATTATAAACATGTTTATCGCCTCCAGACATGCTAAGAGATTTTTTTTAGTAAGAATATATCCTTAGAGAAATTAATTTTATTCTTATAGGTTATACTTAGATAAGAGGGTTATCTCACAAGGCCCTGAATCAGGAAACTTTCATATTTGTTTTCATTTTGAATTAAAAAATGATAACTAATTCTCCACTTTTGTTCAAAGTCTTAAAGCTCCAGATGCTCTTTTATAATAGGATTATCTTAAATCCCTGATTAATCAGATAATAGTTTCTTTAGCATTTCACATTATTTAGAGCCTTCAGAGAAAAAATATTTTGATTATTTAAAATTAACTAAACATATCAAAATAAACCCATCAAATGAAACACAATCATAACTTATGTGTCCTCCATAAAGCAAACTCATATTCCTAACAAGTTTTATTTTGTCAGCTACAATTCTAAGAGTTTACTCCTAATAATTTCTTATAGTCCTTTTTTTTTTTTTGGTCTTTTTGTCTTTCTAGGGCTGCTCCCATGGCATATGGAGGTTCCCAGGCTAGGGGTCTAATCAGAGCCATAGCCACTGGCCTATGCCACAGCCACAGCAATGCAGGATCCGAGCCACGTCTGCAACCTACACCAGAGCTCAGGGCAATGCCGGATCCTTAACCCACTGAGCAAGGCCAGGGATTGAACCCGCAACCTCATGGTTCCTAGTTGGATTCATTAACCACTGAGCCACAATGGAAACTCCAAATTTCTTATAGTCTTTAACAAAATAAAACCAATCTGATTCATAGATGCATTCTTATTTAGCTTGGGAGAAGATATCAGAGACTGAAATATTTTTAAAAGAAATACTTCAGTACAATATGTTACATGCCCAAAATATGTACCAAACTATAAAATTTTTTAAAATTTTCTGTCCTTGATCTTAGTATAATATCTAAAAAGTAATGATTTTTGACTTTTCAAAACAATGGTTTATTGAAAATATTATTCTGTAAAACAGGTATAACAAAAATTTCTCTCTCAATTGTAACTTTAATATGTAAAGTTCACTCATAGGCTCTGTTGACAGAATAAAATCATTATATATGTTACTATTTCAAATTTCATGGTAATTTAGATAGTATAAAACTGAGATTTTTTTTTCTATTTAGTAAATTCTTATATAGATGGTGGGGGCTATCATTAGGATGGATAAAACTTCCTAACACTTAAAATTTCTTTCTGAGAATCAGGTAATTTTTTTAAAGTATCCTTTAAGCTAACAATGTTTTTAATCTGTGTTTTTGCTTTGTTTCATGTTAAAAAACCATAATACTCTCTGTTATAGAATTTATTTAAAAATTCCAAAAAGGAGATCTTTGATATGCTGGCTTAATTTTCTAAGACCTTAGGAATTCGCATTTACAAAAACATAAGTTCTTCCACTAGCTCCTAACATTTTCAAAGCCACATAGCTCTCAAGAGACATGTTTCAAATATATTTTGTTACAAGATAAGAGTATTTTCAATAGTCACTAAAATTTTCTTTCTGATTTGATGACCATTTTTCCAACAAGACACAGTATTTTGAACACATCAAAGCTTTCTGTAATGATAACTACAAAACAAAACCTCATATTATATGTGGATAAGTAGGCAACTCTCCCATCCAAGAATCTGTGATGCAAAATTAAAATTCATAGTTACAGAAAAGTACTGACATTATCTGCCACAGACCCTTAGGGATTGCCCATGATTTGGATATTAAAGTTATAAACATTAGAAGTCTACCAATATAATTCATGATTTAAATTTTTTACTTTTGGTCTTCTCCCTGAATTAATTTAAATTACAATGCTTTATTTTGTCTTACAATGCTCTGTGCACAGGTATACAATTACAAAAATGTGTCCATTAAGACAGTTTCATTAATAAAATTCAATCCCCAAATCTGGCAATGTTGATGAGTAAAGAGGTATCATCAATCAATATTAATGAATCAGTACAAAGACAATCTAAAAGACCAGCCTTATTTGAGACGCTTCCTAACTCTTATTTATTCAAAATTATCTTTCCTTCAGACTAATAAACAACTGAGAAATCCAAATGCCTGAAAATATGCTACTGTAAAAAGGGCTGACACCAGACCTGAGAGACTCCAAAACAGCAGCAGAGACTATTTCAAAAGCCACAGATGTCCACCACATGACAGTTAACATGCTGACGATGATGTGATGAAAGTCCTCTATCCTCATTGTATTCATCATAAGGTGTGAGTAGCCATCTGTTCTTTATTTATGTTTCTAGAAACCCAGTAACTTTACAGATGTATTCAAATGGAAAAAACATGTATTAAAAACAAAAAGGAGACAGTTATAAAATGACACAGTGGCAAAATGTGTGATACATTTTAGTAGGTATAAAACTAAGAGTTAATCAAAAGCCTTCCAAATACATGTCTCCCTTTCTTGGTCAAGAAGCAAGGCAGCTGAAGAAGTGGTCAGGAGTTTACTGAAATTGATAAATTCTATAAACCCTATTATTACAAACTGAGTGTCATTAAAATAGGAGTCCAAAAATGGGAGGAAATAAAAGCAATTTTACTTTTAAACCCGATCAACTAATGAGTAGTCAAGTGAAGTTTAGGTAGTTCATAGTCATTTAGGTTAAAATGACAACAGCAAGCAAGGTAACCCAACATAAGAGGGAACTGGTATCCTTATTGGAGAAAATAAATGAACTTAAACTTTATGTAAGTATTTGGCTTCAGTGGCTACTCAAAAAGACTAAATAAGGTTTAAAGGCATATGCCAAACCAGAACTTAAGATAGGAGTGCCAAACATTTGCTGGTATCAAAAAGTCAAAAGTAACACAATTATATAAAATTATGAGTCCAGATGCAAGGACAAGATACAAAATGTACTTTATTTATTAAAGTAACTTATGCTTCTAATAGAAAAGACAAATATACATTCCTTTTTTTTGACTGGGTCTCTTTGCTGAACAGTAGAAAACTGACAGAACACTGTAAACAACGATAATGGAAAAAATAAAAATTATTTTAAAAAAAAGACAAATAAACAAATACACTGAGTGAAAGAAAGGATGGTACTTCATGAGTAACCTAGAAAAACACACTGCTCTATTAGCATCTAATTCTACTGCAGTTAAAAAAAAATGCAAACAAGAGTTCCTGTCCTGGCTCAGTGGGTTAAGAACCCACTAGAATCCATGAGCACGCCAAGTCGGATCCCTGGCCTCACTCGTGGATCCAGCAATGCCATGAGCTGTGGTATACGCCACAGACAAGGCTAGGATCTGGCAGTGCTGTGGCGTGCACCAGCAGCTGCAGCTACGATTCAACCCCTAGCCTAGGAACTTCCATATGCCACAGGTATGAACCTGTAAAGAAGCAAAATAAATAAAATAAAATTTAAAAATAATGCAACTGATTTTGATTGACATGAAATAAATGGAAGTTGAGAATATTAATAAATGTTAAGGAGTTCCCTAGATTTCTTCAATCAGGTATTGTTTTTATTTTCTTATCTACTAAACAGTATCATTTGTAATCACAGGGGCACTTTTTAAGGTAAAAAATTTCTTATTATTTCATCCAATAAGAATAAAAAGAACCAAGAATATACAATAGCACTTACTAAGCTATGTGCCGCTCTGTGTATCAGTTTCCTCATCTATAAAACATAGATGTGATTTAAGAATTTGATCATGAACTGAAAGCAGCTTGATAGCTGCTGTACTATCACAGGCATAGGCTTTCTCCTTTGTGTCCTCTCAAATAATATGATAATCTCTGATTGATACAATTCAAATGGCAGACCCTACCAAAGTTAATCTTTTACAGGGCTCAGAAATATAATTATTTGATAAGTTTAATTTTTTATTTAACTTTAGAAACAGGATTTGGGAGATAAGATTCAGAGACACTCCTACTTTGTGTTTATTTTAGAAAATTTAGTTCATGCCATACAGAAATGAGAAATATCAAACATTAAATTTAAACATCAGGAACTCTTCTAAATGTTTACACTTAATAAATTATTGATTTAACATAAAATTATACATCTTTACAATTGTTTAATGTAAAATTTTATGCATTTCTAATCATAAAATTAAGCATTTATGATTATAAACAGAAGCTCTGATAATATTCATAGTGCATTATAGGTGATGATATGATCTGATAACTCAAAATTTTAAGAGGTAAGATAAAAGAACATATATTTTCATCTTATCAGGGTATCTCTAGAACTGTATGTGAACTCTTATTTGAAAATAACATCAAAAGTCTAAGTTTGAAGCTTTTCGCAAATGTGAATTTTGCCACCAAGAATGCTTCAATGAATTGTTCCAGAAGATATTTGTCTATTATATATTTTTAATTTCAATGTTCTCAGATTTTCTACTTCTCCCTCCCAAGTTTTCATGACTAGAGAATAACCCCTATATTTTCCAAACAGGAAGACATTGATGAACTAGAAAAGTGATTAAACCTGTGTGAAATAAGTTTACAGATGATCGCAGCAAAAAAAAAAAAAAAAAAGTCTTTTACATACACACATACATTTGTCATGCTGGAACTATATTATAATAGCATCTTCACCAAATTTCCTAAATTTAAATATATCTTCTTTCAGTGTGATGTTTCAGTCAGGTGGCAGTGTCCTGGAATATTCATGGTTGCCTCTCAAATTGAATGCACTAGCACTTTGGGTCAAACATTTATAATGCCTTCAAACTATCTCACCTTCTCCAACTACTCTATCTAAACAATTAAAAGTCCCATTAGGTTATAAATTCTCCAAAGAAAGAGAATTACCTGCCCTACAAATACATCAGAATATGATTTGGAAATATAAGCAGCACTGAAATGTGTAATCATTATTTTTTCAAATAACGAAAGTATGAAAAAATTTTAATAAATTTGAGAAGCTTCAAAACATTCTGCTACCTTAAAATTAATTATTATGTTCATATTCTCCACGTACTCCTCCACTACTTTTCCTTCTGTTTACATATCTCAGAATTCTGTACTAACAAAAATTCCATAAAACTTAACAAGTTATAGAAATATAATTTCCAACATATATTCTATCTTGATTTGTATGGCTGGGGTGCATACAGCTTAGGCTGTTACTGATGGTTCTGTCACAGTGGTGTATATCACTTGGAGAAGTAAAGAGATCTGGTGAGTGATGTAAAAGGAAAATTATAAAAGGAATGAACATAACTATACCAATTAAAAAATAAATATTTTGTATGTTTTGCTCAATTTGTATACATAAGATTAGTTCTTTGTGATTATCAGATTTTCTATTTCACAACTAAAGGAAAAAGCACAGTTCCTTCAGCAAAACTGGGCAACTTTCCTTTCTGTCTCCCATGATTAAAATCAATTACAGTTCTCCAGTATCATATGCAATAGTCTTATGAAAATATATTTTATTTATTATGAATCATGAGACAAACATCAAATTGTCTTTGCCCATTCATAAATTACTTCCCCCTACTTTTCCTCTTTTGTTTCTCAAAATTCATGATGACATTACTACCATCTTTGCATGAAATAACTGTTACTTTGTATATGTTAGGTGAATTATGTTGGTTTTAATATATCCAAGATAAAGTCTCTTTTGTAGATTGACAGCAATCTAACATTAATCATCAATATAAAATCCTTTTACATAGTTACTGGAATATAGACAATGATTCTTAAACAATCCAGAAAGAGACCTAATCCCTATTAAATGTCATATGTGGAGTGGTTGTTTTAATTAAAAAGAAAACAAGAATTCTTTTTAAATGGAAAAAAAACTATTAGATCATCTAATCCATCTTTTGTCATATACTTCTTCCGAGCATAATAGACCATTTCAGAAGATAGTGTGTTAGTCCTTCACTTGATTAAAATATGATTATTATAGAGGAGTCATATCTATATTTACAAAAACTTTCAAATTGCATTTGAATAATTAAACTCTTCACTGTATAATATACTATCTACCTAAACAGACATTCTTGAAAAACAGCTAACTGGATGGACAACAAATTTCAAAAAAAGATTGGTGTTTTCCATCACAGAATATCCAAACTTTGGGAGTGTTGTGTTTTTATTAGCAATTTTCATTTATGCACTAGTAGCATTATTATAACCTTCTCTTTATTAAAAATTTATTCATGTTCTTATATTTTATGTAACAAGGAAATATTTAAATCCATACTTCTTAGCATAGATTTAATATTCTATTAGAAGTATGTGGCTATAGGCCAAGAAAGTGGCCACAGCAATCTACGTAATCAACCTAGCACATAAAGTGAACACTTAAGCATTTTGAGAGTGGAAAATTTTTCTTAACATTAAAATCATCACAATTGACATAACACTGTAAATCAACTATACTTTATAAATAAATACATAATTGCAAAATAAAAAAAAAAAAAACCCTAACACAAAAACAAAAACCCGTCATAGGTATAATACAAGAGAGAATAGCAAAGTCATGGGCATATTTTAATTCCATTTTTAACTGAAATAATGCAAATATGTAATTTAAAAACTCAAAGAGTTCTACAAGATTTATAATGAAAAAGCCTCATCCCACTCCCACACCCAGATTCCAGCTCCACAGAAGCATCCCCTTTCATGCTTTTAGCTACTTTCCATAACTTGTCAATTTTAGCTACTCACTCATTATTTCCTTTAGTCTTTCTTCCATCTCTTCGCCATGCAAGACGTGGATTTAACTTACCGCTCCTCGCCTCTAATTCACTTTCTCTGCTTCTATTCATTCATCACAGCTATATTTTTAATAAATCATTTCAGTGTTTACATAATTACATAATGTGTAAAACTGTTCATGGATGAACTATGTAATATACTACATTCTATTATTTTCTTTCTTGTACAACTACAGTTCACACCTGAACAACACAGGTTTGAGCTGCATGGGCCCATCTATACAGTACTATACAGTCTTATTTATATAAAGTGCAAGAACAAAAACACTAGTCTATCATCAAAGAAATCAGAAGGGTGGTTGCATATACGGGATGGGGATAGAGTGGATAAGGACACAAGAAAATATTCCAGGGTGATTGCTAAGGTTCTGTATCTTGACTAAGGTGGTTGTCACACAGGTGTATAAATCTTCAAAATGCATCAAGCTGCACATTTAAAATCTCTGCATTTCATTGCATCTAAATTTTACCAAAAAGAAAGAGGAGAGACTATATATACATGTGTGTGTATCTCCAGCTAGTAAAATGACCAGAAGTTTGGCCTTAAGATTAGTGATACATTTAATACTGAAGGTTATATGTACCTTAAAATAGATTCTGTTGCAACAATTCACATTTTACCAAATAAATACTGAGGGGTTTAGTTTTAGATATCAAGTCGTAGAGCTGAGAGATACTCTCTAGTTTCAACATTTTTTTTTTTTTCCTTTTAGGGCCACACCAGCAGTATATGGAGGTTCCCAGGCTAGGGGATGAATCAGAACTGTAGCCGCCAGCCTACGCCACAGCCACAGCAACGTCAGATCCAAGCAGTGTCTGTGACCTACACCACAGCTCACGGCAATGCCGGATTCTTAACCCACTAAGCAAGTCCAGGGATCGAACCCTCAACCTCATGGTTCCTAGTCAGATTCATTTCTGCTGAGCTACAACTGGAACTCCAACATTTTCTTCAACTAATAAAAACTAATATTTTAGTAAGATTCATTGATACATTAGATCTCTTCACTTCCTAAAAGTGTTATTTCACCAAGGAACTTAATTTGATGTACAAGTTAGTATTTCTCAGAAACAACTTCTGAATATTTTTAAAATACGTCTCTAAGAATACATTAATATGTTAATGCTCAAGAAATACTGTAACCTTTTAAGAGTAACTACCATAGCCTAGGTAAAAAATAGGATGTTCCCATGGCAGTGCTCAAACTGCTTAACATTTATTATTTTTACATTTTATATGTTGTTTAATACCAGTTCACCATTAACACATTTTCATTTTATAATGGATAACCATTTTTACAAAGAAACAGTTTTTGTATATAATGCTGTGGGTTGCAAAAACAAAAACAAAAAAAACCTGTTTTGAGCTATTAATTTATGAATTTTGCTCTCTCACTAATTGAGTTATTTTCCACAGAGATCTTTTGTGGTATACAGGATTTGAATTTGTGTCTTAGAAAATAAATTATTATACGACACAAATTTGGAAGCACAACAATATAAATTCTTTAATACCAGCGATACATTCAGAACCACAGGCATTTTGTTATTTTCTTCATTGGGGATTTTAATTTTATCAGTTGGTTTTAATGGTTTTATTAAGTTTTTTCCAACTACACCAAAAATACATTAAAAACACTAACTTAATACACTGCTAGTTTTTTAGAAAAATTCTACTTATACCCTACATTATCCACTAAAAGAACAATAGTTAGAATGTTGTGGCAAAAAGAATGTAAAGAGCGTAAAACTAAGCCAGAAATGAGCAATTACATGAAACATACAATGTAAAGACAAATATAGTAATTAGGACTGGATGTCTGTTAGGTAATTATTATTTATTCAACTAAATGAAATGCTGTAACTTGGTAAAGCGAAAATACCACAGTAAGTATATTTAAGTTGTTTTAGGTGACACTGATATGAACTCATATCTACATATATAAATGATATAGAAAAAAGGATTTCATAATATATACTCAAAATTAAATGAGATAATGTATATCTGATAGGAACCTTTCAGTTATTCTGCCATAATCCCCTTTTCTTCCATGTTCATATTCCATGCATCAAAATAAGAAAAGTATGAGTATTCCTAAACATAAAACATTCATGTCATTCAAAAAATAAAAATTCTTATTTATTAAGACTACCCCTAAGTGTATGTAATTTTAAAAAAGTACTATGTAGAAATTACTATTACTAGCTTTCAGGTCTTCTAGAAATCTAAGACTCACATGTACTGTGTGAATCATTTCATAAAAGATGTTTTGTTTTCTATACAATGAACAAATCACCTTGAAACAAATGTATAAATAGGAGTGGGGCAAAAGACAGGATGAGTAAAAGGAAAAAAATAGAGTGGTTTAAAAGTCATTACTACAATAACAATATAAATTTGAACAAAGCAAAACATTTTCTTAAAGGGCAATCTATCAAATGATGCAATAATCTCCCAAGGAATGCAATGAAATCCCCATCACTTAAGCAGCATTACATCTGAGAACTAGCCCAGACAAAGCACTTGAGAAAATCCCACCTGGATCAGACCATTATTGGCAAAGGAACTGCTTTGATGAATGTCTTAAATTTTCAACTATGTTTGTCATTCAAAAGGCAAAGACAATAAGTTACATTCCCTGAAAAATACATTTGTAAATAAATGTTGCCTGAAGACTTCATTTCAAAACAAAGGTTGTATCCTTCTCAGCTTGCCCTTCTAAAAATTCTGCAATGAAATACTAACAGTCCTCTGGCATGGAATATATTTCATTCACAACTGGCTTATAAATTATAATAACTGGTTCTATTAAGTCTTCTATTTTAAAGCTACCAATTTCCAGAAAGCATTTAACTAAAGCGAATAAAATTAACATGTAAAAGACACGAAGATTACAGTTCATATTGCCTGTGTAAAGCTAGAAAAAAAGAGCTAAAATAAAAATAGCTTTAAACAAAATATCATAGAAATTCCTATTTTTTAAATGATTTTTGAAATAAATGTCTTAAAAAGGTTTTTAACTTTTTTCTTTGAACTACAATGAATATTGACACTAAAATTATGCAAATGATTTTAAAGTATTCTACATGCTAAATTTCTATTAATAATAATCTAATCATACATATTCTTTTAGTGCAAATAGTACTTTCAGGTGCCTTTTTTAATGTATTGGAAAAATGCCTAAATTATGATCATCTAAGAGCTGCTTCCTGATGTCAACTCTACATAATTCTAGTATATGCTAGCTTAAAATGAATCTTCACATGCTGGAATTAAATCCATTGAGGATAGAGTTAGAGACTTAATTAATATACATTTACTTTGTACTTTATGTATAAAAAAATTAGTTTCCAATTTCACATCACATAAGATCATATAAAATTAATGCTTGGAAACCCCTTTGTTAGTGAATACAGGAGAGGCCAGTGACCGGTATGTATGGAGCAATTATAAGTTTCGTATACCACTTGCTTGACTACAGGGACTGAGGGAAAGCTTTCTATATGTGACAAAAGTAATATTTTGCTATAGTATTTTAGTCCTTTCATTTTTAGAAATACGTCAAAGTATTCTCGTCAGAGTTTAATGAGGACTCCCCCAAGGAGGTCTAATTGAAAATTGACTCTAGTGAACTTCTAGCAAGTAATATCTGACAGCTTTGTTTTCAGTAATTTAATTTTTTAAGACTTTCTTTTTTAGAATAGTTTTAGGTTCATAGCAAAACCGCAAGGAAGGTACAGAAATGCACAGCCCCCACACATGCATAGCCTCCCCCATTATCAACATACTCCACCGTCTGATGCACCACAGCTTATTTATCCATTCACCTGCTGAGAAACATCTTGGTTGCTTCTGACTTTTGGCAATTATGGATAAAGCTGCTATAAAGAGCCTTGTGTATGTCTTTGTGTGAACGTAAGTTTATAGCAGCTTTATTTATAATTGCCAAAACTTGGAAGCAACCAAGATGTCCTTCAGTAGGTGACTGGATAAATAAACTGTGGTAATGTAAATTTCAAACAAAGAAACAAACTGTTACTTTTACAAATGTGTGATTATTATAATACTGAATATGCTTGTTTAAACTATATCCATTTTCTTCCTCGTTTCTCAGCCCTGAAGCTGAGAATTATTTGTTTTAAAGAATGAGTGAAGGGGTGAAAAAGAGAATTTTGGACAACTTGAGAACATCAGCCTGAGTACAGGAAAAAAAAAATTTTTTAAATAGTGTGATTTCTGGATAGACCGCATGCATGTAATCTGGATATATAAAAATCTATAAGACTGGGAATGATAAGAGATGAAAGGGGATAAATACACAGGCCAGATAATGGTACCTTAAAGGTTATGTGGGAGTTCCCGTCGTGGATCAGCGGAAACAAATCCAACTACGAACCATGAGGTTGCGGGTTTCATCCCTGGCCTCGCTCAGTGGGTTAAGGATCTGGCATTGCTGTGGCTCTGGTGTAGGCCAGCAGCTATAGCTCCAATTAGACCCCTAGCCTGGGAACCTCCATATACCGTGGGTGCGGCCCTAAAAAGACAAAAATATTTTAAAAATTTAAAAAAAAAAAAAAAAGAAAAAAGGCTGTGTGAAGAAGCTTGAGTCATTATCTGTAGAGGACCAAGACGCACTTCATAGTTACCTCTTGACTTAACAATTTGTAAAGTTGATAAGAAATCACTTACATAAAATAATCCTAAAAATAACTCATAGATTGCCTATAATTAAATATTTAATAAATGCCTACATAACAGGCTCAAAAAAATGGGCTCCCCAAAGTACAATGACTTCCTAGTCCCTGGAACCTGTAAATATTAATTTATGTGGCAACAGATGTGATTAAGTTAAAGGTCTTGACAGAGCTTATCCCCCTTATAATAAAGAGTCAGAGGGAGTTTACACATACACACAAAGAAAGTGATGTAAAGACGTGGCGGTCACTGAACCACACACTTAAAGACTGCTAAAATGGTAAATTTTATGTTACATGTATTTCACAACTTTCTCGGTTTTTGTTAACTCTTGTAATATGATAATTCAGAAGAGCAATAATCAGCACCAAGTGGTTTTTCTCTGCATAATTCTTCGTAAAGGCTATTTGAACACATATAGGGAACTAAAGCAGGGGGTCATGCCCATGTTGAGAAACTTTCTCTGGAAGCCACAGGATGGGAAGCTAGTAGGACTAAGACTTCCTGTGGTCAGGCAGGACACTTGAGAGGGAAAATGCTGGCTATAGAGAGACGTTGGAATTAAAGTCAGTTGTTCTCAAATGCAGTAATTATGACTCCCAGGGGACATTTGGCAATGTCCAGAGACATTTTCGGTTTCACAACTAGGGAGTTCCTACTGGCATCTAGTTGAGTAGAGGTCAAAGATACAGCTAAATATTCTATAAGAGCGCCCCTCCTCCCACAGCAAAGAATTGTCTAGCCCAAAATGTCAACAGTGTTGACATGGACAGGAGGTAATAAATGCATTTAGATGTTCATATGCAAATATATAAAAGTCAAATCTCAAAAATATCAATAATGGAGTTCCCGTTGTGGCTCAGTGGTTAACGAATCCGACTAGGAACCATGAGGTTGCGGGTTCGGTCCCTGCCCTTGCTCAGTGGGTTAACGATCCGGCGTTGCTGTGAGCTGTGGTGTAGGTCTCAGACGCGGCTCGGATCCCGCGTTGCTGTGGCTCTGGCGTAGGCCAGTGGCTACAGCTCTGATTCAGCCCCTAGCCTGGGAACCTCCATATGCCGCGGGAGCGGCCCAAGAAATAGCAACAACAACAACAACAAGACAAAAGAAAAAAAAAATATATCAATAATGTTGATTTTAATGGAAAAGGTCATCTGTTTAAAGGACAACATAACAAGATCTGCTTATTTAGTGTTTATTATATATCAGGTTTTGTTCTAGTTTCCAGAGTCACAGCAACCAACAGGACAAACCTTCTGTCCTCATGGAATTTACGTTCCAGTTGGAAAGACAGAGCTCTAAAATTTGTGGACATTTCAGATCATAATAATAATAAGAGCTCTTGTGAGTTAACTCATTTAATTCTCACTATTACTCTATAAAATATATGCTCCTATAATCCTCATTTTATAAGATGCTAAGGCATATAGAGGTAAGTAGCTTGTCCAAGGCCCCAGGTCCCACAGTTGATGGACCCAATCTGACCTCTCTGCAGCATTTTGTTCACTGCAGCACTATTCACAATAGCCAAGACATGGAAACAACCTAAATGTCTATCGACAGATGAATGGATTAAGAAGATGTGGTACATATACACAATGGTATACTACTCAGCCGTAAAAAAGGACAAAATAATGCCATTTGCAGCAACCATGGATGGAACTAGAGACTCTCATACTAAGTGAAGTAAGTCAGAAAGAAAAAGACAAATTCCATTTGATATCAGTTGTATCTGGAATCTAATATACGGCACAAATGAACTTTTTACAGAAAAGAAACTCATGGATTTGGAGAACAGACTTGTGATTGCCAAGAGGGAGGGGAGGGAGTGGGATGGACTGGGAATCTGGGGTTAATAGATGCAAACTACTGAATTTGGAGTGGATAAGCAATGAGATCCTGCTATAAGAGACTGGGAACTATATCCAGTCTCTTGTGACGGAACATGATAGAGGATAATGTGAGAAAAAGAATACATATATATATATGTGTGTGTGTATGTGTGCATATTTGTATGACTGGGTCACTTAGCCATACAGCAGAAATTTACAGAACACTGTAAATCAACTATAATGGAAAAATAAGAATCGAAAGATTAAAAAATTTAAAAAAATTTAAAATAAAAAAATTAAATTTGTCAGAGTCTTTAGAGCTTAACTGATTTCTCACAAGTTTTTTTTTTTTTTTTTTTTTTTGAAACTAGGGGAAAAAAAACAACAGAACTGCATAGGCAAGAACAGAATCTCCCCCAGAGCCTCGGAGGGAATATGGCCCTATCTACACAGACACCTTGAATTGGCACTTATGACCTCCAGCACTGTGAGAGAAAATTTCTCTTTTAAAAATTTAAAAATACCGTCCAGCTTGTGATTAATTTGCTACAGGAGCCACAGGAAACTAACACCTACTATATGCAAAAACCATGTATTGTAAAATAGCAAGAAAATACCTATATATCCATATATCTACCTTTCTAACTATAAATTTTAGACACAGGCAAGCATCAAAAGATACCCAATGTCTTCATTAAAATTAAAACACAGTCATTAATGTGTATTTTAAGAATGCAATATATTGAAATTAAATTTTGAATTCCATGGAAAACATATAAACATCCCAGTAGTTTCTTCACAAGATAGACTTTTATGAGATTAGTATAGCCGCTGACTGACACAACTGAAGGAAATAAGATAAGAAACCAGCATGATGTTTGCTCCTAGTACAGGAGGTTTACCTAGTATCAAAAAAGTGATATTTCAAGAATTGGCACTGACCTGAATCCAACAATAATTACCTTTTCCTTTGCAAGAAGGTTTACAGAAGATCTCACTAATTAAAAATTTTTAAAAGTACATTTTTTTTTTTTTATCAGACTCTAAAAGCTGATGACCAGGAGTTCCCGTTGTAGTGCAGCGGAAACGAATCTGACAAGGAACCATGAGGTTGCAGGTTTGATCCCTGGTCTTGCTCAGTGGGTTAAGGATCTGGTGTTGCCATGAGCTGTGATGTAGGTCACAGATGCGGCTTGGATCTGGCGTTGCTGTGGCTGTGGTGTAAGTCAGCAGGTGTAGCTCTGATTAGACCCCTAGCCTGGGAACCTCCATATACCATGGGTGTGGCCCTAAAAAGACAAAAAATAAAAATAAAAATAAAAAAACAAAAATAAATAAAAGCTGATGAACAGAAATCATTTCCACAAAAGCTATAAAATATTTAGTTAATATAAACATGAAGGAAGGAAGCTAATTTGGTTTAGCTGTGCCTAAATTAGCAATAAAAAAACTTCATTAAAAATTAGTAACACACGTTTTTCCATTTTGATTACCAAGGGTCCATGTGCACTATTATTTTCAATAAACACATTTCTGCTGAAATTACACCACTAGGGAAGAGTCAGGAACTAACTGGGAGAAAAAATTAGATGTTGGTTCATAATAATGTTATCTGAATACTGAGGAATAAAAAGTTACATTTAGTAATACACATTTAGTTCAGCAGAAATAATTCTAAACCAACATAATTAGAATTATTTTCTGTATGCAGAATTTCCATTGCAAAAGCACTTTGTCACTGCGGACCTAGGACTGATCCCAAGAAATACTCCAAAGTGGAACTAGAGTTAGCTAAGCATTGATAGAACTACTTATAATTACATAAGAATGTCTTTAAATTATTTATTACTTTCTAAACCTATATAGTAGAAAACATACTAACACATAACTAATGTATAATAGAAATTTTTAAATGATACAATAGTTCTTTTAACTGAGGTACTGAATTTACTGTTACCAAACTATAAAAGATTGAAAAATGTTAATTTCATTGCCATTAATGATACCTAATGATTTCGGGATATTAAAATTAGAAAATACATACTCACACTTGCTTAATTTTTAAAGAACTAAGAGATTCCACCAATTTAAATGTAATACCTAAGAATATTTAACTGTATACGTAGGCATAATTATTACAGAGCTTCCGATATTTTTTCTAAACAGAAATTTTCTCTGATTATATATTCTGGGATTCTTAGAGCCTTTATGGTGTGTGTGGCGGGGGGAGGTTATGCACTAACTTCTTTGGGGTATACAGTTAAATAAGGCCCCACCCATGGCATATGGAGCTTTCCAGGCTAGGAGTCAAATCAGAGCTCTAGCCAGTGGCCTATGCCACAGCCACAGCCACAGCAACGCAGGATCCGAGCCATGTCTGTGATCTACACCATCGCTCAGAGCAATGCTGGATCCTTAACCCATTGAGCGAGGCCAGGGATTGAACCTGCATCCTCATGGATGCTAGTCAAATTTGTTTCTGCTGAGCCACAACAGGAACTCTGAAATATATTTATTCTAAATAACAATTTTAAGTTTAAAAGAATGTTCTGGAATGTTCCGTGTTCTTTTCTGTTGAGATAACTATGGATTCACACGCAGTTGTACAAATAGTACAAAGAAATCCTCTGTAGACTTCACCCAGTTTCCCAAATGGTAACATCTTGGAAAACTGTTGTGCAACGTAACAACCAGAAAATTTACATTGATACAATCCATGCATTAAGATTTCTCAGTTTCACATGAATTAATTTTTGCGTACATACAGGGTTTTAAGTATTGATATTTCATGTATGGGTTCCTGTATCCATCACCAAAGCCAAGAACACCTTCCATTATTACAGGTTCTTCAACCAGAGAATCCTTCATGTTGCTCTATCCCTAGCCCCTGGAAACCACTAATCTGTTCTCCATCTCTACACTTTATCACTTCAAGAATTTTTTGATATAAATTGCATGATTTTGCAATTGGCTTTTTCCACTTACCATAATTCCCTTGAGATTTACCCAAGTTGTTGTGTATATGAATATTTATACATTTTTTATTGTTGGGTAGTACTCCATTTTAGCTATATCACAGTTTGTTCAACCATTCACCATATGGAGGACATATGGCTTGTTTCCAGTTTCTGGCTAAGAATAAAGCTGCTATGAACATTACTGAACAGTTTTGGTGTGAACATAAGTTTTCGTCTCTCTGGGATGTCCAGGAGTATGAATGCTAGGCCACGTGATAAGTGGATATTCAGTTTTATAATAATTAGCTACATTGTTTTCCAGAGTGACTGTGACGATTTACATTCCCACCAGCAATACACCTGATGTAGTTTTTCCACATCCTCTCTAGCATTTGTTAATGTCACTATTTTTAACTTGAGTCATTCTGATATGTATACAGTGATATATCATAATGGTTTTAATTTGCATTTCCCTAATGGCTAATGATGTTGAACATCTTTTCATGTGCTTATCTGCCAATAAATATTTTCTTCAGTGAACAGAACACTGAAATGTATATTCAGTCTTTTGCCCATTTTTATAAATGAATCATTTGGTTTTTCACTAATACATTTCCAGAGTTCTGTGTATACTCTAGACTCTAGTTCTCTGTGAGAAATGTAGTTTACAAATATTTTCTCCAGTCTATATATTATCTTTTCATCATCTTCATAGGGTCTTCTGCAAAGCAAACCTTTTTACTTTTTTAAGGTCCATTTTATTAATTTCTCCTTTCATGAATCATGTTTTGGTATTAAAAGCTTTGTACCTATACCTAGATCCCCAAAATATCCCCAAATTTGTCTTTCTTTCATCCTTTCTAAAAGGTATGCAGTCTTACATTTTATATTCAATTCATTTTGAGTTAATTTTTGTATAAGATATGAGGCTTAGGTTGAGCTTCATTTCCCTGCTTATGGATGATCCATTTGTGGAAAAGGTTATCCTCCCTCCATTTAATAGCTTTTGCACTTTTATCAAAATCAGCTGAAAAAAAACAAAGTCAGGCGGGGGAGCAGTCCCAGGTGGCTACAGTAGTTACTAATTTATATTCCTTCTTCATCATCTGCTCATCTTATTCTTCTTGTCAACACTGTTTAGATATTAAAGGGTCTTTGCTTGTTACTGAATAAAGTTTATAAATTTGACTGTCCATAGAAAATCTTACTATAATTTGATAGAAAGTAGCTTAAATCTACAGATCAATTTGGAGAGAATAGAAATCTTTAAGACAAAGAATCTTTCAGTGCATGAACAGTAATACAACCCTCCTTTGATTTAGAGTTTCTCTGATTTTTGATATAGCTTCAGATGTTTTATTAAGTTTATACCTGAGTATTTCATTTTCTTTGAAGCAACAGCTAATAGCATCATTTTTTTAAATTTTAGTTCCTACATGTTTGCTGTTTGAACGTATTTTTAAACTGGCTTATATTTAAGAGGGAAAATTCTTAAAGACTTTGAAACAGGCAAAGAGATATCTCCAAATATTTTCAATGAATACAGGATATTCTTTGAGAGCCTCCCAAATTATCCAATTCTATAGAAGTGTACAAACATGACTCATCTTGGTCCAGACTCTTTTATAATTTTATAAGTTATGGAAAACTGACAGTAATGCTAATGATTTTGCACAAAGAAATGAATTTTCTTTCATATATACACTCATTTTCACCCATAGAAAATGATTCTAAATATTGCATTGTAAATTTATTTCAGTATTACTGATTATATGCATATATATACCAAATTCTCCTTTGAAATAATTTTAATATCTCATAGATCCCCTAATTAATGGGTTAAATAAAACTTTTTTTTTTTTTTTTTTTTGTCTTTCTGTCTTTTCTAGGGCTGCACCCGTGGCATATGGAGATTCCCAGGCTAGGGGTCCAATCGGAGCTACAGCTGCCAGCCTACACCTCAGCCGCAGCAACGCAGGATCCAAGCCGTGTCTGCGACCTACACGACAGCTCATGGCAACGCCAGATCCTTAACCCACTGACGCCAGGGATCGAACCCGCAACCCCATGGTTCCTAATTGGATTCATTAACTGCTGAGCCACGACGGGAATTCTTAAAACTTTTTATGGGTTCATTTTATATTTAGGGAGCATAATTTTACCTTTTATGAAATTACCCTTTAATAAACTTAAAAAAAACCAAAAGTAGGTTTCATTTTACTAACCTGTATCTATGGGAGTTTACTTTCCTTGTTAGAATACGTAGATATATATTTCTCACTCTACAATTGTCAAAGTATAAAACTAGCAAATTCCTAATACCAGGGTCAGCAAACTTTTTCAGATAAGCGTTAAATGGTAAATATTTCAGTCTGTGAGGACCATGTAGTTCTCTATTGCAATGATCTGCCTCAGCTATGCAGCACAAAGGCAGCCACAGACAACTGGTAAAGAAATTAGTGTGGCTGTGTTCCAGTAACTTTATTTACAAAAACTGGAGATAGGCTGAATCCAGCCAACAGACTGTGGTTTGCCGACCTCTAGCCTCCGGCATTGATTTTGATTTAGATAAACAGTTCTCAATCTCTTTTCTAAAATGGCACACCCATTTACAAGCAAACCATTCCATGGATCTATCAAGGTTGAAATGGTTGATTGCCTCCTGGCAGTAGCATTGCCAGCTTCTTCCATTTAATACTCGGTGAGTTAACTACAGATGCACTCATTTCTTTCAAGTTCTTCTGAACAATATGTCTGGATGTTCTGACAAAAATTTACTATTGATGATGATTGTTTTTCTTCTGATGACAATAGAATAAAAAGGGTGATTTATCCTTTTAGTATCGCATGTAAGACATTTTCAAGTCTACTGTATTGTTCATGGGGAAACACTACTTCTCAAAATACAAAGATGTTCAGTTTATAACATAAAAACACGGCATAGTTGTAATCTTGCCAGTCCATGCAAATATTCCAAGTTTAGCGTGCAAGTGAAAACTAGGAGTCTCAAAAACTATTCCAAAGGAACAAAGCAGTGCTCAATTAAACCTTCCTCTATTTAAAAAAAAAAAAATTACACATTTTAATTGAACCAAACATTGGTCAATGCCCTTAGGCTTTTATGCTAAGTACTGTGTGTATATATATGGTCCACAATCTCAACTACATTAAAGCACAGCATTTAAAAGAGGTAGGTTAATTAATTACAATACCTATGTCAAAATAACAGGGTATTGTGAAAATACAAAGAACTCAGACTTGGGAGAGAAGGTGGGGTTAGGATAGCTTGAGAAACCAAGGGGTATGTGTTGATAACAAAGCTAAATGTCAAAATACTAACATTTAGTCAGGATAAGGATAGTGAGAGAACTAGCAGCACAGTGGAAGTAGACAAGGAAAAGATGGAGAAAACCAAATATTAAGGCTTTACATACCATGATAAAAATGTTAGTTTTATTAGTAATATTTTTAGAATTGTTGAAATATTTTATGCAGGGAGAAGCTACAGAATGTGTTATGTGTAATAACAAATTATTTGGCTTTAGTAAGTCTTTATCTATAAATTAGATGCATTTTAAATAACCAGTGTGATTGTAGTTACTTTTTGGAAGTATTTGTTGTTACATCATGGTGAGATAGAAGTGAAAAACAGAAACACTGTTTTAAAAACTTCTTTGATCACTGCTTCAAAAAACTAAAAGGATAACAATAATTACAATTAAGAATACTAGAAATATTTGGTGTTTATTGTTTTGTTGAATAAATTATTTATTTTGCTTTAAATCTGCCTTTAATCATTATGCTGTTATTGCAGTGTAAGATATAATAAAATATAACATGTAAGGACGTATTCATTACACTTATTTCCTATATTTAAAAAAAAAATCAAAGTATCATAGACCAAAAGTAAGGTAATGTAACACATTTCAGCATGGTTCAGCCATGTCAAAAATACATGCTAACTCTGATTAACTAAAGAGAACAAAAACCCAACATAAACTCTGTGAACAGCACAACACTATGTAAAATGGAGACTTTTCTCACATTTTAAGATCCATCAAAAAGAACCATCAATGGGTTGATCCAAATCTCTGCCTGGTGACAGAAACCATTAGGAAATAAAAATACAAATCAATATGGTGATATTGATATATCAATGATATGATAGGATAATTAAATACAAAATGCACTACATTATAGTATTCTGACTTAATAATAGAATTCTTCTTTTACATAGGGCTATTAACTGTATGAAGTTCCAAACATAAAATATCATAAACTCTTTATTTTTGCTGGTATGAATTATGGTTCTTATAGTTCACTAAATACAGCTCTTACAGTTCTGTTAAAAAGCATATCTTCTTATTTAGAGTACATTTAATATAATTTCTTTACTATTGTCTTGTATCTTTACTGTAAGTTCTTTATGATTATTATACTGAAAGTTCTAATTAAGCTATCTATTCCAAGGAAAGTCATTTACCCATTGATTGGCTTTACATCTCACAGACTTAAAGGAAGCAAAAACACAATGCATTATATAAAGTGGGCATTCAACTAGAATTTGTTTCTAAAAAATGTAAAGTTACATAAAGATGTCTTTAAGGAGTTGTTTTATATTCTCATTTACTCGAAGTTGAAGACTAAAGCAATGAATAGGTAAGTAATGTCAAATCTGGTTCACAGACTTGTATCATTACAGGATGTCTTCCAGTGAACCATGAAAGTAGCCCCAGAGTATTCTGAAGAACAGTGCTCCAAGAAGCTCCCATCAATCAGAAGTGGCACAAGGAAGAGACTCTGAGTTAATTCAATCCCTCATTTCCTAAACATTTTAACTGAGGATTAAAAGTTAAGCCAAAAAGGCTCAAGGTCACAGAGCATGTTAAAATATAAAATTAACTAAAAAGTAAGAAAGAAGAAACTATAAAAAGATTAACAGAACAATCCCCATAAAATAGAAGCTTTTATTGAGTACCTGTTGTGTGTATCTGGTAGGATGTTAAATAATTTTATATTCATGTCATTTTAAACTCACATCTGCCACATGAAATAGGTATTAATTATCCACACTTTTTAAAGATGTGGAGACTGAATTCAGAGAGATTAAGGAAATTTTCAAAGGTCACAAGTGAGTATAATCTATAGCCAGAATTTAAAGTCAGAACTATTTGACTTCAGATGTGGGTACCAGTACCCACTTTGCTTAATAGTTTCTCTTCCAGCAAATAGCTTTGATTTTCTGATTTCCTGCAGTACATTTCACAGTTACAACAAAATTAACTTTTCGGTTTTTCCTATGACCAAAACTACAAAGAACATCTAAATATCTTAAATTCAGGCTTCTGGACTTAAGAGGAAAGGAAAACAGAGAAGAATAAGAGAAATAATAGAAAATGTTAACTTTAATTGTCACTTTCAATAACTGACATTCATTTGAGTATGTTGTTTTTTAGTAAAGCATAATAAAAGAACAAAGGATACTCATATTTATTGTATTCCTTCTATGAGCCAGGCCTTATCCTAGCTGTTGGGAATACAATGATAAATAAGGCAGTTCAAGTCCTTGGTATTAAGAAATTTTATAGAGAACATTTAAAAATGAATATCAGACTTATTTCTTCCTTTCCAGGAGAATTTTTACAATCAATTATAAACTTTTTAGAGGAATCCATTTTCTCACTCCAATTCAGATAGGCTTATTAATAAAGAAATCCTAGAGGACTTTCTTGCTAATGACCACACAGTCAAATAGCCACTGGGAAAGGTAACTATGAGATCACATAAACTATCGGCCAGTATATGACCTGGGCTTATTACTTGTTTTTCCTCTGACTTTTCCATTTCAGTTCAGAGAAAGTCCCCTTGCCAGATTGTTTAGTCTCACAAATCTCACCATTAGATATTTTTTTCCTGAGGTTCAGCCGAACTGGCCCTTTGCTTACTTTCATTTCATAAAACTCTTTTGAGTGTCAATACCAGCTGCTCACTTTCCCTGGAAATTGTCCACTTTTCAAATACAAGCATGACTTTAATTAGACAAGGCATAAACTAGGACAGCACAGAGACTGATTCTAAGGAATTAGGCCAGAGCACCAATTTCTGAACAAGCGGAACGTTCAACAATATAAACATACTTTTTGTGAAATATGGAGAAAAGCCACAAGACCATAAGCATCTAGAGAACTCAAAAGTTAAGTACAGATCTCTGCTTCTAGTCATGGTCAAATAGTTCCTGTAAAACCAGCTCACCATAGATAACAATTATAACTCTAAATAAAATAGTTAAAAAAAAAAAAAAAGATCTGAAGGCACAAGGAAAAGGAATAAAAGCAGGCTGAATCTGGAAAAAAGGGAATTGCACTGAATAAGATTCTCATGTTTATGGCCTGAGTGAGGATCCCAATCCCTGCTATGAAGAGCAGCTAAAATTTAATAGAAACCAGTAGTCTTACTCTCCTAAAGAACTGGAAGACAGAGTCCAGGGAAACTACCACAAGAAAGTGAGGGGGAGAATTCTGTAAAGGAGAGAACCAGATAAGAGAAGCTCTAAATTCTGTGGATAAACTGTGCAAGTCTCTTCCTAAATCCTCAAACCAAGTATGTTAGAGACAGATTCCAAACAGCCCTCCTAAGTTAAAAGAACTGATCTAAAATTTCGGCTATCACCCACCACATGGGGAACAGAATTTGAAGGTAGAATACAGCCAAGTTAACTGACTTAAAAAACAAACAGACAAAAACAAAACAATGTTCTTTAAATGAGTCTAACAGAATCCACTTTCTATAAGATATCATTCACAATTCACAGGACATAATCTGAAAGTTCTCACAAATGAAGAAACAAAAACATATTAAAAATGTAATACATATAATCAGTGGAGACTGACATGAGTTTATCCAGATGTTGGAATTAGCAGAAAAGGATTTTTGTTTTGTTTTATTTATTTATTTGTTTATTTTTGCTTTTTAGGGCCACACCTGTGGCATATGGAGGTTCCCAGGCTAGGGGTCCAAAGAGAATTATAGCTGCTGGCCTACACCACAGATACAACATCATCAGATCTGAGCCATGTCGGCGACCTACACCACAGTTCACGGCAACACCAGATCCTTAACCCACTGAGCAAAGCTAGGGATTGAACCTGCAACCTTCCAGAAAAGGATTCTAATCAGGCAATATAACTACAATCAAGAATTTAAAGTCAACTATGATCAAAATAAGTGAAAAAATAGAAAATCTTCATGGAGAAATGTTATAAAGAAGAATAAAATGAAAATATTAAAGATAAAAAAATACTAAATTCAGAAATCACTGCCTTGAGATAAAAAAAAAGAGACAATGAACTTGAAGAAAGATCAATATAAATGATCTAATCTGAAGAACAAAGAGGAAAAGGATTTTAAAAATAAATAGAGCCTCGGGGGCCACTAATTGAATTCTCAGAAGGAAAGAACAAAGAAAATAACAGCACAAAAAAAACATTTTCTTGAGAAATAATGGCCAAGAATTTCTCAATTTTAGTGAAAGACATACATATACAGATTCAAGAAACTCAGCCACACCTGTGAAGTATTTTTAAAGTCCTCTGCTAGGCATATCATGGTCAAATTGTTTAAAACCAAAGATAAAAACAAGTATTAAAACCAGCCAGGAAATATATTACATATAAGGGAACAATAATTCAAATGAATACTAACTTCTCATCAGAAACAAGAGATTGAAATAACAGGAAATTAACACACTGAAATTCCTAAAACAACAAAACAACAAAATCAATCTAGAATTATTTGTCGAAACTAAAGGCAAAATTGGGAGTTTCTGTCATGACTCAGCGGAAACCAATCTGACTAGTAAGGGTGAGGACACAGGTTCAATTCCTGGCCCTGCTCAGTGGGCTAAGGATCCAGCCTTGCTATGAGCTGTGGCGTAGGTCATAGATGCAGCTTAGATTCCAAGTTTTTAAATTTTTAATTTTTATTTTTAAAAGATAATTAAAGGCAAAATAAAGGCAACTGCGGATAAAATAAAATGAAGAGAATCCATTACCAGCAACCTACACTAAAGGAAAGCTAGAGGAACATCATTAGACTGAAAGGAAATAATACCAGATGGGAATACAGATCACCAGGAAGTAATTAGGAGCAAAAGAAATGGTAAATATCAATCCCATAGCATAATATGGGGAAAGAAAATTTTTTTTGTCTTTTTAGGGCCACACCCATGGCATATGGAGGTTCACAGTCTAAGGGTCTAATCAGAGCTGCTGCTGCCGGCCTATGCCAGAGGCACAGCAGCACCAGATCTGAGCCATGTCTGCGACCTACACACAGCTCACAGAAACTCCAGATCCTTAACCCAGTGAGTAAGGCCAGGGATTGAACCTACAACCTCATGGTTCCTAGTCGGATTCACTAACCACTGCGCCACAGCAGGAGCTACTGAAAATTTTTGCTTTTAGCAGTCATACATATTTTTTAAATTAGGAAAAAACTCAATCAAGTTGAGTAGACTTGCAATATTAATTTATGTTGAATATCTTTAAAATTAAGTAATGGCTATCCCCCACCCTAAATGTAAGTAACAGCTGTTTTACATAACATTTCTATATTTTCATTTGATTTATAAGTACAATAGATTTTACTATAGCTAAGTATTTTTGGTATCATGTTAAGTTTAAAAAGACAACAAACACTAGTAAAACTGATTTTCTGAATATCAAAAGAGCACTGGAACAGGTAAATCACTTAATTTCTGAATCACTAAAAAATAACAATACCTATTTTCCAGAGTTATAAAGAGCTGGTAAAAAAAAAAAATGAAAAAAGGTTATCACTTTTCATCAGAAAATATTCTGTCATTGATAATTATTTAAATTTTTATAGTTAAGTGTCATGAAGTGTAAAACATCACATAATATGTATGAAATGGTATTCTAAAAATGTCCCAAATTGACAAGCAAACCTACTGAAAAAACTCATGCTAACCAGGATTTGTAAAAATTATTTGTGCAAGTCATTTCTCCAAAGGAAATTTTAGTAATGTCTTAACATGCAGCACTTAGAAATAAAAATAAAATCACTGCTGGGATCTCTGAATAACAATTTTGAAACAACATACAAAGGAAAATCTGAGATGTCATCTACCCAATAGCTGTCTAGAGAACAAGCTCCTTTCACCAATGTGATCAGAATTAATGATAATTTCTTTAAAAATAAGGAGGCTTCAAACTTCAAAGACTTTTACAAACTTGGCCATACTAGCTAAGTGTATACTGTCAGCATATGGATGTGCAATTCATCTTGCCATGACTCTACCCATTATTGCTGCTCCTTTAGCCAAGGCCCTCCCCACTTTATACCTGAAATATCACAAATGTTTTAGAATTTCAATAAATCAACTCAATAAAAATTTGAGCACATGAACTACATACAAAATTAAAAGACATTATATATAGCCTGGAAGCTAGCCCCATGTGCTTTGAAGTCACACCAACCTGTGTTCAACCCTAGCTCACTAGCTATTTGGTTTCAGATAAGCTATACACACTACTGAATGTTAGTTTTGTCATCCATGATAGTAAAAAGATAAAAGGACCCATTCCATAAAGCCATCAGGGTTCCATGTAGCATAGTGCATAACACAGGGGTCATTCTCATTATTAAGCATAGTAAAGCACAGTAATTCTCATAATTCTCATAATTAAACACAAAAATATGACAATTACAGGGTCCCAGACCTTATGCAGCTAAAATAACTGAACACAACTCAACGTAAATAGAATTATGAAATACTGTACAAAATCTATAGGAATAACAAGAAAGGTGACACCAGTTTTGAATAAAAAGAGAAGGTAAGTGAAAACTTCTTGAAGAATAAGGCATTTCCACACACACACAAAAATACGCACCTTTCATAAATATACATAAGTGATATTTAGAGAATAACGAGGACCATAAAGAGACCACCAAAATACCTGATTCATTTTCTGTCACAAAGATTGAAATAGCATTATTTTTGCAGTGTAAGACTGTATATATAGAATATCTGAGACTGACCTGTTTCAGATTAATATTTTGGGAAGTTTAACACCAAGAGCAGTATACAGACTTAGAAAATCTCATTGCAACACTTTAAAATAGGTAATATCCACCCAAAGTGCTAATGTCTCTAACACAAAAAGAGCTCTTAAAATTTGAAGGACCAGAGTTCCTGCTATGGCACAGTGGATTAAGAATTCGACTGCAGTGGCTCAGGTTGCTGCTGAGGCATGAGTTTGATACCACCCAGTGAATTGCAGAAGCTGCAGCTTAGGTGGCAGCTGTGGCTCAGATTCAATCCCTAGCCTGGAAATTTCCACATGACACGGGTACAGCCATAAAATAAAAAAAAAAAAAAATTCAAAATCTAAAATCCACCAGAAAAAAATTAAAAATATGAATAGACTATATACAAAAAAGATATAAAAATGGCCCTTAAACTTATAAAACAGTATTGAAATTCATTCACAATTAGAGAAATGAAAATTAATACTAAAATACCACTTATACCTGTCAGAGTGGAGCAAATTAAAAGGTATAATAGCACATTCTGTGAGTGAGTCTGTTGGGAACTAGACAACTGCATATGTTGCTAATGGTAATACAAACTGGTCCAACTCTTCTGGAAGGGACTTTGGCAATATCTAAGAAAACAATATATGAACTATTTCCTAGCAATCACACATCTGGGAATTTACCCTGAAGATAAACCTCGAACAAATACAAAGATAATTCACTGCAGCACTGTTTGAATTGCAAAACACTAGAAACAACTTAAATGCTCATACACAGGAGAAAAGGTGAAAAATCAATATATCCACACAACAGAATATAAAGTGCTTGCAAAAATGAAAGAGGAAAATCTTTGCAAATTAACCTGGAGTGATTGTTATGTGAAAAATTCAAAATGTTAAAAAAATAAAAGCTATACTATACTTCATATAAGAAAGAACAAAATATAAGAAAATACACTAACTCATTTGTACAAAAGAAATACAGAACAAATAAACCAGAAACTAATGAGCTTGTTTAACTAGAGGAGTTGGCTGGGATGTAATGAAAAAGGTATGGCACACACAAAAAAAGAGGGGAGGAGTTCCCTAGTGGCTCAGCAGCATTGTCACTGCTTTGTCTCATTGTCACTGCTTTGGCTCATTGTCACTGCAATGGCTGGAGTTTGATTCCTAGTCCAGAAACTTCTGCATACCACAGGCACATGCCCTTCCCCTCACATACACACCAAAAAGAAGAAAGAAAGAAAAAAGTATGGGAGGAAGAAAGTAGTGGTGATGAGGGAGCAGTGGCCCTTTTTTGAATATACTTGCTATGTAGCTCTGATTCTTGGCAACTGTTCATATACCAAAAAATAAATAAATGATTAACATTGACCAGAACATGAGATAAATCCAAAATGGAATAGAAACACTGAAAGGATAGGAAGGAACAGAACTAATTTAAGACATTTTGGAAAGTTGTATTTCAAGTGTATACTGTAAGGATAAAGACCTGTATGCAAATACTGTACTATATTTAGAAAATTTTTATTTCATCAGGATATGAGTAAATAATTCTGAAACTGCTTTACATGTATACTAGGACTGAGTAAATAAGTAAACATACTGTGGATAATGAAAGCCGGACTTTTCACTGTCAGAGAAAGTTGCAAATAAGGAAGAAAGGAAGGCTAGAATAAACTCTGTGACAATGGATTAAACTAAAGGCTTTTAACATATATACACATAGAGAAATGAAGATGTGTGCACATACATTTATAAGTAAACACATGTATTTGATAGGTCTGCTAATCTGCTGAGAGGATTTAGGAGCAGTGGCACCTCAGTAGCAAGAAGCACAAGTACCTGGACACTGATTCCAGACCATAATATTAAATAAAAGGAACTATTGCTCCTTGTTAAAAGGGTGATGCCAGGGCTGGGTCAGGAATGAGATCAGCAGAGTACATCTTGCAGTGCCAGAAAGTTAGGAAGGACTCAAAGTAATTGCAAAACCTAGGACAATTTGAGCAACAAAATAAATGAGAGTGATTTAACCCATAAAATAAATGTACTCATGAGAGAGTACATACTGACATAATAATTGAATAAACAAATGGAAGAAAAGAAACACCTTTTCCTTACAGTAGAATTCCATTTTAAAAAGTATAGGAATATGTCTAAGATTAACACAGCTTTGTGAATCAACTATATTTCTTTTTTTTTTTTTTTGTCTATTTTTTTTTTTTTTTTGTCTTTTTTTGCTATTTCTTGGGCCGCTCCAGGGGCATATGGAGGTTCCCAGGCTAGGGGTCTAATCGGAGCTGTAGCCACCAGCCTACACCAGAGCCATAGCAATGCAAGATCTGAGCCGCGTCTGCAACCTACACCACAGCTCACGGCAACGCCAGATCGTTAACCCACTGAGCAAGGGCAGGGACCGAACCTGCAACCTCATGGTTCCTAGTCAGATTCGTTAACCACTGCGCCACGACGGGAACTCCTCAACTATATTTCAATAAAAATTTTCAAAATAATTACTTAAAAAGTGAAGGAATGATAAAACTAGAATATCATAATTAGGAGTTTAATTAGGAGTTCCCACTGCAATGCAGGGAGGTTAAGGATCCAATGTTGTTTCTGTGGCAGCACAGATTCGACCCCCAGGCCAGCACAGTGGGTTAACATTCTGGTATGGCCACAGTTGTGACACAGGTTGCAGTTATGGCTTGGATTTGATCCCTAGCCTGGGAACATCCATATGCCAGGTGTGGCAAAGAAAGGAAGAAAGGAAGGGAAGGAGGGAGAGAGAGAGAAAGGGAAAGAAAAGGAAGGAAGGAAGGAAGGAAAGAAAGAAAGAAAGAAAGAAAGAAAGGAAGGAAGGAAGGAAGGAAGGAAGGAAGGAAAGAAAAGAAAAGAAAGAAAAGAAAAAGAAAGAGAAAGAAGAGGGAAAGATCATTAGTAGATATATCACAGCAATAATTATTGGAGATAAAAATCATCAATGCGTGCTGAAATGATGAAAAATAAGGTATTTATATACTCTCAAAATTATCTACACAAAAGATACTTAACAACAGAAGGAAAATGATAGTGTAAAAGAACTGTTTACAGTGGAGAGAAACCTGGCAGAACCCCCTTCAGCAAGTATTCAAAGTTAATGTCACCAGTAACAATTCAGGTAGATAACATGTACCTCCTAATATGCTTCACTGAGACGGATACAACGATATTGTTCTAAAAATCCATAAATTCAATCTAAATATGAGAAAACATCACACAAACACAAACTGAAGAACTTTCTACAAAATAATCAGCTAGTGTTCTACAAAGGAGTCAAAGTCATGAAAAACAGACTGAAGAACTTTCAGAGACTAAAGATGAAAGAGACGATTAAATGCAATATTAGACACTTATAATATTATAATATTCTGGACCAGGAAAAATATTTACTGATGTTATGAACTGAATATTTCTGTCTCTCTGATGTTCATATATTAAACCCTAATCCTTCCTCATATGATGGTATCTGGAGGTGGGACCTTTGGTAGGTAACGTGGATTAGATAAATTCACAAGGGCAGGCACCCCATAATGGGATTAGTAACTTCTTATAAAGAGGAAGAGATTAGAGCTTGCTCTCTCTCCACCACATGAGAATGCAGCCAAGAAGGCAGCAGAATGCAAGCCAGGAAGCAGGCCCTCACCAAGAACTGAATCAGATAGTTCCTTGACCTTGGACTTCCCACACTGTAAACTATAAGAAATAAATTCCTGTTGTGTGAGCCATCCAGCCTATGATATTTTGTTAGAGAAGCCAGAGCAGACTAAAATAGTGGTAAAAACGGGAAAATTCCAAATAGTATGTCAATGCTAACTTCCTGATTGTTAATAATTCCATCATGGCTAAGTAAATATGAGTATTAAGGGAAGTAGGGTCAAGGGTATGCAGGAATTCTCCTTAGTATATTTGCCACTTTCTCCATAGGTCTAAAATTAAAGAATTAAAAAAGACGGTTGTCAAAAGATATTAATTGACCAAGAACCGTAACATTATAATCCATCAAGTTCTAGTCACGGTGAGCTCATCTCCACTACTGAACTGGCATGGGATCATTTGTACCCAGAAGTAAAACATTCTCTCCAGAAACTGCACAAATAAAGCAATTAGTCTTTAACTATTATAATGATATGGCTTTTTAAACAATTGTTTTGCTTGAATGCTTCTAGTTTTGAACAAAAATTAATTATTATGTGGGCTGTTTTAACCAATGTATGCTATGTTACTATATCAGAAAATTCAACAAAGCAAATAAACTCCAGATCCACCAGTAAATTTACATCTCATAGAGCATACACTGTAACAATAATATCTGTTTAACAAGGCTTCTCTGAGGTCAACAGAGATCTAAGTATTTCCAATTTTTTTAATTGCCAGAAATATTAAAAGTGAAATCAAAATTACAAAAATTCTATTGACATACTTAAATTGATGTTATTTATAGTGTACTTCAAAGAGTATAGCCTGAAATAAATAGAACTTTAAACTGGCAAAAAAAAAAGTCTGCTAGGACAATGTGTATAAACTCATTACAGATAATATCAGAAGTATATGCTGCAGGCCTTTCTGAATACAAGGCATCAACCCAATGGCCTCTGGGACAGGCCTCACACTACGCCAACACACAACCTACAAAGATTTGCACACACACACATCAATCTTAGTGCCCATAACCATAAACCCTGAGAGTTTGCATTACTAGCCAATTTGAATTCAGTTTTTTCATCCTAAGATAAACGATGTGCTGAAATCCATTTGATTAGAAATAGATACAAGACTCAAGATCTTCCTTTATGCCACATTTCCTCTCAATAAAAGGCCATCCCCAAGACATCGAGACTTGCTAGAATTTCATTGTCAGCTAAGACATTCCCTCAAAGATTTTACTCTATAATGGAAGATGCATTTAAGTAAATAATAACAATGAATATTTATAAAGTGTATATTATAAAAAAGAATTGTGCTAGAAAAAGTATACACACACACCCCTATATACTAACTCATTAAATCCTTACAGGTGTTAGTATTATTCCTAAATTATAAAAGAAAAACTAGGGACAAACAACTGAATATGCTGCCCACACTCTCAAACCTGAGATCCCAATCAGGAAGTCAAGCATGTCTAGAAGGGTTACACAGGTGCAGGCTATATAAGTATAGCCTCTTGAAAATGTATAATAGTTTTAGTGTCATTTGAACAGTATTTCTCTATATATATTCCCCCTAAGTTCAATATTTTTTGAAGAGGTACATACATCTATACTACATTACATCTCTTCCAAACATAGCCATTGAAACATCCTTGGTGACCTAATCATCATATTACTTATTTATCAACAGTAAAGATTTCTGTTCTTCATTCATTTTTAAAATACTAAGTTTTAATATCAACTTAATTAACTTTGTTTTCCAAATTTTCCCCACTAACATAGAAGTGTGTGCCATCATCATCATCATCATCACCACTATCTGATTTTAGATGTTGTTGAAAGGTTTTCAATTCTATTCATATTCTCAATTGGGTTCCTTACTATTTCAGAATAATAACAGTAAATAAAAATCTGATCTTTACCGAATTTCATAGTAAACAATTTGTTTTTATTTTATTTTTGTCTTTTTAGGGGTGTACCCACAGCATATGGAGGTTCCCAGGCTATGGGTCGAATGGGAGTTGTAACTGCCTAAGCTATAGCCACAGAAACACCAGATCTGAGCCGTGTCTGCAACCTACATACACTACAGCTCACAGTAATGCCAGATCCTTAACTCATGGAGCGAGGCCAGGGATTGAACCTGCATCCTCATAAATACTAGTCAGATTAATTTCCTCTGAGCCAAAAAGGGAACTTCCAATTTGTTTTTAGAAATAAAAACAAGATGCCTATTTAGAGGAAACAAAGAACTGAACATAATTTAATTAAATTTAAAAAGCAGTCTATAAGTCTTTATGGCTTCAGAAAATCAAGTTGTCAAGTATACCCAATTTTAACTTTTTTTCTATGCAATAATTTAAAACAGTATTATGAATGTCAGTGGCCTAAAAACATTTTGAAAATTTAAAGTTCTGAAGTGAAAATGTCAAAGGTCAAGAATCACCTTAAATACTTTATACTTAAAGAGATTTAAACTTTAAATGATGATAACTTAATGTTTTCTTTTTTTCTTTTTAGGGCCACACCTACAAAAAATGGAAGTTCCTAGGCTAGGGGTCGAATCAGAGCTGCAGCTGCCAGCCTCCACCACAGTCACAGCCACAGCCACGCCAGATGCAAGACACATCTGCAACCTACACCACAGCTCACAGCAACAATGGATCCTTAACATACTGAGCGAGACCAGGGATCAAACCCTCAACCTCATGGATACTCATCAGGTTTGTGACCCACTGAGCTACAACTGGAACACCCACTATACTTTTTTTTTTTTTTTTTTTTGTCTTTTTGCCATTTCTTGGGCCGCTCCTGCGGCATATGGAGGTTCCCGGGCTACGGGTCTAATCGGAGCCGTAGCTGCCAGCCTACGCCAGAGCCACAGCAACGCGGGATCCGAGCCATGTCTGCGACCTACACCACAGCTCACGGCAACGCCGGAACCTTGACCCACTGAGCAAGGGCAGGGATCGAACCCGCAACCTCATGGTTCCTAGTCGGATTCGTTAACCACTGCGCCACGACGGGAACTCCTATACTTTTAATTAATGCTGGAGAGTCATAAGAATTAAAAGAAAATCCAAATTCCAAAAAAGTAACTACACAATGAAGATTATCACAACTTTTGACTCAGGTGCCCTGAAAATTCTCTTCCTGAACCTTAATGTCTCAAGTGCCTGGAATGAAGCAATAATATCTAGAAGACCATGCCATCTTACCCAGTGGTGAAACAGACTTCTCAAATTTTAAAAGTTTCTACAGAGGCAAAAATAAGCAACAAATCTAAGAGATTAATACAACATGTGATCTAAATTAAGGTACTGTAATTAACAAACAAAGCTAAAATACTACACATAATTGCCAAAATTCATTTTACTACCCTGTGTAGAAACAACAGGGACTGGATAAGGAACTCAGAAGTATTTTATCTCAGTGGGGTATAAAAGTAGACCTAAATAAATGGTCTTATACTCTTTAACAAGTTTTAAAAGCAAGGCCCTAAGGATTACATTGCTCCCAAGTAACTTACCGGTGTCCCAGAACAAAGCACAAGTTTAGAGAAATACAAAAATATGCAGCAACAAATAAGATTTACACTGTTTGACACCCAATCAAAGATTAATGGGCATGCAACAGAAAGGGAAAATAGAACATGGAAAATATAAGGCAGAAAAATCTATCAAAACTTAACATTGAAATAATACAGATTATAGAATAAATAGAAAGGTCGTTAAAATTACGATCTTATTCCATATATTTAAGAATATAAAAGAAATATCACACTTGGTAAGAAGTCATAAAAGATATTAAATATGTGCAAATCACACCTTGAAGAAAACCACATCTGAGATAAAACATACACTGAGTGTAATTAACAGCATATGAAATGCAGTAAAAGAAACAGCTAGTTAATATGAAGACAGCACAGTAGAAACTATTCAATATAAAACAAAGAGGAAAAAAAAGAAAGAAAAGAGGGTCATTGAGCTACAGGACAACTTCAAGCAATATAATATTTATGTTATTGGGGACCCCAAAGAAAAAAGAAGGGAAACAGAAAAATTATTTGAGTATGACCAAATTTTGCCAAAACTGACTAAACAGTATATAAACAGATCAAAGAGGCTCAATAAAGAAAGAAACTACAGTAAGGAACATCATTATCAAAATGTTTAAAGGCAGTGATAGAGAAAAATCTGAAAAGAAGCTGAAGAAAGGCATATTGCCTAGATAGGAACAATGACAATGGCTACCAGAAGACAGAACAGTTTTAAAATACTGAAAAAAAGAAAAAAGAAAAAAAAAACCTGTCAATTTAAGAATTTCATACACAGTGAAAATCTCTTTTAAAAAGAAAGGTAAAAGACAGAATTTGCAGATATACAAAACCTGACAGAATTCATCACTAGCAGAAATACATACACAAAAAAACATTAAATGAAATCTGCCTGACAGAAAGTAAATAATATTACATGGAAAACTGGATCTACACAGAATAATGAATTGCTCCAGAAGAGGTAACTTTGAGGGTAAACATAAAAGACTTTTTAAGATATTTAAATCATCTTAAAAGTTTACTCAGAATTCTGATTCTGGACAAGATGGATAGTTCATTACATTTATTACTCTCACTAATTACAATAAAAATTCCTGAAAGGTACTCAAGGCAACTATTAAAAGATTCTTTAAGGTAGAGAAAAGAAAGTAACCTTCGAACTTGAAGAAAGACCCACACAAGTACAGCCAACGATTTTTAATTAAGGTGCAAAAGCAATTCAATGGAGAAAGGAGAGTCTTTTCAACCAATGGTGTTAGTTCAATTGGACATTCATGAAGAATTGATGAAGCTCAATCTAAATAAAAATTAACTCAAAATAGAGCACAGATCTATATGTAAAACATGAAACTATAAAACTTTTTTTAAAGAAAATCATAGAAAATGTTCATGACACCAGAAGAAAAATCCATTAAAAAATTTCACAAATTGGACTTCATCAAAAATAAAAACTTTTGCTCTACAAAAGACCCTGTTAATAAAAGAACAGACCAGTGAGAGATTGGAAGAAGATATTTGCAAATCACATATCTGATAAAGGAAAACAATCCAACTAAAAACATGAATAAAAGATTTGAAAAAACACTTAACCAAGCAGGACCTAAAAATGTCAAATAAGCACATGAAGGGATATTCAATATCCTTAGCCATTAGCGAATACAGATTAAAGCTACAATAAAATACCACAACATGCCTATTAGAATGGCTAAAATAAAAAATACTGACAATACTAAGTACTGGAAAGAATGTGGATCTTTCATATATTTCAGGTAGGAATATAAAATGGTACACCCACTTTGGAAAACAGTGTAGCAGTTTCTTGCTTTTTCTTTTTTTTTTTTCACCTTTAATTTTTTTATTTCCCCAATACATTACTTTTTTTTTTTCTACTGTACAGCATGGTGACCCAGTTACATATACATGTACACATTCTTTTTTCTCTCATTATCATGCTCCATCATAAGTGCCTAGACATAGTTCCCAGTGCTACACAGCAGGATCTCATTGCTAATCCATTCCAAAGGCAACAGTCTGCATCTATTAACCCCAAGCTCCCAATTCATTCCACTCCCTCCCCCTCCGCCTTGGCAAACACAAGTCTATTCTCCAAGTCCATGATTTTCTTTTCTGTGGAAAGGTTTATTTGTGCCATATATTAGATTCCAGATATAAGTGATATCATATGGTATTTGTCTTTCTCTTATTTCACTCAGCATGAGAGTCTCTAGTTCCATCCATGAAGTTAAACACATACTTACCATCCTACCCAGTATTCACAATCCTAGATATTTATTACAGAGCAGAGATTGGCGAACTCTTTCTAAGAGGACCAAACGTAAGTATTTTTGTTATCATACACAAGGCCTTTGCTGCAACTATTCAACTTTGCCATTTTAGCACAAAAGCAGTCACAGACAACATATAAACAAATAGGCATGTTTATGTTCTAGTAAAACTTTATTTACCTGAATGGGTGGCCAATATATAGGCTATAGTTTGCCAATCTCTGAACCAGAGAAATGAAAACTTATGTTCACCAAGAAACCTATGCAATGACGTTCAAAGCAGCTTTGTAATAGCCAAAAAGCAGAAGCAACTACAACACAAATATTCTTAAATCACTCAATGGATAAACGCACTGGTCCAGCAATACAATGGACCACTCAGCAATAAATAAAAATGAATTACTGATGATTATTTGCAACAAAGTGGATGTATCTCAAGGGCATTATGTTCAGTGAGAAAAAAAAGTCAATCTCAAAAGGCTACATATTGTATTATTCCATTAATATAACATTCTCAAAATGACAAAACTGCAGTGATGAACAGGTTAAGTGGTTGCAGAGGATTACATAAGAGAGTGAGTTTGACTAGAAAGGAGTGGGAAAAGGGAATGAAAGGGACTCTTTATGATAAAGAACAGTTCTGTATCCTAATTGTAGTTGTGGTTATAGGAATCCATACATGTAATAATATTCATATCATTATAAACACACAAAAACAAAACATTAAAAGAAAACAGACTGCTTGTTAAAATTAGTAAAATCTGTATAAGGTCTGTAGTTTAGTTAATAATATTGCTTCAATGTCAATTTCCTGCTCTTAAAAATGTACTATCATGATGTATTGTTATCAAAAGGGAACCCAAGTACAGGCTACACTGGAATTCTATGCATTATTTTTGAAACTTTTTGTGTCTTTAAAAGTACCTCACAATAAATTTTAAAGTTAATTGGCTGCTACAGGGAACTATATCCCATCTCTTGTGATAGACAGTAGTCAATGATAAGAAAAGGAATTTATATATATGCATGACTGGGTCACTTGGCTTTATAGCAGAAATTGGCACACCATTTTCAATCAATAATATTTTAATTAAAAATGTGAATTTAAAAAATTAACCGGCTGCTATAAACAAAAATAATTACAATACATTGTGGAGTTTATAAGATATATAGAAGTAAAATATATGACCAAAATAACATAAGGGAAAATGTTAGTATATTTCTATAAGCCAATCTTAAACTATCGGTAAAGCAGAATATCACTTCAGGTGCACTGTGATAAGGTAAAGATGTATGTTATAATCACTAAAGCAAGCACTAAAAAATGAGCTACAAGCCAATCAAAAAGAAAAAACAGAATCATAAAAGAAGTACTTGGAGTTCCCGTCGTGGCACAGTGGTTAACGAATCCAACTAGGAACCATGAGGTTGCGGGTTCGGTCCCTGCCCTTGCTCAGTGGGTTAACGACCTGGCGTTGCCGTGAGCTGTGGTGTAGGTTGCAGACGCGGCTCGGATCCCGCGTTGCCGTGGCTCTGGCATAGGCCAGAGGCTACAGCTCCGATTAGACCCCTAGCCTGGCCTGGGAACCTCCATATGCTGCTGGAGCGGCCCAAGAAATAGCGGCCCAAGAAATAGCAAAAAAAAAAGACAAAAATAAATAAATAAATAAAACATCATTATCAATAATTATATAAAATGTAAATGCCCTAAACACCCCAATTAAAAGACACAGATTGTCAGACTGGATTAAAAAAGAAAAATACAACTACATATTTCTTAAAAGAAATCAAATTTAAATTGGACAAAATTTAAATTCGACAAAAATAGTCAAAAGCAGAAGGATGGAAAAAGTATACCATGGCAACTCCTATCAAAAGAAATCTGAAAGCAGGTTTTAGATGAAAGAATATTAAGATTTTGAGGGTCATTTCAGAATGATAAATGGGTCAAATCATCAAGAGAACATGATAAATCTCAATGTTTTAAACTTTATAATGAAGATTCAAAATACATGAAGACCTGAAAATATTCAAGGAGAAGTAAACAAATTCATGATTACAGTTATAGATTTAAATATATTCTCAGTCATTGGTACAGCAAGTAGATAGAAAATAAGAATATAGAAAACTTAAGCAAGATCAACCAACCTGATCTAACTGACATATATATCCACCAAACAACAGGAGAATAAATATATCTTTCAAGTGCACACAGACCATTGAACAAGAGAGACTATATTCAGGGCCTTAATATAAGTACAAATCAATTTAAAATGATTCAAGTCACATACAGTTTTCTAACAACAATGGAACTAAATTAAAAAGCAACAACAGAAAAATATCTAGAATATCAAAAAAATGGAAAGTTAATTACAAACTTCCAAATAACTCACGAGTGCAAATTTTATCTAAAGGAAAATTTTAGGAAATACTTTAAATGAAAATGACAACATGGTCATACCAAAATTTGTGAAATGAAGTTAAGGCACACCTGAAAGGAAATTTAGATCCTAAAATACCTAAATGAGGTAAGAAGAGAGGTCTCAAATCAGTGACCTCAGCTTTCACTTCAAAGTGATAAACCTGACAAAAAATTTACAAGATCCATACTATGAAAACTACCAACTGCTGAGTGACTAAAGAGTAACATATAAATCAGTATTTCTAAACCTTCACACTTACTAACATTTTGGACCAGATACTTCTTTGTCATGGAAGCTTGTCCTGTGCTCTGAAGGATGTTTAGCAGCCTCCTGGTCTTCTACCCACTGAATGTCAGCAGCAGCTGCTGGCTGTGACAATCAAAAATGACTCTAGATATTGCCACATGTTCCTGGAAGAGCAAAATCTCCCCCAGTTTAGAACCACTGGGGACCTAAACAAATGGCGAGATATATTTTGCTCATTGGTCAGAAAACTCAATATTGTTAATTCTGTAAATTCAGTGCATTCAGCAGACTTTTTTGTAAAACGTGACAAACTGATTCTTTATTATAAACCTAAGTTACCAAGACAGTCTGAGGTTGGCACAGAGATAGATAAAGAGATCAGTGGAAAAAGACAGAGTCCAAATATAGACCCATATGTATATAGTTAAGGGATTTTCAACAGAGCTCAAGAAATGTGGTACATCGATATGATAATACTACTAAGTAATTAAAAGGAATGAATTGTTGACACAACACATAATAATGAATCTCGAAAACATTATACCATGTAAAGTTACATGCAAGAGTATATACTGTCCAGTTCTATTTGTATGAAATTCTAAAACAGGTAAAGCTAATCTAGAGTGACAAAGAGGAGTATAGTGGGTGCCTGCAGACTGGAGAGTGAGCAGGGACAGGGAGGGAGGTGAGGGAGTAATTTGGGACTGACTTCAAAGAAGCATGAAGGAACTGTCTGGAGTGATGAAAACTTCACATTTATTGTATATATATTACACCAAAACAAACAAACAAAAAATTATTTTGGGAGTTCCCTTTGTGGCTCAGTGGTCAATGAACCCAACTAGGATCCATGAGGATGTGTGTTCAATCCCTGACCTCACTCAGTGAGTTGGGGATCTGGCGTTGCCGAGAGCTGTGGTGTAGGTCACAGACGTGGCTTGGATCCCACGTTGCTGTGGCTGTGGCATAGGCCGGCAGCTGTAGCTCCGATTTGATCCCTAGACTGGGAACTTTCATATGCCATGGGCAGGGCCCTAAAAAGAAAAAAAAAAAAAAACTATTTTGGCAGAAGTCTGGATTCTACCCTACCTAACTTAGTATCTCTGCTTTCCTAAGGAATTTGCTTATGCTTTCAGCAACTGTTTCCTCAAATAAAAATAGTGATAATGCCAAGTCCACATGATGAAGTGAGAGCATATATTAAAAGGGGATTAACTGAAAATAAGCACAAATTAATATTATTACCAATCAAAAGTTCTTTTAGAGTATGGTGTTTACATGCTACCTTTAACTTCTGTTTTCACTAAATTGTTTCTTTTCTGAAAATCCTGGAATAACTGAACAAATTAAAATATAATCCTGTTGAGATGTTTCTTATAAAACAAGAAAACATTTTAAATCAAAGCAGAACAACATAAGACAAAGAAAATGAGTTCCCAAAGACAAAACTGTAACTACAAACTAATCTTTCTTTAAAGTAATAATTCTACGGTCTGGTCTATGGCATAACTACAAAATACATACTTTGAGCACAATTTCTGCACCACTTACATTACTGATTTAGTTTCCATATACCAAAAGGTAAGGAATTACAAAGGGTTTAATACAAAAATGGTAGATGTATACAAATACTTTTATCACAGAAATAAAAAATACTACAATTTCTTTTTGAGGCCTTCAAGCAACACATTTGCAACCCATACTCCCACAAACCTGAAAATCATTACTACTTTTGACAAAGTCTTTGGCAGAATACCATGATAAAGGCTCCAATTCTGATATTTCATCTGGAAATACCCAGTTGATTTCAAAGTCCCCCAAACCACAGGGACACATGGCAATAATATAGGATTTTGGACTGCTGTTTTTAAAAACAACTTTGACTGCTTTTGGCTAACTTATTTTACCTCATTTTTATATATCTGAAAAACGTACATTACATAAATGTAAGAAGGCTGTTTGAACTTAGAATGCATTTTCTATTTTTCTTAAAAGGTTACTACAGAGAGTAAAATAGAAAACTATCATATATCTCACTACATGTTGTAACATTTTTTAAACTACGACTGAAACAATTATTTGACTAGACAAAGACCCCTGTAACAATACAAGTGAGCCCTTCTAAATGACTGATAGACACTTCAGTCTCTCCCAAATATTAACATGCAGAGATTGCCTATTGTCCCTCAATATCCACCTTCCTCTTTTTACACAGCTATGAAAATTTCTGGTCAGAGGATGCAGCTGAAGATCCCACTTCACAGATTCCCTTGCAGCTATGCGAAGCCCTGGGACTTAGTTCTGGACAATGGGATATGTGCAGAAGTAATGAATGCAATATTAAGGTGATGGTCTTAAAGAAAATGCACATGTGCTTTATTTTCTCTTAACTCAGTCTTATTGCCTGCAAGGTGAGCAGGGCAACATAGTTAAAGAAGCCTGAACCTCCACATTATAAAACCATTGTTTTAACCAGGTCTGCCTATTTGGATCTTTGCCTTCATGATGTATGTCATCAAGTTTTCAGTCTATACTATATCTGAAGCCAATATCTGATAGTGGGGGAGGGAGAGGAAGGAAACAAAAATGCAAAAAGATTTTATTATAATTCTAATACAGACCTAAAGCTGATTCTCATGTGTATGTTTGTATGTGTGTTTATCATGTTTAATTTTCCTTCAAACCGCATGGCTTTCCTCATTAGGACTATTTTTAGAAATATAAAACTACAGTATGTTAGATGACCTAGAATGAATCCAAGTAATCACTTTAAAACTTCATAGATGAGAAAACAGAAGTGTGAGCAAACTAAATGATAAGCCCAGGCTTAAAAAATAATTAAGCCTTTTTTATGTGGCTCATGAATGAAAATATTTTCTGAAGGAAGAGAGCAAATTATGAAAGCGGAAGAGGAAGACATTGTTAATTAAGATGTATTATTTGCATGACAAAGTATATACTGCAAAATCCATAAGAACTGTGAAAGGCGGAGGGAAAAGAGTAACACAAAGTACATGAATACTCTTCTGAGTGGGTGACAGTACTTATAGTGAAGAGATAATGACTTCCACATGTTTGCACCAAAGTACACTTTCATTCATAACAATCTATTGCCAAATGAAGTGTCCTGGTGATGTGACAGGAGGATCTCAGAGGTTGTACTCTATAGAGAAAAAGAACTACTAGCATCTAGCTGGCCATTCAATACTTATTCCAATGAAAATTAAGCTAAAGTAGAAACATCTATGAAAACATCTAGGAAAAGCCAAAGGGAGCATAAAAAAAATTGGGGGGTATTATGAGTTAAAAAGTAATCTCATAAAAATTATGGACTCCATCTCTAGAAAAAAATGCATGTAAATATCAACATAAACATTACACGTATTAAGGATTTCATTGCTTTGGAAATTGACAATTCTTTCACTCTGATAAAACACAAGACAGTATTTCTAAAAATCAGGTCTTTTAGAATATAAAAGTTAGCAGTTAATTCCTTTCTAAGAAATAGGGAGAAAAAAGAAAAAATTGTGATACAAATATAAGTTTCAAATAAGTCTTATATGACTTGAATATTCAAAATATTCAAATTATGCAGTGATCTCCAACACAGAATTACATATACAAAACTTCTTGAATTGATGGCAACAAATGCCCAAAATCCTTGACTCTCAGAGGCATGAGACTGTTAGCAAATGTATTTTGAACTCAAAGAATATACTTTCCCATGGGAGAATAACCTCATGTCAACAAACAACAAAATTCACTACAACTTTTTGAGTTGAATGTACATTCATTCTTCTCTTTTCTTCTAAGTGTGGGAGGTCATTTTTGGCAACAATTAAATTACATCAAGGAAAGGATTACAAACTCCTTTTAAATTTTTAGGTCATCCAAAGCAAAAGTAGCCATAAAAAGTATTCTGCCATGTTTCCAACTGTCAGAATATTTTTGCCAGCAGATGAATTTACAAGATATTGTCACTCTGAAATTCAATTTGCAAAAACATCTTCTGAAGCACTAGAAGATTACCATGGGAAGTTTGGCCATAAAAACTTGTGATTTTCATGTACATCCGTAAGGCTGATTGCAGCACCTCAAACTCGTTTTACCTTACTCAAATATCTAAAACTCTCTCTCAAGTAAGCCAAGGCATGAACTCCTCCTCATCAAACTGTTCTCAGAGTAGATTTTCTTTTCCTCATAGGCAAATTAATAAATGAAGAAATAATGAGGCTGCTATCTAAACTGCACTGTAGTGCTTTGGGACATATCCATTAGGGAACCAACCCGCTTCTGCAATACTGGTAATCTCTTATTCTGTGAGCATCTCTTGAGAAAGAAAACCTGTTGAAAAGGGAGTTCAAGGCTTTGGCTGCGATAAAGTTGACTGATTTTAGGGCAGTAAGCAGAGTATCTTTCAGGATCATTGCCACAGTTTTTGAGGCTGATACATGTCAAGCCAATTGTAAAAGACTTAAGTCACGAACACTTTAAATTCTTTCTTCACAAAGGCAGCAAAATCAGATGTACTGTCAGGCATGGTAAGTACTCCATCCACACTCAATGCACCAAACAAACCCTCCTTTTCATCATGTCAAAGATACCAAAAGGCTCTCAAGTTCCCAAAAGGTACCTCTCAAACTTAGAACTTGTTATGCACCAGTACACTCAAAACGGATGAAGACTAGAATCTAGCCACATGAAATAATGTTAGTTACTATATACAAATGCTTGTTGAGTGGGAAATGGCATTACTCCCAACTTGACAATGATCTGCTTCAAAATATTAGAATCAAGAGTTGTGTAGTATATAACATCATTTGATTATACTTGAACCATAGCAAAGAACACTTCGTGATAAATAACAAAATTTCAGTAGTCAGTTCAATCCTTACTTACCTTATTTTAAATTATCATCTTAAGGACCTCAACATATTGAAACTTACATAAGTTGACAGCTAAGTTGAATAAGTATGCATGTTTTAAATAGAAATCATTACTGAAGCCAGGCTTTCTGTATTATTCTCTATAGGAAAATATACATTTGAAAGTAATGATTCCATCTGTGGCTTCAAATGTTTCTCCAATTGGTAAAATCCCTTTAATCATTCTGAATTAAAGAGGTTTTTTTTTAAAGAAGAAATTTTTGAACTCAATTTAGCTCCAGCACAAACCATCAATAACTGCCTCTAAACTTAATGTAGTAAAGATTTCCTTCCCTTTCTTTTGCTTTAGAGCTCATATCTGATTGATAAACACTAACAAAAAGCAAATAATTCAACCACCAATTATACCATAAACTTGGATAAACTATACAAACAGTAAGTACTAAACTTTAAATAAATAAACCTTAATCTGAATGGTAGAGAAACTGAACAGGACAGGAGCAAATATCTTTGTCTGCACAGCAAGCAAGCTTTGGAAAGCTTGTGTTGAAAGTTATTTCTATTTTAATACCTTTTTGCAATTTCAAATACATTCTGATGAAGAAGAAAAAAGAATAAATATGCAAAGAAAAATATATTGTTCTCTTTCTTCAAATCAGTATTTCCCCAAACTTATTTCAATAAACCTTGTCTCATGATCTGAAAATTCTGAAGGCACTTTTCAGAACTGCTCATTCATGTGATTATCTCAATAATATTTAGTTTTAAAGATTTAAAAATTAAATAGTTTTCCAACATTTTTTTCACAATTCATTAATATAAAGCATTTAATAACTATAACTTTGAAGCATTCTTCCAACTTGGAAATCAAGTACTTTTCAAACTTTTGTTTCTGAGGTATTCTGGGAATAATATGCTAGTTACTTAAATAATTTCTCAATAAGCCAATAAGTGCTCTGACATTTTACCACTTAAGAGTATTATGGAAAGTTTTACTTACTGAAACATCTTTCAAGTTCTTCTCAAAGGAGAATTGACAAGAGTCTTTTGAAAAATTAAACTTGTATGTGTCAGTTGGTCCTGCTCCTGACACCAATGCTTTTCTCAGTTCATCAACATATTTCTCTTTTTCCAATGCCATGTCATCAGCTTCTTGGGAAATCTCTGATTCAGAAACTATGAGAAATATTAATTAAAAAGTTTTATTTATGTGAAAATAAATTTCTAAACATAAGAATAAATGTTTACTGGTTGCTACTAATTACTTACATAACATTACTTATGTACGTATATAACAGAAATTTAAACAAAAAGTACAATCAATCCCCACATCACACATTTTTAAGTTATTTCTTAATTTTTGAGAAATACATTGACTTAGTCTCAAATCTCATCTGAAAAGCATTCTTTCTGTCCTCAGATGATACAAATGCATTATGAATTATCACAGAAACAGCCATCTTGTATACCTGCTCCGAAGTCACAGCAGAGAAGTTATTTCCTATCATGACTAATAAACTCAGTATTTTACAACTTTCTTCCTTGCCTCAACTATTAAAGGGATTAAACAGGCTATTTCTTATTCAGATGGGCAGTCAAAGTAAAAACAGAATTCCTTCTTCTCATCTTCTCATGTGCTAAAAACAAAAACAGTGGACGAAGGGAGTTGATGAAGAAGGAAAGGGTAAGGAATTAATATTTACTGTCTCCTCTACGACATATATCACATTTCTGGCTTCCAGTTCTCTCATCTATGTACATTTAAAGCTGATGTTTTACTCATCCATAGAGATTTTTACTTCAATAATATTTTCAATTTTAGATACTCTCAATTTCTTTTTCATAATATTTTGTCCTTACCACACCTTTCCTTTAAATATGTGAAAGATTTAAACATATTTAAGATCCCGTTGAGATTAGTATCTATGCATAGTTCCTAGGATATTAATTCCATTTCTTCTGGGAGCTGACACATTCTCGTTCTGTTCTGTTGGTTGGTTGGTTGGTTGGTTTTAAAGATGACTTCATTAACAGGCTCACCTCCAGGTTTCTTTATCTTGAGAGCTCAGCTCCAATTCTTTAAGAAGCTTAAAATTTCAACATGCCACTCCACTTAGATACCACAGTCACAGTCATTTAGATGTATACCTACTTCAGATATCCCATGAACCTATAGTTCTTGAGTTCCCATTAACCATTTTGATTTTCAGATACCTCTTCACACATGGCACCTAGGGACTTCCCTTCCTTCCATTAAAGCTGCAATGTGAATGTCTGTTTGCTTTTAAAATCACAAGATCTAACCTAATATTTCTTCAGAATGGTTGATTGGTTCTTGTGTCAACTCAGGCTACCACAATGATGCAAGATCCACATGGATCTAAACTTTTATATTTAAAGGTTACATTTATTTATTTTATTCCTTATAACAGTGAAAGATAGAGATTCTCATTTGGCAAATGATAAAATTGAGGCTCCAAGAGATCAATTAATGGCCTCGGGTCATGAAGTAGCTAAGTGCTAAGACTGAGATTGGTATGTATGTCTCTCTGGTTGTTCTGTTTTAAGGTAAAGCAAAGATATGGGACACTAGATAAATTCCTTTCATAATATTAAAAAAATGCATTGGTATGAAAGAGTAGAGAAAACAATAAAACTTTGATTAAAGATTTCTTAAAAATATAACTTCTTTTGTAACTTTGCTCCATATGTTATCAAGTGTCTAGAAGCCCCACGATGAGGAAGAGAGTCTGGAATACATCCATATATTTTTCATGATCAATATTTGATAAGTTCTCATACTGAAATATGGGCTTCAGCACAGCCTTTGAAAAAAGGTAAGTATAAAATTATTCTTTTTATTTTTGTTTTTTTTAGGGCCACACACACAGAATATGGAAGTTCCCAGGCTAGGAGTTGAATCAGAGCTATAGCTGCCAGCCTACACCACAGCCACGGAACATGGGATCTGACCCACCTCTGTGACCTACACCACAGCTCATGGCAATGCCGGATCCTTAATTGACTGAGCGAGGCCAGGGATAGAACTCATGTCCTCATGGATATTAGCCAGGTTCGTTACTGCTGAGCCACAACAGGAACTCCTAAAAATATTCTTGTGAGATTCTACAACTTCTAAATACTTCCACATATTTTTTCTCTCTCTGAAGCATACGCATATTTAAGATGATCACTACTATCAAATCTACTGACATTTCAAATACCCTATTAGCTCGTAAAAAATAACATAAAACTAAGAAGGCAATCACTTCCTCTCTAAGGAATAATTTCATATTTTTGGCTTGTAAATGTTTTAAGAGTTATAAGGACCTAGAGAAATTATTTCATGGAAAAATAGAAAATAATCTATAGAAACAATCTTTAATGCAACTATAGAAAAATCTATAAGGAAACACACAAAAGAAAGTATATCTACTGATAAAACGGCTAGTAGAAAGTACTCTAAATTTTATTAAAGTGAAAAGATACCTTTATGAAAATATTTAATAGAATCTATTGATTCAATTCATTTATTGCATAATGCTTAATGAGCATCTACTATGTGCCAGGCACTATTCTAGGCATCAGAGAGACAATATCTAGACAGACAAAAATACCAGCCTTATGGAACCTTGATTCAAGTACTGACATCTTAGATATCTTTGCAGATACCCTTTTAGATATTATCTTCGATATTACACTTCTGTTACTCCATCTGGGAATGCTGCATTGGTTAATGTTACGAAATACTTGATAAATTCATTTGAGTAATTAAAAAAAATTTTTTAAATGTTACGAAATACTTCATTCCTGAGGGAAAAAAATATATATATAATAGGAAATTCTTTCTAATAATACTTTTTTAAAAAGTGTCAGGGAGTTCCTGTCGTGGCACAGTGGTTAACGAATCCGACTAGGAACCATGAGGTTGCGGGTTCGATCCCTGCCCTTGCTCAGTGGGTTAAGGATTCAGCGTTGCTGTGAGCTGTGGTGTAGGTTGCAGACGCAGCTTAGATCCCACGTTGCTGTGGCTCTGGTGTAGGCCAACGGCTACAGCTCCGATTTGACCCCTAGCCTGGGAGCCTCCATATGCCGTGGGAGCAGCCCTAGAAAAGGCAAAAAGACCAAAAAAAAAAAAAAAAGCGTTGGTTTAAGAAAAAAGCTTACTTAATCATTTCCTGTAAGTGAAATTTTGACTGCCTATTTAGAAGTTCAATCCTAGCAAAACAATTTGGTCACTGGTTTTGAATTTTGTGCTGGAAGAAGCACAGTTGGAAGCCTTCAATGCTCCAAAAACTTCAGTGACCAGGGATAAAAGCAATGGAAGTAAAGAAATTCAGTAAGGATACAGTTGAACCACAAAATATGGGAAAAAAAAAATGGGAAGGGAAAAAAAAAAAAAGTGAGCAGGCCAATGTGACCAAAATACAATTACTTGTTCTTGGACAGGTAGGAGCCAAGAAAGCATCATTTTAACACTATTTGTAGGTAGGTAGAGATGTAAATAAGAAAAGAATATTCTTTATTTTGGATCCTTATGTATAATGAATCAAAAGACTGTATATCCTAAGTTTGTGGTGGAGCTGAGAAGGCACACAGACTTACGAAGTCACCAAATCACGGACCCACTTTATTACTTCATTCATTAAAAATCCTTTTTTGGGGAGTTCCCTGATGGCTCAGGGGGTTAAAGATCCAGTATTGTCACTGCTATGGCTGTGGTCACTGCTGAACTGCTGAGGTGTGAGTTCGATTCCTGGCCTGGGAACTTCTGAATGCCAGGGGTGCAACCAAAAAAAAAAAATCATTTTTCTACTGAGTTCTATCACATAATCTCCATAAAAGTCACCAAGTACATCAATGTTTAAAACAAATGTAAGTGGATATAATTACTTGAAACTAAATGCATTAACAAAACTTAATTTACACTTCAATGAACTTTTTTTAAACTGCTCCAGAAAAGGGTGATACAAGTTTCTTACTGCTGATTGTGATTCTTATGAAAGTCACATAACAGTCATCGATCACTAACCCACTTTGTGACTTTACCCTATGATATAACCCTCTATAATGTCGAAGTGATGATAAACCACATGATAATTAGACCCCAAAACATTCATTAGATAAAACATTGCTAATGGAAAAGAAATCAGTGAGTTTAGTGTGTGGGAGATTAAAAAGAACCCCACATCCTTTTAATTTCACTGAAATGAAAAGAAAAAAAATTATCCAAATTGAAGGTTGCAGCAATGAAAAACCTGTACAAAAAAACAGGATGAGGTATAGGAAGGAAATTCATTTTCATGTTTCAATTATTTAATTGTTTTAATGTTCTTAATCACGTTATTGTCTATTTGTAAAGTGCCGAACCAAATTAGATTTATGTATAAGCCTTAACATGGAAACAATATGATATTATTTGGCTTCATATTTTGTCCCTGAAATTTACACAAGAATATAGAAGTGAATAATTAAAAAATATAAAACATTCATGAGATCTAAAACTTCAATATCTTTGAGAACAAATGACCATATCTAGTGTACTATAAAATTTTCTGTTTGAAAACTTGTATAAAATAGCAAGCTCAAATGTTAACAACCCACCAAAGGATACAGAAGTTTGATAACATATTTTTATCACACTATATATCATTAGCTAAAAAACAAACGGTAAAACATACTGCATCTATGATCAATGCCAACAATAAGTAAATATGAAACTGAAGTTTTCATTAAAAAATACGCTAGCTCTAAAAATGATGGTTTCACTTTCTCTTTTTTCCTTAGCTAGTTTTATATATTTCAGGCATCCTTTGATTGTTTCTTTCAAAGAATATCCATTGAGCACATATGTCCTACGTACTGGTCTAGATAATTATGAACAGTGGTTGACGAATCAGATTTGTCCCTTGCTCTCAATGGATCTAGGCTAGCGAAACAATATTATTAATAATATTAAGGACAACCGCCAGTTATTTTGTATGAAATAAACAAAATGTTCCATAAATGTAAAATCAACTTAAATTTCTGGTTAAATTAAGATTTAAGAGTTAATCACAGTACTGGTTTTCTTTTCCTGATCCTTAATGACACAAAAATTCAAACAACATATTTTTACTGTTTTTTGCCTTAGTGAATGAAATTAATTAACTAGATTAAAATTTAATCTTTTCTTTTGATAAGTAAGGCTCTTAAAACATTGCAAGGTCTTTCCTCTGACCATAACCTCTCATTATACAGAATATGCCACCTGTTAACTGGAAATACCTATGTTATAAATACAGTATTCCTTACATACAACCAACCATTTCACCTAGGATCTGATTCCTGGGCTGTGCTATTGGAACTGCTCTTTTCTCCTAGAAAAATGGTATTAACTTACTGCTATGATCTTCAATCCAGTATACTATTCACCCCCAAACAGAGCTACTGTCATTTGAATACACCTTCACCAGGAAACAGAGAACTAACCTGACAAATTTTCCTCTATTTTGCATTGCAACAACCAACCGATAACTGATTTTTCTTACGTAGAAATTCGCAACTTAAATAGATACCACAACAGTTACTGAAAACATTATCCTAAAAATTTCTTTATTTTACAATACTTGTAACAACATTCCTTGCTCTGTCATGAAAAATGAATGAAAAAAACTCAAAAACTCTGCAAGTATAAATGCAGTTTGACTATTTTGTATAACAGAATCTGTACCATTTAAGAAAAAGCAACACTTCACAATGCATTGTGATTTTAAAAGGGGATATAATAATTACAATAACAAATTTTGGAGAAATATTTTAAAAGTTGATAGATGATAAATAGGCAAATAGAATATAAATTAACATGACAAAATTATTCTACCTAAAATATCATTTACAACATTAACTCTAGAAATGACTATTGCATAAACATAAAATCTTTCAATAAAATACTTTCAAAGTAGATTAAAACTTTGCTATATAAGTAAAACATAATTCTAAATATTTTGACTTTACACTTGTAATGTTACATAAATGATTTCAGGGCCTTTAGGCTTTTTTAAAGATTACACTAACGATTTTAAAAATCAAAAGTCTAGAAGCAGCTTGGGTCACTTCAGAGGTGTGGGTTCAATCCCCAGCCCCGCAGAGTGGTTAAAGGATCCAGCACTGCTGCAACTCCAGAGAAGGTCGCAGCTGCAGCTAGGAATCAATCACTGGCCTGGGAACTTCCATATACTGCAGATGTGGCCATTAAAAAAAAAAGAAAAAATCAAAAGTCTATTTCAAATATAAATAATAATAGCCAAAATCCCACATACAGACTTGAATCTTGGTTTATAAAGTCTTAGTCTATGAGTTCTGTTTTGTTGCATTATGAATGTAGTACATGTTTATTGGAAAAAAAGTCAAACAATATAAGTATATGAAATAAAATGAAAACCACCACCAACCCACTCTCCCAAGTCCTGGCCCAGGCAATCCTTCTTCCTGTGCACCCCAATAGTTCCCTGGGGTCCTGTGAAAAGATACATGTAAAAAGTACTCTTTATTTTTTTTTTATAAAGAGATAATTTTAAAAACTCTGACCAACTTCAAGTAATAAGACTCAAAGGGTTATTTCTCTATCCTTCTATTAATGTAACTTATAGAAAATGGCATTATATTACAAGTTTATGTGTAAATTAGACAGTAATAGCAAGTAAAAGCAATCATGTTAATTTTAACCAATATCTATTAAAGAAACATTTTAATGTGAAGTATCACTGAGGGCTGAAGAATAGCACATTACTGAAATATTTCTTTAAGAAATTTGCTTTTGATATTACCTGTCCCAATCCATGCTGACTGCCCATCAGTAAGGGTAATAACAAAACCAGATCCTAGTGTTTTCTCCCAAGCGACTTGTAGAAAATGAATTATTTCAGGTTCAGAAGTGAGATAGATTCTGCTTACTTTTCTCTCCATTTCTGGTCACCTATTATAAAAGGATAAAATTAATACATTTGTAAGAAACTCCATCAAACAGTGATGTTTTCTGTATTGCTCTCCTAGTAATACAAAGCACCAAGGAAATAAGTAAAACAAAAAGCTGTATAATAGCCAACCATCAAACTCAGCAACATAGTTCTATTCAATATTGACTCACAATTTTTACCAATAAGCAGAAACTCATAAATGGCAAATGATTTGCCCAAGTTAGGTAAGTGATTAAAAATTACTGTTTCCAATAATATAAAGATAACATTTTTCCCACGTGTCAATAGCCTCTTTCTCCACAACAACAACAAAATGGTCATTAAGAACTGTGTGAGTGATCTATGAATAAATCTTAGGACTGGAATGTGATTATAAATTTGACCAAGTGTCTTAGTCACTGGAGAAAGACTGTGAAATGAGAAGAGAGAATAAACACAAAGATGAGGAAAAGAAAATCTTAGAACTCAAGAGTTGGCAATATCCTAGCATGCCTTGTCTAAGAATGGGATTCCCAGGACTCACTCTGCCCACTGAGACAGAAGTGCCCTTGAGTAGAGATCAGTTATATCAAGTTATCACAACCTACACCAATAAGTCTTTTTTTTTTTTTTTTTTTTTTTTGCATTTTGAAACTTTATATTTGAGTCTTATATACAGGGAAAAAAGCATATATCTAAAATCCAACTTGGCTAGTTTTGCAATGGAATGAATCCATATAAACAGTACCTAGACCAAGAAGCATAACATTGCCAATACAGAACCTATTCTCACAATACCCCACTTCTAGTCACTATGTCCTCAAATAACCATTCTAACAGATTAGTTTTGAGTATTTTTGTACTTTTACACAGCACATTTTATTTTCTGTCTAGCCTCTTCTGTTCAAAATTGTGTTTGAAAAATACATTCATATTGTTTCTCAGAGTTCTACATCATCTTCATAGTTGTACAGTATTCCATGATACGGATATAGCACAATTTATTTATCCATTCTACTACTGACAGGCATTTGACCATTTTTCAGGTTTTGACTCTCACAAATGGTGCTACCGTAAACATGCTAGCAAGTGACTTTTCAGTTGGCTGTACACCCGTGAGTGGAATTTTTGGATCAGAGGATATGCACATGTTCAGTTTTAGTACCACGCAGCCAAAAGTTTTCTAAAAGGTTTATACCAATTTACACACTTGGTATATGAGAGTTATGATCACTTCATGTTCTTACCAACACTTCTCATCTTTATAATTTTAGACATTTTGGTGGGTGTTACATCATGGTTTTAATTCACATTTCCCTGATGCGCAAAAATGCTAAATTCTTTTCCTACTTTTACTGGGCATTTTAATATCCTGTTTTGTGGATTATCTATTAAATCTTGCCAATGTTTTTATTCAGTTTAATTTTATATTGATGTTCTTACTGATATTTTACTTTCTTTTTGATTCGTTCTTTATATTTTGGATATGAATCCTTTTATAGGTATTATGCACTGTGAATATATTTTTTCCATTCTATAAGTTACCTTTCCACTCTCATAATGGTATCTTTGGATGAAAAGAAGGACTTAATTTTCATGAAGTTAAAACTTATCAAAATTTTTATAACATATACTTTTTGTATCCTGCTTAAGAACTCTTTGGTAATTAAGATGTTTTATGTTTATCTAAAAGGTGTATAATTGTATAGCTCACATTTAGATCTGAAATCCCTCTGGAAGTGATTTTTGTGCATCCTGTCAGCAAAGGTTCAAAATATATTCTTTCCATATTTATATGGATATATAATTGACCCAGCACTACATATTAAAGACTATGCTTTCTCAACTGTAATGCTATATTACTTTTGTCATAAGTCATGTTACCAAATATGTGTACAAGGTTCACTATTTGTATTTGTTTATTTTTTTGCAGGTATGAAATTTCATGTTTATATTTGGCTTGTGAAGTTTACAGTGAATGCTAATTCTGTTATTATGATCCACCACATTTATAATCTATTGCTGACCTTGTGATTTAAAATTTTGATAAGCCTTTCTTCTAAGTATTAAAATAATTTATGTAAAATGTTGAGCAGGACAAGATCAAGAATAGACTTCTGTGGCTTACCATTAGAAATAAGCTTCTCTTAGAAATCAGTTACTACTGATACCTAAGGGTGGGTATACTGCTGATACCTCCATTTAAGTCACAAGGGTATCAGGAGAATCCTTTGTAAAATCTACCTACTCTGCCAGTCTAGCAATGCCATGGAAGGAAGAAAGGAAGGGAGCGGGGAAGGGAGGAAATAAGTAAATTAAGATGATCCTACTCTCACCTCTAATGATTACAGATTCTTTTTTTATTAATTCAAAAACTGTTCTTCTGGTAATTCACTCTAGAATCTTGCCCAGATTGACCTCAAATTTATGAGACTGCGAATGACACATAGTATTTAGTTCAAAGCAAAAGACGAATTCTGGAATATCCTTTGGCCATGTGTACTTCATTAAGATATGCTTAAGCAATAGACACTAACAAACAAAACTAAAGAAATACCCTAAAAATTATACATATGCAAAGAAAAAATATTATAAAAAATAAAATCCAGAAATAAAGTACATTCTTCAATGATGAAAGACTAGAGAGAAATATTGTCTATTCACACAGCATAAATCTCTTACTACATGATCCTCAAAAAGCTAAAAGAACATTCTTTAATCTTTTATTTGGGAGGGAGTATAAAATTTCCTCAACCTTTTATGACCAATATAAATAATATACTATGGCAATCCAAAGGTAGATTTTTAATTGACATTTTATCAATAACTGGTTAATAAGCTTTAATAACAGCAAATTTTAAATTGTTTAAATTTGCTTTTTCAATCTAAAACTATTATGTTCACATAAAAAATTATATTTTTCTCAACAATTGAACATGAAAATAAAAATAACTCATTCTGTTAGTTCTTCACAAAACAAAGCTAACTTTATCTCCCATAGGTTAGAGGAATGCTTAATTATAGAATGCTACAGTTACACTGTCTTACAGTAGAAAGCACAAGGAAGCAAGGAAACTTCCAGAATGAAAGAAAAAAATCTAAAATTAAAAGAGTGTAAGGCACCTCCAAATTGATGCTAGCAATAATTCTAATGTCTAAAGTTTACTCAGAAAATTACTTAATCTTCTTCCCAGTGAAAAAAGACAATTATAAAACAACCATCCTTGTAGCCACATCAATTAAGCATTAAAATATGTCAATCAGTAGGTATGATTACATCATAATCACTGGAAAAAAATACAATTACTTTTAAATATTTCATTTAGTCAAAAATTTTTCCTACATTGAGGTCTTCTTTGCCTAGATGTACTTAATTCTGACATACTTCATCCACTTGTTTTCTTTTAGATCAATTAGCCAATACACTTAACATGCAGTAAATTGCCCACATGCTCTGTAGTTCTTAAATTTGAAAATTACTGGAAAATGTGTTACTGTTTTTGTATGTCAATCATTGAAAAAGACATACTTAGATGCTTACATAACTCTAATCGGTCCAAAACCCACAATTCTGAGGAGAAAGGTAATAGAAACTACTGATGAAAGTCACTTTTTGCTCCTATAGAATTTATATACACACACATAGATACACATACACTTACAGAGACTATTTCTTAAATGTGCCTCAATAATAGCTAATAATGGCCATTAGCATTAATGCAACTTAGAATTACTCTAAAATAGCAATTGGGTTCACTGCTGTTTCTTAGCACATTAGAAACAAGTTAATAAGTTTTTAATTATAGAGACAAGTTAATTTAAAATTCAGTATTCCAGATGCCTGTTAGTAAATCCTACTTTCCCAATAATATAAAAGGCTTTAATCTCAATAATGTTAAAAAGACATTTAGGGGTCAAAATAGTTGTAATATCTTCGAATGATTTGTCTTTCAATTATCTTCTGATTTTCCAATTAATTCTAGGTTTTCATCATAAAAACTAAATAACTTTATTTTAAAGAATCTACTATTCTAGTAAACTCAGATTTGAAATTCTGGGTGCTACATATGGGCCATATTTAAGCACTTGACATATTTAATAAACAAAATGTAATAACTCAATATTCTATAAGCATTTTATATCTCAGTAGCCTTATAAATGTTTTCTTTACATCAACTGAGTCTTAATCTCCTGATTATATACTATTTGAACCAGTTTTGAAAGCATTTCATTCTTTTACTTACTGAGGTCACCCTCTCATTAAGTATCAGACAAAATACCTAAGACTCAACCATGGAAGCAGAAAAAAGGATGACTTGGAATGTCTTTTAAAATTCAGTAAGAGCAAATCAAGGATCTCTTTGCTTTCACCAGCACCGTAAATGGGAATAGTCAGCCATGGTTTTCTTGCCCCAAGACTAGTACTTGAAGAAAGGGGGTGGAATCATCTTCAGAAGGGCTGATTGATTAGGGCCATAAGAAAGACTGTGTTTTGTTTTCTACGGGCACTAAAGGTCAGACTAGTATCAGCACCTCTCCTAGCCAGAGCCAAGGATCTAAGACAAGCCTGCAGGTGGAAACAGTTGGGTCCCACCCCAATTTGTACATCAGTAGCTTTATTGAGAGCTCAGAACAGTTGAGAATTGAGAAGCTTATCTTTAGTACTTTGTGTCTTTGATACTTGGCTTCTCTCTTAGAAGAGAAATAAGTTGTTGGCTGGTATGCAATTGATGTGATCTAGACTCTGAACAAATACCATTCACAGTTGCTTCTGAATAAACAAGACACTTTTTAAATTAGTTTACAAAGAATTTTGTATGCCCTTTTGGATGCTGATAAGAAGCAATGCAGAAGCCAACTCTCTTAGGTCAGCTCAAGTTAGTGACAACACTGTATCATTGATAACACCATTCTGAACTTGAGCTTCTTTTATTTTCCTTTATAGTAAGTTATGGCTTCCTTTCAAGTTGCTTGGGTTGCAGGTGTTCAAACTTCTACAGCTATGCCAAGGAGTTGTACTTACAGAGCAGAAAGGGCTAAATGCATGTTTCTAATGAAGCAATTAACTTAAGTGCCCCCCTGTTGAGAAAAGTAGGCTGATACCTAAAGTGAGTTCAGAATAAAGATTAGCACATAGCACAGGCTGTTAATGGTCTATAATGAGATTCCTGATCACATTATTTTGTTTGACCTTCCTTTTATTAAAAAAAAAAAAAAAAGAGGCAAGGAAAAATAAAAGGGTGGTGATAAAATTTTTAAACGTTCTATCACATTATTAAAATGCAAGGATTTGGCCATATATAATTTTAAAAAGGAAACAAATTTATGCAACAGACATTGGGATATTCACTTCTATTAAGACAAACGTGACAATTTCAGAAAGTTAAGTGTAAAGAAGAGGACTATATTCTCATTTGTTTAGTACTTTTTAAAAAGCATTGACTATTCGTATTCATCTTAGCAGAATTCCCACATTGAGTATTTTTAATGAATAATTTACCTCCAGCATTTTCATTAATAGCATATCAACTTGTTGGTTGGTATCTACCTGACCAAAGGGTAAATTAAGGTCTTTTTGAAAAATGATCACAAAACCAATTTACCTTTAAACTTCCAAAACAATTAAAACGAAACTTAACCCTCTATTAAAAAAAAAAATGCTTTTCTAAAATAATGTTTTCAAGTTAGAATTTTCTAAACTAAGTGTAAAGAATTTACAGGATTATTAAATACCTTTCTAATTATGTCAGGATTTTCTCCATTCTATTAATTTTGAAACAAAAGTAAGGTGACCATCTGTTCAGGCATGCCTGAGATTTTCCTGGTTTTAACAGTGAAAGCCCCATGTCCTAGGAAACCTCTCAAGAACCTCAGGCAAACCAGGATGGTCAGTTACCCTAAGAATAAAATACAATTAAGATTGCTGGCATAATCTTATTCACAAACTTGTCATATACAGCTGATGTTCGAGGAAGACATTAAATTAACAATCTGATGCTTCAGGAATAAAGCCTTAGAACTATAAAATAAGTCTAAAAAATAAGGCTTCTTTGCCATGGTCATAGTCTATTCTCAATTACCTCTTATGATATGGAATGCCAGCTGCTGGCATTCCAAATATCATATTACTGTTCATTTCCTCTGCTTATCTTTTACGAACACCATTATTAATCATTAGTTTCAGTGATCTGTTTAAATTCCACTTCCTCTTTCTTTTCTCTTACCCGATGAAGTATTAAAAAACAATAAAATGGTCCCTATAAATTTCCCACATAAAATCTAACACCTACATCCAAAATGCCCATAAAACTGGACCCAAAGTTCCAAGACTATGACTTCCTTTATATCCATCAAATGGACACTCTTGATTACAAATAACCTTGGCAGAAAGAATCAGAGTATATACATAGCATTCTGGAAATTTTCTAAACTTTCACAAGAGCACTTCACTTCTAATTGCAGGATTTCATGTGAGAATGACACTTATCAGACATGAAGAGATAAGATAGTACCTGGAATTAGCTAAGCAATAGTATTTTTTCACTAAGAATTTAGTAATCATGATTTCTTAAGCCTCAAAGGTTTAACACTTCTTTCATATTTTAATTTCAGAAGAGTGAAGATGTTCCTATAAAATACCATCAGTTAAGTTTATGTACAGTCTTTTCTACTTAAAAAATGTGCTACTCAGAACTGACATATAACTAAAAGCACTTGTATGGAAAAAAAACAAGACTTGCACTAAACCTCCTCCACTCATAAATCCACTATTTACTTACAACTATACCCATTTATCTGCCTATTCTAATAGCAAACAAGGGGATGAATGATAATATTGGGGTACGAATGAGAGTTAATCCTGAGAAAAACTTACAACATATTCTCAACTGGTAACCCTACCTAATTCAGTCATACAAAAATATTCAGGAAGCATATGAAACTACCAATACTTAACATTTTTTAACTTATAAAAAATAGCAATTTCACATTGTTTATATAATGAAAGTTATAAAAAGCACATGAGGACTTAGCATACTTAAGTGGATGGATAATTACATACTTAATCTCCCATGCTGTAAATGCTGAGTCTAAGTCATTTTCAACCACATCCCTGAATATACTGTGGACAATTCTAGTGAGAAGAAGTTCCAAGATAAAAGATTCCATTCTGAGTCCCTTTGGGGGATACAATTCTCAAGTTGAAATGAAACTCTGTACCTGATAAAATTTAAATCTAGCCCTGTACTATTTACCAACAGTCTAAGTCCTAATGCTTCCAGGGGCTATGCAGGTTAGGTTTAAGCAAACCTATGTGTATCCACTGCATGAAAAGCAGGGACTGGGGCAAATGGAAAACTACAAGCGAGGGTATAAAGGTGGCAGCCACTATTCAGTGAGGATTGTTAGTGTGGGGAAGTACTAGTACTCGGTGGCCCGCCATTCTGATTATTCGAAAAACACACAAATCCCTATTTTTACACAGGAGTCACATGACTTTCAAAAATTGGCTCATTTATTTTTAAAACACTGAATATGTGTGGTATAGTAAGAAATATATTCGGTCTTTGTCCTCAACAGAGTTCCTAACCCCTTTGGAATTTCTGGAGTGACAGGAGCGCCTTTCTTCATGAACCCCTTTCACACCAGTGTTTATGCTGATGACCTGACTTTGGGTGGAGTCATTAGATTGCCTCAGGATGTGACTGGTTACCAGAAAGGCCAAAACATTAAAGGGTTGGCACTTTCAGTCCAATGCCCAACCCAACTCCAGAAAAGAATGTGTAGCTAGAGCTCTCTAAAAGCTCTGGAACAAAGAAACTGGACATGGCAGTGGAGGGGAGGCAGGACGCTTCTGGGTTGGTGAACACATCAATGTACTGAGAGAGCAGCCTGCCCAGTAAGGGCACTGCAACTCTGCACTCTGACCTCTGTGCATCTCTTCCCTTTGGCTGTTCCTCAGTTGGGTCCTTTGTACTAAGCCAGTATATAAAACTAACGTGTTTTCTCAAATTCACTAAGCCATTCTAGCAAAGTATCAAACCTGAGGAGATGGTCATGGGAACCGCCAACTTAGAGCATTTCAGAAAAATGAGTGACCCAGGACGTGCCAACTGGAATCTGAAGTAAGTGCAGTCTTATGGGACTGAGCCCTTTAGCTTGTGTAAATTGACACTAACTCCAGGTAGACAGTGTCATTATTGAATTACTGGACACACAGTTGGTGTTGGAGAAGAATTAGTTAGTAGTGTTGGAAAACCCTCTAATGTGCCAAACAAAACTGCCCCAATCCAGCTTTATTTAAAGCTAACAGCGTATATCCTCTGCTAAATCTCAAACCAATTCTTTTGTCCCCAAGCTCTTGGAATAGGAAATCTTTACCTAACAAATTTGATCTTTGAGGTTGGCCTCTCACAAATAGAGTGACTTCTGAAATACGGCAAGTCAAGTATAAATATTTATTTAGATCCTGCCAGATGCCAGGTACTATGCTAGGTGCTGGGGACAGAAGTGTGAATAAAATAGACATACCCCCTGAACTCAGAACATTTATACTCTTGTGAAGAGAGTCAAATAAACACATTATAACACATTGTGGTAAGAGCCATAAAGAGGTATTAAGAGATAACAAGGGAAACCTGATCAGACACACTCAGACAGTCATGGGAAGCTTTCAGGAGGAGATAAGGATCTAAGACCTAAAGGGGGAGGTGGAATTCTGAATCCACCATCACAGCTGCTCTTTCACTTATGCTATTCCCTCTCCTAAAATCCCCACCCCTAGTCTATACCTAGAGACCAACTGTCCTTTCAAGGTGCAGGAGCACATAAAGCAGTTATGACCAACTTCCAAGGATCCCAGCTGTCAATCATCTTATTCCCCCAGTGGAGAAAATGGAAACGTATAACACTGGGAAGATATCAGGATCGTCATGTTCAGAGAGACTGTGCCAGCTCTTCCTCCTGATGGGAGAAGCCCTCAGCTGAACTATGCCCAGTGGATCACTCATCAGTGAGTTTACAGTATAGAGCTACTGATTACAGTATAGAACTCTAATAGCTTCAGAATTCTACCACCTCTGCTGACTTCCCATGTTTTGATCTCTCCAACATTTGAATAAAGCAAGCAATGAAGTGGACCTAGATTAGAAGTCAATTGTTACTAAGGTATCAGAATTTAGCAGGCTGTGTTTCTCCAGTGAGGAACGGCAGGTTCTGGCAGTCACTATCTGCAGCAGGGAGCAAAAAAAATAAGGCCTCACAGCTAAGAAAGTGGCTCTTTGCATTATCATGCTAATAAAAAAGATTAATCAATCCATTATCTTTTTCTGACTACAACATAACATCAATTCTGAAACAAATCCTAAAAAGATTCTGAAATAGGACTATATTTGAGATGTTCTTGCCTATAAAACATAATGAAGTCACCAACAATGTTCAAAGTAGATTATCAATGATGATTTTCTCATTAGAAGGAAGTTGAAAATACCACATGCTTTAAAAAATAATTTTTTAATCAAACACGTTCCCCAAAGAATAAAATATTTACTAACAAATGAAGTTTTGTGGAAGAGATTAATTTTACAAAGCAGAATTTCTGATCTGAAAAGCCATTCAAAGTTGTTAGTTTCAGAGTCAGTGCATAGAACAAAACCAAAACTTCCCATTAAGTTGAATAATGAAGCAAAAAAAGAAATAATGAACCAACATCAATCTGGAAGCCAGTTACAAAAATTCAACTTCATTACCAGTCAGACATTCTCTGAGGAAGTACTATGGGCAAACTGTGCTCAATAAGAACCCAGCAGATTAAAAAAAGGGGGAAAAAAAGTAATGATACCATCCCTCAGAAGCTTTAAATACAGCTAAGAAAACATGACAAAATAGAGTTCTACAAAATTATAATTAAAATATAAGTAGTATATAATTCTACTAGATGTGAGTCAAAGTACCAATAAAAAAATAAGGATGAGATGTGTTAAATATATGGAAGATAATAGATGAAGTTGCTGCATTTCTAATGTAAAAAAAAAAATTACAAGACCAAAATAAAAAAACTATTAAGAGTATGATCATATGAGGAATTCAATATTCACAAAATGAAATACCAATAACAAATCTGTAGATCCACTAAAAACAACAATGTAATGCCTTGAAAATTACCTTTAAAAAACTACAAAGCCACAGTCATCAAAACAGTGTGGTACTGGTATCAAAGCAGACAGACAGATCAATGGAACAGAATAGAGAACCCAGAAATAAACCCTGACACCTATGGTCAATTAATCTTTGACAAGGGAGGCAAGAACATAAAATGGGAAAAAGAAAGTCTATTCAGCAAGCATTGCTGGGAAACCTGGACAGCTGCATGCAAAGCAATGAAACTAGAAAACACCCTCACACCATGCACAAAACTAAACTCAAAATGGCTGAAAGACTTAAATATACGACAGGACACCATCAAACTCCTAGAAGAAAACATAGGCAAAACACTCTCTGACATCAACATCATGAATATTTTCTCAGGTCAGTCTCCCAAAGCAATAGAAATTAGAGCAAAAATAAACCCATGGGACCTCATCAAACTGAAAAGCTTTTGCACAGCAAAGGAAACCCAAAAGAAAACAAAAAGACAACTTACAGAATGGGAGAAAATAGTTTCAAATGATGCAACGGACAAGGGCTTAATCTCTAGAATATATAAGCAACTTATACAACCCAACAGCAAAAAAGCCAATCAATCAATGGAAAAATGGGCAAAAGACCTGAATAGATATTTCTCCAAAGAAGATATACAGATGGCCAGCAAACACATGAAATAATGCTCAACATCGCTGATTATAAGAGAAATGCAAATCAAAACTACCATGAGATACCACCTCACACCAGTCAGAATGGCCATCATTCATAAATCCACAAATAACAAGTGCTGGAGGGGCTGTGGAGAAAAGGGAACCCTCCTGCACTGTTGGTGGGAATGGAAACTGGTACAGCCACTATGGAGAACAGTTTGGAGATACCTTAGAAATCTATACAGAGAACTTCCATATGACCCCACAACCCCACTCTTGGGCATATATCTGGACAAAACTCTACTTAAAAGAGACACATGCACCCGCATGTTCACTGCAGCCCTATTCACAATAGCCAGGACATGGAAATAACCCAAATGTCCATCAACAGATGATTGGATTTGGAAGATTGGTATATATACACAATGGAATACTACTCAGCCATAAAAAAGAATGACATAATGCCATTTGCAGCAACATGGATGGAACTAGAGAATCTCATCCTGAGTGAAATGAGCCAGAAAGACAAAGACAAATACCATATGATATCACTTATAACTGGAATCTAATATCCAGCACAAATGAACATCTCAGAAAAGAAAATCATGGACTTGGAGAAGAAACTTGTGGCTGCCTGATGGGAGGGGGAGGGAGTGGGAGGGATTGGGAGCTTGGGCTTATCAGACACAACTTAGAATAGATTTACAAGGAGATCCTGCTGAATAGCATTGAGAACTTTGTCTAGATACTCATGTTGCAACAGAACAAAGGGTGGGGAAAAAAATGTAATTGTAATGTATACATGTAAGGATAACTTGATCCCCTTGCTGTACAGTGGGAAAAGAAAAAAAAAGAAAATAACCTTTAATTAACAAGTGATATACATATTAGTAAATTCAATTCTGCCTACATGAATATTCCTCTTTGGCCAAGGTAGAAGAATGTCCACTGAAACATAAATGCAAAACATCAAGAAAGATGCCCACTGATGTGAGCTTGTTTCTTTAAAAAAGGGACCTTTTTAAAACTACACCACAAAAATTCAAATACCTAGGAATACACCTGGCCAAGCAGGTAAAGTACTTATATGCTGAGAACTATAAAACATTAATCAAGGAAATTAAAGAAGATTCAAAGAAATGGAAAGATATTCCATGTTCCTGGGTTGGAAAAATTGATATTGTAAAAATGGCCATACTATCCAAAGCAATCTACAGATTCAATGCAATCCCTATTAAGTTACCCAGAACATTTTTCACAGAACAAGAACAAACAATCCAAAATTTTATATGGAACCACAGAAGACCCAGAATTGCCAAAAGAATTCTAAGGAACAAAAACCAGGCAGGAGGCATAGCTCTCCCAGACTTCAGGCAATGTTACAAAGCCACAGTCATCAAGACAGTGTGGGACTGGTACCAAAACAGACATACAGACCAATGGAATGGAATAGAGAACCCAGAAATAAACCCAGACACCTATGGTCAATTAATCATTGACAAAGAAGGCAAAAACATAAAATGGAAAAAGACAGTCTTTCCAGTAAGTATGGCTGGGAAACCTGGAAAGCTGTATGCAAATCAATGAAACTAGAAAACACCCTCACACCATGCACAAAACTAAACTCAAAATGGATGAAAGACCTAAATATAAGACAAGACACCATCCAACTCCTGGAAGAGAACACAGGCAAAACATTCTCTGACATCAGCCTTATGAATATTTTCTCAGGTCTCCCAAAGCAACATAAATAAGAGCAAAAAAAAAAAAAAAAAAAAACCAATGGGACCTATTCAAACTGACAAGCTTTTGCACAGCAAAGGAAACTAAAAAAAAAAAACCAAAAAGACAACTTACAGAATGGGAGAAAAGTTTCAAATGATGCAACGGACAAGGGCTTAATCTCTAAAACATACAAGCAACTTACACACCTCAACAGCAAAAAAGCCAACCACCCAATGGAAACATGGGCAAAAGACCTGAATAGACATTTTTCCAAGGAAGATATACAGATGGCCAACAAGCACATGGAAAAATGCTCAACATCCCTGATAATTAGAGAAATGGAAATCAAAACTACCATGAGATATCCCACCTCACACCAGTCAGAACAGCCATCATTAACAAGTCTACAAATAAATGCTGGAGAGGGTGTGGAGAAAAGGGACCCCTCCTGCACTGTTGATGGGAATGTAAGCTGGTACAACCACTATGGAGAACAGTATGGAGGTACCTTAGAAATCTATACATAGAACTACCATATGACCCAGCAGTCCTACTCTTGGACATATATCTGGACAAATCATTCTGTGAAAAAGACACATTCACCCACATGTTCATTGCAGCTCTATTCACAACAGCCAAGACATGGAAACAACCCAAATGTCCATTGACAGATGATTGGATTAGGAAGATGTGGTATATATACACAATGGAATACTATCCAGTCATAAAAAAGAAACAAAATAATGCCATTTGCAGCAACATGGATGGAACTAGAGACTCTCATACTGAGTGAAGTCGGAAAGAGAAAGACAAATACCATAGGATATCACTTACATCTGGAATCTAATATATGGCACAAATGAACCTTTCCACAGAAAAGAAAATCATGGACTTGGAGAATAGACTTGTGGTTGCCAAGGGGGAGGAGGAGGGAGTAGGGTAGACTGGGAGCTTGGGGTTAATAGATGCAAACTATTGCCTATGGAATTAGATACTGCTGTGTAGCACTGGGAACCATGTCTAGACACTTATGATGGAGCATGATAATGTGAAAAAATATAATGTATACATGTATGTGTAACTGGGTCACCATGCTGTACAGAGGAAGAAAAAATTGAAATAACAATTAAAAAAATAAAAACAAATAAATAAATAAAAAGGGACCTCACTCCAAACTAAAGACATATATAAATTATCAAATATTGAAAAACAAAGTCATATTGAATATTTTGTGTATATTAGTATATCTTGCTGAGAAAACATGGACAAATGATGACTGACTATAGCCAATTTTATAGAATTTCTGTTATTTGGCGATGCCAAATTTTTGGTTAAATCTCATGTGGGAATCATCTATAATAGATATACCTATTTAATTGATGGCCAGTAAGATTCAATCAAGTTACAACATTTTAGGACATAAAGATCATGGTTAGATAGATGAAAACATTCAATTCAGGTATAGCTGGTTTAATAGCTAAGGAGGGTCTTAGATTCACAACAAAATGAGAGGGTGGTAATAATTCAAGGATAAAAACAACTGGATGAGCACAAAAAATTCAGTAACATATATAGCTCTTTACAATGTACACTACAGACAGAGCCTCGTTAATTTCTCCAAAAAACTCAAGCTATGTGGCTGTGAGAGAGGGAGTGGAACAAAAATGCACTGAGCATATGTTGTGAACCGTGCTGAGAACTTTACATATATTGCTTTAATCTTCAGAATCACCCATTCTTTATTTATTTACTTATTTATTTAGTCTTTTTAGAGCCACACCCATGGCACATGGAAGTTCCCAGGGGGTCAAATGGGAGCTGGAGCTGCCGTCCTATGACGCAGCCAGAGCAACAAGGAATCCAAGCCACGTCTATGACCTACATACAACACAGCTCATAGCAACACTGGATCCTTAACCTACTGAGCAAGGCCAGGAATCGAACCTGCATCCTCACAGATGCTAGTCAGACTTTCTTCCAATAAGCCATGAACTCCAAAATCACCCATTCTAAAAGCAAGAAATTCAGCAAAGTGCAGTAAAGACAGAAGCATACTCAAAACTAGGTCTATCCAACATATTGCCCAAAAAGTAAGCCTCAACCCTAGACTTTCTCTTTAGGAGTCTATTTAACCTTACTTCTTCTCTCTTGGCCTCTTTCTCAATTTTCTCCCTTTATAACTATCAAGATACCAGAATTTCAGCTACTACTTCTCTTTAAATGCTATCCATTTCTGCTGCTACTGAATTACCTTTCCTTCATCTATGAATAAAGAAATGTACTAACACAAACCACACTGAGTGATTAGTACTTATCACAATATACTAACACAAATCTAAATCATAAGCTGATGTATAAATTTCCCATGTACAGACTTCAAAGAGTAGAGACAAATTTCTTTATACTACAGTATTATACCATCTCCACAAATACTTGCTTTATTTTAGATCATTCTAACAACAAATAGAATTTTCAAAGTATAGAGTTCAATCCTTCTTCTATTAATGAGAAGAATTCATGAAATCTGAAATAAAAACATTGAGTCTTTATATGTCATAAGACAGCTAAGGAATTCCTAACATCACTTGTTTTAAAATTAAAGAAGTTATAGAGTAATTATAAATTTATAGCCAATAAACATGTCTATATATAAGCATTCCTCTCCCTTTTCCCACATTCAAGCTTCTTTTATTTCCTTAAATTCTGACTTAAAGCCAAACTTACTGTATTGTGAGATAGAAACAAAAAAGAACTCATAACCCACTAGCTTAACCAATACAAAAAAACAAAAACAAAAACAAAAAAAACTCATAACCCATTGGTTTCCTTTGTAAAAGCCATAAATCCTCTACATGGTGCTACCTATGATATATTCATACTAAAAAAAAAAAAATCCAACAACATACATGATCAATCCTCCAATTTAGAGGAAATAGAAGGGATGAAGGAAAATGTTAAATGGTACTAAAGAGATGCTATCAGCAAAACCTAGACTGTGGGACACTTCATATGGCAACCAATACAATTTTTTTAAGAAATAAACTTCAATGCAAAAGGGATGGAAAGGTTGAAATAATGAAGTTAAAGAGACTTAAAAAACAAGCAACTGAAATATAAAGACCTTAATTAAATACTGACTCAAGCAAAGAACTATTAAGATTTATGAAGTAGTAATAAGAAAAATTTGAAGACGGATTAAATACTTGATAATACTAGGGAACTACCGTTATTTTTTAATGTATGTTAATATATTTCTGGTTATGTCTTCTACTGTGTCCTTACTTTTTTAAAGATACATGTTAGAATATTTACAGATAAAATGATATGATGTCTGGGATTTATTTAAAAATGATTTAGAAATTAAGCATAAGAGATAAATGAAATGAGATGGGCCATCAATTGGCAATTGTTGTGCAAGGTAATGGGAATCCATTAGTCTCTCTACTTTCATATATATTTGAAAATTTCCATAATAAAATGATAAAAAGAAGAATTTCCAATACGTATTCTTTGACCATAAGGATAATTGTTTGTTACAGAACACAACAATAGAAAAAGCCATCTATTAGAAATTTATTCTTTTTTTTTTTTTTTTTTTGCTGTTTCTTGGGCCGCTCACGCAGCATATGGAGGTCCCCAGGCTAGGGGTGTAATTGGAACTGCAGCTGCCAGCCTACGCCACAGCCATAACAATGCAGGATCCAAGCCACGACTGCAACCTACACCATAGCTCATGGCAAAGCCGGATCCTTATCTCACTGAGCAAGGCCAGGGATCGAACCCGCAACCCCGTGTTTCCTAGTTGTATTCATTAACCACTGAGCCTCGATGGGAACTCCTAGGAATTTGTTCTTAAATATATAACTTAATACCTCAAAATGTAGGACCCTATCTAAAGAAGTACTGAATTCATTACTGGTCCTAATAAATACCTCTAGCTGATAAACATTATACCAGGGAAACTGGTGCATAATGCATTGCCGAATTTTACTATATGACAATGAATTAAGGCAGATAAAAAATCTTCTTTATATAATCAACTGAAAAGCTGATAATCAAGATATCTGAAATTATTTCAATTTTTATTGGCTATACATTAATAATTTGTTCTTAAAGCCAAAATGTGTAAAACAATAGAAAATAGTCTATATATGAACCACTTCATATGTATATTCAAAGATTACACAGAATATCCACAACAACATCAAAAAAAACAAGAAGTAATAATACTACTGATACCTTCCAAAATTTCACATCCTGTGGTACGTCATTAGACTCATGACACCTTAGGGTTTTTTTTTTAATCCAACTACTATAAGTCAGATACCTAATATAGTTCCTGGTACATAATCAACTAGGGACCCTTACTCGAATGGCTGAATTCATTTAATGCTCTTCTCCATTCTCAACTGAAGGGTTCTGTATTGTTAGCTATCACTAAACACAGTCAGATAGTACCATCAGTGTCACAGTCCATTCCCCACCACAATTCAGGTTAAAAGTATTTATTTGCCCAACATTTAGAGAGGATTCATTAATTTTTGCTATCTGATACAGACTCCCTACCTATAGCAACAAAACTTCAAATGACCCCTACCACCTCTGCTATTCCTATCCACAGGCTATGAACAAGCTGACTTTGGCCCCAAGTTCTAGTAGAACACAGACCTAGGCTATACCAACATTACATTCCAATCCCCAGTAACTCATTCAAAGATGAGTACAAGATTCAAGTTAGGACAACTAAGGCCAGCAAGGGTCAATTTTAAGACTTTCATTTGCATTCAAAGAATAGAGACTCTTCTCTATTGGATTTGGTGTTATGATGTGATAAACCTGGAGCTGTCAAGAACAAAACCAACAGAGCAGAAAGTAGAATCCAGGGGTAGGCAGCAGCTCAGATCCCATTCCCACAGCACCAGAATCTAGATCTAACTGTGAATATTTTAGGTATGAGACCAAGAAATTCCTTTTTGCTTAAGCTACCTTCTGTAAGGCTTTAGAATGAGACACATTTCATGATGAATCCATTCTGTTATTCATTGGTTGTGTGGAATAAGGAAATCATTTCATTCTCTGAACCTCAATTATCTCAAAGTACCTGCAAAACAGTTCTGAGTAAGCAAATGTGTATATTCCATCAGTGATATGAGTACAACACTTTGGGAGGCACTAATTCATAATATTCAACACCAAACAGGAAATTTTACGTTTTCAGCTTTTTATGCTTACATTCTTATAAAATCTAAAACACATGGCATTTCGAAAACACTAGGACTTTGTTATCACTGCATAATAAATAACTGGTAACAGGTGGTTCAAGAAGACAACTGGTAAATATTTTGCATAATGATTCTAGAAAAAAATCATAGCATGTCTATAAAACAAAGGTTCAAGTCTTGGTCACATGGAAAAAAAATGTTTCCCAAGTTTTATAAATCCCTCATTAATAATTCTAATATTTTTCCTTAAAACTCAACATTTTACCTCAAAATTTTAGCAAATTCTAAAGGAGTCAATTTAAATTTTAAAATTGTGGGGTTTTTCTTCTATCTTTAATTTACTGAAAAGAACAGGTTAAAAGCCTTTTCTGAACCTCTAAGCAAATACGTTTTTTCATGTTTTTAAAGTTATTCATAAAAACAAATGTAGCTTCTGCAAGAATACATGACCTCAATTGTAGACTGCATTCATTCCTCACAACACAAACATAACATTACAATATGGTAACATGATTACATTACCCTATAAAAGTCATCAGTCTTTTTTTATCAGAAAAAAGAAGCAACCGGAGGAACAGTCCCAATACCCAGTTTATGCTCATCTAGGACAGTTTGGACGTATTATTTCAAGAATGTTAAGTTGAACCTTCTAGAAATCTGCAAAACAGATGTAAGGCTGTTTGCATGGTTCCAATGACTTGATATAAAGTCTTCAAACATCTCTTTTTTCTTTTTTCATCAAATGTTCTGTTACGTTGCAGTGATATTCATATGGGAACTAAGAGTGGTGATCTGTGATGTTCAACCAAACGTGTCAACTTTACCCACTCATTACCCTACAGATTTTCTTCTGAGACATAGTTGTCAGATAATAACCAGAACAGATTTCCTCATCACCTTTAAACTTCAGAAATTTATGGTCTCTCTATTTCTCAATTCTCAGGGCACAAATTTTGGTTCCCACAAGTAATATCTAAGTCATGACTTGAGCCAATTTCTATAAGAATAATGCTTAAAATGAAGAGATTTGTTCATAAACACAGTACTAAGGCACGATTTTTTTAATTCAAATTAGAGATGAGTATCATAGCACAACTTACAAAGTTATAAACTGCAAACACGCTGTCATTTTTAAAAAACACTCATGTTAAAACCACATATGTAACTATACTAATATACTAGATTATATATGCACCTACCTATGAATTACCAAAGAAGCATCAGTAATTTTTTTTTAACTTCTGAAGTGTCCCAAAGTTTAGACAGATGTTATCCTATTTTCTCTGAGATTTTCTTTGAGCAGCTGTTCATTTGGACATGTTCTTTATTTATTGATATACTGTGTTCAATGCTGGGGTCACATTTCTTAAACAGGAACTTGGCAACTTCCAAATTCCATGGTAAATATTGACATATCTCAGCATGTCAATATTTACACTATCAGGACACTTTGATGAGTCTCTTCAACAATGGTTGCATCTTATTTCTTGGCAGCCACTTGTTTCTTTTCCAATTGAGCAAGATCATTCTTTATTCAATAAAATGCTCGTTAACTGTTCAGACAAAATTACAAGTAAGCTAAAAGCATCCTCTCACACAAAGACCAGATTGAACTCCTTGCTTATTTCAACATTTTGGTCACTTCTTGAGATTACTAAAGCTCAAAGAAACAAAGCACAAATTCATGAGTGTACTCCAAGTAATACTTGTTTTTGATTGCTTAATCCCAAGCCTAATCATTTTCAACCCATCTCTAAAGCCAAAAGACACTGAAGACTTTTCAGAATTTATAGAGTTAATTATTTCCTTTTTTGTTAATTCTAAAAGCTAGACAAACTTATAAAAGATTGGCTTACAGACTGCAAAAATGATGATGATGTTCAGAGAGAGAGTATTTGGAATCCAGAATACAAAAAGATAGCTGGAAAGTCTGGCTCATTATCTAGAATTAACTGCATTTTTTTAGAAGTAAAATTAGTTTACCTAATTTTTGTGCCAAGTATCACAAATCATGTTAATAAATTAATCATCAACTCAACCTTAAAAGCAAATTTCCATATCATTGGGAGAAAATCTTTGCATAATCTTGTAAATACCCCGGAATTTCCCAATAGCACAAAAGCAAAAGTTTAATTGAAAGTTATTGGCAATACTGGCATCTATCAAAAGCAAGAATGTCTCATCAGCAGTTTGGAATTCTAACACGGTTTTTTTCTCTTGGGCAATGAAACTCTCAATGGTGTTTTTCTTCCAAAAAGAGCACAATTTCATCAACATTAAAAATATTCTGGCTATAATAACCCTCTGTCCACTGATATCAGCAGGCGATTTAGAAAAAGGCACAACTCACTTTCTCATTAGCTCTGGCAGCTTCAGAAAAGACAAGGAACAAAATTGCCCAGGGCTGTAAAATGCACAAACTACCTCCTACTTGTGCAAAAAGAACAATCCTTCTGTTATTTTTAAGACAGCCAACTTTCTCCTGGAAAACATGGTATTGAGATTCCTTTATGGTGCAGCAAGTTAAGGATGTGAGTTGTCACTGCAGCGGCTCTGGTTCAATCCCTGGCTCAGGAACTTCCACATGCCATGGACATGGCCAAAAAAAAAAGATATTGCCACTGATTTTATACTCAAAAAGACCCAGATTCAAAACTCTATGGCTTCAGTGACTTTGGTCATGCCATTAATACATTAAACTCTTCACTGACTATTTTATATGTACCAACCTTTGATATCCCAAAGATGAGTAAGACATATTCCCAGCTCTCTAGTGAGATAAAAACACCCAAAGAGGATTATTATACAAGCTTGTTACATGTAGAAGCAAGATGAGAGCTCCTCTGAAAAGCAGCATACTAACCAGGTCAAAATCTCAGGGGAGGTTTCCTTGAGTTACATCTGATTTAAATCTTAAAAGGTATAAAAGGTTCGGAATGGAAAGAAAAAGATAAGGAAACACATTCCAGGCATAAGAATCTGCATGAGCAAAGGTTGGGGGAAGAAAGAGCACGATCTATGGAAATGATGATTCAGTGTTTCAGGCTGACTGCAAATCAAGAATTAAAAATTCAAATACCAAGTCAATTTTTTTCATTAAACCAAAACATGCTGTGTACTTCTATGCTTCAGAAAGTGGTTTAGAAATTGGCATAAGGTAACAAAAAACATAAAAAAATCCTGCCTTTGGAGTTCCCATCGTGGCGCAGTGGTTAACAAATCCGACTAGGAACCATGAGGTTGCGGGTTCGGTCCCTGCCCTTGCTCAGTGGGTTAACGATCCGGCGTTGCCGTGAGCTGTGGTGTAGGTTGCAGACACGGCTCGGATCCCGCGTTGCTGTGGCTCTGGCGTAGGCCGGTGGCTACAGCTCCGATTCAGCCCCTAGCCTGGGAACCTCCATATGCCGAGGGAGCGGCCCAAGAAATAGCAACAACAACAAAAAAAAAAAAAAAAAAAAAAGACAAAAAGACAAAAAGACAAAAAAAAAAAAAAAAAAAAAAAAAAATCCTGCCTTTGTGGAGTTTATATTTTAATAACAGAAAATGAACAATTTAAAATATACATAAGAAGGAGTTCCCCTTGTGGCTCAGTCGTAACAAAACTGACTAGTATCCATGAGAATGCAGGTTTGATCCCTGGCCCTGGCTCAGCAGGCTAGGAATCTAGCATTGCCATGAGCTGTGGTGTAGGTCACAGACACAGCTCAGATCTGGGGTGGCTGTGGCTGTGGTATAGGCCAGCAGCTGCAGCTCCAATTCAACCCCTAGCCTGGGAACTTGCATATGCCACAGGTGCGGCTCTAAAAAGAAAAAAAAAAAAAGATAAAAAATATAAGGGAAAGCAGAACTGAGGATGACTGCAAATATTGAACTTTGAGCAACTGGCTGTATAGAGTTGCCTTCAACTGAGATGAGAAATAAGTGGGCCAGGTTTGGGGAGAAAGGAGTCCAGTTTGTGACGTATGAGTCTGAGGTATCTTTAAATAAGTGAAGATGTAGAGGTGGACAATTGTATATGAGTCTGGAGTTCAGAAGGAGGGGGAACTAAGAATATAAGTGTGGGCGTTTTTTTGGTAAACAGATAGTATTTAAAGTCATTAAGACTTGAGGATATGACCAAAAGGAAGCATAGACAGAGGAAAATAAGAGAACCAAAGACTGAACCTTGGAACACTTCAACAATAAGAGATAGGAAGAACAGAAGACTGAGAAAGAGCAACCAATGAGATAGAAAGAAAACCAGGAGAGTGTGGTGTCCAGGAAATCAAGAGAAGAAAATTTATCATGGAGATGGGAGTGATTGATGGTGACAAAGGTTGCTAACAGGCCAAATGCACTAAGAACTGAGAAAATCAACACCTGGAGATCACTGCCAACACTAACAAGAGCACTGGGCGGGGGGGGGGGGGGGTGAGTGTAGGAGTATAGGAGCAAGAGCCATGTTGAAGTGATCTCAAGAAAGAAGAGTAAAAGAGAAATTGGGATTGGAGCACAGAAAACGCCTTAAAGGATTTTTGCTCAGGGTGGGAAGTAAAACAAGGTTAAGAGAAGAATTTCTTTCTTTTTTTTTTTTTTTTTTTTTTGCTTTTTATGGCTGCATGTATGGCACACGGCAGTTCCGAGGCTAGGGGTCAAATTGGGGCTACAGCCGCTGGCTTATACCACAGCCACAGCAACATCTGTGACCTACACCACAGCTCATGGCAATGCTGGATCCTTAACCCACTGAGCGAGGCCAGGGATCAAACCCCCATCCTCATGGATCGTAGATGGGCTCATTAACCACTGAGCCATGAAGGGAACTCCCAAGAAAAGCAATTCTTAAGGTGAAATGAATAACATGCAGGACAATCAAAAGTTTTATGGATCTTGGAGTTCCCATCGTGGCTCAGTGGTTAACGAACCCAACTAGTAACCACAAGGTTGCTGGCTCAATCCCTGGCCTCACTCAGTGGGTTAACGATCCAGCATTGCTATGAGCTATGGTGTAGGTCACAGGCGTGGCTAAGATCTGGTGTTGCCATGGCTGTGGCGATGGCCCGCAGCTACAGCTCAGATTACACCCCTGGCCTGGGAACCTCCACATGCTGCGGATGTGGCCCTAAAAAGGCAACACACACACAAAAAAGTTTTATGGGTCTTAATCTCAGAGCCACACAGAAAGGGAATTTAAAAAGGGTCAGGGAAGGGAAGGACAACGACAAACAACAGATAACAAAAAACTTCAACCTCAGACTCTGGAGACTAGCTGAGGATCAAAAAACAAAACTAAACAAAAAAGGAGTTAATATAAGTGAGTATCATTCAATGAAGAAAAATAAGGAAATCATTTAAAGGAAATAGGCAACAATACAATACTAAATATAAAGTAAAAAGAGGGGAGAAAGTGGTCTGGTAGTATAAAAGCAATACCAATTTCATTTTTTAAAAACTTTTAATTTAAAAAAAAAAAAAAGCTTTCACTGAGTACCTACATGCAAGTCAATCAGCCCTCCATCATCATCCTTCCCTTCAGAGGGATGGTTTTTTTGTTTGTTTTTTTTTGCTTTTCAGGGCCGCAGCTGCAGCATATGGAGGTTCGAAGGCCAGGAGTCTAATCAGAGCTGTAGCTGCAGGCCTACGCCACAGCCACAGCAATGCAGATCTGAGCCACATCTGTGACCTACACCACAGCTCGAGGCAATGCCAAGTCTTTAACCCACTGATTGAGGCCAGAGATTGAACTCAAAGCCTCATGGTTCCTAATCAGATTCATTTCCGCTGCGCCTCAATGGGAACTCCCAAAGGGTTTTTAATTTAGTGAAAAAGAAAGCCAGGCACACAACAGGCAACTTTTACTGAATGCCTAGCGCATGTCAAATACCAAGCTAGATGACTGACTTGTATTAACTCATTTGATCCTCACAACATTGGGGAAGCCTGTGCATTCTCTCCATATAAAAACATAAATACGTACTCTTTTTACCTACAATTCTACTGAACCCATGAAACCAAAGTTGAAGATACTCGTGGAAATGCAGAAGAGACAGTAATTTTTGAAGGAAATGATACAGTCAGATTTCATTTGTATAAAGAATATGATTCAAGATGACTTGAAAGGAGAATCCATAGCAGAGCTGTCCAAAGGAACCTTTTGAAATAGTGATGTAAAACAGTACTTAAATTAGTTCACTGGCAGTGAAAACCAAGAACAGAAAGTTTGAGTGCTTAATGGCCATGCAGTAGCTCAATTGTCATTTCCCCAGCAATTTCACCGCACAAATTTTTTTGCTGTTTACATGAAAATCAAACGTTACACACCCATGTATGTTCAGCCTTATCTATTGCAATTTGGGTTCTTTATGGGTACCTTAAAAATAGCTAGCAAACACTATTCTTACTTATTTCGAAGCCAAGGTAGAAAAGAGCCTCTGGCCTAAAATTAATTAAAATCCATAAATATAGTAAATCAATTGTGATCCTTAACAACTTGTTTCCTGGTATTCTTCACAAGCATTACATACTACTCTCAAGTGCTCATAAAGATCAAGACAATGTTCACATGAAAGCAAAATGTCTACAGACACATCTACTATTTTATTTTATTTTTTTGTCTTTTTTGTTGTTGTTGTTGCTATTTCTTGGGCCGCTTCCTCGGCATATCGAGGTTCCCAGGCTAGGGGTCGAATTGGAGCTGTAGCCACCGGCCTACTCCAGAGCCACAGCAACGTGGGATCCGAGCTGCGTCTGCAACCTACACCACAGCTCACGGCAACGCTGGATCACCACAGCTCACGGCAACGCCGGATCGTTAACCCACTGAGCAAGGGCAGGGACCAAACCCGCAACCTCATGGTTCCTAGTCGGATTCGTTAACCACTGCGCCACGAAGGGAACTCCACATCTACTATTTTAGAAGCCAAACTTGATGAATTGTACAACTTAACTTCCACACCTAAACCAAGGTTATTTACTTTGAATGGCAAGATTCGCAAGGTATAATGTAAAGCAATCACAAGGCAGAACATGAAAAGGTTTGGTTTTGTATAGGAGGAGGGTACGACATATTTTTATACATCTTATTCCACTCTTCCCATGCCCATGAAATTTCTGGGCCATATTTGTTCATCTGCTACACTCTGATGATTCCATGAATAAAGCTCAGTTAAAAACTTGCTGAACTTGTGTATTTGAACAACTCTTGACAATTCAATAAATTCAAAAGTAAAGTTGATTATGGTTTAAAAAAATAAAAACCTTTGGTGTGCAGTAGTCAACAATGTACCCACAGATAGTAGAAATCCAAATGTTCTAATAACTGTGTTGCCTTAAATATAGAAGGGTCTCACAGTTAGGCCAAGAATGGCACATAATTCAACACCTCATAGGAGCTTCTGTTCATCTTTTTTCTATTCCACTTTAAGTGAAAGTATTAAAAAAAAAAACTGATAGCATTCGAAAAAAATCCCCCACTCTCTGAAAAAAATAATAAACTATACTGTAGGAACCAAAGAGTTGCCATAATTTTTTGATTAGCTTGAGACAGTGGGAAAAACTCTGCGCCTCCGACATCTGAATAATCCCAAGAACAATGCAAACTGAACACTTCAAAGCACCTTCTCTAAAGACAAAAGGGGGTGGGGGGTGAGCCTTATTTAATGGGATTACTGATATCGGAGGAAGCTAAATTATGATAATAATGATTAAAAGAAAAAGTTGATGTGATTTGTCATCCTGGTGGACCACTTCTCTATAATACCAAATCAACCACTGAACTCAGAACGGCAGTTCGTTTCCATTTGTTACCACAGAAAGTTCTTTCCTGATCCTAATGGGCCCAGTAACTTTCGCCCCAGATGGAACCCATCGACAATTTACAAAAAGTTGGGAACTGGAAAACAGAGAACGCCAGTGTTAGAGAAATGAGCCAACACCTTCTCCACATAACCCCTTGGGATTCAAGTGTCCTAATCCCACACCTTAGAGAGCATTTCAAAAGCGCTTTTCATTCCAAAGAATTCCTCCGGTACAAAGGGAGAAAGTGAAAAGGGAGCCCAGGAGATGCACGCCCTGCGGGTAAGGTCAGGGAACCCAGGTGTTTCCCGAGAGTCCACAAACAGAAGGGCCAGGGGCTTACACATCGAGGGGAATCCAAGCCGGGAAAAATCTGTGCGCTGCGGAGTTGTAAAGAACTTTTAAAAAACAAAAGAAAAAGAAAAGAAAAAAAGCGGGGGGAGGAAAACTTGACCACCGACCATTTAAAGAGGCAGTCGCCACTTCCGGACCTTACCTGTCAGTAACCCCACTTCCGGTCTTCTCCAAAAGGCCCGCTCCCAGAGGCCGACCTCTGGCAGCCAATGAGAGTGTCACTTACTTCCGCGAGGCTGGATGACGTCACTTAAATCCCGCCTTTTCCCATACAGATGAGCCTATCGTAGCGCACTAGACGCTGGGCTCAGGAGGCGGTACCCTGACAGACCCAACCGGACCGCGGGAAGGAGCGAGAAAGGCAAGCCGGGCGTGCACGCCTCTTCCGCCCCGAGCCCGGAAGAGTGATGTGGCTGGGGCTTCGCCGGCCTCACTATGGTAAGAACCGGGGCGGCGGGGTCGCGGCTGAGCTTGTAAAGGGGATACGGGACCGAACTAGGGCTGGAAGGTTGGGCGGCGGCCCCGAGTCCTTGGCCAGGGAGCTCTGCCTCTAACTTGATTCTCCCGGGGCACGGAGGATGCACAGGTCCGGGAGCCATGTGGCCCCTGCACGTCCAAGCAGGGAGAACCAGGGCCTACGGCCCTACCTCACTCAGAGGCCATTTCCTGTCTTGTTTGGAAGAGATGCAGTAGTTTGGCTTAGCCGCGTTGGTTACCTAGACTCTCTGTGGTCCCTGATCCTTTGAGGCCTTAGGGGTGCCTGGGTTTGCCCGTATTATTTTTTGCCTCCTTCACTCCCTGCAGGCCTGACCCAAATGTGTTTCAGTGTTGTCCAATAAACCCCAAATGCCACACCTTAACTTTCACCTGTTGAATTAGTGGCCTTCTACGTTCCTACTGTTCCATTCTATCAACTTTAAAGATGCTACTTTACAAGCTATATTTTAATGATGGGAGTTGTTTCCGAAGGTGGTTTCTCTTCTAGGAACTTAATGTGTTTGGAATGGTGTCTGGCCTCGGGCCTTCCCTTCTTCATTTTAAGTTTTTTATGTTATTTTGCCTTAATGCAGATTCTTTTAATATTTGGGCCTTAGAAAAGCTTGAAATAAGTCACGAAAGTTCGCAAAGGAATGCTTACATCTCCAGGCCGAGAAAAATAGATAAAGCCAACGTAGTCAGAGAACAGATATAATAATCAATAGTAATAGCAAAATATCCCAAGCTATGTCTTCATTTTTACCTTTGTTAGAGTAAATGCCAGCAGCCTGTACACCACACCCTGGTGGTTAATTTATGAAGTCCATGTGCCAGATATTGCGTGTTTGAGCATATTTCTGCAGATATTATGATAGTATCAAAAGCAGCCCCCAGAAGCTCTTGTACAGTGAAACGTTGCTGAGTTTGTGTTCCCCAAAGTTCCTGGAGAATCCCATACAGCGCAAAATCCTTAGACATTTAATCGAAAACTCATTAGTTGTTGTTTGCTTTATGTCAGCCTCTTAGATTATAGCTGGGGCATAAGTCATAGTCTCTTACCTGGAGTAGTTTACCATTTATAGAGGAGATGGCAGTTTATTGGCAGGTTATTCCTTCCTCGTCCAGCTTCTTTTCTCACCTACCACATGATAGAATGGATACACTTGTGTCACTAGTGAGCTGTTAAAGTTAGAAAATGTGGTTCCTTTTTCAATCCAAAGAATAGAGACCCTCTTACTATTAATTCTTGCCTGTCCTTAAGGCTGAAGTTGCATTATTTTGCTCACAGTACAGTCAAGTATAGATTCTTATTTCCTCATCTTATTGTCGTATATACAATCTAGAAGCAAGATACACACTGTGTTTAAAATTAAAGGTACTTGAACTGTCTGGCCATACTTGTTTTTTCAAAATAACAATAATAGTTCTTATTTATTAGTGCCTGGTATGTGCTAGGTTGCATTTGAAAAAATAAGTATTATTTCAAGCTCAGATTTCTAAATGTGTTGTTTACAGGTAGAGGAAGTCAGACACAAGGACACTAATGTGCTTGGGGTCATACACTTAGTAGGTAATGAAGCTAGGACTCAAACTTATTTTAAAGTCCAGATACTGAAAGTTTTCATGCTGAGGTAAAAAAAAAAAAAAAACAGAAAAACATAACTGAGGATAAAATATACCTTAGTAATTTGTTGCTCTCAAATATAATATGCCAATCAAACATGGATGGAAAATAGAAACAACTGCCAGGTAATTAATTATTCCTGCTCTATTCCTATGAGCTTATGATGTCAACATTTTAGAAAAAGTACATTGCAGTTGGAAGAGCTACACAATGAGGGTTTTTTTTTGAGTTTGTACCTTCACTTGGTGTATTTGTGAGGTAGCCCAGTGATTAAATCTGAATTACTGTATGTTAATTAATCCATTTTGTTGTTGTTGTTGTTGTTGTTGTTGCTATTTCTTGGGCCGCTTCCTCGGCATATGGAGGTTCCCAGGCTAGGGGTCGAATTGGAGCTGTAGCCACCAGCCTACGCCAGAGCCACAGCAACTCGGGATCTGAGCCGCGTCTGCAACCTACACCACAGCTCACGGCAACGCCGGATCATTAACCCACTGAGCAAGGGCAGGGACCGAACCTGCAACCTCATGGTTCCTAGTCGGATTCGTTAACCACTGCGCCACGACGGGAACTCCTAATTAATCCATTTTTTAAAATGCATCTCAAAACTACAAAGTGTTTATCAGCAAGAATAATTTACAATTATCAGCATATACCGTTTCCTAATTATGTCGTTTATAAATTAATAGTTTTTTGGGAGGGCACACCTGACACATGTAGAAGTTCCCAGGCCAGGGACTAAACCTGTGCCACAGCTGAATTAATACTTTTATTAATGCTTTTAAGAATTCCAGAATCCCTTTCCCTCCCCAACTCTTAATGTTCTTTAAGATTCATCTCAAGTTGCATGTCTTCCCAAGAAGCCTTCCCTATACCTTTATTTTCTTCTCCTTTTATGTATCCACTTGGACAACTGTGGTCCATGTACCACCCCCAGTGTCCTTCTTGGATAGAAAACAGCAGTAAAATGTTGCCTATATTTCTCCCCTCTCTAGGCACAGCTCTTAAAGTAGAGACTAGGTCTTTTAATTTCTACATCACAGTGTTAGTTAGAGTTGGTACTAAAATGAATGAGAGAAAGGGGATACAAAGTCAATTAAAACATCGTCTTCAAAGACTTTACAGCCTAGTGGGGGAGAGTATTACATAAGTAAATTTTATGTGTTACTTGCCAGGACATAGAGAGATGACATGTGAGCTGGAAAGAACATGGGCTTTAGAATGAGCCACAGAAGGTCCAGTCATTCCCAGTTCTCATCCTTTGCTTGATTAACCTGAGGAAGCTTATCTTCATTTCTTCTTTTGTTGATGTGTTAAGTGACTTACAGATATTCTCATTTAATTCTCACAGACCCTGCCAAGTAGGACGTATTACTCACATTTTATAGTTAAATTCAGTGTCAGAAAAAGATTGTGGAATACTTTCCTTCATCTTGCAGCTGAGGTACAAAGAAGATGTTAGAAACAGAGGAAAGAGTAATTGTGGCTGGGAACTGGTGGGGAGACATCTCCAAGGAGGTAACACTCTGACCTGTATATTAAGCAATGAATAATAAGAAAGGAGTCATTACCAAGAGCTAGGAAAGCATTCTCTATCCTTTAGATAGACAAAGGAAGTTAAGCAGTGAAAAGATGAGAATGCCAATAGAGAAATTGGGCCTGGATCTTTTTTTTTTTCTTTTTTCTAATTTTTGTGTTGGCGTATAGCTGATTTATAGTGTTGTGTTAGTTTCAGGTGTACAGCAAAATGATTCAGTTACATCTATTTTTCAGATTCTTTTCCCATATGGGTCATTACAGAATATCGAGTAGAGTTCCCTGTGTTATGCAGTAGGTCCTTGTGGGTTTTCTTTTTTATGTATAGCAGTGTGTGTATGTTAATCCTTAGCTCCTAATTTATCTCCCCCACCACCACCTTTCTACTTGGGTAACCATAAGTTTGTTTTCAAAGCCTGTGAATCCATTTCTGTTTTGTAAATAAGTGCATTTTATCATTTTTTTCAGATTCCACATATAAGTGATAGCATATGATATTTTTCTTTCTCTGCCTTCACTTAGTACAATGATCTCTAGGTCCATCCATGTTGCTGCAAATGGCATTATTTCATTCTTTTTATGACTGCATAATACTACATTGTATATATGTACCACATCTTTATCCTTTTCTCTGTTGATGGACATTAGGTTGCTTTGATGTCTTGGTTATTGTAAACAGTGCTGCAGTGAACATTGGGGTGCATGTATCTTTTCAAAATAATGGTTGTCTCTGGATGTATGCCAAGGAGTGGAATTGCTAGAACATATCTATTTTTAGCTTTTGAAGGAACATTGGTACTGTTCTCTGTAGCAGCTATACCAATTTACATTCCCACCAGCAGTGTAGGAGCTTTCCTTTTTCTTCACACCTTCTGCAGCATTTATTGTTTGTTTACTTTTTGATGATGGCCATTCTAACCAGTGTGAAGTGATACCTCATTGTAGTTTTGATTTGCACTTCTTTAATAATTAGCAATGTTAGGCATTTTACATGTGTTTTTTGGCCACCTGTATGTCTTGTTTAAAGAAACGTTTTTAGATCAGCTGCTCATTGTTTGATTGGGTTCTTTTGATATTGCTATTTGTATATTTTGAAGATTAATCCCTTGTCAGTTGCTTTGTTTGCAAATATTTTCTTCCAGTCTTTGGGTTGTCTTTTCATTTTGCTTATGGTTTCCTTTACTGTGCCACAGCTTTTAAGTTTGATTAGGTCTCATTTGTTTATTTTTGTTTTTATTTTCATTACTCTAGTAGGTGGATCCAAAAAGATATATAAATGTAGTTTTAACTGCATAAATCCATGAACTACACTTTGAAAACCACTGCATTAGACTAATAGGGTATCTGAAGTGGGTGCTGCTCTTCTGTGGCATAGTGACTTATAACCCTGACTGTTAGTAAAAACTCCCAGGGAGCTTGAGAAACTATATGCCCACCCAATTCAGTACAATTTCTGGGCATTGATTTTTTTTTTTTTTTTCCTTAAAGTTCCAGGTGATTCCAGTGAGCAGCCAGTGTTCATACCCTATTTGACTCAATGTATCTGCAAGTTTTTCCATTTTGTCATTCTTTGTCTTACCTGATTGCCTGATCCCAGTACTTTTTTCATAGCAAAATTTGCACTTTTTCTTCACAATACTAACAATCACCTATCAAGGATACATGTGAAGCATTTATGTCTTCATTTTCTTAGTTGTACTATTTATCATAGTTTTATGTATGCTATTAACACCTTTGACACCTTTTGTGCTTTTTATTTAGATATGAATTGTCCATAAAATAGCTCCAAAGTTAGGCAGCACAAATATAGCAGATGCATTGTAGGTACCATGACAATGAGATGAAAATATGTGCCAATGTCCACCAGTATTGCCAGGGAAGAACACAGTTGAGGTGCTTCTACTCTGGACTGTAGCTTTATTCATAACCATGAAACTTGTTAAGTTTAAATGGAAAGTTTAAGTAAAGAATGTCTCTCTGCATTTTTGAAAAGAGACCAATGAGATCAAATGGGTATTTTGTCCAACCCCCTCATTTTTAAGTGAAATTAAACTGATGAGGAAGAGGTCTTGATTTATCCAAGGCCAAATTTTTATACTTGGATTATTTCATTAAATAATCCATATGATTAGTGGCTTCTGGTGCTAAAAAACAAATTATGTGTTCTTAACATTAAAACTGTGAGCAATCCTGGTTTCTTGGTTTCACATTAAATCAAGATAACTTCTATATTTGGTAACACTATATTCTATCAGTGTTATAGTAAGCAACAAAAGAAAATGTTAATATTTCTGTGTGTTAGTGAAAATCTTTTCAATCACCTGTGGTCACCTATCTTGGGCAAAAGGGGTGTTCATATACAGGCTTACATTTATCCTTGTATTTCCCTGTTTTCCCTTTTAAGAAATAAACAGTGGTACATGCGAATTTACAAGTAGAAACTAGGTGGAAAATGCTGACCTAACCTAGATTTGTAAATAATAAAATACTGACTCACTTTTTCAGTGCTATATGATTTCTGTCACAATTAGGTCAGGAATGTCATTTCTGGGTTTCCTTCTGCCTCAGATAGGGATCAACAATTAGTAAATGTACAAACTGCAGGTATTAAAACAAATCATATTGTTACCATTTGGTTAAGTCTTTGATATTCAGTTAAACTGGAGGAATTAAATTGTCAATAAAAATTTGTTTCCCACATAGGAGGCACTCAGCATTTGAAGCTCCCAGACAGTGTTATACATAAAGAAGGCCCTTAATCAACAGATTAGATAAATAATTTGATAATCCTAAGACTAAATAAATAAGCTACATGGAGCTCAAGTGTCCAAGACTAATGAATATACTGTAAGCTTAGTCATAGTCTTTTTCGGCAGATTAAGTATATTTAGCAGGCAGTCATTGAGCACTCTGGGCAGAGCAGTGTTTAGCCTATCAATATGTGTATTTCTTCTGATTTTCTCACTGTATTTCTTTGTACCTTTATGCTGTTGAATCACTGCCCCTTTTATCCCTCTATTCTCAGTGTTTTGGGTGCTTTCTTTTACTTAAAAGTATTTTTATTTATATGTACAAAAACAAAACTCTATATGGAATTCTTGCCCTTATATCCATATTTAATGAATAGAGTTTTAACAGTCAGGAGTGACTCTGAAAATAAGAAAATATACCTTCATAGATTAAAGTGATAAAAAGTGAACCTGAAATAAATATCCCTTTTTTAATATAATGATTTTTATTTTTTTAGAATAGAAAATTTTAACAAGATGTGTCAATATGAGAGGTAATTTCATCTTTGGACACTAAAGCTTTCATTGACCAGTCTTTATCTTTTATTGATAAATTATTTAATGGTGATCAAATGAGGTGAAAGTCTAAATTATTTCTATTATTTCATTGGCCTAACAAATTGCAGTTTACTTCAGAATGGTTATACAAAGTTTATATGAGTTTATTTCCTTCTGGTTTGGATAAATTAGTATAATGAGTTGAAGCATATCAGAAGCTCTGATTAGCTAAGAGTAGCATGATAGGTCTGGAGTATGGAGAGATAATAGAAGGGGCCTTTGGAGAAAAATATTATGGGATCTCCATTGCCTGCCAGTTATGGAAGAATCAGCACAACTTGGAGAGTAGTAGTCAGGGCAGGGCAGCCGTATTCCACCACCATTCTGGTTGTATTTGAGGTTGTGCTCTGGAAGGTGCCCTGAGTCTAGAGAGTATTATTGGATACCTCTTTATAAAAAGGACTTAATTATAGATGTGGTAGACAGAATGCTCCCATCGTCTTTAAAAAAAAAAAAAGTGAATATGTTATCTTACTTGGCACAAGTGACTTTGCGCATGTGATTAGTTAAGGATTTTTTAATGGGAAGATTATCTTGAATTCTGTAGAAATGGGGCAGAAGATCCTTCTAAGATGGAGATAGGAGTGTCATAATCAAAAAAGAAATGGTCATCAAGGTTATAGTGATGGGGGGCGGGGTCACTAAGCCAGGGAATAAGGCAGCTTTTAGAAGCTGGAAGAGGCAAGAAAACAGATTCTTCCCTAGAGCCTTCACAAGGAACAAGTTGTATTTTATAACTCCTTAGTTCCAATATGTTTAATTTAATGTTTAAAGGCTAGCTAAATTTATTAAACTGAATAGCATACCATTGTATAACTCCCTGGCATTGTCACAGGATGTCCTCAATAAAAATGAGGTTGAGGTTCTAGAATTTTCTGCCAGCGAACTTGCCTACTCAGTGATTCAGAATTCTTAAGGATGTGTATCTTTTACAAATTAGGTAGAGTCAGAAGAACACGTGCTTGTCCCATATGCAACCACCTAAAGGCTGGCTGTTTGAGAGAACTTTTTTCTGAATTCCATTTGGTGATATTAGAACATTTTGGATGCTGAGAAGACATTAACTTCATGCCTCTTATTTTACCCCACAGTCTAGGCCCTTAACATAAACAGAAGTATATTTGCTTCTCCATTCTGAATTTTCTTTAAAGTATCATAAGTAAATATAAATGCAAAGCTAAATGTGAAAGTTTCTCTCGAATTGTTAATATTCAGCAGTCCGATCTCCTTTTTTTAAAAAATAACATACATTGTTAATTTGGAATCTAAATGTGTTCTTATATTTGTTAAAATGTCTATTATTTGCAATTGTTTCAATTTCTTGTTCATTCAGCATTTTTCCGTGACTACTTGCAGTATTTTGTTTAACAAGCACAGGGAATTAATGAGAACCTCATTAAAATAGAGAAGATAATTATAGTGCAATTTGATAGGTGGCAGATATGTGTGTAGCAGATAGATGTACAAAGATCCCAACTCTGTTTGGTGTGGAGACTGAGCACCAGGGAGAGACTTAACAGGGGAGATGGTTCTTGAGTTGAGACCACAAGATTGACATGATTTAAGGATCTGAAAAAATACCAGAGGAAATGAATTTTACTTCCCTTATCACCTTTTTCATCACTGTTCCCTCTCTTTTGTGATCAAATATGCTTGCTTTTTTCTTAGCTTCCTCCCTTCCCTTTAATAACATTTTCCTACTGAAAATCTCAATTAGTTTTCTGCAGAACAGTAACATCTGTTTCCTTTAACTCTGAGACTAAAATTTTATATCTGCGGACAACAGATGCGAAGCATTAAGAGGAATGCTTAGGTAAGGTAAGCAGTGGTGGGGTAATGTCTGTAAGTTTGAAACACTCTTGACCAGAGTCTAAGTACATCTAAAAGACTTTACCACCTAAGATTATTTGTTTAAATGTTAGGGTCTGTAAACCCCAGGAACAAAGTTGTATGTATCATATAGTACATACTTGTAAATGGTTTTCATTTGTATATGGTTTCACACAGAAATGTATATATACACACCCCACTTCTTTAATAATAGTATGTTTTTAAGTGCCTCTTAAAATCTTTTATTACAAAAAAATTCAAGCATGCAAAGGTAGAAAGAAGAGTATGATGAAGCCTCATATACTCAGTATTTCGTCATGAACCCCACACCTCCCACTACACACACACTGAATTATTTAGAAACCCATCCCAGATATATCATTTAAGCGTGTTTCTTTAACAAGACATTCAGGGAATAAGAAAGTACACATTGCAAAGTCAGGAATTTAGATACTCCTCACATGTGAAAGAATGAAATTAGAACACTTCCTAACACCACACACAAAAATAAACTCAAAATGGATTAAAAACCTAAATATAAGACCAGATACTATAAAACTCTTAGAGGAAAACATAGGCCAAATATTCTCTGACATAAACGACAGCAACAGCTTCTCAGATCCACCTCCTAGAGTAATGACAATAAAAACAAAAATAAATAAATGGGACTTAATTAAACTTAAAAGTTTCTGCACAGCAAAGGAAACTCTAAACAAAACGAAAAGACAACCCAGAGAATGGGAGAAAATATTTGCAAATGAAGCAACTGACAAGGGATTAATCTCCAAATTGTATAGACACCTTCTGCAGCTAAATACCAAAAAAACAAACAACCCCATAAAAAAATGGGCAGAAGATCTAAACAGACAGTTCTCCAAAGAAGACATATAGATGGCCAAAAAACACATGAAAAGATGTTCAACATCTCTCACTGTTAGAGAAATGCAAATCAAAACCACTATGAGGTAGCACCTTATACTGGCCAGAATGGCCATCAAAAAGTCTACAAACAATAAATGCTGGAGAGGGTGTGGAGAAAAGGGAACCCTATTACTCTGTTGGTGGGAATGTAAATTGGTGCAACCACTGTGGAAAGCAGTATGGAGATTCCTTGGAAAACTAAAAATAGAACTACCATTTGATCCAGCAATCCCACTCCTGGACATCTATCCAGAAAAAACCATGGCTTGCAAAGACACATGTACTCTGATGTTTGTTGCAGCACTGTTGTCAATAGGCAAGACATGGAAACAACCTAAATGTCCATCAACAGAGGAGTAGATCAAGAAGATGTGGTACATATACACAATGGAATATTACTCGGTCATTAAAAGGAAAGAAATAATGGCATTTGCAGCAACATGGATGGACCTAGAAATTATCATGCCAAGTGAAGTTAGTCAGTGAGACACCAACATCAAATGCTGTCACTTACATGTGGAATCTAAAAAAAGGACACAATGAACTTCAGACTTTGAAAAACTTGCTACTTAGTTTTTAAAATGTGTGTCCTATTCTCAGTCAACTGTAACTGCTGTATGCCTCAGTTGTCTCATGTATAAAATAAGGATATTAATAACATCTACCTCAAATATGAGGATACATAGGTTAATCCAAAACAAGCACTCAGTGAATATCAGTTATTATTGTTATCTATGAATTGGAGAGAAGGAATCATGCTATGTACCTTTTAAAATCTGATGTCTAGTTTCATGCTCCAGACAGAGTAGATACTAAAATACATGTTTACTTAAGTTGGCTAGAGGGAAATCTGTGTTTTATATTTCATGAGGTTCTTATCAAATACTATATACATGTTCAAAATATGACCTTTAGAAGATTTGCATTGTGAGGTACTATGTTTTTTATCTAGAATTGATGAGCAGTTCATTTACTGATTTTGTTATAAAGTGTACATTACTTGCTCAGAGATACAAAATTAAAATCCAGTTCAGTTGAAAACCAAGACCGTATTAGACTTTATGCTTAACTATTTATCCATGAAGAAGTGATTTGCAGAGAAAACTCCTGTTAGAATAGTAATTAAAAATCAATTTTATTTGTTCAGACCATAATACTAACATTTAGAAAATTTGAGAAACACAGAGAATTTGAATTAAAAACCTTCCTGAGATAATCACTGCATTGTCTCTTCTTTGCATCAAGGTTTGCATAGCTACAGATAATACTTACTGAAATATTGTGTGCTATTTTTCCCATCACTTAGCATTGTAGAGAAGCATTCCTTGTCCTTACAGTATTGGCAAATAACATGTTTAATTTTTAATGTTTTGAACAAGTTTATAAATATCATTAAAATGTATAAAAGTTTAAAGATTATGACAATTTCTGGAAGAGCTAGTTCCTTTTTTAGGATTCTCCTGAATATTCTTATTTATTTTTCCATATGAACTCCAAAATAAGTTATCAATTTCAGGAAACAACTTGGTGTTCACTTTAAATTTATAGATTAACTTTACAGCATTGTTAAGCTTATTCCTACATATTTTAGTTTTTTGTTCTAGTTGCTGTTATAAATGGAGTCTTTTTATCCATTATGATTCTCAGTTGATTGATACTGTAATTATGAAGGGTATTGATTTAAATATCTTCATTATGTACCTAACCACCTTACTAAATTTTAATTCCCTTACAATCTGTAATTTTTCTACTAGTTCTATGAAAAATGTCATAGGTGATTTGATGGGGATCAAATTCAATCTGTAGATTGCTTTGGGTAGTATGACTATTTTAACAATATTAATTCTTCCAATCCAAGAGCATGGGATAGATTTCCATTTGAGTCTTCTCTTTATCATTGTTTCATAATTTTCATCGTATAGGCCTTTTGAATAATTTACTCCTCAAGGTTTTTTTTATGTAATTTTAAACAGGTTTTTTTTTGGGGGGGTGTTGTTGTTTTGCTTAGTGATAGCTCATTGTTAGTATAAAGAAATGCAAGATTTTATGTATGTTAATCTTGTATCCTTCTACCTTGCTGAATTCATTTATTCTTTTAGTTTGTGTAGAGTTTTTGTAGAGTATCATGTCATCTGCAAGCAGTGATGTTTTTACTTCTTCCCTTCCAATTTGGAAACCTCTTATTTCTTTTCTTTGTTGTGGCTAAGATTTCTAATAATATGTTGAATAGAAGTAGGAGTGGTCATCCTTGTATTGTTCCTCAATTTAGCAGGAAGGCTTTCAGTTTTTCACCTTTGAGTATTATATTGGCTGTGGATTTGTCATAGGTAGCTTTTATTATGTTGAGATATGTTCCCACTATAGCCACTTTCATGAGAGCTTTTATCATGAATGGGTGTTGGATTATGTCAAATGCTTTTCTATGTCTATTGACATGACTATATGGTTTTTATTCCTCACTTTGTTAATGTGGTGTATCATATTGAGTCATTCGTGATATTGAAAAATATTTGCATCTTTGGGATACATCCCACTTGATCATGATGTATGATCCTTTTAATGTATTGTTGCATTCAGCTTACTAATATTTTGTTGAGTATTTTTGCCTCTATTCATCAAAGATGAATTTTCTTCTTTTATAGTATCTTTTTTCTTTTCTGTAGTATCTTTGTCCAGTTTTTGATAATGGTTGTACTGCTGCCTGGGACCTTGGCTGCCTCTGTAGTAGGCACCTCTCAGGATCTGTCCATCCCAGACTTAAGTCCAAGTAGAGGTGGAGGGTGGGCAGAACTGGAACCCTGAGTACTCCTCCCCAGGGGCTCTCTACTGGAAACATGCCTTTCTGTCCTCCACCAGGTGCCAACAAAGTCCACATAGACCCTCCACCCGTCAAGGTCCCCCAACACCCTGGCCTTAGGAGTGCTAACAATGGGATATTGGGCTCTGTGGTTAGACCCAGACCACACCTCAGACCCTCAGAGCTGGCTCCTTTCAGCCACATGGATTCCTCCCCCAGGCCTCCTCAGCTGCTACAAGTGTTTCTCACTTTGGAGTGCAGTGTGGTGAGGTGCAGCCACACATACCAGTCTCTCTCCATCCTGATTGTTAGCAGGCCAGCATGTGCGTGCTCTTCTGGTAGAACCTAGGCTTTTCTAGTCCCTCTTCTTGTCCTAGCAGGTAGGGGGTTAGCTACCTAGCACAAGGGTCTGCCTGTGTGCACCTTTTCTCTTTTACAGATGCCTCCCAGAAGCTCAGGTCCCATCCTAATCCCTTTTTTTTCCTTTTTCCTGTCCTACCTGGTTACATGGAGATCTTTCTTGCAGCTTTGGTTGTATAGGAAATCTTCCGCCCATTTTCGGTTGATTTTCTATTAGTCTTTTTCCACAGGTAGATGTATTCTGATGTATTTGTTGGGGGAGGTAAGTTTTTGATGTATTTATTGGGGGATGTGAGTCCTCCTATTCCACCATATTGATCCCCCTCAGGAAGTACTTGGAAGTTTACTAAATAAGCATATTACTGGCTACTGTATGACACTGATATATTTTAGCTACCTGTATATAATGGAAATGTTATTGTTATATATACCGTAGTATTTCTGCACTTTTAAAAATTTGTTTTATTTACTCAAGCATCTCTTACTGGGCTGCCACTGTGTGGCTGGCACATAGGTGCTGGAGATTCAGAGTTGGTAGACAATGTCTACTCTTCAGGGATGAGTATTTTAATAAATGTATAATAATTGGGGGTGGAGAGAAAAGAGAGTTCTCTATGAAGTAGGAGGAAAGAGACAAATGAGTTCAAGAGGACTTCCTGGAAAAAGATAACACTTGAGCTGAATGTTGAGTATATTAAGTCCACTTCCATTTTCCTTTGACTGGAAAGGAAAGGAAAATAATTTCCTATATTCCTGTGTTAAGTTTTATTTTAATAACTTTTTAAAAGAATCAACAGTAAACAAGCAAGTGCTTTGCATTCACCAAAACCTAATAGATGAGTATTAGGGACATGATTGCCTGAATATAAAGCATTCTTATTCTAAAAGAATTTCAGAATTGAAAGAAACTTGAGCCAACACTGAGTCTGTCTCCCCATTCTCCACCTAGTTCTACTGATGCAAAACAGATTTAGAGAGGCCAGTGTTTATTGGAGGTCATATAGCCAGCTTACTTACAGAGCTTAAATACTCCATGTCTTGCGTAGGTGTCTGGGATCCTAGAACATCTGTATTAATTATTGTTTCAGCTTCGGTGAACTATTTTGGATTCATAACATTTTTGGTAGTGTCTTAAGTTCTTGAATTTATAACTCTTGTTGCATCTTCGGAATTCCTTAGCCCAAAGAATGGAAAGTATGCTCTCAAAAATACCTTGTGATTTTGCTTTTAAAAAGTGTTCTTGGACATGTCATTCTGTTTGTCTTTTTAAAGAAAAAAAAGTATGATTCTTTACATGGAATTGTCTGACATTTTTTACCTGTGCAGTTTTTTTCTGTGATGTTAATTTTTCTTTTTCTCTTTGTAGTCTGCCATTTTCAACTTTCAGAGTCTGTTGACTGTAATCTTGCTGCTTATATGTACCTGTGCTTATATCCGATCCTTGGCACCCAGCCTCCTGGACAGAAATAAAACTGGGTATGTTACTAATAATGTCTAATCACCCAAATTAGTTCTTAGAAACACTGAATGTCAGTTATTGAAAGTCATCAAATGATTTAATTCCTATATATAATTTAGTTTTGTAACAACTTTTACATTATTTTTCCCTGTTTTTAAAAATCCAAAAGCTTTATATTCATAGAGTCTTACATAAAAAGATAAGTATCAGAAGTGACCTGAAATGTCTTAGACTAAAAAAAAACAGTACTTTAAAAGAATGTGCTAGAATTTTTTTCTGAGATTGTTTGGCCTTAGTTTTTAATAGAATAATTTCTAAAATTGGTTGTTGTTTTTTTGTGTTTCTTTTTGCCATTTCTTGGGCTGCTCCCGCAGCATATGGAGATTCCCAGGCTAGGGGTCTAATCAGAGCCGTAGCCACCAGCCTACGCCAGAGCCACAGCAACACGGGATCCAAGCCGCATCTGCGACCTACACCACAGCTCATGGCAATGCCAGATCCTTAACGCACTGAGCAAGGGCAGGGATCGAACCCGCAACCTCATGGTTCCTAGTCAGATTCGTTAACCACTGCGCCACGACGGGAACTCCTGGTTGTTGTTTTTATTGGTTATTTTCTTTTCATCCATGGTAGCGGGGATGGAATCCAAGTCATAGCTATGCCTATGCCACAGCTGTGGCAATAACAGATCCTTTAACATGTTGCCGTGGGCCGGGGATCCAACCCGTGCCTCTGCAGAGACCTGAGCCACTGCAGTAGGATTCTTAACCCACTGCACCACAGCAGGACATCCTGTATTCATATTTCGAAAGCATTAAACAGTTTGCAACCACTGTGTCCATAAAAATAATAGTATAGGTGTTCCCTCTTTCCTCCAAGACTACTCTAACCATATGGGCTTCCCATCTGTATCATAAAACAAACATCTTTGGAGAAATTTATTTAGCTTAAAGTCTTAGGCATGTCACATCCTTTTTAAATATATACCACCAAAAATTTTGAGTTTAATATAGTATCACACAGATGTAAAATTTTAAAATGCCATGTTACCAATACAGAAATACATACTGAGTTTAACCACAACAAGTATATCTAAAAAAAAAGAGACTGGGTGGTGAAAACTGAAACTTTCTTGCTGTGCAGATTTATTAATTTCTGTGAGTAATTGTCTTAATCCTTTTGTGGTAAGATCCTGTACCCCACTTAATTAAACATTTTAAGAAATGAGAAGATGAAATAGAATACTTAACATAGGAATAATTAATTACCACCAATGCCTTTTTTGTTTTGGAAAAAGACCAAATTAGGATCCTGCAAAGTCAGACTCTGCTTTTCCACTAATAAAAAGCACCTACAAAAGGTCAGGAAGTAGATATTCAACAACTATAAGAGAAACTATTCTCTTTCCTTCAACTCCATTATATTTTGGGGGGTCATAATTAACATTTTTTCATACAGCCCATTATCTAAATCATTTGGCTGTTACTCTTTCTTTTTATTACATAGGTTTGTTTGAACATCTATAAAGGAATAAGTAAAACCCATAACCAGTTTTGAATAATGAAAACTGGTAATCATCATCCAATAAACTAATGATCTGTCTCTGTTGGCCTGAGGGATTTGATTTCACCTACTGAAATTTATTTGTCCATCAGTTTTTATGACAGTACCTCACTTCCTTTGTAGACATTGGCTTCTCATCATTCCACCTTTTTCCTCTGAACTACTATTGCACTTAGTTTTCAGCATTCAATTTAATACTTTGTTCCTTTGTTGAAGTTATATATATATTTGTTGCTTAGCTGTGCCTGAAGGTTCTTTACCCAATCAAATGACTTTATTTCCTCCTTCCCTTCCTCTGCAATCCCCAACAATTAACATATAGTTAAAGCATATGATAGAATCTAGTAAACAGTCTGAACATTAGTGTCAAATTCCAATATCATATGTAATGTCTATTAAGAAATTTAAGTATTTATTAAACAGTGATGACATAGTGGTAGATCAGAGTAGTTGTACTTTCCTGATGCTCTGACGAAGAAAGTAGATTGCATGTGGAAATGTCTGCTCCTCATTCCTTTGGAAGCAGGACTTCTATCCATAACATGCTACATTAAAAAAGGAGTTCTCAGGGCTACCAACCTTACAGTAGAGGTTGAGTAGTAGTATATTTCTCCTACATAAAAACCAAAGAAATATCATGCATGCTATTTTACATTTTAAGGTATATACTGATATACTCCAAAGGAAGAAAATGTGTAGTACTTAATCAAATCAATATTTTCTTTCACTCTTAACCACTTAAATATAATGATTCATTAGCCATCCATCTCTTTAGATAAAAAAAGTGTAATATAAATTTCCCTGGAATTTAAGTATTATGATTTTCCTGCACCAGTCCTAATTCATTATAGAAGTAATGTTAATTCATCTCGATTTGTAATCATGTGTAACACTATTTATAACTCTGTTGTCACACTAACAAAAGAGTTGTCTACAATGTTTTCAGTTTTTTCAAATATCTCTATTCATTGAATGACTTTTTCTAAGCTAGTATTTATAATACATGTAAAGTAAGTGATATATCCATATAAGGTGTATTGATTCATAATATATTCATTCATAGACTTGAAATGGATATAGTATTCTAATTTTTACTTCCAGAGCATATGTGTTTTAAATGCCATATTTAGCTAAATTTATATACAGTATCCCTAAACTAGGATTTTCAATATATTGAAATATATATGTTAAAATAAAATGAATATATTGAAATATAGGCTCATGTTTTTGTATTCCTCCGTTAATTATTGATATACTTATGCAAATACCATCATTAGAGTTCATAGTTATAGATCATTTAAATGTAGAACTATATTCAGTAAGAAGTTTTTATTGGTATGAGGGTTATTTTTTAATGTCACTTTATCAAAAACCAACTTACTATATTCTCAAAATTAATATTTAAATAGGCATATATGTATTTTCTGCTTTTGAAGAAAAAAGGTTGACTAAAGTAATCTTCTAATAGTAAACTCTTGGGCAAATTTTTGCCACTCATATTATTTACTTTGGCTTGACCTCTGACACCACATATGTTCCAGTTTTTAACAGTTTCTGTACATTGATGGTTGATAAGCTATTGTGTCCTACTTTTCTGTATAATAAGTAGTGGCTCAGCATCAAATAAATTTTAGTTTAAAGCAAAGCATCACCAGTTAAAATGCTAGTATATGATAAATCCTCTATATGGTACTGAATAATTTATTTTTCCCAGTAGTCAGTAGCTCCTTTTTTTCTTTTTTATTCTATGCAGATTGTTGGGTATATTTTGGAAGTGTGCTAGAATTGGTAAGTAATCTATCTATAATCTCTCTCAACTTGTTCATCTGTAAATTTTTGGCCAGTTTACTTATATTCAGACAAATCCAATGTTAGTTTTTAAAGTGCACCCTTCCCAATTTTGTGCATTTTTGCAATCGTTTGTAGAGTTCCACCAAACTCTTCCTGACACTATTTAAAACCAGATTTTATAGATATCTCATAATACATCATTAGCAGGGAGATGAAAAATAGAACAAAAATCTCTCTAATTCACATATCAAAAACTGTGCATTCCTGGTTTTGAGATTTCAGACAAATATGTATAGTTTTATGCACATGTGCTTATAATATATAGCTTTCTATATAAAGTATACCATTTTGATAATTGAGAATGAATTTCCCATTTAATAAAAGGTTTGCCGAGCAACTGTCTAATTGCCCTTTGCTACGTCATAGAATCTTATTTGTTGCTTTTAGAAAACATGAACGTTGCATGGATGTGGCCATACTTGAGCTTGATCTTTCTAATTAATTAAAGTTAAGGTAAATGTGGCTATCTTCTACCTTTTCGTAATAAAACTAGTAGCATCCTAAGTGTGTTTATGGTTAGAAAACAATGTGTATTATACTATTGTCCCATAGCACTGTGTATATGATAGCATTTAACACAGTGCTCAACACATAGTAGACTCTCAAATGATTGGTAAGTAAATAAATTGAAATGTATTCTATTTCTGTAATTCACCAGTATTCTTTTTTTACTGAAGATTAGTTGATGTAGAGTATTATATAACACACAGGTGTACAACATGGTGATACATAATTTTAAAGGTTATACTCCATTTACAGTTATTATAAAATATTGGTTATATTCTCTGTTTTCTCCTTGTAGCTTATTTATGTTATACATAACAGCTTGTACTTCTTAACACCCTACTCTTGTCTTTTCCCTCCCCTCTTCCCTCTCCACACTGGTAACCACAAATTTGTTCTCCATATCTATGAGTCTCCTCCCTTTCAACATATTCACTAGTTGGTTTTATTTTTTAGATTCTACATATAAGTGATATCATACAGTGTTTGTCTGACTTACTTCACTTAGCATAATACCCTTCAAGTCCACCGACATGGTTGCAAATGGTAACATTTCATTGATTTTTATAGCTAAGTAGTATTCCATTGTGTATATATCTCACAAATTCTCTATTCATCTATTGATGGACACTTGGGTTGCTTCCATATCTGGGCCATTGTAAATAATACTGCTATGAATATTACAGTGCATTTTTTCATATCTATATATATATCTTTTTGACTTAAAGTTTTCATCTTTTCCAAGTATATACCCAGGTGTGGAATTCCTGGGTCATATGGTAGTTCCATTTTTAATTGTGTTGAGAATATCCATGTTGTCCACAGTGGCTACACCAATTTACAGTCCCACCAACAATGTATGAGGGTTCCCTTTTCTCTACATCTTCAGCAACAGTTGTGTTCTTTTTGAGGATAGCCATTTTGACAGATGGGAGATGATATCTCCTTGTGGTTTTAATTTGCATTTCTCTGGGTAATGGTGTTGAGCATCTTTTCACCTGCCTATTGGTCATCTCTATGTCTTCTTTGAAAAAATGGCTGTTCAAGTTCTCTGCCCATTTTTTAATAGGGTTTTTTGGGGGGTTTTTTGTTTGTTTGTTTTTTGCTTTTTGCTTTTTTTTTTTTTAGGGCCACACCTGCAGCGTATGAAGGTTCCCATAGGGTCCAATTGGAGCTATAGCTGCTGGCCTATGCCACAGCCACGCATGATCCAAGCCACATATATGACCTACATAAATCACAGCTCACAGCAACGCCAGATCCTTAACCCACTGAGCGAGGCTAGGGATCGAACCCACAGCTTCATGGTTCCTAGTTGGATTCATTTCTGCTGCACCACAACAGGAACTCCAGGGTTTTTTGTGTTTTTGATGTTGAGTTGAATGAGCCGTTCATAGATTTTTTTTTATATTAACCCTGGAATGGGAAGAAAATATTTGCTAATGACATTACTGATATGGGGTTAATATTTTGGGTTTTTGTTTTGTTGATGATTTCCTTTCCTGTACCAAAGCTTTTTAGTTTAATTCAGTCCTTTGTTTACTTTCGCTTTTGTTTCATTTGCTTTAGGAAATAAATAAAAAAAAAAACAGTGCTCTGATTTATGTTAAAGAGGGTTCCGCCTATGTTTTCTTCTAGGAGATTTACAATTTCTGGTCTTATGTTTAGGTCTTTAATCCATTTTGAATTTATTTTTATATATGATGTAAGACTATTATTTCATTCGTTTACATGTGGCTGTCCAGTTTTCCCAGTACCACTTATTGAAGAGATTGTCTTTTCTCCATTGTGTATTCTTGCCTCCTTAGTCATAGCTTATTGACCCTAAGTGTGTGAGTTTATTTCTGGGCTCTCTATTCTATTCCATTGATCTGTGTCTGTTTTTGTGCCAGTGCCATATTGTTTTGGTAGTATAATCTGAAGTCCAGGAGCATGCTTTGTCCAATTCCAGTCTTCTTTCTTAAGATTGTTTTGGCTATTCAGGGTCTTTTGTGTTTCCATACAGATTTTAAAATTATTTATTCTAGTTCTGTGAAAAATGCCTTGATATTTTGATAGAGGTTGTGTTGAATTTGGAGATTGCCTTGAGTACTATGGTCATTTTAACAATATTCATTCTTCCAATCCATGAACACAGTATATCCTTCCATCTCTTTGTGTCATCTTCACATTTTTTCATACATCTTAGTTTTGAGTACAGGCCTTTTACCCCCTTGGGTAGGCTTATTCTTAGATATTTTATTATTTTTGATCCAATGGTTAATGGGATTGTTTCCTTAACTTCTCTTTCTGACCTTTCATGGTTAGTGTGTAAGAATATAAAAGATTTCTATATATTAATTTTGTATCCTGCAACTTTACTGAATTCACTATCATTGTTTTCTGGTGGGAGTTTTGTGCTTACAGATCCAACCTCATTACAGATAATTGGTCTGTTCATATTTTCTACTTATCCCTGCTTAGGTCTTGAGAGATTGTACCTTTCTAAGAATTTGTCCATTTCTTCTAGACTATCCATATTATTGGCTTATAGCTGTGTGTAGTACTCTCTTATGGCCTTTTGTATTTCTTTGTTGTCAGTTGTAACATTTCATTGCTGATTTTATTGATTTGGACCTCTATTTCTCTAGTTTATGTTTTATTGGTTTTATCTTTTCCATGAACCAGCTTTTAGTTTCATTGATCTTTTCTATTTTTTTTTAATCTCTATTTCATTTATTTCTGCTCTAATCTTTATGCTTTCTTTACTAATACTAACTTTGGGTTTTATTTGTTCTTTTTTAGTTCCTTTAGGTATAAGGTTAGATTGTTCATTTGAGACTTTTCTTATCTCCTGAGGTAACCTTGTAGAAGTATACACTTCCCTCTTAGACCTGCTTTTGCTATGTCCCATAGATTTTTGTATTGTTTTGTTCTCATTTTCATTTGTATCCAGGTTTTTTATTTCCTCTGATTTTTTTTCATTGATCCATTGACTGTTTAGTAACATTGTTTAGCCTCCATGGTGTTTGTGGTTTTTGCAGTTTTTTCTTGTAGTTGATTTCTAGTCTCATAATGTTGTGGTTAGGAAAGATGGCTTGATATCATTTTCAGTTTTCTTAAATTTACTGAGGCTTATTTGGTGGCCTAGCATTTGCTGTATCCTGGAGAATGTTTCATGAGCTTTTGAAAAGAATGTATTCAGATGGAATGTTTATTTAAGTTCATCTGATCATATATGTCATTTAAGGCCCTTGTTTCCCTATTGATTTTCTGTTGCACTAATCTGTCCATTGATGTAAGTAGGATGTTAAAGTCCCCTACTATTATGTTATTCTCAACTTCTCCCTTTATGTCTGTTAATATTTCCTTCATGTATTTAGGTGCTTCTGTGTTGGGTGCATATATTTATAATTTTTCTTCTTGGGTTGATCCCTTGAGCATTATGTAATGTTCTTATCTCTTGTAATGGTCTTTAAAGTATATTTTCTGATATAAGTATTGCTATTCCAGCTTTCTTTTGATTTACAATTATGTGGAATACCTCTTTCTATTCCTTCACTTTCAGTCTGTATGTCTTTAAATCTGAAGTTAGACTCTTAGGAGCAGCACATATATGGGTCTTATTTTTGTATCCATTCAGTTACCTTGTGTCTTCTGATTGAAGCATTTAGTCCATTTACATTTATGTGAATTATTGATATGTATGTTTTTATTGCCATTTTATTAATTGTTGTGGGGTTGTTTTTGTAGGTATTTTTGTTCCTTTTTCTTCTGTTCTCTTGTGATTTGATAACTGTCTCTAGTGTTATGTTTAGACTCCTTTTTTGTGTGTATGTGTCTATTATAGATATTTGGTTTTTGGTTACCAGAGGTTTCCATATAGCAATCTCAATATATACATGACTGTTTTAAGTTGCTGATCTCTTACTTTCAAATGCATTTTAACAACCCTTCATTTATACTCCCCTCCCGTCATGATTACTGGTTTTGATATTAAATTTTACATCTGATTGTTTTGTCTGTTCCTTAACTACTTATTGTGGAGATTGATGATTTCACTACTTTTTTCTTTTAACCTTACTAGCTTTGTGTGTGTATGATTTCCTACCTTTGTTATTTGTTTGCCTTTAAAATGATGAACTTTTTCATAATTTTCATGTTTCTCACTGTGGCCTTTCCTTTTTCACTTTCCTTTCACATTTCTTATAAAGCTGTTTTGATGATGCTGAGGTCTTTTAGCTTGTGCCTGTCTCCAAAGTGTTTGGTCTTAACATCAAATCTGAACAATAACCTTGCTGGGTAGACTATTCTTAGTTGTAGGTTTTTCCCTTTCATCACTTTAAATATATCCGGCCACCCCCTCCTTGCCAGCAGTTTTGCTGAAAATTCAGCTGATAGCCTTTGGGGAATTCCCTGGTATGTTATTTGTTGCTTTTCCTTTGCTGCTTTCAGTATCCCCTCTTCAATTTTGGCCATTTTGATTAGTGTGTCTTAGTGTATTCCTCTTTAGGTTAATCCTATATGGTACTCTAAGCTTCCTGGACTTGGATGTCTTTTCCTTTTCCAAATTAGGGAGGTTTTTACCTATTATATCTTCAAACATGTTATCAGCCCCTATCTTCTCCTTCTGAGACCCCCCCCATAAAATAAATGTTAGCGTGCTTGATGTTGTCCCAGAGGTCTCTTAAAGTGTCCTCGTTTCTTTTTATTCTTCTTTTTTCTCTTCAGTGTGATCCACTCCTCTTTATCATTTATTCTGCTGTTGACTCCTTCCAGGGAATTTTTCATTTCAGTTATTATTTTCTTCATCTCCCTTAGATAGGCTCTGTTCCTTTTAGAGAATTATGTTATATTTTGGTTTTCACTTCTCAGAGATGTGGAAAGAAGATAGTCCATAACAGAAAACAAAATTGACTAAAATACTGAAATATACAAACTAAATTCTTGTAATACTTAGGAGTTTTCCAGAAAAGAGTTGAGAATTGATATAATATATCTGAAGGTAATTATAACTTAGTCTCAGCCAAGGACTGAAAATTAATCATAGGAATTTTAAATTCTTTAAAGCATCTTCTAAGACATGTGTGGTTAGCCACTGAGATAATTTTAAAGGTACAGCAAGCTTTCAATGGTAGGCAAGACTTATTAACAGTGGAAGTTGTGAGCAATAATTCTATAGAACTCCTTTTTAAATTTGTAATGATGAGATCGTAAAATCTCTTGGTCTGTCAGATGTCTTGCTATAGAAAATAATAGTGTAAGCACAAAGACCTTCAAAAAAAAGTACTCCTTTCATGGTCCTTATTCTCATATATTGACAATTTAAACAGACATCTTTTTCAAGGTAATTCGGTATGCTTTTAACATGTTAAATTGTCCCTCCGTGTTCTTTGTCATACATATTACTTCTTACATTGATAAGCATGAGAATCTTTCTTTTAAGGAATATCATTGTTCTTAGCTTGGTAATGCACAGTTATAACCTTCATAAGTGGTTTTTCAATTAGGGGTTATTTAGCAATGTCTGGAGACATTTTTGGTTGTCACAACCATAGTGAGGGACATATACTGGGATAAGTCAGGGAAGTTGTAAACATGCTATGATACATAGGACTGCCCCAATAGAATTAGCCCAAATTGTCAATAGTGCTTCCATTAATAAGGCCCAACCTAGATTTACAGAGATTGTGGTACAAATTTATCTGTCATTCAGTCATGCTGAACAGCTACATACCCTGGAATAGCAGAAGAAGCCCTTCAGAAGTAACCAAGAAGAGAAAAAGATAAAGAGACAAAAAAGCACTATCAGTGGCTAACGCCTGATAGCTAATGGCAGATGTAAAATATATATATACACCAAACTGCTTACTTAAGCCCAGTCACCAGGGGAGGGGTGACTGTAACCAAGGACCATGCTGGTAAGTAAACCTCAAGTAGATTACCAGGAAAGAATATAATGGGATTGTTTCCTAATTTATCTTTCTGATACTCATTTTTAGTGTATAGAAACATAACACTTCTGTATATAATGTTTTATCCTGCAACCTTACCACAATTTATTGAGGAGCTCTAGTAGTTTTACCTTTTACCATCATATCAAAAAGTGTAATATACCTAGGAATAAACCTAAGGAGCAAAAGACCCATACTCTGAAAACCAGAAAACGTAGATGAAAGAAACTGAAGATGACACAAACAGTTGGAAAGATACATTGTATTCTTCGATTGGAAAAATATATGTTGTTAAAATGACCATAGTACCCAGCCAATCTACAAATTCAGTCCAAGCCCTATCAAATTACCAATGGCACTTTTCACATACCTAGATCAAAAATGTTTTAATTTGTATGAAAACTACAAAAACTCAGAATAACCAATCTTGAGAAAGAAGAATGGAACGGAAGGAATCATGCTCATTGATTTCAGACTGTACTACCAAAACTGTATGGTACTGGCACAAAAACAGACACAGACTAATGGAACAGAATAGAGTCCAGAAATAAACCACACACCTATGATCAACTTATCTATGACAACAAAGGCAAGGATATGCAATGGAAAAAGACAGTCTCTTCAATAAGCAATGCTAGGAAAACTGGACAGCTACATGTAAAAGAAAGAAATTAGAACATTGTCTAAGACCATATACAAAAATAAACTCAAAAGGAATTAAAGGCCTAAATGTAAGACCAGATACTATTAAAACTCCTAGAGGAAAACATAGGCAGACCACTCTTTGACATAAACCCTAGCAATATCATTTTGGATCTACCTCCTAGAGTAATGAAAATAAAAACAAAAACAAACAAGATATCTGGAACCTAATACAAGGCACAATTAAACCTTTCCACAGAAAAGAAAATCATGGACTTACAGAATAGACTTGTGGTTGCCAAGGGGGAAGGGGAGGAAGTGGAGTGGTTGGGGAGCTTAGGGTTAATAGATAAAAACTATTGCCTTTGGAATGAATTATCAATGGGATCCTGCTGTGTAGCACTGGTAACTATATCTAGTCACTTATGATGGAGCATGATAATGTGCAAAAATAGAATGTGTACATGTATGTGTAACTGGGTCATCATGCTGTACAGTAGAAAAAATGTATTTGGGAAATAACTATTTTAAAAAATAATAAATAAATAAATTTAAAAAATTTAAAAAGGCCCTAACCAAACTTAAAGGCTTTTACACAGCAAAGGAAACCATAAACAAAACAAAAAGACAACCTATGGAATGGGAGAAAACTTTTGCATATGCAGCGACTGACAAGAGATGAATCTCCAAAATACACAAACAGCTCATGCAGCTCAATATCCAAAAAGAAAAAAAAAATAATTAAAAAACAATCAGAAGACCTCAGTAGATATTTCTCCAAAGAAGACCTACAGATGGCCAACAGGCACATGAAAAGATGCTCAGTGTTGCTAATTATTAGAGAAATGCAAATCAAAACTACAATTAGGTATCAATTCATGCTGGTCAGAATGACCATCATCAAAAAAAATCTACAAATAATAAATGCTGAAGAGGTTGTAGAGAAAAGGGAACCCTCCTACACTGTTGGTGGAAACATACATTGGTACAGCCACTATGGAACACACTATGGAGTTTACTTAAAAAACAGTAAGTGGAGTTACCAGATGATCCAACAATTCTATTCCTGGGTGTATATCAGGCAAGGATGAAAACTCAAAAATTTTCAAGTCAGAAAGACCAGCACCCCAGTGTTCATAGCAACACTATTTACAAAAACCAATATGTGGAAGCAACCTAGATATCCACTGAAAAATGAATGGACAAAGATGTGGAATATTACTCACCCATACAAAAGAATGAAATAATGTCCGAGATGTTATCATACTAAGTGAAGTCAGTCAGACAGAGGCACCTAGCATATGAAATCACTTATATGTGAAATCTCTAAAAAATGATCCAAATGAACTTATTTACAAAACAAATACACTCACAGGCATTGAAAACAAACTAATGGTTTCCGAGGGGATGGGAGGGAGGGGATAAATTGGGAATTTGGGAATAACAGGTACACATTACTATATATAAAACTGATAAACAATAGGACCTAGTGTATGGTACAGGGAACTATATTCAGTATTCTGTAATAGCAACTATAGTGGAAAAGTATATGAATATAAACATAAACACATGAATCACTTTGCTGCACACCTGAAACATTATAAAGCAACTGTTCTTCAATTTAAGAAGAGAGAGTGAGAGAACATAATGGAAGAGCAAAATAGTTTTAGAGAATAAAGACAGAATATACTGGATTAGAGTAATACATTAAGTTGCAAACTCATGCATAAAATATTAAGGTATTTTATATAGTGTACAGATCCATTCACTAGCGAACTCAGGTTCACAATTATTACTTGAAAGGGTAGTTAAAGTTTCACACATCTAGTTTATTTTTTTGAATGATCTCACAGATTATCTATTTTTATGTCTGATAATAAACATGCCCCTTTTTTTGCTTGCTCACTAATTTCCACTTTCCTCTCTTGACTATGAATAACATAGGATAAATGGTTAACTTAAAGTATTCATTCTTGCCAATTATGTGAAAAGCATTAGCTTTTCATTTTGGCAAAGTGGTTTAGAAAATGTTGATGCAGATATTCTGTTTTCTCAACCACATGCTCCTCTCTTATCTTGACACAGAATGTATCCACAAAGAAAGGATGCAATTTTAATGGGAAAAGGCCCAGCCAGATCATCTTATCATGTTACACATCACATTACAGCAACTGTTTCACATTCACTTATAGAGACCTAAGACCAGACAAGAAGTAACATTCTTACCCAAGTTCAACCAAAGATGTTTAGCTCGACCACATGGCAGTCTCTTTTAAGAAAATTAAAAGCAGGAAAATGAAACCCATATGTAAATTTTAGCATTCTCAGTTGGAGGATGAAGAAGAGAAGAACTTTCTCAAAAATTAATTTCCAGCAGATGGAAAATATATGACAGTATTAATTTCTTCTTTTAATGTTGCAGGAGACTGTATTAGATAGTAAGAATACCTAGCGCTAAGGAGAATGACAGGCTTCCTTTTGAAATCTACCTATAATTTCTGTCTGAATGATTTTTGTTGTTATTGTTTTGTTGGATAATGAGTTTTTTACCCTGAAAGAATTGGCATTGCTAAAAAATGAGGAACCACAGTATTTTTTAATTTCAAAAAAATTTTTTTTTCCCAGTTGAAATAGTGTTGTGAAAACACTATATTCTCTCACTTCCCTAGATTTTCTTTTAATTGGAACACAGTCCATTAATTATCTATGGATAGAAAGACTCCAGAAAACACCAAATGCTTATTTGTATGTGTGTGATGTCTTCTGTGAATATTTTACTGAACAAATGCAAAGATATCAACTTACTAACTGTATGACTGTGATCTCAGTGAGGAAACTCTGAAAATGAAAATGACCCTGAAGAGTGTAGTTGATAAGGGAGGTCAAGATTGGTATTTTCCAGAAGTTGTTACTTGAACTGGCTAAGTGAAATGAAGAACTTAGTTATTAGGAGAGAGATTATTTTAAACATTATAGAAAAACACAAGTGAGGTGAGTATAAACAATCTCTATAAAGAACACCAGGTACATGCCCAGGATTATTCCAAAAGTAGTACATCACTCTGCTTCCTTCTTCCTTTATTAAGTGCCCTCAAGGCAGTATAAAAATGCCTGGTGTTTGTACAGACTTACTAAAGAAACAGGAAAGAACAAGATGAGTTAACTCAACAATCATAGGATCTCTCCACAGAGAGACAATTTCAAAAGCCAACTCCAGGTCTACTTCATGCAAGTATAAACAAATACTTCTTAAACACACTTGAAAATTGACTAATACAGAAGTAGCTGTTCTTTGGAGTTCCCGTAGTGGCACAGTGGTTAATGAATCTGACTAGGAACCATGGGGTTGCGGGTTCGATCCCTGGCCTTGCTCAGTGGGTCGAGGATCTGGTGTTACCTTGAGCTGTGGTATAGGTTGCAGACGCAGCTCAGATCCTGCGTTGCTGTGGCTCTGGCATAGGCTGGTGGCCACGGCTCCAATTAGACCCCTAGCCTGGGAATCTCCACATGCCATATGCCGCGGGAGTGGCCCTAGAAAAGGCAAAAAGACAAAAAAAAAAAAAAAAGTAGCTGTTCTGAGTTGTACATCTCTAACCCAGAATAATTATTATTCTATAAGATTTTATACAGGCGTTCCCATTGTGGTTTAGCAGGAACAAACCCGACTAGTATCCATGAGGATGTGGGTTCCATCCCTGGCCTCACTCTGGGTTAAGGATCTGGCATTGCCATGAGCTGTGGTATAGGTCTCAGACGTAGCTCAGATCTGGCACTGCTGTGGCTGTGGCTGTGAGCTTCAGCTCCGATTCAACCCCTAGCATGGGAACTCCCATATGCCACACAGTTCAAATGGCTATACTTCCCAAGTCCATTATAGATTTAATTTGATCCCTGTCAAATTACCCATGACATTTTTCACGGAACTAAGATAATTCTAAAATTTATATGGAACCATGAAAGACCTAGAAGCAGTCCTTAGGAAAAAGAACAAAGAAGGAGGCATAACCCTCTGAGATTACAAACAATCCTACAAAGCTAGAGTTAAAAAAAAAAAGTGTAAAACACAGGCAAAAAACAGACATATGGGTCAGTGGAACAGAATAGAGAACCCAGAAATAAACTCACACTCCTTTGGATAGTTAATCTTTAACAAAGGGGACAAGAATATGCAGTGGGAGAAAAGACAGTCTCTTCAGCAAGCTGCATGTAAAGCAGTGAAGTTAGAACTCATCCTCATACCATATGCAAAAAAATAAACTCAAAATGGTTCAAAGACCTAAAAATGTAAGACATGATACCATAAAACTCCCAGAAGAGAACATAGATAAAATGTTCTCTGACATAAATCATACCAGTATTTTCTTAGGTCAGTCTCTCAAAACAGTAGAAATAAAACAAAAGTAAACAAAGGGGACCTAATCAAATCTAGAAGCTTTTGTACAGCAAAGCAAGTCATCAGCAAAACAAAAAGACAACCTATAGACTGGGAGAAAGTGTTTGCAAATGATGTGACTGACAAGTGCTTAATTTCCAAAATATAGAAACAGGTCATTAAGCTCAATATCATAAAAACAACTCAATTGAAAAAATGGGCAGAAGACCTAAATAGATAGATGCAAACTAGTATATATAGGAAGGATAATCAGTAAGGTTCTACTGTATAGTACAGGGAACTATAGTCAATATCCTGTGATAAACCATAAAGGATATGAATATATATATATATATATATTTATGTATAACTGAATCATTTTGCAATATAGCAGAAATTAACATTGTAAATCAACTATACTTGAATAATTTTTTTTTTTTAATGAATGAAAATAGATCAGTATGGTTCAGCTCATTCTTCAGTATACTTCTATTTTGCTGGTGGTTTGTTTTGCCCAACCCTGCCTCCAAATGTATGGGCTTCATGGGCAAGAGTTTTATATTGATTTTCTTACGCCCCTCTCTTGTAGTAATAGCCTTATGCTAGCCACTCAGTTAATCAACATGAATATATTTACCTTTTTTTCAACAGGTGAACGCAAGAGTCCTTATGTTGCAGTATGCTGTGTTGTGATGGCCTTCAGCATCCTCTTCATACAGTAGCTTGGAAAAATGTCAGAATTCAGTTGCCAGCAGATTTAAATATGAAAGAAAGGACTTATCTGCAGAAAATAATGGAAAGGATGGTTAACCCTTTTATCTCTGAACATTGAATGAGATAAATTTCCAGCTACTGCTCTCTATTTTTGTTATTGGACCAATGTTCTATATCAATTAGGATGTAAGCATTTAATACTCAGTGTTTAAATATGTATGTAACGATCAACCTCAGTACTGTCACTACAATATTACATTCTTCATATGTCATTCTCTTGTGTCAGATACCAGTTTTTAGTGAGGTATCCTTAAGGCACATAGTAGAAAACAAAATTAGTTAATTACTCAAGTTCCTTTCACTGTGATTTGGAAATGATAAATCTTCAGAGAATGAGACCTTTTTTTGGACTAGCTTTTTTTCTGGGGAGAAAAAAAGGTTCAATTTGTGTTTGTAAGGATTGCATTCATATTTAATAATGCTTGCTTTTCCTCTGGCCACACCATTTTGAGCATTAACCAGAGTACCTCTACTCTTAGCAAACTGTAGTTTATTACAAGTCTTTAAACTATTTTTTAAAAGCCTATGCAGTTCCTTAGGAGGAAAATAAATGAGGTGTGACTTAAAAGTAGTATTGAGAAAATGTTCCTATTTAACATAAAAGAATTTGGAATACCTGACTGTGTTGTAGCCTCTGATACCACTCTTGTTAAGTATGGATAAATGTCTTAAGCATAAATATGAGAAGCTAACTCATCCTCTAAATAAGACTAAGACCACATACTTAGAGTTCAAAAGAGCTAAACAGAACAATTATACAATGATAATCCTCTGTGTGTTTTTCATTCTTTCTTAAAAGGTGTCAAACCTCCACATTTTAATTACCCCAGTATGCAAAGTGTGTTTTTGTTATTTAATACAGCACTTTAAATCCAGTTTATGTTTTGTCTGTCAGCTTGACGTGGAATCTTGTGTAACTTATTAAGCAGTGATAAAGAGTTTTCAAATCTACTTATCCATATACTATGGCATAAATGTCTTTGAGCTTTGATGATAAAACCTTCAGTAATTTTCATCGAGGCAAGAGAAACACTGGAAATGTGACAAATTTTTCAGTAGAGCAGTTATTATACATTTATGGTTAACATTTCTTAAGTTTCAACCAAAATTCAGTTAAAATTTCAAAGCTAAGAAAACTTAGCTAAAAATTGCCCACTATAGCTAGTATTAATTAGATGTTGTTCTCAGCTATTAATTCCCCATAAAGGTAAAAAGAATAACTGCCCCCACCCTTTTTTAAGAAAAAAAAATTGTTTAGAACTATTTAAAAATGAGCCTACTGGTAGTTCTGTCTGTAAAAACAAAGTACTTAAAAAGAATTCTAAGAAATGCCTAAGAGGGAGTTCCCGTCTTGGCGCAGTGGTTAACGAATCCGACTAGGAACCATGGGGTTGCGGGTTCGATCCCTGCCCTTGCTCAATGGGTTAACGATCCGGCGTTGCTGTGAGCTGTGGTGTAGGTTGCAGACGCGGCTCCCATCCTGCGTTGCTGTGGCTCTGGTGTAGGCTGGCAGCTCCGATTGGACCCCTAGCCTGGGAACCTCCATATGCCGCGGGTGCAGCCCAAGAAATGGCAAAAAGACAAAAAAAAAAAAAAAGAAATGTCTAAGAAAAGCTTGTTATGCATTGCCTGCTTTTTTTTGCAGAAGATGAAAGCTGCTGTAGGCTGTCAATATATTTGTTTATTGTACATTTCTGGCTTATCTATAGCTGGCTTAAAGTGGTGTATTCTGCTTTAGATAGGTAATCTGGTTATGCTAATTGTTCTCCTACTCTGCACTTATCTCTTGGGCTTTGTATTAGGTCAAGGATTTTCAGGGTATCCCAAAAATAGGACTCTTATCAGCATATACATACAAAGTAAGTCACCTTTCTGGGTCTACTTTCTAAGTGGCCATCTGTTGTCCAATTCTGCTGCCAACTAAACTTTCTGAAAGCTATGTCAACTGATTTTTTTATATACTAACAAATCTAATATGAAAGAGGGAAGAATATTCTAGATAATCAGTTCTAGGACATTTCTTTTAAGTTGGCATTTCAGAGGAGGTAGGTGGAAAGTAAAGAATTTCTTTGAAAAATTGTGGTAACACATAAAAATTTTTTTTACTGTGTGTAGATGATAAACAGAGTGGGAGGCAGTTTATTTTGACCCCAGGCATTCTGACCTTTTGAAACACAAGCTCTTTGGGAGGTGGAGAAAGACACAGGATTCTGTGAAGAAAAGCAATTAACATTTTCTGTAATATATTTTTTTTCCAAAGACATACCACTGAATCCTGTTCTCTAACCCAAAGGGCAGCGTAGGTAGTTTTAAGCCCACAGAATATTCAGATATTCCTTTTGTGGTCTTGGCATGGTGGGAGTGTGCAAAAAAGGATTAAGGATCAATTTAAACATTAGATGGACTGCCTCCATCACGTAGTCTTGTAGCAGGGCCAGATGGCAAGGTGGACACTAAAGTCCACAACTTGCCAGATTCAAATACTCTCCCTAATCTCCTTCCTGGCTCCAGAATCTTTTGGTTCCATCTTCCCTGCATGTGTTTTGTGCTGATGTTTAGTTCCTGATTGCCCTTGCCTATGCCGATGGCAGGATCCTGTCTTCTTGCTAAGCGGTCTTAAAAGATAGTCAATCAAAAGGACACACAGTCTGTTGAATTCCCTCTGTGGCTTAAAAAGTTAAGATTCAAGCCCATTATTTTGTTAATACCTATGCTGCTGTGCCAGGCACTATTATCCCAGATGTTCTTAAAAGGTCAAATTCAAAATAGCCTTTTTATATGCTGGGAAAAATAGTCATATGTAATGTGGAATCGACTCCATCGTGTTAGTAAAATGTGGATCAGTCTAGTTCTAACTGGGAACAAAATAAGAGATTTTAGAACGTCAAAAGTGCACAGATCTCTGCATAGTTTTGTGAAAAAGACCTAGCACTTATGAATTGAATATTTATTATTTTATCTATTTTCTTTTTTTGGTCACACCCATGGCATGTGGATCAAACCTGCACCACAGCAGTGACTTGAGCTGCTGCAATGACAACACTGGATCCTTAACCCGCTGCACCACAAGAGAACTCCTATTTCAGTGTTTTTAGGAGGCATTTATAGAGTGGATTCAGTATATTACTACTGAAGATAGAAAGATAAGTATACACTTTTTCCCTTTAGTGCTTCTTAATAGTGATGAGACAAAGGAAGTTATTTATATGAAGTGCAATGTAACAGCATTTATTATTGAGCTAACGACAGGATTCTAGAGGAAAATAAAAAGATGACAATCAGGGATATGAACCTCCTTCCAGAGAAGCAGTGCTTAAGCGGAATTTAAAAGCAACTTACAAAGGCACCAGAGATATATTGTGAATCATCAGGAGCTTGTGCTGCTTGGGGAGAACAGTTGAGCCTTGAAGAGCACAAGTTTGACCAGTGCAAATCCACTTATATGTTGGTCTTTTTCAGTGGTGAATGCTACAGTACTGCATGATCCCAAGTTGGTTGAATCTGTGGATATGAACCATGGTTATGGATGGCTGACTATAGGATATATAGGATTTTGGAATGCACAGACGGTTAGCACCTCTATCTCCTACATTGCTCAAAGGTCAACTGCCTTAAGATCTAAGCCTAGAAAAGTGGAGGTTATATCCTGGAGGGTCTTTATTTTTCTCATTACTATCTATTATCTACCTCAGAATTGAAGGTGAGTATGTTTCCTCCTGCCTGACCAAAAAAAAAAAAAAAAAAAACTTCAAAAAAATAAAATCCTCCCTTGGTGTTTGTGTAAACAAGGTGGAATATATACATGCCACCCTTACTTTGGACAAGAATACAGGAATAGCCTCTCCAGAGACGCCTGCCTAGCAGAATAAAGCCAAGGTAACTTACCAGTCCAGTCAAATATTTTTAGCAACTCTTAGCTTATACTCTGTAAATGCCAAAAGCCGTCAGGATTGTTAAAGCACACATGTGCAAAAAAACGAAGGTGGTTGTAATTTCTACATTTCCTGAGTGCACAGAAAAGTTTTCCAATAAATAAGGATGTATACTCCTTCAAAACCTTTGAGAAGTTACTGGATCATAGGAAGCTGAAAACAAGGATGGAAGATTCTTAGAGACCCCTCTTTACTTTCTTTGTTATCCAATAACAGCAAATGTTCAAAATATAAATAGCTGAGTAACAGCTGTATGGTGAATACTGCACAGCCTTGTTATTCTTCATTAGCAAGTTACTACCAGCTTCCAAAAATAGCTTCATAATTATGTCATTTATATACCACCTTCCATGGATTCTTTCACTTTGCTCTAAACCAGCTCCACAATGGTAATCTGAAATGCCACTCATCAGAAAAAAGAGGAGAGGTAGAAATATATTTATTTCCTATGGTTTTGAGAGTACAGAGAGTCGTCATACTCTCTGGCTAGTGCTCATGTCTTCAGTGCATAATAAAGATCAAAATGAACTCAAGAGCTTCCTAGTTTTGTCTTACTGTCAGATGAGTGAAAGTTTTTTTAGGGGTTAAAAAATTGCAATTGCCACCTTTTGAGTAAGATGGGAAATGTTTCTGTTGGTTTTACCTGCATTTTATTTCGTGGCTGGTCATGGTTTGGGAAGGTGTTTGGTTTGGTTTGGTTTTATGGCTGCATCCACAGCATATGGAAGTTCCCAGGCCAGGGATTGAATCCGAGCCACAGCTGTGACCTACATTACAGCTGTGGCAGTGCCAGATTCCCCGAACCCACTGCACCGGGCCAGGGATCAAACCTGAAACTCTGCAGCAACCTGGGCCACTGCAGTCAGATTCTTAACCCACTGTACCATAGCGGGAACTCCTGGGGGTTTTATTTATATCTTAAAGCTATTCAACCTATTACATTGTTATTTCTTTGAGCCTTCAAGAGTCCAAATGTCTTGCTTTGGATGTGAAGTCATGAATTCCCCCAGAGATGGTAGAAATCCAATTCCAACTGATAATGACAATAAATTGTTGACAGTGACTTTCAACCTGTCCTCAACTGAAAGCCCTCAGATGCCCAAACTTTCCAACAAGTAGTAATCACAAGATCTGTGAGCAGTGTCCATCAACGTCAGATTATTCAGCCAATTTACACCATTTACTGAGACCTAAGAAAAAAACATACATGTACTCTGTGCCTTGCTTTGGGTAGCATGGTCTTCCCAAGACCCAGCTAACACAGACAAACCTTTGTTGGACCTATTACTGGACAGAAATTACTTAACCAAATGAATTTCAACAACTATATTTTTAATTGCATTTTGAACTCAAAAAGGACTTTAGATGCAAATAGAGAAACGGTATCTTAGTTGTATCCTTCAATGTATATTATAAACTTCCCACACTGCTCCGTTATGTGGAATGATGTGGAACTATAGAGAAAAATCCCTCAATTTTCTGATTTCTAACTCAGGTCAAGAATTCAAAATGACTTTGCTTGAGATTATTGACTTTAATATAGTAGGAAGGAAAAAATGTTTTTTGAATTCAGATGGTTTTCATTAATATCCTCAACCATAACAGATTTGCTGGGGGGAAGAAAAAGAAATATAAATATTGGAAATAAGGGTAAGTCACTTCACACACTTTGTGGAAGATGAGAACACTCAGGAACTGCAAATACCCAGACACCACTACTGTCTGAACTTTATTTGGCAAAGGAAGTAACCCAGGAGCAAATGTGTAGTGAGGGAGGGTTTGTACCCAAATTTCCAAAATGTCTAATTTACAAACCACTTCACCTTTTTTGATCAAATACTATGTGCAGGCTAAATGCTGGAAAAAAATAATGTGCAAAGATAGTAAACTACTTGAAATAAGGACACATTTAAGGCATTAAAGATTTCAAGTAAGCCAGCATGAAAGAAGGAATATTTGCAGTAGTGAAGCTTTAAAGAAAAGTGATCTGCAGGCTCAGAATAACACCCAGAGATTTGACCTTGGGACTGAAAGCTTGGAACATAGTAAGAACACTCAATAACATTTCATTAGAGCCTTTTATCTAAATGTTAGATAAAAGATTAGATTTTCCTTTAGATTTTATTTAATAAAAATACTGTTTATTCCTTGCTTGTTTTTTAGCTAATGTTATTCACAAATGGAGGAACCTCCGTTAAACCTTGGAAAATGATGAGAGTACAATGACTTATAAAATATGTTTTTAAGAAGTTTACAGTATGAAATTAAAAGATCTGTAGAACACAAAATATAGGGTAATAAACTTGGATGAGTTTTCAGAAAGTTTAGTTTTATGAGTGTATAATCTAAACCTTATTCACATCTCTATTAATGGGTAACTGTTCTGAGCTCTTAGGTAAATCAAAGCCAAAATAACATAGTAACATAGGTCTAAACCCATAATGCAAAACTGTTCATACTACTAGCAACTCCAAAACTAGCTGAGGTTTATTTTTAAGTATTACCATCACAAACATCCTTTTGAATGAGGTATAATTGAATCTTTTAGCAGAAATTGGACACAGAAAACTATTGAGATGGTTCCTGAATCCCTAGTAAATTAATTTGACTTTCCATGAAGAAAGAAATGTAGAATTCAGAGTAATCTTTATGCTCCCAAAGAATAAAAGGTTAATTTGCCTGACACAGCTGCCCCACAAGGTAGTTTCCTCCATTTCTCCTTTTCCATTTCTAGAAGAACCCTTTGAGAACTGGCTGCATACCAGGCACAGTGCCAGTGTCAGGGTACAAAATGTGGAACAAGACAAATGCAGCTCCTGCTGTCACAGAACCTAGATTCTAGTAAATCAGCTAACCAAATTAGATAAGCATGCACAACCTCTAGTACAGTCCTTAAAAAAAAAAAAAAAAAAAAAAAAAGCATGATTTAGATGGAGTGATTGAAGAAAGCCAGTCCATGAAGTTGACAGGCTAAAATCTGCAGACAAAAAGAACAAGAGGCAGAAGGAATAGCATACCCAAGTACCCAGAGATGGGAAAGAACTTGGGACTTGAAGTGATGGAGAAATTGGTAGGAAACTAATATAAACTAAAACAAAGAATGGTGTAAGTTGGATAGAAAAATGGGTCAAATTATGCAGTGCTTTGATCCATAGAGAAGACTGGTGGACTTTTGCAAAACTGGAGCAGGTGTCTATAAAGCTGCCCTTGCATCCAATATTGGAACTAAAGTCCTCAGGGCAGGTAATTGAGAAGGGAAGGCTAGAAGCTTCAGGATGGCCTGAAACCCCTGTCATTGTTGCTCTGATCTTGGTGTTATGGACATCCTGCAGAAAGAAGCCAGTGCCCTTCGCTTTGGAGCCCAGGAGTGGCTCAGGAGTTAAATTGAAGGAAAAAGTAGAATAATTCTAGGCCTAGCCATTGCTTCATGCTAACAACATCAGCATATCTCTGACAATATGTATGAGCTAACACAATAGTGGCTGCTTCACCTCTGCCCTCCAAATTTTACACGAGACCCTCTTGTGGCCCACTCTAACCAAACTTTACAGGAAATGGAATTCTAGGAAAGATGGGACAAGCTAACCAAGCTGACACATTACAAGGGTGTCACATCCTCTTAAGATCCTTCTACCTGGCTCATCTCCCAGTAAGTCAAAAGCAGTTTTTTATCCCTTCTAAATTGTCTTCTCTCTCTGGGCTGCCTTATTTTTGTAAATGGTACTATTTTCCTTCTATGATCAAAACTTTCTAATCCCCTAAAACTCCTCTTTTATCTCTCACATCCTTCCCTTGCTCCCACCAATTTATTAATAATTTATTTCTATCATTTTCACCTCTGCAGTACCTATCCCAGGTCTATGAGTTCAAACTCCCCAGGTGACTATACAATCCCACATATTGATTTCAGATTCAGTTTTGTATAAGCCTCATTCTGGAACCCCAGAAGTACAACAAGGGCATTCTCCCCTCCAAAGACACGTAGAGGAGAGTGAGTTATAGTGGAGGAGCTAGTATGGTGTTATCATTATTTAAACCAAGAAAAACACATTGTAGACAAGATGAAAGATCCAATAAAAATGTGTTCTTATTCCTGTTTCTAAAACTTTAACAGCTGGGCTTTCCCTTGCGGAATAATGTTACATAAATAACTCAGCCAGGAAGCAGAGGGGCTGTGAAGAAGTCCAACAAGATGATAGATGATCTTGGACACTCTGAATATCACACCCAATGGAGTTACAAGGAAATACATGGTCAGTGGAAGGTACTGGTGAGCTGGTGCTGGTATGAAGAGCAGACTTTACAGAACCTTAGTCATGTATTGCTAATTCTTCTACAATATTTTCTTTCTACTTTAGCATATTAACACTCTCTAATCTATTCCATGGGAACTTTTTCCTGCTCCATCCAAATTTGTCATCTTTTAAATAGTCATGGAAATCTAGAGAAAGAGGATTTTAGAGAACAAACTTAAGATTTAAAACCGAAAGAAACTGAATTCTTGTGTTTAATTTTCTCTTAAAGGGGACAAATATCCCTACGTGCATCCTATTTAAGTATTTTTGTCCATATAACTTAGGTAGAGCTCATGTTACATTTCCTTCCACTTGCACTGAAGCATATAGTCTTAGTAGTGGCACAAATGCCAGAAGGCATTGTGAGAAAATACGAATGAGGAACAGAACTTTGGCCTAAGAAATGGAAAAGTGGTGAGAAGGAGCTGCCAGTCTTTATGATAGATAGAGAATAGGGCAAGTTTCCTCATCTTTCTCAGACCTGAGTTAGATGATCTCTAAAAGGCTTTCCAGCTCTCAAAACTGAAGACTGTCCAATATGTATGGTACAGGTTGTTCTTCACTGTCCCCACTTATATTTCTCACCACTGGTTAAAAACAGACAAAGAGCTCTTAGAGAGTTAAGATTCATTTGTTTTTTTCCAGATATATTCTTGGAAATGCCAATGCGGTTGGAAGTTCTACTTTGTGAAAGGTACCCAGGAATTCACCTTGCCAGAAAGAATGTGAGGGCTCACTTCAATCATTTCAAAGAGTTATAGGAGACATTCTGTGATTGCAACAGTGATTATTTCAGTAGGAAATATTTAGGGAGAAAGTGCTTATTCCCCCTCTTTTTTTTTTTAACCTAATCCTGAGATTAACCTTATCTATGATTATCACCAAGAATCAACTCACCTATTGGCTGCGCCATTCAAAGAGAAATGTCCACATCAACTTGAAAGATGAGGAGAAAAAAAAATTCCAAAGAAAATTACTTCTAGGCCTTTAATTGCCAATCATTTCCCTCTACTTTCTACCATCCGAATGTTTTTACTCATGATGATCCAAGGTAACAGGCCAATGGAGCTGCCCCTTACTTCTGATCAGCTAATACAGAGAGACTTACTATGCAGGAGTGAGTCTATTACTTCTGTTTTCTATTACTGATTCTTCCTTCTAAGAGGATGGTGACCTCTGAATGACAAGTCTTGGGATTAAGAGATAGTAGATCAAGCACTTTCAGAATTATATGGGAGACAATTCCATGGCACCTTTAGTTTCAGACCTAAAAATGATTTAAAATTTTTTCTCACTACTCCATTTAAATATACAAACTATAGAACTATTAGAAAATGCAAATAAACAAACAGGAAAAAAATATACAAGTTCCCAGTAATCCTATCAGTCCAAATAACCACAATTAACAATTCATATAAAAATATTTATGTAAAGATATCCATGTAAAGATAAAGCATATAATTTACTTTTACAAAATGGGGTGAAATAGCGCATGCCATTTTGTAGCCTCCCCTTTTAACAATCTATCATGAACATCTTTACACAAATTATAGGCTTTTGCTATTACACCATTTAAAGTAACTGGAGAGTATTCTGCTATACAATGCAACATAATTTATCTAACCCTTGGCCTGCTACTGAATAGTTATATTATCTACAAATAAAATATTATATGTAAAATATATATATGATGTATAATACGTACATATATGGTGTATATGTGTATGTATATGTTGTGTGTGTGTGTGTATAGTTTGGCATTTTGGAAATGATACTTTTAAAAGGGCAGCATGGCACAAATCACATCAGTATCCTCTAAGATTAATTTATATGACACAGGTACTTAAGTGAAATGGATATTCCAAGTTTCTACTTAGCTCTGTAAGAACAGATCTTTTATTCAAGGTAGGTAGCACATGTAGGCAAGAATTGTCTGCTTACTTCTGATTATTTCAAGGGCGCTTGGAAATATCTCCCCACTTCACCTCTGCCCACAAACTGAACTCACACCTTATTAAGAAGCTTAATATTCATATCTTAATAGAGTTGGGCACAATGCATTTTACGTAATTCCCTCCCCCCAAACCATGAGTCTTCAATAAAGTACCTGCATATGATAGATAGGGGAATCAGCTGATGAAGCACCATATTTGAATCCAGTTCTATCAAATATTGTAGGACATTGAGCAAAACAGACCTGTTCTCAGGCGAGGCAAAAGAAATCAGGCACCTGAGAAGTAAGAGAGGCAGAACGTCAGACACAAGAACCTAAAAATGAGCTGAGGCCGTGGAATTATTGTAGAACATTCTGACTGCTGGATGCAATAGCCCTCTATCCTACTGATGCCTCTGCTTCCACAGTTTTTCAGTCATTCAGAATGTAGTGGGGCAACTGCTTCATTTTCATAATGGAAGTTACGGGAGGTCAATTTACAAAATGTTTTGAGAGAATTCATTTATTTGTTTATTTTACAAAATCAAATATAGGAGTTCCCGTCATGGCTCAGTGGTTAACGAATCCAACTAGGAACCATATGGTTGCGGGTTCAATCCCTGGCCTTGCTCAGTGGATTAAGGATCCGGCATTGCTGTGAGCTGTGGTGTAGGTTACAGATGTGGCTCAGATCCCACGTTGCTATGGCTGCAATATAGGCCAGTGGCTACAGCTCCAATCAGACCCCTAGCCTGGGAACCTCTATATGCCATGGGAGCGGCCCTAGAAAAGGCAAAGCAAACAAACAAAAAAAACCCGAATACATATGTAGCCATTAAATATATACAGAAGTAGAGTTTTGACCTGAAAAGATGCACACAATATATTAAGTGATGAAATCTATGTTATAAAACACTTTACGGAAAGTGATCATTTAGTGTAAAAAAATCTTGTATGTGCACACACATATATAGGAAAGGAGTTATAAAAATACAGACTGACATGCTAATAATGGCTTTCTCTAGGAGGCAGGAAAATAAATGGGTTTCCTTTCTTTTTTAAATCTGCATTTCATGGTAAACATAGAAAATAATTGCAAGCACATGTACATCTGAATTTCATGCTCTACTTTTTTCCTTCATGCTTATATTTTCAGGCCATCAAACTCTTTTCGCAATTTGCTTTATTGATTTTTCTCCTCTTTGTTTCATTTGCATGAACATATAAAAGATCTTTGTCCTTTTATCTCCAAATCCAGTGCTCTCATCTTCCCTTTCCCCCCGCTTTCTCCTATACTCATTTTCTCGAACTAGATGTTTCATATGAATTTAGAGTATTCAAGGATGGACACTCCTTATTTGCCTCTTGAAACCCAGAATGTGAACAGTATTTACTAAACTTTCATCTATTGTGTAAATTCTAAATTCTTTGAAGAAGCACAAATGGACTGAATTTACCTCCTAATGCCCCAACTTCAAGTACTTTCAACCATCAAGAAAAGTAAATCATTTAAATTTAGAACTGACAAGAAACAGACTTGGTTATCTCCAACATATATGCATTAAGACTAGTCTGCCAAGGGATTTGTGTAAAGGCAAAAGATAATAAACTTAAAATGTATACACTAGTCAATGAAGGCTTTACATATACAACACAGTGAGTGTGATCCAAGTTCCAGAAATAAATGCCTTGCACTGAATATAAAATTAATGCTAAGTAAATTATTTTTTTTAAGTGATGAAACCAAATTCTTTTCTATCTTGAATGAAATGAAATGCATCTATCTGTGATTATATGGCAAAAAGATGTCAGCTTATAAAATCTCCTGATTCTCTGGTTTATCACTATAATGGCAAATATATCTCCATTCACATTACATACCTAATGCCACACTAGAGAGTCTACTATTTCTTATACCATTCAATTATGTATGCTTTGAGGCTTTTGAAGAAATGAAACATTTGACAAGTCTTAGTAAAAAAAATCTGAGCATGAATGATTTTGTAGCAGTGATTTTTACCTTTGGACATTTAAATTTTTTTCTTTAATTCTATTCACTACTGAAACCAGGTTAATGAACTGTACACTGAACCCTATTATATAGAAGTTGTAGCTAATGATTGAAATCTTCATTCTCACCTAATGATTTATTCCACCTTCCTCACTAGTTCTTAGCACATCAAAAGGGTATCAAACTACTAGCAATTAGATAAGGAATAGAAATGTCAAGGAGATATAATTTACTAGTTTTAGGGTTGTTGATGAACATACTTTACTGATTGGAAAATGCTAATCACTCATTTGAAAGTTAGCTTGCTCACCAATCCCATTATTCACACACATTATGGGAAAGTACAAATGATTGAAAGTTCTCAGAAGTACAAAATAAAGGAGTTTACTTGGGACCACTCTCAGAGGGCTGCTTGTACAGATAGCAAGCATCTTTGAATTCATCTCGGTTTTTTTAAAAGCAGAAATTTTTAATACAGGAAAATTAAACAAGAAAATAGAAGTGTCTCACCAGTCACACTAGCACATAAAATACTTTCTATTTAATACTTGCCTAGGAGTTCCCATCATCGCTCAGCAGTAACAAACCTGATTAGTATCCATGAAGATGTTGGTTTTATGCCTGGCCCTACTCAGTGGCTTAAGGATCTGTCATTACTGCAAGCTGTGGTGTAGGCCACAAATGTGGCTAAGATCTGGCATTGATGTAGCTGTGGTGTAGGCTGGCAGCTGTAGCTCCAATTTGACCCCTAGCCTGGGAACATCCACATGCCTTGGGTACAGCCCTAAAAAGACCAAAAAGAAAAAAAAAAAAAAAAAAAAAGTACAAAATAAAAATCCCACTTTACACTACGCAGATTCTCCTTCTCATCCTGCCCTAAGAACTGTGGACCCATAAACTAATATCCCTGCCTCCTCTGTTATTGTCCAGTTTTACTCTCTGTTTTTCCAAATCCTCCACTTCAAGTGAAATATAAGGATGATTCAGACAGGGTTCTTCTTTGAAAACAACACATACTAACCCAGATCAAATTAAGCAGGAAATAAAGTTATTGGAAGGATATAAGTTATTTTGTAGGATACTTTTTTTTTTTTTGCCAGAAGGCACACACACACATAGACACACAGAAACAAACACACACACACACACACACACACACACACTCACACACACACACAAAGGGAAGGAAATCAAACAAGAACATAGGGAAGCTGGGTAGCTAAAATCTCAGCCAAGTTAATGCCCTGGCTGAACACTGAGCCTTGTCACCAGCACTCCATTACTCATCCCTGAAAGCAGTCTCTCTGTGGATGAAATAAATTCTCCACTTTCTCTGCTTCTATGCATCATAGACTGCAGCTTCAATATCTCAAGAAACAGTGTAAGTCAATTGTTGCCACACCAGAGCTACATAACAAAGCACTCCAAAGTTCAGTAGCATGAAATAAAAATAATTTATTTTTGTTCATTTGTCTATGAGTCAGCAGGTAGGTGTGGTTAGCTGATCTAAACTATACGTGGCTGTAGCTGGCTCCAAATCTCAAGTTGGATTCCATTTAAACTCCTTGTCTCTCATTCTTTTTATACCAGTCAGCTGCCTGGCATTTCTTCTCATGGTGATGGTAGAATCAAGATGGCTAGCAAACCACACTATTGAAGTATGTTTCAAATATCTGATACATCAAATATATGAACATTTCATTGGCAAAAACAAATCATACGGCAATCCCAAAGTCAAAGGGGCAATGAAAACATTCCATCTCTAATGAGGAGTGCTATGAAGTCATATAACGCAAGTTATAGACATAGGTTGGGATCAAGAATTGGGGCTAATATTTCAATTTATTCCAGTGACAATTACTTCTGGTCAAGTTTAGACCTTCTGATAGTTCCCTGGCTGTCACAAAAATGAGTAGAGCAAGTTACCTGGCCCTTTCTAATTCTCTGGGGAGAATGGATCCTACCACAAAGGGGTTCAAATGCTAAGTATCCCATCAAAGGAACAAATATCTATTAAAAGTGCTCATTCATGGCTGATTGAAGACAAGATGGCAAAGAAGGACTTTAACTCACCTCCTCTTGTGAAAACATACAACTGCTGAACAAACCATCCAAAAAAAAATAAAAAGGGAATGGAACCTACCAAAAAATATGTTTTACATCCAAAGACAAAAAAGAAGCCAAAAGACAATAGGAGTGGAGCTTTAGTGATATAATCAAATCTCATACCTTCCAGATGAGCAACTCATACATTGGAAATAATTATATTGTAGAGGTTCTCCTGCTGGAGTGAGAGTTCTGAGCCCCACATCAAGTTCCCCAGTTTGGGGATCTGGAATCAGGAGAAGGAGCCTCCAGAACATTTGGCTTTGAAAGCCAGCAGGGCTTGAGTGCAGGAGCTCCACAGGACTGGAGTAAATATAAACTCCACTCTTAGAGGGCACACACAAGGTTTCAAATGCACTGGGTCCTAGAGAAAAGCAGGTACTCCATAAGAATCTGGACCAGACATACTTGTGGGTCTTGGAGGATCACTAGGCAGGGGAGGGTTGGCTGTGGCTCACTGTGGGGGCAATAACACTGATCATGGAGGCCTCAGGAAATATTCTTTGGAGTGAGTTCTCCCAGAGGTCCCAATTTTAGCACCAACATCTGGCCCCACACAATAGCCTGAAGGCTCTAGTGCTGGAATGCCTCAGGCCAAACAACCAACAGGGTAGGAGCACAATCCCACCCATCAGCAGACAGGTCACCTAAAGTCACGCTGAGCCCATAGTCAACTTGCCTCAAAATACACCCCTTGATGTAGCCCTGCCTACCATCTCCACTCATCAGTGGGAAGGCACCAGTTCCTCCCACCAGGAAGCCTGAACAAGCCCTGGACCAACATCCCCCATCAGAAAGTACACACCAGAAGCAAGAGGAACTAAATATCTGCAACCTATGAAACAGAGACCACAGATACAGAAAGTTGGACAAAATGAGATGGCAGAGAATACATTCTAGAATAAAGAACAAGATAAAAACCCAGAAGAAAAACTAAGTGAAATAGAGATAGGCAATCTACCTGAAAAAGAATTCAGAGTAATGATAGTAAAGATGATCCAAGATATTGGAAAAAGAATGGAGGCATAGACTGAGAGGATACAAGAAATACTGAACAAAGAACGAGAAGATTTAAAGAACAAAGTTGAATAATACAATACCTGAAATGAAAAATACACTAGTAGGAGGAAACAACAGCTGAATAAATTAGGGACAAGAATGAATAAGTGAGCTGGAATATAGAGTGGTGGAATCACTGACACAAAACAAAGAAAGAAAAAAAGAATGAAAAGAAATGAGGACACTCTAAGAGAACTCTGAGACACTAATAAACACACCAATAGTTACATTATAGGGTCATAGAAGGAGAAGAGAGAGAGAATGGGCCCAAGAAAAATATCTGAAGAGATAATAGCCGAACATTTCCCTAATATAGGAAAGCGGTCACTCGAGTCCCATACAGAATAAACTCAAAGAGGAACATGCTAAGACACATTATAGCATATTCACAAAGTTAAAGACAAAGAGAAAATATTAAAAGCAACAGGGGAAAAGCAACAAAAAACATCTAAGGGAATCCCCATAAAGATATCACCTGATTATGTAGCAGAAACTCTGCGGGCCAGAAGAAAGTGCCACAATATACTTAAAGTGATGAAAGGGAGAGACCTACAACCAAGAATACTCTGCCCAGCAAGATTCTCTTTCATATTTGACAGAGAAATCCAAAGTTTTGCAGACAAGCAGAAGCTAAGGAAATTTAGCACCACAAAACCAGCTTTGTAACAAATGCTAGAGGAACTTCTCTAGGTGGAAAAGAAAAGGCTATGACTAGAAACAAGAAAATTATGAAGAGGAAAGCTCACAGTAAAGAATGGAAATCATCCATACCCAATCATGATATCAGAACCAACAATCAGAGATGGGATCAAGATGTCAGATAAAGAGGACATGGCACTCAATTTCTCCCACAAAGAAATAATAATAAAAAAACATACACATGTAACAATTTGCATAGAATGACTACTGAATGCTGGCATAATAACTCAGACTTCCAAAAAGGGCAAGAAACCCTCCACATAAATCGGTAGAACAAAAAAGAAAAGAAGAAAGAGAAGAGAAAAAAAGGAATCAAGATGGGACCTGCACTCCCGTGAGGGAGCTGTTAAAGAGGAAGAAATCCACACCTTGGGAGGTGAACTAACTGACAGGGAGATCAATCAGGAAAGAGGGAGAATCTCAAAGAAAAGTGCAGCAGCCCAGCTTGAGGAAGGCAGGCAGAGAGAGAGTTGTGCAAACAATCAGTACCACTGCCCAGTGCACCACAGCCTGAGAGACTCACTCTATGGAGAGTAAGAAAAATATAACCAAAATGAAGCAGCACAGGAAACATTCCTGGCTAAAAGAAGAGGCGGATTCCCCTGAAGGAGCAAGCAATGAAATCTCTGCAGTCCAACAGACACCAAGTTCAAAAAGGAGGTAACAAAAATACCAAAGGAATAAAGCAACACAGATTACTTTAAAAAGGAACTAGAAACTATAAGGAGGAGCCAAGAAATATTAGAAAATTCATTTGCAGAGATGAAAGCTGAGTTAAAAGCTTTGAACAGCAGAAAGAATAATGCTGAGGAGTGAATAAGTGACTTGGAAGACAGGATAATGGAAATCACCCAATCAGGACAACAGATAGAAAACCAAAATGAAAAAAAAAAAAAACAATATCAGAGATATATGGGATAATGTAAAGTGTGCCAATTTATGTAAAGTGTCCCCAATTTATAATAGGGATTCCAGAAGGAGAAGAAAAAGAAAAGGGGATTGGAAATAATTTCTATACTCTTAAATATGTTGAGGTTAGTTTTGTGCCCCAGTATGTGGTCAATCCTTGAGAATGTTCCATGTATACTTCAAAAGAATGTATATTCTGATTTTTTTTTTTTTTTTTTTTGTCTTTTGGTCTGTTGTTGTTGTTGTTGCTGTTGTTGCTATTTCTTGGGCCGCTCCCTCGGCATATGGAGGTTCCCAGGCTAGGGGTTGAATCGGAGCTGTAGCCACCGGCCTACGCCAGAGCCACAGCAACGCGGGATCCGAGCCGCATCTGCGACCTACACCACAGCTCACGGCAACGCCGGATCGTTAACCCACTGAGCAAGGGCAGGGACCAAACCCGCAACCTCATGGTTCCTAGTCGGATTCGTTAACCACTGCGCCACGACGGGAACTCCTGATTTTTTTTTTTTTTTTGATGTAATGTCCTGAAAATGTCAATTAAGTCTAAATTTTCTATTGTGTCATTTAGGATCTCTGCTGCCTTACTGATTTTCTGTCTAGATGACCTGACCATTGATGTGAGTGAGATGTTAAAAATCTCCTACAATTATTGTATTCCCACCAATTTTTCCTTTTATGTCTGTTAGTATTCATTGTATGTATTTGGGTTCTCCTATATTAGGGGCATATATATTGATGATTGTAATATCTTTGGGATTGAAAAAATATTTGAAGAAATTATGGCTGGAAACTTTCTAAAGAAGGGAACAGATATTGAGATAGATACAGGAAGCACAGAGGTCCTCAAACAGATCTACTCCAAGACATATTAAAATAAAAAAGTCAACAGTTAAAGATAAGGAAAAGATTCTATAGACAGCAAGAGAAAAACAAAAAATTAATTATAAGGGAGCCCCCAACAAGCTGTTAGCTGATTTTTCTACAGAAGTGCTACAGGACATAAGAGAGTGGCAAGATATAGTCAAGGTTCTAAAAATGGAAAATCTGCAAATTAGAATACTCTACCCAGTAAGATTATTGTTTAAAATATAAGAAGAGGTAAGGAATTTCTCAGACAAACAAAAACTGAAAGAATACAGCTATACTAAACCCATTCTAAAAGAAATACTGAAAGGTCTTCTCTAAATAGGAAAGAAATAAGATGATATATGACAGAGGAAATCACAACTGGAAAGTAATCAAATAAGCCAGTATACAGATCAAAGAGAAGAAAAAAAAAAAACTATTTGTAAAAGCAATGATAAACGCAAGAAACAGCAAAAGAATAAACTTGAAGAGGTTAAAAAAAAGACATCAAAATCATAAAATGTGGGGGAGGAGATAAGAAAATCTAGATTTTTGTTTTTGTTTTTGTTTTTAGAATGTGTTTGAGCCTATATGACTATCAGGCTAAAGCAAGGAGATATAGGATGGGGTTAATATACTTGAAAAAAACAGGGAAACAACAAATCAAAACCAAATGATACATTCATAAAAACCAAAAAGAAGATAAACAAGCATAAGATAAAAGGAGATTTAAATCTTTTTCAATTTAAAAAAGAAAAAGGAACAATGGAGAAAAATAAAATCAACTGGAAAACAAGTTTTAAATTGTATTAAATACATATTTATCAGTAATTACCTTAAATGTCAATGGACTGGATGCTCCAATCAAAAGACAAACTGGCAGACTGGATAAAAAGAAAAGAATCTACAATAGGCTGCCTATAAGACTGGGGAAAAGGACACATAAATTGAAAGTGAGGGGATAGAAAAGATATTTCATGAGAATGGAAATGACAGAAAAGCTGAAGTTGCAATACTCTTATCACACAAAATAAACTTTAAAATAAGTCTATAAAGATAAAGAAGGACGAGATTTAATGAAAAAGGGTCAATTGAATAAAGATAAAGGACAAGATTTAATGAAAAAGGATCAAATGAGGATATTACACACATCAACATATATGCCCCTAATACAGAAGCACCCAAATACATGTAGCAAATACTAACAGGCAAACAAAAAGGAGAAATTGATGGGAATATGCTAAAAGTAGCAGACTTTAAACCTCATTAACATCAATAGGCAGATCTTCTATATAGCAAATCAATAAAGCACCAGAAGTCCCAAATGACACAATAGAACAGTTAGACTTAACTGATATTTTCAGGACATTATATCCAAAAAAAACAAAACAGAATATACATTCTTTTCAAGTACACATGGAATATTTTCTAGAATTGATCACATACTGAGGCACAAAACTAACATCAATCAATTTAATAATATAGGAATTATTTCAAGCATCTTCTCTGACCACAATGCCACAATAACATGAAACTAGAAATCAACCAGAGGAAAAGAAACAAGAAAAAGCCGACTGCATGCAGACTAAACAACATGTCACTAAAAAACCAATGGGTCATTAAGTAAATCAAAAGGGAAATTAAAAATATACCTTGAGACAAATGACAATGAAAACACAGCCATACAAAATATATGGGATGCTGCAAAAGCAGTTTTTAGAGGGAAGTTCCTAGTTATACAGCCCTTTCTCAAAAAACAAGAAAAATCTTAAATCAACAACCTAACCTAAAAGGAATTAGAAAAAAAAAGAATAAAACATCAAGTCAGCAGAAGGAAGAAAATCATAAAGATCAGAGAGGAAACCAATAAAATAGAGATTCAAAAAACAATAGAAAAAAAATCAACAAAACCAAGAGCTGGTTCTTTGAAAGGGTAAACAAAAGTGACAAGCCTCTGGCCAGACTCACCAAGAAGAAGAGAGAGAGAACTAAATAAACAAATCAAGAAGTGAAAAAGAAGAAATCTCAACAGATTCTGAACAAATTAAAAACACCTTAAGGGAATACTATGAACAATTATATGCCAACAAATTTGACAACCTAGAAGAAATGGAAAACTTTCTAGAAACACATAGCCCGCCAAAACTGAATCAAGAAAAAAAAAGGTCATTTAAACAGACAGATCACTAGAAATGAAATTGAATGCATAATAATAATAATAAAAAAACACTCCTTACAAACAAAAGTCTAAGAGCAGATAGCTTCACAAGTGAATTCTACCCAACATACAAAGAAAAACTTATATCCATCTTTCTTAAACTTTTCCAAAGGATTTAAGAAATAGGAACACTCCCAAAGACATTCTATGAAGCTACCATCACACTAATACCAAAACCAGACAAAAATACTGCCAAAAAAGAAAATTATAGTCCAATATCTTTGATGAATATGAATGCAGAATTTCTCGACAAAATTTTACCCAACACATAAAAAAGATCATACACCATGACCAGTGTGATTCATCCCGAGTTCACAAGAATGGCTCAAAATATTCACAAATTAAGCAATGTAATACATCACATTAACAAAAGAAAAGTCAAAAATCACATGATCATCTCAGGAGATGCAAAAAAGCATTTGACAAAATCCAGCATTCATTCATGATAAAAAAACTCTTACCAAACTGGATATAGAGGGAACATATCTCAACATAATAAAAGCCATTTATGACAAACCCACAGCAAATATAATACTCAATGGAGAAAAGCTGAAAGCCTTCTGTTAAAATCTGGAACAAGACAAGGATGCCCACTCTCATCACATTTATTCTACATAGCATTGGATGTCCTAGCCACAACAATCAGACAAAATGAAGAAATAAAACATCCAAATTGGAAGACAAAAGGTAAATGTGTTACTATATGTGGATGATATGATCAGAATGGCCATAATTAATAAGTCTACAAATAACAAATGCTAGAGAGGGTGTTGAGAAAGGGAATTGTTTTTCACTGTTGGTGGGAACATAAATTGGTACAACTACTATGGAGAACAGTATGGAGGTTCCTCAGAAAACTAAATATAGGATTACCATATGATCTACCAATCCCACTTCCAGGCAAATATCCAGACAATATTTGTACTGTATGTTCATAAGAGGACTATCCACAATAGCCAAGACATGGAAACAACCTAAATGTCCATTGACAGATGAATGGATTAAAATGTGGTGTGTATACACCCCTCCCCCAACACACACACTAGAATACTACTCAGCCATAAAAAGAATGAAATAATACCATCTGCAGCAACATAGATGCAACTAGAGAGTCTCATTCTTAGTGAAGTAAGTCAGAAAGACAAATACCATCTGATATCACTTATATGTGGAATCTAAAATATGGCACAAATGAACCTACGTACAAAACTGAAACAGACTCGCAGACAGAGAATCCACCTGTCATTTTTGCCAAGAGGGCGAGGGGAAGTGGGATGGACTGGGAGTTTAGTGTTAGTAAATGTAAACTATTATATTTAGAATAGATAAGCAATGAGGCCCTATTGTATAGCATGGGGAACTATACCCAGTCTCTTGGGATATAACATGTTGGAAGATAATAGAAGGAAGGGAGTGTGTGTGTGTGTGTATCTGAGTCACATTGCTGTACAGCAGAAATTGGAACAACACTGTAAAGCAACTAGTAAAACAGGTATGAACACACACAAAAAAAGCAATCCAAACACAATACTAAAGATAGACATTAAATTACGAGGGAAGAGAACAAAAGAGGAAAGGAGGAACAAAGACCTAGAAAAAACAAAAACAGTTAACAAAATGGCACTAAGAGCATACATATCCATAATTACCTTAAATGTAAATGGAGTAAATATTCCAACCAAAAGACCTAGAATGGGAACAAAAACAAAGTCATATATGTGCTGTCTACAAGAGACCCACTTCAGATCTACGGACATATATAGACTGAAAATGAGGGGATGGGAAATTTATTCTATAGAAATGGAAATCAAAAGAAATATGAAGTAGTAATACTCATATCAGACAAAATAGAGTTTAAAATAAAGACTGTCACAATAGACAAAGAAAGACACTACATGATATTCAAGGAATCAATTCAAGAAGATAAAACAATTGCCAATGTATATGCACCCAACATAGGAGCACCTCAGTAACAACTGCTAACAGTCATAAAAGAAGAAAACAACAACATAATAATATTGGTGGATTTTAACACCTGACTTAAAGCAATGGACAGATCATCCAGACAGAAATCAGCAGGTAAGCAACAGTCTTAAATAATGCTTTAGATCAGATGGACTTAACTGATATTTACAGAACATTCCATCTAAAACCAGCAGGATACACATTCTTCAGAAGTGCACATGGAGCATTCTACAGGATAGATCACATGCTAGGCTCTGAAGCAAGCCTTCATAAATTTAGGAAAATTGAAATCATATAAGCATCTTTTTCAACCACAACACTATGAGATTAGAAATCAATTACACTCCCAAACTCATTCTATAGGGCCACTGTCACTCTGATACCAAAACCAGGCAAAGATATAACAACAACAAAAAAAGAAAAGTATAGGGCAGTATTACTGATAAACATAGATGCAAAAATCCTCATCAAAACATTAGCAAAATGAATTCAGCAAAACCTGAAAAGGATCATACCCCATGATCAAGTGGAATTTATCCCAGTGATGCAAATATTTTTCAGTATCCATCAGTGTGATATACCACATTAACAAATTGAAGACCAAATCCATATGAACAAATCAATAGATGCACAAAATATTTTTGATAAAATTCAACATCCATTTATGCTTTTAAAAAAATTGTTCAGAAAGTATGCATAGAGAGAACCTACCTCAACATAATAATGGCCATATATGACAAGCCCACAACAAACATCATACTCAGTGGTGAAAAGCTGAAAACATTTCCTAGAAGATCATGAACAAGAGAAGGATGCCCACTCTCACCACTTTCGTTCAACATAGTTTTGAAAGTCCTAGCCATGGCATTCAGAGAAAAAGAAAAAAAAATCCAAAATGGAAAAGAGGAAGTAAAACTGTCAGCTTGCAGTCATGATACTACACATAGAAAATCCTAAAGACACTATCAGTAAACTACAAGAGCTCATCAATGAATTTGGTAAAGTTGCAGGATACCACATTAATACACAGAAATATGTTGCACTTCTATACATGAAAAATGAAAGATGAATGAAGAGAAAGAGAAATTCTGGAAACAATACCATTTGCCATCATGTCAAAAAGAATAAAGTACCTAGGAATAAACCTACCTAAAAAGACAAAAGATCTGCAGCATAGGTCAAAGATGCAGCTCTGATCTAGTGTTCCTGTGGCTATGGTGTAGCCTGCAGCTGCAGTTCCTATTTTACCCCTAGCCTAGTAAATTCCATACGCTCCAAGTGTGGCCATAAAAAGAAAAATACAAACAAAAAAACCCAAAATGGATTAAAGTCCTAAATTTAAGACTGGATAGTATAAAACTCTTAGAGGAAAACATAGGCAGAACACTCTTTGACATATCTGCCCCAATATCTTTTCAGATACACCTCTCAGTAATGAAAATAAAAAGAAATACACAAATGGGACCTAATCAAACTTAAAAATTTTTGTACAGCAAAGAAAATCATAAACAAAATGAAAAGACAACCCACAAAATGGTAGAAAATATTTGTAAACCAGGTGACCAACAAAGGATTAATCTCCAAACTATTAAAACAGCTTATGCAGGTTGATATACAAAAAAAAAACAAAAAACAAAAAACAAAAAAAACCCAAACAACCCAATCAAAAAATGAGCAGAAGATCTAAATACACGGTCATCCAAAGAAGACTTACAGTTGGCCTAAAAATCACATGAAAATCTGCTCAAAATCACTATTCAAGAAATGAAAATCAAAATGACAATGAGGTATCACCTCATATGGGTCAGAATAGCCATCATCAAAAATTCCACAAACAATAAATGCTACAGGGAGAAAAAGGAACCCTCCTACACTGTTGGTGACAAATGTAAATTGTTACAACCACTATGGAAAACAGTATGGAGCTTCCCTAAAAGTCTGAAAACAGAATTACCATATGATTCAAACTCCTGGTCACATATCCAGAGAAAACCATAATTTGAAAAGATACATGCACCCTAATGTTCACTGCAGCACTATTTACAATAGCCAAGGCATGGAAACTACCAACACATCCACTGACAGAGGAATGGGTAAAGAAGACGTGGTACATATATACAGTGGAATATTACTCAGCTATAAAAAGAATGAAATAATGTCATTTGCAGCAACACAGATGGACATGGAAATTATCACATTAAGTGAAATAAGTCAGAGAGAGAAAGAAAAATATCATATGATATTTAAGTGTGGAATATTAAAAATGATACAGGGAGTTCCCATTGAGGCTAAATGGGTTACAAACCCAGCTAGTATCCATGAGGATGCAGGTTCAATCCCTGGCCTCATTCAGTGGGTTAAGGATCTGGTATTGCCATGAATAGTGCTGTAGGCCAACAATTGCAGCTCCTATTGGACCCCTAGCCTGAGAACTTCCACATGCTGCAGGTGCAGCCCTAAAAAAGATAGAAGTGAACCTATTTACAAAACAGAAACAGACTCAGTCTTAAAAAAACAAATTTGTGGTTACCAAAGGGGAAAGGTAGAGGGGAGGGATAAATTAGGAGAGTTTGGGATTAATACACACATACTACTATATTTAAAATAGGTAATCAACAAAGACCTATGGTATAGCACATGGTACTCCACTCAACCTTTATAATAACCTATATGGGAAAAGAATCTGAAAAGGAATGGATGTATGTATATGTATAACTGAATCACTTTGCTGTACAACTGAAACTAACACGACACTGTAAATCAACTATACTACAAAATAAAATACAAATTAAATTAAATTGAAAAAAATACTGGAGTTCCTGTCATGGCTCAGTGGTTAACGAATCCAACTAGGAACCATGAGGTTGCGGGTTCGATCCCTGGCCTGGCTCAGTGGGTTAATGATCCAGCATTGCTGTTAGCTGTGGTGTAGGTTGCAGACGCAGCTTGGATCCCACATTGCTGTGGCTCTGGTGTAGGCCAGGGGCTACAGCTCGGATTCAACCCCTAGCCTGGGAACCTCCATATGCCACGGGTGTAGCCCTAAAAAGACAAAAAAAGACACACACAAAAAATAAAATAAAATAAAAAAATAAATTAAAAAATTAAAGTGCCCAATCCATATTCTTTCCCATTCCATCCAATGGAGTTTCCATAGATAGTAAATAAGTGGCATAGTGGAAAAGTGGTGATTAAATCACTTAAATTAAGCAGGAATTTGGAGACTTGGGCTACATAGTAGCAAGAGAGGAGGAATCATCAAATAACGACAATGAGACTATCATACTTAGAAGACCTTTGCCCTGGCTCTTCAAAGAACCCTGAATAAATATGCCATTCTCTCATTCGCATACCCCACAGGATTTACTAGACATTAATGTATGTGAAATGGAAAGAAAGGAATACTCTCATGCATGAAGATGTTCAATCTTCTGCACATACACATCCCAAGAGAAAGAGTTAAACTTCAAAAAAAAAAAAAAAAAAAATTTCAGGGAAATCTGCCAACCACCTTTTTTCTCTAAAGAATTTTAACAATCATTACTCTGATACCACTATAGAAACAAAACCAGAAATCTGTGGCAAATCCAGTCTGGTTTTACTTCCAGTCTCTTGGTTTCTCCAATTTTCTTAAATATGGCTTCAGGCATAGCTAAATGTTCAGCAAAAATTTTAAGAGTTAACACGAATGGCCTGACTTGGTGAAGAGGAGAATGTATCAGCAGGAAAATGAACTGGTCCATGGACAACTAGTTTCTCCCTGTCCTTCGGGGAGGGCTGGTGAATAGCTAACGTACGGAGTGCTCCAGGAAAGGGACCTTGACCTCTGTTGTTCTTCCTCTTCATAGGTCAGGTGTGAAGAAACATTGGTTGGAAGAAAACATTCTTTGGACTCAGCCGCCAAGCAAAACCAGCCATTATTTGTTGAGAGCAATAATAGGAAATACTAAGCTTCTCAGCTCCTGGAGCCTCTGGAGATCAAATGCATCTCCCCCACCATCAGGATTAGGTCTGCTTGGGTTATTGCTGGAGAGAGTTATAGGGTCATTCACTGGAAAATTTTGCTAGGCTTAGGAATGGGCCAGGTATTACGTTGCTGCTGGTATGACAAAGGGGACTCATGGAAAGGCCAATTTTGCAAAGAAGTACCAGGTGTTATTGCCACTGGTTACCATACATTACACTAATGTCTCTAAACTTTCATTAACATCACCCAATTCCTAAGGGGTGTCTTAAACAGCTTCTATTTTTCTGCCAGATCAATGGACATGAGGTACTAAATATTGAGACCATGAGGGTGTAGCCTGGACACCAAAATGAAGATTTATGCTTAATAATGCTTTTTTTTTTTTTTTTTTGCCAAAAAGCCACCAAAGAAACAAAACATGGTAGGTAGTCTGATTGAATTCAACAAGAAATAGACTTCTTCCTTCTGTGGAAGTTAGATGCTTACCCTCAACTCCGGCCTTTTCCTGAAAATCATGTGGCTTTGAGTGATGTGTACTTGGCTTAAGTTTCCTGAGCCGGAACTTTCTGGAGTGCCAACCTAGCACAGTCTTCCTGCTTCTCCAGGACAGCCCCACATAGGGCTGATTCTTTCAGGTATGGATGACACCTGACTAGCAGAGCCAATCAGGTTCTTTCCCCAGGTATTTGAAATCTGGTTTGGGGAGACAATGGGACATGGAGTAAGTAGAGTTAAGGTTAATTAATGGCAACCTTCTGAGGAGATTCGCATGAAAACCCTTAAAAACTTTTTAGCAACTTTTCTACTCTGAAAATTTTATTATTATTATTATTATTTTTGGTGACACTAGCTAAATTTTATTTTTGTTGCTTAAAACTAAAATAACCATTACAAATACACTCCTTTGTGTGTGTGGGGGGGGGGGCAGATCAGGGTTCAAGGACATGCGAGTTATCTCACAATTATTTGGTATTATTTTATACCTACCTGAGAATCCAGGAAGAACATTGTCAAGTGCCCTTTCCAATAGTATCTTCCAGAATAGGTGGCTGGTTGAATGCTTCCCATCTTCTAACTAGGACAGAGACAACTAGATGAAGTCAAGCAATGGCTAAGTGATTCTGTCAAATGCTGGCAAACACAATATATGACTGAAATGGTGTCTACTCATGACTCTACTTGTAATTATGCTTATTTTTCAAGCATTTTGTATATATTCACATCATTTAAAAAGAAGAGTGTTTCTAGAAGATGCCTCAAGATATCCAGGTGTTTCTAAATAAGTCATATGGCATCTTCTATAATGAGAAACATGTGAAAGGTAATCAAAGGCTACTTAGAAATACTGCCAGCTTGCCTTGACAACCCATCCACTCCCTCAAATAGCCTTTTGCTATAAAAGACTGGAAAAAAATTTTATTCTGCCACATGAAGTGTTCATTAAATTAATGGTAATTAAGATTATAGCAATGGTTTAATTATTTGTTCTTTTATCCCTTACTCCTGGGTTTAATGCCTAATTGAAGTATATCCCATAAGAGAAAAGAGGAGAGGAAAAATTGATGAAGTATTTCAATGACTGCCTAAATCAAAGAATTCTATAAGGAACCTTAATTACAACGAACAAGCAATCCAGTCGATACTGATGTGGCTTAATCCAGAAGTATGATCTAGAACTGTGACTAGGACTCTGGTTGTTTACATATAGTTTTCTCAGCTCTAGCCTCCGTATTTTTGCTTTTGCCTCATCCTTCTTTCAGAATAGCATTAATGGCTACAACAATTAATGAATTTGCCCTCTTACCATATGGTCCACAGTGAAAGAAAGGGTCTCTTCCTCAGCTCCTGATGAAGAGCCAGTAAACACTTTCCCACAATTCTCCAGCAAAAACCTCTTGATGTTTCATTGGCCTAAATGAGAGCCTAAACCAATGACCATAACCAGGGGAAATCAGACACCCTGATTGGCCTAAGCTACCAAAAGCACAGGGCCACTACCAGTGGAAGACATTAAGTATATATCCCAAAGGAAATTAGTGTACACTTGTTAGAAAATAAAGGTTATCAATGCTGGAGAGAAAACAGACAACTCTACGTAAACTGATGCACATGTTCCGAGAGGCTGAGGCTGTAGCATGTTCTTGGAATGACAGTAGTAAGCAGACTAAATCATTCATAATTGATCCAGCCTGCTGGTGAGACTCTTATTGGTAGTGAACTCAGGCTGAGCCATGAAGAAAGGTGGATGACTACACCTCAGGCTGGCCAGGTGAAGAGCACTTACTTGGGTTTCACAGAATAAGGATTGACAAACTAAGGGCCCACAGATCAAAAATGGCCTCCAGCCTATTTCTTGATACCCATAATTAAGAATGGTCTTTATTTTTTAATAACTGAAACATTTAAAAAAGAATGATAGTTCATGATATTAAAATTAAATTCAAATACAGTCACCTCTTGTATCTATGGGGAGATCAGTTCCAGGACACTCCCCATCCAAGATACCAAAATCCATGGATGCTCAAGTTCCTTATATAAAATGCAGGGTATCACTGGGCCTAAATAAACTTTGACCGAAACACATCCACATTCATTTATCTACATGTTGCTTTTGAAATATTTACTGTCTGGTGCTTTGTAGAAAAAGTTTGCCAATCCTGATATAGAACATTGGTGCTTAAAGTGTGATTCCCGACTAGCAGCATCATTACCATCTGGAAGCTTGTTAGAAATACTAAGTCTTGGGCTCAACCAGGCAGTTGAATCAGAAGGGCTGGGAATGGAGCCCAGCAATCTGTGTTTTCAACACGCCATCCAGGTGACTCTGATGCAGGCTAAAGTTTGAGAACCATTGGTATAGAAGGATGTTAAGATGAAAAAGATCTGATATTGGAACCCCAATGAGAAGGGCACAGTGTCTTGTTTTCTGATATAAGGGTATAAGGTATGGCGCTTAATAAAAATAAAAGTAACAGTACCAATAATGGCAATGTTTATGACAAACTTGAATGTGTCGGACACTTTGCTTTACATTCATGATTTTATTCAAACTTCACAAAAGGTCTGTGAAATAATTACTATTATTATCCCCATTTTTTAGCTAAATATATGAAGGCCTTGGGAGACTTAAGTGATCAGTCACAGTGGTAGTTAAGTGGTGGCTGTAGGAGGAGACTTGGATATGTTGACATCAGGGTCAGACTTCTTCATGTCATATACCTCTGAATTCTGTAGGTTAGATTAAATGGAAGTGTTACTGAGAAAAGAAAGTGACACGTGAGTACCATCAGTTTTGAAATCAGTCTATATTTACATAAAGAGGTACTTAGAACTCCATTCTCTGCTTGCCAGGGAAACCAGTTTCAACTAAATCAGACTTTTCTTGAGCAGATCTAGAGGAAACCACCACCATTTGTGACCACGTATTAAAATCTATTTCTCTGTCTTTATACATTTTACATAAATGTAAAAAGTGAGATTTTTTCCCTCTCTTTCATTTTCAGATGCCTTGCAGTCTTGGACTTTTGCTCTAATGTATATGTCATAATTACTTATGATTTTGTTGTTTTCTTTTCTTTCTTTTTTTTTTTTTTTTCGTCTTTTTGCCTTTTCTAAGGCCACTCCCATGGCATATGGAGGTTCCCAGGCTAGGGGTCTAATCGGAGCTGTAGCTGCTGGCCTACACCAGGGCCACAGCAACACAGGATCCGAGCCATGTCTGCAACCTACACCATAGCTCAGGGCTACGCTGGATCCTTAACCCACTGAGCAAGGCCAGGAATTGAACCCGCAACCTCATGGTTCCTAGTCGGATTAGTCAACCACTGAGCCATGACGGCAACTCCATGATTTTGTTGTTTTCCACATAATCTCCATGATAGTTCATTTTGGTCTACTTTTACATGACATTAAAAGTTTCATTTCCTTTTTTCTGGTTGGTGAGGCTGAGCAGGAAGAGGAAACTGTGGGATGTGGGAGGTGGGGGAGAGATGAGGAGTATACTAACACTGGAGAAAGTACAAGTAGAAAAACAAAACAAAACAAAAAAGATTCTTGGTACTGTAGGAATGTCAGATCTAGGCGAAAGACACCTAATACCAGGGATTTGACCTTTTTATATTAGAAAAACAAAACCATGGTGAGATGTGAGAGACATGTGAAAGGGACAATTTGAATTTTGAACAATATTTTCCACATGGGGCACATGTCATCCATAATCTTTACGGGTTTCCAGTTCATTCCTCAATGAAATTCACGTTTCCGGTTTCAGTCCATTAAGACTAGAAATTAGAGCCCTGGATACCTTACAAGGGCTTTGAAAAAATATGAAAAATATAAAAAAAATTAAATTTTATTATAGCGTATAGAGAGATCTAATAAGAACCAGCAGTAATTTCTAAAGAATGAAAACTGTCAGGTTATATCTATATAACTGTAATAAAGCAAATGGCCTAGGAGACCAACGGCAAGTTAGAGAACATTTTGCTTTGTGTTGCAAAGCTTCTGATTCTATTCATTAAATACCCTGAACCAACAACTATATAATACTGACTGACTATAATGCAGGTTGATCATCAACTGAAGGATTAGCCTAGAACATTAGGAAAAAGCATAGTCTTATTACATAGCAAGTTCTTGCATAGATGGAGAATGAAGTAGATTAATGATTTTTCATTTCCTTGGGTCATAAATCTTTTAGGAAAGCTGATAAAACATAAGGATCTTCTTCCTAAAAGTATGCATGTACCTATAAACAATCATGCTTATATATTCAGGAGGTTATGAACTCCAGGTTAACAATTTCCAAACTATATGGATTTCTGAGGTTTCTTCTGATTAAAAAATTTGAGGATGATGTGATTTCATTTTTAAAAATTATCTGAATTAATATCAGTTAGGATCAGTTGATGGCTTATAGCTCACAGAACTCTGGGGAATCAGGATAAGGATGACTTTGGTGGAAAGCCATTGAAATCTACTCCCCTGGGGAGCTAACATTGATAATTTTCAGGATAGTTTGCAGGTTGGATTAATTGCAACTTTTAGTTTCTTACACAAAAGATAGAAGTAATGAATTAATTGAGCTTGGCTTTCATGCTAATGTAATACTGGTTTTCTGATCTATACCTTCAAAAATGCATTTTATAACTTTTATGGGATATATCTGCAGTCCACAGAGATTGTAGCCTTTTAAAGTTATCAAATTTAAATCCCTTTTGTTCTGTGCCATAGGAAATATTTGGTTCATCAAATACACTTCACCTTAATTGAGGGGAAAAGACAATAAATGATGTGACAATGATATTCAGGGGGATTTGATGTATTTAGGGATGAATAGCATCCTGGCACTTGCTTGGTGCTAATTGCCTGGTACTAGAACTACTTTGGTTTCTGAAGGAGTGTCCTTTAATTTTGTTACTGCTTAGTCTTTGTTTTCTACAAGAAGAGCTTTCCCTCAGAGATTTTCTGAAAGGGGAAAAAAAAGTAGTGGAAAAGTGTGGAGCCCATTGGGGAAATAAATGGTGTAATTACATATGACACAGAAAGAAATGAAGGCTTTCCTTCTTGCAATCCTGCTTCCTCCTAATGACTCTGATAACTGAAGTGTTGGGTTTTATTAAATAGAGCAGAATTGAACTCTCCGGAGATGAAAGCAACTATTGAGATTCATACCTGCTGAAATAGGAGTCTCCTCCCTTTTGTTGCTGGCAGATAGGCCCGTAATGAGCACATTTTGTAGCTGGAGAGAAAGAAAAAGAAGATGAAAGACAAATCTTTTGAAGAGTAGGAAAAAATGGAAAATCCCCCTAATATAGTGAAACCCCTTAAATTGTTTTCTAAGAGATGGGCAAAAAATACTATTGAAAGGTCACATTAGCTCTTGGAATTAGTTTGGCTTTGAGAAAATAAATATTGAGTATGGGAATATAAGAATGTCTGCTACAAACCACTTTCACACAGTGAACAAAGGAATCATCCTTAATATGTGATTAGCTGATGTTGCCTGTTCACCACAAATGTTGGCTTTCAAATACTTCAAGTGAAGGGGCTCTTTATTAATTGGCTCAAGCATCCCTTAGGATTTCTAAGAGATTAAGGCCACGGGATGCTTCAAGGTTCTTTCTTCCTTGAAAAATTATGCATACAGATGTTAAAAACATGGTGGTGGTTGCGATAGCATTGTCATCTATTTTAAATTACAGAATTAACCTATTGTTAATATTCAAAAACTTTCCTGTGCCATACCAGATTAGCTCACTGTTGATTAAATAATGATTTTATTTTTCCTTGTATCTTCCAAAAAAAAAAAAAGTCTGATTGTAAAACAATGTGCGTTTAAACCCAAACAGGGTCTGTGACTTTAAATGCAAATTACCAAATTGTTCCTGAGGCTAGTGAAAAGAAGCGTTGCATCCATCATGCTGTTATTTAAAATGAATTTTAACCCCTTAGGCTGACAAAAAACACAAATCCAGACTGCCACAACAGAAGCCAAGGGGTCTGTTGGAATAAGAGATGCCATTCTGATAAAACAGAGTGCTGCAATAACATAGCCTCGAATAAGACTTTATGTTGAAGTCACAGATCTGATTAAGGTGCGATTGAGAGTGAAAAACTAGGGAGGATATGAATGAGATTTTACATTGGGTAGCAATAATTCGAGGATGCTTTCACACACCACAGAGGCAGCCAAAGTTTCATAAACCCTGCCATCCACACACACACACTCCAATCCATTGATTATCTGATGTTTGGAATGATTGATGTCCCTTTGGCTCTAGGGAAACACCTTGGTATCCAACAGGAAAAGGTGGATTGTTTTTTAATTAGAAAACCAGTTGAGCTCCAGAATACGCAGATATATAAAACTGGATCTTATGTTAGAAGCCACCCTACAAGAGAGGGCTGTAAATCCTGTTCTGCGTATTATAATGTGTTTAATTAGAACTTTATTTTACTGGCTCTACAATTATTTAAATGAATCATTCCCTCTATCCTCTTAGTTATGGCTAATGGCTCAATTCTTCTACCCTGTTAATGATGCAGGCTGGTTCATAGTGGTAGCTTGTTCAGAGGTTTGTGTCTGTGCTGTCCCAGCTATCACCAGTCCTGCTCTCTGAAAATGTGGCTGGGTGCCCAGGGAATGAACTAGCTACTGCCTGGTGGAGAAGAGAATCAAAGACTGGCACTTGGCAGTGCCCCCCCCCCACTGCTCTTGCAGCTGCTGAGTGCTAAATTATTACTGATGTGCTTCTCCAGTCGCGCACAGCAGGGCTGGCCTCATGCAGCACAGAGCAGCCCCCACCCCCGCCTGCCAGCCCTTAACACAGGACTTGGGTTTCAGAGCTGGAATCAAGGGGGCACACTGAGCTGGCTTGTGCCAGAGGTGGAGCAGTGAGAGTGTCTGTTCTGCACGGATGCTGAGATGCACAGGACAAATTTCCTGCTCCTCATGGGCATCAGAACCTGTCTAGACTCCCACTGTGAGCCTCGTGTGATTGCTTGGGCGGGGGTAGGGGTTTGCATAGGTATATGGGTCAATCAGGTCGAACTTCTGTGGTAGAGTGACACCTCTCAAAACCTTCATAGTGCTAGTTCGAGGAAGAAGAACTCAGTGGGAGACAGAGCAATAGGATAGAAGCAGCTTTTCTTTCCTCTGCTTCAAGAAAAGCTTCAGGATCAATCAACCTGAGCTTCACCAAAAGGGTTTTTTTTTTTTTTTTTTTTAACCTGGCATCACGTGTTCCTTAGTCTCCCCAACACACTTGGTAGGTGTGTCTGCGGAGGATGACATTTGTAAGAGGCAGGGACAACTCCTAGAAAAGAACCCAGGATCACAGAGCCTCAGTCCTGGACCTTCCACCTGACTGTAAGACTGCAAATAATGGGCTTTCTGTGCCTCCGATTTCTCATCTGTCTCCTGTGTGGGTAAATACATAGATTGCTGGTCCCCTATAATTTCAGGATGAATATCCTGCTGCACCACTATACATGGCATTGCATGAAGAGTCAGGTTATAAATTACAACAACAATTTTATTTTTATGCTGTCCCGTTCCCACATTTCATGCTCAATTCTACACATCAGAGTGGGGCAAGCTCTACACTCCACCCTTTCTGCCATGGCTCTCACATGGAAAGACAGACTTTCTCACTTTTTGGATAATTTTCTTCTAAGAGCCAGTTGGTGCACAGAGTGACAATACTTACTGGCAATTGATCTATCTTGCCTATAAGTGATAAACTTTAAAAAATTTTAGAAAAATGTAATAATTAAAATTTAGAAATCAGATTTACCCATGTTGCTATATAAAACTGAAATGTTCTATGTGGCTTTTATTTCCCCTTCTTCTCCAAATAAGGTCCTCCAGAAAGTATAACGTAAAAATTGAAGTTTTGCTCAGAATAAAAAAGCATATGCATTTGCCTTCCAAATCAGCTGAAGCCACTTCTTCGGTCATCTTTCAAGAGGAAATTTACATTTTGCGAACCAAGCCTGCTCTTCTTAATTGTTGGCCCTGCTTGTCTGATAGCTTTTGCAGTCCAAACAACTGATCTGTTAACATTTCATTTTTCAACTGGTTGCTTTGCTGTAACGTGGACACTGCTGCCTTAGAATATTTTTTGTGCTTTTAAAAATGTCGCAAAGGGATTTTGAAAGATGCTACATCTCTGTTTCAGAGGTAAACGAGTAAGAGCCAGTATGGGAAGTGCTCTATACAGTGGCACATATTTCGTTATACATTTTTCTTTTCTCACTGACAGATCCTTCAAGAAGTGGGTCTCCAGCATTCCTTTTTGCATGTAATCTTCAAGATAATGAGGGAGAAAAATCAAGAAAGCTTCTTATCTCAGTAGGTGGTTTTTTATGGAGGTAAAAATCATCTCAGGGAAATTGCTTTAGTGTAGTACAATGCCAGCTATTTGTGGTACATTTTTAGATTGATAGAAAAATTGTAAAGACAGTACTGAGAGCTTCCATACACCTCATACCCAGTTTTTCCAAATACTAATATATTAGTATGGTGCATGTATCACAATTAGTGGGCCAAGGTTGATACATTGCTGTGAAATGACTTCCGTGTTTTATTCAGATTTCCTTAGTTTTTTCCCTAAGGTCCCTTTTCTGTGCCAGTCACCCACATTACATGTAGACTTCATGTCTCTTTAGGCTCCTCTTGGGTGGGACAGTTTCTCAGACTTTCTGTGTTTTAAAAACCTTGACAATTTGGAGGAGCCCTGGTCAGATATTTTTTTTCAGACTGGCTCTTAAGTGGGATGTGCTTGATTTTTTTTTTTTTTTTCATGATTAGACTGAGGTTATGAGTTTTGGGGAGGAGGAACACAGAGGTAAAGTGACATTCTCACCATATACCACCTATGTGGCTTATGGCTGTGATGTTAACCTTTATCTATAACTTGGTTCAGGGGGTGTTTGTCAGATTTCTATACTCCAAAGCTCCTCTTTGTCACCTTTTCCACATAGTACTCTTTGGCAGGGAGTAGTAACTCCCTGTGTATTCCAAACTAAAGAGTAGGGAATTAGACTCTACCCCCTTGAAGGCAGACTATCCAAAGATTATTTGGAATTCTTCTTGCATGAAAGATTCAACTATTTACCCAATTTTTTAAAACCAATCATATTTTCTTATAGCCACCTGGACTCATGAATATTTTACACCTTGGCTTATTATCAAATACAATTTTATTTACTTTGTTGCTCATATCATTTTACCTTTGGCTGGGCCATTGAAAGAGCTTTCCTCTCATCATCGTAGCCGTTTTAGGTTCTTTTGAAGTTTTTTGTTTTTTGTTTTTTTTTTCTTTCTTTTCTTTTTCAGAACTTCTTTACTTTCTGGCACTTCAGGCTGCTCCAGGATCATTTTATGTATATATATTCCTGCCCTAGTCCTAGAATCAGATGTTTCTCCAAGGAGCCCTGGTTTCTTTTATCGGAGAAGAGTAAAGCAAAAGACAAAAAACAACAAGATCTTTGTGCTGGGTGCTTACTATTTTACAAAGTATTGTTAATGATTTATAATCAGGTTCCCCTGGGGAAAAAAAAAAAAGTAACATATACCATCCTGAACATTTTCCAAGCAACACATTTACACGTGGTAAAATGTGAAGAGCATCTGGGATCTTTAACCCAGTGCAGTATTACCAAGGTATTCCTGTCAATGGCAGGAATGGTAGGAATGGTAGGACAGAAAATATACCCGAGCCAGGCAAAAACACTTTTCATAATCCTGTGTGTGTTTGTGTGTGTGTCTGTGTGTGATATGAACCAGATATGAAACACAGCAAGTGATTTGAATTTAATGTTACTTATGTTATACTATATTATACCCCCTTCCCCCAAATCACCTCAGTAAAATAGAAAAGAAAATGTGTTGTTCTCTTACCCTACTTACCCACTCCAGTACCACTAAATCATTATTATTATTTTTTTTTCCTAAGAAGTCACAAAATGATTTTTTTCTTAAGGTAAAGTTGGACAAGGCCAAATGAATATTTTACTAAAACATCCCACTGGACCTGATCTCGGAGTAAAGAAAAGAGGCATTTCTTCCAACTATGGAAGCACGAAAGCAAACTAGTTCTGGTGTTTGGTTGACTCCTTTGCTTCTAATTCAATAGGACAATGACCTCATTCCAGCCCTGCTCTAGCCTGGGTTAGTAATCCTGCTCCCTCAGTGTTTTCCACAGCCAGTTACTCTCCCCACCCCCACCTTTCTATCTGTACCTGGGCAGTATCTCCACATGCATCCAGCTGTCACTTACACTTAATCCTTCAGAAATTCCCACCAACTCTTTGGTTTGCAGTGAGTTTGGTCTGAGGAAAAGTAAATCACGCAGCCTTGGTGCAATCCTCAGACCATGATTTAAGTCTATACTATTTCAGACTCTTACTGAACTTCTGAAACAAAACCTAAAAAATGATGAATTGCTCAACTACATGTGCTATATTAAACCTGTAGTTGGGAGTTCTATAGTCTTGCCAAAGACTTTAAGGAAACTGTAGCCTGTATTCTCATTTTTTTCTCTATCCTAAGATGATTTATTTGAATTAATCTATATCCCCTCTCATATTCTCTCTATCATCATAGAGTCATTTAATCCAAGATTTGAACCCAAACCAAGACCTTTATACAAAATCCCTGAGAGTTGACTTGGTTTTTTTTCTTTTTTCTAGGGCCGCACCCACAGCATATGGAGGTTCCCAGGCTAGGGGTCCAATTTGAGCTGTAGCTGCTGGCCTATGCCACAGCCACAGCAATGCTGGATCCGACCTGTGTCTGCGACCTATACCACAGCTCATGGCAACACCAGATCCTTAACCCACTGAGCGAGGCCAGGAATCGAAACTGCAACCTCAAGGTTCCTAGTAGGATTCGTTAACCACTAAGCCACGACGGGAACCCTGAGAGTTGACTTTTACAATCTACTCAAACATCTTCACTGCATGGAACTCACTTCTTTGTGAAGTTTGCTACTTCAGTTTTGGACAGGTCAATTTATGGACAGCTGTCCTTCATGATGAACTGAAATTTATCTTATCATTGGCACCCATCATTCCTAGAATTAAATGAGACAGTACGTACAGAAATTTTTTTTGAAGCAGCAAAGCCCTGAATGAATGTAAAGTATATTAATATCAATTCTACCATGTCAACTTTGAATCTTATCCAAGCCATTGGAATAGGCAAATATGAGAATGAGGCCAAAGATACCCCACACAGGTTTGTGAAAAGCTCCTTTCAGTTTCACATTAGCCCACTAATCAATGTTCTTTAAACACTTCTATTTAAGCAGTAAAATACAAGGGTCAGGCTAAGTTGAGACCTAGAAAATAGAAACAAAGCCAAAATGAGGAAAAAACCAGAACCCAAGACTAAGGCTGACCAAAGACCAGAAGAAGCAGGAAGAGGGTGGTGTGGCTGAATCACCTCTGCCTTTGACATCAGTAGAGGTAGTGGTTTTGTTTTTTTCTTCTCTCCTCATGGTCAAAGACAGCTTCAGAGCACTTGAGACATCATTTCAATTTGACCTACCAAATAAAACACAGCATTGGTTGGAAAAGAGTCCTAAGATCCCCAAACTTACTCTCAAAATGTCATTTTGAGAGCAGCCCTTAAGGCTTAATTGGGTGTGCTCAGCTTTCCAGCTGAGTTATGGATGAATTACCTGCAAACAAGTCCTGGATTGAGGGGGTGGGGTCAAGAGAGTAAGAACAGAGCTGGATGGGACCCCTTGTCGATGGGTGTCCCCTAGACAAATTTGACAAGCACTCCTATATCCAAACTTCCATAGATAGTCAAAAATCATTGGAAGCTGTGAGGCATTTCCAAGGCTGTAAATAGAGCACTTTGATCCAAGTAACACAGAACACTTGGATACACACGAGATGGCCTATGGGGGAATTTCAGGCTCATAAAATTTACCAGGCAGTTCTTACAGAGGGTGAGAAATTGGTTCAATATATAACATAAATGATTAAATATCAGTAACTTTTAGATCCTTTGGAGTTGAAATTAGTACTATATATCACTTGGAACATAAATTTAGAGTTCATGGTGAGGTCTAGGATATGGCACATGACCTTACACCATTGTAATGAGACCCTTAAACCCAGTGACCTTACGCGCTTTTACAGAGACAGAATCTTTAAATACTTTCTTAATCTCATGATGATCTTTTCATAAATGTTAGCTTTGGTAGCAATCTTAACTTTTGGGTAAGAAGCCTAAACTAGCTGGAACATTTCTTTTTTCTTTTCTTCCTTCCTGTCTTTTCCTCCTTCCTGTCTTTTCTTCCTTCCTGTCTTTCCTTCCTTCCTTCCTTCTTCCCTCCCTCTTTCTTTCTTTCTTTCTTTCTTTCTTTCTTTCTTTCTTTCTTTCTTTCTTTCTTTCTTTCTTTCTTTCTTTCTTTCTTTCTTCTTTCTTTCTCTTTCTTTCTTTCTTTCTTTCTTTCTTTCTTTCTTTCTTTCTTTCTTTCTTTCTTTCTTTCTCGTCTTTTTAGGGCCACACTTGTGGCATATGGAAGTTCCCAGGCCAGGGGTCAAATCAGAGCTGCAGCTGCCAACCTATGCCACAGCAATGCGGGATCCGAGCCATGTCTGCAAACTACACCATAGCTCATGGCAACGCCAGGTCGTTTAACCCACTGAGTGAGGCCAGGGATTGAAACTGCATCCCCATGGATTGAACCCGTAGTTGGGTACGTCCTGGAACTTTTTTAAGATACTTATTATACACACTACTATTCAACATCATGAATATAATATAAATCTATGAAATGCTCTTGGCCCAACCAAAAGACGATACTGATACATTTTCTTTATAATAATGGATTTTGTTTATTTATTTATTTCCTGCTTTTTAGGGCTGTACCTGCTATCTCTCTTCTGTTTTGTAAACAACAGAAAATCGAGAGTGCTGAGTTAAAGTCCTAAAATCAACTTGGTCTCTGCCTGTTACTGCTGCTCAAGCACTCTTCATTGTAGTATGGATTTGGTCCAAGAAGATCAATTTCCTCTTTTCTCATAAGATAGAGCATAATAGACATCCACCATTTAACTAGCTGCTTAAAAATACTATCCATGGAAGATGATGTAGGTAAAAGCCTTTCATCATACCCACCTACTTGAAGCTTCACTTTTCTCTTTCTTTCAAATAAACCTCCCAAGAAGCTTGTCCTGAGCGCCAAAAACTGAAGTACATTCATTGACTCCCAGAGACAGAATTGGAGGGCAGACCAAAAAGGTCACAGAGTTCAGCCACCCCCACAAACACTCTCACTTCCGAGCTTCTTCTGGGTTATGTCACCTCCCTTAGTTCCCAATGGAATGAGACATTTAAATTACAAAAGCTCATTCAGAAACACAGACAGCTGCTGATTTGACTTGGCCTCAGTATTTGTGTTCCAGAGAGGGTCCTGGTTGTCTGGTACACTCCAGAAAATTATTATAGATGATGCCATTGGGTCATGTGACACATGGTTTAAAAAATAAACAACCCTCTTGTTGACACATGACCTAGAACTAAGACAGAGGCTGATGAAATATTTGGCTCTGAGGAAATGTCACTAGCTTTGTTTTTCTTAGCATGGAAAGTCCATTTATTTTTTTCATATTAGGCTGATTTTCAACTGTATCAGCCTTGTGGTATCTCAATAAATTGGACTACTCAAAATGTGCTTTTTGCTCAGCAAGAATAAGCTACAAAAGCTCTTTGAAATGAGAGACTTTAAGAGCCATTCTCTCTCTATACTCATACTGGCTGCTGGCTTGCTGACCTGGGGCTTTTTACCTGGTGGTCTGATGAGTCACAGCATTAAAAAAAAAAAAAAAGAAGATAACAAGGATATTTGGGTAGTTAGATGTAGAGGCAATTAAAAACCTGCTGGGTGGGCTTTTTTACTCAAAGGTCTGGACCCTGATTTGGAAGATAGAGGTTGATTCTCTTTGTGGTGCTTACAAATGTTCTAGCATGGAGTAGAAAGGGAATGTGAAGCCAGACTTTTCAGAACAGACTGTCCATGGATTTTTAGTCTCCATGTGTTTTACACTCATTGACAGATGGCCAAGAAATTACTTAAAAAAAAAAATCAGCTGTAAAACTGACTTAGGAGAACAATCTGGACACAAGCAAGCTTGATCACACAGGGAAGTGAGTCTGGTGGTGGACTGTGATAGAACTCCATCTCTTGTCTCTTTAGCCAGTTCCTTCTGTATTCTCTCTTTGCTGATCCTGTTCACAGCCACCAGTAGCCAGCCAGGCCAGAGACTCTGGAATCCTCTTTGACTGCTCTTCCTCATCCACACACTTGGTAAGTTACTTCTCAAAGAATTCCTCTCACTTCCTTTTGTCATGGCCACCACAAAATGGGATCATTCGATGGTCTTTGAACTCTTTCTCTCTATCCCATCTTATGCCCCCAGGATGATCTTTCTAAAATTCAAGTCTAAAGACACCCCTGCTCAAAAACCGTTAATGCTCATGTCATAGGGATCAAATTCAGAATTTTAATGAGGCATAAAATGGGGGTTTCCCAGCCAACTTGACCCCTATTTGGGAGATATATGGCTTAGGATTGTGGGTTCTGGAATGTGGGTGGGAGCCTGGTTGGTCGGTTTGCCATTGGTGTGATTATCATCAGGAATTGTTAAACCTCTCTGAACTTCAGACACTTCATTTGCAAAATAAGGAAAGTAACAGGGATCTATCTCATGGGATTGTTGTGAGGATTAAATTAGATAATGCAAAAAATACCTGACAGCTACCTCAATGCTTGCAAAGTTTTATTAATTGTCGTTTTTACTTTTCTGGCTCTGGTAATATGCTGCTTTTTTCCCCAAATATTTTCTAGCATATTCAACTTCTGTCTGTCCCTGGACAACATTCTGTGACTTCCCACCATTTTTCAGGTCCTGCCCACAATGAAGAGGCAGACTTGACAGAGAAATGCTTAAAGGAGCTATGGGTCATTGGAAGGTGCTGGACTTTGGGTTGAATGAGAGTGGTGTAATCCAGGAATTCTCCACAAATGTGCTGAGATATGAACCATTGTTAGGGTCAAAGTATAAGACAGATCAGCTCCTTTATTGAGCCAAGTTAAAGCAGCAGACAGGTCACATAAAGCTGATGAAAACTGACCTTTTAAGAAGAAAATTTTAGTAAAATTGAGCATGCAATGGGAAATTCTGCTCTGTGGGGCACATCTCATCCTGCCAGCAAGTGCCACACCAAGTTGGGCAAATCTCTTCTTTGCCTGGATTGGCCTTCCTTGCTGATTCCTTTCAGTCTTTCGATGGCTATTTCAATTTTCCCATCTCTAGTAACTTTTCCTACCTCCCTTGGTGTTACATATCCACTCCTGGGGGTTCTCTAACTTGTCTCTTCTATTAGAGCACATACCATGGTACAGTGTAGTCATCCTTGGCTCACTGTAGGTCTTCCTTGTTAGGTACTGACTTCCTCAGTAATTGTCAGATACAAAGTAGGAATTAAGTGACTATTTGTTAAATGACAGTACACAAAGTATTTCTTCCTAAGGTATGTTTTTGACCTGGCTGAATTTTATTTCTGCTCTTCTGATTTCTCTTAGGTATAGAGGACTTGGAAAGGAAAGGAAACTTCTAGTAAATTTGATTGACCATCTTTAAAAAAAACAAAAAACAAAAAACTGTGTAAGGATACCCACACTTGAACCCAAGGATGATGGAAAGTAGAAATCTCACTGGAATAAATCGATCACCTATGGAGATGTGCTACCATATGAGTAGAGTAGAAACAAATTAGATGATCTCTAGGAAAGCAAATAAAGGTTCTTGGAAAAAATACAGGAAATGGAGAGGTAATGGTTCTGACTGACCTGAATGCAAAAATGCTTCATTAACTTTTGCTGGAAAAGAATTTGCCAGTCTGGCTCTTGGGGTCTTCTGCTTATCAACTGTGTGATCTTGAGGAAGTTAGATTTGTTGGGTCTCAAATTTCTCATATGTAAATGGAGTGGGAATGCCTGTTCTGCCTACTTTATTGGTTTCAGTGTTCAAAAAAGAGGGAATATGTGAGGTCATAGTTTGGGCCTGATCATAGCATTTCCAGGAATAAGTGAGGGTAGAGAAGAAAAGCTGATTTGTGGTTGTTCATCATGTTTTAACTAATGGAAAACTTTGGAACCTATGATTAAGTTTGAACTCATCAGTGAAGTTGTCACTTTGTGTTTTCAAATGAGAAATTAATAATTACCTAAAATATTGAGTGATTGCTTTCCTTATCAGAATTCTGATGGTCTTTTACTACATTGGTCCACATTAGAAATGTGATTATGCAGACCATCATCGTTTGTATTTGAAGATTAGAATTCCTCTTTGAATGAATTTGAAGTAATTTGTTAGAATGCATGTCACATATGAAATAGAACATTTTAAAGTAAAATAAGTGGCTGTACCAAATGAATTTGTTCATACTCTCATCTTTTAGTACTTAGTCTTATAAAACTAATTCAGAATGTGATATTGATTGCTTTAAGTGACTTTATACGAATTTGATTGCTTTTATAACTACAGTTATAAACAGTAACAGACCAGGTTACAAAGAGAGCTTTGGAGGCTAGATTTCTTTAGAGTAATTAACTAAGAATAACTGGTAATTCATTGGATGTAATTTGACAATAATGTAATGATATCAATTTGCATATAACCAGATTTAAACAGCATTTGGCTGTGCTTGCTTCATTTAATATTAGTGATTGAGAAATGTTTCCTGGCTATGCAATTGATATATGAATGATATTTATTAAATTGTTGAAGATATTTGCAATATTGAAATATCTTAAACTCTTTATAATCTTATTTATACCTTTCATTTTTACCAGGTAGAGAAAGTTTGCTAAATTAAGGTAAACTTTCCCTTCTACTTCTAATGAACACATATTAGGGAGGAATCCACTTAAAGTCATTTGTGGGAAAGAGGTATGAATACCTAGTTCTATAAATAAAGTTTTTGCATATTTTGAAATAGAATTGATTCCATCAAAAGTCAAGAACTGTCTGGAAATGCAAAGAATTTTAAACAAGCTGTTACCTGTTTTAAAAGTTCATTCAAATGTACATCTATCTCCCTTTCTTCATCCCTTTATGAGGGAGCATTGGCCACCAGGCAATTTTCTGTAGATCTCTTCCAGCTAAAATTTAGTTTTAAGTGCAGAACTAAATGAATTGTTTGTTGTCAGCTTTGAGTACCTGATGGCATAAACCTGGAGTTTTAAATGCAAATATGATATCAATATGCTTTCTCTAGGAGTTTTGATTATATGACTTATTTTATGAAGCAAGGAATAGCAGTAAAATTGTTAGTTATTTTAATCAAGAATCATTTGAATGTGCATAAATTAAAGATATTCAGATGTCAAGGCAATAAAGCCTATGGGATGAAATGGACCAGATAAATATTTAAAAGAGTTCACATGTGTCAAGTTGTATAAATTACGTGGCCTAGGAGTGAGGCTTAATTTTCTCTCAGATAACACGTTATCTTGTTTTAATGTGCTTAAAAATCCCCACTGGGTCTGATGCTAATCTCCTCCAAAGGTTTGGATCTTATCAAGTTTGGGGCTACTTTGGAAATAAGAGTGTGCTCTACAGAAGACTTCTCAAGAGCCAATATTGGTTTTTATAATCTGTTTCTGGGCTAATGAGAGAGCGGTTGCGTTTACACAGATTATCACTTGTGGCTGTCTCATCAACTTGACATTACACAGAAGAAGGAGAACTCAAAGCTCAAAGAAGCTCAGACAAGGTCAGACAGGTAGAAACTGGGAGACCATTTTTAGTGGTTTGCCTTAGGATGCTCAAGGGTTTTTTTTTTTTTTTTAATCTTATCTTCTCCTTCTGATGTCCCTATAACTTCTTTTTTTTTTTTTTTTTTTTTTTTAAGCCCAGAGGCTTACATTATATAAGGAGTCTTTGCTTTAAAAATTCAATAAGGGAGTTCCCGTCGTGGGTCAGTGGTTAACGAATCCGACTAGGAACCATGAGGTTGCGGGTTCGATCCCTGCCCTCGCTCAGTGGGTTAACGATCCGGCATTGCTGTGAGCTGTGGCATAGGTTGCAGACGCGGCTCGGATCCTGCATTGCTGTGGCTCTGGCGTAGGCCGGTGGCTACGGCTCCGATTAGACCCCTAGCCTGGGAACCTCCATATGCAGCGGGAGCGGCCCAAAGAAATAGCAAAAAGACCCCCCCCCAAAAAAAAATAAAAAAAATAAAAATTCAATATGTTAGGCATTCAAAAAACATCAAGGGTCAGTTATGTGCCAGTTACTGTAGCAGTGAATGAAGACAATGAGGTGCTTGTCTTTCTGAGGCTCACAGTGGTGGCGAGGTGGGCAGTAACTAGAGAGGACACAAGGACAGTGAGAGACCTGAATATGTCTTTCCTTTAAATACTTTTTTTTTTCCATTGCAGCCTTTTTTAATGGTATTTATTAACTATGTTCAGGTCCTCCTGTCACTTTTTATTTGAATATAATGACTATTCATCTCTTTATTCATTCATTATTCTTCCAACAACTATCATTTGGGTGACTCTATCATCTAACAGTTGAGTGACAGAAAGATGAATTCATCCTGCCCTAAGATCTTGTGGTCTGGTGTGGGAGATAATATATGTATATACATCATGATGATGATGTCATTACATAAGAGTTATGCAAGTTCAGATAAAGGGGGGATTATTTCCAGTTGGCAGGGTCAGGAAAGCCTGCATGAATGAAGAGGCCGTGAATGGAGCCTTGTGATTAGTGAGGTTTTGAACACATGGCAAAAAGAGAAAGATGTTCAGGTAAAGGACAGGAAAACAACAGCGTAAAAATTGGGAACTCAGAATCAACAAAAGAAGAGCAAGCCTTCACTTTGACTGACTTCTTATATGCGTTTGGATGGGTCAGTTGGGAAGGGTGCAGCAGTATTAAAGAGAAAAAGAGGAGTGTGTTAGAAGCAACCAGTAGATACTTGTTGCCAAGGACCACCGCAGAATCCTCACATATTTGGGAGCTTCTTTAATGAGACACACTTTGAAATTGTGGGTGTTCTACAACCACCCACCCCATGGTGCTGATCCTCTAAGTTCCAATTCCTTTCCACTATCTAGTTATTCAGGAATGTGCAACATTGACTATGATAGGGACTGGGGCCAAATAATCAACAATGGTTGGAAACCTGTAACTTGGAAAGACATGTCTTCATTCTGAAGTTCAATCCCAGACAAAACTTCTGGGATTTCAGGTTTGGTTCTGAAGGTTGAACTTGTATGAAGTTCAACAAAGTTTGCTTCTAGGGTTCCTGGAGAGAGTTTGGTGTAAATCACATCCAGTGGAGGTGGCAGCCTGAATACTATATTCATAGGTGCAGATAGACAGGCCACAGCCCTTTGTAGCTTCAGATGGAAACCATAGGAAATGCCATGACAGTGCACAGGTTTTTCTGGAAGCCTGGCCAGTTCAAGCGCCTTCCATTTGATCCTGACCACAGAAAATAAAAAGCTTGCAGAAATAGGTGGGTCCAACCTACTGGGCTGTCCTTACTGAACAAAACTACATTCTGTAAAATTTATGGGAGATGTGACCACTTCTCATTTCCATGTCAATTAGAACATGAAAGGGAGCTTGACCTACTGGAGCTTCCGTTTTTGGATTTTTCCAGTTGGCATCAATTTCTGTGCCTAGATGGTATTATGAAAAATAGAAAAAAAATGAATGAGAGGGGGAAAATATTGTCTTATCTTACTTTGACAGGATCTGTTTCATTGGAGGTTATCGGTTATGTTAGCATTTTGATTTAACTGTAAAATGCATACATTTAATCACACTTTTAAATTGTTTGGTGAGTGGTATTTAACTTACAAAAGAATCAAAGCTGTGACTACTAATGCCTTGAGTGCACTTTTCCTGGTTAAAGAAATCTTTAAAAAAAGTTCAGCATTGCCTCTACTGGGCCTTTTCTCCTTTATACAAGTCAAGGATGCAAACTTTAGAAATAAACGGATGCTAGGGTTTCCTGTATGAATGTACTTGAATAAGCGAGGTGATGCTACGGTGCTTTGTTTGGGAACATTAGATAGAAAATTGTGTGAGGTATGGCTTAACGTAGATTTATCCCATCAACTGAAAATGTATCTGGGCATCATATCTTCACTCTCTGCATACCACAATAAAAAGTTACTGAGGTCTTCAAATGGTGTTAATTTAAAAAACAAAAACAAAAACACTTCCATCGTCACATGAGTAAAATGTACAAATGAGGGCAAGGTGTTTTGATGTAAAACAAGTTTGAAAGGCGGGCATCCAAAAGAATCTATTTTTAAAGGTTTGCATTTCATCTGAGTGATATTGTGCATTTTATTGCTCATTTGCAAGGCCTAGTACAAAGGACTACGTGTCCCTCTCTCACCAGGCTGCAGCCATTAGTACTTTCAGACGTGGCGGCTTCAATAGGAAAGAGGAAAGCTGTTCCCATCTGTGTTCTAATATACATTATTTCAACATCTAAGATGTCTATCACCATAACAACAAAGGTCACTTTTTCCCCCCAAATGACTTGCCTTCTTCGTTTAAACCATCGGATTAAAATGAAAAAAAAAAAAAAAAAAAAAAAAAGGAAAATAAAATGAGGGGAAAAAAAAGACCATCTTTCCTTTCAAAGGAAGGTGCAATCATTGATTTTTCTTGCAATGTGCCACAAGAAAGTGGCACCACTGAGTGATATGTGCACCCCAGGGCTAGCAGCTGGAGGGCAAAAACCACCTTTTATCCATGATTGACAAATAATACATAATGAGAAGAGAGAGGCAATTCAAGTTTTAAATTTCACTCTCGCTGGCTTTTCAGGGCAGCGGGGCACTGCTGCTCTCACATGGTAACCTTTGAGGTGCTGCCAAAAAAAGGGGACCCGAGTGACAATCGTTTCGCTCCTCCTACAATCCTCCGAATACCTATAAATACGTGTGGCTTGCTTTTTTCAAAGAGGATCCAGCTGCTAACAATTCCACTGTTTCTCCCTGGAGTGAAAACCCCTGGGGGTCTGGAAAGGTATGAACACGATTATAATGACCATGGTAGAGTAGGGCTGAGATTTAAAATCGGTACACATGGCGCTGCAAGTGGGGAGTCCTTTGCTAGCTGCTGAGTTAGCCGTTGGAGAGAGAGGAGGGGAGTCTACTAAGAAGGAAAATTAAATCAGATCTCTGTCACTTTCATAAATGAGCTTTAGTGTTGTAGACATTCGAAATTTTTACATTTCACAAAAATCAAGACAGGTTTCATGGAAATAATTTGGGAAACGTCAGAGAGAAATCATCATATGAAGTAAAAAACTCAAGATAGCCAGTGTTAACCTCTTTGGTCTCTTTTAGATTTCCTTCTACAGCTCTCTCCCTATGTTTTTTCTATGTCAGTGTTCATATCTGTATCTTTAGCTCTCTGTAAATATATCTACATACAAGCCATATCCTTATATACCTGCATTTATCTATCAACCTGGTGGTCATGTGATGTGGTCTTTCTTCTTCATCCCTCTGCCTCCAACTAAAATTTTTTCCTTCTGAATTTTCCCATTACAACCACAAATGACCATTCTATATTTGCAAATGGCAGATACCAATCAAGCCTAAAATCTTGGTCTTTTTCTTTCACACGTCACTGCCTATGCAAAGCAATACCGGCTGGCTCTTTCTTTTCTGTGTTCATATCACAGCCAGTTCTTGTCTCCTCCTCCTTTCCAATGCCCTGGTCCAGGCATCATCATCTTCTACATGGATTATTATGACAGCCTCTTATCTGGTCTCTGCCTTGGTCTCCTTCACCTTCAACACAATGGCTAGGCTGAGCCTTGATAAATGTGTTAGCCTATTCACTCCTCCACACTGAGGTCTCTAATGGCTTCCCATCCCATTTCAAAAGTCCAGAGTTTATAAAACAGCTAAAGTGATTCAGGGTCTCTCAATGGGGATGACGTTAGCATTTTGGACAAAACAGGTTTCCAGTCTACAAAACATCTTACAGAGAATCTCTGCTCCCCTTCAGTGCCAGTAGGGTCCCAGAGTCATTGCGACAACTAAAAATTCTTCTCCTCCACATTTCCAAATGCACCCTGAGGGGGAACTACCCTCACATTGGGAACTATTTTGGCTTCCTCACCCACAATCCTCTCCTCAATCATCTCCACCTACGTGCCCTGGCTTACTCTATTGCAGCGTTGCTGATCCTAGGGTAGACTAAGAATTTTGCTAACAGGGTGCCCTCACTTGCTGTCTTTACACAAATGTCATCTTCTCAATGAGGCAAGCTTCTCACTTAATACTTCGTTTCCCCTCCCTCTACTTTATTTTTGTTCTTTAGTACTTTGCACTGTTAAACATACCATTGACTTCCTTATTAATCTTATCACATGGTCTAGTGTTCTGCCTCATGACGGCAGAATATTGGTCTCTTGTGTTCACATTGATATCTTGATATTTACAGCTTTCCTGGCACAAAGCAGGCACTCAGTAAAAATGACCCTTAGAGATTTAAAAAACAGATTTTTTTTTTTTTGAGGGGGGCTCTTTAGGCCCATAACTGCGGCATACGGAAGTTCCCTGGCTAGGGATCTAATTGGAACTGTAGCCAGCGGCCTACACCACAGCCACAGAACACCAGATCCGAGCCATGTCTGCGACCTACACCACAGCTCACGGAACACCAGATCCTTAACCCACTGAGCAAGGCCAGGGATCAAACCTGCGTCCCCATGGATGCTAGTCAGATTCATTTCTGCTGAGCCATAATAGGAACTCCAAAAATAGAGTTATTTTAAAATATTGTGTATCTGGAGAATTTACTAAGGTCAAAGTCCTTAATCTTTTTGTTCTGCTTTGTTTTTGTTTTTAGGGCCACACCTGTGGCATATGGATGTTCCCAGGCTAGGGGTTGAATCAGAAACAGCTGCTGGCCTACACCACAGCCACAGCAAAGTCAGATCAGAGCTGCATCTGCAACATACACCACAGTTCACAGCAACTGATTCTTAACCCATTGAGTGAAACCAGGGATAGAACCCACAACCTCATGGTTACTAGTTGGATTCGTTTCCACTGAGCCTCTACAGGAATTCCAGTCCTTAATTTTTTTTTTTTTTTTTTTTTGGTCTTTTTGCCTTTTCTAGGGCCGCTCCCATGGCATGTGGTGGTTCCCAGGCTAGGGGTCTAATCTGAGCTGTAGCCACTGGACTACCGCAGAGTCAACAGAGACTTAGGGCTGCCAAAACAGCTAATTAAACTTTGAGACCGTGTAAAGTTATTGTAATGAAGTGATTCAGTATACCCTGCTATGCTCTTTTGGACCAGATAATACCTGTAATGCTATGGCCAGTGGAGGGTGCCAAGAATTTTGGTGGAATATAAAGAACCACAGAAGACTTAACCAGGGGATGGAGAGAGTCTTACTAACCAGAAACCATAGGTGTTTCATCTGAAGAATGGAAGACTTTGAAGTAACATGATCATTGTCTTTAAATATAAAAAAAAGACTGTCATGGGAGTTCCCTGGTGGCCTAGTGGTTAAGGACTTGGCACTGTTACTGCTGCAGCTGGAGTATGACCCCCAGCCTGGGAACTTGCACATACCATGGACATGACCAAAAAAAAAAAAAAAAAGAGATTGTCACATGGGACTAAGTTACTCCAGAGGGAAATGAAGGATGAATGGGGGAAAGGTACACTAAATCTTCTTTTCCCTACATGTGAAAGGGTATTTTTAAAGTACAAATTGTGACAATTTAAACTGCTTTTATTAGAGATTTGAAGATTTTAAAAATCAACTTGGTAGGAATGTCATAAAAATAATTAAAACATTGGGTTGCCTTTCTTTAGATCCCTTCTAATTATGGAATTCTGCCACCTGCCTTGTATTCTGCTCCCTCTGCTTGTGGGACACTACTAGGTAGCTTCCCTGGTAATGTCTCAGTATGACATCCTATAGGTCAAATGATGGTTTTCTTTCCATGTATAGAATTTCTATTTCCATTAATATGGCTGAAGGCAACAAGCAACTTAACTTCTGTGTGAGGTTTTCCTACATAGAGAGGGTGGGTTATACTTTCAAAGATGGTTGAGATAATGGCTTTCACCAAGTCATTGCTAAAATAGGTGTAGAATTCTGAGTAGGGGTAATGAGTCTTAGGGCCTTTTTTTTTTTTTTTTTTCCTGAAAGAATAAGGATCAACATTTCTAGTAGGAATTGCAAATGTAAATGTATAGCACCCAACAGGTATCACAAATCAGTATAGACCCACCGCCCCCAATATAAGACAACCATGAATGGTGAGCTGTGGCACACCAGACAGGTTGCCCCTTACTGAAAACAGGCAGGTTTTACCAACTCTAGCCAATTTTGGCATGTGGTAGGGCAGGCTCAGTGATGCTAGATTTTGCCATTTTCAAGAAAAGCTAGAAATTTAGATTGTCACTTGAGATCATTTCATTTTACATGCAGGCATATAATTCAAATTAAAAATTAAACCCCTCCTTCCAAAAGAAACAGACCCTGTGCTGTCTAATAAAACACATGTCTTTCAGAGTGTCACAAGCTCCTGGTTTGTGATCTCTATTGTAAAATGAGTTTCTGGGTCCTCTTCAAAGTTTGCTTCATCTGATAATGCACCCTTGAGGTTACAGAAAATCGATTCTCAAACTGAATTCAAAAAGTGCTTTTGAGCGCCTAATAGGTGAAAAGAGTTTGCTAGACATTTGGAAAAGTGAACATGGATAGCAATGACATTTATTCTCAGTGTTTACAGTTTTGCAGTCAGGTTAAGACAAGCACCAATTCTACTACAATTTAAGACTAACTCGCAGTTTGGGGAGTGGTATAAAAACATACTGAGAGGAGAATTCCCCCGGAGCCCTGGAAAGGTGTTTTAAGAGGGACCATTTGTGGGAGATTTTCTTAAGAGATAAATGAAGTGGGAGACATTCTAAGGAGGAAGAAGAAAGAGCATGAGGAAAGGCATAGTGATAGTAAAGTGAGAGGTATTTGAGAAGCCAGTAGTTAAGTATTAGTTTACCTGGATCAAAGGAGAGGTGTTAGGGATTTACATGAGAAAACTAAGGAAAGGTTAGAAATCGATGGTAGGCTAAATAGTTTTTTGGTTTTTCTTTTGTTTTTTTTGTTTTTGTCTTTTTTAGGGCTGTACCTGCGACATGCAGAAGTTCCCAGGCTAGAGGTTGAATTGGAGCTGCAACTGCTGTCCTACACCACAGCCACAGCAGGATCAGATCCAAGCGGCATTTGCAACCTACACCACAGCCTAGGGCAACGTGGGATTCTTAACCCACTGAGCAAGGCCAGGGATCAAACCCACATCCTCATGGATACTAGTCGGGTTCATTACTGCTGAGCCACAATGGGAACTCCCTAAATAGTTTTGATTTAATTGAATACACAATCTGTAAGACACTGAATGATATCACAGCAAGTGGCAAGTATTCCAGACTTGAGTCTCAGCAGTATTACCAGTTAGCTGTGTAACCCTGAACAAATCTTTTAAATTCATTACATGCCATCATACTATTTGTTGTATGAGGCATCATCTCCTTAAAAATGTGGCGTGAAACATAAATTATATCAGTGAATCAATTCCTGTGAACCTTATGAATTAGCTATTAGCAATGAACATGCACGGACTACTGGCAGGATGTCATGGGAACTATGCTTTGGGGAATTATGCTGGCAATTATACCTTGAACGCATCGTGGGACAGGCAAAAAGACCACTAAAAAGTTAATTCATTTACAATAAACATATTTTCAAATACACAATAATACATGAACAGCCTTTGAAATTGACAAAGTGCAAGGAGTTGGTAGGGAGGGGTCAAGTCAGTCTCTTTTCTTTGAATGTTCCCAACCACCCAGCTACTTTTGCTGATCACAATGAGCAGTTGTGATATTTTCTCCCAGAGATTAACCACATATTTATAAACATACATGTATGATCTATTCCAAATTTGGAGCTATTTTCATTTCGGTTTAGGAGGAGAACCTCTGCTCTGCCACGGTGAGAGCCTGAATTCCATTTCGAGCTGACATGGCTAGCCGGATGGCAAAATGTCATCTGGGAGGTCACCTGGGGGCCTGTGGGATTTCCAGGTCACCGGGATGCCTCTTGCTTTCTCCCTGGGGTAGTCCGACCCAGGATTTGAAAAGTATTAACCTTTTAGCTATTAAGAACACTTCTATGCCTTTGAATCTAATCTAAGGTTTGAAAGACTTTGGGTGGTCTCCAGTGATTCATTTCAAATCCTTTGGAATTTGAAGATGGCAGCTGAGGAGATGAGGACATGAAATAATTCAATTATTTTATATTGAGAAATTCTTTTGTAAAACTCTTCAATGCCTTAGTTTATCCCAGAAACCCAATGCCACTAATTTGTCCAATCTTTTCTTCTCCTTTGACTTGGTTCAAACTTTAGCCTCAGTCTAGGCAGTTTCTTTTAAGGGCCCTAATATATCCCATGCACACTTCAGTGACTATGCCTTCACTTGTGTGGGTCGTCCTTCCTAAAATATCTCTCCATCTTCCTTGATTTAGAAGGAACACTAAGTCTTCAAAGTGCTTGACAACTTTCTCTTATTCCTTGAAGGCAAAGTACCTTAATAGCTAAGCAACCACACCCAAGAGTTTGACTCTATGGGCTCAATTCCCAATTCTGCTTTTCACTAACTTTCAACTTGTGCAAACTAATCTCTCTAAGCCCCAATTTCTTTGTCTGTAAAATATTGGTCATAATGATTAGAATGTATAGGGTTGTCATGGGACCAAATGATATGTTATTAAAGATATCTGGTACATGATGAGTACTTATTAGATGTTAGTATGGTGTTAGTAGGGATTCTGTATCTAAAGTATACAGATTTTTCTCATCTGGTCTTTTCTACATCAATATGCCCTGATATACAATTCAGTGATTAATTAAATGCTATATTTTATTTTTTATTAATTATTTATTATATTTTTGGATTGATATGTTTAAGTAGATTTTAAATTATTTGAAGGCAGGAACTATGCATTTTAATCCTTTTGGGGAATATATACCTGTTTTATAAATATTTAAATAATCAATTACTATAAATAATAATTTTTCAAAGTTAAATTAATTTTAGAGAAAGGCCCAATTGCTTCTTTGGGAAAGAGATTTGTAAGTGCTTTAAGAGCAATTATAGGGCAGTAAATAAAAAGAAATTCTAAAATTAAAAAAAAATAATTTCCTACTCTGATGCAGTCATCACTGTCCAAAATACTATTTCTGGGAAGTCTTTATTTTTGTCTTGGCTTCATTAGACCTCTGAAAATATTCATTTTTCATATTAAAAAAGTGTGGTGAACATTAACAGTCATATATAAATCTTTTTGTAGGTAAAATTTTATTTCCAGGGAAGTATTTTTGTTATTAGGTTCTGGACAGATCACTAGCTAAAATTAATCTGCAGATTATAGTAATATCTGACATTATATGAATCTTAAATACTATCTACTGCTGCGTGCCTATTCCAAAGCTGAGTACTTTCCACGAGAAACATTGTTTTTCTTCTAATATTAGTTTGCATGAAATTTTCTGGTTTACATTTTCAAGAGGCGATATGCACCATTATATATGAGCATAGAGCATATTGCAGAGGCTTCCTTTCCTATATTGGATTTATCCCAGCCTTTAAACTTAATCTTGTCCATGCTTTGTGACATGGTTGCTTGCCAGCAGTGTTAGAACTTCATAGTTCAAGACAATTTATTTTATTTAATACATTAAACACTGGTACTTCTCTTTCAAGGGTAAATCAGAAGGAGTATTAGTGTTTCAGGATCTTAACTAAATTAATACCTCTTATAAAAGTGAATGGGTAGATATTGGACGAGGTAGAGGACACAGATGGTTGCCTACGTTAAAGTGCATGTTCTCCAAAAAAAAAAAAAAAAAAAAAAAAAAAAAAGGTACATGCTCTCCACTTTTTCTTTCCCAAGAGAATCCCAGTTTTATTTTATTCATTACTCTTTTATTGTGCAGCCAAGTACCTCAGGGGAAACTGACCTTGCGTGGCCAGAATTCCATCACTCTACCACCTCAAACACTGGTGCACAAGTAAGCATGTAAGTCAATTTTAACCAAATGCATTTGAGGGGAATTGGCTGGAGATTCAGAAACAAAGTTCTCTCTCTTTTCTGAGAGAGTTCCGAAAGCTACTTTTCTTCTCTTGGCTGTGGCCATTTTTGTGGGGCTGGTGTCTTCTGAAGCTATTTTGCTCCATCCTAAGGATCAGGATCACATTATGCAGAGGATGGGAGAGAGCCCAACCAGAACCACTGGGTACTGCCTCCTCCAAAGTTCACCTTACCTCTGAATTTCCAGCTATTAAAGCCAATAGTTTCCTTAATGTTTAATGCCTTTTGAGCTTCCTATTACTTGTGACTAAGCACACGGTAAATGATATAGAGATATTCTGACTTTATGTACACAAGTATATTAATGCAGTTATCACCACTTAATATTTGTATAGAGATTTCAGGGTGTCTTTGAATGAATTCCCTGGCATTATAATTGAGTTTCTCACCTTTACATTTATGACTACTGTATTTCAATCCTACATTTTTGGGATAACAGAATTAAAAGGGGACAAGGAAAAAACTGGGCATCTATTGTTAACTAAGATTATTTCATCAAATCTGATCTTTATTTAGTTGTGGGGATACATTCAAGGCAATGAATCCAACCTATAAATGAAAAGGAATCCTCTAGCCTCGAGGAATAAATAAATATTATGTGGAGCCATTTGATTTTAGACATACTTATAAATTCATGCTGATCGGAGGTTTGAAAGCTAAAGTTAATCCCCATCCCTTTTGAGTAATATCAAATACTTTCACAAAGCAATCCTTTCCTACCCCATCTACAATTACAGTGGCACTCTAACCATTTGTTCATCAATAAAATATATACTGCAATTCAGCAAAGCTTTTTAGTAACTTTTCAATCTATTTATTATGCCATCTTAAAGCTAGAGATAAAAAAAATGCAGTCACATAGCTATGTAAGACATACTACTTATTCAGTTCAAATAAATTCTTCTGGTACATCCATTTTCAAGAAACTTTGCAATATTCCAAGGTGTCCAAGAGGTAGACTGTAAATCTGGGGGAGGGGTCTCTGTGTGTGGTCAGCATCTTATATGAATTTTCATTTTCCTTACTCCAAGAATTATATACATATTTTGTATATATGTATATACATATATAGTTGGGAAAAGCGAAATGAGCACAAAGCGAAATGCTAGGAACAATGGTTTATGCAACACTGATTGTTAAATGTGTTGTCATACTTAAGGTTCATAATAGTCTTTGTTTTACAGATGAGGGAATTAAGCCTTGGAGAACCCAACCTGTGAAACTTCCTTGAGCTGGTAAATGGAAGAATGGGGATGTAAAGCCAGGTCTGGGTGATTTGAGAGGCCACGCCTTTAATTGTGATGTCATGTTGCCTGGGAGCACTAAATCAGGCCAAATGGGATGGAGACAGGAATTTAGAACTCCTGAATTTCAGACTGGTCTGCACCTGTTTTATCTGGCTAGTCAATGTAAATGTAGTTTTGGAATTAGAGAACTTGGTAGCACAACCACTGCAAATCAGAGATGCTTGGATTCTTCTTAATCCACCTCTGTCACTGACTGACTGTATCAGCCTGCACACTTTATTTTCTCTGAGCCCTGATTTCTATCTCTTTAGCCTGGGAAGTATATAAATTTCACTCTCTCTGTCATAGGTTTTGAGGAGTAAGCCAAATTGTATGTAGTAAGAGTACAAAAAAAGCATGCATTATCATTATTTTGTGATTTTCTCATCCCTTCTTACTGCTTTCCACACCTGGTAACTCTAAATTATAATAATGAGAGGCATCTATTTTTGTTGCTGCTATTAATCTTATATAAAGAGATAGGATTGATTATCCATTAATTGGGGAAGAAGTAAGAAAAAGGCAAAATGTTCTGGGGTTCATGCTCATTTTCGGAAACTTGATAACTGAGTACTAGAATACGACTTTGGAACTGACCTCAATAGAACAGGCTGTGCCAGCAAGAAAAACCCTATTTAAAAAAGGGGAGATATTCCATTTCAGTTTTCTCATTTGTAAGATGTAGAGTAGAATAAAGATTCCTTTTCACTCACCCCCTCAAAAAAAAAAAAAAAAAAAAAAGGGAAAATAAACCTTATTAGCGTACCATACGCATTAGACAATTTTATTCTCATTCTATATTGGGATGAACACAGGGCATATTTTCATGATGAAGAATTGCTTGAAATGGAAATATTATAGGAAACTTACAAGTACAATTGAAAGAGTAAAAGATATAATCACATTTATGAATTAGAAAAATCCATTAATAAAAATATCCTGTCAAAGTAATGAGTCCCAGAACTGATGGATTCCTTACTATGTGGATATTCCAAGTGCAATTTTAATATGTTTGGTTTTTAATGCTGATGTTTCACTCAAGTAGATGTTTCTAGAACTGAGTGCAGTTAAAACCTAGGTTTTCAATACCAGCCAATGAGGTATACAGTTTGATAGATTTTCATCATGCAGAAAGAGTCTATGAAATAATGAAATGAAATGAAAAAGCTTGGATCTAAGATTAAGACATTCTGAAGTTTCCTTGTGGTGCAGAGGGTTAAGGATCTGGCATTATCACTGCAGTGGCTCAGGTCACTACTGTGGCACAGATTTGATTCCTGGCCAGGAGCTTCCATGTGCTATCGGTGTGGCCAAAACATAAAAAATAAAAAAACAAATAAGATATAAGCATTCTAGGTTCTAGTACTTACTGGCTCTATAAAAGTAACTATATAATACATTGTGTTTGAAGATTTCAAATTTAACATCTGTTAAAGGGAAGTAACAGTATGTGCTTGGTTTACTTTAAGCTTGCTATAAATGTAAACTAAAAATGTCTCCAGAGTGCTTGGTAAACTGTGAGCACCAGCTAAGAATTCTATTAATCACCTTCCCCAAAGTTTCTGTGCATATCTTTAATTATTCTTTTCACAATAAGAATTATTGTCGAAGTTTAAAAAAAAATGAAAATTATTGTTGCTCTTTTATGATGGAATTTTTGTATGGGATGGGTACTAAGGCTTGAAGTATCGCTGAATAAAATAGTTACTTGCTCTCTCAGTTTTTGTTTGGAAACACATATACCATAAATTATTCGGAAAACTGGTTTTAAAAGCAATCTATGAGCCCTTTATGCTGTTTGGCTCTTATTACTGAGAGGAAATCCTTGGCGAATCCTTTGATTGTGAGTTGTAATAATGCTATTATCTAAAATGTATATTAATTCTAATTTTTCCTTATGTATATTCAAGGATGCTCTATACACTTAAAATAAAAAAAAGACCCATAACTACTTTGAGGCATTAAAATATTTCTATTATTTCTTCAAAAACAAAACAAAAATTAAATTAGTGAACCTTTTCCCTTTCACCATTCTGGCAGGCTCACCATGTGAATGAAATTCGGGTAGGGAAGCATATCTGGTTCTAATTTCTGAACTCAACGCCAGATGTTGTTTTCAAGGTTTGCCTTTTTAAAAAAATGTTAACTTTCATGAAACCATCTCAGCCCATGTTGGGATGAGTGGGAGAGATCGCTGCAGATTAAAATTGTGAATTTATATTTCATTCAACCATGCTCATGAGGCACATCTCTAGTGGCTCATCTGTAATGCCTAAAGAGACTCTTTCAATATAAATATATTATACACATTGCTCATATATTGTCACTTAACCTAGAACATGGGGGTGTGTGGTTTTTCTCAAATAGAAACACCGTGTTACCTATGAAACCCCTCACACACTGCAGGAGCAGAGAAAAGACCTTGGGGAAGCTTGCATCACAGGAGTCCTGGGAGACAGTTTTGTGCTCTGTATTTGGTCTACAAGTTTGCACTGCAATCAGATGTGAGTCATGCATTATTGCTGGGTATGGGGAAGCTCTGGCTGTTCATGAAATTAAAACATATTTACCTTTTAAATAATCATTCCCAAAGGCCTTTCTCGGGCTCTTTGTGGTTGGAAGGAAATGTAATTTTTGACAACTTCAAGTAGGCTATTAGCTGAATAGAACAACCAAAGGTTGAAATGCCTGTAGTTATTTCTCTGTGTTGTTCTTTCCTTAAAATAAGTATTATGTGTATGCGTGTTTATCTATCTATAATAATATGGCATTTAGTGAGTTCTAATTAGAATATACTAAAAGGAGATGAGAGTTGTGAATAGGGTTTCATATAAACTACAAGAGCATCTACTAACTTATTGATTCGATAAACACATACTGAGGGCACTTGGAAATGGAGATCTAAGTCGCATACATATAAAGCAGAATCTATAAGTACAGAGAAACGAGTATGAAAAAACTAACATAAGAACTCAGAGTATTGAGAAGACTGTCACTCATTCTTCATTTATTTAGCAGTGTTTATCAATCATCTGTTATATGCTGGGTCTCAGACACGATGGGGAAAGCTGAGCAAGACAGACACAGGCCTTTCTCTTGGAGCTTAAATGTCTAATTGTCCATAGGACATTGTTGCCTAGACAGACATCAAAAACAATGCATTTAAAACTGAGCTGGGAGTTCCCATTGTGGTGCAGTGGAAATGAATCTGACTAGGGACCAAGAGGTTGAGGGATCGATCCCTGGCCTCTCTCAGTGGGTTAAGGATCCGGTGTTGCCGTGAGCTGTGGTGTAGGTCGCAGATGTGGCTCGGATCCGGTGTTGCTGTGGCTCGGGTGTAGGCCGGCAGCTGTAGCTCCAATTATACCCCTAGCCTGGGAACCTCCATATGCTGTGGGTGTGGCCCTAAAAGGACAAAAAGACAAAGAGACAAAAATAAAGAAATAAATAAATCTATAACCCCCCCCCCAAAAAAAACTGAGCTAATTATTTCTACCCTGAGGTCAGCTCTTCCTCACCTCTGTTAATGGCACTTCCATTCCTTTAGCTCCCGAGGCCTCAGACATCAAGTTGTCAACTCTTTTCCTTTGCCTCTCACAGTGGAAGTGTTGAGTTTACTTTCCAATTACCTTGCCATCTTCTCTTTTTCCCTTCCTCTCCCCTTTCAGTTCCTCACTACCTTTGACCTGCCATGTTGCAGTCTCCTATCTGATTTTACTTGTCTTCATGTTTTTCCCTCTCTGTCATTTATGTGGATAAAGCTGTTAGATAGTTCTAAAGAAGAACACTAATCACCTCACTACCTTGTTCAGGAGCCCTCAATGTCTCCCGAGTCTTCATCTAATTAAGCAAAATCTCCGCAGTCTGTTATTTATGCCTACCATAATAGCCCTGATCCCACTAACCAATGAATATAAATTATATTTATGTCCAAATTACAATGGTGCTGAGCTATCCCCTGCAGAGAATATCCCTTAACTTCTGGTTCTGATTATCTAACTTTGCTTTGGATTTTAAAAAAAAGAAAAGAAAGCTGTTTTTAGCTTGTGTTTTGGGTTTTCCTGAAGATTTTTGTATTCCTTTATATTCCAATAATGATGGCACAGGCCTTCTGCCTCTCTGATTATGTACTCTTTAGTCTATTTTCCATTCTTGATTGTCTCAGAACATAAAGAATGGGACTGCCAAGGCAGGGCCTGCCTAAGTGAATGGAGAAAGAAAAGAAATGGTATAGAAAAGTAAGACTCCTCTTGAGCCAATAGGTGAGTGGGGGAGACTGGCAACCATCCATCATACGTTAATAATTTTGGTCCCCATCACACCCATGTGCCAGCTGTAGTCAACACTTGGCAGCTTCCAACTTCTTCCTTTTTGCTTTGCATTTGTCAACGCCTGCTGCATGAAAAGCTCATTGAAGGAGCCTGACTGCTGTTCCATCGTGAGGACATCGACACTTGTGCCAAGAGCAGGCTCTCAAGGCTGACTCTCGAGCCTCACCCTCCAGAAGAATAGGGCAATAGGCTCTTCTGCAAACATTTCTCATTTCCTGCCTCTGTGTCTTCCCTCTTTCTAAGTGATATCTTCTCATTTCTGCCTGTTGCAGTCCTGTCATTCAAGTTCCATATCTCACGCCAGCTACTCTCTGATGCTTTTTCCAGTTTCTGTAATAGCAGGGAGATCATACTCCATGCCAAAGAAACATTCCCAATTACCTTGAATAATTTGCATAATTCAAGACTAATTTCCCCCTGTGTATCAAAAATGGTGACAAGCACTTGTGTTTATCAGTCCCCATGTGGGGACTGCCACACGGTAATAACATAAAGATAATTTATTTTTTTTGGCTGCACCCATGGCATATGAAAGTTCCTGAGCCAGGGACTGAATCCAAGCTGTAGCTATGACCTTCACCACAGCTGCAGCAATGCCAGATCCTTGACCCACTGCACCAGGTGGGGGATAGAACCAGCACGTCTACAGAGACCTGAACTTCTGCAGTTGTATCCTTAATCCACAGTGCCAGAGTGGGAACTCCCAAGAATGTATAATTTATTTCATCCTCATACCTTGAAAATATGTAATTCCTGATATATTTTACACATTTTGAGAGATGTACATTATTTTGAAATCTGTGCATAGAAGGATACCTGGAATACTTTCATTTGTCCATAACTAACTCAGCTAAAATCTAACTGAAGAATATTTCCAATTATAGGCATAAGAAGTAAGTCCCTATAACATAAGAATATTCAGTAAAAAAGTTTATGTAAAACTTTTCATCTAGGGCAAACAACAGAGACTGTCCTTTAGGAAATAGTTTTCCATATATGGGACTATTTATTGAGCTTGGAGATCTCCCTGTGTTGTGTCTGGAAAGGTCTGGAAAAACCTATATGCAACCCCTACTCCATTTGGGGCTTATTTTCCCCTTGAAGAATTAGTAAGATTTGACTCAAAACTCCTAAGATTTAAAGCTTATCTCCTTTTTCTCTACTTCACTTCTCTGTTAAAATCTGCAGTCCCAGCTGCTCTTCCTGTCATCTGTTTTAATAACTTAATAAGTAAAAAAGTGAATACATTTACAGGCTGAGTTGCATAAACTGAAGTAAGACGGGCTTTTGTAACCTTATGGGAGCTATTAGGGGAATGGGGTCTCATGGTGAAATGGCAGGATTTTGTCAGCACTCTTTTTCCTCTTCTCCCATCTCCTTTTAATTCCACCCTTGTCCATACCTCTCTGCCTCTCTGATATAACCAGGAGAGTCTTCCATTTTGTCTTGCAGAACAGTTTGAAGAGCAGCCTTACTTTTACCTTTAATCCCAAGTGTCTTTTTTTTTTTTTTTTCCCCGAAGAATTTCAGAACCCTCCCTGAAAAGAATTCTGCCACATGTGGAAGTTCCTAGGCCAGGGATGGAACCCAAACCACAGCAGCAACCTGACATAGCAGTGACAATGCCAGATCCTTATCCCGCTGAGCCAGCAGGGACTTCCAAGACTTACTATTTTAGTGTCAAGAGTCAGTGCATGAATACAAAAATAAATCCGATGTAAACAATAAGAAGCCTTTTGACTGTTTTTGGAGTGGTTATTTTGGGAGTGGTTATTGATCCAAATGTTATCTGCTGACTGAGGCTATCCAAGCTAATGACTCCAAATATTCAATTCTTCCACAGTAGTTTCGTGGCTGAGGCTTTCTGAGGGCTTGTGGGAATAGTCGGGTTGGTGGTATTTATTTACCAAGACATTTTTCTTAGTTTACACATTTGTTTTGACTTGAAAAGCTTCCAGCTTGGGATTTAGCCCCGAGTTCATGGGCTAACCACATCTGTTTACCTCGGTCTTATTCCTAGTGTTTGTACCTCACTTCTGCTTTAAGAACAAGGAAACAACTTTCACAGAGAATCACAGATGCAAAGAGGGTAAGGATACATAATAAATTGCGATGGATCAAAATCGGGAGATCAACGTGATTGTTCTCCATGTTCTCCTAATTTCCTCACGGGCTGCCCTCACACTCTGTTTTCTTAGCTTTTGTTTGTTGAAATCACACAGCATCTGCAGTTTTTATTCAACAAAGTAAAATGAGCACATGTTGTGATTTCTGGGACCTCTTGTTCCTTCACTTCAGATGGGTAGGCTGACGAATCTACTCTGTACATTTCTTAATATTTACATTATGTGGATTCTTTAAGAAGGGCAAACTTGTATTTAGACCTATTTAATTAGATAACCTAGAGGATATCAGTCACTGGATTTTCCTTAGACATTCACATTGTGAGTGATTTTTATTAAAAAACTGCCCAGTGAAAACAACCTAATATACTCTATGTACACATTTATGGGTACATAGGCATATATGTTTAAGAAGATGCATTTGTGTTTAGCAATGCTCACTAAACAGTGCCCCAGTGTCACTGTTTATCTTTGTAGGAAATAGAGCAATTGAGTGTCTTCCGGCTGTGCCCCATTTGTAAGGCCACTATTAATCTTTGTGAGAATGTAGGAAGATCTCACCTATCCCAAGATTTGCTTTTATTTCTTAATAAAGAGGCCCACATAAACAATAATTTAACTTTCTGGTAAACATTTCTTCACACCTATGCCCCTTCTTTATAGTTTCACCCACTAAACTTTAAAATGGAAGTTTTGCCTTCCAAGGTAAAGGACATATTTGGGTTGAAGTGGCTGGGCTTCATGGCACGTGTCATGTGATTCTAGAAAGGACTAGTCTAAAGATATTCTGAAAGAATGATGAAAGATCATATCAGTGACTTTGTTAGAGGACAAATGTAAGCACCTGCAGGTTCATACCTCTCTTTTGAAAGGTGCAGAGGGAAAGAAACAAGGGATCAAGGTCAAAGAGACCAGGGTTACAACCTGGCTTTACCACCCTGGGCACATGACTCTGTCCTAACATCTCCTTTACCCTAAAGAATTGCTTTGAGGATTAAAGATAACATACATAAAGTACCTAGCAAAGGTGCTGGGCACACAGTATATATGATAGTTTTATAGGTTCAAAGATTGCGTCTTTCAAGCCACTTAGGAGCTGATGATTAATACGATGTTAGAGGAAAGGAAGAGGAAGAACTCACTACACAGAGTTCAGCTATAGTTCTCAGCCTGTATTTATTTATGATTTTTTTGTAGCTAATGATCCCATGGATATCAGAATTCCTTTCTTACTAGGGATTTTTATCAGGGAAGAAAAATAGAGCAATCTTTACAACTAGCTTACACCCCCCACTCCCCCACCCCCAGCCCCAGGATACTAGAAAAGTTACAATTCTCAACATTTGCTAACATTTTGAAAAGAAAGATGCTAAACATTAATTATGGAGAGTTACAAAATAGACTTCTCCTTGATGGAAAACTTAAAAACTGAATTAGAAGGGGGAGGAAATGAACAGCAGAAAGGAAACTATATTTTGGCAAGCTCTGAGACATGGGAACATTATTCTTTCATGGTTTTCCATGAATTTGAATCTCTTGACAGTTTCTCAATTATAGCTTGTAACTGTGGGCTTCAAAGCAATTCTGCAGTTCAGTTCACCTCTGCCAGTTAGTCAATAATGTTTATTGAATTCCCATGGAGGGAAGAACTCTGAGTGAAGGGGCCATTTCCCTATTCCTCAGCATTGGATGCCTTGATCCAGAGAGTCTGTCATTCAGCCAGCAGACCTGCTAAGGATCTTTCATTCTGAATCCTCATCGGCAGTGTTTTCCCAGAGAACTTCTGAGGCTGGCACTGGCCTCCTCCCATCCACCACCCTACACAGAGTCTCTTCCTGTCTGAACCAGATGAAAACCCTTTAGGCCGGAAGCTTTCCCTGATTAATACCAGACCCTTAATCTCATACCACCTCCTCCCCAATGCTGCTCGACTTTATTTTATAAATATGTGTATTGTTTGGCCTGAGCTGAACCAAACTATAATCTCTACAAGTTTAAGGCTTAGGCTCAATTATAGGATCATAGGGTATCCAAGTTCAAAGGGGTTTTTAAGGTTTAGCCCAATCATCTTATTTTTCAGATGAAAAATCAAAACTAAAACCCAGAAAAGGAAAATTACTTGTCACAGTATAGTCAAATGGCAGTAGGCTTTGGAGTCTAAAAAATCAAACCCAGGGCTAGCTCCTGGCTCTGCAAATCATGAGCAAGCTATTTGTACTTGAGCAGGTCACTGAACCTCTCTGTGTCTTCTTTCATTTTACTCTATAAAACAGGGGTATTGTAGTATTTCTGACATTTTTAGAAACAAATGGAAAATGCCTGGTAAATTTGAGCTGTTCAGTAAATGCTGATTGTTCTTCTTCAAGGTCACAGCTAGTATAAATGGTAGACCAGAACTGGTACCCAGAGTTCAGAACTGGAAGCCCAAGTTCAGGGCTTACTCTTTCCTGACCTGCTTCTGATCTCCAGAGGACTACCACCTTCAAAGGCATTCAGTAAACATCACTTGGGGTTGGTTATTAGCCAGACAGATTAGAATTCTTTCTCAAGACAGGCAGGTAAGAAGGGAGGGGTTTTGTTATTGTATCTTTTGCCTTGAGGGGAAAGATTCCATTGGTAACAAAAAGGTCCCCTCTATTAGCGGAAATGATTAATACTTCTTTAGTTAGGCAATATGTTCCCATCCATTTCTGAATTTGGCCTCACAGGAACCAAGCCACACAGACGGGGGAATAAGAAACCTAAGAAAACAGAAACAAATTGGTTTGGTGAGTGGATGTGGTTGAAATCTTTCATCTGGTTTGTCTCAACTGGTTGTGGAACTTATATGGGTCTTGAATAAAGCTGAAAATCCAAGCAAAATGTTATGAATATTGAGCCACAGGTATCAAAGCTTGGAGAATCTGATGAAAAACGAACCAATGTAAACCCAAACATAAGGATATTACACACCTCCTTTCCTGAAAGCCAATTTCTGTCAGGAGAAAAACACTTAACTTGCTGTAGGAGAATAATATGCAGACTTTCTAATTAATTATCACCTCAGTGTTTATTTTTCAATGAATCAGTGGGCTGGAATGATTAAAGCATATGTGGCTCAGAAACTCAGGCAGGAAGGAGCGAGCCCCGACCAAAAGCCGATGCTAAATGTGCCCACACTGGCTGTCCCTGCGGAATCCAGCCCTTCCATGAATAAAAGGGTTTTCTGAGGCATAAGTACTTACACAGCCTGCCAGTTTGACCCTCCACATATTGTGGAGACGGCTAGAAAATGGTAGTCCCAGATGGAAAGCTGGGGAAGGGTGAGTAAATAAATATGGAAGTGATATTCATTGTCCACGTCCTTTGCAGAGAGTCTTAGCCAAAAAGGCACTGACATGTCACCGTGCCTTGCTTTAGCTTGTTTGAGAACTAAAACGTTAGCCAACAGAAGAAACAGCCTATGACTTATTTTGCTTTAGTGAGACCAATGGGTAAGATTGTGCAGAATGAAGAAGTGTCTATTTTAAGATCCAGATGAAATGAGAACTTATTTCCTTGCCTTGCACTGTTCTTCAGCCATTTTCAAAGGATCAATGGAGTATTTTAGGTTGAGTAAGCCAACAAGTATATTTTTGATTTTGTGATCTGACAAAGAAACAACAGACCTCTTAGAACTCTAGTGAAACTATTTAGAAACTGCTTTGTCATAAGATATTTTTCAAAAATTTCTATGTGGCTAGCAAATTGCAGTTTCTCAGAACACTTAAAAAAAATCTGAAGTTGCTTTAGAAATTTGGAGAAGGAAGAGCCAAACTGAAAAATTTTAGTTGTCCTACTTAATTTGAATGAATGCTTATAATTTGTTGTATAAAATGTATCCACACATAAAAGGTCGCTTTAAAATAGATTTGCTTTATTTATTTATTTATTTATTTATTTGTTTGTTTGTTTGTTTGGCTTTTGTCTTTTTAGGGCCACACCCATGACATGTGGAGGTTTCAGGCTATAGGTTGAATTGGAGCTGTAGCTGCCAGCCTACACCACAGGCACAGCAATGTGGGATCTGAGCTGTGTCTGGGACCTACACCACAGCTCATGACAACCCCGGATCCTTATTAACCCACTGAGTGAGGCCAAGGATAGAACCTGCGTTCTCATGAATAGCAGTCCAGTTTGTTAACCACTGAGCCATGATGGGAACTTCCTGTGAACCAACCATCACCTGGGTGACTAAAAGCTCTTGTGTTTAGTTAAGAGATGTACATATTCATGAAAAAAAAAAAAAGAAGTTAGGCCTTGTAAAAATTTCTAATTAAAAAACATTATACTGGGAGTTCCCTGGTGGCTAAATGGGCTAAGGATCTCGTGTTGTCACTTCTGTAACACAGATTCGATCCTCGACCTTGGAACTTCTGCTTGCTATGGCCACAACTAAAAACATTCCCATATAATGCTGAACTAGTTAATGGGTAATCTTAAATAATTCTATCTAAAATAATACATAATTAGAAATTTAAACCTGAAGTTTTAATTGAGAGCAAGGAGTAAATTCGGAGAGGAATTTACTGAAGCCATTGATGTTCTTGAGAGGAAAATGGCCTTGGAGAAATATGGGTTGCATATAGTGGCTCCTCAGTAAATCTCTCTTCCTGATTTGCTATGAGATAAGGACAATGCAGGGAGGAAATTCTCACTGGACAAAGGAAATACATGAATTTTGATTCTTGTGTACAACAGGCAAAGCACTTGCATGTAGATATTTAATGAAGCAATGTCTTTCATGGCAAAGATGGGAGCACTGAAATGAGTGACCAAACTACCAAAATCTGGCTGGAATTGACATCAAAATATTTTTGAATACATAAACAGGTACAATGCAAGTTGAAAACAGTTTTTTGATTTGTAAATAAAAAAAAGGAAATAAACAGTATTAGCTAAATAATAACTACTGTCACCAAAGCATAATTGCAGGTATGCTGGGAAATAGAGAACTATGTAAAAATCAGAATGATCCCAACTGCCCTACCAAATTACTCAGCTAGAGGGTTCTAGACTTGGAACAGAAAATAGGATTAGGGTTTCCTGGATGATTTAAAAATAGCACTTCAGGAGTTCCCGCTGTGGTACAGCAGAAACGAGTCTGACTAGGAACCATGAGGTTGCGGGTTCGATCCCTGGCCTTGCTCAGTGGGTTAAGGATCCGGCACTGCTATGAGCTGTGGTGGAGGTCACAGACATGGCTCAGATCTGATGTTGCTGTGGCTGTGGTGTAGGCCAGCAGCTGTAGCTCCAGTTTGAGCCCTAGCCTGGGAACCTCCATATGCTGGGGGTGCAGCCCTAAAAAGCCAAAGGAAAAAAAAAAATCACTTCAACTGTTCTCTTAAAATATATTAATATTTCTAAGTGTTCAATTTCAGATAGTGGATTGAAAATATGTTTTAGTCTTCCATTCTATCTTTCAGGTACTGTCAAGAAAACAAACCATTCTAGGTATTTTAAATGAAAGGACTTTGGTACAGGGGGTTGGTTACCACACAATCAAAATGTTGGAAGGAAAAGAGGAGATGGTGAGTGAAATAAAAAGCTGCATTTCTAAGCTCTGCAACAGAGCTCAGAGTGTAGGATAATATAGCTGTTGGACTAGCCATGGCCTGGGATCCCCAAAAGTGGAGGTGAATAGATACTGAAGCCGCGGAGAAAAGAGAGCCATTGCTAGAGATGCCAAAAGAAACTGAGAGCAGGGGGAAAAATACCCTGGCTTTCCCCCTCCTCCAGTCTTCTAATCTTCTGCCAGTATCTCTCATTAGCAAACTGTACCCAGAAGAAGACAAGGAGACCTAGAAATTGTGATTCTCCACAATATGAAGCAGAGAGGGGAAAAGAGAGCAAACTGACATTCCATCTTCCTTCACCGGACCTCTAAAACTACACATACAACATGCATAAATATATGATGGCTCATGAAAATAAGACAAAAATCTCAGATGAGTAAAACCTATGATGACCCCCAGGAAAGTTGGAAAGCAAAAGATATCAAGTTGCATAGAGAAAGTGTGGGCCAGAATATGTACAGGGGAATACTAGTGATGGACCACAGACAGAGGGAAAGGAAGCTGAGCATAGTTGGGGGCACTGCATAGGATCACTGGATAGGATCATTGGATAGAGTCATTATTTGGAGTCAATAGTAAAGAGTAGAAATGAATGGTGAGCTCTGTTTATTTTCCTACCTTGGATCACAAAATCCAAACAGGAAGTCTGCCTTCAATTAGGAACAATGAAAATTGGCAACCTGATTTAAGGAGGAATTACCCCAAATCATGCAAACAACGACTGCCCATGGCATATCTTGCCCCTTTCTCACTAAAAACAGTGTGGCATGCAAGCTGCAGCAGGAATACCCACATTCTCCCCAAGAAACCACACAAATAGATCAAGACAGTCTAATAAGACAATCTAATAAGAACTCCAATGGTAAAGACAAATTCTCAATCCAAAAGTCTCACACACTTAAAGAAAACCAACAGCATAAAGAGAGGCATAAGGAAGGCTATTACGTCCATGGAATTAGTACAGGTAATTGTGAAACAAAAAAGAGATAAATCCAAATGCATCATTATTTTCAGTGAATATCAAAAAGGGAGAATGAAAAAGAGGTTTACTTTGGTTAGAGTTTTAAGTTTACTCCATATTTTTTTCAGTAACAAATTCACCTATGAAAACCAAAAACTTTCAATTTAAATCTTGGCTTTTCTTTTATGAGGCAAACTAAAAGCGCTTCTATAGTTGGCTATAGGAACCAAGTTGAGTGGTCTCCTAATAGGAAATACAACTACAATTTTGGTTCAAGCAACAATAATATGAAACTCTTTAAAATTATATTCTCGCACCTCAATGCTCAATAACAATTGAATGCCACCCTTGTAAACAGTCCTTTTTTCTCTTTAACATGTTCTGCCTTCAATGCTTTGCTTGTCCATGACCTCTCTGAGAAATGTGTACGTGTTGGGTGGTATATGTGTGCGTTAAAGTCAGATCTGTAGATCAAGGGCCCTGTCCTGCCATCAGTTTTAACCAAAGCTCCCTAAGATGTAACAGGAGCTCATATCTCAGCAGAGCAGATTTCTGGTTATCAGAAAAGCCTTAGAAGTTGATGCATGTAAAATCCACAGAGATGTCTTGGTAGCATTGCTTGAATCATTAATATGGTTTCCCCTTCTCCCAAGAGCCTCAAAGTTAATCTCTTACTTATATTCACTCTCAATCTGGCAGGAACCATTATAACTCCAATTATAAGAGTAAAATTTACTGTACTTCAATTTTAAGATGCATGTTTTTATCATCTCTGAAATCAAAATGCATCTTATAACCGATGGCATGTCAGCCTAATTACCTTTTTTTCCCCCCTTAGTGGTACATAAATAAGGGTACATCTTAAAATCAATGGTATCTTGGAGTCAATGAAATTTGGCTTTTTTTTTTTTTCATGCTTATTTTCACCAGTACAGAAGATGTGACTATTTATCTTGATAACTATTCTAACCGTCGTCCACTGTTCACAGAATGAATGTGTGTGTTTGTATGCTGGAATTTTTTTTTTAAACAGTAAATCATGTCTAGATATACATTTTATAGAACAGTATACAGCTATACTCCCCAAACTTGACCAGCTAGCAGAATCGCCAGGGGAGCTTTTAAAACAATACAGATGTCTGACCTTTCTTTCTGACTTTCAAGTTCCAGATACAGCTGAGAACCTACAATTTAGAAATCTCCCAGGCTGAGAAATTTTGAAAATCATGTTACAGATGATGAAAACAAAAGAGGAATATCTATCTGCTCTATAGGAAGCATACAAAGAATAATTTTAATATATAAGTACCACTGTTTTAAAGTAGGGAAAGAAAAGTCCACCTTGAATCATGTTCTTTCATATTTAAAATTTCTATTGTTTTATAGAAACAATATATATGGTAACTTCAGTAAATTTTTTAGCATGAAGAAGTCAACTCTATGATTTAAAATGTACTAAAAATTAATCTTTAGTAATTGTCAAATAGAGTTTTAACCACAGAAAATTATACTGATTTCCACTGAGACTTGAAAATCAATTCAATTCAATTCAGTGCCCTTTTTATGTTGCTTCCATGGTTTATGGCACACTGGTTAACTAGACATTATAGAATTATACTAGTCTCCTGAAATACTGGGTTGTGTTTATTTAATTTTGGTAGGCTTCACTGCACATGAGGAGGCATGATTTAATGGAAAGAGTCAGGAATCACAGGAGACCTGCCATTAACTGTGTGACCTTAGGCAGGTCATTTAATTTCTTTTGGCTCCAATTTTCCAATCTGTAAAATAATTAAGCAGGATTACATGACATCTAAATTTCCTTCCACCACTAATATTATACAGTTTTTGTAGTCTGAATGGATGCAAAGCCCTCCTGTATTTGTAGTTTATTGGCAAGAATATTTACACTATATTTGCAGCTTATTGGCAGAAACTAATTATTTGCAATGTGAAGTTAAGAGGTAACTTTGCTATGGTGACCTTGAACTGTGATAATTTAGTACACTAATAAATGGGCTTCTGGGAAAGGATTTCAAGTAAATTAAGTTCAATAAAAGGGGGAAAGAGTAGGAAATTAGAGAAATCCAAAAAACTAATTTGAATGAGTTTTTTAAAACTAACGTTATTCTATAAACATAAGATTGTATCCTTCAAAAGAAGAAGATTCAGATAAGCTTCTTGGTCAAGTAAAAGAAAAGAAAGACAAAACAGAAAAAAAGGTGAGAGTGGTTCTATTAGCTTGAACATTATCAGTTCAAAATAACAAAAAAACCTACTCAAACAGAAGAAATTAATTGGCATTTATAAATATTTACTGGCATCTCTAATGAGTGGGTTTCAGTCATGGTTTGATCGGGAAACTGGCTGAAATTCCTATCAGTTCACCTGGCTGTACCTCACTCTATGCGTTGGTTTATCTAGACTGGCCTTCATCATGATAACCAAACAGTTACAGCAATTCCAGTTCTTATTTACCTACATGACACTATCCAGAGCCAGAGAGAGGTCTTTTCTTCCCTCTACTATGTCATAAACACATGAATTTTGTCTGAACTGAGCTAAACCAATCTCTGAAGTCAAATGAATGTCATTTCCTGATTGACTTTAAGTGACAGCTCATTCCTCAACCATCAGAGATTAGATTATCAGATGGATTGATATGAGTCAAAGTCCACACCCAGAGCAGGAAGTGGGATCAATTCCATTCAAATCATATGCCTGCTCCACAATGGGGGAAGACCTATCCCCCAAAGAAAAGTCTGGTTGATTTTAGGAAGGGGGAAGACAAGAATGGGTACCTGGTAGTCTGTTAACAAGCATCTACTTCAAAGTTGAACTATACCAAGCATAGAGAAAATTTGGAGCCTATCCATCCAAAGATTGTGACCTGAGATATAGACTGACAATAGGCACAGAAGTTAAAAATATTAAACCAATCGTAGCCAAGAAAGGCAATGTAAATAAACTCAATACAATGTGTGACAACAATAGCAGAATGTTTAAGAGTTTGAGTCACAACAAACATGTTCAAATATCAGTTCAATATAGCTATGTAACCTCTGCCTTTCATCTATATTATGGTCACAATAATAATATCTTTGTCACAGAGATTTTATTTTGTGAGAACTACATGACAAAATGTAGGTAAAATGACTCTCAAAGTTAGCTGTAGAAATTTCTTAGATATTAGCTCTAGTAATATACTGAGGAAGACACAAAAGATAGTCATTCTGAAAAAGCTCCAAATGAAGGTAAAAAAAGAAAGATACTTCTCAGTAGTAATTATGACAATGAAAAATATAAAAACTCAGTGCCACAAAAAACTAAGCTTAAATAATTATCATGCCTGAATCCAGAGAACTGACAGACAGTTCCTTGAAAAATGACTTAAGAATTCACAGCTGAAACATGATGCTTTGTTTAGGACAAGTCATACAGTACAGAAAGATATTGCACATGGGTCAATAAAGATCAACTGAGAAGGAAATTGAAGGATTGAGTTGTGAAGAAGAAAAAAAGAAAAATAAATCATCTTATTTTGGGGGAAATGTTTCTCAGTATAAAAACTTTTAACCTCTCTATGAAAGTAATGGACATTTCAATATTTGGGGACCTTAAAAATAAAGTTGGATAAATGGAATGTCTAATTCACCTATAAAGAGCCAGACATAAAAAAGCCCATAATAAATGTGTGTTGTATAAATGAAATTCTATAAATTATTACATGTTAATTAATTTTTCCAACGTGGATTAAGTAACTGCCAGATGCTGTTCTAGGAGCTCGGAATATTTTAATGAACAAAAGAGAAAAAAGTTTCTGCCTTCCTGGAGTTTATATCTATTATTAACTTTCTAAGTAAATAATATTGTAATCTGAGAGTTCCATTGGAAACACAGATAATTTGGGGGAATCTTAATTTCCCATAGGCCAGAAAATCATATTCTTTGTCTTAGTGACAGTCCCGAGTTAAATGAAATAAATGGAAATTATACAAAATATTTGTATTGAAAAATAGAGATAAAAGTCTGTCAACTGTCAACACTTAGTCACAAGAATTTGGACTTTTTAATCATATTAATATTTCACTTTAAAATTCTTGCAGATTAATTATATTCTTGGCATTCATTATTGGTACAATGAGATATAATGCCATTTCATTTGTGATAGATTGGGTAGAAGCATCTTTGCTTAAGGTCTCACTTCTGTATAATACATTTTATGAAGAGGCACAATTTGAATCTCCTGAATGGGAGTACATAATGGAGTCTAAGAGAATGTCACAGGCTTAAATTTGTTACTTGTCTTAACACTTGCTACAGAACTCCTCAATGAGAAAACTGTTTTAGTTTGGAATATATGTCTTGGTAATTGTACTTGAAAGCAAAAAGTTCATTCCAAGGGATATGAATAAGTATTGTTTGTTACTCTCGAGAAGTTGGAACAAAGGAAGAAGAGACAAGTAGGGTAAGTCTAGCAAAATGGTAGAGTGGGATGTGGCCAATTCACATGACCTTGTGAAATTTTAGAAAAATTTTAGAATGCATGTAATTGTTGGCTCAAATTGATCTTTTGTAGAAGTCAGCTAAGAAGATAAATTTTGGATCTAGGCCAGCAGAGGCTGAAACAAGTCATTCTACATAATTTCAGGGAAAATATCAAAGTTTGAATTGTTAGAAATTGACGGAAAGTATGCAGAGGGCTCTGAATCCTTATGGGTCATAAAAATAAGGAGTTTATCCCACATAGTCCTAAATCTTGTGATGAGAGCATCTGGATGAAGACAGAGAGAATTCTTGATTGGATTATGGCTGCAAATAAAACTAGAAAGGCATCCAGCTGACAACTGGGTTACAATAACAAAATATAAACAAAATTACTAATATTCCTCTTTTCCATTGCTTGGCAAATATGTCCTTTAAAAATTCAGCTAACTATACTTTTGGTCCTTTGACTAAGCATTTTGTACTAATGTTTGAAATACGGTGATGGACATACTCTGACTTATTCATAATTTCTTGGGAATTAATAATAGTAGCTGACATTAAAAAGAAGTGATTGAATGTCAAATGTATTAACACGTTATGAGGAATAGTTTTTTCATCCTTATGTCAACCTGTGAGACAGATTCTGCTTTTATCATCATTTTATAGACTCAGACTTATAAAGGTTAATTAGAACAAAATAAGACAGAAGATCAATAAGGAAATGGAAGATAGACAATAGGGAAGACACATTATACCTAGCAGAAATATACAAGACACTCCGCTCAACAATGGAATGCATATTCTTCTTCAGTACACATGGGACATTCCCCAGGATAAACCATATGTTAGGCCACAAAACAAGTCTTAATAAATTCAAGAAGATTAAAATCACACAAGGTATTTTTTTTTCAATCACAATGGAATGAAACTAGAATGTAGAATAATGGTTACCAGCGGCTTGGAAGAGGAAAAGAGGAGTTTTTGATTCGTAAGTATAGAGTTTCAGATTTGTAAGATGAAAAAGTTTTGGAAATCTGTTTCACAATATGCATAATAACACTGTAGAGGACGTGGAATGTACTTTTCAACCCATAGTTTACAAGCTCCTAGAGTATCACAGTTTTTCCAAAGATGGCACGAGTCCATACGTGCCCTAAGTACTTTCTGTTGCCTGAATAGGATGGTCACATATATCTTAGTCATCAAATACCAAGCATCCAACATGCTAAGCTTATGGGAAAATCTGTCATAGTCATCAATGGGTTTCCCTCTCCTTGGTTGTATCAGGATCCTCAGTCTTTGTGTAGCACCAAAGCATAAGAAGGTCCCTGCAATTCCCACTGGTACTTCTGCAAGATCTACTGTTCTCTGTGGGCTCAGGACCTGCCAGAATATGGTATTCAAGTAACACCTGCTTTCATCTCTATAAAAATTCCCAAGAAAGGGAGATTTGAATATTTTTGCTTTTGTCTGCCCAGTAACTTTTCCTTATTTTGGCAACAGCACCTTGGTTTCCTTGGGGAATACATTTCTTCCTCACTATTTTTCTTTTCTTTTCTTTTCTTTTTTTTCTTTTCTTTTCTTTTCTTTTCTTTTCTTTTCTTTTCTCTTGGCTTATATGGAGGAGCAATCTTTGCTAGGTTGGATACATAACCCAAACCTGACCAATAAGAGCATTTTATTCTTTTGGCCACAGTAACTGGTAAGAGATGTACAGAAGACTCAAGCCAGGAAAGGCGAAACTATGAGGATAGAGGCTTTCTTTCTGGAGCTGTTGGGAGCTGGAGTGAGAGCCCACAAGAGAGTGGAAACAGTCCAAGAAAAGCAGGGAGGATGTGCAGAGACAGGTAAAACATGTGAGCTTTGGTTCTAGCCATGCTTGGACTGTCAGGGAAGCTAGAATATAGTGATTTCACTTTGCACTATGACTCAGACTCCCTTATGGTCTTCATTGATACACGGCTTCATGTTTGCAATGCAGGAGAAGGAAGGATCAAAAAGCAAACAAAACAGACACTAAGTTCTCAAAAAACTACCCTTTCACAGACATCTTCCATAAATAATCACAGGAGTGATTATTTATACTGTATGGAAATAATCTGTTTCAAATTAATGACATTTCCAAAATTTAGATAGGTCAATTAAAAAAAATGTATACCCCAAATTTACATACCCCCAATTTTCTGGATATATTCTTTTCAGTTTTCTTTTTGTTATATAGATTAAGAAAGAAGAAGCATAAAAATAGGTATTTTAACCATTGCAGTTTAAAATTTTAAAACATTTGTTACTTGTCAAAAGATACAAACAATGCAAAAAACAATGTATGGGCATTTCAATTATTTGGAACATACTATATTTGTCAATAATGCTCATTTGACCTTGCAGTATGATGTCATTGCATATTACATGTTATAACAAATTATGCTTCAGTTGTTATAATAGACATTTAAAAAACTTATGGTCATATAGAGAAACTGAAATTTCAATTTTTGATGTTTTCATTGTTTAGACTCCCAGATAAATGACCTCTAATATTCAGATGTATGTGGATGATGGAATTCCCGTTGTGGCTCAGTGGTAATGAAGCCACCTAGTATCTATGAGGATATGGGCTCGATCCCTGGCCTTGCTCAGTGAGTTAAGGATTCAGTGTTGCTGTGGCTATGTTGTAGGCTGGCAGCTGTGGCTCTGATTTGACCCCTAGCCTGGGAACCTCCATATGCTGTGGGTGTGGCCTTAAAAAAATAAAAAAAGTATGCATATGATGATGGTTTAAAAACCATTTATTTCAAAGACATAATGAATTTATAATAGCTGCCATTGTGTATGTTTCCTTAATCAGTAACTATTCGAGTTTTTTTTTTAATATATAATGATTTTTATCTTTTTCCATTATAGCTGGTTTACAGTTGTTTTTTTTTTTTAACTTTTGATAGAAAAAGTTCTTAGCCTTGAGGAGTTGGAAACTACTGATGGAAGGGAATTGGTGCCCTGCACAGTAAGCCAGAAAGGCTCTTACTGCCTTCGGGGTTCACCCAACACCAAATCTTTAGCAGGGTTCAAAGTCACGTCTTTGGAGATGCAAGTTTTCTCTTGTAAATGAAAGCCTTTTGCTAAAGAATTTCCCTACTTACACTAAACTTTATACCTTCAAACCCTCAAGAGAGAAAACATTTCAGGTTTCTATCACAGAAAATCAACTAATTTCTGCTGAATCCACTCAACATTCAGCATTTCAAATAATAGCATGAAAGCTGACACATCTACTTGCCTGAACAAATGAAATTAAAAAAACAAAACCCCAAACAAATCCAACCATCACTTCTAAGGAGAATACCTATGATTCAGAATTAGATAATTTTAGGATTAAGTTTTGTCAGTTCCCCCTTACACTTCTCCTTAAAGGGGAAAATTAACCCACAGTTGATGCCCCACATATTTACCATAAGGACTGATGTATTTTAATCCACAGACAACAAAAGCTGCATTAGTGTGTAGTTTTCCTGCCTGGATTTATCTGTACTAAGTCAGCAGAGAGATATTTCTGTATTACTTTTGCCTCCACCTGTAGGTAGCTGCTTTGGAACAAAACCCCATTTATCTGAGCTGGAAATAAAAGCATTGACAACACATTTTTGGAGGGTTTTGTTTTGTTTTTTGTTTTTCTCTTTTGGCCACCCTGCAGAATATGGAGTTTCCTGGCCAGGGATTATATCTGAGCTACAGTTGTGACCTAAGCCACAACTGTGGCAAAGCCGAATCCTTAACCCCCTGTGCCAGGCTGGGGATCGAACTTGTGTCCCAGCATTCCCAAGACTCCACTGATCCCATTGCACCACAGCAGGAACTCCAGAAGAATTGACAGCACATTGAAGACAAGATGCAAGCAGCCAACAATTTATGAAGGAAATATTTTTTACATAGTTCCATCTAGGTTTAAAATTTTTTTCTACAGTTTCTGCATTAATTACAAGAGAAAAACATACCCTTCCCCCAAACTTCAGAAAATACAAAAAAATTTTTTAAAAACTAAAAATTTCAATAATCTCAATACCCAATGATTGCCACTGTTATGTTGGCGTATGTTTTTCCAAACTTTTAACACACACACACACACACACACACACACAGAGGATTGCATCAAATATTTAAAAAAAGAAAACTAATCATCTTGAAAAATTATTTTGCTATGGTATTCTAGATCACTTTCTGGTTATCCAGATAGGATGATAAATTCCCTGGACAACTGGCATTTTATTTTGTAAAGCACTCTCAGGAAAATACATAGAGATCCCCACTATGAACTGTTTTTCAGCTTGAGGCTACAGGAAGTCACAATTAGAAACTCATACCTATTACATTTACTAGCCATGGGGAAGAAGCACTGAAATTGTCCATACGCACCTGTGCTATAGTCTGCAGCACAACAAAAACCAAGTATATATCCAGCATAGCACACTGTTTCCCATCTCTGTACTTTTTCTACTTTTCTTCAGTCTTTCCTATTAGGCCTCTGGGAACACAGCACTGACACAGGAGGAAAATGGCTCCTTGAAGAAATTTTTTGTGGCTTCTATCACTACCCTCTTCTGGATTTCTTACTTCTCTGACTATTCTTTTCGATTTTGTTAGCTCTTTTTTCCTCTGTGTCTCTTGTTGATGTAGCTCTTTCCCACCATTCTGTCTGTAGCTCTTCTCTCTTTTCAGGATTCTCTCTCTTCTGAATTTCTCTCTTCTCCTGCCATCTACTCTGAAGGCTTTACTAAACAACTACTTTCAACTATGAATCTCAAGTGTCTATTTCTTTCTTGAGCTCCCAAACTATACTCCTTCCAACTACCTACTCAGACTCTTTATTCCAGTGTCTATTTTAACTTGAACTCTCTAGGGAAAGTAGTTTGAGCCAGTAAATTAAAAAACACAAGACAAAACTCCCAGACCCTTTATCTATCTATCTATCTATCTATCTATCTATCTATCTATCTATCTATCTATCTATCTGCACTAAGCTACCATTAGATGTTGAGATATTTTATGGACAGCAGTGGCTCTCATTTATACTAACTTTGAAGAGCACTGCAGAAAAGGACAGACACAAGATAAGACAGAGATGCATATGATGCTAGTTGAAAACATAAAGTGTATTTAGGATCTCCAAAGTTCTGATCTAAAGGATTTGGGCTAACATATGTGATTTATCCTTGTACAGCCCATAATAATTAAGTTCCTGGGAACTTTGACCCAGACATTTGGTCATAGCATGTAGTGTGCTTTTCATTAAAGTCTATATTTTTATAAAATCCTTACTTTGTTGAATAATTTTCTTCTTCCCTAACAAAATAGTGATAAATGCAATAATTTAAACAAGGAAGCTACCATTGTTTTGTAATGTTGAAAATAATTACCCATCTTTGCGAAAGAAAATATATTTTCAAATGTCTTTGTGGGCTAATTTTATGTTATACGTGCCGGCAGAAAGAAAAAAAGCTTGTAGCCTCCTTCTATTTCTTTGAAGACGTAGTTTATCACTCTTTCTTTGACATGTAGTCATTATATTGTTTTTGAAAGTCAACTGGAGCTCCATAGGAGGTGTCCAAGAGATTTCACCTTAAGGTATAAAAAGCTTCTTTCTTAGGAAATTACCTCAAAAGCATGCAATTTACTAACCCCTAGAGACGTTTCATTCTGTAAATAGCTTCAAGAGAGCTTTCCTTATGTTAATTATAACAGAAACTGGACTTAAGCACATCTGGGAAATAGTGTAAAATTACTCTAACGGTCTCTTTCTTACATATATATTGGATCGATTCACAACACTTACAATATACAGCATGATAAGATTACCTTCCAATTCCCAGTCAAACCCAGTGAAGCCACCTCATGTGACAGACAATGCCAGATGAGCACAACTGGCAGGCAACTATCAGAGAAACATTTAATTTTGTCCTCTAATTGGCATATACCTTTGCAGGACTTCATTAATTTCATGTATATGTTTATTATGCTGGAACAAAATAAAAAGTCCAAGGTTAAAGTATTCTTGTCGTCTACTGTCCAAACTTTATCAATGGAGGCTTTGAGTTATGATTGATCTAATGAAACTTAGACCTTTTCCCAACCACTTATTCATTTATTTTTTTTGATCTTTTGTATTCTTAGGGCCACACCTGCAGCTTATGGAGGTTCCCAGGCTAGGGGTCCAATCAGAGTTGCTGCTGCCGGCCTACTCCAGACCCACAGCAACGCCAGATCTGAGCTGCATCTGTGACCTACACCATAGCTCATGGCAACGCTGCATCCTTAACCCACTGAGCGAGGCCAGGGATCAAACCTGCAACCTCATGGATCCTAATCAGATTTGTTTCCGCTGTGCCATGACGGGAACTCCCCAGCCACTTATTTTAAGAAATGACTGCTAATACCATGAGCAGACCAGAAGAGAGCTGATGACAAAAGTAATGACAAAGGGGATGTCTACCCAAATTGGCAAACAGTTCAGTTTCCATCTTTGAACTAATGTCTGTGGATTCACTGCAGCGAAAAAGACAGGAAATGGATTCTTTTTGTCTCTCTTGCCTGGACTTTTTCCCACAATTATATAACCTTAAAGACAGAGCTTATTCCAAACAATGTCTGAATTCTGGGAGATAGCTGAAGAGTTGGGGTGACAGTCTCTCCTGTCAGAACTAGAGAGTTTGCTGCATCATTAATCTTTTGCGCCAAGACAACTTTTCTTCAGCTGATTTTTTTTTTCCGTCTTTGCAGATGTTGAAAGTGCTCTCAGGTCAGAAGCAAATACAGATGTATTATTGCTTGATGGGCCTGCCAGTCTTCTGTTTAATATGATTTTTGGCACTTAGAATTTTTAGGCTATAATCATGCCTTTTCACCTTAAATTATCAAGTCCTCTCATATCTGTTACTGCCCTTTCAGTGGAGGCCTGATGCAGTCGGGCCTGAAGTCACTTATGGCTCAGAACATAGAGTGTCTCTAAGAAAAGGTACTCAGACACATTGCAAAACAGATTACTTCCATTCAGGAAACAGTTCCAGGAAGAATGAGTATCCATCAAGACCACACTGAAGTAAATCCAGCGTTTCTCAAGTTAGGCGTGTGCTTATGTACTCCCCACACAGCTTCCATGGATTTCAAACAGTTGTCTAACACCATAAATCTCAGCAAGCTGTGTTGTTGAAGCTGACTCTGTCTTGGTGAAAGTAAATGAGCCTGATTTATATTTACGATTCAGATCTTTTTTTTCAATAGATGAAAAACTGGAACTATTTCTATTGTGCATAAAAACTGCGGCAAGTTTATAAGTAGCTGTAAGGCAATCCTTTCTCTAAGTCTTTCCTCATTGTGTCCTTCTTTTTATTATCTTGCTTATATTTATTTTGACTACTTGCAAAGGGATTGACTTCATTCAGGATGAGAACAAGGCTGAATGAAGGGTGCCACCCAGGTAGTTCCTAATAGCCAAACTCTTAAGAGCTTCTTCTTTTTTTCAGTATTTCTCATTGGTACATTATGAACCATATGATGCATTTACATAATCTGAGCTATGAACTGTGAGTTTCTCAGGACACTTGTTAGGTGTTCACAAGATCAGTTGCATTTATAAACATTTAATTGCATTTTCCACATATACATTTGGAATTAGATTTGACAGTCTGGTTGGGAGCCACTTAAGGCTCACCTGGATCAAGCGACTTTGCTGAAGACAGGCAAAATGCCATTGTCCTGATGTTTAAAAATGCAAATCGGATTCTTGTCAAATGGTCTGTGCCTGAGGTTGTTTTTGTGTCAAAATGTCTCTTTAACAGAAACAAAGTATTCAGACTTACTTTGGTATAAAGTAGTTCTCAAAATGTGCAAGACTGGCCTTTGCTGGGAGCCTCTTAACAATTGAACATTCTCAGACGCCACACAGTCCTACTAAATCTGAAACTCGGGGGGCGGGGGGGGGGGGTCGGCAAACAACTGTGTTTAACAAACCCTCTCAGTGACCCTGACACTCACTACATTTGAAAACCACTAGTCTAAATAAATCAAAAAGAATTCTGTCATAGTTGTTTTAAGCTTGTGAGTAATATTAAGCTACAACAATTTAAGTCTGAACGAAATCTACACAATTACTTGACTTACAGCTTTCCTTAGGTATCATGGAGAAACAAAGTCAAATATAGAAATTAAAATTTAAAAGCGTGGTGATTTAAACAAAATACTTTATTAATGGTGTTATACAATCCCATCTCTTTCTTTTCATTCGTTTTCAGTTTATTCAAGGAAAACCAGTTGAATCTAATTGGCTGAAAACCAAGTAAGTATATACTAAATGTTTAGATTCCTATTTTACATTATTTTTCTTTCTATACAACTTCCTGATCTTCATGTTTGTTGTTATTATTATCAACATCCTGCCAAGTTACACAACTTAAAGGTGAAAGGAGAAGTGACCTACATAGAGAGACATATACTAGAAATCACTGCTTCTATGAAAGTCACTCTCTTTCTAGAAAATTTCTAGAATTTTCAATGTGAAGAGAGAGGAGAAATATGTAAGGACAGGCACCATTTTTGAAGTGCCCACAGAAGTGAGGAGAGGTTGGTTGGTGTTTTATTCATCAAAGACATCCTTGGGGTTTTGATTCACAGAGAATGGTGTGGTTTAGGATTGTGAGAAGAAGAAAGGGGGAACCAATGAGGCAAAGAAAGGAAATTTTTAAAATGTAAATTTCAGTAAACCTAAGGGAAAAGTAAAGGCTTTGCATGGGAATCAAAACAAGAGTTCTTCAGATTTAGCCATTTGTTAAGGGAAAGGACATTTTCCGTTCTCTCGTTTACATCTGGAGGCAGCTTAGTTCTGTGCTCCTCACATTCAGGTGGTGACCAGAAAAAAATTCCTCTTGGGCTCAGGCTGGGGCTACAATATACTCTCTCCCTAGTTTGGTAGAAAGAACTGTCAACCAAGAGTCAGAGAAACCAAGTTCTATTCTCTGCTCTTTACTTCTGCTGTAGAGACTTTGAAGAAATAATCTAATAATCCCTGCCTCTATCCCTACTCATGAATTTTAATTTGTTCTCTGTCAAATGAAGGGACTGTACCATAAACATCTGCTTGTAGTGTCCAGCTCCGTCACTCTCTGATCTTCCCATTGCCTAGCTATTAGGGTGAAAACTCTTGCTGACTTCCTAGCTTAAGTGTAACTTGTTGTTTTGCAAAAAGATGATGATTTTGGCTATTTATCAGAAAACATGTTTTCAAAGTAGTTTCTTGCATTCCTGATGGGTATATTTTAAGCTGCCCACTATGCACTCTGTCCTCTTCATGAACAACAGCACATAGCGACTGTCTAGGGTTATATGTTGCACTTTCAGTTACGAATCAGAGGAAAGCCCTTATTGAAACTTCACATTTATGACTTTGACCTCATTAGCACTGAACTTTAACCTCTAATCAGCTGGATTAACCAGCTATAAATACTTTACCAGCCCAAGATAAAAGAAAGTTCCCTGGTTGTTCAGTTCTTGGTTGTATTTACCAGATGCTTGAATTTGGATAAGCCACTTAAACTCTCAGTTTCCTCAAGTATAAAAGGGCCATGACACTTTTACCTTGCAGGCTATCAGTGAGTTGCTTTATTTAAACCATGTAGATCAGATTCCAGGTCTTCGAAAGGGCCCAATCATCAGTAGTTGGAAGTGGTGGTGGAGACTGAATTGAAAAATAGAGTTTACTATTTAATGTATAAAAAACTTAAAATAGCAAGACAGATCATATTAAAATACAAATGGAGAGAGAGAGAGATATCTTTCATGATTGCGGCTGGAAGAAATGAACCTAAAGGCAGCTTGACAGTGTCCCTTCCTCTCCTGGCCCCATAGGTGAGCAAATGCAAACCAATGAGAATGCAAATAATATGAGAGTGGTGTGGCCAGGATTCTCAAAATCATTATTTCCAACCCCCTATGGAATGAATCTCCATCTGTGAATGTAGATATAAGCACCTGAGAAAAGGTCTAGATCACATAAAATAAGAAATAAAATAACTTTAAAAATCTGTTTTCAGGGAGGACTTAGCTATCTCCTTTTCTTCACCTCCATCATCACAGTTATCTATAAAGAGGAGATGAATGTTAAGAGTGTACTTTGTGCTTAGAAGGAGAAGCTGGAGAGAATTCTCTCCGGTGATAGTTAAAGTCCATACTAGCAGAATAACTCCTCTGAATGTATGGTATTTGTTAATGTACAATAAGCACCATCTTTCCATGTTTGCACAAAAAAATGGAAACCTCTGCTTGCACTGCTGATTGGGTGCAGGTGGCGGGAGCAGTCAGTGAAAGGGGAGAAGAATGAAAGGACTTTGCAAGCAGGGCCTAGAATATGAAGAACTTCTAAGGCTAGAACAAGGAGTTTGGATTGTATTCTAAATGTGATGGAAAGCTATTGGAGGGTCTTGGGCAGAAGCAAGAAAGGAATTGTTCATATTTTGAAAAGATCGTTCTGTTTTTGGAGAAAGGATTATAAGGGAGCAGCAGTAGAACCTGGGAAACAGGGCTGAGCTATAAGATCAAGTGCCAGTGCTCCAGATGGATGCTGCTCAGTAAATTCATCACGATTTGGCAGGTCTATAAAATTGATAACAGAAAGCCCTCCTTTTAACCAAATCACAGAGTAACACAAAGAAATTCTTCACCAAAACATAATTCTAGGCACAAAATTCACAGTAGAAAAGACATAATTCACAGAATATTTCTGGCAGCATTGTCTTTGATATTTCAGTGTGTTCATATCTATTATATTTTTTTATTTAACAAGCAACTATGAAGTCATTAAACTCCTCTTTAAGAAAAAAAGTTTCCCCAAATACATCATCCAATAACTTCTGAATTTTGCCATTTTCTATACATAAGTTTACAGAAAGCTTATCATTCTTTTAAACTTGTCACAACAAGGAGCAGTGTTACTGTGACAAGCAGCACAGTCTTTTAAACTGTGACAAACAGCAGCAGAATCTATAATAAATTGATATTCCATGTATCCCAATTCCTTGGAGATGTTTCGATTTCTCTGACAAACCTTCCTGTACCACCGTCCTGTTAGGGGGATTGACATCACCTGACAGGGTAAGTAAATACTCTTCTTTCAAGTTGCAGCTACTGAAGGGATTGAGTCATTTGGTTTTAAAAGGAAATTTATCCTCCTGACTTTCTTGTACCATGAAAGATACAAGACCTTCCATGGAAGCCAAGGTCTTCAAGGCCATAGCATCTGGAACTCATTCCCGAACAACTGCCCAGCTTCCTTGTATAAACATCGCTTTCTTCCCTTCATCTTTCTTTCTGATGTTAAAGGCAAAATGCTGGTGAGAAATCTAATTTTGATAATCAAGGGATATTTACTTGAGAAATTTACATCACAAGCTTCTTCCACCCTTATAAAGCCCCAAAGATGGAAATAAGCCCTAAACAGAGTGCCTGTTATTTGACTATTCTCAGAATATTCCTTTTTTTTTTTTTTTCTGAAGCAATCAAATATAGATAGAAATGTTTAGAGCACAGTTAAAGGATGTCAATCTTTGAGACCAGGGGAAAATGTGGACATGTTTTTACACTTGAGGTCTGAGCACTTAAAGACTTTCTTCAATTCACAGTAAAATGTCATAGGTTTTTGAGGTAAAGCATATGGACATTCAAAGAAAAATCCAGTTTTCAACTACTGTCACTTGACAAAGAGCAATTATTTTTTGAAATGATGGTTATAAGCGGTTACGTTTTCAGACATAATCTCCTGGTGCTGGGAGATTTCAGTTTCTTTGATAAAACAATCTGTTACACATTTTAAACGTTTTTCATATGCACAAACTTAAAGACATTTCTGTTTTCAATAAGATGCAAGACAAGTAGGGAAATACATGTGTTCAAAGAATATTTAGCACTTAATACCAGCTAAGAAGTTACGGTTTCACTGAAAAAAATGAGCAAATCTTGTCAGGATATTGATAACATCTATATTAGCAATATCTATATTTTCTCTCTCTCTCTTTTTTTTTTTTTTTTCTAATCCGTCTGGACAGAAGTTTGTCACTTTTATTGATCTTCCTATTTAAAAAGAACCCCCCAAAACCTAACTACTGATTTCCACTTATTTCCACTCTCTCTATCATTTTCTTCTTTCTGCTAACTTCCAGTTTCATTTGCCTCCCTGCCCCCACCTCCGTGTATGCATTTAGGGGTATATCTTTTTCTTAGTAACATCTCACATATATTAATTGGGTCAGTTTGGTGTACGGTGTTAGACATTTTTATATTCCTATGAATATTCTTGAAGTTTGATCTGAGGTGCTGCTAAGTTCCTTAGGGAAAAATAGGATCCTTTTGGGTCTTCTTAAAATTTTTAAAAATTTTTTTGTGTTTTCAGGGCCACACCCACAGCACATGGAGGTTTCTAGGCTAGGGCTCAAATCGGAGCTGTAGCCTACACCACAGCCACAGCAGTGTGGGATTTGAGCAGGGTCTGCAACCTATGCTACAGCTCATGGCAATCCTGGATCCTTAACCCATTGAGTGAGGCCAGGGATCGAACCTGTGTCCTCATGGATCCTAGTTGGATTCTTTCTGTTGAGCCACAGCAGGAACTCCAAACTTTTTGGGTCTTGATTTTAAGATTTGCTACACAGGACTAAATCCATTTTTAAAATTAGGACTAATTGTTCACTCTTGAAGTAAAACCATTCTAAGTATTCTGTGATGCCCTCTGAATTATGTTTTTCCATCTGACTGATAGGAAGCACCGTGTTCCTTGGCCTGGGGGAAGTGCCATGTATTATTCTTTTTTATTCTTTTGGGTAGTTCTTTCCTCACATGCATGTACTTAACAAATCTCTGCTGAAAACTCAAAGGAGACCCTCTGACGAATTCCTTTTCTGTGTCTTTTTCTCCTTTGTTTTTCTGTCCTTCAAGCTCTGGCTGCTTTTATTTCCCTAGATTCTCATCATTATTTCCTCAACTAAGGAAATCTGCAATACTCTGCCCAAGTTCTCCTCTTTGTGCTGTGGCCTCAGGCAATAAGCTGGGGAAATTCGCTCACTTTGTTTCTTTCCTGTCTCTCAGGGATCACTATATTTTATTCATGTTCACAGTGTCTTGAACCCCCACCATCTCAGGTATTTTCTGATTTTTGTTTATTTCAGGCAGGAAGGTGGGTCTATTCCCCGTTATTCCATTTTAACCAAAAGCAAAAATCCCACTCATAAATTTTAAAAGGATATAACCCAACTTTCAAATAAAATAATTTACCATTTGTGAAATTTTATGATTGCGAGGACTATTACTTTTGAATTTCTCATAGTCTTTAGTCACACGAAGCAGCCCAAAACTTATCCACCTTTCATTTTTTATCTCAAATGCAATGTCATATTTCCTGCAACCAGAAGATTCTCCTCTGATTTGCCACTATTCTTTTTGCTTTATCTGTGTTTATTTTAAACTTTCTACTAAAGCTTGAACAGTTAGAAGGAAGTTTTGAATTATTTTTTGCTTTCACCACAGTAACATACAAGTGCTTAGTACATTGTAGTTTTGTCATTTTCAAGGGGAAAAGTGATGCCTGATGTGTGATAAAACAGCCAGTTGAAACACCGGATAGCTATGACACTCCCCCCTTCACAAATCTGATATTTTATTTCAAGTTGTTAATTAGAACAGAAAACTGTTTGTCTCCTAAAATATGAACATAATTAATAAATGCCTTATTAGTAAATGACTAATGTGTTTCTAAACACTTTTTTTTTTTTTAATTTTAGGGCCACATCCATGCATATGGAGGTTCCCAGGCTAGGGGTCGAATCAGAGCTGTAGCTGCCGGCCTATACCACAGCTAAAGCAGCACCAGATCTGAGCCACATCTGCAATCTATACCAGAGTGCATGGCAATGCTGGATCCTTAACCCACTGAGCTAGGCCAGGGATCAAACATGCATCCTCATGGATGCTAGTCAGATTTGTTTCTGCTGAGCCACGATGGGAACTCCTGTTTCTAAACACTTTATATTGATAGAAGGGGGAAACATCCAACCTTAAAGATCAAAATATGTGAAACAAAAGTGAGTTCACTGTCTTCGGCCCTGACGCAGTATCATTTGCTCAATATGCTTCTACCTCTCAAACTCCTAAATTCAGTGATCACGGTGATATAGGTTCTACAAGGAAGAAAACTGTCAGTAAGAAAGAATCTCCTTGGACTTCAATCATAAAGATTACTGAAATTTCTTCTTAGCCTAAACTTTACACTTGCCAGCATAGCAAATCTACATTATAATAGGATGAACCAAAATATAGATAGTATGATATACACACATATCACATACTGATACACAAATGTGGATTTCTTAGCACTCAAGCTTTGGAACAAATTTGGAGCCAATAAACATATTGTCTTGCTTTCCACCATCCCCATCATTCTGTGTGATGGTAATGAAGAACATGTCACCATTATTCTTTTGAAATGGAAAAGAATTTGAAGGCAGAAATCAAACTTTTTGTTCCTTTACTGATTGAATTACTTTTCTCCTCTTGTTTTTTTTTTTTTTAAGTGCCAACAGAATGACAAGCTGATTTCATTTTTTTCCCCCCAAATAATAAGCATTGTTGAGTAACATGAGATTTTTTTTTTCTCATGTTTGGGGTTAAACTATGAATAAGTATTCCCTCCTTGCCCTCAAGGAACTTGCATGTCTAGTAGGAGAATATGAATATGAAATACTGTGTGGTGTTTTAGATGTTATAATAGAGATGCATACAAGTAAAAATGAGAGCAAAAAAGAGGAAGGATTATGACCCCAAAAAGGTTCTGCAAAGGAGATAATTAAGCTGAACTTTTGAGAATGAGTGGGACTTTATGAAAGGAGTATTCTAGGCAGAGCAAATAATCTAAACCAAATGAAAGCTGAGAAGCAGAATACTTCTTGGCACTCTATGAGAATTACCAGCAATTTGACATGGTTAAGGCATGGAAAAGAGGAAAAGGGAATTAAAGTGGGAGAGAGAAGGGTGTAAAATTGGAAAGGAAGCTGGGAGAGAGTAGATGAGAAAAATAGGCAGGGGTTAAGGAGCAAAGGTCTTGGGTTTTATTCAAAGAGGTTTATTTAGCAGGGTTTCTCATTGGAGGGTGCGATTGACATTTGGGCAGGACAAGTCTTTCTTGTTCTGGATTTTCCAAGCCATGCAGGGTAGTTAGCCTCTCTTCCCCGCAACCCACTAAATGTCAGTAGACTGCCTAATCCCTGGGACAGCCCCACATGTCCTCCATCCAATATTTCTAAACAGTCCCTAGAAGTGGTACCACCTCTGCTAGAGAACCACTGAAGGATGGAGAGCTGATAAAGGAGTTCAAGAGAATAGTTCTGTACTTAGATCTCTGTTCACTTTTTCTTTATTCTCACGCTTTTCCTCTTATTTTTGAATACTGACTATGAAACTAATATATAGAGGGCTATAGAGCGTCATCTTTATGAGAGCTGTTCTTTATGTTTTTTAAAGGATGTACAAACATATTTATTTTTAATGCTGAGGTAACATTTATGTATTGAAAAAAACTTGTACTGCTCTAGTGAGTTTTCAAAAGTTTTAAAACAATTTATACAAGTGACATATGATTACTGCGGACAAATTAGAAAACATAAAATGATCTGGAGAAAACAGAAATACACCATACTTGCTCAAACAGGAATGACTTTGAGCAAGTCATTGTTCTGTATGTTCTTTTCTGTTTCAAACCTATTATTATATGTAGCCATCTTTCCAGGTCAATAGATACACTGTATGTTAGATGGATGTTATATTTCATGATATGCATGTGCTACAATTTATCCAACTGCTATAACACCTTAACATGGTACCAATTTTCTACTATAAACAATTTCGCCATGTGATAAACCTCCATGTACATCTGTTTCCTTAGATAAATTCCCAGAAATGAGTGGCAAGGTCTTTGCATTTGAGGGCTTTTAAATACATATTTCCCAATTTTCTTCTGAGAAGATTTTTTTCACCAATCAGCAATATCAACAGTGCCAGTTTGGTCACATTGGTAGTAAATATTATTTTCATTTAAAAATCTGTTAAAGCTGCTTAGCCCTTGGATCAGATGAGCAAGGCATACCAGAGCCTGGCCTGAGCCCAGCAGCTCACTCTGGGGCCCTGGGGGAGGGCAGCCATACCCAGTGGGCAGTCCTTTCTCTCCCTTCAACCTGAAGCTGTCCTCTGCTGCAGTAAAGCTCTGCTTGTCCCTTTCTCTGGAACCATCTTTTCTACACACCCAGGCACCAGGCCAGTCCAAAGCCCCATGTCTTTGTCACCACTGTCACAGTGGGCTAGAGCAAAGAAAGCCCCTCTTTTCAAGCTATGACTATCATCTCTCTGTCTCTTCCCCAGAAATTCAGACCTGGGACAAAGAAATATTTTTCAGTTTCTCTCCAGGTAGCCAGACCTGCATCGTATAAACTTAGGAGTGCTCAGTTGCCTTTATTTTCTGTTACTGGAGGAGCAAGAGAACCTGAGAGGGAAAGAGAAGGGGGGGGGCAGCTAGGGAGGAGGAATTATGTAGCAGAAGCAGAATTGAGGGAACTTCCTGGTGACACTGGCATCTCTGGTTCCAGTCTTTACTGAGGCAAGGCTGCATCCTTGCCCTTAAATTCTACAGATCATCTCCTAATACTTGAAAATACATTTCTTTCTCTTTGCTTAAACTAACACAGTTGATTCCTCCCACTTAGAAATCAATGAATGCAAACACTTGCGATTCACCCTGGGGGATACGCAGAAATGCTTGGGGCAAGTGGTCTTCTCTGTAGTGGTTGAGGCCGATCAGCCCACAGTGGTTGGGAATTAACGTTAATGTGACTCACTTGTGCCCCTAGGCTGGTAGGGTCTAGAGACATCTAGGTTACACATTTTAAATAATGTAAAAACCAGAAACAGGCCTTATTGCAAAACCCACATTGTCCGTAACATTAAAACCAATTAGTTGCTCGGTTGCTTTTAACTGTTCTTGAGACCTGAAAGAATTTTCTCCCTGGAGTCCTCAAAGAGGAGACTCTGTACAATGTACTGGCAAGAAGCACAATGCCAAGATATCATACTTTTTAGAATATTTGTCCTCACAGGCAGTTCCCCAGATGGGACCTTAGCTTTAAATCAGTTCTTAGTAAGACCAAAGTAAATAAACAAAGATTTCTCTCCACTGGGTCCAGGCATTACCTCAGAATAAAAAAGAACTCAAAAGTAGGCTGTAGAAATCAAACTTCTCAGGGAATATCCTGGACCTTCTCTTCATTAGAGTCATTAGTTAGTTCGGCCACAGAAAAACCCCTTTGGATGAGAATTATCCCTCCAAGCCACGGAGAGTACATGAACAGAACAAATAAACTCAGCTCATGATGACAACGTATCTCGGAGGACCAGAGGGGGTCCATTGGTTTGTACCAGAGCTAATGATTTGTCTTGAAGTCTGGATAAACTTTTACCATTTATGGGGTTTTCTACAAATAGCCAAAGATTGCATAAATTAAATATTGGATCTCTCATTTTTTTTTTTTTGTACAAAAATCACAATCAGGCAAACTGAATTGTTTTTCTACTTTAGCCTTTTAATGTGGCCTCTTTTTCTCCCTTGCCCACTTGCTTTTCTAGCTATCTATGAGAAAAATAATTTGTGGTCATGGATAAACATTACTAATTTAGAGGAAAATAAACTCTTGCAATCACTGTCCTCATCTCTATTGTCACTTTGCAGAGCAAAATGCAGTTCAGAGTTCTTGTGTTTTTCCCAAACTCTTTTAATGCACTTTTTTGCACATGTGTGTGATTTACAGATTTTTCCCTCGTAAAATGACTTAGAAAGTCATCCACGAGATGTTCAGTGAGAAAAAAAATCACAGAGCAACGTATACTCTCTCTATATACACACACATATACGCACACACATGCACATATACACCCATTCTTAGCAATAGTAATATGACAGGATATACGTAAAATAAATTTGAAAAAATATACACTACACCATTTATAGGGCTTATCTCTCAGAGGTTGATATAACAAAGGTGCTCCTCTAACTTTGTGGTGTATGAATATCACAACATGTGTGTATTAATTTTTATATTTTTTAAAAGGTAGGGACAAGCATGAAATGCGCTGTCAATTTGGGAAAAACAATATGACAGGCCATGACTATTCTTTTTTTCAAAGCATAAATGTTTCCTACTTTTCACTGATATGCTTCTCATAACTTTATTTCTAATTTGATTCTTTGTGACTCCCGATTTCATCATCATCATAATTCTCTTCATCATCTAATGAAGATACATAACAACCCTTTGCCATCGATATCCATTCATTCAAATGTCTGCCAAGGAGGATAAGAGCAAATTAACTGTCAGAATTATGCTTTATGACAATTGAACTTTATTTCTGATCTTCTATCATACATTTGGCCCATAAATCACTCCTTTATAATAGCAGTCCAAAATACGCCCCTTTTTTCCCCCCAGGAAAATAATTAGCTATGCAAAAGGGATTGTTCCCAAAGTAATTAGCTCTTACAAATGATCCATCATAGAGTATCTCTGATTCCGCAGATTTTGAGACCTGTGAATGTGAAGTCTACACTACCCTCAAAGAAGGAAAAAGTTAAATATCTCCTCCTTAGGAAACAAAGCTCATAATTTTCTACTTGAATATAGGCCTTGGGCAAGTTCCTTAAGACTCTGCATTTCCTTTAAGGAAGCAGTGAAAGGCTAACAAATTGGCAATCCCAAATTAAAATTAGAGCCCTCACAAGTACACCCAGTCCCTCCCATTGTTCCAAATTGTTCAGTATAACAGCTAAATAGCAGTTTTGGCATTTACATCATGTTATTTAGGGGCCAACCATAATTCTATTCCTAATTTCAATTACCATAATAATCCTCTGGTAGAATAACTTTCTAAAAGTTAAAAATCAAAGCAGTTTCTACCGAGAGCTCTCAGGACTGGCTAATTACAGCAAATCAACATTCAGCCTATTGGTCTGTGTGATTTTATTTGCACTCACAGCTTCATGTGGCCCTTTTCTGATTCAGAGAACTAGAGGGAATCAGGCTGAGATCTGGAGAGTAACTGACAATGACAAAATTGTTTGGGGTGAAGGTCCTTTTCTGTTCTACTTTGAAATGAAACTCAAGTGGTTAATGAAGAGGAACTGAAGTCTTGCATTTGTTCTTTTCTGTTTTCTTGACCTGGTATATCCACTGTGAATCTTCCAGTGGCCTTTGACAAGGGATAGAAAAGTCTACAGAGCTTACATGTTTTGGTACTCAGAGAAGATTATTTCGGAGCACAGGTTTCTTCTTCTGACTTCAGTCAGGCTACTGAGTGATTTCATCCTTGTCTTCATGTTTTACCCTGCCCTCTAGAACAAGTGTTTTGACTTTACCATGTTATGAAAAATTAGCAACCCAGCAAACTTTTCATTTTCACCAGAAGAGACTTTCTAGTTCTAATTAAAGGTCATTTGTCAGGGCGCTGATAGATGCTCATTATGAGAGATGCTCTTTTGGCTTGCTTGAGCATTCCTTCCACCAGGAATTGTACTGTCAAAGTGGCCTATAGTCTCTAATCTGCATAGTGGCAACTTTCTTTCTTTCGCTTGCTTTAGAAGGCCATATTTTAATTTTTGGTCAGACAAAAAGATACCGCTTGAAATAACTCTATCCACTATACATTGATCTCAGTTGGAGCACAGAATAGAGTTATTTCTCCAATCTCTGGCATGAGAAGTGATGACAAAGTGGGCTCTAGACTGATTCAGGCAGCGGCAAACATCTGGGAGTGTTGTGCCCATTAAAATGTTGTTTGGAAAGACATATGACATGATGTGGTACGCTGGGGTTAAGATTACACATATCATGAAAAGATCTGTAGACTTTAGAGGAGAAATTCAATGTTATTTTCATCTATTACTGGAACACTTGCCCCTTATCTCCTTCAGTTTATGAACTGTGATGAATTGAATTTTATGTCCCCAACAATTCATGTGTTGAAGCCCTAGCCCTCAAAGTGACTGTATTTGAAGTTGAGGCACTTAAAGAGGTAATTAAGTTAAACGAGGTCATAAGAGTGGGGCCCTAATTCCATAGGACTGATGTCTTTACAGAAAGAGGGAACGCAGGGATGTTCATGCACAGAGAAAACACCATGTGAGGGCACAGCAGGAAGACGGCCATCCGCAAGCCAAGGAAAAGGGCCTAAAGACAACCCAGTACTGTAGGCACCTTGATCTTAAACGTTCAGCCCTCAGAATCATGAGAATATAATAATTTTTTGTTGTTTTAGCCACCTAGTCTGTATATTTTGTTATGGCAAACCTAGCAGACTAACACATGAACCATAACTATTTCCTTAGTTAGCAAGGACCACTTCTGAGAGTAAAGGAAAGTGTACCATCCAGACATTTAAAATGATGCTGGTGAGGAGTTCCCGTCGTGGCACAGTGGTTAATGAATCCGACTAGGAACCATGAGGTTGCAGGTTTGATCCCTGCCCTCGCTCAGTGGGTTAATGATCCGGCGTTGCTGTGAGCTGTGGTGTAGGTTGCAGACGCAGCTTGGATCCCGCGTTCCTGTGGCTCTGGCGTAGGCTGGTGACTATAGCTCCAATTCGACCCATAGCCTGGGAATCTCCATGTGCCGCGGGAGCAGCCCAAGAAATGGCAAAAAGACAAAAAAAAAAAAAAAAAAAAAAAAAAAAAGATGCTGGTGATGAGGAAGTGTATGTGTGTAGTTATGCACCTGAAAATGCCCTTGAGCTCCTCATCTAGAATAGGAAAAGAAGAAAACTTGGCAGTTCATCATACAATTTTGGGGGACATCACATTGGAAAAACCTGAAGTAGAACAAAATGTAGCAGGGTAATATTTGCTCCCATGTGTGATCCATAACTATTCAAGAGGCATAAAGTTGCTAGATAGCTATATTGCTTCAAGGACACTGCCAGTAGAACTCTCCAGGGTATTGGCAATACATCACAGGTTGTTGCTAGTATATTATAGATTGGGAATATCACTGAACTAAACACCAGAACTGGGGAAGCAAAGCCCAAGAGGAGTAAAACTATCTTTGACCCACTGTGAAAACAAAACAACAAAACAAGTTAATATTACAAATATAAGCAAATGCAGGGATAAACCCTCATTTCTGTTAGTTATAGCGCATTATTGCTAAGAAACCTAGATTCTGGGTCTGGACACGATAGTTTTGTTTAGGTTTTCCTTCGATAAACCAGACTTGCATGATAACATTTGAATACTTATTTCACTTTTACTGTACTGGCTCTGTTTTTAACCATATTTTTATGATAAAAATAGTGTGGTTTGGAGCCAATATTTGTATTCGTTCTCATTGCCTAAAAGTGTTCTCCACGATAAAGCACTGAAAGCAATGACTAATGAGTTCCTGGAAATCATAACCTGAACACACACTTTTTTTTTTTTTTTTTTTACATTCAGTTATAAGCACATACAGATGGTCAAGAACTAGTTGATTCTACATATAGCTCTAACTTAGTCACAGCTTAAAGGTTAACTTACTTCTATTTTTTTCTTTTTTTGCCATGCCTGTAGCATGCAGAAGATCCTAGGCCAGGGATAGAACCCACCCCACAACAGAGACCCAAGCCACAGCAATAACAACACCGGATCCTTAACTGCTAAGCCACCAGGGAACTTCTGCTTAATTCTATTTTTTAGGAGAGACCTGGAATATTTCCTATCTATTCTCATGGAGAAGATACCTCTCAAGCACCTGCTGCTTATCCATTTTCCTTTAGAAAAGAGAGAACTTGGAAGGGACTTCCACAAGTTTTTTCTAAAACAAATGGACAGAGAAAGGATGGGAGGTAGAGGAGAGGGCATGATAATTCGCATCACGAGGCATCTCTGCAAACTCAACGGTGACCAGCAAGTGATTTGTGAGTTCCTGTACCCAAGGGAATTTTCTGTATGGAGGGTGCCTGGTAAAAGCCCAGAAGCTTTATAGCCTCAGGGCTTGGAGTAGTGGAATCTCAGTCTCTTTTTCTGGTGATTGTGATTCTATCCACTGATTGTTTGTATATCTCCCCTTCCACATGTTGAGTATGTAATATGTACTGAATGTAACACTTCGTGTCTTTTTAGTTCTTAATGTTCTCATTCTTTCCCACCTCCAAAGTTCTCCATGTGTCCACTGGGGTTCAGACTCTGACCCCTAAAACTACATATTTTGGAGCCTTTAAAAAATTTTTATTAAAGTGTAATTGATTTACAATGTTCCGTCAATTTCTGCTTTTGCTGTACAGCAGAAATTGACAGAACATTGTAAATATATAAATACACATGCACTTTTTCTCATATTATCTTCCATCGTGTTCTATCACAAGTGATTGAACGCAGTTCCCTGTGCTATACAGCAGGACCTCGTTGCTTATCCATTCTAAATGTAATAGTTTGCATCTGCTAACCCCTAACTCCCCGTCCATCCCATTCCTCTCGTCCCCCTCCCCCCTGACAACCACAAGTCTGTTCTCCATGTCTGTGAGTCTGTTTCTGTTCTGTAGGTAAGTTCATTTTTGGCCATATATTAGATTCCACATATAACTGATATAATATGGTATTTGTCCTTCTCTTTCTGACTTACTTCACTTAGTATGAGACTCTCTAGTTGCATCCATGTTGCTGCAAATGGCATTATTTCCTTTTTATGGCTGAATAGTATTCCATTGTGTATATGTACATCTTCTTAATCTATTCTTCTGTCGATGGACATGTAGGTTGTTCCCATGTCTTGGCTATTGTGAATAGTGCTGCTATGAACATATAGGTACATGTATTTTTTTTAATTGTAGTTTTGTCTGGATATATGCCAGGGGTGGGATTGCTGGACCATATGGTAGTTCTATATTTACTTTTCTGAGGAAACCTCAATACTATTTTCCACAATGCTTGTACCAATTTACATTCCCACCAACAGTATAGGAGGATACACTTTTCTCCACACCCTCCCCAGGATTTGCTACTTGTAGACTTATTAATGGAGACTTGAAGTCTTCTAATTGACTCTCCTTTAAATCTACAAAATTGTACTTTGAGTTTTTACTCTTCATTACTCTCAGAAAAGGTGAAACATTAAATTTCTGGGATTTCCACACTGATGTAGTAAGTCTTAAGATGAAACCACAAAATAGTACTTTCTTGTGCAATATGAGACTCTTGTAGCAAGAATCATAGGAGGTTATAAAATCAGACTTGGCTCACTAAGCACATACCAAGTTTGGTTGTCTAGAGTTCTAAAAACTTAGAACAAAGTTTCTCAAACAGGGGTTTGAAAAAATACTAAAAATCATTTTCAAAATTCTGTGTTTTGGATTCAACAATTAGCTAAAATAAAATTAGTAGAAGCTTAGTTTGCTATTCTGAGTGATTGTAGTTGAAGACCACCATCTGATTTTAGTGCTTACAGTTGCATTTTTCTCAACTTTCTTACTGGCACCAGAAAGTACCATGTCACTGTTGTGTGCTAATTAGAGAAAGAACAAAAGATAACTTAATTTAGAAATAATTGCTTCCTACTAAGTAAAGAACAAATTACATCATTAAGCATAATTTCAAACTGAAAAAACTTGGAAGGAAAATGGAATCTTCAAAAGGCCCACAGAGGTCTTGACATGTAAACCCTCTGTCTTGTGGATGCAACTTAATTTCCACAAAATATAATTTGTCACATAATCAGTTAATTTCAATTTTCATTTTCATTTTTATAATTTTATTTACATTGATTTGTCTGCTTTGATTTTATAGTGGTAGCACAATTGTGAGACAACAGAGTTGCTATTAATTTTTTGATATATGTACAGTTAATATAATAAAATTATAGTTAATATTAATGGTTCATGGATTTTTTTTCTTCACCTAAAAAGCTGTATTACTGAAATTCAAGAAACTCTGATCTAGGTGCACCAAATTCCCCAAAGTGATGGTAAACCAAACAGAAATGTTAACCACTTAAAAGTAATTCTCATTGGTAGGAAAACTGAATAATGAATAAAAAGATGTTTCAAAAAATGTTTAAATGATTTAAAAGAAAGGTCAGTCATTTATCATTGTCAGAAATTTCATCTTGCACAGCACTTTGTCAGTTGATTATATATATATATATATTTGATATATAAAGGTCATAGAAAATAAATTACTCTGAATTATGAAGCCAAGGAGTTATTAGCAATAACAACAAAAATAAACAGTCCCATGAAATTAGTTATTTGGAGCTCAGTTCTGTAAACACATACCGTGAGTGTGGAGGACATATAAATAGCAACCTGAGATGTCTTATTCATCACGTTACTTCAGTCTTCCATATCTTTATTACTTATTTATTTCTGCTTTATGATTGTCTTTCATAGAGAAACCTGATTTTTAACTTTTTAAGTTCACAGCAAAACATTTGGCTACAAGTTTCATTTACTAGCGGCAATTTTTTTTTTTTCTGGTGAGTGTTTCTCATGTTTGGAGGTGTCAGTGCTATTTTTCATATTTTCTCATATAATCTTAGGATATCAATACTGTGCCAATTCTGGAGTTCCCATCCATGGTGGCACAGCGGAAATGACTCCAATTAGGAACCATGACATTGCAGGTTCAATCCCTGGCCTCACACAGTGGGTTAAGGATCCGGCGTTGCCGTGAGCTGTGGTGTAGGTCGCAGACTCGGCTCAGATCCTGTGTTGCTGTGGCTGTGGCATAGGCCAGTGGCTACAGCTCCGATTAGACCCCTAGCCTGGGAACCTCCATATGCCGCAGGTGTGGCCCTCAAAAGACAAAAGACAAAAATAAATAAATAAATAAATAAATAAATAAATAAATAAATAAAATACTGCGCCAATTCCTTTTATTAATGGAAATTGAATTTTCCTGTGCAGCTCCTGGCAGGAAGTTCCTGTAGGAGAAAGAAATACAACTGCAGCCTTTCAGGCTTCCTAATGCCACGATCTCTCACATTCTGCTTCCTCAGAGACAGATTTCTTCTTTCTAACATGGCTTAGCTGGTCACTTTCAATGTAGCCCCACCTTCTCTGCTTCTCTGATATTAACTGAGTTTCTGAAGACTTCTGCGGCCAGCCCTGCTCACACAGGTCCCCCATCCATTGCTGCTAACATGATATAATTTCTCTACTTATCAATGAACCCTCATCTGCAGGAAGCATATTTTTCTGAAATATGTTGTTATTGGATCATCTTTTGACTTTCTTTGCTATTTTCCTCACCTTTTATGTGTGACTTCTGCCTGGTCTTGGCTGCTTTTGGTAGCTGTTACACTGATTTTCGAGATCATAGTTTAAATCTGCTCCTTCCTTTTGCCAAAACGGAGTTTGTGGATTCTCTTTATATTTCTAGTCTCTTGTTTGATTTCCAAGAGGAGAAGAGGGAAAATGCTAACACTTCCCTGGCAATAGCAGAGGTGCTTCTAAATCAAATTTAACCTGTTTCAACCTGAATTTATACAGTGCTTTTTTTTTTTTTTTTTAGAGACATTGAGACCAAACCAAACATGCATGGTGGCTGGAACGACACTGTCCAGAAGCAAAGTGTCTATAACACTGCATGCATGTTTGCAGAGAAAAAAAAGTTAAGTTAAAAACAACCTTGGAAATGATTGTTTAGAAATTATTCCATTAAATGTAAAAATAGAGAATTTGTTTATTTAAAATAACTGTATTTGGTGACACTGATGATTAGAAACTATTTTAGTAAGAGCAGGAAAAATTTACATGAGAAAACTAGATGAAATTATGCAGAGACCACTTTCTTTGAGTTTTCTCAAAGAAAGGGATAAGACAAAAGTTGTTATTGCTCCTTCTTTAATAAAATTTGCTGTAGACTAGTGTGGCCACATTTAAGATTGTAGCAGAAGTTTGTGGCTTTCAGAAGCAGTCTCACCAAGCTTCTACAATAAAATAGTTCATTTTAGAAAAATTTATTTTAATGAGATCTATATTTCAACATAAGGAAGGGAGAAACATATGCTTATAAAAATTCTAAGGCTGCCTGGGTCTTCTCTATGTAATATATAATGTAATGAAAATATCCAAGTGGAGTGTAATGCATAGAACAGACGGTGTCGACTTTGAATTTTAAAACATGAACTACAAGGAATGAAATTCTCTAGTATCTTGACAAAGCCAATTTTTGCTAGGTATTTTCTCTCCGACTGGAAAGGAAAATACAAAGATGATTTGAAGAAATGTTTCCTCTGGGTTTATGTGGGGGTGTGAATGTTTATATCCACCCCCCCAACAACTTCATATGTTAAAATCCTAAGCTCCAAAAGTAATGTGATGGTCTTACCAGATGGGGCCTTTGAGAGATGCTTAAATCATAAGGGTGGAATCCTTATGAATGGGGTCAGTGTCTTGTAAAAGAGGCTCCAGAAAATCTCTAGCCCCTTCTGCCATGTGAGGAGACAATGAGAAGTCAGCCACTTGGAAGCGGGCTCTCACCTGAAGATGTTGGCCCCTTGATCTCAGACTTCCAACCCCCAGGACTATGTGAAGTACATTTCTTTTTTTAAATTCTAAAAATTTTCTTGGAGTATAGTTGACTTCCAATGTTGTGTTAGTTTCAGGTGTACAGCAAAGTGAATCAGTTATACATATACTTATACTCAATCCCTTTCAGATTCTTTCCCCATACATTCATTTCCACTACAGAATGTTGAGTAGATTTCCCTGTGCTATATAGTAGGTCCCTGGTACTTATCAGTTTTGTATATAGCACTGTGTATATACCAATCCCAACCTCCCAATTTATTCCTCTCCTCAATGTTTCCCCTTGGGTAACTGTAAATTTGGTTTTGAAATTTTTGAGTTTGTTTCTATTTTGTGAGTAAATTCTTTTGTATCATTTTTATTAGATTCTACGTATTAGTTTTCTCGTGAGATATTTGTTTTTCTCTCTCTGACTTCCTTCACGTTGTATGATAATTTCTAGGTCCATCCATGTTGCTGCAAAGAAATGCATTTTGGTTGTTCATAAGCCACCCATTATTTGGCATTTTGTTCTAGCAACCCAAATGGACTACGGCAGTTTGTGTATGTTAATAATCAGCTAAATGGAAACCAATACTCATTCCTCTTCCAGCCACTTTCAGATATTTTGGAAAAGACATGTATTGGGCTATAGTTATTCTATAAATAATGTGAAGTATAATGAATAAAAATAGAATATATAACATACATTGTTATGAACTGAATGTTTGTGTCTCCTTCAAATTCATATTTTCAAATTCTAACCTCTAATATGATAGCATAAGGAAGAGATGCCTTTGGGAGATAATTAAGTCAGGAAAGCAGGGACTTCAGGAATGGGGCTAGTGCCCTTATCAGAGACCCCAGGGAGTTTTTTCATTTCTGTTTCCACTGCATGAGAAGACAACGAGAAGATGGAAAGTCAACAACCTGGAATATGATTCTCACCAGAATCTAGCCATGCTGGCACCCTGACCTCAGACTTCCAGCTTCCAGAAATGAGAGAAGTATTTTCTTCTTCATATGCCACCCAGACTATGACTGTTTTGTTATAGCAGCCTGAAGGACTAAAACATACAAGTTACTAATTATATTAAATGACACAATTCAGAAATGTTTTCATGTCAGTATATTTGAGAAATATTTTACACTCACACATACATAGGCACACACATTTAAATTCGTTGCCATGTAGTATTTTGTTTTATGAATGTATGTTAATTTATTTAACCAAATATCTATTTGTGGACATTTTAGTAATTTCCAAATTTTTCTAATTACATTTTTGTAATATAACCTTTCTTCTTGTATTTTTTCTTTTTAGAGCCACACCTGCAGCACATAGAAGTTCCCAGGCCTGGGATTGAATCCAAACTACAGCTGCCAGCCTACACCACAGTCACAGCAACTCAGAATCTGAGCCATGTCTGCAACCTACACCATAGCTCACGACAATGTGGGATCCTTAACCCACTGAGCAAGGCTAGGGATTGAACCCACATCCTCATGGATACTAGTTGATTTAGTTACCACTGAGCCACAACAGGAACTCCATCTCCTTGTATAAATATTTATGAAAGTTAAATTCCTTTAAGTGCATTCCTTGGTCAAATGGTGTATGTATTTGAGTTTTGGTAGATATTGCAAAGTTGTTCCATTATACTGTGTGAAAGGGTATTATTTTTGGCTGGAGCAAACAAGTGAGGTAGACATGAAAAAGAGATTAGATTTGTGAGAGACAGAGAAGGATCAGTGGGGGAGAAGAGTCAGCTCATGCAGGCCTTGTAGGCACTGTAAAGATTTTTATCATCTATCTTTTTAAACTTGCCAATCTGAGAAGTAAAAGAGGATTTCTTATTATATATGCAATTTCCATTCGTATGCTTTATTATGTAAATTGCCCATTTTGTCCATGTTTTTAAATCATGTTCTTCATCCCATTCTGTTTGATTCGTAAGACCATTTTTAAAAAATACTGGGATGGGAGTTCCTGTTGTGGCTCAGCGAAAATGAACTTGATTAGTATCCAAGAGGACGAAAGTTTGATCTCTGGCCTCACTCAGTGGGTTAAGGATCCTGTGTTGCTGTGAGCTGTGGTGTAGGTTACAGACATGGCTCTGATTCTATATAGGCCAGCAGCTGCAGCTTCAATTTAGCCCCCAGCCTGGGAACCTCCATATGCTGCAAGTGTAGCCCTAAAAAGACAACAACACAAAAATTGGGATTATGAGCTCTTTGTCTCCTCTGTCAGCACAAGTTTATTCTTTTTTTTTTTTCTTCTAAAGGATATTTTTTTTTTTTCTTTTTTGGCTGCCCCATGACATATGGAGTTCCCAGGCTGGGGATCAAATCCACATCCCTGCCACTGCAAAGACACTGTTGATCCCATTGCACCACAGCAGGACCTCCTTTCTAAAGGATCTTAAGAAGGCTTCTGCACTTGTGAATTACATCTAAAACATATCTTTATCAATTAATTAAAGAGAATTTCAGGCTTATTATTTGCTTTGCCATCTTTGTCAATCACAGTATCCTGTACTTAGAAAATCATTTTTAAATTTTTTAAAGGAAATTAACACACATATTTGCTAGATGCTTAGTCACTAATGAGGTTTAGACATTTTGGTTGTTATTTGTGGTAGGCAGAATGATACCCTGTCTCCCTCCCCACTGCCATATACTTAAAATCTCTGAATATATTACCTTATACAGTGAAAGAAACTATGCATTCATGATTAAGTTAAAGATTTTGAGTTGGAAGATCATTAATCCTAAAGGTGGTTATAAGAAGGATGACTCAGAGAAAGGCTATGACAGCAGATGCGGGAGGTCAGAAGGAGAGGTATTTGAAAGTGCTATGCTGTTGGCTTTGAAGATGGACAGGACAGCGGGGCCATGAGCCAAGGAATGCCAGTAGTCTCTAGAAGTTCCTGTAGAGCTTCCAGAAAGAACACAACCCTGTCAGCTCAATTTAGACTTCTGACCTCCAGAACTCTAAGATAATAAGTGTGTGTTATTTTGAGCACATGATACTAGGAAGCTAATATATTATTCTACTAATGACCTGTATTACTCTCTCCACTAACTTCTTGGTTGTCAGTTTCTTCATTTTTCAGGATGGGGCTTTTGTACTTCATTAGTCCCTTGATTCCTTTCAGAGAAAGCCCTTGGGGATTGTCTATTTTTTGTAATGAAGCAGAACTCAGATTTGTCACTCTCTTGACTTTCTCTCCTAGGGAGGGGACACCATAATCCCTCAGGGAATTTCTACCACATGTTAGTCTGGCTCTAATGTAAATTGCTTTTTCTGTTCTGCTCAGTTAATAAAAGCTGTGTATAAAAATGATCACAGAGGATGAGAAACTCTGCCAACTCAGCCTAAGTTCAGAAGAGGGTATCCTGGCCAGGCCAGGGCAGAGGAGTGGTACAGCCAGCAAAGACGGCTCTTTGTGGAAGCTCTGGACCCACACGGATTTCCTGGTCCTCCAAGGACTTTCACTGTGAGTACTCTGGCTGTGTGACATGGACTAATATCTCAAAGCCTCTAGTACAAGATTAGGAGGTTGCAGATGAAGATAATGGAACAGAACCCACATTTAGTGGATTCCAAGAGCTTGTTTTCTTACTTTTTATTTATTTATTTTTTTGGCTGTACCATGGTATGTAGAAGTTCCCAAGCCAGGGATTGAACCCAAACCACAGCAGTAACAACACCAGATCCTTAATCCACTGCACCACCGGGGAACTCCCCAAGAGCTCATTTGCATTGGCAGGTGATAGGTCTTGGGATGAGCCATCCACAGAAGCCCAATCCCCTTTGTGGTCTGTTTAAGGGTGACCAAGCAGCAGTTTGTCACTGTATAAAATGCATGACTCTTAGAGGGACTGAACATGCTACCTGGCCTCATTTGCACTATGAACTGAGATAAATGAATGCCTTGATACACTGTGTAGACAGATTATAACTACTGAAGCCCTGAGCAAATAAGCCGGAATATTCTTCAGATATCAATGAGACGGAGAATGCAAGTTTAAAAACCTGCATAAATACGATCATCTCATGATTGAAGATTTCAGCCTATAGTAATCAGAATACATGAAGAAAATCTGCATAGAATGAGGACTATCATTGAGAGAAGTTATATTCCTAGGACCAAGAGTAGATTTTTGGTTAAAATGAAATAATTATGAAGTCAAATACCAAAAAAAGTTGTACTTTTCCATGGAAAGCCTCATGGGATTTAGAATGAGTTTTCTATTTCACTGCTCATAGCTACACGTCCAAGATGTTCTTTCTGATTGGTCAGGAAAATTTGGCCCTGGCCCCCTATATGACTGCCCTGTGGAGCCAGGACTAGATGTATCTGTCTTGCTCTTTTCTGGCAGTTTCATGTGGTCTGACTGACTTGTACAGGCTGAATGTTTTCATGTTCCCATAAGTGTACTGAATGAATAAACAACTGGGCACACTAAGCTAGCCATTAATTTATACTGGGGAGCATCACAAAATATGGTAAAAAAAAAAAACCCACAAAACTATGATATTGTGCAACATGACTTCATTGCAGCTGATTTATGAGACATTTCACACTCTAATTGGGATAGTTAAATTTACTAACTTACTAGGTTTGACACAACTATGATTTTCTATTTCCTCTCATCTGTTGGACAAACTGTGTATTTCTCAAAGGAACAGTATGGGTTTCTTTGGTGCCTGGGCTCAGAGGCCACATTTGTGGTTGGTTAACATTTTGCCAAAAGCTTTGTTAAAATAAAATAGTTCATTCTCTCATCTGTGTGGAAATTCTGGGGGTGGGAAGAAGGAGCCCTTTCTTACTAGGGAAAATAACTAATTTTGCTTTGGTTTCAATACGGTATTCAGTTCTTATTTGACTCATGAACAATTCAATGTACACAGCTTACTCTGATGGGGATCATGTTTGGTTTTAGGGTATTGTGACTAGGAAATAGCATTAATAATTCTTTGAATATATTCTTTTCCATGATTAAAGAGCACATTATTTAAAGAATTTGTCATCTTTCTGTTCAGTGTTTATTTACCAAGCAATAATGGTTAGGGGAGCTTCATCCAATCCTAAACCAGAGTAAACAGTGTTTTCTGAGGGTAATCAGTTGTCTGGGGAGTCCATCAGCTACCATTCAATGTGCTAAGGAAACATCTTCCCCTTTCTCATCATTTCATCATATTAATATCACCTCCTTTCAGTGTTTATGAAGCTTGCACAGCTTGGCTTCAAGTACTGGATGTCCTTAACCAATTAAGCAGCACTCTTACCCTTACAGAAGAATCTCAAGAAAATGCTCACCAATACCTGCCCTGAGAACTCTTGCAGGAAAGGCAGGGTGGTGTGGAGCAAAGAGCACCAAAATAGGAGGCCAAAGGGCAAGGGTCTTTCCTCACTCTTTTCCAAGTGGTGTGATCCTGCATGCATCTCTTTTCAAGGAAAGTGGTGGTAACATGTCTGGCCAGCTAATCCTAGGTGCGATGTGTGACAAAAATTAAATCAAGAATGTGGAAGTGCTTTGTAGGCTATCATGTGTTGGGCAAACACAAGGTGTTACTGGTATTGGATTCCATGGTGACCCTGCCCTGAATAATCTGAGTCTCTTCACGCTGCCAACATCTGCACCTGCTCTCTCCCCATCAGAGCAGCAGAGCTCCCTCCTTGGCAGCATGAAGACAGAGTCATCCTCAAAACTGGTGTTTTCCACTCAAAATGGCCCATTCATCCTACCTCCTCCAGCTTCCATCTGCTGTGTGCAGACACCACCACCCTAGGGAGGCGACCCAGTTACCTCGCCACACACAGAGCTCTCCTCCCCAAGCACACACACCCAGGACACACGAGTGTAACTTTGCTCCCCTTTTCAGCAGAGCCATCAAACACAACTCATTGTCCTTGCCCTCCACCCACGGTTTGCTCTTTCCTGCTGCCCCCTTTTCTGTATTGCCCCATAATAATGTTCCCATGTCCTGGAGGCGTCAGTATAATTTCTCTTTCATGATCAGTGTTCTCAGATGTAACTTACTATGACTCAGTATGAACTCAAGTACTTCTAACGGTGTTATTTACACATTTGAAATTGGTGTTGATAATGCCGAAAAAGGATTGAGTTAGTTTTTTCACATTGTTCAGTTCCCAGAAAGGCCCTAAAGGTGAAATTAATTGCAGAGAAGATGGAAGGGGAGTTCAGAAGAGACCTAAGAAAATGGAATCGTGGGAGAGAGAGAGAGCACAGCTTCCAGGAAGGGTTAGAACCACTGGAATTATTTGGGCCTAAAGGCAAAATATGCAAAATACTAGCCAGCTGTTCTCCATCTCCACCAAAGGAGGAAACAAGGAAATGTTTAAAAATGTAGCGAGAGGGATTTAGGTTAGATATCAAGAAGAATTTCTTAATAAATATTGCAAGGGTTTACAAAGGAAATTTGTGGAATTTCCTTCTGTGGCAATATTTCCATATTAGGATGGATTCTACTTGTGTAGGGTGGTTTAAATAAAGTACTTCAAATTTTTTCTCAAATGTCTGTACATTTGTAGCTATTTGGCCCAATTGCCAAATAGATTGGACCTGCAGTAAATATCTCTAACTCATGATTGTCTTGGTATCTTTAAACATCTCTAGGGGAGATGCTTTTAAAATACTGCCTTCTATTCTTATTACGTGACTGTAATGTCTTCTCACATCATGGGAGGACATAAATCAGAACTGACAGACCGATTGAGAGCCAACTCTGGGGCCAGGCTCCCCCTGTTAGAATCATGGCTCCACCATTTGTGCCCTTGGGGAGCTCACTACACTCCTCTGTGCCTCAGTTTCCTTCTCTGTAAAATGAGGATAGTGATGATACATACTTGGTAAGGTACTTGTGAGGAACACATAAGTTAATACAGGTGAAGTCCTTAGAGCAATGCCTGACATCAAGCAAGTGCGATATAAATGCTAGCATTTCTTTCTTTCTTTCTTTCTTTCTTTCTTTCTTTGTCTTTCTTTCTTTCTTTCTTTCTTTCTTTCTTTCTTTCTTTCTTTCTTTCTTTCTCTCTCTCTCTCTCTCTCTCTTTCTTTCTTTTTTCTCCTTCCCTCCCTCCTTCCTTCCTTCTTTCTTCCTTTGTCTTTTGTGTTTTTAGGGCCACACCTGTGGCATATGGTAGTTCCCAGCCTAGGGGTCCAATCACAGCTGTATCTATAGCTGCAGGCCTGCACCACAGCCACAGCAATGCGGGATCTGAGTGGCATCAGCGACCTACACCTCAGCTCATGGCAATGCCAGATCCTTAACCCACTAGCAAGGCCAGGGACTGAACCCGAGTCCTTGTGGATGCTAGTCAGATTCGTTAACCACCGAGCCACATTGGGAACTCTGATGTTAGCAATTCTTACTTGGAGCCCATTAATAATCCTTCTTCTGTGCTATATTCCTTTTCTATAATATGCTACAGTAACTTCAAACATTCTAACACCAGATCTTCAAAGATATATCAGTGGGGGTTTGGCATTGTACATATACACACTGTTGTATATGGAATGGATGGTCAATGGGGACCTGCTGTATAACACAGGGAACTCTACTCAATATTCTGTGATAACCTATATGGAAAAAGAATCTGAAAGAAAATGGATATGTGTATATGTGTAACAGAATCACTTTGTCATACAGCAGAAATTATCACAGCATTGTACATCAACTCCAATAAAACTTAGAAAATAAAAAATAGATATATTTATTGAAAGGAATATTTTTTTTGGAATGATACTCTCTCACACAGTCATTATTTTCCAATTCCCCAGGCAAAAAAGAAAATTCATATCGCTTAGAAATTTCAAAAAGATTTTTAGGCAGGCGTAATACTCTATTAAGCAGAGTCATTGTTTTTTCTGCTTCTCAAGCTTTCTGATATACATTTTTCTAACACAAAAAGGATTTTTACTTTCTGAATTTCTCATTTTAATCTTTATATTTCTGAGGAAATATACGGCCCTGTAGTAAGTCACAAGTGTCTAATTTCTTAGCATCAGAAAAAGCCCCAAACTGAAAAGGCTTCCTCAGGAGACCTAAGTGTTCAGGTACATGCAGAAGTGGCTAGAATTTTGCAGAAGTTCATTTTACATGTGGATGGCTCCTGACATAGCTCCTCTCACGAAGTTGCTGGTGCTAACATTTGGCCATTTTCATTAAACATCTCATTGTTTCTTCTGCTCAGGTTGAGATCGGTTCCTGGCAGGACAGCTATAGCAGGAATATACTAAGTTGCTACCACACAGAAATGCCTTTCCTTCCTCCTGAGATTGCATAAAAGCCTCTCTGGCCCTTTATTGGCACTTTTTATCATAGGTATTCCTGTGTTATTTGAGGAAAAAGGACAACTGGATGAAACAAAGCTTTCTGGTGTTTTCTCCTTTGTAGCATAACATCATAAAGCAAAAGAGAATGTCCTATACAGGTCATTCAGTGAAGACAAAACACTGTGATCTGATCGACTTAATAGTTGAGAAACAGTGTAGCTTCCTTCGTTCCAGTATTTAAGGGGCACCTAGGATGTATTATTCAGACCTGTTATATAAAGATGACCAGAGCAAAGACCCTACTTTTAAGGAGCTCACGGTCTAGTGAGGGAGACAGAAGAATGAATGATTACGATGTTCTCTGATACACACATACAGGGATAGGATGTGGCTCAGGCAAGTCTGTGAACACAGCATAGGGGAACATAGCAACTTATCTACACAGTGCAAGGCATAGGTGAGGCACAGGAGATGACCTGTGAGTGAAACCCTCAAAACCAAAGATAGACTTTGCAGGAAGACAAGACGAGAAAGGACTGCCTAGGCAGAGGAGAAGAGAACCTTCAGACATGAAGGCATGAAGGAGGAAGTTGTGCTCAGACACAAAGTCCTGGATAGTCCAGAGCTTGGGGTAAAAGTGAGGTGGCATTGATAAGACCAGAGGATAGACAAATGGCATTGTCTGTATAAGAAGGAAATTGATCTTTATCCTCTAGACTCGTTTTTCCTAACATGTCTGAGTTTCTTACATGCATTTGTACACTGGATTGCTGGTATTTCTGGTGACAGACAAGAGAAGTGAATGTGCATCCAAATGTATGGCAGATCTTTTGGGGGGACAGTTTGAGTAGAACTGCATCCCGCCTTGATTATACAAAGAAGGAAAAGTTCCTTCATGTTCCACAGACAGGTGTTTTTTTGGCCCGGCTTGTCAGGTCCCTAGTCTTCTTAGCAACCCACCCCTGCTCCAACATCTTAGGATCACCCCAATTCAGGATTCTGTGTGATAGAGGTCACCATCACAGAGTTATCCCTGGCGAGCCAATAAAGCAAAACGTGTGCATGCTGCCTCCAATTCAGCAACACACCTGTGACAATGACCAGTTAGGAAAATGACTTAGACTCATTCTGAAGAATCCATTGCAATTAAGCAGGAGTGTGACAAGAACACATTTGTGCTTTAGGAACTTAATCCCAGAGGAGGGATCATCCAGATACGTCATGGTCAGAGCTTTATCTTAGGGGTGAGGATGGAGAGTAGTGTATTTATAAATGTATATGTATAAAAAAAATAATTTGAAAAGGTAGTACAGCACTGGGGATGGAGCACATAGGCCCTGGAGTTAATCAGCTTGGGTCTGAGTTGTTACTCCTCTAGTTACCTGTTATATGATGTTATATAACATCTTTCTACCTTAGTTTTCTCAGCTGTAAAAGGGGAATTATGATAGTACCTGCTTCTGAGAGTCACTGTGTGGGTTAAGTGATATATATATAAAGCAATTAAAATAGTATCTGGCACAACATGAGTGCTTAATAAGTGTTAGTATTATGATACTGGAAAGTATGATTTTACTAGAAGAAGAAAATTGATAGGATATAGGAAATGATTGATAGGATAAAGGGAAATGAAAAAAGGGGAGAGGAATAACAGGAGCAACTGGACTATGGGTTGATTGCCTGATAGTCCAGGGTGAGGATCTGGGGAAGGTCATGAAAGAACAAATACTCTCAGGGAAGTTTGAGGAAGTTTCGAAGTTTGAGCAAGTTTGAGGAAGTTGTGATATATTTGTATATTGAGAGGTCAAGTAGTTGGATATCTATGAGTTTGGGGTTCTTAAGAAAGACTGGGCTGCGGATATAGATTTGGGGAACCATCAGCCTATGGGTGAAAGCTGGGGCCACGGGGGTAGAAGAGATTGCCAGGGAGAGCAAGGAAAAGAGAGTCATTGATCTTTAAGGCAATTACTGAATGGAGTTCCCATCGTGGCGCAGTGGTTAACGAATCCGACTAGGAACCATGAGGTTGCGGGTTCGATCCCTGGCCTTGCTCTGTGGGTTAAGGATCCGGCGTTGCCGTGAGCTGTGGTGTAGGTTGCAGACGTGGCTTGGGTCCCACGTTGCTGTGGCTCTGGCATAGGCGGGTGGCTGCAGCTCCAATTAGACACCTAGCCTGGGAACCTCCATATGCCGTGAGAGCAGCCCAAGAAATGGCAAAAAGACAAAAACAAAACAAAAACAAAAACAACAATTACTGAAAATATTCAGATAACTTTCTCTTTTCGCCTCTTTTTTTTTTAGAGTCACACCTCTGGCATATGGAAGTTAGGCTAGGGGTCGAATTGGAGCTGCAGCTGCCTGCCTATGCCACAAACACAGCAATGTAGAATCTGAGCTGCACCAGTGAGCTACACCACAGCTCATGGCAACACCAGATCCTTCACCTACTGAGTGAGTCCAGGGAATGAACCCATATCTTCATGGATACTAGTTGGGTTCATTAACTGCTCAGCCTGTGAGTGATAATGCAAGTAAAACATGATTTTTGTACAAAATTCTGAGCACTTTCTTAACATTCCTTTCTTCAGGAAAAAAAAAAAAAATTATGTGCTTTTTCACTAGCAGCCTTTGCTCTGAAAAGAAAATGTTCTTGAGTCATCCCTCACTGGGGCTTCGAACGCAGGACAAATGTAAAATACCTTCTGCTCTGTTGTCTTCAATGAAGGCCAAACAAAAGTAATCGGCTTGAATCCACCCCTCATTAGATGAAAGCCCAGCTGTGTTCCTGTCCAGACAGGGAGCCGGGAGCCAAGCGGCAGGGGGATGCACTGCTTACTCTGTGATAGAGGAAGAATACTGGGGCTCTTTGTGCTGCTGACACTTTGGCAGGGCAGGCTGGTATTAGAAGAGAAAGCCTGTGATTACTTCAAGTACAGACATTTTCCCTGCAGTGGCCTTACTGTGCAGCTTGGAAGTTAAACTGCTAAGTGACCACCATGGCCCTCTCAGGGCGCCACCTCCCCCCAGGCCACCTCGGATGCAGCAGCCCAGCCCATGGAGGGAAGGGAGCTGCTCCATGCCCTCCTCACTGCGCAAGAGCACTGAGGCCCAGGAACAACAGCCCCTTCTGCAGGAAGACTATTCTGCAAGGCTTTCCACAGTGATCGGTACCTGGGCCCTGGGCCCTCTCGCTCTGCCTTCTCCAGGGCCCTGTATGGATCTGGAAGGCAGGGGAGGGTCAGCCAACCAGCAGACTCAGCATGGGTCCAGGACACCAACAAAGCTGGGCCACCAACCCCACGCCAGTAAGAGAAGTCAAACTCCAATCCATGAACTCATCCAGCTTCTGCAGTCAAAACATCTAGAAAGAAGCTACTCTGATTTCAGCACTCCTTGCAAGTTGTGTTTCACTCTTTAGGTATTGTTCTAAATTGCTGGTGGAGAAGACCTCATAATATTTTCAATGCTAAGAGCCTCTAAAGTTAGCCATCCAACCCAGAGCAAGTCATCAGTGTCAGTACCATGGGGTGGGATGTGGGGATCTGGTAAGATCTATTCCTCACTTATTTGTAAAATTATATCCATTTCTCTTGCATTTGGGGAAAAGGAAAGGACTTGCTGTTCTCTTTCCAGATCCTTAGTTGGTTTATACATTTAGTTGACCTCCTCTGCTGGGACAAGGGATAGAGATTTATGACCTATTCCTTTTGAATAGGAATTTTATCCCCTGCTGCCTGCCTTATATCCAGCGTTACGTTCAGGCACTTATCTTCAGTAACTTCTTCTGCTGATCTGCTCTGCTATTGCTCACAGACCTAGTATTTCATGGACTTTTATGCTGACGACTCCTTAATACTACATGAAGTTACCCTGTGTTCTTTTGCGTGTGCTTTGTCTAATTGCTGTTAAACCCTGCAGAAGGTTACTGTTTATCACAAATCATACCAGGCGAGGCCAACACATTCTGAACTCTCTTCTTGAACTTCCAGAAAATCTGCATGAGTGTGTAAAGTTAAAACAAAACAAGAAACATGGCCAGTCTGAACATGACTGCTAAACCCTGAAAGAGTCTGGCTCTTGGCCAGAAGTTACTGTATAGGAAACCTCAAATTTCCCCACCCACCGTTTTTCCTTGCCTTTCCTGGGGTTTTAGATTGCAGAACCATTACAATGTCATCACGCAGAGCTCCTGGCAGGTTAGTTAGAGGAAGCTACTTAAATTCTGACAGTTTCACCCTACATGTACCATCCACAATTTCAGACCATCCTCTTTCCACACTTCCCCCTTCCCTTTCTATTTTTCTACACTCCCTCCCCTACCAACATGTTCCTCTTAGAGAGACCAAGACAGAAAGAAAGAAAAAAAAAAACCCAAACAAACAGAAAAACAAACACTGACCTCTAAGTAGGGTCTTCGAGTTTTCTTACTCGTCAACATTGTAGGAAAAAAAGAAATCGACAGAACACCTCCTCCATCCTTTTCAACCCTCCCCTACTACTGGAATTGGACTGATTTCCAGCTCTGAAAAGGCTTCAGAGAATACTCACAAACTCTGAGAACATGAGTAGGAGAATTTTGATAGATTAAGAACAAATGTTAACACTCAAACCATTCCAAGACTGTTCTGCTCTTTCCTTGGAAGAATTCAGTTGAGCTGCCTTTAAAAGACACAACTGGATGTGTAACATCCTGGAGGATTTAGGATATTTTAAAGGAGAGGGAGCGGTACTAAGGCTTTCCTAGTCACTTTCCAGAATAAGCCTCTCCTTTAACCAGAAAGGGGTGCCTCCTGCAGCTAACGTGGGAAAACTAATCCTTAGAAAGCAAACACCTTGGAAAGAAAAGCTTTAATGCCTGTAATTAATTCATGTTGCTTGTTGTAATCTAAGTGAGAGCTGACCGAACACTGTGTGTGTATCTATAAAAGAAGAATTGGGTAGAATGAGCCCCCTCCTTTTTTTTTTTTTTATGAGGCGTTAAAATGAATTATAGGAAGAATTGTTGCACTCCCAGAAAAGATTAATTTGGGAAACATTTCTTTTGACACATTGCTCATAATTAAAGTAATCCTTCATTTTCTCTGTTTTCTTTAAGTAAAAACTTGTGGCTTTATTTAACCTTCCATCAATTAACTCTCTCAAAAGAAAATAACCGTGAGCCCCATAAACACACACTTAATTCACTATTGACAGAGAAGAGAAGCAATGGCTGTTCCTCCACTGCAGGGATTCAGCATTATTGCAGCCCCAAGTCAGGGGCCTTGTCAGGGACCAACCTCCAGTTTCCTGCTCTTACTGACAGGAGTTTTGACTTTGAAGTTCTCTTCACAAGTCCACCAATGCCCAGAGCCATATAATTCTATTAAAACCATGCTGTTAGGAATGTTTGTCCCAGAACAGTCTTCATTCAACAAATATGTCTTGATAGCCTCCATGCTAGGAAATGAGAGCACAATAGTGAGGAAAATAAACATGATTGCTTCCTTCATGGGCATATAAACTGATGGGGAAGAAAGACATTAACTAAGTAACCAAGATAATTATAGAACAGCAAAAAAAAAAAAAAAAAAAAAGAATTATAAAGAAAAATATTAAGTGCTATGAAAGTGCCTTATTAGGGGACCTGATGTATGTATGTATGCATGTATCTACCTACCTACCTACCTACCTATTGGGTAGGGGGTGTCGGGGGGAGTTTGTCAGATCAGAAATGTCCTTCCTAAAGAAATGATTGAATTAAAATGCAAAGGATTACTGGTATGTTCATAGGATGGTATAATGTTCAATCTAGCAGCTAAAAATAAATGAGCAGAAACAACATGTATCAGAATGGATGGCCCTCTAAATTATGTTGTTTGGGGAAAAATCTCTCCCTGATTCTGGGTGGGTCAGGTCTAATCAGATGAACCCTTTCAAAAGAGGTTCTAGAAGACAGAGAGATAGCAGAGAGATTTTTCTCAGTAGCCTTGAAAACAAACTGTGGCTGTGGAGAGGCCATGTGTCAGACAAGTGCAGGTGGCCTCTGAAAGCTGAACATGATCCCCAACCACAAACCAGCAAGAAAACAGGGACCTTAGCCTGCCACCACAAAGAAATGAATTCTGCCAATAAGGGGGCAGCTTAGGAGAGGACCCTGGGTCTCAGATGAGGCTTATGGCCTCAAGTGACTCTTGATTTCAGCCTTGGAATGTCTTGAACAGAGAATCTAGTCACGTTGTGCCCAAGCTCCTGACCCACAAATACTGAGATGATAACTCTGCCTTGTATAAAACTTCTAAGTGTGTGGCGGTTTGTTACAAAGTGGTAGAAAATAAATACAACCACTGACATAAATGCTAGGCAAATGCACAGGCTCACAAGATGAGGGATAGGAAGGGGCACAGTGGCCATCTTGGTCAGCTCCCTCACAGAGACTGCAAGGTCTGCAGGGCTGATGTGAACTCCTTTATTGCTTTCATTCTTTAAACTCCAGGATCTGCTGTTGTGCCAGATCAATATATTCTATTGACTTTCCATCAGCAGCATTGGATGCAAGAAAATAGTGAAACGGTTTCTTCAAAATTTCTATGGGAAAATAATTTCAAACCAAGAATGCAAACTAATATTAAGATTTATAAGGATTCATGAAGTTTACTACCTATAGAATTTCAAAAAGAATTTCTAGAGGATAGGTTATAGCAAATTTTAAAAAATTAGTATAAGGAAAAGCTACGAATTAAAAAAATAATAATAATTGAGCAAGGAAAACTGTAAAACTTATAGTTAAGTCCAAATAGTATTTGATTACTTTAACAGAGAGTAACTGGCAATTAAAATTCCAGATATGCTCAAGAAAGAAGTGAGAAGAAGGGTGGAAATGTGTAGGGGGGTTGTGGGTTTGTAAAGACTATACTTATTAATTCATTCTCGCTGTTGCTCAATAAACATGCCTCTGAATAGTGTCCTTTTATCTCTTATTCTAAAGACCCCATGGAAACACAGTAACTGAAGTGGAGATATTGAGAGCAATTATGTTTAGGTAATTCAAACCAAGACACAACCAAAAATCTTTACATGTATCTTCTCAATATCTCAAATCAAAGGCAATTTTGAATTTCTCTTTACTTTGTTTTAATTATCCCCATGGTATTTCCTCAGTTTCCCAAATCATTTGGCAAAGGCAAAGACTGTATTTAAGCATGTTTATAACAAGATGTGGCTCTGGTTCAAATTTATCTTTACTCTCCTGCCTGCACTTCTTTGCATTTCAACCTTTATCTACCGTACCCTTGCCGATTTAATTTCAAATTATTTATAATTGGAACTGAACACTACACAAATTTGGGGTACTGTGAATATAATTTACTGGGACCAGCTGGGGAGCCAAAACTTGGATCAGTTTGTAAATGTTAGTGGGAATACCTAGATGTAAATTATTGATAGTCTAATCTGATCTATTAATTGACGGTTTTTCACAGAATTACCACCACTTCTTAAAGTTCTTATTACTGTCATCCATCATTTCCAGAAAAGAAGAAAAACGTGTTAAAAAGCATTTACTTTCATCAAATGGCATGGTTTCTGTGATTTTTCTATTATTATATGTAAAAACTCAATTTCTGATCTCCCTATGACATTATTAGTTTTATCAACTAAATACTGATGTTTTTATAATGGCATAAGAAAGCAATTTTTAAAGTTGTGTTCAAATTGTGTCAGCTTTTGTCATGAGATGTGTCATACGGCTGTTAGAAAATGACTTGGAAAAGTGATCCGCTTAGCATCTCTTCCTGTACAAGGGTTTGGAGATCAAGAGTTGCAATCGCTCTGGAGCTCACAGATTGGATGGGTACTAAAAGGAAGAGCAGCACTTTTGTGAATATCTAGCTACCTCTGACTTCATAAATGATTCTGAAATAAGAGTCATGGGAACACTTTGGCCTGGGGCAGGATGGGGGGTGAAGAGAGAGATGATCCTTTTTCCTTCTATGTCTGCCTCGCCCCTGTGTACATGCCCTTGTTTCTGCCGACAACTTGTTCTTTGTGACAGCTGCTCACACTTGGATCTTGAAGACTAAAGCTAAAGAATTCCACTGGGCATTCTGGAATAGATTATTATTGGCCTTTATGCCCCCTAAGAAGTTCCCTTTCAGCAAAATATCTCTTGCTGAAGATCAGGCTGTTGTATATAGCAGTGAAAAAACATTGCACTAGGAGTCAAAATCCTAGGTACTAGTCACAAACATTTTATTGCTAATCTAATCCTTGAGCTACTTTTTTAAAGGCCTAGACAGGCAACAGAAATTTTTAAGGCTGCACATGTAATTTATGAGTACTAGAAGAAGACAGTCAAAACTCTCCCATCCTCTACTTTTTTTTATATTAATGAAAAAAGGCTAGTATTGAATTATTTATTTGACACTACTTGGTTCGCTCTCATAGGGCTAATTACATCCTCCATGACTCCTTTCTGCTTACTTGCTGTGGGGCTTTCAGCAGGCTGTGCGGGACAGCCTGTTTCTACTGCTAGGCCCAGAAAACTCAAACATAGAGAACCACCTGTTTTCATTCATTAGATGTACTGTAATTTAAACTATTGTAAAATGAAGAAAGCTAAACTCATGTACCATTGTAATTAAAAGAAAAATCAAAATCCGATGGAAATATTTTGATTTTGAGTGTTCTGCGTTGCTGTACTAATATTGCATCTCTCTGAAGTTGGCCATTAGCATCCAGAAAGAAACAAGAAAATAGTTATTATCATTACTTATTAGGTAAAAAAACCCCTCAGCTTATGTTCACAAACTTGGTTACTACGTTACACCATTATATTTTGATTAATCTATCTCACAAGCCTGAGTCTGAGCCCTGGATGGCCGTCCCATCCCAGTATGTACCAACCACAACTTGAGGACTGATGACATATGAACCATCATAGAAGATGCTGGAAAAATGGAAAATATTACTTGTGATGGTAAAGGCCAAGAGATGAAAAACTTATTAAAAATATTGAAATAAATAAAATTAAGTGGCAGGTAGAAATTAAGACTTTTTTTTTAAGTTTGGGTGATATGTATGCAATCATCAGTGGGACCTTTATTTCTTTTTCTTTTAATATGGAATGCTTCCCTCATCCCCATGTCATCCATGCACACTGGCCATGTTAATCTTTGAATCATTCCAATTTTAGTATATGTGCTGCTGAAGCAAGCACAGTGGGACATTTATTTTAACTGGAATAGGAAGTGCTACCAGCATAGGCATTTTTAATGGATGAAGATGGTTGATACACAGATACTCATGTAAGGTTTGGTATATTATCATCCCCCTAAGAAATGTAAGTGAACCAGCAAACTTTTCTTTTCTTGACATTGGTTTTATTTTTGGTCACCATAAGTTATGAGTAAACTGATTCTTTAAAAAAATAAAATAAAATAAAATCTGGGAGGTGCCTTTGTGGCTCAGCAGAAACGAATCAGACTAGTATCCATGAGGCTGCAGGTTTGATCCCTGGCCTCGCTCAGTGGGTTAAGGATCTGATGTTGCTGTGAGCTGTGGTGTAGGTCGCAGATGTGGCTCAGATCTGGCAGTGCTGTGGCTGCGGTGTAGGCCTGCAACTATAGCTCCGATTTGACCCCTAGCCTGGGAACCTCCATGTGCTGCAGGTGTGGCCCTGAAAGACAAATAAATAAATAATTAAATAATAAATAAATAAAATCTGAGTCACAAGGTAATAATGGCATGAAAAGACCTGTACCCATTTCTAAGCTCCTTTGAAGGAGGAGGGTGAAGTGGTCAAGGGCAGAACCAGGGCTGGGTCACAGAAGGGACCCCCTTCTTTTCCCCTTTCTTTCCTCCTCCTTCCTGTGTGACTAGCTTCATAATTGAGGACATTTCTGTGTGCAAAAAGGAGCTAATCATTTAGGGATCAAAATACTTTTGAACTGCAAGGGAGCAGATCTGAGCTTTGCTCAGTCAGTCCACCGGTCAGCCGTTAAATACTGGCCACAAGTTTAGAGGCAGGTGAGAAATGCAGGCAAGAAGGGACAATTTAGGGGAGGGTAAGTCAAGGGCTTTTGTTCTAACCAGTAGAGGGATGAGGTGGGTGCTGAAGAGGTTTGGAGCAACCCTTGTCTGGGATTGTGGAACTGGGCAAGACAGTCATGTTTAGGGGAAATTTCACTTGGCATCTGGCCATGGTTATTTTGGGCACAACCATGCTAGGCTTTTCAATCAGAGTGAGTAACTTCCCTGTAGAATTTATTATCTGTAAAGCAATCATAATTGCTTGTCTGGGGGATATACAGAGAGGAAGATGATCCAAGCTGCTTAAGTACCTAACAAAGACTTCTGTCACTTTTACTTCCCTCACTGTTTGAATTTGCAGGTTTCTACCTGCTTCCATTTATGATAACACAGAGAAAAACAGCTCAAGTTCTTAAAATGAATAAAGTAGCTTGAATGTAATACTGATTTTATTTGAATACTTATTTTCAACCATTTAGCTCCCTTTGGCGATCATTCCTCTGAGGAAAAGAGATGACAGCAAAGAAGGGCCTCCAGTTTTAACCGGTTTACCTATTTGCTTTTGTCTGAGCCTGTGGTTTGTCCTGACACAATGCACAAATACATGGAGAGAGATTCTTGGGGAAAGACAAGTAGGAAAACTGCTATTTATTTGTAAAGGGCAGTTGACATTATGCGTCTTTTGTGTTGTGGGGAGACACATTGATCCAGTATGCTGAAGAAACATGATTCTGTAGAATTAGTATTTCACAGAGCAAATAAAAATGTCATTTCAAAGTCTGGCTTTTTTTTTTTTTTTTTTTTTTTTTTGGTGTTTTATAGCAGCACCTGCAGCATATGGAAGTTCCCAGGCTGGGGGTCGAATCTGAGCTGCAGCTGCAGGCTTACACCACAGCCACAGCAATGCCAGATCCAAGCCATGTCTGCCACCTACACCACCCTGGGGGCAATGCTGGATCCTTAACCCACTGAGAAGGCCAGGGATCGAACCTGCATCTTCATGAATACTAGTTGGGTTCATAACCGCTGAGCCATAACAGGAACTTCAAAGTCTGGCATTTTGATAATTAAGGGTTCTTTACCTCAATAAATGAATTTTTCTTTAAAAAAATTATTAAACTGATAATGACTTTCTTATCTTTTCAGTTCACTTATATGTATAATGGGAAGAGTTACCATCTATTTAGCTTTAGTGCGACTTGGGTCCTTTGCAGAACTTTACATACTGATTTTCTCTGCGCTATTTCCTCTGAAAGTATTTATCAGAAGATTTTGGGTTGTTAATTAATCTGCCTCTTTCTGCTCTATGCCTGAGAATGAGATTCTCAAAGGAACATCCAAGTTCCTTCTGCATTGGGGTAATCTGCACAATTTCTTCAATGCAGATTCCTGGGCCATCATCCACATCTATAGAATCATATTTTCTGAGCGTGAGGCCCAGAATTTTGCATTTTTAGTAAACTCATCAGATGATGCACACTAGAATTTCAAAATTCTATCACAGTGGGAAAATATATTGTCCAGGGAATAGCAGCTTTAATGTAAAAGTAGGGCATGAGCTTTTTTTTCAAGGGAATACACTCATGCTTCAAGAAGAAATTTTATTAACTTGCACACTAAAAATGTACATTTCCGGAGTTCCCGTCGTGGCGCAGTGGTTAACGAATCCGACTAGGAACCATGAGGTTGCGGGTTCCATCCCTGCCCTTGCTCAGTGGGTTAACGATCTGGCGTTGCCGTGAGCTGTGGTGTAGGTTGCAGACGTGGCTCGGATCCCGCGTTGCTGTGGCTCTGGCGTAGGCCGGTGGCTACAGCTCCGATTGGACCCCTAGCCTGGGAACCTCCATATGCCGCTGGAGCGGCCCAAGAAATAGCAACAACAACAACAAAAAGACAAAAGACAAAAAAAAAAAAAAAAAAAAGTACATTTCCAATAGTATTTAGTAGGGAGCACTTATTATACTGGTAATTTACTGGCAGGATTAACTGAACTGGGCTATATGCTTAACGTAGGAATGCATACTTTCCCTTATGGGAGGTTTAAATGTGACAAAATGTTACTATATTGCATGAGCAGCCACAGAGATTGGCATTCCTGTGAATGTGCGTCACAGGAGGCTTTTCTGTCCCATTGCGCCATGCAAAAGCAGGACTCAGCAACATCCTGGTCCTATAATTATTAAATGTACAATTGCTTGTATCTGACAACTAACAGAGCTTGATGATAACACTTCAGTAGCTTGATATGGCACTCTCTAAACTTTTGTTAATGACTTATTATATTATCAAGACTTTCAAAAATGTCTATCAAAGCAGGAACTTTGAAATAGGTCACACAGAGACAAATATCAGCACTGAAATGGACTACAACTTGCCTTCTCAGTGCTTATGGTAAGAGCAGTCATTCCAGCCCCAGCTGCCTGTTTTAATCACTCATAGAGCTTCCTAATGAACACCCATATCTAAGCCTTGCCCCAGAACTTCTGATTTTATTATGCGGTGGTGGAAGAACTGGAAAAGAACACCTTCCATCCTGGAAGGCTGAAGAGAAGTACATTTTGAGAAAAAAATGGGCTGACATAAAATGTTTAATAGATAAACCACGACATTTACTAGCACCTTCTGTTAATGAAGATTATAGTGTCTGAAATTTCCCTGGTGGCTCAGCGGGTTAAGAATCCATCACTGTTACTGCTCTGGCTCAGGTCACTGTTGCAGTGTGAGAATGGGAAGGGAGCCATCATCAAAATATGATTTCAAGACTTGCCTTGAAGTATGAGGATGATTGGGTTTTGGTGATGTGGAGAAGAAGAAGCCAAAGCCTGAAGGGGGAGGTGGAGCTATAGCTCAGATGGAAACCCATCAGCTCTGCACTGCGCTGGAGAATGTGGTTTGTAGAATCAAAGGGACGGTGGTGAGTAGAAGTGAAGCTGGGGGCACAGAAAATGAGGTTAAGTGAAGTACAGAATATAGACTCCTCTGCCATAGCCTTCCCTTTCCCTGTACGTAGTGCTCCTGGAAGACAGGCACGCACTCCTTTAACAAACAGACAGATGTAAAAAGGAGGAAGGCCTTTTCTCACAGTGATGAATGAATAATCTAAAAGAACCAGGACAGCCAGAAAGGGCACTGGAGCAAATGCCTCAATTCTGTCATTTTAGAGTCCCCCTGGTTTGAGAGCTAGCCAGTTGACAAGCCTACTTGCCCCCAGAGAGTTCATAGACTGAATCTTATGTGGCCTTGTGTTTAATTATAAAAGAAAAATGAAGAACACTGAAACGTGAAAACCCTGCAACAAAAAGAAGAATATCAAAATTAAAAAGAAAAATATGATCCTAAAGGAGATAGAGTTAATTCAGAATTCAGGGAAAAAACCCTTCTTCTAATCAATATTAGAGAATCAGAGAAGATTCTGCATCCATAAAACAAAAACAGGATGCAATGAAAAAAAAAATTAGAGAACAAAAAGAACTCTAGATACTTAAAAATATAGTTTTTCAGACTATGCAACAAAGCTACAGTTACCAATACAATATGGTACTGAAACAAAAACAGAAATATAGCTCAATGGAACAGGATAGAAAACCCAGAAATAAACCCAAGCATCTATGGCCAACTAATATATGACAAAGGAGGCAAGAACATACAGTGGAAGAAAGACAGTCTCTTCAATAAGTGGTGCTGGGAAAACTGAACAGCTACATGTAAAAGAATGAAATGAAAACACTAACACTATATACAAAAATAAACTCAAAATGTGTTAAAGACCTAAATGTAAGGCCAGATACTATAAAAATCCTAGAGGAAAACATAGGCAGAATGCTCTTTGACATAAATCACAGCAACATCTTATTTGATCCTAGAATAATGACAATAAAGACAAAAATAAACCAACGGGACTTAAATAAACTCAAAAGCCTTTGCTCAGCAGAGGAAACCATTAAAATGAAAGACAACCTACAGAATGGGAGAGAATCTTCAGAAACTATGCAACAGACAAGGGCCTAATGTCCAAAATATACAAATAGCTCATACAATTCAACAACAAAAAAACAGCCAAAGTGAAAAATGGGCAAAAGATCTAAACAGACATTTCTCCAATGAAGACATATGGCTGGCCAGTAGGCACATGAAAAAATGCTGAAACATCTCTAATTATTAGAGAAATGCAAATCAAAACTACAATGAGGTACCATCTCACACTCATTAGAATGGCCATCATTAACAAATCTACAAACAACAAATGCTGAAAAGGGTGCAGAGAAAAGAGAACTGTCCTTCATTGTTGGTAGGAATGTAAATTGGTACAAGCACTATGGAAAACAATATGGAAGTACCTCAGAAAACTAAATATAGAACTACCTTATGACTCAGCAATCCTATTCCTGGGCATGTATCCAGACAAAAGTACAACTCAAAAAGATACATGCACTCCTATGTTCATTGCAGCACTATTCACAATAGCCAAGACATGGGAACAACCTAAATGCCCATTAACAGATGAATGGATTAAGATGTGGTACACATACACACACAATGGCATATTACTTAGCCATAAAAAGCACAAAATAATACCATTTGCAGTAACATGGATACAACTAGAGATTCTCATACTAAGTGAGTTAAGTCAGAAAGAGAAAGACAGATACCATATATTACTTATATGTGTAATCTAAAATATGGCGCAAGTGATCCTACGTATGAAATTGAAACAGATTATGGATGTGGAAAGCAGACTTGTGGTTGCCAGGGAGGAGGGGGGAAGCAGTGGGATGGATGGGGAGTTTGGGATTGGTATATGTAAACTGCTACATTTAGAATGGATAAGCAATGGGGTCCTACTGTATAGCACAAGGAATTATGTCCAGTCTCTTAGGGTAGAACATGATGGAAGATAATATGATAAAAATAATATATATATATATATATATATATATATGTATGAATGGGTCACTATGCTCTACAGCAGAAATTGACACAAAATTGTCAATCAACTATACGCTAATAAAAATGTTTTCCAAAACTAAAATATAGAAAGGAAGAAAATTAAAGGGTTAGAAGAGATTGAGTGAAAAATTCTAGCATAAAAATTAAAAAGCTAAAAAGAAAATATGAGAGAAAAGTTTTGACATATATTCACATATATAATTATTCAAAAGTTCAACATCTCATTCACAGAAATTTGAGAGAGTAAGAATAATAGAAAGGAGGAAACAAAAACAGAGATTTCCTAAAGTAGATGATGAAATAAGACGAAGTACAATGAGTCCCCAGTGCATCAAATAATAGAGCCGACTCTGTCACATTGTCATAAACTTTCAGAATACCATGGAGAAGAGTATCCTAGTAGTTTCCAAGGAGAAGAAAAAGTACATCAATAAAATAACAAATATAATCTTAGCATTGGTTATCTAGTCAACCATTTTGAAGGCTACAAGATAAAAAAGCCTTCAACGCCTTCAAAGCTTTGAGTGGAAATGATTTTCAACTTAGGATCCTAAAAGCCGTCAAACCAACTGTCCAAAGAACATTTTAAAAAACTTCAAAAATGTAGGTTCTCTGAAACATATTTTTTGCCACTATTTCTTAGGTTATTACTTGAGGATATGCAGTAGCACAATGAAACAGTAACCAAGAAGGAAGAAAATGTGAGATCTGTGAAAGAGGTGATCCAGGTCTGGAGAGGACTGTGTGATGATCCATCCTAGAGAGCTTCAGACCAACGTGGAGCAGGATAACGGAAGGCTTGGGAAAAGGTATCAAAGGGGGGAAAAAAGAGATTTAATCCCACTCTTGAGCTATTAAAACAATTTAGGAGACAGAATAACCAGGCAAAGTAAGGAAAAAAAATACTTAGGAACTCTAAAAAATCAGATTAGAAACTAAGTATGATCACAGTACACTGCTTGGCTCTGTCATGGATTCTATTTGTAGTCTTAATGTAAATAAGTGGTTAATAACTTTCAGCTGTAATAGACATCCTAAAATGATTATATTATGTAATTGTTAGAAGCACCATCTCTAAAATCCTTACTGGTTATCAAATCTAGAAATAGTCTCAATTTCTTATTACCCAGTTTTCTTTCTGTAGGACAGAAATAATAAGTTATCTATTATAATCTCCTGAAGCTTAAATGAGTTAATTAACCCAAAGTACTTGTTAATAGTGCTTAACACAAAGGAAGTCCTCAATCGGTGTTAGCTAAACAATAACACATATTTAAAGAACAGAAGTATTTCTTGACACAGAAAAAAAATGAAATGTTAAATTTGATAATATAAATGTATAAATACAGATGGTTGAAAGTGAGGAAGAATAGTAGTGAAGCAGTCAAGAATATTGTTTACAGTCAATAGAAACAAAGACAAACAACAAAGGCAACTGAAAAAACAAGAAAATTTAGTAACAATTGTGTAAATAGGTTAAATTATAATGCATTATAGCAGAAAGCTAATAGTACATTATGACTAATGAATAAATGAAAACCTAGCATGTGAATTTATAATATAGAGATATAGGAAGAAAAAAAAAGAACCAAAAAAATAAATAAATGAAAGTGTTTCTACTGAGGAATCAAGGAAGGTAAATATCTTTTTATTTTTATTAAAGTATAGTTGATTTACAATGTTTCTTCAATTTCTGTTGTGCAGCAAAGGGACCCAATCACACACAATTCCCTGTGCTGTACAGTAGGGCCCCACTGCCCATTCACAGGACTGGGTCACTTTTCTGTATGACAGAAACAGAAGAAACATCATAAATCAACTATACACAAAACCTATGAGACACAGCAAAAGCAGTTCTGAGAGGGAAGTTTATAGCAATATAATCTTACATCAGGAAAGAAGAAAAAGCTCAAATAAACAACCTAACCTTACACCTAAAACAACGAGAGAAGGAAAAAGCCCAAAATTAGCAGAAGAAAAGAAATCATAAAGATCAGAGCCAGAAATAAATGAAATAGAGACAAAGGAAACAATAGAGATCAATGAAACCTTAGAAAAGATTAACAAAATTGATAAACCCTTATCCAGACTCATCAATAAAAAGTGGGAGAGGGCTCAAATCCAAAAAAATTAGAAATGAAAAAGGAGAAATTACAACTGACTCCACCGAAATACAAAGGATCATAAGAGACTACTATAAACAACTATATGCCAATGAAATAACCTAAACATCTTAAAATTGTATTTGTCCATTAAAACTGAAAACTCAATAAAACCTAAAAAAAAAATGAAGGTGAGGGGATATGGAATGGACGGTGGGAGATTTTTAACAGGAAGTCAAATCAACATTAATGATATCTAGAATTTTTTTTTTTTTTTTTTTTTTTTTTTGTCTTTTTGCTATTTCTTTGGGCCGCTCCTGCAGCATATGGAGGTTCCCAGGCTAGGGGTCGAATCGGAGCTGTAGCCGCCGGCCTACACCAGAGCCACAGCAATGCGGGATCCGAGCCGCGTCTGCAACCTACACCACAGCTCAAGGCAACGCTGGATCGTTAACCCACTGAGCAAGGGCAGGGACCGAACCCGCAACCTCATAGTTCCTAGTCGGATTCGTTAACCACTGCGCCACGACGGGAACTCCGATATCTAGAATTCTTGCTAGGAATTTCAGAAAACTCTGAAAGTTTCGAAACTATGGAAATCATAGGAAAAGAATGCCAATTTCTGGACAAAATTTGATCAGTTTTAAAATAATCTAATAATTGACCATAAATGACAGAGATGATGTGATTTTTATTGGTAAAGTCAAGCAAAAATCACAGGACATCTGAAAAGTGAGAGTGGCTCAATGTCAGTGATTCTTCTGTTTCTCTCACCCCTTGAAATTGTCAAGTATAGTTTGAAGAGGTGTTTGATTACTGACGTCAAGCTCTTTATGTGTAGCATTTTCTGTCCAGTCTGCTCTTCTCCTTCTGGTCTCTTTCTTTGCTGGCTGCTCTATGATATTTCTGCATCATTGTATTTCCTTTCCTCTCTTCCCAAAGGATGAACATATTTGCGGTCAGTCCCAGAAACCTGATCTTTATCCTGAATCTCTGCTCAAAAGCCACTAGAGATGAGTCATGTAGACAGTCTTATTTTATTAAGAAAATGTGTAATACATACTTAAAATAGTGAGACTTACTTTGGTGAATTTCATCAATGCTTCTTAACTTGGACCTCAGAGAACATGCTTTTTTTTTTTTTTTTTTTTTTTTTTTGGCTGTTTGATTTCTTTTACTTTTTGGTCAGTGTCTAAAACCTTAAAATTCCTAATCTGAATCCAGTTGTTTGCCTAGGCTAGAGGTATCAATGATGAAATATTTTTACCTGCCAAAGCTGACCAGCATTTCTCAGAACCTGGAAGACAACCCAGTCTGGGTGCCTGAGAACTGTAGTCTTCACATAGGTATATTTGTGTCTATCTTCTAAATGGCACTGAAAGGTCCATATGAAATTTTGAGCTTTAATACCAGGTAAAATTATAAAATAATATTAAGTACTTTTGGAAGTCATCTCGTTAGTGGCTTAAGGCTCCATTCTCATAACTTTTCCGTTGCATTAGGTCTTCCCATCTCCCCTTTCTTTTCTTTCCATTGCATATAATTGAGCTAATCTTCATGCTTAGAGGAAACATGAAAAAGAATTTCAAGGACTATGGTGGGACCTATTTTCTCCAAGGACTCTCCACTGCTAACTGCAAGGCTGGTAGTACTTATGCTGAGGATGCTATGGGGTCAGGAACAGGAAACTCAAGTTGGAGGAAAGAATCACAGAGGCTACCTCTAGCACCCTCAGAATGGAAGGAGAGCAATGAAGGCAATGCGGCTGAAACTCAGTGGGGCAGAGTGTCCCAGGAGGTGAGGTCAGCAAGGCAAACAAGATGGGGGGGTAGATTCCGTGGGGCCTAAGGAACCTTGAAAGACTTTAAAGAGCCCTTACTTTGGAAGCAATGAGAGAATATTGGAAAGTTTTAAGCAGAGGAAATGTGAAATTTTAAATGATCACTCTCCTCTTTTGAGAGTAGACTATATCGAATAAGAGTGAAGCAGGAAGGTCAAAATAAGGCTGCTGCTGTCAACAGAACTTAAATGATAGCTGCTTGGACCAAGCTGGTGGTGGCTGATGAAGGACATGAGAAGTGATTGATAGGATTCTGGATCTTTTTTGAAGATACCATCAACAGGATATTTGAATGTTGGGATATGAGAAAGAGAAGAGTTAGAGTAACTCTAAGATCCTGCCTGAGCAACTGGGAAGATAGAGTTGCCATTTACTGAGATGGACATGTATGTCTTCAGGTAGAGCAGGTTGATGGAGGGAGATAAGGAAGTCAGTATAAGAAATATCAAATTTGAGAAATCCATCACAAATACAAATGGAAAGTTGATATGAGTAACCAGAAATAAACTTTAAAATTTTTACATGTATTTTCAAAATTGAGTTCACACATCCTAAAAATCTCAAGATAAATTTATAGCTTGACAATAATCTTGGATCTTTCATATAAAAATGGTAGGGCAGATGTATTTTTTATTTTTTACTGAATAACAATTATGAACATTCCGAAAAATACCCCCAAAATAAAGCACAATAGTGAAGCTTGAAAATAAAAATCTTTTACCCTTTTTCCCCAAATTGACACCCTCAAAAGCCTCCGGGTCCTTTCCTATCAGATCATTCATTGTTATAATAAAGCATGTCATGTCAAAATTCATCAGGCACTTTCACAAAGCATATTTTACACTTGAATTGCCCCTAAGCGTTTAGATGTTTATTTCTCCCTACAGCCACCTGTAAAGTTAGCTTAGATAATTCTTAGGAGTTTGATTTTACTCAGGTGTGTTGACAAGCACAAACAATAAATCCTTGGGAAATTTCCAAATCTCAGTTGTCCTCTGTCTGTGCAAGTTAAATGAATCACATAACATATAAAGGGGGCAGAATTTAATTTATTTATCTTTCTCTTTGCTGAAAATTTTGGAGCCAGTTTATATGACTCAAGAAGGCCTAATTAGCTCTGAGATCTAGGGCAAACCCACAGTGGAGACATGCGTCTGCTGAGAGAGACCCGGCAGGACTTGAGGCTTGAGAGTTTTCCATGGCAGCTGTCCCATGTTCTCTGTCCCTGCAGCTGTTCCTTCCAACCCCCTCTGGCAAGTGACTGTATCTCTTCACTCATCCTCCCCACAACTCTTGATATCTAAACTCCAGCCTGTCCGCATATCCAGATAAAGAGGCTCCAGGAACAGCCCCTCTATTCCCATTTCAGAAAGGAACCTCTGCTTCTGGCGTTCTACTGCTTGAGTCCCATAAAACTGTTTGCCCTCCCTCCCTCCCTAAATTAGAATATGTCTTCATAGCCCTTTTCATGCCAGGCATTTCCAAACACAGCCTTGTGTTAGCTGGCCCATGAAGACACAGTTATTCTGTGCCCTATGGAGTTTCCTTATTCCCATGTTAGGGCCTCTCCTTCTGGCACAGTTCAGTTGTTGGTGGCAAGGAGAGAGACATGAAGGGATGGACTGGGAGATGTGTGTTCCAGGACGAAGGAAAAAGGTGAGTGAGGGAACTCTTTGATGTGTTTGTGAAGGAAAGAGTGAACAATGCCAGTTGTCCAGTATATAGCAAGTTCAAAGGTAAATAAATGTGAAAAATAGACAAGGGATAGATCTTAAAAGGTCTCAAATGTCCAGTCTCAGAGTTTAGAATTTATTTTAGTAATGTAGGTAGTCATTGAACGTGCTCAGTGGGGTAGCAACATAATAACCAACATGGAAAAGAACTAATATGGGCTGCTTTCAGACTCTACTAAATTCTTTCCCATATATGATCTTAGTTAATGATTAGTTTTTCTTTGTGACTTTACCACTGATACTAATACTTAATCTGGATTAAAAAGAGGAAATACTGAGAACAAAAGGACCCGTCTAAGCCATGGTGGTGATTAAAGTGGGACCATAGTTATCAAAAGTGGGCGTATGGATAACCAAAGGAGACCAAGTAAAAAGAGAAGTTCAAAGACATAACATTGATGGCAAAAGGAAGAAGAGACACTGGAGAATATGAGTTGTATGAAGATTGATCCTTGTCCTAATGGTTGAGGGCTGTAGCACCTATTCCTGTAGCTGGCACCTAGTAGGCATTCAGTACATGGCTGCAGTGTTGCCAAATTGCTCTTGGGTGGAAAACCTCCCTCTGCCCATCAAGACAGACCCTCTCTGCAAGTATGCATTCAAAGATTCTGGGGAAAGGAAAGCAAAACGCATGTTCAGCAATCACTTGTGTGCTCAATTTTCCATAGTGCATTTTGCTCTAAAGCCATTAAACTAAGGGCAAAAGGAGAAGAAAATGGGGACAAAATCTTGCTGCTGAGGCCAATTCTCAGTCAGGGTGGCTTTGGTTTCTTTTTGTTTATGTATTTAATGAGCAATCATTTGTTAAATTTATCCATTGACTGTCAAAAATTCCATCCTTTCTATTAATTTACACCCAGAGGAAATTCCTGGGAGATTTCTGAAGTTTTCCTTTGTCCAATAGTTGGATGAGCCATGGGCTGCACAATGCTTACATAACCTTTAAAATCTAAAAAATAAAAAGTAACTCAAATGGCAGTTTTATGAGATTTCTGCAGGGTAGGTTTTAGGATGATGCTTTGATTCTGTGATTGAAATCACAGTTTATTTTCAGCACTGGCTCTGTGGAAAATTTGTTTTACTTTGGGCATATCTCACACAATGAAGGAGTCTGGATGTGTTTCCTTTAAGCCACTTCAAACTTCTTTGTGTATATAGGATCAACCAATCAACTAACATTAATGAAGTAACAAGTTGAATTTAATCAGATAGCTTATCACACAATACAAAAAAAAATTCTGATTATAGTTAAATACATACAAATAAGCCTTTTTTTTCCATATGCTTAAATGGGGGAAAATCTAATCTTGGGAGTAGATATGGGGCAGTGAAAACTAAACATATGTCAGCTCATTCACTAAATACAGAAAAGGAATATACTTGTGCCCATAAAGCTTTAACATATTTCTTTATTGGGCACACATTATTTCCCTTCTGTGGATACTAAGCACCCTTGTTCTCCACCTGCCCACCCACCACCCCCACCTCCTGGGGACTTGTTCCTCCTCTTTCCTTCCTTCTCTGACCCAACCTGTGGTTCCCATGGAAACCACAGAGTTCTTACAAGGCAGTACTGTTGATTAGCCCTTTGAGTAATTCAGGAGTGGGTACCTCCTCAGCAGAGCCATTCAAAGATCTTGCCTGAAAAATTTTAGCCACCAAGAAGAGACTCAGTACCTCTCCAGTACACAGTAAACCCAAGATGATTAATGAAAGCCATCAGTGGTTTCTTGCCCCATGGAGAAGGTAAGACTTCAGTGAAAGAGAATGAAGGCAACTCCCTGAGAAGAGCCAAGGCGAGACATGGAGAAGGATATGGGGAGAGAGAGGAGGAGAGAGAGAGAGGGAATGAGAATGGGAGAGACCTTGCAAAATCCAAGTCAGGGTTTCCTGTTGATTTAAGACCTAGATGCATTTATATCCTTTCTGTTTCTTCAATCCTTCCCATGAACCAATAACCCCCCTTTCTTACTTTGGTTGCCTGGCTTAGTTTAAACTGATTTTCTATTAGTTGCAATGAAACAAACAAACAAACAAACAAACAAACAAAACAAAAACAGAGCATTCCAGCCCTCCAAAACAAAACAAAAATAAAAACTAATATGATTAATGTTGTATAACTGTGCCTGAGTTAGGTTCAAAAACTGTAATTCCAGGCAGATTTCTGAAAGGCAAATTGACTTTAACTCCCAAGAGTCTGTGAAATTTAAGAGGATAGAAGTCAAAATCAGATGAGCTCATAGCAATCTAAGAAGCTGACAAAGGCTGGTGTTTCCCTGTCCAAGAGGACTTAGAAACAACACCCATTAAGAGAGATAGGAAAACAACCTCAGCTCCAGATTACATCTTCAAAGTAGGTTTATACTTGGCTCATACAAAGAGTAAATGAACTAAAGCAGGTATTCGCCACAGCTTGGAGCCAATCATCCTTCTGAAGTTGCTTCCTAAATTACAAAGAGAACAGGATCTCTTCTGGGAGAGGTGAAGGGCAAGCAGATGAACTACCCTGGTATGGAAAAGCTATAGGTATTATAAGGCCAGTCCCCAGCCTGACACAAGCTATGCTCCTTTTATGTGACTTAACTTGAAAATCGTGCAGCTACAGAATGGAGAGGAATTCTCCCCATTATCAATCTGTGGAGAGTTCTTTGTGGGGAGTTTACACACGCTTTATCTGCTTTACAGAGGAAAACAAAAATATACCGAAGCAACAACAACAACAAAACAAACTTCAAAATTCAAGTAAAAGCAAGAATGGAAGAGGGGAAGCAACTTTTAGCTGCAAATCACCAAACCCATAATTTTACACTCTACGAGCATCTAAATAAACAAAATCATGCAGTATAAACACTGCTGATAAAGGACTAGCACACAGTGTTTAATAGCTCCAGGGGAAATAAAAAGACAGCACAAATACTTTTTTTCACAAAAGACACATTCTCTATAGTTTTAGAAAAATTATTATTTTTAAAGAAGCTAAGTGATATGTCTCTAATTTCCCATTTAAACTAAGTATCATATACAAGAACATGAATTTAGGGAGATAATGATGTTTATGAATCAAGAGTGACCATAATTCCCAGTAAAGAGTTTAGTTTGAGTAACTTTCTAAAACTTTAAACGGGAATATAGTCAGTAAATATCAGGTACACTTAGTCAATATTCTACAGAACACTAATTCTGTGTCCATCACTAAACATGAGGATGGATTTCCCTGCAGAGTTTTCTTTCCATATCGTCAGGCTCATAATTCTATTTCCATTGTCAGACCACATAATGACATCTTTTGGTTTACAAAAGATGGCTTGTCAAAAATAGTTGGATGTTTTCATATTAAAAACTAGTAAACTCTGGGAGTTCATGCTGTGGCTCAGAAGGTTAAGGATCTGGCATCGCCATAGGCATAGGTGAGAGCTACGGGCTTGGATTTGAACCCTGGCCTGGGAACTTCCACGCGTTGCAAGTGTGGCCAAAAAAAACCCCAAAGCAAAGCAAACCAACCAACCAAACAAACCAAAAACCCAAACCCAAACCTAGTAAACTCTGGCATCTTTACCACCAGTACTTGTAATAGCACGCCTGGAGATTCAGACACGGGAAATTCGCATAGGGTTCTCCTCACAAGCTCATGGCTATCTGCCTCTTGTTACCCACCCTGGCAACTTTGCCGGATCTGTAATGCACTTTATCTCGTTAGTGGCCACTTCTCTGTCTCTGACACTATTCCTCCCACCCCTCCAGTTCTTTCTACCTTGAGATTTCTATTTCCTTATGGTTGCTCTTTTTGTACGAATACAATTTTTTTACAGATGTAAATCTTTCAGCTGCTTCTCTCATTTCCAATTGCTTGTTCCCTCTGTGTATTTCTTTTTCAGTCTTTCCAAGAGAGGAGCTCTCTGGGTGCTGGTAGTTGGTATTAACCTTTTTGGGGGAGGGCTCTTATGGTAGCTACCTCATTAGTTATTGGCCAACCTATGTGTTGTCTCTTCCTGAGCCTGAAACACACTCGTCATCTGATTACTCCTAGGGTAGCAGAGTCCTGTCGTCAATTTTCTTAAGGGATTTGTGGCATGAGGACCACTTGGAATGATGTAAGCACATGCTGCCTTATCAATGCCTTCAATCCAGCGGCTGTGGAAACTGGGTAAAAAACGCACAACTTTTCAGAGCATCTGAAGACAGAAAGGAAAGACAAGAAGAAACTGTAAACTGTTCAGATAGCTGGGGACAGGCAAGACTTATATGTCTGGTCATTCCAACTTTAAAAAAGAAAAAAAGAAAAAGAAAATCCCAATCCTCCATGCCTTCCACCTACTGCTCTGTGTCTTCTCCACAGCCTTGTTAAGAATCACCTGCACTCATGCGTCTATTATCCTCCCTCCCATTTATTCTTTAGCTTATCCAGTGTGCCTCCCACTCCCACCCCCTATTTACCAGTGACCTCCATACTGCCATGGGCAAAGGACACTGTGAGTTCTCCTATTATGTGGTCACTGCTAAGAAGTATCCCAAAGGTGGAAGCAGACAAAAGAGATGAGTGGGTGTCTTTTTAGTAAACTGGTAGGCATTGTTTAGCTCATCTGGGTATTTTATAATTCGACAGGGCTATGCACTTTTAAGTTTTTTATTGACTAGACTATTTTACAACTCAGTAGGGGTAGAGATGAACTTGTAGAAAAAAACCTGATATTAATATGGGTGATTCTTGATCAAGAGAAATGTAAATGCTTTCTGCTACTGCAATGAATTAATTTGGTTCAGAATAGATGCAATGACTGCCATCAGGTAACACTACATTACAGACTACTGTCCTGCAGAATGTTAATCAGCTTTTTGTTTGTTAGTAAGTTAATTTCAGTAGGCCTTGACTATTTAAATCTCTGATCTTCAGTTTCTCTTCTGAACTAGTCTTAATATATTGCTTTTGTTAATGAATTAAAGTCTTTGATGTGTGAATTTCATAAATTTTTATAAAAGTCATATGTTTAACCTTTTTTTTTTTTTTTTTGCTTTTTAAGGCTACACCCATGGCATATGGAGTTTCCCAGAGTAGGGGTCCAATCAGAGCTACAGCTGCCAGCCTACCACACAGCCACAGCAACACATGATCCAAGCTGCCTCTGAGACCTATACCACAGCTCATGGCAACACCAGATCCTTAACCCACTGATCGAGGCCAGGGATTGAACCTGCAACCTCATGGTTACTAGTCGGATTCCTTTCCTCTGCGCCATAACGGGAACTCCATAGGTTTAACTTTTTGAAAATAATATTTTTTGATTACTCAGGAGCTTTTGATTACTCAAGAGCTGACCACTCTTTCAATGTTGAAATGGTCTCTTAAACAGCCCCATTCTTCCTGACATCCCATTCTTCTGGTCTTTTTTTTTCTGCTTCTCTGGGCTGCTTTTCTTTGATTTTGTTTGCTAGATTCTCTTTTATTTTCAATATTTAGATATTGGAGTTCCCTGGGGTTTGGTTTCCAGACCTCTTCTCTTTTCTAAATGCTCTTTCTCTCTCTGCCTTCCTCTCTGATTTCATCTACTCTCCTGCCCTCATTTATGTCAAAACTCATCAATTTCCATCTGTAGCTTAGTCTTATCCTTTTTTATATTCAGGTGTCTAAATAAATGCCCATTAGAGTGAATCAAACCAATCCAAATTTATTAATGCTTAAAGCGCATGCATTTGCAGTCAAATGCTCTACCCCTGAGCTATACCCCCAAAGCGCACACATTTAATGGTCCATGAGAATGTTTTGGTAAACTGAAAAATAGAGCAAATACATGAATAATCTTTTTTTTTTTTTTTTTTTTTTTTTTTTTGGTCTTTTTGTCTTTTTAGGGCGGCACCTACAGCATATGGAAGTTCCCAGGCTAGGGGTCGACTTGGAGCTGTAATTGCTGGCCACAACCACAGCCACAGCAATGCCAGATCTGAGCCTCATCTGCGACCTACACCACAGCTCACGGCAACACCGGATCCTTGACCTACTGAGCAAGGCTAGGGATGGAACCCGCAACCTCATGGTTTCTAGTCGGATTTGTTCCCGCTGTGCCACGATGGGAACTCCCTTGAATAATCTTGAATAAACTGTACTCAGGCTATGGTGAAGAAGATATTCTTTATGCTAAAATAGACTACACATGAGTAATGACTGACATATCTTTGTCTGCCAGATTCAGTGTCTTCTTCCTCTGGATGATGTTGACTAAATGTAAAAATGTCTGCATCTTGGTCTTCCCCCTTTCTGTAATCCATAAGACCACCTGCCTTCTCTTTCTTTCTTTAGACTGAGGAGAATATAGCTGATACGACTCTAATTCTTCTTCACATCAACTGTATACATTAGGATATCTCTAAATCTCCTTAAACACATACTTACAGACTCTAATCTTTTAGTCTGAAAAACCTCTAAATTTTTTAATCATATAACAAGGTATAGCTAATTGCCCTGAAGTGGCTAAATACTTTTCAGCTTGTGGGATGCCTGAGGGGCAGCTTACTCCTAATTTTGTGGGATAGGACTCATCCCAAAGAAAGGAGGAGATGTAGAAGCGCCAGTGAGGTGATACTGGAAGGGAGGGATGATTCTGAACACAATTTGTCACCTAGATTATGTCCTGGCCCAGCTCTCCAGACTCATGGCCAAATGTATGGTGGATAAAATTTGAATGGAAGAACAAGTAAAAGTTAAAAAGCTATTTTTTTTTCCCTTTAGATCTTTCTGGAGCATTAACAGCATCAGGTGGATGGGCACCAGGGGTGGCACTGATGGTGGGTGACAACCTCACTGGCAATGAAATTAGCAACATTGGCATGAGCAGTGTTTGCTGCAGCTGTGGCTGCTTGTCATGTCCTTGACAGTGGCCATAGTTACACTTGGTATAGATCTAGTGACATCTTTTTCTGCAGGCAGGAGTAGTTTTGGTCTGGAAAGCAGTGGTGGCAGCAGAAGCAGCTGCACTGGTGTTTTTGGTGGGAGGCACAGCTGCTACTGTTGGCATCAGCTGCAGTCAGGGTTTCATCACAAGGAATCAAGACAAAAGAGGGAGAGGATTCAGACAGGCTGTGGTAGTCAAGAGGCTTAGTTCTTTGAGCACGTGGGAGAAACCCTCCAGGAAATGCAAGCTCCATTCGTTCAAAAAGAGCACTCCCTTCTGGGCACAAAATGATGGACTTTGACAAATGCTATTTGGCCATTGGTGTCCTCTCCCCTGACTGGTATGATGTGAGGGAGATAGGTCATATAACACACTCACCAGCATCTATACCTTCCTGGCTAGAGTCACTCACTGCAGTATTTGAGTGGGAAAGGCCACATGTGCTGCTTTGCGCTCCGTTCCGTGGTGTTCTGTCATTTCAATGACCAGGGTCACGTCCTGTGTTTGCGACAGTACTAGTGTGGACCTCTTTAGTGAAGCGTGAATAACGATCGAAAACTTTCCCATACTAACTAGGCCCTTCCACTCTGAAGGCCTGCCACATGCATGACATCTTTCTGAGAAAAGCAGCTGCAGGGGGATTCCCTGGGCATGGAGCCTCATGTTTGCTGCCAGGTGACCCTGCCCTGGTCAACCGGGCCAGGGACTGAAGCCTGATACAAAGGCGGTCCATTTAGAGGCTACTACAAAAGCATTTGAGTAAGGATGGTGACAGGCTGAACTAATCAGATTCTCTCTCTGGGTGAATTTGAATGCCAGATATCCAGAGAGATTTGGCAGAGTAGAAAGGCATGGGATGAGGGAAAAAGAAGGCAATAGAGAGATGCCATGTACCAGGAGTAAGAAGATGCTGACAGACAGAGTAGGAGTAGAGAGCAGTGGTCAGAGTTGTGAAGTAGTCTCAGGAGACATGAAAGTGGAAATGACTTGAGAACTCCTAGGAGGATGTATGAGAGTAGGAAGCATTATATTCTGATGCCATTTTCGATTCTATTCTAGTTCCTTGAGGCCTGAATAGGCAGCTGCTATAGTAAAACTTCAAATAGTTTATGAGTGGAAATAAAAAAAACCACAGTAAAGTCAAGAGAGAAAGTTTTTGAGTGGCAGATAATTTACCATACAAATGATTTCTTAGAAAATGCGTGCTTTTGCTTCTTTGTTTACTTGCTTTGCTTATGCAGCAAAATAGTCACAGGTAGGACAGCTAACCCATGGTTCAAAATATGTGATATATGCCAATATAAAACTCATTTTTTTCTTATTCCTATTTCAGTGGGCATCCTTATATTTAACTCCCATCTCAAGTTTCTCTGTTCCTTGTAAACTGAATGAGCTTCAAGAGTCCTCATTTGGCCATGTAGCTTTAAAATAAAAGGCAATAACCTGAGGATTTTGATTGGGTCTCTGCTCAGACCAACCTAAAAGAACATAAGGTAAAGGAGAAGAGGAAGGGGAATGGATGATAAGTTTGTGTCGTCGCCTAAAAACTGTGTATATAAACACTTTTTTTTTTTTTTTGTCTTTTTAGTTCTGCACCTGCAGCATATGGGGGTTCCCAGGCTAGGAGTTGAATCAGAGTTGTAGCCACCAGCCTACACCACAGCCACAGCAACGCCAGATCTGAGCCGCGAATGCGACCCACCGCAGCCTATGGATTCTTAACCCACTAAGCAAGGCCAGGGATCGAACCTGCATCCTCATGGATACTAGTCAGATTCGTTTCCATTGAGCCACAACAGGAACTACTGTATAGACACATTTGAATAAATTTTCTGAAGTTACAAAGAGCAACCTGCAGGAAAAAAAAAAAATCAGTCTTCGAGAGCCCACCTCCCAATTTGTAATGTGAATTTTCTTCCTCTCTCTTACATCTAACTGCCTCCTCTTTTCTCTAACCACACCTCGTACCTTACAATTCCTATTCAGAGAGGCTTATGATCCAAAAAGGTGTTAATAGATCAAGACAACACACTGACACCTTTCAGACCTTCCCTGGGGAAAAGCAGTGTAAAAATAGAACAAACCACCAACTGTGTTCACAAACTCTAATTTACCATGAGGCCAGATGTTAAGCATTAAAGGTCAGAATGGTTTCTGGTGATCTTCACAGAAACAAAATACCTATAGCGTTTAATAGACTTGCATTGAAAGAGCAGGCCTTTACATATTGTCATTCTCTTAGCTGCTAAAAATGCTATTTCTGTAAAGTCAAAGTTTAAAACAATTCTTGCCCAAAGGATTCTTAAGTAAATAATAAGCAAGTAAGAGTCATCAATAAAATCCTGAGGGGAAAGAAAAAGAGTAATTAGTGGTCTTTGACTTGGAATATACTGAATTGTATTATAAAGCTACAGCAATGAAAACCGTGTGGTTTGGGTGAAAACCTTGTATCTAAGATATTTTTGCATAATCACATCAAAATGATCCCACAAAAGTTTAATTTTTTATTTCCAGGAAATCTATAACAAAGACATCCTGACCATCATTCTATCTCTAACCCTTACACCAAAAATGGAGAACTTTAATTTGATAGTGCTATACTGTTGGGATTTTAAAAACTGTATGTGGGAGTTCCCTTGTGGCTCAGCAAAAATGAATCTGACTAGTATCCATGAGGATGCAGGTTCGATCCCTGGCCTCAGTCAGTGGGTTAAGGATCCAGTGTTGTTGTGAACTGTGGTGTAGGTCCCAGACAAGGCTCAGATCCTGCATTGCTATGGCTGAGGCTTAGACCAGCGGCTATAGCTCTGATTCAACTCCTAGCTTGGGAACCTCCATATGCTGCAGGTATGGCCCTAAAAAGCAAATAACAATAACAGTAATAATAATAATGTAAAAATTGTATATGCCATAACTTTACAGTCTATCTATTCAATAAAATATTTCAAAAGCCTGTTATAAGCCAGCCTCCAAAAATATATTTCTCTTATTCTTCCTAATTATGTTTACAAATTTCATATAATTCACATATATCATTGAGAGCACTGAATAAATATTAATGTTAGGTCTGAGTATCCTGGGTTCTCAGACCTACTCTCTGATAGTATCTATTTTATGTTGATTTAAATAGATCTAGAATTATGAGGAAGTCTACAGAAATAGAGGTATATAACTTTAGATCTTCAAATAAGAGCAATTAGTAAACAGTAACTTATTGAATATACATGAATAAGACCATAGTAAAGAGATGAATGAAAGTATTGCAAGGCAGACCTCTTAATACAGAAATGGTTTCTCAGAAAATGCACAAACTTTTTGCTTAGTATGCTTACGTGATGAAGTACTCACAGCTAGAACAAATAACCTATACTTTAAAATATGTACCAATATAAAACTTTTTGTTATTTCCTTCTTGGTTATGAGGTAAGGCCACATCCTGGTTGATGAAAGTGGGTTTTTCCTACTCTCAGTAATCGGGGGAAATGGTTACTATTGGAGCAGAAGTGAGTCATGGAGACGTTTCATTAGTGAGTGTGGGAATGTGAAGAGGGAGGGTATGACAATGGAGGTGGTGATCTCTCCCTGGCCTAAAAAGACAGTCAAGGAGCAATTGGGGCATTGCAGTTCCATATTTTGCATGGGCATAATTACTATAGCAAGAAAACTAGTGTATTTATTAGGTGGGCAGCCCCTTGGTAGCAAGTCAGGGTCAACCATCATGGAGTCTCCTAGTCCTAGAGGATGTGTCTGAATTTCACACAAACAGCCAGGAATGACAGGAGATTTTGTAAGAACCCTGTTCTCTCTCTGGGCTGGAGTGAGGCATCAACAGGGGACATCAGAACAGAACAGCAGGGCCCAGGGATGGCTCAGGAATTTGGTGAGGGTGTCTGTCATACCACTCGAGGATGAGTTACCCATGGAATGGTGGCTTTTTAGGCCATATAGAAACACTCTCACTTCAAAACAGTCGTGTCAGTGCAGGCACACCAAAATGACTGCTGCTAAAGCATAGTGTCAAAATCTCCTATCCTGACAGGAAAATGGAACAGAATAGGTAAAGTTTTACTTTGATTGGGTTTTGGCCACATAATTTTTTTTTTTTTTTTTTGGTCTTTTGTCCTTTTAGGGCCACACTTGTGGCATATGGAAGTTCCCAGTCTAGGGGTTGAATGAGAGCTGAAACTGCTGGTCTACACCACAGCAACACAGGAGCCAAGTTGCGTCTGTGACTTACAGCTCATGGCAATACCCAATCCTAACCCACTGGTTGAGGCCAGGGATAGAACCTGTGTCCTCATGGATGCTAGTTGGGTTCATTAACCACTGAGCCATGACGGGAACTCCATAATTCTTTATTCTAATAAAATCTTACACATTAGCCCAAATATCTGGGAAAAAATAAAAACCAGTCTAGTAAAAGGAGGACTGGGAGACCCAGAACCTCCAGCTCTACAGCAGATGGATCCACTTCCTGTCCACTCCACACCCTCCTTCCCATAGCACATCTCAATAGACCTCTCAGAGTCAAAATGGAAAAACAAAAAACAAACAAAAAAAAAACAAAACAGAGTAGCTGAGTCTACAAAACACCAACAAATATTTGGGAATTTTCTGTGTAATCTAATCAGGAGAAGAAAATGGAAAGCGAATAAATAAATAAGGAGGGGGAGATAGGGAAAAATCTGGAAGAAGTTTCATCAATATGTTACTTGTGGTGTTTTTTTTTTTTTTTTTTTTTTTTGTCTTTTTAGGGTCACCCCCTTGGCATATGGAGGTTCCCAGGCTTAGGGTCGAATCAGAGCCACAGCTGCTGTCCTACACCACAGCCACAGCAACTCAGGATCCGAGTCTCGAATCTCGTCAGCTACCTGCAACACAGCTCACGGCAATGCTGGGTCCTTAACACACTAAACAAGGCCAGGGATGGAAACCACGTCCTCACAGATACGAGTCGGGGGGTTGGTTACAGCTGAGCCACAATGGGAACTCCTTATGGAGATTCTCTGATGATGAGATTATCAGCAATATTTTTCCACTTTTGGCTTTCTGTCTTTCCATATTGTTGACACAGTTGATAGTACAGATACTGCCTTTGTTTAAGAGAAAAAAATAAAAGGAACTTGAATTAAAATCTAAACAAGCTAATGAGGAACACAGCAACAGCTCGTAGTGCATTTTATTTTTACTGCACACCAAGAGGGAAAAGTAGACAAAAGAAAAGCCAGAGTGTAAAGTGAGTCAGATTGAGGCAAATCTCAGAGCTCCTTAGTGACTCAGAAGTGAGAGAGATGGTTCTGAGTGAGAATGAAATCAGCAGCTAACATTTGTCTCCCATTTGCTCATTCTTGCTCACAGAGCCCTCAGCATCCAGGGCAGACAAAGGGCTATCACTGTTGGTGACAGGCTGTTTGTCAGCCTGATCTCTGTGGAAACAAGGTGAAATGGGAATGAGCCTATTTTACTATTTAGGCTCCAAATGCATCAGAAGTGAGAAGCCCTGTGTTGTGTCTAGATATTACTTTCTGTCAAGGCCATTCTTTGGTAAGCACTTTCTCTTTTGATGACTAAAATTTTTTCAATTTTGAATTGCCTGTTTTTTTTTGTTGTTGTTTTTTTTTTTTCCCCCTCTTCTCTGCAAACTACTCAGGGAGGGAATGAAAAGCCAAGTCATCTATTTATTTCCCTTTTTAAACTGGAAAGCACATATTGCAAAATTATCCTGCAGTTGTTCTCCTAGACACCAAGTTACAGAAAAAATGGAAGTCGTTAGAGGCAGTCAACTTTCTAATTTTTCAGTGTTTGTGGAATTTAACTGCACATTGGTGCTTTCACCATCAAATTCTCCCCCAAATATATTCTCAGAGCAGAGGGAAGTGATGTTTCACATCAGTTTCTTTTCTGCAGCTCTCACACTATTGCAGGTCAGGTGGTTCAACAGGAGAGCTGGCAAGTTGCAGCCCCTGGCTCTGGGGAAAGAGTCTCTGGGCTTTGGGGCAGTAGCGGGAAATTGTTCTTCCTGCCAAAGGGGAATTGAAAAATCCCTGGGTCTGTCCACTGAGATTCCACATTGGGTCAGAGAGAAGAGCTCCCTAGCTGGAGAGAAAGAAAGCCTCCAGCACAGTCAAGCAGGCTGTCAAGATTCTGTTGAACATGAAGGAGATAAGTAGAGCTTTTTATAGAAGTCTATGGATCCAACTCAGTATTTAAGACCATTTTTAGTGCAGACAAAGCCTAAGAGCTCCCTGACTATAATCATTAGGGTGTAAAGTGAAAGGCGGACATGTAGCTTGGGATCCACACGGGATTCCCCAGAATTTAGAAGACATCCCAGCTGGGCCAGTCCCCTTCCCATGCACATTCTGGCTAAGAATCAACATTTCCTTGAGGAGCAGGATCTAGGGGGCTCATCTCAGAACTCACTGCCCATCTTTTGAAGCCTGTTTACTAAGCTGCATGTTCTCACACTGCTGCTTTAAGGATTTCCAGCCAACATGTCCTGCAATGGCTGTAAAGTTTCTGCAGGTCTTGTAAAAATAAGATAGCAAGGGCTCCTCTTCTGAAGTACTGACTTTGTGAAGGTATTTTACAATCTTTTCTCCTAAAGATAATAGTCCTTCAAAGTCCCTATTTTTTTTAGGACCAGGATTAGCATGGTGAGGCAGATGATGAATTTACTACAGGAGCGAAATTTAAGGGGTTCATCAAAATCTAAGTACCCCCCCAAAAACAGTATTTTAATGTAATTTTTTAAAAAAATGAAAATGAGGAGTTCCCTTGTGGCTCAATGGGTTAAGGATCCAGTATTTTCATTGCAGAGGCTAGAGTCACTGCTGTGGTGTGGGTTTGGTCCCAGGCCTGGGAACTTCTGCATGCTGAGGGTATGGCCAAAAAAAAAATATATATATATATATATATATATATATATATATATATATATATATATGAAATGATTACCCAAACTCCATGAAGAATAAAACATAATTTGAAATAAAAATGAGCTGTGTGTTTTACAACCCTGTACTATTACCCAACAGCACGTCTCCCACTAGCAGTTGATTAGGGTTGGTAATGGTGTAAGCGCAGATTGGGCAACGCAGAGCTTTATATAAAGGCACGGTTTTTCACTGGAGTTTTTCTACTTGATTCAAAATAGGAGACAGTATTTTGATACATATAGAGAAGAAGGTATATTCTTCCTTTGTTTCAGGCCCCAACATGGCTCAACAGGCTACTACATATTATTTTCCTAAATTTACACATTTCCCTAAATTTAGAGGCAGGAGCTAACCTGCCCAGGGTCATGTGAACTCGTGAGTTTTTGCCTGGGGTTCCGTCCCAGCAGCTTGCCCTGCTGAACATGCTGCATCACACAGACTGTGGCTCTGCAGGGACAACATTCTTTCATGTTATGTTAAATGTTTCTGGCTCCCCAGGGGGCAAAACCATGTAAGCAGCATGTCTGTCTGGGATGTACAGAGCTTTGCATGGGTATGTCTGGCTCCAGGTGTGACTTGGAAGAAGCTGGACAAGACCTGGATCACAGGTGCCTCATTCTCCTCCAGCACAAGTCCTTTTGCCTTGATGCCTCATAAAAGTGAAATTTTGGTTTTCTTTACATAATATGCCATGATGTGAAAAAGGTCAGAAGATCCCACATGCTGTCAGATCCAAGCTCATTTCTACTTGGGAGTTCTAATTCTCTTTCATTCTCTCTGTACTGACCTCCTACCCTATCTCAGGAAAGGTTAGAACAGCGATGCTGTAACTTAGTCATTTGAAGCTAGTAATTTCAATAATTTTGACATAATTAAGAGCTTCCTCATTCCATCACCTCTTGTATTAGCAGTGTAAGAGTCTATCTCTCCCACTGAAATGTGCAATTCCTTGAGTGGTTGGACCTTGTGTCACTACATGGTGTATCTTTTTCCTTTCCTGCTTCAACTCTAGAGTCTAGCACAGTGCTTTGCATGCATCAGCGCTTAATAAATGCTAATCGGAGTGAGAATTAGAATATGAAAATGTTTTGTTGTGTCCTCCTAAGGGAATATGTTGGGAACATGCAAGCACATACAGAGCTATTCAGAATTCTTCAAATAAGCTCATGATCCAGTCAACTGCTCATTGTTACCATCTGTGCATTCACTCCTTCAAATATAATCATTTTGCCATAAGCGTGTATGACTTAGATACCACAAAAAATAAAAGAGCAGTTTTAAGTCCCAAACTCAAAACTGGGCAATTTAGTTGTTAAAACTATTATTCAACTGATAGTTGCTTTTCATTCAGGCGCCCAACTGAGAGAGGAGGCCCACAGTATAATTCACTAGAAGAAGTTCCCCTTCAAAATTTATTAGTGGAAATTTAGGACATTGCTTGAAGTTATTTTATAAAATTCCGGCATGCTTTCTTTCTTTTTTTTAAAAGAACTTTTTATTTATTATTATTTATTTATTTTTTGTCTTTTGAGGGACGTACCCGCAGCATATGGAGGTTCCCAGACTAGGGGTCTAATCAGACGTGTAATTGCTGGCCTGTGCCAGAGCCACAACAACTCGGGATCCGAGCCGCCTCTGCGACCCACACCATAGCTCATGGCAACGCTGGATCCTTAACCCACTGAGCGAGGCCAGGGATCGAACCTGCAACCTCGAGGTTCCTAGTTGGATTCGTTAACCACTGCGCCACGCCACGATGGGAAGTCCAATTCTGGCATGCTTTCTAACTCCATTTCTGGGAAGTTGTGCTATCTAGTAAACATAAACCAGCTTGAGGATTAATTTACTTATAGGAGGTGTGGGGGGGAGGTGGCTGTATTATTAGGTCCGCCCAGTAGGGCTTTTTGGTTTTCTTTTGTTTTTAAAACCAAGACTCTCTCTTCTTGAATACTTCTGTGGGAAATGTGTTGCTTGGCAACCCCCCCCCCACACACACATCCTCACCCTCTGCATTGACTGGGGGCCATTTACTCTCAGAGAAACCACCAGGAGGAAGCTGCCTGTGAGGGAGATGAGCTGTCAGCAACACTGCACTCAGAGGACTGCCCTTGCAGAGAGCTGCAAGCAGACAAACCAGAACTCCAGAGCCCCTGGTCTCCTGGCTCATTTGAATTTGTCCTCTAGTCTGTTACATATTTTTTTCACACGTATAATCGTTTGTTTGCAGTCTGGAAATATAAAACCAGTCAAGAAACAGAGGCCAGAGTATTGGTAAGAAACTTCTAATCCACATTTAATATCTCACAATGTGTGTGGTAAGCAACTGAGTGATTTATCCTGTTCTCCTCTGTCTGCGTCTCAAGTTCTGTGTACTTCCCTTTGGATGGAAGTCATCTGTTGTTCTGCTCACAGCGTGTTAGGAGTGTTTGAAATTCAATGCGACTGGAGTGGAAACACCTTTTTCATTGTTTCTCTTTTCCTTGTGATTTTCTACTGATTTTCACCCAGAGATTAGGTTTAAAATAGCAAAGAGGAATAATTCTGGGGAAAAAAAAGAAGTTGAACAATGGAGGCAAACAGTGTGGGTTTATTGCGAAAGGGGAAAAATATCTTACAAGTATTGTCTCATCTGGTGGTCACAACAATCCACTGAAGACCCGTGTGTGTATGTGTGTGTGTGTGTGTGTGTGTGTGTGTGTGTGTGTGTGTGTGTGTGTGTGTTGGGAGCAAGGTCCTATTATTATCTCCATTTTGCAGATTAGTACCTGCAACTCAGAGATGTAAAGTAACCTTTGAGGTCACACAGCTGGTGATTTTCAGGGCTAGGAATGAGGCCAGGCAATCTTAAATCACTATCCTGTACCATATTGCTGAAATAGCTTTAAATTACTCAGTTCAGGGAAAGGGAAGTTGCCTACATCATTAATGCATGTCGATTATGCTCAGATGGTAAAATCGAAATAACTCAAATGATCTCTTGGAAAGATACTCACACTAAGAGAGCATCTGCCTGGTGTTCGTCTCCAAGAGAACGTGAATCAGTGAGAAGGTTAAAACATCCCTGCTTTGCTATTGTAACAGTACAACATGACATTATGGCATAATTCTGGGCCATCGGAATTTTCCCTGGATAATTATAAAGCTCTGCTTGTTCAGACAACCTGGGTTTATTGGTCCCTGGGAGGGAGACAAGAAAAAGGAGGGGAAAGGTTGCAGAGATGGTGTGAAAGGACCTTGGGGAAAGGGACCAATCAGAGCTGCTCTCCGTGCTGGTAGAAATGAGCCCTGCTCCTCTTTTGTTCCTGCTCCAAGTTATTTGGCATCCTTTTCTTCTCTCTTCTTGATTCTATTACACTCCCTTGGGGCAGAATGATAGTCACAACAGCCAATTAGGGGGACACTGAAGGAAGAAGGGTCCCCAGTGACAGCTCCTTCTCTGTCCACAGAGAAACAATCACCTCCCTGGAAGTGGTTGTAATTGCCCTGCTTCTTTCTTCTTTCCAGCCTCCCCATCCCTGCCCTCTCAATCAAGCTCCTTGGCCTAAAGCTAGTGAATTACAGGGACCAGAACAGCATGAATAGGCTCCATGCAGGTGGTTTGAATTAACTTGCAGGCAAACCCAAGCCTCCTTCTGGGATCAGCTAGCGTTCATCCCCAAGCCCCGCAAGCACCAGAGTGTTTCTCAAGGTGTGCACTTGGACCACCTGCATCAGGCTCACGTAGGAGCTGGTTAAAAAGGTAGATTCCTGGGAGCCTCTGAGTCAGAAGCTTTTAGGGTGAGGCTGGGAAAGCAGCATTTTTAAAAAGCACCCCTGGTAATTCTTGAATACATATAGTTTGAAAACCACTGCCCTACTACTTGCAAAATACTTTTACATAGATTGCCAGGCTCAAGTCCCAGATGCTCCAGAGGTTTGTTTCCTTATGCCCTTGTCTGTGCTGTTGCTGGTTTCCTCTGCAATCAGTCTAGCACCTCCAACCAGTGGGTCCTCTGTTAACAGGCCTGAGAAAACAAAGTCAATTTCCCTGCTAAAGGGGACAATGAAAGGAAAATCAAAAAAGCTTTAAAAAAATAAAAAGACCAGAAGTGAGTTACTCCTAGTGGAGGATGGAGACTTAGTCTCAGCCAAATCTTCTGCACAATGCCTGAAGCAAGACTGGGCTTGAAACTGGCTTTGTCTCTCTGCCTCAGTTTCCTCATCTATTAAATAGGGGTAGCAAAGTATTTAGCTCATAGGGTTGTTGTGAGGATTAAGCGAGTTAATATAGATACAGCGCTTAAAACAGAACCTGGATCAATCATAGCAGCTAGCTAGCCAAGGAGGCAGAGGATGGCATGTTGACAACCTACAATTCAATAAATCCATGAGTCTCCAACTTACAGTTCATAAAACTTAAATACTATTGTCATTTTTTGGATGCTTCAATAAAGATGTAAGAAAAAATATTAACAGAACTCACATAGAGGTTTCGCATCATTGGCACCAGTGATAGTTAGGCCTGATACTAATTTCTCAAGGGTCCAGGGATTGTTTGGTGCATATTGGATTTTTTTCTTTTTTGACCAGCATCTATGTCCACTACCAGTACTAGCCTCCTAGCTTTGACAATCAGAAATACCTCCACATATTACCAAATGTCTCCTGGGGTGAGGGGCAAAATCACTCCTTGTTTATAATTGCTTTATATTCATCAGTTCACATTTTCAGAAGTGGTCACAGAGATTATATCCGCTCATTTTCTAACACCCCCTTCAAGGGAAGGAGTGCCACTTGTCTATCATTGCTCCCAGTTTATGAATTAGAAGATACTGAGATTAAGTGGCTTGCCCAAGGTCACCCAGCTGATTCTCAGGATCCCAGTTTAGTTCTCAATTAATTGCTGCCCTCCACATTCATGTCTATGAAATGCAAAACTGTTGAGTGCCAGCTAAATAAGTTTTGTAATTTCTGATGACTTTTCATCATTTACTTTGGCAAAAAGTGAGTAAGCAAGTATTGTGGATTCAAATTCTTTTCCTTTAGCCCTCCATCATCTTCTTTCTAGAAACTATTCTATAATAATGCAAGAGTGTCCATAGGCTCCTATATATACCTCAAGAGCATGGTTCCTTATTCTTTCACTGAATGTTCACCAAACATCCGCCATGTGTGTACTGGTTTTTGTGCTACCCATGGGGAGAGTAGGCAGTTCAAAGGGAGGACCTTCCCTTAAAGAGCTTACAAGCTAGACGAGTAAGGCTCAATCACACATAAACACATATGATGATAACATGGGCAAGATACCCCAGACTGGTAAAGCATGCAGGTATGAAATAGCTCTGAGCTGGAGAAATTGCAAGGGCCTGGATTTGATGGACTAGTCTATATGAGAAGTGGCAGGCAGTAAAGCTAGATAGGCAAGGAGGGGCCAGATCATAAAGGGAATCTGAAGTCCCCTGGGAGGCTGGATTTTATTCCATGGGTGTTGGGGAGATGCTGGAAAGAGAGACCCAATCAGATTGTGTTTTAAGACAAATCAGTCTGGCCTAGACCAAAAAGAGGGACCCTTTAGTTTTGTATGAAATTAAAGTCTCCAATGTATAGTGCCAATTCCCCCCTCCACCACCCCCCACCAAAGATCCAAAGAAAAAGAACAAATCTTAAAGAGCAGAAAAGATACAGCTGCTCTGGCCTAAATGCAGAATCCTTTAATACTATCTTCTAGATGATATACATGTGTGTTTACTCAACTCTCAGATTTAATTGGATTTAAATAAGAATCTGAGCACAATCACCCAGAAGGCTTGACATAAATAGGAGAGTAGCAAGAGGTCGGAGAAGACACATCCTGTCTGTTCCTATTGAAAGCAGATTCAAACCTTCCCCACCTGCATCTTCTTTCCTCTCCAATAAAAAGCTGCTCCTCATATTACTAAGAAATAAATATGCATTCGCAGAGTCTGCATTCAACAACCTCCATCTCACCCCCACCTCCCAAAAAAGGTCAACCAAATGCTATAGTTTGGATTTATTTCTTTTGTTATCTGCATCAAGCCTGATAAGAAGGCTTTATTCTACTTTTGGCTTTCTCGATCTACTATAAAGCCAAAATACAGTTGGGACACTGGCCATCATTTTGCCGGCTTACGTCTGGCATGTACACTTGCAGAGAATGATTATTTTCCTTCTTCTTCTTTTTTTTTTTTTTTTTTTTTTTTGTCTTTTCTGCCATTTCTTGGGCCGCTCCTGCGGCATGTAGAGGTTCCCAGGCTAGGGGTAAAATCGGAGCTGTAGCTGCCAGCCTACACCAGAGCCATAGCAACGCAGGATCTGAGCCGCGTCTTCGATCTACACCACAGCTCACGGCAACGCCAGATCTTTAACCCACTGAGCAAGGCCAGGGATCTAACCCAGAACCTCATGGTTCCTTGTCAGATTCATTAAGCACTGAGCCACGATGGGAACTCCCTGATTCTTTTCCTTCTAATGACAGTTGTCTGCTTGCTCTTTGAGGAAGTAGGTGTAGAGTGTCCTAGCCATTAAGGCCTCATGATCTGATTATAAAACCTTCATATGATCATGGTTAACTAGGTCTCCTTTAATCTTGGAAGTGATGTCCTTTGAAAAAAACAGAATTCTTAATTAAATATTAGCCCCTAATTCTGATTTGAGTCCAGTTATTGTCAAAAGAATGAAAATGAACTGTATGTGACAGGGAAATTGAGAAACTATACCAGAAATGAATAATTAAGGAAAATGAAATAGTCCTTCAGGAACTATTAAATATGTACATTGTTGCTGAGGCATGAGAGACACAAAATCACTTTGAGAAACATAGTGTTCACCGACAAGCAAGATGAGACTCGTCTGATTGAGATTCATATAGCAGAAGAAATAATGGATTAGTCTGTCGACTATAGAGAAGAAATTCACTCAAGTGGTGGCTCTTGGTGCCACCTGCAGTTTCCATGGCAACATCGTGACTGCCACACAAGACTTTCTTGTGATTGTCAGTATATTTCCACTCTCTAGTGTTCGATCTCTTTCCCTTCTAACCACTAACCACTCAGCACATAAAGCCTTGTGCACAGACTTGCAGGTGAATGGAGATTTACAGAAATAGTGATTTTTTTGCCAACTGTGAACTCTCCACTACTTAATTTATTACGGGTCCTCTATTCAACCTGGAGAGCAATGCACTTGGACCCTTTTTTGTTTTTCAGCGTTAAAGCCTATCAGGGCATGTGTAGTAGTCTCCATATCCATACTGAACAAAACAAGGCCATCAGTTCTGTATCAGAGCCTTGTGAGGCTGTATGACTGGAAGGAGGCAGGGGCTCCTGGGATATGGGTGATGTTTTATTTATTGATGTGGGTGCTGGTTACATGTGTTCCCTCTGTGAGAATTCACTGAAGTAAATGTCAGTAAATGTCAAAGATTTATGCATTTTTCTGAGTATATGTTTTTTCCTCAAGAAAGTTACAAAAAGTTGAGAGTTCCCATTTTGGCACAGCGGGCTACAAAGCTGACTAGTATCCATGAGGATGCCGGTTTGATCCTTGGCCTTGCTCAGTGGGTTGATGATTCAATGTTGCTGTGAGCTGTGGAGTAGGTCACAGACGTGACTCCGATCCTGCATTGCTGTGGCTGCAGCGTAGGCTTATAGCTACAGCTAGGATTCGACCCCTGAGAACTTCCATATGCTGCAGGGGTGGTCCTAAAAAGACCAAAAAAAAAAAAAAAAAAAAAAAAAGAAAAAAGTTAGGAAAAGCCTTTTCAAGCAGTTTTTCTCCAGCTTTTCAAATTCTAATTCAACTAGAATTTACTAAGCATCCACATTGTTCCAGGGACAGGGTTGGGTGCTCTCACATTTTGTTCTTTCATTTTTACTTTCATAACCCGATAAAGAAGGAACTATTGTTATTGCTTTTTATTCTTAAGGAAACCAAGGCTGTGAGAAATTAACTATCAAGTTCTTGTGGGTGGTGGGTGCCAGGGTTGGGATGGGAGTCCAGCTATTTTATCACCAAGTTCAGTGGTCTTCTCACTGCTTCACTATGAAGCTTCAAGAGGGGTCTTACCTGGAATGTATTAATAAAAAGATAACATAAATTTGGTTCTCATTACTAGTCATCAAAAAGAAAGCACTGAGTTGTCATCTTAGCTTTTGTACCAAACACTTTGTTTTCTTCTTTGTGAAGAGGAAAAGTGTAAGGTAGGTTCAAAATATTGAATAACAGATGGGCATATTTAAAAGTGTGGCAGAGCCCTGAAGGTACCCTCAGTGCCAAAAGCTGCTGCACTGCCCTGCAGAGGTGCAGGAGAGAGACCAGGAGAGCTGGGGTGGCAAGAGAGGCATTAAGGGGCTTGAGGCCATGGTTACGTACTAATTACTGCAGAAGTATTTTAGTAGTAGCTTGTGTTGTATAGCCTGCCATATATTCTGCACCAACAAACTGTCAGGTCTGGGAGTAGTTGACTCTAAAATAGAATGTGGTTCTGCCCCATGGGCACTCCTTGAATGAAGAGAGAGGGAAAACTTTCTCAAAGGAAGAGCCTTCACTTTATGACTGAGAATCTTGACCATAACATATCATTTGTTGAGAATTCACACTGATTTTTCTTTGCTGATTTTAAAGGTCGCTTGGTGACTCTGTAAATCCTTTTTGAATCTTTGTTCTTAGAACAGTGGTGCAATTAGCTTTCAGAGAGACAGGCATAACCTCATAATAAGGTTAAATGTGGAAAAGAACCCTTCTACCTGTAAGTGTGAGAGAGAAAGCAGAAGGGGGGGGTGGGCAGGGAGAGAAACATTGCCTAGCAGAAAAGCAGGAGGGAACATCCATCAATGATTTTCCTGTCCCCATAGCATTTTAATCAGTTTTATGCGTTTGGTACTGCCATTCCATATAGCTTTAAAATAATAAATACCATATACTGCATATGAAACAAAACAAAATTGTTTAGGACTAAGTAGTGGAAGAAAACTTGAGCCTGTGACATCAATCCAGCTTTGCTCCCAGGTGTAAGTGGCTTTGTAGGGACATGAGGAAGAGTATTTGAAATCTCTGCTATCGTGAATTCCCAGACAGTACAGAGGTTACAAGTTTGGAAGGGTTAGAGAAAACTGTCCAGTCTCCAGTGAAACCCCCCTGTAGCTACTGATTTTCCTATATCCTCTAGCTGCCAGTTAGAAAATAGAAAAGAAAGTAACGAGAGTAATTAAAAAATAGTTCTCCAGACGTAGTAGGTCATTCATATGGTTGTGTAGCAAACTCCAATTTCCCCTCTTTCTAAAACCCTGAATTTTTTTTTAGTAGGCACCTGTCCACCCTCCCCACTCCAAGAGGAATCCCAATTAGATAGCTGGCATTGTTTGATAGAAATACAGAGAGTCATGTATGTAATTTAAAGTTTTCCAAGAGTTGCATTTTTAAAACATAAAAATAAATGGATAAAATTAAGTTTAATATTTTGTCTTATAGTGAATACATAATCAATATAGAATTATTGGGATATACTACATAATTTTGACATTAATCTTTGAAATCCAGTGCAACTTCTTCACTGACAGCACGTATCATCTTAGACTAGCCACATTTCCAAATGCTCAGTAGCCATATATGGCTAGTGGCCACCATATTGGTCACTGAAGATCTAAGTGGACTATATATAATTGGTCTGGGGTGCAAGAGGCTGACAGTAAAGACCTTGCCTATGTGCAAAGTTTCTCTTTTCTCTCTCCACTGGACAATAATAAGAAAGAATAAAGTCCCGATGAACACTGTTAGCCTTCTTGGTACCACAAGGGGAAACAGCCTGTGGATGACATTGACACTGACTTCAGCAGAGAGGAAAGAAAGAACCTAAGGCTTTGGTGATATTATTGGGCTGCTGATCAAACTGGGAGTTTGCCCTGACTCTGGACTTCCATTTAATGAGACAATATTTGTCCTAGTGGTTTAAACCATCTTGTGTTACTTGCAGCCAAAGGAGTCCTTTCTACATACACCTTAAGACTGGTATGTGGTCATTCTTTGTCCTATTAGTATATCTTTCAAGGTTATAAAATAGGAGAGGAAGAACTAACGCACATGAAGTTAGAGGAAAAGATATATTGAATTCATTGCATTAAATATAATGTTTAAAATGTACGACATGACAGCCATATGCATAAGAAACAACTGCAAAGCTCTCATATTCACTTTCTGTTCCAGAGTCAGGCATCTGAATTCTGAGAGTGAATAAATCCTAGGGAAGAAAACCCCAACCTTATACCAGATTTACAAGGAAAGTTATCTTGATAAAATCTATATGAACTACAAAGTTATGAAGATGAAGGGAAAGCTGTTCAATAAAACTAAAGCCAAGCTTTCTCAAAGAGATACCCTTAGAAGTGTGGTTCTATTTTTAAGTTTCCCACAAGTGCTAATTAGAACACACATTCCAATTAGAATTAGATTGCACTTCAGGAAGTGAATTATTAAATGACCTAGCACATTTTGATGTTTCAAATGCTGAAACTCCTAGCTTTGGAGGACAATGAGTCTTTAATGATAATTTATTCCCCTTTTGTCCCCATTATTGCTAGATAGCTGGGAGTCCTAGATACTTACGGGGCTCCAGGGACATAGTTGTGGGTGTTTTTAGAGGAGGAGACCAATTAGCCAGTTTGGTTTCACAAAGAAGCAAAGATTGCCCTGAGGTGAAAAACTCTGCCTCAGAGGGCACACCCTTGAACTTTAACTGTCTTTTTGGCTAATCATTAGAAGTCAGCAAAGAATTTTTTCTCTTTCTTTCCATTTCATTATCTCCACTCTTCAGTCTAAAAGGCACACACTTTCTCTTACTCTGAAGGTGACAATAAAGACAGGAAATTTACCATATACATAAAAGTAAGCTACCACTTGGTACTAGTTTTAGTAGCACTTCTGTTGCTTCCAAAAATTGCCTTAGGTCACCTAAAGTTGACTGTCTCTAGAGATAAATATCTGAAGATTTTACATAAGTAATGGGTGTTTTCAGAACAGCATCATTATCTGAGGCTCCATGAAAGTGACAAGCAGCAGCCTCAAGGTTGCTGAATAATATATGATTGCATATTGGACTCCTACATGGATATAAAAAAGGACAAAAAGTCAATCACCATCTAAATGACAATTTTATTCTTTCTCCCCCCATTCCTTTAATTACCTCAGTCAACACATCTTTGAGACTCTTTTATGTGCCAGGTACTATACTGGGTACTTAGGATCTTTTGAGTAAGATGGCAGATTTCTATCTACTCAGACTTCCAGTTCTGGAGGGGCAGGGTGGATGGAGCAGGTGCAGAGGAGCATGGAGAATGGTGAATGAGCAGGTCATTAATTCCCAGAGAGTGCTACCTTCTTGTACCTGAGGAGGCCAAGGGATGTCTGCCTATTGTCTTAAAGGGTTTTCCTTTTTCTCACCACCAGGTGTCTGTACATTCTACATTCCTTCTGAATCTCACAACACTTAACCACCTTTCTGGCTACATGGTGAATTTAGTGACTTCAGATTGCCTGGTAGAAGATGGAAAGAAACTTTTCCTTTGGCTGGAAGGAAGAAACCATTTTTAAACTTTTTTTTTTTTTTGGTCTTTTTAGGGCCGCACCCATGGCATATGGAGGTTCCCAGGCTAGGGGTCAAACTGGAGTGTAGCCACTGGCCTAGGCCACAGCCACAGGCCTACATCTGTGACCTGAACCACATCTGTGACCTACACCACAGCTCAGGACAATGCTAGATCCTTAACCCACTGAGGAAGGCCAGGGATTGAACCCGCATCCTCATGGATACTAGTTGGACTCATTACCACTGAGCCACCATGAGAACTCCCTGTTGGGTAAAACTTGTATAAAGTTTTAGGGAGAATGAAGTTCAGGGATTGGTAGGATTTCAGAGGCATGAATTCCATCAGTAAAAGCAAGGTTATTCCACGAGAGACTGCTGTTGATTAGTTGGTTGGCCCTCAGAGGTTTGTTTTTTTAGAATAAGTTCCTTTATGCCTGGCTAACTTTTAGAAGAAAGGGACTGACAATGATTGGTTGGCCTTAAAAGAGTTCACAGGGGTGAGTTGTCCTGATTCACTGAAAGCTGTCTTATCACTAAAGCTACAAAAATAACCAGTCTTTTTGTAGCAGCATGGAACATTTTTTCTCACCCTACATTCTCAATCTCCCTTATCCTGTTCTACCTGTACCCTATTGTACTAATGTAATAGATGTTTACTTATTACACTCAGTGTTTATTGTCTGTCTTCCTTTGCTAGATTGTAACTCCACAAGTCAGGCATTGTTGGTTGTTTTGTTTCCTGATAAATCCCACTTTTCTAGAACACTGCCTGGCACATGGTGAGTACACAATAACTACTGGTTGAATTATTGAATGTTTGAACAGTGCTGGCCCTAAGCAAAAGTTTGCTTCCAGTTAAGACCAGTGAAGTTTATTTCTATACCTTTTCCTTCCTTCCTAGACAGTCCTATCCTGCCTGCAAACATGTATTTTACTGTAGTGCTCTGCTGTCATGATAGGAATATATTTTAGTCAACATTTTTTGTTCTCAGGGGCATGTAGTTTTTTAGTTTCAGTTTGGTTTGAGGGTGGTTCCAGGATTTGGGGGCCCTCTTCAAGAAAAAAAACAAAAAACAAAAAAAAAACAAAACTACAAAATTACAAATACAAAATTTGCTTGGAAAGAGCCCAGGCAAATGGAGCTTTGACTCTTCAACTTCATTCATTCGAGCCTTCCTGATAGAATACAAGGCACCATTCCCTTCTATTATCACTGGTGAAGGAATTTCAGATAGTAGCAAACTGGAGAAACACTGATGTTTCCTAGCATAAACTATGATGTCAACAATAGGTAAGAGTTAACTAACTAAAAGTTAAAGAGAAAAACAACAACAAAAAAAGTAGTTTGAGTCTGTCAGCATAATGCAAGTTAAAGTGATTTACCTAAACCATTTAAGGTTAATTACAGTGAAACACAATATGGGTTATGTATGTCATTAGTTTGACATTAACTTGGGCTGCCACAGGAACTTGCACTTGATTCTATGCTGAGCCAAGGAGCTTCTTTGGTTTCTGACATGCAACCCAAAGCTTTCAATTTTTTTGTTAAAAGCAAAGGAAGGCTGGAATAGAATCAGAGTGTCTGAGGCACAAAGAAATCAGAGGGAAAGGAGAGGCTGAAGACATTAACAGTATCCATAGCCTTTAATGACTTTCCATTCATCTCCCTCCAGCACCTTATCATCTCTCCTGTCAGGTGGTGCTTTGTTTAATTACTTGTTTGATCTGTCTTCCCAACTATATTGTGAGCTTCATAAGAAAAGGGGCCCCTTCCAAGTCCTTTTTGCTCCCTCCTCGGCACTGGTGATGTGTCTGGCACATAAAAGGGGTCGATTAATCATTGTAGTATAGATTTGTTTTATGAATGAATACATGAATTGAAGAAATTTGGCTCTCTTCAGAATCCTTCACTTGGCAAAACATCCCCCTATTCTTTTTTGTATTTCACTTATTTCTACATCAATAATTCCTTTTGCTCCTTATGCCCAAGGCTGGAAAACTTAAATCCCTTTATGGGAAATTCCCTAATAGTAGCTGCCTTAATCAGAATTAATTTGACCTTTAGTACATCTAGTCTGTATTTTATTCTACCTATCACCTTCATTTTTATTGTACTATATTAATAATAGATGCAGGGCAAGAAAGATGAAAAAAAAAATGGAACACACTCTCTTTACCTAACTCGAGCATATATTTGGCCCCAGTAACTCTAAAACATCTGATGTTTTTCACAGGGAAATTGGCCAGCCACTTATGGTCTCTGAAGTTGGTGCTTTTGTTTATTTGACACATTTTCCATAGTCTTGTTACTAGTAATTTTAGAGGTCCCAGGATGAGAAACGATTCCCCACCCTCAACCCCACCCCCCAGTGAGTTCAGTAATTCTATCATCCAAAGGTCTGAGAGTGGTAACACTTACTTTTTGATAATTTGGCTAAAGAGGAAGTTTTATGGAATGTCCTTTATGTTTTCAGAATGTATATTTAACACTAGAAAACCTGCTGGCAATTGTGCCAACGCTTAAGCTATTATTTCTTTCAAAAGGCCTATTCTATTGCATGTGCCTTTTAAATGTAACTTTAAAATTTGAGTTCAAAGGACCACTTCTCCTTTCACCAAACTGCAGGGACTTAGGAATGGTGTGAATTCATGACCCATTCTATTCCCAATAATTATGGCTCCAGTAATTCTGGTGACAAGTTTCCTCATCAACCACTCCTATCCTTTGTTGTCATCCACCTCCCCAGTGTCCTTCTGATGCCCAGCTTTGTATTTCCTGGCATGGACATTTCCCGTGATCACCTAAGCATGTGTTCCATCTCTGGGAGAAAGCTGACAAGAATTAATTACCCATAAATATGATTATGGATGATAATAAACTCTTCTCAGTTAAGATGTTGCAGCTTAGCAGCAGACTTTTAAAATATTATCACTTTGCAGATACAGTATTTTAATAACCACACATATGGTCTCGCTCAATACTGACAATCCTGTGAAGGGGAAAACGTGGCTGGAAATATTATCCTGATTTTGCAGATGACAACACTGTGGTTATGAGGGCCTAAATGACTTGGTGACACAGTATATAGCAAAATCTGAACTGAAACTAGGCTAGGTGAAGAAAGTCTTGCCTCTTTCTGACACCAGGTTGCCATAATTTGGGATGATCAGATGATGAAATTTTGAGTAGCAAGGCCAGCCAATAGGAGGGATTAGGAGGCACATCAATTTCTCAGTACTTCCTGAATAGCCCTTTGTTTAAATTTTTTTTTTTTTTTTTTTTTTTTTTTTTTTTTTTTTTTTTTAACAGCCACACCTGCTGCATATGGCAATTCCCAGACTAGGGGTCAAATCAGAGCTGGAGCTGTCAGCCTATCCCACAGCCACAACAACTCAGGATCTGTGCAGCATCTGCAACCTACTCTGCAGCTCGAGGCAATTCCAGATCCTTAACCCACAGAGCGAGGCTAGGGACTGAACTTGCATCCTCATGGAGACTACCTCGGGTCCTTAAACCACCAAGCCACAATGGGAACGCTCTGAATAGCCCTTTTGATTCTTGGAATGCTCCTCTTTTGCTTCTTTAACTCCACTTTCACCTTCTCCCCCTCCCTCTCTGACAGCATCTTATAGTTTCCTAAGCAAGAATCCTCTTCCCCTTGAAGCCCCCTATGGTTTTTGAACTTCTTTGTTTACTCTGAATTTTTTAAATTACTCAAGGAATTTTATTACATTTATAGTTGTACAACAATCATCACAACCCAATTTTATAGTATTTCCATCCCAAACCACCAGACCATCCCCCCACCCCCCAACCTGTCTCCTTTGGAAACCATAAGTTTTTCAAAGTCTGTAAGTCAGGATCCGTTCTGCAAAGAAGTTCATTGTGTCATTTTTTTTAGATTACACATGTAAGCGATAGCATATGATGTTGGTGTCTCACTGTCTTACTGTCTTACTAACTTCACTTAGCATGATAATTTCTAGGTCCATCCATGTTGCTAAAAATGACGGTATTTCGTTCCTTTTAATGGCTGAGTAATATTCCATTGTGTATATGTACCACCTCTTCTTGATCCACTCCTCTGTCGGTGGACATTTAGGTTGTTTCCATATCTTGGCTGTTGTATGGAGTGCTGCAATGAACATTGGAGTATATGTATCTTTTTAAGTCATGGTTTTCTATGGATAGATGCCCAGGAGTGGGATTGCTGGATCAAATGGTAATTCTATTTTTAGTTTTCCGAGGAATCTCCATAATGTTTTCCACAGGGGTTGCACCAATTTACATTCCCACCAACAGTGTACTAGGGTTCCTTTTTCTCCACACCCTCTCCAGCATTTATTGTTTGTAGACTATTTGATGATGGCCATTCTGGCTGGTGGTTTTGATCATAGTGGTTTTGATTTGCGTTTCACTAACGATGAGTGATGTTGAACATCTTTTCATGTGTTTTTTGGCCATCTGTGTGTCTATTTTGGAGAATTATCTGTTTGGTCTTCTGGCCATTTTTTGATGGTGTTGTTTTTTTTTTTGGTGTTTTTTGGTTGTTTGTCTTTTTTTTGGTGTAGGAGCTGTGTGTATATTTTTGAGATTAATCCCTTGTCAGTCGCTTCATTTGCAAAGATTTTCTTCCATTCTGTGGGCTGTCCTTTTGTTTTGATTAGGGTTTCCTTTGCTGTGCAGAAACTTTTAAGTTTCATTAAGTCCCATTTGTTTATTTTTATTTTTATTGTCATTACTCTAGGAGGTGGATCTGAGAAGATATTGCTGTGGTTTATGTCAGAGAGTGTTTGGCCTATGTTTTCCTCTAAGAGTTTTAAAGTATCTGGTCTTATGTCTAGGTCTTTAATCCATTTTGAGTTTATTTTTGTGTGTGGTGTTAGGAAGTGTTCTAATTTCATTCTTTTCCATGTGGCTGTCCAGTTTTCCCAGCACCACTTATTGAAGGGTCTGTCTTTTCTCCATTGTATATTCTTGCCTCCTTTGTCATAGATTAGTTGACTGTAGGTGAGTGGGTTTAATTCTGGGCTTTCTATCCTGTTCCACTGATCTATATTTCTGTCTTTGTGCCAGTACCATATGGTTTTGATGACTGTAGCTTTGTAGTATAGTCTGAAGTCAGGAAGCCTGATTCCCCCAGCTCCATTTTTATTTTTCAGGATGGCCTTAGCTATTCTGGGTCTTTTGTGCTTCCAAAAAAACTTTAAGAGATGTTGTTCTAGTTCTCTGAAAAATGTCCTTATACTTTGATAGGGATTGCATTGAATCTGTACATTGCCTTGGGTAGTATAGTCATTTTGACAATGTTGATTCTTCCAGTCCAAGAGCACAGTATGTCTTTCCATCTGTTTGTGTCATCTTTGATTTCTTTCATTGGCGTCTTATAGTTTTCAGAGCACAGGTCTTTTATCTTTTTAGGTAGGGTTGTTCCTAAGTATTTTATTCTTTTTGATGTGATGGTAAATGGGATTGTTTCCCTAATTTCTCTTTCTGATCTTTCATTGTTAGTATATAGAAATGCAGTTGATTTCTGTGTATTAATTTTGTATCCTGTGACTTTGCCAAATTCATGAAGAGCTCCAACAGTTTTCTGGTAGTGCCTTTAGGATTTTCCAGATATACTATCATGTCATCTGCAAATAGTGATAGTTTTATTTCTTCTTTTCCAATTTGGGTTCCTTTTATTTCTTTTTCTTCTCTGATTGCCATGGCTAGGACTTCCAAAACTATGTTGAATAGTGGTAGTGAGAACAGACATACTTGTCTTGTTCCTGATCTTGGCAGGAATCCTTTAAACTTTTCACCATTGAGAATGATGTTACCTGTGGGTTTGTCATATATGGCCTTTATTATGTTGAGGTAGGTTTCTTCTATGCCCACTTTCTGAAGGGTTTTTATCAGAAATGGGTGTTGGATTTTGTCAAAGGCTTTTTCTGCATCTATTGAGAGAATCATATGGTTTTTATTCTTCAGTTGGTTAATGTGGTGTATCACAATGATTGATTAGCAGATATTGAAGAATCCTTGCATCCCTGGGATAAATATCACTTGATCATAATGTACAGACCTTTTAATGTATTGTTAGATTTAGTTTGCTCCTATTTTGTTGAGGATTTCTGCATCTATGTTTATCAAAAATATTGGCCTATAATTTTCTTTTTTTGTGTGGTATCTTTTTGTGGTTTTAGTATCAGGGTGATGGCAGCCTCATAGAATGAGTTTGGGAGTGTTCCTTCCTCTGAAATTTTTTGTAACAGTTTCGGAAAGATAGGTGTTGGCTCTTCTCTAAATGTTTGATAGAATTTGCCTGTGAAGCCATCTGGTCCTGGGCTTTTGTTTGTTGCAAGTTTTTTTGTTTGTTTTTGTTTTTGCTTTTTAGGGCCACACTCGCAGCATATGGAAGTTCCCAGGCTAGGGGTCAAATTGGAGCTGCATCTGTGACCTACCCCACAGCTCAAGGCAATGCCAGATCCCCAACCCACTGAGCAAGGCCAGGGATCAAACCCTCATCCTCATGGATACTGGTCATATTCATATTCATATTCAATGAATTCATATTCATTGCCCCAATAGGAAGTCCCTACTTTGTATTCTTCATCTGTAGCATCTTAGTACTTCATTGGCTTTAACTACCATCTTTAGGTTGATGACTTTACAAACTGAATCTTGAACCTAGGTGAGTCTCTGCAAAGTACCATGCTGGTACACACAGCTGCCTAGTGGGCAGCTCTTCTGGATGTACAATTATTACTCTAACAAGATATGGCCAACTCATTAGCTATGTTATAGACTGAATGTTTGGAGCTACTTTGCACACTTCCTACCCACCACCCCCCACCTTCACACTTTAAAGTCCTAACCCCCAGTTTGATGGTATTGGGAGGTGGGTCCTTTGGGAGATGAGATAATGAGGATGGACCCCTTTATAATGGGATCAGCCCTTGTAAGAAAAAGAGGGGATACCAGAGCTTCCTCTCTGCCATGTAAAGTGAGATGGTGATCATCTGCAAGCCAGGAAGAGCACCATCAAGAATCAGGGACTTGAAGAATAGACTTGTGATTGCCAAGGGGAGGGGGAGGGAGTGGGGTGGATGGAGAGCTTGGGGTTAATAGATACAAACTATTGCCTTTGGAATGGATTAGCAATGAGATCCTGCTGTGTAGCACTGGGAACTATGTCTAGTCACTTGTGATGGAGCATGATAATATGTGGAAATAGAATGTATGCATGTATATGTAACTGAGTCACCATGCTGTACAGTAGAAAAAAATTATATTGGGGAAATAAAAAATAATAAAAATTTAAAAATAATAAATAAATAAATAAAAGAATCAAATATGTCAGCACCTTGATCTTGGACTTAGCCTCCAGAACTGTGAAAAATAAATGTCAGTTGTTTAAGGCTTCTAGCCTGTGGTATTTTGCTATGGTAGCCCAAGCCAGCTAAAACAAGCTACATTCCTTACCTGCTACCTTTACCCATTGCCTGCAATAGGAGATTTAAACTTTGCTACGAGGCTGTTTTCCAATTTCATCTTCATAATTCCCCCTACTCCTCATCCCAGCACCCATGCCAACCATGTTAAAGTACTTGGGGCTCTCTCAGAGCACCTTGCTATCTGATGTCTTTCTGCCTTGGCATATGCACTTCTTCCTTTCTGTAAAGCTTCTCTTCTCTTGTCTGCCTGATATACTTACTTATCCTTGAGGTTATCCCTCTAGAATCATCTTCTCTCGTAGGTGTTCCTTGATTGTCCAGGTAAAGTTTAGTTATAGTGCACCCCGAAATCTCTCCATTAGAACAGAACTTCTCAAAACTTCAGGGGTAAGAGACCAGTAATTTTTTTTAAATCTCCAGTCTATCATGCGCTAATAACATTGTAAAATACAATTCAAAAAATTCATTGAAAAGTGAAATAAAAGGATATAAACTACAATCTCAGTTTTTAATCATTAGATGCAACAGACACAAAATTTTTCTGTCAATGTACTGTGAAAGTTTTGAATGCTTATTTTCCATTTCTTTACTTATTCTGCCATAGAAAACATCTTGTGGATTGCAGTGGTATTCAGATCACACACTGAGTAGCATCATACTTGAGCACCATCAATGCTATTTTGCATTTTAAACATAGATCAAATATTTTCTTAATAGCAGAGGCCATGTTGTATTGATCTTTATCAAGGCATCTATCATTTTGTGCCCAGTGAAAATAGGTGGATGAGCAGGCCAGGGTGAACCAGCTCAAGTCTAATCTTTTGCAGGGACTTGTGGCATTCCCCCTAAGAGACATTCTGCACTGAATCCTTACAAGTGCTTACTCAAGATCAGACCAGAAATAATCACAATCCATCCATATTATAAGAAACATATAAACTTAATATTTTCAGTTTTAGTCTTTTTCAGCTCAGAGGCGGCCCTGTTATAATCTCTTCTGAGAAGAAAGAAGAGATAAAAATAGAGTGGAAAATGTAGGATTCCTTCCAACAGGGGAAGAGATAGCCCCTCATCATGCTTATCCGCTGCTTTTTATGCATCTCCACTGTCTCACCTCATTATATGTGTGGTTCCTTTCAAACCACAGCATCACCTCACCTTATACACTGGGTGTCTCTCCCCTGGTATTGATTCACTTTCCAGGCACACTGCTGTGCATTCAGCAGATTTAGAGGGAAAATAAGTGGTATAATATTGCAGCACTACTGACAAGGTGACTTAAAATTGTATTAGATAATCCTGTTCTTAAAAATTCCTTCACGTTCTCATTGGCTAATCCCTCCTGCAGAGCTGGACATCTCACCACTTTATTGGGACCCTATCTTTTCAATGGGTTCTTCCACGCCTCCTTAGGCTGCTTTGAATTGCTTCTCTCTCACCTATGAGTTTCCTGTTTCTTTATTATGCAAAGTGCTTTATATCTCCCTGGTTTTGCAGTCTCTCTCCAAACTCTTGGTTATGTAATTCAAGAGCTACAAATGAATATTGCAAAATGTATCACAGAATGTATTATAGCATGCTGTGTAGCCTAAATGCCTAATCTCAACAAAGTGTTGGAGAAAACCAGCAGGGGTTTCAAAGCACTAAGGCAGAAATCTGGGATGAGTGTTGATGACACTTTCCTCTTCTTTTCCTTTTTAAATCTGACAATGTTGAATATCTTTTCATGTGCTTATTGGCCATTTTATCTTCTCTGGAGAAATATCAATCTAAATTCTCGCCCCATTTTTAATTGGGTTATTTGTCTTTTTGAAGTGTAAGAATTTTTAGTTGTAGGAATATATTTTGGAAAGCAGATCCTTATTAGATACACGATTCATTCTGTGGGTTGTCTTTTCTTTTTCTTGATAGTGTCCTTTGAAACATAGAAGTTTTTATTTTAATTAAGTTTCTAATTTATTTTCTCTTTGGTATCTCATTGCCTTTTAAAGGTTACTTTTTCACAATTAATTTACAGCATCATAGGAATCATAATACTCCCAAATGTTAATATGCCCCAGAATCACTTGAGAACTTTTGAAAAATGAGGATTCTCACATCCTGTTCTAAGAAGTTCTGACTCAGTAGGTGTGGCCTGGACCCAAATAATCTGTATTTTAATGAGCAGTTCAGGAGATTTTCATGTACGAGGTCTAAGGACCCCATTTCAAGTTACCTTGTTTTCTAAGAAAAGAACTGACTCTAGAGGTCATCTAGATTTATACCCCTGAAGCAGACCCACCCATGGTGACCCAAATGATTCATGCCTCTAGTATAATCCCTTCCTCTTGAGCAGGTGAAGCCTGTGATTTGCTTTTGATCAAAAGAATATAGGAAAGGTGATAGGATATCACTCCTGGGATTGTTTTGTTATGTAAGACCCCATCTTAGTGAAATGGAGAGCTTCTCCAGCTGTCTTTGAAGAAGCAAATGGCCATAGTATGGACTGCTGATGGAGAGGGCTGGGAACTGTGGGTGGCCTACAGCTGGTGACCAATAAGCAACGAGGGCCCTCAGTCCTACAGCAGCAAGGAAATAAATCCTCCCAACATATGACCTCAGAAACAGATTCTTCCCCATTCACCCCCCCAAATCAGTCCAACATACTGATTGTTGACTGTTGAGATACAGAGAAGAAGAGCCAGAAAAGCTATGCCTAGACTTCTGGTCTACAGAAGCTATGACTTAAAGTTTTTTGTTTGCTTGTTTCTTTTTGTAGCTGCTAAATATGTGATAATGTTACAGAGCAATAGAGAGAAAACAAATGCTCTGCCTCAACCTGTTTTAATCCATGTCTCCCATTTTATAAATGTAAATTTACACATTTACCACTCCTTAAAATACAAAGTAAAATACCTAAAAATACAAAGTAAACATAAATACTTGACAAATAAAATACAAAGTAAACATAAATACTTGACAAATAAAATAAAAGCAAAGACACAAGGGCTGCTTCGTTTTAAAAGTAGATACAACTCTATTTCTAATTTTGATATTTGCCTTAATATCCAAACAAATTTCAAATAGATGTAGTAACTTGTACAAAGTTACAAAACTAGTTTTGGCTGTCACTATCATGTGCCGTCTCCTTTCTAAACAGCTCTTTCAATCTTCTTGAAGAAAGAGACTACACTTAATATTATTCTGATCACTTTTCCAAAAGAAAAATTAAGGCACATAGTCTGACCAAGAAAAATTTCCAGTTTGTACACATATTAATAGGAGAGGTCTTGTGATATATAAATATTAAATCACATGTAATTATACATTGAAAATAAAATGGAAGTTTCATTGACAAGATTAAAATGACCCAAAACCAAGGCCTTTTGAGAACCTCTATTTCATGGCAGCATAATTAATCAGCACAGTGTCTGCGGGGCCCATGTTGTCAAGAATCACTCTGGGGCACTGGTTAAATATATGTGTTCCCCAGCTTCCAGAGCAGGGGATTCCGTATGCTAGCTAGTGCCCAGGTAAATCCTATGATGAGGCACATTTGGGATACTGGGTAATACAAAATATCTGTTAACTGATTAATTAACAGATAGATTGATGTGTAGATATTCAACCATTTAATTGCTAATATACACACTCAGCTTCATTATTAGGTTTTAGAGCTAGTTCAAGTGGAGATCATCTACACTGAAACACATCATTAGTTAAGTATGGAAGAGATTAAATGTGCTGAATTTATAATACAAATGACAAACCTTTTTTTTTTTTTTTTTTTTTTTCATTTTGAAAGTAAGAACCATGAGGAAGGAGTGCTCATCTTCATTATACACATTTTGGGAATTTATCATTGCTAATACAATTAATGGACATGGCCCATCTATCTTGAGAGGAAGGCAAGGAAAGGAAAATTGAGGACCTCCCAGAATGACAAAGAAGAGCAAACAGAAAAAATAGAATGAAAAGAAACATTCAGTGGCTTCTTAGCTTTTAATAAACACTCATAATCTGAGTTTGAATCCCCTCTGGGTTAAGTGAATCCAAAAGGAAGATTTTAAAAGACTTCCCCCACACCATGGGCACACTAGACCTTGTGGTTAGCAAATAGGTCTTGCCAATTTTAACAGATTAGTTGCAAATGAATCAGAAACATGGGGACTATATGTATTCATATTTCTAAATAGGGGAAAGGTACTTGGAAAGTACATTTGGTTAATGCCAAAGTCTAAATGTTTCAGAAATAGTATGTGGTATTTTCAGAAAACAAAACATTTCCACTTTGTCAGCAGTCTAACTTCAGCGTATTTATATAATGCTTAGCTAGCCTTAAACCCAAATTAACAGAAAGGTTCACACTGCAAAATAACTAATGTTTTTACTAGTTCTTGAGTACTGACTTGGCTAGTATCTACTGTTCTTAGTTAATTGCACCCTCTCTAATGTTCAGTTTTTTTTTTTCCTCACATGGCACAACAAAGGAAAAACATAAAGGTAAGTGGTTCCAAGGTCAATACATGCTCATTCTCACATCTTCCCATTGGTTAGTGGATCTTCAACAGATGCGAACAATATATAGAATTTTGCATATATTCTCCAATGTATGTTCTTAAAAGAACAATCAGTAACATAAAGTTAATACAATACTAAAATATAATATGCAGCCCAAATCATAATTGTGGTTGTATAGCTAAGGTGACACTGTATAAAGAAGAATAGTATACTATGTGATGAATATTAGACTTGGTGTTTCCCTTTTTAATTTGTTATATAGTGTTATTTTTATATCCCATCCAGATAATCAGTTATTAACATTAGAGCATTTCCCTGAATTATCAGCTATTTTACCTATATTATGTATGTACTTCTAAAAATTGGTAAATCAATGCCAAGATAATATCATAATTCTGAATATTTAATCACAAAATATAAACAAGTCAGAAACTTCAGTTATTAATGTTTAAAAAATTTTATATGGAGATTAGGTTTCAAATGACTATATAAGATAAAAATTTCATTAAGTCAAACCCACCTTTAAAATGCCCTCACTAGGCTATCAAGGCCAAGATGCATTTTATTATGTATGACTGCTGTACAGTGATTCTTCAGCACATTAGAGTTTGTGAACTGCTGAGCTGGACTCAAGGAAGGAGCAAAGGAAAGTAATTGTACAGATACTGCAGTAGCCAGATCCTTCTGCCTGTGAAATCCCCTTGGACCAAAGGGGGAACAGGTAGAGTGTTCTAAAATGGTCCTCTCCCTGACACGTATTTGTTCCTTGACTCACTACTACTGTTTGGACTTTATAACTTTAACGTCTGTTAACAGACATGCTTGAAATGAGCTCTGATGCAACAGTGAAGCCACGTCTTAGAGAGGGTCAGGTAAAGACACAACTTCAGGTAAAGAACGTTTATATGGGACTCTGCTGATTCAATTAACTTGGGGGAGAAAGTCAGTGTGAGTTTTGTTTTCGTGTTACCACTTATAGGGAAAAAGAAGTCCACAGAAATAGAAAGTATTGTTGGTGGGTTATAGACATTTTCCTTAAACAGCAAACCACAAATAATTCCCGCCAGAAACTGAAGTCATGTTAAGAACACGAATGCAAGAAGAAGCCAGTCAGATCACACAGAAGAGCATGTCTCAAGCTGCCCAGTGCACAAAAATTATCTGGGGATGCTGTTCAAGTGCATATTGGTGCCTGAGACTCTGCATGTCTGATCAACAACCAGCAGATGCTACCGGTCCCCAGACCACACTGAGTGGCGGGGATATAAAGGACTCATGTGGAACTAATACCTAGTGATTCCTAAATTACACAGCACTGTAGGTGAAATGTAAAGGATGACAGCGATTAGAAACCAAAAATCTCTGAAACAAAACAGTAACAATACGTTGATCTACTATCTTACTGTACCATAAGCAGCCCTTATGTTTTCAGGCAAGTATAATTTTCTGTGCACATTATTAAATCTGACACGCCACAGAAATCATACAGAGGGTGTTCTTTAGGAATGGAGGCCAATATGGAGATGGAGTAAGGAGATTGTGCAGTGTGATACTTTTATGTCAGTGATGCTTAACGGACAAAGAAGACAATGAAAAGAACTTGTGAGCGTGGAAGGTTTGTAAGCTGTTCACATGGAGAAGCAACTTTCACCTACTGAGTTGTAATTATTATTTACTTTTTAGCTTTACATTTATATTCGCCATCTTCTGTTTTGGTAAATTCATGAAGGCAGCCACTCAATATATGAAAAGAACAACAAATCAATCTCATAATCATCAAACTTCTTATCAGTATTCTCTGGTTATGTGACCCAATTTACCGAGTTTGATCAAAACAGTTTATCCTCCTCAAAGTTCTAACACCCCTTTTTTGAAGAAGCTTTTCAAATGAAGTGAGTCAGAAACGCCAAGGAACTTGACAGAAAATTGCGAAAAAGATTTTGCTGATTCAGTTCTTCTGGACATGGAATTCTAGAGCTATCTGAAGATAACTCAATAGATTTTTAAAAAGGACTCTCAAGAAACAAACGAAATAATACAAAAAGAAAACAATAGAAGGATTTTTGTATAGCAGATATTAAATGTAGAGTGTCATATAAATTTTGGGGAAGAAAATCTGTTCTGACAACTTACAATGTTAGATTGATTAGAAATGTTTTGGAACGTTACCAAGGTCCATGAAAGGCATGGGAAATCATTTCCAACAAAAGGAGAAAATTTTTATTTAACGTTTTACTCTGTATTGAAGAATATTACAATATAATAGCAGACCAAGAGTTTCTGGAGACTTGCCATGTGTTCCATGGAAGAAGAAATAACATACATCAACATGAATAATTATAATAGATACCAGTTCAGCCTAAGTTTTATTGCCAATATCAAGTGACTTGAAGAAATACCAACACAAACTCATTTCTTGGATTTGCTTTTTACTTTTGTGTGAAAAGGAATGGTAAACTTTTCTTGTAACATCTGATTACTCACCCTGATTTTTCCCCTTTCTTCCTTGTCTGCCATGAAAGTCAGAAAATAAAAAGAAAAATAAGAAAGGCGATGGCTTTTATGGTGAATCCTCTAACTGCATGCTTTTCTTACAAAATGATTATTGCTGTTTTGTGTGCCTGTGTGTAAATGGCTTTGTGTTTCACTTTTTGTCCTTGAGAATTATTGTCTTAAGATACATCTATATTGCCATGTCTATACTGAATCCATTGCTTCTAACAGTTACATTTGCAGAGTGTGTCCTCCACACCATCACAGTGATTCATGACTACAGAGCAGCACCATGTAGTTCCAACTCTCTGCCACTTCATACAAGGCTGCAGTGGACATCCTTGGACATGTGCTCTGGGATCTGTGTGAGCACCTCTTTGGAATATATACTGAGAATGGAAATAGCTGGAGGTTTCCAGTCTGAGGGAATGTCTTCTCCAGATCACCCGAGACCACCCAACTCTGTTGCCACTTAAGGTTTTATTTCCACAGCTTTAAAGAACATAGTCTAAATTGGCTGGGAGAGGGATGTCTAAGAATTTACTCATTTATTCATTCTTCTTTCATGCATTCAGCAGTTTACCAAATACGTGCCAAATGTATTTGATGGTTAAAGATAAATATCCTATGTTTCACCATAAGTCACTTTTACAGATGGGTAAAATACAGCTTGAGGTTATGTGATTAGTGACAGAGCTAGGATATGGAAAAAGTCTACCTAATTTCAAATCCCCTAAAGGGAACAAAGTTGAGAGAATGTTGTTTCTATAGGAAAAATATTACCTTGCTCTCTTGAGAATGGGAAATGAGGGCAAATAGTTGTTCTTCCCCAGAAAACTCACACATATGGTTCCTGACTTGTCAGTGGAAAATAGTTCCTTAGCAAGATGAGGCTCCAACCCAAGGGTTTGGACAGAGTCCTTTTGTGTCCAGAGAGAAGAGTGGATGCCCCGAGACTCAGGCCAGAGTTGTGAGTGGAAGCTGAGCAATAGGATCTGGCAGTAGAAGCTTATAAAAGGGCAAGGCTCTCCTTCCAGGCACCAGCTCCCCCTTTCTTCAGTACTTTCTTTAATAGAACCTCCAGCAGAAAGGGCACAGAGCACAGAGCAGCATGAAGAGAATGAAGTAGCCTGAATGATTCCCATAGGGAGACAGGGAACGTGTGCTGGGAGGAGAAGGGGGAGAGAGAACGAAGGGTAAACGCAGCAACTAAGAACTCCTAAATTAGGATTCTTGACTCATTCCAGTTTGATATCTTATAAACATCAAAAGCATTTCAGGGATGTGTTATGACAATGGTTGTTCATTTAATATCAGTGTTGAGTGAAAGAGATTAATAGTAAAAAGCTACCATGAATTTAGAAATACTTCAATTTGTATCTAACATTTTACAACTGCTAGTAGACATTTTTCTTATTGCTTTTGCTGGTTGTATAAGGAAAGCTCAGGTGTGTCTGGGGTAGTGTGTCTTGGGTAGTAACAGTGGGGTACTCTTGACTTCCTTTTTGGTGTTTTGATATAAAAAGAAATCCCAGTGCCTCTGTGTTCGCTGTGGCCTGCCTAGTCTAGGGCTCTGATGTACTCAGCAAAGAGGCTGGTGACTGTGGCTTTGCTTGGGCAGCCACCAGGCTACTTCCTCTTGGCTTTGCCAGCCAGGTCACAGGTGATCTTGATGCTAGAGGCCTGGGGAGAGTCTGAGAATTCTGGAGACTCCAACACCAGGGCCATGAGTGGAGAGTGGATTTTCCAAAGGCAAGCTCAGTCACCAAGATCTGCTGGGGGGGGGAAAGCGTGGGGTGAGGGATGGTTCCCGAGGGTACCTGGCACTTCTGCAGGAACTCTTACCTGCAGGAAACCCAGGCAGGACCAGCACTAGTGGCGGGGCCAGGAGCCAGCTGCTGGAGGGTATCGCTGCCGTGTTCTCCTTGTGGGTAACGGAAACCCTGGTGCAGTAGGGACTGAGGGTGCCAGAGTACCCAACACACTTGAAGGGGAGACTGCTGAAGGCTGCCCCACGACCAAGAAATGTGAGTGTACTCGGGGTGTGTATTTACTATATTATCACATGCAACCTAAAACCTAGGTTTAATGCTTGATGAGCATTTGGATTCCCACACTCATGTAATTACTTAGTTATTCCACCCATCTAAAAGGGACCATGTCTTGGAAACCACTATTCTAAATGCCCCATATCAGTACCCCTAGTTGAGCACTTAACATACCACCTTGGTTTTTTTTTTGTTTTGTTTTTTGTTTTTGGTCTTTTTAGGGCTGCACCTGCGGCATATGGAGGTCCAATTGGAGCTGTAGCTGCTGGCCTACATCACAGCCACGGCCACAATCACAGCAACGCCAGATCTGAGCCACGTCCTCGATCTACACCACAGCTCATGGCAACTCTGGATCCTTAACCCACTGAGTGAGGCCAGAGATCGTACCTGCGGGCTCATGGATATTAGCCAGATTTGTTTCTGCTGAGCCACGGCAGAAACTCCACTGCCTTGTATTGATATTCTGAGGTTGTATATTTTTTTTATTTTTTATTTTATTTTATATTTTTTTAAGGCTGCACCCAAGGGATATGGAGGTTTGCAGGCTAGGGGTCTAACTGGAGCTACAGCTGCCTGGCCTACGCCACAGCCACAGCAATGCTAGATCCGAGCCGTGTCTGCAAACTATACCACAGCTCATGGCAATGCCAGACCGTTAACCCACTGAGCGAGGCCAGGGATCAAACCCAAAACCTCATGGTTCCTAGTCAGATTGGTTTCCACTGTGCCACAATGGGAACTCCCTGAGGTTATATATTTTTTTATGTTCTTATTCTTCATCTCTTTTGTGTACACTGTAAACTCTCTAAAAAGAGAAACCATGTACCATATTTTTTCAAAAAATTTTTACTTATTTTGTGATTCTTCTACTCTTTTTTCTCCCATTTTTTAAAGTTTTATTGAAGCATAGTTGATTTACAGTGTTATGATAATTTCTGCTGTGTAACACAGTGATTCGATTATACACATACAAATATCTATTCTTTTTCAGATTCTTTTCCCATATAAGTTATCACAGAATATTGGGCAGAATCCCCTGTGCTATACAGCAGGTCCCCATTGATCATCCATTCCATATGCAATAATATGCACATGCCAGTCCACCCCTCCCCCAAGCCTGTCCCCTTTGGTAAGTTTGTTTTCAAAGGGAGAATGTGTTTCTGTTTTGTAAATAGCTCAAATAAGTTCACCTTTTTTTTTTCTTTTTAGATTCCACATATAATTGATATCATATCCAAGGAAAACCCTAATTGGAAAAGATACATGCACCCCAATGTTCATTACAGCACTGTTTATGATAACCAAAACATGAAAGCAACCTAAATGTCCATCAACAGAGGAATGGATAAAGAAGATGTGGCACATATATGAAATACATAAATGAAATACTACTCAGCCATAAAAAATAATGAAATAATGCCATTTGCTACAACATGGTTGGACCTAGAGATGATCATAGTGAGTGAAGTAAGTCACACAGAGAAAGACAAATATCATATCATATATCACATTCTAATGCTCAGGGTGTTTAGGAGCAAGGACAGTGCTTAGCAGAGAGTTTTGCTAAACAGGGAGAGGAAAAAATTATTAAGCATTTACTCAGTGCCAGGAATTGTGGTGGGTGCCTTACGTCTGTAGTGGACACTGAGGTTAACTTATGACTTTCAATCCAAGCCTGCCTTTGAGCAGCAACAAAGGAATGGTTTCTAAACAGCCTAATCCCCTCAAAGGAGATTCATTCCCTTGCCTGGTGGTGGTGGTGGGTGGGAGGGCAGCTTCTAGAATCCAGGTTTAAGCCAATCAGAGCATTGCACTCCCCTAATGAGTGGATAGATTAAGGCTGGGCCTGAGATCTAAACTGGGCATTCATACAGAAAGGAAAGATTCTTTCCATTTAGGGGCATGAGGCCAAAGCTCTGGGCAGCAGATGCATGCAAGCATATAGATCCTTAGTGCCAGAGAGTCGTTAAATCCATCAACCAAACCTAAACTGAGCTGACCAGACATCCTCCACTCCCTCCCCATACCTTTCTCAGCTTGCTCTCTGCTCTGAAAGGCTGACTTGTCTGGACTGTGTGGTTGCGCTCTCTTGTCCTCTGGCTCTTGGGGAACATGGGCAGGATGTGGAAAGAGGGAGCAGGGTAAGACTCTGCATACTCATTCTGAGATAATCCCCTGTTTGGAGCATCTTCTTCTGTGAGATGACACCCTCCCTTACTATTTAAACTGGTCTGAATTATGTTTATTCGTTATTTACAGTAACACATGTACCCACAAACATATGTTATCTCTTGTAAACTTCAGGAGAAGTTAAGGTGCCGTTATTCTTTCTGTGTTATTACTCTAAGTGAACCATGGGCCAGAGAGGTTGAATACCTTGGACAAGAAGCTAAAGAGGCTGCTTTTGTCCCTTAAGTTTAGAAACTGATTTATGTTTACTAAATGCTCTTTTATAGTATTGTTGTTTTGTTTAAAACATTACTAAATGTCTTTCAAGTACTTTCTTAACCAAATGTCATAATCAGAAAATAGGCTCACTTAACCTTCTATATTGGTTTTAGCTAGTGCCTGGATGCCATGTGTATCTTCCTTCATCATTTCATCTTTTTTTTTTTTTTTTCTTTTTTGTCTTTTTGCCATTTCTTGGGCCGCTCCCGCAGCATATGGAGGTTCCCAGGCTAGGGGTCAAAAAGGAGCTCCAGCCACCAGCCTACGCCAGAGCCACAGCAACGCGGGATCCGAGCCGCGTCTGCAACCTACACCACAGCTCACGGCAACGCCAGATCCTTTAACCCACTGAGCAAGGGTAGGGACCGAACCCGCAACCTCATGGTTCTTAGTCGGAACCAATTTGCCTATTCTTAAAGGATACCCTTGGGATACATCCTAAAAGCTTAAACAAATGTACCCTATTTATTTAGAATAATTCTTTTAGAATAATTTCCACTTATAGAAAAATTGCACAACTCTATAAGCTTTACTGTATGCATCTCTATATGCTTACATCCTAAAAGCTTAAACAATTTACCCTATTTATTTAGAATAATTTCCACTTATAGAAAAATTGTACATCTCTATATGCTTCACCGAGATTCTTCTATTCATATTCTGCCCCAGTTACTTTTTCCCGTCCTCCCTCCCTCCCAACCTTCCTTTTTTGCTTCCTTCCTCCCTCCCATGATCCTTCTTCTTCTTTCTCTCCCATCTTCTTTCTCTCTCCCATATATGTAGATTTTTTTTCTGAATATTTGAAAATGTATTGCATATATTATGCTCCTTTATTTCTAAGTATGTTAGCATCCACCTCTTAGGAACAAGGACATTCTCTTACATAACTGCAGTTCCGTTATCACTTTCAGGGCACTTAACTTTGGATACTTAAATCTCTAATTAATATTTTGATTTTTTTTTCAATTAGCCCCGTGGTTTTCTTTAGAGCATTTCCCCCTCCATACAGGATCCAGTTCAGATCACATGTTATCTGTTCACTGAATTCTATCACATCGTCATTTGTGAAACTTCCAGCCTTACTCCTCCTTTTTAAATAAAATGTTCCAAAATCATGCTTCTATGTTTCCCCAAGATTAGACTCACTTTTATGCATGTCCTGTCAGGCAACTACCAGGTGAGGTTTTTGTCCTCAGGATATTGTACCCAGAGGCACCCAATCTGTCTGCCCTTCCTTGATATTTTAATTGTGACCACCTGGTCAACTTGCTGTCTGATTTCTCCGCTATATAGGAGAGCGAGCTGAGTTTTAAAACCAGGATTTGTTGGACGGCAAAGCTCTGCTCCTGGCTGCCTCTTGTTGACTCTGATTTATCTGCCCTTGCTGAGAACCTTCGTGGAGCCATTATTTGCTGAGTCTAATTGAAGAGAGTGTTCTTTCTCATGAGACCAAAGTCTGGGCAAGGGAGGTTACAATCAAAGAGTTTCTACAGCTTCTGAATTGTTTGCAAATCTTAACAATTGCCTCTCACTATTCAATCGAGTTACTCTTAGGAAAAACAATTCAATCAAGTTCCCAAACCTCTTCCCTTGCTGGCTAACATTTGCTTTTAGGGTATCTCACCTTCTCTGTAAAAGAAATGTGAGTTCTCTCTGTTCAGACCTGGGGTGATTTGTTTCTAAGTGGCAGGCAGGCAGGCAGGGAAGTTGCTTTGTTCCCAGAAGCAGCTTTGGCAGGAGGAAGCCCAGGGGCGGGATGGAAATCAGAGGGGTTTTATACAATGGTTGGCTCCTCTTCCACATCACTGGGATCCCAGGGGCCTTCACAACTTGGTTCTAGTTCAAGCTGACGGTGCTAAAGGTCACATTTCCTGTATCTTTCACTTCATCTTTCCTGAAGGATTTTCCCTGTCCCAGAAGGTGGTTGGGAAGACAGTAAACTTTAGGTAGGCGAGTCTCTTGTGTAATCTGGAGGTAACGATTTAAGTAAACAACTGAGTAAACAACTGATACTAAAACCAGTTCAACTGGTGTTGAGTCAAAATTTATCCCAGGCCTCAGAGACCTTTAGAAGGAGTAAAGGGCAACTCTACCTATAACTACATTCTGTTGATTTGACTGAAGTCACTCCCTTTTGTCACTTCAGGTCTGGACAAAGCTCCCAGGTGACAATGATGGGCCTTGTTGGTGTGCAGTGCTGGTGGAACAGTGAGTACAGAGGAGAGGGCTTGTGGTCTGTGTGTTTCACTGCAGGATACAAATCCTGCAGCCGAATCTGGCAACTATTATGAGGCTGAAATAAGCACATATAGTCACCGAACAAAGCCACCAAATTATGTGTTTAACATAATAATAATTATAAAAGCTTTATAGGCATCATTTTGAACTATCTACTGCCATGAGTCCCGAGGGCTTCCTTCAACTCTGGGGAACACTGAAAAATGAACAGTGACAGGAAGCTGGGGTGGAGAGCGGGCTCAGCCATTAGTTTTTTTTGTGTGTGTGAGCAATTGTTTTAAAGTTCAAATGCAATACTCACTGTATCATTTGTCCCCACAAATTACCCCTTAGATGGTTTACTACGAGTGCCAGCTTCTCTAGGGTACCTTCAGGATTTTTACAAGTGGGCCCAGCAAACAATGATTTTTCTTCTTCAAGAAACTATCCAGAGTGGCTTGTTACATGACAGACATGTGGTTTGAGTTTTGTTGTAAAGGCAGAACAAAGGATCTGAGAGTGTTTCTTTTCATTATTGGAGCTGTGTGGCTCTGGGGGAACACGAGATAGTTCATTATTCAAATGAGAATTTTTTTTTGCCTTTCATTTTCGGTTTTATTTCTGTATATCCATGACATTTCAGCAAGCAAGCTGCCTCCTCCAGAAGCACCATCTGCTTTTCTTTTCAACTGTGACACCATCTGAGAGAATACCTTCTCACTCTTAGAAATACATGTGGGGTGAGGGGAATGGTGTTGTCAATTATATATATGGTTACGTATGAATATATACACATATAGGTATGTATCTCTCTGTGTGCATGTGTACTCTTTTGCTTGTGTTAACACTAGAGCACAGATGTACAATCAAGAAATTTGGTTTCAGTAAGATAACCAAGCAAACATTTCCAACCCAACTTTCTCTCATGTCTCAAAATCCTTCTCAGTGCAATAGGATGTCAATTTCATGAGCACAGGGATTTTTGTCCATTTGTTTATTCCTATATTTCTGGCATCTAAGAGAGTGTCTTGTGGGAGTTCCCCTCATGGCTCAGCAGTAAATGAACTCGACTAGGATCCATGAGGATGAGGGTTCGATCCCTGGCCTCGATCAGTGAGTTAAGGATCTGGCATTGCCATGAGCTATGTTGTAGGTCACAGACATGGCTCGGATCCCATGTTTCTGTGGCTGTGGCAAAGGCTGGCAGCTGTAACTCCCTCTGATTTGACCCCTAGCCTGGAAGAGCAAAAAAAAAAAAAAAAAAAAAAAAAAAGAGTGTCTTGTATATAGTAGGTGCTAAATTAAGAGTTGAATGAAATGGTGTGAAAAACTCTTCCTCCAGAGTAATTTTGTGTACTTGGTATATAACAGTCAGAAATTTCTCTTCCTGGCTGTTAGATGTTCCACACCATTCACCTCCAGTGTGGTTGTGATCTTGTGAACTTTTTTTTTTTTTTTTTGGTCTTTGCTCTGTTAGGTGTTGATCTTGAGTGGGAATGCCTTCTCTGACTTGTTACATTTTCTTATCAGATAAAGCAAAGATGCTGTGAGGCCTATGAATTGTCTGGCTACCCAGCTAACTCTCTAGAGTAGCATAATTAATCAACAGTGAGCATTCAGTTTGGGTCGTCGCCTTTGGCCTTTTGCTGCATGAATGTATGGACAGTAGAAGAAATCAGAATCTGGCATCTATTGAGATACCTAACATTAAATTGTTATCATAACTCAGGAAACCTGTGAAAAATACCCACCCAGGTACAAGCTAAAATAGTACAGCCTAACTGGTCATGAAACAACAGCTGTCAGAGTGGCTTGCTATCCTGCAACTGGAACTGGATTATCTCATTTCAGCAAAGATTTCAGAAAGAGGCAAGGAGCCAGATCAGCTGGTCTTCAGGTGTCCATGGTGGAAAGGGATTCATGTTCACATACTGGACCTTTTTAGCTCATTCAAAGAAAATCTGACAGAAGCAAGCTCTTTGACTGTCCTTGACAGAAATATGCAACAGACAAAGAGACTGAGATCATCCATGATATCATTAGTGTCTAAGAGCTCACTGACATAGGAGCTAGAAATGTGTGATTCTATTTTTCAGGAGTTGCTCTAATCAGAAATTTTCAGTAATTCCCCATTCCCTGGGGAATGGAATCCAGAATTAAGCAAGGTTTGTACAAATCTGAGCCAAATCTGCCTTCTCAGATTGAAGTCTCTTTGGCAACCCACAGTGTCCCAGGGCTGGAGCTGAGCTAGAGAAGAGTCACCATTCACTAAGCATTCCGCCCTTGGTATCCCTACTATGTTGCTTTGAATGGAATACCCTGCTCTCTGGTGGTTGAAGTTCTGTGAAGGGGCCAATGAGTTCCTCTGTAAACATATTCAATTTGAAGTATTAAAGGTACGAACAAGAAGAATTGTGCAGTAAGGAATCAGAGAGAGACCTTGGAGCTGCAGAGGTCTGGCTGGAGACTGAGATTGAAGGAGCTTTCACCTCTTGATTGTATGTGAAAAGATAAGGTGAATGAGATCATGGAAGGTGAGTATAGAGCAAGAAAGACAAGGATTTTATGGGGTGAGCAAAGGAATTAGTTTCTCCAAAGGAGACCATGAGACAATGATCAGAATAGGAAGAAAACTAAGAAAAATAGTGTTATGAATAATGTAGCTGATATTTATTGAATGTACTAGGTGGGGGAGCTCTTTTTAAGCATTGTACTTAAGTTAACTAATACAACAACCTTATAAATAAGTTCTAGTATTTTCATTTTTAGGACGGGGACACGGAAGCATAGAGAGGCCAAGTAATCTGCCTAAGGGTTCCAGCTAGTAGGTAGTGGGGCTGGCCTCTGATTCCAGACTTGGTACCCTTGTCTCTTCTGTTAATCCCTCTCCAAAGTAAAAAGAAGAAAAGAGAGTCAAGGTGGAGAGAGTGGTTCACATTTTCATAATGCCCATGCTCCAGGGAGATCAGTTACGATAATTAATGGGAATAGCTTGGGAGTTCATTGGATTTGATAATTGGGAAGATACTGGTCTTGGAACAAGTCATTTTAGTAAACTTGAGGCAGACATTTTAAGCAAATGGGCTCCAGAGTATTACTTACATTCTACTTACTTCTTTCACAGGGCCAGTTCCAGGGCATTTCAAAAGATGGTCATTCTCTGAGTATTCCCAGTGTTAAACTGAGCATGAAACTTCAATTCTTCATATTACTTTCATTCTCTTTTTCACTTCAGCTGTGTAGAAATAGCCTATTGGAAGTTCACAGTGTGGCTCAGTGGTAATGAGCCCAACTAATATCCATGAGGATATGGGTTCAATCCCTGGCCTTTCTCAGTGGGTTAAGGATCCAGTGTTGCTGTGAGCTGTGGTGTAGGTCACAGATGTGGCTTGGATCCTGAGTTTCTGTGGCTGTGGTATAGGCTAGCAGCTGTAGCTCCAATTCGACCCCTAGCCTGGGAACTTCCATATGTCGTGGGTGCAGCCCTAAAAGCAAAGCAAAAAAAAAAAAAAAAAAGCCTATGTTGAAGATGCAAAGTCTACAGCTTGAGTAACGAGCAGTACTATTATTTCTGTTTGGATTTATGGCAGATGGCTGAGGAAACAAGCAATATAGGTTTTACAGATGAGGAAACAGGCAGAGAGAAATTAGGTAACTTCCTATGGTGGGGAAAGAGCAGCTGCTTAGTGATTACTTCTAGAGACTTTGAAAGGCTTTCTCTCTAATCAAAACTAAAAATTCAATTCAGCATTTAAAGCTAGACATTTTTACTCCCTCCTGTCAATTCTGGTGAGAAAGAGAAGACTTGTAGGATGAGTAAGAATGATCTCATCCTTGCTGTCAGGAACCTTCTCTCCAGGTTTCTCTTAGGCTATAGAAATTAAGGTGCCTCTGTTTCCTGCAATTATCTGGGCCCTCATCCCATGTCATGAAGGATCTTCTTGACTTCTTGGGCAGCACCACAGAAAGGGGCCTAAAACCTGACCGTCCCTTCTCTGATGTTCACACTAACTTGAATGGAAGATTTCCTTATTTGAGATTTCCTCAGTAATTCATGCTGGACAACAGCATGACATTCTTCTCATTATAGAGTAAATTGAAGTCACCAACTAAAGAACAAGTAATTATGATTTTATGTGTTTAAAAAATATGTAACACACTGAAGGATTATAGTTGATACCTTTCTACTTGTGCAGTTCAAATGCTCTCTACTAATTATAAACAACATCCAGATTTTAGAAAAGCATTTAAAGGAGCAAAATTTGAAAGCAAACAACATTAAAGCCCTTCACTAGAAAAGCCTATCTGTTTTAAAAATTTAGTCCAGGAGTTCCTTTGTGGTGCAGTGGGTTAAGGATCTAGCATTGTCACTGCAGCAGCTTAGGTAGCTGCTGTGCCATGGGTTTGATCCCTGGACCAGGAACTTCCATATGTTGAGGGCATGCTCAGATAAATAAATATCTCGTCCAAAGTTCAGTTCTCACCTGGTTCAGAAACAACTGAGTTCACCTTATCATGTGAGGGGATTTAGAATGGAATAGGAAGAGAAACAAAGGGAAAACAGCAACATTTGTAAGTGATCACCAAAACCCCCTGCTCACTTCCAACTAAAAAAAACACACCTTGTATACAGGTCACAGAACAAATCAGGTGAAAGTAAAATGCTGGGGAAAGTCACAACTTGAAGAAAAAAAAATATACACAAAGGTCTTTTACAAGTAAATGCAAAGAAAGGCTATGTTTCAGTCTTGTGGACTAGAGGCTAGGCTTTCTGAAATAGCATGTTCCTAATTATTAATAACTAATTAATAATCACAAGATAACTCTGAAAACTAAAATATGGAATTAGGCCAAATGGGGGAAGTAAGGGACTTTAGGATTTCATGAAAAAAATCTAGTAGTTTGGCATTAGGTTTTTCCCACTGGAGTGAAATTCCTTTATAAGGGTTTTCTTTTGTAGCTGCATTTTCTAGCACTGGAAACAGTTCTGGAGAGAACAAATTCATTTCACTTTTGAATTTGCATTCAAAAGTTGCGATGAATAGGTGAGGGAAAAAAAAGTTTTATTCTTGGACCATGTAAGAATGTGTGGAAAGGAGTCTGGTCGAGTGAACTTGAATTTTTCATCCATTATCTTCATTCACATGGTGGAACATTTCTCATTAAACACATCTTCATGGACTGTCTCCCCCCTGATGTGGTCAAAGCAGCTACAGTCAAAATGCATGTTTCTTATATTGGCTTCAGTAGAATTTTTTTGTGAGAATTTTGCATTGCCTTCACATGTTATCAGCATGCCCGCCCATAAGTAACCCACAAGCAGCCCACAAATGACAGAACCCAGGACACAAATCTGTCCAAAAAACTTTGCCCTTTCTTCCATTTAAACAGCAAGAGTTCTGGCAAAGATCACGTATTTAGTTACCGATGTGTTAAGCCCCCCATTGCTTTATGCTTCACAGGCTCTGTAACCCCTTGCAGATCAAAACACACATGGTGTGGAAGAGGATGAAGAGTGGAACGCTGCCATAATCAGCCTTAGACAACTGGAGAGGAAGAAACAGAAACGACTGTCAACAAAAATAAATATGGAGCCCTTACTCTGCGTGACATAATGTGTTAGGCATGGTGGGTAATACAAAGAAATTTAGGGCAGAGTTCATGCCCTTAGGAATCTCTCAATCTAAGGCAGTATATGGGGGGAGTAGAAATACACAGTCATCACCTGAAGCCTGTAATTTGAACAAGTATATAATAAAAGGTCAAGGACTCAGCATTAAGAATCTCAAATGAAGAGGCATCATTCCACTACTCTCAGCTGGTATGGGAAAAAATCTACTGGGTTATCCCTAAATCTGGAAGAAAGGAAAAAAAAAACAAACCCAACTATTTGATGAGTACATATCAAGTGTCAGGCACTAAGGGCTATACATGTATTAACTCAATCCTCACAGTAATCTTTAGAATGAGTACTATTGCTGTTTCCGCTACACAGATTTGGAAATTGAAGCATCAAAGTTAAGCACTGTGAGTGAAACATAGCTGGAATTGTCTACCTTATGTCTGAGTGACACAGACCCCACATGGGTCACCCACAGTTCAGCAGTAAGGAGGCAATGGGGATGATGTGAGAACTCCTTGTAGAGCCTGCCCACTTTATACAAGTAAATGTATCCATGATAGGTGATAGTCAAATACATCAAGAAAGGTTCTTTGTTCTTCTTAAATAAGGATTCCAGATAGTCTGTGCAGATACTCCTCTAGAGATGACCACCTAGGGTTCCCGATCTTTTCTTTTTTATTCTTCTATGCAAAGTCCTATTAGATAAATGAATATTTGTGCTTTTGCTCTCGTGTGTAGTTACCTTTGCATCCATGAAAGATTATACAATGACAATTTTTTAAGTAGTAAATTTATGACCCAGGAGAGTTTAGAGTAGGGAAGCATGAGATGGAAAGAGTTGAGGAAAAAGCCTAGATCAAAAGAAAGGGAAGGCAGTGTTGACATAAGTGAACAGGGTACTTCCATTTCCAAATAAAAAATTTGTTTAGGTGAGGAGCCACAAATAGACCAATTAAGATGTATTTTTCAAGAACCAATTATTCATCTAAGAACTGTTTAGAGATGCTGTGGGGGAAATGGCATCATCATGCTTTTGTGTATTCCCCATTATCATTGGGGAAAGAAAACTAAAGCATTCAAAATGATGAACAAGAAGCTCTGACCACAAGTCTAAAAGTTCAAGCAGAGTGTAAGAGAAAAAAATGCCTTCCTGCCTTGAGTTTTATGAGAAAGCAGAACTGACATCGTGAGTCTGAAGATGGATTTTTGGGACTTTGCCTGAAGAGCCCTGTAGAGAAAATCAGGCCCTGGGCTAGATGGCTTCTTCTCCACCACTTTCGCTGCTTGCTTCCCCTACATGCACAGAAGGCAAATAGCTCTGTGGCCTACTTGATTAAACGCTTCATCAGGCAGGCCTTCCCCTGGGAACTGTATGCATCATCTCACTGCCTTTCAAGGCAGTTGTTTCTCATTGTATAGATGTGCCTGAGTGAATAAATAATCTAGAGTTCCAATGCCAAAGGCTAATCTACCCTGGCTTGGGAAATATCTGTTTTTTTGAAACCTTAAGCAGCATGAATTATATTGATAGGTTTGCATGTTTCTGGCTAACCACCAAGCTCCCCACCCCCAACCCCTGCTTCCAGGAGGATGGGAAAGTTGCGGGATGAAGCTTTCTCACAGAACTTACCACTAACTCTAAAGTGAACTGGCTACAGTGAATACTCATCTTTTCCCTGTACAGTCTTCATTGGATTGGCAACATGTATAATTACTGTGATGGCAGAGGAACCCTGTGATATTGAGTGAAGGACCAGCTCTTTTGGGGATTTGCAGACAGCCCTCCCCAAAAGTCATTTTCTGAAAGACCCGACCACCACTGAACCCATTGAAGTAGCGATACATTTTGCCTTGCTTGGGCTTACATGGATTTCAAAATGTAGTGCTTTCATGCCTTGGAAATAGGAACTTTTTAGAAAGTGAATGCTTACTAGTTAAAGGGATTTGAATCTCTCTTTCAGATGCTGTTTTCTAAAGTTCAAGGCATTTCAGTCTCTATCAATGGGCTACAAACCACTCACTGTATGCCACAGTTATCCAATTTGCAAGGATGTTAGTTTTAAAAAATATTTTCTCTCAAGGGAAAAAAAAAAGCTTCACAGAGAGAGCCTACCCAGGAGTAAATTATAAAGATCTCCCACGGACATCAGAGCTACATAAACTTAAGGGTAATTACCACCTTGGTAGGAAAAAGGAGTCTTTATTTTTTTACCTTTTCACTAAAAGACTATCCACTCCTAGAGGTTCACGAAAGGTCGCTGGCAGAATCTAACCTCTACTTTATGCAAACTACCAAAGCTAAATTACACACACTTTTAAGAGCTTCTTCACAAATGCCAATTTCTAGTCCAATCATTAGTAAAACCTCAAGTCAGTGTCAAATGCTTGTAAATAATATCAAGGTTCTTTAGTTGGATGCTGTTTACGCCAGATAGATTTCATTCTTTTCCACTCCAATTCTTCATAACTAGAGGGCAACTAGAGGAGAAACTGATGTTGCAAAAATAAGCCTTGAAAGGTGCTTTGGCTCTTCTAAAAATAAATGATCTAGATTCTTTCTGGGAGTATGATCTCTCATGAGAGTATGTGTTGTATTTGAAATTGATATCACTTACTGAGAATCCCGTGGCATCATTTAGTATGTTATGGGTTTTCAGGGATTCTTGTTCTACATTTTCCTTTATCTGGACTGTTAGGAAATGGTGATATTACTCAAGATAGTGGGAGAGAACTGAATGTTCTTGAAGAGCAAAGGGCAAAATTGTGAAATGAGAATCTGCTTCTAATACTCTGAGACTGCCCTTTCTTCAGCTAGCTCTCTTCCTAGCTAGCATATAATCTAATGCCTTCTAGGAACATTTGTATGCTAAAAAAGCATATTCACATCTTTGTACTCCCATTTGCTCAGCGTGACTTTTGCTTGTTAGTCGAGAGTACTCAAGAAGATTAGGATTATTATTTAATCTATTCACTCCCCAGGGCTAGACTTCAAGGTAAAGCCTCTAGATCTAGGGGACCTTTCTAATAGGCTTCAAATCACACTGGTCAGGCAACTTCTCTTGTGATGCATCTGACGTGATCTGAGATATTGCTGGGTTGATTTGGCCTAGTGAGGGCTCCTACCTAAGGAGACAGTTTCTGTGAAGCAGAATGAGGAGACAGTTTGTATAAAGGGAGAACCAGTCTCATTCTTCATGAGAATGAACGTGTACTTCAAAGCTTATACTATATGCCTGATAATGTAAACTACTAAGAATGGTGCATCCCCTACCTTTGAAATAAATGGTGCATCTGGGTCAATAGGAAATGGTTTTGTTTGTTTTTTTATTTCTCCTTTATAGTATAGCACTTGGAAGCATAAATGGGTTTTCAAACCCTTTTTCTATTTTAATGCCAGGAAATAATTTCCCTGGAAGCATGTAGCTCAGTATTTCTTAAAAAACCAAAAGGACGGATTGTGAAAAGCCTTTTCAAAGAGGTTTCTGTTTTAGCTAAGACTACAGTGATCACAGTAGTAATCATGATCATTAGTTCATCTGTATAGGATTTTAAAGCTTACAAAGCACTTTCATGTTCATTATCTCATTTTTTAGTATCACCAAAACCTTGCATAATATGAAATTAGCTGTTGCTTACTTATGTCAAGACATCCTGTGGGTTATTAAAAGCTGTGGGCCAGATGTTATGAGTGTAGAGAGCATTTTTTTGAGTATTGAAAGGCCCAAACTTTTATGTAGACTCAAATGCTAAGACAATGAGAAGAAAATGTGCCACAGCTTTGTTTGCTGAATAAAGGCTCCAGGTATGGTCAGGACCAACAGGGGCAAGAAAACCTGCTTTGGGTTTATAATGCCTTAGTTCTGAAGTGACATGGATCCAATGGAAGTGGCTGCCTAGGAAGCTACGTGAGCTAGGTACTCAGGCCATGCTCAAGAGAAGCAGGAAGGAGGACTGAAACTCCTCTACTTAGAAGCTTTCCACTTATGAATTCCCACGAATTAATGAAAAAGCTGCTTACAAAATAAAATTACCTCCGTTCTGTTCTATCACCATCAGCTTCATTCATTCATTCAACATCCTTTTCACATGTCATTACTGTTCCAGGAACTCTGCTTGGTATTAAAGACATGATGAACAAGATGAACAAGTTCCTGCCCTCATGTAGTTTGTATGGTGTAGACAAAGAACAGGGAAAGAGATAATAAAGTAATTCTAGATTACTACAGATTAACAGATAATTACAGCTAAGCGCTATGGAAGAATAAATAGGGCAATATAGAGAGGAAAAGCTTATATTTGAAGGCCTGGATTCCAAGATCAAGCTCTACTAAGAAAGTCTTAAAGAATTTCTTATGGAAAAGGATAACACCCCTTGGACAAATTCTGGACTTAGCTTCTTCAAAAGTGTCACAGGTAGCAAGATCAAACACTCAGGGAAAATAAATGGTTAGAGGAAAAGCAATAAACGTGGAAGTAAGTAAGTGTATTTTAGGGGTATATTAAATCAAAGAAGATGTCCTCTTGCAGAGGAAACCAAGCACATAAGTGTTAGAAACTTTTGATGGTAGGTAGACCTTCTATATCTATATCTATAGATTGATTTATCTATCATTTTTTATGTAATTACGTATCACTTTTAAAATATTTTGGGCAAGGCCTGCACTAGCTTGAAATAGATTTTGATCTTTCCTTTTCTTTCTTTCTTTCTTTCTTTCTTTCTTTCTTTCTTTCTTTCTTTCTTTCTTTCTTTTTTTTCTTTCTTTCTTTTTCTTTCTTTCTTTCTTTCTCTCTTTCTTTCTTTCTCTTCTTTTCCTTCCTTCCTTCCTTCCTCTTTCCTTCCTTCCTTCCTTGCTTCCTTCCTTCTTATGTCTCAGCAAAATGCTGTTACTGCTGAAATTTCTCACAAAGCATATGGTGATTCAATGCAAAGTTTTCATATGCAAAATGTTTATCTTCGATCCACTTATTATTCCATCCATGCATTATTATTAGCCTGAAGTTAGAACAAATTTCCCTTCTCTGCATCAACAAAATAGCCCATGCTTGACAGGAGAGAACACCTATGATTATTGACACATTTATTATTTAATCAAGCTGATCTGAATTTTAATGCATTAAAAATAGAGATACAAATATTTTGAAATGAAAATGGGTATATGAGGGAAGAGGTGGATCTTCAAAGGAAAATTAGGATTATGTTGGCAAAAACAAGAGTCAGGAAATATTCAGTTTACATGTTGCCAATTTCTTCTCCTGGACTCATAGCAGACCTGGCTAATTAAAAACAATTCTTTTCTGCTGAGTTTGGAGGTGGTCCTAGAGTTGTTTTCAGAACCTTACAGACAACCTTTGCCATTTGATCATGTGTAAATATCTGAAGTGAAAGAAATTACCAAAAAAAAAAAAAAATCTGAAGACCAGTACAACTTTATTATCTCATGAGATTTTTATTCTTGACAAGTCAAGAATTGATGTCTCTATATTAGAAGCTAATGGTATTCTCTAGATCTGATTCTGTGTTAGCAGTATCAAACCAACTTAGAAATTTACAATTATGAAAGCAGTTTTCACCCATGTGGTTCCAGGAGCCTCTGGGACCAGGCAGAATATGGAAAGGTTAAAGGTTACAGTTTAAGGGCTGAAGGTGAGTCTATAATTCACTAATTCAAAAGTTTAGTTAAATGAACTCAAAGTATTTATAGAGTTTTCCTAGTGACCCTGTGGGTATATTTTATTCTCTTGCAGGGTGACTGGAGTAGAGCAGCCTGAGTACAGGCACTAGTAGAAGGAAACATCCTACTATTAGAGATCACCTCTTTACTTGCTGGTGATTAAACACTGCTCTGATACAGAAGAGAAAGCAATATCTTGTGTTTTCCCTCTTTTTTCTTAAGTTTAAATTAAACCTAAATATCTCTGATACTGTGAAGGAGAAGACACTTAAGTTGGCTTGCTTGCTTGCTTGTTGCTTGCTTGCTTGCTTTCTTTCTCTCTTCCTTCCTTCCTCCCTCCCTTTGTTTTTTTAAGGGCTGCACATGCAGCATATAGAAGTTATCAGGCTAGAGGTCAAATCAGACCTGTGTCTGTGATCTACACCACAGCTGGTGACAATGCTGGATCCTTAATCCACTGAGCAAGGCCAGCGATCAAAACTGCATCCTTGTGGATACTAGCTGGGTTCTTAACCCAGAGAGCCAAGTTGGCCTATTTTCAAGTAAAGGGCTAGTGAGGTCACTCTTGACATTTTGCCTTGGAGGGACCACATGTTTCTGTTTCCAATTGTGTATACTATAATTTCATTTTCTGCAACTCTCACGGAGGACTCCATATTTCCCTCATTGCATTTGTTCAACTTCTTCCCAAGAAAATTATGCCATTAATTTAATTACCAAGACTTTTATATGTATTTAACTTATAAAAATATATGTTGGAAATGGCTTAATAGTATATTATTTCTAGTAACATAAGAAAACAACCACTGTTGCTAAAAAATAAAATTAGGAAAGTGAGAAGACTGCTGGGCTTCATCATATACAGCATATAGTCAAGCTATTATAAAAGTAGTCATTTATTATATGTGACCATATTTACATTTTCTGTGTTTGTGCTCTCCAGAATGATTTTGTTGCAAAAGAAGGGTAAAGGAGGCCAATAACCATTAATAACTAGATAAGTTCCTCATAGAAAGGCAGAGGCCACAGAAACATTATATGCTGTTTTCTAGTCATTGAGGATAGCCGTAGATAACTGAGTTTCAGCCAATTTTTGACAGCATATAAATAATTTGATACACACCAAAAGAACTTTGGAAACGTTAAGCCTCTCTGTAGGGTAACAACTGTGTAAAGCTGGGCTGCTGATTAGAGTGTGGAAATACAGTCTACTGCTTTTTCTAGGTCATTCAGTTTCAAAAAGATCCCCCCATTCTCAGCTTTGTACCCCAGCAGTAAGTGTAGGGTCTCCCAGAATGGGGCTGAAAATGAGCCTTCTTTTGTGCTGTCACTTAACCCTTACAATTGCTGGAGAGGAAAGTTGATTCAAGTTTCTAACAGGGCTCACATTTTTTTTAGGCCTACCATTGATTTTATTTTTTTGATAGAACTTGGTTTGGCTTTGCCCTACTTCTGTTATCTCTCATTTCTGCTAGCCTTAGCCTGCTTCCTACAACCTACTCAAAAGATGCTGGGGCAAACCCGAAATGCATTTATATGATGAATAGGCCAGAGTGGAAAGGATAAAGGGAAGACTATTAAATACACTTAGGGAATGTTGTACATATTTGTACATAGGCAAAAAAAAAAAAAAAAAAAAAAAGCCACAAAAAGTCCAGCACCAAATAAACCTATTTGATTTTGTTTGATGTAACCATTCTTAAATTTATTTGACAAAGAATACAGTTCTTTCAACCCACTCTGTAAATTTTCCCCTCAGCTTTTCCCTGCTCCACTCTACCCTCGTTCTTTTCAGTCTATTCCTGAACTGAATCCGAAAGTCCCCTCTCTACTACCCCTTTTTATGCAAGAACTACAAACATTCTGAAGAGCCAGCATCTTGCCAAACATACTCTGAGAAATGCTAATCTGTACAAACCCTTTCTTCTATAGATGATGAACTGAGTTTTTAGAAATTACATTGCGTGCCCGAGATCCCGCAGTTAATTAGTAGCTTCGCTGGGCTGAAAATCAAGGGCCCTGATGTTCTAAGCTTCAGTATGTTATACCCATATTATTCTGTTTATCTGTAGTGGCCCACTTCAGCAGATAATTCTGCAACATTTACTTCTCTTTTTAAAAAAGCTTTTAAAAATTTGAGGTGTAACTGACATTAAGTTCACACTTTCAATGTACAGGTCTAGAAGTTTTGAAAAACCACCACCACAATCAACAGTTCCACTTATTTCTTACAAAATTAAATTCAAAACTTTAAAAAATGGGCACTAGAATGCACTAAAATAATGCCAATTGAAAATAGGTTCAAATGAGTTTCAAATCTGCTTAAGGTGAAAATCCTTGTCAGTCTCAATCAATGCAGCTGACTATAGATTTCAAGGATGACAATAGGTACAAGGACTGTATTGGGAAAAAGAAATGACAGGTCAAAACAGTCAAAGATGAAACTGTATTATGAGAGGAACATGCAGTCTAAGAAGTTGCCAGTTGACTGCCTAGGCAGAAACATTTAAAGAGGAAGAATCTTGAGAATTCCTGGGGAAGAAGCCTACAGAGAACTCTGAACTCAGGACATGGCCATTGCTCATTAAAAATAGTTCCTTCAACCCACTCTGTAAATTTTCCCTTCAGCTTTTCCCTGCTCCACTCTACCCTTGTTCTTTTTGGTCCATTCTTGAACTGAAGCAGAAAATTCCCTTTTTTTTTTTTTTTTTTTTCTTTTTCTTCTGCCTCCCTGTGATACATACTATTCAGTGGTGAGCTAAAATTATCATGCTTTAGTTAAATACCAGTCACTGGAGCCCCCTTGGAATCATTCAGTTTTCCAAATGGAACTCCTCATTTCAGTTCCATATCATAAGTACCTCTGTACTATTTGACTACAGTCTCCAAATGAATTTTGACTTTATTTACTTATTTATTTATTTTTGCTTTTTAGGGCTGCACCCACGGCATAAGGGGGTCCCCAGGCTAAGGGTTGAATTAGAGCTACAGCTGCGACCCTATACCACAGCCACAGCAACTCCAGATCCGACCCGTGTCTGTGACCTACACCACAGCTCACAGCAATGCTGGATCTTTTTTTTTTTTTTTTTTTTTTTTGGTCTTTTTGCCTTTTCCAGGGGTGCTTCCCTCGGCATATGGAGGTTCCCAGGCTAGGGGTCTAATCGGAGCTGTAGCCGCCATCCTATGCCACAGCAACATAGGATCTGAGCAGCATCTGCGACCTACACCACAGCTTACGGCAACACCAGATCATTAACCCACTGAGCAAGGCCAGGGATCGAACACGCAACCTCATCGTTCCTAGTCGGATTCATTAACCACTGCGCCACGATGGAAACTCCTTTTTTTAATTTTTTTTAATTTTTATTTTTTGACAATGTTGGATCCTTAACCCACTAAGCGAGGCCAGGAATCGAACCTGAATCCTCATGGATACTAGTCGGGTTTGTTACCACTGAGCCATAATGGGAACTCCTTATTCTGTCGTTAAAACATTACACTCAGTTTTGTTTCTGAGACACAATAGGCTGTGATTGAAACTACCAAATTGCACTTGCATGAACTTTATTCCTTCTGTCCAGATTTGCTTTGCTCTTCTTGACCATTTCCAACAGAGTAATCAGGCGAGAGAGTGAACTTCATGTGGGACTTTCCTTTATAGATGCCACCCCCTGAGTGGGAATACATCCTGCTTGCCCTCACTTTGGCCTAGCCTGTTTCTTTCACAAAACAACCATCTTTAACCACATGGGATGAAAACAAGAAGTAGAAACTCCTCAGGAGGGGAGACCACACCTGCTGTGCAGGTACCTCTCGCCCAAGTTCAACATGAAAAGGACTTGGTAAGAAAGAAAACATGAAGTCTTAGAAAAGAACAACAATCAACATGTGGAGGCAAAATGGAATTGGGTTGTGTATACTGATGCTCTATAGGGATTACACTGGGGAGAGGAGGCTGCTGGGCCACTTCCGGCCTGTCAGATGGCGGAGCAAAAAAACAGCAACCCTAGTACAAACTAGCTGTTTCCCAGGTGCTGCTCAGCACTGACTCCTGTCCCCCTGCTCCAGCCAGGGACCACATGGAAACCAAATGCAAAATGATGTCTAAGAATGCAGCCGCCAACTCTCTGACTGCAGGAAAGCACTGTCCTCTAATGGCAAATGTGAGAGAGCTCTTTAAATTAGCAGGATGATCCCATCACCCAAAGGGACACTATACTATAAGAAGTTCTTGCTACATGTCACTGTCAGTTGACTTGTTTGCTTTATCTCTTTTAATATTCATAGCAATTCTATGAAATAAAGGCCATTTAGAAAATCCCCACTTAATGATTTTGGAAACTGAGGTTCTGAGAAATTATGTAACTTTCTTAAGCTTCATATTTAATCGCTGGAAAAGATGACCTTGACCTAAGACTGGTTGACTCCAAATCTTGTGTCCTGAACTTCTTTACTGCACTGCAGGCTAATAAGGCAAAAGGAAAAACTTCTGCTCTGCATTTTTTTCTTAAGTCATATACACTCCAAGAGGAACAATTCTTTTGGCTATTGAAAGGCTATTGGGCAACTTGTTCCTGTCTGTAGGATAGTAGCTGTTTTAGTGTGACCACTCAGCACAAGTCAATTCTCACTGTTTTTACAGAACACACAGCTTCTAATCTACGCATATATTTTAATCCTTGCATCATATGACTAATCGTTCCGTGGTTAGGCAGTTAAACTTGCTAATCAATCCAAAAGCAAAAACAAACTTGAAAAGTTTTTGTGGAAAATTCACCTCTCACCCATTTCCCAACAGTCAGGGAAGGGTGCTTTTGATTGCCCTGTGAGTTTCTTGAATTCATTAATGAATCCCCCTATGAAGATATAACTTGAATAAAACTCATGAAGAAAGCATCAATGTTGTATAAATATACTATATTAGGCAAACAACTATCAGTCCAATGTCACAGAGAAAACCACCAGAAGATTTGGTGCTCTTTCAGTTTAGTCAACAGAAGATTTCTGTATTCTCAATCTTTTGGTATCATGGGCCATTGGCATATTTGTTATGAACATTTTACATAGGAAGCAAAATTCTAATTTTTCTGCTGACCTGGTGCTATTTTGTAAGGTAGATATTAGCACAGCATGGAGTAATAAATAACACAAAACCCATGACAACCACAGGGACATCAGGTCTTTTCCTGCCTCATATTCTTGCCAGGCAGCTAAAAGAATGTCTGTAAAAATATTTAGAAGGTAATAGAAGACAGAATTTTCCCTAAGATATATATATATAGATATAGATATAGATATATAGATATATATATTTGTAATTTACATGTGCTATTATTTACCACATCCTATTGGATATGGTGAAATAGACATGACAGTCATGTTTGGAATGAACACAAAGCTGTATTTATGTGTCATACATATGGAAATAAGATGAAATTCTAAGAAGTCCTAAGAAGACGACATTGACTTTTTTTTTTTTTTTTAACTTTTTTCTCTCAGCATAATGTGAGAACACCCATAGCACATGGTAAGCAAATTCAGTCACAAGCATTCAAACATATTCACTGATACGGAAGCCTTGTAGTACTGCTCTCTTAAGTCTTCGAGCCCAAATTGTCCTGTGGGTCTTGATGCATATGATGGCTTGGCTAAAAATCTGGGATTATTAGTGTCTGCCAGCATAGTCTTTAACACCATTGTAGAAAAAGAAATAGGAAAAATTAGACCAACCTCTCAATTCTAATAGATTTTTAAGTGAATCAAGTGAGATAATTAACATAAAAGTGTTTTGAAAACTATAGAACATTTTATAAAGAAGAGTTTACTCAACATAATGAGTCTTAGAAATAGAATGTTAAATGAAAAAAAGTAAATGATATTTTATACAATATTATAATATTTTACTACAACTCAGAACTAAGCAAAACTGAACAATCTACCAATATATGTGATAAAACTATACGATAAAAGGGAGGGAATGATGAGCATGAAATTCATGTAGCTGTTACTTCTTCCCAAGGGAATAAGTTAGCAACACATGAGTAGTCTTACATTCTAGTTCCTGAATGAGTGTTAGCTTTGTAGATGTTCATTATATTATTATGCTTTAAATTTTAAATGAATTTTTAAATTTAAAAAATTTAAGCAAAATTACCTATATTTTTAGTTATCACAATATATTAAAAAGACAAAGTTTATTCCTATTGCTGCTGCTACATGATAAAATTCAGATCCAAATTTTATTTCTGAATCCTTAATGATATCTTTGAATTCATCTGTTTTCAATGAATGTTCATTTGTTTTCAAGCTTCCTTATCTCTTCCCTTCTTTTGTCCTTTTCCCTTTTCTACTTGTTCTCTCATCCAGAGACTTGCCCTGAATATACAGAAGCACCCAAAGCACCTAAAGCATAGACATGTAAACTAGCATTATAATCGTGGAGACTTGGAGCCAGGCTCTACCACTTGCTGTCTGATGACTTTGACAAAGGCCACTAAACATCTTTGTGCCTTAGCTTCCTTGGCCTTAAAAAGGGATAAAAATCAAAGAAATAGCCTTATTTCACAGGGTATTGTGGAGATGAAATGAGTTAATATTTGTAAAGTGCTACGCCGTGTTATTAAATTAAATAAACCCTGTGCTGGCATGGTATAACAATGAGAAAGATGTGGTTCCAGTCTGGTCAGATTACTTGGTCAGTTCTTCAGAAACAAAAATTGGATACCAACTGCTCCATTCCATTAAGTAAATAACAGAGCTTGAAGAGACAAACAAAAGTTCTTCTGTAAACACCTTCTGAGAAAGAATAAATGCTTGGGCCTGTTACCAGGATTGGACTAGAATCCCAAAGATGAAAGGACGGTGCTCCTCCACCAGGCCCTATAACAATCCTATGAATTTAGTCTTCTGTAGAGAGACAAATGGAAGACCTCACAGATAGAAATGGTGGTCCCGGGAGGTAGAACTGTCAGACTGTCCATTCATTACCTTGATGAACTGTTGACAAAATATTAGGCCAATGACAGTTCACAGACAGAGACAAAAGGGAGCTGAACAAAGGCAGTGATTTTCTTGTTATTCCAAGAAATGTTACAAACTATGACCCCTAGGACTAGATTGCAGACTCTGTAGACCCAAGAAAAACTTAGGAATAAATCTAAGATTTCAGTCAAAATAATTGCAACCATGGGAGGAGAATTTTGTTTGCAGGAATTAATTATTCACATATTTTTCAGAGTCTCAGAGGATACATACACATTTTCTGTTCACTTCGGTAAAAATATTTTTGTTATTTTGTGTTTTTTTGTTCCTTTGGAGACAACCCATAATTATTTATTGACCCATTAACTCTTGGGATTTTATGAAATACTATGATTTTGGGGGGATTAATTTCAGAAATTGTGGTTTAGTTTGAGAGTGAGTTTATGTTGTTTTATGTTCTCAAAGACATCCAAGTTATGATGAAGTTGTAACAAGATGAGAAAACAGCCAGCAAAGAACTATGACAATTGCAATAACCAGAAGTTATAAGAACAAATATGCAAACATGTGGTTTGGGGCAAAAACCAAATGAAAAGGTTATTATGAATGTCAAGTTATAAGCAGGAGAAAGAAAATTAGGAAAGGGATGAGAACAGAACAAGGAAGATAAAATGGAAGGAAAAACTATAGATTAATGAAAACAAAACAAAACAAAACCAAGAGTTCACATCTCTGTTCCATTTCACTTCCTCTGTAGGAAGGAAATCTGATGAGAGGGCAAGTGAGGAGAGTGGAAAAAGACTGTCTTTTATCTGACCTATGCAGTTATACTCTTTCAGACTCTGTCTCAAAATTGAGGCCATTTTCCTCTGTGCTTCCATTTAGGAAGAGGAAGTAGAGTAGAATCCAATGATTTGTTCCAAACTCGAATAATTTTCTGCTTCATTTTTGTTTGCATCATTGTCTGAACAGGAGAGCACTGGGCTACTGTCCCCTGCATGTCACACACACACATCAACATAGGGTCTCACTTCTGAAGACTGAATACGTTTTCCAACACTATCAAAGTGATGTCGATTCCAAGCCTGAAAATGTGCCATCTCATCACTCACCTGAGTAGAGAGCTAGGTCTTTGTTCTACCAGCTTGAAGTTAAGGAAGGAGGAATTCTAAAGATTTTTGACTAAGCTTTCTTCCAGAGATTCTATCAAGCATATTTGGAATCTTTCTATTTCTTTTCTTAATAAGGTACAAATAAAAGCTCCCTCAGATGCTGAGGGTTTGCCATGCCCAAAGGCTAGCCTTCTGTCTCCATTTACCACCACTTGTTACTGCTGCACCCCCCAAAATACTGCTGACAGGCTTTGGCTGTGTAGCAGAAGGGATCTTTGTGGAGTCATGTGTACGAGACAGCTCTAAAGCATGTTTCACACATTGCTCTGTGATGCTAAGTACCAACTGTAGATGTTAACATAAGGCTATAATATTAAGAGAAATTTTCTCAGAACTTAAGAGATAGCATAGGTCATCCTTTCTAGGGCAACACTAATAACAAAAAGAAAGACAAAATAAGATTGGAAGAGAGGATAAGAAAAAAAAAATAACCTCTGGGTATTTAAAATCTTTTTCATTTGGAAAGAAACCATTGTAACCAACAAGGAGTGGATTGTTCTGCAGCTTCTTGTTGCCTTCAGTATTTGGATATAGTCATCACTAAAGTGTCTGTTTTCTACAGCCTAATCTCAAATGTAATGTAAAAAAAAAAAAAAAAAAAAAAAGCAAATGTCTCATCTGGGCTCTTTAAAGAGAGCTCTTTAAAGAGAGCATTTGTACATACAAGGCATCGGATAATGCAGTCACCCCACAAAGTCGAGCTAGCACTAAAAAAATTTTACATTACAAGTAGAAAGTATGATTTTCAAAAGTCAAGGGAAGGAACAAACAGCCAATCTTCACTGTGTGCACTAAAAATAGAAGCTAGTATAATGATATATGTTTATCTCCTTTTAACAGCAGTTAAAGCTAAACCTTTGCTAAGGGGCCAGTTGGGTAGCATACATCCATTTAATACCATAGAGGTTCAAACTCTCAATTTCCTGACTGATTACTGTGTTCACATTGGCTTAAATTATTAAATTATTTTAAGGCAATTTCGAAACAGCTGCAACATTCCATTCTTGCATTATTAACAGAGAACATACCATCATTCTTATTTTGCAATGATAAACTATTTCAAACATGCTGGCAACTATGGAAAATAATATAGCAAAACACAAAGTAGCCACCATCCAGAATTAGTGAATTTTAACGATTTGCTGTATTTGCTTTAGTTTTATTTTTGTTTCAGAGGTAAAGTATTGGTTATTGTTTCTTTTTTTCTTTCTTTCTTTCTTTTTTTTTTTTTTTGTCTTTTTGCCTTTTCTAGGGCTGCTTCCTGAGACACATGGAGGTTCCCAGGCTAGGGGTCTAATCGGAGGTGTGGCCAGTGGCCTATACCACAGCCACAGCAACTCGGGATCTGAGTGGCATCTGCGACCTAGACCACAGCTCACGGCAACGCCAGATCCTTAACCCACTGAGCAAGGCCAGGGATCGAATCCACAACCTCATGGTTCCTAGTCGGATTCATTAACCACTGAGCCACGACGGGAACTCTGGTTATTGTTTCTTAGAGGTTTTCTCCTAGACCCTATATCATTTCCTTCCTTCCCAGAATTAATTACTGTCTGAATTCAAAGTTCAACATAACCACATATATTTTATATATGATTACTATATAATTATGTTTTCATAAATAATATACCATTTAATGTTGCTTGCCTTTATAGCTTTATTACATGTAAATTACATTTCATCTATTATTCTGCAGCTTGCTTTCTTTCACCTCAAAATTTTAGCTTTGGGATTTGGTCATGCTGATGCACAAAATTCTCATTCTTTTTTTTTTTTTTTAACTCTTGTGGCATATCTTTTGTTATGTGGATTAATTTATCCTTTTTTTCTGTTAATGAACATTTAGGTTATTTCATCACCATTATTATTATTATTCTGGCAAAGAGTAATGGAAATCTTGTGTCTGTATTCCCATGGTTAGGTGAAAAAGTTTCTCTGGGGTAACTAGATGCAGAATTGTGTCATGGAGTAACCTGTCTTCAGATTTACCAGATACTGCCAATTGTTCCCTAAGATCAATGGATGTTTTGGATCAGTTTATACTCCAAGTGTTCTATATCCCTGCAAAACTGGATATTGCCAGACTTTAATTTTTCATGTTTGTTATTTTTTGGCTTTTTTACTTTCATCTCTTATGCAAAAATTTAAACATATTTATGATTAGTTTTGTTTCAGTCAAATATCCAGCCCGTTTCCACCATTGGATATTTTGGAGCAAATCACTGACAGAATGTTATCTCATATTTAACTATTTCATTCTGTGTCTCTGAAATATAAAGATTATTTTAAAATAACTATAAAATCATTATCATACCTAAAATATTAACAGTAATTTTTAATATCATTATATATCTAGTCCATATTCAAGTTTTCCCAATTGTAATGTATATCTTTACAGTCTGTCTATTTGAATAATGATCCAAATAAGATCTAAATATTACAATTGCTTGCTCTCTTAAATAAATAGGACAGGGGGGCATATAAATTATTTATTTGCTTTTGCATTTTTTTTTTTTAGGAAACAGAGTATCTGTCTTATAGAGTTTCCAACAGTTTGGATTTTACTGAATGTATCTTGGTGTCATTTAATGATTTCTTCTTTGCAATCTATATCTTTTAAACTGGCATTCAGGTCTAGAATCTTGATCAGGCTAATTGGTTTTGGTAATAATAATTTACGTGTACTGGTATATACATTTCGGGTTCAATTTGGGGGCAATAATATTTCATGTGTGGCAGTATGAACTGTGTAAACTATCTTTTCTTTCCTGATGCTCTGATATTTGTGGCCTTGCTGGGAAAACTGGCCCTCCCAGGGTTAGCCAGTCCTTAGCAATAGCAAAGGACTTTCAAACATACAATCCAGAGCCCAGATTCAGAACCACCTCTATCTCTGGCTCTAATTCTAGGAGCTAAGACTTCTGTTCTAATCACCCAGTGCTAGGTACCAGACAACTAAAGATGACTCCTAGAGATCAGAGCCTGCCAACATCATTCAAACTAGCCAATCCTAAAACATTTTTCTTGCTTTTCTTTGCATTCCCCCAGAAAACACAATAAGGTCCATTCGTCGTGATTTCTTTTTGCCCCTTTTGCATTGTGACCAAATCTGGTGCTCTCCAAAGTAACCCCAAATGCAAAGCATACCCCCTCCTCTTGGGACATATAAATAGTAAAATTCTTTCAATTCTTCTCTTTCTGTGTCTTCACTCAGTCACCTCTCCATATAAAAATCCTACGGGTATATTTTGAGATGTACTTCTATTAGAAAGCAAGCAATCTCTCTCTCTCTCTCTCTCTGTCTCTCTCTTTCTTTTGGTGGTGTTAGCAATCATTGCCTAGATTCATTATTTCCCTAAGGGTTACAAAGTGGTGATATTTTAATTCTGTCATTCCTTCATTTACTAGCTAAAAACCTTTTTAAAAAAGGGTTTGTAGATGCAAACTATTACACATAGGATGGATAAACACCAAGGTTTTACTGTATAGCACAGAGATCTATACCCAATCTCTGGAGATAGAGCATGATGGAAAAGAATATTAAAAAATGAATGTATATATATATGTATAACTGAGTCACTTTACTATACAGCAGAAATTGGTACAACACTGTAAATCAACCATACTTTAATAAAAAAATTCTCATCACCTATTTGGATCCCCTGAGTTATTGTTTTTATTGGAAAGTAGGATAAGTACTTGATTCTTTCATATACTAGTTGGCAAAATTAGCTCATTCTGTAGTGTTCCCTAAAAATGATGAATGAGGTTTTTAATGGTGGTTATGGTTGTATAGTATCATCATGATCACAAGGATATATTACATATTTACCTTGATCATTTTTTTATCATTCTTATTGATACTCCAATTATCTTTGGCCTGTGGGGGCCTCTTTAAATTGGCTTCTAAATGCTTTTGTCATGACTTTAGTAGTTTTGAGATCTTCTTTGCTTTGTAGATGACAAGATATTTCAGACTATCTTAAAAATTTATTGCCTCAAACCTAGAATCAGCTATTTTTCTAAGGAGCCCTGGTTCATTTTAGTAGGAGATATTTGGAGACACAATAGGGACACTAGGGATGCACATGTGTCACTTTATATATTGTTTCTTCATTCTTGTTTCAATACCTTATCATCTTAACTTCTACAGATTAAAGTCCCAAAATTTTTAGGGCAAGTCCTTTTACCTTTTTTTCTTTTTTGAAAATTCTCTTGAATAGATTTGGCCCTTTTGAACTTATATGTAAAATTTATAACCAGCTTATTAAGTTTCATCCCCCAAAATATCAAATTTTGGAAGAAATTTTATTCATTTTATAAATGAATTTTGGGATAAATGATATTTTTGTATCTTATTCATGAATATGGTATATTGTTCCCTATATTTAGATATTTTATACCATTCAGAAATATTTTATCATCTTCTATATGAATTTCTTGCTTATATCGGCTTATATTTACCTTATCGTACTTGTTGTCTATTGCAGGCATTACCTTGGGGTGGAGGGATTTCTTCAAACCAAAAATTCCCCGTTCCCACCCCGCTAGCAATTCTGATCCTTTCCAGCAGGTGGCATCTGTCTTTCTATTTGAGGATCTCTGCCATTGCTGATTTTGGGAATATGCTGCTCTCCTTACATTATGTTAGGACAGGAAAAAAGGTGAAGCAGGTGATCATATAAGCACAGACTTTGAAACCCGGAAGAAATCTTGGAAGGAAATGGTCCTACCCCAGGATATCTAGGTGAGGAAGTTAAGTCACACAAAAACTGAGTAACTTGTTCAAGGGCACAAGTGAGTGAGTGACATCTGCTGATTTTTTAGGTTTATGATTAATTCTCAAGTTTTGTGCTGCTGTGCACAGCCAGCTGAGCAAGCATGAGACTTTATGAACATCTCAAGACCTAAGGAAATGCTATGCATAATGAGGGTTTAATTAGATTCAATTCTTTATAATTACCCACCTAGAGACTGAACATACTATATTCTCTTCACCATGCTTGAATAAGAATTTGGAAGGTCAGTGAAGTCAGTATTTGAATAACCATGCAGAGCCTTGAATGTGTAGTAATTACACTATAGTTTCTTGCCATCGTTTCCAACACTGCTGATGGGGTTTGCATATAGATAATTCTCTCGTCATTGTAGCTCTAGGTAAAATTACCATTTTTAAACTATAATCTAATATAAAAACTACTATATGTGTTGTTTTTTTCTTATATGTGTGTATGTGTATAAAACAGAGATGTCGAAGTTTTTAAACAATTAGTATAAGGAATAATACAAAATAAGCCTTTTTATGACTGAAAAGTAATTATAAGCCATCTGATTTCTTGGCTTAATTTCACTCAAATACTTTTATAGTATACATTATCATTTATTGAGTCCTACTGTGTGTCAGAATTGATGCCAAATCCTTTGCAAATTCTCTCACTTGATCTTTTTAACAAGACTATGAGGAAGCTAGTTTTACAGATGAGGAACCTGAGTGATTAAGGATGACCTTAGATTTGACTCAAGACCTCTGACTTCAGAGCCTGTACTATTAATCTCCTCACCGCAACGTCTACCTAAGCAGATGCTTCAAATTATATTAGCATCATCTAAAATCTAAGAAAGTTCACTCATCATAGTCTTCTACGGGGTTAAAGAGAGTTTACAAGAACTGATTGTTCTTCACTCCACATTTCCTTTGGAAGTTCTGAGACCTGATTGCCTTAAAGCAACATCTGACTGGTTGCACTGCTCAAACTTCTGGCTTATATTTCTGTCTTAGCACATACTCCATCAAGTGTGGTTTGAAGTGAGGTCCCTAACAAAGAAGTGAAAACACCCAAGAAAGTAATGCTGTCAAAATGAATAAATCCTATAAAAGACTTGTTGTGAGCATTAGAGAGAAGACTATAGTGCCATAAAGTTAGACCCACTAGACACATGATGTGCAATAGTTGCCTATAAAATGTGAATATGTTATTCATATTTCAGAAACCCAAATTTAAGTATGTTGCTTCATTAGAAAGAGGTGTTTTATGATGCCAAACAGTGTAATATAGCATTTATGAGAATCATATCTTCACTTGACTTTCTCTATGGAAGTAAAATTAATCTGTGAGCAATTAGGTATTGGGATGAAAATTGTTTCCTGTTTTCTCAGATAATACTTAGACATTTTAAATAAGGGCAATTAGTTGTGGTTTACTCTCCCAGGCAGCAGAGCAGATTGCTAGAAGCGGATTGGATCCAGGAAACTCCTTGACATGCAAACTTTTCTAAACCTTGGCCAGTCACTAGTATTTGCCCCCCTTCATCTTGAGGAGTCTGCATCCACTTTATTGGCTTGTACATGAAAAGAATAGTGTTAAAAGTTTTTGGCTCCAAAGTTTTTTGGGGGTTTTGTTTCATTTCCTTTTGGAAAGTTCATTTGCATTCTCTAGGTGGTGGTATACACTTTCCAGTTTCCTACACTCCTCATCATTCCCTATTACATTAATCCTAGCTGCTTCACTCATTCACTCTTTCCCTGGGCATTAAGGCATTTAAGTTTGCAACCCTATTTTATGACCCAGTGGAGAGTGATACATATGTAAAAAATGCAATAATAGGTTTAATGTGAGCAGAATGATGGTGATACAGCGGGGCACTGTTAAAGACTGAATGTTATTATCCTTCCAAATTCGTATGTTAAATCCTTAACCCCCAATATGATGGAGTTAGAAGGCTGAGCCTTTGGGAAGTAATCAGGTCATAGGGGCAGGGCCCTCATGAATGGTATTAATGCCCTTATAAACGAGACCCCAGAGAGCACCCTCTCCATTTCCACCTTGTGAGGATGCAGCAAGAAGACGGCCATCTATGAACCAGAAAGGAGGTTCTCATTAGCCACCAAATCTGCTAGCACTTTGATCTCGAACTTCACAGGCCCTAGGGCTGTGAGAAATAAATTTCTGTTGTTTATAAGCCACCTAGTCTACTGTATTGTGGTGTAGCAGCCCGAATGGACTAAGACAGTCACATAGGAGGAAAAAATTCTTCATGAATTGGCAGAGACTTCAGGAAGGGTTTCAGTACAGCGGTAGCCTTTGAACTGATATTAAAAGACGTATAGATACTTTCTAGGAATATATGGTTTAGGCGGAGGATATGCTAAGAATAGGGAGCATACAACCAAGGAAGGGAAATTAAAGAAGAGAGGGAACTAAAACTATGGAGGTAGGTAGTGGATAAACTATGGAGACTGTTAAGTGTGATTATATTGAAAGGTAAGCAAGTAGTTTTTCAGTGTACCCTAAACAATACAACCCTAATTCTATTCCAAATATGTGTATTATCCAGTGTGGGCACAAGTAGACTGTGGACCAGGGCTTAAGAAATGGATTGCTTCTAATTTTTCATGATTTTTATTTTTTAATGATTTTTAGGATTGCTTATAAATTAATATTAAGTAGTCATCCTGAAGATGAAAACTATAAAGGGCATGTGGAAACTATAAGGTGATGAAAATGTCTTACCTTGAATGGGATATTGGTTACTGAATATGCACATGAGTCAAACTCTTTAGACTGGACATTTAGCACCTGTATATGACACTACCACAATAAAAAATAGAAAACAGGGAATCTTGCTATAAAATCATAAAAATAATTATGACGTTTTAATTAGTTATAAGTGCAAAACCTCCAGGTTAGATGACAATCTGAATGTTTTCGCATTATGTTATGTTTGTAAGTTTTCTTGGTGCCAGAGATTTTCTTCTCTCTTCAATTCAGGCAGTTATTTCCAGAAAAATGGTTTCATGAGAAAGTAATCTATTTTCAGGTCTGATGTTTACATGGATGAGATTTGGCAAAAATATTGTCAACTCTCTTATTCTCATTTTTGTACCCAGTAGGCGCTATTTAGACAGTATAAATTTCAAATTATTCTGAGAATTCTCAAATGGAGGATGGTGCATAGGAATGTGCCGGGGAGGTGTTGCTGTAATCATGACTGGGATGAAGACTTTCACTCTGCCAGAGTTTCAGTGGTTGAGAACATAGGTTTTATAGCTGCACAGATCTGTGTTTGAATTTTTAGTCTGCCATTTAGTAACTGTGTGATATTGGACTTGTTATATAACCTCTCTTGTATTAGTTTCCTATTGCTGCTATAACAAATTGTAACAAATTTAGTAATTTACAACAACACAAATTATCTTATAGCTATGGAGACCTGAAGACCTAAAATAAGACAGCAGGGCTGTGTGTTTCTTCTGGAGGATCTAGGAGGGGATCCACAGACTTGCCTTTTCTAGTTTCTAAAGGCCTCCTGCAAGGATCACCTTGGCTACTGGTTCTTTTTGCCATCTTCAAAATCAGCAAGGGCTGGTTGAGTCTTCCTTCTGTTGCATGACTCTGAGACTCCTCTTCTACTGTCAAATCTCTCTGTACTTTCTTTTTATAAGGACAGTTATGCATACAGTGGGCCCACACGGAAAATTCAGTATACTCTGCCCATCTCAAAATCCTTAACAATTTACCTCTACAAAGTGTAAGATAATATAGGCCCAGGTGCTGGGGGTTCAAACATTGACATGTTTAGGGGGTTAGCAGAATCGGCCTACCACCTCTCATCAGTAAAACAGGAATAATAACACCTACCTTGTAGGATGATTGTAAGAAGTAAAGATGATGGACAGTGTGAAATAATTGGCACAATGCTTGCATTTGGGAGGTACTCAATAGAACCAGTTTTTAGTATTAATAACAATAAACTCAGTGAGATAAACCCATCTCTACCATCCTGTTGAGTGATTATTTTGTCACTCATTCTGGACAGGTTATTTTGTCTCCTAGAACCTCAGGTTTTTAAACTAAAAATGAGGACAACAATACTTAACTTGTAGGATTGTGGTAAGGTTTGGAAATAATACATGAAAAATATCTAGAAGTACTAGGAGCTCGGTAAAATCTCTAAGAACAATGACAATCATCAATGTGAAACGGGAAAGAATTATGGAGAAACTCTTGTTAGAAGGTAAAATAGTTTGAACTGATTTTATTCTGCAGGTGAGCTTGTACAAAAGAGGTTCTACAAGCTTGATTACACTTCTTTACAATCTTATAAGGAGGTTTGAGATTTTCTTTCTTTCTCATTTTTGTGAATCATGCTGAAAAGTTAAATCATTGTACTTTATGCCAAATAGCCTATTCCTATGTTAAATTTATTTAGTATATCATAAAGCATAGTAAACCTATATAATCAGTCTTAACTAAACCTCACAAAGTTAGCTATGTTTCTGTATAGCATGATGTGATGAGCATGTTGTAAATCCAAACTGAACTCCTAGTGTGTGGTGCCGGTATGACAATCAGACCTACCATGTAATCGCCCAGCATGACTTTCAAGATCCAAAAGAAGAAACTCACCCATGTAAGCAGATTGCTACCTTTGGTGTAGAAGTGCAAAATGACTGAAATACATATATCCATATGTTTAAATTCTAGTAAAAAGTCTTTTATTTGTTGGGATTCTATGTCTCTTTTGATGCATATATATATATATTTATATATTTACATATGGAACCAGATGGGTTAGGTTGGATTATTGGCCCCTTTGCCTACTAACTGTGTGATCTTGATTGGATTAATTAGCCTCTTTTTCTTTAGTTTCCTCAGATGTTAAACAGGGGTATAAATATAAACACAAATCCTCAAAGGTTAGAATGTAGGAAGGATGAAATGTGTTAATACATGTAAAACTCTTAAAACGGTGCCAGGCACAAAAAAAGACTAGATCAGTATTTGTTATTATTATTATTGCTATAGGCTTGTTTTCTTTCTTTCTTTTCTTTTCTTTTCTTTTTTTTTTTTTTTTGCCTTTTAGGGCTGCAGGTGCAGCATGTGGAAGTTCCCAGGCCAAAGGTTGTCGAATCTGAGCTACAGCTGCCGGCCTACGCCACAGCAGTGCGGGATCTGAGAGTCTGAGACCTACAGCACAGTTCACAGCAACACTGGATCCTTCAGCCACTGAGCGAGGCCGGGGATTGAACCCATGTCCTTATGTATACTAGTTGGGTTTATTACTGCTGAGCCACAAAGGGGAACTCCCAGGCTTTTTAAAATGACGTTATAACTTGTTGCTTCATCTAAAAAGTTGTCTACATGTTAAATGAAGAATTTAGATAAGGTGCGCACCAAGTTCATGTTCTATCATTCTATCATTTACTTAGAGTTGGAGACACACCACTGCATCTTCAGAACACTAGAATTATTATGAGTTTTTAGCCCAGTCCCAAAGAGAAACCCAAAAGGAGAGTTACATATACTTTTGTGTGTTTAACTGATAAGCTGGGCAAAATGCAGTTGAATGACAGTTGCTAAGCAAACCCTGTTAGCGCTAAAGGGAGCATGCGGCAGGATTCCTGTTAAAAGACCAAAAGCTGTTATAAAGCAACACAAGTGCCATCACTAATTCCATGTCTTCCTCATATCCCCAGTGCATTGTGCTGTATAATCCAACTCTGTAACCATAATGCAGAAGACATGTACTACCACGGTTATCTATGACCCTTGGCATTGAGTATTACAATGGATCAGTACTACATTTAATATTTATGGAGTAAAGGTATCATTCCTAAGTGGTTAAAATTGTCCACATGGCATATCACAATGCCAGATAATGAACAAAAGAAATTTTAAAAATATTTTTTCTTTAGTTTCTGTCTGAATAGGGAATTTTTTTTCCTTTTTCTTTTCTTTTCAGGGCCGCACCTGAGGCATATGGAAATTCCCAGGCTAGGGGTCGGATCTGAGCTGCAGTTGTTGGCCTACAGCACAGCCATGGCAATGCCGGATTCAAACTGCATCTGTGACCCATGCCACACCTTGGGGCAACTTTGGATGCGTAACCCATTGAGTGAGGCCAGGGATTGAACCCACATACTGATGGACACTAGTTGGGTTCTTAACCCACTGAGCCACTGTGGGAACTCTCAGAATTTTTAACTTGACAAAGTTTCAAAATATTATCTGTGTGAAATGTACTGAATAGGCAGTGAATTGGGGGGAATTCAAATGAATGTTCATCCATATGCTTTGAATCCAGAATTCTAAGTGACTGTGGCTGTGACTGCAAGCTGGCAAGCCTTTCAGGTTTTCTCCGCCAATACCTCACTGTTTTATAGGTATGAAGACGGGGTTCTGGAGAGGTTGTGTTACTTAGCCAGTGTCAAATAATTCTTAGAGGCAGAAGCTTGATGAGAATGCCAGTGTCCAGTTCTTGCCACAACATTATTTTTTTTCTTTCTAAATTTCATGGACTTGTTGAAGTCAAAGGAATCACTATATTCATATTAGTTTTAAATCCCATATCCTCACTCTAATCTATAAACACATTTACTTAAATAAGATCACAGTTTGCTATTTAACTCCAAGTCTCTCTTCTGTGTTATTCTTCCTTGCCAGCAAGTCTGTTACAGATAGAATTTCTTTCAAGGTTTCCCCAAAGAGGTGCTTTGGGGAGCTGTGGTTGACAGAGGGCCAGAGCCCTGAGGTCGTCAACTCACATCCATATATAGTTACATATATGTTTTTATTGAAAAGAGTTTGAGGCACAGCCCAAGTATCGGCTTTCCCCACTGACCTCATTTAGAATGAGGAGAAAATGAATTGTTGCTAAAATTCAGAAACTGTCATGTTTCATGTCCTGTAATCCTGCTCTGGTGACAACAGTTGATTGGATCCTGAGTCTACACCCTAGGAAGCCCTGTTTTAAGTGTACCCCATAGAGGTGTTCTGGACTGGATGGTAACTGATCAGAGCTGATCAGATTACTTTACTTTAGGAATCTGAGAGAGAGAGACAGAAAGAATAGAGTCAGGGAGAGAAGCTGGAATAAAGTCAGGGAGAGAAGCTGGAATAGAGTCAGGGAGAGAAGCTGGGGCTAAATCATGGGAATGGCTGACACCAAAGCAAGGAACAAAGGGCTTATGCTTCGTAGAGAACAACAGTTTATCTGGGTCACTTGAACTGTAGGATTGCTAGGCAGTAAGGATTTATTGAGCATATACTGTGTGCCAGGTACTGTTCTGGGTGCTTGGGGCATGTTGGTGTATAAAATAAAGCCATGACTTCATGTAGTTTCATGTCAGTTGGGGAGGGGACAAGACCATAAGGTATTGTTGTAATAGATAAATAGTGTGTTAAAAGGTTGTAAATGCCCTCTGGACAGAAAGGGTAGAGTGTGCTAAGAGGGATCTGGAAAGTTGATAGTGGTGGTAGATAGGGTCTGCCTTTTGACTTTTTTCCCCCAAATCAAGTTTTTTATTATGATTAAAAAAGCATATAACAATATTTAAAACAGTGTTCAGAGGAAGTCTCACTAAGGAGACTTGAAGGAGATGAGGGAGTTAGTTATGTTGTATAGAAGCTAATATCCAGTAGATGATGACCTACTGTTCTAGTCCACTTTGGGGCTTGATATATTTAGTTGGATTAAGGGAGACCCACTGGGAAGTTGCCTGTGGCACCAATCTACAAGGGTTGCTAAAAAAGCACTGGAAGGGTAACAAGATGTGCTTATCAGAACTTCTTTCAGAAAGAGTATTATAATGTGGTTGGAAGGAAACCCTGAAAAAGGTGTTTGAAGTGAGACCCACCTCAAGAGGCATCAATGTATGATTCCTGAATTGCCTTCTAAGAAGGACAACTTCTACTTGCTGTAGATTTTTATTTGGGGGATTTTTTTTTTTTGAGTAAATTTTGCATTTGGGGGTCAGATATTAATTTCTTGGGAAAATAGCAGAGAGATTAAACCCTCCACTAAACTCTATCCTTTCTACCTTTTCTCCAAGTCATTCTGAGCATCTCTCCTAATACTGGAGAAGGTTGGGTTGAAGTGGGAGACCCATGATTTGACCACCCACCTGTTGTCATACCACCCAGATTCCCCTGGTTTCCTTTCACTAACCCTGCAAGCCCATATCCTAGCTCCTGTGCTTTGCTTCTAACCACTGCACTTACCACCACCCTTGGACCTTGGAACCATAGGAGTTGCCTTGCCTTGCCTGAGCAGAGGAAACTCAAATTTTCCATTTTTTCCCCCTTTCTCAACTCCCTCCCCATTCTTTAGCCAATGCTGACCAGAGTGAGGTGTGGAAGACTGCTTCCTTCACCCCAAGGAATAACAAACTCTGAGGAATGATTTACAGTCCAGAGAGCCCTGGAAATCAGGCTGAACTCACACTCTGCTCTGTCCTGCTCCTCTCTCTCCCTTACTGGCCTCTCCTAGGAACACTTATTTCTTTCTCCAAGTCCTCCACCTTTGTTCTACTTTTGCAAGATTGTTTTGGCTAATTTGTCCTTTGCAGTTCCATTTATATGTCATATTACACTAGTCAGAACAACCAGGAATTCATTTGGTCTTCTCTGACTCAACATTTTATTAATGCTTTTCCTTAAGTATGTGGTTTTCTTGACTACAGAGACTTTTTCTTAACAAATATTTGATTGGTTTCATTTCCCAAGCCTATTTTCTAACTACTTTGTTTTGTTATAGAAGATGCTTCTTTTCATATATATTAAAGAGTATACATTACTTTTATGTATATTAAAAAGTATCTCATGAGCTGGAATTAACTCATGACTATTCAAATCCACACAAATTGTGTTTTTACCACAAGGACCCATAGGTAAACAATGGTATAATACCTATTTTTTTATTCCAGAAAATCACAACTTCTACTAGAAAAGGGCTAGTGCTTATTTTATATGAAGAGGAAGATTACAATTTAATTTTTAAAAGATATAATCTTCCAGATATTTTTTGTCTATAGACGTAACTCTCTTTAAGTTGGGAAATGACATACAGAATTATATCATTCTGGATATTTTTATTGGACCCATTTTCCTGCAAAAGAGACACAATAATGGCAGGTTCAAAAAGATGAAAGAGTATGTTTCAGAATTTAAAGTATGTCACAATAGAAGGCTGAAACTGAAGTTTAAGACAGTAACCTCAAAGACACCCAGCAGTAATTGTGAGTTTATGTTTCAGAAAGGAAATAGTGTAGAAGTGGTTTTAAATATTAGCGCTAGAGTCATAATTACAGTCATAGGGATTTTAGTTTCTTATCTAACTTATAAGACTTCAGAGTTACTAGTGAGATAGGTTTCACTTGTAAATTGCTCTATATTATGTATTCAATGTACTCAAAACTTGCCCAGCATGATGGGGTAACAAATTTAATTTTAACATATAAATTGATAGCTATATTTGCTTCTATTATAGAGCCGAATGGCAATCTTTATAAATAGGATAACGGCTAGCTGTGAAGAGTCATTCACTTGACTTACACCAAAATGCCTCTCTCAGATATTCATGGACTCAGCCATTTTCTTCAGGGCACTATGTAATCAGGTGGAATGTCAGCAGAACTCTGTAGAACACGGTAAGGAAGAAGCAGAAACCCATCTAAGCTGGCTCAAAAATTTAGGTTGTTACAAAGGCATAGTGAGGGTCATAGCAATCCAGGCACTGTATCCACGAAATAACCAGGCCTCACCCCTAAATTGTAAAGCTGTTAGGAATCAAGGCTGTTCTCTCTCTCTGCAGGGTCTGCAGGGTTGTGGGGTCTTTCTACTCTCTGTGTATGTGATCTACCTGCATCTTTGCCTACCTCTTCTTGAGCTTAACCAGTTCAGAGGGGTGCTATAGCTCCTGTTATATCATGGGAATACTTGAGGCTTACATTTCTGACACTCATCTGCTAACTAGCCAAGGGTTTTAGTCTTCACAGTTGCAGAAAAGGTTCGCCCCAAATTTTGATTTTTAGCCAAGAGAAATTTCTGGAAGCATGGGAAGGAACTGACTAACTTTAAGCCAACTGTCACACCTGGTCCCATTGGCTGTGGTCAAAGAGAAGGCATGAGAACATTCAGTACAGAATATGGTTATTTGAGGCAGCAGGGCCTGACACAAAAGGTAAGTTGGATGTTTGATGAATGAATAAATGAATGAGAGACTGAAGAAAAGGATAAAGCATGGGACCTTGAAGATGACACTTGGTGATGTTCTGGGATTAATGACAGAAAAAAAAAACAAAACAAAACAAAAGAGGGGCATCATATTTATTTATAAGCATTTTATACTGAATAGAAATAGGATATAGTGAGGGAAGGTATACCATCTATTCACCACATAATCCCATGGTTTAGGAGCCCTGCCTGCTTAGAGGAAGAAGATGAGAAAAATGATAGTACTGAGTCCATAGGCTAATTCCCAATACTATTTCCCTCTGCTTTTAGGTTTGTGTTGGTTATTTTGTGGGTTTGGAAAAAAAAAATTCTATAATACCATGGAGACGCAGTTTCTTCATGTATTGTATTGTGTCCCCAGGACGGAGAATGTAGCTAGCATATCAGTGGGATTTTTATTTCTTGATTGATATGTTTGCTATCTTAATCTGAAAAATTTCAGAAAATCACAAACTGTGATAGTTTGATTTGGGTGTTTGCAGCATCTTTCCGAGCTCCAAGGTTGCTTATCTTCTTCTGAGTTACCCTAATTTTCTTCTGGCTAAGAGACACACTTTAGACTGGTCCTAGCTTTTTTTATGGTCTCACCCATGGCATATGGAAGTTCCCAGTTTAAGGATCAAATCTGAGCCAGGTCCTTAACCTGCTGTGCCACAGCAGGAACTTCCTGGTCCTACCTTTTAAAATTAACTTTGTTCTTAAGATTTTTTCTTTTCTCTTAGACTACCTCTCTTACAGCAGCATGCACGTTCGTGTACATCTCTCTTACTAGATCTGCAGTTACGCTGTTCTTAATGTCTAGAGAAAATGGTTATTTATAAGCTGTCTTATCCTCTTCCCTCGATGTGCTTACAAAGTGCTCTGCATTGGATTCTTTGCTTTCTCAACTATAACCCAGGAATCACTTGGTGCCCTAAGGGCTGAATTTGCATCCATCCATAGCTCCCTCAGAGCCCCTAAAGGTTTATTTCCAGGGATCATTCTGGTAAGGTCTGTATCCAAGCAGCCTGCAAAGGCACCAAGTGGGTCATAACTACATTTACCATGTATTTGTCTCTGCCCGCCTCCCCTTCATAGATTGTTTCCATACCAAACAGGTGAAGAAGTAGTGCTGGCCCACAGCAAGTATGTGGAGCCCACAATCATGTGCCACAGCACTACTGGCAGGGGAACCTTCACACTTGACTGTGGAAATTCATGAACACAAGCACTTCTCAAATGCCCTCTCTGTTGGAAACACTATCATCCTGTATTTGGGGGTGTTTACTCTTATCCTCGATCACCAAGCCTTTCTGAGCATAATAACCAGCTCTATCCGCTCATCTTCTCCTATATTACACTCGGCATCTCTGGAGGTGGATTTTATTCTTGACAGCTTGAACAAACATCATCTGGCTGAACAGATACTTGTGTTAGCAGCTTGGCACAGACCCACAGGTCCAGCAGCACTCAGGGGGATAAAGTGTTAATAGATGGGGTTTTTCTGTTTTTGTTTTTGTTTTTTGAATATCAGGGTTTTAAAGTAGCAGGAATATTTAACTAAAATCTTGCTACAGCAGCTTATAAGTCCCATTGCCTATACCTCAGTGTCCTTGTGACATTCAGAGACTCTTCTCTTTAATTATAAGCAGATGGGAAGATGGGAATATCATGGCTGATAAAGTAAGTAATGTAGCAAATAATGCGGAGAATTATAGCACGTTTACTAAGACAGGACAAAGACAGAAAATCACCCTGAAACAGAGAGAGAGCCCTCTTTATTTTGCCTTGGAATGTCCACCATGGATATATTTCTTATTTAGTGTATTGTAGTGACCTTGCCCCAATGCTTTCTCTTTCTGATCACTCTTTAGCAATAAACCAGAAATAGGAAACCACCACCAGGTTCCAGTGGGAGTTGGATGTCAAATCCACAAAGCTGAACTTCAAAGTGTTTTAACAGATTAAAAAGTAGAAGACCGCAGAGACCACATGGGCCACAGAAGGCAAAGAAGCTTGTTTACAAGGTCAATGCAAAGTGTAGTCAAGTGAATGACCTGTATCTGGAATAGAATGGTGGCGGAAAACAGCCAAGGACACTCCTGGCAGTAAGGCCAGGGCAGATGGACTGATTTAGCTAAATGCATAGTTTAAAAAGCCTCACACCTGATAGCTTTCCAAGCCATGTGTTACACATGTGTATATATGCATATGTAAGTGAGTGGATGTGGATGAATGTGTACATGGGTGTGGTGTGTGTGAGTCTATATGTATGTGTGTCTATATGCACGTGGGTGAGAGGGAATGAATATGTGTTTGTGTGTACATGTGTTATATACGTGAGCAGGGTCTATGCCACTACTGGTTATAGATAGTTTGAGCTCTTTTCTGTTGTTTATCATTGTAATCTTTAAATAAAGTACTTCCCTTTGTTGCTTTCATATGTGCTACAAGTGTGCATATACTCAACACACTGATTTATTTGTCTGGTCTCCTCTGTGCTGTCCTCCTTGCAAAGCATTTTTTTTTTTTTTCTTAACCAGATGTTGGGTGTTCTGAAATCTGGACACCATTACTTCATGCAGTCACTACAACATTGATGGATTGTTGGTATTATTATTATCTCAGTTCTCAAAGATGAGGAAACTGACTCAGAGAGGTGAAGTACTTTGGTCAAAGTCACACAGCAAAGACCTGAAACCAAACAAGTCTTACTTCAAAATAAAGTTGTCTATTGCTGACCAGAGAAATTTTTAGATATTTTTAGAGTATTTAACAATGATTCTGACCCAAAATGCTCAAATGAAGAGCCATCAAAATCTACCTTCCCTACTATGAAGTAAAATAAATATAATGAATTGGTCATGTGCACATTTTAAGTAAAATTTCAGAGAGCTAAAGTTTTAAAAAAATTGGAAGAAACAACAAAAAAGGGGGCATAACCAATGAAGTTAAACTTCAGAAAGTGACAGTGGGGGAAAGAAGCAAAGGATCTTGTCATGATGTGACCTTCTGTGGCCCCTTATTCTGCTTTGACTGCCAAAGTACTAGGAAAATATGGGAAATCCTAATATCCTAATATCTCAAATATCCCTTGCCTGACTGAGAGGTGGCTGGGACAGCTGCTGGGGAGACAGAGGAAACAGGTAAAGTGAACACCTGGGGCTGGCTCTGGAGGAATGGCTGGTCCCAGAGCCCCAGACTGAGCCAGGGATGTTACCCAAGACGTCCCTGGGAACAGAACATAACTTCCTGCTGCCTCCTCCTTGGTGAAGTAAACTTGCCATAGGACATTTAGCAAAGAATGACCACTTATGACCTGTGGTCCTTTGGTTTGGCTGGGAACAGGCAGGCAGGGCGCTGAATGTATGACTAGGGGAAGGATGCTTCAAGACTCTTCCTGGGCTCCCCCGACTTTTAAACTGAAGCCAGGAATGAGGGTGATGGGCAGCCTTCTTCGATGTTACTTTAAGAACTGCTTCTGATCTCGGTAATGCTTTTAAGGGATTACTAAGTAAATTTCCCAAAGACCCATGGAGAAAGGTTGCTGAGAGTGCTTAGCAGAAAGCTCCAAATCTGAAAGCCAGCCCCAAGAAGGGAGCTACTTGACACCTGCAGAGAAGCAGTCACTTCAAAGGACAAACAGGAGGGTCTCTCCCAAGGATCAGAATGTAATCCTCTCCTTGGGCAGAAAGCTCCAGCTTTTTGTGGGCAGCTTCCCAAATTCCCAAGAGGATGGATCTCACTAAGTGACTCTCCTGTTAATGACTGCCAGAGCCTTCTAAATCTCAAATGAAAAGATTGGGTTGCACACAGGTTTTCATCCTTGCTGAAGACTGAAAGTTGAGCACTTTGTCTCCAGTACCACCTACTCCTCAGTGGAGCAGGATGCACCCAGCTCCACAGCTTCTGTGTTTTCCCAGAGTGCAGACCTAATCAGCACAGCAGGTTTCAAAGTAGTGGTAAGATTTTATAGTCATGGTACTAATACTGAGAAAAAGCCTAAGCGTTCTACAACCTCACCTAGAAGGTCTGAGGTGGAAGGAGAAAGGAAAAGGTCCAAGTTCCCACACCCTCCTCAAAACTGAATGCGGTGGCCTCCATGTAACTAATACAGAGCCCTAAAAATTGTCAGAGAACACTGGAGAATCTAGTTTTAGGGCCAAAAACTAGACCCTGCAATTTATTTTTTTTTCTTTTCTTTTTACTTATTGTCTTTTTAGGGCTGCTCCTGAGGCATATGGAAGTTCCTGGGCAAGGGGATGAATTGGCGCTGCAGCTGCTGCCCTATGCCATGGCCACAGCAACACCAGATCCCAGCCACATTTGAGACCTATTCTGCAGTCTGCGGCAACGGTGGATATTTAACCCATGGAGCAAGGCTGGGGATGGAATTCAAATCCTCATGGATATTAGTCGGATTCTTAACCCACTGAGATGCTACGGGAACTTCCACAATTTCTTTTCCATATATTTTTTGGCTGGGCCTGCACCCACAGCATGTGCCAGTTTCCAGGCTAGGGATGGAACCTGAGTCACAGCGGTGACAATGCCAAGTCCTAAGCCACTAGGCCACCAGAGAAGTTATCTTTTCCGTATTTTTGAAACACTCCTTTCTCAGGGTTCTGTGGGTTGCTGATAAGGAATGCATTTGCATAAAGCAGAGCTCTTCTGTTTAAATAAACCTGAGGTACCCAATATCACTCACAGCCATACATCAGGGATGGCGGAACTGAAATATACCTTTTTCTTAGAATATGCTATTGTCTTGTTTGGAATTTGACTAGTATTTTTCTAACTTTTGTCAGCAAACTTCCTCTTTTGCCTTCAGATGACATTTTTATCTCATTCTTCTTCCTGGGTGACATCAGAACTCAAAGGAAATGTTGTCCTTTTTTAGAAGGCAGGCTCTTAGAAGAAAGACCTGCCTGGGTTCAGACAGATGATAAGGGATAAGAACTGAGACAGGGGAGTTCCCGTTGTGGTGCAGCATAAACGAATCCGACTAGGAACCATGAGTTTGCAGGTTGGATCCCTGGCCTCACTCAGTGGGTTAAGGATCTGGTATTTCTGTGAGCTGTGGTGTAGGTCGCAGACGCGGCTCGGATCTGGCGTTGCTGTGGCTGTGGTGTAGGCTGGTGGCTATGGCTCCAATTCAACCCCTAGCCTGGGAACCTCCATATGCTGCAGGTGTGGCCCTAAAAAGACAAAAACACAAAAAGCAAAACAAAACAAAAAACAAAGAACCAAGACATTCTGGACAGCACCCTTGTTCTATGAGATCGTGCCTTCAATTTGCATTCACAGCATCCTTCCAGAGCTTGGATGGACATGACTGTTCTGCAATGAGAGCTTCTCAAAATCTAAGACTTCCTTCCTTCCTTTATCCCTCTCTTTTCTTTCCTATCCCTCCATCCTCTGTCCTACCTTCCTCCCCTTCTTCTCTCCCTTCCTCCCTCCCTTTCTTTCTTTCATTTTCCATATAATAAAATTCTTCTGACATGTTTTAAGTATAATTCTTCTTGACAGTGTTTTTCTTCTCTTTTGTCAAAAATGGCACATATATATATATGCACATATATGTGTACACTTTTTTTTTACACTTATCTAGTCAGAATGGGATTCCAGCTAGAAGTAGTTGCTAAATGTCATTTTTAGATGTTCACTGAGACTAGAAAATCAAATTAGTTTGTGTCTTTGCACAGCATATTCCATAAAGCCTATGACAGGCCCTGATAGACTATGTGGCTGCCTGGTTGGAAACAGGAATGATCAGACTATATTCTCTTCTTCATCCTAAGAAAAACCCCATTTGATTGTATAGGACATTTACAGCAAGGCTGGTAAAGACAGCATTCAGATCCTATTTCCAAAGATTTAGTATTGAGGTTTAAAGGGCTTCCCTAAATGCCAGAGGCAAGGAAACTCCTGTGTTTTTCCTGACAGAGAAAAAAAATTTTCCTCCCAGAAATAATCTCTGATATCAGAAACTTCCTCTGATAGTTCCTTCTAATGTCAAGTCATGGGCAACATCCCTCCCTTCTGCTGGCCATGGGAAAGGAGGTCATGGTGTCACCTCAGTATTCTCATGTTTCCAAAGGGCTAAAGGAATGTCCCATTCTCACAACCAGCCAGCTTCTTTCTCACAAAGTTCCATAATGAGTCATTGGACAGAAAAAGCAAAAATGCTGGTAACTTCTATGACATTATATATAAACCATCTCCTCAAATACAGAAAGATGGATGATTCCCAAAGGTTTATTTACATTTGTTTCTTTTTATGATTTTTATTTTTTTTCTGTTATAGTTGATTTACAATGTCCTGTCAATTTCTACTGTACAGCAAAGTGACCCAGTCATACATATATATATACACACATATATATATATATACATATTCTTTTTCTCATATTATCCTCCACCATGATCCACAAGTTACTAGCTATAGTTCCCTGTGTACATCTGCTTCTGATCAAAATTTTTCAAAATATAGCATTGTGAGATTTACTAACCAAACCAAACCAAACATGGGCCTCAGAAGAGAATTCTCTTGTGTGGACTGGCTGCAGTGGTACACTTGCCCAACACGACCTGCTAAGCTTTGTGAAAAAGTGGCAATTTTCTCCCCAGCTCCACGTTCAAATCTCCTGGTCTGGGGCATAGTTCATAAGTACCATTTCTGTGCCCAATCCTCAGAAGTTACATTTTTCCTCTTTGTAGAGGGCCCAGATATTCGTACTTTTAAAAAGTCTTTCTGGGTGACTGATGTTCAGTCACAATTGAGAACTATTAAGAGACCAGCCTAAATAAGTCCCATTCTCCACAGACACAATTAACTAATCAAGTCCTATCAAATCAGGAAACCTAATTTTACTTGATTCAATCAAATGCTCATTGGGTGTGCATAGCTTTCCTAAGATCTTACCAAAAAAAAAAGCCAAAAGCAAACAACAACAACAACAAAACATGGCTAAGAGCAAGGTTTTTTGAAAAAGGCTTTGAGTAGATGTATGGATTTCTCAGCACATGAAACATTAATACCCATGCTCCTTCTCAATAACTTACAAGAGAAACTGCTGTATTGATTTGTGGTACTTACAGGGGCAGAAATAGATTGTAATTTGAATCAAATTGCTCAGAAAATTCCCCTGGTAAGTTCATCTACTAGAAAAATAATCTTAGGGAATAAAGAGCATGTTATTCTACCCAGTGGGCCTGAACCCACCAGCTCAGGCCCACAAAGGAGGCAAGCCAGAGGCCCCACTGGCATCTTCCTCTCAGAGAAACACCCTTTCCAAACAGAGAAGTGCACCTCACCCATCCTGGGGTAATGGGTGGGTGGACACACTGGCTCACTCCTCCCTGTGAAGCAGGGAGTTGGAGCTGACAGAGAGTGAGGTGTCAGGCCTGCTAGAGGCCTAGAGGCACTGGTGAGGGTGTGAGAGAAGAGGTCTCTGGAGGGAAGGGGACAGGGGCTTGTGTGCCTAATTAAGAAGGGCTTTCAATTCTTGAATCCCATTGATTTACCAGCAAAGCTTTAAAAGTATGAAGTCTTTTTCGATATTTAATCCATCATTTATGGGTATTTTAAGAGAAGAAGGGAAGACCATGAAGTCAGAGGAAATCTTATGGTGCCAAGAAGGACAGCACTAGGATGACAGCAGGAAAGGGGGACTGAGGATTGAGTTAGCTGCCTCTTCACTTTTGCCAACACCTAGTTTCAGAGGAAAACTGCTGCAGACTGCTGCAGACTTCTGAAACTGGAACAACTTAGGATTCAGAGGTCACAAGATTCAGTGTAGCAAGAAGGTCACATCCAACCATTCTTGTGATCCTTCAATCTTTAAGAAGCAAAGACTAGATCAAGGCCAATGTCATGAATTGAAAGATGAGGAAACTGGGGCTGGGGGTGGCAGAGGAGGGACTCTGAGTCAGGGCCCCTGACCTAATTCACACACTCTACTCTATCAGAAGGTTCTCTTTCAAAAGAAGACCAACTTCTTCCTTCTTTGGATTTACTTTGTTCTAAGTGGGTGAATGAATTTCTTCCCCTACTAGAGACATTTATTGGCAATATGCCTTTTTTGTTTCCTGAACACAGAGGGTTCCCCACTTATAGATGGACTATGCTTCAAAAGCTCAGATATAAGGTGTTATTTGTAGCTCAGAATACACTTTTCTCTAGAAATAGTATTATATACTGCAGTTAGTTTCCCAGATCAAATCATGAACAACTTCAATCATAAATATTCCTGAAATGACATAATCATCTATAACTATCATGAAAGTAGGAGTTTATTGAGTCAGGAATTCTTAACTTGTAAATCCAGCTCCAATCTCTGCCTCCAGAATTAGATGTTCTTTCTTCAAATGTCTCCCCTTCCCATCAGTCTTACCAGTGCAGCATTTTAGGGCAAGGTTATCAGGGTAAATATTCTACATATCAGTGTATAACTTGGCAAGTCACTCAAGTTTATTCTGAAGAATTTGTGGTGGGGGTGAGAGATCCCTTCCCAACAGGATGTAATCTGTAATATTTTATAGATGCATATATTTATAAAAGAGGGACATGGATAAAATCTACAAATACATTTTCTAGCAGCATTGCTTCATCTAGGAAAAAAATGGATTTTTATACTTAAAATTCAGGGAGGATATTTACTGTTTCAGGTATAATCCTATTCAATGATATCAACTTACACATTTTGTATCTTGAAGCCATGGAGTAGGGCATGCTATCTCTGAGGATGTTTGGCATTTCAGTAACAAACTCCAGTGACAGAGTGACTTCAGCCAAGCTGAAGATATGTGATAGATATATTAATGGAAAGAAATGTGTTGCTAAAGATGACTTTGAAAGATGCTATAGGAGTTTTGGCAGGTTGTGTCCTCTGAAGCTGAAGACTTATCTTTGTGCCTTATAAAGCAACCAAGTTGTGTCAAATTACACAAAGGAATGGAACTCTTGGCCATAAAGGACAACAGTAAGTAGCCTTGTAGGGCTTAAGACAAAAGAACCATGATTGCAGCCATTCATGGGGCAGGAAACTTGCCTTTCAAGCCACAACGAGGATTTTGTCAAGCAAAAGAAAGAGAAACAACAGCTGAAGCAACAAGAAAAGAAATCAAAATCAAGGGTGGGAGGTCATCAGAGCAAATCTTCAACACTTACATCTTCTGACTGCTGCATTATGGATTTCCTTAAAATTCTAAAGGAGCAAGAAGGGAGCAAATTTTTAGCTCTCATTTTCTACCCCAAATTGTTTCTTTTTTAGCTAGCTACTGCCAGCTGATGACACAAAAGTTGTCTGAAATATTAATCAGTACCTAACATCCTACATAGATCCTCTGTTACCTTTAACTCTGAGGTCATGCCCACCCATTTATCCGCATATGCAATGAATGTGTAATGAGCACACGCTTAGAGCCAGGCAAAATTGTGAACTCAGAAGATAAGGCAGTTTGAATAAGAAAGCAATTCCTCTTATTCTATAGGAGAAACAGACAATAAATGAGTAAGCAAATAATTATATAATATAATGTCAGGAATAAAGGATCCCTAGAAAAATAAAGCAGTGTAAGGAAATAGAGTGAAGAGGAGGTACAGCTATTTTAGACAGGATGGCCCTGTTGAAGAGATGGTTTTTAGGTAGAGGTCTGAGTGAAGAGGGGTCTGCTATTGGAAAACCAGAGAAAAAGATGTAGATGGATAGGTCTACTAGAGCAAAGGCCACGGGACACAAACAAACTTGGCATATTTGGAGCAAACCAAGATAACCACTGAGGGTCAAGTGGAGCCCGAATGGTAGATGAGATCATGGAGAGTCTTGTGCACTTGGTAAGGAGTGTTTGAAGGGAAACCATGTGGAGATTTGGAGCTAAGGGGTTGACATAAAACAATTTTGTTTTAAAAGTTATCCTGTAAGATCTGATGGAGGAATAAGGATTGAATTTACCCTTCTGCCTGAAACAATTAGAAAACCAGACAAAATATAGGAAACAACAATGTTCAAAACATCAGACATCATGTGGAGAAGAATCCCTGTGAGATGGAAAACAAATCAGTTGACTTCTATGGTTGCCTGGTTCACCTTCTGGAGAAAGTTTCCAGGCCACAGGAAAGGAGGGGGAAGCCAGCCAGGGATTTCCTGAGTTGAGGAGGCAGCTGTGGGTCTGGGGAAGCCAAGGCACCTTGAGATCACAGAGAGCCAGAGATGAGAAAGTTGCCTAGAGAACGCCCGTGATCTGCAGAGAAGTACTCAGCTGAATACTGAGTGAGACCTGTGTGTAAATAAACTACCTGAACCTGGGATGGAGGGTTGGGGACTTCCTGAAAGAATAAGTAACAGTACCCAGAACTCTCAGAGACCAGTATCTGTTCTGCAAAGAAGTTCATTGTGTCCTCTTTTTAGATTCTGCATGTAAGTGATAGGATTTGATGTTTTTCACTTAGCATGATAATTTCTAGGTCCATCCATGTTGCTGCCAATGCTGCTATTTCTTTCCTTTTAATGGCTGAGTAATATTCCATTGTGTATATGTACCACATCTTCTTTATCCACTCCTCTGTCAATGGATATTTAGGTTGTTTAGATATTTATTTGAACTGGATGAAAAAAAAAAACTATTTGTCAAAAACAAAAGTTGTTTCTGCATTTTGCCTGTAAGTACATCTCTTCTCCTTTCATACTGTAAGGATCTGCCATTTTCTCAAAGGGATAGAATGCAAATAAATGGAACCTAAATACTAATGAGCCCTAGTCCTCCAAGACATTATTTTTTAAAGAGCATTGCTCTGAACTAAGAAGGGAAATGTCTTCACATATGAAGAAACCTAATGTGTGAGAAAACTGGACACAATTTTTATTTCAAGTAAGGCTAGTCCCAGTACAGTGATGAAAGATAAGACTGCTATTTCAATTTAAAAGGCAAAGAAAGCATCTATTTTACAGATAATTGGTACAGGTGAGAAAGGTTTTTATAATTGTACAATGTTTTAATAAGAAATAGGCCCAGGATAGAAAGTCCAGAAATAAACCCAAGCACCCATGGTCAACAAATCTATGACAAAGGAGGCAAGAACATACAGTGGAAGAGAGACAGTCTCTTGAATAAATGTTGCTGGGTAAACTGGAAAGCTACATGTAAAAGAATGAAAGTGTAACACTAACACCATACACAAAAATAAACTCAAAATGGATTAAAGACCTAAATATAAGGCCGTTTGTGCTTCAAAACTTTTTTTTTGTCTCATTAAAGATACCTGCACCCCTATGTTCATTGCAGCACTATCTATAATAGCCAAGACATGGAAACAATATAAATGTCCATCAACAGGTGAATGGATTAAAATGATGCAGTACACATATACAATGGAATATTATTCAACCATAAAAAGATAAACCAATGCCATTTGCAACAACATGGATGGAACCAGAAATTCTCATAGTAAGTGAAGTGAGCCAGAAAGAAAAAGACAAATACCACACAATATCATTTATATGTGGACTCTAAAATACGGAACAGATGATCCTATCTAAAAAAAACAGAAACAGATCATGACCAAGGAGAACAGACTTGGGGTTCCCAGGGCAGGAACAGGGAGGGGAGTGGGATGGACAGGCTTATTTTTTTTTTTTATTAGATGCAATGTATTATATTTGGAATGGATGGGCAATGGGATCCTACTGTACAGCACAGGGAAATGTGTGTGATTGGGTCACTTTGCTATATAACAGAACTTGAAGAAACATTGTAAATCAACTATTCTTTAATCAAAAAAGAAATGAGGAGTTCCTGTCGTGGCTCAGTGGCTAACGAATCCGACTAGGAACCATGAGGTTTCGGGTTCAGTCCCCGGCCTTGCTCAGTGGGTTAAGGATCTGGCATTGCCGTGAGCTGTGGTGTAGGTTGCAGACGCAGCTCAGATCCTGTGTTGATGTGGCTGTGGTGTAGGCTGGCAGCTACAGCTCTGATTTGACCCCTAGCCTGGGAACCTCCATATGCCGTGGGAACGGCCCAAGAAAATGGCAAAAAGATAAAAATAAATAAATGCATAAATAAAATAAAAAATAAAATAAGAAATGGGCATCAAGTCATTTGCTTTTTGTAAGCAGAAAAGAAAAAGATGCAGCCTGAACTGCAGGTTTTTATTTAATTTTTGAAAAGCTTACAAATTCTAGTAAGCCATTACATCTTGAGAAGTGGGACCTCAAGCTTCTTCCATTTAAGCAATTTGAACCATTAAAAGATGAGGGAAATAGTCTGAAGCTACCTCATGCACACATCTCCTTTGTTGGAGAACAAGCTATCTCATGCACACATGAGGTGAGGTGCGGCATGGTATTCTTCTTCAAAGGCTCTCTGCTGACTGTAACTTACTTGTTTTCCTTTCTTCTGGATCTCTCTCACTTGGTTAAACCAGAAAGTGGAAAAGAAAAAAAAAAAAAAAATGAGAGGCGTAAGCTGCTCCCAGAGTGTCATTTAAGAGTATCCTGCTTGGAATACACTCTTTAATGAGACAAAAAAAAGTTTTGAAGTAAAAATGGAAAAAGAAGAAAAAAACAAAAAACAAACTAAACCCTCAAACACTGGAGTAATTTCTATGATGAAAAAACTCCCAAGGATTGCTTAGACATATTTATTTTCATTAGTCAATTTATGAGACTTATTTATGATCAATAAATATTTTAAAATAAATTATGCAATGAGTGTGAAGATGGATTAAGACATGATATTGTAAGAAAAAATAAACTCAAGTATAGCAAACAAATAGTTGTAGGCAGAAAGCAAACATTGTGCTCCACGGAGATCTATGCAAACACAATACAAAGAGATGCACAAATCTGGGTCTCCTATTTGACTCTCTTTGTTTTTTAATCTTGGGAAAATTCTCTGGGAATTATCAGCCAAATTGCCGAGGGACAGAATCTCCCTTAAGTCAAAAATGAATGTGATTTAGTTAAATTTAGCTGCTTTTGTGATATTTAAAAGTGTTCAAATGTTAGCTAAAATGGCTCTCAGAACTAGGAGTGTAAGTTTTATTTAAATGTCAAAGGAATATTATAGAAAGATATGGCTTCATGGAGATGGCTGATTAGAAATTTCTTAAAAAGAAAAAACAAAAATTTTTAGATAGGATGAATAAGCTCAACATGGGAGGGGTGTTGTTTCTAGAAAACCAAGTTTACTAAAATATTTTCATAATAAATGGCTTCTTTTTTCCTACTTAAATATTAATGTCATTAATAATAGCACTAACAGCTGTCTTATGAACAAATAAATAATTTATTTATTCTGATTTTGTTACTTTGAAAGGTCTTGAAACACCTTATTAATACTCTAATTAAAAAATAATATTCTAGGAGTTCTGATCATGGCTCAGTGGTTAACAAACCCGACTAGAATCCATGAGGACATGGGTATGATCCCTGGCCTCGCTCAGTGGGTTAAGGATCCAACACTGCTGTGGCTGTAGTGTAGGCTGGCAGCTACAGCTCCGAATTAGACCCCTAGCCTGGGAACCTCTATATGCCATGGGTGCAGCCCTAAAAAGACCAAAAAAAAAATAATAATAATTATAATAAAAATATTCTAGGGAGTTCCTATCTTGACTCAGTGGAAGTGAATCTGACTAGTAACCACAAGGACATAGGTTCAATTCCTGGCCTCTCTCAGGGGGTTAAAGATCCGCCATTGCTGTGGCTGTGGCATAGGCTGGCAGCTACAGCTCCGATTGGACCCCTAGCCTGGGAACGTCCATATGCCATGGGTGCAGCCCTAAAAAGACAAAAACAAAAAAAAAAAACAAAAAACAAAAAAAACAGTCTAGAGTAAGACATGGTCATTGTAAATTTCCACTTAGTATTTTCTGCAGAAAAAAAAATTTTACAGAAGTTTTTTCTCTTGTACACACGATCATGGGTCATATATATCTTATCATTCTTGTCCTCATAGGATATACTTGATATGGATGATTATTGTCTAATGCAGAGACATTTATTTAGACAAATTTTATTTGCTATAAAGCAAAAATGAACCTTCCTAGTTTATTTACCATAGCCTTCTAGTTTAATTAAAACTAAAACCAAACACCAGAAAAAAGAGAGCTGCTGAATCAACATGCCTGCTGTGGATGGTTTATCCACTTTCCCTTTGGCCCCTAGGATGTGTCTGGGTTCACAGGGAATGTAGGATCCCTGTTCATACACACATGTTTCTCTGTGTTGTCGGACGCTCAGCACTTCCTGGAGAAGCCCCAGATGTGAGGATCTGACTTTCCACATGAGTGATGATGCTATAATCCCTGCCTTGCCTAGCAACAACCAGCCCTGTCCCCAATCACATGATCCATAGAAAACATCTGAAAATTTATTTTGCTCATATTTATAAAAACACACAGTGGATTGCCAATCCATGTCGCTGGGCCCCAAGCAAGCTTCCCAGTTTTTTTTGTGTGCTAGTACAAAACTGTTCCTTCTTATGTGCTGGCATATGGTGCATCTTAACCTTTAACACACTCTCCTCCATCTCTTATCTTTGAGGAGCATAGTTTTTTCCCCCACAAAGGGGAGAATAGGGGCTAAAACCTTATGCTACAGAGAGCCAGCGTTTCTCAACAAAGAAGAAGGTCTTTTCCCAGTATTAGGACAAATGGCTCAGAAGATGCTGCCTTAGGGACTCTGCCTTCATATGGGCTAAGATAAGGGTGGATCAGCCAGAAGTATGATTTAATGGCTCCCTCACAGTTAGACTGAAAGACAACTGAGGTAGGACAGTTAACTTGGTTGTAAGGTATATACAAGTGTCCAATGTTCTTGAATTTAAAATTTAAGATGAGGACCTTGAAAGCGAGACTTGAAGAGAGCTGTTCCCTCCACTTCTGGAATGGGGAATACTTATTTTCAGTGGTATAGCTTATGTGAGGGGTAACTATGCTTTTTAATGTCTCAACTGGGGCACTTTTGAAGTGAAAGAGGTTGCTAATGACAGTTACACTGGGATGACAAAAGTAATGAAGACTCCCAAGCAAAGCAGGATGTATGCCCACCCTGTTACAAGTACATCAGCCCTTACGGCAATCTGTCCATCCATCTGTAGATCATTTTCTAGTGTTTAAAAAACTCTTATATTTGTTTTCATTCTTTGGTCCTTCACTTAACCAAATCTATTTTTGAGGTTCTTTTCAGTGAAATGGAGTTAACTTCATGCTGTACAAATCGAGGGTTTATCTTTTAGACTTTTCAGGGCTGGAGAAAGAGGGATCTGTTCTCACCATGATGATGTACAGAGCCTAGAACAGGAGTTGTGGGGTATGTGGTCTTCAAATACCCTTCACTTTGTTCTCTGTTGAGAATTTTAAAAGAAAAATTTTTTAAATGCCTTGCCTTTTGAGCCATTTAGCAGGAATACACACTTGGGTGGTGTGGATGAAAAGCGTGGCATTGATTGTTTCAAAGTGGGTAAAGTAGCAAAGCCTATCTCCACCTGAATGGCTGACCAGGCTGACTGTATTGGTACTGCGGGCTGTGTGCTGATGAGATGGACTAGACAAATACTGCCCTGGGAAAAGTGCTCCCAGACTGAGTATGTGGGGATTCTATGTGAGCTTAAATGAGGATATATTCCTAGAAATCTATTTTCAGACCTGGAAAACACTTGAGAAGTCATGGGTCCAACATTTACATTTGGACCAGAAAGTTAAAGATATTAGCCTACAGTGTCAGAGCCTAAACCTGTTTCTGATTCCTTTTCTAGGACCTCTGACCCACTTCCATTGTGTTGCCCAGCATCTAGGGCTGGGCTCACATAGACTGCAATGGCATGATTTAGAATGTATAGTGTGTGAGGACGGTGTCATCATTAAATTTTAAGTTAGCTTAATCTCATAATTTTGATTACTCACATTGGTCGCTTTGTAACACCGCCTTGGCTATTAGTTCTATTAACTACCAGGAAGAACTTAGGGAAACCATTTCACAGTGTGGTTTTCTCCCCAGAAATTGTGGAGCTAAGCTAGATAAACTTCTTTCAAAGGCTCCTTCAGCTTGAATCCCCAGTTAGCCAACTCTTCTCATTTTACCATACTGATGTGCAAGGTCGTTTGAATAATAACTATAGTACAAATCCCAAAGCTATAGGAAATTATCAGAGGGGCAGATCAAAATGTTCTATTGCACTTTTTCTTGTACTTCTGACTTCCCCCTCCTAATCATTCTCTTCATCTCTTTATTCGTCATCATTTCTATTATTTCTATTTCTTCCTTTCATTTTATTTCTAAATCTCCTCAACATAACATTTATTCTCCTTCCAAAACAAAAAAGAAAAATAATATCAAAATAACAAAAAAATAAAGAGAAAAGAAGTATTTCTTTGAATGTAATAAACAAATTTGCCCTTCCATAGATGGTCAAATTTTTTTTTTTGGTTTTTATGGCTGCACCTGTGGCATATGGAAGTTCCTGGGCCAGGAGTCAAATCAGAACTGCAGCTGCAGCCTAAGCCACAGCCATGGTAACACGGGATCTGAGCTGCTTCTGTGACCTATGCTGTAGCCTGCAACAACACAGTATCCTTAATCCACTGAGCCAGGGCAGGGGTCAAACCGGCATCCTCACAGGGACAAGGTTGGGTCCTTAAATCCCTGAGCCACAATAGGAACTCTCATAGATGGGCAAACATTCACAGAAAGAGCCAAAGATGCATCATCCAACAAGGTGCTTACCTCAACAAGATCATATACAATCATCATGACATTACTCAGGTGCTTATAAATCTCACATATATGAGAACAAAAAAGTTATCCATGACCAGAAGAAATGCACTCTCTCCCAGTAGGCTAAGAATCAAAGTGGTAAAAGACAGCAAAGTATGAGATAGCCTTGAGGTCTAGAATGTTCTGCAAACACCAAATTTAGATTTGTCCTATATGAATCTGCTATCAAAGACAGAGAATAATACAGATAGTCGTGGACCCTAACCTTTGTCTACTTTAGGAGTTACTGGATTATCAAAGACAAAGGGAAAATGAAATACCTCTTAGTGTTTAAATATAGATTTGCAAAGAAAAACAGCAGATCTATTATTTCAACATGCATCACAATAAAATGGAGGGAAAAAGCAAAATAAAACTTTAATGGCAGTAATTTGAAAAGAATAACAAATGTTTGTGTTTTTCATGTTGCCCTTTTCTCCCTTCTCCTGTAAATGCACGTTAGTTTTACTGATATTTTTCAACAAAATTTTGAACCAGTAGAACCAGTAGTACTTTCACTAAAGTGGGGTAACTAAGTCTTGCACAATTATCGAACAACTTGACACAAAGAGAGCTTCTTTCATATATTATCTACCAAAGTTAGCTTCTCAGCATTCAGGGCTTCTAAGACTTTACAAAGAAACTACTGTTTATTCTTAATGCAGATCAAAAGATTTGGTTTTTGGAGAAAGGTAGGTTGTGTTAATTGTAGTTACTAAGAGGAATAACATCTCTTGCTTTCTCTCTTGGGTTTGAATGCAGAGGTTTCTGATTATACATTAAAATCATCATTTCTCCCTTTTTACTATGCTTGAAAGAGCTAAAATATACGATAATTTAAAAAATCCCTAAAAAAAGACTAATTTTACTGAGGAAAATGAATAGAATAAATTTGGGTGGACAGAAAATGCAGTTCTCTAGATATACTCCAATCTCTATATTTTCATCAACCTAATTGACCCTTTAAAAGGATGAGTCATCATCTTATCCATCAAGCTTAAAAACTTGAAAAATAGCTAAAAAAATTTTTCAAACAGGAAGAGCATTAAATTCAACTACAGGTGTAGAATTCTAACAAATCTCTCTACAATGTATAAATCTCAACTGACTATGGTTGCAGGCAACAAACATAAAAATAAATTGAACTCTATCAAAGTGGCAAAGATACAAACAGATCATACAACTCAACAGTAAAAAAAAAAAAAAAACAATCAAAAAATGGGCAGAAGACCTGAATAGACATTTCTCTGAAAAGACATTTGTTTGGACAGTAGACACATGAAAAAATGCTCAACATGACTAATTATTAGAGAAATGCAAATCGAAGCTACAATGAAGTACCGGTCAGAATGGCCATCATTAACAAGTCGACAGATAGCAAATGCTGGAGAGGGTGTGAAGAAAAGGGAAACCTCCCTCAGTGTTGGTGGAAATGTAAACTGGCACAAGCACTATGGAAAACAATATGGAGGTACCTCAGAAAACTAAATATAGAACTACCATATGACCCAGCAATTCCATTCCTGGGCACATATCTGTACAAGTCTTTCATTGAAAAAGATATACACACCCCTGTGTTCACTGCAGCACTATTCACAATAGCCAAGACATGTGAATAACCTAAATGTCTATCAACAGATGAATGGATTTAAGAAGATATGGAACACATACACAATGGGACACCACTCAGCCCTAAAAAAGAACAAACTAATGCCATTTGCAGCAACATGGATGCAACTAGAGATTCTCATACTAAGTGAAATAAGTCAGAAAGAGAAAGACAAATACCATTTGATATCACTTATATTTGGAATCTACAATATGGCACAAATGATCCTATCTACAGAACAGAAAAAGATCATGGACATGGTGAGGAGACTTGTGGTTACCAGGAGGGAGGGGGGAGGCAGTGGGATGGATGCGGAGTATGGGGTTGGTAGATACAAACTACTATATTTAGAATGGATAAGCAATGGTATCCTACTGTGCAGCACAGGGAACTATGTCCAATCTCCTGGGGTAGAACATGATGGAAGACAGTATAAGAAAAAGGATGTATATATGTATGACTGGGTCACTATGCTGTGGCACAGAAGTTGACACATCACTGTAAATCAACTATACTTCAATTTACAAAAAAGAAAAAGGAGTCCCTGTCATGGCTCAAATGGTAAGGAAACCAAGTAGTACCCATGAGAATTTGATTCCTGGCTTTGCTCGGTGGGTTAAGGATCCAATATTACCATGTGCTGTGGTGTAGGTTGTAGATGCTGGCAGCTACAGCTCTGATTGGATCCCTAGCCTGGAACTTCCATATGCTGTGGGTGTGGCCCTAAAAAACAAAAAACGAAACAAAAAAAGAGAGAGAGAAAGAAAAGGGAAAATAGTAACAAACTTGTATATTTTCCTATGGATTACTTTGTTGTATATTTAATATTTTGAAGAAAATAAATCTTAGAATTAAAAAAATCATCAAAGATCTTCTGCCCATTTTTTGATGGAGTTGTTTGTTTTTTTGGTATGGAGCTGCAGAAGGTGTTTATAAATTTTGGAGATTAATCCCTTGTCAGTTGATTCACTTGCAAAGATTTTCTCCCATTCTGTGGGTTGTCTTTTCATTTTGTTTAGGGTTTCCTTTGCTGTGCAGAAACTTCTAAGTTTGATTAGGTTCCATTTGTTTATTTTTGTATTTATTGTCAGTACTCTAAGTGGTGGATCTGGGAAGATGTTGCTGTCATTTATGTCAGAGAGTGTTTGGCCTATGTTTTCCTCTAAGAGTTTTATAGTGTCTGGTCTTATATCTAGGTCTTTAATCCATTTTGAGTTTATTTTTGTCTATGGTGTTAAGAAGTGATCTAATTTCATTCTTCTACATGTGGCTGTCCAGTTTTCCCAGCACCACTTATTGAACAGGCTGCCTATTTTCCATTGTATATTCTTGGCTCCTTTGTCATAGATTAGTTGGCTGTAGGTGAGTGGGTTGAATTCTGGGCTTTCTACCCTGTTCCACTGATCTATATTTCTGTCTTTGTGCCAAAAAATGGGCAGAAGATCTAAACAGACAGTTCTCCAAAGAAGACATACAGATGGCCAAAAAACACATGAAAAGATGTTCAACATCACTCATTATTAGAGAAATGCAAATCAAAACCATGATGAGGTACCACCTTACATTAGCCAGAATGGCCATCATCAAAAAGTCTACAAAACAATAAGTGCTAGAGAGGGTGTGGAGAAAAAGGAACCCCATTACGCTGTTGGTGGGATTGTAAATTAGTGCAACCCCTGTGGAAAACAGTATGGAGATTCCTCAGAAAACTAAAAATAGAACTACCATTTGATTCAGCAATCCCACTCCTGGGCATCTATCCAGAGAAAACCATGACTCGCAAAGACACATGTACTCCAATGTTCATTGCAGCACTATTTGCAATAGCCAAGACATGGAAACAATCTAAATGTCCATTGACAGAGGAGTGGATCAAGAAGATGTGGTACATTTACACAGTGGAATATTACTTAGCCATTAAAAGGAATGAAATACCAGCATTTTTAGCAACATGGATGGACCTAGAAATTATCATGTTAAATGAAGTCATCCATACGATGAGACACCAACATCAAATGCTTTCACTGACATGTGGAATCTGAAAAAAGGACAGACTGAACTTCTTTGCAGAGTAGATGCTGACTCACAGACATTGAAAAACTTATGGTCTCTAGGGAGACAGTTTGGGGGGTAGGGGAATGTGCTTGGGCTATGGGATGGAAATCCTGTGAAACTGGATTGTTATCATCATTATACAACTACAGATGTGATAAATTCCTTTGAGTAATAAAAAAAATAAATAAAATAAAAACAAATAAATAAAATGAAAAAATATAAAGGTGTGAGAATTACCATCCTAAAAAAAAAATCATCAAATGATACAATCAACAGAATGAAAAGGCAATCTATAGAATGGGAGAAAATATTTGTAAATTATATATCTGATAAGGAATTAATATCCAGAATACATAAAGATCTTTTACAACTTGACAATAAAAATAATAATAACCTGATTAAAAATGGGCAAAGGACTTAAATAGACATTTCTCTAAAGATGACATATGAAAGGTCCACAAGCATAAGAAAATATGTTCAATATCACCCATCATTAGAGAACCACAAATTAAAACTCAATGAAATATCACCTCACACCCATCGAGATGGCTAATCATAAAAACAAAAAATAACATGATGATGAGGATGTGGAAAAACTGGAACTTTTGTGCACTATTGGAGGGAATGTAAAATGATAAAGCTGCTGTGGAAAATAGTAAGGTGTTTCCTCAAAAATAAAATAAAATAAAAATAGAATTACCAGATGATCCAGCACTCTACTTCTACATCTGTATCCAAAAGAATGGAAAGGACTTGGACATTTATATATTTATGTTCATGGAAGCATTATTCACAGCAGCCAAAAGCAGAAGGAATCCACGTGTCCATTGACAGAGGAATGGATAAACAAAATATGGTGTATATATACAGTGGAATATTATGAAGTCTTAAAAAGGAAAGAAATTCTGACACATGCTCTAACATGGATGGACCTTGAAGATATTATATTATATTAAATAAGCCAGTCACAAAAAGATAAATACTGCAGTGTTCCGCACATACAGGGTATCTAGAGTAGTCAAGTACATAGAAACAGAAGGTATAATAGTGGTTGCCAGGGGCTGGAGGGAGGGAGGAATGGGGAATTGTTTAATGGGTACAGAGTTTCAGTTTTATAAGATGAAAGAGTTCTAGAGATGGACAGGTGCATGATTACACAACACAGTCACTGTATTTAATGCCACTGAATTACATACTTAAAAATGATTAATACAGTAAATTTTATGCTATATGTATTTTACCACAATTTAAGAAAGGATCTGTGATTGAAAACCAGTCCTTCAATCAACTACTAAGACTTCCTTTTCTTCGTATGATATAAAAAAAAGATTATAGACATTACCCATTCTAAGAAACACACAATCAAATGTAGGATATTATAGAGTCAAATATAAAAGGTCAATGACAAAAGTACTAAATGGATTCCTTTAGTCAATGGGATAATAAAGAAAGCAAACCTGGTGAATAAAGTAGAAAGAGACCTCCTTAATAGAAATGGTTTCTGGAAAATTAATATGTGATCTGAGCAAAAAGAGTGTAAAGTACACTGTGGGCTCCTCTTATTTTGTTTCAAGTCTTTTATCATTCATATGAGCATTTAACAATTTTGTAAAATACTGGTGAGAAAAAATTCTTTGTATTCAGTACACCTGCCAACAGACATTTTATTTTTATTTTTTGTCTTTTTTGTCTTTTTTTTGAGGGCCACACCCACCGCATATGAAGGTTCCCAGGCGAGGGGTCTAATCGGAGCTGTAGCTGCTGGCCTACACCACAGCCACAGCAACTTGGGATCCGAGCCGCATCTGCGACCTACACCACAGCTCATGGCAATGCCAGATCCTTAACCCATTGAGCGAGGCCAGGGATCAAACCCGCAACCTCATGTTTCCTCATTGGATTTGTTTCTGCTGCGCCACGAGAGGAACTCCCCAAAAGACATTTTAAATCATAGGAATCCTTCAGCATCTAAAACATTTTGGAAAATTTGATCCACATCTCTTATAGTTACTTTTTTCTGCTGAAATCTCACAAACGCTAGAGGTATAAATTATAAGTGAAGGGTTCTCTAATGGTAAGTGTGTGGCCTACTCCCTGCTACTATGGTTCAGAGTTGCCTTTGGATTTGAACAACCCCTGGGCCATTAGGGCAGTCTTATTGCTAATGGTCCAAGAAAACACAAGTGCTGACATATTCCCCACTCTTAAGCTAGCTGCCTTCTAGAAGCCTTTTGTAGTGAATCCTGGAATCTGTTTCCCTTTGCTTGAGATACCCCCTAAATACTTCAAGATTGGTTTAAATGCATCAGGTTCTACTTTTCTCTCCATAGGCATTATGAATATCTAAACATGTGAGTGACTTTCTAGGACAAATCAAAGATAACTTTTTTTTCTTTTTAGGGCCACATCTGTGGCATCTGGAAGTTTCCAGGCTAGGGATCAAACAGGAGCTTCAGCTGCCGGTCTACACCACAGCTGCGACAACTTGGGATGTAAGCTGCATTTGTGACCTACCCCAAAGCTCAGAGCAATGCTTAACCCACTGAGGAGAAGCCAGGGATCGAACCCTCATCCTTATGGATACTAGGCAGGTCTTTAACCCACCAAACCACAATGGGAACTCCAAGATAAATTTTTAAATTAATATGCTTGATCTACTTAACCAACAAGATGGAGTCTGACTCTCCCATTGATTTAGAAATCTGGGAAATTAACCCCAATTGCATATAATGGACAGATCACAGCTCATTGAATGTGATTTGCCCAAAGAGCCTTTAAAAGTGTTTTGTTTGTTTAGATCTGATATTAGAAAAAATGTCTGTCTCTACGTCTCTGCCTTGATCCTGATGGAGAGGGTTGTTTTTCTGAATTTAACCCACATTAGCTAGCACTGTTTTCGGGGCTGATGAACAAATAGATAGACCTACTATGAGCACCGATTTAGAGACATAACACAGTGGGGAGTCTCTGGTTTCTGTGATAGATTTTTTTTTTAAACGGGGTTATCATTTTTTTGCATTCTTCATCAACCACTTGTAATTTGCTGTTTAAACTATTTCAATTTTAGGGTCCCATTGAAAGTTACGTCTTGGTTCATGAGTGTGTTGACATTCTTATTCAAAATGTTACTTGCATCTCAACCAAGGAAAAATACAATAGGGTTTTATTTTACTTAGAATTCCCTGAGCCTTGAAAGGAACTGAAATTAGGGTTGGCAGTTGAAACAATGAACCCTGTATAAAAGTTATAGCACAATGAAGGCATCTATAGAGACTAAGTCCACACATCACAAAGGCCACAAATCTCTACCAGGAAGGTCAGCAAAAAAGATCTTCAGTGACCTTCCTGAAATATCTAGTTCTTTTCCTTTGAAGAAAATGCTTCTTGAGGTAGAGATGTGCCAGTGTCTCATGCCATGTGTGAGTCACTGGGCTAAGTGATCCCCTTCTTTCCTTATGGAACAAGCAACGCATTGTAACCCCTAACAGAAAACTCCAGCTGTTCCTTTACACGACAGTCTTTTGGCAAAAGTTCAGATTTTTTCCCCCTTGAATGGTCATAATTCATAAAGAGAGCCAGACACACAGATTTCTTTTTTCAACCGACTCTGTGTTTCTTTGGCTATCTTATCCCTAATTTCTCCCTGCAAACCTACCCCTCCGTGCTGAGAAACTGGAGGGAACCAGTTTCATGAACCAGTAAATACAAGATTAAAGAATTTGCTTTTTGAGACATATACAACATTTATTGCCAATTTTGATTCAAGTAGAGGAAAATTGCGTAAGTCGGTTATTAGGAGCTGCAGGTGTGCTTGGAGAGCAAGAAGCCTTCTTATTCAGGAACTATAGATAATCCCTCTTATAAAACTTCCCTAGTTGTAAAATATTTTTTTCTCATCCCTTTGGGAAATACTGTAAGCAGGAAATCACATATGTGCATTAAAACTGAGGTGATAAGCCAATTTTACCAGAGGGTACTTTCAGGAAATGATGGTGAATTCTGAAATTTGGTTGACTCGTCAAAAAATTTCTGATGTCCTTATACTCCATTTTAACTAATTCATACTCTATAGGATTAACTCCTTTTGTGTGCATGTCTTTCCAAATGCCTGTGGATAAACTTCCACAGAAATAATGCTATTTGCGTGGGCAGGAAGTCTTTATTTCCTGTCCCGAGGTCTGCTGTGAGTGAGGAAAACATCTGAACAGGGGCCTCATCGTTTTATTTGTCCTTTCATCTTCTGTCTCCTAGGCAGGGACACCCATGTACAAGGAGAGCTAAATGAGGCCATTCATGAGTATTTTTAAGAAGTAACATTGTTTTTTGTTTATTTGTTTGTTTGTTTTCTTCTGGAGTTCCCATCATGGCTCAGTGATTAATGAAGCTAACTAGTATCCATGAGGATGCTGGTTTGATCCCTGGCCTCGCTCAGTGGGTTAAGGATCCGGCACTACCATAAGCTGGGGTGTAGGTCGAAGATGTGGCTCGGATCTAGCATTGCTGTGGCTGTGGTGTAGCCCAGCAGCTACAGCTCTGATTGGTCGCCTAGCCTGGGAACCTCTATATGTAGTGGCTACAGCCCTAAAACAACCAAAAAAAAAAAAAAAAAAAAAAAAAAAAGAAAGGTTTTTTTTCTTCTTCTACACACCTGACCTGAAGTGGGTCAGGTATAAATATATTTTGGATGAGTGCTATGCATCAGGCCCTAGGCTGGGTGTTATATATATACAGTTTGTCCCTCAAGGAGCTTAATACCGCACAGGCAGAACAAGATGCACACTCCTCTCAGATATTCTCGGGGCATATGCAAGGGCCCAGATGAATGGAGCACATGGCACAATCTATGTGTGTTATAGAAGGAACAGGTAGCCAGCAGTGGGGTGAGTGGTCAGTGAAGGATGAGATGGGAAGGAAAGAGTTTGCTCCCATGGTGGACATGGCTTAGAATGTCAGAGGGTTTTCCATGAGGAAAAACTATGAGCCAAGGAGAAAGTATTCTGGTGGTTTGGGGGTTGCAAAGGAAATAGAAAGAAAAAGGTGGACTATGGAACTTGGCTCCCAGGCAAAAAGTTTCATGACATGGGTGAGAGAAAACCTGTGGAAGAGTTGTGAGCATGTGGTTGACACCGATATGGACTTTGTCTGATACAATCTAGCCTGGATCTTTCCAGTCTCAATATCCATGTCTTTGTAGAGGTCATTTTGGGACCCTGTGCTGTGCCCCCATAGGACTGAGGATTTAGTCTCATCATAGCTTTGGAGTCTGCCAGTAGAGACCTCAGTTGTCTGGCCTCCCTGGGGACTGCTTCAGTTGACGAGACTTGTCCCTCCCAGGGGCCACTCACATCTAAATCTGGTCACTGGGATGAGAGTGGGTAGAAAGGTCTTATCCCATGGCTCTGATTGGGAAGTCTCTAAAGAGTTATCCTGGCTGCTGTGTCCCCCACTGGAACTGCCTGGGCCTTGCTGGAACAGCTTGGCAGCCCTGCTTCTCTCTCTGCCCAGTCTAGCTTCCCTCCCTCCCCTTCTACAGTCACTGATCCCAAGAGGGCTGCCTGCTGACCTTCTTGCACACTCATCTCCATCCCAGAAAATGCTTACCAGACAATTCAACCTGCCGTGAGAGAGACATGCTTGAAATCAGTGAATCTGTCAGGACTAAGGGATTACTTCAGGGGGTGGGGGGAGGGGAGTAAGGCTGGAAAAGGGAGAGCTATATTGGGTAAGGACCAAGGAGGTTTTGAGCAGTTAGTATCCTGAAAATTAACAACTTGTCCCAAAGCCTCCCAGGAAAGTACACTATCCTCAGCTAGTGACTAGATCACAATGGGTGGGTGGTTTTTTATTTGGGGGTGATTTTTTGTTTGTTTTTGTTTTTATGATACTCAGAAATTGAAAGAGTAATGAGGAAACAGACAACACTGAGAGCTTGGAACAAAAGAAGGTGAGCTTATCTAGAAGCTCACCCATGAAGACAAGAATTCTTTCTAAAATGATTTCTTCCAGCTTTATTCTCTCCAAATTGTGAGGAAGAAGAAAATTGCAGAGAGTTTTGTAACGTGTACAACCATGAACATTCAGCTATTAAAGAGTAAAGCTGTGATTCGAACCCAGGCTGCCTGATTTCACAGCCAGCATACTTAACCATTGTACAGTAATACCTTTTGCTGGAATCATCACAATAATTCTAGTGAAAGGAGAGAGGTGGAATTCAAAAATAGGCTTTTTTCCTATTCCACATTGCATTGCCAATATATGGGTTATTTTTTTCTCTATTCTGAATATATTTGTTTTAAATTTCAGTTTCTGTATACTCATTGATGTCTTTCTTTTTCATAACATTAGTTTAGCATAACACCTTATAGCTTTGAGTCTATCTTAAGACTTGGACTCTGCCTCATGGCCCATTTCTCTCTGTAGTTTATTAACTTCAACTTTCATTATATACTTCCTAAATTAAATACTCAAGAAGAAAGATGTTTGGTCTAGTTGATCTTTTAGGTTCAGGACAACGTCATAAGTCCCTGTTAGGAATTGGATGTTCTTGGGTCACATGCCCAGCCCTGATCCAATCGGCTGTGGTTGCTATGGAGGTTTTTCAGGAGATGTAAAATAGGGCTAACCAAACACAAAAGACTGTGGATGTAGAAAATTTCCTTAGGAGGCAGGCACGGCAGACGCGGCAGTTAGGCTGACTACAAGAGGGTAAAAGCCACAAGAGGATACTCTTCAATGCCTTTTTTCTTAAATTCCTTCAAAAGACTTGGGAGGGGAGAAGCACAATCTCACCACCAAGGCTTCTTACTGCCTTCCTGCTCCCTTCACCATCAGCCTCTTGAAAGGGGGTGCTCTGCGGACTCCACAGTACTTAGTGTAGCGCTTTGATTGTCATATACTTGTCTAAACCCAAAGGCAGAGAGATTAAGTAGAAAAAACATTTTTAACCTTCTTTCTTTGGTAAATTTTTTATCTTGTCAGAGATGAATAATGATTTGAACAGGATTAGGCAAATTCTGCACTTGAGATAGAAATCCATTTAATGAACCCAATTGATATGCAGTCAATTTTTTTCCCCAAAACAGCTGCTGCTGACTCTGTACAACCTTATGATCCTACATAATTTACATTCCTGCATAAACATCTTATTTTTGCCACCACTGAGCCATTTTCAAATTGCTTTTTACTTAACCTAATAATCTGAACCTTGATGTCAAGCATGATTCATAAACCATAACTAAAAACATCTGAAGCAGTATGGTCTAAAATAAAGCAAAGGGACTATGGATTCTAGCAGAAATCACTTTCAAAACAATACAGTTGTTGTCATGTCATTGCATTGAGACTGTTTAAATATTAGATAGAGGGGTCAGACCATGTATCCACAGGAAGAAGTTAATTGAACAAGTATGCCTGTTTAAAACTGTCATATTTTCTGCAGCTTTGATTATAGTTAAACTAGAGGTTCGCAACCGATGACAATTTTGCTCCCCAGGAGACATTTGGTCATGTCTGGAGACATTTTTGGTTACTGCAATGGGGTTTGGAGGTATTGAACTGGAGAAGACATTATTGGCATCCAGTAGGTAGAGATCAGGGATGCTGAACACCCTGCAATGCACAGGGCAGCTCCTACAACAAAGACCCACCCAGCCCTGAAGAGCAATGGTGCCAAGGTTGAGAAAGTCTCAGGAAACCACAAGTAAAATCTGAAACTGCACATAAACTGACATGTAGATTAACAACTAGAGTAATGTGGACTAGGTGGGACTAGCCATCTAGAGTACACCTCCTTTTAATGTGTCCGGCTGCTCCTCAGCTTCAATCTATTGATTCCCTATGGACATACACAACAACCTGAGGTATGGACAGAAATATGGATTTTTATGTGAACAGTACCAGTTTTGAAATGTTGGCAAAGTATATAAAATATATATTGAATTTCTTGGACTAGTAATCTATAAGTAAACCAACATACTTATTCACTTGTAAGATATCTTCTCTTTTTAGTGTACAGAGATCTATGGTGATAGGGCTATTCTAGAGATGAAAACGGATAAAAAGAAAAAAGTAAAAATATGGGGATTTTTGGAGGGGTGTTGGGGGAGGCAAAAGAGAGATCATGTTGGGTATGATCTTCTAAACTTTCCAAATTTGTTCTCAAGATTTTATTTTAGTGTAATTACCAAATAATCTATATTACTAAGGCAATAGGGATGCATTTTATAAAAAAAAACTCACCTACAGAATAAAATTATCAAATACTAGAATTATAACTCTTCAGAAATACTCTACATAATAGAGTAACACCTTCGGCTATTTTTCTAGAAAACCAAGAAAACCTTCAACATTAATGGTTGGATCTCAAAATACTCCATGTATGCCTCTATCAACAATATATGAGAATGTTTATTTCTCTATGGGTTTCCAATATTGTTTATTAGGAATATTGAAAGGTTTTGCTTATCTAATAGCAAAAAAAAAAAAAAAAAATGGTGTCCTGTATAGTTTTATTGTCCATTTCTTTAAAAAGGGCTTAAGCAAATTTTCCTATCTTACCAACCATTTATCAACTCATATTATATGTTTATTTTTGGTTTTAGATTTACCAAAATGGTAAATGGTCAATTGAGCTACTAAGAAGACCCATCTCATTCTGGGTCTGACAGAGGTGCACTGACAGACTTAGGACAGTGGATTTTCAGCATGACTTAAGCCTCAAGCTAGTTTGGTAGTACACAGAAAACCCAGAAACTTCTAGTCCACTAAATGCTGATTTGACGTAGAGGATCACTTGGCCTTCTGGTCACTTTGTTCCCTTTTTTTTTTTTTTTTTTTTTTTTTTTTTTTGCTTGCTTTTTAGGACCACACCTGTGGCATATGGAAGTTCCCAGGCTAGGGGTTGAATCAGAACTACAACTACCAGCCTATGCCACAGCCATGGCAATGTGGGATCCGAGCTATGTCTATAACCTAAACTGCAGCTCACGACAACGTCAGATCCCTGACCCACTGAGCAAGGCCAGGGATTGAACCCGCATCCTCATGGATGCTAGTCAGATTCATTTCCACTGCATCACAACAGGAACTCCCTTTCTGGTCACTTTGTAAAGGACAACTGCCCAAGTCAGAGAGGGAGCTATCTAATCAGAATCTAACAATGGGATCTGAAATATCTACAAAGGGCTGTGGAGGGAGCGCTGAAAATACTTTGGCTTATCCTCAATTTCATGTGGCTTTCTAAACAACTTTTTGTCTTTAAGATTTCCAGAAATTGTTTCTCTTCCTTTATCACACCTATTAGGCAGGTAGAGACACAAGAAAAAATTCCACAAAAAGTAATGATAGTCCATGCTAACTGCTAAGGGTCAGATCCAGCAAAACACGCTGTGAGTAAAAAGAAGTTTAAAGTTGTAAGTGATAGGAGTTCCCACTGCGGCTCAGCGGTAATGAACCTGACTAGTATCCATGAAGATGTGTGTTTGATCCCTAGCCCCTCTCAGTGGGTTAAGGATCTGGTGTTGCCATGGCCTGTGGTGTAGGTTGCAGATACAGCTCAGATCCTGCATTGCTGTGGCTGTGGCATATACCAGCAGCTGCAGCTCCATTTTGAGCCCCAGCCTGGGGATCTCCATATGCTGTGGCTGTGGCCTTAAAAAGAAAAAAAACAAATGTAAGTGGTAAATTGAGGTTTAGATAAAAATTAAGGATGAATATTCCCCATTCCCCAATACATTTTGGTAAAGTAAACATAATATTGGCAATATTTTCTCCTTTAAAAAGTTCTAATAATAGTCCTCTAACTTTCCTCTTTTTCCTCTCTACCGGCTCGCCAGAGAGTTATGGGCATAATCTGAAAAGTTTCCTAATTATGCTACTTATCCTCTGCTCTCCCTACCGGCTCCCCTTACCAACCCCAGCCCCAAATTGCTGAATTTAACTCATCCTTAATTATGAGGATAGAAAACTATTTACTACTGATTCTCCCTCTTCTGGCCTATAAAATATTAATGAATAAAAATGGGAGAGAGAAGTAAAGTGCCAGAGGAGCTAGGCATCAGGGCTATTAAATCATCTACAGATCCAGGAAAGAGTTGATCTGACAAAAACACAGATAAAACCCTAAAGCAGAAATACAGAGTCACATGAAAAGAGACCTAGAGTGTATGTACTAAATAACTCCCAGTGTGTAGCCCCTACATTGGAGAAAACAAGTGTGTGCCCAGCAGGGAAGCCCACACTTCACATTAGGGATGCTGTCCTGCACCACACAGAAAGGCGAGTGAAGCACTACCTTTGGAATTGGATAGAACTTGGGTCTCCACGGAAAATCCAAGGGAAATGATGAGCTCGGTTTTGGGGCGTTATAGCCTGTGATGGTTGTGGCTCCCTGTCCACCTTCTGGAATTTATGCCCTTTGGTTGCCCCTGAAGAGAATAACATTTTCAAATCAGGTTCTCAGTAGGAAGAACTTTCAACATCATGATAAGTGTACATAGAGAGTAATAATTCCTCCATCCCTCCTCAGAGGGACTTGTGGCAATTTATTTGAATGACTGCATTCTGGGAAAGGAAACTTCTTGAATATTCTGAGAACAGCTTGATACAGTCCAGATTTTTCTAGATACCAGAGGACGTGATGCATCAAGATGGCAAGCTATTTACTATGTTGCCTTTTCTACTCTGGAAAGGCAGTGCATACCTGCTAAATATGGACTAACCTGTGACTTGCTTTAACCAATGAAATACATCACAAGCAACACTGTGCCAGCTCTGGACCTAAGCCTTTTTGGTTTTTTTGGTTTTTGGTGTTTTTTTTTTTTTTTTCTTTTCTTTTTAGGCCTGCTCTTGTAGCATATGGAAATTCCCAGGCTAGGGGTTGAATTGGAGCTGCAGCTGCCAGCCTTCGCTACAGCCACAGCAACACCAAATCTGAGTCGTATCTGTGACCTACAGCACAGCTCAAGGCAAAGTGGGATCCTTAAACCACTGGCTGAGGCCAAGGACCAAACCTGCATCCTCATGGATACTAGTCAGGTTCATCACCCACTGGGCCACAGTGGCACTCCCTCCAGACCTAAGTAAATAAGGCTTTGCAACTTCTGCTTGCTTGAAAACCTTATGCCATGTAGGAAGTGTGTTTCTGGGCATAATAGTAAGTAGGGTTATTCTTGCCCTTTTCTTGATTCCTAGAACCATGAATTGGTTGCTTGGGGACAAAGCACCATATGAGTCATCAATTTGTGGTATATTCTGGTCTCAAAGATGATACTTCATCCTAGTAAGTGTTCTCTCCAAATTAGATCTCAGCTATACCAACTGAAGGGCATTCCATTGTTTTATCAGGCTGACAACTTCCAGGTGCTACAGTATGTGATAGAATCATTGAATCTCATGGGCATGTGCCCACTGCCTTCCCTTTTTTATTTTAAAGTGAGACCCTCAGTCTGATGGGATGATAGAATGCCATGTGAGAGGATCAAACACTCCGTAAACCCATGGATAGGGCAAACTTTCCTCTTGATGCTTTATGTCCTTGGTGTTGAGGTCAACCTGGACCCTGTTATAGAAAAACTTAAAATATCTGTTATTTTCTCAGATTACAGTGCAGGAGTAAATGGCCTCTTTTGGGAAGGGTCTGGGGGAACGGTTATTCTATGTGTTTACTGTTACACTGCACAGTCCTTCTTGTGGGGTCTACTTTATCTTATGGTCAGTAAACTCTGAACCTAAAAATAGCTCAGTTTCTAAAACTGGGAAATGGACCTTGACTTTTTAATTGGACAACTGCCTTCAGGCCATCTAATCCTATCTATCCTTCATTTCTTTTTATTGTATAGATTTATATCCTTTCCATTCACTTTGCTGCTGGAGAGGCTAAGTTCTATTATTTATCTCTATAACCCCCTCTCAGTTTGCCATCCATTGCTGTACTTGCACTCACCTTGCTTCTAATAGTTAAGTCTCCACTTGATCTCAATTATTTTAGGATCTTCTTACTCATGTTGCTATCAGCCTAAAATTATATTCTACTCTGTGTCCTGGGGATATCACCATTGAACTTTTCAATGATGCTGATGCCCTTCTCATCTCACGAGCTTTTAACACTTTGATAATGGAATATTCTCTTGACCCTCTTGGCTCCCTGGTTTCTGATTACATCTAAATATCCAGAGTTATCTGCAAAACCCATCAAACACTTAGTACCATCCTTAATAAGTGTGAGTTAGGAAGTTCTAATTGAGTAGGAGTAAAGTAAGAAAAGAAATCCAGTGGATGAGCAGCTGGACTATCCATAATGTACAAAATCTTGGATACAGTATCAAGTCTCTCATCACTGTGATGCCATTATCATTACTATGATTAATCTTAAAATAATCCTATATTGTTTCAAAATCATATTATTTTATAAGAGGCTTAAAGGATGTATACCAAAAATCTGATCACCATCTTTGGATGCTGGGATTAAGGATGATTTCCTTCATTGGATTTACTGCAAACATTCAAAATCTCTACTGTAAGTTAATTGTATGCTAATTTTTAATTTAAATTTTTACTTAAAATTACATCAAATGCCTATCTCCCAGGAAAATCAACATTCATTGATTATGTTATTCAGAGTGTAACAATGTTTTTTTTTAAAGGTTTTACTCCATTTATAGTTATTGTAAAATATTGGCTACATTACCCATGTTGTACAATATATCCTTGTAGCTTATTTATTTAAAATGGTTTTTATTTTTTCCATTATAGCTGGTTTACAGTGCTGTCAATTTTCTACTGCACAGCCAAAGTGACCCAGTCACACATACATATATACTTTCTTTCTCTCACATTATCCTCCATCATGCTCCATCATAAGTGGCTAGATATAGTTCCCAGTGCTGTACAGCAGGATCTCATTGATTATTCATTCCAAAGGCAATAGTTTGCATCTACTAAGCCCAGATTCCCAGTCCATCCCACACCCTCCCCTTCCCCCTTGGCACAATGTTAAATGGTTTTTTTTCTTTTTCTTCCCACAATTTTAGGTAACTGTCCTCATTTATACATCTCTCAATTGCCTTTAATATAGGCTATTTCTCACAAATCTTCCCTTTAGGTTCCTATTCATTTATTTCATTATCTGTTAAGATCTTTGTTAATCAGAACCACAAAAATAATAGTCACTGCAATGTATGCAGCTTTATAATGAACAAGGCACTCTGCTAGCTAGCTTCAGGCTTTTTTCATTGCTTTTTTTATTTTTTTATTTTTTTGTAATCACACTATAATCTTGGTTCTACTGCCCTTATTTTAACAGATGAGAAAATCAAGATCTAGACCAGCTACTGTGGCTGGCTCAGTGTGGCACAGATTTATGTAGCAAAGACACAGTTTGTATGATTCCTACGTCACTACGACTGCCTCCTACCACCAGCTTCTTGACACAGGCTCCTCAGTTTTGTGAGGCTGAGGTCATTGCTTACTCCAGGTTTTTGGGAATTGAATACTGCTTTCTTTTAAACTCAAACCATTACATTTGTGCTGAATGGATGGTGTTTAAAGGCAAGCTTAGAGACCATTGGCTTTTGGGAGTGATTTCATCAGTTTTTTTCACTGAAGTCAGAACTAAAAGATCAGCCAAGCAGGAAAACAGAGTGAGGATGCTGTATTATTCCCCTCTTTCACATAGCACATCCCTAAAAAGGTATATTCATTATTTTGTGTGATAAGTAGGTTTAACATGGAGACCTTATATTCAAATGTCAGCAAAGATACAACTCCGATATCCAAATGAAGTTCCTTTCGGATGATGTGCTATTTAGAAGAAATCTTTGTGTTCATGCTAGCACTTAGAGAATTAGATGTCATTGAATCATACGCTCATCTAGGAAAGTGTATCTATAAAATTCACAGTTCACATATCAAGTCATACTCCATGGTGAGACTGGCTCAGTTTATTTATTGATATAGCTTCTCAGCTTTAAATTATATTACCTTCCTTGCACAAAACTAAATATATCTGCCACCCTGCTTGTCACCTGTACGTGGAGCAGCTGGAGAAAATCATACAACCAATGGCTCAATGGGTACCCCAAACTCACCAGAGCATCATGAGCATGCCAAGCAGGCCCACAATTTTTCACCTGTCTCCCCATTTTTCATAGTAACCACTTCTAACAGCAAACATTCCACCTCTCTACACCTTTAACCTTTCAATCACCTCTAAATTCTCTCAAAATAACATCCAAAAATTTTACAATGATCTCCTCCCTCCCAGACTTGGGTGATAGCTTCTTATGCCTCTCTTCCTCTCTTTGGCTCTTAGTGACTCATTGATTCTTTCTATTATTCTCTCCAAACAGCTCCCTTTCCCAGACCTTCCAACTAAGGACCTTTGGACAGGCTAACTCTCTGCCTGAAAAGCTTTCCCTTTGATCTACAACTTGCTGCTGCTGCTCCTTTTAATAACAGACACTGGTTTAAATTCTTATTTTATCAATGCAATCTAGTATGTAAAATACTCCTTCCTTCATTTCACTTGGGTAATTTATTAAATAGAAACATCTTAAGAAGTTTATAGGTTTTATACATCAGATATTCTAACATGTTCATCAACTTGGGCTATTATTATTATTATTCCTTTTTTACTTCACTCAGATCTCCACTTGCAGGTCACATTTTCAGGGAGACCTTTTTCGATTACACTATTTAAAAGAGCATCACCCCCTATTAGCATCCTCTATACCCTTTATTGCTTTTTAGTTATTTCATAGCACTAATCACTGACTAATATAATGTATTTATTTATTTATTTATTTATTTATTTTGGCTTTTTGTTATCTCTTTGGGCTGCTCCCGCGGCATATGGAGGTTCCCAGGCTAGGGGTCGAATCAGAGCTGTAGCTGCCAGCCTACGCCAGAGCCACAGCAACGCGGGATCCGAGCCGCGTCTGCAACCTACACCACAGCTCACGGCAACGCCGGATTGTTAACCCACTGAGCAAGGGCAGGGATTGAACCCGCAACCTCATGGTTCCTAGTCGGATTCATTAACCACTGCGCCACGACGGGAACCCCTAATGTATTTATTTATTAGATTTTTTTGGTCTGTTTCCTTCATCAGAATGTAAGCTCTATGAGAAAAGAGATTTTGTTGTTTTCACTTCCATATCACCTGTGTTTACAATTTTGGCATGTACTATTCCAAAATAAACATTTGTTGAATGAGTGAATGAATCAAGGAATAAATAACAGATTGAATTTCTTGACTGCTCTTTATTCTGTCTCACCCCTTTCAAGCATATTCTGCAGAGTGTCAGGGCAAATGTTACGAAACAGGGCCATTCAAAATGTGGTCCCTGGACCAGCAATGGCAGCATCGCCTAGGAACTTACTCAAAATGCAAATTCTCAAGCTCTATTCAGGCCTACTATTCAGACTTCTTGTACAAACGGACTATGAACCTATATTTAGAAAGCTCCCAAGGTGATTTTTATGCACTCTCACGTTTGATGAGCATGTCTTAAAAAGAATATATGACAAAGTTACTGCCTTACTTAAACTCTGCCTTTTTTTCCTGGGACAAAATTTAAACTCTTTCACTTGCTCCTAAACCCCATGAGGCCCAACCCACATCCATCTGTCCAGCTTCACTCTGTCACTAATCCCCCTCTGCCACCAGTTCCACTTTGCTCAACTCTAAGTACTTTTGGTGAACTGGGGTCTCACCTGTTTCATCTTCTACATATGTTCCTTCTACGTGTGACCTGTCTCCTCCTCTTTGTCACTATCTTCACCTCCTTCTGGTCATCATTTGGGCTGTTACCTGCACCTGCCATGTATTCAGCAGCACGCTGCACTTTTCCTTATCACTCTTTTGTGTGTGAGTTCATGTGTTTAACTGACAGGCTGAATGTTCTATGAGCATCTCATGGTATTTCCTTACCATTTAAATGGTGCCTTGGTGGGCATGCATCTTAGATGGATAAATACATAAATAAAGGACTGACAATACATTCTTTTCCTGATAGTAACAAAGCTATAAATGATGATTAGAGATAAATTAGATGGTATTTCAGTTCCACAGCTCAGAGAGATCTTGTGTGAACTGGACTTTTTGGACTCATCTGCATGTATAACTATCTTGGAAATTCATTTCAGTTCCTAATATTTGATTTTCATGTTGTCTTTAAGGAGATTCACAACCCGTAAATTCAGTTCTGCCGTTAATAAGGGGAAACAATACAAAATAAGGACAAGGAAAGCAGTTCCTAAAGAAAAGGCCTCTGAAAGTTTTAGCAAATCACAAGCATGAAGTTTTGAAGGAAAGTGTTAGAAGGTCACTTAGAAGACTGAAAAATACAGACTGGTTAGTACCAAAGGCTTATTGTAGAGATTTCTAGGAATGTACAATTTGGGAGAGTTATTCTCTGACTCTGCTGTACGAAAAGAGAGGAAGTTATTATGCTTTGAATTGCCCAAACTGCTAGTTTATCATACGACCCAAGGCCCTGCATTAAGTTAGAAGAGAAGTAATTGCAAATGAATGTTCATACATGTTATTGCTTAACCTCCTCTTTTACATTTCTAGTCCAATAAAAGCAGCCATGGTACTTTCTTTTCTACCGCATTTTCCCTGGGCACACAGTGCAGTGCAGGTTGCCATGTACTACATGTTGGAATGATTAGTTGATAGTCAGCATTTCAGTGCAAGGACTTTTCATATCGTATGCATTCATCTTCAAATGCTTAGGATCAGCAGGGATTCTATGGTTATCGAAGCTGCCAGGAAGAAGCAAAATAAATTCGGATCATATAGGGGCATTCCCATCTCCCACCTTTCCTTGGTTTTGGTTTACCATTCTTCATTTGGGCAATATCAACTCAACTGGGATAGTCAGGAGGCAGTTTAGGGTTTTCAAAAGAGCCTAGATTTTGCAGCCAATCAAAATTGAAGTCCCAGCTCTGCTGACTACTAGCTCTGTGACCTCAGGCTAGTTATTAATTTCTTTGAGTCTCCATTTCTTTCTCATTAGTAAACTAAGGCTAAGAATAACATTTTGCATGAAGTAGAAGTCAGATACTGTTTGTAAAATGTATAACTTATAGTAGACTATTGAAAAAGATTAATTCTGCTTCTTCTATCTCATATCACCCTTTAAGCCAGGAAATGATTATTGATTATTTGTTAATTTGACTCACATATCATTAGATTTAAGACCTGGATTATCAGATCTAGGTGTTTCTATGTTTATTAAACACCCTGGCTAATTAACAATTCGTTTTCTACTTATACACAACTTAAAAATCAATCTGATGTGTTGTAGAAATCTTTCTAAATGGATGTGGAAAACAGCACATAGGAGCCCAAGTGTGCCTTAAATGAATCAGAATTTGGAAAAGCTTTTACAGAAAAGAGATGAGAAATATCTGAGAGATGAAGAATTAGAGGCATAGTATTGTGATACCACTTTATTTTATTTATTTTTTTTTTTAAAGAATCTCTGTTCCACCTGTGCATCTTACTCTCTATCAATCAGCACATCATCCAAGGTAAGCTCATCAATGCTGGATCCTTAACTCACTGCATCACAAGTGAACACTGGGAACTTCTTATCTTCAAGGCTAATTTTATTGTGACAAGGGCATAATTCTGGCTTTTTTTCCACCAGGGAAAGTGTGGTGCCTCCAGGACACGTGTCACCCCACTACATGTGGTTTCCTGTCAGTCTGGAGGTTCCTGCTTCTCTTTGTCTGCCCAAGGACCCCTGTTGTTTACAGGATGTATGGTTTCCTGCCATTTGGCCTGTGTCTCCCTTTCTCTGCTCACATCTAGCTATCGACCTGCTCTAACATATATACTTGGTGACTGTATTTTCTAAATCAAAAATTGGAGTGCATTGTCTAGAAATGGAATAAAATCTTTTAAGTCTTTACGCCTTTCCATAATTTACTAAGTACTCAACCTTTAGGAAAACGCATCCAGTGTTTCAAGGAGCAATTGGGAGCTGACCTCATATAATATGCATGTGCACATGTACAGATACCTGGTCTAATGTCTCCAGGAGTGTAGGTAATAGACTGGCATAGTCAGGACTAAACAATATACAATATACAATATGTTCTTTGTAGAGTGAGTCAGAGGACTTTTTTTAGGGTTGAATTGGACCCTCCCAACAAAGTATTTTTTATCAAACCAGAGTTTGACTCAGCAAATACTCCTACACAGAATGGAGTTTCCTTCTGTTCAAATGGGAGGTTGATGGGTTACTTTAGAAATTCTGTTTCTCCTGGGTGGTGTCTGCTATTGTCAATGGGCTACTTTTACATGATAAATAATGTGCAGATAAGACACTAGGCCTTACCCAATTTTCCAAGGTGTTAAGGATAAGTACTGCATGATAAGTGTTTATAAGAAGACAGGATGTGAAAGCCTATCCTTGCTGTGGGCCTGGAGGATAGCCCTGAACACTCTGTCAGGCTAAATCACATTTCAGGGGTGGGGGTGATTTTAAGGAAATATGTGATATACTTAGATACCTATTTCTAAAGTGAAACTTTACAAGCATATGAAAATATGAAACTATTTTTTTAAATATAAGACTTTACTCACCTCTTAAATTTCTTAAATTGTTGAACATCCTCTCCCATCCTTTACCCCCAGGAAAATGAGTAGAAGAACACCCTTTTGGCTTCTCCATCCAAAGAGTCTCAAAAATGACCAGACTTTTAAAAACTACAACTCATTAGAAATTTTTCTACATTGTTCCAGAAGCTTCAAACCTTAAAAAACCAAAACTTAACAAAACTCCCTGCTTTGTGAGTTCCCTGGTGGCTCAGCAGGTTAAGGATCCAGTGCTGTCACTGATGTGGCTTGGGTCAATACTGTGGCATGTTTTCAATCCCTGACCTGGAAACTTCTGGAAATGCCCTGGGCATGGCCAACCCCCACCCCCAACCCCCCAAAACCCTGGTTTGAATGTAAATTATCTCTAACTCCTCTAACACTTCAAGTCTCTCCTATGACTCAGCAAACTTTACTGAGTTTACTCAGCCAATTTTATTCTGGCTCTATTCTCCTATAGCTTATAAGCTCCTAGAAATCAGGAACTTTATTATATTCATTTAAAAGATAATTTGTTACTGAGACCAGCTTAATGTAATTATATAGTAGAGAAATTTAAAAAAGAGTAAATATTATTAAATACGTATATGTCAATGAGGTAAAACTATTTTGGGATATGAAGCAGAGCCTTGAGTCTACAGAAATCCTACTTTAATTATGTTCCATCAAGGTCCTGGAGTCTGGTCACTGAGTGGGTGGATAACAAAGGGTTACTATGTTCGGGCATCGTAAGTTATGGGAAAGATCATAAATTATCTTGATGACTCATTTCCTCTAGTCACTCTAGCACTTCCAGTATAGGGAACACTTTCCTGTCGCTTTTCTTTAAATTCACCAGATAGAAATGGTGGAAAAGAACTTGAAATTAAGGTTTTTCATGATTTAATGTATAGATAAAGCTTCAACTCTTAGAACCATTGTAATAACCAATTGATCGCAAAGGCCATACCCAAGGTGACTCAGTATTTTAAGTGCCATTTTGAAGAGGAGTGGCTGGTGACCCCGGAGGCTATTTCATCTTAAGTCACCCAGGATGCTCCCCATCTGTGTGCAGAGTATACAAGGCTATGTAACAAAGGCCCCCTGTTCTTCACTCGGAGATTGAAAAGAAAGCAGAAGGAAAGAATCGCTTTAATTTCTGGGTGATTTCTACTATCAGAATCTCTGAAATGCAATTCAAAACCTTAAAGGTTCTGTCACTTCTAGATCCCCCCACCCCCGTGCCTATAACCAAATTTATCCACAAATTTTTTTTATTCATGTGCACATTCATTAGTATAGACAAATGGCTGTATTTTGTTCTTTAGTTTCTTACCTATTTGTGTATATATTTTTAGATAGTGTTTAAAAAGTATTTAAGGATAGCCCTAAACAAATACCTGCTGAATAAAGATTTCTGAATTACCCTCTATAAACGTCTCCTGGAAATCTGCCTGTGGATTACTGCTCTGTGGCTGCTAATTGTCTCACTTCCTTGTCTTTGTTCTCCTTCCAGGATCCTTTGGCATCTGCTTCACTTCATTGTTCTCTCATTTTTCATTTTTTCACATAGGCTGAGCTAATTAACTGCACATTGGCAGTTGCAAGGATATTAATTCTGTCTAATGCTTTGAAAAATACTTCATGTGATTATATATTTATGAATAAAAATTCATTCTACACATTTTCTCCTTATTCTTCCCTTTGAAAAGAGGAAAGAGATCATCCCCAGGACCCTGAACTAGGGCCCACTCCCTTCACTAATAAATTCTTCCATGAATTTTACATCTCTTATTGCCGAAACTTTGGCTGTTATAGATGTTTTTCATTAAAAAGCCTACTTTTTATTGTTGCAGTGTATTTCCTGTTTTCCTTTTCCTCAGTTCCCACACCTTGTTTCAGGACTCACCTCCAATGATGGATTTACAGAGGGACCTGTTAACAGGGCAATAACCACAACCTCCCCCTCTGCTACTGCCTGCCAGCGCTCCCACCCAAGTGGCATGAAGTCCCTGTGTGGTTCCTTTTCTATTTACAGACTGGAGCCCTTTTTGTGCATGGGGACATCTCCGAGGGAGACAGCCTCAGATCTCAAATGGACCTCAGGGGCCCCACTTGCCCCTAAGATTTAGCAAAAATTAAACAGAATTTCTCCACACGAGTCTCCCTGAGTTTAAAAGCCAAGGACATATTTTTCTGCTGTTGCCAGAGATGGATTGAAGAGAATACTGCTTGGGACAACCAGATGCTGTGTGCAGAGTGTGAAGGTGCGCTAGATACAAATTAGCTTTGAGGAGATAAGTCCAAAGACTCCAGAGGGCCTTTTAGATCATTGCCTTCGTCAGAGGCAGATGTAAACCTTAACAAGATAAGGGCTGATATGTGAGGTTTTATAACAAATTTGGTATTAATACCTGGGGTTATTAGTGCTACTTCAAATTATGAACACATTAGCTCCAATCTCTTGCCCATACTTCCTTCTTTATGTGACTTGATAATCAGTCTGTCCGAATCAATCAATCTCTCTCTCAGTAGACCAGTAGACCTTAAATACTTAAGAACATAGTGTAACATGTAAACATATCATCTTTAATGGTTTTTCTTCACCATTTTATGGTAGGTATTTAATGGAGTCAAGAATAGTTGGGGCTAATTTTAATAGTAAATTATTCTTTTATCAGTCATATTCCTAAAGACGAAAATCAACTTATTCCCAAACTAACAGCTGTAGCTTTCTTGCATCAGGAAATTGACCAGAGAGACAAACTCGGGCGACTCTCCTACAGTAATTCAAAGGTGTTCTGTCAGATGAAGTTTCTCATCTTCTTTCAAGGCCAGGCCAGGCTCTCAAATGACAAAACAGAAGAATTTGTTGGGAGAGTAAAAATAAATTATCTATCAAACATCACAACAACCTCTGAGAATTACAATCTTTACTCACCATGGTGGTTTACGTTCAAGGTAGATATCTTTGTTCATTACTGTCCTGGTAAGAATTCTCACAAGTTCATTTTGCTGAGAGAAAGAAATAATTTCTTTAACTCCTCTGAAGAAGTCATAATAGGCTTTCAGATCTATAATGGCTTGTCAGAAGAAACAGATTACTGATAATCTAGTATCTAAGAGTGCAATGACAGAAAGAAGTTAGTAAAGACTTTAAAAATGGGAGCTGCCCAAAGATGTAGAGTAATGAGCTCCTTATAACTAAACATATTACAGTCAAAGATAAATGGCCATCAGGCATGGATGCTACACCGTATATTCTCACACCAGTTGGGAGGTTGTGTTAGATATCTACTCAGTTTACTTCACACGATCTGACAAAATTTCCAAATTTCTTGCCATTTGCACCTTCCGGACAAGCTGAGTCAACCTTAAAAGGCAATGTTCAAAGTTTTGTATAATATTCAGATGGGCTCTAGCTAGGATAGAATGTAAAATGGCTACTGAACAATGGCCTTTATTAATGTAATCAAAAATTATGTTAGATTTTTTCATAGCCAAACTATATTGCCAATTCATAGTGAATTTGTGATAAATTAAAATCCCCAGAGTTTTACTGCTGTGAATTCAAAGAACCCAGCCTCCTTTATCCTGTTCTTGCATAATTGATTTTTAAATCCTGGATGTGTTTATATTTATTGCTGATGAAGTCTGTATTATTGATTCTAATGTCAAGACAATTTTTCATCTCTTATTAGCTTATTGCCTTAAATATTTCTCCCAGCTTTGTAGCATTTCAAACTGTATCAAACACATTTTCTACATCTTACAAATTGCTGACAGAAGTTGAAAAAAAACCGAATCTAGTGACACTGATGGAGCCTTCCCAGATGAAATTTTTTTGTCACTCTTCTCCATAAAGGAAATTCTCTAAAGAACCTACAGTTTTTAAGGAAATGTTTATACTTTAATTACTGAAAATAACTGTTTATCCATCTTTGAAAAGGACACAAAACATAGTAAAATAGGATTGACGTGAGGATTTCCTACGAGTCTTTTTTAAGTTATCTCATACTGAAAAATACAGGAACTTGGATAGGGACCTCCAACGCACACTGGGTTAATCAATAACCTTTGGTTTTGCAAAAAAAAAAATCTGTGACTATTAAGAGTGAATTGAAATATATTAGAAATGGCATTACCGGGTGATGGCTAGGCTACAAACCACAGGTTACCGTCTCCGGCTTCCCCAGGCACGCGGCTTGCCTTTTGGTGCCTTTGAAATCCCTTCACATCTGGCTGGTGCTGAATGAATCTACTGTCAAACCATGGCTGCCGTGGTACCTGGTTTCTTACGAATTAATTACATGTTCAGAACAGAGGACTCGGGGTGTCTGGGGACTTGTGGCAGAGTTCACACAGCCTCTGTTAAACAAAGGAGGCTCTGTCTTTCCTTATGCTCCTGCTCTTAACGAGGAAGTGAGCTTGATCATGGGCCACATTAGAGATCCCTTATTTAACAGAGCCAGTGGTGATTGGATCAACGTTTTTCTAAATAGCACCTTGTGTGTTAGCCATAAGGGAGGCTAGCTTTGTTCTATTTTGGCTTTCAAATATGGCTCTTATCACTGACTAGCCTCAGAGAAAGGAAAACAGCACAACTGGTTTCCCGGGAGGTGTGCCTGTGTGAAACATGTATGCATGTGCGTGCGCATGCACACACGAAGGTGTGCATGGTTAATCACCAAAAGTGCGAGAAAGGCAGAGGTTCTCACAGGACAGAAGAGCTGGAGGCAAACTAACCAGTATCAGAAGGTAAGAACTGTATTTGCCAGCTATTTTTAACCCCTGGCCAGGAATTTATATTTGAAATCCTGGAGGGGGCTTGTGCAGCCTGAAGGGACAACGCTTGCCGACCATAGAATGCTGTCCTCACAGCACATCTCAGAGGCTGCAACACAGAACCCGAATCCCAGAAACTTAGGATTTTCAAAATGATTCACTCATATTTTAAGAAGTTCTTGAGTAACAACAGTGCTTTGGTCAAGTCTCTAGGGAGTGGGATGAACTGGGAATCTGGGGTTAGTAGATGCAAACTATTGCATTTGGAGTGGATAAGCAATGAGATCCTGCTGTACAGCATAGGGAACTACATCTAATCACTTGTGATCGAACATGATGGAGGATAATTTGAGAAAAATTATATATTTATATATATATGACTGGGCCGCTTTGCTGTACGGCAGAAATTGACAGAACACTGTAAATCAACTATAATAGAAAAAAAATCTTAAAAAATAAAATAAAAATAAAATCAATCTATAGGAACAAAACGACAAAAGAAAGTCAACATGAATGGATGCTGGGGCTGGATCTGGGACTTGAAATCTAGAGAGTGTTCCTTTTCCATTGTTGAAAGGCTGGACGGTACTCCCTGATCATCTAGGCCCATGTGTGTGCTGTGTGGGATGATAACAAGCATGAAGGAGAAGAGGACATGAGAGAGATGGCCAAGCAGGTGCACATAACAAGTAGGAATTAATACACCAACTACAGCCAGCTGGCTAACTGAGGATGACATTCTGAAGGCACTCAAGACTCACCAATAGCACTTCAATTCCCAAGACTGGATGAGAGAACTTTCCCTGCTCCCCACTCCTCAGCTGTCAAAAACTCTCTCCAAAGAAGAAAAATCTCCAGAGGCAAAGAATGAATGGGATGAAAGAGAGGGGGTGTGTAAAATGCTGGAGGGAAATCTTGAGTATTAAAGTTTCTTTCTTTGGCAAACCTAATTATGCCGACTGAGTTCTTTCTACAAGTTAGTTAACTTGTATGCATTTTACTCAGGTACTATGAATCAAGACAGTGGGAGGGAGAAAATTTACCCAGGTTCTGCTGCTCTTTCTAGACTCTTCTTTGGTGCTGAAATTAATGACCAAACAAAAGCCTCCGATTTCTCAAAGACTTTCCATAAATTCTCATAGCCACATGTTAGTGAGAAAATCAACAAGCAGTAATAAAAAGGAAGCTCATGGGTGGGTTTGTTTTCTGATTGGCTTTGTATGTGATGTTATGTTAGTTGTACAGCTAAGCTGTGTCGACACATGAGGAGACGGCCAAGGGACAGAAGTGATGAATTAAAAGGCTTTTCCATTACCAGGGTCTAGAATTCAAAATTGACTTGGGAGTAGGACGAATCTAAGCAACTCGGAAAAACAAAGAAAAGCAATTTCAAAAAAAAGTGGGAGGAGTAGCTCTTACACATAATTATTGCTTTTTAATTTTGAATTGTTTCCAGGTCACTTCCGCTGCCAAGAACCACTGCTTAGTGCCCATTTCCCTTGGGGGCATGTGATTTCAATCACCTAATCTGTTGAGATTTCTCAAATACCAGCAGGATCCTTGAAAGCAGTTTTGGATCACACCCTAAAATCTACAGAATCTGGCATTTTCTTTTCAATTGCAAAGTAAACTGAATTACAAGGAATTGGGAAAGGGGACAGGTAAAGGTCCAGGGAGTGGTACAATTTGTAAAATGGAATACATTCTTTCTCTTTATAAGGACAAAAGTGGCATTTCTATATTGAAGTGGGAACTTAAAATACAACAAAAAGAAAAATGTTTCTGATTTTTTTTTAGAGTTCATCAAATTATAAGCTAATTATTCAGAAAAATAAAGCCATAAGATATGTTACATTGTATTAGCAAAGCCAGAAGTTAATGGCAAAGTTTCTGGCTGTTTCGGTCCCACGTGAGGCTGGAAATGTACGTTGGATTTTAGCCTGAATTACTCTCTTCTTTTGGCTCCATAGGGAGGAAAACTATTTGGCATCTGTTCCAATTCAGCACTGGAAACTACATTTTCAAATACCGTTTGTGTAATGTTCATGCACTTGCTACTGTGAAAAACAACTTTTAGAAGATATGGTCCTTTATTTTATGAATTTTACTGTGGTGTATTATAACAATAATAATGTTGGGATTTTAGGGCATCAATATCTAGCATCCTTCCCTTTGCTCTCTGAATTCTGAAACAGAATTGAGAGGCAGAACCAAGAGTCAGACAGATGGAGATCAAAGTACTACTTTCACTACTGATAAACCGGACAAAGTGACTTTTGATCTGCAGCCAAAGTGGCTTGTGATTTTATATTCCAGCATTCAACAGACACCTCCAAAATTTCTGACAAAGCTGGGCACCTGCAATTCTCCTGTATGGTAGAGGCTCCAGAGAGCCTGAGAGAACACAGGTGGTCTGATGAGCTAGCCCAGAAGCTCTGAGCCCCCTGTGCTCAGGCTCTCCTTCTCCTCTGGACAGTGAGGGAGGTGTACAGGGGAGGCCAGAGGTGTTAACTCCACAGGATGGAGGAAAGGAGATCTCACAACAGGAATGATAATCTTTTTTTCTATAGAGATTTCATATTCCTATTTTTCATCAGTTTGCAGAGGGAAGAAGACCTTCCCAGCTGAAAAAGACTGATTTTTGAGAGGAAAACATAAATGGCACTTTGTGGATATAAAATAGATTTACCTTTTTTTTCATGGCCTAAATGTATGACATCTTCATCTCACTAATTTGTTTTGCTAAGAAAACATATGCCCTGAATATATTCCCTTTGTGGCTCTCATTGTCTAAAAATTAATGAAAATGATGTTTAATTTTATTTTTAGAAGTTGATAACATTTGAGCATAGATTGCAAAAGGAATAGATCATGTCTAATTCATAAAGAAGGCAGTTTGTCATATTCCTGATTTTTCTTCTTTTTCTTCTTTTTTTTTTTTTTTTTGTCTTTTTAGGGCTGCACCTGTGGCATATGGAGGTTCCCAGGCTGGTGGTTGAATTGAATCTGTAACCTCTGGCCTATGCCATAGACACAGCAACACCAGATCTGAGCCACGTCTGTGACTTAAACCACAGCTCACAGAAACGCCAGATCCTTAACCCACTGAATGAGGCCAGGGATCAAACCTGCCTCCTGATGGATGTTAGTCAGATTCATTTCCACGAGCCATGACAGAAACTCCAATGATCTTTCTTCTTAAATTCAGAAGCCTCATTTTTTTCTTCTTCCCATCCAAAGCATAAAGAACCTAGAATACGAAAGGATTCTTTTTCCTAGAACTGGGATTCAAATGCTTGGCTGCCAGTACAAAGAACAAATAAGGACTAGTAAGAGGGCTAGTCCTGCCAATAGAAGTCATCTGTCATCATAGGAAGGGCTATAACAGGAGGGGGACAATGCAGCCATCATGGGAAAAGCCAGCAGAGCCAAGAAATGGATATAAGAGGGTCCCTGCAATACCACCTGCATTTTCAGTTCTAGCAATGAACTAAGACAGCTATCTCCTTGACTTTCTAGTTTTGTGAGCCAATAGAGGACCTCTAGGTGAGTAAGAATTATTTTCTGTCACTTGCAACCCAGGAAGTCCTAGGAAATGCAAGGCTTTTCCCCACCACATATCTAAGATTAGTTTTTAAAGTGTAACAAGATTTAGGTAAAGGTTCCAGGTTAATGGGAGAGAATCACAACACAAACGCAAAACTGACTCTCTATCAGTTAGACTGATTATGATCAAAATAGCTACCTCCACAGGAGAAGGAATAGTGTACTGGTCCAGGATGATACTTCCTCTACTTGGAAAGTCCTTCTCTAAAGAAAACAAAGGCTATAGAAATGCAACTTTACCAATAGAATATATCAGTTGTTTCCACACCCAGCTAATCACTCAAAAAAAATTTTTTTTTTAACACTATTTCCTGGGTCCTACCCTAGACCTGCGAATGAGAACTTTTGGATTGAGGCTTGGAGATCTGAAAATGCCTGAAGTTTACCACATGTTTCAGGTTCTATATTTGGGGCCTTTTTCTTCTATAAGCCATTATGGTAAAAAGGAAGTTTCTCCTACACATGGCCTAAGAGTGGGAGCTCTGAGAGCAGAAGACCTGTTTTTTCCTTTAATGTCTTGTCCCATCATTGCCTCTTTCTTATGAAGTTGGAGAAGTTGGACTGAGACATTTCCAAAATCTTTCCCAATGTACACTTATACTTTCTGTTGGAATAAGCTAGTATTTTGTCTTACATTTTAAATAGTAACTATATGTTATGCAAAAAAAAGAAAAAAAGAAAGAAAGAAAAAAAGAAAGAAAGAAAGAAAGAAAGAAAGAAAGAAAGAAAGAAAGAAAGAAAGAAAGAAAGAAAGAAAGAAAGAAAGAAAGAAAGAAAGAAAGAAAGAAAGAAAAAAAAAAGACTATAGGGTCAAAACAAGATTAGGTAAGGACTGGAAGCCAACTCACCTGAGCTAGTCTTACAGGACTGAGAAAACTACCAGTCCCAGAACAAAGGGTGGGGAAGAGTGTAGCATGTTTTTAAGTGATCTCAGCTGAAATGTAGAGTGTGGACGATAGAGATGAGAAACTAGGAAGCCAAAAAGACAATTAAATTCAATACAAAAGAAAATCCTCTGACATTTATAAAGACTTGGTATGGATTCAATAATACTTCTTACTAACATCCCAAGAAAATACCTAAGAATTTCTATGATTTTAGCTTTCTGCATCTCCAAAACCACTTTAGTTTTCTACATCTCCAAAATGCACAATGTTAATACACAAAAACAAAGAAGATACTATTGGCTAAATATAATATTAATCATAGAAGACAAAAGTATCTTTTGAATCAAGACTCACTCAAGTGAAACAATGTTGTCACCAATAAGACATTCTTAAAGCTACAAGATAAGAAGAGTGATCCTTTTCTATCCAAAATGCTGATGGATTGGAGACATATTGTTTGGCCAACACGGTATGAATATGCAATAATACAACACACATAGCATGCAGTTACTTTAAGTACATTTTGGACAAAAGCCAAAAATTACCCTCAAGCCCATTTTTAACCCTATTTTAAAAATAAAAATAAATGATGGACTGAGTTTAACTTTCAGATGACACAAATTATATTTTTCATGGGTTTATTGGTGTCATAGAGTAACAGAAGTCAGGATGCATGGTTAAAGTAGAAACTTGGATGAATTAGAAGTTGAAAGCAGGAACCTTATCAGTATTCATAATCAAGGAATAGATCTATGTATATTTTGTTTTTTTTTTTTTTTTAGATTCCACATATAAGTGATATGATAGTTGTCTCTCTCTGGCTTATTTCACTTAGTATGATCACCAAAATGTAAGGGGGAGAAATAGATAAATTAGGAATTTAGGATTGACATATATATACTTCTATATATAAAATAGATAACCAACAAAAATAGGTAACAACCCTCCTTTATAGCACAGAGAAGTATACTCAATATCTTATAATAACCTATAAGGGAGAAAAATCTGAAAAAGAATGTGTATATAACTAAGTCACTGTGCTATACACCTGAAACTAACACGATATTGTAAAGCAACTATACTTCAATTTATTTATTTATTTAAATTTTTCATTGTTATTTCCCCAATACAATTTTTTTTCTACTATATAGCATGGTGACCCAGTTATGCATACATGCATACAATTTTTTTCCTCCAATTATCATGCTCCATCATAAGTGAGTACACATAGCTCCAAGTGCTGCACAGCAGGATCTCATTGCTAATCCATTCCAAAGGCAATAGACTGCATCCATTAACCCCAAGCTCCCAATCCATCCCCCTCACTCCCCCTTCCCCCTGGGCAACCACAAGTCTATTCTCCAAGTCCATTATTTTCTTTTCTGTGGAAAGGTTCCTTTGTGCTGTATATTAGATTCCAGATATAAATGATATGATATTTGTCTCTTTCTGACTTAACTTCACTCAGTATGAGAGTCTCTAGTTCCATCCATGTTGCTGCAAATGACATTGTTTTGTTCTTTTTTGTGGCTGACTAGTATTCCATTGTGGATATATACCACATCTTCCTAAGCCAATCCTCTGTTAATGGACAATCAGGTTGTTTCCATGTCTTGGCTATTGTGAATAGAGCTACAATGAACATGCAGGTGCATGTGTCTTTTTTAAGGAAAGTTTTGCCTGGATATATGCCCAGGTGGGGTTGCTGGGTCATGTGGTAGTTCTACATATAGTTTTCTAAGGTATCTCCATACAGTTCTCCATAGTGGTTGTACCAGCTTACATTCCCACCAACAGTGCAGGAGGGTTCCCTTTTCTCCATACCCTCTTTAGCACTTGTTATTTGTGGATTTATTCATGATGGCCATTCTGTCTGGTGTGAGGTGGTATCTTGTGGTAGTTTTGATGTGCATTTCTCTAATTATCAGGGATGTTGAGCATTTTTTCATGTGCTTGTTGGCCATCTCTATATCTTCCTTGGAGAAATGTCTATTCAGGACTTTTGTCCATTTTTCAATTGGGTTGTTGGCTTTTTTACTGTTTAGTTGTATATGTTGCTTGTATATTCTAGAGATTAAGCCCTTGTCCATTGCATCATTTGAAACTATTTTCTCCCATTCTGTAAATTGTCTTTTTGATTTCCTTTGCTGTGCAAAAGCTTGTCAGTTTGATTAGGTCCCATTGGTTTATTTTTGCTTTTATTTCTATTGCTTTGGGAGACTGACCTGAGAAAACATTCATAAGGTTGATGTCAGAGAATATTTTGCCTATGTTCTCTTCTAGGAATTTGATAGTGTCATGTCTTATGTTTAAGTCTTTCAGCCATTTTGAGTTTATTTTTGTGCATGGTGTGAGGGTGTGTACCAGTTTCATTGATTTGCATGCAGCTGTCCAGGTTTCCCAGCCATACTTACTGAAAAGACTGTCTTTTTCCCATTTTATGTTCTTGCCTCCTTTGTCAAAGATTAAATGACCATAGGTTTCTGGGTTCATTTCTGGGTTCTCTATTCTGTTCCATTGGTCTGTATGTCTGTTTTGGTACCAGTACCACACTGTCTTGATGACTATGGCTTTGTAATACTGCCTGAAGTCTGGGAGAGTGATGCCTGCTGCTTGGTTTTTGTTCCTAAGAATTTCTTTGGCAATTCTAGGTCTTTTGTGGTTCCATATAAATTTAATAAAAGAATGTTTTTGTGTGTGTACATATGCGAACAGGCACACATGCAAATTTATGTCACAACAATCTCATCTTTCTGGGAATGCTGTTGTTCTATTTTAAATCACTAGAAAATTTCTTGAGGGCTAGCCAGACAACCAAATAGGAAGGTTTTTGGAATATTTAAGGTAGGTTAGAGTGGATACTCTTGCATCATAAATATAGTGCTTCATAAAGTGTTAACTTGGCTAGGCTGAAATACACTGCTGAGAATTGCCTTTTCTGTCCATTTTCCTTTAGGGTGGACTGCATGAGAGATTCTGAGATGGGGTTTGGAGACTGCAAATGCTCCCCCTTCCCTGGAACTTCTTCAGTTTTTCTAATTCTTGGGAGAGGTTTTTATGTTTAGTTTCATGGCAAATGGCCCCCAGTTTGTGAGACACACACCAAGGTCAGAGACAATGAGAAATGACATGTGTGTCCTCAGTGTCCTCATATAGTCCAGCTTATACTTGTGACGTCCACCTTGTTCTTGCTTTTCTCCATTTCCCTTCCTGTTGCCTGCCCTTCAGAGCCAAGCTCCAGCATCATATGCAAAAACAATGGAATCAGCTTTCATAATTATGTAGGATCAGACTGCTCTAAAAACCTATACTAATATCTATGTCATTGATATCTATAACTATAGATGTTATGGCTATATAGATAGATAATCCCTATCTATCTAATCTATCAATCAATCAATCTATCATCTAGCTCTCTTTCTATCTCATCTACCAACCAATATACCCTGTGGTTCTACTTCTCTGATTGAACCCTGACTGATAAAAATAACTACAGGACTTTCATAATCTCCTTGGTCAAGCTCTTTTAAGCCTGACTTGTCTTAAAAACACACACACACACACACACACACACACACACACACACACACAACTTTGTTATCGTCATCTTTTGAGAACGTTTTTAGTGGGGATAAAGACCTAGAGAACTTGTACACTTCATGTACTTTCTTACCTTATTGAAAGAGAAATGGGGAAGTTCTATTTCATTGTGCTAGCTTTAATATATGTAACTCCCATAAAAACCATAATTTCAAAAAGTACTAAACTGAATATTCTTTGACCCAATAATAAATCTATCGTACATGAAAAAACAAACACTGCTCTCCCTTCCATATAGACATATGTCTACCCATATATTCAATCTTATAAAGCAACTAGTTAGATCAATTGTGGGACATTCATACTGTAATTTATTAGCAATTACTAAAAAGAATATTTGCAAAGCAATATCTATGTTGTGGTCCTTTGCTTGTAAAAAATAATAGAGGAAAAGACCTGTGCGAGATAGTGTTGTATATATTCGCAAAGAGCATAGGAAAAGGTGAATATGATTTCATCACACTGGACTAATAACATGGTTTACTGGAATGGAGTAGGTTTGGCAGAAAAGGAAGACATTAACATTTTCTTTATACAGCACCTCTGTATTGTTTCAATTATTAGAAAAAAACCTGCATTATTTTTATTTTTTTCCCATCCTCCCCACAGTCTACAAATTAACTTCAGAAAAGCACAATAATTTTGCTGTGGTTTTGTTCTTTCAATAGAGGATGGAAAGAAAACATCATATGTGACTGCTCCCATGCTCCTTGCACCTAGTTATTTGGCTAGTGTGATGCACCTGTGAGGAAGGCTATTTCAGCTCCTAAGCCAGACCCTGGCCAATTACCCTGATTAGATCACTCCCTATCTCCTCTAGCACTTGAACTTGCATTTCTCCAACTCCCTATTCAAGGCCTGTTTCTCATCGACAATACAACTGAGGTCCAGGAATGGGCTATAGTTCTTGGAATGCAGCCCAGGTACAAAAATCTTATTCTGGCTCATTCCTCATTTCTTTTTTGTATGTACGTTGTTCAGATAGACTCAAAAGTATTGCATTGACTATTTAGAGAGAATTGCCCTTGTCTTATTTCAACTGGTAACCTATTATTAATCAACCACCAGCCAACAAACATCTTTTGAGAGCCTACTCAAATACCTACAGGAAAGCACTAATTACATATAAATATATAACTCTCTCTATATACTTGCAATCAGCTTTGCCTTAAAATTGGTAAGTTGCTATTTAATTTAGTAAGTAATCTACTACTTATACTTAACTCTGAAGGTTAGTAATCACCCTGAAAGAAATGTCAAACAGTTATGTCATTTTATAGATAAAAGTATCTTAAATAATGGCAATAGGAATGCAGAGAAGGCAGAGATCCCTAGTCACAAGTGTTCTGTGTGGTCTGATATGATAGAGAGAAAGGTCTGTAGATGCATGAGCAGAGAGGTTTCTTCTACACAGAAACTTCTCGCATGTATTCTCCCAGTAGTGTTAGATCTTGATTATGATGATAATCAACATTGGAAACAAAAAGGCTTGGGACATTAATGTCAATTTCAAACTTCTCCAGAAAGGAAGGAATAAAAATGTTTCATGTTTTTATAAGAGGGACATATTCCATCTCTTTAAACTAGAGCAGGGCTAACTCCCCTTCTTTCAGCTTTGTCTGGTTATGGAGGAAGGAAGCTTCCCTCAGCCCAATTTTGAAGTTATTTTTAGATTTATTCCTCCTTTCTCTTGTGGAAAATAAGAGTAACATAGGTTTATCAGACTTATTAATTAAGTCCCACAGCTTCTGAAGGAGAGAAAGCAGTGTCCTTTCCCACCACCATAAAAATAAAGTCATTAGGTAGTCATCAATCAAGCCCTTTCAATCAATGCCCTGCCCAGGCTGTAGGTCACACACTCAATCTTAAACACTTTAAAGAAAAGTATTTCACAGAATGTAGCTACCAACCAGAGACTAATCCTTACTTTATAAGAAAACAAATCTCACTTTCTACTTATGGCATATCCATCAAATCTGACAAAGCAAATTTAGCCTATCTCTCTTTCTCAAATGCTATTTGAAAATAGTTCTTTCCTTTTAGTCCCCAATTTACTGCTCTATGACATCATGTCTCTGAGATCTTTCTTCACTCTCTTCCAAACACAGAGGCCTTAGCTTTCTATCAGCAACAAGCATTCTTACCCTGTTTGTTTCCAAAAAATAAAATAAATATTTCCGGGCTTGGTTGAATAGTGAAACATTGGGCCATTTACATGAGTCATGCCTTTTAAAACATTCATTGAGAATTTAAAACTAAAAACCATGACAGAAGACAATGATTATTTCAAAACATCTATGGTTCTTACACCAGCATTAGATTTTCTAGATCCACTTCTTTATATATCTTCATCCCCAACACCAAATTTTCACAGGAGGGGAAAGAATGAATAAAGTGGGTTATAAGAGAAAGCTTTTGGGAACCAGACACCCATGTTTGTTTTCTATCATGTAGTATGAATCAAGACACTTAGAATCATCAGTGATTGAGAAATTTATTTTAAATGGCAGTGAAAATGAATTTTAAATGTTAAATTGTAGGACTCTTTCCTCATAAAGAAAAGATGTATTATCTGCCTCTGAGCTCATCTGAGAGATCAGTGCTTCAATTCTGTGCTGTTTATAAGATGTACCTAAATTTGAAAGAAATAAAAAAAAAACAGTTTGGCTTGATCGGATTTTCTTGTGGTGACTTAGATTTGGAAAGAATAGATTCTGCATTCAGGATATGGAAAGTTGCCTGTTACAGCAGCAAGAAACAAACCATCAAATGTGTTTAATGGATGACCTCTCCCCACCACCACTCACTATTTTTGAAAGATCATAGGTCTTTCTACAAGTGGCTTCTTGGCTGCACTTTTGAATCCTCTGGAGAACTTTTTAGAAACCCTGATGCCTTGGTTCAAGTCTCAGAGATTCTTAGAGTGCAAGAGGCATTCTCATATGCCACTGAGGTTGAGAATTTCTCCAGAACATGCTTTTACAATCTCCCTCATCAAGTTTCAGCCACCCAGCTGGGAAGTTACAGGATGCTTTGTGATTTAAGCAGCTACATTTGCCTCAGGTACCCTCAAATGACAAAAAAAAAAAAAAAAAAGGATTCCTGAGCAGAGTGTAGAAGGTGAACTCTGAGCCACTAGAAATCTATAGATCCAAGATGATGCAATTGCAAATATTAAAAGGAAGAAGAAGGATCAGTTAAGACAGAGAGGTAGAACTATCTTGGGGTCTCTCCTTCCTTTCAGCTTACTCTGGAAGTAAATGTATTCATGTCTTCCTTCAACTCCCAAAGGAAAGTGGGGAAGGACATTTAAAAAAGGGAATAGGTGTTTCTATTGCAGCTCAGTGGTAAGGAATCCAACTAGTATCCATGAGGATATGGGTTCAACCCCTGGCCTCGTTCAGTGGGTTAATGATCTGGTAATGCTGTGGCTGTGGTGTAGGCTAGAAGCTGTAGCTCCAATACAATTCCTAGCCTGGGAACCTTCATATGCTGCCAGGTGCAGCCCTAAAAAGCAATTAATTAATTAATTAAAAAGGGGTTAAAGCAGGTGCCAGGAACAGCTGGAGCAGAATGGAGCAACGGACACAATGCCCCTATAGCAGCTGAGAGGCCCCCTTCAGTAGTAAGAACTTCAGGAGGTTCAGGATCATGTCCCAGGGCCCTTGCTCCTGGGGGACTCAACTAGTCTCACTGGGGACCATGGCAGGTAAGCTCTTTCCTGGAAAGAGATCCCATCCCTGAATTCAGACTGACCTGGACTGTCAACAGAGAAACTCTGAGTCACACAAGATAGGAACCACAAATTTACCTCAACCCAATAAAAACTGAGGAAAAGTAAAAGAAAGATGACAGAAAACCAATTTGTACACTAGTCAGGATAGTTTTTGATATTTCTATTAAGGAAGCTTGGGAGTTCTTCCAACACTCCTTCCCTCAAAGCTTGAACCATCAATACCCTTGTTATAAAAATGCACGTGTTATGCAAATTGCCTTTGGAAAGTAAATGCAGTTTATAAAATTCTTTCTATCACTAGTCTTCTGAGACTTTACATACTTGAAAGCAAAATATCTTGCAAAAAAAGAAACTGGTATTTTTCTAACTCTATTACCAATTTTCCTAATTGCAGGTACTTCTGAAATTGGAATAATTTTGAGAGTCAAGTTGTAAGGCAGCATACTGTTTCTCAAGATCTGAAGAGAAACCCTTCTTTCACTTTGTATTAACAAGGATAAAAATGAGAGTGGATATGTATCTGTTCCTTTTTTCCTAACTCAGTCTTTAATACTTAAAGATTGTCATTGAGAATCTGTGTGCCATGCTCAGTGTTAACTTCAGGGATTATACTGAGAGGTAATATTTGGTCTTTATGAGAAACAGACAGGCCAGTGGGAGAAATAGACAGACACCACTAGGTGTGTAATAGGTTTATACTGAAGGTGTGAACAAAGTCATTTAGAGTATAAACTCAGAAACAACATAAGAAACAGGTAGGGGTGTGTGTGTGTCCCCAAGGTATCAATAATTTAGGAGAGAATGCTTACAATGAAATCTATTTATTTGTCTCCTTCCGCAAGAAATTTTAGCACATCTTACTTTTGTTTTAAGACTCACAGTTGTCCTGAAAATTAGAAGTCTGACCACCAGTGTGTGTTCACTTTCCCAAGATAGCTTTAAGAGACTAATAAGCTCCTATTAAGAGCATCTACTAAGACTGATGTCAGAAGCCTCAACCTAGATATAGCTGGTTAGTTTTCTGCTTCCTGGTAAGCATCAGCCAGCTGGTAAGTTTTGACTGTTACCTCCAGGTAAAACAGCACATAAGCTTATGTACTCTTTTTTTTTTTTTTTTTTTTTCTCTCTCTCTCTTTTTTCCTTTTCTGGGGCCACTTCCGCAGCATATAGAGGTCCCCAGGCTAGGGGTCTAATTGGAGCTACAGCTGTCGACCTACGCCACAGCCACAGCACTGCCGGATCCTTAACCCACTGAGCAAGGCCAGGGATCGAACCCTCAACCTCATGGTTCCTAGTTGGATTCTTTAGCCATTGAGTCACGATGGGAACTCCTTTTTTTGTTGCTGTTGTTTTAGCATATGTACTCTTAAACATGGTATCATCTTCCTTTCTTGTCTACTTCTCTTTTTTTAGTTCTATAATGATTTAAATTTTTTCCATTATAGCTCGTTTACAGTGTTCTGTCAATTTTCTACCGTAGAGCAAAGGGACCCAGTTACACATATGTGTATACATTCTCTTTTCTCACATTATCAAGCCCCATCATAAGTGACTAGATATAGTTCCCAGTTCAACAGGAAAGAAAATCATAAACCTGGAGAATAGACTTGTGGTTGCCAAGGGGGAGGGGGAGGGAGTGGGAAGGAATGGGAATTTGGGGTTAATAGATGCAAACTATTGCCTTTGCAATGGATAAGCAATGAGATCTGGCTGTATAGCACTGGGAACTATATCTTGTCTATTTCTTAATCACTGGTTTTAATAGGGTTCCTCAAATGGATACAAAATATATAAAACCTTTAAAACATGCAGTGTCTAATTTTCAAACACTTTAAGGCCACAGAACATTTTCTTCAAGCAAAACCTTATGAGGGAGGTAAATACATGAAGTAAATTAAAGCAGGGCTCCTGGGTAGAGGGGAAAGGTAGCTTAAAGCCTCATTTGCATGGATCCCCCCCCACACACCCGTTCTCTAGCTGCTGTTTCCTCTCTCTCTCAGGGGCCCACCTGAGGCTCTCCAAAGAGGCTTTGAGCTCCTTAAGACACATTTTGTAGCCAATTCTTCTAAGAAGAATAGAGTTATCATGCAACACATGCAGCAACATCTTTATGGTTAAGTATGACCGGAGTGGAGTGTCAGGCACAAATACAAGTCCCCAAAGGGGCTGAGTGGTGCACAAATTTAGCACATCCCTGAAACTTCTCGAACCCTTCCTCATCTCTACTATGATGTCCTTATATGAGTCATTTTAAGGATTAACAAGAAAGTAGCAAAGCTAATTTGCAAACTTAAAGCACTACTCAAGTATAAGAACTCCTGAAAATATGCGGCATTTTCCCTTAATTTAACTGCTGTGGAGTGAAAATGACTTTAGACCCTGAAAATTCTATGTTCCCATCCTGGCTCTGCAATTTGTCAAATATGTGACTTTGACTGAATCATTTCATTTTCCTAGACCCTCAGTTTCCTCATTTTTAAAAATGGAGGTAGTGATACCAAAACGGTATTATCGTGAATGTTAAATGACAGCAGGAAGTCCCCACCTCGCCTGATGCCTGGTACATTTAGACTCTAGATAAATGTTCATCAGATCCAAATGCCTTTATTAAAAAAAAAAAAAAGCCAAACCATTTCTCTTTAGTATGGATTTTACATCACAGCTCTGCACTGTAGCAAATACATTACCAATTGTCTCACCTGAAAAATAGTGCTATATAAATGCAAATTTACTCACCACAATCACACATACTCATCCACATATGCCTCCTCACATCTTTCTTTCATAAAAGCTATTATACCTACTCCTTTGCTCTGTCTAGCAACTGCCCCTAGAACTTAATGAGCAAAATTATTCATTTCTGAGCTTTTTCTCTTTTTGATAGAAAAAGCTCATTTGGTTAAAGGTGATTTGATGAAAGTTTACAGTCACATTAAAATGTAGAAATGATTATATTGAGTTCTTTGAAACTAAGAGAACAATTATTGTTTTCTTCTCTTGAATTATTATAAGAATATATTTTTTTCTGTTATACATATATGAGACATTTCTATATTTTTCCATATCTTATTGATAGTAAACCATTATAAGAATCTTAGAAAAAGGAACAAAGAAACCAAAGAAAGACCACCCTACTCTCTAGCTTTTCTTTTATTTGTTTGATGACTATTTTTGAAATCTTGAAATATGTGAAATACATATCTTGCCAAATCTTTATATGTTTTGTCACTTCCAATAAGAAATTAGATCTCACATCTGTTTCTGTTTTGAGAATACATCACTTAAAAAAAAAAAAACAGACGTGAAAATCAGAAAATGAAGGGATCAGAAATCTGTGCAGAGAATTTGAGTTGGAGGTTGGGAGGGTGGGGTTTTACAGCAGCTTCACGGTAAATCCTTGATCTGATCAAGTTTTAACTATCCCCAGCACTTCTCGCTGTCCTATTCAGGGTGTTTTAGTTGTAAGAACACCCAGTCTATCGCATCTGAGAAACTCACTGACTTTTCCAACGCAGAAGGAACTTGTTTAATAAGTTGCAGTCTCATGCCCCTCAAATTGTGTGACCTTAATTCTAATTCAGTTAAAATCAGTGATCTTTATTGAAAACTAACCTTGTTAGTTCCGGCTGAGAGAAGAGAGAATTCTTATTCCAGCCAAGTTAGAGAGGCCGAACTGCTGAGACAACACATGGACTTAGTGTAATTCATAGTTTCTGGGAAACAACTCTGATGCTCGTAATAAACCTAACATTAGGGAAACAGTACACTAAATGCTAGACAACACACCAGCAACAACAACAATTTCTGTATGAAACTGCAAAGGTGGAGTCAAATGAGAATACTCATAACATGTAGCAAAGTACATGCAATTTCTTGGCAGGGACTGTGTTGTACTGTACATGCACTGTTGCCTTTGGAATGATGTTCAGTGCAATTGTCATCATATGAAGGACACAAATCCTTTCTTTATTCATTCTTGGAGGAACTGGGGATGTAGGTAAGTGTGGGAATTATCTGTAGCCTTTAAGAAAACAAACTTTCCTGAAATCTACCTCCTCTACAGGGAAGTAAGGCATGCAGGAGTGAAATGGGATTTTGGCCGTCACTCCCCCAGTGATGACAATGGTCAACTTACCCCATCCCACCCACCACACTAAGGCTCCTTCTTTAAACACTACAGAATAGACTGCTGTGTTTGATTGTCTTTGGTTCCAGAACTTAGATTGGTCTCTTAATTCCAATGCCCATCTTTTTGAAAAAAGCAAAATAAGATGACTCAGCGTGATGTAAGTGGTATTTCTTTTTCAAAGATAAAACGGGATGACTATACACTGGTTGATTTCATTGTTGGCTTATTTATGCCTCGCAGCATCCTAAATAAGCAGGCAAAACCAGAGAGAATCGCTTTATCAATTCCAAATGCCCAGAATAGAGACTCTCACACATGGATCTGGTCATGTGTCCATCCAGTCCAGTTTTCCAATTGCTGCTGGAATGGGGGAGGTTCATCTCTGTGGACCTCACTACTCAGAGAAAGTGAGAAGAGTGTCTGGGGAGGCAGACCTTCTAAGACATGTCTACTACTTGTTAAATTGCCCGCAGGCTCTGCAGAGATCCTATTATTTATTTATAATCTACCCTCTCCCCAAATGAATTTCAAAGGGTGTAGAAAATGATCAGATGAGCAGAAAAGGACAATTAGAATTGTTTTTAAAATAGACTTTTATGAAATAATAATGAAATTCAAAGAGAAAAGAGATGACTCTTTCAAGCTCCCAGGTAATTAGTTAATGCAATTACATGTTAAATTACATCTGAGTTCCCCAGCAGCCAAGATAACAGGAAAACCTGATAGATGATAAAATTCTTTCTTGTCCAGAAAAAGAATTAATGAAAGGAAAAATATTTTTTCCAGGCAGTGAACTCCAAAAAGAATTCATAAATTAGGTTCTTACTGAAGAAATACCACATGAAATCACAGAAAATGACTTCTATTATAGTTTTATAAATCATTCTTCAAATGGATGTTTCCATTTCATTTCTGTGGAAGCTGAAGGAATAACATTAAACTTTAACTCAATAAACTTATGAGGGTAAAGATTAATGTGGTTCTGCCTGCAAATAACTGTGGGAATGCCTGATTTTTTATCAAAACTTACTCTGGGGTCTACACCACGGCTGAACTAGTCTGCAAAGATAGGCTGAGAAGTATGTAGTGATTCTCTGAACAAAGAGAAACCTAATATTACATCTTCCAATTATTATTATTTAATTTTTTATTATAGTTGATTTACATTGTTCTGTCAATTTCTGCTGTACAGCAACATGACCTAGTCACACACACACACACATATACATATTATTTTTCTCATTATTTTCTATCATGTTCTATCACAAGAGATTGGATATAGTTCCCTGTGCTATACAGGACCTCACTGTCTATGCATTCTAAATGTAACAGTTTGCATTTATTAACCCCGAACTCCCAGTCCATCCCAATCCCTCCTCCTCCCCCCTGGCAACCACAAGTCTGCAGTCCATGTCTGTGAGTTTATTTCTGTTCTGTAGCTAAGTTCATCTGCACCATATTTTATTTTATTTTGTTTTATTTTATTTTATTTATTTATTTATTTGCTTTTTAGGGCCACACTCACGGCATATGGAGGGTCCCAGGCTAGGAGCTGAAATGGAGCTGTAGCTGCCAAACTACTCCAGAACCACAGCAACACCAGATCCAAGCTGCATCTGCAACCTACACCACAGCTCACAGCAGTGCCAGATCCTTAACCCACTGAGCAAGGCCAGGGATTGAACCCACAACCTCATGGTTTCTAATCAGATTCATTTCCATGGGCCACAACAGGAACTCCTGTGCCATATTTTAGATTCCATAAGTGATATCATATGGTATCTGTTTTTCTCTTTCTTACTTCACTTAGTATGAGACTCTCTAGTTCCATCCATGTTGCTGCAAATGGCATTAGTTTGTCCTCTTGTATGGCTGAGTACTATTCCGTTGTGTACTATACCACATCTTAATCCATTCATCTGTTAATGGACAATCAGGTTGTTTCCATGTCTTGGCTATTGTGAATAGTGTTGTGATGAACATAGAGGTGCATGTATCTTTTTGAATTAGAGTTTTGTCTGGATATATACCCAGGAGTGAGATTGCAGGATCATATGGTAATTCTGTTCTATATTTAGTTTTCTGAGGAAGCTCCATATTGATTTCCATAGCGGTTGTATTAATTTACATTCCTACCAACAGTGAAGAAGGGTTCCCTTTTCTCCACACCCTCTCAAGCATTTGTTATTTGTAGCCTTGTTAATGATAGCCATTCTGACCAGTGTGAGATGGTACCTCACTGTAGTTTTGATTTGCATTTCTCTAATAATTAGTCATGTTGAACATTTTTTCATGTGCCTACTGGGCAACTACATGTCTTCATTGGAGAAATGTCTATTTAGGTCTTTTGCCCATTTTGCAGTTGGGTTGTTTGTTTTTTTTTTTTTTTTGCTTTCGAGTTGTATGAGTTTCTTGTATATTTTGGAGATTAAGCCCTTGTTTTTTTGCTTTTGGGTTGTAGGAGTTGCTTGTATATTTTGGAGATTAAGCCCTTATCACTTGCATCATTTGCAACATTTCCTCCCATTTCCTGTCTTCTCTTCTAATTTGGATACTTTTTATTTCTTTTGTTTGTTTGACTGCTGTGGCTAGGACTTCCAATACTATGTTGAATAACAGTGGTGAAAGTGGGCATCCTTGCCTTGTTCCAGATTTGAGTGGGAAGGCTTTTCTCCTTTGAGTATAATATTGGCTGTGGATTTGTCATAAATGCCTGCTATATGTTATGTTCCCTCTATACCCACTTTTGTAAGAGTTTTTATCATGAATGGATGTTGGATTTTGTCAAATGCTTTTTCTGCACCTATTGAGATGATTATGTGGTTTGGGACTTTTCTTTTGTTAATGTGGTGTATGATGTTGGTTGATTTGTGTACAATGAATCATCCTTGTGAACTTGGGATGAAGCCCACTTGGTTGTGGGGTATGATATTTTTATGTGCTGCTGGACTCAGCTAAAATTTTGTTGAGAATTTTTACATCTATATTCTTCAAAGATATTGGCCTATAATTTTCTTTTTTGGTAATATCTTTGTCGGTTTTGGTTTTAGGGTGATGGTAGGAATGTCTTTGGGAGTGTTCCTTCTTCAATCTTCTGTAAATGTTTAAGGATGGGTTTGAGTTCTTTGTATGTTTGGTAGAATTCTCCTGTGAAGACATTTGTCCTGGAATTTTGTTTGTAGGGAGTGTTTTTATTACATATTCAATTTCATTTCTAGTGTTGGGTCTGTTTAAACGCTCTACTTCTTGATTCAGTTTTGGTGTGCTGTAATTCTCTAGAAAGTTGTCCATTTTTTCTAAGTTGTCAAATTTGCTGGCATATAATTGTTCATAATATTCTCTTATGGTTTTTTGTATTTCTGCAGTATCATTGAGATTTTCCCTTTTTCATTTCTTATTTTGTGTATTTGGGGTCTCTCTTCTTGTTGTTGAGTCTGGCCAGAGGTTTGTCAATTTTGTTTACCGTTTCAAAGAAGCAGCACTTGGCTTTATTAGATTTTTTTGTTTGTTTTTTTTGAAACTGTATTTTATTGGTTTCCACTTTGATCTTTATATTTCCTTCCTTCTGCTGACTTTAGGTTTTCTTTGGTCTTCTTTTTCTAATTCTTCTAGGTGGTAGGTTAAGCTTTTTTTTTTTTTTTTTTTTTTTTTTTTTTTTGAGGAAGGCCTGTATCACTATGAATTTCCCTCTAAGAACTGCTTTTGCAGCATCCCATAAATCTTGAATGGTTGTCTTTTCATTATCATTTGTCTCAAGGTATTTTTTAACATCCCTTTTGATTTTCTTGTTGATCCATTGGTTTTTTTAGTAGCGTACTACTTAGTGTCCATGTAGTCAGCTTTTTCTCATTTCTTTTCCTGTGCTTGATTTCTAGTTTCATGCCACTATGGTCAGAGAAGATGCTTGAAATAATTTCTATACTCTTTAATTTGTTGAGGTTAGTTTTATTCCCTGGTATGTGGTCAATCCTTGAGAATATTCCACGTTTACTTGAAAAGAATGTAATGTCTTGAAAATATTAAGTCTAACAGTTCTACTGTGTCATTAAAGACCTTTGTTGCCTTATTGATTTTCTGTCTAGAGGATCTGTCCATTGATATGAGTGAGGTTTTAAAATCTCATATTATTATTGTATTCCCATCATTTTCTCCTTTTATTTCTTTTAGTATTATATGTATTTGGGTGTTTCTATGTTAGAGGCATATATATTGGCAGGTATAATATCCTCTTCTTGAATTGATCCTTTTATCATTAAATAGTGTCCCTCTTTCTCTTTCTTTATAGGCTTTGTTTTAAAGTCTATTTTGTGTAATATGAGTATTGCAATTCCTGCTTTCTTGTCATTTCCATTCACATGAAATATCTTTTTCCATCCCTTCATTTTCAATTTATATGTCTCCTTTGCCCTAAGCTACATTTCTTACAGGCAGCATACTGTAGGCTCTTGTTTTTTTTTTTCATCCAGTCCCCACTCTATGTTTTTTTTTTTTTTATTGCAGCATTCAGTCCATTAACATTTAAGGTACTTATTGATAAATATGCATTTATTTTCATTTTAAACCTTGTTTTCCAGTTGATTCTATGTTTATCCTTTGTTCCTTTCTTTTTTTGGTTGGATGATTTCCTTTTATTTTATGCTCATGTCCTCTTCTTTTTAGTTCTTATGAATGTATTTTTTTGGTATTGATTTGTGGTTGTCCTTTTTTTCAAGTATGTTAACCCCTTCCTATATCTTCTTGTTTTAGCCTGATAGTCATATGGGCTCAAACACATTCTTTAAATATATATATATATATATATATATATATATATATATTCTTACTTTCCTTCCCCACATTTTATGATTTTGATGTCCTTTTTCACATCTTCATGTTTATCCTTTTACTGTTCCTTGTGTTTATTGTCACTTTTACAAACAGGTTTTTTATTGTTCTTTTAGATCTGTATATGGACTTATTTAAGTGATTATTTTCCAGTTGTGGTTTTCTCCATCCTTTATCTTCTTATCCCTTTCCAATTTACAGGAGACTTACATATTTCTTTTAAAATGGGTTTAGTATTGTTGTACTCTTTTAGTGTTTATTTGTTGGAGAATTTTTTTTTCTTTTGTCTTTTTAGAGCTGCACTCATGGCATATGGAGGTTCCCAGGCTAGGGGTCGAATTGGAACCAAATCCAAGCCATGTCTGTGACCTGCACCAACACCACAACTAATGGCAATGCTGGATCCTTAACCCACTGAGCAAGGCCAGGGACTGAACCAAATCCTCATGGATGCTAGTCAAGTTCATTAACCACTGAGCCATGACAGGGAGTCCTATTTGTTGGAGAAATTCTTTATTTCTCCTTCTATTTTAAATGATAATCTTGCTGGTAGAGTATTCTAGACCACAAATTTTTCCCTTTTAGAACTTCAAATATATCTTTCAACTCTCTTCTGGCCTGTAGTGTTTCTGTAGAGAAATCAACTGATAAGTCTTATGGGGGTTCCCTTATAACTAACTCTTTGTTTTTCTCTTGATGCCTTTAGAATCCTCTCCTTATCTTTAATTTTGCCATTTTTATTGTAATATGTCTTGCTGTGAGTGTATTTAGGTTCAACTTGTTTGGGGCCCTCTGTGCTTCCTGTATCTTGATATTTATTTCCTTTAGATTTGGAAAGTTTTCAGCCATAATTTCTTCAAATGTATTTTCAATCCCCCCCCCCTTTTTTTTCTTCACCTTCTGGAATCCCTATTATGCATAGATTGGCCAGCTTTACATTATCCCATAAATCTCTTATATTGCTTTCATTACTTTTCATTTGGTTTTCTGTCTGATGTCTTGATTGGGTGATTTCCATTATTCTAACTTTCAAGTCACTAACTCATAACTCTGTATTTTTCATTCTGGTCTTCAGTGCCTTTAACTCAGCTTGCATCTCTGCAAATGAATGTCTAATTTTTCTTGGTCCCTCCTTATATTTTCTAGTTCATTTCTGAAGTAATCTGCATTACTGTTCATATCCACTCTTAATTCCTTCAGCTTTTCACTATCTCCTTTTTGAACTTGGTGTCTGTTAGACTGCAGAGGTCTCTTTCATTGTTTGCTCCTTCAGGGGAATTATCCTGTTCTTTTAACTGGAAATGGTTCCTGGCCTTCTCCATTTTGCTTATAATTTTCTTATTTTGTGAGTTTAGGGAAGACAACTACTAGAGTCTTGGTGGGCTATTTATATGCAAAAGCACCCCTGGGTAGTTTGTGAGGTTTTTTATGATTATGATTATGATTATGATTATTATTGGTGTGGGGGCTGCTTTTGATTTGGATGTTTGCTGTCTCTTTCCTCAGTGTGTGCAGGCTATTATCCTCTTGATAGGAGGTGTGATGTTATAAGGCCTGTGCTTGCTTCCAAGATGGAGGCAATGGCTACTAACCAGTGCCTGGTTGCTGGGCCCTTGACAGTGGTGAGGAATTGTGGGGAGGTGGTGCAGGCTGCTCTTGGCTGCAGGGCCCTGGGAAGTGGCAGTGTCCCTCAGGAAGGTGTGTAGGCAGAGACCCGGGCCTTTAGCAGAAGCAACAGCAGGGTATGTGTGTTCCCAGGGGATTGCGGGCAACACGTGACTTGGTTGCAGTGCCTTCCTCTGTGGTGATCCCAGAGGAGACTGGGGCTGTGGTAGTGCCTGTTCATGGATCCCTAGTGGTGGTGGGCCCCACCTGCTCAGGAGTCTGAGATGCCTGTGATGGTTTGTCTCCCACTGCCCACAGCCCATGCAAGAGGTGCCCCACCACCTGAGAGCTCACATATGTTTGGAGAAAGATAATCCTATGGCAGCCCCACCCCAACTCCTCTTGACCTCCCCAACAATGGTGCCTTGCCTCTCCTGTGCCCCCGAGCCTCCTCCCGTGCTCCCTCAGCTGTGGCACTCAGCTCCCTAGCCCATGGTGCACTGCTCCCTAGCCCCTCAGGCTGGCTCCACATAGCCAACTCTAGTCCTCTCCCCAGAACTGACCTCTAAAGGCTGAGTCTCAGTGCCCAGTCCCCATCTGAGTATCTCAGGCTGTGGTATCCAAGGGCAGAGGTACACGTGGTCTGCGCAGCTCTCTTTCTGCTTTGCCCTCCTCAGTCTGTCTGCTGCACTTTTCTCTGAGGCTGTGACATTCTCCTCCTGGGACTGTAGCCTCCCAGGGATGTGAGTTCCTTTCCTGTTTCACAGTTCCTTCTCATAAGTGCTGGTCCCATCCTGATTCCTTTTTTTCTTTTCTTTTTTTTCCTTCTCTCTTTTTATTTTTCTTCCTTTTGTTCTACCCAGATATGTGGAGGGTTTCTTGCCCTTTTTGTAGATTTAAGGTCCTTCTGATAGCATTCAGTAGATGTTTTGAGCCAGTTATTCTATATGTAGATTTTTTTTTTTAATGTGTTTGTGGGAGAAGGTGAGCTTATGTCTTACTCCTCCACTATATTGATTCCACTTCCCCCAGTTATTTTTATTTTTTTTTTTTGTTTTTAATTTTTTTTTTTGTCTTTTTGCCCTTTCTAGGGCTGCACCCACGGCATGTGGAGGTTCCCAGGCTAGAGTCCAATCAGAGCTGCAGCCGTCGGCCTATGCCAGAGCCACAGCAATGTGGGATCTGAGCCGCGTCTGCAACTTACACCACAGCTCATGGCAACGCCGGATCCCCAACCCACTGTGCAAGGCCAGGGATTGAACCCCCAACCTCATGGTTCCTAGTTGGATTTGTTAACCACTGTGCCACGATGGGAACTCCCCCTAGTTATGTTTAAACACTATCTTTATTATGGAAGTAAGCAACAACGATAGATAATTAGAAAAGAATTACAACTTCATATTGCCAGCACCCAGTGATCACTATTATAAATTCTTAGGCATATTGTTCCAGATATTTCTGAAAGTATTTTTTTTCTTTTTTCTTTTTCATCAAACTGCTTTTTTCCCCAAATTACTAATCTCCATCTTTCCCTCCCCACCTTTTTCTTTCTTTCTTTTTTTTTTTTTTTCTTTTTTTTTTTTCTTTTTAGGGCTGCGTCTAAGGCATTTGCATGTTCCCAGGCTAGGGGTTGAATCAGAGCTGCAGCTGCTGGCCTACACCACAGCCAGAGCAACACCAGATCTGAGCTGCATCTGCGACCTACACCACAGCTTGCAGCAATGCCAAATATTTAACACACTGGGTGAGGCCGGGGATCACACACACATCCTCATGGATACTAGTCTGATTCTTAACCTACTAAGCCACAATGGGAACTCCTCCATCTTTCCCTTTTAATAAATTTTAATTTCAGCTAATATTGAGACCACATTCAAATTTACCCAACTGTCTCTAAAACACTTTTATAGCTGTTTTGTCCAAACCAGGATCCAAGCAGATTCATCTCATCTGCTTTTTAGGGTCCTTACTTCTCTTATTCAAGCATAATCTTTTTATTTTGGCCTCAGTTTGTTGAAGGGGCAGGACCAGTAGTCCTAAAAATGTCTCACTTTCTAGGTTTACCTGGTTATTTAAATAATCTAGTTGGGGATAGGGAGGATGTAAAAAATCCAAACACCCAGTTGCCTTCTCCTATGGTCCTGGTTTAGGCCTTAGAGAGACGTGGTGTGCATGTTTGTCTACTGCTCAGGAAGATTCTAAATAAGAGATGAGTTAGTCTGGGCACTGGCTGTCAGGGGGTGTGTCCCCCTCATGAGTTTGTTATTAGGAAATTGTAGTCAGAGGAAAGGAGGTGGGCAGCAGGCAGTGGGCCTGGACTGAAGCAGCAAGTAAGTAAGTGGAGAGCTGCTCACTGCTTGAAGCATGTATCTCAGAAAATGTGAGTCAGTAGCTGTGCTTACCAGGGTCTGGCTTTTAGTACTAACCCTTTCAATGGAGCAATTAGCCCATGTGAGGGCAAAGTCACATGACACTGGTCCTGGGAAAGGAAGGAACACCCCTCTCTGCCTGTGTTAATGCTTGCATTTCATAGTGACCTTTTCACAAAGTGATGTTTCATTCAAGGGTGGTAACTAATTCATCTCTGAATCTGCTATTTCTGGCACAGTCCTTGGTACATTAAGGGGCAGACTTTGGGGAGTGTCTGCCATCTTTAACACATAATCAAGAGCAGCTATTTAGTATTGACTTAGACTCATACAGGAAGGGCCCCTTCTGGGAAGGGCTCTACTTTGGCTTCCCACAGTCATGCCTCTCCCAGCAGGGTGAGGCTTCTGATGAGGCTGGGAGGCATGTCCACCCAGGGCTGTCTCTTATTTCTCGAGGATGTTGTAGATACATGGACTCTGGAATTCACTGCACAGATGGCCCCAAGTAGTTTTGGAAGGCCTGAACTGACTTCTCTGAAGTTCTGATCTCCTGGAAGCCCCCCTGAGCTAACCATGTATACACAACTGGAGCCTGGCCATAGGATATTTGTTTGTAGGGATGGTGGATGGTGTTTGGACCAGAGAGCTAGGCTGTCCACATGGAAACTCCTGAGACAACGTGAGATTTGGGAGAGAGCTGGGCTCAAAAGAGAAGTGGGACCAGTATGTGGGGAGAGGAGGACAGAACCTGGACCAACGTCCCCTTCACCTCCACATTCTAGCTGGGAACTCTGAGGAGTCTCAAGAGTTCTAAGTTCTAATCAGGCCTTCCAGCTTGTTCTCAAGGTTCATTTGTTAAGGTATGATATTTTATTTAAGAGTATTTTGATGTTTCATGTTTAAGTATTTAGACAAATGATATAGGGATTCCATTTGTCCTCTTGCCCCAGAGCTGAAATCACTAAGGGTGAGCCTGGCACTACTTCTTCTTGCTGAAGGAAGCACTCTTTAGAGACCATTGGGTTTTATTGTTCTATTTTAGCATCAAGTGTTCTGAGAGTCAACTAATTTTCTATTCCTGACCGAGAAGAGCATGAGCCTCAGAAGTCAACTGAATTCAGGGGATCCTTCACAGCTCCCATGTTCCTCTCTGAGATCATCATTATGGGCCCATTAGTAAACCAATCTTCTGTCTGAGAAGTAGCTCATGGTTGATCCAGACTCCCCCTGCTTCTCTTGCTCAACTTTAAACTGCATACTACTCTTTTCCACTTCTACCAGGATAGTATCAAGAGAAATATAAATAAAATGAATATTCATTTTACTGAGTTAATAAACCTTGTAATAGACAAGTATTGGAAGCACGAAGATGTTATCTTGTTTTTATTATTGCTGCTATTATGAATCTATTTCAATGTTTTTACTCTCCATTAAAAGCTATAGCCAAAAGCAGACTTAAGACTGATTTGGGGAGAAACATCAAACAGCTAATATGCATCAAATGAATGTTTAGGAAATCATACGCTAGAGAAATGCTTTTGCAAAGAAGAATGGGGAAAATGAATACTTCTATCTTGTCAGCTATGCTGTTATTGAAAGAAAAATGAAATATTCTTACTTCCATAAGCAAAGTTTTTTTTCAACTCAAATTACACATCTCAGCCATATCAGAGACACTTCCTGTTATAATAATTTTGTAAGGAAAAAAGATCATGTGCCAGCAAAATTCAATCCTTAGTTTGAAATGTATTTATACAATATAAGTGAGGTCAGAACAAAATGATTCAGGGAATGGAGGGAAAGTTTCCTTTGAAGTGTTCTGAGAATAAAAGAAGCCCCAGTAACCAGATGGAAGTGCCATTTGCTTTGTGTTTTCCATTTCTCTCCTTCTTTCTCTCTCCTAAGACAAACTGTCACAGTGGTCCTCATACCTTTTTTTTTTTTATAGGAAGACTGGTAACTGAAAACATCCGAACCTTGGGAACCTGATCCCCGTTACCAATTCTACATTTCCAAAAGGGCATTTAAAGACATCATTGTTTGTTCCCAGTGACTCGTTAATTGCATTTTGATTTGGTAATTGCAAACAGATCTTACTCTCTCAGTTTTTCTATAAGCATAACAATCTTTAAAATGATGGATCTCGAGTTATACTCACAAATTCTCAAAGAGGTTTATATTAGACTCTCAAATGATATCCTGGTCTTCCATTGTTAATGTTAGATCTAGACTTTTTTCCCCTTTAATTCATAACAGTAGTCATTATTGATTCAATGTTGATTTGGTCTGTTGGGAAATTTCTCAAAAATGGTGGCAGAAAAGACCACAAAAATGCTCATATTATCTTGTTTCACACTATGGATTATTTACATTTTCATGCATTCTAGACCTAGGGAAAGAAAGGATATCCACAAGAAATGGAAATATTTTCTTCCTGAATTGGAAAGATCAGGGAATTGTGAGCTGTCTTTTGGAACTCTACTTCATTTAAGAGGGCAACTTTGGTCACTGTATATATACTATCACTGAAATGGAGATAAAAATTACTAGTCATATTAGTAGGCTTCTGAGGAAAATGAAATCAATGCTAAAAAGTGAAGGGGCTCTACCCAGAAATAATAACAATGAACTACTGATGGATCTTCAAAGTGGATGAAGCTCAGACATTTTGCTGAGCTAAGAGGCTAGACTTAAAAGTCTACATACTCTATAAGTCATTATATAAAGTTCATGAAGACATAAAATAATCTATGGTACCCAAGTCAGAATAGTGGTTATCTCAGGGGATAAGGGCTGGACATGCCTGGGAAGGGCATGAAGGCTGAGGTATGGGATTGTTTTTAATTTGATCTAGGTTACAGTTATCCAGATATGTACATAAATAAAATGTCACCAAGGTGCAGAACCTTAGAATTCACTTGACTGTATGAATGTTTGACTTCAATTTAAAAATGAAGAGAGGAAGAGCTAATTTCAATTAGTCTCCTTTCTATAGATCCTGCTCTACTTCCTTTAGGTTCTTTCATCTCCTTTTCTCTCAACTTTTTTTTGTTCCTCTCTTCATATCTTACACCTTATTAAATTTGGCTTGAATTCAAACCAAATCCAAAATTTCTTTAAGAATACAAGTATAAAAAAAGATAAAATTTGCTACCTTTTATCACTTTATAAGTTACAAAACCTTTCCATATTCATTATCTCATCCAATCATGAAATAACACTATAAAGTATATACTCATGTGCTCATTTAACAGAAGAAAAGTCCCAGCTTAGAAAGTTAAAATAAAAAAATTTGCAGAGTCAGTAAGTGGTAGATTTATGATTCATTCAGGAGATCTATGAACTTGGGAAAACCAATTTAAATCTTCATTTTATAACTTCTAACTAAGCATTTCTTTCCATTTTAAATGTATTCACCAAGTTTCTATAGTATTCATAGTTGTTGTGGCCATCACTGTTTTAGCTTGGGCTGCCAGAACAGAATACCATTGCTTTACAATGAAAGCTAAGAAACTCTGCTTCAGACCTGTGCTTTTTTTCACTATGTGATCATTTCACAATGTTTAGGAATAACAGGAACACATTTATGAAAACTCTGCTTGAAAGTGACATAAAAATTCATATTCTATATTTTTCATTTTACCCAGCTACTGTCAAGAAACTGAATGAAATCTTTACAGTGTTTTCTCCTAGGTCTCTACAATGCCAAGATCCACCCAAGCCAATTATATCCCATGTTACAACCTCCCTGCATGGTAGCTGGAGGTGCACAGCACAAGTTTTGTTTGTCTTAGTGTCTAATATTAGTCACAGTAACTAAATAAAAGTAGTATCTTCGGCCTGAATTAGGCATAGCTCTTTTGCGAGCTAAATGGTATCAACTCTGACTTCCTAGAAATGGCAAGGTATAGTTTATTATCAGCCTAGGATTGCAGACACTATACACAAAGAGTCTTGGCATCTGTGCTGAGGGGTGTGGTACCGTCAACAGATCGGGGTTCTATCAATACAATGCAGAATCATGTGATTAGGTAAGCAAGTTTGACATCATTGCCATCTCTTAAATATTAGTGCAACAAATAATAATAATGTGATTATTACGTATCTTTTAATGTAGGAAATGAAAAACACTATTTTTTAAATGAATCAAATGCTCTTGCCCCAATTATATATAGGATGGAAATGAAAACAGAAGTGGTCAATCTGTTTATATAAAAGTGTCTAAAAATATCTAAAAATAAAGGTGACAGAACTAGCAGAAGGAGCCCCCAAACCTAATTCCACATTGCTTTCCTTTCACTTTATTGAATTAAAAAGTAATTACAAGTATTGGGCACTTGCAAATGATTAAAATACATTTACACTGAAACACTGCCTTAAAAATAAAACCACAAGTGTGTTGCCAAATCCAGAACTAAATTATTCCCTTATTTTTCATGCTAGTGAAGTATAATGATTAAGTGTGAAGTTTGAAGCATTATTAAGTCCTAGTTCAATCACTTCCTAGGTATGTCACTCTGAACAAGTTTCTTAACCTCTCTGGGTCTCAATTTTCTCACTCTAAATTAAAGATAGTATTGCTACCCCTCTTTAAATACAGAACTACATATGACCCAGAAATCCAACTCTTGGGCATATATCCAGACAAAACTTTCCTTAAAAAAGATACATGTACCCATATGTTCATTGCAGCACTATTTGCAATTGCCAAGACATGGAAACAACCTAAATGTCTATCAACAGATGAATGGATTAAGAAGATGTGGTATATCTATACAATGGAATACTACTCAGCCACAAAAAGAACAAAATAATGCCATTTGCAGCAACATGGATGGAACTAGAGACTCTCATACTAAGTGAAGTAAGTCAGAAGGAGAAAGACAAATATCGTATGATATCACTTATATCTGGGAATCTAATGTACGGCACAAATGAAACTTTCCACAGAAAAGAAAATCATGGACTTGGATAATAGACTTGTGGTTGCCAAGGGGGAGGGGGAGGGATGGAATGGATTGGGAGTCTGGGGTTAATAGATGCAAACTATTGCATTTGGAGTTGATGAGGAATGAGATCCTGCTGTATAGCACTGGGAACTATATCTAGTCACTTGGGATGGAACATGATGGAGGATAATGTGAGAAAAAGAATGTGTGTATGTGTGTGTGTGTGTGTATGTGTGTGTGTGAGTGACTGGGTCACTTTGCTGTACAGTAGAAAATTGACAACACTATAAACCAACTACAATGGAAAATATAAAAATCATTAAATAAATAAAATTTAAAAAAATATTACTACCCCTCTTAAAATATTGCAAACATTGCTCATTGTAAACCACTCAAACCTTTGGAAAACAGATAAGGCTAACAATTATGTTTAAATTTGGTTCTACATATAAATTGAGAAATTTCTATGGAGTCTTTTATAATAATTCATCCTTTTAAACAGAGGGCCAGATGGCTAAAATTAGGTTCTTAATGCAATGATTAAAATAGAAATATTTGATTTCTACAAGGTAAGTCATTTACAAAAGTCTTTGAAAACTTGATCACTTCCCACTATTCAAAACAAATGTTTTTTAAATTTTATAATGATTTTTATTTTTTTACATTATAGCTGGTTTACAGCATTCTGTCAGTTTTCTACTCTACAGCAAGGTGACCCAGTCACACATACATGTATACACTCTTTTTTCTCACATTAGGAGTGACAAGTAACTAGAAAGAACATTGTAAATCAGCTATAATGGGAAAAATAAAAATCATTATTAAAAAAAAAGGAGTGACCAGTAACCGAAATACATGATCTACTCTCTCTATATAAGAAATCATTTAGTCATCTTGAGTATTACAAGTATAATCACCTTGCCCACTGAATTTTTGACAGCCAAAAAGATGTCCTCCAAGGACCAACCACAAATCCTCAGTGGCACAAAATTATCATCGACTGCTCACGCATCTCAAACCTGTAGCTATGCATCTCTGTGCTGTGATCTAGGCAGGGTTCTCTTGCACGTCTGGGGTTGGCGAGCTGGTGGTTGATGTAACAGCTACGGCTAGGATGACTTGGATGACTCAGTTCTGTTCCACATGGATCTTATCATCCCGGTGAGCTCAGATGTGTTGTTGTCATGGTGATGGCAGAGGGCAAAAACACAAGCATAAGTGTGCAAACACCTTTCCAAGTTTCTGTTTTGTCATATCTTCTAAATCCTACCAGCCAAAGTGAGTCACATGGTCAAAGGTCTGAATCAAGAAGCAAGTATATATATACTTACCCTCCAGATGCAAAGTCACAAGGCAAAGGACAGGGACTGAAGGAAGGGTGATGACCCCAGACCATTAATGCTACCAGTTTACCACATCCTAGTACATGTAGACCATTGCCACAGAGTCTACCAGCTAATACAATTCACAACTTAGGTCAGTAACTTTCATGCATCATAATATATTAATGTACGCATGCTTTGCCCTTTAAATGCCACAATTTACCACCCCTCCCTTTTCTTCATTAATCAATTTCTCTCACAAGTTGTCTCACCAAAATTACTGCTTCCATTTCTCCTTTTCTTCTGCAATATAAACACTATTGCTAAGAAAATAATATATATATATATTTTCTGTAGTATAGTGTGCCACTGTTGGCTACAACTGAAACGTCAAGTTTAGGTACACGTAAAACCCAAATTTATGATGACTATCTAAGGGCAAATATATCTTCTGTAGGTTTTCACTGTTAAGAAAAAGAGCTGTGATTGATGGTTTAAACTTGTCTCTCCTGGTCACAATTGTTGTGGATATTTATATTCTTCTATAAATACTTAAATCTGCCTAGAACCTGGTCCACAGCAAACTTTTGTAACATTGCCATGTCTTGTGTTCATGATAACCTCACTAGCAACACCTTCACTTGTAAATACATCAATGATACAGCTCCTTGTGCTCATGGCATATTCTAGCCAGCAGTTTTTACTATTTCCCTCCACATGGGTTTTCAAAAGTAAGTCAAGAATGTCTGCATTCTCTAAACCTTACATCATGTCCTTTCACACTTAGCATTTGTGACATTCCTAGTGACTTTATGATGAAGATGCTCACAGTAAAGTCATGAAGGAGGTATTGATAACTGCTTTGAACTTCGTTCCAGTGTTGGAATATGAGGATGGTTTTGAAATTGGTGTTTTCCCTGAGAATAACCTTTTTTCCTCTTCTTGCAACTTTAGAGCCCATTTAGATCTTTTATTTTCAGTCCTTGGTACAGCATTAATCTATCATAGCTCACTAAAAATACATCTGTCTCTAAGAAACCTCTTTCAGAGGAAGAGTGTTGATAGTAAAAGCCAAGTTTTCCAGAAATACTAAGTGTGTATGTCCACATTACAGACCTGTATAAAGAATCAGAGTATCATACTCTTGGTTAGAGTTTAAAATGCTACAAGCTAATGATAGGAAACAAGATATGACATTTGAGAGCCTTTGTTCTTTTTTGACTTTTCCATTTATTTCACTTTGCTCTCATTGCTGTCTGCAGTAAATACTTAATATTTTATGTATTAGTCTGGAGGAAATATGTCGGTTCTATTTGTACCTACTCCCTTCCTTGCTAAATCTTTTTTTTTTTTTTTTTTCTGTTTCCTTATAAAGGTCACGGTTCTTCCATTCTTCTATGGTATATACTTCTTTAATACTTTGTGTCCTATGATTCTTGAAAAAAAAACTCTTTGATGTTTTTTCTTTTCTGTCTTTAGGCTGCCATGGAAAGTAGCCATATTGACTTATGTAAAGTTAGTTCTTACTCTTTCTGTTTTGGAGAAACTCAATTCAAAGATTCATTGGCTGCACAGACAAAGACAAAAAAAGTGTTCTATGTTATGTCTAATTTATATGTGTGGCACTTACTTCATTTACCTCATATTTAGTTTTGTTGTAAAATGGTCTGCCTGGAGTTCCTGCTGTGGCTCAGAGGGTTAGGAACCCATCTAGTATCCGTTAGGATGTGGGTTCAATCCTTGGCCTCACTCAGTGAGTTAAGGATCCAGCATTGGCATGAACTGTGGCAAAGATTACAGATGTGGCTCGGATCTGGCATTGCTTTGGCTGTGGCGTAGGCCAGCAGCTGTAGCTCCAATTCTACCCCTAGCAGAGGAAAATCCATATGCCAAAAGTACAGTCCTAAAAAGAAAAAAGAAAAAAATGGTCTGCCTGCTAAAAGAAATGTTTTAATAAAGGATGGCTTTGGAAGACAATTAGCAGCAGTTCTAGGTAGATACAGTGAAATCTTTGCTTAAAAGACTTCAGAAACTCAAAACAAAACGGTAAGTGGACAATGTTAAGGGTGGGGTTGATGGCTAAGGGGGGTTACCAGCTATTTGCTTTTGCTTCTGAAGGGTCAAGGGTCCTAGCTCAGAACACTGGCTCTCCTAACAAATAAAAAGAGAAGTATATAAAATTTCAAAATAAGCTATGACGTCTGTGCTACAGATAAAAAACATTTTGGATGGGTGTATAAATTAGTATAAACTTTCTGTTCAAATTTCTAACCATTCCTTGATATATCTATTATCTGCTTCTGTATGCTAACTTGATAGTTTCATATTTGTCTACTTAGGCTTTACTCTTTTTTGAAATAATAAATGAGCTTTAACTTTTTCTTAGAATAACAGTAATTTATGTTCAGTGTAGCAATCTGGGGTATTTAAAATAAAATATTAAAATAAACTTGGGGTATTCAGAGTAAAATAATAAAATAAAAATTAGCATAATTCTACCAAGAGTGAGTCACAGTAGTATTTTAATTATTTCCTTTCAGTCTCTTTCCATTTCTAACTATATGACACATGAATGCCTCCGATTCAACCAAAATTGAAATTACTCTCTACTGAGTGCCTATTAAATGTCAGGCATTAATTGAACAAAATTAAGTCTGTGTCCTATTTATCCTTACAGTCATGGCAGAGAAGCAAATAGATAAAAAAAAAAAAAAATCTATGTGTCATCTTTTCTCCCAAACCTACTCCTCTTCATTTTGGAAGACACTTGAGGATCTTTCCTTTCTCATACGTTTTATCCCATTATCCCTCCAGCTCAAGAGATTTACCTCCTTAGCAGCTCCTGATATTTGATATCGCCTACCCCCGCCCCATTTGGTTCAAACTTCTTTGGCTTTTGTCTAAACTATGAAAATGATCTCTAAATATGCTCCATTTCTCCAGAATGTGCTTCCTAGAGTACAAACTGATCTTATTACTTCCCACCTCTATATCAAGTTTTTGTTTTGTTTTTTAATTAGAAAATGCTGCAACTCTAGGACTACTTAGATCTTTGATTATAAGACACAAATAGGACAGAAGAAATGTCTCTTCTATGGTTTTTGCTACTCAATAATGTCAGGACAAATGCGTAGGAATAGAGAAGTTTTGGAAGGAGCTAGGGTTTTTTTTTTTTTTTTTGGTAGTCTTATCTTTTCTGCTATTATTAGTCCACAATATTCTTCTTCTGTGTAAATTATCTGAGAAAAAAATGTGAAATTGGAGTTAATAAATTAATCAGGAGAGAAATAAATTTAAAGTGTGCAGTTTAGAATAAATAAGGGGAAGAGATCACAAAACATCAAATCAAAAAGTAAGACATAACACGCGGGACTTAATAAAGGTAGAACAAATGGCCAGGGTTTAGACTATGAAAATAATCTAATCTATGCTATGAAGAACCAAATGGAATAATCATAACTTTTATAAAAGAAGTTTTAAAATCATGTAGAGTAAATTCCTCAGAGTGGACTATTCTTTTCCTCAACTAAAATTTGTTACCTTTTTCAATATGAAGTATAGATTCAAAGATATCTACATATTCCCACTTAAGCAATAACAAAGTTTTGCAAACTTGAAAGAAAGAAAGGGCACTGGATTACCCAACTCAGAGGAGGGTGCATCAGACTGGAGTCAGAAAATATGGGTTCAAATCTTGACTCTGTAACTTACCAGCTGTGAGTCTGAATGAGTTAATTACTCTGACTGCCAACACCTCCATATGGAAAATAAGAACAGTAATACCTTATCTTACAGAAGTGCTAAAAGGTTTGGAAATGCTACATGGCAAATATAGCATTTTTGCTATATCTGGCTCAACTTCTTGGCACTTTTCTCCATAAATGTTAAGTATTGTTAGGATTCCTAGAATCATCTGAAAACTCTAGAATCAAGGCAAAAAAATCCTGTGCCAAAACCAAAGCAATCATGCGGTTTGGGCTAAATTACATTTTATAACTAAAGAAAGAGATGTTATCAGAGAATTCTAGGTAGAAATTACTATGTTATAAATACTTTAAATTAATTATTAAAGCCCTCACATAATATGTTCTTTGGAGGAGAAATACAATCTTCAGCATTCATCCTGTTAAATGCTACTACCACTTTTCTGCTTTGGGAAGTAGGTTGCTGAAAGAAGCCCTGAGAGAAAAGCCTGAAGTACCTATTTCATTGGAGAATAGGCCAGACACTGGTATTTGAAAGACCCTTGCTTAAGTGTTGAAAGCATGGGCTTCAGGGATTCATGCTTGCTATAGTAGTTTAGGTCACTTAGAGTTGTTTTGCAACCTGAATTTTGGCAGAACTATACCTTTCAACTTCACTCAAAGGCCCAGAGAGAGAAAAAAAAAAGAAAACCTATTTTAACCAAATGAGAGAGAGGGAAGAAAACATGTTTCCCAGTAAACACTGAGTGAACAGACAAGTGTTTGTGACGAATCTACTAACTCATGGCTCATCCAAAAATTGTGTCAGAACACCAGGTATTTAGTTTCCAAAACATCTTGTACTTGGCTTCTCTACCTTTAATAAACATGATGGAGCCAACATGAAATCCAGAAGGGTAACGTGTGCATAGAACCATTAGTTTTGTGTCAAACTAGCTGGAAGAGAACAGGGTTGACTTGAAGTGTTCTTTTAGGATGTTAATTCCCCAAGAATCTCTTAGCCTTTCCTTGCTTAGTGAGTGAAACAAAACCCAGTACTACTCTTCATGGCCAGCTCATAGCTCTGGTCCCTAGGGGACTATGCTGGCCAAGACCAGTAATGATGCTGAGTACACGTCTACCTTCCTGTGGCTTTAGCTACTCATTTTAGAATTGAAATCTGAGGGAACTTTGGAGAAAAAGATAGAACTGGGTGTCTTGAGACCCCATTTTTCTAAATTTAATGTTTATAAAGTTATTTTGAGCATATTAATACATGATAAACTGCAAAAATTTAATCCCAGGAAATATTTCTTGCCTTTTGTTTCATTTACCTCTTGCTTCTTTTACTAGGTGTATCCAGGTAAATATTACCAAACGTACTGAGATATTTTGTCAATGATAGCATTTTGCTGCTAGGATTCAATAAGTGATTATTCTCAATGATCATTCATCAACCAAGGCATTGATAAAAATGCAAAACAGAATAATATTTAATACATAATACTGAATCTCACAACTTTGTATCCCTCTAACAATGATATATATTCATTAATCAGCCCCTTTTATTATGTTATGAATCCATCAAACTCTCCATGACTTCAAACCTTATTTCTCATAATAATTCAATTGTCAACGGGACATGATGAGAGACCTTGCTAATGTACCTTAATAAAATCCAGATGCATTAACTAGGTTAACAGCCTCCCCCAATCTAATAAATGAGTAGCCTCACTTGTGATAAAAGGAGGTTAGTCCAATTCGATCTACTTTTAGTAAACTCAGTATGGGTCCTTGTAATCTCTGGTTTCTTCTCCAGTTGCTCAAAAGTTATTCACTTTTAATGCCTTAGAAAAAATATTTTATTGAGATATGCTTTACATACCACAAAGTTCACGCTTTTAAAATGTACAATTAAATAGTTTTTAGTATATTTATAGACTTCTACAACCACCACAACGTAATTTTAGAATATTTTCACCATCTTGAAGAGAAATCTTGTACCTTTTAGCAGTTACTCCCTATCCATGCCCCCCCCATTTCATCCCCCTTCCCTGCAGCCCCCAGTCAACCACTAATCTACTTTCTGTCTCTATATATTTGCCTATGCTAGATATTACTTATAAGTGGCATTACACAATATGTGTTCTTCTGTGACTGGCGTTTTTTCATTTTATATGTTTTTGAGGTTCTTCCATGTTGCAACCTGTATTGGTACTACATTTTTATTGTTTAACAATACTCTATTTTATGGCTACACCACATTGTATTTATCCATTTATCAAGTTATAGACAGCTGGATTACTTCCACTTTTTAGCTATTATGAATAATGCTGCTGTGTACAAGTGTTTGTATGAGGATGTGTTTTAATTTCTCTTGGGTAAATACTTAAGAGTGAAATTTCTGGCTCATATGTTAACTCTATATTTAACATTTTGAGGAAATGCTAACCTGTTTTCCAAAGCGGCTGTACCATCTTTCATTCTCACCAGCAATAAGTAAGAGTTTCAGTTTCTCAACATTTTCACCAGCACTTTACTGTAGTCACTCTAGTGGGTATGAAGTGGTGCCACAGGGTTTTGATCAGCATTTCCCTAATGACTAATGAGGTCAGCATGTTTTCATTTGCTTAGCCATCCTCTTTGGATTAATATCTATTCAAACCCTTTGTACATTTAAAAAACTTGGTTGTCTTTTAATTGTTTTTAAGAATCATTTATATATCCTAACTATAGGTCTCTTAACAGAACTATACTTTGTAAATATTTTCCCCCATTCTGTTGGTTGTCTTTTTGTTTTCTTGGCAGTATACAGTGGGGCACAAAAGTTCTTAATTTGATGAAGTTACATTTTTTCAATCTTTTAGCACTTGTGTTTTTGGTTCCACATTTAAAAAAATCACTAACTCAAGATCATAAGTATTTACTCTTGTGTTTTCTTCTTTTTTATAGTTTTAGCTCTAACATGGGTGCCTCTGATTCACTGTGAGTTAATTTTTGTGTATGGTGTGAGGAGTCTAAATTCTTTCTTGCATGCAGATAGCCTGTTGTCACATCATTTATTGAAAAGAATTTTATTCCTCATTTACTTGTCTTGGCCTCTTTGTCTAAAACCATTTAATCATAAATATTAAAGTTTATCTTTTATACCACTTTTATCTAATTCTAATGAAAGAGAATGATAAGAAATTACATCAATCTAATGGTATATTTGGGGGTTATATAATTTTTGTCTTTTTGTTGAAAATAGCACATAGGTGCCCTATAATTATGTACCAATTTCAAAAAAATCTCAGCCTTCTTTACATTCAAAATGTAAAAATTCTTTTGAATCATTTTGGCTTTACCATAATCTTCTTTTCATAATTCACACTAAAAGTCATGATCATTTAGGCTGTTGATAAAATTTCAAAATATATTCTCAAGTTTTTGACAAGTAGAAGACATCATATAGATTGGTCACATCAAACTCGTTGAACTTTGAAAATTCTATGGTCTCTTCCAGAAAATGTGGCCTTTCCCATTGGTCATAATTACGTTCCTTTGTAATATATATTCTATATGCCCCAAAGTTTTTGTTCCAATAGATCAAAATGGTTTTTAGGATATTTTATATAACAAAAATAGGATCCGAATTTGAGTTCAAATCCAACCATATGTGTTAAATGCAAATAACATAAGAACATGTGGTTACTAATCATTACTAATGCATCTGTAGGCATTAATAATTTATATTAGGCCTGGTGGCTTGAAAGTGTACTTTTGTCTTTTGTTATTAAACATCTCCCATTTTCCAAAATGTTAATATGCAAAAAAGAAAAGTGTGACTCAACATCAAGAAAATACAAGCATCTCTCTTAAAATCTAGCCCCTTAATCAGTTCATGGAATATACTTTTCTCCTGTTGTAAAATAGCAGAGTTACACATACATATCCCTCATCTCTCAGCAGGCCTCTGGATTCCAAGATTGCTGCTGCCCTCATTTGAAAGTTCTTTTTATATACTGTGATTGAGTTTATTCCAGCCTTTAAGGAGAATTCTCGAGAGCTGTTAGAGCCCCTCTTAGAATCATTTTGTTTTCAAAGGTCTTATTTTCCCTTATCCATATTCATCTCACCATTTTCGATCTCAAGGTGATTCTCCTTGATAGAAAAGAGAGACGCAAAATTGAACGTGGAGTTTAGCTTTCCGTATCTCCAAAACTGCCCCACCGTCCTTAGGTAGCAGGCTTGTTTTTCTTTACTTTTATGGCTTCAAAAGGTAATCTTTAGCAATTTTTTTCTTCTACCATCAACATTTTTACAATAGACTTCTTGACGTGATTCTAATAAGACTATGCCATTCCACTTGCACTCACCCTTAGAAGAGAAACTATATGACTCTTGGCACATCACCAGGGATGGTACTGGTCATCATTGTCCCTATTGTCATCATGACTGTAATTATTAATTGCTATTATTTCTCTTTTTGGAACTGGCTCCTTTAAAATTTGAACTACTTGTGCAAATGTAATGCCTTTTTAAAATAGTAGAAACCTCTAATAACTGAAGAACCTCTTGACTCTAACCATCATCACTAATTCATCATCGTAAATTGCTTGTCTGTGTTCCCATAAGAAAACCAGGTCTCTAATAAAGTCTTTGAAAGGGAAATACTATATTTTCAGCAAACAGGAGGAACAAATTAAAAATTGGCTCCCATTCCTAAAGCTTTAAGTGAGTGCACCCTGTTGCTTTCAAAAGATTTTTATGTAAGATATTTAGACTGGAAAGTTGATCTCACAGGTGTGCACACTTGGTCTACTCATGCTCTGGCAAAATGAGTGAGGGGAGAGGGGAGGGGGAGGGGTGAGGGAAGGGAAAGGGGGAGGAGCGGTCCTGGAGAACTGTCAGGTTTCAGTGCCCAAGTGAGAACTGCAGGATCACAGTCAACAATCACAAAATCAAGGCTAAAAATTAATGAGTAGATGATTCTATACCCCAAATGATCCATCTCTTTCTTTTTCTCCTTAGGTTTCTTTCTTGGTCTGTACCACTTTATGATGCTGCTCTACGGATCAAAAATACAAGCTTTATCACTATTAATTGGAATTTTGCCATGTTTATAAATTTCTGTTGCATGCTTTAATAATGATGATAATACCAATAACAATGATGTATATATATACACACTCAGCTTACAATAACCTTTGGTATGAAGCCCTTTCTGTCTCAGGTAACGCCAACCACTTCTTCATTTGTTCCCTCATTATAGCCTTGCACATGTTCATCCCAGCAACACAACATGTTACTGTATTTATTTTTAGAATTCACCTCCTACTACCAGATGTTAGCTCCTGGTAAAGGCAACTGTACTGGGGGATACACTGTAAATCTCAACAAATATTTGTAGAATGACTCCATGAATAAAGAAACAACTTACCCAAAAATTTATCCTTTGTTGTATCAAGATACCAAATTTTGATATAAGAAATCAGTGTTTTGCTTTATAAAGAGTGATTATTTTGCTACTCAGAACAAGATTGGTATGGCAGTTCAATCTGCTCTTCACCTTGACTTTTTCTATTCCATCATTATAACAAGAATCAGGTCAGTGCTGGCATAACCCAGGGAAGTATATGTTTAACTTTGGTAATCAAACTATTTCCCAAAATATTTGCATCAAGCTACACATCCCACCAATGCTGTATGGGAGTCTAGTAGCTCCACAGATACTCCAGCACTTGATAATGTCAGTCATTTTAATCACAGGCATTAAAGTGGTTTTACAGTATCACAGTGTGACTTTAACTTGCATTTCCCTAATAATAAATGATGTGGAACAATTTTCTTACATTTATTGGTGATTTGCATATGTATTTCCACAGAAAATTTTTGAAAGATGTTTAAGAAAGCAAACCTGAATTGAAGCCTCATACTGACTTAGATCCCTGTCCTAGCCCTCCCTATACTATTCATCAACAAATACTAGCCAGTTCATCAACAATAGGTTTTTACTTCTGGGGAGATGGGCTAGACATAAATATTCCTATTGTTATAACTAAGTAGAGCCAACAACCCTAGGGATACATATGGGAAAAACGTGAGAAGATTCTCGAAGGTGGAAAGAAGAAATCATACCAACTAGGGACCATGGGACCCTGGATTTGTTCTTATTTATTTTTATTTTTCTTGCCTTTTTAGTTGGTAGATTTCAAGCTACTATATTTGTTTGAAAACCTTTTTCTTTCATTTGTTCTGCTCTTTTTTTCTAAGAACAGCAATGTGTATATTAGCATTTATTTTTCTGTCTTTCATCATTTTTTGGAATCATATTTATATCTTTTTCCTTTTGATTTTATTTTAATATAATTTTATGAAACTTTTCTATCTCTTGTTTACATTATATTTTTTAGTGTAGCTTTCAAAGGTTAAGGTTTTCTCTTCTTATTTTCTCCCATTTCTTTCCTGAGCTTTAACTATTTGTTGGTTTTCTCTTGATGTTTTATCATCTTTTCTTGAACTTTTTGTATGATTTTTATTCCCCAAATATTATCTCTCAGAGATTATGAGAAGTGTGTGTGTGTGCATGTGTGTATGGGAAATATATGTATGAGAAGTACATATATATACACACATATATATAAGTATATATATGTGTGTATATATATGTGTGTGCATATATATATGCTTCCTCTTTCATATAAGGCTTTCATGTCCTTTTCATTTAAGGTATCTGTGTATGCATGCATGTATATGTTTGTTTCTATTTGTTCTTTTCTGACTATTCTTCATCTTTGGACACAAAAAAACTAGCTCTTTGTTAGAAGGCTATCTTCCCTACCTACCCTACTTTGCCTCTCTTTTATTTTTTTAAATTTTTTTATTGTTATTTCCCCAATACAATTTGTATTCTGCTGTACAGCATGGTGACCCAGTTACACATACTAGTATACATTCTTTTTTCTCCCATTATCATGTTCCATCATAAGTGAGTAGACATAGCTCTCAGTGCTACACAGCAGGATCTCATTGCTAATCCATTCCAAAAGCAATAGTTTGCATCTATTAACCCCACTCTCCCAATCCATCCCACTGCCTCCCTGTCCACCTCCCCCTCGGCAACCATGAGTCTATTCTCCAAGTCCATGGTTTTCTTTTCTATGGAAAGGTTCATTTGTGCTATATATTAGATTCCAGATGTAAGTGATATCCTATGGTATTTGTCTTTCTCTTTCTGACTTACATCACTCAGTATGAGAGAGTCTCTAGTTCCATCTATGTTGCTGCAAATGGCATTATTTTGTTCTTTTTTATGGCTGAGTAGTATTCCATTGTGTATATATACCACATCTTCCTAATCCAGTCATCTGTTGATGGATATTTGGGTTGTTTCCATGTCTTTGCTATTGTGAATAGTGCTGCAATGAACATGCAAGTGCATGTATCTTTTTTAAGGAAAGTTTTGTCCAGATATATACATGCCCAAGAGTGGGGATGCTGGGTCATATGGTAGTTCTGTGTATAGTTTTCTAAGGTACTTTGCCTCTCTAAAGCCATCCTAGTTTCAGTCATGCCTTCAGGCAGGCATCCTCAATGTCATTCAGTCTCCTTCCTGGAACTAGGAAGAATCCTCTGTTCCCATCTTCATCAGAGGCCTCCTCATCTTTATCCCTCAGGTATCATAATCCTGGCTGCCAGGGCTTAAGCCCAGCTCACATTTTTGCCTTTCTTTTTCATTTCTGGAGCAAGGAGGTTTTTATCCTGCTTTTGAATCTTTTTTATTGTTGTTTTTTACTTTAAATTTGTTATTCAATAATTTCACTTTTTCAAATATATGTAAAGCTATCAATTTTCTTTTTGGTACTGTTGTAGCTACAGTCTATTATTTTTGACATACAGTTTTCAATGTTAGTTTTTATTTTAATTAGTTTTTGTTTTAATCACTTAATTTAAAATTTTGCTTTTAAATTCCTATTAATTCTTTCTTGGCCTATTAATTCATATAATTTGTATAAATTCATATCAATTCCTTCCCTGGACCATAAAGTATTTAGAAGTAGGTTTTAAAATTAAAGATATGTGGGCTTTTTTGTTATCTTATAGTTATTGACTGCTACCCAAAATTTTGTGGTTAGAGAATGTATCATGTGATAAAAGATTTCTAAAATTTGTTAAGAATTGCCTTATGACCTAATTCATGGTAAAGATTTATAATTATTCCATTTGTGCTTAACAATATTGTGAAATATATTTGGAGGGGCAGGTTTTTGTATATGTCTGTTAGATGAGACTTTGCTAATCACACCATTCCAAAATCTATGTTCTTGATAACTTTTTATACTCTATCAGTTATAATTTTGGTATTATAAAATCTACTATGAAAGTAGACTTATCAACTTATTATATTTTCTTAACAATTTTTATTTTTTTCCATTATAGCTGGTTTACAGTGTTCTGTCAATTTTCTACTGTACAGCAAGGTGAGCCAGTAGCACATACACATATACATTCCTAACTTTTCATTATATTTATGTTAAAACTGCTTTTTTAATGTCATATATTTCCACGTATACAAAATTATAAATATATTATTCTCTTGATAAAATGGAACTTTTGTCATTATGCCCTTTTTATTACTCATATTTTATTGTCTTAAAGTCTATTTTGTGTGGCATTAATTTATACTCAATTTATTTTGAATAGTGTTTGCCAGGTATATTCTCTTCTATAGCTTAATTTTAACACTTCTTTCTGTGTTTTTATCTTTTAGGTATATCTCTTCCAAACATCATGGGATTTGATTTTTTTAATAAAGCCAGTATGATAATGTCAATCTTTTGACTAGAGTATTTGGTCTGTTTATATATATTATGATTACTGATCTATTTGTTATTATTTCTACCATCTCATTTTGTACTTACAGTTTGTCCTGTTTTTTTCTGTGATTCTTTTCCCTGCTCTCAGTTTTTTTAGGGGGTTGCTTCTGGTATTTTATTTCCATTCTTTCTTTTTTTAAAGTTAGTTTTTAAGTTATACGCAACATTTGGTACCCCCCCAACATTGTTACAGTGATTTTTAAGTTAACCATCTTCACCTTCCTCCCATACAATACAAAAACTTTGTAACACTAATTCCCAGAGTCCAATTTCATCTTACATCGTATTGTTGTGTATGTTTCTATACTTGAACTCTTGTTTTAAAGGAATCATTATTGTTGTCCATGCTCAATAATTTTTAGGAGTTACCCACATGTTTTAAAATGGCTTTCATCATCTTTCTCTCTTGACTCTGAGTCCTTTTGGGTTCAATTTCTTTTTTCTCAGAGTACATCTAGAAGGTTTTGTTGTGAAAGTCCATTTGTGATCTAATTTTGATTACTCATATCCACTTTGACTTGCTGAAAACGGACTATTTTGCTTTACAGGAAAAATATTCTAATTTGACAATACTCTTCTGATAGCATTTTGAAGATATCATTTCTCTATCTTCTGACTTCTGTTGCTACTGAGAAATCAGTTATCACTATAACCCTTTGCTTTATATATAATGCTTCTTTTCTCCCCAAGTGCTCTTAAAATCTCTAGTTTGGTTTGGCTGTTGTGTAGCTTCACTACAATGCATGTTGATGTGTATTTTTTTTAATGTATTCTTGGGATTTATTGGGATACCTGAATCTTTGATGTTTCTCGAGTTCTAAAAACTTCTTAGCCATTTATCTCTAATATTGGCTCCTATCATTTTCTCTTTTAAAAACTCCAATTAGGTAATTTCAATTTTCTCATTTTACCACCCTCCCTATGTTTAACTCATTTTCATATTTTCCCTCTCTCTTTGATGTATGTTCCCAATGATTTCCTCAGAATTATCTTCCAGTTTATTGTTTCTTCCTTTAATTGTATTTAGTCAACCACATAAACTGTTCATTAATTTTTTATTTTCATTTTTGTAAGTTCTTTTTTCTAATTTGCTTTTCTAGTCTCTTAGCTTCACTCATTTATTTCAATAATGATAATAACTTTGTGTTTCTTATAGGACACTTCCAAAATTTGAAGTCCTTTGAACTTTAATTCCTCTGCTTTGCTTTTCTAGTCTCTTAGCTTCACTCATTTATTTCAATAATGATAATGACTTTGTGTTTCTTACAGGACACTTCCAAAATTTTAAGTCCTTTGAACTTTAATTTCTGCTAATTAGTGGGATTTGTTTGGTTGTTTATAAGTGGGGCATGTTGCTCCTAGTTTGGTGATCTATGTCTGTGGGAATCATGAAGGCTTAAGCATTGGAGACATTCCTCCAGAGAAGTTTTTCCTTTGTGGCCTCTGGGAACTCTGGAACATTAAGGATCACTTTAAATTAATTTCCTATTATAGGATTCCTGGACTTGCACAGGTGGTCCAAATTTAAAACTCCAAACTCACATAATGGCTGGCCTATAATTACAAACTCTCAGGAGAGAATTTCTTTTCTGCACTCTAAAGACAAATAAGTTTGTTGTCTCCCTTTTCAAAAAAAGCATAAATTTTTATTGCCTCTCCTACAGCATCCTTAGTTCTAATTCTCACCTTGCACAGACGTGAAGCCTTATTTTTGTGCTGTATGTAGCTATTAAAATCCATGGCCACATGTTTATGGTGCTGGCAACACCTTTAGGGCCGCCTTAGCGTTTGAAGAGGTTTTCCATCTTTTTTTTTTTTTTTTGGTTGTATCTTGTCTTTTTAGGGCCATACCCACGGCATATGGAAGTTCCCAGGCTAGGGGTCTAATTGGAACTACAGCTGCCAGCCTACGCCACAGCCACAGCAAATCCAGATCTGAGCCGTGTCTGCAACCTACACAGCTCACGGCAATGCTGGATCCTTAACCCACTGAGTGAGGCCAGGGATCAAACCCACAACCTCATGGTTCCTAGTCGGATTCATTTCTGCTGCACCATGACAGGAACTCCTCCAACTTCATTTTTGCTCCCTGGGAAATAAAAATATGCTTTTATTTTATTGATGTGAAATTAATACTTATACTGATAAAATTTAAAACATGTTCTTCATTTGCCTGTTGCTTAAGTTCTTTTCTTGCTTTGTTTTTATTCACTTCTCAGGTGTATGATCATTTCATTTTTTTCCTAATGATTACTCATCTTTAGATGGAGCCACTTTTTGTTAAAAATAGTGTCAGGCAGAGTGTTCTTGAGTTGGTAATATGAATGCATCTCCATCTCTGGGATCTCTATAAAGATTGAAATATTTCTCTTCTTCACTGCTGTATCCCAATAGAGGGCAGTGGTTCTGGGACCAAAAAAAAAAAGGTTTGAAGTAGTTTTTGAATAAACCAACCGAAAACTCTCCAACCTAGGTTTACACTGAACACTTTTTCATTGTGTCTGTTTTCTCTTCTTATCTGGTGCATATTTCTCTTCCTTCAAGATGGGCATTCAAAAATCCAGCCTTCTTCACAGTAAAATCCTTCATATGCCAGATTGTTTTCTCTTTGCTCTATAAATTACCTAGGCTAAGAGGCTGGAGCAGAGGTAAGTCCTGGCCTTTCTGAGCTATTTGAGCTAGATGTCTACAAGGAATAGTCTTACATTCCCTAGGTTTTCCCAGTCTGGAGCTCTTATCTCTTTATTTAAAGGATCACTGACTGAGACTTTCAGGACTGTAACACTGACTTTTAAGAAAATGTGTCTCCTGCCTGATGTCTGAAGAGGTTTGTCTGGGCACTCAGTTCCCTCTTGTTTTGATTGGTGTAGATTTCCCAGTTTTTGGAAGGGTTGCTTTACAATTTGTGGTTTGAGGTTGTGGTTATTTCTCTGTTTCATTAAAAAATGGAGAGCTTTCCCCTTCAATTTTTCACTAATTTATTGTTCACAATTGGCCGTGAGAAAAAGAGTGAGTTTTACCCCTGGTGTCTTCCTTTTTTGGAGTTTAATCCACCCACGTATAACTCCCTCTTTTTATCATTGTTGCCATCATCTTCTCATGTCTAGAAAAATGCACCTTTTTAATGTTTTAACATCCAACTCAGACTTTTTGTCTATAGCCACTTCTTATCCCACTATCTCTGGGGGTTAACAACTTTAAGTTGGGAACAAGAAAATCATCGGGTGCTGTTCTCCCCATAATTTGTGTATCACCACATAATAGTTCAGTGTTTGAGCTCTGAGACCAGTTATACAAAAATAAATCTGTGATTATAGCCATGTCTAATAGGCATTACTATAGCCTCATTGCCTAGACATCTGAGTTGAATTCTTTTACACTATTGATCTATAAGCAAGAGAGTTTCAACAGATTTGAACAATGTATAATTTCATAAATTTCTTCTGTGACCAATAAAATGTACTCGAAGATTGTAGGTCTGGTTAGTCGAGCCATCTGTATAGATGGAAAGAGTGAATTAGGAAATAGGAACTGAACTTAACGGCCTTTGTTTTATTAGGACTCTGTTTCTACCTACATGAACCAATCAACCATACGCTCCAGTTCCTATTCCATAATAATGTACTCTAACACTCAATCTGTTTATATTTCCATCTACCTCATTAGGTACAATACTTCTAATAATAAAATATAATAAACATCAATTTCCTTCCCAAAAAAAAGCAATTTTTCCACCACATATATGTTCTTATCTTCCTTACATGCTAGACCAGAATCTTGGTAAGATAATCAACAAAATTTTTAAAAAACCATAAATATTTTATGCCCAATCTCTTTTCTAAAAGTATGATAAATCTATTATTTTAATTCTTTTTAGCCCACATCTGACACTACTTTTATACTGTCTTTAAGTCAAAATCTAGAAGATTTTACTTATTTTTAAGTTTAATCAATTTATATTTGGGAAACAAAGAGGAGAAAATCTTGCCAAAATTTTAACATACTTTCCAGCTGTAGAAAGGAACTCAGGAACCAAGTTCACCATGACCCAAAGTCTTGGAAATCCTTAATGACATTATAATTAGAAGTGGAATTTTCTTCCCTTTCCAGTAATTATCTGGACATTTTATCACTTCAGTACACCAAGTGTACAGACAGTTCTACTCTAATGCTTGGTTTGAAAAATGCAAATTTATTTCAAAGCAATTGAGGTACCAGGAAACAATTTTAGCATAATGCAGATTTCATGTTTTATGTGTAATTTTGACTTCAAGAAACAGTAGATAAACACCAAAAATTGCCCTTACCTCAACAATGAGATGAGCAGGAATACACAAAACACACACATGCACATGTCTCAGTTCCTAAACATCACCAGCTACTTCAGTTCCCTGAGTGTGTTATGAGCCACACCAGTACATCTGGTGTTACAACTCTCCATCCCATTTCAAATAACCCCTCTTCTACCACTTCACAGTAACTCACAAGCTGTAACTTCTGTAATGCCCACTGCCGCAAGCCAACTTCAGCTCATCATCAAGACAAAGAACCATGTTTAGTTTGGTATCTATACATTTCTTAACCACTTAACATGTGTAAAACTATGCTACCAGGTTCATAAGGTTATTATTATTATTTTATTATGTCCTTGAAAATTTTTTTGAGTGCTGTAACTTAACCCTCATAGTATTTATTTATTTATTTTTGCTTTTTAGGGCTGCACCTGTGGCATAAGGAAGTTCCCAGGAGAGGGGTCGAATAAGACCCTACACCACAGCCACAGCAACATGGGATCTGAGCCATGTCTGTGATCTACACTGCAGCTCACAGCAATGCCAGATCCTTAACCCACTGAGTGAGGCCTGGGATGGAACCATCATCTTCAGGGATACTAGTTGGGTTTGTAACTCACTGAGTCACAATGGGAACTCCACCCTTGCAATTTTTTTTTTTTCTTTAATGTCTTTTTGCCTTTTCTAGGGCCGCTTCCCGTGGCATATGGACGTCTCAGGCTAGGGGTCTAATCAGAGCTGTAGCTACCAGCCTACACTAGAGCCACAGCAACATGGAATCTGAGCCATGTCTGCGACCTACACTACAGCTCAAGGCAACGCCAGATCCTTAACCCACTGAGCAAGGCCAGGGATCGAACCCACAACCTCATGGTTCCTAGTCAGGTTCGTTAACCACTGAACCACTATGGGAAGTCTAACCCTTGCAATTTTTTTTTTTTTAATGTCTTTTTGCCTTTTCTAGGGCCGCTTCCCGTGGCATATGGACGTCTCAGGCTAGGGGTCGAATCAGAGCTGCAGCTGCCAGCCTACGCCAGAGCCACAGTAACGTAGGATCCGAGCCACGTCTGCAACCTACAGCACAGCTCACGGCAACGCCGGATCGTCAACCCACTGAGCAAGGGCAGGGATCGAAGCCACAACCTCATGGTTCCTAGTCGGATTCTTTAACCACTGAGCCACGACAGGAACTCCGCATGTGTTTTTAAGGTCACACTGTAGCAGAACTGACAGTTCTTGGGAAAACTCAAGTTAAGAACAATTAGGACAGCAACTTTTTATTTTAAAATAAACTGGCATTGGCTCAATGAAATTATAAAATCCCTATCCAATTCTGGGGTTACATCTAAAACAATTTTGAAAAATTTACTTTATGTCTGTTGCCACACTGCCCTTCATGGGGGGGGGGGGTGGCAATTAGCCCCTTAGGTGGACAGTATCAGTGAAGATGAACTCAGGGAACAGATCTCCACAAGTTTAATCGTGGGGATTCATTCTGTTCACAGAAGTGCACTATTTTTAGCCACTAGTCCCAATCATTAGTAGGAAAATATCTGTCAATGAGTTTAAGTATTAAGTACTCTTGCTAAAAGATCTCTTTATCTCACTGATTTTCAATTAAGCGAGACCTCTATTACAACAAAAAGCTGAATGTTTTCCAGCCAACCCCTCAGGAAAGATACCAATTTGGCTCTGAAAACCATTATGAAAATTTGACCTTTTTACCTTTTCCTGACCAGGGCCTTCGCAGATGCAAATTTAACGGTTTCAACGCTGAATGCTATCAGAGCCTCATAAAGCACCAAACCTCCTCTCATCAAAGCAGCCCTCGTAATTTAACTGGCGAGACTGCCACTGTGCAGTGGGCTCCAGCCATGTGCCTGCCAGAGAAGCCGTCAAAGCAGCCCTGCCCTTTCTTCAGCTTTCAGGGGTACTGAGAACTGACCTTGAGTTAGGTCTCTTCCATGTCCAGGAAGAGGAGGGAAGAAAATAAGTTATTATGTAAAACAAAGACTATATTATTTGGTACATATGTTATGGTTTACCCCATTTCATCCTCTGAACAAGGGACTGTCTGCCTTCAACTTTTCCAGGCTCTTAAAATCCCTCTTTATAGTCTGTGCAGTCAACTTAATGAGGACCATTTGAGGAGCATAAGTGAAATGATGTCATTTGGTCTCTCTTTCCTTCTTCTCGGTCTCTAACTGCAAGATTTGAACTACTCTGAGCAGAACACAATATGCACACAGTCTCAGAATTATTAAGGTGAAAGCTCTGACTTGCTTCAGGGTATCAGACTAATTCCTGCCTCTTCCACCATCCAAGACTATTCTGGATTCACCCAGAATTTATTGAGCACCAATGTGTCAGGAGTTATGCTAGACATTTTTATTTCATATGCATGCATTTTTCCCTCACGACAATCTGCAGTGCTAGCTTACACAGCTCTGGAAGATTAGTATTTAGACTTGCCTCATTATATTACACCCAGTGGAGTGCTGGAGCCAGGCTGTGCTGGCTTGTACAAACTGATTGCTACATTTTCAAGAATTTTGTGAGCAGTTATTCAACACAGCCATTATTAAAAAGTTATATTGGAAAAAAATAAAAATAATTATATTAAAAAGTTACGTAAATTTACAATTAAATAAATTATATTCTAAGCAAAGTTAACAAATACTCAAAATTCACCATTTCCTATATTTTACTAGTATCTGTGCCCTTGAGGTTATTTATAACTATTGATTCTGTGTGGTGAAAATACTATCTAACGGTGTGGTCCTGAGTGTCTCTTCCCAATTCCATCTTCAGTGATGTTTATTGAGGCATAAAATCAGCACTAGTGGGAGTCTTTATACTATGGAAATCAATAAATGCTAAAAATCAGGGTTTTTGCCCTCTAGGGAGCTGTTTGCCGGTAATATAGGAACACACTAGTGACTACACTTTTCCATGGCTCATACATTGTACTCCAAAAATACCTTATTGACTACAAATTTTGTGGATAACTGTGAACCAAAAGAAATTAACTATAGATCAAAAAGTCTCTATGTGTCTTGAATTCTGATAGAAATCAGCTATTTCTTTCCATTAAATGCATTCTTTTGTTATTTTAGAAGGAAGTATCCTCAACTTAGGGACTTGAGCCATGGGCCTCACAAAAATCTGCACCTGTCTGAGCACCATGGCGGGGTGCGCAGGGCTCAAAGACAATGTTTGCCTGAGGAAATGAAGAGCCCTATGAGAAATAACATATCCTAAGGAGGGAAAAATATGATTGACTCAAGTTATGGACCAAAGGCAATGGTACGAGCACAGCTAGGATGTATACTGTCCTCCAGCTCTTCCCTCCACCTCAGGTATGCACAAGAGTCTTGCCCCATGAAGTCTCTGAGAGACAGAAGGCACAAGATGAGTGACTATGCATTTCACTCAGATCACTGGATGATGTTGACAGCAAGAGGTAGCCCAGCCTTGTGACCATGGAACAGGGAAGCACCAGGTAGGATAGAAATTTTCCCTTCACCCAACAGGATACTAAACCAGGACTTGGGGAACCCAACACAAGATGCAAAGCAGGAGGGTTCAGAGCAGCCTGACTAGTCTATCTGGTCTATGTCTAATAAGTCCCACAGGACATATACAGGTCAGATGGAGTCCAGAGAGCTCAACATCACGATAATAGACAGACCAGAAGTGGGACTGACAAAAAAATGAGAAAGCAAGAGTGCAGTGAGGTACCAGGAGAACCACATTTGCAAGTGTGTGCTGGAAAAAACAGAAGACTCTGCCTAGCATCCAGGAGTATGGCTTATACAATAACTACGGAAATAAGCTCAAGGGATTTCTTAAAGTAATTGGGAGAAATCTAAGGGGACTGAGGCCCCACATTCTTTTAGATGGGAACTGTCAATAAATTCTACTTTGTTGCTATTATTCAAATCTAGTTTATCCCCAGGCTGGTTTGGCTGGGGCCGATCAGTTTCCTCATCTGTGGTTTGAATGGCTTATTTATATCTAAGTTGGAAAGGCTTAAAGCCAGAATTAGTATACATTCTAAGTGTGTACTCTGTCACATTCAATGAAGACTAGATAAAAGTAATGTCTGGTATGTATTTAGATAGTTTTCTGGCGAGGAGAATCTGGGACATTCTCTTTTGACATTTTCATCACAAAGTATCTCTCCTAATACATGAATAAAACCAATTGCAACAAGCCAGGTCCTCTGGTTTTGAGGCACTATTATGAACAGATATGGATTTCAGTCCCAGCTGAGGGGCTCTTTTTAAGTCACAAAAGCTTTGTGTCCCTCTGCTCACCATCTGAGCAATGGTAGGACTCTGACATCCCAGGATTCTAAGTGGCCAACCCAAAGGAAACCATGCTCATAAAGAAATGTGCTTCCAATTATTCAAGTGACCAGTCGATCATCAGATAATCTTCTTTGGAAGAAATCTTCAGAGCAATCTTTAAAAAGCATCTGGCCAAGAGGACAGTACTAATGGCTCTTTTATGCTTTAATGTCCCAGGCTTCCTTCTCCATTTGCCTCAGTGGCACGCTGCAAGGAAGCACATCACTACAGAATCCACGCCCCAGTGATTCTCTGAGGTTTTTCCACAGAGGCATCTCATGCCTTTCCGACCTCACAATTACATTGCATGTATGGATGAGAGGTAGCATGTCTAGCTCACAGCTCAGGTCTGAGCTCTTTAATTGCATGCTCTCCACTTCATGACTTAGAATTAGTCAGGCATAGACCAATCACTACTCACATCTTTTCAAGATCCTGTGTCCATTAAGTCTGTTTAAAAATAAGCAAGTAGTTCCTAGGCAGGCTTCATTGTTTATTATTTTTCACCTAAAAGAGAACTTAATTATATGGAAGTAATTTTCAGATTAGTTAACATGCGACTCTTGAACCTAGATAAGGAAAGGTCCTGGGAAGCTATTGCTAGTAATGACAGCACTCCTCACACCTGACTAACAAGTGGTACAAATAAGGGGTCTGGTGCTTTTCAAATGAGAAAAACCCACTTGAAAAAAAAAAGCAGCTTGTAACAAAAACTGAATATATCTGGACAGTTCTCCCTCTCCGACCAGGACATTGGTGGTGGCTCAAGGGTTGAGGAGCAGTTAGTCTCACCAAAAGGAGACTACTATTGTGTACAGAGATTCTTCACTGATAACTAAATGAGAAAAAGAGTGGAGTGGAAGGCATGAGGAAGGAGCATTTTTATTTAGAGGAAGAGCAACAATTTGTAGGCCTTATTTTGGTTCAAGATTGGCTACATTCCTGACTTAGCTACTGCCAAAAGACATGCTGCTTTGGGCATAGTTGGCTTAATACTCAGTTGCCCACTGCCTTTCTATTAACCTAGGTGACATTTGCATTTACCAATCATGTGTGCTGAGCAATCAAGCTGTATAGCCCTTGATGGAAATTAGAGGTAAGAGAAACATGGTTCACTGGGTCTCACAGTCCTGTGAATCATCAATACCCACATTGCATAACAGACAGAATAAGCACTGGTTCAGAAACTCAAGAACCTAAATTCTAGATGTCCTTGCTATTTGCTATTACTGGACTGTATCTCCATCATCACCAAGCTTAACCATGCAGCGTTGCATTCAGTAATAATCATGATCCCTTCTAGTTTTATATGTTAGGATTCTTACAAGGAACCATGAATACCTTCTGTAGGCAAGGTATTTTTAAGTCTCTCACTAGATAAGCATCACTACTTTGACACTTTAGAATGCAAATATTCTCAGGGCAACTACAATTAGGGGGATTCCTCCAGATCTCCTCTTAAGAATTTGTGAATTGTTGAAATAAATGACAGATGGGCAATGCACCCACAGGCCATTTTGTTGGAAGAAAAATAAGAATCTTCCTACTAGAAAATTTAAGAGCACTGCTCCATAGCCCTCTAGGGAAACGACTCTAGTTCCTTAATTTCACAGAGACAGTCTTAATTTATAAAGACACCAGAATGTAAAGCACAGAGTATTTAAAAATGTAAGTGAAGGGCATTCCCATTGTGGCTCAGCAGTAATGAATCCATAGTATCTATGAGGACATGGGTTCCATCACTGGCCTTGCTCAATGGGTTAAGGATCTGGCATTGCTGTGAGCTGCAGTGTAGGTCACAGATGCAGCTTAGATCTTGCATTGCTGTGGCTGAGGTGTAGGCTGGCAGCTGCAGCTCCGATTCAACCCCTAGCGTGCGAATTTCCATATGCCATGGGTGTGGCCCTAAAAAACAAAATATATATAAGTGAGGAATGGGAAATTAGGTCGGGACAACCTGCAGTGCTCTACCAATGACTTAGACCTACTCTGTCCAGAAGCGTGGATACTAGCCACGTGACTACTGATTGAACACCTGAGGTGAGGTTAGTACAAGTGAGGAAAGCTCTAAGTGTAAAATGCACACTAGTGTTTGTAGACTCAGTATGAAAACATTAATGTAAACTACCTCAATAACTGTTATATATATTACATGTTGAAATGATTATATTTTGGATAAAATATATCAATACACTTCTTTCTTTTTCTTTTTCTTTGGTCATGCCCACAGCACGTGAAAGTTCCTGGGCCAAGGCTCAAACCTGCCCTGCAGCAGATGACGCTGGATCCTTAACCCACTGAGCCACCAGGGAACACATTTTTTTCTTTTTAAAATGTTCCTACTAGAAAATTTAAGAGCACATATTTGGTTCACACTGTATTTCTATTGGACCACTCAGGATTCAGTTTGCTGACCTTACATGGACATTAAGGGAACCCCGAATTGAGGCTTTAGGGAAGAGCTGCAAGTAAAGCCAGGGGAGAAAGCAGATTAGGAGGGGGAAATTTAGCATTGTACCAGGAACTATATGGGTTTATTCTAAAATTTCTACTTGTATTTGCATCTGTATCTTTCTCTGACTGCATTCTATGTCAAAAAAATATTACATTTGTCCTTTTTGGTTGTTATCCAAACGTCTTTCTCTCTCTCATCAGGTTTGCTTTTTCTTCTAACTAAAGATGAGGTTGTAGGTAGGAGTAGTGCAGATCACTTGGGGCCTGGTGAGCCTTGTAAGGATTTTGTTCTCATTCAGCAGGCAATGAAAAGTCCACTGAGATGTTTCATCAGGAAGGATCAGTGACCAGGCTTAGATTTCATCATGACACAGCAGAGAATGGATTGGAAAGGGTAGGCAACCACAGGCAGCCAAGGCAGCTTAGAAGTAATTCAACTTTGGATGACAGCTTGACCGGGAATGGTGGCAATGTGGGAGGCTAACTGGGCCTGGGTTCAAGGAATAGTGTAGATGAACCAGTATTTGGAAATGAATGGATGGCAGGAGATAATGACAAAGTGAGGAGTCAGGGATGACTCCTAAGTCTCTTACAATAAATCCTCATCTCTGTAGAGAGAGACCTTAAGGAAGCCAAATGTCATCATGTACTATGCTAATTTAGCCTCCGAATCAAGTGCTGCAGCCTCTTTACCACATCCACACCCTTACATTAAGATCCCTTACGAAGAGCCATCGGTACCTCTGGAACCTGTTACTTCTGCCTCCATCCTCTTTTAAAACATGAGGGTATATGTAAAATCTATGCGCATGCTAAGCCTTGCTTACCACAGACAAGTGATGGGCTTTACAGAATTCTTTGAATATATGAGATGTTATGTAAGGAGAAAGAACATAAGCTATGAAGTAAGTGAAGACCAGTAAATATAAAAGGCAGAGAAGTTTAATGGGGAGGGTTGCTTCGAGTATCTTTAGCAAATCAATTCTCTTGAGGAAAACTAAAGAGTGACAAGTCATTGTAGAAGGGACATAAATCCTAATAGTAAAATATTATATCAATAAGACACATGTGTTACCAGCATGATGTGTGCTTGTTTGATGAATTCCTTACCAAAAAGGGGGAATAATATCAAACTTAGAAAATCTGAAAGGCAATATTTAAATCAAATGTGAACGCTTGGAAACTCGCTCTCCTTCGGAAATTTTTTCATTTATTTATCTAAGGTTTGAAATGTAAGGTTTCATCAGTCCGAGTTGTGACTCGTTAAAGGTTTTTACCTTTAGAATCCATGCTCCATAAAACCCTCCAAACCACTCTCTACCAGAGACATAATATTATACAGAGAAGCCTTGTGTTGATTTTTTTCCAACCATCATATACTCTGGGCCAAGAACCACACACTAGGAAAAGCAAACCTCCTCAATGCATCACCAGACTATTATTTTTTAATGTTTCACATTATATGAAAGAGAAAAATGTCTTCGTTGTGACCGACTGCATATATGAACAAAATGCGAAGTCTTCAGAAAGGACAAACATCAAGTGAATTCTAGCGGGACTAGGAGAAACTTTAAAGAAGAGATCGCAGCCAGTCCCTCTCTGCTACTTGGTTTCTCATTCCCCTTCCCCATTTTCCCGCGGTAAGAGCCGTAACGATGGCTCTTCTGGCTTGAGACTTGAAATTAGACCTGTTTTGTCTGCAATGGAGAGACCTGTGAAAATGTGGACCCACCTGCTGAAGGAACGCTCTTTATAATGTGAAGGTTTGATAAACTAAGATGATGAGGGAAACCCCGATCAACATCATTGGCTGAGTCTCCAAGAGATGCAAGGGCAGGAAGTACTAGAGTGTTGGGTATCCAGAGTTCTTCCTGCCCCAGCACCCCCCACCCCCCCGCCCCTGTGAACAATCAATCTGTACCTCTGGGGGACAAAACAAGGACCAAACTATCCGTGGTACTTGTGTGTAGTGTTCAAACTACCCAAGGCACATCTCAATGCCCAGCATATTTTGCCACCCAATAAAATTAGGCACTCAGAAGTTTCATATTTGCTTTGCTACCTCTCAGTTTACCTACTTCTGGTTAGATGTGACCCTCTAAAATAACCAGGACGATGATGAAACATTTGGAGAGCAGAGGTTCTCTCTACTGTCTCCGGGTGGATTCTCCTCTGAGCTCCTGGGCTCTAGTCCCTTTGTGGGTTTCTTAATCTGCATTACAACTCAGCTGTGTCTCTGAACAGCATCTGTGCAAACACTGGCATTGGGTTCAACTCTCCTCACTTCTGTCTGGGGGCAAAGATGTAGGACAAGAGAGTCTTATCAGTAGAGGAAAGCATTTTGTTCCCTGGAGTCTGCTGGAGTGCTGAGCTGGTGCGCTGCCACCCTGAGCTCACTGCAAATGGCATTGCCAATGTACCTAGATGCAGGGGCAGGAATCTGCTAAGGCAGTAGGTAGAGAACCAAGACTAGCCTAGAGCCTTCTACCTCCCATCCAACAAAACACACAAGAAATAGGGACATACCTCCCTACCCCTCCTTATCTGTGCTGCCTCATCTGCAAAGATGTCTTTAATCCTATTTTCTTTTTCTTTTTAGGGCCACACCTGTGGTATGTGGAAGTTCCCAGGCTAGGGGGTAAATTGAAACTGCAGCTGTCAGCCTATACCACAGCCACAGCAATGCAAGATCCAAGCCATGTCTGCAACCTACATCACAGCTCATGGCAACGATGGATCCTTCATCTACTGAGTGAGCCAGGGATTGAATCTGCATCCTCATGGGTATTAGTCAGGTTACTGCTGAGCCGCAATGGGAACTCCTGGTCTTATTTTTTAAAAAGTTCGATAGAGATGTGAGAAAGGGTGGAAACAGCACAAAGACTGTATTCACAGGAAACCAGGTCTCTGCTCTATACTGTCACCAGGACCCTGAGCATCTATCTCAGGCTCAGGGTCACCTATGTGTCCAGTGCCCCTGAGTTTTCCATGGGAGCTCACCATAGCCTGTGCACACGGCAGGGTCACAATTCCCATTTACAGATTGCATCACTGGAGCAGGCCAGCGGAAGGTGCCCTGTACCTGACTATTTCTTGTTGGAGCCCCTCTGGAAAATCTCATTCATTTTCTCATCTCTCAGGTTTTCTTGTTGTCTAACTGAGTGGACAGTGATCAAGCCCTAGTTCATAGTCAACAATAGCTTAAAATATTAGCCTTCTTTGGAGATACTTGTACTGGAAAATCTGCATTTGTTATCTTTCTCAAAGAAAGTGACCCTTGGTGGGAAGATAGGTATGGAGGTGGAAAATGGGGGAAGGTGGAGGGTGGGTGGAGCACCAGCATAAGGCTGGTCCTTTTGGGGATATTTAGAGTGTCCTCCAACTTGCAAAATCAAGAGATAGATATCTAAGTTGATATGAAGCAAGAGCTAGAATGGGGAAATAGCTCCAGAATGTCCCTAGTTCTCCATTTACCACCTCCAGGTCATTAGCCTTTCACCTTCATGGAATGACCTCTCTTCCTTGAGGTCTGTGTCACCCAGCCAAGCCACTCATCTTGCTGCTGTTATGTCATTTACACACTTCCCCAAGCCCACATCCCCTGAGACCCATTCATGGAATGCATTGTCTCCACATCATAATTCTTTACTGCAAGTGGTGCTGTCATCCTGGACATTGACCACCCATCTTGTGGGTGACACCTCTATCACCTGCCTGCAGAGCTTTTCACATCCTCAACCCAACAATCTCCACCTCCACTCCACACAGCTGCCCACTCTTATGAACCCCTCTTAGGCCCCATCATCACCTGGAGTTGCTCCATCAAGAAGTCTCTGAATACAGTCCTGGGGTCTCAGCCATCTCACCCCCTCAATTCCAATGCTCTTCAATCTGAGATCTCAGTGTCTCCTCCCCTCCCTTCTCACTGACCATAACCTTCCCCATGGCTCTTTCATTCTCTCCTCTCAGCATCCCCATAGCATCACTTCAGCCAGAATCCTTAGGGTCCTTCTGTCCTGCTTTCCACTTTGGCTCAATCTCATTCATGAACTTTTAGTTTCCACATACAGAATGCTAAGTATTCTGTGTAAACACAGATGCACTTACACACACACACACACACACACACACACACACACAGAGTCCCTGAGAGATTTATCATTTAAATTTTCAAAAGCCCAAAAGCCTGCAATCCTTTTACATGATCCTGGCCAGCTTCCTCTGCTATTTCTTGAAGTGGCTATTCCAAATTATAACCAGTTTCCAAGACCCTGGCTGCCACCTCTCAAGGCACTTGTGTTCTTCATCTTTTTCACAAGCAACACTTTTCTTTCTCTCCTGTAATTTCATTCTTTCCATCTCTACTGCGTTCTTCCCCCATAGCCCATAATATCTATATTACCCATTTGGAAATGCTCTCCATGCTTTGTGTCTGCTTCTGGTTATTTCTCCATCTCTCTCCTGCCCTTTATAGCCAAACTCCTCAAAAGAATAGCCTGATCAACCAACTTACTCACCTCCCAGTCACTCTTCAAACCTCTGCCACCTGGCTTGTCCAGATGATAATATCACTGAAAAAGGTCTTAAAAAGGTAAATGAAACTTCAAAATTAATTATTTTCCTTTGTCATCTTTCAGCCTTTAATCTCTCCTCAAACTCTCTTATTGTCCACTAATGTCTCTGGCCTCCTTCTTCCAGTATTATTCCCCAGTTCCTAGTCAGCTGTCCAACTCTTAAATAACTGTGTTTCTCAGGGATCCAATTACATCAGTTCTTAGCTGTGTGACTTTGGAGGAGTTTCCTAAATCATTCCAAGCCTCTATTTTTTCAGCTATAAAGTGGGAATAATAATGGTACCTCCCTCCAGTAGTTTACAATAGTTTCTGGCATGCAGCAGTGATCTTTTAAAAATTCATGTATGAATCATTGCAGATCCAGAAGAAGGGTGGTCAGGGACCCTGACTCCTCCCTGAGGGAGGCAGGCAAAGACCTCCATGAATTTGTCTTTTTACTTTTCCAGCCTTGTGCCAATACCCATCACTCATGCTTTGGGGTCCTCAACTCCTCGCTGTCCCTGCCCAACAGCCAGGGTAGTAGTTTACCTCCTTTTCTTTATCAATGAGGTCCCTTCTGGCTAGTATGCCCTTTCCACTCAGCAATCATTTAGATTGCCACTAATGTCCTCGTTTCACCAAAAGGTGTGTTTTAGAGGGCTTATTCTACCTTGTACACTCTACGTCTTATTATACACATCCACTGTTTACTTGTCTGCTTCTCCCTCCTGAACTCTGAGATCCTTAGGGGCAAGGACTATGTATGAGCCCCAGAATCTACCACAGAGCCTTGAATGTAGTTCCTATGTGACAGAGCAGACCTCCCAACCCATGTGGGTCTTGGGATTTCACTCTGTTCCCATGAATCTCTGGAATAAGCATCTACCCCAAGATAAAAGCAAGGTGAACAATTTTACCATGAGACTTCTGTTAGGCACTCCTGCACATCCCTCCTCCTGCCGCTGGTTTCACCTTCTGCCGAGCATGTCTGGCACCCCATTCTTGCCACATTTGAGTACACTGACCACTCGTGCAGTATTGGTGCCTGTCTTATTCTCTCTGTGACTGCGCACCTCGCCCAGGATAAGTTAAAAGAAAGATCTGAGATATGGATTTAATTCCACATGGATCTGCTTAAGTACTTGCTCTGTGAAGTGTACTGTGCTCAGAGCAGCAGGCATTACACAAAGAACCCAGATCTGATCTTCAGGCACATGCAGTTAGTGGGGAAAACAGATTCACATATGGAAGTCGGGTAGAAGGTAGAATGTGAACACTGTTGCAGCAAGAGTCAAAAGGTTCAAGGGTATTTCAAGTGCTGTCCTGCCTCATATGGCTCCTGATGCCAGATCACTATCCCCAATGTGCCATCCACATGGATTGAGTAGAAGAACTTCCTGAAGTTTCCAGACACCACTGCCCTTTTATTGCCACAACAAGGAGAAGCCATGAGCATCGGGAAAACACTGCTCTTCTACTGTGAATAGCCTGGTGTTTTCCTCTCCTGTCCTGTATCCCCAGCTCTGAACAGAGTAAAGTCTGTGTTTGTGCTCCACGAATGTCACCCCTGATTGTTAATCCACAGGATAGGTCAAAAAATGGGGTGCTTTATTCCAATATTCTGAAAGGTCTGGCATTTGTTTGACTTGGTCTTCATGGATGCCTCCTTACCCAAGGACTCTGACACTGATTGTAAGGGCCTGGAAAGAAAAAATCTGAGCATCTCTGCCCTGTGATAGATGCAAAAGTCCCTCATTCCTGGGGTTTTCCAGGGATGAATCCCCTCTGCTCTATTGATTAATAGAGGGAGGGCCTTTTCTTCACAGTGACAGAAGGCCTGGCATTTTGTCATTCAATTCTTGGCCTTGGGTCTACAATTTCCATGGATCTTTAACTACTAGCTTTTATCAGGTCCACATAGTCTGAATGTATAAATCCTTGCTCCAAATTACTTCACATGCTAAGGAAACACAGTGGAGAAATAATATTTGTCTAAGTGGATGAAACTAAAAGCACTGAGGTTCAGCTATTGAGAAGTTATCTGCAGAAATTTCAATTTCTCTATAATCAGATGAAGAAAGACAGCCTAAGTCACAAATGTGTAGTAGAACAAAGCAGGTTTACTCTACCAAATAATTTGAACCCAACAATTGGGGTAGCAATCTGCATGATTTTGAAAAAAATCCAATCTTCTAGAATGTCTGGGTTTGCACAATGAAACCATGATTCTTTCTTTAGGTTACATACACTAGCCCTTTTCTGATTGTGGCCCAAAGAAAATTCTCCTGGTAAAGAACCAGTATTTCCCAAAGTTATCCAAAGTCAGATGACTTTGGGAAATACTGGGTTAATTTAAATAGGTTTCTTTATCACAGAACTAACCAGAGACTTTAATAAGCTAAGATAACATTGTGAATTTCCAAGGTGGCATAATGGAATTCACCATTTCCCAAATGTATTGGACCATAGGACCCTTTTTGCAAGGGAAATCTTATAGGGCTGGTGTTCCATAGGACAAACTTTGGGAAATGTTTATCTAAATGCATATCAAGCATCTACTTTACTAATGCAGACTAGCCTTTAAGAAAAATCCTTATCTTCCTAATTTTAAACTCATTACCTTATCAGTATTTTTGCTGACAATGTAAACTCTAGTTAATTTGATTTCTTCCTAAAGAATGTAAATCTATTCCTCAGAGTGCTGAGAGTAGCAGCATTACCATATTTGTCTCTTACCAAACCGGCCTTTCCTAGATACTATAAAACTCCTAGAGGAAAACATAGGCAGAATATACATTGACAAATCACAGGAACATCTTGCTTGATGCACCTCTTAGAATAATGACAATAAAAACAAAAATAAACCAATGGGACCTAATTAAACTCAAAAGCTTTTGCACAGCAAAGGAGACCATGAAATAAAAAATGAAAAGACAACCTACAGAACGGGAGAAAGTCTTCACAAAGGCTGCTACGGACAAGGGCCTAATCCTTAGAATATACAAACAACTCATACAACTCAACAACAAAAAGCAAACAACCCAGTTAAAAAATTGGGCAGAAGACCTAAATAGACATTTCTCCAAAGAAGACATATAGCTAGCCATAGGCATAGGAAAAGATGCTCAACATCATTAATTATTAGAGAAATTACAAACTACAATGAGGTACCACCTCACACCAGTCAGAATGGCTATCATCAAAAAGTCTACAAATAATAAATGCTGGAGAGTGTGTGGAGAAATGGGAACTCTCCTGAACTGCTGGTAGGAATATAAATTGGCACAGCCACTAGGGAAAACAGTATGGAGAGTCCTCAGAAAACTAAATATAGAACTACCATATGATCCAGCAATCCCACTCCTGGGCATACATCTGGACAAAACTTTCATTTAAAAAATACATGCTCCCCTATGTTCATTTTAGCACTATTCACAATAACCAAGACATGGAAACAACCTAAATGTCCATCGACAGATGAATGGGATAAATAAGATGTCGTACATATATACAATGGAATATAACTTGGCCATAAAAAGAATGAAATGATGGCAGTTTCAGCAACATGGATGCAACTAGAGATTCTCATACTAAGTGAAGTCAGAACGAGAAAGACAAATAACATGTGACATCATTTAAATGTGGAATCTAAAATATGGCACAAATGACCCTATCTACAAAACAGAAACGAAACATGGAGAGCAGACTTGTGGTTGCCAAGGGAGGAGGGAGAGGGAGTGGGATGGATGGGGAATTTGAGGTTGGTAGATGCAAACTCTTATATTTAGATGGATAAGCAATGAGATCCTGCTGTACAGCACAGGGAACTATACAATCTCTTGGGGTAGAATATGATGGAAGATAGTATGAGAAAAATTATATATATATATACACACAGACAAAACTGAGTCACTATACTGCACAGCAGAAATTGGCACAACACTGTAAATCAACTATACTTTAATAAAAAAGAACAAAAGGTGGCCTTTCAAAGTGCTAATGCTTTTCTAATACAGCTCTCTGGAAATATCCCATCATTAGAGTTAACAGTGCTGTCTATTCTTAATAGCCTGAGACATGATTTTTGAAACATTTTAGTCAAATCTTCAGAATTTAAATAGTTCGACAGCAATAACAACTAACATCTATTGGGCACCTGCTTATTACCTCATGAAATCATTATAGCAATCTTATAAAACTGGCAGTATTATTGTTCCCATTTTATAGATAAGCAGAGAGGTCAAGTAAAATGCTCAAGGCCACACAAGGAGGAAGTGGCTGAGCTGAGATTGGAATCTGGTTCCAGAGACCACACCCTTGCTCATCACACTGCATGGGTCGGTGTAGGGAAAGCTAGTCAGGTATGTAGGAAGACATCTAAACACATAATTGCTGGCACACTCTCAGTCATCCAAATCTCCGCCATGCAGGTGTTGCTGGGTGTTGGTGGACAGTCTCTAATATACTGGCACTGAGAGTCTGCTTATACCCCAGGACAAAGCTGAGCACAAAAGGACGATGTGAAGCTTATTAAGCTAATAGTGGAGGAGGCCTCATTCATCCACATGTTCTTGTCCTGTCCCCTGAACTGTTGAGTCCCATGTTTAGAGTTTGGCAGGACTCAGATCACACTGAGCCAAGCTTTCTTCTCTTTAATTGCTAAACCCATGTTTATTTGAAAGCAGAGTTAATCCATGTATTTCTGATTACCCATCAGAACTCATCAAAATGAGGTCCTAAAAAAGCCTATTTGATGTTTAAAAAATAATATGAAGCCATTGCTCTTGTGAACAGGAAACTGGACTTTGCCAAAAGTAAACTGCCCTAAATTCCCAAAGACTGGTTTGATCTGATACTTTATGAGATATCTGAACCTCTTCACTGCAGACTTGGCCCAAACTTCCTCTCTCTTTTTTTAATCCACAGCCCATGCATTTATTTAGCGTGTGATGGTGATTTCTGTCATCTAGGATGAGAACACTGCTAAAAATTATACTGTGTAACTAGTAGCAATAAAAACATGTTATTTACTTCATATGGCAAGCCATGATTTTCACTTTCATGATAGATAATTTTTCTTTTTTTTTGAAAATATGTAAAATATAAAATGCATAAATTGGTTAAAAAACAGTGTAACTATATAAATATGTCCTAACCATTTGTTACATCTTATTGATTCTTCAATATAGGCATTACACCATTCTAGGTGATATGATAAACAAGACATTATAGACCTTACATTTTACCATAGAGAGAAATGGTTATTAATAATACAATTGTAGAACTGTATTATTTAATTGTACAGTTGCATTATTTAATTATAATTATCATAAATTCTTTTATGGAGAGGAAATCAGAATCAGATCTAAGAAGACTTCAGCATTCCAAGAATGATGTCAAATGACCCCCTTCATGGTGGATTATGCACTTATTTACTATGAGATATATTTCTTCTCCAGAGATTCCTTTTTTGTGTATCAGTTGTAGATTTTTGGTTTGCAGTTATTCTGAAGTTTTGATATAAGAGTCTATATGTATATGAGATTATTTTAAGTTGCTATTCTCTTAACTGCAAGGTCATCTCCAGTGTCCTGCATTTGTACCCACCTCTTCTCATGATTTCTGATTTTGATGGTAAAATTGTGCATGGATGATTTGTATCTTTACTGTATATATACCTTTACTGGTGAGCCTTGTCATTTGTGGAATTTTTGTTTCCTGTTGCAGCCTTTTCTTTTCTGCCTAGAGAAGTTCCTTTAGTATTTGTTGTAAGGCTGGTTTAGTGTTGCTGAATTCTCTTAGCTTTTACTTATCTGGGAAGGTTTTGATTTCTCCTTCAAATCGGAATGAGAGCCTTGCTGGGTAGAGGAATCTTGGTTGGAGGTTTTCTCTTTTCATCACTTTAAGTATATCATGCCACTCCCTTCTGGCCTGCAGTTTCTGCTGAAAAATCTCCCGATAACCTTATTGGGGTTCCCTTGTGTGTTACTTGTTTCTTTTCCCTAGCTGCTTTCAAGATGTTCTCTTTGTCTTTAATTTTGGTCAGTTTGATTAATATGTGTCTTGGTGTATTCCTCCTTGGGTTTATTTTATATGGTACTCGTTGTGCTTCCTGGATTTGAGTGAATGATTCCTTCCCCATGTTAGGGAAGTTTTTGGCTATTATCTCTTGGAATATTTTTTCTGTCTCCTTCTCTCTCTCTGCTCCTTCTGGCACCCCTATAATATGGATGTTGGTGTGTTTCACGTTGTCCCAGAGTTCTCTGAGACTCTCTTCATTTGTTTTCAATCTTTTGTCTCTTTTCTGTTCTGCATCCGTCATTTCCACTAATCTGTCGTCCACCTCGCTTATGCGTTCTTCTGCCTCCTGTATTCTGCTGTTAGCTGCTTCTAGTGAATTTTTTATTTCAGTGATTGCATTTTGCATCGCTTCTTGTTTAAGTTTTATATCTTGTATCTCTTTGGTCAGTGTGTCCTGTAAGTTATCCATCTTTGCCTCCAGTTTATTTCCAATGTCTTGCCTCATCTTCAGCATCAACAGTCTAAAGCCTTTTTCCTGGAGGCTGAGAATCTCCTGATCACTTAGCTGATTTTTCTGGGGTTTTTCCTTTCTCCCTCATCTGAGTTATAGTTCTCTGTCTTTTCATTTTTATAGGTTTTTGGTGTGGTGACCTTCTTACAGATAATAGAGTTGGAGCCTCTCTTACTTCTGGTGTCTGCCCCCCTGTGGCTGAAGTCAGTATGGGGGCTTGCTGTAGGCTCCCTGATGGGAGGGGCTGATGCCTGCCTACTGGTAGGTGGAGCCGATTCTAATCCCTCTGGTGGGTGGGGCTTAGTCCCTGGATGGGATTAGAGGCAGCTGTGTGCCTGAGGGGTCTTTAGGTAGCCTGTTGACTGAGGGGCAGGGCTGTGATCCCACCTGGATTGTTGTTTGCTCTGGGACTTCTCAGTGCTGACTGATGGGTGGGGCCAGATTTTCCCAAAATGGCCACCTTCAGAGAAAGGCAACTGCTGAATATTCCTGAGAGCTTTTTTTTTCAATGTCATTCCCTCACAACAAGCCACATTCACCCCTGTTTTCCCAGGATGTCCTCCAAGAACTGCAGTCAGGTTTGACCCAGACTCCTATGGAGACCTCACTCTGCCCTGGGACCCAGTGCATGTGAAAGTCCATGTGTGCCTTTTAAGAATGGGGTCTCCATTTCTCCAGTCCTGTGGAGCTCCTGCACACAAGCCCCACTGGCCTTCAATGCCAGATGCTCCAGGGGCTCTTTCTCCCAGGCCAGACCCCCACACGTGAGAGTTTGATGTGGGGCTCAGAACTCTCACTCCTGTAGGTGAGTCTCTGTGAACCAGTTAGTTTTCAGTCTGTGGAGCTTCCCACCCAGGAGGTGTGGGGTTGTTTATATTGTGAAATCGTCCCTCCTACTTCTTAATGTGTCTTCCTCTGTTTCTTCTGGAGTAGGATATCTTTCTTAAGTTTCTGGTCCATTTGGGTGAAGAATGCTCAGTCTTTAGTTGTGAATTTTGTTGTTTTTAGGAGAGAAGTTGAGGTCTAGTCCTTCTATTCTGCCATCTTAATCCTCTCTCCAGATAATTTTTCTTTTATTCCTTTTTACTTCTCTTGCTTAACATTTTTAAATTGTGGCTAAAAGTCTATCAATTGACAAATATAACAGCACTGAACTTGTGGGGTATTTTAAAAAGTGAAGACAAATCCAAAAATTTCAACTTAAGTATCAAGTCATATATAAATATAATGTGTATGTATATAATATATTTATTTTTGGACCTTGGTGTTTCTTTTTTTCATATAAAAAATTAACAATATGATCTCAACCTTGAAATCCAACTTCAGCATTTTCTGATTCATACAAAAAATTGTATAAAGAAAGCCACACCTGAATTTTGTTGTCACATATACATCTCACAAATGTTCTATAGGAAAAAAAAAAAAAAAACAAAACGTACAGAATGGATTCAGTACATTTACATGATAGGTTTGGGAATAAGAAGTTTTGTGTAAACTGTTGCAATGCTTACAACACCCATAAAGAGCATGTAAATCTATTTTTACCCTTCCTTCATTAAGAAATTTACATCAAACACTCTTGAGTAAAGTGTTGCATTTGTTCTCTTAGCTAGTATGACCTGTTCCACCTTTAATTTAAGAAACATGAGAATAGACACAAAGTGGTGCAGGTGTATTCATTTTCTTCCTTCATAGAATAAATGTTTCTTTTAGCTGAGGCATCTGTTCCATGGCTGGGGAAGGACTTAATTCTCTCTCACATCTGGATATCTTTATCCTGATTAAAACTGCAATTAAGTTTGCAACCCAAACTCCCAGTTTCACAGAGATAGAAACCCAATGTTTCTATCTGCTTCCTGGTGATGGGAGGCGGAAGGGGGAGGTGGGTGGGGTGTGTGCTCAGAGCAGGAAGAAAGGAACCCATGTAGTGGATGTCCTCAATCACCCAGTGTCTCCCCACAGGTCCCCCACCATGTGGGTCGGCAAGGACCGTAAGATTAGGCAGAACTTTTCTTTGGAGGGCCTCTTCATTCACCAAGGGAGCACGGCTCCCTGGTGACACTGAAAGGCTTAGGGGCATGTAAGGTGAAAAGTTAGGGGCCGTGAATGACCCCACCCAGCACCCAGATCAAGACAACAGAGGAATGGAACCAGAAGAGGTAAAGCAGTGCCAGCTCAATGACTGTAATCAAAACAAAATCGCCTGCCCTCCAGGTTGAGACCCCAGACAGCTCTGGGACTTTGCTCTTCAAGCAGCACCTTTTTTGTCTTGCTGGGGGAGCGTTGGTCTACTTTGACATAGAGCAGGGCTCTGACTCAGATTAACACCAAGGCTTGTGTGACCCTCTCGGGATTTGTTTTTGTTTGTTTGGTTTTGCCAGAGAATAGACAGAAAACTACCTGATGATGTCATTAGTTTTCTTTACTGTTTTTAAACATAACTTTTTTTTTCCAGTTTTGAAAGTTAATATGCTCCGGTATATCCAGAAAAATGTAAATAATAAAACAAAAATAATTCCGAGTCCCACCACCACTCAGGGATAAACATTGTAATATTTTGTAGTATTTTCGCCCACATTTATTCCCCATGCATTCATTTCACCCAGATGGGATTATACTCTATATAGACTCTGGAGTTCTGCTTTCTCATTGACAGTAATTTGAGCATTTCTCCCAGATCATTAAATGGTCTTCAAAACATGGTTTGGGATAGCTGCATAGCTATTTTCTTTAATGGACCAATGTTGAAATGTTTTTGGCTGGATAAGATCATAGGCCTTTTCTAATAAGCACAAAGAGTTCCCAGGTTTTGTTCTATGTATTACATGTTCCATTTTCCGTTAGGGTTTTTCACGGGGTGGGGTGGGGAGGAAGGACTGATTCGGCTGCTTCGTGGAGGAGGGTAAGCAGCTGACACGCAGCCTTCTGGAGATTCGAGATAGGAGCTCACCAAGTGTGGAATCCACACTCAAGTCCTTGTCTCTGAAGGTAAGAAACAGTTAAGCGCCATACCCTGCCATTCTCATTCCCTAACACGTTTCTGAATTTCTGCTTTCTTTTCATGATGTGAGGAAATGCTCGGATATAATGACAAAGTGAAGCAATAAATAAAACGGCAGACAGAGAATTCACAAGAAATGAATGTGCACCACTATGGTAGAGGGCAAACTTTGATTAAATGGATGAATAAATATGCACTATGCAAAGATTAAACAGAGAATTTCTGTATTGGAAATGTGAAAATGACAAAAGGGAGAACATAGGACATCTTAGAGGAAATGAAGAGAAGATAAAACAATGAGAAATCATAGTGGTAGAATTAAACTCAGTGTATGCACACATCGTTGGTAAAATTATATATTAAAAAAAATCTAGGGAATAAACAACATAATATTGAGGACAGAGGTTACCTTTGGGGAGGTTGGAGCTCATCACGAGGGAGCATCCACAAGGGGCTTTTAAGTGCTGGCAATGTTTGATTTCTTGACCTAGGGGGCTTCCTTATACGGTAATTAATCTGTCAAGGAGCTTATGTGTATGCCCCTTTCTGTATGATAAATTTGCAAGTAAGAAAAAATAGAATCAATTGCTAGAGCTACTTAGAAGAGTATGGAATTTTGTGTTTGGGCTGGAGGAGAATAATTGATCAACAAGGGAATATACAGAAGAGAAACAGCTTTTTGTTGAAAGGGGAAAAAAATGGAAAAAGAATTCACATGTGGGAACTGGGGTTGGGAAGGACAAAAAGATGCTCCTAATTTGTAAACAGTTACTTATATAAGAGAGTTGCACAAAATTCTTAAGGGTGAATAAATTGAACTCCTGGCAAAGGTCTTTTAAGAACATATGAAATGTACAGCATGGTGACTCTTTAAGAATGTGGTATAAACCTGAAATTTACTAAGGGAGTAGATCTTAAGTGTTCTCACCACACACATACAAAAGGTAACTATGAGATGTAATGGACATGCTAATTAACCTAAATGTGATAACTGTCTTTACATGTATACGTATATTAAATCTCCATGTCGTACACATCAAATATATATACAATCTGATTACTTATATCTCAATAAAGCTAATAGGAAGAAAACTACAAGAAATGAGAAAGGGGCAAGACAATGAAATAAGCACTACTATGTGTGTATGTGTGAGTATGTGTACATATGTGCGTGTGTGTATATATATATGAGTATCTTTAAAATTGGAGGCTGTTACCATTGCTCAATCAAATCATTAACAGCAGAAGACAAGGAAACAGACAACCTGGGTTGCAGTTCTACTCATTTGCTATGTCATGTTTTGCCAGCAATTTGATTGCACAAATGAAAAGGCAGTTTAAGATAGTTAAGCTTTTGTCTTTGCAGCCAGATTACTGAGACCAAATTTCACTTTTGCTCTTTTGAGTTGTGTGACTCTGGGCAGGATTCTTAACCTGTCTGTGCCTCAGTTTTCTTGCTATAAAGTGGGGAATATGGTCCCTACCTCACAGGATCATCATGAGGAGTAAATGAAATTCTAAGTGTTATTCACTTAGCATAATGCCCATAAATTTTAGCTGTTATTGCCCTCCCTGTTACTACTAATAACTTGTATGAGCCTTAGATCTAAAGTAAAGGTAACACACTCGACAGCCTTAGATCTAAAGTAAAGGTAACACACTCGAAGAGGGCTCCTTCCTCTTCAAAAAGACAAGGATTCCATTCCAATGGCTGTGCCTTTGATGTGGTAAATTACCTTAGGCTATCAGGGAGCCAAGAGTAATCAGTAGTAAAATTGTCTGCAAGTGCAAAGACTTGAAGACATAGGAAGTGAAAATTACTCCGATTATTCTGAATCCATGATGACATATCCACCAAGAAGAAACAGAGGTAGTGAAAATTTACCTCCTTCTCCTGCTGACACCTCCAACAACCCAAATGAACTAATCCACCCAAAAATCCCTGAGATAATACAATGCTTCAGGTTCCCTTTCCTCAAAAGGTCTGCCCTTCTTTACAAATGTATTATTCAAGCAAAAGAAAATATGTTTTTCATCTTAGCTTAATAAAAAGTACTATTTTGAATATTGACTTTGCTTATATTTGCTGACGATTGATTTTAATCCCATGGTATTGAGATGTCTGAAGTCCTTTCTGCCCTTGACTGCCATAATATCCTGTAGTCACAGCTCATGAAACTTTTTAAGGGTGGGTCAAAGACTAAACTAGAGAGATTTTTCTGTTTCCTACTCTCTGAAAATACTGTTGAATATTTTTGTGACTATTACTCTATCTTATGTCTTAGGTCTTCTGAAGCTAGACTATATTCAAAGAGCCTTCCATCTATCTTTTCAGGTCATACCGGAAAGGAAGTTCTCACATCTCTACCTGTGGTCAGCTGAAGTCATCCCTTCCAGCCCACAACACTCAGATAGCCTCCTTATCCTTATGTCTGCAGTCCCTTTCCTTTTTTTTTTTTTTTTTTTTTTTTTTGGTGGCTTTTTAGGGCTGCACCTGAGGCATATGGAAGTTCCCAAGTGAGGGCTGAATCAGAGCTGCAGCTGGTGACTACACCACAGCCATAGAAACACAAGATCCGAGCTGAGTCTGTGACCTCCATCACAGCTCACAGCAATGCCAGACCCCTAAGCCACTGAGCAAGGCTGGGGATCAAACCCGAATCCTCATGGATACCAGTCGGGTTTGTTACTGCTGAGCCAGGATGGGAACTCCTGCAGTCTGTTTCTATAAAGAGCATGAACCAATTTGGGGTTTGTGCCCAGCAGACCAAATGTAATGCAGAGCTAATTTTAAAAATTGGTCCTGAATATCTGATTTTATGAAGGTCAAAAAAAGTGAACGTGTCAAATTTTGTGAGTACTGTTTATATTCCTTTCGTCTTCCTCATAGCAAATGAAAAAAAAAAGTAAAATAGTACAGCTACTGCATGAAATCTGATAAAGGATACTCTCATGAGTATTTAGGTTTGTTCTTTTCCTAGAATATGGTATGTGATTTTCTCCAAATGAGACAAATTAAGAATTCTTAAAATGGTAATATGCTTTTCCAAATGAAGATCATTTCTACTAAATTACTCTTTTTTTCAGACAATTCTAAATTGAATCTTGATCATTATCCCAAACCCAAATACTATAATTTCATAAATAGAAAGGCTCATGAAATACAGTATTTTCTATGAAAACAGTTGTTTCAATGAACATTACAAGAAGGCTAATCAAGGAAGGGGCAGAACTGCTATTTTGTAGGTGTTGGATAGAGATCTGGAGGGTTGTTGGGTAGAAGGTTGGTAAATCTCTATAAAAATTCAAAAGATTTATACTGAAACCTAACAGGGCAAAATGAGAGAATCCTGACAAATGGCAAGTGACAAGGAAGGACAATGAGAGGCCTGAAATAAAGTCTCCATGAGACAGGGCTGACTGTGTACCCAGTGGGGGCAGGAGGCCAAAGTGGGATAGAGACCCCACAGTTATAAACTGCTGGCCCCTAGAACATGTTCCAACACTTAAGAGGGAACCAGCTTGTACCCCGAGAATACGGTTGTGTAATCAAATAAAAAGTGCTATCCCACTGCCTTAGGCCAATATCATGACTTTGAACTACTGTCACAGAGGGAGGAATTTATACCAGCCTCAATGGCAACCACTGGAACAAAAAGCCCAGCCTCTGGGTCAGCACTTCAGGTCCAAGAGGACAGTGATGCTCTTCCATGTTAAGCGTGGTCTTAGCGGTGATCACAGACAACTCCATGACTATCTGAGTTTGACCTTAGATCTCTGCTTGAGCAGCTCCTTTTGAGCAACTATCTCTAGAAACAATTCTGAGGTCATCAGCCTCCTAGTTGCCCTGACCTAGTTGAAGCTGGACCCAGCACCAAGGCAAGGAGGGACACTTTCTAAGGCATGAGCCAGTACCCTGAGGGATTTTTGGACATCTCAGGGGTGATGTGTGAGGGAAGCAGATGGACTTCCTGATAAAGAAAACATCTATAGGACACTGAAAAGAGACTGTAATGTTCCATAATGTTCAAAGAACACTTGAAGTAAAAAAAAACTATTTGTGAATATACTCTGTATTTGACATCATATTGGAAATCATATTGGTTTAGACAGTTCTGCTGAAACTAGTTTTTTTTTTTAACTTCCTGCTTTCAAGCCAACAGAAATAGTATCCAGCATCTAAGTTCTAATACCTGTTTTCATTTGAAGTGAAAATTTAATCATAAAACTCAGATTACAGCACTAATCGGCCATCAAGATCACATAAACATTGTAAGTACATTTTATACTTAAGATAAATGTGTTTTGAGTGCAAAAAATTCTGATGACTAGAATTGAATTCATTAAATCTATATTAAATATAGATTTTTCCATAAGATTGCATGGAAACCTAGTAATGTGAAAGGGAACAGTAACTGAACTTCCATCATTTTTACAGTTTAATGTTATGTTTTGCTACTGCTAAAATCCATATGTTCCCATATATCCTCTTTGGCATTTAACTTTTTTGAAAATAAATATGGTTAGATATTAGAATTTCATTTTATTCCACATTTCCCTTCAGTCTTTGAGTGAGGTTTCTGATTTCAAAATTCCAGTTGTGCTTTTTCCAAAATGAAGATTATCTTCCTTTTTAGCTCATGAAATCATTTCTTTTAAGGTTAATTTTGATTTCTGCTTTCAAATAAAATATTCCTCCTTTAGGTACTTTTAAAAAGCCAGGGACTGTCAAGGTATCACTGTCCAACACATATATATTTTACATCAAACCTCAGGTAGTGATGATTCATGAGTTAGTAGTAAAAGGTGTTCAGAATAGAAGCTAGACCAGGATGAGTTTGTAAGGTGCATGTTAAGATGGAAAATGGGTAAGAAGGGCTCATTCAGTTTCAGTTCATGAAGTTCATAATAAACAATTAAATAACTGTAATTAAATCTCCATTTACTCAGCATTCCAGAACAGCACACTCAAATCCAGTCTTCAGGGTAAGTAAGTAATAACCTTTATAAAAACTACATTCATTAATTCTTATAATAAAGAATGTAACAAAAACAATAAAAAATAAATGTGTGTTTAAGAGCACTGCTGGCATTTAAGGTCTCGACAGGCTTAACTGGACTCCAAAATTAATACGCACCTGCAGAAATAAAATAAACAACACTAAAATTAATATGCATTTATTTCAGTACTGGGTAAGAGTAGCAATTAACGTGGGCAAGAAAGGAGTTTAAGAATGAAACACCTGTGGGTATTAAAAATAGTAACATGCCCCTTTAAAATGAGTTCTGTTGCTATGAACAATATTCAAGACATGTGGAAGGGGAGATTTATAGTATCATAAAAGTGTGATTGCTGGACTCATAGCATTCTTGGGTCTCAATAATACCCTTCTTCTATATATAAGACAAATTGGATTATACAGTTTTCCATCAAAAATAATAAATATGACATAAAAAGTTTTTAATTTGAGTAAAAAAAAAAGTGCTGCAGATAAATGTTGGTAAGAGTTACTGAGTGAGAGTTTATTGTGCACTTTATGTTTTCAGAGATCTGAATTATAAACACAGAGCCTAGAAGAAATGAAAACCTGACTCTGGCTTTTCAGAAGATCACACTGAGATCGGAGACCCAGGGCATACCCATAAGAAACAAACAGAACAGGAGTTCCCGTTGTGGCGCAGTGGTTAAAGAATCCGACTAGGAACCATGAGGTTGCGGGTTTGGTCCCTGGCCTTGCTCAGTGGGTTAACGATCCGGCGTTGCCGTGAGCTGTGGTGTAGGTTGCAGACGCAGCTCGGATGCCACGTTGCTGTGGCTCTGGCATAGGCCGGAGGCTACAGCTCCAATTTGACCCCTAGCCTGGGAACCTCCATATGCCTCGGGAGCGGCCCAAGAAACAACAAAAAGACAAAAAAAAAAAAAAAGAAAAGAAAAGAAACAAACAGAACAATCGCAAAAATGTGCATACACAGCCATTTGCAAGATACTTTCCTTACGTTATTTCACCAGCCCCCAAATAATCTAATAATATGGGAAGAGAGGACAGTCATTATTGTTATCTGTGGGCTCAGGAGTTTGAAAAGCTCACTTCTGTCATAAATTAGTAATAATTTAATCAAAGAATCACAGACTTTATAGGCTCAGGCACTGAGATAAGCAGCTGAGGGCAACATCTTAATTACACCTCACAACGATCCTAGGAGAGAAGAGTAATTATATTCTCATTTCAGAAATAAGAAAAAAATAAAGCTTATTTAATATCTTTCCTAATACACAGCCAATTAAGTGATAGAGTTAGGATGGAGGATTTGAACTTCCGTCCAAATGACTCAGAGCCCATATCCTTTAGAGTAGCCCGCCCTCCTGTTAACCTAGCTCTAAGAGGGTGACAGATTTCAACTTCTCTGAACTTGAGTATCCCCGTGAAATATAATATAGCTACCAACATTTGTGTCTGGGGATGTTGTGTGGATTAATGGCATGACTTTTGATAAGTTCTTGCCCCAGAAAATGCTGCATTAAAAGTAGACTCCTCCCTCTCGCCTCTCCCTTAATTTGTATCCCCAGGATCTCACAGCTAGTAAATGGCAGATACAGCACTGAGACCCTTGTCCTCTGACTCCATGCTCCCACATTGCCCCAAGTCTCTTTCTATAATATCCTTGCGCTGTGCTATATCCAGAGGAGACATTTCAGTCTGTTCATAGTGTTACCGCTGTTCTATGACTTGCATGTCCACTGTCTATAGTAGATAAGAGCAAGCAGCTGGTACTCCTCAACATTCACTAGGCACTCATTTGAAAGACCTGTTTCTCTGTAAGCTTCAAAACAATCACTGACCATTCCATCTTTTCATTGTTTTTTTTTTTTTTTTTTTTTTTGTGGTCATGTGGGGGAAGTGGAGAGGTTGGGTGCCAGACAAGATGTGCTAAGTGACATAAAACAAAGCGTTCTACAAACAAAGGAAGTCATAGAGATTAGTTCTGTGGACTTACATTTGGAAACCATACTGCAAGTGTATCATTAAAATCATTACGGCAACCAGCTGACAAAGTGTTATTTCTAAAAAGAACAGCAGACTTCAACTGACATAGCTTATTCATTGGGTCCCCTCTTTGGGTATTCCTTACTCTGCTCTCAGAAGTGTTTTAGAATTTTTCTATGATCTCAAACAAATTGATTGAGAAAGTGCAGCTTCTATGCTAAACTTGTACAAAAACACAAAGACAGTCAAGTTCTCCCTTAGGTAGTTAACTTTCTGACCAGCTTTGGAGGCTCATGGACATTAAGATGCAGTGAGTTATGTTTTGAAATGCCTGAGCTGTATCTTGAGGTTTGAAGACCAGATAATTTAGGATCTTAATAATTACTTGTAAGAATAATCACTCCTAATCATAATAATCACTTGCAATAATGTTAATGACAATAATATTGCACAGTGACAATTCTTCCAGTTCTGACAGTAATGGGAAGCGACCTCCTCTGCTGAGGAACAATGCAAATCAGAGGTGAGAACTCACAGTGGATCTCTGAATTATTCATGAGCTCATACATGTCACTTGCATCTGTACGCTAAACAAAAAAACCACAAAAGTGTAATAGCACATTAGTGATGCAAATTACAGAAAGGCAGATTTGATTCTGGTTTAGCGAAGATTCTCAAAATTCAGTCCAAATAGCATTTTTACCAAAAGTAAAGTCCCTGTTTTTTTATTCTTTACATTTGCTAGAATTCATTTGCTTGGCCAGGTCAGTATTTTGGGCTTTTTCATTTCATTCAGTTCTGATTTATCCATTTTTGTCAGCTTCTAATGCACACCAGCAACATTAATCAAGTCACTCTCACAATTTCTCTGAGAGCAATTCAAGAGAGGTTGTATCATAAGGACACTTAGAAGGTGAGTATCAATATATGTACAAATGAGGGAAAATAATTTTTTAAACAGATTAAAAATATATGAGAGAGAAAAAAGAATAAAGCAACTGTGGTTAAAATGTTAACATTGGGGAATTCTTAGAACTGTTCTTGCAACTTTTCAGTAAGTCTGAAATTATGCCAAGATAAAATATTAAAAAAAAAACAATAACATTGCCACTCAATCTGTCACTGCACTAAATGAGCATGGGCCATGGAATAAAGGATGGGAGGTGAGAGCCTCAGTTAGCTATAGTTAACACTTCCCTCCAAGCATGAGCATTATGCCACACTGGGTGTGAGTCTAGGATTTTAACACACATATTTGTTGTGTAAAACAATGTTTTTAAAAATTCACATATGCATTTTTAGCATATACCATGTATTATACACTTAGGCATACTAATTGTTAAACAGGATTAAAGCTCTATATATTACATTTTAAGGGTGATGTGAGGTTTTCAAGGGTGATTATGGCTGGGTATGAGTTTTGCTCTATGTGACAACTTTAAGTCTTGTCCCTCTGTAAGATGTGACTCCACTGAACTCTGACTTACAGGTGAAGAAAGAAGTTATACAAATGAATGACTTAGTCTTATCTTGATGGCTACTCTATACTCATAAAATCAAGAGAATGAAAAGTCCATAGTTTAGCATTCCATTCCCTTTTCTGCACTCTGTGCCCTTTTCAGCATCTGCCATCACTAAGAGGCCACACCCATGAAGTACTCTGGTGGCCCTGGTCCCTAAATGAAAACATCCTATAAACTTAATGTGCTATGTGTCCCAGGAGTATTTAGAGGGGAAAAAAACGCTGTCTGGGAAAAGTATCAAACAAAAGGAAATCTGACAAATCTGAGTCTTTAGTGGGAAGAAATATTGGTCCAGGGCAGTTCCTGTAGCTCTCTGATTATTAATTATGCTGACATATTTATTCCATTTATTTCTTGCCTGCTTTAACCTCTACTACCACTGAGTTCAAGTTACATGTATTACAAAATGGCAAGCCTATTATAGGTATACTATGTACATTATAACATAGGACAAGCTTGGCTAAGGAAATTTTTATTTGGTATGTCAGCATGTGCACCTTTTGGAGATCTGCTTATTGTTGTAGCTGTTTAGGCTTAGAAATAGATGTGAAATGTAGTCAGAAGGGCCTAGGAGTAAGAGTTGAAAGATCTATTACAAACTATATGTTTGCCAAGTTACAAAATCTCTCTTTGCTTCATTTTCATAATCTGAAAAAGGTATGAAGATCATTCAATGTCTTAATAATTACTTTTGGTCATAGTCATCACCTGTGAAAATGTTACTAACAATATGCCCTGCCTAGCTCACAGGACCAAAAGAGATGTTTAGGAAAGCACTTTATAATCTCTAAAGTATGACATAAATGCAACACAAGAGACTGTGATTGTTAATTTTATGTGTTAACTTGATTGGGTATGGAGTACTCAGATATTTGGTTACACATTATTCTGGGAATGTTTGTTGAGGGTGGTTCTGGATGCATGACTGGAACAATCTGCAGATATTGAGATTTCTCAGCCTTTGTAATCCCATGAGTCAGTTGTCCTTTTAATAAATTAGGCAGATAAGATGATAGGTAGATCTCCTATTGGTTATTCTACTATATATCACATATATGTATATTTACATGTGTCATATGTATTTATCTCTCATTGATACTGTTTCACTAGACAACCACTAGCTAAGTAAAATATTTCTTAAACCTGTTAGTTGAATAAATCAAAAGAATTTCTAAGGAACAGGTGTATCAGTAAAACAGTTTCATCATAAAATCTATGCCCAGAGATCAGTCTGAAAATCTTCACCCTTCTCCACTATATCTAAAAATTAAGAAAAGGGCTGAAGGGCCTGAGACTATACAGGACCATCTGAGCTTATGTCTGGGACCATCTATCTCCACTCAGCTGTCCTCTTCCTCCCTCAACTGCTTCGCAGTCACACCAAAGAAAAGCAAATGAGATTGCGTAGTTTAAAAAATGAGAAATCACAAAGCACTGTATTAGGCATAAATTAGCATTCTGAATCCAGTTTATCTCACTGTGATGATGGCTCATGTGTTTTCTGTTTCTTTGGAGAAAGTGTCTGTGTACCTGGTCATTGCCCCCTTCTCACAGTGGTGCTTGTTTTCCATTAACATGGGCTGTAATAATTGTATGCTATTCATTGTCTTCACAGGCTTTGGTTGTTATTATTGTCCTTAAATCTTATCTAGATTAAGCATTTAAGACATTAAATGCCCATAGGGAAAATTTAAATAAGGAAATATCAGCAGAGGCATGATCTCCATCATTGATAATGAAACATAGCCTCAATTTGATCTGCTTGCAGGACTACATTTCTATAATGGTTCTTGTCAAACACAATAGACTAAATGGGAAGGGGAAAAAAAGGTCTGGGTTAGTCTGCCCTCTAGTGTAGTTTACTGGTTCCTAAAATAAACTAGAGGAACGTGTCCTGGAAGCTGATGGAGCAATCCTGTCCGGATGGCAAGTTGCCATTTTCGCAGGCACCAGATTGTCACAGCTCCCTCCTCTTCAGGAGCTACAGACTTTTCTAGCATTAGGTCACCTTTCTAACCTAGTTTTCAAAAGAAATGCATATGAACCACACCCTCCTGGACCTGAGCCTGCTTCAAGTCAGCATTACACAGATGTCCTTGACCAGAGTTTTTGCCATTTGCTACCATTTCAGAACAGGGGTGCAAATAAATAAAAAGACACATTTCTGAGTTCTGAAATGAAGGCTTTAGAATTGGCTTCTGAGGTGGAGATATTTGGTCTAAGCACTGTTATTAGTGTGAGCTAATCTCTCTGGGACAGTCTGGGCTGTCTATAGAATAAAGCACTCTTAGTCCTTAGCAGTTCTCTGAACGTGAGTTTGCTGCAGTATGGATTCCATGCTGGACTCTGTGGGCCATGTTAGCAGCAAGGAAACATCTTTGTGTTCTCTGTTTTATATCTTCCTGTGATTTCTGCTTTAGAGTTGGGAACTCAAATGCCCTGGAGGAAAGTTTTTGAAAAATCTGTAGCTTATACTCAACCACATTAATACTCCATTGCTTTTTTAAAAGTAAGTCTATTTCTTGCAACTTCTATACTTGTATAGGTCTGAAAGCTTTCCTGTGATACATCAATTTCTACATTATTTAGAACAAATAAATATAATATTATCTTTAAAAAGTCAAGGTCCCATCATACATATTTACCTGGAAAATTCAAATTACTTAGTTAATCACAATCTGTACTTCCTTGCTCTGTCCACACTCTTACTCCATGTTCCAAAGATATTTGCATAGGTAGCAATATTTTGTTTCCAGGTACTCCCTAGTTACTACCAATTCCAGGAAATAGCAGGTCCTGATGTCCACAAATAAAAGACATAAAGCAAATACCCTTTATATGTAAATTATACACACACACATAAACATTCTAAAATCCACAAGACATAGAATTTCTCATTTACATTTCTGTTGTCATAGCTGGCAGTTCACTTGGGCTAATGATGAACCAACAGCACAGACCCCAATTGCACCATCACACACTGCCTAATATCTTATTGGTTTCCTTAAACCATCAAGTTGAGTTCCTTCACAGTAGAAGTGAAAATACAACTTTGATTTATTTTCTACTTATTCGTCTTGACAATGAGACAATCAAAGGCTCTTAGGCTATACCATTACATTTTAAGATGAATGAAGAAGAATTAAAGAGGAGAGGCAATGTGAAAAACAGAGCACTAAGAAACAAGAGACCTGGATTCTTATTGTGTTCTGTCACTAGCTAGCCTGTTCACTTGAGTAACTTCTCTACTCTGGAGTCTTCTTTTCCTCCTCTGTGATGGGTGAGCTGGACCTAGATGAAACTGGAGGTATCTGAACTTTCATCACCAAACTGCCTGTTCTAATCCCATCTGTGCCTTCACATCCACATCTGTTTTTCAATGTGTTTCAGACTAAAAATATAACAGATCTAAGTTTACCAATCCAGGGACAGTGTTGCCCAAATACCATGTTCTTGCTGATGCTGGTTCTCAGTCTGATCCACACCCACGGCATGTTTGCCATTTGCTGTACTGATTTCCCAGCTTGTTTTCTTTGCCCAAGTCTCTGAAAGACATTATGAGCTTAATCATTGTCATAAAGAGAAGATGAAGGCTCTCTGATTAGCATTTTGCATATTTTTTCCCGTAGAATTTCAAGAGCGCATAAAACCCACTTGCTCCCTATCAGCATTTCCCCTCATCCCTTTAGTTTGCTGACATGTGATTTGAGTCATTTTCAGAAATCTGAAACCTGTTAGAGATCACAGATGCCAAGATCTGCACGACTGCTATAGTTTTGGCAGAATCTGCTTTTTTAAGACAACAAAGGCAATAAATAGAAAGCTGCTTTTCTCTTACTCTATTCTTTTCCAAAAGAAAAAAAAAAAGTCTTTGCGGATGCATGGCGTTTAATACGATTTCTAGACCATCTTGGTTCAGACTGTTTTTGTCCTTACTTTTTACTCAAAATAGCATTTGGGCTTTTCATCTTGAGAACTGCAAGTTTATTCCACTTAAGAACAAGCTTCACATTCTCTTTAATGTCTGTGAGTCTCTTTAATAAAACTAATCATCTGAGTGCCTATGGTTGGCAGCAGTAAATATCTGTTTCTGCCAATATGAACAAGTATTTGACTAATTTGAACCCTAACTTTGGCCAAGGCTCTTAGTCTTCATGCCATTTAAGTCAGCTTATAAAGAGGCCCCCCTCCTGCAAAAAAAAAAAAAAAAAAAAAAAGTACCAAAGAGATATAATTTTATAAATAAGCATGGTAGGTGAAAAGAAAAAGATGTGACATTTGACTTAAGGCTCGTGGAAAAGGAGGCATTTGAAGCCTTCAAGACTGGGTATAATTTTAATGGAGGGAAATGGGAGACAGAAGTGAGGCAGGAATATTCAGGCAAATGAGAGGGGATAAGAAAGGGGCAGACATGTTGAAGAGCCACAAGTTCAGTTTTGTCACAATGTGTGCTAACACCTGAGAGGTGGCCTTGGAAAGGTGATCTGAGAGGATGGATGCAAGCGTGGGGTGTTGTCTGTACTTCTCAGTGAACACTGCAGGGTGCCCTGAAGGGAGAGACAGGGACCACCCAGAACCCCTTGGGACCAGCAGACCCAGCCAACACCAAGAAGCTGAAGGGGCCCCTGAGGTGTGGGACTCAGAGGAGGTGCCCAGTGGCCCAGGAATAAGAGAAGTATTTTTTTGGTTTTGTTTTTTTGTGTGTGTGTGCGATTTTTCTGGGGTGTAGTGGGGCTGTATCTTCTGGCATGTGAAAATTCCTGGCAGAGTGATCAAACCCACACCACAGCAGGTACCCAATACACAGCAGTGGCAATGCCAGATCCTGAAACCATGGAGCCAGTGGGGAACTCCCAAGGGCAGTGCTTTCAGGGACACCGTAGGAAAGGAGCAACAGGTTCTGAAGACAGCAGCCGAAGTGGAAAGAGAGGCACTGAAGATGGCATCGAAGTTCTGAACCCTCTCTCATGGCATTTGTTAGGCCCTGCCCTTCCTTTCTTAACAATGTTTCAGGCAATTTTCACCTCTGAGAACTTTCCACAAAATGAAATCAAATAAATGTGACTGTGACAAATTATTTAACCTTTCTGTGCTTCAATTTATCTGCAAGGTGGGACTAAGGCTTTACATGTTTATTAAAAGCTTGGAATTAATATCTGTAAATCAGAACAGTACCTGACACAGAGTAAGAGCTATTTAAGTGGCTCTTAAATATACGCTGTTTTAACTTTTGCAGAATCCTCCTTCATATATAAACAACAAACAGAGAGAAAGGATCTCACAAGTGACCACAATGAGAGCCTCAAAGGCAACCAAATTACCTTATCTTTCTAGAAGCTCCTTCTTCCTTCCCTTGGGAAGGGGGGGTAAGGAAAAAGGAATTTCACCCTACCTTAACTATCAAGACTTCATACAAATTTGTATCATCTCTAATTTATATTTTAGCTGATAGCCAAATTCAAAGTTATACTATCTCTCCTTTCCAAGGCTTTCTGCTGTTACAATTCAAATCTTAAGATTTGGTGGGCTACTGGTGTCTATAATGGGACACAGTGCACTAAGACTCCTTTTTTTCCTCTGCCATAGCATTGGTCCCACTGGACACACTGCTATAGCGTCCTGCACTTGTTAGATGGAAAGTTCCTTGTGATCTGGGGCTGTGTCATTTTCTTCTTTCTATTCCTCAGTGGCAGTCAGCACTGGGTTTACACAAAGCACATACTAGACAGTTCTTTGCTGAGAAAAACTGATAGGAGAAGCACACAAATGACATGTGTGTACAAATACCTTCGAGTGGACGAACAACTAGTTTTCTCGTAAAAACCAGAAACAGTCTGTGTGAAGGTCTCTGGCTGGGCCCTTTGTGTGTGACAACATCTGAATCACCTGTTTTGTCTGAAGACTAAACTTTTAACCTCAGCCCCACATCACAGCCCAATGCAGCAATGTAAATGAAGCCATGTGGTTGAGCCGGGCTAACAAATCGCAGTCCCTTTTCTTCTATTGCTTTCAACTCTCGAAGTTTCACATGACTACAGACTGTTAGAATTATTTGGAATATATTTCCAAAGGCTTGCCTCTGCCCTCTTTGGAAATAAGTCACATCCAGCTGCAAATCCTGCCACATCACAGTATAGATGAAACATATGCAACTTTGTTTCCCATTAACATGGAAAAACCTATGTCCTGGATCTTGAGCAAGCATCTGTAATATCAGAGGGAGCTAAAGCAGCAAAGACTTTGTAAATCAGCTGGTACATACAGTTCCTTGCTTTTCCCCATGAAGATGCATAAACAGAGAGGGTGGGGCATGGCAGCTGACCTACTTACCCACAGAGCTCAGTAAATCACATTGCAAGGACTGTGTAGATGACTGAGGAAATGCACTTTTAGTTCAGATACTATATATGGGATTTTCATTTGGGAATGAAAGTTTCATTAAGCTTTTTGTATTTTTGTTGTTATTACTAAAAACCCCTCTCCTTTTTTTAACTTGCTTTCTGCTATCTCATTCTCTCCTGATTTTCCTCTTTTTCTTTCTTTTTTTTTTTTTTTTAGAGCTGCACCCTAGGCATATGGAACTTCCCAGGCGAGGGGTCAAATTGGAGCTGCAGTTGCCAGCCTATGCCACAGCCACAGAAATGCAGGATCCAAGCCATGTCTGTGATCTGCACACAGCTCACAGCAACGCCAGATCATTAACCCACTGAGTGAGGCCAGGGATCGAACCTATGTCCTCAAGAATACTAGTCGGGTTCGTTACCCATCCTCCAACTTTTTCTGAACTTGTATCCTTTCCCTCCTAGTGTCCTGTTAACTTTGGTTATCTCAGGGATCTACCCTTTTCTCTTCTTCATGCTCCATCTCCCTCTCTTGGTGAGCCCAGTCACTCCCACAGCTTCAACAACCTCTGTACTTGGATGTTTTGCAAAAGTCTCATTCCAACCCAACACTGCCCTCCTGAGCCACAGACTTTTCTGTGCTGAAGAACATCTCTACTTGACTATCTTCCCAAAATGTCACATGCAGGGTCCAATGAAAAGCCCTTGAACCTTTCACCACCCTTCCACTTACCTCTCGTTCCCAACCATTCATAATAAACCAACTTGCATATCTTTGAACACATTTATTTGAACTTGAACTCACTCGTTTGTATCTGTGCCCCTTCTGCCTGGAAGCCTCCTGCATCTGGTTAACTCTCACTCAAATTTCCAAGCACAGCTCAAAGGTCATCGCCTCCCAGATGTCTCCCTGCCTCCCAAATCTGCACTGGTGCCTCTTTCCTGTCTCACATGTTGTCCTGAACCAACTCTGTTACAACACTTGTCCCAGTTCCATATTTATTAGGGAGTGAACTCCCTGACATTAGAAACAATATATTGAGCTTTGTTTCTAGAGAACTGATTGAGCTTAGATCCATTCCTGGCACATGGTAGATTTTCAATTGATGGTGGTCAAGGTATTAAAAGAATGAAAGATCAATCTAAAAAGAAACCCAGACCCTTTTAAACCAGGTTATTTTTTTTACAACATTTTATTTTAATATAATTGAAAGCTTAAGGAAAGTTATAATATACTATTGCAAGGAACTCCCATATATCTCTTATCCAGATTCACAAATTGTTTATATTGCTTTATGATTCTCTCCATATGTATCTATACTATTTCTAAACCATTTGGGAGTAGGTTGAAAACATCACGCCCCTTTACCTCTAAATAATTTAATGTGCTTTTTCTAAAAGAAAAGATTTCTCTTATATAACCACTGTGAAGTTTTCAAAATCAGGAAGTTTAATATTCATATAACACTCTTATCTAAGTCATATTCCTATTCAAATTGTGCCTAAAATTTCATTTGGTTATAGCTATTTTATAGCTACTATTTTGCCAATATGTCTTTCATAGCTATTGTTTTCCTGATCCAAACCAAGATCAAAACATATTTTACTGTCTCCTTTAATCTGGAGTTCCAGTTCCTGAGCCTTTTGTTTTGTTTTTGACCTTGACATTTTTGGAGAATACATCCTAGTTCTTTTATAGAGTGTCCTTTAATTTGTGTTTGTCTGATACTGCCTGATTATTAGTTTCAGGCTATGCATTTTTGCAAGGAAATGTTGCTACGTTCTTCTCAGAAGATGCTTTCAGTACCCATACGATGTCTATCCCAATATTAGCCATGCTAGCTTTGAGCACTTGGTTAAGGTGGTATCTCTCAGTTTTCTCCACTATGAAGTTACTATTTTTCCCTTTAAAATTAAGAACCATCAGACACAACTTAGAATAGATATACAAGGAGATCTTGCTGAATAGCATTGAGAACTTTGTCTAGATACGTTGCGACAGAACAAAGGGTGGGAGGGAAAATGTAATTGTAATGTATACATGTAAGGATAACCTGACCCCCTTGCTGTACAGTGGGAAAATAAAAAAATTTAAAAAAAAAAGAACCATTAGGAGGGGTGAGACACTTGGAGGCAATGTTAATATCCCGTCGTAAAATTTTAGCTACTAGTTTACTGTCCATTGATGATTTTCTCATACCACTATCCTGTCTTTACATGAAAGGCATTTAGCTATAAAGAACAGTGTTCTCTTTATTCCTCCCACTGATTAATTTTTTCATTAATTTATTTATAACAGTGTGGATTGGTTGAGTCTCACTTTATCCAATGAGGTATAATCCATTGTATCATTATTTATTTTCATGTTTAAGTTGTCTCTGACCTGCTCAGTTGGAGCCCCTTCCTTTAGACTGGTCCCTTTGCCCTTGTGACATGCCCCAGTATCTCCACACACTTCTTTACTGTCAGGCATGAGAAGATTTTTCTACAGGAAGCTATTTTTCCCTTGCATGACTCTGGAGTTAACCAGTTTTCTGAATTTTTTTTTAATAAGCTTTCATGGTTTATATACAATACCATTCAATAATTTTAACTACATGGTCCAATAGCCATAACCAAGTTATTATTTTCTATCTTTTGTCCTTTTTCAGGGCCACGCCCGCAGCATATGGAGGTTCCCAGGCTAGGGGTCTACTCAGAGCTACAGCTGCCAGGCTACACCAGAGCCATAGCAATGCCAGATCCGAGACGTATCTGTGACCTACACCACAACTCACAGCAACGCCAGATCCTTAATCCACTGAGCGAGGCCAGGGATTGAACCTGCAACCTCATGGTTCCTAGTTGGATTCGTTTCTGCTGTGCCATGATAGGAACTCCTCGAGTTATTTTTTATCACCTCAGACTTTCCTCTGCCTGTTTGTTGTTTATCCTTTCCTCCTTAGTAACTGCCACCAAGTGATCTACTCTTTGACACTGCGGTTTTGTTAATTAAATAATTTTCAGTAAATGGTTATTACACAGCGTCCACTCTTTTCTAGCTTCTTTCAGTCAGCAAAATGCTTTTGAGATTTAACCCTGCTGCTGTTTGCATCAGGGTTTTTTTTTTTTTTTTTTTTTTTTTTTGCAGAATAGTATGGATATATTACCATCAGTTCAAGGTTACTGTGAATAAAAATGCTATGAACATTGACAAGCTAGTCTTTTTGTGGGCATAGGTTTTCTTTTCTCTGAGTAAATACATATGGGAAATGTTTGCTTAACTTTCTAAGAAACAACCTAACTTTATCCATATTTTGCCATCCCACCATTTTGCATCCCCAACGGTGATGTGTGAGTTCCAATTGCTCCATATCCCAGCCAACAATGGATACTGCCAATCTTTTTAACTTTAGCTATTCTAGTGCATAAGAACAGGCATTTTATTGTCGTTTTAATTTGCATTTTTCTAAAGATTAGTGGTATTGAACGTTTTTGTTTTTTTTGGTTTTTTGTTTATTTATTTATTTATTTATTTTCCCACTGTACAGCAAGGGGGTCAGGTTATCCTTACATGTATACATTACAATTACATTTTTCCCCCACCCTTTCTTCTGTTGCAACATGAGTATCTAGACATAGTTCTCAATGCTATTCAGCAGGATCTCCTTGTAAATCTATTCTAGGTTGTGTCTGATAAGCCCAAGCTCCCGATCCCTCCCAACAGGCAACCACGAGTCTCTTCTCCAAGTCCATGATTTTCTTTTCTGAGGAGATGGAACGTTTTTGATTTGCTTATTTTCCATTCATAGATTTTCTTCAGAGAAGTGTCTATCCAGATTTTTTGCTCACTTTTTAACTGAATTATTTCTATTCTTACTATGGAAATAGAAGTATTCTTTGTATATTCCGGGTACAATATTTTATCAGACATGTGTTTTGAAAATATTTCCTCCAAGTCTGTGGCTTATTTGTTCATTTACATAACGGAACATTTTGAAGGGCCAAAGTGTTCATTTTGATGAAGTTTATTTTATTTTAGATTTTAAGATTTTCTGCTCTAGGATATTTTTGTCTCACCTAGGTCACAAAAATGTCTACTTTTTTCTAGAGGTATTACATTTTCTAGATCTTATATTCAGAACCATGACCCACCAAATTAATAACTGTATACAGTGTTAGGTTCTTTTTCTTCCATTTGATAGCCAGCTGTTCCAACACCATTTGTTGAAAAGCTTATTCTTTCTCCATTAAATGATCTTACCCACTCTGTCAAAAATCAACCATATATATCTATATCTGTACCTGGACTCTCTATTTTGTCCCATAAATCTATATACCTTTCCTTAAACTATTACTACACTGTCTTAAATACGATAATTTTGTAGCAATTTTGGAAAGAAGAATGAAAATCCTCCAGCTTTGTTCTTTTTCAATATTTTCTTAGGTATACTATATCATTTGTATTTCCACACACATTTTGGAAAGAGTTTGTCAATTTGAGATGCAAAAGAAGCTGCGGAGATTTTGATTGGAATGCCTTGAATTTATATGTAAATTTGGGGAGAATCAATATATAAAATTTATTTAGGCTTCTGATTGATAAATATGGTATACCTCTTCATTTATTAAAGTGCTTTTTCATCACTGAGTTTTACTTTTCGCCATACAAGTTTGGGCATAATTTGTTAAATTTACCACTAAGAGTATATTTCAAAGTTTGGTGCTATTTACATGATGTTTGAAATTTTCAATTTCCAGTTGTTTGTGACTTGTATATAAAAAAGTGAATTTTAGTTATTGACTTTGTATCCTTTGACTTGTTAAATTCACTTATTTCAAGTAGCTTTTAAAATAGCTCTTATTTATGTGCAGTTTTACTCTTCCTGTTCAAACTGTGCACATATATAATCTGACTTTCAATTAATTTCACAAGAACCTCTAGTACAATGCTGATGAGAAGTGGTTATAGTTGACATTCCTGCTTTGTTCCTGCTCTTAATGGAAAAGTACTCAGGCTTTCACAATTAAATATTATTGTAACAGAAGGTTAAGTTGCTATCTAATTCTATCTTAATGAGTGTTTTTTTTAAATCTCTGAATGGATGTTGAATTCTGTCACGCCTTTTTTCTGCATTTATTGAGATTACACACACAGGTACAGGCAATGGATTAAATGTATTAATATAAACACTAACCTTACATACCTGGTTTAAAAATGTCTTAATCATGATCTATTACCCATCTTACACATTTCAACTTTTCATTTGTTAAAATACTATTTTAAAAGGTTTGGTGGTGTTGGTGGCTTTTTTTTTTTTTTTTGCTCTTTAGGGCCTCACCTTTGCCATATGGAGGTTCCCAGGCTAGAGGGTCGAATCAGAGCTACAGCTGCCGGCTTACACCACAGCCACAGCAACATGGGATCCAACCTGAGTCTGTGACCTACACCACAGCTCACAGCAACACCAGATCCCCAACCCACTGATCCAGGGATGGATCCTCATGGATACTAGTCAGATTCCTTTCTGCTACTCCACAATGGGAACTCCCTGGCAGTGCTTCATTTTAACATTCAGACAGACAGCTATCAGTCTGTAGGAGTTCTTTCCTTGTATTGCCTTTACCAGTTTTAGTATCATTAATTCTTGCCTCCTAAGATGAGTTAGAAAATACTCTCCTCCTATTTTCTGGGATATTTTGAGTAAACACTGTATAATTTCTTCCTTTAAAGGCAGAATTCACCAGTGAAGTCATTCGAGCTTGGGGATTTTTTGATGGGACAATTTTAAATTGTGAAATCAATTTATTTATAAATGATAGGACTATTTAGGTCATCTACTACTTTTAAGTAAGCTCTGGAAGTTAGTATATTTTTAAAAATTGGTTTATTTCCTTTAAGTTGTCACATTTACTGGTATAAGTTTTTTCAAACATTCCTATCCTTCTAATTAAATTATATAGGATCTTTATGAAGCTCTCTTTTCTGATTCCTGATACAAGTACTATATGTCTTCTTAATTTTTCTTCAACCTGTAGAGAGGCTCATCAATTTTATTGATTTTTACTGACTTTCCAAAGCATGAGCTTTTTATGGTTTCTATCTCATTTATTCAATTGTTTTATTATTTCCATGCTTCTGCTTATTTTACATTTAATTTATTCTTTTCATAGTTTCTAGAAGTGAAATCTTGAATCATTGATTTAGTTCTTTTCTAATAAAATTATTTAATCCTATAAATTCCTTTCTAACTACCTTAGCTCTATCCCACAAGTTTTAATATATTGGCCTTTTATTATTACTTAGTTATATATTCTCTGGGACTGACTTTTGACCTATGAGTTGTTTAGAAATGTTTTGTTTACATCACTTTAGTGAAGTCAGAAAGAGAAATACAAATACCTACGATATCACTTATATGTGGAATCTAAAATATGGCACCAATGAGCCTATCTACAAAACAGAAACAGACTCATGAACATGGAGAACAGACTTGTGTTTGCCAAGGAGAGGAGGAACAGAGTGGAAGGAAGGACTGGGAGTTAGGGGTTAGTAGATGAAAACTATTACATTTAGAATGGATAAACAATAACGTCTTACTGTACAGCCGAAGGAACTATATCTAGTCTCCTGGGATGGACCATGATGGATAATAATTTTAAAAAAGAATGTATAAATATCTGTGACTGAGTCACTTTGCTGTACAGCAGAAACTGGCAAAACATTGTAAATCAATCATACTTTAATAAAAACAAATAATAAAAGAAAATTTTATAGGCAAAAAAGAAAAGAAATATTTTGTTTGGTATCCAGATACTTGGGATTTTTGTCATCTTTCTGTGAGCAATTTCTACTAAGTTCCACTGTAGTTAGAAGACACACTCTGTACAAGTTAATCTTGTTAAATTTGTTGAGATTTGGTTCATGAATCAGCATATGGTCTGTCTTGATGAATGTTTCATGTGTACTGGAAAATAATGTGTGTTTTCTTTTTTAGGGTGGAGTGTTCCATAAATGACAGTCAAATTGGTTAACAGTTTTGTTCAAGACTTCCATTGCCTCACTTAATTCGTCTTTTTGTTCTATCAAATTACTTAGAAAAGAATGTTGAAATTTCAACTATAATTGGGATTTGTCCATTTGTGTTTTCAGTAGTTTCAGGTTTTAGTTCATGAAATTTAATATTCTTTCATTAGGTGCACATAAATTTAGGATTGTTACTTTTTGATATATAGTTTTGTTATTTTAAAATGTACCTACTTATCCTGGGTAGTATTTCCTGTTCTGAACTCTGTTTTGTCTAATACTAATATAACCATTTTGAGTTACTGGTTTTTTTTAATTAGTGTTTGCATGACCAGTCTTTTTCCATCCTTTTACCATCTTTTTACTTTTAAACTGTTGTCTTTATATATAAAGTAAGATTCCTTTAGATTGCATATCACTGAGTCTTACTTTTTTATTCAAAATGACAGTCTCTGCCCTTTCATAGGGAATGATGGGCCATTTTCATGTAATATAATTATCAATACAGTTAAGTTTTCATTTATCATCTTTGTTTTTGATATTTATTTATCCTGTAAGTTCTCTGTTCCTTTTTTCCTTCTTTTCTGTCTTTATTTGTGTTGATTATTTTTATGATTTTATTTCATTTCTTTCATTGATTGTTTTAGATATAACTTCTTGCTGTATTATTTTAGTAGTTACTCTAAGCTGCATAATATACATATTTAATATATCACAGTCTACCTTCCGAGGATATTACATGAGTTTATGCATACTTCTGAGAAAGAGTCATATACTTCCATTTTCCCCTTCCTCCTTGTTTATGCTACTGTTGGTGTGTATTTCAGTTCTATATGTTATAAACCCTCCCAAAATTGTTATTATTTTTGATTTATATAGTCAGTTGCCTTTTAACCAGATTAAAAAATGAAAAGCAAACTATTTTTAAACATATATACATAGATACTATTCTTACTGTACTTTTCTCCTTTGTGGAGACCCAAATTTCCCTATGAAGTCATTTTCTTTCTATTTGAAAAAAAACTTCCTGCAACATTTCTTACTAGGGTAGATCGGCTGGCCGTGAATTCTCTCAAGTTTGATTGGTATGAAGTCTTTATTGTGTCTGCATTTTTTAAAAATTAAGGTATAACTGACATAAAATATTAATCTAGGGTATACAATATAATGATTAACTATTTGTATGTATTGCAAAATGATCACCACAATAAGTCTGGTTAGCATTCATTGCCACACAGTTATAGAATTTTTCCTTTTCTTGTGATAACAAAATTTACTCCCCTAGCAAACTTTCAAGCATGCAACACAGTATTAGTAATTATGGTTGCCATGCTGTATAGTAAATTCTCATGATGTATTTATTTTGTAACTGGAAGTTTGTGCCGTTTGATCCTCTTTACCCATTTTGCCCACTCCCAGCTCTACTAATCTGTTAATCAGTTCTCCAGATGTATAATTTTTCCCCTCTAGATTCTGTGTGTGTGTTTAGATTCTACCTGTGGTATTTGTCTTTTAGTTTATTTTTCTCTGACTTTTTTTTTTTTTTTTATCTCACCCTCGTCCTGCCACCCCTTCCCCTCTAGTAACCACTATGTTTTCTCTATCTACGTGTCACACCACATTTTCTTTATCCGTTCACCTATTGATGGACACTTAGGTTGTTTCCCTACCTTGGCTATTGTAATTTGCCTTCATTTTGAAAGATACTTTTAGTGGGTATAGAATTCTAGGCTGAAATATTTTATAAATCCTGTTCCATTGTCTTCTCATCTGCATGTTTTCTGACAAGAGGCACTGTAATTCTTCTATGTATTTTAGTATTGGATTTATCAGACTTGGTCATCAAGTGGTAGGGTCATGAAGAATAGTTCAGAAATGGATGATGACTTCATTTTTGAAATAACTGTTAGTAAATACAGGAGTGATCAAAAAATTAGTTTATGAGGCTGGGGGCAGTGGAGTGGTTGAGACATATGATGCCTTCTTTCAGCTGCAGGTTCAGTTCTTAAAAATTCTCTTCCTAAAGGACCAGCCTTTTCATCTAGTAACTGATTATAATCACAAATGTATATGATAAGAAGTAACTATTCAGAGTTCCTATAGTGGCTCAGTGGTAACAAACCCTACTAGTATCCATGAGGACATGGGTTTGACCCTGGCCTCACTCAGTCAGTTAAGGACCCGGCATTGCTGTGAGCTGTGGTATAGGTTAGAGATGCAGCTTGGATCTTGCGTTTCTATGGCTGTGGTGTAGGCCAGAAGCTGTAGCTCCAATTTGACCCTGGCCTGGGAACGTCCGTATAGCAAGGATGCAGCCCTAAAAAGACAAAAAAAAAAAAAAAAAAAAAAAGTAACTATTTATGATATCAAGAAAAATAGCCTACGTCAATGCTTCTCATAGACACTGGAGAATTGCCAAAGCAAGAAGAAAGACTGTAAATGTGGCTGCAGAAGAGTAAAAGCTAATTACATCAATTTATGAGGATTATTTATGTACAATAATTTCTATGCATGTGTAAACATCAGATTAATATTTTGAAAATTCAATTACTTGCAGTAAATTCCTTTCATGACTGATTATCCTTCCACTGCTTATGATTTTTTTTTCTTTTTTTCTTTTTAGGGCTGTACCCACAGCATATGGAGGTTCCCAGGCTAGGGGTCTAATCAGAGCTGTTGCTGCTGGTCTACGCCAGAGCCATAGCAATGCCATATCTGAGCCACATCTGCAACCTACACCACAGCTCATGGCAACACCGGATCCTTAACATTGAGTGAGGCCAAGGATTGAACCCACAACCTCATGGTTCCTAGTGGGATTCGTTTCCATTGTGCCATGATGGGAACTCTGTGATATTTTTAATTTAATACTAAATATAAAACATTATGGGAAAAGAATGTTCCTACCTTCATAAAAACAGTTTTGAGTTTTGTTGGGTTTGTTTGTTTGTTTGTTCTTTAGGGCTGCACCCGAGGCACATGAAGGTTCCCAGGCTAGGGGTCTAATCAGAGCTGCAGCTGCCAGCACACACCACAGCCACAGTCAGGCCAGGTCCGAGCCGTGTCTGCAACCTACACCACAGCTCACGGCAACAATGGATCCTTAACCCACTGAGCAAGGCCAGGGATCGAACCTGCAACCTCATGGTTCCTAGTTGGATTCATTTCCACTCCCATTAAAACAGTTTGATGAACATAATGCCACTTCTTTTGTGAGCAACATTTTTTTTTTTTTGTCATTCTCTCTAAAGTAGTTCAAATCCAAGTAGTTAAGGCAATGGTTCCCAAATTTCAATGTTTATAAAAACTACTTGGAGAATTTTTTTTTAAATGCAGTTCTCCTACCCCCTTCCAAATATTCTGATTTAGTAAGAGAGTGAAACTCAAACGCAAGTGTCAGCAAGCACCCTTCTGAGGATTTTTATACAGGTGATCTGAAGAACACACTCTGGGAAACACTGTTGGGTTTGAACTGACCAAAGAATACACGCAGAGATTTAAGAGACAAGCTTTTCTTGCCATTTACTTTTTTTCTCTAAAAAGAAGTTGAAGGCAGGAATTGAAGACAATATCTGAGTACAGGTTAGTTTTGTCATCTTCTTCATCTTTTGCTCAGACTAGTGTTGCAGAGGATAGGTTGAACTTATGAATGGATGAAGTATCAGACTTTTCACAAACATTATCTTTGAGGCAGGTAGTATTGTCTCTATTTGGCAAATTACAACTGAGAAATATGAAGTAACTTGTCCAAGGTTACACAGCTAATAAGTGTGAGAGCTGGAATTCAACCTCAGGGCTTTGTGATCCAAAGCCTATGTCTCTTCTTCAGTCTCTACCTAAACCTTCTCATCTTCCCTCTGTGCTGTTGCCAGAGCCTGCTATCAGAACCTTAGGAGTATCCCATATCTAGAAAGCCCCTTATTCTTACATCGGAAAATATCTGTTGTTAAGATACATAAAACCAAGAAAAATAAGGTTGTTTTTCTTTGGAGCATTTTGGAAAGAAAGAACACTTTATAGAACTGACCAGAACATGCTGATTAATACTTTTCTCCCTGTACTTACTACTCTGTGTTGATATTTACTGTGAAAAATACTTTTCCTTCCCACCAGAAAGTGAGTTTTTCTAGTTCAAGGTATAACTCTTATTTATCTCTGTAACTAGCCACCACTGTGAAATCACATGGACAGGCTGCCCTGGGGTAGATGCCAATAGCTTAAAAGGAATGTCTGTACAAATGTCACTATTTATATTTACTAAGAAATATGATTGAGGACATTGTTCACTATTAATTATATGTGAATATAAATAATATTCTCTGTATGACACTCCATAAAATATTTTTCTTCAAACTGAAGTGTCAGGAAATTTTTTGCTTTGCCTCAGCAATTAGTATGGCTTTCTTTCTTAAGGCCAGTATAAAGCTATAACTTTAAAAATTTATTTTTAGCTTTGGTTTCCAGGAATTCAAGAGCCAACTTTGTGTCTCAACTGAATACTTCTGTGCTAAATTACCACTGATTTTGTCAGTATAATTTATATTTTCCCATTTCATTTATTCTTATTTTCTGTTTAATATTTTTCTATTCTGGAGTTCCCATCATGGCTCAGTGGTTAACGAATCTGACTAGGAACCATGAGGTTGCGGGTTCGATCCCTGGCCTCGCTCAGTGGGTTAAGGATCTGGCGTTGCTGTGAGTTGTGGTGTAGGTCACATACGTGGCTTGGATCTGGCACTGCTGGGGCTCTGGTGTAGGTTAGTGGCTACAGCTCTGATTAGACCCCTAGCCTGAGAACCTCCACATGCCATGGGTGCAGCACTAGAAAAGACAGAAAGACAAAAAAAAAAAAAGTATTCTAGTAGGTTATGCCTAATATTTTAATTGTAAATAAAATCCCAGTGCCAAACTGTATTACTTAAGATTACACTAGCTTCTCTAACAGATAACCTCTCAAATCTTAACACAATAGAATTATATTTCTCACTCACATTAATTTCCTTGGCTTGGTAGTTTTCCACATGGTTATTCAGGGTCCCAGGCTCTCTTCACCTGGTGGACCCTTCCTCTTCTAAGATCTTGTAGACATTCTAATCCAACCAGTACATGGGAATGTGACTGGGAGAAGGTACCTCCACTTCTATTCATGTTTCATTGTCAAGAACTAGAAACTAGTTTTCACCTGGGCCAGGAGTGCTAGAAATCTAAGAGCTGGAAATTCTGAATGGGCAGCAGCCTCCCAGTACCCAACTCTACTCAAAGGAGATGGAACACAAACCTGTGCTGATCAACTAACTAAGCTTCACCTCCCAACTCAAAACAATGTCCCCAAATATTTGTTGGATGATTCAAAGGGATACTTACATGGTTAAAAATGCTTTATTTAGCAAGAGCCATTCTTAGTATACCTGCCTATGGACCTTGCATTATTTCCATGTAATCAATATGTCTATAGCACTTACATGGTAGTCCCTATGAATTAAATTCCTTACATAAAACATACTAAAGTCCAGTGCCTTGTGTGACCTCAAACTGTCAATCAAAGTTTCTTGGTCATGGTCATGTAAGCTAACAGAAGGTGTTCATTAATAACTGGCCTCCAGTTGCCTAATGGAGAAGTATGGCCAGTAGGCTGAGCAGATGGCTGGGTGAGTGGGGGGAGGTTGGGCTACATGGACCATGAACACAGTTGTCAGTGTGGTGTCAGGAGCCCTACAAAAGCCATCTTGATTCTTTCTAATCTTGCAAAAAAAATACAATAGGTAGAGGGCCTGAAACTGATCAGCAAATTTATACCAAAAACCATCAAATTACGGCATGAGAAAGACTAAAGATCCTCAAGTTTTGATCTCCAGGGCTGCAACAACCTAACAGCAAAGTTAATTCTCCAAAATATCAGCTCTTTATATTTCAGGTCAGACTTTGAATATACAGGAACAAGCTTTTCTAACTTTGTTATCAGGATCATCAGCATTTCCTAACACTTTCTCAAACACAGTCCTCTTCTCTCATTAGGTCCTACTTCTTAAAAACTCCATTGGTTTAAAGGAAAAAACTATCAAAAATAGCCCATCTTACTTCAGTTCCTTCAGTATTCCTTTAGAAACCTAGAAACACATCTTATCTCAGTTTATTTCCACGATTACTGCTCTCAAATCTCTGCTCTTGTCCAAGGAGAAATACATAGACATTCCTTTGAGCATCTTCTCCTGCTATGGCTGATATAATTATCATGATTTCACCTACATTGGGTTCATAGTTCACAGTTCACAAAGTACTTGCACAGGTGTTATTTCATTATATCCTTTCTATAATCCTATAAAATAGGATAATTTCCATTTTACAGATGAGGAACTATAATCTTAAGGAGGCGGGTTATTTTTCCCAAACATATTTTAAGTAGTAGAATGACTAGATATCCCAATTTTCCCAAGACAGTCTTGGCTTATGCTATTGTCCTGATGTCTTAATAGCAGCTCCTCTTACCCTCAAAATGTCCCAATTTTGAGGAAAGTAAATTGTTGTAAGTGGCCAATTCAGGACTAGATCTTAGTTCCTCTGACAAAAAGAGCATGTTTTAATGCTCTCTTCTCAACATCAAGTTGTTCTCAGTTATAACCAAACATCAACATCAAGGGAGAGAGGGACATGACATACTCCCTCCCTCCTTCTGGGTTGCTAGAATTTTATAGAGCAGAATCTTTAGTCAGAGAAGAATAGAACCATGACTCTCCCTTTCCAAGAATTGGGCTAAAGTAAGCAAATTGGGATCAAGAAAGAAGTTGCTCTTTCTTTAACCGCAAGGTAAACTCCCACATTCATCCTGAGTTTGGAAATCACGTCAATTCAATTTATAGCTAAACTGAAAGAAAACCCAGAGATTCTTCTCCAGACTCATGAATCCATTGCAATTATTCAACCCAGGTCTTGTTTCTGCAGAACTACACAACTGCTAATCTTATACCACTTGTATCACTACTGAGAAGGTCCATTAGTGACACAATTTCTATATTGTTCCTCATACCATTGGGTAAGGGCAGAATGTGGTATATTTTTCTTTCCCCAATCAGTTAGTCATAATAGCCAATTTAATGTCATTTAATAATCAAGTTATTTGCTGCCATATACAAGAAAGAATGTAGCTACCTGAGAAGAAATATGAAAATCAAACTATAATGATCTGAAAGCTGAACCCAGGCAGGGATGGGACCAAACAGAAGGAATGTGCTCTACCTTGTAACATGTTCTCCTTCCAGTTCTTCATGCTCATCCCCGGCTAAATGCCCCAGTGTTCAATTCCCCTCTCCATGTGCACACCTTCAGGAGGAAGTGGCTCCCCATGAAGCAGGGAGGGAGAGCATCTTAAACAAATGGCAATAAAAAGCCACTTCACAAAGCCAGAATAGACTTTTGTCTGGAGGAAATGGCAGCACTGGAGTTTTTATGAAAAGTACCTTTGTTCCAATAGTTTTCAAGAACAAAAATGTTATCTTCACACTTTTGTCATTATATTTATGAACTGTAAATCCTCACTTGATGGAAACATTCCAGGATTTCAAACTCCTAAATCAACCTGGTAAATCTCCAACTTCAGAGTTCAATTTAAGAAGAACCCCTTCAAAGATACTGACATTTTATAGGGAACTTCAGGAAAAACAAACAATGAGAGTTTTCAATGTACATTTTTTTGTTACCCTACAGGCTTGTCATGGGAGACAGCTAACATGTAGAAAGAATAAAGACTGCTGCTGAGATTGCATTTTCTGAGCCCCAGGTCAATATGACTTAAACAATAACAGTAAAATGGTCTCTTGAGAAATTTGGTCTGGGGCCCCTAACAAACCACCATTGTTTCCTTGGAGGACTATTTTACTTTTATATCAGAGTATCATGATGTTGGATATACAAGTAAACTTTTGAAAGGGAGAAAAAAAAATGACTCTTTAGAAAATCCATCTGCAATTGCAAAGCACTTTATAAATATTGTAAGCTTGAGGTTTCACCTTCTCTCTTACAATATTTCCCATTCTTTGCTGGACACAGTCCTGCTAGAGTGGTTGGATCGCCGCAAACTGTATGCCAACCTCTACTAATGACGCCATTTCAATACACCCAGCATCACCAATGTTTAGCCAGCTGGTAGTCCACACCAGCCAATCCAAATATTTCATTGTTGGATGAAATAGTTTCACAGGCAACCACAGCTCTTGGGCATGTGAATTTTATTAAGACTAATTCCACAGACTAGGACAAAACAGAGCACAGAGCAGTTCGCCCTGAGTTGCTGAGTGAGACTCATTGCAAACAATTTTTACCCATTCACTGAACAATGTCCAAAAAATTATGGTCCTCATGGAATTTTGAGTCATGGAGGTATGTAGAAGAGCTTAGGGTCTTGAGAGCCAGTAGAAACTATGTTTTTGTCTGATAATGGGAAGGCCTTTGTTCATGAACTACTTAACAGAGGTGGAGGCAAAAGTCAGTTAATCCCTACCCCCAAATAAAAAGGATATGTAGACATGATATCATGAAATGTCCTTCTCTTTCCAATGTACAGTGGGGGCTGTGCCAAGCAGTAATGCTCTATTTCGGGAAGTCTGTGCCAAGCTTATTTCGTGGTGTTATCAGCAGGGGTCCTATGCTCATTCCTATGAGGGCCATTTTCTGCACTCCTTTGAATGAAAGACTCCCCTTTCATGTGCCACTATGGAAACACATCATTCCCCACACTTGTGCTTCTCCACACTGTCATAATTGCTTTGGGGAATGTCTTTATCAGCCACTAGGGACTTGGTGCTGGAAAAAGAATTCCAGGGATGTCCTTATATCTACTTACCAAGAGGGTTTAATGTACTCAGTGGTGTCACCAACATATAAAAAAAGTCAAACACATTTACCAATCCCTTTAGAAAGGGAGTGAAGAATGTTACAAGGACATTGGGCTCAGACTTGGGCAATTCAAACTCAAAAAGTACAGAGACTGTGGAAATGAAACACTAGTATCAGCTAGGAGGGAAATAGTCACAGTGAGGATGTTCAAACAATAAATTGGTTTTGAAGAATCAGTGAAGTGTTGGCTACACAGAGAAACTGGGGCCAAGAGTCAACCATGGGTGACTGTTTCTTGTTGTTGCTACTGACCTGTGTGTGAGGCATCTGGGCACCCTCAGCAGGGGTAAGCATCCCCCACACCCAAAGTGATGTGTCAGATTTGAAACCCTCTATGAGGACATATGCCCTATATCCTATTTTCTTTGATTTTTTATTATGTGTTCATGAATCTTGTCCTTCCACCCAAATTATAATTACTTTAAGGTCATAAACTACATAAAACATGCCCTTTGGATCCCACATGAAACTTTTCAGAGTACTGAGCATAGACTCAGTACTCAATAAATATTTATTTAAAAATTAAATATAATGATGCTGAAGGAAAGAGGAGAGCAGGAAATTCATACATCCAACAGCCTGAGTTCCATTAGGCCAGACACTGCAAGAGCTTCTCTACTCACTGTTTTATACCCAATACCTGGCACAGATATGTTTAGTGCACTTTTTGTAGAATATATAAGATTTGTCATATGAATTAATGAATATTAATACATATTTTACATTTATATGTTTTTACCAGTGTTTTAATGTATACCTAGTACCCATTTTCCCAGTCAATAACCCTTTCTACAACTGATATGGCAACAGTTGTATTTACTGCATGAAGGGACCATGATTTACTTAACCAAAATGTTATACATGCTTTCCATCTTTTGTCATCTCCCTCATTTTGCTTTCTCTTTCTTCTGATGACCAGTGTCTTTAAAAATTCACATAGAGAAAATTCTTTAGCCTTTTGACTAGAAAAAATTTTGAAAAAAGCTAAATAGCCTGTGAGGACAGTTGTTACGTTTTTAAATTGTTTTTTTTTTAATTATAGGTTTAATCAGCTTTTGTTTTATATTATTTTTAAGTTTTAAACCTTCTTATTTTAGCATAATTATAAATTCACCTGCAGCTATAATGATAGAGAGAGATGCTTTGTACCGAGTTGCCCCCACATCCTGCCAACATAACATCTTGCAAAACCCTAATACATTATCACCATGGGTCTTGACACTGATACAGTCAAGATACTGAACATTTCCATTCATTCCTATTGTACTTTTACAGCGATATCTCCTTCCCTTATGCTCCACTCTCTCCTTAAACTCTAGCAACCACTAATTTGTACCCCATTTCTGTTTTGTCCTTTCATGAATGTTATGTAAATGGAATTATACAGTATGTGAAAACTTTGGAGATAGGCTTTTTCATTCAGCATAATTCACCCAGGTTATTGCTTGCATCAACAATTTGTTCTCTGTTCTCTTTCTGAGTGTATTCCACAGTATGGATCTACCACAGAATGTTTAACTATTCATCCACTGAGGGACATTTGAGTTGCTAGGGTTTGGGGCTGTTATGAATAAAAGCTGGTATAAACATTTGTATGCAGGTTTTTGTGTGAACATAAGTCTTTATTTCTCTGGAATAAACAGCCAAGAGGGCAAAGAACAATTGTTGGATTGTATGGTAGTTGCATGTTTAGTTTATTAAGTAACTGCCAAATTGTTTTTCTGAATGGCTATATCATTTTACATTCCCATCAGCTATGGATGAATGATGCAGTTTTTCCACATTCTTGTGAGCATGTAGTGTGGTCATTATTTTTCAGTGTAGCCATTCTGAGAGGTGTGTAGGAATAGCTCACTTTTTGTTTTTAATTTACTGTTTTTAATTAGTAAATTCTATCTTTTTAGATCAGTTTTAGGTTCACAGAAAAATTAAGTGCAAAGTCTGGCGTTTCTGTATATACACTATCTTTACATGTGTACAACCTCCCCCACTATTAGCATCCCATACCATACGGGTACATTTGTTACACCTGATCAACCTACTGACACCTCATTATCTCTTGAACATTTGCATTCACTCTTGGTTTTGTACATTCTATAGTTTTGACAAATGTATAATGGCATATAGCCACTAGGGCAGTATCATACAAAATAATTTCTCTGCCATAAAGATCCTCTTTGCTCCATCTACTCATTCTTTTCTTTCTCTAACCCTTGGAAACTAATAATCTTTTTTATCATCTCCATAGTTTTACCTTTTCCAGAATGTATATTGTTGGAATGATACAGTAGGTAGCTTTTCAGATTGGCTTCTTTCACTTAGAGCTATGCGTTTTAAGTTTTCTCCATGGCTATTCATGGCCTGATACCTTATTTCTTTTTGGTGCTGAATAATATTCTGTTATCTAGATTACCACAGTTTATTTGTCCATTCACCTACTGAAAGACTTCTTGATTGCTTCCACGTTTAGCAGTTAGGGATAAAGCTGCTATAAATATTTATGTGCGAGGTTTTGTGTGGATTTAACTCTTCAATGCATTTTGGAAAATATCAGTGACTGAGATTGCTGGATCATGTGGTAAGAAACTGCCTAATTGTCTTTCAAAGTGGCTGGACGTTTTTGTATTTCCATCAGCAACAAATGAGAGTTTCTGTTGCTTTACATCCTCACCAGCATTTGTTTGTCAGTGGTTTGGATTTGAACCATTCTAACAGGTATATAGTGGTATCTCGTTATTGTTTTGATTGAAAACTCCCTGATGATATATGATGTGGAGCATCTTTTCATATGCTTATGTGTCATCTATATATGTATCTTCTCTGGTGAGGTATCTGTTGAGGGCTTTTTGCCTCTTTTTGAAAGCCAGTTGTTTTGTTTTCTTATTGTTGAGTTTTAAAAGTTTTCTGTGTACTTTGGATAAAAATTCTTTATCATGTGTGTCTTTTGAAAATATTTTTCTCCCAGTCTGTGGCTTATTTCCTCAATCCCTTGACACTGTCTTCATTTCTCTGATGGATATAACAGCAGTTTTTGGGTTTTTTTGTTTTTTTCTTTTAGTGCTGCACCTGTGACACATGGAAGTTCTCAGGCTAGGGGTCGAATCAAAGCTACAGCCACCAGTCTACACCACAGCCACAGCAACACAGGATCCGAGCCACATCTGCAACCTACACCACAGCTCATGGCAATGCCGGATTCTCAACCCACTGAACGAGGCCGGGGATCAAACCCACTTCCTCATGGAGACTAGACAGGTTTGTTACTGCTAAGCCACAGCGGGAACGCCCTAACAAGAGTTGATTTTTTTCAGACTGTTCAACTTTTTACCTGTTTTTAAGACAAAGTGACAACTTCTAAACTCCTCATAATACAGACCAGAAACCAAGTCTCTCACTGTGGGTTTAATTTGTATTTTTCTGATGGCTAACAATGTTGAACATCCTTTCACATGCTAAGGTCAGTTTAAACCACATTAACCTGGAGTTCCCATTGTGGCTCAGAAGTTAATGAACCCAATTAGCATCCATGAGGATGCAGGTTCATCCCTGGCCTCACTCAGTGGGTGAAGGATCCAGCGTTGCCGTGAGCTGTGGTGTAGGTCACAGATGCAGCTTGGATCCCACATTGCTGTGGCTGTGGCATAGGCCGGCAGCTGCATCTCCAATTGGACCCCTAGCCTGGGAATATGCATAGGCCATGGGTGTAGCCCTAAAAAGACAAAAATAAATAAATAAATAAATAAACTGCATTGACTTTTAGTGATAACTAGCTTTTCTAACTAAAAAGACTTAACTGCATTCTCAAAAGGTTTTCACCCAAAGAGACCAGGCTACTCAGATCTAGAGTCATGTGTCTACAGGAAAGATGACCAGTGCCATTTACTCAGTGAGGGCTTCTTATCAGAGGGAACAATACCTTCCCCCTATAAGCACAATGGTGTTTATTAAGCTGCATTAATCTCGTGACTAGATGACTTGCAGCTTGACAACAGAACTCTATGTAGGAAAGAGTATCACTTTCTTATTTTTATGAAAGTAGCAGAGGGACATCCACAGGCAGGCCAGTGAAAGGTGGAGTTAGGAGAACATAGTTCTAAATCCCTAAAATCTCCCATAAAGTATAGACCCATAAGCCCCATTGTGATATAGTTTATTGTTAGATGTACTACAGCATTGCCAGTGAAACAAGAGTTCCAGCTGCTACAGGTTTTAAAAGCTAAAAATTATTGTGTGAGGGAAGGGGTTGTCCTATCACAGCCTCAGCCTTACACATAGCTCTCAGTGTATATTAAGCCAGTATGGCAAATGCCACATCTAATTTCAACCCAACAGTTCAGTTTTCTTGATTCTAATGATCTATTTCCCATTTTACCTAGATTTCCCCAATTCACATTTTAACAGTGAATTTTCAACAACATGGTGTTATGATACTTGGGAATTATTTACATATTTTTGTTGTTTTGGAACAACTATGTGGCTTTCTCATGGAGATACACACACACACACACACACACACACACACACACACTCACTGGCTTGATTTAACAACACAAGAGAGAGCTATTCACTCCAGAGCTCAGGAATTGCAGTCTGCTTTACCAGACACACAAAAGCCAAGCTAACCCAAAATACATGTAACACAGTGATGAAATCAGAAGAAGCAGGAAGGGCAAGAGATGCAAACAATTGCAACTGTCCCCTCCCACCCTGAGGAGGTTGTTGGACTCTGGTAGATTAATCTGCTGATTATCTGTATTAGTTACTCATATCCCACTGCACATGTATATCCAATACAGGGGATGCATTTGTCCCCCTGTCACTTTATTTTTCGTTTGTAACTAAGCAACATGTTTGGTCCTCCTTCTCCACTGAAATTCTCTTTTGTTTTTTTGTTTCACTTTTGAAGATGTTGAGGAAAACATAAACATATAAAAATGGGCAGTAGATTTTAGAAAGAAAACAAATGTGTAAGAATAATTGTAAGATTTAGAAATGATTTTAAGTAAGTATTCCTAGAATTCTAATATCCTAGGAGGGTGTAGATAGAAAAAATTAACATCAACTAAGACTGAATGGGGTGTCAGAAATATCTATTCTTCCCTTTTCTTATTCTTCCAAAGAGCTTATTTTCCTGACTTCTTTGCAGACAAAGGTAGCAAATGAGATATAAGCAGAAATTATCAGGTGGTATTTCTGATAAAGCATTTTTCCTGGGAAGTGAAAAATACCACGGTATCTCCAGCATGCATCTTGGAATCATGAGAAGAAAGCAAAGAGAACCTTTGAGATCTGGCCCAAGATATCCTAGAAGTGCCAAACCAAGCCATCATTTTGGAAAAATAAACTATGTGATGAAGCCACTTTTTTTTTTTAAATATTCTGCTATTGGTAGGGGATCTAGTCCTTTCTAATACCATTGGTAATTGAAAGAATTCAAACTCCATCGGCTGACCTTAAGGACAAAGTTGAAATCTTACTTAAAAGCAACCTACAATAATTCCATACTTACTGTCAATGAAGAAGAGTACTTCTGACTATTATGTGAATATATAATAAATGTGCTATATGCTGACATGTACAAATCTTGCAATAGGAATAAAGGTAAAGTTAGAACTAAAAAAACATAATGGGAGATTCATAAGAAGTCTTTTTTTAAACAATGATTTTTATTTTTTCCATTAGAGCTGATTTACAGTGTTCTAGCAATTTTCTACTGCACAGCAAGCTGACCCGGTCACACATACATTTATATATTCTTTTTTTCTCACATTATCATGCTCCATTACAAGTGACCAGACATAGTTCCCAGTGCTATACAGCAGGATCCCATTGCTTATCCATTCCAAAGGCAATAGTTTGTTAACCCTAAATTCCCAGTCCTTCCTACTCCCTCCCCCTCCCTCTTGGCAACCACAAGTCTGTTCTCCAAGTCCATGATTTTATTTTCTTTGGAAAGGTTCCTTTGTGCCATATATCAGGTTCCAAATATAAGTGCAATCACATGGTACTTGTCTTTCTCTTTCTGTCATACTTAGTATGAGAGTTTCTAATTCCTTCCATGCTGCAAATGGCATTATTTTGTTCTTTTTTATGGCTGAGTAGTATTCTGTTGTATATATATATATATATATATATATATAAAACACATCTTAATCCAATCATCTGCTGATGGACATTCAGGTTGTTTCCATGTCCTGACTATTGTGAATAGTGCTGCAATGAACGTGCAGGCTCATGTGTCTTTTTCAAGGAAAGTTTTGTCCAGATATATGCCCAAGAGTGGGATTGCTGGGTCATATGGTAGTTCTACATATAGTTTTCTAAACTATCTCCATACTGTTCTCCATAGTGGTTGTACCAGCTTACCTTCCCACCAATACTGCAGGAGAGTTCCCTTTTCTCCACACCCCCTCCAGCATTTGCGATTTGTGGACTTATTAATGATGGCCATTCTGACTGGTGTGAGGTGGTACCTCATAGTAGTTTTGATTTGCATTTCTCTAATAATCAGTAATGTTGAGCATTTTTTCATGGACTTATTGGCCATCTGCATATCTTCTTTGGAGAAATGTCTATTCAGGTCTTTTGCCCATTTTTCAATTGGGTTGTTGGCTTTTTTGCTGTTGAGTTGTACACGTTGTTTGTATATTTTAGAAATTAAGCCCTTGTCAATGACATTGCATCATTTGAAACAATTTTCTCCCATTCTGTAAGCTGTCTTTTTGTTTTCTTTTTGGTTTCCTTTGCTGTGCAACACCTTGTCAGTTTGATTATGTCCTATTGGTTTATTTTTGCTTTTATTTGTTGCTTTGGGAGACTGACCTGAGAAAACATTTGTAAGGTTGATGTCAGAGAATGTTTTGCCTAGGTTCTCTTTTAGGAGTATGATGGTGTCTTGTCTTACGTTTAAGTGTTTAAGTCATTTCAAGTTTATTTTTGTGCATGGTGTGAGGGTGTGTTCCAGTTTCATTGATTTACATGTGGCTGTCCAGTTTTCCCAGCACCACTTACTGAAAAGACTGCTTTTTTCCCATTTTATATTCTTGCCTCTTTTGTCAAAGATTAACTGACTGTAGGTGTCTGGGTTTATTTCTGGGTTCTCTATTCTGTTCCATTGGTCTGTATGTCTGTTTTGGTACCAGTACCACACTGCATTGATGACTGTAGCTCTGTAATATTTCCTGAAGTCTGGGAGAGTTATGCCTCGTGCTTGGTTTTTGTTCCTCAGGCTTGCTTTGGCAATTCTGGGTCTTTTATGGTTATATATAAATTTTTGGATTGTTTGTTCTAGTTCTGTGAAAAATGTCATGGGTAATTTGATAGTGATTGCACTGAATCTGTAGATTGCTCTGGGTAGTACAGCCATTTTTACAATATTAATTTTTCTGACCCAGGAGCATGGAATATATTTCCATTTCTTTGCATCCTCTTTAATTTCCTCAATTAATGCTTTATAGTTCTCAGCATATAAGTTTTTCACTTCCTTGGTCAGTGTATTCCCAGGTATTTGATTTTTGGGGGTGCAATTTTAAAAGGTATTATATTTTTGTATTGCTTTTCTAATATGTCATTGTTAGTATACAGAAATGCAACTGATTTCTGAATGTTAATCTTATATCCTGCTACTTTGCTGAATTTGTTGATCAGTTCAAATAGTTTTTGGATTGAGTCCTTAGGGTTTTATATATATAGTATCATGTCATCTGAATACAGTGACAGTTTTACCTCTTCTCTTCATATTTGGATGCCTTTTATTTCTTTTGTTTGTCTGATTGCTGTGGCTAAAACTTCCAGTACTATGTTGAATAACAGTGGTGAGAGTGGACATACCTGTCTTGTTCCAGATTTGAGTGGGAAGGCTTTCAGCTTTTCTCCATTGAGTATTATATTTGCTGTGGGTTTGTCGTAAATGGCTTTGATTATGTTAAGGTATGTTCCCTCTATATCCACTTTGGTAAGAATTTTTATCGTGAATGGATGTTGGACTTTGTCAAATGCTTTTTCTGCATCTATTGAGATGATCATATGGTTTTTTACTTTTCTTTTGTTAATGTGATGTATGATGTTGATTGATTTGTATATGTTGAACCATCCTTGTGAACCTGGGATGAATCCTACTTGGTCATGGTGTATGATCTTTTTTTATATGTTGTTGGATTTGGTTGGCTAAAATTTTGTTGAGAATTTTTGTGTCTATATTCATCAGAGATATTGGCCTATAGTTTTATTTTTTGGTGGTATCTTTGCCTGGTTTTGGTATTAGGGTGATGGTGGCATCATAGAATGTCTTTCAGAGTGTGGAACACTCCCATAAGAAGTCTTTAGACTAATGGACTGACTGGGTGGTTTGACCAACTACAAGATGGCATCTGGTCAGAGGTTACGCATGTAACTTCTAGGAGCTCAAACTAAAATTGTTCATGGTGAAATCACATAAACCAAAAGCAATTAAAATATTATGTTATTCATTGCATTTATAAAAAAGCCTTCATTGTTCATTATGACAAACAAATGAAGGTTATTATTTATATTTTTCAAAAGGGACCTTCAAAATGATTCCTTAAACTTCCATGGTAACTGTTAACGCCTTGAAATTATCTTTGTAATGTCTTTAGTTATATTAGATATGTCTTCTGGTAGGCTTATCTAGTTTGTTTAAAGAGCAAAAACTAAATCATTATGTTAAACAATTAACAAAAAAAGTCAAAATTTTATTCGCTTATCTGGATATGGTGGGAAGAGAGAAAGAAAACAGTCTGATTTTTGAAAATCTGCACTTCAATCTTCAGGCCAATATTTGCCTTGTTGGATAATTTTCTTATTAGCCTTTGTAATTTTTAATACAAGATAAAATAAGCCATGGAATTCATTTCAGGAAAAAAAAACAAGATCAAAAACCTTTCATAACCACAGAAGAGAAAAGGTAATTTCCTTTGGATAACATTTTCAATGGACCCTTTGTTTTTTGATATGATTTAAAAATGTTAAATCTAAACAGGCAACTCTCCTCTTTAATTACTATTATTACTTGTGCAGAAGTATAAAATTTAGGTTAAATCATCAGCAATTAATCCTCTGAGCTGGATACCATCTCTGTAATGAAATACAGTGTCTACAGCAAAAAGTTTTATCTTTTTCTTACTAACTAGGAAATTAGGAAGTGAGAAGAAAGGAGACTGTAGTTATCAATAATTATTCACACTAATAACAGTTATCCTGTATCCTGTATGTACCATACTCCAGGCATTGTACTAAGGACTTTACTTTTAAAACTCTAATTTCAACATCTCTCAAAGGTAAATACCATTATTATCCCCATTTGACTACCAAAGCAGACCGCTGGAGCCAGAGAAGACATGTATTTTCCCACAGTCAAAACAGTTAGTAGAAATGTCAGAGGGGACTCCTGAATGCAGGCTGAACTAATCATTGCGTTATACTACTTACACTTTGAGGGGTCATGTGCTACAATGGAAAGTAGGTTTAAAATTTCTATACATGAACACGAAAATGTAAATGAATGAAAAGGCCAATTTATGGCTTTAGACTAAAGGATGACTAAAAAATTAGTTTTGTATTTTGAGGCCATATTGAATTAGGCAGGGGCCTCCTCATCTTATGAAGAAAGCTCAGCATGTTTGGTCATGGGTGAATGATAATGTCTACCTGGCAAATGAGATAATATATGTTAAGATGTAGACTTTTTTTATTTCTCATGAAATTTATTCTTAAATAAACTAGTTCTTTCCTCCCTCTCTCCCTTTCTTCCTTCTCCAATAGAAAGCATCTTAAAATACAGCAAGACTATATAGTTAAAGTTTCATTTCCTATCCCATCTCCTACCCAATTATGACACCCCAAAAATTTGCAATAAAAGTCAGTTCCTAATAATTTTTCTCTTTGATTACTTTAAATCATTTTTGCTACAAACTTTGGTATACTGTTTTGTCCATTCCATAGACCATGAGTATATGAGATCACAATAAGAGCTCATTTAATAAAAGATGCTATGTAGAGACTCGGAGTTCTAAGTCACTTAATCTCTCTGACCCTCAGTTTTTTTATATGTAAAAAGAGGTCATTGGACTGTATGAATTCTATCCCTTCTCGCAACAAGATCCTATACTTTCTCTTAAGTGTCACTTCAACAAATGTCCAAATATCAGTGTGGGTGAGAAAAAGATTTCCTCACACTTTTCTCGACTTGCACAGCCTGTCACCACCTCTCCTAATGATGCCTCCCAACATAATGCCACCCCTTTAGAGAACAACTGCCCAACCATCTTGTATATAAGATCAGCTCCAGAGCAAGACCTGTTTGTGGAGTGGCACTCTGGGGAGCACTGTGACTAGATATAAGGACTGAACGCATTTTTAAGATATCACCTGAGGGCATGTTAGGGAGAAGTTTGATGAGCAGAATTCACCAGAACTGCACTGGGGAATTTTCAATTAACAAGAACATTTTCTTACACAGCTGAAGCAGATATGAGGAGCATGAACAAAGAGGGTTAAGGACATGAAATCAGGTATCTTGGTGCTTCAGGAGTAAGTTTACCTCTTAGGAGTCAAAAGAGAACTGTCACTGAATTTCTGTGGAGAAAGAGAATCCAACTCACATGATCAAAGAGACTTTCATAAGGGACCATGCACAGAGGTGTAGACTGGGTGAAGAAAGCCCAAGAATGATGTTGTAATCTCTCAGGAACTAACAATACAGGAAAGCTTTATCAAGCCTGGACCTGAAGGGCATGAGAGACATTAGCATTAAGTAACCAGTGAGAAGAAAAGCCAGGGAGAAGAGCCCAAATAAAGGACCTCTGGTGGTGGATGGGTGCACCCAATACCAGAAAACAGTCCAAAGCAGGCAGGATGCAGGAAAGAAATGTCCTATCCTCTGTCATGCCACCCTGTCTCCTGCTGGTGCCTGTCATTGGCCTAGGCCACTCATCAAGGAGTCCTGGTAATAATGTGCTTAGGGGTCAGTACCTCACAGCCCAAAGTAGGTCAGAGAATAGCAGGGAAGGGATCTGACTCATGTAGGGGGCTGGTATGCAAAAAACCAGCCCAGTACTAAGATTTCCCAAGACAAATTTTAGCACAATTGGACTATTTTTCATTCCTAACGGGGAGCTAAGTATAAAGAAATGACAGTATGATTTAGCAGAGAGTCTATTTTTCCCCAATGACTTTTATAGGCAATTTCCTCTGATTCACTTTAATTTTGATTTTCCATTTTTATTGGCACTGAGCTGTTAAGGAAGAATTGCTCCATTTCCTTCTAATTCTTGCTTTGTCTTAAGTGACACTTCTCCACATTAGGGTCTTGTTAACCACTGTGTAACACCTGTAGTCATTGGCCAAAGAGACATCCTCTTTACTCTGTTAGAGCTTAACATGTGAAACAGTGCAGACTGCGTTCTGTCCTTGCATTTTGAGACATTCTGAAAGTTAGTGATACTGATTTTTAGGTGTAAGTAAAAGTGAATTAAGCCTAAGAGAATGTCTACTTAACATTAGTGTTGCGCACTATTTCTGGGTTTCTATTTGCTGTCTCCGAAGCACTTGTTACGCCTTGGGGAGGGAATTAAAACATGGAGACCTCCATACATTTGGGAGGTGCTGCTTCCCAATGAACCACTACATAGACTGTATTTCTTGTCCTAAGTCTATTTTGGATTTTTCTAAAACATGATATTGAAGTGTGAACAGGCTAAGAATAAAACTGAGTCCAGTATGTGCCAAGTTTGGGTAGTTTATAAACCCAGTGGAGCTTTCTGTTAACGAATTGCTTGGCAAACTCACTCATGATCTGAGCTGCAAGTTGGGCTGTTTTCTATCTCTCTGTAGCACAGGATCAAACCTGAGATTCTGGGATCAAACCGAAGATGTCAGCTTGGTTTAGTGAAATAGAATCCAGGTCCCTCTTCAATGCCTTCAGCTTCTTAGGGGGGAAAAAAGCTATAATTTAAACTACATATATTTACATGTACATATCCCAAAATTGTTAAATGAAAGTAAAGTGTTCAGGGTATAGAAAGATTTTGAAGTCACTCTTGGATCATCCAGCAGACCTACTTGGTTTTATGTTTTACCATTTCTTCCTTCTTTACTCTTTTCCCATGTAAACTTACTTCTATAAATATATTTCAAATTTCAGATAACTAATTCAGGAACAAAGACACTCTGAAAATAAAGAAAAATATTTACTCCTTTTCATGTATAATTCTGTCACTCAGTTTTCTTTGTATCACTAGAGCTAAATGGTTCTTAACATTGTTGCTCAGAAAGACATACAAACATAGCAACAAACATACAACCATATGAATATTTGTGCTTTCTAATTATAAAGGAAATATTTAGAATAAACACAGAATTCCTGTGTTCACCATTCAGAAGGACAGAGATGAAAGATTTAAAATACCATGGGATAAAGCCTATAAAAGATACATTTCCAAGGAGGTCTGAGAATGAAATCTGGGGAGTCAAAAGTGGCTTCATTCTTTCAGGATGGGCTTTAAAGGATAAATAAGAGTTTACTTAGTAAAGAGGAGAGAAAAGACATTCCAGACGAGAAGGAATGGCATATGTAGGAAATACTTCTGCTGCCTAGAATGTGGCCTTTGCAAAGAGGGACTTAGAAAGATAAGATCAGAGGCAGGTGGAAGCCAGATCAGGAAGTGTGTTTTGTGCCTGGTTGGGGAGCTTGATATTTATCTGTTAAGCAACTGTGATCTATTTCAACTACATATTTGTTTTGATTACGTGAGTAATTCAGAACTTACAAAAATCTCAGAATTTCAGAATAGCTGAGGGAAAAGGTGAAAATCCATTTGATCATAACCTCCATTTTTTGCACATTAGTATATGTACCCACAGTTTTTCAATGCAGAGAACTGAGCTACATCACATAGCTCAGTAATGGAGATAATTACTGCTGCTGTTTCACAAAGTCAAGTTTGGGGTAATTTGTTATACAGCAGTATAGAACTCTAATATACACTTCTACTTCCTGCCTACGGTCCTTACAGCACACCTTGATTCCAGCTGTGACCATGTCAGCCAGCGTCTCACAGGTGTGAGCTGACAGCACCTTCTCTTAAGCTGCATTGTTTGTTTCAGACTTTGTGCCCCGAACCTTCTGAACCTTCTAGCCCTACAGGTATAAGTTTGCTGTGGAAATTTGCTCACCATGATACATGTACAAACCTGTGTAGGGGAGGAAAATTAATTTTTTTTTTAGTCTTTTTAGGGTTGCACCTGCTGCATATGGAAATTCCCAGACTAGGGGTTGAATCAGAGCTGTAGCTGCTGGCCTACACCACAGCCACAGCAACTCAGGATCCAAGCTGAGCCTGCAACCTACACCACAGTTCATGGCAACGCCAGACCCTTAACTCACTGATCCTTACTCAGTGAGTAAGGCCAGGGATCAAACCCATGTCCTCATGGATACTAGTTGGGTTAGTTACCGCTGATCCACGACAGGAACTCTAGGAAAATTAATTTTCCCTGTACTCTTCCAGGTTCTGTGGCTGAGAGCCCCATAATAAAAGACAGATTGACAGGAAGAAAACAATATTACATACGTTCCACAAAGATATGAGACTTCAAAGGCTGCCAGACACCTGAGGCCTCTATATCACCCTGAGCTAAGGAGAGGGATGGGGTCTGCAACTTCAAGTCGGGGAAGGGCAAATCCTGGGAGGGTAAAAAGAGGACAAGTTCAGTAACCAAGTTTTCCTGCACCACAGATAAGTCTCTCAAAGGAAAAAGTGATCTGGTATATCTGCCTTCCTGGTACAGGCCCCATTCTAATGTGAATTTCCTTTACAAAAGGGGTATTCACATTCACTCATTTCCAAAGCTTCTCTTGTATCTGCCATTTCTCCAAATAATCAGCTCCAAGTATTCCTTAGGCCACAGAGGCCTACTTAGGGATGGCAAATTGTGCTGTCCTTCACCTGGAAGTGCAGGGGAGTTCCTCCTTGTGGGGCGGCAGCTCTAGACCAGTGTAGGACAGGAGCCTGTGGAGTCATCCTCCCTCTATTATTGCACAGATGGGCAATTCTGACAGTCTACACAGATCCTGACGAGGCCCCAGTGCCAGCAAGGGCCACATACTCACTGAGTGACCAAGCCAACTATGCACTCTTCAGTGACTTTCCCTACTACCTGTTAACTTCTTCTGAGAGAGAAGTTATTTTACAAAATAAACTACCTGCACTGAAGTCTTAGCTCAGGCTCTGGTTCTGGTTGAGGGATGGGAACCCAAGCTAAGGGCTAAGGTACTCTGTATCCTTCTGGCATGGTGTTACCAGGTCAGGGAGTTGCTTGAATACTGATGGTTCTATTTCCTATGTATTGAAGGAGCAAATTTCTGGCATATTCTGGTAAACTATACTCTTTCTTTGGCTTATTCTTAAACAGCTCTTACTTCTTTTTCATAGCATTTTCATCTCACAGGTACAAAACCTGTTCAGCCCAACCTTCTCTCTCATAGAGTTTGCTACAAGAGCATGTACACTCAGTTACAACTCAAATACACTGTCCTTTTGGATCAAAGACCCTTGAAATGTTTGCAGTGCATCTGCCTATCACATATACCAATTGATAACCTCTAGCAAGTATATTTAAATTAGTTTTATAGTGTGGCTCCCACTTAATTCTTCTGTTATTTTTCTAGAAATATGAGTAAAAGAACACCTCTGAACACAGCTAGAATCCTATCTGGACAACTGCACGTAAACTCCAAGATATCCAGTCTGTCTCAGACAGTTTCCCAAACATGACTGGTTCCTGAAGAGTTTGCATAATGCCTAACAGTTCTCAGCAGAAAGAAGGTCAAATCCCAGATCCTAACCCCATAGTCTGTGACCCAGAATCCAGATAATAGATTTTGCAAAAACTGTCTGTGCCTGTGAGTATCTGTGAGAGAGAGCATTTTACAACTGACCTTTTGAGAAATTCCACAGACCTATTTTTTTAAGAAAAATGCAATGCCTCTCTCAGCATTTCCTAATTTAGAAACAAAATAGAAAATTACTTTTCATTTAAAACCTTTGGCAAAATTTCCAAGAATGATAAAAGACTCCCAAATAAAATGTATTTATTCTTGGATTACATAGCTCTCTCTTTCTCTTCCTGATCTCACGCTGAGATAAAACTTCTAATTCTCTCTCTCAACTCTGCTTAGTTTTTATCCCCAAAACCAATTTGATTGGCTCTCAACTCTACTCGGTTTTTATCCCAAGACTAATGAGGAATGAAAGCAGAAGGGAGAATTGGAGAGATTTTCCAAACTAGTCTAAAAAGGCTATTGAAATTGCCTCTGAGCTTCTCAGGGCAACTTGGTGGCTTCTAAAGAATTTAAGTATAAATAAGCAATTTTCACATAGCAACAACCTTGCTGTGGAAACTAAATGAGTTACACAACAGCTTGTGGTCATGTATAAATTTGTTCCTTTCTTATCTTCCTTTGTCCTTTGTCTAAAATGGCAAATGCTTTCTTAAAGTGACAGATACTAAATGTGGCTTGTGAGCAAGACAGTCTGTCACAACTGCTCAAATATATCCTTAAAGACTGAAAATAGCCAGAGACAATATGTAAACAAATGAGTGTAGCTGTGTTCTAATAAAACTTTATTTATAAGAGGGCCAACTGTATTTTTCCAACAGAGTCTAGAACAAGAAACTTAAAGAATAGAGCGAGATTATATCATTTTGTTTCTGTAACATCCTTTTGTCCCAGTGACCCAACCACTCTATTTTAGTTTATTAGCATGTATAAAAAGAGAAGACATGTCTTTGTGGCACATATGGAAATAGGCACATAACTTTGAAAAAATTTCAGAACATGAAACACAACTGAAAATAATAAGGGGCTGTCTACACTGGTGTATCATCCAAGTTCAGCTTCACAGTGCTTCTGCTGTACTTGGGAAGTTAAAGAAAAATGCTGCTCTGTGTAATGGATAGTCCTGTCAAACAGAAATAAATAAAAATGCAAATGGGGCATTGGCTCATGCAGATAGTGGCTAAATAAAACTGTTTCTAAAATAAGTAGCTCTTTGACCAAAATAGATATGTTCCAGTCTCAGAGTAATCAGTATGCTGTCATCCAATTGGTATAACCCAGTATGTCTGACATGACATTGATAGGCTGAGGTAGCATTCAATAGTTCTTCCCTCTCTGCCTCATCTAAAGTTTGGTAACAGATTCTCCAAGATATATGAACCTTTGAAATCCTACATGGAAAGAGTTATACAAATATTTCTTGGGAAACTTACATAAATTTTTCTCGGGAGATATTCATAACTACCAACAGCTTCTCACAGAACTCCATGATCCCAAGTAAGAAAATCACATTACTGAATGGAGAAAAAAATGAAACTGCTCACTAAGTCTGAATCTTATTCCATTTTATAGGTATGATTGGAAGGATAGTAGAAAAGTTTTTTTTAAAGTAAGATTCTCTCCACTGAAACCTCAAATGTTACTATTAACTGATTTGTTTGTGTTCATTATTACATTTTATTTCGGCTCCATTTTTAAAATGTCTTTTTGTTTTTAAAGGTTCTTCAAAGATAGAACTTGCTTGTGATGGGACGTCACACCCACAAAAAAAAGAAAGAAAGATGGGAATTCCATTTCTGCAACAAAATATAAGGAGCTCAAAATAGAGTTGCCAGCTTTAGCAAATAAAAATATTGAAGTTAAATTTAAATTTTGTGTAGAACATACACTAAAAATTATTTGTTGTTTATAACTGGTGTTTTGTATTTTATCTAATGATTTTATTAGCTGGAAGGACTATCACTCCCAGCATTACAATGAAAAGAGCTAAACTAGTTCAAATTTATGATATTTTTTGAACCTGTCATAAAACTAAAGTTGTAGAGCAAATAACTTGCTCAAAGTTTTAGGGGAAACAGGCCTCTTCCTGGGAGAGAGGAGATGTAAGTACTCACTTACCCAGGTTAAAAGCTACTTCACACCAGTAAGTTCAAGCTGCAATAATGGATGAATTGTTGAAGGCAGGGCAGAACTGGGTGGACAGCATGAAACCACCAGGAGACACAGAAAGTGGGAGAGTCCACACCCTCAGTCTTTTTTTCTTTACAAACCCCACTGGATGCTCACATGAAAAAGTCTTAAGAAATATCAATTTAAGCTGTACAGTAGAAAAGTGAGAGAACACTGTAAACCAGCTATAATAAAATAGAAAAAAATAAAAATCATTATTAAAAAAAAAGAAATATCAATTTAAATGCAAACCTGGGAGAGAAGTGCAACCTTGTGGGAGAAGCAATACACCTCATCTGTTTCTCCTCTCTCCCCTACCAAACAAAGCCTTAATCATTGGGGGAGGGGGTGGATAACAATGATGCTGTCCTTTGGACACAGATGAAAACCTCTTGCCATGGGAAGAGGGAAATGGAAACATAATGAAAAGGTTAGTCTTGTGTTAGAGGCAAGAATACACACTCAGCTAAAAATTATAGCCAGGGAACGGGCAGGAGAACTAAGGAGGCCACACTCCCAAGACTCCACCTGAGACAGAAATTTAATCATAACAATAGAGAATGTTTCATTCTGCCGTCCTCCAACAAGAAAAAAGTAACAAGAATACTGTGGGGAGAGGGACATCAGAGGAGCAAGAATGTACACAGACCTCCCTGAGGTAAAGTAGAAGGGGAAGTCTTAGAACATATGGCCAAACAGACACTGCTCTCCAAACTCTCAGACTAAACACAGGCATCTTAAGACTTGTGAAGTCTATGGAGCACTGAGAGTAACCACAGCAACAAACATCAAACCCAGCCCAACCTTTCATTAGATTAACTCTAATCCCCACACTCAAGACCTAATAAAAGGAAAGTGTATATATTTCCAGGCATTAAAAACTATTTACTTAAGTTTTTCCTATCTTATACAAGATTGCCAGCTTTCAAAAAAAATTATTAACTATACAAAAAGAAAAGATAAAAAGCAAAAGCTACAATCATCAGAACCACACTTAATTATGACAAAGATGTGGAATTTTAAAATAATGGTGATTAATATGTTTAAGGCTCTAAAGAAAAAAGTAGGCAACATGTAAGATCAGATGAGTAATTTCATTGGGAGAGAGAAGTAATCAAATGAAAATGCTAAAAATGAAAAGCACAGTAACAAAGCCAAGAATGACTTTGACAGGCTTATTAGTATACTTAACTCTACCAATGAAAGCATCAGTTAACTTGAAGAGAAGTCAACAGAAATTAGCTAAACTAGCTGCGGTACTGGCACATGCGGTTCTTCCAGCACTGCCTCCAAGTCTTGCCAGAGTGCTACTCTTCGCTTGAGACCAGCAGGTCCTTCCCACAGAAGACAATGATAAAAAATTGCCAAATTCCCCAGCATGTCACCAAAGCCTCTTGAGAAAATATTTTTGAGATGGGATTAAGATGGCGAAATAGAAGGAGTAGAGCTCAACTTCTCTCCTAAAAACAACAAAATTCACAACTAAAGACTGAGCATTCTTCACCCAAATGGACCAGAAACTTAAGAAAGATATCCTACTCCAGAAGAAATAGAGGAAGACACATCAAGAAGTAGGAGGGACGATTTCACAATATAAACAACCCCATATCTCCTGGGTGGGAAGCTCCACAGACTGAAAACTAACTGGTTCACAGAGACTCACCTACAGGAATGAGAGTTCTGAGCCCCACATCAAACTCTTACGTGTAGGGGTCTGGCCTGGGAGAAAGAGCCCCTGGGCATTGAAGGCCAGTGGGGCTTGTGTGCAGAAGCTTCACAGGACTGGGGGAAACAGAGACCCCATTCTTAAAAGGCACACATGGACTTTCACGTGCACTGGGTCCCAGGGCAGAGTGAGGTCTCCATAGGAGTCTGGGTCAAACCTGACTGCAGTTCTTGGAGGACATCCTGGGAAAACAGGGGTGAATGTGGCTTGTTGTGAGGGAATGACATTGAAAAAAAAGCTCTCAGGAATATTCAGCAGTTGCCTTTCTCTGAAGGTGGCCATTTTGGGAAAATCTGGCCCCACCCATCAGTCAGTGCTGAGAAGTCCCAGAGCAAACAACAATCCAGGTGGGATCACAGCCCTGCCCCTCAGTCAACAGGCTACCTAAAGACCCCTCAGGCACACAGCTGCCTCTAATCCCATCCAGGGACTAAGCCCCACCCACCAGAGGGATTAGAATCGGCTCCACCTACCAGTAGGCAGGCATCAGCCCCTCCCATCAGGGAGCCTACAGCAAGCCCCCATACTGACTTCAGCCACAGGGGGGCAGACACCAGAAGTAAGAGAGGCTCCAACTCTATTATCTGTAAGAAGGTCACCACACCAAAAACCTATAAAAATGAAAAGACAGAGAACTATAACTCAGATGAGGGAGAAAGGAAAAACCCCAGAAAAATCAGCTAAGTGATCAGGAGATTCTCAGCCTCCAGGAAAAAGGCTTTAGACTGTTGATGCTGAAGATGAGGCAAGACATTGGAAATAAACTGGAGGCAAAGATGGATAACTTACAGGACACACTGACCAAAGAGATACAAGATATAAAACTTAAACAAGAAGAGATGCAAAATGCAATCACTGAAATAAAAAATTCACTAGAAGCAGCTAACAGCAGAATACAGGAGGCAGAAGAACACATAAGCGAGGTGGAGGACAGATTAGTGGAAATGACGGATGCAGAACAGAAAAGAGACAAAAGATTGAAAACAAATGAAGAGAGTCTCAGAGAACTCTGGGACAACGTGAAACACACCAACATCCATATTATAGGGGTGCCAGAAGGAACAGAGAGAGAGAAGGAGACAGAAAAAATATTCCAAGAGATAAGAGCCAAAAACTTCCCTAACATGGGGAAGGAATCATTCACTCAAATCCAGGAAGCACAACAAGTACCATATAAAATAAACCCAAGGAGGAATACACCAAGACACATATTAATCAAACTGACCAAAATTAAAGACAAAGAGAACATCTTGAAAGCAGCTAGGGAAAAGAAACAAGTAACACACAAGGGAACCCCAATAAGGTTATCGGGAGATTTTTCAGCAGAAACTCTGCAGGCCAGAAGGGAGTGGCATGATATACTTAAAGTGATGAAAAGAGAAAACCTCCAACCAAGATTTCTCTACCCAGCAAGGCTCTCATTCCGATTTGAAGGAGAAATCAAAACCTTCCCAGATAAGTAAAAGCTAAGAGAATTCAGCAACACTAAACCCGCCTTACAACAAATACTAAAGGAACTTATATAGTCAGAAAAGAACAAGAGAAGAAGAGAAGAAAAAAGAGCAACAAAAAACAAATCCAGAGCAATTAATAAAATGGCAATAAGAACATACATATCAATAATTACCTTAAATGTTAATGGACCAAATGCCCCAACCAAAAGACATAGACTGGCTGAATGGATACAAAAACAAGATCCATATATATGCTGTCTTCAAGAGTCCCACTTCACTTCTAGGGACACATACAAATTGAAAGTGAGAGGATGGAAGAAAATATTTCATGCAAATGGGGATCAAAAGAAAACTGGAGTAGCAATACTCATATCAGACAAAATAGACTTTAAAATGAAGAATATCTTAAGGGACAAAGAAGGACATTACATAATGATAAAAAGATCAATCCACGAAGAAAATACAACAATTTTAAATATCTACCCATACAACATAGGTTCACCACAATATATAAGGCAACTACTAACAACCTTAAAAGAAGAAATCAACAATAACACAATCATAGTTGGGGACTTTTAACACCCCACTTACAGCAATGGACAGATGAACCAGACAGAAAATCAATAAGGAAACACAGGCCCTGAATAATGCATTAAACCAGATGGACTTAATAGATATTTATATGACATTTCATCCAAAAGCAACAGAATACACATTCTTCTCAAGTGCACATGGAACATTCTCTAAGATTGATCACATCCTGGGCTACAAGTCCAACCTCGATAACTTTAAGAAAATTGAAATCATATCAAGCATCTTTTCCGACCACAATGCTATACAACTGGAAATCAACAACAAGAAAAAAACTGCAAAAAACACAAACACGTGGAGACTCAACAACATGCTACTAAACAACCAATGGATCACTGAAGAAATCAAAGAGGAAATTAAAAAATACCTAGAAGCAAATGACAATGAAGATACAACACTCCAAAACCTATGGGATGCAGCAAAAGCCATTCTAAGAGGTAAGTTTATAGCAATACAAGCCCACCTCAGGAAACAAGAAAAAGCTCAAATAAACAAGCTAATTTTACATCTAAAGCAGCTAGAGAGAGAGAAGAATAGACAAGACCTAAAGTTAGTAGAAGGAAAGAAATCATAAAGATCAGAGCAGAAATCAATGAGATAGAAACAAAGAAAACCATAGAAAAGATCAATGAAATGAAAAGCTGATAAACTCCTAGCCAGACTTATCAAGAAAAAGAGAGGACTCAAATCAATAAAATTAGAAATGAAAAAGGAGAAGTTATAACAGACATCACAGAAATACAAAGGATTGTAAGAGACTACTACATGCAATATACATATACTATATACACCAATAAAATGGAAAACCTAGATGAAATGGACAAATTCTTAGAAGAGTACAATCTTCCAAGACTAAACCAAGATGAAATAGAAAAGATGAATGGACCCATCACAAGAACTGAAATAGAAACTGTGATTTAAAAACTTCCAACAAACAAAAGTCTAGGACCAGATGGCTTCACAGGTGAATTCTATGAAACATTTAGAGAAGAGCTAACCCCTCTCCTTCTGAAACTATTTCAAAAAATTGCAGAGGAAGGGATACTCTCATACCCATTCTATGAGGCCGCCATCACCCTGGTACCCAAACCAGACAAAGATATCACAAAAAAAGAAAACTACAGGCCAATTTCACTGACGAACATCAATGCAAAAATCCTCGACAAAATACTAGCAAACCACATTCAACAATACATTAAAAGGATTGTACATCATGATCAAGTAGGATTTATACCAGGGATGCAAGCGTTCTTCAATATCCGCAAATCCATCAGTGTGATACACTACATTAACAAACTGAAGAATAAAAACCATATGATCCTCTCCATAGACATGGAAAAAGCCTTTGACAAAATTCAACACCCATTTCTGATAAAAACCCTTCAGAAAGTGGGCATAGCGGGAACCTACCTCAACATGATAAAGGCCATATATGACAAACCCACAGCGCACATCATTCTCAATGGTGAAAAACTGAAAGAATTCCCGCTGAGGTCAGGAACAAGACAAGGATATATGCTCTGGCCACTACTCTTCAACATAGTTTTGGAAGTCCTAGCCACAGCAGTCAGAGAAGTAAAAGAAATAAAAGGAAACCAAATTGAAAAGGAAGAAGTAAAATTATCACTATTTGCAGATGACATGATACTATACCTAGAAAATCCTAAAGACTTTACCAGAAAACTGTTGGAGCTCATCCATGAATTTGGCAAAGTCGCAGGATACAAAATTAGTACACAGAAATTGATGGCATTTCTATACACTAACAATGAAAAAGCAGAAAAAGAAATTAGAGAAGCAATCCTGTTCACCATCGCATCCAAAAGAATAAAATACCTAGGAGTAAACCTACCTAAAGAGACAAAAGACCTCTACTCTGAAAACTATAAGCCACTGATGAAAGAAATCAAAGATGACACAAATAGATGGAAAGATATACCATGCTCATGGATTGGAAGAGTTAATATTATCAAAATGACTACGCTACCTAAGGCAATTTATAGATTCAATCCAATCCCTATTAAATTACCAAGGACATTTTTCACAGAACTCAAACAAAATATTTTAAAGTTAGTTTGGAAGCACAAAAGACCCAGAATAGCCAGAGACATCCTGATAAAGAAAAATGGAGCTGGAGGAATCAGGCTCCCAGACTTCAGACTATACTAATCTATGACAACGGAGGCAAGGATATACAATGGAGAAAGGACAGCTTGTTCAATAAGTGGTGCTGGGAAAACTGGAAAGCCACAGGGAAAAGAATGAAATTAGAACACTCCCTAACACCATACACAAAAATAAACTCCAAATGGATTAAAGACCTAGATATAAGACCGGACACCATAAAACTCTTAGAGGAAAACATAGGCCAAACACTCTCTGACATAAATGACAGCAACGTCTTCTCAGATCCACCTCTTAGAGTATTGACAATAAAAACAAAAATAAACAAATGGGACCTAATCAAACTTCAAAGTTTCTGCACAGCAAAGGAAACCCTAAACAAAATGAAAAGACAACCCAGAGAATGGGAGAACATCTTTGCAAGTGAATCAACTGACAAGGGATTAATCTCCAAAATTTATAAATACCTTCTGCAGCTCTATACCAAAAAAACAAACAACCTCATCAAAAATGGACAGAAGATCTAAACAGACAGTTCTCCAAAGAAGACATATACAGATGGCCAAAAAACACATGAAAACATGTTCAACATCACTCATTGTTAACAAAATGCAAATCAAAACCACAATGAGGTACCACCTTACACCAGCCAGAATGGCCATCATCCAAAAGTCTACAAATAGTAAGTGTTGGAGAGGGTGTGGAGAAAAGGGAACACTAGTACACTGTTGGTGGGAATGTAAATTGGTGCAATCACTGTGGAAAGCAGTATGGAGATTCCTTGGAAAGCTAAAAATAGAACTACCATTTGATCCAGCAATCCCACTCCTGGGCATCTATCCAGAGAAAACCATGACTCGCAAAGACACATGTACTCTGATGTTTGTTGCAGCACTATTGTCAATAGCCAAGACATGGAAACAACCTAAATGTCCACTGACAGAGGAGTGGATCAAGAAGATGTGGTACATATACACAATGGAATATTACTCAGCCACTAAAAAAAAAAAACAAAAACGAAATACCAGCATTTTTAGCAACATGGATGGACCTAGAAACTATCATGCTAAGTGAAGTCATCCATACGATGAGACACCAACATCAAATGCTTTCACTGACACGTGGAATCTAAAAAAAAGGACAGACTGAACTTCTTTGCAGAACAGATGCTGACTCACAGACATTGAAAAATTTATGGTCTCCAGAGGAGACAGTTTGGGGGGTGGGGGGGTGTGCTTGGGCTATGGGATGGAAATCTGTGAAATCAGATTGTTATGATCATTATACAACTACAGATATGATAAATTTATTTAAGTAATAAAAAATGTATATATCAAAAAAAAAAAAGAAAAAAGAAAGAAAGAAATCAGCTAATCTAAAAGCCCAAAGAGAAAAAAAGAGTGGAAAATAAACTAAGATATTTAAGAGTTGTGGGACACTATCAAACATACACATGTTTGTTATGGGACAATATCAAACATACACAACATTTATAACATGCACATAATTGGAAACACAAAAAAAGGGACAAGAATTAGAACAGGCAGAAGAAATAAGTGAAGAAAAAATGTCCAAGAATGTCCCAATATTAATTATAGATGCCAAACAGAGAAAACCAAGCACAGTAAATACTAACACACACACAGACAGACACACATATCTCTCATATGCCATATTCAAACTGCTTTAAAAAAAGAGAAATGCAAAAACTTTTGAAAGCAACTAGAAGGAAAAGAAACAGAGAGGAAGCAAGATAACTATGAAAACAGATTTCTCATCAGAAACTAGTAAACCAGAAGACAATGAGAGAGATCTTTAAAGAGATGGTGTGGGGCCTGGAAGGAAATCATCAACCTAGAATTCTACAGCCTGTGGAATAACTTTCAAAACTAAAGGATAAAGACTTTCTCAAACAAATAAAGACTGTTGGAATTCATTGCTCGCAGATCTAGTCTATAACAAATGTTAGGGGAAGTTCATCAGACAGAAGAAATATGAAACCAAACTAAAACTTGATAATACAAAAAGAAATAAAGAGCACCAAAGACTAGAATATCTGCAAATGATATATAGGTAATTAACTTTGATCCAGAATACGTAAATAACTCTCAAACTCAAGAAAAAAGAAAACACACTACCCCATTTAAAAAAATGGAATGTTTCTGAGCAGATGCTCACCAAAGAAGACAGATGAATAAAAATAAGCATGTGAAAGGCTGTTCAACATGGACAGTCATTAGGAAAAGGTAAATTCAAACACACTAAGATAGTGATATACAGAATGGCTAACAACAGGGAAAGCTGGCTTAAGGGTAGAGACTGACAGCCTTTGCAAACCTTCTGTAAGTATAATATGATTTCAACAAGCTACCAAAAAGGCAAGGGACCATTTTCCATTGTTGAGATTCCAGTAACAGAAATCATGTTTACCAGAAGGAAACGCAGAAGAAAGAGGACATCTTCAGGAGGGCTAAAGACACACTATACAGCCGAGGAAGGCCATTGTTAAGTGGTCCTTAAAAGGAAACTAGAAATATATCCCTCTTTGACATAAATATTATTTTAAACTGAAGGTAATCAAGAACTAGCAAATCAGAGAAAACCTCTCCCTTTTCTGCCTAAAGGTAGGATATAAATTTTCCTTTTACTGGAGACAGACTCTTGTGAGCCCAGAGGTAGAACCAGAGGCCTCTACAAACCAAGCTGCTCTCATTAGTTTCCACCCATATATTTACCTTCCCACTTTGCTGCCCCTGGAAGCTTAAAACTACTGTGTCCCGTCATTTCCCTACAGAATTAATGTCTTTCATTGAAGATGTTGTATAAGCTGAATCTCAAAGCTGCCATTTTTGAGTTACTTATGGTTAGATTTCTCCTGTGATGTGTACAGCACGCATAAATCGTTTTTCTTTTGTCATCTGTCTTTCTGTTCAAGAGTCACAGCTGAAAACCTGAGATGGGCAGAAGTAAAGTTCTGCCTCCCCTTCACCCATACCCCAGTGACTCTGGCTGATAGCACAAGTATATTCTGGGTAAGTGTGAACCCACGAGCATTGGCAATCAATCATAACTTATCCCCACATATGATCCAGTCTAGGGTGATGAGTTTTCCTTGGTTGTTTTCTGTAACATCTGCCATATCAGGTATTGGAGTATTGAAAGGATGGAGAAGAAGGCAAGGAGTTTCTCAGGAAGTGAACTATCTGGTAACTTTAAGTGATCTCATTGTTTTTCAGTGCTGGTTTATTATAGTGTCCAATAATGAAACACATTTAAGTTTAAAAGTGGTCTATTTTGGTGGTGATTGAGGCTGTCTTAATGACTACTTCCACTTGCACTTATGAACAATTTTCCCTTTCATTTAAGACAATTCTAAGACCCCACCAGGCAGAAGTTGATTTGGGGCTTCATGTAGATCTGGCTTCACTGATTGGGCTCTGGTAAGCTCACTTCCTAAACATTATTATTCTTCAGTCTTAAGAGTCTCTTAAGAAAAATTAAAAATGTTAAAGGATAATTTTGGATTCAGACTTTAACTAGTGTTTAAAATCCTTTTCAGGTGTGTTCCCATATAACCATATAACATCTGGTGAATTTCTCAGAAAACCTTGGCCTACATAACCTTTGAGTGCAGTTCATGGTTCTATCAATTAAACTTAAAATAACCAAACCTATGACTTATAATTTCCTACACTCATCTCCATACACAGCCACATTTTAGGAAGCCAAATACAACCTTCTTGTGGCTGATGAACCATACATCAAAAACCACACTTTCTGCAAATGTAGAGACCTGTATGTAGAAGTTCTAGCAAGTACTCCAAATAATACTTCTCTGCATGGAATACACACAGAGAAAATCACTTCTCACTTTGTTGAAAACGTTAGGCTTTTTTTGGAGACAAAAAATGGCTTTATTTTCCTCTTCTTCATTTATTTGTTACTCTAGCTCTAAAATTGAAAATCATACCCTGAAACGTATGCCTCTGCTTTCATCACCCACCTTTCTTTGCGTTCAATGAACAGAGAAACCACCTCAGTCATAAAGTTCTAGGAGGTGTTCCTTGTCCTTCTGATTCTATGTAATTGGCTTAAAATGGAAGTTATAATACTCCATGTGTACATCAGCTTTGACTGCAATCTCTCTCCAGCAGATGTGCTGCTTCAGAAAGGCAAAGAGCCTCTGTTCTTGGAGTCATTTTCTGAACGCAGGGGCTCCAGTACCCGCACCCTGCCGCGCACCTGGAAGAACACCTTACACATCAAGTCCGTTTCCCCTTTTAACCCCCAAATCCTCTCTTAATTCCCTTTCCCTAAGAAGCACACACTCTCAGGGAGATTCAGGCTTTGGGTGTGTCACTTGTGTGTGAAGCAGACACTTCTCACTGGGGTGAAGGAGAAGCAGAGGCCATAACTACTTAGCTTACAGCATGATGTTAGTCTATTCTCCTGTTTCTTCCTTTGGGTTATAAGAATCTTGAGGGTAGGGATTATGTCTTGACATTGGATCTGGCCAAGGATATTTAAAAAATTAATAACAGTACTGTTTAATCTTTGACACTAATGGTAATAGAAATAAATAAATACTCAACCAAAAAAAAAAAAAAGGAAACTAGGTTTATCTACACTGGGGATGAATAACCATGACTGTTTTGGTTCTTTGGGAAATTTTTCTTTTATATATACAAGATACATGAGAATCTAAAATCCAGCAATGGGGGGAAAAGAAAGGAAGATTTCTGTAACTGAGGAGGATCTATGTCCTATAAGCAAAACAAATTCTAATGAGCTACACACCCCCTTTTTTAGTCTACCCTTTGGTTATAAGGAACTTGGCTTTTAGCCTTAAAATAAAACATAATTAAGTCTTTTAAAAGTGATCATCCACTTAAACTTGGGCATCCTAGTCTTTGAAAAAGAAATAAACGCACAAGCAGGGTTGGACTGTAATTTGGCTTTGTGTTGAAGAGTCAGAAAAATAGAATCTGAATGCTGACGATCTCCAACCATAACTGAATATCACTGGCTTTACCTGGAAACCTACTGTTCAAAAACCTAGTGAACAAGTTAGTATCTCCGATTGCGCAGTTACTTAAACTGCTTATCATCCTGGAGAGTCCATCTTAACTTGGCTTCCTTAACAGACAGTGGGAACAAAGAATAATACTGAGAACTCCACAGCTGCTTGTACATAAAGCAAGGGTTTTCCATCCTTACTGTAGTATTTGGCCCCCAAACCACTTTTTACACTCCACAGTGCATGTCTGCACAGCAAAGAAGGAAAAGGAGTTGGAACCACACGGGGCCACATGAGAAGTGTATTTGCTTCTCTTGGCATTAAGTGCTAGGCAATCTATAAAACCACTCCCTAGGACACACCAGCCATTCTTTATTGACTTCAAGGGATCTTAAGGCTGGAACAGCCAAAGTCAAGGTGGATGTTCTCAAAATCTTGACACCCATGGCCCAGTCCAGGAGCTGCCACAGGCCCTCGAGGGAACTGCTGCGGCACTCAGATTTCTCTTCCTTATAAGAGACACTGGGGGTGGAGGGATCATATGATGCAGGGATTAATAGTTTTGAGCTCAGGCAGACTTCAATTTTAACCTCAGCTCTCCCGCTATTTAACGTGTATGGAAGCTTTTCTCAGTCTTCATCTACAGCATAAACATATTAACACTTATCTTGTAGGCTTACTCAGGGAGGGGGGAGGGAATGAAATGAGAGTCAAAGAACCAAAAGACAAAACCAGCACATAGTAAACACTATTGAATAATGGCTATGATTACAATTCTCTTCTCCTTCTCCCTTGATGTTATTCCCTATTCCTTCCCCCGTCCCTTTTCTCCCCTCATTCCATGTCACCCCTGCCTCTGTCTTAGACATCTAAGACCCACAGTCCCTGCACAGGCAGCCCCTCTACCTAGAGACCATTAGCTCTCATTCAAGCCTATCAGCTTCTTTACCACAGGGTGGTTTTGCTAACCTGGAACACCACCCGAGCACTTTTGCTTGTTTAAAGGGCCCTCCTTTCTACTGTTAACTGAAGTTTGCTTTCCACCTGTTATATTTTCTTAAACAATTTTCTTACTTGAGTGAAGTGTATTGTGCCACCCCAAAGCCTCTGAATAATTGGATGCTGGAAATTAGAAAGCCTTAACTTTTTGGTTGATAATGAATTCTTTCTTCAGGATGAGAACTCTTCAAAGAGTAAATCCTAACTTTCCTATATAACGTACAGCAGTGTCAACGACATCCACCACGTTGTACACTACGTCTTTTAGTACTTGTTTATCTTATAGCTGGAAGTCTGTCTTTTTACTACTTTCATCTAATTGCCCCTCCCCTCACCGCTGCCTCTGGTAGCCACAAATTAATCTCTTTTTCCATGAGTTTGTTTGTTTTTGAAGTATAATTGACCTACAGCACTGTTAATTCCTGTTATATAACATAATGATTCAATAATTCTATACTTTTCAAGATGATCATCACTGTAAGTCTAGTTACCGTCTGTCACCATGCAAACATACTTCATTATTGACCCTATTCTCCACACTGTACATTTCATGTCCGTGACTCACCTATTTTATAACTTCAAGTTTGTATTTTTTAATCCCCCTCTATTTACCTTCTTCCCATAACCCTTTTCCTGTTGGAAATCTTTGCCATTGCTTTTTATATTTTTTTTTAATTTTTTTGTTTGTTTTTTTGCCTTTTCTAGGGCCACTCCCACAGCATATGGAGGTTCCCAGGCTAGGGGTCTAATCGGAGCCATAGCCACCGGCCTACACCAGAGCCACAGCAACACCGGGTCCTTAACCCAGTGAGCAACACCAGGGATCGAACCCGCAACCTCATCGTTCCTAGTCAGATTCATTAACCACTGTGCCACAACAGGAACTCCTGCCATTGCTTTTTAAACTAAATTTTCAGTGTTCTTAAAGAAGTGTCCTATATGAACTAAAAGAGTAAGAAATATGATTGGAGAAACAGAACAGGAAAACAATCTTAGAGTCTAACATTGTTCTTAAATTAATTTCTTAATTATTGGAGTCAGTGGTTTTTGTAATGACTTGTGGCTTTTCTTTTAAATTTTTTGAGGTTTGTAATTTATGGGATCGAAGGCTTTCTACTTATAAAAGTAGCAGCTTTTTTTTTAAATACCTACAAGCATAGCCAATGAGTTGAACACTGATTGGAGTTGAAATGGAGACTTCAAATTTACAACCTAGATATGCCCAAGGGCGTCTTTTTTTGTTTTCATGATTTTTTTTTTTCTTCTCAAAATTTGAATCATTATTTCAATGTGAGAAAATCTGCATGGAAAAACCTAGATTTGTATTTTTCTGTTTAAAAGCACAGACTATGAAAATTCTAGAGCAACAGCTCAACAGCAGTGTTGGCCCTTCTAACTAATGGTGACAATTAAGTTAAGCTTAGTAATGATTGTGTCCATTAAAAGAAAACAAATCAAATGTATCTTTAGTTAGAAGGGCCAGCACTGCTGTTGAGCTGGTATGGAAGGTGGGTAAAGAAGGAAAGAGAATGAGAACTGGACAGGAATCAGGCCTATGTGATACAGTTTACCTGGGCAGTTGGACTTGGGCATGAAAGAGCTTACAAGAGGAGGGAATAAAAACAACAAGCCACTTACACAAGAAAAAAAAATTTTTTTTCTACTTCTTCAATGTTGTATCTGTATGAGATGATGGATAGTCACTCAACTTATGATAAGTGCGTCAAATCATTAGGCTACACACATTAAACCTATACAATGCTTTATGTCAACTATATCTCAATAAAACTGGAAGAAAAATTCCCAGCAATCCAAAGAGCATCTTAAACAAATTTACAAAGTGTTCTCATGGATTAAAAAAGGATAATAAAAGATAAAGGAGACAACTGAGAGGTATTTAGGGAGAGAGTGAGGTTTTTTTTTTTTCTTTTCTGTGCAAACTGCAACCAAATCAGATCTCCCACCTATGAGCTACAAATAAGCTGAAAAAGCATAAATAAATTGCTACTGCATCAGAGCCCTGAAACAGTACCTGACACATAGTAAGTGCTCAATAATTATTGACAATCATCATTTATCATCATCTAATAGGAAGACAAGGACAAATAAACAAATTGGATATTCCACTATGTAGCTTTACATAAATACAGGTAAGCGCAACCTGTGTGTTTGGAAATGTCGCCACTTTGTATTTAGAACACAAGTTCTCAGTTTAATAAGGCCATCTCCTATAGATGTTTGGCAACCCAAATAGTATGTTTGGGCTATTTACATACAATTTATGCTATTGAACTTGCAATCTTTCTCCAGTCTACTAACACTCACAATCCAGAAAAAAAAAAAATCACTAAAACCTAATAATCTATCAGATGGATAAATCGCATCTTTGTCCATATGATACAAAGTACTCCTGTAGCTCTGCTGTTCTGGTGGCTCCCTTCATGAAATAGTACCTATTAACTGTAGAAACCATATTTACATGACTTGGTAAACAACAGATTATCCCGAGAAACTGATTTAGTAAATACTGTGGTCTGTGGGATTTCAGCACAAAATTACAACAGCAAATGTAGAAGGAAATCTCTATATCTTTTACCTACATTTCAAGAAAGAGCTTCACAGTATACTTGACCAAGTTTCAAAAAATGGAAAAACATTTGTAAATGATATTTAAGGAAAGTAAAACTACTTACGTGATTTATTGTTTTAAAAACAGATTTAAACTAAATAAGAGGAAAATTGAATTAGAGATTCCAGATAGTCATCTGACCATATACTTAACTTCATATTAGTAATTAAAAATAATAAAATTATGTATCCAGTAGTAATAACACCTACATTTCGGGCAAAACTCAATTCAAATGCATTATTAATTCATATATACTAAAATAGAACTGTACACCTATTTAAATATAAACATTTTTATAGTTTTCTACCATCAATCTTTTTTTAAAAAAGCTGAGATGGAATTTGGAAGACATTTGCTTTCAAACAAGTTAAGACTTGCGCTGGTCTGATTAAGAGTTACATAGCTTGAGACTTGGAGATAGTCTTAGATAACCAACCAAGCACTAATCAAAATAGACAGCCTTGAAAGAAAACTAAGTGTTCAAATCGCAAGTGTGAGTTTAACTATAACTAAGTGTTTTATCCTTCTTTTCTTCTTCAAGGTAATTATGGCAGGGAATTGTGGGAAATAATGGAAGCAGGTATGTGTTCAGGCGTATATGCTTGCAGGCATTTACAAACACAAAAACTGTCTTTGTGGGGGAAATAGCTAGGATGTACATTCCTCCAAGGTTTATTCATGAAAACCTCCAAGACACTTCAAAGAGGTTTCCTCTCAGATAACTTCACTTATTGTTTAAAATTGGTAAAGACTTGTTCTTGTCTGAATATGAGTTTGCTGTTGCTGTGAAAAGTTGTATTTCTTAGTATATATTTCCATAAAAAGGGAAGAAAACCCCTATCATCTGCTGAAAGAACACTACCCTGATATGATTGCTAAACAACCCCTGAGCATTTTCCATTTCCCAACACCTCATTAGAGTGAGCAGCATTTTAGGGTAATTGTTGGATATACGTAAAGCCTCTCAGAGTCTCCTTGCAGAGTTAACAGCAAAACACTATCTGTGGTCAACCCATCATCTGTCATCTTCCCACATAATCATGGGCAGCTTGCCCCAGAGCTAAAAAAGCAGCTCCTGAACCACAGCCTCCCTGGGGAAGTGTATTCACCCATTCTCAGATGACATGGATTTAGGGAAAGCTTTCATCCTGGTTATTAAGGGTCTCTTTTGGAGGTAAGGAGATAAGAGAGAAAGGTAGCATCTCTTGGATGTGAAAGAAAAATAAACTCCTCTACATGCTGGCCTTTTTGTGGAAGGAAATATTGGCCTTTGTCCAATTTGAATAGCCACGAGAAAGGGAGGCCACCTTCTGCCCTAGAGGGCACACACTGGCATTCTTCCTCCTGCTGCATTCACTGAGGGCATCTGTCAGGAGGAAGGCTGGCTGCCCCATGTTTCACTTTCAACCCAGGTGGCCAGAAGCTGTATAACGTGCACCTATACTACGGTTAGAAGAGATGTAGGAAATTCCTTCATTAAGTAACCAGCCCAAAGAGGTCTTTTCGCACATTTGTGGCAGCTAGCTTTTCCTGTGGGAGAGTGGATAGGCATTGTGAAGTTTCCACCAAGTCCTATAAAGACGTATTATTGAAACCTAGACTAATGATTTAATTTGGTCATTAAGTTGGATGTCCCCGATATATAGCACACAGGGACAATTTCCCACCTTCGCAGAACCTGAAATCAGAGAAAGAGGAAAAAAGAAAGAAATTTAGTCCATTACATTTCTTGCATATGCCATATCAGACTGATTACTTTTGTGAAAGCAATATTCTGTTCACATTTGAGCATATAAAAACACAGTGCCCTAATTCTAATGCAATGGCCACTGCTGAACAATTAGTGATTATCTAATAGTATGGTTTCTTTAACTGAATTGGAAATTTGCCCACCTTTTATTCACTGACCTTTTATAGTGACCTTAACAAATTAAACGGCAATTCATCCTAGAGTGCTTTCAAGGGTTAAAAACATTTATAAATCTTTTCTAAAGTCTGAGAATATCCTACAATGTAAACGAAATCTCTCCAGACTGAGAATCTCAAAATCATTCCACAATAATACAAATGCTAAGTAGAGGCATCTGATCTTCAGATGAGCCAGTTCTGCAGTCTTCAATTAAAATATCATGTGACCCTATGAAGGGACATCAAAGTCCTGCTACTAAGATAGAATTTCCCATAGCCTCAAAATCCCTTCAGCTGTAATGGTGATGCTGATGCTTCCTCCAGCAAGTAAGGAAAAATGGGGTTCCATGAGGTTTAGTTTAGCTGCCTTCAATATGTATGTTTGCCTCTGGCTATTTTTAAAAAGAGAAGAAAATAAATTTTACTCTGATATAATTAAAATATTCTTTTGTGTGTAAAGATTTTAAAACTTAGACTATTAGAACTATCATTATCATACAGTTAAAAGGAATAAAAAATATTTTAAGGGGCCACAATATCTGTCTTCTTCCATTTGATTGGGTAAGAAAGATTAGATTTTCTATCTTTGATCCCAGGAGCTTGAATAAAGGTTAATTGGCAAATGTGATAAGGAGATAGATCTGATCTTAAACAAACAAGCAAACAAACAAACAAAAAAACAGAAAAAAACTCTAGCAATTACAATTGCACAAAAGGAGAGTGAATTCTTTCTGGAGATGGCAAATCACCTGTGTGAATGTGTGTGTGTGTGTGTTCAAGTACAAATGAAAATACACTTGGGATTGAGAGAGGGGGCAGGTGTAGTATTTATCCATTCATTGAGCTTTTCTTGAGAAACTGCTCTACATCAATTACTGTCTGGACAAAGTGTGGATACTTTTATGCTGAAGGAGTCCCTCAGAAAATACATGCTAAGAATTTAAATGAACTCGCTTTCTTTTTCTACCATTTCTAGGGAAATTTAGCCCAAATATCAGCAGATAATTTAAAAGTTCACATATTTATTTTAAACCCCATTAGCACTCTCAAGGATCAATAACATCAATCCATTTGAGTGAAATGTGTGTCTGCGAATAAGAGTACTTCATCTCTGTCTCTCTCTCCTGCTTCCTCCCTTCCTCTTCATCCTGTTTTTACATTGTTGAGTTGACCACATTATGACAAATGTGTAATAGTTAATAAAAATGTCCTCGTAATATTGACTTGGAATTGTCTTTGCTTTATTATTTTCATTAAAGATACTCTCTTTTAAAACTGAGTGATTATTCCTTTAATTGAAAAAAATCTAACAATTCAAATTTTCAATTAGTTCTAAAGATAATTTTTATTTTTATTTTTTTGTCTTTTTGCCTTTTTCTAGAGCCATACCCATGGCATATGGAGGTTCCCAGACTCGGGTCTAATCGGAGCTGTAGCCGCCAGTCTATGCAAGGGCCACAGCAAAGCCAGATCTGAGCTGTGTCTGTGACCTACACCACAGGTCACGGCAATGCTGGATCCTTAACCCACTGAGTGAGGCCAGGGGTCGAACCCGCAACCTCATGGTTCCTAGTTGGATTTGTTAACCACTGAGCCATGACGGGAACTCCAAAGATAATTTTTAAAAGCAGATTAAAAACTAAAACCATAAGAAATATATTCCAGCTTTCCATTTTTATTTTTTTATTTGAAACTTAACTCATATTCAAAAGTCTATTTTCATCTTTAAAAGTTGTTCCTAGTCGTGGGTAATATATTGAAGTTTTTATTGCAGAAAACCTTTCCATCAATGTCCTCCTATTCTATAGTTTTATGAAACAAGAAGACCACAAAACTAGAACTTGTTCTAGACCCATTTATCATCTTGGATCATGACTTGTGAGACCTCTGAGAGCTTGTACTTTTTGATTAACATATCAGATCTTAGATAAGCCCCAAAGAATGAAAAATAGGCACAGCAATTTAAAAATTTCTACATAATGACAATGCTTAATGCACAGTCTATTCTTAGAAAGATGAAAATAGAGAATAACCTGAGTAATGTAACCTCTGTTCTCAGTGACACCACTGACAATATATGTGATCTGAAATGTTCCTGAGACTCAATTTCCCATCTGTGAACTCTGCACCTAAGTGCTACACCAGAGTGTCATAGGATAACAGAATCAAAAACGCATTGGAAAGGAATCCATGTATCACAGACTTCTGATTGGGACATTTGTGGGGGAAAAACTCCTATTTTTCATCTTTAATTTTATTTATTAAAGAGCTGAAAGAGTATGGAAACAAAAAAATAATGGGATATGATACTTAAATGACAGAGATGAGCAATAAAAGTTGATATAAATCATTCTGACATCAAGAAGCAGATAGCAAAAAAGAATGCTAAAGTCATACCAAAAACAATTCATTAAGATGAAGAGAAAAATTCCAAATAAATAAGTAGTTTCTTAGATTGTTCAATAATATAATTAGAGAAGACAAGGGACTCATATAAACACATTGGAAAAATATTTAAAGTTTGTGTGACTTGACCTAAAATTCAGACCTAAAGGTATTTAATATAAAACTAACATGCTACCAAAATAAGGACAATATAGAAGTGTGTATTATCAATTTGAAAAATGTAAAATTAGTCATTGCACAAGAAGTCTTAGAGCTTATGAAAGAAACTTAGCAGAGCTTTTCCCAAATTTGACGACACTCTTAAAAATTTACATGACATTATGAGCAAATTATGAAGCAAAATTTCTCAATCAAATATACTAGAGGAGAGGCTATTCTATTCTCTATTTCTATTCTCCTTATAGTCAATGATTAGCAGAAAGGTTAAATTCTATTTCTATTCTCTTTATAGTCAATGATATTACAAATATTTAACATGACCAAAGAATGACTAAAAACTATTGAGCCAAAAAAATGTTTGGGAAAATTAAGGGCGTCAGGCAGTAAATTAATATAAACATATTATTTTTCTGAATTATATAATGCTTATTAAGTGTATCATCTTTTTATATAAATCATTTGTTTTGATTTACATTCTAATTCTAAAAACATATTTTGGGAGTTTTCATTGTGGCTCAGTAGTCACAAACCCAACACAGGTTCAATCCCTGGCCTCACTCAGTGAGTTAAGAATACTATGTTGCTGTGAGCTCTGATGTAGGTCCCAGACACATCTCAGATCTGGCATTGCTGCGGCTATGGTATAGGCCAGAGGCTATGGCTCCCATTTGACCCCTAGCCTAGAAATTTCTATATGCCATGGGTGCAGCCCTAAAAAATAAAATAAAATAAAAACATATTTTGTACTGTATATTAAAATTTGTATTCTTTTTCTGAAAAAGATCCTTTCAAAATAAAAACTCCAGCTCCATACACCTGGATATGCCCCTGCTAGAGGTCAGGGAAGACTGCAGTGGAGAAGTGATTTCTGAACTGAGATCTAGAGTTATTTAGGTATCCACTAGGTAAAGAGAAAAGAAAGGAGCAGTGCTTTAGGCAAGAGGAAAAGCAACATGGAGAAACTGAATACAGTTCAGTATGATAGATGTGGGGAGCATGGGAGAGAAGAATATAGGATGTGGTTGGTAATTCCTAGGAGAACCAGTAATGACAGGCAAAAGCTAGATACAAGTCAAGTGATCATCCACTGATAAATGGATAAACAAATGTGACTAGCCGTTTAACAGAATATTATTCAGTCATAAAATGGAGTGAAGCACTGTTACCTGCTACCACAAGGATAAGCTTTGAAAACACATGCTAAATGAAAGAAGCCAATAAAAAAGACTAGTATTATACGATTCTATTTCTATGAGATATTCAGAAAAAGCAAATGTGTAGAGACAGAAAGCATATTAATGGTTGCCAGGGACTAGGGGGATGAGAAAATGGGGCATGACTGCTTGTGGGTAAAATGAAAAAAAAACGGGAGGGGGGTCCATGAGGAGTCCTGAGGAAGTGAAACACTTATGGTCCAAGTAAAGAAAGTGATACAGAGGAAAAAGACCAACAGCAGCCTGGGAGGAGAACATTGTTCTTTAGAAAGTACCACTCAGGCTTTGGAGTGGTCCTGGGCTGGGAGCAGTTGTGATTAAGTGATGGGAATAGAAGCTCTATCAAAGTTGACTGGGGAAGGAATGGGAGGTGAGGAAATGGCAAGGTAAAGACAATTGTTCCAAGAAGATTGAAGAGAAGTGAAAAGAAGGACTACTATTTTCCAAGTCATAGGAATAGCACTAGCCATGCTTCGGAATAAACAGTAAGAACAATATGTGAGTGGCGCCATGAAAAAGGGGCCAGGCTAGAACACTGACTACTTAGGAGATGGGTTGAAAGAATGGCATGTGACTGTCTCTAAATACCACAAATCCAATCCACAGTGACCAGCATAAGTTACGTCTGGTCTGTGTCATGCTTCACACAACTAGAAGTGTGCTTATAGTTTACCTATTTATTTGAAGGTAACACTATTGTTAATAATCTGTCTGCCAGCTCAATGAATTATAAACTAGGGTTCTGGGCTTTGCTGAACACATCTATTTGCTTTCTACACCTAGAGAGTATAGAAAGCACAATCTCAAGGGTTGTTTCGTGCCAGAGAAGAAACGACATACAAGCTAACATAGAAACTCACATTAACACATGAAAAATCCTGTTGGTTTCCATCCAAATAAATAGGAGACCATAAAACCCCAAGACTGTTTCTCACTTACTTAAAAAGCCTACTATTGGCAGAAAAGCTTCTGGATCTCAGTTTTTTTCCCCTGTGCAATGGCGTGATGTTTCTGCTTTCTTTCCCCATCAATATGTGATTTAATGTAACAGGTACCACTGAAAACTGCAACATTCATTTGGCTGTAACAGCCAAGAGTTTGTTGATGTGAGCCATTGGGAAAGACATTCTGAAGGGCTGGCATTCTGCCACCAATTCTAAGGTTTGGAAGCACCTCCAAAATTAATCCTTACTCTCCTTTCATTCAATATGCAGCACTGCCAAAATATGGTTCATCTGCTGGAGTTAAATACTCAATGAAAGCCCGCGGTAAAACTGCAAGCTGGAGAAATAATAAAAAGACCTGAAGCAAGATACACATCTGTCTGGACCGCATTTTTCACTTTTCTAGCTAGCCTGCCCAATTCACAAGCGGTTCATCCCTAACAACTGCTGAGTAGTGGGGATTCAGCAAGATGGCAGTGGCTATGAAATCAAAGGAGTAAGGATGGCTCTGCCTGTTCTATTAGCCCTTCAATGAATTCTATCTGTAATTACAAAAAAAAAGGGGGGGGGAGGGTTTATGCAAGAATTTAGTCACCATCATGTGCAGGATTATTTTTGGTATGTGAAAACGGAGCTTCCCCCCCAAATCATGAAATTAAAGATTACCACTTCACTTCAAAGGTTAAAACTTTACCTATTTCAAGCTCTTTAATTTTTTTAAATTCAACTAAGAATTGTTCCCCAGTGCAATTACTTTGAACTCTGGCACTATCGTTTAATATTTTAATGGAACATATTCAGAGTGAGACCAAGAGGATAAAAGAAATAGGGACATGACCTAAGATAAGAGCTATCTTAGAATTAAATTGGGACAGTAGAGAAAAGTTATTATAGATATTAGTTTCCTTCTGGATGGACCCAAAGAGAAGAATTCACACTAAAGCTATAAAGTCTGTTGGAGGATGACTTTCAGATTGTTTTAAAAATGGCTTTTTATAAGTCAGAATTTTGCAAAATTGAAACACCTTCATAATTAGTAAGTTACCTGTCAGAGAAAATGTTCTAAATTTTACTAGTTTACTGAGTAATTTTATTATGGTGCATAGAGAAAATAATTTATTCTTTCTCATGAGTCTCCCCTTTGACCCAATTTATCAACAATTTGTTCTCACTCCTGGATTAAATCTTATGAAGATCTCACTGCGTTGTCAAGAAGATTTATCCAGGTGATTTCAAAACTTTGATCTCTTATCCAACTTAAAACTTCTGCCTTTCCTCAGCTCAGAAGCCAGCATGGGGGAAGAGGGGAGAAGTTTGAGTGGCTCCTTCACTGTTTCTCCAAGGTGCTCCTACAGTTCCTCTGGTACTCAGATTCCTCTGGCCCCTCCAGGGTTTACTGAGGGTAGGAGGGGAGGGGAAATGCAGAAGTCATACTTGATTAGGACGCCTTTGATCTGGTATCAGGACTCACTGTGTATCAAACAGATATATACTTCTATGCCAAACATGCTTTTCCTCCCTACTCGGCTACCAGCCCTGAGCGTTTAGTGTGCACACAAACATAATTTTTAGAGAGTTTTATTACAAAGTTAAAACTTGAACAACTTTTTATTTAAAAATTTCAGCATTCTGCGTATCCAGGGAGAAAAAGACCTTTGTTTTTCTTATTATAAAACTCCCTTTTTATACTTTTAAAGAAAATCTTGCGCCCTGTCCTGTGAAAAAACTATTTCAAACCATGAAAAAAATCAGTCCTTCAACACATTCCACACTCCTGACACCAAGACAAAGGAAGAGGATAATTCCTGAGAATTTTCTCTACTATGTTCCATGTGGTTCTAGCTTCCCTCTTGTGTATTAGTCTAGAAACATCAACACACTGATAGATATGCTTTTACAGACTGTATAAAACACTATATCTAAAGACTTCACAGGCAAAAAGATCTGATTCAACTGTTAACAACATAGAATGATCATTGATTTAAGCTAGCCCTTGTACAGACAAAGGGGCACTAATGGTATAGAAATTCTTATTTCCTGCCTTGCAAGTAAAAGAACTGAATTCATCCTACTGGAGGATTGCAGCAATTGTTTCCAGAAAGTGTGGTAATTGCCAAGATGTAACACTGATGTACTAAAGATTTGTTACATTTCAATAGTGTGTCAGCTTAGAATCAGATTTGTCTTTCATGCCACCACCACATGGAAAGGTTGATTCCTGTCTTTCAAAAATCCACCATTCTGTGTGGAATGATGATTCCATAGCCTGTGGAATCTCATGGGCAGTGAATCTTAAGTCCAGTGTGACAAAGAATTCACGGCATGGTATTGGGCAATTGGTCCATGTCTCTGGACCTCAGAATCCTCATTGCAAAAGGGAGGTGAACAATAATTCCTCAGGACATTTCAACTCTAATGCTGAACAATTCCAGGAGTAAGAGTAAATTTGTTGTACCATTACCAATCAGGAAATTCCCTGGAGGAATATATAATGGATGAGAGAGGTAGACAAAAGCTAACCAGAATTGTATAGATTGGCCCTAACATTGATGGGAAAAGCACTCTCCCTTGTGGTGTTTAGACAAATAGGCCAAAACTAAGACATTTATTTGAAAACACCTAAGACCCTCCAATACTGTGGTCAGTCTCAGGTTGAGTTTTTCTTTCAAGTGTAACTGAAATTCTTACATTATACATGCTTTGACTAAGGCTCAGATATCTTTTTACCAGATTTCTAAGAACATAGATAAAAAGTGATTTCAAAACCCTTTTAATCCAGAAGAGTACTCCCAAACCAAAGAAGACTTGATTTTAGTTAAAGGCAAAAATATGCACAGAGTAGTTCCTTTTCCTTAAAATAATACCTTAGCATCCATTAAGAGTGGTTGGTAAAGGTTTTATTAAATAAGTGAGCAATGCAAGATGAAGGGAAAAGTATGTGATATGACCTATATTTTAGAAAAAACAAAAATACAAAAATTACTGATTGCTTAGGACTCCTGCTTGAGTATGGAGAAAGGTATGGAAGAGAATAGATTTCAGGTAGTCCTCTGTTTTTCTGGGGTTTGGGGTGCTGGTAGAAATTGAGAAGTATAAGGATTAAGAAAAGAGATGGCGGGAGATTCTATAGGAATAACTGGTGTTAGATTAATATGAAAACTAGAATATTCTATGATATCATGAAAGTACATAAAAGTAAGTTCTAGAAAGTAACGCAGAGAAACTAACATTGAATTAAAAATACAATGGAGCTGTTGGTAACTTTCTTCCAGTGTTTTTGTCATTTTGATGTATCAGTAAAATATTTTGGAAAAAAAAAACATATGCAACAGTTATTTTGAAGAAAACTGTTAATATAGTTATAAAAGTATCATTCAAATGTGCATTTTTTGAAAAATAAAATCAAGAAAAAGAAACATATACACGTGTACACACACACATACACATTTACATTTTTCACTTTAGAAAGTATGAACTCCATCCACCAACACCATGACACACAGAAAGATATCCTTAATTTGGCTACTGTTGGACTTCTACACCTCTCCACAACTACTCCCTAGACTAATCAGAGGTGCAATATCTCCTCTGATCCCCTAGGTTGTAAGCTCCTCGAAGACAAACAGCTGGTCTCTTCATCTTTTTAATCACAACACCTGTCAAAGTAGGTATTCCGTCAATATATGATGGAAAAAAAGGGCTGGAATTGAATAAATACCATTTGAGGAAGCTATATGGGAAACACTTCTGAAAAGCAAAATTGGGAGACATAGCCCAACACATCCATTTAGTGCTTGACAATGAAAAATAATGCATTAAATGTGTATTTTCTATTGGGGGTAGAACTAGAATACCCAAGATGTAAGTAAAGATTGCCTTGATGAAATCACACTGAGTCAGTTACAAAAAGACTTGCATGCTAGAAATGTAAAAATACTAACAGACTTTCAATAAAACAATAGTGTCCAAGGTTACAATGTATAACTGACCAATTTATAATCTAGTCTTTCATATAAAACCTAGATATAATTCACTTTCATTTAATGCAGTTTTGCTGGAATTGTGAAATGCTCTCTAGACTTGCTTTTTTCCCAAAAAAAAAAGGAAAAAAAAATTCTATCGCAAATGAATAAACAACACTTAGCTAAAAAATATGAACAGAAAATTTTCTTTGGAAAATTATGCATTTTTAACTTTGGTGATCTAGTCAGTCAATAGAAATCTCTAAAAATATATACCCTACTCTTAATTAATCGAGCACATTATATCCACGTCATACAAATCCAGTCACTCACTGAAAATTGTAAACTAAATTCAAAAATATTTAATCTAAAAAGTTAGCAACGACTGTCTTCCACAATTGCTAGTATGACACTAGAAGTAAGTAGCGATTGGCAAAGCTCTGTAGAATCTGGTCAAGAAAATAGAGTGGGTCATTGTGGAAATGAGTGGTTTTAAAAGCTGTCAAGAAAGAGGGCATTATCTGACGCCCTGAATATCTTTAAGAATTAGAACACTATGAAATACTATAAAAATCATGTGCAATACTATTTGGAGAAGGAAATAGTTAAGCATGAATATATCTTTATACCTGAAAGAGTCTATGTGAGGTGAAAATCAAATATAAAATAAAGCAATAGATTTTCTCTAAAAGCATAGATTCTGCGCCCTCTTCCTGCAAGTCAGAGGTGAATAAATGGCACATCATCTCGCTCACCGAGTGACTACAAGATTCATCTCCTTTCAGCTCTATAGGGCTTGCCAGATGCTCAAAAGGGATTAAAGAATAAGTAGGCTAACGAAACAAAAGATGTTTTATTTTAATATATTTGACGACTAGCAGATTCCAAACTGATATTTCTTTTTCAAAAAATAATTCAGGAGGAAATCAGATAGCATCAAAAAACATTTTTAGCACATGATTCTCCTCTCTATTACCTTTCACCAGCTCATTCTCTTGCCTCACACTCCCTTAACCTCCTCAAAACACACCCAAAATCGAAACCACTGGCGCCTGTGCACAGAGGGGAAATGTGTACGCTGTACAGATGTATTGCTGCCTTTGGGATTTGAATCACCCAAACAATCTGAGTTAATTACATCAACTGATGTAACTTAATTCCTTTAAAAGAAATGTCTGGCTGTGAAGAATTTTGAATGGATATTTAAAGCTCTCCTTAGTTCCCTGGAGAGAGTTTGAAATTAGGAAGATATTTTACCTAAGGAAAGCAGTCCATCTTTGCAAATTCAACATTTCCATGCTTTTTACTCATATTTTTCTCTATCCTTTAAGAAGCTGGACATTTTATAGAACCTACTAACAACACAGGTATTAAACTTTCATTAAGAAGAGAAGGAAAGACAGTACTTTGTCAAAAGCAGCAATAAGTCATATGATGTAAACAACATCAAAATGAGCATTATCCTAAAAACTTTAAGATGCCTTCCACCAGCAAAGTCAGTTCAGTAAAGCCATTCTTTTTTCATTTATTTTCTCACAAAATATAGGTGATCTCAATGGTTTCCTGAGCTTTTCCGTGCTGGCTATGTCCAAGGGTAGCTATCAACCCCTTGAATCTGTTTTCTGGTGCACAGATGGTGAGAGGGATTGTTTTGAAAACAATTTCTTGCATGGCCACCCCTCTAAAAGCACCCAAAGCAAAATCCATTCCAGACTTCTGTATTTACACATTGAGAAAAATCTCCAAGTTTTTAAGGATTTATGATATTACCAGCATGTTTTTGCATGGTGGAGTCAAGCCATCCTAAATACTGCCTAAAACATTTTAGTTTGCCTTGCCATGACTGGACTGGAAAATTAGAGCAATGGGCTGGACACCGAACAAAGAAAACAACATCATTAAAATACAGTAATTCTGTAATTCCGTCCACTAAAACGAATGCATTTTTATGGTACTCAAAATGAAAACCTGCCATGTTGGCGGAGGAATTGGTGAGAGAGTGAGTTTGAGCATAAATACATATCTAGTAAAGGTAACTCTGAGACTCATCTTTTTAAAATTTCAATTGTGGAATAGGTTTAAATCATAAACACAACTCAGGGAATTCATTTAAAGCTGACAGTTCATACTTAGGTGCTGGTAATGAAAAGGGCATACTTCAGTTAGCTAAGGGGAAGAATTGTCAGGTATAACTGAGTATTCTATGTTTATAATATTCCAGTGATAGAGAAAATTTAAAGGGCATCTTTCCTGAAAAATCCTAACCAATGAGTGGGCAAAGCCTGGTAGAGTTTAACAGAAAAACATAATACATTTTTGTAAGAATTCACCAGTACCTAAAATACAGTATCTGATCATACCTGGGACCCATGAAACAGATGTCAAAATAAATAAATAAATAAATAAATGTCACATTCAAGCAAAATGACCAGAAAATAGCCAAAGGCTAACAGGAGCCCACATAGCCCCTCATTAGTTTATGATGTACTCATTTTGAGGGGCTATCAGTGGCAATACATCGGAGGACATCTGGGTCTCTGGGGTTTCACGGAGGGTTCAGGTCATACTGATGAGTCAGTCCCCATCTTTTGCAAGTAGAGCAAAGATGAGGTCAGTTGGAAATCCTACATCATGATTTGGTGATGCCAGTTTTAGAGCTCTGGATAAACCTATTTTCTGACCATCATGATCACTCAAAAGAAACAGGTATCTCAGTGTCTATCTAACTCCAAATCATGGAGGTTGTGGTTATATTTGCACAGTTTTAGTTGCAAGTGATAAAATCCAAGTAAAACTAAGCTTAAGCAAAAGATATTTACCAGTTCATATAACTAGGATTTGGAGGGACAGAACTGGGTTTAGGCAAAACTGTATGCAGAGATCTCTTGGTATCTCAACTCTAGTTCTCTTTGCTTGACTTTATTCTGCATGTAGGTTCCCTCCTCCTAGAAGGCAAGATGACTGCTGATGGACGCAGTCTCAAAATTTTCTAGTTTGGCATTAGCTATACTTGCCCACCTACATACATGAGACATAGTTTTACTTTAACTTCCTTTGATTATGAACACATGAAAAAAGAAAGGTATATGTTTCCCAGGAAAGGAGTATTCCAATGAAAACAACAGGTCCTCTGGAATTAGTCTAGTGAGCTGATGTCTGAACCATAGGGAACCCTTCAGGACCTTCCTTCAGGGAACTAATATCAAGCACAGGCTTAACATGAATGCATCAGCATTTCTTCAGAAGACAGCATCAAAGTACTGCCCCCAGCACACACACAAGATTGGGAAACCTCAGCTATAACTGGGCAAACTAAAGTTGGTTAGGCCTATCAACTAGACTTCCCTCTTCCCTCCCACTCTACCTCTATTCTTGAGTCAGTGATAGGGGACAGGGGATGAGGAGCCCTGCCATCCTTTCCACTTTCCCACAATAAAATCTGTTTTCAGGGAAAAGTAGAAGTCTAAAATTCAACAAGAATAGTGATTATTGCCTATTGGTAATTAAAAAGAAGGGTAAAATGGACATACCTAGAAGTCAACTGTAGAAACTGAAATTCAACCCCTATGAAATTGTAGGGCAGAGTGCACACTCATCCTACATGTGAGCAAGAACTTGAGTAGGTGACAAGGTCCTGACAGTGTGTTCACTGTTTCCTTTGAGGCCAAACTTTCCCATGCCTTTTCTTAGCCCAGGGGATAAACACTAGAAGCTTTAGCAAAACCTATTCACTCTAAAAATGACACTGGTCAATTTTCCGCAGTGACCTATGAACTCAATAGGCTTATCAGCCAGTTGAAAGAAGGATTTAAATTTGGACTTATTTTTTTTTTTTTTTTTGTCTTTTTGTCATTTTTTTTAGGGCTGCACCCATGGCATATGGAGGTTGCCAGGCTAGGGATCAAATTGGAGCTACAGCTGCCAGCCCACACCAGAGCCAGAGCAACGCCAGATCCTAGCTGCGTCTGCAACCTAAAGCACAGCTCACAGCAACGCCAGATCCTTAACCCACTGATCAAGGCCAGGGATCAAACCTGCAACCTCATGGTTCCTAGTTGGATTTGTTTCTGCTGCGCCATGACGGGAACTCCAGATTTGGACCTTCTACTTTGAGTTCATCTAAATCTAAATGCCGTCAAATTTGTTTAACTAGAAAATTTGATCCCAGGAAAGTTCCACCTAGATCAAGTATGTGGAAAATACTCTGGAAATTATGCATCTCAAATCGGGATAATACAATGTCTCCCTTCTATATAACCTGGTTCAAGACCATTATGGATATTTTCAACATTCAGCAGTTATTAGACTTTTAAGTTAGTACAAATTCAGTTTCAAGATATGTTCAAATTTTACTCTGTTTTGCCTAAAATAATTTCTATCCATTTATCTTTTACCCAACTCCACTTTTAAATGTCATTACACACCAACTGATTTATTGAAAAGAATCTTCTAAATTACGTTTATTTTTATTCAGTAGTAGTGTAGCTGTGCTGGGCCTTTCTTATTAGTAGGCAAGCCAATATTAAATTTTATTTGCAGAATTGGCACAAGAATATCCAACACTACCAGATTTCATCAAAGGCCCTGAATTGATCAAGCATGAAAAAGAAAAAAGCTATATAGGTCAATGCAAAAGAGAAAAGCAATTACATAAAAACTAATAAAGGTTTATTTTGTATATTGGGGGAATTATTTCCAAAAACAAATTACCCTAAAAATCACTTCAACAAATGTATTTTTTTATGGATGAAGAAGGCTTCTTCTAAGTTCTTAAGAATACACAGTTTTCTGAAAAGGAGACATCAATGTCTATATGAAGAATTTAGCCTGTGTGTGTGTGTGTGTGTGTGTGTGTGTGTGTGTGTCTGCTTTTGTCAGTTTTGGCTTATGATACCCTACACAAATATTGTGAAACAGAGGGAAGTTTTTCTGTGAGAATTTGGCAAGATAAGCACTGAGTCGATGCTCCTAATTCTGGGATTCAGTGAAGCACGATGGAAAGTTTCCCACTTTGGAGTAAGGCAGTGTTGGACTGAAATCTCAGTTATACTCTACATAAGTCACGCATCCTCAGCAAGTTATTTAAACCCTCTGAACTTTAGCATATTCACCTGCAGAACAGATAATACTTAACTTATGATGTTGTTGTGAAGACTGAATAACTTACTGCGTTTTTGGTGGTTAGCAGGTTTTAAATCAATTACTACTATTATTATCTTAGAATCTTAGAGTTGGCAGAGAGTTCATTTAGCTCTTTTAATCCAACTTGGATCCAAGGCAGGAGTTAACCACACAAAAATTTCCTGATAGAAAATCCTATAACCTCCAGTAAAGTAGAGCTCATTGTATCAAAGGTAGCCATTCTATTTACAGAAACATTTTCCTTATAATAAACCCCTAAAACCAATGCCCTGTAACTCACACCTTTAGCCCTAGTTCAATCCTCTAACATTAATAGTACATTAAACTTCTCCCATTTAAAATAAAACTTAAAATAATTTGAAGACTCTCAAAAAGAAGTTATTAGAGCATATACTCTCTCCCCTAAAATGTATTTTCTCACCAAAACTAAATATTTTTATGCCACTTTTCAAGACATGAGATATCCCAGTTGCTCTTTCTTAAAATATTCCCATTGATATAACTGTTTTTGTAATTTCATTATTTTCTTTGTCATGGACTGACAATACACAACTTGTTTTAGTGATTGCATTTAAAATTTATTGACCTTCATAATTTAACAGAGTCTAGTGTTATTCACCTTGAAAAAAAAACACATATAAATTTTAACTGTAATTATCTCCCTCCCAAGTTTGAGACAGTCAGTGTCTGATAGATTTTCTGTTTTTATCATTCATTTTGCATGCCAAACATTTCCTCTTTCCTGAAGTATATCCCTTAGAAATGCCTTTACCGAGGTTCTAGTGATAATGTAGTTTCTCTGCTTTTGTTTTTTCTGAGTATGGTCTTAAAAGATAACTCTATTTTTCATCTATTAAAAGTTAACAAACATTTTCTCAGTACTTTGAAGATAGAATTACACCACTTTCTGCCTTCCATTGCTGTATTTGAAATGACTGCTGTCTGTTTAGACCATTTATTAAAATCTTCTCTTGTCTTTGGTATTTTTTAGTTTAATTTTGCTGTGTGTTGGCATGAATTTCTCTCTATAAATTCTGTCTGAGGTTTGGGGGTGGATTCCTAAAGCTAATAACTGATGTCTTTTATCAATTTGGAAACTTCTTAGCCATTTTATCTTCACATATTTAATCTCCCTCACTTTATCGAATAGGTGTTTCTGAGACTCTAAGTAGATATATTGAACATCTTGATTGTTTTCTTTTCAACTTTCTCTTATCTTTTCCATCCCTTTGCCTTTCTGTTACTTTGGAAGAAATTTATCCAGTTCTCTCTTGCAGTTTCCCAATTTCTCTATTATACATAATCTTCCATTTATACCTCGAAGTGAGTTTGTAATTTCAATTCTTTTTTAGTTTCTAAAGGTTCCATTTTCTTTTATCCTATTATTTTTCTGCTTTTTAAATTTCATCTTTCATTTCTTTAAACATGTAAATATGTTACAGGAATACCAAAATATAGTACAACATAGTGGTTAGGAGCTGGGCTCTCAAGTTAGAATGGCCAGGCTCAAGCACCAATCCTACCACTAATGCTTTCTGGGTCTGGTTCTGCTATTTGTTATATCTGCTTATTTTCCCTTTACAGTATCTCGTTTGTAATTTCTGGTGGTGAACTCTTTACTCACTGAGAGTTTATCTTTGGAAATTCTATGAAACTTGAATAAAGTGAGTTCCTCCTCACGCTTTAGTGAGGGAATGTTTATTTCCTTCTGACTGGTGCCTAGAGGTGTTACCCATTTGTGGTTATATTAAAGTAATTCCTCAGAATGGAGTTGCTCCTTATCACAGATGAGCTGTGAGGTCAGGTCAAACTCAGGTGGGGTAAGCCACCTACCTTATTAATCATCAGAGGTAGTATTTTCCCTACTGCCCTGGTTGTCTTAGCATCTCCCTTTGTAAAGTAGAATTTTAAGTTTATTCTTTCACTGAGGGTATAGCCTATTTCACTTTTGGACTACGAAAGACATTAATTTTCCTTTTTATCATCCAGTGTACCAGCTATGTGTACAAAATTTGCAAATATTTATTAATGTCCTCCTCCAAAGTATGGGCAAAAAAGTTAACACTTCTCTTCTGTTCTAGTTAAGGCCAATATTACTACTTGTCCCTCAGACACCCAAATTATCCTTTTTATAAGCCACATTGATAATTTTCTTCTTTTTAACTGTACCATTTCCAAAATATATCAACATGCTATTATTTGGGGCACCATTAAAAAAAAAACCTTATGACCTCATACTTCATTTCTCTCTTTTCCTTTACAGCAAAAATCTGTGAGAATGTTGTTTATACCTTTAATCCCCAACTCATTTGCTCCTATTCTTTCTTAAATCTGCTTTAGAAAAGTTTCTGCTTCTCTCTTACACTGAACCTACTTTTATGAGAGTCATCAATAACTTCCACTTTGCTAATACTTTGTTTTCATTGACCTGGCAATTAAAGTCTATTACTTGGTCTTGGATACCACCATGGCCTGGTTTTTGCTCCCATTTGGACTTCTTTGCTGGTTCTTCTGCATCTCCCTGACCTATAGTTTGAAGCACTGTAACCCAGGATTTTGGTACTGATCCTCAATCAAATTATAAAATAGGTTAATGTTATTATTTCAACTAGCTAAAAACACTATACAGCTTTCAGAGTTTGTCACTACTTTATCTCATGTATTTTCATAAAACCCCAGAAACGTAGGAATTATCAACCCACTTAATAAATGTTAGCAGATGATTTTGGAGCTCTTTTGTAAACATATGGTTATCAAGAATAAGTTTTCCAGGCAAATCTGATCTCTGTTACTGCTAGGAATATTTGATGTGTAGATCAGAGGAATACCACAGACATAATTAATTGTGTTTTCACCAAGTCTTCAGACACTGTCATTCCCAACTTTTTTGGAAAAGAAACTATAAAATGTCTGTGAAGTTGAAAAACCAAATGCAATGAATACTGATGAACAGATTCAGACAAGGAAAAAAAACAAACCGGAGGCCCTTAGGTGTCATTTCGTAATTATGGCCTTGACCTCCAATTCCTTCATTCATTCATTAATTAATCAGTTAAACAAATATTTGTTAAGCACCTATTTCTAGGCACTGTTTTAGGTGCTTAGTATATATATAGTTATGACACATAGAAAGAAAAATGCTTTATGAAAATTACGCTTTATGAAACATATTTTAGGGGTAGAGAGAAGTAATAAATAAAATATATATTAGGTAGTAATAAGGGTTAAGGATAATATGTGCAGGGAAGGTTGATTAGAAGTATGTGTGTGAGGGGAGTTCCTGTCGTGGCGCAGTGGTTAACAAATCTGACTAGGAACCATGAGGTTGCGGGTTCGCTCCCTGGCCTTACTCAGTAGGTTAAGGATCCAGCATTGCCATGAGCTGTGGCATAGATCACATATGCAGCTCAGATCCCACGTTGCTGTGGCTCTGGCATAGGCCGGTGGCTACAGCTCTGATTAGACTCCTAGCCTGGGAACCTCCGTATGCCCCGGGAAGCTGCCCTAGAAAAGGCAAAAAGATTAAAAAAAAAAAAAAAAAAAACCAAAAAAACAAAGAAGCGTGTGTATAAGGGAATAATTATAGAGTGGCCAGCATAGGATTTAGTGTTACAATACTTATAAGTAAAGAATTGAGGGGGGTGAATGCTATTATTGCTTTACTCACCAATGCACCATACCACTTAACATAATTTTAGAACAAACTGGTACTCAATAATATTTTGAAGAAATGAACAAATAAATAAAATCTGATGATCTACAGAGGGTTTTATCCTACTAACCATATCAGAAACTTAAGAAGCATTTTCTATAGAACAAAGTCATCTGGCTTTGATTTTTCACTTGTACTTTCTGATGACTCAACAGAGCCACAAAGTGAAGGAAGCAATAATTCTCTGGCCACCACAGCTGCTATTGGAGTGTCACCTGTTGTTATTTCCCCTTGACTCAAAGATGGTTTGAAAAAGGTCCCTGGATCCTTTGTTAAGAGCATGTGTTAGCTGGGCGTGAAGGGTGTAATGTATCAGGGAGCATGATTCAAGTTAGTGCTTGTATTCCTTTTGGGTCTGTGGCCATATTCTATAGTGATTTGAGGTGGAGTTAGTCCTGGGGGTTGGGGGAGGAAGGGTTGGGAAGAAGCAGAAAAGGGAGAATCAGCAAGGTCCTATAGAGTCTACTCATAAAATAGAGGCAAGCAAGCCAATAAAGTCACTTGGAAAAGAGCAAAATAATTATCTCCAACAACTTTCAGAATGTCCATTAATATTGATATTTTTTCCTCAGGGGTTTAACCAAAATTTCTCAAGCCCATGTTTTTTTTAAAAAAAAACAGCCTGAGTTTCTCAAGGAGCGGCCACGTCACTGATAGTCTTTGTCTCAGTGTCTAGTTTGCTGGCATAACACTCAGGAGGCCCTCTCATTCTTTCTCTTCAGATTGTCTGAAATGGGGAAAAAATGGAAAATATGAAAAAGGCTGTTATGACTACCTTTATTACAGCAGCAGCCTTTAAGGAGTTATCTTTCATTTCTTGTCATTAGATGGCTGGTGATTTTTTTTTTTAAATGCACTTACATCATGCTAACCTGCCAAAGCAAATCCAACAGTTAAATTTTCCTAACTAAAAGACTAAGGATAAAAGTCAGCAATCCCCAAATAAATGAAAGTAACTGGGCTGTTTTCCAGAGCTTTACACTGACCAGCAGACTAAGCTGATCCTGAGCAGGAGAGGAGATCAATTGTATACATCCTAAATATCAATTTATAGGGCACTGTCCTTCCCACTTTTTAACACATGTCCAATGGTTGAAGAACATAAAGAACTATTTTCCCTTTAAAATACCTACATTCTAATGATAAACAGCCCTTATTTCATGTCTCAATTTTCTATAGCAAACTCCTAAAGAATGAGATATAGAACAAATGGCAGCAACAGGGTGTGGTCTCTTGCCCAAGGCAGTCATTAGCCTAAGAAGCAGTTTTTGGCTACCCTTGCTCTCCCTTTTAGTCCTGAGTCACATTCCCATCAGCAAAATAGAGTCCAGAGACAATATGTGTGCTCATCTAATTCTGGCAAAGCACGTTGAGATCTATGAAAGAAATACATGAATTTGAAACCAAAATATTCAAAACTAAGCAAACTTTTAAGTTCAGGTATACTAAATAAGAATTAGTTCTAAACAGAACAAGATCTGGAATGAAGCTTAGTTTTATAAAATAGCCATTTCTGGATAATTTATATATATTCCAGAAGCACAACTTAACGAGTACAAAAAGTTAATCTAAGTAGTCATCATAGTAGGTCTCCTTAGGAACTCCTATGCTGTTGGTCTGGCTATATATTTAGTTTATATACTTGAAATCAATGAATGTTCTTCTTCATTCTATAAATTGTTTCTCTTTACCATCTTGGATCTCTGTCTCAAATAAAAGAATTGTGGTTTAACAATAATATCAATCTTCTCTACACACTTAAACACTTGATGTAGTCAGAGATATGTTATTGATTTCTCCAGAGGGAAGTCAAAAAATCTAAACAGGGGGAGGGAGTGGGAGGGATCGGGAGCTTGGGCTTATCAGACACAACTTAGAATAGATTTACAAGGAGATCCTGCTGAGTAGCATTGAGAACTTTGTCTAGATACTCAAGTTGCAACAGAACAAAGGGCGGGGAAAAAGTAATTGTAATGTATACATGTAAGGATAACTTGATCCCCTTGCTGTACAGTGGGAAGATAAAAAAAAAAAAAAATCTAAACAATGTTAATACTATTACCAAATTTGAGTAAAGTTACTTCTATTTCAGAAGCTAGAACCAGAATATTGGACTATTTATTGTCATTTTACTTGACTTTCTTATTATAATTTTAATACATTCATCTGGAAATGAATTAAATTCTGCTCCCCACCAAAGAAAACAGAGGGAGAGGAGAGTGTGGAGGAGGATTTTAGAGATGACTTGCCAGAACCATGTCTTCACTCCTCAAGTGAGTCTGCCTGAGTTCGCCAAGCTCTGCCTTTGCTACTTTGTGATCTTGGCCAAGGTGATTTGTCCATCAGATTTTGACTTATAAAATGAAGGTGCTCTTCGAACGACTACCCAAGGTTGCTTTCAACTTTAATGGGAGCTACATGCTTCCATTAATGCACTGACATTTAAAGAACCGCAGAAACTAACAAATCAGGTTTGTGATTCTACTCTACCCCAGACATGCTAGGGTTCTTACTCACTGCCATGTGCATGGCACCTTCTGAGGGAAAATTCTCTGTTTAGAGCTCTCCAGGGGCAGCCCCCTGGAAGACAATACTGAACCCACAATGGTCATTTCAGGAAAGAATCCAGACACTGGCCATGTCCTGTAGCAACTAACTGAGCTTAACCAGTAAGATTCTCTGAATGCCTGGAAATTTGGAATGAAAATGAGAAAATAAGCCAATTACTCATAGAATTTGGAGTTAGTCTTTACAAGCAGAAAAGCTGGGGAGGCCATGGTAGACTATGAGAGCTTAAGAAATTTAGAACAATTTTATCCAAAGATGAGAGGGGCTTGCTCCTCCTTACTGTACCACATTAGTTAGACTTATTAGTAGCTAATAAATAAAAGGTTTGGAACTCTTTGGGGCAGACATCATTTAGAAGATTATTTCAGAAAGTCCCTCTGGTTTTTACTCAAGATACAATTGAAAAATAATGAGTTATTAGTCACACGGCTTATGTTTAGTCACAGCCCTCTGTGATGAGATTTCCCACCATGACCGTTTCAGAAGTGTGGGTACAGTCTAGCGACATCCCCATCTTAGGAGGGTTAGCTTCAGACTAATTGTCCTGGGTTCTCTTATTTGGAATGACCTGCCTCCCTCTTTTAGACCCAAGATGACCAACAGAAGTTTTTTCAATAACAATCTCTCCTCTCTCAGTTGAGGTATAAAGAGCAGAACTTCCTCACTCTCTAGCAGAGAAATTATAAAGGAATAATGCAAAAATTCTCATGACAAGATATAAAATCTGTCTTTACCATAAACCTCCATTTCCTGAAGTAACTGGTGAATTTTCTGATCAGACTCTTAAAACCAAAAGAGACTACTTAAAATAACTTTAAAATCAATAGCATGGGGACACTTTAATGAAAGGAAATCAGAGAATCATGGAATTAGATAATCATTAAAGAAGTAATTGAGCCCTTTGTCTGCAAACTTATGCCTTATAAAATGGACGATTGTTGTTCTTATTCTGAGAGTTCTCTGATGAGGGTGTTTAAAGTGAATGTAAAAACTTCCAAAATCATGGACACAGATCAGGCTTCCTGCTGCCTAATCCCAAAATGTAGGCTAAATTGACCTTAGAGGGACTCAACTGATCTATTGCACCCTTGAGCCTTCGGTCCCAACACAGAGCCATCCCCATTAATCCTGGGTCCAAGGTAGCATCCATAATTATCGTTTACGGGCAGAGTCATCTTCATCGCTCCCTTGATGCACTCAGTCAACAATCAATTGTGAAGCACTTACAATAGACCACACATTTGCTCTGGGCACAGGGATTATAGTATAGTAATAAGAGCTCTGCTATTAAAGCTGTAACATTCAATTTGGGTAGAGAAAGAGAAAAAACAAACAAATGAGTAAGTGAGAATATGCAAAAAATAGCTTTTAGGAGGGCTGGGTGTCTTCTTGAGATTACAATGCTGACCTCTTAAGAGTTCAGTAGTTGGAATGATGAGATAATCAGTCAAGACAGTTTTAAAATATATTGATTTTTTTTGTTGTTGTTGAAGCTCTGTCCCCCAGTCCCTATTTCTAGGACACTCCCTGAGAGCTCCAGGACAACTAAGACAGCAGGTCTGCCCTTTCACAGACACAAATCTGTATATATCACTAAGAATACCCCTGGTGGTTGGAGATCCCAGAGGACTGGGGACACGTGGGTGAATGGCTCCTGGCTGGCTGCACATTCTGGGCCCTGAATGCCTGAATCTGGCTCTTTACAAAGAGGGAATAAAACAGTACCTTCGTCCACTAGGGATACACAAGGTAAAGATACCTCTCCAGTTTCTATTTAGTGCCAAACCACCTCAGGAAAAGAAAGGGACCTACGGGATGAAAAGTTGTCCCTTCATTTTCTAGGGTAATCATTCATAATCCCTCATATTAAGAGGCCTACTTTATTATTCCACAACTAAGTTAATTTCAAAATCTTTTTCTCCACAGTGCTCCTAATAAGAAGCATATGTGGAAGCCACCTCAGAACCAGGAGAACCCCTCTCTCCTATCTCTCCCAACCTCTGCCTGTTGCAAATAAGCCAAATTTAAACCAGCAATCATGCATGTTTCCAATCAGCACTCCAACTTTCTCCCCATGGAAGTAACTCCTTGGCTTGCACAAGGGAAGGAAATGTTTCCTTCAACAAGCAATGCCAGGACAGGGAGCAGCTTATTCTCACGATATCGAACATGCTAACCAGCCACTGCAGTAAGAAAATCGACGTAAGAGCAGACAGAGAAAGGCATGAGAGGCCTGATGCCAGCAGAAACAATGAGACAGGCAGAGGAGGACTGGAGAAAACATTTATAACGTTTGAGAACATGAAGCTTATCTTCCTAGAAGCCCACCCTATTGTGGGTCCGTACAGAAATGTGTTTCTTGCTCTCTCCTTTATCTCACACATTCCTGATCATGAACAGACAGAAATGTCCTGAAACCCTCAGAGGAGGTAGGGTCCAGTTTGGGGGCTGTGTGGAAGAGAGAGCATTACACTAGTGCAGCTAAAAAGCAAAAATGTCCTTCACGTCTTTTATGATAGTTCTCTCCAATAAGAAAAGGCAAATATTTTGCCATACCATGAAAAATAAGAAAATGCGATGATTGCCTAAAGAAGTCCCCATGAATAAAACCTCTTTGGGAGGAAAGCCAATTTAAAATATAAGAAATAGTCATTCTTCCTTCCAGCCTCACTCATACTTTTCTAGATCCACCTCTCCCCCCGCTCCTGCCACCCGCCCCAAACGCATCTCAGCATCCTTAGAAAATGTGTGAATTCAGTTGTGAAAAACTCTGAGCTATTTGAGGCTTCTGGACAGTTCATGAAAGAAACAGGCTACATGGGAATATTGTTGTTGACACTGGCTTTTGTTTGGGGTTTTCAAATATACATGCAAGGAAAGCTTACTTGTGAGAATGTTAGAGGCTATTTCACTGTGTGCATAGTCTTCATCAAAAGTAATTAGCACTAAGCCAGTCTTCCATTTAAAGTCTTTTCATTGGAAAAACCACCAGTTCAGTTATGTGTGCTTGTCTCTTTCTGACAGCAGTTCTCAAGACAGAGCAAAGCAGCAGCATCCATAGTAACAATCAAAACACCAAAAGACTGGCAGTTAACTAAATAAAACTCGGGCGCACAAAGAGCTGATAATGTCTAATTGACTGAATAGATAGTGAGTAGCTGACAGTTCTGGGAATTAAACTGGATATTTATTTTATAATTTGTTTCATTTAAAATTGGACCAACATTTTATTGTACTGTAAGTTTATATAAATTTTTTAATGGTCGGTTAAGTTACATGCTTATTTTTAGATGGCAATTTTAAAACACTTATCACATGTAGCTTTTTAAGATATTTTCAATTTTCCCAAAGCACTGTAGAAAAGAGTTTAATGTAATAAACATAAAAAGTCAACAGACCATCACACTATGTTTAAAAGAGCCTTCCTGACAATCAATGGGCAACCTATGTTTAGTTCTCGCTCTGCCACCTTCTAGCTCTGCGAGCATTGGCAAGTTACTCACTAAGCCTCACTACAATCAACTATTAAATGAGATCAAAACAACCCTGAACTCAGAGTTACTGTGAGCATTAATAAAAAAAGAAGGAGAGCAATTAGTACAATGCCTGCCAGTATTCAGTTATGATGGCTCTATGGGCCGACTTGCCATTAGCTAGCTAATCTACACATTAGGCCTGAATTGGTCGCACGCCTCAACTCTGAAGCCACATTGCTCATCAGAAACCTGGTGGCATAGGGATTATTAAAAAGTACATGGATCTTTCTGTTTACTGAAGTCCAAAATACCATGGTCATCAACAGAGAAACGCTCGAGGAAGAGCTGTTAGGTAAATGACATGTTTTAGCAAATAACATGTTTTCAAACACATTTCGTTTGTATTCTAGGCAAAGAGCTGCTCCTCACAGACCTGGAGAATGCTAGCCCAGTAATCCAACTTAGGTTAGTCAGCTTTCACTACCCATCATCCCACCCTCTACCACCTTACTTTATAAAGGAAAACAATGAAATGAAATTTTATGAAATATAAAGTGAAATGTTATGGTTCCCTCTCCTCCATTTATCCAAGTTTAGAAGCAATCTAGAACCAAACATGGGGTCTCTCAATGCATGAATTTTGGGGGAGGTTTCCCTTCCTTAAACTGATGACACTTGATTTAACATAAACGAAAATAGGGGACTCTTACACAAAACTTGCTTTATGGCACTGCAAGCTAAGTGTGAGCCAGAGACCACATGGCAACCATGTCACTGATTTGTCAGTCCATCAAAGCTCACTATTATGTTGTCTTGAGTTTCTGTATCAGAAAAGGAGCAATGACTCCTGATCAGGGTTTGAATCCCAGAGTGGCTAATGAAGCAGCCTCACAGTTATGCCCTCAAGGGGATGAAGTCTGGGGCACACAAATCACAGTTCATCCTGTTTCCTCTGCCCACATGGCCACATGGCCATGGACAAGACTTCCTTCATTTGAGTCTTATCTGTAGAAATGTCTTTTCTTGACAGCTCAGGGCTGCTACTTGAAACTACACTGACCAGAGGAAAAGTATAAAAAGAAATTCTACTGGCTACAATAGAAATCTTACACTAACAGAACAATACACTTTTTCAGGGAAATGTTACCAATCAATTTAAAATTCCAAGAAACAGTTTCCCAAGGCAGGGGCTGTAATACAGCTAATTATTCCCACCATGATTGCTTTCTATACAGTAGTAAGCTCAGAACTCTGATATCATGGCAGTCAAGGGGCTTCTAGCCCTTGTGGGTACCCAAAGCCCTCCCTGAGCTCTCCAGATTTTACAAGAGTTTACCTCATGGGTTGGCAATTATCAACAGCTCATCCACTTAGAACTTCAGTTCCAATTAACCAGAGATTCTCTCCACAGAGGCCTCATGCCCTCTATACATCTCTGTAGTCTGTCTCTGTGGGAACAAAGGCCCACTCAGAAGATGAAGCTTGTCTCATCACTGAGGACAAGTTTAATGATCCCTTCTTTGCAACACTTCTGCTCTCCTCGATGGTGACATCCAGCAGGACAGACTCCAGATCTCTTTCCAATCTCTCAAAACTGAGGACTGGCCTCCATTCTTCTAGAAACTACTCTTGGAGTTCCATCATGTGTGCAGCCACACCATCTGTGCATCTAAATTACACAAATTTAGGCATACAAACTTGGGGGTTAAGTTTGCAGTTGAGGGCAATCTGCCTGCCTGCCTTTCAACGAGAAAATGCCCCAGAGAGGGAAGAGGGGAATCTACTTTTCCCTTAAGTGTGATTCGAATATTTAAAAATACATAATTTTAGAACAGCATGGCCCCTAAAAGCAAGCCAACCTCTTCATCTGGTGCTCATCTGCTTGAAAATCAGAAGGAAAACTGGCTCTATCTTGGTTTCCAACATAGCATCTTCCCTAAAGCTTTCCAAGAATTATTCAGTGTCTGTGATTTTCACTTACTTACTGCCTATGGAATTTGATCCTTTAACATGTGACTTCACTGTAGTCCATTCTTGACTGGAGTTTGATAAATCATTGTGGTTCATGACCTGTCATGACATTCATGCCCATTTATTGCCATGAAGCAATAAATAAAGATGGTCAAATCAGGAAAGCCACCACTTCTTTTCTGACTCTCCATATAAACTTCTGGTGAATCTGGAGTCTGAGCCACCCTAATAGAGGTTCAGAAGTGTGGGTACAGGGTGGTGAGTGTTTGGAGGTAACAGTCTCTCCTCAAAATAGAGGCATCAAGTCAACTCAGCCCCCTGAATAGATTTATAACATTATATAAGTATTGCCAATTCCCTGCTTTTAAAACACTAATCAGGGCCATGCTCGAATAGCCTTCAAAACAGGCAGAGTTTAGATGGTTCCAAAAGACAGTAACTTACTTCCCACTCTATTGAACTTGGACCTAAAGGGTCACTACCATCTTTTTCTAAGATTTGCTTTTGTTGGCTCCCTCTGAAAACACAACAAATGGAACCTGAGAGTTCACTTAGTTGAATAGAGTGTGGGTAGGATGGAGCTTGTCATGAAGCCAGAATAGCCATATGTTGGGGAGCTCTATGTGGATCCTGGTGGAGATAACTAAGATCTCCAAGAACAGAAAAGAAGACCTAGCAAATGTTAGTGTAATAAACCTCAATTCTAAACAAGGCAGTGAATTCAAAAGCTGAGCCTGCTGAATCTGCATAGGTCTCTGTAAGGGCAGACAAGACATCCCTTGAGATATGAGGCTAAAACTATTATAGGAAAGAGCCCAAAAGACCTAAGGGAACAGATTCTAGAAGAAAAGGCTCCAACTTGAGAGAAGGAGAGAACTTTAACCAATAGAAATGATTAAGCAGGAACTTCATGAAGAGAAAGAAAAAAAAAGTAAGTTGTTCGCAATTTTCCCAACATCTTCAACCCAGAAAAATGTGGTTGGTGGATCTGGCATTCTTGCCATCTGCATATTCCTTGGAGCATGACACAGAGCTTGGAGGCGGAGAGAGGCAGACGGGCTTCTGTCAAACACACAAGAATGTCCTGGCCAAGTGGCTCAGAAATGGCTGGGAACAACATTTTAAGCCTCCCTATAGTGATCGAAAATTTTAATCCTTCTTTTTGTAAGAATAATACAGAGAATAGCACCAATCTTACCTCCAGAAATCACTGAGAAAGGGAAGTCAGTACCAAAGCCAGAACTAACCAAAGAGGCCTCTCTTGCTAAATAGCAGCAGTATCAGGCAATCCATTTTGACATGGGAAAGGGGTATTTGCAATGCTGCATCACATGTAAAACCTTAGCCTGCACTGCAGGAATGGGGGGAATCACAGTGTCTATCACAAAACCACAGTTATTACCTATAACTGATGACTACAACTACTTTTATTCCTCAATACTTAGTATCCTCAATACTCAATCATCTAAACACTCATAATCTGACTGCTGTTTTGAAGTTTCTTCAAGATAGTCATTATAAAGCTGAAATTTCCAATTTGCGGGCAGGACTTCTCTTCTAATAACAAGTCTGCTTCTGCAAGGTCAGTTCATAGAACATATATCCTGAGAATGAGGATAGCATTTTACACAAAATCTCCCTGACAGGCTATGCTGCAGTAACAAGTAAACCTGAGAATCTCATTGGCTTAACAAAACCAAGATTCTTTTTTCTCTCAAGTAAAGTCTAGTATGGGTGGGGCAAATTTTCCAGGGCAACTGTCCTACATTTGTTAATTCAGGGATGCAAGTTTCTTCCACCTTTCCTTAAGCAGGGGACAAGAGGTGGAGGATGAACACTGACTTTTAACTTGGACTTGTGGTCCATTGGCCTCAATTGGTCACACAGCCTTAACTGCCGGGAGGAGAAGGGATTTAGAAAAACACAGAAAGTATTTAGTTTGTACTGTCTTTGCCATATTCACATTTATAGTTATTCATCCAAAGCCCAGTGAGATTAGCCTTGACAGTGCTTCAAGGATACGGCAAGGGCTGGTTCTCTATGTAGGTGGCAAATGAGTTCAGCTCTTTGGGATGAGATGGGAGGGGAGGAGCTAGGAGGAGAAGAGTTCTATCTCTCTGGCCCTATGCCTAAAATTTCTATACTATTCTATCACTTGAGACATTTAAGATTGCTTTTACTTTCTAATTTTTTTAAACCACTTCATTGAAGTATGACTGACATACAAAAATCTGTAAGTACTTAATGTATATACCTCTCCGTGTGTCTTTTCTCATTTCTGTGTCCCACCAATGTGCTGTGACTTCCCGCCTAGATTCTAGACCACTCATAAAGGTATTTTTGTCCAGGGATGGTTGTTGAATCAGTGTTTCTGTGAGGGGACAAGGGCTGGGACCTCCTATTCTGCCTTCTTGCTAATATCACTCAAGGCTGCTTTTAAAATTATCCAAAAGGAACACACTTTGAGCTAGAATATTTACCAAATAAGGACTCTTAAGAGGACAAATGAGAAATGAAATTCCTCCTTGGGTGAAGGGCCACGTGCTTACTTTCTCAGATCAAGGCTCATAGCATGGTTACAGCTTTGATCACCTCAGGGCAGACAGCCGCCCTCAGGAGGAACAGTGACTTGCAGATGAGCGGTAGCCCTTCTCTGCATCCCTACTGATGTGACATCAAACTATTAACAATTTATCTGGAGCTGGTTCATGAGTTGATCTTATCAGACATGTTGCTGGCCTTTGAAGAGGTACAAAAAATGAAGTAGTGAGTTAGATTTGAAAGAAGCATGTCATGGTAGTAAGCATATGACCTGTCAACCACACAGACCCAGGCTTATATAACTAGTCCACTAATCACTAGTTTTGAAATTCGCTTAATGAATACAAGCTTCATGTGTAAAACGGGAATAATATCCTCTAATATTGTTTGGGGTTGTCTTTGAGGAGAAAGATTTAACCCTAGTAAACCAGTATGAGAGTTGAAATGCAGGAATGTTGAATCACATGGAATGATTTAGTAACTGGCCATAATGGGAAGGGACTGTAGGAGAATAGAAAGAAGAATAAAGGACCTCAGGATAAACTTGCCCAAATTCACAATTTGAAGCAGATTAGTCTGCAATTTAGTTTGATTCTCATCCTCATTCATCATGCATTTGGTGACAGCTGGTAGAAATGATGACAAATTAGCCCACAGAATGACTGTGAGGGTCACTAAAACATGTAAGGGTCTTTTGGCTCTCAATTTGTATACATCTGACCTTTAATATCCCACAGAGTGTGATGAGTCTGAAACACATCTCTTAAAGTCAATCACTGAGAAAATGAGGCAGGCACTTTTATCACCAAAATAAGACTGGCTCAAGAGAAAAGAATTTACTTCCCAGACTTAAAGATCCCATTTTTCTTGCAGCAACTTTAATTATGCAAACATAGGGAAAAACTCCTCGCTAAACAGTGTGTTGGCTTAGTTTTCAAATCAAAATTTTATAAAGTATTCCAGGAAATACATCCAGAACCTCTTAAATTAAAAAAAAAAAAAAATCTTGTTCTATGACACACTTTTGCTAAGCATTACATAAATCAGAGAATTATTGCAGCAAATAATCCGATATTTGAAGAAAAACCTTCATTATACAATAATACACTTGCTCCAGAAAAATCACTTAGCCAAAACAGCTGCTCACAATGCAATAAAAAATGAAATATTTACAAGGCTTCAAGTTGCCTGTATTTAAGCATATAGATTTTACGTACAGTTGAAACATGGTAGCTTTTTTGTACTGGAAATGGAATTTTTTTCAATTGATTAGTTCACAAACTAATCTAATCTATGATTGCCTTTCATACAAGAATATGCCCTGTTGCAGAATTATATAGGAATCTGTGTAAGGCAAATAAAAAGAATAATTCCCTAAAACAGTATAGAGGCTTCTCAAAAAACTAAAAATTCACCTACCACATGACTCAGCAATACTACTCCTGGGTTTATACGAACAAAAAAAAAGACTAAGACTAATTTGAAAAACTAGAGGCACTCTAATGTTCACAGCAGCATTATTCACAACTGCCAAGAAAACAAAATAACCTAAGTGTCCATCAACAGAGGAATGGATAAGAAGCTGTGGTGTATACACACACACATACACATATTCAATGGAATTCTACTCAGCCATAAAAAGAATGAAATTTAAAAAAAAAAAAAAAAAAAGAATGAAATTTTGCCGTTTGCAGCAACATGCATGGACTTGGAGGGCATTATGCTAGATGAAAGCCAGGCAGAAACAGATAAATTCTGTATGATATCGCTTATAAGTGGATTCTTAAAAATGTAAGAAACTCGTGAATATAACATAAAAGGGAGACTCACAGTTACAGAGAACAAACTAGTGGTTACAGTGAGCAGTGGGAGCAGTATGGGGATAGAGAAGTAGAAGGTTCCGCTATTGGGTGTAAGATAAGACTCAAGATGTTTTGTACAACACAGTGACTATAGCCAATATTTTGTAATAACTGCGAATAGGAAGTAACTTTTTAAAATTGTATAAAAACAAAAATTTTTTTAAAAGGATGGTTCCCTAAAATGCAAATTAAAAGTACTTACAAGGTAAAAACTCCACTGGGGGGGGGGGGGGATTATTTTGCCTATGCCTCTACTAGACACAGTATCCTGAAATAATTCTAGTCCTTCAAGTACTGCCTAAAGGCCACGGTGGAATTTTGAAAACAAGATAAAAGCAAAAAAATCAGCTCTCTCCAGAAATAGTGGATTCATGATCAAATTTACTAATTCAGCTTCATCATTAACAAGATATGTGGAACTGGAACAATTACTTAGCTTCTTTGATTCCCTTATTTCTTAACACAAATAATATGTCCTTCACAGGATTGTTGTAAGATGAAGCATAGTCATCTCTTGGTATAACACTGGTTCCAGGACCCTCTCAAATACCAAAATCCAAGGGTGTTCAAGTCCCTTCTATAAAATGATGTAGTACAGTCAGCTCTTTATATCTACAAGTTCTGCACTTTGGGACTGAGGTTACCTCAATCAAGACCTCATTAAAATCATAAGAATTGTTATTAAGTAAGAATGACCCCTTCACACCAGTCTTTGAAGGAATGTGCAGCCGTTACTAAGCTTGGCTGGCTTTTCTTGGGTACCCAGGATAAGGGAACCAGACATACATACAGTCCATCTCGGATTGTGGCTGTCCATAATTGAAGGCTTTTGATCTAAGCATCAGAGAGATCTTTTTCATTCTGTGCCATCTAGGGAGCCACAACTTAAAACTACTTGTGATTTGTTTTGGCTCTTATGTTGTGCAGGGGAGTTGGTGGTTCTTGGGTTGGTTCTTGCTGAGTGATTGTTTTTCCATTGTTTTGGTTTGAGCGTTTTTGTCCTGGGAATGAAAAATACATTGCATATACTATCATTGCTCAAACTTCACCCCAACAAGCAGGTACCTTAAGTCTTTCATTATTATTGATTGTCCACTTATTATCTGCCCTTCCTGGCGAGATCTTGGAAATCTTCCTTGACAACCTCAGGTGTCCTTTTTTCCCTTCATTAGATCTTCTTTGGAAAAATCAAAATAATTTATAGGGGAAAAGGCAACAAGCCTTAATGGATAAAGTGACGGACTAGAAATGCTTACCTAGGTGCTGCTCTATTATATCTGACAGTGAATCTCCCTCCCTAGTTTACCTGCCTTTGAAAAATGGTTGTTCAAGTCATTATTCTGGGAATCTTTCTGTCTAGTTTGAGATGTAAAATGCATTCATAAATAACCAAACACAATATTAACAATGCCTTATGTTTTATAATAAATTTCAATAGCATTTCATGATCTCTTTGATCCTAACAAATAACATGGGAGGGAATTACAGTATTGTTCCCATTTTATAGATAAGGAAGTGGTGAACCCAAAAAGTTAAGAAACTTGGCCAAGGCCAGTCCACAAATAAATGGGCAAGTCTGAAATGGAGTTTGATCTCCCACTCCTAGTCCTGTGCCTTCAAAAGTCCCAGGAAAGCGCCCCAGCAATCCATTCTGATGACAACAAGCTAGCATTGGGAAACAGAGAGGAGAGGAATGACTTCCAGCTTGAGAAAGTGCCACCTAGGGAGCTGTAACTTAAAACTAACAAAGACCTGCTTACTCATTGTTTCATAAATAAATATCCTATGTCTCCGGCCAGACTCTAAGTCTGTGGGCCAGCACTGGGTCTCAGTAATAACAGTGTGATAGTTATTAAAAAAAAAAAAAAAAAAAAAACAGACATACTGAAAGGCAAAATATAAACAGACACAGTATTATTTATTTTTTTTTTTTTTTTTTTTTTTTTTAAATTTGGCCAGTATGACTTGAGGAACTGAATTTTTTGTTTTGTTTTTTATTTATTTTATTATTTTGTTGTTGTTGTTGTTGTTGTTGTTGCTATTTCTTGGGCCGCTCCCGCGGCATATGGAGGTTCCCAGGCTAGGGGTTGAATCTGAGCTGTAGCCACCGGCCTACGCCAGAGCCACAGCAACGCGGGATCCGAGCCGCGTCTGCAACCTACACCACAGTTCACGGCAACGCCGGATCGTGAACCCACTGAGCAAGGGCAGGGATCGAACCCGCAACCTCATGGTTCCTAGTCGGATTCGTTAACCACTGCGCCACGACGGGAACTCCAGACACAGTATTATTTAATTCTCACAATAATCCTATGCGTTAAGGACCATCACACCCATTTTACAAATGATGATACTGAGGTAGAGAAATCAAGTAATTTGCATGGGGTTATACAGCCTGCAAGTGACTGGCCCCAAATGTCATCACCATAGCTCCCACAAACTACACTTAACCACTGCTCAGTGCTAAGAACTGAGCACGTGGTGAGCTGTACAAATGCTTGACCGCAGCATAAGAACTGGGCCTGCTCACTCTGAGATATATAAAGATTAATGAAGAATTGTGTTTTACTCACATATACACAGTTCATTTATTTGCAGACAGATGCTCTAGAAACCACTGCAGGCACAAGAAGAGTAGTTTATAGATTAGGGTTAATAAAATGCAGAGAAATTGTGCCAGGCAGAAGAAGGTGCTGTTATTCCCCAGCAATGGCCCAGGACAGGCTAAAGGGCTCTTCATCGTATCACTCTCCTCTCTTCCCCACCCTCAGCAGCTCATGTTCACATTCGGGATCTCCCCGACTCCTCAGTGCTCCAAGAACTGGTAGAATGTGGAGAATAATGAAGGAGTTTGGGGCTATGAGAGTTTTAAAATCTCACATGTTTTCGAAGAAATGTTATGCAATCACATTCCTTCATTTCACAAAGGATATATTCCTATCTCTAGGGTCACATTGGTTCAGTTTGATAAACTGCTCTACTGGCCCTCTATAGACCTATGATTCATTTGACACAGAAAGCGTTAATTGCTGTTATTTCAATACTGCTGGCTCTTATGTTTTGCCAAGTGGCGTAGGTCTATACATTTGCGGTTTAACTCAGTCTTCTGTTTATTTCCATTGTTGGCACTATTTAAATGGTTATACTAGCATTCAGATTTAGAGGGTAAGCAAATCAACCTCATCTTTATTATTAATGACTACCACTGTACCTTGTTTCACATATATCTTGGAAAAGGGGGAGTGTGCTTCTTTTCTAGTCTTCCCCCAGAAAGCTGATACTGTAATTGAGAGCCTGGCTCATAGTCCCTGTTGGTGTGGAAAGCAGGGCTTTGTGCTAGGTCAGCTTATGGTCAGCCTTCTGTGCAGAAGAAACCACAGTGTGGGAGCTAGATGGCTTTTGTGGCCCCAGACTAGCCATGGATGGAGTGGTAAACAAGTTTTCACAGCATACCCTTCCTGAAATATATAAAAAGAGACTAAATCTGTGTAGGCTTGTAAGGTATATAGCTGGAAAGTTAGCTTCATTTATTGTCATACATAGTACTCAGCACCCTTCCATAGATAAGTAAATTCCTTCATTGATAACTAAACCCAATGTCATTACCTCTCTTGGACATAAAACTCCTTAGAGAGAATGACTGAAAGCTTCCTGCCAGAATGAGGAGATTCTTTCTAAACTTTAGGGGCACATTTCAGTAAATTACATGGATTGGAGATGCCACTGCTCATAATGAAAACTGCCCTGCAGGTATGCCACAGAAACAGAGGAAACCTGGAATTACTCTGCAGAGGGGCAGGAAACACTCTAGAGATTTGGGAGGGAGGCACCGAGGGAAGACAGAAAGCCTGGATGGGGATTATCTGGAAGATTTAAAAAATGAACACATGGAGTGTGCTTAAAACACTGCATGGAAGAATATGGACTAAATGTTAGCTATTATTCCTACTATGATTTCACAAGGAGCTACTCGATCAATGAGGAAATAGGCATTAAGATGGCAAACAAGTGAACTATTACTTCTCAGATTCACCTCCACTATGAACTTGAGAAATAAGACCCTTAGCTCTGAATCCCAGTGCTCAATACATTCATTCCCTTGTTTTGGAGTAGCTACTCAGAGAACACAGAATAGAACCACACCTGCCCTCAGTGTTGCCACTTTTATTAATATACAGCCATGGGTCCCTGGTCTTTCAGGATTTACAGTTTGTTTTTTTTCTGAAGTCCAGCTGACAGTTTATAAAAGGAAAAGCCAAGGAATTGATAAATGAGAGACCTGTTGCTATTACTAAAGGTTCAATAAAATTCATATTTTATGGCAAGACAAGAAAAATTTAAACATAGAAATTCTTCTCTGCCATTTGGCCTCCTCTCTCCGCCCACTGTGCTTTGTGTATCTGCATTAATCACCCACTAAACCTCTCCCATCCTCAGGAGTAGCAGCTCAACTGTAAAGAGCAGTATTCTCCTAGCATCAAGACAACTCCTTAAAAGATAACATTCCTTCTTGATCTTGTAAGTGGTCACAAGACCCACCACCACGACAGCCCTTAGATCTGGATTGTGTAAACTGTCAATACTATGTGATTTGATGTACAATGCTCTGTCTCAAAAAACTTATATAAACTGTGCCTTGACCTCTAATGGGTGGGATAGTTCTCAGAACTTTCTGAGATGCTTTTCCCAGGTCATAATCCTCAAATCTGGCTTCAATAAAATTTTCCAATTCTTTCTTAGATCAACCTTTTAATTTTTCATCAATGTTAAGGTCTGAAACCTTGTCTGGGTATTTAAAATCATCTTGCAGGTTGAAAACTAATTACAAACAGGAATTTATGCAAGGTATATAGAAAAAAAATGAGGTAACTGTATAACGCTTCCCTATAAAAATGTAGTTAAAAGAGTTCAAAAAGAGAGGTTTGTGAAGTGTCTGAATGGTGACTTTTTTTTTTCCTTTTTTTTTATAGTAAGAGGCAAGAGTAGAATGCCAGAGCAAGATTTGGTTCTAGGAAGTCCCTAACTAATCAGAGTCCACAAAACCGGAACAGCCCTGGTTTAATGGGTAATGACTGATTTTTCCCAAAGTTTGAATAAACAGTCCCATTTTGATACAATGTGGAAGTCTGAAGGTCTCCGGCTTCCTTTGGAGAATCCTGAGGAAATGTCACCAAATAATGCAAAGGCTCCCTTTGGCAGAATATTAACATTCCATTTACATCACAAAAGCGTAGGACCTAATCCCAATCCAACAAGCAAACTACTCTCTACCCCAGGAAAGCTAGAAAACAAAAGCATTTGAAAAAACCAATGTCTAGGCAGCATTTCCTGGAAAAACTACAAAGATTAAATGTTTTCAATCCATTGAAAACCAGCCTGTTCCCAGATTTTATCTCCTTGGCTACATTTGCAGAATGGCTATGTATGTATCCTTCTCCAGGCCAGGGATTTGCTTAAATTTCTATAGCCTTGGGCTTGATTACAAAGAGAAAGATAAATTAGGATTTTTTTAATGAGAATATTTTTCTCTTTCCTTCAGGGGTATGGTCTGCGAGGCCTTCAGATACTCTCATCTTTCCCAGTTCAAGGAACACAACTCATAGTTCATTTTTCTAAAGAAAGATGCTGGCACTCAGATTGGCCACAGCAGGGAAATTACAGAGCCTAAAGACCCTCTTTGAATGTAGGAGGTTTTCTAGGCAGGACATGAATCCACTGCAGATTTATATACAAATAAGGCAAGGGGGTGCTAATCTAGAAACTCTATTCTGATACCAGTAATTGTTCAGTTATTTGCCCCACTGCATTGCCAATCTGGTGTAAGTAGAAACTGTCCCACGGTGTCAAAGGCATCAGTGGCACCAAGTTAAAATCAAGACTCATCCAAGTAGCAGCTTTACTCCCTTTTTACTACTTATGTACTTATGTATGGTTCATTTCCTTCCACAGGCCAAAGTGCCAAAATCAATTTTCCCAGCTCATCTCCATCCGATCACAAGCTCGCCTTTGTCTCCTTTCTGGCTCCACTGAACTCAGTCAGAGAATTGATTCTCAAATTACCCCAATGATAAAAATCTTTTTGCTGCTAGTAATTCTGGTGAAGTCTCACATTTGTGTTCAGTGTTTTTGCACGTGTTGTTTTTAGTCATCCATTTCTGCATTTCTTTCCTGGAGTGCACATTTATTTTTCTATTTTTTATCATTCCTTCAAGGCCCTCCCCCCCATTTATATCTTTACTTCTGTGATTGTCCCATTATGTTATATATTCTAAACAAAAGGAATGTAGTAATAAGGAAATTTGGCTACTCAGTGATGGAACAGTTTAGAAGCCAAATGGGAACTGGGGAGGCAACCCAGAGATTAGCAACACAGCAAGTCACTACCACCTCAAAAGGACACTGGATTAGCAGAGCCCGGAAGCCAGTCAAGCTGGAACCAGAGCAGCCCATCCAGCAGGTTATGGAGCCATGGAGGAGATAGTGTCACTGCTGGAAACATGACCCAAGGCAGAACCACGGCCAAACACCCTTGTTCCACTCTCCCACCTTCCAATCTCCCATCAACTTGTCCTTGGCTGAACTCAGTTGGAAATTGGGAAATACAGTCCACACGGGTCAGCATCCCAGTCACAGAGAAGGACAAAGAATGAATGTGAGCGCAAAGAGGCCAATGACCAACTGTCACAGTCCCTAAGCCACTACCTAAGTAGTCCCCATAAAGAGTAAGGCCTCGAATCCCTGCTCACAACTTGTCCACTCTGAAGTTTAATTCAACTCGTAAGTAGACCTTGGCATTAGACCAGAACCCTTCCAACTCTAATAATCTATGGTTAATCATTCCCAAGACATAAAAACGTAGACATTCTTTAGGAGGTCCCATTGTGGAGCAGCGGAAATGAATCCAACTAGGAACGATGAGGTTGCAGGTTTGATCCCTGGCCTCACTCTGTGGGTTAAGGATCCAGCATTGCTGTGAGCTGTGGTGTAGGTCACAGATGCGGCTCAGATCTGGCGTTGTTGTGGCTCTGGTGTAGGCTGGCTGCTGTAGCTCCTATTAGACTCCTAGCCTCAGAACCTCCATATTCCACCAGTGCGGCCCTAAAAAGACAAAAAGAAAGAAAAGACAAAAAAAAAAGAAATAGAAGTTCTTCCTTCCAGTGATACCACTCACTTGGCACGTTTACTGCTCTGTGCTAATCAGATACTCCTTCAAAAATATTTGAGAATCAGGAGTTCCTGTTGTGGCACAGCAGAAACAAACCTGACTAGGATCCATGAGGACGTGGGTTCAATCCCTGGCCTTGCTCAGTGGGTTAAGGATCTGGTGTTACCGTGAGCTGTAGTGTAGATCTCAGACATAGCTCAGATCTAGCGCTGTTGTGGCTGCAGTGTAGACTGGCAGCTGCAGCTCTGATTCCACCTCTAGCCTGGGAACTTCCATATACTACAGGTGTGGTGATAAATAGACAAAAAAAAGGTTTTTTTGAGAATCTGCTAACCACAGTGCCAGGTACTGTGGGAAATAGATAAGAGGACAAGGCCCTTAACATGTCATTGGGGGATTAAATAGTAGAAATAAATTAGTAAGTAGAATCATAGTTCACCAGGTATCAAAAGGTAGATAAGGAAAGTCAAATGAGCAGTGGGGGAGAGGAGGGCAAACCTGAAGGAACAGCTTTGGGAGAAACAAGGTTTATGCTAGTTGAAAAAGAAGAGAATCTGGTTTGGTAGAGAACAGCAGCTCAGAAAGAACTGTGGCAACAGATGACACTGACTTACATGTTACAACCTTTTTTTCCCGCACAAGAAATTCATTTCATCTGTTTTCATTATCCTATTTCTCCTTCTTGAGAGATTCACGAGCTGCCAGATACTAACATCTCCACGATACCTAGAGTTGTACTAGGTTTTTTTGCTGGTGTTAAATATCTGACAACATAATGATGACTTCAGTTCAAGTCTCCTAGGAGAACATGGCTGGATTAACATCCCATGGGGTATGTGTCACTTCTTTTTCTACACATTTACTCTGTCCCTGCTATTCAACATGAGTCAGTCAAGAGGATTTACTGACCAGACTAAATGGACATGAAATGCTGCCAACCCAAGGGACATGATTCCATGCATATTCTGACAGTTCTAGAGCCTTTGACACTTGACCTTTCTTCTCTAAAGCCACTTCCTCTTGGCTTTCTCAGCCCCGTAGCCTCAGGGTTTCTCTTGCCATCTCGAGCATTTATTCTCAACCTCCTTCAAGCATTCTTCTCCCTCTGCCTATATTTTAAGTGCTACTTCCCAGGGATTTGACCTCAGGACTCCTCTCTTCTTATGCTACGTACTTTTCAGCTGACCTCAATCCCCACTTCAACTACCTCTGTACAAATATATAACTCAAATTCATAGCTTGAGTCTGAACTTCTCTCCTGAGATCCCACCCCACAGATGCAACTGGTTATTGGGTGTCTCTAACTGAACGGTGATTCAATGTCACACTACACCCCGTGGACTGAACATTTTAAATATTGCTCTAACCCACCCTTCCTCTAACCCCACTGTCACCATATCAATGTATTACTATTTCTTGTCTGGATTTTCTGCTGATTCTCTTCCTCCAACCTTAACTTCTGCTGGTCTTACTACTGCCTGACCTTCCTGAACTTCAAAGCTGATCACTTTACTCTTCTACCAAATTACGCTTTGAAATTTTGTGTAGTCAGTTCCCAATCCAACATTTGCATGGCCTGGGGTAAGAATGCACATGGAGATCCATCTACCATAGCCCTGACTGTTTGAAGTTGATTAGTCAAACTAACAAGCTGTTAAATATATTTTATTTTCTTATTTTGACAAATGGACTTTCATAATTTGGAATACCTCGTTCAAATGGACACATCTCAGGCTCTGCGATATTCCTTGCCAGGGCTTTGCTGCACAGGAAGAGGCATCCCCTGAATCAGGGTCCTCCTCCTTTATCCTCCCATTCCTGACTCCATCCAGCATGTCAGGTTATCTCATATACATATACAGACAGTCCAGTCTAGAATCTCAACCTTTCCCCCAGCTCCCCAAACAGCTATTCTTAGAAGATTCCCACCAATGTCCTCAGAAGGACAGGCCCAGAGAAGAGGCTGTGCAGACCTGGAATTCCAGGATCCCAGGTGTCCTGAAAGATCATTGGGTCTAAAAAGGAGAGGACAACATGTTGTAGATGAGTTGAAACCCTTGGTCTTGCCAACTTCCCACCTTGTGTGGAGGGAACATGACTAGGCTCCGTGACATGACTTGTACCATAGTCTAGTTTTCTACTATCTATCTCTCTTATGACTCTATGAGCTACATAAAGGGACTGTATATTTCTTCTTCTTAGTACTACATCTTTCACTGGTGTGTTTCAAACTAGATTATACATGCCTTTAAGAGGATATGAAAATTGTCCAGGAGAAATGCAGGCCACTTGGACCACAATTTCATAGGAATCAGTGTGAAGCTCTTCAACTTTCATAAGCATATTTTTCCTGAAAACTCACCTGTCTTTTTCACTTCCCTCCCACAGAAGGCCTTCTCTCTGCCACATAAAAGTAAACTTCTCCCTCCAACCCAAGCTTACTAGCATTCATTACCCCCAAGGAAAGGGGGTACAATATTCCAGGAAGCCAAGCAGTGCTTGTCAATTTCTTCAGTATAAATGTTCCCACAATTTCAAGCTACCATGATGGGGACTGATTTCAAGTTACAATATGTTGTCATTGAACTCAGAGCTGGAAATAATGAGCATAACTAACTAACCCTTGCACATTATCACACTGCTGTTCTATGACTACAAACAAATTTTACTAGTCACTCAAGTACTCCATGACATAATGAGGAGAACAGAGAGTCCTTGCAATCCTAGTTCCAGCACTCACGAGATCTCACAACTTGAATTTTCTGTATTTCTTCAATAGCATATTCTGTTTAGCAGCATTTATGTTGCAGTAATATTTTGTAGAATAAAAATGTTAAGTATGTGAAAATGCTTACCCAAGGCCTGACATAGAGAATTAGTAAATGTTAGTTGACCTTCACTTCTGTTTTCTCTCCTGTAAGTGGCTGCCTACAATGCTGGACAAAGCTAATTAGGGAAGAGAAGGTCTCCCTTTTCTTGCCCTTCTCTCCTGTCCTTCCCCAGTCCTCAGTCCCTGCCCTACTGTCCCACCCTGAGTACCAGTCCCCAGGCCTTTCTGCAGAGTCCTGACAAGTCGGCGGCCTCCATTTCATGGTATTCCCCAAAGAGCCCAGGCTCAGCCTATTCCTCTCTCCTTCCTCCTAGCCAAAAGCTGACATTCTGTTACCATTTTTACAGTAGAGCTATGTGGTTAAGAGATGCTGTAAAAGATAGATCATTCCTTGTCATTCATTAAGGCATGAAGACATGGGTCAAAACAGACAAGTTGCACATACATACACTGTAATTTATTTTCTGCCTTTCAGAAAATGCTGGCTTATTGCATGAAAGTGCAAGACAAGACACTGGACTTCCCTTAGGTAATGAAACAGAATATTAATGGCAACAGGGAACAGCATAGTCCATTGCCTTGATTTACTACTGAGACATAGGTTGGCAAAATTAGAGAGCTACATGTACAATGAGTAGATAACAAACTTGGAAACAAGCCATACCTTTTAAAAATCATAAGAGTTTAAATGATAAGAGTATATCAATGTCCCAAGATTTTTTTATTTTTTTAGGGCCACACCTGTGGCATATGGAGGTTCCCAGGCTAGGGGTCCCGTCGGAGCTGTTGCTGCCAGCCTATGCCAGAGCCACAGCAATGCCAGATCCGAGGCACCTCTACGACCTATACCACAGCTCATGGCAACGCTGGATCCTTAACCCACTGAGTGAGACCAGGGGAGGGATTGAACCCACAACCTCATGGTTGCTAGTTGGATTTGTTTCTGCTGTGCCACGAAGGGAACTCCCTGTTCCAAGATTTTTTAACTTTTCTTCTAGATTAGATGACACTTGACCCTCTCAAATGGAAGACAAATTTTTTTTTCCAAAGAGCACTATACCTGGAGAAAGACAAATCCTTTCATCACTGCTTACTACTAAGCTATATAAACTTAGGCAAGCATTTTATTATCTCTAAAGCCCCAATTTTCTATCAAAAATAGTGATATGTAAAATAGAGATAATAATAGTACTTACAATAAAAGCCAATGTTTATCAGTTATCAGGAACTATTCAAGGACATTATATAAATTAAGTAATTTATTCTCATAATAAATTCAGTGAGGTAGGTGACTATTATTGACTTTATTTTATAGATGAGGAACCTGAGGCACTGAGAGCTTAAGCAACTTTGCTGAGACACACTGCTGGTAAGCAACAGAGCCAAGATTTTGACACAACCTTTTTATCTCCAGAAACAACTTTATTAAGCCATACTGTTCCTCCTAAGCTTACTGAAGGTTTTCTAAAGGATTAAATGAGATAGTTCATAGGAAATAGCATGATGCCTGTCACCCTATCCTCCAGGGTTCCCTCTTGTCAAATCTCTAAGGAACATCATTTACGTTGTGTTCTCAGGAGTGTCCTACACATAAAATAGGAACGATGTTGTGCAAAGTAGCTACCCAACTGCTCTCCCAGGTGATACTGAGTGATGATTTCATCAGATAACATACTCTGCCACTAAGTTTGCTCAAGTGTTATGGCTCCCCAACAAGGCATGTTATATGTGTCAATCTCCTGGAAGAGCTTTTAAGAACATATGCAACCCAGGGAAGGAAAGCTGGGCTTCAGCATACCAATTATAAGGGGTATCAAAGCACCAGTGTCATCCTAAGCTTGTCAAATAGCATCCTGCCTCAGGAAAGCACAGTGAACTCAGAGGAGCTCTGGGAGATATTTTGCTTTATGAGGAAAACCAGGACCCTCTCCACCTACAGAACACTGCATGTCCTACTAATTCGAAGTAGTTCACTCTCAACATTAGATCACATTCCATTCCTTTTGATGACATGAAATCTTTGTGAAGCTGGGTTTTCCACAGGCGCTGTGATAAAAAGCAAGTACTGTAGGAAAATCAATGTAGAACAGGAAAAGAGAGGGGCAACAGCCAATCCAATTTGAAAGTTTGAGACATTTAACAGTGCCCCACAAACACATAATCACGTTGATTAAAAAAAAAAAAAAAAAAGGTTAAAAATGAAAAAAATACTTGTTTTCTTTCAAGGTATGTGTATTATCTTTTTCAAGCAGCCACTAAATTGTTAGGAAAAAATACGTGTTAGCCTATGTGAACTTAACTACTTAATAAATGAAAGGTTTAGCTCCTATATTTTCATAATGAGTCATACCTAAGGTACCCCTGTGCATCTCTGCCATGCCATTGGGTGCCTCCTTTAGATTTACGACCCCATATAAAATGACTGAGATCCTGAAGGCCACATGGATTAGAAGTTTGGAAATATCTGGTGTAATTTCTTTATGCATATCCCCTTTTATAATCCCTACAGTAACCTAAAGGGTCCAATGCATTAATGTTCTTAATTTATATACATGGGAAATGGGGCCTTGAGCAGTAATAGGACTAGACTGAGACCCCAAAATGTCTAGGCAGCAGATCCAGGGCTCAAACCCAGCCTTTTGACTCTGAAGCCACCACACATAATCACTACACCACACCTAAGGCCAAGTACATAGATAAATTTCATCCAGACAGACCTTTGGACAAAGCTGGCTACTTCCTCACAGAGCTGAACCTGACCCCCAACAAAGAAAAACCAATATATATTTTCTTCATGTCTTGTCACAAGATATAATAACTTAGGTTCTCAAAGCTATTTGCTGAAATAATCATTTTGCTAAAATCACAGGTTTCAAGCTCCTGAAAACTGTGTGTGTGTGTATGCTTTCAATAAAAGTCATCTTACATCCAAGCAGACAAAGAAAATCAGAAATTCTATTTCTGAGGAACTCTAAGGTGGGAGCTTGAGTTCCTCAACTCTATCAACTTGCTCAATAAACATTACCAAGTACACAGGCCCCTGTCTGAAGGAGTCTCTATGGAAATCCCAGATAAAATAGCAGAATTTGGTCAACTTTCCCAAAAGAAACATGACTCATCTGTTTTGACTTGCCTTTAAAATATGAAACACAGTCAAGCTACTGCAAGCTAATGCAAGTGGAATCTATAGTCTAATAGCCGAAGCAAGGGTCAGCAAGCTAGGGCATGTCATTTGGAATTGGGCTACCAATCTTTGGGAACCCTAGAGAGAGAGAGACCCACCTTTAAGGTCCTCTAGTGGTCCTGAGATGAAAGGGCTCCTCCTATTCTGACTTCCTACAGTTATAGGTTATAACTTGCTTTAGAGGGGAGCAAGTGGTCATAATACAAAGGAACTGACCATTGGTGACCCAGCACCACCCCGTTTATTGGCACTGTCAGTATCTCTGTTTGTCTATCAGCTTCTATCTCAACCCAACATGCCAGATTCCTTCTTGGACAGTCATTAACTTGCCAGCTGTTACCAAGAATACAATGCAAGTAGGACAAGTCACTCTTCAAGTGAAACTGCAAAGCTACTGAAAGACCTAAAATTGGATGAAGCCATTCATGTATTATATAAGACATTGACAAATGAGGACCTGCTAACCCAGTTAGCAACTGGAGAAGAGAAAATCAACAAGGGGATTTCTCTGACATCCAGAGTGGGCTACCCAAGAAAACTCACGGAAAACTCACATTAGTGTACAATGGAAGTGTGAGAAAATGCATGTCCTTGGGGCCAGCCTTGATCAGTGGGGAATAAGCTCCTAGACATGTTTCATGAGGGTCCCTAGAGGGGACAGTTGCCTGTGGCAGTAACCAACTTCATTAAAAATTTCTTTTTTTCACCCCACTTCCCTGCACTCCTGAACCCTAGGATTGTATTCCCAAGTACTCCTGCCTTGCAATTCTTAATCTCAGGCTCTGATCCTGTATCTTAATCAAAAGGTGAAAATCTTGCCTCTGAATTTCTAAGGAAGGATTTAACTTAAGATTATCGTCTACTGATTATCAAATACTAGGTTGAGTGTTTACTTTATCCTATGCCACCAAAAAACCACAATTGAATGAGGAGTACATGGAAAAGCTGGTGGAACTGAAATATAAGTTCAAAAGTCCATGAAAAATAGATAATTTCATTTTACGAGTCTCTCAGTTCTCCCAGCCTGAGTAACTGTAGTCTCTATTTAATTGCTAGTGTTTACACTGCTACACTTTTCATTATATCTGAACTATATTGGCCTCTTCCAGCTTTTTATTTGGCCAAATAGTGATTTAAGAGATTTCCAGGAACCTAATGATGCTCCAAATTATTAATTGGTTGCCATAGGCCATATCAGAAACAGCTTATTTTTATTTATATAAATCCCCTAAAAGATGTAATTATGATTATTTAGGACTCATAAAAATAGATTTTAAGACATATTTTAGAGGCTAGATAAAGAATAGTCTAAAATAGCAAAACTAGAGACATTCTCAATCTTACAGTCCCCAAGACTGCCAAATTCATTTGTATATTCATTCAGTATCACTCCAGCCACTTTGCAACCAAATAGGCAAGGACCTAGGATTCTCTCAGAAGCCCAGGAAAAAATTGAGGGGCCTTCCATTCTAATGTGATTGCTTTTGAACTGCCAAGCATAAAATCCATTTGCTAAACCACAGGGGACAGTAGGTGAGCCAGTCAGACTGTTCTCCAGGCCTAGGAACTGGCCAGAGGTGGGCATGTGACAGGTTGACCCATCAGAGTATCTCCTTAGCATTTTCAGTTTGACAGTAAAGGAGGCCTTAACTTTTGTGTCACAGAGTTGGAAGAGTGTGAGGTAGCGACTGGTAGTGGCCTTCTTCTTTGTATGCAGTGAGAGAACATAAACTTGACCAGAGTCAAGCAGGGGTGAGAAATGGGAAAAGGCAGACAGTTGTCATTTTTAACTATCTGCACCTTTCATACCTGAGGCCTATTCCTCTTGAGTCATCAGTAATAAGTTTAAAACTCTATACTTCTGCTAAAATTGACATTTTATTGCTGCCAATTGGAAGGGTCCTTGCTATGTCCTATGGGAAAGGTCAGTTGTGAGGAACGTCTTTATTCTTGTTTTCTGTGAGTGGGTGTTTTCCCCCAACAATCCTGGCCCTGCTCTGTGCCTTTACTCTCATCTCAGACAATGTAGATCAACTCATCCAACTTGAAAATTTGGAAAGAGTGAACAGGTCATGCTCAGCTCACTTTCTTTTGTCTTCCCGAGGGCAAGCGGCCTGCCCTGGGGGGAATTCTCCTCCTAGCCTTTCTGCCTCAGGTCTTACCTGAGTAGACAGACCCTCTATGGGTGAGGCTTGCCTGCCGTGACTTGTGAGACTTTGCCATGATAAGGGCAAAAGATTTCTAACTCTGGAGATTAGGATCAGTAGGCCCATTTTCCCACTGAGAGAACCATGTCCTTTCATCTCCTCTTTGAGATAATAATAATGATAGCTAACACACAGTGCTTACCCTGTGTCGGCATTTTTTTCCCTCTGCACTTTCTTAAGTATTTAATCCTTACAGCAACCTTTTGTCTCAGATATACTCTTAAAATCCCCATTTTAAAGATTATGAGACATAGAAAAGTATAAGCAGCTTTCCCTAGATGACACTGTCAGGAAGTCGCAGATCTGGGATTCAAATGCAGTCCCGTGTGATCTAAAGTCCATGGTCTAACCACTATGCCAGTTATCACATGTACAGAGGAGATACTGTGCCATACTCTTTAGTCTTTATCTGCTTTCCTTTCCCCTTTTGTCTTCATTCTCAATTTGTCACAGCACTTAGAAGATGGATATGAAAATTTATCAAGCCTTCAGAACAAGCTTCTAAAATATTTCATGTCAACTTGTTAATGAATGCTGACTTAATAAATATCTGTTATATGTGGCAAAACCTTGTTTGCATCTTGCTTTGATTTTAACCTGGTAGCAAGGTTTCAGAGGCACAGCTAACCTGCACCCATCACTGGCTAACATCATCTACCAAAAAGAACTTAATGTGGATAGTCAGATTGATTTGAGTCAGTTGTAATACAGATAATGGACGAAAAGAGGCATTTTCTTTAGACCTCAAATGGATCTAATTTGTAAAATAGCTGTAAATCTCTGAAAGCACAATTACTAATATCAAGTGGTATAGTAATTTCCTCCCTCACCTGAGAAAGATGCATAGTCCACTATCTAGGTTTTCCTTCCCTTGGAGACTTTACTGAACACCTCCTGAAGATAACTGTCCAAAAATATGATCTTTTGCCAAGGCCAGAAACTAAAACATCCTGAAATATCACAGAGATCCAGTAAGAGAACAGTTGATAAATCCTCTAATTCAAAACTATGTTCAAATGGAATCTTTGTAAGTCTGTAACAATATAGTTTCCACTAGTGACATCTTCATGCTTCATTCAGCAACAAATAGCAGGAGAGAAGGTACATGAAAATCCTTAACACATGGTTAGTTGGGACCTTTGGTCATTACTCTATCTGCTACACTGTGAGACAAGAGGAGAATCTTAATACTCCTACGCAATGTCTTCGAACTAACAATGTGTGATAGGCTCCTCCGGCCAAGTCCATGACCTAATCCCTAGAACCTATGACTATGTCAGGTTACCAAGCAAAGGAGAATTAAGGTTAATCCAATGACCTCACAATGGGTAAGTATGCCCCCTGGACTCTGCAGGTGGATCCAATGTAATTAATCCCAAGAGCCCTTCTAAATACGAGAGATAGAAAAGGGAGAATGGGAAGAAAATTCAACCTGCTATTTCTGGCTTTGACGATGGAAGAAAGGAGTCATGAGCCAAGGAATACAGGCAGCCTCTAGAAGGTGGAAAAGACTTGGCAATGGATTCTTCCTTATGACCTCCAGCAGGAATGCAGACTCCCTGTGATTTTAGCCCGGTGAGACAATTTCAGAGTTTGACCTGAAGAACTATAAGAAAATACATTTGTGTTGTTCTAAGTCACCAAATGTGTGGTAACTTACAGCAGAAATAGAAAGACCCATGAAGTGAAAAGAGATAAGGGACTATGACCACCCATTCCCAATAGCCATGCCCAGCATTTTCTGCACTGTCATGTCACCACCATAATGGCATCGGCCAGGCTCCCTTGTCTTCTGGGATCAGACAATAGGTAGAGAGGAATGGCAGGATATTTCTTCCTGACTCTTTCTACTTCAATGTCATGATCCTTGCAGTAGCTCTGCCCCCACCAGGCCACTATTTCTAAAGGCCATGCATCCACAGAAAAGTCTACCAGGTTCTGGTTATATTATTTCCTCTGTGCCCCTTCACTTGGTAAATTTTACTTCTTAACAATAACTGATACACCTGAAGCCACTGGAAGGGTCAGTGACAAATGTGTAGGTGATTGAAATTCTGAACCCCTTCCCTCCTATCATTATATAAGATCCTCTCTCAAAAGAAAAATTAAGACTTTCTTGGAAAATGCTACAACCTTACATCAATTTGGGGCAATCCCCAGCTGTCTGGTTAGCTTTAGGGCACAGCAACTGTTAACATTAAATCTCTTGTTTGTCTTAAAAAAATTAGTTTAACACTCCCGCTAGTAAAACTTCACACACTACAGAAATAAAAATAAGAGGGATTATGCCTTCTTTATTGCCTACAGAATGCTAGGGCAGGTTTTATTTAAGAGTGACTAATGTGAATGTGACAATTATTATCAAAGAAAGCCCTACTGCTTTAAAATTTCTCTTCTTTTAAGTATTTCTAGTTGTTCAGAAACCTTTAAATTTTCTCCTTTTTTGCACAAAATGCAATGTTTCAGTTACTTAAACTTCATTAAATATTCACAATGGAAAGAAAAGAAAAGGGCACTCAGTTTGCTGTGTATTTTATTAAACCAATTAAAGAATTTATGGAGAGAAGAAATCAAGTTAACTACCATAGGAAAGAAAAAGGAAAACAAAGTCTTTTGTACTTGAGCCAATTCCTGCCTAGTTTCACAGGTGCCCCACAAACTGAGGTCATTTTGATTGGGGCAACCTTTCTCCCACAAAGACAAATGAAAGAGCTCCTTTTAAAATAACCCTTGCACCTCACACAGATGGTCACATCTAAAATAAACCTCTACACTGCACCTCAGAAAGAGTTTTCTAAAGAAACATTCTTTTAGGGCTGCTAAAGGGCAGAAAAGTGATGCTGAATGTGCTGACTACTCTATTGAAGAAAAGTGGAGAATATGGTTTTTCTGCTCTGAATAGAATGAAAAGCATGGTCCCTGACTAGTAATTTTGTCTACATGGGGATACTTTTCTTGGAGTTCAAATCTTTTGCACATGAGCCACCCCCCCATCACCACCTCCCCAACTCCACTCTCCCTCCAGCCCCAGCCCATTCTCCTTGCTTGGCTCTTGCAATAAGTCTCTTTGAGCATGAGGCAACCCCCTTCGATTCTTTCCTCCACCCCCTGCCAAAAAAAAATTTTCTTGACTTCTTTAAAACTGGTTTTTGATAGTATAATTCAGCAATGTCCTTTTTTGCTGCCCTTTGATTTAGTCTTTAGTGACCATATTCTATTAACTATTTTCAAAAGTCTCTACGGGAGTTGTCAACTTGGCGCAGTGGAAACGAATCCGACTAGGAACCATGAGGTTGCAGGTTCGATCCCTGGCCTCGCTCAGTGAGTTAAGGATCCAGCATGGCCGTAAGTTGTGGTATAGGTTGCAGATGCAGCTCGGATCTGGCATTGCTGTGGCTCTGGTATAGGCTGGCAGCAACAGCTCTGATTAGACCACTAGCCTGGGAACCTCCATATGCCGCAGGCGTGGCCCTAAAAAGACAAAAGACAAAAAAACGTCTCTATGTACTCGCTATACAGTAACATCCTGTAGCTACTGCTCTAACCTTGTCACTCATTACAATGCTGGAGCCCAAAAAAATTTTTACCACCACGCCTGCCCCTTGTTTTGAGGTCCTACTGCAGTAGATCTGCTTTAGCTGAGCACCTCTTTCAAGCTCTATCACTATCATTGTGGGATTGGGCTTTCTCTGTGCTTCTGCTTTTAGCCTTGCTTTACAGGCTACCTAGGAGACCCTCTGGGCCTTCACATTTAACTTTTAATTGCTACTAAATGTCCTCAGCTTTTTTGTTATTTTCTTCCAGAGCATCAGTTGAGGCTAGCAATGGCCATCCAATTCCATGTTCCTTCTAGTTACTATTTTCCTACATTTCCCAAATACTGGAAACATTTCTTGAGCTAATGTGTCTTCTTCCAGTGGTATACCATTCAAATTTTCCAATTTCCTCCAAGGAAATTCTAACAATTGTAATGTTTGCTATCATATTCCTGAAGCTCTTTTTGCTTCAACCACCATCAGTTTCAATGTCTCCAGAACCAACCGAGGGTGAGTGAAATAGCCTCAAAATCTCATCCCTTGTGCTTTCTTGGGCCACACTGATACGATCTGCCGAAGGTTGGGTTTCCCAGGAAGCCAATTCTGAGACAGAAATTAATACTTAAAAGGTTTATTAGTACTCTTGCATTCAACACCTGTGGAAGGGAAGGGACAAAAGCAGAACTGACCAGAAAGAGAAGTGAAGATGTAATGTGGTCTCAGTGAAATGCCTCAGCTGTGTATTTTATTAAACCAATTAAAGAATTTATGGAGAGAAGAAATCAAGTTAACTACCGTAGGAAAGAAAAAGGAAAACAAAGTCTTTTGTACTTGAGCCAATTCCTGCCTAGGTTCACAGGTGCCCCACAAACGTGAGGTCATTTTGATTGGGGCAACCAATTTGCAAGGGAATTCTGAAGACGGATTGACCCTTCAACGTGCCTTCTGTTGGTCTATCAGTCATTTGCTTTGAGCTGCCCTAGGAAGAGGATGTAAACTTGGTTGATTGAGGTGGCTTGAGTCTCACTAGGGGACTGACAGCTGAGGGCTATCTGCAGGTGATAGTCGCAGTAGCTGAAGTGATAAATCTTTCAATCCTAAAGAGAGCCGTGCATAGCAAATCCCAATCCTCCTCCTCGTCTTTTAAAACCTTTTACTATTATGTAATGACTCCCCAACTCTAGTAATTCTTTTCCCTTAAATCGAAGACATGGAAACAACCTAAATGTCATTGACAGAGAAGTGGATAAAGAAGATGTGGAATATTACTCAGCCATTAAAAGGAAAGAAATAACGGCATTTGCAGCAATGATCTAGAAATTATCATGCTAAGTGTAGTCAGATAGTGAGACACCAACATCATATGCTATCACTTACATGTGGAATCTAAAAAAAGGACACAATGAACTTCTTTGCAGAATAGATACTAACTCACAGACTTTGAAAAACTTAATGTTTCCAAATGAGACAGGAATGCACTAGGGAGGATGCACTAGGGGTTTGGGATGGAAATGCTATAAAACTGGGTTGTGATGATCATTGTACAACTATAAATGTAATGAAATAAAAAAAAAGTCTTTTATCTGCTTTAACTATACCAACTTTCTTTCAGTTGTATTTGATTAGTATATAATTCTCCATTGTTTACTTAAAATTTTTCTAGTTCTTATGCTTTAGATGTGATTTTATAAACAGCACATGGTTGGATTTTTTTTTAATCTAGTCTAAATAACCTATCACTTTCACCATAGAGCTCAATTCATTTACAGTTATTGTTGATATATTCAGATTTATTTCTATCCATTTAGTTGGTTTTTTTCAATGTCTCAATGTATGCATATCATTCTTCTCTCCTTTCTTGGATTTTTACCTCACTTTCTTGACTCTTTAAAGCACATTATTATTCTATTGTTTAGAATATATATATATATATATATATATATATATGTATACACACACTCTATTTTTATTCATTTAGTTGATGCCCATGCAAATTTTAATATACACACTTAATACAATCTAAATGCAGTAAATAACATTCCTATCTTCCAACTACATTCAAGGAATTTAGTATGTTTTAAACCTAATCCTTCCTTCTAGTTTAAATGATTTATTCAGTAGTTTAGCTCCTTTGTTTTTTAATTCCATAAATGAAATCTTGAAATTGTTTTATATAATTACTGTAGGTTATATTTCTGTTATATCTTTTAAGACCTTTGTGTTGCATGTTATGCAGTTTCACTAAACTATATTTAAATGAATGTTATTCTGTATTTCTTCAATTTGTCGGTTCATGTATTTCATCAATTTTTGAAAATTATTAGGTATAATTCTTTGCATATTTTCTCTTTTTTTCTAGAATGCCAATTATGTGTATGGTAGAACATCTTTATCTTCTCTGTCACCTATTCTCTCAACATCTGTACAAGTTTGAAATTATCCACAATAAAAAAAAAAACATTTTAAAGATGATATTTGATAATGTCAGATACTCCAAAAAGAATCAAGAAATAGCTATGAAATTTGGCAACTAGGAGGTCCCTGATGACCTTGGATAAAAGAGGAGAATGAAAACTTTATTGCAAAGGAATTAACAAGAGGAGACAAAGTCAAAATGATGTGTATAGACAGCTCTCTTTCAAGACATTTGGTAGACAGAAAAAAGAGAGAAGGTAAAGTAGACGGGGGATTTTTTTTTTCAGGATAGGAAATAGCTAGTCATGTGCACTGAAAGAAAGAAAGAAAGAAAGTCCAGTTCATGAGGAATTTTGCAATAAAAAGCTTAATCAATTAAAAGACATTTATTGAGTAGGTGGCATGATGTTAGTTCAGTGCTAAGGGATACAAGACACAAAAGGACAAGTGTCTGACAGGAGTGCCTCCTCTCTTGCTGCTTACACTGCCTCAGCCTGCACCTACGCCTTCATCCCCTTGTCTCTGCATCACTGAAATACTCCACCTGGTTCTTCTCCCTCCCAGTCCCCAATGTTACCTCCAGCCACACACCACATGGTAACACACTGACTGTCTCATCTACCTTCCTGAACTATTCTTCTCACCGCATTTTCCTTTTGCACAAAAACATTTGAAGATAAGGTCCAAAATCTTCAGTCTTATATAGAGTGAAATACAACGGTTTTAGAATCAGACCCTGGCCCACATCCTGGTTTGGATGCTTATTATCAGAATGACTTGAGTAAGTTGCTTGAAGTCATAAGTAAAATGGGTATAATCATGTTTACCTTTCCTGGGTGAGTGAGGAATAAATGAAAAGTGTATGTAAAGTCCTCAGCAAACACCAAATTTTGACAAAAATTTGTTCTCTTCTTTAAACTCCCTAGCTTTGGACATCTTTTGTTTTCTGAACTTCTCTTCCTTTCTATTTAATCTCTTTCCACTTTTCTGCATCAACACTCTTTGCCATATTATGTTACCTACACACAACTCTTGTACATGCCTTTAGTTTTCCCAACCCCAAAGTTCGTGACTTTAAAAAAAGTAATAGCTATTTGTGCACTACTACTATGCTACACTGATATATTTAATCTCAATAAATAATGTATTATTACAGATTGAGAAACTGAGATTTCAAAATGTTGAGAAACTTTAAATGCATTTACATCCATCACTATGAGGATGATACTCTTATTTTTCCTATTTACAGACCAAAAAAAACTTTAAAAAGTTAAAAAAGTGAGTGGCGGTTTCAAACAATTTCAATGAGCTTGCTTCTATAATGACAGAACAATTGTTCCTAAATATCCCAGAAGGAAAAAAAAAAGTAGATGATATGACAATAGTTTATAAATGAAACAGACAAGACAGTTTTGAAGACAAAGAACTTCAGGGTCTCATAATGAAGACAAAGAAATGAGGGTCATATTCTACCAAATACGAAGATAGTATAAAACTATAGTAATTTGAAATCTTCTTCTTGGTATTGGCATAGAGATAGAAAATGAGCTAATGGAACAGAATGCATAGCCGAGAAAATGGACCCATTCATACAGAGGAATGGATTATATAGTTGATACATACCTGCATCATTGGAAAAAGGGATGTATCCTACAATAAGTGAGGTTGGAGGAAAATAAAATTACACCCCTACTTCATTCTACAAGAAAAACACACACACACAAAAAAAAAACCTTCAAGAAGATCAAAGATAAAAATGTCAAAAACTGTAAAAATGGGCAGAAGAAAATGTACAATATCTTTTTGACCTGAGAGTACAAAGTCATTTCTTAATGCCAAAAAAATAAATAATTTAGGGGAAAAAATTGATAAATATGTTCACGTTGGTACCAAAGTCTGCAAAATTACCCACTTAAAATAACAACTATAATTTTTCACCTATCATAAAATCTTTCCAGAAAGATTTTTTTAGTGGTTTGTGGGAGTTTTCATAAATGTTTTAATTTAAACATGATAAAAATTTCATATTCAATTCTTTTAAATCCATCATATTTTGTGATGGGTATATTAGAAACCTATCAAGATATCCTTGCAAATGAAGGAAGATATAGAGTAAGCCAAGTAGTAAGATAATTCTTTGATGCCTTATGACCTGGATTCTTTTCTTTTCTTTTCTTTTTTCTGCACAGCAAACATGAGGAAAGGCATTTATTTCCAAAAGAAGCCATCTCTTTCATGAAAATCTTCTGAATTCACAGAAGGAGCTGGCAGCCAAAGAATCAAAGAACACAATCAATATCAAACCTAAGACTGGAAAAATAAGTGGTCCTCCGAAATCTCCAGAACTTGCAACGGCAACTCTTTTTTTTTTTTTTTTTTAATTGAAGTACAGTTGCTTTACAATATTGTGTTCATTTCCGGTGTACAGTATAGTGATTCGGTATTTTTGCAGATTATATTCCATTACAGGTTATTATAGAAGAGTGGGTATAGTTCCCTATGCTATACAGTAAATACTTGTTACATATTTATTTTATATATAATAACTTATATCTGTTAATCCCATACCCCTAATTTGTCCCTCCTTTCTTCCCTCTCCTTTGGTAACCAAAAGTAAGTTTTCCATGTCTGTGAAACTGTTTCTGTCTTATATGTACATTAATTTGTATTATTTTCTACATTCCACATATAAATGATATCATACAGTATTTGTCTTTCTCTGACTTATTTTGCTGAGCATAATATTCTCTAGGTTTATCCAATTTGCTACAAATGCAGTGTTTCATTCATTTTTATGGCTGAATAATATATATAAAATACCACATCTTCTTAAGCCAATTGTCTATCAATGGGCCACTTGGTGACTTCTGTGTCTTAGCTACTATAAATAGCACTGTTATGAGCATTGGGATGCATTATCTTTTTGTATTAACATTTTTATTTTCTTCGAATATATACCCAGGAGTGAAATTGCTGGATTATATGGTAGTTCTCTTTTTAGTTTTCTAAGGAAACTCCATACTGTTTCTCATAGTAGCTCCACCAACAGTGTACCAGGATCCCCTTTACTCCAAATCCTTGCCAACATTTGTTATTTGTGGTCTTTTTGATAATAGCCATTCTGACAAGTGTGAGGTGATTCTTCATTGTGGTTTTGATATGCATTTCTCTAATAATCAGTGACGCTGATAATCTTTTGAGGTACCTTTTAGTCATCTCTGCCTGGTTCCATCTTCTTTGGAAAAATGTTATTCCAATGTTCTGCCCATTTTTTTAGTATTGTTTGGTTTTGCTGTATTGAGTTGTATGAGCTGTTTGTATGCTTTGGATATGAACACCTTGTAAGTTGCATCACTTGCAAATATTTTCTCCCATACCATAGGTTGTCTTGATGGTTTCATCTGATGTGAAAAAGCTTTTAAGTTTAATTAGGTCCCATTTGTTTATTTATGCCTTTATTTCCTTGATCTTGGGGGATTGATACAAGAAAATATTATTACAATTTATGTCAGAGTGTTTTGCTTATGTTCTCTTCCAGGAGTTTTATGGTTTCATATATTACATTCAGGTCATTAAATCATTTTGAGTTTATTTTTGTATATGATGTGAAGGAATCTTCAAATTTTATTGTTTTACATTTGGCTGTCCAGTTTTCCCAGCTCTACTTGTTGAAGAGACTGTCTTTTCTCCATTGCAAATTCTTACCTGCTTTGTCAGAGATTAATTGACCATGGGTGTGTAGATTTATTTATGGGTTCTCTATTCTGTTTCATTGATCTATGTGCCTGCTTTTATGCCAGTACCACAGTGTTTGGATGATTGTCGCTTTAGTCTGTAGTATAGTCTGAAGGCTGGGAGGGTTATACCTCCAGCTTTGTTCTTTTTTCTCAGGATTTCTTTGACAATTTGTGGTCTTTTGTGGTTCCATATAAAGCTTCCATATAAATATTAGGATTGTTACAGTTCTGTGAAAAATGTCCTAAGTATTTTGATAGAGATTGCATTAAATTTGTGCATTGCTTTGAGAAGTATGAACATGCAATGGCAGCTCTTGAATTCCCACCTTTTGGCTCTTTTGTAATCCCCTTCAGAAGTACCTTTTTTTCTGTATTCATACTAGATAAGATCCACCCCCACTCTCTGGCCCCCACTTCCAACCACCACTATTAACTGTTATAGTGATTTGTTATGAACTCAAACATGTCTGTCTTAGTTTGTGAAAATATTCTTAATTAAATCAAACAGAAAATTCTCAAGAGATGGGATTAAGATGGCAGAATAGAAGGACTGGAGCTCACCTTCTCTCATAAAAACAGCAGAATTAAAACCAAATGCTGAACAACCCTCAACCAAATGGACTGGAAAACCTTCAAAAAGATATCCTATTCCAGAAGACAAAGAGGAGACTACATCAATATGGTAGAATGGGCAATTACACATACCCACTGGGTGGGAAGCCCACAGACTGGAAAGTAAATATATCAAAGGAATCACCTACAGGAGTGAGAGTTCTGAGCCCTAGAGCAAGTCCCCATACCTGGGGATCTGGGATTGGGAGAAAGACCCCTGGAACTTCTGGCATTGAAGCCAGCAGGACTTGTGTGCCAGAAGCTCCACAGGACTGGGGAAAACAGAGACCTCATTCTTGAAAGGCACACACAGGCTTTCATGTGCACTGGGTCCCAGGGCAAAGCAGAGGCTCCATAGGAACATGGGTCAGACCTGACTGCAGTTCTTGGAGGACATCCTGGGAAAACAAGGTGACTGTGGCTCATTGTGGGGAAAGACATTAGAAGCAAAGATATTAGGAATATTCATCAGTGTGTATTCCTCTAGAGATGGCCATTTTGGGAAAATACGGCCCTACCCATGAGTGCTGAGAAGCCCCAGGACAAACAGTAATCCAGGTGGGATTTCAGCCCCACCCATCAGTAAACAGGCTGCCTAATGACCCCCCCAAGTACACAGCCACCTCTAATTTCACCCAGAGACAAAGCCCCACCCACCAGAGGGATAGGAATCAGCCCTACCTACTAGTGGGCAGGAACCAGTCCCTCCCAACCAGAAGATTATAGCAAGCCCCCTTAGCAATTTCAGCCACAAGGGGGGCATGCATCACAAGTAAGAGAGGCTACAACTCTATCATCTGCCAAAAGAGACCACAACAAAAGTCTGTAAAAATGAAAAGGCACAGAACTATAACTCAAATAAGGGAACAATTTAAAAAAAACAGAAAAACAGCTAAGTGATATAGGGATTATCAGTCTCCAGGAAAAAGACTTTAGACTGATGATGCTGAAGATGCAAGACACTGGAAATAAACTGGAGGCAAAGATGGATAATTTACAAGAAACACTGAGCAAAGAGATACAAGATATAAAACTTATGCAAGCAGAGATGCAAAATACAATAACTGAAATAAAAAACTCACTAGAAGCAGCTAACAGCAGAATACAGGAGGCAGAAGAACGAATAAGCGAGGTGGAGGACATATTAGAAGAAATTATGGATGCAGAACAGAAGAAAAAATATTGAAAAGAAATGAAGAGAGTCTCAGAGAACTCTGGGACAATGTTAAATGCACCAACATCTATATTATAGGGGTGCCAGAAGGAGAAGAGAGAAAGAAAGGGACAGAAAAAATATTCAAAGAGGTAATAGCTGAAAAGTTCCCTAACATGGGAAAGGAACCACTCACTCAAATCCAGGAAGCACACCGAGTACTGTATAAAATAAACCCAAGGAGGAACACCCCAAGACACATACTAATCAAACTGACCAAAATTAAAGACAGAGAAAATACTGAAAGCAGCTTGGGAAAAGAACGAAGTAACATACAATGGAACCCTGAAAAGGCTATCAGCAGATTTTTCAGCAGAAACTCTGCAGGCCAGAAGGTAGTGGCATGATATATTTAACGTGATGAAAGGAAAAAACCTCCAACCAAGATTATCTACCCAACAAGGCTCTCATTCAGATTTGAAGGAGAAATCAAAAGCTTTACAGACAAGCAAAAGCTAAGAGATTTCAGCAACACTAAACCAGCTTTATGACAAATACTAAAGGAACTTCTCTAGGCAGAAAAGAAAAGGCCACAACTAGAAACAAAACTACCGCAAATGATAAGGCTCACCAGTAAAGGCATGTATGCAGTAAAGGTAGGAAATCATCCGTGCACAAATATGCTACCAAAATCAGAAATTGTGAGAAGAGGAAACAAATGCAGGACACTGGAGAGCCACTTGCAATTAAGAGACCAACAACTTGAAACAATCTCATAAATATATAGACTCCTATATCAAAACCTGAGGTTAACTGCAAATCAAAAATCTACAATGGATACAGACACAAATAAGAAAGATCAACTCAAATACAACACTAAAGATAGTCATCAAACCACAAGAGGAGAGAACAAGAGAAGAAGGGAAGAAAACAACAAAAGCAAATCCAAAACAGTTAATAAAATGGCAATATGAACATACATATCAATAATTACCTTAAATGTAAATGGATTAAATGCCCCAACAAAAAGATATAGACTGGCTGAATGGATACAAAAACAAGATCCATATATACGCTGTCTTCAAGAGACCACTTCTAGGGACACATACAAACTGAAAATGAGAAGGCAGAACAAAATATTCTATGAAAATGGAAATCAAAAGAAAGCTGGAGTAGCAATACTCATATCAGACAAAAATAGACCTTAAAATAAATATTGTAACAGACAAAATAAGGACATTACATAATGATCAAAAGATCAATCCAAAAAGAAGTTATAACAATTGTAAATGTATATGTACCCAACATAGGATCACCTCAATATATAAGGCAACTGCTGACAACCTTAAAAGGAGAAATTGACAATTACACAATAATATTGGGGGATTTTAACACCCCACTTAAGGCAATGGACAGATCAACCAAAGAGAAAACCAACAAGGAAACACAGGCACTAAATGAAGCATTAGACCAGATGGACTTAATAGATATTTATATGACATTTCATCCAAAAGCAACAGAATACACATTCTTCTCAAGTGCACATGGAACATTCTCTAAGATTGATCACATCCTGGGCTACAAGTCCAACCTCGGTAACTTTAAGAAAATTGAAATCATACCAAGCATCTTTTCCGACCACAACGCTATACAACTGGAAATCAACAACAAGAAAAAAACTGCAAAAAACACAAACACGTGGAGACTCAACAACATGCTACTAAACAACCAATGGATCACTGAAGAAATCAAAGAGGAAATTAAAAAATACCTAGAAGCAAATGACAATGAAGATATGACACTCCAAAACCTATGGGAAGCAGCAAAAGCCGTTCTAAGAGGTAAGTTTACAGCAATACAAGCCCACCTCAGGAAACAAGAAAAAGCTCAAATAAACAACCTAACTTTACATCTAAAGCAGCTAGAGAGAGAATAGACAAGACCTAAAGTAGCAGAAGCAAAATATTCATAAAGATCAGAGCAGAAATCAATGAGATAGAAACAAAGAAAACCATAGAAAAGATCAACAAAACGAAAAGCTGGTTCTTGGAAAAGATCAACAAAATTGATAAACCCTTAGCCAGACTTATCAAGAAAAAGAGAGGACTCAAATCAATAAAATTAGAAATAAAAAGGAGAAGTTAAAACAGACATCACAGAAATACAAAGGGTCATAAGAGACTACTACATGCAACCATATGCCAAGAAAATGAACAACCTAGAAGAAATGGGCAAATTTTTAGAAAAGTACTCCAAGACTAAACCAAGACAAAATAGAAAAGATGAATGGGCCAATCACAAGTATTGAAATTGAAACCGTGATTTAAAAACTTCCAACCCACAAAAGTCCAGGACCATATGGCTTCACAAGTAAATTCTATCAATCATTTAGAGAAGAGCTAACCCCTATCCTTCTGAAACTATTTCAAAAAATTGCAGAGGAAAGGACACTCCCAAACCCATTCTATGAGGCCACCATCACCCTGATACCAAAATCAGACAAAGATACCACACAAAAAAGAAAATTACAGGCCACCTGCACTGATAAACATAGATGCAAAAATCCTCAACAAAATATGAGCAAACTGCATCCAACAATACATTAAAAGGACTGTACATCATGATCAAGTGGTATTTATCCCAGGGATGAAAGGATTCTTCAATACCTGCAAATCCATCAGTATGATACACCACATTAACAAACTGAAGAATAAAAACTACATGATGCTCTCAATAGATGTAGAAAAAGCCTTTGACAAAATCCAACATCCATTTCTGATTAAAAAATTACCCTCCAGAAAGTGGGTATAGAGGGAACCTACCTCAACATATTAAAGGCCAGATATGACAAACCCAGAGTTAACATCATTCTCAATGGTGAAAAGCTGAAAGAATTCCCACTGAGATCGGGAACGACACAAGGATTTCTGCTCTCACTATGACTATTCGACATAATTTTAGAAGTCTTATTCATGGCAATCAGAGAAGAAAAAGAAATAAAAGGAAACCAAATTGAAAAGGAAGAAGTAAAATTATCACTATTTGCAGATGACATGATACTATACCTAGAAAATCCTAAAGACACTATCAGAAAACTATTAGAGCTCTTCAATGAATTTGGCAAAGTTGCAGGATACAAAATTAATACACAGAAATCGACTGCATTTCTATTCACTAACAACAAAAGATGAGAAAGAGAAATTAGGGAAACAATCCCATTTACCACTGCATCAAAGGGAATAAAATACTTAGGAATAAACCTACCTAAAGAGACAAAAGACCTGTACTCTGAAAACTATAAGATGCTAATGAAAGAAATCAAAGATGACACAAACAGATAGAAAGATATACCATGCTCTTGGATTCAAAGAATCAACATTGTCAAAATGACTATACTATCCAAGGCAATCTACAGATTCAATGCAATCCCTATCAAATTACCAAGGACCTTTTTCACGGAACTCAAATGAAATTATTTTAAAGTTTGTTTGGAAGCACAAAAGACCCAGAATAGCCAAAGCCATCCTGGGAAAGAAAAATGGAGCTGGAGGAATCAGGTCCCTGACTTCAGACTATACTACAAAGCAACAATCATCAAAACTGTATGGTACTGTCACAAAGACAGAAACATAAATCAGTGGAACGGGATAGAAAGCCCAGAATTAAGCTCACACAGCTACAGTCAACTAATCTATGACAAAGGAGGCAAGGATATACAATGGAGAAAGGACAGCCCCTTCAATAAGTGGTGCTGGGAAAACTGGACAGCCACATGGAAAAGAATGAAATTAGAACACTTCCTAACACCAGCCAAAAAAATAAACTCAAAATGGATTAAAGACCTAAATATAAGACAAGATACTATAAAACTTTTAGAGGAAAACATAGGCCAAATGCTCTCCGACATAACCCACAGCAATATCTTCTCAGATCCACCTCCTAGAGTAAAGACAATAAAAACAAAAGCAAACAAATGGGACTTAAATGTTTCTGCACAGCAAAGGAAACTGTAAACAAAATGAAAAGACAATCCACAGAATAGGAGAAAATATTTGCAAATGAATCGACTGACAAGGGATTAATCTCCAAAATTTATAAACACCTTCTGCAGCTCTATACCAAAAAAACAAACAATCCCATCAAAAAATGGACAGAAGATCTAAACAGACAATTCTTCAAAGAACACATACAGATGGCCAAAAAACACATGAAAAGATGTTCAACATCACTCATTATTAGAGAAATGCAAGTCAAAACTACTATGAGGTACCACCTTACACCATACACACAATAAATGCTGGAGAGGGTGTGGAGAAAAGGGGACCCTGTTACACTGTTGGTGGGAATGTAAATTGGTGAAACCACTATGAAGAACAGTAGGGAGAGTCCTCAGAAAACTAAACATAGAACTACCATTTGATCCAGCAATCCCACTCCTGGGCATCTACCCAAAGAAAACTATGACTCAAAAAGACACATGTACTCCAATGTTCATTGCAGCACTCTAAGATAGCCAAGACATGGAAACAACCTAAATATCCATCGACAGAGGAGTGGATCAAGAAGAGGTGGTACATATACACAATGGAATATTACTCAGCCATTAAAAGGAAAGAAATAACAGCATTTTTAGCAACATGGATAGACCTAGAAATTATCATGCTTAGTGAAGTCAGTCAGCGAGACACCAACATCATATGCTATCACATGTGGAATCTAAAAAAAGGACATGATGAACTTCTTTGTAGAACCCATACTGACTCACAGACTCTGAAAAACTTATGTTTTCCAAAGGACAGGTTGGGGGATGGGGGGATGCACTGGGGATTTGGGATGGAAATGCTATAAAATTGGGTTGTGATGATCAGCATATAACTATAAATGTAATAAAATTCATTGTGTAATTATAAAAAAAGAAACTTCTCAATATAAAAACTTAGATATAAATAATAGAATCTATGAAATATCAGATTTTATTCCTTAGTCAAAGTGTAGTGGAGTCCTCCCCTATATCTCCTAAGTATTATTGATCTCAGTCTCACTTCACCCCAGTCATCAACCAATACTGTTAAATATTGATTTCATAATGTCTAACCAAAAACTTTAAAGCATCATCTTGGACTCTAGGATCAAAATATCTTTAGCCCACAACTAAACAATCTCCTATCAATACTGCTGTCTCTACCTATCAACATCATTCCTTTTTTCATCCATAACCTGCCTTCTCAAGCTGCAAATTTTCCATGATGCTTTACCTGCCACCTGACATGCACAGATCTTCCATTTTTTTCCAAATGCCATTTGTATGTCCCATAATCTTCACTTCATCAGCATCCACAGTTAATTTCTAACATGTCCTTGACACTGTGGCCTCCACCAAAGATGAAAATTGGCTGGTAACTTTTTTTGGTTTTGCTTTTTTGGGCTGCACTTGCGGCATATGGAAGTTCCTAGGCTAGGGGTCAAATTGGAGCTACCCTTCTGGCCTACATCACAGCCTCAGCAATGCAGGATCCAAGCTGTATTTGTGACCTACACCACAGCTCAGGGCAACGCTGGATCCCTGACCCACTGGGCAAGGGGGCAGGGACCGAACACGCATCCTCATGGAACTGATCAGATTCATATCCACTGCTCCACAATGGAATTCTAGCTGGTAACTTTTATCATGATTATTACAAACTGAAATGCCTAGCACAGGGTGAATTTGAGTCAACTCAGAGCAGAAGGTTCTAAAAAACCACAAACATGGGCACAACTCACATTCCCTAACCACCAAATTCAATGTGTCTACCTCTTCTGAGTCAAAAGACCGCCTAGAGGCTCAACTAGCAGGGAGAAAAGCCAGTCAAAACAGATGGAATTCCTACTCAGAGAAGTGGCTGAAGTACAGCAATGGTAAACAGAACTTAAAAATAAAAGAGCTCCTCATGGGGACTTAAGTTCAAATACAGCACAAAGAAACATTTGGGGGAGATAAAGGAAATTATTCTACAAATTACTCAATGGATGAATTGAAATATAAGTTGGTCATTTTTGAGACCCATACTAGTGGTCTGGAAGAGCTTACCAACGATGCATTTTAAAGCACAGCACAAAAATACAAAAAGATGGAAATTGGAAGGAGAAAGAGACGATGTATAAGTTCTGGAATCTGTGCTTTCCTTAAATTTCTTATGGTGTATATTATATTTTTTCCATCTCTCTGAAAAAAGAAAGCACATAAAGCCATAAAACTCTTTCTACCTTTCACTATGTCCCATAGATTTTTTTGTTTACAGTACTTTTGCTTTATAGAAAGTTTATAATCTTGATTTAAAAATTGATACAAGGCTTATCTGTGCTTACTTCTTAAGTAGATAATTTTTTACCCTCATATATTTTATTTATTTGTTTCTAATCTTCCTTGGCCTTTTTTTAATTGAAATAGAGTTTATTTACAATGTTTCAAGTGTACAGCAAAGTATTCAGTTATATATATACACACATATATACTTTAAAAAATTTTTTTTCATATAGGTTATTACAAGATACTGAATATAGTTCCCTGTACCATATAGTAAGTCTCTGTCATTTATCTATTTTTATATATAGTAGTATGTGTATATTAATCTCAAATTCCTAATTTATCCCTCTCTACCCTTTCCCCTTTGGTAACCGTAAGTTTGTTTTGTTTTGTTTTATGTCTGAGTCTATTTCTATTTTGTAAATAAGTTCATTTATATCATTTTTTTAGATTCCACATATAAGTGTTATCATATGATATTCATCTTTCTCTGTCTGACTTCATTTCGTATGATAATCTCTAGGTCCATTCATGTTGCTACAAATGGTATTATTTCATTCTTCTTTTATAGCTGAGCATGTTCCACTGTATATATATATATATATATATATACCACATCTTCTTTATCCATTCATCTGTTGATGGACATAAATAGATTATTTTTATCATATTTAATTATTCACTTTAATTTCATGAGTGTATAAAATGAAAATGTAGCCTTAAAGAATTGATTTTTTGGAATTTGTAGCCAGTTAACACAATCAATTTTTATAAATGCTCAAAGGTTATATTTGTGAAAATGTATATTATGTTTGAGGGTTATAAGTTTCTGTCTATATATGTGCTCAATACATTTATGGAAGGTATTTTAAAATACCTTTCATAAATATAAAATTTATTTATGTCATGCATTTTATATTTTTATTTATGTCATTCATATTTGTTTAATTTGACTTTTGCTATGTATAAATGTTTAATATACTATTAAAAATATGATTTAGTAATATATTAAAATATTAATATGCTGTGACCAAGAAATTCTTACTGGGAATAAGGAAATTCTTATTTTAGGAAAGCAAGGTGTAATAATTCATTATATAATCTATATATCAACATAATTAGGAATTTTATCCACATAATCTACTATACCAACACAATGAATCAATAAATGCTGAAACTGCATTTAATAAAATTCAACAATTTTTGATAAAAATCCCCAGTAAAATAAAATGTATTAGAATCAAGATATTTACTAAAAACCAAGAACATTTTTCTAAATAGTGAACCACTAAAATAATTTCAGCTAAAATCAGCCAACACCAATATTATTTAGCATTGTTCAAAAATTCTAATAAATGCAAGAAAGTTAAATGACTACTATAAGCATTAGAATGAAAAAAAATTTTTAAAGCCTTTCTGTTAGGAGTTCCCTTCATGGATCAGTGGTTAATGAATCCAGCTAGGAACCATGAGATTGCAGTTCCATCCCTGGCCTCACTCAGTGGGTTAGGGATCCAGCGTTGCTGTGAGCTGTGGTGTAGGTTGCAGACGCAGCTTGGATCCCAAGTTGCTGTGGCTCTCTAGTAGCCCAGTGGCTACAGCTCCGATTGGACCCCTAGTCTGGGAACCTCCACATGCCGCAGGTGGGGCCCTAGAAAAGACAGAAAGACAAATTAAAAAAAAAATTTTAAAAAAAGCCTTTCTGTTAACCAAATCACTAGGAAACATAATTTATTCATGGATAAAACATAATCTATTCACTGGTAGGGTTTGGAATACAATACAAATTATCAGAAGAAAAAAAGCAACAGTTTTTCTGTTTCATCTATACATATAATGAAAGAAAATGATATTCTGAAAAAATAATTCAACAGAGTTATAAATACTAAAAATACTTGGGAATACATTTAACAAGAAAAGCACAAATCCTCTATGAAGAAAACTATAAAACTTTATGAACATATGGAATAATATATCATGTTCATGGATGTGAAGACAACATATGAAAAAGATTAAAGTTCCAAAAAATTAATAAATAATCTCAATGTAATTCAAATTGGATTTTCAATGGAGGTTATTTATCCTTTTACACTGGTGGGAAGTTGGGGTGGCAAGAGGTATTTGGATAAAATTATCTTAAAGTTTATAGGAAGGATAAAACCTCTGCTAGGAGCCAATAAATTTAAATTACTTTAAAATGCAGGAGTACTGATTAGCCCTAATATATTTTTCAAATAAAAGTTCAAGGTTTTTTTTTAATGTCCAAAGTTAGGGCAGGATATATAGAGGAAAAGTAAAGGAAAACATAAATCCTGATTTCCATTCCCTATCTCTACTCTCTCTAAACCTGCCTCTAGACCTATTCCAGTTTAAAGACATCACTATGCACCCAAACATAATCCAAATGTGTAACCCAAATCCATGAACTTCCTTCAATACTCAATACTCAATACTGCCACCCAGTCTAAACCATTCTCATCTCCATCCTGAACTATAGAAATAAACTTCCATGTCTTGCAGTTTTCACTCTTGCCCCTCCCAAATCAGTCTCCTCACAGCAACATACTACCTCAAAAACCTTGAGTGGTTTCCCAAAGTACTTAGATCACAATCTGAAGTCTCCAAGGTCCTACAAACGTCAGTTTCAGTTACATCACTAATCATTTTGTAGCACTCTCTCCTCTCACCCTCTGTGGTCCAGCAGTAATGGCTTTCTTCAATTTCCTTACAAATACCAACCTTGTTTCAGCAGTAGAAATGTCTCACCTGCTGGCCTCTTTGTCCACCAGCCTTTGTCTTCATCAGTGCATGGCTGGTGCCTTAAGCATTTCCTCCTCAAATAGATATCCTTTGACCATCTTTCAGAGCATCCAATTTTAATTATTCACATAGCACTAACTATTGTTGGATTATTTCTTTGTGTATTTGTTTGTTCGGTCTTTATTCCCACATGAGAATGTAAGCGCCAAGAATAAGCAACTTGTCGACCCAATCTCTTCAGCACCAGGCACAGTGCCTGACAAACAGCAGGCATTTGATAAATATTTATTAAATCAAGGAGAAAATGTTTGACCAAAGCTTTATTTCTAGGGAATTTTCCTAAGAAAATACTGAACCTTCAGAAACAGGTTTGCTTTGTAAGGTCACTGAAGGAATATGTGTCATACATAAAACTTTATTATTTGTTCAAAAGGAGGCACTTTCATAGCCTAATTTCAGGAATATTTTTAAAATTTAAATGAAAACACAAAAGCCTCACCTTATACCTAAAGTCATCATCATCAAATATAGATTGACTACCTTCATCTCTCAAATGTCAAGAAACTGATTAGCAGCACCTAACATCTTGACTGTAGGAGACCTTGACGTATACGTTCAGTGTGCTACAATGATTCATATAAATTAGCTGCCAGATATTTTAAGGGAGACATTAATTTCCCACCACCTATTTCTAAGATGAAGTACTAAATCCTAAATTCACCCTCAATGAGGTGATTAGTCACCCACAAAGCTTGGTGTCAATGAAAATGCCTCACTAGATATTAACATAAGTCCCAGCTTGGGGTAAACTGGAGAGAAGCAGCACAATGAACCAGATGAATAGTGGATCCCACTCTGAGTAGTTACTCTGGAAGACTCACCTCCACCAACATGGTCACTTGGTAAGGTTCATTGTGTTCTTCCTGACTTGCAGGTGTCAGGAAATGAGTAGGGATTTCTAATTTATACAGAATTTCTCCAGCTCTAAAGATTTCCCTGACCTTTCCTGACGTTGCCTGGCCTCAGTTGCCCAAGTGGTTAAGATTATCCTTCAGGCTTATTTTTCCAACATGATATGCAAGTCTAATTGTTACACCTGAACCACGTGATAACAATTTGACAAAGCCATGGCAATTATTAGTAAAACTATTAGGAAATGTTGGCCTTGGTATGGACTGAATTGTGTCTCCCCCAAAATCTGTATGTTGAAGCCCTAATTCCCAATGTATTTTTAGACAGACCCATTAAGGCGGTAAGTAGAATGTGGTCATAAGGGTGGAGTTTTAATGGAATAGAAGAGAGAGAGACACCAGGGCTATGTATGCATAAGAGCATCTGTCTGAAAGCCAGGAAGAGAGGACTCAACAGAAACCAACCATGCCAGCACCTTTATCTTGAATTTCCAGTCTCCAGAACTGTGAGAAAATAAATATCTCTTGTTTGCGCCATCAAGTCTGTGATATTTTTGTCATTACAGCTCTAGAAGACTGATCAGTCTTTGTGATGCACTCTGGTCCTGGGACTCCAATATATACCCCATCACCTTCTCTGTCACATCTCTCTTCTCCCAGTCCCTTACTATGTCTCATACCCAGGGCACACTGACTTTATTAGGACTGCCATTACTGGGGTGTATGCCAGCTCCAGGCAGGAAGACACAAGTAGCTTAAATGCAGACCCTTTTTAATGGAAATGAAGCCAAAAGGACAAAATATATTCAGTTACTGCATGGTAACTCTTTTTTTTTTTTTTTTCAAGGAACATCTGCTTTAGAGCAAAGCTGCAGTTTCTACAAACACAACCTCAAAAATTATGGTATAGATTTCTAGTGCCTTTCTTAGACTAAAAAGAAAACCTGTTCTAATCAGCTGCTAACAATATGTTATAAAACATTCACCTTTCTCCAACTATCAGTAATAGCTGCTCAAGTTCTTCAAACAATATGAAGTCTAGATACAAGGAGCTAAAACAATGGGAGACGTTAACTATGGGAAAACAAAGTCTAAAACCACAATTTGGAAAAAAAAAAAAAAAAAAAAAAAAGAAGAAGAAAGAACATGTTCTTCCATTAAATTTAACTTTAAATTTTGCCTTTGAGGGATAATGTAAAATACTAATCAGCAACCCCGGGGAATAGAAAAATATGCTCAATTTACGTTTCCATTTCCATCATGTAACTCAATGATTGAGCCCAGGAAGAAAATTTATTCTTTGGGGACATGAGGGGAACAAAAGACAACAACAACTTCCAGTGCTTTGGCATATCAAGGACCAAATATTGAGCTATAAGAGAAAGCCATTCTCCCAAGGACCAGTGGAATCCGAATATCCTCACTCCCTATAAGGCCCAGGAATTGAGGAGGCCAGCCACCCACAGGCTGCTATACCTCAGGACTTAGAGTCAGAGTATCCAGATGTTGGGGTCCAGACCCTGAACACCTGCCTGTGTGGAAAAAGATGGGTTTTCCAATGGGTCAGAGACATGTCCTGCTTAACCACCAAGAAACTTGTACACATTTAGACAGGAAGCAGAATGGGGAACTGTGTCTCAGTCCAGCACACCCTCTCTTCCAAGTACTACAGACCACCTCACACAGTAGATGATGTCCAGAAAAAGAGGCTGAAAGGCATGAGTAAATCTATTAAAAACTAGGTATTTTGTTCTTTGTGAATTCAAGTTTGATTTCAAAAAGGATAATCACTAGCACTGATATTGGAAACAAATAGAGAAGATAAGCCAAACATACCTTCATACATTTTGGGTTCTTCTACCTGGTTGGTTCATAATCTGCCTGATTATCCTACACTTCTGTTTGAAAGCTGAGAGGAAGCCAATACCATAGAAAAATGAAAAGTCCAATCATTCAGTTTTGAAAAAGAAAAGCCAGCAGCTCAGGCTAAATGACAATCATTTGTTCCAACCTTCTCTAATCCCGTGGAATAAAAAACTATTCTCTGATTGCTCATTCAGTTGCATATACATGCTCTCCAACTTGTAAAAAGTTCACAAATTACTATTCACAATTAAAGTTTATTAAAGACTCACTTTCCAATTAAGCTTATAAATTATTAAGCAATAGTGCATGACCATTTGTGGTTTACAAGCCATTAGTAGCAGCTTTATCTGCCTCATGAGGTACAATAATGAAGGTCAAGTGACCCTAGGGATCCTCAAAACACATTAATAACCTGGCCTGATAAATGGCCTTGAGGTCTTCCTGGCATTCAAAGCAGCTGGAACAATTTTAACAAAGAGATATTAAAGGACTTTAATTGCTTCCCTTTGACTATATATTCTTTACTGTGAAGTAATAAATTGTTTAAAAAATGGGAAACAATATAATGTTGTATTTAAAAAAATATAAGGAAGACAGCTGACCTGTATCCTACATTATTTCTGCCCTTCTCACTAATTGTATGATCTATGTCAGGTCATTTTAATTTGCTGGGTCTTAGACTCCACAATTGTTTTATGAAAGGGATAAAGTGGGTGAGCTCAGGCTTCACAACCTAGGACTCTTCCACTGGCTTCTCATAACTTGACATTTTCCTTTTGCTAAAATGCTTGAGGTGAGGTCTTTGTAGTTTTCCTCCTCTGTGCTCTTTGTAGGAAAACTATACATAACAGGGTATAATATAAACAATAGGATATACTAATAAAAAGGAGTTTTTTACATGACTAAAGCTGATTTTGGTCTGTTTCAGGAAATTTTCATTTCTAAGATGTGCTGAGTCCTCTTTACAAATTGGTCTTTGAAATTCAGAGGTCAAAGTCTATGTTTAAAATGGTCTACTTTCATGACTTGACTTCCTCATCAATTCCCTTCTATACTTTCTTTGCTTTTCTTGGTCCACTCTTGGGGAAAAAAGGACTAAATTTAACATTTTATCACTGTAAAGCCTGCCTTGCTCTAGAAGATTACAAGGGAAGAGAGGAAGTCAAGAGAAAGAAGTTAGGGAAGTTTTCATTTTCTGGGACTCTGGTGGGCATAAAAGGACTTAGACTAAGAAGAGAGAAAATTTACTTCACTTAAATGAAATGAAACAAGATTGCAAGAATGTATATATATATGTGTGACTGGGTCATTTTGTTGTACAGTAGAAACTGACAGGATACTGTAAACCAACCATAATAGAAAAAATAAAAATCACTATTAAAAAAAAAAGATTGCAAAAGGTAGAGCAGTAACAAACATCAAGCTGTCCATCACCCAGTGGAACAAAGCTGATCAGATTAGCTGTTCTAGAGTAGTTGTCAATGGGGCTGAGAGGTGAGGTGAGCCCATATTAGGAAAAAGACAAGAGGCAGACAAATATGGCAAAAGTTGAATTCGAGAAAGTGTTAACATCAATATAAAACACCAAGGCCTCTATTAATAAATGGGCAAAAGGTGTGAACAGTGAACCCACACAAGGGAAATACAAATATGAATCAAACATATGGAAACACATTTAATCTTACAACTTGCAATTAAGAAATGAAACAGTAAATGAAAACAACAATTCAATTAACCAAAATTTTACAAAAGAAGAAACCTAGTGCAGGCAATTAATAGTATTTATACATGGCCTAGAGAATTGAAATTTTGTATGAGCCTTTCGAAGGGGGATTTAGTAATACACTCACAAACACACACATACACATACATGATACACATAAACGTACACATACATATATACGTAAATTTATTATAACCTTTGGCCCATTAATTCTATGACTCAGAATTTCTCTGAAAGAAATAACTGAAAAGAAAAAAGTCATCTGTACAACAACATGCATAACCACTACATTAGAGAAAAACTGGAAGTAGTCCAACCATTCTTCTGTTACTGGACATTTAATTATGGAACATAATCAATGAACCATTATGTGACTATTATAAACAAAATAGAAAAATGATAGAATAACATGAAACTTCATGAAATATTAAGTAAAAAGGTAGGACAAAGAATTGTACACACACTTATTATGGCCATGTGTGGATAGACATGAACATGAGTATGGAAAAAGGAAAGACAATCCTGTTAGGAAGCTGGTTAAGTGTGATTTCTATTCCTTATTGTTTTTAATGTTGTTTTTAACATTTGAAATACTATTTTAATAAATTCCTGTTAAGGAACTAGAGAATGTTAAAGCTTTCTTACATGGGGAATATATATGATGCAGGCAGAATCGATTGAAGGATTGCAAGCCTAAGTCATATAGTCCAAGTAAGAGACTGGTGACATACATACTCTAGAGTGACAGGGGTTGGATCAGAGTATAGAGTGAGAATAGAAAATAAAGCATGATAACGGAGATTTAAAAAAAAGAAAGCAGCAAGAGAGTTTTTTTTTCCTGGCAGAAAAGTGAGTGAACCCATCTTTTCTAAGTCTTGATGACTAAGGACTAACCTAGATGCTACAAATTTAATTGTTTATTCAACAAACATTTATTGAGCACCCACTATGTGCCGCACTCATAGTTCCAGGCACTGATGCTTAAATACAGATTCATACTTTCATGGAGCTCACAGTCTATTCCAGTGGAGGAAGAAAAAAATAATTAGGTTCATGATAGATTAGGAAGAGAAACAGGACAAAAATATCAATAGGGTTAATTGCTAAGAAAAGGATTAAAAGAGAATAATTTATCTGAGAGTTACTTGTTAGTTACTTTAGACTGGGTGATCAGAGGAAGACTTTTAAGGATGTATCATTTGACATAAGCTCTCAGTGGTAAGAAGGGGCTAGCAAGGCAGTATCTGAGGAGGAGGAGTGGAGGCACAGGGATATTCCCTGGCAGAGACAAAGTGAAGTAAACAGGTCTGGATTTAAATCTACTATTTTTAGGAGAAGGAAGGAAGGAAGGAAGGAAGGAAGGAAGGAAGGAAGGAAAGGAAGGAAGGAAGGAAGGAAGGAAGAAAGGAAGAAAGAAAGAAAGAGAAAGAAAGAAAAGAGAAGAAAAAGAAATGGAAAGGAGAGAAAAGGAAAGAAGAGAAAAGAGAGAGGGGGAGGGAGAAAGGAAGAAAGGGAGAAAGAAAGAGAGAGAGAGAGGGAGGGAGGAGGGAGGGAGGAAAGGAAAAAAATTTTTTAAAAGATCAGAGTAGCTGGAGCATAATGGTCCAGGAAGAAGGATGCACATGTTGAAGTAAGATATAAATCATGCAGGGTTAAAGAATTTGAATTTTAAGCTAAGTGCAGTGGGAAGCAGAAGAGAGCCATAATTTGATGTACAGCTTTTTTTAAAAAATGACTAGTACCACGTAAATAAGAGATTACAGGAAATAAGAATGGAAGCAGAGGAGTTGCCGCCATGGCTCAGCAGTAACAAACCAGACTAGTATCCATGAGGACGGAGGTTCGATCTATGGGCTCACTCAGTGGATTAAGGATCCAGCATTGCTATGAACTGTGGTGTAGGTGGCAGACGTAGCTCAGATCTGGCATTGTGGTGGCTGTGGTGTGGGCCAGCAGCTGTAGCTCCTTTTCGACCCCTAGCCTGGGAACCTCCATATGCTGCCGGTGTGGCCCTAAAGAAAAAAAAAAAAAAAAAAAAGACACAGATGGAAGCAGAGAATCCAGTTAGGAAACCATTACAGAGACCAAGGGGAGAAAAATAAAATGGTGGGCTAAACAAGGGTGAGGATGGTGGAAGTAAAGACAGGTAGGTTAACCATCTAGAATTTGGACTGGCGATAGAGTCCGCAGAACTTCTGGTCCATTCTATAGCAAGGCCACTGGAGTGGGGTGCGCCCTGAAGAGTAAGGGAAATGGAAGAGGAAGGCTCAAGGATGACTCTAATTGGATGGAAAGCTGCCATAAAAGAAACACTGCCAGAATTGATGCTGTGAGCAAGCACCGGTGGCAGCAAGTAAAGCACATATCTAATTGGGACAACGCTGTTATTCAGTGGACCTACCCAAGTTAGTCATTCCAAAGAGCTTTCTCACTGAAAAAAAGGAAGAACGCAATATTCCACCAGAAAGACTGTTAGGTCATGAGTTAATTGCAGAGACCTTGAATCGTAACCAGCCTACAGCTTCTGGGGAAAGATATGCCCGGGTTTACATAATGTTTAAAGCAACAGGGTCTAGGAATCCATCAGTCTTTTACACATGACCTCATTGATCCCCACAAAAATCAATCAAGCTTCTGATATCCATATTGACAAGCCATAAAAAAATAAGCCTTCTTATGTTTGTTTTTGTTTTATTCCCATGGGAAATGTTCAGACCAAAGGGAAACACTTAAAGACCACCATCACACTAGTTTTCTCTTATTTCCATTTTTAGAAGGACATTGAGATTTCACAGTGGCCTGAATTTCTAGTAAATTTCATTGTTTAGAGCTACTCTATGCTTCATTTGGGAATCTTAGTTCCCTAAATTATAAACTTTTAATTGTTTATGGAGAACAAACAGAACTTGGATAAAATATCTAGTCTAAAATAATCTACCCCTCCTACCAAGTAAAAGGCACTCCACATAACATTTGGAAAGCCATACTTGCCAACTTCCTGACTCCAACCCTAAAACTTGCTTTTAGAAAAATGTTCTAAAACATCAGGGGTAAAAAGACACTTTTAGCAAAGTAGCTCTATAAATTCATTTTATCTTTGGACGCACAATTGGATGATCAAGACAACCCACAGAAATATTTTTAAGATATTGTTTCAACTTTGCAATTTTAACCAGGCAGATGGATGGATCAAGAGAGTGAAAAAAGAGCTTTACCACACAGGTCATTGGTTCAAACCCAACCCAACTCAGTGGAAAAGCAATTACCATCCTCTGATCTTTATGAAATGTACTGGTGGGCAAAATTCAATTTCTAACTAGGAAAATAAACAGCTACAATTGTTGGGAGCCTAGATGAGGGGCCAGGGATTAATTTAGTTGTTTCATGTTGGGGCTGATACGTATCAGAAATGCTATATTACAGGACTGACTAAGAATTTTTATCAATAACATAAAAGCATACAAAAAAAAATCAAGGAAATTCACATGCTTCTACATACATATAAATGTACATCCATGAGTGTGTGAATATATACATATACATGTATACGTATGTAAATATGGATATATGGCATTTCTTTTGACAGATCATAGATCTTAATATTTGTAAGTAAACTTAAAGATTCATGACATGTAGTCCTGTGAGCCTTAACCACTCACAGAGAATATATTTTTAGACACTCAAGAATCCCATTTTTCCAAAGCACCTCTTATATGTAATTTCTCCCTTAAAAGCACCATGATATAAGTGAAAAGACGCAACTCCATTAGGCCCTTCACAGGAACGTTTATATATGCTCCTAGCTTTTTCCACATTCCATTTTCACTAAGAGTCATATGCTTCCTGACCATATCCTTGCACCACACGTTAACTGCCTTTTCCACTTTCACTGAAAATTTAATCCCCTCTTTTTTGAACAATTCTTGTGTTGGCTGGAACATTGGCTGGAGTTGTTTTATGAAATGCTTTTGTCTTGTTAGCCCAGTAAAATTAATAAACTTCATGGACCTTGAGGGCCATAGCACTTAGCCAAGCCCAGAAAGTTAAATCAGTAAGGGTTCCCTGTAATGTACCATTTTGCTAAGTTGGTAACTCAACTCGGGCACATTATGCTGGGAGGAGTCGTTTAGCCAGTGAGTGAGACCAGCTGATTACTCAATCTTTTCCCCTCAGTGCAGCTTTTAATTTTATTTGTCTTTAGTAGCATAAACTTAAATTTTGCTGCATGTTATTGGACAAAAACATTTATAGTTACTATTGAAGATCTATAGGTTCTAGAAGTCTTAGGAATATATTCCTAACACATATCAAGGATTTGCAGATTCAAGTACATCCTTCTCTCTTAACATTCTGCTGAAAGTTGGCTAAGGAGATGGTCAGACCAATACCTAAAGGGACTTATTGGAAGGATGAATATGTTATTACCAAGAAGAGAGAAGTTTGCAGGAGGAAGTAAAATTTTCAATTTTAGACACCTTGCTTTTAGGGTCTGTTGTGACAGCTAGAGAAAAGATATGCAATAGAAAGAGGAATCTTTAGAGAAAGACTGAAAAACAAACTATAAATTTGGATATCTTCAAGATAAAGATAAAGCCTGAAGCTGGGGTGAAGCATGTAGAAACAGGCTCTTCCGATGTAAGGCAATCCACCCAGGCAGTGAACCCAGCTCTTCTTGAACTTCCTGTGCATTGAGGATCAGAATTCACAGGCTCAGTCACAGTTCAAGATGTCGATTTTTTCATTATTTTTCTTTGTATTACACAATTTTTTTTTCCTAAGGACACTTGAACTTCATTTTCACACACTAAAGTCAGCACTCAATTTAGAACCAAAAAAAAAAAAAAAGACAAAGAAGCCTTCAGCTGACTATTTTAGCCACATAAAAGCAAAGTGTGGAACAGTACATCTGTGAAGGTGCCACAGTCTGTGTCTCTCATTCAGTTAAGGGTCCACTCCTCCATTTAGTCACCACTACATGGATCTTCATTTTGTTCCAAAGTTGAGCAGAATTTAACTGCCAAAATACACAAACCAGTTTCTGAAAGCAAAATGTTAATTCATCAAGTCATGTCCTGTTTCCTTTTCTTTATGGGAAGGTTTTTCATTACAAATTCAATTTCTTTAATAGATATAGGGCTATTTAGATTTTCTACCCTGTTTTCTTTTTATTAAGGGCGGTAGTACAATGATACCAACTTGAGGAAAAGCTTATATTTTTATAGTATCTAACAATGAAAGAGAAAAGGGCTCTCCTTACAATACATCTTTTGTTTAAATCTTCTCTTTCTGTTGAAAATTAAGCCACCATGAATGTGAAGCCAAAAAATGTTGGTCTTTCCTTCTAATACAATACAGATGGATGATGTGCCACTCGGAGGCCAGGCAGGGGAGCAGCATTTCAGCACTGGAAAGGTCACATCAGAATTAAGTTGGTTTCAGTAAAATGAAACCAAATGAAAACTTTCTGTGTCCATCCCCCAAACCCATTTTTTAAGGTTCTTCCACAAAGACACAGCCAGGCAGAGAAATGCTAAAGTAGTACCTACCACAGGCTCTGCTATTTATAATCTGGAAAGATGCTCTGGTCCAGTGCCCAGAAAATTTCATCACTAAGCACCTTTAGCACTTTCATGAGACACTCCATGCCTCGCCCTCCAGAAAGTGTTCCATGAATGTTGATGGGACAATGAACAAATTAAATTACTATTATGCCTTTCCTTCTTGCTGATTCTCCCAAAAGGTGTGAAGAAGCTTAGTTTCAAAGTTCTAGTATTAAAAAGAGTTCTTTGGTCTGTTTCTAATTTGGCATAAAGCATGTCAGCTGTGAATGATCCTTCTCACCTGTGTAAGGGTTGGGTGTGCCAACTTTTGCTGTAAGAAACTGTGGTGAATCTGAATCTGACCTCAAGTTATGGGTGTCACACAAAAGATTTAAAGAGAATTAATGTTGTCCTTGAAGTGTTTTGATGTGAAGCAATGTCACTTATGGGATTTCCTCAGGAATTTATCCTTTGAGGAATTTATTTATTTGTAAATTCAACATCTTCCACTTTTACAGGTGAGCAGATAGTAAAACTTTTTATCCTAAAATTATCTCTCCCTTTTATTCAGTTATTCCAGAATTTGTATAGACCCATCCATATGCAGCTTATCTAGACTGATTCTTTATTTTCATCAACTTTTATAAGAAAAGAGAAAGGACTTGGAAGTCAAGACCTGGATTACTCACTGTAGACTCTTGTTCAGTCACTTTAGGACTCTAAGCCTCAGTTTTCTTATTGGTCAAATAGATCTAATCAGATATTCATCTCATAAGATGATGTGGAGGGGTTGGAGTATCAGCATCCTAAGACTTTATAAATTGTAAAAATCCCTACAAATGCAAAATATTATGAATTATGATATGGTCTCCACTGGCCAGCTAATCTATCCCTTGTTATTTAAAAGGTGTCCCCTGCACTTTACACAGCTCTCATGTGCCATTCTTGGGTATTTCTCCCTGACACCACCCTCTGCCCCCCCCCCCCGCCCCCTGGACACTCATACTCACACACACACACTAGGGCATGAGCTCTTAGAAGGCCACATCAGGAGTTCCCGTCGTGGCGCAGTGGTTAACGAATCCGACTAGGAACCATGAGGTTGCGGGTTCAGTCCCTGCCCTTGCTCAGTGGGTTAACGATCCGGCATTGCCGTGAGCTGTGGTGTAGGTTGCAGACGCGGCTCGGATCCCGGGTTGCTGTGGCTGTGGCGTAGGCCGGCAGCTACAGCTCTGATTAGACCCCTAGCCCGGGAATCTCCATATGCCACAGGAGCGGCCCAAGAAATGGCAAAAAGACAAAAAAATAAATTAAAAAAAAAAAAAGGCCACATCAACGTCTCTCAGTGCCTTGCACAGGTCTTGGTACACGGCAAACTCTCAAAAGATATTTAAGTAAATAAATGAGAGAAAGAAGAACATGTGAAATATGGCAGAGCACTTTGAGAAATGTTAATTTCTTACATTTCAATGGGACTTTAAAGTCTATAAAGTAAATCAAAAGAATTAATTGATTTTCCTAAGGCCCCAGTGAGTAACCTCCCATGCTTCACAAAGGTAAAGTGTTTTCATTTTCTGCACGTGAACAGTATTTTCCTTTCTCAATTTTCCACCCCATTGTTTCCCAAAGCCAGCTGAGGAAATGATAGGACCCCTCCCTCACAATCAGTGAAGTGTACCTACCCAGACTTTCTACATGAACTCCCCAACATCCTAGGTTTTCTTTCTGGAAGCCTAGGATTTCCACAGTGTGTCTGGGAGAGAGGAAGGTGTGGGCTAGTCCCTTGCCTTATTAAAATGGCCCTTTTCATTTATGGGTGCTGTTGATTCCAGGAAGAAAGGTTCTGTTGCCTATCACTAAGCTCCTACATAGTTCTTAATAGACTGAAGGGAATGAAGCATTTGAAGAAATGACAACAATTAAAATACCAGAATATACACTTAGCACTTAAGAAGTACAAATCAGTCACGATCAATGAGTGGAAGAGTTCATTTGTCAGCCAAGCTGTTGGAAGCAATCTTGATCTTTTACTTGCAAAATAGAGCTTGGGAAATAGTCACCCACTGGTACCATCCACAGGGGATGGGTTCCAGGCCCAGGATACCAAAAACTGCTGATGCTCCAGTTTCTTATAGAAAATGGTGTAGTATTTAATTACAACGTATGCACTTACTCCTGTACACTTTAAATCATCTCTAGATTACTTACCATACTTAACACAATATAAATGCTATGTAAATAGTTGTAAATGCTATGTAAATAATTGCCTGTGTGTGGCAAATTCAAGTTTTGCTTTTGGGAACTTCCTAGAATTTTTAAAAAATATTTTCAATATCGGCTCTATTCACGGATACAGAACTCACAGATATGAAGGGTGAACTGCACTGGTGAAGCTGCCTTTCAAGCCCCTTTATCAGGCAGAGGCATTGTAAAGATATAAAGATAAGGAGGACAAATAAAGAAAGACAGGGAGGGAAGGATGACAAGAAATATATCTTAATATTATGGCTTCACAAGTGAATGGATTTCATTGCCTACAAGCATAGAGGTGGGACACTGAGGGACAGTTGCTCCATAATTCTGGAAAGGAAGGCAAAGGCCACCGCCAATCACCTGCAGAAGACATGAGGTCATTCAAACACAAAATGCAGTGATCTGGAGCAAAGGAAGGGGAAAATCCATGACTGAGCTGGTGGAAATTCTGAGCAAATTCTTTGGGGAATGGCCTTTGCAACCCAAATGAACAAAGGAGTGCCAAACCTATCTGGTTAATAATAATGAATCTATTAGCTATTCTGTATTAAACACTCCAATGTGAAAGCCATGTTAATAACAACAGCAAACTCTTATCATATCAGGTTTCTCAGTACTCTACGTCAACTATCTCATTTACCCCTGGCACAATTCCATGGGGTAGGTATTGTCACCATTAGTCAAATGACAAAGGGAGGCAAGAGAGGATGAGGTGATTTGACTGAGGCAAATAACAGGGTCAGGACTGGAACCTGGGAAATTACATCCCAGAGCTCATGTTCCTAACCCTCCACTATACAGCCTCACTCTCATTATCTCATTTGCTCCTTGCAATGACACAATGCACAAGACATCATGAGAAAGCTGAGACTGAAAGGTTAGTACTTGCTCAATGTCAGACATAAATGATGGAGCCAGGATTCAGATCAGGCCAATCATAATCTATAACCCATAAAGTTGCCCTCCAACATATAACCTGCCCAGGGAAGAAGTATCCTATCCAGAACTATAGATCTCATAAAGGAAATGGGATCTTTTCTATGTTTTTATGTCTCAGGCTTCTCAGAGCCAGGTTTTACATGATGCCTTGGCTGAAAAAGGTGTCTACATTCCCAAGTCCCTACTCAGAAATTACACATTTTCCATGTGGAATGTCCATTAGGATTCTGAGGACTAATCAGGAATCAAAGGCAAACTAATAACCTTACCCCAGCTAAAAGGGCCAAAGAAAGGGAAGATAATCTTCTAAACAGGTAGGCTAGGGAAAGCTCTGTTCAAGAACAGATTCTATTTTTCATAAAGGCGAATAGGGCTGGATTTTATTTCAACAGAACAACATTCTCAGAAGTCCCCTTTTTAATAAATTGCAAAACTACTGTTGCCCAAGCTCACTCTTGGATGTTTCCGACTTCATCTTTACTTATTTCTCAACTCAGAAAAATTTAGTTGGATGATTACAGCAAGAGTAAAATCTGAAAATGAATAAAGACCCACTTGGGGGAAAAAAAATGTCTTTAACAATACAGGCTTACTTGTCTCAGAACTTTATTTTCTCATCCAGGAAGCCCTTACCCCCAATGGTCAGGGCCAGCCCAGACCAAACCGTAAATTAGGAAAACTCTATCTTTCTGTTGTAACTTCTCCTTCCCCAGCCCCATCCAAAGACACACACTGCCTCCCACCAGTGTCCTCAGATATTGGGTCTCCCTCTTCTGCTTGGAGCTCCTATAAGCTCTATGCAGATTGATAACTCAGATATCCCTGCGCATGCGCGCACACACACACACCAACAAAGCAGCCATAGCACAGATGAGTAGGGAATATACTTTTGATTATATGAGATCACTTGGTACACTGCCTAGATAATGAACATTTTACCATCTAGTCAGCCACTTATATCAAGACCAGTCTTCCAGAGCCCACAGCTCACAGGAGGTCAGTGAATAGCTCAGCCTCTAGTCACCCAGAGTGATGAGCTGAACTTGAATACAGAAGCTGCAGCGAATCCACAGTCTAAATATATGGAGAATCTGACAGTGACTGCCAAGCCAGTCCCTCCCTGCGCCATCATCCCAAAGACCTTTTCCTCTTCCATGTCCACTTCCTCCATGCCCTCTTGTTTTCAAGCAGCTTTGTCCAGGGATGTGATCCTCTGGACGTGGCAGATGTGGAGGAGGCAACAAGCTCTGCCCTTTGTCTGTGACTACGCCCAGAATACTTTCAGCAGTAACCTCTCTTCTCCTATCTCATAAAAGAGCCCTGTATTATGCTCTTCTACTGCCTTTCAGAGTGGCCCATTAGGTCCTTGTGTGTATGATCCAGGAAGTGGACAGTCAGGGAAGTCCTGGAGTGTTTCTACTTTCCTGGAAAACTCTGCATGGATTCATTCATATACAGTAACTCTCCCTGTCCCAAGCACTGAGATGTCATCTTGGAAAGCTTAGGGTATAAGAGACACGGGAAGCCAAGGGTAAGTTCATGAGAAGCAAATGCTTTATTTGACATGGAAACTCCTCAAGCATTATTCCAGAGCACCAAATTCACTCAGTTTAAAGCCAAAACCGTTCTAATTAGCTCCATCTTGTACAAAACCACTGGCTACAAAGAAGATATTTTTGACCTATTTAAATCAAGGGGTTCTGCCTTCATGGGGGAGGATGGTTATTTTAGTGCTTTGGGCTTTTATGGATATAAGTTCAAGAAAATCATCATTCTCCAATCCCTACTTTGTGTTTAATCTACACCAAACCATAGCCTTAAGAAACATTAGTAAATCTGAACTGAGGACTTTCTTGGTGCAAGTCTGTATGTTAGGGACCAGGAAGATGGGAAAGTGTTTACCTAGTATAAGTAGTCAAGGAAAGAATTCAGGCAAGTGTTGATAATTCTGATTCAAAACTAAAGCTTCCAGACAATTGAAGGAAGAGTAGGGAACTGCTTAATGTTAAAAAAATACATATATCCAGATAAAAATGCCAGGTCTGTATCTACAAAGCCAAAAGTAAAGTGTTAGTTATTCAATTGTTTTGGCCCATGCAGATAATAAATCCAGGCTCCAGGAAACCCGCAAGAAGAATGGACCAAAATAAGTAGAAATAAATGGAAAAGCTGAAAAAAGCAGCCCCACCCTACCCACACCCTACCTCCCCAACACACACACATTCATCAGTCTATTTTTTTCCCCTAGAAAAACCTCCCTTCCTCTTCCCAATAGAAACATCTCAGTGTGACTTTTCTAAGTAATTACTTCTAGAAGTGATTTTTACATTGGCTTTGTCTACCCATGCTAGTTGAGGAAAAATAATTCAACTGCAAAACCAGCTGCTTAGGCAGTCACATAAGGCGGCATTCTGAGCCTGCCTGCATTTTTGTACTGAAGGCCATCTGTATAAGAAACCATGTTAGACAAGGCAGAACCTCCCATCACCACTGGAGTGGGTCTCTATCAAACACACACAGAGGGAGAAAGAATGCTGACGTGCCAATGTACAACCCCAGGGACTTTTGGTGTGTGCTCCTCTTCTATCTACACTCACTGCCAGATGATTTCATCTACTTATATGACTTTTAATGACAAACTATTTCCAAATTTCTATCTCCAGTCAGGGCCACCCCTAGAGCATTTGAGACCTGGGCAAATTTTTTTTCCCAATCTCTGGCTCTACAAACAATTTGAGTCACCAATAATCTGTCTGTCAGCACCATTCTGGTGGTGCAATTTCATTTAATTCTGTAAAAGAAAGACCCTGCTGGACAATGGAGTGATCTTTTTGGGCTGATTCCGTCCATGGAGCACTGACATATCCCAGGCACCATGGGACATTTTAAAAAGCTGGAGAAAGTCATTCCAAAGCCTGGGACCCCTGAGGCACAGGGCTGGGCCAGTGGACTGCTTTTCTTGGACAGAGGAAACACTGTCTCCAGCCTCACCCTGTTCCAAATTTTAAACTTGTCAGAAGTCACCCACTTCCTAGCATATAACCATATACCAGTCCAACCACTGGCACGTTCTTATTTGGGGTGGGGCGAGAGGGAACCATGAGCTCAAAAGAAGAATCGAGGTTGTAGAAAGACAATTTCCACTTCCACAGGTCCAGAGTGGGGACACAGCTAATGCTATCCAAGTCAAGATAGGCACAGAGAAGAAAGACTGTTTTCTTTCTCCCACTGCCCTGCTTCCCAACTTTATTTACCAGGAGAATTACTGATAGCAATTATTCACAGCTGAGAGCTGCCCCTCAGAAATCTGGAAGAGATGCCTTCTGCTTTCCAGCAGTTAAAGAGAGTCACCCCAGGGCTAAATGGGGCATCTTGAGTTGCAGCACCCACCCAGGGACTGGCATCAAGTTCTTCCAGGAAATGCTGAGGACTTGGAAGCCTCGAGAGAGGAAAGCAGCTGCCACAATCAATCAAAAGAACTGCTTAGTACATATTCAGTTAAAATTTCAACTAAAAAAAGAAGACCCCTAATATTTTACTCCCTTAAACCAATATTGGGACCTCTCTGCCATCTTTCATGTTGCACTCCCCACTTCTTTTGATGGACAATAACTAGTCTCCTTTTGTTTTACTAGAAAAATAGTATGACCTTTTCCAAATGTATATTATCACTCTCTCCTTTCTAGTGGCTTTTAAAGTTTGCCAGCTTGTGACCTCAGGCCTGGCTTACAGGCCCCTGTTAAATGTCATAAGTTTGCCCTCCCTAAATATTGCAAGGTCCTTCCTTTTCTGCTGACCTCGAAACCATTTAGGGGCGGTGGTGCATTCTTAGCTTGTCCACGTGTACAAAAACAGCCTATGACTGGATATGTGAAGAACAGAATGGTGATCCCTCACCCTACCCTCCTTCTGAGTGCAGATGTTCTGAAAACAACCAAAGCCATGCTCAAAATTCTGAATCTAAGGACTATTTTTTTTTTCAGGCAGAAAAATTCAGTGTCGTTTTCTTAATGCCAGACAACATGCACCAGAAATGTGGTTGACTCACCTTGTACTTCTATGGACCTATCACAGGAAGAGTTTTCCTGAATATATAGCACAGACCCTGCATGATCAGTGACCAAGATCAAACACATTTCCATTGCTTCTGCTGACGTTCTACATCCTTACTCATTGCTTTTCGTATTAACCACAGAAAGCAATTCGATGATAGGCTCAGTTTATATCTGCCTAACAAAGTTCTCTGCTCCCTTAGAATTCTGACATTCAATGAATAAGAGCAATATCACCATTCATGAAACACCAAATGATATTCCAAAAAGTGTCCACCTTTATACCCTTCAAAGTCCTTCTTGTTAAAGGAAATGTAGTGAACAAATTACCACCCTGTATGTGCAGAAATGTGACCTCCTGGTTTATTTCCAAACCAAAATAAGACATTTGGTTGACTCATCCATGGAGGAAAAGGAAACAACCTTGGAATTAAATGTTTGACTATCATTTTGAGTTATGGACTTATAAATTAGCATCAGTTGTACTGAACAGCCAATTAATATAGGCAGTAAAGACCTTTCTACGTACTCCCCAAACACCTCAGAGAGAAGCATGCAAGGTCAGTCCTTATGTCTTAAAATGATGAACACATGAAGAAATGTTATTCTAGCTTATCAAGAAATCCAAGAGACAGAATGAAAAAGGGTGGGCCTTTTGGAAAATATTCTCAAAAAAGTGGAACAGGCTTATAGATTCCGATTATTTAGCAGAAAGAAAGCGAGTCCCCTGCCTGTCCCTGGGAAAACACTGCAGACTGATGTACCAGTACAGCCATCTCACTCTCTGTTTTGTGAATCTAATTGACCAAGCCTTTTCTCCCACAAAGGCATCCTACAACTACGTTTAGTTCAGAGGCTCCTTCACTATGGCCTCCATATTGCTGCTGGAGTGATCATCTTAAAATGTAAACCCAAATGGGAGTTCCCTTCCCAGCTCAGCGGTTAATTAACCTGACTAGGATCAATGGGGATGTGGGTTCGACTGCTGGCCTCACTCAGTGGGTTAAGGTTCCAGCATTGCCATAAGCTGTGGTGTAGGTCACAGATGTGAATCATATCCAGCACTGCTGTGGCTGTGGCATAGGCCAGCAGCTATACCTCAGATTCGACCCCTAGCCTGGGAACTTCCATATGCCTCAAGAGAGGCCCTTAAAAAAAAGAAAAAAAAAAAAAAAAAAAAGTAAACCCAGTCATCTCACTTCCTTGCTTAAAATCCTTCTAGCTTCACTGGCTTCATATGAAACTTAAACACCTTAGCATGGCATACAAAGCCCCCTCCCCTACACCACCTATTTCCATTCCTCAACTCTTACCCTACATTCCCATGGTAAGGAATCACTGGCAATTCCCTGAATACTCCATATTCTCATGCTACCATGGCTTTGCTCACAATGTTCCTTCTTCCTAGAATGCTATTTCCTCCCCTGATTACTTGGGATAAATTTCCTGGATAAGTTTATTCAATCCTCGAGACCAAGCTCATTCTTCCCTGGAAAGTCTTCCTTAGCTGTACCAACCTGGTCTAGCCTCCCTCCTCTCTGCTCCTATAGGATTGGGTTCATACTTGTATTATAGACCTCATCACACTATACTGTAATCATCTATTTATGAAAAATGAAATTATACAAACGACTCATACAGAGTTACATAAAAGGAAATACTACATAAAAATATGTTACAAGTATATAAAAAGTATGTAAATACAAAACAAAAACACTGTGGCAAACCGTTTTTGCCCTCCCTGATAACCCATGAATTTTCTTTCCTTTTTCTCCCTGTGATCTCTTGCAAGATCTTTCTGTACCCTTTAGTCGATTACATTCAAGAAACAGAGAGCAAGATGCCTATCTAGGATCCCCTTTAAGATCATGAACCAGAAGGTATTTGCATCACCTTTGCCCACATCCTGTTGGCCACAACTAGCTACAAAATAGGAAAGAAACTTAGTCTTCAGGTATATGACAAAGCTATATAACTTAGGGGTTATAACAAAGCTAAACTTTGGAGTTCCCATACTTTCAAAAAAAAAAAAAAAAGGAAGAGGAGGAATGAGTAGATACTGGACTGGATGACATCTAACAATGAGTAACTTAAATAGTGAGAAAAAGCTAAAAACTAATGGACATAGAAAAAAACTACCAAAGTTTACAAACATAGAATTCCAGAAATATTTTAAACAAAGTTTACCATCACCTGGTACAGGAAAAAATAACTGGAATTCATTGAGAAATGGAAGAAGACAAAAGAATCAAAGCTTGACTGTGTTGAATATACTCCTATTTTATAGGAGCTGATAACTTATCTCAAATTTAAAACATGAGCTTTAGACATAACAGTGCCCAAGCTTTTTAACCTCTGGGCTATAAATTAGTAGATATGCATCTACTCTGCTTGTGAAACTTTTCTCTTGGCAGACACAAGAAGAGCCTAGCATATACAAAGTTGTTTCCTGAGGTTTAATACAATAAAAGTAAAAATTACGACAAAACTACACACAGCCAAAACTTAAGGAATTCACTAATTTCCCTAATGGCTTCTATACTTGCTCAATTTCTGAAAGACATGATCCAAAAAGGAGCACCTTCTTACCTAAAAATAAACCTTGAGTATCACATAAAAAAATATTTTAGGCATTCCCATCGTGGCACAGCAGAAATGAATCTGACTAGGAACCATGAGGTTGCAGGTTCAATCCCTGGCCTTGCTCAGTGGGTAAAGGATCCGACATTGCCGTGAGTTGTGGTTTAGGTAGCAGATACAGCTCGGATCTGGCTCTGGCGTAGGCTGGCAGCAACAGCTCCAATTAGACCCCTAGTCTGGGAACCTCTGTATGCCATGGGTGTGGCCCTAAAAAGACAAAAAAAAAAAAAAGTTACAACTGTCCTAAACCTTGATCTCTAAAGTACCTGGGCATTTGGTTTTTCTCTTGCTATTGAACATCATGTTCATGTCAAAAAGCTAATCATTTATACTCAGTGCTGTTCACTGACATGGCTCTGAATTGGTATAATTGCTGTTCTACAGGAACTCGAGGCTGGTGATCATTTGGGACTGTGTGTGATTCACCTTTAGGAACCAGAGAATAGAGAAAGATCAGGAGAAAGGCTGCTAAGGCAGAAATCAACTTTAAGATCTACTAAGAGATTGTGATCTCCTGGTTAGGAGCCTGATGTTACCTTCTCGGAATGAAAAAATAAATAAATAAATGGCCTTGACAAGATAAGAAAGAAAGTCAGCCAGTTATTGAAGAAAACAGTGATTCAGTGGAAAGTATGAGAACAAGAGAAAGAGAGAGAGACAGGGAGACAGAAAGACCTATAGACACACAGATATACATTTTTGTGGAAAGGATACAGGAAAAGACAGCTAAGCTTCTAGAGCAGGAACAGAATTTTGCTCTATTGGCAAATTTGCTCTACTGGCAAACCTCCTGGTAGTAGCTTCACAAAATAATTTACAATTTTGTTTCTAGCAATATTATGTAACTAAATATCCACAGATTCTTCCTGCTTTCAAACACAAAACCAACACACTTTTTAAATGCATATCTGGCTTCACACAAATGTAAGGCTAGGGACAAAAAGTGAAGGACAAAGTAAAACCAGGGTGGGAATCATTGGAATGGTTTGCCAGCCTCAGGAGCCCAAAGGGCTTAAGTTCTAACACATGCATGGGGACAGATGAGAGATGGAGTTATGACCTTCACCTAAAGTTGGTATCTTTAAAGATCTAAACCTATATTTCAGGGGTATCTTAGAAACAATTATTCCATTAGTCTAGGGAAATAACAAGCAAGCTTGTCCCTTTGGGTCCAGGATATAGGTGGGTAAGATAATCTTCCCTGAAAATACGTAATCATAGGTCTGTCATATTTGGGCTTGGGGTTCAAATTTATACATCCTGCTTGGTATAGAATCTACCACCTAAGAAATGACTAGAAATAGACCCAAGGATAATGATATCTAGAGTAACTGGCATAAATAGACAGAACTACTCCTGAGGTAAATATCTCCAACACAGGTCAGTTCCCCTGCTTAAAATTCCTTCCAACCCAAAATTACAAAACATCTAAGAGACAATTCAAATGAACTAAAGAAAAAGATACTAGAGCAGTATTAAACTCCAAGAACTCTAGAGCATAGAACTCTTAGAAAGAAACTATAGAACTAGTTTGTTTAAAGAATAATGACATGAAAGAAAATTAAAAGCAAGTATATAAAACTGTCTCTAAAATGAATGGGTAGTTTTGAAGAAAAAATAAAACTTCTCGAAGTTAAAAATAAAGGCATTTAAATAATCTGTAAGAGAATGGATGTGTGTACGTATATAACTGAATCACCTATTGTACAGCAGAAATTATCACAGTATTGTAAATCGACTATACTTCAATAAAACTAAAAAATGAAAAAATAAAGGCATTCAAGTTAAAAATCCAATTGTTGGTTCAAACTGCAAATTAATCACACTGAAAGAGATAACTAGTGAATGAAAATTACGTGTGAAGACTTAATCGCAAATGAAAATATAAAAGAGGACCAAAAATCATGAAAGGAAGAATGAGAAAGGTTCAACATGGCAGAGTCACCTCAGAAATGGAATTAGTGGAGAGACAATATTTGAAATCACCTCTGAAAAATTTTAAGACTCTTTCAGAATTGATCAAAATACGATCCTTGGATAGAGTAAACATAATTATTTCAAAACATAATAAAGTGTCCTTATATAGGTTTACTGCAGTGAACCTGCAGAACATCATAGACATAGAGATATTAAAGCATGCAGAGAGAAAACAGATTACAAGATGAATGAATCGAGGGAGGGAAGAAGAAAGAGAAAGAAGGAAGGAAAGACTACTCAAGAAATTAAAAGCCTGAACACATGGAATAATGTTCAAAGCACTTCAGTTTAAAGTAACTTTTAGTTGTTCCGCTAGGGGTAAACTTCCTGAAATGGTTGGGAGAATGCCTTCATATTGTCAGTTTACTTAGTGTTTACCACTTTATCATAAAAGCATATAATAAAGGATGCAGTTGAACAGCCAGATGTTGCCAAGGCACAGGAAAGGTCTGCAGGAAGGGTTGCAGAGCTTCCATGCCCTCTCTGAGTGGGCCACTCTCCCAGCTCCTCCACATGTTCAGCAGCCCTGAAGGTTTTTATGAAGGCTTCATCACATACGCACGACCAGTGGTTACCTCCGTTTCCAGATCCTCCCCTCTCTCTGGAGAATGGAGGGATGTGGCTGAAAATGCTAAGCTTCTCTTCATGGTTTGATTTTTCTGGTGACCAGCCCCCATCCAGGAGCCAGCAAGAGTCACCTCATTAGAACAAAAGACACTCCTGTCACCCAGAAAACTCCAAGGGATTTAGGAGTTCAGTGCCAGACACCAAGTGCTGAAGACCAAATATTAGAATTAAACACGCTCCTGGTGCTCTTAGTACTTTGGAATTTCTACGAGTTTTAGGAGCTCTGTGCCAAGAACCAGAAGCAGATATCAATATACATTTTTTCTATTATTTTACAGAATATATAGATATACACCCCCATACCCACACACCCCCCACATCCTATCTGTTTGGTTTCTCTGGAGAACCCTAATACAGTAATAAATAATATTAAATACTAGGTGACCCTAAACTACTACACAACAATAACATAACAGTAAGAAGGATCTTGATTGGAGGTAAACTGTTACAAATTAATGTAACATTCATGAGAAGTAAAGAAATAGTGAGCCACTTTTGATTTTATTGTGTGAATGCATGTTAGATTTTTTTTTTAAGGTAACCATGTAAAAAACAGGACTAGAATGTATAACATTTCCACGCCAGTAGAGGTAATAAAGAAAAACTCATCAAGATAAAAGATGGCAAGAAGAAAAAATTCAGAAGAGGCAGAGAAAAGAGAGAGCAAAAAAAGGATAGAAATAAAATCTACTGATAATGTGGGCTAAATCTGCCTATCAAAAATGATTGCTAAATTGCATCAAAAGAGCAAAATTATCCTGTATGCTCTTTAGAATGAATACATTTTAAACATTGAAACAAAGAAATACTGAAATTAAACAATGAAGAAGATATATAAAATATAAATAAAAATAAAACAGTCTAACTATATTAATATCAAACTAGAGGAAGTTTATGGCCAAAAAGCAATTGTTAAGGATAAAGATAGTTATTACATCACAAAAGGAACAGTGCACCAGGGAGATATAACAAGTCTAAATGTTCATTCATACACAGGGCAACTGTTTCAGACTATTTAAAGCAATGAGACTCATCTAGATCCCATGTCTGCACACAACCAGTCGTAGGGTCTGCAACATTCCAGTATTGAGATTCAGGAAAGTGATTAGTACAGCGACAGGAAGATTGAAAACAGACATCCACAGAATCGAATTTTAAGATGGAAACCACGCAGCTCTACCCATATTGGCCCAATAGTCACAGCAAGGCAAGGGTCCACTGACTGAGGAAAAACAAACTTTTTTTTTAGAGCTCAGAGACAGGAGTTAGAAACTGGGAATACAAAGATCTCCCATCCCTCCAGTCTCTCACTTGCTCCCTGGCAGTAAGCCAGACACAAAGGTAGGTCCTACATCCCTCAGCAGCATCTCAAGATGGTCCCATGAGGCACCAAACTCATTTATGGAATGTGGGCCCCACCCAGGGAGACTCTGCTTCAGTACTTCTTCAGATAAAGTATAACAATAACAATTTGAGACAGGCCCAGATCCATGACAAAGGAAGGTTCTGGGTTCCTTCCTTCAATTATGACTATACAACTTGATTTCAGAGGTAGAACATCAGCTAAAAGCCTAGGCCTGGCCATCAGGTGGTCATGGATTCGAATTCTAACAGCAACAAATGAGCTATACAACAACTGGGTGCTTAAATTCTGTATCCCTCACCTTCTACATTTATCAAATGTGAAATAGTTTATATAAAACACTTAGGGCAGTATTTGTCACAGAACAATCGTAGAGAGCTATGTAGGCAAAGAGTAGTTATGATGACGAGGACAATGATAATGATGACAGATTGGTGAGTCTCAGCTTCCCTAAGATACCCATTTCCAGTTATTCAGATCCAAATGGAATTCTGTCCTCCTTCACAAGCTGGGCACTGAGGCTTCCCTCACAGCATTCTCCTTTTATACAAAACTGGGCTGAGTGTTTTATACCAAGTCAGCTCCTTCTCCTCTTCTCATGGTCTCAGTTCCACAACTTGGCACTGGCCTCTGCAACCAACTGAAGATATGAAGATATGATGAGTAGAAGTGCCTCTTTGCTGGGTACTGCTCTGCTCTGCAGAAACCAAGGAAGTGCTGGACACTAGGCTGCTGCCCCTCTGGCAACAGCAGTACCTGGAACTGCCCTGCCTTTATCACCACACTTGGGACATCCAATAAGAAGAAAAGGTTCTTCTGCTTTTCTCTCTTCTGCAGGAAGAACTGAGGACTTGTTCTTGGTTCCAGTCAGCTTTCCCTGCTTCCATCTATTGTCAGTACAGCACAAAGGGACTTTCTGAGTCACAGCTGTGTGGGCTCTATTCTGATTTAGAGCCTGCCATGAAGGAACATAATCAACTGAGGAGACAGGGACATGCCATAACATCTCCATCCACCCTTCAATATCTAAACCCCCCACCACTCCCACTCTCTACTCCAAGAACAGCACTCTTGGAGTGAAGGGAATCCATTTTCCCCTGCAAAACCTCAGAGCCTGTGATTCTAGCTCCCCATGGCACATGCAGTCTACTCACTGAGGCAATACGTCAAGCTTCCCCCTGCTGAGTAGCCTCCAGTTTCAATTCTCTCTGAAGAGGCTCTAGTTCAGGAAAGCAAAGGGAAGAACAAGGTCCAACTCTTCCCTTGGTGAAAAAAAAAAAAAGAATACATTTCTTCTACAGAATGAAATCTAACTTGGAGTTCCCGCCTCATGGCCCAGCAGAAATGAACCCGACTAGGAACCATGAGGTTGCGGGTTCAATCCCTGGCCTCGCTCAGTGGGTCAAGGATCCAGTGTGGTGTGAGCTGTGGTGTAGGTAGCAGATGCAGCTCGGATCTGGCATTGCTATTGCTCTGGCGTAGGCTGGCGGCTGCAGCTCCAATTAGACCCCTAGCCTGGGAACCTCCACATGCCACGGGTGCAGCCCTAAACCGCCCCCCCCAAAAAAAAGAATCACATCTAAGTCTATTGGAAAAGAACATTCATGATGTGAGAAGGAAGGAAAACCCATCCTGCCATAACTGCCTCAAGTCCCTTTGTGGATTTGCAATAAATCCATCAATTTTTCAGCTCCTGGTTTTGGTCTTTCTACCCATTACTTTTTGTTTGGTTGGTTAGTTGGTTTCTTCATTTATTTACTCAAAATATTTACTAGGTTGACCGGAGAGCAAATCATACCAGAAACAAAACCAACTACATGCAATTGATTGGCTTCCTATAAATGGTACTCATTCTGGCTACACAATTTATAGTACAGTCTGTAAGCACAGAAGCCAATTCCGTCTCAATCATTCTGATATTTTTAATTCCAGCCTTCAGTAAGATATGAGAACAAGTGAACCTGCATTTATTCCTTTGCTGCCTTAAGTCACATAAATATATTCTATTCCCATCTGTCTTTGCGACATGTCTTTCTCTACTCATGTGTCTCTTTCTCTTACTTGGGTATAGCCCATGAATCAATTCACATGATCACTTGTTTTGAGGCTCTGCAATGAGAACATCTTTCCAAAAACTGCAGAGGCTTCTCAAATTTTAATCAGATTTTAACATGTAGACAAACAATGATTTTTTTTTTTTTCCCAACTGGCTGCATCTCCCCTCTGTGTGGATACTGTGGAGCTAAACAGATGGAAAGATGGAGCAGGATCTGAGGAGGCTCTCAAATCAGAGAGCACAGTTAACCATTTGTGGCCCTAACAAGCTGGAACTGAAATTCAGCATGTTTCAAATCCCAAAGCAGCAAAGCTAGGTCAAAAGGAAAATGGCACGAGCAGCAATCTTGAGCTTTCTGCCCTGTACACTGTTGATATCAATTGTGAAGCCTCTGATAAGCCGGAGTAGAAAGGGCAAGAAACAAAGAAACAGAAAGAGGCTGCCTCTTCGTGCAGCAGTGCCTCTCAGGGCACACACAGAATTCCCAAGATACATGTTCCACAAAGTTAATCGAAAAGCATGGCTCCTCTCTGCCTGGAAGCCAACAGGTCTGCAGCCCTCTGAGGTTTGTCCACATACTCTGAATTTGGTCTCCAGCCAGACAGCAGGCAGGGTCCAGGGGGCTCTGGCTGATTGCTCTGGCAGAAGCTCCTCAGTTAAAGGAGTTGATGCCAAGTATTGCATCCCTTTTGAGTGTCAGCTAGCCCATGTTCTCAGAATCCACCTCCAAAGTCCCAGCTGCACAAGCTTTTGAAAGAGGTAGCGTTGGAATGGGCTGCCTACCAGTGAGTGGTACAGAGAGCTGAGGAGTGAAAGGGCTTTGAGTAGCAAGGCTCCTGCTTGCTCCTCTGCCCGGTGTGGATGAGGAATCCTAGAGTCGAGCCTTGAGAATCTAATGGCCAAGAAATCTGATACTTACCATGACTATAATAACCAAAAATTTTAAATTACAGAAAAATTAGCTAATCAGCTTGAGAGTAGCAAGGCACCAAATTAGTCACTGTTCTGGTTAACATTTGTACAGCACTACATGGTTGATAACCACAAATAGTATCTCATTTAACCAATGTAACACTTCTGAAGTATAAGGACTATTATACACTCTTGAGGCACCAGAGCCCCAGCCAAGCTACTGTAAGTAAATGGCAAAGCTCAAACTAGAATCCTGGTCTCTGAGCTCTTAGCTCGCTATTTTTCTACGGGACCTCAGCTGCCTCACCTGGGAAATGGTTATATGTACTTCTTCACACATTTTACCTCGTTTTACTCTCACACAACTCTGTAAGATATGCACTATTTTTGTGCTCATTTTGTAGATGAGAAATTTATACACAGAAAGATCAAGGGATTTGGCCAAAATCCTTCAACTAATTAATGGCCATGATCCAAGTCTCCTGAGGTCCCAAACCAGTGTGCTTTGGGCATTATGACAACAGCCATCAACATGTGATCCCCTAAGAGAGATGGGCAATAAAATCAGGCCATTGCTGGCGCCAGACCATCCAGAGAGACCATGATACCATCTTTCCATCAGCACACTAGACTTGGAGTGATGGTGTTGACACAGTGCCGGATGTATTTTCCAATATCCAGTGGTTCTTGTGCTTCAGAATAAGTTTATTGGCCTTAACGCTCTACTGCTGAAAGTTACCACCCTGCCAGGCCTGGCAAGTGGTTCTTATTTCACACCTTGCTTCCTCCAGCCTACAGACTCCTTAAAGTACTTGAAAGCTATAGTGATAGGAAGAAGGGGCTTTGAGATTCTGCTTCTCAAACTGAGGAGCTGGGTAGAATGACACAATGATGAGAAAGTGCAGATTCCTGGGCTCTGTTTAGTGTATTACATTCAGCAAAATAATGACCATCAGTCTAAAGAAATGATGATAAAAGTTAATAATTTCTAATTGGGAAACTCCTCCAATGGCATATTTAGCATCAATCTCTCCATTAGGAAAAAAAATTGCCTTCTTGGCATCAGGCAAGGTCTAGCCTCCAAGGACCAAACAAAACACAACCAGTTGCTCCAAATCCCAGGTGAGGCCAACTCTGGATGGATAGAAGATGCAGGTGCAAAATGAACAGAGCAGCCTATTCACCAGGGACTGGCTGAGAAGAAATCAACCACACAGCATCTTGCTTCTCTCTCCAGCCTGAGTTACTTCCCTTTCAGCAGAACACCTGCATTGCCTTAAGCCAGATGGTGAGTTCTCCAAGTCAGCATCCTGGAGCATAGTGGTCTAAGCACCAGGGACTTTGGCTTTGGGAAGGAAATATATTTCTTTCTTCATTGGGCTTTTATTATATTATTTTTCTGCTGGATGATATCCTAGCTATTAAATCTAGCTGGAAAAATCTGGGTGGGTAACAGTATAATTTGAAAAAGATTTGAGGCAGGGGCTAGTGTAGAAGAGACAATGAAAACGAGCTTCTATTTTAAAACCCATCAAGGGACCCGGAAACTCAAACTTTGATACCCACATCCAACACCACATAACACAAATGTTTTAAAATGCAGCCACACTTCACATGAAAAGTAATTCATATATAACTATGAGGTCTCATGGACTTTTATTTCAAGACCAATTAATTTTTATTTCAAAGCTGTCTGTATTTTTTAGGCAATAAGATTTGGGGGACTTAGTTTTCTTGTTAAGTCTGAAAAATCCCTAGGTCTTCGACACCATGCCCATAGTACCTGACAGGTGCATAGCCCTGCATAGTATGTGAAAGGCCATGGAGGCAGCAGTGGGTGAGGCGCTAGAGAGGCAGAGGGTGGCTGCAGCAGAGACTTGTATGGTGGTAACCATGAAGTCTGACAGTAGGCAACTGATGACACCCATGGAGAAAGAGCTCTGAAGCGGGTCTGAGATTCACTGGGGTCCTCAGTATACGGCAGCTAAGCAGAGCTAGAGGAAGAAGTCTTCAGTGGAAGGAAAATAAGCTCTTAAAGTATTCTCCTCTTCTCTGTTGTAAATTCCCTTCCTTTTGAATTCTCTCTCCTTCTTTCTGCATAGATGGAGTAAGCAGAAGGGCTAGTTCTCCTCCCACAGGGGAGAGCCCTCGGGTCTCAGAAGACCTAAGAAGTTCAGGAGAAGAGTCCAAATTGAAAGTGAGATGTAATCTCACAATGCGTTATCAATCCATGACTAGGAAATGAGGTTGCACTTCTTATTCCCAAGTCACTATGACATAAAGTCCCATGATCCCAGTTCCTGGAATCTAAGCCTAAACCTACTTAACAGTTTCCAAGAATGCTCACTAATTTCTGCCCTAACAAAAGTCCCCAGATTTCTGCACCAGAGACTCCTTGTCTCCCTGCCACACTGCTGCCTTTTCTAACCACACCCTCTTTGCTGGACTCAGCTGTCCTCCACTGGCGCCAGCTGCCAAAAGTCCCTTTCTAGCCTTGGAGAGAAGACAGTACTCTCCTGTGTGTAACTCCTCCTCCTAAACGTGGACCAGGACTCCTTAGTCCCCAGAGATTAGTTTGCAACATTTGAGGTCTTTACTGATGGTTAGAAGATAACAGAAATGTAGCAGAGAATAACTTATAATTCTTGCTAAAATTAGCTACTCCAAGAATCAATAGGCCCAAACTGACCTCAGAGGCTCTTATGGAGCCAGCTTCCTGTTTGGCTCCTACCCTGTTTCCACACACACATCAATGTTGATGCCTCAGAGTTGGGGTCCAACAAATCACTGGCCCTAGAAAGGAAACAGCACCCCTTTTTCCCTCAATTCAAGGCTATCTAATTTTCATTCCAGAAACATCCTTTTCCTAGGATGTTTCTCTTTGGGAGTAACCACTCCCTTGAGGTTGTATTTCCATCCAAGTGTTTGGTCTGACACGAAAAACTATGCCAGAAACTCAAAAAGAACCTCTAAATTGGAGAACACATTTTTCAAAGTGTAGCTTAATCAAAATGCATTAATATCATATGTGGGACACTAGCCATTCAGGCCAGCATGTCTCATACCACTTAGTCAAGCTCTTGATCTTACCTCCAACAGGACTTAGAAGATCAAGCACGTACGTAACCTTTTCCAAAATCAGGTTTCCACTTTTGATTTCCTCCAAGCAAGTGACTGACTAACATCCACATATGATGCAACTCTGAGTCTCCACACACACACATACACACACACAAACTACCCCTAAAACACAAATTATAATTTTAAGTATAGGGTAGTCTAATTCTAAATACAGTGGGAAAACATATCTAATTTTACAGAGGAAAACTTGTGCCAATTCCTAAACAAAACATTTAATGGACAAAGCATTCAAGTTTTTCCCCCCAAATCGGGGGGGGGGGGGGAGAAGTATTTTCCTTATACTTGCTGGAGTAAAAAAGGCTAACTCGAGTCGCTTTGCCTAAAGCAAAAGGTCAGACTTTTCGAATCTCTAATCTAAAAGACATACATGTGTGTAAATGTTTAGATGACATTTTTCTGTCTTCCAAGGGAAAAAAAATCTTGATGCCAATTTTCCACTGGAAACTTTATTATTATAGAGTAGGCTACCTAATCCAGTTCTCATCAAAGCCTTAAGAGAAATGCTCTAGTTGAACTCACTTTCTAGAAATGTCTCCTTTTTGTTGAAAAGTGGTGTTCAGAGAGCTAAGATGGAAAGCGAACCTAGCAGAGATGGACCAAGGAGAGAGCTTAGTCTAGAGATTCCAAAAAAAAAAAAAAAATCCTCTTAATCCACATGTGGTCCTGCTTAGGATACCTGCATAGCAGGTCACAGAGTTATCTTGGGACAAATCTCTAACTCACTATATAGAAAATGCATCTAGAAAGTATTTGGTGTGTGTACCACCTAGAAACATGAAGCAATGACTGGCAATGGGTTGAAGATTTAGGATACTGGCCAAATGTCTTCCTTCTGAGACTCAGCTAACAGATGGGTAGCATTAAAATAGGCAGAGGGATATAGACATTCAGCAACCAGCTTTTTACTGAGGTGGAGACTGCATCCCACTTTAAATCAGTTTTGCATACACCCAAAGAACTCAGAAGCCTTAAAACCACTTTGAATCAAGTAGTATATACAGAACTTCTACCACCACCCTTCGCTATACAATTTTCAGGCAGCCACGGGAAGCTATTTGTTTCCATACATCGGTTGACCCAGACAAAGCAGCTGACACCAATACAGCATTTCCACTCACTAGTGAGGTCTGTTTCTATTCTTTGGTACATCTGGTTAGTGTTCAGAATGTAAAACCAAAGAATCAATGTCAGAAGATTCCTCCTGACAACTCTACATTCATGCCTGAAGGGCATGCTACCGATAAGTTGTAAATAAAATCTTTTGTTATAAGATGCTGTCTTCTGCAAGAACAGTAGAAAGCAGACAGCTAATGAAGACGCTCTTTAAGCAATCTCCCTAAGGTCGCACCTTGCCATCAGGCTGCAAGGTTAAAACTGTGAGTGGAAGCTATCACGCAAAAACCCCACGTGAGGCAGGAAAAGGTCCTAACTGAATCATTCTTTCTACTCTTTCATGTGGAGGCTTTTAGTTCAGGTGCTAGTTTTCTTGCCATGCTTTGGAATTTTGCTTTGCAGACTCATCTTTGGTGAAAGGCTGGTGCTCTCCCTCTCAATCTCTCTCTCCCTCTCTCCCCAACCCACCCCTGTAGCTGAGACTATTAGGGCCCACCTAGTAACTTCATTTTCACTCAATTACCTCTTTTTATTATTATTATTTTTTTAATATTTATTGCCCCAATGCAATTTTTTTTCTACTGTATAGCATGGTGACCCAGTTACACATACATGTACACATTCTATTTTTGCACATTATCATGCTTCATCATAAGTGACTAGACATAGTTCCCAGTGATACACAGCAGGATCTCATTGCCAATCCATTCCAAAGGCAATAGTTTGTATCTATTAGCCCTAAGCTCCCCAACCACCCCACTCCCCCCCTCTCCCCTTTGGCAACCACAAGTCTATTCTGTAAGTCCATGATTTTCTTTTCTGTGGAAAGGTTCATTTGTGCCATATATTAGATTCCACATATAAGTGATATCAAGTGGTATTTGTCTTTCTCTTTCTGACTTGCTTCACTCAGTATGAGAGTCTCTAGTTCCATCCATGTGGCTGCGAATGGTATTATTTCATTCTTTTTATGACTGAGTAGTATTCCATCATGTATATATACCACATCTTCCTAATCCAATCATCTGTCAATGGACATTTTAAAAAGACACATGCACCAGCATGTTCACTGCAGCTCTATTCACAATAGCCAAGACATGGAAACAACCCAAATTCAATTACCTCTTTAGAGGCCGTATTTCAAACATAGTCACATTCTAAAGTATTGGGGGGCTAAGCCTTCAACATATGGATTTAGATGAAATGTTGTAGCTCATAACAGGAGTTGTGGGGAAGGATTCAATTGACAACACAGAATGTCTTCTCTAGCAGCCTTCCTGGCAAGAGATTCACATCATTCCCTAAACTCTGAAGGGTAGAGGCCTCTCAGTGAAGTATATCTCTCTGCCTCAGCAGAGATGCTCTCCAGCAGGAGCCATACATGACCTTGGAGATACACACTCACAGACAGACAGGCAAACAGGATGGGACAGGTCTTCTGAAGTTAGGAGTAAGAGAAGAGATTCTTCAGCCACAAGAAGCAGGGAATGAAATGGAGTCAAAGCTGCTCCCATGAACATCGCTAACTCACCACCTGGAGACAAGCCACTGCTCAGGAGTCTTAGACACATGTATGCCCCATGAAGATAAAGTGAAAGACACAAACACCTCATGTGGGGTTTAAGGATTGAAGGACAAATTTCGCCCCAACAAGAAGGGAAAATATAGACCCAGTTGGTAGTTTCTCAATAGACAGACACTTGTATTAAAATCACTATTGTTGGTACACTTGGATCCATTATGAGAAACTATCAGAGATTTTTGTTTTCAATACCACATAAAAGATACATCAGGTGTGGGATTTTATTTTACCCAACTTACAGTCTCACAGTTTAGCCTGTTACTGTTTCCTGGATACTGGCAGAAGTCACAAGATCCCTAGGTCAGAGACAAAGACTTTATTACTTATATCACAGCAAGCATCATGATTTGTGTTAGATAATCTTTACCCCAAAGTGCCACAGTAGTGATACAGAGGGCCGTGGGGTATGTTATAGAAGGAGCACTGCAGAATTGTGTTCCCCAAAATGTATGTGTTAAAATCCTAACATCCAGCATCTCAGTATAACTGTATTTGGCGATAAGGTCTTTAAATACATAATGAAGTGAAAATGAGGTCATTAGGGCCAGCCTTAATCCAATATGATATATCCTTCTAAGAGGAAATCTGAACACAGACAGGTGCAGAGGGAAGACCGCATGAAAACACACAGAGAAAGTAGCCATCCACAAGCTAAGGAGAAAAGCCTCAGAAGAGACCAACCCTGCCAATACGTTGATCTTGAACTTCTATATTCCAAGTGAGAAAATAAATTTATGCTGTTTAAACCACCCAGTCTGTGATACTTTGTTACGGCAATCCTATGAATGACAAATGAATACCGACACTAAACCTGGGGAATCTACTACTTTCTTAAACATTTTACTGGAGTATAGTTGACTTTCAATGTGGTATTAGTTTCAGGTGTATAGCAAAGTGAATCATCATACATAAGAATATATCTATTCTTTTTTACCACATAGGTTACTACAAACTATTGAGCAGATTTTCCTGTGCTATACAGTAGTTTCCTGATAATTATCTATTTTATGCAGTAGTGTCTGTGTATATATTCCCATCCTCCCCATTCTTCCCTCCCCCCAGTTATTTCACCCATGGTAATCATAACATTGGTTTTGAAATCTGTGAGTTTGTTTCTGTTTTATAATTAAGTTATTTTGTATCATTTTTTATTAAATTCCATGTAGAAGTGATACAATATTTGTCATTCTCTGACATACTCAGTATGATAATTGCTAGGTCCTGGAACATATATCCAATGGAGTAATATTCAGCCATAAAGAATAATGAAATAATGCCAACTGCAGCAATATGGATGTATCTACTACTTTCATAGCAAGGCTGCTCTTTGTCCAAGAAGGAGCTATTACCTCATTTCTTAAGGTGGTTCACTGCAAATGTAACTGAGAAATGCCCAGGTAAAGAGTGCTCAGGGCCTTGCACAGAAGTAGAGGCCTGTAGAGGACTATTTCCCCCAAGAAGATGGTCAGCAGACATCTTACAACATCTCATAAGTGAAATCTCAAAGAATGCATTGTTGAGACGGGAAATTCAATTATAAGACTATCCCCATCAGACTATGGAACCCAACAGTAATATTTAGAGCTTGGAGATATAAAAGATTGGCACAGGTAAATAGTAGTATGTCCTCACAATGTTTTATCAAAAGTCTTGGTCTGAGAGGAAGCAGTGGTTGAGAAACTGGTGGTGACGTCACAGTAAGGACTGTGCTTATGACTGCCACAGTGCAAAAAAATAACAAGGCTATTTCCACAGCCTCCTATTTTGTTTCAATATATGATATTGCAGGAAGTAGAGAGAATGCATGGTGTGGGGGCTTTGTGATATGTCAACTTGGTTAGGCTGAACTTCACTTCCAAGAATTCCCTTTCCTATATGCAGTGCAGGCTCGATAAACTTGGAAACAGTGCAACTGCACGGAGAGCTGTTCTCAACCACCCCCCACCCCCACCCACACCCCCACTGGAGTTCAGTGCTCAGTGTTGAAATTCTTATTAATTTTGTCCTTGAATTTGTGTTTTATAAGCCCAGTGGGCTATTGGAGCATGTTCTGGAAGTTTGGATTCTTGGCTCACAGAGCACTTCACCTCTTACCACACAACCCCCATCCCCAATCTCCCTAGGAGTCTCTGTTATATTAGCTGCTGTCACCCTGAACCCCAGTGGGGTCCTAGGCATATGGCAGGGAGGGTTGTAGATGTGGTCCATAGATGCTGAGTCATGGGATACAGTCCAAGGCATCTGTGCAGTCCTCATCCACCCCTGAGTATCTCATGAGTTAGGATAGTGTAGCATTAAATATCAAATAATAAACATCATGACATGTCCAGAAAAACACTCTAGAAGAAAGGCAAAAGAAGTTCTCCTGTATTCTGAACAAGGAACTCCACATTTTCCTTTCATACTAGCCTCACAAGTGATACTGCCAGCCCTGCACACCAGGATATACCATGGAGAGATATTTACACAAGATGCAGAATACAGAAGAGAAGCAGCAATCATACTGGTTTTTTTGCCTATGAAAGGCAGAGGCAGCTGTTTTTGTAGCTCAGGCAGATTATCATTGATCTGCCAAATCAGCACAATGGCATAGGGCAGCAGCTGGACCTACAGCTTCCCCACCCTCCTCGAGATCTTCTTTCAGCTTTTCCAGTTACTGGGCCAGTTATGACAGCATGACAAGGTATACCAGCTTTTCCCACATGACATACACATTATAGCCAGAGACAGTAAGAATGGACATGAGTTTCAGTATGTGCTTATGGCTTCCAGTTTGCCGTTGCTCTCCTCCACTTTATACCCATCTTCCCTTCTGAATCACTTACCCTGTGGACTTTGGGCTCCAGTGTAAGACACCAAGACTACTGCTACAACTGCGTAAAGTTAAATTGCTGTAACAACAAGTCTCACATATTACATCTCTTAGTGCTTCTGCCTAACTGAACTATGACTAATAAATATGGCCAATTTTCTTCAACTTCACAATAGGTTGAGGAAATAGGATTACATATATAAAAATAAAAACAGAAACTAACATGACATAGTGAAATAATATCTTCGATTTACACAATCCTTTTTTGTCATTGACTAACCTTGTCTTGTTTGATCATCACCATAAGCCTGATGAAGTAGGTTAGGACAGCTATTACAATTTCCATTTTACCAATAGAAGTGTGGTGTCAGGGGATAAACGTCTTGGCTAATGTCACACAGACAGAAGGTAGCAGAGTTGGAACCAGTCCTCTAACTCCTTCCCCAGTTCACTCCCGTTGACCTTGACGGTTTCTCCCAAATACAGAATATTAAAATCAATTACGAGGCTCAATCTTCAGCGGAATGAAACCCATTTCAACCATAATGCGAGGTCTCTGATTCTCAGTTATGTAATTATATTTTTGTTCCCTGAACATTAAATAAGCAGACTATGAATCATTCAGTTCACACTTTTACATCCATCTCCACTACCCACAGCCTCACATTGGAGCACAAAGCCCTAGAAACTCTCACTCAGCACTGAACAGGGCAGCTTCCAGTCTTGGGAAATACAAAGAACAACCCAAATAACTCCAAGTGTTTCTAAAACTTGGGTTTCACACGGGTACTTTTTAACACTCGTACACGTAAATGTTGTAGGTAATAGAAATATAAGCATCATTATTATTCATGCATATGATATGCTGGAACAAGGTTTGGCAGTTGTTTCACAACAGCGAAAAAAAATTAGTTTCATTTCCAACAAATAATCAAAATTCCACAACAGACTACAAAAGTAAGCGAGACTCGGCTTTTCTATTTTTACTAACCACAGAAATGAGAAATAAGTCATTCTATTAAAGCCTTTGAGCTCTAACCATATAAGGTAATGAACATACCAGCACTGTGCAAAATCCAGAGAAAATGCAAAATTGAACCATTTGTCAGCAATTGCAAAATCAGACCAAATAAGGTTTTAGGTAATTATAGCCCTCCTTCATGGGAGAAAGCAATAGTTGAAATTACAGAGGAAAGAAACAAAGTTACTTCTAGTAATTTTCTATTCTTCTGCAAGGGCCTTATAAACCCATAAATCTCCATAGACCCAGGCATTCTGCTTGGCCTGGGGGAGGCAGTGGTGAAAAAGCAGATGTGTCTTCCCTCGGGCAGGGCTGGGGGGTTTACAATCTAGCATAAGATATAGATGTTAATCACACTCATGCAGATAACTGTACCATTGCCCTCTGAGGCAGATGCTGGGAAGGTTAGGTTTGCACTGCCAAAAACATATCTTAGAGAAGCCTTGCCTCATTCAGGGGCTCATTTGTGACATTTGTGTTAATTCTGAAGGGAAGGAGGCAAAGGGGTGAGGAGGGAACACAAGTCTGAATGTGGAGTCCCAGTGGGAGACCTGACCCAGGCCAGGTGGGAATAAACATTAGGTTCTGGACTGAGGAAATCAGGCCTGGGCACAGCAGGAGGGGACTCTGAGGGAGACATGAGGGGAAGGAGGTAACAAAATTGAGGCTTGAGAGGGTAACTCTCATCTACAGTAGTGCTGTGCCTCAGTCTGCCCAGCACCCAGAAGTAACTAGCATGGGGGTGGGGAGGGAGAAGGGTAAGAAATGAGGGTGGGAGGAGGCGAGTGGAGAAACTCGGTCCTGTTTAGGTAACATTGGGCTCTAAGGGTCCTGAACAATATCACCAACAGCATAGGTTTATCCTGCTAGCCCCCCAAAGGATCTCCCCCACTCAATGTTGCCTTTCTCCTCCCCACAGCCCCTGCCCTTTCTGGCATCCTCCTGCTGCTCTGGCCTGCCCTTCCTGCCTCATTACCTGCATTCAAACCCTAGTTCACCTCCAGCTTCAGCTTCCGAGCAGGAGGAGATATATGATTACTGAGTTAGGTCATGAATGCTAAGGTGTCAATGGCTAGCAGGTATGTTTCCCTTAACGCATACTAACCCTTATGAATTTCCTGAAGGAAGGCTACTTTTCTGAGCAGTGGATGCTTCCATGTGTACTTGAGGAAATGGAACCACCAAGTTTTTATTGACTTCCAGGGCTCTCACCTTCTGAGAGGTGTGTTTCTTCCAGCACTGGCCCTGGTTTCCCAGATGGACCACCTTCTGCCTATAGAATGTGTATTTCTCAGTAAACCCGCTTTCACTCCTCTATGGCTGGCTCTTGAATTCTTTCCTGCTTGAGGACCCACGCTTGGTGGCCAGTCCCAGGAACTTGCCCAAGACCTGGGACATGACCATCTTCTCTCACCCCATTTTCCTGTAACATCTTTACAAAGGAAGAGGAAAAAGGTGGTCTTCTCTCCCTCCCCACTTTTCTTTTGATTATAAAAATGTAGCCCACTTAGTTCTTGGGGCAGAGCCCTCTTGCCTTCCTGTCTGTATCCTTCACAAGCATCCTATATTAATAAATCTACTCCTTACCGATCAAAAAAAAAAAAAAAGTTCTCACTGACCTTTGGGACGACGACTCCCTCAATTCCACGTTAATTAACTGCAGTCTTCAGGAAACAAAAGGCAGAAAGGAGAATCAGAAGGTCTAAAAGTCAGTCACCAGAAGTGGTCCCAATCTCTTTCTGCAGTGATGGAGTCCAGATAGACAGCAGCGGAAAGGCTTGTGGGTCTTTATGAAGGGTCAGAGGTTCTTCCCTGAAGGCGAACAACTCTGAAGTGCTATAAAGGAACAGGAAAGATACCACCATTTCTCAGAGAAGGTACTCACTTCAACCTTTCTCTTCCAATACAAGTATTACATCAGTGCAAACATATTAAGAGGCGAAAACTTGCATGTGTGAGTGTGTTGATGCAGATTTATTCCTGAGCTGCTAAATCGTTTAAAAGTCAAGAAGATCCTGGAGTTCCCATTGTGGTGCAGTGGAAATGAATCTGAAAAGGAACGATGAGGTTGTGGGTTTGATCCTTGACCTTGCTCAGTGGGATCTGGCATTGCCATGAGCTGTGGTGTAGGTTGCAGACTCAGCTCGGCTCCAGCGTTGCTACGGCTGTGGTGCAGGCTGGCAGTTGTAGCTCCAATTTGACCTCTAGCCTGGGAACCTCCACATGCTGTGGGTGTGGCCCTAAAAAGACAAAAGACAAAAAATAAATAAGATCCCAAAGCATTTTTTCTAACAAACATCATGTGCCAGGTATATTTGAAGTAAAAAAACTTATTTGATCTTAAAAAATTCCACAAGCTACTTATTATTTTCCCCTGTTTAGAAGGGGAAATTGAGGTACAGAAATGTTCAATAACTTCCCCCCAGAATAAAAAAGGTTTATGTTTAAACATCTAAAAGAAGATTTTTCTTGTGCTCTAAAATTCTAAAAATATATTTGTTTGGTACATTTTATATGAATGCCTATTTTGTAGAAAATCACATAGAATTCAGGGATAGTAGTCTGAACTTACATAATACTTTGAAGCCATCCAATAAGCTACAATTATTAGATTTTAACCAATACTAAAAAGATAAAAAAAAGAAATGACTGATGGAAATGTTCTGAGCCTTTGAGTAGTATGTGGGCTGCCATTTAGCTCAGTGTCTGCCCTGACCTAGTAAGATTTAATATTCACAATAGTGGAGTGATGGTCCCTTAGAGGCTGTATTCCTTTGCTAGGGTTTCCATAACAAAGGACCACAGACTGAATGCCTTAAACAACAGGAATACATTTTCTCACAGTCTGGAGGCTAGAAGTTCAAGATCAGAGTATTATTAGGGTTGGTCTCTTTTGAGGCTTGTCTTTGTAGCTTACACATGGCTGTCTCCTCCCTCTGTCTTCACGTGGTTTTCTCTCTGCATGTCTGTGTTCAGATTTCCTCTTCTTAAAAGGACATGAGTCACATTGCATTAGAGCCCACCCTCACGACCTTATTTTAACTTAACTATCTCTTTAAAGACCCTATTTCTAAATATAGGCACCTTCTGAAATACTCAGCCAGTTAGGATTTCAACATATGAATTGTGAGGGGACACAACTCAGCCCATAATAGAAACAATGACCCATGAATCAAGAGGAAGCTGGATTCCTTAAATGGACACCAAAAGAGCTAGGAAAGCAATGGGGTTAGAAACCTACCCCTGGATGTGTCCTGTTCCTGAGGGGATTAAGCCCAAAAGGTAAGTGAAGAAGCTCAGAATAGTCACCCAATTTTACTGTCCAAAGAGGGGGAAAGCTTCAGGTACAGCCAATAAATACTCGAGAGGATAAAAGGTGGCTGAAATTCATGCTTCCTTCCCCTGATATGGCCTTTGGTCATTATTTGATCCTCTTCAATTAGGTAAGAGTTCAAACAGGAAGATATATGCAGTGGATTTGATGTTGGAAATTAACAAACCCAGTTCCATCTCTCAGCTTCTTAAAGGATGTCCCTTGATTACGTAGGCAAGAGCCAATTCTAGTGATATCTCGAATTGTTAAAACATTTCTCTTCAGAAAGAAATACCATATGGTTTGACTAACAAAAGCAAAATGGGGATTAATCCTGAAATTAAGAAATCTGTGGAGTGTTTTATTTACTTTTTAAATGAACTGGTTATTTTAACTTTCAGTGCTCAGTTTTCCTCTCTTTGAAAATATTTATCAACTCATTCTGTATGAAATGTGTTTACTTTTATAATTAAAAAGAAAACTTTTAAATAATTACCACATCTTTATAAATGTTCCTTCTGTGGGAAAAAAAAAGTTTTATTTATTTTATTTTTTTAACTTTTATTTCCCCAATACAATTATTTTTCTACTGTACAGCATGGGGACCCAGTTAGACATACATGTATACATTCTTTTTTCTCACATTATCATGCTCCATCATAAGTGACTAGACATAGTTCTCAGTGCTACACAGCAGGATCTCGTGAAGTCAGAAAGAGAAAAACAAATACCATATGATATCACTTATATCTGGAATCTAATATATGGCACAAATCAACCTTTCCACAGAAAAGAAAATCATGGACTTGGAGAATAGACTTGTGGTTGCCAAGGGGGAGGTGGAGGGAGTGGGGTGGTTGGTGAGCTTGGGGTTAATAGATACAAACTATTGCTTTTTGAAAAAAAAAAACAGTTTTTAGATTTGCTGTTTTAATTTGTCCAATCATTTCTACTTCCTTTAATTAAATAACTTGATCTTAAACAGGGAAAATAAATTTTTGTAGTGTGAATCACATGTTCCTATTATAACTTCAGAGAAGTGTCTATAAGGGGAAAAATTGGGAGGCCACAAGCAACATGAACTTCTTCCTGCAATATCCCTTTTCTTGCCAATTGCAACCTGTTTGAAAGAAGAAAATATTCCAGGAAAAACTATCATCAGCATGAGGCAGTCACCAAAATCTCAAGGCTATCTCACAAGAAAATTTTACTTTAAAAAAAATGACTTTGTAGTTTTCCACACAATGGCGGGGGGGAAAGTTTGTATACATGCATACATTTAATAAATATCTGTATTCTAATCTATGAAGAACTCCTAAAAGCAAATCAATAATAAGGAGACAAACAACCCAATAAAAAATGAACACAGCCTTGCAAAGTGAGTCCACAAAAGAAAATATACAAATGGACAATAGCACATATTAATATACTTAAGGTCATTAATCATTACATACGTACAAATTAAAATCACAGTGATTTACCACTTTGCACCCACCAGAATAGATAAAATCAAAAATACAGACTACACATGATTGTCCAGGATGAGGAACAACTAGAACTCTCAGACATCAATGGTCTAAAATGTGTGCAACCACAGTGCAACTATTTGGCAATTTCTTATTAAATTATGACCCAGCAATTTAATTCTAATTCTAATAATTTAACCAGGAAAGATGAAAAATTTTGTCCATAAAAAACTTATACAATATTTACAGGGCCTTTATTCAATAGTTCCAAACTGGAGGCAGCCCAAATCTTCAACAATAAGAGAGAATACAAAAATAAATTGCAGTATATTCACACAATATAATACGACACAGAATAACAAAGAATGAACTACTGATAGCACGGCAATTTGGATGTATCTCAGAAAAAGTACACTATTCAAAAGACGCCAGACACAGAACATTGCATCCTGTTTAATTCCATTTATATGAAGTCCACAACCAGCAAAACCAAACCATGGAGAGAAATCAGAACAGTCGCCGCCTATGGGGTAAAATTTAACTAGAAGAGGGCAAGAAACTTTCTAGGGTAGTAGATATGCAGTTGTTTAATTCTAATCAAAATCACTGAATTAAATGCTTAAGATCTGTGATGTTCATGGTCTATAACTCTAGTTCCATAAACATGTGAAAAAGAGACAAAAGTGACTTTGCAGTTTTCCAATATTTCATGTATATCACATTGCATACTTTTCACTGGTGACTTGGCTGACTAGCCAACTGGCTGCTCACGTGCCCTTTGCAGGTCATGACACAACCCGTCGAGGGAGGTCAAGCAGGAACAACACTAGTGAGTCCACCCCCGGGCTGGGCCCTTCCTGTTCACCAGGCCTTACAGAATGGGGCATGTCACAGAGATAAAAATCTACAAGAATCTGTTTAACTGCCATCAGTTCCAAGAGCTCTCAGCCAAAGGTAACATGATCAAGAGGAAGGAACAGGGATGACGGAGCCACTCAGAACAGAATTAAGCCCCAGCTCTGACATCCACCAACTGCGAGCACATTACCTAGCATTTCTGAAACTCTATTTCTTCCTTTGCAGAAATGATAATTCTGAAGGATCAGAGACCATGTTAATAATGGGTCTAGATTAAGCCTTGCACATAGTATGTCCTCAGTGAAGTCTGGCTACTGCTGGCCAATCAGCTCCCTGAAAGTAGGGGAATTTGGCACACAGTAGGGTTTCAACAAATATTTAATAAATGAGTGAATTGCTTAAGAAATCTCTATTTCCTTCCATTCCTATAAGAAAATACCAATTAAAAAATAGAAAAAAGAAAAAAAAGAAATATATTCTACAGAAAAAAAAAAAAAAAAAGGAAATGGAGTATTGAAATCCCCTGCATTACTGTATTGCTGTCTATTTCTCCGTTCAGTTCTTAATAGATGTGGGTACTCGATGTGTGGTACAAATATATTTATGATTGTTATACCTTCCTAGTGAATTAAACTTTATACCCTTAAAAAAAAAATAGAAAAGACCAAGGGATGTAATCAAGAAGAAGCAGAATGGGTGATCAAACAAGGAGTATTTTTGCCAATACTTTGTCCTATCTCAGAGTATATCCAGTTCTTTGGGTCAGATATTTTCAGAACACAGAATTTTTCTGATTTGGGAAATGTAATATGGTGCACACACCATACATATGCAACCCATCTAGTAGATTGGATAGCATCCCACATCAAACACATTAATATTTTCCACAGCAAAACTTATAAATATTCACATTAAATGGAATAAATAAAGACAAAAATAGTCTCATGTTGGTTCATGTTCAGCTTTACCACCAAATAAATTTATTTTTAAAATAACAAAACGCCTATTGTTTAGTTCAGAGCTATTGGGATTGCAGAATTGTTGAAGGCGCTATAACGGCTAACATTCAGGTAGCACCTACAGTGCACCAGGACATTCCGGCTCAAGCAGTTTGTGTATATTTAACTTGTTAACGCTGTGCAACAACCCCATTAGGTAGGTACTATATTCACTATATTCCCAATGAGGTAGGCAAGGAAACCGAGGCACAGACAGGATAAGGAACTTGCTCAAAGTCAGACACTTCACCCAGGAGTCTGTATTCATCATACTTCTGCACTGCCTGTCTCCCCTTTTGTCAGTGTGTGCAATAATGGGCTTTGAGGAAGCATCCACTCTCCACTCTCAAGCCCCACCATCACCCCTCCCAATTAAAAATTATTAACAAAAACTGGTACTGGATTTTCTATCCTTTCGACATTTCCTCCACTTCGAAAACTCTGAAGCTTGCTGCCAAGAGTGACTTTAAAAGGTCTGCCCTTTTTAATACATTCAAAAAAGGCAACTGAAATCTTGCCCAATTATACCCAAGCCTGAGACAATCAAACTAAACCATAAGCAAGAAACCTATCTTTAAAAGAAAATTTTTTTAATTTCAAACGGATTACTCAGAAAAGGGTACATTCACGAAAGGTTTAACTGGCAGCATGAGTTGCAGAAGAAAAGCCAGAAGCCTACAAAGGAGAATAACACTCTTTCAGCACCACCAGGTCATTAAAAAATACATTCAAATTTATGGGCAGCCCAGTCACCTTATCAAAGGAAAACAATATAAAAAGCTCACAGCTCTGAAGGGGAAAGAGTAGAACCTACTCCACAGAAAAGAGGAAAGCTTGAGCATCAATCATGCAGCTGGCCCAGTGTTAACAACGTCTAAACAGTGAAGGTGAAAGAACATTTGTTCCCCAAAAGGTCACTTTCTCAATTCAGGGGAAGGTTTGGGGGGCACATGTTGGAAAGTTTGCCTCAGTGTGCTTGTTATTTTACCCTTGGGCACGGTTTGCCTGTGAAACAAGGTTGGTGGTAGACAGCAATTAGTTTGGCAGCTAATCAATGTCATTGTACTGAAGGATTTCAGGAAACCATCCCAAACCAGAGAAGCGATGCTCCAACACTGGGTTTGGTTCTCACGGAAAACAGCAAGTACTGAAGACGCCCTTGGGAGCCCACACATGCCCTCAGTCAGTCAGTATTTACCAAGTGTCTGCAAGGCACTTAACTCCAACATCCATGCCTGGGAACACTCATTAAAGCCAGTTTCCTCCCTATGAATGGTCTAAAATTCTTAATTGGGGGAATAAAAAAATGTAATCACACCAGGGACAGAAAATATCTACAAATGTCAGAGCTGGCAAAATGTTTTGAGTTGTGCTTCTCTATTTCTCTATTTGATACACAGCTCAAGTTACAATCTTCATTCCAACTCGCCGAAATCTCAGAAAATACCTGCACCTACTTAGGTGTAGCCTTTCCAAATAGTAAATACCTGCACCTACTTAGGTCTAGTCTTTCCAAATTTCTCTACTCCTTACACTACCTCAACACACACTCAATTCATATGTATGCAGAAGAGCAACTAGCAACAAAGGTCTTCCTTAACAAGTGGTTGTTGAAGGCAACAGAAACCTTGCCCAATTATACCCTGCCTAGAAGGTTTTGTTCGTGAATTTGAGAATGATTCACTAACAACCAGCAACTGTGCTTTGGGGTTTAGAAAAACATTCTCCTCAACCCAACCTACACTCGTTCCTATAGGAAACCTTTTGACTGCACAGCCATAACTTCCTAAATAAACTTTTGGCATCACAGCATGCTCATTTGCTACTGTTTAAGGTAACCTGTCTTTCAGTATCGGTCTGGCCCTAAATGTAGTTCCACTCAAGAGTCTCTTTTGTCTCAGAAGTATTTTGCAGTGGAGGGTGGATGGAAAGGCAGTGAGACATAAAGAAAAGTAAACTGGCTAACAAAATAAACATGAATTGGGTAGAGAAGGAGGAAGCTGCCAGCTTTGCACTCCCAGACCTACCTCAGGTTAGGCAGACAATATCTGTCTTAAGGAGTTCAGACTCAGAAAATTCAGGCTAACTAAAGTAAAGAAAGTTTCTTAATCTGACCCTGAAGTGGCCCAGCCCCTCCTCATTGTTTCACAGGCAAAGCCAAGCAGGTATGAATATATTGGTTTGAAATGTCAGATCATGAACTACAAATTCTTCTAGTATGGTAGAGCACCTAATTGGTACAAATAAACAATTTAAAGATAGAAAATGTACTTTTTAACCTTCGTAAACTGTAACCATATTCGGATTACATCTAACATTTGTTTAAGCCAGATATGAGCTGACATCAACCAAACTTTTCAGAGGGTAAGTAAAACGTGCCCAAGATTCCACGCTATGTCCAATTAAAAAAAATTTAAAAAGTCTAACTCCTCTCACCTCCTACTGGATCCTTTGAACCCACTGTGCCCGGTGGGGGATCTAAACCTGCATCCTGACGCTGCAGAAAGGCTGCCGATCCCAGTGCACCACATGAGGAACTCCCTTACCTTTTTAAAATCTTCCCTTGGGTTCCTCCCCTTCCCATCATCAATTACAGCTGGCCCTCCTTATCTGTGGGTTGGGAGGGCAAGCCATATCACACCTTTATATAAGAAACTTCAGCATCCTCAGAGTTTGACATCCATGGAGGGTCCTGGACCGAATCTCCACGCATACAAGGGACGACTGTACTATCATAATTCAATACATGTTACTGGGAGTCTATTATATGCCTGTTGGACAGTGAGGATGCTATGTGAACAAAACAGATGCAGCTGTTCCTAGCTTCTAGTCTGGTGAGGACAACAGGCTTCAAACAGGGACATTCACACCCTCTGGGGCGCATATAGCAACAAAAATGAACAGATAGAGGCTTAAAAATGAGTCCCTGTAGGAATACAAAAGCCATGGTGGGTGATTTTTCCACCAAAAGGAATAATGCCATTCACCTGAGACAGTTAAAGTAGTTTCCAAAAGCATATAGCAATGGGCCACATCAAAGGCAGTATATGAAAAGCCCTGTTCTGACAACAACACGAGCAAATAATTGTAATCAATGTGAACAATACTTTAAATACGAATAACCTTGTCTGAGAAGAGCTGCTGAATTATGGTCCTGATAGGCAAAGCTTTTACCTTCATAAAAGAGACCACTCATGCAGGCACGGCCAGTGCATGTTCTTTTTTATCCTTTTTCATAATCTTTTCCCAAACAGATTATCAGAATATATTGGGTAGAATTCCCTGTGCTATACAGCAGGTCCCCATTAGCCAGTCTTTCCATATACCACAGCGTCCAACGCATAATCTTTTAAATAGCGTTCTAGCAAGTTTGGCTATCTAGCATTGCTTTTGAATGTTTTTCACAACAGAGACCATAAAGATAATGACCATATTTCTACCACCTCCTGGGGTCAGCTGACAAGGCTGCATATAAAGGCAACTTCCCAAAACTCTGGCTACCCAGACCCCTCCTGTGTGCCCCGAGGATCAGCTCCCCTGTACCGCACATGTGTGTAATTCACAGCACACCCAGGCTGCCTCTTTCTTTCTGTTTCCTTTACTACCATAGCCAGAGTCTTGCAAAGGTGGATGTTTTCGCCATTCAACAAGTTGCTTCATTTGTGTCAAAATCTGTAAACATCCCATTGCATTGGCATCTAGCAAGCAGAAAACAAAGATGCTGCTAAATATCCTGTGGTGCTCAGGACAGCCTCCTGCTTCTTGTTAGGGCCTATAGTTTAGATACCTTCCCCTCACTAGAGAGGTTTTTCCCTGGCTTATTACTATGCTTTTGTTTTAATTATAATTAATTCAAATCATGCTCAGTTTGATAGAGAGGATCTCAAACCAGTTGAAAAGGAGACTGCCACAAAGAAATGTACCTGGATGGGCAGTGTATGAGCCTAGCAGCCTCTACAAAACCTGGGGGGGTGGGGGTGGGGGGAGAGAGAATACAGGAAAAAGAGAAGGGAAATGAAGGCAGGGACAAAGTATGAGGTATAACTAGTAGGAGATGAAATTTTCTCAAATAGGACAGGGATGCCTAACTTTGCTATGGAGACTATCAACTAGTCTAGCTGTACCATTGTCTCACCAAAAATTTTCTAGCATTCTTTCAGTTCTCCAATATGCTTCCCTTACTCCTTCGCATCTTGGGGCTCTCTGCACATACTTCTTCCTCTGCATGGAACATTGCTTTTTTACCTCCACCAGCTGCTCTCACCCAAGGTAATTTTGCCCTGCAGGGGACAATGGAAACCATGGTGGTTGTCACAGCTGAAGCAGGTGCTTCTAGCATCTAGTTGCTAGAGACCAGGGATAATAGTAAATAGCCTATAGTGCAAGGGACAGACCCACAACAAAGAATCATCCTGTGCAAATGTCAGTAGTGTGGAGGCTGAGAAACCCTGCCCCTACCCTAGGACCCTAGGACCCTAGTTCACCTACCACCTAGTGGGAAAGCCTTTCTTCTTCTTCTTCTTCTTCTTCTTTTTTTTTTTTTTTTTTTTTGGTCTTTTTGTCTTTTTAGGGCCAAACCCACAGCATATGGAGGTTCCCAGGCTAGGGGTCTAATTGGAGCTGTTGCTGCCAGCCTACACCAGAGCCACACAATGCCAGATCCGAGCTGCTTCTGAGACCTACACCACAGCTCATGGCAATGCCGGATCCTTAACCCACTGAGTGAGGCTAGGGATCGAACCTGCAACCACGTGGTTCCTAGTCAGATTCGTTTCCACTGCGCCACGACGGGAACTCCGGGAAAGGCTTTCTGACTCCTCAGAGACAAGGTGCTCATCCCGCCCTGGACTTTTTCTCGTGCATGTGTCACAAAAGTAATGAAAACCCATAGCTCGCTGTTTTATCTGTTCACTGCCAGACTGAGAGCTCCATGAGGAACAAGACTCATCTGTCTTGCATATCCAGTGCTTGGCACAGGTCCTAATATTTGTTGTACAAAAAAAAAAAAAAAAAGAGTTCAGGGATCCCTCCTGGAGAGAAATCTTCAGAACAATTCAAAGGCTATAACCAGACCAGTCTCAACACTTAAGACTCATATATCATTTTTCACTAAAAGCAGTCCTTCCCAAAATAATTGTCCATCTTCACTAGACTGCCTCCCAAATGCCTTTGGCCATTTTAAAGATGAAATATATTCTCAAAGAACAAAGAGTTGCCACATTAAGGGCACTCAAGAGAATGGGACACAGGCACGTAGACAATATGTTGAGAATAGAAAGCACACATGCCATGATGAACACTTCAAAAGAAACACCATTCATGTGGACGTATAAGCTTTAACATACTTATTTAGATGTCAGTTTCATGACTTGATAGTCATAACACCATTCTTTGTATTTACCCTAAGGAAACACACAAAAACAGGATGCCAGACAGTTTTGTGAATGAAAAGACTAGAAAACAAAAGGACAGGAAATGAAGGGAATGCTTGAGAGGCTTCCACAGTATGCTGAAAAATACTTAAACTTTGGAAATCAGGTAGAGCTGGGTTCAAATCTTGACTCCGTCTCTTACTAAGTGTGTGACCTCAGGCAATTTTCTTAAATTATCTTAGAGTTATTCTATGAATCTAAAATGGAAATGAAAAACACCCATCTCGTGAAATGCAGAAGGATCAGCGGAGTGATACATTTAAGTACTAGTACAATGCCTAACTCTATACTCAGAAGAAGCTGTATGTAAAAGGTCTACCTCCCATCAAAGAATTAGAATACTATTCTGATCCTGAGACTGATGTAAACTAAGAGGACAGGCTGAGAATACTCCTCTTTACATTCAGTACATACTTACTGAGCACTGGGTTCTCTACTAAGGGTATAACAGTGAACAAGAGTGAGGGTCTTACCACAATGAAATCCTCAAAATATTTGCAGCCTATGGGTACCAAGAGTTAGGAGAATAATGTAACAGCAGGTCCAAGAAATAATGTATCACAGCCGTTTTCTTGCCTTGAAAATTTGAACTTAATCATATTCATGTAATTAATATCTTTTACATTCTTTAGTTTCAAGAAACAGAACCCAATTCAGTAATTTGAGCAAAAGAGAATTCATTTCATGCTGTGGTGTGGCTCAGAAAACCAAAGGCCTGAAGAAGCAGGCTCAGAAAGGGTAGGGACCAGAGCCACTTCCGAGTTTTCCCATATCAAGAGAGCTGCCATGAGGATAAATCTTATCCAGTTATTTTGTGTACTAGAGCTTCCATTCTTGCATCTTCCCTCTCAGGCACCAAAGCCCCCAAAGAAAGTGTCTAATAGCCCATTTTAGGACAAATACCCATCAGCTAAAAGTCAAATCACCTTAAATTATAATCGCAGCATGACTGTCCACAACAGCAGAGAGGCCATTTGCCAAAAGGAAATCGCAGAAGTGTTCCCAAGAGAATAAAAATGAATGATGATGGCTAAAATACAGCATGCAGTAATTGTAATAACAACAATAACAATAATAATAATACTAATAGGCGCTAGCTTTTAATGAGCACTTATGTAGTATTAGGTACCATGTTAAGCATCCCATTGAACTACGACCATAATCCTACAAGATAGAAAGTATTATTACTTTTAGAGAGTAACTAATTGAGCTCCAATATGTTAAATAATATACCCTGGGTTACACAGCTAGAAAACTGAAGCATGTTCTGATACCAAAAATGTGCTTAACTGCTATGCTATTCTACTTCTTTTATTAACTCTGGGCAATAAATTAACCAAGTGCTCAAAACTCCAAAATTCAATATTAAAACCAAAAAAACTCCCATACTGTGATAAGTATATTTGGTGTTGGCTGCAGTGAATGATAACCTAGTTATAGAACAGGGAGCAACAACCACAGAGATAATAAATAAAACATGAAAACCCAGAATCATGTTTTGCAAAATGGGGCAAATGGTAATTTATTGACTATGAATACTTTCCTCATTTCTCTATAGTTTAGAAACTGTTAACCTTGGCAGCGAACAAGAGACTTACTGTAAATTGGATGGCAACCACCAGCACAAACAGGTTTTCAATCAAATGTCTCTGGATTAGTCAAATTCAGTGAAAAGTGAGAGTATACAAATATCATCTATCATGTTAGTTTTCCTTTAAGATGAATTCTCTGTTGCTGAATTGATAGAAGAGCTCTTCTACTTACCTGCAAAATCTTGAATAAACTAATAAGTATTTCCAACTATGTTGTACTTCTCAAAAATTTAAATAATCTTTATGCTGGAAAGATGTTACCAGAATACAGGTTCTTGTTCATGCAGTCAAAGAATCAACTCAGTGAACACACAGGCAGCAAGCAAGCAAAGTCTTCATTACAGGAAAGCAAACAGCTCCCAGGGCTGCTGGGAGAGGGGAGAAGAGCCCCCCCCCCCCATTGTTTTTATCCCTTAACGATGGGGGGGGTACCAGTGTAGGGTCCAGAAAGATGTGGTTTTCTCCCATTAGCCTTGCCCAATTACCTATTTCAGTCCTTGTCCAATAAGGGTTTTAGGGGTGGAAATGTCCTGTAAGTTTTATGGTTTCTTTGTCCTTCTCTTCTTGTAAACTGAGTCACAGGGGGTTAGGGATTCATGTCCATCTGGGGGTAGGTACACTCCCTATAATAAACAAGGCCTGTGGGGATGTTACTCCCTGGAGCTCTTAAGCCACAAAGGTTAATCAACAGTCATATCAAAGAATGCATTGAAGCCCATGCTCCTACACTGCCTACCTGAGTTATTATTCTGACTCAATCTCATAAGTAACTTTAATAGTCCTAATAAATAACAGTCAATGTGCAGAACTGGGGAACAGGCCACCCTTCCTCAAGTGCCCATCCATCCCCAGTGTGCCCACTGGTTCTGTCAGCCAGACAGAGCCCCAAGCCTGGATGCACTGTGTATGATGGGGCAGAGACTTGGCACAGATCAGACTGCCTCCATGTGAATCTCAGGGAACCACTGTGTGACTTCACTGCTTTCCTCATCAGTAAACTGCTATTCCAAGACTTGCTATCAAGCTGAGAGAAATAGACAATACTTTAAATTGCTTGGAATCAGGTTGTCTTAGGATGGTTTCCTAGAAGCAGAGCATGAGGTGGAGCTTCCTGCTGATTTGTCTTAGAGCCTGTGATGTGAGGCAGTGCAGACATCACACACAGAGGTTCTGCAGGTGCAGCAACCTCTGCTTTGAGACCATTCTGCCTACCTACCTCCCCCCAACCCCCTTTCCCTGCACTAGGGGCCTGTGATGGGAGCGGTACCTCGGATTATCTCTGAATCACCTTCTGAGTCATTCTTCCATTGCTTTGGACAATCGCTCTGGCATCTATTGAGATGACTGATCCTTACAAATCTCCTAAGTAGTCATTTGCCACATCTTCAGTGTTCTTATTTTTTGCAATATGGATAGCCTGAGAATTTACCAAATCTTTAAATTCTTTTTTTGCTTAACAATTCCATCTTTAAGTCATTTCCCCCTTGAATTTTACTGTAAGCAGTCAGGAGGGGGTCAAGACTCACCTACAACACTTTGTTTAGATATTTCTTCAGCATGTCATTGCATTCCAGTCCAAGGTAAGCAAAAGACAAACCCTGTTATCTCTAATTATGAGATCTTAAATTAATCCCTCAGTAAATGCATCAAGAAGAACAATGAAAAATCAAGAGGTGATACTTAATAAAAAGAGACTACAAAAAGATAACTTCCTCCAGAAAAGTAATCTAGCAGTTAACTTATATAACAGGTCTGACATTTATCTATATCAGTTTGATCAAAGGGCCTACACAATATTATCGTCTTCTGAAAAAATGGATATTTTTCCAGAAGGTGGGGGGACAAATTCTCTGTTCCCCAAGATAACTTTGCCTATGAACAGGTACAAATCAGATAGACCAAAGAAGAAAATGACCTGACCATTCCCACAGCCATCTAAAGAGTTACACAAACTTGCAGCTAATTTCTTCCACATTCTGTATAAGGAATTACCATGGACCCCAGAGCCACATGAGAAGAGGAACATTAAATATCCAAGTGGTCATGAGGATGGCTATGTAAGTTTCAGACAGATGTTTCTTAAAGAAAAAAAAAAAAAGGAAAGAAAAAGAAAGAAGCCAGATGGGAGTATTAAAGGCAGGAACCAAATTAAGCCCAAGATTACCCAGAAAGATAAAAAGATGACTAGGAGAGTAACAGCCAGTGCTGACCAGAGTCGGAGTGAAGCCGGCCAGCCCGTGCTGACGGACGCGGCTCAGACTTGGCTCAAACCCAAAACAAGCACAATGTACCCATATCCAGAGCAACCGGGGAATGAACTGTGTGCTGAGCAACTGAATCATCACATGTTACAATAACGTCTACAGTCCATTCTCAGGAAGAATGTTTTAAGAATAGAAAGAAATCTCATATTGTTGGGCAGGATGAACCCTACATACTCTTGCCCAGAGGCAAGAGACAAGCCAGCAAGGAAGAAAATACAACTTTGACATGCATACCCTAGACTGTTTCCAATCAAATTTCAAAGGAAGTAAAATATGTAAAGAAAACACAAATTTAAATTTTCACCCCCAAAAGAAACCAGATCAAAGGGTTCCTATTTTATAGTTTCAAAAATGTTAGTCCCACTTAAATATTTTCTGGCCTGCACAAACCTTTCCCATAATAATCAGTATCCCAGAGGTCAAGCCTCTGATGTTTCAGTATGTGATCTACCAAAAACCCCTCAGCTGTGAATCTGAATTGTGTTTGTTTACAGCTTGTTTTCTCTTGGGTCTGAGACCTAAGAACAAGTGCTTATTTACCTAATTGGCTTGCTTGTTGTGTGCAATGCATAAAGATCCAATGTAGCCTCCATGCAATGCATAAAAGCACCACAGAATACCACAGGTCTTGCTAAACACATGAGGATCTGACTGTAACTGGTAGCTGCTATATTCTTCAGGAGTGAGCAAAGGGAGACCCCACTGGAAAGGATCCTTTGGGTCCCTGCGAGCTGCTCTCACCATGAATGTCTGTCTTTCTTCATCCCAGCTTACCTATCATCCTGCAAGTCTCTGGGAGTCTTGGGGACCTCCTTCCTTTGATTCAAACTCAAGTGAACCCAAAAAAGTTATGGTTAGCATGCCCGCGAATTCAGTGGGAAGATCAAAGCCTCAAAGAAGAACAGACGAGGGAGAAGAGATGGTAGTGGGAAGTGGGCTGCTTTAATTAAGAGCAGCTACCAGAGTTCTCACTGTGTCTCAGTGGGTTAAAGACCTGATGTAATCTCTGTAAGGACACAGGTTCGATCCATGGCCTCGCTCAGTAGGTTAAGGATCCGGCATTGCGGCAGGCTGTGGCGTGGGTCACAGATGTGGCTCAGATCTGGCATTGCTGTGGCTGTGGCATAGGCCAGCAGAGCACCCTAGACTGGCAACTTCCATATGCTGCAGGCGGGGCCTGAAAAGGAAAAGAAAAAAAGAGTAGCTACCTACTGTATAGCACAGGGAAGCCTACTCAATAGTTTGTAATAACATATATGAGAAAATAGAATGGATGTATATATTATCAGTTTCATATATATATATATATATATATATGATTTACTTTGCTGAACACCTAAACCAATACAACATGTCAACTATACACCAATAAAATTAAAAAAAAAAAAGAACATAGAGATGATGTTTACACAAAATGGTCCCCAGAGCAAATATAAGATCGCCTAGCCAAGTGCTTCTCAAATCACCTGGAGATCTTAACAAAATAATTATCTTCTGATTCAGTAGGAATGGGGGGGGGGGAATCCAAGATTCTTCCTTTCTAATGTGTTCCCAGGTGATATCACTATTTTTGGCCACATTTGAATAGCAAATCCTTAGGGTCCTTGTTTAAAAATTCAGATATCTATAGAAAACAAGTTTATGAAAGAAGAAAGGAGGGAGGAATAAATTAGGAATGTGGGATAAAGAGATATAAATTAAGAGATATAGTAAGATAAATTGAGATATAAATTAAGAGATATAGTAAGATAAATTAAGAGATATAAATTAAGAGATATAGTAAGATAAATTAAGAGATATAAATTAAGAGATATAGTAAGATAAATTAAGAGATATAAATTAAGATATAAATTAAGGTTCTCCTAAGAACCTTGAGCAGTTTGATCCCTGGCCTTGCTCAATGGGTTAAGGACCCAGTGTTGCCATGAGCTGTGGTGTAGTTTGCAGATGCAGCTGGGATCTGGCGTTGTTGTGGCAGTGGGGTAGGCCAGCAGCTGTAGCTCTGATTCCAGCCCTAGCCTGGGAACCTCCATATGCCACAGGTGTGGCCCTTAAAAAGAAAAAAACAACAAGGGCCTACTGCATAGCATAAGGAACTATAAACTCAATATTTTGTAATAACCTATAAAGGAATAGAATCTGAAGAAGAATATATATATATACATACATACACACACACACACATATACATATACATACATATTCCTTTCTGCATCAGTTAGTTACTCTGGTGACAGCTGCCTACCACAGCCAGAGCTGCGAGGGCCAGGTGGGAAGAATATTCCCCATCCAGGAATATCATGAGCTCAGGAATATTATGAACAAGTTTAGCTCAGCTACTTTCTTCTCTTAACTACTGATTCTTGCCCTGCCGCTAATCAGTGATTTTTACTTGCTACTGGGAATAGAGGAGGGAGTTTATTTGGTACCTCAAGGAAAGAAGTGAAAATACTGGGAGTGGTAAGGTGCCACATACTAATTAGATTTGGAGTTTCTTTATACTTTTCTGTAATTTTCTAGTTTTCTAGAAGAGTTTTATAATCCGAAAAACAAAATATTTTAAAGTCTTTAAACTGGGAGTTAATGCATGCTTAAGAAACTACCACAGCATTCAGTATTTCCTAAAACAGCAAACTGCCTAACAATGTCTTTTCCTTGAAGTTTAGCTTTTACACACACACTAACTCAGTTATCTGATTCTCAAACTTTATCTCTGGATTTCACCTACTAGGACCCCTTGTTGGCTGTTTCCTCAGTCCTTGCCTATTAAACAGGCAGATTTCAGTCTTGTAAATGTTCCTGGTTTTTTTTCCTAAGAAAATTTTCAGACCTATCTACCATTGAATATATCTGATATTTTCTTTCCTCTGGTTTTCAAGTGTCTGGTTTTACTAAACTCTACCATTTTAGCTAAAACAAATGGCCTGCACTGTCTATTCCCTAGAGTAAGCACCATTTTGATTTTGTTTTCTCTTTTGTTAACTTTTTTTTTAATTTATCAAAGATAAGCATATAAAAGATGAAGTTAGTTCACTCAATTCATCCCTCCTCACCTGCCCTGTATGTTGTTGCTGTTATTATTATTGATTAATTACTCTGTCACATTTGAAATTTCTAAAATTTTTAAATCTCTATTTCTTTTTTTCTTTCTTTTTTTTTTTTTTTTTTTTGTCTTTTTAGAGCCGCACCCACAGCATACGGAGGTTCCCAGGCTAGGGGTCTAATCAGAGCTACAGTTGTCGGCCTACCCCACAGCCACAACGCCAGATCCAAGCGATGTCTGTGACCACCGCAGCTCACGGCAACACCGGATCCTTAACCCACTGAGCGAGGTCAGGGATCGAACCTGCAACCTCGTAGTTCCTAGTCAGATCCGTTTCCGCTGCACCACGGCAGGAACTCCTAAATCTCTGTTTCTTATTCTGTCAGCTTTTGACCTGATCTAGCAAATTTCCACTGTTTCAGGTGCTAAAGATATTAGTCCCCTGCCCTTTACTTCATTTTTCCTTCTTCCTTATCTAATTCCTGTTATCTAAAATTTTAATTGTATGATTTATATTCTGCACTGTATATTATGTACTGCATGGTTATACCCATAATGGTCTTTAATGGTTTGTGTATAGATTGTAAAAATTAAAAACCAATAAACAGTATCTGTCATTTTAATGAGTTTGGTAGTGAGAGGACTGTGGTCTTTGTCCTCCTTGGGGGAAGAATTGAGCAAGGAGACCAAGAGTGTGAAGCAGGTGCAGAATTTATTAAAAGCACAGTATGTGTGAAAGAGCACACACGGGTGAGCTTGCAGAATGAACTGCATGCAGCAGAAGTGGCTTCGATTGCGTTCACGCAGATGGGGCAGTCCTCTGGGTTGGCAGGGGTGGGGGTGGGTGTCTCTAGCCAACTATCTTTTTTGTGCCCACATTTGGTCTCACTCAGGGTCCTTTCTGGTTGGCGAGTGCATCTTTTTGCCAAGACGGATTTCAGTGTGAAGGTTTCTGGGAGATTGGCACGATATGTTATGGGCTGGCATCCTTCTCTCCACAGGTCCCCTCCTTAGACTGAGGACCTTTACTGAACATTACTGACTGGAAAGTCCCTTTCAACCAAAGTAGGGTGAGAGGAAATTGTGGTCACTTTGTCTTTGACTGACCAGGGCCTAATGCACCTATAGGTGTTTCATCACAAAATCAGGAGACTGGCCACTCAGCCTGGGGCCCAGCTATCTCCTACCTCAGTAACTATCCAAATATTATTTACTACAGGAATTCCCATTGTGGCTCAGCAGGTTAAGACCCCAACATAGTATCCATTAGGGTGCGGGTTCAATCCCTGGCTTCGCTCAGGGGTTAAGGATTTGGCATTGCTGCAAGCAGCAGTGTAGATCACAGATGCGGATCAGATCCCATGTTGCCATGGCTGTGGTGTAGGCTGTTGGCTGCAGCTCTGATTCGACTCCTAGTTCCAGGAACTTCCATATGCCACAGGTGCCACTGTTAAAAAATAATAATAATAATAAATAAAAAATAAATATTATTTCCTGAAAAGATAAGAAATATGCTAGTTTACCTTTACTTCTCAACAAGTCCCATGACACTGCGCTGGGTGACCTCAAGGACAGCTCTCCTGCATCACAGTCAAATCAGTTCTTCTATGGTGTGGCCTCAATTGTGCCAAATCCTGGCACTTTTCTGTTTGCTCCATGTCTGGACCATGACTTTCTAGTATTTTTTGTATCTAATCTGGTTTGGTGCACAGAGAGGAGGAGATATTTAATTGTCCTCTTCCTGTAAATAGAAGAAATATATGCTTCTACCATATCCTAAAATTTATCTTGGGCTTTCCATCACTGCATATCTGGCTTAAATACCATGTCTTCTTTCTTGGTTCCCTCTCTCATTTGCTATTACCGAGAAATGTCTTCAAAAAGGACACAGAGTGGACAGATTTTCTGAATCCCTGCATGTCTAAAAATATCTTTATTCTACTTTAACTGATTCATAGATTAGTTATGGAACTTTTGCGTCAAAATAACTTCTCCGCAGACCTTTGAAAACATAATTCTATTATATTCAAACACCTCGTGACTGATGAGATGTCTGATTCTCCATCCTTTTAAGGGAAGGTTTTTTTGTTTTTTTGTTTTTTTTGTTTTTTTTTTTTTCTGAAAACCTCTCAGGATCTTATCTGCATCCCAAATGTTCTGAAATTCATAAAAATTTTATCTGTGTGGGGGTATTTTTAGTCATCTTTTACAGCACATGATGAATTCTCCTAGTCTTATTATGTTCAGCTCTGGGAAATTTCCTTTCATTATTTTGTTCATTTCTTCTTCACTCTTTTCTCTGCTTTCCATTTCTGGGACTGCTGCTCATCTCATTTTGAGCCTTCCAGATGTATCATATCTTGTTCTTCATATGTTGGTGGTTTTGTCTGGTTTTTGATTGATGGTCTTGGAGTTTTACTTTTAGGCAATCATTTGTAATTTATAAAAGTCATTTCTCATTTTGCTTATTCTTTTTTCATGGCATCCTGCTTTTGTTTTATGGATGTGATATCTTCTCAAATCTTAATGCCAATGCTTACAGAATAGAATTTTTAGTTATTGTCTGTTCCCTAAATTACCTCCAGTTCCTCCAGAATCAATATATATATTATATATTTATAATATATTTTAATATATTTTCTTATCTTGATTTTTTTCATACTATTTTTTTTCTCTACTGCCTGGTAAGTTGGATTGCATTCATGATTAAGAATAAAAGTCTGAGTTTATTATTCTAGATAACTGACTGAAGTTTCCTCTGCACTGTGTTTAGTTATAGTCCTTCCCCTAAGTGGGAAGAATGACTAAAATTATGTGTTCATGGACTGTGAGGTTTTGAAGTGTTGAATGGGCAAGAAGGAAACCCAAGAAGTGATCAGAGTGAGGGCAGTGGTTTTTTAGAAGCTTTGGTTTTCTTTAAACGGTTTAATTCAGCAGTGTACTCTTTCACACCAACAAATGTATGGGAAGGGATGTATTTATTGGGGCACTTGGAATGCTTCCAGCCAGAGAAAATCCACCAGGAGTTTTAACTGCTCCATGCCTCTTAAATCTCCTAGCAATTATATCCTTAGAGGTGAGAAGGATGCACCTGTTGTATTGCATTGGCCAATCTTCACACCATAACTTGGGTTTTCTGCACTCAATCTTCCAACTTGAGCCCAACCATGTTCCATTCCATTTTCCATATCCCCACCAGGCAGCTACTTCCTCATTCTTTGTACTTCCTCACATTTCATTGTGTTCTGTCTTCCATAAATTTGTTAAGCTCTCATTTTATTATCTCTTCTGCCTCCCTTTTCTTGATTGTTATGAAGGCTAGCCTACGTTACTGTGGTATCAATTAGATTAAAGATGGAGGGTAAGTAAATAAACGTACTTGTTCTGCCATCTTGGAATCTTGAACCGAAATGCGCTATATTGCAGGCAACCAAAATAATTCTTCCTCTTCTGCTTTGTCCATGTTTTGTTTAATTTTAAAACAGATGTTATCATTTAGTTAACAGAGACTTAAATTGTGAAATAATCCTTAATTCCACCTTAACTTTGATCCCCACATCTAGTCAGTCATTGAATACTATCTATTAAGCCCTGGCAAAGGTTTCAAAATGTTTTCTGTTTAACATTCCCATTGTCCATGAGGAAAGTGTAGACTTATGAAAGGCTAATTAAGAACTTAATAGTAACTATTAAGTGAAGTGAAGTGAAAAATATGTTAACTAACCTTATTGTAGTAATCATTCAGCAACATGTACATATATCAAATCACCTTAAACCTACACAATGTCATATGTCAATTACATTTATTAAAACTGGGAGGGAAAAAAAAGAGCTTAGTAGTTAGAACCCTCACAGACCCACCTGCACTGTTGTAACAGCTCCTAAAACGTCTTCCTGCATGTAACTTCCCTTTCTAATTCATTCCACCCACTGTTCTCCTCCCCTAGCAATTCCCGCAAAGTGTACTTCTTATCATTCACCAGGTGTATATCAATCACCAGGACATGAAGCCCTGGAGGAGCTTATGAGAACTTAAAGACTCACCCTCTCCCCAACCATTTTTGGTTGATAAATATAAGAGGAAGGAATAAAGTGCAAGGATATAAGCTAGGCACTAAGGCCCCTCCATGCCCAGGCCCCATTCTGAATTTCTGCCCTTACTTCTTATTCCTCCTCCTTATGTTCTTTGGATTTTAGCCAAGCTAAATTACTTTCTAGGCCTTTAATTTGTTCTGCAATTTCCTAGTCCTGTGCTCTTGGTTTTCCTATTAAATTACGTTCCCCTAATGCAGAAAAAAGTGTTTTCAAAATTTCCTCCATCTTTTAAGGACCAACTGAAATGCCTAGTCTTTCCTCAAGTATTCCTGAATCCTCCCAGCTGGAAATGATTTCTCTTCCCCTGTTTAATCTTAACACCTTGGTTTACACTTCTCTTACTTCTCTTAACTCCTGTCATATTCTGACTTATTCAATAGTCATTGGTGTACATGTATTTTCTTCTATGTAGTAAGACTATCAACTGCTTGAGGGCAGAAGTTGTAATTATTGATTTTTAAACTTCCTGTAACACTTAAGTGCCTCTTACAAAGGGCCAATGGCCAATAAATGTACTTTGAGTGAAGATAAACCTTCTGGTGAGAAATGACCATAGTAACTCTCAATAAGTTATCATCGTTCGAATTTATTACCCCAGCATTGAAAGTTCTCCATAATATAGTTCAGTTTACCTTCCTACTTTTCTTCTACAGGAATCTTAAATTCATGCCAAGAGATTCTATTCACAGACTCCCAGACTGCTCAGCACGGTGTACCCATCCCCTCTATCTGATCACATTGACGATCTTTATAAACTGGTTCAATGTACTTGTTTATAAAGCCTTTTGACACTATTCAACCTGCAAGGCTCTTTCCATCTGCTGACCTCATTTGGCAATATTTGCATCAACTGTAATTTTTTTTCTTGTTACTCAAAGTTAATTTTTATTAAATACTTTCTCTAGCTAAATTATGTTTCTTTTTATTTGCCATAGTACTTAGGACATATTTGATTTATTAAAGATGTTATCATTCATTCAAATTTAGCATCAGTAACATTATTCTAGTATATCCAACAATATTAATTATAGGATTTAAAAATATGATTTGCTATTTTCAACTACAATTATTAACATGAACTATATTAATGAAGAACAATGCATAAATATATATGCTAACTAATGTATTTGTGATTTTTTTTTTTGGTCTTTTTTTGCCATTTCTTGGGCCGTTCCCACGGCACATAAAGGTTCCCAGGCTAGGGGTTGAATCGGAGCCAGAGCCGCAGGCCTACACCAAAGCCACAACAACTCAGGATCCAAGCCACATCTGCAACCTACACCACAGCTCACGGCAATGCCAGATCCTTAACCCACTGAGCAAGGCCAGGGATCAAACCCACAACATCATCGTTCCTAGTCTGATTCGTCAACCACTGAGCCACGACGAGAACTCCTATTTAATGTATTTTAAATGTTTTTTAAATAGGTTAAATTGTACATCATCATGTTTATATTATACATGTGCTTTGCACATATGCCGTAATTCATTGCAGATACATATAAACTATCATCAACTTCAAATTACTAGGCTCTGATACATTAAACCTTGCTTATAAAATAACTAAGAGGGAAAAATCCTTTCCCTTTTCAATACATTTCTATAGATTTTTCTGGAGATAATTTTAAAGCTAATCTGAATGCATTCTCACAAAGATTTTATACAGAGAAACAAAACTTCACTAAAAAAATCGAGATATGTTGCTGTGTATGTTTAGTATATGCAGGAGTCTTATCAGTGCATTAAAAACAAGCTACTTACTCTCGCTTTTTTATTTCCCAAATTTTACTTCCATCTTACAAATATATTCCTACCTTGTCTTAATTATCTTTGTTTTATATCTTCCTATAATATTTCTTTTTCAGTTTACCTGTAATTTGACAGCCTGATCTGGGTCTATTTTGTATTTTAGTGAACTTTGTTTCTGCCTCTATTGAATCTCAAGCCTATGGACTTGTCCCTCATCCGTGTTTTGAATGGGTCACCAAATCCATGGTCATGTCTTTAAGTGGCTTAGGTCTACTAGGAAAATATATTCACACAGTCAGTTAAGGTATAATATTATAAAGTATGATATGAAATACTAATTGAGTGTTATAATTAGAGAATATAATTAAGATATTTGCATTGGAATTATCAGAAAGAGGTAGGTAGATATAATAGAATTGACCTTTAGTTATGTAGAACTTAATAAGGTAAAGAGGCAGCATGAATAGTAGAAATACTCTGAATTTGATGCTGGATAGAATTAAGTTCTGTCACACAGATCTTCTACTAACTAGCTGTGTAGTTTTAAGCCAATCACTTTACCTTTCTAAACTTGAGTTTTTTATAAAATAAAAATCTATCAGTAGGAGTACTAATTCTTATGTCACAGGGTTGTCGGAAAAACAGAGAATGCAGAAAGCACCAAGCACATTACTTGACATAGTGAACATACAATAAATTGCTTTTTAATGGATAGGGAAATTCAGGGAGAAAAGATTCTGGTGGCATGTTTAAGGGACATCATAGTCTACATTCTAACAGAGTAGCTGATTACTGTTAAGTCTATAATGCTCAGTGGGGCAAATATTAAAGGATTTTTAATTATATCAGAATTAACTGTGTTGACCATGGCAAGCCATGGAGCCGTGATGAGCTTGATTCTACAGCATGGAGCCAGGTTTGGCAGAATATTCCTTTTGGCAACAATGTTTAGGATGGGTTAAAATCAAGGAAAAGATGGTCAGAGAGAAAGGCACCACATTTTTAGCAAGAGGACTGCCCTTAAAGGCACAGGGCCCGGCTTTAGCTTCCAATTCTACACATGATCACACATTTGCAGTAGAGATTTTTGAAGGTATCATCCCAGCTCACAGCTTCCCTTCCCTGAGAACTCCTACCACAAAAGTGGCACCCTGCCGCCATGTTTCTTCAACATGACGCTGTAGTAGATTGTCCCACAAGTGGACACCCAACACTAACTAGCCGAAGACCATAACAATTTTTTTCTGCTGAGTTATTCTTTTTTTAATTTTACATTATTTTTTTTAAAGTATATTGATTCACAATGTTATGTCAATCTCTGCTTGCAGCACAGTGACCCAATCATACACATATATACATTCTTTTTCTCATACTTATCTTCCATCATGTTCTATCCCAAGAGATTGGATATAGTTCCCTGTGCTGTATAATAGGACCTCATTGCTTATTCATTCTAAATATTGTCCTTTCCATCTACCAACCCCAATCTCCCCATCCAAACCACTTACTCTCCTCTCTCCCTTGGCAACTACAAGTCTGTTCTCTATGTCTGTGAGTCTGCTTCTGTTTTGTAGATAGGTTCATTTGTGCCATATTTTAGATGCCACCTATAACTGATATCATATGGTATTTGTCTTTCTCTTTCTGACTTTATTCAACATCACGAATTATTAGAGAAGTGCAAATCAAAACTACACTAAGGTACCACCTCACAGTGGTCAGAATGGCCATCATTATCAAGTCTACAAATAACAAATGCTGGAGAGGGTATGTTGAAAAGGGAACCCTCCTACACTGTTGATGAGAATGTAAATTGGTACAATCATTCTGGAAAACACTAAGAAGATTCCTCAGAAAACTAAATATAGAACTACCGTATGATCCAGCAATCCCATTCCTGGGCATATATCCAGACAAAGCTTTCATTCAAAAAGATACATGCATCCCCTATGTTCATTGCACTGTTCACAACAGCCAAGACAAGGAAGCAACCTAAATGTCCATCGACAGATGAATGGATGAAGATGTGGTACTTATAGATATATATACAACAGAATACTACTCAGCCACAAAAAAGAACAAAATAATACTATTTGCAGCAACATGGATGCAACTAGAGATTTGCACACTAAGAATTTTGAGTTTGTTTCCTATTAAGTCTATTCAGACTTTGTTAATATTTCATCTGATAAAATAGAGCCTCTTAAAGCTGTCACGTTAAGTTCAATTGTATAGGAAAGCAGAGGGGAAAGAGTCTATAGACAGAGAAGTATAAAAGAGTTCATAGGAAAATAGAGATAGAAGACAATGTGCAGAGTAACCTTGGTGTCTGATCCCATTCGGGAAACATGGAGTTGTCACTCAGATCTCCCTGTCAGAACTTGATGCCCAGCATCAAAGAACGTGATCAGCTGATAGTCTCCAACTATCAGCAACCTCGGAATGGCCCTCATTGTGCCACTGAGACCACATTCTTCTTGGGGTGTGGCCGACGGTCAGTGGATGGTAACCAAGATCACATTCCTTTAGATATAGCTCAACAAATGACCAAACAAAGGGATGGTACAAGGCCCTATCTATTTTCACCCAATGCAGGACTCCTCCAGCAGGCATACTGTGGTCCAGAATCCCGCCACCCCCCCATGGACTGCAAAATCATCGTTCATATCCACATCATGGTTTGATATATGCCTGTGCAGTTCCATTGCCCAAATGTCAATGATTCTGAAGTTGATAAACACAGATCTTTGTGTCTCTTCCTTGCCATTAAATGATCTCTAAGTCAGAAATAATCCTTTCAAAATTATTTGCGCTATGTTACAACAAAAGAGAAATATGCAAACGGATTATTAATACAAAGACCAAAAAAAAAGTCACACTGTTGAGACACAGTTTTGTAGAGAATAAACATAACAGAAACCTTAAGCTGAGGATATGTTACCACTAAGTCCTCCAAGTCTCTCTCAATGGCCAGGACAGAAAGGAAAATGCTGTGTGGTCTAAAGTTCTCATCATATGATAGAAGTTTTTCATAAAAGATTAGGTTTCTCAGTGAATCCTAGAAGATGGAGCATATCATGTAAGAAAAATTCTGAAATGGAACTTGGTTTTGAAGGTTAATGGCAGGATCATTTCAGGTAAACCAATGTGAATGAATGCCAAGCAGAAGCACACAGATGGGAAATCTCTGTATATTCTGAGATTTACACTATTTTACTTATACTTCATTTATTTGCTCAGCATGTATATGACTCTCAGACATATCTTCACAGGGAGAATATAAGAGACCAGTTCTAAAACACAAGGTCCCTGTGTTTCTGAAGCTGGATTTCAAACTTTAAAAAAAAAAAAACCAAATATATGTAGCCCAATTAAGCTACAGAAATGGAGATTTTTCTGGTTTTCTGAACAGAGTAAAAGCCCTTCTATAGTTCACATTCTCTGTGGCATCGAGCAGCACAAAAAAGACAGAAAGAATGCCCAGGGCCCAGGCATATCAAGTTGGCCACTGTCCCAGAAACAGTGAGAAAGGAACAACTATCTATGGTCCCTCTGGTCAGGAAGGGACACTGCCTCTCAACCAAAATTCTATCCATCCTCTCCCACTCTCCTCTACGTTCTCAAACAGAAGAGTTTCCTTCAGCCAGTTATAAACCCAGAAGCGAATCCACAGGTTAGATAACTTGGCCACATTTTTCTCTTGGACCAAAAAAAAGGGGGGGGGGGAGGTAGAAAGAAAAATAAGATGGCCCTGTTACTGCCCCAGACAACATTCTCAGGCAAAGAAACTGACTCACAGCCAGACAACTTCCCACAAGAAAAATTTCCACAAGACAGAAGTGATACCACAGAATAAAAAAATGAGAACAAGTTATGACCTGGGGTTCCATAACTATATCTCTACTGCCTAACGTCTCTGTGAACCTAATGACTCATCGTTTTACTGTCGGATCCATGTTTTAATCACTTCGTGAAGGAGCACATGGAGGGCAGAAACTTTCCTAAAATGACGACTTTCCAGAGCCTCACCCGAACATAACCAGTGTTCTCAAGGCTTTGCCTGCCTCGGCCCAGCTAATGGGAACAGACGGGCTGGTCCACACCACCCTGGAGTGAGAAGCACAATCTGCAGAGGGATGGTTACCGTGTTGGACCCTCACGTCCAGCGCAAGCAGCATCTCATAAATGTTACGGTTTAAGTTGCTTAACGTAGGCTGAGAAGAAGCAAGAAGAAACAGCCAAAAGTGACCCCAAAATTTCATGACCGATAAATGGAGGCCATAATAACAAAATACCCAATAGACATGCAAGCACAATTAGACGGCATGAATTAGGTTGAAAGGATCCAGCTGGAAAAAGTCAAAAGTTAAGAGCCCTCAGTTTAGTGAGCATCGGCCACGTGGTAGCAAAGGGATCTTCCCAGAGAGGGGGGTCAGCACTAAGCTTGGCAGACTACAGGAGCTTTGAGGAAGCCATCAGGGACACCAAGGAGGAGTTCAGAGAAAGGAGGCTGGCCTGGGGGTGACCACACACTCAGAGCCAAGAGAACAAGAATGAGACCTGGTCCAAAACCCTGGATGCAGCCAGGGTGAGGCAGAGTCTGGAGCGTAACATGGATGAGGTGATGAGAGGAGCCGCCATTGAGGAAAAAAGAGTTTGAAAGATAAATGCAGTCAGAGAGGCAGATAACTTTTATAAGAGCATTCCAGAATGAGCAGATGAGAAAGGCAGTTCGAGCAAGGAGGGAAATATCTGTTTATTTTCATGGGCAATTGTAGGCTTAAAAGGCAATGTTGGAGATTTTTAGCCTTAAATAGACAAATGGTATACTATTTTCTAGTCAACCACCAAATATAACCTGGTATCTGGAATACGATTTAACATGCAATTCCCAGAATAAATTATGTCGACTTAGCTATATATTTTCAGCCTCGTGAAAGGCTGTGTGTGTATTTTCCTCTCCCAGAAGTGCACCAAAAGTTTTACTAACTCACAGGCTCCTGCTCTCTCTTGCTGCCCAGTGTCACGTGACATCTCTGGAGTCCCCAGCATGGATCCCAAGCTCTGGTATGGGGACACCATCACTCTGTCCCATCATAAGTCTGCCTTCCCACAGGCAGGATTCTTTAGAGTCTGGCTCTCATCCTGGGGGGACCATGGTGCACGACTAGTTTTCCTAGCACCTAAAGGAAACTAAACCATCCCAAAAGACAAACATAAGTGAGTGGGAATCACATGTGCAGGCTTTACATACTTTCCACTTAGCAAACACAGAGAACATCTCCCACCTTCACAGTCTTCATTGGGTTTCACACTATATTGTACACCTCAATTCTAACAGAAGAAAACATTTAATAAAAAAGTTCCTACTTCAAAAACCAACAAATTACTTTGATGCTACTTCAAACTCCATGTTTGCAGCTCTCCCACATTTTTGCCTTGATCCCCAGATAAGAAACCAATACATCAGAATGAATACCTTGTTTGTGTTTATCATTATCTTTATGAGAAGGCATTAACCTTTGCCCTTTGAGATAGCGAATCAGTCGTCCTCAGATCAAACTAAACTAAGAAATGTCCAAGACATGAGAAGTTCGCCTTGGCTGTGTGATGTTGATTTTCAGTGCCCTGATCCAGCTTTGGGAAAAGAACCACCCCCACCCTCCCCCAAGGCATTCAGAAATAATTTTATTTGCTCTTATTCACCAGCAAAGGAAAAGTAGCAAACTCCAGAGCCAATGACTATTCATCCCACCCTATGATAACCCTGACCTTAGTAAAGCCAACATCTGTCTTGTGTTTGAGGTGGCTGACAGCCAACTGGAGATCAGAAAACAACAATTTCCCTGGTCAGATGTAAACCTTGCCTAGCATGTTGACTTTATAAACCACCCTGTAAGCACAGTGAATTTAATTGGTAGATAGTGTTGTCTTTCCTTGGCTCATTTCCCACCAATTAATATTATTGCCGTGAGCACCCGTATGATCAGACATACACTAACAAGGCCCTGTCTAGACAGGCAGAGAAGGTTTTTCACCTTTTTGTTTTTTTCTCCCAGAATTAAGCATTAATACGCTACTTTCAAATGGGACAAATGTTTACATAAATCACACTGGGAAAATAAATACTGCTCTCGAAAACTTCCAGATGCTCTAGATGGGATTAGTTAGATATCGAAGCTACCATGTTAGTTTGTTCCCTGTGCACTTCAAAGATGTGCAAGTCAGCAAGAAGGGGGCGGGAGGGCAGCCATGTGTAAGAAATGGAAGCAGCTGAGTTATACACCAGTGACAGGCTGATCCATCTAGCTTTGCTTCAACCAATATTCCACCTTAATTTATGGTGGTGAGGAGGTATTGGGCATGGTTGATAGTGTTCCAAATAACACTGGCCATTCCCACAATGCGATGTCAAAAATTATAAAAGGCACTTTTCACAGTTGCTTTGAAAATCTAAAGTGGGGTATATCATGTAGGAAAACCTGTTGTCCAAAAGCAAGAATTCCTATTGTTTTCTAAAAGAAATTTTTGTAAACCAACTATAATGGAAAAAATAAAAGGCATTTTTAAAAAGCACCACCTCAAAACAAAAACAAAAACTTTTTAAAAAGGCCTAACATGTAAATGAAACTGCTAATTCACTTTATCTTAACTACCCAGCCCATTCACAACCTCACCCATCCCTTTTTAATACTTTCTTATGCTGGGGAAGTTATGAAACGAAATTTGCAAAAGAACAAATTCATAAGTTTTCCCATAAGTAACCCCAAGACCATCATTGTTATTAATTTTATGAATCCATTTATTATCACAACTAATCAAACCAAGCCAACATTTAGCAAATTTTTAAAATTCTCCTGAGCAAGGGCAGAGGATACAGAAGTATTATGAAATATGATCCCAAGCAGTTTCTAATAGATTATCCAGTCCAGTTTACTTCCTAAGATTACTATTCTGGAAAACTAAAGACCAACAGCTAACTTTGAGAGTTTTCAGATTGAAATGAAAGATTTCTTCAACTGACTAGACAGTAGCCACATTCCCCTTTTGAAGAGACAAACTTCTGCTGACCCTAACATGATGCCCTAGTTGAAGCGGGGACTGCCAATCACAGTGTTCATTCCCTTCAGACCATAAAGGGGTAGGGGTGGGGGTAGAATGTGACACAAACTGGGTCAATCACAGTCCTGGCCTTAGATGGTTTTTATGTGGAAACAAAGGGGAGCTGCTGCTTCTCAGGTGGGAAAATTTGGGAATCACAGGCTGGAGCTATCAGTGGCTATTGTTGCTGCTCACAGAGAAAGTCAGCCTGAGAGAAGCAGAACAGAGAGACCAGATAGCACTGTGGGCTCCAATTCCAGGGCCTTGAGGTCGGCCATACTCTGCTCTTTCCATAGCTTGCTTGTATTTGCCAATAAATTCCCTTTTGGTAAGCTAGGCAGAGTTGGGCTTCTGTCACTTGCCATCAAAACATGTCTTAATTACTCCTTCTGCATTGTTCTCCATCTCCAGAACACCTAACAAGAAAAAAGGTCTAAGACTTCACCAAGAGTTACACAATGAATGTGACTTTTATTTTACATATAAATTTTGACTCTAAAGGAGTTTGAACACTTAACCTGCTATAAAGTGTAAAAGTGTATAACCTGCTAGATGGAAACATCTTCAAAGTATCTTGGACAACTGTCTTGAAATTAACTTAACACAGAGAAACAGACTTAGACTGGAAGATTAGCTCCCAAACCATTTTGTTGTACAAATATGGGATCTGTTGCAAAGAGCCAAAGACCACCTACCCCTTTCAGTAGTGCAGCTTTCTGTTCCTGCCTTCTAATTTCAAATGCCCTCCACTTGCTACTATCTTGCTACTTCTGCACCTCCATACATACAAACACGTTTCAGTGTCTGCCTTTTCATAGCAGCCTAGGCGAACCCTCTTTTCCTCCTGGCCATCTGTGCAGCCACATCAGCTGGACCTCTACCTCTTGTTTCTTAGGTTCCTCCCAACTAAGAGAATACCTGGCGTTGGCAATAAAAAAAGCACATTTTGAGAGCTGTTAGACGGGAGGACTTCCAATATTCCTATCAACATTGTTATCTCTGCATAATGGCATCATTTTTCTTTCTCTGCATTCTGTGTCTTTTTTGGTAACTAAAGGGGCATATTTTGGAAGTTGTCTCCCCTTCTGATCCTTCAGTTATATAAAACAAAACAGTACATGAACATCAACCAAGAATACTGTTTTTTCAGCTGCTTTTCCTTAACCTTGAGATTCCTGAATTGAAATGGGGAAGGGCGAATAATTAGATCTGATGCTTGAGAAATTGATTTCTAATAGTTTTGAGGTTGAGAGTATTTGTCATTTCACCCTCTAGTCAAGTGTTTCTTTCATGCTTTGCTCTACAAAGACAAGGGTTCTTGGGAGGCAAATCTGTTTGAAATTATTCAGCTCAGAGACTGACACTGTAAAATTAGAAAGAAAGAGGTCAAATAACCTTATGGCAAAAGTGTCAGTGGATTTCCAGAGTAAAGTGTGCTCCCAGCATCCTGTAGAGGTTTTAAGAGGGCCACACACATCAAAAAGACAAAAAGAACTTTAAAAAATGAACAGTAGGATTTTTCCTTGCAGTAGAAGACATCCAAGTCCCAATCATTTTCCCTCTCTCTCTCTCTCTCTCACTCTCTCTTTTGCCTTGACCTTCAGCTGCTAACATTGAAACTACTGCAGACTTGGTGGAGTTTAGAATCTCCATTAATATTTACATAGCTTGCCACCCAGCCTATAACTCACCCTGCTGCTACAGAATGATAAATTCATTTGTCTCCACTGAGGCCTGAGAAGTATTATTTCACTGGGGAATAAGCTTAATTTTTGCCATACACATGATGTGATGATCATGTCTGGCTTATTAGTCTGCCTATCTCTTGAGGCTATTTTATGGTAAAAATGTATTCAATAAAACCTTGGAACGACCAGATTATATAGCTTTTTCCAAAAGTCTTATTTCCTTAGTAGCTGTTAATATCACTAAAGTGCAAGTAGGCACAGGGCCAACAAGGAACAAGAGGTAACCGTTCTGCAAATGTGCCATGAACACAGGGCCCCCTCTAAATAAAGAATGCACTCAGCAGCAGCTAGATGTAGAAAAGCATGTCCTCTTTGCAGCCATCCATGCCAATAAGTTTGTTTTGTCCTTCACTGGGGAAAAAAAATGAGTTAACACGGGTTGTTTTGATCATTTTGTTTAAAAATAAACAAATTGGAATCCACCTTGGTTTTAAAACCAAAGTCTACATGGAAGTTAAACCAGATGATTTCTAAGGGCTCTTCCAGATTTAAAATTCAAAAGTAACACAATGAAATGAAAGTCCTCTATGTGCAATAGATGACTGCAACAGGAATCCAGAAAAGACAAGAAAAGTATGGCCAGGTGTCATCAAATTTCCATACTTTTCTTGTCCTTTTGGGATCTTTTTCCTTGTGATGAGAACTTTAATATTTACTCTCTCAGCAATTTGCAAATATACCATATAATATTATTAACTGTAGTCATCATACTGTACATTACATCCCCATGATTTATTTTGTAACTGGACTTTGTTCATCCATTTCACCCACTCCACCTCTAGCAACCACCAAACTGTCCTCTATAAATAGGAGTTTGGGGTTTTTTTGGGTTTTTTTTTTTTTTTTGGTTTTTTAATATTCCACGTATAAGTGAGACCAAACAGTATCTTCCTTTTTCTGATTTATTTCACTTAGCATAATGCCCTTAAGGTCTATCCATGTTGTCGCAAATGGCAATATTTCATTTTTTATGACTAAATAATATTCCATTGTATATATACACCACATCTCTATTCATCCATCAATAGACACATCATTTCCATGCCTTAGCTACTGTAAACAGTGATGCAGTGAACATGGAGATGCATATATCTTTTCAAGTTGGTGTTTTCATTTTCTTCAAGTAAATACTCAGGAGAGGAATTGCTGGATCATATGGTAGTCCCATTTTTTAACTTTTCAGTAATTTCCATACTGTTTTCCATAATGGCTGCTCTAATTTTCATTCTCACCAACAGTGAACAGGGGTTCCCTTTTGTTCACATGTCTCCAATGCTTGCAATTTGTTGTCTTTTTGATAATACCCATTGACAAGTGTGAGGTGATATCTCATTGTGGTTTTGATTTGCATTTTCCCTGAGGATGAGTGATGTTGAATATCTTTTCATGTGCTTGTTGGCCATTTGTCTTCTTTGGGAAAATGTCTACTCAGATCTTCTGTCCATTTGTTAACTGTGAATTGTTTGGTTTTACTGCTATTGAGTTGTATGAGTTCTTTTTATATTTTGGATATTACCCTCTTATCAGATAAATGATTTGTAAATATTTTCTCCCAGGTGATTTTAAAATGCATCCATAGTTGAAAACTACCAGTCTAAATGGTAAGGATGAAAGTAGACTAGGAGTAAATAAACAGAATATGAAGAAGGCATATGGAGCTTTTGCAAGTTTCAAAAATCCCAGATAGAGTTTCCAGATAACTTCAACAATGACAGAAAATATACTAGATAAAATTTTGTGCAACCAAAAGAAAAAAATTACATGATGTTCAGTTAATAGGTACAATGGCTATTTTTCTTTTATCACTTGTTATATGTTACAGATCAAGTGTGGGGTTTTTTTGTTTGTTTGTTGGTTTGTTTGTCTTTTTGCCTTTTTCTAGGGCCGCTCCCACGGCATATGGAGGTTCCCAGGCTAGGGGTCTAATCGGAGCTGTAGCCGCCGGCCTACACCAGAGCCACAGCAACGCCAGATCCAAGGCTAGTCTGCAACCTACACCACAGCTCACGGCAACGCCAGAACATTAACCTACTGAGCAAGGCCAGGGATCGAACACGCAACCCCACAGTTCCTAGTCAGATTCGTTAACCACTGAGCCATGATGGGAACTCCTAGTGCAGGATTTTTGAAACAATCTTTTTCTTTCAAAGAAAAAAGAAGAAAGTTTACCTCTAAATGACTCAAATGCCAGTCTTTCAGGTTCACATGTCCATGTATTATCCATAGCACTAATAAAACCATTACTAACAATATTAGTAGCTAATATTTATTGAGCATTTACTATGAGCTAGGCATTGTGCTGAGTAATATGTGATCATAACCTCACTTAGTCCCTACAGTAACTCTGTCAGATAGTTACTAATATTATCAACCTTCCGCAGAGGAGGAAAATGAAGCTCACAGAGATGAGGTCAACTTACCAAGAATATGCAAATATTGATGTATGTGCAAATTTGATATATTTGATAAATATATCAAAGAAATAGATCATCAAGAGGAACTTAGATTTTTCTGAGTCCAAAACCTACTATTTTGACTACTACACAAAAACCAACTCAGCAAAATTTCTTTCCATCTATCATTTTACTGAATAACTATAATAGAATAAAGAACCGGTTTTAATCTGAAGCAGAACTTATTTGATGGAAAAAACAAGTCTACTTATCAAGAAATGCTATTTCTTCATGGAAAATAAATATCATGTCCAAAGCATCACCACTGATATAAAAAGAATTTGCCAAGAGAGAGAGAGATTTTTCTTTCCCAACCCTCAACAGTGACAATAGAATATGTGTATAAGTTCACAATTAGCCCAACTCAGAGTCAACTATTGTTTACAACTTAGTGCCGCAAAAGTCAATTTATTGGCAATATTAGCCAGCTCTTCTGCACTTCAAGAGTAACTTCCAAAAAGAAAATTTTACATATTTAAATTTTTGGAATATTTGGAATTAAATAAAATTTGGAAATTTATTACTCAACATGGGTAATCTCTTTGGGGGTAAATTGCCAAGTACCTCTTATATTAAAACAGCACTTGGTAAATTATAACACATATATCCAACATGTCTGTGGAGTGGTACACTTTTTTATTCATAGATAAAACTTGTGAGAAATCAGAATGTTGGAGTTCCCGTCATTGTGCAGCAGAAATGAATCCGACTAGGGACCATGAGGTGGTGGGTTCAATCCCTGGCCTCTTTCAGTGGGTTACGGATCAGGCATTGCCGTGAGCTGTGGTGTAGGCTGCAGACATGGCTCAGATCCTGCATTGCTGTGGCTGGCTGTGGTATAGGCCAGCAGCTATAGCTCTGACTGGACCCCTAGCCGGGGACCCTCCATATGCCATGGGTGAGGTCCTAAAAAGAAAAAAAAAAATCGTAATGTTGCCAATAATCTTGCTGTGCCAAATTCCATGGAGAAACCCGAACTGTTGTGCCAGTAAAATTCCCATTTCCTTTTCCCAGGAGTGAACAGGCACAGTAGTGAACAGCATGGGCCCAGAAGATGAGTGAGAATATTTATAGATAGGTCGGTGATGGTGCTACTCCAGTTCAGACTCTCCACAGGTCTGTAATCAAATTTTATTCAATAGGCATATAACCTATAAAATCCAGGGGACCCATGTGGTCCAAGCTTAGAGTAACATTACATTCAAGAAAATAAAGTCCAAATACCAAAAGTGATGTTTAAAATAACAAATAATTTACTCTCATTTCTGGAAAACTCCATTCATAACCTGCAACAATAGACTTTAAATTTTATTCCTTCTCTTTCCCATTTCTCTAGGGCCTAGGACTATTCCCAGAGACTAAGAATCAGTAAATTTTCCAAAACTCTCTATTGAAACTCAGTCATGAATGGTAGGTTGCATTGTTGATACACTTTTTTTCGTTTCTGATTCTTCCTCTGTGAGAAGTATATATTTCCTTTCCCATCCCATTAATGTTGGCTTTAGCCGAATGACTTGCTTTGACCAATGGAATGAGGGCAAACAATATATCCTACAAGCCCAAACAAAGCAGAGGCTTTAAATGTACTTGCAGGGTTTAACTTGGTTTCTTGGGCTCACCTCTGCCTGCCTTCTGCCAGGAGAAGAAAAAGTGCGAGTCATTCTGACAGGAGAGGTGCATGGAACATTTAGGAACTTGACCCCCAGCCAGAACAAAGCCACCAGAGCTGACCACAAACCTGTGAGTGAGAAATTCATTTTTTGGTTTTGTAAGATGCTGAGGCTTGGTGTTTTTGCAAAAACTAATACACAATGTGACTTTTCTCCTTTCCTTCTGCTATCCCTATAAGTAAATATTCCACCTCTTCAGAAAGGAGTAGGGTAGAGAAATCGGAATAAGCAATATAAGATTAATTTGACTGAGAGTAAAAAATGGTATTGCTCAGATAATGATTGGGACAATGACACCGTATAACATCAAAGAGGGCAGCCTCTAAGACAGACGTAAAATCGATACAGCCATCAGTAAACCTCATGGTCAGCAAAGGGAAAAGAGAGCCAGTATCACCCAGTGTTTAACTAGAGGACTGTAATTGTCTCAAAGAAAAAATATAAGCCACCTTAGCTTACTTGCAAGGAAGAAGGCGTATATGGGGTTTGGTACAAGGAATTACGCTCGTAGAAATGTAAACCAGACAAACCTTGGACTACTGTCCCTATCTATCTGATTGTACTCTAGCCTGCACTGGCCAGAGAACCCTGTGTTGCCGTGGTCATGGCATTAAAAAGAAATGCTGATATTATCTCTTGCGTGAAACTAAATGCATAATTCAGAGATTGTTCCGTATTAACTAAGCCAATATATTTGCACGCCAGCAGCCTTCACACTTCCTTCCAGCTCTGTGACAGACCAAGGACTTGGGTATTAATATAGATTTTGTTCCATGAGTAGTCTAGCCCTTAATACATGTGCTTCTTTTGGTAAATAATATTTTGGATATTATCTTGCTAATAACGTCTTTAACTGAATTACGAACTAGGATATTAGAAATCACCTGGAGCTGAAAACGGGTCTCTACCTCCAGACAGATGGAGCATCATAAACCTTGATGAGTCAAGTAATCACCTGAAAGGCCAAAGCATCCTCGCTGATTGAAGTCAGATGAGTTCCGAGACTAGACTGACCTTTGATCAGATACAGTGTGAATAAGCCTGAATATCTCTCAGGTTCCTAAAGGTCAGAGTAAATATGGGCCGAGGATAAAGAAGCCCTCGCTGTTGTTTCTTAAATTGATCAGTCTGAGAAAAGTATGAGCCTTCTCTTTGCTAGTGTTTCCCATGCTAATGCCACCAAAGAACTCAAAGCCATAACAAAAACTAAACCAAGCGCCTTTTTGCAAGCACCATATCCCCCTGCTGCTGTCTCGAGAAGTGAGAAGCTCTGTGTAATTGCTTCAGCTTTGTTTTTTTGTTGTTGTTTTTTTGGGGGGTTTTTTGTTTGTTTTTTACTCATTTCTTCTTCAAAATACCCTGTTTTTCTAAAAAATTAATATAACAAGTCGTTTTTCATCCACGTAAAATCACCAATATGAGACAATGCTTTGTACAGAGCTGATGAGGCAATTGTAAGAGATGAGGGATGAATTCTAACATTTATGCCCTGCCCAGAATGACTAAGATTTATAACTGTAAACCTGCAAAGCTCTGGCTTAGGTATGCAAATATGGGGCCAATTAGTGATTCACCTGCAACTGCTAATTAAAAGGTCTGGGGTGATGGATTGCCACTAACTGGGTAGACTGGGGCCGGCTGTCCAGCATCATCTATTCTCGCACAAAGGACACCCCAAGGAGAGAATATCTGAAGATTAGCTCCCTAAAGAGCCATCCGAATTTTATATCTACTAATTTGGAAGAAAAAAAATAAGCTGTGTGGGAAAATGTAATTATAATGTAGCTAGAAAATAAAAACAGGCAAAGCAAACCAAGTATTGTTGCATCATTAAAAGAGAAAATAACCCTTCTGGGTAATTTTCCCATGGAATTCAGAACAACAGAAAAAAAAAAAATTGGAAAAAGGTTTGGAAGAAACCACATGTGATTCTTTCCCCTCCAATTACAACAAATTTCCACAGTTTTCAACTCAGCAAAATGCCTGAACCAAAGCTTGGCAAATAATAGAGAATAAAATTGTTAATAAAATAAAAAATTCAAGTCCAAGCCTTCCAGACAGCTAGGTTAAATAGGTTCTCATATTACTTAAACTAAGTTTGGAGATATTTATTCAATAGCTGACTTCCAGTTTCAGCTGAAACAATCTAATTAAAATTCAGATTAAAAAAGCGAAACAAAAAAAAACCCACCCTGCTTCTCAGAGTCCACAAGCAGCTGGGTCTACAGACCTCCAGTTCCCTCTAGCATCAAGTGCTAGGATATCTCTTCCATTGTCAGCCCTTTGGCTCAGTTACAGACCTACAGTACCAAACCATTGCTGTGGCCACAGTGCTTTATGATCTACTATGCCTCAAACCCACACCTCTTCATGATTCTCATGCCTTAGCCCAAAGCACAACCACGGCATCAGCTACTTGGACCAAGGGCCAGGCCTGTGGCCACAAAGATCTTGCCTTCAAAGGGCTGCTGAATGCAGTGTCTTGTTTGGTTAGAGGTTTCTCTCCCACGCAGCCCTGGTGTGTTTGGGAAGTACCAAGGTTCCTGCTGAATGGCTTCCGGCACAGGGCATCCTGGAGACATGGGGAGCCTAATGAGGTGTCACATAAAAATATCCTCTAATGAAGTGACCTCAGAGGAGAAACAGCAGGTGGGCAATGTCAGTGCACTACTGGCAGGAAAATCTAGTGATGCTCATTAGGTTTACCTCATCAGTAAATATTACTGCCTTGGAGAAAGAAGAAATGAATACCCGTTAGCCAAGGTATGTTGAAATCCTGGACTTTCGGCTCACAGCTATACGACCCTGAGGTCCCTTCTTGCTCCACTTTGTTTATAGTCTCTTATGTTCAACTCATATGCTATTTAGTTTTAGCCTCATTAAGTACTTGTATTTATCTTAAAAATATGTCCTATCTTCCTGGAACACATATGTTTAAATATTTGCTGAGTGCCTACTATGTGTCAGGTGTTTCTTTCTGCATTACCTCCCTGAATCCTTCCACTAGCCAGAAGACACTGTGACCTGCACTAAGTCATTAAGTGATCAGGTAGTTGATCAGGCATTCAAGCTCCAGACCTAACTCTTTCCCTTCCATTGGAGCTGTCACCCACTATTTGGAGAGTCATCTTCTCCCCTGGCCTTGTCTTCTACTACTTTTCATTTGAATGTGCTCCCTATTCTTATTGAAATTACCTTCTTGTGACTTTTACTGGTTTATCCCTGCATTCCTCATGCTTCTGTTTTCTCTCTTTTCCCCAGTTCTCTACAATTCTTTCTCTACACTCTCTTTACCCTTTCACTTGCAACAGCTTTCCTCCTGATGTTGGGAACCCTAAACCCTCACCTTATCAATAATATTAGGCAAAGACATGTGGACTGCCCACACTGTCTGCCAACACTGCCTATATTTAAAGAAACTGAGTAAGGGAGAAGTTAGGCAATAAATTCAAGGACCCACTGCTAGAAGGAAGTTAGATTCAGTCTAGAAACTAATCTTCATTCTTAGCGTTATTTCTAACTCTGAACTTTCCTCTCATGCTCCTTGATCATAATCACTTTTCATCAATGGCTAATGTTCTTGTACTCCTCCAACCCTACTTCTGCCATATTGTCCAACATTTTCAACACAGATTCTTCACATGTGAGTGTATTAGACCAGAGACCTTGGTTTATTGTCTTTGTGTTTCTAGCACTTGGCACTGAGTTGGAGCTCCATAAGTGATTATTGAATGAGTGGATACTGTTTGTTCTAGCTTTCTTCACAGGTCCAAGCACACATCTTCCCCATTCTAACCTACATTATCCTAAAGTTCTCCCTGACTGGAATGCTTCTCCCCAAACCCGCCATTCTTATGGTATATTTTACCTGAGCTTAAAGGAAAAGCTCAAGACTGTTCCATCATGAAACATTCACTAAGCACTTTAATTTACCAGGATTTTCTCATCCCTGGTCCCCTATAGAAATTACCGTCTCCACAAATAACCTTATTTAGAGTTTGATTATATATCATTTTGCTCCATTCATGTTATTTTTGTCACAAGATCTTTGAGAATTAGTACCAATTCCTGTGTTAAAATATCTGCTTATTTCTAGAGTTTTATAGCTCACAAAGTGCTTTGCTCACACAATGTTTTCTCTTTTTTAATCCTCTCAACAACCCTAGAATGCATCTGCCCAATGTGTGAGCCTGAGAATCAATCTCTTCCTTCATCTTGCTGCCACTCTGCCATTTGGTGATCAATACTAATGCACATATCCACGGACTGAAGAACTGATACATACATTTGGTAGCAGTTCACATTTTCTCTTTAACCGTATGCTTTTTGAAGGGTAACAGAATATGCCACCCCAAAATATGCCTCTTTGGCATGAGGATCATTTTGAGCTGCAGACATAAGGGAAGCTCTGAAAACGGAGAAGTTACCCTTTTTTAAGGGGAATTTACATTAGAAAGGGAACCTGGACCAAGAAGAGAACTATTACCAAAGGGACTATTCATCTGAGAGACTTATCTAAAGGGCAGGGCAACTTTTTGTTTGTTTCTTGTTTTGCTTTTAATGAGATATAACTGACATATAACAGTATACCAGTTTTAGGTGTACCACATAATGACTCAATATCTGTATATATTGAGAAATAATAACCACAATAAGGCTAGTTAACATCCAACATCTCACATAGTTATTTTTTATTTATTTATTTTTTTTTTTGCTGTGATAACTTTGATCTACTCTAGGCAATCTCCTCTTCTCATCTTCCTCAGATCCTATCCCTCTCCTTGGCTCAGGATAGTTTATGAGCCTCAATCTTTGGACTCCCTTTTGAGTCCCATATCTTTGTGGGGCTCCTATATGTACCTATGTCATTAAAATTATTTTTTGTTTGTTTCTCCTGTGAGTCTGTCTCTTTTAACAGGAGCTCCTAGAAAAGAATAATGAAGGGTAGGGGGAAAATTATTTTTCCTCCCCAACAATTTTGACATTTATGTCTCACCACTTTCCTAATCTGCATTTTTCACTTTTCATCCTTCATTTAATCTTAAATCTCTATATCCTTTTATCCCTGTCACAGTAAATTAAGTGCATAATAAGGGCTCTGAACTTCTATAACTTGGCCTTTAGATCATAAATTCACTACACAGTTAGAATTTTAGGGTGACTAAAGCTACATTACCATGTATCTACTGTCAAGTGGATTTAGCACTTGTCACATATGTTGCCTTAGATTATCCTAGGACCACTTGAGGAAGTTAAAGGTACTGGTGCTTGTTCTACCAAAAAGATAAACTAGTATGAAACAGATCGACGGGAATTCATTCCCAGGTCAGTATGTTTTTTCCTGTGTTTTGAAAGAGCTTGGGTGACAGAAGTTCAAAAGGAACTCAAAGGAGATTCTCCTAAAAAAGTTTTTGAAGACATTTTGCCTGTTGGCATCTACCAGAGTCAATACCCAAAATGATCCTGAATTTAAGGAGCTCTTTTCTTGGGCTGACTAAATACACACCAACATCCTCATCCTGTCAGGGAATTATTGTTTGGGATAAGAGCTTTACATTTCAAAATTTTTACCCCATTATTCACTAAGTATATGCTCAGACAAAAAATTTTGGTCTACTTGTACTTTTTATAACATTTACTTCTATGACTATTGTAACATGTAGTCACCACAAGTATTTCTTGTTTTGGGACAGGTTCAGGCAGCTGAAGAGAACAAAAGCATTTAGGTTTTTTAAAAATGAAATCCTGAAACTATTCTGAATAATACTATAATATAATAATGCATATATATCATTATACATTTGTCAAAAATCCATGGAACACACAATGACAAAAATAAACCCTCGTGTAAACTATGGACTTTGGGTGATTTAATGACGTATCATCATGTCATAGATAATAACATATCAATATAGGTTCATCAAGTGTAACAAATGTACCACCGTGATGCAAAATGTTTAGCTGGGGAGGCTGTATGTATCTGGGGGTAGGGGTTATATGGAAATCTTTTACTTTCCATTCAATTTTTTTGTGAAGCTAAAACTGCTCTAAAAAAGTACAGTCTATTAAAAAATGAAATCCAACTTCTTTTAATATACATATACACATGCACACATTCTAGAAAACTTTTTTTGTTTGCTGAGATGTCAGAAATATTCATCTTTGATTACAAAGTGATTTTACTTTGACATCATGACATTTCAATAAAGAGAAAACAATGAAAAGCAGGCTCCAAAAAAGACATCAAGAGATCCACTTAAAGAATTAAGCCTGATTTCCAATAACTGTGGGAAAACCTCAACAGAAATTCAGCCAGCATATTGTCAATTTTTAATTTAACAAATATATCTTCAAGATTTACTAGGTAGAAGAGATGAGTAGTAGGAATTGATACTTGCACAGCCTTTTTCAATCTTTGGCTGTAACCATCCTTTAGGAAAGAATGCTTTCTTTTATTTTCTGCCTTTGATCCATACAGGCCAGGCTTACAACCTGTCAGCAACCTCTTCCATGAAACCAGAAAGAGAAAAACTTCTGTCGATAAACAGCTCGCACACTTGTCTACAGCATCAGGGCAGCTTCTTTCCCAGGTTCTTTGCAGACATAAAGGACCATGCTTTATCATGGGCAGTTCCAATAAAGTAGCTGCAACCAATTTATTAGAAGATAGCTAGACAGTAATCCAGACAGAACTGTTTCTCTGCTGTTATTATATCTCCCTCATCACTGGCTTTCTGAAGCTCCCAAAGGTCTCATTTTTCAAGATATTTGTCTACTTCCAAATAACCTTAGTAAAAGATTCTAGTGATAAATACATAATGACTGAACCAAGTCTTTCTTAACTTATTTATTCATACTGAATTAATTATTAATTTTCCAGACATACACTTCCTGGGACCTCATTACATATTCTTTCGGCTCCAGATGGTCAAGGGCTCAAATCTGCATTATCTTTGGAATTACCACCCATAAGAGAGAAAGAAGAATGGCCAGAAACCTGCTATTCTAAGAAAAGGTCCAGAAGCTATCTCTTATCCCAAATCCCCAAAGAAGGTGAAAGTTGGAAAAACCTGCTATTCTAAGAAAAGGTCCAGAAGCTATCTCTTATCCCAAATCCCCAAAGAAGGTGAAAGTGGGGAAAAAAAAAAAAAGTACCTAAGCCAAAATCCATCCCTGTAAGTACAATAAATCTCTTATAAGCTCTTATAAAAAGGCCCAATCTTGTTTATCTTTTTTTTTTTTTTTTTTTTTTTTTGCATTTTAGGGCCGCACCCATGGCATATGGAGGTTATCAGCCTAGGGGTCGAATCGGAGTTACAGCTGCCAGCCTACACCACAGCCACAGCAATGTAGGATCGGAGTCACGTCTGTGACCTACACCACAGCTTCTGGCAATCCTGAATCCTTAACCCACTGAGTGAGGCCAGGAATCAAACCTATGTCCTCATGGATGCTAGTCAGATTCACTAACGGCTGAGGCACTACAGGAACACCTCTTGTTTCTATTTTCTATGGAAACAAGAACTCCTTTGCCCATCAAATGAGAGGAAAGATTTTCATCTTATTGTAGTGGTAACAAGCCTTGCTCTTAGGCTGGGAGATTATTTAGAATTTACGCTCAGAATTATTCTAATATTTTGCTCCTGTATATCTGAACAGAAAGAGAAAGCCTAGGGATAAGAAATAATTAGACAGCAAAGAGTATTGAGCTTCTTTGATAGGAACCATATAACTTTTCTCCTCTTTTCCCCTGATCACCACATCTTTGTTTCAGGAGTTAGACATAAAAAATCAGAATACAGTCTCATGTGAAGCACTTTTTGTGACTTCTAATGATTCCTAGTAGATCCTAATACGTTAGGAAAAGTGATTATAGCTGCTGGGCCTTCATTCTGTCAAAAACCTTTCCCCCAGTCCTTAGTGAATTTGGCTTTTTTCTAGACCACATTCAACATTTATCCAATTAACTAAGTCTTTAAAATGTCCCAAATGCCCAGGGGGAAGTGAATGGGGGGGTAGATGAAATAAGATTGGCCATAAATTAAAAATTGTTGAATCTGAGTGATGAAAATTTATCACACTATTCACCCTACGTTTGTATTTTTGAAAATTTTCCTAGTAAATTTTCCATAATAAAAAATTTTACCCTCTGTCATCTCAGTAAAGTGAAGTATTTTAAATAAGTTCTGAAAAATATCTCTCAGAAAACACTAAATTGTCTCTAAGCATTTTACCAGAGTCCTTCCTTGTCCCTTACTGCAAGTAATTCAGTTTACATGGTTTCCTCACGTCCACTCTACTCTTCTCTTGCACTTAAAAAACATAATCAGTTGTTTTAACTAGTCTGTTGTAAAGTACAGAGTTCCCATTGTGGCTCAGAGGAAACGATTTGGACTAGGAACCATGAGGTTGCGGGTTCAATCCCTGGCCTCGCTCAGTGGGTTAAGGATCCGGCGTTGCCCTGGGCTGTGGTGTAGGTCACAGACATGGCTCAGATCTGCTGTTGCTGTGGCTCTGGTGTAGGCCAGCAGCAATAGCTCCAATTAGACCCCTAGCCTGGGAACCTCTGTATGCTACAGGTGCAGCCCTAAAAAAAGACATAAATAAATAAATAAAGTATTAGTTCTAAGCCTCCCAATACTGGGTGCACTGTTAAAGAGGCTAGGAAAAGCAAACCCTAAAATAGTGGCTTGCCAACTGACAAATTAGTTGGGGAGATGATTTGTGGGCATGTCTTCTCTAACCCCTATGTCGCAGATGCTGTTGGTGCCCTGCCCAGAACCCCTTTGCCAGCCAGGACATCACCACTTAGCTTTGAGAGTGATGGCCAGGGGAATGCTGGCAAATATTTAACAACTGGCTCTTGGTGAGGGGTATAAAGGTCTTGATTTCAAGATGCAAATGCTCCCATCAGGGCTGATTCCAAACCACAGGATGAGGTCACTGGGGAGTTGGGAAGCAATGCACTTGTGAGCTCTTGTGAGCTGCACTGCCTACACACATCTGTTCCTTTCTCTGGGGAATTGCCCCCATCTTTCCTTCCCACTCCCACTGAAGGTCACCTCTCAGGCTTCATGCAGGAATAGCCTGCAGACAATGACTTGCCTCAAGGGCAATCAATTCTGTGATTTATTCATCACTCCCATAAATCAGATTATGTTCCTTGAGTTCATGTCATTGTTCAGCTCTTTCCCTTTTCCTATCCTGTTCCCTCACTTATTAGCTGGATTTTGTTGTTGTTTGTTTGGGGTTTTTTTGGCTGCACTGCAACACATGGAGCTCCTGGGCCAGGCATCAGACCTGAGCCAAGCTGCAAACTAAGCCACAGCTGCGGCAACACTGATCCTTAAGCCACTGTGCTGGGTGGGCCGGAAATGGAATCTACGTGCCAGCACTCATAAGACACTGCTGATCTCATTGTGCCATGGTTGGGGGGGGGGGCTCCAGCAAGTTTTTTTCTTTAAAGAGCATGACCTCAGTAAATTATATACAGCAGAATACTTACCTCAGGCTCTGCTTCTAGGAAAGCCAACCTAAGGTACTTGCATAACATACTCCGAGGGTTAAGCTTTCCCAAGCTTTCCCTCCAATGCACCTTTAATGAAATGAGGAATAACTGTATTTCCAGGAGATCTAGAAGTGTAACCCAAAGCAGGCAACTACAAACCTCATATTTTTGAAATCTTCTATTTCACAATAAAAACATATGTAAAAATTTAAACTGTATTTCGTAATATTTGTGTTTAACATTAAAAATGTCTTCCTTTTTTCCAGAATCCTTGAGTAGAATCAGTGCTCTAATGCTCCAAGGTAATGGTCCCATAGCTGTTCCCATCCCTGAAAGCATGCATGTCTTAATCTGGGAATTCTGAACACAAGAGTGCAGGGAGTCTATTCAGACCCTGAATGCTCAGCCTCCAACTCTAGAATGTGCAGTGTGCTTTGCCAATCCTTTAAAGACTGTCTCTTCAGCACTACAAGCTCTTAACAGACCTGCCCAAACAGACTGTCAGTAGATCCCAGTTTCTTCTTCAGTTTAATCAGGAAGGAAAGAAGGGAAAGGGGAGAATGGCAGGAATCCAGTCATTGTTAGATGGATCTTCAAGCATTCTTTCTAGTCTTCTGTTTTATGGATGTGAAAACTGAGAATCGAGGCATAAAAGTAATTTGCTGAAGACAAGAAATCAGTAAAGGCTGGAAACAAATATGCTATATCTCTGGATTTCCAGGCCAGAGATCTCTCTGCTTGCCCATGTGGCTGCCCAGATTTTGAGGACAACTTTAGTTGGTATCAGTAGAGGAACAGAAAAATCTGAAGTCTGTGGTCACTCAGTAAAATGTCTCCCCTGAGACCCCAGGGTGGGGTGGTGGTTTATTGAGCAAGGCAGCCTTCAGACTCCATGTGTTTCCAAGTGAGAGTCAGAGACTGCCTCTTCATCCAAAAGGAGATCTAAGTGAGAAGAGTCTCGTACTTCCCAGCTGGAGTCCCTTGATAATAGATGGTCTGAGAATGCCCTCTGGTGACTTTCTGCTGTGAGTTCAGGCAATTTAGAGAGGAGGTGGCTGTGGAAAAGGGTGAAGAGAAGCTGGGCTCCTGGAAATGGTTTTATCCTCCAACAAATGTGGTGTGGGTGTTCTGTCAGCAAACTGTGGCAGGATCCAACCAGGAAGTAGGGTAAATACATAATACATGGTTACGCCTCTGTGGTGTTTGTCTTCTGTTCTCTAACAACGACTACAATTCTTTTTAATTGCACAATTACTTCAATATTGCTGAACTTGTATTATATTAATACAAGGCATAGAAACAATAACAAATTGGTAGGCATAAAAATCTCTAGCACAATTTTAATTTGGGCATATCCTTCTCTGGTTCACTGTATAATATGATCACCATTTCTCAAGAAAATGAATAAAAGCCTACCCCTGGGTCTTCAGAATAGAGTCTGTCTTCTCAAGGCCACTGCCAATTCATTTTTGATGATATACATTTGAGAAAAAGAAGATTGATACTTGTGCTCCAGGATATACCCCTGAAGAAGTTGGAAGGAGCACTGAAGTGAAGTAATGGGAAGAAAGGAGACACAAATGCAATTAAAGTTTTTCTAAGACTATGACCTAGATGTGTTTGACTCTTTTAAACCTTATACGGATCCAAAATAAAAAACATTAGGGTTGGAAAGGAAAGCATCTATTTCAACATTCCCTCACACCAGGACTAGTAATAGCAATAATTGTCATTTGTCGAATATTTGCTAGGTACCAGGTAATGTGCTAAGCGCTTCACGTACACTAATTTAAGTCCTCAAATCCACCATAAGAAAAAGAAACTATTATTTTATAGGTGAGAACTCTGATGCATGGAGATATTAAATAAATCGCCCATGGTCTCAAAACCACTAGCAAAACCAGTACTCAAACATTAACTAGATCATCAAGCCTCAAGCCCATACTTTTAGCCATCCTGGTGTATGACCTCTACGACTCTCCTAAACAGCTGTCCTGTTCTCTCTCCTTGAATTTAGTCAATAATGAGCACATAATTCCATTATCTATATAATAAGCTCTATATTGTTCTATATTGCTTAAAGGACCTCTGTTGCCCCATGATTTGTACCCTTCAGTCTTATTCTGTCTTTTGGAACTATATAAAAGGCTAATCCAAGTTCCACTTGACATGCCTTTAAATATTTAAAACCAAGTATTAGGTCACCAGCCCCATCTCCTAGCCTTCTTTCCTCCAACCTAGCCATCCCCAAGTCCTCCAACTCTTACTTGTATAAGTAGTTTTCCAGGCTTTTTGCTACTGGAGTTCACTCCAGCTTTTTAATCACCTCTCCCCACAAAATAAAAATATAATGTCTAATGCTGAACACTCTCAATGCATTCTGACTATGGCAGAGCATAGTGGGTCTATAACTTCCTTGCTGTTGAAGCTGTATTTCTAATCAAAGACAGCTGATTCTCACAGCAGGCTACACCCCATTGAGTCTCAGATAGAGCTCAGTCAGCCAGATTCCTCAGGCTTTCTCATCCAGAGAGTGAGAGCTCTCTCGGCCCACGAATTTGAAGAATTTATTTATTTTAAACTTCACATTGTCCCTTTTCTCATTTCTTAATGTTTCCTCTCTACTGAAATCATCCAAATCTCAGATCAAGATGTTGAAAAGATGAGGTCCACAAATAGAGCCCAGCAGCCTTCCTCCCAAATGCCCTTTGCATATCACCATCAACTGGGCACGAAGCCTCCTAGTTCAACTACTACCCAGCTCATATATCTTCATCTTTCCCATAAGAACATCACAAGAGACTCTATCAAAGGCCTTCCTGAAATCCAGACACATTTTGTCTGTGGCATTTCCCCTCCTCACCAGTCTCCCCACTCTATCGAAAAAGGAAATGAGGTTAGTTGGGCATATCTTATTTTTAAGCAAACCCACATTTACTGAATCCATATTTATATGTACCAACTGGCTCAATGGGATTTTTTTCACAAAATGGAAAATTCCTCCAAGAAATCGAATTTTGAACAGATCTGAAGAAAGAGTCTAAATTTTAGCTATGTTTTTTTTCACCTTTAAAAGAACTTGACAAAAATATATTTTCAGGACCATCAAGGCCATCAGAGAGCTCAGCACTGATGAGAATGCAACCACTTAAATCCCACACTCCCAAACTACAACTGAACTTCAAAACTACATTAACTGGGATCGGAACATTTTCTGAATCATGCTGTCACCAGAGAAATGTCTCTCCAAAACAGTTTGATCCCTGGGTTGAGTTCTGCAATCAGTACATATTAAGTTCCACTTTCTAGGACTTGTAGAGCTGTCATTCTGGACAATGAAAGTTGTGCTGGCACTGAAAGATTTCTATGTCATACACAAAGATTCCACTGAGGGTGAGAAATGTTGACAGATAAGCAAATTACTAAATGACAGAGTGAGCTTTGCCTGTTGTATGCATTGAAGCAATGGCTGGAAATGCTTCTGACCGTGTCCAGAGAGCCAGGCAAACACTCACATTTAAAGAGTGTAAGGGAGGGGATGGAGAGAAAATCAGTCTATCATTTCTACTCCTCCATCACATGGTCTCTGGAATTGTCCTAGGCCCCTATTCCATGAAGTCATTAGAAAGCAAGAACAGAACAAAAATCTAAGAAAACAGAGGAACTGGGGCAAAGATAGGGAGTGACTATGAAACGAATAGGGCCAGAAGTCTTTTACAAGCGCGTGTGAATCGGAAATAATGTCACTTATTTTCTTGGGTTTTATCCTTCCATGGCCTTCCTAATTAGTGAAAAACTAAAGCCAGTCACTTTTGGTGCTTGTATCAACCTTGTAAGACACACTAAATTCTCCCTGTAATGCATAAATGTCAGCCTCCCTCACTCATCTGGAGTGATTTTTCCAATTAACCACGACAGGCATTTCACTCAAGCCCCCTATTCTAACTCAGAGGCCAGGTCCTGAAGAATGAGACTTCAGGCAGCTGCTGACACTTCTTTTGTCATACAAGCTGCTCTAGACAAACAATATTGACTACAAATTTGTCAGGACTTTCTATGGCCATCAATCATTCTTGCCCTTTTGCCTTCTTGGGTGCCCCTGAATTTCCTCTCACTCCCATCCTTTAAAAAATAAATAAATAAAGCAAAAAATTAAAACCCCACAAAGTTTGAGTCAGTACATGTCCTGGAATATCTGGAATTTGAAGGTTCATTTGCTACGACTAATGTATCCCTTACTTAGCAAATTAGAAGCTATAAAAAATGATACAATGCCTCAGAGAAATGCATGCCATAGCTTCATGTGAGAATGCTTTGGAGTTTTTTGTTTTTGTTTTCATTTTTTTCCTACTCTTAGACAAGATCTCAGAAAATGCAAGGCAAGGAGTTCCCGTCGTGGCGTAGTGGTTAACGAATCCGACTAGGAACCATGAGGTTGCGGGTTCGGTCCCTGCCGTTGCTCAGTGGGTTAAGGATCCGGCGTTGCCGTGAGCTGTGGTGTAGGTTGCAGACGCGGCTCGGATCCCGCGTTGCTGTGGCTCTGGCGTAGGCTGGTGGCTCCAGCTCCGATTCGACCCCTAGCCTGGGAACCTCCATATGCTGCGGGAGCGGCCCAAGAAATAGCAACAACAACAACAACAAAAGACAAAAGACAAAAAAAAAAAAAAAAAAAAAGAAAATGCAAGGCAAGCAAAGATTTCATCCACAGGTCCCAAACCCCAACACCTCCAATGAACAGAATTATAAATTATAAAAACCTAAGTGTAAGAAAATCAGGACCAGATTTCCCACTGTTACAGTGGGTTAGGAGTCTGACCGCAGCAGCTCAGGTAGCTGTGGAGGTGAAGGTTCGATTTCCAGCCTACACAGTGAGTTAAAGGATTCAGCATTGCCATAGCTGTGGCGAAATTGCAGCCATGACTGGGACTCAGTCCCTGGCCCAGGAACTTTCATATGTTGAGTTGCAGCCATTTAGAAAAAAAGAAAGAGGAGTTCCCATCATGGCTCAGCAGTAACAAAACCAACTAGTGTCCATGAGGACATGAGTTGGATCCCTGGGCTTGCTCAGTGGGTTAGAATCCGGCACTTCCATGAGCTGTGGTATAGGTCACTGATGCGGCTTGGATCCTGCGTTGCTATGGCTGTGGTGTAGGCCAGCGGCTACAGCTCCAATTCAACTCCTTGCCTGGGAACTCCCATATGCCATGGGTGTGGCCCTAAAAAGACAAAGAAGGAGGAAGGAAGGAGAAAAAAGAAAAAGAAAATCAGGATCTATGAGAACTGGAGTGTGCATCCCCCACTCGGTTTTTCAAACACTGTGCTAACCATACAAAGCACATCTGAGGGTCAAATTCATGGCATGTGCTGTGCTGCCAGTTTGCAACCCCTGGTTTAGTGTACACACACACACACACACACACACACACACACGCAGTATTGACTCCTCCTTTCCTCCTCAGGACATAGGTGTATATATTTTTTTAGGTGAAGTCATGCTAAAAGAGAAAGAGTAGAAAAAATAATACAGACTCTTAGCTTATATATAGTTCACACAGGCAGCATTCAGAGACCTTAGCTTCTCCTAAAAGAAAAAGAGCTCCTACACCCATATTCCTTGGAAAATTAAGATTCTTACAGCAGCAAACACTCTTTAACTCTGCCTCCATCTCTACTCTGTGAGCACTCAAACAGTTCCAGCATCCAGCATTGCAAACCTCCCCAGTCAGTCCTCAAGAACCAAAGAAGCAGTTAGTTACTCCTCCTGCTCAGAAAAGGCTATGGCCCTTTCCAAGAGCTCTGATGTGGAGCTGGAATTAGAACAAGGGCCCCGACTAGGGCAAGCTCGAAGACCCACTGGTCCGGGTCTTGGGAAAAGATGGCTAATACCAGTACAGGAACTTTCAAAGTTTCGGGTTCTTTCTTTTGACTCTTAAATGAGAAGGTATTCGATTTTTTAATTAAAGTTAAAATTTTTCTCCTCTCTCCAAAGTCTTCTCAGCCAACATGCTGGCGATATGTCAGCTCAGATGACAGAGATGAACAGGAATGCGACACAGGCATCCCTTCCTTTCTGTTCTCCTCCTGAGCCTGTCACCTGAAGGCACAGACTGTTCTCATAGGATGAAACATCCGCTGCTTCCTCAACACGTTTGGGGGGGTTCACACAATTATAATGCTGTTGGCAGGTGTGGTTCATAATAAAATCTAAACTCAAAATTATTAAATATAAAGCAGACATTTCAAAGCACATCTAGTTAACATAGAAGCTAATTTCATCTTTTTTTCTTTGTCCTGACTTATGAAAATTGGTCACAAACTGATGTAGATTCAAAGCAGGGGGCAGAGGCGGGGAGCAGATCTCAGGATATGGGCCCTTTGGAGCCAGTGTCTGAACCACAAGGAGAAAGGATCTGGCCTGAAGCCAGCAGCACAACGGACAATGCAACCAATTTTGCTTAATGGGGAAGAAGTTAGGCAACCTACTAAAAACCACAGGGCTAATCTACATTTTTTAAACTTATGACTGTGTCTAGCAAAGTGCTTAACTCTTCTGTGTTGTTTCAATTCTCAGAGTTCCATGAGACTTAACCTCTGCCCCTCCTCTACTTTAGACATGAGTGAGGGTACTCAAAGCTACACAACTCTCAGAATACCCTGGGAATAAAACCTTTTTTAAAAAAAATGATTATTCGGAGTTCCCGTCGTGGCGCAGTGGTTAACGAATCCAACTAGAAACCATGAGGTTGCAGGTTCAATCCCTGGCCTTGTTCAGTGGGTTAAAGATCCAGCATTGCCGTGAGCTGTGGTATAGGTGGTATAGGTCGCAGACGAGGCTCAGATCCCGCATTGCTGTGGCTCTGGTGTAGGCCGGTGGTTACAGCTCCGATTAGACCCCTAGCCTGGGAACCTCCATATGCTGTGGGAGCGGCCCTAGAAAAGGCAAAAAGACAAAAAAAATAAATTAAATTAAATTAAAAAATGAATATTCATGGAGTTCCCATTGTGGCTCAGCAGGTGTAGAACTAGACTAGTATTCATGAAGATGCAGGTTCAATCCTTGGCCTCACTCAGGGGGTTAAGGATCCAGTGTTGCTGCAAGCTGCAGCGTAGGTGGCAAGTGGCTCAGATCCCACATTGCTGTGGCTGCTGGAAAGGCTGGCAGCTGTATCTCTGATTTCAACCCCTAGCCTGGGAACTTCCATATGGCACAGGTGCAGCCCTAAAAAGACCAGGAAAAAAAAAAAAAAAAAAAAACAAGAACAAGAAGTTTCTCTGTCTTCACTCGGGGTCTCATCCATGCCCTACTAAATCAGAAATCTGCAGCTTGAGGCAGTTTTATGCAATTATCCAGATGACTCTAATAATCAACCAGATTTAGGAATCACTTGCCTAGACCAAAAAGGATAAACATACGGCACATGAGTCACTTCTTCTACTCCTTTGTCCATAGCAGACATTAATACTCTTTCCCACTGAGCCTTACCAAAGTCTCAGAATTCCTCACCATGTAGGGCTCCAAGTATCCACCATCAGTCAGTGAGAGCTGCCTCATGAACTGAAACCTGTCTGCCATCCCCGAGTGAGAATCAACTGGCCCAACAACATTTTGTGCTCAGTTGCACCTTGAGCCCAACATCTAGGATAGCTCCATTGTACAGTAGTCCCCTCTTATCTGAGATTTTGCTTTCCAGTTTCAGTTACCTGTGGTCAACTGCAGTCTGAAAGTACTAATTGGAAAGTTCCAGAAATAAACAATTCATAAGTTTTAAATTGTGTGCTACTCTGAGTAGCGTTATGAAATCTCGACACATCCTGCTACATTCTGCCCTGGATGTAAGGCATCCCTTTGTCCAGTGTATCCCTCACATTAGTCACTTAGCAGCCATGTGTGTTATCAGATCCACTGTCATGGCATCATTAAGTAAAGGTTAAGTAACCCAAGCACACAAGCACTTGTTTTACTTAACCCCTATTTAATAATGGCCACAAAGCACAAGAGCAGTGATGCTGGCAATTCAGACATGCCAAAGAGAAGCTATAAAGTGCTTCCTATGTGAAAAGGTAAAAGTATTTGATTTAATAAGAAAAGAAAAAAAAATCATGTTTAGGTTGCTAATATTTACAGTAGGAGCAAATCTTTGACCAGAAAAATTGTGAAGGAGGAAAAGAAATTTGCACTAGTTCTGCACCTCGAAAAGCAAAAGTTAAGGTCACAGTGCATGATCAGTGCTTAAGATGGAAAAGGTATTAAATTTATAAGACTTTAAGAGAGAGAGAGATACCACATTCACATAAGTTTTATTACAATATATTGTGGTGGTTGTTCTATTTTATTATTATTATTGTTCATCTCGTACTGTGCCTAATTTATAGATTAAACCTTATGACAGTTATGTATGATGAGAAACAACATAGTATACCCAGGTTCAACATCTCCAGAGATAATGGGGGACTACTGCATAATCCTTTTTGGTTCACAAAATCTTTTCAAATACCTGATCTCTTTTGAGTCTCTCAAAAACCTTGTGAAGTAAGAAGGGCGGGTACATTAGAGATCTGACAGGTGAGGAAACTGCAGCTTTGCCCTGCCCAAGGTCAGAGAGCTGATGAAGAGTAAAGACAGAGTATCCATCCTGATCCCTTGCCTTCTAGATTGAGCTGGGCAGGAGCGTTAGGGCAACGTTACCATCTGAGCCTCGCAAGAAACAGGGACGAGACAAACAGTACAGAAGAGAATAGGCATGAAGGAGAGGTACAGTAAGCTGACCAAGATCCCAAAGCTAGAGAGTCAGAACTCTAACCAGGTCTGACTCTGGGTCCTGTATTCTTTCATTTATTTTATTTTATTTATTTCGTGTTTTAGGGCCTCACCCACAGCATATGGAAGTTCCCAGGCTAGGGGTCGAATCAGAGCCATAGCTGCCGGCCTGCACCACAGCCACAGCAACACGGGATCCAAGCCAGGTCTGAGAGCTCCACCACAGCTCACGGCAATACTGGATTCTCGACCCACTGAGCAAGGCCAGGGATTCAACCCGCATCCTCATGGATATGAGTTGGATTCATTTCTGCTGAGCCACAAAGGCAACTCCCTGTATTCTTTCTGTTTTGGATCACAGCCTCCCACACTAGCACAGATGAGGAAAGGGCCTTTCCTTTCTTCTCCCCCCATCATTCCCTGGTCCTCCTCCCTCCTCCTCTCAGCCTACTTCCCTTCCTTCCACTAGAATCATCCTCTCAGCCACGGAAATCTCTCCACAGCCCACCCCTCTTCTTCCCCCTGTTACTCCCTTCCAAAAGCAGAAGGGAACCGCCCGACTTACTCAGAGCAGCTCCAGCCAACTGACTTAAGATAAGACAAGCACCTTGGCAGTGAGATGTGAATATAAAATTGCAAACAGCTTTTGAAGTTGCAGATCCATAATCTTCTAAGCCAAAGAAGAAGGGTTTGCGTCTTCTCCCTCTTGTCTAAATCAACACTCCAAAGGTCTGAAATGAGTCCAGCCAGCCTTCGGATGTGATCTCACAAGCCTGCCTGCCACACACATGCATTTCCAGCCTGTCGCCTGAGCACAGCCCTATGGGGCTTGTCATCGCTTGATACAGGGGATGTGTTTCTGCTGAAATCAAAGTGAAGGGATGTACTTTGTTGCCCTTTCATGTGCTCAAATACGTCCTGACTGACATGGTTAGGCGTTTATCTCTTTAAGAAACTAAGCACTTTCATGTTTAGGAGAAGGATGTTTAGGGTTTCAGAACACAGGAGTTGGTCAGAATCCGACCTACCACTTACTAGTGTGTAACCTTGGTCAAATAACTTAATATATCTCATCTCAACTTTTCCACCTGTAAAGTGGAAACCTAATAATAGCACTTTTGTTATAAACTTGTTATAAGTATTAAATTGCTGATCCATACAAAGAATTTAGTCCAGTGGTGGGTATGGGATAAGTAATAATATTAACTCCACTGTTAAAACAGAAACAGAAAATTCAGGACACATATTCCATGTCCTCTGGATGTTTGATGGCATCTTAACAGGTCCCCATCATATTTTAGGGTCATAGTAAATAGGTTTGGTTGGTTAAGGATAAAACTAGTGTTTATATTATCATATTTTCAATAAAATGACTGTATGCATAGGAACTAATAAGAATAAAATTTCTTTTAGAATTAATTCAGCTTAAAATAACAATGCTTGCTAAGAATATGCACAATTTTTTAGCTTCTTTATAGTTTACATTTGCAAATTTTCTACATAAATGTGCATTATTTTATGGTCAGAAAAGTTAAAATAAAAATACATATATAATAAATTTAAGCAAAATATGTCTCACAGTATAGAAATATAGTATCATTACAGGAAACTGCAATCAAAAAATAAATAAGTACTCTATGATTGCATCATGGTTTCCCCTACTGGCCCAGTTGGACATCACTTTTGGAAAGTTTTATAGCCTTAAGTCTCCAAATCCAAATGGAAATGCGCCCCAGATAGTACTCAGATAAAACTGGCAATGGTTTCAGATGAGAGAAAGGCAAAACAAAGAATTTTCTGCAGTTGGAGGCCACCACCTGAGCTAGTTTCATCTGTGTCTGCATGAAGCCTCAGCCACACAAGCCTGTTGATCTGCTGCCTATGTACAGATCACACACACACACACACACACACACACACACACACACACACACCTTCACATACGCAACCCAAACACTAAGCTCCATTTCCCCTGCTTTGTTCCTATGGAGGACCAAACAGATAGCAGCAGACCTTATGTCACTTTTTTCTTGGTGCACTGGGAATTTCAGCCTTTTTTTCCACTTTAAATAGTTAGAAATATCACCAATTAGGGTACTATTTCAACTAGTAAAATATTAATTTTCGTGAGTCAAAAAGTGTTAGAGTTCTGTAAGTATGCAGAGAAAAGTTTTAAAAACTGATGTCGAAGACCCCACTTTGAGGTACTCATATAGGAAAATTCATGAGCTGTGGTGAATCTAATCTGTCCTTTGGATCTCCAGGCAGAGGAACCAGCTAGGTCGTCTGGCATGGGACAAAGCCCAGGGGCCTCAAATGTCGGCCTCTGTTTGGTGGTAAATTAGGGGCCTCTCCAGAGGCTGAGAGAGGTCTGAGCCAATTCCAAATCTGGAAATTTAATGAATATATTTAAGAACGAATAAATGCTGAAACACTGTGACCAAAATTATATGCAATATGTTTACATTTAGCAAATGAACGCTTTTGACCCAAGAATAATGTTAATAACCACATATATATCTTCTTTTGAAGACAGCCTCAGAAGTCAAATTTTGAGACCTTCAGTAACTGTGGGACTGAAACCCAGTGGCCCCTTAATGGACCTGAGAAAATCCACACGGAAGCCAGAGTGAGGACAACATTCCCTCTAGTGCAAATCTGAACTCATTGCCATCACTCTTGCTCCTTGCGATATCAGAGGTATGGGAAACAAAAGGCCTGGATGAAAGACCTCAAGTTGAGGGCTGTCCAGGCCTCATGTGGCCCTTGAGCTCCTTTTCCTAAAACTTGCAGAGACATATGACATGCAAAGCAAGAAAACCTATCCTGAAAAAACTTTCTCTGCTCTTAGGTTATCAAGTTGCCAATGGCCTCATTCTCTTCCCCCATCCCTCTCAAGACTTTGTCATCTTCACACAAGACAGATTTGTTTTATAGACCCAGCATCCAAAGGCATCAAAGAGGGAAACAGTTTCCTCGAAGATAGTGATGAGCAGTCTTAGCCCCAAAGCCTGTCTGGGCCGGCGGGGGGCAGGGAACATGATGATGATAGCAGCCAGCATAAATATACGTCCACAGAATGCAGAGATAATTACATGCTCTGGGCTTTATTGGGCATCCATGTGATTACTGCCTGACACAGGGTCCCTTGAAGCATAGAAGCAGAAAGACAAAGAAAAGGCCTTGGGGATTTCTAAGTTATGAAAGAGAGACAGGGAGAATGATGTACAGGCCTTTCCCGGGTAACCTCTTGAAAACCTCATCCCTTCCTCTGCTCAGGGACATAGACTGTTAATCTCAAATTCCCACATTCTACATAATCTGCTCTCCCAATGCTTGGTACAAAATGCCTGTGGTAAATGTCAACTACCTACATTAGCCCTTTGAAGATAAGTTAGAGCTTAGATTCAAAAAACCTTTTTAATTCTTGGTTGGTGAGTTTCCCACTTAGGTTTTCATATATGTTCAGTTATTTAATAGCTTGCTCCACATGACATCAGAACATGCTAGTTATGCTTACCTAGTGCTCATCTCTTCCTCTCTTCCCCTTAAACACACACACACACACACACACACACACACACACATCTTCTCAGTTGTAAGAAGCCTATTTCCTGTTGTTTCACTTTGTGGTTTGGAGGTTTGAAAAATAATTTTTTTTCCAGGAATAGTATCAGAGAAAGAAAATACAGAATGATAGATCTATGCAATTTAAGAGAGAACAAAAGTGATTCTCCAAAGGAAAAGGAGGGTCTAGCGTTAATAGACGTTCATGCCTACCTAAAAGTAAAAAGCCAAATGGATTAGCTCATTATAAATAAATGTGTATTTCCACACAAGGCACAAAGAGGAGATGAAATTTCCTCTTCCTGCTTACACATGAAGAGAACTGAGTACAAATGCTACTTGGATCAGAAATAGGGAGTTCCCGTCGTGGCGCAGTGGTTGGCGAATCCGACTAGGAACCATGAGGTTGCGGGTTCGGTCCCTGGCTTTGCTCAGTGGGTTAATGATCCGGCGTTGCCATGAGCTGTGGTGTAGGTTGCAGATGCGGCTCGGATCCTGCGTTGCTGTGGCTCTGGCGTAGGCCAGTGGCTACAGCTCCAATTCAACCCCTAGCCTGGGAACCTCCATATGCCGTGGGTGCGACCCAAAGAAATAGCAAACAAAGAAAAAAAAAACAGAAATAAAATATGCCCATAGCAAATTGCAGGAAACTATCCTCAGCAGAAGAGACAGCCTCTGGAGAATACTGGACCCAAGGAGGTAGTGAGCTGCAACCCCACCTCTTCACTCCAAAAAGAGAGTTTACTCTCTTCCCACTGTACATACACATTCCAAGTCTCAGACACTCACCTAATTGTTTTGTAAGCAAATCTCCAAAGGAAGATTAGGTTGACGAAAGAAGGATGGCCACATTCCTTGGAAAATTGCAAAAGTGAAGAACAGATGCACTATATAACATCCGTCTCAGTAGGGAATTGTTTCTGTTCCAGCAGTACTGACCCATGGGTTTTAAGACACCCATTGTGAAAACATGAGCAGTCCTACTGGTCACTGACCTCCCTCGAATTAAATGAGAGGTCCTTCTGCAGAATGAGTTATACAAGCAGGACCTGGCCAGATTGCTTTTCATTCACTCTACCCTACGAGCCTATTGTTAGTGATCTTTAAAAAGCTAGAGCAATTAAAAAATATATCAAAGGCATCACGATGAGTTATTGGGAACACTAGTGCTCCCTGGTAATAACAACATCAGCAATAACAACAATAATAGCAATAGATGGCAGCTTTCAAAAAAGCTGAGAAAAAGAACCTCACTTTTCTAAGTCGTTTTTTCTTAGTTCCAAAGCACTTTGTATCTCCCTATTCATCATGCATTTATACATCATGCCTTTATACATAAGTCTCTCTCATTGGTTGGTGGACTTCATAAAAACCCTGCCCTATTCTTAATCATCTTTTTATTCATAGAGCCTTCCGAGCAAGTAGAAAGTAACAGTCTCTCAATAAATGTTTGATGGATGGATAAATATATGAAAAAAAAAAGGTGTATACCAGAGTGCACCAGTAAATAATATCCTAAATTTCTGAGATAAAAATGAAAGAGGGAGTTCCTGTCGTGGCGCAGTGGTTAACGAATCCGACTAGGAACCATGAGGTTGCGGGTTCGGTCCCTGCCCTTGCTCAGTGGGTTAAGGATCCGGCGTTGCCGTGAGCTGTGGTGTAGGTTGCAGACGCGGCTTGGATCCCGCGTTGCTGTGGCTCTGGCGTAGGCCGGCAGCTACAGCTCCGATTCGACCCCTAGCCTGGGAACCTCCATATGCCGCGGGAGCGGCCCAAGAAAATGGCAAAAAAAAAAAAAAAAAAAAAAAGAAAGGGATCATCAAAGTAAAGTTTCCCATGTAAGTCATCCACATAGTGAGAGGACTTCATTGTTCCCTAGATTTCATCAGTGATTCATTACAAATAATTACATAGGATTCTAGATAATGGAATGCTGAAATGTGCACTTGTCATCACCGACACTATCAGAAAGGTCCGTCATAGCCAAAATAGCTACAGTTTGTGTGACCAGAAAAAGAGACACACAGAGGACTCTAGAGGTGATAATGTTATTGTCCCCAGAAAGCCTGGAAGTCATCGTCTCAAACAGAAGGGGTAAGGAAGCCCAGGGCAGTTTGTTCTCTTGACCCCAGGGTTAGCACTTACCAAGGGGCAGGAAATGGGAAGAGGACCCAGGGTCAGACCTCTGCAACGGTGTGAAGTAGATGAAATTTGCCTTTACTTCCTCTTTTCCTGCCTTCCTTCCTCACTGTCTCTTCGCCAACCCAAATCTGTCTATCCTTAGTCATCACAACTGAGGACATTCCAAAAGAGCAACTCATACTAAGGTATAAATTACTTGTAATGATCATACAAATTAGTCCCCCATGGGCATTTGCCTTTTTAATAGGAAGCAGTGCTGTTACTCCAAGAAATAAGAGTGAAAGAATTTCTACCATGAATATAGCAAGGGCGATACCTGAGGTAAGGAGGTCAGTGCCAGCTTGGAGTTGTATAGGTAGCTACCCACTGAATTAACTAGAAGCATTTTTTAATCTTTAGCAATTTAAGATTCAGGCCCTGGATCTCCTGTGATTATGTAACTACTCCTGTTTGAAAAATAAACACTTCCACCTCCCAGAGTGGTTGATAACCAGGAGGTTATCAGGCTTCAAACACTGATAAGTGATTCTCTAGAGACCCCAAGTGGTCAGAATAGGAACTCGTTTTTGTAATGAATAGAATGAAGCAAGATGAGGGAGTGTTAGTGAGACAAAGTTAAGACCTACAATTCAGTGACGTCTATTAAGGAAACATATAAAACTTTCATTAATGGACAGCTTTAGTTGCTTACTTTCCCACATGCTTTCATTTCTCTATCCTTTCTCTTCTTGATCTGTGTATATAATCCTATTTGCTTTAAGTGCCTTTGAGGGCACTTACCCTTACTGGGCACTTGGGGTCAATTTCATTGCTTTACCTGGGGTGTCCACACAACAAAAACCACCTTGCCCTTCAAAGAATCACTCGAGAGTATATTTCTCTCATGCATTCCAAAGGCTCCTACATCTTATTTCACTCTGACATTCACTTGGCTTTTTGTTAGTTGATTCTCATACTTCCTAGCATGTACTCTCATATAAGTACAAGGCTATGCTTTTGCTGCCTTTGGTTTTCAGCCTTCTCTGCCAGGAAAGTATTTGATCAGGAGCACTGAATGAATTATCCCAGGGGATTCAATTTTAAGTGCTGTATTTTAGTTTCACAAAGCACTGGATATGTCAGTTCATTGTGACACTCAGGAAATAGAAACAGCCAAGTTCTCTTTCAGGGATGATCCTTCCCAACAAATAAAAATAGTCCATAGATTTGTGGTAGAAGCAATACAAGTATCTATTTTAACCTGAAGCTTTACTATCTATGTATTTTGTTGGAATTTTGTTTTCCTTTCCCAAATTTTCTTATCCAACTACTAAAATTATATATACATATGTCATATATTAAAGACATGTCTAGAAGGACGTTTCTCTAGAATAGACTGTAATTCCTCCTGGTTTTGAACTAAACACATCTCAGTAATAGAAAGAGGTGGATCACATCAATAGGAATGGGGAGTGGGCTACAAGCATAGCATCCATAAATTTTACTGAGTTCCTGCCTTGCCTTGAAGTTCTAGCCCATGATCACAAACAGGTTTCCCTAAGTCATTTATAAAAATCCTCACATCAAATGAAGCTGAAACTTTCCACTTAATTCTGAGGGGTCTAGATTTGAGGCTGAGAGTAGGTCAGGCCAATGATAGAAGCGGTAGGCACAGAAGGACCTATGTAATCTGGACTCACCTTTGGCCAGTTTCCTGTCATTCACAGAAGCACAGGATTTCCCAGAAAACCTATCAATGTAATGGTTCTCCATAAAATAAATTTATTCACAGTTATAACTGGTTGAGTAATGGGGAGTCGTGTCCCAGACATTTATGGTGTCAGAGAGCTTTTTAATCAGAGGGTTAAGGAAAGGGAGGGGGAACAGGTAGACTGTTCCTCTGGTTTGTTTCCTTAACTCAATTCAACAGGGAAATAGCAGAAACCACTGAACAACACCTGACAATATCTCTGTCGTGTTATCAAAACCCATGCCCAAGATCTTGGTGTGAAAGCAAGCTAGTTTCTTGGTCAGTGCTGTGGACTGAATTTTGTTCCCCCCAAATTCATATGTTGAAGCCCTGACCCTTCAGTATGATGGTATTTGGAGACGGAGCTTTGGAGCTCTGGGGAGATAATGGAGGTTTTGATGAGGTCATGAGGGTGGGGCCCTCATGATGGGATTAAGACCTTTACATGAAGAGATATCAGAGAGTCAGTCTCTCTCTCTTTCTCTCTCCCTCTCTCTCCCTCCCTCTCTTCCTCCCCACTCCACCACCCCCACCACTGTGTAAAAATATAGCAAGAAGGCAACTGTATGCAAGCCAGGAAGACAGTTCTCACCAGAAAGAGATAGCGCTGGCACCCTGATCTTGGATTTCCAGCTTGTAGAACTGTGAGAAAATAAATTTCTGTTGTTTAATCCACATAGTCTATGCTGTTTGATTTCAGCAGCGTGCGCAGACTAAGACACATTTTGGTACTGATAAGTGAGGTGCCGCTAACATACCTGAATGTGTGGAAGTAGCTTTGGAACTTGGAAATAGGTAGAGGCTGGACAAGTTTTGAAATGCAAACTAGAAATATAGATGTTGGGGAGTTCCTGTCGTGGCGCAGTGGTTAACGAATCCGACTAGGAACCATGGGGTTGCGGGTTCGGTCCCTGCCCTTGCTCAGTGGGTTGACGATCCAGCGTTGCCGTGAGCTGTAGTGTAGGTTACAGACGCGGCTCGGATCCCGCGTTGCTGTGGCTCTGGCATAGGCTGGTGGCTGCGGCTCCGTTTGGACCCCTAGCCTAGGAATCTCCATGTGCCGTGAAAGCTGCCCTAGAAAAGGCAAAAAGACCCAAAAAAAAAAAAAAAAAAAAGTGACTCTGGTGAGGTCTCAGACAGTAATGAGGAATATGTTACTGGAAACTGGAGGAAAAGTAATCCTGGTTCTAAAGTGGTAAAGACCTTGGTGAACTCTGTTCCAGTGTTTTGTGGAATGTAGAACTTGCAAACAATGAACTTGGATATTTAAGTTTTCTAAGCAAAGTGTTGAAGAAGCAGCTTGGCTCCTCCTGACTGCTAACAGTAAAATGCAAAAGGAAAAAGATGGAAGGAATTATTAAGCAAAAAATGGAACTAGACCTACAAGATTTAGAAAATTATCAGCCTATTCATATTACAAAAAATGAGAAAGCATGTTCTGTACAAAACGTGAAGTATGTAGCTAGATTACCACACAATAAAGAGTTTATGAGATTTTTATGAGCAGAAACACTGTCAGTTTGAACTGAAGGGCATGGAGACAGGATGAAGTTGAAGGAAGGTTGTTAGATTTCTTGCACTTGACAGGACTAGAAGATAGAGTTATTTAACGTGTGCTATTCCTCAAGAAGAGGGGGGGATGACCACAAAGCAAATCAGAGATGATCAGAGCCCTTGCCTTAGTTTCAACAGACAGGTGGCCTACACCTGAGGCCTTAGGGGTGGGGCCTCCCAGAGCCTCTGGGACAGGACCCCAGCCTGACAAAGCCATGGGCTGGGACCCTGGCCTCTCATATGAGACGCCTACCTAGAACCCTGGGGTGACATTACTTCCCCAGTGGGCCTGGAAGGCAAGACATCAAGTCAAAGAGGATTATTCTCAAGTCTTAAGATCTAATGGAATTTGCTTTGCTAGGTTTTGGACATGATTGGAACCAATCACCCCTTTCTTCCTTCTAATTTCTCCTTTTTGGAATAGGAATGTCTATCCTATGCCTGACCCACCACTGTATTTTGGAAGCAATTGTATTTTGTCTGGTTTCACAGATTCACAGCTGGAGAGAATTTTGCCACAGGAATGAATCATACCTCAAGTCTCACCAATATCTCATTTAGATGATGTTTAGATGAGACTTTGGATTTTAGATTTCAGAATTGATGCTGGAATGAGTTAAGACTTTTGGAGCTGCTGGGGTGAACTGAGTTACTTTGCATGCTAGAAGGACATAAATTTTGGTGAACAAGAGGTAAAACACAATGGACTAAAATATATTCTCCCACAGAGTTCCTGTTGTGGCTTAGCAACTAGTATCCATGAGAATGTGGGTTCAGTCCCTGGCCTCACTCAGTGGGTTAAGCATCCAGCATTGCCATGAGCTGTGATGTAGGCCACAGACCTAGTTGTTGTGGCTTGGTGTAAGCCTGGGAACTTCCATATGCCTCAGAGGCAGCCCTAAAAAGCAAATAAATAAACAAACAAATAAATAAAATATACCTCCCCCCCAAACTTCATAGGTTGAAGCCTAACCTCCAACATGACAGCATTTGGAGTTTGAAAGGTAACTAGGTTCAGAAGTCCTAACGGGTGGGGCCCTCATGATGGGATCAGCGCCTTATTAGAACAAACAACAGAGCTGGAACCCTCTCTCTCCTCCATGTGAGGACACAGTAAGAAGGTAAAGGAAGTCAGGAAAAGAATTTTCACCAGAAACTGGTTATGTTGGTACCTTGATCTCAGACCCCCAGCCTCCAGGCCTATAAGAAAGTTAGTGTTTGTTATCTAAGCTAGCCAGTCTAAGGTATTTTGTTATGGCAGCCCAAACAGACTAAGATCTCATATACAATGCCAGTTTCATACTCTGGGCATATACCACCAGTCTAAAAGTAATCCCACAAAGACCTGATTTCCACTAACCAGAGTACTGGTCTAGATCCCTTCTTCATGTAGGTACCTTCTCCCCTAGGGCATTTTGCTTTTGCTCCTAAAATTTAAGTAAACTAATCCTTCAATTCCCTTCATATGTATGCATTTTAATTGTGCAATATAAGACCTGCTATCTGGTGTTCTCACCTTTAGTCCAAAGATGTTATAGCCTATTCCCACCCAGCTCCAGCTGCCACACTTGAGGATTCTGAGAAGTCAGGGAAGACTCTGGAAAAAATCCTCATTTGCTAGCAAATGCTTCTATGTCTATCCTAGTCTGATTCCCAATCTGCTGAGCTCATTTTACTCTTCCTTCCCTAAGATCTAGGATGAAGCAAAGTGAAGCAGTCTATTCTAAAAGTCCATCGCCTGCAACCCTGTCAAACTCTAAGACTTTAGAAGGGAGAAAAGAGAGAGCTAGCACATTATTTCATTACAAAAACCAACTATTTGCTAATTCGTAAAATATTTATTGAGTGCCTAATATATGAAGGCTATCACACTGAATTCACAAAAAAAAAAAATTGGTTTTATTTTCCTTCAATTTTTCCCAAATCATATGGATGTATTTAGTGTGGAAAAAAATAATTAGCCGAAGAGTTGGCACCATGCCTACTCTTAGGGAAGAAATTGCTTTTCTTTTGGACAGTCTATTGTGGTAGAAGATGGACCCTGAAAGTGTGAGGGTCTTAGGAACAAAAGCAATAAAGGAGAGAGCTAAACTGTCCTTGTTAGTGCTCCACAGGAGAAAATGAGAAGGATTTGGTGTTGCTCCAGATTGAGAGAGAAGAGGAGAGATGCGGAGCCAAACAAATGACATGGTAGGAGGATGGGAACTACGTAAGGCAAAGAAGCCAGTGAAGAGTCCACCCTGATGAGCTGACTTTCAAAAACAAGAATGGTAAAAAAGAAGAAAAAAAAATTGGTCTGAAAACAACAATTGAGTAGTTGTCAGAAATACCTTGTATTTCGGCAGTGAGTCCTCATCTAAATCCCCACCCCTTTACACAGTGCACATGGCCACTGGTCAGTGGCGCCCCCTGGAGTTCCCTGCATACCGCCTGCCTGCAGGGCTGTTTACAGAGACCATTGTTTCTGACTCCCCAGAGCCCTTTCAGGCTCTGCCAACCCAGCTCTTGCCAATTGCTCAAGTCTTTATAAATGCATAAAAGTAATTTGGGAAATTAGTAAATTCGGTAAATTCAGCAAATTGGTCCTTCAACAATTGGCAGATAGGACCGATTGTCTTAGTGCTGGTAGAATTAAAATCATTTCCAGGCTTTGGCAAGCCTGACCACCATTATATTCAATATAGTGCTTTGATGTTCGCTCCCTCTATTCCTCTACTTTCCCCAATAAATGCCGGAGTGTCTGAAATTCAAAACCCATCCCTCATTCTCTAAGAGGATCAACAGTTTAGACTTAGGCACAGAGAGATCATCTCTGAGAAAAGTTTACTTATACAGATCTCCTTTAAGCAAAAAATTAAGAGAAAATTATTAACTAGGTTTACCCATAAGAAGAAATATCCTTAAATATTTGAGAGATATGTAAAGAGAGATGCTACTGTCAACCTGAGCAAGTAGATTACGTCAGAAGTAGGGCATAGGCATGTCCTATGTTACCCGTACCCAGGGTTAGAATTCATCCTGCAGAGCATGACTGCAAAGTTGACAGTACACAGGTCCAAGGAGGACCTGCCCTTCAGCTCCATCTCTCATCTTAGGCATATCGTTAGAGGATGAAGGGAAGGCACAAACTACAGAAAAATCAAGCTCATGTAAGTCTCCCTTTATTCCCTATAATTCACTCATTGCATCTTTCAGAAATTTACGCCCAGATGCCATGAAGGAGGCAGGGCTCAGACCCCTTTTTGTGACGGCATCCTCTGCCCTTCAGAGAGATCATCCCCTACTTTGCCACTGAGTGGGAGATCACATTGTTCCCCTGAGGGATGCTCTTCCCATGTGGTCTAGGGATGAGCTTTCATACAGATCCCGGGTGTACCCAGTTCACAGGTTTGGGCTGCCTAGAGCAGAGCTAGGTCCTGCCAGGAAAAAAAAAAAAAAAAGGCAGAAGGAATGTGGATGGTGGAGCAGAAAGGGAGAGAACATCTACTTTGCTTACCTTAAAACCATCTCTCTTCCTCACCAAGACAGAGAGAAGAGAGCTAAACATACACTGGAGAGAGGTCTAATTGCAATGAACAGGAAAATTCCAGCTGGAAACATTATAATCACACAAAAACACGCAGAGCATATGACACCCCCGTTGGCAGTCCCCAGAACTGGACTAGCCAACCCTTTGCATCTTAAGAGCCAAAGACACATCTGCAGAAATACACACCACTGAGCAGCCGTAGTACAGTCCTATGCTGGGGAAGAGGGCGAAGATAAGGGAATGAGTCTCCTCCATCACTCCAGCCACAGGTCCCAAGGGCTCACCTAGAACCAAGCCAAGGAGGGGGCTAGCAGCCTGTGTCCTTCCTGTGAAGGGATGGGCAGCAGGATGACCAGTGTGCCCAACCTCCGATCTGGGATCCTCCTGCTATGGGCCACCTGAGCAGTGAGAACAGTCACCTTATGACTGACATCCAAACACAGATTTGGCGTTGTGTGAATAAGTGTCCAGCAGTTCTTTGCTCAAGTTTATTGTTGAAGAATTATATTATTCTGAAGAAACAAGGGCTCTCTTGGGCCCTCTAATCTGATTTAGGGAAGGGGTATATTCGTACAAACGAAAAAATATGGAACTTAAAGCAAAGGCCCAAAGATTAGTGCATGGCTCCCTCCCTCCAGTAATCCTTAGAGAGACATGACCTTTTATTAATAATACTCTTTCATTTGCTTGGGAACTAGGCCAGCACACAGGCTACAGGACTGAGTGCTCAGCATGTAGCTGGGATGGATGCCCCCGGCATCATCTGCAGCTGCATGAGCACTTTTCAGAAACCACCAAATTCAATACCCCCAAACAACCAAGGTTGAATCCTTGGGGGGAGGCCAATTTGGCCTGTGGTCACTTGTGTTTGATGAGTTGCTCTGATTTTGAAAGGAGGGCTGACATTCCCGACACTGAGCGGGTTGGGGTCAGCCTGACAGGGGTCAGTAGAAAGTGGCCCTTGGTTCTGTGGGAAGTCAGCATGAGCCTTCCAGAAACAGCTTGCGCCACTGTGCCCCCAGCCCTCAGCCCATGCCACTTCCTGGGCTTAGATGGGAACAAGGCAAGGAAACAGAAATGGTTCATATTTCATCCTCTGGCCCCTGAGCTACAAAAGCCCTCAGTCATGTGGCTTCCTCTCACAGTTCACAGAGCGGAACGGCCCCAGATGGGCATGAATTGCCCTCTGTCGTCCCTGGCCAGGCTCTGGTGTGGCGTGCCGTGAGGGTTCACACTGTCACCCTTGTTGTGCCGACAGCCCGGCACAGAGCGCTTCTATCCAGATGGCACGTTCAATTTCAATGGTTTCAAATCAAGTCACAAAAGGTGACGTGACCGCTTCCCCAGGAAACACGCGTGCGAGTTTGAGAGGGAATCAGCTCTCCACAGGGGCCTTATTGCTCTGCACTGGAAGAGACTTTCAAGTGCCTTCTAACAAAGATCATGAGCTAATGTTTCTCGGGGATTCCGTCTTTGACCACCACAGCCCCAAATATCCTTGCTATTCATCTGAGGCTTCCCTAGATTCCTGTCCCAGGCACCAAGGAATCTCCTGGGAGTAAGGTTACAGAGTTTATCAGAGAAAAGACAGTAACTGCAGCATTGAGAGTTCCCGAACGCCTTCACCTCTCCACTGTATACCCCTTTACAGAGCCCCAAAGACCAAAACCACAGAAAGAACACAGAGCCAGCTGTGGGTAATGCAGCTATTGCTCTCCCCATGGCTGGGCAAGCAGCAAAAAGGCCAGGAGAATGGGAGACTAAGATGGAAAGGAGATCATCTCAAACCACCCTTCTCCTCTTGGCCAAACAATGTCAGGTGGGGGCTAGGACTGAGGAGCCGGGCTCCTCCCAGAGGAAGGTAAGTACTTAACGGTGCCAGTGAATCGACCTGTACTTGTTGATCACCTCTACTGCTCCTCATTGAGTAAAGCCCCATGAAGAGGACAGAAGCACAAGATATGATCCTCAAATGGATGGATGCCATCCACCTGCACCCTAGTACAGGTGAGGCAGGTGGGCCAAGGGTGAGAGCATGGACTCAAGATCCAGTTGCTCGGGTTTAAATCCGGATTCCGTCACTCATTAGCCAGAAGGTAAGGCAGGTTGTTTACGTCACTATTCTTTCATTTGCAAAATAAAGATGGCAATGGGACCAACTCACAAGAACTGTTGTGAGAATTAAATGAGCTGATGTGCACAGGGTACTAACTTATATCAGTGTCAGCTATCTATGGGATAAGAAAAAATACATGTCAAATATTATGCCAAAAAATGATAATATGACAGACATAAACTTGGTCCACAAACCTAGGTAAGAGGGAACATGTCTTCCATATTCTTTAAATCAACCTGAGTCCAACTCAAGTCCCCAGGAAATATAACCCAGTCGCTGCTGGGGCTCCCCACACAGCAACAGGACATCAGTAGTCCTTGGGTTGGATGTCGACTCAAAGAATGTGAAAAGTCTAGAATGACTCTCAAGTTTATACCTCCACACAGGGTCCACCATTGACTGAAAGAGGATGAGACACACAGGTCTAGAGAAGCAACCCCTTGGTTCACCTTGAATTTGAGGTTCTTAGTATGTCTGAGTAGAGATGCCCAGAAGGCATTTCTATACACAATCTGAAAAGTAAGAAATATAGATTAATATTTTGAAGTCATCAGTATATGGGTAGCAAATAAAACTTTGAGAATGATTGTAATCTCCCAGGGAGACTTCTATAGTGCCTGGCACATAGATTGTTTCACTCCATCTTTGTGTATGTGACTTTAGCTAGCTAGCTAGCTAGCTATAGATATAGGTTTTTACATACAGAATTATTACCTTTATTTCCCCCCCCAACACATCATGAAAACAAAATGGGCAAGATAACCACTGACCTCACAGTGGAACTTGGAATGGGAAGACATGAGATTGTCATCAAGCATGTTAATCTAATGCACATGCCCCTTTGGTTCATGGCTGAAGCTCAGGAGGCTGAGGACACATCTGTTGGCTTATTGCTGTGCACACATCTCCAGTTCTGTGCTCAGTACAGTGACTGGCACATCATAGGCGAGAGAATTATAGACTGAATGAAACAAGACGTCCTACCACCACATTTAACCATCACATGTATACCCTGCTGGACTTTACTGATGGACTTTACTGATGGACTTTGAGGTCTGGATTTAGGCATGGCTAATAAAGGGGAGACCTTTTTATTCAGAAAAATGCTCAGAGCATGAATAAATAATGTGGATTCCTTGGAAATGTGGCCAATTTTTTGGCAAGATATGACAGAAATTAATTCTGTATCTAAAAATCACAATATATAATGACAGAGTAAAAGAATATTTTACTTTGAGAATACAATGATCGTATTCCTAACAAATATAAGAGTCATGCTTGAATGAGTCAGATGAAATTCCCCTGCTGTGACTAAAACACATTCCCTTATACAAATACATGATTTCACAAAGGTGCCGTATTATATAATTTTAAAAACTATCAAAAAGACTTATTCAAAAATGTCAAGACCTTAAAAAAAACTATGCTCACAGTGTTGTGAATAATAAACTGATTACATAATTTCAGTTACATGATTTCAATTTTTCATTTAAAATGAGCACATTAAAAACAGCAGATGCCTGAGACCATCTTGCATATTGTTTGATGTTAAAAGAATCATGCACAACTTTCTAACCTGGGTTCAAAATTGTTTTAGTTTGACATTTTAGTCCTTTATATACATATAGAAGGAGTCTAATCATATCTTATTGATGGGATAATAAAGACTATCAGTTCTCAATGCTCTGTTATAGCGTCTAATTTATTCTAAAATACTTGCCCTCAAATAGGGCAAGTAAACCTTAACTAACCTGAACTTCCCAGAAGCGATTAGTTAGAATTTAAAAGACCTTAATCAGTCATAATCTGAGAAGTCTATTGCAATCAGCTTTCAATATGTCTTTTCCAAATGTGCAACAGAAGTTTAATTTGAATAAAGATGTTAGATAAATTTTCATTGGTAAAATAAGAGGTGTTCCAGATATGCAGTCAGATGAAAACTGTATATAAGGCACCTCAACCTTTAAATGAACAAAGTATAAAAATTGGCCACAGTCACCTTCAGTGTGAGACCCATGGCCTGGTTCAGTCTTCTATGTTGCCTATTCAAACTAAAAGACCTTTTTGCTTCCAAGAACACTGTTTTATCTGCCCTAAAGTAAGCATTCATGCAAAGTGTTTGGGCTGAGTACCTAAAGGGACAAAGACCTCATGAAACCAGTTGCATGAGTGACTGCTAACAAATATGTGATCATGGTAGAATTCTGCCAGTGGCCAGAGTGTGGGGAAGGAGCTATCCAGTTCCTACCTACTTCTAACTGTTGGAGTCTACTAAAAATCAGCAGAAGAAGCAGGCATTATCAGCGGCTGAATGGGCTTACAGAGTTCTCAAAACTGTAGTAGAGAGACGAGTGGGGAGAGCCAGAAATACACTGGATATGTCCCTCTCCCAAGTAACCTGAAGCCAAATCCCTTCTAAAGTCTGACTATGCTCAGAAAAAGGGCCACGTGAAATAAAAGGTAGGCTTATGACAAGATGTTCAACATCGCTAGTTACCTGGTAAATGCAAATCAAAATCCTAAAGAGACATAGATGGACCTAGAGATCTTCACACTAAGTGAAGTCAGACAGAGATAGACATATATGATATGATATCACTTATATGTGGAATCTAATTTTTAAAATGATACAAATGAACTTATTTACAAAACAGAAACAGACTTACAGATCTCAGACTCAAACTTTAAAGTTACAAAGGGGAAGCGTAGAGGAAGGGATAAATTAGGAGTTTGGGATTAATATATACTTACAGCTATATACAAAATAGATAACTAACAAGGACCTATTGTTTAACACAGGGATTCTCAATATCCTGTAATAATGACATGAGAAAAGAAGCAAAGAAATCTTTAAAAGAAGGGATATAGATATAGATTTATAATTGATTCACTTTGCTGGACACCTGACACTAACACAACATTGTAAATCAACCCATACCCCAATAAAAAAATTTTTTAAATGGAGTTCCCTAGTAGCCTAGTGGTTAAGGATCTGGCATTGTCACTGCTGTGGCAAGGGTTTGATCCCTGGCCCTGGAATTTCCACATGCTGCAGGTGCAGCCAAAAAAAACCCAAACAAAAAACAAAAAAAAAACCCCACAATGAATTATCACCTCATACCTGTTAGAATGGATTTCATCAATAAGAGCATAACAAATGTTGGTCTGGATATGGAGAAAAGGGAACCCTCATACACTGTTGGTGGGAATGTAAATTGGTATAGTCACTGTGGAAATCAGTATGGAGGTTTCTCAAAAAAAATAACAGTAGAACTACCATACGACACAGCAATTCCACTTCTGGCTATATATCTGGGGAAAAAAACCCAAAACACCAATTTATGTGTTGAAAAGATATGTGTACCCCAATGTTTATAGCATTATTTACAATTGTCAAGATATGGAAGAAACTTAAGTGTCCATCAACAGGTGAATGGATAAAGAAGACGTGGTATATATGATGGGAAAACTACTCAGCCATAAAAAAAGAAGGAAATATTGTCATTTGCAACTGCATAGATGGACTTGGATGGTATTATGCTAGGTGAAATAAGTCAGAAAGAGAAAGACAAATACTGTATGATATCATTTATATATGGAATCTAAAAAATATAAAAAACTAAGGAGTATAACAAAAAAGAAGCAGACTCACAGATACAGAGGACAAATTAGTGTTTACCAGTGAGGAAAGGGAAGGGGGGGGCAAGAGAAGAGCAGAGTATTAAGAGGTACAAATTATTCAGTATATAATAAGCTACAAGGATATATTGAACAACATAGGAAATATAACCAATATTTTATAATAACTATAAACAGAGTATAACCTTTAAAATTGTGAGTCACTGTTATACATCTGTAAAATATCACATTGTACATAAACAATATAATAAAATTTTTTTAATTTTATGTATTTATTTATTTTTGTCTTTTTAGGGCCACACCCATGGCATATGGAAGTTACCAGGCTAGGGGTTGAATAAGAGCTGCTGCTGCTGGCCTACACCGCAGCCACAGCAACATGGGATCTGAGCCTCATCTGTGACCTACAACATAGCTCACAGCAATATTGGACACTTAACCCACTGAGTAAGGCCAGGGATTGAACCCACATCCTCATGGATACTAGTCCTGTTCATTACAGCTGAGCCACGACGGGAACTCCTTTTTTAAATTTTTAAATGAAAGCTATAGAATGACTGTACTAGCCTAACCCTCCCACTACAGAGGTAAGAACTTCAACCCACAGAGAAAAGACCAGAATCTGACAAAAAGCAAATGAGGGCCCCACATTCTACCTCCACACAAGAACAAGCTAACTGACTGAGAAGGGTTAGCTGCATTCTGTCCTGAGAGTAGGACACTTCCTACTCTCCCTGCAGTGAATGGAGAGCGGTGGAAGGACTTCCACCATAAAGCAGTGTCCCATAGGCTGCCATTAGTTGGTGTATTTCCACTGTGGATTTAAGGTTTGAAAAGGTGAGGCTACTAGAGGAAATATGAAAGACAAGAATATTTGTTGAGATTAGGTTAGCTGAAATTTCATGGTCAGATGCTCAGTCTTTTGAATTTAGCTTGACTGTCTCATATACAAAGATACTATATTTATTCAGTAAACATGACCTGGGTACCAACTGTAAGCCAGGCACTGTATAAGACACCAGGGACACAGAAATAAAAGGGACAGAATCCTTGCCTCTCACCAGTCCTGGGAGAGTAGCATCTTCTCAGTAACAACTTCGCGGGACTTAATTTATCCACGTTTTCCTAGATGACCGGAGGAAACTGGGACAGTTTCCAAGCAGTGATTAGTAAGGGGAAAAAGTTAAAGAAAAACGTCAAAAGAGAAAATGAAGGGAAGAGATACCGAAAGAGGTGCCCTCTGGTGGCAGCCGTCCCTATGTCATCCTACAACCAGCCCCAAACTAACCAAGAGAACAGAATTGTTAGTAAGATGAGGGACCTAAGACTGTTGACAAAACACAGATCCACCAGTGTCAGAGTAGCTTTAGTCTTGGAAAGAATGGAAATATAATACTTCTTCTCTGAGTATCATGCTCTTTAATACGTTTGCCCAAATCCTTGAATGAAGCGGGACTTCTTCCTATCCATTTCCATGGACCGGATGAACTCAGAATTATCTGGTGTTTGCCCTGAACAATGTATCCAATGAAGCAGAGGTAGATGAAAGTAGAATACATCCTGTTTCTCCTGCCAAGTTAGAAAACAGGCCCAGATCGGGGCCAGATGTGTAAATCAGGCCATATCCTATTTTGCCCTTCCAGAGCTCCCCCGCTCTAAGTTGCAAAGAAACAGGAGCAAGTAGGAACTCAGTTCTTCACTCAGGGAACTAAGGAACTTTTCCTGAAGATGGAAGCAAGGATTTTAGACCCAAGGAGAAAAGAGAAAATCTGAATTTTCTGGTCCTGGGTATTAGATATGCCCTTGGCAGAGCACTTAGAACTGCTTGGAAAAAGTCAAAAGACTTGTTAGACATCAAAAACTCAGAACAATGCTTTAATGATTTAAGTGTAAATGCATCTTTGACACATATGGATTAAATTTCCTTTACAAGGCACATGCTAAAGCACTGAAGAAAAATGTTTCTGACAAGTCACATGTTCAGTTTACCAAAAGAGTGCAGACTATGTGACAGGTCGTCTGTGAGGCCTAACTGTGTGCCATTCCATGGGATCCATGCTGCCCACAGTGGATGCATCTCCTTTTCTCAGGGAAAACTGGATATCCACTTGCACAAAAAGAAAACTGGAGCTTTATTCTAAATCATACATAAATACACAAAAATCAACTCAAAACAGATTAAAAATTTAAACATAAGAACTAAAGCTACAAAATTTGCTTGGTCTCGTTGATGATTTTTTGGACTTGACACCAAAATCACAACAAAAGCAAAAATAAACAAGAGAGACTACATCAAACTAAAAGCTTCTACACAGCAAAAGAACCAACAAAATGAAAACAAAATCTATGCAATGGGAGAAAATATTTGCAAACCACACATCTGATAAGGAGTTAGTATCCAAAATATATAAGGCACACACACAGATCAATAGCACAAAAACAAATAACCAGATTTTTTAAAATGGTCAAAGGACCTAAATAGATATTTTTCCAAAGAAGACATACAAATGGCCAACAGGTATATGAAAAGATGCTCAGAATCACTAATTATCAGGGAAATGCAAATTAAAACCATAGTGAGCTATCACCGCACACGTCTTGGGATGGTTATTATCAAAAAATCAAAAGATAAGTTTTGGCAAATCTGTGGGGAAAGAGAATCCTCTGATACTGTTGGCAGGAATGTAACTTTATATTGCCTTTCTGGAAAACAGCATGGAGGTTCCTCAAAAAATTAAGAATAGGAGTTCCCGTCATGGCGCAGTGGTTAACAAATCCGACTAGGAACCAGAAGGTTGCAGGTTCGATCCCTGCCCTTGCTCAGTGGGTTAAGGATCCAGCGTTGCTGTGAGCTGTGGTATAGGTTGCAGACGCGGCTTGGATCCCGCGTTCCTGTGGCTCTGGCATAGGCTGGCAGCTAGAGCTCCAATTCGACCCCTAGCCTGGGAATCTCCATGTGCTGCGGGAGCAGTCCAAGAAATGGCAAAAAGACAAAAAAAAAAAAAATTAAGAATAGAACTAGCTTATGATCCTGCGATTCTACTTCCTGGTAACTATCAAAGAGATGGCTGCACTCCCGTATTCAAGTCAGCATTATTACAATAGGCAAGATAGGACTATTTTACAGTTTGCTAGATTTCTAACAAATTTTAAACTGCCCACACTATTCCCAAACTATCTGATTTCATGTTTCATCATTTAGTGAGTTTAATCAGTTCCATAAAGGAAGTAACAAATGATGGCCAAGTGAAAACATAAACTTCAAGAGCTTGGGAATCATTAGTGAGGAGCCTTGCTTCTTCTCAGGAAGCCCCCTCTGCTGTGGGCTCTGGACAGAACGGGAATCTCCTCAGAACTTACATAACCTTAAGTTAAAGAATGAAACACAGCTAATAGGAGAGAATTAGCTAATTACTCAGCCAAAGTTTTATAGGAAATAGCAATAAAGGTTTCATGTCTTTCACACTTTTCCCTAGAATAGGTTTTACCAAATTTTAGTAAAAACACATGGAAAGATTTCTTTCTGAGCATTAAGTTAAATCTCATTTTCAATTCTTATTTTTAGACACTGAGTCCTGTGGCTGGCATTACAGAAGTGTTTCTGGAGGGTGGCCATGTTGCCGATGATTTTTAATGAACGCCAAAGAAGAAAAAATATTCTAACTTGGAAGAAATAATTCAGGCCAGAGAAGAAAGCATAAGGCAGTCTAAACGCAAACCATCTATGCTAAACAAATACAGCTATTCTGAAACAATACGATTTGTGTTTCAGACAAAAAAAATATTGTGATATTCTCATGGGTTACAGAAAATCATGCAAGGAATATAACAGAAATTATCCTTTTTGATACTAGGGGAAATTAGAGCATTTGCCTCAAACTTTGAGCTGTGGGTAGAGACCCATCCCTAGCCCCAAAGCATTTTTCTTGCCAAGCTAAAGCAGATACATGAGCTGGAGCAGGTAGGGGGTCAGGCCTTGGATATTTGGGCATGTGGGCAGAGACGGGATGCAGTAATGAGAACATCAAACAAGAAAGTCCAAAGACCTGGGATCTAGTTCCATATCTGCCATTTGCTAAATAGGAATCATAAGTAGGCACCCATCCGAGCCTCTATTTCTCATTAATAAAAAGTTTAAAAAAAGATGATAATTCTTGATCTCTCAAAGTCTTTAGGAAGATCAAGTACCTTATCAATCACAAGGTAAGAGTAAATTTGGGGATTAATATTAAGCCCTTCTTGGAGTTCCCTGGTGGCTCAGTGGGTTAAGGATCTGGAGTTGTCACTGCTGTGGCTGGAATCACTGCTGTGGCATGGGTTTGATCCCTGGCCCAGGAACTTTCTCGTGCTGCATGTGTAGCCAGTAAGTAAATAAGTAAATAAATAGTAAATAAACATTCTTTTAAAAAACTTTAAAAATAAAATAAATAACTAATAATAATGATAAGCCCTTATAAGGTGAACCTTTTAAAAAGGAAATATGTCTTTCTGGCTTAAAAAATCAAGATGCAGCTTCAGCCTTCCAACAAATTGCAGCAGCACAAGCAGGAATGGTATTGGAGAGTACCAACTAGTGTTTAAAAACTACAAGACGGTAAGAGTGAAATTTTAATTTGATTGTTGGGCACAGTTAATGAACATTTCTCTGGTGCCCAAGGCACTGACAGGCAGTTGATTCAGCATGCAGGCATATCCACAAGCACTTTTAGTCTCATACAGCATCACTCAATGCCGTGTCACAGATGATATAGGGAGTCTTGCTAGACTCTCCATCAACCTGAGACTTTCTCAGACTCCACCCTTCTCAGTCTCACTCAGACAAAGCTCTCGAAAAAAAAATTCAGCTTATCTGAGCTCAGGGTGTTGAGTTTCTCGTGTCAGAGCTCTAGAAATAAGACACTATTCTTAGCTGGGTTTACTTGGGGAATGTTTAGCAGTGGTCGTTAGCTATTCTAGGAATGACACTGAGTTTGGATGGGATCAGGTCGGCGCCTCCACTAGAGGAATGTCTGCTTTGGTGAGGAAGGCAGCATGGGGATTGTAACTTCAATTTGAATGTTTTAAACCATCCCGTGGGTAAACAGAAGCCCCTGCAAACCCAATTTTTCAACCTAATTTACTCATGGGTCTGAGTTTTCTTATGACAGGTGAGGGGAACTTCCAGTTAGCATGCACCTAACCATCATGTTAATTGGTTAAATTCACTACATCTTCCATCGATGAAAGACAGAAGCTTTAGACACAAGAAGAATCATTGGACACCTCCCCCAAACATAGCCCATATAGCTCCCTAAACAGCCTACCATAATTCCTGCCATCCAACAACGGCATCAGTGTGTGGCCTAATCCAGTGTCTTAGAGTCACAGGTAGATAAACTCAATCAAGAGTCAGAGAGAGAGAGACTTTATGAAGCAAGAAACAAATTGAGGGCTCAGTTCACACGTGAAGGCAGAGTAATATGTAGGTAAATTTTGCTTCCTTGACAAATTTACAAATAGAGCACACTCTGGATGTGAAAAATACTAGATCAAAGTCCATTTTTTAGGCTTTCATAAGTTCACGGTGCATATCCAACCTTTTGTATTCCTCTGTTCAAGAAGACATCTATAAAAAGCTTATATAAATTCACTTCCAGTCACTGGGTCATTTAATCTAGAAGCTATAACTAATATCTCTAAAGCATCCCCCCAAATCCATGACACTTAATATTTTTATATAAATGTTTGTCAAATAAAAAATTTAAGAATTTTAGTACATCCATTTTTAAACAAGTCGACATAATTATAAACTCCTTGGAGCTTTTAAAAGAATTTTCTATAGTTCTATCAGAGTTCTAGGAACATACTAGACATGTAATAAACACTGCTTTCTAACTTATTCATTTCAAATATTTATTAAACACCTGTAGGGTTATTCAAAATTAATTGAACGCTTCTGAAATTTATTTTCATTGCCTAAGTTGTATGTGAACATGAAGTCAAATGAATTTACAAAGAAGCCTTCACAGGTATTTCTCTACTCTTGCAGATGCTCATTATACATCCTGCATGCCACCTGGCAAGCCTCAATCCTGCATCTAATTCATCCCAGACTCTATGTTGCATCACATAATCAACAGTGAAAATGGCAGCCTCAATGTGATCCTTCCCATCCTCAGATCTGAGAGGATGAAGAGGTCAGAATACATGGTTCTGGACACATCCCCAAAAGAAGTGACTCAGTGTACATCAGTGTACAATATGGGGGCAGGGGACCACTGCTCCTGAGATAGATACGGGCAAAGCTCTGTGCTCTAAACCACATGCTGGATTCCTTGATCCCCGTCAGTGTTACCTAATACATGGTCTAAAATAGCGCTAGAGCCGGACTCACAACATATGGATGTTTCTAGGCTAGGGGTCAAATTGGAGCTGCAGCCTCTGGCCTACACCACAGCCACAGCAATGCTGGATCTGAGCCACATCTGCAACCTACATCACAGCTCACAGCAATGCCAGATCTTTAACCCGCTGAGCAAGGACGACAGGGATTGAGCCCTCATCTTCATCGATCCTAGTAGGGATTGTTAACCACTGAGCCACAAACGGAACTCCCATCTGACTCTTAAAAGTTATTGCTCTTTTTTTTTTTTTTTGTCTTTTTGCCATTTCTTGGGCTGCTCTGCGGCATATGGGATGTTCCCAGGCTAGACAATTGGTCACTCTAAGTAGATCTTTTGCTTTTGTTTCAAGGTAAGTGAATGAAAATTGACTATAGAATTCAGAGACTCAGAGACTCCAGTAGTTAATAAATTATGGCCTCATAGTCCTATGTATTTAAATTCTCCTCTTGTTCTATCAAGGAAGTGAGACCTGAATCAGCTTACGTGGGCTTTTGCATTCTCCACCAAATATTTTAACTTGACAGTTTGGGGAGGAAGTGATTATACAAACAATGGTACAAAACGGAATTGTAAATTTATCTTAGCCTCTTGTGAGCCCAATCTTAAAGTTCATAGCACTGAGAAAAAGAACTTATTAAAATGCTAAGGGGCTTAGAGCTTCATAATAGGAAGGTTGACTAGTAAAAACATAAAGTCAGAAAACACATCAATAGAAATCAAAAATGTGACAAAAATGAACCTATCTATGAAACAGACACATACTAACAGACAGAGAATAGACTTGCGGTTGCTAAGAAGGGGGTGGAGGTGGGAGAGGGAAGGATTGGGAGGCCAAATATGATATATAGAATGGATAAACAATAAGGTCCTACTGCATAGCACAGGGAATCATATTCAATGTCCTACGATAAACTATATCAGAAAAGAATATGAAAAAGAGTGTGTATATATATGTGTGTGTGTGTGTGTGTGTGTGTATATATATATATATATATGAATCACTTTGCTGTGCAGCAGAAATTAAGACAACATTGTAAATCAAATATATGTCAATAAAAATTTTTCTAAAAAAATCAAAAAAAAAAAGTTATTGCTCTTTCTCCTTCTCAGTGGTGGTGGGGAAATTATTTGTACATTTGTTACTGCTCTTTCTCCTTCTCCCTAGTGGGGGGGAGAAGGAGAAAGAATTGTTGTATATTTGTTATTGCTCTTTCTCCTTCTCCCTGGTGGGGGGGGGGAAATTATTTGTATATATTTGTAATATATATATAATAAACTGAACTAGACAATGAGTTCCTTATGCACACATCTTCACTTTTAATGCTTCTACTTACTTGTTTCTTTCAAACATTTCTCACTTTCCCCATGTGAACTGCTCATTTCTAGAACTTCTCACTGTCTGTCTGCTCTTCTTGCGAATCAAGGTTCATATTAAAAAGAGTCACTTTCCCAGTACGTATAGTTTGCCATTCGTCAGCATCCACATGAGCATCAGTTTTGTGTCCAGTTCATTAAATTTCAGCCTCTCTGTCCTCTTTCTCAGAGGAACTACACTTTCCAAAAATCTCCCCAAGCTTCAGACTTTTCTGGCTTCCCATGCTCACTGGCAATGGAAGCCTCTCCTAATACACCTCTCGAGCAAGGGCCAATTACTGCTTTCAGCAAAACATTTCTAAAGATATTCAATAAGCCTGTGCCTCACAATCTCTTCATGTCCCAGACATCTAACACCTCACAATGTGATAGACATCTGTACAGTCTCAGACCTGGATTCTCATGGTCTGTTTTCACTCATGGTCAAAAAACCCATACAGTACAGCACATCCACATCTTGGTTCATAGGTCATATTCCATCAAATCCTAAAAAGAATGCTGCACTAACACCTAGTCAAATAATCTATTGTTACTCTGTTTAGTCCCGTAACAAATCTATTGTGTGAAGAACAGTACTCAGTGCGTCCAGGAGTTGTTCATTTAGAAACACGACTATGGGCAGGATTACTATCTCCACTCCATCAGTAGCAAGCCCAAGACATTCCAGAGACTAGAGAGGGGTTAACACATAAATTCCTTTCAGAAAAGTGACTTCCTTTAGTTCACTGGCCTCAAGGCATCTCTTTCACTTCTCATTCCATACATTAAAGGTCTCAGAGGAAAAACATTCTTTGGGCAAGAGAAGAAATGGAAAGACCTCAAACCAAAAGACTCCAGAGGTGTTCTTCTGGTTTGCATATTTCCCAGGCTTACACTGACTTTCTTTTAATTACTGAAAGACAAGGAGATCTGAACCTTGCTCTTCCTTAATCTGTCTTTTTTTTTTTTTGCCTTTTCTAGGGCCGCTTCCAGCAGCATATGGAGGTTTCCAGGCTAGGGGTCAAATCGGAGCTGTAGCCACCAGCCTACACCACAGCCACAGCAACACAGGATCCAAGCCCCATCTGCGACCTACACCACAGCTCATGGCAATGCTGCATCCTTAACCCACAAGCAAGGCCAGGGATCAAACCCACAACCTCATGGTTCCTAATCGGATTCGTTAACCACTGCGCCACGACGGGAACTTCCTTAATCTGAACATAATCATCAGCTTCAAAGTAACTTACAAACACATAGAGCTACCCTTGTCCTCCAACAAAAATAAACGGATCCCTACCATGCACTTCCCAAGGGTAGCCACCTGCTCTCCCACTAACATCCCACCATGTCACCTTTCCCAGACCTCTGCGCTCCAAGTTCGAGGAGGTGAGCAAGGACTAGGAAGGCTCTCACTCTTATGACTCAGACTTTCAGCAGGATTACCGACTCCATGACCTAATTGAATCGTTCTTAGAGTTGCAGGATGTCAGAATTCTAAAGGTCACTGTAGATTAGATATTCAATAAATGTTACCTTTTACACCATCAAACTCTAAGCAAGGTCTGTATTTGAATTTTCTCTCAGCACCTAACAGAGTATCTGGCTCAATATTTATTTGCTGAATAAATGAACAAATAAATGAGTAAATGAATGAATGAATAAATTAGAGATCACTTATTACAAATATCTATTATAAGAATGACAAATGCTACAGAACATTAATAATAGACACTTCATATTTGCTTTGTCTTATATCAGTCCTAACTATCTTATAGCAATCTTACTTTCTGTCTTACTTGCAGTCTTAAATGACATAAAACTAATCTATATGACTTGTCCAGTTTCTCACAATTCTAACACCAATGTTTTAGTCCTCCTAAACCAAAAGAAAAAAAAAAAGAAAAAAAAAAATCCACAGTTGGAAAATCAGTGCCAGCAAGAAATTATTACATATAATAATAAGGCTATATGGATCCAAATGACCTCATAGGCACAGCATCAGAAATCAAAAGTATGTGTGATAAGTATGTAGATATATTAATAAAATATATGAATATTAATAAAATAAGTGCTATAATTTACTTCCACGTATGCACCATAATTTAGATGGTATTATGTGGCTCAAGTATTTGATAATCCCTGAATACACAATTAATATCACTTTGATATTAATAAAATAATGCCAAACTTCTGACAATTTTGCTAGTTGCTCAATGTGCATACTGACCATTTGTTTCAAATTAGCTAAAAAGGAAGATGTCCTTTGGGAAAAATACAAATAATGGGTATTTTTCAGAAATAAGGTGTTTTCAGTCATCAAAACAGTGTGGTACTGGTATTAAAACAGACAGACAGACCAATGGAACAGATTAGAGAATCCGGAAATAAACCCTGACACCTATGGTCAATTAATCTTTGACAGGGAGGCAAGAACATAAAATGGGAAAAAGAAAGTCTATTCAGCAAGCATTGCTGGGAAACCTGGACAGCTGCATGCAAAGCAATGAAACGAGAACACACCCTCACACCATGCACAAAAATAAACTCCAAATGGCTGAAAGACTTAAATATACGACAGGACACCATCAAACTCCTAGAAGAAAACATAGGCAAAACACTCTCTGACATCAACATCATGAATATTTTCTCAGGGCAGTCTCCCAAAGCAATAGAAATTAGAGCAAAAATAAACCCATGGGACCTCATCAAACTGAAAAGCTTTTGCACAGCAAAGGAAACCCAGAAGAAAACAAAAAGACAACTTACAGAATGGGAGAAAATAGTTTCAAATGATGCAACTGACAAGGGCTTAATCTCTAGAATATATAAACAACTTATACAACTCAACAGCAAAAAAGCCAATCAATCAATGGAAAAATGGGCAAAAGACCCGAATAGACATTTCTCCAAAGAAGATATACAGATGGCCAGCAAACATATGAAAAAATGCTCAACATCCCTGATAATTAGAGAAATGCAAATCAAAACTACCATGAGATACCCCACCTCACACCAGTCAGAATGGCCATCATTAATAAATCCACAAATAACAAGTGCTGGAGGGGCTGTGGAGAAAAGGGAACCCTCCTGCACTGCTGGTGGGAATGTAAACTGGTACAGCCACTATGGAGAACAGTTTGGACATACCTTAGAAATCTATACATAGAATTTCCATATGACCCCACAATCCCACTCTTGGGCATATATCCGGACAAAACTCTACTTAAAAGAGACACATGCACCCGCATGTTCACTGCAGCACTATTCACAATAGCCAGGACATGGAAATAACCCAAATGTCCATCAACAGATGATTGGATTTGGAAGATTGGTATATATACACAATAGAATACTACTCAGCCATAAAAAAGAATGACATAATGCCATTTGCAGCAACATGGATGGAACTAGAGAATCTCATACTGAGTGAAATGAGTCAGAAAGACAAAGACAAATACCATATGACATCACTTATAACTGGAATCTAATATCCAGCACAAATGAACATCACCACAGAAAAGTCTATTGGAAAATAGACTTGTGGCTGCCCGACGAGAGAGGGAGGGAGTGGGAGGGATCGGGAGCTTGGGCTTATCAGACACAACTTATAATAGATTTACAAGGAGATCCTGCTGAGTAGCATTGAGAACTATGTCTAGATACTCATATTGCAACAGAACAAAGGGCGTGGGAAAAAATATATACATGTAAGGATAACTTGATCCCCTTGCTGTACAGTGGGAAAAAAATAAATTAAAAATAAAATAAAATAAAATATATCCAAGAGACAAAAAAAAGGAAATAAGGTGTTTTATATCAGTATGTGAAATACACATCTCTATTTCAAAATTGCAGTATTCAATTACTCAATGCACTCATTTCAATGCAGAATTCAATATATTCGCTAAATAAAAAACGGAGGATTTCACCAATTATCCATCAAAACAAAATTCAAAAGAGAAAAGATATTTCGCTTATTCCATTAGTATCTCATACAAAACCAAGGGATGGTTTTGTTTCAGATGATCTGAAAAATATTCTCAGTTTTATCCTAAAAAGCTGGTCATTATAAGTAATGAGTAACGTTTACTACATGGGAAAACTTAATTTTAGTGTGATTCACTGGTCACCTACGCATGATATTTATTACAAAATGTGTTACGTTTTATTATATAACTAAAAATAAAGAACATATAAATATGTTTATCTAGAGAGAGGAAATACCATTTTTTTTACCCAAATATTATATAAGCATCATTTTTTTACTTTAATTACAAGTGAATGTGACTAGACACAAAATGTATTACTCCACTTTTTCCTGACTGACACATGGACTTTAAAAAGTCCATCATTTACATCATGAGAGATAAGGCCTACTTCATTCTGTTCTGAGTCAATTAGTAGCTGAAGGAAAAGCAATGAATCGTAAACTTAGGGTTCTATGAGTGCGGAAGAAAGAGACTGTATATGTTAATCTATCTACTTAAAAGGGAAACATTTTGAAGATTCTAAAAAGGAATCTTGGAAGTTCCATGGTGGCCTATTGGTTAGGGATTTGGCATTGTCATTGCTGTGGCTCGGGTTAGATCTCTGGCCTGGGAACTTCCACATGCTGCAGGTGCAGCCTAAACAAATAAATAGGAAGCTTGAACACCAAAAACAAATAAATGTAGATTTGGGGGAATCATTTATAGTAAAATATATGTGTGTCTACATTTTCCATACTATGACTGCAACCGGTTAAGTATTTTAATCAGCAAAACCTGTTGGTAGGACAGAACTGGAAATAAATTTACTTATTCTGACACGTTTTCCATTAGAGATACCAAGGAACAAGTGATGTCTCTTGGAAAGTACCAAAGACAACACCCTCTTTGGCATTAGCTGTGTGTTTTCTTTGGTTTGATTCTCCCTGGTTTGCCTTGGCAAATAGAATTTGCTTACACACCTCCCTGATCTTCCTGGCTATTATCCACGGGAATCAGAGCTCCCCAATTGATGATATCTGCTTTGCTCCAGCAAATGGAGCTGATACCCTGAGAACTATGAGGCCTGTTCCCCCAGGGCAGTGAGCCTACTGAATAGATGAACCATAGAAAGAGAAAATGTTTTCCATTACCCAAAGAAAATACAGAAAACCAGAAGGAAAGAGAAACCCTTGGTTCTGAGATTATAAAGCTTGGTTCATAGAACGTTCATTGCCTTCTACAGAATATATTATGGAAGACATAATCTCTTTGTCTCAAAGGACATTTCACAAGGTCTAGGTAGCAAAACCTTCCAAAATCTGTGTGAAGACACAGTGTAGGGGCCTAATTCAGTTTCTATTTTGACATTCAAACAATGAAATGCGACTGTTTAGTAGAACTCTCCTGACTATAAAGGAACCATCTGGGACTAAACATGATACCCAGCCTTATTTTACTGGCATTTTTAGCAACATGAATGGACCTAGAAATTATCATGCTAAGTAAAGTCAGTCAGACAATGAGACACCATCATCAAATGCTTTCACTGACATGTGGAATCTGAAAAAAGGACACAATGAACTTCTTTGCAGAACAGATCCTGACTCACAGACTTTGAAAAACTTATGGTTTCCAAATGAGACAGTTCAGGGGGTGGGAGGATGCGCTGGAGTTGTGGGATGGAAATCGTATAAAACTGGATCGTGATGATCATTGTACAACTATAAATGTAACAAATTCATTGAGAAAATAAATAAATAAATAAATAAAACCATCATTTCATTTTGTATTTTGAGTTTCTAATATATTTATTTAAGGTTTTCCCTATTCCGGCCATATCATAATCATATATACATATCATAATTATACAAATTTTATACACAACTATACATTTATTTATAATATATAATATATACAAAATATAATATACATAAAGCTTTTGCAGAATTATGTAAAGATTACCTCTGTGAGTAGCAGAAAGTTACAAAACTCTCCAGGACCTTTAAAACTGGACGTCATTTTCTAAGTCTTCTTCAACAGATAACAATAATTGTTCCGGAACAAATAAGCAGTTTACATCATTGGAGCATTACATCTGGATACCACAACTGCAATGCACTCTTGTCTCTGCAAGTGCGTGAGTTTTCTGTATTCAGGAAACATTCCAGATCCAGAATACGTGTGCCCCTGCCCCTCTGGTCTATCGAAAACCTTTATGGGAGCCATGAGGCCATAGAATTTATACATCATCTTTCTTCCAAAGTATCAGAGACTGAACCAGACAAAATAAATCCTTTCTCTTGCAGGCTACTGGCTAGATGTAGAAGGCTCTGTGCTGGCATTCTTCCCTCCTGTTCAGCTGTATTTCAAAACTTCTCTTTTTGAGAGAATAGCTTCAAAGAGTTTCCAGAATGCTCTAAAAGCTTTTTGCTTCCTTTTCCAGTTACAAACTGAAGACTGAATTTGGAAAGGTGGTAACATGATTTTTGGTGGACGATTAGCTCTTAAATCATAAGGAAAGACAAGATACCTCACTAAAGGAGGCAGAAGATTGTCCTGCTCTTTCACTACAGCATGGTTTCCTTTTCGCACAAAAGAGCTGTAATCCACAAGTTGAGAAAAATCTAACAGTCACGATATTGCTAAGTCTTTTGACTCTCCCCTTCTTTCCTGCTGGTCATTTCTCTAACCCAAAGTCTGACTGAACCAGGGGAAGGAGGAAAAAGAGCAGCCTGACTACTTGTGGATCTCTGGCAGAAGGTACAGTATAGGACAAGGTTCAACCTAATTTCTAAAATAAATGTTTCAGATATTATTGCTACAAACTCAGTCTGTTCCCCATTACCGCAGATACCAGGAATTAACTGTAATTTTGCTTCCATTTGATTCCCCGTAGGGACAAAACCACAGTTTTAATGCCAACACATGCACGTTCTAACATTACAGTAAACGTTTTTCTGACGCATTTACAGATTCACAAAAAAAGAGAGATAAACTGAAACACTTGGCTAAGGCTTAGTTATTTTGCTGAGAATCAATAATATTTCAGAGAGTGGTACAATGTAGAAATTACCAAACCCGTTCTTTAAAAACCCTCAGGTTAGAGTTTGAATTACTAGAAAAAGAAATGCAAATTGTTTATTGTTTTCACATGTACAGTAAATTCAGAAAATTGTACTTCTTCGAGAACCATATGGGAGAGACCTTCTTTTCATCAGTAGTGGTTATGCTTATTGTGCCAAGAGCTAAAAAGATGTTTTTAATAACCAGAGCCAGTTTGTTATACAATCTGTCTAGATCTTGCTTGTAAGAGAAATGAAGATCCCTTGGGTCGGAAATAGAGGGTGATGGGGGGGTGTTGTCTGAGATGATAGAAAAGTTGTACAAGAAGAACAATCCAAAGGGAAGTATCTTTAACTCGAAAAACTGGTTTGCATATTTCACTGAGGTACCACGGGAGGTTGCCGGAGCTCCGTTTGTGAATGTGACTTTGTTCATTGTAAGAGGGAATGGGACAATGACTTGGGTGCTACAAACATGTCCCCTAAAAAACCCAAATTTAGTTCAAGCGAACAATTCATCCAACAACAGCCTGAGAGGGCCCCAGAGAAGATGACTGCCCTTTGAACCGAGGGAAGGCCAGAACCCTGCCTCAGAGGCATTCTTAGGAATGAGAGTGACCCTGAGAAGATCACACAGATGTTTCCCTAGACCTGCGTTTTTTTTTTTTTTTTTTTTTTTTAAAGACCCATCAAAAACTAGTACCAGAACATTATAAAGAGTTCATGGCTCATGATGAAATAAGAAAATTAAGGAAAGTGCATTTTCATAAAGTTAAATAAATTCATTATGAAAGGCCAGTCCTTCATTATAAGATTATATCCTTCCTATAGTTCTCTGGATCTTCAACATATTATGTGGAACCATAGGAAATTGCCAATATTCAGCTATTTTTGACCTACAAAAATGGCAATTTCCTTGGTTTCAATCTAACATTAATGATGATGATTGGATAGAGGAGCTTGTAATGGCTTTGTGTGCAAAATATAGACCTGGTAACCATATGTCAGTACCAAGATTTATTTTTGAAAATCTTCTATTCCATAAAATCCATATTACTATAATTGCTACTACAGAGCGTCTCAATCAGCAGCCTTCCAGATTTTGACTACTGCAAAACAAAACAAAACAAAACAAAATTAAAAAAAAAAAGGAAGGAAGACAGACCCAGGTGATGAATAGAATGTTATGGACTAGTTTTATATGAAGGGGAGGCTGGAACTCCTGAGTCCTGGGACACCAGGAGCATCCTAAAGGCATATGAGACCCTGGGCTAAGAAAGACTTTCCAATCCCTGTCCCAGCCTCATTAGGAAAGGAAATTGCAGATCATTCTTACTTACATTCTTCCAGTGGAAGGATGCATAAGTTGATCCTCCAGTGGAAAACAAAGTAAAAATCTATTCATAACTTGGTATTTAGAAAAAAAAAAACAAAAAGAAAAAGAAGAAGCTCCAAAAAGTAAGACATGGTTCCTGTCAGTAGCAGAGATTAAGAAGATTGAGGCAGGAGTTCCTGCTGTGGCTCAGAGAGTTAAGAACCCGACATAGTCTCCGTGAGGATGCATATTCAATCCCTGGTCTTGCTCAGTGAGTTAAGGATACAGAGTTGCCACAAGCTACAGTGTAGGTCTTAGATGAGGCTCAGATTTGGTGGATCTGGTGTTGCTATAGCTGTGGCCTTGGTCTCAGATGCAGCTCTGATCTGACCCCTAGCCTGGAAATTTACATATTCCAAAGGTGCAGCCATAAAAAGGAAAGAGAAAAAAAGAAGAAGAAGAAGAAGACAAAGAAGAAGATTGATGCAGTCCTCTGGTTCTCACAAAAGATACATGTTCAACATCCAAAAAAAAGGGTATCTTTATTGGCCCTGCCAATCACTGCTCAAACGCAGCTGACTGGACTGCAGTGGACCAAACTGAAAGGTGAGCTAGGACGTCCTGAGGACTTGAGTCTGAGGCTGCTATTTTGGAATGGGCACAATGAAGCTACGTGCAAGCAGAGAACCAAAGAGAGCAAAAGTAAAGCAAAGATACATAAGTGATGAGAAATCTAATACCAAAGAGAAAGAGGTGGAAAAACAAGGCAGAGAAAGCAGATTTGGTTCTAGACTACATTCCAGTTCTAGAGACAGTTGCACATGAAGATTTAGGTGGGTCTTGGGATCCCAGATCCTTGGGATGGATGAGATATCCCTGAGACAATTTTTCTTACTTAAGCCAGTGTGGGGGAGTTTCTGAGTCTTGAAAACAAGCTCATTAAATTGTAAAGTGATTTATTTAGTGGGAGATGAAACTGGATTATAATCAGAACTGGCTAAGAGCAACATGACTATATTTTCTTCCTTTTATATCTCTTCTCTTCCATATATGGTTCATCTTTTGCTCTTTCATTCCTCTTATGTGGCAGGTGTGATTACTCAGAGATTGATGTAAATCATAATTTGGAAATGCTTCTAACCTTGATGACAAATCAGTAAGCTCTGGCTGCATAACAAACCGCTCCAAGACATAGAGGCTGAAAATAACCAATTTTTAGCCAAGATTTTGCAGGTGGGCAATTAGGCTGATTTCAGCCTGGCAGTTCTTCAGGTCTCAGTTAGGCTCACTAGACATTTGTGGTCAGCTTCTGGGTCAGCTTGGTGCTGGCTAGTCTAGGATGGCCTCTGCTCAGATGGCTTCTCTCTCTTCCAGGTGGTCTCTCATCCTCTAGCAGTCTTTGCCCCATGATTATTTACTTGGCAGCTGAGCAGGTTTCCAGGCGAACAGGTGTATGCTTAGGCTCCGAATCAATCCAGTATCACTGCTGCTGCATTTCATTGACTAAAACAAATCATCAGCATACCCCAGATTCAAATGCTGGAGACATATATCTCACCTCTTAAGGGAAGCAACTGCACAGTTAGATCACAAGGGATATAGATAAAGAGTGGGATATAAAAGTGGCCATTTTTGCAACGAGCCCACCACAGGTGGCCACCAGGGTTTGGGTAGAGTCTATTCACAAAAGAGATGTGGAATAGTGCTTAGTTCATCTCTGCTCTAAGATGCCAGGAGAAAAGCTATTTTCCATTTCTTGACTGGTTTCCTTCTGTAATATACAAAGTCTAGGACACAAAGGATCAAATCCAGGACACAGGCTCACAAAGCATAACTGTGGACTGGGATGGCTGCAAAAATGGAGATTAGAAGCTGGAAAAACAGAGGCAGCTGGTTTTAATAGTCTAAGAGAAGAGTCTATCCAAAGACTAGCATTGTAAACACTGTCAGGGTATGAGATGGTGCATTTTGACAACGGCAATTTAAAAGTATCTCTTTAACTATAAACTTCCAGTTATAAGATGAGTAATTTCTGGGGACCTAAGGTCTGTGTTTAGTATAACTAATAATACTGTATTATGTATTTGAAAATTGCTAGGTGATTGCCTCTTAAATGTTCTTGTCACAAAATATAGTAATTATGTGACATGATGGAGGAGTTAGCTAATGGTGGTGGTAATAATTTTGCAACATGTAAGTGTATCAAATCAACACTACAGTTTAAAATTAGAAAATGTTATATGTCAGATATAACTCAATAAAGCTGGAATAAAAAAAGAAAATCAAGAGTTCCTGATGTGGTACAACAGGATTGGCAGCATCTTGGGAATGCTAGGATGCAGTTTCAATCCCTGGCCTGGCACAGCAGGTTAAGGATCCAGCATTGTCACAGCCGCAGCTTAGGTTGCAACTGCGGCTTGGATCTGATCCCTGGCCTGGGAACTCCATATGCTGCAGGTGGCCAAAAAGACAATCAAAATATATTTTTAAAGTATCTCTTTGTACATTATTTCAATTCACATTCCTTGGCTAGAAAGATGGAAGTGCATCTTTCTTAACAATTTCTCCCATTCTTGCATGACTCATGTCTTTCCAGAGCCACTAACAAACTCTACTCATCCAGGCTATCAGTACCAAGGAGACCTGCCACAACAATTTTAGTGACCCGGAGGATGAAGCAGCAGAAAATGTCCTACTATCATGTCTAACAGAACCTGAGAGCAAAATAAACTAGACAAGATAAGAGATCTTAGATACTTCAATGAGCAGTGGGTCCCGAATAATACTCCAGACACGTTTGTACCTGAACAACAAAAACCTTTGAAAACATTATGATTTTCCCAATACAACAACAAGAAATACTAATGAACACTGGGAATAAGCAGGAAGGAGTAAGAAAAAGCCCTGTGCACAGACTGACATTTACCTGATGTGATGTGAGAGACTCCAAACTTCCTGGGATTAGTCTGCCACCATACTGAAATGTTCACTATTAAAGTAACCCTTTCTGTGGATTAGACACAGTCTGCAAGAAGCCACTATAAAAGCATAAATGTGTTTCAAATATATTTGAAAGCAGAAGTCATGGATTCGTTAACAATTTGTCATTTTTCTATCAGAGAGAAAAATTAAAATGAAGGCTTGATGAAAAATGTTGATGGGGCAAAGGGATAACTCAGAAGCAACCTCAGGTATCTAGGGGTTTACATAAGGACACAGGGCATGAAGGGGTGGAAGAAGCAGTCTTGCAATGACTCTGTCCTTTCAATAGTTTGCATGGAGCCAGTTGTGGAGAATGATGGAGAGTGGGAAGGGGAAGAGGAAGGCACAAGGAAGGAGAAGACTCTGCACCAACATTTGTCATTTCCTTTTGGGTCTGGTTTCACATCAGGATTTCCTGTTGCCATTGTGACAAATCACCACAAACTAAATGGTTCACAACAACACAAACTTATATAGTTCTGGAGGTCAGAAGTCCTCAAATCAAAGTGACAACAGGACCACTTTCCTTCTGGAGCCTCTAGAGAATTTATTTCCTTACCTTTTCCAATTCTAGAGGTCACCTGCATTCTTTGGTCCATGGTTCTTCCTGTATCACTCCAACCTCTACTGTTGTTACATCCACATCCCACTCTGATTGTATCGCTCCTGTCTCCCTCTTTTTCTAATAAGAACTTTTGCAGCTACATTGGGTCCACCTGGATTTTAAGAAGAAATATTTGGATAAACATCTTTAAATGGGCACTGAATGCAAAAAGTTTTGTGTCCCATTCCCACCAAAGCATGACTTCAACAAAGCAGGATTAATAGTTGAGTGAATAGGATGAGATGTTCTGTGGCTTTCAGTGAACTTCTCCATCAACTTCTACCACTGCCAAATGGACCCAAATAAAGTGGCAGGGATACAGGCATGAACTTAGCAAAATGGACTTCTGCTCACCAAGGCTTATCAGGCTATAGCCCGGCTAAGTACTCAAACTGCTAGCAGCAGAGACCAACACTGAGCCCCTAAAATGGTACCATTCTCTAGGGATAATTAGCCAGATACCTGATGGGGTTGATCACATTAGTCGCTCCTATCATGGAAGGAGCAGTACATTATTCTCACTAGATAAGCACTTACCATAGGCATGGATTTCTCTTCCTTGCCCACAATGCTTCTGACCCTATCTGTGAACTTACAGAATGCCTTATCTACCATCATGGTATTTCATAGCATTGCTTCCAGTCAAGCATTTCACAGCAAAAGAAGTGTAGCCAATGGGCCCATGCCCATGGAATTCACTGGTCTTCCCCTGTTGCCATCATCCTGAAGCAGTTAATTGACAGAACAACTGAATGGCTTTTTACAGACTCAGTTATAGTGCCAGGTGGGTGGTGGTACCTTTCAAAGCTGTGGCAACATGGACCAGGAGGTAGTAGATAACTTAGCAATAAATGTACCATCCTGTTTCTCCCTAACCCAGGATTCATGTATCTGAGAATCAAGCAATACAAGTAGGAAGAGCAGCTCTCAGTAACATCTCTAGTGATTCACTGACGAACATTTTTCTTTCCATCCTTGCAACTTTAGGCACAACTGATACAAAGGTCTTAGTTTCCAAGAAAGGAATGTTTTCACAAAGAGACAAAACAATGATTCTATTGAACTAGAAACTGAGACCATCACATAGCTTCTCTGGGGTCCTTACGCCTATGAACTGACTGAACAAAGAAAGGGGTTACTTTTGTGGTTCCCCATGGGGGCAATTTTGTCAGGAGGACATTTGCAATGTCTGGAGACATTTTTTGCTGTCGCAACTGCAGGAGAATATACTAGCACCTGGGAGGTAGAGGTCAAGGATGCTGCTAAACATCCTACATGGCAGAGGATAGGCCACTACAAGGAAGACTTAACCTACCCCAAAATGCCAATAGTATGGAAATCCTGGACTGTTCAAATGATCCTAGAAATTGAACCTCACTATCAAGGGGAAATTGGATTGCCATTACACAATGTGAGCAGAGAGGAACCTTGGGTACTTTTTTAGTATTCCCATGTTCTGTGATTAAAGGCAATGAAAAACTACAAGTCAATTCATGCAAAACTGCTAATGGTCCAGAATTTCAAGAATAAATGTTTATATTATCCCACCAGGCAAAGAACTCCAACTAGCAGAAGAAGGCAATTATAAACACCAGCTAGACCATGTGACTAAATGCAGAAATGAGAAGTATAGTAGTTGCATGTCTTCCTTATTCTGATGTGAACAATTCTCTGTGTGTGTATATGTATCTGTGTGTGTGTGTGTGTGTGTGTATATATATATACGTATATATGAAATTCTTTGTATATATACCTATGTATATGTATGTATGTGTGTGTGTATATATAGAAAATACTTTTATTTTCCTACTTCCAATTCCTGATCCTCTAACACAGTATGTGTGGATAGTTGTTAACCGTTAGGTTACAGGATAACAAAGAGGGAGTTATAATAACTTATAAGAAGAATGAACATGACCAAAAACACAAAAGGAAATAAGCCTCCACTTAGGGGGAAATGGTTGTACACAAGGGTAGTTGTATCAGGTTAAGCAGAAGTATAGTTGTTACTGTATCTATTTTTAAAATAATTATAGTTTACAGAGATGTATGGGAGTGCTAAGTTGACCAGACTGTGGTGGTTTTATAATCCATCACTACAGCTAGGCTGAACCATGTTTTCTAGAATTCACTTCTCTGTATGTTTTTGATTAAGATGGACCATATCTGAGAGCCTATTTTTTGCAGGAGATTTAGAAAGTAGAAGTGAAGCAGCAGCCATTTGTTCTTAACCTCCAAAAAGCAGAGTCAGGTGCATTTGAAGCTCAGGTACATTATCATTTATTTGCTGGTTTACCTTGTTGGCACACGACAGCACCCAGGTCTGGAGCTTCTCCACTTTTTCCTGGAATCCTCCCTCAGTATCTTCAATTCATGGAACATTTATTTAGTTCTGTAACAAAGGGAACTATTTTATCAATGATGGAGGCAGTGAAAACTGACACAGGTTTCATTCTCATGATCCCAGCTCCTCTTCATGGATTCTAGCTTGTCCTTGCTCTCCCCCACTTTACATCCATTTTTGCTTCCCAGTTGTTTGCTATGCAGACTTCAAGTTTTAGCATCTGACAGTAAGACAAGAGGCCAGTCCACGGAGACTATTTATCCAGTATCCACAGTTGTGTATAAAGTCAAATCTCTGTGAAAATCTCTCTCCTTCAAATCCCTCTCTCTCTCTCTCTCTCTCTCTCTCTCACACACACACACACACACACACACACACACACATTTATACAGGTCTCTTCCATGGCTCTGGAAGAGTCCCTAGTATTATGTGCTCATGATAATATGTTTTGGGAAAAGCTGTAAAAATAAACTATTTCAAACTCAGTCTAATTTTAAAATTTTTAATTATTTTTTTCCTTTTTTTGGTCGTTTCTTTTTTTTATTTTTTAGGTCCGCACCCATGGCATATGGAGGTTTCCAGACTAGGGGTCTAATCAGAGCTACAGCTGCTGGCCTACGTCACAGCCACAGCAATGCCAGATCCTTAACCCACTGAGCAAGGCCAGGGATTGAACCCACAATCTCATGGTTCCTGGTTGGATTCACTTCCACTGCACTACGATGGGAACTCCTGTTTTCTCTTTCTAAATAGATGATCACCTTCATGCCTAATTTATATTTATAATTTTATATTCATTTTCTTAAAGAGGGTCTTCTAAACAGTGGTTCAAAATCGGCATCTGTACCTGCAGAGGTCTCCCTGCATTTGAAGTCAGTTCAGAGTTGACCTTCCTGAAAATACGTCAGAAAACCCTTTTGCAGCTGCAGGATGAAATAAATGCTGACTGCAAACAAATGGAGAAGGTTGGTGAGTCCTGACTTCTGACCACAAGACATTTAAACATGAAGCGAATTGACTGCAGTTTGCATTAAGGAAACTGTAAGAAGGAGGGCTGTACTGGAAAATCAGGTTCAGTCTTGAAACATGCACTTCCTCAACAAGAAGAGGAATGGAATCAAGGGCACAGGAGATGCAGAGAGGAGGCCTAATTAAGGTTAGAACATTTGTCCAAATCTCCACAAATATAATCTCCTGGACCTTGGATCCTCCCAAAAAGCAGAATGATTTGTAACACATAAAGAGATTTTCAGATATCACTGGAATGATTCATCAAAGAAGGAAAAAGAATACGCCTTGTTTAGGGGAAGAATTTGAGACTACTGGATAGGTTTCTAAATCCAACGCCTCATGTAAATGTGACAACAAACTCTCAAGGTCAGAGATGAGTTTTGCTCAGAATGATGCCACTGCTGGATAAAAATGAATGTTGTGGGAAACACTTTATCACTGTAATAGAGTTGAAAATAAAATCTAGCTTCTTAAAAAATGTGATAGTATAACACTCTATAGTTAAATATTACCGTCATGACGTAGTGATTAACGAATCTGATTAGGAACCATGAGGTTACAGGTTCGATCCCTGGCCTTGCTCAGTGGGTTAAGGATCCGGCGTTGCCGTGAGCTGTGGTGTAGGTCACAGACACGCCTCGGATCCTGTGTTGCTGTGGCTCTGGTGTAGGGCGGCGGCTACAGCTCCAATTAGACCCCTAGCCTGGGAACCTCCATGTGCTTTGGGAGCGGCCCTAGAAAAGGCAAAAAGACCAAAAAAAAAAAAAGGACAAAAAGATTCTTGGCTTCATATTTATTTTTAAGCTTTTCCATGATAATTTTTGAAGAGCTAGTATGCATCTTTTAAGACCTAACCAAATAGATTTTTAAAACATCTTTTAAGTTTTTAAACATTCCATTGATCTTTCATATGTAACATGATGGATGGATAAAGGAGAAAGAGATGGCTCCATAGACAAAGAGCTGTTATTTTAAATCTGACTGTAGTCTGACCTGGATGGATTAAAAAGAAATAATTCTGAAGAGGAAGAAAGGCTCTTTTCTTTAAGATCAACACCATAAATTATTTCCTAACTTTCAGTAAAAGTCTGTGACATTCGTGTCGATGTCAGACAGCAACTCTGAGAACTGAGGAGTGAGAAGGTGAGGCCACCAGAGGTGGTTTGAAAATCAACAGAGGCAGGAAATCAGAACTAAAAGAAACAAGAAGAACATAAATCACTACTGTTCCTGCCACCAATCCACCCTCCTGTTGAATTCTCAGGTGTCACGGGGAACAGACATACTTCTCACATTAAGGGGATTCAAACCACTTGACCAGGAGAGCAAACTAAAGTATGACTCCAGAGGATTTGGGGACATCCAGGGGGCCACTGTCAGGGTTACATGTTATAAAATAATAACCATTAGAACAACTAAATTTGACTACCATCATTTGTCCTATTTTTCCTTTATAAAATATCAGAAGGTCCAAACCACCTTTTAAATTCCATTTATTCGGAACTAGAGGGTTTTGCTCTAGCGCCATTTGGTTCTTTTAAAATGTTGTTGAACTCATCTCAGCAACTGAAAATATCATATAGTAAACACTGCAAGTTCTATCATAGAGAAAGAAATCTGAAATACATAAACTATCCCAAAGAGTCATGGAAAAACTCGATCTGTTCACTTTATTATCTTTTTATTATGGTGTGAAGGCATGAAAAGCATAAGCAATGGACACAGGCAGGATGGACAGCCATTCAGTATTCTCCCCAGGTTATGTCCCGTCTACGTGCCTCCACTGAAGAAGGGAAGTGGCTTCTCCACCCTGTTCCCTAGAAGGAAATCTGTAACACTAAGGTTTCTCTGAGGACCTTGTTCCACTCATTTTCTCCCCTCTGGAATATTTTTAACCTTTTTCTATACACTGGTTCCTCCTAGCCTGAGGGCTTCCAACTGCAGAAGCCATCACCTTGGTAGGATCCCCAAAGTGGCTTCTTAGCAATGATTGTTTTGTAATAACTTATTTGCATAAATGAGAGACTATCCGAGGGCTGCCTTATAACACCACACCCACATCCCAATATGTTTTGAGTAAGAAGGCCTCAGTTTGTTACCTGGGAATTATCTGCAACCTGAAGCTGCCTATTTTAGCTACCCATGGAGCTTCATGTGGCAGGGATCTATCTTAAAAGACTACCAGGCTGTAGGGCCCTAAAAATTGGGACACAGAATGACAATACGTGGGCATGTCTATAGGAGTATATGACACATGTGAACATCATTGTTCACAATGTCACAGCAGGGGAAAAAAAAATACACAACCTCAGAAGGGCTGCCTTACCCTAGAGCATCTTATTGGTTGTTTTAAATTCTTTCTAAAAAAGCCTACTAGATATAAAACAAAGTAACAAATTTTAATTTGTCCAAATCTCTGTGCAAGTCTGATTCTCAACAGGAAGTAGGCACCCTAGGCACCCCCAAATAGGATAACCTAAGGAGAGTTTATTTACAAAGGTCCCAGTAGGGCACAGGAGACCCACAAGGGACATGCAGTAACCTGAGGCTGTCACCGGAGCTGTTACCATCTCTGAGCCCAAAGGGACAAGGGAATAAGAAATTACTAAGAGCCAGGAGAGAGTCGAGTGTAGGAGGCCATCTTAAAAGAAGCAGGAACCTTCAGAGAAGGGATACACCCAGTCCAAGGCACTCCCTCTGGGAAAACACTCTGGGAATAAATCCTCTGAGCTAATGCTGGTCTCTTTTTTTCCATGGAGTATGATGTTCATCAGTGACCTCCTATGGACCAAATCCTAAGAATAAACATTTCTTAGTTCTTTTCTGACTTGGTATCTCTCCAGCATTTGACATAATTGACTATTTCCCTCACCCTGAAAATCTTTTTTCCTTTGATTTCTGAGACACTATTCTTTTCTTGGTTTGTCTTTTCTCTCTCTTGCTTCTAGTCCAGCTTCTTTACAGACTTCTCTTGCTCATCCCACTCCATAAATAACGGCATTGCCTAGAGATCTACTGTCAAACCGCCTTTCTCCTTGATCGATTTCATTCCTTTCTCCATCACCACTACCAAGTTTTCAACTTTCTCCCTCTGGCCTTTACTGCTTGTCTTTCCAGAGAAGCAGATCCTGCGAAGGATTTGAATACAAGCAATTTATTTTGAAGGTGATGCCAGGAAACATTATTAGGGGAGTAAGGAAGGAAGACAGGGCAAAAGAGAGAGTTAATGAAGTGAACATTATACAGTGAAGATGCCTCAACAGGCAAACGAGTCTTACTGAGGAGCTCCAGGAAATGGTATAAAACACACCCCAAAATTATTTGAATCAAGGGGAAAATGCGCTGTGGTATTTACACACAACTCCTGAGAGTTACTGCAGGAAGGCCACTCCCAGTGCGTATTAGTTCCTTAGCACGTCCAACCTGCCAGGAACACAGGTAGAGCAGCCTCTGAGGGCCGTTCTTGGCAAAGAAGAGATGGGCCAATATGCACGGAAACGGTCAGGTCCAAAGAAAGTGGGTGGACACTGACAGCATCTGCTACATTTCCAAATTTCTATTTCTAGTCCAGATCTCTTCCTTTGCCCCATATTCATACATCCAACCACGTACTTGGACCTCTCCTACAGGAAGTGCCTGCAGGAATCTCCCCTCTCCCAAACCCACTCTTACCCTCACCTGTTTTTCCCTGATGGCAGACACCAGCACCCAAAATAAGACATCTGCCAGTCATTTGCGACTTGCCAATTGGTTGCTCTTTCTTATTGAACCAACCTCTGAATCATCCCAAATCCTCTCAAGGTCTCCATTATCTCCAGTCAATATTCTAAGTCTACAGTTGAGCACAATGGTTCGCTCTCTTCATTTCCAGCTGCATCTTTCTCATTCCTCCGAATACACTGCATGTGCCTACCCACACACACAATTCTTCACACCTAACAAAGCCCAGTCTTTGCATATGTGTTTCATTCTGCCATATGTCTTTCTCAACATTACCTGTCTGCTCAACTCCTGCTCATGTTCTTTGCTGTATTTTCCCAGACTTTCCAGGAAGACAGACATCTCTTTAGGTTATGCTCCTGCAGCACTAACAATTAAAGGACAATAATCACATACCTATTGGGTTACCAATAAAAGTATCCATGGGAATAGTATAAGTTATTTACCTAAATATCAGAACATACCAGAAGTGATGCAAAAAGACAGATAACTGATGGATGAGCATAAAATTGTTCGTTATAATGCTCAACATTAGATAGGAAGACCAAAGACCCTCTTTTAAGAGGTCTCTTCTTCAGTCAAGAGTGCTCTTCTGGAGTCACAAACAGACTCAGCTCCATGAGTCCACTGTGATGGCTCAAGAAAGGTCTTTTTACACCAGAACTGGATGATGATGATGATGATTTAGATGAACAAGTATTTCAGAGGACTGCCTAGCCACATCTATCATAGAACACTTTACCATTAATAATCTAATCTAATTAACACTCTTCCCTTTCTTCCCCTTAAGGTTCCTGTGCTGTTATTTCACCCCTGATACTCCAGGATCCCAGCATCTCAAATGAGACCAAGTTCTCCAGTTCAAGAATAGCATCTCTTATCTTCATCCATAGCCTAACAGAGGACAGTCAGTAGAGCACTTTTCAAAAATTCTAATACTGTATCCCCAATGTATATCTATGACAAAAGAAGTGTCTTCTGGTCCTTCACAGAGGAACAGTTATGAGGATGGAGAACAGGTCATTAATGATATGTAAATTTTAATATCTCAATTTTCTAAGTTTAAATTTTTTTTTTCTATAGTATACTAAGAAATTTCTGGCCTATTTCATTTGTGTTTCTCACTGTTAATTTCACAGTGTAAGCAATCAACTGAGAAAACTGTTAGAAACACTCCTGGCTGCTCAAACCAGCACAACTCATCCAAAATCTGGTAAGAGAACGTATCTCAAGGGATTGAGCCCGATGTGAAATTATACACCTCACTCTCTAGAACCCATTTACACAGATATTCCCCAAGTCTTATGCTGCATAAATTAGCAAAACCTTGAATTTTATTCTCCCATATTTGATTTTGATGCTAGAATATGACTCTGTCTGTCCAGAGGCATATAACTGTCTCTGGTGAGATCATCACAGGACCATCAAGAAAGGCAAGGATGGTTTCATCTCAGAGAGGATGCTGCTGCTAGCAAGAAGAGCTTAATGGAGTTTAGGAATTCGATTCTTTAAGTTGTCTAAATTCTCCCCAAAGTTACCATTCCTACTTCAAGGTTCTTCTCTTTTGAAATCAATGTTCTCATGTACATATACAAGACCTGGCAAGGCTGTGAATTCCACCTGTAATACAGTTTACCAATTTGCAGATCAGACCTATGTCTGATTTTCAATGATGTCAGCCCATTGTCAAGCAGTAAGATTCTTGTAGATCAGTTATAAAAACTCCCTGGGGGAGTTTCCTTATGGCTCAGTGGGTTAAGAATCTAGCATTGTCACTGCTACAGCTCGGGTCACTGCTATGGTGCAGGTTTGATCCCTGGCTGGGGAATTTCCACATGCCTTAGGTGTGGCAAAAAAAAAAAAAAAAAAAAAAAAAAAGCCTCTCTGGATTTTTTTTTTTAACACCATGCCTTGATCTGTGAATTTAAACTCTTGAGTCATTGTTTTCTTTCTGTAAGCCCTCCAGCACAGAGAGAAAGAGCTAGCCTACCTTACAGGGTATGCAGTATTACCCTTACATAAGGATCACCATAGGTAAGGATGTATTCCAGTGATCACCATACGTAAGGATATATTCCAATTTGCCTGGCACCATCTTGTTTATGTCTGTTCTCTTAGAATTGTTACTGACACTCGCTTTCACTTTCAAAAGTGTCCCAGCTTGAACAATAGGTTTTGTTGGCCCTTCATGTACTTAGAGGCTATCACATCAGCCTGCCATTTATACCACCAATGGACACTCAAAGCAACCACAGTGAAAATTTCTTTACGGAATGGCATGGCCTATCAGTTTCCCATCCTCTACTGCTAACAAAGTCCTCTTCTGGTTTTAAGCTAAAGAGAGGCAGATAATTAGTCCTAGCCCCCCATTTTCGTGAGGTTGCATTCCCTGCAATCATCTTTGGTAGAAATAAGTACATAAATTAAGATTCTTAGCTGCAGGCCACAGAATCTACTCCAGGAGTTCTCGATATGGCTCAGTGGGTTAAGAACCCAACATAGTGTCCATGAGGATGTGGGTTCAATCCTTGGCCTTACTCAGTGGGTTAAGGATCTGCTGTTGCCACAAGCTGAGGCATAGGTCATGGATGCAGCTCGGATCTGGTACTGTTGTGGCTGTAGTGCAGGCTCCAGCTACAGCTCTGATGTGACCCTTAGCCCAGAAACTTCCATATAAGGAGGCAGGTGTGGCCCCAAAATGAAAAAAAAAAAAAAATCTACTCCAGCTAGTAAAAGTGAAAGGATGTAAATTAACTATAGACTATAGTTCAATTTTTTTAAAAATTGAAAGGAATTCACTATGGAATATTAGGAGTTTACAGAATTCTGGGAGGGCTGAACCAAACCTATATTCAAAGCCAATAATAATGCAGTCAAAAGAAATGTCCAGGGAGTTCCTGCGATGGTGCAGCAGAAACGAATCCAACTAGTATCCATGAGGATGTGAGTTTGATCCCTGGCTTTGCTCAGTGGGCTGGGGATCCCGTGTTGCTGAGGCTGTGGTGTAGCCCTGGCAGGTATAGCTCTGATTTGACCCCTAGCCTGGGAACTTACACATGACATGGGTGCAGCCCTAAAAAGAAAAAAAAATGGCCAACATGACACATTTTTATCAGAAATTCCACAGTCATTAACATTCATAATTGGCATCAAAGATGAGACTAGACTATAGATCAGTCACCACAGCTGCTCAAGAGGATCCAATTTCTCTGCACATGAACCCCTACACCACATCATTCTCAACTACTTTCTAAGTTTTGTATAGAGTATCTTAGAAGAACCTAGGTCATCTGTGAAACCCTAGTTAGGGAACTACAGTGTAGTTTTTACAAATAAGATTTCTTTAACATGGAAGGCATAGTAGAAAAGCTTTGGTGAGGAAGCAGCGTGAGCCATTCTTAGGTAGCTACCAAGAACTGAAAGGATTATTGGGAAATCCACATGGATGAAAATGGTTATATGAATATCAGTGGTGGCTCCACATTTTTTTTTTTTTTTTGGTCTTTTGTCTTTTTAGGGCCGCACCCGAGGCACATGGAGTTTTCCAGGCTGGCCTAAGCCACAGCCACAGCAATGCCAGATACGAGCCTTGCCTGCAACCTACACCGCAGCTCACAACAATGCTGGATTCTTAACCCACTGAGCAAGGCCAGAGATTGAACCCAAAACCCCATCATTCCTAGTTGGATTCATTTCCGCCGCACCATGATGGGAACTTCCCAGAATTTCTATTAATGAAGAATTTAGGGGACACTAACTCATTGGAAAGGGGGTAGAGCTGTTTGCACACTGTTTTTACTTAGCTTAGTTGTTTATTTCAAGTCCTAGGGGGGCTGATAAGGTCTAAATGAGGCAAGCCTTGGCACCAAAAACCAAATTAGAATCGTAAGAGACTGCCAAGACTAGTATCACTCCTTCAGAGACTGAACTCAGCTGTCTCCAAACAGCAAAGTAAATGATAAGAATGCCCTTGAATAAGCGTTCCACCATATTGACAGGAGTCTTCCCTAAACAGTTCAGTGAAAGAGAAAAAAAAAAAAAAAAAGACTATTTTTAAAAACAAAATTGGGGCATAACTTCTGAGAAATGCAAATTATGCTACAAAATATTTTAAATTCTGAACTTTCAGATAACCTTGTATTTATTATTTCTATATTTATCATATTCAAACTGGCAGAGGCAAGGAGGACCAAATGTGTTTTCCCTTCTCTATGATGCATTGTTCTTTTTTTTTTTTTTTTTTTGAAAGGGGGAGTCTCCCTAACTTGAAATATTCTTTTACTTTCAAGGCAGCTTTGAGGCATCAATCATATTTACCTCTGCAGGATTCCTGAAACACCTTTTTCATTGCTCCAAGTCTATCTAGGAAGGCCAATGGATGCTCCAAAATGTATTATTTGCATGTATTTCCTTTAAAGTAAAAATCAAGCCTCTTGGCAGAAAAACTTCCCTCACAAGTCAAACAGCATAGAATATGAACAACTGCTTTTAGAGCCTATTGTGGACTCCTTGGGGGAGAGAGACCTGGGCTATTAAACATAAATTTTGCAGATCTGTTGGCTTCTCAGTTCATAGCATTCAACTCCTTGGCTCCTCAGCAGCTCCTTCTCATCTGCTGCATCTCCAGCTTTCAAATGGGGGAAGTGGGCTGGAGAGGCAATGAAATCGTAGTGCCGGTCCAGATATCGCAGGTAGGTGAGCATATGCAGGGCGTACGCCAACACCAGCAGCAGGATCAGAGACATTGCCAGGCCGATCAGGATGGCTGGCGAGAAGGAGGAGGCACAGTCTCGGGCCTTGGCAAACTGTCCCCCCTTAATAGTAAAGGCTTGGATCTGTCAGGAGAAAGAAAAGAGCTGGAGTGACTGATTCTTTTCTCCTAAGATCTACTTCCCAGTTGGGCTAGGGTTCCTGGATCCCTAATTAGTCATGTTTAAATACTGGGGGCATATTTGAATAATTTAAACATATTATCTAACAAATCTGAGTGTGCTTTTGGGGACAGTGAAACTTAATTCAAAATCAAGACGGACTCTTGGGCATCTATCCGGACAAAACTCTACTTAAAAGAGACACGTGCACCCGCATGTTCATTGCAGCACTATTCACAAGAGCCAGGACATGGAAACAACCCAAATGTCCATTGACAGATGACTGGATTCGGAAGATGTGGTATATATACACAATGGAATACTACTCAGCCATAAAAAGAATGACATAATGCCATTTGCAGCAACATGGATGGAACTAGAGAATCTCATCCTGAGTGAAATGAGCCAGAAAGACAAAGACAAATACCATATGACATCACTTATAACTGGAATCTAATATCCAGCACAAATGAACATCTCCTCAGAAAAGAAAATCATGGACTTGGAGAAGAGACTTGTGGCTGCCTGATGGGAGGGGGAGGGAGTGGGAGGGATCGGGAGCTTGGGCTTATCAGACACAACCTAGAATAGATTTACAAGGAGATCCTGCTGAATAGCATTGAGAACTTTGTCTAGATACTCATGTTGCAACAGAACAAAGGGTGGGGAAAAAAATGTAATTGTAATGTATACATGTAAGGATAACCTGACCCCCTTGCTGTACAGTGGGAAAATAAAGAAATATATTAAAAAAAAAAAAGTTAGAAGACCCAGTAATATTGGATCTACAACCCTATAAAGCAAAAATTAGAGTTGAATCAACATTTTCCTGTGATGCCAGCTATGCTTTGCCACCTGAGGCATGTCAGTTTTTACCTGAGGCCTCTGAGTTTCACCATTTATGCAACATCACTCTATACTTTATTCCTAGAAAAAGCCAGGTCAGCAACGCTGTGTATGTGGAATGCAGTCTTTTGCATATATACCATAACCCAAATCACCACCACTTCTTCCCTGGACTGGGCTTGCATTCTGCGTCTGCCTACATGAAGGATGTTTTACAAGTTCCACTTCCAACACCCAATGCTCTTCCACCATGAGGCTGCTGTTGAGGATGCTGGCATACACTGCACAACACCAAAGATGGATGCACTCCTCACAAGTGCATTTTCAGTGGTCTTGTGAACCCCACGGACACACAATGAATGGGTGATTCTTTCTTAGGCTAGCTGCTCAAAAGCTTCAGAGACTAATTACTGTGCTACTTCCAGCCAGGGCAGACAGATGATCATACAATTTTGTGTACCACCTTCACCAGTGGCTTTAACTGATCTTTCATTCCTTCATTTTTCTTAATCCTCTATCTTTGCTCATCTTTTTTTCGCTTTACATTTTTTACAGCAAAACATACATAAAATCTACCATCTTAACCATTTTTAGTGTACAGTTCAGTGACGTTAAGTACATTCACATTATCATGCAACCATCACCACCATCCATCTCCAGAATTCTTTTCATCTTGTAAAACTGAAACTCTGTTCCCATTAAATACCACTTTCTATTCCCCTCTTCCCCCACCTCCTAACAACCACCATTCTACCTTCTATCTTCAAATGTGACTACTCTAGTATCTCATAAGCAGAATCATTCATACAAATGTCTGTCCTCTGTGTCTGGTTTATTTCACTTGGCATAACATCCTCGAAGTTCACTCATGTAGTTGCATGTATCTGAATTTCCTTCCTTCTTAAGGCTAAGTAATATTCCATTGTGTGAATTTTTAAAATTATAGTCAATTTACAATGTTGTATCAATTTCTGTTGTACAGCAAAGTGATATATATATATATATATATATACACACACACATATATATCATTTTTCTATATTTTCCATCATGGTTTATCCCAGGAGATGGGATATAGTTCCCTGTGCGATACAGTAGGACCTTGTCATTTATCCATTCTAAATGTAATAGTTTGCATCTACTTCCATTGCGGGTATATGCTAGATTTTATTTTTCATTCATCCATTGATAGACGTTTGGTTTATACCCATCTTTTGCCTATTATCACTAATGCTGCTATGAACATGGCTGCAAGTCTCTGTTTTCAATTCTTTTAGGTATATACTCAGAAGTGGAATTGCTGAATCACATGGTAATTCTATGTTTAATTTTTTAAGGAATTGACATACTGTTTTCCACAGCGGCTGTACCATTTTACCCCACCAGAAATACAGATGGGTTCTACTTTCTCTACATTCCTGCCAACAGCTGTTATTTTTGGTTTGGGGGATTGTTTTATAATAAACACCCTAATGGGTATGAAGTTTGCCCATTTTCCAGTTATTTTTCTTAAAGTATTTCTGTAAGTCATCATAAGTCATTTCTGGAACAAGGGAGGTATAAATCAGTCAATTCACCTGTTCTCATTAGGTGAGAATTATTCCTTGCTTTCATTATCACCTCCTCATTGCCCTTTCTGCCTACAGTCCACAATTCGAATTCTGCCTCTACCACTTACAAGGTATATCTCTTTGAACAGTTATATGATCGCCAGAGTTTTAGTAATCTCATTTGTAAAACAAAGAGAATAACAGCTATCTTGCAGCTTTATGATTAGTTCTGAAGACAAAGAATGTAAAATAACCATGAAAGTGCTGACAAACAAAGAGGATTAAGTATTAGTTATTGTTAATCTGTAAATAACATGGTCGGGGTGTTGTACATACATCAGGCCATGAATTCTTTATATCCATAAAAATAGGTCAGAAATTGAGAGAGTAGAGTAACCTGGCTGAATGGCTGAGAGGTAATTTGAAACCATGTCTTTCAAACTCCAAAATGAAACCTCCTTCCCCACCCAGATCTACCTCACCACACTTCTCCAAGCTGAGGGGAAGGGGAGTAAATATATACTCACATGTGGAAAAGATCAAAAGCCTATACAAGGGACATGTAAAACCCTGCCTATTTCAGCAAATGGGAAGAACAAGGTAAGCTTTTTTCACAGGTAAACAGGGCAGTGGAAGTTGACATGTTTCTCAGTCAGAAATTCTAGTGGTGAAAAGGAACCTCTAATGCCTCCATGCCTTTCCACAAATACTTTAAGAGGATCTCTGGGATATTTTTGACTCCCTGGCTGACAGTTCCATTCCTATGCTAACTGCCAAAGCTGTCATTCCAGCTGCAGATGTACTTCTTATCTGCCCTGATAGGATCACTGCTCCTCTCCAGGAAGGAAATAAAATAATTGTCCGACAATTCTTCTCCCCAGAAGGGCCTCTCACTTCAGGAAGTGTCAGTCACTGGGCTTCATGCTACAGCTTCACTCCAACTTAGATTGCTGGCATTCCTCACTGATAATTATTAGTGACTGGATAAACCTGAATGTAAAAGCCAGTCCACGGGAAGGAGTGGGGAGGGGTGTCACTGTGCAGAAAGAGGAAATAGTTGATCCTATTCTATTTCATACCTTAGAAGATAAAGAAAAAAACACCAATATTATTTTAAAGCTATCCACTCCTCTTTTTCCCTTAAATATCACTTTTTAGACACTGAGTTTCTTTAGCACCACATACACAGGTGCGCTGAACATATGTTTTAGTTTATTACCTGGAAATCAACAAAAGTGACCTCCCACAGGCTTGACATATCGGTGTCACTGGGCAACAAAAGGCTGTCATACCGCTGCAGGCTGCTGACGCGGTGGCAGTGGTAGGAGTAACTTGACGTTGCATATATGCCAGTTGCATTAAAAGATGCTTGAACTGAATTATTGAAAATAATCTCAACTCGGTGCAAACTAAACCAGCTCTGGATGGAGAACTTGTTGTAATTGGTAAGGGTGAATCTGAAAATGATTATAAAACAGTATTACCCCAAAGCACATTCACAGTTGCTGACACAGGACATCATCTACCAATGGTACAATGGCTCCCTCTTTTGTCAGGTAGTAGAACTGGCTCAGAGAGAGGCTTTTACTTTTCTAGTTCTGAACAAGAACCTCCTGATGAGGGGGAATGAAGCAAATAACAAGGCAGCCTCCCAAAGGGAGCAATACAAATTACTACAAAAGGAAAAATACAAAGGCTTGGGGTTTTTTTTTTTTTTCGTTCTTAAAATTAAAATAATTTTATTCTTGCAAAAAATTTGAGAGAAATTACATGGACAATAATGTAGAATTAACAAAATAGATAATGGTTAAATAATAGTAATAGCTTTTACTATGTAGCAAGCATCTTTTTATGGTCTTTATGTGTATTTTATTTAATCTTCGCTACAACACGATGAGATAAATACTATTATCTTCATTTTGCAGATGCAGAATCTAAGACACTAAGGGATTAAATAACTAACTTGCGCAAGTTTATTCAGAAAGCATTGGAGCTGGGCTTAGACTCCAAACTGAGATCAGAGCCCTTACTCTTGGCCATTTGGAATGGAGCATTCTCTAGTAATAAAAAAGTTATAACATCCGTATGTCATGATCACTTTTCTCATTAAAAACTGTGTGACTACCTAGAAAAAAATTCTGGAAGGATAGACATCAAAATGTTAATGTGATTACCCACTTTGCTGTACACCTGAAACTAACACAACATTGTAAATCAATGTACAGTTTAATTTTAAAAAATGGGGAAAAAAATCAGCTGAGACCATTATAGCTCAGGGTGAAAGCTTGGGTTTTGATCCTGGCTCTGCCCACTGCAGGCTGTGTTCCTGCTCCCTCTGGAAACAGCATCTTGGTGTGTATAGGGCTGACCCTCTTCCCTCAGTGAAACCTCTCAGGCCTTGTCAATCATATTGCAGCCCTTTAACTATAGTGATTGGTTTAGAGAAAGGCATATGCCCCAGACTGGATCAGTAAGATGCAATCCTGGTGCTTCTGCTACAGCTAGCTAAAGGCAACAGGGCTCTTTTAAGTGGATACTGTCAGCTCAGAGTTTTCTTCCTGGCCACCATCTTCCCTGCCTGAGAATGAAGCTGACACAAGGTCAGCAGAGCCAGAAGATGGAGAAAGATGCTGCCCTGGTGAGGTCAGTTAATCATATTCATTCCCATTAATCAATAAGTTCCCTTTAGGCTTTAAGCAGCCAAAGAGTTCTTGCGAACAAAGCTTTTACTAGTGGTATGATAAGGTTTGCAATATAACCTCTGTGGGACTTGGTTTTCTCATCTGTAAAATGGATTGTGCTTATCTAAGCTGAAAGGGGGCATGCATGGCTAGTATCCTGTACTGTGCCTAGTGTTATAAAACATTTGAAGTTATCTAGGACACCCCCAGTTCACCCTGGCCTCCTGAGTTACACATGGGAAGGCTTTTTGAGGGAAGCAGTTGTGCCCAGCCATCCCTGCCCACTACAACAATCCACCAAGAACAGTGAGGGAAGGAAGGATGGAGGGAGTGGACATCTCTTGCCTAAGCTCTGGAGTCAGAGGTTCCAGGGTGGGCAGTGGGAGAGAGGAGCCACTCCCAGAAAGGGTTTCCCAGGAAGTGACTGCTCCTGAGCTTGGGGCTCGGGTGGAGCCTGCCACATTGTCTGCAGCCCTGTTTCAGATAACAGCCTGAAACTGAAGCTCTTATGACAATCTTGATGAGATGGAAGCATCGATGAACCAGTAGACCTGCCTGAAAAATCCTTCCTTGTAAAAACACCAGGTCATCTTGCCAAATAGCTGTTCAGCACATGGGATCTTTGGCTCTGTGTCTCTTGGCCCTTTCTGAGTCAGGAGTAGCATGGCCCTAGCCACTGGAATCTGTGGCTGGCTTCTGGAGCAGAGCCTAAGACAGGGACTTATGGGTGAGTGATTTTTTTTTTTTTTAAAGAAAATCCTGGGAGGACAGGGGAGATGTAAAATGCGTGGAGGAAGGGAAGAACAAGTAAGGGCATGCATTGAACAGAGTGCCGGGGCCGGGGGCGGGGGGCAACTCCGGCTCCATCCTGCTGGGAGATCTGGAATTGTCTCATGTAATTAGTCAGGGCTGCCATGTGGGATGTCTGGCCCTCTGATGGGCACGCAGGCAAAGGGTGCTCCAGCAGCTGGCAATAACACAGGTACCTACTGTTAAACAGGGAGAAGGATGGAGGGGTGTGGACAGAGCAGCACAGTGCCTACTTCTGTTCCTGCTCTTTCCTAGTTTCTCTTTTAAAAGTATATATTGAAGAAGCCAGACATAAAGGTCATATGTTACATGATCCCATTTATATGAAATGTCCAGAACAGACAAAGCCATGGAGACAGAAAGCAGACTGGTAACTGCAGGTGGCCGGGAAGGGGAATGGGGAGTGACTGCTAATGGTAAGAAGTTTCATTTGAGACTGATACAGAAGGGTGATGGTGTGAATATACTGAATGCTATGGAATTGAATACTTTAAAATGGTAACTTTTACCAAAATTAAAAAAAAAGGTGTAAGAAAAATAAATGTTAATAGTGATTATCAATGGTAGTTAGATTATTAATGATTTTCTTTTTTTTTCATAGCTCAATATTTTCTCATTTTTCTATTTTCTTTTTTTTTTTTCATTTTTCTATTTTCAGTGGACATCTATAATAACCTTGTCTGACTTTGAGCTCCTACCGAAGGAGACCCCAAGACAAAGACGTGAATATGGGTATTTTGTGGAGGTGATCCCAAATTTATTTGGGAATTTAGTCATTCAAAATATGTAGAATGGATAGAAGAGAAATGACAGAAGAAAGGAAGGTGGCCCAAAAGGACACAGATAAGCGAGTTTTTGCTGTGGGCAACTGGGGTTTAATGCCCATGGGGAACCCTGGGACAGAGGAGAACATGAGGCTCTGAGTGATCTCATCTGAGGAGGAGGGAGCTGGGGTAATTATAAACTTCTTTCAGTCCCTGCTGCAGTAGGGATGGGAGGCAATGTGCCCCTTTGGCCAGAGAAAGCTTTCAGGCAAAGAAAGGCTGGCAGTTGAAAGATGAGCTGGTGGACTATAGGGCTGTCAAATGCAAATGCCCAAGAGGATACAGACAGGAAACACTGACAGTGTCTGCCATATATAGCTTTATCATAAGAAAACTAATACTCATAAAGTTACTTTCCTTTAGGTTAAAAAAAAAAAAGTGCTGTTTTTACACAATGGACTATTACTCAGGCATTAAAAGGAAAGAAAAAATGCCATTTGCAGCAATATGGATGGACCTAGAAATTATCATGCTAAGTGAAGTCAGTCAGACAGCGAGACACCAACATCAGATGCTATCACTTACATGTGGAATCTAAAAAACAGGACACAATGAACTTCTTTGTAGAACAGATACTGACTCACAGGATTTGAAAAACTTATGGTTTCGAAATGAGACTGGTTGGGGGGTTGGGGGATGCACTGAGGGTTTGGGATGGAAATGCTATAAAATTTGGTTGTGAAGATTGTTGTACACCTATAAATGCAATGAAATTCATTAAGTAATTTTAAAAAAGTGTTGTGTGAATCAAATATATTCCCCATTCCAATATCAAACAGATATGTATATGTGTTTGGTCATTTTATGGAATTCTATTTTCCTTATAAAGTTTCTTCAAAAGATGATGGTCTGTGTGTTTTAAATTATGACCAGTGAAATACTGGTGTCCCATGATATGTAGGCAAATGTTCTGAGGAAAGAGCTTACTAAGGTTAAACATAGGAAATGCTAGGTTTATCAAAGCCACCAAGCATAGCAATCTTCCTTAAAAGCACATTTCCACAGAAACTTCAATACACAAATTTCCACAGTGAATCTCTAAGAGGACACTGTGTGCCTCTTTCTCAAATATGTTTGACCACAGGACCCCTTTTCTGGGATTATAAACTCTTACACAGAGCAGAAGTGTTTCATACAACACAGCTTAGGAAAGACTGCCCTAGCACATCCGGCTGGTTTCTCAAGTAATGTTAAAGACACAGCTGTTTATCACCACTAAAGATTGGTCCTATAGGAAGGGAAAGATTATATTTTTATAAGAATAAAAATCTCTAATGCCTTCAAAGTGCTCCTTCCCCCTAACTACTTGGATAAGCCACTGTTGGCAGAAGCATTATTCTATACATAAACAGAGAAAAATGTAGGCCTGGGTTGACTGTCTGCTGGGGAATGCAGCTAACAGAGAATTTTTGGTTACTGTTAAGTGATAACAGTGATTCAGCTGTAAGGAGCTATACAGAAAATAATTTCAAACTAGATCCTCAGCTTTGGAGCTTTAAATACATTTTATTCTTGGCTCAGAGGAAAAGGGCTATCACATTCTCAGGTTCATATGTTTTCTAGGTAGATGCTTTGATAGAAACTAAAGAAAGTATTACGATAGAGTCCCACCATAATACCACTGACTTTCCAGTACAATTAGGTAAACATGGCATTTCATGCGTCACAATGTTTGGCTCACAGTGGCCCCTGACACTTAAATCCTGAATGAATTATATGGAGCTAATCTGAAGTGTGAACCTCTGACATCCCAAAGTAGAATCCATACCTACCTTATATCAAGACCTCTGGGATTTTCAGCATCACCAAACTTCAGAGACAACCTAAGAAGACAGAAACACAGTTCATAAAAATAGAAATAACTCTTACTCCACACTATACTCAAAAATTACCTCCAAATGAATCACAGGCCTAAATGTAACAACTAAAACTATAAAACACAGGGGAAACAAAAAAAATTTTTGCAATCTGGGGGTAAGAAACAGTTTCTTGAAAAAATACAAAAGTATTACTTTATAAAAGAAAAAAGCTGGTAAATTGACTTAATTAAATTAAAAGAACTTTTGTTCTTCAAAAGGTACTGTTAAGAAAATAAAAAACTAGCCACAGACTTGGAGAATATATCCACAACACATATTCATAAAGAACTTGTATCTGAAATACAACAAATAACATGAACAACTCAATAATAAGGAGGCAATGCAACTTTAAAGTGTTCAAAAGACAAGTGCTTCACAAGATATACAAATAACCAACAAGTACATGAAAATATGTCAATATCATTAGTCATCAGGAAAACATAAAATCACAATAAGATACTGTAGTACAGTAATCAGAATGGTTAAAACTTAAAAAAAAAACTAATCTTAAGCTTTTTACATCTATGTTTATTCACATTTTTCTGAACATTAAGATAGGATTGCTTTTGTCAAAGCAAAAGCCACAAATAGTTCCCCTTTTACCCCAATTCTTCCCTCCTGAAAGCCAGATGTCATCCTGCACACAGGGGGACTCATAACACAGGTGAGGAACACTCAACTTATGAATCTGGGAGTTTATACAGAAGAGAGACGGTGATCCCCCTTCACCTTCTAAGAGAGGGAGAGAAACATTTGCTTTCTTAGTGTCAAAAATTTTCCTTGGGAAAATAAAAGTGTACAAGTTTTATTAACCTTTGCATGGGAGCAAACAGCTCACCATAATGGAGACAAATGGCTGCATGTCTAATACCCATGTAAACAGACGTCTCCACGGAGAAGATAAAAAGCTCTCTGGGTTTCCGAGCCCTGAATATCTCGATAGTTCTGAGCTCCCTTGCTCCTTGACATGCAATCACATTCCTCTGAGGAGGTACATCTCTTAGGAACACCAAGACACTTCTTTCAATCCAAGTCCCAAGAAAATGTGTTCAGAAATCGCTGACCATAGAGAAACATAAAAATATTTTCTTTATGGTCCCATATTGACCATACCAAGTGTTGGTAAGGATGTGAAGCAGCTGCAACTCTCACAAGATGCTGGTGGAAAGGTAAATGCTACAATCACTTTTTTTTAAAAGTTTGGCTTTCTCTAAAAACTAAACACACATATAGCATATGATCCAGCCATTCCACTCCTAGGTATTCACCTAAGAGAAATGAAAATACATGCTCCTACAAGGACTTGCACATAAGTTCATAGCAACTTTATTTGGAAACTTATCTACAAACTGGAGGAAAAAAACAAATGTCCATCAAGAGGTAGATGGATAAATAAACTGTTGTATATCCATACAAAGGAGTATTTACCACTCAACAATAAAAAGGAACATTACTTTGATACATGCAACTATGTGAAATACCAAAATCATTATGTTAAGTGAAGGAAGCCAGACTGGAAAAGAGTGAACACTATATGATCATAGTTATATAAAACTGTAGGAAATGCAAACTAAGCCATAATGATAGAAGGAAGAATGGTGGCTACCTGGAAAGGTGGGAATGGCAGAAAGATGGATTACAAAGGGGCACAAAGAAACTTCTGAGTTTGATGAAGTGTTTGCTGTCTTGATTGTGGTGATGGTTTCATGGGTATAAACATGCCAAAACTGACCAAAATGGGAATTCCCATTATGGCTCAGCAGGTTATGAACCTGACTAGTATCCATGAGGACACAAGTTTGATCCCTAGCCTCACTCAGTGGGTTAAGGATCCAGCACTATTGTGAGCTGTGGCGTAGGTCACAGACATGGCTCAGATCTGGCATCGTGGCTGTGGCACAGGCTGGCAGTTGCAGCTCCAATTCAATCCCTGGGTTCGATCCCCAGTCCCACTCAGTGGATTAAAGGATCTGGCATTGCCACGAGCTGTGGCGTAGGTCACAGACATGGCTCAGATCTGGCATCACTGTGGCTGTAGAGTAGACTGGCAGCTAGAGCTCCAATTCAATCCCTAGCCTGGGAACTTTCATATGCCAGGAAAAAAAAAAAAAGCTAAATAAACAATTAAAAGTGGGAAAGTGTGAGAAATTAACATATAAAGGATGATGCTATGTGACATTATTTCTAGAAGTTATAACACCTCAATATTATAAAACCAAAAAAGCAAAAGCAGATAGTTATAAAATGTCCAATTACAAATTTGAAAAAAAAATGACACAAACATAATTTAGTCCCACGTATCAAGAAACAGAAACATCAGTGACTGAGCTGAAGTTTATCTTCATACTACTTATGGAGAAAAGGGTTTATTTATAAAATAAACCATGCTAAATACAATTACTAAGAGAAACATCTTTTTTTTTTTTTCTAACATAACATAAGATACCTTAGAAGTACTAATTTACAAACACTTTATAAGCTAATTTACTTGGTAAAGTAAGTCTTTAAGAGAGTTTTTTTAGAGTTCCCATCGTGGCACAGTGGTTAACGAATCCAACTAGGAACCATGAGGTTGCGGGTTCGATCCCTGGCCTTGCTCAGTGGGTTAAGGATCCAGTGTTACCATGAGCTGTGGTGTAGGTCATAGATGTGGATCGGATCTGGCATGGCTGTGGCTGTGGCATAGGCTGCCAGCTGTATCTCCAACTCAACCCCTAGTGTGGAAACCTCCATATGCCTCAGGCGCGGGCCTAAAATGACTAAAAAAAAAAAAAAAAAAGAGTTTTTCTTTAACAATACTCTGATAATCTGTTACTAATTACTGAAAATACTTTAAAGAAATGAAATGCATTCCTTGGATGGTACTTTATAAATCTGCCTGGTCACTTTTTCTAGTTCTTCCAAGGAATCAGAATAGCTTAGTTACCCACAAACGGGCTCCCCGACTAAAGCTCAAAGCACAGCCATGCTGAGCCCACCCCTTCTCTGTGGAGCAGCTCAACACCCTCCACACTTCTGATGCCCCAAGAGCTTTCTCCAGCAGTCCTGGTTTCAATGAAAGCTTGTTAATGTGCTCTGCTGCAGAATAAAAAACATGAGGCCCAATTTCAACAAAGCAAATTTAGCAATCATTCATTCTTTCATGTGCTAAGCACTGCACCATAACCTGGGAACACAAATGGGAAATACAACATAGAGAGTCACTCAGAAAAGAGGGTTTTTTTGCTCATTCAAGTGCCCTACTCTCCCATATTTAAAACAGATTCTGAATTGTTCAGACTATAATTGCCTAAATTCAAAATACACAGATGCTGGATTATGCTCTATTGGTAGGGCTTTCACTGTTTAAAAAGACTTCTGCAGCAGATCTGTCTGCCAACAATTTGCCTTTCCCTGAACACTTTGTTTCCAAGCACTAAAGTGTGGTCATGTTTTCTTAATTTGTGCTTTTGACCTTACATGGTTATGTCTTTGCTTCGGTTTGTTCTTTCCACAACTCCCTTTCTGGTTCCTGAATATAACATTTCCTTGCCAACACAGCAAAGACATCTCCCTAATCTATACAATTCACAGGAATCAGGGACAGTTTCAGCAGCTAGTCCTTGAGGGCCTCATGTCCTGGGAAGCCTCCCACTCATGCTCTTAGGTGGGCTCTCCAGGATGTCTGCACACTCTCCTGAGCAGGACTCCAAGGAGTGGGTGATGCAGACTTAGAATTCACCCACGAGGATGAGTGGGCAGTGATAAAGCAGAAAAAAAAAGATAATAATTTGCATGTTGTGAAAACCAAAGGTTTCCTAGGCCTCTCGACCAGGTAAAGAGATACTATTTTACCCTAGTTATCATTAGTATCTTAGGAGAATGATACTAATACTTTGAGCAGCGATTGACAAAGTTCTCATACATACATTTCCTCATTTGATTTTTTCATCCCTATGAGAGAGGGCCAAGAGATAAGAAAGAAAATGGCATTGGTAAAGATATTTTAGACCCCAGCTCTATTACCATACAAGTTGTCTGATCTCAGGACGTTTCCTACCTCAAGAACTTTGTCCAATTTCCTCACCTGAAACACAGATGACAACTACCTGTGACTCGAGGGCTTATTTGCAACAGCATTGTGAGGAATAACAGATAATTGTACCTGTAAAGTCCTCAGCAGGTGCCCGGTCAATGCCAAGTGCTCACGTCCTCTTAGTTACTATTAACAGATGCCATCATGTCCCTCTCACAGGTGATGATCCTATGGTGGCTCTTCTTTATAAAGGCACAGAGCTCACTGGCAGAGCGGGGTCTAAAAGCTAAATTTCCATTCTTTCTAGGTTCCCAGGGATAATTAAGGTTTCTAAGGCCCAGCAAAAAGCTGTGGTGCTCTGATCTTCCCCACAAATACCCTGGGATCAGGATAAATGGAACCAAGGAGGGCCAGTCAGCCAGGGACAGGCAAGATGATCCCCACCCAATGATCCTCTCTTCCCACCGCAGATCACACATAAAGAGCAGTGTAGGGAACTAATTAGAGCCTGAGGAAAAAGCCCTGAGTTCTTGGAGTCTCTGAGATAGTCATACTGTAACAGAATAAACAATCTGGGAGGAATCTGGATGCTTATGCTTACAATTCCCTAGCTCCCTAATAATAAAAGATAGTCATTCTGAATAGCAAGATACTAAGACTCCTAATATAACCTCTAAGTGTATGTTTGTATAATCCATTTTTACCCATCATTAAGAATTTTTAAATGAGAAATCAAGTCCAGGAATAAAAAGGTGTTTCTGCCAAGATATGTAGGAAGAATACAGACAGACAGATAGACACACACACACACACACACACACACCAGAGTATGCTACAGTTTATACAAAGCATTCTGCCCATATAAACCAGGCCAGAACAAATGCACAGATTCTTCCAAAAGCCTTCATTATGGCAACAAATGTTGAAAGCTAGGTTTATAGAAGGCAAGTAGGACATGCCAGACTTCCTACGCCTGGACCAAAACAAATATAACCAAAAAATATTTGCTTGGATGACTGAGAAGCAGAGAAAGGCACTGGAAACTGATTTCCTCTTCGAAAGAAATATATGTTTAATCTGCTTATCTTAAATCAAAAGTAATTATTGTAATTACTTTTAAATGTCCTGAAGAACTCTCTGAAATTTAGCCATTCAAAGGCAACCTTGCATATCTGCAAACCTTCTACGTTCTACAACCTCAGACGCTTCCTAGAGTCAAACATCTGCCCTGGCTAGAGTCAGCTTTCCCTGTTTCACCCACTAGAATATGTACGACTCTGCTCAGTGATATGTCATCTCTTCCCTGTTGGGATAAAAGTAGTTGGACACTTAACACTTGGAGTGATACAGAGCCCCAAATCCTTTCTCTTTTGCAGAGTGAGTTTGGGAGCCCTCCTTTTCAGAATCCTCATTTCCACAAAATATTGTAACAATTAGCTTAAGTGTTCAGAAAAAATTTACTGGGAAAATATAAGAAATTTTTAAAAACTAACTTCTGACTTGTTCTTTCATTTTAAACATTAGACATTTCCTCAGAAATGTATGTCAGGGTCATGTGCAAAGGAACCTATTTTATTTCCTAAAATGATAGAAAACTGGACCACCCAGGTAACAGTCTAAGCTTGCCCTAAGGGCTTACTCCAATCAACTTACGTGGCATTTTCTTCACTACAATTTGAGTTGCCAGCATCCACTGTTGCCTCCTGGCCAAAAGCTTCATCTGTAAGGTCCAGCCAGGTCTGATTCTTAAATTTAATTGTTATCCTCTTGGTCCAAAAAAGAATGCAGGGAATTCCATCCATGGAGACATTAACTGGGCTATGATGGCTGAATGCACTCCAAGGTTCTTTTTCTAAAAGTCTTTGTCTGCTCAGATTGTAGTTGAGAGCCTAATTAATGAAATAAATGAAATTTAAGCTATGAATTTGTTTCCATGGTACAAATAGCTTCTTGGAAGTAAAAGAGGCAATTCAAAACCAGGTGAAATTCTGATAGCTCCAGAGTCCGTGCTATCGTAGGGAAAACGAGATGGGTGGACAAGATCCTAACAAGCCTAAAAATGACAGATAAACCTGAAAAGTACATGAACTCAGTTCCACAAAGCACCAAAAATGGAAAGGATGAAATTACAAAAACAAACCAATCAACCAAAAACCAATTGTGAAAGTAATAATATTAGCAAATAGTGACTTTCAAAAGTCACCAGTGACCATTCTGGGGGAGAGAGAGGATAAGCAGGTAGAGCATAGCAAATTTTCAGAGCCATATAACTACTATAACAGTGAAATAGTAGATAGATACTATTATACATTTGCTAAAACCAAAAAATGTACCGCACAAAGAGTGAACCTTAATGTAAACTATGGACTATAGTTAATTATGTTATCAGTAGTGGATTTTCACTTTTAAAAAATGTTCCACACTAATGCAAAATTTTTAATATGAGGAAATTAGGGAGGGGGATAGATTGAGGAGATATAAGGGAACATTATGTACTTTTGTTCAATTTTTTCTGTAAACCTAAAACTACTTTAAAAAGAGTCTAGGTGGGAGTTCCCTTCATGGCTCAGTGGTTAACGAACCCAACTAGGACCCATGAGGATTCAGGTTCGGTACCTGGCCTCACTCAGTGGGTTAAGGATCTGGTGTTGCTATGAGCTGTGGTGTAGATCACAGACGTGGCGTGGATCCTGTGTTGCCGTGGCTATGGCATAGACCAGTAGTTCTGATTAGACATCTAACCTGGGAACTTCCATATGGCATGGGTGTGGCCCTAAAAAGCAAAAAAAAAAAAAAAAAAGTCTAGGAGTTCCCATTGTGCCTCAGCAGGTTACAAACCTGACTAGCATGCATGAGGATGTGTGTTTGATCACTGGCCTCACTCAGTGGTTTAAGGATCAGGTGTTGCCACAAGCTATGGTACAAGTTGCAGATGCAGCTTGAATCCCGAGTTGCTACAATTGTGGCATAAGCCAGCAGCTGTAGCTCCGATTGGACCCCTTGCCTGGGAACTTCCATTTGCCCCAGGTGTGGCCCTAAAAAGAAAATAAAAAAGAAAGAAATTAATAATGTTAAACAAAGAAAATAAGAAGTTTCTAGAAATCAAGCACACTTCTCCAGACCATTAATGTCAAACAGGACAGGCTGTGATATTGGCCATTATGCACTAGAAATGTAGTCAGTGCAACTGAGGAGCTTAATTTTTAATTGTACTTAACATTATTTAATTTGAATTTAAATTTAAAGAGCCACATGTGGCTAGTATCTACTATCTTGGACAGCACAGCTCCAGATCACTTAATATACATAAACTAGCAAGGTATTCTATGAAAACTTTGCCCATTTCTATGAAGCCCAGGACAATGAACTTCAGCATGTCACTCTGGAGATCACAAAGGCAGATCTTTACCTGAAAGAAAATCTGCTTATCTAGATCAGTTATTCCATATCAATTCCTCCAGTGTAAATACAGATAAAAGGGAAATTAAACTGGCAGCAGCAACTCAAGTTTACCAGTAACTGAAGATAAACTGTTACTATAGTGGTCCTGTCTGAAAAGCAACAAAAGCAAAAGTGAATACTGTAATGCCAGTGAAACTTCATAGTGTTTTCTCAACTCTAACACATTTCCCCAAGTTCAAGTAAGAATGTTAGTTGTTAACAGAATTATTATTTACATTTTCACAGTGGCTCTGACCAGATTGAAATGCGTTTACATTTTTTTTTAAAGATACAATCTAGTTTCCTAACACGTCCATACCTGTGTGATTGGCATTGTTGTGACATTCTGTACTGGCTTCATATTTTCATTATCCTGTTGATCTGTCAAATAAAATGATACATGTACAAAGGCTAAATGTCATTGATTCAGTAAAGTAACTGAGTGACAATAATACACTAAGCACTATGAAATGTACCAGGCTTGAGTATATTTTGGCTCATAATTTAGAATATACTAGTTTAAGAGATCTTAACATCAAAGACTCTTGCTGCAAGCACTGGTGTTCAGAGAAGCCCATCACAGACAGAATCCTTCCTCACCCCCACCCCCCGAGGAATCATAAAGGCAATTACAGGTCTTACCATTGTTTATAACCACTTCTTTATTTGAAGATGTTCGAGAGCTGAAACCAGGAAAGACAAAAATAAAAAGATGGGAACAAATATCTATATTGTAGATTTTATATAAAATTTTAAGGAGGATATTTTGTTTTACTACATCTCAGAGGAGAGAAGAGAAGCTTAGCCTGTCCAAAGTGTATACTTTCGAATAGTGAATTTTTTTTTTCAGCTGCACCTGTGGAATACAGACACTCCCAGGCCAGGGATCAAACCTGCACTATCGCACTGACCTGAGCCATAACAGTGACAATGCCAGATCCTTAACCTGCTGCACCAAAAGAGAACTCTCTGAATAGTAAATTAATCATTTAAAAAGGAACACTATACATGTTCTTCAAATAAAATAAGGAAAAGGTTAAAAATTTTAAATATTAACCTTGGGAGTTCCCACTGTAGCTCAGTGGAAATGAACCCAACTAGTATCCGAGAGGATACAGGTTCAATCCCTGGCATTGCTCAGTGGGTTAAAGATCAAGCATTGTTGTGAGCTGTGTTGTAGGTCACAGACGTGGCTTGGATCCTTCATTGCTGTGGCTGAGAAGCAGGCCAGCAGCTGTTGCTCCAATTTGACCCCTAGCTTGGAAATTTCCATATGCCATACCTGCAGCCCTAAAAAGCAAAAGAACAAAAAAAGTAATAACAAAATAAAATATTAACTGTAATCTTTATTCTTTGAATAAACAGTCTACTCTGAGAGTCTACCATGTGCCAAGCAGTGTGCTAGACATTGAGGTTTAACCAAAATTAAATAACCAAATAACAAATCAAATAAAGTATAAAACATAATAAAATACTTTTAAAGTGAAATTTTATACTACCTTGTACTGTTAACATATTGGAGTGAAAATATCATTTTTATCCCTTTTAAAAAGACAGACTCTACTGCCAAAAGGTACTTCTGAAAATTATGAGGAAATCAATTATAATAGATATCTTGTCAGCATTTCACTCTCCATACACAGACATACCCTACACACATATAATTTATTTTTTAAATAATTTAAGAACAGATTTTTGTAAATATCATATTTTAAAGCCTGTAATTTTTTTCACTTAAAATATATCACAAATATTTTCCCGTGTTATCACATATTTTTTCTGACCTAATTTTTAATTCTATGTGGTATTAAATCATACAAATGTATCAATTTATTTAACCAAATCCCTATTAAGTATTTAAATTTTCTCCAATTAATAAGCAAAACTACACTGACCATTACTGTGGATTATTTGTTTCTACCCCTGAGAAGTTCCTAAGATAAATTCCTAGAAGTGAAATGGCCAAGTTGTAAGATAAATATAACTTTTTCTCATGGAATACTGCAAACACAAAAAAACTTTTTTTCTTCTCTTTTTTTAAGGGCCGCACCTGGGGAATATGGAAGTTCCTGGGCTAGGGGTCGAATCAGAGCTGTAGCTGCTGGCCTACACCACAGCAACACAGGATCCAAGTCGCACCGTTGACCTACACCACAGCTTGTGGCAACACCACATCCTTAACCCACTGAGCAAGGCCAGGGATCAAACCCGCATCCTCACAGACACTATGTCGGGCTCTTACCCACTGAGCCGCAATGGGAACTCCAAACATACATAAATTTAAACAGAAAAATATAAGCTCCCTCATCCTCCACCCATATACCTTTACTCATCAGCCAGCTTTCATAATTATCAACTCATAAACAGTCTTGTTTTACCTACCTGTCCACCTACTTCCCCTCTCTGGAATTATTTTGAAGAAAATATCAGAAACTATATCACTTAAGTATATATTTCTAAAATATAATGACTTTTAAAAATAACAGCCCAATTATACTTAGAAAATATTAATTAACATTAAATATCACATCAGTTTAAATCCCCACTTGTGTCCTGTCATAAAAATTTTATTTCATACTTTAAATTTTTTGTAAGTTGAATCCATAATATATGAGAATGCAGATTCAACTATATATACATTACTATCCAAGATTTCTCTATATATAATATCATAAATTTTGTACATTTTTACAGTTAGACAATATATACATTATTCATCATTATCTATGTATAAAACATAGTATTAGCTACAGTGTTACTAAATCTATGTTTTAATGGGGAGTTCCTGTTGTGGCTCAGTGGGTTACGAACCCAACTGGCATCTATGAGAATGCGAGTTCAATTCCTGGCCTGGCTCAATGGGTTAAAATCCAGCTTTACTGTGAGCTGCAGTGTAGGTTGCAGATGAGCTCAACTCCCACGTTGCTGTGGCTATGGCATAGGCCAGCAGCTGTAGCTCCAATTTGACCGCCAGCCTGGGGACTTACATATGCTGCAGGTGCGGCCCCAAAAAAGCAATAAGTAAGTAAGTAAATAAATCTGTTGTAGTGAAGTGCTTCAGAATTATGTGGAACCAGTTACAAATTAAATTAAATGCACCATTCTTCTTTTTTTGTCTTTTAGGGCTGCACCCAAAGCATATGGAGGTTCCCAGAGTAGGAGTCAAATCAGAGCTGTAGGTGCCGGCCTACTCCACAGCCACAGCAACACGGGATCCAAGCCGCCTCTGTGACCTACACCACAGCTCACGGCAACACTAGATCCTTAACTCACTGAGTGAGGCCAGGGATAGAACCTGCATCCTTATGGGTGCTAGTCAGATTCGTTTCCACTGAGCCACGACGGGAACTCCTTAAATGCACCATTCTCTTTGTAATAACAATCTCTACTATCTAATAAAAATTTCTGAAGATGATAAACTGTCAACTATAATGTCTACTAGATGCTATTAACAATTTCATGTATGCATGTGGTTATTTTTTCACTTTATCAACTCTACTGAGGTTTAACTTAGGTACAATAAATTACATTAATCCATTAAATGGGTACAGTTTGATGGGTTTGGGTACATGCATACATCCGACACTGCCGTAATAAAGACAGAATATTTACATTCCACAGAAGTTTCCCCATACACTTCTGCTGTGAAGAGATATTTCCTCCCCCTCCGCCACAGACACCTACAGACTTACTTTTTGTCACTTTAGTTTGCATTTTCTCAAATTATAACCATATAACATATATTCTATAGTGCTTGGCTTCTTTCAGTCTTATAATGACTGAAATTCACTCATGTTGTTACATGTATATTTCATTCCTTTTTATTACAGAAAAATATTTCATTGTATGGGTATACCACATTTTGTCTATACACACACACTGATGGGTGTTTATGGTGTTTCTAGTTTGAGGCAACTACAAATAAAGATATAAGAATATTTATATACAGGGTTTTTTGTGGAATATATTTTTGTTTCTCTTGAATAAAAACTCAAAGTAGAATGGCTGAGGCATAAAGTTTAATTTTTAATCAATTTCAGTGTATGAACTCCACATTCTTATAAAATTTGGTATTGTCAGTCTGTTTAATTTTAGCCCTTCTAATGGGTGTGGGTTGCTGTAGTTTCAATTTTCATTTCCCTGATGACTAATGATATTGAGCATCTTTTCTTGTCTCTATTGACCATTCATGTATTTTCTTTTGTGATGCGTGTGTCTAAAACTTTTGCCAATTTTTAAAAGTTGCCCTCTTATTACTGAGATGAAAGAATTCCTTGTATGTTCTGGATACAAGTCCTTTGTCAGACACATGCATTAAAAACCATTTTTTCAGAAAAAAACATATTTTTTTCCATTTTATGTCTTGCTTTTTCATTTTCTTAATGGTGACTTTCAAAATGCAAAAGTTTTAATTTTCAAAAGTCGAGTGTATTTGGTTTCTTCACTGTCCATTTTTTACACACTCCAACCAAGTAAGGGAGAAAATCAGGGAAGAAAGCATAGGCTCTAAAAAAAGTGGATCAAACTCAGAAGTGTGACAGAGAAACCTAAGGATGACTACTGTACATTACACTTAAGAGAGTCAATCCAGATTGGAGCAAGAGGACAAAAGGGCTCTAAAGAAGCAAGACCTAGAAGGAGAGCTCTAGGTAAAAGGAGGCTTTGAGAGACTATGCTACACGTTAAGTTGTTACACAAAGTCTAACATGTATAAGGTGATAAATCACCTCTGCATATCATTTAAATATTGTGGCAGTGTGGTGGATTGTTTATTCCCTAGCAGCAATCCCAGAGATGTGTATATCCCTGCCTTTGGCCACATTCCTTGCAGTACCTCACTGTGAGTGGAGAGTTTTTCCTGCACCATCATCAGGCTGGGTAATATGTTTTGGAATGTGGGCCAATGGAATATGAGTAGAAGTGGTAACATGCTAGTTTCACAGAAACTTGAAGGGGTGTTACATATGTCTACCACCCCTTGCTTTTTTCCCTCTGACACGGCAATGGTATGTCCCTATAAATACTCTTTCAGTCTGGGTTGTGAAATGAGAAGTCACGGGAAACAGCTGGAATAGGTCCACCCTAGCCACGGATAGATACCAGTAGCTGTCAGAGGTAATACGATCCATGACTGAGAAACAAATGTTTGAGATCATAACATTCTGATGAATGTTGTGATCTCAAACATTTGTTTGTTATAAAAGAAAAGCTGACAAAATAGGGGATGTGTTTTTAATAATTTATTATGGGAGTTCCCGTCTTGGTTTAGCAGTAACAAACCTGACTAGCATCCATGAGGACACAAGTTCAATCCCTGGCCTCTCTCAGTGGGTTAAGGATCCAGTGTTGCTGTGAGCTGTGGTGTAGATCACAGATATGGCTTGGATCCTGTCGCTGTGGCTGTGCTCTAGGCCAGCAGCTGCAGTTCTGAATGGACCCCTAGCCTGGGAACTTCCATATGCGGGTGGTGCGACTGTAAAAAGACAAAAAAAAAAAAAAATGTATTACGTGTCTTGGTACCATTTGATTTTTTTTAACCAAATATGCATTACTTTGATAAATTTTTCTAATTTATTTTATTAAAAGATGGCTTCCTAGAGTTCCTGTCTTGGCTCAGTGTTTAACAAATCCGACTAGGAACCATGAGGTTGAGGGTTATGGCCTTGCTCAGTGGGTTAATGATCCGGCGTTGCCGTGAGCTGTGGTGTAGGTCACAGACGTGGCTCGGATCCCGCATTGCTGTGGCTCTGGTGTAGGCCGGCGGCTACAGCTCCGATTAGACCCCTAGCCTGGGAACCTCCATATGCCACGGGAGCAGCCCAAGGATATGGCAAAGAGACCAAAAAAAAAAAAAAAAAAAAAAAAAAAAAGATGGCTTCCTTTAAAAATGTATAAATTAGCATTCTGATTTATACTATGTCTCTTGTGAGTAGGATTAGCACTAATCAGTCCTCTGAACCAAATCACATCTAGGAGCACCATGAAATTTTCTGAGTAGCAAACATGAAGCTCCCATCAAAATAATTATGTAAGCACAATAGAGAAATGCTTTAGACAAAAAGAAAATTCTACCTAAACTCCAAACTCTATTGTGCAAATTAAAAAGTAACTGAATATATGAAAGACACCAGAAATAACTTCTCAAAGAGTTTCAGGCTTTCTAATAATATCACTATACACAAATTGATTTTTACTTTCTTTAATGTGAACTTTATCCAAAAGTCATAATTCATGATAAAGGGTTAAGTATTCAACTTTAAAATGTCTTAATGAACAAAAACATAAAATTATGAGATATATTTTACCTAAATAAAAATACATCAAGTCATTTGAAAATATCTAGTTCAGAGGTCCTGTCCTCGCGCAGCAGAAATGAATCCGACTAGGAACCATGAGGTGGCCAGGTTTGATCCCTGGTCTCACTCAGTGGGTTAAGGATCCAGCGTTGCCATGAGCTGTGGTGTAGGTCGCAGACGCAGCTTGGATCCCGAGTTGTTGCGGTTGTGGCGTAGGTCGGGGGCAACAGCTCCAATTAGACCCCTAGCCTGCGAACTTCCAAATGCTGCGGGTGCAGAACTCAAAGGACAAAAGACCAAAAAAAAATATCTAGTTAGCGGAAAGTTATGGAATAAAACTACATCTAGTTAGCAGAGAGTTATGAATAAGTGAATAAGTGAGTGAGTTATGTCATTATTATGCTTGGCTTGACACTCTGCTAATGAAAATTTTCCATTATGTTCATTAATGAAATGCTGTTGGCAGACAACATAGACTTATTTTCATTTCAAGGAAATCTATGGACATACAATGATGCTGCTATACTCTTTTTTATTTTTATTTATTTATTTATTTTTATTTTTGGTCTTACCCACTACATGCAGAAGTTTCAGAATCAGGGATAAACCTGCGTCACAGCAGTGAACCAAGCCATAGCAGTGACAATGCCAGATCCTTGCCCCACTGAGCCATCAAGGAATGCCTATACTTCTTAAAATAAATTCTAATTTAAACAGGCCTTGCCCATATCCATGAGCGTAAACTAATGAAGTTTTAAGGGAAGCCATAATCACAACCAAAGACAAAATACTGTATATATGCATTTTCACATCACTACAGGAGAACTAAGAAATGCTAATTTTTAATTTATGAAAAAAAGTAGACCTATGGAGTTCCTGCTGTGGTACAATGGGTTAAGGATCTGGCATCACCACAGCTGTGGCATAGGTCACAGCTATGGCTCAGATGTGATCACTGGCCTGGGAACTTCCATATGCTGTGGATACAGCCAAAAAAAAAGAGTAAACACTAAAATATTCAGACTCTTTTCGAGTAAAGGGGATCTCTGCAATGTATGAAAAGTAATCAAGAGTCCTAGGTTTGCCGTGTCTGGGACCATATTTTTGATTTACCAAGTATTCCATCATGAGTCTCCCAACGATGCTTTCATGAAGGTGAAGGTGAAGTAGTTCCTTCACGGCTTCATGGTTCTGCTCAGGATGAAGACCACATCCCACTATGAAACCTCCAAAGGACCTTGGCCTGTCAGCTGTGCTCAATTCACTTCACCTCCTCTCCCTCACAGCTACACTAGCATTTTTTTTTAAATTTTATTGGAATATAGTTGACTTACAAATTTGTGTTAATTTCAGGCACACAGCAAAGTAAATCAGTTATACATATACATATACATATACCCATTCCTTTTCACATTCTTTCCCACATAGATTATTACACAGTACACTAGGTATTTTTTTAGTTCAGTTCCCTGTGTGCTTCAAGTTCGCTTTTTCCCTCATAAGAGTCTTGGCACCTGCTATTCCTGCCATCTGGAATATTTTCCATCCTTCCCTTCCCCCTACCTCCTTGTCATGTCTTTCATATCCTCAGATGACAGCTCAAATATCAGTTCCTCAGGAACACTGTCCCTAACTTCTCAGACTAGCTCAGATCGCCCTAGTACATGTGTTCAGAGTCCACCACACTTTTCTTTCAAAGCACATTTCATAGTTTATTTGTAATAATAGCATTCATTTGATTAATGACCACCTCCATTCTAGACTTAAAGCTCCATGAGCGCAGGGACTATATCTGTTTTGCTCACCATCATATACCCAGCATCTAGCACAGTGTCTATTTAAAACTACTAAGTTTTAAAAAACATATGTGTTACATGCATAAATGAACAATTAATGACCAAATTCTGACAAAGAGGTGGGAAATGGGAGATCATAGGGGATGCTGTGTGAGAGGAAAACGATTTTTTTTGTTTGATCATAAACACAATATTCATGTAAAGGAAAAGTGATGACCTGTACTTTCTCTAAGCTTAGGAAACATGCACCAGGCTTAAAATACAGTCATCCTTCTAGAGACGTAAGAATTCTGAATTGCCCATGAGTTGAAATATATTTTAAATTTCAGACCTATAATTTGAAGAACATTCATAAAACAGCAACTCTTGTTGCCTTCATAATGAATTGATATGCCATATTATTAGATTCAAATCATCATTGATTCCTGTGATTTTTAAGGTCTCTTCTGAAGCTAAAATTAGTCAAACCCACTAATCTTGCTTGAAAAACAGAACTGGGATTTTTACAGTTCTTGGTGTACATTTTACTAGTTTAATACACAAATCAGTCATTTCTGTATAAACCAGGTGAGGAAACAGTACTAAGCTTTAACCGCTTAAAGAGTATAAGTCACTTGTTACTTGCAAGTCAATCTGAAGGAAAGCACTAACTGATTTGGAAACAGTTGGGAAAAACAAATAAATAACTGAACTTAGGGTTTTTATCAGATGGTGACTTAAGAATTCCTTATCACAAGTTTTGGCAGATCATCCTGTTTGCCACCATCTTTTGTGCTCAAACTAAATCCCCTGATGGGTTTGCTATAATAGCACTTAACGAGTAAATGAGAGATAAGACCTAAGTTAATTGCTATTCAGATTTTGAATGTTCTTCCTCATAGAGAAATCTCTGTATGTTCCTTTACGTGGTACTGGAAAGAAACCAAAATGACAAAGGAAATAGAAATTGAAATTTTGCTTGGTAGTTTTAAATAATATACACTCCACATAATTACTGTCTCCTATCAATTAAAATGATTTAAAACCTTTCCTTTGGGGGAAAGGTTATATGTTTCTGAGGTTTTAAATTTTTTCCTTACTCTCTTCTCATACAATAACGGAGGGAAAAACTGAAGTTAACACTTGTAAACGTGAAAGAAACATGAACACTGATTTGGGTCATTTTCTCATAGAGATATACTTTGATACATAATACAAATATTTCTTGGATATTTTGAACAAATAAATAATTCTTCCCACTCATAATAAAGATTATATCTTTATCTCTTATTTATGAACTCCAGTTCAATGACTTTAGTAGCTACTGAATAATCTAATCTAGTATATCTGTTTTGAATTGTTAACAAATGTAGCTGTGCAACATATAAAGAAATGACAAAATCACCTAATTTCACACTTGCACTGAAGTTGACAGATGCATTAAAAGATGTGCAATTACTCACCTTACATTCTTCCTGGCAAGTATCTGGTCCAAAGTTAGTGAAAATCCCATACATAAAAAAATAAGTGAAAAAATAAACAAGATTTTTCTTCCCATCAAGAAATGAATTGGTTTCTTCAAACCAGGCACATCTGTTAATTCATAAATGCAAAGAGAGCAGAGGCAGCACTTTTTATGCCTTGTGACTGACAATCTATTCAACCAATAAAAAGACAGCTTTTCCAGAATGTATTATGCAGGAGGAGGGGGGAAGTTGTAGGGAGGGGCCTGATACTGCTTAATTTAGAGCACAGAGTAAAACCAAGGGGTCTATTTAGGTTTTTAGATTATTTACCTCAATGAAAAATTATTAGGGCACAGATTTTTAGAGAAATTCTCCCAATTAAGCTCTGTTTAGAAATTGGCAGGGGATCAAGATGGCAGAAGAGTAAGATGTGGTGCTCACCTTCTCCCACAAACAAATCAAAAAAACCCTTCTACGTGTAGAACAATTTGCACAGAACATCTCTTGAACACTGGCAGAAGACCTCAGACCTTCAAAAAGGGCAAGAAACCCTCCACATAACTGGGTAGAAAACAAGGAGGAGAAAAAGAGAGAGAGGAGAAAAAAAGGAATCAGGATGGGATCAGCACTCCCGAGAGGGAGCTGTAAAAGAGGAAAGGAATCTGCACCCTAGGAGGCCACTTAACTGAAATCAGCCAGGATGGAAGGGGAACATTAAAGCCTCAGAGAAAACCTGCAGCCAGCAGCCAATCAGAGGAGGGCAAGGTAGAGAGAGAGTTGAATAGACCACAGGTACCACTGCCCAGGAAACCACAGCCTGAGACACTTGCGAGGGAGCTGGGGGCTGAAACTGGGGCTACAGAGATCAGTTCTGGAAAGAGGACTAGGGCTGGCTGTGTGCAAACTGCCTGAGGGGGCTAGGCAGTGGTGCACCACAGCCAAGAGAGCACAGGAGAAGGCCTGGGACCACCACAGGAACATCTTTCTCTCTGCTTGCGCAGGCTTTTGGGTGGCGGGGCACTCTTGCACAAGCTACAGGGATGGGCCACAGCCATCTCAGACTCCTGAGGTGGGCATGGCTTGCCACCACTAAAGCGCCCATGAATAAGTTCTGCATATGGCCCCAGTCACCTCAAGGTCGCTGCCAGGGAGGGCCTTACAACTGATCACCACCACTTGTCCTCAACCCACAGCAATGCACACACCTTGCTGCCATTACTGCTGCCAAAGGCTCTGGGTGTCCCCCCATACACACCTCCCTGAGGGTCATTGCCCATGGCCCTGCAACCTGTCACCCCTACCTCCCATGGGTCCTCACCACTGCAAAGGCCCTACCCATTTCTCCCACTTCCCCAGAGTCATGTGCAGACTGTACACCTGCACACCCCCTATCAAGGGAATGATGGCCTGCATACACTGAGGAAAAGAGACAGCAAGCAAAACCAAAAGCAGCCCTCCCATCAATTAAAAAATAATAATAAATACAAAATAAAAAAGGAAAGCAATGTAAGAGATCTATGGAATAATATAAAGCATGCCAATCTATGCATAACAGAGATTCCAGGATCAGAAGAAAAGGAAAAGAGGATTGAAAATATACCTGAAGAAATTATGGCTGAAAATGTTCCACATTAAAGAAGGGAACAGATATCCAGATACAGGAAGCACAGAGAGCCCCAAACAAGCTGAACCCAAAGAGACCTATACCAAGACATATTATAATAAAAATGGCAAAAGTTAAAGATATGGCGAGGGTTCTAAAGACAGCAAGAGAAAAACAAAGAGTTAATTATAAGGGAAACTTCATAAGGTTATCAGCTGATTTCACTACAGAAATGCTATATTCAAAGTTCTAAAAGGGAGAAATCTGGAACCTAGAATACTCTACCCAGCAAGATTATCATTCATAATAGAAGAAATAAAGAATTTCTCAGAATTTGGCATCATTTTGGTACTCTCTTAAGAATCTCATAATGTGGAGTTCCCAACTGTAGTTCAGTGGGTTAAGAACCTGACATAGTGTCCATGAGGATGTGGGTTTGATCTTCAGCCTCACTTAGTGGGTTAAGGATCCAGCATTGCTGCGAGCTGCAACACAGGTCACAGATGCGGCTCACATCCTGCATTGCTGTGGCTGTGGCATAGCCAGCAGGTGCAGCTCCAATTGGACCCCTAGCCTGGGAACTTCCATATGCTACAGGTACAGCCCTAAAAAATGAAAAAAAAAAAAAAAAGGAAGAAGAATCTCATAATGCTTTTTGGGAATACCTTCATGACATTGGTCTTGGCAATGATTTTATGGATATGCTACCAAAGCACAGACAATAAAGGCAAAAACAGACACAGGACTATATCAAACTAAAAAGCTTCTATACATCAAAAGAAATAATCAACAGAGTGAAAAGGCAACCTATTGAATGAGAGAAAATACTGGCAAAACATACACCTGTTACAGGATTAATTTTTCAAAATATAAAGGGAACTCCTACAACTTGATAGCAAAAAACAACTCAATTTTAAAATGGGCTAATGACTTAAATAGTAATTTCTCCAAAGAAGACACACAAATGGCCAACATGTATATGAAAATGTACTAACCATCAGAAAAATAAAAATCAAAACCACAAAAAGATCTCACCTCACACCTGTCAGGATGGCTACTATAAGACAAGTGTTGGCAAGGATGTGGAGAAACTGGAACCCCTGAACACTGCTGATGGGAACACAAAACGGTGCGGTTGCTGTGGAAAATAATATGCAGATTCCTCAAAAAGTTAAAGATAGAACTATCATATGATCCAGCAATTGCAGTATGGATAATTATCCAAAGAATCAAAATCAGGATCTCAAAGAGGTATCAGCACCCCATGTTCACTGCAGCAGTATCCACTACAGCCAAGATGTAGAAACAACCTTACAGTGTGCTGATGACTAAATGGATAAAGAATACATGCATATACATACAATGAAATATTATTCAGCCTTAAAGAAAAGAGGAAATTCTGTAATATGGGATGACATGGATGAAACCATGAGGACATTATGCTAAGTGAAATAAGCCAGTCACAAATACTACTGATTCCATTTATATGGGGTATCTAACATAGCCAAATTCATAATATCAAAGAGTGGAATGGTGGTTTCCAGAGGATGGGGGAGGAGGAAATGGGAGTTGAAAATCAACTGGCATAAAGTTTCATTTAAGCAAAATTAATAAACTTTAGAAATCTGCTGTAAAAGATTTTATCTATAATTAACAATACTGTAGTGTACACTTCAAAATTTGTTAAGAGAATGGATCTCATGTTAAATTTTCTACCACAACAAAAAGAACTTTAGGGAGTTCCCATCATGGCTCAGTGGTTAACTAGTCTGACTAGCATCCATGAGGACGCAGGTTTGATCCCTGGCCTTGCTCAATGGGTTAAGGAACCAGTGTTGCTGTGAGCTGTGGTGTAGATCACAGACAGGACTTGGATCCTGTGTTGCTGTGGCTGTGGTAAGCCAGCAGCTGTAGCTCTGATTAGACTCCTAAGCCTGAGAATTTCCATATGCCGCGGGTGTAGCCCTAAAGAGCAAAAAATAAAAATAAAACAAAAATAAAAAGAATTTTAAATAAATAAATAACCTGAAATGAAAGCCTTTTCTTACTTCAATGCCCAGATAACTAAAGAATATCTATTGTTTCCCATCTTTGCCTGACTCCACTCCCACCCCCCACCTAAAAAGCTTATAACAAACAACAAAATTCCTAAGAGTTTTATGTAAAAAATATACAATTAAAATACCACAATAAATCCTCCAAAATGCAACTGTCAGCATTTTTGACACTTAAGAACCTTGATCTCTTTAATGGTAAAGCACTTGTGGTTGAAAGGGGCTATTTCTAAGCAGCATATCAGAGATAACAGATTATAGGAAAGCTGGGGACTTGACCCTGACGAGACACTCCCTTCCTCAATGTCCACTTTGCACATATACCGTCTTCTAACATGCCACGAAGGAGCTCCAAAGAAAATCAAGAGATTAAATAAAGCACAATGACTGGGAGAAATGGGAGCAAAGAAAAATAAGGAAGAAAGCTGCTAATAAAAATTATAAAATAGAAAAGGCTTATCCATGTGCTATATTTTTCCTATTTCTCAACATATATTTCTTTTTTCCCTCTGTTCTTTCATTTCACCCAGCTTGCATTCTTCACCTCTCCTTTTACCTTTCTGTCCTTTTTCTGATTCCAAGGAATTTCAAGTAGCGAGACAGGTTTGGACAGGAGGACTTTGGTCTGAAGCAATATTGCCAAATAGAATTCAGGACACTCAGTTAAATCTGAACTTTAGATAAACAACAAATAGTTTTATTAGTAAGTATGCCCCATGCAATAATTGGGACATACTATCCTAATCAATTCTTTGTTGTTTATTTGAAAACTAAATTCCACTGGACACCCTGTATTTTTATTTGCTAAATCTGGCAAGCCTAGTCTTAGGCACTCTCTCTCTGCTACTCAGATTTTAACAGGCATACAAATCACATGAGATTTTCTTAAGATGCAAATTCTGATTCAGCAGGTCTAAGGTAGGACATGGGCTTGTTTCTAATGAACTTCCAGATGCTGATGCTGCTTGCCTGAGGACTGCCCTGTGAGTAGCAAGGATCTAAAACAGCACTGTTCATAAATTAGGAGATTGAGATTAAAATACACACTTTATACAAAATAGATAACCAACAAGGACCTACTGTATAGCATAGGGAACTATACTCAGTATCTTATAATAATCTATAATGGAAGAGAGTGTAAAAAAAGAATACACTTATATGTATGTGTGTGTTTGTGTATACCTAAATCATTTACTGTACCTCTGAAGCTAACATAACATTGTAAATCAACCATATTTCAATAAAATATTTTAAAACCATAAAAAGAGTATTGTTTAATAGGAATAAGAGCTACATATGTAATTTAAAACTGTCTAGTAGCCACTTTGAAAGAATTAAAAATAAACAGGTTGAAATTAGTTTTAATAATATATTTCATTTAACCTAATACATCAATAATACCATTGCAAGCATAAGTAATTTAAAAATTATTAAGGAGATATTTTACCTACTTTTCTGCCCTAAACCTGAAATCTGGAGTATAAATACACTTATACACATCTCAACTCAAACTAACCAAAACTTCAAGTGCTCTATACCCACATGTGGCCAGTGGCTACCTTACTGGACAGTATAAATAGAGACCATCTCCTCCAGCTGCCAGAGCAATACGTTATAGTCTCCCATGGCAGCAGAAGGAGAATCTGATCACATTGCTCCTCAAAATCCTGGTCAGGAGGAGGTGAGAGCCCAGGCCCATGATGCTGCTGTACTGTGATAATAATGGTTCGTGAACACTCGGAAACCACAGTCTTGGTCCCTTAGCACTTATCATGTACACAATCTTTCTTGGAAATATGCTTCAGCTATATTTTCAGCTACACACATGTACACAAAATGTTTTATTTAAATCAAGTATCATTTTAATATGTAAGATGTGATGATCCTAAAATTCTAATATAGCATTCTTCCGTCAAAATTTTCTCTCACTTGGTTAAGAATATTTAAGGCAGAATAATTAATAGCTACGAGGTTTCACACATGTGTTTTAGAATAGAAGTCACACTTAAGATGTGATTTTCTGAGAACAGCTGATCTTGTGACTTTGGAGGAGAAAAGCAGACAAAAAAATGTTAATATGATAGCTTGCAGACTGCAAAGCACAAGGGTATCACCTCCCTGGCATTGTACCTGCCTGCTCAGATGGCTGAGATCTCTGCCCCAAACTGTGAAGGTGTGAGATTTCACCCAGCTAGTAAACTAACAAGTTAGCCTGCTATGGCTTCATGGATGCTAGCGGAAGACAGGACTCATGGATGCTGGCAGAAGCAGTATGAGCATCATTCTATTTGTATCAGTCCCCCTTGCCTATAGAGCAACATGGAGGGGTCCAGATGGATGCTTGTACACAGGGTTTCACTTCAGGAGGGAAACCCTCAGTTTCAAGGCTATAAACAAACCTGCCCCTTTGCTAGAGAGGAAGAAACTATCCTTTCATAGCTGTTCACTATACATATATCCTAAAGATATTCCAGAACAAAGAGGAATTAGTGACTTAGTCACAAGATAAACAGAAAATGCAGAGATACATGGAAAATATCGCCCCAGAAGTCTCCATGACAGAAGAGAAAGCTGTACATCCATGCTGCCTTCTTTTCAACTGAAAATACTTGGACTTGCTTCATTTTCTGATTTACTATATACTACTAAATGAAATGTTACCTGAAAATGTGAATATCAAAAACCATCTCCCATAGTCATATATTACCATATGGAACTGAGTTCTCACAGGCAAAAATAGGTCTATCTTAATTTTAACATTTACCTGAAGGAGGAGCATATAGCATTAGTCAGACCACAGTTTCTATTCATCCAAATGCTCTCAGACTGAAAACTACATTAGTCATATGTTCAAACCAGTGACAATGGTCTTTGCACATTGATTCAAAACCCAACTCTATACACCTCCTATAAAGCCTGAACGACCTGGCCCCCACTGATCTCTCTCCTCACTTATGGCCACCCCTTCTTACCACCACACCCCAGCACCCTGGCTCGCACTCAGCTGCTCCACACCCTCCACATGACAAGCTTTTTTGCACCTCAGTGACTCTGCACAGATTGTTCTCTCTCTCTGCGGGGATCACCTCATGCCCCTCTAGCTCTCCCTGCCTTCTGTTCACTCCCATCATAATATATATCAATATTTGTACTGAGACATTGATTTTCTTGTTATTTATGGTGTGTTTCCTCACCAGAGGGCCTGTTCCATGAGGGAAGGGACCGTGTCTAATTAACTGATGTACACCTAGAGCCCAAGTTCAAGTTGGTTCCAAATAAAATACATAGCATTAATGAATAAACCTATCAAAAACATCACATAGGCGTTCCTGTTGTGGCTCAGTGGTAATGAATCCAACTAGCATCCATGAGGACGAAGGTTCAATCCTTGGCCTTGCTCAATGGGTTAAGGATCTGGCATTGCCTTGAGCTGTAGTGTAGGTTGCAGATGTGGCTCAGATCCCGCACTGCTGTGCTGTGGTGTAAGCCGGCAGCTACAGCTCTGATTCAACCCCTAGCCTGGGAACTTCCACATGCTACAGGTGCAGGCCTAAAAAAAAAAAAAAAAAAAAAAAGTCACATAACTAACTCCCATGTCATGCCACATGGTTGCAATTCCCAGGGCCTGAATACTTAGGCAACCATAGTTAGAAAATCAACTAACTCAAATATTCCATCAAATTCAGTAGCTTGAATATGCACACAGAAAAACCCAAATTACATCAGTTCATTAATAAAATACCATAGTACTTATGTACTTCTTGCTTTTGCCAGGGTATGACTCTGTGATGGTTGATGTGTTATCAACCTGACTGGACTATGAAGTGCTCAGAGTTATATCTCTCAAGATGTTCCCGAATGAGATGAAACATTTTAATCAGTGGATTGAGCAAAGCAGATTGCCCTTTCCAATGTGAGTGGTCCTCATCCAAACCACCAGAGGTCCAATTAGAAACAAGGTGGAACTAGGGAGATTTCACTTTCTCTACCTGTCTTATAGCAAGGACATCAGTCTTTACCTGCCTTCCAACTCAGACAACAATTGGAACTATAACATCAGCCCTCTAGGGTCTCCAGCTTGCTTACTGCTTCTCAGTCTCTGTAACTGCATGAACCAACTCCTATAATAAATCATATATTCAGGAGTTCCCACTGTGGCACAGTGGGTGAAGGATCTGGGATAATCTCTGTTATAGCTCCAGCTGCCGCTGAGGCATGGATTCAATCCCTGGCCTGGCACAAGGGTAATGAATCTGGTGTCGGCACACAGCTGTGGTGTAGGTCACAGCTGCAGCTCGGATTCAATCTCTGACCCAGGAACTTCCATACGCTGTGGTTGTGGCCAAAAAATAAATAAATCATATCTTCATATTCATATGTGTATTTATCTCCTATTTGTTTTCTCTAGAGAATCCAGACTACTAAAGACTCTTTATCAAGTTCAGAGACTAATTGCTGCCATGATTTCAACCAATTTTCATCAAATTAATTTTTGAGTTGATTAAAATCAGGTTAGCAAATTAAATACTCATAAGTGCCTTTGATTTAAATGTTAATGTTTCTTACTTTAGATTCCCCTTTGGCTTTGTGGAACAATGATAATGTATCAAATTAGTGGCATATTTTTACATTCTTACAGCAGGGCTGCTTTCATAAATCTGTCCATTAGATAAACACTGACTGTCATGTGCTAGATGTCAAAATACAAAGTAAAAAAGATCAAGTCTTCACCTCCAAGAAGATCCCAGTTGAGTCACATGATTGGTGAGGTAATAAAAACCTTTGGGATGTTTAACCTAGTAAACCAGTGACCTTTGAAGGCCCCAACTCCACTCCATGCAATGGCTGATTAGACGAGGGGTAGAGAGAGGCGGGTATATAACAGATGAGGAGGTAAGAGATGAGTTATAACTATCTCCTTTGAAGAGTTGAAGCAGCCTTCCTAGGAAAAGGCCTCCAACTACTCTCAAAAATGCACAATTCTCACCTCAACAGAGAGAGGAATCAGAGTTTTAATTCACTAAAATAAAACTCACATTGAGAATATGTGCTATTTGCCATTGCCCTATACCTAAGGCCACCATTTAGAATAAGAGCAAAGTGGATTCTTTAGACAAAAATTAATGCTTCAAAGACAGCATTGTGTACAAGCACTTGGTAAAAATCCAAGGTGTTGTTTGCTAAAAAATTAACACAAACTTGGAAATTTTAACTGAAAACTTATCTAAGTAATTTCAAAATTCACTGGTACACAGTATGAAAAATTGCCTTATATATGAACTGATTACAGATTCATTGATTTGGGTTATCTTCATAAACAGTAATGACTGCTAGAACCAAGAAGACCAAAAAGTAATATTTTAGATCAATGGAAAAATTACTTTGTGTAGCTATAAAAACCCAGAACCCCTCACTTCTTCTTTTCTCCCTCTCTTCCTCTGTTTCTGCACTCCTGCTTTTTCTCTCTTGCTCTCTTTTTTTTTCACTTTATGGGGAAAAAAAAATCTTGTATTATCTTATTTAAAGTCCTTTAGGCAATAAAATCTTAACAATATAAAATGCTCAAAATTTTGTATATTTACTTTTATAAGAGTTTTATATTTATATATTATAATATTATTGCATTTAAATAATCTGAAATAGTCCTGGTGAATCTTCATTTTACTGTGGAATACAGAGGCTGAAAGAATGACCCCAGCCATTCCCTATCACAAAGATCAACTGGTCCACACTGAACTCAAAGAGCACAAATCTGGCCCATCTACCATATTCTTAAACATCTCCAGGGAATGAGATTCTAAAACTTCATGTTCCATTGAGTGAATAAAATCATCTCTTTTCCTAGTGTGAAAAATTATCTTTCATATCCTATAATTCAAAGGTCCCTGCTGAAATAGAGTCTGTTTTCTTTTGTTTGGTTCTCAGTCAAGTTAGAGAACACCTGGAGAATAAATTTTAGTATGCACATTAAAATGATAACTCCCTTCCAGAAACTTCACAAAGACTACTGCTGTCAATTCCCCCCTAGATCCTACATAGAGGTTTAATTAAATAACAAGATTTTAAGACCAGGCTTGAAGGTTGGTAAGATTATATGGCAATATACATATTTCTTTAGTTCCACAGAAACTATGGAAAAATAGAAAAGATATGAAAAGAAATAACTACACTGAAAAGTAGCTAGAATGAGATGATAAGAAATCTCCTTCATTTTAGATAAGTTGGATAAATAATCACCTTTATTTAATCATGTAAAATGGAGCACTCAACATTCATCAACAGCAGTTATACAGGACATGCAAGCATTGGTCTTAGTTTCATTGCTTCTTTTTCCCGACATAAAGGTGCTATTTAACTTGTCACATTTCCATAGCAACTAACACCTTAATTTTTATAGCTAAAACACCATGAATCATTTCTAACCACTCTAAATGCTCCAATATCAATTGCCAACATTGTCAAAAACCTTGGCCATTCTTCCCCAAAAGCTAACTTCTCTCTCATAGAGTACAAAGCATCAGCATCACCCTTGACCTAGTCTCCTCATCACCTGACCTAATTTTTGAAGATGACTCTTTCTTCTTAAAAGTTAGGGGGCTCTGAGACAAGTCAAATAATAACACTCTTCTGCCCCACCTGAGTGCTAAACTAACTGAGAAATAAAAAAGGGGGTAAGACAGGTAGAGGCCCAAATACCACCTTTAACACTACTATGAGAAGCTAGGACAAAGTTAGGGCAGGAGCAAAGGGAGTGTGACCAAACCCCTTCCTACAGAAGACCAGGCAGCCTATCACAGCAGCACACTGGGCTCTCAACAGGGAAGGGAGCCCTGCCCCACAAGAAACTGGAGGAGCCATGTGCTCTGTGGGTAGACTGGGTTCCAAAAAGGAAAAAAGGAAGAGCTGAACATGCTCAGGCTACTCTTCTTAAATTTACCATAGATGTCACCTCTCTTCACCTGGCATGGAAGGAGGAAACTGGAAGAGAAATAAGGAGTTACAATAATTTAACTCCTTCTACTTGGAAGGAAATAATGGGGAAGAAGGAAATTTATTCTCCTTTCTGCCCCAACTCTCCCAACATTTCAATAACTACCAAATAGGATCTTTTGTGACACAGTGTCTATCGGTTTTCATGTACCTCTAGTAACCCATGGATATGGTTTCAATTTATAGTAATAATACTTTAATCTTCACAACTATACTCCTTAGTTTTCCTAGTGTTTTGCTGGCCAAAAAAACATTTACCATCAATTTTGCAACTTATTTACTTAACATCCATCAAAATTTTTTCTAAATGTAAAAATCAAAATTCTGTCTTATAACTAACCTGGAAAGCAACAAACATGTTCTGGTTAAGAAAGTTTACTTCTTTAAGTTTAAATTTACCCTCTGTAAAATGGGTCTAATAATAGCACCTACCACATACGAGTTGTTTTGAGGATTAAAAGAAATTATAGCACGTGAAGGCCCGAGCCAGCCACTTAAACAGCACGCGGTACCTGTTAGAGATGGTCGTGGTGGTGGTGGTGACGATGATGTCAGTGGTTTCGCCCTCTCCAACATGATCCAGCTCCAAATTATATCCTGAATCTTATGACATCTCTCTGCCTCCAACGCTACCACCTGCAATCTCTGAACTATACATACTATTGCAAGAGCCCCCCCTCCTTAGATAACAGGAGTCCTCGCTTGTCCCTCTGTGGTCTTCTATAGCAAGCACAGTGATATTTTTTAAATGTAGATCGGATCTTGTCACTCCTTCGCTTGAAGCCTGCAATGCTTCCCGTCATACGGAGAATGAAACCCAAACTCCTTATCCTGGCCTACAGGTTGGACATGAACTGGTCCTGCCCACCCCTCGAACGTCACCTTCCTCAATTCTCCCGCTGGCTTACTACCCTTTAACCATGGCAAATTTCTTTTCCTCTAATTCCTCAAGTTGATTCTTGTATGGGGACCCTTTGAGAAAATTTAGGGCTCAAAGTGAAAGGAAATTCTGTCTCCTTTTAGGATCCAAATTAATAAGTTCTTTAGCAGGAAGTAAAAACTTCAAAGCTCCAAAAACAAAAATTAAATCCTTTAAAAAATGTTTCATAGCTACAGTAATCAAAATCCTTGACTCATAATACAGTCTGACTGTTCCTGTTTGATTGGTTTGTTTTTAATAATAATATAACAATTAAACTCACTACCCGAAGTAAACCACAACCCCACTCTTTCCACAGAATGTACTATCACACTGAATACAGGACACAGAAGATCTGAATAGCACTATCAGTCACCCCGGACCAATTAACATTTATACTACATTATTCCTAACTTTAGCAAAACATACCTTCTTTTCAAGTGTACATGGAGAATTCACCAAGACTGACTGTATTCTTTGCCACAGAACAAATCTCAACACATTTTGAAAACAATAAAATCAAAAAAGGATCTTCTTCGACCATAATGGAATTAAACTAGAAATTAATAACATAGATATCTGTAAAATAAATACCATAATTCTAAATAATCCATACACCAGAAAGGAAAACAAAAGGGAAATTAGCAAATGTTTTGAAGTGAATGAAAACTAAAATATACCATGGCATGGCTCATGGCATGTACTTAGACGGAAGTCATACCACTAAATACATTAAAAAAGAACAAGGATCTCAGATCAATGATTTAATAAGCTACCATTCAAATACAAAACAAGCAGAAGAAAGTAAATAATAAGAGACCAGAAATCAACAATAATGAAAACAGAAAAACAAGAGGAAATCAGTGAAATCAGCTGAGCTGGTCCTCTGAACAAATCAGTAACACTTCCAAACTTCTAGCTGACCAAGGGAAAAAAAGAGAAGACACAACTTGACAATATCAGGAATGGAAGATGAGACATCACTATAAATCTATGATATTAAAAAGATTATAAAGGAATCTTACAAACAATTTCATGCCCATAAATCTGACAACTTAGACGAAATGAACAAATTCCTTAAAAGGCATACAGTACCAGAGCTCACTCAAAAATAAATAATCTTTATCGTCCTATATTTACTAAAAAAATTGAACTCATTGTTAAAAACCTTTCAGCAAATATATATAGATATGTTCATGCATGACAGAATGTCATAACAGCTTTAAAAAGCATATTTGAAAAATTAGATGAAATAGACAAACTTTAAAAAAAAAAAAATGACTTACCAGATCTGCCTCAAAAAGAAATCACAGTTCTCTGAATGGTTCTGTAAGAAATTAAAGAGATTTACTCTGTGATTAATAATCTTCCCACAAAGAAAACACCAGGTCCACGTAGTTCTACAGGAAGTTTCACTAAACTTTCAAAGAACAAATGACCCCAACTTTATATGAACACTTTCCTGTGAATATCAACTCACTTTATAAACTGTTTTTGCTTTCTTTCAGTTTGTTGTTGTTGTTGAACAGAGATTCTAAATATGGACAAATTTATTATTCTTTTCTTCTTGTTCAGAGATATTTTCCTTTCTTAAGTTCAAGGAGATTGTCACCTTTGTTTTCTATTAAGAATGTCATTGTTGACATTCAGGCCCTCAATCCCTCTAGAGTTGGTTTTTTAGCCTAAGATGGTGATGGAATTAAATCTGAGTAATCACTTTTTGTAGCCTCCATCTGTTTGACCTTTCCTTTACACATTGATCTGACATCTAATTCTGTCATTTAATAATAGTCTGTATTCATTGTACATGAGTCTCTTGCTGAGCTATTCTATTCATTAGTCAGTTTACTTCTGTACCAATGCTGCACTGTTACTCAGCCTCAGAGAAATTGCTCAGAATAGGTGAGGCCAGGCCTTCAGAGGTGTTTGCCTATCCCTGACTCTACTCCTCCAGCTTCAATCTCATAGTTTATTGTAATGCTTTCCTTGTAATCAGTCTCAACTCCCTTGCTCTTCCTCCATCACTTTCATCTAAACTCCCCCTGCCACCAGGACTCTCTATCTTAGTCACTACTACACGGAATGAATCTGAGGAATACACAAAATCATGCTAATTGATGTAACTTTATAACTACAGTTTCAAATGGAATCTCAGAACTGTTGGACAATCCCACATCCTCTTGCTAATCTAAATTAGAAGGCAAAATTCATGCTGAGACCTAATCTCGAATGTGATGGCACTGGTTGGTGGGAGTCTTTGGGAGAAGAGTAGGTTATGACGGTGGAGCCCTCATGTATGGGATTAGTACTCTTATAAAGAGACCTCAACATGCAATTAAATCTCAGTAAACCTGGAAAAACAAACAAACAAAAAACCCAAAAACCAAATATAAATAAAGGTAACCACAGAGCTGCCCTGGCCCTTCTGCCTTTTGAGGTTAGCAAAAGACTTTACAAATCAGGAAATGGGCTCTTACCAGACACCAAATCTGCCTGCACCTTGATCTTGGAACTATGAAAAATCAACTTCAGTTGCTTATAAGCCACTGGTCTTCAGTATTTTGTTACAGCAGCCTGAATGGACTAAGACACTATCCCTCAGTAAAATAAAGGTAATAAAAATATTTACCTATTAATAGTAAAAGAATTAAATGAGTTAATAACTGTAAGTCAACTAAAAAAGAATGTGGTATTAAAGTAATAGTGAAGTATACTGTTTAACACAAGCATTGTTTTCCTACATAATTTCACATCTTACCTTCTCAAACTTCTTTCCCCTATGCTTTCTCTTCATTGATGACCCTGCTTATTTTGAGATAAGAGTAGTCAAAGAGAAGTTCCACATAATCAACAGATGTTCCAATTTACCTGCAGTTGTACCCCTATACTCCGCCTTCTCTATAACTATAGATAAACTGTTATTATTTCTAAGGTCAAGTCCTCCACTTGGGCACCCCTCTAGTCTATTCAAGGATTGCTCGTGCAATTACCTATCTTCTCTGCTGGAATAATTCCATCAGCATACGAAAGTCATAAAATTTGCCATCTTAAACAAACCCAACCTGACCCCACATTCCTCTCCAGATACAGCCCCTTTTCTCTGCACATTATAGAAAAATTTTTTGCAAAAATGGTCTATAATTACTGTTTACACTTCTTTCACTTCCACATTTTCTTGACTCCAATCAATCAGGCTTAGATCTTCTTGACAAAGTCTCCGATAACCTGCACATTGCCAAATCCAAACGACAATTCTCAGTCCTCACCTTATCCTTCTTTCACACTTGCTCAGTTCCACCTTTGTCACTTGGCTTTGATTATACAGCAGCATTAGCCACTCCTTCTTCTTCCTTTTTTTTTTTTTTAACTTATTTTTTATTTTTTTTCATTTTTGGCTGCCCCGAGGAACGTGGAGATCCTGGGCCAGAGATCAGCTGCGGCCATGCCAGATCCTTAACCCACTGTGCCAGGCCAGGGATCAAACACAAGTCTCAGGTCTCCCAAGACGCTGCTGATCCTGTTGTGCCACAGTGGGCCAATTCTTTTTGATCTGTTTTACTTCAATTGCTTCTCTTTCATTTCACTAAGTTTCCACGTGCCCAGGGCTCAGGCCTCCAACCTTTCTCTGTGCTACCCACAATCATCCCCTGAATGACCTTATTCAGAGCCATGGCTTTCAATGCGGTCTATTCACAGATGACTCTACTGAACGCCACACCCATGTATCAACTGCCCACCTCACATAGCTACCTGGATGTCTCACAAGCATCTCAAACTTAACAGCACCCTTGATAGCCCCTTCTAAATTCTTCTCCTTTCCCAGTATTTCCCACTCGATAAATAACACAAGTTATCCAATCTGAGCAGGCTGAAGATCATAATTAACTTCTCTTTCACATCCTACGTTTCTGAGTAAATCCTGTTGGCTCTACCATCAAACTACATCCAATTCAACGTTTCTTACCACCTTGGACTGAGTCCAAGCCATCATCACCTCTCAAGTGAACTATCAAAACACCCTCCCAACTGGACTCAAAGATTCATCTCTTAGTTTTTTCCTCCTCACAAAAGCCAGAGTGAGCCTAGAAAAATATAAATCCTATCTTGTTACTCCCCAGCTGAAAACTTTCCAAAGTTTTCAAACTTTTCAAAATCACAGGATGAGTAAACAAAGTCTTTACCATGGTCTACAGGCTCCATGTCTCTAGGCACCCCTCAGACCTCATCTAATGCCACACTACTCCTCATGCAGCTCCTCCACCCCTATCCTTCAGTTCAGCCCATGCTACTTATGAGAACACCTCTTCTTGGAAGGCTTTACCCATATGCTTGTCTGAATGGCTCCCTCTCTTTAGGATCTCAGCTCAAATATAAACTCTCCAGAGACACCTTCTTTTTAAAAAAAAATATTTGTATTTTTTCCATTATAGCTGGATTACAATGTTCGGTCAATTTTCTACTCTACAGCAAAGTGACCCAGTCACACATATATACATTCTTTTTCTCACATTATCCGCCATCATGTTCCATCATTAAGTGACTAAATACAGATCTCAGCGCTCTACAGCAAAATACTTCCTAACGCCACCCTATCCAGAGTAGCCACCCCCCACTCCAAGTCACTAACACCAAACCAACTGTGTTTTCTCAGGAGCTTGTCATACTTAAAATTATCTTTTGATGTTTAAATACTTTTATTTTCTACTTTCTCGTACCTAAAATATAGATTTTTATAAAAACAGAAACCTTCACTCTCGAAAATTGTATCCCCTGTTGCAGCCCTAGTGCCTAGAACAGAGCCCAGAACAGGGAAGACATTTTTAAAAAGTAATTATGAAATGAACTAACATCCCAGAAAACTTATCTATTTAATTTTCCAGGAGAAACTGGGGTTTAAAGAATTAAATGAATCACCCAAGGTCGCACAGTCAAAGTAGCAGCTTTGGAATTTAAGGCGCGATCTCGCATTAAAGCGTGGGTCTATATACAGTACGGCATGTTGCTTTACTAAAGTTTTTTTCAATGTACTGTGTTTCTTGTCAGTAGCAGTTAAGGCTCCGAAGTCTAATTTTACACAACATAAACACAATGCCCCACTCCACCACACGTACACACAGGAGCAAGATTTCTTCTTCCGACTTCAGCTCCACTGAACCTGCAGCGGGGGGGTTTGCCCAGAGCGCCTGCGCTGTGGGAGGGGCTCGGGCAAAGGCTTCTGGGATTGGTAGTCCTCGTCCCTTCTGCCCGCCGCATTCACGTTAAAAAGAAATAAACCACGGTGAAAATTGGATACATCTGAATTGCACACAAATTAAATAAGACGCAGATTCTGGAAAGTGGTGCAGGCTTGTAGATTTCTACCGAGAGGCGCCTACCGGACCAGGCTCTGCGCAGACAGCCGCAGGGTCCTCGGATGGGCGGGGCTTGATCGCGGGGGTTTGTGGTTCCTTCCTGTCTTACTTCTCTCTTTTGCTCAGGCCCGTGGCGCCGGCAGGATGGGTGAGCTGACGGGGCTGTGCTGAGGGCGGCCGCACGTGGAACTTAGGGTTTCGGGAGGACAAGTGGGCAGATAGGAGCAGAGGGGTGAGGGAGAGCCACGGGGACGACCGATGATGAGAGCCGGGGTAGCGCGACTGCCGCTGGCACATGGCCCGGCGGGAACGGGCCCATGCGGCGCGGAGGCCGCGGAGCCAGAATCGCTGAGGGACGCAGGGGGCCCGCCGCCGCTTCCCCTGAGAATTGCCGAGGGTTCTCATTCTTTGGGGAAAGCAGAGCCGTTGGAGCGCTTGTGTCCCTGGTCCAAGGGGGACCTTGAGGCTCGGGCCATGAGCGTGATGTCAGAGTCTATCGGTCTGTAGTCAAGGTGAGACTAGGATCTGAAGAGATGTAAAATGTGATTGGGTGTATATTGTGCAGAACTAAGGTGATTTCGATTTTTAGGCAAGTGTCGCGGTCTTCGTACTGCCAGGAAGCTCCGTAGCCACCGACGGGACCAGAAGTGGCACGATAAACAGTACAAGAAAGCCCATTTGGGCACAGCCCTGAAGGCCAACCCTTTCGGAGGCGCTTCTCATGCCAAGGGAATTGTCCTTGAAAAAGTGTAAGTACATTGTTGCGTCCTTCAGGATTTGAGTAGGGTAACTCGAGAAAAATGCCCTTAAGGTTGGCTGTAAACCCTTGGTCTTTATGTAGCCGCAGTTGTTGGAAAGTTAAATAACCTCCAGAGGTTTCCAAACTTTAACATTGTTTCGAAGGAATTGTGGCATTGGAGTGAAAAAAGTAACAGTAATGAAATAATGGACATTAAAAGAGCTTATATGTGTGGAAACTGTTCTAAGAAAGTCGCACCCATCTATTTCATCTTTGCAGTCAATCACGTCTTTGCTCTTGAGAAAACAAATGTAGAGTATGCTGCATCTATTTACCAGTACTCAATTGTTTTTTGATTTTATAAAATGGCAATTGTAATTTTGTGGGTGTCTCAAGTTTAGTGGCAGTGAGGATCTGAGTCCAGGCTTTATATTTATAGCTCTAGTTCTTCCTTCATATTTTACAGCTATAAAGAGGCCAGAAGCTTCTCCCATTGGTCTCATTAAACTAAGACTGAGAAAAAAAAGCTTGGTGGAAATTTAGCAATTTAGAATTAGGTCAAAAAGGTAGGAATATTGTGGGTTTTTTTTTTTTTTAATGAATTAAAATATGTGCCTTTTCAGAAAGTCAGCTCACTCCATTAATGCTGTTTATGTTTCAGAGGGGTTGAAGCCAAACAGCCAAATTCTGCCATCAGGAAGTGTGTCAGGGTTCAGCTAATCAAGAATGGGAAAAAAATTACAGCCTTTGTACCCAATGATGGTTGTTTGAACTTCATTGAGGTGAGTGTTGTTGTCTGTTAGCTTCTATTCCTGGGGTGGTTTCCCCCAGTTGCTTATAGGAGTGGGTGTGTTTGGTGATTGCCACTTTTACCTGAAGTAAACTGTTGATTTTATTTCAGGAAAATGATGAAGTTCTGGTTGCTGGATTTGGTCGCAAAGGTCATGCTGTCGGTGACATTCCTGGAGTCCGCTTTAAGGTTGTCAAAGTAGCCAATGTCTCTCTTTTGGCCTTATACAAAGGCAAGAAGGAGAGACCAAGATCATAAGTTTTGATGGTAAAAGCAGGATAGTAATAAATTTTCATATGCCAAAAATCCTTTCTGTGTTTTCTTTTCCTTACCATAAGTGTGTTGTGTATATATTACCCGTTTTAAGAAATTGGGAAGGTGTTCCTGTTGTAGCTTAGTGGTAACGAACCCAGCTAGTATCCATGAGGACGTGGGTTCCATCCCTGGCCTCGCTCAATGGGTGAAGGATCTGGCATTGGGTGAGCTGTGTGGTAGGTCGAAGACATGGCTCGGATCCTGTGTTCCTGTGGCTGTGGCTGGCGGCTACAGCTCTAGTTCAACCCCTAGCCCGGGAGCCTCATATGTTGTGGATATGGCCTTTAAAAAGACCCCAAAAAATGGGGAAACAAGAATTTTTTAGAATAAATAGTATTCATAATTTTTTTCCTTCTACTTGGAATAAGCAAAATATGAGCTAAATATACAATAAATAACTAAAGTAATCCCTTATAGAGGGCCTAAAAAAATCACTGAGCTTCTAGTGGGAATATGGAATCCCTGAGTGATAAAACAAAGTTGGAGTTCTGTGTTTATAGTAGCCAAACTTAAGTATTATACGATTTAGTAGATAGGAGTCATTGGAAGTGAGTGCCAGACAAATTATGACAGGAAAAAAGAGACCAGTTGTGGGGAAATTGATCTAGGTGCTCTTTGTCCTGAACTTGTCAGATTTTGACCTTGAGACTTATTTCAAGGGTGACAAAGTAATGGAAGCGACTGACTAGAAATGGTTAAGGTGGCTTGTGTTCTAATAATTGAAGCTGGTTGTTGGCTGGGTACATAAGAGGTCCTTTGCCCACAAATTAAAATTCCTTAGAAAAAATGGTTAGATCAGATTTTAAAAGGCTTATTAGCCTAATTAAGTCTGTGATTGAGAAACTGCTTTTGCCAGCATTAGGAATTAGGAGTTACTTGCTCTCTGATCAAATTCTAGGGTTAGGTTTTGTTTAGGATCTTTGGAAAATGGAAATTTTTTTTGCCTCTTGTAAGATCAAGATAAAATATTTACCGTCATACCTGTTCTCTGCCTATTTCTAAACAGCGATCTTTCATTTGCTCACCCCTTTCTCCATTTACCTTAGGAGGCACCCAGCAGATCACCCGCTGCTCCAACTTCAGACTTTACTAATCCCAGATTCACACTTCACACTTCCTCTTTTCACAAATGATTGTGTGATTCTTTCCATGAGGGTAGAGACAAACTGGCTGTTTATTTTTTTAATTGAGATAATATTTTATAAATATCTGTATTTAAGATAAGGGTTAATTCAGTACATTTGTATGTGGTAATAGCACTGACAGTTCTTGGTTTCCACTGCAAGGCTTCCTAATGCAGGTAATTGCAGTTCCTGGTTAGGCCATTCCCAAAGCCTGACCAGATGGGGCTAACTAACTCAAATGGGAGTTCCCTGGGTCTTGCCCACTTGTTGGGGACCAGAAGAGACTCCAGAGGGCTACATGGTCCCCTCTCCCCAACCCCTTGGTTGGCAGTAAGGCAGAAAGCTCTGGACTGTCCCAACACCCCAGGTTTCTCAGGCAGTGCTGAGACCACAGAGGAACCTGTAAAGATGAACATGCCTAGGGGATTTCCCTAGTGGGGCAGTGGGTTAAGGATCTGAGGTTGTCACTGCTGCGGTATAGGTTTGATCCCTGGCCCAGGAACTTACATGTGACATGTCCCCGGCCCCAAGATAAACTTGCTTAGGAGTTAAGACTGCAAAGATTGCATGTGCTTGATTCCTGAGCACCCAGGACACACCCATCCTTTGACAAATGATACATTGACCCACATATCCACCAAAGAGTTCTCAGATGCAAAAGTGTTTGAGCCTGATCTGAGTTCATCTGCCTCCTGTGTATTCTTGCCATCCCTCCCACCCCCTATTCCTCCATTACCTTGTGACCAAAGCCCCTTCATTCTTAGATCTATCTTGAAGTTCATTCCCATAGCAGGGAGAGAGATGAGGTACTTGCTTGGGGTGCAAAATGTAGGCAAAATCCAAGCAGGTTTTTTGGTAGAAATAGAGAAGCTAATTCTAAAATTTATATGAAAAGGCAAAGGAACTAGAATAGCTAAAACCGTATTGAAAATGAATGAAGGTAGAGGAATCGTAAACTCTGATTTTAAGACAATTTGTAGCTGCAATAATCAAGAGTGTGTGGTGTTGGAAGAGGGACAGGCAAATAAAATAGACTCCATGAATAAGGCTTATACAGGTACAGCCTACTGATTTTTGATAGATACAGAAGCAGTTCATTGGAGTACAGGTAATTTTTTCAATAGTGTGGATTTCCGTTTGCAAAAAAATAGACCTCAATCTAAAATTTTCACCTTATACAAAAATTAACTCAAAATGGGTTATATATTTGAATATAAAAGATAAAGCTGCAAAAATTGTAGAAGAAAACAGATCTTCATGACTGTTATAGGTAAAGAGTTTTAAGACATTATGCTATAAACACATTCCACAAAAAGAAATGGATAAAGTGGATATAAAATCATTTGCTCTGTAAAATACCTTGTGACAAGGATGAAAAGACAGACTGCAGACTGGGAGAAAATAATCTGCAAATGATATGTATAATAATGGACTTGTATCCAAAATATATAAAGCACTCCCTAATTTCAAAAATAAGAAAACAGTTCTATTACCAATGGGAATGTGAACAAACACTTCACTGAAGAGATGGCAAGCACTTAAAATGATTAAGAAAGTTCCTGTGTGGGTGATCGGGTTAAGGATCTAGTGTTAACTGCCACAATGGCCTGGGTCACTGCCGTAGCGTGGATTTGACCCCTAGCCCAGAAATTTAAACATGTAGTGGGTGCAGCAAATAAATAATTTTAAAAATAAATAAATTCAATACCAGGCACAAGTCTGGAGCAACTGGATTGTCACTGGGACAGTTACTTGCAAAATTTGGCAAATTTTTTTTTTTTTTTTTTTTTTTTTTTTTGGTTTCTGCTATTTCTAGGGCCACTCCCTCAGCATATGGAGGTTCCCAGGCTAGGGGTCAAATCGGAGCTGTAGCTGCCGGCCTACACCACAGCTCACAGTAATGCTGGATCCTTAACCCACTGAACAGGCCAGGAATGGAATCCGCAACCTCACGGTTCCTAGTCGGACTCGTTAACCACTGCGCCACGATGGGAACTCCCAAAAATTATTTGGCAGTTTTTTACAAAGTTAACATATACTGACAATCCAGCAGTTGCACTCCTGGGTAGTTACACAGAAATGAAATGTCTGCCCACAAAAAAATCCTGTACACGCATGTTCATGACAACTTTATTTGTGGTAGCCAAGAACTAGAAGCAACCTAAATGTCCTTCAGCGGGCAAATAAACTGGATGGATAAACATTGATAAAAGAAATGCTACTCAGTTATAAAAGACCCTTATTGGATGCAACAACTTCTGTGGATCTTAGTGGTATGCTAAGTACAAAAAGCCAATCTCAAAAGGTTGCATATCATTTCATTTATATGAAACTCTTGAAATGACAAAATTATAGCTGTGGAGATGATGAGATTGGTAATTGTTAGGGATAGCGATAGAGTCAAACTACAAAGGGCAGTATGAAGGGAGTGTCTTTTTGGTGGTGGAACAGTTCTGAGTCCTGACTGTGGTGGTGTTTACATAAATCAATACTTGTGATGGAATTTCATAGTACTATGTATCAAAAATGTGCATATAAAAATTGATGAAATTTGAGTTCCCTGGTGGCCTAGCAGCTAAGAATCCCATGTTGTCACTGCTGTGCCAAGGGTTTGATCCCTGGCCCAGGAAATTCTGCATGCCTGTGGGTGCAGCCAAAAAAAAAAAAAAAAAAAGATGAAATACAAGTAAGTCGGTAGTTTTTAGTATTGTAATTTAATTTACCTGTTTTGGAAACGTACTCTGGTTTTGAAATACATTATCATTAAGGGAAAATTGAGTGAAATATGTAAACTATACTGTTTTGTAACTTGAGTCTTAAATTATTTATAAATTAAAAGGTTTAAAAAATTGTGAATGAGTATTTATGTTACTCTTATATCTGCCCAGCAAACCCCAAACAAATGAGAAATCGTTAGTGCAGAAAGAATCCGGAGATCACTTAGTCCTGTGATTCTCATATCCAGAAAGTTGGAATCCCTAAGATATGTAGATTATACGAATACCCCAAATCCTCTGGGGAAACAATTATTATGACATTTCTGGGAAAATTTGTCTTTTGAACAAGTTCTCAGACAAAAGTTGTGAAACCATCCCATTGCTTTTCCCACTTACAAGGATACTGCTGCTCTTTTCCAGCCACCTCATTTTATAAGTCAGAAGCCCAAAAAAGGTAGCTCTTGAGTAATTTTTAAATAACTTGCCCAAGTAATCAGTACAACTGAAGCCAGAAAACAAGTCTGTCTTCTAAATTATTAACTGTTCCTAGAGGAGACCTACCCCCTAACAAAATAATAAGGACCGCCTTACAGGTAGCTACTTAGCCAGTTATGGCATAAATTTATGCTGGGTATTAAACAAGAGTTTTTGTTTTATAGGGGTTTTGTTTTTGTTTTTGTTTTTTTTCTCTTTTTAGGGCAGAACCCTTGGCATATGGAGGTTCCCAGGCTAAGAGTTTAATTGGAGCTACAGCTGCGGGCCTACACCACAGCCACAGCAACACCGGATCCGATCTGCTCTGAAAACTACACCACAACTCACAGCAATGCTGGATCCTTAACCCACTGAGCGAGGCCAGGGATAGATTCCACGTCCTCATGGATACTAGCCAGATTCATTAACCTCTGAGCAACGATAGGAACTCCTGTTTTATAGTTTTTGAAAGGAAGGGGGTAGTATAACATGATTACTAAATTTTCTGTGTGTTTATATGGAAATGTTGAAGCACACCAGTAAATGATATTCTGCAAAAAATTTAAAACTATGCTAGGGAAACACACAATGCCTCATATACATGGGGCATTGTGTTTTATTTTTTGATAGAGTTGAGAAACAGTTCTGATTTGATAGCTATGCAAATTTGAATCTGTATCTTTGTATATGTGAGTTTTCTGTGTTTCAATCCAGGTAAATGTCTGGATTTGGTTACAACGGTCATGCTGTGGATAACATTCCTGCAGCTGTTTCACGGTTGTCAAAAAGTAGCTAACATTTCTTTGTTGGTTTTACACAAAGTCAAAAAAAGAGACCAAGATCATAAATTACCATATTACAATAAAATTTTCACTAACAGCTGCTTGTATCATCTTTTTCTAACCTGTAAAATCTGTTTAAATGGATCATCCAAGTATTAACTCACATTCTTATGATATTGTAGCTTGGGGATTGCCTTTGCAGGTTGTATTAAGCCTTCTTAGTTTCTAGCACAATTTCTACTCCTATTATTTGATAAAGTGATGTTGTGTTTATTAGTATGTGAGGAAAAGCAGTAGATTTGCAAAGCTTATTGTCATGGTAATGTCACCAGTGGAATTTTAGAGCAAAGTATTAAACCATTTAACAACTGAATATTTTTAAGCACAAAGTGTCTCATGGGAAAATCATTTTTAGAGTGACACATTTGAAGGGACCCAGGAGTGACAGATAACCAGTATTTCCAAACATGCACACACACAGCCACCACCTCATTCAGACTGCCACTTAAATATGTCACCTTCAATATGTGGTGTGTATCTTCAAAAGGAGGGAGCCCCTCACATACAGCCTAAGAACTCAAGCCAGGCTTGATGAGCGTCATGGACATTCCGGGCTTCCCAGAGCACCTGAAGCTTTCAGACAGCAATTCTGACCCTAAGGAGAGTGTCTCCTGTAGGAGGAAGAGGAGGAGATGGCAGCCCAGATCATCCCCTCACATCTCCCCGTCTGAGAAGTGGCAGCTTTCTCCGCAGATCCTTACCAGTGTTTTGCTTATTTGTGGTAATAAGTTATTGACGTGGCCTCTCTAATCTATTTGTTTGTTTGAAGTTTAGCTTCACTGTCGTTAATTAGAAGGAGCACAAGAGGTCATGTTACTTGGCTGGGTTAAAAGTCTAGGGAAAAATCTGAGCTACTGAAATTTTCAAATAAGTCTAGATGCTGATAAATATACTTCCTTGCCTCTTTAACAACCAGCAAATGTTTAAATCTGTACAATAGTGGGCACAGTGAGCCACATTTTAAATAATTTTTTTGTGTCAACCACAGCTGAAAAGAGTTGAGGGAAATGTTACTTGTTGAAACCTGTTTTGTCCATTAACACCTGCTTTTGAAACAAGGCTGTGAAACAGATTTTGTCATTATCTTCCCCACCCCCAACAGCTTTGTGAATTTCTTTATCCAGTTTATAGGAAGATTTTTTTTTTTTCTATAGAGCTTGACAGCTTCAGGTATCTGTCTTTGCGTGTGTTGCAGGTAAGCCGGACCACCACTTTGCCCCTCCTTAGGTTCCCAATAGATTCCAAGTATTCCTTAGAATTTTAATACCAGCCTGTGCAATGTTGACTTTGCTTATTCTGTATTTTACACATTTACTTATGCTTATAATTAGATAGTTTTTTCCCCTGTCACTATATATCCCTTTTTCCTCCTGCCCATGACATAACATAGGGGTATGTGTGTGTGTAATAGAAGACAGACACTGTTTTGTTTTGCCTTTTTTTTGTCTATTTTAGGGCTGCACTCACGGCACAGGGAGGTTCCCAGGCTAGGGGTCAAATCAGAGCCGTAGCCTCCAGTCTACACCACAGCTCACAGCACCGCTGGATCCTTAACCCACTGAGCGAAGCCAGGAATCAAACCCATGTCCTCATGGATGCTAGTCAGGTTCGTTAACCACTGAGACACGACAGGAACTCCGAGAAGAAAGCCATTGTGAATGGGATTTATTGACCAAATCTTGATCTATAGGATTTGACCTACATTTTAGAGAGTCTAGGAACCTCTTGAAACTGTATGCAGAATTTTCTAATATCAGTATGTGCATGTCTGTGTATGCACACACACACACATATACACATACATTTTTCTGAAAATTGTGGGGTCTATATATTTTTCAGATTTTTGAAGGGCTTTCTTTCCAAGAATCCAGCTACTGTTTAAATTTGTTCAACATTGACCAGATTTATTCATACATTACATAATTTTCCAATTTAATCACAGTTTAGAGCAGTCATAGAGTTGCCTGTGGTTTGCCATTACTTATGAAATGCCCACAGTGCGGTGAGGATCTGCGGATGGATGATCCAGGCTGCAGAACCTGCAACATGCACGTTTCACATTCTACTCTGATGGCACCAGCTGACCTAATTATGGAGCACTGGGCCATTTTAGAGAAAAGTTTCCCAATGTCACTGGTAAATGCACAATCAGAAAGAGGGTGGGAATTGCTGTTGTGGCTCAGTGGAAATGAATCTGACTAGTATCCATGAGGACACAGGTTTGATTCCTGGCCTCGCTCAGCGGATTAAGGATCCGGCTTTTGTCGTGAGCTGTGGTGTAGGTTGCAGATCCGGATCCTGAGTTGCTATGGCTGTGGCAGAGGCCAGCAGCTGTTGCTCCAATTTGACCCCTAGCCTGGGAGTTTACATATGCTGAGGGCGGGGCCCTAAAAAAGCAAAAAAAAAAAAAAAAAAGACTGGAAGAGAAAAGTGATCAACTCAATAATAAAAGCACAGTAAAATAAAATTATTTTCAAGGATTTTAGCAAATGGTAAAATACAAACTGCTCTGGGGAATGTAAATTGGTATAGCCTTACGAGTGAACAATTAAGCGACATGAATGGAAAAACTTAAGACATTCCTTATCCTTTGATCCTTTCATTCCCTTAGTAATAACAACCCAAAGAAACAGAATGTGAACAACTATTTCTACACACATATCTTACATTCAAAAGCTCTAGCAGGTTGAGGGGTGGGGGAACAGGCTAGTGGGCTTTGTCTGCCCTCCTGAAGACTGTATCCCCAGCACTGGCCATGCAGGTAGTAAGTGCTCAGTGAACGTATGTTAAACCGTGAAAATTAGAAACAACCTAAAATCCCTCATTATTTGGTACATTTTAATATAAAATAAATAGTAGTCATTTTAAGTTGTTTTTTCACAGAACATTAAATGATAGGGGGAAATGTTTCATATAAAGTGTTCAGTTGGAAAAATCAGGATGTAACCATACACAGAAAGACTAATTAAATATACTTAACTAGTAGAAGAAAATGTATCAAAATTTTAACTGTAGTTATCTCTGAGTGATAAACACTTAAGTTTAAACTTTACTCTTTTAAATTTTTCTGTGACTTCCCAATTATCTGTAAGCACTAAAACCCTTTAAATGAATTTTTAGTTTCATAGTCTATGGGTACCTACATGTAGCATTAAAAAAAGAGCCAAAGTCTCCTTCGATCACTTCCAATCTGAGTCCCCAATCTCCACCCCCAGAGGTAACCTCTCCTACAAGTTTGGTGTGTGTCCTTCTAGACCATTTTTATGCTTTTACATACATATACTACATACGTACTACAGAAAATGTATAGTATTGATGTATTTTTGATATAGTGTTAAGTCACATGCAGAGTTAGCATCTAGTTTGTTGTTTTTGCTTTTGTTTTTTTTTTGGGGGGGTTGGCCGCACCTGCAGCATGTGGAAGTTTCCGGGCTAGGAATTAAAGCCACCACAGTTGCAACCTGAGCCACTGCTGTGGCGATGCTGGATCCTTAACCTGCTGCGCCACAAGGGAACTTCCAGTATCTAGTGTTTGTTTCCTATTTTAACTCAACAATCCATTTATGAGAACTGCCTATTTTGATACATGGAGATGAATTCACTCAACTGCTCTACACTACCACATTTTATTTAACCATCTCCTAATCAATAAGCAGGAAAGGGCCTCTTAACCCATTGAAGGAGGGGACTAAGGAGACCTCATCCCATTCTGCTGCTTGTGACAGGGGAGAGAAATCTTCTCAAAGTATAGAGTGGGTGGCAGTTCCCAGGAGGAAAGCAGGTCCAGTCCTTGAGTCTACAGAAAGGAGACCATGGGAGGCTTCCCTGAGGCTCAGTGATCACCCACATACACAAATATTCCACGAAGAATTACGGGGTACCACCAAGTGCCAAGCACCATGCTAAATCCTGAAGATCTGGCATGCACATGCAAATACCAATGTACCAAAGGCTGTATATATACCGAACTACGATTTCCTGTTAGCCTATCAGGGCATACTTTGTTAAATTTCTGCCTCATTCAAAAGTGATTTATGGGTATTTGAAAAGATTTAAAGTAATCTAAGAAATCACCATATAGACATTGGATTTTTTTATCCTCATGTAAGGTTTATCTGAATGTAGGAATGCAGGTGAGTTTCCAGTTTATTTTTAATAATTTACAAAATGGGACTTGGTGGTCTCAAATAATTTTCAGCTCTAATGGGTTGCAATATAAGATATTTGCAATAGAGCTCTTTTACCACTAGGTGTCGCTATTGACAACACAAAAGTTAGATAAAAGCAAGGGTTTTACATTACAAAACTGCTTTAAAGAACATTACCAGATTTTAGAATAAAAACGTGAAAGTGCTTTTACAGACGAGCCCTATAAAAATCCAGTGTGGCGGGGGCGGGGGACGACTTTGGGAACCTATGTGCATTTCAAAGTAGCCCAGCGTTATGGGCATGCTAATAGTTAACACTTCCTATACCTTCTAGAATAATCTTTAACCACTTATTGGTCAGCAGCATAAAGGAATCAGACATCTTAGAACTGGAAGGAAGCTTTTTTTGTCCATTAGCTTTCAAATCTCTGACCACTCCCTGGAATTAGAAATACATTTACAGCACCATCTAGTGTGTCTGTGTGCACATCCTAGATAACAGCTTTTCTATGTATCTAGTTGAAATCAAAGTTCCAAAAACAATGATACCCTATTATTAGTGCAATGTACTTTTTTCTATGTATGTGTAAAATAATACAAAATATATATTGGTTTCTGCCCCAGGTTCCTGGCACCGAGCTCCTAAAACTCTTGAAATTTCCTAATAGGCATCTTTTGTTCCAGTATCTGGTCTCTGACTCCAGTTCCTGACACAGAACTCCTAAATGCCTTGGAATTTCCCAGATGATAGGAGTGGCTTTTGTTCTAAAGAGGTGACTCTGGGTGGGCTCCTGAATAGCTTCAGGAGAGAGGCTAGTCACTGGGAAGACTAAGCCCTGATTAAAAGCTTGGAATTTTCAGCCCTATCCCTCATCTTCTGGGAAGGGGAGAAGGGCTAGAAGTGGAGTTAATGATTGATCATGCCCACATGATGAAACCTCCATTAGAATTCCAAAAATACAAGTGCATGGTTCAGAGCTTCCAGGTTGGTGAACACCTCTACATTCCAGGAGGGTGATGCACCCCAGCTCCATGGGGGCAGAAGTTCCTGCACCTGGGACCCTTCTGGATCTCGTCCTGTGTATATATCGTCTGTTTCCCTTATCATATTCTTTATTATGTAACAAACTGGTAAGCCTAAGTAAGTGTATACTATGAGCCATTCTAGCAAATTACCTAACCCAAGGAGGGGGTCATGGGAACCCTAATTTATAGCTGGTCAGTCAGAAATATAGGTGACATCTTGGGCCTTGCAACTGGTGTCTAAAATGGGGTAGTCTGTGAGATTGAACAGTTAATCTCAGGATCTGAAGCTAACTTCAGGTAGACAGTGTGAGAATTGAACTGAATTACAGAAAACCTGGCTGGTGTTGCAGATTGTCTGGTGCATGGAACACCCATAACATCTAGTGTCAGATGTGCTGTATGATAGTATTGTGACAGTAAAGGAGAAAACACAGGGAGTGTTTCTCCTAGACATATTCTATTTCATAAAAAAAAAATGCTGGTCATAAATGAATGTATTGATTTTACTTGACCTAATAATACCCTTCCTTCCATTTAATACGTGAAGAAATAGGCACTGAGAGGCACAGTGACTTGCCCCAGGTAACAAAGTAAACCAGGACTTATCAGAACACTGGCAGGTTTTGCTTCGGAAGGCACTAAGCAAAAATCAAAAATCGTCTTTGACATACTCCCAGCGCTTTTTGCATTCTTGTACCTTCTCAAGTCTGTGGACTGGTACCTGCTGGTGAAAAAACACCAGCGAAGTGTATGTGCGATTAGTCATTTTCAAATACAAAATTCTTTCTAAAATGCAAATGTGATCACTTTTACAGCTCTGCTCGAATTCCCTTGGCAGCTCTTTGCGGGGTTTTGGCCAAACACAAATCCTCAGTGAGGCAATAAAGGCTCCTCCAGACCTGCCCCAGTCCCCCTAGCCAGGCTCACTCTTTACCACCACCCCATGTGCACCCTCAAGGTCTTTCCTCCATTTGTAACCTGGCTCAACCCGAGGTTTTTCACAACTTCACTCACATTTCTCTTCTGTGAATCTTTCCTGGTGCTTGCTCTCCATGCCTCTGCCACCGCACACATCCTACCGTCCCTGCATCTTCTTGTCTATCTTCTCCACTGGACTGGGGTGTTCACCTGAGCCGGGTCGGGCCTCTCCATGTGCTACCCCTGCCAACCAGCTTAGGGTCAGCACCTATGAGGAACTCAGTAAGTAATGGCTGACGTGAATATTTGCATATTCTTACTCTCAAATTTTAATCCTAAAAAAAAAAAAAAACAAAAAAACCTCTTTACTGGACTTTCAGCTCTCTGAATTATGTAAAAGCTCGTTTTGACAATGCAGATCTCCATTTCCTAATGTCTTAAGAGTATTAATTAAAACTGTACCTCTCTCAGAAGAAATGGATACAAAAACCCACTTCTCACTTTTTTTTCTTCATCTTATTTTTTTGGGGGGGGGGGGCGGTGGAAATTTCTTTTTTTTAACCTCCAGCTTGTAGGCTAGTACCTGATGTTGAGCACAGCCTATGGCTCTTCCACGGTCACTCAAAGAACTGGCCCACTTACGAGGGTTCCCAGACGGAGGATATTCCCTGGATCACTTCCAAGGGGCAGACAGCAGCTCCTCTGTGCATGCAACCTCATAACATATCCACAGGGGGTCAGTAAGTTACTCGCTACCCATCAAATCAGAGTGAAAAGCAGACAATGAAATGCTACTATTGAAACCAAAACACCTCTGACTTGAACCCAGACTAAACCCAGGTTGGAGCTTGAAACCACTTTTTTTTTTTTTAATTAGAATCACTCACCTGGTGTCTGGATTTACTGAGGCTCAGGTTCTTTGTGTCTCAGCACAGAAGGAATTCAGTGAGAGACAAAGTGATAGGCAAGAAATAGTTATTAAGATGCTTGTGAGAGACAGAAGCCAGCAGGCAAGGAGGTTCTGCCCGGAAGAATGGGTGGGCTACATTTTATAATCCAAGGAAAGCAGGAAGTGGGAAAACACCACCTTCTTCCTCATTCTTCAAGTAGACCTCAGGCTTACATCACTAACTCCTCCTTCCTATCGGCAAGAGAGTATTTGACCCCATGAGGTCAAACTAGGACTGTCTTGGTGCTTATTCAAATTAGCGGAAGGTAGGTAACATATGCTAAAATATGTTGAATCGTCTCAGGTTTCTGTATAATGAGGATCTTCTACTTTGGAATGTCATCTTACCCTTAAATTCCTATCTTTGGTCCTTAAGGATCATTATCTTGCTGAACTTGAATGCAGGCTTCATTTTTTTCTTTCGCTTAATGACCTGAGGCGTATCTTGTGCTTTTACTTATTCTTTTATAGTTAAGCAAGTCTGCTTCGTCCAAAACGTTTCTGATGGGTTTTTTTTTTTTTTTTTTTTTTTGCTTTTTAGTGCCACACCCATGGCATATGGAAGTTTCCAGGCTAGGGATCAAATCGGAGCTACAGCTGTCAGCCAGCTTATGCCACAGGTGCAGCAACATGGGACCCAAGCTGTGTCTGTGACCTACCATGGTAACACCAGATCCTTAACCCACTGAGCAAGGCCAGGGATCAAACCCGCAGCCTCATGGTTACTAGTCAGATTTAGGAATTCCCTCTGATGGCCTTCTTAACTTAGAGCGGTCTCCCAAAGTTCCCTAGGTTTCCATGTCTACCCATGGTCCCCTACTGAGACTTCTACAGCCACCTGTGTAACTATTCCACTCTATCCCTACCACTATGACTGAGTACAGTGATAATGAGATGGGGTGAGGGTGGGGCGAGGGTCAGAGAAGGCTTTGTAAAAGAGTGAATCATGTAGGCCAGGTTAAGAATTGGGTAGAGAGATGGGTAAGGGAGCATTTCCAGGTGGGAACCATCATGAGCAGCGGTCAGATAGGCTGTGGGCAGATAGAGCAAGCCTGACCAGAAGCCCATTTTCCTGGGGAGCAGTCAAGCCTGAACTGAGGTGGGAAGGAGTAGGGATGCTGTGTGGACTGGAACAGGGCCAGGACCCACTCTTCCCCTGACTCCACATGGTGGAGCTCTTTGCAACTTTTTTTTTTTTTTTTAAATCACTGATGAATTTTTAGGTCTTCATTAGTCATAGGGAAAAAAAATTTTTAACTTGAAAGAAACATACACTTCTCCTAAACTGATAGACTATTATCTTAGAATCTGTTAGCAAAAGACAATTTCTAGACAAGTACATCATGCAGATAATACATTATTACATTTTCTTTTTATTTTTTATTTATTTATTTTTTACCCTAGAAATGACCTGGCTTGAGAAATGACTTGCTGTAAAATCTGTGTTAGGGAGAGTGGTGGGGAGAAATCCCTTGCAGAAGTTGAAAAGATGTTAAGTGGTAAATACCAAAATGCCCAGCAAGCATGTAAGCAGGCTCTCATCCCAGCATGAATATGTGCAGCTCAGCGTTTTAAAATTTACTTTTAGCTTTTCTAGCAGTTTGAATTAACTCTTTCTCTACTTCTGCTCCCTGTGTGAGAGTTCAGCTCTTAACTTAGAGACTGGAAGGGCTGTCATGGTCCTCTGCCATCTTCCTAACCCTTCCCCCAAGTGGGCCGCCTTGAGAGCAAGAGCCTCCTAGACTTCCTTGCTATCTGGAGGCTCAGGGCGATGCCCGCACAACGTCTGGAAGCAAGTCCAGCTTGCCGGGGCTACACTTAGAATTGGGAAAGGCCTGTTGGGAGACCAAAACAACTGTGCAGCTCAGGAGGTACATCCAGACCAGAGATTCTTCAGGAGCATGTGCATCGAAATCACTCCAGAAAGGCTGTTCCAGCAGGTGGTCCCAGCATCTATCGTTGTAAGAGAGCCTCAAGTGACTCCCTCACTGACAGACACTAATCTAGGTGCTCTAAAAAGCCAGTTACAGGTTTCTCTTAGTTTCAGACCTAGCAATTTAAAACAAAAAAAAGGGCAACCTCAAACCAAAAATTCTACCATATTAGGTCCATCTTAATACCTTACCGACTATTACATTTATTGACCAATTGGGTGAATGGCAATCAAATATAAGAAAGGTAGCCATTTAATGAATACTTGTATAATGCTTTACAATATTTTCTCATGCACTAATGATCTCACATGCTTCCATAGCAACCCTGTGAGGTAGCTTGTTAGTCTCAAATTAAAGAGAACAAGTCTCAGAGATGTGAGAGAATGACCTGGAAGTGCCCTGGTGATGTCACTATTTCTATTACATTCATTTTTTGCTATTTATAGTGACTGCATCTTTGCAGGGTATCTTCTTTTTTATCTTTTTGCCTTTTTCTAGGGCCACTACTGTGGCATATGGAGGTTCCCAGGCTAGGGGTCAAATTGGAGCTGTAGCCGCCGGCCTACACCACAGCCACAGCAACGCCAGATCTGAGCCGTGTTTGCAACCTACACCACAGCTCACAGCAATGCTGGATCCTTAACCCACTGAGCAAGGCCTGGGACCAAACCCGCAACCTCATGGTTCCTAGTTGGATTCGTTAACCACTGCGCCACGACAGGAGCTCCTGCAGGGTATCTTCTAAAAATAGAGTATATCAGTTTCCGCAGATATCTGCTTCCAAGGAAAAAAAATCCACATCAAAATCTCAGGGAGCTGAAATCTTGCACAACATGGGTCCCATTAAAACACGGCTGGCCACATACATTTCCAGTGTTATTCTAAGCTCTTTGGCTCAATAGAAGAATCTGAAGAACAAGAACAAAACAAAAGCCAAGAAAATAAAAGGTTAACTGAGCAATAAAGGCTTGTTTTAAGAATATCAATTCTAAAATAAAGCCACCCAGCCCTATGGCTGGGTGAGTGTTATTAAAATAAAGTCAAAAGCTTCCTAAATGATGGGAATGTGGTTGGCTGGGAAACTAGGCAAACAATTCAATGTCCAGCCTGTTAAAGACGAAAGCAGATGGTGGCGCCAGGAGGGCAAGAGAGACACCAGGATCTCTGCAACGGCAAAACATGCAGCACCAACTTCTCTTTCTACCTGGTCCATTGACATTTCATGCATCCTGAGAGGCAGCTCTGGCATAACTCAGAGGCAGATTCAGCCCAACAGCCGGCCCTACGATGCTCAGCCACGACGTGATATAGTTGACGTTCCTGGGAAACAAGTGAAAACACAGAAAACTTGGTTTCCATTGTAGTTGGATGAGAGGTAGAAAATCAGTTACCAATAATCATAGAAATGAAGCTTCTTCAAAGACATATGCCCACCACTTGGAATCTTAGCGTTTTCAAATGCCAGCCCATGGCCTGACAGGGACTTGAGAGCCAAAGAGGCCGAGGATCCATTACTAAAGTAGTTGCAGGGTCAGGCCCTGGGGTTCCTGATTCCCCTTGATGATTCCTATGTGACACAATTGACAAGCTTAGCTAAGGCAGCAGAGTGCAGTGGTGAAGAGCATGGCTCTGAGGCAAAAGTGCCTGGGTTCAAATTCAGTTCCACTGCTTAACAAGCTGTGTGAGTCAGTTAGCCCTTCTGTGCTTTAGCTTCCTCCTCTGCAAACTGGGTAAAAGAATGGTACTTAGTTCACAAGGGTGTTATAAAAATCTAGTGTGTTAATACATCTAAAATACTTAGAACAATGCCTACCACACAATTAAAAAATCAATAAATATTAGCCATTCTTTTTATTACAAAGAATATTCCTTTTTTAGCTTAGCTTTTAGAATCACATAAAAAGACTTACTCTCTTTTAAAAGGAGTGCAAGCCAATTTATCTTGGTGTTTCTTACCTCTTGGTTTTTTGAGAACTCTTGAACACAGGAGTCATGAATTCACTTGTCTTGCAGGGATGCAGTACAAAAAAGGGCTGTCCAAGTATGGGGTGCTCCTGTAAGAATCAGAGTTAGCCCAGGATTGCCAGTGTGAGTTACTCATATGGTTTACTCCTTTAACATAAAGGATTTTTTTTTTTTTCTTAACGTTGGGTTTTTGTTTTGTTCTGTTTTGTTGTTTTTCTGGCTGCACTCGAGATATGAGAGAGTTCCCAAGCCATAGCAGTGACCTGAGCCACAGAAGCAACAATTCTGGATCCTTAACCCATTTTACCACCAGGGAATTCTGACTGAGGTTTGTTTTAATTTCAGGTTATTAAATTAAGATATATAGTGATTCCTATTTTGATGTATCTGTGGGAGAAGGTGAGCGAGACATCTTATTCTTCTGCCATCTTGATCCTTCCCCCGATTCCTATTGTGAAATAAAATTTGTAACCCAAACATGAGAAGTTGGTGAGAAGAAACAATCTGTTGATAAAGAACGGCACTAAATGCAAAATGCAGATACATTATATCCATTTCCCTAACTGTTCTTTAGCTGGTGTTTACTTTGGCCTATAATTTTTCTTCAATTTTTCCTCAGGGATGTCCTTGACGTCTAGGAGCCCGACCATCTGAACAATGCATTTCATTCACCTCTTTGTCAATGGTAAGGGCACCAATATCATTTGCATACTTTCTTACATAAATTTTGCCAACATGTTCATTGTTTCAGGCCTAACTGCATCCAGTGCCAGTGGGCACATGTCCAGTGAGTAGACAGGAGAGGAGGGGGAGTGGAAGAGGGGAATGGCCAGCACTGTTTAAATCGTACTATTTCTGTCTGTTTGCCTGTCTGCCTCTCTCTGAGTATCTGTTTATCTGCTTCTCTCCTGTCTCTTCCAAGCTTACAGGTCTATTTCCATAAGTTAAAAGTCCATAAAATGGAATTCCACTTCCTTCCTAAGAGAATGACTGGATATAAGACACAGGTCAGACTGCTGCCAGGTTAGGGATGTGGACATCATTTGGCAAGCAACAGGGAGCCCTAGAAGGTTTCTATGTACAAATTCTATGCACAAATTCTACCAACACAATAACAAACAATTATTATTGCTAAGTCTATCATTTGCTTATATTGTACATTATCCATGACGCCATTATGCCAGAGACTGAAAACTCAAATATTGCTATGATCTGAATGTGTGCCCCCTTCTCCAATTGATATGTTGAAATCCTAATGCCCAGTGTTATGGTATTAGGAGCTAGGGTTTTGGGAAAGTGCTTAGGTCAGGAGGGTGGAGCCTTATGATGAGATTAATACCTTAAAAAAGAGGCCCTTTCTGCCACATGAGGACACAGTGAGAAGTCTGCAACCTGGAAGAGGGCTGTCACAAGACAGGGCTGGAGACCTCAACCTGGTCTCAGACTTCTGGCCTTCAGAACTGTGAGAAATAAATTCCTGTTGCGTACCAGCTATATCTGTGGTATATTTGTTATAGCAGCCCAAAGAGACTAAGACTATGAAGTCCGGACTGGTGACCCAAAGGGGTGAGGCCAGTTCAATGCACCAGGTGGTGACAGGGACTGGGGTAAATGGAGAGTGTGCCCAGCCGAGGCTGTGCTTGCTACTCTGCTCCAGCCAATTGTGCCATGTGGGAATGCAGGTTCAGTGTGCCAGGTCTTCCCATTTGTCAAAATAACCTAGAAATCCAGATTTTTATGCAAAACCGCCTAAATTTAAATGTTGGCACAATTTTTTAAAAACATGGTCTGGGCCAAATAAAACAAGCCTGTAGGCTGGATTTGGACTAGGGGCTGCCTAGCTTCTTCTCCTGGATTTTTCTCTTCTCAGTCAGTACAAGGAGAAGCTGAACTCAGAGCTATCCGTGGGAAGAAATATGTGTGGCTGTCTCTGCTGCCTCCACCATCTAACCCCAAAACATTCATGTCTGTGTGCAAGGACACATACCGACCCATAAGAAATGGAAGGGATGGTTCCATGTGTATGGGTGACACTGGGTGTGGAGAGGTGTGTGCACGAGTGTGGCGAGGGCTGAGTTATGGGCTGGGTTTAGGCTGGTGTATGTCTCCCTGGGTGCCACATCCAGATGCCTCTGCCCATTGGCCTGATTCCTGCAGAGGGCCTGAGCTCCTGCTCTCCAGCTCCCTCCCTACCCCTCCTTCCTTTCCCTAACCAGGCCTTGGGGCCACCGCCCAGATAAGTTATGCCTATTGAACGTCCTCCTGTCCAACTTGATTCTGGCTTCCCTTACCTGCCCTAAACTAGAAGTCATTAATTCAACACAGACCAGTGATCATCTGGCGGGAACTGTTCTGGATCTAATTATAGAGATCACTATCTTTAAGATAAACCAAGTTCCTAAGCCCATGGAACTTACACTCCAGTGCAGGAGACACCAAATAAACACAGAGAACAAATAAGTTAACAGGATACTCTAGATGAAAATAAATGCAATGAATAAAACAAAACAGGATAATATGATTTTAGAGGGATTTTGGTAATAATAATTTAGATTTGCTGAAAGGGAAGACCTTACTGAAGAGGTGATCTTTAAGCTGAGATCACAATGGTAAGAAAAACTCAATCATGCAGAGACACTGTTGGAGGCAGAAGACCATGGAGAGAAATGAGCCTGGGAAATGTGCATAAGAAATGCATAAGAATTTTAGAAATATCCTGGACTAAAATAATTACTGTTTAGAGAGCTGGGGTTTAAAAAGCTAAATTTAGTCTAAATTCTATTTGGATACTTATGTGGTAACCAATAGAAGGAATGAAAAGCTGTAACCAAATCTGTGAAGATGCTACCTTCTTAAATAAAAGGAAACCTAGACCTCCAAGGATGGCTTTAGATGGAACACTCATAAAGGAGAGAGTGAGCTCAACCAGGCAGCCTCTATTCCTCCTCAAGACACATTCTCCCCTAGGCAGCCCATGATTGCCATGGCCACTTTCATGCTCATGGGGAAACTCATCCAACTTGAATCCAATAGCTAAGGTAGAATGGACTAGTCAAACTGAAAGCCTGGGAATACCAAAAGGGTAACAAACAGACAGAGCACCAAACTCTTAAAAGATCCAGAGCGTTATAGAACCAGGGCTCCCGGGCCCATTTGAGCCAAAGGGGACACTAGGAAGAGATCTTGGTTGGGTGTTCCCTTTCTGGGGGTGAATGGAAGCACTCACAACCACTATCCAAGAGTGTTCTCCAAGACTCTTAACCTCTTGTAGTTCAGTTTCCTTAGGAGTTGGTAATTCTCATGAGGAATGGCTTTGTCACATAAGTAAGACCTTGCTTCTTCCTTACAGGTCTGTGATCTAACCTTTGCAAGACCTTGAGAGAATAACCATGTCAGAGTATAGCATACACCTGAGATTTTCAGATGTACATAAATTTCAGGGGGGCATCTTCTAAGCAGTGACATATTGGCCGGTGTCGATGTGACATTTTATGCTCCTTGTTGAAGACTTATATTTCACATCTACAAGTCATCTTTTGCTCATTCCAAGTAGCAAATTGATAAGAGCAAGCTTAGGGTCTGTAATTAAGACTTGAATTAAGTTCTGCTCTACTACTTAGCAGCTGTGAGCTTGGAGGCAAAGCACTTAATCATTTTCTGTCTCTGTTTCCTCATCTGATAACTGGGATTAATGATAGCATCTACTTCATAGACTGATGGTGATCCTTCAATGAAAAACAATGCCAGAAAACTATTCAAAACAGGCCTGACATATAAAAAGCACTTAGTTGACTGTTACTGTTTAGATGTAACCCATTGACATCTAAATAGACAAAGAAAATAACAACCAGACATACGGTCTTACAATACCCTATAACAAAGCCCAATTTCATTATCTAAAACCAAAAAGCTCCTATAGAGTTATGCAGCATGGTAAAAATATCACTGACTAGTGTCTAAATGTTTAGGAACATTTGACAACTGATTATAACCAAGGTCAAGAAAAGTCTGAATTAGACAATGAGACACCAACACCAAATGCTTTCACTGACGTGTAGAATCTAAAAAAGGGGCACAATGAACTTCTTTGCAGAACAGATACTGATCACAGACATTGCAAAACTTATGGTTTCCAAATGAGATGGGTTTGGGATGGACATGCTCTAAAATTTGGTTGTGATGATTGTTGTACACCTATAAATGTAATAAAATCCATTAAGTAATAAAAAAAGAAGAAAAATCTGAATTAGTATAAAAAAGCCTATGTAGATATGGCAATTAGAATTAAAAATATGTTGGTATTCAGGACAAATTAATAGAAAATAATTTAAATTAAAATAAAAGCTCAGGTACTTCAAAAACACTTCATTAATCTATAACATTTTGATATTCATTTTTCTTCAAACAAAATAAAAAATTTTATTAATATTTAAGGCTATATTCTTATAAAATAAAATGCATGGTAATGCTCTTGTGAAACATTTTTTTTTAAATAATAGGAACTTCCATGACTTAGAAGAGCTTTTAGAATAGCTTGGAGAGTTCTTCAGTACAGGTTTGGCCACCTGAAAAAAAATTCTTTGTCTTTTACTATATTAAAGACATATTTATATAACTAGACAGAAGAGATTTAAATGAATGACTCTTTAAAAATCAAATGTTTAAACTATATTTTAAAAATAAAAATTATATGGTTTTCATAAGATGCTTTGGTTTAAAAAAGCTAAACTAATTTAAGAAATATTGATCTTCTTAAAACAGAAATTATAATAAGGGATATTTGTATAATTTTTTGAGAAAAGTGTTATAAATAAATAACAATAGGCATGGACTTCCAGCTATAGCAGAAAGATGTAGAGGTCAACAAATCTCCTTGAAAAACAGGTATAAAACTAAGCAAAATTGCCAAAAAGACAACCATTTCTGGGATGTGGAAATCAATCAAAGACAAATAAAAATTTTGATAAACTGTTTAGTTCATGAAAACTGCTAGAACTTCAAGTTAGACACAGAGAGAGTCTGTAGCCTTCCTGCCTAGAAATACTCCCATGCTGCCATCCCCACCCCTACACACACCTCACCACCCCTGCAACCCAGCTCAATCAACAAAGAAGTTTAACAAGAGTGGTGTCAGCCATGAGAACCAGTAGCTGTGCTGCCAGCAGGTCTGACGTGATTTCCAACAGAGAAAACTACTGCCTGCTGGCATTAGCAATAAAGATAGCAAAGCAGGTACTATATGAAAAGGAACCCACAGCTCTGCTAGCCAGAGGTTACAGTCCCACTTAAGGCAAGCAGCAGACCAATCAGAAATCTAGTAGGGAGAATATGGAGTGAGACAGCAGTAGAAGGGCTAGGTAAGTTCTCTAGGTATCTTGGACTGACGGGGAACTAAGTACATGTGTAGGGGAAAAGGGGAGATACAAGAAGGCCTGATGAAAAATAAAAGCTGATAACAACTTGAAGATTAACTGAAATTTGGATGTGCTCCCAGCCCATATCCACATCCATGAACAAAAGAAGGAAGCCTTATAGGCTTGAAATATACGAGCATAGCCTCTGTCAGATCACTGGCCCACAAGCAATGTATGCAGACATAGCTGGTGACCCCATGGAAGCCAGGCAAAAAGATGAAAATAAGAATGAAAGACAAAATAGAGACACCAATGGCCACACTTACAGGGGAAGAAAATTCTGCAGATAAAACCTAGGAAAGGTACTAAAGCAAATAAATAAAAACAATAGAAACAACAACAAAAAGACAACCCTCAGAGAAGAATACTGGAATCCAGAGGTGCTACAATATATTACCTAAAATGTCTAGTTTTTAAAGAAATTTATAAAAATGAAAAATAAAAAAGTAACTAAAGGAAAAAATCCATTACATTAAAACTAACTCTGAGTGGGTTTGGATATTGGATTTACAAAGAATTCAAAGCAGCTATTATAAATATATTTGAAGAATTAGGAGTTCCCGTCGTGGCGCAGTGGTTAATGAATCCGACTAGGAACCATGAGGTTGCGGGTTCGATCCCTGCCCTTGCTCAGTGGGTTAATGATCCGGCGTTGCTGTGAGCTGTGGTGTAGGTTGCAGATGCGGCTCGGATCCTGCGTTGCTGTGGCTCTGGCGTAGGCCGGAGACTACAGCTCCGATTAGACCCCTAGCCTGGGAACCTCCATATGCCGCAGGAGCGGCCCAAGAAAAGACAAAAAAAAAAAAAAAAGACAAAAAAATAAATAAATAAATATAAATAAATATATTTGAAGAATTAAAGAAAACTACTTTTAAAGAGTTAAAGGGAAAAATTATGACAATGCCTCTGCAAACAGGTAATCCCAATTGAGGAATACAAATTAGAAAAAGAACCAAATGAAAATTTGGAGTTGGAAAGTACAATACAAAAATAAAACTTTCACTAGATGGGTTCAACAGTGGATATGAGATGGCAATAAGAAGAACTAATAGGAGTTATCGTTGTGGCTCAGTGGGTCAAGAACCCAATTAGTATTCATGAAGATGTAGGTTTGATCCCTGGCCTTGCTCAGTGGGTTAAGGATCTGGCATTACCATGAGCCATGAGGTAGGTCACAGATGTGGCTCAGATCCTGCATTGCTGCAGCTGTGGTGTAGGCTGGCAGCTGCAACTCCAATTTGACCCCTAGACTAGGAAATTCCATGTTCTGCAGGTGTAGCCATAAAATAAATAAATAAATAAATAAATAAGAATTAATGAACCTGAAGATATATTGATAGAAATTATTCAATCTGAAGGAAGAAAAATGAACAAAGCTTCAGAGACCTATGTGATAATACCAAGCATATCAGCATACACATAACAGGAGTCTGAGAAAGAGAAAAGAGAAAGTGACAGGCAAAATATTTGAAGAAATACTGGCTGCAAAGTTCTAAATGCTGATAAAAAAATTTAATCTACAGATACAAATAGCTCAACAATCCCTAAGTACAAACACTGAGATTCATACCTAGACACACCATAATCAAATGGCTGAAAGCCAAAGATGAGAAAATCTTAAAAAGTAGCAAGAGAGCAAGACCTCATCACATAAAGAGGAATAAGAATATAATAATGGCCAGCTTCTTCATCAGTCCAGACTGCAGCAGAAAGGCATATTCAAAGCCTGGGGAAAAACCCTAGAACTGTCAATTAAGAATTCTATATCCAGCAAAACTATCCTTCAAAAATGAAGGTAATATAAAATACATTCCCAAGGAATAGACTGAGAGAATTCCTTGCTAGTACACTTGTCTTATAAGATATACCCAAGAGTCCTTCTTTCGATAATATCAGAAAGTACCTCAAATCCACAGGAAAAAAATAAAAGCATCATAAATGGTAAATATAAAAGATGAACTAAGTATTTTTTCTTCTCTTAATTACCTTAATAGTCATAGGATTATATAAGCAAAAATTAAAATATTGTAATGTTTGGTTTATAATATGCATAGATGTAACATATATGACAATGATAGCACAAAGGAAGGGGGGCAGTGAGACTATACTGAACAAAGTTACTGTATTTTAGCTATGTTAGGTCAGTATTAACTTGTGTTCCTACTGTTAGAATGTTAGTAAGAATGTTTTCAAGAGCATTTAAAACCCAAAAGGTCCTTCTTATTGTTAAATGAATCCTTTAGGTATATTATTAAACATGATCACTCTTCAGAAAAATGTTAAAAGCACCATAACTAAAAGCACCATGGTTAAACTATAAATAGTCAACACCTAATGCTTTCTAAGATGTATTAGCATCTCTTAGTTGTGACAAATTAACATCACTAATTACTTTTCAAACACACATAGAAAATTAATTTTTAAAATACTCAAAATAAATCTTTTTTTCTCCATAAGACTACTGAATATAAGGCCTTGAGTTATTAAGAATACGATAATGGTTATATAAAGTAGAAACATGTAGTTTCCTTGATGTGATTAGAATTCATATATTTCCTCATTCATTCACTTAGCAAACATTAAGTATTCTTGCCTGTTAATGTCTCAATGACTTAATCCTAACCAAAAGCAAAGGAACTGTAATTCAAAAATGTGGTTAATCTTTTGGGTATCTTAATGCTGCAGAAGTGGCAGAATTCAAAGACAGCCTTGTGACTTGAGCCAATACTACATTTTCAGTTACATTCAGTCACAGAGAAAGGAGCAGGCAAAATATTTGAAGAAATACTGGCTGCAAAATTCAGCCAGTAAAAAAAATCAGCGGATCCTATAAGCCAAGCAATTTGTATTCAGACAAAGTAAGGTGGAGAATTTACAAATAGTTTGAGTCATTTGATCAGTGTAGACAATCTGGATAATATTTTTCAAAAGCCATTTTTCTACAATGAAGATTTTTTAAGGTTTATAGTATCAGGAAAGATTATCTGTATTTTCTACTTTCTCCTTCAGACAGCCAGAATCAGAGATGAAAGTGTCTTTAGTTGGTTTAGGAATTATGTGCTGGAGTTAAAAAATAATCTAAAATCCTACACCTTATTTGTTTAACATACCATTTTCAGAAATGGAAGAACATCAAAACTGTCAGGATCTTTTTAGTGACATTTCTTAGATCAATTCAGAAGGTAAATTTGTGTGAAAGTGCTACCATCTGCTGTCAGTACTAATGAACTGATGCAAATCTGCGCTGAGAAAAATGTCAGTGTGGAAATGCACGCAGCCAATGAACTGTGTTAGGCTTACAACTCAATAAACACTTCTACTGGAACAAAGTTCTGCTAAATGGTTTTCCGTGAAAATAGAAATGATGGGTCAGATTTCTATCTCTGTAACTCCAGAGGAGTTATAGTGGCACATTCTCTTATGAAATTTAATTTAGCAATGGTTAAATGTCTCATAAAATAGGTCTGACATGAATACTGTGAATTGGTTTCAGAACTATTAGATATGACTATCACAAGGAAATGATAATACTGCACCTTCATTCTTACATCTAATAAATATGATGAGTTACTCGGTTCATTTCTTAATTTTCTTGGCTCTCCAGGAGGGCACAAATATAATTTCACAAGCTAAGCTTTCATCTAGTTTCATATTCCAGACCTATCAGATTTGCCTTCCACATTCCTTAGCAATGGGAATGTGTATCTCCCTCATCTTACCCACTCAGTCTGGGAAAGGAAAATGGCCATGGAGCATCTGCAGTATCAGGCACTGTACTGAGAGCTATGCAGGAGTCCCTTTCCCTGGTAACTCTTTGAGGAAGGCTTTATTACTGCCACTCTGGAGAACAAGTTCCTAGAGATCATGCTTACAGACCTTCCTGTAGTGAAGAGCAAGTCATTCAATGTGCATGCTCACACACTGTCCCTCCTCATCCCACTGACCAGGGCTGGGATCAAGGAGTACAGTACCCCTGGCTTCAATCCTCTCTAGTCTACCTCTTCAAAAATCTATTTTTTAAAACTTCAAACTACTATATTTTCATAAAATTTTTAAGAGCAGTGCATGAAGAGTTCATAAAATACTGAAGAGTATAAAGACTCAAAGCAGAATAAGCTAAAACTGGAATTCCTGTCATGGTGCAGCGGAAATGAATTCAACTAGTATCCATGAGGATGCAGGTTTCATCCCTGGCCTCACTCAGTGGGTTGGGGATCTGGCATTGCCATGAGCTACGGTATAGGTTGCAGATGCAGCTTGGATCCTGCATTGCTGTGGCTGTAGCTCCGATTGGACGCCCAGGCTGGGAACCTCCATATGCCACAGATTGCGGCCCCAAAAAGCAAAAAAAAAAAAGTCTAAAACTGCCCAATTCAGATTTACTCTCTATTTTGTGAATTCCCTTTCACAATATTCCCTTTCAGACCTTTTTCATACTACATGTTTGTAGTTTTCTGTTGCTTTTAATTTACTGAACAGATATTGATTGAGTGCCTACTATGTGCCAGTCCTTGTCATATGTGTCTTTTGTCAATCTTCTCTGTCTTCTTATTTCTTCTCTTTGTTTTGTTATGTATTTATATTAGCTCTTTAGTATCATTTGAGGATATCAATTCTTTTCATTCATTCAGCCATCACTGTGAGCATGCCCTGGGTAATACTGTGGTACCATAAACCTCTGCTCTCATAGAAGTTGCTTAAATATCAAAATACTTTTTATTTCCTGATTGTTATTTGTCTTTAAATTTTGTTCATGATGATTTAGATAAGAAATGTAATGTTAAACAAATCTGCATTTTTTTCCATTGTTACGTCTTTCATCATTTTTTATGTTTAAAAAGTCCTACTCAGAATTGGAAAACCAGATGTTTACCTATATTTATGTACAGTTTGTCATGAAACTACTTGCTGTTCCCCAAAACACACTGCCTTACCTCCGGGTCTTTGAATATATGGTTCTCTCTATCTAGAAAGCCCTCCTTCCATCACCTACTAATATTCTTTTCTTTCATACAGATCTCAGCTTTCTTTTACTCCAACTCTGTATCAAGTGCCCTCCTTCTGTGTTTGCACTGCACCCATTAGGCCTACTGCTTAATTCCACACTGTTCTATATAGGAAATTGACTGTTTATAGGAGTCTTCCTTTATCATAATTTCCTGAGGACAGAAGAAGTATTCTGATTACTATTCTAATCTCAGCATCCAGGACAATGTCTTTTATCTGGTAGACTTGCAATAAATATTTGTGGAGCTACTGCATAGACAAAGACACCCTACTGTGCCAAAGAAAATTGTTACTGGCACATGCAGCCTGTCCCACAAAGGGAAATACTTGTGCAGGAAGCACTAATGGCTTCTATGCCACTGTGGGGACATAAAAGAGACAGAAACATTCTTTTTCCATGGCACAAAACCAGGCAAAGTACCTCTGTACATTTATAGGAGACCCCAGATAAAATAAAAGCTTCCATATCTGTTTTATGAAGTATTTTCTCCAAAGTATACCTAAGAGCAAAGGAGAGAGTTTGAGGACAAGGTTAGAAATAACTCCCTACAGAAAAAAAACTTGTCAACTATGTGATATAGTCTAAAATCTATTGGTTACTACATAAAAATCAATAGCCTTCATTACCATGAAAAAAACTGATGAGATGCATAGTTTAGTTCTGTAAGTTGGCCTACCTTCTGCTATACCACCATATCCCCTAAGGTTTGTTACACAGACTTAGAAGCAGATCAAATACCACTAAAATATATAATAAGCTCATGCCTTTGTACTTCACTCACCCCTTTATTACTTCATGTGAATTTTACTCACGCATTCAAAAAACACCGCGAAATACCTACTGTGGGTAAGCCTCCATGCCAAGCATTCATCCTTCTATCCATCCACTCACTCCTTATTTGACAAATATTTATGAAGCTTATTCCATGCACAGGCACCATTTTAGGAACTGGACATACAGCATACTCACGACAGAAGAAAAATCTGCTGTCATGGAGTTTACACTTAGTATGAAGTAATAAAAAATATAAAACAACATCCCATTCTCTCAGCGCCTAAAGTTTACAGTCCCAGGTTGTACCTCTAGGGGAGAAAGTTCCAAAGGTAAAATCAGTTTGTCATACTCACTTCCCTTCCCTTAGGATTTCTAAAGAGAATGGAAAAGCAGATCCCCAGGGAGAATAGCAATGTCACCTGCTCTAATGATAGGACAGGAATAATAGCACTTGTGACCAGGAACAAGAAAGGCTGGCAAGAGAGATGCCCTCTGTGGGAGGGATTTTTCTTTTCATAATTTGGAAAGGAGGCATAGGGAGGCTTCACACTCCAGAGAAAGCGGAGTAGGCAATCACAATGACACTAGCATAGAATGAGATGCTCCCCACTGTAGGATGGAGGCTGTCCTGAGAAAGGCATATAAGTGCCTGTGGCCAGAGAAAAGCTCACCAGTAAATTAGAGGAGAATCACAGTGCAGAGGTGGCCAGGCCCGAGACCCCACACATGGAAAGAATGCTTGTTCCCTGGGATAATACTCACAGTATCCAGGTACCAAGAAATCCAGATCCCTGGCACTCCATTGTTTTTGCCCTGCATACCCAATGCTTATTAAAATTGTGCAGTTTCTATAATGCTATGTTGAGTGTCCCACAGTTGGAAACCCCAAACAAGGTGTACAAATTTTCATGAGTTGACAGGGACTTTGAGTCAAATGAAATAAGCCATCTTCTTTCCTCATCTCTCCCCATACTCTGTTAGGATACCTGCAATTCAAGGATTATAGAAATCACTATAATATACAACAGACTATGTACCACTTAAAAGGCAGAGGCCCAGCAATACAGGAATTTAGATAAAGGAAAGGTCATTTCTGACTAGGAGGAGGAGTGAGCAGCAAAGACTCCTGAAGATGTGGTATTTTTCTGGCCCAGACCTCTTTAAGATGGGAAGCACTTGGAGCAGGGGAAGAGCGTGGCAGTAGAATTGAGGACAGAAAGATGCTGCTCCAAGTTTGATGGGAAGGGAGTTGAGTGAGAGGCACACAGACTTCCATCTTTTGAGTAAGACTGACAATTTTGGTAAATTTGAAGAAGAAGAAAATGTCTGTTTTTCTTGGTGATGGTGATGTGGTGGTGGTGGTGGATTGCTAAATGATTGAGGCAATCCCTGTAAGTTCCAAAGTATTTTCTGGAAGTAATCAACACCGACACAAGACAAAGAAGCAGTTTTGAAGTATAAGCAGTCCTTTGAAAAAAAGATGGAAACAAAAGGGAAAGAAGATAGACCCTAGTATGGATTTCTAAACCTAATAAGCGCATAATGATACAGTTAGAAAGATAGTGGGAAAACATTTAAGGGGAAAAAAATATGCGGAAAGAGATGAGTCTTGCTCAAATACCCAAGAAAGGTCAGCAAGCTAGTTTTACTCAGGCTGTACTGCACCTGTTGCTATTTTGAGGCCAGTTAATTCTTTTTTTTTTTTTTTTGGCCTTTTTTTTACGGCCACACTTGTGGCATATGGAGGTTCCCAGGCTAGGGGGTCGAATCAAGCTACAGCTGCCAGTCTACGCCACAGCCACAGCAATGCCAGACCCTAGCGGCGTCAGTGACCTACACCACAGCTCACAGCAATGCTGGATCCTTAACCCACTGAGTGAGGCCAGGGATTGAATCTGCAACCTAATGGTTTCTAGTCAGGTTCGTTTCCGCTGCGCCACAACGGGAACTCCAGTTAATTAATTGTAATGATGTTTGGGAAGATGGATTTGAAAAATAGGACAGTTCTTCAAATTCATATGCTGCATAGGAACCACCAGGCTTCCTAGAATTTTTATTAAAAATTACAGACATCAGAGCAATAGTCCTCAGACACCACCTCCTCTGCTAACAAAAACTTTCCTTTCATGGCTCCAGAGGGAATCCAGAAACTAATTCTCCCACCCTGCATAAATCTACAAAGGGCTCCCTCCTTGAGCTGCTGACAGTCCCAACTCCAACTCCTGGATTAGAGAGCAGAGTTTTAATATATTTATAGAGTCTATATGGGTTGTTGCTTTAAGCAATACCATTAATATGCCAGAACTCTGAGTTCTCAAACTTACTCAGTTATCAATTTGTCGTACATAATTTAATCTCTCTGTATTTTGATATGCAAAATGGAAATAGCGCTGCTGATACTTCACAGGGTGAAAGGAGATAACCAACAAGACCATTATAAAGCTTTCTGGGGGAAAAAAAGAGCTTATGTAAATGTCTATTAATTAAACAGGAACGGCTGCACAACTAGGTCAGGCATGATGATAAGACTGAACAACCCACCCCCATCACGAGCAGCAAAAAGAAGAAATGAACATTTAATCCTAATAGCACTTGTTGGTTGCATTTTATAAAGAATAGTAAATTGTAATATTCTGTAACATAACACAGAGTACCATATTTCAGACCATTCTCAAAGAATTCTTTGATAGAACATAAACTTATTAGAGACAACAGCCAAAAACAAAAACAAAAACACAAGCCAATTACTAATGAAGAACTTGCAAAAAGCTAATCAAAGCTCTCATCCAGAGAAAATGAGAAAATCTGAGGCTCAGAATGATTTTGTATATTGATGAGACTTTATATAGCACCACAGAAAGAAAAGTAAAACAGATTTAAATGAAGACAAAAGGACTTTAAGTCTCTGTTTAAAAGCCTTGCTATGTTCCCTAACAATGTTTTTATTAAAATGTTCTATTCAGGTGGAAACGCCCATTTTTAAAAAATACTTGATGGATGTGGCTGGCAGTAAAGAGTGCTCTTGATTTCCTGTCTCTCTCACCAAAACCCTGAGTGTTGTGAGGGCCATAGAAAAGAACCTTCATTCAGCCTCACCCATTTTGCAGAAATTTGCTCATCCCTCTGGCACTCAGAAATTCTGGAGCCAAGAGTCATGTCCAGATTCTAGAATAGAACTTAGTCCTTACTGTACAGCACAGGAGCTGTGTGTGATTGGGTCACTTTGCTGTACAAAAGAAATTGAAGAAACATTATAAATCAACTATACTTTAATAAAAACAAATAAACAAAAAGCATAGATCTTAGTCTTTCTCTACCAAGGCCAAGCCTACTAAGACTAAATTCAGTACATGAGCATGAAACAACTTGCAGGCATTACATTTATTCTATTTTTGTCTTAAAGGAAAACAATTGGGAATTTGTGCTTTCCGAGCATTAATTCTTTTTTTTTTTTTCCCCTTTCACCACATTATATAACTGTGACAATTTTTGGCTTACTAAGTTTATTTCTGGGATACTCACTAAAACAGTGACATCACTTTAGCTTATGTTGGGGTATAATAGAGTGGTGAATCAGCAATCAGAAAAGTCAAGGATTTTCAAGAACAAACTCACAAAATAGCCTAGTTTATTGATAACCAGATATTAATATCTGGCAACTATCACACAGGAAGATGTTTTATGAGCAATACAAAATAAAATAGCAGTCTGTTAGTATAATTACTTTTTAGGATAGCACCAAGTAGAAGTTTAAATCAACAGAAAAATGTACAGATTAATCATTAAGATGATTTTTCAAAATACCACAATGCTTTTTTTAGATAAATATAATAAATATAAATTTCGAAGTTATAAAAAATATAATTTCTATATCTTTGTAGCTAACAGTTACATATTTCATTTCCTTTCTGCTTCTTAGCCAGTTTTGATAATAAAAAAAAATTATTTTTATTCACCAAATCAGATTCCCAGTGATTTCTTTAACTTAAAATCAGTTTTTCTCTTTAGAAGTGCTCTAGAAAGAGACTCTATGAAGACTACTTCTTACTAATTTGATAAACCCATTACAAAATCTGTTACCAGTCTAATAACAAAATATGTTAGGTAAAGATTTAATCTATAAAAATTTAGCTACAATGAAATACTTCTCCCACTTTTTAGACCACTAATCATTTGAAACTAGGCAACAAAAACAATGCTACTAATATTCTACAGTATCAAGAAATCATACTCTTCTGTGTATAAATATATAATCACAGATTTTTTACAGGCAATAATTGTACCCTAGTAGTTTGCAAACAAGCATTAGAGAGAGGGATAAATGGATACATATGGGCAAGAGTGGCAGTTTCTTATCCTTAAAGATATTTTATTAAAAATGTAAGCAACTTAATAATATCAGGATAAAAAAAAATGTACACTCTAATCCCATTTCCTGACCAAACATTTGTCCATAGTAACTTCCACCGGAATCTTAAGAACTGGTTTTTACAGTTTGAATCTAGTTCAGTATTTTCTAGAAAAGAAAGTCTAGGACCCAAAATAGAGTATAAAATTGAAAGAGAAGACTGGTACCAGGAAATAACACAGGCTTTCCACATGAACTCAGGAGAGAGATTCTGATTTAAAGGCTGAGCTCTGAACTCACCATTATTTTCTCCTCATGGTCCTTCAGACCAGCAGGGTCAATAAATCTCATGATTGCTGCAGACTAGGTCATCCTTGAGCTCTTTTTTTCCTTCCTGTTAAAGGTTGATTTCTTCCTATTTTTATTGATATCTACCTACCCACCTATCTTTCATAGTTATGTACACAGTGAATATATCATTTTATGATTAATTTTCCTTTTACCTCAATATTATTTCATATATACCTTCCTATATTTTGCATAATCCTCATAACTTTCTTTTCAGCTATATAACACTCTATCTGGCTAATATATCATAATAGATATTCCACTGTTAGACATTTAAATCATTTCCAGTTTTATATTGTTATAAATTGTGTGTGTATTTGTATATTATAAAATTGCAGGAATGAGTAAAAACAGTGGGGATATTTACAAGGCTGTTCATCTGTATTATCACATTTCCCTCCAAAATGATTAAACTAATTTATATTGCCACCAATACAAACTGCTTGACTACTCCCTCACTGTTTTAAGGAGCACTGTCTTAATGTAACAGTTAAACCAGCCTTTATTTCACAAAAACATCACACAGACTTTATAAAGACGCTAAGCAACTAGCTTAGGTTTTATGCCACTTTTGACTTGGCCATAGGATGCAACCATTAGCAATTACTGACTTGACTCAGGAGAACATACAGAGAAGGCTTAGGGCTCTGGGTAGGGTTGGGTGACTCTCTTGAAAGTTTGTAAACATGTTCCTGGATGCTGTGTTTCCAGACTGGCTGAGGTGGGTCAGCAACTCTTGAGAAATGGTATGCCGAGGAGCAAAATCTCGGAACAGGACGGAATATCTGACCTGAGTCTCCAACAAGCTGGAACTTGGGTCTCAGAGGGTCATGAAAGTAGGCCAGCACAAATCACATTAACTAAGCTTATGTTCTTCTCAGATTCTGTGCCAGTGGATATAAATATGGCTACAGTATTATCATATCACTCTTCTAAGAAGCTCTACTTTCCTTGGCAAGGGTCTGGAAAATAATGCTAAGTGAGAAAACCAGCATACAAAATTGTATATTCATTATGGTTACAACTATGGATATGCTGACATTAAACTTGCCCAGGAAGAAAATGGCACTAAACTTTCATTCTGAGGCATGGCACGAAATAAGAATGAAAACTAAAATTGTGCCCATCAAACTGATATAACAGGCAGGAATCACACCTGAGGGCACACACACTTTCTTCCACACTTGCTTTTTCACATAGACGATAGCCCAGTTCTAACACGTTCCTCATAAAGGATTCATTTATTCTTTCTTGTCTGAGCTGGTGCTCCTCCAGTACTAGGACCAATTGCCTTTTCCAGCACAAAGTAAAGTCTCAAAGCCTCCATCCAGCAGTACAGTGCCCCTCCCTCCCCATTTCAGCCTGGACAGGATCCACTCTGAGAGGGGCCCTTCCACAAACAAATCAAAGGACAAATCCAGCTCCTCCTTTCAAGACAGGGGCTCTCTCCCAGGCATTACCAATCAGTTTGGGAACACAAATGTCTACATACTGAGCTACTCTGAAGCATCAGGGATACTCAGTCTAATGAGCCCACAGAGTCAAACTGACTTTCTGCCAGAGGCCTCAAAATTCTAGAATTTTACTTAGTTTCCAAACTTGATAAGGAAGATAATTATTCTTAATATCTAGTACTCAGAAAACATACATTTTAAAGGTAATTTTATATCTCTACATTCATTCAACACCTTTACTCCAATTTATAATGCTTTATTCCAATGCCTTCAAATGTTATTGCTTGCACACACCTACATTTTAAAAATGTTTATCTACATACCCCAAGGCACATAAGTTGACCTCTAAAATTTTTCATTAAATAGTTGCAAAGGATATAAGTTCCAGTGCACTGTAAATACGGACAATTTAAAACACATACTATTTTACAGAAACATACAATTTTAAATAATATTGTCACTTTCTGAAATGCATTTAATTGAAAATAAATGCCCTAGTGTAATGATATCCACCATCATTCATTTTTAAAATATATGAACAATTGGATATTTAATACTTTCCTCCTTGAATTCATCTCCATTCTGCTATTCTCAAAGAACTTTATCCTAATGTATATTTTTGGTTAAAAGCTTTTTATTGATCACATTCCTGTAAACAAAAAAATAGAGAAAGAAGTTTATTTTTCAAAATGTCCTGTGACCATTTTGTGCTAGATCTTATCTAAGATGTCTTGTTGAGTTGCCATTATAATGATTAGTAGTACTCAGTTGAGCAAAACAAAATATTATAAAATTTGATAATCACATACAGTGAAATATTTTTGGAACCCATGAGTTAATAGAATCATTTACTTTTTATTATAGGTCATACTTTTCCCATATATGTTTGAATCCACTCAATTCTCACAACACACCCTATTATTATTATCCCCATTCTATAGATACAGAAACTGAGGATAAGAAAGCCTAGACTTCTCAAAGTCGTCAAGCCTGGATCCACACTTGCTCCCTGGCTCCAGAGCCCAGCACTTAACTGTAATCCTACACTTCCTGACTTTAAAATATGGGGGAGTGGAGCAATATGCCCTGGTAAGGGATCACATGGGTGTGATGTATGCCTTTGTTTTGCACAGTGGGAGAAAGGCAAAAGGGGAGGGTGGGGCAGGAAAATCTCAGCCGTAAGCACCTTTCAGGAGGGCAGATTTTATGAGAGGGGACCTATGGAAATATAAGAACTGGAAATTAATTCCTTTAAACCTCTCCTTACCCCCATTTCCTTTGGAATATCTTCATATCCACTCAAGGATACATACACTCCAGTTTGAATGCTATTGGTCCACTCAATCTCTGATACAATAAAAATTAAAGAAGGTTTTGTGAAACATCTTGAATGCTTTAGAAACAAAATTTAATTAAAATTTAAATTATTTTAACCCTTGAATTTTATTTTAAAATGGCAGTTAATTTTGATAATTTGGAAGGACACAAATGCTCGAATGTTACAGGAGAGTAATAAGCATAACTATAATCTACATGGTAGGCTTATAATGATTAGATGTAATGCATGAAAAGATAGCAGGTCAGTAATAGAGCCATGCATCAAAAGCTCCTCTCAAAATCTTTATTTGCATTTCTATTACTGAAATCATTTCCTGATAATGAAGTTGCCATGAGAGAAGCTCCATTACTAAGGAATCACTGTTACAGAAACAACATTATTAAAGCATTGCTATGTACAGGAACTTTTATTAGGATGATACACGTTATATATCATTGTAATAAAGCTTCCATTATAATCCTAATTGCATAAAGCTGTGTTTGAGTATAGCAAGGCTAGAGCTGTAGGACTTTTAATAAAGTATCAAAATAATGCTTTGGTAATAGGATTGGTTAGAATACTAATACTTCAGGGAAGGCTAAACTGACTAATGGATGATGTCTATGACACTGATTATACATGCTCTACCAAGAATTAAAAAGAAGAGAAGTGAGAAGCCCCTCATGTACCTAGTGGCATGCAGTGTGGAAATGTGTGTGTTGAGGCATACATACCAGCTCTCCTCTCTTTGATATAACAACTCAGTATGTTCAATTTATTTGCTGATGTAACATAAGTTGCCAAAATGGACATTAGTCCAACTGTGATAATTAAGAGGTTTAATGTTCATAACTATCTTTAAGATCTGATAATCAAAAAGTTAACACAATTATACATATTCAAAGACACATTTCTTCTAGCAAGAACAGCTTGTTACAAGAACCACCGGAGAAATGTGAGATTTTGGTGGAGAGAGAGAGAGAGAATACCTAAATACAATATGGATAGCTCACTCTAAGAGGCCACTCTATATAATACATCAACAATATAGTCACCCTTATGAATTATACTTAAAAATTAGTATCAGACTTAAGTTTACATCTGAGAATTTTAGGAGATTCATTCAAATATTTGTTTTCGTATTTGTTCAAATGGAGTCAAGCATTTGGCTGTTCCCTCAAGAAGCATATCTAATATTTACCACCAGAGACCGCCAAAGAGCCATCCAATAACCCAGCTGGCACTGAGATGCTCCTTAATATACCTGCTGTGTGGAAACCGGCAAGGAAGGCACCAGACTGTCTGAAAACAGCTTCAGTTTAGGTTAAGACAGGAGAGACCCTACGGTGGCTCTACCACAGCCAATTCGTGGTCAGATAATGGGGCCAAGGCCATTTAAGCTTTGAGACCATGTGTGGCTACTGGACTGACTTGAAATCTGCTTGGAAAGCAAAGTGCTTTTAGCTTTGTCTCCTTTTCACTGTTCCCTCTTAACCTCTGCCTCCCAGATGTGCTGAACTGCAAACAGTTGAGTGGGATTAATTTAGAGCCCAGAAGGTTCATTCCTTACTGACTCTGGCGATCAAGAGCTAATGTGAACATTCCCCCAATGTGATGGTCTCCAAATCTTTGCATTACCTCAGGGGAGGGTACAAGATTTAAAAACAAAAAAACAAAACAAAACAAAACAAAACGAACAAACAAACAAACAAACAAAAAAACTGTACAGTCAGCTGGACTATTTCATTTCTCAGAATTCTAATATTCTCTCATCAAATATGATCAAACCCAACTAATGCATACTGAGACAATGAGGGACTCTATTTCTGAAACACCTACAAAATTTGAAATCTCTTGACTTGGGAGTGTATGACCTTGAGAGTGAAAGGACTTAATTATCCAATTGGTCAACTAAATGCCTCCAACAACAGAGGCACCTCAAATATTGGGAGACATTTCAACCTCCACAAACAAGCAGAAATTTGAAATCAGATCATTCTGAAAGAAACTATTTTTATGTCAGCATTCATAAGAGTTGGTAGTTTATGATGTCCTTATTTTTGATACTTCTTTCCCATCAGGGCTTGCAGGGCACTCTAAGCTCTCATGGTGATAGGAGTAGAGTTCTTACACGGAGGCCTTAAATTAATGTGGTGGAGACTCAAGAGGCTTGATTATATAAATGATGAATGATTTCTTTCCCCATCTTCTCCACAAATATTTTGTCACCTCCCTCAAACACCTCCTTTTTTTTTTTTTTGCTTTTTTAGGGTTGCACCTGTGGCACATGGAGGTTCCCAGGCTAGGGGTCTAATCGGAGCTACAGCTGCCAGTCTATGCTAAAGTCACAGCAACGCCAGATCTGAGCCATGTCTGCGACCTACACCACAGCTCACGGCAATGCCAGATCCTTAACCCACTGAGCTAGGCCAGGGATCGAATCTGCAACCTCATGGTTCCTAATCGGATTTATTTCCACTGAGCCACTATGGGAACTCCTCAAATACCTCCTTTAAACACTTCCTTTTCCCTCTACCTCCTTGAAGATGGTCAGTCCCACCCATGCAGCTGTCACAGAATCGTTCCCTCTTGCCTGCCACAGCCTCCCACCTGATGTCCTCTGCTCCAGTCTCTCCTGTCTGTCCCTCACCCTCCACAGATACCTTAGCCATCATCCCAAATACCAATTTTATGCCACTCTCTGGTTTAAAATAACTCCTTATTTTGGTATGGAGCTGCAGAAGTTGTTTATAAATTTTGGAGATTAATCCCTTGTCAGTGGATTCACTTGCAAAGATTTTCTCCCATTTTGTGGGTTGTCTTTTTGTGTTGTTTAGGGTTTCCTTTGCTGTGCAGAACTTTGAAGTGTGAGTAGGTCCCATTTGTTTATTTTTCTTTTTATTGTCAATACTCTGATAGGTGGATCTGAGAAGATGTTGCTGTCGTTTATGTCAGAGAGTGTTTGGCCTATGTTTTCCTCTAGGAGTTTGATAGTGTCTGGTCTTATACCTTTGGAGTTTATTTTTGTGTATGGTGTTAGGGAGTGTTCTAATTTAAAACAAACAACCCCATCCAAAAATGGGCAGAAGATCTAAACAGACAGTTCTCCAAAGAAGACATACAGATGGCCAAAAAACACATGAAAACATGTTCAACATCACTCTTCATTAGAGAAATGTAAATCAAAACCATTCTGAGGTACCACCTTACACCAGCCAGAATGGCCATCATCCAAAAGTCTACAAACAATAAGTGCCGGAGAGGGTGTGGAGAAAAAGGAACTCTAGTACACTGTTGGTGGGATTGTAAATTGGTACAACCGCTGTGGAAAGCAGTATGGAGATTCCTCAGAAAACTAAAAATAGAACTACCATTTGATCCAGCAATCCCACTCCTGGGCATCTATCCAGAGAAAACCACATCTTGCAAAGACACATGTGCTCCAATGTTCATTGCAGCACTATTTACAATAGCCAAAACATGGAAACAACCTAAATGTCCATTGACAGAGGAGTGGATCCAGAAGTTGTTGTATATATACACAATGGAATATTACTCAGCCATCAAAAGAACGAAATACCAGCATTTTTAGCAACATAGATGGACCTAGAAACTATCATGCTAAGTGAAGTCAGTCATACAGTGAGACATCAACATCAAATGCTTTCACTGACATGTGGAATCTGAAAAACGGACAGACGGAACTTCTTTGCAGAACAGATGCTGACTCTCAGACATTGAAAAACTTAAGGTCTCCGGAGGAGACAGTTTGGGGGGTGGGGGGATGTGCTTGGGCTGTGGGATGGAAATCCTGTGAAATCAGATTGTTATGATCATTATACAACTACAGATGTGATAAATTCATTTGAGTAATAAAAAAATAAAATAAAATAACTCCTTATTATCCATTACTTAATTAAGCAAAGCTTTATTGGCACAGGAATATCTTTGAATATCCAGTAAAACTATGGACTTTAGAATAATGCATAATGCACATAGGTGTTTGCCTATGATTCAAGGGATTCACTTATATCTTGAATCCTGGGAATTTGTAACACTTAGGGAAAAACCCAAACCTATATGGTAAAGTTTGAACTGCATGGCCCTCTCTCTATTCGGTTTACCTACAAACTGGTATCGAACTATTTTTCTAGGCTTATCTTTTATCAGGGTACGCCTAATTATAAACAAGGCTTCACTGAGCACCCACCACATGCCAGAAACTATTCTAAGTCCTAAATACATAGCAGCAAGCAAGACAACAAAGGTTCTTCCGTTGTGCACATTCTAGTGACCCACAGTTATCCTGTGTTGCACTTTAACCTGCTACTGCATATCCTCAAAGGTATGCAATTCCTAGTTTTGGTAACCTGGCTCTTCATGTAGCTTATACTCGCATTAATTGGGTTTACTCTCTATTCCCAATATACCTTGTGTTTCCTCATGTCTGTGCTGGTCCCTCCTACCTAGAATAATCCTGTCTCTCTCCTCGCTCCCAACTTCCTCTCTCTCTCTCTAAGTCTTTCCAGAGCCATTTTAGCTCATAATAAACACATTTTTCTTATGTCTTTATCAGTGATCTGGCACTTTTTCATATACTGCATGTAGCACCTCTTTAGAGTTGTCTTACTATGTAACTTATTAATTCTTCAATGTAATCTATGCATTATGGCCCCATCTTTGGAAAAGGAGACCATGCCATAGATTTCTGTTTCCCGAACAAACAATGCTGTCTATCGTGGTGCCTTTTATTCACACCACCACTAAATCTCCATTTGGTGGTTATTGTTGATTGACTGCAAGAGATGATCCCACTGTGGTGATGAAACTTACTAACTTTCAGGGGTGATCCAGAAAAATTTCGGAGACTCTTTCTCTCCTTGGAGATTGATAATATGACCAAAGTGATACACAACTTAGCAAACCAACCCAACCACTGTTATTTATCATTCTGACTGTGTGCCACCTGTATGCAGTCATCAGCATGCGGACAATATGTAATAAAGTTGTTTATATTCCAAATGATAATTTTCTTTTGCCCTCTACATACGGCAGAGCTTAGATGCACTCTTATCTGACCTAACCTTCATGTTAATACATGAATTGAAATCTTTGAAGGCAACAAAAGGCATCCTAAAACAAACAAATAAACAAAAAACAGATAGCAGACAATAATGGTATACCTGTGCAGCTTGTTTGGGGTGCTATTAGTCACTGCAAACGCATTTGCTATCTCTGTCTGCATCTATAACTCTCACCATCATTTCCTTGTAAATAAATGTTGCTTACAAACTTTCCCACACAGCCTGTCTTTTCAGGATTTTTAAACCTACCAATGTGCTTACCAGACTCAAATGCCTTGTTAAAACCAAATAGATGGCATACAAATTACAATGTTATTCTTTGGGCTGTATCAGAGACGGGGAGACTAAACTTTTTCCTCTCTTTTTTTCTTTTTAGAGCACACCTGTGTCATATGGAAGTTCCCAGGCTAGAGGGTCTAATCGGAGCTGCAGCTGCCAGCCTTCCTCACAGTGACAGGAAGGCCAGATCCGAGCTGTGTCTGCAACCCAAGCTGCAGCTTGTGGCAACGTCAGATCCTTAACCTACTGAGTGAGGCCAGGGATTGAACCTGTATCCTCATGGACACAAGTAGGGTTCTTAAAACACTGAGCCACAACTGGAACTCTTTCTTTCTTTTTTTTTTTTTTTTTTTTTTGCCACTAAATTTCTTAGACTTGTTTTCTTAGAAGCCTGAAAGAACAATGTGTCCTGATTGTTATCCTGCCTGTCCAGTTCCACTCATCTCAATGCATCCCCACACTGATGTGATTTGAAATCCTGGGGAATATCTCTACCTTCCAGAGCCTGGAGCATTCTGCACGCGGGTTGCTATTCACCTCAGTGACAGATTTCCACAAAGTGATAATTGCTACCAGATGATCCACCACATTAATGATGATTGCTGAATGGCAAAAAAATATGAATTTATTTCTATACAAGAATAGTGATATTTGTTATTTGAGCTTACGTCCCATACTAGCTACATAGTAGTGTTAATTTTGAATTTGGTGAATGAATTGATGGAGGCATGTTTGTTATCAACTTGAAATAAGATCACTAATAACAGTTATAGCTAATATTTATTGGGTTATTGCAACTATGTGTTACAATCTATTTTAAATATTTTATATTTATTATTTAATCCATGTAATAACCCTGAACTATGTACTATAATTGTTATCATTTTACAGATGAAGAAACTGAGGCATAGACAGAATTATTACCTTGCTCCATGTTTCACAATTAGTTTTGAAAAGTCATCATTCCAATCTAAGTGGCTTGGCACTATATCAAACATGCTTAATTGTTATGTTTTACTACTTCTCATTTACTTTATTCCATTCTTTCCCCCCAGTTTTAATGAGATATAAGTGACATACAGCACTGAATAAGTTTAAGGTGCACAGCATAATGATTTGACTTCCATATATTCTGAAATGATTACCATAATAAGTTTAGTTAACCTCCCACATCTCATACAGATACAATAAATAAATAAATAGATAAAGTTTTCTTTTCCTTGTGATAAGAATTCTATTTAGTCCCTTTCTTAAACTCAAGTTGAGGTATCACCAACTATATTCTGTCTTGCCACGTCAGATGAAAAACAGTATCGGATATTTTTCATGATCCCATATACAGCTGACTCTTGAACAATGTGGGTGTGAACTGCACAGGTCCACTCATATACAGACATCTTCCAATAGAAAATACTACAGTACCACACAGTCCATAGTCCATGGTAATACTGTAATACTACAGTACTCCATCTATGATTGGTTGAATCCATGGATGTGGAAGAACTGTGGATATAGAGGGTTGAATGTCAGTTATACATGAATTAACCCCATGTTGTTCAAGGGTCAATTGCATATGGTGTTCAACGGATTGGTCTTTAGGGAGGTGTCCAGTATAAATAATCTGAGTTTTCCTCCATATACCCAAGGAACCTTTTCCTTTGCAACAAAACATGCTCCATGCCATTGTTTGTATTATGGACTTTGTGCTGACCAATTATTTGCCTAACTAGAAGGTTTCAGCCAAAACAAGCGCAAAATCATCATCATCGAGAATATTGTGGTACTTTTGGTAAAACTGGGTAGAGGGTACTAGTCAAATCATCACAGATGCTTTTTCTGATAGCTTATGCTCCTCTATCATAGAAGTAAATGTACCATTCAATTTCATATTTTTGCCTACTTTGACCTTTAATGAAATCCTGATACAAGTTTCTCTGCTAACAGATTCACTAAAGGACTAGCAAACTGTTTCTTTGGTGAATATTCTGATGGGTGTACAAAGTGAGGGCTTCAGACTCAGCAGCATGCTGAATTTGCTGACGATATACTCAAGGACTATTGGCCTTATGTATCCTCTCCAGAGTCCTCTAGGACATAACGGTCTGAATCATTTGTTTGATACTTAGCATGTGTTTGCTGCTAGCATTAATTTTATTTATTTGTATCCACATTTTTGCAAATCTACATCTTACATTGCCAGCACCAGGTCCTTGAACCATCTCTACATTGTGGATTCCAAGTCCAGTCAAATGGCCTAATGCTACCTTGGCTGCTGGCTTCCCTGGCTACTGGAAAAGCCTCTGAGTAGAGACACCAAGACAAGTGCAACACCAAGACTCATTGCCTGGGCTGCCCTGTCCTTGTGCTTATCTGACATCCGGGTGTTTTCTAAATTATTACTGCACTTAGCACCTGATCTGCTATATGAAGGCAAAAAACATACATAGCAGTTTTTTTTTTCTTTTAAAGAACTCTTATATTCATTAACTCTTACTTACACAAAGGTTATATCCTGATTGTGCACGTTATACAAAGAAAAACAAGACAGAGCCCCTACCGTGGAAGAGGTTGCAGTTAAATATAAGAGTTATCTATTTAAACAGTTTCCAGGTGGTATCCTAAATAGAGAAATGCTAAGGTATCAAAAGGGCAAGCCATGTTAGTTCGCAGAGGATCCCTAGGCCAGGTAGGAGAGTGTTCCAGACAGAGAGATCCACAGAATCACAGGTCTGGAGTCACGGAGCAGGATGGAGCACAGAGAGACAGAGAACATGAGAGGAAGAGGTTATGGGTGTTGGGTATTTCCTCAACCTGTACCTCCACCCGCAGTGTTTCACCAAATCTTGTATATTTTTCCTCCTAATATTTCTCTCTAATATTATTTCCTTCCTAACATCATTTATATATTCTTCTCTACTCTTGTTATTGTCGGCCCACTGCTGTAGTCTTCTAACCAAAAAAATGGAGGTGGTTAATATGTTGAAAGAACAAGCCTTCGATGGGAGGGCCTGTGTGCACTGGTCTGCTCTATCTCTGACTCTCTTTTGGGGTCCCAGGCACCAGCATCAAGGGCTGATGGGAGCCTGTTCCCTGTTCATGCCTGGGGGACCCTGTACACACTGCTCGCTCCCTCTCAGCCCCTTCCCCATGCATGAGACTAGCATATTCCTATTCAACTCCATCTGTGAGGACTCTGGTCATCCTTCCAAACAAATGAAACACTGCACTTGTTTCTTTTTCAGCACCTTAAACACTTCCCATGGTGACTCTCAACATACCTTTCGCAACTTCTTGTTCACAGAATTGTCTCCCCACCAGAATATAAGTTCTCTGAGGACAGAGGCTATATATATCTACAGTGTCCTAACTCTAGCACTAACCATAGCTCCTTGCTCCAGCACTGTTTGTGAATGAGAGAAAAAGAAAAAATGAATTATTGCTACATTCTCCCCAGATTCTAATAAGCTGAGAAGTAATAAAACATGTAAACCGAACAGTAAAGTTAAAATGAGCTCATCTAAAAGTAATGTTCCTGGAGTTCCCTTCGTGGCTCAGTGGTTAACGAATCTGGCTAGGATCCATGAGGTTGCGGGTTCAATTCCTGGCCTTGCTCAGTGGGTTAAGGATCTGGCGTTGCCGTGAGCTGTGGGTTGCAGATGCGGCTCGGATCCCGCGTTGCTATGGCTCTGGCGTAGGCCAGTGGCTACAGCTCTGATTAGAGCCCTAGCCTGGGAACCTCCATGTGCCACAGGAGTGGCCCTAGAAAAGACAGAAAAAAAAAATAAATAAATAAATAAAAGTAATGTTCCTGTGTGGGGCAAACCTTCTCACTATGGCTAGGTAAAACACAGCTAACAGGATGTTGAAGGGTGGCGAGTGATTAGCCCAACAGTCCTCACTGGGATGGTGCACTGAGTCCGTTAGGCAGTTGGCCTGACTCTATCAGCAACATAAGCCTCAGTGAAAATGGCTGGTCAAAGTCTTCACTATCTACAATACCACAGCTAATCAGAGAGGACTATTTGGGTTTTAAAACCATTAGATGTCACGACTATGTCTTTGTAGAACCTAGTAAACAGTCGGTGCCTACTAAGTGCTTACTATTTAATAGAGCCTTTCACTAAAAGAGAAGAGAATCAGTAGAACCACCATCCTAGCATGCTAATTAATTCTCTGTGTGAAAAGAAGTGCTAATCTCCATTTTAAAACATCAATCATGGAAAATAAACTGAAATGTGACCAGATTTTAAAATGCTACTTGTTCTAAAATCAGATGTAAATGAAAGCTTCCAGGATTCTGTAAGAAGCGATTATATGGTGCTAAGAAACTCCATTTAAACTCAATCTTCTAGGAAACTTTAAAATACTTTTTTCCAGTTTGAAGCTGTTCCCTAATATCACCCTTCATATGCTTTCCTTGTCTAAGAAGCTTTGCTCTATAAAATTTCTCCCAATTTCTAAGTGAAATATTACAGAATTTCCCAGAAGCATTAGCGACGGTTCCTTAGCAACTGTTGATATGTCTCAAAACAACCTGAGACAATCTTCTCTGAGACATACAGTCTCTCCCTCTCTGCTAACAGAATTCCACAATATGGCACAAAAGATTCGTGTGGCTAAAAATAGCTTCTGACACACATTCCGAAAGTAGATGGAGTCTTAATGATTTAAGTCTTCCATATCACAGCTTTTGGTAGGTATGCCTCAACAACAGTATATCCAAAGATTCTGTGCAGAGAGATTTTAGAATCTTTTTCTTTTTTAATCACACCATTAATACTCTTGACATTTCAGAAATAATGTTTATCGATTTTGGTGTTAGCACTCCCATAAATTAAGTGATGTAATGGACGGAATTATTGTGGTACTATAAAGAATGTGTCATTCAGATTGTTAACTACATATTAGGAATAGCACAGACTCTGGATTCATGTAAAAATAACCCCAGATCTGGATAGTAAACAGGAGATGAAGGAAAGTGACACATTCCAGTGATTGATTGGTCTATCTCCACCATTCCCTCCTGGAGGTTGTATCAAAAACAACTGAACTTGTTTAATACAAGCAAGCTATAACAGCAATGGTCACTCTATACACACAAACACATGTGCATGTGTGCATGCGTGCACACACACACACACACACACACGCCCCAAAGATGAAAATAAGGCAAAGAATTCAAGGTTATTCTCCCCAAAGAAGTGAATATAGTAAAACATATTAGGAATGGAGAAAAAAGCATTGAGAACTTATAGCAGAAAAAAACTACCATGGTAGAGAAAGGAAACACAGCCCCTAATAATCTATGGGGCTATAAGCTTCCACAAGAAACTTGCTTTTCACTAACAGAAGAGAGTCAGAGTCTAGCTATAATCTATGATTATGGTTCTGGGGTAAGAGTAGATAAGTCAAAAATGGTAAAATTACCACGTAATGGACAGACTGAAAGAATAAGCATGTGAGTGTGTGTGTATGATAGGACACATATGGGTTAAGAATTGCATTTAGATCCAATAGGGTTATTATTTATTATTTTTTAATTATTTTTTTTTATTTATTTTATTTATTTATTTTTTATTTTTATTTGTTGTCTTTTTGCCATTTCTTGGGCCATTCCTGCGGCATATGGAGGTTCCCAGGCTAGGGGTCGAATCGGAGCTGTAGCTGCCAGCCTACGCCAGAGCCACAGCAATGCAGGATCCGAGCCGTGTCTGCGACCTACACCACAGCTCACGGCAACGCTGGATCCTTAACCCACTGAGCAAGGGCAGGGATCGAACCTGCAACCTCATGGTTCCTAGTCAGATTCGTTAACCACTGCGCCACGATGGGAACTCTGGGTTATTATTTATTATGAGGAGTAAAGGAACTAATGCACATAAAAATAACACAGTGCTTGGTCCCCAGCAAGTGCTTAACTCTTAGCTGTAATCATCCTCATCACCATAACACAAATCATCACCATCATTTCTCCTGTTTTATTTAGGAAGATACTGAGTTTCCAAGGAAGTTAGGGAACTTACTCAAGGTCACATGGCTATCAAGGGACTAGGCAGAGACTGATGTCTGCCCAATTGCAAAGCCTACGACTTTTCCAATTTCACCATAGATCTAAGCGTTCTTACAGAGGGGTTAAACACTTTGCTTCTATGAGACAGGTTTCAAATAAAAAGAGAATATAGTTGGCTGCTACCATCTTCATTCTTACAGTTGTAAATGCAAATAAATCTAATTGAAAACTCTTAATAATACGAGTTTTTATTGGCTAGACATATTAGAGTAATCTATTGCTAGGCTAAGACATTTCCTGGTCGTAGGTTAAGTGTCTAGAAGTGGCTTTTGCTGAAGTGTTGCCAGTCTGTCATTGATCTACCATTCTATACATATCCAATTAGCATTCTTGAAGTCACACAAGTTGCTAAGGTGACTAATTTGATTACGTTTTACGTTTTAAGACAATAACATTATTGTGGATATAAGGAATAATTTTTACCAGACCAGAACATCAAACTCCATTCATTAAAGAGTCCATCAAATAAGTCTGATATAAATTAATAATATGTGTCTGTGTTCTGGTTTGGCTATGGAGGAGGAAAGTTACTTAAAAATAAAAGGGCAGAAGATTTATTTTTAGTCTAGGATATACTTAGAGTTAATAGTGCTAAGCCAGTGCGGCTCAGGGCCAGAGCAAAATCCACTAATTTGAATCTCTTTTTGTTGCCCTTCCTCTTTGCTCTCTAAAAGACAAGCTAATAAGCAGTGGGGACATAACTAGGATCTACAGAATATTTCTGCTGTTTCTATTTTCTAAATCATCAAGCTGTTCTTTCATTTTATAGAGCAGTTTTTCAATTGTTGAGGATTTTTCTGCAGAAAGGCAATTTGATTTCTATCCTTGGCTTTTCGATTTTACATTCCATCATCACTAAACATTGATTAAGCCTGCTGCAATACACTCCTTTGTATTTGGGTCTTTGAATTCTCAGAAGGTCATTATTTATTACAATGTAACAATCTGGAAATATTTTTAAAACATGGTCAATACAGGTGGTGTACTGCTTAGGTATTAACCTTAAGTTTTTTTGTTTCAGGAAAAAGTGAACCAATGCTTCGGAAACAGTATGGCATACTGAATTTCATTTTTAAAAGATACATGAAAATTAATATTCTTTTTATGAGAATATAATCATTTAAAAAAAATTCAAGGTCTGGTGGGCAGCTTTCTAAAGTGGCTCAATAATCCTTATCCCCTGGTATTCATTCCCTGTGCAACCTCCTCTCCCTGCATGTGGGCTAGACCTATCAACTTGGTTCTAAGGGACAGAATGCGGCCAAAGAGCAGTAATGTCACTTCCAGGATGAGGCTACAAAACCCTGTGACCTCTACAGGACTAGCTCTCTCTCTTTCCCCCTCTCACCTCCTCACTATGTTGGAGCAAGCTGCCATGCTGTCAGATGCTTTACAGAGTGGCCCATGTAGCAAGGATCGGAGGGAGGCTTCTATCCAATAGCCTTGAGGAACTGAGTCCTGCCAACCATCATGTGAGTGACCTAGAAGAGGGATCCTTCCTACTTGAGCCCTGGGACAGAGTGCACCCCAGTGAGAGACTTAGACCATGGGACCTAGGTAAAACATGCCTGTTTTCCTGGTCCACAGAAAATGGAAGATTAAAAAATGCTTTAAGCCACAATATTTGGGGTAATCTGTTACACCGCAAATAAATAACAAATAAAAGCTGTAAGATACATAATGTCATCATTCATACTATGTAAATATTTAGTAAGAGCCTCTTATGTACCAAGCACTTGGCTAGGTACTGGGAACACTGTGGAGAATGAAGCACACATGGTCCTTGTCCTCTGGAACAGAGGAAGATTGTCTTGTGCGCACTTTCTTGGCTGCCGATTTGCATTTGGTTCCCCACAGCATGAGTGTTTGCTGCCTTCTGATGAGAGAGACTCTCCACCTAGAGAGATACACTCTCCCACGGAAAGCCTTTGCTAAGCCGTAGCCTTGTCTGAACAAATATCCCTGGCTCCAAGGGGCTGATTACCTTCCCCTCAGGTACAACAAAATCCCTGGCATATGTACAGTGATGCTTTATTACTCAGATTCTTTTACACATGAAGGGTAAGAACAACCCTTGAATAAATTTTTTCATATTAAAAAAATGCATCTCATTAGTCTAACCATAATAATAATTATAATTGGAACCCAATTATAATTGTTGCAACAACAATGCAACTGCAAATCTTCTGTAAATTAGTAGTCTTCATCTGCTTCTACTAAATTATCCTTATCAAGGGAGTTCCCATTGTGGCTTGGTGGTAACAAACCCAACTAGATTCCATGAGGATGCGGGTTCAATCCCTGACCTCGCTTATTGCGTCAGGGATCCAGCATTGCTGTGAGCTGCGGTGTAGGTTACAGATGCAGCTTGGATCCTGCATTGCTATGGCTATGGTGTAGGCTGGCAGCTGTAGCTCTGATTAGACCCCTAGCTTGGGAACTTCCATATGCCACAGGTGTGGCCCTAAAAAGAAAAATAAATAAATAATCCTTATCAAGCTTACAAAGTATCATACATTTAGCTCATTATCATGCCTATTTTTTCATCTCTCTCTCTCTCTTTTTTTTTTTTTTTTTTTTTTTTTTTTTTTTTTTTTTGCCATTTCTAGGGCTGCTCCCACAGCATAAGGAGGTTCCCAGGCTAGGGGTCTAATCGGAGCTGTAGCCGCTGGCCTACACCAGGGCCATAGCAACAAGGGATCCAAGCCGCGTCTGCAACCTACACCATAGCTCACAGCAATGCCAGATCCTTAACCCACTGAGCAAGGCCAGGGATCGAACCCGCAACCTCATGGTTCCTAGCTGGATTCGTTAACCACTTGAGCCACGAAGGGAACTCCTCTCGCCTATTTTTTGTTCCCAGTTTTGCCTATCAAAAAAGTCAACTATATTCCTGTTGCCTTTAAATTTTGTGGTACAATCTTCTGGTGGTAAATCTGCATTCCTCAAGATTAGTTACATTTTTAGAGTCATCTTAAGGCATTCATATTTAAATATCTGTGCTCTATGAAGTAGGGCTCAAAGATTATCATATGGAAATCCATCAGTATGAGTAGATGTCTTACTCTTCTAGCTTTTGGATGCACAATTAGGCCAATGAGTAGTTTAGGTGTCTGTGAGCAGAACCTCATAATTAAACTGGTGAAACCAACCCCAAATGTTTGGTATTAAATTTGCTGAAAAGTTACCTTAAAAAACATCATCTAAGATCCAAAGTGGAAAGAGCACAACTATGGTTTGAATAATTCAGAAAGAATGTGTCAACAGAAGAGACAGAATTAGCAGAGATCAGGGGAAAATAGGAAACAGAAAGTAGAGTTTGGCGGTGCTCATGGAGCATCACCAGGACAAGGAGTTCTGGGAGTACCCACCCATGGTTTTAATGGTGAGTACAAAAGATATGCACTCTTGTTTTCATGACCCCTACTTTCTATGAGACCAGATGACCACGACTATTCTAGTTGGCAGGAACATGCATGGTAGAGTTGGCCACATCAAACTAGATGTTGTATTTAAAGTCATTTAACTCTTCTTTGCTGAGCTTCTAGGCTCAACAGATAATATTCTTATTATAAGGCATCTTCCAATAATTTTCCTCAATGTTGATTAGCGACATCAGCTTTCCCATTCACGTGGTAGATACAACACATAATTATAAATTAATACATCAGCATTCTAAGTCTTCTATATCAGTTATTTAAGAGTCTGGTTGGTATTCTCTGAGTTTCTCTTGAGGACCTGAAGCAAAGCGGTGGCCAGAGGAAGAAGGTTACCAGGTAGGACTGAGAGAGGTAGTTAGAAGTAGCCAAAGCAGGGAGAGACTTCAGGGTCATTGGCATATAAAAGATATATTTAAAGACAAGGACCTTGATAGAACCACTCAGAAAGAGAAGGTAGACAAAGAACATCTACAGAGCCCCGGAGGCACTCTAATGCTTGCAGGTCTAATACTAAGTGGGGCTGCTGGGTCACATATAGCATAAGCATTTGGTAATTTTTTAGATATTGTCAAAATTACCTCCATTGAGGTTGTACCTATTTCTCCTGCTTTTCACAGTGTGAAAATACCGTTTCCCCAATCCCTTCTCAATACTATGTTTTCAAACTTTTGTATCTTTGCTAATATATATGGTAGGTTAAAAATGTCATTACAGCATTTCGGTATAGTTTTAACTTGCTCTACTCTTTTCGTGAGTGGGTTTGAGTATCTCTTCAAATATTTAAGGTGCTTGCTTGTACTTATCTGTGAACTGTCTGTTGAAGATCTTTGAAGGGAAAGATAAAGGTGCTTATACAGCAGTGGGCAGAATCTGGTAGCAGGGCAGCAGGGAGACATGATGACACAAGAGAAAAAGGGTGTTACTGCAGGAGTTACATCCTTGAGAAGGAAGAGGGCCTAGGACCCAAGGCACAGATAGGGGTAGTGTTAGAAGGCACATGTCCACTTTTCCCTGGTTACAGCAGTTAACTCAGAGTGTATAGGTTCAGATGTCAGTAGGCTCCAGCCTGGTGCTGAGAAGATGAAGGGCCCTCTTCTGATTACATACATTCTCATTTTCAGATATGAGTGTGGAAGAGGAGCTGAGCCACGAGAGGAAAAGGTATGAAATAGCGCCCTTAAGGAGCTGGAAAGTGAATTTACTAGAGGAGTGGCATAGAATGATCTGCCAGTCCTGCATCCACTCCCGAGATTTGTGGGCATCAGTTGGAAGTGAGCACACTGTTTATGTGATTTTTCGGCAGGGAGGTTCAGTTGCTAAGATATGGGCATAACACAACAGAGATATAAGACAATAAAGGGTTTGAAACACCATGATTATTGACCTGGGCCACGGAACCTACAGTGGGTATGGAGAGAAGTGAGGACACTGAGGTGTAGAGGTGGTAACGGTAAGAAGTGGAGAGGTGAATGGACTGAAGGACAGAGTGAAGTTGGGGAACCGCTAGAATAAGAATCCACAGGTGAACAAGGGGGAATCTTAGGAAGCTGTACCTGAGGGCAATCAAGAGGGAAGGTGGTAGGTTAGCCTTGACCTGAAAGGAGCTGAAGATTTTACATAAGGATGAAGGAGACATGAATCAAAAAGGCAGGATGAGATATGCAGGAAAGAGAAGGCTGCAGGAGAAGCAGGAGTCTTGAAAGAGAGAGAGAGAGGATTCAGTTGTAAAAGATCTGAAAGGAATAGTCAGTGGAAAAGTTGAGAATGTTGGAAGCTTTTTCCCCATGGAATAAGAATTCTAGAGAACAGACTGAAAATTGATTACAATAAAAAGATAAATAAACAAATAAATAAATAATGGTAGTTTTATAATATAACAGAAAAAAAGTGTGGGATGGAGGGAGCAGTGGGAAAAAGAGTTAGGAGAGAGAAAGGACAGGAGAGAATGAGCATGAGAACCCAGGAGAGGTTAGAGGAGCAGAACTACTTATGTCACAAGCAGAAAACCATCCAGAAACTGTAGATTATATATAAAAATAATAAAATCATAACACAATATAAGATATAGGGAAATGAGGCAGTTTCTATAAATGTATAGTACACAATGATCCACAGATCAGTAAATTCCTAGCACGTAATATTGCAACTAGTTCCCTCTGGACTCAAGATTTTAGAATCCCATTGTGCATTATGGAAAGAAGCTGGTTCAGTGATTTACAACTGGGAGCTATTGTGCTGAAATTAAAACCCGGAAGTTTTCTTTATGACGATAAGCCTCCTTATCTCTATAGGAGAAATTTTAAATTCTAATTAAACTTCTAAATTAACCTAAATGGAAGCCCAGCTCATTTAATAGAATCCTAGAATTTCAAATTACAAGGAAACTTAGATGTCATCTAGTTCAACCAACCTTTCCTAAAGAAAAAAAAAAAAACTTTTCTATTAACTCTCCCCTCCTCCAAACTCTCTAACTTCCTTAGCCTCTTCTCAGCATATATCCTCTAACTATTGTCCTGACTAAAATCCGACAGCCTCTAAGAAGTCTTTTTACCTTGCGCTCCTTTCAAATAGAAACTCAGCACCTGGAGGTGGGACAGGTATGATCCTTCCCCACTGCCAATTCCAAACAGTTCCCCCTTCCCCTGACCTTCTTCAAAAGCCCCAGCTCAAATGAGTTCTATGTCCAGCATGGTTCCCACTAGGAATTTTAACATCTGTCTGAAGGCATGAGGGAGTTACAAAAACATGGGATTGTAGGACATAGAATCTGGAGAAGAAGGAAGCTCAGCAAAGTGGGCATGGCATTTGAAACGGCCTTTTCTTTGCAACTATTGATTCTGAAAGTTCAAGGTCTACCAAGAAAGAGGGGCGCTGGTAAGCACATGAAGATTTCGAATGAGATTTGGAAGAGCTCACTTCGAAAGTAAGGGTACTGAAAACATATCAGTCCTTATAGCATCTGAAGCCCAGCTTCAAAATAACTTAGTCCTTAGCTGGATGAATGTGAGCAGATACTGCTTGTGCCCTAAGCTAGTTGCCTGTCTGAAGCAGAAATAATTCTCTCTGGAGAAAAATAACATTTCGCAGAGCCTTAAATTACCTCTGTAAATTTTTTATATGCACAACATCTGGCTCCTAATAAAAAAAGCTATTAAATATATATAAATGAAAAGACTTGACCAAAACCCAAGAGAAAAAACAGACAATAGAAACAAACCACATGAACCAGATAAAGGACTTAGCAGACATTGACTTCAGACTTCTGTTAATGCATTTAAGACAAGCTTGAGCGTTTTGGTAGGAATCTGGGATTTTTTTTAATGAATTAAATTAAAATGCTAGACTTGAAAGTACTATAACTCTAATTTAGAACTCAGTGAAAGGCTTTCAGAGTAGATTTACATAGATGAAATTGGAACACAGATCAGAGGGAAAAAAACCCAGAATGAAGCATGCAAAAATAAAGAGGTGGGTAGGGTAAGAGCCTAACAGACATATGAGCTGTGGTGGGGAGACCTAAACACCTGTAATTGAAGAGTCAACAAAAGATGATAGAGAGCCTGGGGCAGAAACAATATATTTAAAGAGAAAATGGCCAAGAAATTTCAAAAAACAATGAAAAACATCAAGCCACTGATTCAAAAGGAAACATAGATCTCAAGGAAGATACATCAAAGACTATAACATATAAATTTATAATAGTTAAAAAAACAAGAAGTTAATCCTGAAATCATACAGAGAAAAAAGAAAAACTACCTTCATAGAATCCACAATTAAAATTGATGGCTGGATAGTATCAGATCTATTAAAAAATCAAATATTTTATTAAAAACTTTACCATGAAGGAAAGTCCAGACCCAGATGGCTTTATTGATTAATTCTCCCAAACATTTAAAGAAAAAAAAAAAACACCAACATAACATAAACTCCTCCAGAGAATAGAAAAATAAGGTACTTTTCCAAACCATTTTTATGAGGGTAACATATGCTTGATATCTAAAACTGACAAGGAATATTATTAGAAAGAAAAACTATAGGTCATTTTCTCTTATGAATATGGATGAAAATGTCCTAAAGCAAAGTATTAACAAACCAAACCCAGCAAAATATTAAAAAGACAGTATATTAAAAGCCAGTTGGACTTTTTCCCCCAGCAATGCAAGGTTGATTTAACACTTGAAACCCAATCAATGTAATTTATCATATTAAAGAGTAAATGAGAAAAATCATTTGATCATCTCAAAAGACGCAGATAAAGCATTTGATTAAAAAAAAATCAACATCTCAAAAGACACTTAAACTAGGAAGGGGAGGGAACTTCCTTAGTCAGATACAGAATACCCACACTAAAACCTAAAGCAAACTTCACATTTAAAATATTTTTCCTCTGAAATTGGGAATGAGATATCTGTATCATCACTTCTATTCAACAATTTAATGAATGCCCTATACAAAGCAAGGAGTTAAGAAATTCAACAAAAGATATGCCAGATCTATGAGTAGAATACTATAAAATAATATTAAGGGAAAAAACTTAAAACTAAATTAATGGAGGGATATACCATATTCATGAATAGGAAGAGTTAATATTATAAAATTTTTCACTCTTTTCAAATTGATCTCTAGATCCAATTTAATACCAAAGTTTCAGCATGTTTGTGTGGAAATTGATAAGCTGCATATAAAATTTAAATGGAAATTAAATGAGTTAAGAATAGCTAAGAAAAAGAAGAATGAAATCAGGCAACCTTATCTACTGGAGACAATATAAACCTAATAAAGATAAAATAATAAAGTAATAAAAATAGTGTGACACTGGCACAAAAACTGACAATTTAATGGAACAGAGAATCCAGAAACAGACCTATGCATATGTGGAAACTTAACATCTAACCAAGGTGACAGAGAAGTTTGGAAAGGACAATCTTTGATAAAAGATGCTGTTCCAACTGGATAACCATATGAAAAAAAGAAATTTGACCCATACCTCCCAGTATAAACAAAAACCAGCTCCTAGAGGCTTACCCAAATAATCTGAAAGGTAAAATAATAAAGCATCTATATAACAAAGCTGCCCAATAGCACAACTAACAGCTACATGTGGCTACTTAAATTTATTAAAATTAAATAAAACTTAAAACCCATGGGAGTTCCCATCGTGGCTCAGCAGTGATGAACCTGACTAGTATCCATGAGGACATGGGTTTGATCCTTGGCCTCAATCAGTGGGTTAGGGATCTGGTGTTGCTGTGAGATGTAGTGTAGGTCACAGATGTGGCTCAGATCCCATGTTGCTGTGGCTGTGGCATAGGCTGGCAGCTACAGCTCTGATTTGACCCCTAGCCTGGGAGCATCCATGTGCAGTGATATGCAGAAGTTTCCAAGCCAGGAATAAAACTCATGCCACAGCAGTGACCCTGAGACACAGCAGTGAAAATGCCAGGTCCTTAACCATTAGGGAACTCCACAGAAACGTTGCATTTCTTGACTGAATGATGGTTACACGGGTAGAATCACTACATGATAATTAGAGATCTGTACCATTTTGACTTGTGTATGTTTGTGAATGAGTGCTATACTTCAATAAGAAAATGCTTTTTAAAAAATTGGCTCCATTGGGAGTTCCCACTGTGGTACAGTAGTAACAAACTTGACTGGTATCCATGAGGATGTGGGTTCGATACCTGGCCTCGCATAGTGGCATTGCTATGAGCTGTGGTGCAGTTCACAGATGTAGTTGGGATCTGGCATGGCTGCAGCTGTGGTATAGACCAGCAGGTGCAGCTCTAATTTGACCCCTAGCCTAGGACCTTCCATATGCCACAGCTGTGACCATAAAAAGAAAAAAAAATCAGCTCCATTGATATACAAACCACTGAGTTCTAATACTTTCTACCTCCTTCCCATTACTGTTATTACTTTTTTCCTTGCTGTCATATAACATTTATTGTCTAGTAAACATTCATTAAGAGATATATACTGAATCTATGAATGAATGAAGGAAAAATAACTCTGGTACCTTGGACCAGTTAAATGTCCAAAGTACCAGAGTTATTCCTGTCAGAAAAAAACTTATAAAAGGACAATAGAAGTAGCAACAGTTTAGGCAGAAAAGGCAGTTTCAAGAGGATATAAATGAATTCTGTGAAATCTTGAAGTATATGAACAAGAGGAACACCCATCTTCTTAGCAAAATCAAGACTATGAGAGTAAGGGACATTTCTTGCAATTTTAATTTTTGAAAAAATTTACATATAGATTTCTCTTGTTTTGTTTGTTTCTTTAAATATGCTGAGGGTGATGGAAAGTTTTGGGCTTATTTGTTTTGTTTTAGGAACTCTCATCTTATTTGCGTATTTTGCTTTTTTAATGGAAAAATTTTTTATAGAAAAATTCCAACACTCAAAGATGTAGAGACCATCATGAATTGAATATCTACTAACCATCACCTAGATTCAACAGTTCTAAACCCTTGTACAATCTTGATTCATCTATACCTCCACCTACTCTACACTCCTTATCCTGGGTTATTTTGAAGCCAATTCTAGACATCATTTCACCTCTTCCATAAACATTTCAGTATATATCTCTAAAAGTTAATGATGACATTATCACATATAAAAAATTTAACAGGAATTTCTAAATATATCGAGTATCCACGAAGTATTAAAAATTTCTCCATCTCAAAATTTTTAACCACTGAAATATTATATCTGTTTCTAAATATTTTTCCTGTATTTGCTCTCCCTTCTCTTTGCTATTATTTATTGATGTAGTTTATTTGATTCACAGTCTTTTCTTCTGCCCCACGTCCCACTATTATCCAGGTGACTTTCTATCCACACTTCACCTATGCACTCCAACAGTCACAGTGAGGAATTTATCAATACCAGGAGTCACTGCCTCTCTAAACCATTCTAGGACCCAAATATTCTATTCCCTTCAGATCTCTTAGAAGATCCCTAAGATTTCAGTTCTTTGGGCTCATGGGAACCTCTAGTCCACATTTTCTGAGTTCACCTCCTCTTTTCCTTATTAAACTTCCTTATTAAATTCTATTCATTTCAATCACGTTCTTACCAATACTCTCAACTTCCTTGCCTACTGTCTCTCCATTTTATCACTTGGCAAAATCCCAATTTTGGCTGACTCCATTTTGCACTTGCATGCAGGTTGCCAAGCACTGCTTGAGAAGATTGTGTAACCTGGCATTCCTCAAGTGGACCCTCCAGGCCTCCTCCTTGTCCTGACATATTCTCTAGTCAGTCTACTTTTCCATCCCCTGTGGAAGGAAGTCAAATCTCTATTCTTTCTAAAGCTCTGAAATCCCTCTCTGTCAGCAGATGAGTTTGCTTCCAACTTTACAGAAAATATAGAAACCATAAAATATCTTTTTCTTGCCAAACTAAAAATACATATGAATCCATAACCATATCTTGTTCTCTATAACTTCTGTTAAGAAGGAAGAGCCATCTCTTCTTCCTCCATCACTCCCACTTTCTCTGGGACTTTGATCTCAATTCTCTTCTTCCTATGTCTTTCCTGTCTGCTGGCTCTTTTCCCATCAGTTTTAAAACACTCAAGTCCTCTCCACCTTAAAAACAAATCAATCAATTACAATGAAAAACGAACTCCTCTTTCCCCTTCATTTTCCTCTCCAAGAATCATCTAATCTTTCCCTCCCAGTTGATGGAAGGATTATTAATTCTGTGTCTACTTCCTCATTTCACCACTCAAACCACAATAGTCTGTTTACTCATCAGAAGCACACAAATGACCTTGTCATTGATGACGATCCCCAATGGGTGCATTGCAGTCTTTTCTTAAGTGGCTTCTCCTAACACAACAAATTCACAGCGGTGAAACCCACTCCTCCCTAGGCTGCAAGGCCTCAGAATCTCCTGAGTTTCCTCCTACACTTCTGGCCACCCTTTCATAGAAAGGCAGTCTTCTCTTAAGTGATGGTATGCTTCAGATTCTTTCTTAGGCCATTTACTCTTTTGATTTTACGTTTGGCTAGGTGACCTCACCTATTCTAATGGCTTCAATTACTATTTATTGCTGATAACTTCCAAATCCATATTTCTATCACTGATATGTTCTCACATGGCTCAGAGACATGACACTCAGATGTCCTGCATGACTGCTAAACTTTCAGGATAACGAAAACTGAACTCAATCTGTCCCTCCTCTGTAAATGGCATCATCCATCACCCAGTTTCTCCAATACTATCAATTCCACCTCCTAAAATACACTTCTTCTTTATTTCTAGAATCATTCTTTCTTTCCACACACCTCCACCTTCATCTAGCCCATCATCATAGTTTTCTTGGCTTACTTATTTTTCCTAACTGGTCACCTACCTTCCGTGCTGATCCCTTCCAATTTCTCCATACTATAGCCAGAGTAAGCTGCAGTTGTACTGTATAGCACAGGGATCTGTGTGTGATTGGGTCACTTTGCTGTACAATAGAACTTGAAGAAACATTGTAAATCAACTATACTTTAATAAAAAAAATCTGTATTCTCATTAGATTATAAGATTCACGAGAATAGGGATCATGCCTATCTTGCTAAACTATCAATTACTACAGCATCCTGTTATACAGTAAAATTCAAGAAATAGTGGGAGAGAGAAATAAATTTGCATCAGTGATTTCATCTAGCATGAAAATAATCCCTAAAGACTTCATAGGGATGCCAGGTCTGGTTTTGCTCTCCATTGCATCCCAGGGTCTAGCACAAGTCTGGCCCACATTTGTTGAATCAATGAGTAAAAATAAAACCAAAGTATGAGATGCTAATGTGCCTTGCAAAATGACATATGAAATGATATACAATTGAAACATGCAAAGAATAAAGCAGTACTATTTCTCATACAGAGAGAACTCTCTAGTTTACAAATGCCACCTCTACCCTACCACTTTTCTCCCTAACCCCTTCCCTCCTTTATTTTTTTCCATAGCAGTTTTCATCTTCAATCAGACTATGAAGTTTACTTATGTATTTTGTGTATTGGTTCTTCCCTGCTAGAAAATAATCTCATAAAAGCAGTAAGTTACATATGTGCTCAATAAATATTATTAAATTAAACTGACTGTACCTGGAACTGTGCTAGATATGTTAAATATTTTATCTTGTCAATCTTTAAAATAAGTCTTGTTAGATCCCTTTATCTCCATTTTAGAGATTTAAAAAAGGAGTCTCATACAAGTTACGACATTCTTTAAGGTATAGAATAATGCTACAGGAGGAAACCAAAAGGAAGATAAACAGAAGCACAAATAAGGAAAAAATACAAGTATATCAGTCATCACAATAAAAGCAAACAGATTAAATTCTCTGGTTTAAAAACAAAAATTATGGACGATTTTTTTAAAGTACAGCAATTTGAGAAAAAAAAAATATATATAGCACTTAAACATAAGGACTCTATACTTCTAGTGCCAGTCAAGATGGAGTAAGCCCATTACAGCCTATATTTCTCACTGATTAAAGCTTAAAAAAAAAAAATTAAAGCAACTACTCTAGAACTTTGCGAAGTTAACAAGCGTAGCAAATTGGAGAGAGTAGGCAAAACCTGAAAAAACATCTAGGTGGAGTAAATTCCCTGGCTTTTTTCCTCTTTTTATCTCTCAGCTTTGACCCAGGGGTTGCCTCACTGTGGAGTTGTGCAAGGAGGACAAACAACAAAAACACTGGCCATACAGCCAGGAAGAGGGGTCCCTGTGAGTTGTGGAGGGTGGGGAAGATCTCTTTGTTTGTTTTTTCTCTTACCCCTCTTTTCTCTCACAGTCCTGCTCCAAGGGTGGCCCCATGGACTAGCACCGCAATGACAGCCTACAACTTTGAGAAAAATAAAGAAACAGAAAACATGTTTCTGGCCAGAGAAACTGAGAAAGGGGACACTGTGGTCTGAAGACTGCAGGGGAATATGTGGTTTGTTTCAATTTTGTCTTTCTTCTCTCTTCTGCTGCTCTTTCTCAAGGGTGGTCCCAGTCACATGAAACTACAAGAAGGAGAGCAAGAAGTTATAACCCCAAGAGAAACTCTTTCTTTCTAGCCAGAGGAGCATGAAAAGAAGCCTCTAGGATCTAGAGAGTGTGGGAGAAAGTAGAGAAAGTTAGAGAAATAGATTCCCTAATTCTGTACACAAACAGATACAAGTCCCAGTTTACTCCCAAGCGATGTATGTCCAGATCAGATCCAAACCAGTATAGGAGAAACACTGTGAAAATGGAACTGCAATTTAAACTATTACTCAAGTCTCAGAGAACCTCTGAGAAGTGCATGCAAAGGAGAAATGCAAAGCAGCACAGCAAATGCCTGGAAACACCACTCACAGAAGATGAGATAGAACTTGCAATCTGACCCTGAATGGGTTGATAGTCTGCTAAAAACAAAGACAAAAGCAAACATGCTTTTCAGGATTTTAACAGAACCCAGAATCTCATGACCTAATAGTCAAGTGACAAAGATATAATCCAAAACTACTTGACACACAAAGAACTAGGAAAATCTGATCAGTCCTCAAGGGGAAAGACAAATGCAAACCTCAGAATGTTCTAAATACTGGAATCATTTAGACAAAAACATTAAAGCGTCTATTGTATTGTAAACATGCTGCATGAGGTAAAGCTAACCACACTTGAGATGAATAAAAAAATAGAAGTTCTCCATGGGTATATATAAAAAATATACAAATGGAAACTTCAAAAAATGTACTATCCGAAATTAAAAATTTATTGGATGAACTCGCTAATAGAATGAAGATGACAAAGGAACAAGTTAGAAAACTTAAATACAGATTAATAGAAATTATCCAATCTGAAGAAGAGAGAAAAAAAGATTAAAAAAATAAATGAACTTGCAGGAACACACAAAAAAGATCCAAGACTATTCATGTCTCCAGGAAAATATCAAGAAGAAGACCACCAACAACTATAGATTAATATCTTCCATAAAAATGAATGCAAAAAATCCTCAATAAAACATTAGCAAATCAAAACCAAAAATATATAAAAAGTATAATAAATCATGACAAATGGGATTTATACTGGAATACAAACCTGGAATACAATTTCAAAAATTAAACAATATTACTCACTGTAATAATGGGCTAAAGAAGAACAATCATATGATCATTTCCATAGATGTATAAAATCTTTCGACAACATTGAGCACCCATTCATATTTTTTTTTAAAAAAAATCTCATCAAGATAAGGAGAAAATTTCCTTAAAGAGCATCTAGAAAAGGGCCCTCCCTACATCTAACATTATACTGAATAGAAAATATAATTAATTATATTTAACAGAAAAATACTGAATGCTTTTTTTTCTAAGACCAGGATAAAGGCAAGGATGTTGGCTATTGTACTAATCTGAGTTCTACAGTAAACCAGAACCACGAGGATGTGTATGTGCGTATGTGTGTGTGTTAGAGAGACAGATATAAGGACAGATTTAGTTCAAGGAACTGGCTCACATGTAGAGGCTTTGGTAAGTCCAAAATCTGCAGGATAGACCAGCAGCCCAGAGATTCATGGGAGAGCTGCACTTAGAGTTCTAGTAAAATTCCTTCTGGCTTGGGGAGGTCAGTCTTTTTCTATTACAGCCTTCAAGTGATCGAATGTGGCCCACACACATTATGGAGGGTAATCTGCTTTATTCAAAGTCTACCCATTTGAATGTTAATCTCAACTAAAAAATACTTTCACAGAAATGTTTAGAATAATGTTTTACGAAATATTTTGGTACCATGGCCTAGCCAAATTGCCATATAAAATTAATCATCACAGCTCTTCTCACCCCTATTCAGCATCATTCTGGAAGTCCCAGCTAGTGCAAAAGGCAAGAGAAAAGAGAAAAAGGCACATGAGTTATAAAAGAAGAAATATAACTGTTTTTTTCCCACAGATAACATAATTATTAATATTGAAAATTTTTCCCAAACTACAACAAAGCTCCTAGAACTAATGAATGAATTTAGCACGGTCTCAGGATATATGGCCAATATGTAAAAATTAATTTTTTTCTAGATGATGTAAATGAACAATAAAATTTGAAATTTAAAGGAATAATAATTATGACAGCATCAAAACCTGAAATATTTAGGCAAAAATGTAAGAAATATATACAGGTTCCACATGCTTAGAATTATAAAACACTAATGAAAGAAAGCAAAGGAATCACACAAAAATGGAGAGTTACACCTTTTTACATACTAGAATACTCATTACTAAGATGTCAATTCTCTGCAAATTTTGATCTATGGATCTAACACAATCCCAATTAAAATTCCAATTTTTGTGGATATTATCAAGCTGATTCCAAAATGTATATGGAAAGGCAAGGGAATAGCTAACACAATTCTGAAAAAGAAAAAGGTTGAGAGACCTACACTCTGATTTTAAGACAATATAAAGCTACAATAAGTACAACAGTGTAGTATTAGTGACAGAATAGAAAAATAGATCAATGGAACAGAAAAGAAAGTCCAAAAATAGATTCACCCATACATGGTCAATTGATTTTTGATAAAAGTGTGAGGCAACTCCATCAAAAAAGAATAGCCTCTTCAACAAATCACACTAGACCAATTGGACATCCACATGTAAAAAACAAAGTAAATCTGAACTCATAACTCATACCTCACTCAAAAATTAACTCAAAATGGATTACAGGCCTAGGTATATTTAAATGTGTTCTATATAAAATGTCTATAAAAAAATCTTTGTGACCTTGGGCTAGGCAATTATTTGATATAATATTAAAGGGATAGTACATTAAAAAATGTTTTCTGATAAACTGGACTTCATATAAGTTTAAAACTTCTGCTCTATGAAAGAATAAAAAGAAGTCACATACTGGGAGTAAGTATCCATTATCACATATCTGGTAAAGGACTTATACCTAGAATATGTAAAGCATCCAAACTCAACAGTAAGAATATAAAGGATTTGGTAAAAAAAATAGGCAAAAGGTTTGAGAAGATATTTTACCAAAGAAAATACAGGAACACCGAACAAACCCATGAAAACATACTCAACACCATTACTCACTAAGTAAATGCAAAATAAAACCACACCAATATTACTATACACTAAATGATAGCTAAAATAAATTAAAAACCTGGCGCTCCCGTCATGGTGCAGTGGTTAATGAATCCAACTAGGAACCATGAGGTTGCGGGTTCGATCCCTGGCCTTGCTCAGTGGGTTAACAATCTGGCGTTGCCGTGAGCTGTGGTGTAGTTGCAGACACGGCTCGGATCCTGCGTTGCTGTGGCTCTGGCATAGGCTGGTGGCTACAGCTCTGATTCGACCCCTAGCCTGGGAACCTCCATATGCTGCAGGAGCGGCCCAAGAAGACAAAATAAATAAATAAATAAATAAAAATAAAAATAAAATAAATTAAAAACCTGATCATTTTATATGCTGGTGAGGATGTGAAGCAACTGAACTCTCAGAAATTGCTGGTGGGAAAGCAAAATGGTTCAGACACTTTGGAAAATGGTCTGGTGTTCTCTTACAAATACTCATCACATGGACTAGTAATCTTACTCCAAAGTATTTATCAAGAGAAACAAAAATTTACATCAACCAAAACCACGTTAATGAATTTTACAGTAGTGTTATTCTTAATCAATAAAAAGTGGCAACGACTCAAAGATCCTTCAGCTGGTAAAGGAATAAATAAAATGTTGTTCATTCATATAATGGAATACCACTCAGCAACAAAAACTATATACAGCATCATAGATAAACTCAAATGCACTGTGTTGAGTGAGAGAAGCCAGGCTTAAAATCCTATATATACTATATAAATCTATATATGACTCTCTGAAAAAGGAAAACAAGAGGACAAGGGTCAGGACAGCAGAAAGGATGAGTACAAGGGGCTGCACCAGGGAATCTGGGGCAGGAGTGAAGGAGCCATCTGTATTATCTTGATTGTAGTGAGTTACATATCTCTAGACATTTGTCAAAATCCATAGAATGTACATCAAAAAAAAAAAGTGTTCTATTTAACAACAACAACAGAAAAAGATAAATAATTAAGTAACAGAGAAAAAATTATCAAATACTACCCAAAAGAAATCTGGTGTTGTTAGGTTAAGCAAAATGATTTTTAGGTAATTTGTCTCAAGGCACAAAACTCGTAAAGGAGAGATTCAGCCTTTAATCTACCTCTTTCTTACTATAAACTCTATGTTGTTTTTAACACATCTCAATGACTCACATAGACTTAATTTACTAATTAAAAAGTTTGAGTCGGGAGTTCCATTGTGGCTCTGTGGCAACAAACCCGACTAGTATCCATGAGGACTCGAGTTTAATCCCTGGCCTCACTCAGTGGTTAAGGATCTGGCATTGCTTGGATGTGGCTGTGGCTGTGGCATAGGCCATGACATAGGCCAGCGGCCACAGGTCCCATTTGACCCCTTCCATATGCCACAGGTGCAGCCCTAAAAAGACAAAAAAAAAAAAAAATTTTTTTGAGACAGTATCTCACAAGCACACAAATTCCATCATGAAATAAATGCAGTTTTCAGGTTTTGAGAAAAATAAATAAATATTCTGCCCCCCTCCAAGTGTTTACTTAATATTGGTGAAACTATTTTTGTTTCACTTGGAGATTTCCTACCCTGTTTTCTTTTCATAATACTAGAAGTCAGCCATTAATACCACCCAAAATTTCAAAATCTCCACCAGACTTCTTTATAAAAAAGAAATCAATATTAACATTTAGAACCGAAGAACCTCTGCAGCCAAGATAGATGATCAGAGGAAGCTGCCTGCTTTTAACTGAAACACATGCAGGAAAACCTAAGGGAAAATTAGCTACATAACCTATCAGTGTGAGCTCAATGTGCACATATACATGAAAACATTTAGAGCATATCATACTCCTTACAGGAAGTTAAAGGTAAATGATCATATTAGGCATATTTCCACCGACAAAATTATGATTTTCAGTTTTCAGGAAAGTCATTGTGAAAAGTCAAGCAAAACAAGAAGGAAATAAGTTTTGCATAAGTTCCCAAATCCCAAGAAACTATGCTAGTACTGTTCCCTTCTGGGAATTTTTTCAATTACAATACAATAGCTGCCTATCCTTAGAATGCTGCAAAATGAGAGAAGAATAACCTTTTAGACCACGGATTCAGGTTGTGGAATCTGTTTTTGGGAGGAAGTTCAAAGGTGAGCTCAAAAACTACAGAAAACAAGTAGAAAATATGTATCCTTATCATACATAGCCTCCTATATTGGTTATTAAATGCAAATCTGGTTTCTTTTCACTCACTTACATATGATCTAATATTAGAGTGCCTATGAATTAAATCTAGAATTTGGCAGGTAAAGTAAATGAAAATCCCAAGAGAAGAGCACTGGATCACAGGCTGAACCTCCTTAATCAACTTTCCCCAGGCCCAGTCCCTCCCTGTATCCCAATTTTCCTCCAAAATATGTGGGGGCTTCTCCTTCCCACTGACAGGACACATAGCATCACACAATAACCATGTCCTGGAGAGAACATTCATACATTAGGAAATGGACTTTACTTCCTTCAAAACACCAGCCCTTAGCAAGAGTGCTCAGGGCACTCAGACTCAGCTGAGGTCAGTCATCTGAACCTCTGAATGTGAACCTGATGTGGGCACACAAATCATTTTATCTACAGACACAGACAGATAGGACATAAAATAAGGGCACTTAAGATTTCCAAACCATCACCTGGAAAGTCACAGCTGTCCTTAAACAAAGCTCCCATTCTGGCTGAAAAGAATTTGGAATGCTTAGGTAGGTCCTGCCAAATTTGTCAGAAGAAGAGAGGAATTTTCTTCCAGTAACATAAGGAACTAAGACCAAAACTAATGTTTGCAAGACAGAGCTGAGGTTGTGCATCAGAAAGACACTTCTCAAGGACCAAGGTTATGGGACCAGAGAAGGTCAACTAGGGTTACACAACAAAGTACTTGAAACCAGGCAGGAATGAGACAAGAGAGAAAGACCACACAGAAGCAAGAAAGAAGGGGTGTCTTTGGCGATTTCCCTGAGCTAACTTGTGTATGCAGATTGGTGAGCTTTATCTAAAGTACAAATAAGTTGAGCTAGTTTAAGGAGCAAGGGAGACACTATTGGCAGCTATAGAAACTTAAGATCCTTAGCTTCCAAAGTTAACTGGCTACACTTTATGATTCTAAAGGAGCTCCAGAAAATAAAGTAGAGGGCCAAAAGTCTGTCCCCTACGAAGTGCCAGGATAGGGAGCTCAATTTGAACACTCTGATCACCTTCCTTCTGGGCCATATCATTAGTTGTTATAAGTTGCCTCAATTTGACAGAATGAACTGTTATATCCAAGGCTGAGGAATCTAAGAACTATTTTTATTCAATTGCCTCGCAAAATAACTTTAGCAGATGCAAAGGTAAGCCTGGCCATACTAATCTCAGTTAAGACCAAAAGGATTGTTTCCTGAGCAACCTGCTGGAACCAATATGGACTTACATATTCCTGATTAAACTCCCTCAAAAGATAGATCTGACATATCCAAAACTCTCCCTGTCAAGGAACAAAGCAATGTTAGTTGTCTAGCTTTAACTTGACAGTCTTTTGAATTATATCTGGCCAATATGTTCTCTAGCTTAGCTCAGACATTTTCAAACATTTTAAAGCAGTGGAAAACTTTTTGCAAATAAAATCTTAAAAGGAACCAAAAATCAGAAGAAAGTGGAGGTGCTTTGACTTCAGTAAGGTGCAGGGCTCCAAAGACCCATCTACCTTACTTGGCTGCTTCCAAATTTGTCCCCTCAACCCCTCGCACACGCCTTCACACATACACACAATAGCCTCAAGAGACCCTCACTCATACATGGGGCTTCCCTAAACCCTGTGTGAAATCCCAGTTAGCTGACACAAAAATTTTAGGAGATTGGAGTATACAAAATGATAATCATTTGATCAAAGCTCCATCAGTAGAAGAAAGACCTAGTTTGAGAAGTCTGTTTCTATATGGTCCACAGCCACAGTGATAGCCATTTTTTTTTAATGATTTTTATTTTTTCCATCAAAGCTGGTCTGTCAGTTTTCTACTGTACAGCAAGGTGACCCAGTCACACATACATATATACATTTTAATGATAGCCATTTTGATCAATGGAGAAAATAGTCAAATTTGTAGTAACTTAAATCAAAATCCAAGGGGAAATATCATTCACATATTCAAGAAACCAGCACTACTGATCATTTAGCCTTTCCCAGTGGTGACACTGGTGTCAAACATGCCTGTGAAGAAATTCAAATAAAATGTGGAAAATAATCACAATTTGTTGATTATTTCTATCTAGGAGATGGACTTTGGAGGATTAAAAGTGATCACTTTACAGGACTCTTAAAAACATTGTCGACTTTAACGTCTGTTTACAATTAATTTGATCATATGACCACCTTCAAAGCAAGGGGGAAGAGGAAAGCTTTAGGAACCTTTAAACAGCTTACCTAAGCAACTTTCCAAGGTCTAAGACATTGACTGTGGATGTCCTTTTGTGGAGTTCCCCACTGGCTGTAGATTAACAAGTCTAAGTTTGAAAAACCTGCCTGAATAGCAGTGTGAGGGTGTAAGGGACAAGCCACTGCATTCTCTGCTAGTAAAGACTACTTGACTAAGGCTGGGAGTGGGAGTGGGGATGGGGAAAAAGCCTGATGGAAAGGAGGATATTGATTAGAGGAAGCTACTTAGACATGTATTCAATTTAACTCCTTTCACCAGCAAATGGTTTATATCACAGAATCCATGCATATTTCCATTCTCTTTTCAATATATGACACACATTTTCTACTCAGGTAAATACCCTGTATGTCCTCTGGCTTTGCCACAATTTCTAGCACAATGCTGAGGACATTTCAGCAATTTGATGAAACAGTTATGTTTTTACTGCACAAACAGTGCAAAATTCTTAGGCATATTTTGCCCATAAATAAAGAACACTTATTTTTAAATTTAGTTAGCCTTGTTGGCTATTCAGTATAATTGAACAAATTATACCTGAACTGTGTTTCCTTACCTTTTAATGATACTGGGAAAGAAGCCTTAATATCCACTTCACTTTCTTAGATCTAGCAATTTTTTTCCTTTATTTTATTTATTTATTTATTTATTTATTTATGTCTTTTTGCCTTTTCTACGGCCGCTCCCACAGCACATAGAGATTCGAAGGCTAGGGGTCTAATTGGAGCCGTAGCCACCGGCCTATGCCAGAGCCACAGCAACGCGGGATCTGAGCCGTGTCTGCAACCTACACCACAGCTCACAGCAACGCCAGATCCTTAACCCACTGAGCGAGGGCAGGGATCGAACCCGCAACCTCATGGTTCCTAGTCAGATTCATTAACCACTGTGCCACGACGGGAACTACATATATCTAGCAATTTTTAAAAATTTATTCTCAGAATTACTTCTTTCTTTAAAAATTTTTAAAAAATCAATTCCAGATGTATTGGAAATGAGACATTTCTATATGTCAGTGTGATGCTGTAGGTTTAGACATAGGCCCAGTAACCACTACAGATTATAAAATGTAACTGCTCATGGTGTAGCCCAGGAAGAAGCACTGTGGAGATGGTTTCTACTTATGGGCTAGATGGGATACTTCTGTTCTTTCAGCCTTAGGACATTCTTTCCCTGATTTGCCAACCTCATCATATTAAAAAAAAAAAATAAGTAAATAAATAAATAACATTAAAAAAAAAAAAAAAAAGACCAGCATGTTGAAATAGCCATCTAAAGCTGAAGGTCTCTCCTGAGGAAGGAGATTCACTACCAGAATTTTTTGAATGCTCTTTGAATGAGAACCACAAAAGACTTTATCTAGTTAACTAAGCTAATATGACCCCTAAGTACTCTGTACTGGCTTTCTTCTCAATATTAGCTACCACTTTGAGCCTGTGAATATACCATTGTAGGAAATTGAAGCCCACCAATTATTCTACGGACCACTGCAGTGCTGTATTTTATTTAATACAGAAATTCTGCCCACTGCTTTTCTTCTTCACAGTATTTACAGGTTAGTGACATTAATAAATTCACATTCTTAGCATCAACTACATGCCAGTCATTATGCTAGGCGCATCACATGCACTAACTCACATAATTCTCACAACAACCCAATGGAGTAGTCCTTTTAACAGTCCCCATATAGAAACTGATTCCCATTAATGTCCCATTTTGCAAAAGAGAAAGGTGAAATGTCAAATAATTTTCCCTCAGTCACACTGCTAATAAGTGGAACATGAGTAAGAACCCAAATGTTTCCGACTTCAGAGCCCAACTCCCAATCTGTTGAAAAAACTATCCTCTGGCCCAGCCATGTAATACTGTATCAGTCAAAGTTCAGTTGCAAAAACCAGAATCTCCTCTGTATAACTGAAGCCCGCACTGGGAGGGCTGAATAAACAAATTCTATGTGACTTTCCAGAAACAATTCCCAAAGCCACCTGGAGAACTAGAGACCATGGGACATAACACCTCTTTTCAGGTCAGGAATCTGCCGTTCTAGAATCTCAATTCCACCCCCTTGATCAGAAACTTGCCTCTACTGTGGCCACCTCCAGGGGTACATCACATTTGCTGCAATTCATACCAGCAAAATGGCTGCCCCATCTGCTGCCTCTTGGCACACCCAGAGCTAGTGCCTGGATGTTGAAGCCGCACAGATAACCTTCACGATCCACAGGACTCCCAACAAAGTATAGCCTCTAGTACTTCTGTCTTCCAAATCCTGCACAAATGCAACCAAAATGATGAACCTAAATCAAATTCAGGCCTGTCTACAAGAGTGAGATGAAGAATTACATTTTAACTTTCCTGTGTCTGCAGTAAAGGAAGGGAACAAGAGAAGGAGAGTGGGGAAACAGCTGTTGAGTTCTAATCCACTACAGCCACTATAAATTCTAAAGATTTCAATGTCCTCCTTCATTAGGGTTGCAAAATTGTGTGTGTCTAGGAAAAGGTCCTGGACTTTTCATCTGATCCTCAAAGAGGTCCATGACCCCAAAATGGATCAGATCTACTTTAACCTACCTTTAATGTGATAACATCATGAGAATATGATATATACTGTGGAAGGAATGAAACCATAGTGGTTAAGAATAGAACTCTCAAACTCACGAGTTCATGAACATGAGTTCAAATTCTGGTTTTGTCACTTAAATAGATGTTTGACTACCAGCATGTTATCTGATGTTCTCATGCTTCAATTCATTTTCTCTAAAATGTAGAGAACAGAATCAGCCTAATATGGGTCTTCAGGAAATTAAGTGAAATAATGTGTAAAGTATTTAAAAGAATACTTGGCACTTTGGAAATGCTTCCTAAGTGGAAGCTATTGTTACTGAAAAACCTTTAGACAAGATAAATTCTAATCTTAAAAGGTTATATAATAGAGTAGCATTCATGCCCCACACTTTTAAATTCATTTCCAATTTCATAGAGCTTTCAGAAGTGAGTACTTGATTTCCTGTAACAGCAAACAGAAAGACAAGCACCCATCTATATGGTGATGACCTGGTTCTACTTAAAGAATACATTAATCTTGCAGCCAATTACTGCCAAGAGGAACAGCTCAAGCACAACTATGCCAAAATCAAATTTGTCAGTTTTAGAAGACATTTTTTAGGACCCAAATGGATGGTATTTTGAAAGTATTTGAAATGCCAACCCCTTTATTGTTTGGAGGGGGGTGTATTAATAGTTACCTCATCCTGGAAGGCCTGCTCCAATACAGTTTTACTCAATCAAAAATCCCACTCGAGTCTTGTTTTCTGGGTGAGGTGGATGACATAACTCCAGCTCACAAAAATCTTGCCATCCATGGAGTTCCCGTCGTGGCGCAGTGGTTAACGAATCCGAATAGGAACCAAGAGGTTGCGGGTTCGGTCCCTGCCCTTGCTCAGTGGGTTAACGATCCGGCGTTGCCGTGAGCTGTGGTGTAGGTTGCAGACGCGGCTCGGATCCCGCGTTGCTGTGGCTCTGGCGTAGGCCGGTGGCTACAGCTCCGATTCAACCCCTAGCCTGGGAACCTCCATATGCCGTGGGAGCGGCCCAAGAAATAGCAACAACAACAACAACAGACAAAAAGACAAAAGACAAAAAAAAAAAAAAAAAAAAAAAAAAAAAAATCTTGCCATCCAAGAGCCTATCTTCCATGTTTATGGAGCAGGACTTCTGTGCTTCCATAGAGTTTTGCTCAATCATTTGTGCAAAATTAATATAGCTTACAAAGAAAAGCCTCAGCCCTGCCCGCAGGCATGCATACAGGCGCTTTTGGACAGCAGAAAGAATGCTCAGTCTTGGCAAGAATGCAAATCAGACCCTTTAATTCAGACCATATATCAACTCCCCCAGTGTCTAAAATGTATGTGCTAATCAAGTGCAAGAAAAACCACATTTGGTTCATAACTTAGGTGTTCACTTGTTGGATACATGGCTCCAATCAGAAGCCTAGCTGACATCAGACTGTAACAAATTAAAAAGAACAATTATGGACAAAGGGTTCTCTAATATACTGATTGTAGGAGGAGTTAGGACATCTTCTCTGAAATTGACAATGGGACTCTCTAACAAAATATTTAAAAATGAATACTTATTGACTCAGAAATTCCACTTCTAAAAATTTATTACAAAGAAATAATCTGACAACTGCATAAATTGTAGGTACAAGCATGTTCACTTAGGAACTGTTTAAAATACAAACAATTGGAAAAGAACTCAATGTCCACAACATAAAACTGGATAAAACAATTATGGTACTTGCTTTAAAATGGAATTCTGTGTAGATACTAAAAGGAAAATTTAGATGTATTTAAATTTATATTTGATTTATATAAATATAAATAAATTTTATATTTATCTGTGGCTCAGTGGTAATGAGTCCAACAAGTATACATGAGGATGTGGGTTCAATCTCTGGCCTTGCTAGGGGTTAAGGATCCAGCATTGCGGTGTAGGTTGCAGATGCAGCTCAGATCCCACATTCCTGTGGCTGTGGAGTACTCCAGCAGCTGTAGCTCTGATTCGACCCCTAGCCTGGGAACTTCCATATGCCATGGGTGAGGCCCTAAAAAGCAAAAAATAAATACATAAATAAATATTGGCATGAAAAGATATCTGTGATGTAAATTTCAAAACCCAAGTGCCTAGTGCTATCCTATTTGTGTTTGTGTATATTTATACATAATATATAAATGTGTGGAGTTCCTGCAGTGGCACAGCAGAAACGAATCCAACTAGGAATCATGAGGTTGCATGTTCAATCCCTGGCCTTGCTCAGTGGGTTCAGGATCTGGCATTGCCACGAGCTGTGATGTAGGTCGCAGACACAGCTCAGATCCTGCGCTGCTGTGGATGTGGTGAAGGCCGGCACGTGTAGCTCCAATTCGACCCCTAGCCTGGGAACCTCCATGTGCTGCAGGTGTGGCCCTAAAAGACAAAAAGAAAAAAAACAATAATATATATGTGTGAATATATATTTAACAATCATATGAAAAAACATATAATGTTTCTAGAAAGCTATGTACTGGAAGGTTAATAGTGGTAATTTATAATGTTTATAAATTTATGTTTCACATGTATTTTATTTATAATGTTTATAGGTTGAATAATTTTTATTTTTCTTTATGCTATTCTATTGTGTGTTTTATTAAAAATTATCAATGTGAATTACTTTTGGTCAGAAAAAATAAGTTATTAAAAAATTTTAAGCTCACATGATAGCACTTTTATTTGAGGACAGTCCAAGATATGTACTGAGATTCATACATTCAGAATCATGCGGAATCTCTAAACTCTTTTTTCTTTGTGTGTTGTTATCAGTATAGGAATAGGCAAACTGAACTTAAAAGACAGGCAGGCAAAATAAGTGAAATAGAGTACAAGCTGATAGGAAGGGGAAGTGACCATGGTTAACTACAGAGCACATACCCAGTCCAAAAAACTCTCCAAGCACTCAAAATATATTTATAGGCTGAATCTGAACAGTAAGCTGCTACTAAGGGCCTTTACAGTGTTAACCTGCACACACAGAATATTGCTATAGCTCTGAAGCACGACTGCAACTGAACATTCCTCCCTTCCCATCTCCTAAAGCTGGATTTAAGTAGTACCTATAAAAGAGATAATTTTTTTCGTATTTGTAAAATTACCTTCATAAAATTTAACATAAGAAAAAAGTTTGTCTTTCTGGATAAACTTGTCTGCTTCCTTCTATAACAGAATGAAACCATGTATTTAATTGGTTTTCCCTTTTTGTTATTTGTGTTCTAGAAAGCTCAGAAATGTCCCTTAGACTAGGTTTTCTGTAAAACTGTCCTCCATCACTTAGTTCTTATTCACATGCTTTTATGTTCACAGTATACGTATTGATATTATATTTAAGTGTACGTATATATACCACTTTAAATATTTCTGAAATTCAGACCGGACAGAGGGAAGTATAAATGAATTAATATACTGAGAAAATAACATCAGCATGCAGTTACCGTAATAACTTGCCTACACCCTTTATATATTTTAGTATTATCTATATTTATGGGCCAAATTTTAAACTATGAAATACAAACCACAGATGTAATATGGGGAATCTGACAGCTGACACGGAAAAGAACCAGGAAAACAACAGGTGAAAAGAGAAGGTGAAGGGGGTAGGAAGTAGAATGAAAAAAGAAAAATGAAATAATTGCATCGTAAAATAGGAATATGCAGCAACCATTGCGCCAAAAATAAGGTGAAACAAATAGCATCTTTCTTAGGAAACTTATACCCTTACAGGCATCTGGAAAAGCCTGTCTGCAGAGTATATCTTCCACCCTTTGGGTCCTGGGCCTGCCCCCTTCTGCTCTCCCAGGCTTGTCTACCTGCCTCTAGCTGCTGCTTTACCACCCACCAATAACCTTTTTCTCAAAAATGGAAATGAGAATATAAATATTCCTCAAACTTGAAGTTTTGGAACTAAGATGTTTATTAAAAATTAAAAATTGATGGTAGGTAATTATCAAAATGAAATGTGCTAAGATGAGTAATATTAAAATTAATTATTAAATATTTTAAATGGTATTTTATTTTCACATTTATAAGCTGCTCCTTTTTTAGTAATAAAAGTTCTATGGATCAATGAAATGCTGGAAAATTCTTTAATGTAAGTCCTTATATTAATCCAGGGTATGTGCTCAGTCAAAAGTTCAACTTTGACGGTAAAAAGCTAAGCAATATTCTACTCAACCAGATAAATAGATGACCAAGAACATTAACTAACTAGTCTCTTCTTTTTATTACCTAGTGAAAAAAATTCCAGTTTAAAGAAATAAAACTCAAATATACCAGAATAATCTGGTTACTTACAGGAAATACATTACTCATTTACTTATGTATCTTAAACTCTTACTTCTTTAAATGATTTTTATTTTTTCCATTATAATTAGTTTACAGTGTTCTATCACTTTTCTACTGTACAGCAAAGTGACCCAGTCTCACACACACACACACACACATTCTTCTTCTCACATTATCATGCTCCATCACAAGTGACTAGATATAGTTCCCAGTGATATACAGCAGGATCGCATAGCTTATCCACTGCAAATGCAATAGTTTGCACCTATTAACCCCAGACTCCCAGTCCATCCCACTCCCTCTCCCTCCCCCTTGGCAACCACAAGTATGTTCACCAAGTCCATGCATTTCTTTTCTGTGGAAAGGTTCATTTGTGCCATATATTAGATTCCAGATATGTGATACCATATAGTATTTGTCTTTCTGACTTATTTCACTTCATATAAGAGTCTCTAGTTCCATCCATGCTACTGTGAATGACGTTATTTTGTTCTTTTTATGGCTAAGCAGTATTCCATTGTGTATATATACCACATCTTAATCCATTCATCTGTTGATGGACATTTAAGTTGTTTCTGAGTCTGGCTATTGTGAATAGTGTTGCAGTGAACATAGGGGTATATGTATCTTTTTCAAGGAAATTTTTGTCTGGATATTAGCCCAGAAGTGGGATTGCTGGGTCATATGGTAGTCCTATATTTAGTTTTCTGAGGTACCTTCAGACTGTTTTCCACAGCGGTTGTACCAATTTACATTCCCACCAACAGCACAGGAGTGTTCCCTTTTCTCCACACTCTCTCCAGCATTTGTTGTTTGTGGACTTATTAATGATGGCCATTCTGACTGGTGTGAGGTGCTATCTCATAGTAGTTTTGATTTGCATTTCTCTAATAATCAGTGATGTTGAGCATTTTTTCATGAGCTTGTTGGCCATCTGTATATCTTCTTTGGAGAAATGTCTATTCAGATCTTTTGTCCACTTTTCAATTGGGTTGTTGGTTTTTTTGCTGTTGAGATGTATAAGTTGTTTGTATATTTTAGGGATTAAGACTTGGCCAGTTGCATCATTTGAAACTATTTTCTACCATTCTGTAGGTTGTCTTTCTTTTTTCTTTTTTTTTTTTTAATGGTTTCCTTTGCTATGCAAAAGCTTGTCAGTTTGATTAGGTCCCACTGGTTTATTTTTGCTTTTATTTCTGTTGCCTTGGGAGACTGACCTAAGAAAACATTTCTAAGGTTGATGTCAGAAAATGTTTTGCCTATGTTCTCTTCTAGGAGTTGATAGTGTCTTGCCTTACATTTAAGTTTTTAAGCTTTAAACTCTCATTAAAATAGAATAAAACAAAACCTCTTGGAAATTAATAACTAAAAGCTAAAGGAGAAAGTAATATTATACTAATGCCTAAATAGCATTTAGTATGAAGTTAAGATTTTCGAAGATACTCCAGGATGGAAAGCCAAAGAAATTCTGAGACAAAAATTAATTTAGTCAAAGGTAATGAGAAAAAATTTTCATACACTTCTTTTTTTTAATGATTTTTATTTTTTCCATCATAGCTGGTTTACAGTGTTCTGTCAGTTTTCTACTGTATAGCAACATGACCTAGTCACACATACATCTGTACATTCCTTAGAAAATCCTATAATTTTTATTTATTTATTTTGATTTTTTTTTGTCTTTTTGCCTTTTCTAGGGCCACACTCATGGCATATGGAGGTTCCCAGGCTAGGAGTCTAATGGGAGCTGTAGCCACCGGCCTACACCAGAGCCACAGCAACTCGGTATCCGAGTTGTGTCTTCGACCTATGCCACAGCTCACGGCCACGCCAGATCCTTAGCCCACTGAGCAAGGCCAGGGATCGAACCTGTAACCTTATTGTTCCTAGTCAGATTTGTTAGCCACTGCGCCACGATGGGAACTCCCATATACTTCTTAATGTAAAGAAAGTCTGAGAAACAAACAAAGCTTATAAAAATATATTTTTTACCTCAAAACAAGAAAAGCACAATAGAGTGTGAGTGACAGAGGATACTTCTGAATTGATAAAAAAATGAATATGGAAAGTCAGTTACTCTGACAATGTATGAAATCCACAGCATCAGCATTCAAAAAATATTAAAAGTCCCAATGCAGGAGTTCCTGGTGTGGCTCAGTAGTAAGGAACCAAACTAGCATCCATGAAGAAACGGGTTCAATCCCCAGCCTTGTTCAGTGGGTTAAGGATCCAGCATTGCTGTGAGCTGTGGTGTAGGTCACAGAGGTGGCTTGGATGCTGCATTGCTGTGATTGTGGTGTAGGCTGGCAGCTACAGCTCCAATTCAACCCCTAGCTGGGCAACTTCCATATGCCATGCGTTCAGCCCTAAAAAGACAAAAAAAAAAAAAAAAAAAAGAGAGAGAGAGAAAGTCCCAGTGCATGTCCAGATCAACAATCTAAAAATACTTACTAACAGGGACAAAGGAAAATATCACTGTTGTCATTGCACTAGGATAACAAAGAAAGTGACCTACAACAATGACTCATATTTCACTCTCCAAAGACAGGGAAGTGTGATGGAATTACCGAATACTTTTAAAACACTGAAGGTTTCTACAAAAAGTCTGCAAGGTAGATACATTTACTGTGGCACTATAAACCTACTCCGGAAGGTGATAAATTAAAGTCCAGAGCGAACACCTAGAAACTCAGAATCAAAAATTAGCAGCAAATTATTGAGAAAATAATCACATGATATCTGCAGTCCAATTTAAACAAAACTCCATCATGGAAGAGCCAGCAATGGAGCTGGCAGTGATTCTGAAGCAGCAGCAGCAGCAGCAATCCATAAAGGCTTCTTAATTTTCTTGTCATTTAAGAATTAAGCCACTTCCAGTTCACACTGATCCTACCAGGTGCACTAAATTGATGTCATTATGAGCCATCAGGAAATACCCACCGAGACCTATACCAACACTGAGGAGTTTGTTAAACAGCTGTGTGTTTTAATTGATTTGTATTATTTAAAATAGGAACAGTTAAAAGTCAGTTATCGGATGTTGTGTAAAAGAGATGCCTAAAGACTCCAGGGAGACTGAGTTCAGAAGAAAGCCAATCACTGGAACTTCACTTGAGTGCTTAGGATTATTACTAGAGGAAGCACAATTAAATCATCAGTTTATCTGCCATCATTACAAATCACCAGGCAACATATCAAGCTTCATTATTTACAAATTCTTAACCAGCAACTTCCTGCATCATTGAGAGTCAAAGACAATCTATTCACCAAAAAGTACCTAAGGAGTTTTATTTTTTGTTGTGCTTTGATTTTGTTTTTTCACCCTGAGAGATTTATCATGGAACTATAATAAAAACTCACTGAAATTAATTATCATACCTTTGCATGTTTTATACATGCTAAAGTCTTCAAAATTAAATCAGTGGTATTTGGAACATGCAAAATGTGTATGCAGCTCCTCCTAGTCCAACTCTCTCACAGTACTTGTGTGGGGTCACATGGGAAGAATAGTCATTGAGTTTCTTTCTACTTCTTTCACCTAATCCCATTCATTCACTAGTACTCAGACAGCCCTCCCCAGACATGTAAAATCAGAAAACAATGTACCTTCAGAATATATCTGAAAGGACACAGGATGTTTTGTATACAACACTCTTTATTAGTCTTCCCACCAAATCTATGTAGATGTTGCCATTATCTCTAATGGAAAAATAAGACACAGAGAGTTTTTGTAATTTGCCCAAGGTCATACAGTGGTGGTGCCCAAAGTTAGCTAAATCTACTCTGGTGCAGCACTTAGATAAAGGCTCTAAAAGGAAGCAAGCCTCCTTGGAAGATAGATGATGCCAAGTCTAGGCAGGAACTGCACAATTTGAATGTGCAACAACTTGTCATATCAAAAAGCAAGAAGCCATCAAAGCTATTTGGGTTGTATCAAAATAAGTTAGAGATAACTCAGAAATGTTTACTGGTCAAAGATGAGATAAATTAAGCATCAGTAAATATAATCATTAGAATGAACTGAAATGCATAAAACATTTACATCCATGATTTATTATCATTAAAAAAAAAACTTTCTTGAGGTACCCCCATACTGTTTCCATAGTAGTTGTACCAATTTACATTCCCACCAACAATGTATGAGGGTTCCCTTTCTCCATACCTTCTCCAGCATTTGTTATTTATAGACTTACTAATGATGGCCATTCTGACCACTTGAAGTGGTACCTTATTGTAGTTTTGATTTGCATTTCTCTAATAATTAGTGATGTTGAGCATTTTTTCATGTGCTTAATGGCCATCTGTGTGCCTTCTTTGGAGAAATGTCTATTCAGTTGCATGATCGCTTTTTAAACTTAGAGGTACCTCAGAAAACTAAATATAGTGTTACCATATGACCCAGCAATCCCACTCCTGGGCATATACCCAGACAAAACTTTCCTTTAAAAAGATAACATACACTCCTATGTTCACTGCAGCACTATTCACAATAGCCAAGACATGGAAACTACCCTAAATGTCCATCAACAGATGAATGGATTAAGAAGATGTGGTATGTAGACACAATGGAGTACTACCTAGCAATAAAAAGAACAAAATAATGCCATCTGCAGCAACAATGGATGGAACTAGAGACTCATACGAAGTGAAGTAAGTCAGAAAGAGAAAGACAAATACCATATGATATCATTTATATCTGGAATCTAATATATGACAAAATGAACCTATATACAGAAAAGAAACAAACTAATGGAGAACAGATTTGTGGTTGTCAAAGGGGAGAGGGAAGGAGTGAGATGGACTGGGAGTTTGGGGTTAATAGATGCAAACTATTGCATTTAGAGTGGATAAGCAATGAAATAGCACAGGGAACTATATCTAGTCACTTGTGATGGAGCATGATAATGTGAGAAAAAGAATACATATATATATATTTATAAAACTGGGTCACTTTTCTGTACAGCAGAAATTGACAGAACATTGTAAATCAACCATAATTAAAAAAATTTAAAAACTTTCTTGGTTACCTCTGGAGGATGCTAGAGAAACAACTCATCATCTTGAAAGCTAGAACATAAAGAGAAAGAATCAAGCATTTATCCTGCCTTGTGTGTAGAAAGTACACCTCAAGTAACTAAGCTAGTGTGGGAAACTGTAGTAGTTCAGCTAATAAATAACGAATGATATAACTAGAACATCACGATTTTGCAAATCCTATAATGAATTAATGGGCTAGGCAATAATCATCAATTGCTGCTAACATCACACAAAAAAGTGATAACCAAATATTATATGCCTCCTCATAAAAGTATTCAGAATCACTGATAAAGTATTCTTGCCATAAAAAAAAAAAAAAACTAAATCTGATCGAGCTTCCAGATCTGAGCGTACATAAAAAATAGGGAGGGTGTTCCCCTCGTGGTGCAGTGGTTAACGAATCTGACTAGGAACCATGAGGTTGCGAGGTTTGATCCCTGGCCTCGCTCAGTGGGTTAAGGATCTTGCGTTGCCCTGACCTGTGGTGTAGGTCACAGACGTGGCTCACGGCTCGGATCCCGCGTTGCTGTGGCTGTGGCATAGGCCGGCGGCTACAGCTCCGATTAGACCCCTAGCCTAGCAACTTCCACATGCCACCGGTGCGGCACTAGAAAAGACAAAAAAAAAAAAAAAAAAAAAAAAAAAAGGGAGGAACACAGTAAATACTACAAAGATATAATTAAGGGGAAAAAAAAATCCAGGCTGCATATGCTGCAAATACAAACGACCATTTTTTTTTAACAAAACCTATGAGGAAAAGAGAGAGGAAGGAAAGAGAATCTTAGTTTCAAAAGTCTTAAGAGACATTAACCATTTTGTATAAACCTTATTTGGATCCTGATTCAAAGAAGCTATATTTAAAAACAAAAAAAGCAGAGTTCCTGTCGTGGAGCAGTGGTTAACGAATCCAACTAGGAACCATGAGGTTGCGAGGTTTGATCCCTGGCCTTGCTCAGTAGGTTAAAGAATCCGGCATTGCCATTGCCGTGAGCTGTGGTGTAGGTTGCAGACACGGCTCGGGTCCCACGTTGCTGTGGCTCTGGTGTAGGCTGGTGGCTACAGCTCTGATTAGACCTCTAGCCTGGGAAACTCCATATGCCGCAGGAGCGGCCCAAGAAATGGCAAAAAGACCAAAATAAATAAATAAATAAATAAATAAATAAATAAAGCAAGGAAGGGTGGGAGGAAGAAACAACTGGAGAAACTTAAGCACATGCTTATTTAATGATATTAAGAAATTATTAACAACTTTAGTTGTGCTAGTACAATTGTGGTTATGCTTTTAAAAGAATCCTTACCTTTTAAAAATAAATTTTGAGATAAATGTGGATTCACAAGCAGTTGAAAGAAATGATACAAAGAGATCACTCATACCCTTCACTCAGGTCCCCCCAATGGTAACATCTTGCAAAACTATAGTACATTATCACAACCAAGATACGGACATGGACATCGATGCAGTCAGATACAGAATCTTTCCATTGCCACAAGGTTCCCTAGTTGCCTTTTATAACCACGCTCACTTCCCTCTCACCCATAACCCCCTTCTAATCTCTGATAACTGTAATTTATTCTCCAATCTATAATTTTTTTATTTCCTGTTAGATAGGAGTTCTGCTATGGTGCAGTGGGTTAAGAATCCGAATACAGCATCTGGGGTTGCAACTGAGGCTGGGATTCAATCCCTGGCCCAGGAACTTCTATATTCCATGGGTGCAGCCATTTAAAAAAAAAAAAAAAGTCAAATAAATGGGATCATATACTATGTAACTTTTGGGGGCTGACTTTTTGCACTAACTAATTCTCTGGAAATTCATCCAGGTTGCCAAGTGTTTCAATAGTTGGGCGCTTTGTATTGCTGAGTAGTATCCGTGGTAAGGATGTACCGGTTTGTTTAACCATCCACTCTGTGGACTTCAGAGTTGTTTCCATGTGGGCTCTTACTATTAAAGCTGCTATAATCATTTGTGTAGAGCCCTTGTCTTTTAGAGATATGTACTTAAATATTTATGGATAATATCTTGTCTAGGATTTGCTACCAAAAAATTACAGATTGGGTGAGATACCAAACTAACCTTGGTCAAAGTTTGTAAGTGAATTATACTATTATTTCAACTTTTGTAGATGTTTATAATTTCCATAATATAATTTTTTAAAAAGGAAGACAGTAAGGAAAAATTACTTATCTGACCCCTACAGACTCACATACATAAACACACATATCTTCAAGCAAAATTGAAGATATGATTTCTTATCTTCTGATTTTATAGCCCATGTCAAGATTACAGGAATTCTTTACCTAAAACATACAGCTCACACCTTCCCATCATCATTGTTATAACATTTGCTGCACCAATTTAGGCAGATCCAACCTAGGCATCTGTTCACTTTCTTCTGGAAGTTCTTCATTAGGCTGCACAGCTGATATGATACATAGGTCCGTAATATCGGACAAAAGCAGGTAAGTAATCACCATAATCAAATGTATGAGATTCATGAGTGGCTTGTCTTCAAAAGAGAGGGTTCATGTCTGACATGAATAGGTCCTTATCATCAAGACAAATGCTGAGAGAACAGAAGTGTGATTACTAAAGATGAAGAGCAACAAACTATATGAGCACAATCAAGCCTGAAAATGAAGTGAAATGCATTTTACATTATGCAAAGGCTGCTTTTGTTTTTAAGCAACTCTGGAGGACAGGATATTATTATCATGTTCGGTCTGCAAGCTAATGGTTCTTTAGTATAATTCTGTGAAACAGTGTCTCCTATTTGGTGCCACCAATATTCTATCAGCTCATTTCGCCCAGTGCTGTATCACACCCTCCCCTTCACAGCACTGAGGACACCCTTTTTTCCTTCCACATAGGGCCTTACAAAAATGAGGACATACTCTCTCAAAGATCTCAAGTGAATAAGAGGATGTAAATACCAACCCATTAACTACACTGGGATTAAAAGCTAAGTCCTCCAAAGTAAACATTCATAATGACTTTCAAATACCAAGGTAGTACAGTGGCACCAAATGCATTTCCCTTGCTAGGTCTTCAGTGCCTAGACACACACTGTGATGAGCAACTCTAATGCTTAAATAATGTATGTTATCAAAAGTAGAGATACCTGTCCACAGATCAATACCAATAAGACAAATCCCCAAAGAACACCTAAATGTTACAGTTACGTTTACTTTGCTCCTATCAAATATCTCTCCCAGTAAGTGGGCCTCATACTTGGTATTGAGACATTAATGCTTCTTATGATAGGATTTGATCATTAATACCATACTCTGACAAGTAGGAAAAAGATGGTTCACCACCAGGCTGTCAGTGTAATGATTAAATGCCTGTATATAAACTGAAAGACATTAGTCAATTCCATTAAAAACTATCAACATACAGATTGGTTCATGTGGTTGGTTTAATGAGTTAGAAATTCTATCAATGGAACCAAATCTATTGGCAACATAATTAGGAAACTAAGAAAATACGGTTGAGTTCAAAATTTTGTTCATATGTCATATGTCAGAACAAAAACATGTAGAATTAAAACCCACAATGACATAGACCACCAAGGATTGTGCTATAGGTTTGCACTGAGGAGATTAATAATAGGGCTGCCAGTGACAGAAAAAAAAAGAAAAAGAAAAAGAGAATCGGGCTCAGGTGCAAAATGCAGAATGTAATTGAGAAGGACCAGAGAAAAAAGACAAAGTTGAATACATATATTTTTGGATGCTTCCTCCCTCTATCCTTTGCTATCTTCCTTGACTCTCACAACCAAAACATTTTCTTGGTCCTGTAGATTCTGACTCTACAGTACATATTTTTGGACAGTTTGTGGTCACTGACAAGACAATGGAAGTTGAAACACATAGTGCTCACCCTGACATATTTAAAGGTTAATCTAAAACACTTTGCATAAAATAAAATGCTCTTGCCAAAAATCTTTATGATGAATTTTCACATATATCTCATTATATTATCCTTCTTCACAGCAACCACTCATGCCTGGGCTGCAGAACTGGGATTTTTAAAGCGGGCCGTTTTTGTGAGCTGAAGTGGTTTCCGAGAAAGGAACATGTAAAAGGCTGAAGAAGAAATATGAAGATAGAACAAAGGTAACAGGGAAAGCATTAAACCTGGAAAGAATTCCAAGAAACTGCAACAAGATGGTTCAGGGAGATGAATAGCCATGTTTGGCAGAAGCTGAGATTGTTAGTATGGAGGTGTAGGAGCTAAGCTTAAAGGAGCAGGTTGGATTCAGGGAATGGTACCCAGTGAAACTCAGGAGAGGCATTTAGACCACATGCCATCGGCCCTAGGAGAGCTACTGTGGGTTTACACATGGGTAAGATAAGTACAGTGTGGTTAGGAAGATGTGACTATGGGAAGGGACAGGGAGGAAAGAAGCAGAAGGTCAAAGGCAGGAGGATTTACTAATTGTTCTAGGTGAGATGACAGGGCTTGACCAAGGAAGGTGACAGTGGGAAGGGAAAGAAGAGGATTAATTTGAGGGGCAGTGTGAAAGATACATACACTTAAACCTAGTTTTGTCCTCAATTAAAACTTAAAAAATGGTCATTTGCAGTCATTGTCAAAGAACTACTTATGAGATGCTAAGATGCTTAAGTTGATTGGGAGGTAAACTGTCATATTATGATCAAACACATAAGAGGGCATAAAAATTCTAATGGCTGATAAAGTCATTTTAAAAGGAAGCTTTGATTAAACTTAACAGAGCATGGGAAAAAACAAAATTTTTTATATAAGTAAAAATTATTTTTAAAGAGAGTATGATTGGTTGCAAGGTGATAAGTATTTTTAAATTTCTAAAATAATTAACTGCTGATTTTATCAAGGCAGTAATAATGACATATGATTGACAAATCTTTTTTTCTCTACTTTTTAAAATCTACTCTTTATATCTACTTTTACAAATCTATTTTCTCAACTTTTTTCAGATCACTATTACAAACCCATTATCAATCAAAAGTTATTATTATTATTTTTTTTGCAAATGCACCTATGAGTCAAACTCTGAGGCATTATAGGTGACACAAGCTAAATCATCTATTTCTTGGTGTATGCAATGAAAAAGACACAGACTTTTTTTTTTTTTTTTTTTTTTTGGTGGCACCCGCAGCATGCAAAAGTTCCCAGGCCAGGGATCAAACCCATGCCACAGCAGTGACCTGAGCCACAGCAGTGACACCATCAGACCGTTAACTGCTAGGCCACCATGAAACTCCACAACATTAATTTTATTTAATTATGAAATTATGCCAACTTGTAAAAAGCACTATGAAAGAAAATCATAGGGTGCTATGAGGCCTTATAACAGAGACTAAACCAAGCCTGGGTCAAGGAAGATGTTTTAAAGGAAACTGTCTGAACTGAAATCTGTAAAGAAATAAGGAAATGAAATAAGAAAAGGAGTTCCCATTGTGGTGCAGCAGAAACGAATTCAACTAGGAAATATGAGGTTGTGGGTTTGATCCCTGTCTTCGCTCAGTAGGTTAAGGATCTGGCATTGCTGCGAGCTGTGGTTACAGACGCCGCTCGGATCTGGTGTTGCTGTGGCTGTGCTATTGGCTGGCGGCTACAGCTCAGATTAGACCCCAAGCGTGGGAACTTCCATATGACACAGGTGTGGCACTAAAAAGAAAAAAAAGAAAAGATGAGCAGAAGGGAAGAATCACATATACTACAATGAAAATACTCTCCAACCTGTTGGGTAATTGTGTCCCATGGTCCCTGCAGCAGCCGTGTCTTATAGCACTCATGAACTCTTTCCCATAGGTCCTTCAGAGCTAAAGGTTTTCCATCTGTGAAATTGTATGATAGAGAAATTGTCAGTTAGTAATCCACTTGACAAGTGGTGCTTGGTATCTATCTAAAACTGCTAAAATAATATTTTGATTTTTTAAAAAATCTATACTAGTACACTTACTGTATCAGAAGAGCACTCTATGAAATACTATTTTCTTCCTAAGGGAAATTTAAACATTCAAACTTCTCTCCTTTGTAACCATGTAGCAATTAAATTATCTGTTCATTTATTGCCTCTAGGAATTTTAGAAAACAAATAAGACCCAAATGTATTTTAGAGAGAACTGATATATGGAAATACCAGCAAAGGACCAAGTAAACAGACTCACATATTCACAAAGGTATACTATGGATACCTCTGAAGTCTTAATACTTCCTCTAATCTTTAAATCAAAGACCATACATATGCTTCTTTTACCCTCTTATCAACTGAATATCTGTAACGTTCAAATCAGTCTGTTGGGTACCATCGGGAATAGTTTTTGTGAACAGCTTATATCAGTGAGCACTATGTCAGGCACACAATAAGAGTTCAATATATATTAGACATATCTTCCTATCCCCCATTGCAACATTCCAGTTATTCTCATACCTGAAAGCTAAACGATTCATTTATAGACTATCATTTCTTAGAATTTTCTCATGTTTCTATACCATATGAATTGTGTTTGAAACAGTAATATATTACTACCATAGACAGGGCATTTCTCATGTTTGACCTGAAAAGTTGAACTTTTCCTCAACCTTTATTTTCAATAAATAGCAATAGAATATTTTGATATATTTTCAATAAGTATCTTCATCTTGGCATTTATCTGGCGGCAGGAGACCATTATCTTGTGATAAATAGTTTTATTCTACTGACATTTCCATGTCTGTAAAATGAACAAGATTTATTCATCCAATTAACATTTGAATGTCATGTTTAGCTAGAAGTTAAAAACAAGCTGCCTTCAGTATCTGTGTTATATTGTTTTCTGAACACATTTACAGAGTAGGGCCAAACTTTGCTCTTAAGATAAGCACTACACATTTTCAAAATATGCATGAGCGTGTGTGTTGGGGGGGTGTGGGCACGCACGCATGTGTTGCTGTTGGAAGAGGGAAAGATATCTCAGGTCAGTGTTAAATAGCAAACCAAACAATCAAATTATTAAGAGGTGTCATGCTTTTAAAATAATGTCCAGATATCAAAGTTAAAAGAAATCAAGTTGTAGGATAATAAATTGTTACATCTGGTATAATTACTAATTTTATACATAAAGTAACTAAGGTCTTGGGAAATACACATCTATCAAAATTACGCAGCCAGTTCATGACTGAACCGGAGCCAGACTCAGATCTCAGGGCTCACAATCCAGTGCTCCCACTGCTATTCCATGCTGCCTCTGAGGACAAAGACCGCATCCATTCTTTCATCACTGCAGCCTTGTTGTGTAGTTCTACGCCTCACTCACACACTGCAAATGCTTTACCTGATGAGCAATATCTTTGAAATCATGATTTACACAATCGACATAAAAAATGTATTTATAATGTGACTCTAATTACTCCAAAACCAAAATGGAGCCTTCAGATAGCCCACGGTAATCACTGAAGTAAGACAGTCAAAATATTTTTAAAATCATATCATAAAAAGAGAGATTAAATATGGCAGAAACATGGAGAATTTTGAATCTATCTATTTATGAAGACTGAAGACCCCAAACTTTAATTTAAAATTAAAATGTGGGCAGAAACAAATACTTGGTTAAACCCATGAAACACATTATTATGTGCCTTCATGTTCAGTTGAAGTTATCTTCAATCAAGAACTTTAAGCCCTGTTTAGAGGGTCTACTTTTTCTGTATGGCCTCAGTCAGAGGAGACATAAGCATACTCAATCAACAACTCCCTAGTTTCAGACCCAAGATATTCGATAGCACCAATTTCAACATGCTTAGAAATCTCATTAATCACACTGCAGCTGAGAAGCTCAGTAAAATCTCTTGCATACTTGAAAAATTGAAGTAGAAGCCAAAATGATTTCAGCTGCAACCTACAAAGTGAGAGTGGTAAATTAAGGCCATCTATTTAACTAGTGTTTATTGAGTCCCTACTATGTGCCTCTATCACCTGGAATGATAATACACATTTGAGCTAAAGGAATATTCTGTCAGCAGCCTAAAATGTCAATGACAAAAGAGGAAGAGACATCGGATGAAAAATAGAATAATTAAAAAGTACAATCTTTAGCAACTGCCAGTAGCATTTAATTTAACATTTTCATATAAAATCTCTCAATTGAATAATAACCTACATGTCAAGTAATCTATATATTACTCAAAATGTGCAGCTTTCTAAATTAAATTTCTCAGGGCTATTAGTTTTCATGAATCAAATAACAGCATGAGATATTTCACTAGCACTACCTAACTCTAGTGCAAGCGTGCTGAAGTCACCTTTATCCTATGGTGCATACTTTCACTAAAATTTCATAACTCCTAAAATGAAGATTAGTGAGAGCATAAATTATTTAGAGTAAATTTAAGAGTAATGTTCTGAATGTGATCCCTAGAAATAAAAAGGAAAGGGTAGATTTTTCACAGGGAAATATGTCATTATTCAATATATTGTCTTCAAGAAAGCCTTGAAGGCTATAAAAATTCATGTCATACTCCACAGTAAGGCAGAGATGATGCTCCATCAAAGGGGAAAATGCATTTTTGCTTCAGTGAGAAAATTGTGATATGAAATGAGTGTTAATTGTTCATGTACATTCATAGCAGCTACTGTTCTGGTTAGCTCTGTAATTTTTATTTATCCCTACATACATTTTCTCACAGTTAGTCTTTATTAATCTCAAGAAATCCAAATGAAAATTCCAAAAATATAGACTATGGCAAATTTCCTTTAACATTTCTTAAATTCTGGTTACTGGGCATCATGTAGTAAAAATGGGCTAAAGACTTGGAGTCTCAACTCTTTAGTTTTCTACATACCCCTGAATAAATAAATCATTTAACCCTTCTGAGCACTCAGCTTTTATGTCTGTACATAAGGATAATAACAGTTCCTATCTTACAATGTTATTGTGAGCATCAAGATACAGAACTCAGCTAGCATTACTGAAAGGTACTAACTATATGCCAAGTCCCACTTTATAGATTAGCTCAAAGCTCTATGAAGCAGAGTTTATTATCATTATCTGAAAAATTTTTAGATGGTAAAACAAAGAGTTCAATGATTTATGCAGGATCTGATAGTTATTTTTTATTTTTTTATTTTTTATCTTTTGACTGTGCCCGCAACATGTGTAAATTCCCAGGCCAGGGACAGAACCCACACCACAGCAGCGACCAGAGCTGCTGCAGTGACAACGCTGAATCCTTACCTTGCCGTGCCACAAAATAACTCCTTTTTATCATTACTAGGGTTTTTGTTTTTGTTTTTTGTTTGTTTGTTTGTTTGTGGGGCCCGTGGCTTGGGGAAGTTTCCAGGCCAGGGATCAAACCTGCGCCACAGTAGCAACAAGAGCCATAGCAGTAACAATGCCAGATTCTTAACCAACTGAGTCCCAAGGGAACTCCAAGGTAACACAGTTAGTAAGCAGAAGTAGGAATCAGAACTAAGTCTTTCCAATCATAAACAAAATGAAAAAACTACAGACTGGGGGAAAATGTTTGCAAACTTCGCACCCAAAATGGGCCTAATTTCCAAAACATACAAACAGCTCATACAACTCAGTAACAACAACAATAGAAATATAAAAAAATAGGCAGAAAACCTAAATAGACATTACTCTGAAGAAAACCTACAGATGACCAACAGGCACATGAAAAGACGTTCAGCATCGGTAACCATCAGAGAAATGCAAATCAAAACCACAATGAGGTATCACCTCACACTGGTCAGAATGGCCATTGTTAAAAAGGCTACAGATAATAAATTCTGGAGAGGGTGTGGAGAAAAGGGAACCCCATCCCCACATTATTGGTGGGAATGTAAACTGGTGCAGCCACTAAGGAAAAGAGTATGGAGATTCCTTTTAAAAAAAAAACCTAAAAACAAAACTACCATATGATAAAGCAATACCACTCCTGGGCATGTATCCTGAGAAAATTCTAATTTGAAAAGATATATGCACCCCAATGTTTATATAGGCTCTATTTACAAAAGCCAAGACATGAAAGCAACATAAATGTTTATCATTGACAGATGAATAAAGAAGATGTAATATATATACATATATTAGAATACTACTCATCCACAAAAAAGAATGAAATAATGTCACTTGCAGCAACATGAATTCGATTATCATACTAAGTGAAGCAAGTCAGACCAAGAAAGTATCATCCGATATCACTTACTCATGGAATCTAAAAATCTAACACAATTGAACTTATGAAACAGAAACAGACTTACAGATATAGAAAACAAATTTACAGTAACCTAAGGGAAAAAGCAGGGGGAGTGTTAAATTAGGAGTTTAGGATTAGCAGATGCAAGCTACTATATAAAAAACAGATAAACAAGGTCCTACTGTATAGCAATCGGAACTATATTCAATATCTTATAAAAACTATAATGAAAAAGAATATGAAAGAGTATTTATATGTATAACTATATACATATATAGTTATATATACATGTATAACTGAATCACTTTGCTATACACCTGAACCTAACAGAACACTGTAAATCAACTATATTTCAATAATAATAAAAAACAAGAACTAAGGCTTTCTAGCTGCAGATCTTGTACTTTTACTACTATACTGTCTCTGTACCCAGGAGCTCTTTGTAAACTATGACGTGATACACACATATTAGTTGTTGTGTTGTTTGTTGTCACTAGCAGTCTCCACCAGCATTGCCTAACCTAGGAGTATCCGGAATTTTGCTTTTCCTATGTTTCCTAGTGGGCTAGGCCTACCTTTTCCCTTATCGCTGCCAAGGCCTCTCTTGATCTCTCCAGCTCAAGGTAATCTCTGCCCTCTGAGCCCTGGTGGCCATTTCTGCCTGCCTCCCCAGCTTTATTAGGATATAATGGATACATGGAATTATGTAAATTTAAGGTATACAACATGACAATTTAACACATCCATCCCCTCACATGCTTACCATTTGTGTGTGTGTGTGTGTGTGTGTGTGTGAGCATGTGTGTGATTAGAACATTTAAAATCTACTCTTAGTAACTTTTGAGAATACAATAAAGTATTGTTAACTATAGTCTCCATGCTGTACATTAGATCTTATATCTGAAAATCTGTACCCTTTAATCAGTATGTCCTCATTTCCCCATCTCCCAACCCCTATCAACCATTAGCCTACTCTGCCTAGTGGCATTAACCTACTCTGCTTAGTGGCATTTTGTTTGTTTGTTTTTTGCTTTTTAAGGCCACGTCTGTGGCACATCGAAGTTTCCAGAATAGGGGTCAAATCAGAGCTGCAACTGCCTGCCTACAGCACAGCAACACAAGATCCAAGCCGCATCTGCAACCTATGCCACACTTGCAACAACGCCAGGTCCTTAGCCTAAAAAGCAAAGCTGAGAATTGAACCTGCATCCTCATGGATCCTAGTCGGGTTCTTAACCCGCTGAGCGGCAACAGGAACTCCCCTGCTAGCAATTTTTACCTCTCTCCCGGCCCTTAATATATTCTACTTGTTACAGTGAATTTCAAACCTGCTTTGTTTCCCCCAGTAGACAGCAAATTCCTTGCGGGGATCAACCACCTCTGATTCCTTTATTCATCTCTGCATTCCAGAAACATTTTCATGCCCTGTGTATAAATATTTTCCAATGAGTGGATAGATGGATGTTCAGCATTATTTCTAGAGCAATTAGCACAGCTATTACTAGGAATAAAGACTGAACAATCATGATTAAAAATTCATTGATTAAATGCTTCTCATTTATGGAAAAAACCCTCATACTTACATAAATCTATAGTTTTAAGTAGATGAAGGTATAGTGGATACTTGATTTTTCAATATTCAAACAAAGTTCCTATTCAGCAGATAAGTTCCAAAATAAGTAGAAAGCAGAGAGTTTCATTTTGTACCACTAAAGCAAAAGAGAGGCAGACACATCCCCTCATCTTATCATTCGTGCCTTCAGTTGACCTAAAATGCACCCTTCCACTAAATCCTCTTCTGCTTATCACGGTCAGGTTCAATTATCTGCAACAAAGTGTACTTAACTAACAAAGGCCAGACGAACATTTTATACATCTTGCTTAATATTTATCAATTTTCAAAATTATCAGCCCCAGTTGTTAAAATGTCATATATTTGTCTAGGATTTTTGAGTGGAAAATAAATGTAAAACATCTTTCAATTACATTTGAGAAAGTTAGTGTATGCTGCAATTCATTTTTATGAAAATACGCCCAACAACACAAAGAGGAGTAATTTAGGGTCACCTTAAACTGTCCACACACTGTGTTAAGAACTTATAATGCAAGCAATAGTATAACCTTTCATTTAAGTTAAACACTTAACCTAGCAGAAGTACACACAAGACCTTCTTGAAGAACCTTTGAATCAGAAAATGTCCCAAGGGAAGCAACATTGGGTCTGCAATATCCCCACAACTATTCATCAGAACTCCAAAGACCATATCACCATATAAATACCTACAACATTAGGTCTGCTGGTTCTACTGCAGAATACGCTCTACTTTTAATCCTATCCAAAGTGCTCTGATGTTTTGATTCCAACCTCCTACTTTAGCACAAGAGTACTCAGCATTTTGGGCTCCTGGCTCTCTTCAAACTTCAGTTCCCTCAGAACATGGACCTGTTAACATCTGTAGCAGCACCCTGAGACCATCTATCCAGCTTGAGCTTCTTCCCATGGAGAATGCGGTCTCCACCTTCTCGGCATAGCACTTAACACGTGGACATGAGAAACTCTGTTGTGATGACTTTAAAGAAGGAGAAAACCAAAATACGAGTTTCAAGTTAGGCAGCTATTTTCCTCAGCATATTTTTTAAACAGGCTACTGAGTTTTTGCGCTGTGTATTCAGTAGGCACTCATATATGTTTTACTGGATGTTACAAACAGGGCTTGTTTTGCCAAGAGTAAGCAAAGAAATGTTTCTTCCTTATGAACCACAATACAACACTTACTTGTCCAGGAAGGCTAAGGTAGAGTCTCTCGCAAGTAAGAAAATAAGTTTTTCTGCCTTTTCTTATCTTTTCCTTGCCTCTAAATTCATGTAAAATCTGTTGCTTTTTGTGTATGTGATGCTTTATGTTAACATGGGTTAGAATAAACCCTCTAGCTAATTAGCTGTCCCTGTAGTTTTGTTTCACCTTTTCTTCAATACATTTTAAAATTAGTGCTTGATTTTTCAATAGGATTCTATCCCATCATGTGTTCAAACCCAGTATCCTATTTCTACTCTAGTTCCCCATGTTTTAAACACTTACTTGGTTCAATGAATAATTCTCATTAAACTACCTCTTTTAGGAGTTCCCACCATGCACAGTGGGTTAAGGATCCAACTGCAATGGCTTTGGTCTCGGTGGAGGTACAAGTTCTATCCTTAGCCCAGGAATTTCCATATGCCAAGGGTGCAGCCAAAAAAGTTTCCTTTATTATTTAAAGTGTTCCGTTTGAATTTCTTGCTTGCTTGCCTTTTTTTTTTTTTTTTTTTTTCCTTTTTGGGCCACACCTGCAGCACCCAGAATTTCCCAGGGTAGGGGTTGAATCAGAGATGCAGCTGCCAGCTTACAACACAGCCACAGCAATGCAGGATCCAAGCTGCGTCTGTGACCTACACCACAGCTCACGGCAACGCTAGATCCTTCTTTTGTCTTTTTTTAATTTTTTTGCCATTTCTTGGGCCATTCCCTGGGCCTATGGAGGTTCCCAGACTAGGGGTCTAATCGGAGCTGCAGCCACTGGCCTACGCCAGAGCCCCAGCAAGGCAGCATCCGAGCCTCGTCTGCGACCTACACCACAGCTCACGGCAACTCCAGATCCTTAACTCACTGAGCAAGGCCAGGGATCGAACCCGCAACCTCATGGTTCCTAGTGGGATTCGTTAACCACTGAGCCATGACGGGAACTCCCAATGCTAGATCCTTAACCCACTGACCAAGGCCAGGGATTGAACCCGAGTCCTCACGGATACTAGTCAGGTTTGTAACCCTCTGAGCCACAATGGGAACTTCTATGAATATATTTATATTAGTTAAATAATTTTTCATTATTTTTCTGAATAACTTTCACAGTCTGCTCTTCAAATTTCAACCCCTAAAAATCTTTTTTTAGTGCATCAAAACTCATGTTCCATTGCATTATTATGACTTTGCTAGACTTATTATTTATGTAAACATAAGTGGCATATATGAACTTAAGATCTGCTACAATCAAATAAGATTCTAAATTATCTGCCAAATCATTATCTAATTCCCGCTCATTATAATAATTAACTAAAATTATTTTTGCCTTAATCTTTAAGTACCTCTCTAATCTACCTTTCTTTCCTTTTTAACACACCACCTTAACTCTCACTGTACTGGGAATGGTGATTTTTCCCTGAAAATATGTTCTTTCCACTTCATTCTCTCTAAGAGACTATTATTAAAAAAAAAAAAAAAATTCTAACTACTCCAACTCCAAAAAAAGCCACATTCCTCTTCCTAAAATTTCATTCTTCATAATTTCTTCCCATCCCTCATTAATTTTCTTTCTGTTTTACTCTATCAAAACTCCTACTCTAGGAAATCCTTCCCTTGATCCCCATTCACTTTCACTCAATCTCTTTCACTCTTTGATTATATCCTCCGACTCCATCCCACTCCTTATCTCTTCCATAATTTGACTTCAATGTATCTTTCCAGCCATTTCTTCCACAATTTGTAGTGGAGGAAGACTACCCCAAGCTTCTTCCTCCTCCTCCCTGATGATGTACACACTACTCTAATTCCAATCTTTTCATTGTTCTTCCTTTGAGCTGGCCTTTACCTTGGTCTAGTTATGCTGCCTTTGTGAGGGAATTATTCTTTGGCTATTTATTTTGCCCTGTTCCTCCATGAACATTGGTCAGATGTAAAACAAGCGGATAAATCTTCTGCATGAAATATCTGGGCTATATTTTTAATTCTTTACTCTTACTCCCTGCGTCAATAATAGAATGGATCTCCAGAAAGAACAGACATTCAGTTGCTGAAATGAAGAAATGTTTCCTACCTTATTCAAAAGCAGCCCTTCTGACTAATTAAAGAAATATGTCAAAACGGTCCCCAAGAAGAACCCATATGTCAGCACCAAGAATTAAATATTTTGAAAATGAGAAGAACCACTTGGTCTATTTTTCAATAGAGACTGAGAGCAAAGGAAAGGAAGAGAGACGGGGATAAAAATCAGAATTCAAGCTGAAATAAATACAGAAATCTCTGGTTGTAAATGAAGGGGAAAACTAGGTAAGTTTAAGACTCTGGTAAAGCCCAAAGCCATTATGTATATGCCTAAGGTTTATATTATATTTCTAACAGTTTCCATCAGCTTTTGACCAAAGCAAAGCCCCTAAAAGGGAAAAATGGGACATAAAAAGGTGTTTGAATGATAGAATGATGAGCAGTAGTTGGAAGCTTTTTGCATGATACCTATAATTAACACAGTGTGCCTCAAAAATAGTGGAGGTGGGGAGAAAGACCAGCGCTTGAAGACAGCAGTATTTTGTAAGAATGGACTTTATAGACTGCAAAGCACTATTCGAATGTAGGCTATTTATTAGTACTTGACCCAAGTGCAATTACCTCTCATCCACTACTGGGTAGCAAGTAGTATTAGGTGTGTCCCACCATCTCACCCCAACCTAAGATGGTAAGAGTGGTGAGGGAAAAAAGAGCACTGAGAAGGACTCATTTCTTCTCTTAAATTCACGTTATCCCCTAGGAAACTGAGCTCTATATGCCCAAGTAGTAGAAAGGAGAGATTCCCAGAAACAGAATGCAGTCTCAACGTGGCTGGCTGCCTTCAGGGATCAAATAAAAATGTGTGTTTACAAAAATGGAACAGCTGCCCAGCTAGTTTGGATGTTCACCTTTGAGTCCTTAGGACATTCCATTTTTCTTAGTCAACCATTCCTACAGTTTCTGGGAATGACCAGGCTAAAGAGTAAAGACATATAAGATATATAAATGGTTTAGGTTCTGCGTTTCCTGGAGACAACAGCATCACTCCTTTCCTTATAACACAGCAAAAAAGTTCAATTAAGGTACCATCACAAGGTTTCCATCTTTAGGCTGTATTCAGAGTGGTTAGAAATTCCTCCTCCTGGTTCATTTAATGAGTACTTGTTGATACTGTGCCGCAGTTGATACTGTGGGTATTAAAATGAGTAGGACAAATAATACATATGTCATATATGTATTATACACACACAGCTGTGAATAAAGCTTGTCAGTTTGTAGGTTTTTTAGTACTCACTATTAATTTCCTTCCTCTTTCTTTTTTTACCTTAAACCCTTACCTTCTGGCTTACCATTTTATCGGAGATAAGTAAACAAATAACTTCTTGCTATAGTGCAGTATGTACATACGATTTAATGTGATGTGATGTGATATGACATGGGAGTGACAAGAACAACTGGTGTGTTAGCTGAGTCTTAGGCAATAGTTGGCCTGGTGGACACTGGACATGTAAAGGAGTAAGAGGTAACCACAGCCCAATGGATTTGCATTTCAAGAAACAAAATAACAATTTCTTCTGAAATCTAAGCCAGTTGATGAAAGAAAGGTATTGTCAATTTAAATGGGAACTACTTACTACTGCTTTACCTAAAAAAGAAAAGAGGTTCTGGAATGAAAATTCAGAGCAAAACAGAGAAACTAATTTTTAGTAACAGTCAAACGCAAAAGAAGTTCTAAATATCTGTCAAAAACAAGGCTAAGTGAACTATTTTTGAAGCAACAACAACAACAAAAAGACCCCTGAGCAAGAAATTTTATAGCCATCCTTTTTCTAGGTCAGAAGTCTCTTAGAATGAGACAAAGAAAAATCTGGACCTGGAATAAAAGGAAGATGTTAGGAATCCATTCACCCCACTGATAGAGATTTGCTTAACAAAAAGATCAAAGGCCAGAGTAACCATGAAACACGTGAAGAAGGAATAGACTGAGGGGAATAAATGAAAAATTCTGACTCCAGAGTAAAGGGCAATACATTTTTAGAACACCCATTAGGTTAAGCTAGATAGAAAAGAGAAAAGGAATTATGAGGGTATGATAAAGAAAAGAACCATCTTCGTGTTTCTCCACAAGACAGCATTCAGTATGCTTTGCAAAAATTAAATTTGATATTTTAATGTACCTGGAAAACCACTACATGACTTCCGGAATTCAAAAATTCCTACTGTTCATTCTATATAACACAGAATATGAAGGGTGGAGAAGAAGAAATCCTCCTACATAAAACAAATGACTTGTTTTGGTTTCCTTTATAAAAGCATAAATGAAGAGCATCTTAAAAATATATAAATAGAATCCAAAATAGCTAGTTTTTTTTTTTTAAAGAAAACCATAATGAAGAAAAGATCTTAGGAAGTATACAAATTTCATTAAAATATAATTGGACTTGCAGGAACAATTACTGTGCTGTACTGTAAGGGGAGCTGTTGGCACACAAGAGCAAAGCACACGTATGAGCTCATCCACCGGCCTCGGCAAGACCCACTTCCAGCTAGAAGCAGTCATGTTTCAACACCTCTGATTCCCTAATGCTGACAAGCTAAACAACTTGTTTTGTCTCTGGGAGCTCTTCTCTGGTGATTAACTGCTTATGGTGAATACTAATTATATGAAAGTACAGTATTGAAAAAGTAGTGTCCTATTTTCTCTACCTGCAGCCTCAAAAGACATGGCTTTAAAACTGGAAGGTACCAGAAAGAGCTATTGCAAACCAAACCAGAAGGACATTTTCCTCCCCCCACCCCAGCAAATAAATGTATCTCCTTCTACTTTTTAGTATAACACAGCTCACTGACAAGAAACTTCCTTTAACCTCTGGGATCCAAACCAACCAGCATTACGATAAGGTGAGTGTTTTAAACACCTATAATAATCATATGGACAAATCTGCAGCAAGAGTTTGTGAATTAGTGAACTATCAGTGTCCTCAATTCCCCATGTCCCATGCTGAAAATTTACCCCAAATTGTCAGTTCTTAGGAACTGCACCTCAGATTAAAATCTTCTCACCAGGGAGTCTATGAGAATTTGTTCTTGTGTTTTAAATCCTAAGTGCTTGTTAAACCGCCAACACTGCAAAATTAGAGACCATTAAACAATATAAGGCAGCAAGTGATTAAATCTACCAAATACACATTCAAAGCAGCTTAAGCTACTTTTTAATTAAAAATAAAATATCACTGGCTAAATTCAGATGTCTTAGCTATCCAGAAAAGGTTAGAAGGCTGTTCAAAATGCAAAAGGCTGCTAAGTCCAGATAGAAAACGAGAAACAGGGGAGGGTGGGCTGGGGAAGTGGCTCTTCTTGTCCCTGAGTCCAGGGTGGAGGGGCCTCAAAATGCTGACCCAGTTTAGTCAGAGGACAATGTGAAGTGGGGAGTCCCAGCAGCACTGCAGGGTGAGGACTCCACGCGGCTGCTGATTAAATAAGCTTTATTAGCCAAGGCCTCAGAGGAGACAGGGTGTTCCACCTTGGCAAAGGGAATGAGTTGAGTAACAGCATGGCAGGAAGCTGAGGCATCAGAGATGTATAGATGGCTGAAGGAAATGTTAGCGCTATTTTAAAATACAGCTTAAACGGACTGATAAACAGTTCCTGAAATAATAATTAGTGCTTGGGGAAGGAGACATGGGTACTTTTGAGTTAATGGGATCACTTGAGATGGAAAGAAATCTTTACCGTAAAGTTAGAGTAAATAAACCTTGTAGCTTTAAGTTGTTCCTACTTGTTTAAAGTAAAGAAAAGAAAAAGGGCCAGGGGGGCTTAGTCAACGTTGGGCAGGAGGCCAAGAATCTGAAGATCAGACTTAAGGCTGGGATGATATCATTCACTCTCAAGTCTCGATACTCTTTCTAAAGCATGAGAAAATTTACTGGTAAAGCCTTACCTCACCCACAGTTTTCTTATTTTTAACTCTATTTTTTTCTCTCAAGAATAATTTTCCAAATCTGCTTTCTGCCTTATATGTAAATGTTATGAATTTACATTTAGCTTCCAACATGGTCTTACCTAAAAAGCTTGCCCTAAAGTAAAGCACAGGCACTTGGTAGCTGCAGGAATATAAGACATGATATTCATATTTAATCACTTCAGTTGCCGTGTCAGTCTCTGTCACTTCAGAATCATCCAGGGGTGGCTCTAAAGCCTCCTGAAAAAAAAAAAGCAAATACAAAAACAAACAAAATATGTTTGTCAATAAAAAGAATACATTAACACAGAGAGAGAAAGATGTGGATTTTCTTTTGCAAAATGACAGTTAAATAAATATAGGACTATGAGGTAAGGAAAAGGGAGTTTCCCACATTAATGTTTAACATTTGAGTCCTGGGTAAATAGTAAAACCAGAAAACATTAGCACTAAGTAATTCCAGATTGTTTTTGAAAGACAAAGCAACTCTGGGTAAAGAAACAGGAAGAAAAAAAAAGCAAGAAGATCTATTGCAACAGCAACTCTGAAAAATCTTTACTGCACAATTTTAGCAACAAGATGATGGTTATACAAGCTACCTTCTTCCCTACCTGTGAAAGCTAAAAACATCCTAACAATTGAACAAGAGACTGTGAAATGTCCCTAAAGATTCTATTGTACTTGCCAAAAGATGATTCATTGTGTGCTGAACAATTCCCAGTTCCATTTTGAATAAGAAAGTTATTTTGCAAGAGGTTGAGTTTGTTAGGTACATTTCAAAACCTGAGATGAATCTGTTTTCTTTATTATTGTGCTATCTTTGGTATATTTCTCCAATAAATCCTGATTTATAATAGAGTATAGATGGCAAATATTAATGTTAACTTAAACGGGGTTTAAGCAAAGATGTGTTCTAGCCAGCTCACTTCTCACCTAATTATTCTTCACCAGTTGATTTTTTACTACTATTATTATGTGGGGGGGTTTCTTGAGAATGTATTTTAATGTTTGGAAGCAATTAACTGGGCATGTTGAGTCAGAGTCAGATTCTATCCACATTCACTTGTTTATTTGGGTTGAGGAATTTTCTTTGACCTTCCTAGTAGAAGGAAAAAAGCAGGTTGGTTTGGCTCATTGCTACCTCTCATTAAAATGGTAACAACAATGAACAATCAGGAAGAGCTACAGGAAAGATTTCAAACTTTATCAATATGAAATAAGGTTTCCTGTGGAGATAAGTAAAGCCACAGACTACTCTCCAGATCTGTTATCTGCTTTACTAATTCCCCACTCACAGTCAATTCATTGGGGAAGATACTACACTAGATAAATCCCAGCCGAAGATAGTTACAAAATAGTTTTTCACTAAACTCCAGTAAACACTATCAATTAAACACAATGAATTTAAAATAACCACAGAGAAATCATTGAAATAAATATTTCAGATAAAATTAATAAGTAGGGGGCAAAGATAAATATGTCTACTTTTAAAGCAATTCTCTTAACCCAAGTTCTTTCTTTTTGGTCAAAGATTGGAATTATCTGGCAATTATAATTTCTTTTCTTTCTTAACATTATAAAATCATTGTGATGAAAAATAATTGCAAACACTACACAAGTACATTAAAAAAAAAGTGAAATTCCCCTCATCCCAGCACTTTAGTAACTCAGATTTATAACCATTTTCAATAGGTCATTGTGTACTTTTCCAGAATTTAATTTTTTGGCCTAGAAACACATATACACATATATATATCTGCCTCCCCTCCCACTTCTACATCTGCAATTAATATGTGGGCATATTACCAGGTGTTGCCATATCAATGCTATATATTTTGCTCCTTCTTTTAATGACTTCACTGTATGCCACTATATGACTATGCCATAGTTTTGTGTGTTTTTTTAAACATTTCCATATTGCTAGATATTTTAGGTTAATTATAATTTTCTGCTACTACAACTAATGCTACAGTGAATATCTTAGCACATATATTTTTATACACCTCTATTTTTCCATGGTGCAGATTCCTAAAGGTGACATTAATGTATGAGAGGGTATGTGAATTTTAAATTTCAAGAGATATGACCAATTTGTCTTCAGATAAAGGCTGTATCAATTTATACTCCTGAAAAAAAATTTAAAAGAATGCCCTTTCCGATATTCCATAAATACTGAATATTAATTTGTTTTTAACTTTGCCTAGTTGATGAATAAATGTCAGGGGTTTTTTGTTTCAATTTCTAGTTTCTTGATTACTAATGAGAATGAACATCTACTCATGTATTTATTGATAATTTGTATTCTTCTGTGATTCACCTGTTCTTATCTTTCTTACTTTTCTGATATTTAAATTTCCATTTTTCTTCTTGAATTAAATAAACTTTGTGTATTAGAAATAATAACTTATTACTGGAAATATATACATATCTGCACCATAGGAAAACAAAGTGTGCAAGGATTTATGTGATATGTGTATATGTGTATATAAAACATTTTCTCTCAGTTTTCTTTTAACTTTGTTTCGTGTACATGTTGTCATGAAAATTTTTTTACTTTCATGTAGTCAAATCTGTACATTTTCTGTTTGCAGTTTCTGAGTTACCAGTCTTCACTGGAAAGACTCCTACTATGTTCCACTCCATCCTTAAAAATTATAAAAATGTTAAACCTCTTTATTCTACAAACACTCCTTCTCTCTCTCTCTCTCTCTCACCCACATGTTTTAATACATCTGAATTTTGTTTTTGTGTATGGTGTGAGGTAAGAATTTTTCCCAGATGATTTCTAATAGTCCATTTTTTCCATTTATTTTAATTGAAATATAGTTGATTTACAATGTTGTGTTAGTTTTGGGTGTACAGCACAGTGATTTTACATATATAAGGATTATATATATGTATGTATAATTTTTCAGATTCTTTTCCCTTATAAGTTATTAAAAAATATTACAAAATCCCTGTGCTATCACATTGATTTTTTTTTTGGCTATGCCCACAGCATTAGAAGTTCCCAGGCCAGAAATTGAACCCATGCCATAGCAGTGACCCTGAGCCACTGCAATAACACCACAAGGGAACTCAAGCAATCCCATTGATTTTATTTTTCTTTTTAAGGCCACACCCACAGCATATGGAAGTTCCCAGGCCAGGGGTCGAATCAGAGTTGCAGTGGCTGGGCTACACCACAGCCACAGCAACTCGGGATCCAAGCCGCTCTGCGACCTACACCACAGCTCATGGCAACACCAGATCATTAACCCACTGAGCGAGGCCAGAGATTGAACCTGCATCCTCATGGATACTAGTCAGGTTCATTACCACTGAGCCACGACTGGAACTCCCAATCCCACTTATTTTTAATGCCACTTTTACCATAAATTAGAGGCGTGTATGTATTTATTTCCTATTCTTCTCTTCTGAGCTATTTCTCTTCTTGGACCTTCACTGTACAGTTTATAAGTAAATCCTGAATTGGGTCATTAATTTCTGTACAAAACTGCAGAAACAAGACTGCTGAGACTCAGTTCTGCTAGGGAAGATAAAATTCCTGGAAAGACTGTCATTCACCCAAACTCAAATTAAGCACTCAGGTATGTGTTGAAGTTGACACCTGGTACTTGCAACTAGTGATCAATTAGACATAAACTCAGATTTTCTGGAACAGTTAGGAGGCCCCAGGAGTAAGAGAGAAAAGACAGAAAGAGCTCCTTAAAGAGACTATCAGAAGTCTCATTCCAGTCACTGTTCTCACTGGTGGCTGAGTGCCTTTGTGGGATTTGAAGGCTGGAGTACTGCTCTCTAATTGGGAGTGCTGCTGTGTCACCCAGTCCCTTGCTTTGGGCAGCCATCTATGGACAAAGACATTTTTTCATCCTTAATTCACATTAAGTAAATTGGATTCTTGGCCTGTTCCCACTAGCATCTTTCCATCACTCATGGTCGTCTTTATGATGTCCATACAAATATCATCCCTTGAAGTCATACAATTGGGAAATTTCAGACTTTTACGTATTTTCCACTTCCTTTTCTCAAAGTGCCAGATGGTTTTAGGCCTTTAAGACCAAGATTTTGTCTCATTCATTTTTGTATTCCTAGAGACTTTAACACAGAGCTAGCTGAGAACACTGGTAAGCAATATTGTCTATATCAGTAGCAGATCCATTTCTTCCCATTTAAGTGCACTATAACAAACATTATAGGTGATTTACCAGCAAGCCTACCCTGACCCCAAGGTCTGACAGAAAGTAAATGAAGAAGTGAAAATGTAAAAGATGACCAAAGATGATATACGAACGGCAAATAGGCATAGGAAAAAGATGTTCAGGGAGTTCCCACTGTGGCGCAGGGGAAACGAATTCGACTAGGAACCAGGAGGTTGCAGGTTCAATCCCTGGCCTCACCCTGTGGGTTAAGGATCTGGTGTTTCCGTGAGTTGTGGTGTAGGTCACAGACACGGCTTGGATCTGATGTTGCAGTGGCTGTGGCTGTCGTATAGGCCAGCAGCTGTAGCTCTGATTGGACCCCTAGCCCCTAGACTGGGACTCTCCATATGCTGCAGGTGTGGCCCCAAAAAGCAAAAGAAAAAGATGTTCAATACCATTATCCATCAGGGAAATGCAAATTAAAATTACAAAGAGATATCAATACACATCTATCAGAGTGGCTAAAATAACAAACAGTGACATCTTCAAATGTTGATGAAAATGCAGAGAAACTAGATCATTCATACACTGCTGGTTGGAATATAAAAAGGTACGGCCTCTCTGGAAAACCATATGGCAGTTTCTTATAAAACTAAACATGTAATTACCATACAATCCACCAATTACACTCTTGGGCATTAATCCCAGAGAAATGAAAAACCTGTACACAAATGTTCATCACGATTTTATTCAGAATAGTCAAAAACTTGAGACAGTTCAGATGTCCCTCAGTAAGTCATGGTTAAACAAACTGCTGTATATCATCCTACACTACTCAGCAATGAAAAGAGCAATGTGTTGATACATACAACCATCTGAATGAATCTCCTGGGCATTATGCAAGTGATAAAAGCCAATCCAAAGAGGTTGCAGACTGTATAATTCCATTTATATAACATTTTTGAATGACAAATTTTAGAGATGAAGAACAGAGTGCAGATTAGTGTTGAAGGGGTAGGTGGAGGGTGGTGGGTACGGTTACAAAAGGGCAAGATGAGGAGTCCTTGTGATGATGGAACTGTTCTACATATTAACTATAGTGATGGATACATGAGCCTGTACACGGGATAAAGCTGTCTACACAACACACGTACACACACACACACACACACACACACACACACACACACACACCAGTATAAGTAATATGGGAAATCTGAATAAGATTGATAGACTGTATTGATGCCGATATCCTGATTATGATATTATACTATAATTTTGCAAGATGTTACCACCAGGGGAAACTGGGGTAAGGGTATGCGGGCTCTTTCTCATTACTTCTTATTACTGCCTGTGAATCTGTATTTATCTAAAATTTTCAATTGAAAAGAAAAAAGAAAAAAAATAGCCAGGCAATTTGAAATTTGTTAAAAACAAAACACAATATCTAAGACCTCAGGGCTAACAGTACAGATGGCAGAAGAATTATGTTGATAAAGAGAGGCCGACGTCTGGGATTTGCCTGAATAATAATATAGGAAAGGGGTCAGTGGAGGGAGGTTTGACACAGTTGGTCAGAGTGATGATTGTTGGGACTGATTGATGGGTCCACAGGTGTTCTTTATACCTTTCAAGTCTACTTTTTAGAATATTTTTAATGCTCAAAAAAATTTTTAAGGTAGCAAAAGTTTCTGATACCACGGTACAGTATATAGAAATAATAGAATACTAACAGTGAAAGGAATGTGAGACATTCCAGCTGGCCCAGCACTCACCTTGCTGATCCAAACAAGGACCAGAAAGGTTGGTGATTTACCCAATATCACTCAAATAGAAGCAGAGGCCCACCTATGACTCAGTATCTACTGACCCTGAAACCACTGTTCTCTGGACTGGAGAATGCCCCTTCTTAACTGTTACACACGTAATGTGGACTGATGTTCTAGACACCATAAGATTACTGTGAACATTTTGAGTATGTTTGTTAACATTTTATTATTTTTCTTTTATTTTGTTTTAAAAGGGATTGGGGTATATTCAATTTGATATTGAGAGTTAACATAAAAAGGAGTCACATGTACATTTATTTTCCTATAAATATTGCCATTTCATTAAATGAGAAGATACCTGTGTTTAGAAAATTATATTCATTCAAGGAGCTAAAAGATTAAGTGGTTCACATTAATTATAGAAACCTTGATTTTATTGAATTCAATTAACAATAAGTTGACAGTGATCTCTCATTTAGAAAATCTGATATGAATTAAGCTTTACAACTAAATCTCATTAAATAGTGATCATGCTGAAGACACTTCAGAGATATTTTATTGAAAGCAAACCCAAATAGTGTACTTGGCTTAGGAAATGAGATCCATATCTTTATTTAGCCTACAGGGAAACGTAATTGAAGGAAGAAAAACTTTTCATCTATCACCAAAAATCTCTATCATTATTACTAAGCAAACATAAGTAACAAGCTTCATTCATAATATCCCTTGAGGAAAAGAGATTCTCTTTGTTTCTCTTCCACCAGTCAGGTTCTTCATTCAAACCTAAGAGTTTTGGGCTAAAATCGTAGCCAAGAAGCCAAAGAGTGACAGAAGGACAGTCCTGGTTCAGAGATAGTCTTTAGCTGAACCCACATGTGGACACATAACCATTTAATTACAATGGAAAGATGGATTTGTGTAAACTTTGCTTGATTTTCCTGGGCTAACACCCTTTTAATATTTTCAGAAGTGATAAAGACTGAAAAAGCCTTAGGACAAACCACTGGAAAAGCAATTTCATAAGAAAAAAAAGAGAAGGATTTTCATTATTCAAACATTTAAAGTGAATTATAAAAATAACTTGTGTTTAAAGGCATATGTTTCTACATGAAGTACTTTGGAATAAGATTATAGTTGCTGTAAGAAAAAAAACCTATGGGGGACTCTAAGTAAGCAGGCTTTTTCTGGTTTCATGTACTCATTATTTTACAGTGGGGTGATCTTTTCATTATTTTTACAGAAGTTAAATGAGTGACTAGAATGACTCTTTTTCATGATCTCTGTGGCTTTTGAGTATGTGACTGTCACAAGAACTTTGCAAGCAATGGCATTCTTCTAGCAAATGTAAATAGTGTATCCCGTACATAAGAGAGGGTTCAACACCAGGCAGGCATGTGTCAGACAGCATCTGGGGGGACACTGAAACAACAAAGGGTGGTACTAAAATGACCCCAAAGGATAAGATCTCAGTGACACTCCCCCTTTCCCAGTAATATTATCACTGCTCCTGATTTTCAAAAAAAGGAAAAAAAGACATGCCATTCCTTGCTCTCCTAGCTTCATTAGTGAGGAACGAATTAGCATCAGCATGGCCAGTGTGGGTCCCACCGAGAGAAAAAATCTGTCTCCTGTGTGGGATTAAATCCACTCCAGCCTGGCATGCTCAAGGGCAAGGCAGGAGGGAGGGGACTCTGAAATCCACCAAAGCACATCTGGCAGTTTTCTGGATGTTTACAGCTGGCTACATTGAGCTCCAAAGGCCCTGTTTCCTTTAAGACCAGGCAGGAGATAGCAAGACAGCTTGAGCCCAGAGCTAGGCTGCTAGCAAATGGCTGAGTGCAAGGCAGACTGCAGAAGAGGCTGGCTCTTAGATTCCATGCCAGTGAACACAGGTTCCCTGGCAGAAGGGAACAGTAATAATGCTTAGTGGCACCTAACATATGTCCACAATGATTAATCTTTACAGAACAATATATAGAAAGCATTATTTTCCCAGAAAAAAATTAGGATTCAAAGGGAATTTTTAGAAGAAAACAGGTTCTTCGCATCTATATTTTTAAGATTTCTGAGCAGCTAAATGCAAGGAATTAGCAGGATAAGGGATATGAAAACTAGACATTCCTTATGGAAATCATAACTAATTGAAGTAAGAGAGAAAGATTTTTATCTAGTATTCTGAGTTTCAGAAACAAATGTGCTTCTTTTCAGAGTTACCCTTTAGCCTATTACATGAGAAAGACCAGCCTCAGTTACAGGGTTTACAGTTTTTCTAAGCACATTTGTATACATTATACCATTGGTTCCTCTGCTATGGGTGGAAGGCCCAAGGTCACCCAACAAGTAAGAAACTGAGCCAGAGCACAAACTTAAGCCCCCAGGCTCCAAGCCTAGGGCTCCTTTACTCTGCAAAGACCATGAGATTTTGTAGGGTAGGGAGGGTGGGAGCCAAATGCACCTCCATTAACCTAAGACATCAGTTCATAACCCCCACTCCCAGGGACAGCAGTTCTTTCAGTGGCCTTTTTTTTTTTTTTTAATCTCTTCTTCCCCTCCCCACCTCCTTCATTTTCTCCTCTTCCTTTTAATTGACTGATTAATTTGCTAAAGTATCAATGGCCATTGATGGTTTAATATGTTACTCCTTTGTTAAAAATTATATTCAGTGTCGGATTTATAACTGATAACCCTAATTGAAAGAAATACTTAATAGTGGAAATTGGGGTGCCAAAAAGGAGCAAATTTTGCACCACACATGTAGCCACTTATATGTAAGACTTGCCTTATAAGTCACTCTATGTTTTAGCTCCAGAGCCCAAAAATTCTTCCTTATGGTAAAGGGTAAATCAGTTTCCACTAGGTTTATCCTTGCAGAAGATTAAGAAGTAAGAGTTATCTTTTATATAATATCCTCTAAAAAATATGAACCAATTTATTGTCTTCGGATTTCTCTTTCCCATATTAAACAATCCTAGTTCTAACTTTTCTTATATTCCTAGTTTCAGAGGTCTGAAAAGGTTTTCTTGTAGGGACATATAATAAATGTTTTAGGCTTTGTGGGCTATGAGATCTCTGCCATCATAGCATGAAAGCAGCCATTGGCAACATGTAAACCAATAGACGTGGCCATACTCCAGTGAAATTGTATTTACAAAAACAAGCTACGGTCCATAGACCTTAGTATACCCACTCCTACGAGTCCATCTTAAGGCTTTCCTTAATTTCATTTTATTGTATTTTTATAAGTAGGAAGCAGAACCTTATTAAAGAACCCATGTCTCCATTTGCTGAACTTCCCCCCTTTTCTATTTTTTCTATCTTAGGATGTTACATTAGATTTCCAGAGGGTATGAGCCTTCAGAGAATGATGATAATTGAATCCAATAGGCAGAAGTCATTTTCTAAGGTAAGAGCTAGCACCACCCTAATTTAAACAAGTGAGATTTTTAAATGTCTTAATGAATAAACTGCAAACTCCTTCAGCATGAATAAATGTCTATACTTAAATCCAGAGATGGGTAAGGTTTATTGCCAAAGAGTGAAAATGATAAAGTCTTGATAAATAGACCAAAAGCCAAGCACTGTATTAATTTCAGAGGAGGTTTGTTTTACCATGTGCACAAGAAACATCACGTTTGAGAATCAGGTGGGAGCTGCTCTACAGGAACTCCAAATGAGTCATGAGCTCCTTCCCTTTCCTCAAAACTGACTCTGGATTATGTGGATATGAACAGGACTTTATTTGCTTGCTTGGTGGCTCTTTTACCAGGAGCATCCCTTAAAGGGTTCCAAAAGTGCCTGCCATATGCTTGTGCCAGGACAAAGACATGGAGCTGCCTTTAAATAATACTATTTCGACAGCAATGAGAGCACAGTGAAAGTTCTCATCTTTCTACTGGGGTGTAAGGGAACATTCAAACCACAGATAAAAACATCCAGATATTAGAGAAGCATAGCACAGTCAAATGCAGAAAAGGGCATGGAATCTGGAGTTAGATCTTGGGTTCAATTCTTGGCTATGCATTCACTGGATGGACAGACAACTTAATCCTTCTGAGCCTCAATTTCTTTTTTGTTAAATGAAGGCACTTTCCTCTTGTTTCAAGTGTATTAAATAAGATAAATTGTAAAACTATTTGACATATATGTATACTGATTCATTCATTCATCAAATATTATAGGTTTATCTTCTATGTTCTAGATCAAGGGTTGACAAACATTTCCTTAAATGGCCAGGTAGTAAATATTTTAAGCTTTGTGAACCTTGTGTCTCTGTCAAAACCACTCATGAAAGCACCCTACGCAATATGTAAATTAATGACTGTGGCTTTGTTCCAATAAAATGTTATATACAGACACCAAAATTTAAATTTCACATAATTTTAGTGTGTCATGAAACACTATTCTTTTGATTCTTTTTCAACCATATAAAAATGTACAAAATGTTTTTAGCTTGCGAGCTGTACAAAAATAGGAAGCTGGCCACAGTTTGCCAACCCTTGGTCTAGACTCTGTCCTAAGATCTTGGAACAGAGGAGAGAATTTCAACAGATATTGTGCTCTAAGGGAGGAGATATGACAAATAAACAATCACACAAATCATTAACACTATCATCACAATAAGCGCTACTACAGAAAAGGCACAGTCCTAGAATATAGATAATTTTAGAGCAGATATAAATTTGGTGTGTGAGGTTTTAACATTTTTCTGTTTTGGTTCTTTCAAGTACAAACCTGTTTTAGGTAGGACTGACACTTTTAATATCCTAATCCCCATTCTCAAGGTTTCAATGACCATGTCATCCACCCAGATAGACTTTTAAAAAAACCTCTAATCATCTAAGCTTTTCCTATCAAACTCTTCTTGTAGCCACTAAAAAGTCTCTGCAGGCTTTGTTCTGTCACTCCATGTCCTGCCCTCAGCAAGTTTCTGCTTGAGAATGCCCCACGCCTTTTTTTTTTTTTTTATTACTCAATGAATTTATTACATTTATAGTTGTACAATGATCACACAATCCAACTTTATAGAATTTCCATCCCACAACCCCAGCGCACCTCCCCACCCCCTGAACTTTCTCCTTTGGAAACCATAAGTTTTTCAACGTCTGTGAGTCAGTATCTGTTCTGCAAAGAAGTTCATTGTATCCTTTTTTCAGATTCCACATATCAGATTGTAAACTGGTACAACCCCAAGCCTTTCTTTGTCAGCTTTGAGCAAATTCACATACATCTGTGCACATGGGCACTCTGTTTGCGGACAGAGCACATATTCATTCACTAATCATTACTGAGCATCTACTATATTCTACACATGGTGTCAATACTGGAGAGTTGTGGGTGAACAGAGCAGACACAGTCTTTTCTCTCAAAGAGTTTATAACTAAAGGGAGAGTGGGGAGGAGGGGGGAATACCAAATCATTGCATGAACAATTATTTGATATAGTGTTGCAAGCACTATAAGAATTTAAGAATGCAGCTTGGGGCCTTATCTGGTCTGGAGTCAGAGAAAGGCTTCTCTGCCATTGCACACACACATCCCTTAGGATGCGAGTGGCCTGAGGGCAAGGATTTTGCCTATTTTATTCATTCAGGTATCCCAAGCATCCAGAACAGTACCTGGCAAATGGTAGGCATTCAATCAATATTTGTTAAATGGAATGATCATAACCTGCTGTTGCATTTCCATCCTAAAAAATCAGAGGTCTCTAAACCTTTTTGATGGTGACTCAGAGTCAAAACTTTAAGCATTTATCTTTAATGTGTGTGTATTTATCTTCTGATCAAGTATGAACATGTGTTTCTCATAATATACTATATAAGTATAAAAGACATTAAAATTGAAAACCTTGGAGTTCCCATCATGGCTCAGCGGTTAACAAATCCGACTGGGAACCATGAGGTTGCCGGTTCGATCCCTGGCCTTGCTTGTGGGTTAAGGATCCGGCGTTGCCGTGAGCTGTGGTGTAGGTTGCAGATGCGGCTCGGATCCCGCGTTGCTGTGGCTCTGGTGTAGGCCGGCAGCTATAGCTCCAATTAGACCCCTAGCCTGGGAACCTCCATATGCCGCGAGAGCAGCCCAAGAAAAGGCAAAAAGACAAAAAAAAAAAAAAAAAAAAAAAAACTGAGAACCTTAACTGATAAGATAAAGCTGAGGGAAAAATATTTTCCAAGTAGTTATTTTAGTTAGGTGATGATCCGGACACTGACAGAAGTAGGCATCCCACTCTGCTCTGTGCTCTGAGCACCGAAGGACCTCCACTGATCCCTTGCCCTCATTTCCTCTTTGGGCATCTTGCCCAATTTGCCCTCAGCTTTCTGGGTCAGTGGTTGTGGCTGAATGAAGTTCTCGAAATGTTCATTTTAAAGTACCTATTGAAAAAGTTAGCACATAAATGGTCACATGTAAATCATATGCAAATAAGCACGGAGTTGCCTGCCCTTCACTGGGCTTCTGGCTCCAGAGCCAGTACTGCTGAGCAGCCAGCCCTGATCACAGCTCAGCTGACCAGACACCTGAGCACTGAATGCCCAGATCCTGCCTGCCCAGCAGTCCTGCCTCTCTCTCCAGCACAGGGGCACAGCCTTAATTCAAAACCAACTCTGAAGAACCAGAGGTAACTTCCTTTCTCTTCATAAAGAATCGTGTGTAATCTGCACCTAGACAAAGAACCCTAGGTTCCAAATGTGTAAATCAACACAGTAAATTCAAGTGTTATTTAAAAAAACATACTTATTTTATTTATTAATGGTGCAGACACTTTTTTTGGCCAGTAATATTTTGATGAAAGCAATGTGATTGGACAAATCAAGTCCTTCTGCATAATGCTACAGATTTTTTGTTTGTTTGTTCTGTTTTAACTATTAATAATGACATGGTGTTTTAAAGTTCTGGCTTCAGTTCCTTATTTTTCGATAGGTAATTCTAATGGCTACAATAGCTGAGAAAGATACACAGATCCACATGGAAAACATATATCACTAGGTGACCTTAGTAAATAATGACACTCACATTTCAGTCCATTTCTCTACTTGTAAGAGGTTTGTCTTGATGTTCTGGATGCTTTCTCAGTGAGTTGCTAATCAACGCAGAGAGCATCATAGGATCAGTAGGCACAACATACAAACAGGTTGAGGGTTATCATTAATAATATGAAATATAAATCCCACCTCAAGTAATCTTTTTTTTTTTTTTTTGTCTTGTCTTTTGTCCTTTTAGGGCCACACCACGGCATATGGAGGTTCCCAGGCTAGGGGGTCTAATCAGAGCTGTTGCTGCCAGCCTACATCAGAGTCACAGCAACACCAGATCCAAGCCACTTATGAGACCTACACCATAGCTCACAGCAACACCGGATCCTTAACCCACTGAGCAAGGCCAGGGATCGAACCCATAACCTCATGGTTCCTAGTTGGATTCATCTCCACTGCGCCAAGACAGGAACTCCAGGCAATCTTAACTTAAAATTTGGAGAGCAAATTTTTGGAAAGATTTGATTATGTTGTTGTTTTTACATACTGTCCTTTTGTTGTTCTTGTTCATTAGAGTTTCTTTGTGGGGATCTTTAAAGCGTCTAATCTGACAAGTAGGAGTTGTGTTAAGTAAAACTGGATGAGATCATCCCAGTAAATCCAGGGCACACAGTAAGCTGTGATATGTAACAAAAGCCTGAAGGAGTGAAGCACCACTGTTAGCCCCTTCCTAAAGTCCAGCTCCTCGACCCCTTTCGGATGCCTTGAGTAACACCTAGGACTCCTAGCCTTCCGATGATGATCTGTGTGAAGCCCCAGTAAGATGCATGTTTAAGTATTAGTAAAGCTTCATTTTAAAAAATAAATAAGAGTCAGTATAAAGAGTGGTTCTAATGTTATTTCCCACACTTCACTGGACTGTTTTGCAAGCTCCCTGGGTGCACGTATCCACTTTAAAGACTATGCTGGTGATCCTGACTGTTGTTTTTAAAATCCTGAAGAAGATAAAAATTGATCCTCAACATCTTCTATACATAGCTTTTCATGGCCTTGTTTTCTTCTTTCAGCACAAGACTTTGAAATTTAGCCCTTCTGATTTTCAGAGGAAAGGAACTTGATATCAACTCAACTATAGTAAATGTTACAGGCTTAATCATACCAAGACTCTTTGCCTTTGAAGTTTCCCTGAACAGGGAAATCATAGGTGAATCACTGACCATGCAGAACATGACATGGGAGAGGGCCAGCACTGGTGGCTTCCCCGGCACCCTTCGGAACATGCCTACTGTACTGAGAAGGCCAGCCCTGTCAACGACAGTGCAGCATGTGGACACCACCCAGGGCTTCATAATCTGTCTCTGAGAGAAGAGAAATTGCTCCTGGAAGGAGCGGCTTTTGACTTTCAACTGCTATATCCCCATTTTCCCTGTTACCAAGCCTGGGCATTCAACCACTTTTTCTATTTGTAATGCTAATGATAAATCAAGATTCAACAGAAGTTTCCAAAGAAGAAAAGAAGCTTAAGCTGGTAATACTGAATTAATGTATTTTCCTGGTTACTTATAATGGTAAAGAATTATTTGCATAGTAAGGAAAATGCTAATTTTATTAAAGTGCTATTAGATAAGGCTTTTAGATTAACTTGCAACACCCTCAAAAATTATGCAGAGGGACTTGATTTATCAGTTCTAACCTCTTTAGAATCCTTTGCCTGCACAGTTGCCACACTTGGAGGAAAAAACCAAATCCAGAACTGACTTGTTTCCTAAATGAATTGGGAAGTTGTCATTAAGAAGCATCTGCTACTTTATTGCCTTCATGTAAAAGCATTCTTGTGCTGCTATAACGGACTATTGAGCAGATGTTTTAGAGCACTATACCCACAGCAATACGTGTATCATAAAAAAGATAAGGAGCTACAACGTAATTAATGATTCCAGTTCCTCGATAAATGCATTTCACTTTTTTAAAAAAATGGATTTAGAGTTGTGTCAAGAACTTCAACTATTAACTCAAGCAATTCCCTTGCAAGAAAGTGAACATAAAATCATTTCCAGCAATAAATGACAAAGGGTCAGACTCAGCCCTACATCCAACTTGATGAAATTTGAAGGTGCAGAAAAGGCTTCTCCAGATCAGACCACCCCTACCAACTCCCCATGGATCACCAGAGAATCAGCCATTAGAGATTGGCTTCTTTGTGCCTTAAAGGCCTTTAAGCCAGGAAAATAAGCATTTTCGCTGAGAACGGGGGAAAATACTTAAAACCATTATCAGCTAAAAATTTTTAAATCTTCGCCAAGATTTTCAGATTGACAGTGGAATCACAGTTTGGGAGGCAGGAGTTGGAAAGTGCAGTAGCAGCGGGAAGGCCAGTAGTGTGTACAAACATGAACAGTGGTAGTTATCAACTGGTAACATGTTCTTCTTACTCTAATAAAATCCCCTAACTCCAAGTGAAGAAAAATGAGAAATAGTGATTATGAAAGTCTGCAAGAATATTGTTCTTTAATCCAAGATTGAGGCTCTATTTAAGGTCCAGACTTCACATGGATTACACCCAGAGCAGATCTTGAGAGGAGGATGTGAGTGCAAGGAATCTATTGGGTAAGTGATTTCCAGAGTACCAGTGAGGGAACAGGGAAGTGAGGGCAGGTGGGAAAGAAAGAAACACAGGGTACACTAGTGAGCAGATAACCACTGCATGCAACTGGGGCTCCTTCCTACTGGGAGCATCTGGGAGACTGTATGGAACATACTTCAGAGCATCCCACCTGTGGGTTTGGAAATTCGGATGTGTAGTCACCAACTCTTACCTGTTCCTGGCTGAAGACTGCCTCAGGATGCTAAGTCCTGAAATTGGTGGACTACCTCACAATGGAGCAGAGCATGCATTGAGAATGCCCTCAGGCAGAGTCATGAGTACATACAACAAACCCTGAAGCACACAGAATGGGAAGTGTCATGGGGATACGGGCAGGGCTAGAAACCACCACTGCTGATTTGGGTAAAACCCCAGTAACAGTGACCAATCCCTTAGCCACAATTCCGAAATCCAAAAAGCCCCTCAATTTTTTAAATATATTTTTTCCATAAATTTGGCACGCAGACTCATTTGGTGGAAAATTCTTACCTAAGGCTTTTTTAGTCTTTATATTTATTCCACTTTTTAGGAACACTGTTTCACTAAAGAAATATTAGTATCTTTACACATGGTATGCTGCCCAGATACCACTGGGAACGTACCATAATTCAGAACTTACCCTCATAAAACTACAGTACTTTTCTAAAATCCCCAAAATCTGAATTCCAAAACACATTGTAGTACAAGAACTGTAGGAATGTGGGGGTTTGGTGCCTTCTACCTTTATTAGATTTTAGATTTGTCTTGAGCATAAACAAAACAATATGGATAGAAGTGTGTTGACCTCCATGAACAAAAGGCACTGAATAAATGCCCTAGCAATTATCAGATTAAGAAATCTAAGAAAAAAGGAAAAGGTGAAAGGAGAAAGAGAAAAGAAACAGAAAGAAGAAGGAGGACAGAGAAGGAGAGAAGAGAGACAAGGCACAAGATGATTAAAAAAAAAACTAGTGGCATCAATAAAATATGAGAGCTACAGTAAGACTAAACAAAAAAAAATATAAACAAGTTTTATTATGCTTCTAGTCTCTAATTTTACTGTTGATAAAATCTAGTTCCCCAAACTTTTACATAGAAAGATAATGAAGAGACAGAAAGAAAACCGAGACTATACCCATGGATGAACTACTTAAGAACAGGAATCTGATAAGAGTTATGAATATTCAAAATCAGATCACAACCCACACACGCAGAAGGAAAAAAATCTCCCCACTCTGTTCTATAACCACCACTGCACTCATCAGCTGTATCCTACTTCTGAATATTTGCCTAACCATCCCTGTGCAAAAATAGTTCCCTTTCACCTTTAGAACATAAGGCTTCCTCCCTAATAAAAATTTGGCTTAAAATTCCTCTGTCCTAGAATATGTTCACTGATTAACCAGATCAGCCTGATGTTTAACCAAATCTCTTTAACAATAAAATTTTGCAATCATTACATTTGCATGTTCAAGCCTCTGTGATCTGGGCTTACTTTGGAATGGCAGCTATAATTCCTAGCAAACTTTTTAGATATAAGAGGATTTTTATTCATTGGAATTCTTGGAGTCTATTCTTTATCTTGGCCCATCATGGTGAATAGTCTTAAAATTCCCATTTAAAATATTATAACTGTACACCTTCAAAAATTCCCCCAGGAAAATCAAAACTCAACTCAAAGGCAGAGATTTTAAAGCATGAATATCAAAAAAGGTCTTGGTCTTTTTAAAAAGGTGATCTCGTTAAATTAACACATGCATAATTTCCATTGGGCTCTTCAAGCTCATATGCTTCAGAAGTCTAAACCAGTAATCCTAAACAATCCTAATTATTAAGATCCACAATCACAGATTTGGGGTTTTTTTGTTTGTTTGGTTTGGTTTTTGGGTTTTTTTTGGCTGCACCCATGGCATACAGAAGTTCTTGGCCCAGGGATCAAACCCTGTGCCACAGTTGTAACCCAAGTCACTGCAGTGACAACACAGGATCCTTAACCTGCTGCACCACGAGAGAACTCTCATAGTCACAAACTTAGTCTATAAACATTAACTGAGCATCTAGTATACATAAAATAGTACATGTTAGGTAGAAGTTAGATGGGCCTCTGGGTGAGAACACCTGGGGTTTGTCAGTCTGAGTAAATTAGGCCTTATTTCTCTTTGCCATTTTAAGGAGAAAGTTAACAGCAGGAGCTGAGCTCTGCTGGAGTAAAAAGATGACCACATCAATCATGGTGAGGTCTTGAGGTCTTGAGGTCTTCTGGGATCAAAGATTTCTGGGTTCAAAAAGGGAGGAGTGCTTACCCCATAATAGGTGTTGTCAACCTTCCCACAGCCCTTGTTTTAGAACCCATCTTGGCTAAAAGACGTACATGCATATCGAGGAAGGCCCTGGGTCCAATTAGGTGTAAGAAATAAAACAAGAGAAGTCACCAAAGGAAAACAAAGCCTCGGAAGAACTGCCTCATATAAGTGATTTAAATCAGCTCTCTAGCGCATTCCTCATTTAGGATGCTAGCACCTGTACTCTTCTTTTGGGTGTGTATTTCTCCCTTGCCTCTGTCTTAAATAAATCAACTGCTTCTTTGTGTGCTCTCCCAAATGTTGTACTGTGCCTCTAATAATAAACTTTGTACCTGTTTTTACAGTTTCAGTTGGTCTCCTAGAAAAATTTTTATTTTTTCGTAAGAGAATAAAACTCAGGGAAATTGCACTTCTAGCCTCTAGCTGGTCTAGCAGCCAGGGCTTCTGGTTTTCATCCTGACTGCCTAGGTTTAACTCCTGAGCAGAGAATTAAGATCTCGTTTCAAGTCATCACTCACTACTATCTCTCCGAGATCACATGGAGCAGTTTCAAAAATAAAAACATGAATGATAAACTCCCACAAGTCATTTCAACAAGTGAGTATGACACACAGCAAACTGTGATGATGGCTGTAAGAGAAGTATATAATGTTCATAGGATTGCAGATGAAGACCTCAATCCTAAATGAATCCTAAAAGAACACAGAAAGCTTCAGTTTAAAAGGTGTCTAAATAATGAATGATTCCAACTGAGGAAAATGAGGCATAGGTTATTCCAGGCAGAAAGACAGAAGAACTAAGGTCCAAGAAAATGAAGCTCATGGCCAGTTTAACAAGTCACCCTGTTTTTTTAGCACATACTGTAGTATAGGAGATTTGAAAAAGAATAGATATGTTATTTTGAACTCAAACTGTAGGGGACTGAAATAGAGAACTTAAACTATATTTAATAGGTGCTGGTGAACATAAGGAACTTGTTGTGAAGCACTGTACTCTAACAAATTAAAAGAGAAGACTTGAGAGTCACTCTGCTTGGGCTTGGAACTTGATTGCACCATTTATTAGCTGGGTGACATCACAAGTTAATTAAGCTCTCTAAGGTTCAGTTTCCTCATTTGTTCAAGAGAGATGATAATGATAATATCTGGTTTATGGAGCTGTTGGTAGAACTAAATTAAATAGTCCACATAAAACATTTAAGACATTGCTTATAGCACATAAGAAAATAATTTTGGATGGTGATGATGAAGATGATGATGGTGATGGTGATAATTATCTATGTGCTAGAGTATTATGATTAGAGTTTTCCTTTCAAAAGAATAATCTGGGAACAACTGAAGGATGAATGGGAAATAAGAGAGAAAAGACCGAGTGAGATAAGTTAGAAGGCTGTCTCAACAGAATATTCCTTGAGAAAGGTCATAAGAGGTTTGGGTAAAAATGGTTAGGAATTATATCGGAAAAGAGGAAATAAATAAGAGAGATGTTCCAAGAGAGTATTTACTCTCTAAGCAAATTACTACTGAATGGAAAGGGTCCAAACCAAGCCCATTCATTTGACAATACCAATGTTTTGAGCCTGAATAACTGGGAAGATAATGGTGTCATTAACTATAAAAGTGCCATCAATAGTAGGTACTATTTTGGAGATGCTAATTTTATACATCTGGATTCTACAGTCCATTGAATTTGTAAGGCAAACGTCTGAAGAGAGGGACTGCAGAAATGGCTTCAATAACTGTTACCAACATTTGAGCATTAATTATATGTTATATGTATACTATAAACTATGCATGCCAATGTGATAAGCAACCTTATGAGATAAGGTATTAATATTTTACCCAAACTGGATCCTAAAAATCTCTGCCATACATCTTGCCTATGTTCACAAATAGTAAAATGGAGAGTCAGAATTCTGCCCATGTGTATGATTTTAAAGTTTAAATATAGTTTGAATTTGAGTCTCCGGCATAAAAGGATTAACTGGAGCAGGTGAAATTTCTAATGGAAAAAGAAGATAAGACCAAGAAAAAAGTGAGGAATACCATATTTCAGAGATAGAGGAGGAGAGGAGTGAGCAATGAGAACTTCACAGATGAAGAAGAAAACTAAAGAGCTGAAAATGACATGGAAGTCTTAGAAGGCATAGCTTCCAGCAGCTCATGTTCAATAGCTTTGGATGTTACAGAAAAATGAAGGATAGTCTGAAAAGAAAATCTGAACTGATGGTTCAGTTGCATTAGTGTCTTTTAAGAGAGAAATATCAAAAGCATACTAGAAGAAAATACAAAACATGTGGTGTAAACTTGTGGTGAGGAACTGTATTAAAAATAGATAACCCTTATAAGAAATTACATAGAAAAACAGAAAGATAATATATAGGTAGCATGAGGGATACTAATGTCAAAGTGAGAGTTTAAAATATATATGCAAATCTTAAATCTGGGTTTATTTGTAAATTAAATGGAATTAGTCAGTTGAGAAGGAGGAACTGAGGATACTAAGAGATTCCAACTTAGTGACAGACTAGATGATGCCCAGGTATTGAAGTAAGGAGGAGTACCTGACAGACCAATCTTCCTATAAATGACAGATACACACGTTAGGAAAATTTATTTGAGGGTTTTGGAGACTCAACAAATGTAGACAGATATTTGGGGGGGAGTCATCATCTAGAGCAAGTGACTTGTTTTTCTGCAGTTTTTCCCCCCTGGAAACAGCCACAGTGGCAGCGGTGGTGACAACGGAGCTGGGGGAGGGGCAGTCAGGTAAAGGTCTTATCACCTTTCTGACTGAAAAAGCCTGGAGAAACCACTGGAGCTGAAAGATAAGGAGGAAGTCCCAGAAAGAAGAGGACTAAAGAAAAAAAGAACCTGAAATTCTATGTTTAAACTCAGCCCAAGTCTCTGGTTGATTCCTGATGCATGAATGCATGGCACAAATTTAAAGTAGCTTGGAGCTAAGGTTTAAAGAACTGAACTGAGATCTTAACCACTGCTCACTACCTGGATAATTGTTTGCAATCTGAATACAAGTTAATTGAATAGGAAAAGAGAAATCAACACACTTTTGGAAGAATGTAACAAAATCCAGAGTCTTCAAAACATAACAGTTACAATACATAAGATACACTCAGGATTTATTCAATATAGGATGAGAAGTAAATATGTGACAATCTTCTGGGAAACAATGAACCAGATGTCAGCAATATTAAAGACTTTATTGAAACCATGCTCGTAAGGTAAAGAATAATATACTCATACTAGTTAAAAAGATAGAATATTTCAGCAGAGAAAAAGGAAATGTGAAAAACAAATGGAAACATCAGAACTAAAAAATAAAAATATCTGTGATAATTCAATGGATGAGATTAAGAGCAAACTGGAGACAACAGAGGAAAAATTAATAAACTACGGAGTACATAAAGTGAAATCGACCAATGTGAAGAAGGAAAAAATGGAAAGAAAATGAACAGAACATCCAGGACTTGTCCATCAGTATATAAAACTAGAATACCAGATTTACAGTTGAGAGAGAGAATTGAGCTGAAAAATTGATTTCAATAGTGGCAGAAAATTTCCCAAATTTGGTGAAAGAAATAAGTTTAAGAAATTTGGAAAACCATAATATAATACATGCAAATAAATTCACATCTGAGTACATTACAAACTGGTGAAAACAAAAAATAAAAAAAAGAAAAAGAAAATATTAAAAGTAGCCAGAGAAAAACAACATACGACAGGAAAACAACAATTAGAATTATTACGTATTTCTCATCAGCAACAATTTTGTAGATCAAAAGACAAAAGGACAATAAAGAAACCTTTATCTAGTGAAAATATTGTTCAGGAATACAGGTGAAATAAATATTTCTTTAATTTTTTATTTTATATTGGAGTATAGTTGATTTACAATGTTGTGTTAGTTTCAGGTATATAGCAAAGTGATTCAGTTATACATATACATATATCCATTCTTTTTCAGATTCTTTTCCCATGTAGTTTATTACAGAATATTGTGCAGAGTTCTTTGTGCTATACAGTGGGTCCTTGTTAACTATCTATTTTATAAAGTAGCATGTAGACATTAATTCCAGCTCCTAATTTATCCCCCAGTCCCAACACACACACACACACACACACACACACACACACACACACACACCCTCTTTGCCCTTTGGTAACCAGAAGTGTGTTTCCAAAGTCTGTGAGTCTATTTCTGTTTTGTAAATAAGTTCACTTGTATCATATTTTGATTCCACATATAAATGATAACCATATGATATTTGTCTTTCTCTGTCTTGCTACACTTAGTATAATCTCTAGGTCCATCCATGTAGCTGCAAATGGCATTATTTCATTTTTTGATGGCTGCATAATACTGCATTGTATGCATGATGCCAATGGTAAGTATATATTCCATTGGTGCAAGATATATTTTGATAAAGAAAAGCTAAGGTAATTCATTGTCACCAGACCACACTACTGAAGAGACAAAGAATTTCTACAAGCTAAAGGGAAATGATAACCAGAAAGGATTCAGATTTGAGGAAATGGTAAAAATTTGAGTAAACATTAAAGACTATAATTTTATCATATTAAAAAAAACTGTCAGTTTAAGGCAAAAATAATAACACTATCATGTGAGGTTTATAATATATGTAGATATAACATCTATAACAACTATAATATAAAGGGTGGTGAACATGTAAATGGATGTACATAACTTCAAAGTTTCTACATTTTGTGTGAAATGGCACAATATTAAGTAGATTGCAAAGAGTTAAGAATGCATACTGTTATACATAATCACTCATAAAATAGTGCAAAGAGGTTTATCCAAAAGGTCAATAGATAAATTAAAATGAAACTTTAAATCTTCACCCAAAAGAAAGCAGGCAAGAGGAAACAGAGGAACAACGACAATGAAAAGGAGGATAACAGAAAAAATGACAGACTTAAATCAGTCATATTAATTACTACCTTAAATATCATTGCACTAACTATTTCAATTAAGAGGCAGAGATTATCAGAATGGACTTTAAAAAGACAAAGCAGTCTTTGTCGGCAAGAAAAAATAATTCAGGCATTCCCGTCGTGGCGCAGCAGTTAACAAATCCAACTGGGAACCATGAGGTTGCCGGTTCGATCCCTGGCCTTGCTTGTGGGTTAAGGATCCAGCGTTGCCGTGAGCTGTGGTGTAGGTTGCAGATGCGGCTCGGATCCCACGTTGCTGTGGCTCTGGTGTAGGACGGCAGCTACAGCTCCGATTAGACCCCTAGCCTGGGAACCGCCATATGCTGCGGGAGCAGCCCAAGAAATGGCAAAAAGACAAAAATAAAATAAAATAAAATAATTCAGTAGATAAAGGAGACAATTTTTCAGACAGGCATCAATCATAAATGTTTATGTCTAATGACAGAGCCTAAAATTGACAATATTAAAAGAAGAAATAGACAAATCCACAACCACAGTAAGAGACTTTAGCACCTTTTTCTCAGCACCTGATAAAACCAAAATTTTAATCAAGACATAGAGGATTTATGACTTAATTTATAGAGTAGTGTTCTCCCCTCAAATTGTAAAATATTGACTCTTTTAAAGTGCACATGGTACATTAACCACAATAGACTATATACTTGGCCATAAAGGTCTCAATACATTTTAAAGGAAAGAGTATCTCTGACCACAATGAGATTAAATTAGATATAGCTGCCAATAAGATTATTTAGGAAAACTCTAAATATTCTGAAATTAAATAATACACTTCTAAATAATTCACAGGTAGAATAAAAAATCACAAATTTTACTATAAAATATTTCATTTTTAATGAAAATACAATAAAATAAAATTTGTGGGATTCAGCCAAATCAGTGCTTAGAGGGAGAATTGTAGCTTTAGGTGCTTATATCAAAAGAGAAGAAAAGTCTAAAATTAATAACCTAAATTTCAACCTTTAGAAAAGCAAAGTAACCCAAAGTAAATAAAAGTAAGGAGATAAAGATAAGAGCAAAATCAACAAAAGAGAAAATAAACACTTAGTTGAGAAAAATAAGGCACAACTAAAGAACAAAAATCATCAAAACCAGAAATGAAAAAGAATTATCACTAAAGATCCTACGGACACTAAAAGTGTAGTAAGAAAATGTTCTGAACAACGGTACACAAAAATTTTTACAATTCAGGTGAAATAAATTCCATAAAAGAATAAATTACCAATGCTCACTAAATTAAACAAATGCTCTAAATAGCTCTTTAGCTTTAAGAAAATTGGCCAATAGTTTTAAAACCTCTCACAAAGGAAACTCCAGGCCCAGATGACTTCACTGGCAAACTCGATAAACTATTTAAGGAAGAAATAATATCAATTCTACACAAAATCTTTCCAAAAGTAGAAACAGTATAAACACTTGTCTACTCATTTTATGATGACAGAATTACTTTAATAACAAAACAAAGAAAACTGTAAATTAATATCCCTCATGAACATAAAGTCCTTAACAAAATCTGAGCAAACTGACTGTAGCAATAAATAAGAATGTTAAGACACGACAAGCAGGGTTTATCACAAGAATGCAAAGTTAGCTTAACATTAAAAAAATCAACCAATTTAATTCACCACAATGACTGAATAAAGAAGAACCAAACAGTTTTCCAACAGATGCAGAAAAAGCTTTTGCAAAATTCAACACACATTGATGATTAAAACTCTCAGGAAAGTAGGAATAGAGGGATCTTCCTCAACCCAATAAAAATGCATGTAAAAAATTCTTCAGATTAACATTATACTTAATGGTGAAATACTGCGTTTTAAAAAATTTAAGGTTTTTAAAATTAGGGTAAAGTAGCAGGGAAAGAAGGTAGAACCAACACCACCTAGGAGTTGAGACTATAACATGAGGTTACTCCAGAGGGCAATTGGGATTTTTCATACTATTTTTTTTTTAATGGTTTTGTTCTGCGTATGTGTGTTTATGTCTGTGTGTAACTGCACTCTGATTAGAATTTTGAGTTATAAATATATACATGAGAATGATCTTTAAGACAGAAAGAGATTACCCTAAGCAAAGGAAGGAAATTCCTGATTCTTAAGCATAAATTTTATATATTCATTATTATTTTCTTTTCTTTTTTATCTAAAGTAAGCTGTATTTTTGGCATCTCTGGGCGTTTTTCCCCACTTTAATTTTTTTTATCTGTTCAGTCTTTTCTGGGTACACTGTGACTGATCTTTTAGATGATAATTTAGCATTATCTATTCATTTTTATGCCCCCTTTCAAATTAGGATAATGACTTAAAACCAAGAGAGGATGTTAGGCATTTTCTGCACAGTCTATAGATATTTTAAGTAAAGGACACACCAAAGCTAAACCCTCAGAAGCAATTTTCTTAATTAGCTTAATTAGTAATGATAGTGTTCAAATCAAGTGCATCAGTTCAAGAAACCCTTTAAAGCATGATAGGCTTCAATAACAAAAAGATTTAAATTACAGGTTATTAATTCCTATATCCTACTCTAATTTCAATTCTCAGTAGAAGGCTTCAAGTTCTGTTCCTACCAAAACAAATCCCCAAATTTAAATCATATTTTATTGATAATACTTTCTACAAACATGCCAAAAATATTTTTTATCTTCTGGATATACTAAAAAAGCATCCATGGGTATAAGGGAAATTAAATAAAGAGGCAGAATAGTCTGTTTTTAACTAAACCATTTCCTCTTGTTTTAACAAGTAATTTAGGGTTAGACTAGGTTCCACCTCCAAATTCTAATTGTAAAAAGTAGTCTTCATAAATAAAGCAAAAATAGCCAGCTTCCAAAAGAAACTTAGTCCAATTCACAGCTCTGAAGGGTTTGACTATGAGCAGACAAACTAGGAAATGCCTAAAGACATATCCCATGTCAACTTCGCAATGGTTCCTGCTGGCAGGGTTCAGTGCTGCAGCTATCAATGGGCATCTTGGGAGTTCCCAGGACACCCCCAATTTAACAATTCCTTTTACACTTGCTAAAGAACTGGTGACATGACCTCTAGGATGCCATGCCACCAGAAGAAGGCTCTAGGATGGTATAACTTTTACTCTTAGGCCCATGTTAGGGTTACTGAACCCCATCTTGCTGAATGTAATTTTATGATTTCACTCATTTGACAAATATTTGAAGACTTATGAGTACAGCTCATAAGATTTTCAAAGAAATCACAGTAATAAATATGGATTTTCTTGTCAGAAATATTGGAACCCTTTAAACCTAACTGGATAGATAACACTTCTACTCTCCAGCCTAGTTCTGGCTACTTGACCTTTAAATCACCTTACTGAATCTTAAATCTTGGCTGCATTGCAATCCTTCCTTGGGGGCCCAGTACTTGGTTTTCTGCTCAGCCATGAGAGAATAAAACATTGCCTGGAAAATAGAATGATATCAACAAAGACAGTGAGATTTTTTTGAGAGGAAATGGATGGAGCTAATAAAAACAAGAGAAAAAAAATAAATGCAGGGATTCTTTTTTGTTACCTCTTTAATCTATCACCAAAATCAACCTCTCTCTATATAAAGAAATCCAAGGAAAACATGATTAGAATAATTCCCCTTAATTAAGTTACTTTCATCTTACTTCAGGTAAGATTTGCCTAAATCAAAAATGCAAATGTTCTTTCCACAGTTTTTCCCTCCCTGCCTGCCTAGTCCTAAAATCGTACGCCATCCATTTATTTTGTGGTTTTTCCCCCCCATGTATATCCCACAGGCCCTGCAACTTCCTGCTGGACTAATGACATCTGAGCAGATTATGGCATTATTGAAACTTTCCTGGTATCTGGCCAAAAGCATCAGTGGATCCAACCTGACCACCAATGGTCACAATTATTTCTAGTACATGCAACAACTAATGGAGAACCGGCTCTCTGTTTTGCATTTAATTGCAACAAGTTAGGAATTTTTGAAACATTAGGTAATTTCTAAATCTCATCAACAATTAATCTTTAAACTCAAATTTACTGATCATCTAGTGGGAGCACAGTACAATATTGATGGGGTCTATTTACAAGGTAATGTGTCACACTAAATGAGAAGCATCCCATACAATTTATAAATTTACAGGTACAAAAAACAGATCTTCATGGGCACACACACGTATATATTGAAAGCAGTGGATTCTTGCAGCCAAATAATTCTTCAGGTGTTTCAATTTCCAAAGAAAGTTTTTATTTCTTGTCTTTTAGTTCTCTTTGACTGATTGAATGTTAAGGAACCTGGGATATTACTAAAATAACTTGTTTTTCCAGAGAAAATCAGGAGAATGAAAGCAAGATTGTAATCTTCATTGTTTAAAATAAAATTCATAGTAACTCAAAAAGCCTTACAAACCAAAGAATTACAGCTTCCCCATTCCACACACACTAGTATATTCACAAACATTACAATAATACCCTTATGCATTAACAATCATTTATAACAGCTAGAAATTCATTCGTCTTTAATTACTTTAAAAGTGTTATCACAACTGAAAAGTAAAATTTATTCAAATGAAAGGAGCAATGGACCATGAAAATTTGAAGAAAAAAATTAGTTTAGGGCATACACTTCATCTAAAAGTAGAAACTTCTTTCTAAATTTTGGTCTCTTCCTCTTGCAGTTCATAGGCAACAATATTAAGGCTTTATTAACTGAACAATACTCACACTGAGGGAATTTTATTTGGATTTCAGAGACATAAGGTAATTGAAAGTCTCCACAGTTTAAAATAATTTAACCATAAATTAAAGAGTTCAGACATAAATACTGAAGCACAAAAAAGAAAAAAGGACATAACAGTTTAGGAATCCCTGACTTCCTAGAATTCTTCCAGGGATTCAAATTTCACAAATACTAAATCCCAAGACAAATTCCTCCTGGAAACTCTTCCTTCATTTCCCTTTAATTACAACACTATCCCCTGAATTTTCTTCTAAAAACACCCTTCTCTGTTGCCTTAATTAACTATTCTTTCTCTACTTATCCCATAAATATTTGTATTGCCCACAATTCTGTCTTCAGTCATTATCATGCCTCATTTTTTCTTACTCTACTAATCTCAAATATTCCATGGCTTCAGGTTTCACTTCTATCCCAAATCTGCATTGCCTACTACCAAGATCACTCTTTTGAAGTTTAGATAGATTCATATGTCCAACTAGAAGTTCATGGCATCTCAATTCAATGTGTCCAAAATACAATCCTTTGTATTTTCACTGATCCTGCTCATCCTCATGTATTTTACATTTAGTTAAAGATTTTAAAATTCATCATGAACAGTGCCTGGCAGGCAATAAAATTTATTGAACAAATGAAACTAGTCAACAACTATTAATTGAGTATATCAGTAGCATCAGACAACTGTGCCTGGTGCCAGGGAATATGGATAAAATCAAGAAAACAAACTTGCTGCCCTCATGGAGTTCAGTCCAATGGAGAATACAGCCATTAAACAAATAGCTACAAATGTAATTAATTTTTTACATTAATTACAACTGTAAATAAAAAGGAAAAATAAGCTATCTAATCACACATACGGAAAATTTGGTAAATGTCTTGAATATTTTTTTCCCTTCATGCTTAATTTCCAATTACTTCCCAAATCTTATTAGTCTAATCTCTGAATTTTTTTCTGATTTATTTATTCTTCTCCATCATTACTGTCTTGCTTAATTCAGGGTTTTGTCATCTCTTTCCTTTAACTGGTCTCCCTGATTACAATCTTCCTTATGGTCCAGTCATGACATTGTTATCTTTCTAAAGTATAGATGTGATGGTGTCACAATCCTCCTGAAAACCATTTATGGGTCCCACCTGGCATGAAAAATAAAGCCCCAAATCCACAGTTTTTATGGTTCTTATATTCTAGCCTTCACTTGCCTTTCCAAACTTATTACACTCCTCTCAACCCCCCTGCACTCTGGTCGCTAGCCATATCATACCTGTATTCTCTCAAACCCTTCTTTTCTAACACTTGATTTCAGAAAAATAAAATTGGCTGCAAGTCCTTGGGTGGAGTAGGATTCTGAATGCCTGTCCAATCTTGTGAATGAAGCACCTCCTGCTTGAAGCTGCAATAGGTCAAGGAGAGGGGCAGTTACCAGAAGCAGAGTACTTTAAAAGTGCCAGGTCAGTTGAAGAGTAGATAGCTCAAAGTCAGGTCAGTCATCTAAAATGGACCAGATGTCAACCCAGAACCAAAAGAATAAAACTAGATAGGAGAGAGATCAAAGGTTGCAGAACAAAAAAGCATCTGAAGCAGACAGTGGGTAAAATGGAACTAGAAGTGCCTTCAAAGCTAAGGAAAGATGACATCTATAGATCTTTAAAAATCTGATTCTCACAGTTGCCCCTATTAATGTAATAGGAAATATCATCCACCTCAATTTATTCTCCAAGGTTCTTTTCCATGAAAACTATTTGTACCTCAACCTCATTCCATCTCCTAGCTAATCCTTTTCTCTGTAATGCTCCCATGGTCCTTTGCACTTACCACCATTATAACAATCAGCACTCTCAATCACAATTACTTACTTATACATCTGCTTACTCAGATAAAAGGTGAGCAGCATGAGGGTAGGGACTATGTCTTATTTATACTTTTATCCTCAGTGGGAACACAGAGTTTGTAAATTAATGAATATAATGAAGTAATCAGTGAATGAACGAATGAGTATAGTAGTTCTAACTTAATAGTACCTAGTAAATACATATATCTGCCAATTAAACTTAGAAATTGACTTTGTGAATTTGTTGCTTTTGACTATTAGAATAGTTGGATATAGGAAGAGAAACAATTTATTTTCTTGGCTTTAACTAAAGAATTCATAAATGGAACTAAGAAATATTCAAATAGGCCACAAAAGGTGCAAATAAATATAATCAGAAAATTATCACAATGCCAATATGATGCTATTCAATAATGTCTTGTTTTTCTTTCCTTTTAAATAATTATGTCCTAGTGAGGCAACTGTACAGCAAACATTCTACTCACTAGTTTATTCTTACATTAATGATTTATTTGCTGAACTCCACCTCTTCCATTCTTAGCATAAAATATGAAACATGGACACTTGCAAATAAAGTACACACTACGGACTGGGGGTACATTTAGTGCCCAGTGGCAACATCCTATGGGCCAGGGACAGTCCCACCCTATAAAGAATTCCATCCCAAAAAACCCATAGGATTGTGCCTTCCTCCACTGAGCACTTTAGCTAAGCCTGGCAGTTTTAAAATTCCACATCTCATTATTTCCCCCTACACGAAATTACTCAAGTCAAAAGATGCATTTTCAGAATTACCGAATTTGGTAGATTTGTGCCATTTATCTTAAAGCCTCTCTTGTGAAAATGGGATTTTCCCCCTTAAGCACGCTGGTGGAAACTTTATGAAACAGCTAAATTTAGCAGGGAAGGAGAGGGTGTCACTTTCTTATTGTGCTGATTCCAAGATACATTTCACAAAAATATCACTGAGGTAGCTATAATTCCACAAAGTAGCTAGGATAATTTAAAAGGACCCGTTTCTGAAGTCTTTTGTTTTAAACAAGATCGCATTTTAATATTTTGCATAAATAACCAGTGGGAAGAAGTATAAGGCACAGAGCACACTTATTTTTCAATGCTCTGGAGATGCTGAGGGCCAGTTTTCAGCCAATGAATTTAGTATGTATAGATCTATCAGCCTTTACGACCACCTGGGAATTTCAACTTGATCCCTGTGAAAACCAAGGAATTGGGGGTTGGGGGGGATGTTTGGGAGAGACCAGAAATGATTTCTCATGGCACTACAACATACACAACTGAATTTTTTGGTCTCCATTGGAGTGGTCAAAATTTCATGAAAGATAATTTTAAAACTTATTCTGAGTTAAATTTTGATCCTTATTATTATTATTATTATTATTATTATTATTTTGTCTTTTGTTCTTTTAGGTCTGAACCCATGGCATACGGAGGTTCCCAGGCTAGGGGTCTAATCAGAGCTGTTGCTGCCGGCCTACACCACAGCCACAGCAACACCAGATCTGAGCCACGTCTGTTACCTACACACTAGCCACGTTTCCGTGGCCTCCAGTTTAGTTTGCACTCTATAGCCTGTGAGGAGCTTTCTGTCATGGGACTATTTACTTCAAACCTAGAGTTTTGTGCACCTACATTAACTATTTTATGTTATGTGAAGAATAATATATCTTTTAATATTAGATACTATATACACTGCACATATTGCTCTTGCACTGTTTTAAAGATTTTGTACTAAATGATAGAAAATATTTATATTCTTTGAGTGTGAGCTTTGAAGAGATGGCATTATCACTTTATTATTTTTTTTTAACAAAACGGTTTTCACAATTATTCTATCACAATGTTACTCTGAGCAAGTCCTATGCCAAAATCTTGTATCGTATTTGTATGGAAGATTAAAATTTTACTTATGCGTGGTAAGACCTCTGAGTTATGGACTTCATTGTTGGAATTTGATATTCCAGCCCAAAATCCACAATGTATCCAGAAATCCAAGTTGGTGTCACACATTTTATCTTGATGTGAACTTCTCTTTGCTTTCCTTTAAGACTCCATTTTGCAATAAATCTTTTGAGAGTTAAAAAAAAAATACACCTTTTTTTTCTTTTTTTTTTTTTGTCTCCACCCTCAGCATGTGGAGCCAGAGCCACAGCAGTGACAACACTGGATTCTTAACCCACTAAACCATGAGGGAACCCCTCTGGCTATTCATTTATTGATGTGAAAAATTCTTGATTCACAATAACCTTAAGACTAATATTAGAGTAAATACATTTCATAAATTGGGTTTCATAAAATAAATTTTATTTCATAAATAAAATTATTCTTCTCTAATTAGTAATCAATTTAATCAAATATTTGCATACTTGAATAATCATAACTATTATCTATTCATCTCAAAATCTTCCTGAAAGCATACATAACTGAAATTTTTTCATCCTTATAGCACATAATTCAATGCCAACTGCCCTTTGGAAATGCAATAGGAATTTGATAACACTTAGAAAAAAACTGGTTGAATTAGATGACCTCAACAGCACCTTCCAGATAAAAATTCTATGCTGTTACAATTATTTTAGTGGTACATACATTTCACAATGAGGAATGTCAATCTGGCTATATGCCAAGTCAGTTAACCTGCCCTTGAAATATGCAGCTGTCTCCCAGTAAGAATTAGCAGTCAACACCCTTACTTTCTATAAAACCTATGCTCTCACTCCTTTGACCTGGTCACATCTTATGCATTCCAGATCTCTTTTGACCTTGCTTCTTCCTATCCTCTCAAATTTGCTACTGCTACTGCTACTGCTCCTTTGGCTTCCCTCCCAAGCTACTGTTTATATTCAGCCCTCAAATCTGGATCCTATAATCGTCCAACCTGATCCAACTTGCCATAAAAGACTGTACTCTCTGATGACCTACGTGGCCAGCTCTGCTACCAAATTTAGCCATACCCACATGAGAGGGAAATGTGCAAGACAACTTGTGAAGGATCTTGGAGCAGGTGGGATGAATAACCATATGTCCAAAATATGACATGTTGTGATGTCATAGAAAACGAACAGAACTTAGAGCCAAATGACAGATCTGAATAATAACCCCGCCATTTAATGCCTGAGTAAATGAACTTGGAAAAATGGTTGAACCTTATGACAAACAAGGAACTCTCCCAATTCAATACTGTTTGTTATGAAAACATTCAACCACACACAAAAAGATAAAAACAGTACAATGAACACCATGTGCCCTTCAGCTAGCTAAAGATCTGTGAACATTGGCCAATCCTGTCTTACCCACTCCCCAGCAAATACTTTCTTCCCTAAAGCAAACCCTAGGTATCATATTATTTCATCTGAAACTCCATTATAGTGGGTTCTTTTGTTTGTTTTGTCTTTTTATCTTTTCAGGGCTGCACCATAGCATATGGAGGTTCCCAGGCTAGGGGTCCAATCAGAGCTGTAGCCGCTGGCCTATGCCAGAGCCATAGCAACTTAGCATCCAAGCCACGTCTGTAACCTACACCAGCTCACAGCAATGCCAGATCCTTAACCCACTGAGAGAGGCCAGGTATCGAACCCACGTCCTCATGGATGCCAGTTGGGTTTGTTAACCACTGAGCCAGGATGGGAACTCCTGTTGTGTTTTAATAATATAAACTCATTATTCTTATCACAACCAATGAAGTTAACACTAATCCCACAGAATCACCTAATGCCCAATCCATGTTCAAATTTCCCACATTATCTCAAAGCAGTCTTTTAAACTTTTCATAGTTTCTTCTAAATAAGATCCAACTAAGAGCTACACATTCTTTGACATTTTTTTAATCAGATAATGAAAGGAGAAAGCCTCTAATAGGCATTAATTTGACTTGTTAACTCTAATTTGCTGCAATTGAGGACTTCACTCAATACAAACCTCTAGATCTACTCTTTTCAATATAATAGCCATTAGCCAATGTGGTTGTTTAAATTGAAATTAAAATCAGGAGTTCCCATTGTGGCTCAGAGAAAATGAATCCGACTAGGAACCACGAGGTTGTGGGTTCAATCCCTGGCCTCACTCAGTGGGCTAAGGATCTAACGTTGCAGATGAGGCTCAAATCTGGGGTTGCTGTGGCTGTGGCGTAGGCTGGAGGCAATAGCTCCAAAGAAATTATAATTAAGTACCCAAACATTCAGTTCTCAGTCACACTAGCCACATTTCAAGTGCTCAAGAGCTGCACATGGCTAGTGGCTACCATACTGGATGGCAAAGATACAGAACATTTCTCTGATCAGAAAGTGAACTGTCATACAGTATACATTTTACGTCATTGTAGGAAATTCTATTGAGTAATTCTGGTTGAGATCCTAAAGAAAGGACCTATCTATGTACCAGTCAGACTGCCTCTCCCTTCACAGATCTTACAAAATAACTCTTATAGTAAACTTAACATACAAAATCACTGAGGACTTGTTAGAATCATCCGAGACCCACTAGACCATTACTGATCCAGGGTCCTTAGATATGGGTTCCCAAGAATATTGACCAGCAGGCCTCAACTTACAAAAGGGCTATACTCCAAAGTGTATTTGCAACCTGTTTGGAACTTCATTTTGTTCTGGTTCCCAGGCTACCCTTAAAACCCCAATTAACTCAAAATTTTATACCATGAACAGCAGGGAAAACAAAAACAAAAACAAAAACTATTATTGCTATTGTAGACTAGCCTGGAAAAACCAAATAATTAAAGCTAGTGTTATTTCTGTATGTAAAAATGTTCTTTAGGTAGAGAAACAGAGAAGAAAGTGTCACTGAAAAGGTCTCATCCCTCACTCTCCTTTGTCCACTTCTTCCACAGTGGAGAAGTAGCAATGAGAACACAGAACACTGGAGGACACTTCACTTGGGAAGGGCCCTCCCCGACCTGAAGAAAAAACAGCCATATATATGGTGTATTTGTAAATGAATCACACAGTTCAACAAAGGTAATTCCGTATATCTGATTTAAACTAAGCAATGAAGGCTTTTTCTGATTATTCCTTTCTACATCACAGTTTCAAAAGAAAGAAAATTTTATATAATTTAGGGTTGGTGCAGTTCTTTCAAATCTTAACAAAGAAAGAAATCATAGACTAAAAGGTTACTAGATTTAACTACAATCATTTTAAAAATGATGTATGCCAAAAAAAACCCCACTGCAAACAAAGTTAAAACACAAAAATAATCTAAGTAAAATATTTGTAACATACACAACAGAATGCTAACATCCTTAATAAATAAAGAATTTCATAACCAGTAAGAAGTGAATACCTTCATAGAAAAATGGACAAAGAACAAGGATAAACAATTCATAAAGGAAGAAATATAAATGGCAAAATAAACAGGCAAATTTTCTAATTTCACAGATAAGGCAAGAGATACAAATCAAAACAAAGAGAGAGTTTTTTTCCTATCAAACAAGCAAAAAGAAAAAAATTAAATTGGTAATCTCTAGCACTCACTCTTAGAGGGAAGCTTGCTAGAGAGAACAGAGTTACTGACACCTCTAAGGTACAACTCCTATCTTTCTCAGCTCCCATGAGAGAATGAGTAGAATACACTTGAAATATGTCTTCACCCCACTGGAAATGCAAAATGCACCACCTAAGCATAAAATATCACTCCCAATAGTTATGGCGAAGAGTTTTATTAAGAGGATGGGCATGAAAAGCTGCAAATCTTGATTTTTTAATGTAATATTACTTTATCTCTATTATATTTCACATTAAGGCATTTTAAAGCCTTTTTAGTCTGCTAGTCTGCATCATCTCTGCATTGCTTCTTGGCATTGACTCATTAAGTATTCTTCATTTGATTCAAGGCAAAATATGCTTCTGATCAAATATGCACTCACATGCTCTTTGGCAAGCTACAAACCAAATTAGAAAAATCATAAATCTGGTGCTAAATGTTCTGGAGGGATGGTATATGCTATACCTTCCTTATCAGAAAAGCACACATATGGATTGCAATATGTCAACAAAGTATGTCTGTGACTTTTCTCACTCCTAATTTTAAAAATCACAGATCAATAAAATAAGCCATATTACTATATTTGGATTAATAACTAACAAACCTAGCTTCTCACATCTCAAATGGAATTCATTCAAAATTACTTTGAAAGACACTCAAAATGTACTTGAAATGTACATTTTAATAACTGTATCTGCATAAAAGTTAAAAATAAATACATTTGATATCCCAAGGATTTTAATATCTCTAATATCACTTACACAATATGGTTCTCCAAAGAAAGTTTGCCATTACATAGCCTATAAAATCATTTTATTGCTTTGAATATGCCCCTTTATTTGAGAAAATCTTCAGTTTCCTTATTTAAATCAACCTAACAAAAAGGATCAATTATCACTTTTAATCATATAATAAATGTGCATTTTTATGCCATAGTTTCAAATAAAAATCATTTTCAAAGGTTTTTAATAATTGTAGCACGACTGTCTCATAAACACAATACACAGTGTTTTATTGCCCATGTACACAGTAAAAAAAATTCTTTGCAATTCACAAGAATCAGGGTCTAAAAATACCATTCTGTATATGATCATTCAATAAAACTAACAAAAACTGAATTTTGCAAAATGATATTTAAGCATACAATTATCCTATAAGATAAAGCTTTCTATTCAAATAATAAAATGCATTTATCAAAATTCTAAATGTAAGACTAATCATCATAAATTTTAAAGTTTTGAAAAAAACTAAAGTATCTATATGAAAGATTCTAAACCCCCTATATTTTATAAAATAGTTAACAAATATTAATTTTAAAAAATTCACTGCAATTGCTATTCAATATTTAGATATTTATCTCAGACTCAGCACATGCAAAGTACACAGTATATTCTGAGCTATGTACCACAAAGAGCAGAAAAATACATAAGAAATCTTTCTTAAACTTATCAAGGAGAAAACAAACTAATAACGACGATACAACATATACACCTCAGAAACATGGAATTTCACAGCTTGAAGGGATATTCAAGTTTATTTAATCTGACATAGGCAATCACATATGAGAGATCTTGTATTCAAAGTAGGGAAATTTCTTTACGCTTTCTTAAAAGTTCACCTTTATGCCTACATTAAACAAATAGAGGTCTTCTATTCTCTTGAATTTTTCCACTTGTGAAATGCTTCTGTATGCCTTTTACTCACTTCTCTTTTGCAGCACTGGTTTTATCATAAATAAAACACATACACACAACAAACATCTATCATCTATCATTTGTTATGAATATTTTACCTGTTGCAATTTTTCCTTTAACATTATTCATATTTTGTTGTTAGTTTTTGTTTTCTGGGTGTTTTTTTTTTTTCTTTTTGATGCAGAAAAACCTATAGATCATTTCTTCACGTTTTCTATCTTGAAGCCATTCTGAGAAAGATTTAGAGGGTCACCAGTGTTTTCATCTACTAGTCATATGTGTTCTATTTTAAAAATTAATTATTCAGTCCATCTGGGATTTTATTCTGGGGCATACTGTGAAATAACGGTTCAATTTAATTCATTTTCCACATGCTTATAACATTAAAGTTGAATAGAAGATGCCAAAAAAACAAATCAAAAAATGTAAAGGAAAGAAAAAGGCGGGGGGGAGAAAAACAAGGAAATCATGCACAAAACAGAGAACAATTAACCCAGCCTTGGAATTTTTCCACAGCATCTTTCAATACCAGAGGACAAGTGACCAGTGTTTGCAGAGTTCTGAAGGAAAGAAACCATGTCCTCCACAGCCGTCTGCCTAACCAAGATGTGTACACAGGATAACTACAGCAAAAGATATTCTCAACAACAAAGAGCCACCTCTGAGACCTTCCTAAATAATTGTACTTATTAATGGAAACTAGATAACTAAAATCTGAAGAAAAATTAAAATTCAAGGATGGAAAAGTTCGGGTAAAAAAAAATCATGGTGAGTACTGTATTCCAGTTAGAGATAGAACTAGAATTAAACAATTATAGGCCTTAATTACAAAACAAGGTAAATGGTATAAAGCTTAAATAAGTAAAAATAATATAACAAAAAAAAAATTGAGAGGTGACAGGAAGGTAGAGCATACATGTGCATCTTTCAAAAATGATCAGTTTACATGGTTGAACAGAAATGTGTGTCATAAAACCATAACTATAACTTTATGCTTTTCATAATCTTATTTCTTAACTATAGACAGATCTTCCAAAATATATACTACATCTTGTAGTTAAGAAGTATTTATTTGGAAGTGCTACCATTCTTTTATGTACCTTTAATTTCTTTTCCTTTTCATAAATTTAAGTAAAGATAAATTTAATCCTTTTTATTTAAAATAATAGCCATACTATGATCAACAAACCAATAGGAAAGAAAGAAGGGAGGGAGGAGGAAGTAGAAAGAGAAGGAAGTTGCACTTCTGGTTATCTAATGTATCATGGCAATTATTTAAGGAGTGATTTTTTAAATTTCTTTTTTGTATTTTAATTTTTTTAATGAACTTATGCCAAGATAATAATGATTTTTTTCCTCTGTTATGAAAAATCAAAAACAAAGTAGTCATAAAATAGAGATAAATAATCAAGGTTACAAGGACACTGTACATCTTTTGAAAACTACGTAAGTGAGTTTGAGTCACAAACAACATACCTGGATATCAAAGGTATAGGTCACAGATTTTGAGCCAAGGGGTGGTCCTCTGGGATCTTTTAACTTTGCATAAACAGAACTGTGAGGTGGAAGTCTACTTTGTATTTTAGTACACAACTAAATGAACTATTTAGGAAGTCTGATCTCCTGAATAAACAAACCCGATGACCGCCCACCTCAATCCCTGTCCTAAACTGTCGCCTGCAGCAGCTGACTCTGCTCAGGCTCCCTCCTTTACACTCTAAACAGCAGCTTCAGTGCTTTGCACACAGCAATGTGGCACATATTGTTGAGTGATGAATAGGGCTTTCTCCTGAGTGCTCTCAGCTCTGTCAGTGTCTATGCAGGCTTCTTCCCATACTTCTTCCTTCCCTTACCCTCCTACATGTAGGTGTCCCCCAAGGTTTGGTTCTTACTTCACTCCTCTTCTAATTTTCCTGAATTACCTCATTCACTAACAAACTCTAGCTCTGGCTTCTCTTCTGAACACCAAACCTAAATCTGGAAGTATGTGCTAGACATCTCTACAAGGATACCCTCCATCACATCTCAGTCTGATATGCCAGAGGTGAATTATCCCTGTCCCTCCCCTCTCCACATTGCACTCTGGCCTCTCTGTCATCACTTACATCTTTAACCCCAACTTCCCTTACATCTCCCATCTCCAGTAGGGGCAACAGCAACTCGTTTAACTTCCTGGTCACAGAGACTGAAAACCTGGGCATCATCCTCAACTTCTTCCTCTCCCTGAGTCCCTAGCTTTTACACCTTCATAGTATCTCTCAGCGCAATCTGTCCTTCTACCCACTCTGACATCATCCAATGCAAAAAAAAAAAAACAGCACAGTATGATGAAAAGAAAACAAGGTCTGGACTCAAAAGACTTAGGATTTAGGAGTTCTCTTGGGGTGCAATGGGTTAAAGAAGGCATTGTCACTGCAGCAGCTTGGGTTGCTGCTATGGAGATCCCTGACCTGAGAACTTCCAAGTGCTGTGGGCACAGCCTTCCCCCTCTCCAAGACCTAGGATATGAGTATCAGCTTTGCTCTGAATTTGCTTTTTTGCTTTGAAATCTTGTATATATTACCTAACATATTTTTAGCACAAATCTTTAAAGCAAAGGATACTTCTGGAGGATATAAATTTACATATATGATTTAGGAATAGTTATTGTATAAATTGTGTGAAAATACATACATAAACACATACATATGTAGATGTCTATGTATACACAAGCATGATATGTATATAAGCATATATGAATGAATGGTATTATTATTATAGAATATACCCCCATAAATTAGTACAAAAATGTCCAATTTTAATCTCTCAGTTCTCTAGGTAACCTTTTATCCTGAGTGAAAAGCATCACTTGTTTCCTCTTAGTCTGCAATTTGCTCTCCTTTACCAAAAGCATAAAACCAAAACTCCTAAGCGTGGATTTCCAGGTGCTCCATTTCCAACTCCACCATAGCTTTCTGACCTCATTTCCCAGTACATCCCCCTCCCTCCCTCACGTTCTATCAGGACACACCCCTATACTTTCTTTTCCCAAATACACCCTGCATCTATGCTGTTCTCTCCAGTCTAGAATTTCCATTTTGCACCTCTCCTTCAAGGTCTAATTCAAATATCGCCCTCTCAACAATACCTCCAATGATTCTCTACCAAGATATGTGGCCCATATTCCACCTTGTAAATAGAAGGATCTTTACAATTCTCTCTATTCAACTAGATTATAAATACCTGAAGACCAGAGACAGTGGAGTATTCACCTTTGACTCTCCATTACTTATCTGATATGCATTAGACATTTAATGGATGTATATAGAACTGAATGCATAAATAATGCCCCTTAAGTCTTTCAATTTCAAACAAGAAGTAGAAACATATAGAAAATTAAAACTATACAGTAAAAATGTATAATTAATAAATGATTGGGGAGAGGGATAAATTGTGAGAATGATACTGACACACACACTACTATACATAACACAGAAAACTAACAAGGATCTACTGTATAGCACAGGGAGGTCTACTCAGTGTTCTATAAAATCTTATATAGGAAAAACAATGGATATATGTATATGCATAACTGATTCACTCTGCTGTATACTGAAATTAATACAACATTATAAATCACCTATACTCCAATGAACTATTTTAAAATGACTAATTATACATATTTTTTCAATGAAAATGGAGAAAAAAATTTTAATACATTACTAAGCTTTAAACTAAACAAAAATATTGTTTGGTGCTCCCTCTGCTGGCTTTGCAGTAGCAACATAAGGATGCTGAACAATAACACCACAAAGAAGTAAACACAGATACAGTTTATCTGCTCCTTGTAACTCCTGCAAATAACCAGAGTAGAAATTTCTCACTCAGTTCATTTGGAAATAAGCCTATCTGCAAAAAGGCTGGACTATGAAAGTTGTTTATAAAGAGACAAAACTGATCTAATAATTTTGGTGATAAGAATTCCTCTAAGAATTCCTGTTTATATCTTAATTTTCTAACTAAGCTACCTACCTTACATATAAAAAAATTTTAATTTTAGCTGAAACTATTGAGAAACAAAGCAGGATGAGATCTTTTTGTTTTCTTATTAATCTATGGTTTTTAAAAACAGATTAGGAACAGAAGAGGTTAAATTCTTCTTGTGTTTCTAAACAGAGTTATTCTGAGTACCCTGAAGGCATTTAATTCCAAAACAGGAAGCCACAGAGAGGAACACTTGGTTACACTAATGTTATGCAGATCTTTTGGAACATATTTTCCTAAACACGTGCTGAAAGAACCTTTTCTATACCGTACACTATCACATGAAATTGGAGAAGGGTCCCACGGATAACACAGTGCATTTACTGCTCAAATTGTCCTTTACTATTTTCCTCCACTCTTCTTACTTTAAATGGTCTTCTGCTTGCTCATAGAAAGAGTGGTAAGACAATCAGGTTGGGGTCAGAGAATATTTATTCACACACTATAATTCAGCTGGTTTTGCTTATACTTGTACAAGATCTATGATATGGTATATGGCAGTCAATTTAAAAAAAAAAATGATCATGACCTGATACCATAGAAAGATTAGCCTGAAACCAGCGCAGCCATCACTATTAAAGATCAGTGTCCTTTCTAATAAATTCATGTTTTCTATGCTTTTAATCGCACTATAAAATCTCTTTAAGCTAAAACATGTTAAATAAGATCTCACTCATTGCTGAAACAAAGAATAATAGTAAACTACAGGCAAGTGGAAAAAGCAGTGGATTCATGTGAGTAAGTGGCGTGAATGCTGGAGCTACCTGTTACTGAGCTAATAATTTAACAGTGTTGGCTCTCGTTCCCAACCTCTCAAATAAGGGTTCAAACTACTAGTGACCAACAAGGTACTTCCTAAGAGTCTGTGACTAAATAGGTGAACCAGATCCTAGGTCCACTTTAAGTTACAGGTGTAAGACAGAAAAAAAAAAAAAAAAAAAAAAAAAAACACAAAGGTGAGTGCATTTTTCATACACCATCTGATTTCATATACCATTTCAATGCCATGTTTAAAAATAGCTCTTTTTCTTAGTTTCTCTCTTAGTTTATATTCAGTTACGTTTTAAAGAAAGTAAATGATCACTGAGCAATTATCATTCTGTGCTGGAAATTAAGGTTTCATGCACATTCTTGATTATCCATAAAAATGAAGTGCAATATTAAAAGCACTAGTCTAGTCAGAGGAAGCCAAGTAGGAAAAATAGTCAATATATTTGGATCTGCTTATGGTTACTTTCAAAGAATTTATGAAAATATTTATTCCGTTCTCAACATTTAGGCATTAAGAATTTTGTTGAAATCAGCTGCGAAAACGTCAAAATAGTATTTACATCCATTCTGCAGAGCTTGGAAATTATTTTTCCTTAAAAAAAGTCTCCATGAGAACAAGAAAAGGGTTTAGCTGCTACAGTGAGCTACTATTGGCATTCTTGTGCTGGCAATTGTGAATGCCCCTGCCCCCCACCACTGAGATGGCTGAGATGAGTGATTGCTTAGTGAGTGGGTGCCTCCCTGTTAGGGCCATAAGACAATGGCAGACAGACACAGAGAAGTAGGCAGAAAGTCAAAGAACAGAGGATATTCCCAGGCTCACCCTGACTCTGTCATCCAGTATATGGCAACCTTGAAAATGCTGAGCTGATGTCTTTTGAGCAGGGCTGTCAAATCATTAGATTTGTTTTTGGAATTTCAGCTCATGAATATGTCATCTAATGCTATGGGGGCATCTCATTGAAATGTACAATTACACATATGACTGTAGCAAAGAAATCTTTACATCCCAAAAGATTAACAGCAATTCTTCATCATCCAGTGATTCATTTCACTTTAAATTATTGAATTCTCTATTCCGAAATGATACAACAACAAGTTTCCAGAGTTGTAAATTAGCTGGCAGTCGGACAATATCTTAAAAAGCCATTTTGAAGTGTGGAAGAAAAAATATTCAGAATATGTGAATCATTTTCATTTAATATAATATACACCCAGTGACGAATGAAGGAATGAACACGGGAGACTTATGATGTGGTTTGTTACAAAACGGAAACAGTAGTAACCAATAAAAGTTATGCTTCTTGCATTCTTTACGGTAATCTGTTTACCCTGTTAGCCAATACCAGTGCAGTAAACTACTAAACAATTTCTGAACGTTTCTGTAAAGAAAATTTCATTTCTGAGTGAAATTACTGAACATTTTCTGTAGAGAAAATACCAGGGAAGGTCATTTATCAGGCTCCAGCTGTGTTGATGTCATTATGTGCAAGTGTATGACATCTAACACTGACATTATTAGGTGCTCATCATAATAACACAGTCCTTTCTACACTCTATGATAGAGTATGAACTGATAACAAAATCAACTTATGTATATCACATTCTTTTCAAACACGTCAATGAACACTAGACATTTTGAACCAAAAATACATATAAATGAATGTAACTTTATATTCCAGATGTTTTCCCCATAGAAAATAACAACAAAAGACTTTATCCATGATGATTCAATACAATCTCATATTGAACTTTAATGATGAAGATTAAATTGCCTCCTTTAAGATCGGCAGGTCTCTAAAGTTGCTTAAAAGTTAATTTAATAGCAAGCCAAAAACTGCTATGCAGGGGAGTACCATGGTCAGCTTGGAGTTTTGGAAATACCATGCTGGAAGCCATGTTGGCCATGTGGCAGGGCTGGGGACAGGATAGTGACTAGTGAGAATGAAGACTATGGAATCCAAAAGACTCAATTGTCGGCAATGGGGGACAGGTGACTCAGCCTGTGCTTTAATTTCCTCATTTAAAAAACAAAGAATAATGATAATACTCACCTAGGAGGGTTACCATGAGAATGAAATAAGTGCTTCATAAAGGTCAGCTATTCATCCTGTGAGCTGTTCCAAGAAAGCTTACAAATGCTTGCTTAAAAGTTAATTTAATAAGATAATGGCATTTAAGAAAACACTGTTAGTTTTAAATTGTTTTAACCCTAGTCTATCTATTGCTTTAGCTAAATGATGTGGTAGCCAAAATTAGTACAGAATCTGTTCAGTTAACTTACAACTCAATTTGACTGAAAAATAAAATATTAAATCAGTTTATTCAATATAATACAGAAAAATGGATTACTGGACTTAATTTTTTAATACTGATATGCTGTAACCACACAAAGTTAGATCCAAAACTGACAGAAATGTTTTAGCATTACCTAAAAGTTAACAGTTAATTTTGAAGAGAGAGATGAGAAAATTTCATTATAGACTTAATTTACCTCACCTTGTGGACAGAGAGTAGGCGCTTTAGAAACTATGAGGCAAGTAGGAGTGTAAATTATTGTAATTACCTAGGAAGATTGATTGGTATAATCTACTAAAGATGGACATATACATGCCCTCGAGCCCATCCATTCCACTCCCAAGTATAACCCCACAGAAATATGTCCAGGTATGCAGCAAAAGAGATGTACAAGAATGTTCATAGCAGCGTTCTTTGTAATAGCCAAAAAATGGAAAGAATCCAAACCCCCATCATTCTAAAGAATATATAAACAAACGCAGTAAATTCACACAATGTAATCATATACTTCAGGTAGAATAAACAAACAACTAACTACATAGAGCTTGGATAAATTTTATAAAACAATATTGAAAAAAAAGAAGGCACATACAAAAGAGTATGTTGTATATGAGATACTTACATAAGGTCAGGAACAAGAGGCAAAATTAATGTTGAGTATCGGAAGTGAGGTTAGCGTAATGGTTGGAGAGCAGGTAGTGACTGAAAGTGTCTAGGAGGGTCCTGTGGTTCTGGTAATGTTCTCCTTTATCTGGGTATTGGATATATAGATGTAATGGCATTGTAAACCCTCAAGGAGCTTTAAAAAATAAACAAATAAGCAAACAAGCCTAGAAACCTGTAGACAGAAGCAATGGGAGAATCACTGAAGCCCATCCCCAGGTGTACATACATACAGTGGAATTTAGCATGGATTTCTAAAGGAAAGGTAAGTCTTTTTCCAGGGCAGGGAAGGGAGACAAGTGGGAAGCAGGACAAGGGAAGGAAGCTGCAGAACAAAACTAGCAATAAGCCATAGACATGTGGTAGAAAAAAAGAAGAGAAAGGGGTAGGCAGGTTTATATAAGAGTGAATCCCAATCCACGAGCACAGTGTAAGACAGCTACAGTGAAAGGCCCACAGAATAAAGGCTGGGACTACAGGCTCAAAACAGTCCCTGTTATATGATGACCTCATTTTAGAATGCAAAGGGAATCACAATTGTTGATCATTGTATACTGTGCTAAAAGCTTTACAAAGAAATTATTTTACATTTTATTAGATCAAGATCCCAAAAAGAGCTCAGATGTTTATTGAACTTAATTGCCATAATCCTTATGTAAAAAGTATTATTACCTTTGTCTGCAAATAAAGAACCTGAGGCCTGATGAGTTAGTTATCTGTGCAAGGTGTTTTTTTTGTTTGTTTTTCATTTTTTGTTTTTTAATAAAAAGCAAGTGGTAGAAGAAGGTTTGTCTTTTTTTTCTTGGAGAGGAGTTGGGAAGAAAGAAGGAAAGAGGCAAAGGTAACCAACCCCTTCACTTTAGCCCTTCTCTCAGCAAAATACGTTGTGATCTTTAGAAGGTTTGGTTCAAATGAATTGAACATGGTATATATCACATTGGTTAAGGATTTCATCTGAGCATCAAGTTAAGATTCCTCAAACTTTAAAAGTATTCAAATTGGGTGCGAAATGAGACCTAGATGCCAAGGAAAAGCAGGACCAAACAGCTGGGATCCCACAAATGTTTCCATAAAGCAGAGCTGAACTATGGCCTAGTATGTATCAGGTAAGGACATCCCAAACCCCCCACCACTCCAAACTGCAATATTTTCTGTAAAGAAAATATAAGGAAAGGCCATTTATCAGCCTCCGGTTATGCCGATGCTTTGCACCATAAAAACTCTACATTAAAGCAAAAATGCTTGCTACAACTGTTCTCTTTGAGTAACTAAAACCAAGATAGATAGATAGATAGATAGATAGATAGATAGATAGATAGATAGATAGGGATGATATGATATATAAATACATAAGTCATCAAAACTTACTCTTTGAAAATGTATAGGTCAAATTATGTGTGGCCAGTAGTTTTATGTACTGGAAAATTCATTTAAATCTCCAAGAAAGCATAATTTTACAGTGTTTACCATTGTATTCTTACTGATATTTGGTTTACATATTTGGAATCTTGAAAAGAAATTTTCTTTTTTATATGACATTTATCTAGCTTAGCAAGCAAAAGATTTTCTCCTTCTGTTCCTAATGGAGCAGGTATCCAACAACTATTGTGTGTAACTACTTAATAATATCTGTGTCAGTAGAATAAGCACGGGCCTGTAAGTCCTAGAGTGTTTTCAGTCTACTTGCTATAGACTTATAGTGCAGGCAGGGTGCCATAATCTAAACTTATAAACTTGTAACTTTAATATGTTAGATCTCTTAATTATAGAATTGTGAATACAAATCCAAAATATATACCACATCAACGTCTTAACATTTTCTGAAGAAATTCACATAATTCAAACACCAAGGAAAAATAAAAATACACCACCACAAAATAAGACAGAAGAGATACACATTTCATGTCTCATAAATCTTAAAATGTGCCTGGCTTATAGCTTATTGGTCAATACTTCCTATAGCAAATTAATTAATAACAAAATTCGTAAGACACAACACTTCATGTATCAGAAAGACTGCTAAGTGTGTGAAGTCACAATGTGTCCACAAAATCCTATTTCACTAGTGCCTTCCATTAAAAGAATATCCTATATCACAACACTGTAAATTAATTATACTTCAATAAAACTTCTAAAATGAAAAAAAAAGAATATGCTGCCCTCTGAATAATGTGAAAACAAGAACTTGGGTACTAAGTATTCACTTGAAGGAACACCTGCCGTTATTGATATGAAGTAAGGAGAAATCTAATTTTATCAAATCTCATATAAGAAAAGTTCATCATGGGTAATTTGATAGGGATTGCATTGAATCTGTAGATTGCTTTGGGTAGTATGGCCATTTTCACAATATTGATTTTTCCAATCCAGGAACATGGAATATCTTTCCATTTCTTTACATCTTCTTTGATTTCTTTGATTAAAGTTTTATAGTTCTCGGCATATAGGTCCTTTACCTCTTTGGTCAGGTGTATTCCGAGGTATTTGATTTTGTGAGGTACAATTTTAAAAGGTATCGTATTTTTGTATTCCTTTTCTAATGTTTCATTGCTGGTATACAGAAATGCAACTGACTTCTGAATGTTAATCTTATATCCTGCCACTTTGCTGAATTTATTAATCAGTTCAAGGAGTTTTGGGGTTGAGTCCTTAGGGTTTTCTAGGTATAGTATCATGTCATCTGCATACAGTGACAGTTTGATCTCTTCTCTTCCTATATGGATGCCTTTTATTTCTTTTGTTTGTCTAATTGCTGTGGCTAGGACTTCCAAAACTATGTTGAAGAACAGTGGTGAGAGTGGGCATCCCTGTCTTATTCCAGATTTGAGTGAGAAGGCTTTCAGTTTTTCCCCATTGAGTATTATATTTGCTGTGGGTTTCTCATAAATGGCTTTGATTATATTCAGGAATGTTCCCTCTATACCCACTTTGGCGAGGGTCTTGATCATGAATGGATGTTGGACTTTGTCAAATGCTTTTTCTGCGTCTATTGAGATGATCATATGATTTTTGACTTTTCTTTTGTTAATGTGGTGTATGATGCTGATTGATTTGCGTATGTTGAACCATCCTTGTGAACCTGGGATGAACCCAACCTGGTCATGGTGTATAATTTTTTTGGTATGTTGTTGGATTCGGTTGGCTAAGATTTTGTTGAGAATTTTTGCATCTATATTCATCAATGATATTGGGCGATAGTTTTCTTTTTTGGTGGTATCTCTGTCTGGTTTTGGAATGAGGGTGATGGTGGCATCATAGAATGTCTTTGGGAGTATTCCTTCTTCTTCGACCTTTTGAAAGAGTTTAAGGAGGATGGGCACCAATTCCTCTTTATATGTTTGATAAAATTCACCTGGGAAGCCATCTGGTCCTGGACGTTTATTTGTAGGGAGTGTTTTTATGACCTCTTCAATTTCATTTCTAGTGATTGGTTTGTTCAGTTGGTCTGTTTCTTTTTGATTCTGTTTTGGCAGGCTGTCAGATTCTAGAAAATTGTCCACTTCTGCCAGATTGTCAAACTTGTTTCCGTATAGTTGTTCATAATATTCTCTTATGGTTTTTTGTATTTCTGCTGTATCCGTTGTGATTTCTCCTTTTTCATTTATAATTTTGGTTATTTGGGTTCTTTCTCTCCTCTTTTTAGTGAGTCTGGCCAGGGGTTTGTCAATTTTGTTCACCTTTTCAAAGAACCAGCTCTTGGTTTTATTAATTTTCTCTATTGTTTTTTGAGTCTCTATTTTATTGATTTCTTCTTTGATCTTTATAATTTCCTTCCTTCTGCTGACTTTAGGACTTTTTTGTTCTTCTTTTTCTAATTCGTTTAGGTGGAGGGTTAAGTTGTCAGTTTGGGATCTTTCTTCCATGACATTTTTCACAGAACTAGAACAAACAATCCAAACATTTATATGGAACAACAAAAGACCCAGAATTGCCAAAGCAATCCTGAGAAACAAAAACCAAGCAGGAGGCATAACTCTCCCAGACTTAAAGAAATACTACAAAGCCACAGTCATCAAAACAGTGTGGTACTGGTATTAAAACAGACAGACAGACCAATGGAACAGAATAGAGAATCCGGAAATAAACCCTGACACCTATGGTCAATTAATCTTTGACAAGGGAGGCAAGAACATAAAATGGGAAAAGGAAAGTCTATTCAGCAAGCATTGCTGGGAAACCTGGACAGCTGCATGCAAAGCAATGAAACGAGAACACACCCTCACACCATGCACAAAAATCAACTCCAAATGGCTGAAAGACTTAAATTACGACAGGACACCATCAAACTCCTAGAAGAAAACATAGGCAAAACATTCTCTGACATCAACATCATGAATATTTTCTCAGGGCAGTCTCCCAAAGCAATAGAAATTAGAGCAAAAATAAACCCATGGGACCTCATCAAACTGAAAAGCTTTTGCACAGCAAAGGAAACCCAAAAGAAAACAAAAAGACAACTTACAGAATGGGAGAAAACAATTTCAAATGATGCAACTGACAAGGGCTTAATCTCTAGAATATATAAGCAACTTATACAACCCAACAGCAAAAAAACCAATCAATCAATGGAAAAATGGGCAAAAGACCTGAATAGACATTTCTCCAAAGAACATATACAGATGGCCAACAAACACATGAAAAAATGCTCAACATCGCTGATTATAAGAGAAATGCAAATCAAAACTACCATGAGATATCACCTCACACCAGTCAGAATGGCCATCATTAATAAATCCACAAATAACAAGTGCTGGAGGGGCTGTGGAGAAAAGGGAACCCTCCTGCACTGTTGGTGGGAATGTAAACTGATACAGCCACTATGGAGAACAGTTTGGAGATACCTTAGAAATCTATACATAGAACTTCCATATGACCCTGCAATCCCACTCTTGGGCATCTATCCGGACAAAGCTCTACTTAAAAGAGACACATGCACCCGCATGTTCATTGCAGCACTATTCACAATAGCCAGGACATGGAAACAACCCAAATGTCCATCGACAGAGGATTGGATTCGGAAGAGGTGGTATATGTACACAATGGAATACTACTCAGCCATAAAAAAGGATGACATAGTGCCATTTGCAGCAACATGGATGGAACTAGAGAATCTCATCCTGAGTGAAATGAGCCAGAAAGACAAAGACAAATACCATATGATATCACTTATAACTGGAATCTAATATCCAGCACAAATGAACATTTCCTCAGAAAAGAAAATCATGGACTTGGAGAAGAGACCTGTGGCTGCCTGATGGGAGGGGGAGGGAGTGGGAGGGATCGGGAGCTTGGGCTTATCAGACGCAACCTAGAATAGATTTACAAGGAGATCCTGCTGAATAGCATTGAGAACTATGTCTAGATACTCAAGTTGCAACAGAAGAAAGGGTGGGGGAAAAAACTGTAATTGCAATGTACACATCTAAGGATAACCTGACCCCCTTGCTGTACAGTGGGAAAATAAAATAAAAAAAGAAAAGTTCATCAAACTAAAATTCAGCATGGCCCATGCACACATATATTGAAATACTCTTGGCATATAGTATTGGGAGAAATGTACCTACTAGGTCTTCCCCTAAAATCTCCCTGACAGGAAATTTCCTAGTTTCTTCTGAATGTATAATAACAGTAACATTAGTACCTCTAAAAAAGTTGCTCCTTTTTAACTTTTACCTGCTGGTTCTATTCTGCCTCAACAGCAGTCAGGTATGACCATGAGATTAAGCTGTGGCCAAAAAGAGTAAGTGGAAGTGTTTGTAGAAATTCTGGGAAGGTTTCTTAAAAGGGAGAACGTGCGCCCTTTCCCCCACACCACAGCTACGCTTCTTCCTGCTGTCTGGAACAGGGGTGAGATTGCAGGAGCTCCAACAACTGATTCTAAAGTGATATTGAAGACAGAAACAGTCATTCATTGAAGATGGTCAGAGTTCTCAATAACTTCATGGAGCTGCTTCTCTAGCCCTGGACTATCCATCCCTAGACTTTATTTACACAAGAAAATAACCCTATCTGTGTACTCTTGTTATTCATAACTTAGCAACTGAATTCCTAACTCACATATTGAATCTACAGATAGGTTTTCAGGATTTGAAGAGCAACATCACATTCTACCTATATCCTCCCTCTCTAAACTTAAAATTTCCAGCTTCCTCATCATCTGAGTCATCCCCTTCTATACAGTTTCAAGCTTTTCAGAGTCCTTAAAATTTTCAGAATAGAACTCTATAACCCACCAGATGTGATCTGAACAGTGGAGAACGGCAGGATTACTAACTTTCTTTTGCTTCCACTGCAAGATAATCTTATACATAGCTTCTTCAGCAGTCCTCAAGACTAAAGATTCATACTGTGGTTATAGGCAGCCAAAAAAAAAAAAAATTAATTATTCTGCTACTCCACACAACAGAAATAAATTTTGAACCCCAATTTTAGTATCCAACCTAATCAATTATCCTTCTTAGCATCTATCTTCTGATTATTTGTTTTTAAGTATTCTGTATTCCCACCAAGTCCTTGGTAAGAACCTTCATGATCAAGGCAAAACACAGAGCTCTTTAGTGATCCACTGAAGCCTCTCTCTCAGTGGGCAGGAAACACATGACCAATACTCTTGGGACTCTTGTCCCTCTTTCAAGAATTCAGGGCCAAGGACAGGTCATAGGACACCCATGAGTGGCACTCAGGAAGCCCTTGACTCTGATTCCTGCCACCTAGAGAGACTGGCAGCATGGGATGATAGCCTGTGCAGGTGGACAAATGTGCAGGGGAAAGGTGGTTAGGGGAGAAGAGGGGGTCACAGCAGTAGCACTAACCTATATAACAAATACTTGGAAAAAAGTAAGCATGGTCTCTTTAAAAAGAAAAAAATTCTATTAGTATTTTGAGAGTAGGGTGGGGACCTGACTAGTGATTGATTGACAAAGCAGTGTAAATTCCATAACCACCCCATTTGCATAGATATTGATTGCAGTGGGCTTCAAAAGACTGATTATGCTGCTTTTCAGATTTGAAATGAGTGTCTTGTACCTTAGCCCTACAGGAAAACCAAGATAGCAAATGTTAAAGAACTTAAATATGCACATGTGAAAAAATGTATTTATGATTAATGATAATTTATTAAGTGCAATACTGTGCTAAATTACTATAGAGCTGAGTAAGACTGACTTTTTACTGATGAGATTATCTTGTTTATGATTACCATTATTGGCTTTAAAAGAGCTACATCGCTATTTTCTGAATAAGAGACACAGTCTAACATATGCAATGCATTTGGATATTTGATGATATTGTCCCTACAGTAGGCTCAATCACTGTAAATTAAGGGTTCTCTATATTTATAAATGTCTCTCCATTTATAAAAAAAGAATATACAAAAATATATTTAAGTATACAAAGATAAACATACAAATTACAATACTTTATTAATAATTATACCAATATCCCTTAAATAAGTGATCTCAACTGAATTTATTCAATATATAAACAATCACTGCTTTAAAATTAAGAATTAAATATTTTCATTAATCAACATAATTTTTAATTTCATTTAGCTACCATGAGATAGTGGACAAACCACATCCATTCTCTTCTCTGGGAAGCTAGAGATTTGGGCTTAATATTTTTTCCAAATAAATAACATCCATGTTTGACTGACAAATATTTAGATTTGTTCTAGGTTTTTCTTTTTTTTTTCCTGATGAGTAATCTGAGAAAATATAAATCTCAGTGAGGTTGCAATTTGACCACTTTGATAGCTTTTTCTTTTCCTTTTGGTAAAAGATAGAAGATCTACAAATTAGCATGGTTTGTCTAGTTTTTGGTTCATAGCTCATGTCAGTCCAAGTCCCTACATAAATCTAAATTAAATTACATTAAGGATGTAATGCTGCTTTATTGCTTTGATAAAGTTCATTTTTCTATTTTACTTGAATGCTATCAACAAGTCTATGGGCTGTGGGTAAGCTGGACAAAGGTCCAGGCAATTTGGTCAGGCTGACTTGTTGGGGATCATTTAAAGGAGAACTATCTATCTAAACAGTACTTGTGAACTCATATTGTTCTGGCAGCAACTAGGGCTATTTCAATAAACCTTATTTCATTTTAAATAACCCGAAAATTTTTCAATGGCCTTATTAGCTAACAGCTTTGTCTTTAGGTCATGTCAGGTGTGGAAATCAAGAAACGATGATCCCTTTGTCTGCACAGTGTTAGTTAAAACTAACATGAGCAAATAATTTAAAAGAAAAAGCTGAGCTCAATTAAAAAAATCACTATTACCATATATTCTTTCTTTAGCTATTAAAATACTAAACTTAAGAAAAGACTTATACCACATTATTCTTGTGTCACAAAATTGATTAATTAACCTAAATTAAAAGTATTCAATACCTGTACCTAGTCTTAGCTTTTGACAGCCTAGGCTAAAAGATAACTTTCCTGACCATGTTGAATGAGACAACAATACAGCAAAATCCAGACTAAATGTCACAATGAGAAACTAGACTTCCTTAGAGCAAATAATTCATCCTTCTCCATATGGCATCTTTATTGCTTTTTGTTGTTATTAAACCAGTTTTAAGGTATCCATTCTCTTTCTTCTAGTTCTCCAGCTCTATTTAACAATTCTCTCCTGGGCCCACATCACTGTGAATGGGGTATGGTAAATTTTACAGGATAGTTTGGGTTTTCTAAAAGACATGAATAGTAATAAAAAAAAATCTGTGAACATAGAAATATGCCCATTATTTTGCACTCTATAAGTGTAGCATCTTCAGGCATCTTCAGTTATTACAATGAAACTAATATAATGAGAAATGATTAGAAATTTCATTAAATTAAGAAATGAATCATGTTTCTAGTTTGACTGTAGTGTTTAAACATCGCTAGTTGTTGCTCAAGTTGAAATTTATTGTGGCATGACTACTCTAAGTTCTCTTGAAACTTCTTTGGGCAAATACTGTTCTGTAATTTACGATGGTACTTGTTCTTTAGTTAAATCTTTTCATACAATTTAAGGAATTGTGAAAAATACTTTCTAAATACTTTGTTATTTTACTATTGAATTTCATAGATATGTTACCTTTGATCTTTTTATTCAGGAATATTTGGGTTTTGCAAAAAGCTTTTAAAAATTTTAATGCCAATATTTATAGGGATAAAGGTCATTAGCCATCCATAATAACAATAATACTCTAGCATTTACACAGTATTCTTCTTCAAGAAAGAAAATTCCTTCTTTAACAACAACAAAAAAATCAAGGTTGACTGAACATTTTATTTTATAAAACACACAAGTTTAAATATAGATATAACTGACTATAACTTTGCAGAGGATTTACTTTTGCTAAACTTAAAAATTGATTATATTATTGCTTCAAAAAGCATACACAATCACTATGTAAATACAGCTGATTTACCTTAACCTTGAGGTAACTCAGAAGATGTCTTTGTAGGTAATTCATAGGTATCACTTTGTAAGTATTTCTTTGTAGGTAGTTTAAGAAAAAATATATATATAATAATACAAACACAAAAGATAGTCATTAAAAGATAGAAGGTACTATTTGATCAGATGATATTACCAAGAAAAAAAAAAAAAAAAGGAGTTCCCGTTGTGGAGCAGTGGTTAACGAATCCGACTAGGAACCATGAGGTTGTGGGTTCGATCCCTGGCCTCACTCAGTGGGTTAAAGGATCCGGTGTTGCCATGAGCTGTGGTGTAGGTTGCAGACGCGGCTCGGATCCCACGTTGCTGTGGCTCTGGTGTAGGCCAGTGGCTACAGCTCCGATTGGACTCTTAGCCTGGGAATCTCCATATGCCGTGAGAGTGGCCCTAGAAAAGGCAAAAAGACAAAAAAAAAAAAACAAAAACAGGGCAATGGGATATAGCAAAGCACAGTATAAAAAATATTTGAAATGACTTATTAGTGATTTCTTTTGTAAAGTAAGGGCATTGGTCCACATAACGTGTTCATAGAGACTTTCACTTTAGGATAAAAGGTTAAATTACCACGTCAGCTTACACTTCTCACTAGGATACTAATGCCAGAAAACAAACTTTGTAATGTGTTGAGTAGATGAGCCCCATTATAAACTCAAGACTTTAATAATAAAGCCAGGATAGTTAATTAGCCCAAAACCTATGGACCCCTTCCTTAACGCCTCAGAGCCTGACACAGGCACTCATCAAGGAAGTACAATTATGGAAGGTGAAGCCAAAGGGCTAGAGGTCAGCAAAAGAAACTGTAAAGCAGTGTTGATACCACAGGTTGGGAAAGACTACAAAATATTGAAACAGAAATATTCCAACAGGGGTAGAGTTCCATTTTGAGCTTACTTTGGATTTAAGTCAATCCATTGGAAACATATCTGAGAGATTAAATAGGTTACAAGGTATAAATTGTTCTAAAATAAATATGAAGGTAGGCTTATAAGTGCTAACTTTTAAGCTGCTTTAATAATAGCAAAAAATGGCTGAAATTGACATCTGCAGAAATTTTAAACTCAAATCACCTGACAAAATAGACAAATCTTAGAAATAGATGTGTGAGTGCACCTGCTCTTCTCACAGCAGTGCATAAAAATATTTCAAACCCAGAGAGGCTATAGAAGTGAGGCTTTATGAGTCTTTATTTGACTATAAAACAATATCCTGTGATAGCTGATGTGCCAGTGTTTTCACTTACAAGATTACTAATGCCATTTGTAATAAACACTGATTCTTATTTCACAATACTTGTAGCAAGAAACTATATTTAAGGAAAAGGAAGGACACTGATAGACTTCTCACCTCTGCAAAGTCTTTAAAGCTGGACTGTCATAAGGGTGCATAAAGGTAAAGAAATAATTTTTTATTTGAAGAGGTCAAGATCATTACTGTCTATTAATATTCCTACTAAAGTAATACACTTCATTTTAAGAAACACACAATACCTCTTGTTCTTCAGAGACAGCCTATCCCTGGGAGTGAAGGAATGGTTAGAAACTGAGAGAAGGCTGAGCGGTCTTTAGGAGGAAGGGTGCCAAGCCCCTTGGCCCACTTCTTCAGCAGTAATATAAGTAATATATAATAATAAGTAATATAAGTCTTTGCACCTTCTGCCTGAAGCCATCCCTCCCCAGCCAGAAGCAGGAGCTACAGTAGGCTATGGCACACTGGGGGAAGATAGGACAAGAGGAACTACCAGCTAGCTACAAGTACAGATACCACTCCTGGCTAAAATGAAATGAAACAAAAAAATACGTGATTCTCTTAATTGAAGATCACATTTTAGACAAAAACTGAGCTTAACTGAAATTAAAGACGGCAGCTCTCTTACAGAGATAATTAGTATTTGCTAATTAGAGCATGATAATAAACTCATCCCATCATCCAAGTAAATTTTATGGCTGGTAAAAACTTCATTCCCTTATTTTTCATTTAAAAAATTTTAAATAAACTACTCTTTGCTGACTACTTTTATAACCTGTGACATAAATATAATAATTGTATGATACATTACATTTAAAATTATTGACTTTAAAAACTATTAAAGATATTTGGTAATTTGCCCATGATCACCCTACCTGTAAAGGAAAGAGCAAAGACTCAAACGTGGGTCCTGCTTTTTCCTGGGCTCAGATCTACCGACTGACACATCACGGGTGTCATTTCCATTTTACAACCTGGTTTCTTGGAATCTTCTAAAACGTCTCTGTGAAACTTTCCTTTCTGATATCTTCCTTTTTAAAATAGAATAAGAACTTTTTTTCCCTAACTGAAAGCTTTACATTTTTGTTATTCTGAAAAATTAAAAGGAGAAAAAGGAAAACAAAAATTCCCTGTAATTCTACCTTCCAGAGAAATATTATATGTACACATATGTGTGTATATGTCTGTATGTGTATATTTCCCATATCATCTACACATGCCAATTTACAACCTCACTTTTTCACTTCATATGTTGAAGACATCTTTTTGTATAAACATACATTTACTTTATTGTCTGTAATAAAAGAATAGTGATATCCTGAACATACATATATTTAATAAATGAAGAAATAATTGCAAAAAATAATAAAGATAATCATTGTATAACTTAAAAATTAAAAAATTGCATATGGAAATATTAATTATTTGGCTAATAATTGACATTCAAGTTATTTTTAGTTTCATCAGTGATTCTACAATAATTTTTTCAACAATTTTGTGGGATTAGTTATTTAGGATAAATGTTTAGATTTGGAATTACTAAATCAATCAAGTAGCAATTTTTTTTTCAAGTAACTATTTTAAATTTTCATACCTATTACCAGATTGCATTCCAGAAAAACTGTGACAATTTGCTTTCTTACCTACATGTATTAGTACCTATTTTATCACCTATGCTTTTCTTCCTTAAAAGTATGATAGGTGAAAAATATTACCCTTGGTTATTCTAATTAATATCTCTTTGGTTAGCATTGTAAAAGAATTTTTTTTCATGTATTCATTGGTCATTCTCACTTCTAATTTATAAACTGCTCACTAACAAAAGCAAATAAAAGTACCCTTTTTCATTTTCCTCTTGTGATTGTTCATCTTTTCTTATTGATTTACAAGACTTATTTCTATACTAGAGCTATTAATCCTTACTAGGGCACAATAATTGCCAAACTTTTCTCAGTGTGTCACCCGTCTTTCAACTTGGTTTATACTGTCTTCTATAATATTGTCATTTGTTTTTAATATAGTAAAATACAAATATCACTTGCCATCTAAAGTTATTAGATTACCAAAGACCACAGCAGCCAAGAGGAAGTAACATGGAAAAGATTTATCTTGCCACCTAAATCAACTAAAAAACTACACAAAATATATGAAAGAGTGATTTGTCAAGACATTGGACATCAGGCAACAAAAGACTGTGACCCTTGAAATATGGGTAACAAATAAAGTAAGCTCTAAGACTGCCCCAGCTTATTGCCCAGAGAGAGTTTTCAGGCAACAGTGCAGGGAGCCATAATCCAGGCAGAGCCCATAAGGCTTCAGGTTAAGGAGATGGAATTGGGAATCCAGAGAGGCCAAGCCCATTAAGAGTTTGAAGGACAAAAAATCAGAGGAGAGAGCTGCATAGAAAAAGTCTTTCTCATCTTCAGTTGAGCATAGATTGGCTCATGTGCATAAGGAAAGCAGCTAGGTCAAGAAAATAACCATCCAAAAGGACTGGTGGAAACAAGAGCTGACATTTGCATAGAGCTGGGAATAATTTGGGCTCCTAGTAGTCATAATTCATAGGGCACTGGATAAAGTCCTCGGAGGAGCTATGCCTCAATAATGGGGTAAAATTAGCCCTAGACAAAAGGCTACTCTGGTTCCACTTAACAAAGCTTAACGTTCAGAACTGAAAAAGATCAAAGTATCTTCAGAATACCTAACTGTATCTCAGAACAAAACTGAAGAATATTTATAGGAATACAAAAATATCCAGCACTCAACAATCCACCAATATCTGGCAACTAGTCAAAAATTACCAGGCATGCAAAGAGGCAGAAAAATACAAAGTTGTAGTGAAATGAAAGTTCAATTAATTGAAACTGACACAGAAATAACTTCAGTGATAGAAATAGTAGATAAACATAGTGAAACAGTAATTAAAATGGCATCCCATATGTTCCAGAAGCACAGAGGTCAGCATCTTCTATTTTATAAAGGGCCTGATAATAAGAAATGTAGCCATACAGTCTCTAAAAAACTACTCAACTCAGCTATTGCAATGCAAAAAGCCACCATAAACAATGGGTTAACAAATCAGCATGGCTATATTCCAATAAAACTTTATTTACAAAACAAATCTGCTAGGCCTGATATGGCTCATTAGATATCATTTGTCCTCTCCTGAGCTAGAAGAAAGGCTGAACATGTTAAGGAGAAACACCAAAGGCATAAAAAAGGTCCAAATCAAACTTCTAGAGATGAAAACTACAATGTCTAAGAAAGAATTAAAGAAAGACTAGATGTTGCAAAAGAAAAAACTGGTGAAGTTGAAGACACAGCAATAAATCTATCAAAAATGAAAAGCAGAAGAAGACTAAATTTAAAAAATAGAGCATTGGTGAGCTGTGGGGAAACTTCAAACAGACTAAAATACATGTTATTGGAATCCCCCCCAAAGGAGATGGCAGTGGAGGGGAGGCAAATAAATATTTATAACGCTACATACCCATACATTCAAGCTCAATAAACCTGAAGCACAGGAAACATGACGTAAAACTACACCAAGGCACACATCACCATCAAATTGCTTAAAGTCAGTGATAAAGCTATTGTATTTCCAAGTTAGCATAGAGCATGTATAGTTGGGAAATTCAGAAACCACATAATCCAAATCTATTTATATCTTAATTTTCAGATAGCAAGTTGCCGAATGAGATTAAGAGATATATGCAAAACTTTATCCAAATCTACTTGGTTCCTGTTTTCAGACAGAATGTTCAGATAGCAAGATATAGGGAGGGAGATGATTATAATAATAATGGTTCCCAGTGAATTATGCCTCATTATGTCTGCATTCCTCTGCATTGTGACATTGCTGCTCAAGAGGTAGAGTCTCTTTATTCACCCCTTATAACTGGCTGATCTTGTAATTTGTTTTAACCAATAAAATGTGGCAAAAGTGAGTATGAGTTTTAGAATCTAGGCCTCCAGAAGCCTCATTAACTTTTGTCTTCACTCTCTCAAGACCCAGCCACCATATAAAGCTTAGACTAGACAACTGAGTAAGACACAACAGGGGAGTTCCCGTTGTGGCTCAGTGGGTTAAAAATATGGCTTTGTTTCTGTGGAGGTGCCAGTCTGATTCCTGGCCTGGCATAGTGGGTTAAGGATCCAGCGTTGCTGCAGTTGTGGCTTAGGTTACAGCTCTAGCTTGAATTCGATCCCTGGTCTGGCAACTTCCATATGTTGCAGGGGGCGGCCAAAGAGGAAAAAAAAAAAAAAAAAAAAAAAAAAAAACAGGGAGGAAGAAGTCACAGTCATCAGGTGAAAGAAGCCTCATAAATGTGTCCAGGTGAGACTCATGGGAGAATGACTTAACCAATTTACAGGATCTTAAGATATAATAAATCATTGTTGGTTTAAGCCATTAAGTTTGGAGATGGCCTACTGCATAAAAATAGATGTCAGAAACATAATTTTTTTGGTTATTACTGTCATGTTCAGAAAGCCTTTGCCATTTCATATTATAAAAATATAAACCTAAATTTTTTTCTGTGCTTTTATACTTGAACTTGGACACTTTAGTGGTTTAATTTCTTTTGACCTGTGATATGAAGATGGTATCCAATTTTGTTTTTCCAAATAGGTAGTTATCCTAATAACACTTAATAAATAACCACCCACCTATTGATTTGAATGCTACTGTTACTGTATATTAAATTTTGAGGACACCATAATGGGACAAATCCAAAAGAAAAATGTTTACCCAACCTTAAATACAAAAGCTGTTAAACCAGATTTAGTAGTGTTTGTGTAAAAAAATCCATATTTCCATTTTAAGTATGTATATGCATACTTTATCATAAATATTATTTTTATACATTTCAAGAAGAAAATCGGAAACATGTTTTGCAACATTTTGTCATGGAAATAGTCTTATTATTCAGAAAGCTTTTTAGCATTATATTCAGAGTAATATGATTTTGCTGGTACTAATTAACCCTGGTCTTGTAATGTGATTTCTACAGCTCCCTGACTATGTATTAGCCAAATGACCTTAAGTCAGCTCTAATCCAACTGAAAATGCTTCTTAAAAAGACTTCACTGCAATCTACAAATATGAGATAAAATTCAAGGCAATTTTTTCCATGTTACAAAAATATTGGAAAAAAATAGATCTCCTTAAATTCCAGGTAGGGCTTTGTCAACATGCAGGTCTCCTGGGAGTTTCATGGAAGTCCTTGAATTGGAGGAAGGAAAAGAGCTTAAAAAGGTAGAAATAGCAAAAAAAAAAAAAAAAAAAAAAAAGCTGACTTTTAAATGGGGGTCCCTAGAAAATACAGCCTGCCCACATCTTACTTTCTCTCCAAAAAGTGTCCCACATTGCTGGTATCTTTCTAGTTAATTTGGTTCTGTTGCTTGAAATCACATCAATTAGAGATTCACTTCAATCAAAAAGTATCCACTTTTCAAAACATACAAAAATCTCTAAGATGTTTAAGAGGTTATCACATTGTATAATTTGTTCTTCAACTGGATTTTCCATTAGATTATGGAAATCACCTGCAGTAAATGAGCAGGAATTTTTCTAACTGCATTAAAAAGCACCTTCATTCTCCCTGTTATTGGCTTTGAAATTTAAAATAATCTTTAATTAAACTTTTAATCTCAAGATAATTATAAACACACATGTAAGAAAAGCATGTATTGTTAAGATGTAATACAAAAGGTATATCCTTTACCCAATTTCCTCCAATGGTTATACCTTGCAAAACTACTATGCAAAATTAAAGTAAGGATATTGACATTGATACAGTTAAGATATAGAGCATTTCCACCATCACAGAGATCCTTTCTGTTGCCCTTTTATAGTTTAACTCACCTCCCTCCTACATCACCTTCATCTTAACCCTGGCAACCAGTAATTTGTTCCCCGATCTATAATTTTACCATTTTAAGAATGTTATATAAAAGGAATCATACATTTGGAATTGGTTTTATGTACTCAGCATAGTCCTGTTGGTGATTTCATCCTGATTGCTGTATATATCACTACTTTGTTGATTTTTATTTCTGAGTAGTATTCCAGAGTATGGATATACCACAGTTTTGTTGATCAATTCACTCATTCAAGGACATCTGCGTTGTTTCCAGTTTTTTGGTTATTACAAATAAAATTGCTATAAAAATTTGTACACATGTTTCTGTATGAGCATACGTTTTCATTTCTCTGGGATAAACGCCTAGGAGTATAACTGCTGGGTCATATAATTATTGGGTAGTTGCACGTTTAATTTTTCTCAGAAACTGCCAAAATTTTCCAGAGTAGTTATACCATTTTACATTCCAAACAGTGACATGAGTGATTCTGTTTTTCTGCATGCTGACTAGCATTAAGTATTACAACTGTTTTCTTAAACTATTATTATTTTAGCCATTCTGATAGGTGTACGATGCATTTCTCTAAAGGCTGATAATATTAAACATCTTTTCTTATGCTTGTCATTTGTGTATCCTCTTCAGTAACTCTTCAAGGCTTTTACCTGTTTTGAGAGTTCTTTATATATTCTCAGTAGTAGTCCTTTGTTGAATATGTAGTTTCTAAATATTTTCTCCCACTCTGTGACTTTTCTTTTCATCCTCTTAACTGGGTCTTCTGCAGAGCAAAAGTTTTTAAGTTCGAGGAAGTCCAAGTTATCAATTTTTCATTTTATGCATTGTGCTTTTATCTCAAGTCGAATTCCTTGCCTAGCCCTAGATCCCAAAGGTTCTCTCTTATCTTCCCAAAAGTTTTTACGTGTTTTATGTTTTAAGTCCATGATCCATTTTGGGTTGCTTTTTGTTTGAGGTGTGAGACCCAGGCTAGGGTTCATTTTTTGCCTATGGCTGTCCAAATTGTTCCAGTACCATTTATTCTAATGACTATCTTTCCTCAACTGAATTGTTTATACACTTTTGTCAAAAATGAGTTGGACAGGAGTTCCTGTCGTGGCTCAGTTCCTAGTCATGAATCCGACTAGGAACCATGAGGTTGCGGGTTCGATCCCTGGCCCTTGTTCAGTGGGTTAAGGATCCGGCGTTGCCGTGAGCTGCAGTGTAGGTTGCAGACGTGGCTCGGATCCCACGTTGCTGTGGCTCTGGCGTAGGCGGCTACAGCTCCGACTGGACCCCTAGCCTGGGAACCTCCATATGCCGCTGGAGCAGCCCAAGAAATGGCAAAAAGACAAAAAAAAAAAAAAATGAATTGGACATATTTATGTGGGTGTGTTTATGATAGATTCTAGATTCTCTACTCTATTCCACTGCTCTATGTGCCTGCCTCTCCACACAATCTTGATTAGTGTGTCTATATAAGTCTTGAAATCAGGTAGACTGATTCCTCCCACTTTATTCTTCTTTTTAAAAGTGCTTCTAGTTATTCTAGTTCTTATGCTTTTTCCTATAAACTTTAGGACAATACTCTCTATTTCTCAATAAATCTTCCTGGGATTCTAAGAGGAATTGTGTAAGTATATACATAAGTTTAGGGAGAACCAACATCATTGCTACCTCACATAATTTACATTTTATTTGACTTCTTTCATCAGTGGTTTATAGTTTTCAGCATACAAGTCCTATAAATGTCTACTCTAAAGACCTCCTAAATAATTTCATAACCATGTTTATCTCTCCCATCCATGAAAATTTGTCAAGGCTTACGGAGTTCTAGTTGATGTTTGATGTGTAAACCTTGTCTCAAAAACTAGCATTTGCTTGAGAGCTGGGTCTTATAAGACAGGGTCTTATAAATCTCTGGATTTTTCCCTTAATGACTTGGGTAATACCTTGTATCTAGTACATACTTGACATAAATTGAAATTAAAGAGTCAAGGCAATTATTTTTAAAAGATTTTTCTCATTACTATTAAATCTCTTACATATACCCTTATGTGGTTTTCTGCCTTTGAATCTTTTTTTTTATTAAAGTATAGTTGATTTACAATGTTTTTTCAATTGCTGTTGTGTAGCAAAATGATCCAATCACACACAGTTTCCTGTGATGTACACTAGGCCCCCATTGCCCATCCATTCCAAATATAACAATTTGCTTCCAAAAACCCCAGACTGTCCCTCCATCCAACTCCCCCGCCCCCTGCCACCACCCCTGGGAAGCACAAGCCTGCTCTCTTTGGCCATAATCTGTTTCTGTTTTGTAGACAGGATCATCTGTACCATATTCTACGTTCCACAATTAAATGATATGGTATTTGTCTTTTTCTTTCTGGCTTACTTTACTTAGTTTGAGAATCTATAGTTCTACCATGTTGCTGCAAATGTCATCAGTTTGTCTCTTCTACAGCTGAGTAGTATTCCATTGTATACATATACCACATCTTCCTAATCCATTTATCTGTCAATGGACATTTAGATTGTTTCCATGGCAGTGTTATTGTAAATAGCACTGCAATGACCACAGGAGTGCATGTACCTTGTTGAATGAATGTTTTGTCTAGATATATGTCCAGGAGTGGGACTGCCAGATCCTATGGTGGTTCTACATTTAGTTTTCTGAGGTACCTCCATACTGTTTTCCATAGTGATTGTACCAGTTTACATTCCCACCAACAGTGAAAGAGTGTACATTTTCTCCACATATTCTACTGCATTTGTTATTTGTTGACTTGTTAATGATGGCCATTCTGACTGGTGTGAGGTGGTACCTATCTGTCTTTGAATCTGAGCTGGCCTTGAGACTCACTTTTGCCCAAGAGAATGTGGAAGAAGCGATGGTGCATGCTTCCCAAGGTGAGTTTTAAGTTCTTTAGCTGCCCAGGGTCTCTTGAACTATGTGCTTTGGGAGAGATGGTCAGAAGCTAAGAAGTTCAACTACCCTGAAAGAGCCACGCTAGAAGAAGGCCAAGACTTCCAGGTTGAGAGGACATGCAGAAAGAGAGGCCCCGCCAGCCTCAACTACTCCAGTTATCCCAGCTGAGGTGTCAAACACTTTTGGGTGAAAAAGTGAAAAATCCATTTTGGATGTCCAACCCAGTTGACCTGCGGGTTGACTTCTTGTTTAAAGCCACTAAACTTTGCAGCAAAAATCTAATAACTTAGGCACATGCAAAACAAGATTATAATATACATATGGTTTTTATTTCAGTCATATCCCTAAATCTAATACTGTTTTATTTGTCTATTGTTTTTTTTCATGGTTTTAGTTTAATTCTGTTGCTGCCTTTAATTTTATTCCATTGTTTCATATTATAAACTGTAATTGGCATTAATAACAGCAATATAACAGCAGAAAACATTTTCTCTTTGTAGAATCCACTCAAATAGGTCATTAAAATACGTAGCTTTTAAACATTTTTTTGAAAGTTGAGATAATGTCCTGATTATTTTTTCTCTGTACAAAGCAGTACATAGTAGTTATTCAGTAAAGGCTGAAAATTGAATTGGTGAGTAATGGGAAATGAACATTTGGTGAAAAATTCAATAAACATCATGTATTGAATCTACTGCTGACCCAGTTAAAATTTTTTTAAAATAAAGAATATTTGGCATCTATTGAAACATTTGTTTAAAATTCTTAAGCTTCTATTCCAAGTAAATAGTATCAATTTTAATCCATTATTTTTCCAAAATTCATATTGCAATTAACCAACAATCAGTTCACAAAAATAATTTGATGTTTTAAATGTATTTGAGGGCCTAATAAGAAATAATTAGAAATAAATACAACAGCCTTTTAATACAGCTCTTGAACAAGCTGGAAAAACCTTTTTAAAAAGCCTCGTTCAAACTTCTTACTGAGTTTTTGCAAATACCCATTTTTCTATTTGCTAGCCTAATGGAATAACAGTTTCTTAAAACTTTAGTGAGTACTTACTATAATTCTATATTCTATATGCATCATTAATAATTTAAAATGTTCTACTCTATACCTATTTACAAAATTAGTTTCTAAAAAAAAAAATCTTGATTCTAGCTATCTGGAAAAATTATGAGTACATCTCTATTTACTAAAAACCTTAGTCTTCCATACTTTATTTTTGTCTTTTTAGGGCTGCACCTGTGGCATATGGAGTTTCCCAGACTAGGGGTCAAATCAGAGCTGCAGCTGCTGGCCTATACCACAGCAATGCCAGATCCAAGCTGCATCTACGACCTACACCACAGCTTAGGGCAATGTCAGATCCTTAAGTAACTGAGAGAGGCCAGGGATGGAACCTGCGTCCTCAAGGATGCTAGTCAGATTCATTTCTGTTGAGCCATGATGGGAAGTCCCATACTTTTGTTTTTGTCTTTTTAGGGCCACACCTGAGGCACATGGAGGATCCCAAGCTAGGGGTTGAATCGGAGCTGCAGCTGCCAGCCCATACCACAGCTACAGCAACACAGGATCCTCAATCCACTTATCCAGGCCAGGGATTGAACCTGCGTCCTCATGGACACCAGTCAGATTCATTTCTGCTGAGCCACAATGGGAACTCCGGGAATTTCCATACTTCTTGATTTGCTTTCTATTTCATGAAAATGAATGGGTTTCTAACCATTTCAATAACTTGGTTTAAAAAGAAAAACATGAAAAAGAAAAGAAAGAAAAGTTACAAACAGTTTGATAAAAGGCTGAGAATTTTTTTTAGTCCCAGTGTATTCATATGTACTTTTAAAAGAAAATCTAGAAATTCATCAGCCAGAAAATATATTATAAAAGGAATTTAGAATAAATTAAGCATGTTCAAAGACTCTCAAGAGAGTCTTCAAAATAAACCTGTCCATGAGATATGATGTTAATCAAGTAATTGAAAAAAAAAAAAAAACAAAACAACTCAGCATGGCTAAGTTCCTATTTAATGAGATATTTCTGGATTCAACAAATGAAAAAATATAAGAGAATAGATGTTTAGGTTTTCCTAAATTATACTGCTCATATTTGTACTACCTTCTTCAAAAATTCTCAGAGTCACTTCACTGAATTGCAGGATATATAGATTGTTATAAATCACTGTGGCCAAGAGGCCTAGAAAAAAAGTCAGTCTGATTGTACCCCTTTATCTTCCTAAGACAGAAGTTTAGGGGGTCAGGAGTTGAAGTTTATCTAGAAAACCAAATGACTAGTTTGGTCCAGACAGAATCATAGAGCATCAAGCCAAACTGAAACAAAGGGAGAGATCTGGAATATGAATCAAATTAAAACCACAAGCTCAGGGGAGTTCCCGTTCTGGCTCAGTGGTCAACGAACCCCAAATAGGATTCATGAGGATGTGGTTCAATCCCTGGCCTTGCTCAGTGGGTTAAGGATCCAGCGTTGCTGTGAGCTGGGGTGTAGGTCATAGATGCAGCTAGGATTCTGTGTTGCTATGGCTGTAGTTCTGATTCGACCCCTAGCCTGGGAACTTCCATATGCCTCAGGTGTGGCCCTAAAAAGACAAAAGACCAAAAACAAACAAACAAACAAACAAACAAAAAAAAAAAACTATGAATTCACAAATAAATGGAGATTCACACAGGACCAAGTGCAAGGAAAAGCAAAAAGATGAGCCAGGAAAGGTTCAAAATTCAGTGAGGTTAAAACAGAGGTTAGGTCTGGAATACTGATTTCAGATCTCAGAGGGTGAAAGTGATGGATGGAGGTCTGGAGTCACTGACTGTCCACCCTGGTAGAGAGGAAAAAGTTCTTAACCATCTCTGCAATATACCAGGTAGAAGGTGATATTAGCCCCACCCCCACCCAACGCAATGCACGTGTTAATCCCTAAATTCTTAGCTTCAAAGGTCCTAATACAGCTTTTACACACTTCCCAGAGCCAAAATATGAAAAAGTTTCCTTCTGGTATTCCTCCAGCAAGGTGACAGCAGACTAATGAATGACTGCACTTTTGTGTGATTCTTACCTATAATTTCTTAAATAGTAAATGACCAAGGAACTCCAAAAAAGTATCACTTTATCTTCTAAGATTCCTGGTGGTGCCTTCTTCTTTGAATATAAAACTGTGTACTAAAACTTTCATTGCACATTAAAGTAAAGAAGAAAAGGAAGGGGAACTATCAATCTAAAAAAGCACAGTGGATATTGGCTAGACAGGAATCTATGTCCTTTGAATAATATAAATCATAAAACCTCAGTATTAAAACACTTCGACCTACTGAGATGCTTGGAAAGATTATGATGGGAGAAAAATGACTGTATTATACTCAACTTAGACAGTCAGTATTTTTCCATTCTTATAAACCATGATCCCAATGCACCAAGACCTTACTCCCTAGTAATAATTGATCAAAGGAGAGAGATTTTACTGCTTACTTGTACTGCAGTCAGTGAAAGATCAGAACCTATAAGAACCTGCCAACAAAATACTCCAGACAAGTGCAAAATCCATGAAGTATAAGGAGTATATGCCCCACACTATAAAGGAAAGAAAATCTTAACAGCTTTTTCTAAAGCATCAATCAAATCAGAACAAAGTGCCACAGAGAGGATTTTGCTTTATGAAGTGCTAGCTTCCTTCAAGGTCATTCATGGCAGTGATGCAAAGATGTCTGCAGTACTGTGCTTTCAGTCTCAGCTAGAGAACTGCCTAGGGTCCTTACTTAATGAGTTTACTAGCTGAGCTTCATCTTAATAGAAGCAGTTGAGTTCTAAAATAAAAAAAATTTTTTTAATCTCAGCTCAGTCTCTTTCACAGCTACAAAAAAATAAACAATACACTTATTATAAAGTAATGAATTCTAAATTAAAATAAATGTGACATCCAAAGTCACTAAATATTATTATTACAAAAGTCAGTTTTTATCATTTATTCATCATTCTGCTCAAAAATCGATAAAATACTTACATTTTAACACTGAACCTCATATTTGCTGCTCTCTTTTCTCCCTGGTTACAACTTTCATTTACTAAACCTCACATCTTTGAAAGACAATCCAACAAACAAAGGCTATAAAATGCCTAAACCAATGGATTATGAAGCAAGATTAAAATCAGGCAGCAGATAAATCTGAAAATATAGACTTAGCATGCAATATTTTAAACTATCTGAATGTACCTGTACATCCACATTAAAAAGGAAAGAGGATCAATGAATACTCTTCATATATTTACTATATTATTCTATTACTATACTATTGAAGGAGTCCGATTTGGTCTGTTATTCTATCAGTGTTTTTTACCTGATCATCTTGTCTGACCTTTTAGTGTAACATTCATCACCGATGGCTACTCACATATTTAGTAAGCCCTCTGGTTATACTGAAGTATCCATGTTAAACTAGTTACTCTGAGAATATCATTATAATCACAGGCCCTCAAAAGGATCATAACATTTTGCTTTTTCTCTAAGATCTTCCAGCCGCACTTACAGGACAAGAACTACACAACCATGAAAAACAAAGGGAAATTCCACAGAGGTTCCCAAAGAGGACTTGTGTATCTTCCTATGCACTTTAGGCTTACAGGAGGGGCCAAGAAATTCTGGTTGTATTATGTTCATAAAAATGACCCAAATAATACTATTTAAAAGAATTTTACAATTAAAAAGTACAATTAATAATGTTCAGTACAAATAATAATATTCAATACCAGTGATGAAGAAAACCTAAAAAGCCTAACACAGACCATAAAATGCCAGCAAGTGTATTGTCTCTTCTAAATTCTCCTGAAATTACTTCTGAGGAATGTTTTCTTCCTTTTGGTATCCTTTAACATAGTGCCTGACACTCAGCAGATACTCAAAAATCTTTGTTGAATGAGGCGGTGAGTAAAAAATGAAATTAAAAAGATAGGCACTAACATACTGAGGTTGTGGAGCATCATTTAGTGTGCAGCAATAATACTTCAAAATAAAGTATAACCAAAGAACTTAGCATATATGGATAGCCAATATTCAAAGGCATTTTTGTTCTGAAAAAAAAAATATTTCAATGAAAAATCTGTAATTTGCTTATGTACTGCTATGCAATAAACTACACAATAACAGAGATACGTGCAATTAAACATTCTTTATTAAAATACAAATTAACAAATTCTAAATTTACTCAATTTAATATAAAATATAGTACAAAAACCTTCTAATGGCAAATAACTAATTACAAACTAAAAAATTTCTCTTAATAGACTCAGCCATACAGAAAACATTTAACCCTGCTATTTAACTCGGATGTTGGATGTCCATTCAAAATATCCTTTAATTTCTCTCACCTACATGTTTCCAGGCACTGAAAAAACCCTACTCTAACCTCTCTATGTCCTCCCATGCAAGCTCTTTATATCTTGGCCTCTTGCTATTTTCCAACTGTCTGCCTTAAACAAAGAGTCCTTGCTGGCACTGGCTTGTTGCTAGTCAGTATTTAGCTCTCTCTTTCTGTAGCTAAGAGAGAGCAACCATCTGCTTCCCACAGCTTTTCATTCCTATGATAGCTTTCTGCTCTTTCCTCTTCCAACTCAGAAACAGAAAGCAAGAGAGAAAACAAAGCATTTTAGGTCCACAAGAAGCTGTAGAATACCCGGGAGAGTTTCCTCCCAATCAGGAAAATGCTTCCTTAGCAACCAAGTTACTAAGGCCAATTAACCTCCCTTCTCTATCAATATTCAATTTACATTGAAACCCTTTTTGGTTAAGCCCTTCAGTTTTACAATGAGCTTTCTGGCAGAGAAAAAGGTACTTCTGTCTTAAAGGAGCCAGGCCTTTTCTCCTGAATGTAGGTGTGATCTGAACTTAAAGTGTTAGGTGACTTCCTAACACAATGTAAGAGACTGGAAACATAGAAATGGCCCAGAAATTAAGGGCAATCAACTGGCATAGGCCTAAAATGAGAGTAAAACATTTCAGAACAACCAGAGTCTGAACACCTCAGAGACTGAAAAGTGTGGAAAAGATGCTTTGTACTTGTCATGGCTTTAGACTTGCAATGGCTGATTTATGTCCCTTCTCCACAACCAACAAAGCCCAGGTGACCACTAAATAATCACAACATCAGTAAAATTCTACAGAAAAGATGACTGGAAGAGAGAAACACAGACAGTATCAAAACTAAGGAATTTCCTTTCAGTTAAGAAAGTTAAAAAAAAAAAAAAAAAAGGGTTGGGGAGAGTTCCCCTCATGGCTCAGCGGAAACTAATCTGAGAAGCATCCATGAGGACCCAGGTTCGATCCCTGGCCTCACTCAGTAAGTTAAGAATCCAGCATTGCCATGAGCTCCGGTGTAGGTCACAGATGAGGCTTGGATCCTTGGATCCTGCATTGCTGTGGCTGTGGTGTAGGCCAAGGCTACAATTCCAATTCATCTCCTAGCCTAGGAACTTCCATACTCCAAGGGTGTGGCCCTAAAAAGCAAAGAGAGAGAGAGAGAGAGAGAGAGAGAGAGAGAGAGAGAGAGAGAGAGAGAGAGAGAGAGAGAGAAAGAAAGAGAGAAAGAAAGAAAGAAAGAAAGAAAGAAAGAAAGAAAGAAAGAAAGAAAGAAAGAGAAAAACAGAAAGAAAAAAATAAAAACTAGTGAAAAACAGCACTTTGAAGTCATGAAGTAGAGGGGGTAAAAACTATACAACATTTAAAGAAAAGGAGGTGCTTTTATAAAAATAAACAAATGTACGATGAAAATTCTCCCTCTTCCCAAGACTTCAAACTGTGAGACAGGCTACATTTTTCTAAGTCTCACTAATTATTATACTATAATCCAGTATAATAATTAAAATGACAGAAATATTATACAATAGGTAATCAGTTGTCTTCTGATGTTCACTTTCCAGGTCTTCATGAATAAAAATGCTTTGTTGTTGAATGTAGTTTCTTTAAATTCTATATACAATGCAAAATAGAACTTGTATATAGTAATTTGTAACAGGCACTATAAATCATCCTTTGGCAGTTTTGGTAGCAGGTCTCCAATATCAACATGCAACACCATTGGATCTCAAAACAATTCTATTGTAACAATCCAAGTCATAATATAGAATTTTAAAACCAGTTTTGTTTTCTAGCGCTGTCTTTTGCAGGACTCTCTATCCCACTTGCACAAAGATTTACTCTAAAACAGTAAAGCTGCCTTACACATACTCTGATAAAAATTAACATTAGTTAATCCTTGGCTCCCATTAGCCTATTTATCCTAATAACCACTCTGTGAGGCAGGGTTGTGAGCATGTCCTTCCCCAGGTGAAGTGTTTGATGTTGAAAAGTGTTAGGAAAGGAATGTAAACTCTATGAAGTACCTACCATTTTTTTTTCAGAACCAGCCAGGTGCTTTCTTCCATGACATCATTTAAGGCACAGTCCCCAATTCTCTACCTCCTGGCTCCCTTAAGTATCTGGAACCCATGTTTACAGATGAGAAATTTGAGGCTCAAAGCGGTTCAGCAACATGCTAAAAGTACATAGTTAAAATGAGGAAAAGTATAGATTTAAAATTAACTTTGCCCAACTCCAAAGCCCTTGCTCTTTCAACCATGCCACACCACCTGCTACCCAAAGTCTGTGGCAGCCCCACTGTGCTACCATCTGAATCCCTTCCACCGATGTTAGCAATCACCAAAGATCTAAATAACATTTCTAAATGTGGAGTTCCCGTCGTGGCGCAGTGGTTAATGAATCCGACTAGGAACCATGAGGTTGCGGGTTCGGTCCCTGCCCTTGCTCAGTGGGTTAAGGATCCGGCGTTGCTGTGAGCTGTGGTGTAGGTTGCAGACGCGGCTCGGATCCCACATTGCTGTGGCTCTGGCATAGGCCAGTGGCTACAGCTCCGATTTGACCCCTAGCCTGGAAACCTCCACATGCCACGGGAGCAGCCCAAAGAAATAGCAAAAAGACAAAAAATAATAATAATAATAATAATAATACTTCTAAATGTGAGTCCTGAGCCATTAGAAGGTTCTGAAATCAACTGGTGAGCTTCAACAAGCATTTTTTAAAAAGCAAAATAGACTAATAAGGTAGGTAGATCAAAAAGACTAAGAGGAGTTCCCATTGTAGCGCAGTGGAAATGAATCCGACTAGGAACCATGAGGTTGCAGGTTCAATTCCTGGCCTAGCTCAGTGGGTTAAGGACCTGGTGTTGCCGTGAGCTGTGGTGTAGGTCACAGACGTGGCTCAGATCCCACATTGCTATGGCTGTGGTGTAGGCAGGCAGCTGCAGCTTTGATTATATACCCTTAGTCTAGGAACCTCCACAGGTGCAGCCCTAAAAAGACCAAAAAAAAAACCACCAAGAATTGTTTCTCCTGAACCTTGGTTTGAGGTATTTGTGTATGCAGTGTACTGGGTCCTGATGTTAAATATATTTCTTATTGTGGGCTTATATCAAGGAAGTTTGAAAGTCAATGGTCTCAGAGGAGGCTCTCACACAGACCTGGGATCATGGAAAGACTTATCAAGGGACTGGAAACTACTCAGTGTTCAGCTCTGTTCATTTAAATAACATCAGGAAACATAGACAGGAAGCTCCTTCTCAGACAAGGAAGAAAAAGGACTACCTGGAATCAGCATAGGAGGAGGATGCTGATTATATAATTATACACATCCTTCACAGCAGCCCCAGTCCATCAAGTAGATAGTATGGTTTATTTTTTACAGCACTAATTATGTAATTATCCATAACATTAAATCACTTCCACCTGATTCAGTCTATCAGAGGTTTCCTGAAACATTCATTTGTTTATTATTTTTAAAAAGAACACTAAACTACCAATCATCTTATCCAGAAGCCGGCAAACTTTTCTTGGAAAAGATTTTCTGTCAAATATGACACTTTTGGTGCTTTGGGATAAATGGCAATTGAAATTTCATCTTAATATACTTTGGTTCTTCCACCAACAAGATATTTCAGACAATATTTGGTTGTTTCTATTTATTTTAAGGTAAAGTTATTTTTCACCCTTAGGCATGTAAATTCAGAAATAAACTTTAACAAATACTCCTGGCCACTTCATTTAATAAGTTCCATTTAATAAACAGACAAAAAAATTGATAATGACAAAACAGTTTAACATTGCTGACTTTTAAGTAAGTTAACAGTATACTGGAGAGAAGGGAAAATTTAGATAGTTCTAATCCAGAAAAATCAACATATAGGCTATATTAGTTTCTGGCATTTATATGCCAGGCACTGGGCTAGATGCTGAGGACACAGTGGTTACTGAAGTGATCTAACCATGTCAGGGCTTGGAGTCCAGCAGCAGGGTTCAGAACCACTATTCCAGTTTGAAATTGTTTTGTTATCTCCCCGTAAAATAATCTATCCACATTTTTAGTAAAGCCTCTTTATTATTATTATTTTTTTTTTTTTTTTTTGGCTGCATCCCTGGCACACAGAAATTTCCAGGCCAAGTTTCAAACCCAAGCCACAGCAATGACAACACTGAATACTTAACCACTAGGCCACCAAGGAACTCCAATAAAGTCTCTTTAATAGTGAGTGTTTTGGGTGCTAGTGGAAGAAATATTGGGGGTTACATGGGTCCTATTATATAAGTAGCAATCTATATGTATGACTGTCCCTAGTTCTGGGCCATACTTTTATAGTATGATAATATACTATATAAAAGTCTTTATCTGACAGTTTAAAAAAAAAATCCTGGCAAGCAGCCAATTTCATTCAAGCTGGAAAAAAGCTCAACAATCCTTTAAACATCTGAAGATTGCAGTTTACCATGATATTTCATATTTCCATTTTAATATTCAATTTCTTTAGAATACATCACAAGATTGTTTTTGGGCCTTGCATAGAACATTACACCGAAGGATATTTCTTTCACTCCAGAAAATATTATTTAAATTACCCTTTTTGATTTAACTAAAGAAGAAAAAGAATTATAAATATAATACAATCATTTTGAAAACACATTTTTTAGATTCTATTTAATATTTAGTGAGAACAAATCTCATTGTAATGTATTGCAAGCAATGTATCTCTCTCCACACGTGGAGCTTCCACTGACATAAAAAACAAACAAACAAAAAAAAAACAAAGGGAGAGTAAGTATTAAATAGCGGTTTCACTTTCATTAATTTTAGATTTGATTATAAAATCAAGATACATTGCTCAGAAATTTTCCATGATAAAAGATCCACATAAAGTTTGAAACTTCCAATCAATCCATTAAGTTTCTTTTTTAAAGCTAAATCATGGAAAGCATCTCAAGCTCACTTTTTATAAATGGGAGAAACATATAATTAGGGCAATTAAAATAATATACTAAGTGGTCTTCCTCAGAAACAACTGGTTCTTATCAGACCTTTATAACTGGCCATAAGAAGCCACAATGAAAGTCAGATTTTTAGAGAGAAAACATTAGGTCAGTATTCCTTCAAGTACGCACCTGCTGCTAGAAATGATCATACTTTTGACTTTTTTTTTTTTTTTTGCATTTTAGGGCCGCACTTACAGGGCATATGGAGATTCCCGGGCCAGGGATCAAATTGCAGCTATAGCTGCTGGCCTATGCCACAGCCACAGCAAAGCAGGATCCGAGCTGCATCTGCGACCTACCCCATAGCTCACAACAACTCCAGATCCTTAACCCACTGACTGAAGCCAGGGATCAAACCTGCATCCTCATGGGTGCTAGTCAGATTTGTTAACCACTGAGCCACGATGTGAATTCCCATACTTCTGATTTAAAAATCACCCAAATATTGGAATTATACACAAAGGAAGCTTTCTGACACAACTCACTGCTGAGTTAAAATACTATAGCTATGGCAGGTACTTGAAAATAGAGAATTAGTTACCTATCTGGATTGATTGAATTTGATTTCTCTCAAAAACACAGATTCTCTCTTTGCTCTGCTGAGACCACAGAGAATGTGAAAGGCAGAAGTAACCCTAAGAGGCATTTAGACTACATGTTCTCACTAAACTTAATACTCTTTTTCAATTTTGCAAAGTGATACTACTCAGGTACCAAGGGCCTAGAGAAGAAAGATTCAGGAGAATGTGGAGCATGTCCTTGTTTATATCACACTTCTTGGTTTCACAGCAGAACACTAAATTGCTTTAAGACCCCTAAGATTTTATTAGGTAGTTGAAATAGTTTTAGGGCCACATCTCTATACGTGGTTTCTGATAAGATCTAAGAATGAGTTAACACATACTTCTGTCATATAGTAGTTAAATATAGCTTGTATAAAAAATACCATATCTAGTGCAATAATCTGCAGTTTTATCAGAAATGAAAATCCTAATCAGAACTGATTGGTTTTCAGAATATCCTGTACTCTCCCCTCTCAAGCACCACACCACTCTGTGGCATGTATTTGCACTCTAAATTAAGTAACTTAAATTTACTTTGTCTTTTAACATTTTCACAATACTTCAAGAAAATACAAAAATGAGATTATGGGATTGGGGTCTACTGTAGTAATAGCTATTTACATAAAAAATCCAGTTATCTATTAGCATTAGATTCATTAAATCAATAAATACTGAGTGACTATTACAGCTGCTTCCATTTGTATCTAAACACATTAAATATAATAGACTTTCTGGTATTTTAGCATTGCTTTAATAATTACATTTCAAATACTAGCCGTAATCATGCTTATTACTCATCATTTGCATTTATCAACATGTCTATACTTCAGTCTAAAAATAGCAGTTGCTTTATAGAGAAATTATTAACACTGAGAACTGTAGCTTATCATTTATTCTATTATATATTAAAAAAACGCACAACATTCTGACGTATGAGTCTATTTCGGACATACAAAATAGAACTCATCCTAGAAGCCACTTAATAAAATCCTTAGGGCAAATGAGTATATTTGAAGACCTGGTTACATCAGAAGATCATCACTCTCTGAATATGTTCTTTTGGCAATTGAGATCATCTCCTGTTACTGATTCTCAGCTTAATGCTTCAGGGAATTTATGATAGGTTGGTTTTGTTGAGGGCCCTCTGTAATATTCTACCTGTCCTGGACTAAGGAAAGTCCCAGTTAGAGGACCACAAGGCCCTAGGATAAAAAATTCTTTTTTCTAGTAGCATACTATTGCTATTTTTATGACTCTATCATTTTCATAGTTTTAAAAAATGTAATCTGAAGGTATAACCTGAGGCTCTAAAGTAATGAAGATTGTAAATGAATAAATAAAATATGCTCACTACCCTTCACTGATACCTCTTGGAAAGGAATAAATGGAACTTCAGATAGAAGAATCAAAACTTCAATAATATTTAAAAAAAAATCATTGACCAACCTAAGACAAATATATATGGATATCTAATCTATGAAAATGATTCAGAATTGCATAAATGAAGTTGAGGTAAAAAGCAAAATGTAATGTCAGACAGAAAACTACTTCTAATACAGCAGAAATTGACAGAACATTAAAATAAAAATCTTTAAAAAAAAAAAAAAAAGCTAGTTCTACAGGTAAGACTTTCAGGCACTTCCTCCTAACCATTCATTAAAAATTGTTACTACTGAAATCGATATCCCTGTTGAATATTCATCTCACTGTTTTCCTTTTATTAAGAGTGGTTTAATGTTAAACATGATAGAAAAGTTACACCTTGTTTCTCTGTTCCGGCCATTGTAGTCTTTATTATCCAGTGAGTTAATTTTAAACCTTACAGAATAAAGTGTAGTGGTTATTTTGCGATAATATTTCAACATGAGTTTCAAAGGTTAATAATGACTAATTTCACCAAAAATTATCTAAACTGGAATATGGAGCTTGTGATCCCACTTCTATTCTCAAACTATTGTTTTATTTATATAAGTAAGGCTTGATAAGAACTTTCCACCATAAGCTCATATTCATTAAAGCAGACCAATTGTTAAATCATGTTTTTCACTACTGTTAAAGGTAATATCTTAATCTCTCTAAGAAAAGTATTTAGTTAAATCCAAAAAATTGTAAATTGATAAAGTATTAGCACCAACATCCATTTATGAAAATTACTGTTACACATAATAAGATATTCCAAGGACCAGTGTTGATTATGTTGGATCTTGTTAAAACTATTCATTTATATTTATAATGTTTTAAATTGCGATAATGTATCTCTCTTGATCACTGGTTAAGTAAAACATCTTATTCAAATACTGCCACAGTCTTGGGAGTTCCTGGTGGCCTAGCAGTTAAGGATTCAGCATTGTAACTCCTATGGCTCAGGTTTGAACCCTGGCCCAGGGAACTTTCATATGTCGCAGATGAAGCCAATACCAAAAAAACAAAAATGCACACACACACACACAAAAAACCCAGAAAGCAGACATAGATTATAATTTTCACAAATTACTTCACTTCTACATTCCATTACATTTCACTTTGATTTTTAAAATCCTAGAATTATCTACATACCATTGCAGATAATCTCACAGACAAAAATCATGAATCCAGCTACCCTTCAATAGTCAAGACTGTTGGTTCTGGCTAGAATAAAGAAGTGATTTGACTTTCCACTTCATAAATAGCCAGTTTTTTTCTTAAAAAAAAAATCTTTTTTAAGGCAACTATTAGTAGAGGCATTCTTTTGAATATCTTTAAATAGGAAATGTGATGTACAGATATCAATCACGCTTTAAATTCTAAAGAGAATCCAGAAGGTCCCCTAGCTCAGTCTTCTACCGAAGGCAAGACTCCTTTCTATAATATTAGATGCTAGGTTGTAAACTGGTGACCTAAGGACCATTTGCAGTTCATATATATATATAGACTCTTTGACCTGCACAAATTTTTTTTTTTAATTAAACCAACAAACAAAGCCAGATCTTGGCTTTCTCTTGAAAACCCACATGCAGCTGCATGTCTGCTGCCCTTTTGGATGAGCCATGCCTTCACCACTTCTCCACAGCTCCCTCCACTTCCCAGTAGCCCACTTCACTCACTCATCATCTGGCTGGTGTTTTAAGTATCTGAACATTTAAGTTAGTGACCACTGTTCCAAAGAAAAGGTTACCCACCCTGTGGCTGAACATCTCCATGAAAGGGGAGGGAGCTCACAGTTTTGCAAGTTGACTGATTTCATTGTTCATTTATTTCATTATTAACCGTTTAGAGTAGGCAATTCTAAACAGTAGAGATAGTTGTCTAGAATAATTTCCAGATATAAACTAACTTTATCCTCGGAAACAAAATAAGTCTACCCTCTCTTCCACAGGAAAGCGTTCTAGATATCTTAAGAAACTAAACTTCCCAGGTCTTCAGTTCTACTTTAACACCCTCAGAGCTCTCAAACAGTCCTCACAGTAATATATTTTCAAGCCTATCCATGGGCCTTGGCATGCTTCTCTGCATGGATAAATTCAACTTATGATTTTTAAACTATTATTTATGGATTCATTAATTATGCATTTTAGCTATCATTGTTGTTCTTCACATGTAATAATGTAATATTTCCTTGATCAAGATCAGTGATTTTCAAACTTTCTGGTCTCAGTACCCATTTATACTTTTAAAATTCATTGAGGATTCTGTGAATTTCTGTTTAAGAGAGTTATAGCTACTGACATTTACTGTATTAGAAATTAAAATGGAAAATTTTTAAAAATTTATTAATTTACTTAAAAATACATGGTAATATAATAGCAAATTTTGATGAAAAATAAACATTTTCTAAAACAACATAAATTAGTAAGAAAAGCAGCATTGTTCTACATTTTTGCAAATCTTTTTAATGTCTGCCTTAATTGTAGACAGCTTAGATTCTCATAACTATTTTTGCATTCAATTTGTTGCAATATCACATGTAGGTAGCCTCCGGAAAACTTGAGAATAAAAGTTTAAAAAATGTGAATAATATCTTAATATTATTAAATAGTTTTGACTTTGTGGACCCCCTTGAAAGGGTCTCTGGGACCCTCTAGGTGTCCCTAGGTCATATCTGGGATCCATTTATGCTTGAATTAATGAAACTTAGGTTCCAGTTAGTTTCTCTAGCATCCATGGCATTCTGTCAACTAAAATCACTAGCTCCTTCTCTAACAAATTGCTGTCATGTCAAACGTCTAATGTTTCATGTAAATGCAGACCTTATACAGATATGTTTTTGAACAGATCCCATTTTGCTGGTTTCAGGCTACTCTTTAGTATTTAAAGCTGTTGGTGCCCTGCTCAAGCCCCCTTAAGGCAGGTACACAAATACCTACTCACTTGCTATAACTGTTGGCTGATGACACATGTCAGCCCCTTTCTCTAAAGAATGTCTCAGTAACACTAGAGCCATGTACATTGGCTTGGGAGCTATGTCTACCTCTATATCAGCCAATGAATGACTGACAAACCAATAACTGTCACAGAGTACAAAAGGCCAGCCTCAAGGACACAAACTAGGACTAATTCTGGGTATCTGTGCTCCAGAGCTTCAAGGGGAATCAAACCAAAGTTGGTCTCTAGCTGAGACCACCATCTTCCTCAGCTTTTACCCCTTGTTCTGTCCTGCTATGTCACTCTCTTTCTCCTAAGAGCACATCCCTCATAAGTCACTTCAACAGGAATCACCACCTTAGGCTCAATCCAAGACATTTTTCATCCTATCAAGATTACTGCAATCTCAATTCTATCATACATCATATTAACTAACCCTCTCAGCTTTACAGCATCTCAAATATGCCAAAAACTCTATTATAAAGTAGTGCAGTGGTTCTCAAAGTGTGGTCCCTGGACCAGCAGAATCACCATAACCTAGTCATTAGAGCAAATTCTCAGGCCTCAGTCCAGAACTACTGAATCACAAACTCCATCACAGAAATGTACCACAGGTAACTAACCCACTACTATTGAACATTTCAGTTGTTCCTGTTTTTTCTTATTATAAATAATAGTAAAATTAATATACTTACAGGTAAAGCTTTGTGTACATTTCTGATTATTTTGTGAGCACTTGTCTACAATTTACTTTGATGTAAAAGTATTAAATCAAAAAAGAAGATATACCAATAGGATGGCTATATAATACAGCAAGCACAGCAGCCTAGGGGATGAGTACATGGATGTTCACTGCAAAATTCTTTCAACTTTTTCATATGTTTGAAATTGTTGGGAAATGTTGAAAATGAAAGATTCTGAAAATTTTTTCTATTTTATGAAGCTAAATTCCTAGAATTGGAATAGATTGTTCATAGTATGTGCACATCTTCAAACTTTGTGAAGTTAAAACATCAACCAGAAAGTGTCAGTTCTCTCACACTGTCAACACCACTTTTTAGTGCTTTTCAAATTTCTGCCAACTTGTTAAGCAAAAACTTGTAATTGATCTTTTAAAATCATCATCTCTGTGCATTTTTTAAAGCTAATACATAATGAACGGAAAAGCTTTCTAACATGCTTGGCTTCAAATATGATGTTGGTTATTCAAACCATGAAGCAGTAATCAAGAAACAAACACCCACTTGGGGGCACTTACATTATTACTAAGCACCATACCTTCAAGAATAACTTGCAAACTAAATTATACTGGGGAGAGTTACTTCCAGGCCAGGATCATACACAGGCAGAGGGGATTAGTGCCCGGACTGCCAAAGGGATCTGATCTAACAGGTCCTAAGAAAGGGCCCTTCCTTCACAAAAAAAGTCTCCTTTTCCATTTTACAAAAAATTCTTGGAATTCTTAACATTAGATTTCTTTACATTGAAGCAATGAGATCCTCACCCATTCTATTTTAAAATTCAAGTATTTTACTACAGTGTGGGATCCACATAATTATGATGTATTTATAGGCTGGAATGCAATGGAGCTATTAAAAAAAAAAGAAGAGTGGATATCTACATTTACTAACATGGAAAGATGTCCATGTTATACCTGTTCATTACAAAAAACAAGTATGCGTGTGTGTGTGTGATAGAAATATGTAGAAGGATACTTTCTAAAATATTAAGAGTGGTCACCTCCAGTTAAAGGATGTATGGGAGGTTTTTTTTTAAACTCTTTTTATAATTTTTCTTTATTTTTACAATGATATATAAAAAATTCTATTGAAAAATACAATAAGGCTATTTGCATTTTGATAAAAAGAAAATTGAAAATATCCCAGAAAAACCATCAAGCAATGATTAGCATCTTATTAAATTTTTTTATAATAATTTTTTTAATTTTCCCACTGTACAGCAAGGGGGTCAGGTTATCCTTACATGTATACATTACAATTACATTTTTCCCCCACCCTTTCTTCTGTTGCAACATGAGTATCTAGACAAAGTTGTCAATGCTATTCAGCAGGATCTCCTTGTAAATCTATTCTAAGTTGAATTTTAATTTAGCAAGATTTTCAAGTCAAGGTTAAAGTTCCCTAAGGAATGAGACCGGATATAGCATATTTTAAAGGACATAAGGGGAAAAAAATTAAAGGCAGACTAGGCAAAGAGGTCTCCACCCATATATTAAGCAGCTGAGGGACAGGCCTCTATTAACCTGGGGGGATTTCACTGGAGAAAAATCAATAGGCAACGAAAGGCATCTGTGGTCTTTAGCTCCAAGAGGAACCAAAAGGATAAAGGCTCACTAGAATTTATGTAGACTCAGAGAGAATCTTAACTTTACCACAGTTTCTGCTTTCAATATTACAGAAGAAAATACCTTCTACAAATGATGTTCACTTCTCCCCCTACATCAGGTCCAGGATCTGATGGAGGTTAATTTTTTAAAATATATATTTATCAGATTTAAATTTGTACTTTACACTTTACAAAGACTGAAAAGGAGAATGTGACATGTTAAATCACTTACCTCCATGGGAAGACATGTCTGCACATGGGCAGATGTTTCTGGATGTGACACTGCAGTCCCATTTTTAACTTGAAAATGTGTTTTGCACATGTAGCCATCAGAACAGTCCTATGTTCCAAAGAATACATAAGAAAATGCCAATTATTATAAAAACTCATCATTCTAAGACCTACAATGTCTCATAAGTTCCAAACCAACCAATGAAAAACTAAGTATATTAAAAGATCTAAGATAAATGTGTGTCACGCCACCTGTGTAAGAGCATTTGATTTTTTAGGTAACAGTACTGAGTTGAATAGTATCCTCCCAAAATTCATGTCTATCCAGTACCTTGTTTGTGACATTATTTGGAAATATGCTTTCTGCAAATCTAATCAAGTTAAAATGAGATCATACTGGAACAGAGTAGACCTAAATCCAATATGACACACGTCCTTATAAGAGAGAAGTTTGGCTATGGAGACAGACACAGGGGAGAAAGCCATGGGAAGAAAGAGGCAAAGATTGTATTGGAGGTACAAGCCCAAGAATGCCAAGAATTGCCATTAACTACGAGAAGCTAGAAAAGGCAAGGAAAAAGTTTTTTCTAGAGCCTTTGCAGGGAACATGGCTCTGCTGACACTTTAATTTCCAACTTCCAATCTCCAGAACTGTGAGAGAATAAATTTCTGTGTTTTAAGCCACCTGGTATGTGGTACTGTACTATAGCAACCCTAGGAAACTAACAAAGAAACTATATTTTCTGAGAAATCTGGTGGCACCTTTACAATATCTCCCAGTTATCTGGGCTCTCATACCACCAGCACTCCCACAGAGGACCTGCTTATTGTTCATAATCTGCACTAGTTCTGATTGGCTGCAGTCAACACATTGTGACTGGTTATGACACTACCACAGGTTGTTAAATATTTTGAATATCTGAGTATCTTTTTTGGCTATAAAGTAATCTAGGAATTATACATATTTTTATTATTTCACTAGGTTCTACATTTTATAGATGGAATTATTATTTCAAGATGTAAAGAAATGGAAAGATATTCCATGCTCCTGGGTTGGGAAAATTAATATTGTAAAAATGGCCATACTACCTAAAGCAATGTACAGATTCAATGCAATCTCTATCAAATTACCAATGACATTTTTCACAGAACTAGAACAAACAATCCAAAAATTTATATGGAACCACAAAAGACCCAGAACTGCCAAAGCAATCCTGAGGAACAAAAACCAAGCAGGAGGCATAACTCTCCCAGACTTCAGGCAATATTACAAAGCCACAGTCATCAAAACAGGGTAGCACTGGTACCAAAACAGACATACAGACTAATGAAACAGAATAGAGAACCCAGAAATAAACCCAGACATCTATGGTCAGTTAATCTCTGACAAAGGAGGCAAGAACATAAAATGGGGAAAAGACAGTCTTTTCAGCAAGTATTGATGGGAAACCTGGACAGCTGCATGCAAATCAATGAAACTAGAACACACCCTCACACCATACACAAAAATAAACTTAAAATGGCTGAAAGACTTAAATATAAGACAGGACACCATCAAACTCCTGGAAGAGAACATAGGCAAAACATTCTCTGACATCAACCTTACAAATGTTTACTCAGGTCAGTCTCCCAAAGCAACAAAAATAAAAGCAAAAATAAATCAATGGGACCTAATCAAACTGACAAGCTTTTGCACAGCACAGGAAACCAAAAAGCAAAAAGCAAACAAAAAGACAACTTACAGAATGAGAGAAGATAGTGTCAAATGATGCAACTAAAATATACAAACAACTTATATACCTCAACAGCAAAAAAGCCAACAACCCAATAGAAAAATGGGCAAAAGACATGAATAGACATTTCTCCAAGAAAGATTACAGATGGCCAACAAGCACATGAAAAAATGCTCAACATCACTGATTATTAGAGAAATGCAAATCAAAACTGCCATGAGGTACCATCTCATACCAGTCAGAATGGCCATCATTAATAAGGCCACAAATAACAAATGCTGGAGGGGGTGCAGAGAAAAGGGAACCCTCCTGTACTGCTGGTGGGAATGTAAATTGGTATGACCACTATGGAGAACAGTATGGAGGTACCTTAGAAAACTATGCATAGAACTACTATATGACCCAGCAACCCCACTCTTGGGCATATATCCGGATAAAACATTCCTTGAAAAATACACATGCACCTGCATGTTCATTGCAGCACTATTCATAATAGCCAAGACATGGAAACAACCCAAATGTCCATCAACACATGGTTGGATTAGGAAGATGTGGTGTATATATATACATATATATATACATATATATATATGTATATACACACACACACACAATGGAATACTACCCAGTCATAAAAAAGAAACAAAATAATGCCATTTGCAGCAACATGGATGGAACTAGAGACTCTCATACCGAGTGAAGTAAGTCAGAAAGAGAAAGACAAATACCATATGAGATCACTTATATTTGGAATCTAACATAGGGCACAAAGGAACCTTTCCACAGAAAAGAAAATCATGGACTTAGAGAATAGACTTGTGGTTGCCAAGGGAGAGGGGGAGGGAGTGGGATGGATTGGGAGCTTGGGGTTAATAGATGCAAACTATTGCTTTTGGAATGGATAAGCAATGAGATCCTGCTGTGTAGCACTGAGAACTATGTCTAGTCACTTATGATGGAGCATGATAAGGGGAGAAAAAAGAAATGTATGCATGTATGTGTAACTGGGTCACCATGCTGTACAGTAGGAAAAAAACTGTATTGGGGAAATAAAAATAAAAAAATTTTTAAATAAATAAATAAATAAATTCTAGCTCTATGCCAGCCAACCACAAAGTACAACCCCCTATGGCCTTCTGCCACTGAAACCTTTATAATTAGGCAACATAAATGGCCTTTAATATTGGCTTAAATAGAGAAAGATACATACACACACACACACACACACACACACACACACAGACTGAGAGACTTTATTGTATTTTTTTACATCACGTATCCATTCCTTTCTCTTATGGAACAGTAGCCAGTTTTCCCCTAAGGACTCATAAGTTCCTTCCTCCCCTGTTAGTGTGGACATAGCCTCCCAACTTCCAGGATGGTCACAGGACTCTGATCTGGCCAATTAGGATACCAGTCTTGCTGACCTCAGAGACTCAGGAAGAAAATAATTTTATCAGAGCCAATGAGATGTGACTACAGACTGTGGTTAGGGGAACAGGAAGTGGGGGCTATTCCCTCTTCTAGTAGATGTGAACCAAAGATAATCCTTGCATTGTTGTCAGCTATCATGGAGCCTGAGAATAAAGCCAATGCAGAGGAAAGCAAGGCCTTAAGATGTAAAGAGACCACATCCTGATTATACTATTTCTACCTACTACAGCTGAAGCTATCTCTACCCTCAATTTTTTTACATGGCCCCACATGTCCCTTCTTTGCTTTGCCCAAGTTGATTTGGGTTTTCCATTACTTGCAACCCAAATAATCTTTTTATAAAACAAAATATGGTGTGTTTATTAGTTTAAAACAAGAAGATTTTCTTCTGTATTGTACTATCATTCTCATTATGATAAATAACCAACAGTTGATTATATAAAATATTTATCAAATATGATAAAACCATAATAGTATGTATTTCTGAGAAGAAAGTATTAGCAGTCTGCAGTTTAAAAATAATCTAGCAAGAGTAGAGTTCTCTTCATGACTCAGCAGTTAACGAACCCGAATAGGATTCATGAGGATGTGGTTCGATCCCTGGCCTCACTCAGTGGGGTAAAGATCCAACGTTGCCCTGAGCTGTGGTGTAGGTCACAGACATGGCTCAGATCCCATGTTGCTGTGGCGGTGGTGGTGTAGGCCAGTGGCTATAGCTCCAATTCAACCCCTAGCCTGGAACTTCCATATGCCTCATACTTCCATATGCCCTAAAATAGAAAAAATAAATAAATAAAAAAATTAAAAATAAAAATAATCTAGCAATAGAAAAAAAAAACTCTTAGGCTATTCAGAGAATAAATAGAGCTAAAATATGTGTACTGAATATAACTCATCATATAAGGATAATTCTTCTATTTCATATTTTCTATACCTGAGTGCTGGTTATACAACCTCTTCCTAAGGGAAGTTACAATTTAGTAAAACTCCAATTACAATGCAAAATATACCTCCTTTGACATGAAGAAAGGTGAGTCAGAAATTCGTGTGCAGCAATGTTATAAAAGCTAAATAAATTATCTGGTCTCTTTTCCTATGAGTTAAGATAGAGACATATGTTACTTTAAATATTACTTAAATTTAAGCAATTTAAATTTCTATTTCATGTAATTCTGAAATAATTTCTGATACTATTTATTAGTGTCTATAAGGAGATGCACAAGGGTTTTTGACTCAGCTTATATTTGGTCATGGCGATTTTCTTTTTGGTATCAATCTCTTAATAGTCAAGATTATCCTTGAAAAATTAAATATAGAAGAAGGAGAGTTTTATAGCATTTCAGACATTTGCTTCCACAGAAGTAGGCCTTTCTCCCATATCATTTTAATTTAAGACAGAAAAGTACATTTTGTTCTTCACTGTAGAAGGATTCTTTTTTTTTTTTTTTTGTCTTTTTTGCCTTTTCTAGGGCTGCTCCTGTGGCACATGGAGGTTCCCAACCTAGGGGTCTAATCGGAGCTGTTGCTGCCGGCCTACACCAGAGCTAGAGCAATGCGGGATCCGAGCCACATCTGCAACCTATACCACAGCTCATGACAACACCAGATCCTTAACCCACTGAGCGAGGCCAGGGATTGAACCCGCAACCTCATAGTTCCTAGTCGGATTCATTGACCACTGTGCCATGACGGGAACTCCGAAGGATGCTGTTTTGCAGACAACAAGTGTAAAAGCATGAGAACCACCACCCTGAACCCATAACTGCAGTCAATCAGGGCCAGTAAACAAAGCTATATTCAAACCTGCCTCCAAATATTCCAGTGGATGGACATTCCACTGCATTCTTTTTGTACCTACGATAGCTTACAATGTAACATTAACTCTCCTTTAATTTTTTTAACATTGATGAGTTTTTACTTCCTCTAATTGATCCTATGCTCAGGGCCTAGGTCCCATCCCCTGGAAGAAGAAAGACCTCTAGGGGAAGCCAGGGTCTTACTGCAGAATCCAGCCTTCTCTTCCACATAAAAAGGTGGTCCCCATGGAGTCCGAAAACACCCTGAACCTGCACAGGAGGATGTGGAACACAAAGTTTATCCCGTTCAACTCTCCCACTTTAGTGCTAAGAAGGTAAAAAGACTGAAGCACTTTAAAGAGACTAATCTTACAGCTACCTAGGGGCAGTGCTGGAAGTGGAAAACAGGTCTCTTGGCCCATGTTTCTTCTACTACACTAAGCAAGTTCTGCCAAAGAGCAGGATCATGGCAAAAAGATGCTTACTGATGCTTGCAGACTGGTGTAAGCCAGGCTTTGACATGAAGTAACAAGCTCAAGCCACTCAAGTGAGGTCTGGGGACCAATAGCCTCAGCGTTGGTCAGGTAGAGAACCACTGCACTAAATTTACTGGAGTCCTCTTCTGAACTCTGAGAACAGATCCAACCATGGACTCTGCAGCTGACTTGGGAGAAAAAGCCACAAACAGCTCCCAACTTTCAGGAATTCCATGGCTCACCTGGAGAGCTCCGTATGTTAAACTCACTTCTGTCGTTGCTCATCTTAGAGCTGAGACTGTGCTAAGGGTGGTTTTTTAAGTGGTCTTCACCACCACCTCAAACCCTACTCTCTGGCAACAAGCCCAGCCTTGACCTGGTTGTCTAACAGCCAGTCATCTCATAATCTAAAACTGTCTCATGTCCAAATACACTTTAGCTATCAGGACTCCTTGCTTCCCATTGCCACAAAGCACGCTGCTCCACATTGTCACCGTAGAAGAGAATCTAAAAGGAAAGTTAGGTGCTGTGTGTAACCTAGAAAGCACTTATAAAAAGAGAACATTTCCTCACAGTCAAAACTCAAGTTATCTACATGTAAGGCCCTTAACCTTATATCAAAAAAAGGAATATAGATTTAAGTGAGAAAAACAATACCATAAATATGTTTGACAAAAACACTGGAAGTTTATAAAAGCTTTTAAAACATATTTCAAAAGTAAATAAAAAACTTCAAATCATATAAAATACTGACATATTCTACTGCATGGAAAAAATTCCTAACACCATAAAGTCAAAAGACAAATATCAAAATGTGAAAAAAAGATCTGTACCTCATATCATAGAAAAGGACTAATTTTGTCAATATATAAATAGCTTTACTTTCCTCAACATATTAGTAATAGTCCCAATAAACCAAGAGAAAAAAGACCAACAGCCCAATAGAAAAATGAGCAAAGGATGGAGTTCCCATCATGGCTCAGCGGTTAATGAATCCAACTAGTAACCATGAGGGTGTGGGTTTGATCCCTGGCCTTGTTCAATGGGTTAGGGATCTGGCATTGCCATGAGCTGTGGTATAGGTCGCAGACATGGCTCGGATCCTGCACTGCTGTGGCTGAGGTGCAGGCCTGTGACTACAGCTACAATCTGACCCCTAGCCTGGGAACATCCATAGGCCATGGGTGCATCCCTAAAAAAAAGAAAAAAAAAGAAAGAGAATAATGAGCAAAAGATATCAACAGTGCACTAAAGAGGAAGTACACATGGATATTAATCATGTAAAAATATGTTGAGTGTTACCTATAAGAAAAATGCAAATTAAAACTATGTGATACCATTTTTTACCTATCAGATTGGCAAAGATCGGAAAGCATGAAATAAACTGTGTGGACTAAGATGTGGATAAAACAGGTAAGCATTCTCATGCACTGCCAAGAGCAGGGTAGTTTAAATTAGTACAGCCTCCCTGTACAGCAAGTTGGCAATACCTATCCAAACTTAAAACATATATACCTTCCACTCGGAAATGCTACTTCCAGGAGTTTATCTTACAGATGTAGTTGCACATGTGGGAAATAAAATTCATGCAATGATATGTATTATTGTTTTAATAGCACAATATTAGAAACAAACTAAATGCCTATAGGTGAGGACTGATTAAATAAATTGTGGTATATGCAAATAATAGAATGTACGCAGCTATAAAAAACAAGTAAGTTCTGCAACTATTCGTGTGGAATAATAACCAAGATAAATCATTAACTTTAAAAATATGCAGAACAGAAGCTCCCATTGTGGCTCAGCAGTAACAAACCCGACTAGTAACCATGAGGACATGGGTTCCATCCCTGGCCTCACTCAGTGGGTTAAGGATCCAGTGTCGCTGCGAGCTGCAGAGTAGGTTGTGGACAATGCTCAGATCTGGCTTTGATGTGGCTGTAGTGTAGGCTGGAAACTACAGCTCTGATTTGATCCCTAGCCTGGGAAGTTTTATATGCCATGGGTGCAGCCCCTAGAAGACAAAATAAATAAATAAAATATACAGAACAGCATGTATATATGTATATTATGCTACCATTTGTTTAAATACAAATGCATATGCTTGTATACATTGAAAATAACTGAAAGGACACCCAAGACAAGTGGGGTGGTGACCTCTGAGGTTTGGGTGAGGAGGGTGGGAGGGTTAGGAAGGAAGCTTACTTTGTTAGTATACAAACCCTTTTGTGCCTATAAATAAAAAAACATTTCATGTTAAACAAATACTTCATGCATTGCCCTTTGAACATATGCCTCCAGGCCATCGCATTGTTGCAACAGATTCCAATCTTGAACTACTAGGGAGAAAATGTTCTTAAGGCCTTATAGAGCCCTGGAGAGACAAACAAGTTTTCTAGTGCAGTGCTGAGCATACTGGATGGAGATCTAAGGATTTCCTAACAGAACATGTTTGGGTCTGCTTCCTTATAAGCTATCATTAGCTACGCCATTCAGAGAGCTATGTTATGCCTTCTGGAATCCAGCTACCGAAGTAACTATAGGACCCTTGATGCTGAATTTTAATAAGCTTTTAACAATCTACTTTAGACAAACACTGCTGTCTAAAAAAATCAGGTGGTCATCTATGGGCTTCAGCACTACCTTGGAATAAAAGATTGTATATAGGATATAAACTCAAGTTAACTGCGCAGAATGACCAGTTGCAGAAAGGGCTTGGCAAGGCCATTGGGGCGGGGGGTAATTAGGAGAAGTGGAAGTTTTTCAGTTATGCCTGCACTGATCAAACAACAGGACCTTCAAGGCCAATGGAACCCTAAGGAACAGGCCAAATCTAGGCCACAGATTTCAAGTGGTTGTTCTTTCTCTCTCTAAGAGATCAACCCAAAACCACCAGAAGCTGGCCAAAGCTAATTACTCTTGGGAGAAGAAGAAGAAGAAAGAAGAAGAAGAGGAAGAAGAAAAAAAAATTGCTGTTGACAAGCAAAGCTTACACTGCGTAGGTCAGACATTAAACTAATATCTGTTCATTTTTTTAAAAGCCAAAGTTAGATATATGCTGTAGGCAAGTAAAGGTTAAGGATTTAGAGATCCTCCAGAATACAATTTTGAATATGTTGAAATGCCTCATTTTCTACCCCTCCCCCTCCCTAATTTCACTAACTAGTACTGCTACATCTTCCCAATATGTGTGTGGATGTTGAGCATGGCTGACTCTGATGCCTCTGGGTCAAAATCAAGAGTGACCAAATACAATCAAAGTAATTCATGGGTAACTGCTCACCTTTTACTCAGGCAAAAATTCAAAAGACCAAAAACTCAAAGAAATAAAAAACCCCAAAGTGAAAGAATGCATATAACATATTTCACCTTTGAAAAAGAACTTTGTATGTCTTTTCACTGGTCTTGTAGCATTTTGGAGTTTATTAAACATGACACAGCCATTTATTGAACAATCCACTAATACCTTCTCCATACTTTCTGGGAGAGAATGTTGGCGATTGACCTCAGATAATAATAAGTTCCAGCTGAGGAACCAGGGACTGTCCTTCTGGGAAAGAATTAAAATCTGGATCTATGGTCCCATCTAGTAGAGGCCACAACCCCCTTGCTTCACCATTTGCACAACATAACCTGTACTGATATTTGCCTTTATGTGTGTGACTTAAGGTGTGAATGACTACTGAACACAGTGGTTCACTAGCTGGGAATCAAACTGCAAAACACTGTGAGCACTGGTCCTTGATTGAAGGTTCTCTGGCCCAGTTTAAAAGAGCTTTCTTAGCATGGTCATGGTATGAAACTAAAAGAGAATCTGTGGGATTTTAACCTGAAACATTCTCTATACAACAGCTATGTGTCACAGGGTTATACAGCCTCCTATCACAATAGTTAGTTCAGCAGTAGCTCTTATTTACAGCAGCGTACTCATTACATAACCGTAATAGGTTTAAAGTTCTATTCAACCTATAAACAAAGCACAGAGTTGCTTTGCTTTTTAAGTATAGTTACTGAGTGGAATCTAAATATTATAAATCTTGACGATATAAAAGTAATAATATAGTTAATTTAAAAAATCAAAAGGAGAAACAGAAAGAAATGTGGAATGTAATATAAATACACTACCTTCCTCATCTACTACAGAAGCAATCAATAATAATTGTCCAAAGATGAGAAATTAGGAAGTAGGAGTATATTGTTTAAGGTTATGGGAACGTTGTGGCTCAGTGGCAACAAACCCAACTAGTATCCATGAGGATTCAGGTTTAACTCCTGGCCTCGCTTAGTAGGTTAAGGATCCGGCGTTGCAGCAAGCTGCGATGTAGTTTGCAGCGGAGGCTCAGATCCGGTGTTGCTGTGGCTGTGGTGTAGGCTGGCAGCTGCAGCTCCAATTCGATCCCTAGCCTGGGAACTTCCATGTGCTGCAGGTCTGGTCCTAATTTAAAAAAAAAAAAAAGTTACAGGAATCACTATGAGAATAACTAAGGAGTTGGTCTTCACCTATAGGGGTTCCTTTAAACAAATTTAAATCATCCATGTGATGGAATACTATGTAGTTGCCAGAAATAATGAGATAGTTCCATATATGCTCACAAAGATGTCCATTTTGTAATGTTAGGTGGAAGAAGTAAGTTACAGAACAATGATCCCATTTATGTAAATATGTTATAACTGTACATACATATATTTACATGTGCTTAGAAAACAAACTACAAAATTGAGGCGGAGGAGAGGGAAGGAAATATTTTCTTTTTCTTCCTTTTTTCTTTTCTTTTTAGGGCCACACCTGTGGCACACAGAAGTTCCTGGGCCAGGAGTCGAATCAGTGCTGCAGCTGCTGGCCTACGCCAGAGCCCCAGCAACACCAGATCCAAGCCACACCTGTGATCTACACTGCAGCTTGCGGCAATGCTGGATCCTTAACTCACTGAGAGAGGCCAGGGATCAAACTCATGTCCTCATGGATACTAGTTGGGTTGGTTACTGCTGAGCCACAAGAACCCCCAATTTTAACTTGTGTTTTTATTTTTTCTCCTTTTTAAACTTACCCTCTAGTTGCTACACCTAAACAAGGCCAATATGTCTTTTCTAGGTCATTACCTAATTATAGCTAACTTTGCTTTTCTAGTGGTTTCACATCACTTACGGCCTTCAATTTTTCAATTCCATTTGATTAAGATATGCTGGGACCCTGGCACTCTGCTCAGGTTGTGTAAGAAGTTAGTTTTCCTCCAACATTCCTGCTCCCTTTTCCTGGGAGGGCTCTTAGACCTACCCAATACCTTTCCTTTTCACCTCTAGACCCTTACAACTTCCTAGAGAAGCAATAGAGCACACTGTTCTTCTCTTTCTCAAAGGCAGGTGAAAGCACAGCAAGGGAAGTGGCCCCAGGGAATAAAGAGCAGAAGAAACTCAAGCCATTAGTCAGGAGGTTAGTGGACCAATTTGGTGACCTAACTATATGGGAGGTTGGGGGGCCAGGGGCAAGTACACATGCATATGTGTTGATTTGCACTTACAGAGCCTGCTTATTTCACACAAATTTGTCTAAAATGGTTATAATTTAAATAATGCTAAATCTGTTCTTTCTTGGAATTAAAGCTTCAGAAGTAAGTTTGGATCACATTGGTTCCATTTTCTTTATTAACACTTTTGACAGGTATCTTTATAATGTTATGTATGTTTCACTATTAAGCATTTTGTGGGATTTCAGTCTCTTTTCCCTCTTTAGCTTTTTAATAATGTTTCGTTTTCAGGTTTTCCAACTAGCCCATTTGGAGTTTTCAATTTTAAGTTCATGTGAGATGTGAGAGCTCCATGTATACCCCCATACTTCTTATTATATTAAATAAGTTGGTTTTGCTTCCAAGAGCATTCCTGCTTATTTGTGCCCAAGCAATGGTCAACAGACGCTATAACTGACTGGAGGCGATATGGAGTGACAGTTGCAGGAAAAAAAAAAATCTTTTTCTTTGTTTCTACTTTAAATTTGGAGAGATCTTACCATATTTTGTCTGCTTTAATTGAAACGTTCGCAAAGGTTTCTTGTTGCTTTTCTAATATCGTAGGTAAAATAAGAAAACATAAAGATGACCCAAGTTCTGACCTCCTTTATCTTAATTTCTAAATTTAATGTTACTGAAAGTCTTATTCCTTTCATAAATTATTTATTTTTAGAAAATTATCTTTTAAAAGAGAATTATTCAAGAAAATTAACAGTTTTAAAGTAATTTTGTACTTAATAAAATAAATTGAAAGAAATTTGATAGTCTATTATCAGGGTAACAGTTGTCACTTCTATTTCAAAGCACTGTCTTTGCAAAGCAGTACAAATAATTTATTAACGCTCCTAGTTTTTCATGAACTGAAGCGCACCTGAGCTTAAGAAGTTTTATACAGGGAAGGAGCCGGCTGTGAGGGTGGGAAGAAAGAAAGGAAGGCGAAAAAGGCCTTCCTGGTGTGGGTATACACAAAGTACCAAAAAATGGGTGGCTTCAAACAACAAAGATGAATCTCTCACAGGCCTGAATCTGGAAGCTAGAAGTCAGAAACGAAGGTGTGGTCAGGGCCATGCTCTCTCTTTAGGCTCTAAGGAAGACTCTTCCCTTGCCTCCTCCCAGGTACTGGTTGTTGCCAACTTGTAGACACATCACTTCAATTTCTGCCTCTGTCTTCAGGTGCCTTCCCCCCAAGTGTCTGTATCCTTTGTCCAAATTTCCCTCTTCTTAGAAGGAAATCAGTCAGATTTTTGCATTTACATGCCTCTAATCCAGTACGGCCCCATCTTAATTTTTAGATTACATCTGCAAAGACCATATTTTCAAATAAAGTCACATTCACAGGTTCAGGGCAGACATAAATTTGGGGAGACACTATTCAACCCCATATACACAAAGAGAAGAAATAGATGAGAGAAAGGCATCCCCACAGCTCCTGCACCTAACACAGAAGCAGTTTGCCCCAAACAACTGAGAGAGGCCAGGGACTGAAAAGCTGTTCCAGCCTGAGGACATTGGGCCCAACTGTCATGGCTGCTGTTGGAGACCAAAAGGGCTTTGATCAAAAAGGAGGATGAAAGTACTGATAGCTTCACAATAGTACCATCACTGTCTTTATGCATGGGACCTGGATAGTATGAAATTGAAAATTTTACTGGAGTCCTCCTATGTCCCAAAAGGAGCATTCAACATCCGCTACTTGGATCCATACCAGACATGTGGCAAACTCACACTGCTGGCAGAGAAGAGTGGAGAGGAGGAAGGAGAGAGGGAGGATGTTATCCACTCAGCCTTTTTCACTAATATAAGAAAAGTTTCCTGACATATTTCCCAGAATGAGTCACACTCTCTACCCTCAACGTCCTCTCCATTCCATGCCTGCGCATGTTTAAAGCTCTTGGACTGAACGCCCTCTCCTTCTGTATCTTCCAGCAGAACTCCTGCTTTCCATAGCTTGACATGAGCATGTGGTCTCTGCATCTAGGGAGAAGCTGTGTGAAAGCTGGGCAGACACAATGCAATAGAAGGAGCAGAAGCCCACCACCTCACCCCACACTTACACTACAAACCTTAGGAAGTCTTCCTTAATATCTCTTCTTCCTCATTCCCATGAGTTCACCATGTTCTCTCCCTGCCGTGTTCCCCACCTTACATTTAGAAATAGACCAGGTGAACTGACGATCATGTGTCTAAAAGTATTTTAGCCTAAAATCTGTATTCATTAAATTTACATTTCATATAATAAGAAGAAACAATAGTATCCTTTAAGAATTTTTGCATTCTTCTAAATGTTTCTTTGGTTTCTAGCCATGACAGAATAAGGGAGACTAGATTTACTTCCCAATCTTAAACAGCTAGAAAAACCAAACAAAAAATATGAAATTGAGGTTGTTGTCTATTGGACACAGGCAGTGTAGGGCAGTGATCTCTGAGGAAAAGGATATAAACTAGGTGAGCTCTATAAGTGTCCTCACTCCCTGCATGGAGAAAGTTCTTAAAGAAAAAGATTAAAATGGCAAGAACTTCCTGTTGTTGTTCAGAATCTGACTAGTATCTGTGAGGATGAAGGTTTGATCCCTGGCCTTGCTCAGTGGGTTAAGGATCCAGAGTTGCTGTGAGCTGTGGTGTAGGTCACAGACACATCTCAGATCTGGCTTTGTTGTGGCTATGGCAAAAGCCAGAAGCTGAAGCTCCAATTTGATCCCTAGCCTGGGAACTTCCATATATCTCAGGTGCAGCCCTAAAAAGACAAAAAAAAAAAAAAAAAAAAAAAAAAAGATTAAAAATGGAAAATGATTTCACTGTTTGCTTAAATAATCTGAGAATCAACAGAAAAATATAATAGGAGAGTTTCAGAGCGTGGCCAGGAAAAAGATCAATATATAAAAATCAGTAACTTAACAAGTATGGCAATAATTGATTAAAATCATGTGGATAAAATACACCATTCCTGGTATGAACACAAATTATTAAATGATAATGGAAAACACCTATCATTATGCCAAGAAAACTCTACAACTTGTAGGAAATGAAAATAATCCCAAAAAGTTGGTTGGTTGGTTGGGTGGTTTTGTCGTTTTTAGGGCCACACCTGAGGAATACGGAAGTTCCCAGGCTAGGGGTCTAGTTGGAGCTATGCCACCGACCTATGCCAGAGCCACAGCCACACCATATCCGAGCTGTGTCTGAAACCTACACCACAGCTCACGGCAACGCCGGATCCTTAACCCACTGAGCAAGGGCAGGGACCAAACCCGCAACCTCATGGTTCCTAGTCGGATTCGTTAACCACTGCGCCACGACGGGAACTCCCCAAAAAAGTTTTTTATGCTACTTGTAAAACAATTCTAAAATTATTTTAAAAGGAAAATGCATGGGGTAGTTAATTTTTTAAAATAAAGTAAGTAATAGGATTATCAGATATCAATACCAACTAAAGAGCCCTAGTAATAATTAAAATCTGGGACTTCCTTGCTTATCTAGTGGTTAGGCCTGGGCACTTCCACCGCTGTGGCCTGGGTTTGATCCCAATCTGGGAATTGAGATCCCAAATCAAGCCAATTTATGGCCAAAACATAATAATAATAATCTATGTTATTATCACAGAAAAGAAAAACAGATTAGGGATTAGAACATGGAGTCTAGAAATAAACACATTTATATGTTGGAATTTAATATATGATAAAAACAGAATTTGAGATCACAGATGGGAGAATGGATGCGTCGATAATGAAATGAAGTCAACTGGCTCCTCGTTAAATAAAATACATAAACCACATTACCATATCTCACAATCTCCAAAATAAACTGCAGATTAATTAAAGCTCTAAACATAAAAAATAAAATAACAAAGGTCTAGAGGAATATACAAGAGAATATTTTCATAATTCGAAGTTGGGAACGATTTTCTAAGCAAAACACCAACCTAGAAGCCATAAAGCAAAAGAGTGGCAGATTTATTAAATATTAAAAACTCTTGTTTGACAAATGATACTATTAACAAAGTTAAAAGAGAAGTGACAGCCTAGGAAAAAATATTTGCAATATAAATAGGAAACAAAGAATTGATAGTCATAATATGTGTTACTCCTACAAATCAATATTACAAAGATAAACAACTACAGTAAAAGAGACAAAGGTTGCATAAACAAAAAATTCTTAGAAGAAATAGCAGTGACCAATAAGCATATACAAATACTCCCTGTAAGGAGGAAAATGCAAATCAAAACAATATATCATTTTTCATTTTATCATTTAGAGTGAAAAAAAAATTTTAAAGATCAGTAATATCCAATTTTGTAGAGAGTATGAGAAAATGGGCATACTCATATACTTTTTGATAGGAATATAAATTGGTGCAGTCAGGAGAGAAATGTTGCCTGTGTTCTCATTCCCACATTTATTCATTCCCTAAATATTAGCACCTAGTTCATATAATGTGGTGTGCTGGGCCCTAGGAATACTGCTGTGATCGAAACAGACAAAAGTTCTTGCCCTCAGGCAACTTGCATACAGAAAGAACAGAAGCAGCATGGAGAAGATAACAAATAACCAAATACGTAGAGCTAGTGGTTTTAAGTGCAATAAAAATAAATAAATTAGGAGTTTCTGTCGTGGCTCAGTAGTTAACGAACCCGACTAGTAACCATGAAATCAAATTGCCTAAACATATTAAACTTATTTGTTGATAAATATCTCAGTTCTGGGAGAGGCTCAACGGTTAAGGAATCCAACTAGGAACCATGAGGTTTCGAGTTTGATCCCTGGCTTCACTCAGTGGGTTAAGGATCTGGTGTTGCCATGAGCTGCGGTGTAGGTCACAGACGTGGCTCAGATCCTGCGTTGCTGTGGCTGTGGTATAGGCCAGCAGCTGTAGCTCCAATTCGACCTCTAGCCTGGGAACCTCCATGTGCCACAAGTGTGGCCCTAAAAAGACAACAGACAAGCAAAAAAATAAAGAATAAGAATAAATAAATTAGGGTAAGGGGGATTGAAAGTGATAGGGTGAGAAAGATAGTCTTTTACAAAAGATGGGTAGGTAGGAGGACCTCGCTGATAAGGTGAGGGATGAGCTGACTGAAGCAGGGAATAAGTCATAAAGCTAACTTTATGAATACAATAGAGAGTGGGAATGAGACGTGCCAAGACACCATGGTAGAAAAAGCAGGGATATTATATAGCTGGAGCAGAGTGAAGGAGAAAGAGAATGATGAAGTTAACACTAAAGAAGAATGGGAATTCACACTGCGGCTCAGCAGATTAAGAACCCGACACTGTGTCCCTGAGGATGCAGGTTCAATCCCCAGCCTTGTTCAATGGGTCAAGGACCTGGTGTTGCCACAAGCTGTGGCGTAGGTCACAGATACAGCTTGGATCATGCATTGCTGTGGCTGTGGTATAGGCCAGCAGTTGCAGCTTCAATTCGACTCCTAGCCTAGGAACTTCCATGTGCCACACGTGCGGCCCTAGGAAGATAAAACAAGCAAACAAACAAAAAAAGACTAGAGAAGAATGGTGTGGGAACCATTTAGGCCATGGAAGTCATGGCCAAGGCTTTCGATTTTACTCTCAAACTGGAAGGTTCTGAGTTACAGAGTGATGTGACTGGACTCACATTTTTTTTTTTTTTTTTTTTAACAGCTGCACATGAAGTATATAGAAGTTCCCAGGCTAGGCATTGAATTGAAGCCACTGCTGCCAGCCACATCCACAGCCACAGCAATGCCAGATCTGAGACATGTCTGCAACCTACACCACAGCTCACAGCAACGCTGGATCCTTAACCCACTGAGTGAGGCCAGGGATCAAACCTGCATCTTCATGGATACTAGTCAGGTTAGCTTCTGCTAAGCCACAATGGGAACTCCATATTTTTAAAAGATCACTCTCTGGCCATTTAGAGAGCAGATTCCTAATGGACGTTAATTAGGAAGCTATTGCAATAGGCCAGAAGAAAAAAATGACAGCAGCCTGGGCTAAAGTAGTGCAGTGAAGGTGGTGAGAAGTGTTTGATTATGGATATATTTTGGCAATAGAATCAGCAGATTTTATTAATGTATTAAACATGAGATGTAAGAGAAAGACAGATGTCAAGGGGAACTCCTGGTTCTTGTCCCAAGCAACTAGAAGCTAATATTTACTGAAATAGGGAAATAATATAAAAAAAGTAGGTTGTAAGGGAGAGGGGGAAGGTTAAGTAAAAATGAGTTAAATGTGCTGCCTCACAGATATTCAAATGAAATGTCAAGGTGCTGGATATAAAAGCCTGAAGTTCAGGGACATGATATGTGCTAAAAATACAATTATAAGCGTCATCGGTGACTATATAGTATTTAGAGCTAAGGAGCTTGGATAAGCTCGCCTAGAGAAAGAGTCTAATTGGAGAAGAGAAATCCAAAAATTGAGCCCTGGGGCACTCCAGAATTGAGCTAATGGGAAATGAGGAGGAAGCAGCAGAGGAGGTCACTCCTGAGAGGAAGAGTTGAGAAGTAAAATGAAACTACAAGGTCAGTGTCTCAGATGCCAAATCAAAACTATTTCAAGAAGGGAGTGACAGGAGTTCTCCTATGGTGAAGAGGGTTAAGGATCTGGCGTTGTCACTGCTGTCACTCAGGTCATTGCTGTGGTACAGGTTCAATCCCTGACCTGGGAACTTCCACATGCCACAGATGGAGACAAAAAAAAAAAAAAAAGAAGAATGGAGTGATGATTGTGCCAATTTTTCAGCATCTATCAAAATGTAAAGTGAGCATACTCTCTCATTCAGTAATTCTATTTAACTATCTATTCTACACAAATGTATAAGTACACATAAAATTGTGTTGAATGGCTATTTATTAAAGTACCATTTGTCATAGCAAATTAAATACCCATCAACAGAGGAAAACTTAAATTACTGTACATTTGAATAAGAGAACAAAATGCAGCAATTAAAAAAAAAAAAAAACCTAGCAGATAGAAGTTACTGGCATGGCAAATGACTTTTAGATATTATATTTAAGAAGATACTTCAGGATAGTGTGATAAGAGAGAGCATGAACTCCAAAGCAGACTTCCTTAGATATAAATTTGGCACTAGCAACAAATGTCTTAACTTTTCTTGCCCTTCCCTCTCCTTTAAAATCCCTCAAAAAGAGGTTTGAAGGATTAAATGAATTAATACACAAAAAAGATCAGTGTCTGGCACATACCAATCATTCGGTAAGTGTTAGATATTAATAATATCTTAATAGTATACATCACAATATATAATAACTATACATATGAGTGCATAGGAAGAGATTTTGAAGTTTACTCCTCAAACTGTTAACACTGGTTTTTTTCTGAAGAAACATATGGGACTGGGAGTTAGCAGAGGGGTGAGAGGTAGCTGAAAGAGACTGTATCTGTATCTGTATTACTTGAATTTTTAATAACATATTAGTGTGGATTTTTATAAAAGTATATGTACATTTCTTTTGAAATATTTAAACTTTTAATTTAGAGAAGGAAAAAGAACAGTAAATGTTTATGGATCTCGGGCTATTTCTTACTATTTCTATTCAGCTGACACCAAAAAGATAAATTAGAGAACTGGGATATGTGAAGCAGGCAATATAGCATTTTCTAGCCATTTCCAAGAAAGATACACAGACAGACATGCGGCAGTAAAAATCAAAAAGAAGAGCCTGAATAAAATGGGGGGGAAAGGGAAGAGAATGAAACTGAGCAGATTCAGAGACTCTGAGTCCAAGCATTTAGGCAAATCAAAAACCATATCTATCATATCTAAGGCAAGCAGTCACCCAGTGGCTCCTGACACATTTCCAGTAACACAGACAACAAGCATCACCTTGTATTAACCAAATACAGGCCCTTATTGGTCCTACTTCTCTCATCAAAAGTAATATGGATTTAAGTCTCTCTCTTCACCAAGACCAACTCTTGGATACATAGTCTGGCCTCACTACCTTGTCCGGGCAAGCCCAGCCCTGCAGAGTGTGGGCAGGGAGAGCATTCCAAGCAGCAGGATGCTACAGTTGCTCCAAATCTAAGGCAAATACAGCTAAGAATCTTTCCATTCAATGATGCCAACAGGTAGAATGCTTAAGATAATGTGGATGTATAACTGCATGACTTCTAACTTTGACTAAATTCTGCTTGGGAAAAAAAAAAAAAAAACAGGTATTTGCAGCAGACAAATGTTAAAGCATATTTACTCTATGTAGACTCATCTTAACTCTTTTGTACATAACCTAATGTCTTTCATTACCTTTCTTTGTCTTTAGTACAAACCCTTCACCGGCTCCTTCCATAACCTTCCCAAGGTAGAGCTCACTACTTCATGTATGGCTCTGCCTCTAATTACTATTTACTGCATTTGCATGTGTTTTCTTCTCATTATAATGTCATTAGCATGCGAGGGAGCCCAGTTGCCAGGGCAACCAGGAATGGTGAATGCAAGGCACAGCCTTTAATGAAAACTTAACCCTACTTCGTTTAATTCCCACTGTGTTTTTTGGCTCAATTCACTTTTGTGGTTGCAAGAATGGAAATACCCTGCAGTTACCCCTTTTTATGCGGTGCTGCTTCAAGGTCTTGGGAATCTTTGTGTTCCCCTGCACATACAAACAACATTTTATATTTCTCATAACTAACCTTGAAAACTTCCTCTGATAACAACACTCCTTCTAATCAATACTGCTCACTTAACACAGTACTTTGAATATCTAAAATAGTCTATTTTTCTCCAGACTAACTATACTCAGGTTTTTCAAGTTTGATATGTTTTCTGCAGTGCTAACTGTGGATAAACCTAACTGCCCAATCCGAAAAAATTCTAAATGATTTGGCTGAGACCAAATTCACTCCTCCTATAGCATCCTGCCAATCTGGTAATCATCTCAAAAGGAACTAAGAGATTAGTTTGACATGACTTCTTTTTAGCCAGACTACAAAGGTATGCTTATCAAAGCTGGATATAATAATAACGGTTTGTCAAATGATCAAATCAAATCTAATTTTTAAAAAAATCTAAATCACAATAGACAAAAAATGAGATACTTGGCATTAGTAAAAGCAAAATCCTCAAATCCAGCTACAGAAATAAAGGAGCTCTTGCTTAACTGTAATGCACACTTTTAAGCCCCAAGAGATATAGATGCCTTCAAGTTCAATAGGAGCCAAAGTGTGACAGGCTGTCATGAAGGAATTTCTTAGAACTCAGTTCGCAGTTTTTACACATACACAATAAGGTAAGGAGAACAAGGTCAACAGTATTGCAAAACTGTTTTAAGACAGTAAATATTGTATGAACCAGTAACTAATGACTACAAAAATCTATTACTTTCTGATATTGCTGTCCTTTATAATATGAGGAAAGACAGAATCAGCAGAGTCAGCCACTGAAATAAGGTAGCCTGAGGAGTTAGAAGCCAAGAGGATTTGAACTTTCACTTCTGATGGAGCAGACTTGAAGAAGGGGACCAGTGAGAATGCTACTGTCCAACAAAACCAGCAGCAATGATGGAAATGGTCTTTCTGCTATCCAAAATGGTAGCCAGTAGCCACTTAAAATACAATGAGTGCAACTAGGAAACCAAAATGTTTATTATATTTATCTTATTTAATTTAACTTTCAATTTGAACAGCTACATGTGGCTAGTGGCCACCATATTTTATTAAATGATGGGCTGCTGCAGAGTAAATGTTCCAATAAGATTTTAAGATCAGACTATATTCATGGAGTTCCCTTTGTGACTCAGTGGTTAACGAATCCGACTAGGAACCATGAGGTTATAGGTTTGTTCCCTGGCCTTGCTCAGTGGGTTAAGGATCCGGCGTTGCTGTGGCTCTGGCGTAGGTTGGAGGCTACAGCTCCGATTAGACCCCTAGCCTGGGAACCTCCATATGCCGCAGAAGCAGCCATAGAAAAGGCAAAAAGACAAAAAAACAAACAAACAATTAAGATCAGACTACATTCTTTAGCTTTCCCCCAAACAAGCAACTGAAATGGGGCCCAGCAACATGTGAGTCACAGTCTAAGAGAGGCCTTACTGTAGCATCCACTGTAGACCATATCCTCCACAGGATAAGTCCAGGCCAAAGAACAATCTTCCTTGAGTTCAAGGGTGGGAGTTTAGAAGGAGATGGGTGGTGAGTTTCACCATGGACTTGAGAAGCAGTATAGCAAAGAGTCAAGTACACAGACTTGAAAACCAGACTGAGTCGAGTTTACATCCCAGCTCTACCATGAAGTGTGACTTCAGTTTCTTCATCTATAAAGTGGGGATAATAATGACTACTATTACCAACCACTATGAAAAATCAACTGTATGTATGAAAAACTTTAATAAACACAAATCACTTAGAATAGAATGTGACACAAAGTAATTGTTTTGTTTTGTTTGTCATCACCCCATGGCATGCAGACGTTCCCATGCCAGGGATTGAACCTCCACCTCAGCAGTGACTTGAGCCACATCAGTGACAATGCCTAATCTTTAACTTGCTAGGCCACCGGGGAACTCCCCAGAGTAACTGTTAATGAGTTTTCCCAAAAAGTAGCTTTCTCCGGTCAAGAGTTAACTTATTTTGATCCATCCTCATAAGCAAGTTAGAGAAGGCTAAGATAATCTATTTCTCCCTCTAGGCCTTTATTCTTCTACATAATTCACAAACCATCTGAGTAGCTATTTGGCTTAATCCAGCTTAGTCTGGTTCATTACCCTCCTGCCACCTACCCAGCTCACTACTACTGGCCTTCACCTCCCGCATCAGTAAGACATAAGATGCAGCACATGTCCAGGTGGTAAATACATTTCCTGAAACTTTATCATCTCCCAGTGCTTGCTTTTTCCGCCATTCTCTGATGTCTTAGCTACTGAATTTGGGACCTATCACAGTTAGCAATCCTGCCTCAGCCTTCCATTTTGTCATATAATCCAGTCCAATGCTTCCTAACCCTTTTCATATCATGACACATAAAAATTCATATTTGAACAGTACAATGGAGTAAACTGAAGGGGATTTGGTGGTGTCTATATGAAACCTAGTGAAAAAAAAAAAACTTAAATACATTTTCTTTACACTACACAATTATTACAGTCAATTCCCATTCCTACTCCCAGCCCCAGGCTAATCTACTTTCTGTCTCTATAGAAAGGAGTATTTATCATTTTTCTCCAAATGATGGAAACTCCTTTCTCATCACTAACCAGAATTTGGATAATTCAAATCTAAATTGTACTTCAAAACTGCCATCATTCAGTAAATCAAATAGATCTTCTTTTACTTTCATTGACAAATGAAATGTGAAAATTTCTTATGATAGTATGAATAAATTGTGAGTATAACTGAAATCACTCACTTTAACCAGTGAAGCAGCTTTTCCTTAAGTATACAAGATGTTGCTCTACTTGTCTTAGTAATCATTCCTTCCTATTCAAACTGTGACACAGACTAAACACCACAAGGGAATCTTTTTTAACTCTTCATTTCCAAAGCTGAATTTTTTTACCTGAATCCATAAATCTTATCAGTACATATGCATACATTACCATGAGGTCTTGGCAGTTTTCTATTAGGTTCATTCATTCAGCTAATTGGCTTTTTTTCAAGCCAATAATTACCTTTTAACAAATCTTCAAAGTAAGAATTGCTTACCAAAAAAAGTTCTAATTCTCCTTCTAGTTCATAATTGGTTTTTTTTTTTTTTAAAGTTCATAAACTTTTGAAAAACTCTTCTTTGGACACCTATTGCCCTTCAGTGTGAAACAGTGGGAAAATGTATTCCAATCCCATTTCTTCACACAAAGCTGAAAACTGACGTGAGTGAAGCAGCTTCAGTTATGTTAGATTCTCCACTTCTATACATCAGACTATGTGAAACTCATATACAGGCAAACTTTTACAGAACAGAGTTTCTCTGTGAATAAAACATCATATTACTTGAATCTCAGTATTTTCATGACTCTATGCGTAAGCATTACACCTTCCTGTCACTATAGTCACTCTACCAGCAAAACGAATTCAAGCATGTTTCCATAATACCTTATTTGGTTCAAAGTATGACTTTACCACCTGCAAAATTTTATCCCCAGTAATTTGTTTTGATTCTTCTTTACAGAGAACTGATATTCTTCCCAGCCATTTCTCTTTAGGAATTCTAACTGTGCTGGAATTTGGCAGTTTCTAACATGTAAATTCATCAATCTGAAATAAAACCTTGCTTGATATAATAATAATCTGGATTAATGTTGTCTTTATGTCATCTGACATTACCAACACATTTACAAGTATTATTTGGGAATGCTGTCTTTTCTAACTCTTGCCTCATTGGCCTTAAATTTCTCATCTGGCTGGTAAAATGAGGGCTCCCATCTTTGGGTGAGGAGGCAGTTTGGCTTAAGCTTTTAACAGTGTGACTATGTGACTGGTTTATTTAGCTTAAACTAAACAAACTGAAATAGCTTATTGTTAGAAACAATCTCAAAAATAATTTTTTTTCATTGCTTTTGCAAAACTTTAAAATGCTCTAGTCCTTTCCTGCACAGGATAAGTTTTTGCGGGTGAGATGCCAATGCAGGTTGCTTGATACCTTGTCTTCATCTGATAACATTTCCTGCCAGGAAAGCATTTAGACTAACAGGAAAAAAGTTACCAAGCACAAACATAAAATATTAGCTGGGGACTTCCCTGGTGGCTCAGCAGATTAAAGATCTAGCATTGTCGCTGCTATGGCTCTGTTTACTGCTGCAGTATGAGTTCGATCCCTGGCCTAGGAGTTTTTGCATGGCACAGATGCAGCCAAAAAAAATTCTTTTTAAAGTGTGAGATGATTCTCATTTCATTACCAAACTAGTAACTTTAACTTTTTTTTGATACTGTGTTTCTCTGTGAAGCTGATAGCTTTTCAATTTTAATAGAAAGTTATCCACTAAGACTAAAAAGTAAATAAAACAGTGATAAGTTTTAAATCTTTTTTAAATATAAAAAATTAATAGGGCCAATAGGTTTTTACAACTACATAAAATCTATTTACAGGAATGGGAAATTTTCTATGTTCATTAAAATGTTTTAAAAACAAATTTCATGAAAATTCAAACACATAATCATTGATTTTTGTTTACTCCAAAAATTAAAACTTCAAAAAGTTTATAAATATAAATAATACATAAACTGGTATATGATTAAATATTTTTACAATTTATTTTCTGATGCTAATCTAAATTAATAAACAATTAAATTACATTCAATTATTATTTAACTTTTATACTTTTTTAAATTTCCAAAACAATAATTCACTACAAAATTCTAACAAGAATGTGACTTTGGCTAATTGTTAATACCAAAAGCAAAAACTAAGTATAAGTAAAGTAAGTAAATAAATCAAGAAGCAACAAAATCAGTGTTTTATTCAGCAACAGTTAGTACTAAAAAATAGTAATAAAAGTAATGAAAACAATCCTACATAAGTTCTAAGTCAGAAAAATTGTAAAATAATGATGATAGCAAACTAAATTGAAATTAAAATACAAGTATTTTATGTGTATTAAAAAACAACATTTTAAAAGATGGAGGCAACCCAAATAACCATCAAAAGGTGAATGAATAAATAAAATGTCATATATTTACAAGAGAATATTAATCAGCTTTAAAAAGGAAAGAAATTCTGACACATTCTATGAACTTTGAGACATGTTAAGTAAAATAAACCAGTTATAAAAGGACAAATATATGATTCTGAAACAGAGCAGGGCCCTATGTCCTTCCCCCCATGTCCTCTGGCTACCTTTTGTCTACAGAAAAACTTTAGTCAAAGAATAAGTTTAATCAGTTTAATAAGTTCCCATCATGGTGCAGTGGTTAATGAATTCAACTATGAACCATGAGGACTCAGGTTCAATCCCTGGCCTTGCTCAGTGGGTTATGGATCTGGCGTTGCCGTGAGCTGTGGTATAGGTCGCAGACGCGGCTCAGATCCCGAGTTGTTGTGGCTGTGGTGTAGGCCGGCGGCTACAGCTCCAATTCAACCCCTAGCCTGGAAACCTCCATATGCCGCGGGAAGCAGACCTAGAAAAGGCAAAAAGACAAAAAAAAAAAAAAAAAAAAAGAATAAGTTTAATCAGAGAAATGAGAAAATACAGGAGCAAAGGAAAATAGTCAAATAAGACCAAATGATAATAGTTTAGTCATTAAGCAAAGTCAAGGACCTTTAGTTCCTCCTCAGGGGCTACAGTGAATCTTCTGAGTCCTATGCTTTGAGCTGTCTTAAGGAGAATGAAACCCCCACCAGGTGGAAGAAGTTAACTACATGAGGACCAGACTGTAGCCATGACATAAACGACCACAATTTCAAGAACTGGCCTTAAAGAAATTGGAACAAACAGACTCTGGAACTAGAGATTAACTGTACTTAAAACAATCAAGATGACACTGGTCAGAACACCGCATGTCCAATTTCAATATGACTGTCAGAGCTGACTATGTTGCTTCTGCATGTAGCCCCTCCCTTGCCTACAAAAGCTCTTGCCAGCCCACTGATTGTCAGTGGGAGAAGTCAACACCTTGAACAGAAGTCCACCCTCTCCTCTGGTTGCTGGCATCTGAAATAAAGCAAACTCACCTTTCCACCAATCTTGCCTCATTACTGGCTTTATAGCAGCAAGCTGCCAGACCCCACTTTCAATAACAGTTGCACTCACGTGAGGTCCAGAGTAGTCAAATTCATAGAAACAGAGAGTAGAATGGTCGTTGCCTGGGGCTTGGTGGAAGGAGGTGTTTTGTGAATATAGAGCTTCAGTTTATTAAAAAGAAAAAGTTCTGGAGAAGGGTGGTGACAACAGTTGTAAAAGAATGTGAATGTACTGAATACTAGTAAATTGTACTACTGAGCTGAACCACTTAAAAATGGATTATGATGGTAAATCTTACGCATTTTTTTTTTTTGGTCTTTTTTGGGCCACACCCATGGCATATGGAGGTTCCCAGGCTAGGGGTCGAATTGGAGCTACAGCTGCCAGCCTATACCACAACCACAGCAACACAGGATCCGAGCCATGTCTGGGAGTTACACCACAGCTCACAGCAATGCCAGACCCTTAACCCACTGAACGAGACCAGGGATTGCACCCGCAACCTCATGGTTACTGGTCGGATTCATTTCCACTGTGTCACAATAGGAACTTCGGTAAATCTTATGTATTTTTTCCCATAATTTTAAAATATTTTAATTTAAATGCTTAAAATGGTACACTTTATGTTATAGATATTTTATCGTAGTTTTAGTAATTAAAAAAACATGGAGTTCCTGTCGTGGCTCAACGGAAACGATGAGGTTGTGGGTTCGATCCCTGGCCTCACTCAGTGGGTTAAGGATCCAGCACTGCTGTGAGCTGTGGTGAAGGTCACAGACATGGCTTGGATCTGGCGTTGCTATGGTTGTGGTGTAGGCCGGCAGCTGTAGCTCTGATTCGACCCCTAGCCTGGGAACCTCCATATGCCTCAGGTGCAGCCCTAAAAAGCAAAAAACAAACAAACAAACAAACAAAAAACTTGGTAATGACCCATATATCACAAGTGTGTAATTAGACATATTGGGATGATTCAAGGTTCAACATCAAGGGTAGGTGCTACATGATATGGTTACTACAGAGATCTTCCAAGTTATAAGTACCATACCTAAAGCTTTTTGGTCCAAAATAACTAGTGAATAGGGAGCCATTAAAATACTATTCAAACATCATTTTCAACTACTATAAATACCTGAATTGTTGTACAAAACACTTTTAATGAATTATTACCATTAGTACCTTGAGCCCACTTACAGCCTGTTCATGGCATAGCAATGTGGCACAGCAATGTACATGGCATGACAATGGAAGTCCTAATCTAGTACTCAACTTTCAGCGTTCTCCCAGATCAGCTTCTTATTTCTCTCCCAAACTCAGCATATTCTTGGACAATCCTCTAGGTAAGTCTCATCCCAGCTCAACCAGGACTTGAGATCTATGCTTCTTGCATGCTATGCCCAAGATATCTCCCTTCCAGCATACCCCAATTCTATGGGCAGAAACCACAAAGTGGCTACAAAAAAACCCAAACATATCATAAGCAGTCTTAATAGAAGCAGTATTTGGAAAAGGTGAATTATATGACCTACCCATAAACCTCTATTTCTATGACTTATGAACATTTTTTATGACTCAAGGTTATATAACACATAAATCCCAACCTTATATTCTGATTCCTTGTCCAGGTATCAGCAAAAAATGAAACGCATACTAAGGAGTCATGCCCCAAGATGATTTAGCAGCACTAAAATATACGAGGTAAAACAGAACTGAAACTTGTCATTTGATATTCTATTTCTACCTCCCCTTTGTCGTCAAGGCCCACATAATGTCCAAAGTTCGTAATCCTTCAAAAGTGCCACAAAGGACATAACTCAGCTTTCTCTATTCTTCTATTTCTTCCACCTAAAAGCCACCCTAATTTTTTTAAAATATCTATTTGGCAATGGGAAATTCCATTTGGACACAAGATCCTAGTCAGGCTTTTCTTACGAGATTTTCTTATGAGAATGTCAACACTAACTCTCACTCAGTGGTCACTAGAGCATAAAGACCTTCCCTTAATGGGAATGTCTCCACTTTAGGTCTTACTATCCAGCCCTCAGCTCATTAACTATTCAGTGTCATCAAGCTGTTTTGTTAGGGTACCAGAATTATAAGTGATGGTCTTTCCTCTGTCTTCAAATTTTAATATCTAATGTTATATAATGGGGCATAGGACATAAATCAACATTTGAAAATCTCATCCTAGACCAAATGCTTTTCAAACCATCTGTGGTGAAAGATCGGGATTTTTATTTCCAATCTGTCATAGACATACTTTTGTGAAAAATACTAAAAATGAATTACTAAAAAAAATTTAAATTAAAAAATCCAAAACATATAAAATACAAACCCTAAATAAAAAAGGGGGGGAACTCTTCTTTTTAGAGTAGTTTTAGGTTCATAGCAAATTTGAGAGGAAGATATAGAGACTTCTCATATACCCCCTGCCCCCACACATACATAGCCTCCCCCATTATCAATATCTTTTTTAAAAATTATATTGATAGACATAAAATTACTTTCATCAAATTACTAATATGTTGCTAAGTACTCGTTTTCAATTTTTTTACTTATCTCCTTGTATTGGCACCAATCTAAGACCACACTGAGAAGCACTGCCTCTCTCATCCCAACCAGAATATCTACCTCCATCCTATCACCAGAGTCAAACAATCCTCTCCATAAAGAAGCAGGAAGATAGAGAATGCCATATGCTATGGTTAGGGAAAAAGCCACTTGGGGTACATACACATCTTTCATCTATAGATTTCTAATTCACAGAAGATGATCTTTTTTCATAAGCCATTCACCAATCAAATATACTTTTAGATTTATGAGAGTGACAGAGTCTAGGTGTCTCATATAGGTCTTTCACTTAGAAACCTTTCATTTTGTGGAAGTAGTTAAAACCCCTATTCTGGTTCTTGATTATTTACATAATAAAGACCCATTTAAATGCACATGCACTACACCCTCCTGAAGTCAGCAGGAGGTGAACATGAAGATCTGAGACCAAACTTTTCTGTATGTGTGCAAAGCATGTTTCCATTGTGCAATTGCTTTATAAATAACAAATAAACACTGGGTTTATAAGACTTGGAAGAAAAGGTTTAATGGCTTTGACTGTTTTCCATTACTGGAAAATTTACATGCTGAAAAGTAGCAAAAACCAGTGCAAAAGAATAAACAGTGGGAGCACTTCAAGGGCTTGCTTCTTTCGAGAATCAGGAGTAAAATTGAGTTTTATTAGCTGTTTCATTAAGTTTTACTTTGAAGAAAAACAAACAGTGAAGGCATATGTGCAACATCTGATGAAAAAGGGATTTTATTCTAAACAGTCTCTGTACAAAACTCATTAATGTAACATTAAATGTGAAGACTTGTCTAGCAATTTAATGATAATTTTACTCATTTTAGTTTATTTATAATTTCTGACACAGTTTATTTAACATAGTCTAATATTTAAATCACCATGTGTACTAAACTAATATATTAAATCTGTCTTTCCAATGACATTTTGAAATAAATATCTAGAGCAACTGTTAAAGGCAATTAGTATATGAAGTTTGTACCAAATTTAACACCTAAAGATAATATAGTTGGATATTGATAACTTGGAAAATTCATGAAAACAGATCAGTTCTCCTTAATCAAATTCTCAGTTGTAAATGATTTTCTTACACTACAAATATTCCTCTTCTGAAAAACCTAAATATAGATGTTATTATAATCCAGTATCTGAAATCTAAGCATCTAATATAGTATTCAAATTATTAAATAAAAGTAAATATTTTTTCCTCAGAGCAAATTTAGACATGCTGGATATTCATCATACTCCCACTGAATTTACCCAACTGCTATTTTTCAATTTCAAACCTAGATGTTGATAAGAAGCAACTAAAATATGTTAGTAGGAAAAAAAAAATACATATATTCCAGTTTCGTTGTGTTGACTACAAAGTAGTGTGGGCCTCTGGTATGGAACAGATTAAACGTCAACTTCTAAATTTTCAAATTCAATATTAAACTACAAGTTGGGGGTTAAGACCATAATCTTTGGAAGCAGACACACTTTGGTTCCAATCCTGACCCTGCCTCTCATATAAAGACCAGGTAACCTTTGACATGTCACTTACTCCTCTAAGCCTACATGCCTCATCTGCAGTAAACATAGCAAGAGCTAACTCATAGTGAAATTGTGGGGATTAAAATAAATGAAGTATATATGTAAATAACAGCACAGGGAAGGTGCTTTGAAAATGGACTTTCCTCTTTAGAAAAAAAATATTACTCATTTTAATCAGAGTAATTCAGTACATACTTTTAAAGTCAAACAGCTCTAAATGCATATATATAACAAAACTCAGAAGCCCCTTTCTTACACCTCCCTATACTCTGGTCAGCCTACTCAGAGGCAACCTCCTGTAACTTTCCCTGTTATATCTTCTGCCATCCATCTCCAAACCCCATATATTTTCTGCATATAGCTTTCTCCTGATACATCAAATTTGGATATTATCTATTGATTTATATAGATTATATATATATTCAAATTCAGTGGAACCCCCAAATTAAAACACCAGCATCATTAAAAAATGACTTCTGGTAAACTCTTACATTAGAAAGAACACAGAGAAGAAACAATCTCTATCTTAGGAGGCTATGTAGTCCAGGTCAATTGTGACCTGTGATTAAGTCATCTACTCCTCAGAGCACCAATAAGAAATGGATTTATTTTTTCCAATAACTGCTCTTAGCTCTCCTGTGTAGAATCTCCTTTCCCATCTGATAAGTATGACAGATTGATTGCATTGGTGATCCCAATTTTTTACAACTCCCTATATCTTTGTCCTTTGGTAGCACCTTTCCACACTGACTCTGAGCTTGGCCCCCAAAGAAAAACTCAAGTAGAGGTCTGAAAGAGTGCTTAAGGGTTGCTACTTTCTTCCTTTGGACCCTACCCACTGTTATGAAAACAAGCTCAGGCTAGCCTGCTGTAACGGAACCAGGCTGAATCACCCCTCTTAAATGAGGCCCACTTAGACTAGCCAGCTCCCATCCAACACTCAGCAGGACTGTAGATACATAAATAAGCCCTGTGGACATCAACTGACCCTGCCACAGATCAGCAGAATAGTCCAGCCAATTTGTATGTTGCTGAGAAATAATAAATGGTTGTTGTTTTGAATCACTAAGTTTTATAATGATTTATTATGAGGCAATACCTAACTGATATATTAGGGATCCTTAAACAACAAAACTTGGTCCCAATCTATAACTTTTTAGATGGTTTCAGATGTCAGAACTCTACCCTTCACATAATTAAGATTCAATCTTATATTATTTTTGTTATTTTGAACATTTCAGCCTCAAATTCAATTTGAAGCTCTTTTTTCCCCTTAGTTCAACCCATACTCTCTGCAATTTAGAATGGACAAAGGAAGCACTGTCTTGTTCAGAGAAACCTCCTGTCCTTCATTCTTCTTCAAGGAACCCAGAGCTTGAGAACTGGAAGTAGGGAGGGACATCCCTTGTTTAACTGGATGCAGTCGCAGTCCTCTCCTTGTTGTTTGCTATTGTTTCTCTAGCTGACACTGACTAGCTGTTAATGCTCCTGCACATAGCAGGCATGCAGCTGCTAACTCCCTCATGAGTGATTAAATGGGCTCTTCAGAAGGGAGACACCCCCTGGGACATTTAACTGATCTGGGCAGTCACCCTTCACCTTCTATCACTGCTGAGGTCCCTTTACATCCTGTCTTGAGCAGGACAATGGAAAAATAAGTCAAGCCTAGCTACTCTCTGAAGTGACCATATGAAACAAATTCAACAGTGTCCTTTACCCCCCACTATTATTCTCAACTCCCTTTAGCCCTGCTCCAGCAGGAAAGGGCAGATCAGCAAGTCCATGGATAAGTAAATGCTCAGTCAGGCAACAAAATGACCCCCTCTCCCAAACCAAAGTATCCCACAGTCTTTGCTAGTGACCCTATGGAGAAGGAAGAGTGGTTTGGAGAGGGAGGTAATCATTTCTCATTAGGAACGCTGCACTTCCACTCTGCTGAATCCTATTCTCATACTGGGGTGGGGTGGCATGGGGGAATCCCAGTTCTTCAGGAATGATTCCTCAGAACAGTCTCTGCAGGCAGGTTTCTGGCCCCAGTGGCTAGTAGATTATTCATAGCAATCCAAATATAGAAAATTAGTTACTCAAAGTCTTTTGTCTTCAGCTTGGGGCCTTAGCTACAACTCTGGAACAAGATAAAAAGGGTCCCACTCAACACACTGTTACATGGTTATTTTAAAATCTAAAGTATGCATTAAATTCTACTATACTGCATATCATTATAGAAAAATTCCATTTTTATAGAAATGCCAGTTTTATTAAAAAGACTGCCCTGAAGAGGTTATTTGAATGATACTTATTAACTTTTTATGTAAATTTTATGGTGTTTTCATGGATCCTAATTCATCAATTAAGGGATAAAAGAAGAACATTGGCATTTTTTTTAAATTTCTCATATTTTTTCAAATAAAACTTTTTGTCTAATAAAATTCTTCCTACAAAGTGTGGATTTTCCTTTTTTTCCAGAAAATCAAATATTTAATCATTAATTTAGCAAGTATTTATGTACCTACTTTATATCCACTGATAGTCTAGTTGTTTTGAGAGTATCAGCAAACAAAACAAAGATATCTGTCCTCATAACCTGAGCAGGGAAAGAGAGACATTAAACAATAAACGTAATAAATATGTTAATTACAGAGTATATTAGAAGGTGAATGATGGTATGAGAAAAAGAAAATGTAGAGGAGGATAAGGGAAATCAGGCTGTAGGCAGGGGGATCAAGTAGTTTGAACTGTTGAATAGGGTGGTCAGGGAGGCCTCCAAAATAAGACGGCATGTGAGCAAAAACATGGGAGGGGAGGACAGTTAGCCATATCTGGAAGAAGGGTGTTCTAAAAAGAGGGGCCAGCCAATTCAGAAGCCCCGAAGAGGGAGTGTTTGTCTGGTGTGTTTGAGGAAAAGCAAGAAAATCAATACACCTGGATGGTTATGAATGAAAGGAAGAGAAATAGGAGGTGATATCAGAGAAGAAAGAGGGAGGGGAGAGAGCAGATCACATGGTTTATAAGCTATTGTAAATGCTTTGGGTTTCCCTTAGATCTAGAAGTGATACAATATGACTCACATTTTAAAAAGGTTATACCATAGGACTGCAAGGGTGGAAGTGGGCAGGTAGTTAGGTAATCCTAGTAAGAGCTGATGGTTTACACCAGGGTGGTAGCCAGGGAGATAATGAGAAATGGTGTTATGAAGGTAGAGGCAATAGGATGTCCTAATGGAATGGATGTGGAGTGTGAGAGAAATAGAGAAGTTAACGACAACTCCAGTAGCCATCAGTGGAGAGGAGAAAGTTAGTTTGGGTGGTAGTAGGTGAGCGAGTCAGGGAGGAGGAGATTTGGAGTTTTAATTTTGGACATGTTGAGACTAAGTGGAGACATCAAAGTAGAAATGTCAAGTAAGAAGTTGGCATTATGAATCTGTAATTCAAGAGAGAAATCTGGACAGGAGGTATACATTTGGGAGCAAACTGGTGTTTGCTGCAATCTAAATGATGACCTCCAGGCTCATGAGATTAGCTAGAGAAGAGAGTAAGGCATAGGACAGCCTAAACACTAACATTATGAAGTTGTGGAAAAAAAACAAAACAAAACAAAATAGCAAAGGAGGCTAAAAAGGAGTGAAGAGAAATATAGGCAGTAAACCAAGAGAGTAAGAACACCAAATAAAGAAAGCATGTCAAGGAGAAAGAATGACCAATCCTTGTCAAATACTAATAGATCAAAGAATTTACCAATGAGCTTAGCAGCAATAACCTTAGAGGTCACTGATGACATTATATAATAACACTGGACCCAATGATTCATTCTACTAAAAGGGAACTTAAAATTCTTCTAAAACAAATAGGTTTTTAAATACTAGTCAATGACCCACTTATTTCAAACAATATATTATACAATGAAATGTATTTATACAAATAAAAAACCTGGCCAAACTCCAGTTTATATGATTTTAACTCAATTAAAGAAATGCACAGAGAGTGTTTACTATGCTAAGCACCAAGGATACAGAAGCAAGGATATAGAAACTAAGTTCCTGCAGTCAAGGAGATTTCAGACTACTATGGGGAATCAAGCAAGGAATACAGATAACAACCATATAAAACCATGCACTAATAAGCCAAATTTGGGAGTCAGGGCTGCCTATCTGATGGAGATAAAGCTTATATTTAATCTCGAAAAAATATTTAGTGGTTATGGGCAAAAGACTTAGGAAGGCATTAAAAAACTAATAAACATATGAAAAGGTGCTCAAATGAACTAGTTTTTAGGAAAATGCAAATTAAAATCACCCAGTGGCCTCAGGAGGCAGGACTTCAAATCTTTTCCAAAAAACAACTTTGAAACTATTCAAAATTGTTAAAAACAACCATTTCAGGCATCTGGCAATCAACCAAAGTCAAATAACACAGTAAGAAGCACTTATTCATGAAATACTGTTGAAATTAGGGTAAGAACAGTGGGAGTCTGTGACATTCTGGCCTAGGGCTGCTGCCATCCCTCCCATGTGGTCAGGTGGTCTGAGTGAGGGTTTTCCCTGGACCACAGGCTAGGACAGTTTCAAAGCCAGAGAGGCTCAAACAATCTGGAGCCAAAGATGAAAATTTGCAGTCCGGCAGCATTACCAGCAAAAGTAGCAATTTCAGGAGCAAGTCTGAGGTAGCCATTTCAGTTAGAAAAAGCAATCTCCCAATAACAAAACTGTAAAGGTAACAGATAGATCCTGGAAGTAAGACACCACAGAGGGGCTTGAACTCTGCAAACAACCCTGGCTGCGTCCTACCCATATGCCTCAAAAAAACCATACTGGAAAGTTCCTTTAGTGGCTCAGCAGTTAATAAGCCAGACCAGGATCCATGAGGATGCGGGTTCTATCCTGGGCCTCACTCGGTGGGTTAAGGATCTGGCATTGCTATGGCTCTGGTGTAGGCCAGTCACTGTAGCTGCAATTCGACCACTAGCCTGTGAACTTCCATATGCCGCGGGTGTGGTGCTAAAAAGCAAAAGAAAGAGAGAAAGAGAAAGAGAGATAGAGGGAGGGAAGGAGGGAAGAAGGAAGGAAGGAAGGAGGGAAGGAAAAAAAAAAAGGAAAGAAGGGAGGAAGAAAGAAAACCATACTGTCCTGATATCCTAAGCTGATGGCAGAGCTGTTCACATGAACAGAGGACATGCGAGAAACTAGAAGGCAGGGCAAATTGGAAACCTGCTTGTACTTTGTGCTCCCCAAACCACACATAGAAACTCCAAAACTTCAGGAAGGGTGGAAATCTTACTCCATCTACCATGCTCAGATGTATTCAAGCACAGCCTCTAACTAATCACTGACCACAAAGTTACGCACAAGTGAATGTTGAGCAAGTGAAGCATCTGTCGGAGTACATCTTTTCTTAGGCATGAGCTCTGTATGCTTAGATAAGAAGCCTGAACTATATCCTGAAATAACGGAGAATCACTAAAGGATTTTAACCAGAGAGTAATGGATTGAAATTGTTTTATAAGATCACTTTGGCAGGGTGGAAGACAGATTGGCAGAGGGCAAGATCAGAGACAGAGAGCAGAAACAGTGGCCTGAGCCAAGACAGAGGCAATGGGAAAGGAGGGCAGAGGAGGCAGAGGTAAGCCAATCTGAGAGATTTTTAAAGCCAGAATAAATAATGATCCATCAGGTCTAGGTATTAAGGAGACAGAAGAATGTAAAAGCCTTCAGGTTTGTGGCTTGAGCCAGAAGGACGACAGAGCCATCCAAGTTCAGGCGATAGGAGGGTGAAAGATGATGAGCTCCATTTTGGTCATGTCGTGCTCAAGGTTACAGAACTCTGACCTGTGAGATCACTTACATGATAAAACTCTACATAGAGACTATTATTTAGAAAAAAAAAATAACTAACATATGGAAATATGGGAGTGTAGTGCTCCAAAGACCTGGGTTCTTGCTCCAGTTGTAGCTCAAATTTGGGCAAGTCAATTACTATCTCAGCGCCTAAGGCACCTAATGAATGATTTATTCTAGTCACCATGTCATAGGGTGAAGAAAACAAGACTTCCCTATACACTTACAAAGTGTTTTGAGTCTAAAGAAAGATGCTGTAAAGCAAGAATAAATATGATTGGTGCTATAGTGCACAATTTGTTCTGGAAATTGTCGCTAATACAATATGATCAAAATAAAGCCATACTGAGAAAGAAACCATATTTTCTCTATGTCAGATGACATGGAAAGCACCAAAGAATTATTTTTAAAAGCACTAGAAGTAGTAACACAGTTTATTTATGTAACCAGTTACAAAATATACCCAGCAGAAACAATCTTTAAAGTGAACACCTATTGTGTTCCTCAAAAGAGAAGACAATGTTGTAAATATGTAATTTCACTCCAATACTATAAATTTAAAAGAGCAACTATCAAAATCCCAATTGGGAAACACAGCGAGACTTGTGTAAGAGTACCTATAAATGAAAGCCTACATATGAAGGAAATTTACCAAAACAATGCAAATGTATTAGGGTAATGTGATTTTTCTACGATTGCTTTCTATTTCTACAAACATTCTTGATGATGATAACGTTGCCTGTAATTAGAGGCCTAATCTAAGTCTTTGGAAATCAAATGAAACAAAATAAAATGAAATAGTTAAACATGCACAATAACTATCACTGTTTAAATTCATTAATAAATTTGTAAAGTATTACAGCTCTCCTTTCAAGTTCAAGCATTAAATTAACTCATAATAGATCACAGTAGATGGGCAAATTACTCCTAAGAGAGAGAATAGCTCCCCAGTCTGCAAGATTTGACTATAATTAAATGGATAACCAAAAGAGAGACTGGTCACTTATTAAAACTTAAAACAAATATATGAGATCAGTGAAGAAAACATTAGTATTCCATTACATTCTTCAAGAAAGAGATTCTTACCCTACAAACTTTAAACTACTTAGCCTCAATGGTAAGACTAGTCCCCACTGCAGTGTAACATGTATGATGTCACTCTTAGAGTATACCATTCAATATTTCATCCATATAACTACAGTGAGAAGTTGTACTCATTCTGTCCTCATGCAATTGTGATCTGCTCACCTACAAAACAAAAATGAACACTGTGATAACAGGAGCATTCCAGTTCATTTGACAATTCTATTCATCATTAATTAATAAATTAGATCCGTGTATGTCGAAGGATACATACACACACACACATTCTTTGACATTGCTTGATTGTGGATCTCTCTTTGAAAGACAGCTCTATTCCTTATATCTGAATCTAAGGGTCAGATCTTGGGCTTGACAAACTTATTGGTGTTAACTCCCTGTAAGTCTTTTTGTAATACAGCCTGCCAGCCTATCTGATGAGCCCAAACACCACTATTAGCCAAGAATGTGCTTTTAATTAAGTGTGCACAATTACTATCATCGTTTACATTCAATTATTAAATTTGTAAAGTATTACAGCTTTCCATTCTCTTATACTCTTGATAAACTTTAAAACTGGTGTTCAAAAATATTTAATTCACAAGTGATAAAACCTGTTCTTCTTGAAATGACTGCCTAAGATTTGCATATGCTTAAGTGACACAATAAATTATGAACGAAAACCTAGTGTAACTATGATTCAGTGTTTATTACAAAAACACAGCATGCTGCTCCAAGTGCATTTTTCTCCTAATCTCCAAAGATAAACTTTAAAAAATTTACTTTAGTCTAATCAAGAGACTATGTGAACACAATATATTTAATCTTTATCTAGTGACATTTGGGGCCAGAAATGATATTTCATTAAGCTACAGGAGGTGACTTAAACAAATAAAGCCTTACACTAAAACTAATAGCAATAACATGCTCACAACTACCCTAAGAAGGATTAATAAAGAGATATATAAAAATATTTCTTAATGAGCTGAAGCCAGAAGGATAAAAGTTTAGAAAAATTAAGTATTTCAAACCAACTAATGCTGTTATTCACATAAAGCAACATTATACTTAAGAAACCTGTAGAAAAATGTCTATTCTTCTGGTAAATCTTAAAATTTGTCAATAAATTTTAGCAAAGAACCTATCTAAGGATATTGTGCACACAGATATCAAAACATTTAACTGGATATTTAATAGTTCACCTTTAAAATAAAATAAACTCGGAGTTCCCGTCGTGGCGCAGTGGTTAACGAATCCGACTAGGAACCATGCGGTTTTGTGTTCGATCCCTGGCCTTGCTCAGTGGGTTAACAATCTGGCGTTGCCGTGAGCTGTGGTGTAGGTCGCAGACGCAGCTCACATCCTGCGTTGCTGTGGCTCTGGCGTAGGCCGGTGGCTACAGCTCCAATTGGACCCCTAGCCTGGGAACCTCCATGTGCAGTGGGAGCAGCCCAAGAAATGGCAAAAAGACAAAAAATAAATAAATAAAATAAAATAAAATAAAACTCCTTACTTCCAATAATTCAACATACAGATAACACAAAAATAAATGAATAGGCAAAGTAAAATAACTGTATTTAAGATACTAGTTCCATTATTTATATACTCTCTATTTTGATTATGTTTCTGATATAAATATCCAGTTGGGTTTATATAGCATTAGCAAATCTGAGACAGGGTGAAAAACTAGTATTATCAGACATACATGGAAAGCATTTTTAACCTTCTTTAATGTTGTGCTTCAGAAATAAAGGAAATAAAATCTCTTAACAGAATTAAGCTATGTAATTCAAGATGCCATCATCTAACAGAAATTCACCCCCAATTATCTGTTTAGTTCTCTACTTCATAAAATCCTAACTTAAAATTCGTAGAACTAATGTGTGAATTTGTAAGATATCATGCTAAGAGAAAAAAGCCAGTCACGAAAAGATAAATACTGTATGATTCCACTTATATGAGATATCTAGAGTAGTCAAATTCAGAGACAGAAAGTAGAATAGTGGTTGCTAGGGGCTGGAAGAGGGGGAAATGAGGAGTTAGTGTTTAATGGGTATAGAATTTTGGTTTTGCAAGATAAAAAGAGTTCTGGAACTTGGTTGTACAACAATGTGAATGTACTTAAGTTTACCAAACTACCATATGATACAGCAAATCCACACCTGGGAATATACCCAGACAAAACAAAAATTCAAAAAGATACATGCAGAGTTCCCTAGTGGCATGGTGGGTTAAGAATCTGGCATTGTCTCCCAACACTACTTATTGAAGAGGCTGTCTTTTCTCAACTGTATATTCTTGCATAGTTTGTTGAAGATTAGTCAGTCAAAAAAAAAAAAAAAAAAAAGAATCTGGCATGTCACTGCTCTGGCTTGAGTCACTGCTGGGGCTCAGGTTTGATTCCTGGCTCAGGAATTTCTACATGCCATGGACATGGCCCCCTAAAAAAGATACATGAACCCCTATGTTCACAGCAGCACTATTCATAATAGCCAAGACTTGGAAACAATCTAAATGACCATCAACAGATGAATGGATTAAGAAGATGTGGTACATATACACAATGGAATACTACTCAGCCATAAAAAAGAATAATTTGCAGCAACATGGATGCAACTAGAGATTCTCATACTAAATGAAGTAAGTCAGAAAAAGAAAGACAAATACCATGTGATATCACTTACATGTGGAATCTAAAATATGGCACCAACGAACCTATCTACCAAACAGAAACAGACTCACAGAGAAGAGACTTATGGTTACCAAAGGTGGGGGGGGGGAAGAAGATAGATGGACTGAGAGTTTGAGGTTAGAAGATGCAAACTGTTACATTTAGAATAGATAAACAATAAGGTCTTACTGTATAGCACAGGGAACGATACCCAATCTTCTGGGATAAATCAAAATGGAAAAGAATATAAAAAAGAATGTATATGTGTGTATAACTGAGCTACTTTGCTGTACAGCAGAAATTAGCACACTGTAAATCATCTATACTTTAGTTAAAAATTTTTTTAAAAATTAAAATGGTTAAGGTGATACATTTTGTTATGTATATATATATATATATATATATATATATATATATATACACATACATATTTTTTACCATAATTTTTAAAACAAAAATTTATGGAAATAATATTTTTCTGAGTTCATTAATTTTAACATTATGATAAATAAATTTAGAATGTACTTGATGAATTCATAATTTTAAGACATACAGGAGAGAAAAAAAAAGAAAGCCAACTAAATTAAATTGAGATATATCATGCCACATATGCTTTAAAACAGTATGTTCCTGGCTGTGAGTTGATCATCATGGAAGCTAGTGATAGGTACATGATAATGCATTACATTATTCTCTTTACTTTTGTGTGCTTAAAATCTTTTATAAGACATTAAAAATAAACATAGCTGTTCAAATAAAGTGTGAAATTCAGCAGGGCAGCAGGACTGATGAGAAAGGAAGGGTGGGAGTTTCTAACAAGAGAGTGTTAAACGATGGAATAAAATAAAACATGGAATTTTTTTTTTTTTTTTTTTTTTTTGGTCTTTTTAGGGCTGTACCCACAGCATATGGAGGTTCCCAGGCTAGGAGTCAAAATGGAACTGTATGTAGCTGTTGGCCTACACCACAGCCACAGCAACACCAGACCCAAGCTGTGTCTGGGACCTACACCACAGCTCATGTCAACACCAGATCCTTAACCCACTGAGTGAGGCCAGGGATCGAACCTGAGTCCTCATAGTGAGATCTGTTTTCACTGAGCCATGACAGGAACTCCAAATATGGAAATATTTTAGAAGCAACTTTAAAAATATGAATTTGATGTAATTAGGATAATGGTAAAGGGTTTTAAGAAAATCAATGTGAATTAATCAGAGAGAAAGACTACTGAAATGAAGGAATTAAAAAGGAATTAAAAAATCAGAAATTGAAAAGAAATTTAAATTTTTTAATTTCTAAGAATAAAATAAAATCTAAAAATTTTATTCTATATAAATCAGGAAATAAGCCCTTTTAATAAGCAGCTCCAGAGCTGTCAGGGAAAAAATCAAAATATTTCTAATATGTTGCTATGAAACTTCAAAATATAATGAAGTAGGTTTAACTGAAGAGACAGAGATTAATGGGGGAGTGATTAGGGGAGCAGAGGCCTTTTAATTCTTATTTAAGAATTAACATACAAAATAATCTAGTATTAATTGTATAAAATCTAATCTCAAGATTAGTAGAATATTTTCTTTTCAGTATCTGAAACAAAACCCCTTTTGTTTTCTCTTCCTGTTTCTGCTATACAAAAGTGAGAGAAGAAACTTTAAAACCCATGGGAAATTATTTTATCAATAACCTGAGAAAGATGAAATCACAGAACTAATGTACTCATACCTAGTGAGTAAAAACACAAAAACAAAAGAAAAAATTTTAGAAGGCAAGTTGAAGTTTTAAACTGCACAAATTCCCAAAGGGGTCTGAATCCAAGACAAGGCTAAGAATATTTGTAATTATGAATAAAAGTTTAGGGTAAAGAATAAATTGCAATGACATTGAAGAAAAGGAAGCATATATGTTACATACATAAAACATAGAGAACAGTACCAAAATCAAACTTATATACACATTACTCATATTGAATACATGACATGATTTTGCCACATTTGCTTCATCTATCCCTGGTGTTTTCTTTGCTAACCTCATTAGTATCATTTTATACCTTAATCTATAATCAAATATCCCCAATTGTCTCAAAAAAAGACCCTTTTACAGTTGATTTGTTTGAGTCAGGATCTAAACAAGATTCGTACAGTACGTTAGGCTATGTCTCCTGAATGTCTTTTTAGCGTAGTGCCACTCACAGTGTGGTCTGAATTTCTGTCAATTTGAAAACTAATTATATATTAGGAGCCCAAAAACTGTTCTCCATCCCCATACTCTTTGTTACAGGTCAGTAAGATAAATTCAGAAAAAGAAAGTGAGGGCTTGGAAACTCACTGCAAGCAGACACCATCAAAACATCCAAGTGCATGGTCAGTGGACTCATCTAAACCAGGCTGGGGGCCGTCACATTCCTATGGTGAGTCTCACGGGACCTAACCTGAACACTAGTTTTGGGTATTGGGATGACTTTCTGGTTGCTGCCTCAAAGATATTTTAAATACAAAATGTCTACCATCCTTTCTATGTTTTTAAGATGGAACTCTGGAGGGGGACAAAAAAAAAAAAACAAAACTTTCTCTTATCAAAGTAGGCTCTTTGGTTACCATGACATATAGTTCATACAGGAAAGACAGGATACATGCTTATTTCTTTCCTTTTCAATAACCCTCAATTTGTTAACCTTAACATGTACATAATGCAAAAAGTGAAGTACAATAAAAGAAGATAAGCCTATAATGTGTTTCAATTGCATTCATTGTTATTTACCATCTTATGCTCCCCTTTCTTATTGTAGAGAATTCAGAATATACTACAGACCAGAATGGTATATTTGATGCTAACAGATTTTCAGTTTTCTGAAAACCTAACTATAATTACATTCATAGCATTATTTCTATAAGAAAAGACAGTGATATTTCAAACAACCAACTAAAAATTATAACCATAATGTAATTTTCCATGTGCCGGAAACTGTGCTAATTTTTAAAAATGCAAATCTAATTTAAACTAACTGTGTTAGGTGGGTATTATTGTTATTCCTATTTTATAAATAAGGAAAATGAAGTTTGGGAGTTTCCATTGTGGCGCAGTGGAAACGAATCTGACTAGGAACCATGAGGTTGCGGGTTTGATCCCTGGCCTCAAGCTCAGTGGGTTAAGGATCCAGTGTTGCTGCGAGCTGTGGTGTAGGTCACAGACATGGCTCAGATCTGATATTGCTGTGGCTGTGTCATAGGCCAGCAGCTGTAGCTCCGATTCAACACCTCTCCTGGTAACCTCCATATTCCGTGGGTGTGGCCCTAAAAAGCATGGAAGGAAGGAAGGAAGGAGGGAGGGAGGGAGGGAGGGAGAAAGAGAGAGAGAGAAAGAAGGAAGGAAGGAAGGAAGGAAGGAAGGAAGGAAGGAAAGAGAAAGAAAGAAAGAAAGAAAGAAAGAAAGAAAGAAAGAAAGAAAGAAAGAAAGAAAAAGAAAGAAAGAGAAAGGAAGGAAGAAAGAAAGAAAGAAAAATTACTGGTTCAGTAACTCACAATGCTTTTCTCAGCAACTTTGCAGGAAAGGGAGTTTCCCTATGGCACAGCAGGTTAAGACTCTAGCATTGTCACTGCAGCTGCTCAGGTCGCTGCTGTGGCGCGTGTTCAATCCCTGGCCCTGGAACTTCCACCTGCCATGGGCATGACCAGGAAACCTACTGTGCAGGAAAAATGATGTTTTTCCTTATCCAAAAAGTTGATGTATACCAATTCTCTAAATATTGTCACAATTCTTTTAAAATTAAAAAATAAAATGGGTGTGACAAAGTGATTTATGTACAAACCTGAAGATATGAGTGACAACACATGTACTCTTTAAAAAAGAAGACTCTCTACATATGGACAAATAAGGCTCTTTTTAAAAGTATGGGGCAAGATGGCCCAGAGAGAGGCATTACAAAGCTGCACAAGGAACCTTTTGGGGATGATGGATATGTTCACTCTCATGATTGTTGTGAAAGTTCAAGGTCTGTATATGGGTCAAAACTCATCAAATATACACTTTAAACATGTGCAGTTTATTGTTTTGACAACTACACATCAGCACAACTATTTTTAATATAAAAATAAACTTCTGGAGCCTAAAAAGCAAAACTAAAATCTAAATATTGTCTCCAAAGAGTCCCAAAGAGACTGAGATGCAATACAGATGGAAGCTTTAAACTAAATAACCAAGTGACTGATTCCCAATTTCCTTCTTCGAGATGGTATAGGACTACAGAAATTAAGTAGCAAAAACACTACCATTCTAAAATACAAAAGAGGGGGGGTCTCCTTGTCTGGAGCCCCCTTTCCTAATTCAGAGCAACAGCATGCAGTGAATCAGGGCTGGGTGAGAACACAGTATAACACCATGCAGACACATAATCCCAGGAGTCATCCACTGGCCACACAGAGTTCACATGTCACACATCACCGGCATGTTGGATTTGGTCCTCACTGTGTTTGAGAAATATCCTTTGTAATTAGTTACCAATTTAAAAATTTAGAGATTTCTCCCTCTAAATCTTTTTTACTTTTCTTGGAAGATCTGGTAACCCAACCCGGCCTCAGGCCAAGCTCTCTGGGCAGCCACGGGCTCCAAGACTCAGTGTACATACTGTCTTGTCCCTGGCAAGCTTGACACACTTATGCTACCATACCAGGTCTTCACAGACTTTTGAGTTTGCAGTCTTGCCTTAAGGGCATGAAGATTTTCTCTGAAGAATGTTTTATTTTGATACTATCTAGAAGCTCACCCTTACACTAAAGAGAAAAGTCCTTAATTAGAGGTGCAATTCTCACTCCAAAGGGTAGGGAACTTTTCAAACTCAGCAGGAAGTGGCAGCAAATAAGAAACTAGATTTAGCCATACCCATCCCTGAAGTAGAGGCCAGGCCAAGAATAAAAACAAATCCTGGAAACTGGTTCTTAGGGAACTAGTTTCAACAAATTCAGTGAAGAAACTTCTGACAGATATCACTTCCTTCCTGGAGCTCTTGCCCAGAGCCCCCCAACACACGCATACACAGTACCAACTCCCTCCCTAACCCTTCCCTCCCCCATTCAACTAGGTCACTGAATTGGTAACAGGAATCTCTATTATCCTGCCTCTAACTTAAGATAAAAGAAAATTTCCTTTTTTTTTCTTTTTAACCTGATGAAAAGGGAAAGTTCCCAAGGAATAATCACACAATTATTACAGGACAAAAGGAGTCAGAAACCTCTACTCATTCAACGAATAAACAATCAACATTTTAATCATTATATATCAGAAGCAATAATAGTAAAGTCAGGAAGAAAACAAAGAGAGCTGTTATTACCATTAACATTTTTCTACTGAATTCATAAAATAATAGAAATATTACAAAGGCAAAAAAACCACTTCATTTGCAGATAAGCTTACCTCATGTAGAAGACACAAGAGAAATCACTAAAAAGCTATAAAATCTAAATGAATTCAGTAAAATGACTGGATGGTTACAAAATTAATTACAAAATATTAGCAGTTATTTTATATGTCAATAATAATCATACAAGAGGAGTTCCCTTGTGGTGCAGCCGGTTAAGTACCCAGCACTGTCACTGCAGCAGCTCAGGTCACTGCTGTGGCATGGCTCAATCCTTGGCCCCGAAATTGCCACATGCCCCAGGCATGGCAAAAAAAAAAAAAAAAAAAAAAAAAAATCATAGAAGAAACAAGATGACTAAAAATTCAATCATAATAGCAAACGAAATTATAAAATACTCAGGAACAAAATCAATAAAAGGTGCTAGTGAGGTCATGTTATCCTGAAGCAAGAAATGCCTTAAGGGTTTAGGAACCGTCCCATCACTAACTTAAGAGAGTGGGGCTGGAATCTACCACAAGAAATGGACGCTACACCACTAAACCCTCACATGACCCACCGCCCCCATCGAAGCTTAGCTGACATATATAACCAAGAGGAATAAATGGCTTCTCTCCCAGTGACAATCTGGACCTGATCAAGACCTACATTTCCCCTGTCCTCTAGCTCTGAATCAAAGGAATCAGCTCAAAACTGTTCACAATTCTCAGATTTCATACAGGAAACAGCTAATCAGCAGAGAAGCAGGATTAACCACTTTTTCAGAATCAGGTAAGATGGCAAGTAGAGAAAACCTACTTATTCTGTAAGAAGAGAATGTCAAGGAACTCTAAAAAAGCTTTTGACAGAGAACCTTACTAAATGTATGTGTGGAAATAAATGAGTACACAGACCTTTTATATTATTATTACTGAATAGAACCAAATGAAAGAAAAGTTTGGAATGTGTTTATATTATTAAGAAATTCCCAATGAATAGAGTTCTCAATATTTCAGAATTTGTGATTGTTTGACTGTGGCTTGGTTTCAGGGTTATCTTTCCACTCCCTGGACAAAAGTAGTTTCCTAAGAAAATTAATAGTGTAAACAAATTGTTTGAAGCACCACAGAAGCATCTGTTTACATTTAGATAATTAATATACCAAGCACTCTTATCTATTAAATTAAAGCAAGTCACCTAAGGACTTTTCTAGATAATACTTCATTAGCCTAATTATAATGAGTATATATAGTTGAAGTAATAAAATGGACATCTGTTTTAAAACATTCTTCAATTTGAGCCTTTTACTAAAGCAAGCTACCTTTCATACATTACTTTCAATTATGGAGTTTTACATGGAGGACAAAAAGGCCTCCACTGAAATAGGAAATAAAATTCTTACCTTTGAAGTTCTCCATTCCCAGCCATCGCCTATCTGCTGTGAATGTTTAATGAATTCTGCACAACAACGCTGGAATGTTTTTTCTCCAAAGAACTCATCTTCTTCCATACTAAATGACATCTGAAATATAAAAACTATTAGTATCAGCTGTGGAAAGAATACTGAAAGAAATTCTGCTAATTCACTTATTTCCTTAAACAAACCAAAATTTGGGATGTGGACTGCAAAATAACCTCAGAGCCATTCAAATATGTGTGTGTGTGTGTGTGTGTGTGTGTGTGTGTGTGTGTGTGTGTGTGTGTGTGTGTGTGTGTGTGTGTGTGTTGTTGTTTCCATCTTTCTCACCTTATCCCCATTTTTCAATCAGGAAGAAATGTAATCAACGTGAAAACCCAAAACCTATGTTTGTAACAAATATGTATCTATGGTTCAAAAAATTTAGTTTGTCCATAAATTTAGTTCCAAGAGTTTAGTATTATTTCTTATAAGCTAATGTTTTCAAACAACCTCCTCAGAACTTCCTTCTCAGTCTCCTACCTTAGCTCTTATATGGATAGCGTGACAGTGAGTAGTAGAGCTAGACTGTTCTTCACACTTTATTAGAATTCAACTCACTAACAAATGATGTTCTAAAGCTCAAAAGTACTTGTTTTACAAGGTATTAGGTTATCATCACCTAATTAATTACCTACTTTACTGAGTCTATAATATTGCAAATCAAGAATTACCCATATATTTGTTATATACATCTGTCCAAAACATAAAACATCGTTTACAGAAAGAGGGTTTTAGAGCAACTATAAGGAAACTCACAGATTATGTAGTTCAAGTCTCTTGATGAGAAAAGTTAGACCAAGCGAATTCCCACATTCTCCTCATTAGTGATAAGCATCATCAGGACAATTAGCACTTGTTAACTGCTTACTTGTCAAATACTTATGCTAGACACTTCACATTCCCATCTAATCCTCACACAATCCAAAGGTGGTTGTTATTCTCATCCCTCAAATGAAAAGGAGAAAGTAATCTGCTCAAGAATACAAATGAGGGAGTTCCCACTGTGGCCCACTGGAAACTAATCCACCTAGGAAACATGAGGTTGAGGGTTCGATCCCTGGCCTCACTCACTGGGTTAAGGATCCAGGCGTTGCCTTGAGCTGCTGTGTAGGTCACAGACGAGGATCAGATCTGGTGTTGCTGTGGCCGTGTTGAAGGCCGGCAGCTGTAGTTCTGATTCGACCCCTAGCCTAGGAACTCCATATGCTGCAGGTGCAGCCCTAAAAAGAAAGAAGAATGCAAATGAAGAAAAAAATCAAACCCCAGTTTGGCTCCAGAGCCTATGATCTGTTCATACTAGCTGATTCTAGTCCAGTATTCTTTCTGATTTTTCAAATTTAATATGACCTATGTATTGTTTGTTCATTCACCTAACGAATACATACTGAATACCTACTATGAAGTAGACACTGTGCATAGGCAAAGGTTTGATACACAAATATGAAAAAATGTATAGTTATGTTGCAATGAAGGGAGATAACCAGTAACAATAATTATAGTAGAAACCCTCTTACCCAGCCTCCATTCAACTTGTCAGACTAATCAACACAGTACCCATTCCCTATGACTAATTTAATATCTATAGCATGCTTACTATGAAGCACCTCTGCTCCCATCAGTTGAGGGAATGTATGTTCACAAACCACATTCATGTATCATAACTATGCACATTAATTAAATGCAACACAAACCAAACTAACAACATGTAAGTAAAAAAGAAAGACAACTATTACTTCTATGGTGCAGACTTTATAAACACCTGGAAATACTATAATGGTAAGTCGTCATAAGAAAAACTATTAAACTCATTACAGGCAATACAACTGCAAAGATTGGCTGAAGGAAAAAAAAATACACAAATCAAGGATTATGCACTTAGACTGCTGTACAAGTGGCTTAGGTTCTTTCTTTTAAACCAAAACTAGAAATTTAAAGGGTGCATTCTGGTTTCGATATAATTAAGAATAAACAATGATTTTTTCAATCAAGTACCCATATGCAAAGAAAAGGTCTTTGTTATACATGAAAAAATTGATAAGTGAATATATATATATGTGTTTTAAGTTGAAATAAAATGTTTCAAGCACACATGTACTCTTAACTCTAGCTCTAATCAAATTTTTCAGTTAACAGCTCAACTCTCAATTCTGATATCACCGGAAAAGAGGACTTCTAGTTAGGTATATACAGTGGAGCTACATACAGTTTATGGTAGGCACAAGAAAAGTCCCTCTCCCAGAGAAGATGGTGTGGGAAAGTGTGTGGGGTGGATGAATCTTTTAAAGTAGGAGTTTTAGCAGGGCAGACTGTCAGTGAGTAAAACACAGGAGACAAAACAGTGGTCCAAGCAGGGAGGAGGTATGAATAAGAGTAAATAAAGGTGTAGAGAATTGTAAGCTTGATGTCACCACCATGATGCAGAGTGAAGGAAGATAGTTAAATCCCAAGCAAGCTAAACCTGTCTGACCTCATTAGAGAGGCAGAAATGGATGTGAAGGGCTCCAAAGACACAAGATAGAATAGTAAGGAACTTCCAGAAAGGAGGCTCATGTGCCATGCCAGAGTTTGGACCATTTCCAAGGAAATAGAGAATAAGACCTTGGAGTAGAAAAGTCAGAACAGTAAATCACTGGTGGTTCTGTGGAGAATGAAACTGGAAGGGCAAAGCCTAAGGGCGAGGAGAAGAGTTACACACTGTTGCAGGGGTCTGAATGACAGGTAATGAGGATCTGAACCTAGGCAATGAAAGGGAGCCAAAAAGATCAACTTAAGAGATTTGGAAGTCATAAAAGAGACAAATGAAACCGTGAGGGTAAAAATCGCCCAGGTAGAATGCATACAGCAAATCCTTACTATGACTCCTAGGGGATCATGAAAGTTTACACTAAATTTCATAGGTATGTGTCTATCTGTATTTTGGGAAGGAAAGATTGTCTAATTTTCAACAGATGGTTTGAGGGGTCTTAACCAAAGATTAGGAACTTCTATGGACAGTGAGAAGAACAGTGGGGTGAGAAAGAAACCTGCAGAGCAGCAACATCTAAGAAACCTACAGAGGAAGAGGAATGAACAAAAGAGCTAAAGAATAAGGAGCCAGGCATTAGGCAGTCCTAGCAAGGGCAGTGCCACAGAGCCCAGGGATGATGGTTTAAAGAGAGCAGAGAATAACTAACAGAGAACCAACAATATAAGTAAATGTGTGTGTGTGTGTGTGTGTGTGTGTGTATGACTGGGTCACTTTGCTGTACAGCAGAACTTGATAGAACAATGTAAATCAACTATAATAAAAAAATAAAAACCTAAAAAATAAAACATTTAATTTTTTTTTTTAAATTTGCAGACTACTTTTTCAAAAAATCTGATTGAAAAGCAGACACAAATTGGTAACAGAATCAGCACAATGGCTAAAGGGTGGATGTCAATTTTCCTAAGAAAGGGAGGTCTCTCAATACATGTTTTGTTTCAATTTTGTTTTGTTTTGGTTTTTGTCTTTTTAGGGCTGCACACGTGGCATATGGAGGTTCCCAGGCTAGGGGTCCAATCGGAGCTACAGCTGCCAGCCTACGCCAGAGCCACAGCAACACCAGATTCAAGCCACGTCTGCGACCCACACCACAGCTCACAGCAACACCAGATCCTTAACCCAGTGAGTGAGGCCAGGAATCGAACCTGCAACCTCATGGTTCCTAGTCAGATTCATTTCCACTGTTCCACGATGAGAACTTCCATTTTGTTTTGTTTTTTAGGACCACAAGGGCAGCATATTGAAGTTCCCAGTCTAGGGGTCGAATCAGACCTGCAGCTGCTGGCCTACACCACAGCCGAAACCGCAACAACACCAGATCAGAGCCTCATCTGCAAATTACACTGCAGCTCACGGCAAGGCCGGATCCTTAACCCACTGAGTGAGGCCAGGGATTGAACCCACATCCTCGTGGATACTAGTTGGGTTCATTTCCACTGAGCCACAATGGGAACTATTTTGTGTGAATATATGTTTAAGCTGAGCAAAGGGGGTTGAAGAGAGGGAAGAGTTGAAAAAATATCAAAGAAAGAAAGTGACCAATGAAGCAGTATCCTGAGGGAGGTGGGAGGAGATGTGTTCATCAGCACAGAAAGATGGATCTGAACAACACAGTAACCTTGCCCCTTGCAATTGGAGGAAAGTCATTTGAGGATGAATATAAAAATTAGAGGAGTTTCAGGAGTACCCATCATGGCGCAGTAGTTAACGAATCCAACTAGGAATCATGAGGTTGAGGGTTCGATCCCTGGGGTGAAGGATCCGGTGTTGCCGTGAGCTGTGGTGTGGGTTGCAGATGCGGTTCGGATCCCGCATTGCTGTCTCTGTGGTGTAGGCCGGCGGCTATAGTTCTGATTGGACCCCTAGCCTGGGAACTGCCATATGCCGCAGGAGTGGCCCAAGAAATGACAAAAAATAAAAAAAATAAAATAAATTGTAAAAATAAATAAAATAAAATTAGAGGAGTCTCTGTGGTGGTGCAGCAGAAACAATCTGACTAGGAACCATGGGGTTGTGGGTTCGATCCCTGACCTCTTTCAGTGGGTTAAGGATCTGGTGTTGCCATGAGCTGTGGTGTGGGCCGCAGACTCGGCTCAGATTTGGCGTTGCTGTGGCTGTGGTGTAGGCTGGCAGCTGTAGCTCCGATTGGACCCCTAGCCTGGGAACCTCAATATGCCTCAGGTGAGGCCCCAAAAAGACAAAAAAAAAAAAAAGCAAAAAATTAGAGAAGTTTTTCAAATGGGACCCCAAATTAAGGAATACAAAGTCTGATGATCACAAGATTTTCTGATGCAGGGGTAGAGGACAGTGATGAACAGAGAGTGTTTGAGTACAGATTAGGAACTGCTAGTGAAAGAGATGAGAGGACAGTATTTAAAGATGAGTAGACACAGGTGGAGGTCCAGCACAGGCTGGAAAGCCTGAATTTGTAGTGCAAAACTCTGGAAAGTCTTGTGATTGCCTTCAGCAGTGCTCAGCTCCCCAAGTGTGGGAACCAGCAGAGAAGGCTGCATTGACTATTCCTACAAAGTTGAGGTTTTGCTGGGTTGAGTCATGGGAGGATAAAGGTGGAACAGGGAACAGAATATGCTGGTGAGAACAGCTCAGAGGTCCAGCTTAGGTATAAAAGGAAAAGATGCCAAGAGAAAGTTGAAGGGGCTGGGAAAATACTGCAGTACCATGGAATATTAGATACAAGAGAGGCTGAAAAACAACCACAGTGAAAAGAGGGAAATGGAAGATGGGAAGACTATGAGATTGATTGATTGACTGATTGATCAATTTGTCTTTTTTGCCATTTCCTGGGCTGCTCCTGTGGCATATGGAGGTTCCCAGGCTAGGGGGAGAATCGAAGCTGTAGCGCGAATCGGAGCTGTAGCCACTGGCCTACACCAGAGCCACTGCAATGAGGGATCCAAGCCACGTCTGCAACCTACACCACAGCTCACGGCAACGCCGGATCCTTAACCCACTGAGCAAGGCCAGGGGTGGAACCCGAAACCTCATGGTTCCTAGTCGGATTCGTTAACCACTGAGCCACAACAGGAACTCCAAGACTATGAGATTTAGAACTGGAAGAGCTCTAGCTGTGGCCATGGAAGTAAATTTATAACGTAGCTTAGAGGCAAAGGTCACTGGAGCTCACAAAGTTTAAAAAACTATCAAGCTTATAATGTTTGCTGTCTTCTACGTGGACACTAAAGTCACTCAGGATTATGCAGATAGCTGTTAGGAATTCAGAGCTCTTCAAAGAATAAAGAACTTCAACTAGGAGATTTAGAAAGACAAGGGGCAAACGGTAGAAGACAATAGAGCAGAGAAGCGGTAAGTAATACACAGTATACAATGCTGAGTCCAAGAAGAAAATTCACTAATAAACCAATACCTATGTTCATGATAGCCAGAACACAGCCTTGGATTCCTTCTCAAGATGGTATTAAAGGCAGCCACTACCAGTGAATAGTCACAGTATGAGAGAAAAAAGCCTACCTTGCCATATCTGATGGAGCTTAATTTCATGGGCCTCAAAGTAGCAGGAATACTTACATGGGGCTGGAAAAGCAGTAACCTAAAATTGGCTCTGCAGAAGTGGGGGCTGCCAGCAATCTCTACACCCTGAGTTTTGCAGGGCAGAGGAAAAAGCAGCCTCTACTCAAAGAGCTTTTTTTTTAAAAAAAAAAAAAAAAAAAAGCCAAGTTTCCTTTAAAACTGGTTGGTGTACATTAACCTGTGTAGCTGTTGACATCACGTAAGGTATGAGTGGGGACTGATCCACACTACATCCACCTGCCACTCCCACCCTGGAGAATCACAATGCATACTGTGGTGGGTAAACTATTAATTCAGGGCTTCCCAACTCTTTGGACCACAAAATTATTTTTCCCAGGAACACTTTTTAACACCTTACTCCACAGAATGTAGTAAAGGAAACAATGGGTTAAGGGTTTAGGTAAGTTTACCGTGGATATGTGTTTTTGATATCACAAGGGAAAACCTGAGAGGACAGGGGATCGGTGGGAGAACACGTTTGGGAAGAGAAAGCACCAACTACAGGAATGAGAGTACAGAAGAGATGATAAATCGCAAAGGCTCCCATAAAGGCAGTCAAATGTTTCAGGGATGTGAGTGAGATCTCCAGTTTATACATAGAATTCTGGTTAATAAGGTGCTTCAATGTAGATACAAGTTGAGAAAGTAACAGCTAAGATGTCTGTAAAAGGAAGAACAGAAGGTAACTTAGTAAAAGGAGGCAAAGGGAACAGAATGTGCAAAAGTCTGAATCTAAGAGACAGTCTGGTAACTGAAAAATTCTCCTTTGACTGAAATAGAGAGGCAAAGGAAGAGTATTCAGAAAACTCCCGATGTGGCTCAGTGGAAACAAATCAGACTAGTATCCATTAGGATGCAGGTTTGATCCCCGGCCTCACTCAGTGGGTTAAGGATGCGGCATTGCAGTGAGCAGTGATGCAGTTTGCAGACAAGGCTTGGATCTGGTGTCACTGTGGCAGTGGCATAGGTTGGCAGCTATAGCTCCGATTCAGCCCCTAGCCTGGGAACTTCCATAAGTCGCAGGTGTGGCCCTAAATAGACAAGAAAGAGAGAGAGAGAGAGAGAGAGAAAGAAAGAAAGAAAGAAAGAAAGAAAGAAAGAAAGAAAGAAAGAAAGAAAGAAAGAAAGAAAGAAAGAAAGAAAGAAAGAAGGAAAGAAAAAGAGAGAAAGAGAGAGAGAGAGAAAGAGAGAAAGAGAGAGAGAGAGAAAGGGAGCAAGGAAGGAAAGAAAAGAAAAGAAAAACGAAAACTACAGGTGATGAAGACAAGAGGAACTCTGTAGCCTGAGGGCTCAAAGGGGTTTTGAAAATGGGAGTACACAGATCAGATTTGCATCCTGGCTTCCAAAGGAGAGTAAAGATCTAACGGGCCTGGATGAAGACCAGTTAAAAGTTTCTTACAATAATTCAGGAGAGACAAAATAATGCTAAACAGAGCCAAAGATTGGCGGTAGTGTAGACGAGGTATAGATTCAAAAGACATTTTGATAGTGCAGGATACTCATTATAACAACTTGTTGATCTTGGTATGAAAGAGAAAGGTGGGAGAAAAGATTCAAGAAAGAGCCCCAGCTCTTTGCCTTAGGTAGTAATGTACTGACTAAAACAGATCCCTGGAGGAAAAGCAGGTTTGGGGAGTGAGATGGGTTTAATGCAATGTTACTGAGTGAGTTGGAAATGCCTGTGGAATATCCAAGTGAAGAAATCTAGCAGGCACTTCAAGATGGATCTGGATGAGGAAAGAGAAATTTGAACTAGAATACTGACTCTAAATCAACATTTAATAGATAATATAACATATCTGATCACTTAGAGGATACAGAATGAGAATAGGAAGACCAAAATGAAGCAATTAGAGAAATAATTCTTCCAACTCTGTGGTGACTGTGACACATTCTGAGAGATACTAAATCAAAGAAAAAATGAATTTAATACTCAAAGAATACTAACATATTTTGGAATATTTTATAAATTCCAAACAACCCTTACTTAATAACAAAATTGAACTAAGTAAAAACACTCAATTCCCTAAGCCCTCCAGTTACTTGAGGTTTACTAAACTATTCAAAATGTTAGTCGAAACATAAAATTTCACTCAATAGCCATAGTTTATTTAATTAACAGCACTGTGCCACTAGCAAGATGACTGAACATCAAAGCATTAATTAATATTTGGTTGAATACTTTTAAAATTACCTAAGGACTGGGCTTTGCTGAAGGATGTTACATACAATAATATGAACACTTATGGCTTGATTACAAAATTAGGAACTATATTATATTAAAATGATATTCATCTCAATTCAAATCATCATAATATGCTATAATGAAATATCACTAATTATTGTCTCTTTCCCCAAGTAAGAATATTTCATCAAAAATGAAAACATAATACAATCAACATTTTTATATGTACTTTTCAAGTTATAATACTTTCTGCTCCTTTACGAAATTCACAGTCTAGTAGGGACAGAAATTAGAATCTTAGAACATCCTATTATGAGATGACTGAAATTATGGTCAAAAAATGGAAATAACCACAGTTTTAGCTTATTAAGCAATAATGGCAAGAATAAGCCTAATTTTGCAAAAGAAAACTTGAGACATGGGAACTGCCTACGTTTCCAGACTTCAGCTATCTTCCGACCAGAGATGACAGCAGAATACAGGTGAACTCTCTCAGTAAAAAGGCTACTTCCAACTCTAATTTTATCCTAAACAGTGAACCTCTCATCTCTTATTATTAAGGAAAAGTAAGAAATGAGTCAGAGCTCTTTCGTGTCATAAAGTATAAGTTGTTAATACATCTATTTTGCTTGAGTTTCACTCTTGCTGAACAACTATTTCATTTTTTTTTAAGCTCAAACAATCAAAATCTTATTTTAACTGCTTCAACACTGGCTAAAGATTGGAATGGCAGAATAATTTTTTTTCTTCACCAAGTGAAAGCAGTCTTTCTAAACTTGAGGTTAGCTAAACAGTATAAAGAAGCTTATTCTGCTGCTATTTAATATATCTTTTCAGAAAAGAGCACCCATGATTCTAACACTGTGTATAATCTTTGTTCAATGATCCTCTTTAATTAAAAACAATTTTTTTCACTACAACCCTCCACATTTTTTATGGGAATTTTAATGTAATATGTGGGGAACTGATTTTTTGATTTGGGGCTTTGGGTTTTTGTTTTGTTTGGAGTTTCTGTTTCGGGGGGCTTTTTTATGACAAAGAGAACATTTCTTAAGATGAATCTATAAATTAATACATATATATCAGAGCCATAAAATACTTTTAAGAAATGTAATTAAGCCTCCCCAGAACTTAAGATCATTTACAAAAATGTGATTACAGAACATACTATGACATTAAAGATCATTTTTAAATAATAAAAGTAAGTAACTTCCTCTGTACTTGTCCCTCCCTGCAGCAATTCCACATTATAAGTAGATTTAGACTCTCTCCTAAAAAAACACAAAGCAATTACTAGCTAGGGAGGTGAACTCAATTTATTATTTTTATGAGAATTTGGCTTGAATGCATTTTAGATTAGTTAATCACTTACCTATCAGGGTCCTTGGGCAGGGATCCTCAAATTTTAGAGAGCAAAGAAGCACCCAGGCTACCAATTTAAATGTGGAATCCTAGACCCAGACCAGAAAGATTACCTGATTCTGAAGGCCCCAAAATAAGCATTTATAATTAGCACCAGAGATACTTTTGAGAAGGAATCATACTAGAACACTGAGACAAAAGGCAGATCTTTTAAATTAGGGTATTAATGAGCCTGGATTTCAAGGCATTTGGCACCCTGGGTGGGGCACAGCAGGCATGACCCTGGTAATCCAATAAATAACACAGGAAGCAACAAAAGACAGGAAGTTAGTTTCATCTTGACAGCAGCTGATCAGCAGGCTCAGAACTCCCTCCTTGCCTTCCCATTGAAATACATAACCCATATCAAAATTTAAATAGGATACAACACGGTATCTAAACTAGAACTGAGGGATTTTTTTTTTTTTTTTTTTTTTGTAGCTTTATTGGTAGCTGATGCTTGCTATGGCCTTGCACAGCACAAGGTCCAGTTAGTAAGAGGGAAGAAGGCATCTCATTCTCCTCAATTCTGTATTTCCTTCAGGAAACAAACAAAAAAAAAATAGCTTGTGGTGCCCTCTCCACCACTAACTTCCAACAACCATTGGTAATTCTCTTTCAAGACCATTCTCTCCCAATAATACGATGTTCACAGCCAGAAGTGGAAGGTAAAGCCAAGTGCAGAACTGCATGCAGGAATGTCAAGTCAGCAGTAGGTAGCTGTGGGAACAGAATGGGCCCTCAGAAGAAAACTGTCTCACTACTACTCTTTCCCCCCAGAATACTCAAAAAACTATAAACTATTTCAAATTACACAAATATACTCCCCTCATCAGAGACACAGGACAAAATAATAAGAAAAGAAGGCTTCTGAGTACAGACAGATCTATCATTCATAAATTGAGCTGCATTTGCCAATAACAGAGAAGAATTCCCCAGCAACCATATGTGAAGGGGATGCAAGTAGCTTGGTTACTCTGACAAGAATGGGCAGCACCATTCCTACACAAAGCCAAGATGAAGCTTGTTCACCCTAAGAGGAACATTGCCATAAAGAGGAAGAGAGGAAGCTTGCTCTTATAATGGTCTTACACTGGGAATTAGGAGAAAAACTTAGAAATTAGCTACTTAACTTTCCCAATTGAAAAAGAAAAAAGAAAAACACCACCTCAGAAAGTAAGAGATAAGAGGGAAAACAACAGCTAAGATTAAAAAGGAAAGTGAGGAAGAAAAAACTGGAAGAGAATTCAAACATACAAGAGTAGACAAATTCTATAAAAGAAGCAAAAAACAGGAGTTCCCATCATGGTGCAGCAGAAATGAATCTGACTAGGAATCTTGAGGTTGCCAGTTCAATCCCTGGCCTTGCTCAGCATTAAGGATCCTGCGTTGCCATGAGCTGTGGCTTAGGTTGCAAACATGGCTTGGATCCCACATTGCTGTGGCTGTGGTATAGGCCAGCAGCTGTAGTTGCGATTGGACCCCCAGCTTGGGAACCTCCATATGCCACGGGTGCTGCCCTAAAAAGCAAAAAAAAAGGTATTTAAAAAAAAAGCAAAAAAGAGAAGTACAAAAGCTGGAAAAAATAAAACATTTTAGTATAAACAAATGCTCTCCAAACACAAAGAAAAAAGACCAAAATGAAAACAATTCATATTGATTGATATGAAGGACAGAGAACACAGATCCAACCTACAACTAACTGGCATTTCTAAATTGAAATCATAAGCAAACATACAACTGGAAAACTTCCTGAGCTGGGTAAAAGAAAGATATAAAAGATTCACTTCTATAAATTGAATGGGTTCAATGTTTCTGAGAAAATTTTCTGGGAAAAAAACCTATGCCTAGAGGTAGCCTATGGAATATCTTTACTTAAAGAAAAAAAAGGAAAACAAAAATGCAGAAAAAACAGATTACAAACAAAGTAAGAAAAAACAGGGTAGCCTCAGCCAAGTCCTCCACAGCAAGGAACACCGGAAGATGAGAAAACAGCATCTAAATGGCTGAAGACTTGTGACTTATGATTTTATATCTCAGTCCCCAACACCTATAACAGTTAGGCACAATATAAACATTAAATAAAAGTTGCAAGGAACAAAAAAAAATTCAAAATTTTATATGAATTTAGTTTAAATATCTCTCTCTTTATAGCACCTTTCTTCAATTTAACTTTCAAGTATAGTTAGCAGTTGGATGTTTTATAAGATTATAGTTATTTTCCATAAACAAGACTTCTCTGCAAGCTCATAAGAGAAATTGTTTCTCTGCTAGTGATGATTTGAACTGATCCACCAGCTCAAACTCTTTTGCTGCCTTTGAATAGTGGAACTTATAAAACTAACTCTAGTCAGGACACAGGCTAATTACCTCAGAACCAACAAGGAAAGGCTTATGTATGACCTTGGCCAAAGACAGTCAACAAATAAGATGGTACAAAAAAGATCAACACTGTATCAGAAGCTAAAGACTCAGTGCTTGTTTAAACAGTCTGAATATAAGCTAGAGCAATGTGTTCTTAAAACATATTATCAAGTGCTATTATTGGGGGGAGGGGGGAATAAATTGTTGGACATTTTTGTAATGGAAGAGCCATTCCCTTTAAATTTTTCTTCTTGCAAAGTCTTCAATAAAGGCTAACGTGCCCTCTTACTTCCACAACCTTCATTCAATTACTCAGCACCTACAATATCCTAGCACTTGCTATGTGTGTTCTCATGGGAAAAAGAATCAAATTTTTTTCTGGGAAAATTGAGAAGACCCAAAAAAGGGAGTCTGGAAGACTTGAATTCAGTTCTTGAAGACATGAACTTAGAAATCTGAATAAGGACCTACCAAATGAAGATAAAGGCATGTCAAAAAGATGGAAGAGCCCCTGTAAGACAAGACCTAAAAAGTATATGCTAAGTTAAAAAGAAGAAAAGTGGCAGTAGATAAAGCATAGACTACAAAAAAAAAAAAAAAAAAAAAGCATAGACTGTGTAAAGTCTATGGGTAGATAAGGTCCAAAGGTTCCCAGCATCAGGAGGAACCACTCCTGAAAGGGTTCTTTGGAAATAAGTAGGATCACGCAGAGTTGTCACAACGGGGGGGGGGGGGGGGGGGGGTGTGGTTTGCTACCGCCATTTAGTACTCAAGACCCAGGTATAATATGCATCCTACAATGTTCAGAATAGTTCTGTAAAAATGACAGTAAGCACCCTTTAAGAAACACTCAGAAGTAGGTTAGGGCTTAAAAAAGTTTGGGGAACTTAACCCTAAGGTTTCTTAGCATAACTTTGAAAACTGTGATCAAAACCTGCATTTCACTCACTAAATATTTACTTCCAAAGAACCTGTGTTTTTCCTGAGCAAGTCATTGGTTATGTTTCCTTCTTTCCTCTGACTATCATGAAGCTCAAAACTTAGCCTGTATCCCACCACTAACAATTATCCAACTGGTCATAGCATTTATTTGAGCAAATTGCACCCCAATCTCATCTTTCTATTCAAGTTTCATATTTTCATGATTCTGATTTATCTTTATTTGTACGTTCTTATATACAGTTGATAAGCTACCTTAAATAATTTTAGAACAAAATAGAGTGTACATTTTAAAATATAAGCAGAAGTAAAATGGAAAACAGAAAACTAGATAGTTATAGGAAAAAAACATTTTATACTGAGCTGCCAGTATCATCCTGGAGGAACTTAAACAGACTTTTTAAGAAGAGTGTAATATATGGTCTTTGCCCTCAACAGTTTGTAATCAAAGAAAAGAACATTAGAGAATAAAAGACAGTTCAAATTAGTGATATACTATACAACCACTTTTTAAGGATTAGTATGGATTAAATAATAACAGCATATAGTGAACTCTTACTATGTATCAAAAACCATATTGTTAAATTGTCATAGCAACCCTATGAGAGAGTTACTATGATTTTCTCCATTTTATAGATAAGGGAATTGGGACACAAAGGTTAAGTAGTTTGTCCAAGGTAAGAGCTATTAAATGTGGCAAACTGACCTAAGACAGTGCCGGAAAGGAGTAACATTTCAGATAATCCTTGAATTATAAAAGATATTGAAAGGCAGAGATACTACAAAAAATGATGAAGATGGGGTCAGGGGTTGGGGAGGGCATTGGCAGTGAATCTAGGAACAGGTTGAAAGAAGGAAGAGTAGACAGGTAAAGAGCCTGACTGGAAAGTGTGGATTAAGGAATACAGGAATATGGGGGTGGAGGGGGTGAGAGAGCAGTTTCTAAATCACCTTAAAATTCTAAAGAGAGTCCATTTAAAACAGTGGACAACAGCAAAGTATTTTAGGTTCTTGAACTCAGAAGAGATGATTAAAAACTTTTTCTCCAAAAACTATTACATGACAGTGAGAGGAAATAACCCTAACTTCAAAGCTAAATTCAGGATTCTGAGTGCTGTAAACCTATAGATCAAGCATTTTAAGGCCTGGGATTCCAGGTACATCAAAGGAGCCTCTGGTTCTGCAATTTCAGCAGTCTCTCCCTAATCTAGATGCTTGTAGGTAGTGTTTATTCTCCATTTCCCTACTTTCCAATTTTTTTATACCCAGTCCACACCACAGCCACAACTCAGGATCCTAACCCACTGAGTGAGGCCAGGGATAGAACCGCATCCTCATGGGTACTAGTCGGGTTGGTTTCTGCTAAGCCACAAAGAGAACTCAGGCTTCAAACATATAAATAATCAAACTGAGCCCAGGCTTAAGAAAACTACTTATAAACTTTACCCTATTTGTTTTTCCTAAGGCGTTGCTTATCTTTCTCAGAAACTTGAAAGCATTATCTTCTAACATTCTATACCCAGTGAATCCAGTTTAAAACTAGGGAAAATTGTTTCTACTAGTTTCAATTAAATTACCAACAATTTTCAAACCTTGTAATAGCAAGACTCTAATTTGCATTTCTCAGTACTCAACATTTATTTTTTTGGCCAAGTTTTCACTTTGTAAAAGTCTCTTCCTGTCCACATTTGACCCTTCAAAAGCAAGAAGGAAGGTTTCTATGTGGGATCCTAATAACGTAACTGAGTACTACAAAGGGCCTGCCTATGTTTTCCAATTCTGAAAAGTATAAACTGAGGTTTTGCCACTAAAGACTGGAGGTCATTGGCAAGTACAGTTTTTGAAAAGCTATAAACATGATTCATACAAAGTGAGCCTGTGGCAAGAATTTACTGAACTCATAATGAAGGAGCAAGATGAATGGTAAAAATTATAAAAATCTTGGAAATAGAGTAATAAAACTACAACCTTCAGTAGTATTTTTTTTTTCTCCCAGTCAGAAATTGCATCTCCATTAGACAGAAAAATGTAACTGCAAAGCCTGGGCCCTACTCAATACTGTCAGGCAAAAGTATAGTCTTCTAATAATTACTTGATTCAGGCAAGCCTGTTAGACAAGGCTCTATTTTGACTTTGAAACAACATGTAGCTATCCTTTTGCATTTTCAGAGATGAGATGTTTATAATTTTCACAATGGTGAAAACTTTTCATCACAAAAGTTTGTTTTCATAAATAAGTTAACTGCCCCCCTTTCCCCCTCTTTCATGATTTCTGATACTATGAGTAGATAGGTTATTTGGAATTAAAAACTCCTGCTACTTAATAAACCTAAAACTTCAAATTAAGTGGGACTTGACCATTGGAATCGCCAGAAACTTAATACACTTTCAAGGTTTCGAGGCAAAAACTCTCTATCCCGGTACAGGATTCAAACACAGTACTGTAACTACCTAAGTCAGGGTAAGGTGTCCATAGCTGCCCAGGAGCGCTGTCACACCAGCACTAGCGGCTCGCCCCCACGCCGCAACTCCAGCGCGACCCGGCCTTCATTTCACTGACCGAAGCCCCGCTTCCTCGGTCTTTTGTTCAGAGTTGGATTGTTTCCCGCCCACCCGTACCCGTCTTTCCTCTCTATCCTAGGAATGGGGTTAGGACCGTGAGGGAAACAGAGCCGGGAACAGGCGAGCAGCAAAAGCCTGTGGAAATACTCACCCCGCTCCACTCGGCCCCTGACCCCGGTCGCCCAGCCCAGCGGGGGCGGAGCGACGGGGCTGGGGGAGGGGAACCGGGGAGAAGGACCTGACGCTGTGCGAGGTACGGCCCAGTCAGCGGTCCCAGAAAAAAGAGTAATGGGCCTGGGGGGGTCAAAAGGACGGAGGTAGAAGAGCAGAGCCAGCAGCTGGGACGCCCACCACTAGACAGGTCCTACACGTCCCTTAGCCGCCATCACCGAAGGCGACCCACTCAGAGCATGCGCAATGCACATCCCGCGCACCCTGAAACACAGCTCGCGCGGGCGGCTGACGTCGTGAGCTGCGTGCATTGGGCAGGGGCCAGGGGGCGTGACCTCCCTGAAGTATGCGACGGCCTCCCCCGAGGCCCCGCCCAGCAGTTTGCGGACCCAAGGGCCAGGCGGCGACTGTTTCCTCGGCACAGCACAAAGGCGGCTCGTGAAGAGAGGTGTGGGCAGGTAGCTGAAGTCTGGGGGAGGGCGGTGCTGGCGGCTTCAAGAGCCTCTGCACACGCCCCTCCAACGAACAGCCAAATGTCTGGAAAATAAAAGGATGACCAGTGGAGAAAGGTAGGGCAAAAACAACGGAACTGAACAATTCCGTGCCCCTAGAATCTTCCTGAGAGGTTGGAGAACCGTGCCGGCTCTCACAACGCACACTGCAAAACTACTGTAAACACATTAAGCACAAGCACGACCCCTTTTAAAACTTAAGGACCGAGATGGAAGTTAGGGATTCGTAAATTGACAGTAGTACTGTCTGTGGCACAAACTCGGGGCAAGGGGAGGGAAATCTAGCAGCAGAATTAATTGGAGAGAAAGGTAAGGTAAAGGAAAGACAAGAAAAGCGTAGGAATAACAAGGGTAATCCAACTGAAATACTGAAAATGCAACGGCAGACATCTGAGGGAAAATAAGCATCTGCTCCTTTTAACACAACGGAATTAAATTTGTGTGAAAAGAAAGGAGTAAACACAGGCAAAGAAGTGAAAGGAAAACCTGCTTCAAACATACAGGGCATAGTTTTGATCTTGCACGACGGTTGTGTAAGATATCACCGTTGAAGAAAGGTGATTGGGTACACAGGACTCTGTACTATTTTTGCAATTTCCTGTTTGCCTATCATTACTGCGAAATAAAAAGGTCTTAAAAAGTGAAAGAACACTGATCAGTGGTGACCACGGCAAGGGAATGACTAACAAGGGGCTAAAGGGAATTTGGGAAGATGATGGAACTGTTCTGTATCTTTGTTTGCCAAATCTTGTAAAAAGAATAGATTTTACTGCAAGTGAAATAGTTTAAAACTCAATTTAAAAAAGGATACTGCTAACTGGGAGTTCCCGTCGTGGCTCAGTGGTTAATGAATCTGACTAGGAACCATGAGGTTGCAGGTTCGATCCCTGGCCTTGCTCAGTGGGTTAAGGATCCGGTGTTGCTGTGAGCTGTGGTGTAGATTGCGGACGTGGCTCAGATCCCGCGTTGCTGTGGCTCTGGTGTAGGCCGGTAGCTACAGCTCCAATTCGACCCCTAGCCTGGGAACCTCCATATGCCGTGGGAGCGGCCCAAGAAATGGTAAAAAAGACAATAAATAAATAAATAAATAAATAAAAGAAGATACTGCTAATAAAGATGAATGTCCTAATATGTTTGCACAACTATGGGTATAAATTAATCAGAAAGCTGCCAATTAAAATTACTCACTTTTTTGAAAAGCACAGGGAGTGTTATCTTAAAAACGTAAAGCTTTAATACAAAGATAGAATGCATTGTTTTACATTATAGTCAGTTATTTAAAGACACTTTTCATGTATCGACGACACCACACCATGTTAACTTTTTTTTTGCATTTAGATTGTTTTTGCTTTTTATTTTTCTTTTTTTGCTGCCCGGAGGCAAATGGAGTTTCCAGGCCAGGGATCAGATCCTAGCTGCACTTGAGAGCTAAGCTGCACCTGTGGCAATGCCAGATCGTTAACACACTGTGCCAGTTAGGGATTGAACCTTTGACCCAGTGTTCTTAAGACACCACTGATCCCATTACGCCACAATGGGAACACCTAAGATGTTTTTAAGTTTCATAATTCACGTGCCAAAACCAAAGAAACTAAAAGTAAATGAGGTAACTTCCATATACTTCCTCTATCATATCACTCATGGGCAGTGATAGTACTGGCAGTCTCTACGCTATAAAATCTGTCATCAATGTCCAGCCTATAACAGGACTCCTCACTAGTAATAAGTATTTGAATAAAACAATGAATTAACCACAAGAAAAGAGAAAGGAAGCTATAAAATTTATTGAGCACCTACCACAAACCAGAAGCTTATGTTTAGTTTAATCTCATAATAACCACACAAGAAGCCCATTTTATAGATATGAAACCAAGACTAAGGGTAATCATTTATGAGTCATTAATCATTTTCAGTCCTTATTTTACTGGATTTCTCTGTTTCATTTGGACATGTTGATCACTTCTAGCAAGTTTTGCTTTCCTTAGCTTCCATAAAACCACTGTCTCTTGATTCTTCTTCCAACTCCCTGACCATTCTTTTTTCATCCTCATAGGCTTCTCGTCATCCCTTACCCTTTAAATGTGAAGTTGAGCCTCTGGCTTTTCATTTATTTTGTTTTGTTAAGGTACTGTAGGATGGAGGGAAAAGGGAGAAAAGGAATCCAAATAGCCAAATAGAGTTATACAAACTCTATTATATTTAGTATCTTCCTTTAGTCATTGAACACTTATTTTTTTCCATTCATGTCCTATAGGCCACACCAAGACACAAGGAAAGTACAGAACGCAGTCTCCAGCTAGGTAGACAAGGGCTCGGTCAAACCTTGACCAGGTGGGGTTGTTTGATTAAAAGGATGGAGGGGAAAATGGATACCAGGGAGAATAGCTATCTCTGCTGCAGCTTGTCCTGGGTAGATCTCCTTTGCCACCTCCAAGAGGTCCTCAGGAAAAGATACCTTATATAAAAGAAAGAATTGTGGATCAGCAGGTTAGGGACCTGACATTGTTTCTGTGAGGATGCAGGTTCAATCTCTGACCTTGCTCAGTGGGTTAAGGATCCCATGTTGCCATAGGCTATATGGCGTAGGCCACAGCTGCAGCTCAGATTCGCCCTCTTGGCTGGGAACTTCCAAATGCCTCAGGTGCAACCAAAACAAGATTAAAAAAAAAGAAAAAGAAAAAAGAGTTAAAGGAGTCAGTCTGCATGGATGGCAGAGATAAGAATATCATCTTGAAGCTCTATGCACATAGCACTCACCTAAAAGAGAGAGGAAAAAAAAAAAAACTGTAGTTGGCAAAACTGTAGGGACAGTAGAAAATTGGTGGTTGCTAGAATTTTGTGGGAAGGAGGCAAAGGGGGGCAGAATGAATATGTGGCACACAGGGCATGTTTAGGGTAGTGAAACTCACATATGACACTCTAATGGTGGCAATATGACAGCACGGATTTGTCTAAAGTCATAAAACTGTATAACACAAAAAATGAACCCTAGTATTAACTCTGGGTTTAGTTAACAACAAACTGTCAATATTGGTTCATCAATTATAAAATACCACCATAATGCAAGATGTTAGTAAGAGAGGAAAATTCTCTATATTATCTGCTCAATTTTCTGGAAACATAATTTCTAAGAAATAAAGCCTGTTTAAAAAAAAAAACCCTGGAAAAAAAAAAGTCCATATCAAAGAATACGTTTTCAGAGAATTATAACAATTACAAGGAGGTGACTTATGCTGTTCATCATGCCACTTTATATTGTTACCCTTTGTACACATGCAATGCATACATTTTTTTATTTTTATAAACAACCTTTTTAAGTATAATTTACATATAATAAAATGCTCCTGTTTTAAGTCTGCAGTTCAGTGTATTTTGACAAAGAGATATACCCATGCAACCATCACCACAGTTAAAATATAGAAGATTTCCATCATACCAAGAAATGACCTAATACTCCTTTGCAGTTAATCACTTTCCCTACCCTCAGACCCTTGGCAACCACTTATTTACTCTCGATTTTTTTGAAAATTCTAGAAAATGGTGTCATACAGTATATATGTATCCGGATCCTTTGACTCAGCATAATGTTTTTGATATAATAATGTTGTTGCATTTATCAGTAATTAGTTCTGTTTTATTATTAATTAGTATTCCACTACATGGATATACCATAGTTGATTTATCCATCCATCTGTGAAGGACATTAGGTTGTTTTCAGCTTTGGGCTATTAGATGTAAAGCTACTATGAATAATCATGTACAAGTATTTTTGTGGACATATATTTTCAGTTTTCTTGGGTAAATACCTAGGAATAGACATATACTTTGGGATCACTATGGAAATACAAATTGTGTTCTATGATTTTCATTTTATATTGATCACATTCTTTAGCTTAGAGATTGTCTTATTTGATGATTTTAATTTAGATTATTTTTTGTTGCTGAACTTAACATATTTATGTGGAATTAAACATTTTTGGAACTTAATGTATGTTTCATATGATTTTTTTAGTAGTAGGCATTCATGCTTATGGTGTGTAAAGTTCAGGGTTGTGGCATGACACTCAAGTATTAAAATATTTGTATGGAAATACCAATGGAGGATTGTCATTTTTTGAGTGACAGTCTGTAATTCTATAACTATCTGTGTTGCCTAACAAAATTTTTTAGAAATTTTCTGAAGGTTAGTAAATGTTAGTTGTATAAGTCTTTATGAAAGCAAAGGATAAAGTTAGTGTACAGTCTCAGTAGCAAGATATTATAACTAACAATGTATAGAGTGGGATTTTATTGGTGTACCAATATTTTCAGGATCTTATTCTTAAGAGTCTAGTTTATACTATGAAGAGTAATATCAGGATATAATACAATTTGAACTGTCTGAATAAAGGTTGGACTATTTTAGTGGATTTTGATATGTACTTTGTTATCTAATATTTTTGTTTGGGCATTTTTATCTCTTAAACATTTGAGGTCATTTGGAAATTATAACTTATGTTTTCAGTTTGTCAGGGAAATTCAGCATTCTAAAAGGATCACTCTGGCAGTGATCAGATATGACCCAGGATACTTGTTTCCAATGAAATTGGTTGGGAGGGCACTATGTTCTTTTATTTGGCAGGGGTGGGGGTGGAAACTGTACAGGAGTTCCTTTATGGTATAGCACCTAAGGATCTGGCATTGTCGCTGTGGCATCCCTGGTCGCCACTGTGGCACTGGATCGATCCCTGGCTCCGGAACGTCCACATGCCATAGGCAGGGCCAAAACAAAACAAAGCCATGCATGTCTATAGCATATCCTTCTGGGTTATCAGATTCCACTTTATTCTTTGTCTTTAAGCTATTTTACTGTTATTTGTAAAATGTGGGTAATTGATAGATATATAACTTCTCTCCTATCTGATAGTGATTTTGTTTGTCCCATTCCATTCATGGAAAAATTAGTTCTGTCCCACTTTGCCTGGTTCTCTCATATCATGTGAGTAAAATGAATTCTTTGGCCTGTGCTCATTTTTATATCTATATGAAAGTCATGACTTTATCTTATTCTGAAAATTATTTTTTAATAGAGGCCTGGCAATATGTACCCAAGAATCCCGTAAGAGTAAATTCTTACTGTGGACTTCTGGTCTCAGGTCTCACTGAAGTGTCCAGGACCTCTAAAGGGTAAGGCAATATAGGATCTTCAGAGGCATAAAAGGACAGTTCCCCAGGGAAACCAAAATCTCAGCCAATATGGTGTGAGACCCAAGAAGACATAAATGAAAAGGTACATCAAGAGCAAGTTATCTGTAGTAAAAGAATGTGTAACCCCTTTGGATTGTGTGGAGAAAGAGAGGTCAACAGGATATTCGAAGTACCCTATATCCAGAATCCACTGATTTGGAAAGCAATGTTTAGAGACTAGAGAAGTTAACTATAGAGTCATATCAACTCTTCAGAATTTTGGTTCAAACTCTCTGTGCCTTCTAGGCCCCAGGTAAGATTCCTTAGAACTATGTAATAAGATGCCCTCCCATGTTAGACTTTCCACTTACTATTCAACATAGAAAATACAGGCATGAGGGAGCAGTGGTAGTGAGTCAAGATCAACATACATAGCTAGGGTCTGCCCTCACCTTACAAAGACTTGAATGTCCTTGTTCAATGATGACCTGTTTTCTTTAATGTGTGGCTATGTTCACTGTTCTGCTTTCAACTGCATATTGATACAGCTGTGTTATAATAATGTTTTGCTTTAAGAGAGTTCAGTCTGTAGCCCTTGAAGCCTTTGTGCAGTTTTAATTCAGGAAGCTGCCCTAAATTCAGACCAAATCAGAAGTGGCTCCTGAGGCAATGAGTCCCTTTAGGCTGCCTCTTAAAATAAATAACAATAGGGTATACTTGCCTGGAATCTTCATCTGCATTGTCTCATTAGAGAGAAGGGAGACACTGTGGAAAGGGCACCAATTTGGAGTCAAGTCATAGAGCAAGCTTTAGTCCTGCTATCTACTTGGTATGTAAATTTTCAGCTGTTGCTTACCCATTCTGAACCTCAGGATCTGTATTTCTGTGTAATGGAATTAGTAATAATCCCAGCTTTTCAGAGCTGCAGAGAACAGGAAGAACATACACATTTCCAAATTCAGAAGATTGATATACATAGAGGCAATGGAATAATACAATCATAATCTAATCGTGTAATCTGTGTTTTCTAACATGAATAGATGACCAGGTACAAAACAGTGTGTCTTAAGTATGATTTCATTTATGGTCCTAAAGAAAAATGGTAAATTATAACCCCAAATTATTAATGAATATCCCTAAATAAGAGTATTATGGATGACTCTTCTTCATACTTTTGGCATTTCAGATTGAAGAAAAAATAATGTATTATCAAGGTGTTACTTTTTATAGTAAAAATAAAGAATGCCATTTCCAATTGAAATTAATTGAAATTGATGTCTGTGATTTTAGATGGGAGCAAATTTTTTTATAATCTTTACTGAGTAGTTGTTTGACCCAAAGAAAGGAATGTTATCTGGATATAAATTGTATCCTGTTGTTCTTAAATGGAATAACAATGGAGGTAAAGAGGTCAACTTCAAAGAGAGGAAAGCCAAAACATGATGGCCAGCAAAGGATAATAATGAAACATTCCAAATGTGCAATTTCCTACCTTCTGCAACCTAGAATTGGCCAAGGAGAATGTCCTTGCATGGTTTAGTCTTATTCAAATTAAGGGACTGGAGTTCCCATCGTGGCACAGTGGAAAGAAATCTGACTAGGAACCATGAGGTTGTGGGTTTGATTCCTGGTATCACTCAGTGGGTTAAGGATCTGGTATTGCCATGGCAGACGTCACTCAGAACCAGCGTTGCTGTGGCTGTGGCATAGGCCAGCAGCTGTAACTCTGATTTGACCCCTAGCCTGGGAACCTCCATATACCATAGGTGCGGGGCCTAAAAAAAAAAAAAAAAAAAAAAAAAAAAGGGATTGATGGTATAAAGATATGGGCATAGATAGTAGAAGGATGGAAAGAGACATTCTGTATATACTCAAGGCATGCTAAAAACATGAATGACGACAGGAAGGCAGACACCGTGAATGCTGTCCAGTCCCGCTGAAATGATGAGTTGTTAGAATGTTAAATATGGATTGAAACAGGCTGAAATTGAGTAGTATTGCTGCATTTTTAATGTAATATTTGACTTATTTGTATTATGGTGCTTTTAATTATTTATACTGTTTGGTGTGCGTGTGATGAAGAGAGGGTGAAGCTTATAGCCCTACTTATAGACTTGTCTCTAAAATTGGCTCTTGATACATACAACACATGCCCTACTTATAATACATAGTCAGTCCTATAAGTGGGGAAATCCCAAGCTAGAATTTTGTTTGGCTGACTGGTCATGATGGCTTCATGAGGATGATCTTTAAGGTGATGTAACAGCCAATGGGTGAAGCATAGCACTTGAAAGGTCCAGTAAAGAACTGCAATATCTTCCTAGATATTTATGAATTCCACATTTATGAATTTCAATAAAGTTGTTCAGCCAGAGTTTACTGGCATGTATGCTGCTTGGCCTAGAGACTCCACCAATGTGAAGCTATCCGTGGCTCCAGCTGGGCAGAGTGGGTTGTGGGCAGCTGCATTGTGCTAAAGGACACCTGCCTGGACTAAGAACATCAACCCAGATGATAGGAAAACACTCCACATGTGAGCTATACCCTTATCACATCAATGTCTCATTTCAACAGATGCCTTTGCTAAGTTGAATGTAAGTTATCTCATTTCTTCAGCTTTCAGAAGTCTAACTAAAACAATCTGGATTGGCATATCCAAAAGGTGATATCCAGTAGGCAGTTTGGTATATAAGTCCAGAGCTCGTGAAAGAGGTCAGGCTGAAGAGAAATACTTTGGATATCTCCTGCGCTTACTTAGCATATTAAGTCTACTATATGTGCTTGGCAAAAAAACAAAAACATTTTTCTTATAACATGGCCCCTTAAATGCAAGCCAACAACTTCATCTGGTGCTCAACTCAAGAAACAACCTTCTGTTCCAATAGCAGAAGAAAACTGGCTGTGTGGGATTTCTTGATTGATTATATATATATATTCAAAATCATGTATACAGTATTTTAGAAGAGATTTTTCAAAGGTAATTTTAACTCTACTCTATTTTTGCCTTGCTTTAAATTCTAGTTTCCATAGGAAAAAATCACTCTCCTGTATTTGGGTATTACTCATACACATGTGATAGGTACAGCCATGGTCATAGAAGGCACTATTCAAGGGAGGGTATATACAGTGAGAAAAGAAGAGATCTGAGGGTGAAATATTAGAGAATATCAACATTTTAAAAGTAGGTAGAAGGGCCCACAGGATTCTAAGAGAATTAGGATGGGGACAGGAATGATTAGTATAATAAAAACAACAATGAGAGAGCTTCCAGAGAGTGGCTAACTATCAAAAATAATGCAAAGAAATCACAAAAGATAAATAATGAAAGGCAACCACTGGACTTGGGAATTAAGAAGACACTGATCACTTAGCAAAGCCGTTTAGGTAGTAGTGGTCTAAGTCAATTCTTGATGGATTACAAGGTAGATAAGTCTTTAAATAAACAACAAAAGAGGTGGAGACCTAAATGTTTTCAGTGAAGAGAAGGAAAAGATTCCGGTGGCAGGTAGCAGAGAATTAGAACCAAGGAAAAATATTTTGGTACTTTTTTTTTTCTGGTTTATTGTTTTTTGTTTTTTGGGCCACATTCGAGGCATATGGAAGTTCCCAGGCTAGGAGTCCAATTGGAGCTACAGCTGCCAGCTTACACCACAGCCACAGCAATGTTAACCCACTGAGTGAGGCCAGGGATCAAACCCAAATCCTCATGGATACTAGTTGGGTTCATTACTGGTGAGCCACAATGGGAACTCCTGATACTTCACTTTTTTTTTTTTTTTTTTTTGGTCTTTTTGCCATTTCTTGGGCCACTCCCATGGCATATGGAGGTTCTCAGGCTAGGAGTCCAATCGGAGCTGTAGCGGCCACCCTACACCAGAGCCACAGCAACGTGGGATCCGAGCTGCGTCTGCAACTTACACCACAGCTCATGGCAGCACCAGATCCTTCACCCACTGAGCAAGCAAGGCCAGGGATCGAACCCGCAACCTCATGGTTCCTAAGTCGAATTCGTTCACCACTGCGCCACGACGGGAACTCTGATACTTTACTTTTTAAATGGGTGTGATTTGATCTAGTCTATAGGCCAAAAACCAAAAAGAAAAAGAAAATTTAAACAACACAGTCCCCAAGGAGGAAGGAAAGGGTTGAATCCTAAATACTAATTTGCATTAACAAGAAGGAGGGCAGAGGAGAAAGATGTGCTAGGAATGGAAACAGATGCCTTTGTATTGGGAAGGGAAGAAGTGCTGTGGAGGATGAATCAAGTTCACTTCTGTTAGCTTCTACTTACTCTGTGAAATGGAAAGTTAGCAGAGAAAGTGAGGAGAAGCTTCCAAAAAAAAACAGTAAAAGTTTGTGATAGCCTTTGGGAGTTCCTGTTGTGGCTCAGCAGGTCAAGAACCTGACATAATGTCTGTGAAGATCCAGGTTCCATCCCTGGCCTTAGTCAGTGGGTTAAGGATCTGGCATTGCGGCAAGCTTCAGTGTAGATCACGAACGAAGCTCTTATCTGGCACTGCTGTGGCTGTGGTGTAGGCTGGCAGCCCTAGCTCTGATTCCACTCCTAACATGAGAACTTCCATGTGCTGCAGGTGCAGCCATTAAAAAAAAAGTTTGTGATAGTCTTTAACAGATATAAGAGAAGCTGAGAAAGAATATATAAGATTTGAGGATACAGGGAGTTCTCATCTTGGCTCAGCAGAAATGAATATGACTAGTATCCATGAGGACATAGGTTCAATCCCTGGCTTTCCTCAGTGGGTTAAAGATCCTGAGTTACCATGAGTTGTGGTATAGGCCTCAGACAAGGCTCGGATCTGGTGTGGCTGTGGCTGTGGCTAGGCCAGCAACTACAGCTCCAATTTGACCCCTAGCCTGGGAACCTCCATATGCAGGATTCCTATGTTTGTACATTTTCTACATTTTGTGTCATTTTTGTTTCAGTATTTCTCATCCCGCCTGTGTGAATAAGTATAAAACATAGACAAGTGGATGAGTCCAGGATTGCAGGTTTGCAGGGTACTGAAGGAAATAGAAAAGGTAGGATTATTATTATTTTTTTTAATGGCCATACCCGCAGCATATGGGGGTTCCCAGGCTAGGGGTTGAATTGGAGCTGCAGCTGCCAGCCTATGCCACAGCCACAGCAATGCCAGAAATGAGCCACATCTGTGACCTACACCACAGCTCACAGCAACACTGGATGCTTAACCCACTGAGGAAGGCCAGGGATCGAACCTGCGTCCTCATGGATACTAGACAGATTCGTTTCCACTGAGCCACTATGGGAACTCTGAAAGTGTGGGATAAATTGTGGTTGCTCATAGGAGAATGATAAAAAAAAAACACAGGACCTGAACTGAGTGGTAAGGAAGTGATGCTAAGAGAGGGCTAACAGTTGAAAAAGGAGAGGGAGGAATCAAGGGACTAAAGATCATCATGGTGTCAGTAAGAGGGTAGGTTTGCAGAAATAGGAGAGGACTGGCAGAATAAGAGGGTATGTTTAGAGAGGAAGATATTGATATGTGAGATTCCATGTATTTCAGTTAGTTCCAGGTAAAGATAAGCCCAAGAAATCAGTGCAAGGTAGGTTGCTGAAGTTGAGAGAAGTGAAGCCATAAGCTTTGAATAGACCACAGAACTATGAGGGTCATTCATGAAGGCCTTAAATTTTTGTAGGAGTTCAGTTAGAGAGAAATACAGTGAGTGTGGTACACAAAACCTAGATGAATGTGGATAATTAAAAAAATGGCGATGAAAAGGGTAGAAAATGGTATAGTTAGGTTGGTATAGAAGAAACTCAAAAGAAATTTTGTTTGATAGGAAAATAAAATGATCTGAAATTGGCACTTTGGAACTAGGAGAGTGCCAGCAGTACTTCTAGACTATGAGTAAAGGAGCCAGGCTAAAGTAAAGTGGGAACCTCAAGGATACCTGAGTTTCAAATAAGTGGGTGTATCAGTCAGTCCTCTCCAGAGAAACAACCAATAGGATATATAGATATGTAGAAAGAAATTTATTATAAGGGATTGGCTCACAAGATTATGGAGGCTGAGAAGTCCCACGATATACCTTCTGAAAGCTGGAAGCTCCGGAAGCCATGGTGTAGTTCTAGTCCAAATCCAAAACCTGGGAACCAGGAGGGCCAATGATATAAGTCCCAGTCCAAGTTCAAAGGCCCAAGAACCAGTGGGCTGGAGGCTAAGGAGAAGATGCATCTTCCAGCTAAAGCAGAAGAAGCATATTTGCCCTTCCTCTGCTTTTTTGTACTATTCAGGTGAGGGTGATCTTTACACAGTCTATAGATTAAAATGCTAATCTCTTCCAGAAACACCCTCAGAGACACACCCAGAAACAATGCTTTATCAGCTATCTAGGTATCTCTTAGTCCTATCAAGTTGACACATAAAATTAACCATCACAGTAGGTTTACATCCTACTGGCTCCCTCTGTGGAAAATGGAAACTCTTAAGCCTTTTAACATTTGTCCATTCCTTTCACAAATTTATCAAGAATCTAGTATGTGCCAGGCACTGTGCTAGATGTAGGAAATATAATGAAGTCTTCCTTAATAGACTTGAGTCTTTAGTCAGCAAGAGCCCAGACAAATAAGCAGAAAAAACTTTTTAGCCTGAGCATGTTATGAGGCTGTGTCGTGTTAAAGGCTACATCAACCAAAGCTTTCCCGTAAAAAAGATATGTAAACAGTCAGTCAGACAGACATTGGTATTGATAATGTAAATAAGCCTTCCTGTGTCTTTGAGAAAGTCACTGATAGAGCTGTTTACTAAAGAACAAATACTAGTTTACTAGATGTTTAGGGATTATTTACATTACAACAAGGTGTAGAATCAATTGATATGGAAATCAGTTAAGAATGCTTTAATAGCAAAACAACTGCGGAGCTGTATAATGTTATTCTAAAACATAATACCTATGAATCACATGAAAGTTAAATTTCAATGTTATATGCATGCAAGATGGAAGATTTCCTAGATGTTTTCAGAAACCTTACTAGGAATTGCTATTCAGAGCAGTAAAAAAACTACAAATGAATTATAGGTAGATAATATGTGACATATGTAAGTTACATGTAAGATCATTATTCCTTTGACATTTGGCAAGCTTTATTTACACAATAATAGTTTTTTTCAGTTACAGTCAGTAAATTTCAGAGATAAACATTTAACCATTTTTTTTAGCATTAACCTTTGTAGATCCATTTTGAAAAAGTTTTCTTACATCACCAAATCTACAGATTCAATCAATATATTAGTACTTTTTATAAAAATAGCATTGGGAAGATAAAATGTAAACAATGTCAAGTTATGAGATAAAACCTCCCATAAATAAATGTAATGAAATAAGATACAAAATTGGAAGCAAAAAAAATCATCAAAACCATTAAAAATCAATTATAACTTGTGCTGTGGAAAAGGGGAGAAAATAAAAGGGAAGAAGAAAGAACAATAAGCAGCAAAACTTTCACAGTACACCCAAATTCCTAGAGTACCAGACTGTTCCAGCCTCAAATGCTGAAGCCAACATTTCGCTTTAGCCTTCTCCGAACATCCTCACAACCTGAGACTTGAGCATAAGCTTTTAGGGCTGAGTAAAGCCCGTGAGAGGCTTGCCACCTTGGGTTTCATTGTGGATAAGGCTCAGTGAACAAATACCAGACTGAAATATAAGCCAACCTTCCCTTAGGAGGAAGGATTTGGCTTAGGATAGGTTTAGGGATGTCAATCCTGTGTTTTCCTCCCCAACCTCCATGGGATTGTGCCAGAGGCCCCCCAAACTTACTGCTGCCCTGCACATTTTTGATTGGTATCATTTGTCTTCTAAAACTTACATTTTCCAGGAAATGTTTATTAATATTCAATAAAATGAATGTTCTTCTGTCTTATGTTAAATAGAGATATGTTCCCACAGAAAACGTACTTGGTCAAGGAGTAAAAAATGATAGCCACTTGATCATTCAACAACTACTTATTGAGTAAACACAAAACACTTTAAGGAAAGCAGTATTAAGATGAAGTTCTTGGTCACAAGCAATAGAAACTGACTAATTTTAGCAGGAAAGGAATTTATTGGCAGAATATCAAATAGCTCATAGAATCAACAGGAAGACTGAAGAACCAGGCTGAAAAAACAGGCAGGAACCAAAGGCTAACAGACTGTAGGAATCATAACAAGGTTACATGCAAGTTTGGTTAGGATACTTCTGGTGACCCCGCCAAGGGTGAAAATACTGCTAGAAGCCATCCTGTAACCACTGGCTCCTGGGAATGTGTTTTAACCTTCCTTACCCTTCAAATGATTCACTTTAGATTCAAATTCCCAAGTCTGATCTGCCAAACCTAGGTTTTATGCTCCTGCCCTCACTGCTGTGGTTGGGAAGAGGAGGTGTCTGGCTAACTGGGCTGTGGGAAAGGGAGTTAGAGCCATAGTGTTCATTAAGACTCACTTAATGGGAAATTTCCCTCAAATGGGAGTTTGGATGCTCAATGGCTAAAGAAATTATAAATGTCCACTTGAGTCTGTATCTTTAGCCATCCAAATGTCCACTTCAGTCTATATCTTTAGCCATCTTTAAGCCATACACTTTTGTCCCCATGCTACCCTGAAGAGAAGCTGTGGCCATCATTGTGCAGCTTATCAGCAGGCCATACGTTTTGGTGTGGGGGGGCATGCATAGGTTTGATGTACCACATAATATTCTCATTATTCCTTCCCTCCACCCTTAGTACCTCAAAAGGCCAATTTTGAGGTAATATTAAGGTATATCTTCTATATAACCATCTATACTGGGGGGACGGGAATATAACGAGCTCATGTTCCTATCAGCGAAGAGATCAATTTTTTACAGTGCATTCTTTTTCCAAGATGCTAAAGAATATATCAGCAATCCAAAATGGAAGGGCAAGCCTAAATCATTCAATAAAAAAGAAAAAAAAGGTATAGTGCTAGCACCGTGTTAGAATTGCAAAAACAAATAAAATAGAGTCGGAGTTCCCATCGTGGTGCAGTGGTTAATGAATCTGACTAGGAACCGTGAGGTGGTGGGTTCGATCCCTGGCCTCGCTCATTGGGTCAAGGATCTGGCATTGCCGTAGGCCAGCGGCTACAGCTCCGATTAGACCCCTAACCTGGGAACCTCCACATGCTGCAGGTATGGCCCTAGAAAAAGGCAAAAAAAAACAAAACAAATAAAATAGAGCCCTTGTCCTCCAAGAGTTTAGAGTATAATAGAGTAATTCATTTGAATAGACTATTGGAATGAATTGTGAGAAGTACTAAAAGAAATATATGCAGAGTTTAATGGAAGCATATAGGAAGGAACCTGATTTCATATGTGGGGGGGCAGGGTGGAAGATGTGAGGATATGACAACCTGAGCTGTCTTCTAAAGGACGAGTAGGAGTTAGCTTCTGTTTTGTGAGCGTATTTTATAATCAAGAGCAATAAATCACTCAGACAGGAGTTATGTTGCATTTTTATTGAGAATACTTCCAATAGAGCCCTTTATTTCACCTATCATAACACTTATGCTATATTGTAATCACCGGTGCTGCTGTTTGTCTTTCCACCAACTAAAGCTCTGTGGTGATAGGAACCATGTCAGTCCTGGTCATAGTTGTATTCTGGGCACCTAGCACAGTACTTGGCACAAGGTGATAAATAAATGTTTGCTAAGTAAAGAGCAACATCAAAACATTTTACACATGAACATAGATCTAACTGCTGAAGATACAGTCTTGACAGTTTGTTGAAATACTATTGAACTTCAGAGGCAGCTGATGTATAGCTTACTTTTAGTCAGTACTTATGATAGTAAAGTTATAAAACTAGGGTTATATCTTAGTAACCCTAGTTTTACTGTTTTAAAAGACCCAAAGACTCAGCTACTTCTTACTAAATACAAATGCAAAAGAGATAAGAGTAATGGTTTTCCTGTCTCTTTTTTTGTAGCATAAAAAGAAGGGTTAACTTCCAAACTCTTTACTTTCTCATTAAGGTAGTGTTTCTACAAGACTTCTTTTTAACAAAAACTCAGATTTTTAAAGGGAAGTAGTACTACAATGCTGCAACATAATAGGAAGGAGAAGAACTTGAAAGGAATCTAATATCCCTATTTTAGCTGGAGAGGCAGTAATCTTCAGCTTGAGGGGTAATACTTTATGATGCATAGACACTATGGTTACATGGGAACCTACTATAAAAAAAAATTGGTGTTTGCAATAAATTAAATCCTAAATAGATGATACCAAAGGTTCGCAAACATTAGAATGCATCAGAATTACCCAGATTTTTAAAACACAGATTTCTGGCCTCTGCCCTTGAAGCTGCTGATTCAGTAAATTTGGCGTGAGGCCAATAATCTGTAGCTCTAACAAGTTCCCAAGTGTGCTGATGATGCCTTTTGGGAGCTGCCCATTGAGAACAATTGGACAACAGCAATCAGTTACCTTTTACCATAGCTTTAGTGATTTCACTTATTATTATATCCCTCTACTCTTCACTCATATTTAAACATCTCTTCTTAGAAAATTCAAGATTTTCTTTTACAAATGTTTCTATTTGGGAATCCCTTAGAATGCTGAAATACAAATAGCATGGACCATTGCAATAAACATATTTTACTGCATTTAAAAAATAATAGGATGGGAAGCTGAAAGATCAGAAATATTAAAGTATTGTATTGATCATGGTTTTTCACAGAAACGTAACCAATAAGAGATATGTGAGGAGATTTATTATGATAAACTGCTCACAGATTATGGACCCTGAGAAGACCCACAGTCTACCACCTGCAAGTTGGAGACTCAGGAAAGCCAGCGGTGTCATTCCACTCTGAGTTTGAAAGCCTGAGAATCAGGGCAGCTGATGGTATAAATCCTAGTCTGAAGACAAGGGAAGACCAATATCCAGCTCAGGGAGCAGACAGAAAGCAAAAGGGGTGAGTTCCTCCTTCCTCTGCCTTTTTGTTCTATTCAGGCCTTCAACAGATTGAATGATGCCCACCCACACTGGGGAAGACAATTTACTGAGTCCATTAGTTCAAATACTAATCTCATCCAGAAATATCCTTACTTACAGAAATAATGTTTAATCTAAGCAATCCTTGGCCCAATCAAGTTGACACATAAAATTAACCATCACAATGATTAAATGTTAAAATCAAGATTTGGAATTTCCTTTTCTGAAAATATGACAGTTGAAATAAACATTAAAGTCTTCTACTCTTATAGAATAAATATTTATTTATTTATTGGAAAAAATATTACTTTAAATCTGTAATCAAGAGGTAGTGTTTCTAATGATTAAATATAAAACTTGGGGAGTTCCTATTATGGCGCAACGAAAACGAATCTGACTAGGAACCATGAGGTTGTGGGTTCCATCCCTGGCCTCTCTCAGTGGGTTAAGGATCTGGCGTTGCTGTGAGCTGTGGTGTAGATCACAGACATGGCTCAGATCTGGCGTTGCTGTGGCATAGGCTGGCGGCTACAGCTCCAATTAGACCCCTAACCTGGGAACCTCCATATGCCACGGGTGCAGCCCTAAAAAGACAAAAGTCAAAAATAAATAAATAAATAAAAATAAAATACAGAACTTGGAATCACAATATATAGATTCGACTCCTAGGTCTGTTACTTAATAGCCATATAACTTTGAGCAAGTTAATGAACTTATCTACAGTTGAGTATCCTCATCTGTAAAGTTGGGAAGATATTATTACATATTATATAAAGGGTTGTATGAAGATTAAATGTAAAATGCTTAGAAAATATCTTGCCCATTATATAATACTCTATAGAAGTGTTGCTTTATTATTGTTGTTATTGTCATTATATTGTTATCTGCCAAGAAGATGTGGGAAATATACAGGTGTTCAAACTAAAATAGAATAGAAAACCATACCAGGAACTGTGCTTTTCTGATCTCAGCAGTCTAAGGACTTGGGTTTTAATGCCTATGAAGAAAGAGCTACCCTAAGCTATATTCCCAATGAAAGAGTCAACAAAATTTCTGCTTAGTAGATAAGAAAATTTGTTGACTTTGAGCAGCATTCTGGGTAGAAAAGTCTCCCTCACAAATTTTAAACCATAGGTCTTTGCCTCCCATAACTATAGAGTTCAAGTTTATATTGCCACCTACTCTTGGAGCCCTTCAAATTAAGAAATTTCATTAAAAATTAATCCTAAGCTACTGATATACCTAGACCATCTCAAAGAGGAAAATACAAAACATCTCTGAAGAAATACACTTTAACCATACTGTCCAGTATTATACAGAAAAAACCTCTCTGAAAATGAGCTTAAAAATATAAAATTACAAAATATTTATGAAAATAATCCACCATGAATTAGAGTCAGCAGGCACACTAAATAGCAAGATATAGTCCTAAGAATTTTATATAACAGAACATTCTAATAGAGACTACTATATAAAAATATAATCACATTGAAGATATTTAAAAGTCCAAATTCTATTTTGAAAATTGAGAAGCTATAAAAAGAAAGTTTATTTGAAAAATAAAATTTCAAGAAGTAAAAAGTGCACTCACTGAAATTTTTAACAATAACAAAGAAACAATTCATGAACTATAAGATTGATCTGAAACAATTAGAGAATGCAATTATAGTTTCAGCCCTTATTTTGCCCAGGACTTTCTTGGTTTTAGTACTGAAAACCCTACACCCTGGGAATTCCCTCAGTCCTGAACAAACTGAGTGATTGGGCTCCCTCATTAACAGTTACTAAGAATAGAACAAGAAGGGCTGGTATAGGGATTCTGAGATAAAAGAATATTAAGAATGGGAGAGAGGAAATAGTTGAAGAGATACCAATATGAATCTTCCAGAATTGATAGATATGCATTCTAAGAATAGCAAAATGAGAATTTTAAGATTCATGGGTCATAGATGCCAAGAAAAATAAATAAAAAGAAATATACCCAGACACATAGTAAAACTACAGAACATCAAAGACAAAGGGAAACTCAGAGTTACCACAGAAAGCAGACAAATAACTTACAAAGGAATAAAATGTAGACTGGCAGGAGATAGTACAAATATTGCACACAAGACAGCATAATAATAATTTTAAATGTCTGAGATGAAATAACTTGCCACCAAGAATTCTGTCTTGGATAAAAATAATTCGCAGATTAAAGATACAACCCCACCCCACCCCACCTTGCTTGCCCCACCCCAGACCAAGTTTGCCTCTTCAGCAGATAACAAGACACAGGCAGCCTCTGTACCTACTCATTGCCTTTGTCAAATACTGTGTCAGGTGTTTACCTTGAACTTCTTTGTACAACAAAGGGAAATCCACCATGACCAAAGTCAAAATGAGAGCTGAAACCAGAGTGGTAAGGAAATACCACAGGCTGCTCTGAGGGATTTGCCAATAAAAGGAACCTAGAGCCTCATGATAAATAGCAATATAAGAAATAGAAGAAACCTTCCCCAAGGAATGGGGAGTCAGAATTGAGGCCTGTATAAATATCAGCCAAGATCTTAAAAAGGCTACAGTGATAGGATGAGAGAGAGAATCTCTGCTGGGAAAAAGAACCATAAAGAAAAGCTTTGTCTCACAGGTCTTATTATGGGGTGAGAGAGAAAGAAATTTTACTTGATGAATTCATAAGCACAAATCTGCCCACATTGGGTTTGGTATTTACATCAGTTTGTGTGGGCTAGGAAAGTTTGTGCCAAATGCTTTAGCTTGATAATGCCCCAGGGCTTCTGGCAGAAGCAAAGGCAAATCCTCACTAGAAAAATGTACCTTCAATTCAAGCTATGCCATGCTCAGTTCTACCATACACAAGTTGTGTGTGTGTGTGTGTGTGTGTGTGTGTGTGTGTATTTTACTGATATAAATTAATAGCACTTCTGTTGAGTATTATGGAACTTTGTTATTCAAGCAGCTCAATATATCATTAGTGCTAAAATTGAATTTCTTTTAGAATTCAATAGTTGCCAGCCTACTTGCTCAGGTATGCATTCCTGAATTTTCTGCCTCCATGTTTTAGAAAGGCATTATATGATGTTCAATAAACTACTTCATTTGTGACAATCAATGTTTGACATTCTAAAAGTTTAAGTCATTTGGTATACAGTTAGATTTTAATAAAATTATGCAGCTCCCTGGACCTTTAATTATATACTTACCAAACCTTATAGAGCCAATCCTTCCAAAAGTCTCTCTTTTATTCAAAATTATAACCTCATTTTTAGTGTTTCCTCAACAACCACTAGCCTCTAATAAAAGATGCCACAATTGTTGGGGTTTTATATAAATTATATTCTGATCCCTCCTTTAATACCTATTATATTGTGAATTATGTAATGAATTATTTCATGTCTTTGTGATTAGAAAAAGAGAAGGGAAGAGGAGTTCAGGGTATAGGTGCAAGTAGAGAGAGGTTGTTGTTCTGAGGGTTAACCATTAGCTCAGATTCTGGGGTGTTTTGGAATTATAAATCAAATGCCAGAGTTCCCATTGTGGCTCAGCAGAAACAAATCTCACTAGTATCTATAAACCAAATGCCCTAGGCATCACCTATGAGATGTGAGGATGCCATCAACTCTCATAACTGTAGCAATTCAGTACCTTGCCAATATCTCTCTCTACCTTATGTTATTGTGGGGACTCCTGGGACTCTTTAATATATTCAAGAGCCTATGCTCTGCTACTGTTATACCCAGTCTCCTCTGTACATCCTCTGTGTCTGCAAACTCCTGTGGGCCCCACATGCTCCTCAGGAAGGAAGCTACCCTGCCTAGCGCCCTATCTCCTGTGGCAAAGCCTTTGGTATCACTTTCCATCCTACCTGCATTGGAGTCAGGGTCTTGAGATGCAGAAATAGGGAGACTGACCTTTCCACAGGCCCCTGAGTACTGAGTAGGTCTGGATGATCAGATGTCAGCCTGTCCCCTTCATGTCATTGTTGTTTTGGTTCCTGGCCCCAAACATAGAAAGGACTGCTTTACTCTCCACTCATATCACATGGCCAAGTGACACATGCATTCCAGTTTAAGCTTAACTGGAATATCTAACTGAAAAACATTTCCTTATTTATGCAAAAAAAAAAATCTGCAGAGCATCTATGACATCCAGATTGCTATGCTAGAAGTTGCTGAATACACAACAAGGAATTAGAGGCAGCTACTCCGGTATAAGATTGACATGTTTCCAGCCAAAACCAGTGGCCAAGGAGTTCAGTTCTCTTTTAAAGAATCCGTCAATCCTAATATTAACCCTGTTACATTTTGAAATTTGACCTTTACAGATCTGAGTTAGGACAATGGGAAGCTATACCAAATAAAGAAAGCCTGCCTTGCTTCCAAAGGTTAATGAATGATGGTGAGGTTTATTATTCAGGAAGATGAAAAAAAAAAAAAAATTCAAAGCAGTTTAAACCAAATGCATGTCCGTCCATAAGGAGCCATCATCTCCTGGTGCCTAAGCTACCGCAAGGTCATCAAAAACTTCTGGAAGCTACTTTAATTCTTTCAGTGAGTGCCTGCCTTGAACAGGAAATGGCCAGGACTGGAAGAACATGGTTCACCTAATGAGCACACGTTATCATCTTGTCCTGTGATGGAAGATGACAAGAGGTCTGCATCACTGTAGGCAAACAGACGATTCACATCAGAATGGACACCTGGCCAGCTGCTTGTCAGGAGGAACTTCAGTCAAAATGCTGACACTTAAAAGAGACACTTATTACTACCGGGAGAAAAAGACATGATGGAAGTAGTTTCCTACTGTGTGAAAATGTATACAAGATGGATATACTTAACACGACGAAAAACAAGACCTTCTACATTCTGAATTTCTCTTCCAGCTCTAAAACTAGGGGATCTATATCCAGTTTTGGATACTTTAGATCTATGCTGTCCAATACAGCAGCCACTAGTAATATGGCTAGTCTGAATTGAGATGTGCTATAAGTGTAAAATGTGCATCTTATTGTAAAAGCTTATTAAAAATAAACAAAGTAGGAACTCCCTCTGGGGTGCAACGGGATTGGCAGCGTCTTGGGAGCACTGGGACGTGGGTTGGATCCCTGGTCGGCACAGTGGATTAAGGATCCCGTGTTGCCAGCTTAGTTCGTGGCTGCGGCTTGGATCTGATCCCTGGCCCAGGGACCTCCATATGCCTTGGGTGGCCGAAAACAAACAAGCAATGTAGGAGTTTCCATTATGGCTTAGCAGGTTAAGAACCCAGCATAATGTCCATGAGGATGCAGGTTCAGTCCCTGGCTTAGCTCAGTGGGTTAAGCCACAGGCTGCGGCTTGGACCCCTGGTTGCTGTGGCTATGGTGTCGACCAGCAGCTGCAGCTCTGATTCAACTCCTAGCCCTGGGAACTTCCATACGCACAGGTGAGGCTCTTAAAAAAAAAAAATGTAAAAGATTTTATCAATATTTTAAATAATAATCACATGTTGAAATCAGAATATTTTTGCTATTTTGGGTTAAACAAAGTGTGTTTAAAAATTATTTATTTTTCAATTTTTAAATGTGGCTATTAGAAAAATTTTAAATACATTTATAGTTTGCATTATAATTCTATCAGATGGCACTGTTTCATGTATAACTGTATTTATTGTATTCAGAGATAACAACCTGGAGCTGGCCCTTTTGGGTTTAGATAAAATGTCCACTAACGCTACCTCCAACAGGGTTATTCTCATAAGCAAATGTCACTGTGCTCAGTGTTCTATGAGACAAAAACATAGTAACTTGCACCACAGATAAGGCCAATGTTTTATCGTTGCACTAAATTCAAAAGAAGGCTCACCATGAAGAAGCTTGCTTATAAACAGTTTTACAGCTCACTAACAGCAGACCTTTTCTTACTCTGGCTTTAGCTGTCTGAGCTAGCATAAACAGCTAAATTAGGGAAAGTCTAGAGCTGATCCCAATAAGATCCTAGGGCCACTAAGAACTGATATTTGAAAGAAAAATCATGTGGAAATTAATAGAATGTATTTGTGATACCCTTGAGCTAGAAGACAGAATTACAAGGTCAGTGGCACTGAAAACACCCTTGTTATAGACTGAATTATGTCCCTTCAAATTTATTTATTTATTTTGTTGTTGTTTGTTTGTTTGTTTGTTTTTCCCTCAAATTTATATGTTGAACCTTCACTGCTAGTATGACTGTATTTGAAGATAGGACTTTTAAGGAGATAAAATTAAATGAAGTCGTAAGCAGGACTTCTAATTGGATAGGACTGATGTCCTTATAAGAAAAGGATAGGACATCAGACCAGACCTTTCTCTCCATCATGACTCCTAAGTGAGCACAGAGGAAAGGCCATGTGAAGATGCAGCAAGAAAATGGAAATCTTTTTTTTTTTTTTTTGTCTTTTTTGTTGTTGTTGTTGCTATTTCTTGGGCCGCTCCCGCGGCATATGGAGGTTCCCAGGCTAGGGGTTGAATCGGAGCTGTAGCCACCGGCCTACGCCAGAGCCACAGCCACACCATATCCGAGCTGTGTCTGCAACCTACACCACAGCTCACGGCAACGCCGGATCGTCAACCCACTGAGCAAGGGCAGGGACCGAATCCGCAACCTCATGGTTCCTAGTCGGATTCGTTAACCACTGCGCCACAGCGGGAACTCCAAAGATGGAAATCTTTAAGCCAGGAAGAGAGTCCTCACCAAAAACTGAATTCTATTCTTTTTTTTTTTTTTTTTTTTTTTTTTTTTTTCCTTTTTCAGCCATACCTGTGGTGTTTGGAAGTTCCCGGGTCAGGGATGGAATCTATGTCTCAGCTGCAGCAGTGCTGGATCCTTAACCCACTCTGCCACAGCAGAAACTTCTAAATGTCTATTCTTTAAGCCTGCTACTTAACACCGCAGACTGTTATTATGGTAGTCTAAGCAGACTAGTCCAACACTTAAAAGGGATTCTGGAGAAAGAGTTAGAGTGTCTTTAACCAGCTTCTTTAGTTGCTGGTATGACACCACATAATGGAGACTGCGTCTTTTTTTTTTTTTTTTTTTTGCCATTTCTTGGGCCGCTCCTGCAGCATATAGGAGGTTCCCAGGCTAGGGGTCGAATCGGAGCTGTAGCTGCCGGCCTACACCACAGCCACAGCAATGCGGGATCTGAGCCACGTCTGTGACCTACACCACAGCTCACAGCAATGCCGGATCGTTAACCCACTGAGCAAGGGCAGGGATCGAACCCGCAACCTGGTGGTTCCTAGTCAGATTCTTTAACCATTGGGCCACGACGGGAACTCCCGAGACTGTGTCTTGATGTCTTAACAGTGACATAGAACTACTAAAGAAGTCAGCAACATAGTCAAAGGCTCAGAATGGTTAGGCTCCCAACCTGAGAGGATATATTTTGAAAATTTTTAATTCTGCAAAAAGACTTTAGATATCTATATGTAGTTCCATGGGACCTTTCCGAAATTTTTCTTGCTGGAAAAGTACCACAGAAATGTCAAGAGAAGCAGAAAGCGTTAGCTGTAGATGTCATTCTAATGAATATCAAAGAGATCTTTGTCTTATTCTTTTGTCTTGTATTCAAACTAGCCATTAACATATCTTCACCTAAGTAGTTCTCATTAATAAGAATATGCTCTAAAATCAGGTGGTTATCTATACTAAATTAATGCAATGGAGCATTTATTTTAGTTCCAGACAGATTGGTATCAAACTTTTCTGGCATTAAGAATCATGTTTTACAGGAGTGCCCGTCGTGGTTCAATGGTTAATGAATCTGGCTAGCATCCATGAGGATGCAGGTTCGATCCCTGGCCTTGCTCAGTGGGTTAAGGAGCCGGAGTTGCCATGAGCTGTGGTGTAGGTAGCAGACATGGCTCAGATCCTGTGTTGCTGTGGCTGTGGCTGTGGCATAGGTTGGCCTCTACAGCTCTGATTGCACCCCTAGCCTGGGAACCTCCTAAGGCCCGTGTGTGGCCCTAAAATCAAATAAACAAACAAACAAATAAATAAATAAAAGAATCACATGTGGAGCTTGTTAAAAATAAAGATTCAAAGTTCCCAACCCCCAGAGAGATTTTGACCTAGGAGGTGACTGTGGTGGGGCCAGCCCTTTATATTTAAAATAAACCCGAGGGGGATCCTGACCCAGGCAGTCTCTAGACTACACTTAGAGAAATACTATTCCTAGTTGCAGGCAGATTTGATGAACAATTTATCCTAAATTGAAATGGAAATATACTTAATGTTTTTTGCATGCTTACCATGAGTGTAATTATACTTTGAGATGAGTGTGGGCTCTCCTTTTTCCACTCTCAGTTTTATCCTAAACAATGGCAATTTTAATAAAAAGTATATGTGTTAACTTCATTTACTGTTTCACACACGAACTATGTGCTAAAAATCATGTCAACACTCCATCTGAAGGGGCATTTTTTAGAAGGTGTAAGGAAAATTTGCATTCCATAATAACTTTTGATCTAAAATGAACAATGAAAGGAAAATGTATTCATCTTACAAGTATGTATTAGTGATGACATTAGTGAAATGTATTTATTTAAGCAACAAATATATGTCTGAGACATTGTTCTAGCACCGTGGAAGAGACAAAGATGCACTAGAGAGAGAACTACCCTCAAGAGATTTACAGTCTAGTAGGAGAGATCAGGCAGGCATATCTATGAAAGATAAGTGTAGGAAGAACAAACTGAACACTAGGAATTTGGGGGATCCATATTCAGTATGACTTCAACAAAGGCTGCATGGGGGAAGTGGCAGAAGAAGATGAAGCAAGAGAGGTAGGCAAGGGCCAGATCATGAAGAGTCTTGTGCACTAAACTAACGGGTTTGGTGTTTATCCTGAGAGCTGCGAGGAGCATTGCATAGATTTTAAGGCGAGGGATGCGGTGCGTTCTCTCTCTCCATATTTACCTAACACTTGCTTTGTATCCAGCACTAAGTAAGACTGTGGACTAGAGAACTTTTAAACCATCTCTGAGCCCTGGCCCCACCCGGACCTACCCATTTAGAATCGGTAGGGTTGGTGAACGGTACTGTGTCACTTAAAATTTCTTCCAGTAACTCTGAAGCAAAGCCAAGTTAGGCAACCACCACTGAAGGGTGTATTGAAGTACATGTATATGAAAAACTCTTTGCCCTAAGGTATCTTATTAGGGAGGACGTTCAAGCAAATGATAAAATGATAATTGAGCTAGTGATAAAATCACTTACGTGGTGAATGGTGCTGAATTCAACAGGAAGGAAGCAGCAACAGAAAAGCTGGACAGGCGAGGTATAGGGATCAAGTGATTGGATTGCTTAATTCTTGAACAAGGAAAAGACATTCTCAGAAAATTATTTTAGGGAGTTCCCGTTGTGGCTCAGTGATTAACGAATCCGACTAGGAACCATGAGGTTGTGAGTGCAATCCCTGGCCTTGCTCAGTGGGTTAAGGATCCTGTGTTGCTGTGGCTGTGGCATAGGCCAGCGGCTACAGCTCCGATTAGACCCCTAGCCTGGGAACCTACATGTGCCGAGAGAGCGGCCCAAGAAATGGCAAAAAAAAAAAAAACAAAGACAAAAAAAAATTATTTTAGGAAACCGTTTTGTCTGTGATATCCATAATAGAACTATAAAAAGAAATTGGAGGCAGAGTCACCAAAAAGAGCTGAACATAGTAATCCAAGCATAGGATTATGGCAGATGGCTAAGGGGACGACTACAGGGATAAAGAAAAGTGGGTGAAACAGCTTTGGGAAACTACCACAAGGCTTGTAATGTGTCACTAAAGAGAAAGGAGAAAAACACAAAGAGTGGGAGAAGGAAACGAGGCAGGAGAAAGTGGATGAGATCATGGCGAAACTTGCATTGTAAGAAGAGATGGTTGCATCTAGAAATGGGAACTGCTAATTATTTGTATAGAACCTAGAATATAAGGTATTTGAAATTGTACTGAAAGTTGCTATTTTATAAATGGAAAACAATCTTAAAATGCCACATACTCTAAAATGTCAAGTAAACATGGCAATTTGTTTTGTGACTCACACTTGAAGTTTATTATTGGAGTTACTTTTGAAAATACATAACAAATCTGCAGTCTGGTTACTATTTTATTTTAAAACTATTAGTATAAATTTTACTGTTTACAGTATATGTTACTTCTTTTTCCATTAAAAGGCTAAAGCTATCTCTCTGTTCCCTTACCCCTTGCTTTGTTGAAGCGTCTCTCCTCGTGTCCATGCTTTGGCCGGAAGTCAATTATGATGAAAAGGGTGAAGAGGGAATCAGAAGCCTCTTGCCAGGGCCTCCTGCCAGGGACAGATGCGCTTGCTTTCTGGTGCTTCCCGTGTATAAAGGACACTTAGGCTTTAAACTGAAGGCTTGAAAGCAAACAAGGCCGCATACATGTGTGCAGGCTGCGCACTGCACAGCTCTGTAGTGCTGTTCAGCTCTGTAGGTTTGTATACTTAATTTCTGGCAGATGGAAATCAAGCATTTGATTAAACCACCAAGTCACTGTATAGGCTAGCAACGACGCTGAAGGAAATCCTCTTCCTTCACTGTTTCTCAAACCATGGTCTTGGGACTAACTACATTAGACTTCTCTGTGAACTGCTCAAAAAATATAGATTTTGGATCTCACTTCAGACTACTGAGGCGGGCCTTGGAATCCACATTTTTAAACAAACTCCCACCAGGCAATTTTCACATTCTCTTTAAGTACAACTTTTCAGTTACTTGGCAGATGACCCTACTTTCTCCCATTTCATCATAATGGCGTAAAGAAGTATATATATTTTAAACTATTTTACATTAAAAAAAGAGAGAGAACAGCACACCAGTTCCTAATTACCCTTCTGTTTTAGAATAAAAAGATAGATGCAATGTCAGAATTACAAAGGAGTGCCTCAAAATAGTGAAGGAAATGCCATATAGGTCATATGTTTGATCTGCCCAACCCAAAGTGTCAGATTGAGCCCTCTCCGTGACCTCAGATGTCTATACCACGAGTATTTTTCACACATCCCTAACCTGCCCATTATGGATTGTTGATCAGTGTTTATAAACTCTCATCAAGTGTACATATTTATTGTCTGCATAATCCATGAAATAACACAGTTCTTGTGTATTACCTAATGTGTAAAATTTCACTTACCTTTCTGTGTCCTGAAAAAGAGCTTTGCCAAGCTTTAAGTGACTCTCAGCGGCTGCACCATAGGATCTGATGGACAAAGTGGTATTTTCACTAGCCTTCCCATTGCTTCTTGATTTATAGGCTGCAGTCCAAGTCCGTTGCATGTTGAAGAACCTTAATCTTTTCAATCTGTTCTCTCAATAAGAACCGCCGTCGTGTTTTAGTCACTTTAATTGTCCTTGTAAGGATCTTTTTTCTTTTCATGATCTTTTAAAATTCAAGTTGTCATTTTTAAGGTTTTGTGACTTGAAATGTCCGTAGTTGTCTGATATAAATACATATATACTAGTTTTCTCACAAGCATAAGATCGTGCATGTGATGCATCTAACATCATTTCTCATCATGGTATTGCATTCTTGACCTTTTGAGCTATCATTTGAGACCTCAAAAACAATCCCAGATATTGAAATATCAGATATTGAAATTGAATAAAAATGGAAAATTACCCAGGTAAAAGAGTCAAGATGGATTGAATATCATTAGCCAGCTGTTTTCCCCTGAGCAACATCACCTTCAGTCTTACCTAGACTCACCCTCAGCTGCTTGGCTTCCATCCAAGTCCACAGTTTGGCCAGGAATGTCTAAGGCAGGCAGCTTCACTGCAGGGACCTGGTGAACGAGAAGCATCTAACAAAGCATCATCTGGACAGTGATGATACTGCTTCTTCCATATGCCTCATGATTCCTTAAAAGATTCGGATCCTGACCTCCATGAGCATTCATCCTGTAGCATGTGGATAAGGGCTATTTGAGGAGGGGCTGGGGAGTGGGGCGGATAGCCTAAAGAATAGCACAAAAAGCCCAAAGCCAGTTTTTTTGTTTGTTTGTTTGTTTTGTTTTTTTGACCCTTGCTTTACAAGGAGATGCCAACTTAGATGCTGAAGGTCTTACAGTTGAAGGTCACTGTGTATCTTGCAGTGACTGTACAAGCCAACTGAGACAGCAGTGGTGGCACCTGAAATCCCTCATTAGAATGCCTGACCCTTCTCCCTTCCACTTTTGCTCACACACCAGTATCCTCTGGGATAGAGGTTCTTCTGACTGGCTTGTCTTTCAGTAAACCTTCTGGTTATTTACTTGATTTGCCCTGTCAGATCCCCATCTAGAATGACTTGGTAGAGCTTCTTATGCTGCTGTTTCTCAAATCTCAAGTAAATCCTCAAGTGAACAAACAGACCACCCTCATCTACTCAGCAGGCCTTATTCCTTCTGGGTTTATTTGCTCCAGGATATGACATTTGGATGCTATCTCTGAACCAGGAAGCAGGCTCTTCCCAGAACCAAATCTGCAGGCTCCTTAATCTTGGACTCCACAGCTTCCAGAACTTTAAGAAATAAATGTCTGTTGTTCACAAGCCACCCAGGCTATGGTGTTGTTATAGCAGCCCAAGTAGACTAAGACAGATGCTCAAAGCAAAGAATAGAGAAGATTAATCTATTATGGGAGGAGGGGTGGAATTAGAAGCAGGGAGATCCAATAAGATGTGAAAGCACTGAGGCAGTGGATTAAGATAGTGGCAGTGGGAAAGGGGAACCATTTTTAAAAGGATCATTTGGATGAATCCTCATGCCATATCAGAAGCACCTTTCAGGGACAGACCGCAGCCCTCTCACAGCCTGAGTTTTCACTGAGCCTTATACTCTGTGTTCTTATCATTTGCTCCTGATGCCTTAAGCAACAGTTCCTTGCCTCAGTGCTTTTGTACATCTGTCCCTTTCACTTTGGATCCGACCCCCAACACTGCTGCCTTGGTTCTGACCTCTGACTCTCTTCATCACTACAATTCATATCCATCCCCTTGCCTCATACCCAGTAGAGCATCTTCTCTAGGACCAGCTCAGGCTACTGTGACCAGAATCTTTTTAGGTTTGTAATGAACTCAGTTGCTTGACATGTTGGTTGGAATGAATAATAAGGCATTAGGAAGGAAGATACAATCCTGGGGTTTAGGATCTGGAGTTGAGGATTTGTTGAATGGAGTTTCTCTGTATAGAGGCAGAAAGGTGAGGAAAAGCCACTAGTCTGGAAGGTCAGGTGAGGCAGTCATTTTCACACACACATTAGATGTGATAATGGAACATCTGAGTGGAAATATCTGATGTGCAGTCTAACATGTTGGGTAGCAACTAAGGAGAGAGGTCAGGACCATAGTCACAGCATACAGACACACAGGCCGTCACTGCATAATTCCAGAGGGTGGCATTCACATAGACTAGAAGATACATGACACCCCTTGAGTTATACAAAGCTGAAATCTTGGTCAGGGCAGGGAATTAGTACGTGGAGGAAATAGACAAAGTCAGGACAGAATAAGACTAAAGGAAGAGAGCAAACCAGGAAGGGAGCACAGGGCTAGGATTGCACTTTGGGGAAAATGTAGGCACAAAAGAGTAACTCTAGCTCTGTTGTATCAATATATACAAAGTAGAAAATTGGTATATTTTGAATAGAAGGGAGATTTAAAAAAAACACAATTATAATGAAAGAAAGAAGTGTGATGTTGAAAAGGAAAAAAGGAATTGTGAGCATTAAAAGCAACAGGTCAAGGAGTTCCCGTCGTGGCACAATGGAAACAAATCCGACTAGGAACCATGAGGTTGCAGGTTCCATCCCTGGTGTCGCTCAGTGGGTTGAGGATCCAGAGTTGCCATGAGCTGTGGTGTAGGTCACAGATGTGGCTCGGATCTGAGATCTGGCAGTACTGTAACTGTGGTTTAGGCCAGCAGCCACAGCTCCGATTCAACCCCTAGCCTGGGAACCTCCATATGCCGCAGGTGCAGCCCTAAAAAGACAAAAAGAAAAGAAAAGAAGATCAACAGACCAAGAAAATAATTGTTTCAAAAAAGATAAGACCTGTGTGTAGTGTTGCTTGAGGGGAAGGAGCCAGTAAAGAGGAAGAAATTGAAACTACTGGAGACTGAGAAAAAAACTGACAGAACAGGATTCCAGAGAAGACAAGTTAGTCATGAAAAGGGAAAGACATCCAAGATGGCTCAGAGAGACCGACCTTTAGAGACAAGGAGCAGGAAAGATGGGGAAATTCATGTCTGAGCTCCTTGCTTTTAGGAAATAGGAATTAAAAGAGCAATCACCTCAAAGTAGACACAGGCTCCGCTGGAAATTTTTTCATGTTTTTATTATATTATAGAAGCAAAATATACTCACAATAGAAAATTTGGAAAAATTACAGAGAAGTAGGGGAAAAAATCACCTTAGTTTTGAAAACAAAGATAACCACTAGAATGTAATTCTTTCCAGACAATTGGGTGTTTTTTTCCCTTTCACATGTTAACATTAGCACTTCTAGTTACTATTTAGCTTTTATAAAGCTCACATTTAAAGTTTATTTAATCTTCTACAAAGGACGTGTGCTATAATATCATTAACCATTTCCTGCATTTGAGCTGGTTTCTATTTTTTGCTATTTCATAAATAAAGCTGCACCTAACATCTCTGCACATAAAACATGTTCTATATTTAGAATTGCTTTCAAAAGGTAGAACCCTGAAAGTATAATTGTTAATTCAATAAAAGTATAATTCTGAACATCTTTAAGCCTTTTAACACCTCTTGTAGCATTTTACATTTTACCAGCAATGGATAAGAATACAATTTTTCTTAACCCTTGCCAGAATTAATAGTTTATAAAAGACATTTGTTAACAGATGAAAAAGCAGTACTCTTATTACATGACATTTCTTCTACTACTACTGCTAATGAGAGTGAATAAGTTTTCATATAATTATTAGGGTTTTTTTTCTACTTTGTAAAGTGTTTTTGCCTTTTGTACATTTATCTTTTGGGTGCATATATTTTATAATTTTAAGTTATTTATACAATAAAGGTATTGATATGTTCCCATTTTAAACCTCTTTACTATATTTAAAATTTATTAGTTTTATAAAATTTACTAATTAAAGTAGCTTGTCTTATTATTACAAAAAGAACTGTGTATTCTGAGGCTAGTCCTTCACTCTTCCTTCAATCAAATAAACTCCCCCATTTGCTTCCACTCAGTTCCCTTTTGGCTTAAGTTGGTTAGTGTTGGTGTCTGTGGGCTACAACAAAGAACTCTAATAAAACCCAGCAATAATCAATTAAGGAGTGCAATAAAAAGAAGCTGATATATGTTAGCAACCAGAACCATAAAATATCTAGGAATAAACTTACGAGCAAGCAAGCTCAACCTCCAGGAAGAAGACTATAAATCTTTACTGAGGATATAGGAAAAAACCTGAATGGAAGAGGAGTGTACACTTTTCCTGGTGAGAAGAACTGACTGTTGTGAAGATATCAATATTCCCCCAAATGATTGTATAAATTCAAATACATTCCAGTGGGATAATTTGAAATATGACCATTTAGTGCAAATGCAGAAAAAAATAATACATGAGAGTAGCTAGAAACTTTTTGAAAATTACAGCTTAAGGTAGTGATTGATTCAGCACCTTGTTTGTTATTAGGGCAGAATAGACAAGTAGAGTGGAAGAGTCTGGAGATAAACCTGAGTAAATATGGGAACAGTAAAAGTGGCATTTCCGATCAACAGGAAAAGGCATGGACTATCCAATAAATCATATTTTGGAATAGTTGCCTCTTGGCTTCCAAGACACCACACTCTACTAGCTTTCCCCCCTACTTTGCTGGCTGTTCCTTTTGTTTCATTTATTAGCTTCTATTTCTCCATCTAAGTGCACCAAAACTTGAAATGGACCTCAATGTTTTATTTTTTAGATCTACCTTATCCAGGAATCTGGCTTTAAATGCCAACTCCATGGATGAGCCTGAAATTTCTTTCTCTAGCCCTTGCCTAACTCCCAAATCCTAGGGTCATGCATTAAACTGCCTATTTGTTATGAAACTTAATATTTCTAAACCAGAACAGGTAATTCTCTTTCTACTACCACTCTCCCACACCACCACCAAACATATACATCGATCTCTAAGTTTTAGCTTTCCTAATACTTCTTATCTTAGTAAATAACACCACTGTCCACCAAGTTGCTTAATCAGAAAACCTAAGTCATCTCTGATTTCTGCTTTTCCTTCAACCTCCAACATTCGCTCTACCAGCACATCAATGGGTTCTGCTCAAGAGAGAGTAAAAATGGATACTTAAGAACATGAGCCCTAGAACCAAACTATCTGGGTTCAGATCCTGGTTTCACCATTGCTCAATTATATAACCATGGAAAACCCACCTATACTTAGTCAAGTTGTCATATGTAAAAAAAGGATAATGATATTGTCTAACTCACAGGGTAACAGTGGGGATTAACGAGTTGTTAAGAGATTAGAACAGTAGCTGATACCTATTACATGTTCAATAAATGTCAGTTATTACTGTCTTCAAAATGTAAATCAAATCTTCTAATTCTCTCCATATACATGTGTACCTCCCAGGTTCAAGCCACCATCATCCCTTCTAACTAACTGATCTCCAACTTAATTGCCCCACTGCTATTCATTCTTCACCCAGTAGTCAAGGGACCCTTTAAAAATATAAGCTGGATCAGATGTTCTCCTGTTTAACATTTTTTTAATATTTAATTTTTTTCTTAAATGGCTGCACCCGTGGCATGGAAATTCCTGGGCCAGGGATCCAATCTGAGCTGCAGCTGCCACCTATGCCACAGCTGTAGCAAGGCATGATCCTTAACCCATTGCACTGGGCCAGGAATTGAACCAACACTACTGCACGGACAACATATCCTCAACCTGCGGCACCACAGTGAGAACTCCTGCTTCTTGTTTAATAATTTTCACTGCCTTCTTGAACATGGCCTGAAAGTCACTGCATGAATTAGCCCTGACCCAATTCTCTGCCTCCTATGGTAATATTCTTCATCTCACTCACTTCACTCTATCCACAGGAGTATCATTCTGTTCCTTGAGTACATTAAGCTTGCTTCAGAGCCTTTGCCTGTGTTTGGCCCTCTGACTAGAACATTCTTTTCTTGGCTCTTCCAATGACTAGATCTTCATCATTAAAATGTTAATGTACCATCTTAGAGGCACTTTCCCAGACTATAATATCTAACAAAGCTCTGTTATTCTCCCTTACATTGTCCTGTTTTATTTCCTTCATAGCACTTCTAGCTGTCTGAAATTATCTTGTTTACTCGTTTACTTTTTTGTTGAATCTCTTCTCCATGTAAACCATATGACCTTGTCTTTTTTTTTTTTTTTTTACAGTTGTATTTACAATGCTGAAAATGGTGTATATCACTTCTCAGGTGTTTAATAATTTTGTAATAAATTGGTGAATTACTGAATGAATTAAAAAAAAAACAGGTCATTGGGTCTTCACCTTACAGCTTATATAAAGGTAGATTCCCAATTGATTAACTCTCTAAACATAAAAAAAAAGATCATATTAAAGAAGAACACAGATAAATAAATTTTATGGTCTTGGAGTAGTAATGATCTTTCTCAGCAAGGAAAAAATACTATGGAGCCATAGAGGAAAAATTGATGTTTGGTTGCATAAAAGCTGGAAAATTTTGCACAGTGAGGCATAGTGGGTAGGTAAGCAGACAAATTGACTAAGAGAAAGTGTCTAAAAATATAAAAGGCCTTGTAAATGTAGATGCAAAACCTCAACAAAATAGTAGCAAACCAAATACAGCAATATGTAAAAAATGACTATACACCATAACCAAGTGGAATTTACCCTAGGAATACAAGGTTGGTTTAACATGTGAAAATCCTTCAGCGTAACACATCGTATTAATAGAATAAAGAACAATAACCACATATTCAACTCAATATACATAGAAAAGCATTTGACAAAAATCTTTATACATTCATGATTTTTTAAAATTATTAACAAACTTGGAATAGAAGAAAATTTCCTCAACCTGACAAAAGAATATCTACAAAAAATCCATAGCAAAATCATTCTTTATGGTGAAAGACTGAACACTTTCCCCAGTGATCAGGAACAAAGACAGGATGCTTGCTTTTACCTCTTCTATTCAGTGTAATACTGGAGGTTCTAGCCAGTGAAGTCAGGCAAGCAAAAGAAATAAAAGACATCCAGATTGAAAAGGAGAAAGTACAACTATCTCTACTGCAGATGAAATGTTCTTATACACAGAAAATCCAACAGAATCCACTAAAAGACTAATAAACAAAAAAAGTTCAACAAAGTTGCAGGATACAAGGTCAATGTAAAAAAATCCTTTTTTTTTTTTTTTGTCGTTTTTTTTTTTTTTTGTACATTAGCAATGAACTATCCAAAAATAAAATTGCCCTAGGCAGCTTCTACTCTACTTTCTTTCTCTGTGGATTTGTCTATTCTGGGCATGTCATATAAATGCACTTACATTGTATGTGATTTCTGATGTCTGACTTTTCTGACTTGGCAAAATGTTTTCAAGATTCTTCCATCTTGTAGCATGAATCAATGCTTCATTCCTTTCTATTGCTGAATAATACTCCATTGTATGGATATGCCACATTTGTTTATCCACTCATTATGTGATGATTATTTGTTTTTTTTCCCAGTTTGGGGCTATTATTAGTAATGCTGTTGTGAACATTCATGTACAAGTTTTTGTGTGGACATATGTTTTCAACTCCTGTATTTTTACCTCAAAGTGAAATTTCTGGACCAGGTAGTTAACTTTGACTTTGTAAAGAACTGTCAATCTATTCTCCCAAGAGGCTGTACATTTTATATTTCCACCAGCAGTGTATAAGAGTTCCAGTTTTTCCACATCCTCACAACCCTTGTTATCTGTTTTTTTTATTATTATTATTATTATTATTTTAGCTATTCTAATGAGTGTGAAGTGGTACCTCATTATAGTTTTGATTACATTTCTTGATGGCTAGTGATGTTGAGCACCTTTCCATGTGTTTATTGGTCATTTGAATGCCTTCCTTGGAGAAATATCTATTCAAATCTTCTGTCCATGTTTAGGTTATTTGTTTTTCTTTTTTTATTGTTAGTTCTTTATGTATTCTTAACAGATTTATAATCCACTAACATTTTCTCCCATTCTGTGGAATTTTTTTTTTTTTTTGGTCTATTTGCCATTTCTTGGGTCGCTCCCTCAGCATATGGAGGTTCCCAGGCTAGGGATCCAATCAGAGCTGTAGCTGCTGGCCTACACCAGAGCCACAACAATGGGATCCGAGCCACGTCTGCAACCTACACCACAGCTCACAGCAACACCGGATCCTTAACCCACTGAGCAAGGCCAGGGATCAAACCCACAACTTCATGGTTCCTAGTCATGGTTCCTGAGCCATGATGGGAACTCCTCTGTGGATTGTTTTTTTACTACCCTGTTCATGTCCTTTGAAGCCAAAACTTTTAAGTTTAATTAAGTCCATTTGATCTTTTTTTTTTTTTTTCCTTTGGTGGCTTGTGCTTTTGGTGTCATATCTAAGGAACAGTTACCTAATCCAACATCTCAAAGATTTGCTCTGATGTTTTTTCTATGAGTTTTCTAGTTTTTGCTCTTAAATTTAGGTTTATACCCCATTTTGAGTTAATTTTTGTACATGATGTGAGATAAGGGTTATTTTTCTTTGCATGTGGATATCTAGTTATCTAAGCACCTTTTATTGAAAAAACTTTTTTTTCCTCATTGAAATATCTTGGAACTCTTGTTGGAAAAAAAACTCTAAAAATATGATATTTTGTTCTAATAAAAAGTGGTAGGATGACAGTGGGTATCCTTTGCCCTCCTAGAAATTTTTTGACATGCTGTTGAATAGTTGTCACAGGTGTCATCAATATCTGTTGATAGTTTTTATATAAAGAAAATGCTAATCCTGTAACTCATCTAAATGAAATGGGATTTTAAATGGACCTCATCTCAGTTTCAACCAGGGCTCAAGGGAATAGGTGCCTTTGTGAAAATTAGCAAAAAAAGAAACCCCACTGGGTAGGTGAATCGCAGCAAAGTGCTCCTTCTGTCACCCTGTGTTGCTAAAGGAGCAAGGGCTAAAATTCATCATTTATTTATCCCCTTAGCCCGATATCTTCATGTAGGACACAAACTGTATAGTCATTCAGAGTAGTCTTGGATTCCAGTGACAGAAACATTCCAAAGTGAGTTTTGAAGTCCTCTAAGCAGGACTTCCAAAAGAGTAAGCAAAAACTACCCAACTGTATCCTAAAGAAAAGGGAGTTAGAGAGATCAAGAGAGAGGATGTCTTTGGAGAGCATTGTGCTGAGAGCCTACTGCTCTAAAAACTAGGTACGTTGGGAGATACTTCTTCTTCACCTCAAACGTTAGAGGACCTCTTTGGGGACCACCAAGAAAGTATCCTATGTGTTCCCTAGTATGGGGATTGCATGTCTGACACAGGCCTGAGACAATATGTACTGGCTCAAGCTTCAGGCTGCCTTTAACCATGATGCAGAGTGAAACAGCTATGGTATAACTGATCAGTCAGTGTTTTGTGGCCCAGACTAAACTATGAATGAGCAAAACAGGCCACAGTTTTCTAAGGTTCTTTCCAGAAGGACAGGTACAAGGTTTCTGCTAGAAGACTTGAGAGCTAATGAAAGCATCAGAAATTTTTCTCCAACTTGCGGAGAAAATTTTCTGTTTTTCAAAGGACCTTCCAGGTGAGAAATACCCAATGTTGTAGGAGTCTCAAAAGAAATTTATAGATGTGTCCATGAGAGAAAAAGTCAGGCCTAAACATTTGCCAAGTCTGAAGGGTATCAACAAATCAGGAATGTACCAATTAAATAAACCTTCGCCTGTTTCCTCACCTCTTATTTTCTCCCTGACTCACATCCCAGCTCTGGGTCACAGTTAGTAAGTACCGGGGAAAAGAAGGCAAAGTCAAAAGAGAAGTCAACTTCCCTGTTTCCCACTGGAAGCCCAAAGTAGGAAAAGGCCTTAACTTCAAATTAATCTCTTTATCTTTGTATTTTTTTTTTTTTTTTTTTTTTAAGGGCCACAACCAAGGCATATTTAGGTTCCCAGGCTAGGGCCTACACCACAGCTCACAGCAACACCCGATCCTTAGCCCAGTGAGTGAGGCCAGGGATTGAACCTGTGTCCTCATGGATGCTAGTCAGCTTCGTTTCCACTGTGCCACGACAGGAACTCCCAAATTAATCTTTTAAGCTTTAACTGTTACATGGAACTAGGCATTAATTAGTGACATAAGTCTCTTTAGATTAAAAGTATCCAAAAGATATTTTGTTAGCTAAGCATGTATATACAACTAGCTATCTAGCTATCTAGCTATCTGTCAATGCTAACCACAAAGCAGGAGAAAAATTAGTTCCACGGAGTGGGTTCGAATAGGCAGTGTGGTGGAAGAGGAGAGAGTAAAATTGTGTTTGTGTACACACTCACAGTGCCACACGTTCAATATATTCATTCCTGACCTATCAAAATCAATAAACTACAATATGAAAAGTAGCCATGTCTCTTTAAATCACAAAATGTCATTTCAAGAATCTCCATAAAAATAGCTTCAATTCAATTCAAACAATACTCTAAGTGGTTCCCTAAAGAAATAACTGTACTGTAATTTAGGCATTGATAGCTGTAACACAATTTAAACATGACTTCACTTTTTTGTCTTAATACGATTCCACCCACTGCATCCTTCTGTGTGTTGTTTTGCTAATCTGTCACTTAGGGTTCTTTGAGCTCAGTTTTAAGGAGTCAACAATGAATGAAATGAACTCAGTATTGGGATACATTTTCAAGAATTCTCCATGTAGATTGAAACCATCCTATATAATTCCGTCATACTTGATTATAACATGAATAGGAACAAAAAAGCTAATCATGACATAGAAGCAACTTCATGTCAAATAATGTCCATGAATGAGCCAATTTAGTAAACTCTGAATTTACTTAGCCTATTTGAACATCCATAAAGGGAACTTAGCAACGACAGTCTCTCCATATGCCAGGTGAAACCCTCAGAGGGAATAGGCCTCAGTTTAATAATGAAAGAGAAGGGAAAGGGCTGATAATTATTCTGTCTAAACAGTGTTTTTGCGGCCTAACATTGATTGTGTCTTGAAATCTCCTTTGGGAATGGAGCAGGCAGCTTTTCCTTTGCTTTCACAAACCTCATGCAAATTATTTAAACATTTTTGCAATTATTTTCCTGAAACTGAGTTTTGGCACAATGCCTAGAAACACTGAAAAGTGACATCACACCGCACCCAGAGATGCAGGTTCAAAAAAATTCTCTGGGGATCCTTACAACTGTCTTGGAGGCTGATTTCCATATCACCATGTAAACATGGGAGTCTATTGGTACTTCTGCCTTTAGAGAGGCCCCAGATAAGGACACCACAAGTAAGCAAATGTTTAGGCAATTTAATTCTAGTTATCTCGCTGTAACTTGGACTGTGTGTGCAGTTTTCTTTTAATGTCCTTTCTAACTATCTTTGTGAAAAATATTTCTGTTGGCACTTTCTTAAATCCTTGATGTGTCTATGACCACCTCTTTTTAATGTTAACCACAGAAAGAAGCCTGCTTCCCTTTTCTCTATCTCAGAACTTATATCTGGTTATTCATAAGGATAATTTTATAATTAATGCAGATGACTGGCCTAAAAATGATGACCCTCTTTTGTACTATTACTTCATGCTGAGGACAAAGAGGATACAGGAAAATTACTCCTTGGCCCAGGAAGTTTATTAAAATGCTAAATGAAGGTCTGGCGGCAGCTCAAAGAACTTTAAATAACCTTGTGGTGGAAAACCTCCAAAACCTCTTTTTACCGTCAGCTTAAACTAGGCTGGCTGTGACAAAGAGTAAGAAAATAAGTAGTTTCAAGAGTGTAAAAACACATCTATTTTTAAGTTAGGTCTGTCCAGTGGTTATAGACAAATGTGACACAGCCTTCTGAGGCACGATGACGATAATTTATCGTACTATGGTTTTGCAGGGTTCACAGCCAGTCCAGGACAGGCTCCACATGTCAGGCGTGGACGAAGTTGTGCAGAAGTGTAATTACGTCGTGGTCAATGCAGTGTTCGCTTTTGTAAGTCAGCGCAAAACATGCCACAGACACATTCTGTGAATAACGTTCTGTGGCTAAAATTCCTTGTAATGAAAACACAAAGTTATATGAAATAGAATGACACTTGCTACTCCAGTTAACTCCACTCTGTACCTGGGGGTTCTGACTCCATATGTGGTTTTGGCGGTGTGTTGCTGTGCTAGATCCTTCCACATTCAACAAGTGGCAGACTATGTAAAAGGTAAGAGTCCCCAGGGCAAAGTCACTGAGCCATGATATCTGTAATTTATACTGGGGCATCTGAAACCTGTATGAGAATTTTCAAGAAACCCATAGGAATGGGAATATCACATACAAATTGAGCACAATGAGAAACTTTTTAATAGGGTCCAAGGGAGAACAAAAGAGGTAGATCTCCACAGCCTCGGAAGAGTCAACAGCAGTGGAAAGAAGGCAAGTTTTTCCCAGAGTCCTCATGTGGAGCACCTGTGCCCTTTCTTTCCATCTGATCTCCTAACACAGAGAAGCACAACCTCAGAGAATACAGCTTGTCCCCCACGGACTTGTTCCTGGCCCCTGAAGTTGTCCTCATAGGGGGTCCCTGGGCTCCATCTGCAGCTATTCTGCCAACCCCCTTCCTACAACCAAGCTCCCCAGGCACAATCTTGGTCAGGAACAACTTAAGGAAATTGAGCCTGGAATTCAGTGTCTGCTTTAGTTCTGATACTCAGGCTTGTTCCATCCCTATTCATTAGTCTTAGAACTGCCTCCCTGCTGTATTTCTTCTCCTTGTCTTGGTGATTTATCTCTTAAGGGTCCTTCAAGAACTAAAGCTCACCTCGTTACTATTTTCAGCCTCCAGGCCTCTTTTGGACCTCAGATGAAGGGCTGGGACTGTCAGTCCCTGACAGTTTCTGGATTCTTCAGCATTATGCCCCAAAGCTGGCAGCCTTCTGGTTGGACTACAGCCAGGTCAGATACAGACTTCCTTTGCTGTTAGGCTTGGCCTATACCCCTATTGCCTGCCTGCCGCCGCCGTATAGGCAGAAGCAGCTCCCAAATCTTCCCTTTCCCATCCATCCTGCCTTCTTCAGGTTAACTAGGTCATTTCAGACAGTGTCCCAAGGTAGGAAGGCTTGAGCTCAAGAGGCTAACTTCTTCCTGCTGAGTGCTAACTGCAGCTAGAAGAGTAATTCCTATAGCTCTGTATCAAGATGCTTCTTCTTTTGTGACTGCCATGCTCTTCAGGCTTTATTTAGGACTGTTAATGTCATGTACGCTATTTACTGGTCAAATTAAGACTATTATTATAGAGTCACTGAAAGTCTTGATTTTAAAGATAACTTCATGTTTTAGGAAAATAATCATGATTTAATGTTTGGGGGGCAAGCAGGATACAGAACTATGTCAAGCTGTGTGAGCTCATTGTGGCAGACATCATGTGGGATTTGGGCTGCTCAGTATCTAAACTCCCTTCCCAGGTTTAAGGAATTTCCCACCATGTGATTCTACATGTGCAGTGAAGGCCCCCTACCTTTAGAGAAGCAAAGAATTAAGAGGCCTTTCTGTCACTGCTCCCTGACAGCTGGGGCAGGCATGTGGCCTTGACTCAATTAAGCACCCACCCAGACTTGGAATTGGGGACCAGCGATTCACAGAAGCAAGGACTATGGAAACTCCATCCTATCAGTGAAGGTGACACAGTTACCAGGGCAGCAGGGCTGTCAGGGCCAGCAGAACCAGCATTGGCCTCTGGGCTGGCAATGTTAGAAGTACCAGCTTTGGTGAAAGTCTTTAGTGTGGGAGCCTCACTGGAATAATTCCATGGCAGTATCTGGCCTCTGGTTCTGTTTCAGTTATTGTATTTTGCATCTCTTCTTGCTTAAGTTTTATATTTTGTATCTCTTTGCTCAGTGTTTCCTGTAAATTATCCGTCTTTGCCTCCAGTTTATTTCTAATGTCTTGCATCATCTTCTGCATCAACAGTCTAAAGTCTTTTTCCTGGAGGCTGAGAATCTTCTAATCACTTAGCTGTTTTTCTGGGATTTTTTTTCTTTCTCCCTTCTCTGACTTATAGTTCTCTGTCTTTTCATTTTTATAGGTTTTTGGTCTGGTGACTTTTTTACAGATAATAGAGTTGTAGCCTCTCTTAATTCTGGCATCCGCCCCCCTTGTGGCTGAAGTTGGTATAGGGGCTTGCTGTAGGCTTCCTAATGGGAGGGACTGATGCCTGTCCGCTGGTAGGTGGTGCTGATTCCTATCCCTCTGGTGGGTGGGGCTTTGTCTCTGGGTGAGATTAGAGGCACTGGAGTGCCTGGGGGGTCTTTAGGCAGCCTGTTTACTGATGGGCAGGGCTGTGATCCCACCTGGACTGTTGTTTGGCCTGAGGCTTCTCAGCCTGATGGGTGGAGCCAGATTTTCCCAAAATGGCCACCTCTCGATGTGGCCTCCTCTTTGTCTTCTGGAGTAGGATATCTTGTTGAAAGTTTCCAGTCCATTTGGTTGAAGGTTGTTCAGCATTTGGTTGTAAATTTTGTTGTTTTTAGGAGAGAAGTTGAGCTCCAGTCCTACTATTCTGCCATCTTAATCCCATCTCCTCTGGTTCTGTTTTTTTAAAACCCTCCTTTGTCATTTTTACTCTTTTTCAGGACTGGTTCTCTAGGCTTTCCTGTGAATTTCTGAACTAACAAATATCTTTTCAGTAAATTCCTTTCTTCTTAAAGGAGTAACAGCTTTTTCTGTTCATTGCAGCTAAGAATTCTGACAAGTGTACCAATGCTTTTTAAAATGCAAAGAGAAAAGACTTGATGTACACTCATTGTTAATGATGGTTATCTTTAGGTGTATAGAATCACAGATCATTTTAGTTTTCTTCTTTTTTCCTGGGAACATTTCCTAAAAATTTCAGTAAAGTGGTATTACCTTAGCAGTCAAGAAAGAGCTAAGTTTTAAAATTGGAGATTTCCTTAGATCTCTGAAGTCCTTAATTGTTGGAAAACAATTACCTTGATTAATCAAGTGGAATTTTATTTTGGCACCTGTGACTTCAGTTTTGGCTTGGGCAAGTCATAGGTATTGGGGTAAGAGAAATGCCAATATATTTTGTGAAAAAAAAAAAAACCCCGAGACCAGTTCTTACCTCGCAATCCTGGTCTACTTATATTTTTTATTTGTTTTAGAACTCTATAGTCCTTTGATGGGAGGCCTGAGAATATTGGACTATTTTTAGAGAACTTTAACCCAATTCCAAGCAATAAGGAGTTTCTTAACACTAATGTTTATAAATGTGTATAAGCACAGGAACACTGCTCGTATGATTCTTTGTTGGTTTCTCCTAAGTAGCTATCCCAACAGTTTTGTGAATACTGTAAATAATAGTCTAAAAATACCAGGATATTGAACCTACCAGTAATTCGTGCAGTTGGCTGAGCAGCTACCAGCAATGGTGTGAGTAACACAGTGGAAACTGTATAATGGTGTCCTTCATTAGAACTAAATCCCAGCTATCAAGAGAAAACAAAGATCACCATTGATAGGAAGCAGTGGTCGTCTTGTTTCTATAAGAGCCTGGGGAGTTTTCAGTATCCCCGCCTCCCTCTAGGAGATTGCCTGCTTTTGACCATGGGTGAGAGATCAAAGTTACATGGGATGAGAGTCTCTTGCCCCTCCATCAACACTGCTGAGACAGCAGTCAAGGGAACTCTGAATCTGATCCAGTTGTGATCACTGAGTTGCTGCAGCCCTCAGAGTGTGGGGACCCTATTGATCATGCCAAATGAAGCATCAAAGCACAGTAAAATGGAAGAAGCATAGCATTTAGTCCAATGGACTTGGTGTTAGAGCCCAGTCCAAATAGCCACCAGCTGATCACATGAGGCTTTCTGAGCCTCGGTTTCACTACAGAATGTAGATAAAAGAAACACCTCATAGTATCAAAGGAAATAGCCCATGTAAAACTCTGAGTACAGTTTCTGGCTTATAATGGGTACTCAGTAAATGGGACTTCTCTTCCATCCATGAGCTCTGCTCCCTTTATTTTTCTGGGAAATCCTTTATCTTTTAGAAAGAGTGACTTCAGATGCAATTTTTGCAGAGATAGTTATTTTTTCCCAACCTCTCAAATCTAGTAAAATGCTAAAATTACCTTCTAATTATTTTCTGGAAAGAGGTGCCTTGCCTGAACCATGAAAAATTATCAAAAAAGGGAAACATTCGTAGCTCAATGAATGATCTGTGTCAATATTGCGTGTGACAAATATATCATCATTTAACATGTAGGAATCAGCATTAAAGTGCAGGGAAAAGGTATTAGAGCAAGCCCATGAGGTTGAATAGTGCAACAAAAAAAGATTGACATTTGCTTAGTGAGGATGCCAAGCTTGAGTAATAATCAACACTTTCTTCTGCTTGTTGAATAAGAGGAATACTCCGTATTGAGCAAAATGCCTTCATAAACTGCTTGGGTGTAGCTAATTTATTTGGACATTAAGATATAGTTTTCCCATATCCTTCCAAATAGCATTTTTGTTGCCAATATGTAAATGGGTCTCCAGTCTCTCAGAAGGTGACACAAGAAAAGAAGTGCAGAAAAGAAGGAAAATCAAACTAGAAAAGAAAAGAAGCCCTGTCCAAAAAAATCAATAATTTTGCTACTGAGAAATTGCTACCATCCTTATTCAGGAAGGGGTGGAAAGATCAGACCAAGCTAACTTGTGTGATAAATGAGTTTATAAAGTAGCCTGTACCAGGAGACTAATTTAATTGGCTGCTTAAAGTCTGATAATATACCATGCTACTACAAATTTTTTCCTTTATTTTAATCTTCAATTTAAGCTGAGTATAAGGCACACCATGTCTGCCTAATGGGACAAGGAACACCAATTGCTGCTGGGGGCATACAACCACCTGTGGTAGGAATTCCCTTTTGGCACAGAAAGTTAAGGATCCAGCATTGTCACTGCAGTGGCTTGGGTCACTTCTGTGGTGTGGCTTCGATTCCTGGCCTGGGAACTTCCATATGCCATGGTGCAGAAAAAAAAAAAAAAAAAAAAAGCCTTCATTATTATTACAAGCACATATCCTAAAATATTTTTTAATGATGTATTTTTTCTTCATGACACTTGTCATAGAAGGCCAAAGAAAAAATATTTTTGTTCTACCACCCCACTCTTCCAGACATTTGGAGCCTCACTAAATACCCAGTGTTGTAGTTCCCAAATTATAAATCAAATAAGAAATTTAAATTAAAGACATTTGACTATATAAATTTATAAGCACCTTAGATGTGTATTCCAAGTTTAAAACTCAATATTTTCATTTCTACTGGTTATATGTTATCAATGTAGTTCAGATTCCAATGGCTTTCACTTTCTCCAATAAGAGAAAGCTATTCGGAGGATCATGCCAATTTTAAACGTAATTTTATCCAAGTTCCCTACCTCTTTTATAAGAATAACTGGTAGATATAACCGCAGTGGATTCACAAAAGAAGATCCTAGAATATTAATAGAAGGGATGAAGCCAGTGCAAGTTTAAATCCTCATAAAGTTCTCATGAAGAACCGTGTTGGTGCACTCAGTAAATGATCCTGAGCTTAGAACTTGTAAACCTAACTCTATACATAGGAAAACAGTGAGAAACGAGAGGAAAAGTTCCAGTGCATTATTCGATCATTATTGATGATAATTGATAGACTTGGTTATAGATGTTATACAAAAGAACCATCAAAAAAAAAAAAAAAAAAAGAAAAGGTCAACTAAGATTAGGAAACTATATATTAAATAGGGTGGAACAGATTTTTTTTTTCTCTCTCTCTCTTTTTTTTTTTTTTTTATGTAACTTGAATAATCCCCCAAACTTCTAATAAGCTAAGGTGCAACTGTCAAAAGAGTAGCAATAATAATAGATTTCTTCTTGTGCAAGAAAAAGCTAAGTTTTACATATTAAACAGGTAGCCTGTTGAACACTTTCTTCAATTTTCCAAGTTTTCTATAATGAACAAATATTAACTTTTTTCATCAGAGAAAAACAAAAAAACTCTCCACCCTTACATTCAGTCCAACAGTTAAGTCCTATCAGCTCTACTTCCAAAGTATAGCCTGACTCCAACCTCTTATTACCTCCTAAGACTGCAACCGTAGTCGAAGCCCCTACCTTCCTTTTCACGGATAAATGTAATACCCCCAATAAGTGATCACTACCAAACAGTCTTGCCAACTTTCAGTCCATCTGAGTCCTCCACATAATCGGATTATGTATTTCCCTTTCTTGAAACGTCCAAAGGCCTTTTCCTGAACCAGAATAAGATCTGAACTCCTGCTCTTGGTCCTCAAAGCCCAACCTGACCTGGTACCTGTCTGTCCTTCAGCCATCACAGATCACCCCACTCCCTGGCTCCTGTGCTTTGGTCACAGTGGTTTCTCACTGTCTCCACACAAACCAAACTCATTTTATTCTTGGGACCTTTGTTCTTGCCAGGCCTTCTGCTACGAATATGCTTGTCCAAGATCCTTACTTCACTTCCTCATTTTCATCTTTCAGATCTCAATGTCACCTTCTCAGAGAACTTTTCTCTGACTACTTATTTACCTAAAGCACCACTACTCCCCCTGCCCACTTAATTCTCTTCAACACTTATTGCAGCCTGAAGCAATTATATTTGTCTCCCAGCATGCTTATCATGTCTTTCTTTGGTAGAATATAATCTCCTTGAGAACAAGGACCCTTACTCAGTCCACAGTGCTTAGAACAAAGCATGGCATGTAGTAAGTGCTCAATAAGTCTTTGAAAGGGAAAATTTAGGGAAAAGGACATATGTTGTGCCTCTTATGATACAATGCTAAATATCTGATCCTCTTTGTAGACTTGTCATCTGTATGTCATCCTCATTTTACAGAAAGAAAAACAGATTTAGAGAGGTTGAGCAACTTATCCAGCATCTTGCAGTGAGCTCCCACGTGTGACCAAAGATAACCAAGGAGAAGATATCTACTTCAAAAATTTTACTTCATCAAAATCTTAACAGTATAAACTCCCCAACCCTTAATAACTACTACCACAAAAAGCCTGCCGTTTCTTTTTCTTACTATTGCTAACTATATTAATATTTTACTTACCAAGTACTCAACTGTTCTAAATAAGTGAACGTTTTAGATAATATAAGCTTACCTGTTACATGTCAAAACTTCATCTATTTACATCATGTTTGGTAAGATGTTTCTAAAAGGGACTATCTATTTCCCAGTCTTAGAATATATTTAGCAGAATTTCTGAATTAACACATGGTAAGTTTTAGAAACATGAGTTCTGAACAAAAAGAGTTTTTTATTTATAATAACAGGAGTGGCGACATGACGTGTAGGGCCCAGTGCAAAATAAAAATTCAGAGCTCTTGTTCAAGACTTGATACGAATTTTAAGATGATGATAGCAGAACATTAAATCAGGCCCAGGGCCCAGTGTGACTGCACAGACTGCATGCCATAGAGCTGACTCTGCATCATACCCCATATAGTATCATATACATAATAGGAATTCATAAGCATTTACTGAATAATGAATAATATCTTTAAGCCCCAGTGAATAGGGCTCATTTCTTTAAATGAATTCAGATGTGATGAAAATAATAATAACAATGATAATAATAACAGCAGCATTAATTATGTGTTAAGCACTGTTTATTTTATATGCATTACCTTATCTGATCCTCAGAAACCCCTATGAGATTCATTTAGGATTTTATGACTGCATGTAACAAACTCAACTGAAACACTTTAGCCAAACATGGATTCTGTTTGCATATATTTGATAAGGGTCTAGTATGGAGAATATTAAATATATAAAAAACTTTAGCAGTTTTTATTATAGTTCTCCAGAGCAACAGACCCAATGAGATGTATGTGTATATTGTGTGAGCATATTTGTATGTTATGTATGTGTATATACACACACATAAATACACATTTATATATGCATATATATATTTATACACAAACACATGCATACACATTCATAGGAAGAGATGTATTTGGAAAAATTGACTCATAATAGTATGGGGTCTGGCCCGCAGGCTAGAAACTCAGGCATACACACACACACACACACAAATGTTCATAGCAGCTCTATTCACAATAGTCAGTAGGTAGAAACAACCCAAATGCCCATCAGCAGATGAATGCAGAAGCAGAATGTGATATATCCATACAATGGAATAACAGCTATTAAAAAAAATGATGTACTGATACATGGTACAACATGGGTAAACTTTGAAAACATTATACTAAGTGAAATAAACCAGACACCCAGAAAAGGTCACATGTTGTATGATCCCATTTATGTGAAGTACCCAGAAAAGGCAAATGATAAAGAATTAGTAGTTGCCTAGAGCTGAAAGGATGGAGGTTATGAGGAATGACTGATAGTGAGTTTGGAGTTTCTTTTTGGGGTGATGAAAATGCTCTGAAGTTATATAGTGATGATGGTTTCAGAACAGTGTATATACACTAAAAACCACTGAATTGTACACTTAAAAGATTGACTGTGACATGTGAATTACATTTCAGTAAAGCTGTTATAAAAAAGAATCAAAGGGAGCTCCCTGGTGGTACAGCAGGTTAACGATCTGGCATTGTCACTGCTGTGGCACAGGTTCGATCCCTGATCTCAGAATTTCTGCATGCCACAGGTGGCCAAAAGAAAAAAAAAGAAAAAAAGAAAAAAAAAAAAAGGAGAGGGTCAAGGACCCAAAAATCATACATGACATTTTGACAAGTTTGGGAGTTTAGGGGCTGGGGCCTTTTTTTTGCTCAACCTCTGAGCACTGTACATAGGCCAGTTGATTGATGTAACTGTATAGGAGGGCTGCAAGTAAAGGAGCTATTTCAGAATGAAAGAGGGAAAATGAGACAGAAGAGACAGGGGAAGAAGAGAACAATTCCTTTTGTTGGAGTCCTTGTCTCTGCTCCTCTGACTCCTGTGGTGACCTCAGAACTGTCTCTTGACCTTTCCAGGTCCTAGAATTCAATTTGAGAAACACTGGTCAAAGCCATTTGGTAGAGTCGAGATAATCAATGCCTCCTACTTAACCTGAAGGACTCCAACAGGTCATCCAAAGTATTAGGAATGGGTTGGAGTTGACGTTCTTGTCAGAGACTTAGCAGTGGAGAAAGACATGTTGAAGAAATCAAATTGCCTAAACATATTAAACTTATTTGTTGATAAATATCTCAGTTCTGGGTGTTCCCGTGGTGACTCAGTGGTTAACGAATCCAACTAGGAACCATGAGGTTGCGGGTTTGATCCCTGGCCTCACTCAGTAGGTTAAGGATCCGGCATTGCCGTGAGCTGTGGTGTAGGTCGCAGACACAGCTTGGATCCTGCATTGCTTCGGCTCTGGTGTAGACCGGCAGCTACAGCTCCAATTAGACACCTAGCCTGGGAACCTCCATATGCCACAGATGCGGCCCTAGAAAAGACAAAAAAGGGAAAAAAAATCTCAGTTCTATTCGTTACAATAAAACAACCTGCAAAGTCATTCACAAGCTTCATAGAGGAACTTAAGTGAACTGATGCCCACTGATTTTGTTAAGACTCATAGCATAGGAAAAAGAAGAGCTTTAAAAAGTGACTTATTCCAGGGACAGGTCAGAAAAGATCATCATTTGTAATGAGCATAAGCTTCTATGCAAAAAATGAAGCTCAAGAGGATAGACCTATGTCATCAAGAAGAGAGGTGCTGCCTGGAAACATCTTTAGGAGTCTTATATTTCCTTTCCCAGAAAAAGATAGTTGCCACTGATACAGGGCAATTTGAAATTATTTAATATATAATAGTCATGTCTTTATAAACAAAATGGAAAGAATGACAACTCTGAAACTGCTTCTAAATTTATCAAGAGGAGTTCCTGTCGCAACTCAGTGGATCCATGAGGACACAGGTTCTATCCCTGCCCTTGCTCTGTGGGTTAGGGATCTGGCATTGCCGTGAGCTGTGGTGTGGGTCAAAGACAAGGCTCGGATCTGGTGTGGCTGTGGCTGTGTGGCAGCAGCTACAGCTCCGATTCAACTCCTAGCCTGGGAACCTCCATAATGCTGTGAGTGTGGCCCTAAATAGACAAAAGACAAAAGACAAAAAAAAAAAAAAAAAGAAAAAGAAAAAAAAGAAAAAGGATCAAGTATTTCAATTTCAAAGCTGATATATAAGGGATTTTTATAAATTGAGTTTTGTTGTTGCTGTTGTCACTGGCACAGCCCACTGGGGTTCCAGGAAAAATAAGATGGAATCCAGCTGATAAGGCTTAACCTCTTCTTTTGTGTTTAGTCTAATTTTACTTGCCTGTAGGTGGTCCTGTGAGGATCCCTTGCACCTAAGACATGGAATTAGAGTTCCCAGCTCCAAGTTACTGCACCAGGCACTGCAATCTGGAATGTCTTGCACAGCACCTGCATTGGGTCCATAAAGACTCTGCCCTCTCCTTGCCGTATAAAGGAGCCCCACCAACAGCCTGTCTCCCTTGCAGAGCTTGCACTGTTTCATTCTTTGATCAAATAATAAAACTTTCCTTTGCTTCTGAATCAAACTTGGTCTTATTTCTATTGGCACAAATGACACCAGGCAGAAGAACCCTTGTTGGGGATCCCCTCGGGAGGGTCAGTAACACTACTGTGGTGCTGCTTTCAGCTGATAACTGAGAATACTTGTCCTTTTTTGGTCATGATTAGGCTGGAATTAAAGCTTTGAATTGCATAAGATCTTTAGAAGTTCTTCCTTCATGAAATGCTACTGCCCTTTACCTTGAAGAGAATGATCATGGGAATTCATCATTCCGTCGATCTCAAAAAATAATGTGAGAGGAAATTCCACAGAGACCCATGGTTCTACTAAAATCAGGACAGGGAGTTGGGTGGTTAATGGAAGATGTAGTTAAAGTGATGACTCATAAAAATATTATAGATATACACATAATATTTGTATTTTAAATTAGGATAACTGCATCCTTTTACCAAACCTTTGATACAAAGACTTTTTGAATGTTGGTCCATTGATCATCTCATCTTTCTTGCATAAACCACACCTGTAATATATCCTGTACTGTTTCCAATTATTATTTCTTTAAAAGGAAGCAAAAGCTTAAAGACACCTGTGGGCCAAACTGAGTGCAATGTCCATCTAGATTTTTATCATTGTTTTTTCACTTTACCTATTGCCCAACAGCCTACTTTTACTGAATCTCTTCAAAATATTCAAGTTTTCAGAGAAACAACTTTTCTTTTTGGATTCATATTTCATATGTTTATATAACAGTTTAATTTACTTTACTGATAATAAGGACATGTTTAATTGTCCTGAAAGAGGCTGAGGAACAAGTAACCCAAGTCTTAGTAAATATATAATTTGGCTGATGGTAGCAGAGTGCATGGGGGTTCTAGAGAGTGGCCTTCTCGCTCTGAGCACTCAGGTGCTCTGGGTATAAGTCTGTATATTTTCCTGCAATATTGGTCACGCTCTCAGCAATGTGTCTCAGGGCCAAGTGGGGCTACTCTACATCACTAGCTCTACACTGCCCACTGCCCACTGCCTCCCTCTTTTTTACTGCTGAAAGTTCCTTTGAAAGCTTTCTCTCCTCAAACAGCTCATCTGCTAGTGGTGGCCAGTCCAGACCTGCTGCATTCAGCCTCCTCAGCCCCAAGGCCCACTAGATGTATGATACCACGTGCTCATAGACTAGTCATTAGTTATGGTGTGACTGCTGTGTATGTGCCCAGGGGTTATTTCATAATCTGTGGCTTGTTTGGCAACACAGACGTATAACCTAGGGAAACTCTCTGAAATCTGAATTTTAGGTCCAGATGATGTGGCTAGTTCAGAGAAGTTTTTGTCACCATATAAATCAATTTGTTTTGGAGTCTTAGGATGACATGGTAGCAGGGCAAAATGCAGTGAAAGCCCCCTTTTAGTGCCCTACCAGCCCACCAGACTTCGTAACCTGGACTGCTGACTTTCATCACCAGCCTAGTGCATTTCCCTTGGTTGAACTAGGGAAGATGGGTGCACATTCACTGAATCATGACAAACTTGCTATCATCTCATATCTTCTTTGACCCCTCATCATTTAAATATGAAAGGGAAAAGTCAGTTTGCAGAGTGTAGCATGACAGAGTGTATGGTCTAACCATCTTTTAACCCATGCTCAGAGCCACCAGTTCCACAGAATACAAGCTTTGCTTCCCTTCCCCTTCTTTTCTAATCACCTTGGTGGTCAACTACCCTGGATTTTTTTGTTTTCCAAGCGGGAGAGGAGTGGAGGCTGAGGGAGTCCAAATACAGTTTATGAAAGGTTTAATGTGAAAATTAAGGGAAAGAGTATCCAAAAGGACAAAAAAATTCTTGAGAACCACAAATGTTAAGAACGGAATCAAGGAATTCCCATTGTGGCTCAATGGATTAAGAAACTGACTAGTGTTCATGAGGATGCATGTTCTATCCCTGGCCCCAATCAGTGAGTTAAGGATCTGGTATTGCCTCATGCTGTGGCGTAGGTCACAGATACCACTTGGATCCTGCATTGCTGTAGTTGTGGCATAGGCTACAGCTCTGATTCAACCCCCAGCCTGGGAACTTCCATATGCCACAGGTGTTTCCCTAAGCAGTTCCTTCTTCTTGTTGCCACCACAGAGCCCCCATGTCCCCCAATGCTACCTCCTACCCCAAAAGCCATTTCCAGCTCTGTCTCCTGGTTAGGCAGAATGGCTTTCTTCTCCAGGCCCTGAGGCTTATTTCCAGCCAGCAGAGGGCTCATCAAAGCCCCTTTTCAACAAAGACTGGTCTCTTCCAGCATAGAAAATAAATTGAAAACTTTCCTCATTCACTTCCTCAAATCAACTCGTACCTCTCTTTCCCTTTGTCGGCCAACTTCTATTTTGCTCACAGCATCCAACTCTTTATCTTGCTCCTTTGCATGATCTTCTGTTGCTCCCTCTGCTGTTGCAACTTCTTTCTGGTCTTCAGGATTTGAGGCCGCTTTCTGTCTCACTTTTACATGTCTACTTCACCCTCAACCCGAACTGTCACATACTGCTACCTTAATACATTTTGTGATAAGATTTTTCAGCAGTAAGAACTGTCACTCAAACAAGACAGCAAAGCCACTCTCCAGGGGTGTCACTCCTGGTAACAAAAGAAACTAGGGATTTCATTTCGTTTGCAATAATTAGCCTTTCCTCTCTACCGTCACCCAGGTTATCTCTAAAGCTCTCCACAAGCTATCTCCTGGGGTGGTCTGGTATAGTTCTGGACTGTATCCTGGTTATCTTTCTAAATTCTTTAATTACTTCAGAGTCGATACCGAATCCTTAACCGTTGTACATCCTCTCGGGGAACCCATGATGTGATTGTTCTTAACTTCGGGCTGACAAAAATCTCTCGCAGAGTCTGTTTAAAGGGCAGGTTTCCAGGCCCGTTGCCTATGTTTATGCTTCCATCAACCAGGAATCTGCCTCTTCGTCTTATACATCTAAGTGATTCCGAAGCCAGTATACTAGTCTTTCCCAAAGCAGCCATTCATATTGTGATGGCCCAAGGGATTGTAAGAGTTATGTGTTTATTTTCATTTATATTTAAAACCCATATAATAGCAAAAATGTGATTTCAGGAGGTGAAATTAAAATGGTGATTTAATTGAAAAGATTAGTAAGTAGATAATTGTGGGGGTAGAACTCATATGTAAAAAATTTTGAAAGTGGCATGTACATGGTATAGTTGGAGAAACTGTGAGTCCAAGACTAGATATGCTTCTATGAATATTTGGCATTTTTTAAAACTCCAGAATATTTCTTTTATATTTTGCTTTTGTTAAAAAAATTAAAAATGCTACCTTTTCACCATAAAAAACTAAAAATTTCTTGGAAATAGAAGATGAAATTTATTGAGAAACCATCATTGAGAGATTTGTACTGACATCTTGCATACTGCCTTCCTACCTTCCCTCTCTTGGGCTTGCTCATGCTTGCCTTCTCTCTCCCTATCTCTCTCTCCTTTATTTTTCATACTTTTAAAATTGGAAACATAGCACACATACATACTCGCCACTGTTTTTAATTTTTAAAAACACTTTACCATGCCATTAGATGGTCTACAAAGAGATTACTGTAATGGTTTAATAATATTCCAGCATAGAACAATAGTTAAGAGCATGTGGGCCAGTCAACTTGGTTTTAAACCCTGGCTCTGCCTTGGGTAGTTTATGTAACTGCCCCGTGCTTTCATTTCTCCATTAGTAAAATGAGAATAGTAGATCCTATCTCATAAAATTGGAGTCAATGAGATAAGATACTTAACAACTGCCTGGCACATAGTTAAGCACTTGAAAATTCAGATCTCCCATAGGTATTATCACATTTAAGGCTTTCCTTTATATTCTAATGTTTTATGTTCTTTAGTATGTTTGTGATTCCTGTAGGACTTGATCCTAGGATCAGAAAATCCATGTATAATAATGTAGGTAGAGCAATAGTTTATATGTTCCCTAATTCCCATGGCCTATCTACTTTGGTTCTTTGGTCTTTACCTTTCTCCTAACATTTTGTTGTTGTTGTTGTTGTTATTGTTGTATTTATTTATTTATTTATTTTTGCTTTTTAGGGCTGCACCTGCAGCATATGGAAGTTACTAGGCTAGAGGTCTAATCGGAGCTACAGCTGCTGGCCTATGCCATAGCAAAAGCAACGCAGGATCCTAGCCTCGTCTATGACCTGCACCACAGCTCACAGCAACGCCGGATCCTTAACGCACTGAGCAAGGCCAGGGATCGAACCTGCAAGCTCATCATTACTAGTCGGATTCATTTCCGCTGCAACATGCCAAAACTCCCTGTTATTGTTGTTTTTTCAATGTCTTCCCATTCTAGGCTACTAACATCTGGCTCAAATAAATATGACCATTCTCTCACACCAGAGGTAGGAGGCTCTGTCACCATCATACACCGTTCTTACTGTTTTGATCCTGTGACTGTAAGACACAGCCAACATGACGGGGGTGGGGGTGGGATTATTCTCTTAAATATGATTTCTTGTCTGTATCTCCTCTTTTTTACTACCATCAAAGGAAGTTCTTAGTTTGAAGAAGAAGAGAATTATTACACATACACTTGGCCCATCTTTAAAACAGTTACTTTCAACTTATTCTACTAAAGAATTGGATGTGTCTTAATCAACCCTATAGGTGGAAAGTCACCCTTACCTTTCTCTTACACCTTCTTGCCTATGTGTGTGTACACACACACACATACACATTTTGCTTTTTAGGGTTATGCCTGCGGCATATGAAAGTTCCCAGGCTATGAGTCAAATCAGAGCTGCAGCTGCCAGCCTACACCACAGCCACAGTAAGGCAGGATCTGAGCTTCACCTGCAGGCTGCACCACAGCTCACAGCAATTCTGGATCTTTAACCCACTGAGAAAGGCCAGAGATCGAATCTACATCCTCATGGATACTAGTCAGGTTCGTTATCACTGAGCCACAACAGGAACTCCTTTTTATTTTTAATGCATACTTTCTGATCTTATTGTCTTGATGGTACCTTAGATTTTCCCTTAATGTGAAGACTCCTTTCCATATACTTGGATCGTGCTGATGGGGCTGTTTTGTGAGATGTGTATAGAAAGTACCTACACCTTTCTTAAAAAGACCCAAGTTTCCACAGCAGTGATATCCTGCTCCAGTCACAGAGTTACACCTTGTGATCTATTGTGCTTGAGTTGCAGAGATGACCCTGTGGTTCTTGCTCACTGGAATCTGCTTCAGGAAACCTTCAGTGGAGGAAGTTCTCCCTCTATTTGGCCTTTTGACCTCTTTGCTCAGAGGCCTTCTGCTGAACTTTTGAGTTTTAACCATCTCAGAAGAGACTTGTATCATATGATTGCCATCTACCTTATTTCCTCTGGTAATTCTCATGTCAGCTTTTCAGCCTGTTTCTTTTTCCTAACATTCTCAGTGATGTGTACTTCAGGTTAAAGTATTACACAGGGAATCTTGGTGACTAGCTTAGTATTCTGTGTAGTTAGTGGGAATTCTAACATGCACCTCTGAGGCCCTGTCAGAAGTTGTGCTCTTTGCTCTGTCTTCTGTCACTATCAAGTTTCACTAAAATCTGCATATCATGGCTCAGTGGTTTGTGAACCCAACTAGCATCCATGAGGACAAGGGTTTGATCCCTGGCATCGCTCAGTGGGTTAAGGATCTATCGTTGCCATGAACTGTGGTGTAGGTTGAAGATGTGGCTCAGATTCTGCGTTGCTGTGGCTGTGGTGTAGCCTGGTGGCTGCAGCTCCAATTCAACTCCTAGCCTGGAAACCTCCATATGCCACTGGTGCGGCCCTAAAAGAAAAAAGACAAAAAGACACCTCCCCCCAAATAATCTGCCTGTCTTCTTAAAGATATTGGGGCTGCTTTTGCTTTATTATACAAGAGAAGTTCTTGGTTCTACATGTTCTTCTGTAAATGGTAGCATTGGGAAAGCATGTCACAAAGCAAACCTATATCTAGATGACAGAGGACAATTTTGCAGTTTGCACTGGATGGTCCAACATTGCACAAATCTATGTAATAGCAAATTAGGAAGAGCAGTACCTAAAGCTGTAGATATATATTTATTTCTCTCAGCTTTTATTTCAAAAAATTACAAACCTACAGAAAGTTTCCAAGTACAATGAACATCCACATAACCTTTATGTAGATTCTCCAATTATTTTATCACATTTGCTTTCTCTGTCTCATATATATGCTTTTAAACAGTCACACACAAGCATTATTATTATTATTATTGTTTTTCTGATACTTTACCCTTAAGAATGAAGACCTCAGGGTTAACCATGAGGCTGGAAATTTAACATTTATATGATAATATTATGTGTTATACAGGACATATTCAAATTTCCCCAGTTGTCTCTTGAGTCTCTTGTAACTAAATCATTACCCTTTCTCATTTTTGCAACAGTGATTTACATATTTTGTTATCGATGATAGCGTTTTCTTTTACAGACTGTTTCTCAATTTGGATTGATTTGATTGCCTACTCATAATTAGATTCAGGCTAAACTGGGGCTTTGGGAGTTAGAGCAGGAACACTACACAGATGACTTTGCGTCCAGCAAATTAGGGACCTCGTGACTCCAGCTTGTACTTCACTGGTGGCAAACCTGTGATTTTCTGGTGAGGGTAGTATTCTCTTGACGAAGGTAGTATTCACCAGGTTTCTCCACTGTTAAACGTGTATTTTCTCTTTGTAGTAAATGAGAATCTATGAGGTGAAATTGTTTGAACATCCCATGCTCCACTCCAGTGTTCTTTCACCCATGTTTTAGCATCCACTGATAATTTTTGCCTGAGTAATTGTAATTACTGTGCTGGTTTTAAAATGATAATTTCTTACTTCTTTTCTTCTACATTGACTAATTGATTTTTTTTTTTTTTTTTTTGCTAGAGAAGGGCTCTCTCTTCTCTCTCCTTTAAATTTATTTCCTATTTATATGAATTCATAGGTAGTTTAAAAATTTAATGTGTTTAGTCAAGTCCTGTCATTGTTCCTTCTGATACTTGGATTGTTCCATATTTGGCCAGTGGGAACCCCTTCAAGTTGGTCAATATGCTTTTGAAGAAGACTTTACTCAAAGTCTGAATTTTGGACACCAGCATTCAAAAGCAAATGGGGGAGTTCCCGTCATGGCGCAGTGGTTAATGAATCCGACTAGGAACCATGAGGTTGCGGGTTCGGTACCTGGCCTTGCTCAGTGGGTTAAGGATCCGGCGTTGCTGTGAGCTGTGGTGTAGGTCACAGACACAGCTCGGATCCTGCGTTGCTGTGGCTCTGGTGTAGACTGGTGGCTACAGCTCCGACTGGACCCCTAGCCTGGGAACCTCCATATGCCACGGCGCGGGAAGTGGCCCTAGAAAAGGTAAAAGACAAAAAAAAAAAAAAGAAAGAAAGAAAAGAAAAGAAAAAAAAAAGCAAATGGGATGGAGAAGGTAGAGCTCATCAGCTCTGTGCTTAACACTTTACATTCATGGTTTCACTTTCTTAGAAAAGCCTATAAAATAAGCACTATCTATATTTTAAGGAGTTTCAAGTTTCTTTAATTAACATAAAAGCCCTGATATAGAGAAATTACAACACCGATGGACATTTAGGGTAAAACACTCAAGAATATCATCAGCATACAAACAGAGCTCACAACAGGACCAGAGCCAGCATTTCCTTTATCCTCACCTGACAAAATATCTTCATTTTAAGTATGTGTTCATCTATGTGTGTTTAACCATTTCTTTAGGGATGTTTATCTAGAATCACAAAGTGTACTATGGGTAATTAAATACACGTAAACTAACCACATAGCTAACTTTATACAGTAGGCATTCTCAACCACTTCCACTTAACTAACTTGCCAGATTCCCAGATGCCCTCCATTCCTTCTGTGAACTGAATTTTCTGGTATGCACAACAGGCTGAGCACATGAGGGCAGTAACTACTCTCCAATATATACAAGAACTTCTGCTCCCACTTCTGCTGTGGTTTACTAACCAAGAGTCCGTTGTATTTGTTCCCAAGCCTGTTTGGACTAATTAGACTTGTGACTGTAGTGTTTTAATTAATTAGATTAAGCATATTTAATTAAATATTGTGAAAATCAACAAACTGGGATAGCAAAAAGAGAGTAGTTGTTATTCCGAAAATTAAATTGAATGCTTTGGAAAGTCTTAATAAACTTAAATCACTAAAAAAGATTATTGATAATTGTTACAATAGGGGTGAGCAAAAAAAATGTTAAAAGAATGCAATAAGAATCATAAAAGTCCATAAGGTTCTAGATTAAGACTGCCTCAGAAATGTTTGCTTTCCTTTAAATAAATGAAACTAAAAATAGATGCATTATGGGTGTGACTTATGCAAAAAAGTCTTTAGAACACAGATCTGCACTTGGGGAAAAAGTCTTTGACTCTACCTCAAAATATCGCCAGAGCATGTTTTATTATTACGTTTTTTTTTTTAGGATTTGGGGCTTCTACCAAATTTTTTGTATTAACTAACATAGTACTGCTTCTGGTCTTATCAAATAAGAGTTTATACAGTAAGGTTCTCATTCTACAGGGGTTTCAGTCATATTTAAGTTTTCCTTGTCTTTGAAAAATCTCAGTTAAAGAACCATTTTATGTACTATTAAAGTCTGTATATGGATTACAAACTCAACTAACCACAACAGGCTAACTCCTGGTACCAGAACAGACAAACAGGGCAAACAGTCCCTTAGTAAGACGGTGTTTAGATGAGGTTTATGTGTGCTGAACATAACCTAGCAGAAAACACTCTGGGACTTTATATGTTACCTATGGTACACATCATTAATAGGTTAAAGCTTCTTTTTCATTTCTGTGTTTCTGGAATGAATACCACTTCTTTTGTATCTTGCTAAACACCTAACATTATTCTTGCCTTTCTTATATTAGAACTTTAAAAAGTTGTCTAAGAAGGTAGTGTATAATAGTGCAGCCCTGCAAAGGCAAGGATTCCATGGCCCATCTACTGGGTGTCCCATCCTTGACCTCAGCCCTTTCCTGTTCTCAATTCAAGCTTTTGTTTAGCTTCCGGCTGGGAGTGCTGCTTTCCCACCAATCTGGAGCAGGGAAGAACTGCTGCTGTTCATCTATTTCAATTTTTATTTGATTAATTTATTATAAATTTATATTTTTTAAATTTACACCTAAAAAGTATTTGTGGATGATGATGTTTTCCTCCTTCATTTTGAAGGATATTCAGGAGCTCAGATGACACTTAAATAGCCAAGACACAGAGGCCACTTTCAGCAACTAGACTGTCCTTGGGGGAAGTGGGAGGAACTTACCGAAATGCCCCCTACCGTGCTCTGCCCTCCAAGTAAATCTGTACTACAGAACCAATCTCTCCCTCAGGGCTGGAGAACCAACCTCATCCTTTCAGCAGGCGAATGTGACTGAGTACAAAAGCATGGGCATCAGAGCATAAACAGAGCAGTGTCATGTCACATCATGTCACATCGACTTCAGTGGAGCCCCACTGCTGACTGAGTCTAGTCCAGACTGCAGGCTGACATCCGAGTCCACAGACTCCATGACTTCTGTCCACCTTCCAGCTTTCGTCTGGCTACTACCACATACATACACGCTCCAGTAAAACAGGAATTTTTCCTCTCAAATAGGTCCCTTCTTTACCTGAATTGTCTTCTCCACCCTGCTCAAACCAACCTAATCTCTGCTTACTGAAATCCTACCCACCCATCAAGGTTCCAAGTCAAATGTTGCATTTCCTTGAAGCCTTCCTTGATTTCTCTAACCCATAGTCATCTCTCTCCGCTACGAACCCTTAGGGCACTGAGCAAATTCTCTGTCACCTACTATCAGTTTTTACTTTACCTCCGACGTTCCTAGGTTTTACTCAGTTTGCATTTCCTGCTGTACATTGCCCAGTTGGCACCTTGAACACAGAAGGTGTTTAACATCTAAATAGATGTTTTATAGCTTTCAGTTGAATTGTCTTAAGTTCTTGACTCCATGTCCAAGTAGTGCAATGCTAGAGGGGTTTAGGAAATATTTTTAGGAGGTAAAGGTACATAGCTTTGGAATGAAAATATTTTACTATAAACCATGAAATTCTCTGAGCTGAAAAATAATGCTTAAAGTTCAGATAGAATAGTTGATTCCAGAAGGGTTCCTTTATGAATGCTATAAATAGATTCAGTGTTTATTCCAAGGCAATTTTTTTTTTATTGAAGACTGGGAAGAGAATTACTTCTTTTTCCTTGACACTTTTCAATTCTTGTCTTCAATATTTTTGACTAATTAATTTAATTAATTATTAAAGTATCAATAGTCAAAAAATGACTTAAGAAGGTCTATATTTTTTTGGCATTGAGTGGTCAAATACACACTCCTAAAGATTGATACTTCAAATAAATAAGGGGACTGCTCCTTATATATGACATATCTATAATTTATTATTGATACATTCTATAATGATATATCTATTTCCTCCTCACTTTTCTGCCATAGAATTGGGTGGCAGGCAGCAGCTGAACAAGCACTAAAGAACTTTCCCTATTAACTTTATTCTGCTGTTCAGGATGAATTGTGACATTGACAGCATTATGGATCACTCGGCATCCTCCCCCCACCCCCCACCCCCTTTTTTTTTCTAGTACTTTCTTCTCCAGGGACTGGAGGGGCATTTCAAGGTGGGTTCAATGCATTAAAAATGTGTGTGGTCTGACTACAGTTACAGGATGGTATATACTAATGATCTCATTCCAGATTCCAGCTTCATTTTTATCTCTGTGTGTGCAGTGCACTCAGCTAGACCATGATCAGCCAGACACATTCCCATTTTCACTCATCTTGCTTATTTACTGAAGGGTTTCTACGTGTGCCATCCAATCAATGGCTTTCTTGGGTTTGAGGAAGAGTTCCCTTAAATGTGGTCATCAAGTATGGATTTTGAGCATCTGAAAATGAAATGAATGATTTAAAATTGCAAAGGAAACAGAGAAATACTCTCTTAGCTTTGGCATGACAACTGGGCTTTTGTATTAAATGCAAAATTTCTGGTCTTGAGTGATAGCAGGAAATAGTTTAGTTACCTCTGTCCAAAATTCTGCCCCAACAATGATCTGTAAAAGAAGATCCTGTCAAACTCAAATGCTTTTAGACAAATGACAAGAAGTTCTGAATGGTATATAAGAGGTTATCACTATTTCTTTGGCTCAGTTCCTCCTTCATATAAATATGGGCTTGTAAGTCTTAAATCGCTCTCTTTTGGCATCTTGGGTTTCCAGAGCTCTCATATAATATAGAGGGCTTGGTACTTATCCATCTGCCTAAAATTCTCTTCCCACAGAGGCTTGCTCCCTCTTCTCTTTCAGTCTTTGTGCAAATGTTCCCGTCCTTCTCAATGGGAAGTTATAATATATATAGGGTGAAGGAATCATCCAGTTGCAAAGAAAGTATCCATCTTCCTTCCCTGCTTTAATTTTCTCCACAGCACTTATCGCCACTTGAACAGTTATATTTGTTTATAGCCTCTTTCTTTCCCTAAAGCTGCATGAGGGCAATAATTTTTATTTTTTGGCTGCACCTGTGGCATATGGACGTTTCCAGCCAAGGATCAAATCTGAGCTGCAGCTGTGACCTGTGTTACCACAGAGACAAGGCAGATAATTAACCCAAGGTGGCACAGTGGGATCTTCAAGAATTTTTATTATTTAGGTGGGTGCTGTATCTTCAGCGCTTATAACATGCCCAGAACATAGTAAGTACTCAATAAATATTTGCTAGGTGAAGATGAGTGTCCTTGGTCTTTTCCTCCTTTGCTTATTTATCTCGGTCATCTTTCCAAAACATAAATCAGATGATGTTATATTCTCATGCTTACAAAATTTCAATAGCTCCCTGTTACCTACATTTTAATACAATTCCAATGCTTTAGCTTGGCATAGAGAATCCCAATCTACTTCTCCAGTCCTTCATCTTAGCTCTTAACCACTCCACAGTGTCCAAGCTTACCCTATTCCTTACATTGCTACACTTTTGTGCGCAATGTTCTTTTTACTTAAAGTGTCCTCCCCACCTTTCAACCTGGGCAGCTCCTGATCATTCATCAGACTGAGTTGAAATGTGGGCTCCTCTGGGAAGCTTTCTTTGTCAATCCTAGGCAAAGTCAGCCTGTCTGTCATCTGGGTTTCTACTCTTATTATAGTACTAATGACATGGGGTTACACGTATTTATGCATTTGTATTCTTCTACTAAATTGTGATATTGGCCTTTCTCTCCCTTTGTCCTGATCATTAATAAGATGATATATGTAAAGCTTTCCATAGTAGTTAGGACACACTTGGTGCATAATCTCCCTTCCTTCCTTTCTTCCTGACAGACTTCCTTTCTTTCCTCAAAACTGGGTCTGCTCAAGTTATGACATATAAACTCTTCAAATACTGGAAGCATAATAATCTTTGAATCCTAGTGAGTTCTATAGAGATTGATACTTTGCGAGATATTTCATTGGGTTGATGGATGGGTGGGTGGACCACTAGGGTTCCAGGGTCCTTTCCTAAGTCTTCTCTTCCCTGCCCCCACTTTTTACGCTGCTACTTTTGTGCATAACTACCTCATTACTGTTCTTTCTTATATGTGCAATTATCCCCTCATGTGCCCAGTTAGATGATTCCTCATATTTGGGGGATAGATATAATTAATTTCAGATCCAAGTGACCAACATTGGACACCCAAAGTTCTTCTGTAAAAAAGAAAGGTTCTTCTGAGGCAAGGCTGAAAATCTAGACAAAAAAAGTTAAAGGCACTGTGTATAGGTGCCTTCTTCAACTTCTAAATGTATTATTCAGTCCTCAAGGAATAAAAAATGAGCAAAAAAAGTTAGAATTGAATACATTGAAATTGTTTCATACTTGATTCTGAAAAAAAATTAAAAGGACCTGACATAGAATAGAGCGATTTTATCAAGGCAGAGGACACTGTGGAAGAAAGGTCATAGAATGCTGCTGAATAAACAGGGATGGCAATAAATCACGTTAGCAATCAACACACCCAGTGTTCTGTGCCTACCAGCAGTGGCTTGTGTTTGCAAGAAAAGTGTAAATCCCTCATTCAGCACTAAGTTTTTGCAATCCTATGCTGTAAAAATCATTTTTTCCCAAGCCTTTCCAGGGATCAGAATATGACCTGATAAGTAGCCCCATTTTATATTAGTTATTAGTACATAGGATGAGAAAAGCAACAGCTTTCACAGCAGAGGATCAGGTGACAAAAGCCTTCTGTACGGTGGTTTCCACACAGTGAGGCTTATAGTCCTGTGGTCCTGCACTTCCTTTACTCTGGAAATCTCACCTATCACTGCTCGACTCACCCAAGCCAGCTCCTGGATGACTCCTACTCCAATACCGTGAACACTGAAATCATTTCTCTAACCACTGAGTTCTATCTCTCCTCTCCCACCATTTCTCTCTTGCTGAATCCAACTACTTCAGGACCCCAAAGACCTCACCTTGGAAAGACAGTAAAATGTTTTCGTCACTTTTTCTCCAATATTTCCTCCTTTGTCCTCAGAATAATCGAACCGAAGTTTTATTAGAGGACATAGCTGCTTATATTAAAGGCTATGTGCCATGCTTTCCTTGCAACAAGATTTGGCCTTATGACTAAGTTCTGGTCCATTGGATGGGAGTAGAAGTGACATGTGCAATTTCTGGGTTGTTTCCTTAAAAGGAAAGAGTGTGCCATTTTGCTAACTGGAAAATGGACATAGTGGTGAGTTGTTCTGAACCGCGTGAATGAAGGCAAAGCAACATGATAGAGACCTTAGGCCTCTAATAATTTCTCAAAGCAGAGATGCCTACTAGTTCAGCCTGTTATATGAGACAGAAACAAATTTTATTGTGTTTAAGCCACTGTTATTTCTGTCACAGCAGCCAAACCTCTAACTTAACTAGCACAGTCTTGCACAAAGTGATCTGCCCACCAAACATGTTTTTCCATTATTGTTTTACAACTTCTTCTATAACAATCAATGGCTTTCAACTTTGGTTGGGTATTATAATCACCTGGGACTTAAAAAAAGAGTCTTGATGTCCATGGCTTACTAAAGACTAATGATGTCATAATTTCTGGAAGACATTCAAGCATCAAAAATTTTGAGGTTTCCCAGGTGATTTCAAATGTACAATCAAGAATTAGATGGCTTGGATGATCTGCTGGGGTCTTAAGAAGTGAGAGAGTTCATTCCTAGCCCAAAACTGGAAAAAGGAAAAGAAGTAGTGGAAAATAGATCAAAAAGAATGATAACTCCTTATACCTTCTGCTTTAGAACTTGATAGAGCCATTCATTTTCTTGTCTGAATTTTGAAAACTCTCAGTTTACCACACTGTCCATATTTGAATATAAGTAGAAATACATTCCAAAGAATGTTTTGATGACCTTTTTCTTTTCAAATCTTTCTTCTTTTTTTCCTTTTAGGGCCACACCAGCAGCAAATAGAAGTTCCCAGGCTAGGGGTCAAATTGGAGCTACAGCTGCTGGCTTACACAACAGCCACAGCAACATGGGATCCAAATCGCATCTGCAACCTACATGCAGCTCACAGCAATGCCGGATCCGTAACTGACTGAGCAAGGTCAGGGATGGAACCTGCATCCTCGTGGGTACTAGTCAGGTTCGTTAGTGCTGAGCCACAGTGGGAACTCCTATTTTCAAATCTTGATTATTTTCATGACTCTTGACTTCTTTCATGACAATATAGAGTTGAACTACAAAATTAACAGTTTGCAGAAGCCACACAGATAAAAAACAAGGGCCACCACGGGAGATCAGTAACCAAGTATCCCATTGTCAAATAAGAGGAAAGTTTACAACAGGGAGTGACTTAGGTACTTCGGGGAAGTTTTCATTCAATGTTTAAAACAAACAGGTCACATTTCAGTAAGACAGTAGGTCCCTAGATCTAAGAGATTTCTAAACTGGAAGAGAGAGAGAATGGGACTGAAAGAAAGAAAAAAGAATGGAGGGGACAATACTGAGAAAGATGGGGTGGGAGGGAAGGCGAGAGACAGACAGACTGGCAGAGAGAGAGACAGTTACAGCTTTTAAGGGGCCATTAAAGTTCAATTCCCTTGCCACACACCTCTCCCTCTCCCTCCATTCACTCAGCTCCTATAAATGACTTTTCTGATTTACAGGGCAGAGGAGGGGCTATTCATTTCCTGTGTATTATTCCATTACTTACTAATATCTGCAGCCAGACTGAGAGATGGTATAAGCTGAATGGGAAGATGGTAGGGAGAAGTTGTAATTGTATGAATTTATTCTCTCTCTCTCTCTTTTTTTTTTTTTTTTTTTTTGCCAATGGATTCATTTCATCTGATATCTGGTATGACAAAAATGCTGTTATAATTTATTATAACTATAATTGTAATTTATTTACATTGTAAGAGGAAAAAGCAAGCTTTGTAAAATTTTCAGTATCAAAAGAAATAAGCCCTAAGACTGATCACTTTTTAAAATTTAGTAGGGATCCAAAGTCTGAACTAATACACATTGTCATCACCTTTCTTGGCTGTCCTCAGCTAATGTTCCTTCTGAAACTAATGTTCCTTCTTAGAGGATATTCAGTGGAATCAAGAGATGGCATATCTTTGGCTAGATCCAGTGGGAGTTGAAGAGACAGCATTTATAAAAAAGCAATTTATCACAACTTAGATCTAGCTTTAACAAAACAGGGAATGATGTAAAAGCAGCTATCAATGAGATATTACATGAAAAGAGGGCAAATTGCACAGCCCCTTTTTGAGTTAGCAGGTGAGAGTTGGTTCTTAACTGTTTCTGTTTGTATTATCAAAGTCTAGCCTAGGAAACAAAACTTTAAATTAATAGAAAAGGCTGATGGGTTGACAAGAACTCTACACTTTGTAATTAATCACAAAACTCATACTTAGATGGATAAGAACATGATGGTTAAAACACTAAAATAACCATTTCAGAGGATCAGTACTTCACAAGAGAGAAAGCAGCCTGAGTCATAGAGTGGGCATGCTTCAGGGAAGGACAGACACAAATGGCTTTCAGCCTGACATTTTTTTGCTATAATATATAATATTTTATTTGCTGCTTTACTGGACTTTCTTTACTAGAACCTTAAAATTCAGACTCCGGTTTTTAGAATCTCTCTTTTAAAAGTCAAGGACAGGAAGTTCCCATTGTGGCTCAACAGAAACAAACCCAACTAGTATCCATGAGGATGCAGATTTGATCCCTGGCCTCGCTCAGTGGGTTAAGGATCCGGTGTTGCCATGAGCTGTGGTGTAGGTAGTAGATGCGGCTCAAATCTGGCATGGCTCTGGCTAGCGGCTATAGCTCTGATTCGACCCCTAGCATGGTAACTTCCATATGCCACTAAAAAGCAAAAATATAAAAATAAAAAGACGTCAAGGACAGTATTTCTTTTGTATCGGGTCTAGCTCATTAACTAGTTTTATATACACATTTAAAATATCTCAGAGGGATACCACCAGGAAGCTTTCCAACAGCCTTTTTTTTTTTCTTTCTTTCTTTTTGTGCTGCTGCATCTCCAACTTACATCGCAGCTTGTGGCAACTAACCCACTGAGCGAGGCCAGAGATCGAACCTGCATCCTCACAGACACAATGTTGGCATCCCAACCCACTGAGCCACAACAAGAACTCCAATGACAGTCTTTCTCCGCCCTCCTTTGCCCTAAGGATTTTGTTTGGTCACAATGTGCTTAGCCCTAAGAAGTGAATCATGATTGGTCTAAGGCCCTTATAGTATGGCCATAAGCTCTTTTGGTGGATATTTATTTTCTCAGCTTCCCCTATAGTTACTGGCGGTCATGTGACCCAGTTCTGTTCCAATCAAATGTAAGGGGAACTCTTCAGGGGCTTTCTGGGTATTATTTTGCTTTCTGACAGCGGGGATAAGTATTTTTAAAAGATTTTCTTGGGGTGCTCCTATTCTTCCTGTCTGAGATAATTGATTGATGTAAAGAACTGATGCTTGGAAATATACATCTTGTGACTGCCCTAAGCAACAGCCTGATAGACATTGAAGATAATGTCAAAGATGCTGACCCAGAGCCCTACCATAGTTGAGCTACTGAACAAGCTCTGGAATTGCTTATAACTAGACTCTTGTTAAGTTATCAGTATCCTTTTGACATAAACCAGTGTTTGTTAGATCTTCTGACATTCACAACCAAAAACATCCCAACCAATACAGTTCCTTTCTTTTCAGGACATAAGTTCTTAACACTTCATCATGTGATTATAGAAATGATTCTCATTTCATTTTCCCTTTTGATTTATTAGTTCAGTTTTTTTATGTTTTAAATAGTTGGTAACCTTCTCAAGAAAAAAAAAAGTAGACTCTTTCCATGAAGTCAAAAAGTTGTTACTTAAAAATGAAAATAGCCACATGGTAATATTAACCATGACTACTCATAGCATTGCAGTCACTTTCAGTCAGGGTTTCTAACAGACATGGCAAGCATTCTTCATCGGAAAAGGTGGTACTATCACTACAGCAATATTGTTTCCATGTTGATTAAAGGATGTTGTGAATTTGCTATAAACAAGCCACTTTTGACTGGACTTCAACAGTGCAAATTTTACAGTATGTTCACATACATTTGTTCAATTGATTCTGACAGTGATCTAGCAAGGCAGATATTATTTTTAGCTAAGTGTTACGCATAAGGATACCAAGACTGAGGAAAACTAAGCGACTTGCTTCTGCTAATTTAATTTATAACTGGAAGAACTTGGATTTAGATCAAAGCTGATGTTCCTTCCATAATACATGCCATGGAGAACAGTCATAGGACAGCTCCGAGGCTCCTGCTTTCATCCATCAGCTCAAATATTCCCAGATTTCATGATGTATTTTTGGTATATTATGTTAAGCTTTATAGAACTTGAAAATAGATATTATATCTGTCATCCCATAGTAAATTGCTACCCTAATGTAGGTTTGGGCAGAACTGGCTTAAAACGCATTTTGCAAAGTCCTAAAAGGGCACCAGGGTGATATTTGAGGCATTCTCTCTCTCAAGACTACCACAGTCATTTTTCTTACTGACTATTAGTACTTATGTCACATTAGAATTAATATGTTAAGCTGATCCAGGGCAAAGACTCTATATTATTTGCTTTTGTCCAGTTCCGTGCCTGCCACATAGTAGGCACATCATAATGTTCATTAAATCAATAATTATTTAGTTACCTACTCATCCATAGACACAAAAACACTTTCATCTTTTCTCTCTTAAGCACATTAGTCAGTTCTCTCAAAAATTTGCTTTGGAGACCTATTGCTGTATGCAGTTTCAGGAAAGAAACCTAAGTAACAGCAAGGTGAAGTTTTTCACACTTTTATGTCCTTCCTGAACTGGTGGAAATATCCAAAAACAGGAGGAAAGCAATTAGATTTTTTTTCAGTAGCTTCTAGAAATAGGTTATCCATCTTCCATTGGAAACTGTCGCCTTTCTAATCACTTTTCTCCTCATGTTGGGTTAGTTTAGAAACATTATGGCCAGAGTTTAGTGCACACCTTTGGTTTTTAATATTGCAACCACATCACCACAGGTAGTGAAGGAAAACAGCTGTGCTGAGGAAAGCTATACATCTATTAGAGTGTGTCAAAAGAATGAAATTATAGCTCAGAAAAATCTTAATTTTCTGTGAAAGTTAAAAAAATTTTAAGAGAAATCCATGCTCCTGATATTTTTGAAACGCGCTTCCATTTTCACGGATCTTAATTCTCTAATAAAGGAAAGATGTTCATAACTGGAATCCCAAATGTTTGTGAATTATCACTATGCAAACTGAGTTTGTTCTAAGGGGGAAAACAACCACTTTAAGAAATATTCATGCTTGAATTTTTTTTCTAACTGTGTTCAAATTTATTTCGGTAATCAAATATATTTTAGGATTAAGGAAGGATGAAACGATCAATGAAAAATTTCAGGCACTAAATAGTCTGAATTAACCTTGAAAATACCGGTTAACTAGAAATCCAGAAAGCCCACAAAAATTAAATATAGGCCATTTCATGACCCTAGGAAAACATGGCCACAGTCACCATAATATTAGAAAGGGAACTCTTACCATTAATTATAAAAAGCAAAAGAACTTAGGAAAATGTGCGCTGTTTTTTTATCTGATATCAGCATTTGTATTCCCTGGGAATACAAATTCTTGAGATGGAATAGAGCTGTGAAAATAAATTTCCTGCTATTTAAGAGTATGAATCTGATAGGTTTCTAGTCGTTTGTACATAACAACACTTCAGGCTTCTACCAGGTGAGTGCTGAGTAGTTTGTAGAAACCTAAACTTAGCTGTTTTTTTCCTTTTTTCTTTCTTCTTCTTCTTTTTTTTTTTTTCATCTTATGGCCTCTATTTTATTTCTCTTCATTTTGAAATAGCTAGGTAGTATGCCGGCAAAATCAAGGAGAACGCTGCTGATTGTGAAGATAGCAACAGGGAGGATTTTATCCAGGTTGAACTGCATCTTTATCTGTAGAAATATTTTTTATGTAATTACTTAACCAATTTAAACAAAAATATATGACATGCATGTCATTTAGAACTTCATACTAAAATTGAGTATTAGTACTCAATTAGCTACACAGAAAAAATTCAGTCATCATTTGGATAAATAATGCCTGCTTACAATTTTTAAAAATGTACATGCTCTTAACACTAGAATCCTTCTTTCTAGTTCAGATTTGTAGGTAGAACCACAATATGTGAAACCACTCAAAAGCAGTGGATTCTAGCTGAAGAAAGTGAGAAACACTCTACTAAGGTAGTCCTAACATGCCTTTTGAGACCCCTCAATGCCCCCAGGCAGACAGCATGGAAATCATTGGGAATGCAGCTTGACCTTGAAACCAAGCTCTAGATCCAGCTCAGTCACCAGAGCTGTATGACTTTTGAGAAGTAATTTTGCCCCTTTGAGCCTCAGTTTCCTCACTAATAGACTGAATGATCACTAAGAGTCCAAATATTTTACTCGGATTTCTAAATATAACTAGTCACACTGAGACTTAGCAAAGAAATCTATCAAGGGTGAAATATGAAAAAAGGCACTCATGGTTTTACATTAGCATTAAAAGCATGTTGTTTTGAAATATGATATACTCATTTACTCTTGAAAAATACAATAAAAACCCATTCAAACCCTCAGGGTCACATTTCTTGATCTATAATCATTGTATTCCATCTCCAACTTAAACCATAGCACATTACTACACATCAGAGGAAATATTTGTTACCTCACATATCTGCAGCCCTCAATATTTTAAGTTCTTTAAGATTACATATGCAAGTGTCTCATTCTCACCTGGGCAAGTTGCCATTATTACTCTATGTGAATAATCTATGAATTGGTCAGTAGTATTAGCTTGGTTAGGTTAAAAGATAGTTAAATACACATTTTTTTTTTTCTAGAATGTGTACACTTATCTATAGCATTCTACTTACAGCATTTTTTTTTTTTTTTTTTTTTTTTTTTGTCTTTTGCCTTTTGTCTTTTTAGGGCCACACCTGCGGTATATGGAGGTTCCCAGGTTAGGGGTCTAATAGGAGCTGTTGCTGCTGGTCGACGCCAGAGCCACAGCAACACCAGGTCCGAGCCTCGTCTGCAACCTACACTGCAGCTCATGGCAACACTGGATCCTTAACTGACTGAGCAAGGCCAGGGATCGAACCTGAAACCTCATGGTTCCTAGTTGAATTCATTTCCACTGCGCCTTGATAGGAACTCCACCTTATAGCATTCTTCACAAGTTCATTTTTTTTGGTTTGTTTCCCCACACAGCTATTGTATATTTTGCAAGTATGTTGTGCAGAATTTGCATGTAAATAAGTATTCAAGTATAACTGGTGTAATTAAAAATGTTATGGATGGGAGTTCCTGTCATGGAGCAGTGGAAATGAATCTGACTAACATCCATGAGGATGAAGGTTTGATCCCTGGCCTCACTCAGTGGGTTAAGGATCTGGCGTTGCCATGAGCTGTGGTGTAGGTTGCAGATACAACTCGTATCTGGCCTTGCTTTGGCTGTGGCATAGTCCAGCAGCTATAGTTCTGATTTGACCCCTAGCCTGGGAACCTCCATATGCAATGGTTTGGCCCTAAAAAGACAGAAAAAAAAAAAAAAGAGAGAAAAGAAATGCTGTAGATGTTGAGGAAGTTGTACGGGCAATGCTGAAGTGACTGCCCAAGCTGGGCAAAAAATAAATATAATTATAAGGGGAGTTCCCGTCGTGGCGCAGTGGTTAACGAATCCGACTAGGAACCATGAGGTTGCGGGTTCGGTCCCTGCCCTTGCTCAGTGGGTTAACGATCCGGCGTTGCCGTGAGCTGTGGTGTAGGTTGCAGACGCGGCTCGGATCCCGCGTTGCTGTGGCTCTGGCGTAGGCCAGTGGCTACAGCTCCGATTAGACCCCTAGCCTGGGAACCTCCATATGCCGCGGGAGCGGCCCAAAGAAATAGCAAAAAGACAAAAAAAAAAAAAAAAAAAAAAAATAAATATAATTATAAGGAATTGGTGGACTAGATGGGGAGGAAGGAAAATGTCAAGAGATTTTACATCCAGGTGTTGTTCAAGGGCAACGAGAACTGTGGAAGTAGAGTTCCTGTTGTGGCTCAGCAAGTTAAGAACCCGACTAGTATCCACGAGGACTCGGGTTTAATCCCTGGCCTCAGTAAGTGGGTTAAGGGTCCAGCATTGCCATGAGCTATGGTGTAGGCCGGCAGCCTCAGCTCCAGTTCGACCCCTCACCTGGAACCTCCATATGCAGTGGGTGTGGCCCTAAAAAGACCAAAAAAAAAAGTTGGAAAGAATGGTCAAAGAGGAGAAAACCAGATGTGTACATCTCAGGGGCAGAGAAGAGCTGAGCTGTGAGTTCCAGGTATAGACACACAGGTGCATTGTTGAAGGACAGTGAAGGAAATGATGTTTGAAGCCAAGCGAAGGTGAATGCTATAAACTGGGTATCTCTATCTCTCTCCCAAACAGTTATGTTGAGATCCTAATGCCCAATGTCATAGTGTTAGGAGGTGGGGTCTTTGGAAGATGAGTAGGTCCTAAGGGCCTTAGGTATTGAATGAGATTAGTTTTCTCATAAAAGACACCTGAGAGACATCCCTGCCCTTCCCTCCGGTAAGGATACAGCAAAGGCTCCAGCTAAGAGCCAGGAAGAGAGTTCATCAGGCCATACACATGTTGGCATCTGATCTTGGACTTCCCAGCCTCCAGAGCTGTGAGAAAGAAATTTTTGGAGTTCCCCATCGTGGCACAGTGGAAAAAAATCTGACTAGGAACCATGAGGTTGCAGGTTCGATCCCTGGCCTCGCTCAGTGGGTTAAGGATCCGGGGTTGCCATGAGCTGCGGTGTAGGTCACAGACGCGGCTTGGATCTGGTGTTGCTGTGGCTGTGGTATAGGCCAGCAGCTACAGCTCCTATTAGACCCCTAGCCTAGGAACATCCATATGTTGGCCCTAAAAAAAAAGAAAAGGAAAGACGTTTTTGTTATTTATAAACTGCTCAGTCTGTGGTATTTTGTTAGAGCAGAACAAACTGACTAAGATGGCGAGGACGTTGTCGATCATCAGATAGGACCTAAAATGGCTGAGGCAGAACTTCAGAGAGTCCACACATGAACACGTCATCTCCCGTGATTAGTCCCACGTTACTTAGGTGATGTGTTCAAGCACCATCCAGATGGCCACCAACAGGATGGGAATCCCACGTCGTGTGGGGTTGATGCAATAATTTCCATAATTTCTTATTCCTAAAATTCTGTTACTTCCACCAGGAAAAAATATTAAAGTTAATTTGCTCTTGCACAAGGCATAAGTATTTATAATTAGGAGTCACAATGATTTGGGCTGTATTTGGTAGTGAACTACAGATATGAGTGAACTTTTAAAATGGTAGCATTTTAAAGACCTTAAAGTCCTATTTCTTCCTTACCCAAAGGAGAAAACTGAGTCCCAGGAGATGAATGTGATTTGCTTAAGGTTTTGAAACAAGTTTGACTACTCTGGACTTTTGATGAATCTCTTTTTTCCACCACTATACTGTGCTGCTTTTAAGCCATTTGAATTTTGTGCTGATCTGCGAATTGAAGGTAATAGATGCCATTAGCGGGCCAGATCTCTGTGAACAAAGGGAACTGTAGATTTGAAACAATTGTGCAGATAATTCTGTTTCCTCAGATGCTAAAAATGTTTTAATAAAAATATCTAGATAATTGAAACCTGGCCATTTTATTTTTTAAGTATTTTTAAAATGATTACCTTATTCACAATTTCACTTTACTAAATGCTCAATAAATGGAGATTTTGGTCTCATCTCTATGAAGTTCCCATAATAAATTATTCACTTGAGAAGTGTACAAAAAAAGAGAAAAGTGACCAAAGCACACATCACCAATAATGAAAGTACTTTCTCATGCTCTTCACTGAGAAGGAAACATCTCTTATGTAGTATTCTTCCCCAAAATGCTTAACCTGAATTCAACAGTCAAATGTATCTTGTGGGACATTTTACAAAATGATGGGTCTGGATTTTTCAGAAATATCAATGTCATGAAAGTTTTTTAAGAAGTTTTAGATAAAAGAGGGTGAAAGAGATATAACAAAAAAAATGCCGTGCAAGATTCTTGATAAGATCCAAGTGAGCAAAAAGCTGGATCAGACTTGGGACAATCAGAGAAATTCAAATGTAGACTATAGATAATGTCATTGTATTAATGCTAAATTCCTTGAGTATGACAATGATATTGCGGCTATGTAGGAGAATGTTCTTTTCTAATGAGATACGTGCTGGAGGATGAAAGGGGTAACAAGGTGATGTCTGCAGCTTATTTGCAGATGGTTCAGCCATAGTAAAGTGTGGCATGTTCATGTTAGCGAGAGGTAAAAGGCAAGAAGGGAGCGAGCATATATAGCAAAATGTTAATAATTGGTGAATCTAAGTGGAAGGTATAATGAGTTTTCATTGGACTTAAAATTTTTCAAAATAAAAAGTTAGGGGGAAAGTTGAAAGTTCTGTGAGTTATTTGCCTCCATACAAAATATACAGTAGGAAATGAATAACATGGGAACCTTATTCTCTGTCCCGTAAATTGCTTGCCCTAGGCAACCATCTATTTACAAGGCTCTAATGAAGCACTTTATAACACTTGAATAAAATGCTAAATAAATGACAGATCTAGTTGTATGCATTTCCTGAGGAAGTACCTCTCCAGTTATTTAGGAATTCCACTTTAGTAACTAGACATTTTATAAATGATGTACATGAGATAATCTCAGTTCTAGAATTGCAGAACGCCAGGGGTCCTTAGCCACAGCATATCAGAGGCAATGAATGTGGCCTTTTCTTTCCTTTTTCAAAATTCCACCATACCCAAGTACATCTAAACTTAGCATTTAGCACATATCCCCCCCTCCCCTAAACTGTAGAGTTTTCCTCCCTCTAACTAGAGAAAGAGTAATCCAGCAGCTAGTGTACAGTGCTGTGTGTGTGTGTGTCCATCCTAGGCAAAGGAAAGGTTTCTAATACACTTGGTGTGTAGCAGGGCTTAAGAGTTGACTAGGGAGATATCCCAGAGAATGTGATATCTGTTGAGCTAGTGGAAGGTGGAGAGGGTAAAAGGATTTGCAAAAAGGGGTAGCGGAATGAACAAAAGCAGCTGCTGGCTAATGAGTTTACTCAAAATATAAAACAAGATTTCATGTGCCCAGAATGTCTGTGGGCTTTTCTCCCCTCATCTCATAATTCCTGTTGTTTTGCCTTTGTTTGTTGACAACAATCTAATGACTGTTTGCCTCATATATGAGTCAAATATTTCTGTGCAGATAACTAAATATTTCTGAGTTATTCTTTGACAAGAATTATCATGATTGGCTTAGAATAGACAAATCAAGACTCATCATTTGGAGCTGGGACAGAGACCGATGCCAGTTTTCCCTCAAGCACATATCTTTACAGAATCATGTGGATACCTGAGCAAAACTGGAATTCTCTTAGCAGAGAAGAAGGCAAAGAGAATGTTTGTCAGGCAGGTGGCCATCAGCATCTTTTATAAGGAGAGAATCTACTCAAGGTGTTAGGTCATCAAGTGAGGTGAAGGTTAGAAGGCAAAAATGTACTCATGCCTGTGGGCTTGCACCTCTGGGAGGTGAGGTAGTATAAAGTTAGATAGAGAATATAGCAGGGAAAGCAGATTTGGGAGTAAGAGAGTAAATTCTGTTTTTATGAAGTTGAATTTGAGATGCCTTTGCAATGTCAAGGTATAACTACACAGCAAATATTTTAAGTTCTAGGTTCAGCTGTGGATTGGATATGTAGATTTGAGTGTCATCAGCATATAGCAAAATTGAAAGCCATGGAGTAGTTAGATCATCTAAGGTGAATATAACATGAGAAAAGCCAGTGGACAGAAGAGGAACCCATAAGGGAGATAGAGAGCAGTGGTTTTAGGGGGACTGGGAGAGAGCAATTTCATCTCAGAACCTAGACAGAAAGCTTGAGAAGTGAAGCGATAGACATTGTCAAAAATAAAACAGAGGTCCATTGACCTGTGGTCTAAATATATCTTTGACGGTAATGCTTCTAAAGTCTTAGGAATGTTTTTATTTGGCTCACACTGGGTCAAACACCTACTTCTGAACCAATGTCCAAGAGGATATGGCCATCCACTCAAACCACAGACATAAGAATAGTGAATGGCACAGAGAGGAGGAGAGGTGGTGGGGGTCACCAGAATAAAAGGGGAATGGATGCTGAGCAATCAACAAGAAATGTTCACTGCCAAGGTCATTTGCTGATGGCAAGTATACTGGGAGCTAAGTAGGAGACTTAAGAAGTGTAGAGATTTGGAACAGTCCTTAAAAAATATATGGGAGCTCAACATGGCCAAGTAAGAATGACAAGTAGAAACACTAAGAATTCACCTGAGGTTGTCTAAGTTAGCGCAGGCAAGAATTCATCTACCAGTGCTTGACTATACAGGGATAAGTAAAAACAATAATACTATGTATATGTGAGGAATTGTTTTATTTTTTATTTATTTATTTTTTTGGAATTGTTTTTAAGAGTGCATATTCTGATTTATTTAATCCTCATACCAGCTCCATGAGAGTGATGTAAGGATCAAATTGTGTATGAGTAGAGGAGGTTGATCATGGCATTGAGATTTCGTTGATGGATGCAATGAAAGTAGAGGGCTATGAGGGGATCAAGCCCCTGTGAAAGCTAAGGATGGAAGTGGAGGTGAAGGGAGGCCAGTAAATGGAGAGTGAAAGAAATTGAGGCTCTGAGGGTCTCTCTCTGAGGCTGACTGGGGTTGGGAGTGAGACTTGGAAGGAGAGAGAGTTGTACCCAGAAAGGAGGATGTTGGAATCTGAGATTTTAGGAGGGTTTCAGATTCATTTCTGCCAAATTTCTATTCTTAATTCTAATACCCCAAAACACAGTTTTAAAAGTCATCAGACCAGAGTCTCTGGTTGAGTTCCAGCTTTAGGTGAGTAATCTCCAGCAAGGAATTTACCTTTTCTGAGGCCTCTATTTCGCCAGCTATAAACTAGAGATGATAAATGCTTATCTCAGAAATTGTGTAAAAATCAGGTGAAATGATGAACATAAGGCACCTGCATTATACTGTATCTGTTATGTAGTAGATCCTCAATCTACTACATGCAGTCACTACCACTCTTACATTATTATCATCATTATAAGTAGCTTATACATAGTTAAGAGAAGCTTTAAAGAAACCATGAGGGCAATCCTCAGTGTCTCATTCATCACGTATCCTTAAGACTTAGCACAACATTTGGCACACAGGAGGGACTCAGTGAATGGACGTGGGACTCAAGTTATCTGGTGCTTATCATTTCAGGGGTCACCTACCTCTAATGTCTTTGGGGAAAAATAATTTTTCTAATATCATTAAACAAGTATTTATTGAGACCCATTGTGCATCTGGCACTGTTCTAGGAAGTAGGGATATAATGGTACAAAAAACAGCTCTCATGGAGCTTCCAGTCACAGGGGAAGCAGATATTAAAGAGATAATCTTACAAATAAATGTAAAATTTTGACTATGATATGTGCTACTAAGGAGAGGCAATCAGGAGAAGACTGACCTAGTCTGCAAGTTGAGGAAAGTTTCTCTCTATAAATGATAATTGAATTGAGAATGAGAAAGAGTTAATTTGACAAAAAGGGAATGGAAGAACTTCCTAGGCAAAAGGAATAGCATATGCAGTCTCTGTAAGAAGGGGCACATCAAGAATAAGATCTGTATGGTTGAAGCAGAGAGACACAGTGTCTTTTGCTGGATACTGCTGGATAGGAAGGTGGAGGCAATGGAAGCAAGGCCCAGAATCTCCAGTCATTCTACCACTGATAGAGCGAACTATACATGGAACTACAGGACACCATCTTTCCTTCTTTTTTTTTTTTTTTTTTTTTTTGACCATGCCCAAGGCATGAGGAAGTTCCCAGACCAGGGATGGAACCCACACCAGAGCAGTAACCTAAGCCACAGCAGTGATAACTCCAGATCCTTAACTGCTACGTCACCAAGGAACTCCTAGGATACCATTTTTCTTGACAAGGTGCTGGTCTTACCAAAGAGAAATGAAGAAAAGGCTTTACTTCACTCTCTCTCTTAATTTTCCACTTATCACTAGTCCAAGACTGCTGTGAAGAGTAGAATTTTTACAGAAAGTTTTGGACTAAGAGAGGGGGAAATAAGGCATAGTTCAGAATAAAGGAGCAACTGAAAATTAAATAATGGATGCTCTTGCTCTTAAACTGTTCCGAAGTCATCTTTTACTCCAAACTCAGCTAAGATGCTAAAATAAGGCCATCCACTCTCTACCCCTAGCAACACAATCGCAGCTATCATTCCCGCTGGTGTTCATTCTGTTTAACCTGCCCAAGGTCAGGATCTTAAGCATGACTTCCACCACTACAGATGAAAGCAGAAAGCATGCACATGCCTGAAGGCGGGTTCATTTCTTCATTATTTCTTACATCGCAATGAATGACCAAGAACTCCTAGATCAGCCCACTGAAAACCAGTCAGTCGACTTTATCCAACCAAATTCCCTTTGATTAAAAAAGCCTGCACCATTTAAAACTTTTCATTCATTTAATACACATTTATATAGCCCTTAAAATGTGCTATCAACTTTGTTGGTTGGCTGACATACACAGAGTTGCATAAACCATGGTCTTTGACCTGGAAGGGTTCACAGGACAAATAATTTCGATGCAGTATCTTGTGATAGTGCTATAACTGAGGTGTGACTGCATTTTGCCGGAGCAGAGAGAGTAATTCTCCCTGGAGAAGTGGGATAGAGGGATTTCACACAGAAGGTAAAGATGGGGCCTTGAGGAACAAATTGGGCATTTCCAGAGGAAGAGAGAAGAGATGTATATTTTGGCACAGAAAGCAACATGTGGGAAGACATGTTGGAAAGTGTTACAAAGTCTGTCAGGGGAGACAAACCAGGTGAGGTAGACAAATTTTATAGCCTTAATAAAGCAATGATGTAACCAAATCGATTTGTTAAAATGGATTTCAAAGCTCTGGAGATGCCATGTGACATCATAGCTGCTTTAAGAAATTTTCCTTAGTCCTTATATATATTAGTCAAGAAAAATTCAGCCAGTCATCTTCTGTGTTTATAAATTATTTTTAGACTTCATCTAGATTGGCATTAGATAAATCAGCAATAGATTTCAAGCCTTGTGGTTTGTTCACCTCTCACTTATCATGGTCCCAAATCAGAGACCAGGAAATAACTTTCTTATCCAAAACAAGGATGAAGTAGGTATGCAGGCCTAATAAAAATGTAACCATGAAGCTGATTCAGAAAATCCAGTCAATTACTGGTTATCTCTATGTGGATTATCCACTGTTTGGTTTACTCCATTACTTTGTAATAAGAGCAACCATTTATTGAGTGATGATTGCGTAGGGAGCTTTACTTCTGTTATTATCTACCCCTCACACCTTCTTAAAGTAGATTTTGTCCCTGTGGTAGCCAGAAAAAAACGACATTTTACAGAGATTAAGTAGCTTCCCCAGGACAGAGTGACTAGGAGCAGGGACTACAATGCCCCAAGCTCGTGTCTGAAACCTGGCTCTGTCACTTACCTTGACCTTAGAAGTTGTCTGACCTCTCTATAGTCAAGTTCCCCATCTATAAAGTGGGAATATTGTATCTAAGCACTGAGAAAAGTGGGTAGCATAATTTTTTGCTGCTATGATTATTAATGGCCAGAATAGAACCTCTCAGAAAGCCTCTCTGCCAATTATTGACCAATGTAAAATTTGCCCTGGATGAAGGCAACTAGGAAGGGAAGATGTTCTGCAAAACAATCACAGTGCTTTCAAAAATAGCAGAGCAGTGACTTCAGATGAAATCTTTACTTGCTTTCATGATGTGGGATAATAGAAGAATGGCATTATCAAGCTGTATGGCTGTAGCTCTCAAAATTCAGCATATATAAAAATTACTTGTGAAACTTGTTGAAACTTCAAGTTCCTGAACACACTCTTCCCCTCCTACGTAGGATTATGGCTAAGGAGGTCTGAGTGACTAGTGAGTTTTAATGTAATGTCAACTTGGAAAAAAAAATTGTCTATCTGGTTTTTTTGTTTTGTTTTGTTTTGTTTTGCTAATTATATGAGCCACCAGCTGCAGTCCCCTACTGTTAATCTGAAGCCCATTTGGATTTCTGCAAACCCAAAGCTTCATTCTCTTTCTTGTTCTCTTGGCTCCAATACAATGCCTGGATTCTCCAGGGTCCAGAATTTAATAAAACTCAGAACTATTTTGCCTTCCTCTAAGTGCAAGGAAGTGGGTCTGACTTATCAACTTTTAGCTTTTAAAAAAATAGCTGCAATAATTTAACATATCAAAAATTTGAATCTACTATAGCAACAAGAGGAAGATTGATCATATTCTTCCGTTTTTCTTTTTCTTACAAATAGGGTAAGCATTACTAAATAGGAGAAATGAAATGAGGCTAAGAAAATTTTGCTCTTCACCTTACCCTCTCAAAAAATCTTTCTTGAGATAAATCTGGGGCAAGCAAGTTCTAACATCTTACAGAAATTATATAAAGCATCATAACTCACTCTCAGAGGACATTCTAGAGCTCAGACAAAGCTGGCCTGGGAATCCTGCTGATGAAGGGTTTCTCCCCAGGTGGATATATGCCCCTGTGCCTTCCTGTGCTGTGTTCTGTGCTCTGCACCCACCTTGGTTTCTCCACCTCACCTCTAACCAGCCCCCTAGGCAGGAGGAAACCTCAAATCCCCTCTTCCTTCGGTTGCCTCTGACAACTGGAAACTCTAGGCCAAGAGAGACAGCCTCCTGGGCAGCCTGTTTTTTTCTCTTCCCCAATCTGTTCAACTCAGTTTCCTGCCGGCAGGAGTGTTCTTTTTGTGCCAGCTTTAAACCGCTGAGTGCCCTGGGCATGGGCCCGGGCTCTGGAGCTGCGCCCAGTGCTTGGCCCAGTGGTTGGCCTACTGCCCAGGAGTTGTCAAGTGTCTGCACCGGGTGTCTGTCCCTTCAGCTGCCTGTCCTCCCATCTCCCCCTCGGAACAGTGGGATGAGAAACATCCATCCTTGTCATTTTTCCAACCCTAACCAAAAGCTTCTTCATGCCCTTGTTAAGGCAATGGGCCCAGTGTGGTTGCAAGCCCTGGCTAAATGAGGAGGGAGGGTACTGGGACTTTTGAAAGCATTTAAGGATTCCTTCAGAGCCCTCTAGTGATGATAAAACATTTTAAAGGGTCTTTGGGCCCTGAGCTGTGGATTCTTCAGAAACCAGAACCTGGATGCAACCTCAGGCCTCTTCTAGAACGTCTCCATCCTTCAGATCCTTTGGTTAAATATAGCCTTTCGGAAGAAGAGGTGGTGGTGGTGGTGGTGGTGAGGGAAACCTTGCTAATTTTAGCCTTAAAGAGCTGGTATGTGAGGCTACACCTGTCAAACTGTACCCCTAGGATGTCATACAGCCATTAAACAGCTGTCTGTCTTTCAGGCCCTCCAAACCAGCCCAGTGGGGCACACTGCAGGGGGATGGCTTAGAGGCAGAGGAGAGTCAAGTGTGTGGGATGGAGACAGAAGCACTGACTTGGAAAAGAGACTGACACAGACCAGAATTAAGGCTGGAGGACCCTGCTACATCAGAATTCCCACACCAGGTTCCTCAGCACAGAGGTGTAGGCCATATTTAAATCTCCGAAGTTGGATGGGTTCAGAAAATTGTAGAAAAGTAAACATACTGTTTAGTCACGAGGTGGGTGGTCATCACATATGTTACATATCTAAAAATTTAAGTCAGAACAACTTGAACCTTTCCACATCTAATTCCCACTAGCAGTTCTGAGCTGGGTTAGTACTGTTTATTAACAAAACCAAGGCTTCTTCTTTCCCCCTAAAAGAAGGCATTTAACCCTTCAATATAAATCTATATTTTAAAAAAAGTTTTGTTTCCAAAATCATACACAGGAGAGTCAGATTTTTTTCTAATTCAGGATTCTTTGTTTCCATTTGTAAACAGAAAGAGATGCCCAGTCTGGGTTTTAGAAAGCAAATTAAGTTTGCAGCATGGCCAATTAGAAAAATCTTATTTGTACCTTCATATACAGCAAATTTGGGGGGAAAAAAAGGACTGGTGGACCAAAAAACATATTGAATGCTAAATGTAATTGCCATGATGACTCTGACTAAAGCCACAATCAAAAGATATTCTAAACTTTAAACCCACAGTTTAGTTGATAGCTTCTTTTCCACATCTACTCATTATACAGCAAGTCATAGAGTAAACGGTCATTTAGAGCATTATTTATCAAATTCCCATGTTCACAATGAACTGGAGCTACTTTCCACATTCCACTTTTAAAAAGTCACTAAAAATTCTTTGGGTCACAGGAGTAATATTAAACATCCTGCCATGGATAATGGTAAGTGAAATTGCAATCCATGGTCCTGGGTGTAAAGATTAGCTTCACTCCAAAGCATTTCCAAATCAAATAACTTCAAATGATAAACTTAAAAAAAAAATACTCCTTATGGACAAAGAAATTTCATAACTTTAGGAAAATATGCACTTTTATGCAATATTAAAGTGTTAGAAATATTTTTTATCCATAAAACCCACAATTATTATCAAGGGTTTACTAACCCAGTTAGGATTTTAGAATCTTTTCTGTCAAGCTTAACATGCTATACTTTTTGGCTAAACAAATAAACTCATTATAATATCAACACATAATTTTTTACAGCAGCAGCAGCAGCACTTCTAAACATGTAAAAACATGTCACAGATTATAAAACAGTGATTGATTTCAAGTGCAGTCAAAGTAATCTCAGATTAAAACTGGCATCAAGTTGTAATAAGCATATTCACCTACCAAACAGCACTAGAGATTGGACTGGTCATTAAAAATAAAGGAAACCAAGGAGGACACCAGAGTATAGTATTGTGCGTGCATTTTTTTAATACACATACACACACACATTTATATATAATATATACAAAATTATATATATATATGTGTGTGTGTTTTCTTTTTAAGAGACGGAAAATCCCAACCAGCCCTATAGGAAGCAGGAACATCTCTCCCTCTTTCTCTCTCAGAACTGCTTTCATTTTGACCCAAATTTGCTGGCTTACTTGAAATGATTTTACCTTTCTCATTAGAAATTCATTTGAAGTAAAACTGTAGAATCTTGAAATTTAGAGCATCAAAAATTATTTATCTTAAGGGAATGGATTTTGCCATTAATTAATTTTATACACTATTTCTCTTCTTTTGTCATTCATTTGGTGTTAAGTTTTGCCAATTTAGTTTAATGCCAACCTGCCTGGGAAACCTACCTTTGCAGGCAGATGTCCAGATCAAAAAATAGCCTATTTTCATAGGAGAGATATATGCAAACATTTACACATCACACAAAATAAGGTTGAAATGGGTGGGGCCACTTGATTGACATCCATTTGTCACTCTCATTGGAAAATTTCATGGGCAGCTTCCAATATGCTTAGACAAATTTAGATGAATGGAGACTCTGACTAATGATGCCATTATCCATATACCAAATATAAATGAAGGCCTAAAATCCTGAGTCATTCATGTGAGCCGCTAAAATGACAGAGGAGGGAAACTTAGAAAAATGAAAACAAAATGTCTTGAGGTGGCAAATTAATAAAAAGAAATAACATTCACATATGTAAAAAGAAACATGCTTAGTTTGGGCGAGGAGATCCAGTAAAGTCCAGAAAACAGGGCCAAATCTTATGAATTGCAAAAATTGCATTATGTACAATCTTTTTAGCAATAAAATTATTTTAACCATCAATAACTAAGGGTTGTTATTTTAGGAGAATGAAGTCAATACATTTGTTTTCCTGAGGCGGGCAGGGGCAGTATTGTGCTATTCATGAACTTCATTAATATTCATTAATTTTTAAAGCAGTTTGGTTAGCTTTGGCCATTATCAGATATTTTGCTTTTAAATAAAAAATAATTCCAAGAACTTCATTATTTAAAAATGTAATTAGCATGAAATTTAAAACCTACATTTTCTCTAGCAGACATTGTTCATTGGAGGGTGTATATTTTTCAGAAGGTCCTGTTTTAATTGAATTCCTGGGGTAAAATTCTAAAAATCATAGTGACTAAAATAACCTAAATGTAACCAAAAGTAAGCTGAAAATACTTTTTTTAAATGTTGGAATTAATTTCCACTTTAAAGAGTACCATAGTTGACCCAATTAGCTCTGCAAACGAATTCTGTTGTTTGACATTCTTTAGCATTTCGCTGTAGACTATTTTCACCCGTCCACTACCTTAGATCCCCAAAGAGTCCAGCACACATTTAGTGATATTTACCTTATGAAGTAACTAAATCCAGATGAGCATAGAGCTCACATCACTGTAAAAAGAAATTGTTTCCTCATGCTTGCCGCTCCCATTCAGGGACTAGAAACTGCAAACTGAAAATTATCCTTGTGCAACTAGGAAATTGTGGACAGAAATGCAAAATAGTTTTATTTGTATATAAGCCCAGCCATAGAAACCATACAAAACCTTGCTCTGCAAAAGTCCACCAGCCTTTGTAAATCAGGCTTTTTACACCATGACAGATTAACAACCAGGGCAAAAAATTCATGCACGTGGAGTTGGAAATGGAATCCTCCACATGTCCTTCTTGATTCATGTCCACACTGAGGTACAATAATGTTGAGTAGTATTTTGTGGGTTATAAGAAAATAAATAAATAAAAATGAAAGTACCACCCAAAGAAAAGAAGTCTGAATAATTCAGGGAGATTTTTGAGGCATGGCCAACAGGAAAATTCACTGTAGAGAATGACTAAACTTTCAGGAAAGCACACTTCTTTGTGTGTTTTTATTTATTTATTTATTTATTTATTTATTTTTAGGACTGCCTGCTCTAAACTATATTTGAATCCGTTTGATTTGCATTTGTCAAAAGTAACTTACAGTGCCAGAGAAACACCTCAGTTACATTTTCTTTAGATTTTATTTTTAGCTTTGTGTTTTATTTTGTGTTTAAGATAGGCTAGCCCCTTGGGACTAGCACAATTTTCCTGTTTATGGTAGTTTGAAAAATAGGAGAAAGTGTCTTGCTTTTTGTTACCAAAGATTCATGACTGTAGTTATAATTTTCTAAAAACAGTTAATAACAGCCTACCAACAAGAAGAGTAAATCCTGTACCTGGCTCCCTAAAAGGATTAAATCAGCCTCCCCACCATAACATAGTGGGATAATGGGCAATATTCTCTGCAGAGATAGTTATTTACTCTATAACTTATTTTTGAAGAATATAGAAAAAAAATTTGCTGCATCCACAAGTGGATTTCCAGTCCAAGAGAGATTTGGGGCTGCCCATTTTAGGGACACTGAACCCTTTCAGCTGCCCAAATCTGACCAGACATTACACAGGGGATACTTGCAACCCTCTCTCTCTGATCTCCAGGGTCTGAATGCAGTAAGTGGCCTCCCAAACAAGAGAGAAAAGTTAGTATCAGCGTCTGAGTTCCAACTCCTCCACAAAAACCTGTGGCCCTCAAGTGCCACCAAATCCTGAATGCCTACGTCACAACTCAGCAAGTCAGGCCTTGTCCTCTCCAGTTTGAGAAGGATTAAAGGTGCCCAGATAAAACTACGGAATGGAAAGGGTTAATCAGAATCCTCCTCTTCCTCCTCCTCCCTCCGCCCTCCTCCCCCGCCCCCCCGCAGAGCCAGAGTATCTCAGCAGGGAAGCGACTGGAAACCACAAACACCCAAGCTGGGTAGCAGCAACTCTGAACCTGCAGACTTGGCTCAGGGAAAGGAGTCGGTTTAGACGAAATGGTTTTATCAAGGTATCTGAACAGACCCATCAGAGACAGAAAAGGTGGTGCGCCCCTGCCCTCATATCGCAGGAATTTCTTTTATGTTGCAGTCGAAGCCTCCAAATACATTTTATGACCCTAATGCCCTTTATTCCGATAGCCCCCGAGAGGTGTTTGTAGAACTGTCCAGCAGGAGTTCACAACGCAGAGGGAGTGTAGACAGCCCCCGCCCCCCTCCCGCCGTTAAGTGCCCAGCCACGGCGTCCAAGTAATCTTTGCTGAGGGGTGGGCCCGCAAAGAAACAACCTTCGCCCCGGTCCGTGCATCCTCCAACCCAGCGGTGGGCAAGAGGCTGCAGGACAAATTCGCTGACCCTGGCCCGGGCTCCCAGCCCCCTTCCCCTAACACCAACATCCCCCACGCCCTCCTCGGTCCCTTCCCCGCTTCCCATCCGGGGGCTGTCCCTTATCTTCCCCAGAAACCTACTGGCGCTCTGAGCGCCCACCAGCAAATTCCTAACAGCCCCAGCCTTCCAGGAAAGCAAAAGCAAAAAAAAAAAAAAAAAAAGACCATGACATCACGGGCAGGTTTATTTGGGTTTGTTTGTTTGCTTGTTGGCTCGATTAAATACTCGTGGAAGGTGAACGTACCCCACACAGGAGAAGTTTGATGTTGACAAACTTCTGGTGGCAGCGAGACTGTGTCAGCACAACTTCCGGGATAATGAGAGCTGCTTTGCAGGGAGCGCGGCAGCGGCGGCGGGAGGCGGCCACAGGACGGAACAGCAAATGCTATTCAGCCCGAGCAGTTTCAAGCCGCCCGAGCTGGGGAATTACTGTAGTCGAGCTACGGCTCTTACCACCGGCGCTGGATCTGGGCGCGCGTTAGGGGGGGAAGCTGCAGGCACAGGGCGCCGAGAGGGGAGCTTTCAAGTTACTTTGCTCCATCTCTGCACCCGGCAGAGGCAGGCAGGCTGCGTGGTAACTGCCAACATCTTGTTCCCAGCTCCTTTGGGCGGTCGCCCTGGAACCAACCAACTTTTCTCTCCCCCAAAACTCCCTCTTTGTTTCAAATAGGACTCTCCAAAATTTATTCTTGGGAAGACTGACAGCCGGGGTCAAGAAACAGCTGTTGAAGTTAATGTTTCTTCCTCCCACTTCGTCTGATGGTTGTGCCCTGCCAAGACAAAGTGAGAGGCACTGCCTAGTGGCTTCTTTAAACAGACAAGCATTTAGCCAAAAAAAAAAAAAAAGTGGGGGAAAGAGGGGGGGATATTTTCCTGCTTAACATACAATCTGATCAGAAATGCAACAGCATGTGCCTTTCAACTTGTGCTGATTACTCGCTGAAAAGATGCTGCATCTTTTAGTTTTGAACACTTTGAGCATTGGGGGCAGGGATGGCAGGAGAGGTAGTTGACACTTTTCAAATTTTAGTAAAGGGGCAAAAATTTTAAACCTTCCTCTGACCCACCTGTCCCCCTCTAAGAATGGTAGAATGGCCTTGGGGAGTGGGAAAAAAAGAGTTGCATTCCTTTGCAAGGTTTGATTCACATTTCAAATTCCATGTCATTATGCAGAATAAGGGCTTTCCTAGACCTAGGCAAATTGTTTTTATTTGGAGACCTAGGCCAACCGGAACCTTGCTTCCAGCTCCTGGTAGCTCTGGGTGGTTTTCTCCAGATTAAGCCTGTCTCCTCTCCAGTTCCCCAAACCAACTCCTTTGCCCTGAGGGCATACTCAGGGGAAAGCTACCTTGTTTTTTCTGCTTTCTTGGGGTGCAGGTTGGTTTTAGCACAGCCCTTCCTCTGCTGACTGTGCTTTTTAGGGTGCCCTGTTGTCTGCCTGAGTCTCCATCCCCTGACTGAGCCCTCTGCCAGTGGCCAGTCTCTGCAGTGGGAGTGGGCAGTTGGGAACTCTGTTCCTTCCTTCCACATCAGAGAGCTTAAGCACTCTTCCACCTGACCTCTTCTCCTTTGGGAACGCTCTGCTCACTTGGCCTCTTTCAGGCACAGTCATATGAAGACATAAAAGGCCTTCCCACTCCACCACCAGGTTATCCTGTCACCACATCGCAATGCAGTGCCATCACAAAGTGATATTGCATCAGACCCAAGGATATTTTAGGAAGCGCTCAAGCTGGGTCCAACCAACCTTCTGCGCAGGCATCGGGGGCCACACTGCCAAAATGAGGGCTGCAGAGCTGCTGGACAGGTGGCAGTGATGTTCTCTCTATTCTCAGCTCCATTAACCACTTGTTCCCTGACTCCAGCCGCCCCCACCCCACAACTCCGTGGCTTTCCCACCTCTCTCTGCCTAGCTCCCAGTTACCTTTGTTTTCCCTTGTGTCTTTTTGCAGAGTGTTCCGGTCCACCTTCTGAGGTATTTCCTGTTTTTTTGCCTATCATGGTCACTCACTGAGACCTTGATTAGCATTTATTCTTATTAACTATAAATCCTCTGAATTACACTGGAAGTTGCACTGGCTGCCACACACACCGGCCTCCAACTTGGGTGTCTGCAGGCCTCCTCAACTTGTTTGACTTGGGTGAACTTTTCTCATTCTCTCAGACTCGGGATGGCCCAGCTGGGCTGGCATAATGGCAATGGCCAAGAATCCGTGCACCACCCTCAGCAAGTGCCCCCTTCTCTGAGTCCTGCTAATGCAATCCAGCCGCCAATTGACTTAAATTCCTTCCGATTTATTGTTCTCAGTCCTTAGAGTGGCCAGTGCTCAGCATCGAGCAGGGCTGTGAGGCAGGCCTTCGCTGATTCTGAAGTTGTAATTTCCTACTACTGGCTCCTGCAGTTTTATTACAGCCTCCCTTTTTTCTAAGATTGACAGACATAAACCTCCAGTGTGGAGGCCTGCAACAGCACCCTTAAAGGCTTCTTTGTGTGGAAATGCAACCTTAGGGCAAAGTCGGCCAGGCTCCAGGAAAGGCACATTTTCCTGCTACAGGGAAGCACTGTGCTGGGACCAACCTTTGGATTTCTTCTTCTCCTGGCTACCTGGGATCTTCCCGGGGACAATGCTTCCTTACTCTAAGTAGAATTTTTTTTTTTTTTTTCTTTTCCAAGGGGATTTTGGCGGCTTGGGAATACTGTAAGAGAAGACCTGTAGTGGCTGTCCAGGCAACTCTACATGCAAGCAGAGGCATCAGATGATCTTCCTACAGTGAGTGGGCCTCTAAATGCACCCACTCCTGAAGCCTGCAAGCACCATCCAGGTCAGGATGCCCCCTGGTAGGGGAGCTCTTCTTGGAACTAATGCTACCCTTCCCAGTGCCTTCCTGTCACTTAGAGGATGTGATCTACTTATGCAGGTGTTGGGTTAGACAAATTGCTCCAAAAAGCAAGGGGGAAAAGATACAGAATCTTAATTTATCATGCAGGATAAAAGTCAAATTTAAATCAGGTAGAATTATGAAAGGATTCAGAGCTAGTGTCTTTTTCCAAAGGAAAAAAGGACCTAAAGTATCATCTCTGTTGAGGGTTGGTGAGGTCAGGAAGGAAGCAGCTCATGTTTGAAGGGTTTTTTCTCTCTACCTTTTAAATGTTCACTTACATTTAAATCAATCAAATAGAATAGTAATAGGAAATTCAGATGTATATGATTAGGTCTTAACTGTTCCACATAGCTAGGTACAAAAAAGAAGATATATGAACGTATGTTCTTGTCACGACAGAGGACCCCCTGCAGGAACTGGGACTGTGCCTGGATTAAGGGACAGGTGAGGCATAGCTGGTTAGAGAAGAGAAATTTGGAATCAGGGAGAGTTAGGTAAGACACAAGTACACTTGACATGCAATCTAGTTGAGATGCAGTCATTTCCTCTGTAGCCCCAGGAGCTGGAGTTGCTGGTATAGAGAGAGTCAAGAACATGAACAGTGAAGGAAGTGGAACAGTGAAGGAGATGTCTTTACATAGTATTTGAGATTACAGAATATGGACAGAAATAAAAGTACACAAGCAGTTATTTTCCCCCTTCCTTTTTCATTCTAAATTTAGGCAAGAGTTTAATTTAGGATGAAAAGTCTCCATGTTGATTCCTCTAGCTTCTCTTCCAGTTATCCCATCCACACTCCAGTTCTGGTTTTGGGCCGAACTGCAATTGTCCTTTGCAGGGAATTGCATGAACTCTTGTACTGGTTTTCTAATGTGGGAAAATGTCAACTGAGGAGGCGAAGACCACCAAACTAGTTTCATTATGACCCAAGGTACACTAAATCCAGCCCTTCAGTGGTGGGCGACTAGCCCAGCACACTCTTCCTCTACAGGACTCATTAAAATGTTATTTACATTTTACAGTATGGTCCCAATCCAAAAGTTGGGATTTTATCTTGGCAAATAGAAAAAGAATACTCTTGTGATTTCTGGGCCTGCGAAGCTTTAATGTCTACTGTGGACCCGTTGGTGATTTGCAGAATAAGGTTGTATCATTTGAGGGTGAGCTCTCCCCATTTCAGTTCAGAGAAGTTGGCAGCAAAGTAGAGAACAGTTGAAAACCCATGGTCACAGCCAAACAGATTTTAACTTTCACCTTCCTCTTAGAAGTGAATCTTTTGTTTATCAAAAGAACAAAATCAACAACTCTGAAGAAAGCATGTTTCATTCTTTGGTCTCGAACCTTCAGCAAAGCTGATGACTTCATAATTATGCCGTCTCCTGCCTCAGAACCTTCATTCATGTGACCAGAATTGTTCCAGAACAAAAACAATATTACAAATCCCAGTCACTTTTAGGTAAACCAAATTGTCTGGATTCTTACCTCAACTGGCCGAATTAAATTAACATTTTAATGATGTGTTTCCGGCATTGTTCATGCTTCATAAAGAATAACTCACTTTATTTGACTGAAGGCAACACAGCTAAGCGATTCTTAAAAAATGAATTATTCCCAGATCTGAAATTAAGTTTCCTTGAGTTCTTCTGAGGCAGCAAATATTCTTCAGAATCTACAAGCCCAACTATACGATGCCACCACCTTCCCAAGATGACCATTAAGGATTCCATCTAGAAGTAGTTATGAGAATAATTTTTTGCAAAAGCAGAGGCTATTTCTCAAATGGCAATAGGCCAAACATCTAAGACCTCTGGAGATGCTTGACATCTTGCCATGTGTCATCACAATCACATTGTGGATAGGGTATTCTCGTCTTCAGTTTCACTGACTACCGGTAAAGGGCATGTGCAGAATAAATAGTGATTCAAGCTTAGAACCTAACATGCCTACTCACATTCCCTGGAAGAGGGTGCGGGGAATGTGTATCAAAGATGGCATCAGCTCTTTACCTGTCAGTGGCCTGATGATACCCATCTGCATGCCACCTTCCTTCTGTGGTTTGTAAAATTCTGGGATTATTGTGATGACTATATGGGACTTTCAGCTGAAAACAGTGAGCCCTAACTCAGCTGCAAATGGTGAACAACAAGGTCAACCTCAGGCGATTTTTTTAAAAGAAAAATTTAGAGGAAAAACGTCTACTTAACTGACTCAAGAAAGCTTTTGTAGCCAGATAGCCATCTCAGACTCTAGCAGTTACACACTATATTTGTTTTCTAAAGGTGCTTGCCCCCCCCCACCAAATGCCATATCAATATAATATTTTCTTCTTTATTTTTCCCTAATGAACAAGTGAAAACAGAAGTTGTTTTCCCCTATCTGTTCAGAAAAGTCACATGCCAGTCTGAGAATAAATACACAGGGAGTCTTCAAACATAGAGGTCTATCAAGAGGGCTTTCTTCAGCATTATGCGTCCAACTATAATCTACATATAAATACAGCCATGGAATGATCTAAATATAATCATGCCGGTTAATAACTGCCATCATGTCTCAGCACTACACTAACAGTTGACTTTTTTTTCAGGGACATTTTTCACAAGGTAAGTTACTATCTCTTGGCAGGATTTATTGCAGATGTGACAAATTAGAACCTCACTTAAGATGTGACTACCAGGTGGATGGCCAGGCTGGGCCCACTCACCAATAAAGTGATTTGTTCTGAGGCAGTCATGTTTGGGATTCTGATGCTTCTCTCAGCAAAACTGCAAATTTTTATTTTTCACAGAACTTTGAGGTTGTCCATAAGTGATTGCAATGTTCAATGCCAAGTCCTCACATTCTCAGAGATAAAGAGGGCAAAGAAGGAAAGAAAGAATGTGTAGCTCATTATCCACAAGTGATTTTTCCTGTAGTTCAGAATGTTGAGAGTTATTTAGAAATTTTTCAAGGCGATGACTTCCAGCCATTTTCCATAAAAAGGGGTATTTTTGCATTTCATGTGCTATCCCAAGAGTGGATGTAAGAAGCAGTTTGTTTTTACTCTGCAACAAGGGAAGTGACCTAAATAATTTGTCTTGCATTTCATAAAGACCACAGTAGTGAACTAAAACCTTTTTTTTTCTATATTTGGTTCTTCTCTGATGCTGTTTTGCAAGCTAATACATATAAACTTTGCCTAAAAGTTCAAATGATTTTTTTTCTTTTAAAACTGTACACTTTTTTAAAGTTTTTAACTCTTCTGGAATGGGTCATAAATCCAAGCTAAGCTCTAATAATAGTTAAGTCACACTTCTATTTCAGAGTTCTAAGGAACAGTGGTATAATTAAGTGGTAAATAACATGGCATACTGCATTATCACTATAGGTTATGCTATAGAGTACATTTAAAGCACTTTTATCCTAGATAGTGAAGACGCCATCCAAAGTGAGTCAGTAATTCGGGTGTCTCAACAGCAAACTGTTTAAAAAGTGATTTTTGTTGCAGCTGAATTCGGAACCCAGAGCACTTCTGATTATCTACTGCTTAGGCAGCATATAGGCAGAAGAGCAAGTGCTACTCTGTTAAAATGTGCTTCAACTCTGCCCTAAAGGGAATTTTTCCAGGAGTAGAAAGGAAGACCAAGTCTACAGAAATCTTGGCAAACTCTTATCCAGGACGACTATATAGATTTCATGGATCTTTCTCTTGTTGGCCAGCGGGTATTACCTTTCTCCAAATTCCATTCACACAGCTGGTTTCCTCTTTTCACCTGGGGTAAACTTCACGGTAAATATACACATCAGTTAGTGCCATGCCCAACATTTCTTCCTTCCAGGTGATGGTTAGCTTGTAATCTGCAATGAGGAAGGAGTGGGTCATAAAAAGTAAGAGGCAGGCTCTACTGTAACAAGTGCTGGCTTCAAATCCTGATTCTGTCTTAGCAGAACGTCACCTAGATCCAGTCTTAAGTTCCTCATTTATAAAACAGGGCAGAAAATTTTAAAAATACACATCCCACTCTTCACCATCTCCCTTCATTGGTATCCCCAACAAAGGCCCCCTGAAACTCTCATAAGATCTAGATGGCGCTTTAACTGGCCTTTGGATCAGTCTGTGAATTTCCCTTCTCAAAAAGGCTAAAGGGTCACATTTCTCTCTTAAAGTTAATATCTCACACTTGCATCTATTGCTTGACCCATAGAAATAGAGTAGGGGCAAAGGCTCAGAAATCAGAAAGTCATTTTCTCAGTTGTCCCATCACACAGATGTACGCAGTTGCTCAGACCGTGGTAGCTGATGACCAGGGGTTGTTGCCAACCTCATTCACTGAGCAGCTTCTCATCTTCTCCACCAGACTAGGAGCTTTCTGAGGACAGGCTCTAGCAGTGCCACAGAACTTGTCTTCCTCTATACACTAAGTGCAACACAGTACCTTGAGAACAACAGATTCCCAGCAAATGTTTGTGGTTTGATTCTTTTGAGAAAGAGTTCCCAAGCGTTTATAACAAAACAAACAGGTTCATATTGCAGAATCCCAATTCACCCTTTCCTAATGGGCCTATAAGATATCTTTCTAGTAAAACCTTGTTTGGTCACTAATGTCGTATCAACACATTTTTCTTTTTCTTTCTCACTCTCTCTTATTTATTTATTTATTTTTTAAATCTGGCCCTACCTCAATATACTGGTTTAAAATATCTTGGAGTTCCTGCCATGTGGTACAGTGGGTTAAGGCTCCAGTGTTGCTGCAGCTGTGGCTTGAGTTTGATTGCTGGCCTGGGAACTTCCATGTGCCATGAGTGTGGCAAAAAAAAAGTATATGTGTATACATATATATATAAAAACTGGCTTTTATCATATTTGAAACTATAATAAATACTCATTAAAAATAAGGCTGCCTAGAGGGTCTTCCCACATTTCTCACACACAATTTTTTTTAGAACATGATTGCTGACATTTTGGAATATACTTTTCCAGGTTATTTTATTTATTTATATTTTTGATGCACATATTCACATTCATAATTATTTCATAGAAACATGATTACACTGTTCACAGTCTCAGAATTTGCTTTTTTCATTTAACAGTGCATTGTGAACATTTCTGTGTCAACACACACTTCATTCTTTTTTAGAGCTGCATAGTACAGAAGTTTCATGTTATCCAACTATTCATTATCATTATCTGAATCCCTGCAGTTGCTAAGTTGTGTAGGGAAGCAGGAATTGGTCATAACAGGAAAATATCCACTAACAAACTGGCCACTTACTAAATTAGTCCCCTCTCAAATAGCCCTCCCAATTTAATACCAGCATTTATCCCCACTCAGCCAGTCAATTTTGCTGATTGTAGATGTTATAAACATCCAACAATACAATGTAAATAAAATGCATTTCAGTTACCATGTAAAATTGCTAATCTTGCAAAAGATGCAGGATTTTATGAAGTCATTGAAAGTGATTCTAGAGAACTGTTCCATAACCAAATGAGTATCCGGCAGTGTTAGACCAGTTAACAATTAAAGATGAGAAAAACAACAAGGATGATAAGAGGATAAGTTCTTCAAAAGGAAAATTATTTGAATATCAAAGGATTAAGAGAGGCTCTCAGGAAAATTGATGAAGCCCTCACATCTTTTTTCAAAATGACCTTTGTATGATTCTGCTATGAAAGTCAGTGTGAAGTGAAGGGTGTCAAAATTTGCTATCAAGTAGTTTTGTTAGAAAAATTATTCCCCTCACCAAATCAGCACTTGATTCATCCTTTGTTTATTGTAAAAATTAGAGCATTGTTGCAAGTAGAGTTGTTATATGTATATCTTTGAAGATTAATCCTATTTAAAGATAAGATAATCTTTAATTTTTTCAAAACAATGTCTCAATCAAACCTTTTTTTTTCTTTCACTCTTGGTTTTACAATGCTAGACCCTATTTATTACCGATGCGGCTTTCAACAGTCATGTTATGGCAAACAGAAACAACAGACACTGAAAATAAGGCTCCTAATAGACTAATCAGATTCCCCAGTTCTCTTTCCATGAGACATTTAGAAGCAGGACTAGCCACTTTGCAAGAAGTAAAGCCTCAGGGTGGTTGGATAATTCATGGGAGGGAAGAGGCCTTGAGAAAGGAGACAGGCAGTGGACTTCCTCTGGCACTAATCTGGCACATAGATGTTTGGGCCTAATGTAATTTGAAAAAAGTAAAAAAAGATGTAACCTTGTTTGTGTCCAAGCTGGTAAAGCAAGTTATACCAGTTAAATGTGGGTATATCAGGATTTATTTTTAGCAGTTACCTACTGACTGATATTTGGGTTGCTTCCAATTTTCTGCTACTACAAGCCATGTGGCAATGAACAACAGGGTACAGATATATCTTGGTGCACTTGTATAGCATCTCTGTAAGAAAAATTTCTAGAAGTGAGATTCTTTGGGTTGGAAAAAGATATATTAAAAATATATACAGTAGTGTTAACAAACATTAGCAAATCGTCTGACCATTTAATGCCATCTATAGTCTCTGAGCGCCTCTTACTCTACATCCTCCCCAAAGAGACTACTACCACTTTTTGCCATTCGGATTGCGGAAACATGCTATGTACATTGCTGTTTTCATTTTCAATAATATAAATTTTTGATCTGTAAGATAAACTTTGCTTACTGCCTGTTTATAATCTTTAGAAAGAGTCTCATTATAGAGTTTGGAAAATCTTTGTAATAGATGCAGGGAGAGATTCATCTCACCCGTGGTAATGGACAGAAGCTAAAAAAAAAAAAATGAGCTTAACATGCAGTTAGCTGTTTAACAATATCCTGCTTTGAAACCATGCAGTCATTGCTCCTACAAGGTAAAGTGTTTATCGTCAGTAGTAGAAGATGGAGATAAACAACTTTTGCAAATTCCTAATATCAGGACTGTGAGTTCCTTTATGATTTTTAAAATATGAGACCAGGTATGGTCAGTAGATCCTGAACCCAGATGCCTGATGTCATCCAAGCACACTCTCTCCATTAGGATTTTTAGTCACAGAAAGTGGCAGCATTCTAACTGATCATTTCTTATATATATGGAAGACCTAAAAAAGGAAGCAAAAAATATCTGCTAGAGTATGCATTTGTCCCAACCCATCAAATGGTAGATTAAGATGTATGCATTTCATTGTGTGCAAATTTTTCACTAAAAAACACCACAGAGTCTTCAAAAACTTAAGTATAGAGTTACCATATGATCCAGCAATTCCATTCTGGGAATATACCTAACAGTAATGAAAGCAGGGACTCGAACGGCTATCTGTACATTCATGTTCAGGGCAGCATTATTCACAACAGGCAAAAGGTGGAAGCAACCAGGTGTCTACTGATGGATGAGTGGATAAACAAAATGTGCTGTGGACATTCAACAGAATATGATTCAGCCTGAAGAATGAAGGAAATTCTGATACATGCTACAATGTGGATGAACCTTGAAGACATGCTAAGTGAAATAAGCTAGTCACAAAAAGACAGATACTGTATGTGATTCTATTTATATAGGTATCTTTTTTTTTTTTTAAGGGCTGCACCTGATGCATATGGAAGTTCCCAGGCCAGGGGTTGAATTGGAGCTGCAGCTGCTGGCTACAGCCACAGCCACAGCAATGCAGAATCTGAGCGGCAGCTGGGACCTATACCACAGCTCATGGCAACACGGATCCTTAACCCACTGAACAAGGCCAGAGATGGAACTTACATCTTCATGGATGCTAGGCAGATTAATTTCCACTGAGCCACGAAAGGGAACTCCTATATAGGCATACTGAGTAATCAATAGAATGGTGGCTGCCAGGGACTCAGGGGGAGGGAAGAGTGGGGATTTAGTGTTTAATGGATATAGAGTATTAATTGGAGAATATGAAAAGTTCTGGAGATGGATGTGGTGATGACTGCACAACAATGTGAATGTACTTAATGCTACCAAACTGTATACTTACAGTTCAAGTGGTAGTTTTATGTTATGGATATTTTATCACACTAAAAAAAGTTTTGTTTTTAAAACCCATAAACAAATATTGAACTCTAATGATATGCATGCTTAAGTGTTCTTGGGTGAAATGTACTGATGTCTACAACTTATTTTGAAAGGAGTCAAGAAATGAAGACAAATTCATAGATTGATAGAGAAATGAATGAACATGTGATAAAGTAAATATAGCAAATGTAAATTGTTGAATCCAGATGGTAAATGTATGGGTGTTTCGTGCCATTCTTCCAACTTTTCTGTATGTTTGAAAGTTTTCCTAATAAAATGATGGGGGGAAATGATCTAGATTAAAAATAAATAACTAGCAACTGAAAGACTCTTTTTACCGCAAATTCATATTTTGCTTTTGTTAATTATGGGGAAGAATATTTCCATGGAGAGATCATCAAGCTAATTTAAGGAAATAGGACTGATTTTTTGTTTGTTTGTTTTTAATAACGATTAGATAGAAACATTTATTAAACAAGTATTGGATAGATATTGAGGCACAAGTGACTCCATGATATTAAAAATGAACTCAATATCACCAAAGTCGATAAGCATCTTTATATATCAAAGGCAAGGGTCATGGTTCAGCTTTTTCTTCCATTTTTAGGATTTGAGCATGTGTAGAAGGAGAGAATCCCAGTCTGCTCAGTCAAATGGAAAAGATGACATAAATAGATTGGCTATGGTGATGTGCAACTCTAGAGTGTTTGAAAGACTGGAGGTCCTCTTGATAAATATTAGCTCATTGCAGAAGCATAGTAGATTATAAATAGCAGCTCCGCATCTCCTCATAGAAACGTTTTAGAGCGTTCTTTCTACATTCCTTTTCTTCAGTTCATTAAAAAGTAAACAGAGAGAGATGGCCTTCATTTCTGGGATCTCTACATTGCAGGCCTGCTTAGGCAGTTTTTATAATTATAGAAACCTGTGATCATCCCATCCCAGTAACATTCTCACTGCGTTGAAGTAAACATCCAAAGTTTCATAGGTGCAAACTCAGTGCCTAGAGGGGCAGGAAAGTAACCCCACTGAGTAATGCAGGCCAGTCCCAGTAGGAATTGTGACCTTCCAGAGAACCCTTATCATGACTAAAGGAGGAATCCATGACTCAGTCCTAGCCAACTAGCCCAAGATAGCCAGATGTCTCCCTTTTTAAAGAGCAGTCTGAAATTTGTATTTTTATGTGAGCTTCAAATTTAAATATTTTCAACAATGTTGGAGGGGGGTCAAACAAAACACATTTTTTACTTCTGGGATCTGTAGGCTGGCTCCTCATATGTGGTCTCTCGTGTATGTGTACAAGATGGGATAGTGTAATACACTAATGCCAAAGTCCAGTAGAATTGAAGTCTTGCATTGTTTTACTTCTCTGGGATTGTATGCTCACCTCCACTGTCCTCAGTTTCTCCCTTGTAACTGGAATAGAGTTCAGGTCTTGGAGTTCCCGTCATGGCTCGGCAGAAACGAATCTGACTAGTATCCATGAGGACACAGGTTTGATCCCTGGCCTCGCTCAGTGGGTTAAGGATCTGGCATTGCCGCAGATGAGGCTTGGATCTGGCATTTCTGTGGCTATGGTGTAGGCCAGCAGCTACAGCTCCAATTCGACTCTAGCCTAGGAACCTCCATATGCTATGGGTGTGGCCCTAAAAAAAAGAAGCCAGAAAAGAAAAAAGTTCAGTCAGTTCTTTACCACTTTAAATAGAAAACAAACATCTGACCACTACAATGTTTGCAAAGCTCACTCAGTAAAAGTATCTTGAAAATCTGCTTTGTGTCATGAACCTTTTGTGTCCCCCCCCAACAAGGTGAATTGACGCCAATATATAATTCATGGAGTCCTTAATTTATTTATATGTAATAATTCCCCAAATGTATGTCCTTGGAAGTAGAAAAATATTTTTCCAGAGTTCCTTTTGTGTTTCACAAGTTAAGAACCTGACATAGTCTTTGTGAGGATGCAGATTTGATTCCTGGCCTCTCTTGGATCCAGCATTTCCTGGGAACTTCATATTCCCAGGAACTTCCATACATTACAGGAGTGGCCATAAATAGAAAAAAAATTTTTTTTCCATGGCATTTTAGCTAACTTTTTTTTTTTTTTCCCCCTGGTCTCACCTGTGACAAGTGGACGTTCCTGGGACAGGGATCAAACCCAAGCTGCAGTTGCATCCTATGCCGAGGCAATGCTGGATTGTTAACCCCCTGTACCACAAAGGAACTTCTTTAGGTAACACTTAATGAGTGCCACCTGTGGATCATTTACTGTCTGCGGCTCCTTATATATTTAGCTTTAACATTTTTCACATTATTATCCCGACTTTACAGATGAAGAAGTGGGCCCAGAACAGTTGCATGCCTTGCCAAGCTGCTAATTGTCAGAGCCAGGAAGCAGGAATCAAACACACATGAGCATCAAGCTCCATGGCCTGGTGTTCTTAACTCTTCATCACTGCAGTGCCTACAATCTGGTGGTATACCTGGTGCTGAGGCAGTCAGGTCAGACTGCCAAGTACTATTATATCCATGATGTACTTGTGGAACAACCTTCCTAATGCTCTACTTCCAACAGAACTCATCCTCAGGTATGATTACGCATTTTTTTTTTTTTTGTCTTTTTTCCACTTCCCTTGCTTTTATGTAGGAAAAATACATTTACCCAGGTGATGCGTAGATACATCCTCGATGTGAAATATCCGAGCAACGACTTCAGAAAGGGAAGGAAAATTCCCCTTGGCTTCCTCCTCCAACCCTGATCCCACTCCCTCTCCTGTCTCTGGCTCCAACACTGTTAACAGCATGGCTTGTTTCTTCCAGACTTTTCCTATGCATTTACATACATACATGTACATATGTAAAATGCATGGAGCTATGTTTCTGTGGTAAATGCATTCAAAATTCCACCTTGCGATGTCAGAACACTTTTCTCTGGCAGCCCTGGCAACTTCTCCAGCTCCAAGTCAAGGTTGGGAGGGTCTGGGGTGGGGTGGACTGGGGCAGGAGACGCCTCTATCAGTTATCTATTGCTACATGACAAGGCACCCCACGGTTTATCAGCATAGAACAACGAACATTTATTATCTCGCACACTTTCTGAGGGTCAGGAATCTGAGAGCGGTTTGGCAGGATGGGACCAGCTCAGGGTCTCTGGCGAGGGGGTACTGAAAATGTCAGCAGGGCTGTGGTCATTTTGAGGATTCTCTGGGGTTGGAAAGTTCACTCCCAACTTGGCTCACTCAACGGTTACTTGCTGGAGGGCCTCTGTTTTTCATTGGCTTTTGGTAGGAATCCACAGCTCTTTGCCATGAGGTCCTCTCCCTAGGGCTGTTTGAAGTTCTCATGGCATGGCAGCTTGTGTTCCCCAGAGTGAGCCATCTACCACTTACAAAGGAGGACAGGAGGAAGTTGCAGTGTCTTTTATGACCTGGTCTTAGCAGCCACAGACCATTACTTCTACCAAATTCCATTCGTTAGAAGCAAGTCAGTATGTCCAGCCCACACTCAAGGGCAGGGGAGGTTAGGCTCCCCCTTTTGAAGGAAGGAGTGTTAAAGAAACTGTGGACATATTTTCAAACCACCTCAAGGGCCGTTTTGTGTGGGAAGGAAAAAGGAGCAAGGCAGAGTCTAAGATCAGGGCAGAATCGTCTAAGAGGAGGGGAGAGGGATGGGGATAATGAAGCAGGATGGTGAGAGGTGGAATGGCATGGCTGGCAATCCTGGCTGTGCATTAGAATCACCTGGGGCAATTTCAGAAGGACTCCTGCCCTCGGCCCCACTGCAGATCAATTAAATCTGTATTTCTGAGATCGAGGCCCGGGTATCAATATTGTTTAATGGCTCTCCAAGTGCAGCCTGAGTTGTGCACCACGTAAGAGCAGGGGGGCTGGAGTCCAGCTGAGTCTGGGCTGCAGTCCAAACTCTGCCAATTATGTAGCTGTGTGATCTTAGGCAAGTTAATTAGCTTTTCTGTGCCTCATCTGTAAAATGGGGGTATTAATAGGACTTCCTCATGGGGTTGTTGTGAGGATCACCTGGGTTAATAACCCATGTAGATTGCTTTGAACAGTTCCCTGCGCTGTAAGTGCTGCGTAAATGTTGCTATTGTGATCAGTAGCAGCATTCTCTGGATTTTCCCTCCCTCCAGCTTGCCCTTTCCAGGTGCCTAAGCCCAGAGAGGAGTGTGGCTTCCTGTGCCCCATCCTCCCCCTCTTCCCTCGGGAGGAAGGTACACAGATTCTTCAGCCTCCTGATCAGTCTCTGCCAGCACTGCTGGCCCTCAGGTAAACTGAGGAGCTGAGCTGAAATGGCACCATTTCACCACTGAAATGGCTGCAGAAGGACCTCCTTCCTCTCAGGAGATGGAGAGAGGAGCCTTCTAGGGTGGGAGAGGAAGGGCAGTTCCACTCTGCCTCACAGAGAATTGAGGGGCAGCCTGTGGTCCCAGGAGCAGGGTCTGCACACATGCCTTGCAGTTCCTTCAAGAAGCCTTTCCTGATCTCTGTTTCTCTGAGCTCCTACAATAACAACCTGGTCCCTAAATTACCTATGGACATTTCAGTTTATTTAATTACCGTCTGTGTTTTCTTTCCTTCACACAGCAAATTCTTTTAGAGGCAAGAACTATGTCTTCCGAGAGAAGAATCAGTAAATGGAGGGAGAGAAACTGAGGAAGGAAAAAAGGGATATCTTGTTTGGATTACAGATACCTCTTTAAGCTTTAGGATGTACGAGACTGAGGCACTACCTACAGCACTAAGGAGGCACCACCTCTCTTTTTAAGCTTTAGAAACTTGTACGTGTAGTTGGAAATGTACTCTGTTTCTTTAATTCTCTCTCCTTTCCCCTCATACCGCTATATTCCTAAAACACCCCTTCCTCTAACCACCATTTTCATGGAAAAATAGCATGAGTGTTCTTTCATCTGCTTTTACAGCAGAGGTTAATAAATTGCCACGATTATAGGGTATTCTAGCTGATATTGATGAGGCAGGTACAGAAATAAGCTAATGGGTTAGTTCCTATAAAGAAATGTGTTTCCTAAGCATAAAAGCACTACTCGGTAGGAAAACAGATTTAGTTTTTTCAAGCCTGCTAGAATAGATGGAGTGGGAAAAAAGAATAGCAAACGAAATAATTAAACTATAAAAATAAACTATAAACAACCATAGGATTTTTGACAAAATTCCTACCCAAAGTTCTCCCTGTTCTCCAACATTAAAATAATTTGAATAGACTATCTCTTCATTCATTGCTCTTAAAGAAATCCCTCTATTCTCCAAGATTATAATTTGGGTTCTAAACATTAAAGATCTTTTTAATAAAATGTATTAAGCAAAAACATAATTGAAGCCCCTACCATTTATTGAGTATGCTTTTATAGTCAGCGTGGATGACAAAAGAGAACATGGTATTAATAGTTAAAACTACGACAGTAAAGGGCACAATTTCCGTAGCACTTGGGCTTGGTTTTATAATATAGAAATGAATATCGTGGGTAAAACTTTCGAGTAGGTGACATCTGATTGTATGAACACCAGTGACATCAAAACATGCTATCTTAGCAAGCATCTAGATGCTAGAAGGAGGTCACTCTAGATTCTGATTTCTCCAGACTGAGTTCATTCATTTCTGCCACTGCAGGAAATCCTGGCTTTTAAGCCTTAAAAGCTAGAAATAAAATTAGCCCTAAATCTAAAAATTATTCTAGAGAAGTATGGATGGCTTTGATGGTTGAGGTTGTAATAACTGTTACTTACATAAATAGCAGGTTTTATTGGTCTGGTTAAATGATTCCCATGTGTCCTTCTGAAACTTTCTGCAGTCATTCTTCATGGACTGCCATCTCAGCTCTTTGAGAAGAAAAAATGATGTACTCAAGGCTTCTTCATCAATGAGCTCAGCCAATAAGCCAATAGAGGGTTCAGTGGGCACCACTGACCTTTCCAGGAAAGCTACCAGCCTGAAAATGGAGAAAACATGGCAGCGACACTGCAGTAAAATTCAAGAGCCTAAAATAAACTCAGTGAGCCTGCCTGGTCGCTAAACACTGAATATATTTAAGTGCTATTTTCACAAGAGCATGGCGACTTTTTAAGAATTTCATTTTTAAAACTCTAGTATGGTTTTGTTCTTCTAACAGCATCATCGTGTGTCTGTGTTTGTTCCCAGTGAGGTCATTATTAAGTGAATTGAATTATTGTTCTGTTCAGATGACCTGTGCATTCAACAACATGTGCCGAGCTCCAACAAGAAATGTTTTATGTATTATTGGGAGATGGCCATCTGTGGCACAAACCGGGCCTCCCAACATGCAGAAATGTTGGGAGATAGTTTATGTTCAGCTTTATCTATGATCAAAATTCCATTTATAAGCTTTTTTTCATCCCCTTGTCAACACTGTTCACTATAGCAACACTGAAAATGGCCAGAAATGAACAGATTTATCAGAGCAATGTGAGGTCAGACTGTATGTTTCAATTACCGTATATTGGATTTTTATCATACATTTTAAATTTTGTTCATAAAAATAGGAACAATGTAGTAATGAAAATGAAAGTAGTTTTCTTTGATCAACTTCCAGTTATTATACGTTACAAAGTGAACAAGCTAGATTGCATGATTTTTATTAGATAATATGTCTCACATTATACATGTATATTTTAAACATAACATTGGTTGCCCATGCCAAGAAACATGGATTAATTTTTTCAAGTCTGAAGAATACTGTTCTTCCCTTTCCTGCATATATAATGGAACAGCATGGCAATGTGTAAAGTTAAATTTTAAATTGTAGATTATATTTAAACCACACCCTCCCATCCTCTTCATATCGTTTTCAAGTAAACTGTTGGTAATACTCAGGACATGTCAGACCAAATTAATGACTTCACATAAGGTTAAATATATCCAGACGTTCTGTGTTACAGAATGAAATGATGTTAGGTACCTCTTCGGGCTGTTTTTTTGGTAATTGTTGTGCTGATGCCTCAGTTAACAATAGGCATCTCTTATAATGAAGGCTAAAATCTTACAAGTGAAAGAGGACTTGACAAGTGATTTTCTTCCCTCCCTCTTTTCTTCCCTCCCTTCCTCCCTGCTTGCTTGCTTGTAGTGTTCACTTTACACAATGTAGCTGTACAATGAAAATATATTCTGATTTTAATTTCATTTGTAAGTGGGGAGTGTTTGTTAGAGAAATGACTAGTATCAGCAAACAGGTAGAGATAAGCTTTGTTCACAAATATATCCCTGGAGTCATATTACCACTCGCTCACCTTCAAAGCATCATAATGAAAATGAGGATAATGATGATGAGGATGATATAGCAATGATAACTGGCATTCAGTGAACACTCAGTGCCTGCAGCTAAGCTAAGTGTTTCAGAGGCATTGTCTTATTTGCTCTTCAGAAAAACCCAATGAACGCAGATAATGCTCTCTTTAGATGAGGAAACTGAGGTTTCAGAAGCTATGAAACTTGCCCAGGGTCATTTACAAGGACCCCATCCTAGGTCTGTTTGAGCTCTAAGTGTGTGACCTCTCTCTGAGAGATGGTGGGAAGGGTAAATGTGGGACCATCCCAAGTTCCCCCAGTCTGCAGTGAAGGCCAAGCCAAGCAGAGGCCCATGGCTTTGTGGGGCTGTGAGAGGCCTCACACTTCTGATCTGGACTCACTCCTTTTTCTAGGACCTGAAGCCCTTGGCTCCAGACCACTTTGTCACGTCTTTGCCCTATCCCTTCTCCATACCCACTTCTCTGATACACTTGATTTTCTGGTGCAAATGTTTTCTTTAATATTTGCTTGATGTTTCATACTATGATTCTTCATTCTTGGTGTCCTGGAACATACACATACATCTCCTACAGTGGGCACAAGGGAATGCCTGCTTCATCCTAAATTCCCCAGCTTTTTTTTTGGCCACACCCATGGCATGTGGAAGTTCCCAGGCCAGAGATCGAACTTGTGCCACAGCAGTGACAGTGCCGAATCCTTCATTGCTAGGCCACCAGGGAACTCCTCCAGCTTTTGTAATTATTATTCAGAGGACACCCCAATGGGACCAGAGATAGTGCTCCCCCCTCCACCCCTCGTGGCTGGGAACAAAGGGCTCTGCACACTGCAAACAGCAGTGTCATTAGCTGACCTTCTGGCATTTGGACGGAAAACTGGGCAAGTGTTGATCAAATAGGAGCACATGGAGAATGGAACAGACACTCCGAGAAGCCAAGATGACATGCAGGAGAGGCCAGGAGAGAGAGACCTAAAGAGTAGCTGGCCCTTCCCTGTCTCCATTTTCTGGTGGCTTTCCACTTTCCATCTCCACATATGTGTCTTTGTACTTTTCCTTAGGAAGACCTGAGCGAGGCTCTATTCTTGCAGTTACAAAGAGCACGCGAGCATATCCCACCACCAACACTCTTCTGAGGCTTCTTCCTTCCACTTCTGTCCTTAATGTTTTGATTACAAGAGGGATGCTAGTCAGGATTCTTTGCTTTGCAAGTGACAGAAACCCAACTACTTCAAGCAAGCAAGTAAAGAGGGATGGAGTGGAGAAATGGGGGAGACATGGAAGTTAGAAAGATAGAGAGAACACAGAACTGAGGAAATTGCTGCAGAACCCCGATAGCCCTGAGCCCTTAGCAACTAGAAGCAGAGCCTTGTTGCTGCCATGGTTCTCTCCTGCTCCTTCTTCTTGGCTTTTGTCTTCTTCATTCTCTTGCATGTTCTGTGGTGGGAGATACAGCTGATAGCATCTCTTGGAAATATTCTTACAGCTCTACGACCAGAAATGAATGAGAACTTTCCCCACCAGTAAATGTAGAAATTTCCCAAGGAAGAACTCTGGCTAGGCTCTGGTCATGGGCCAAAGGAATATCTCCTGAGGGAAGGTCACACATCCCTGTGGCCCAGGAGCATAACGTTCTGATTCGAAGCCCACAAGAAATACATGCGTGGAGAGGAGGAAGAGCAGTTCCCCAAGGGAACAGGAATGCTGCTCCATGCAGAAATAAGGAGCTGGAGTTCTGTTGTGGCGCAGTGGTTAACAAATCCAACTAGGAACCATAAGTTTGCGGGTTCGATCCCTGCCCTTGCTCAGTGGGTTACGATCCAGAGGCCAGCGGCTACAGTTCTGATTCGACCCCTAGCCTGGGAACCTCCATATGCCGTGGGAGGGGCCCAAGAAATAGCAAAAAGACCAAAAAAAAAAAAAGGGGGGGGGGAGAAATAAGGAACTGTATCTATGACAAGAGACAACTTTGCTATACATCTTTGCTACAGTATAGCTATACAACTTTGCTGTATCATCTGCAAAGAAGCAGAAAAGCAAATGGGCTCTTTGTCTAATTTCCCAAGGTCCTCCTACAGACACATTCTACACCTGTGCTCCCACCTCAGATCTTTGGGTCATCTCAGGGATTTGAGTCCTTACCCGAAGATTCACTCACCTCCACTTGGTGGTCATATCCTTACCTCTGCGCCCAGCAACTTGAATGAATTTGAAGTCCTCAAAAGAGGACAGTGGAGGCTCTCTTCTTTACATGCTGGTCTCTCAGCAGAAGATCCCTGGGCCAGTAACATCAGCCTCACCTGGAAATCTGTTAGAAATACACATTTCCAGGCTTTGCTCCAAATGTGCTGAATCAAAGACTCTGGGTATGGGGCTCAGGTATCTGTGTTTTAACAGACTCTTCAGGTGATTCTGAAGCAGGCTAATGTTTGCAAATTTCTGCTTTAAGCCAGCCTTTCAATGGTCTGATGTTTGGATGGTGTCCCCAGAATATTCCTGAGGGAAGACTGTTGGGTCTGAGGCTGTTGACCTGTCGTCCACACATGCTCGTGTCCATAGTTTATGTCGGGTGACTATACATTATGCCACCAGGCATCCATCTGTTGCCACATGTGTCACCCAAATAGATCCCAGAGAGAGTCTGAAGGGTAAGGGGAGGGCAGATGAAGCCATTCGGTAGGGTTCTTTTATGTGGCTTTGTCATGGCAAGGCATTCCTGCACTACGAAGGTACCCCTTGCTGCACAAACTCACATCCAAAGTGTACTGGGAGCACCTGTGTTAGCTGTACAGGTTCCTTGTGGCCCCAGAGACTTTAAGGTGGTTCTTGGAGGAACCTCATCTTTCCCACTCACCTAATGAGACTTGCTTAAGAAGCCTCATGGGCTTAAAGAGGAAAACTGAGCTCCAAGTGTTTTCCTGCCCTGTTTTCCTTTTCGTAATGTTAGAAATCTGAGATCATGTTTTCCCCACACTGTGATCATCATTATATCTCGTAAGGGCTGTGCATACAGTAGGTGTGGAGATGACAAATGGATAGCCCCTACAGTTCTTGCTTCAAAGCATCAGTACTAGTTTCTGACCCATTTATTCAGAAAGAGATATTTTCTTTGCACACCCAAAATTCCCAAACATTAAAATACCCCACTCTACTACTCAACAAAAGAAAGTGTTCTGAAAATTTCAAAAAGCTTTATATTTAGAATGTGAAGTCATCAATACGTACAATATAGATCCATGTTTTGGAGAAGTTAAATTATTTAAAACCCAAAGATCACACATCTTAAAAACAAGTGGATTTATATTTTTGTCCTTAGAATCTTCTGGATGCAAGAACTCTTATACAATCACCTAATCTACAACTTCACCTTTAAGCTGAAACTGCTTCTGCCAGGAAGGAGTTCTCATCTCAGAGTAAAAGGATTTGCAAACAAGGATTCAGAACAGAAGTGCCACCTCAGCCTTATTGGTGGGATTGCAAAGTGATAATTTAATTTAATTACATGATAATTTAATATCCCCTGTGTTGCTCTGCAAGTACTTTGAGGACAGTGTTTGGAGTGGCAGCTAGGTCTCTGACAGCATAGTTATACTAGTGGAAGGTGAGGCTATATATACAACTACTATGTAGACTTTTTAAAATCCCAATCTTTGAAAACATTTAGAAATAACAACATTCTTTGGCAAGGTCACTCATTTGCTTTCTTATTGACAGTGTAGGACTTCCAGAGAATAGTGGAGCATTTATTTGCCTGACCAATGACTCAAGCTTTCTTCGCTAAAATAGGAAGAAGAGACAGCCACTTCCTCATTCCTTAGTTATACCACCAGTTCCCAACCCAAGCCCTAGAAACTGCCTAGAAATCTGTTGTCTTGGCTTCTTCAGTAATTCAGGGAGTAAAAGACAGATAGGACTTATGCCAGATTTCACTTTGTAGTGAATTATTTAAAATTGTTTAAAAGGATAAATATGCTGGAAATTAAATGTGACAGACTGTTAAAAATTGCCCAAGGCAATTTTTAGAAATCTTCAGATTTTTTTTTTTTTTTCCTGCTACCTTGGGTAAGGAAAAATGGTGATGCTGATAACAAAGAGAGGAAAGTCAGAAGGAAGATTTTAACTTGTTAAAGGAGGATGAGTTTAGTTCCCACATGGTGACTCTGTGGTGTAACCCAGTACAGTGGGCTTTGTGGTGCGCCACTCGAATTCCATGGACAGGACACCGTACACCCCCAGCTATTAGCGTATTACCTGTTGACAGCTCGCAGCTGAGTCCCTCTCCAGCAACTGCCCTTGGTCAAAAGGAACTGTCTTGCCCCAGGTTGTTTCTTTCACAGGATTAACCTGGTAATGGTGTGGTCCTGAGTCCTGGCTTTCTTGCCTTAGTTTGAGGGCCTCTCTAATGGACTGACCACCTTCAGACTTCTGGTGGGATTGGCTGAGGTTTGTTCCAGCTGCATCCATCAACAGTTCAACTTCCCCTTCTGCCAATCCTGCTTTCCTCAGCCACTTTGATAAGCATTGTTTTCCAAAGGACACCCTCCTAAAATTATTGCACGTACCTCTTTATCTCTGTTTGTGTCCTGAGGAATCAAAGCTAAGATACTAAACAAAGAAACCAAACAAAGATGTCAATACAGAGCTGGGAGGGTAGGAAGGAGACCGAGGAGTTACTTCTTCACTATGAGTCAGTCTGTTTTTTTGTTTGTTTGTTTTTTTTTTGTCTTTTGTCTTTTTAGGGGCACATCCATGGCATATGGAGGTTCCCAGGCTAGGGGTCGAATTGAAGTTGTAGCCACTGGCCTATGCCACAGTCACAGCAACGCCAGATCCGAGCCATATCTGCGACCCACACCACAGCTCATGGCAACACCGGATCCTTAATCCACTGAGTGAGGCCAGGGATTGAACCCGCAACCTCATGGTTCCTAGTCGGATTCGTTAACCACTGCACCACAATGGGAACTCTGAATCAGTCTTTTTTCTTTTTAATTATTATTATTATTATTTTTTTGTCTTTTTGCCATTTCTTGGGCTGCTCCCGTGGCATATGGAGGTTCCCAGGCTAGGGGTCGAATCAGAGCTGTAGCCACCGGCCTACGCCAGAGCCACAGCAACGCGGGATCTGAGCTGCGTCTGCGACATACACCACAGCTCACGGCAACGCCGTATCCTTAACCCACTGAGCAAGGCCAGGGATCGAACCCGCAATCTCATGGTTCCTAGTCGGATTCGTTAACCACTGAGCCACGACGGGAACTCCCCAAATCAGTCTTAATAAAGTAAATTTCCTTTAGATTACATGCTTTGGCTCTATAGTACCCCTCAAGGCTGATTTGATGTATTTATGTAAATAACACCAGTACTAATCAATTAGTCAGGTATTTACTGAGCACTAGTTTCTGACTGAAAATCCCTATTCACAGTGCAGTTCTTTTATAACATAATATGTTGGTATCATTGAGATGATTTTCAGTTTTGATGATAACAAGCCCTAGCTTAAAAAAAACTGCATAGAAAAATAAGACCACATAATTTCGAGGCCTTAAAAGTGAGTTATTGACTCAGTGTAGACCTCATCTGATAGTTTCCCATGAGCAACCAGAGTCACACAGAACCAGGTCCTCATGAAATCTATTAAAAATGTACTTTTTTGTTTTTTAATCACCTAATGAGACAAAGTCCCAGGTCAAGGTCCTCTGTGTAATGATGATACTCAGTGCGATCCAGACAGGTAGCTCAGTTTTATAGATAAGAGTCCGAGAATCACGTAGGATTCATTGAGTGTCAAGAGCCACTCACCTGCAAGAGCCCAACACACCAGCCTGACTGGGTGAGGGAAGACCCCAGCATTGATGCCCAAAGCATGCAGCTTCCGGAATGGCTTCCATGAATTATTTCATTTTTCTAGCCCACCTGTTCCAGTCCTGCTCACTTTCCAGTGATGTCCTGAAGGCTTGGGGTTAGGAACCCAGAAAAATAGCTAATTATCCCAGTTTTTTTTTTTTTTTTTAAAATGATGAGGAATCACACCTGTCCCAGATCTCCCCATTGTTTCAACTCTGGGGTCTCCAGAATCCATTGTGTTTCCTGTATGAGGCAGCACCTCTCAACCATGACAGACCATGTGGTCTAGAATGTTGCAGAGGAAGATGCTGCACAGAAGAGGGATTTTTAGCAGTTTCTCTCTCTCTTTCTGTAATTTGATATTAAAATAGTGATTTAACATTTTAATGTGGCAGAGTTGACAATGCAGGTTTGTGCAATGAAAAGATAATTGCTATAACATTTTAAAATATTTCATTACTGCATTTTTAATAATAAAAACAGTAAAATGCTTTTGCATTTTCGACTCAGCCTAAACTTTAATAATCATTCTTATTCAAATGACAGTATGTGGAACACTTGAATGTTGTATATATATCCATGAATGATTTAGGGGAACTATGAAATTATATTAAATTTGAAGAATACAGTCTAGTGTACGAGAGAAAAAACCCTAATGACTTCACAGGAGAAATATTTATTGGAATATCATGTTACCTTTGTTTGTAGCATAATGGTCTCTGAGGGACCAAGTGAGATTGTTTTGATGGTAAATTTATTACATAGTTTTTAGGGGGCTGGGCCTGAGGGATGTTGTTGAAAAGGGTTCTGTGATCCCAGAAGCTGTAAGGAACTGTGGGCCTCTCCCAGAGAGTCTCCGAGTGAATTAACGTCCTCGGAGAACCAACGCAGATGCTCTTGGGGGGAGCAAATGTTTCACCCCTGTTGGTGTCAGCTCACCAAGAAACGGAGCAAACAGCACACATTTCACTCTGTCAGAAATGTCATCTTTCCTTTCAGAGAGCAACTCCAAAGCATTCTTTATTTCTTTTCATTAAAAGCGCAGGCTGGAATATTGAACTGCTTCGGCTGGAATTTGGGCTCTACCATTTGCTGGTTGTTTGACCTTAGCAAGTTACATGACCCCTCAGGAGCCCACTTCCTCACCTGCAAAACGATAATAGGACTTAGCTCACAGCTTTGTATCGGGGACTAAAACAGCTCAGGGACACGTGGCTCTCGTGTACAAACACAGCGTCTCGGCACTTTATCTTGGCTGAACTCTCCAGCAATGGTGGCCATTATCTTTACAGTTGACCCTTGAACAGCACAAGGGTTGGAACTTGTAGTCGGCCCTCTGAGTACGTGGCTCCTCCTGATCCACGATGATTTAATTAACCACAGATGGTGCAGTAGTGTCGTATTTACTATTGGAAAAAACCACCTAAAACTAGACCCGTGCAATTCAGACCCATGTTGTTCAAGAGTCCACTCTGTTGTGACTTTTCTTAAAGCCCTGTTTGTTGGCATGTGTACGAGGGTGCACCTTGTGAAATGGAGTCTGTGCTTGAATGCCTCTAACTCCAAGTTCACTCTTATGAATAGGGCCAGCAAGAGGCCAGAGGTCAGGATCCCTCTTGTGGCCACTGCACACCCATGAGGTTTAGGGGAACCAGCCTATGGCAGAGTCCCTGAGATAGCAGAAGGCCTTCCAGACTCTTCTATCTCACTCCTCATATCTCCAGCACAGGCCCCACAGAGCTCAGAGATGCTGGATGGGGCGGAGGAGGGCACAGGGACAATACGGCAGGGTTCACCAAAGGAGAAAAATGCCACCCTCCCAACTGCACCTGCAAAAATTTGCTGGTCTCCTTTCCTTTGCAGCCCTTTTCTGCCTCTTGACCTCCCTCTATAAACTTAGTCTCCCCCTAGACCTGAGGCCAATCTAGTTCTTATTCGGAGGAAACTGAAGAATAAGAATAACTTTGGTGATTCCCCATCAGGACCACTCTCTGACTTCTTCATCTTCATTTTGCCAGTTCTAGTAATGATAATAATATTAACAATAATGACTAATTTTTTTGTGTGTGTGTCTTTTTGCCTTTTCTAGGGCTGCTCCCATGGCATATGGAGGTTCCCAGGCTAGGGGTCGAATCAGAGCTGTAGCCGCCGGCCTATGCCAGAGCCACAGCAACGACAGATCCAAGCCGCGTTTGCAACCTACACCACAGCTCATGGCAATGCCAGATCCTTAACCCACTGAGCAAGGCCAGGGATCGAACCCGCAACCTCATGGTTCCTAGTCAGATTTGTTAACCACTGAGCCACGATGGGAACTCCAATAACTAATATTTTTAATACCTACTCTGTGCTATCCCTGTTCTAAGCAATTTACCTTTACTTTTGCTTCTCACAAAAGCCCTATGAGGTAAGCATTGTTATTTTCCCCATTTCACAGGTGAGGAAACTGCAGCACAGAGAGGCTAGGTAACTTGACCAAAGTCACACAGGTAGTGAGTGACAGAATGGAGACTGGAACCCAGGCCAGCTGGATATACAGGCCATGCACTTAACCACTCCCCCCCCAATAAGCTTATTCTTTATTACTCTGTCTCAGACTCTAGTTCTTTCTCCCACTCTAAAGATTAAGCCTCCAACTTGTTCTGTCTGCCTGAGTGCTGTGGTGATGAGCTGCCTGGGGTCTTTGGTCCTCACCATGACCTCCCCAGGAGCCAGAGCCCTGTCCTGAGTCCTGGTCCAGTAGCCCTGCTCCTTCCACCCAGTTTTAGGCCTCTGTGCCCTGGATCCCTGCTCAGGATGCTGCCTAATGCCTGTCTCAGAACATTCCAGATACTGCCTTACTGTCCAGGCAGCAAGTCCCTCAATCACCTATAGGGACTTTGGTCTCCAAGCCCCTTGCTCATCTATACTGGCCATCCCACATCCGGCAACTTCAGGCATAGCTCCGACTACCATGGTCCAAGCTCCCTAATTCTTACCCCTCCTTCCACTGCTGAGTCTGGAAGGAGCCTTTATAGGGAGCCAGCATCTAAGCTTTCTTAAGATATGCTGATTCGGCAGAGAATCCTCTAGGATCCCCTCTGGACTAGCATGTGTTAGGGCCTCTGGTCTGTTCAACATGTGTAGAAAGGCTTCTAATGGTGTAGATAAGAAAAGAGAAGATGACTAAGCCCTTCCAAAACCAGTAAAATTATTTAATGTGTCCTTAAGACTGCACCATCTCCCTTGAAGGAGGAAAGAAGATTTAAGCCTTACTGTATAAAAATGATCGACTGGACGCTTTTCAGTTTAACGCCCAAGATATCGAAATGTCAAGTATCCCACATTTTGCTAGCCAGTTGTAACTAAGTGAGTAATAAAATACACTTAAAGCAGTTGGAGAGTTAGGGGACTCCTTAGCCATGAAAGCACATATTTGATGAACAGGTCAGAAAAATTCCCCTGTCTAAAATGCAGAATGTTAAACATTTTGAGAGGCAGTAGATTCCCAACCTAAAAGGTGATAGGACCCCCACCTAATTAGCCTCCAGAGCAAGACCCTCACACATCTAAGGGTCAAGGTTGTCTCTGACATGAGATGAATACCTGGGACATCAAAGCTGCCTCTGGACCCAAAAGAGAGTCTGCAAAACCCTTGATTCAGGCACAGGAAGTCCTTTAAAGGAAAAATGCACCCCTGGTTGGTCCCACTGGGAGATTATAGGAAAATAAAGAGGGTGAAGGTCAGAGCAGAGCTAATAATATCAGAAATGAAGAGTTGCTGCTGCAGCTCAGTGTGAAGGATCTGCAGCATCTTAGGAGCACTGAGATGCAAGTTCAGTCCCCGCTCAGCACAGAGGGTTAAGGATCCTGTGTTGCCACAGCTGCAGCTTAGGCCACAACTACAAGACAGATCTTGTTCCTGGCCCAGGAACTCCATATGCTGTGGAGCAGCTAAAAAGGAAAACAAAACAAGATTGGCAATCAAACGGAAAGATGTTTTTAGATTATATTCACCAAAAGTCCATTTCTCTTAAAGCTAAGAGCACAATAAACAAAATTAAAACTTAGCAAGCTGGTTGTAGGGGGTCTCTCTCTCTTTCTGTGTCTCTCCCTGTCTTTCTATGTCTCTCCCTGTCTCTCTGCCTAGCCTCTGATGCGCTCCTCTTGTTTGCAGAATTCTCTACTGTGTGACTCCAGATGAAGCACAGGGTCTTACTTTCCACCTCAGGAGATGAAAACTCCCTATATTCACTCTCTCAGCTCCTGGGCAACTAGGATATAGACTGTGACAGAGGACACGGAGACACTGTGAGTCAGGTGTGACAGAGAACAGACCACCTTGGAGCCACTGGAGGCAAAGGTGCCCCGAGTGGCTTTCAGGATGTAGTGTCATTATCAGGGTCCTCACCACTTCCTCCTAAGTTTATTGGGCCTGCTTTCTGACCAGCCTCCGTTCGTGCTGCTCTGTTTTCAGAGTCCGATTTCCTCGCTTTTCAAATGATTCCGAGATCTAGCAAATTTCAAAGCATTCATTTTCTGGCGGAATGAGCCAGTCACCTTTCTGTTGCGTGCACCCAAGAACCCCTGTGTATCACTGGGAAACCTACTGGCAGCATTTTAGAGACAGACAGAAGCAAAGTATCCCCCAAATACAAATGGTTCTAATAAATTCAATAAGGAAAGATGCATATTGCAATAGAAAACAAAGGAAAGGACATAAGCAGACAATTCATCAGTGAGGAAATACAAATGGCCAAAAACATAGCAAAAAGACATTTGCCCTCACATTTCCAAGATGCAAAAATTTCAAATACTGTTGAGAAATCATTCTTTCTCCATCATACTGACAAAGATTAAGAATGACGATATTCCATGTGGTAAGCCTGTGGGGAGCAATTTGTTGTTGGGGGTGTAAAATGGCACACCCTTTCTAGTGAGGGGATCTGTTACTGTGTATCAAAATTGAATGGGTTCCTTTTGGCCCAGAAATTTTGCTTGTAGTAATTTATTTATCCTGAAAAAAGGCCATGAATCCTGAAGCTCTGTTCCCAAACTGTTCCTTAGCATAGAGTTTGTGTAATGCAAAGTAAATTCACTGTTCAAAGTCTTTTCAAAATAACTCACACTCTTTACTTGTTTTTGTCAGGCACCCTGGGAAGCATGAGCTCACAGTATTATACATTAGATCCCTTTTCATCCTTTCCCCTAACGCACTGCCCCTGTATTTCGGAGCAGTCGGAGCAGTGATCCTCAGATACTCTGCCCTAAGGTGCCCCTCTTGCCCTAGCTGTAGGCAACTCTCCTTTCTCCCTTTGGATCAAGAAGACCAAGAATGTGTCCTCCCTAAGGGCAGAGGACCCAAGGAGATTGGTAAAGAATGGGAACATTCACAAGTTAATAATCCTTGTTTTAATCTCATAAGAGAAGGGTTCTAAGAGATATACCTGACCCCCTACCTGCCCTCACTCCACTGTAACCACCCTGACTTCTTCTTTTCCTCAGGCCTTTGCATTTACTGTTGTTCTGGCCATGATGCAATTCTAGATAATTGAATAGGGCTTGATCTCCCATCCCATTCCAGTCTTTGCTGTGATGTCACGTTCTCAGTGAGATCTTCCCTGGTCATTCTATTTAAAATTGCCACATGCAGATCCTAAGACTCCCCATCCTTCTTCTAGGCTTAATTTTTCTCCATAGCACATATCATCAACTAACATTCTATGTCTACCTCTCATTCGTTCTTTGCCCATGTCCCCCGTCCCCTAGTAGATTATAAACTCCATGAGGGAGGGATTTTTTGCATGTTTGTTCACTGCTTTATCCCTAGTGCCTAGAAGAGAAGTTGACACACAGTAGATGCTCAAAAAAAAAAATTTGCTAATACAAAAATACCTTTGTTCATGTTTATAGTAAAGAACAAAACACTGTGTATATATATATGTATAAGTGAATCACTTTGTTGTACAGCAGAAATTATCACAATACTATAAATCAACTATAATTCAATAAAACTTAAAAAAAAAAACCCAACAACCCAGTACTGTAGGCTCAACACCAAAGTGGAGGCTTCTGTTTTTCCTATTTAACATTTCATCAAGGGTCCCAACTCTGCATTTGAAACACAGGGGAAAACACATTTCCCACATGGTTACGTGGGAACTCCTACTTCATAAGCTTAGTGATATGCCAAGTTCTATGATGATAATAATAATGGTATTTTTAAAAAATAACTCAAATGTTACTGTGTCACTGTGATAAGACTCTAGATAACATTATAACCACTGATATCAGGGGTTCATTAATTCGATATGTGACCAATAATCACCCGTATTTTAATGTAGTTATGTATGTGATGAAATGTAAATGTTTAGACATTTTTGAATTCCAGAAAGGAAGATGATCCCTAATAGGAATTCTTTAAGGCCCCATTTATATGGGTCAAGAGTATGATGTGACTATATGACAATGTATATTTATAAATTAATCTCCTGGGGTCGCAACTCAATTTTGTTACTCTCAATGTTTCTAAGATCACAGTTATATTTATTCTGTATCTGTAATTGCATTATATTTGTACCAGGAGAGCTACTTACTTGAAAGAAATACATAAAGCACTCTATATAAAGTGAATAATATGAAATCAAAAAAAGAAAAGCACCCTAAGTGTCCTGTAAATTGTAGATTTGTTAAATATATTACACCATATTCATACAATGGATTGCTTAGCACACTGAATAATATTTTATTCTGATAAGATATTCTGATAAAATGACATCAGATCCTAATTCCTAGATCTGTAAATATAATCTAATATGGAAAAAGGATTGTAGAGGTATGATTAAATCAAGAAATGTGTGAAGGAGAGATTATCCAGGATTAGCAGGTAGGCCCTAAATGACATCACATAAAGTATCTTTTTAAATGTATTTATTTTTATTGAAATATAGTTAATTTACACTGTTGTGTTAGTTTCTGATGTTTCTGAAGTGATTCAGTGATATATATATATATATATATATATATATATATATGTAGTCTTTTTCATATTCTTTTCCATTATAGTTTATTACAAGACATTGAATATAGTTCCTTATGTAGTAGTTCATTGTTGATTATCTGTTTTACATATAGTAGTGTGTATCTGTTCATCCTAAATTCCCAACTTATCCCTTTTCCCCCCTTTCCCTTTTGGTAACCATAAGCTTGTTTTCTGTGTCTTTGAGTAGATATCTGTTTTGTAAGTAAGTTCATTTGTATCATTTTTTTTAGACTCAACATGTAAGTAATGCAATATAATATTTGTTTTTCTCTGTCTGACTTACTTCACTTATTGTGATAATCTCCACAGTCTATCCATGTTGCTACAAATGGCATTATGTCATTCTTTTTTATGGCTGGGTAGTATTCCATTATGTATATGTACCACATCTTCTTTATCCATTCATCTGTTGAGGAACACCTAGGTTGTTTCCATATCTTGGCTGTTATAAATAGCATTGCTATGAACATTGGGGTACATGTGTCTTTTCAAATTAGAGTTTTCTTCGGATACATGTCCAGGATTGGGATTGCTGTGTCATATGGTAACTTTATTTTTAGTCTTTTAAGGAGTATCCATACTGTTTTCTGTAGTGGCTCCACCAGTTTACATTCCCACCAGTGGTATAGGAGGGTTCCCTTTTCTCCATACCTTCTCTAGCATTTATTATCTGTAGACTTTTTAATGGTGGCTATTCTGACCAGTGTGAGAACCTCATTGTGGTTTTGATTTGCATTTCTCTAATAATTAGCAATGTTGAACATCTTTTCAATTGTCTGTTGGCCGCCTATATATCTTCTTTGGAGAAATGTCTATTTAGATTTTCTGCCCAGATTTTTTTTTTTCATTGTTGTTGTTATCAAGTTGTATACACTGCCTGGTATATTTTGGAAATTAATCCCTTGATGGTTGCATCATTTGCAAATATTTTCTCCCAGCCCATAGGTTAAATTTTCATTTTGTTTATGCAAAAGCTTATAAGTTTGACTAGGCCCCATTTGTTTATTTTTACTTTTATTTCTATTGTCTTGAGCGACTGACCTAACATTGCTATGATTTATGTCAGAGAAGGTTTTGCCTATGTTCTCTTCTAGGAGTTTTATGGTGTTATGCCATATACTTAAATCTTTAAGCCGTTTTGAGTAGATTTTTGTGTATGGTATGAGAGAATGTTCTCACTTCATTGATTTACATGTAGCTGTCCATCTTTCCAAAGCCATTTACTACATTTACTAAAGAGACTGTCTTTTTTCTCTATCGAACATTTTTTTTTTTTTTTTTTTTTTTTGTCTTTTTAGGGCTGCACCTGAGGCATATGGAGGTTCCCAGGCTAGGGGTCGAATCAGAGCTGTTGCTGCCGGCCTACTCCAGAGCCACAGCAATGCCAGAGCTGAGCTGTATCTGCGAACTACATCACAGCTCACAGCAATGCCAGATCCTTAACCCACTGAGTGAGGCCAGGGGTTGAACCCACAACCTCATGGCTCCTAGTCGGATTCGATTCCTCTGCAGCACCACAACAGGAACTCCTCCCTTGTACATTTTTTTTTTTTTTTTGCTTTTTAGGGCTGCACCCAAGGCATATGGAAGTTCCCAGGCCAGTGGTCAAATCTTGGAGCTACAACTGTGGGCCTATACCACAGCCACAGCAACACAGGATCCAAGCCGTGTCTGGACTTATACCACAGATCACAGCAACGCTGGATCCTTGACTCACTGAACAAGGCCAGGGATAGAACCCACGTCCTTATGGATACTAGTCAGGTTCATTTCCATTGTGCCGCAAGAGGAACTCCCCATTGTACAATCTTGCCTCCTTTGTCAAAGATTGACTGTAGGTGTGTGTCACACAAAGCATCTTTATGAGAGGCAGAGTAGGAATTAACATACACACAGAGGAGAAGGTAACATGAAGATGAAGCAGAAAGAGATTTTAAGTTTGGGATGTTGTGGCCACAAGCCAAGAAATCTCAGCAGATCTAGAAGCCACTGACACCCTCATTTCCCACACATTGATACTAATTCAGACTTCTGGCATCCAAAACTGTGAGTGAATAAATTTCTGTTGCTTTGAGTTTCCAAGTTTGTGGTGACTTAGAGTGGCCGCAAGAAACTAATACACTCTCCTAATTTTCAGATTACTATTTTGAATTATCCAACAAATGAAATTTCCTTTCCCAATAGAGACACCTCACATGTCAAAAGTGACTCAATTCCATTATTTTTTTAAATTAAACTTTTTTATTTTGAGATAGTTGGAGCTTCATATGCAGCAGTGAGAAATAATAGAGAGATCCTGTGTACCCCTTGCCCAGGATACAGGGGGACCTCTGCCCTGATGAAAGTCCTGGCTCTCTGTTTGCCTTGTCGGATCCCACCTGGCAGGACTATTAGGCTTCCTATCACAGCTTCTCAAGGGTGGAACTCTAGGGTCCCACTTGGCTTTTGCTGGTATGGCTGTGGCTGAGGCCACAGGTTTTCTTTGGTGTTTCACCGGAGTAGAGCAGTTGTTGTCAAAAAGTTTTCAGTCTTTCCTGGCTGCCCCTCTCCTTGCCCTTTTGCTACAGAGAGCAGGATTTTTTGGAGCTTTCTTCACCTGTTCTCCTTGGTGTTTCTGGACTGCTGTCTTCTTCAGCTCCAAGTCTGGGATAAATGGGCCAAAAGGAAATCCAGAGCACCCACCACTGCATGGTTCCTTGGATCCTGAGGTCCTATTAAGTTCCCCTCTTCTCTCTGCCTTTCAGAGTCTTATGTTTGTTTTACATATAAGGTCCAGGGTTTTGAATTGCATTTAGTGGGAGGAAGAGGGAAAAGTACATCTACTCCATTTTCCCAGAAGTGGAAAATTCTCAATGTCTTTAAGTGCTCACAGATCCCATTCAATTTGGGGTTTTCTGCTTATAGAAAGAATGAAAGAATAGACTATTTAGAAAGCTTCAAAAAGCAGAGGACGCTACTTCTCTTTAAGGTTTCCAGTCCTAAAGTCATGCTGACCCTTTCTTAATTCTTAGGTGCATGGTTTCTTTGTATAACATTATACTGTGCGCATGATTTTAGCTGTTTCTCATAAGCTCAGTTCCATTGTGAAGTCTTCGGTAAAGACCACATCTTATACTTTTTTTCTTCAAACTGGTTAACCACAGAGAAGTTATCTGATGATGATTGTTGATTGAATACATAGAAAGAACATCTACCTCAGGCTAAGTTATATGGGAGTCTGAGAAAGGTGTGCAAAAAAAAAAAAAAAAAAAAAAAATCACCATATTCCCAAGGGCCTTAAAGTCCAGCACAGAATGAATTACCCGTAGCATACTCTTTATGTCAAATCTGCCAACTTGATTTTGTATGACAGAAATGAAAAGTTTGCCTACTCTGTGGGATACAGAACTTGACTCCTCATCATAGCATATGGTATTCTGGATTGTTTGTAAGTCAACTGGTGCTTGAAAGTGATGAAGCCTGGCAGATCCTATAGGTTCACTTGCTCACACATTTCCTTTTAGATTTTTCTCGAGAAAAGGTTCAGATTGTCTATGATGTCAGGAATAGACAATCCTTACAAAGTAAGCTTTTCACCACCCAGTGAAGCATGTAGGCCAACTCATACCTCAGTCCCATAGACTACTTCTGACTAGGCCTGGGGAACAACAGGGCGGACAAACCTACATGCAAGCCTTGAGGCCAAATTGTCTCATCTGTTTAGGCTTTAATGTGGGTGGACAGAGGGACAAAATTATCTTCTCATCTAGAATCCAGTCAGTGCCAGGACTGGGGGACCATTTAGTTCTAATTTTGACTCTCCCTTGACTTTTCTATAAAATGTTTAACCTCTTTGTATCTTCTCATTGGGATGTCATAAAAATTATTTCTTCACTTGAATGTTGTAAATGAGAGACAGATGCCAGTGGAGACTTTTTGATGTGAGCTACATTCATGAGAAAAAGTACTGTCCTTGGGTTTCTAAACTATAAAGTTTAATCTTCACTCCCCAGTGTCTGAACCGTTGGTTGATTAATTCATATAAAATCTTCACACTTTCACCGGTTTTCTCCTTTTCATTCCCAATCCAAATATCAAGGACAATATACGGAAATTAATTTTTGAGTTAGAATGGGAGAAATTGTGTTAAATTCCTTCAGAGAATTCATGTGGGGTTAAATGTAATATTTGCCGGCTCTACAATGCTTTTGCTGGTGGTTGTCCTTGCCATTTTTATTTTAATCCTTTATGTCTGCTTTTACAGCAACTATTTTAATTTAGGTTTTCAAATATTTTACAATAATGTTTAGTGGAAGGGGAAAGTGGCCATTGTACAGAGACAGTTTACCTGGTTGTCTGGATGAACAACCAAACCATCCAAACCGTTGTTTGGTTGAACGTTGTTGAGTTGGTTGGATTTTCATTATTGCTACTTGGAATGTGGTGCTTCTACCTGAGTTATGGTATTAAGGGATACTTTTTGTGATACTAACTCATAGTCTTAGGAAAAATAATATAGTTCACTCTTCCTTTTAATAGCAAAATCTTTATTTCTTCAGACACTAAAGAGCGCATCAAAAGTTGTGATGAATCTGAAAGACAGGTATCCGTGACTTTCCTTTCGAAAGGTTGATGGACACCAGTTTTCTTTTATGGCAGACCTGTTTTAGTACTTGTTTTCATTAACCGGATTTTCACTTTTATTTAAAAAGATAATTGCTTCTTCACGACATGCCATTTCAGCTTACGACAGGTTTCGTAGGAATACTCTCCTTTCAGATAGAGTGGAAACCTGTAGATTAGAAACTTGATATTTTGAATCCCTTCTCCCCCAGTTCTGATGTTCACAGCTTTTTGGATGAACTCAGGTGATAAATTCTGACTTGTTTGCCATCTCGGTGTACCCCCAGGGCATTATGGGGAGAAAAAATGTGAATGGATGAATGTGAAAGTAATTTGGGAGCAGTAAGTGTAGTTTAATGTCATGCTCTCATAATCCTTGATATCATTGCATCACCATCACTACACCACCTTCATCCAGGTCATAGTGCCTCAATGATTGCAAACTCATTTTCTTTCCTCTCTGTGAATTATGAAATGTATGCAATACTATATTATGGTAAAGGAAATCGGAGAGGTTAAGAAGTTTACTCTAGGATGCAATACCAGCAAATGACAAAGCCCAGATTCACATCCAGGCTGATTTTCTACCAAACCACTCTAGGGGCCCCTCCCCTTACCCAAATTTGGTGCCTCCTACTACAAAAAACTTTTTTCTTCCTCCCTAATTACTTTTCCTATTCTTTAAGTTTTTGTGATAAGGAAAAAGACAAGACAATTGCCTTAAGTAAATTAATTTATGTTACGATATTGGTGACTCTTACCCTTAGAGGAAGAATCTGTCAGGTCAAGTTAATCATTACTTTGTGGAACATGGGAGAAAACGATCTTGGCAGGGTGCCTTTCTATTCTTCCTCACTTAGCTCAGGTCACCAAAGCACTTCCATCAATACATGTACATACTCATGCATACAACACACACACACACACACACACACACACCTGGAAAATAAGAGGTGAACAATTTGAAGCTTGCTTTGTGCTGACCCCAGATTGAGCTAAGTGGTTCCGTAAGTATTGACAAACTGAGACCTGAACCCTGGCTTGTACATGGGATTCAAGGTTCATTTTAATATTAGTCTTCTCAAAAAGCTATTGGCCATTCCAATTAGCCAGAGAATATAAGACATTTTATATTTGATACTTCAGGTTTAGCCACTGGAGAGAAATTATTTGAAAAGAGAATTTGCTAAGGGACCTAAAAGAGGAGGCACTATATCAATGTAGTTTTTTGTTTTTGTTTTCGTTTTTTGGTTTTTTTTTTTTTTTGTTTTTTTCCTCTCTCACGCTCTTCTTTCTCTGGTGCTTACAAGTTCCCTCCACAGTCCCCTATTGAAAATTTTGAACCATTTTTGTTAAGCCTGTATAATTAAATATCTAATCATATTCCTAAGTCTTTTTGAAAAATGTTTCATTTTAGATTATATAAGGAATACATAATTACAGTCTTATTGTAAAACTAAAAATACAGAAATATAGAGTAAAAAAATAAAAATTCTTTATCATGTTCACTCCTGTCGTATTTCTTTTCCCCCAGTAAATTAGTACGTATAGTTTAGAGTATAGCTGTCTGGACCTTTTCCTATCATTTACCGACAGTTAATTTAAACACAGATGTATTTTTAAAAAAAGATTTTTATGAGTTCCCTTTGTGGTTCAGTGGATTAAGAACCTGATGAGTATCCATGAGGATGCAGGTTTGATCCCTGTCCTTGCTCAGTGGGTTAAGGATCAGAGTTGCCAAAAGCTGTGTCACAGACATGTCTGGGATCTAGTGTTGCTGTGGCTGTGGCTGTGGCATAGGCCGGCAGCTACAGCTCCAATTCGTGACTCCTAGGCTGGAAATTTCCATATGCCACAGGGGTGGTCCTAAAAAAAATTTTTTTTTAATGTAACTGGGTTCATACTAAATATAATCTGAGATTTACTTTGTTTCATGTACCAGGGATGCTTGCATGTTCTCAGTCAAGTCATTTAATCACTTAAGCCTCAGTTTCTCATTTCTGCTACAAGAAGCAGAAGGTCATATTGGGACTGGCTCTTGAGAGCCAATTGTGCACCTGTCCTTCTAATTCCTTGTTTAAATGTCAGGTTGGTCGTTTAAAGTTGACCATGTGGTCTCATTTAGGCCACCATAAAAATTGGCAAATAACTACAAATTAGGGCTCCCCTAGGTCAGCATGCTAACCCTAACCCCTGGACTTCATGGCATGGCTAGCCCTTGCCCCTCCCCTTTGCTTCTGGCACACCTGTTTCACTCTTCAAATTTAATTTTGGTTCTTTCTCTTCTGCTTCATCTCTTCCCCTTCCTCACCATCCTTTGTGAGAAAGAAGTAATTAGGGCTGCATTGGCCCACACAGGCAGTAGGTTAAACTGGTGAATGGGGCTTGAGGTGCCATTTGACAATGTAAGTCACATTCAAGTGAGCATCTTGGACGAATTTCCCCCCCTCCAAAATTAAGCACTTATCACCACATAACTGCTTACATTATAAATTGCTATGAAGATTCAGTTAAATGAAATGTGACTGGCACATAGTAGGTGTTCAAAAATATGTTAATTGCTTTCCTTGTTTGCATGAGAAAGCTTCAATTCAGAATAGTTTAATGACTTCCTTAAGGTTGCACAGCTGGTTACTGGCATAGCAGGACCTGGGACTTCTGAGTCATAGTAGAGGTAGTTCTGTGACACCAGTGGTTCTCAAAGTGTGGTCTGAGGAGTCCTGGGCAACTCTTCCCTTTTCTGGCTACATATTCATATGAGACTAGGTTTTCTTCATGCATTTTAGCCAAAACAAACAGCACCAAGGGTAAAATACAGATGCAGGAGTTCCCTTGGAGTGCAGCAGGTTAAGGATCTAGCATTGTCACTGTAGCAGTTCGGGTTGCTGTTGTGGTGCTGGTTTGATCCCTGGCCCAGGAACTTCCACATGCAATAGGTGCAGCCAAAAAAAAAAAAAAAAAAAACAGATGCTGATATGAGAATCCTACCATATTCTATTAAGCCAGGCATTACAGAGATTTGCAAAAAATATAAATGAGTGACACACTCTCACCAATTATTTTTGTTTTGGAAAACAGTTTTTTTTTTTTTCTTTAAATAAAAATATGTTAAGCTAACTGATTTGTTAGGATTATTATTTTGAAAGGAATTCATCAATATATATTTAAGTCTCTCATTTTTGTTTCTAATATATGTATTTCTCTAAAGTGCAGTACCTACAGATACGACATAAACAAAACCTCTTTTACATTCTTTTAAAAATTTATTTTATTTTTATTGAAATACAGTTGATTTATAACGTGTTAGTTTCATGTACAGCAAAGTGATTCAGTTATATATATAAATGTATACATATGTATATATTCTTTTTCAGATTATTTTCCTGTATAGGTTATTACAAAATATTGAGTATACGGTCCCCTGTGCTAAGTCTTTATTGTTTATTTTGTATACAGTAGTGGGCATATGTTAATCTCATACTCCTGATTAAAACCTTTTTTTACATTCTTAATTTTTAAGAGTATAAAAGTGTTCTGAAACCAAGAAATCTGAGAACTGAATGTATAGAGGAAAACATCCTGCCCTCCAATTAGTTTTATGTGTCAACTTGGCTGGGCCACTTAATTGGTCAAAGATTATTTTGGATATTATTATGAGGGTATTTCTAAGTGAGATTTACATATAAATTGCTTGACTTTGAGTAAAGCAGATTGCCCTCCGTGTGAGTGGGCCTCCTCCAATCAGTTGAAGGTCTGAGGAGAACAAAAGGCTGACTTCCCCTGACTAAGAAGGAATTCTGCCAGCAAACAGCCTTCACCTCTAACATTGGCTATTTTCTGGGTCTCAACCTTGCTGGGTCACCTTGTAGATTTTGGACTTGCCTTTCTATAATCAGGTGAGCAAATAGTGTAAAATAAATCTCAATTTGTTCTCTCTCTCTCTTTTTCCTCTCCCCCACCCCAATCCCTGCTTCCCTCTTTGGTTCTGTTCTGTTTGGTTCTGTTTTGTCCCTCCAGAGAAGCTTGACCAATATAGCGGTAAAGATGGAGACAGATTAAGGTATAATGACCTGGTGGTGGTGGGGTGAGTTGAGGCCTTTCAGTTCCTGTTCACTGGGCAACCTTCTATCCTGGAAGGGTGAAGGCATCTTCCTCTATCTCAGTTGCTTCAGAGCCAGGTCAAAGGGTCTTTAGCTGGAGAGGGCATCCCCTGTGGGCCCTCTTCTCCTTCTCCCCCACTCCTCACCTGCTAAGGTATTAAGGAGCTAAGTTAAGTTTCCTTCAGATCCCTTGATCCTGTTGGAAATTTAAGGGGAGAATGTGTGTGTCTGTGTCTGTGTCTGTGTCTGTGTGTGTGTGTGAGAGAGAGAGAGAGAGAGAGAGAGGCAGAGAGGAGAGAGCATAGTTCTACAGAAACACTTCAATTATTTTACAGGCTATCAGAATCTTCTCAGAGTGGTTGGGGGTTGGTCTGTGAAAGGAGCATAAGGGCAACTGCATGCTCAGTGTGAGGACTGTAACTAGGCTCTGAATGAGGGAGCAGGACAGGCAGGGGGCTTAGGAACAGACATTTTGCCACTCTCATTTTTGCTCAGGGTTGGTTAGCTCTGCCTGTGCCCCTGCAGTTGTATTTCAGTATTTGTTTTTAAATCTAAATGTATTGGAACTAGTTTCCTGGGGGATTCATCAGCTGAGGTATCTTAGACCCTTGGCCATGGGCCATAAAACGCACTTGATCTGAGTATGATATAAATACCTTCCACTCCATTGATGTATTGATTTGTTTTCATTTTGTCGTCTCTATGTACCATGCACATCCACATCCCAGCCTAAGTTCCCAGAGGGCAAGGGCTAGTTTAGAGAAATTCTTTGAGCAAGTAAATGCCCAAAGAGGGAACAACTTCACATCTATCCAGTACCTAAAATGTGGCAGGCATTCAAATATGAAATTTATCTGATCTTTATCATACTTAACAGATTAAAAAAAAAAACTATAAACATATAGAATCTATATGTAGTGTGGAATATTATTTTAAAAGCATTTCCTGCTACCTTTCCCCCTCTAAGTAAGTTAGAGTTTTGTTTTTGGTCAGTTTGCTTGAAGCTCTGATTCCCTTGAAACCAAGCACTGACATGGAGACTGACCAGCGGAAGGAAGAGAGGAGAAACAAGAAGGAAGTTAAAGGGGAGGAAGAAGGAAGTTAAAGGGGAGGGGAGAATCAGAGTTCCCATTGTGGCGCAGTGGTTAATGAACCTAACTAGGAACCATGAGGTTGTGGGTTCGATCCCTGGCCTCGCTCAGTGGGTTAAGGACCTGGCGTTGCCATGACCCGCGGTGTAGGTCGCAGATGTGGTTCGGATCCTGTGTTGCTGTGGCTCTGGCATAGGCTGGCGGCTACAGCTCCGATTAGACCCCTACCCTGGGAACCTCCATATGCTGTGAATGCGGCCATAGAAGAGACAAAAAAAAAGGGCGGGGGGGGGGAGAATGGATTGTAAAAACTCACCCAAAATTCACCTGGAAGGTGAAAGATGTTGAGTAGTGTTGAACGTACAATTTTAACTTTTTCCTACTTCTGAGTGGGAATGGGAGCTAGAACCTAAGTTATCAGTATTTTTCAAACTTCTTTAATCACTATTCATAATAAGCGATGCGTCTGACCTTGCAGCTAGTAAACACATGTGTGTATATATCCCCCCCATATACACATGTACACATCCCCACACATCACACACATCTGAGACAAGCTTTATGGAAAATACTTCACCTTTATCATATGCAAAGAACTCTATCGTTTTCTATTCTGTTCTAATCTTTTTTAAAATGTTTGTCAAACCTATAAATTGAGTTTATGACCCATTAATGGGATCCTCATTCTTGGCAAAACACAGTTATAGAAAAGTTAGTTTTTGACCTCCCTAGTAACTAGCTCAAGGTCATGTAGTGTAAATGGTGGATCTGAGACTTTCCCCACTCTCATTATGCTGAGTGTAGAGGAGCCCCAGGTAGGAGATGCCCCACCCGTCAGTCAGAGGTCCCCAAGATACAAGCAGATCTCAGAGACTTTCCCAGTTTCTCTGGACACACACTCCCTCCCCCTACTACTGGGATCCCATCTGCTTTCAGCTACAAAATGTTTCTTCCTAAACAAGTTATGGAACCTCGGGGCTGCGGGCAAAAGAACTTCAAGAACTTGAATGGAGAATTATCAAACAGAATAAAAGAAAAGGCCATTCCCCCCACTGTCAGGGAAACTTCCTGTGCAGGTGTACCTTGTTCAGGAGAAAAATACAACATACACCAAGTTCAAAAAAGGAAAGGAGGAAAAATTTCTCTTCCCTCTGGGCCACCTAACCCTCTACTCAGTGTCCAGACTCCATTAGGATGAAGGAGATGGGGAGCATTGAGTAGGGGCAGAGAGAGCCAATCTCCCTTTGCTGACTTGCTCTGTACCTCCCCTTGCTCTACACTGTCTTGGAAGCTTTTTCTCCTGCTTGTTTCTTTCTTTGACATTTTCCCCCTTGGCAGTTTTATTTTGGGATGGTTTAAAATGTTGAAGGAAAAACAAACAAAAAAAAAAACCTCTCTTTGCATGTGTTGGGTGAGTGAGACTTTTCATTTGGAGGAAGACTTGTTGCCCAGGAATCTGACTTCCCATGCATCTCCTTTGACAGAGTTGAAGTCTTTATCTTTGATACATGTACTCTTTTCCCTTTAGTGAGTTTCTAGAATGTGGTCATCCCTTTGGGGAAGGTCTAGAATAAAACTGGTCTGAAATTCCCCTCATTCTTCCAGTTGCTTGTTTGCTTTGCTACCTCTTATAGATGCCTTTCATTCCTCCTGCCGGACCAGGAAAGGGGGTTGGCGGAATGGAGCGCTCAGCTCCTGATCTCCCTGCCCTGAGGGATCTGGCCCTGCCTGGGTTATTTCCTCAGAAGGGCTCTCGGTTCACTCTGGTCTGCTTGCCATTTGGGGAACAAAATGAGTTCTTTCCTGCCTCCGAACCGTTACATAAGCTATTCCTCTCACTGTAAATCTCTTTCCTTGGTTCTTCCCATTGTCCAATCCATCTCCTCCTTTAGGGCTCTGCTTAGAGACCATAGTCTGAGGGAGATTTTCTCCAATCATATCCTCTAAAACAGGTCTTCTTTGTTCTTCTCTATCTTGGCCCCTGTTTCTCACATGATACCAGCCACAATTTGTTAATAGTTTACTTGTCTTTATTTCTGCTTCCATAATAAAAGCAACCAAAAAGCATAATCAATCCTACCAAGTAGACAGTGTGCCCCCCTCCTTATACATTAAGAAATCTCATTTGTCTTATGATGAAGGTATTGTTGGCAACCATCAACAAAGTAAGTTCTTTGCCAGGCTCCTCTTTCTCCCCACTAAAATGATTCATTCGATCATTCATTCATTCATCCAGTCAACAGGTTTATATATCGAGCACCGGTGGAGTTATTTTGCAGCAGATACTTTACTACAATGATGAAATAGGCTGTTATCGCTCACTTCACTCTGTGTTGCAGCCGGCCAGAAGGACCATTCTCAAGGGCATTTCTCTGCTAAAAATCTTCATCAGCTTCCAGATGCCTTCTGGATGAAATCTGAGCTCTTCAATACGGAAAGCTATGCAGGTCCTCGGTGACCTGGCCCTTCCTTCCTCCCCAGCCACATCTTTTGGTGCTTGTCTCCTGCCCTAGGCTCTTCTGGGTACAGGATGTCCTCCTGAGGGCAGGCAGGTAGCAACAACAAAGGTCCCTTGGGCTTTCCTTTTCTGTTCTCTTTCTTGCTCTCTCTCTCAACCCCTTTCCCCCATACAGCCTGAGACAATCACTTACAACCATGGCTTCTGGGTTATCATAGAAAATCTCGCCAGGTATATAGATCTCTGCTGGTTGGTCTGACAGTCTTTTGCTCCTACCTGCTGGGCTGTGGGCTTTTTCTGATAGAGATCTCAGTCCCAGTACAGTGGGTCAGGGGCTGAGCTGGCCCTATGACTTGAGGATAGACCTCCATAGAGGAATTCCACTTTGCCAGGTCATACTGTGGCTGGTGGTGTCAACAACGGCATAGGATGCTAAATATCTGCTAAGAGCTAAAGAAGAGGGTATCAAGAACTACAAATCTAAGCTTTGTATCAAGCTGCTAAAGAAGAGAGCGTCAAGGAGTTCCCGTCGTGGCGCAGTGGTTAACGAATCTGACTAGGAACCATGAGGTTGCGGGTTCGGTCCCTGCCCTTGCTCAATGGGTTAACGATCCGGTGTTGCCGTGAGCTGTGGTGTAGGTTGCAGACGCGGCTCGGATCCCGCGTTGCTGTGGCTCTGGCGTAGGCTGGTGGCTACAGCTCCGATTCAACCCCTAGCCTGGGAACCTCCATATGCCGCAGGAGCGGCCCAAGAAATAGCAACAACAACAACAACAACAAAAGACAAAAAGACAAAAAAAAAAAAAAAGAAAAAAAAAAGAAGAGAGCGTCAAGAACTGCAAATCTGAGCCTTCCTGTCAAGATGCTTTTTTTCCTGGATAAGGTAGTCCCTTGGGGTCCTACCTTATTAGAAGGGCCAGAGAGAAGGGAATTTAAGTCTTTGCAATTTGTAAACATTTATTTCTTTCTTTCAAGTTCACCTCTCTTCTGGATTGCTGCTGTATACCCTTATAAAACTTTTCCTTTTATCATTTTTTTGTGCTACTTGGGGCTTGCTTTTAAATTTTTTTCCCCCTGGGGGAATACCATGAACAAAAGGAATTTTTTCAGTTTTTTCAGAAACTTGCAGTGGCTTGTCTTCTAGATGCTTTATGCTTCAGTTTCTTCATCTATAAAATGGAGAATTAGCAAAATTAATGAACCTTTGTTATTTATAAAATGTCTTATAGGATAGATGCTGCACAAGTAATATGCTATGGAATGATAGCATTTTGTTAGTGTTTATAAGCATAATTTGAATTTTCCATTAATTGGAATTAATCCTGTTTATAAGAAAAGATCTTTCCAATTAAATCACTGGTGTGTGACTTTGGGCAGCTGAAGCCTTCACTTTGCTTTACTTCTAATAAAATAGTTTCCTACTCTATTTTTGGTAAATTCTTAATTTGCAACTTCCTTTGAATAGTTTCAGTAAAAAAAAACTCACCTTTTATATAATCTCTGTAAATATTATTATTTGTATTAGGAAATTTTATTGAATATTTTGCCTCTTCTGATTATTGAAAATCACTTTACAACTGAAGGTTAGTAACTGTTTATTTAAGATAAGACTACTATGTGCTTTAAGATTTTAAAATAAAAACAAATAACCTTTCATTAAACCACTATTTTATTTTATTTTATTTCATTTTATTTTTTTGTCCTTTTTCAGGGCCACACCCTCGGCATATGGAGGTTCCCAGGCTAGGGGTCCAATTAAAGTTGTAGCTGCCAGCCTACACCACAGCCACAGCAACGTGGGATCCTTAACTCACTGAGTGACGCCAGGGAGCGAACCTGCCACCTCATGGTTCCTAGTCAGATTCGTTTCTGCTGCACCACGACAGGAACTCCTAAACCATTTTATTTTTTTTTTTTTGGCTTTTTGGCTTTTTGCAATTTCTTGGGCCGCTCCCGCGGCATATGGAGGCTCCCAGGCTAGGGGTCAAATCAGAGCTGTAGCCGCCAGCCTACACCAGGGCCACAGCAACGCGGGATCCGAGCCGTGTCTGCAAACTACACCACAGCTCACAGCAACGCCAGATCCTTAACCCACTGAGCAAGGCCAGGGATCGAACCCGCAACCTCATGGTTCCTAGTCAGATTCGTTAACCACTGAGCCACGATGGGAACTCCCTAAACCACTATTTTAATAGACCATCTTTTATTTTTATCCTGGATTCATAATGTTCCTTCTCTTTAAGAATCAAAATTATTTTGAACACTACTAACCCCACACGATAATGAACTACAAAGCTATTTATACTTTTAGTTTTCTCATCAGTAAATGTCCACCTTGTTCTGAAAGTCAGCTACGTTTTAATGCTATTTGCCCATTTACAATCCTTTTAATCCTTGTATGGTCTTTTCTTTTCTTGAAAAGTAAAAGATTTTTCAACATTCCTAGATATGCCTTGAATCTAAATCTCAGTTGCTTTCTGAACAGTGCTCATCACTGAAGTCATATACATGATATTATCTAAGTTGGAGTATCAGCTTGTCCCTAAGTGGTACCAATACAGTTAACAGCCACAGTGGGCCAGAGTACGTTCTGACCTCCTGTCACCTATTTACTAACCTAACAGTTTGGGAATGCTTTGAATCTGAACCCATTTGGCTTTGGATCTAGACAATTCATAGCAGTCAGGAATCATCCAAGCTGATTTCTTCTGATCAAGATGATCCCTGACAAAAAAATTCTGGATTATCGTTCCTCCATCCTAAAACAGGTTTTCGAAATAATTCAGGGAGAGATACTAGCTCTATTTTGTGAAAGTCTTCCTGTTTCCCAGATACCATGCTAAATAGATTTCAAGATGGATTTTTAAGATGAAAATCCTGGTGGGTGGATTTCGAGATGATTTTTAAGGTATATAGTCTATAATTGTCAATTAGGAAATTCCCCCCCCCCCCCGCTTTTTTTTTTTTTTTTTTCTTCTTTTTGGTCTTTTTGATTTCTTGGGCCGCTCCGGCAGCATATGGAGGTTCCCAGGCTAGGGGTCTAATGGGAGCTGTAGCCACTGGTCTGCGCCAGAGCCACAGCAATGACAGATCCGAGCCGCATCTGTGACCTACACCACAGCTCACGGCAATGCTGGATCCTTAACCCACTGAGCAAGGCCAGGGATCGAACCCTCAGCCCCATGGTTCCTGGTTGGATTTGTTAACCACTGAACCATGATGGGAACTCCAGGAAATTCTTAAAAAATAACTGCCCCCTCCCTTGACTCTCTGGGGCTGGTATAAACTTGAACTAGGTCCTCCAGGATGTCTCTAAATCAATATGGCTGTTTAAACCCTCTAATCAAAATCAGTCTTCATGGCTCAAATCTTTATGGCTGGACTGCTGTAGAATGCAGCAATGCTCCAAATGGCTCATAATCAGGTGAAGTTTTTTAGTCTATTGTGTCCTTGGTGGATATCTGTGGAGATATGCGGGCCCAATCTTAACTCATATCATGTGTTCAGCCTGATAGCTGTCTTGTAAATGCTTAAAATATTAGTGTCCATTTTTTTTTTTTCCTTTTCAAGAGGATTTGGAGTATGAGAAAGCTAGAGAAAAAATGGCAGGAATATGGCCAATAGACTCCGGGTCAGGGGAAAATTATTTAGTGTCATTTTCCCCTTTGAGAACAGATGAGTCCTAGCCCATATCTCTCTTGAACCTAAGACTAGTCTGTGAGTACCAGAAACAGATCATGGACATGAAGAGTAGACTTGTGTTTGCCGGGCCGGGGGTGGGGGCGGGGGGGATAAGGGAATGGATGGGGAGTTCGGGGTTTGTAGATGCAAACTATGACATTTAGAATGGATAAGTAATGGGGTTCTAACTGTGCAGCACAGGGAACTGTTGCCAATCTCCTGGGTTAGAACATGATGGAAGATAGTATGAAGAAAAAAAAAAAAAAGAATGTATTTATGTATTTATGTGATTTAGGCTGGATCACTTTGCTCTATAGGAGAAACTGAAGGAACATTATAAATCAACTATACTTTAATAAAAAAATAATAAAAAACAAAAACTCCACTAGCTGCCTCCCAGCCATGCTATACTAGGCATTGAGGAAGAGCAGTAGTGATTCTGAAACTGCCCCAGTGCAAGGTCTGGAGTGATGATCAGAGCTCTTGCAAAGAAAAAGATATCTTAAGGTTAAGTCGAAAAGAGGGGAATTTTGAGCAGTAATTTCCCACAACTTGAGAAGCAAAAGGAATTGTGTGAATTGTTACAATTTCCCCCTCACAAAGCTTTCTGTAGAGTCCTGACAGTCACCCACAAGTCACTTTTAAAGCAATAGTGTGAGCTATAATCCATTCAAACCAAAAACATTAGTCAGTCTTATAAAATTTACTCAAGTTTTTAAAAGGGAGATTAAGGAATGTTTGACACTGCCCCCTGCACATAGTAACACTCTCATAAATCCTCTTTGTATTCGGCCCTGCCTCTCTGCCCAAGTCTCTCCGGCATGCTCCTTAGACCCACACCACAGCAGACCTTTTCTTTTGTCCCCTCCCCCAGTGCATTGTATGACTGTAATATTATATTCAGCCTTCCAGGTTCCACTCTTCCTCCCCCAATCTCTTGAATTTGCTTCATGCATAGCCATTTCACCAAGCTTCTCTACTTTCTCCAAAGCTGCCTAGTCACATGCAGGAAAATAACTCTTTCACAGTAACCCTGAGTTATATACGCTTGTGTGATAGGCTAGGATTGGTTTATCTCCTCAAAATACAAGCAAGTGAACCAGTTGATCCTTGCTAAATCCTGTCTCCCAAGGAAGGAAGATAGGTCTACAGACAATTTGGGGTTACCAATATCTTCACATTATAGGCTCTTTGGACTTGCTTAGAAGTCCAAAGAAAGATTCAGGAGGATGCATACTTTTAAAAACATGTATAATCACCATATGTTCCCCTTGTCCTCTTTGAGTTTCCCAAATCACAAAACTTTTTACACAAAAGCATTATCAAAGGAGATTTAGTAGGGTGGATGGAGTAAAGAGTTTTTAATCACACACCACATAGAAAACAACTTAATAAAGCTCCACTGTGCATTTTCCCCCAAGGTCTCTTTATAGGTAGGCAAACAGTTAGAATCTTCTCTTTTTTTACCCCTTCTTGCAGGAAGCCCTTGGCCTTGCACCTGCCTGCTCTCCCTCCTTTATTAGGCAGATTTTTCTTCATCTGCACAAAGCCTGGACCCCTGTAGAAGCCTTGTTCCTACCTCACAGCAGAATTATCTGTGTTTATAGCAAAGCAACCCTCTTCCTACAAAAGATTTCTCACATGAGTAGGCAAAAACATAGCGTTTTCTCCATATGTTACCTGTTCTTTATTATTTAAAAGGTAATAGTATGTTTGTTGAATTTAAGCATATAGATTCAGATTCATCTTTTCAGTGAATGATACTAAGAGCCTTGTACCTGCCAGGCAATGGGCTAGAAGCTGGGGCTACGGCAGTGAGCAAGACCCAGTCACTGTCCTCAGTGAGCTTGTCTGGTAGGGAAGATGGACAAGAAAACATACATTTCAACTCTGAGTGCCAAGTATGATATTGGGAGCATATATTGGTTGTTAGAAAACTTTCCGGAGTCACCCCATCCTGCCTTGGAGGAGGAAAGTCTAGGAAGGCTTTGCTGAGAAAGTGTTGAGGAGGAGGATGGAGGCTGCCTTCTGGTAAAGAAACAGCTGGACCAAGATCCAGAGGGGAGGAGCATAGCTGTGGTTCACTGTGGACACATTTTATAGATGGCAGTTTGAGCCAGTAAACCCTACCCTCTAATCATCATGTGCAAAAAGTGAGGAGAACTGAGCAAAGAGATGAAGCTGGAGAAGGAAGCAGGGCTGATCATACATGGCCTGCAATGCCACATTGACAAGTTTGGGTTGGCTCCTTTGTTTGCCTGAAGTTTGTGGAAGCGATTCTAAGCAGGCATATTTAGATTTCAATTTTTTAAAAGGAAGGCCTTCTAGAGCCCATGGTCTGGGAGGTAAGAAGACCCTTCAGCAGTGCAAATACCCCGCCTTCTAAATGTATTGGTTTTATTCCAATGTGCATCCTTTATTTCTTGAGAATTTTGAAGACAGTATTACTCAAATATCTTCTAAGGCCACAGTCCCATTCATTATTTATCTGAAGCTCCCAGTGGCTTTCTTTCTTGTCAGGGATATGAATCTGAAGGAATATTAGAGCCCAGATGATAACTACCTTGAATAAATTATTATAAAATTTTCAACTTTGAAGAAAATCACCCACTACAATAATAATGCTAGGAGTCTTAATCTAATTTTAGTGTTATTTCCTGAATGATTTACAAAATCCCCAAATCCTACAAAAATGTTGAAGAATGAAGTTGCATGACCATTAATTTCTTTTTCAAGAACAAATAGCTTCTCTTCTCTAATGTGAGCAATATAATAAAAAAATTTTGAATCTAGTAAGAGAGATTTGAGCATATAGAAAGGAAATACTTCTGATAGAAATATATGCCATTTTTAATTTGTCAGCAAAAGAACTGTTAAAAATAATAACTAAATAATGTTGAATGATTGCTATGTGCCAAATGTGATCTTTGCACTTTGTGATTTGAACTCAGAATAGTCGTGTGAACTACATACTAGTCATTCCATCATACCCATTTTACTAACAAGGGAATAGTGGTCAGGAAAGACATGTAACTTGCTTAAAGACATGTAGTTACTAATTTGAACTAAGTCTGTCTCCAGAGGTTAGGTTCTATTTCTTATTACCACAGTCCTTCTTAGAGATCTTGGGGATGTTACCCCTGCCTTTGGGTCGATATTGGATACCAGCTTGGCAAAAGGCTAGAGTACAGATACGTGGAAGAAGACTAGTACAGAAAGGATAAATTGTCTTCGATAATCCTGTAATTCCATTAGCAATTCCATAATTTAGTTTTAACATTAACCTCTGGAGCCTTCATTCTTTCAAGACCACCATCTTTATCAAAACCTATGGGGTGTGGCCCCAAATTATTTATTTTTCCTAGAATAAGGATTCCATCCTATAGAACTACTTTCCATTCTCATCAACCTGGGGGCCATTATTAACTAAGCAGGACTGATTACATCTCCTGACACAAATTGCTTTCAGTTGTTGGGAAGATAGTTTTCCATGGTGTAGAGAGTACAGTGTAATGGTGAAAAACAGCTCTGATTTTAATTCTAGTGCTACCATTTCCTAGTGGTATATTCTTTGAGAAATAAAACTTCTCAGGACTCCAGTTGCTTCATCTGTAAAATGGGGATAATAAGACCTACTTTGCAATGTTCTTAAGGATTTGATTGGTGAACATGAGCAGGCACCTGCCAAGAGTTTGACAAAAACAGCTTTCTTTATAGTGAAACCTGCTTTCTCTAATGTTTCCACAGGTTAAATTATGACAATAGGTTTCCTGGCTCTGGCATACTTTGTTCACAAATTTTTCCTCTTCCTTACATGGTATTATATATGCAACCTTTCTGAATGAATGTTTGATTAAGAGGATGACAAGCGATTCTGGTGGCGATGATTAGAGGGTAGGGTTTACTGGCTCAAACTGCCATCTATAAAATGTGTCTATCAGAATCAGATGCTCATTTGGCCCTGTTTCGTGTTCAGAACTAGGTGGTTTTCAAGTGGGATGTCATTTGCTAGAATCCTGGAGGCCTTGGTCAGTTCACTGTTGGCTTGAACCCATGCCACAGACTTAACAGGGATATCTGCCTTTACGGCTCAGGAAACGGGTTAGTTTTCAGGCACAAAGCCAAGGGTCTGAGTATAACACACATTTGAACTCAAACAAATAACAAGTTTATCCCCTTGTTTTTGGTTTATGGGTTGATTGATTTTTACAGCAGGAGGCTTATTACAGGATCAGCCAGGCTCCTTCCCTGGAAATCTGTGGAACTGGTGACTATTCCTTCCCATGCACAGTGCCACCCAGATGACCTAAAAGACTTAGTGATTCCCTCTCTTTTAGATGTAGTTCACATGCTATAAAATCAACCATTTAAAATGTACAATTTCATGGTTATTATATATTTTTAAGGTTGCACAACCATCACCACCAGACTTAGTGATTCTTGCTTTTCCAAATACATATACCTGATGGAAAAACAAAAATCTTCGTTAATATCCACTTACTTTAAATAAGTTGCTGGTGCAAAAAATTAAATCCAGAATTCTGTTTGCAGTGCTTTGCTTTTCAGGTCACTTGAATTTGCAAATTAAAATTAGTTCATTAATATGAATTACAAGCATATTGCTTTTTATTTAGATATCTTCTCCTCTTTCAATGATAACAGAAGTAATTGTGAAATGCATAGAGCCTACATGCATTTTATTCTTTTGTTTATGAGTATATACAACATACATTCAGAAAAATATCCTTCTGGAGGGTAACACACAAGCCCACACAATTCTATTACCTTGCAATATTTTCTTGTCAGGTAGAGATAGAAGTGTAGGTACTTTTGTTGCTTCCATGTTTTAGTGATCCCACTCATATCTGGTAAAAAAAATAATTAGTTTTGGCTTCTCTCATTTCTCTTTTCACATTTAAAATGTTTTATTTTCAGTGTAGGCACTATGGCATTGTCTTTTTAAAGTGGAGATTTTTGAAAGACTAGACAAATAGGTTCTATGGTTTGTATATAAAAATAATACTATGGACCAACCATATCCAAGTAGAATTGTTTTCCACTACTAGTGAAGGATTGATATCAATGGCACAGTTAAAAGTCCCAAGCCAGATGAGAACCAGACAGTTAATGCCATTACAGACAGCACTATGTAGGCACAAACAGCCCTTCCATTATTGGATGATAATACACTGGTTACTTTTTCAACGAGGCATCTTGGATGAACAAAAGAGCCTAGATTTCATATGACAGGCTAGAGTTTCACACTTAATTCCTTCGAATAGTGATAAAAATGGTGGTGAAGAATGAAGGCCATGCTGATTGCAGTTCAACAATTCTAGTAGTTCCAGGGGTACTAGTTTCCATTTCATAATCATAACCAATAATGGCTTTCACATTCTATTGTATACTGTTCACTTGTTCTAGTGTTTCTTAAGTGTCTACTATGTACAAAACTTTGAGTTAGGGACCATTTTGTTAAGAATCATATGATCCAGTTTCATATGACAAAGTTATGGTTACAAGGCCAAATTCCATTATAATAGAATTAAAGTAACATCCAAATTATTTTATTTCACTAAAATTTTATGGTATTGAATATGCTTGAATAAGTAAGTTACTGGGATTTTTTTTAATAATACTGAAGTTTATTAAAAAAACTGATCTGAACTGTAATGTAATACAATTACAATCATAAATATAATTACGAGTTAAGTGCTGAGGGAATACAGTAGAGGAGACTAATTAGAGAGAGGTGGTTCTAGGACTCCTCCAAGGGCTTTTGATTGATTCAGGGGGAGATCCTGGTCCTCTCTAGACTTTTTGCTCCCAGGGGACACTCCTCCACTGAAAAGTTAAAATGCAGAAGCAGAGTCTTTGCATCTGCACCCAAATCACAAGGATCTTTTGGGTCCAGCTTTTAAGAGTATCACCTTATTCCTTTAAAATTAGTCAATTAATTTAAATAAAACAAAAATAAATAATAGAAAATATTTTCCATTAAAGAACTTACCTTTGAGACTTCTGACGAAGGTTTTCCACAATTTTAAAAAGTAGCCTTTTAAAATGAATTGACATCCAGATGACTGGGGTCAAACCCGCTAACTCTGTTGAAGAGGCCTCTCTTAACAATGGATCCCATAGTTATGAAACATTAATAGGTCCTGATATGGCCCTCATTAGGGCACCATGGTCACTCTAATCTGGTGGGTCATGCATGAGATCTCACTTCCTTTAGAGCAGGGATATAACCACTCCCCATCTCTTTGTCCTTCCACGTACCTACACATTTCACAGCCTTTCTGCATATTTGATAAGAGACTTTCCTAACATTGATCAATGGGTGAACTGCTAGGTGTAAGATTTGTTTTACAGTAAGTTATTTGGATGAATATAAACATTTTGACCATCACTGACTCTAAAGATAATTTAAGAACTAACTCAGGGAAATAAAGATAGCACTAGGTTTTGCTGTGTACTCTTAGCACTCTAAGCTTCAGGGAACAGCAATTAGAGAGCCTGCTTGACCTTATCTAGACTGTCTTTGGTCTTGGGGTTATTTTAACGTATCAATACACGTTTAATTGCTATGAATAAGAAACTGAAACCAAACTAGTCAAAACCCAAGTTAAACCAGAAAGGAGAATTTTATCAAGCTTTAACCCCCAAAGTACTATCAAACATATTGAGCTGACCATTAACCGTCGGGAACACTGAGTCCCAACTTGAACTTGGAAGTGACTCACTCTGTGATCCCAGCTTGACTCCCTTAAACCCTCTGCTCCTTAGTTTCCACATTTGTCTCCCTTTAACAGGTATGTAAAGACCTTGCAGAAAAAGATTTTTTAAAAAGTGACCTGTTTACAGGCATCTGAGTAGGAAATCATTTTACAGGATCAAAGAAAAGAAACTTTTTAAAAAAGCAAACTTCTATCCTGGGTTGACTTTTTATCAGTAACACATTACAGTCTGTTGCCATATAGGGTTAGAAATCAGCAGTCAACCAAAAGTTAAGTTCCAAGAATCTGCGTTGTTAAAGTGCCAGAAAGCAGAAGGTAGCTTGTCATATTTCTTAAACCACTGGTAATATGGGAGCAGGCTGAAGCAGGCAGCTAGAAAAACCGTAGGCAGGATGGAACAGAGCCCTGGGGTTAAAAAGAGGAGGTAAAGGTGCAGTGGAATCTCTGGCTCAACAAAGTGGTTAATTGTTGTCACATGATTCAAATATGTTTATTTCTTAAATCTTCACTCCAGACTGTGGTGGACAAGGAGCTTTTTTTTTTTTTTTTTTTTTTTTTTTTTTTGCTGCAGACAACTATTAACAAGGAATAAGGGGGAAGAAAGAAAAGAAGGGAAAAGAATGAAAGAAAAAGATTGTATTTGCATTATCAAAATGGATCAACAATCGATTCTTTAAAAGCTGCCAGAACAACATTTCACCATTATTTTCCAGGTCCAGCTATCAGCAGAACTCCCTGTCCAAGGAGGCTCATAGCAGCTACGCAGACAACAGAGAAGGAAGCTGCTTGCTGTAGCTGGCACCTTAAGGACGACAGACAGCCGACAGGGCAACTCACCCTGAAGGTGTGTGTGTGATTACACAAAACCTTCGCTTGGTCATTTTTTAGTGTTTTATTAATGCTGATGCAAAATAAGAGTAAAATTACAGGTGCCAGTTCCCAGTGTAGAATGCTGATAAACAACTTACCATTTTGCAGTGGCTGGTCACATCTGGAGCCTTTTGGGATGCAAAAGTACTGGAAGGATTATTGCAAAACTTAAAGACACTTTTGCTGCCATTACTTTGTTTTTAACCTAAATTAGTGAGGGGTTGGGGGGGTGGAGGGGGAGTGCTCTTTTAGACAGTTATAATGCTTATATCATAAACTTATTTAAACACTAATCTGATAGCAAAATCAAAAAAGGGGTTCGGTTTACAGTAGTTGCTTGAAAACTTTTCTAAATAGACCTTAAATAGACAGAGGCTGGTATAAAACTATGGACTAATGGGCTATAATTTATTAACTTGGGTATGCTATCAGATTTCCCAATTTAAATAACCTGTTCAAACTTGATTTGTCATTGTTGATACCTCTCCTTTGGGTGTTGAATTAGCATGTTATGTGCACAGCCTAAGGATAATAATGTAAATAGAAGTGCTTTGTTCTTATTCTTTATGAAGTTATGATTTTCCACAACCACAAAAGAACATCAACTTAAGGATATAATAAGAGTATTAGAATATAGTTGCTATTTTTCACTCATTTTAAAGAAAGATCTTCTTTTAGGAGATAAATATTTTTCTTTGTTTTCTATCCACTTTCAGGTTATTTAGGCCTGGCACAAAGACTAGGCATAGATGGGTGGAGAGAGGCTGGAGAGAGTACCTTCAGAAAAGTATTTGTGAATTGGTGGTTTTCCATCAAGTTGCTTGAGGAATAATTATTCATGTATGAAGCTAATAGCATATGGTTTTCTTGATCCTTTTTGTGCCCCTCCTTTGAAAACATGCAGTTTGAAATTTAGGCTGCAAACCCCATCATAGCCACTGAGGCCTGGTTTCGAGAAGATTATTTGCCCTATCTATTATATAGGAAATTAGACGTTTTAAGGAATGCACATGGTTTTCTATAGTGCTACATGGACTGGCAGGGCTGGAGATGGATATTTCTCATAGTACTTCCTTGTCAAGAATATTCCTCTTTTGGAGTTCCCACTCTGACCCAACAGGATCCACTGCATCTTGGGAGTGTTGGGATGCAGGTTCAATCCCAGGCCTGGTACAGTGGGTTAAGGCTCCAGCGTCGCTGCAGCTGCAGCTTAGGTCAAACTCCCACTTGATCTGCTCCCTGGCCAGGGAACTCCATATGCCCAGGGGCAGCCGAAAAAAACAAAAAATATATTCTTATTTTACATTAAATAATATCTTAAGGGCTTAATAGGTTTTATGCCTGAATGTTGAAGCAGTGTGTGAAGTATGTGAAACTTTCAAGCTTTCTTCATGCAAATGAGCAGATATGCTTAACAAATCAATCTTTAGTTTATAGGATGAACAAAGCCACTGTCAGGTGAGCCCTGATGGTACATGTAGACACACGCACACACTGGCTCAGACATGTATTAGCATCACGTGTTACTGCGCTGAAAAAGTACTTTGTTGACTGAAATATGCATATATGAATTAAGTAATGTCCCTTCTGCCTAAGTCTGGTTTTAAGCCCTGTGTGTCCTCTTTTTGACAATAATGTAAGAAACTTTCTGACTGACTAGGTAAAGAAGTCAAAAAGAGCTTGTTTCCCTTCTAGTTTCTATGCCTTCCTCATTAACTTGGAATTATATTATGTGGTTTGTTGTAAAAAAAAAAAATAGCACATAAGTGGTGGAAGAGGGGACAGAGGAGATGAACATTTGCTGATAGGAGCCAAGCTCTTCATATAAATTACCTCATTTATTCCCTGCAGCAAATTGAAAGGGAAATATTGTATAGATGAGGAAACCGAAGCTAAGAGAGCTTAAATAACTTGACCAAATTTATAGAGCTCATAGTTAGAGGAATCAGAACTTCTGAATCTAATTCTAAAATTTATATTATTTTTATTATACTGTGGTACCTTCTATGGATTCTGAAGTTTCATATAGGAAAGACAAGAGGGAGAGTTTCATTTGGAAGGTAACACCTCATATTGTTTGGATTACATTTTCAAATCTAGTTAGTAAATCCACATGCTGCAAATTTAACCTGTTCTTGAATCTTCTATGCAACAGTCTGCATTTTATAGTTGGACAAACATATCTAGAAAGAGTTTCATCTTGGTATCTAAAAAAGACAGTTGGAGACTTTTGCTTTTGGTACAATATAAAGTGTTTTTGGTAATGACCTTTTCAATTGTGGTATTAATGTCTTAGCCAAAGCTCTACTCATTGCCAGGAAGAGAAAGACACTCAAGAGAAGTTTATTATGAGGTTAAAATGGGCCATCTTCTGGTGATCCTAGAGGGGGGGAAAAATCAATGTTCAGACCATGCATTGGTTTAAGAATGAGACCTAGAACCAAGGTACTTCCTCTGTCTCCACCGTGACCACATGATTCACTGGTTTTGCTTCTCTCTGTACATCTGCTCCATTCTCCAGCATTCTCTACCCATCATCAGTATGCTTATGGTTGAAAATAGCCATCATAGATCCCAATTTCTCATGATCCCCAGATTACCATCGAAGGACATTCTTGAGTCTCTTTAATTTTGACAGCACTGATTCCTAACTGCCATTTGTGTCCTTGATCCGGTGTCCACTGGTGGTACCAGGGAGGGAGATACAAACATGATTTTTATGCCTACCTCCTTAGGAAGGGTTACCAGTATGGGCAATTCCTAGAGAAAAGGGCTCTGAGTGAAGCAAGCATTCCAAATACACCTCCAACCTTAAATAAAAAGTATGTGAAAAAAAGTCACATTCACAAAGTTTGGGGAATATTTTCATATAGTCTCCTTTGATCTGGAATTATCTGTTCCCACCTTACACTTAAGGAAACTATGACCACCTGGCTTGGTGAAGGTCATCTGGCAAAGTAAATGGAGGACCTGGGACTAGATACCAAAGCCCCTAGGTCTTTCCGCCATATTAAGCTGCCTTTTGTCCATGGAATTGGACACAGTTTATGGAAGAAAGTTGCTTTGTGGTGGTTGTAGACCTACAGTTTAATTCACAATTAGCACTCATGAATGAATTTGCTAATTTGAAACCACAATAGGTTTTAGCTTCCTTTCGTGGAACCACATCTTTGTGTTGCACCTAACAGTTAATTCTGCACTCCACTGGAAGCATGTAAATAATTTTCTTATATTGGTATGGTGCATACTTGTAGGAATTATGGATACCATGGAAAAAAATATGTTGAATAGATTGTTTTGGGCTGTCAAGTAATTGTAGTTCAATTTTGTGCAAGTAATAGACTATGCCTTTGAAATATGGACAGTTGGTGTGGGAGCTGGAACATTTTGGTTAAGGGAGGCACAGGCTCCATAAAGGTGGAAATGTCCTAAAAATTCATGAACAAATGAACCTTTAGTCAGATCTAGTCCCTGGCAATTTGTGCCAGTATTTTTTTCAATGACTCCTGAACCTCAAACCAAAAATCAAGAAAAAAAATTTAATAAAAATGCTTGCAGTTATCCTCTTTTCCCAGAGATAATACAGTTTCCCTGTGCTAAATTCTGTTATTTTTTCCAAAATTTGAAAAAGTGATTATATTTTAAAGACGAAAGCAATTTATTCCTGTCCTCAAGAAAAAAAAAGTCCAGTATAGTGGACAAATTGAAATGCATAAAAATATAAGATATTTTTAAATCTCATTCCTAATGGACATATCTCTGGCAATGACACCATGGCAAGAAATGAATGGCAGTTTTTCATGCAAGAGTATTACAAATAAATTCCTGTAGTACTTTAAATGTCTGGAAAAGTCTCTAGAAATGGACCTTAAATGGTTACACAGTTAGCACTCAGATATCAAAGAATTCAGCAAAATAGAGACTGTTTAAATATTAAACATCAAATTTTCCTTCTTTCAAAGGACTAATAACTTAGCAATAAAAATTGTCTTTGAATCTTGCCATCAGAAAGTCTCAGTCAGGCAGTGGATTTTAAATAAAAATTTGCAAGCAGTTCCTATTTAAGCAAAATTAACAGCTGAGCAAAGAGGAATGAATTAGTAGCCTGCCCCAAACTCACCTTGAACAGACAACAGTCCACCTCCTTTGCAGTACAAGCTCCTCCTCTGTGGAGCTGCCTGCAAAGCGAAAGCACCCAGGATCGATGCTGTCAGGGAAATGCATCTGCACTGAGGCAAGGCACTAATCAAGTTCTCCTGCAGCTGCTGACCTAGCCCGCAACACTGGAAGAAGAAACGCGCAGCCATGAAAGAGAAGCAGAAGAGAAAAGGAAACAATGAAGAAGGAGTCCCTGAGATGGAAAATAATGGGACACCCCCACAATAAAAATCTCTTTGTCCGCAGAGATGAGGAAATATTTCATTAAGATATTCTCGAAAAGACCCATGTAGAGTGAGAGGCAAAGGGTAAAATGACTTGCTGAGGCTTTTCTGGGGAGCAACTAGAGCCTGAGAATCCATTCCCAAATGGCAGCCCTGTTACTGGACCAAAAACGGAAGGTAGGACCCAGTCAAAAGTAACAGAAGGAGTCATAACCTGGGAGGGGTAGAGCTAGGGCAGTACAACACATTTTTTTCTGTACTTCTGTTCTTCTGAAAACTATTGATCCTGCTTGGTTCTCAAGAGAACACGCATAGAGAAGGAACCATGACATCATAGAATCTTGAGGCTATAAATAAGCTAAGGCTTTCTAGTCCAACCAGAGACAAGGATTGGGAGATTCAAAAAGATCTAAGAGCTTCCCCAAGGTCACATACAAATGAGGGGCAGAGAGCTAGAAAGAACCAAAATCAATTTCTCCTAGATTCAGGACAGTTCTTTTGGAGTTCCAGTAAATTTTCCACACTTCCGAAGCCTTATTAGCTATGGGCTCACGTTGGAACAGTTCATTTCAATAAGTAAGCTAACATGAAACAGCATTGGATAGTTAATAATAAAAACGATTTTTATAAATAATTACTTCAATAGGAAATATGACTTCTGTCAACCTATGAAATACATTTTGTTTTTGCAAATAATGTTGCAGTGTTATCTCTTATTAGATGTCTGGGATCCTTTTCCAGATATTGTCACCAGCTGGGTTAGGTGTTATACAGCATGCGTTGACATTTGAATTAGTAAATTTCTATCACAGAAATAAGGAATTTAGAGAACCTAAGTAGCATTCATTATAGACAGTGTCATTACTTCCAAAACACTTACTTTTTTCCTCTCATTTATTTGATTAACGCATACAAAAATTACAGGAGTTGTAAGGAACCAGAAGAGGAGTAATTTGGCTAGAGTAGTTTGCATATGGAAAACCTCTACTCAGGAAGGTCTTTAGGTAAGTGTACTTGTTTTCATCTCCTAAAAAACATTTGTCAGGGAGTTCCCGTCGTGGTGCAGTGGTTAACGAATCCGACTAGGAACCATGAGGTTGCGGGTTCGGTCCCTGCCCTTGCTCAGTGGTTAACGATCCGGCGTTGCCATGAGCTGTGGTGTAGGTTGCATATGCGGCTTCTGATCCCGCGTTGCTGTGGCTCTGGCATAGGCCAGTGGCTACAGCTCGCATTAGACCCCTAGCCTGGGAACCTCCATATGGCGCAGGTATGGCCCCTAGAAAAGACAAAAACAAAACAAACAAACAAAAAAAACCCCTACATGCTAGGCCCACTATAAAACAAAAAGCACACTTTCACAGGATTATCTGCTTAAGATTTCTCCACTACTATGTAAATCATTAAAAAACTGAAAGGCTGAGAGCCCTGGTAAAATTCAGAGGACATGTGGTAATTGGCACAGCACAAACATTGACCAATAGCACCACAGTATATTTATTCGCCTTTCCTTCCAGCACTGCTTAGAGTGTGGAGGGTCATGCCATGGAATTGGTAGCATTATTATTATGTTTATCTGTGTTTAGAAATAAAGGTAAATGAGAACATGTATTTCAGTATTAGATACAGCATGTTAGATTTTGGCATATACTTAAATTTTAACATCTACTGTGTGCTAGATGTAATGCTTGGTGCAAATGAGATATGAGATAGAAGTTTACGAGCTAGCAGGGAGGATGAACATGAACATAAAAGATTATGCAGCATGATCATCCCAGGATCCTAGGGGAAAGCAAGCCTAAGATCACAAAGAGGAGTGAAGGCAGGCACCTCAGAGAATGCAGGTTGATCCTGGGAGGATGGACCAGGAGAACAGGAGTAGAGGGAGAGGGAATTCTGGGCAGATGGAATTGTACTTTTCAGAGGCATGAGCATGAGAGAGAGTATTGTGTTCTGAGAGTATAAGTGAAAGGGTGGGGAGGGAAAGGTGATTCATGTAAGACAACAGTGGACAGGTAGCTAGGCGTCTGACAAGGAAGAGACTCCTAACTAGGTTGTTTCTAGTTTTTTTGGCTGTGATGAACAAAGCTGCTATGAATATAGCACAAGTTTTTGTGAATACATTTTTTTTTAACTCTCTTGTATAAACACTTAGAAGTAGAATTGCTGGGTCATAGAGTAGATATATACTTAACTTTTCAAGAAATAACACAATTTTTCAGAGTGGTTTTACCAGTCTATACATTCACCAGCAATTATGAGAATTCTTGCAGCTTAACACCCTTGCTAATACTAGATGTAGTCAATCTTAGATTTTAAGTCATTTTGGTGGATGCATGGTGGTATACCAGTGATTTTAATTAGCATTTCTCTGGTGATTAATGACAGTGAATGTATTTTAACATACTTACTGGCTATTTATGTCATCCTTTGTGACATTTCCAAGCCTTTTGCCCATTTTTAAAGTGTGTTTGTTTTTTTATCATTAAGTTGTAGATGAGCATTATATACTTTGGATATAAATGTTTTGGCAAATATATGTGTTATGAATATTTTCTCCCACTCTTCAGACTGCCTACTTATTTTCTTAATAGTGTCTTTTGATCGGCAGAGATATTTGGACTTTAATAAAGTCCAATTTACCAATATTTCCCTTTTATGATTAGTACTTTCTCTATCTAGTCTAAGAAATCTTTGCCTACCCTTCATCATGAAGATTTTCCCCTATGGGTCCTCTAAAATGCTTTCTGGTTTTAACTTTCTATGTAAGTCTATGATGCATCTCAAACTAATTTTTTGTGTATTATGTGAGTTAAATTTCACTTTTTTTGCACATAGTGTTACCCAGTTGTCGCAGAACCTTTACTGAATAAAACCATCCTTTCAACCCCACTGAACTTCCTTGTCATCTTTGTCTAGAGTCTCTTGACCCTATAAGTGAGGGTCTATTTCCAGACTTGTCTATTATGCTCCATTGAATTATCTGCCTATCTTTTAATCAGTACTACTTCATTTTGATTTTTATGGCTTTGTGATATGTTTTGAAATCAAGTAGGTTAAGGATTAAGTCTTCCAACTTTGTTCGTTTTTTAAAAAAATAGCTTTTGCTATTCTAGGACCTTTGTTTTTTCTTTTTTCTTCTAAATCAGTTTCTAAAAAAATACTTTTGGGATTTTGATTTGGATAGCATTGAATTTATAGATCACTTTGGAGAGAATTGACATTTCGACAATGTTGAGTCTATCAATCCATGAACATGTTATCTCCACTTAGGTGTTTTTTCTGAATATCTCAGCAATACTGTATATTTTTTCAGCATAGAAGTCTTAAAATTCTGTTATTAAATTATCCCAAAATATTTACAGTGTTTTGAATGTTATAAATTTCACATTTCAGTCTTACTTGCTTTGTTAAAAAATGAAAAATGTTCATTGTTTTCTCATTTTGAAGTATATATAGAGAAAAAAGTATCGATTATTATTATTAGCACCTTGGTGAATAGCCAATAGTCTTGTTTTATGCATATCTACATATACATATTCTAAAAATATAAATATGAGTCTGTCTTTTAAAAATAAAAAATTAAATCTATCACCAATATAGCCCAAGAAGTATTAAAAGGGAATCTTATATTGAGTTGTGTTTCTAAAATCTCTATATATATTCATTGTTTGGAAACCAGAACACATTTTTTTCCCATAAAAATTATGTTCAAGGAGTTCCCATCGTGGCTCAGTGGTTAACAAATCCAACTAGGAACAATGAGGTTGCGGGTTCGATCCCTGGCCTTGCTCAGTGGGTTAAGGATCCAGTGTTGCCGTGAGCTGTGGTGTTGGTCATAGATGTGGCTTGGATCCCGCGTTGCTGTGGCTCTGGTGTAGGCTGGCGGCTCCAGCTCCAGCTAGTTTCCTAGTCTGGGAACCTACATATGCCATGGGTAGGGCCCTAGAAAAGGCAAAAAGAAAAAAAAAAATTATGTTCAAATGATAGGTCACCAATTCAGACCCACAAAACAAAAGAAAACCTGACTTAGCCCATAATGGCTTTTAGCCCTCTGACCTGTGCAGATTTCTAAGCCCTTTTAAGGGTGCACTGTCCCCACCCATTTGTTCCCTATGTAAACCTTGGGTCTTTAAAGCCCTTTGATGGAGCTATTGGGTTAGGATGGAGAAGCCTTAGCAACGGCAGGAGGCTGGAGTTGTTCAGGGAGTCCTGTGCCAATGCTGACGGGGTTCTCCTTTTTGAGCATCAGAAATCAGGTGGGCTCTGGCAGTAGGAGAACTGAGCAGCAGCAGTTTGCTTGTATTAATATTCATTAATATCTACATTACATTCTCAAAGTGATTCTACTGAGGCTAAAATTCAGGAGGTCCAATCTCAGGGTCATCACGTTATCCAAGAAACATGGCCCAGCAACAAAAAGGTAGTCTCAAAATAATTTAAATACTTGCCTCTCTCAAATGTCATGCTGTCAATACATAGTCCACAGAAGTATTTGGTTTCAATCTCCTTTTGCTCTTCTGTTGTCTTCATTGTAAAGCTTCCCTTCTCTAAACCCGTAAATTTTTTTTCTTTGCCACAGGATGTGTACTTTTTTTTTTTTTTTCTCCTCCTCTGCCACCTTCTTTCTTCTAATTCTGCATTCCATAAGCCCAAAGAAGTGTTCTGGCAATGGCAGAACCCTTTCTGAGTTGGGGTTTGGGGAGGAAAATGCTGGGAAGACCTCCATATACCTACTTCCATCACATCTCCCTGGGTGTAAGATGCCTAAATCAGGAAGAACCAGTGTAACTGGAAAGACATCTGGGAATTCCTGGAAAGAAAAGTTGGTGATAAGAATGGCTTTTTCTTCTTACATGTAAAGATAGTAGGTACATAAGAAGGCAGTCTGGAAAAAAGTCATTTTAAATAACTTTTCATCCTATTTCCTTCAGCTCCTCCATTATTAAACTGCCCAACAAATTGGCTCAGTCCTGTGCTGTAGGCAAGGGCCTAGGTTTGGAATTCCTGGGGAACTGGAGGTCAGGAGGGAGCTATTTGGTAATGCCAAAGAGGATAGCTGGCCCAGGAGGCCTTATCAGACAAGATCTTTTGGTCTGCTGCTTGGTTTTTGTTTCACTTTCTTTTAATTATGGCCTCTCCATATCTGACCTGAACAGTACCATTCTTCTGGTTTGTTAGTTAATTTTGAAGATAACAGCATATTACCAATAGAGTGCCTTCTCAGGTCACAGTATATTGCAGAGAGCAAATTATTAATTAAATGGTAACGTTTTCTGAATTTGGAAGTAATTCTAAAGTTCATAGTTATTAGTTACCAGGAAATTATAAAAAAAAAACAAAAAACACAACCAACAATTCAGTATATAAAATCAGTGCATAATTAGCAAGCTGCCCTCCAAGAAGCAGATCACATCACATTCTGTCCAAAAGGAACAGCTCTGCTGATGAGGCACTGACATAGTTAAGAGAAACCATGAATCATGAGAGGCCGGGAAAATGGTGCTGCCCAGCTCCCATTCAGAAGCAGCATAATTTATGAAGCACCGAGGACAGTGGGAGGTAGGCTGTCAGAAATGCTAAGTTCTCTGTGGAATTATTACATTTCCTTTGAAAGATTGGATGTCACTGAAAGAGGTAATCTGGGAAAGCTTGGAGGTTCTGTGCAATTGGGAAAAGTGCAAAGATACTTGGAAATGAAGCCAAATTTCTTCAGCCCTTCTCCCACTGGAAATCACACCCAACAGCTTATGAAAACAGACTTTTTTCTTCAAGCATCAGGAGGAAACACGTCAAGAAGGATACCCATGGCACCTGGAAATTTCCAGATCTACCAATCCAGACTGGTCAGAACTATGCAGAGATTGCATTGACTCTGCCTTTAAGATCTATGTTTCTTTATCCCTTGGCACACTCTATTCCATTATTCAAGATCATATATTGTCCATGGGTTCGAGGGAAAAAGCACGTAAAAATTAACAATATATGTTGAGGACTTCAGCAAACTTATTATCAGTTATTACCTGGACAAGTAGTAACGTCTAACATTTATCATTGGCTGTTTACTAAAATGCTGAAGACAGTGTTAAGTGCTTTGCATGGGTTATTTTATTTAGTTCTGCCATAAAATTAGCACATCCTCCAATTTAGAGATGGGGAAACTGAGGCTTTGAGAGGCCAAGCAGCTCGCCCAAGATCACATAAGCAAGTTATCAGAGGTGGCACCTATATTCCAGTTATTTCCTTTTGCCTATAAAAGTATCAAGTTTTAATCTAATAAAAAGATTAAAATGACTAAATCTACTTGACATTTTGGAAGGGAATATGATTCACCTTGAAGAGGAGCACTCTGGATTTTGGCATAGCAGATTGGCTATTTCTTTTTGTCAAGTCATTTTTGTACAACTCCTTTTTGGTCTATAATGGCTCCGTGACATGTACTCTCTGAATGTAGATGAAATCACTCCACTCTTAACACCTCAATGGAATATTCCCTCAACAAGAGAGAAAGTTTGCTCAACTTTGCAAAGTACTATCTGCAAACGATTCCAAAACCACCTCATACTGCTTTCAGACTCTGTTTTCCCCCTACCTGTGCATATACTCAGCTTGTCCATTAGACCTTGGGTTGTGGATAGATTTCTTTTAATGGGCTGTATTATTTTCTGTCAAGCAGTCGTTTGTTTCCTTGGAGGTCCTTTATATTCCCTTTCCATTTCCATGAGGGTAGGTAGTCCTGGTTCTGAGGATGAGAACATTTCTTCAAATTATTTAAAATGAGAATCCGCCGAAACAATTGTATACCATTCTGTTTACGATCTGGTCAGTGAAAGATGTAGGGTAACTTAGTGGGCAGTTGGAAGAAACCTTTCACTCTTCACTTTTTGCATTAGACAGCTAGCTACCTGGTCAGAAAATTGATTTCCAGAAACATGAATGGCCACAGAGCAATTTTAGCTGAACCTTTGTGGCAAACAATGCCATTTCCTGGGTGCAGAGTGATTGGACTTCAAAATGAACCATCAAGCCCACAGGCAAGCTTAGGACAGCAAGCAGACAACCTGCTTTTTGGGCTAGGAGTTAAGTGTTTCTCTTCTGATTCAAATATCAGAAATAAGCCTTTCCCATTTACGTATGATACCAGAATACATAGAGGTCCCTCACACCTCTTGCGTGAAGAGGGAAGCCTCTTGATTTGGCTCAGCGCACCAGATGATTATGGGAACATGGTGTGGTATCATGGCAGAAGGGCAGCCTTCAGGCCCAGCAGAGCTGGACTCGAATCCTAGCCTTGGTTGTTCAGCCCTGAGAGACTGGCTTCTGCTTCAAGGCTTGCCTTGGAAATTAAAGACACTAACTCACTTAGCAGGGTTTTGTAAGGATTAGAAATAATGCATATGTCATCTGGGCCCCCTTGTTCCTATTTGGAGAAGAAACAGCCTCTCGGAACACTGAGAAGCAAATTGATATCCTTTACTTGGGTTTCTCCTCAGGAAAGGAGCCTGTGTGTAATGGACAATAGTGCTCCCGAGAAAAACCTCGCCCCCTCCCTTCTCCCCAGAGTCGCACCTTCATAGGGCTATCCTTTCTTTTTCTCCCCTTCCACCCATCTCACCAGTTCTGTTTCTGGCTCCCAGTGTCTCAGTTCTGTATCACAAAGGTCCTGGAATCTGGCAGAAGTCTGATTCCCCTCAGAGGGTGGACAATAGAAGCTGTAGAGCAAAAGCCAGCATTCTCTTTAGGTGGCAGCAGGCGTGTGGCAAGGGCTGTGAAAACACTTTTAAAAAGTTTGGCCTGTCTTATACATGTAACACTCACCTCGGTGACTGGAACCTAGTAGGTGCTAAATAAAAATGTCCTAAAGAGCATCTACACTGTGCCAGATACTTCTCGTGTGAGTGTGGGGTTCAGAGCATGCTAAGGAGTAAGACAAGATCCCTGCTTCATAGAGTGCACAGTGTAGAAGTTATTCTTGAATTTAGATGAATGTTTTAGGTAGCTATATCACCTCTAAAACAATAAGCATGTACTCTGTTATCTCTGTCAAATAGCCTAGGCATAGTGAAACATCTACATGGCATCAATGATGAATTAATACATTGGTTGTATTCCAGAGAACTCATTTCAAAATGACCAGGCAACATTTCTTTAAAAAACAAAAGCAGCAAGACAAAACAACACACCAAAAGTAAGTTATTTAAGGTAGACATTTATATTTAACAACAAATGGTATTTGTGGGTTGTACTGTAACTGGAGTATTACCACTGTACAATAAAATTATGTCATTGCTTTTCATCAATTATGTTATCCGTTCTTGAATTAGAATGGTAAAAACAGATTATTTTATTCATTAATTCACCTTCTATAACTGCCATTGTATTTTAGCCCTAAATTGGTTGTGGAGTCTAAAATCACCTCTTTATTAACTGCATTTTGCAGCAAATGGCCTAACCTGTTGACACTTCACTTTTAATACCTGTTAAATGGGGTTAAATTTGACAGTATCTACCTCCTAAGATCTCTTGTTAAAGATCAAAGGAAATAATGTGTCTTTAGTACCTAGCACAGAGTCCAGGCCCATTGTGGCCAACATTTAACTAATGGTTGTTATTATTATTGCTGCTATTATCATTATTGTTTATTATTGTTCTTATAACAATGTATTATAGTAGCTAGGCTCTGTGAGGTACAAACAGGAAGTAGCTTTATTTTTAAATTTCATTGCCTTTAAACATTTTCTGTCTTATCTCCCTTTCCTGTCCCAGAATGATATCTCTGACAGATTTGGTATATTTTCCTGTTACTTTAGGATATTAGACAACAGTCTCATTTTCAAATTTAAAAAGTCTGGTCCAATCTAAAGCAAAACTTCCATTTCCCATCTAGTTTAAAGCTTCTCCCCTCGCCCTGCTCAGGTGTGTCCAGGGATCCCACAGATTGGTGGGGGGAGCCACACGAGTCTTTCCTTGGTCCTCCTTTTGTTTCTGTCACCTGCTTCTGGCTCCTTCAGGCTGAGGGTGAGGTGGGGTGGGGTGTGTGTGAAAGGGGTGATGGGGACCAGAGGAGGTGGTAGCTGCATTTCCTTGTTCTTTTTTTTTTTTTTTTTTTTCCTTTTTGTACTTCTTTCTTGGTCCTCTCTTGACGGACTCTCTCAAATGGCTTTGGTCCTAGTAACAGTCCATTCTTTTTTTTTTTTTGGCCATGCCTGGGGCATAAGTAAGTTCCTAGGCCAATGATAGAACCTGTGCCATAGCAGTGACCCAAGCCACTACAGTAACCATGCCAGATCCTTAACCCCTTGTGCCACAAGAGAACTCCCTGGCCCTTTCTTTTAAGGAACATTTTTGTGGGTTCTTCTGAGACTCTCACTCCTCCCCAACCCTGCTATTAAGAACATAGGAGTTCCCGAGGTGGTACAACTGGTTAAGAATCTGGTGTTCTCTCTGAGGCAGCATGGGTTCAATCCCCAGCACTGGGTTAGAAGGATCTGACATAGCTGCAGCTGCAATATAGGTAAAAAACAAAAACAAACAAACAAAAAAATAAAACACCGCTCTGTTCTCCAAAAAAATGATAACTCGGGCCCAGCAGGCAGCCCTGAAACCCAACTACCTCCCATGCTATTTGGTTTATGAAAATGTATCCCCCTTTTCTTATCAAATTCAGTCTATTTTCGTTGCTGTTGCTTCTGTCCCTATCCACCTCCAGGTGCGAGTCAGGCATCAGCCTGTTCCCCAGACGCCAGGGAATATGTGATTTGAGAAGAGAGACAAACTGTAGCATTTTCCACTTACACCCCAGATCCTTCCCTTAATGATTCGCTAACTTCTCATATGGGGTAGGAGCATAATTGAATGGATGAAGAGACAGTTAGCAAGCCCTGGATGGATGTGTTTAGGAGCTGTCTTTAGAATGTGTGGACTCCTGTTGCCTTTTGTCCTCAGCTGGGGCGCTTTGGCGGAAACTCTGAGACAACAGGAAAAGTCGCATCCAGCATCCTGTTACATTTTTATTATGCCTGAACTTTTACCACAGTCTCATAATTGGTTTTCCTGCTGCCGATCATCCACTATTTCATTCTGTCCCATACATAACATGTTGATTAATCTTTCTCAAAAGACACCAGCCTTGTCATATTTTTCTTTTCAGTCCATCACTGTGGCTTCTGAAGGTTGGCTACCATCCCAACCGCCCTTTCAAAAAGAAAAGAAAAAGCCTAGGGTCCCTGAATTGAATGTAATCCCAGAAGATTAAGCCAGGTATCACAGTCATAGAGTTTCTGGGAGTCTCCAAAACTCCTCTGACACAGGTTTGCTCTCAACTGCTTATTGAGTCAAATAAAGACTCCCCAGGCTATAAACATAAACTCCACTAATTCAATGAGGTATTTACAATATGATCAGAGATCCCTGAGGCACTAGAAAATATGTTTTTAATATACAATCCCAGGTTCATTGTTTCATCAAAATCCTCTAAATTTTGAGGAGAGACCCACTGGCTAAACATTACCAGATTCTTTAGAGCTGATTTCTCCAAGAGCCACACTCTTTCTACACAGAGAAAGTGCCAAGTCTGAATTCTAGAGAATTAAAATTGTGGGACCCAGAGAACCTCTAATTCAACTTTTCTGTTTTACACGTGAAAACATGGTGACTGGGAGAGGCCATGACTTGCCCAAAGTCACCAGGCCATTTGAAGCATGAACAGAATCAGTAGCCAAGGCTCTGATTCCTAGAGTCAGGCTGATTTCCCAACATCCCAGGTGATAATATGGCAGTTGGTTTCATTTCTTTGTAAACCACTGTCTGATTCGTCCCTGTACTGCAGACCTTGCAGAAGGTCACCCACGTGTAATGGAAAGGGACTATTCTTTCTAAAATTGGAATTAAAACCTTCTCTGTTACCATGTCGGGAAAAGAAAATTATTACTTTTAAAAAGAAGTAAAATGAACTGCAAACACAGAATTCGTCTCTGAAGATGCTGATAGGTCTTTTTGGTAATGAAAAGGAAGGTCCATGACATACCTTGGATGAAAAAGGCTGAGACAAAACAAGCTAATTTGCTTTAAATAATAGAGTAAGAGGAATTTTCCATTTCCAGTGAGAATTGGGAGGAAGGTGTTTTGAGGAGAGAGAATAAGAGGGGGAGCAAATAAGATGGGGATAATGGGCAGATCAGAAGGGAACATGGCTCAAAAGAAACTCCTTGTGGCCCCAAATTTTAGAAGCAGAGAAATTTCATACTTGATTTTAATTGCCTTTCTATACTGTACGGTGATCACCCTTCGAAATCCACAAATCTTCAGTAAAAGTTCATTACATACAAGATGAGTGTTAGAGGGGCCTGGGGCAAATGGGAGTGGGGAGAGGAATAAAATCAAGGAGGAGGCTAACAGTTAGGATGCTGTGGTAAGCAGAATAATAGCCCCCCAAAGATGTTCATGTCCTCACCCCAGCAACCTGTGAATGTGTTAACCAATGTGACCAAAGAGAATTAAGGTCACTAATCAGTAGCGAGGGAAATGCTCCTGGATTATTCAGGTGGCCCCCGTATAAACACAAGCGTTCTTTTTTACGCAGCACATGGAGGTTCCCAGGCTGGGGGTCTAATCAGAGCTGTAGCCACCAGTCTACATCAGAGCCACAGCAACGCGGGATCTGAGCCGCATCTGTGACCTACACCACAACTCATGGCAACGCTGGATTGTTAACCCACTGAGCAAGGCCAGGGATCAAACCCACAACCTCATGGTTCCTAGTCAGATTCGTTAACCACTGCATCACAACGGGAACTCCTCACAAGGGTTCTTAAAAGTGGAAAGAAGGCCAAAGAAGAGGTCCAAGGGATGCAGTGTGAGGAGAACTCTTCCTACCCCTCATGTTTTAAAGATGGAGGGAAAAAGGGGACCACGAGCCAAGGAATGGGAATGGCCCCAAGAAGATGGAAAAGACAAGGAGGTGGACTGTATTCTCAAGAGAAGGGAAGGAATGTAGCCAGCTATCACCGTGATGTTAGCCCACTGTTTGCGGTGCCTCTCGTCTCTGTCTCTTCCTTCCATGGAACCGTTAATGCTGGGGTCTACCCCTCCTTCTCTCAGCCTCTCTCTGTTTCCTACCCTTTTTTGTTCTAGGGGAATGTCTCTAGTCACAGGATTTGAGGAGGAAGAAAGAGGAAGGCAGAAGAAATCTCCAAGTTAGCTGCACTGTTGTCATGTTCACTATTATGTATCCCAGCCCCATCATCCTGGTCTCATTTCGGTGTTCCCAGGCATCGTTCCTGTCCTTTATTGATCTGTTCCTTATCCTTCCATGTCTGATTCTGCTTTATGTCCCAGCACCTATTATTGATTTTAGGCCCACACTGATTTCACAGGAATGATCACTAGTATCCATCTTCCACTCGGGGTTACCCCCAATCTCAGAGCTGCAGAGATGCTCCTCACATCTCAAATGGCAACTCAACATATTTTCCTGCAGCAGCGATTTTCAGAATGTGGTTTGGGGAACTCTAGTTTTGGGTGTTAGTATCTGTTACTCAATAAAAGGGTTTCAAAGTCAAAGAAGGTCGATGGATTCTCAATGGAACAATTTTAAGCAGTTTTTCTTTCCTGCAGAATTTCTTAAAGCCTTTAATATGCAAATGTACATTATGAGTCTCTGAGTGGGATATATGATATGCAGTGTTTCCCAAACTTATTTGACCTTGGGATTTTTTCCTTGAAACTTTCTTGAGAGAATATTCCTCTGTGAAATACATTTTGTCTTAAAGTAACGTACTTAACTCTTGTGGGTCAGGTGTAGGTTTTTGTGAATTGACACGGGGATATAGGCATTATTGTTCTGGTGGGACAATGGATTCTAAGTTCTACAACTGCATTTTTGGAACCCAGTAGGCTGCGATGTGAACAACTGCATATAGGACCCTTCCAGCTAAGAACCATGTGATTGCCTGGAAAGCAAAGGCTGGGTAGAAAGCATCTGGTATCATAGGTCAGAAGAGCTGGTATCTAGTCTCAACTTGACCACTATTAGCTAGGTATTCCAGAGCAACACTCAACATTTTGTCCTCAGTTTCTTCATTTATAAAATGGAGTGCTTACTGGTAATATTAAAATAAAAATAAATAATACCCACACAAAGTATTGTACAGAAATTTCAGGAGTTTCTGATGAGATGATGACATGAAAGCACTTTAAAAACAGTAAGGCCTTTTTTAGTAACTACAAATAAAAATATATTATTTTCTAGTTAACTTGGCTTAGTAATAGGAATAAGGGTTCAAACCTATTTATTGAAACTTCAAATCTTATTTATTGATTTTTTTGAAAAACATTTCAATCCAAATTATTTTCCCCCAACACTAATAATAAAGAATAATTCAAAAATTCCAGTTTTACTTCTTTTTGGTTTCTAGATCTTCTCTCTGGTGGAGAAAGAGTGCAGTGGCCAACACAAAGATGCAATCAAGGGAGGGAAGTAAAACCCAGACATTTAATAAACAGGATAATCAGGACAAGGTAGGTCATCGTCACATTTGAGCTTCAAGTGAAGTCTGATTGATTTGAAAACAGGGCAACTGGGGGCAAATTCCTCTCTCAGATTTTCAGGCAACTTTGGATCCAGCTATTAGCAGACACAATCTTCCCACCGGCAAAACTTGAGAGTATGACTCTGATGACAAAGCCTGATATGTCATCTGTAACACAGAGAATGTTTCATTTCACGAAAGAGTAGAAAATATCTGTTACCGCGCTTCTCCACTGTCCATCTTATGTGATGGACACATGAGAACACGTCAGTGGGTCATGGGTCACAGCAGCTTGGGTCTGTTTCTTGGCCTTTTCAGTTCTAGGATTGGAGTTATTTATTAAATTAGGCCACTGCATTCTAAGTATTCCTGTGCTTTGGTTCAGGAATTGTCTTAGAAGAGGGAACTCTGAGTAACCTGTTAAAATATCTGGAAGATCCTACTATGTTGAGCCTGGATCAGCAATTAAACTTCATTCCTTGCTGTTTGTTTGAAAAAGGAACTTGTAGCAAAAGTGGATGTGTCATACAGGTATATTTTTTGTATCTAGATGCAAACTATTGTGTTTGGAGTGGATAAGCAGTGAGATCCTGCTGTATAGTACAGGGAACTATATCTAGTCATTTGTGATGGAACAGGTTGGAGGATAATGTAAGAGAAAGAATGTATATGTATGTGTGACTGGGTCACTTTGCTCTACAGTAGAAATTGACAGAACATTGTAAATCAACTAAACAAAATATTTTAAAAAACAGGGTATACTTTTAAAGCAATGTATTTTTTTTTCAGGTAGGACTCATGAATGATTCTGGGAGGGTAAATTATACAGACAAGGATGAATTAGGAGGGGCACTACCTTACAGTCATATATGTATTTGGGCTTAGTGGCTACTTGGGGAAGGGGAATTTCTCTGTGGATATCACACATTAGCATCTAATTTAGAGACATTTTCTTTAAAACATCTGGTTGCTTTTCTTACCAGAAACTGTATTTTGAGTGTTCCTTTCTTTTGTTACTTTTATCATAGAACGTGAGGAGAGTAACATTTTATGAATAAATATGGTGTACACGGGACTTTTTCCAAATTGTTGTATTTATATATTATTATCTTTGTTATCTTTCTTTTTAAACAAAGAATCTCAAAGCATATTACACAAACAGATGCATTAATCTGATTGCATGTGAACCACTTGTTTGCCATTTCATAGGTACAATTACTCTTGGTTTTATCCAAAGTGATTCAGTGTTTAAAAAAAAAAAATGGTAACAGAACCCAGTACCCTTTATTTCTCTGCTTTAGGTTCTACTGTTAGCACATGGCAGGAATTCTAGGCACTAGATTGACTTGAATTAATTAGCACACATTCTTTGTTGTGGTTGAGGAAGGGGCGGGCTTTAATAAAACAGAGAAATGAGTTTGAGAAGAGTTGAAGAGAAACAGGTGATTTCATCTTTCAGAGATGAGAAGTTTCTTGGTGCTCGTTAAGAACACAAGCCTCCATACGTGCATGGAAGAATGCGGAGCAAAAGGAATTTCAATGAGTTTTTCATGAAATCTGACCCCGAATTGAACAAAGAGAATTCTAAAGCTTTTGCATATGCCATTTTTTAGGGGTGGTGGTGGACTTCAGTCTTTTCCTCCCTTCTTGGTGTTGCTTGAACAAAAAGAATTATTGAAACCGAACTTGTTCAGGTTTTTATAAATCAAGATGTCAACAAACACAAGCACTAGTGTAGTTACAACCAGAAACTGTAGCTTAACAGAATAAAACTAACCCTGCTTTTTTTTTTTTTTTTTAAGCTCTACAAGGAACGCATTGTTTATTCTTGTGTAAGAATGTCATGTAAAGAAACTCTCTGTCAGGTTTTCTATTTTTATTTAGTTGTTTCATAACTCAATTATAATGTTCCCCTCTGTCTAATAATTAGCATATGCATAGTAACAAGGCTTGTACACATGTTCTTTTCCCCACTGTGTGTCTGTTAAGTCTCCAAATTGTTAAGGAGAATGGGCTATGCCTCTGTAGGTGAGTTTTTCCCTGCTGCTCTGGCAGCTTGCCCCTGTGCAGTGGTTGAGGGTCAGCTCTTGGAGAAAAGCCCAGCCAGAGGCCCGAGCGGGGACTTCCTGCCATCTGGAACAGTCTGGAGCACAAGGAAAGGTGTCAGCAAGAAGCACTCAAATGACTCCTTTCTGCTCCCCCCGGGGAGGACAAGTATTTCCCCTGGTTCCTTGACTGGGGAAACTTCCCTCCCAGTCATGTGATGCATACATTTTGAGCTCTGTATTTCATTGCCTTTCATGCTGAGGTTTTTGCGGCCACTTACCACCTTTTGAACACCCTTTCTACATTTGAGGAATTCCCCACAGTCTGAGTCCTGCTTCCCCATGTAGAAGCCCCACATGTACTTTCCCAGCCTCTCTAACAGCAAGATGCAAATTTGAGACCTAGGCTCAGCTAATCCTCCTTGCTTTCAGGAGAGATTGTTTTGATGATAAGTGAGGAAGTAGGTGCCTCACAGAATCTATTTTCTGGCAAGAGTGGCAGTGGAGGCTTCTGGCTTTGGAGGAGGACAGTGGTGGAGGTCTCAGCATGTGCTGTCCAGTGCTAACAGTATTCACTGAGATGAAGGGATTGGGGCCACAGGGATCTTCCTGTGGTAGTTGTGATGGAAGCAGTGCCTCAGCCCAAGATCTTCTTTGCAATAATAAAAAAATTAAAAGCCTCTAATGGATTGTTCACTAGACACACACACTCTGAAAATCAGAGCATCAATGTGTTTAACTTGAGTTATTGAAAAATTTTAAGTTACTAAGATAACTTTTTAAATTGAAGTATTGTTGATTTCCAATGTTGCATTAATTTCTGCTGTATAGCAAAGTGATTCATTTATATATATATGCTTTTAAACTATTCTTTTCCGTTATGGTTTATCATAGGACATTGACTATAGTTTCCTGTGCTATAGAGTAGGACCTTGTTGTTTATTCCCTCCGTGTATAATAGCTTACATCTGCTAACCCCAACCTCCCCCTCCATCCCACTCCCAATACCCTCCCCTTCAGCGGCTGCAAATCTGTCCTCCTTGTCCTTGAGTCCATTTCTGTTTCATAGATAGGTTCATTTGTGTCATATTTTAGATTCCACCTAAGAGTGATATCTATGATATTTGTCTTTCTCTTTCTGACTTACAAGAACATTTTTATTTTATTTTTTGATCTTTTTAGGGCCGCACCAGCAGCTTGTGGATGTTCCCAGGCTAGGACTTGAATTGGAGCTGCAGCCACTGGCCTACGCCACAGCCATAGCAGCACCAGATCCAAGCCGCATCTGTGACCTACACCACAGCTCACGGCAATGCCAAATCCTTAACCCATTGAGCAAGGCCAAGGATCAAACCTGCCTCCTCATAATTACTGTCAGATTCATTTCTTCTGAACTATTGACAGGAACTCTTCTTTCTGACTGACTTAGTATGGTAAATCTCTAGTTGCATTATGTTGCTGTGAATGACATTATTTTGCTCTTTTTTGTGTCTGAGTAGTATTCCATTGTATATATGTAAGGATGGTCACTTTTAAGTGCATTATTTTCTGTAGGCAATTATACAGTTTGTGATAAATAAACTCAAGCACCAAAGGGTTTGTAGGAAACTGGTATAGCATAATTACCTTTCAGATAGTTTTGGGGTACTTGTAAGCTTATATTTAATTTGGATATTATCATTTTAAGCTAACTTTTCCCTCTTCCTCTACTCTCTCATCTGTGTTATTGCACAAATCTAATTTTGGGGGGTATAGAAAGAGGTTTGCTGATGCACACATGGCATCTAGGCAGGAATGCAGAACCCCATTAGTTGAGATGGGGAGAGGGGTTACACTAGGACTACAGTAAACCTAGTGTGAGAGAAGAGAACACCCTATCCAAATCAGTGAAAAATAATTTTTTGAAGTAAATGCTCTTTTATTACTTCACAAATAATTTGCATAAGATAAGAAAAATCACATTTGTTAAGAATAGGTGAATTTTTTAAAAATTGTGAGTCACTATTGGTCCATTTTAATGGATCATGACCACCCTCACATTATGGGAATAATAGCTGTATCTAAAATTTGAAGACTTTCTTAGAGAATATTTGTAGACCCTTTCTTTTCAAGGAAATAATTATTATAAAATTTTTTCTTAGAATGACACTATGGCTATACTACTGTAACAATACAAATTTATGGGATCTTAATCAATGAGTTTTAACCATAGAGATAAATTCTGAGGGATAAGGAATTTATGAACTCACTCCATGGTTGAAGTTGTAGGAATCACAATTAAAAATCTTCATTATTGTCTGTCCTTCACTCTGCTGTGATGTTGAGAAAGACTGATATTCTGAACTTGGATTAAACCATTCTTCTTCAGTCCTCCTATTGGTTTTTAAAATAGTCTCTCCTTCCATCTTGTGCCTTGTGCTGTAATTTCTACATGATATAGATTCCTATTATGAGCACTATTCAATTACTGGTGATTCAAGCAAAGAGAATGTAAATGTTTGTTAGAGGTCCCTCAGATAAAGCTGTTACTGGCTAGATGGAGAACAGAAACCACAGTTGTCTCCTGTGTTCAAGAGTGTTCTCCCTGGCCTGGGAACTTCCACATGCCATGAGCATGGTCAAAAAAAAAAAAAAAAAACCAACAGAGTGCTCTGTATCACTTTTTAACGTTCCTTCTAGTTCTGTGAAGCTATCTGAATGTTTTGTGTTGTATTAATTCTGTAATTTCTGCTATAACACACAGAAAAGAACAATCAATCTATATGTTTTTGCTTTTCTTCTATTAACTCCCACTGGTATGTTATTATTAATAAATGATTTTTAAATTCAGTTTTGAATTCTTTTTTCAACACCATTTTGGTATTTCTGTATTTCTGAAAATAACACTTCTAAGGGTAGGAGATATAACTGTGTGGCTGGAGTTGCGTTGATTCAGTTCTACCAAGGCCAGGAAGACAGCCTGGTTCTGCCTTTGAGCAACATCCAAATGCAGGTGTGCAGGCATGGAAGACACAGAGATTCTCTTTCAAAGACACACTATCCAGCGATGGGGAGTGTTCGCATCTTCGGGGGCTGCCTCAGCTGCTGAGAACACCGTCTCCAGAGATCATGCCCTCTCTGAGGCAGCTCGCATCCGATGAGTAAGATTGAGGTACAAAAATCAGGCCATCTCTGGCAGGACCCAGGACACTCTGATGGGCAGCATTTGCTCCAGAGATCTCCTCATTGTCTTTGCCATTGGCTTTGTCAGGCTGACACTGGGGTCGGGATCATCTTCTTTACAAGAGAGTGCTTTGTTTGTTTGCCTAAACTGTTAGCTATGCAAATAAATATTTTGATTGTTAATTTGGGAGATGAGAATTATTTGATGACTGTCTTGAAGTAAGTGTAGCCTTATTATAAGGAGGAGGAGGATTAATTTTTTCCCCATTGTTATTGCTGATATGATGAGGAAAAGTACTTACACTGTATCCATGGTTAAAGATATGAAAGGATTTCATCCCTGGAATTAAGGGATATTGTGGGAACTCCCACATTGCAAATGTGACTAGGAGACATCAAGTTTCTTGTTTTCCACCTTTGAACCTGTGAAATATGAAATGATGTCATCACAGTGTCCACTGCCACCAATGGCTGTTGAATATGGCATTACGTTGACCAATTACTGCCTTCAGATAAGTGGTACATGCTGTGAATGTAGGTTCATCTCAGCCTCTGCTGAAGAATCACAGCATTAGCCTTACACTTACATCTTGCTGGGGAGATGAGACACAGGAAAATAAAGTTCTAGTAAAAGGCAGCTTATTCTTATATGTGACTCAGATTATAAGAGCAGAGAATGGCTCTAAAGGAGTCAGGAGTCAGAGCCAGAAGCCTAGAGGAACTGCGTGTACATAAAGTGATACGGTGATGACAAATGTGCCAGGTAGGTTTCTGTGTGGTTTCAGACCATAGAGGGCATAGGCCATTTCTACAAAGGAAGAAAACACTTATAAACACTTACTAAGCACCAAGCTCTATGCCAATCCCAGTACATGCATTTTCTCTCTCAATCCTCATGATAACTCTGATATACAGTTAGGAACATCGTCTCTGTTGGCAGTTGATAAAACTGAGACACAGAGTGGTAAAGTGACTTGCCTAAACTCACATAGTGAGCAGTTGTGGAGCAGGGACTACAAACTCAGGTTTTCAGTCTTCAAATTTCATTCCGGAAACATTAGTAATCACTTCCCAAAGGCAAAGCACAAATTAAGGTAGAAATTGCAGGGCTTAAAAGTAGGGAAATATATTCCCCTGTATCAAGCTCAATATGTAGGTATACTATAAATGTCTGTGAATGAATAGGCTGTTTTCAAGGAGTATATACTCTGATAGTGAAGAAAGACATGCATAAATAACTATAGTGTACTGAAGGCTATAGGTACTGATGGATCAGACTGGAGAAAATCTGAGGGGAGAGAAAGTTATCCTATAACCAGTGCAGAGAAATTGAGGTTTTTGAGCAAGAGAGTGACATGATGAAAGCTTATTACTGAAAACTTAATCTGCTGACCTTGTGCTACTTGTTTCCTTATTGTCAGCAACATTAAGCCACTTGGAACTCCAAGCAAGTTAGATCTGTGGTATAAAAAAAGGGGAGGAAATAGTTCTCCCTTTCATGTCCTGCTCACCCAAATTCTGTTAAATTGGTTTAGATTCTGCAACAATAAACTGGAGTAAGATCAGAAGCCTAAAATCTGAAGGCATGCTGATACTTCTGTCTAATCACTATTGTTACTAAGATTATAAGGAGCCACAGGACGTAAGGGTTTGTAATATTGTATGTTGCAAATATCTAAGAGAACTAGATAGGATAGAGGTTCATTCTTGTATGACTGTTTTAGAGTTATCCATTCATTCATTCAGTCTTTCATTCAGTGAATACAGTTGACCCTTGAACAACACGGAATTGAGCTGCGTGGGTCAACGTATATATGGATCTCCTTAATTTCAAGAGTAAATACTACAGTCCTACACAATCCAAGGTTGATTGAATTCACAGGTGTGGAACCACAGACAAGGAGGAATCATGCATGTGGAAGTTCTACATGGATTTTCAACTGCTTAGAGGGTCAGTGCTCCTAACCCCCTTGTTGTTCAAGAGTCAACTGTATTTGTTCATTGAGCACCACTGGGTACATGGTACTATTCTAGGTCTTGGGACATAGAGGTCCAATATAAGAAAAAGCACAACAAGACAAATTCCCTCATAAAATTTGCAAGTTCTTCAGACCATAAACATTTCAATGTGACTCTAAAGAAAATAAAACAGAGAAATGGGATGAAGAGTGACTGAGGATGGGGAGTAAGCACTTTAAAAAGGTCTCTCAGAGAAATCCTCTCTGACATCGCAGGAGCCTTAAGTAATGAACAAAGCCAGCCATTCAAAGAGCAGAGGGAAGAACATTCCAGGCAGAGGAAACAGCCAGGGCAAAGGCCCTGAGGTTGAAAGTCGAAGACGTAGCAAAAACTGTGGGCTTTTACCATTAGCCACATTCAGAACTTTGAAAAGTATATCTGAAATATTTCTGCAACCATTTTGTCAGAAAAACATTTTACCAATAATGCAACTATTTTCATTAAATTTGTTTTTAATAACCATTTAAAATTTTCCATCTGAAAAAAAATGGATATTTAAAAAATGAATTTGACTATAAACTGACAACAACAACAAAAATAAAGGTCATAGAGAATAAGGAGTTCAGAATATGGATGAAGGATTTCAGAAGATCACCTTGAGGAGGGGTGGTGGTGGCGAGGGTTGGAAACGAAAGGCTGAAAATCCAGTACTATTTATTAATTTAATAAATCTGTTGTGATGTCAGTGTAATCGAATGTTGCCACAAAATAATGGTCTCCTGCTGCTACATAAATGTTGAGGCCAGGCTCTGATGTTTATTTTCAAGACAGGAGACATTGATCCTTCACTAATAGGATATTACAAGTTTATTTCTATTATGCTAAGTAACAAAAGTTGATTTCATTGTTTGAATTGATGGATGTTGGTGTTGTCAGAGTTCAGAATGGTCCTGGGCTAGGAGGCCAAAAGGATGAGTGTGTTTTTTTTTTTTTTTCCTAATTAGGCATCTTTGGATTTCATTTTAATATAAAATCAATAAAGGAAAACTTTAGGGATACTTAGTCTCTAGGATCTTTCTTCTGATGCCCCAGAGATTGGGACAATTTGGCACAAGCTTGTTCTCCCCTGAGACCAAGAGATTCTAGAGCCAGACAGTGAGTGAGTTGGATGGGGGCCCCACCCAACTGGAAAGGCAACAGGAAAAGTGATGAGAGGAAAAGACAGCTACAACAATAGAAGGAGGAAGTGAAGCCAGAAAAACAAGAGAAGAAGGAAAAGTAACAGTGAACTACAATAATTTACCAGAAAAGGAAAACCGCACAAGGGGGAAAAAACACCCAAAGGGAACGGCAGTCTGCCGATTTACACGCAGGGGACAAGATTTTGATCATTTCCAGAGTTAGGGCACTTATTTACAGTGATCAGTGAATGCATGGCAATGGGATCCAGCGATCCAGGTCTCCCTTTTCCTAAGCAGAACGTGACTTAAAACAAAGACCTTGGTTTTTGAGTTTTTCTTCCATAGATCACGCAGCCACATAGGTTTGGGAAATGTGATTGACCAAAAGAGGAATAAATGAACAAGGGGAAAACTGGAACGAAGACATGAACTGACCAATTTAGACAGAGGAAGGAGAATACTCACCTCTTCTACATATCAAAAAAGAAATAACTCATGTCACATCATTTCTCCTTTTCACATCCTATAGGGAGCCAAAGGATTCACCTTACAATAGTCAAAATGGGAAGAAATGATGTACTTGATAAAGGACAAGGCTGTAATAAAGCCAAGTGTGGCTGATTGTGTTTCTGATTTTACTTAATCAAGAGCAGAGCGCTAAGAACAGAATTCATTGCTGCCTACAATGCTGAAGCAAGATCCCATAAGCCCTGTTCAAGTGGTCCCACCTGTATTTAATCCAACCGGAATTCATACAGAAGCCCTTCTAAAATCATGATACATGGAAGAGTAAATGTTAAGGGGCAGGGGAAGATGGAAGGATGCTTGTATCAGATTCCTGAGAGGGCCTGAAGAGATCAGCTGCCTATGTGAGAAATACACTCTTGTGTGAACTAGAAAATTTCACGAATAATAATACCTACCTCAGATGTTTGTGAAGAGCATTGCATGACTCTACATAAAGCATTTAGATGGTGCCTGGCACACTACAAGAGCTTGATCAATATCAGTGTTGTTCATCATAAGCCTATGGTGTGGCTTGTAAAAACAGAAATTCTTGCATGGCTGGAACCTATAACAGTGCCAGCAGTCAACCATATTTGACTTGCAAAATTAGTGGTTTCGTGTATTTCAATCTAATATGTTCCCATGAAACTTGCCTATTTCTCTCACCTTTTGTCCTTTTGTCAGGGATTAAGGAGAAAAGAAAGGAAAGGGGAAGAGAGCGGGAGGACAGGCTAAAAGAAGGAACAGGAAGGTGGTGGTTTATGAGGTAAAGCCCTTTGAAGAACTTGCACTGACTGGAAGCTGAGGTGATAAGATGTAGTCCTGTGCCTCACAACCCTTTAGTGAACTCTCTAGGTCTTCAGGAAATTCCGAGACATGGATGTGTCTCCATGTGCCACCAATGAAAATGCTCCTTTAAGATAAAGAAAATACCCAAACCATGGAATAGGCCTGACAGTTCCTAAAAGGACACAATGCTGAGGCAAAACCAAAGGAAGCAGTACAGGAAAGTTGGGGTACAGGAGTAACTCTTCCAGAGAGGTGAGAGAAAGTGCCTAGAGCTCAGTTCTTCCATGATCTCTCTTCTCCCTGGACTATCCACAGCTGTCATCAGAGTGAGCTCCTTGTCTGCCTCTCTCCTAGAAACTGGACCAGCCTCAAAGGCCAGGGCAAGTGAATATAGTATTTCTAAAGCCGCTAATTTCTGGGCACCTCAGCATCAAACACACCAAAAAGAAGAATCTTTCACAGAGCAGTATCCTTGGTCAAAACTCTCCTTAACCTAAAAACAAAAACAAAACAACTCTCTTCAACCTAGCAACAAACTTTAGCCCTAAGTAGCGTTCACAGGGTTGTAGACACTGATGACAGTTCTCCTCAAGGAACTAAAATCCCATGAGTATTAAAGGGTAGGAGGTAAGCTCAGTGTAGAAGTAGCAGACCATAAGACAAAAATGTATTTAATTTTCTTTTTTTTTCTTTTTTTGTCTTTTGATGGCGGCACCTGCGGCATATGGAGATTTCCAGGCTAGGGGTCTAATCAGTGTAGCCACCGGCCTACGCCACAGCCACAGCAATGCCAGATCCAAGCCACATCTTTGACCTACACCAAAGCTCATGGCAATGCCAGATCCTTAACCATTGAGCGAGGCCAGGGATTGAACCCGCAACCTCATGGTTCCTAGTCGGATTCATGTCCACTGAGCCACGACAGGAACTCCTATTTTAATTTTCTTAATGCTGGCCCCCAGTACCACAAACAACTTGGGGATTTGCCTTACAGTAGTCAATAGCTCAGTACCACATGGCAGCGGGATCCTTCTCTCCTCTGCCTTAAGAACTGAGGTCCAAGGAAAAAGACCTGAGTTTAGAAAGCTAATGATAACGAGGTTATAAAATAATTCATCTGATGAGGAAACTAATTTGTACACATATACTCTAAAGACGGTGATGCTAGCAGGTAGCAATAGCCACCACAGAATACTTACAAATCTTCAGGAACTTCCTGCAATATACACGATGGAGCCCAACCGGGTTCAAAGACTTTTTGAACACCACACAATAAAGGGCCCTTTATAACTTTAGCAAGTATACAATACCCTGATAAGATTGCTTATTCTATATGGCTTACAATTGGCAATGGCTATATTCAACACTTGTCTTAGATTTTTAATAATGTTCTTAAACTATTTCAAGATAAATAAAATACCGTAGTGGTATAATTTGTCATTTTCCTTTTTTGCCACACTTGGTTGAGAAGACCTAGTTATGTTGGAAAATTATGAAAACCAAATTTAGTGCTGTTTTTTTCCCTATGTTTCCATTTGCAACAGAAGGAAATGACACTGTATGGAATGCTGTACAACCTTTTGAGATTGGGGCTTTTGTCCACTCCAAGAGTGCAAAGACATGATACTGGCATAACCTTGGTAAATGAAAAACTATTGTGAAGATTTAAGAATGCACTAAAAAAATATAGTAATACTTTTGAATAAAAAACACTCATTGGCATACTTCCTATTACATAACTTTCAACATTTAATGACAAAAATCCAGTCAGTGAACACTGCAACACTTGGAATCTGTTTTGCAAAATGTTCTAAAGTGTGTGAAATTGCTATACATGGTAGCCTCGCATTTATTTTTTTCATTTTTATTCATCTTCAGCTAATGCACAAGGCTTTGTATGTTATTTTATTCCAAGTTAGTAAATTTCAAATTCTTGATAGTGTTAAAAAAGACTAGGCCCTCTAGAGATGGAATATTTAGAACTAGTAGCTCTGCACACTGTCTCTCCCAACCTGTTGGTAAGTGTTTATGAATATCTAAGTTGGGATTTTAAAAATCCCAGGCAACAGGGTAAGAAAACAGTCATTGCCTCAGCTTAACTGATGTTAAACCAATAGCAGTGTGTCAAATAATGTTAATTTGAGGCCCCACTTTGTTTATTGTTCTGGTATGAGAGACCACCAATACATAGTATTATGGTTGTAAAGACTCCGTTCATTCCCTTACTTTGGTACACGGCATGTGAACAGTTTGTGAATACGAGCATGCTGGTCTGTTTTGCTTGGGAGTGAAGTTTCATATGGTAGTTTGAGTGACAAACATCTCAGAGCTTGCTCACATTCCTCTGTGGAATAGTCACTTCTGAGAGAAAGAGGTGCGGCTTAGTGGTCTGGGAACAGGACTGTCAGCCAGGAACACAGAGTCCTCATCTAGGAACTAGTTCTATTTTCTTTATATACCAGATCATGCTAATGAATTTTTCCGGGACTCAGTTTACCCAGTTTTAAAAGCTTGTTAAGAAAATCTAATTAACTGGCCTATTTTGAGTATTAATGAATGGATATCTGTAAATGACTTGAAATGAAAAGTGATGTGAATGTAAGTAGGGTGATGTTATTTTCACAAACTAATTAGTTTTATAAAACAAATAAATAATAGAAGAGTGTCATCTTTTGGAAAAATTACCCCCCAAAGAAGAAAATTCATTTTCATGTTGAAGTAGTTCATTTTAATTTTTCTAAATAAATATTTTCTACTCTAAATGTTTTTCTTTTGTAAGTTAACATGTTAAGGATTTTATGTAATGCAAATAATTAAATTCATGATTAGCTTCCATTTAAACATAAAGAGGTAGTCTCTTTGTTCTACATAGCAAAGGGAAATCTTTTCTCAAGTTCCACGCACTGTAAGCATACGGACATTATTAACCTTAATGTTTTAGAGGAAAAAATTAGGATCAAAGAAATGTATAGTCAATCTAGAGCTTGCATAGGGTGGTGTAATAAACTGGCTGTTTAAACTGGCTGTTTAAAAATGATAAAGACTTCCAAGAATAAGATGCAGGTTCCAGAAAGAGAAAATTGTGCATATGCACCCAAACAAAACAGGAGGGAAAAAAGACCTAATGACTGAGTAATTGTGGGGTTCTATATCTGACAAATATAAAAAAATGAACCTTAAATGCAAATGCTTCATTCTGGTGATTCAGCTGGTCAGGATTCACCTACTCCAAATCCACCCCCCCCCGCCCAAATTAATCAGCCTCATATATGAGGTTAAAAAAACCCCAAACTTCTAAAAAATAAATTGATTCTTTACACTAGGAAGCTTTACATCTCCTATCTCTCCCCCTCCCCTTTCCCCCCTTTTAAAAATGAAAACAAACAAAACATGGATCTTCATTTCTGTGTCTGGGATCTCAAATTTGGCTCTGAATATGTGTTTCAAATCTCATTAATTACAGTATTGGCCCCATGAGATATGGTTGCTGATGCAAAGAACACTCTTTGTACTCAAAATAATTTGAACAAGGGCAAAGAAGCATTTTATGTACATGTGTAAACATTAAGAGAAAAAAAAAAACCGAGATGATGGTTCAGGTGGAAGCTGAGATATTTTAATGATAATTGATTTGATTACTTAAGCTGTGACGTTTCCAGGTATAGAAATAGTTATGTTTTCACTTAGTATATTTGTTGTATGATAACATTCTCGTAAAGGTAACTCTGACATTAACTTGGCAAGTTCTGAACTAAGACCTTTTAGCATTTTATTATTTCCAGATACTAAGACCAAATTGTTTTGAATTCCATATCCTACTGTGCAGATCTATAATTTATTTTTTTAAATATCAGAAAATATACCATTACCCCAAAGACACTTCTGTGTAACAAATCTGGGTAAAGACCAATCAAATGAATAAATTATAACAGTAGACAGCAAACAGCTTCTCTTGCTTTCTTCATTTTCTTTTCTCTTTAGGAAATATCAAATTAAACCATGGCTATTTGTGGTCTTGTACTATAAGAACACATGTGGTCATACATTTTCATCCTATTAACAAATTTGTTGGCTCAGTGGGTAGAAAGGAAAGTCCACTGTAAAGATGTCTTAATTCTTTAGATGGGGAGGATCACATTTAAAAATCTTGCTCTAAGAGAAGGTGCCCACTGGCTTTCTTTAAATGGATACTGAAAAGCAGAGTTCAACAGCCTTGAGTACCTTTAAGAATCACTTGGGGATTACAAAAAATACAGACACCTGGGTCCATTCCCCAAGGTTTCTGATTTAGTTAGTCTGGGGTGGGGTTCCAGATCTTGTATTTAAAAACAAATAAACCAAAACCAGAAAAAAAAAAAATTCACTTATGGCAATTCTAATGTGCTACGATTGAGAATCAGAGAGAATCTCAACACTAGTGCAAAAATAATTATCTAATTTGTTTTTAGATAATAGTAGAAAGCACACTCTTGATTTTAAATGGAAACCTCACCTTATGCCAGGTGTGGGCAGCAGCTGCCAAAGCGCTCTCCTTGACAGCATTCTCTAAGCAGCACCTTATAGGGAATGTTCTATGGGTGATGGAGCCTTGAGATGCTAATAATTTTCTGGGTTAAAGCCAATGGAAGTAGATAATCGAACAACAAATTACATAAGGCTAACCTGGAAGGTAAAGTCTATGAACAGTGGCAGACATAGACGTTTGAGCATTTTCAACAAAAGTTTATCAAAAGAGAGAGGTTATTACTCCTTTCAGTTCTTCAGACCCAGGGAATGCCCTGTCCTCACCACCAAATCACTGTAGGTCATCTGAGAAGAGAATTTTGAGTAAGAAATGGCAAATTACTTCTCTTGGAAATCAATCAACTTAAGCCAAGGTGACTTTTTTTTTTTCAGTTTCTTTATCTTTACTTCTTCTCTTGGCTAAATTTTCGTGCCTTCAATAAAGGTAAGTTTATTTTTCTTACATCTTACATCAATCAGTCCTCTAATGTTTTTGCCATCTTCTTTTGCTATCATATTCTGTGTATACTTCATTTAATCCTGTTTGTGTTACTCTTACCTATCTTTTTACATTTTACTTAATTTTTTTAATTTCCCTTAACCCTAGCAGGCCTTTTCTCTTCATTTCTCTGTTTTTGATTTATGTTTGGTTGCCAGAACCTTTTGTGATTTTCTGTCTCATTTTTACTAACTGCCCTTCCTTAACCTTCTGTTGATGTTTTATTCCTATCACTTGCTGTCAATACCCACACAAGCCCATTTCTTTCCATTCCATCTATCTCTGTATCTCCATATACATTTTTATGATCCTACTATAAAAGCTTTAAGGTGAATGTGAGGAATAGAAGGGTGCCTTTCCTCATTTGAATCCTATTTCCTCTCTCCTCCCATAGCTGTTCCATGTCTATTCGTCTTTTCCTGATGTTTTCCCCCATCTGACCCTCACCTGCACCCCCCCTTCCCCTGTCACTCCCCATTTGATGCCCATCTCTTCTTTTTAACCCCATTTGCACTCTCTCTGATTTTACATCCAAGGATCTCCACAAGATAAAGGATGGAGTTCTGTTGGGAAACAGGTTATGTGTGTTTTATAAACTTTTGTGCATTTACTAAAATGGGATTATGAGCTTGGATCCAGAAATATTCGGGCAGCCTTTTAGCTCTAGCAAAGCTTTGCACACCTTGAAGAACGGCTGGGGCCTATTCTCATAGACAAGGACAGGGAGGTCCTTAAAGGCTTCTAAGACCCTTTCCATTCCAAAGGTCAGGGTAAGTTGACATCAGTGACCAAGGCTGGAAAAGCAGGCACACCTGGGGCCCTTCTCTGCAGCACATCTGGCAGGGAAGCTGGTGAATGGTGCGCCGCGGGGCTCAGGTCTTAGGGGGACAGGATGGGGGCCACCGAGGCCCCATGAATCACAGGGCCATCTTTGGGAGGCAAGCTCATCTCTAAAGAGAGGAGGCAGGCCCGAGGCAGAGTGCTCCCCTGGGATGCAGGGCGCGGCTCAAGGGGCCAGGCGACGCCACCCCAGCGGCGCCAAGGGCCGGAGGCGCAGTCCCTCCCTGGCTCAGCCAGAAGGTCGAGCGCGTGTCTCCCTCGCCAGCCAGCCCTCTGGGAGCAGGGCGGGGGCGACACCCGGGGAGTGGGGCCGAGAGCGGCAGCGATCACCCCTGGGTTCCGGCGCGGGGGTCACAGACAGGAGAGGAGTGAGAGAAAGGGGCTGGTTGGGGGTCCCCGGGGCGGTTGGGTCGTAGGTCTGCCTGTGTGCTCAGCGGGCGCCCAGAAGTCTGGGGCCGCCACGGCTCCAGCTCCGCCGGCTAGTGCCGGAGACTCCAGGCCGCACTTTCCCCTCCTCCCGGCGCCTTCTCTCCAGTGAGGAGCCGAGCGCGGGCGGCGCGGGGGGAGGGGCGGCGACGGAGAGAACAGCCAGTTGTTTAAAATCCTTCTAGAGCAGTTTCTAATTCCCCCCTTGCGCCGGGGTTCGGAGGGGGGAGGGGGGAGAAGAGCGGGTGGAGGGAGGAGAGCGGAGAGGGAAGGAGGGAGGGAACCCGGGAGGGAGGGAAGGAGGGAGGAGACTGCCGCTTAGGCTGTGGCAGCCACCGCGCGCTTCGGCAGGCCGAAGGGAGGGGGAGGCCTGTCAGTCTCGCGCGTTGCCTGGGCGAAGGGGGCGGAGCCTTGGCGTGGGGCGGCCAATAGTGGGGGTGGCTGCGTGGGTCGCCATGGGGACGGGGCTGTTCCCGGGGAGGCTGTGATGGGTTGACAGGTGCGTGACAGTGGGAGCTGCTCTCGGCACAAGCATGTACGGCAAAGGCAAGAGTAACAGCAGCGCCGTCCCGTCCGACAGCCAGGCCCGGGAGAAGTAAGTGTCTCCGCTTCTCACCCACCTCCGCCTTCACACGCGCGCACACACACGCACTCGTACACTCTCTCTGAGGCACGCAGACACACAGACACTCTCCGCCCGGGGAGAACCGGGGGTGGGCTGGCAGGGGGAGGGGTACGCGAGGTGGGGGCATGCGATGAGGGGAGAGGCTGTTTCCCAGGAGGTGCTCTCGTGGGGCGGGCGGCCGTAGGGGGCTGCTGTCGGGAGGGAGCGAGTGTATTGGGGGCGGCGGCGCTGCTGGTGGCGAGGATGGAAACTTGTTTGGGTGATTGAGGGAAATAACCCGTGGGTTCACCTCCTCATAAAGTAACTTTAAAACTAGGGTCTGGGGCTGCGGGGACGGAGAGCCACTGGGGGTCGCGGGGCCGGCGGGAGGGGGCAGGTGCGTGGAGAAGGGCGCGCGAATGGAATGTGTGTTTGGAGGGGCCGGCGGGGGTCGGGGCGGGCACCGCGAGGGGCGCCGCGGCGGGGGCTCGGGCGCCGGGGCTCGGGCCCGGGTGCGCCGGCCGAAGACAGGGCGGAGGTACCGGGCGCGCGGCGGGCGGAAGCCGGGCGCGGAGCGGCCGAGCGGGGCCCCGCGGGGCGCGGAGACGCGCGCGGGGCGAGGAGGGCGTGTGCGGGCGTGGGCCGGGTGGGCGTCGGGATTTTCCCCGGCCCGCGGAGCAACGCGGCAGTCGCAGCCACCGGCGCCTCACCGAGCTGGGGCATGGGGCGCCGGTGGTGCAGCTGAAGTTTGGGAGTCTGAGAAGAACCGAGTTCCCGGGGAGGAAAAGTGTGCTGGCGAGAAGCGGGATCTGCTGGGGCTGGGTGGCGTTTTTGCCGCTCGCAGGCGACCCAGCTCCGCGGCGGCTGCGGCTGGAGAACTTTTTTTGGAGACTTGCAGCCTCCCAAAGGTCTGGGGGCCGTGGCGGCCCGGGCGGGGGTCGCAGGGCGCGCGGAGGGGTAGCGGTGGGAACCGCGGCGTCCAGCAGGAGGAGGGCTGTCTGCGGTGGGGAGGGGGCAGTGGTACGAATGGGATCTCGCGGGTAGGGGAGAAGCGTGGAGGCAGGGAGGAGTTGTTTGTGGGGTGGTGGGGAGATACAGGTGTTATCTTCGGTGGGAGCCCGGAGGAGGCTGGCAAGAAAAGAGCCCCTCCCGGCCTGGGATGCCACCGTCACGGCACGCTGCAAGGCTGGGCTGTTGCTGCTATTCTTATATACTTGTAACGGTGATTTGGTTGTTACTAAAAATGAGAGCGAGTAGTGACTGTGACCACTGAGGAAGAACCCCTCTTTGCTGTGCAGCAGATCTAACAGTGATTCCCAGTAACAGCCTCTACTCTGAGGTGAGGCGTATCCCTCCCTGTCAATGGACGCGCACTGCCTTTCCGAGGGGTTCAGACTGGGGAAAAGTCTGAGAGCATCTCTCAAAAGCTACTTTGGTTATCTTGCGCACGGAAATAGCCGCATAAATAAAAACCGACTACCGAGCTTCCCTCCTTGCTTTAGGCATTTAGTAGTCTTCTCCTGAAAGTTTTTTTGTGCCCAAGGGATGGGAGCATTTCCTAATCTTCGTGTTGGCAGCAACATACACAATTCCCATAGGATTTAGGGGTGGCAGGCCTTGATGTAGCAAAACAAACAAAAATTAACGGGGAGGTGCTTCCCCCTCCCAGAGGTATTTTGTGAGCTCTATTCAGGATTTTGTTGCTGTGACAGGAATATAAAAAAGACTAGGCATTATAGAGAAGAAACAGCAAGTTACTGGAAGTGAAGTTTTGAAATTACCTAATTTGTGTGCATTAATCATTTGGTTGTAATATATCTGAGAAAATAAAAACATTTAGGGAAGATACTCTAATGATTACAGAGTATTTGGATTTCATATTTTGGTGAGTGAAGGAATTGAAATGTGTATTGAGGTATAGTTTTATTTTGGGGTGGCAGAATTTGAGAAAGTAATTTTGGATTTTACTTGGACTAACGTGAATGGCTGAATTTAATCTGTATTCTGACAACTTTTTAAGTTTGGTTTTTTTTTTAAGTATCTGATATAATAATGAGGAATTTGAACCTGGTGTGACTGTAGTCCTTTTTAGCTCCAACTCTGTGATTCTGTCATGAAAGCAAATAATTCCCACTTTTGCTGTTAAATCTACCAAACCGAACACCAAGTAACATCTACTCTTGTAAGCAAAGTGGTAAGGATTCTGCTAGATGGTGCTATTTGATTTAAATATATTTCTCCCATTCATTATAATTGGCAGCAGGAATCCTAGACTGGCTTGCCTTATGAACTAAATATAGGTGAAGAGGCCACTTTTGGAGAATTGGCAATGACTGTTCTGGGTTAATTGTTGTTGCATTAATTTCTAGGTGAATGTTTGAATCCAAGACCAAGGTTGAGGTAGATTCTATTTATGGAATAAACTTAGTTTCATTTTGCTGGGTGAGTTGATCTGATCACTCATTTTTTCCCCTTTATGTGTACTTGGGACTTTAATGGCACTCTTCTACAATGGCCTAGTAACTTCAGAAGATAGGAATCTTGAAGTTGTTTTTAAAATGGATGTAACAAAATTAAAAAAAATTTTTTTTAAGTGGCAGGTTTTAAAAGGTACCTGGGTGAAGAATGCTTTCAGTAAGCAAATTCAAAATAATGTACTGACTTTAAAGTCAGAGAAATAATGGTTTTCAGTAATAAATATGTAAATATTTATTTTGCTTTAATAAAAACATTCTGAAAATGGGCCATTAAAAATAATGGCATGGACACAAAATAAAAACATGGATTTTATAATCTATCAAGAAATGCGTTTTCTAATGAGTTCAAGTGGATAGCAGACAGGCCCTTGCCTATGTTTTTTCTTTCATTAAGAAGTCGCTATATGGAATACTTGAAATTAATTTGTTCGGCTTTACACATTTCTATATTTTCACTCTACAGTTCCGAACATAAAAATGGCTGGAGTCAGGTTAATTACTGATTTTGTTGTTTTAAAAGCCAGACAGATTGAAGTCTCTACAAAGGTTTGGATTAGGTTTAATTATAGAGAGAGTGATTGAAAACTCTTGGAGGGAGGAGGGATGTTTGTGTAGAAATTTAAATTCTGATCCTCTTAGGTCATTTCCCCCTTTAACAGGCTTTCTTTCTAACAGTTATCCCAATTGCAATTAAGTAACTATGAAATAGGTTGTTCAATGTCTACCTTTCTCTAAAATGTAAGTTTCTTGAGGGCAAGGGGTAGTACTTCTAATTTCTTCTTTAAGGTATCCTTGACATTAAAAATAGTGCCATCAAATGTCAAAAGCACCAAATAAATACTGATGGATAAATAAGGATGTTAGACTCAAGAGCATTTTTTTTTTCCAATGTGACAAAATTTTTTTCAATGACCTCCAAAACAAGGACTTTGAAGTTTGAGTTCCATATGCTCTAGCCTAAGTGTATTTCAAAAAGAGCCGATAACAACAAAACAGTAATCATTATTTATCTGTCATTCTATGTATCTGTCACTGTGTTCAGCGCTTTATATCTGTGTTATCTAATTCTCTCAACTATACTGCAAGGTAGATTTTTTTTTGCTCTTGACTAGTTAAGTAACTTAACTTGCCCAAAGATACATGGCTAGCTGGATTTCTGACAAAGATTTCTTTACTTAAAACCTGTAGTTGAAGCCGAAAGATACATTTTTCAGTGTCCCAGATTGCCTTCCTGATTTAGGGTAGAATGCTACAGATTTAGGGAACAGCATTATGTAATCAGGTATAACAGACTTTAAAGATGTGATCAGATATGCAGTCTTAACCATTGGTGCACCCTCTGCCTATATCCTCCTTTATGACAGATATATGTGTGGTGTGGGGAAGACATAGAAACTTTAGGAGTGAAAGTTGGAAGCCTAAAATAATGAGGAATCTTTTTCTTCAGATTTTTCCTTCCAGAAATTCTCTGAAGTTTTAAACCTTAGACATTGTAGTTATGAACAATTTCTGTATGAAAAGTTGCTGAACTTTAAGCTCCTCTGTGGCTTTCTGTTCCACAGAAAGAATAACTGGTACCTGGAAATAGTTGAGTGGTGATTACTACTTTTTATTAAACTAATTTCATCTTTATGTAAGAGCACAGAAAGATGAATCTTCTATAAAGCAACATTAAACATAAACAACACATACTAAACAGTGACACTAAATGAACTTGTCAAAAACTACAGAAATCTGTGCGTCTAACCTGGATTTCAGAAAAGTAACTTTGGTTTTTAAATTATGAAAACACCACACAGTCATTTTACAGTGGTTAAAGCATTAATGATCATTTAAGTACTACTCCATATAAAAGAGAGTTTGTAGGAGTTAGCATCTACCAGCATCACCTATTCCCTTCTTTTTAAAATTGCTGTCAACACCCACCCCCCAAATGATAAACTTTCCTTCTTCCTTTCTTTGGAAGTGAAAGACAAGTGAAGTAACACAATTCTCTTCAGCAACCTGATTGACAAGCAGTTAATGCAATTCAAGATTTCTGAAACTAATGAAGGAATACCTTCATGAGAATAAAATTGTCTATAAGATATTAAATTGACTTTCCCCTTCCCCATCCCCAGGATGTTTCCTCCAAAATACTTGTGATCTAATGTCATCCTAGCTGTGAGAGTTTTTCTTTTGATTGATCTCTTTTTCATTATTTATAAGTATCCAGAAAAATTTTTAAGAAACCCAAAGAAAAATATAAAATGTTAAGTTTTAGTATTGTTTGATTTAGAGATTTATTTTGATTCTTAGGAAGAGTATTAATGTTGAAATGTATTTTTTCAGAACTATGAAAGAAAAAATATTGAAAGGTTTATTCCTACACTTCAGGGCCAGTTTGCCACATAAAACCAATTTAGGATGAAAAAAATTAAAAATCATTAAATTTTAGTTGCTTTGCAGTAGTGAACTAAATGTGTCTTATGTCTTCATTATTACTAGAAGATATAATTATTTCATTTTTAAACTGAAACACACTGTGGATTAGGTTACTTTTTTTAAATACCTGGGTTACTTTTTTAATTTTTAATTTTTTAATATAATTTTTATTTTTTCCATTAGAGCTGGTTTACAATGTTCTGTCAATTTTTTACTGTACAGCATGGTGACCCAGGTACACATACTTGTATACATTCTTCTTTTTTCCCATTATCATGCGCCATTATAAGTGACTAGATATAGTTCCCAGCACTACACAGCAGGATCTCATTGCTAGTTCATTCTAAAGGCAATAGTCTACATCTGTTAACCCCAACTTCCCAATCCATCAACATGGATGGAACTAGAGACTCTCATACTGAGTGAAGTAAGTCAGAAAGAGAAAGACACAAATACCTAGGTTACCTTTTATTAACACTTCGCCCCGATAGTTTAGAGTTAGAAGTAAAATTTGGGAAAAATTTTTTTTGAATTTCGAATTTTCTCTCTTCCATAGAGATCACAACTGTTAACATTAATGTAACATAGGAGTAGGGATTAATGTACTTGATTTAAAAAATATGAAACTACTTCTTGGAAGGTATAATTTAAAATATGTATTGAAGATAATTATAATTTTATTTTGAAATATGTGGGAATATTCTCTACTGTTGTGTGTACATTATCACTTTGATATGGGAATGATATAAAATACTTGTGTACTAGTGATGGATTGTTGGTTAGTATGTGAACTTCTGTGAACATTCTAGTACATTAATTTTATTAATAACTTCTTGTTTCTCAAAGGGAAGTCTTAAAGTAGCATTGGAACAATAGAATAAGATACTTGTTAAAATCTGAAAAGAGTTTGGAATAAAAAATAGTGGTTATATTTAGATTTTAAACTTTTATCAGATTTTGTATATATTGTACATATGTAACATCTATTAATGGTTTTGTTAACATGTAGCTTAACATGACTAGGACTGTGAAAGTTATTTGACTACTGTAACACAATCCCATGTGTACTATAAAGAGTGAACTGAAAGGTGATCCACCAAGATTTATATCCTTTTTTTCAGTAGTGTTAGAGAAATAGAAGAAATATTCTTCACCAAACTGTATGTCTTATTCACTGTGTGAGGTGTTGAAAAACAGGTAGAAAAATGGTCCATCTGGGGAAGAATAGTTTTTCCAAGTAACTTTTAATAGCTCTACAGGTCGGTCAAATTTATGGTAGGTCATCATGGGTAACTGGTATTTTTCGTCAGAGTAGGTTAATAGTTAAAGATTTTTGAAAAGTGGGGATAATATTGTTTTTGTAATATTGACAGAACCAAAAATTCAACGGGTTCAGAAGAGCCTGAGCATTTCCAGTGCAGTGAAAGAATAAATATTTGTTCTTTGCTCATCTTTAAGAGAGATGCTTCAGTTGGTATCACTTCTTTACAGCCTCACCCATGGCGTATGAAAGTTCCCAGGCTAAGGGTCTAATCAGAGCTACAGCTGTTGGCCTACACCAGAGCCATAGCAATGCCAGATCCCAGCTGGGTCTGTGACCTACACCACAGCTCACAGCAATGCTGGATCCTTAACCCACTGAATGAGGCCAGAGATTGAACCCGCATCCTCATGGATCTTATTCGGGTTCGTTACTGCTGAACCCTGACGGGAACTCCCGGTAACACTTCTTTAGTAATGACAAAACTACCCTCGTATTTCGCTTTAAGAATTTTGATTATTCTATTTCATGGAGGACACTAAACAGCTTTCCGAGAGTTAACAAGCCATCGTAGCATTTAAAACCACAATTCAGTTGGAGTGATCTTGAACCAATGGTCTGGCAATCTCTTATTTTTGATCTTCAGTGTTAATTTTGCTTCATGGCATATCAAACAAGTAGTTAGTCATAGGAAAAACATAGAAACTGAAGTATGAGAGTTTACTCTTTTTTACTCTTTTAATTTGTACCTATATGTATAGTATACTTTTAATTACTAATATAGTTTTATTTTGAATTAGTATAATCTAAGCCATATTAAAGTACTGTTGAAATACTTGTGAAGGTAAAAATAGTAGGTGAAAAATTTATGCGTGGCTCTGTCCATATAAGTTAAGCGAGGAGTTGATACCAAAAATAGGGTCTCACCTGATATTAATATGATTATTTTTCTTTCCTGATCAGATATTTGCCTTAATTCTTCTTTTCTTTACCTTCAAAATTGAGGAAAAATAAAAGCTACTTTACTGATGAAAGCTAGGTAAATTTATTAAAAATGATTTTATTTAAACATTAAAATGCATGCCTTCGGTAAAATTATAAAATTGTAAATACTACATAAAGAGCTGGTGGAGTTTTGTCATGGAAAGTTTAATGTTTAGTAGTAACAATTAAAGCAGTGCTATCATTTGAGTATTTTGTTTACGTTTGGCGCTTTGCTTGCATTGTCTCATTTAATCCCTTCAAGAATCTACTAGACTGTAGGTATTATTTTCTGTTAATGTTATAGAAGAAACAGAGGCTTAAGAGTTTATTATGCTTTTGGCTGTAGGTATGAAAACAGGAGATAGAAAATGGCCTAATTGATCAAGGTTTAAAAATGAATCTCACATAACAAGGTGTCTGGAAGAGGTAGTTTGAGAGTTGATTCAGTGAATCAAGGACATCAAGAGATCAGCTTCTTTGCCATCTTATAGTTTCCCTCTGTGAATGCAGCATCCAGCATCCCTGCATCAGCTTCCCGGTATCACTTCCTCATACAACCAAGTGTAAAGGCAGGAAAAAGGGCAGGGTTGTTCCTTTATGTTTCATCAATCAGGAAGGAAAACTTTTCCTTGAAATAGCTTAGCCGATAGCTACTTATGCCTTATTGGAGAAAACTGTGAAATTCCCTCCCCTAAACCAGTTACCAGGAAAGGTAATGGGATTACCATAATTGGCTTAAATCAGTCATCCTTGGGGCTGGAAACATTTTCGCCTGAACTACCTAAACAAAACTGGAGGTCTTTGGCAAGGAAGATGTATCCTTGAGGATAGGAAGAGAGTAAAACGGGTCCCTGGTCCCTGCTTTTGTGGAACTTTCAAGTTTGAAGGAGAAACATAAATAATAAACAAGTAAATATAGTAGGCAATTTCAGATGGTGACAAGTGATATTTAAAGAAAAGTAATGAAGTGTTATGATGTAACAGAGAGAGTGACTGGGAGACTGCATTAGAGGATAGTCAGGGGAAGGTTCAGGGAGGAGACTTTAAGCAGAAACCTGAGTAATATTGAGAGAATTGGTTATGAGAAGGTTTGGAATTAGAGCATTTTAGACACATCTCAATTACCATTGAGGTAACCTTTTAGATCAGCATGATTGCTCAAGGATATGTAAAATGTAAGTCAAAATTGAAACAAGAAACCATGCTTCCTGGAGCATGGTTTTGGCTTTTATTAAGGAATTGGGTGGCAGGTCTGGTTTATCGGAGTTTTCCTAAATATTGAGGTTACCTATCTCTTATCTTCCAAATGCCAGGGATATAGTTGTTTCTAATAAGGACAGTGGAATATATGGCTTTTATAATAATATTGATGATAGAAATAGTTAAGATTTATTGAACATTTAAAGCCTATTGGGTTAACAAAGGCTTGTACGACTGGCATAGTTATTTCTCATAAGTTTTCCGGGTTGGATGAGACACTCTTACTTTATGCTTCATGGCAACCCCTCCTTACCCTTTTTCATGTCTATCACAGATTTATCAATTATTTGTGTGTTTTGTTTAATGTCTCATCTCCTGGATAAATTGCAAGTTCCCTGACGAGAAGAACCATGGTTGTCTTCACCAGTGTATTCTCACTGCTTAGCACAGTGCTTGGAATTCTGATTAGATATTTGTAGAATAAATGAATCAAGGATGTAACCTGCTATAAATATATGACAACAGGATATCACTATATCTAGCTCATTTTCTCCCCAATATTCCTAATATTTAGTATCAGGATTACTATGTAATTTCTAAAGAAGAGTGTTCTGTAATAAAGGCATTTAGTAGTCTTCTGTGGCTTTTAGGACTACAGGAGGTTATCTAGTTATATTACTGTGAAATAGGTATATGTTTTTAATATGAATTTTTGATAGAATAATCTTCTTTGTGTTTCAGCAAATTTAATAATGTAAATGGAATTATGCTTTATAGTTTCAAGGTATTTTAATGTGTTTTATTTAAATCTCCTGATAATTCTGTGAGGTAGATGATAATTCCTACTGACTGTAGAGATTCATACATGGAAACTGACTGGCCCAGCTAGAGTAATACAGATCATATGTGGCAGAGCTTAGTCATATTTAGACTTTTTGATTCCAAGGTCGGTGTTTCATTACACTATAGCTGCCTCTTTTAAAATGAGTTATACACACACACACACACACACATACACACATTAAGAAGGCTTAGATATGGATTTGATTTAACAGGGAATCATGGACTAGATAGATGATAGTTAAAAGTTCATGTCAATACTTTGAGAAATATTGTTAAACACAATCCTATATAATTAATTTCAGAATGCTGCATCATAAGATCTAATTTCTGTTTGAATTCTATATACTTTTGTTATATAAATTGATTAGTTTGGGATTTGAGGTAGGTTTGGATTTCTCATCTGTGAATATTGAGGCTAATTTTGGTTAGTAAAAAATTCTTTTCTATTCCTTTGTCAAATAGCTTTAATTTGGAGAGTTGAGGTAGTGTTTTGTTTTGTTTTTCTCCCCTTTTGTACCTCTCTCCAATAAGGAGTAAGATTTTTATATGAATAATAATAATGATAATTATTAGTATTATTTTGGCCACACACTTAGCATGCAGAAGTTTCTGGGCCAGGGATTGAATCCACATCACAGCAGTGACCCAGGCCACAGCAGTGACCCAAGCCATAGCAATGACTGGCTGTTTAACCTGAAGAGCCATCAGGAAACTCCTGAATTATTGATAAACATTCTTTTCTTATTTTTGTTTTTAGGGTGGTAAACTATATATTACATAAAATTTACCATTTTAACCATTTTTAGATGTACATTTTAGTGGCATTAAGCACATTTACATTGTGCAGCCATCACTACCATCCCTCTGTAGAACTTTTTCATCTTTCCAAAGTGAAACACTGTACCCATTAAATAGTGGCTCTCCATTTCCCCTTTCCCCCAGGCCCTGGCAACCACCAGTTCTGTTTTCTGTCACAATGAATTTGACTATTCTAGATACTTTGTATAAGTGTAATTATAATACTTGCCTTTTTATGTCTGGCTTTTTTCCTTGCTTAATCCCTCCAGCAACTTCACGAATTTGATATAAGCCTCATTTTCTATAGGGCAGAAAAGAGTCTCAGTGAGGTTATATACATTGTCCAAGTAAATAAATAGTAAATTTCATAGTGTGGATTCAAACTCAGGTTTCTGACTCCACTGCCATACTGAACAGTCTTGCCTCAGTGTGTTTCAATCCTGGGAAAAAATAATGGGAGTTGTTGAGTGTGGTGAGTGGGAAGGACTGTTTGGTTAGTTCTCTTTACACCATTTTTAGTTAGGGTGAGATTCGTTTGAGAAGAGAGAGGTTAAGGAAAAAGGTTAAAGAAAACATTTTTCAGCTGCTAAAAAGGTGGGTAGCCACCCAAAATATCCCACAAATAGCTCCAAATTCTTTAGCTGGTATCTGATATTTAACAACTTGGTTGTAAGGCTTGTCAGAGAGGAAGATGCCAATTAAGAGCTCACATTATAATTTCAAGTAGAGCTGTTTCTCCACTCTTCTTTCTGTATCTAGAAGCCAAATAATCTGGCATTAGTTATTTTACTTGGTAAATGTTTGAGGCAGAAATAAATAGAAGAAGAATATTGATGTGTAGAAAAAATACTTCTCTAATTATGAGTTTCCTCTACTTGTCTCTTCCAGCCAGCATGAGACCTATTGGCTTTTTTGTTTTTAGACTAGGGCATCTGGAACATTCCATGTGGTCCAGGACCAATAGTACAATCATATTGAATCTATTATATAGTCATTTCTGTAGTACTGACTATGAGAAAAAAATGGAAACAATTTCATTGTTTTCTTTTTTCACAGTGTCATGCACTATCATTTATAATTGATTAAAATTATATGATTATTATACTTTATTAGTGCATATAAGCAATAGCTATTATTAGGAAGCTATTAAAGGTATTTCAATAAGCATTTTTTTTACCCTGAATTAAAATAAGGGACTGATACTGTTACTCTTTAATTTAGAAATATTGTAATGAAAAAAATTTGAGTTTTTTGTACCATAAAATACATTACATTTACATAAAGTACATACATTCACACTACATATATGTATATATGTATATGTATATATATGTGTGTAAATATGCATGTGTGTGTATATATGTATGAATTTTTTTTCCATCTTCAGGTAACAGGTCATCTTGGGAAATGACTTACTAATTCATTTTTAATTCAAATCAGTACTGGGTTAATCTTGCAAGTAAGTTGGACTTAAAAATTCAGAGTCATGAGTCCTGTTATGGCTCAGTGGAAATGAATCTGACTAGCATCCGTGAGGATGCAGGTTCAGTCCGTGGGCTCACTCAGTGGGTTAAGGATCTGGCGTTGCGGAGTTCCCGTCGTGGCGCAGTGGTTAACGAATCCGACTAGGAACCATGAGGTTGTGGGTTCGATCCCTGCCCTTGCTCAGTGGGTTAACGATCTGGCGTTACCGTGAGCTGTGGTGTGGGTTGCAGACGCGGCTCGGATCTTGCGTTGCTGTGGCTCTGGCGTAGGCCTGCAGCTACAGCTCCGATTCAACCCCTAGCCTGGGAATCTCCATGTGCCGAGGGAGAGTGGCCCAAGAAAAGGCAAAAAGACCAAAAAAAAAAAAAAAAAAAAAAAAAAAAGGATCTGGTGTTGCTATGAGATGTGGTGTAGGTTGCAGACTTGGCTCAGATCTGGCTTTGCTGTGGTTGCGGCATAGGCCAGCAGCTGCAGCTCTGATTTGACCCCTAGCCTGGGAACTTCCATGTGCTGGGGGTGCAGGCCTAAAACAAAAACAAAAAAAAAATTCAGAGCCAGAAAGATTACAGTATAGGCAAGTTTTTATTAAAATGGTAAATCTATTGATGCTTTTCTCTAAGATGGGGATTTCATTAACAAGAGAGCCTGTGACATAGTAGTCATTGGCTGCTAGTGAGTAAAATGTTTGTGTTTGTGTTAGATCCCCAGTAGGATAGCACCCTTAAAAGAATAGCTGAAGAGAGTTTAATTGAAGGTAATGTGCAGGGTTAAAACCAACTAGGGATGGAAGAACACCCAGGAATTAGGAACAAGAGAAGCTTTACCCTGCTTAGGTCTGAAAGGGAAGAGAACAGTTACCAATGTCTAGTGAACACTGTGGTCCTTGCAGAAAGGCTACCCTTCTGGAACTGTGGTTTTATGATGGGGATCATAGCCACAGTCAGACCCACTGCAAACAGAGGCTGGAGACTTGGTAGGGAGGCAGTCTTTCTTTCCCTGCCCTCTCATCAGTTGAAGCCTTCTTTATATAGAGCCCAACTGGGAGCCACAGGGCAATGGAGCTGAGATGATCAGCCCCCCAGGTCACAGCAGAGCAGAAAGGCAGGGCCACTGGAGAATACCCAGGACAATGTTCAAGTTTTAGTTCCTTAGACATTTGAAACAAGTCTTCCAGTTCTTTAAATAGAATGGCCTCAGAAAATAGAGCTTTATAAAAAGTTGGGTTTTATCAAAATAACACTTAAAATTGGAGTTCCCAGTTGTGGCTCAGCAGTAACAAATCCAACTAGTATCCACGGGGATGTGGGTTCAATCCCTGGCCCAGCTCAGTGGGTTAAGGATCTGGCATTGTGGTGAGCTATAGTGTAGGTCGCAGATTTGACTGTGATGTGGCATTGCTGTGGCTGTGGCAGGCCAGCAGCTATAGCTCCACTTAGACACCTAGCCTGGGAACTTCCATATGCTGGGGGTGCAGCCCTTAAAAAAAAATTAAATATGTTTAACTATTTTTCTGATAATATAAATCTATACATTTTATGAGGTGGGGATAATATTTCTTCTGCTTTCTGCTCTCATTCCTTTATTTATTTAAGAAATGCTGTCTCTCATGTGTCAGCCTCGGTTGAGTCTTCATCAGTCAGATCTGAATAATGCAGTAGTTTCTGCCCACTGGTAGCTCATGGTTCAGAGGAGGCCCACCATCAGTGATTCCCACCTGGGTAACACACACTCTAATGAGTGTGCAGAAGGTGTTATGGGAATTCTGAAAAAAGCCACTGAATCCAGCCAAAGATTATATAATATACTCATGAGATATTTCCAAGAGGATATTTATTAAATGAGAAATAAACATCAGCCAAATTGGATTGGGAGGGCATGCAAAGAATATTTTAGAGGGAGAGAGAAACATGTCCAGAAACATGGAGTCATTAAAGAATATGGTACACTTAGTAAATTAAAGCTATTGATGGTTAGTCTGGCAAATTAGGAACTATTTCATTTATATTTACTTTTTATACAATTTTAAAAGTTACTTTTCATTTATAGTTTTGAAAAATATGGATACATTCCCTATGTAGTATGATACATCCTTGTAGCCTTTCTTTTTCTTTTTTTTTTTTTTTGTCTTTTTTGCCATTTCTTGGGCCGCTCCCACGGCATGTGGAGGTTCCCAGGCTAGGGGTTGAATTGGAGCTGTAGCCACAAGAAGCTATTGTAATAAATTAGCTGCTGTAATAATGTGCCATTTTTTTTCTACACTACTGGCAGTCCAATGGATGTCTTAGGATATAGAATACACAGGACTTGGTAGCTTAAATATCAAAAATTAGGGTTTTTAGGGTGTCTGTAATTGTGGGTAGAGGTTAGAGTCAAACTTTAGGAGACTATAAGAGGATAAGTTTAGTAAGGAGGAAGAAGATAAGTTTAATCTGAGATGCCTTTCAGACCTAGAGATGAAGCATTTTGGGAGGAAACAGATATGTGGATTTTGAGCTGGTTGGGTGTGTGTAGCGGGTGGGGGCAGGTGTCTAGGCTGGAGGTACAGAATTGAGAAAGGATGGAGAAAGAGAAGTAACATTTGTAAGCATAAGGTACCTGTGTTTCAAGCATTGTGCCGGGTACCTTATTTATATTTCATTTCATTCTTTGCAGTGCTGTGAAGTAGGTATTATCATCTCCACTTTAGTGATGAGGAAACTAAGGCTGTAATGGGATAAATGTTTAGCTAAAACACACATGTCAAACCTGGAATCAGAACTCAGGCTTACCTCACGTTTTCTTTATAAAAAATAACTTTACTGAAGTATGACATTCATACGGAAAAACGCATGTTTCATGAACTTGAGGAATTTTCACTAACTGAACACCACAGTGTAATCTAGCACCCACATCAAGAACAAGAACGTTATCAGCACTCCAGAGGTTTGACACAAGTAGTGCCCTTCTACCCCCCAATTTCTGAGAGCATAGATTATTTTTGCCTGTTTTTCCCCTTATATATGGTCCATTTTTCTTTGCTTACATATTGAAGCCATGCGATGGGTGGGAATGAAGAAATCAAAGATGGAACCTGGGGGCATACTGAAGGGATAGGTTGAAGAAAAGTTTGAGATTGAGACTGAAAAGGAACACTAGAGGGACGTGCGGAGAAACTCATAAGGATTGGCATCACAGAAATCAAAGAAGGGGACTTTTGAGAATAGAGGCAGGAGTTACTATGCCAGAGAAAGTAGCATGAATGAGGAGGTTAGACAGGGGGTGGATGTTTAGAGTAAGAGATCATCTGTGACCTTAGGGAGAAGCGGAGTACACCCAAGCTGACAAGCTGTGTTTTAAGGAGTGGGGGATAGACAAGAAAGTGGAGACGGCAAGTGTGGACATCCTCCACGTGGGAAGGGAACTATAAAGAAGACAAACTAGAAGAGGATATTGATTTTTTTACTTGGGTAATTTTGCATGGGGCAGGGGAGTATAAGTTGGGGAACACTACTGGGTTTTATTTTCTTGTGAAGATGTCAGTTGCTTTCAACCACTTTTATTGAAGGATGATAATATGAAAATTCTCTAGGGGATATGGAAGGGAAAGAAGGCAGTAGGTAAAGTGGATTTTAGCTCTAGTAGATGGGCTTGAAAGTGATTGTGTTAGTTTTTAAATTTAATTTAATTTTGAATTAAAGTATAGTTGATTTACAATGTTGTGTTTCAGATGTACAGCAGAGTGATTCAGTTATATATGTGTGTGTGTGTATATGTATATTTTTCATATTCTTTTCTGTTATAGTTTATTACAAGATATTGAAGATAGTTCTCTGTGCTATAGTAGATCATTGTTGGCTATTTATTTTATATATAGTAGTGTGTATATGTTAATTCCAAACTGCTAATTCATCCCTTCCCACTCCTATGAATTTTTTAAAATGGTTTTTAGGATGGGGTAAGATTCTTTGATGGGGTTACATTGCTAGCTTTTGTCAATTGGTTTTATTTATTTATTTTGTCTTTTTGTCTCTCTAGGGCCTCATCACGGCATATGGAGATTCCCAGGCTAGGGGTCCAATCAGAGCTGTAGCTGCCAGCCTGCACCATAGCCACAGCAACACCAGATCTGAGCCACATCTGTTACCTACACCATAGCTCACGGCAGCACCGGGTCCATAACCCACTGAGCAAGGCCAGGGATCGAACTCACAACCTCATGGTTCCTAGTTGGATTCATTTCTGCTGTGCCATGATGGGAACTCCCTGTCAATTGGTTTTTGAAAAGTTTTTTAAATCTTAGGAGATTAGAATAAAAGGAATATTTGTAGGTGATGACTTGGAAATGCCAGTGGAATAGTTAACCAACTTAATAGCTGCCTGCAAGAGCTACTAGTCAGGCTGTTAGCCTTACAGCAAGTTTTGATAGGAAAGTATTTTTAAAAATCTTTCCTGGTTAGTGTATTATAACTCCTCTGTATAGAGTATCTCTAAGTTTCTTTGCTACTTTTAAAATTGGTAAAAGGTTCAAATGAGAATACTTGAGTAAAATCCCTATTTACATGTACAATGGTACCCTTTAAAATAATTTTTAGTATTTAAGTACTCAAAGTAAAAATTGAAAAACATAGATAAGCAAAATGAAGAAAATGAAAGTAACCATATAACATTCCTGATATTTTTTCCTGTATCCATACATGCATATAAATTTTTGGGAGTTACTTGATAAGAAAAACATCAAAGCCACTTGACTAAAAAGTACCCTTTTAAACAAGAGGAGGAAAGCAACAAAAGGAACTCTTTGTGAGCATATATCATTTTCCAGTCACCAATAAATACATCCTTCAAAAACAAAAGTTAAACCTTTTAAAATTACTTACATAATTTGCTCATAAAATCCATTCATTCAAGGCGCTACCTGTGTGAGGCTCTGTATAAGACAGTGGGGATACAATAGTGAGCAAGGTATACATAACCAGCCAGAGAAGTAAACAGGGTTTTTGGAATAGAGAGTAGTTTGTGCTTGGGAGAAGTGCAGAAGTGGGAGAAACTTTAATCCTTTCTAGAAACAGAAAGCTGAGTAGTCCTTTAGTTATGTGGGTGTGTTTGGGGGAGGGGTGATTTTGAAAAGGTGGTAGAGGCTACAGAAATGAGCAAGGCTAGCTTCTGAAAGCCATGCTAAGAATTCTGAATTCATCCTGAAGCTACTCGGGTTCAAACAGAGAAGTGCCTTGATCAGAGTTTACTTTCTACTGTCTTGAAAATAGGAAACAGGTTATTCAAGATGTGAAAACAAAAACAAAAACAAAAACAATTCTATTTTACCCAAATGTAATAAGCCCAGATGGATTGATAAATATGTTTTGTTATTTGTAACAGGATAAACTTAAACTCAGAGGAAAACAGAAGGACACATAGAAGTGGTATAAAGTCTAGTTTGTTATTAATGTTCTGTTTTTATATATTTCACAATAAAATTTGTAACATTTTTTTCCGTCAATAGAGAGGTTTACAAAATATGTTGTTAGTTATCACTTGTGAAATACTAATTCATTATTGTAATTTAGTTTATAAAAATGTATTTGAATTTTTTTTTGTCTTTTTTTTTTTTAGGGCCGCACCTGCAGCATATGGAAGTTGCCAGGCTAGGGGTCAAATTGGAGCTGTAGCTGTCGGCCTTTTATTTTATTTTATTTTATGCCAGAGCCACAGCAGCGCAGATCTGAGCCGCGTGTGACCTACACCACAGTTCAAGGCATCCCCAGATCCTTAACCCACTGAGTGACACCAGGGGTTGAACCCGCGTCGTCATGGATGCTAGTTGGGTTCGTTAACTGCTGAGCCAAGATGAGAACTCCCAGTGTATTTGAATTTTAAAAATTTAAAGTATAAATTAGAATTAGTTCTGCATAAAATATTAATAGCATATTTGCCTTTTACATAAATCTTGTGACTGTTTCATTAGAGCTTTGAAATCTAACTGACAAGATTAGGATTGTTATTTATTTTTTTGTTATGTAGTTATAACAGATATAATAAATTAAGTTTTGTCAATATAATTGCAACATCCAACATGAAACGAATTCACTAAAGTTTACAACCATTGCTGTTCTAAGCAAAATTCTTAAGTACTTTCATTCGATCATTAATCTAGCATGCTTATATTTATTTAAAATCAACAATGAGCATATGCAGGTCAATTTGATTTTTCTCTTGGGAACTCGAATGAAGTGGCATTTGTTTGAAAAATCTTCCAATAAGGATAATGGTCTTCATATCAATTGTAAAATATTGAGTCATTGATTGGAAAGGCAGTGGTACTGCTGGTTTAAGAGTGTAGCATACTTTCTTGAAGTGTTTTCCTTATAAATCTTAAATATAGAAAAATCTTTCTATTTAATAAATCCATTAGACTATTTTATTTTATTTTATTTTGGCTGCACCCACAGCACTCGGAAGTTCCTGGGCCAGGGATCAGACCCATGCCAGTGACCTGGAGCCGCTGCAGTGACAATGCCAGTGACCTGGAGCCGCTGCAGTGGCAATGCCAGAGCTTTAACCCCTAGACCACTATGGAACTCCATGACTTTCTAAGTCCATTCCCTTTGCTGTTTAGTTGTTTATATGATGTGTACTGAGAATTTGTTTATGTTATGGATATACTTCTCATTTTTTTGCTTGTCCTCTTGGCAAGGATAGAACTTTGAAATGTACACGAATTGTGTATGTGTTACAATAGCCTGCTGTCATTTAAAGAAGAGGGTGGGAAATATTTGCATCAAACTAAAAATGGAAACCAAGATGAAAAATATCTTTTTTAGGTTTTACCAGCCCTTTAAAGTATTAAAGATTGCTTAGAGATATTTTGCTATGTGTCTGTTTTATCGCATTTTTTATTATTGTTAATATGTAAGTAAAATAAGTTAAAGAATGACTTTTTATATGTATATTTAAACAATTATAAAAGGCAGAGAAGTAGGCACAGGTTGGTATTACTTTTGTGTGACATCTACCAGTTCATCTAAATAGCTTTAATTAAAATAAAGGGTCTTAACACTCACTTCTAATCAGAACATGTCGTACTTTTGTCCATTTACTTTAAATAAATAGGTATTTATGACAAAGTGCACATTTCTGATTGGTCTCTGTAGTTGCCTTTGATTTTTTTTTTTTTTTCTCAAATAATTGCAAGACTGATGATGTTTAAAAATTTTCAGACTTCCTTTCTGGGAGAGAGAATGAGTTTCATTTCTTTGTAAATGTGTAAAAATTTAAGCAGTTGAAATAAGAACTACCTACATTCAGGGCCCTATTTTAGACAAAAAAAAATAGCCAGTGTAACAGGCTTATGGGATCTTTCAGCTTCCTGAACTATGTTGCTACAGGCAAATACTGTCTAATTGTGACATTTGGTCAGATTGAGGTGTGTTATCTAGAAAGAAAAGAGTAGTCAGGAAAATCTAGGGTTAATAATTTCTTAGATTTCTTAATATGATTTCTCAGCAAAGTTGGAGGACCTATAAAGGACAATTCTTGAGCCTGTTTGATTTTGAGTAGGTTATATTAAATTCACATTGTGTGAGATATATCACTTATCAGTGCCAATACTTCAGTTTTAAGTCTAATGAGTTTCCACTTGTGTGGCTATAATGAGGGTTTTTGATCCTTTTCTTCCAGCTATTGATGTATGATGAAAATCCAAACAATCATAATTTACTATGAGTAAATGAGACTTATTTTTCTGATATTTGAAAGTCATGGGAGCCCTGTCTATTCCTTCTGTTTGTTTATTGCTGTATGACTAGTTCTCTTTTCTGGCTGACTTCCAAGTTATGTTTTCCATTCAGTGTAATCCTGAGATTATTGGGCCTTCATTTTTTTTTTTTTCTGTTGATGACTGATAGTATTTCATATTACTGATTGACATTCAGATGAACTTAATAGGACCTTTATTTTTGAGGAACTCTGGACATATTTATTTTGCCTAACAAAGAAGGCTACAGTTTCAACAATCAAAATATTTTAGAAATGTAAACCTTTAGATAGTATTTAAGTTGTATGATCTTAAAATTTAGAATTACTTTCTCTGATCCCTTTCCTTCAAGGGATAAGAATATTATTCATTTAATATTTATAGAGGTAGAAGTTGAATGTTTCTGAATGTGCTGTTTTTCTAGTTGTCTAAAATGTTGTGATATCATTTAACCAGTAAGGCATCAGACTACTAAAATAGGTGGGGGGGTGTGTTTACTAGAAAGAGTATTAGATACTCTATTGTAGTGATAGGTGCATCTATATAAAATTCAATTTCATCTATAGTCAAGATTTCTTTCTTCTGTGTGAACTACTCAAAAGAACCACGCTGCAAAGCTTTAGACCACTAAATGCTTGTGTTACTTTTATTTATTTGCATATGTAATTTATTGTATCTGTTAAAAAGGGAAGTTCTTATAAAAAGCAACAAAACAGGAAAAACAAGCAAGTAGTTATTTCTTCTCGTAGATTATGATTCAGAGTTTAGTTTAAAAAGTTAAGTTTGAGAGATTCCATTCAATTTTGGTAGAGTTTTGACAGGAAGTTGAACATACAAATGTTTTTAAAACATTGAAAACATAATTTACAAAATACCAAGAGTAAATTTACAGGGTGTATTGGCATTACTCTTATTGCATGTGTTACATGCTAGGCTGTAAATTATTATTACTTTGTTCCATAAAGACCAGTATGTTTTTATACATGTTTATTTTAAAGTATTTATCTATGCTGTGCATCATGGATGACTTTTTATTTTGAAAAAGGGAAATTATAGTTTCCATGTTTAGAAACTGAATAAAAAGAACTAAGAAAAAAACTGAAGAACCAGATGGTTTAACATCATATGCCATTAATTTTTACATATTTAATTTCTGAAATGAATTTATTTTATGGTTCTGATTGAGTAGGTTAGGTTCTTTTACATTTGATGTAGTATTTTAAGGGTTATTATTAAGATTTTCTAATTCATATAAGTGAATGATATTAGAGATAACTTTGATTTGATGTTTTACATCAAATTTGATGTTTTGCATCAAATCAAAGACTCTCTTTTGAAGACAACTTTAAGGCCTTGAAATCTAATGCTCCAATGCATTGCAGTGTTAAAAAAGGAAAAGATACTGTTCTCCTGATATGATAATTGAAATGAAGATAGAATTTTTCATTTCTCCTTTTAAGTTAATTTTGTAATACAAGAAAATTCCGTTTGGGGCTTTATCTTATCAACTTCTCAAGTTATACAGAACCAACAGGGAGGAGAGAAGCAAAGTTTGGGGTATTATCCCTCCCAAGTAATCTACAAATAAATGGTTCATTGTTCTTATGGAAAAGGAAAAAGATTTCTTTTAACTTGGGTGATGATCTCTTCTATAGATGTGTTGAAATCTGGAAATTGAAAAAAAAAACATATTAATTGAACTCTATTTGGATAAGGTAATTGACTTTCTATTTTTTAAGGTTCTTTACTGGAATGGTTACTGGAACACTTGAAATGGATAAACTTTTTTTGCCTGAAGCTTATTCAGGCAGCCAGGAAATCTTTCTCTCTTACTTGGCGTAAGTAAAGATATTTTTCCATAGGATATTGCCAAAGGTTTATTTGGCTTGGCAGTCACATGGATTTGTGATTACTTCTTGAGGGCAATGATTTTACTTCATGAAAATATCAGTCATTATTCTTTAAATCCCTGGTCATCTAGAAAAAGGTAAAGGGTTAATGCATAATCACTTAATAAGCTATTAACATATTTGAATGACCTAAGGAACACCCAATATTAATGACCTCATTATCTTGCAGTCCCAGTGAGGTAGATGCTATACTCTTTTATACACAAAGAATCTGAGACAAAAGTAGTTAGAAACTTGAGATCATACATTTTAGTGTTTATAGAATCCATATTTGAACCCATTTTTTCAATCAAACATTTTTTCAAATGAATATTACAGTTTTGTCACATGAAAAGTTCTAAAGATCTGTTTCACAACAATGAATATAGTTAACACAATTGACATGTACGCTTAAAAATGGTTAAGATAGAAAATTTTATGTTACATGGTTTTTATCTCAATACAACTTCTATTAGAAGTAATTTGGGGGGGGAGGGTTTACTTGTAAAAATTTAGTGAAAAATAACAGGAGGTAAAAATGTTCATTTTGGGAGTTCCCATTGTAGCACAGTGGTTAACAAATCCAACTAGGAACCATGAGGTTTGCGGGTTTGATCCCTGCCCTTGCTCAGTGGATTAAGGATCCGGCGTTGCCCTGAGCTGTGGTGTAGGTTACAGATGCAGCTCAGATCCCGCATTGCCGTGGCTCTGGCGTAGGCCAGTGGCTACAGCTCTGATTGGACCCCTAGCCTGGGAACCTCTATATGTTGTGGGAAGCAGCCCTAGAAAAGGCAAAAAAAGACAAAAAAGTTCATTTTGGTTCATTTTGGATTTGTTTTGTTTTGACCACACTCACATCATGTGGAAGTTCCCAGGCCAGGGAGCAAACCTATGGACTCAGGTTATTGCCATGACAACACCTGATCCTCAACCTGTTGTGCCACAGTTTTGGTTCTTTTCTTATCCAAAATGGAACTTCTGAAATTTAACCACTTAAGAGGAACCTAAGTTTCTACTTAGATTTGGACTGAGCTGTATACAAAGTCTAGTTTTCTTATAATCAAAAGATTGTAATTTTTTTCAAAAATCTAGTCAGTGATATAAAGGATAATATGTAAATCGAAATTATGGTACCAGAGAAAAAGTATTTCACTTTTTCCTTAAAACATCTAGTCAGTGATATAAAGTTAAAGGATAATATATAAATCAGAGTTATGGTACCAGAAAATAAGTATTTCACTTTGTTACTCTAAATGAGAAGTCTTCTTTTCAGTAGAAATCTAACTGAAGCAAGCCTGAAGATTTTTAGAGTTACAGATGCATGGTTTTCTGTGTGTGTGTGTGTGTGTGTGTTTTAGGGCACACCCTTGGCATATGGAAATTCCAAGGCTAGGGGTCAAATCGGAGCTGCAGCTGCCGGCCTACGCCACAGCCACAGCAATCTGGAATCTGAGCCATGTCTGCAACCTACACCATAGCTCATGGCAACGCTGGATCCCCAACCCACTGAGCAAGGCCAGGGATCAGAACTCACATCTTTGTGGATAATAGTTGGATTCGTTTCCTCTCTGCCATAACAGGAACTTCACAGATGAGATTTTGATCATGTAAAATTTCTTTAAAAAATAGTTATTCTGTAGCTGTTTTTCAGTAATAGCAGTAAAGCATTTGTTTTAAAATAGAATAAAAACTATGTATTTTACAATAATTAACATATTTTAGCGATGCATCATTATTTTGATGCCTTTCCATATAACAGGATTGATGTGCAACATCTCAATTAAAAAACCAACTGCTGTAAGAAGCTAGTGTCTCTTCTGTGTCTCTCGAAGATTAATTTTATGCACCTATATTTTTAAAAATTGTTTCACTTATCTTTTAGATTAAAAAGAACAATTGATAATATGAGCCAATTGTTTAGAATTAGGTACTTCAAATTATGAGATTTAATGTACTTCTCTATCTATATATGTACTGTTTGTTTTGACCGTAAATGTAGAGAGTGGAGTTAATAATACTCAGTTCAAGACATAGTATATCTTTGGTTCAGGCCTTTCTCCTGTTTAATCCACATTCACTCATTCACTCATTTACTTACTCCTGTCTACTTCCATTCCCCATTTCTACAACCTCTAGCCACATAGGAAACATTTTAGGTCTGTCCTCTCTGTGTGTGTGTTTAGTCTCTATTTGTAACTACTGCATTGAGGATTTATTTTTTTATATTGTCTAACTGCTTGAAAATTCTCATCTTCAAATTATTTAATTTTTTTGTTTTTTAAAAAGAGAATCTAATCTCCTTGAAGATAGGTTAGTTCAGATGAACTGTTTAAAGAACAAATATAACCTAATTTAGCAATTTATAAAAAGTAAGTAAGTTTAACATGTCGAAAGCATTGAGAAATTTAGGAGAGTATATTATTTACTCTGTTACCTCCTTGACTTTTTAAAATTCTTCAAGTAAATAAGAGATAAACTTCATTTTCCATTAAGCGTCAAAGTTTGTTATTCTTTGTAGTTGGTTATAGCAGTGAATAAGACCTCAAATATAATAGGAATTCAGTGAATGTGTTAATTCCATTTGATGCCACAGTTACCAATTTGTAAATTATCTTGGTCAATTTAGTTCATTTTGGGGGCCTTTATATTTCAGTATGATTTGGACATTAGTCAGGCAACCAGAGTTTATTACAAAAGCAATAAAAGATGTAGTTTCTACTTTATAATCCAGTTGGTGACAGTGTTCCTTCCACAATGTTACTGTTTTTGATTCACATACCATTATGTATTCTAAGCATGTCAGATTTATCTCCCTTTTAATAAAGGAGAGGTTGAGACTGAAGACATTTAATGGCTTGTACAAGGTTACTTTGCTTTGAAGTCATCAGGACTAGGACTGGAATCTTCTGATTCCTGCGCCAATGTTCTTAACTTTATACCCATGTTTTCAAACTCTTTTCCAGAAAGAACTGAAGGAGATGACGTAGTGTGAAATGAGGACCACACTAGGGTATGAAATAAGGCCATCTTAGAGAAGCTCCAATATTAATGTTTTTATGTAGTGGGATAAAAGGAAATGTATTTTTTAAAAAAGCGTGCTTCCTTTTAACAAAACTTTGAAAATCATTGTTTAACTGTATTGTTGCTGCTTTTATTTTGGGATGGAAGCTCTATATCAAATTAGTCAATGTTAATTCCACAAAAGAATGAGAAAATAAATGCTAATCACTTTGGGTAGTGTGGACATTTTAACCATATTAATTTATCCAATTTTTGAGCATGGGATGCCTTTCCGTTTATCTGTGTCTTTAATTTTTTTTTTCTTCAATTTGTTGGCCACACCCATGGCATATGGATGTTCCTGAGCCAGGGATTGAATCTGAGCAACGCCAGATCCTTTAACCCCCTGCACTGGGCAGAGGATCGAACCTGAGCTGCTGCAGTTGGATTCTTAGCCCACTGTGCAGCAGGAACTTCATGTCTTTAATTTTTTCATCAAGCCTTTTGGTGTATGGATCTTTCACTTCCTTTGTTAAACTTATTCCAAAGTATTTTATTCTTTTGATGAGATTAAAAAGAAATTTTAGTTCATTGTTAGTGTACAGAAATGTTTGTATATTGATTTTGTATCCTGCAGCTTACTGAATTGATAAATATTTATTGAATGAGTGAATGTTGAATAAATAACGAGTTATCAAGAGAGGATTAATTTACATTCACTTTCCTCTGAGAAAAGTCTCAAAGTATATGCATTTGATGAATATTTCCATAAAAATGATTTTGTCTTAATGCCTAATAGTAGTTAGAGTAATTTAGCCATGATTTGAAGAATGTTGCATGTGATTTCCTTAATGCCCACTGCAGCTTTGTGACGTTAGTAGTATATCTCCACTTTATAGATGATGACACAGACAGTTGACACTTGCTCAAAGCTAATTACGTGCCAGAACAGAGGCTTGAGCCTAGGTCTATCTGTAACTAAAGTCAGCATGACTCTACTTTGCTGCTTCCTAAATTAATGCTTAGGTTGTGTGGAAAATTTGTTTCTGATGACACTTATCCTTCCCAATAATGCTGGATAAATGAGGTGTTACTGTAATAGGTGCTAATTGAATGACACAGAGAGTAAGTGCAAAAGAAATTAAAGAAGGAAAAAGTGTGTGCTCTAGTTAATAGGGAAGCTTCTTGGAGTATCTATGGAACTTTAGTTCACTCAGTGCTATGAAAGTGTTTGGAATACTGGATCTTATAGGATATCTGGGATGTGAGTAAGTACTGTTTAGGAGAGTAGAGGTATTTCAGTTTGGACAAAGTGCTTGGAGGCCTGGTGGTGGGTATCTTGAAAGAAAGGACTGGTGTGACTGGAAGAGAGAATTTGTGGTAGGAAAAGTAGGATATTTGTTGATAAAGTGAATGAGAGTGATTGGGGGCAGTATATAATCTATAAAGAATTTATTTTTTTCTTTAGCAAAGAACAATGGTACTGTGGGATGAAGTAGTGTTTTTAGGAAGTTGAATCTGATAACCACATCCAGGTTTTAAGTTCGAAGAGTGTAGCATTAGTAATGCCCTCAGTAAGAGTGGCGGTTCTGGCCCTGGGCTTGAATTCCACCTCTCCTCCTTGCTTTAGGAGCTTAGAATGTTATTCCGCTTGCTGTCCTTCAGTTTCTCTTCTGTGAAATGAGAATGGAAGTGGTATCTTTTGCCTGACCCTGGGGAGTCTGAATCAGTCAGTGGTAGTTTATGGTGTAGGGCAGGAATACCCCCTCCTCCCAAGTCAGGTTAAGTTATCCCTTTTCTGTCATCTTAGAGCACTGAGTATTTGCTTAATATTTTCTTTCTTGACCTCAGGTGAAAAAAATTGAATTAAACTTGGATAATGGCACACTGTCAGCTTTGGCATATACATGGTTCCTCTCTTGAATTATTTCATTTAAAATAATTCTCATTTACCCTAATTTCAGTTCTCACTCTCTACCTCCAAAGACATCCATACTCATTTTTTTTTTCTTTTTTTCACCATGCCTATGGCATGTGGAAGTTCCTGGGCCAGGGATCTAACCTGTGCCCACAGCAGTCACCTGAGACATAGCAGTGACAGCACCAGATCTTTAACCACTAGGCTACCTGGGAACTCCCATCATAATGTTTTTGAATATGTGTGTATCTTTAAAAAAAATGTGGTGTTTGAGCATATATATGTTTTTCATTTGTATAAATGATATTCTGCTATAGATCTGTTTCTTTTTTCACTCAACACTCTAAAAAATGCCTTTTATGATAGAAAATTTCAAACATACAAGTGTGGAGAGAATAGTATAACAAACCCCCTTGTATCTATCATTCAGTATCAACAGTGATCAACTCATAGCCAGTCTTGCTTGATAACTATTTCTAACCCCTCCACAACTCCACATCGAAAAACTGTATTATTTCGAAGCAAATCTGAGGGTTTTCCCCCCTATATTTCAGTTCTTAGTACTTTAAAAATATATATCCATTTGAATCTGAAGTTGAAACTTCTTCAGATATTTCAGAGTGTGCATCTACAACATCTTCTCTGGTCCTCTGATGATGATCACCAAGGCTGCCTCTAACTTCTGGTTACCCCACACACCTCTGTGATTTCCATTTTCTTTTTTTTTTTTTATCTTTATTTTTTGTCTTTTTAGGGCCACACCCGCAGCATATGGAGGTTCCCAGGCTAGGGGTCGAATTGGAGCTGTAGCTGCCAGCCTACACCACAACCACAGCAACGCCAGTTTCGAGCCGCATTTGTGACCTACAGCACAGCTCACGGCAACACTGAATCCTTAACTCACTGAGCAAGGCCAGAGATCAAACCTGCGTCCTCATGGATACTAGTCAGATTTGTTTTCACTGAGCCAGGACAGAAACTCCTGTGATTTTCATTTTCATACCTGTTTTCTTAATGGCTTTGGGGAGAGCTCTGACTTTTCCAGGGTAAGACCTCTGGATCATAGGGTCTATACATTCATCATTTCACTAAGTACTGCCAGCTTGCTTTCCAGAATGGCTGTATCTCTTCACACTCTAACCAGCAATACATGAGAGTTCCCTGTATTTTCATTTCTGCTGACACTTGGTATTCTCTCACATGATATTTTCTCTGGTCTGCTGTTTTTAAAGTGGTATGTCATTATTTAAATTTTCCTTTCTCTGATTATTAGTGAGGTTGGTTATCTTTTTTTTTTTTTTTTTTTTTTTTTTAATTTAGTCTTTTTAGGCCCACACCTGTGGCATATGGAGGCGCCCAGGCTAGGAGTCCAATCAGAGCTGTAGCACAGCCACAGAAATGCCAGACTGAGCCGAGTCTGCAACCTACACTGCAGCTCATGGCAACACCAGATCCTTAACCCACTGAGTGAGGCCAGGGATCGAACCTGTGTCCTCATGAGTGCTAGTCAGATTTCTGGGAACTCCCTGAGTTTGGTTATCTTTTCATGTACTTTATGTGTTATTCTATGAGCCTTTTGTTCTTACTGTTTCTTCTGCCTAGAAAACACTTTCTCCTTGCTTCCTTGGCTCACTCACTTCGTTCAGAGTGAGTGAAGGAAATGAGTGAATGAATTTAAACCCTGCTTGAATATCATACCCTTGACCGTCTGCTTGAATATCATACCCTTGTCCGTCTGCTTAAATATCATACCCTCGACCATCTTATCTAAAAGAGTACTCTTCATCACCTCTATCTTTGTTCTCTTTTATCTTTCTTCATAATATTTATCACAACAAAACATAGTATATTAATTTTATTATGTATTTCTTTCTTGAAGGCAGGTGTCTTCTTTGTACACACCTATAATCCTAGCACTTAAAATAGTAGGTCCTCAACTTACGTTTGCTGAGTGAATAAATGTGAATTTGCTATTTATATCATTTGCCCATTTTCCCTATACAGGAGGAGTTCCTTGAATATTCTAGACATTAATCCTTTTTGATTTGATTTTATTTTTTTATTTTATTTTATTTTATTTTATTTTATTTTATTTTTGTTGTTGTTGTTGTTGTTGCTATTTCCTGGGCCGCTCCCGTGGCATATGGAGGTTCCCAGGCTAGGGGTCGAATCGGAGCTGCAGCCACTGGCCTACGCCAGAGCCACAGCAACGCAGGATCCGAGCCACGTCTGCAACCTACACCACAGCTCACGGCAACGCCGGATCGTTAACCCACTGAGCAAGGGCAGGGACCGAACCCGCAACCTCATGGTTCCTAGTCGGATTCGTTAACCACTGCGCCACGACGGGAACTCCCCTTTTTGATTTTAGACATTGAAGTATAATCTGTTCCATTGTTTGCTTATTGTCTAAGTTGGAAGAGTTCTTCAGAAGTTAAGAAAAGTATATTGGAAAATTTTTAGATCCTGTGAGTCTTAATCCTGATCTAGAAGGATTAAATAGCTGACTTATTTTGTTGCTATGACTAACCATTCCATCAAGTAGTAGTCTTAATTTTTTTTTATAGTATCCATCCAAACTTGATTTGTAGCTGGCAGATTTCAGTCTCCTACTATTGTGACTATTTTCTAAAATTTCTGAAAATGGTACTAAGCTGAGTGGTTGATAAATATACTAGAGAATGTGGAACTGACCCTGTCTGTATATCTGGTTACTTTTTTTCCCACTTAGTTTTGTTTTAAAACCACTATTTTACCTAATATTTTGTTTCACAAGGATTCTCTTACATAGCAAGCATGCCTGTGATTGTGAAAACAGCATGGCAAAAGGAAAATCCCTGGTTATTGATAGTATTTGTGTGGGCTTTAAACAGATCTCATTTTTCTTTTACATGGAATAATCAGGCAGCATGTATAATAGTTCAACAGTGAAATGAATCCTACCAGTTAAAAAAATCATTGTAGAGGTTTAAGTTTTTCCAATGGCTAAAAATCTACTGCACTGAACAATGGTTAAAGCCAAATTGTGAATTCTAAGAGTGCATGACTGATGGCATTTTAAAGTAGAACAAAAACTGTGTTCAAACACTTAGCATCAGAGAAGGCGGGGGATGCTTTGATATTTATCTAGTCAGCTTTCTTGCCTTCCTTCCAGAAGATGATAAACACTAGTGATGTCTTTGAAATCCGGAGGCATTATTTTTGTGTTTCTTTTGTTGAAATTTTATGGAAACATCTAAACAGTAGCTAACAGTCTAGCTTGAAAAGCTTAGTGTGTGTGCTTTTTTAGCACCTGAAGCTTTAATGTTCTGAATGAATCTGACAGCAGTAGTGTGCCTTCTTCAGAAGTTATAACAAAGGCCATGCCATCATCTCGATGGATTGTGACACAGATTTCAAATTGTGATGTAAACAACAAACAATGTAAGGCCAAGGGAAGGCCATTTGAAGTGACTACTCTGATATAATTTCTGCCAATGCAAGGTAATGGGAACACAAGGTGAGATGGCTTGGTAGTGCTTCCAGGAGGGCTTCTTAAGTTTAGGAAAACTCTTTAGCTCAGAATGGGCCATGGTACCAGAATTTATGAAAAAAGTGCGAACTAGATGAGCTCTGAGCCCAGAAGTACAGTCTGGGCTGTGCAAATCATATTTTTTATTTTCTGTGTTTTATGATGCTTTGACACTTTGGAGCCTTGCTGACTAGGGGCAGATTGCCCGCCCCCTCACCGCCAGGGCTAGCTAAACCCTCGAGATAGCTAGGGTTCCTCGAGATTACACTCCCTGTGCCTATGCCTTTCGTATACAAACCAACCAGTCCAGAGCCCTTACACACCACCTCTACTGAGCAACCATCCCTTGGCCCTAGTTGCACCCCAAGGCCAGGTAGCAGCCAACTAGGGGCAGTCCCTAGGCCCTTGAGGCTGCCGAAATGATTCAGACTTGCCAATCCTAAACAATTTACCCTGCCCTACTTTGCCTTTTCTGAGAAAACCACAATAAAGGCTTGTGTCCATGTTTTCCCCTTGATCTTTCTGCCTCCTTGACCGACCTGCCCCTTCTTGGGAACTGTAATAAACTTTTCTTTTAAAGGCGGTCATCTCCATGTCTGTCATCTTCGTATACTCGATGAAAACACATCCTGGGCACATTTTAAATCATGGGCGCAGCTCTCTTTTGGAGTCACCCCTTCAGCTACCTCTGCCCGAGCCTCAATTCAGGTTCATAATCCAGATAAGTAGAAAGACCGTGGGTGCCTGTGGTGTTCTCACTGTTACTGTGAGAAGCCATTTTCTACACTTTTTCCTTCCACCCCCTTTGTTGTGAATATTGAGAAGTCCATGCAGGCCCTCCCCAGAAGTATAGGCTGGGCTGGATGAAGATAGTAACCTGGCCCCTCCTTTGGGGTTGGCTTTAGCTCTTCATGGAGAATGGGAGATGTGGTGGGGAAGGGGAGGAGCATTGGGGGCTCTTAAGTTCTGGAGAAGGGGAGCTGGGCAACCTCAGAGGGAAGCCCACCAGCAGCTACTCACTGCTGCAGAAGGCATAGAGCCAGATCCCCCAGAAGGCTGCTGCCTAAGACCCAAAAACAGCCTGTGGATTTCTGTAGCAGGAGGTTATTATCACACTCTGTTTTGAAACCTGCGGCGACCTCATCTGGATCCTATGTATAAACAAGTATGCTTCAGGAGAAACACTGCAGGAATAAACATAATAAATTTTTACCGAAGAAAAGATGATATTATATAATTCTGGCAAAAATGTGTTCATGGTTTTATAAAAAATGCAAGTGGAGGGAAAATGGAGAAAAATCATAAATTTAGTGTTCACTAAATATCAGTTGTATTTTAAAGTTAGAGATTTATGTAAGGGGTTTATAGCAGTGTCTAGGTTAGAAATGGCCGTAGAGGTTGTCATTGGAGTTTCTATGGCCCAAAGTGCTTTAATGTGTTCAGGAAGCTTATAGACTTAATGGCTATGGCATTACTGTATCTATGTACTGGGGAAGACCGTAGTCGTGGATTTCTTACATAGATTCCCCTTAGGATTTAATCTCATGGAATATTGACAAGTTGACACGTTCTCTTCTCATATGTGGCATTCCTGGGAATATCTGAAATGCAGAATTTATAATCTTATCACAGTTGTGTTAATAAATTTAACTAATTTAGAACATCAGCTCAGAGTTTGCTCATTGAAGCTGTGCAACCCTCCCCCTCCACCAGCTTCCTGATTTCTTAAGTCTCAGTTGATTTCCTTTGAATATGGAGAATTTTTTTCGCTTAGGTTTCCCGCAAGAGCCTGAGCTCTGCTTCTAGTAGGAGGCTGATTGATCGTTGCCAGATGACCTGGTGAGAGCTAGCCTACTTTGCCTGCTTCCAAAGCTAATCATTGTCTCTGTTGTCTTTTTGTTGTTGTTGCTTTTTAATCACTTTTTTTATTTTTCTCAGCTTTTGTATGAGTTTTTCTTTGCTACTCTGCCACTTTAGATCTGCTCATACCAGTTAGCTCTCTCAACTCTATCTCTGTGGTACATTTTTTCTTTTTTTTTTTTACTTTGTTTTCTTTTTAGGGCCACATCTGTGGCATATGGAAGTCCCCAGACTAGGGATTGAATCGGAGTTGTAGCTGCTGGTTTACACCACAGCCACAGCAACACCAGACCTGAGCTGCATCTGTGACCTACATCGCAGCTCATGGCAACACCAGATCCTTAACCCACTGAGCAAGGCCAAGGATTGAACCCATATCCTCATGGATTCTAGCTGGGTTCTTAACCTACTGAGCCACAACAGGAACTCCTGTGGTACATGATCTATATTATTTCCACAGTGAGAAATCAGGTCATTTCTTCCTTCCTCCATCTACTTCTTCTTACATAAATTTCTAAAAAATATTTCCCTATTGATAAGGTGTCACTATGAGCTTCCCTTGTCTCCTTTCCCTGCCTTTTCAGAAGTATAACTTCTTAGTTGTTTGCTTAATGTCTGGGAAGATATGAAAGTCTATTATCAAAAAGAAAAACTTATAAATTATGAAAAGGCATATGTAGCATCCATAGGATGGTACAGAAGAGTTCTCAGGGTCTTAAAAGATTAGAACTCAATCTAGAGTTCTCTAACTCAACTCAGAGGAGGTACCAACATGCTTCAGCTATATATTGATGACCTTTTTTATGTGGAGAGACCACAACAATATATTGTCCATTGATTGCTTCTGGTACCTCTTGGGTAGGCTTTGTGAATATTTCAGGTGTGGGTTTTATATCTTATGACTGGAAAGACAATATACTGGAAAACTTCCATTTTAAGGAATATACATTATAAAAGAAGTGAAAAGTAGAATCATGAAATTTATTTGGTTGTGGATAAAAGAGTTGAAGCAGTAAAAGAGTATAAAGAAGCAGGTGGAAAATCTTGAAATGTATAGTAAATTGAATTTTGTGGGGAACGTGGATTTTCATCTATTGTATTTTTTAAACGGATGGCCAGGAAGAAATGGCAGTGTTGTTCTGTAGTTTAAATGTCATATATTTGATCCCAGAGGTCTCTTGAATTGGTAACAGGCAAGTTGGTGGGTCGGAAATTTGATTCACTCTGCTTATAAGTGGCCTGTTCCTGTTTCATGAATGCTGTTAGAAGACAAGAGATTCCCTGCCCCCAAGTCCCATGGAAGAGAGGAAATACGGTACAGATAGATCTCTAACATATGGTAGGTTCCTGCTGAGGGACACCGAGGATGAGAACTCCACTGCTTTTATAGTAACCAAGACTGCTCTTTGTCCCCGGAAGGTGATGATACCTCATCCTCTGGGGTTGCTCACTGCAAACACAACCATGGTGGAGTGATCAGGACCTTGCATTTCTGGCATATCCAACAAGACATACAGGACTGTGAGAGATCAATAGAGGAGAGTCTTTTAATACAGGTTGTATGAAGAGTCAATAAGTATATCCTGTTTTTCTTAAGTTTTAGAACTATAAGTATAGTATTTAAGGAACAATTAACTACAGGAGATTTTAAAATGTAAAGTTCTTCTAGTGAGGTTCAAGCCATAAGTTTTCTTAATTGTGCAAAAATTAGAAAATTTATGCCAAACTTTCTACTAGTAATGAAGTCATTTTGTTAGGCAATCATGCTACAAAGAGTTTGGGGGAGCTCACTATTAAATAGTCTCTGGGAATACTAAGATGAATCAACACATAGCACTTTGTCCACTGAGGATTGAATGGAGGGGAAGAAAGTAAATTCTGTTAATGATGTAATAAATGCTATGATACCCAGGTTGCCGTGGAGACGCAGAAGAAGGATGCCCAACTCAGCCTAGGGTCAGGTGGTTAGGAAAAGTCTTCTGGAAGGAGCATACCTCTAAGTTGAGTCTTAAAAAGTTAGCAAAATTGGTAAGAAAAGATGGACATACAGGCAGAGGGACTAAAAAGGACAAAAGCACAAGGGTTTGTTGCATTCAGTGACCTGCTAGTATTGTAGTGGTATTGCCTCAGGAGTACTTCACACAGGGTAGAAAGGTCCTTGAAGAGGTCTTAGTGTGGGAGTGATAGGACCAAGGCTTTTCTAGTTAAAAAATCATTATGTTGGCGCTGAGGTTGGAAGACATGTGAGATTGATGCTGGAGGTGTGGAGCTCCTAATTAAGCCAGTGTGAAATCAGGTAAGATTTGGTAAGGGTCTAAACTGACAGCTTTGACAAAGTAGATGAAGAAGAGGGGACAAATTAAAAAAAAAATCTTGAGCAGCATTGACAGGATGCCATTAATGGGAAGATAAGCATGAGGGAAATAAAGGTTGTCAGGGAGATAATATCTGACAGGCTTGAATATGTTCTATTGAGGTACCTACAGGGCATCTAGGTGGACATCATGGTTGATTATAAAGATTTAGAATTTAGTAGCGTTTTGAACACCAGGATAGAGGTTTGGGTGTCATTTATTCTTTCAGCAGATGAATACCTACTTAGGAAAAGCACTATGCTAGATGCTGAGGAACCAGCATTGAATAAAGAGTTGTTGTCATGCAGTTTACATTTCCATGGGACACAGACATTAAACAGAAAAAATTGCAAATTCTTTTATTAAAGTGCTGCCTGGAGTTCCCATCGTGGCGCAGTGGTTAACGAATCCGACTAGGAACCATAAGGTTGCGGGTTCTATCCCTGCCCTTGCTCAGTGGGTTAAGGATCCGGAGTTGCCGTGAGCTGTGGTGTAGGTTGCATATGCGGCTTCTGATCCCGCATTGCTGTGGCTCTGGAGTAGGCCGGTGGCTACAGCTCCGATTAGACCCCTAGCTTAGGAACCTCCGTACGCCACGGGAGTGGACCAAAGAAATAGCAAAAAGCCAAAAATAAATAAATAAATAAATAAAATAAAATAAAGTGCTGCCTGTCTTAGATTTTAGAGCTCTAGTGTTGCCCATCCCCAGGGGGCATTGTTTGCATAGGATAATATGAGCAACTTGAGGGTCTCATTCAGGATGAATAGGGGTTAGCCAAGGGAAGAGTTGTGGGGAGGGGGAGAGAATTGTTTCAGGCAGAGGAAACTGCATGTGCCAAGGGCTCCAGGCAAGAGAGATCCTGGTAAGCTCAAAGAACAGAAAGACCAGTGTGGTTAGACCGCGGGGAACCAGAGAGAGAGTGGTGTGAAATGAAGAGAAGTTGACATGGGCCAGATTATTCAGGACCTTGTAGGCAGGAAAGCATTTGGGAATTTACTTTTAAACAACAGAAAGCTATTGAAAAGTTTTAAGGAGGGTGTTGTGAGATTAGATTTGTGTTTCAAAAAGATTCTGATTGTTAGGTGGAGAATGCTGTGGAAAGGAGCAGAAATGGAATCTGGGAGATCAGTTAGGACTCTAGGATGGTGATAATGAGAGTTTGGACTCTAATATGGTCATGGATTGAAGTTGGTAGATTTAAGTTATTTAAAAGTAGAATTAACAGAACTCTGGGGTTGTCATTTATCGTGGTGTCACGTTATGGAGAAGAAACGGAGGATAAAGTCCTGCAGGACACCAACATTTAAGGGGTAGGCTGAGGAGAGGGATTCCATGAAGGAGAGACAGAAGTGGCTAGAGAGAGGAAGAAAATCAAGAAAGATATCCTAAGTCAAGGGATGGGAGTTTGAGAAGGGAGAACTTTGTTAACCATTTATACACTAAAGCTGAAATAGGCAAATGATTAAATATGTGATCCTGGAGGATAAAGTGGAATAGTACAGTATTTTAAAAGAGTATTTAAGGACATCAAAAATAGTCATGATACAATGTTAATTGAAAAAATTATATAAATTTGCATATTCAGCCAAATCCTCAATTTTTAAAAATTCTATGTAAGTGTGTTTATGTAGCAAAAATATTCTAAGGCAATACAGCAATATATTTCATTTAAATGGCAAAAATTATTTTATTTTTAGTCTCTGTGCAATTTCTAAACTGAGCATGTATGAGGAAAGATTTTCTGTTTTGATTTAATGTTTTATATGCATTTTTTTTAATGTTTTACATTGTTTAAAGAGTGCCAGAAATTCTTTGAGGCTTGTAATGGGAAATTACCTTGTCTACTCTCACCCTTATCCCATTTTCTGTTTCTTAGGGGAAACTACCTTCAACAATTTTAACTTTTACTATTTACTGTCTTATCTCCAAATAACAAACTTATATTGCTGCTACTTGATCTTTTTAGATGCTCTTGACTTCTCACAGTTGAAGATGAGAATTTTGTTCTCTCATTTGTTCTGTTTCCACATCCACATCCACATTTCTTTTCTTTTCTTTTTTTTAAAATATGGCACAAGGAAGTTCCACAGGTTGCAGCTGTGGCAAAGCTAGATCCTGTAACTCATTGCTCTAGGCCAGGGATTGAACCCGTACCTTAACACACTGCACTACAGCAGGAATTCCCATGAATATATTTCTTGCCTTCCTGTCCTCTCATTCCTTGTGTGTGTGTGTGTGTGTGTGTGTGTGTGTGTGTGTGTGTGTGTGTGTGTGTGTGTGTGTGTGTGTGTGTGTGTGTGTCTTTTTAGGGCCACACCCATGGCATAGGGAGGTTCCCAGGCTAGAGGTCGAATCAGAGCTGTAGCTGCTGGCCTTCACCTCAGCCACAGCAACTCAGGATGTGAGCCTCATCTGTGACCTACACCACAGCTCATGGCAACACCAGATCCTTAACCCACTGAGCAAGGCCAGGGATCGAACCTGCATCCTCATGGATGCTAGTCAGATTCGTTTCCGCTGAGCCACGAAGGGAACTCCCTGTCCTCTCATTACTTATTCTAATTTTGGTTAGAGGAGTATTTACTGTTTTCATTATTATCACTTTTCATAGCTCTGCCTTGTAGTAGTAGTTTATGATTACTCTTTCTTCTATACAGTTTTGTTCCTGGAATGCGTTAAAAGGTAGCTCAATTTTCCCTGCACTTATTAATTTATCCCCACATTCTACCTTGTTGTGTAAATAGCCTCTTAATTATTTTATTCCTTTTATTTTCTTGAGGATTTAGATCTCAATCTCTTTGGCCTGTTCTAATCTATGCTGGCTATTCTCCTGGTCTTTTTGATAGTTGTTATCCTAGACCCTTCCTTTCCCGCCATCTCCATCATCCTAAGGATTCCTTTTGCTTCTTTCTTACATTGGATCCCGCATTACCTGATTTCCTCTTGGTTGAGTCTTCCTGTGGTGGATGGAGGACATTGTTCAGCAGCATCCTGAGTATTTAGAAAATCAGGCCCTATTCCGGGGCAGTTTTATTGAGTTAGGTTTTTTTTATTTCCTTTCCTCAATTCTCTTATTCTCTCTCTTTTTAGAATTCCTATTTTCTTTGGATGTTGTCAGAACTTGGACTGGTCTCCAATTATTTTATCTTTTCCCTTCAGTTGCTTTTCACATCTTTCATTTGGGGTTTGTTTTATTGGGAGGTTTCTTCAGTTATCTTCCAACCATCTGTAGTTTTTTTTTTTTTTTTTTTTTTTTTTTATGTCTTTTTGCCATTTCTTGGGCCACTCTCGCGGCATGTGGAGGTTCCCAGGCTAGGGGTCGAATTGGAGCTGTAGCTGCCGGCCTATGCCAGAGCCACAGCAACGAGAGATCCGCTTCGCGTCTGCAATCTACGCCACAGCTCAGGGCAACGCCGGATCCTTAACCCACTGAACAAGGGCAGGGACCAAACCCGCAACCTCATGGTTCCTAGTCGGATTCGTTAACCACTGAGCCACGACGGGAACTCCAACCATCTGTAGATTTAAAAAATTTTCCTGTTACTAGACTGCTGCATTTTAAAAATACTGTCCTGTTCTTGTTTCATTGAGACTTATACTGTTTTATCTCTTTGAAGGTTATCAATGATAGTTTTAAGAAATTTTCTTCTCTTTACATATTTTTTGTTTGCTTACTTTGGTCTCCATCTTGTTTAAGCTCTCCTTACATGTGCGGTGATCCTTGGCTAATTTGTTCACTTACACATTCTAAAAAGTGTTCTCTTGACCACTAGTTCTTTGTCTCTGGATGAGGCTTGTAGACTTATAAATATCACTCTGTAGTCTTTGATGGTAACTTGACAGAGCTGTTCAGTCGGAGAATCTCTGATGTCCATTTTTTTAGGTATTTTGTTTTAGGCTGCTTAGATTGCCCAAAGAAGACTTTTTAGTACCTGACTGGAGGTCATAGCCTGCCTTTAGTGTTTTGAAAACCAAATTGGGGAAGGAACACATAAATTTTCTTTCTATTCTAACATCTCCTGCTCTCTCTCATGTGTGTGTGTGTGTGTGTGTGTGTGATATGTATGATCTAAACTTGCCTTATGTCATCCAGTAATAATGAGACCATTTAACAGTCTCCTCCAGAAAATAAGCCTCCAGTGTTCTGTAGGGGTAGGGAGGAGCGTTAACCTAACTGGTGTTATGGAGAGGTGAAATGGGGAATTGGGAAGCTGACAGCTTTTCAAGCAGATTTTTAACCTGTTCATAATCCTTCTTTGTCTTTTGGAGATTCTGTCATGTGAATTGAGTTGTTCTTCCTTTCCATTTTTGCCTGCTTAGTATTCAGATTTCTTAGATCTGAAAAGACATTTACTATAATTTTGTTATTGTTGTCTCATATCCTGGACTCTATGCCCTTGTAAATTTAAGCCTTTTTTTTAAAAAAAAAAAAAACTTTGGGAGTTCCCGTTGTGGCGCAGTGGTTAACGAATCCGACTGGGAACCATGAGGTTGCGGGTTCAGTCCCTGCCCTTGCTCAGTGGGTTAACGATCCGGCGTTGCCGTGAGCTGTGGTGTAGGTTGCAGACGCGGCTCGGATCCCGCGTTGCTGTGGCTCTGGCGTAGGCCGGTGGCTACAGCTCCGATTGGACCCCTAGCCTGGGAATCTCCATATGCCGTGAGAGCAGCCCAAGAAATAGCAACAACAACAACAACAAAAGACAAAAAGACCAAAAAAAAAAACAAAAAAAAAAACCTTTGCTGTCATTTGGTGGGAGAGTGTTCAGCCCACTATCTTTATCATAAATCTGAAATCTTAATTTTCTGAAGATAAGATCTTTTTCCTTTTCTCACATGTAGTAGATGATTTAGGCATGTTCCTAATTGATAGTCAACCCCTTTTAATATGACTTACTCAGGTCATAACTTCTGATATTTTACTTGAAGAGCTATTGGTTAATGATAGCTACAACAGGTAATGTCTGAAGCTTCAATATAGGTATTTTTGTATTAGGCTCTAATAATAGCAAGAGTGATGATAAAAATAGCTTAAATAGCTTACAGTTGCATTGCCACGCATTACCTAAGTTCTCCACTTAACATATTTAAACTTCAGACTAACTTTTTGGAGAAGGTACTGTTATTATTTCCTTTTTATAGATGAAGACACTGAGGCATAGACACATTATATAATTTTTCCATAGTCATCACAGCTAAACTAGAAGTGGAGGAGTAAGAAGATGAATCTAGGTAGTCTGGCTCTAGAATGCACACTCTTTTAAAAAAAGAAATTAAGTAGAGTTCATTTACAATGTTCAGGTGTACAGCACCTGTGTATCTGTTAATCCTAAATTCCTGACTTACCTCTCTCCCCCATTTCCTTTTTGGTAACCATAAGTTTGTTTTCTATGTCTGTGGGTCTGTTTTTGTGTTGTACATAAATTCATTTATATCTTTTTTTTTAGATTCTGCATATAAGTGATAGCATATGATACTTGTCTTTATTTGCCTTACTTCACCTAGCGTGACATCTCTAGAGCCATCCATGTTGCTTCAAATGGCATTATTTCATTCTTTTTCATGATTCAGTAATATTCCATTGTATATATGTATCATATCTTCTTTATCCATTCATCAGTCAATGGACATTTAGGTTGCTTCCATGTCTTAGCTATTGTAGTGCTGCAGTGAATATTGGGGTGTGTTTATCTTTTTGAATTAGGGTCATCTCCAGAAATATGCCCAGGAGTGGGATTCCAGGATCATATGGTAGGTATGAATCTAAGTAGTCTGCTCCAGAACACACATTCTTTTTTTGTTTTTTTTTAGGGCCACACCCATAGCATTTGGAGGTTCCCAGGCTAGGAGTCAAATCAGAGCTACAGTCGCTGGCCTATGCCACAGCCACAGGCACAGCCACAGCCACATGGGATCTAAACTGCATCTGCTACTTACACCACAGCTCATGGCAGTGCCGAATCCTTAACCCACTGAGCAAGGCCAGGGACTAAATCCAAATCCTCATGGATCCTAGTTGGGTTCATTAACCACTGAGTCCCAAAGGGAACACCCCAGAACCCACATTCTTAACCGTTTTGCTATCCTACCTCCATGTACTATTGAGGTTATCTCTTGTTTGAGATAAAGATTTGAATTTTCTCCTATCAGGCAGAATAATCAATTTTACTTGTCCACTAGAAGTCATGTATCTGTTTATGCATTATTTATCTCAAATAGTCTGCAGACATAAAAATACTTTCCTTTTGATGATTTATCTGAAGATAAGTTATTTGTTACTTAGAATTTTCTGACGTGTCCTAAAAGCTCTACTTTTCCCCTCCTTATACAAATGTGTATATATATATGTGTGTGTGTGTGTATGTATATATATGTATATATCTTTATATATCTTTTTAGAGCCACACCCATGGTATATGGAAATTCCCAGGCTAGGGGTTAAATTGGAGCTGCAGCTGTTGGCCTATACCACAGCCACAACAACGTGGGATCCAAGCCACATATGCAACCTATACCACAGCTCACAACCTATACCACAGCTCACATCAATGTTGGATCCTTAACCCAGTGGGTGAGGCCAGGGATCAAACCTGGATCCTTGTGGATCCTAGTTGGCTTTGTTACCACTGAACCACAACAGGAACTCCCACAAATGGTTATGTTTCTAATGATCCTCTTTTATCAGACTTTCATTGATTCATTCTTTTCAAAGGCTACCTCCTGCTTCATTATACCGTTATTCAAGCATATGGTAAATTTCTGGTAAAGTGGTAAACTGTAGGAAAGTATCCCTTTTCAGATTTCAGATATTAATTATCTTAAAGGGGAATTATCCATATTTTAGAATCTTTGGAACAGATACTTGAGAATTTATGAGAAGAATCAGTTAGCTGAGTTTAGTTGTTTAAAAACAGGCAGGCTTTTTGTTTCCTGTTTTAGTAGGAGTTGGAAGAAAAATCTTAAAGACAAGCACCTAGTTATTTAATTCCCTTCCTGCATCAAGATGTAAGTAAACAGCTAATTTTATAGAATTTAACTTGCTTTAGGTTTCTGCACCCTCTTAACTATTTCAGTTTATGCCTGAAAGAAAGCAGAATCAAGTTTTTATTTGTATTGTTATTAAATGTATTTTAAGAGCATTAGATGTAGTCATATTCAGATGTACATTCAAAAATATATTTTCTTGACTTTGTTCTTTAGAATTTATTTGTGATTTGTTAAAAAAATCTAATTATATAAACAAATCCTAGAATCAGATTTAATTTTTTTACTTGATTAACAGATTTTTATTCTTGTATCCACGAGTGTAATGTACTTTTTTCCCTGAAAATTTTTGCCTTTTTCATATATTTAAGCATAGCTCTCTCACTTCTTTTTAGAATTCATCTATCATTTATTTCAACTCACTCTTGTGGGACTGATGCTTGGGATTCCCTTAGCTCTTATGTATTCGTATTATATTTGAGGCAACATTTTGTTTCTATGGAAATGTGCTTTTTAGTTTCCTATTGGAATTAAGAATGAGAGGTTGTTTTCTAATTCAGGTCTTTTAGTCTTATTTCCATCTCTTAAACCCTCATATTATATTTTAGCTTCTAGGAGATGATGAATAAATGTTGATTCAGCAATTCCACAGAAAAATTTGACTCAATTTCTTAACTGTATAGGTCTTGATCATGTTAAAAGCTCATCACCATCTCCCTCCTTCTGATTGCTAGTGACACTAGCCAGTGCCAGTCTTGATGGCACAGATTCTTGTTTGAGATTCATTTAGATGAGAAGTGTGATATAAGATGTGAGGGCATATTGAAATAAGGGTAAAACACCAGAAAACACTGCCTTTGTGAAGAAACCACCTTTTTTCTCCCAAGGTATCTACTAGATAATCTTCATTCATCCACCTCCATTATTTAGTTCACTTTTTACATCCCGTTATAGTTGGACAACTAGTTACCACTCAATTCATGACAGTTAGGATCAGGGGGAGGTTTTTTGAGTTTTTTGTTTGTTTGTTTATTTTATTTATTTATTTATCTTAACCCACAGTGTTCTTAATTTGAATTCTTGTCATAGAGTTCATCTTCTTCAAATTTTTTCTTTTCTAATTTAATAAAGAGTAAATTTGCTGAATTAGAGGACACTGTATAAGAACTGCCTGTTTGGTTGAATATTTGAATTAATAGTCTAAAATTGTTAAGAATTTATATCTGCTTATTTTTCTTCTGATGAATTTTTAATTTTTTAATTAAAATGTTTAATTGAGGGAAAACTGCATCTAGGACTGACTGACTCCTAACATACACAAAAGAATAATTCTCTAAGTGTTAAACCTCTGGCTATGGTGACTGTTTTATGTTTCTTTTCACTGTATTATTTTTATAACTTTTTCAACTCTAAAATAAAGGCATATTAAAAAATTCCTTATACAAAAGTGGATAATGTTTTAACATTTTCACAAAGGGAAAAAACCTCTATATTAAATTCTTGGAAATCACAGATCTTTTAGAAGTCTCTATTTCTTTCTGCATTTATGATTTAATTCCTAAATTCTGTAGATCAAATCAGGCATAAATATGTCCAGTTTCTAGGGTTTCTCTTTTTCCTTCTTTCTTACATTTTCATATGTCTGTATTTTATGTATCATGTGCTAGATTAAGATTTGATATGAATTGTGATTAAGGTATTATTAAGGAATTACTAGGAATGTGCACATGGTGGTGGAGAAAATGAAGGAAACTGTATTTGAGAGGTATTTGCTTAATTGCAGTATAGAAGAGAAGTCAGAAAAGGGGAAGGGGGATAAAAATGGAAAAGAAAGGTGAAAGAGCAGAAGAAAAAAATGCAAAGAGAATTATTTGCATAGCTGTGGTTGATTATGTATTTGCTTCTGTTTCAATTTATTTAATTTACTTGTTCTTTGCTCATTGAATTTTAAACTTCCAGAAAATGGGGGCCATTGCTTCTGCTGCCTTTGCAACTCCCAGATCCTAATAGTGTCAACTCAATTATCCATTCAGAGATTATCTGCTTTGTGTTTTAGCCTTTGCAAATATAGCTTTCAAGTTCTTATTGACATAAGTAAACAAAGAGGGTGATAAAGACTTTTTAAGTCATTTTACTATTTCATGCTTACTTTTGCACTCTTAGGTAGTTTGGCTCTTAGACTAGACTATTCATAGTCAGTCTTTAACTTTGATTCGAAATGGATCAGTTGTTTTACTTTTTTTTTTTTTCCTTAGAAAAATAAAAGCAATTTATAATAGAAGTGTTTTTCTAATGGATTTAATTGTATTGATTTTTAGCCCCTGCCTCTCCCAGCTATCCTCCACTTAGGGGTAAAAATCAACCCAGTACACAGTTCTGTATTTGGTTATAGAACCATGCCTGGCTCACTGATACTCAGCTGACTCCTAAGGACTTGGAAAATCTTTAGTCATCGAAGACAGCTTTAATTGGTACACAGAGCTCACATACATAGTTGAGGAAGAGAGGGTGTATTTTAGTAGGATTTTCAAGAAGGATCGAAACATTAATTTTCTGGTGTTCTCTTACAAAAAATACCGAGTTACCTAGCTTTATAATTCTCTTCTCCAGCACAAAAGAATGATAAAATACAAATACAGCAAATTTAAAGAAAAAATAATATTTGTTTAAACCAGCTTTTAAAAAAATCTGAGGAACATAGTTCTCTTAATGATCAGCAGTTAAAAAACATTGAAAAACTTTTCAGTTATTTCATTAACATGTATGCTCTGCAAAGCGTTGTCAGTTCCAGAAAATTGAACACTATGGTATTCAAATGTAGGTGCAAATAAGTGTCTGCTCTATTGTTCTGTGTGCATAATTCTGTCATAGTTTATTTGAATTTTTGCTTAATTACTTCCTATTTCCTTTGCTGTAGAGGGAGCTCCTTGAAGTCAGGACCCCTGTCTCTGAGTTCTGTATCTTTAAGATTGAACCCAGTTCCTGGAGTATAGCAGACACAGAACAGGTGTTAGATGAATTAATCATTGTATGAGCTACGAATGTTTTTCGATGGGTTTTGTTTGTTTTTGTGGGGGGGTTGCAGTTTTAAAAATTAATAGATAAGGAAGTATTGACCATGATGTTCTCTAACGTGCACTGAGTATTTGATTTAGCTTTTAACATCTGAAGTCATTAGTCTCTCATTTCTGAGGAAAAAATGATAGCTTTTTTGTACCTTTGCTGTTTTTCTTACCTAAAAGCCAAATGTATTAAGTAAATTGTAAATGTTGGATGATAACATTTTATACTGTTTAAGAACTTTCACATGTGTTATTAAGCCTTATCTTCGCAACAACCTGAAAGAGAAATAGGTGAGGAAACTGAGGCAGAGATTTATGCCAGAAGTTATACATTTAAAACTTTTGAATTTCTAGTTCAGTGCTTTTTTACCTTTACCTTACAGATACCTTTCAAATTATTTCTTGTTACTTATTGTGTTACTTGATAAGGCTGCTGAAACAAAGTATCCTGCAGTGGGTGGCTTAAACAGCAGAAATTTCTCTTCTTATAGTTCAGCAGTCTAGAAGTCCAAAATCATGTTGTTCACAGGATTGGTTTCTTCTGAGGGCTGTGAAAGAAGAATCTGTCCAGACCTCTTTATGTCTTCTTCCTGCGGTTCTTCTCATCTTCTTCTCTCTAAGCATGTCTCTATCCAAATTTACTCTTTTTATGAGGACACCAGTCACATTGGATTAGGGGCTCACCCTACTGTAGTATGACCTCATCTTAGCAAATTCTGTCTATAACAACCATGTTTCAAATAAAGTCACGTTGGAGTTCCCGTCATGGCTCAGTGGTTAATGAATCTGACTAGGAACCATGAGGTTGCGGCTTTGACCTCTGGCCTTGCTCAGTGGGTTAAGGATCTGGCATTGCCATGAGTTGTGGTGTAGGTTGCAGACGCAGCTTGGATCCCGTGTTGCTGTGGCTCTGGCGTAGGCTGGTGGCTACACCTCCGATTAGACTCCTAGCCTGGGAACCTCCATATACCGTGGAAGCGGCCCAAGAAACAGCAAAAAGACAAAAAATAAAAAATAAAAATAAAGTTACATTGAGGTAATTGGGGGCTAGCATTCCACCATATCTTTTTTCATTGGAAACTATTTAAATCACACTTAAACCTCTTAGTAAAAGAAGTGTGACGGGAGATGAGAACTTTTTTTTTTTTTTTAAATAGAAACTCATTTGATTTTTGTCGCTCTGTTAACTCTCAGATGACATTATTTTAATGCCATTGAAAGGCATTTTTGACATAACGATCCCTTGTCCTGGTTCTTAAAGCCATGGAGTTATCTAATGAATAGTTTGTAGAAATACCCCTGTTTATAATTTTATTTCCCTGGGATTTTCTTAAGTTAGAATACACAAAGTTAACTGAGAACTAAGTACTTCTCTCGGGGTTAATCTCTTAAAGTAAATCTGTCACTTCATGCTCCAGCTGTTCTCCTGTGCATCTATATGGCCCCACTTTTCTGGAGGACTTAGGCAGATGATGGAAGAGGCTCTGAAGGAAAGTTTAGATTAATCAGACAATCAAGAAGCTAGTTATTTTTTAAAAGGGTATTCTATAAATAAATGGTAAGAAGGTTTCTTGCACAGTAAGATTCAGAGGAAGGCAAATAGCTCTTTACTGTTTAGATAAATTCCTGCTTAGCTAAAACTTTGGCAATTAACCTATTTAGTTTAACTGAATCCTGTTCACCCCAACCCCTAGTTGTATCATGCTTTAAAAGGAAGAAGTTCACAAGATAAAGGATGTTCTGTTCTGGGACAGTAGACATTTAACCAGATCACCTTCATCTTATATGTATAATCATTATCATTCTCAGGATTGGCCAGTGGTTAATATTGAAGAGAATGGTAATTTTGAGGCAGTGCAAAGTTCTTGGTTATACACACATTTGGCTTTTTATGCTTATCAAAACTGGAAGGAGAACAAGTATACTTTAGCACTTCAGGGCATGTGTTACTTCTTTTAACATGGGCTAAACCAGAGGACACTAGATTAGATCCATGCGCTTGGGTTCTCACCCTGATTCAGTTTCCAAATGACTGAATAATCTTGGGCAAGTTATTTCACTTTCCTAAGCTTCCTTTTTTTATCTGCAAAATGAGAGATTTGCACATTCAGCTGTGAAACTTTATTATTCTGTGTGCTTACTTTATTGAAGGTGTAGTATAGGATTCAAAGAAGGTAAAGAAATGTTCCTTGCCTTCAGAAAGATTACAGTATAGATGGATGGAAATCCATAATACATGAAAAGTTAAGTGACAGTATAAAGTTACAATATAAGTTGTAACATAATAGATGCCATGAGTGATGTGGACTTTAAGTCCTTACTGTAAGTCCTGAGATGGATGAGATAGATACCTGTAGGGAAGAATCATCTGAAAATACCTGCACTGAATGGGGATTGAATTAATTTTAGGAAACTGTTGACCTTGCATAGATGAAGGGAAAAGGAACAGGGAGGATCCAGCAAAAGTGTAGAAGCTGGAGTTATAAGTAATATTTGTTTAAAACAAAAGTAAGGTTGTTTCTAAAGTATAGCTCATAATAATCATGGGTATATTGGGTGCCCAATATGTCCAATTTAAAATGTCTTTCAGTTTTTAATTTTTACTTGACGCAAGCATTTATGGTAAAATAATTTGAAGATTTCTTATAGTTTTGCAATATAAAAGGAATGAAACAAGGGAGGTGAAAGAAGGCTTGGCGTAAAAAATCGTGAAGTTCAAGGCAGAGATTTTAAGTAATTGGTATTGCACAACTGTTGATTAGTTGAATCTAACTAGGGTACATATAATTGTCTTTATGTGTTTATGGCTTTTAAAACTTGAACTATAGTTTTACACACATTTTAACTTTTTAGACTTAAAAATCAGTTGATTATGTTTAATTTTACTTGCTCCTGGAAAATTTTGTAAAATAAATATAAACTATATTTGTGACATTCAGTATTACAGCACTTTGGTGAATTAAGTTTCCTTAGTTTATCATTTATAATTTCCTAAGGGGGATCAACTGTTTTCTGTTAAAAGATTCTTTAAGAATTTTAATATATTAAGTGGCTTTTAAAAACTGCAATATTTCGTATGGAGATTAATAAGACAATAATAGAAAATGTATTAAACATGTTTTCAGATTTACCTTCCATAGCACTAAGCACAAGAATGTTCACATATATAGATACTCTGTATGCTGTCTGTTGAATGACTGGTGGGATGGGTGTGTAAATGGATGAGTGAATAAATTAATATATTCAGAATTGCTTCATATTCATATGTATATAAATGCACATACTTTACATACAGGCATATAAATATACATACTTGTTTATACCTATTTGTTTAGATATTTTATACCTACATATATAATATATATTCTGTACTGAATAATTTGGATGAATGCTTTCCAAGGTGTGTACTATGGAAAGTGTTCTATTAAAAAATGATCTCTACAGCCAAATAGATTGGAAAATGTGGCATATCACATTCATGTCAATAAATCAATACAGACTAACACTTTAAAAGTTCTGAGTGGTCCAGCAATAAACTTATTTAAATTTAGCCCAGCATTTCCAAAATTGTGTGTGTGTGTGTGTGTGTGTGTGTGTGTGCAAATTTGGAAGACAATGGGTTTTTATGTAATATAAGTGATAGAACTGAACAGTTGGCGGTTTGTTAGAGAAATGGAAGATGGAGATGGTATTTCATTAGACTTGTAGGTAACTGGGAAAGCATATGTAAGATTACAGTTTTTACAGGAGTTATTGAACTAGAGATAGTGAAAGCCTTCCATACCCTTCACAAATTGTAATCATGCCATCATTAATTATATACCACAGTGGAAGGATTGGGAAAGGAGAACAAAGGAGCACCAGATGACTAAGAAGGAGAATCACCAACCCACCACCTCATTGCTTAGGTAACACAAATACCATTGCTGCTTTGATCATGTGACCATTTCACATGGTTCAGATTGCTGGCTTTTTGCCTGGCTTGGGTATTCTCTCACTGTCTCAGTTCCCAGTTTTCTGTTGACATGTCAAAGAAACTAAAGCAGCAGGAAAGTTCCATAGCCAGGTACTCTTGGCATTTATTCATTTTAGGTAGCAAATATTTTCAGCTCTACCTCAGTATATTTATTATACAAGAAAATATAATAAATATAATAAAATGTGGAATTTGTCTGCAGATGGAAGGAAAATATTGGCACCAAATTCTGGATCTGCAGATTAAAACAAAATTTATTTAGAATAAACTGAAAGATAATCTAAAATAAGCTGACTTTATTAAGCCTTTTTTGGGTTTTTCCTCTTTTAAGAGAAAACATTAGTAAATCCAGTGTTTTCTGTTACTAGAAAAATAAACACAAAGACTTAGGTTCAGTGCTTAGCAGTTAAGAGAGGAATGTAATTTAAATGATTGAATTTTAAAATAATTATTTTGACTTTTTTCCCTGGAAGTATGTGTTGTGTTTCCCTCTAGGCCTCCTCAGATAACCTGGAGTGCTTCTCTTGCCCCACGGAATCACTCACACTATAGCCAAATTTTGAGTGTCCATCTGACAGACAGTGCAGATAATGGCTGATGATGCCTGCGCTTTGGGGGTCCTTCTGGGTTGCTAGCACTGCATGTGTGTTCTGTCATGTCTGGTGCATATATTTTGTCATGGCTTAATAGCAATCAAAATAATTTGTGTGTTCTCAAAGCTCACTTCGAAATCTAATTTTTAAACTTCTATTAAGTTATTTAATTAATTTTTAAAGAGCTATGTAAACACTGAAGGTTTTTATAATTTAATGGGCAAACTGCTTTACCATTTAATCCTTAATTAAATATTGAACCACTTTAATAAAGTAGCCACCACACAAAGAATACTGAATAAGATATGTGAGGAAAAAGGGGGAGAAGACAAAAATCCCTTATTAAAATGACCAGTTTGTCTTTTGTCGTAAACAGTGGAGACTATATGTAAATATCTACTCTTAGTTATTAGAGCTAGAGTATATTAAGGTTTAGCCATAGCATGAGAAATCGTATTTCCTTTGCTGTCCAGTGGTTCAATATGAGACTCTAATGGCAACTTGGAGTACATCACAGGTCTCTTAGTTGGCTAAAGGCTGTGAAGATACTATGTAGCTGTTTAAGGAGACATAATGAAAAGAGACAAAAAAAAAAAAATTCCTATGTACCTTTCTATAATAAAAGGACAAAAAAAGAAAAAAATGTAGTGACCCAGTTTGAATTGGCATCTGGTTCGTGTGACATAAGGATTCTCTCCACTGGGATTGAGCACTAGCAGAGAGCTCATGCTCAAATGTCTGGATGAAAGTATGAAATGATAAGCATATTTGTAAAAAATAGCATTCCTGCATTTTGTTCAAAATTTATTGACATCAAGCTTCATATACTTTGTATTTTCAGAATCCTGTATTGGAGCTTTCATTGCTTTGAGTGGAAGCCCTGTGTATAAGTAGGATTGAGTCATGGGAAGAAGCTATAACTTTTGTCCTCTTCTAATACAACAAAATTTTTTCTTTAATTAAAAAATTGATAGTGATTTATTTCAAAGTATGTCTTATTACTCTCATGATTCTTTGTTTCTAATCATCTCTGTTAATTATATGGTTAAGTTATAATCCTCTGTGAAACATTCATTACATGTAAATTGGTATTCTAGGATAAAAGAGTTCAGAGGTCAAATAGGTTTATAGAATAGAATGGTACATCTCTTTTTAGAGATTTATAATGTATATCATAATGTCAAAGGCTCTGAGAGTTGCTGAAGTAAATAATGATGTAGTAATAAGTAAATAAAGAGTAGAAAAGGTAGAAAAGTGACAGTGATGTCTGTTGCCTTAAGTACTTTTATGTTTTGGTGGACTTGTTTTGATGTGATTAAAATAAAAGAGCTTATGAGATTAGCCTAGTCAAAAAGTTCCTTTTTGTTTGAGACTTCTTTAGTGGAATCATTTAGCACAGTGTTTGACACATAGATGCTTAATAAAGAAGAGGATTTGTTCAGATTGATCAAGGATAGACAGTGAAATACAAAGACTTTAGAAATATTCAACATTTCTGTATTTCTGTGGAGTCTTCCTTACTTCATTATTCTAGGAAGTATTTCCCCTGCTTTATCCCTCTGACTTTTTCTGGCTTCATCGATGGGGTTGAGGGGTAGAGGTGGAGAGACTCAGGAGCTGGGACAACATGAGCCTTAGGAATCCCTGCAGTTCTGAACCCAGCTAACCCAGGGGGCTGTAATAGAGCTTCATTTAGGGTTGATTTTTTTCTTCCATTTATTCTCATAGTTGTCTGTGCCCTTATAGGGCTGCAAGTAAAAGTTGCTGCTGGATTGGAAATAATCAGGCCAATTGAATTTACCACCATTTATTCTGTTTTACTTCAGAAATCTTAAAGCCTTTCGAAACTTGGAGGATTACATTTCTAGCCCTTTAAGTCCTACTTGAAGGAAAAGGAACTATAATACTTTTATAATGTGGTCAAGTTTATCTATTTATGGATATATTCAAAGTATTTGTCGCCATAATAATAGTTACTATTTTAACCATAATGGACTAGGCATTGTCCTAGGCACTTTACATACCTCCTCTGTAATTGTTACATCCAACTCAAGTGGGTAGTTCAATTACTGGGTAGTTCAGTTTTGCAGGCAGGATGTTTCAGAGAGATTATTGATTTTGTTGTAGTTATTCTCATAAATTAGTTTCTAATTCATTTTTAAAACTTGGTTTTAAAGCCTCTAGTTAGGATTCAGTATATTGGAAAGTAACAATAGAGAAAAAACCCACTTATTTCTCTTCTTTTAAAACTCATGCTTATTTTTACTCATTTACCTATTTTCACTTTTTACTCAACCATTGGATTAGTAATTTTTTGGCCTCCTCTTTTGTATGTATCTTTGGTTGTAAGTAACCTGGTGGAACTGAAAGATGCTTGCTGCTTCCTTCATTTCCACTTTCCCCCCACAGCTCTTTATTCCCATGACTGAGTTAGGCATAGATGAGGCTGTGGCAGTTATTACAGAGATCAGGCCTATTGAGGAAGTGGAAAGGCTGTAATGGTAGGATAATCATTTTAACTCCCTGTCCTGCTGCCATCTTGGGCAGAACTAGTGGCACCAGAGAGTTGCCTGGAAGTTCTTACTGACTTTTTTCAGTGGAATTTTTTTTTTCCATGATGCGGGATTGAGGAATGGCTATCCAAAGTAGTTGCGTGGAGCATTCAGTAACCAAGACCAACTCTCCATCTTACATTACACTTAGCAATTATCTATTTAGGTTGTTGCAATATTTTTCCTGTTTTGATCTTGAATCTTTCTCAGTCTCAAGTTAACATTTCACAATGTGTGATGAATAAGGACTTTGTAACTAACAAAATGTTATATTAGTATAGTTAAACTAATGGATGCTGATGTCATTCAAAGTACCTATTAAATCAGAGGTTTTTTGCCAAATCCTAGAAGCTTAAATTATGTGCCAGTACTCCTTTTGCTTTATTACTCCTCAAACTTATTCCTGGCTAACAAATTATAAAGGTTTGTTGGACTTTACTCTCAACCATTGGCTATTTTGTTTCTTTTCCTTTCTTTCTTTTTTTTGCAATTTGGAGTTTGGCATTTATTATTTTATCAGAACTTGGCACATGCATGCACAGTTTAAATAAATGCCTTTTCTCTTTTCACTCCCTTGGCTATCCATCAACCTTTCCTTACTGCTAAAAATGAGTTATTTGTTAAAAACAGGATAACTTTTGGGTTTTACTGTCTTACTTTTTTTTTTTTTTTTTTGAGCTTATTTGGCTCTTATTTGTGCCCTTAAAAAAAAAAAAAAAAAAAAAAAAAAAAAAAAACTAGTATAAGAAATGTGGAGATAGGTGGAACATCCAGACAAAAAGTATTTGTTAAATACCTGTAGTGTAGATAGCATTTCTTAATACATTAGGCAGCCTGTCTTACTGTTTACATATAAAGTGGAAGAATTATGCTAAAAACCCTTAAAATTAATTTTGACTCAATCTGATTTTTACGGTTGGTATTTGATATTTAAAATCTTTTACTTTCTGTATATTTTGTAGTCACTCATATTCTATGTTAGTCATAGTCTGAGTGTTTTAAATAGGCACATAAGTTTCTCAATATCATTTTTAACCTTTGAGGAGATATAATGCCTTGAAAAAGAAATTGAATGTAAAAATTAATTAGGATATAAAACATGGTATAAAGAACTTAGATTTTAAAAGGACATATAGATGAGATTTTAGATAAATAATTTTAATTGAGGGGCAAATAATTATGGTTATGTTTTTATAATGTCAATATTCATTTGATAGATTTCTTTTATCATCTTAATGTTTCATTTGGGTGTGTGAATAATTATTACTGGGTTTAAGTGATTTATACCTACAGCAATGTAATGTTATAATTCAGTGTTTTACCTGGCCAATTTTGAGAAATTTATTTCTTCCTCAAGAGTTTTTATGTCTCCAGAACAGTAGGCAGCAGAACTGAACTTCAGGTCCTGCTTCACTTTATTCTTCAAAATCTTCTACTAAGTCGCTCAGGAAACAATAAGATTAAATATATTAAAGCTAGTAAATCAATAGTTGCTAACTATTATATTTAGCTTTTTTGTGCTTTATTTCCTGAAATGGTTTTATTTCAAATGATGTTCATCTAATTAAATTAGTAGATCAGCAAGTGATATTAATGAATCATTCTGTGTAAATAAACACCAGGTTGTAAATTCCAGTGGACTGTCACAGACTGTTGTAATGAAAACATAACCCAGGAGTATGAATGTTTTAGTGAATGAAAGAAGTGGAACCAAAACCAACCAGTCTGGATAAATCAGTCTGAAAGAGTTTCCTATTGCTTGCCCTTACTCCTTAACTTTATATACAAAAATATTCTCAGTCCTTCATTTAATAGTTTTTTGGCAGGTCTAAAATTGAAAGCATTTATAATGTTATCTATAGTGTTACCAGTGAAAGATAAAATAAGGTCTCATGTTTCAACTGGACAAACCTAATTTTTACTTTCTTTCTTTTTTTTTTTTTTTTTTTTTTGCTTTTTAGGGCTGCACCACGGCATCAGGGGGTTCCCCGGGTAGGGATCGAATCGGAGCAATAGCTGCCAGCCTACACCACAGCCACTGCAATGCTGGATCCAATCTGCGTCTGTGACCTACACCACAACTCAAGGCAACACAGGATCCTTAACCCACTGAGCGAGGCCAGGGATTGAACCCCCATCCACATGGATACTAGTTTGGTTCGTTATGGCTGAGCCACAGTGGAAACTCCTGGACAAACCTTTTTTTTTTTTTATGTTTTTTTAAGGCTGCACCTGTGGCATATAGAGGCTCCCAGTCTAGGAGTCTAATCAGAGATACAGCTGCCAGCCTATGCCATAGCCACAGGAACGCTGGACCTGAGCCATGTCTGTGACCTACACCATAGCTCACGGCAACTTCGGATCCTTAACCCACTGAGCGAGGCCAGAGGTCGAACCCACAACCTCATGGTTACCAGTCAGATTCTCTTCCACTGCACCACAATGGGAACTCCGAGACCTAATTTTTGACAGTCTGTCCTTGATAGATAAGATTTTGGCCATGAGTAAATTTTAAGATTATTTGCAAAGGAATCCCCACTTATTTCAGGTAACCTGAAGGATAAAGAAGACTCCTTTCTTCTAGGCCTCTGAAATGCCCTGTACTCTTCCTTTACTAATCGTGACACAGGTTCATCATGGAAGAAGACTCTTGCAGTTGGGCTTTTCCCTGTCCCCAACCTCCACTTGCCTTCTTTTTCCAAGTACTTGTTGAGTGATTAAAGTGTGTCAGATGCTGGGTACAGGATAAGATGTTGAACAAGACACTCAAGGCTCCTGCTCGTTAGCACCTTACAGTCTTACCTCCCCTATTTTTTATTTCTTAGTATGGGAAAATATGGAAGAATAACTGCACATGCTGTCCCCAATATTTAGGTAGGTTGTCTTTCAATAGGTGGTTTGCAAATTGGTTTGTTTGATACAGGGAGCATATCCCCAAAGAGAAAATATTATAAATTGTAATTATATTCCCAGATGGTACCCAGAATATAGCTGAATTCCAGAACTAACAATATTATGGTTTTCCATTATCTTTGAGCATATGAATTTCAACTGTAAATTTAAAATTGAGAGGCTCTATTCTGCTTTACAACAATTTCAGTAACTGCAGAATGTGCCTTCCCCCCACCCCATTCTCCAACTTCCATATGCCCTAAGCAACAGGGAGTATTTCCATTTTTTTCTCCCAACTCATTGGCAGTGATAGATTTCTTCACCTACTATGGTAGTGACAATGGCAAGAGGAGAATAAGTGTCCTCTGCAGCTGTGCCAGGAAGAAGATAGGGGTTTGGGGCTGGGGTAGGGGAATGGGTGAGGTCCTTAAACTTGGAGAAAGATAAAGATCATTCAGGAAGTGGAAACCCTTTTGCACCTAGAAAAGGAAGAATGGGCGTTCAGGGAGATGGAGTAGTATTGGGATGGGGTCAAGATGGCATTAAAGTAGTGGGCTGGCTTACGTGAAAGTGGTAGAACAGGGAATTGGAAGGAATGTTTAACAATAGCTGCATAAAAGGGAACTGGAATCTTGGCAGTCAGCCTACTCCACTGGCTTGAATTTCTCAGATGCGGCAGATTTACAGGATCAACACTTGCAAGTCAGGTTCTGCCTATACACTGTTTCCTTTTACTGACATTTCCTTTTTATGTGTAATATCATTAGGACACCTTTAAATGTCCATAGATCACATAGATCTGCTTAAAAATGTTATCTTTATGCATTTGAAATTCTTAAATTTTCCTTTAAATTTGATAATCTTTGTGATCTTTTCAAATATTATACCATTTAGCATGAACTAAAAACAGCATAAAATAAAATCCATTAAAAGAAGAAAGCAGTATTAAAATAAGTCAAACCCCATTTAGTCAAAGAAAGGGAGATGTTTCTAGCAATAATAATCTGGTTAACTTAGGTTAACTATCTGTTTTCAGAGGTTGTGAGGGTTATTCAGTCTCTTCCAATGTGTTTTTCTTCCTTTTGTAAGCCTTGTAACTTTTTGTTGAAAGGTGGACATGGTGTGCCAGGTCAAAGGAACTGCAGTAACAGTAGAAAGATGGGGGAGTTGGGGGAGAGTATATTCTGTAGTCCTGGGATTAGGTTTTAGTCTTTTAGCCTGTGTTCTGGACTAGGAACTTTTTCCAGTGCTTCTTTCTTTCTTTCTTTCTTTATCTTTCTAGGTAGGACAGGACACTTGGAGGAGGCTGGAGGTGTGTATGTCACTAACCCTGAGTAGCAGGTTGGGCTTTGATACCCTGGCTGGCAGTTTAGACTCTAGCAAAATAGTTTCTCCAAGGGCAGGCCTTTTTAAGAATAGAATGCTCCAGTGTATTTCAAAATGGTTGTCTCCCCCGCCCCCCTGCTAGAATCATGAGGGGATTCTTCTCTGATATTCACTGTAAGTACCAAGTTGGGCTCCTGGAGGTAAAACTCACTGTGGTGTGGATGCCTCCATGTCTGGTTTCCCCTGCTTTTTTTTTTTTAATCTCTCAGACTTGCCCATACTGAGCCTCTAGCAATAGTCAATTAACAGTTTTCCTACCTAGGTGCTGGTTTCTGGGTAGGTTTCTTTGGTGGTGGTGGTGGGGGGTCCTCTCTGGTTGTGTTTCTGTTTACCTTGGTGTGTCTCCAGTTTTGGTGGCAGTGGTTTGCTCTGAGACCTCACCTCTCTTACAGATCTAAGGTTTGTTGATTTTTCCGTTTGTTCAGCTTTTTACTGTAGAAAGAAGCCGTTGCCACATCTGGGCAGGCTGTGTTTACCATATTTAGGTCTCTAGCCCTGCATATAGGTACAAGGGTCCACTGATAACCAAGCAAGCAACTTTTAAGAGATTGATGCTATCTAATGATCTGTTGACTTCACAGTGGAGAAGGCAAGGGTAGGAGAAAGGAAGACCAGTTCAAATACTATTACATTAATCTGAGAACCGAACAGTGAGGACGTTGCCAGAGAAGGTAGATATGACCCTTGGACTCCGGGCTCCAGAATTTTTAGTGACTGATTGTGTATCAGGCAAGAGTATGAAATTGAGGATGACCTTCATGTTTTTGGTTTGGACAGCTAAATGGATATGTGTCATTAACTAAGAGAAAGAACAGAGAGGAATGTGGCTTTTCAGTTTCCTGGGCGATATTCAGGTAGATGTGTCCAGAGGACAGTTTAATAAATTGACCTGGAGCTTTTTGCAAATTATGAGTTGGAGGTAGAGATTTGGTAGTGTCAACACAGACTGTTTTCTACTGACTGAGGAAAATGTAGGGAATGAGAAGACTGTGACGTAGTCTTCGAGAATGCCACCATTTTAGTGGTAGGTAGAGGAAGAAAAGCTAGTAGGAAAAAGAAAGCAATAGTTTAGGATATGAAGGACAAGGAGTAAAAAGAGTGACTTGATGTTTTACATCTAAGGAAGTTATCACCAGAGTTAAATACACTAAAGAAGTAAACGAAGACAAGTTTCGAATGATGACCTTTTTTGACAGTGCAGCAAAAGCAGTTCAGGTAGAGTTGTGTGGAGGTCATCTTATGGGAAGACTGGAGATTAAGCCTGATTTATCAGCCCATATACTCATCAGGAATTGATTAGGTTGCACATAATTGGAAACCCTAAATAGTAATGAGATTAAAGTTAAAATGATTTCCTCTTAAATGAGAAAAGTCTGAAGATTGAGAACTTGGGGGCTGAAGTGGCAGTTCCATGAAGTTGTCATATTCCTTCCAGAATGGTGTTTAGAAGGATCTATATACTCCTTCTACCTTTTTAGGCTAATGTTTTAGTCAGCTGCAATTGCTGTAATAAAGTATCGTAGATTGAGTGGCTTCAAGAACAGAAATGTATTTCTCACAATTCTGGAGGCTTAAAGACCAAAATCAGAGTGACAGCCACACTGTCAGCCATGGTGTGTTTCCAGGCAGGATCCTCTTGCAGGTTGTAGACTGCCAGTTTCTTGTTGTATCCTTTCATGGTGGAGAGAAAGCTAGCTAGCTCTTTGGTCTCTTCTTGTCAGGGCACCAGTCCCATTATGAAGACTCTATTCTCATGACCTGATTATCTCCCAAAGGCCCTACCTATAAATACCATACATTGGGATTAGGGTTTTAACATTAATTTGGTGGTGGAGAGGGGGAGGAAGGCACAAACATTCATTTCATTGCATCTGGCATTTCCAAAGTGGTCTCACTCTCATGGTCCAAGATGGAGGATGAAACTCCAACCATCACACCAGCCTTACAGGCTGAATCAGCAGGATAAGGGAATGTAGAACAATACTCTTTTGTGTAAGTCTTCCAATTTATCTTTTTTTTTTTTTTTTTTTTTGCCATTTCTTGGGCCGCTTCCACGGCATATGGAGGTTCCCAGGCTAGGGGTCTAATCGGAGCTGTAGCTGCCAGCCTACGCCAGAGTCACAGCAACGCGGGATCCAAGCCGAGTCTGCAATCTACACCACAGCTCACGGCAACGCTGGATCGTTAACCCACTGAGCAAGGGCAGTGATCGAACCCGCAACCTCATGGTTCCTAGTCGGATTCGTTAACCACTGCGCCACAATGGGAACTCCCCAATTTAAATCTGTATCTTCTCAGCCAAACTTTAGGCAAGTGAACACACCCAGCTTCAAGGGAAATAGGAAAAAATTATCTTTTAGCTGAGAAAATATATGTCCAGCTGAAAATTTGGTTTCTTACTACTCAGGGGAGAGACCTTTCCGGCAAATAACAGTTTCTGCTATAGAAGATGTTAACGTGTGTGTGTGTGTGTGTGTGTGTGAGAGTGAGAGTGAGAGAGAGAGAGAGAGAGAGAGAGAGAGAGAGAGAGAGAGAGAGAGAGAGAGAGAGGAGGAAAGAGGAGAGGAGAGAATGAATAGAAACTTATTAAAACTCTGCAAATTTGGTTAATCTGCCCTCTGGAGCAGAGCATGATATGTCTCCTGACATTACTATAATCAAAAGGAAACGTTAAAAAGACAAATAGATTGTTCACCTGACAGTGTTTAGATCTCCGAACCATTCTGCCTTTTAAACGCATTTAATTGTGTATTTAGGGCAATCGATTAAGGAAGGCAGACTTTTGCTATAATATTTTGCTTACATTCTGTAAATTACATTTTGGTATTCCAGGGAAACACTGTAATGGCATAGTAATCTGACTTAGTACCGTGAACCTATTATAACACATTTTCTATTTAACTGGCTTTATAATTGTTAATAGTAGCATAATTTATCCCCTTCAACTGTTTTGGAATAAAAAGTATGATTTCTAATTATAGGGCAGATTAGGTTAGAAGGATTAATAGGATGTAGCAGTTCTCTGCTCTTTGAAAAGCTAACATCTGGGAGAATTTAGAAAAAGTAAACGTGTTTAGAAATTGCACATTCTTTTATTTTTATTTTTAAAAATGTTTTATTGAAGGATAGTTGATTTACAATATTGTGATAATTTCGGCTGTACAGCAAAGTGATACATGTACACACATCCTAGATAGAATTTTATAGTGATACTCCTCTTTCCACTTATTCATTAGAATTCTGCTTGCTCTGATTTTACCCATTGAACCAATTTGTATGGAGTCCATTGACTAATCTTTGACTGATATGGCCAGGCTTTTCCCATGGTATAGATAACATGCTTTAAGCTTCCATTTTTGGTATGGAAACCTTGGAACATTGGTCCACAGTGATCTATGGGAACCACACAGACTTAGATTATGGAGAAACAGTTTATCTGGTGATGGGAGTGGTGGTTGTACTAGCAGTTGCCTTAGTTGCGACTTTGATAGGTGATCTGTCTACTTCTCCATTCTTTGCTTGGTCAGAGTGATATTTCCTGGGAAATCTAATTTATTCATGAAAGGTATTGAATCATGTTGTTGTGCATTATTTTCCTAGGTATAGCAGACTAAACTTTAAGTCATACATCCTCATCTCAACTCTTCTACCAAATAGTTCTGTTGATCTAGAAGTCAGTCAGTTGCTCTGGGAAATACTTTAGTAATAATAAGATTGTATAGCCTTGTATTTGAGGGGTATTTTAAAGTTCATCTCACCTCAACTTCTGTTTAATAAATAACGCTCTTGCAGTATTCCCAGCTTCAACCTGTACTATACCTTTACTCTCTTAGAGATTGGACACATATATTTCCCAACCCCAAAATTGTTCTTTTCCCAGCCCATAACATTTTTGGATAGCTTTAATGGTTATAAAAAAAGGTCTTTGGTATATTAAGTTACAGTTTGCCTTCTTATCACTTTAACCCATTGGTTTTAGTTCTACCCTTTTTAGCCATGTAAAATAAGACCATTCCCTTTAAATAACTAAGAACATAATAAGTGTTTGAGCCTTTCCTTTTTTGCAGGTTATGCATCACTGAAACTTCCAGCTATTGCTCCTGACTTGTCTTTTTTTTCCTGTCCTCTTTCTAGGAATTGCTATCTCTCCTTTTCTAGTTCTATACTCTATTAATGCATTTAAGATAAAATTAGCTGTTTCGGCAGGGCAATCAAATACACTATTAATTCATATTAAATTTGCAGTCAACTAAAACCTGTCTTTTTATATGGGCTCTTGTTATATTTGTCTAAATTATACAAGGTTTTCGATTCGAGCACAGGAATTTTACATTTGTTTTTGCTGTCAACAGATTTAGTGCAGCATTTTAGAGTGCCTCTTCTTTGGGGATACTAATTCAGGAATCTAAATACATTAGTTATCTCCTTAGTTTTATTTTCAAATTTGATGATTATGTTGTGATTGTTCATCTAAAGTCAAGGAGTTATTTGATTATTTGTATCTGGACTTGAGGAGGTCCACATCTCTCAGCTTACTCTTTTCATTGGTTTAGGCACCCATGGATGCTAAGTGCTTCTTAGTGCAATTGACTGGAAATTGAATATCTGGAGATTAATTTAGTTAGAGGTTCAGTTCATGTTGTAGTTAATCCTGGTCTTCTTCCTTCTTTGTCTTTTATCTATTATTTTAGTTTCTTATGTAGAGATATATTTAAACATTTTATTTTAGTGTCACGGATGTATCTGAAGAATCAGAATAACTTTATCTAAACTTATATAGAAAAAGAGACTCCACTTTCTGATACTTAAAAAATAATGGTTTTTGCTTTTGTTTTGGTGTACAGAATAAATTTCTATATTCCAAAGCTTTACATGGTAACCTAAATTTTAATTAGGAAATGCCATAGGGATTGCCTTCTAGATTAACATTTTTTTCCAATTACACATGAAAATAAAAGTGCTTATTTTTTAAAAGGCTGAAAAAATGAGAACCATATGAAGAAACTCTTAATAAAACAAAATTACTGTAAATTGCTACTAAATAAGTATTTACTTCACATGTATTTACAAGCTATAAAGCACTGTAAATATAAGTTCCTATTTATTACTCTATCATATTCCACATAATAAAGTAAAATCTTTCTATTGCATAGTGATAGTAGAAATCTGTCTCAATAATAAGCAGTATTTTGTGAAAACATTTTATTACTCTAAGGTACAGAAAGAATTTTATTTCAGCTACCAGTGTTGTATATAATTTAGATAATTCTTTCATGCTATTATCCTTTCCTTAAAAATCCCCCTTTCTTCCTGCTTATCCCATTTCCCTTAATACCTAGCTTAAGTACCATTTCTTCTGTCAGTTAGAGCCCTTTTGTAAAGAGACTCTTACAATGAATGGTCTCTTCCTATTCTGAATTCTTGATGTTTTGTTGCCTGTACACTAGTCATATGCTATTTTGTGTTACTGATCTTATTTTTAATTACATGTTTCTTCCCATTATCAAGTCTGCAAATTACTTGAGGGCAGAATTTGTGTGTTCTTTTTTTTTTTTTTAAATCTAAGACCTAGAACAATGATAAGTGCTTACTAGCCTTTGATGTTAATGAGCACTAAGTGTTTATTTGTAAAGTTTCTCAGGATGTTTAAAAATAGTTTTTGTTGCTAACATTAGATATTTAGAGTAGTTTTTATGCTAGTAATTGTGAAACTTTCTTAGAATAAAAATACATTCTCTGACCATATTGCCACAAATTCTGTTTTAGTGTCCTCAATTAATGGTTTCATTGGTCCTCAATACTTTATACAAAATAGATGCCTAAGAGTCTTTTAACAAGGAGATAGATAAGTGGCCTGAAAGAGAAAATGCTGTAAAATCTAAATATTTCAAACCAGTGTTAGGAAATGGATTTAGCTCCCCAAACCCTGTGTTTCTGATTATTTTACATGGAACTTTAAAAAAAATCTCTCCAAATAATGATTAAAAATATAATTACTCTGCATTTATACTCTCTGAAAATCAGGGAGAAAGAATCCTGTGTCTTTCCTGAGTTGAGGTTTTCCTTTGAACACCTGCCCACTTCCTTCTGTGGTATTAAGAATTCTGGGTCCTGTGTCTACGGGTGTATTCTTCTGAAGCATTTCTTTCCTGTCCTGCCTATGCCCTAAGGAGTACAGATCAGAGACATTGCTGCAATTTGTTACGGGAAAAACTCTTCCAGAATTCCTCTAGGGAAAGTGGAAAATGAATTATAAGCACTAGTCTCATTGAATGATGCATATTAATGTAGATACTCTAAATATGATAGTAATGAGGTAGGTCCTTCTGCAGATATCACCAGTTATCATGTAGCTAGATGATCATAGGGATTTGGCTGAGGTTAAGGAAGTTAGAAAAAGGTGAAACATCGAAAAAGGAGGTGTAAGAAGTAGTAGGGAATGTAAAATGAGTGGAAAAGGAAAGCACACATAAAGCAGAATAGATCTAAATGCCAAAATAGCATGTGCAAAGATTAGGAAAGAGAGTTAACAAGAAGAATTAAGAAAAAGAATAGTCAGATCAAGTTCTCCTCATTCCTATTCATAGACTCCTTAGAAGTCCAATCACATGAAGAGTTGAGGGTAGAGAAGTAAGCTGAGTGTTTTTGGAACACACCAGCCTTTTAGTAAGGGGACTGTTAATTTGCATGAAGGAGGGAATAGAAGGATAGACGAGGATTTAGTGTTCCTGAAACTTGTGGTAAATCGAATTTACTAAGGCTGGGTCATAATGAATGGATCACATCCCTGATCTTAAGTTTGAAGGCCTCAGGCAAAGAAGGTAGAGCTTAAACTACTGATCTTTTTTTCTATCCTTTTCTGACCATAAACAATTTAATGAGGTATTACATAATTATTAAAATCATGTTTAACAGTAATATTTTTCATTTTAAAGTTTTATTGAAGTATAGTTAATTTACAAGGTTGTGGTAACTTCTGCTGTACAACAGAGTGATTCAGTTATACATGTACACACATTCATTCTCTATCAGATTCTTTTCCCATAGATTATCGCAGAATACTGGGTAGTGTTCTCTGTGCTATACAGCATGTCCCTATTGGCCAATCACTCCTTATACCTAAGTGTGCATATGCCAGTCCCAAACCCACAGTCCATCCTTCTTCACCCCCCATCCCCTTTGGTAGCCATAAGTTTGTTTTCAAAGTCTGTGTCTATTTCTGTTCTGCAAATAAGTTCATTTGTATCCCTTTTTTAGATTGTACATGTAAGTGATATCATATGATGTTTATCTTTTACTGTCTAACTGACTATGATAGTCTCTAGGTCCATCCATGTTGTTGCAAATGGCATTATTTCCTTCTTTTTATGGCTGAGTAATATTCCATTGTATATATGTACCACATATTCTTTGCCCATTCCTCTGTTGATGGACATTTAGGTTGTTTCTGTATTTTGGCTATTGTGAATAGTGCTGCAGTGAACATTGAATTTTTTTTTTTTCCAAATCATGGTTTTTCTCTGAATAGATGTGCAGGAGTGGGACTGCTGGATCATATGGTAGTTCTATTTTTAGATTTTTGAGGGGCCTCCATACTGTTTCCATAGTGATTGTATCAATTTACATTCTCACCAGCAGTGTAAGAGGGTTCCCTTTTCTCTCCACCCTCTCCAGCATTTATTGCTTGTAGACTCTTAAATTATGGCCATTCTTGCTGGTGTAAAATGGTACCTCATAATAGTTTTGATTTGCATTTCTCTAGTAACTAGTGATGTTGAACATCTTTTCATCTTTTCCTGTGTTTTTTGGCCATCTGTATGTTTCTTTGGAAAAATGTCTATTTAGATCTTCTGCCCATTTTTCAATTGGGTTGTGTGTTTTTTTGATATTGAGCTGCAAGAGGTATTCGTAGAGATCAATCCCTGTCAGTTGCTTCATTCGCAAATATTTTCTCCCATTCTGTGGGTTGTCTTCTCATTTTGTTTATGATTTTCTTTGCTGTGCAAAAACTTTTAAGTAGGTCCCATTTGTTTATTTTTGTTTTTATTTTCATTACTTTAGGAGGTAGATCTAAGAAGATACTGCTGCAGTTGTATGTCAGAGTGTATGGCCAAAGTTTTCCTCTAAGGGTTTTGTTGGTATCTGGTGTTATATTAGGTCTTTAATCCATTTTGAGTTTATTTTTGTGTATGGTGTTAGAGAGTATTCTAATTATGTTCTTTTACATGTAGCTGTCCATTTTTCCAGCACCATTTATTGAAGAGACTGTCTTTCCTCCATTTGTCATAGATTAGTTGATCATAGGTGCATGGGTTTCCATTTCTGGGCTTTCTGTCCTGTTCCAATGAACTATACTTCTATTTTTGTGCCAGTACCATACTATTTTGGTGACTTTAGCTTTGTGTGTGAAGTGTGAAGTCAGGGAGCCTTATTCCTCTAGCTCCATTTTTCTTTCTCAGGATTACTTTGCTATTTGGAATCTTTTGCGTTTCCATACACATTTAAATTTTTTTTTCATTCTAGTTCTATGAAAGATACCCTCAGTAATTTGACAGGAATTGTGTTGAATCTGTAAATTGCCTTGGGTAATATACTATTTTTGACTATATTGATTCTTCCAATCCAAGAACGTGGTATATCTTTCCATCTGTGTCACCTTTGATTTCTTTCATCCACCGTCTTATAGTTTTCAGAATATAGGTCTTTTGTCTTTTTAGGTAGGGTTATGGCCTAGATATTTTATTCTTTAAGATGCAATGGTAAATGGGATTGTTTCCCTGATTTCTATTTCTGTTCTTTCATTGTTAGTGTATAGAAATGCTGTCAATTTCTGTGTATTAGTTTTGTATTCTGCAACTTTACCAAATGCATTGATGAGCTCTAACAGTTTTCTGGTGGTGTCTTTAGGATTTATATGGTACAGTTTTCTGGTGGTGTCTTTAGGATTTATATGGTATCATGTAAGCTGGGTTCAGTTTGCTAGTATTTTTTTTTTTTTTGAGGATTTTTGCATCTGTATTCTTCAGTGATATTGGCCTGCAAAGTTTTGGGGTTTTTTTTTTGCATTGTTTTGTTTTGTTTTTGTATATTTGTCTGGTTTTGGTATCAGGGTGATAGTGGTCTCATACAATGAGTTTGAGAGTTTTCCTTCTACAATTTTTTGAAATAGTTTCAGAAGGATAGGCGTTAACTCTTTTTGCCTGTGAAGACATCTGGTTCTGGACTTGTGTTTTTTGGAAGCTTTTAAGTCACAGTTTCAATTTCAGTGCCTGTGATTGGTCTGTTTATCTTCTATATCTTCCTGGTTTAGTCTTGGAAGATTGTACCTTTCTAAGAATTTGTCCATTTCTTCTAGGTTGTCCATTTTATTGGCATATAGTTGCTGGAAATATTCTGTTATGATCCTTTGTATTTCTGTGATGTCTGTTGTAACTTATCCTTTTTCATTTCTAATTTTATTGATTTGTCTTCCTTTTTTTTCCTTTATGTGTCTTGCTAAGGGCTTATCAATTTTTTTGACCTTTTCAAAGAACCAGCTTTAAGTTTCATTGATCTTTTCTGTTGTTTTCTTTGTCTCTATTTCATTTATTCCTGCTCTGATCTTTATGATTTCTTTCCTTCTACTGACTTTGGGTTTTGTTTTTCTCACTAGTTGCTACAGGTGTAAGGTTACATTGTTTATTTGAGATTTTTCTTGTTTCCTGAGATAGGCTTGTTTTGCTATAAACTTTTATTTTAAAACTGTTTTCCCTGCACCCCATAGGTTTTGGATCATGTGTCTTCATTGTCATTTGTCTCTAGGTGTTTTTTGGTTTCTTTTTTGATTTCTTCAATGATGCATTAGTTGTTTAGTAGCATATTGTTTAGTCTCCACATGTTTGTGTTTTTTGCAGGTTTTTCCTTTTTGATTTCTAGTCTTAAACCATTATGGTCAGAAAAGATGCTTGATATGATTTCATTTTTCCACAGTTTACTAAGGTTTGATTTGTGGCCCAGAATGTGATCTATCCTAGAGCATGTTCTGTCTGTACTTGAGAAGAATGTGTACCCTGCTGCTTTTGGATGGAATAGTCTATAAATACCTATTAAGTCCATCTGGTCTAATGCATCATTTAAAGCCCATGTTTCCTTGTTGGTTTTCTGTCTGGATGATCTGTCCATTGCTATAAGCAGGCTGTTAAAACCCCCCATTATTAGTGTTATTGTTTTTTTTTTAATTTATTTTTTGTTTTTTAGGGCTGCACCCATGGCATATGAAGTTCCCATGCTAGGGATCAAATTGGACCTACAGCTGCTGGCCTGCACCACAGCCACAGCAACATCAGATCCAAGCCCTGTCTATGACCTAAATGGCAGCTCATGGCAACACCAGATCCTTAACCCACTGAGCAAGGCCAGGGATTGAACCCATATCCTCATGGATACTAGTTGGGTTCATTACTGCTGAGCCACAGTGGGAACTCCATACTATTGTGTTATTGTTGATTGCTCCTTTTATGGCTGTTGGCAATTGTCTTATATTACAGTGTTCCTATGTAGGGTGCATATGTGTTTACAATTTGTTATATCTTCTTCTTGGATTGATCCTTTGATCATTATGTAATATGCTTCTTTGTCTCTTATAACCATATTTATTTTAAAGTCTATTTTGTCTATTATGTATTGCTACTCCAGCTTTAATTTCTATTGCATGGAATAATATCTTCTTCCTTCCTGTAATTTTCAGTTTGTATGTGTCCCTAGAACTGAAGTGTGTCTTTTGTAGATAGCACATAGATAAGTCTTGTTTTTGTATCTATTCAGCCAGTCTTTGTCTTTTGGTTGGGGCATTGAGTCCATTTACAATTAAGGTGATTATTAATAGGTATTTTTGTGTTCTTATTGGCATTTTGTTAATTGTTTTGAATTTGTTTTTGTTGGTCTTTTTTCCTGTTCTCTTCTCTTGTGGTTTAATAACTATGTTAATGTTGCATTTTCTTATTTGTGTGTATATCCAGGTAGATATTAGGTTGCAGTAACCATAAAGTTTCGATATAGGAGCACATATATATATGTACACACACACACACACACGATTGTTTTAAGCTGGTCTCTTAATTGCAAATACATCTCTAGTATCCTGCATTTGTACCCTCCTCTTCTCATGATTGTTGGTTTTGGTATCATATTTGTGTACAGAAGATTTCCTACCTCTAGTTATGTTTGCCTTTATACCAGTGAACCTTCTCATTGGTAATTTTCTTGTTTCCTAGTTGTGGCCTTTTCTTTTCCATCTAGAGAACTTCCTTTGGTATTTGTCTTAAAGCTGGTTTGTGGATGCTGAATTGTCTTAGCTTTTGCTTGTCTGTAAACTTTGTGGTTTCTCCTTCAAATCTGAATGAGAGCCTTGCTGGGTAGAGTAATCTTGGTTGGAGGTTTTTTCCTTTCATCACTTTATATCATGCCACTCCTTTCTGGCCTGCAGTGTTTCTCCTAAAAAATGAGCTGATAACCTTATTGGGGTTCCCTTTTATGTTACTTGTTGCTTTTCCCTAGCTGCTTTTTCTATTTTCTCTTTGCTTTTAATTTTGATCAGTTTGATTCATATGTATTTTGGGGTGTTCCTCCTTGGATTTATTCTGGATCACATTTGTTGTGCTTCTTGGACTTCAGCGAGTGATTCCTTTCCTATGTTAGGGAGGTTTTTAACTATTATCTCTGGTCCTTTGTCTCTCTTCTCCTTCTGCCACCCCTATGATATGAATTTTGGTGTGTTTAAAGTTTCCCCAGAGTTCTCTGAGACTGACCTCATTTTTTTCATTGTTTTTTTCTTCATTCTGTTCTGCATCACTGATTTCCACCAGTCTGTCTTCCACCTTACTTATTTCCTTTGCCTCCTGTAATCAGCTCTTGGTTCCTTCTAGTGAATTTTTTTCGGTTATTGTATTTTGCATCTCTGCTTGCTTAAACTTGAAATACTCTATTTCTTTGTTAAAAGTTTCTTGTAATTTATCAATCTTTGCCTCCAGTTTTTCTTTCCCCCAAGATTTTGGATCATCTTTACTATCATTACTGTTAAGTCTTTTCATAGAGTTTGCTTATCTCCAGTTCACTTAGCTGTTTTTCTTGGGTTTTGTTTTGTTCCTTCATCTGTCTCACATTTCTCTGTCTTTTCATTTTATATAGCCTTTTTTGCGGTCTCCTTTTTATAGGCTGCAGGATTATAGCCTCTCTTACTTCTAGTTTCTGCCCTCTGGTGGGTGAAGTCGATATAGGGGTTTGTGGCTGGCTTCCTAATGGGAGGGACTGGTGCTTTCCCACTGGTAGGTGGAGCCAAGTCTTTTTCCTCTGGTGGATGGGGCTTTGTCTATGGGTGTGATTAGAGGCAGGTGTGTGCCTAGGAGGACTTGAGGCAGCCTGTTTGCTAATGGAGGGGCTGTATTCCCACTTTTTTTGTTGTTGTTGTTTGACTTGGGACTTCTCTCTCTGATGGGTGAGGCTATATTTTCCCAAAATGGCAGTCATCAGGGGAGCTCATGCCAATTATTCAGAGAACAGGTCTTTTATCTCTTTAGATAGGTTTACGCCTAGGTATTTTATTTTTTTTTTGATGTGATGGTAAAGGGGATTGTTTCCCTAATTTCTCTTTCTGATCTTTCATTGTTAGTATATAGAAATTCAATCAATTTCTGTGTAATAGTGATGCCAGGATTATCCCTGGGACCATTGCCTCCAATGTCTTGCCCCCATCAGGACAGCAAGCCACAGCTGTCCCCAGTTTTCCAAGGAGACCCACCTAAGACTTGCAGGTAGGTCTAACCCAGATTCTTATGGAGTCCCTGCTTTGCTCTGAAACCCAGTGCATATGCTCTCAAAGAATGGAGTCCATTTCCCCTAGTCCTGTGGCACATCTGTACACAAGCCCCACTGGCCTTCAGCCTCAGATGCTCTGGAACTCCTCTTCCCAATACCAGACCCCAGGATGAGGAACCTGATGTAGGGTTTGGAACTTTCACTTCTGTGGGAGGGCCTCTGAGATATAGTTATTTTCTAGTCTGTGGGTCACCTACCCGATGGGTATGAGATTGCTTACATCATGAAAGCGCCCCTCCTACCATCTTAATGTGGCTTCTTCTTTGTCTTTAGGTGTGGGATATATTTTTTGGCATTTCCAGTCTATTTCATTGATGCTTGTTAAGCACTTAGCTGTAATTTTGGTGTTTTCATGAGAGGAGGTGAGCTTGAGTCCTGCTCTGCCAGGCTATCTCTGAGTGAACTACTAATCTTAGACTTGATTCTACAGCATGGGTTGTATCCACCTGGCATGTGACCTGCTGGGCACCAGGGCAAATGATGTCCTGTTGTGAGGAGGTGCTACCTGTACATATAGCTTCTGCTTTGTGCACTCTGTAAAAGATAAAAATAAAGAGATTTTAAATGATGCACTTTATTTTCAGTTTCATAGTAATCTTTGCATTAGATTAAAAAGAAAAGAAAGAAAAATTAGAATGGTAAAGTCAGGAAGAAATTCTGAGTAAGTTGTTTTCAGAGCTTAGTAGCAAGAGGAAAAACAGACTGCTTTTAAATGTTTTCCACTCATCTTAATTTCTTACAATATGTAATTTATATTATTTAGAAAGAAGATTTTTTCTTGGTTACCAACTTAAGTACATATAGATAATTCAAAATAAGCTTGGGAAGGAGATATGAGCTTATGACTAATTTTTAAAATAATTTTTTCTTGATTAAAGAAAATTTGCAAAACATAGAACAATACAGAGAAGGAAGGAAGAAGCCCCATCACCTATTGTAATCACTTTAAAAATACTTTTTTCAAAAGAGCAGTTTTAGTGAGGTTCATAGCAAAACTGAGTAGATGGTACAGAGATTTCCCATATCCCTTGCCTCCACTGACCGTGTCATTCACCAACATGAAAGTTCTTTTAATATCTCTGACGTGGTACCCAGTATCACTTTTTAAATATTTACCTTGAAGTTAACTTAAAGCTACTATTCTCTAGTCAAATTAATCTGGCTACAATTGTGTATTGTTAAAAGCTTGTTTGGGGTTAAAATTACCCACCATGGTTAGGGTAAGTTTACTTGTACTCTAGGACTAGAGTTTAGTTCTACCTCAGAAGTCACTCACACATCTCCACCAAATGGTCTTGATGTTCATTGTGAGTGATGAGCTTGTTGTTTCTCCTGTGAGTAGTTAGTGGTTTCCCAGCTCTTTGTGAGCAACAATTCTTTGCCTGGCCAGGTGGAGTTTCCCCAGTGCAGATTGTTGGAGTTCTTTTGCTGTGTAGCACCCCTGCTGATACCCTGCCTAAAAAATCTAGTTGCCTCAATCCTCCACCTCCCCCTCCAAATTTGATCCCTTGATCTCCTCAACTTAGACCACTGTCCTGTGATTGGATTTCTCCCTCCTTGCACTGTGTTCTGTAATGTGCCTTGAGGCAGAAAGCTAGGGTTATGATAGGACTCAATCCTGTATGTCCCCCTTTTCTCAGTTTTATAGGTCTACACTGTCTTTTGTCCAGTCTCTAAAACCAGTTGTTTCAATATCCTGATGTTCTAGTTTTCTGCAGCAAGAGGGCAAGTTCAGTCCCACTTACTCTTCCATGACGTAAATGGAAGTCTGGTGTCTGGTATTAATTTTGATGTTAAAACATTGAAATAGAATATGGGAAGTCTTCCAAGCTTAGTCAACAAGTGTTTAAGAGGCTACTAGTATTCTGGGTGGATATAAAGGAAAATCTCCTCTATAAGGATAGCACAAATAGGTAGAACTGTGTGTATCAACTATGAATATTAGACTATGTATATCAAGATTCCATAGGTGGGTGGGAGCTTGGGTATAATGTATAATCTTCAAGCTGAACTGAAATGGAGTAAGTACTGTTAGAAAGTATGTTTAGTACTGTAATTCCAATGTATATAGCTTAGTTCTAAGATTAGATGGAGAATTTTACTAATTTCTGCAAATAACCATGTTTCTACACACTGTTGATGAGTTTTTAATTAATTCTTATTATAGCTTTGCCTTTAAATTTTCCCCAAATTAATAGTCATTTTAATCATGAATTTGCCTGTCTGCAAAAGGCAAGTGTTTCTATTTCTTTTCTTTTCTTTTTTTTTTTTTTTTTTTTTTTTTGTCTTTTTTTTTCTGCTATTTCTTGGGCCGCTCCCGCAGCATATGGAAGTTCCCAGGCTAGGGGTCCAATCGGAGCTGCAGCCACCGGCCTACGCCAGAGCCACAGCAATGCTGGATCTGAGCCACGTCTGCAACCTACACCACAGCTCAGGGCAACGCCGGATTGTTAACCCACTGAGCAAGGGCAGGGACCGAACCCGCAACCTCATGGTTCCTAGTCGGATTCGTTAACCACTGCGCCATGATGGGAACTCCAAGTGTTTCTATTTCTAAGCACACCAAATCATTTAATTCTAAATCCATACTCCTAAGAATTAGGTGTCTATCATTTATGAAATAAATGAAACATCGGCAGTCATATTTTTATGCCCAGCTATCCATTTAATAATTGTTAAATCTTTCATTTCTGTCCCTGTCAATCTTAACTGATGGAGTTATCTCTGCCCAGAACATTTAATTCTCAGTTTAGTATCTTCAATATTTTTATGTATATCAGGGATTTATTTCTCTAAAACTGATACTGAGAATATAAAAAAAGACTTTTTAAGGGTGTTTAAAACAAAGGCTGGGTATTAATATTATTATGTGGTTGCATAGACAGTTTGTGACACGCTAAAATTTTTTTTTTTAGCTTCACTGTAATGATGAAGAACTTTAAAAAGACAATGTTAGAAACAGATTTCTAATTTTTCACACCTCCTTAGCACCAGGTTGTAAGCTCTGTTGATAATTTGATCAGGCTGATCTAGTTTCATTGCTAAACTACTTACAGTCTCATGAGCAGTCTCTCAGTGGCTGCCAAATGCTCTTTGCTACTTGTTAGCTAACTGTGATCCAGCTAACTCTTGGCATTTTATCATTGTAGGAGTCACATTTGGACACTGATACATACCATTAGTTGACAGTGGAATTAAACAGTGGATCAGGAATGAGATCTCTTTTCTAGATCCAGCATGACTTTTTACAGTCCATTAGGAGAACTTAATCTAAGTTCTCTGTATCTGAGGCTTCTCTAGTCAATGACATTGGGATTTAAGGACAAAAGATGGGGAGTGGATTTTGGATGCAATATTTCACAGCACATACTACTCACCAGTGCTAAATGGTAACAGCTGGACCACTCTTCTAGCCCTCTGTAGTCTTTTTGTTATTTATTTCCTGGCTTGGACTTCTTTCCTTTAAGGAAATAGAGAGGCTATTGTCTTTTGAGAATTTGTTTTATTAAAAATAACAAAATAGCAATTAACTACCACCCACAACTAAATGCACTAATTTATTTCTTAAAAAAACTTATCCTTTGTATTTAGGGATTAGGAATCAGTGTGAAGGAGTTATTTGGTAATCTTCATGTTGTCAGACTATAGTATTTTTATTGAGAGGCGGAATCATAAAGCTACTAAGAGGATGCTAATGCTATAATAGGCAACTAAGGCAACCTTACACTTTCCCTTAGCATGCCTTGAATGGAGAAACCAAGGATTCTATTCTTATACCTTGTCTAAAGAGCCATTCATTCATTTAAATACATATACATATATATATATATATATATACATATATATATATATATGGTACTTACTAGTTTAGGTGCTGGAGATACAGACATAAACAAGTTAAAAATGCATTAGAGTAGTTTAATTTCAAGAGAAATTAGGAACAGCTGGGTTTTTTTTGTTATTCTCCTACCCTGTCTTCCTTCTACTTTTGCACATACAGTGAATTAACCAAAATAATTTTTTTTTTTTTTTTGTCTTTTTGCTATTTCTAGCGTCGCACTCGCGGCATATGGAGGTTCCCAGGCTAGGGGTCCAATCAGAGCTGTAGCCACCGGCCTACGCCAGAGCCACAGCAACACAGGATCCGAGCCGCGTCTCTGACCTACACCACAGCTCAGGGCAACGCCGGATCGTTAACCCACTGAGCAAGGGCAGGGACCGAACCCGCAACCTCATGGTTCCTAGTTGGATTTGTTAACCACTGCGCCACGATGGGAACTCCCAAAAGAATTTTAAAACTGCAAATGGGGATCCATTAATTTGAAGGCTTTATGTTTACTGGCATCTTTTTTTCCCTCTTGCTAAATGTAAGAAGATAGAGAAATCCCAACAAAATCAGTTTTTATTACTGAAATTTGGAATGGATGTATGTTTTCTCATATTAAATGGCTACTTTCTTTTGCTTTTCGGTTTCGACAGTACATCTATTTGAAATATTAAAAGAATAGCATGCAAAAGACAGGTTATTTAACAGTTAGTAATAGACCTTAGTGTGAAAAGCAGATAGAGGATACCATGATCAGGCTGACAGACATAGCTGTTTATTGGTAGTTGGTCCTTTCAACGTATTTAGATATTAAGTATTTATCTAATGTTGTTTATACATTGCTCATAACAATATCTACCTCGCAGGAATATTGTGAGGCGTGATTAAATGTTATCCATAGGTGGCACCGATTTATAGTACATATTTCTGGAAAGTTTTATAAATGCTAAGTCATATTTATTGTAACTAACGTGAGTAATATAAAGGAAACTTTAGATGAATTCTCAGAAGATTAAAAATTCTTTTATGATCTAGTCATGTCCACTTTATTCTATAAACTGAGATTAAACAAATTAGGCCATTTTTATTGGCTGACTTGTGAAATAATGATTTGCTTTATATAGATTTATTATTCACACATACATAGATATTGACATACATATATATGTAGTAGAAAGAGGAATTAAGTCTGAACTATAGGGGGTATTCACCTTTTATTTAGGTGTAGCTTGGAAAACTTGTTTGAAAATTAACAATGCTATCTTAATTGTTAAGATATCTACTTTCTTTTTTATATGTTGTCCAGAGTTCCTTATTTTCTACCATTAATCTCTTCGGGGCAAGAGATTTAATCTCAAATTAGATGTCTAGGAGTTCCTGTCTTGGCTCAGTGGTTACCGAATCCGACTAGGAGACATGAGGTTGTGGATTCAATCCCTGGCCTTGCTCAGTGGGTTAAGGATCCGGTGTTGCTGTGAGCTGTGGTTTAGGTTGCAGACACGGCTCGGATCCCACATTGCTATGGCTCTGGTGTAGGCTGGCGGCTACAGCTCTGATTGGACCCCTAGCCTGGGAACCTCCATATGCCACAAGAGTGGCCCAAGAAATGGCAAAAAAAAAAACCAAAAAAAACCCAAAAAACCCATAAAAACAAATTAGATGTCTAGATTATAGAGTGAAGTGAATTCTTCACCCCTTTCCCACACTGTAAATTCCTTATTTACAACTACAAATGAGAATTTGCTGTAATTAGACTCTTAAATGTCAGTGTCTGCTGTAGATGCTTTATTAGTTAAATATTTGCTTGTCTTATACTGTTAGATGGTACTTTTTCGGCAAGTATGTGATGAATTTCATTCATGTGAATGCTAAAAATTTGTTTCTTTGTTAGATTTTGTAAATTTTACAAGGTAAATTTGAAGTAATTTTATTTGGTGGTACAATTATGACATTTTCTCAGATTCGAAAGTTTAAGAATTACGAGAGGTCTCTTAAGTGTTTGGTGAATAACCACATCTAAATTCTGAATTATATTTCCAAACATGAAATTAACTAATGTAAAATACTGTACTCTGGCCGCTTTCCTTTTTACTTATTTATTTATTTTAATTTTAATTTTATTTTTTGTCATTTGTCTTTTTAGGGCCTCACCCACATCATATGAAGGTTCCCAAGCTAGGGGTCAAATCAGAGCTATAGCCAATTGCCTGCACCATAGCCACAGCAACGTCAGATCAGAGCCATGTCTGTGACCTACACCACAACTCACAGCATCGCCAGATCTTTAACCCACTCACTGAGTGTAGTGAGGCCAGGGATCAAACCTGCATCCTCATGGATGCTAGTCAGGTTCATTTCTGCTGAATCACAATGCGAATTCCCCTTTTTATTTATTTTTTATTGTTTTACATATTCTTTGGTTAAAAAAATCTTTTTTAAATTTAATTTTTAAAATTATTTCCCCATTACAATTTTTTTTTCTACTGTACAGCATGGTGACCCAGTTACACATACATGTACACATTCTATTTTCTCACATTATCATGCTCCATCATAAGTGACTAGACATAGCTCCCAGTGCTGCACAGCAGGATCTCATTGCTAATCCAAAGGCAATAGTTTGCATCCATTAACCCCAAGCTCCCGATCCACCCCACTCCCTCCCTTAACCCCTTGGCAACCACAAGTCTATTCTCCAAGCCCATGATTTACTTTTCTGTGGAAAGGTTCATTTGTGCTGTATATTAAATTCCAGATATAAGTGATTATCATATGTTATTTGTCTTTCTCTTTCTGACTTATTTCACCCAGTATGAGAGTCTCTAGTTCCATCCATGTTGCTGCAAATGGCATTATTTTGTTCTTTTTTATGGCTGATTGGTATTACATTGTGTGTGTCTACCACATCTTCCTAATCCAATCATCTGTCGATGGACATTTGGGTTGTTTCCATGTCTTGGCTATTGTGAATAGTGCTGCAATGAACATGCGGGTGCATGTGTCTCTTTTAAGGAAAGTTTTGTCTGGATATATGCCCAAGAGTGGTGTTGCTGGGTCATATGGTAGTTCTATGTATAGTTTTCTAAGGTACCTCCATACCATTCTCCATAGTGGTTGTACCAGCTTACATTCCCACCAACAGTGCAGGAGGGTTCTCTTTTCTCCACACCCCCCCTCCAGCACTTGTTGTTTGTGGACTTATTAATGATGGCCATTCTGACTGGTGTGAGGTGGTATCTCCTGGTAGTTTTGATTTGCATTTCTCTAATAATCAGTGATGTTGAGCATTTTTTCATGTGCTTGTTGGCCATCTGTACATCTTCCTTGGACCTATTCAAGTCTTTTGCCCATTTTTCCATTGGGTTGTTGGTTTTATGTTGTTGAATTGTATAAGTTGCTTGTATAATTTAGAGATTAAGCCCTTGTCAGTTGCATGATTTGAAAGTATTTTCTCCCATTCTGTAAGTTGTCTTTTTGTTTTCTTTTTGGTGTCCTTTGATGTGCAAGAGCTTGTCAGTTTGATTAGGTCCCATTGGTTTATTTTTGCTTTTATTTCTGTTGCTTTGGGAGACTGACCTGAGAAAATATTCATAATGTTGATGTCAGAGAATGTTTTGCCTATGTTCTCTTCCAGGAGTTTGATGGTGTCCTGTCGTATATTTAAGTCTTCCAGCCATTTTGAGTTTATTTTTGTGCATGGTGTGAGGGTGTGTTCTAGTTTCATTGATTTGCATGCTGCTGTCCAGGTTTCCCAGCATACTTGCTGAATAGACTTTTTTTTTCCCATTTTATGTTCTTGCCTCCTTTGTCAAAGAATAATTGACTATAGGTGTCAGGGTTTATTTCTCCATTCTTTGTTCTGTTCCGTTGCTGTGTCTGTCTGTTTTGGTACCAGTACCACACTTTCTTGATGACTGTGGCTTTGTAATATTGCCTTAAGTCTGGGAGAGTTAGGTGTCCCGCTTGGTTTTTGTTTCTCGGAATTGCTTTGGCAATTCTGGGTCTTTTGTGGTTCCATAGAAATTTTTGGATTGTTCTTGTTCTGTGAAAAATGTCCTGGGTAATTTGATAGAGATTGCATTGAATCTGTAGATTGCTTTGGGTTGTATGGCCATTTTTACAATATTAATTTTCCCAACCCAGGAGCTTGGAATATCTTTCCATTTCTTTACCTCTTCTTTAATTTCCTCGATTAATGTTTTATAGTTCTTAGCATATGTCCTTCTCCTCCTTGGTCAGGTGTATTCCCAGGTATTTGATTTTTTGGGGTGCAATTTTAAAATGTATTGTCTTTCTGTATTCCTTTTCTAATATTTCATTGTTAGTATACAGAAATAAGACTGATTTCTGGATGTTAATCTTATATCCTGCTACTTTGCTGAATTTGTTGATTAGTTCAAGTAGTTTTTGGGTTGAGTCCTTAGGGTTTTCTATATATAGTTTCGTGTCATCTGCATACAGTGACAGTTTTACCTCTTCTCTTCCTATTTTGATGCCTTGAATTTCTTTTGTTCGTCTGATTGCTGTGGCCACGACTTCCAATACCATGTTGAATAACAGTGGTCAGAGTGGGCATCCCTGTCTTGTTCTAGATTTTAGTGGGAAGGCTTTCAGCTTTTCTCCCTTGAGTATTGTATTTGCTGTGGGTTTGTCGTAAGTGGCTTTAATTATGTTAAGGAATGTTCTTTCTGTATCCACTTTGGTAAGAGTTTTGATCATGAAGGGATGTTGGACTTTGTCACATGCTTTTTCTGCATCGAGATGATCATGTGGTTTTTTGACTTTTGTTAATATGTTTTATGATATTGATTGATTGTGTATGTTGAACCATCTGTGTGAACCTGGGATGAATCTTTTTGATATGTTGTTGGATTCAGTTACCTAAAATTTCGTTGAGAATTTTTGCATCTATATTCATCAAAGATATTAGCCTATAGCTTTCTTTTTTGGTGGTATCTTTATCTGATTTTGGAATTAGGGTAATGGTGGCATCGTAGAATGTCTTTGGGAGTGTTCCTTCTTCTTCAACCTTTTGAAAAATTTAAGGAGGATGGGTATAAGTTCCTCTTTGAATGTTTGGTAGAATTTGCCTTTGAAGCCATCTGGTCCTGAACTTTTATTTGTAGGAAGTGTTTTTATGACATATTCAATTTCATTTCTAGTGATGAGTATGTTCAGTTGATCTATTTCTTCCTGATTCAGGTTTGGCAGTCTGTAAGTCTCTAGAAAGTTGTCCATTTCTTCTAGGTTGTCAGATTTGCTGGCATATAGTTGTTTATAGTATTCTCGTATGGTTTTTTGTATTTCTGTAGTATCCATTGTGATTTCTCCTTTTTCATTTTTTACTTGGTTTATTTGGGTTTTTTCTCTAGTTTCCTTGGTGAGTCTAGCCAGATGTTTGTCCATTTTGTTTACCTTTTCAAAGAACCAGCTCTTGATTTTATTGATTTTTGTCTATTGTCTTTTGAATCTCTATTTTATTGATTTCCTCTTTGATCTTTATGATTTCCTTCCTTCTGCTGACTTTAGATTTTTCTTGTTCTTCTTTTTCTAATTCATTTACATAGTGGGTTGTCGATTTGAGATTTTTCTTCTTTTTTGAGGAAGGCCTGTATTGCTATGAACTTCCCATGAGCACTGCTTTTGTGGCGTCCCATAGATTTTGAGTGGTTGTGTCTTCATTATCAGGTATTTTTTTAGTTTCCTTCTTGATTTCCTCATTGACCCATTGGTTTTTTGGTAGCATGTCGTTTAGTCTCCATATAGTAGGTTTTTTCTCATTTCTTTTCCTGTGGTTGATTTCTAGTTTCATACCATTGTGGCCAGAGAATATACTTGAAATAATTTCTGTACTCTTAAATTTGTTCAGATTAGCTTTGTGCCCCAATTTATGATCAATTCTTGAGAATGTTCCATGTGCACTTGAGAAGAATGTGTATTCTGATTTTTTTTTTGGATGTGATGTCCTGAAAATGTTAAGTCTAACTTTTCTATTGTTCCTTTTAGGATCTCTGTTGCTTTATTGATTTTCTGTCTAGAGGATCTGCCCATTGTTGTGAGCAGGATGTTAAAATCTCCTACTATGATTGTATTCCCATCGATTTCTCCTTTTATGTCTGTTAGTATTTGTTGTAGGTATCTGGGTGCTCCTGTATTAGGGACATATATATTGATGATTGTAATATCCTCTTTTTGAATGGATCCTTTAACCATTAAATAGCGTCCTTCTTTGTCTTTCTTTATGACCTTCGTTTTAAAGTCTATTCTGTCTGATAGGAGTATTGCTACTCCTGCTTTCCTGTCTTGTCCATTGGCATGAAATATCTTTTCCCATCCCCTCACTTTCAATCTATATGTGTCCTTTGCCCTAAGGTGAGTTTCTTGTAGGCAGCAGATTGAAGGTTTTTGCTTTTTTATCCAGTCTGCCACTCTCTGTCTTTTGATTAGAGCATTTATTCCATTGACATTTAAGGTGATTATTGATAGATATTTATTGCCATTTTAAGCCTTGTTTTCTAGTTGACTCTATGTTTCCCTTTTCTTTTTTTGGTTGGATGGTTTCCATTTATTTTATTTTATTTTATTTTATTTTTTTTTTTTTTTTGTCTTTTTGCTATTTCTTGGGCCGCTCCTGCAGCACATGGAGGTTCCCAGGCTAGGGGTCCAATCGGAGCTGTAGCTGCCGGCCTACGCCAGAGCCACAGCAACACGGGATCTGAGCCGCGTCTGCAACCTACACCACAGCTCAGGGCAACGCCGGATCGTTAACCCACTGAGCAAGGGCAGGGACCGAACCCGCAACCTCATGGTTCCTAGTCGGATTTGTTAACCACTGCGCCACGACAGGAACTCCTCCATTTATTTTATACTTGAGTATTTTTCTTTTCAGTTTTTGTGAATGTAATGTTTGGCTTTGATTTGTGGTTTCCCTGTTTTTTAAGTATGTTAACAACTTCCTATATCTGCTTACTTTAGCCTGATAATCATATAGGCTCAAACACATCATTAAGATAAAAAAAAGAATTATTTTTTCTTACTTCCCTTACTCACATTGTATGATTTTGATGTCTTCTCCTTTTTTTTATTAACATCTTCATGTTTGGATCTGTATGCTGGCTTAAGTGATTTCTTTCCAATTGTGGTTTCCTCCATCCCAATTCTTCCTTTTTTTTTTTTTCTTTCTTTTTTTTTAATTTAGAGAAGCCCTTTTAGTATTTCTTTTAGAATGGGTTTTGTATTGCTATATTCTTTCAGCTTTTTGTTGGAGAAATTCTTTATTTCCTCTTCTATTTTAAATGATATTCTTGCTGGATAGAGTATTCTAGGTTGCAGATCTTTTCTTTTCATCACTTTAAATATATCTTGCCACTCCTCTTTGGCCTGTAGTGTTTCTATAGAGAAATCAGCTGATAGCCTTATTGGGGTTCCCTTATAATTAACACTTTGCCTTTCTCTTGCAGCCCTTAGAATCCTCTCTTTAACTTATATCATTTTTTATTATAATATGTCTTGGCATGGGCCTGTTTGGGTTCAACTCGTTTGGGACCTTCTGTGCTTCCTGTATTTTGATATCAGTATCCTTTAGATTTGGGAAATTTTCAGCCATAATTTCTTCAAATATATTTTCAATCCCCTTTTCTTTTTCTTCTCCTTCTAGAATTCCTATTATGCGTAGATTGGCCCACTTTCTATTATCCCATAGGTCTCTTATATTGCTTTCATGTTTTTTCATTTGGTTTTGTGTCTGCTGTCCTGATTGGGTGATTTCCATTATTCTATCTTCCACATCACTAATTTGTTCCTTTGCATTATTCATTCTGGTCTTTACTGCCTTTAGCTTGGTTTGAATCTCTGCAAATGAATTTTCTAGTTTATCTTGGCTCCTCCTCATATTTTCTAGCTCCTTTCTGAGGGAATCTGTATTACTGTTCATATCCTTTCTTAATTCCTTCAGTATTTTCACTATCTCCTCTTTGAACTCAAAGTCTATCAAACTGCAGAGGTCTGTTTCATTGTTGATTGCTTTAGGTGAATTCTCCTGTTGCTTTAACTGGGAATGGTTTCTGAGCTGCTTCATCGTGCTTGTGTTTTTCTTCTGTGAATTTGGGGAAGCCAAAGTGTAGTTTTGCACAGTCCGTGGTGGTCTGGTGGGGCTGGCTCCGTGAGGGTGGGGCATGGGTGCTGGTCAGATTTGCGCAGGCTGGGCGCTGGGAGCGCTTGAGGGTGCTGGCAGGGCCAGATCTGCTTGGGTGGGGCCAGATTTGCGTGTGCTGGGCACGAGCGCCAGGCACAGGGAAGGAGCGCTAGGTTTCTGTGATATAGTGGAAAAGTGTGCATACTGGGGCCCAAGGAGTTTTCTGTGGCAGCCTGCCCCTCCTCCTCTCCCCTTCCCAACAGTGGCACCTTGCCTCTCCTGTGGGTCTGGACCTTCTCCCTGGTTCCCTCTGCCGTGGCTTTCTATTCCCCAGCCCTTAGTGTACCACTCCCCCCACCAGCAGTGCACCGCTCCCTAGTCCCTTAGGCTGTCTCTACACTACCAACCCCAGCCCACTCCCTGGGACTGACCTGCCTAAGTCTAGGCACCCAGCCCCCGCCCAGCATCTCAGTCTGTGGTGTCTGTGCCAGTGGTTCAGATGGTCTGTGTGTCTCTCATTGTGCGTTTTGGATCTCAGACCTGCTGTTGTGCTTTTCTCTGCTTCTTGGAGTTCCCTCCGACTCAGGCTGATCTTTCCATTGGTTAGGTGGCTTCCCAGGGTGAAGGTTCCCTTTTTCCTTCACAACTCCTTCATGGGAGTGTTCGACCTGTACTGATTCCTTTTCTCTCTCTCTATTTTTTCTTTTGTTCTCTGCAGTTTGGTCAAGAGTTTCTTGCCCTTTTTGGAGGTTTAAGTTCTTCTGCCAGCATTCAGTTGATGTTCTGTGCAAATCGTTTTACATGTAGATGTGTTTTTTTGATGTGTTTGTGGGAGAGGGTGAGCATGTCCTCTTGCTCTTCTGCCATCTTGTAAGAGTCTCCCAAAAAATCTTTTTGAATTAGGCTTTCTGCATTTAGAATTTCTTTAGGCTAGACTTCCAGTAATGGAATTATTGGGTCAAAGTATATGAACTTTTTCTTTTTTTGCAAGTTTTTGATGTATACTTATTGCCAAATTGGTTTTGAAAAAGAGTTATACTGGTTTATTGCCGTCAGCAATATTCAGGTATCCATTTTCTTACATTGTATGTGTTTAACTGAGAATTTAAATCCCTTTGTTGCTCTAATATGTATTTGTTTGATTCCCAGTGATGGTTAACATTTTCCACATTTTAAAATTAATTATAATGTTTGTTATTGTTTTGGCTTATATTAGTTTACTGTATATTTAAAAGTTAATCAAAAGTATCTAAATGGATCTCTCCTCTCACCCCTCAAAAAAATAAAAAAAAACAAACAAAATCAGACCAAAATTAATCCTGACAGCAGTCTTGGAAAAAAATGTTTGCAAATAATGTATCAGGGTTTTAATATTTTTATTTAGCTAAATATAGTAGTTTTTTTGTGTAGTGTGAGTGGCACAGAATTTAATCTCTTACTGGAGATGCAAAACTACCATTATGGTTGTTAATTAGAGGACACTGCTGTAACAATAGTTGTCCTTAGGCCTTCTGAAGGAGTCATGGATGTTTGTTCCTACTCTAATTAGGCCATACCGGTTTTATGTATTACTAGTTTTTCTGCCACATTCATAGTAGTTGGGCTTCATCTGTTGCTTCTTATAGATTAATATTTCTCCCAATAGCTGTAACTCATATTTCCTTCTACTCTTTTTCTGTATACACTCTGTATGTATCTTTGTATATATGTGCTTATGCTGTTAATTTGAACATTATGAGCATTTCTCCATTTCATTAAACACCTTCAAAAATATATTTTGCTATCACTTGCATATATCACAAAGTAATTATTCCTCTTTTATCAGATATTTAGGTTGCTGGTTTTTCACTGCTATAATTTTGCCACAAGCTTCAGTATGAATTGTTTGGATTTCTGATTAATTCTTTAGTATTTTAGAATAAAAATTACAGGGTCAAAGGATATAAAATGTTTATGATTTAGTATTTTTGTATTTACTTCATTGTTGTTAAAAATAGGTAATACAAGAATCACAGGAAAAATAATCAAACAGAAGAAAGTTTATGCAGTAAAAAAATACCTTCCTCTTATCCTAGACTTCTAACCCCTAGGAAAAAAGCCCTTCAATGTAAGATTCTGTTTGGACATACATGCTTCCAGCAGAAGGGGAAGCATGGGAAGTGACATTTGTTGCTCCCATGCCTGTATGTATATGAAATATCTCTGGAAGAATATATGTGTAGTGTACATGGGCGCATACTATACAGGCTATTCTGTACTTTGTGTATCTTACTTATTCACTTACCTATATTATTTTCTTAAAAAGCTGTATTATGTGCACTTCTATATTTTATCCTTTGGGCACTGAGTATGTTAATGTATTAGGAGTCTTTGCTACATTAATGGTTAAATTTTAAAATATTGTTTATGACTAGGAGATTGAGTATTTTTCCTTAGGATAACTTACTGGCCATAGGTAGCCACTGTTCTTTTTTTTTTTTTTTTTTTTTTCTTTTTGCCTGTTGAGGGCTGCTCCCGTGGCATATGGAGGTTCCCAGGCTAGGGGTCTAATCGGAGCTGTAGCCACTGGCCTACGCCAGAGCCACAGCAACGCAGGATCCGAGCAGAGTCTTCGACCTACACCACAGCTCAGGGCAACGCCGGATCCTTAACCCACTAAGCAAGGACAGCAATCAAACCCGAAACCTCATGGCTCCTAGTCGGATTCGTTAACCACTGAGCTATGACGGGAACTCCAGCCACCATTCTTATTTGACCTTTAACTTCCTTAACTTGCTCATTATTTTTAAATTAAGGTCTACATGTTCTGGCAGGTCTTTTTATATGATCTTTTTATATATTAAGCATATTTGCATTTTTTTGCCCTGGTAATTGTGTATCCTGTTTTCTTAGTTTATTATTGCTTTTTAATTTTATTTGGGTGTTTTCTGAGGGGTAGTCAGAGGTTTAACATATTTATGTTTTTTTTTCATTTTTATATGTCTTTAATTCTCTTCTAATTATATTTTTATAACTTGTGAAAATCCACTTTTGTCAGAATCATAAAAAATAAAGGGTGAGTGGGATTTCCCCCTTTCCTTAATTTTATTTTTTTGTCTTTTGTCTTTTCGGGCTGAACCCATGGCATATGGAGGTTCCCAGGCTAGGAGCTGAATTGGAGCCATAGTCGCCGGCTTGCGCCACAGCTGCAGCAATGCAGAATCTGAGCTGTGTCTTTGACCTACACCAGAGCTCATGCCAGATCCCCACCCACTGAGCAGGACCAGGGATCAAACCTGCATCCTCATGGATAGTAGTCGAGTTTGTTAACCACTGAGCCATGATGGGAATTCCTCCTTTATTAAATAGGCTAAAAAGTTAAACTGTAGACTGGTCCACTTCCAAGTTATTAGAGATTTTGAATCCATGAAGCCTAGTTGAAAAAGATTTGATTCTGTCAGAATTGGAGATGGATGGAATTTGAATTCTGGTGTTTTATCAGGGTTGGTTGACTTTTGCTTCTGCCTCCTATGGCATCTTATGATTGTTTATATGTGTAACTTTGGGACAGTGAGTTAAGTATGCATCACATGTGTAGGTGATATATATAATTATGGTTTTGCAGGCCGTGCCAAGTGGGTTTGGGTTTTGGCTGTTCTCTGTATTCTTCCCATTGTAGCCTCTACCTTTGCTCTTACTTTTTTTTTTTTTTTTTTTTTTTGTCTTTTAGGGCCGCACCCACGGCATTTGAAAGTTCCCAGGCTAGGCTAGGGGTCTAATTGGAGCTACAGCTGCCGACCTACGCCACAGCCACCTCAGATCCGAGCCGAGTCTGCACCCTACACCACAGTTTGGGGCAACTCTGGATCCTTAACCCACTGAATGAGGCCAGGGATCAAACCGGCAACCTCATGGTTCCTAGTTGGATTTGTTTCCGCTGTGCCACAATGGGAACCCCTGCACTTAACTTTTAAAGCTTTAGAGCCAGGGAGTAAGGAAAGTAGTGAACTGTTTCAGGTATATTTGCTTTCTGGCTTTGGCTCCCTCTCTAGAAGTGCTGGACGTGGTTTTGGTAACTCAATCATTGGTAACTATCTGAAATTTAGAATGCGAAAAAGATAACTTAAAGATATATGATCCATCCATCATTGAAATACTTTTTCATTAATTAGTGTTAATTTAAAAAGCCTGCATCTACTTTCTACAACCAAACTCTTATTGCATGATTGTTAATTCTTTTCTATATGTTTGGGTTACATTATGAGCCACTAGGTTGAATAGTTAACTCTGTACTTCATCAAAAATAGTTAAATTTCTTAAAGATCCAAAAAGGAAAAGGAAAATATTAATATGAGAGTATGCATAAAATAAATATTTGTATATTCAATATTTATCTTTAAATTTTCACTGTCCAGTAGAAATTGAATCCAAATAAAATGCTTAATGATCTCATGTCACTGGGTAAAAGACTATGCTGTGAGTCCCCAGCATGGATGGATGGATGGACAGGTTTCATGCCTACTCCCCTGGAATCATTTATGTACATACACAAATAATTTATTACAGGGATTCTCCCCCCCCCCCCCGAGATTTGAAGATTCTTACTTCTCGTGGCTCTAATGCTTCTATTACAGGGAACTAGTGGAGAGTATACAGTATCTATCTGAAGGTAGAACAAATACTCCACTACTGTGGCTCCTAATGGTTCCCCTGGAGCAGGAAGGGGATAGAAAAGAATGGCAGACCTGGGAGAGATTGTGGCATTGGAATCCAGTACACAACTTTGTAATACAATATGTGACAGAATTAGCTGAAAGTGTTACAATCATTGTTACTATTTCCTGTGCTCTCTAGTCCTTTCAGTGTTACTGCAAGAAAAGTATTTTTCCCATTTCCCATTTTACAAGTGAGGAAACTGAGACTCAGAAACCATTGTGGCTCAGTGCTTAACGAATCCATCTAGGAGCCATGAGGTTGCGGGTTTGATTCCTGGCCTTGCTTAGTGGGTTAAGGATCCGGCGTTGCCCTGAGCTGTGGTGTAGGTCATAGACGTGGCTCAGATCCCGTGTTGCTCTGACTGTGGCATAGGCTGGTGGCTACAGCTCCGATGTGACCCCTAGCCTGGGAACGTCTATATGCCACAGGTGCGGCCCTAGCAAAGACCAAGAAAAAAAGAAAGAAAGAAAGAAAGAAAGAAATTGTGTTTCACTGAAGGTGAGCATAAGTACTGTAAACAGATGGTGAAGGTGAATTTAACTCTGGACATGGTCAATTTAAGAAAGAACTTTCTAGAAACTTTAAACAGGAGGTTTCCATTGTGGCACAGTGGAAACAAATCTGACTAGTATCCATGAGGATGCTGGTTCAATCCCTGGCCTCACTCAGTGGGTTAAGGATCGGGCATTTCTATGAGCTGCCATGTAGGTCACAGTTGTGACTCACATCCTACATTGCTGTGGTGTAGGCCAGCAACTATAGCTCCAATTTGACCTCTAGCCTAGGAACTTCCGTATGCCGTGAGTGCAGCCCTAAAAAAAAAAAAAAAAAAAAAAGGAACTTAAACAGTTTTAGGAGAAGCAGGTTTGGATCTTGGTAGAGAGAATAGGCCTAAAGAGATAGGTTTGGAAAATCCTCTTCACAGAGGTAATAGTTAAAATGTTGGGCGATTTGCCAGTGATGTATTATGGATTCATCATGGTGGGAGAGTTGATTAATTGTTCAGCCATGCGATGCTCCCTGTCGCTCTTTCTGGAGCATGGGTCCTAACTGTCTGAGAAGCATTCATTTTATTCAAGGGAGGTTACAGAACATGGATATATGAGGTGGCATTATAGATAGTTTTTCTCAGCCCTGCCCTATTTTTATCACCCTGTTTGGTAACCAAATGATATGCTGCTACCACAGAGATATGAAGAGTAGAGAGGCACACCTCTAGGAAGATGCCTCAGAATCTTTGGTTCTATAGTTTGAAACCCCTTCCCCCATCAACTCCGTGCCCTCACCAATACATCTTTTAGAATCATTGTCCTGTACCCATTGAGAGGAGGAAATTGTTGCTTTAAATTCTACTTAAAAAGAGGGATACTTTTTGTTAATTAATCAGGGAAAAACATAGAAGAGATACATTACCGCTTTAGTATTACAGAGAAGAGATTATAAGGAAGTGACTTGCTTAACTTTAAGGAATGGTGTTTATTATAAGGACACAGCAAGAGTTATGCCCTAGCTGTGACTGTTCTAAGGTCTGTTCTCTCACCCACCTGTGGGCAACCATGGTGCCTCTGCCTCACTCTCTGCCTTTCACTTCCAACTTTCCCAAGTTTGGTGGAACATCTGTATTGTTCGCCTTTGACTTAGGCCTGGCTTTCTTGTCTAGCCTGCATTATTGGATTGGCTATAGGCCCAAGATTTTATAACCCACAAGGAATTGCCTGAGGCTCCAGGGCAGTAGGCTGTAGGGTTATTTGGACAGGGAATTTTGAGGCTTCACCATCTCTCCAGGAAACATTTACAGATAACTTCTTTTCAAGGCGAAATTTGCCGTTGTATGGAATCATGTAATAGGGTTGGGAGTAGTTAGTAGAGGGACAGAGTATGTGGGATATATGTTTTTGAAGAATGTATGAAAAAATTGCCAGTGGGGTTTGTTTGTTTGAAACTACGGGAATATTTCGATTTTCCACGTCCCTTATAATGTATTTTTGTGGTGGACCACACTTCCACAGGGAGCGTTATTCAGGGACATGACATGCTACCTCCTCTGCGTTAGGGTAGATTTGACTGAGCTAAGATGTGGCATATTCAACTTGAAGAGATTAGGAGATGTTTCTGAATTATATTTGTATGTTACTGTCAACAACATACTTTTCATCTCTTGGTAAATTTAACAGATGTCTACTCATGGTGCTTATTACCTACAAAATAATTCTCATCTTATGTGTTTGGCAGTTTTGGAATGGAGAAAGAATTAAAGGGACAGAACAAGTGATTTTATATAGGCTTTCCCTTTTCATGACAAACACATGTTATATTTTCATGATAATGAAGAAATTACTTTGAAAGTGCTATCTGTCAGTCTTTAACAATCATACATTCATTTGGCTAGAGAGATGGTGTAACTGTACAGGATTGTGGTTATTGTTACATTGTTTTGTTTACTGTAAACCTGGCTCAATATTGGTAAATACAGGGTAGCAGAAACTGAACTGTTGTGAGCTATCTGGGCATCAGTCCAAGATATCATTAAAAATACTGCCTCAGACTAATTTGGGTTTATGAATAATATTTTGTTAACAGCTTAACTAAAATTGAGCCACATGGTGTAGCTTAAAATTCTGAATCTTCAAGATAATGAGAGTAGTATAAATAGGGCATACTTAATATTCTATATTTGAATGATAAATTTATACATACTTTTGTGTTAACCTTTATAAGCACCCAAATACATAATGTAATCTGATGTCTTTAAAGTTTACATAATGCTATAATTTGCTGGTAAGGTAAATTTCTTATAAACTAAAATATTACTGGTTTAACAATCAAATCTAAAGAATAAGGAGAAGGTGCCTAAAAAAATATTAAAATGGACATTCAACATTCATTTTGGCTTTTGAATGTGTAAATAGCTGGAGTTTATGTTAATGTTCACCAAAAAGACAGAAGGATATAGTGTTACAAAGGTCCAGTAACTTAATTCATTTATTTTGCTAATAAAAGATAATAACTATACCTTAAAATAGGTTATGAGAATTGTTAATTGGTTATAAATTATAATTAGTATCAGGTATAACAAAGGGAATTGAGGGTATGATAAGTTAGATGATCCCAAGACAAAAACCCATGTTTAGGTGTTTTTTGCCAAAAAAAAATTATTTGTATTTTCCTTCCTCCCTTCCTTCCTTTTGCTTTTCAGGGCCGCACTAGCAGCATGTGGAGGTTCCCAGGCTAGGGGTCGAATCAGAGCTACAGCTGCCGATGTACACCACAGCAACTCGGGATCTGAGCCACATCTGCGACCTACACCACAGCTCACGGCAACGCCAGATCCTTAACCCACTGAGCGAGGCCACACCCTCATGGTTCCTAGTTGGATTTTTTTTACACTGCACCATGATAGGAACTCCCATTTATCTTTATCTTTGTGTGGTATTTTAATTAAAGTTCTCCCTGAGTGTACATGCATAAACTCCCATTGAAAAGATGTTGGAAGAGTTGATTTTTTGTGAAAAAATATTTTTGTAATGAAAAGATGTATGTCTTAAAGAATGAATTTTAACTACTCCTCTTCTCAGTATTTTATTTGTTTTTCAGGTTAGCCCTCTACGTATATGAGTATCTGCTCCATGTAGGAGCTCAGAAGTCAGCCCAAACATTTTTATCAGAGGTATGTTTTATATATTTTCTCCACTGTATTTTGATATCCTATATAAGTGAAAAATATACTATAACAATTATTTGAAAAAACTCTCGTTATATATTATGTACTGAGTGCTTATCAAAATGCATAATAAAGGCTTCGTATGTTATTTGTAAGCATTTTTAGTATTCAGAAATTCCATTTCCATGTAAGTAAACTCGTACTTTCCAGTTAATTTTTCTCCTTCGAAATAGAAACAAATATTAGTCTTGGCAACAATAACCAAGAAAGCAAATTTTATTTTTTTTTTAAGAAGGCAAACATTGTCATATCTCTAGTTTTAGCAATATTTTGGCTTTACTCACAATTTTGGAAAATATGATTATTTTATTTTATTTTATTTTATTTATTTATTTATTTTTTGCCTTTTTGCCTTTTCTAGGGCCGCTCCTGCAGCATATGGAGTTCCCAGGCTAGGGGTCTAATTGGAGCTGTAGCCACTGGCCTATGCCAGAGCCGCAGCAACGCCAGATCCAAGCCGCATCTGCAACCTACACCACAGCTCAAGGCAATGCTGGATTTTTAACCCACTGAGCGAGGCCAGGAATCGAACCTGAAACCTCATGGTTCCTAGTCAGATTTGTTAACCACTGCGCCACAACGGGAACTCCGAAAATATGATTTTTGTTTTTATTTTGTATAAATAGTAGGAGATTGATGACTGAACTTTAGTTATAAAACATTTTGATAATTTTATTTGAAGTTCTTGTTTCCGTTTCTATTTTTCTCCTTCACATTCTTTTAAACTTTCAATTTGATCTTTCTTACAATGTTACACTTTCTTTTCCAATTATGTAACGATGAGGATGAGGAGGATTTTACTGGTTTCTTCTTAATGAGTTCTTTCATATGATGTGCCAAGACATTATGCATATATTATCTGTAATTCTTATAAGAAATTTGTAAGGCAGATAGTATTATTCCTATTTTACTGATAAGAACAACAGGATTCAGAGAGTTTACCTAACTAGCTTATGGTCACACAGCTTAGTAAGTTATGGAGCCAGAATTCAAACCTTAGGTCCATGTTAATTCCAAAGGCCCTGGTTTTCTCTCTGTTTCTGTAGTGTCTAGTATGGTAGTTACTGGGAGGATATGGCTTTTTGAGCACTTGAACCATGACTAATCCAATTGAGAAATGCTGTAAATGTGAAGTCACACACTGGATTTTGCAGAATTAGTGTGAAGAAAAGAATGTAAAATATCAATAATTTAAAATTTTTGATCACATTGAAATGATAATATTTTGGATATATTGGGTAAAATAAAATGTTAATTTTATCATTAATTTTACATCATTTAACATTAATTTTTATCTTTAAAATGTAGTTACCAGAAAATTGCTGATAAAAAATTACATCGTCTCGGGTGGTATCACTAGTTTGGCCTCTATTAGATCACAGACACAACAGGCAACCCCTTGGCCAAAGTACCCTTCCTGAGGTACAACCTTCTTGAGGTTCACTAGCCTTTGCCAAGCACACAAGTAAAGAAATATGCATAGCCCCCCAATCTTTTATCTAAGTAGTATATGTGAACTAGTAGGGCCTTATTGTAAATACCTTATTTACAAACTTAAGAAGTCAGTTGTTTTACCATAGAAGGAATATAGGCAACATAATAAAAATGTGATTTCAAAGTTTATTCCAATCAGAACAGAAGTTAGCATGTCTATATCATTAAATCATTGATTGGTAGACTGATCTATAACCTTTTTGAGTCACCTGTTTGATGTTAGAAAGGAAATGATTGAGATAGCAAAGAAGATGCCTTTAATAATTCTCAATCACTGCCAACTTATATTTAAAAGAAACTAAATCCAGTTATGGAGATTTTTCAACTTTTATTTTAATGCACTTGGAAACTTTAATGAAACTTGATGGAAAGATTTACTGATAACTTTCCTTAGATCAGGGATCATTTGCACTGGCTCAGCTTTCTGAGTCCTTGGTAGTTCCCAAGACTGTTCTTTCTTACCAACACAATAATCATTTCTTCAAAAAAGAAAAATGGTGCTGACTTATAAAGGGAGGTTCAGGTGTTTGGACTTAGATGGGTTATGTGGATCAGGCAGATAACTAGGTACCATACTGATATGCTTCTGAACTAAATGGAAAATGGATCCATAAATTTTCTGGTGCTGTTTGGTAAAAATAAAATTACAATTTCACAGGGGATTTACATATTTTTTTAAACAAGTATTTACCCATAATGTTATTCTTTGGCTGCATTTGGAATACAACAATAAGGATTTCTTTGAATTGTCAGTTTGGTTCAGTTTCACAAGAGGAACCAGTTAAGCTGAAAACAAACTGTTATCACCAGGAAGATACAGTATTTCTGGACTTTAGAGATGGGCATATTGATTCCCAGACTAGTTACATGGAAACCTTTGAATATAAAGCAATACTATATATTTTTGTGGGTACATATTTATGAATGTGAAGTATAATAAAAGGTCTGAAAGAATATATATACCAGACTAGTTGTTTCTGGGAGTAGGAATATTAAAGGAGTAATGGAGAATTTTATCCTTACTTGTAGGATATTTTAAAATAAGAAACATATATATGTAATTTACATGTATATATATAACATGTGTGTATATATATAATTTGTATAGTTATTTAAAAATAAAATAGTAGAAGATAAAATACAAAATTATCTTGATTTTAAAATGGAAGCCTGGAGGTATAATTGTAGTAGACCATTACTGAGCACAACCTGGAGTTCAAAATACAGTTGTCCCTCTGTATACATTGGGTATTGGTTCCAGGACCCGCCTTTCCTATGTGCCCCCCCCAAAAAAAAATCAAAATCCACATATGCTCAAGTTTCTTATGTGAAACAGCATTGTGTTTGCCTATAACCCACAGTAATTTTCCCATACACTTTAAATCATCTCTAAATTACCTATGCTATCTAATATGTTGTAAATGCTTTGTTATAGCTGTAAATACAATTTAAATCATATGTAAATAGTTGCCAGATGGAAGCATTTCAAGTTTGGCTTTTTTGGAACCATCTGGAATTTTTTCCCAAATGTTTTCTATCCATGACTGGTTGAATCTATGGATGTGGAACTTGCAGATAGGGAGGGTTGACTGTAATTTCAATTGGTTAAATTTCAGTATCTTGCTGTATCCTCCCTCACACTTCAGGTTTCCAGAATACCAACTATTTGTGTTTGCTTGTACATACCAGAAGGCTTCTCACATCAGGGTTTACTCAGTGCTGCCTAAAATCTCCCCTTCTCCCTTTGACTAGCTTAGAATTCACTTTTTCCAGGAAAGCTTTCTCAGGGTTCCGCTTCTCCATGCTGGTAGTGCATTCTTACATGAAAGTTTTTGCATACTCTGCCAGGAAGTTTGGACTTACCTTCTTGGCAAAAGGGAACTTCTGGTGCTTTTTAAGTAACAGAAAAGCATCCTTAGGTTTGTACTGTCATGTCTGTGTGAATGGTAGTACCCATCCTCCTTAACTATGGACAGTGAAGAAAGGAGAATCGAATCTTTGACAGCTTTGGAACCTATTTAGCATTGCTTTATCTCTTACTTTCACTTGGATCATCTAGAAAGCTTAAGGCTGCCTTGTTATAGAATGACTTATTAAGTTTGAGTAGTAAAGGACTATTGTATCTAAATTCTTCTTACGCCATACCCAGATTTATACCTAATTTAGAACTGTTATACAAAGAACCTAAAAAATAGGGAGACATATTTATTTGGGTTGGGTATTTGTGATAATAAGGAGACAGTTGAAGTGGCACCAGTTACTCAAGTATTCCATACCCTCACCCTGGTTCAAGGCAAGATAGAATTCTTCTGATTTTGACATTCTCCCTCAACATGAATGAGGATATGAATGACTGTGATATTAATGAGCCCTTGTGAGCCAGGATTTACGGTGCTGGGCTGCCTCTTTCATTTGTATGGGTCTGCTTTCTGGCCAAAGTTGTGAGAAGGTCAAATTGGAACTTTAGGCATCATCTGAACAAGTAAGGTATGTATCTCAGTAGTCCAGTCTCTCACTTGGGCTTAGCCTTTCTATCTTTTATTTTGGCCACATCCACTGCATGCATAAGTTCCCTGGCCAGCGATCAAATCCATGCCACAGCAGTGATAATGCTGGATCCTTAACCCACTGAGCCACACAGGAACTCCTGGGCCTAGCCTTTTTAATAGTGCCCATGGCCCAGCCTCTAGAAATTGGATTGCTTTTGACAGCTTTTGTTTTAAGCAGAGTAGTAGGGCACTATGAGCCCAGCTACTTTTTTTTTCTCTGTTCAAAGAGGCAGCATTAGACTGACAGTAGAAACTAAAACATTTCTCTGGCCAGGTTGTGTTAACGAGCTCATTGTTATCTGATTCGTCTTAGATTCTATACCACTGCCTGAATCCTAAATATAGTTTATATGATTTTTCATGTTCTTACCACCAAGGGGACAAAATTGAATATGCTTTAGAAATAATCTCAACATGGAGCTCTTCCTCTGCTTTATATTTTATTATCCTTCAGTATTAAATAATTACAAATAGAATGCTAAGAAATCTCTCTCAATTTTTGTTACTTTGGGTTTATTAGAAACTATCCTTTTCTTGGGTTATATTGTTTCACTATGCAAAGATATCCCACTCATTCTTGAAATTTTGCATGGTATTCATGCCTCAGAATGAGGCCTGGTGTCTGTAACAAATAAAATTAAAAATTAGATTTCAGAGATCCAGCATTATTTTCTCTTATTAAAAATTTTACTTTGTTTATACTATATTGCTGGCCTTATTTGCCATAAATTAGCAAGTAAGTTAGCTGGAAATGGAAGCTTAAAAACATCCAGTGGATTGCTTCTTCAGTTTTTTATTAGGAATGCTAAATTATTGAACTCCATAGACTCCAAAATTCTGTTCTGTTTGTTTTTCATCTGTATGAAGAGAGAAGTAATTGTAATTTCCTAACCTATTTCTTGAACTTTAATTTGGAGGCAACACAGTGTAGTGGGTAAGACTGATCACTTTGGGGCCACATTGCGGGATTCTAATTATATTCCATAACTTATTATTCAATTTTTTGTTTATAAAAAGAAGTAAATAATACTTTAAAGTTGTGCTGAGATTTAAATGCATTAGTACATATATAGTGATTTGAAGGGCCTGGCATGGGGTGAGTTCTTAAAAGTGTTATTTTAAAAATTCTTGACCAATTCTTTTCTATCTCGTGTCATTTACTTTCAAGTACAAGTATAAATTTATTTCCTCTATGCACATGTGTGCTCCAGATAGCGTCACCTGGATGGTCCACAGTCCTCCCACCTCTGAGGGTTACCTTTTCCATCAAAGTGGCTCCAGCTCTAATCTCTCATATAGCAGGTTGTCTCAAGTCCTTTCTAATATCTCTGGGGCTTACTACAGGGAGAGAGGGGTCCTGGTTTTCTTGCTCTAATTTCTTGCTCTCACCAGCTATTATAACCTCGCTGCTTTTCCTTATGGCTGATACCTTTTTTTTTGCCCTAAACTTTCTTGTTTCCTTCATAACCTCCAAGCTCCACTAACTTATTGCTCTTGCATAGAAAAGAATCTTACTGAAGGTTAGAGCAAAGCTAAAGAATGTTAAGCATTAGTTGAGTACAGTACAGGCAACAACATTAACTCACATATTAGACACAACTATTCCTAAGTTCCTGAGTCTCCTTGCCATAGGGAGTTTCTCACTAGACATTGTCCTTAGGGCTCCCCTTGCCTTCCATCTTGTTGATGCTGCACCATTTGTCCTACTTTGTCCTTTTCTGAATCCTCCCAGACCCCCGCCCCCACGACTCTCTGCCCAGACTACTTCTTTTTGAGAGACTGTCAGCAACCTCTTAAATCCTTGTTATTTTATCATATAGAATATTAAATGTTCGTTCTCCAGTTTCAAACCATTCCTTGGGGCCACTGCCTTTCTGCGTCAAAATGTAAAAACAAAAATAGAAAGGATCCATGAAGGATCCTTTTTTTAAATTTTTCCCAATAAAAAGTATTCCTTTAAGAGGAATTTTACCTTCCTTCTAAAGCAGAGCAGCTCTAGTTCATAAAACTTTCCATGATTATGGAGATGATATCCAATCTACACTTTCCAGTAAGTTCCCCACCAGTCACATGTGACTGTTGAGCCCTTGAAAAGTGGCTAGAGCAATTGAGGAATATTCAGTTAGTTTTGAATGTAAAGAGCCACATGCAGTTAATGAGTACCATGTTGAATGCCGAATTTGGGATTATGTCTGCTTCAGAGTACAGTCAGATTTTTTTCTTCTTGTACATTTTATTTGCTTTTTTTTTTTTTTAGTCTTTTTGCCTTTTCTAGGGCCGCTCCCTCGGCATAAGGAAGTTCCCAGGCTAGGGGTCAAATTGGAGCTACAGCTGCTGACCTACACCACAGCAACTCAGGATCCGAGCTGTGTCTGCAACCTACACCACAGCTCACAGCAACGCCGGATCCTTAACCCACTGAGCAAGGTCAAGGACTGAACCCGCAACCTCATGGTTCCTAGTCAGATTCGTTAACCACTGCACCATGATGGGAACTCCTCTATTTGCTTTTTTTTTTTTTAATAGAATGTAAATTTTTAAACTTTTTTTTTAACAGTTTCGTGTATAGATGCACCCATATTGCTGTACGTGGAAGGATTTAGAAAATTAGGAACAGTAGAAACAGTGGGTCATATCTAAACTAGAAGTCCCAGAATTTTGTCTAGGAATAATCATCTACATAGGTAAATGTTTGTTCCTAGATTCTTTTTTTTTTTTTTTTTCCTTCTGTCTTTCTTTGGTCTTTTTAGGACCACACCTGCAGCCTATGGAGGTTCCCAGGCTAGGGGTCCAATTGGAGCTACAGCTGCCAGCCTATACCACAGCCATAGCAACACAGAATCCAAACCCCGTCTGCAACCTACACCATAGTTCACTGCAATGCCAGATCCTTAACCCACTGAGCGAGGCCAAGGATCAAACCCACAACCTCATGGTTCCTAGTCAGATTTGTTTCTTCTGTGCCATGATGACAACTCCTGTTCCCAGATTCTTAACATGAGATTCTTTTCTTAACACACAAACTGGCTTTATCCTTTTATGATACTCATTTTTTTGAATATTGGCTTTCAGTAAGTATGAAAGGATTTAGGAATACTCTGAAAAGTTTGAATCCCATGAGTTTCAAACCTACTGTGTTGTTGGAGATGCTGTTAAGTGGATCTGGATCATCTAAAGAGGCTCCATATTGACAAGGCTGGAGCCCCTCCAAAAAGGTGCTGCTAGAAATCCAGAATTGCCCCACCTCTGTCTGTTGTCACTGCTGATGCAACCAGCCACTACTTCTCTCTTGGAGCCAGGGGCAGGAAGTTTCTTTTCTTCTTCCTGACTTTTAATCTCCTACAAGTAATGTCCTAATAGAACTCAACAGAAAACTAACTAATAAGGAGCCAAGGAATGTAATTTTCAGAATCCAAGTATAGAATGGAGTAGGGAGGAGTGGGTGTGGAGCTAAGAGACAATAGGTAAATGACCAGTATACCTAACTGAAAGCAAATAACGATGAAATGATAAGTAAACATGTGTATTTATGATGTATCATATTTTTAAATTAAACACACTGTGCTCTGATTTTTGTTTCATTTATTTGACTTCAGTTGTTTTATACTGGTTCATTAAAATAGAATTTCTCTTTCTGTGGTTGTAGGGCATTTCATTCTATGAAATGTGCCGTAATATATTTTATCAGCCCCCTAATTGTAATTATGTACATTTAGGTTATTTCTAGTCTTTTGCAATTATAAATGATGCTTCAGTGAAAATCGTTATATGTATAATTTTGCACACAAGACCATATTTATAGAATAAATTCCTAAAAGAATTGCTACATCAGATAGTATGTGCATTTGTAATTTGTAATTTTCATTTATAAACCATATGGCATGAATTGCCCTTGCCAATATACCTTTCATTCATGATTCATTGTTTGGTTCTGCATTTATGTAGATATGGTGAAAATGCTAGAACGTATGATAGAGGCCCTGCATAATTATAGACCAGGCCCTAAGATGCAGAATATGGCAGTGGGAATTGACCTTAAGATTTGCAAAGTTACAGGAGACTATAGCTTTTGGCTGGAATATTAATGGAAGGAAGGGAGCAGGATGATTAAACAGTGAACAGCCTAAGGAATAGGGAATACACATTGTGGCTGGGTAATGGAAGAAGACAAAATAGAATGAAGAGAGAGGGAACTTGTTTGCCTAGATGCCACTGAAACACCTAAACAAGCCTGGTGTCCATGAAACTCAGTGCAGGATAAAGTGACTCTTCATAAATAGCAGAAGAATTATTTTGAAAATGATTATTGACATTTAGAGATATTTTCTGGCCATTCTTCAGCCTCACCCATCATTAATACATGTTTACTTAAAAAATAAACAACATGTCACTGCTGTGGCTTTGGTTGTACCTGTGGCATGGGTTAGATCCCTGGACCAGAAACTTTTGCATGCTGTGGGCAAGGCCAAAAAAATTAAACTACATATATTAATATGATTTTAAAATGGAAGTCCTCCTTTATGCCTTTTTCCAGAGATAATAGTTTTCAGTTTGGTGTTATTTTTTAAAATATGCATACACCCAAATGCATGCATACGTATTCATGCATTAAAAAAAAAAAAAGGAAAGGTTTACACTATGTGAATTCTTCTCCAGCCTTCCATTGTCTCCAGCTTAAAAAATCGACATAGATGGCCCTTTTTCCGTGTAGGTACATCTTACTCTTCTTAATGATTACACACTGTCCTGTAGTATTTAAGTACCAAAATTTATTTTACATTTGCTATTGGTGAATGTTTTTCTTGTTGTTTCTAATTTTCATTGTTTTTTTGTTTGTTTGTTTGTTTTGCCTTTTCTAGATCTGTTCCCTCGGCATATGGAGGTATGGAGGTTCCTAGGCTAGGGGTCGAATCAGAGCTGTAGCCGCCAGCCTACCCCAGAGTCACAGCATCGCGGGATCCAAGCCACATCTGCAACCTACACCACAGCTCACGGCAACGCCAGATCCTTAACCCACTGAGCAAGGCCAGGGATCGAACCCGCAACCTCATGGTTCCTAGTCGGATTCGTTAACCACTAAGCCGCAATGGGAACTCCTAATTTTCATTGTTTTTGACAGTGCGCCATTGCAATAGTTTTCTATAGTTTAGGGTTTTCCTGAGCATCATTCATGCTTTCTTTAAACAGCTAATATCTAGAGTAGTAATTATTTTGGAGGCAAAAAATATCATTCACTGTGGAATTATATTCCTATGTAGAACCATCTCTTCTTTGCAGATACATAAAACATCAGTTGTTGTTTATAGAATATCTGTGAAAGGATGACTTTTGTGTTAACTTCAGTATGCTGGGCCAAAGTTTTAGCTGTTTCTGCCACGGACTTGCAATGTAAAGTGAAAAAAATGACTTTTATTCATGATATAGTGAAGAACATTTTGAGGATGAAAAAGATGATTTGAACTCAAATGTGAAGCATTTTGAGTTTCTCTAAGGAATAAACTGACATAATACTGGTTAAAATACAAATATGTTACTTTCAGACATCAAGACTCAAATATAAACCATGTAGGTATTGTCCTTGAGTATTTTATCTCCTGAAATAGCTGATGATTGGTTGTGGAAGTTGTGAAAGTGCAGGAGGGAGACTGCTTAGTTGCTGATGTGGTGCAGCAGGACTCATGTTAGACTCTGAGTCTAACCCTACTTCCAGCACAGTCTGGCATTGAGACCTAGTCCTTCTACTTTGACCCTTCTGTAGTCACCTCATATTCTCCTTTTTATTAAAAATAGTACTATTTGCTTTATTTCACAGTCATATTATGTATAGTCAAGATGAACTGAGATGAAATGTAAGGATAGTGCTTTGAAATACTTGCTGTTCATATGCTTAAAACAATTCTAGGGGTTAGGGATATTAGTGTGTCTGGGGCACATCCGTGAGGTCCATTATTATGCTTTCAAGAAGACAACAATTAGTGAAAAAAATGGCAAGAGAAAAGATTGAAAGATACGGGTTTTTGACTAAATTTTAACTTTAGCAGGACATCAGAGTTTTATTTCTCATAAGACTCATTAAGTATCACTCCTTTTTTTTCATGAAGCAAAAAGACAGAATATTGATCAACTGAAATTATCAGATAAAAGGTAGCATAGATATAAAAATTATTGATTGTTACTATTTAGGAGAATTAGAGTTAGGATCTGGCTTATATTTGTATAACATGTTCCGGTTCACTGTTTATACTTAAACTTTATAACTTCAAGTTCATCAATTCCTAGAATTTCACCTTTTAATTCTTTTTGAAAATGGCTATCACAAATTTAATTTTCTAATCTTTAAAAAATTTCTCTTTGTTTTTTGAAAGCACATTACTTGTCTCTGTCAGGGTTCCCCTTGGTTTGTATTTTGTATACCTAAGAACTCTAAAAATGGTGTGGGTTTCAGTGATTTTTAAGCAATCAAGTTTTGCAGCTCTTAGATTTTTTTCTTTCTTTTTTAACATTTAGAGCTACTTTCTGAGTGTTTATTTTAAAACGTTTTTGTTTTTTATCCTTCTGGATTAAGAATTTCTAATTTCTTCAGTAGTAGGTGACAGAAAGGATTCCTTGAATTTTTTTTTTGAAATCTGTTACATTAACAATACTTAACTTCCTAGTATTGTTAAAGCCTTTTTTTCCCCCCTTATTATCTCCACACCAGAGGCATATGGAAGTTCCTAGGCCAAGGGTCAAATTGGAGCTGCAGCTGCAGGCCTACATCACAGCCACAGCAACCGGATCTGAGCCACATCTGTGACCTACACAGCTTGTGGCAACAGCGAATCCTTAATCCACTGAGCAAGGCTAGGGATCAAACTGCATCCTCACGGACACAGTGACAAGGCCTTAACCCACTGAGCCACAATGGGAACTCTGTTAAGGGCTTGTTGATTGGAGTATTGTTAAATAATTTTTAATTATTTAAAAAACTAAGGAACATGCTTATACATAAGGTTTGTTTGTTTTGAAACTGGATCATTTTAGCTAAAATTATAACTAACTTCTTACTGTTTTCCTCCTCTCTTTATCCTCCTTCATTGCTTTGTTTCCCCTCCCCTCCTGTAGCATCTGCCACCTTCTACTTCCAAAATAAATACTTTTTTTTTAGTTTGTTTATGGTCTATCTTTTCTACTAAAATGTAATCTCCCTGAATGCAAAGAGTTTTATCTTTCCAGTTTACTGCTGTCTAGTGTTTAGAAAAGTCATTATATAAATATCCACACAGCTTTCCAGTGTTTAAATTTAGTTTGTAAGGAGCATTTAGTTAGAACTTTTAATTTTCGATAGTATTGATCTTTTTTCCCATATTTATTATAGTGAACACCAACTCATTTGAAATATAAATAATTGGGAAGTTAATATCTCCGTCTTTTAAAAACTCTTATGCAAGATGTATACCTTCTTACTCCTACCCTCTCAAATTAGGAACTTATTTAAAACAATCCTTAAAGTAAAAGTTAGAGTCTGTCATATTAAACCCAGTCTGTTGTAAATTTCAGGGTTAGTGAGGATAATTGATTTTCATATTGGAATTAGTAATGGTGATTTTGATGTATCTTAGGGTCCTGAAATATCTACTGAAAATCTGGCTCAGTGGGAAGCAAATTCAGGAAATTAATGGTGGCATCTTCTCTCAGACTCTCTCATCAACAAATCACGGTGTTAAATGAATACTTGTAAAACTTGAGTAAAGAATAATATGAAAATGATTAAAATCTTATGTATTATCTTAAAATCTTAAATGGGAAAATAATGCTTTGTAATATGTTTGGGAAAAAGTATTTTTAGGAAATTATTTAATATCTTTTTTATTCATTTTAGATAAGATGGGAAAAAAACATCACATTGGGGGAACCACCAGGATTCTTACATTCTTGGTGGTGGTAAGTATCTTTTATTCCATTTTTACTAGATTGATGATGCATTTCAGAAGGCTCGCACTCTGCCTTTGATGGTTTCATGCTTCTCCTTTATTATTTTTCATTTTATGCAATTATTTTCTGAAAAGTAGCACTTAAGAAAATAAAAAACTCAAAACCAGCATTAATATTATTTAACTTAAAGATACTGCTCTTAAGCTAGAATTGTGACCGATGTGTGAAATCTACACTCTAAGTATGGTTCTGTATTTGTCACCTCTGGCTACCATAATAAAATGCCATAGACTCAATGGCTTAAAAACAAATTTTCTCACAATTCTGGAGGCAAGGAGTCCAAGACCAAGCTACCAAGCTTGGTCTATTTCTGATGAGAACTCTGTTCTTGGCTTGTCAATGGCTGCCTTCTTGCTGTGTTCTCATCTAGTGGGGACTGGGGTGGAGGGGAAAGAGAGGGAACATGCACTAACTAGCTAAGTGGCTCTCTGGTGTCTCTTTTATAAGGACACTAATTACATCATGAGGGCATCACCCTTGTGACTTTATCTAAACCTGAGGATACTGAAGGTGGTGGTGGTGAATGTTTGGGAGAGAAAAGAATAGTCCAAAAGAATTTGAGATAATTCTGTATAGACTCAGAGATAGAAACATGTACATAAAGATTGTCAGTCAGTATTAAAGGCCCATTTGATATCAGAATTTATAAATTTTATTGTGGCACCAGTGTGTGCCTTTTCTGCAGCAGCAGTTGTTAGTCTAGATATTTGCGCGGACAAGCTGGGGTTTTCTTCTTCTTCTTCTTTTTTTTTTTTTTTAATTTTTTTCAGTTAGAAGCAATTCCTGCCTAGAATCTTATACACTCATCTCTCAGCATCTTATTTAAAAGAAAAAAACCAAAAGCTCTCTTCTAGTGCTGTGCATGCGGTTTCCTTGATCCGTTACTGAATGCCATCATCTTTTTAATCTCTCTCCTGAAAACATGCTTTACTAGAAGTTCCGTGGTGAATGGAACCACACTTGGTCAGTTGTGGTTGTGGGTTTCCCTTGTTTGTCTCACATACATACATCAGGAACAGGTGCGGTCCTTGGGTTCACAGTTGTTCCTGAATTTGGAACAACGGTTCATTGCAGTTAAGCATTATCATTGTGCTGTTTTCCTGGGGTTACGACTGACCTCTTGTAATGTATATTATTATAAAAGACAGCTTTCCATTTTACATTGTATGTTTATGATATCTAGATCTGGACTGTAAATACTTAACTCTTTGCTAAATGTAATTGTATTTTTGTATCTGTTGACACCCTTACATTTTGTATGTTTCCACTTAGGTCTACAAAGTAGCACGGAAACCACTAAGTCTGTCCCTATTGGATTAATGAGCTACCAAAATGAGGATTTTAAGTTTTCCATTATAAAATTAATTCTATTTCTTGTACTTGTTTCTCTTTTACTCCATTTCTCATGAATTTAACCTAGTCTCATACTATTGGGGTTGATAATAACTCACGGAACACTTAGGCTTTTTGTTTCTGTCAGACTTTAGCTTTTTGGTCCTAGCTATCAGAAAGTGTTGTTCTTAAATCTGCTGTTGCTCTTCCTTTTTCTCTTGCTCTTCGATTCAGGGGAGCTCTTCCTCTGTGGTTTTGACATTTTAAGTAATTTTTGCTTAGCTGGAGATAGCAAAGAAATTGTAAATAATGGGCACAAAAATATTTTTAGGCTATATTTTAATTTAAATCTGTCACATGCAGGAGGTACATTATTTTTAATATTTAAATTTTTCTTCCTTAAAACTACTAATGTACCTTTTGAAAATGCCTACTTTATCGTATAAATCACTGATTCTTAATGATTTTGAAGTTATGGGGTCCTCTGAGAACTAATGAAAAGCCATGGATCCTCTCTTCGAGGAAACTGCCCAGTTCCTAAGCTTTCCTGATCATTTTGTGTAGCCAGCCATGACTGTGGGCTTTAAGCTCAGCAGAGAGGCCTGACATTTTTAAAAAACCGTTTCAGAGGTCCCTTTAATTTTTTTTAATTAAAACTTTATTTTTTAGAGTAGTTTTTAGTAAGTTCACTAATAAAATTGAGAGGGAGGTAGAGATTTCTCATGCATCTCCTGCTTCCACATGTGCAGAGCCTCCCTGCCTGTTATCAATATTCCCCACTAGAGTGGGATATTTGTTATAATGATGAACCTACATTAACATACTGTAATCACCCAAGTCCACAGTTCACAAGACAGTTCATTCTTGGTGTACATTCTGTGGGTTTGAACAAATTTAAAATGACATGTATCCATGACTATAGTATTGTACACGGTATCCTCACTGCCCTAAAAATCTGTGCTCTGCCTCTTCATCCATCTCCACCATCTTCCACCCCTGGTAACCAGATGCTTTTATTACCTCCATAGTTTAATTGGAACCATACATTTTGTGGCCTTTTCACATTGGGCTTTATACATGCATTTAAAGTTTCTCCATGCCTTTTCATGGCTTGATAGCTCATTTATTTTAGTGTTAAATAATATTCCATTGTCTGGATGTACCGTGGTTCAGTTATTCATTTGCCTACTGGAAGTTTGCTTCCAAGTTTGCCAATTATGAATAAAGCTGTTAATAACATCTGTGTGTAGGTTTTTATGTGGTTGTAAATTTTCAGTTCCTTTGAGTAAATACCAAAGAGTGTAATTACTCGATCATATGGTAAAAATATGTGTAGTTTTGTAAGAAACTGCAAAACTGTCTTCAAGAGTGGTTCTATCATTTTGCATTCCCACTAGCACTGAATAAGAGTTTCTGTTGCTTCATATCCTGGCCAACATTTGTTGCTCTACAGCATTCTAGATTTTGGCAGTTCTAATAGGTGTGTAGTGGTATCTTATTGTATTCATTTGCATTTTCCTGACAGCATATGGTGTAGAGCATCTTTTCATATGCTTATTTGTCATCTGTGTATCTTTTTTTGTGAGATTTCTGTTAAGGTCTTTTACCCATTTTTTAAATCAGGTTGTTTACTTATTGTTGAATTGTAAGAGTTCTTTATATATTTTAACATTTCTTTATCAGAAGTGTCTTCTGCATGTATTTTTTCTCAGTCTGTGGCTTGGTCTTCTCATTATCTTGACATTGTCCTTTGCAGAAGTTTTTAATTTTGAAAAAGTCCAATTTAATCAATTATTTCTTTGATGTATCATGCTTTTAATGTTATTTCAAAAAGTCATTGTCATATCCAAGGTTATATAGGTTTTCTCCTAAATTAACTTAACAGGTGTTTTATAGTTTTACATTTTACATCTCCGTTTGTGATCTAATTTAAGTTAATTTTTGTGAAGGATTTCTAGAATCTAGATTCTTTTTTTCTTTTTTCTTTTTTTTGGCATAGGGATGTCCAGCTGTTCCAGTACCATTTGTTGAAAGTACTGTCTTTTCTTCATTGTACTGCCTTTGTTCCTTTGTCAGAGATCAGTTGGCTATATTTACATGGGACTCTTTTCTGGGCTTTCTGTTCTGTTCCATTGATGTGTTGTATGTTCTTTACCAATACCACACTATCTTTATTACTGTAGATTTGTAATAAGTCTTAAAGTTGGGTTGTATCAGTCTTCCATTTTTGTTCTTATTTAATATTGTTTTGGCTATTCTGGGTCTTTTTCCAGTTCCATACAATCAGTTTCTCAATATCTATGAAATAACTTGCTGGTATTTTGATTATAATTGCAGTGAATCTATAGATCAAGTTTGGAAGAAGTGATATCTTGACAATATTGAGGTGCCTGACTTATTTATCCTTAACTTATTTAGAGCTGGGCTTCATAATCTGTTCTCTGGGTTAAGGATTCAGAACTGCCTTTTTTTCATGTTGCCTTTTTTTTTTTTTTTTTAATTTTGACTGGGAAAACTTTTGCTGCCATTGAGGTCCAGATGATAGGATAACCTGGATTCTTTGAGAAGTTACTACCTGCTCATTTGGTTAAGCTAAGGGTCCCTGTTGAATGAACCAGTTGCATTTTTATAGTTTCTTCTCACTTCAGTTTTTCAATAGGATGTTTGCAAGTGGAGTTTTCCTGTTGCTTAAGCGTCTTCACCAAAAATTTACTGTACAAAATTATGCTGTGCCATCAAGGAAATAAGCAGTAGGAGAGATAAACAATTGATATTATAACTGAGGTATGTACTGGCTGTAATAGTGGTAGAGGAGGAATACTCATGTCAGCTTGAGAGAATTAGAAAAAGCTGCATAGGGAAGGTGAAACAGCTGATTTGAACGTTGAGTGAGGGAAGGGTATTTTGGCCAAGGTGTAGTTAGAATGAAATCTCCAAAGGGGTGTTCAAGTGACAGTTCTCTTGGATCAGTTGAATTGTAGCTGCAGCACTATGAAGTAATAGAATATAAGGCTAGAGACAGAAGCAGGAGCCAGATGATGAGTGCATCAAGGATTTTGGATTAAAAACCAAATATTTTAAATAAATACATGACATGATTAGGTCTGTGCTTTTAGACACTTGATGTCAACATAGAGATGGATTGGAAAGGGTTAAGAACATAGGCAGAGTCTGCTAACAGGGCAGTCATTATTGTTCAGTTGAAAGGTGATTAGGTGATGGATCCTAGGTAGTGAACAATTAGTGGGATAGATTGGAGGTGAATGGAGAAGTTCCCATGTTTTAGGTTTCAGTGGTGGGATGAATAGTGACAGCATTGATGGAGTGAAGAAATAGAGAGCAATGGGTTCTGAAGAAAAGACCATGATTTAGCTTAGACAGGTTAAATTTGGAGATGCCTGTATCATATTCAGATAGAGATGCTCTCTATATGAAGTCAGAGATCTGGCTAATAGAATTGGACATGTATGTAGGTTGAGGTGAAAAGAGCAGGACAGTTTGAAGATGTATGAAAGAGCAATACACATGCACAGGAATGCAGAATAAAGTTCAGGAGAGATGAGGGGTAAAGGCCTTGGAGAGGAGGGCATTTTCTCCCTTTGGCATGGGATAGAGGAGTGCATGTGATTCTACTTTCTGGAACTGTTTTTCTCTTGTTTCTGGTATGATTTCCTTTATCACTTCTTATTTCCCTGTTTACACCATTCCCTGTGCTATCATACTTCTTATGCTTCCCTCCCATGTTCCTTACGTTTGCCTTGATTAAATCCCCCTTGAAAATGTTTTCCCTGTTTGTATGCTTTAATAAAAGTTTCCAGCTCTTCCATGAATTTCAGAAATACAAATGCCAAGAAACTTATTTCCTCTGAAATTAATGTCCTTTTCAATTTGCATAGTTTAAAAACAGTTTAATTCCTATTTAAAGTTTTAATGGCAGAAACTGTCTTATTTTAATTTTATTTATAAAACAACTTTTGAAATAAGTTTTGGCTCATATATTTATATCCTGTAATTATATATATAATTATATACATATAATTGCAAAGAAAATAAATAAGATTATTATGAGAATCCAGTTTCTTTCACCTGGCAGTAGGAAGTCAGATGTTGCAGCCTGCTGGCACGCTAATGATTTTAGAATCTAGTGGATGACATCAGGTGCAGCTAAGAATAATGAAACACCCATATGAAACAATAGCATTGGAATTAGTCAACAGGCTTACTAGAATGGTATAATATTTATAATTGGCATACTGGTTCTTACTCATCTTGTATGTCTTGCCTGTTGTAGGCATTGCATAGCTAATTGTTTATTTGAATTTTTAAACAGCAATGGAAGACAGTGTAGGCAACAACTAGGGTAGGAGGAGAAATATAATCACACTGAGAAGGGAAAGAAAAGTGTTAGCAAGACAGAAGGCAAAGGACAGAGGTATTCAGGCTATAGAGAAAAAGTGTAATGTGTCCAGGAGAATAGGAAAGGAGTGTGGATACAGAGGAAGATTTTGTGGGGAGAAGACATTAAAAAACTCATGAAATCTTATGCTAAATACAAAGGCTTAGAAAGGAATTGAGGCAAATTTTACTTAGTTAATAAGAAAACTTAAAAAATGACTATTAAAAATGATAAAAAATAAAAGAAAAAAATTTTTATGACCATAATAACTCTGATACTTTTCTAGAATATTTTTAATACCTTTATACCTCTTTTAATAGTACTTTCATGTAAACTATCTCTTTGTATCTACACAAAAAATCTGTAAGATACATAACAGATAATTTCTCTATTTTACTTAAAAAAACTAAGGAACAGAACTGTGTTCAAAGTCAATCTCAGAGTTGGAATTAAAGTTTTCTATTGTAACTAGTGCTCATCTAAGTAACAGATAATTATTTCTTAAACGAAACAGAATTTAGTAGCCCACTATTAATGACATTAATCCCTTTTTGAGCATTATGAATGGCTAATTCCAGACAATAGATACAAATGTGACTCAGAAAAGTTATCTAAGTCCAGTCTACCTTGAACTATCCATGGATCACCAGCAACTTTATGTAGGGCGAGGAGGTGGTTGCCATAGAATACTCAGAAAATGAGTTGGAGTACAAGCGTCGAAGGTAGGATAACTAAGGGCTTGCTGCCTTATTCAGGGCAAGTATCTATCTACCACACTCTTGTAACAGCTGATGGTGCTCAAACTGCTTGGGCTGTATAAATCGCCCCATACTTGGCATAAGGCATCTTGAAATAAGAAGTTTTAATGACATACTCATATTAGAAGCAAAATAATGTAAGATAAAAAGTTCAGGCCCAGCTCTGCCACTAACTGTGTGACCCTTAGTTTCCTCATCTATAAAATAATAATAAGAGAATTAAACACTGAATAGATGATGCTTAGTATATGATGATTTAGCAAATACTTATTAAATGCAAGCTATTTTGATGATACTTTAAACTATGAATTTGTTGCTAACCCAGGAGTAAGGGAGAATTTTATGAGAGCAGAACAAAATTTAATGTTTGCATTTTAAAAAGTATTAAGCAATGCTAAGGAATAATACAAGTACATATATATGGAAGCTCTAAGGTGATGAGCAAGTACATGTGCATTTCATGTAAAACTCTCATTAGCCTGGCAAATGGATAGTTTTCTTCAATATGGGTTGTAACATTCATTGATAATGTATTTGGAGGCCAGGCAATGAGAAATAACTTCCTTACTCGAACTTATAATGGCATGGCTTGCTCCTCAGGGAAAAAAAAATGTTTTCCTGAGGGTTCTTTTTTGCTTCTTCTTTAATCTTTATTTTCAAAGAGCCCTAAATCTGGCCATTGGTGTGAAGGTTATATAATTCTGTTAGCATCTCACCTTCTGGGACACATCTAGCATGTTTACCCACCCTTGTAGACTTCTCTGACACCCATTTTACTTTGTGTGTTCCCTAAAGATATTGACAGCCTAGCTAAATCACTGTGACGCACATCCTCAGAATAGAAGGGAAAATTTCAGATGAGATCCTCAATTTGGGAATCTTAACGGGTTTTTTGTTTTTTTAATTTAAGTAGAGGAATTATTAATAATCATAGATGATACAAAAACAAGACTTTAATACTTTGCAGGTTTTGCTTCCCTATGTTTAGTTTCTATCTTCTTCATCTATAAAGTGCTGACTTTTCACTCATTTCTGCTTAGGAATTAAGACACTGTAAATCTAAAGCATTATTCATGATGATTAATCTACCACATTTCAAGGATAGTATTTTGGTTTCAAGCTTAATAGATGTAGGGATTAGAGAAATTGAAAAGCTCCTGAGCCTTCAGCATGTCAGGTTATAGAGAGAGGAAGTCTGTCTCTCTTGATTACTATAGCTTTATAATATAGTTTGAAATTGGGAGGTGTGATGCCTCCAGCTTTGTTCTTTCTCAAGATTGCTTCAGCTGTTCAGGATCTTTTGTAGTTCCATACGAATTTTAGGGTTATTTTTCCTGTGAAAAATGCCATAGGAATTTTGATAGTGACTGAATTTAATCTGTAAATTGCCTTGACTAGTGTGGACATTTTAACAATATTAATTCTTTCAATCCATGGCACATAGTATCTTTTTCCTTGTTGATGTCTTCTTCAGTTTCTTTCATCAGTGTCATATGGTTTTCAATGTATGTATAGATCTTTCACCTCCATTGCTCAATATATTCCCAGGTTTTTTCCTTTTTTATGTAATTTTAAGTGGGATTGTATCTTAATTTCTCCTTCTGATAGTTCATTGTTAGTATAGATTCACTAAAACAAAAATCAAAACAGATATTTTGTATATTGATTTTCTTGCAACTTTACTAAATTTATGATTTCTAACAGTTTTTTTTAGTAGCATCTTTAATAATTTGAGTCTTCTCTCTTTTTTCTTAGTCCATTAGCTATAAGTTTGTTGTTTGTTACTCTTTTAAAAACTAAAAGTTAGTCGTAGTTCATTTTATTTTTTTATTCTCTATTTCATCTTTGCTTACTTTGATTTCCACAAATTAGTGAACTTTTCAGTTTCCCTTCTGTTATTGATTTATTTGTAACTTCATCCCATTGTGGTCAGAGAACATACATTGTATGATATCTATCTTTTTAAGTATATTGAGACTTAACTTGTGACCTAATGTATGGTCTATCCTGTAAAATATCCCATGTGCTCTTGAGAAGGACGTTTGTTTTTTGTTGGGTAGAGTGTTCTGTTTGTGTTTCTTAGATCCAGTTGATTTATTGTGCTGTTTAAGCCCTCTGTTTCCTTGCTTGTGTTCTTGCTAGTTGTTGTATCCATTGTTGAGGGTGGAATATTGATGACTCTATTATTATTGAACTATGTTTCTCCCTTGGGTAAATGTCTTTAAGAGAATATATTTCTTTACCTTTATTCAAGGAAATTTTGTGTAGGTACTGTAGGATTGTTAGAAATACCATATATAAACTTATCCTGCTTTAGTGATTTGTTTTATTCATAATCATGTTCTTTTAAATTTTTGACTTCCTATTAAATCCATAGAGAAACTTAAAAACAGAAGTAGAACAATGCTACTATAACTTTTAGGGTATAAACCAATAATAAATTATTATTTTTCATCTTAGTTCATTTTGTAAGACAAACCTTTAAAAGTCATGTGGGAATAATATTTGAGAAAGCTCATGATATTTGCTAGGAAATTAAGGAACAAGAAGAGATTTTAAGGTATTTGTCATAATATTGCATATAATATTCTATGATTAAATACAATTTAAAGACTACCGTTATAAAATTTTGATTTTTAAGGGCCATGAAGTTCCTTAAGAACATGTAAATAAGAATAATTGCAATATATGGTAATTCATAACACTCCTGATCCAGGTGGAAAACTCTTAGCTGTATCCTGTATGTGTATAATTCTTATACTTTTTATCACAAAAAGGTCATAGGGAGACCAACTATAACTTTTATCTGTTTGTACTCTTCTACTATAGAAATTTAAATTTATTTAACTTATTTTTACCTTTATTGTTTTCTTTGTATTCTTGCTTATTGTAGAAATTTAGAAGGAAATAAATGCCAATACTGAATCTTTCATGTTTTTCACCTTTAAGAATAATATTATTTTACTGATTTAGTTATGTTATAAGGCTGACAGAATGTTACATTCTAGATTAGAAGAGAGAGATCCAGTCTAAATAAGACTGCAAGGGTCAAAACAAAGAGACCATTTCAGTATGCCAGTTTTTATTGTACCATTGTTCACTCTGCCCTCGGCCCAATGATCTACCTTAAAAATATGCATACATTTTAAGCTTTTATGAAAGCTGATTGTAGTGTTGATGATATTATTAATAATATGCTTACTATAAGACCCTATGTTTATTTTATATAATTTAATTTTCTCAACAACCCCATTTTATAGAGTAGGAAATTGTTTTCTGTTTAAACAACTTGAGCTAGTAAATGGCAGAGCTGGCTTCTGTCTCAGATGTACCCTATTCCCAAACTTGTGCTATTAACTACTTGATTTAGCCTGCTTTCCAATTCTGTAGAGTGGGAAATGTGTAATAAAAAGTACTTGTTGATCAGTAAAATTGCCTTTCTTACCAGTACTTTCAGCCATTTGCTTTCCTGCTTTTTATTTATTTTTTTTTTCTTTTATTTTTTTTCTTTTATTTTCCCACTGTACAGCAAGGGGATCAAGTTATCCTTACATGTATACATTACATTTTTTTCCCCACCCCTTTTTCTTTTTCTTTCTTTCTTTTTTTTTTTTTTTCATTCTATGTTTTCCTATTTTTTTCTTCTAGGGAATAGAATTTCTTTTTTTTTTTAATATTTTTTTTTATTTTCCCACTGTACAGCAAGGGGGTCAGGTTATCCTTACATGTATACATTACAATTACATTTTTTCCCCCACCCCTTTTTCTGTTGCAACATGAGTATCTAGACATAGTTCTCAATGCTACTCAGCAGGATCTCCTTGTAAATCTATTCTAAGTTGTGTCTGATAACCCTGAGGTCCCAATCCCTCCCTCTTCCATCAGGCAGCCACAAGTCTATTTTCCAAGTCCATGATTTTCTTTTCTGAGGAGATGTTCATTTGTGCTGGATATTAGATTCCAGTTATAAGTGATATCATATGGTATTTGTCTTTGTCTTTCTGGCTCATTTCACTCAGGATGAGATTCTCTAGTTCCATCCATGTTGCTACAAATGGCATTATGTCATTCTTTTTATGGCTGAGTAGTATTCCATTGTGGCTGAGTAGTATTCTGAATCCAATCATCTGTTGATGGACATTTGGGTTGTTTCCATGTCCTGGCTATTGTGAATAGTGCTGCAATGAACATGCGGGTACATGTGTCTCTTTTAAGTAGAGTTTTGTCCGGATAGATGCCCAAGAGTGGGATTGCGGGGTCATATGGAAGTTCTATGTGTAGATTTCTAAGGTACCTCCAAACTGTTCTCCATAGTGGCTGTACCAGTTTACATTCCCACCAACAGTGCAGGAGGGTTCCCTTTTCTCCACAGCCCCTCCAGCACTTGTTGTTTGTGGACTTATTAATGATGGCCATTCTGACTGGTGTGAGGTGGTATCTCATGGTTGTTTTGATTTGCATTTCTCTTATGATCAGCGATGTTGAGCATTTTCTCATGTGTTTGCTGGCCATCTGATTTTTAATGCCTTGTGCATGTACATTTTTAATTTCATTCTATATTTTAAGAAAATACATTGATTTAACAGGTGTTTAGAGTATTGGCCTAGAGATTGGACAACAAATTATCTTGAAAAAAATTCATTACACTTTTAAGAATAAAGTGTTACTACTTTATTATTTTGTGATTATATTAGTATGTTTTAAAAACTTTATTCTTAATGGGAAAGTTGTGAAAGTATTATAATTATTTCAATCATGTGTTTAAGTCATGTAAATAGGCAATTAAGAATGACAGTCTTAATTTTTTTAATTATATTTTTATTTTAGAAAAATCTAATTAGCATTTCTGAACGATGGCTAATTTATACCCTATTATTGCTTGAAGAGCTTTGCCTGAATTTAAGTCTTTCAAATAAATATTTGTCCTGAAGTAGAAGACATATTTTGTGTTAGGAATATTTGTCTTCTATTTTTAGAATTATAATATCTCATTTGGCATTAAATGTTTTTCTTAATGTTACCATAATTACTCTTTTAGTGTCTTTTGGGATCTCTACTGTGCAGCTCCAGAAAGACGGGAAACATGTGAACATTCAAGTGAAGCAAAAGCCTTCCATGATTATGTAAGTTACTATATAATTTTTCTAGGTTATATTGTCAGTTTTCTTTTTGATTACTGTTGTTGGAAAATGCATTGGACCATCCATTTTTTTCCTTTGGTACTTAAGAAATTACTCTTTTCTCCCTTGGAAAATAGGTTCATAACTTTAAAAGTGAAATACAAATGGTGTGTGAATCTTAGGATAAGAGAGTAGTCCTGACTCCAAGCTATGAAAGGTATTTCTTAATCGTTAAGGATGCTGTGTTTGTGAAATTTCAGATATAAAAATTAAATAGTAATTATTTATTCCGTAAGAGTCATCATAAGAATTCTATAAATGAAAAGCTCCTCTTCTTCGTATACTATTTTTAAAATATATAGAAATACTACATTATTCTCTTTTTGCCACTTTTAGTTACACATCTTAAGGCTAAATATCCCCTTCACTGAATTCAGTTCCATAAGTAAATTTATTGTGAATTAAAGGAAATTCAAAGTAAGAGAGCCAAAGATTCTGTGCAAAACTGAAAATGGGAATTAAAAATATTTTTTAAGGAAGAGAAGTAGACTGTTCTTGGCTAGGTGATATATATTGAGTATTTCTTTAGAAGAATTGCAAATACCATTTTAGAGAGTTGATGGTATCAGAAAGTTAAACTGAGAAAAAGAAAAGGAAAAGAAAGGTTGGGGGTAGATTTTCTTTTGGGCAAAATGGCATTTAAGAATGCGCTTATATTGAAAAGCAGCTGGGAAAACAGTATGGTTGCAGAACTGACCATAAAAGACTTACAGATTGAGTTTGGCATGGAGGAAAAGCAGTTTCCTTGGTTTGGAGGAAGAGGAATTGTGCCTGGAGCCTGAGGAAATACCTGATAGTAAGTACCTAAAACTTCACCAGAGGATTACATGTTTAGTTGGTAGAAGGGAGGTATCATTCTGTATAATAGCTTTAAAAAACAGAACCAGGGCTCAAAAGGGAAAAAGAACGTGTTCTTCCAAAAGAAATCCTTTAGCCTTAGAAGTAGGTAGAAGAATTAGCTAGAAGAATTATCACCCCAAGCGTAGCACAAGGAAGAGTGCAGACTTAAGAGAAGTGAAAATCTTGGGCATCTGGCAGGGATTGTGTAAATACTTTAAATGTGTACTAAACTGATTAAAGCAAGACTGCTTGTGATTACTTCATTGGATATTGATTGTTCTCATAAAGCTTGCTGTGTACTAAACAGTAGCTCTTGGGGACAAGGTGAGTGAGAGGGATGCTACTGCCTATAAAGAAAAAGTACAGAAGAGGCAGACAAGTCAGGGCCCAGGACATAGTATTTATTTGAACAATCTAGTTTTCCTTTTTCAGCCTTGGGTGATAGCTGTAAAGTAAATCAGAGAACCAGTCACAAAGAGTGTGAAGATTCTGGCTAGAGTGAGATACCCCATCTCATCTATTACATCAAGAAAGACAAGCCTAGTTTTGATCTGTCAGTCATAGGAAAAGTTTTTTAAATAACCACTAATTTTGACAACTAGATGGCATTAGATAGTACCAGTGTTCTCCTGTAAAGAACATAAAATATTTGTGGATCTACATCTTAAGAAATTATTCATGTAAGTGCTTTTTCAAAATTCCATTGTATAGAAAGGTACAGCCTACTGTTCACCTAGGGAGATATTATAGGGAACATGGAACTAATTTAGTACCTCCTTCTTAGAGGTATTAGATAAAACATCATTGTCATAACCATCATCATCATCATCATTTTGCATTCATAAGGCATTTTCAGTATTTTAGAGAATGCTCATATTTATTAGGTTTAGAAACCCACTTAAATATTTCAAAGTTTCTGAAAATGAGAAAATGAGCATTGACCAGATGTAGGAATAAAATTAGAGTAGATTTTATCAGAAGAATAACCCTTCACCATATAATATGGTCCTAAGAAAATGTAGTTTAGAAAAAATTTAAGTATTTGGATTTTAAAATTTGTTATGAATTAGCACATATTTTATCAGATGTTTCAAATTTTTATCTTAAATATTAGTTTTAAGAGATTTGGGAGTTCCCGTCGTGGCTCAGCAAAAACAAATCTGACCAGCATTCATGAGGACACAGGTTTGATCCCTGGCCTCGCTTAGTGGATTAAGGATCTGGCATTTCCATGAGCTGTAGTGTAGGTTACAAATGTGGCTCAGATCTGGCATTGATATGGCTGTGGTGTAGGTCAGCAGCTACAGCTCCAATTCGACCTCTAGCCTGGAAACCTCCATATGCTGTGAGTACGGCCTTAAAAAGACAAAAAAAAAAAAAAAAAAAAGATTTGATTTCTTAGACAGCATTTTTATTATACCGTATAAATAAGCCAATTTATTATTTTTTATTTGGTAACACATTTTTTAAAATGAAAGTTGCTGGAAAGATGAAGTTTGACTTACATAATTTTGTATAGCATTTGGAATTTTAGAAATATGTATATTTTCTTTAGCACACCTCTGTGGTAATTAATTTTCATGGGTAGGATTTCTTGAACTTCTGATAATAGGCAGTTTATGAAAATGATCAACATAGTTCATGTTTAATGTGTAGATTTAGAAGTTTGAAAGACTCAGGGAAGAAAATAGGAAACAGGAACAAACAATAAGATTTTGGTACATTTCTGTCCTCTTCTTTGTTAATGTTAGTCAACTAGGAGCCATTTCTAAAATAGTGATTAATATATGTACCTACTGAATTTCAAGTTAGTTCTTAAGGAAGCATTATGAAAAATACTTTATTAGCTGCATCTTTAGAATAAAGAATATTTGCATATATAAATTCTAATATGTTTAAAAAATCATCTTACTATTTTATAGTCTTCATTTCCCTATGAGATTGAATGAAATGAAAGATAAACTAATTTTTTAAAATAAATAGTAGAGGCATAGGAGATAAATAATGAATAATCCTTTTAATTAAAGATCGGGCTAGAAGTTCCCATGTAGCCCAGCGGAAACTAATCCAGCTAGTATCCATGCGGGTGCAGGGTTTGATCCCTGGCCTCGCTCAGTGGGTCAGGGATCTGGCGTTGCTGCAGCTGTGATATAGGTCACAGATGTGGCTCTGATCCTGCATTGCTGTGGCTGTGGCTCTGGTCATCAGCTGTAGCTCCAGTTCGACCCCTAGCCTAGGAACTTCCATGTCATGCGTGCGGCCTTAAAAAGCCAAAATAAAAAAAATCAGGCTAAAATGTTAAAATAGATAATCTTTTGATAATAGGATTATGAATGATTTTTATTTTTCTCTATATTGTATTTTCCAAATATCTATAGTTAATTTTATAATCAACAAGTTACTTTTTTTATTTTTTGTCTTTTTAGGGCCACACCCGCGGCATATGGAGGTTCCCAGGCTAAGGGTCGAATTGGAGCTGTAGCTGCTGGCCTATGCCACAGCCACAGCAATGCCAGATCTGAGCCACGTCTGTGACCTACACACAACTCATGGCAACTCCGGATCCTTAACCCACTGAGCAAGGCCAGGGATTGAACCTGAATCCTCATGGATGCTAGTCAGATTCATTTCCACTGAGTCATGATGGGAATGCCAGCAAAGTTACTTTAAAGCAGATTAAATTTCTTCTTATTGTAAATTCTAATATTTCTTCTAAGATTAGAAAATAAAAAACTTGGTAAAATAAAATTTAAATTTGAGGTGGTCATATGATTCGATATCACCATGTTATATTCATAGGCATATTTAACATTTGTCATGAAAGTTTTGTTTTGTTTTGTTTTGTTTTTTTAGTAGATACACATATTGAAAGAGATATCTATAAACTGTATATGTGCAATTTTGAACCATCTATAATTTCCACTAATTCCTTTTGGTAGTAATTACCCAGAAACATTTTTGGCTTTTGGTTTAAAACATTACTGGTTTGTTTTCTAACCATTGCCTCTTTGAAATGTGGATTTTTGTCACTGTATTATACTGCCAAATCATTATAGATACAATGTGAATATCCTCTTCTTCTTCAAAAAAATCACCCTCTTGATACTTATTGTGAGAAAAAGAAAAAAAGAGAAAATACTTATAATAATCAATTTAAAATGTAAATTGATCCTCTGACATTTATATTTTAAAATATATTAACTATTTAGCATCTGTATGCAGTACCAAATGTAAAATAATTACACATCTAGAAATTAGCAGTTAATAGTGTGTAGAGATGCACTTTTGGATGACAAAGCTATTAAAAAAAATACAAGGAAATGATTACTGTACATGTCAGGATAATGGTTTCTTATGAGAGGAAGGAAGAGGTTATGATTGGGAGGGGCTTATGGCCAGGGCTTCTGAGGTGGTTGGCAAAGTTCTATTTTTCCTGACCACAGTGGTGGTTACTTTATAATAACCGTATGTTTGCTTTATAAAATTTCATAATCAAATTTATTTTGTATGGCTTTCTATATTTGTTTTCTATTTGAACATAACAAGATTCGAAAACAGCTAACTTTAGAAAAAGAATACGCACAGTCAGTTGTTTCTAATGTGTTTCCAGGCATTGCTATTGTTCATACTTGAGAACTGATGGCAGAAAATCTAGGGGTGGATTCCAGACAAATTTGTGTTTGTTTCTTCTCTGCTATGACAGATTGATTCTATGAATTATGTTTACCTGTTGATTTTCTAGAGGGGAGTAGAGAATAACATCAGAAATGTTGGAGGAAAATTTAATAATTAGGAATTTGTCTTCCAAGAGAAGAAAAAGATTTTATTATAAGGTAATGATTTTGCCACATGGATGGGAGATATCTAGCTTGGCTGTTATTTTTATCCTGAGTGAAAACCAGGTTTGTCTAAGCTACAGTCGAATTATTATTACATATTACAATATTATCATTAAAAGTAAAGCATCATTTCAAGTGATTAGAAATAATGCCTACTAACTTCTGAAGTTTATTGGACTAGCTATCTTTTCCTTCCCATTAGTATGTTTTATTTTACTCTGAAATTACAGGCAGTGCTATTATGTGGAGCCAATTAATGTTTACTAGATTTTTTTCTGCTACAGCTTAACATGAAGTAGTTCTATTTAATAATTTACTTCTGTTTCATTATGTCTAAAATATTTAGCAAAAATATCAATACATACTACTGAACTTTTAAAAAAAACACATACAGTGATTATAATTTTAGTTCTCTAGTATGAATAGAAGAGTCCTTAATTGTCCTAAAGCAAACATAGAGCCAAAATATATTATTGCTTTAGTGTGATGGTAATGAAATCACATTATTATACTGAACTCTTTGAGAGCAGAGAAAATTAGACCCATTCTTCCCCAGGGTCTGTCAAATAATAGATGTTCAATAAATATTAACAGAATGAAGTAGTCTGTTAGTTGGGAGACTGGAAATGTTTCAGATCATTCAAATGATCAAGTAAAGTGATAGGCTTGAATCATAATTGTTGATAACACATGGCTGGTTTTTTTATTCTTGCCTAAGAGAGTGTTTGTAATACCTAGAAAGGATTATGTTACAGGTTTGTAGTAACGAGATACTTTTTAAAAAGTGATAAACTCACATATTATGTAAATAAAATAATAGAAGAGTGTTTCACTCATGCTTCATTAAGATTTTTTACAGATAATTACATATTGTTTAGGAAAATACTCATGTAGAAACTACTGCATAGAGTAGGTATGTTCTTTGCCATGATCCTGTTACATTGTATACCTACTTGTATATAGACAATGTATATTAGATCCTTGTATATTAGATTTTTGTAATAAGATGTTTTCTCTAATAACTTGTTAGCTTTCTCAGGGAATAGACTTTGTCTTATTTATCTTTTATAGTTTCTTTACCAGGCAGGGTGCCTGACATGAGATGTTCAAATCATGTTGTGTGTTTATATAAATGAATTATTATACAAAGTATTATCTAATAAGTACTTATCATTTCTTATTTTAATATAACATAATACATTAAATATATAATATAAATATAAATATATTTAATATAATCATATTTAAATAATTATATATTTTAATATAATTGAATATGTAGTTGCAGGAGGGTCATTTAATACTACTTTTATTCACTTTGTATTTCAAGACAAATTTAGATAAGACAGCAACTTAGAAAGACATAAGTGACTCAGAGCAGACATAAGTGACTCAGAGCAGGTAGCAGAGGCTTTCTATCTTGAGGAAAGCATGGCACTGGGAAGTGTAGTGGTGAACAGAATAAATATAGTCCCTATGCTCATGGGCTTTTCTAGCAAAAGAGACCTTTCCTCAAGAAGTTTGAAGTATAAAACGGTGAAATACATGTAGAGATACAGTATAGCATTGTATTTCTATACCAGTCAAAATTTATAGATATGTAAGAATATGGAGAGAAATAGGTAAGAATATGGAAATTATACCTAGCTTCTAACATATATTTAGTTTTTGGCCTACAGTAATCATAATTAATAAATGCCTAAATGAATGGTTTCATATTGGGCCATAATTCTCCTAAACAGTCCGTGTAAACTAGAGGTCTTACTAGGCTAGGAACAAATAAAGTTACATTTAAAGTCCATTAAGATGATAAAAACTGTCATTGGTATTTATTAACATTTGTCAGTCAGTACTATATAGGCTGCTGTTCAGCTCAAAAGGTAGAACAGACAGTTGGCTCTCCGTATCTGCAGGTTCCACTATGCTGACTGTGCTATGGCATTTTATGTGAGGCACTCAAGCATTTGCAGGGATCCTAGAACTACCCTCCTGTGGATACCTAGAGATTACTGTAGTGAGATTCATTTTTTGCGTTTTTTTTTTTTTTTCCTCATGTTTTTAGGGATGCACCCGCAGGATATGGACGTTCCCAGGCTAGGGGTCAAATCAGAGCTGAAGCTGCCAGTCTATGTCACAGCCACAGCAATGCCAGATCCGAGCTGCATCTGTGACAGAGCTTGTGGAAACGCCGATCCTTAACCCACTGAGCGAGGCCAGGGATTGAACCCACGTCTTCATGGATACTAGTCGTGTTCATTACTGCTGTGCCACAACGGGAACTCCCATTTTTCGTTGTCGTTTTATCTGCCATAGTATTTCTACCATTGTTTTCATTTCCTGTAGGATCCAGTTTAAATTTTTTTTGCCATGTAAATAAATGGTATAAACCACCTTATATTCTTCATAGCATAAAGTAAGTTGTTTATTTTGTTTGTTTTTGTGCAAGCTCTGTTGAAGAGTACGTTCACTACTTTAACCTGTGAGGTGTGTGTCTCTATTACCAGCTGTCCTTGGGCCTAGGATTGCTTCTGGGTGGCATCTAAGTATTGCTAAAAACTATCAGCTATTTTCCATATTCCTTTTGATCCTGAGATTTCCTGCAGGCAAATATGTTATTTCAGCCATTTTTATGGGAAATGTGAATAAAGGGAGATAATGAAGGAAACTATAAAGCATCATGGAAGAATTCTGCTTTACTTAAAAATCTTTTGCACTCATTTACTGCATTATCTAGACATTATGAAATTCTCAGAAAAATAAATGAAAGATGTAATATGGTAAAGAGATAAACAGAATAGAGATGACTTTATAGTTTGTTTCATTGTGAAAAATAATACATTTTTTCAAAGTATGTATTTTCAAGGAACTTCATCTTAAGCCTCTTCCCTTTACTAATATATTCATTTTTATTAAAGTCTAATCTGGTGAATGTGGAAAGATGAATATAGAAAGGCTTTAATTTTTTTGATGCAGATGTTGCATTGCTGTGGTTATGTTGCCAATATCATCATAATATAAACAAGAGAAATATGATACTCCTTCAAAAAGAGCATGCATTTCTAACTTTCTATTAGAGATAATGAAATTTCTAAATTTAAGTTATTCTGGAGATTTTTTAAATCTGTCTGATGTTGAAACAATGTAAGGTGTGTTTAAGAAATGGTAAGCAGAGCTATTTGACCAGAGTAGAAAAATCAAACAAAGGATCAGTACTTAGCTATCAAATGGCAGCATTTTAAAACTGTAAGGAAATTATGAGATCATCCTTTTGAGTGGTTTCAAGCTGCATTCCCTCGACTCTTGAGGTATAGTAGAAGAGCTATCAATGGTTCCTAGGAGTGAGACAGGAGAGAATCTTACCAGAAGGCTATTGACCTCCTTCTGTTTTAAATAAAGCACTCAGTTTTCACCCTTTCCCAGTTCCTATTTTCTCTTTCTAATTAAATGGAATCTCTATTTAACTAGTTACCTATGCCATAAATGAGTCTTTTTTCAATCTTCTTTGTTTTTTCTCCTTCATCTCCAACTGATCATCAAAACCAGTCAATTCCAGTGCCTAAACAGTTCTTACACATGTCTTCTCTCTAATCCCATTGCAGATACCTTAGTTCAGGTCTTCATCATATTCCAACAGCAGTACAACAGCTGTTTCTGCATCTGTCTCCCTTCTACACTCACGGGGTTCAAAAACTCTCCCCCAAAGATTCTTGGTAAAACTCTTAAATAAGCAACGTTTCCCCCCATCTCTTTTGCATATTTACAGTTTCAGGATCCATAAAAATCCAAAAACTTTTAAAAACTTTGAAAACTGCTTATTTGGTCTGACCTAGTTATTTTTCTAGATAATAAACTTGGTGCCTAGAGATGTAAAGGATATGATATGCCATTGTTTAAGAATTGAGTGAGGTTTAGCCAAGAAAACTTAGGTTTTCCAAATTTTCACTGAGTAATTTTTCAACTATCCTGGATGAATGTTTTGTTCTGTCTGCGATCAAGAGGCATTTTAAAGCATATTCAAAAAATAGTAGATTTGTATTTTGGGACAGTTAACCTGAGGACACTATGTAAGAATAAGTGAAGGAAGGGTGAAAGGCAAAGACCGTGAAGAAGCGATCCTAATAATCTTAGCTGCAAAGCCTTTGAATTAAGGTGGCGGCATATGAAATGGGAAGTCAGAAATGAAAACAAAGTATTAAAAAAGAGCGGCTAGTTAAGTATTTCTCAATACTTAATACTTCTCAATACTCAGAAAGAGAGAAAATGTTAAAATAATTTGCAATTCACGTGACTCAAGACCTGTGATATTGTTAAGCAGAAATCTGAAATTTTGAAGGAAGAAAGGTTCCCCTATAAAAAATGAGTTCAGTGAATTAAGGAATAAGAGTAAAGTAAGAATAGAGGCCTAGAGATAAAAATTTGGAAAGAAAAACCCTTAAGGGTGATAGGGAGGAAGGGGCTAGCATTAAGACGGTGGGCGGGGGGGGGGGGGGAAATACAGCACAGTGTGAGGTAAGTACGTAACACACTAGCTAGAGCTTAGATGGTGTGACGGGTGTATTCTACCACCCAGTAAATTTACTGAATCTGTTCACTATTTCTGGATGCATTCCAATATGAATTCTGTATCCTAGGGCCACTAATAAAATGTGTTTGGTGTTAAGGTACTATCTTGAGTTCCTAAGATATTCAAAAGCTGTTTATGGTTTTTGAAGCAAGACTTGAGACTCAAACTGTCAATGCCTGGGTGATTTCTATAGGCCACAATTTCATTTTAGAAAGCAGTCATGTGTTGTTGAGAGGAGAGAGTAGATTTAAATTTGGAGGAAAACTAAATGGACTTAAATGATCCATGGCTTCTTCAGAAGTTTCTGAAACTTAGATTAATAGCTAGAGAAATCTCAATGTATTAGCCTTTCTTCTTCGTTGCAGCTTTGTTTTAGCCAACATGTATTGACTTGCCTGGTAAATAAAGAGCAGTGTAAAAATTCTCATACCTTAGGGGAGTAAACATATGGGAAAACTATAAAAAATGCATTCAATTTGGCAGTGTAATGGCTGGTACTTAATTAGTTCTCAGTATTTGATGAAAGGATGTATTCTTCAGGTATGCTCTTCCTCCCTTCCTCCCTCCCTTCTGCCTCTCTTTCTTTTTCTTTCTTTCTTTCTTTCTTTCTCTCTTTCTTTCTTTCTCTCTCTCTCCTCCCTCCCTCCCTTCCTTCCTTCTTTCCTTTCTTTCTTCTTTTTATAGCTACACCTGGGGCATCTGGAAGTTCCTGGCCTAGGAGTCAAATCAGAGCTGTAGATACTGGCCTATACCACAGCAGCAGCAACACCACATCCACGCCACATCTGTGACCTGTGCTGCTGCTTGCAGCAGCACCAGATCTTTAACCCACAGAGTGAGGCCAAACCTGCACCCTCATGGACACCATGTGGCGTTCTTTACCCACCAAGCCACAGTGGGAATGGCAGGCATGGTATTTCTAAACTAAGTGCCCCCACTTCCATGGGAACATTGTATTACTGCTCTCATGAGATCCATTCAGTATTTCTTTTTCTAGCTTTCCTTTAATAATTACTTTATCCTGTTTATCACCTTGCCTTATCCCTCTACCTGATCATCATCCTTTCTTTCTCAGCCCTAAGAGAGATGCAAAAAGAGAAAATTAAGAAAAACATTTTGAAACTGAAGTTATAATTTTTATTATGGACAGAAGCCCAAATGCATAAAGAAAATAGAATATCTTTAGATATCACAATGCCTTCTGTATTGTTTACAATAGTGTATCTTAATTTAATGTGCATTAGAAACTGTGGGCATAATTTCCAAATACATTTTTTATTGACACCAAGCCTCATAACCAGGACAATAACTTCCTTTTTACTCTAACCTGGAATATCTTTGTGGAAGAACATTGGGAACTTGCTCTAAGTTAAATCTGCAGACTTATTCCATTACAGGCCTACATACCCTTCTATCTTTTCCACACCTTGAGTATAACATTTGATCTTTTCTTCCCATTTTCCTTTGTCAACTTCTTTTTCCCACAGTGCCTACTCCTTTATGTCCAGAATTTTCATTTCATTCACTGCAGAGACATATAGGAGGAAACAAAACAAACTCTGGGGAATTTTGAGAGAATTGGGAATCTCAAGATTTTATGTTTGCAATATAAATGGAACTGACCTGGTTTTATCTCCATGCCCACATTTCTGAGTATTTATTATTTTTATATTTATTTGTTTGAGGCCTTGTGTGGGCATCGTATGTCTCTTATTTGGGAATTATTATTCTACTCTCTTGACTGGATGAGGGCTCAAGCTTCTTTAAGTTCAGACCAAGAAAGGATTGAGATGGCCCCACTGATTGGTGCTTTAGAACTTGTGGTATCCTTGGAAACCTCTCACTTTTTTTTTTTTTCTATTATAGTTGATTTACTATGTTCTCTCAGTTTCTGCTGTATAGCAAAGTGACCAGCCATACATATATATGTGTATATTCTTTTTCTCACATTATTCTCTATCATGTTCCCGTACAAGGAATTGGATATATTTCCCTGTGCCATACAGCAGCATCCTATTGTTTATCCACTCCAAATGTTATAGTTTGCATCTGCTAATCCCTAACTCCCAGTCCATCCTGCTCCCTCTCCCTCCCCCTTGGCAACCACAAGTCTCTTCTCTGTTCTTGATCTGTTCCTGTTTTGTAGATAGATCATTTGTATTGTATTTTTGACTCCACATATAAACGATACCACATATGGTGTCTTTCTCTTTCTGACTGACTTTACTCAGTATGAGAATCTCTAGTTCCATCCTTATTGCTGCAAATGACATTATCTTGTTCTTTATATGGCTGAATAATATTCCATTGTGTCTATGTACATCTTCTTAATCCATTCATCTGTCAGTGGACATTGAGGTTGTTTCTATGTCTTTGCTATTGTGAATAGCGCTTCACTGAATATAGGGGGGGCATCTATCTTTTTCAATTAAAGTTTTGTCCAGATATATGTCCAGAAGTGGGATTGCTGGATCACATGGTAGTTCTGTTTTTAGTTTTCTGAGATATTTCCATACTGTTTTCCATAGTAGTTGTACCAATTTACATTCCCACCAACAGTGAAGGAAGGTTCCCTTTTTTCACATCATCTCCAGCATTTGTTGTTTGTTGATTTATTAATTATGGCCACTCTAATTGCTGCAAGTGGTACCTCATTGTAGTTTTGACTTGCATTTCTCTGATAATTAGTGATGTTGAGCATTTTTTTCATGTGCCTGCTGGCCATCTGTATGTCCTCTTTGGAGAAATGTCTATTTAGGTCTTCTGCTCATTTATCAATTGGGTTGGTTTTTTTGTTGTTGAGTTATATGAGTTGTTTGTATGTTTTGGAGATTAAACCTTTGTCGGTTGAATTGTTTGCAAAGATTTTCTCCCATTCTGTAAGTTGTCTTTTCATTTTTTCATGGTTTCTGTTGTTGTGTAGAAGCTTTCGAGTTTAATTAGGTCCCATTGGTTTATTTGTGTCTTTATTATTCTAGGAGAAGGGTCCAACAAGATGTTGCTGTGATTTATGTCAAAGAGTGTCCTGCCTGGGCACTCTAGGAGTTTTAGAGTATCTGGCCTTAGATTTAGGTCTTTAATCCATTTTGAGTTTATTTTTGTGTGTGGGGTTAAAGACCATAAAGACAGGAAACTGTCTTTCCTCCACTGTATTTTCTTGCCTCATTTGTCATCGATTAGTTGACCATAGGTGCTTGGTTTATTTCTGGGCTTTTTATGCATTGATCTATATTTCTGTTTTGTGCCAGTACTGTAATGTTTCGATGACTGTAGCTTTGTAGTAGAGTCTGAAGTCAGGGGGCCTAATTCCTCCAGTTCCATTTTATTTTTTTTAATTTTTTTTTCTCTCTCCAATATTGCTTTGGCTATTTGAGGTCTTAAATGTTTCCATACAAATTTTAAAATATTTTATTCTATTTATATAAAGAATGGCATTGGTAATTTGATAGGGATTGCATTGAATCTGTAGATTGCCTTAGGTAGTGTTGTCATTTTGACTATACTGATTCTTCCAATCCAAGAGCATGGTATATCTTTCCATCCACGTGTCTTCTTTGATTTCTTTCATCAGTGTCTTATAGTTTTCAGCATACAGGTCTTTTGTCTCTAAATAGGTTTATTCCTAGGCATGTTATTCTTTTTGATGAAATGGGATGGTTTCCCTAATTTCTCTTTCTGAATGATCTTTCATTATTAGTATGTAGAAATGCAGTCAATTTCTGTGTATTAATTTTGTATCCAATGACTACCAAATTCATTGATGAGCTTTAATAGTTTTCTGGTAGTGTTTTTAGGATTTTCTAGGTATGGTATCATGTCATCTGCAAACAGTGATAATATTACTTCTTCTCGTCCAATTTGGAATCCTTTTCTTTCTTTTCCTTCTCTGATTGCCATGGCTAGGACTTCCAAAACTATGTTGAATAACACTGGTGAAAGTGGACATCCTTGTGTTGTTCCTGATCTTAGTGGAAATGTTTTCACTTTTTCACCATTGAGAATGGTGTTAGGTGTGAGTTTGTCATAAACAGTGTTTATTATATTCAGGTAGTTCCCCTCTGTGCCCCTCTCTGGATAGTTTTTGTCAGGAATGGGTGTTGAATTTGTCAAAAGCTTTTTCTGCATCTATTGAAATGATCATATAGTTTTTATTTTTCATTTTGTTGATGCAGTGTATCACATTGATAGATTGGCAGATATTGAAGAATCTTTGCAACCCTGGGATAAATCCTACTTGATCATGGTGTATGATCTTTTTAATATACATTTGTATGTGGTTTGCTAATGTTTTGTTGAGGATTTTTGCATCTATGTTCATCAGTGATGTTGGCCTGTAATTTTCTTTTTTTGTGGTATCTTTCTCTGGTTTTGGTGTAAGGGTGGTGTTGGCTTCATAGAATGAGCTTGGGAGTGTCCCTTCCTCTGCAATTTTTTGGAAAAGTTTCAGAAGAGATGTTAACTCTTCTCTGAATGTTTGGTAGAACTTAGCTGAGAAGCCATCAGGTCCTGGACTTTTGGTTTTTGGAATTTTTTAAGTCACATTTTCAATTTCAGTGCTTATGATTGGTTTGTTTTATCTTCTATTTCTTCCTGGTCCAGTCTTGGTAGGTTGTACCTTTGTAAGAATCTGTCCATTTCTACTAGATTGTCCATTTTATTAGCATACAGTTGCTCATAGTAGTCTCTCATGATCCTTTGTATTTCTGTAGTGTCGGTTGTAACCTTTCCTTTTTCATTTCTAATTTTAATGATTTGAACCCTCTTTCTTTTTTTCTTGATGAGTCTGGCTAAAGGTGTATCAATTTTGTTGATCTTTTCAAACAAACTTTTGGTTTCATTGATATTCTCAATTGTTTTCTTTGTTATCTATGTTATTAGTTTCCACTCTAATCTTTATGATCTCTTTCCTCCTACTAAATTTGGACTTTGTCTGTTCTTCCTTCTCTAGATGTTTAAGTTGTAAGGTTAGGTTGTTTGAGTTTTTTCTTCTTTCCTGAGATATGATTGTATTGCTATAAACTTCCCTCTCATAATTGCTTTTGCTGTGTCCCATAGGTTTTGGATTGTTGTATCTTAATTGTCATTTGTCTCTAAATATCTTTTAATTTCCTCTTTGAGTTCTTCAGTGATCCATTGGTTGTTTAGTAGCATATTGTTTAGCTTCCAGGAGTTTGTGTTTTTTGCTATTTTTTCCTTGTAGTTGATTCTAGTCTCATAGCATTGTGATCAGAGAAAATGCTTGAAGTAATTTCAGTTTTTTTAAAATTAACAAGGCTTGAACTGTGGCCCAAGATGTGATCTAGCCCAGAGAATGTTCCGTGTACACTTGAGAAGAAAGTATATTCTGCTGCTTTGGGGTGAAAAGTTCTATAGGTATCAGTTAAATCTGTTTGGTCTAATATATCATTTAAGGCCTGTATTTCCTTGGTGATTTTATATCTGAATGATCTGTCTATTGCTGTAAGTGGGGTGTTAAAGTCCCCTACTATTATTGTGTTACTGTCAGTTTCTCTTTTTATGGCTCTTGGTAGTCGCTTTGTATATTGGGGTGCTCCTATGTTGGATGCACACATATTTACAATTGCTATTTCTTCTTCTTGGATTGATTCTTTAATCACTATGTAGTATCCTTCTTTGTCTCCTGTGACCTTCTTATTTTAAAATCTATTTTGTCTGATATGAGTATTGCTACTCCTGCTTTTCTGTAGTTTCTATTTGCATGTAATATTTTCCTCTACCCCCTCACTTTAAGTCTGTGTGTGTCCTTAGATCTGAAGTGGATCTCTTGTAGGCAGCATATACATGGGTCTTGTTTTTGAGTCCATTCAGTCAGTCTGTATCATTTAGTTGGAGCATTTAATCCATTTATATTCAATGTAATTATGGATATGTATGTACTTATTGTCATTTACTTAATTTTTTGGATTGCTATTTTGGGTCTTTTTTCTTTCCTTCCTCTTTTTGTTGCCTTCTTTTGTGATTTACTGACCATCTTTAGTGTTATGTTTTGCTTGCTTTTTCTTTTTTATGTGTGTGACCATTATAGTTATTTGATTTGTGGCCCCATTGTATTTTGATATAGCCATCTATAAATATGTGCAGAATTGTTTCTGCTTGCTGGTCTCTTAATTTCAAATGCATTTTCAATGTTCTGCATTTGTCTTCTCCTCTCTTCCTCAAAGGTTCTCCTTCGGGCTCTTCAGCTGCCTTTTATTTTTATTTATTTATTTTTTCAGCTGCCTTTTAATGCTTAGTTTTCCATCAGCTTGTCAACTTGTGGGACTTCCAGGTGAATTCTAACTTTGAAGGAAGGAAGCTAAGCTTGTGTTTTCTTAACAAATGTTCAGGCTTAGTTTCTTCAGTGCCAGTGATATTTGACATCATGTGTTACTTAGAGAAGTTTTCCGCCTTTGATTACTAGCTCCCTTCAGTTGCTTTTAGCCAACTCCTATATTTGCCTGTGTCAAAGTTGTGCATCCAGTTGGACCATCTACTGAATTCCTGTGTCTTATCTGAGAGATGTTCGTTTCTAAAACAAAAATGATTGGTGCCTTTGGTTAGGGACCTGCTTGCTCAGTTCAGTTTTCTAGATACTCTCTGGATAAACTCTCAGCCTCCTTTTCCAGATGTAAGTTCTGTCAAACAAATGAACTGTTTCCATCAGTGGGAAAGGTAGGCTTTCCTCTTATAATATGTCTGCTTCTGCCTTTGCAAGCTCTCAGTTCGTTCAGGATATAAGTCAAATTTTGCCTCTTAAGAGAGGACTTTCTTAACTACTCTGACCTTAGTAAATTGTCCACCTTATAGATTTAAGGTTGCAGTTTAATGAGATTGCATTATTAGTTTGATTCCACATATAAGTAGAATTTGTCTTTTTCTGTCTGACTCATTTCACTTGGCATAATTCCTTCCAAACCAACCAATGTTATTTCAAATGACGAAATTTCATTTTTTTCCCAAAATTTCATTTTTTGTGCCTGAGTTGTATACCTATAACTTATATAATACGGTATAGCAATTATATAAAAAATACAATAAATTTCCTGTCAGTGCTCTACCTGATTTGCTTTTTATGTAGACTATTTGATTAAAGTATTTTCCCTTTCCTTTTAAAAAAAATTTCATGAAGCTAAAGTAATAGCTAATTTTCTTTGAAATATAAAAAAGCCAGAAGGAGTTACTCCCCTTATTTTAGGAAGTTTAAGACATGATGATTATATATAGTTTTCTGTGATTTAAATGTATATATAGTTCTCATGAGGCATTAGTACCTGTGAAGAACAAATAGCATCTGATGCTTTCCTTATTCATATCAGAAGACTAGAATAGCAATAAAAAGAGGTGCTTAGGGAACTAGGGTTGATTAGTTTAGATTATAAAAAGAAATTTAGGGGTTTTTTAAGTTGAACTGTGATTTCTGTAAAATCTCATTTATTTGTTTATACTAATAATGGAGGTTTATATGAAATCTAAAGAGTGAGTAATAGATCTTGTCAGTAAATATTTGTAGAAAAAAATTGTGCATGTTTTTCCCTTGAGTATGTAGGTAGATATTTTATCTTAACAGTGGTGCTGTCAAGAATAAAGACATAAGAACCATTTCTCTGTTGAGGGGAGTCAGTGACTTGGGGGAGAGTTAAAACAAATTAAAAAGGATAAACAGTAATTCAGTTTAGAGTTTTTATTTTTTTAATTTTTATTTAAAAATAAGTTTTTTTTAATGAATCATCCTGAGGATCAACTTTTAAAATAAAGAGTAAGAAATATAAATTCTACTTAATAAAGTAAGTGTTTAAAGATTCAGAGAAAGGGACTAAGAATTAGAAATAAGACCTTGATATTTAGGAAAGTTCTGAAAGTCAGAGATTAATTTATACATTAAACTAGTTTTCTAATAAAAAATAATCTTCAATTTGAATATATAGGTAAATGTTGATCAGATTTATTAAAAATACTTTAAATCCTTATCTCATGAGTTCCTGATATCTCTTTACTTCATTTTAAGTGGAGAAAGAAATACTGTTTAAACTGGTCCAAAATACTAAAAGTGAGTTTTTATCATATAGAAAGCTTGGAGGAGTTGGGTTAGATTTCTCAGATAATATTTTCATTTTCAATGGAAAATACAGTGTATCTTTTTTTTTCTTTTCTTCTTCTTCTTCTCTCTCTCTCTCTCTCTTTTTTTTTTTTTTTTTTTTGTCTTTTTCTAGGACCGCACCTGTGGCATATGGAGGTTCCCAGGCTAGGGGTCTAATTGGAGCTGTAGCCGCCGGCCTACGCCAGAGCCACAGCAACTCAGGATCCAAGCCATGTCTGCGACCTACACTACAGCTCACGGCAACACCAGATCCTCAACCCACTGAGCAAGGCCAGGGATCAAACCCATAATCTTGTGGTTCCAAATCGGATTCGTTAACCACTGAGCCACGACGGGGAGTCCAGAAAGTACAGTGTATCTTAATAACACTTCACATGATCAGTGATGTCACTGAAAAATCTGATCATCAGTTCTTGTCTGTATGAAATATTATTTTGGATGTGTGGGAGGTAGATAACTTGTCTCTTTAGTTGGCAGGTCTTGTATTGAGAAGAATTGTACTCAAGATGCCCTACCCAAGAACATCATTTGCATCTTGACCTGATTTAGATGATTAGATCTTAGACTTTGAACTAATATTGTAATTATGAAGAAACTCTGGGGAGTAGGGGGAGGGAGTGACTATACCTTGGGTTGGGATGTGAATTGTGAAAATTGAGTGGACTGTGCCAGATTGAGTTTTTAAACTAAACTTTTTATTTTGAGATAATTATAGAATCACATGCAGTTGTAAGACATAGTACAGAGAAATCCCGTGTAGCCTTTACTTAGTTTCCCCTGATGGTAACGCGTCTTCCAAAACTCAAGTACAATAAGGTTTGATATCCAACAAGCACATGTACGACTACCTTTATTGGTACTGGGCCCAGTCCTGCTAGGAGTACTTCTCTCTGTTCTGGGGGATGTCCTCCAGCCTTCTCATTACACCATCTAATTCAGGTTTCCCCGGTTTTTCTTGTACTCCTTTGTATTTTTGTGTGTATCTAGTTTTGCGTGATTTTTTTTTATCATTTGTACGTTCCTGTGTCTACCACCATAGTCAAAGTAAACAGGTGGAAGGATTCCTCCTGTTGCTGTTACAGCCACACCTGCCTCCCCACTCTTGTTTCTAATTCTCACAGATTGAATTCTATTACACCCATTAACTCACATTATAAATGCAGATACCCTTTGAAAAATGAATATGTAATACATAGGATCATTTTTTAAATGGGGTCTATGGAAATTACCAACAAAGGCCTCAATTTAGAAATATACAGTGGTCGATTTTTCCAAATTCAGGATTTATCTGTTAATGAAATAACTATTATATCAATTAAAAACTACTTTAGCTTACTATTTTTCACTACTGTCCAGAGATGGTTTAAAATATTGATATAAGTGCTTCATTTGCATGTGGTGAATTATATAGATGGACTGGACAATAGTGTAATGACTTTGCTTTTGTATATAAAAATATATACCCTAAATAGTGATTTTTTACTCTCTGTTCAGCACATTCAAGGTAATCAAGTATGGAGAGTTATAAGGAAAGCATTTCTAAAGGAAAGCATTGCCTTTCTGTGCAACTTGAGTATCTATTTACTATGCTGTTTTGTTGCTGTGGCAAGAAAAATAAGCAAAGTAATTTGTAAGTAGTTTGGTGTTTTTCCTTTTAAAATTTTTGATTACCAATTTATGGTTTTTCCTTCCCTTTTTCTTCCTTTTTTTTAAAAGTGATTTTTTTTCATTATAGCTAGTCTACAGTGTTGTATCAATTTTCTGCTGTACAGCATAGTGACCCAGTCACATACATATATACATTGTTTTTCTCACATTATCCTCCATCATATGTGACTAGACATAGCTTCCAGTGCTATACAGCAGGATCTCATTGCTTATCCATTCCAAATTCAGTAGTTTGCATCTGTTAACCCCAGACTCCGAGCCCATCCCACTCCCTCCCTCCTCCCCCTTGACAACTACAAGTCTGTTCTCCAATGAGTTTCTTTTCTGTGGAAAGGTTCATTTGTGCTGTATATTAGATTCCAGATATAAGTGGTGTTTGTCTTTCTCCTTCGGACTTATGTCACTTAGCATGAGAGTCTCTGGTTCCATCCATGTTGCTGCAAATGGCATTATTACTATTATTTTTTTTTTTATGGCTGAGTAGCATTCCATTGTGTATATACACCACATCTTCTTAATCCATTCATCTGCTGATGGACATTTAGGTTGTTTCCATGTCTTGGCTATTGCGAATAGTGCTGCATATGGATGCATGTATCCCTTTTTCTTCTTTATCTTATGTTCCTTACAGTCTTTTCCTATGATCCTGTTGTTTATAACAATGACAGAAGTATTATGAAACACTGGTGTGAATTTTATTTTCTAATTTGTGCAGGATTTTTAACTTTGCAGAACTTTAGTGTACGATATGCATAATTTGTGATCCACAGATAGAAATCTAAAATTACTATTATGTGTGATTTATCTTATTTCTAGTATGTAATCTACATCTTCTTTTTGTTTTTAAAAAGGTAGTTAGACCAGAGTTCCCATTGTGGCTCAGCGTTAACAAACCTGACTAATATCCATGAGGACACGGGTTTGATCCCTGGCCTCACTTAGTGGGTTAAGGATCTGGCGCTGCTGTGAGGTGTGGTGTAGGTCATAGATGTGGCTTGGATCCTGCGTTGCTGTGTTGCAGGCTGGAATTTGGACAGGTTGTAGTAGGCATGGCTTGTCTCTGCTCTGTGATGTTTGATCCTCTGTAAATTGTCACTCTCTTGTTTTTGTATGGTAAGTTATGATGAGAGTTTGTTGTAATTCCTATCAACAAATTGTCCTTCTGTATGTAATATGTCTTTTTATTTCTGGATGCCTTCAAGATTTCTTTTTATCTTAAGATTTTAATATTATGTGTCTAGGTATGATTTTTATCATGCTTGATATTTTTGATCAGGATGGATTTGTGTTTGTCTATTATTAATTTTAAAAAATGTTCAACTATTATATTTTCAAATATTTTTTCTGTCCTCTTTTTTCTTCTCTTTGCAGGTATGTTAGACTGTTTGATATTGTTCAGTAGCTCTTAAACGATCTGTTCTTTTTTTATTCTTTTTTTCTCTATTTTTTACTTTGAGTACTTTTTTTGGACTTATTTACAGGTTCACAGATGCCTCCTTCAGTGTTGAGTTCACTGATGGATTTGTCAAAGGCAGTCCTCATCTCTGTTACTAGTCTTTTTACTTCTTGCATTTCAATTTGATTATTTTTCATAATTTTCACTTTTCTACTGAAGTTTCCTATTTGTTCATGCTTGTGGTCCATCTTTTCCATTAGAGCTTCTAGCGTATTAATCCTAGAGGTTTAAAACGTTTTGTCTGATGATTCCAATAATGTCATATCACGGTTTATTTCTTTGTTGGTTAACAGTCTCATTTTTTAATTCATTTTTGTTTGTCTTGTACTTTTTTGGTTGAAAGCTAACCTCTTTGTAGGGCAATTGAGACTAAGGTAAATTTTATTTATGCCTAGGAAATTATGTATCTCTTCTTTTCCTAATTCTTTAATGTGTGGGCAGAGCATTGAGTTAACTTAGGAACTGAGCTGGGCTTGGATTTGTTGTTGCGTTGGTATTAGTGTACCACAGACTTCAGATTTCTCTAGCATTACTTTGTGTTTAAGATAGAGGCTGTTTTGCTCAAGAGTTTTTTTCACTATGTAGTCTGCCTTTAGCTCCAAGTCCTCTATTTGTTTATGAGCCTAAAAGAGGGTCTCTTTTTACTATCTGGCACCTCCCCTAGAAGTTGACTGCTTTGCTTGTTACTTGATGCTTATCAGGCTGGTAGTGTAGGAGCAGGGATGGCATTCCCTGTTGTTCTAATTCAGCTTCAGTGTTAGGCAGGGCTTGTTTCCCTGGGTCTCAAGAGTGTCAGATTCTGTGTAACCCTGTTCTATCCCTGTGGTAGGGGGTGGCTAGTAGTCTTGGTTCAGGATGTTCTTCTACACCCTTCATTTCCAAAACTGGAGATGTGTTCCCTCCGCCCCCCATTTTTTTCCCACAGCTTTAATGGGCCTTTGCTTGTGTCCTAAGAGCTGTAGGTTTTTTGTTGTTTCTCAGGAGAGAGGGGACTAGATGGAGCTTTGTAGCTTTTTCACAGGAGCTGCTTTTCCTCTCCTCTAGGCCAGTTACAGTAGGGAGACTCTCTTCAGTCACTTGCTTTCTCCCAGTTTTTCTTGTGAGAACATTGTGGAGAAGGGTCTGTGACTAGATGAGTATTTCTGGCTCCCAGGGATTCTATGATCTCATGCTAGTTCATACTCAGCCCTTAGCAATTTGTTGGAAATTTTAGCTGGGTTCTTACCAGCTTGTATTCCATCTGGCATCTGCTTTAGGTTATCAAGTGTCCTCATCCTGTTTCTCCTTGGAGGTGTTTGTCTGTATTTAGATAAGCTCTCTGATAGGTTCAAGAAAATCTGCAGTTTTGTAAATTAACTGTTTTTTATGTTGTAAAGTTGGAAATGATGTGTTTCTAGCTTTCTCTATCTTATGTAGAAAACCTATGAGCAGATCCCTCAATATATGCTCATATTGTTCAACTGTGTTTATGATATTTCCTGTGCTGCTCACTTGATCTGAAAGGTCTACAAGTTCCATTTTAATTTTCTTTCTAATAAGTTCTTTTAAAATTTCTGACTAGAGCCTGATAGTTCTTCTCAGCACTTGACTTCTTCACCCCAAACATGTTTCTAAGGCATAGTTTGAAATACATTGGTGGGGAAAAGAAATCCCATTTTTAAGAATTAGAAAAATATGGGTTTTGGTATCAGCTCTTCTTTTATTAGTTAGTTCATCTAAAATCAATCATTCATCTAGCTGAATGTCTCTTTTTTCTGAAAGTGAAAAAAAGAAGATTTTAAGATCTTTGTTCCTCTTATAGAGTTGTTGCAAGACTCAACTGAAATATTGCGTATAAATGACCTCTGAAAAATGTAAAACTCTATACAAATTGATTTTATTATTACCTTTCACAATATACTTTTCACCCATGAGTGCATTTATTTTTACCAAGGTTAACTGAACCAGTTATAATCTATCTGACTTCCTGTTTTTGATTTATTTAAAGAACTTTTTATTATTGGTTTAGAGACTCTTGTTAAGGTCTTGAATTGTGTTTTGATTTTTGTAACTTCTAATTTAAACCTTTCATACTCTGCCTCATAGATCCCCCCATCTTTCTTTGATGATCAGAATTTTCTTGCCTTAAAATATGTCTTTTTACCTTTAAAGATTTTTTTTTTACTTTATTAGCTGTCCATGTAAGAGTTGATTTGCTACTATTTAATATTTTTTGAAGGTCTGATTGATACATGACCCTCATTACTTTTTTGTTCCTAAGTTGTTGTTGTAAAGTTCCCAGGCATCTTGTCAGAAAGTGTTTTTTTAAAAACTTTTCTGTGAAAAAAGTGTCTCATTTATTCATAACCTTCTGAAAATTTGGTCACTACGTAACTGTTCTATGAGAATGTTGAGCTTGTTCAACAAGTATTTACCAAGTAGTCACCCATTGTACTCCAGAAGTCAATTATTGTTCTTTATTGAGTCTTAGCAACCAAGATGTCATGTACCAATATGGCAGCAAGGGCAGAGATGAATATATTCAGTGTCTTCATCTGCCACCTTCCTCCTTCTTCATAGGACTCTTATGTTCCAGGTTTCCTTCCTTTCCTCCCTATCTGGACCCCATTCCCAAATCACATCTCAGTTCACTCTATTTCAAGATTTTTTTCCCCTCACATGTACATATTGATAGCATATTTAACTTTTCTCCTTTTCTAAATATGGTTTCATTTTTATGGTAAAGTCTTTCTCTTTTGCTCATCTTATATACAAAAACCTCAAACAATCCTAATCAGAAATGAGATGAATAAGAATATTATTAGTAGTTTATTTGTGTTAAGGATGAAATAATCACACATTTTAATGGAAATGAGACAAAACATAGTAACAGCTTGTGTCTGGTTGCTATACTAAGACCACCTGAAAATTCAGGATTCACAGAGCTCAGTATATAGTCATACTCACTGATATGATTTATACAGCAAAAGCTTATAAAAGAAAAAAGGGGCAGAGGAAGGCTGGGGGAAAAGGGCGAAGGCTCCAAGCTGGGAGAAGGTGCTGGAGGAAACTAGATGCAAGCTGCCAAGAGTCCCCTACCAGCAGTAGAGGTATACAAGATCCACTAAATTCCTCCAATAATTCCTTGTTAAAATGTTAAAAATAGAACTGCAGGGAAGTTCCCTTTGTGGCTCAGTGGGTTACAAACTCAACTAGTGTCCGCGAGCATGCAGGTCTGATCCCTGGCTTTACTCAGTGGGTTAAGGATCCGGCATTGCTATGAGCTGTGGTGTAGGTTGCAGACACGGCTCAGATCCTGCATTGCTGTGACTGTGCCATAGGCAGGCAACTGCAGCTCCAATTCCACCCCTACCTGGGGAACTTCCATATGCTGCAAGTGCGGCCTTAAAAAAAAAAAAAGAAAAAAAAGTAGAACTGCCAGAGCTCCCTGATGGCCTAATGGTTAAGGATCCAGCATTGTCACTGCTGTGGCTTGGGTTGGATACCTGGCCCAGTAACTTCTGCATGCCGTGGGCATGGCCAAAGAAATAGAACTACCATATGATCCATCAATTCCACTCCTAGGTATTTATCTGGAGAAAACAAAAATACTAATTCTAAAAGATATATGCACCTTTGCTTTTATTGCAGTATTATTTACAATAGCCAAGATATGGAAGCAACCTAAGTGTCCAACCTAAATGGATAAACAGAATGTGGTATGTATGTATACAATGAACTATTATTCATCCATAAAAAGAATTAAATCTTGCCATGTGCAGCATGATTAGACCTAGAGGGTATGTGTTAAGTGAAATAGTCATGATAAGGGAAATAAGTTGAACAGAGAAAGATAGACACTTTGATTTAACTTATATGTGGAATCTAAATATCAAAACAAATAAATAACAAAACAGAAACAGAATTATCAATACAGAGAACAAACAGGCATTTGCCAGAGGGCTAAGGGGTAGGAGGAGGAGAGAAAGAGGTGAGGAACATACAAAGACAACAGACTCCAGTTATAAAATAAATGAGCCTCAGAGATGAAATGTGCAGTGTGGGAAATATAGTCAATAGCTACACATATCTTTGTATAGTGACTATTTTAACTAGACTTATTATGGTGGTCATTTTGAAAGGCATAGAAATATTAAATCACTGTTGTATAAGAGCAACTAACGTAGTATTGTAGGTCAATTATACTTCAAAAACAAACTCATAGAAGAAGAGATCAGGGGAGTTCCCGTTGTGGCTCAGCAGATTAAAAACCCAACTAGTATGCATGAGGATGCGGGTTTGATACCTGGCTTCATTCTGTGGATTAAGGATCTGGTGTTGCTGCAAGCTGCGGTGTAGGTTGCAGATGAGGCTTGGATCCGGCATTGTGTGGCTGTGTTGTAGGGCAGCAGCTGCAGCTCCTATTCAACCCCTATCTTGGGAATTTCCATATGCTGTGGGTACAGCCCTAAGGGAAAAAAAGCCAACCCCCCCCCCCAAAAAAAAAAAAAAAAAAAAACAGATCCAGTTGGTGATTACCAGGTTGTGGGGAAGGAAAGAGAGAACTGGATAAAGGTGGTCAAAAGATAAAAACTTCAGTTAGAAGATAAATAAGTACTAGGGATATATATACTACATGATAACTATAATTAACACTGCTGAAAGTTAGTGAAAGTTTTTAAGAGAATAAATCCTAAGAGTTCTTATCACCAGAAAAAAAAACTTTTTTTCTATTTCTTTAATTTTGTTTCTAAATTTATTGTGATGCTCATTTCAGGATGTAAATCAAATCATTATGCTCTACACCTTAAATTTATACTGTGCTATATGTCAATTATGTCTCAATAAAACTGGAAGGAAAAAAAAATGTGAAACTTCCATCAAGGAAGTTTATGTGAGACTCAGTGCCTAAGGGTTTTACTGGGGACTGGTCATGTAGGTACTCTGGTAGAAGGAAAAGAAGCGTTCAGTGTATACTGTATTGTTTGTGCAAACAGTTTAGGCATAGTAAGCCATCATTTTGTGAAAGGTGAGAACTCTCCCAAAATCAAAGTTCCCAGAAGACAGCCAAAGACCAAACTTGCATGCAAACCTTTTTAAGGAGAGCAAACTCAATCACACGATGTTAACTCTCTTGCACACTGCTGTTAGCTTTGAAGTTCCTTCCAGAAAACATCCAAAAGCTCCATTCAGATCAATAAAGAACTCTGGTTATGTTTCCTCATGTACTGCTAATTGAACAAACACTAACATTTGTTGTAAGCTATTAAAATGTTATAGAAACAATTTTCTATTACTTTTCACCACAAATAGTATTTCTACTAGGAATTTAAAAGGCTTTTATGAGACACTTAGAAATTTATAGCAAGTTTTCTAAAGTAAAACCCCATTCCAAGTTTCAAACAACTGGTTTGCAAATGAAATTTTAGAATAATATCTAGATTAGGATTTTCTTATATGTAGTATGCAGAGAAGAAAGAAATTAGAGTAAGCTGAATTCATTGGAGAAGCCTTTAAGGAGGAAACTGGAATTGAACTGAAGATGGGGAATGTAAAGATAGGTAAAAAGAGACAAAGGATATACTAGGGCAATTGAATAGCATGACTGAGAGAAGATTGAGGATGGAGTGAGTTGGAGGGGAGAGACATTTGTATATTTTTACTCTAAAGCAAATATAAACTCACAGTCGCTTTTGCATCAGTGCTGTTGGTACAAAGATGCCCGATCCATATATTTTCTGCTTTTGTGGATTCCGGAATTTTCTAGGAAGACCTACTTTTCTTATTTAATAGTTTATATGAGGTACAAGTGTTATACTATTCTCTTTTGTTTCCAAATTAGAAACTACTTAATTCAGAGGGTTGGTTTAAAGATTAAATAATATGATGTATGTAAACAAGCTGCGTGAAGTATTTATGGCCATCATTTAAAAAATTATAACTGTCTCATCCTAATGAGTTGGATTAGGTGTACTTAACATATAATTATTATTAGGTATGGAATTTCTGCACAGCAGTATTATCTACCTGTTTACTCTTACCTGATCTCCCACCACCTCACTGAATATTTATACCAGAAGATTATCTTGCTGCTAAACATTACAACTCTCCTATCTTACAGTGTAGGCATTTAGCATTTAAGTATGTGCTGGGTTTGGTTTTCCTGTTTCTTCATATCATATAGGCTCCTTATTTGACCTTTGTTTCCTGTGTTTTCCTTTGGTATTATACGCAACTGTTTGGAAAGCAACTGTTATAAGAAAAAATCTTCTGTATTTGCCTTTGCAGTATTTTTTATGGTTAAAATAGAATTTAAAGGGGTCGTTTAGTCCAAGATAGCAAAGCTATACAATAAAAGTTCTTTCTTTGTACTTTAGTAAGAGATAGGAAATATTTCACAATTACCTAATGCATCACTTGAAGCTATCTTGTGTGAATATTTGTCTAAATGTGAACAGTTAACTTTTTCAAATATAATATATTGCAAGAACTATTAGAAATTCAGCTAACTAATCATTTTCTACTACTACAACATAATTCTTGGTAAACATCTAGATGAAACATAAAGTTTTAGGCCACATGTTTGAATGTCACTGATCACTAAAAAGAATGACTAAGCTATCAATGAATGGCTCAGTAATTGATTTATTCTCTTTTCTCTAGATTTATGATGTATGTAGAATCATCTTTTCTTATCTATCACCAGTAATCTAACATATTAGAAAACTAGTTGAACAGTGATGGGAAGCTACATTTCTAATTGGAAATGTGTCAGAATGTCTACTTTTCAAAGTGAGGGAGAAATATACATGTGGTAGCCCCATCTACCCGTTTGGTGTAGTTTTCATAGTTCCTTTGTTGGTTACTTAAAGTATTTACATGTTAAAAGAGGATAGTAATAAATCTGATCATATGTGTTTATCAAATTTTAGTAATTACAAAATTTTTCTTCATGTTTGTGCCACTAATATATCTTTTGTAAATGAGAAATACGTGTTATAAAGGAAATTATACTGTGTAATAGAAGTTTAATACAGAAATTGAGTACATACACATTAGGTTCAGTATAAACTGTTTTGAGAATAATGTTTTTGTGAATTTATGAGAATGCATATTAAACTAGTTAGCTTCTTTTTAATGATTAAGATGGAAAAGTCTCATCTTTTGTACCATAAATTTTAAGTGTAATTTCCTCAAAATAGAGAACTTAATTTTATTAACTATTTTAATTTCAGTATTTTTAAAAATTTTACAAGGGGAAAAATAATGGCAGCCCCTAGACCCCAACCCCAAACAAAGAGGGATACTTTTGTCTTGTGAAGATGGGTTTTCTTAGATAAAACAATCAGAGCTTTAACCTAATACTTAAACAAACAGAGCTTATATTCCAAGGGAAAAGCTATTTACTTTGAGACTCAGTTTAGGAAGTCTTTTGAAAAACTCAGGAAGCTTTGGCTGAGATAGAACTTGATGGCTGCTGTTAAGGACATTTATGTATTTTTAACCTGGTAAGCTTTAAATCTAAATTTCTGAATTAAAAAGTTTTAGAATTTGTAACTAAGATAAAGTTTAATTAAAGTATGTGTTTTTGAAATAATTATATGACTTTCTCATGTTTTAAATTGCATTTTTATATGTATCTTTGCTGAAAAGGAACCATCTACATGGGAAATATTGAGGAGATAGGGCACAGAGACTCCATTGTGAGAACAAGACTATTTTTAGCTTTTTTTCTACAAAATATATATACACACTTTATCTCCTGTACTTATATACTTAAAATTATTGTACTACGCTCAGTTTTAACAATAAATAGCTGTAAGTGATCGATTCTCCCAGCAGAAACATTTTCCTCTGTCTTTTGTGGCAAAAAGTCATCATTTTTCTCTCTCCTGTTTTTAAAAGACTGAAATTAAATTTTTCAACTCAGTAGAGTAACTGTTCTTAGTGGAATTTTCTTCTTGGCTCTTAAGATTTCTATTAACATGGTAGTGCCTCCACAAAGATCATAAGGTACAAAGTAACAGATTTTTGGAGCTAAAAGTGACTTTTCAGATCATCTAGTCATACACTTTGATTTTACATTTAACCTCAGTGGCAGCTCAAACCTCCTCTCCATCCTGTGGCCTCTTTAATATTGCTACATATCCTTAGGGATTATATGCTCTCAGTTACTTCCAGCTTCACATTTCTGACCCATGCGTACTGATTTCACTTGCAGCACACCTCACCACTGATCCTTTTCTCTTTGTTTCTTATAGATCTAGGCAACAAATGATATGATTAACTTGTAGTCAGTTGGTGCTTATCAGCTACCAGACCATTAATACACCTGCTAAACCACAGTGGTGGATTGTATATTTGACCTCTACAATCTGTACTTTTTTTTTCAATGAATTTTATTACATTTATAGTTGTACAACAATCATCACAACCCAATTTTATAGCATTTCCATCCCAAACCCCCACTACAGTCTGTACTTTTATTGAACTTTCTCCTGTGTTATTTGGTGCTCCAGTTAGAAAAGCAGAATATGTTGTACTTTGTCAATATATTTTTCTTTCATTTTTAGATCTGAGATAGTAAGTGGTCTAAAGACCTTCATTATAACTATATTGAAGATTATCTTTAATCATCTATATCTTAAAAATATGATACTTGGATAATGGAGAAGCCAGAAGCTGAGTACAATAAAATCAGCATTTGGTGTTAACATATGGTGTCATTGGATGTCCTTGCCTTCTATTCACAAAGTAGTTTTTTTCCTCACCTACAGGTGAGATTTTTTTTTTTTTTTTTTTTTAGGAGAATCCTAGCTAAAGTGTTTACCTTGACATTGAGCAGATGTATACTCGATGTAGTGTAGTAGACCTGAGACTATATTAAGATATCTGGATTATTACTATTATTATCTATAATATCCATCTCTTCCATCCAGGACCAAACTGCTAGGGTTACACAGTAATTTTAATACAAGGCAGAGAAAACAATACCATATGGAGATAGGAACACAAGATTAGGGGGCTAGACATAGTGAGTTTTTTTTCCCATGGAAAAATTAAGATTTATAGTCTGAAATGGGAACTAACATAAAATACCAGTATGGATTTTGATTTTGCATTGGCTGTCTTTTGGTTGAATTATCACATCATTTATCTTTCTTCCCTGCAGATCTTGTTCAGGTACTCGGTAAATGTTTGTGAGCTTGAGCAGAATTTGGAGTTAACATGGCTGATGGTCTCACTGTCCACCTGATGTGACCCAATGCCAAGAGTGTGACCCAATAGAGGTTCTTCACGCTTGAGGATACATCACTGTGACTATATTTTTCACCTCCCAGTACAACATTTTTTCCTCAAATCTGTAAATTCTAATTGCTGTACTCTTAGACAGATTTCTTTGAAAAAAATTGAACAGTGGTAAATCATTTCTATAGTTCTGCTCTAATATCTTGCATCACAGAGACCATACTTTAATAGAAATACACAAGTTTTTATTCTATAGAAAAGCCCCTTTGCCCCAACCCTAGATCACCCTCTTCCCCAAATTCGAATTTTCAAAGTGGATACCAAGAGGTTCTCATTTTTGTTTGTTTTACAAAACCTTATTGAATGGCCTATTGAAATAGTAACTTTTGTAATTCATTAAATATTATTTATAGAACATTAGTTGCTTAACTGCAGAGCTAGAGGGCAGATAAACTGAAATTGAGTTGAGTCACTGCCAAATTAAGATCAGAAATTAAGATAAAGAATCTCTTACACTTAAAAATGATATTTATTGGCAACTTCTTATGAATATGTCTGTAGTGCAAAAGATGTCTATTTATAATGCATTCTTGTTGTGAATTTAATGACCATATGTTTTAATTAATTTGAAAACTGTTGCTGGCAGTTGGTCAGAATAGGAACTGGCAAACCTATTCTCCAGGTAGTATCTAGGGGCTGTTTGACAGCTTCCTTTCCTTATTGTGAAAGCCTTGATCTGATTACATAATATGTGTGTGTGCACGTGCGTGTGCTTGCGCACACACATTCCAGGGGCCAGGTGTTATTTTTTTACTGTCAGCTACTTGAAACTATATGGTGGAAACCATAGCATTTAAGACCAGAATATTTCCACTCCAATTTCTCCAGTGGATGGGGACAGAAGCAGCTAGGAGTAAAATTAAAGACGTAATGAAGTAACCATTCTTCAAACCATCCTTAATGAGAATGCCTTTTTTTTTTCTTTTTATTTTATTTATTTATTTTTTTTTTAGGGCCAAACCCATGGCATGTGTAAGTTCCCAGGCTAGGGGTTGAATCAGAGCTGTAGCTGCTGGCCTACACCACAGCTCATGGCAATGCTGGATTCTTAACCCACTGAAGCAAGGCCCAGGATCTAACCTGCGTCCTCATGCATACTAGTCAAGATTGTTACTTCTGCGCCACCATGGGAACTCCAATGAGAATACATTTTAATGTAACATAGGGATAGCTCTCTTTTTTCCTCTGTCATTCTCTTTCTTATCCTTAACACTCAGAACTGCTACTGTACCAGTTTTTCTCTTTTATTGTCATAATTCCTTTCATCATCCTTATTAGCATGACTGCCCAGTCCCTCTCATGCTTTAATCTTACTTGTCCAGTTGATCCATTGATCATTTGTACTTGGACATCATTCTCCACTTTAAATTCAATTATTTTAAAAGTAATTAGTAGGAGTTCCCATTTGGCTCAGCGTAAATGAATCTGACTAGTATCCCTGAGGACACAGGTTTGATCCCTGGCTTTGCTTAGTGGGTTAAGGATCTGGAGTTGCCATGAGCTGTGGTGTAGGTCTCAGGCACGGGTTGGATCCCGTGTTTTGCTATTGTGATCTAGGCGGGCAGCTGTAGCTCTGATTTGACCCCTGGCCTGGGAACCTCCAGATGTGCAGGTGTGGCCCTAAAAAAAACCCAAATAAATAAATAAACCTAAACAAACAAAAAACTTTGAGAAAACAATTAGAGACTTGCTAGCTTCTAGCTTCCATGATTCTATTTTTAATAAAATTTTTCTTCTATTCTTCCATGATTTGAAACTTTGTTTGACCCTTCCCTCTCTTTCTCTGCCAACATCCTCCAAATTATCTTGTCACCTTCCCTTCTACCCAACTAATACATAGCTATTAAATACTGCTTTTTCAATTAATTCCTCTACACAAAAATGTTTAATAATTTCTTAATACTTTCAGAAAGAAAAACAGATTTCTTTACCTGGCATTTAGTTGCATGATTATCTGCTTCAGTTCTCTGTATTCATTATTAAGTTTCTACTCCCATTTACTTCAAACAAGTCTGCCCCTGCATATTGTCCTTGGACTATGCATTAAAGCTATGCTCAAATCCATTACCTTTTAAATCAATGCGGTCCTTTCTTAGTCACATGGCTTTGGAAATATTTCCCAGGTTTTTCTTTTCTTTGGGGCTGCACCTGTGGCATATGGAAGTTCCCAGGCTAGGGGTCAAATCAGAGCTGCAGCTGTTGGCCTATGCCATAGCCATAGCAATGCAGGACCCCAGCCACATCTGTGACCTATGCCACAGTATGCAGCAACACTGGATCCTACAACCCACTGAGCAAGGCCAGGGATGGAACCTGCATCCTCATGGAGTCTGTGTTGGGTTTTAACCTACTGAGCCACAACGGAATTTTCTGATGGTCAGATTCTCTCTCCACCTGTTAAATGAAATCCATCCTTTGAGATACTACTCTAGAAACCATTTTCTTCATAAAGCCTTTCTTAATCCCTTCAATGGATGTCGTTTTTACCCTTCCTTATATATAGTAACAGCTGTTAACAAAAATCAATTTTAATTATTGGTATAATTTGCTAACACTACTTAGTTGTAAGTTTCCAGCGCCCAGCACAATGGCTGGTGCATTCCATATAAACATTTAATAGACTTGGAATGATTAATTATTTTGGTGTACTTATTTTGAGTGGTAGACAGTATAGTATAACCACGAAGAACAAGCAGTGTCTTTGGAGTTAGATGGATAGATCTAGGTTTATGTCCATGTTCTGCCATTTAAATGCCATGTGATCATGAGTTATAAGCAACATGTTAATGGACCACTTCAAGGCTCATGTCCTGATCTTTAAAAAAATAAACTTTAATTCAAGGATAACATACACACATACATGTATATAAACATGTATAAATATTTTTAATTCATTCAGCCTGTCTCTTTTTACTTTGTGCTGATACATTGGTTTTTTTAAAAGATGATTTTTATACCTTTAGGGTTGGTAAAAAATTTATTGTACCAAATTTAATTGAGTGGCCCCATTTTCCATTGAGATACATGCTTAAGGGAGTTTACTATGACAGAGAGGCAATATCAGGGAATGTTGTTACTGCTTCAGGGTCTATCCCTTTCCAAAAAGTGGTGGCAAGAAGTTTATTCTGCCCCAGATCACAGGGTTATTCCTCACCTGCCCCTTTTGTATCTTCTTCCTCCTGCCCAGACTGGGTGAGTAGATCATGTATAGGAAATATATAAATTAGTTGCTTTCTAATCTATTATGGTAATAAGTAGTTGTAAATTAATTTTTTTCTTACACATTTTAGAATCTGTTCCTAGAATGTTCTCAGGTATCAGTGCCTTTAATGACTAGAGTTCATTTTATTTTGTTTAGTTTTTTTAACATAAGAATTTATTGACAAGTTATATAGCTGATTATTGAAACAGATTTCATTCTCATTATGTAGTATGTCTTTTGGTTATCAAAATTTCCCTTCAATTTTTCACCCCTGAAGTGTTACCCAGACCAAGTTGCAGTGATGGAGAAGTCATTACCATTTTGATTTTGTGCTACTGCAATCCTTGAAAGATAGTCAAGCACTCTTAGTAGCTGGTTTGACAGAACAGTTGTTCTTGAACATATATGAAATGAAAGTTTTTCCCAAAAAGAGTTGCATTTAATGTCGGTTTCTTTCCAATTAGGGTCTCTAACATATTTTCAAATCACTCAGAAGTTAATTTATAAATATATTTATTCAGTTGTGAATCAGTGGATTTGTAAATATTCTTTTTTTTTTTCTTTTTAGGGCTGTACCTGTGGCATATGGAAGTTCCCAGACTAGGGGTCCAGTTGAAGCTGCAGCTGCCTGCCGCCCACAGCCACAGCGACATAGGATCTGAGCCATGTCAGCTCACGGCAATGCCAAATCTTTAACCCACTGAGCAAGGTCAGGGATCAAACCCACATCCTCATGGATACTAGTTGGATTCATTACAGCTGAGCCACAGCTGGAACTCCTGTGAATATTCTTATAAAGACAGATTTTATTTGTAATCAAATTTTCATCTGCATTGGAAGAAACACCAGAATTGCTTTAGAAATATCACACCTTATTTCTAAATAAGCTGTAATGTATCACATGTTCTTTTAATTCTGTGAAATAAGGTTTCCTTTAGGTGAAATTTGGGTTTATGTCACATACTTAGGGTTAAATCATTGTTCTTAAGATTGTTCAGAAGTAATAAATGCCAGATTTAGGATAAATGGAATTACTTATATAAATGAGTGTTAGCCTGGAAAAGAACCAGACAGGAAAGCATCAGTCTTTTTGATTTTGGTTACCTTATGACAGATATATTATTGGCAGGTTGGAAAGAGCTTCTAACTTGGCCTCTTATAAGTAATATATTTAACTTTGAAAGGAAGTTATGCTTTCTAATGTTATATTGCAGAAGAGCAGTATAAAGTGATTAATAGTATATTAAGAAAATACATTTATCATAAAGTAAGAATGAAATAAAATACTTTTTAGTACTTCATATAACCATTTAGACTCTTGAATTTTAGTTTATGTACTTCAAAAAGAAAAATGTTTTAAAAGAAAAAGTGACTGTAAAGGATTAGAGTATCTCAATATTTTCCTGACCTACAAAATAGCAAACACTATGTCTGAATGGCTACCAAATAACAGAAGTCTAGAAAAAAGAGTAATGAAGAGATCTATAGTTAGTAGATGTTTGCAAGAAAAGAATAGTCATAGTCACAGATTTTTCCCATTTTTCATTTCCCATTTTTGCTGCAAGTCTGCTTTTTATGATTTACCTTTCCTTGTGTAATTTACTTTTGTAAATTTGTAATTATTTTAGTAATTTTCTTATTGTAACCATTTTGATTCTCCTTTTCTTTTCCCTTTTTACATTCTGCTTCTGTATCTTTCCCTTTCATTACTTTACATTCTTTCAGTACTTTTTGGTTTTGGACCTTTGTTCTCATTAAATTGTATACATTTTTTGAAAATCTAGAATTTAAATTCAATTATATAGCAGCTCTTTATAAGTAAAATTTATTTTCTAATTAGCATAATAGGTCAATATGGTTTTTGTAATACTACTCTGATCTTTACCAAGCTCTAAAATTATTTGGGATTTTGCAGTGGTGAGAGAAAACCTTGAGAAGAGAGAACTTCATAGATTTGCTGTCAGTGTGGAACTCTTGAGGCTCTGTAATTCAAGCATCCTCTAATTCTTATTTGGAAGTAATCATTGATGTGCTATCTTTGACCTGTTATTTAGCCTATTCATGTGTAATTGCTAATTAAAGGAAAATTTGAATCTAAATGAGTAATTACACAATTATGACACTCTTGACATATTTTTGTAAAATTGGCAAGTGTGCTCTTGGTCCACCTATCTGGACCATTTAAGTTCCATTTGAACCATTTACAAGCAGTCTCAGCTTGGGCAAGTTACTTAATCCCTCTAATTTTTTTTTTTTTTTTTTGCTCTAGTTAAATGGGGTTAACAAACAATATGTGTTTAATAGAGGTATAAGCAGGACTATATATCATAATTCATTTAACTTTATACAATCTTTTATATAGTAAGCTCTTAATGATTGCTGCTTCTGTTATTGCTATAACTAATATTTCAACTACCATTTTTAATTTAAGTATTTGTATTACAGTTTAGAAGTTAATCTCAACATGAAGCAAAAGAGGTGGGAAAAAATGTAATAATTTATATGGGGTTACTGTTAAATTTTTTGGCTTAATAAGTTATGAGTAAATTAACATTTTTGTATGTGGAAAATACACATGAGGTTCATTGGTTTAAAGACAATTGATTTTGCTTTCCTTCTAATTTTGTTCTTATGCTTTTCTTACTCTATTTGTGAGCTACTACAATAGGGTATTTTAATTTTTTTCTTCTCAATTCTTATTTTATCTGTAAGCTAGTCAGTGATGGCCACTGTTTGAGCGTGATTTCAGAGCCACTTAAAACTGAATATAATAGCGTTGTTATACAAGATGATTTTTCTTTTGAAGAAATTATTTTATTTCTTTCATAAATTATAATTTTCAAGTATTTTTCAAATGTTAGGAAAAATTTCACTTGAAAACATAAGAATATATCATAATTTGAGGAGTTCTTGTTGTGGCTCAGAGGTAACAAACCCAACCTAGTATCTGTGAGGATACAAGTTCAATACTAGGCCTTGCTCAGTTGGTTAAGAATCTGGCATTGCCATGAGCTGTGGTGTAGGTCACAGGTGTGGCTTGGATCCATCATTCCTGTGGCTGTGGTATAGGCCAGCATCTATAGCTCTGATTTAACCTCTAGCCTGGGAACTTCCATATGCCACAGGCACAACCCTTAAAAAAACAAAAAAACAAAACGGAGTTCCCGTCATGGCGCAGCGGAAACGAATCCAACTAGGAACCATGAGCTTGCGGGTTCAATCCCTGGCCTTACTCAGTGTGTTAAGGATCCGGCGTTGCCATGAGCTGTGGTATAAGTTGCAGACATGGCTTGGATCTGGTGTTACTGTGGCTGTGGTGTAGGCTGGCAGCTGTAGCTCCAATTGGACCCCTAGCCTGGGAACCTTCATATGCTGCAGGTGCAACCCTAAAAAACAAACAAACAAAATAATATTATACACACACACACACACACATATGTATAAAAGACAAGGTAAAAAAGAAAAATAATTTTCTTAGGGCCAGTGAGGCAGTGAAAATATTTAACCTTAAACAATACAAGATGGGGTCTCAGATTAGTTTAGCATGATAATCTAACATTGGGAAACTTAATACACTGTTAAACATAGTGCCAGTAGACGAGGGATGTTTCCCCTCCACAAATACCAAGAGTCAGAGGTAGATGAAAGATGAGAGGACCTCCAGACTTGCAGCAGAAAAGGAAAAAAGTAATACATTACAAAGTGGATGCATATAAATGGAAAAGTTTGGGGTAAAGAGTTTGTAAAGTCATTGTACATGTCAGTATGTAGACTCGGGTGGAACCCATAGTGTGTGGCTCAAGAAGGGAACCCTACTAGACCAGGTCTAGGACTTTGTCTCTGTGCCTTAAAGATTTTCTTTTTCCAGTGTAATGTGTAGAGTTCTGAGATTGGTGGTTAAATCACAACTTTGAGTATATGGCAAATGATTGTGTACACTCACTACCCACAGAGTTGTTTTGGTTCCTCTCAGTTAATTCTAAGAATTAAATCTTATTTAAAAAATTTCTTCAGGTGTTCATTAGAAACAGATGAATCAGTGTGGACCCAGATACTTAGATTTAATGCAATTTAATTTCTAACCCTCCTTGGTATCTTGTGTTAATTGCCCATAGCACATCAAGTTTGTCATCAGATGCCAACCAAAGTAAAAAGTAGTAAAGGAGAATGTCAGGGTACTTTACAGAGTTCAGCTATCTGGTCAATAACATGTCTGCATTTAGGAAATTATTTAAGAGAAGAAGTTTTTACTTTAAGCTGCCCTGAACTGATTTGTAAGAAAACAAGGGACTATAATACATCACTACAAAAACAGAGAAACAAGCAAAACCTCCTTCAATTAAGTTCCAAGGGAGTAAACAAAGGTATTAATTAAATGTTTAGTCATATTATAACTGGCTTGTTTATTTTATATCACATTTATGAGATACTGTGTATAATTGTGATACATGTATTTTTATGTTTTCATGCAAAATTATATAAGCCATGTAAAAACCAGTGTGTGTAGCACATTTACATGTATTTTTATCATTAACATATTATGAATTTTTATTATAAAGGAGTTTAATGATATTTGTTTTATTTTGTCCTTTTATTGTATTGTGGGTAACATTTATCTTGAGGTTGAGACCAAGGATAGGAACATATTCCATAATTATAGCTTTTTGCATAAAAAACAAATCACTTTGTGATTTACTTTCCTATTTCTAAATTAGTTAGGATTCATGGTCAGTGGCTAGAAGATCCCCAGTAAGATTATTTTTCACTTATTTAAATATCTGGCCTGATAAGATGGCCCCACAAATATCAGAGAATTAGGCCTCTCTTGTTGCTGTGCCAACTTGAACATGGCAGGTTCCATCTACTGGTCTAGTTTCACTCAATCCCAGTCAGCTAAGAAGAGGGGATACACTTTCTTTCAAAAGTGATGACCTGGTAGTTAAACATTATCACTTATGCCCAAATCTTGGATCTGAGTTGGTCAGAACTTGGTCATATGCCTTATGTAGCTACAAGAGACTGGAAAATGTGGTCTTTAGCTATATGAACATATGTTCAATTGAAAATTTGTATAGTTTTTTGTCTTTTAAAATCACCCCCCCCAATTAAATACCTAGGAATAAACATGACCAAGGAGGTAAAAGACTTAAATGCTGAGAATTATAAAACATTAATCAAGGAAATTAAAGAGGATTCAAAGAAATGGAAAGATATTCTATGCTCCTGGATTGGAAGAATTAATATAGTTGATATGGCCATAATACCCAAAGCAATCTACAAATTCAATGCAATCCCTATCAAATTACCCATAACATTTTTCACAGAACTAGAACAAACAATCCAAAAATTTATATGGAACCATAAAAGGCCCAGAATAGCCAAAGCAATCCTGAGGAACAAAAACCTAGCAGGAGATACAACTCGCCCAGACTTCAGACAGTACAAACAAAACTACAGAAATCAAGATGGCATGGTACTGGTACCAAAACAGACATACAGACCAATGGGACAGAATAGAGAACCCAGAAATAAACCCAGACACCTATGCTCAATTAATCTCCGACAAAGGAGGCAAGAATATAAAATGGGAAAAAGTCTCTTGAGCCAGTAGTGCTGGGAAAACTGAAGAGCCTCATGTAAATCAGTGAAACTAGAACACACCCTCACACCATGCACAAAAATAAATTAAAAATGGCTTAAAGGTTTAAATATAAGACAAGACACCATAAAACTTTTAGAAGAGAATGTAGGCAAAACATTCTCTGACATCAACCATAGAAATGTTTTCTTAGTCTCCCAAAACAAGAGAAATAAAACCAAAAATAAATCAATGGGACCTAATCAAATTTAAAAGCTTTTGCACAGCAAAGGAAACCATAAAAAAAAAGAAAGAAAAAAAAAAAAAAGAACCTATGGAATGGGAGAAAATAGTTTCAAACAATGCAACCCACAAAGGCTTAATCTCCAAAATATACAAATAACTCATACAACTCAACACCAAAAAAACAAAGAACCCAATTGAAAAATGTGCAGAAAACCTGAAGACATTTCTCTGAAGAAGACATGCAGATGGCTAACAGGCACATGAAAAAATGCTCAACATCACTAATTATTAGAGAAATGCAAATCAAAACTATAATGAGTTACCACTTCACACCAGCCAGAATGACCTTCATTAGTAAGTCTACAAATAACAGATGTTGGAGAGGATGTGGAAAAAAGGGAACCCTCCTACACTGTTGGTGGGAATGTAAATTGGTACAACCACTACAGAAAACAATATGGAGGTACCTCATAAATATAGAACTACTGTATGACCAAGCAATCTCACTCCTGGGCCTATATCCAGATAAAATTTTAATTGAAAAAGATAGATGCCCCCCTGTGTTCAGTAAGCACTATTCACAGTAGCAAAGACATGGAAACAACCTCACTGTCCATTGACAGATGAATGGATTAAGAAGACACAATGGAATATTATTCAGCCATAAAAAGAACAAGATAATGTCATTTGCAGCAACACAGATGGAACTAGAGATTCTCGTACTGAGTAAAGTAAGTCAGAGAAAGACAAATACCATATGATATCAGTTATATGCAGAATCTAAAATATGGCACAAATGAACCTATCTGCAGAACAGAAACAGACTCATAGACATGGAGAACAGATTTGTGGTTGCCAAAGGGGAGCGAATGGGATGGACTGGGAGTTTGGGGAGAGTAGATGGAAACTATTGCTTTTGGAGTGGATAAGCAATGAGGTTCTCCTGTATAGCACAGGGAAGTATATCCAATTACTTGTGAATAGAACATGATGGAAGATATTATGAGAAAAAGAATGTGTGTGTGTATAATTGAGTCACTCTGCTGCACAGAAGAAATTGACAGAACATTATAAATCAACTATAATAAAAAACTTAAAATAAGAAAGGAATATCGGTGATTGTTCAGCATTTAGTTTTGATTTTGGTGTGCTCATGAGAGGAATGACTTCAAGGTCCTTCTATTCTGCCATCTGCAAGCAGACTTCTAGATACTGTGTTTTTTGGGGTCTTTTTTTATTTGGGGGGGTTGAAGGGTTTTTTGGGTTTTGTACTTTTTCTTAATTTATCTTGGTTAGACTTTGTAGTGCTTTTAAAATCTGGACTTAATGTCTTTAATCAGGTTTGGAAAATTGTCAGCTATTGTATCTTCAACTATTATTTCTATTTCTTTTTTTTTTTTTTAACAAATCCTTTCATAATGGGATTCCAATTACCTGTCTGCTAGGTATCTTACCATATCCTGTAAATTATTTAGGCTCTTTCCTGAATTTTTCATCTTTTCTTCCATATTTTAGTTTGAATATTTTTTTCTCACCTGACATTCACTAATTTTTTCAACTAGGTATCATTTTCTATTTAATCCAGCCACTAATTTAAAAAAAATTATTAAAGTAGACATCCACTAATTATTCTTTAATTTCCTTCCTTCCTCCCTTCCTCCCTTCCTTCCTTCCTTCCTTCTTTCTTTCCTTCTTTTTAGGGCTGTACCTGCAGCATATGGAAGTTTCCAGGCTAGGGGCTGATTCAGAGCTGCAGCTGCTGGCTTCTGTCACAGCCACAGCAACACCAGATCTGAGCCGCATCTGAGACCTACACCACATCTCTATAATTTGCATTTATATGTTATCATTTTACCATTTTCTAACATTCTCAATATGCTGCTTAATTTACTGATGGTACTAAGCATAATGGTTTTTAAGCTTGCCTCTAATAGCCCCATTATCTACAGCCCCACTGGGTCTGGTGTCTCTTTTGTTCCTCTTGGTTTCCAGATGTTTGGTATTGTTGTCTTCTCATATACCTGGATATCTTTCACTGTGTCCAAATGTTGTATATAAAATGTAATGGAGATAATTTGAGAATCTCAGTGATATTCCAAAGAGGACTTTTGTTTGTTTTTGCTTCTGGCAGGCAGCAAATCTAGAAGCATTAGCAATTTCAAGAGAGTGAGGTGATTTAAAATAGGCTTATCTTCTGTAAGGTTTTATTTCTAGATTCATACTTAGACCAATGGTGTATAACCCTTTGAGGTCCCAGCCCATACTAGGCTTTATATTCTTGGTGGGCTCTGAATGCTAATTAGTATGTACCATCATTGTAAGATTATTAAGCCCTGTTTTCCCTTTCTTAATCTCTCAGCCATACTTTTGACATTGACAAAAGCTTTGAGCACAAAATCGCCCTCAAATTCCAGGCTTATCTCTGAGCTGACTTCCTTTCCTGGTCATGACTCTGTAGCATTCTTTACTACCTCAGTAGCTTCTGGTGCCTTAAAAAGTTGTGAAAAAAATCCTTTTTTTTTTTTTTTTTTAATTTATGGGATCCTTTACTTTTTTTAATTACTCAAATGAATTTATCCCATCTGTAGTTGTATAATGATCGTAACAGTCTGATTTCACAGGATTTCCATCCCATAACCCAAGCACATCCCCCCACCCCCCAAACTGTCTCCTCTGGAGACCATAAGTTTTTCAATGTCTGTGAGTCAGCATTTGTTCTACAAAGAAGTTCCGTCTGTCCTTTTTTCAGATTCCACATGTCAGTGAAAGCATTTGATGCTGGTCTCTCATTGTATGGCTGACTTCACTTAGCATAATAGTTTCTAGGTCCATCCATGTTGCAAAAAATGCTGGTATTTCATTCTTTTTGATGGCTGAGTAATATTCCATTGTGTATATGTACCACATCTTCTGGATCCACTCCTCTGTCAATGGACATTTAGGTTGTTTCCATGTCTTGGCTATTGCAAATAGTGCTGCAATGAACATTGGAGTACATGTGTCTTTGCGAGTCATGGTTTTCTCTGGATAGATGCCCAGGAGTGGGATTGCTGGATCAAATGGTAGTTCTATTTTGAGTGTTCTGAGGAATCTCCATACTGTTTTCCACAGTGGTTGCACCAACTGACAATCCCCCCCCAACAGTGTACTAGGGTTCCTTTTTCTCCACACCCTCTCCAACACTTATTGTTTGTAGACTTTTGGATGATGGCCATTCTGGCTGGTGTAAGGTGGTACCTCAGAATGGTTTTGATTTACATTTCTCTAATGAAGAGTGATGTTGAACATGTTTTCATGTGTTTTTTGGCCATCTGTATGTCTTCTTTGGAGAACTGTCTGTTTAGATCTTCTGCTCATTTTTGGATGGGGTTGTTTGTTTTTTTGGCATGGAGCTGCAGAAAGTATTTATAAATTTTGGAGATTAATCCCTTGTCAGTAGATTCACTTGCAAAGATTTTCTCCCATTCTGTGGGTTGTCTTTTTGTTTTGTTTAGGGTTTCCTTTGCTGTGCAGAAACTTCTAAGTTTGATTAGGTCCCATTTGTTTATTTTTGTTTTTATTGTCAGTACTCTAAGAAGTGGATCTGAGAAGATGTTGCTGTGGTTTATGTCAGAGAGTGTTTGGCCTATGTTTTCCTCTAAGAGTTTTATAGTGTCTGGTCTTCTATCTAGGTCTTTAATCCATTTGGAGTTTACTTTTGTGCATGGTGTTAGGGAGTGTTCTGATTTCATTGTTTTCCATGTGGCTGTCCAGTTTTCCCAGCACCACTTATTGAACAAGCTGTCCTTTCTCCATTGTATATCCTTTCCTCCTTTGTCATAGATGAGTTGGCTGTAGGTGCATGGGTTTATTTCTGGGCTTTCTATCCTGTTCCACTGATCTATATTTCTGTCTTTGTGCCAGTGCCATATGGTTTTGATGATTGTTGCTTTGTAGTATAGTCTGAAGTCTGGGAGCCTGATTCCTCCAGCTCCATTTTTCTTTATCAGGATGTCTCTGGCTATTCTGGGTCTTTTGTGCTTCCAAACTAACTTTAAAATATTTTGTTTGAGTTCTGTGAAAAATGTCCTTGGTAATTTAATAGGGATTGGATTGAATCTATAAATTGCCTTAGTAGCGTAGTCATTTTGATAATATTAACTCTTCCAATCCATGAGCATGGTATATCTTTCCATCTATTTGTGTGATCTTTGATTTCTTTCATCAGTGTCTTATAGTTTTCAGAGTACAGGTCTTTTGTCTCTTTAGGTAGGTTTACTCCTAGGTATTTTATTCTTTTGGATGCAATGGTGAATGGGATTGCTTCCCTAATTTCTTTTTCTGCTTTTTCATTCTTAGTGTATAGAAATGCCGTTGATTTCTGTGTATTAATTTTGTATCCTGCGACTTTGCCAAATTCGTGGATGAGCTCTAAGAGTCTTCTGGTAGAGTCTTTAGGATTCTCTAGGTATAGTATCATGTCATCTGCAAATAGTGGTGGTTTTACTTCTTCCTTTCAAATTTGGATTCCTTTTATTTCTTTTACTTCTCTGATTGCTGTGGCTAGGACTTCCACAACTATGTTGAAGAGTAGTGGTGAGAGCAGACATCCTTGTCTTGTTTCTGATCTCAGCAGGAATTCTTTCAGCTTTTCACCATTGAGAATGATGTGCGCTGTGGGTTTGTCATATATGGCCTTTATCATGTTGAGGTAGGTTCCCACTATGCCCACTCTCTGAAGGGTTTTTATCAGAAATGAATGTTGGATTTTGTCAAAGGCTTTTTTTGCATCTATTGAGAGGATTATGTGGTTTTTATTCTTCAATTTGTTAATGTGGTGTATCACACTGATGGATTTGCGGATATTGAGGAACCCTTGCATCCCTGGGATAAATCCCACTTGATCATGATGCACAATTCTTTTGATGTATTGTTGGATGCAGTTTGCTAGTGTTTTGTTGAGGATTTTTGCATCAGTGTTCATCAGTGAAATTGGCCTGTAGTTTTCTTTTTTTGTGGAATCTTTGTCTGGTTTTGGTATCAGGGCAATGGTAGCCTCATAGAATGAGTTTGGGAGTATCCCTTCCTCTGCAATTTTTTGAAATAGTTTCAGAAGGAGAGGTGTTTAGCTCTTCTCTAAATATTTGATAGAATTTGCCTGTGAAGCCATCTGGTCCTGGACTTTTGTTTCTTGGAAGTTTTTTAATCATAGTTTCAATTTTGGTTCTTGTAATGGGTCCATTAATCTTTTCTATTTCATCTTAGTTTAGTCTTGGAAGATTGTACTTTTCTAAGAATTTGTCCATTTCATCTAGGTTTTCTGTTTCATTGGTGTATAGTTGCATATAGTCATCTCATGATCCTTTGTATTTCTGTGATGTCTGTTGTTATTTCTCCTTTTTCATTTCTAATTTTATTGATTTGAGTCCTCTCTCTTTTTTTCTTGGTAAGTCTGGCTAAGGGTTAATCAATTTTGTTGATCTTTTCAAAGAACCGGCTTTTTGTTTCATTGATCTTTTCTATGGTTTTCTTTGTTTCTAGTTCATTGATTTCTGCTCTTTATGATTTCTTTCTTTCTACTAACTTTAGGTCTTGTCTGTTCTCCTCTCTTGAGCTGCTTGAGATGTAAAGTTATCTTGTTTATTTGAGCTTTTTCTTGTTTCCTGAGGTGGGCTTGTATTGCTATAAACTTTCCTCTTAGAATAGCTTTTGCTGCATCCCATAGGTTTTGGAGTGTCATATCTTTGTTGTCATTTGTTTCTAGGTATTTTTTAATTTCCTCTTTGATTTCTTCAGTGATCCATTGGTTGTTTAGTAGCATGTTGTTTAGTCTCTACGTGTTTGTGTTTTTCCAATCATATAGCATGGTCGGAAAAGATGCTTGATACGATTTCAGTTTTCTTAAAGTTACCGAGGTTGGATTTGTAGCCCAGGATGTGATCAATCTTAGAGAATGTTCCATGTGCATTTGAGAAGCATGTGTATTCTGTTGCTTTTGGATGGAATGTCCTATAAATATTAAGTCCATCTGGTTTAATGCATCATTCAGGGCCTGTGTTTCCTTATTGATTTTTTGTCTGCTTGATGTGTCCATTACTGTGAGTGGGGTGTTAAAGTCCCCCACTATTATTGTGTTATTGTTGATTTGTCCTTTTAAGGTTGTTAGCAGTTGCCTTATATATTGTGGTGAACCTGTGTTGGATGTGTAGATATTTAAAATTGTTATATCTTCTTCTTGGATTGATCCTTTGATCATTATGTAGTGACCTTCTTTGTCCCTTAAAATATTCATTTTAAAGTCTATTTTGTCTGATATGAGTATTGCTACTCCAGCTTTCTTTTGATCCCCGTTTGCATGAAATATTTTCTTCCATCCTCTCACTTTCAATTTGTATGTGTCCCTAGAAGTGAAGTGGGTCTCTTGAAGACAGCATATATATGGGTCTTGTTTTTGTATCCATTCAGCCAGCCTTTGTCTTTTGGTTGGGGCGTTTAGTCCATTACCATTTAAGGTAATTATTGATAAGTATGTTCTTATTGCCATTTTATTAATTGCTTTGGATTTGTTTTTGTTGCTCTTTTTTCTTTCCTTCTCTTGTCCTCTCCTCTTCTGGTTTGATGACTATCTTTAGTGTTGTATTTGAGTTGATTTTTCTTTGTGTATCAATTGTAGATTTTTGGTTTGTAGTTATTCTGAAGATTTGATGTAAGAGTCTGTATGTATATGAGATTGTTTTAGGTTGTTGTTCTCTTAATTGCAAGTTCATCTCCAGTTTCCTACATTTGTACCCACCTCTTCTCATGATTTGTGATTTTGGTGGTATGATTGTGCATGGGTGATTTTGTATCTTTACTGTATATATACCTTTACTGGCGAGCCTTGTCATTTGTGGAATTTTTGTTTCCTCTTGCTGTCTTTTCCTTTCTGCCTGGAGAAGTTCCTTTAGTATTTGTTGTAAGCTGTTTTAGTATTGCTGAATTCTCTTAGCTTTTGCTTAGCTGTGAAGGTTTTGATTTCTCCTTCAAATCTGAATGAGAGCTTTGCTGGGTAATCTTGGTTGGAGGTTTTATTCTTTCATCACTTTAAGTATATCATGCCACTCCCTTCTGGCCTGCAGTTTCTGCTGAAAAATTTGCCAATAACCTTATCAGGGTTCCCTTGTATGATATTTTTTTCTTTTCCCTAGCTGCTTTCAAGATTTTCTCTTTGTCTTTAATTTTGGTCAGTTTGATTAATATGTGTCTCGGTGTCTTCCTCCTTGGGTTTATTTTATATGGTACTCGTTGTGCTTCCTGGATTTGAGTGAATGGTTCCTTTCCCATGTTAGGGAAATTTTTGGCTATTATTTCTTGAAATATTTTTTCTGTCCCCTTCTCTCTCTCTTCTCCTTCTGGCACCCCTATAATACGGATGTTGGTGCATTTAATGTTGTCCCAGAGTTCTCTGAGACTCTCTTCATTTATTTTCAATCTTTTTTCTCTGTTATGCATCCGTAATATCTACTAATCTGTCCTCCACCTCGCTTATTTGTTCTTCTGCCTCCTGTATTCTGCTGTTAGCTGCTTCTAGTGAATTTTTTATTTCCGTTATTGTATTTTGCATCTCTTCTTGTTTAAGTTTTATATCTTGTATCTCTTTGATCAGTGTTTCCTGTTATCCATCTTTGCCTCCAGTTTATTTCCAATGTCTTGCATCATCTTCAGCATCAACAGTCTAAAGTCTTTTTCCTGGAGGCTGAGGATCTCTTCATCGTTTAGCTGATTTTCTGGGGTTTTTCCTTTCTCCCTCATCTGAGTTATAGTTCTCTGTCTTTTCATTTTTATAGGTTTTTGGTGTGGTGACCTTTTCACAGATAATAGAGTTGTTGCCTCTCTTACTTCTGTTGTCTGCCCCCCTTGTGGCTGAAGTCGGTATGGGGGTCTTGCTGTAGGCTCCTGATGGGAGGGACTGATGCCTGCCCCCTGGTAGGTGGAGCCGATTCTAATCCCTCTGGTGGATGGGGCTTAGTCTCTGGATGGGATTAGAGGCAGCTGTGTGCCTGAGGGGTCTTTAGGCAGCCTGTTTACTGAGGGGCGGGGCTGTGATCCCACCTGGATTGTTGTTTTCCCTGGGGCTTCTCAACACTGACTAACAGGTGGGACCAAATTTTCCCAAAATGGCCACCTCCAGAGAAAGGCAACTGCTGAATATTCCCTAGCACTTAGCTTTCAATGTCCTTCCCTCACAACAAGCCACATTCATCCATTTTCCCAGGATGTCCTCCAAGAACTGCAGTCAGGTTTGACCCAGATTCCTGTGGAGACTTTGCTTTGCCCTGGGACCCAGTGCACATGAAAGTCTGTGTGTGCCTTTTAAGAATGGGGTCTCCATTTCCCCCAGTCCCATGGAGCTCCTGCACACAAGCCCCACTGGCCTTCAGTGCCAGATGCTCCAGGGGCTCTTTCACCCAGTTCCAGATCCCCACACGTGAGAGTTTGATGTGGGGCTCAGAACCCTCACTCCTGTAGGTGAGTCTCTGTGAACCAGTTAATTTCCAGTCTATTTAAGACACCCCATGGTGCCCGTTTGTGGATTGTGGCACCAGTATTTTTATCTTTAGAGGCTGCAAGTTTAAGAGAGCCCCTTAGCCCCCCAGATCCTGTGGCCTTTCAGGGATTGTGCCTTCACATTCCAGATGAGAATCCAGGTATTGAAGGGATGGATAAAATGTTCGATTTAAATCCAATTTTGTAATGGTAATGAAATGCTAAAACATTTAAGAGAATACTTTGGAGAAGAATCTTTTTGTAATGTTAAGAATGGCCTCCATACATGTGTTTACATCAGTCTGGGCATAATGAGCCAGGGAGTCTCTGGCTACCCAGACAGCCAGTTGCATGTGATCAGGTAGATACCCACAAAGTACAAAACTGTCCTTGTCCTCAGACTTTAATAATTAAATAATTGACCTTTTGTGGCACCTTGGATTTTTTGGGAAGGAAGGGAAAGAGGCTGTCACTATGTCTGATTTTCTCATTCTCTATGCCTGGGGACGTAGGTTTAGGGTACCAAGTCATAGACGTAATAGGGATGATAGCAGTGTATATGCTGCATTCTTATCCTGCAAACCTATTATGTGACACAGTCTGTGGGGACAGCATTTTCTTGTTAACGTAGTGTTTTGAACTTGCTTGGGATGAAGCAAGTTAAAAAAGGAAACGTGCAGGAGTCACATTTCCAGTTATGGCTGTCCTTTAGACAAGTCACTCTCTCTCTCTATAAAATCAGAGTTTTCCTTCATACTTCTTATATGATCTCTAAAATTCTTCATCTCTGAAATACATTGATTCTATTGTTCACCTAAAGCTTTTACAGTATTCTTTATACCGGTAGACCATTCATTTACTGCTAGAATTGATTTGAAAATTTGTAAATCCAGTGTAAATAAGCTACCTTCTTAATGACCATTTAAATCTTCCCTCAGGATTTATCCATGGAGCCATAATGTTTACTGACATGCCTCCTGGATGTGGTCTTTAATTGGGAAGCACATCTTACAAGAGAATTATAGCCTCCAAATGGGATAATTCCTGTGGTTTAAATGTTGCCACAAAGGAATTCACTGGCATTAGACACCAGAACAGATTTATTCCTCAATACTTGTCCCAGAGGCTCTAAAATGTTACTATAAACTCAGAGCAATCCTAGAGTTATCCAGATTTATTTTCAGGTTAATTGGTTATTCGGTATTTTCCTGGAAACACATGAATTCATATCCTTTGGAAAGTACATATGTACTGGGCCATCAAAATGATGTGAGAAGAATGCCATTTTCATTAAATATCTGGTGTGATACTATGCATAAAGACTTGTAGCCAATTTTTCCAAATTGATTATTTGCTATTTCTTAGAATCTTTTGAATTAAAAACATTTACTAACAAAATTTTAATATAACTAATCAATTTCACTGAGGTAGAAGAGTTAGAAAAGACAGAAAGTTATGTTTTTTTTTCATTAAATGGATTACCATGAGTACTTTTTTATTTTATTTTATTTATTTATTTTTTGTCTTTTTGCCTTTTCTAGGGCCGCTCCCACAGCATATGGAGGTTCCCAGGCTAGGGGTCTAATTGGAGCTGTAACTACTGTCTTACACGAGAGCCACAGCAATACCAGATCTGAGCCACGTCTGCAACCTACACCACAGCTCATGGCAACACTGGATCCTTAACCCACTGAGCGAGGCCAGGGATCAAACCCGCAACCTCATGGTTCCTAGTTGGATTTGTTATCCACTGAGCCACAATGGTAACTCCACCATGAGTACTTTAGAACTGAGATCACATTTTTTTTCCCTAAAGCATTTTTCACTTGTAATATCATTAGAATTTAGATCCTTTTTAGTTTGTTAGAACTGAAGGAGAATTAGGAAACATTCTGTGTAGAGGACTTCCTGACAAATAATTTATTAAATGCTTTGGTTTACTGTATTTACTCTTGGAATCTTTATTCTAAGATATTTTAGATATTCTAATATCTAAAAAACAAACGTATACCTAATTGAACTTATGTACTTGAATATTTACAAAATGTATAATCCGACATTAATTACATGAGTCAAAAACCAAGTTTATATTGAAGTTAAAAAATAAAATGTAAAAATTTAGAGGTGTAATTAGAAAGCTCATTAGTGAAAATATACCTGAGAGTTTTTGATAAGCTAAATATAATACTCCAGTATTGTAAGAAGGAATAGTTCCACACTAGGTTCTTGGGACTTGGCCTTCTGAAAAGAGTGTTGACTAGCCTTGATGCTGTGAGATGTGTTTTTGCATTCTGTTCTCCCACCCCCAAAGCCCTGCCAAAGCCATCCCCCAAAAAATTAAAGGAAGAAAACCAACAAAGCTTGTTAAATTTTCAAGCTGATGTATCATACTTGATTTATGGTAGAAGCCAAGTGAATACTATCATTTATCTTAGAATAATTGGACAAATATTAGGGAGACAAAAGTAGTTCCATAAAAGCTAAGTAGAAACTATGTGTTTGCCTTGCAGAAGAAACTTCAAGACAAGTCCTCTAGCCTGTCCTAATTAGGAAATCTGGAGTAGCCACCTTCTAGAATCATATTATTTAATAATGAATTAAAGAAACTCAAGTTGTATGCAATGAAGAAGAGAGGGTAAAGCAGATGGGATAGTGGTCTTCAAAAATCCCTTAGGGCTATCCTGTATAAGAGCAGCAATTGCAAAGAGAGAAGTTTTAGAGAGATATGATTTGGCTTATCACAAAGAACTACCTAATAGCAATGTCTGTCTATGGAATTACTCAAATACAGACTAGATTGGTGAATGATGTGTTTCATTTGGAAGAAGTAGCAATGCAATGACCTAAGATTCTGAGATCTTCCTCTAATAATACTACATTGAGCTGCTTTAATGAATGAATGCAATGTAATATTTTTCAAAAATTTTCTATAGTATTTTACCTTTATATTGTCTGTGGATTATCCTACAGGGATATGGCTTAACTAGTGAAGTGGATTCAGTTCCAGGCTCCTCTGCTTCCTTGCCAAGATGCCTCTGAGCATATGCATAGCCTGAACAATCATACACAGCATCTCTGAATATTTGTTGGTCGGTGTTCTTAGAGTATTTCTCTCTAGTCTGATTTCAGGTGTAATGTGATCTTTTTCTGTATCTGATTGCTTGCCTTACTGTTGGAGTAATTTAAAAAAAAACCCAGCAAAGTATTATTACTCAAAGGCTTGTTTCCTCTGAATGAAGTTAGTTTCTTTTAACAAAAGTTCTATAATTTGCTTTATTTCAGATAACCAAAAGATTTAACTTTCAAGAACTCTGATACTAATCATGTTACTGATCAGCTGGAAAATGTTAATTGATCCACCATCTTTGATTATATGTCTAACACAAATTATAGTATTAATATTAAAGGGCACTTACCTCCCTTCCCATATATATGTGAGGATTACATTTATATGAATATATATATTTTTGATATCTTCAGCTTCATTGAAGTAAAATGTATACAAAACTGCTCATATTTAAATATATACAATTTGATGTATGCATATGCAATTTAGGCATATGCATACCTTTGTGAAATATAGTCATCAAAATCAAGGTATTAACCCTGACCATCCCCTTCAAAAGCTTGTGTCCCTTTTTTGGTAAGAACACAACATGAGATCTACTTAACTCTCTTAACAGATTAAAACATAATACTCTATCAGTAATTATAGACTCTGTGTTGTACAGAGAAGCTCTAGAACTTACTCATCTTGCATGCCATAACTTTATAGAACAGTAGCTCCACCTTCCCTCTCTTCCCATCACTGGCAACCATAATTCCATCTCCTATTTCTTTTTTTCTATCCTTAAAATTTTTTTTCTTTTTTTATTTTTAGGGCCACACCCACAGCATATGGAAGTTCCCAGGCTAGGGGTCAAATCAGAGCTATAGCTGCCCACCTACCAGACACAGCCATAGCAATGCGGGATCCAAGCTGCGTCTGTGACCTATACCACACTTCAGGGCAATGCCAGTTCTTTTACTCACTGCATGGGACCAGGGATTGAACCCATATCCTCATGGATACTAGTTGGATTCATCTCTGATGCACCATAACAGAATCTCCCCGTTTGCTATTTCTATAAGCTTGGATATTTTAAATTTCTCATATGTGGAATTATGTAGCATTTGTCTTTCCGTGACTATTTCACTTAGAATAATGTCTTCCAGTTCCATTCCTTTTGTCACAAAAGGTAGGTTTTACTTCTCTTTAAGGCTGATTAATAGTCCATTGTACATATATACCACTTTATCTCTTCATCTGTCCGTGGACATGTGGGTTTGAATTGTTTTCTTATTGGCTGTTTTGAGTAATGCTTCAATGAACATGGCACTGCAGATACTCCTTTGAAATCCTAATATCAGTTCTTGTGGATATATACTCAGAAATGGGATTGCTATATCCTATGTTAGTTCAATTTTAAATTTTTAAAGGAACTGACATATTCTTTTACACAGCAGTTGCACCACCTTACATTCCTACCATCAGTGTTAAAGGATTCCAGTTTGTCTTCAATGTTGACAGCATTTATTGTCTTTTTTTTCAATAATAGCCATCCTAACAGGTGCAAGGTGATATTTCATTGTACTTTTGATTTGCATTTCCTCAATGATTAGTGATACATACTGAGCACCTTTTCATTATGTCTTCTTTCATGTATCAAGTCCTTTGCCCATTTTTTATTTAGCTTATTTGGGTGTTGTTAGTTTTTTAGTTTTGTTTTGCTATTTAAGTTAGAGGAGTTTCTTATTTATTTTGGAACATAACTCCTTATCAGATACATGGCTTGCAGATACTTTCTCCCATTCTGTATGTTGCCTTTTCACTCTGTTGATTGTTTCTTTTGCTGTGAAGAAGCTTTTTAGGTTGACATATTCCCACTTGTCTATTTTTGCTTTTGTTGCCTGTAGTTTTGATGTCTTATACATGAAATCGTTGAAGACCCATGTCTTGAAGCATTTCCACTATGTTTTCTTCTAGGAGTTCTATAGTTTCAGGTCTATGTTTAAGTCTTTATTCCAATTTGAATTTATTTTTGTTACAGTGTAAGATAGTCCAGTTTCATTCTTTTGAATGTGGATATGGTTTTTCCAATACTTGTTGAGGAAACTTTTCTTTCCCAATTGTGTATTCTAAGCACCCTTTTTGAAGATCATTTGATGTTATATAGGTGGGTTCATTTCAGGGTTCTGTTCCATTGATCTGTATTTCTGCCTTTATGGTATGTTGTACCATACTATTTTAATTACTCTATTTCTGTAATATATTTTGAAGTTAGGATTTGTAATGCCTCCAGCTTTGTTCTTTGTGTGTGTGCGTGTGTGTGTGTGTGTGTGTGTGTGTGTGTGTATGTGTGTGTGTCTTTTTCTAGGGCCTCACCCAAAGCATATGGAGGTTCCCAGGCTAGGGGTCTAATTGGAGCTGTAGCTGCTGGCCTACACCAGAGCCACAGCAACTCAGGATCTGAGCCACATCTGGGACCTAAACCACAGCTGACAGCAACGATGGATCCTTAACTCACTGAGCAAGGCCAGGGATTGAACCCACTACCTCATGGTTCCTAGTGGAATTCGTTAACCACTGAGCCATGACAGGAATTCCCCAGCTTTGTTCTTAAGATTGTGTATTTGGGGTCTTTTGTTAATTAAGTAAATTAAGATTACTTTTTATATTTCTATGAGAAATGTCATTGGGATTTTCATGAGAATAGTATCAGATCTCTAGATCAGTTCAGGTACTTATGTACATCATAATAGTATTAAGTCTTTAGGATGTCTTTCCATTTATTTGTGTCTTCTTTAATTACTTTTAGCAATGTATTTTGTTTCAGTGCACCAGTCTTTCACCTCCTTGGTTAAGGTTATTTCTAAATATTTTATTCTTTATGAAGCTAAATGGAATTATCTTAACTTCCATTTCAGACAGTACATTGTTAGTGTATAAAAATGCAGATGACTTTTTTGAGTTTTTTAATTAGATAATACACTCTCATAGTTAAAAATCAAAACAATATAAAAATTTAGGAAGTGAATGTAAGGTTTTTCTCCCACACCCTACTACCTTGTTCTCCATTCTTCTGCACCCAAAGCCAATAAATATAGCTATTTTACATTTTCTTCCAATTCTTTATGCCAATGTGAATATATTTTTGTATTTTTTCTTTTCCTTACACAAGAGGTAACAAACAGTATACTTTTTTTGCCATGTTTTCCCCCCTTCGGCAATATGCCCTGTATATTTTAACAAAAGTGTATATAGAGAGATCCCTATGTGTTTTTCCTGTCATTTTACAAATGCGTAGTATTCCACTGTGTGTCTTTAGCCTAATTGAATTTAATCCAAAATGATGGACACTTGGTTCCACTTTGCCAAAACAGTGCTGCCATGACTTAACTTAGACATCTGTCATTTTGTACATGAGCAGGTTGGATCTGTAGAATGAATTCTCAGAAATAGACTTGTTGGATTAAAAGGTCAATGCATTTGCAGGTGAATTTTATATGTTGATTTTTGTATTTTGTTTTTATTTTCATTTGTCTTAGAATACTTTATTTTTTAATTTAATTTTATTTTTTTACAGCCTCACCTATGGCATATGGAAGTTCCCAGGCTAGGGGTCGAATTGGTGCTGCAGCTGAGGCCTATACCACAGCCACAGCAACACTGGATTCAAGCCCATCTGCAGCCTATGCTGCAGCTTGTGGCAACACTAAGTTCTTAACTCACTGAGTAAGGCCAGGGATTGAACCTGCATCCTTACAGAGACAGTGTCAGGTCCTTAACTCACTGAACCACAATGGGAACTCCTTAAGGTATTTCTTTGATTTTCCTTTTTGAATTCATCTTTGGTAGTTTGGAAGTATGTTGTTTAATTTCTACATATTTGTGGAATTTAAAAATATTTGCGAATTTTCCAATTTTCCTCCTGTAACTTATTTCTGGTTTCATACCATTGTGAATGCAAAGAACACTTAATATGATGTCAGTATTTTAAAATTAGTTAAGGCTTGTTTTGTGGCCTAGGATATGATCTGTCTTGAAATATTTCATGTATACTTGAGAAGAATATATATTCTGATGCTGTTTACCAGAATGTTCTACATATGTCTGTTAGGTCTTTAATGTTATTCATGTCCTTTCTTGATGGATTTTACTGATTGAATGATCTATCCATTGATGAAAGTGGATCTTGAAGTCTCTTTCTTTTATTGTGCTGCTGTCTATTTCTCCCTTTAGTTCTATTAATATTTGCTTTATATATTTTTTGTTCCAGTGTTAGTGCATATATACTTACAGTTGTGTATCCTATTGATAAATTGATCCATTTTTTATTCCCATCTAGTGACCTTCTTTATTTCTTTTGACTGATTTAACTGAAAGTCTGTTTTGTCTGATGTATTACTACCTCTGCTCTATTTTGATTATCATTAGCAAAATATCTTTTATGGTACCTTTGCCCATGTGTGTCTCTTCTAGGTAGCACATTGTTAGATGTTTGTTTTATCCATTCCACCACTCTGTCTTTTGATTGGAGTATTTAGTCCATTTGTATTTAAAGACATTATCAATAAGGATTATTGACCTTTGTTAATTGTTTTCTAGCTCTTTTGTCATTCCTTTCTTCCTCTCTCTTGCTGTCTTTCTTTGTCATTTGTTGATACTTTGTAGTGGCATGCTTTGACTCCTTTCTCTTTATATAGATTTCTTATGTATTTTTCAGTTTAGTTATTCTATACTTTAGCTTCAGGATTTCTGTTTGGTTCTTTTTATGATTCCTCTTTTTGTTTAGTTTCTCATTTTGTTCCTATATCATTTTCCTCATTTCATCTAGCTTTCTGTGTTTATTTGTACTTAATTGAACTTCAAGATGATTATTTTGGTTTTTTTTGTCAGGCTATTAATAGATCTCCATTTATTTAGAGTATGTTATTAAAGACTTATTTTGTTCCTTTGGAGCAGTATAATATTTCTCTGATTCTTTGTTGTTTCTTACAAGTTTTGCATTTGGTGTCTTTACATTTGAAAAAAAAAAAAAAAAAAAGGCTAGTTCTTCCAGTCTTTATGGATTGGCATTGGCCAGGAAAAACTCACTAGATATGCCCAATTAGACTGGGAGTCTCTCAAACCAAAGGATATGCATGTTCCACTCCTTTCTCTTCCTCCTGAGGGAGAATACTCAGAGGTTGTACACCTTCTCCCAATCTCACTGAGCCATCCTTAATACTGAGAGCCCTCCACCCTATTTCCCCAGAGTAGTGCACTGAGATGCTGGGGTTTTAGGTGCAAGCTCATTACTTTCTGCTTTCCCTTCTTCCTGAAGAACAAGTCTCAGGATCATGCACCCTTTTCCAACCCCACAAGAGCTAAGTCACCTGCTAATATCCACACCAGCTGCTGAGTTCCTTGATGGCTGTTGCAGTCCCCACCAGCTGCTGCCATCCGTTCTGGCAGCTACAGTCCACAGTGCACTGCTGAGAGCCACCCACCCTCTTCCTTGTTCTTAGCTGCTCTGAGGCATTCAAACTATGCTGGATCTCCCAGTACTCTGGGTGAGGTGAAATAGGAAGTAGTTCTCTTGAGGGCTAGGGATTTTGGATTCATCCTTGGCTTTTTCTCCTGATGGAAATCACATGTTAAAGGGATCTTTTTCTGTACTTACCTGTGCTAAACTGAGGGTGGAGGACACAAGTGTAGTGAAACTACCGTGCTTAACCATTTCAGTGAAGTTTGTGGTTGATTTTGTATTATAGGGTGCTCCATGTTCTTAACTGGCTTCTGGGGTTCTCATCAGGGTATTCTAATATGCATATAGTTGTTAAATCAGTGTTTCTGTGCAGGGACGAAGACTGGGACTTATTCCTCTATCCTACTGATGTCTCCCTGTATATTATTTTTTAACTTTTGGAAACTTGTGAAAACTATAAAGTTTGGCACTTAACCTCTGAACAGATAATTACCCCATCATATTCCCTCTGCTAGACAAGTAGTGTATTATTTAAATGAAAGGGTTTGTTAATTTATTACCCATTTATCTGATTTTTTTGGTCAAAATTTTAAACATTTTTAAGTATAGTTTTATCTTAAAGATTAGAAACTAGTCAGAGTCAACAGTGATACAATTGAAATTGTATCTGAAGACTCAGACTTTAGGTGTCTCCAAAACACTTTACACTGCCATGATTATTACCATAACAAGCTTTAATTTGGTGTCACTTTGAATTTAGGCCATGATGTCAAACTGTGCTAAAAGAAATTCTCTGGTGACTAGAGCTATTCAGTAACAGCTGTTGCTCTACCTGAGAGGATTAAAAAAAAAAAAAAAACAAAAAAAAACTGCCAGCAAAAAGCAGTCTGATATGCCTTTTAAGTTATTACAGTATTAGTTGTTGCTCATATATGTAGAGATAGACTTTAGTTGTGGCTATTTTGTAGGGGTACTATTAATTTAATTATGTGGAACAAAGTAGATTTGGTATGCCTGTACCAGCAGCAGAGGTTCTCAGCATTGGAGAGCAATCAGATGTTTAGAGAATATCACCAGTCTAATTCTGTATTTTATTTTGTTTTTTAACATCATGGAGTTAGGGACGATTGTTTTGGGGATATAAATGCATCTCCTGTGTAACTAATTTTTAACAGTGTAACTGAAAGTAGTTATCCCCCACTCCCTAGTCTATCTTTGTTAAGCTATTTCACTAAACAAAAGATAGCTAAATTTAATGGTTGGAATAAGACACAAGACATAAAGTGACAGCACAGAGGAATTTGGGGGTGATAGAACTGTCTACATTTTTATTGTGGTGGTTGGTTACACCATTCTTTCATCTGAACTCACAGAAATTTGCACCAAAAAGGAGTTTCTTTTACTGTATGTCATTTTCGAAAAGAGGAAAAAATAAAAATACGGCAGTCCTTTCTTTCACCAGCACATTTATTCAATATTATTAGATACTTGGTGTATCTTGATCTCTTTATTGAAGTGTCATTGATTTACAATGTTGTTTTTAGGTTCAAGTGTTCAGCCAAGTGATTTAGTTTTATATATATATATAGATTCCTTTTATATATGAAATTTTATATATGAAGATAACTTTCCATTATAGGTTATTACAATCTTTTCCATTATAGGTTATTACAACATATTGAGTATAGTTCTCTGTGCTATGCAGTAGGTCCCTGTTGGTTGCTTTTTTTTTTTTTATAGTAGTGTGTATGTTTTAATCCTAGAACTCCTAATTTATTACCCCTTTTCCCCTTTGGTAACCATATCTTTGCTTTCTATGTCTATGAGTCTGTATTTTGTAAATAAGTTCATTTGTATCCTTTTTTGGTAACACAGGTAAGGGATACCATGTGGTATTTGTCTTTCTCTTTCTGACTTCAGTTAGTATGATAATCTTTAGGTTACCACAAATGGCATTATTTCATTCATTTTTATGGCTAAGTAACATCCCATTGTGTGTGTGTGTGTGTGTATAGCTAGATTTCTTAAGTTACGCAGGACAGATACCTACCTTCAAATATTGGCTTGTTGTTTATAGAGAAAAAAATTTGTTTCTCACTTAGGCACAAAGGGAAATTTTTAAATGCTTGTAATTTTTTTAATGTAAAAGTATACATATATTCATCCTAACGATTCTGTTTTTGAAAACTTTGTTATTTTAATAAGGGTGATGATATTTGTATGTAGACAACTATGTTGTTTCCTCTCTTCTTCCTTTTGAAGAATAGCACACATTTTTAGAATAAACTATAGGACAGTATAAAATTACCTTGCTATCATAAGAATTCTGTTTATAATCTGAGCCTTATTTGAACATTGCATTAACATTATAAACACTACTGTTTAGCACAGTTATTCATCAGAGTCTAGATAGATTAATAAATTGAATGAAGATACACTATTCACAACCTGTTTTTAACAAACTCTCAATTTTATCTTCATGTATTTTTTTCAGTTGCTGTACATATATATTCAGTAGTCAGGAGTTTTCATTTACTATGGTTTTTCTTGGGCCTGGTATCTGGTGTTTTCTCCTTTGAATTCTTACTACTAAATGATTGATGAAATGAAAGTGTTACTCTTTTTTTTGTCTTTTTGTCTATTCAAGGGCCGCAGCCGCGGCATATGGAGGTCCCCAGGCTAGGGGTCTAATCAGAGCTGTAGCTGCCGACCTACGCCAGAGCCACAGCCACATGGGATCTGAGCCACGTCTGCAACCTACACCACAGCTCATGGCAACACCAGATCCTTAACCCACTGAGCGAGGCCAGGGATCGAACCCGCAACCTCATGGTTCCTAGTTGGATTTGTTAACCACTGCAACATGAGGGGAACTCCCTGAAAATATTATTCTGAGTTGAGTATTTTTTAAGGATGAAAGTTAAGAAATACAAACATACCAGCTTCTTTTTTAGCCAGATTAAGAAGGAAGTTAAGTATATTGGCTGGAATTTTTTTTTTTTCTGAATATGTGAAATGCTACAGATTTTAATATTAGTAGCCTAAATTTACTTAGTCATTTTACTAAGATCTCTAATGAAATGGATATTTATTTCATTAATCAAACCCTTTTAATGTGTCTACTCTGAAATAAGCGCTCTTATAGTGCTGAAGACTCCAAGTAAAGGATATGGTCAGTTCTTTATGAGTTTATGGTCTATGAAGAGAAAAACTTGATAAATCTGTAAGAGAATTATGCACAAAATATGATAGAACACAAACTTGTGATTTGTCTTATAAATTTGGGGAACAGTTTTTACAATAATCAAAAATTGCACCTATGTTATTTATTTTGGCACTTTAGAAAATCGTTGTGGGACTTTTAAAAACCTATCTTTTCATCTTAAAAATTTTAGGCCAAGGGACTTAGGTTTTTGAGAGATGAGGAAATGAGTTTGTCACAGCTTTTAAAAGTTATCTTTGCTATACTCTATATGTGTAAATTTAAAAAAAAATAATTGCTATTGTAGGACAGACATTAACTTCTGGTGAAGTGACTTTGGCAAGATTTTAAGAGAGATTTCAGATTTTGTGCTCCATTATTGGACTGTTGGAGAAAAACAGTCCCAATTGTTTTAGTTAGAAATATATCCCCAGGAGAAACTAAAGATATTAACAGACTGTTATTATGATAAAGAATCATTAAGCATTGCATGTTCAAAGGGGTATTGAGAGGAAGAGATATATAAGAACGCTGTACATAATACTTAAGCATCTTGTAAAATTCACTTTGATTGGAGTAGGGGTGGGAATCATAGAAATTGGCTCTTTTCAGCTGTCATGGTATTGTTTTTGAAAATTTAGACAGGGAATGCAAAAGTGTAAGTATGTAAAGTTTTACTTCTTTGGCAGCAACGCTCAAGATGTTTCTAGAACTAATATCCTTGACAGGAATGTAAGTGTGGAGAGAGTGTAGAACTATTTCCAAGCACCAAAGCATCCCCTTGAATATATTTAGTGAACTAAATTGAATTATATCATTTCTAAGACGCTCTTTTTAAAAACATTTTAACATCTCTGTAATTGGAATACAGTTTATAGTTCATAGTTGTACAACCGTTGTTGGCCGAACAGTAGTCATCATAGTTGTCTTTGTAAATATCTTATAAGGTAATGTTTCACATTAGAAGGAGCTGGAAACCAGGAGAGAACTTTTTAATACTAAGGCTTATAAATGACTGGCTCATTCTTTAGTGCAGCTTTCTCTTGATATCTGATAACTTATAGCCTTATTTTACATGAGACTGATAATTACAACCTTAACTGCATATCTTTTGCTGGAGAATCAACTACTGTCTGTATGAGTATGGGTAACCTGGTTCATAGTCTTGAGAGAGAATGGTGCAGGTAGGCTTATTTGGGTCAGATACTTTCTTTGGGCCAATCAGCTGTATATAGTCCTCAGGGACAACAATCCCAGGAGAAAGTTTTTATGAAAGTGGTTAAGAATAGAATAGGTAATGAAACATGTTTAGTATACCATTTTAAGAATAAGGAATTTTATTATAAGGACTCATAAAGTGGATAAAGAACTGAAACTAGAAAACTATTAGGTACCAAGGCAGCTTTAGGTCTAGTTTTGTTGTTGTTGTTGTTGTTTTTCTATTTTTTTTTTTTTTTTTGTCACCCAGCCATTTTATGCAGGAACTCTCCTGGCAGTTATGTTCTCTGCATGTATATATATATGCACACACACAAACACACCCCTCTTCTTTTGCAAGCCCACAGTCTTTCACACTGTTTGTCTCTGTGTGTTGCTCCTTCCTTTTGCTGTTGATTAGCCAGTTTTCTCTTGTTTATATCTGAGAATATTCAGTTTGACTGGGTAAACAAATTACCATCTTTTTCTAAGCAGAGTTCTTCAAGGCTGCCTGCCTCACAGATCACTGATTAGCCTAGAGACTGGCCACCCCTGAGACACTAACTACTCATTGATAATAATAGATTAATGGTGCAGTTGAGAGTTGTGGCAATAATAAATGAGAGGGAAACTGGTGGAACTAATTTGTGTGGATTTTGTTAACAGGAACACTACTCTTTTTAAAAAGCAGTTACCTTACATTCTCAGATCTCTAGGACTTTGGGAAAACTTGGGCTTTCAGAAAGGAAGAGAGGGAGGAAGGCGAAGAAGGGAGAGAATATTTGTGGAATATCTAGAAGCCAGCAAGGAGCTCCTTGTTCTCTGTTACTTCTTGTGTGAATCAACTAAGGTAATCTGAATGACGCTCTTAATTTAAGTGAATAAGCATAAATAAGATTTGAAGTTAGGCCTGTTTGTCTGTGTGTCCTCAAAACCCATCATTTTCCCCCCGAACACACCATATTGTTTTACTGTGTTTATAAACAGTTTCTTACTTGTTCATCACTTGAGAGACATTTGAGTTGTTTCACTTTGGGTCAATTATTACTTAAGCCTATATAAACATTGGATTTTAGTGTGTTTTTTTTATTTGGATACATACCAAGGAATGTGATTGTTGTATTGTACCATGCTGTTTAACTTCACAAGAAACTACCAAACTGTTTTCTGAAGTGTCTCTACCATTTTATATTCCCACCACCAGTGTATGAGTGTTCTAGTTGTTCTGTGTTTTCACCAGCACCTTTGTCAGCTTTTTTTATTTTTATGCATTTTTATAGCTATGTACTGGTTTTTCATTGTGGTTTTGTTTTCATTTTCCTATTGACTGATGATGTCGAATACCTTTTCATGTGCTTGTCATCTCATATCTTTGGTGAGGTGTTTAAGATCTTTTACTCATTTTTAAAACTGGGTTATTTGTTTTCTTAAGTTTTGAGAGTTCTTTATATAGTCAGGATACAAAAATTTTACCAAATTATGAATTACAAATATTTTCCCCCTGCTGTGGCTTGTCTCTATTTTCTTAATAGTGTCCTTCAAAGAGCAGAATTTCTTACTTTTCATGAAGTCCAATTAAATCAGTTTTTACTTTTGGTGATATAGTAAGAAATCTTTGTCTAGACCAAGAGTCTACCGATACTTCTTCCCTATGTTTCATCCTAAAAGTTTTATAGTTTCTGGTTTTTCATTCTGTTCTGTGACTCGATTTGACTTAATTTTTATGGTCCAAGGTTTGGGTTGGGTTCTTTATCTTATTTTTTATATTGTGGAATATTGATATCCACTTATTTCCAGGACCGTTTGTTGAAAAGACTCTTCTTTTTCCATTGTCAGTTAAATCTTAATTAAATCTCTTAATGTCAGTTAAAATCACCATATGTGTGTGTCCTCTATTCCTTCTTCATGACCATGTTATCTTGTTTGCTATGCTTTATATTTATATAAGTCTTGAACTAAAGTAATGCAAAACTCCAATTTTGTCTTTCATTTTCAAAATTATTTTGGGTATTCTAGTTCTTTTCTATTTCTATATAATCAGCTTTTGCTTTCTACAAAGCAGTTCTGTTGGGATATTGATTGGAATTTTGTTGAGTTTATAGTTTGAGGAAAGTTGAAATATTAAGAATATTAAGTCTTCCCATTCTTAAACACTACACATTTTTCCAATTCTTTAATTTTTTATCAGTGATTTGTAGCTTTCAGTGAACATATTTTGAGATTTCTAGCAAAATATTTTCATGATTTTGTGGTTTAATAAATGGTACTTTTAAAATTTCATTACCTAATTGTTCACATCCTATACATACAGACTTGATGTTCTATGTTGTTACATTACTGAATGTTACTACCTTTTTCCTGGTTTATTTTGGAGTTTATATATAAGTAATGATATCTGTTTTGGATTTCAAAAAAGTGTATATTTTTTTGTCTCATTCATGTGATTTTTAGGAACATAGAGTGGTAGTTTTTACATATATACCATGTAATTAGATTATTCTTATAGTTTTTCTTTTTTCACCTTGGTTGTTTCTAGTGAGAATTATTTGACTTAAGGAACCAATTTAATCACTTGTCCCATATAAAATGCCATTGTCTTGTGTAGTTAGGATTCAAGTTTACATGAAAAATGACATATGAGGAAGTTAATATTTCATATAGTCGTCTCTCTTAATGGGATTTGAAAGAATGTGTATCTTACTTGCTATAGACAGCTAAAACAATAAAAATGGAAAATTCTTGCTAGAATTGTACCCTTTTTGTATTGCTTAGTCATCATTGTTATAAAAGTTTAAAAAGTTTAAGCATTTTAATCATGTTCAAGACTGCCTTCATATTTCACGTGATTTTAAAAAAGGAGTTGTGACATTCCTTTAGTGAATTCTCAAGACCTTAAAAATGAATCTTTAATTTGAACAGAATATGATGAATGAGAGGCATTTACAGTGTGTAATTGCCATCTAGATGCAATTCTACTCTATAGTGTTTTATGGATTTCTTTCCTTCTACATGGCCACAACTCAGGGTTTCTTCTCAGTAATATAGGGTCATTGAAAATAAAATGCATTTGATTCTAGATGGTTTTGTTCCCCTCAATCTAAAAATTTTCTTATATTTGGCATTTAGTAGAGGAGTTTTAGCTAACAATTTTGCTTGCCTATTTTGTTTATTTGTTTGTGAACATACATCCTAAGGCCACTGGTTTGAACCAGAAGTTAAGTAGAATTAATTTTTTTAGGATTAACAAATGGAAAAGCCAAGGTGATTTTTTTTTCAGATATTGCATTGCCAGCTCTTCCATAAAGAAGATTTTTAAAGTTAAAGACACGTTTAAGAGATAATACTTGTTGTTTTCTACATTTTAAGAGACTACTAACAATATTTTTTTCCTTTTTTTCTATTCTTAGTCTTTTTAACTGTTATTTTTCCAGTGTTAGAGGATGTTCCCATAATAAAACAGAAAAAAACATTCTTGAGGAAAGATTTATCAGGGGATTTTGTTTTTTTGGTGTGATGTCTTACTGTAACACTTTTAGACAAATATTTATTCAAGTAACTGAGAAAAACCAGTTTCTGAAAACATTAATTGTAAAGAAAGATGTCTGGGAATTGGAGAAATTCTTTTGATCAGAGGACAGTAACTCTGGGAGTGGGAGTGGGACAACACTCCCAGTTTTTTTTTTTTAAGTCCTTTAGCAACTTGTATTTGTTCTATAAAATTCTATTATTTCTTAAACACATTCTTCTACTCAAATATTGTTACCCATTGTAATACTTAATGAAAACAGAACTTATTTATAAAATATAATTTCTTAGTCAAGTCTGTTAAAACATACCTCTATAAAATCTAAGAATGCTGCTTCTCTTCTAATAGAGGGTGAAAAGAGTAAGGAATAGGGGAGACCAGATGTGGAAAAATATGTATTGTGATAGCTTTCTATTCATCTCTAGCTAGAAAAATACTTCTGCTATCTGCATTGACATAATACCTGCTTTCCCTACAAGTCGATTCATCCAAAGAATTGTTTCCTTTTGTTTTGACAGGATAAACTTAAGTTCTGACTGCGTTTTTTTCCCTGCAACCCTTTCATAGTAAGGAGTTTATAGTCATATCTCTGTTCCAATTTAAACAGAACAGGTCAGTGAAATATAAAGGTTTTTTGCCTGTTAATCTAGGAAAATTAACCATATGCTTAAAATTTAAATACAACTTTTAAAAAAAAATGGACATGACAGAAGAATCTAGTAGCAGCATGACTTTTATTATAACTACGTAGGAAGTTTTATACACTTAAGCATGTCACATAGTAAAAGGCTTGATATTCTATAGTATTCTATTATGTAATATAGTTTATTAAAATTTTGTTTTTTTTAGGAGAAGCAGACCTTTTTTCAGTCACTGATTGTGGTAATATATATATATATATATATATGTTGAAACCACAAAGTAATTGAAATAAATTGAATATTAGTTTATTAAAGATAGTGAGCTTATTAGAGAAAGCAAAATTAAAAGCTTATTTAAGAACTTTAGGTTAAAGACAAATGAAACTAGATTTCTGATACCTTCTATAACACTCTCATCAGAATAAATTTTTTTATGAAGATGAGTCTACTTACAGTCTTTTTTTGAAAAATAAATTTTATTTGAGTATAGTTGATTTAGAAAGTTGTGTTAGCTTCAGATGTACAGCACAGTAACTCAGTTATATATGCTTTTCAGATTCTTTTCTCATATAGGTTATTAGATAGTATTGAGTAGATTTCCCTGTGCTCTACAGTAGGTCCTTGTTACCTAATCTATTTTATATATGGTAGTATGTATATGTCAACCCAGCCCCCTAATTTATCCCTTCAGACCCACAATTCCCCTTTGGTAACCATAAATTTGGTTTCAAAATCTTTGAGTCTGTTTCTGCTTTAAGTTCTTTTGTATCATATTTTGTTGGATTTTGCATATTAGTGATCTCATATGATACTTGTCTTTCTCTGACTTACTTCACTTAGTATATTAATTTCTAGGTCCATCCATGTTGCTGCAAATGGCATTATTTCATTCTTTTTTATGGCTGAGTAGGTTTTTGTTGTTGTTGTGTTTTTTGGGGTTTTTTTTGGTCTTTTCAGGGCCGCACCCATGGCATATGGAGGTTCCTAGACTAGGGGTCTAATCAGAGCTGTTGCTGCCAGCCTACGCTAGAGCCATAGCAACACCAGATCCGAGCTACATCCGTGACTTACACCACAGCTCACAGCAACACCGGATCCTTAACCCACTGAGCAAGACCAGGGATTGAACCCGCAACCTCATGGGTTCCTAGTCGGATTCGTTTCTACTGAGCCATGATGGGAACTCCTGGCTGAGTAGGTTTTGATAGTTGCTGTGTGTGAAGACATTTGTATTGATGTATATAGACTTGAATATACAAAAGGTTTAATTATTATTATAGTTATATATGTTAAAATAAAGGATCTGTTTTAGAAATATAGTTAAGTGATATTTTGATAAAAAGATAAATCGATTATAAAGTATGATAACTCAGACTTTAATGCAGAAATAATCACTGGTTGCAGTTAATTTCCAATTTTCGTAACATTATAAGTGTATTTTAAAACATCTTCCCAAGCATGCTGATTCTTGGCTGTTGCTCTGATAATTCTAGGCATCACTACACTGTTAAAGAGACAAGATGTCCAGTTCTGACAAGCCACAGTAAATATAGATAGCACTACTTCTTTGTAGAATATGTTTTGATTTATTAGTTCGGTCTGGAGCCTAATATCAAAGAGATAGTAAGGGAAGTAAAAGTTATCTTGAAAGAGATGGAAAGTAAAATACAAGTCGAACCTAGCTTTCAAATTCAAATGTGCAGGTGGTTATGATTTCCTAAGGAATAAAAGTAACCACTAGGTTTAAAAAGTCATGTGAGTTAGAAAAAGTTCAGTCTTAGGGAGTTCCCCTTGTGGCTCAGTGGTAACGAACTCAACTAGTATCCATGAGGATGTAAGTTCAATCCTTGGTTTCACTCAGTGGGTTAAGGAACTGGCTTTGTCATGAGCAGTGGTGTAGGTCGCAGACTCGGTTTGGATTCCACATTGTTGTGGCTGTGGCAAGGGCCAGTACCTGTAGCTCTGATTCAGCCGCTAGCCTGGGAACTTCCATATGCTGCAGGTGTGGCCCTAAAAAAGACAAAGTTGAATCTTAAACCGTGGATTTACAAAAATTTGGTTTGAACATGTAGAATTTGGGATCTTGTCAACATACACCTATGAATGTTCTTATTCAGCTAGTATCTTCTGTGCCAGGACTGTGCAGGTGTTAGGAATACAAAATATCCATTGCTTAAGTACAACCTAAGTAGAGCAACAGTATGGCGGAAAAACTACATAATGAGAAGATAACCAGAAGAGCAATTTCAATGACATAGAAGAGGTTCTTTATTTAAAGAAAGTACAGGGTGCTATTGATATACATGGCAGAAGGAATGTAAAAACGTCATAATTCATAGGCCATTGGGTAGCCTACCGAAAAGGCCCTTGCTGCAGTAGTGGGAATAATTATTCCCACATGATAGACCGACCTATGACATCTTAAAAGCAAGAACCAAAAGAATCAAACTGTATCCAAGTAACTTAACTGTATCCTAGAACAAAACTAAAGAATATAAAAATATGCAGCACCCAACAGAATAAAATTTATATCTGCCTTCAATCAAATATGACCTGTCAATGGCAAAGTGGCAAAATCTCACCCATAATAAGGAAGAGCAGTTAAAACTAATCCAGAATGGACACAGAGTTAGAACTGGCATACGGGACATTAAAACAGTTATAGTTTTCAGTATCTTCAAAAAGTTAGAGGAAAGCTTTACGATGTTAAGTAAAAATATGGAATATGTAAACACAACCAAAATCCTAAAGATCAAAAATACATTGGATAGCATTAATGGCAAATTAGACATTGCAGGAGCGAAGACTTAGCAATAGAAATCCAAAATGAAACACACAAAGAAAAAAACTGAAAAAAAAAAAAAAAGAAGCAGAGTAGCAGCAAGCTATGGGACAACCTAATTGGAGTCACCACAGGATAGGAGAGAGATAGAGGTGGAAAGATAGAAAAATAGTTATAGAAATCATTGACAAAAGTTTTCCAAATTTATGAAAACTATAAACTTAGAGATTCAAGAACTTCAAAGAACCCTAAGCATGCGCATATACACACAAAAAAACCATGAAGAAAAATGCACCAGTGCATGTGATAATCAAATAGTTCAAAACCAGTTACAGAGAAAATCTTAAAGAGTCTAGGAAGCTTCTTGTTAAAAGAATGCAAGCACTTTTCAACATCTTTAAAGTACTAGAGGATCAATGTAGAATTCTATACTCAGTGAAAATATTCTTGAGAAACAAAGCCAAAATAGAGGCTTTTTGAAGCACACAAAGGCTTGAAAGAACTTATCACTAGCAGACTTGTCTAAAAGAAATGTTAGTGGAAGTCCTTGAGGCAGGAGGAAATGACAGCAAGAGGAAATATGAATCTACACAAAGCAATGAAGAAAATCAGAAATTGTAAATATGTGAATAAATGTATGTCTCTATTGCTATTCAAATCTCACTTAAAGATAAATGACTTCAAGGAAAAAATGTAGCACATGGCTTATAACATATGCATGTATTCAGTGTACAACAACATAAAGGCTGGGAATCTTCTACTGTTATAAGATTCTTTTTTTGCTTTTAAGGGCCTCACCTGTGACATATGGAAGTTCCCAGGATAGGGGTTGAATTGGAGCTGTAGCTGCTGGCCTATGCCACAGTCACAACAACACAGGATCTGAGCCAATTCTGCAACCTACACCACAGTTCATAGCAATGCCAGGTTCTTAACCCACTAAGCAAGGCCAGGGATCAGACCTGCATCCTCATGGATAATAGTCAGGTTCATAACCCACTGAGCCACAACTGGAACTCCCAATAACATATTCTTGAAGATAGTGTATAAATACAGTATTATAATCTCTGGAGCAACCACCAAAATAAGAAAACAGTTATAGGTAGTAACTCATCAAAAAGGAATAAAAAGGAGTTATTAAAAAACATTCAATTAATCCAAAAGAGGGCATAAAGAGGGAAAAAGGAATAAAGAATAGATGTGACAGATAAAAGACAGCAAAATGGTAGACTTAAACTTAACCATATCAGGAATCATATTAAATATAAATAATCTAAACATCCCATTTTAAAAGCAGAGATTGCCAGATTGGATGAAAAGTCAAGATCCAACTATATGCTGCCTACAAGATTATACATTAAGTATAAGAAAGACATCAAAAATTAAAAGAATGGCAAATACTAATTAAATCAAAGTTGGAGTGGCTATATTAATGTCAGAAAAAGATTTAAGAGCAAAGAACTATAACCAGGGATATAGAAGGTCATTTTATATAAGAAAGGGGTTGAAGAAATTTAGGGGTTGTGATACACACACTCAACACAGTGGAACATTATTCCTCCTTTGAAAAGGAGGTCTGCCATTTGCAACAACATGGATAAGCCTGGAAGACATTATGCTAAGTGAAATAAACTAGACACAGAAAGGAAAAAAAAACCTGTGTGATCTCACTGATATGTGCCATCTAAAAAAGTCATATACATGAAATCCCAGAGTAGAACAGTGGTAATAAGGGGTGAGGAAGTGGGAAAAATGAGAAGATGCTGGACAGAGGGTACAAAGTTGCAGTTATGTGAGATAAGCAAGTCTAGAGATCTAATGTACAGCCTGATGACCATAATTAATAATACCATATCAAAAACTGGAAAGTTGCTAAGAGAGTAAATTTTAGGTGCTCTCGTCACATGCAGAGAAAGATAACTATGTGAGGAGATGATATGTTAATTAGTTTGACTGTAGTAATCATTTTACTATGTGTGTGTATATATGTACTTATATATATCAAATCATCATGTTGTATACCTTAAATATATACAGTTCTTATTTTTTAATTTAAATAATCATGGGATCAATTCATCAAGACTTAAATATATACAATTCTTACTTTTTTTTTAAATTTAAATAATAGTGGGGTCAACTCATCAAGAGAATATAGTAATCTAATACATTTATGCACCTATTAACAGAGCTTCAAAATACAGGAAGTAGAAACAGACAGAATGATAAAAAGTAATTGAGAAATCCACAGTTTTAGAGATACCCCTCTATCAATAATTAATAGACAATTCAGATAGGAAATTAGTAAGGATATAGAGTGTAGGAACAGTGTTAACTAACTTGGCCTAATGGACATTTATAGAACACTCTACCTGTAACAGCAGAATATACTTTTTTTTTCAAGTGTATATTAAATATTTACCAAGGTAAGCAGTATTCTTAGCCATAAAACTTAAATATCATTAAATTTAAAAATACAAACTGTGTTTTTTGACCAAATGGAATTTATCTAGAAACCAATAACAGAAAAATATATGGAAATTTTCTGAATAGTTATCAGCTTTTAACTATATGAAAATGACAAGCAACATATAAAAATTTGTGGATTGCCACTTAACTAACACTTAAAAGGAAATTTACATCAGTAATCACCTGTATTAGAAAGGAAAAAGGGTCTCAAATTAGTGACCTTGGCTTCAACCTCAAGCAAATAAAATAAAAAGGTCAAATAAAACCATAGTCAGACAAAAAATGGAAATAATAAAGATCTGAGTGGAAATTTATGAAATAAAAACAGTAGCGAAAACCAGTGAAACCAAATGTTGATTCCTTGAGAAGATGAATGAAATGGATAAACTTGTAGCTAACTTATCAGCAAAAAAAGACACCAAAACCAAGAGATGAGAGAAATATCATCATTATGGATTCTATATATTAAAAAATAACAACTTTATGCCAGTAATTTCTGCAGCATACATGAAATGGATAAATTCCTTGAACGTCACAAATAACCAAAGCCCTCTTAAGAAGAAATTGATAATCTGAATAGCTATTGGTTAAAGAAATTGAATTTATATGTAAAAACATTCCCACAAAACAAAACCCACATGCAGAGATTTACTTTGAAACCTGTCCAACATTTTCAGGGAGAAATAATGACAATTCTTTATGAACTCTTCTGGAAAATTAAAGGAGAGGACACTTCTCAACTCATTCTAAAAGGCCAGCATTATCCTGCCACCAAAATGAGACAAAGACATTCCAATAAAGAAAACTAAAAATTGGTATCCCACATGAATATAGATGCATACAGAATCCCTAACAAAAGCAAACAGAATCCAATAGTATATAAAGAGGATATACACTGTGAGCAAGTGGAATTTGTTCCAGGAATATAAGTCTGGTCTAACATTTGAAAATCAGTTGAGGCAATGTGTTATCTAGTAAATACAGAAAAAGCATTTGACAAAATGCAACATTCATTTTTTTTAAAATAACTCACAGCAAACTAAGAAGGAAATTCCTCAATTTGGTAAAATCTTACCACTAACATACTATTTCCTAGTGAAATATTGACTGTTTTCCCCCTACCATCAACAATAAAGGCAGGGTATCTGTTCAGTTTTGTCTTTTTTTTTTTTTTTTTTTGTCTTTTCTAGAGCCACTTCCCACGGCATATGGAGGTTCCCAGGCTAGGGGTCTAATTGAAGCTGTAGCAGCCGGCCTACGCCAGAGCCACAGCAACATGGGATCCAAGCCATGTCTGTGACCTACACCACAGTTCACGGCAACACCAGATCCTTAACCCACTGAGCGAAGCCAGGGATCAAACCTGCAACCTCATGGTTCCTAGTCGGATTTGTTAACTACTGAGTCATGATGAGAACTCCACTGTTCATTTTTAATACTGCTGTTCAGCATCATACTGGCAGTTCTAGCCAGTGCACTCAAGGCAAGAAAAAAGGGGAAAAGGCAACAAGGAAGAGGTTAAAATTGTCTTTACTTGCAAACAACATGATGATCTGTGTAAAAAACCTGAGGTGGGGAGAGAGTGAGGATGTTTACACAAAGCTCAAGAGGCAAATAGGGGCCAGGCCATGAATGCTTTTTATTTATTTATTTTTTTAAAATGATTTTTATTTTTTCCAGCTTTTAAAATCTACATTAACAGGTGCCAGAGTTTCATTAGGGCAGTGTGTAACTGTTAAACTTTGTATTGATCAGATTTGCAATTAGTTTGACTGCATTGTGGATTGTATATTGAAGAGGGCCTTAAGACTCAAAGCAGAGACTCCAAAGTCTATAGAAGTAATAGAGATGAAAGATGATAGTTGCCTAGACTGCAGTAGGGAAGGAAAGATGAGAACAGTTTTGATACCTCTCAAGATGGAACTGACAGGACCTTTACTCAGCGTGGAAAATGGGATAAAATAAGGAATACAGGACAGCTCACATTTCAGGCTTGACAAACTGGAGGAGTTGTGGGTATTCTTCACTGAGATAGGTTATGTGGCAGAAGGAATAATGTTTGGGAAAGAGTTGGGAAAATGGGATAAATTTAAACAGGTGTAGCTTGGGATACTTTTGAGATAGCCAAGTGATGATGTACTGGAGCCAGTTTATACAGATGTCTGGATAGGGTTAAGTTTTGATGGGAAATAATAGATTGGAAGACACCAGATGGTAATGGAAGCCATGGGAATGGAAGAGATTGCCTAGGGGGAAATGTAATGTGAGTAGAGGTGGGCTTGGGAGGGAAACCAGCATAGGAAGGGAAACAAGAAAGTGAGATTAGGAAAGATGAATCAGAGTTATGAAAAAACCTAGAGACTGTGTTCTGGAAAGATGTTTTTAGAAAGGAGAGATTCATAGTGTCAAATGCTTCTGAGAAGTCAGTAGTAATTGACATTTGTGTAGAGGTTACTGTGGACTAAGCATTCTTGTAAATAGTTTTGCGTATTTTATTGATTTAATTTTCAAAGCAATCCTTTGAATTAGGTATTAATATATCCCAATTGTCCAGAGAAGTGAGGTACAGAGAGGTTGACTTGCCCAAGAAAAGGCATACCTAATAAAAGACAAAAATCAAGATTTGAACTCATATAATTGGACTATATAATTTGTGCTTTTCATCAACAAGATAAATGATGAAAGTGGTAGTTGGATTTAACAATAAGGACTTTCCTGATAACTTTAGTCAGTTTTTGTGGATCAAATGGGAACAAAAGCCTGACTGGGGCAGACTGAAAAATAAATGAAAAAAGGGAAATACAGACAACACTTTCATGAAACTTGGGTGTAAGGGGCATGGGTGAATACAGTTTGAGATTTAGGAAGGGCGTTCTTAAAGAGAAGCAAATCTTAAGTTTAAATGCTGATAAGAGCAAACAGTTAAAGAGAAAGAGGGATTAGAGAGACAGAGGAAGAAAGGAAGGGAGAAAGAGAGACAGAGCATAAAAAGAGTTTCTGAACTGTGATGGCAAAGCAATAGGGAATAAGTTCCATAGCTAATATAAATAAATTGAGGGACCCTAGGAGGAGCAACACCTCTTACTATGTTACTGTCATGGCAGGAAAGAGGAAAACATGGATGTAGATGCATATAAACTTGGAGGTTTCCTGCTATTGCAACTCCTTCAATCTCAATTTCTCTCTCTTTCATAGATTTGAAACAGGGATGAAAATTCTCTGTGTCTGCAAGTTACTACCCAATTAACTTGGACTTCTGTTGGCTAAAGGGGAGAGGGAAGAGCATCCTTCTACTTTGGTATTGAAATACAGGTTTCTAAGACACAGACTGAGCGGGGGATATCTTTCTGGTACCGTTCCGGCATGGAGGATTTTCTGCCGCTTTTGAAGAATCACATTTACAATTACCACAGGAAATGAACATACTCCTTGGTACTGTGTGCTGGGGTAAATCCGTACTGATAGAAAAGGTCAAGTATAATGTGTAAAATATTCAGCTGTAGGTAGTAGTGCTCATGATGTGCAGTATTTCTTTATAAGCACTTGTCTAGAATGTGAGGTCAGCAAACTACCACCCTCTGCCTGTTTTTTAAAATAAAGTTTTATTTGGAACTTTATTGAAACATAGCCACATCCATTCTTAATGTATGTCTGTGGCTGCTTTTGCACTGTCACACCAGGGTTAAGTGGTTGCAGCAGAGACTGTATGGCTACAAAGCCTAAAATGTTTACTTGTGGTCCCTTTAGAAAAATTTGCTGATCTCTTGTCTAGAATAATAAAGCAGTAAGAACTTGGAAATTTTTTTGAGAAAAAGAAAAATCAAGATAGTAAAAATGTGAAGGGAGTTAGAAAAGCATTAGTAGAAGATATTTAGGATATATTGTTAAGTGAAAAAATGACTTTTACAAGCCTATATAGATTATAACTTAATCTCATTTTTACTTAAAAATTTATATTAACAATTTATATAAAATTTTAATAGTAGTTGTTTCTGAACAGTGAGAATACATTTGATTTTTACTTTCTTGCCGGTTCTCATTTGTTTTCTTATTTGTCTACAGTGAACATGTGTTTTTGTATTAACAAAATAATCTGGTAGTAAGATAGGATGAGAACATAGAAGCCAAATGAGTTAGAATACAAAGAACAGAGAATTTACTAGGGTTAGGCAAAGATGAAACTCCTGGAAGGTGCATTAAAAAAATGTTTCTTGTTGGTTATAAAAAAATTGAAGAGATTTTTTGACAATGCCACTAAGAAACACTTTCAGGTTCTTCAGTCCCTTATAACCAGCATCTGATATGAGCACTGCCCAAGAATGCACAAAAAAGAGGGGAAAAAAATAGAAATATATGTTATAAATTACATATAGGCTTTGTCCTTCATTTCCAGAGATTGATATTTTTGTGACTTGTAGATAATATTCTATATTACTAATTTAACCTGAAAAATTAAACTACTTAGCTATGAATAAAACCTACACTTTAATAGAAATTGAAGGATTTGTTTCATAAAACGTCACAGTTGTACCTTTAAAAAAAAAGGTGAACAGCTTTCATTTGGGCAAAACAAAGTCGGAATTACAGAAAGTAATTTTTTCAGCGAAGTACTGTTGCTAGTAGACGAGACTTGAAGTCATTTTATTATGGTATTCTATTCGACATTGGCACTGTGACACAGCCTAGATGCTCACTCAAAGTTCATGGATCTTGACAAACATTAGGTTGACTTCAGTGGCTGTACTTTGTTAGAAGTCATTGAAATAAAAGAGCAGTTTTTACCAAATCTCATCTATTAAGTTACGTATTTTTTTATTTACATTATCACTATGAGTGGTATTTATTATCTCTGTAATAACCAGATCAGTAGTTGAGAACAATCTCAAGATTGTAGCTTAGACTACAAAGTACCCACTCACAGATAAATTGTCATGCAAAACAAAGAGAAAACCACAGCAAAAAATAACCCCCCAAACCCTTGTTCTCTTGATCTTAAATATGAGTCAAATAGGCTGATGATTCATTAACTATAATTAAAATTTAACTTGTAAGAGGAATTTTTGTGTAACCTTGTTTTAAAAAATAATTAAATCAATAGAGAAGGAGCCTCAGAACAAGAATATATGTGGCTATATGGCTGTAGATAGTGTTTTTAATGTAAAATTTGAGCCCATGTATCAATTAAATATGTAAATAATTATATAAAATTAAATTCAGTAATACATTTAAATACACATACACAGACATATGTACATGTTATATATATGTATGTATACGTGCTTATGTGTGTAAATTCATCTATTCCACTGACTACTATGACAATGAATAATGGAATCATTTTGAATGAAGAATTTTAGTAATAGGAGTTCCCATTGTGGCTCAGTGGTAATGAACCTGACTAGTATCCATGAGGATGCAGATTTGATCCGTGACCCTACTTAGTAGGTTAAGGATCTGGTGTTGCAGTGAGCTGTGGTGTAGGTCACAGGCGCAGAAGCTGAGGCTCAGATCTGGCATTGCTGTGGTGTAGGCCCGCAGCTACAGCTCTGATTCAACCCCTAGCCTGGGAACTTCCTTATGCCACAAGTGTGGCCCTTAAAAAAAAAAAAAAAAAAAAGAATTTCAGCAATAATTATATTTAAAAGAAATTTCCTGTTATGGAAATCCATTATGTTATGGGATTATCTTAAAGGCAAGTGGTAGAAGTCCCATTGTTTGCTATTTAACAATAAATTTAAGAGATCACACATTTGTTGAGAGCAGACTTCATTGGCCATAGATGTACAAGGTGTCCTAATAGATCTTACCTATTTTTGAAATTTAAGTTTATTTTAATGATAATGTAGAATTTGTTTTCGTTGCTTATGCAAGCACTCTCTCTCTTTTTTTTTTTAAATTAATATGCTTCACATTAATTTAAGAAGTCTCTAATGGCATTTGGGGAGGGGAAACTTATTAGCTTCCTTCCTGAGTAATGCAATTTTTATTTCCTGTCAAAATTGTAGTCTCAGCCAGAACTCAGCGTTGGACAAAAGAAAGAAAAGGAAAAAAGGATGGGAGAGAGGGAGGGTGGGAGGAATGACTGTAGGAAGGAATAGCAAGAAAAGAAAAAAAAAACAAAGCAAAAAAAGAAAACAAGAAAGTTAACTATAGTTTACTTGTATAAAAACAAATAAGAAATTGTAAAATGTTCAAAACAGCAAGATCCTATCATTGTCTCATTTTTACTCCCTACTGCCCTGATATTTTATTCATATATAAATAAATGAATAAATATGTATATTTTTGGTGATGTTTTTACTGAATTTCTAAGTAATGGAAATATAAAGGAGAGCTGTTCTGGTTATACTTTTAAAAAAATTATATTAGACTGCTGGAAAATAGCCATTTCCTATAGGTTTCTAAGTTTACCTCAGTAATATTTGTATTAATGTTGAAAGTAAAGAAAATACCATTCCCAGATCTGGAATTTGGCTAAGTAGGTTCAGGAGTCAGTGCTTCAGCATCTTGTTTGGGAAAGAGAATTTAGGCAGTTAAAAAAAATGTGTATATATATATATGTGTGTGTGTGTGTGATATAACTTTTTATATTAAAATCTGTACAGAGTAAAATTTAACAAAATCTTAGCTGATAGGGAAATATAAAAGGTGGAATTGAAAAGGTCTGTTAAAGAGATGGATTTTCAAAGGCTGGCAAAACCCTGCTCTGAGGTATTAAAATGACACTTTCTAAATCATTCTCAAGAGTTTTGAATGATAACTATTTGAGTAGTCTTTCCAAACTAGTATAATGTTACAATTATTAGAGTGCATGCCGCTCTTTGTCAAAGATCAAGTGTCTGGTCCATTTTCACAACTTTGCTTTCAAGTTTTGTTCCACATGAACTGAGGAAGATGTAAAACCCTTATTTTGGAGGGTTTTTACCTGTTCCCTTCTAAAGTAAATCCTTTCCCTGAAAGATTGTCTTATTTTTAGAATTAGTCTCTCAACTTTTGCGACATACATAAATCTGAAAGTTGTCTTAGAGAAAGTAAAATGTGCAAGGTAGTTACACAGACTTGGGCAGTGAGTAAAGGGGTCTGTATTACATGCTCATTTCATCAAGGCTCTTTTTGGCCTTCTAATACATGTGTGAGGAAAGTAAACTCAGTATTGCTATTCATCAGGTCACTGAAAGTTTAAGTGACTCACTCAAGGCCACATGGAGGATGGTGACAGGGCTGCAGCAGAGCTGAGAGTGAGCAGTAATGTGGTCTCATTATTGCCATCATTCCTTGAACTCCTACTGTGCTCACAGTCCTCACCCTGGCAGGTTGTATCCTCTGTCAGAAGCTGTGACCTATTTTTAATGTTGCCTTTTCAAGTGAAGAGATAATATTGAATGCTTTGTTTTACACATTGCTACTAAAAATAGATGAAAAATTAATAAATTCTGAATCCATTTTGCATGTTCATGCTCTTTATAATTACTACAAGTCTATCACCATTCAAGTCATAATTTAACTAAAAAAAATCTTCCAAGCTGTATTTTCTTCTACCACCTCCTCCCCCCCAAGGTACATTTTTACGTTATTTTCTGTAAATCTGTTTTACTTGTTTTTACTGTGTAACTCTGGTTTCTTCATCTAGTTTCTGATTATATAATTAAATATGTGGTTCATTCTGCTTCTTAAATATGAATATTTATTTTAAATATATATACCATGTGAAAGCAACTGAGTCATAAAATGTGATTAGTGTTAAACATTTTAGAGACTGTCGTTTGCTTATGTGTTGCTCAATACAAGAATTAACACAGATATTCATACATTCAAGGACTTTCCCAGCCAATGTTATTAGCTTCATGCTATAAAACAAAATAAATCTGTAAATGATTTTTTCCTAATCCCAAATAAATCTAACTGGAAAATGAATGTGAGAGCAGTCACAAATATTTAAGTAGATGGTTAGTGAAATGTGAGTAGACACTTTTTATATCTTTTCATATTCAGTTAATTGTTTTCTTAAAATAGCCTACTCCAAGTTCTTTGGAAGTTCCTGAAACTTAAAACTACCACATAAAGCGTAATTACTTTAGAAGTATTTAATACTTAGCAACATTTTAAAAGAATAGTCTTACAGGTATTTTTTAAAAGTACACATGACATGAAAAAGGACAATGACATAAAAACAAACAAATCCTAGTTATTCTCAATTTGATAAAGTATACATTCTTAAATTCTAGAAAACTTAATTTTATACTGTCCTCAGTATTGAAATATAATCACTAAATAATTAACACATAACCATCAAAAATTCAAGCAAGACTTAAGTTGAGCACTTTACTGGAGGAAATTGTTACATTGCTTTATGAAAAATGATACTTTTAATATATGCTAAAATATAAGTAGAAAATTGTCCTTAGAAAGTCATTCATTGTTCAAGCTTTCCCATTGAGAAAGACTGATTCTAGACTTCCAGAACTTTATAGGTTAACTCTGTATAAAGCTACTAGCGTTTGCATTTCTAAAAGTTTTAAAATTATGACTATAGTAAAATTCCAAAAATGGATATACCTAAGATGCTTCACTTGAAATACCATTAATTGGAAAACCTGGTGCTTATGCATGTGTTAAATATCTCCAGAATACAGATCATCAAATTTATTGTTATGAAGAAGATACATATACTTAAGAAAAATAAGGTCTTATTTTTCTAATTCCTGAGACCAAATGTATTTTATAATGTAATGAGATAATACAGAACTGAAAAATCTTAGAGGCTAATTAGCTGTTTTCATAGTAAAAAGAAACTCACTCCTAGTCAGTTATAGTAATAACATAAGGTCTTTTTTTTCCGTAATTACTATACTTACAGTAAAATATGATACTTGTGTTTTGGGATCTCAGAAGTAGCTTAATAAATTCTTATCCATGATTCCATGAAATATAAATAAGAATCAAAATCCTGAAATTATATCTACATATTTAAGTAGAAATTTGTTGATCATGTTAGATATATTTAAGGAATTCAGTTGTTCCATCAACTCAGTTAAAATCAACTAAGGGTTGTTTTGAAGTTTTAAATCGTTTATAAATTCAAAATAAAAGTTAATGGATCAGTGTGATTTTTTTTTACCTCCTTTTAAAATCTTTAAACTGTTGATTTTATTTTTATCATTAATAAAATTACTTTGATAAAAAATGGGTAATATTTAATATGATTTTTTTAACACTACTTATTGAACACCTAGCTATTCAATCTAAGGTGCTGGTGAGGTTTCATTAGATAGTAAGAGACTGTAAGACATTGTGGTCTTCGAGGAATTTGCGATATAGTTGGAGTCAACTCTCAAACACATGCAAAGTTAAACTAAAAAATTTAATGTTAGACAACTTCAGAGATAACAGTGTCAGAAGCATAGTTATATTTTCCAAATGTCAGAGGGTAGATTTGGAATATAACATATGTAAGTCCTAATTAATGTTGAAGGATAGCAATAAAGACTAAAATTCATTTGCACTGAAGTTTAATCAGTCCATCAGCAAGCAGGAGTAAATATATTAGAGATGCTTTTATTTCTTTGAGCTGTGATTCTAGACATGTGTCTCTAAAATAGAGAATGGACATGGAGCACCTTATTATAGGTTTAAAAATATAGAATGAATTTAGATAAATGGCACTCATGGAAGATATTTGAATATATGAATGACAAGAACAGAGATATTTGACATTGTGACCTGACATTGCCAGCATGAAATGAGGGATTGACTGATGAAGAGAGAAAAAGGCAGAAAGATAGATCAGATGCTATTTTATTTCAGTGGTACAGTTAAGGTTTCAGAATGACAAACTAGGGTTTCAGTATTGTAGTTGAAAAGGAGAAAGATGATTTTGAAAAATCTGGAAATCTAGAATCTTTAAGCCTTAAAGTCAGATAGTAGCTCAGTAGTAAGTTTACTTTGATAGTTTAAAAAAATGTGGTATGCCTTTATTATTAAGCATCTAGGCTACTCTTTCTTAGATAAAAATAAACATGTTAATTATGTATAAAATTTCAGTTTAAAAAAACTATCTACCTGATAGTATACATTCTAAAATATTTCAGGGCCTGCATTAGCAAACCCAATGAAGGGAGAAACAGGAAGGACAATTTTTTACTCATTTCCCTTTTCTTCATACAAATGCCATGAAGCCATGTTCGGGCAGAAGTAATGTACATTAGATCCATAGTTAAAACATTTTCTAAGAACTGTAAGCCTGATACAGTGCTTTCTGAACATGCATTTTGGGGTAGACATCATTTCTTTTTTGTTTGTTTTTTGTCTTTTTAGGGCCTCACCCGTGGCATATGATGGTTCCCAGGCTAGGGGTCCAGTCAGAGTTGTTGCCTCAGACCTACGCCACAGCCACAGCAACGCCAGATCCGAGCCTCATCTGTGACCTACACCACAGCTCATGGCAAAGTTGGATCCTTAACCCACTGAGGGAGGCCAGGGATCAAACCCGCAACCTCATGGTTCCTAGTCGGATTCGTTCCCACTGCACCATGGTGGGAACTCCTCATTTCTTTTTTTAGTCAAGATTTGTCTCTTACTAAAAACTCAAAGTATGAGTGATGATTAGCCTAGCTGAAAACTCCTACCCATCATTATTCTAATAAAATCTAAGAGAATTCTGATTTATTTTTGAGAAAATGTATATATCCAGACTCTCTAGAATGTATTGTGACATTTAAAATTTTATGTTTATAAGATTGGCATAGTGTTAGAAGGCAAATTTCTGATTTTTCTATTCTTCAGTAGCTTGCCCAAGAGTTACAATGCATTCATAATATTTTGGTGGAAAGGAGAAATAGAAATGACATTTGTTCTAAGAAAATTAAGGCGTTTCTACAAAGACAAGCAGTTTTATCTTTGCATGTATATGAAGAATTCTGATAATAAAGAATTTTATCCCTTAGACCTCAAAGACCTATTATAAATGTAACTAAAGCCTGAAAAGACTAAAGCTCTAGAAAGTTAAGGCTCAGGACACTGAGAAAGTGTTCATACATCTTGTGTTAGCAGAATAAGGTGCCTTTTCTCAGGTAGTGCTTCTATAAAGAAAAAGACATTTTCAAATTTCACCTAAAAATTAGCTTCTTTTACAATATAACTCAAACTGTTTAACCTAGATTAAAGATTTGATTGGGTTGAGGTATAGAATAATCAACCTGAAAAGCATCATTATACAGGGTAACTTGAAGAACAAAAGCTTTGAAATCAGAATTGAATTGAAAATTGTTATCTCAGTACATAGTAACATGTGTTTTGGACAAGCTGGGTAGCATATTTGTGCCATAGCCTCCTTATTTGTAAAGTGGAAAACATGATGCTCCTCATAGCTACTGTAATGATTAAATGAGATCTTATGAACCTCTTTGGTACGTACAAGGCCTAACACCCAGTAGGTGCTCAATAAATGGTAGCCATGTTGCTTGTTTTTAATAAGATCAACTAGACTTAAACAGTCCCTTTAAAAACTACTAAAGGAAAGTAAGAGAATTTCATTTGTCCACCAAGAATGGATTTAGACATTAGATTTCAGGAGCAGAGGTTCAAGATGAAGAAATTAAAAATGAAATACTCTCTCTGCCTCCTTACATGTCAGTTTTTCTCTTCCTGCCATTTCTGCAACATGTTTTGTAGTGTCTAAGTTTTGTGTTAACATTATTATCCCTTCTAATTTGGTGTGTGTTGCTTTATTATACAGGGATTATTGTAGCATTTGTATAAGCTTCCCTTCTATGCCCCTGAAAGCACAAAGTACGTCTTATTCATTGTTATACATCCCAGAGTACATCACAACTAATGTGTATTCAACAAGTATCATAAGTGAATTCCCTGAACCTCAGTTATTTCATATTCTATGCCTGAGAGATAGAGATAATTTGTTCTTTATCAGCTTAACCACAATAAACTATGTGTTGATATTTTCAGACTTCATTCTCAAACCTAATTCTCTGACTCTTATTAGTATTATTATTATTACTAATGATTATTTCTATTACTATTCCTTAAATATTTTTGTTTTCTGTTAGTTCAGAGTAGGCAAGTGTTATGAAATAATTGTAAATCTCAGTGTCTTAATAAAATTTTCTTGCATAGGAGGGCTACTGTGGGTAGGACCATCAGATATAAAATATAGGATGCCCAGGGGGAGTGAGGTTAGCATAATGATAGCATAAGACAGCCCTTATTTTTGTTTCCCTAACTTCAACAACAAAAACTTGGCATCCGTCCATTAACAGAAATACCTTTGTAGGAGTTGTGGGATGCAGTAGCCCCGGCAACCAGTGCTTGGGGTAATAGATAACTAAGTACCACAGACTTAGGTACAGGAGAATGTGAACCAATTCTGGACATTCTTGGTTACAGTCTGGGAGCACCTTCGGAAAAGAGGTTAGAGAGCCTTCGTGAAAGTCCAGGTTTCCAGAGGAGTTCCAGCATTCTATTAGAGAAGGAAAAAATAGTTTGTCTGCATTGAAATGGGTAAGAGGAATATCTCATCTTTGCCAGCATCATCCCTCTTCAAAGGTGGCACAGTTTAGGGCTAAGCTAGACAGCTGGTGATTTCTTCTGAGTGGGGACGGAAGGGAGAGTCAGTGCGTGAAAACTTGGCTTCCCCAGCAGCATGGGCCCCTACCAAAGAGACTCATTACTCTCTCACAGCATCCAGAGGATGCTTTTAAAGAAGGAACTTCATGACTAAAGAGAGGGAACAGATTGGGAGAGTAGCATATTAGGTTCCCAAAGGGCAATAAAAGGATAAACTTCCCCCAGACCCACACCAACCCCCACTCAGTCGCTTGCTCCCTGGGTGGTTCCAGGCTGCAGTGAGAGCAAAGTCTGGTTGGCAAGGAACTCACTCAGAAAGCAGACCAGGCTGTATTGGCAAGGGAAAAACCACAAACTTGAGATGTAGTGCCACCTTCAGGAAAACAAAAGACGGGCATTCAGCAGGATGAGAAAAGAGATACAAGCTTAAGAATTCTGCCACAAGAGGGAGCAAGAAGCATTGGAGCAGTTGTATCCATACAAAGTCAGAGAACATCTCAGAATCTATATCAGGACTGATATAAGGTATTCTTACCCAAAAGGAAGTTAATAAAAGATGGAGGATGTGATTGCTACTTAAAATGCAAAAACAATCCAAAACTTTAACATGAAAAATCAAGATCATGATATAACCAAAATATCACAGTAATCTTCCAGTAATCAAATTCAAAGACATGGAGAACTACAATTTACCTAATAAAGAATTCAAAATAGCTGTTTTATGGAAACTCAGGGAGCTATAAGGAAACACAGACAATTCAGTGAAATCAGGAAAACAATATGAGATCAAAATGAGACATTTAAGAAAGAGACAGAAATAAAAAAGAACCAAATAGAAATTGTGGAGCTAAAGAAATCAGTAAATGAAATGAAAAATGAGTAGAAAGCATCAATTTCTAAAAAAACCAAATAGATAAAGAATTATAGAGATGATATGAACTTTGAAATAATCCAGTCTGAAAAGGAAAAGGAATGAAAAAGAGTGAAGAAAGCCTACATGATCTATGAGACACCATGAAAAAAATTAATTTACAAGTCGTTGTAGTTTCAGAAGAGAGGGAGAAGGGGAAGATAGCTTATTTAAACAAATTATGACTGAAAATCTCCCAAATGTGGGAAAAATTTTAGACATCTAAGTTCATGAAACTTATAGATTACTTCATTATTTCAATCCAAAACAATGCTCTCCAAGATATAGTAAAGCTATCTTAAATTGAAGACAAAAAGGATACTAAAGCTAGCAAAAGAGAATATTATGCCTACAAAAGAACACTCATTATGTTATTAGTAAATGTCCCAGCAGAAACCTTACAGGCCAGGAAAGAGTGGAATTATATCTATTTCAAGTGCTGAAAGAAAGAATTGCCAACCAAGAACACTCTGTCTAGCAAACTTGTCCCTAAGAAATGAAGGAAAAATAAAGGCTTTCCTAGACAAATGGAAGCTGGGAGGATTTATTACCATAAGACCTGCCTTATAAGAAATGCTAAAAGGAGTTTTTCAACCAGAAATGAAAGGATGCTTTCATTTGAAAATATATAATGTGGAAAATATGAAAATAACACACGGATAAAGGCATATAGATAAAAAGAGACAAATTCAAAAACTTGACTACTGTAAATGATATGTTAACCATTTGACTCTGGTGTAAAAGTTAAGAATATAAAAATCAGATAATATAAATAATGAATACACAATATTAAAAAGCAGTGTTGACATTAGAAACATAAAAGGAGACTAAAAAGGTAGAATTTTTATATGCAATCAGCATAAGCAGATTGTTATAAAATGTTTTATATGTCACTTTGTTACCATAAAACAAACTACAGTAGACTCACAAAAATAAAGACAAGGGAATCAGAGCATACTACTGTGTAAAGTCACCAATTCACATAGGACCACTGCAAAAGAGTAAAAAAGGAATAAGGGAACTACAAAACAGCCAGAAAATAATAAGATGGCAGTAGTGAGTCCTTACATATCAATAATTATTCTAAATGTAAATGGATGAATTCTATAATCAATGGCAGAGTGGATAAAAAAACAGACCTAACTATATAATGCCTGTAAGAGACTCACTTCAGCTTTAAAAACACATGCAAGCTCAAAGTGAAGGAATGGAAAAAGATACTTCATGTATAAGTGGAAACCAAATGAGAGCAGGGATAGCTCCATGGATATCAGATAAAATAGACTTTAAGTAAAAAATGTAACAAGAGACAAGGCTATTATATAATCACAAAGGGCTCAACTCATCAAGAAGACGTAACAATCATAAATACATACACACTCAATATCACAGCACCTAAATATATCAAGGAAATACTAAAGGAAGAAATAGACAATAATACAGTAATAGAGGGTTTCAATACTTCACTTCCAACAACAGAGATCATGCAGATGGAAAATAAGAAAATATTGGACTTGAACCATACTTTAGGCCAAATGGACTTAAGAGGCATATATATAGGACATAGAATACATTCTTCTCACGTGCACGTAGACCATTCTCAAGTTAGATTATATGATAGGTCACAAAGTAAGTTCATTTATTCTTCCATCTACTAGATTGTTACTGAATGCTTATTATCTGTAGAGTAGAGCATGTATAATTGAAGCTATAAATAAGTATCCATAAATCACTGTGGAGAGAATTAACACATATAGTCCTGGATATTGAAAGTACTCACACTTAATATCATGCTTCTTGAGTCATGTAAGTAGTGATGATGGTTTTGCTTTAATCCCTAAATAGTCTTACTCCTGATTATCATGGTGGTCACTGACATTTCAAAGAATCTGCCAAGAGTTAATGATGTCAGTTGTGGCTTAGGTTTCACAAAAGATTTAATTTACATGAGGATTGGCTCTTAGATCTCATCAGCATTGTCTCCTATCCAACCTTCAGTTGAAAGAGAAATACATTGGTAGTTAAGAATATTTTTGGTAAATTAATTTGTGGGTGTTGCTCTTAGAAATTCCATAATAGAACTTTTATTTATTAAACAATAAAGTCAAGGAGTTCCCATTGTTGCTCAGTGGTAACAAACATAACTAGTTAGTATCCTTGAGGATGTGGGTTCAATCCCTGGCCTGGCTCAGTGGGTTAAGGATATGGTGTTGCCATGAGCTGTGGTATAGGCTGCTGACATGGCTTGGATCTGGCATTACTGTGGCTGTAATGTAGGCCAGAGCTACAGCTCCAATTTGACCCCTAGCCTGGGAACTTCCATATGTTGTACATGCAGCCCTAAAAGGCAAAAAAAAAAAAAAGCCACAATGATAAACTCAGAAAAGCCCAGTAAGATTAGTACATGCCAAAGATAATTATGGCCCATCATTTCTTTAGAGAAAGTTGACAATTGAAATTTTTAAACATTTCAAATTTTTTCCAAAAATGAATCTTATCTTTTCTAGAATAGATATCAAGTGCTACAATAATACCACAATTTTTGGAAATAGGGTAGTTTTTCCTGTCCCATGTTAAAATTAAGCACATAGGTGAAATTTCAAAATTTAAGATAATTTTGCATTTAGTTATAAAAAAGAATGACATTTTGCCATTTGCAGCAATGCAGATGGACCTAGAGAATATTATGCTTAGTGAAATAGGTCAGACAGAGAAAGACAAATACTGTATGATATCATTTACATGTGGAATCTAAAAGCACAAATGAATGTATATATAGAACAGATATAGAAAATAAACTGTGGTTGTCAAAGGGAAGAGGGAGGAAGATGGGACAAATTCAGGGAATGGGATTAACAGATACAAACTACTGTGTATAAATAGTTAAGCAACAGGATATATCATATAGTGCAGGGAATTATAGCCATTATCTTATTAACAACTTATAATGGAGTATAATCTGCAAAAATACTGAATCACTATGTTGTATACCTGAAAATAATATTGTAAATCAACTGTATCTCAATTGAAAAATAACAATGGCAGGAAAGACCAAACAACAACAAAATTAAGACAATTTTCTAAATCTTAGAAGGAAACAAAACTTCATATTCACTTTAATTTTTATTTCATGTAAAAGTGTCATCTTAGAATGATTTTCATCAGTAATATCTGTAGTTTTCTCACCCATTTTTCACTTAAAACTATGAACTTATTGAATAGCTGAGCATTTAATATGTGCCAGACCCAATATTCCAAGCACATTTCATGTATTAAATAATTTAATTTTCACTGAAGCTAACATAATTGAGATATTCTTAGTTCCACTTTTCAAATGAAGAAACTGAGGCAAAGAGAGTTTAAAATTAATTACTCAAAATTGTTGAAGACTATCCTTCCCCTACTGAGTTACTTAGGCATCTTTATCAAAAATCAAATGACCATTCAAGTTTGAAGCTCTTTCTGGACTTTTTTGTCCAACTGATCTAAATATTTGTTCGTAAGCTGTTGTCATACTGTCTTGATTACTGTAGCTACATAGAAAGTCTTGAAATCATTAAGTGTGAGTCTTCCAACTTTGTTTCCCCCCCCTCCAGAAGTACTTTGGCTATTCTAATTTATTTACATTTACATATAAATTTTAAAATTAGCCCGTTGATTTTACATTTAAAAAAAACTGCTGTGGTTTTGATTTGTGATTGTATTTATAGCTCAAAATTGTGGTAAATGGATAGCGTGAAAATATAGACTCTTCTATTCCATGAACATGTTATATCTCTTCTTTAAGTCTTAAGTTTCTCTGAGAAATGTTTTGTAGTTTTCACTGTATAAGTCTTATTTTGTTAAGTGTATCCTGAGAAGATATTTTTGTGAGACTGTTGATACTATTTTTTAAATTTATTTTGCAGTTATCTGTTCATAGCATATTTAAATTTAATTAGTTTTTGTATATTGACCTTGTATCCTTTGATCATGCTAAATTTACTATTCCTAGGCACTTTTTGGAAGCTTCTGATGTACTTGATCATGTAGTCTGTGAATAAAGACAGTTTTACCTTTTTATTTCTGATCTCTTTGCCTTTTTATTTCTTTTTCTTGCCTAGCTAGTTTATTTATTCCCTCCAGTAAAATAATTATGTCCAGTAGGAATGATGATGATGGACATCTTTGCTTTGTTCCTGATGTTAAGGGGAAAGCATTCCATCTTTAATTATTAAATATAACTCTAGCTCTAAATTTTTCATGGATAGAACTTTATCAGATTTAGAAAGTTCCTGTTTTTATTTTGCTGAAATTTTTTTAAAATCATAGATAAGTCTTGAATTTTTTCAAATGCAAATTATTTTTTTAAAATACGTTTTGTATTGATCATGTGGTTTTACACCTTTATTCTGTTAATATATTAAACCAACTTTGCATTTCTGGAAAAAAACAGTCTTATTTTGTCATGATGTATTATCCTTTTATATGTTGTTGCATCCTAATTTTCCTGATTTTTCCTTAGATATATTTGTGTGCACATTTCTGAGTGATATTGGTCTTTGTTTCCATTTCTGTTATTTTCTTTGTCTGGTTTTAGTGTCAGAGTAATTCTAGCCTCATGAAGTGACCTACAGATTTTTATTTAGGCCTGGACTTTTGTTGGTGGGAAGATTTTGTTTATCAAGAACTCAATTTATGTATTAGATATAGAGATATTTATATTTATTTCTTTTAAGGTGAGTTGTCATTTTTTTTCTCAAAGTATTTGTTCATTTCTTCTATATTATCAAATGTATTAGTGTACAGTTATTCATAATATTCCCTTTTCATGTCAGGAGGCTAAGTGTTGCTCTCCTCTGGTAAACGTGACTTATGTCTTCTCTCTTTTGTTGAGTTTGGCTTATCAATTTTTTTGAATTTTCAAAGAATCTTCTTTTTGGTTATAATTATTTTCTCTTTGAAAAATTTTTTACTCTATTGATTTCTGCTTCTATCTTTACTGTTTCCTTCCTTGAGCATACGTTGGCATTAATTTGGTCTTATTTTTCTAGCTTCTATAGCATTGAAATTTTGGTCATTGACTTTGTATCATCTTATTAAGATTTAATGCTACAAACTCTGTAGCGTTGCTTTAGCTACATTCAGAATTTTAATATATTGTAATTTTATTATCAATTACTATGAAATATTTTTAAATTTCTCATGTAATTTCTTTTACCCTTGTATTAATACATAAATATTAATTTCTAAATGTGTGAGACTTTAAAAATACTTTGTTTTTAATTACTGATTCAGTTTAATTGTTGTCAGAAAACATTTCTTTTAAAAGCTATTGAGACTTGTTTTATGGCCCAGTCTATTTTGGTGACTCCTTCAAGAGTACACATTGAAAAGAATGTGTATTCTTCTATTGTTGAGTGTAGTATTTTATATTCATTTAGTTCTATTAGACCTGTAGATTTATTCTAGTCCTTTATATCGCTACTGATTTTTCTGTGTACCCACTCTATTAATTATTAAGAAAGCAGTGTTAAAATCTCTACCTATAATTATGAACTTGTTCATTTCTCTTTTCAGTTCTGACAATCTTTGTTTAAATGTCAAGGGATATGCATCTAGGATTTTGTCTTTTTAATCCAATGACTCTTATTATTATAAAACTGTTTCTCTTTATCTCTGATGTTCCTTGGCCTGAAGTCTGGTTTATCTGACATTTGTACAGGTACTCCAGCTTTCTTGTGATAAATATTTGAAGGTATATCCTCCTCTATGCCTTTATTTTTAACATACATGTATATGTGTGTATATATATATATATGTGTGTGTGTGTGTGTGTGTGTGTGTATGTGTATATATATATATAAAATGTTTGTTTGTTGGAATAGCATGTACTGGATTTTGTTTTACTACCCGTTCTGAAATCTCTGCCTTTTTATTGAAGTGTTTGGACCACTTGCATGTAGTGTAATGATCTGTATTTTGAGGTTGTCTGCTGTCTTGTTTTATATTTGTCCCATCTAATTTTTGTCCCTCTTTTCCTTTATATTGACTTTTTCTGATTTTTTACTATTAATTTTTGATATTTTATCTCCCCTGTTAGGTATACTTTAATTTTTTTAGTGATGATCTAGAGGTTACAATGTCTGAAATATGCCTTTACTTAGGAAAAAAATCTCAAAGAAAGTTATTGCTGATGTGACTGCATATATTATGGATTACCAGTTTTTTTTTTTTTTTTTCTCTTTTTATGGCCACACCTGTGGCATATGGAAGTTTCCAGGCTAGGGGTCAAATCAGAACTGCAACACAGCAACACTGTATCTGAGTCACATCTGTGACTTACACTGCAGCTTATGTCACTGTTGTATCCTTAACCCACTGAGGTGAGCCAGGGATCAAACCCACATCCTCAAAGATGTGGGTCCTTAACTCACTGAGCCACAATAGGCACTCCTGATCACCAGAATTTTGAACTAAGAAAGTTGTCATTTGAAGGTGGTCATTTTAAAGCCAAAATTAATGTGTACTACATTATAGAATTCTCTATTAATCTTTCAGATTTGGATCTGACTGTATGATCACTTCTTCCCTTATATTAAGCCACATTCTTTTTACCAAACAGATTTTATCTGACTTTGTCCTTTCAGGTGTACATTACCAACATAAACTTGGCCCTGTACACCCTGGCAGTACTACTCTTAATATTGACAGCTTGTTTTTTTATAGCAAGTATTTCAAATATCTCTTCCAAATGCTTTCAGTCTTAGCCCCTCTTAATAACAATTGATAATCATATCCTTTTTGACAGAGAAGAACAAGACCATCTGGAATAACTTTATGATTGCTTTCACCTCAACTAATTTCTACTTTCTTAACTAGTAGATGATGACAGTCTCACTATTCCTTGCTGTCTCAGAAAAGAGGCCCTTCTTTCCTCTCTAAGTTGTACTCTGAATTTCATTCCTTTGTCTCTTAGAGGTCCTGCTCTCCTGATTTATTGTTTTCTTGCATACTTACCCATTTAAATAAAAACTGCACTGGACTGTCTTATTCCTTTTAAATGCCTTATTATTGCTGTACTGTCCTCCTTAGCTAAGATTTTTTTTGGGGGGTGGGACACACCTATGGCATATGAAAGTTCCAAGGCTAGGGATTGAATCTGAGCTACAGCTACAACCTACACCGCAACTGCAGCAATACTGGATCCTTAACTCACTGTGCCACGGTGGGAACTCCCTTAGGTAAGATTTTTAAAAGAATAATTTTTAGCTGCTATCTGTATTTCCCAGCAACTTCCTTCCTTCCTCAAACCTTGTGATACGGCTTTAACATCAAAACCTTACTGTAATTATATTTCTTTGCCTCATTAATTCTTACTTACTTCAACACTAAGTTCCAGAATAATAATTTTCAAGAAGCCTTCTCTAAAGTCCCCAGAAGGACTCTCTGTGAATTTCTTTTTCTTGTTATTTTATGAATCTAGTTCCCACTTTACACTGTATTTATCCCTTTAGAACTGTAATCATGTCTTATTTTTATTTGCAATGTTTGATATTTAAGTTCATAGTTTTCTTAATTGAATTGAAAGTCAGAATCTTTTCCTAAAACTTTTTGATCATTGTGTCACTCAATGTATTTGCTATTCCACTAGAAATTGTCTCCTCTCCTGCCTTCTAAACCTTTCTGGTTTATTCTTTCAAAATTCTTTTTTGAGAGCCTATTTGCTAATGTTTGCTTAGCATCATAAAATTACCATTCTATATATTTATGTAGCCTTCAGTCAATATATCTTTAACGCTTTCCATGCACCTAGGCATATGAAATTCCGTGATTAATAAGGCAAAGCTGCTTTAACTGAGAACTTAATTGACTCAAATGAGTGAAAAGTACTCAATGATTAAAAGAAGTTATACATTACACTATGTCAAGTAATCTGGGCTTTCTTCTATAGGACATGAGGTGCCTTCATTTGTTTTAAAGTTTTCATATGAAGAAGCAATATGAGCAAATCTATGCTTGTAAAAAGATCATTATTGGCAGCCTTAAATGTGGACCTGAGGAGAAAGCAATAGGAGAAAAACAGGGGGCTTTTGTAACAGTCTTTTTTTTAAAGATGGGGAAAGATGATTTTGACAACAGCAGTGGGAGGAGGATGAGAAAAATACAAAGATATTTATGCGACTTTCTTCATTCATCCATGTTTCAGCTGTATGTTTCCCCACTGGTCTCCCAAACACCTCTACTTATATATGAAACTAGAAATAAATAATGAAAGAAACAATACCTAGTATTTACTGACCACTTAACCTCCTGTCAGGTATCATTCTAAATTCTTTATATGAATTAACTCATTATTCCTCCAACAACTATAAAATAGCTGCAATTATTTAGGTACACTTTCTCTTGCACTGAGAGTTTCAGTAACTGGCCAGTGTCACAAGATCCATATTCTTCTTTTGTCTTTTTTTAAGCCATAGTACTATATATTGTCTGAATCCTGGATTATTTCTCTCCTGCCTTCTCTTCTATTTGTATTCTTTTCTCTGTTATCACCCATTTCTGCCATCCACTTTTCCAATGTGAAATCCTGGATTATTTTAAATGTTGGTGTCTCTACTTGCAGCTTTTTCCTCATTCCTCTTCCTCTTTTTACTCTTGGAGAAATATCACTATCATCTTGTTACTGAGCTGCTTCATGTCCTTGAGACGTAAAATAACTATCACTCATTGAATCAAATACATCTTGATTTGTTTCCCAACATTCCCAGAAACTAGTCCTTTGTCATATATACAAGTTTTTTCCCCTAATGACCAATGAGGGAATAATTTCCTGTCTTCTATAGTTCCTTTGTAACTCATTGCTTCCTTTGTGCATTTTTCCATGTTCTTATTCTGGTCTGAATTTTTAAAAATTTATTCATATTCCTTTCTATCACATTAACTTTTAACAATTAGCTTAACCATGACTATCTTCTGTGAAGTTAACCCCAATGTTTGGTGGTTTTCCGCTTTTAAAAAAAATAAAATATAATTGATTTACAGTGTTGTGCCAGTTTCTGCTGTACAGTGTTTTCACCTTAATGTGAGTTCCTGTAGCACTTAAAATAAGCTGTGTTCTGAATTACCTATGCCTTTGGTGAGGCTCTGATTTCCTGGCTGTTGCAGAAAAGACAGACTTCTCTGGGGATCACTGTATCTAAGTTGTATCAGGGAGTTAAAGTGTGCAGGATAAGTGGCAGGAATACTCAAGTTTCTCACAAACCTATCAGGAATTTGCAATATTTTTACCAAGGCAGTGTAATAACTACAGTTTATGATAAGTTCTAACTTGAATGGTAGTTGTTTCTTTCTGAGATATTTTCCACTTCAGTGCAATTTCAGAGGTTAAAATGCATACAAGATGGTTCGTTTTACCATAGCTCTCTTTTTACCACTGTATATTGTACTTGATTATATGCATTACCTTGCACTATTAATCACTTTTTTCTTTTTTACAGTAGATTTAAGAATACGGTATTACATTACACTTCACTCAACTACATGCAACAAGTGCCAAATCTAAAGTAGAAACATAATAAATATGTTTGTAAATTCCAAACGGAACAAAAATAAGCTCCCTATATTTATTACTGTGGAGGGATAAATTCAAAACATCTGATATTTCTATAGCTTTTCCTATCACCTAACATACACATTTAAGCTATGAACTTTCTCCAAGTACTGCTTTAACTGTACCTTACACGTTTTGATATGCAGGGCTTTTGTAGTTCAAATATGAACAATTTTCCACTGTGATTCTATATATTAGAAGTATGTATTTTCAGTTTCTAGAAGTACACAGTTTTGAATACTAAATTTTTCATTTCTAAGTTTATTGCATTATGTTCAAAGAATATAATCCATATCATATACATTCTTGGCTATTTTTTGCCTCTTTGAGGCCTAGTTTGTGATCAGTTTTTTATGAATATTCTGAGTGTTTGGGAAAAAGTGTATATTTGTAGTGCTGGGTCTTATAAATGTCCATTAAATCAAGCTTAATTGTGGTCAAATCTGATTTTTTGTTTGGGTATATAGGTTTCAGAGACATCTCAATCTGTCACTGTGATGATGGATTTGCCATATGTTTTGCTGTATGTGTTTTAAAGATATACTATTAGATGCATCAAGGATCATTATAACTTGCTTATAAATCATTCCATTCATTATTAAGACCCTTTTTTATCTACTGCTGCTTTTTGCCTTAAATTTTATTTTTAGATAAAACATCTAGTCTTATCTGCTTGAATAATCACCGATAGTGATTTCGCAGTGAAATAAATGGTTATTTTATAGATCTATTTTCAAAATGGTATTTAAAATAAAGTTGACTTAATCGTTATATGTGATTGGCAACCATATATTAGAATTTGATCTTGAAAATTAATTATGTGGTCATCTTACAGGAGTTATATTATTATTCAGATGAAATGATACTAAAAATAAGTTGACATTTCCCATGTAATAGCACTACTGATTCATGTTCATCACCTACAGTGAATGCTAACATGAAGATTGTATAATTTATTCCATTTTAGCATCCTTTAAAACTGTCGAAGCCTATTTAGAAAATAGCAAAACCAATATTAGCTATACTGACTTCTGTCAGCTTGTCTTCCAGGAACTTGATATGCTTGCTTGACATAAAATAACACAGGCTAGTTTAGATTTGAGATATTTATCCGTTCTCTAAATGACATAACACTTATTTTAGCCAGAACAAAACATGTCATCAAAATGACATGGATTCAGTTCAGCCAGTTTTTACTGACCACACACTAGTCATGGCTAAGCACTGTGTATACAAAAGAAGAAAACAGGCCTGGCCCTTTAGGGCTAAGTATTTTCAGACTAAACAGAGAAAATCTCAATTTAACATGGTTGGTGCTACAGAAGAATTTATGCAGGAATCATAGAAGCCATAAATTCTTATTCATCATTTTCTAATGAAGGTATATATTGCTATCAGTGCATATCAAAGCTAGTGGTCAGTTGTTTTTTCTTAATTTAGAAACAGTGGGAAAGGAAGACTTAAGTGGAAATAAGTGGATTTAAAATTCAAAGTCAATAAGATTGTTAAACAAGTTGGGAGTATGGACTTTCCTTTCTGGAAATACTAAGAACACAGTTGTTCTTAAATTGATCCAAATTGAACTGTTGCTTCTCCCCCCCGTCTTGTAGTCGTCCCTCTCAACATGATGCACATCCATATTCTACCTGTACCACTGCATCCTAGCAGTGCGCCAGAAATCTGGGTCTTCCATGGCCTGGCCTTCTTCCCTACCCCCAATTTGTTTGACCTTCATCAATCCTGGCAGTTTTTAACTTTGAGGCATATTTTGAATCCATCCGCATTTCTTCTCCACTGCTGCCCAAGCACTTCAACCTATCACTACGCTACTTTAGGAATCTTCCCTCACCCCTTCTATTTCATTTTCTCCAGGGATCTATTTAAAACAATAGATCTGCTGATCATGTACTTCTTTCTCAGAATTTTTCAGTGACTTCATATTGGTCCTATGATAAAATTAAAATCATTGTGATTGAGCCACAGTGACCATCCTTAATATCTCTTGTACTCTATCACTCTCCTGCCCACTCTAGGGTCTTTCTTTTTTAATTCACTTGGTTTATAATAATTTAATTCTGTTGCCTCACTTTCTAATTCTCTTTTTGCCCTTTATCAGCAACACTTTCATCAGCTCTCAGCTTAAATTTTACTCCTAGGGAACATCCTGTAATCCTCTAAAGTACATCATCTCCTTTCTTCTTCTAGCATTTATCACAGTGGTAAATAAGTATGTGTGCAATTGTCTGTGTTCCTTTCTAAGATGATAAGATCCTGAGAACAAGAATAAGGTCTACTTGGTGTAATATCAGATATGTGGTAGATACAAATACATGTCAGGTAAAAAATGCACAAATGAGTGAAAATTATGAGGTAAAAAATTGATTTAAAAATATATCAATAAACCTGAAACATTTCAATCATGTTGTCACTTAATAACTTCAAATTTTCACAATGCCTGTTTATGTGGAAAGGCTGTCATATTAAAATTTTTTTAATTCAAACTTTTTGTGTCCTTATTAACTACTACTTAAAACACACTGCAGATGAATTTTGCCTACTTCCAAAAACCAAATTAACTGTTTAAGAATAAAGATTTGTTATCTGGAGTTCCCATCGTGGCTCATTGGAAACAAATCTAGCATCCATGAGGACATAGGTTCGATCCCTGTCCTTGCTCAATGGGTTAAGGATCTGGCATTGCCATGAGCTGTGGTGTAGGTCGCAGACACAATTCGGAATTGGCATTGCTGTGGCTGTGGTGTAGGCTGGCGGCTATGGCTCCAATTCTACCCCTAGCCTGGGAACCTCCATATGCTGCAAGGGTGGCCTTAAAAAGACAAAAAAAAAAATGTTAATCTTGAAAATATCCAAAGTTATGCGATAAAGTATCTGAATGCAGATAATTCCCTAAAGTGAATTACAGATGTTTTGAGGAGTGTTGGCATACTCTAGAGCCCAATACCATTTTGTAATATAAGATTTGGCATACAAAAAAAAAAAAAAAAAAAAAAAGGCTCTTCATGTCAAAAATGCACTTAGCCATTCTTATCTGTTAATGATATATCTTACATATTTTATATCAGTGAACATCAGGGATACCGATAGAGCCCTGCAGTTGAAGGCTGGAAAAAAGTGATGGATGAAGTTTAGCCAAATGTATCTTAACCACTGTCTCATGAGATTTACTTGTTTTAATTTAAAGCAGATCTTTAGAATGATTTTCTTTAATTTTGTTTCTCTGTTCTAATAGAGTGCCAGTTATTTTCTATTTTCTTATTTTTTAGTCTACTGTATTTTCACAGGTACTATTTTTAGGATCTTTGTTAAGGCTTTTCTGTTTTTTTGTTTGTTTGTTTGTTTTACTCTCTCTCCACCAAAACATTACACAGATATAAAAGCAACCTTTGCAGGTATCCCTTAATCTGTGTGTTTATATGTGCTAACATACAGTAATGTTTTGTTTTGTTTTGTTTTGCCTGTGGCAGCAATTAAATAGCTTCAAACCCAGTGACAGAATTAAGCTGAGTTATACTCTGTATTAATAAAAAAGATTTGTAAAGCTGGTTCAGTGGCTTATCCTCTATTTCTAGCTTGGAGACAATATAAACAAATATTTTCATTTATTATATTATTTTGTTCATTTTGTGACTTTTAAAATCCATCTGTTATGCTACTTTTGAGAAAACTGTACCTAACACCTTTTAAAACAGTAATATTTCTACTGAAGCTATTTTCAATTTCTATTTTTATTTATTCATTTTTGTCTTTTTAGGGCCCCACCCACAGCATGTGGAGGTTCCCAGGCTAGGGGTCCAATCAGAGCTATAGCCACTGGCCTACACCATAGACACAGCAACACAGGATCTGCACCACAGCTCAAGGCAATGTCAGATCCTTAACCCACTGATCAAGGCCAGGGATCGAACCCGCAACCTCCATGGTTCCTAGTGGGATTCATTAACCAGAGCCACAATGGGAACTCATCTATTTTTATTTGTAATAACTTTTGAGGATGTGAGACGTATTAAATAAATGTTGAAGCTTTAAAAGTTAATGTCCAGATGGAAATCCTAAAGTATTGTGATGTAGTGAAATAATTTACATTTTCTTTTTTAAACCTATTAAAATTTCTGCTTAAGTGTATTTGAACTACTTATTCTAGATAAAATTTAAAAATTTGTTCTATTAGATGCATATTGTTTCAGATCCATGTTAATGATGCTCTTAATGGAAAAAACTCATAATTACTGCTTTAAATTTGTTTGTACAAAAGCTGTAAATTACAAAAGAAAAAATATATTTTAGAAAAGATATGCCTTTTTGCGTAAACTTTTCAACTGACTCATAAGGGATGTGACTTTTTAAAAGACGAGTACATCATAATGGTTATCTTCTTCCTGGAAAAATTAAATACATAAACAAAAATGGCAATGATTCATGCTGTTGATACAGAGTTCTACCTCTATGACTGTAATTTGTTCTGTGACAAAAGATTTTTTAAAAGAACTTCTTAAATAGAGGTCCTGTGGTCATGCAGTCAGAACAAGCATACCTTGGATTCTAAGACAAGGCCATTCTAGGATGACAGAGTAAGCAACTGAGAGAAGTCATACAGCTGACTATTGAGAGGAAGTCAAACACGTTAGTAGATCTGCCTTAGAGGCTGATAGCAGGCAATAGGCAGAGGTATGTGCAAATCGTCATCACTAGGATGGTAGATAATGGGTAATGGGAATGCCCTACAGGTGGAGAAAGCCATGCCCCAGGGGAGCATGGCAAGAAATAACAGCTGGAGATCTAGACAGGTGAAAGTATCAAGGCAATCCAAATGCACGTACATTGGTACCAAGGCAATCCAAATGCAAGTACTGATGACTCAGCTGTGGAAATGGAAGTCCAGGGACTGAACATACTCTGTCAGAGCTGATATGAGGAAAGACCCCAATAGAATGTTTTCTGCTTGTCACTAAGGCATTGAGATGCTAATTAGATGGGTACTGGGGCTAAAAGCCCAGCAAATGGAAGTAAGAGGTGAACCTTCTTCTGGTACAGGGACTGAGGTTGGATCCTAGTTTCTTTGAATCAGTGTACCGGGTCAGGGACCATTAGAAAAGTTGACGTGATGGTGAATCCTCAACTATGGTTTCAGTTGTCTCTGTGTTCCCCCATCCTAGTATCTAGCTTAGTTGGAATCGGGGGAGCTTTCGGCTAATAATTTAAGAAGCTCTTCCCTTGTGGATAAGAAAGGCAGAGTTAGAGTCGTGCAGGCAGTTCTAACTGAAGAAAAGGTAATTGTTTTTGCCCCTGTCACTATGCTTCCCTGCTTTTAGCTGTGGAAGGGGAAAAACTGATTCACATGAGGCATGAATCAAAGCCACTAAAACAATTTTGACTCTAAAAACACCACAAAACCAAGCTTTATTAAACCTGTGAGATATTTTTGTTTATTTTTCATCAGATGGACAATCGATTTAATCAAACTTATATGCACTGTTTAACAGGGCAAGTACCATAACCTCTAAGGATCCACAGAGTTCCCTTGTTTCTAGATGCCCCATGAAAAGTGTTCAAAATAAAACAGTAATTTAGGGAGAGAGGTGTATTAGTTTTATATTGCTGACTTAATAAATTGCCATAAATTTAATATCTTAAAAATTCATTATCTCACAGTTCTGTAGGTCAGAAGACTGGATAGATGGGGCTATTTTCTCTACTCCAAGTCTCACAAGGCTGAAGTTAAGGTCTGGGCCTGCTAGGCTCTTATCAGGAGGCTCAGAGAAGAACCCACTTTCACGCTTACATAGGTTGTTGTTAAAATTCATTCCTTGTGCTTGAAGGAGTTGGCCAGAGACTGTGCTCAGCTTCTAGGTGCTGCCACATATACAGGCCCTAGGGATTAGGGCGTGGATAGCTTTGGGGAGGGGGGACATTCTCCCTTCCACAGAGGAAAACAACTTCTTGCCAAGGGGTGACTATGATTGTGCAATTTCTCTTACCGGTAGGAGTAGTTAGAATACCTAGACTCCAAACAAGTAGAAGCCTAAGGATTTTTATACCAAATCAGTGTAGAAAAGAGACAAAGGCTTTTGAGGTCAAAAAGGAAAAAAGTAGGGCAATGACCAGAAATATGACTGTTAAGAATTCGTGAAAGAAGTTACAACATTAGTATTTGACACCTTTTCCTTGTGCTTCCTTTAAACTGTGGTATTTTGAACCACTGTTAAGGTTAATTTACTAAGTGTTTAAGTAAAATGTTAGTTTGTGGACTGGGGTAGTGGGTATTTAATGGAAAAGCTCACAGGTAGGCTTGTAGTTTGACCATGTGGCCTAATGCAGGCTAACTGCTCTAATAACAATTTACCCAGCCTCTGAAATTCATATGAAGACAGTAAGTGTTCTTGTGCACTGAAATTACAATATATGAATATTAAGAATGTCTTAAATATACCCATTTTGTTTCATTTTAAGCAGAAAATTTTATATGCTATTTTTATGAGTTTTCTTAATAACCCATACTTTTGAGTAGTAATCACATTAGGTTCAAATACTGTGTGATCAAAATGAATCTGTGTATCTTAGCCCCAGGCACGTATAGGTACCTAATATTTGGGAGGCATGTATAGATGAGAAGAAATCCCCTAGAACTTAATATTCTTGAAGCAAATTCTTTATGTCAGCCTCTTTTCTGATAATCTACCTTTTCTGATTAAAGCTAAATACTGAATTCAAGGAACTGAACTTCTGAACCATGAAACATGGCTGCTGTTCTGAAATTTAACAGCTAAATCAAAGGCCACCTGCTAAAGAATTCTTTAGGAATGAAATCATCACTGTGTTTATCAGAGTCCTTTTGCATTTCTTTTGCACTTAAAACATTTTTTAACACCCATAACTGCTTCCCTTCTGTTGCCTATCATATTTCCCATGCTTCTTGGCCTTCATAAGAAAGAGTTAGCATTTTGTAGAAATTACAGCAAATCAAAGCACACTTTCCTTTAGTTGAAATACTCAGATCACCAACTCTTTTATACTTTATGTTTCTAGGTGCTCTGGGGCTACTTTTCATTTTGTTTTTAATGATCCTTCTGGGTCTGTCATTCTTTTGGAAGCCTAAAGGGTTGAATACTATTCTCTGGATAATTAAGTTTTTATGAAAGCAGTATATAAAATATTTTAAAAACAAGCCTAAAAAGTACACAGTAGTCAGGCTGGTTCTCTAGACTCTAGGAGGGTGACTGAGTGGAGTGAACTGGAGTAGGACATGTGGAGCTAAAAATGAGCTTGTCAAGTCAATGCAAACAAACACCCAGGGATAATGAAAGGGATGTTTAAATTATTTCTAGACTCTCACTTTCCAGAACAGAAAGACTGGTTCTTCATGGTAAGAAAACTAAAATGTTTCATATTTTATCTTATTGTAATGGGAATTCTTTTTTTTTTTAGGAGTTCTTTTTAAGTTAGAAATACCTGCATTTCATTTAACCTTAAATTTTAAGGATTAGGTTTGTCTTATGTTATTAGTATTGGTCACATTTGATACCTACTGACAAAACTGGCAGTGAGTCTTTTTAACCTATAATAATTTTTATTTATATTATAAATAGAAATAATATAAACTTCAGAATGTATGTGAATGTTTTATTTTTAAAAATCCATATATCCTTGTAACAGTTAATTTTATATATCCATATGCTTGTCTTTGGTAGATTCTTTTTATTGCTTGCATAATTATAATCAAACTCACTTCAATTCTATAGCTTTTTTTTTTTTTTTTGCATTTTAGGGCCTCATCTGTGGAATATGGAAGTTCCCAGATTAGGGTTGAATCAGAGCTGCCTGCAGTTGCCGGCCTACACCACAGCCACAGCAATTCTGAATCTGAGCCACATCTGCAACCTACACCACAGCTCACAACAACTAAGGATCCTTAACCCACTGAGCAAGGCCAGGGATCAAACCCGCATCCTCATGGATACTAGTCGGGTTTGTTTCCACTGAGTCACAACAAGAACTCCTATTTAGGATGTTTTATATAGCACTTCATCATAAACAAATTCCTTTGTTTCCCAAATAATTCCATTTGTAACTATAATTTTTAATATTGAAACATCTTCTATCACTTTTATATGCTACAATTTATAGAAATATTATATTATTGCTGAAGTTGGGGTTATTTCAAATATTTCTTACTATAAATATATGACAGTAAATATATTTTACGCATACTGTTTTTCTCATAGTTTAGAATTTTTATTTGGATAGTGTCTGAAAAGAAGGACCACTGAGTCAAAATGTATTAATTTTTTATGTCACATGATATATACATGTAAAGTACTTTCTACAAGTGTACTGACCAGTTTTCCATGTCACTAATAACTATTAAAATCCTGTCCTGGCAAGATTCCTAAGCATATTTCCCTAGTTATCAATAACACCATGGCTATTTACTTAGTAACATTTGCAAAGAATGACCCTTTAAGGTCTGCCAGATCTTTCCTTTACATCTATTAACTGAAAAGATTTTTTCCCAACTTTCTAGCATTAGGCGAAAAAAGAAACAAACAGCAAAACCCAGGCATGATCACTGAAAAGGTTCACATCATTCTAGGCAGGTAATTTAGAGATCAATATCTAGATATGAAACTGAAACATTTGGGAATTATAAATATCAAGCAAACATCCTTCAAATCTTTAGAAGAGAAAAATGGATTACATACCAAGTAACAAAAATGAGAATGCTATGAGACTTCTCTGCAAATACTAAATACCAGACAACAGTGGTACCTATATGTCTTTTTTGACTCTCATCAAAAAAAAGTTAGGAGTTTTATATTAACATATACACTATTGTATATGAAATAGATAACTATGGATCTACTTTGTAGCACAGGGAACTATACTCAGAATTTTGTAATAACCTATAAGGGTTATTACAAAAATACATGTATATATGTATATATACATGTATATATGCACCACTTTGCTATACAACTGAAACTAATACAACATTGTAAATCAGCTATACTTTGATTAAAAAAGGGAATGTTGGGAGTTCCCCTTGTGGCTCAATGGAAGCGAATCTGACTAGTATCCACGAGGACCCAGGTTCGATCCCTGGCCTCGCTCAGTGGGCTACGGATCTGGCGTTGCCCTGAGTTGTGATGTAAGTAGCAGATGCAGCTTGGATCTGGCATTGCTGTGGCTGTGGCATAGGCCAGAAGCTACAGCTCCAATTCGACCCCTAGCCTGGGAACCTCCGTATGCTATGGGTACAGCCCTATAAAAAGAAAAAAAAAAAAGACCAAAAAAAAAAAAGAAATTAAAAAAACTGAATATAGAAATCAAGATTATTACTGACAGAAAAGATGATGAAAACAAAAAGATTACACCTAAAAATCCAGATGTTTATACTAAGGGTTAGGAACTAGAAGAGGGAGCTATAGAATAGAAAGAATAAACTGAGTTCTTCATTCTTTGTGGAGGAAGGTAAACAGTATTTGTCTTAACTTTAATACATTTAAAGCTTATGATAAAGAAAAGTTCTTTCTTTTTCCTAAGTTTAAGGGGCAGGTGTTCCCATTTGTGGCTCAGGTGGTTAAAAACCTGACTCCTGTCTATGAGGATGCGGGTTTGATCCCTAGCCTTGCTCAGTAGGTTAAAGATCCAGCATTGCTGTGGCTGTAGTGTAGGCCAGCAACTGCAGCTCTGATTTGAAGTCCTAGCCTGGAATCTTCCATATGCTTCCGGTGTGGCCCTAAAAAGAAAAAATAGTAATAATATTAAAGGACATCTCAGTTGGTGCATATTAGAGGACTTTTTTGCTAACAAGGGAAACAGTTAAATAAAACATAGCATAAAGTTTAAAAATAAGTGGATAGGAGATGATTTGATATGAACACAAAAGGAAAGCTGAGTTTGCAGTATTAATTTTAGGCAAAATAGATTCAACGCAATGATTATTAAACATGGAAAAGGAGAAATGGACAAACAACAGTTGTAGGGTACTATGTATATTTGAAAGAGTAAGGGGACAAAAATTGGAGACAATATATTAGACAAATAATTATTCATGGGAAATTATAAAAATTGCTCATTAATTAGACCAGAAAAATTATTCAACAAATTCTTACTTGGACACAATTTGGAAAGCTAGAAATTAAAAATGAAAATGAAACCTTTTTATCTTTGGCATCTCTGAGGTTTGGTATTGGTGTTATTATTTTTTTTCTAAATAATCTGATCAGTGCAATTTTGGTTTTCAGTTATATCCAATAATTCTTTGGGAAATCAAAATTAAACTTATTGGATGAGTTAGGGAAAAAATAGTGAACACCACCATCAAGCCTTGCAGATGCAACCAAAGGTAAATTCAGAATCACATTTACGGTTTTATATCCTTTATGTTTTAAACAAGAAAACAGTTGCTAATTTAAGAAGTTTGAAAATAAACAGTAAAATCTTTTTTAAAAAAAACAAAGGAAAATAGAGGTTTCTTTAAAGAAGAAAACATATTAATTAAATAGAAAAAAGCGAACTAAGAGAACAATTGCTTGCAAAGACAGCCACGAGAACACTAATTCAGTTTAGGAGTAAGAAGACAAATCATCATCTGTCTTAGAGCCTGCAGTTCAGTAATACAGTCCTGGACAGGTGCAGAGAATATGCACCACAGTGTCATCCAGAGACTGAAGTTAGTGGGTGCTCTGCCTTTGTTCAGGGTGCTGATACTGTAGGTGACAGTTAAAAGTAAGTAGAGGCATTCTAGAAGTGATGCATACCTCATCTGCTCAAATTTCATTAGTAAGAGCAATTCTTGGTGAGAACAAGGGAGACTAAGCAATGTAGTGTAGCTGGGCTGCCATGTGCCTGGCTACCGTTCTGTTACCGTGGAAGAAGACAATAACAGATGCTTGTGTTCTACTAGCAGTCTCACAGCTGCTACAGAGGACCTTTTTAAAACATGTGAAAGTAGTGTGTCTATGAATAAAACTAAAACTCTGAATGAAATGAATTGTTCTGGGAAAAATATAAATGAACATAATTGAAGCAAATAGAAGCAGAAAATATAAAAAGAATAATGACCATAATTATTTCCAAAATTGCCTTTGTATTCAGGCAGTTTTACTGCTTCATATTTTTTAACTTCCAAAAAGTAGATAAACATCTTATTAGGTAAATTTTTTCAGAGTGTTATAAAAGAGTTTGCTATTCAATCCATTTTGAGACTGTACAATAATCCTAATGCTTAAATTTGAAAATATAATCCAGCAAGGTATTATCTAAACCTGTCTCACTTAGAATATGCATATAAAGATCATAAATAAAATATTAGCTAATGAAATTCATTAGGCTATTAAAGGGATTATCCATGATCAAGCATGTCTTGTCTCAGAAATAAAGTGATGGTTTAAGTTTAAGAAGACCTTCAATATTTATTTATAGATATCATGCTTGTCAAAAGAAAAACCAAATAATACCAATCAAATATGAAAAGGCAAAAGTGTCTTTTTTTATTCTTGATATTTTTTTTTTTTTTTTGTCTTTTTGTCTTTTCTAGGACTGCTTCCCACGGCATATGGAGATTCCCAGGCTAGGGGTCCAATCAGAGCTATAACCGCCGGCCTACACCACAGCCACGGCAATGTGGGACCCAAGCCACATCTGCAACCTATACCACAGCTCACGGCAATGTTGGATCCTTAACCCACTGAGCAAGGAAGGCCAGGGATGGAACCCAAAACCTCATGGTTCCTAGTTGGATTCGTTAACCACTGTGCCACGACGGGAACTCCTTTTATTTTTGATCTTTGAAAATTGGTTCTAAAATACTAGGCAGGAGTTCCCATTGTGGCACAGCAGAAACAAATTCAACTAGTATCCATGAGGATGTGGGTTTATTCAATCCCTGATCTTACTCAGTGGATCAGGAATCCAGCATTGCCCTGAGCTGTGGTGTAGGTTGCAGATGCAGGTTGGATTCCACGCTGCTGTGGCTGTGGTGTAGGTTGGCAGCTGTAGCTCCAATTCAACCCTTAGTCCGGGAACCCCCATTTGCCACGGTGCTGCCCTAAAAAAGCAAAAAATAAAGTATAATAAAATACTTGGCATAGAAATATTTATTAGTATAATAAAGGACATGTTTTCCACCATTAGCCCAAATATGTAACTGTGCTCTGCATTATAACTTTGAGGACAGGAAACTTACTACCTTTTATCCACGGTTTTGATTTCTGCAGTTTTAGTTACTCACAGTCATTCAAGGTCCAAAAAATAATTAAATGGGGAATTCCAGAAATAAACAATTTGTAAGTTTTTAAATGCACACTAGTCTGAGTAGTGTGATGAAGTTTCACCATGTCCTGCTCCATCCCACCTGTGACATGAGTCATCCTTTTGTCCAGCTTGTCCCACCTATGTGTCACTTAGCAGCCGTCCAGGTTATCAGATCCACTGTTCACGGTACCGCAGTGGTTGGTTCAGGTCACCCTTATTTTACTCATAATGACCCCAAAGCACAAGAGTAGTGATTTAGGCAATTCAGATTTGACAAAGAGAAGCTGCCAAGGGCTTCCTTTAAGTGAAAAGTGAAAGTTCTCGACTTAATAAGGAAAGAAAAGCAATTGTATGGTGAGGTTGCTAAGATCTGTGATAAGAATGAATCTTCTATTCATGAAATTGTGATGAAGAAAAAAGAAATCTATGCTAGCTTTCACACCTCAAACTGTAAAAGTTATGACAGTGCATGATAAGCACTTAAATGGGTGGAAAAGGTACCACATTTGTGAGTGGAAGACATGTACAGAAAACGTGTTCTGATTGACGGCAATATGTAGTGCCAGAAAGCACTGAGCCTCGACAAAGACTTCAGCAAGGGACGCCCTGAAATGAGTAACACCAAAAGCCATTAACTGCCAAGTAAGGGATGGTTACATAAATGCAAGAATAATCTTAGACCAGAAAATACAAAAATTACTGGGGAGCCTGTATTTGTTGATGAAGCCACTGCCACATTTCTGGCAGAGGTAAGGATTAAGGAGAGAGACCACATGCACATAACTTTCATGACAGTATATTATTATAATCCTCTTATTATAACTTATTGTTAATCTCTTAATATTCCTGATTTGTACATTAAAATTTATCATAGTTATGAATGTATAGGAAAAATATATGTAGGGTTCAGTACCATCTGCAGTTGGAGGCATTTAATGGGGGTCTTGGGATGTACTGCCCACAGAAAGGGGGTCTGCTTTATCACCATTTTAAATGTTTCTCAAAATAATACCTGTATTTGACTTAAAAACAATACAAATGTCTTAATACTAAAAACCAGTAATTCCCTGCTCAGTCTCTTCGTACCCACCCCTCCCTTGAATCTTCCTGTCAGTTTCTAATAAATGTGTCACTATTTTAGTTCCTCTATTATTACCTTTACAATGTTACACATACTTAAAATATTTTTTCCCACCAAATGTATATTTTATATCCTGATTCCCTGGTGTATAGTTACACAGCTGGTTCTCTACCATCCTTGGTAAATAATAAAATAATATTATTTTGGTAGTAATAACCTTACTGCTAGTATCATTTATGAGTGTAAATAATAAAACTGTTAGTTATTTAAGATGTAGAACCTTGATAAATGCTAACTTTGTGTGTAGCAGTCAATTGCATCCTAATTTTATTTTTAAGCACAATTTCATTCTGTATCTATTGTTTTGAAACTTGCTTATGGAAGTATACACAAGTTTTTTTTCTACCAGAGACCACTAGTGATAATAACTAAGATTATAATAAGAACTTGGAGTTCCTGTTGTGGCTCAGTGGTATTGAACCCAACTAGTTAGTATCCATGAGGGTGCAAGTTTGATATCCCTGGCCTTGCGCAGTGGGTTAAGGATCTAGCGTTGTCATGAGCTCCAATGCAGGTCACAAGCATGGCTCCCGAGTTGCTGTGGCGGTGGTGCTGCAGCTCCCATTCAACCCCTATTGCCTGGGAATGTCCATATGCCATCGGTGTGGCCCTAAAAAAAAAAAAAAAAAAAAAAAAGTACTCTTCTAGCTTTTATTTCAAATATTTATTTTAGAGAAATATAAACCATATGCCTCTCCATTTAAGTTCAGAAAGAAGTAATTAGAGAATAATAAATACTGTGAAAGTTCATTTATATAATAGCATTTAAGAGAAAGGCAAAAATGGGAAATGGTGCTGGACATATATACAAGGGAAAAAATAAATAATACAGAGAGGGAGGGACACAGATTGACTTTTTATAGGGTAGAATGATACAAGTACAGAACATCCAAAAGAGGGAAATTTCCCACACAGACTTAAGCAAAGATAAGTGTATAGCAACATGAGGAAAGATTTTGCAGTGACTCTTTAAAGTTCATTTCATCCTTGGGAAAGCAAATAATCGTTCTGTAATTTGGTTCATTTGAAAATACCAATTTTAATTTATTGTATTTATGAAAAGCAAGTAAAAATTATATTATTGATTTGGTAAAATATTTTTAAAATAAAAGTTTTCATTTTCAAAAAGGCCTTGAAATTTGAGTCGCATGACAAATGATTTAAAAGCAGTTAGAAAATATATATCTGAAAGTATATATTAAAAGCATGCAAATTCAGTAAAAAGACAAAATACTTTTAATGATAATATTTTCACATTTGCTCTGAAGTCTTATGTATTCAGTTTAGTGAGAAGAAATATTTTAAAGCAATATTATTTATATGTCTTGCTTTTTTAGGAGAGACAGAATATAAAAAAGTCAACCCTAAATAATTGTGGATATATTATATATAAAGGATTTTCCATGGTATTCTAATGGGAATTCACACAAATCCAGTGAAACTAATCCTTTGTAGTAGTTCTTAATATAATTAAATTATTCGCTCTCCTTATGTAATTCAGTCCTAACTCCCCAGAATGAGACATACTTTTTGAGTTAGAACCAATTGCAACTTTCTGTGGATCCTCAAGTCATGAGATAAATTTGTCTCTTGAGTTGGAAGTAAACTGGAGACAAGTCTCAGAAATTCCAACAATGAAATTCAAAAAATATGCTACACTTCTCCCTTCTACATAAAGCTCTAATCTCCAAAACTTGATTCTTGTTAAGTTTACAGTTTCAAAGCTTGTTTTATCTATATTGCTACTGTATATAAGTGAGCCAACTGGACAGTTTGAGAAATACACTCTTTTACAGTGCTTAGAGTAACATTTAGAGTACCTCTTTAGTGTTTATTATAGACTAGTATTTGTTACTGATCAACATGGTGTACCAAGTGGTACTCTAAGCTTGAGTCCACACAGGGCAATAAAGGGAGCAGTTATCCCTTCTCCGTAAATCCCAGAAGAATGGATAAATAGTTTAGCTCAAAAACGTGACCCACAAAGTGAACTTTGGGCTGAAATGCTCTATACGAGTGCTTTGTACTGGATAAACAAACTGGATAATTATTACTATTCTGTTCACCTCACATTGTGTCCTTAGGCCAAGCCTAGAAATTGCTGTCACGCTGGAAAACTAAATCATTGTGCTCTATACTAGAAGTCATGCAGCTATGAAAGTCTTTATTTTCAAGATACCGCTGTAGTTAAGGCCAGCGTATGACTATCATGGCAAAATTTCTACAAAATTCTTGTGCCTCTGTGAGGAAGTAGATGCATACTATAAAAATATGAGACATCTTTAAAATGTGGGAAGACAGTCTCAACAGAGTAAGAGGCGTATTTAAATCAGTTAGTCACCATAACTTGATCCATTAGTTTGGTTGATTCATTCATTTCTGATTACTTTATTTAAAATTATGAGTCCTACCCCCTGTCCTGGGAACTCTCTGTTCCCTGCTCTTTTTCTCACCTCTGATTGCTTTCTTGACCCCCACATTAGAATATTAACTTAAAAAGGTTAAGGACATTTTTTTTTCTATTGTGTTAACTGTTCTGTTGTAAGGCTTGTAAAATGTCCTTCAGAATATATATTTTAATTGAATTTATTAAATAATTTTGAAGTCATAAAATGAAAATTCAGAAGATATTTCAAGGATTTAATTTGCTTAAACCTTCATCTGTTATCATTAATTTTGTTTCACTTTAAAATAGATTAAAAAAACAAACCCTTAGAAAATATATGCAATGAAGAACTTTGAAGAAAAAAACTAGCATTTTATATACCTTTAAACAATGTAGTCCCCCCAAAAAAGAAAAAAGTAAATAAGTGATTAGCCAACATCTTCACTTGTTGAATTTTACTTTAAATGCAAGTAAACATTTTTCCCTTTAGGTAGGCAAAAGCTCCTTTCATATACCTGATAGGTAACTGGAATTGAGGGAGAAATAGCATCTTTGAACTAGACTATCAAGTTACAACAATTCACTGAATTCTATTTTATTTTTGTAAACCTACTTAACATTACAGTATACATTTCTATGAAAGCATAGGTAAGCTTTGAGTCTCTTTTTTTACGTAAGTCTTTTTTATTGCAACAACAGGTTTCTATTCTGTAATGAATCAGAAGAGTGACATCCTATGTCTAGCTTTCCGTACCAAGAGCACCTTCCCTATTACAGTAATTGACTGTCAGAGGATGTAGATCAAATCTCTCTTCCTAGATCTGGCTCTAACCATATATATTTAAACTAAAAGAAGAAAAATGGTGGTTCGTTTTACTCTAACATTGTATTCAAATTTTACAAAAGTTTAGTTAAAATGAAAAAAGCAATTTGCCTTTCGTTTTTTAAAAAAAGGTGAGTGATGACACATAATGTAAAATAGAACAATATCTGACAAATGGTAGGTGTTCAATTAATGTACAGAGAATGAAATTGCATGTTTTTGCTTAAAATAGAATAATAGATTGATGTTTCATCTTAATAGCTAAGAAATAATATTTCTCCTTTTATACTTATATGCATTATCAGAAGTTTAGAATTTTGGCATTCATAGATAACCAATTTAACTTTAGATTTCCTCAGGAAATTCTAAAATCACTGACCTTCATTAATAATTAATTCCAGTACTATAGAACAAACGTGTTTTAGTATTTTTACTAATTTATATACCGGGAAATGTATGCTACACATTTACTGATATTACATATTCTAATGGAATATTAATGCATGAGTGAATAAACTAATTTATAGGTGAGAGAAGTACAACAAATACACTAGATGCAGAATGTGTTTTGAGTTCTTTTCCTAACAGAACTCTTGGATTCATGATGATCTGTCCTCACATATTTCTGGTCCCTTCTTAACTATCCTTCGTATTTGTAATATCTCTAACCACACTGAGGGATGAAATCCATGGTTGTATATATTACTGCTCTATGTAAGAATTAAATCTAAAACCTTGACTTGATTACAAAGAGCCTTTCCCAAAGTTTTTTGTATTCCTATTTCATGAAGCCGTAGGATTCCATGAAATAATTTGCAAGTGAGTAGACTTTGAATTTTTCAAACTGATTTTTCATAATCTGTTTATATGAGGCTAATCTCTCCAAATCTAATTCCGTTCTCTTATTCAATCTCCTAATTAATTTTTTATCCTCACCACCCTATTTTTGCTATCAATGATAGTCTATCAGAAGGCGGATAGTGAGTGTTGTCACCTACAGAGAGAGAATTAACTACACTTATTTATAGCACAGAAAAGTATAATCTAAACAAGAGTTGTTTTTTCCAATCCTGCAACCTCCGTTTTCAAATTTATTACTGAAGTATTTACCGATTTGTTGTTAATGTTGCCATTTCAGATGCTTGTGCCTTAAAATAAAGCATTTACTTAAACTGCTATCATTTTGTCATATTATTACTTGCCTTTTATATATCACTCAGATACACCATCCTATTAAAGTTTTGTGACTTTAAGAAGCTTAAAGAGATGTGTTTAAACCAAATAACTTAGTCATATACCAGATTAACTGTTATATCTTAGTTGACCTCTGGAGTGGGAGAATTTACCAATCATTTGTTCCCAGGAATGAAAAGCTTCCCTTCCTACAGTCTGTTATCATCTGTCTTTGGTTTTGTGCCTTCTCTGTAATGACGTAGGTTTGTTTCTCCTTTATTCTTTGCAGAGTGCTGCAGCAGCTCCCAGTCCAGTGCTAGGAAACATTCCCCCAGGAGATGGCATGCCAGTAGGTCCTGTACCACCAGGGTTCTTTCAGGTACTCAGAGAAACTCTGACTAGGACTGTTAAGGCATAGGAACTCCTATTCGATTTTATTTAAAGATATGAGGGAGAATGAGGCTATTTTAATCCTTAACGTAAACTTAATGCTGTGCAGCCAACTCTTGATTATTCAGAGACTGGTTATCTAATATATAGATTATCCCTTCCTTCTACCATTTTGTTGCCAGGTTTTTATTCCTGTATTTGTTTTGCCATTTCATTGTTCAAGTAAGAAATAAAGGTCGTTGAAATGCAAATTAGCCCACTAGGCTAACTGTGGTGAAGATTTGCTGGGTGGAGAGACTAATGGGTAAGGTTTTGGAATAATATAAGGATTTTAACTATCCAAGCCATCCATATCTCCACAGACTAAAGATAATCAAGATTCGGCTGTACTTTCAAAATATGGCTAAATCATAATCTATTCATTTATCAAAATTACAGGCTATAACAAAATAGTTTTAGAATCATCTTTGTGGCTTTTAAACTGCAATCTTTATCATATATAACATTTTAAGATCAGATTTTAAAATACAAATGTTAGTATTTTAAATTTGCAGCAAGCTCATTTATTATATCATAAGATGATAAAGATGATAATGACTTTAGCATTATAATTGTGCATCAATTCTTAATTTTATGGCATCCACATTTAAATCTGACAGTTTTCTAAACGAACCACCATAGATTCTGAAACACCTTTTGAGAAAATTAGGAAGAATTTAGGAGTAAAGTACCACAGTTGGAAGGCATTACAGGAGTTAATGTAATATGATATATTGTTAATGAATTACATCAGGTACTTATAAGCTAATTTGTCACTTTAGTATTTTGTATTTTCAAAGTCCTTGATAATCATTTGTTAATTTTTACATACCATCATTGTAGCATAGATCAATGTACTTATAAATGTGAAAATGGAGAAATAAAATTGTAAGAAATTTTCCACGGTCCAACAATTGAATAAAAAGGTCATAATTAGAACCTTGTACCAACCATGAAATGTCAAGTCCTTTAGGACATGCTTATTTGTCTGATTATGCTATATTAGTATTGAAAAGTCTTAGAGCTCACATTTTGTCTTAAGGGCCCTTTCTTATAATCTAGAAATATGCTATAACTCTTGATTATTAATTAATCACTATATAAGATAACAATAGTTAATACTTAATAACTTAATAGTTACCATTTAAAACTGCTTACTGTAGCCTATGCTTTAAATATTTCATATGTGTAAACTGTTAATCCTCACAACAATCTGGGAATAAAATTAAGTATTATCATCATTCCCCTTGCACAGATGGCAAAACCAAGGCATAATAACCAGTTTGCACACAGTCAGAAAGTCACAGGACTGGGATTCAAAGCAAGGCTTCCTGAACTTCTGCCACTGAATTCACCTTTTAAAGTTCATAGTTCATCATTATTCATAAAATATTTCTAGCTCATTTTAATATTTTTTCCTCATGCTCTTATTTCTCTTTCTAAGGATACACTGGAATTAGTGAGTAAAGCAGAAGAGTTTATCTACTTACAAGAACTCGTAGACGCGCTCTAAGTGGCACTTTTAAAAAGAGGGGTTGGGTTGGAAAGAAAGCCACATTCTTCCGAGGATTAAGCAAAGATAGATGGACCTGTACATTTTCATGTTTACATTTTGTAGAATGAACCATTCTCCCCTTTTCTGTTTCTGCCTAAGTCTTAGTAAGAGTGGTTGAAACAGAATTAACTGTTGTTTTAATTACTCTAATTAAAGCAATTACTCAACTACTACTAGATGCCAGGCACTGTGGTAGGCCTCTGAAGATGAGTGTGTACAATGTGTACTGTCCTGAAGCTCATTGTCTAGCCAGTGAGTCATTATTAAACATAAATAATTGTAATACAGCAAGATATATGCTGTAACAGAGGCAAGGGTAAAGATCTGCATTGACCTAGAAGAGAGAGCTATTAAATCTGTCTGAACTGGAGATAAGAGTGGTTTGGAAACAGTTTTCCAAGAAAACAAGCATAGAAAATACATTCCAGAAAGTGAGGAAAGTATAAGCAAAAGTGTGAAAGCAGCAGAATGACCTTTTCAGAGGTGTTCAGAGTAATATGAACAGAAAGTAGAGGGGAGGGCAGGCACGAATTCCCAGAAATGCAATTGGAAGACATGCTTTAGCATACTGAAAGGAGCTGTATATATACCATGTTAAGAACTTGAGTCTTTATTCAGTAGGTGGGTAGGAACTGTCAGGGATCTCTAAGAAGAGTAGTGACCTGGAGTTCTTGTCATGGCTCATGGAAATTTGACTAGTATCCATGAGGAGGCAGGTTCAATCCCTGACCTCGCTCAGTGGGTTAAGGATCTGGCATTGCTGGGAGCTGTGGTGTAGGTCACAGACATGGATCGGATCTGGCATTGCTGTGGCTGTGGCATAGGGTAGCAGTTATGGCTCCGATTTGACTCCTAGCCTGGGAACCTCCATATGCCAAGGGTGTAGCCCTAGAAAGACAAAAAAAAAAAAAAAAGGAAGAAGAGCAGTGACCTGAATTCAAACTATGGAGTAGATTGAGGCTTTATTAGGCACCTATGATATAGTTGTATACAAAATCTCTGCCCTCAAAATACTTACACCATATTAAATGAAAGAGAGAAAAGGCAGTAAGACTATAGAAGGAAAATGGCTATACTAAATGAGTAGTGTGTGTTTTTTAGAGCAAGTCAAAAGGCCACCAAATCCAGTCCCAGGAGAGTCTTTGTCAGAAAAATATTGTCAAAACTGCAAATAAAATTCAAATTGGTGTCTAAAGATGAATTAAGCGCTCACACACACACACACACACACACACACACAAAGAGCAAGAAATGGAAGAATATTCCAGGAAGAGGGGGAAAAAAATTTACAAAGACCCAGAGGAGAAAGGATAGAGACCAGGTAATTCCCCAAAACTGGAGCTTACATGGCTAAAGGGAGAATGGCTGGTGATAAGGCTCCAGAAGAGCCTTGAGGAACCTTGGAGGGTAGTTAAGAGTTTGAACTTGATCTTGAGGGCAATAATAAGCTATTGAAGGGTTTTAAGCTGGAGAGGCATGTTCACATGTGCATTTTTAGAACTGTTACTCCAGATATAGTGTGTAGCCAGGATTGCAGAGAGACAGGTGTGAAAGTAGGGAGACCAGGAGGCTATTACAGTCATAGAGGTAAGATTGTTGATGGTCTGAACTAAAGGAGTGGCGGTATGTAGGGAGCAAAATGAACAGATTTGAGAGACAATTAAAGGCGAGAGGTATGAGTAAAAGAATTCAAGACTGATATCCTGGTTTCTGGCTCTAACCTGGGCAGATGGGGGTTTCATTTTCAGAGATAGGGACCACAAAACGAGGAGTAGATTTGAGGTAGGGCAGATGAGGGGTAGTTCCTGTGGGACCTCCAATTGGAGATATCCTTTAGGCTAATGAACATATAGGTTTGAAGCCCAAGACAGCAGTCTTGGCTAGAGAAGAAATTTGCATGATTGTCATCATGTCAAGGATTCACAGGCATATGTTCTTCAGGGAGAAAGTACAGAATGAGAGAGAAAAGGGGCATACACCCGAACTCCAAAAACACTAACACTTAAAAGAAGAACAAAGGCAACAGAACCCATTAAAGAGACTAGTACAGGATACCAGTTGGTCAGCTATTACAATAGCTCAAGAAAGAGACTCTGGGGCCCTATTCAAGAGCAGTGGCAGCAGAACTGCAAAGAAAGAAGCAATGCATAGTTACGTTTGATAGGCCTTAGCTGATTAACCAAGTTGGGGTAGAAGAGAAAGAGTTGGAGGAATCAAGGATGATTCTGAGGTTTCTAGCTTTGGCCCCTGGAGAATCCTAATGTTTTTATCTGAATCAGGAAAGATAGGAGGTAAGAACATGTTTTGGATATGTTTGAGCATGGTACACATTATTCCTCTCTATCCAGGGAGACCCAATCCTTTAAATACTCTTTTCCCCTATTCAGTAGGCTTAAGTATGGCTAGTGTTCCTAGAAATGCCTCTCTGAAACATTGAAAATCTCAAGCCATGAAAGTTTTAAAGAACAAATAGGATGTTATCTTTGGTACATAGAATGACGGGATCAGGGTACTCAAATGTTTGCTAAATATCAGCATCAGTTTCCTATCCTATGGCATGATTCTGGCCACCATGCCTATTGTTAACAAAGAGCACTGTCCTCCGTGAGTTCAAATAGCAACAAGACAGTCATAATTCAAATGCAAACATCAGTTTCTAATCTAGATCTGTAGAGATACTGACATCCAAAAATCGTCCAGAGTATGAAAATAGTTTTGAATCCTCATTCTTAGGAAATGTAAAGCTTATCTGGGGACAGCTGGAATGGGACTAGACCAGGAAAGGACTGAGCCGATTAGAATTTAGTGAATAAATAAAAGTTAAAAAAAGGAGAATTTATAATTAATGCCTAAAGCTTCAGCAGCTTCAGCTGGTCTGAGCTCTACTTACTGTGTGATCAGACCATAAAAGGTACATTGAAAACATTCTCCTAAGTAGGCAAATGTACTCCTTTTATTTCTGTTTACATTGCAGAGCAAGAACCTTCTTTTCCAGTATGATTATAAATACGTTCCCAAGTAGAATTATTACAAAATCTTTGTGAATTCATAACAACTGCATTTGAATGATAGCAATTAACTCAAACTCTAAAATAAATAATATTGATCAATGCCCCATTTATTTAATAGGTCCATCTTGGAAGGCAATCTTTGAATAAATGTCTCTTTGGGACAGATATCAACATTGTTCAGACTTAAACCTTGCCATTTTTATTGAAACGGGAGTACTTCTTCTGTTGTTGCTAAACATGCAAAAAGAGGTATCAGTTTCATAAGATAAAGGCATTTGATATAAGACAAATTTGGAGTCTTACTTGGAGTCTTTTATTCATCGAGTAATTTGTATAATAAACCCTATAAATTCTCAAAGTGACCTACCATGGAATTGGTGAATGACTTTAAATCAACTTTCTTAAATTGAGGAATCTTGCTACAGAGGTCAGAGAGAAGATAGGAGAAATGACCATTGATTCTAACTAGAGCTTGGCAGTTTGGAAGGAAGAAAATACAGTGCTATGGTGTGGTGTGAATACACAGAGTAGGTCCTCAGAACTAAGTCTGTACTCTGACTCTTCCTGTCCTTGTGCTAGAGTATTATTCAAACGTGTCACTGTATGCTAAGAAATCTGATGTGTATTAAAAGCATCCATCTGCTATGTATTCCATTCTCATATCTTTCTTATCAAAAGTAAGGCAAAATTTGATTGCAGCAATTTTATCAAATATGCAGTATTAATCCTGGAACCAATTAGATTTTCTTCACAAGCATAATAATCAAAATAGTTTATAAGATGCATAAAATAAAGTTCTCATTTGTGTTTTTTAAAAAATTAGACCATTAGCTGTAATAGCTTAAGTTTTATTTTTTTGTAGATTTGAGTAACAAGATTTCTCTTGTGAATTTGCTATAACTTATACTCTGTTAAAGAAATGAGCATTTCTTAGTTCAATCAGAAAAAAAATTTTGGAGTTCCTGTCATGGCTCAGCGGAAACAAATCTGCCTAGGAACCCTGAGGTTGCGGATTTGCTCCCTGCCTCGCTCAGTGGGTTAAGGATCCAGCACTGCTGTGACCTGTGGTGTAGGTCGCAGATGCAGCTCGGATCTGGCGTTGCTGTGGCTCTTATGTAGGCTGGCAGCTGTAACCCCTAGCCTGGGAACTTCCATGTGCCGTGGGTGTGGCCCTGAAAGGACAAAAGACAAAAAAAAAAAAAAAAAGAGTAGAATCAAAACTATTTTTTCCTCCGCTCCTTACCACAAGAAAACTTTTAAAAAGAAAACTGTATCTTATTTTTATCACTCTAACTAAACACATCTATAACTTTTATGTAAAAATACAATGTATTCTTTTGATAGGCGCTAATGTGGACATCTTTGAGCACATAACCAATGTGTGATATACCTGTAAATATGTAATTTTGGATTATGTATAGGCTTTTGTTCATTTTTTACCATGTATTATATTCTGGGTTTTTTTTTTTTTATCTTGATACATTTGCTATATTCTTAGTCACTAGGTCTTTAGTTTTCTTAGTGAAAACTGTTGAAAACTAATATATCGATGATGGATTGTAAATGTAAGGCTTTGACATGAATAAGATTATAAATACTTGTTGAAGATAAAGTATACCAAGTAATTTAGTTTCAGCTACAGTGGCCATCCATATTTTAAAATCCAAATTGATCAAAACTCTGATATGGTGTAAAATATGTTACAGGAGATTTGTAAGTCACATTTTGTTTACAGGCTGAATATTAGCAATGGTAAAGCAGCTTTGCCATCTAGTGGTGGTTTGCAGATGTCTCTACTTTTCGGGGTCTATGTTCCAAAAGTTCTATTTTTAGCAAGACAGCACTGTAGCAAGCTTCGATAGTAATAACATAGTAAGATATCAGATATCCCCCCTTTTCTCCATGATGTTGTTATTGACTAGAAAAAGCTCAGTATAAATGACACCAAAGACAAAAACAAAGCTCAGGTTAATACAATACTCTTGATACTTTAAAAGAAAAAAAATCAAAAAGGAGAACAGTGATCATTTCATCTAACACTTGAAACTGAAAAGGAAAAACAAGAAGAAATGTTTTTACACGCACTGATTAAATGTTTCTAGACGTAGATATTTATCTAACTTATTCCTGGACACAGATCCTTCATATGGGGGTTGGAGGGGGCACACCTACAGTGATTGGAAGTTCCCGCACCAGGGATCTAACCTGCGCCACAGCAGCAACCCAAGCCACTGCAGTGACAATGCCAGATCCTTAAAAGCTGCTGTACCACCAAAGAACTCCCCATAAGTCCTACATTTTGAAGATACCTTCATAACGAAGCATACTTATCTCCTCTGTTCTTCCTATTGAGATTTCACAGTACCGCCATTTTATTATCAGTAGCACATGTTTTCCCCTATTATTTACACATGTAGTTAAGAAGTCTACACGCCTTCTCAGTTCCCTTCTATTTTTAATCTTCATATTGTCTTCTCTCCCAGTGCGTTGCCTTTTCTCTTATCCTTCCTGATCATGGCTATTTCAGAAGTTAGTCTGAGGAGATACTCTAAACTTATATAAACTTCCTTTCCTTCTCCCCAAAAGTTGTAGACATCATCTGTGATCTCAGATAACAAACCAGAAGATTAGTTAATATGTCATTTCTTAATTTGATTGAGTACTGAGTATCTCAAGTAGAACTCTCTTACTGAACTATAACACCTAACATTATCAATATATGTAGTTTAAAATTCACACATTAAGAATAGTATTTCTCAGAATTAACTATACCAGGATTTGTAGAGCTGGAGAAAGTCACTTATTTATCAGCGTTCAAGACATAAAAATTAAGTTTAATTTTCTTAAAAATGTGATCCTGAATCTTTAAAGAACAGAGATTCTAAATATCAAGAACAGAACAATTCTTTGTCTGATATAAAGATAAAAGCAGCCTAAAAAATAAAGGTGCCTGAAGCTGCTGACTGTAATAATGCTTTCCTGCAGTTGTGGTAATGGTTTTTCTGGCCTCAACTATTAGAACAAATTAAAACCCCTCAGCTTGAGTAACCAAGCAAGTTTTTTTTAAAAAAAAATTGCAGTTTCCAACAACCAAAGACCCTACAGTAGTGACTAAAATGGACAAAGAGCAAAGAATGGAGTGTCAGGGATTCAGAGTCTTTACCTGGGTTTTCCAGTTAGACTGGAATGAAAGTTTCCTTTTAGGAACTTTATTTTTGCCTTTTTAGAGGCACACCCATGGCATATGGAAGTTCCCGGGTAGGGGCTGAATAGGAGCTGCAGCTGCCAGCCAGTGCCACAGCCACAGCCATGCCAGATCCAAGCTGCATCTGCAACCTACATCACCGCTTGGGGCAGTGCTGGATCCTTAATCCCCTGAGCAAGGCCGGGGATCAAACCTGCATCCTCATGGATACTGGTTGGGTTCATTACTGCTGAGCTACAGCAGGAACTCCTACTTTCCCTATTTATCAAAATGAGTATTTACAAAAAAGCTAACTTGGCCATCCTAGACCAGTGTCTTCTTATTCAAAGTTCTTCCCAGAATGCTTCTATTTTTATTAGCGGTTCTTGGAAAACAAAAAACATATAGCAAATATCCAAAGGCAAGTTACAGAAACAAAAGCAGTCAGCATTCTTTTCTTTGGGGAACTAAGAATGAAGAATGGATTATTAAATATAAATCAGGTATTAAATAAATTACAAATTCCCTATATAGGTGGGATAGATTTGTCTTAGGTATGCATTAGGATACCTTCAGCTAGAAAGTAACTTATCACTGTGTGGTGTTCTGGAATAATGTATCTTATATCTGTATCATAAGTCAAAGAATTTTTTCTGTAAATAGCCATATAGTATCTGTTTTAGAATATGTGAGCTCTGAAGTCACACTACCCAGCTCTGTCATTATAGTATCAAAGCAACCAGAGCTGCTATATAGACTGATGAGTGAGGCTATTCCAGAAAAACTTCATTTTACTAGAATAGCAGTGGGCTACATTTAGCCTGTGAGCCATGATTTGCCCACTCCTGTTCTCTACGAATACAGTCACCACTAGACAGCCTATAAGACATCCACAGGTCAGGGCTAATAACCGTGTTCCTCCAAGTGTGTTCTGTGTACTCCTGACAAGAGAGCCCTGGGTGTCACCCCACTCCTCGTATATCAGAATTATTGGTGGTGGGGCCATGGGACTGGAAATCCTATGTGGTTTTACTCTTTGTTTTTTTATTTTTATTTTTTTGTTTTTTAAATTGTTATTCCCCAGTACAGTTTTTTTTTCCTACTGTACAGCATGGTGACCCAGTTATACATATGTGTACACATTCCATTTTCCCATATTATCATGCTCCATCATAAGTGACTAGACAAAGTTCCCAGTGCTTTTTTTATTTTTAACAGATGAGTCCATCAAGCTAAAATTTGAGAACCACTAGCTAAGATTACTGATGACATTCAGCAACAAAGATGTAGTGTCCCCACAACTACCTGTACTAGAGTTACTGCAGTAAAAAAGCTAAATAGAAAATCCTTGCCCACACAGAACTTAGAGGCTACTGTGGGAGACAGTAAGCAAAATAAGTAATTATTTTTAGATATGATATGTTAGATTGTGAGAAGGATTAGGATATGCAGTGTTGAGGAAGTTCTAGATGGGGTGGTTGCAGAAGGACTCATTGAGAAGATGCCCTTTAAGTTAAGACCTGAAGAAATTAGGGAACAAGCATATCAAGTGTGGAGGAACTGTTCTAGGCTGAGGGACAAGCAAGGGTAAAAGCCCCTGAGTCCAAAGCATGACCGACTCTTTCTGGAACAATAAAAATATTTTTTATAGTGGAGTGTCAGCTGGGAAAAGTAGTTCAGTATGAAGTGTAGATAGTAGAAAGCCACATCAAGGAGAACTTTGTAGGTCATTGTAGGGAATTTGGGTTTTACTCTTCGTGGAGGGTTTTAATAGGATCTTTCTGGCTGCTGTGTTGAGATCAGTCTGTAAGAGGGAAGGGTGGAAACAGGGAGGCCAGTTTGGATGTCACTGCAAAATTACGACAAATTATTATGGCTAAGCCAGAGGTTGTAACAGTGGTGAGAAATGATTGGATTCTAAATATATTTTAAAGTTACAGCCAACAGATTTTGGCAATGGTTTGGATATGTTGGGAGAAAAAAAAGAAATCAAGAATCACTGCAAGAATGGAGTTGATGTTTACTTGTGTTTGTAGGTAAAACTTCAAGAGGAGTCATGAAGACAATATCAGAAGTTTAATGTTGAACTTAATTTTGTCAAAATTAAGATGGCTATTAGGTATTTCAGAAATGTTGAGCGGGGGCAAGGTATCAGAGTGGCTCTGTTTGTCTCTGGAGTTGTTATGGTTGTCTCTAGTTGGTCTAGAGACATTTGGGAGTTAATAGCTTGTAGATAATGTTGAAAATCTGGATGACATTACCAAGGTAATGAATATAGAGAAACAAGAAGCTCTACAGTGGTTCCAGGGCTCTGATGTTAAGAAGGCAGGAAGATGAGGAGGAACCAGCAAGAAAAATGGGAAGCAGTGTGGGAGATAGGAAGAAAACCAGGCGATGTGGGAGCCTGGAAGGAAATGGAAGAAAATGTTTCAAGGCAGCGAGGAATATGCTGTGTCAGATGCTGCTGAGAGTTCACCTCAGTTGAGGACTGACAGTTGACCATTGGATTTGAGGTGGTCACTGGGGACCTTGATAAGGCCAGTTTTTCAGTGGAGTGATGAGAGTAACAGCCTCATAGAAGCCGATTCAGGATAAACTGGGAAGAGAGCAGTTGGAGGCAACGAGTATGTCCAACTCTTTCAAAGAGTTTTGCTCTAAAGGGGAAAGTGAGAAATGAAGCAGTTGCTGGAGGGAGAAATGGGAGAGGTCAAAGAAATGCTGCTGGGAATGAACTGTTGGCTGTTACAAACTGTTCATCCCTGCCGAGGGACAAAGAAAACAGCTCTGCTGACACCTGTGGGAAGAGAATATAGGCTGTTGCCAGGTATCATCTATTATAACCAGAAATCAGGTATAACCTTGTGTATAAGACATAATGCCAGGGAATAGAGTAATTGGATATTCTTTGTACACAGATGGATGCTTATGAAGAAACAGTAAAATAGAATTACTTACTTAGAATGCCTGCAATTGTGACTACACCTGTTTTCTGTCATTTTCTTATTCTATAAATAATCTGACTTTAAAAATACCTTTGACATTAGTAATATTTTCTCCATTCAAATTTGTCTTACCAGTTTTATTCTGTACATTTATTCTGTATCTATTTAAGACACATGGTTAAAAATTGATGTTTTAAATTGGAGATGGAGAAATAACTTCACCTTGTGTGATTTGAGTTCTCTCATCTTGCTTATTTTTATGCTTTTTAGTATTAGTCAAATTAGTAAGCTCTAGTTTCAAAACAGACTTGGGAGGATTAATCACTCCTGTAAAAATCTGTTCAGTAGAAAAGATTATTCTATGTAGTTCAGACATGAATTAACTTTAAATAGACTTCATGTTTGTTAAGTAAGTAACCAAGTCAAAATGGAGCATAACATTTCATTTCTAAGGACAATAAAATATATGTAATCTGCCGCTTGTATCAGAAACCAAGCTTATAGTCAGGTTTATTTAACAAATGTTATCACTGCTCATGAATTTGAAGACTACTGCTTAGTCAGGAGAAACTTTCCTAATATATCAAGTTATCAGAAAGGTACGAACAAAGAAGCTTTCTTTTCCCCAAGGGTACATTTGGATAAATTAAAGTGCCTGTCTCCCACACTATCATCTGGAATAAGTTTACATGGAAACATGAATATAAAATAGGTTAAAGGGGGAAAAGGGGAGTACTTTTGCATTCTTTAATGAAAAATTAAGAGTAGTTTTTAAAAATTATTATTTTTGCTTGTTTTTTGAGTCTGGCTGATACTTTATCCTAATTATAAATCTCACATAATTATTTTCATACCCATAGTGTTTTTTTTAATACACTAATAACATGGGTTGATCTGTCCTTGTGACTTCAGCCAGTAGTGGAAGGCAGCCAGATTCAGCATATGTAGGACTCCAGCTACTTGTCTGACAGGCGTCAAAAAAAAAGTGTCTATGTTGATATGTGAATATAAATCGATCTAAAACAAATTATTGAGGCTTTTATAGAATGTTATTCAAACTTCTGTAGTTTATTAGACCAGAAGGCAGCATAGTCCCTGTTCATAATCTACAAGTCCATTGATACAAACCTTTATCTGATATATGGTAATGAAGGTTTGAAAAATAGTCTCATCTTTTTGAAAGGGCCCATAATGTAAGTGAGCAATTTTGATGCTTACACTACATCCATATCAAAAGAATCAACCTGCTTATAACTGTGTGCTGAATTAGATTAGCCTTGCCAAAATAACATCTAGGAAACTGGATCTGTTCATACTTCACAGTTATTTTGTGAGTTATTTTAATTAAGTGTTGTTGATGATAGAATATCTAAGATGTATGGAAGATAAGCTACATATTTATGCTTTATCAGCAGACTATGCCAGCACAAGGATGTCATTTTGTGAACTAAATTATTTTAATACTAGTTGGAATTAAAGTATGTTAATCAGGAGTGTCTTATCCACTGGAGTGTTAGTAATGCCTGATAGAGATTTTCTTGAAAAATAAAGAAACTGAACAAATTAAAATGCATAAATTGTAAAGTAACTGATGAAATTATTTGATGTATAATTTATGCTTCATTACTTTTCTACAGAAAATTCTTGAAGCATTTCATGGAATTATAAAAATAAAAACATGTGAATAGTCTTACTATATGAACAGTCGCTGAAATTAAATGTACAAGTCACAACACTCTAATGTTCATTTCAAAATAATATTCTCAATATTGTTTATTACTGATAATGTATGACTTGAGTTCTTAACAGAATAAGAAAACAAGATTTACTTAGGAGTAAAATTTCAAATTGCAAAATTGAGAATAGAAATCAATATAGGACAACCATGTAAAGAGAATTGAGCTAACTTAAAAAATGGGCTCAGAATATAATCAAAGCCATTTATGATAAACCCACAGCAAATATAATACTCAATGGGGAAAAACTGAAAGCCTTCTCACTCAAATCTGGAGCAAGACAGGGATGCCCACTCTCACCACTGCTCTTCAACATAGTTTTAGAAGTCCTAGCCACAGCAATTAGACAAAAGAAATAAAAGGCATCCATATAGGAAGAGAAGAGATAAAATTGTCACTGTATGCAGATGATATGATACTATACCTAGAAAACCCTAAGGACTCAACCCCAAAACTACTTGAACTGATTAATAAATTCAGCAAAGTAGCAGGATATAAGATTAACATTCAGAAGTCAGTTGCATTTCTGTATACCAGCAATGAAACATTAGAAAAGGAATACAAAAATACGATACCTTTTAAAATTGTACCTCACAAAATCAAATACCTCGGAATACACCTGACCAAGGAGGTAAAGGACCTATATGCCGAGAACTATAAAACTTTAATCAAAGAAATCAAAGAAGATGTAAAGAAATGGAAAGATATTCCATGTTCCTGGATTGGGAAAATCAATATTGTAAAAATGGCCATACGACCCAAAGCAATCTACAGATTCAATGCAATCCCTATCAAATTACCCATGATATTTTTCACAGAACTAGAACAAACAATCCAAACATTTATATGGAACAACGAAAGACCCAGAATCGCCAAAGCAATCCTGAGAAACAAAAACCAAGCAGGAGGCATAACTCTCCCAGAATTCAAGAAATACTACAAAGCCACAGTCATCAAAACAGTGTGGTATTGGTATCAAAACAGACAGACAGACCAATGGAGCAGAATAGAGAACCCAGAAATAAACCCTGACACCTATGGTCAATTAATCTTTGACAAGGGAGGCAAGAACATAAAATGGGAAAAGGAAAGTCTATTCAGCAAGCATTGCTGGGAAACCTGGACAGCAGCATGCAAAGCAATGAAACTAGAACACACCCTCACACCATGCACAAAAATCAACTCCAAATGGCTGAAAGACTTAAATATACGACAGGACACCATCAAACTCCTAGAAGAAAACATAGGCAAAACACTCTCTGACATCAACATTATGAATATTTTCTCAGGTCAGTCTCCCAAAGCAATAGAAATTAGAGCAAAAATAAGCCCATGGGACCTCATCAAACTGAAAAGCTTTTGCACAGCAAAGGAAACCAAAAAGCAAACAAAAAGACAACTTACAGAATGGGAGAAAACAGTTTCAAATGATGCAACTGACAAGGGCTTAATCTCTAGGATATATAAACAACTTATACAACCCAACAGCAAAAAAACCAATCAATCAATGGAAAAATGGGCAAAAGACCTGAATGGACATTTCTCCAAAGAAGATATACAGATGGCCAACAAACACATGAAAAAATGCTCAACATCACTGATTATAAGAGAAATGCAAATCAAAACTACCACGAGATATCACCTCACACTAGTTAGAATGGCCATCATTAATAAATCCACAAATAACAAGTGCTGGAGGGGCTGTGGAGAAAAGGGAACCCTCCTGCACTGTTGGTGGGAATGTAAACTGGTACAGCCACTATGGAGAACAGTTTGGAGATACCTTAGAAATCTATACAAAGACCTTCCATATGACCCCACAATCCCACTCTTGGGCATCTATCCGGACAAAACTCTACTTAAAAGAGACACATGTACCCGCATGTTCATTGCAGCACTATTCACAATAGCCAGGACATGGAAACAACCCAAATGTCCATCGACAGATGATTGGATTCGGAAGAGGTGGTATATATACACAATGGAATACTACTCAGCCATAAAAAGAATGACATAATGCCATTTGCAGCAACATGGATGGAACTAGAGAATCTCCTCCTGAGTGAAATGAGCCAGAAAGACAAAGACAAATACCCTATGATATCACTTATAACTGGAATCTAATATCCAGCACAAATGAACCTTTCCTCAGAAAAGAAAATCATGGACTTGGAGAAGAGACTTGTGGTTGCCTGATGGGAGAGGGAGTGGGAGGGATCGGGAGCTTGGGCTTATCAGACACAACTTAGAATAGATTTACAAGGAGATCCTGCTGAATAGCATTAGGAACTATGTCTAGATACTCATGTTGCAACAGAAGAAAGGGTGGGGGAAAAAATGTAATTGTAATGTATACATGTAAGGATAACCTGACCCCCTTGCTGTACAGTGGGAAAATAAAAAAATATATATATTAAAAAAAATGGGCACAGAATGAATAAAAAGTCACATTTAGTTTTTAAAAGAATGTTTATGCTTTGGATAAAATCTTATAGTGAACATATTTTATTACCTTTCCAGAACTATAAATAAATACTTATAATCTTCCATATTTATCATTTTAAAAAATTGTTTAGCAGATTTTTCCCTTGAGTCTAGAATAATTTCCATGTCCCAGAATTGCATATTGTTCTGTATGTCTTCTTAAAACTGTATATGAAAAACATCAGAAAAAATATTAAATCTGTCTAAAGCCATATATTCACAGGACCAAATAAGGTAGACATTTGATCTTTGTGTAGTTAATGTAATTACTAAAGGTAACCCATATTTTTCTTGTCTGTATATCACCTTATACCTTGCGTTTCTAGCTAAATGTTAAGGGAAGCAAATTACTTTTTAGCAAATAGCGATTTCCCTTATCGATTTTTGGACTAAAGATGACTATGTGCTGAAGGCAGTATGATGTTTAAAACAATATTTAATACTCTTATTCAAATGCTGAGCCTCTTCTTAATGGAAAGAAAATATGTAAGCTAAAACATGTTTCTGAGAACTGAGGATTGCAGCTCTTTGAATATATTTCAGTCTAAAGACTGGAGTTTTATGTCTACACACAACACTATATGAGACAAGCAGCTGAGATGCCCTGCTATATGGAATTGTTGACAGTTCTCCTGGCTGGCCTCTGCTTCAGAAAAAATTACCACACTTTTTATTTTGTCCAAAGCATACATAAATTGACATCCTGCTATACCGAAGAGTACTTACTAAATACTGCTCCTCTGTAGAACAACCTAAGAATCATTATTTTCAACCCTGACACCTCAGAAATAGTAAAAGAAGCTTGAAAGCAGTAGGAGAGAGTAAAAGACTTTTTAGTTATCTAACTCATAAATTCTCTTATATGCTATTGATATGAATACTGTAATTATAACTCAGTATTATCTTGGAGTCTCCAACACTTTCTTACCTATTCTTAATGGGCCCTCTACAAGATATAATTTACCCTATGTAAGCAAGCTGAATTTTCCCCTCCACACATGTAATCATTTTATCATTAGACGACCAGGTATACTATACCAATATTGTACCTTATTCTTTGCAGTATCAGTAAGTACTACCTATTTTTAACCAGCCCCATAAATTGGCCAGATGAGATTTCAGATGAGAGAATCAAACTTTATCATATCTTTTCTGGTTTTTAGAGTCTTCCATCAATGTTGTTCATGTCCTCAGTCAATGAGCCAGCTATGGAAACCACCAAATATTTATTGAATGTGACTCTGTGTATTCTCTTAGAATGTGCTAACTGCTTCCTTCCCTTCCTCCTGAACCTCATTATAGGTTATCACATTATAATGAACAGTTTGATTATAATAATACTCTTCTAATAACACTACATTCATGTACCACCATTCCCTACCCACCTTCTATTCCCTTTCAGCATATGACTTAAAAGCACAAATAAATGGACTAAAGACAACATATATTGGACAAAAGACAAAACTCTATCAAAAATGTTCAAGACAGAGATGGAGCTTACTGTATTTATTTCAGTTGCTGAATTCTTTTCTTCCAGTGAATCAAGAGAGCTTTATAAGCGAATTAACTTTCTTACCTGAATTATCACTGCCTTTTCAGCTTTTCATGTTTAAGTGGTAGCAAAGGCAAAGAATTCTACATTAGCGAATGGTTGCACAGTTGCCGGGGGATGTAGGAGGAAGTACCAAGTCAGGCAATTTATTTATAGTCAGCTGGTTGTAAGAATGAAATATGTTTACCTGCCTTTGTTCTATAAAGATATTACAATAGCAGGATGTTATAAAGCTGTAATAAAACTTAAGTGGCAGTTGATTAAACTTAAGTGGCAGTTGAGAAATTTGATCTAGTCCACTCTAAACTTTTTTCTGTAAAGTGTGTCAAAAAGGCATATTCAAACAAAATTCTCTATTAGATTTTATTATAATCGTACAACACAGAACTTGTAAAACTTCAGTTGAGTTGTTTTGTGAAGAAGTTGTGTGTGTTCATTTTTAGATTATTTTGTTAGTTTGTATTTTCTTAAACTTGGTAATTGTGTATTTCTTTGCCATTTACAAATATACTATTTTTTTCAAAATCAAAAGCAAATTTCACATGAATAATTTTGTCGAGTTCAAAATTACTTTAAATTATTATAATTCCCATATAATTGTATATTGTAGAACATACCTCAGACTGCTACGTTTTCGGAAATGTAAACTGTCCCGAATGTTACATTTCTTTCATCTGAGGACGTATTAGTCTTCTTTTCATCATTGATTTGTTCTAAATTTTGCTAATATAAAGTGTAGCTTAAAGAAGCTTTTATTTTTTAATGATTTTAGATTTTATGGTCAATTATCACATGTTAAAGACCAAGAATTTAAGAGTTTCTAAAGTCACGTTGAAATATGTAAAATAAGTATAAGGGGATTATACACTGCTACATCAATTTTAATGATTCTTAGAAATACCAGTTTTATTTCATGAATGGATTGCCTTGACATTAAGGTAGTAACTCTGATCTGGTTTTGTGTTCTTTTCTCTGAAGTAGGTTCCTTCATGGCACACATAACCCTACGGTATGCTGAATCTGCTAGGATAGCAGTGTGAACAAAGTGCTCAGGAGATGGAGGGAAAGGAGCCTGTAGAAATTCCTTAAAAGAGGAAGTCATATTTAAACTGACCCCTGGAGGATTGGTAGAAATTTACCTGGCAGAGAAAGGAGAGTTTAGAGTGATCTCAAGAAAAATCCTTGTACTGATAAATCATAGTTATGTTTTCCAGAAACCATTGAAAATGTTAGAAAATATTACCAAAGTTAACATTTGAGCAATGTGTCCTTTAAGATGTACAGTTTAATCGTGTATCTATATAATGAAGTTAGTGCTTACAATGGTTCTCATCACCTGTAATTTCAGGATGGGTAAATTATTTATAGAACAATTTCATTGAGGGGGTGGGGAGTCTGGGATCCTCAGAGAAGGAAAGATGAGAAAGAGCTGATTCCTTCTCATTCTTAGGGAACTGAGATAAAGTATTAAATGGTTCATGAAGATCGAATAGGAGAGGGAGACTACTACTTCCCACTAGCAGAAAAGGCAAAGAACAAAGGAAAATCTCTCTTTTAGGAAAGTAGAAGTTTAAAATTTCATGAATAATTCTTGATATAATGGACACTAATAATCCTTTAAGATTGAGTGACATTCGTTCTGAAATTATGATTCTAAGTGGTGTGATCTTTTCTCTAAAAGACTGCTTGGAGCAAATGATCTGGATGCTTAGTTTATATTTCTATTAGAGTTTGTTTCCCTTTCATTTAGTCATCAAATATTTATTGATGTTTCTGGCTTTGTAGATATTTATATTCCTTCCACTTTGGCTTATCCCATTCATCCTAAGTAGATAACTGAAACATGTAGAAATGAGAATTTACGCCTATAAATGTATTTCCATATGTCAGAGTACTAACTGTGCTACTCAATTTATAGAGAAGCTTGGTCTATGAGTTTTGCCTAATTAAGCTTTTTAAAAAGCATGGCCTTGATGTTCAGTCATTCATAGCACTACATGTTCTTATCAAATAGGGATGCTGTAATAAGACTTCTGAGGGAAGGTACAAGATTGAAATATTATTTTCTTTGGGTTTTCATTGATATTTGCAGTTTAGAGAAGAAAATATTCTATTTCTTCCAGATTAATGGAAGAAATAATTCTTCCAGAAAATTCTTTCTCCTCTTAATTATAAGTGAATATTGATTAATCCTAAGCAGAGGGCAATGATCTTTACTTCTTTAATGTCCACCCACCTAAAACAAGTGCCTGGTGGGTATTTAATAAATATTTGTCAAGGGCATTCCCATTGTGGTGCAGTGGAAACAAATCCAACTAGTTTCCATGAGAATGTGGGTTTGATTCCTGGCCTTGCTCGGTGGGTTGGGGATCCAGAGTTAGGGTGAGCTGTGGTGTAGGTTGCAGACACGGCTTGGATCCCACATTGCTGTGGCTGTGGTGTAGGCTGGCAGCGGTAGTGCCAATTCAACCCCTAGCCTGGGAACTTCCATGTGCCACAGGTTTGGCCCTAAAAAAAAAAAAAAAAAAAAAAAAAAGCAAAAGCAAAAAAAAGTGTTGAATGAACAAATTTCTAGCATATCTTTTAATTGATAGGTGCGGCTTTTTTATTCTCTCTGTAGACCTTTGATCTGAACAAAGAGCATCATTGTTGGTTGGAGAATTTTTTTCTTCAACAAGGTTTTTTTCTTTCTCTCTAAAAAGCATGGGAATACGTCAGTCCCACCTCCACACACTTCAAATATTTATAGCTATTTATAGTAAACTCATCTTTGTATTTAAGGGTAATGCTGGAAATAATTTTTAAAAATCCACAATTCATTATTACTTCCCAAGAGACTTCTGAGATCATCCAGGCCAACCCTCTCACATTAAGGTTGAGAAAACTAAAGCCCTATAAGGTCTTTGGTTTAGGGTCCCTCTGCTAATTAGTGGTGATGCAAAAACTAGAATGCAGACCTTTGGCTCCTGGTCACACACACTGTAACTAACTTTTTTAGCCCGTTTTCCAAGGGGAGGGCTTTTTACACTTAAAATATTGATTCATCATCCTGACATCATTAAAAAAATTTTCCCCAAATATAAAGAGTAAGCACACCTTCATGGCTAAGGACTCTTTTGAAGAACCTGTTCTTCCCAGGTTTATCTACATAGAGAAGACTGACAGGTCTGTCAGTATATGTATTTTATATTTAATCAGTAGATAATCTCTTAGACTACCACTTACCATAAAAGAATTTAAATTTGTTTTAATATCTTGAATTATATTTGAAGGCAAATTGACTCCTGAATAGTGAAATATAAACATTAGTAGAATACGCTCAGTTGCTAATATGAACTCTCTCTCTCTCTCTCTTTTTTTTTTTTTTTTTTTGTCTTTATGGGGCCACACAGGAGGCATATGGAGGTTCCCAGGCTAAAGGTCAAAAAGGAGCTACAGCTGTAGGCCAAAGCAACAGCAACGCCAGATCCAAGCCACGTCTGCAACCTACACCACAGCTACGGCCACACGGGATCCTTAACCAATTGAGTGAGGCCAGGGATCAAACCTGCAACCTCATGGTTCCTAGTCAGGTTCGTTTCCGCTGCATCACAATGGGAACTCCCCTGAACTTTCTTTAGATTCTATTGCTGCGTCTATACCTCAACAAGTAGGCAGTTGAATACCTAGGCAGTTAACTATATAACTTAAGAATCACCTGAATATTAAGAGTTGATGTTGTAGCAGCACTGATTGGATAGTAAAATGCTTTACTTATAGGAATGCTTATATGTTAGGGAAAAGTAGATTTTTTTCTAAAATAACTGTATTTTTGTTTGATTTTTTTGCTGTAATTGTGTAGCTATAGATAGAAATTTTTAAGTGGTTTTCATTTTTTTATAAAAATTTTTTGAATGACTTGAGGGGGGATATAAGAGGAGATAAATTAGTGAGAGACTCTTTCTCCTAGTCTTATTCTTTAGGGTCCTTCAGGTTCCCAACTACCACATGCCCTGTCTGTCCCTCTCCTAGATCTTTGATGGGGTGTCAGGGCCAGATAGGAAAGTATGACAGTCCCATGAAAATACATTTATTCACAATGCTATTGATGATAGAAAACTTATCTTTTCAAACAGTCCATGTATATGAACACTGTAACATTATTTTACATTCAGAGGAACATCCAAATCTCAAATGCTCCATTTCAAATAAAGTACATCGCAGTGTTTATTGGTATTTAGTAGTGTTAAATGAAATTGTGAAATTAATTTAAATTGGTAAGCACAATTTGCACACAGTTGTTAAACACAATTTCTGCCTTGTATTTTATTTCAAAGTGATTTTATTATAGACAGGAATTATTAGCAACCTATTTTTATTTCTCCATGTTTGTGTCATAAGACATCACTTTGTGAAAGAAAGGCAACCACCCCCACATCAGTGACACAGTATTTAATATTAAATTTTTTCAAATGAGTCTCGAATTTAAAAGACAGTTTCATAAATTAAATTAGGCGATTTGGAAAGTTGCAGAGGGAGTGTGAATATTAGGTTAAACCTCTAACTGACAGTATGGTTAACTAATCTAATTTAGAGTAACTTCACAAATGAGAAAACAGAGTGAACTTTGATCAAATGCGTGAAAATGAAACATTTTTAAAATGTTAAAACCTGAAAATCCACCTAAGTTTCATCACCTGAAGTTGACAGTATTATCTGAAGAATACTCTATTTCTGTCCATTTAAAAAGACCTCTTAGGAATATGTTAACATATAAGAACATAGTAAGCAAAAAGCCAAATAACTTTAAGTTCTTCTGGTTTGTTTGTCAGACCCTCCAAAACAACTTAAAGTCTATACCACATAAAATTGTTAGGATTTTATTTTTCAGATGCTGCTTTTAAAATAACCCTGGAAAATATCTATAGCCATGAACTGCAGGTCTAATTTCTAAAAATATTTGTAGAAATTGCATTATAAATGTGCAATTATGTAAAGTATTATAGATTTGGCTTACTCGTGCCTTTGATAAATTAGGGTTTTTTTTGTTTCTTTTTTGTTTCTTTTCTTTTCTTTTTTTTTTTTTTTTGCTTTTTATGGCTGCACCCTCAGCTGTAGAAGTTCCCAGGCTAGAGGTCGAATTAGAGCTGTAGCTGCCAGTCCTCACCACAGCCACAGCAACGCGGTATCCCAGTTGCCTCCATGACCTACACCACAGCTCTCACAGCAATGCTGAATCCCTGACCCACTGAGTGAGGCCAGGGATTGAACCTGCATCCTCATGGATACTAGTCGGATTCGTTTCCACTGTGCCACAACAGGAACTCCTGTTGTTAACTTCTCTATGAATTCATTCTTGATATTTTACTTAATATTCAGCCCTTTAGAGTTGATAATTTGGTTATATCACATGTAATTGTGCATTGTAATTAATTAAATGGGGGGGTTCCTGTTGTGACTTAGTGGATTACGAACCTGGCTAGTGTCCATGAGGATGTGGGTTCGATCCTTGGCCTTGCTCGGTGGGATAAGGATCCTGCATTGTCATGAGCTGTGGTGTAGGTCACAGATGCAGCTCGGATCCCACTTTGCTGTGGCTGTGGTGTAGGCCATCAGCCACAGTTCCGATTCAACCCCTAGCCCGGGAACTTTCATGTGTGTGTGTGTGTGTGTGTGTGTGTGTGTGTGTGTATCTATATATCTATATAGATATATAGATATAGATATATATGAACTTCTGCTTTTCTATAGAAATTGAATTTTTAATTTTAGAAGTAAACTTTTAAAAATTTGATGCCCAAATCTGAGTGATCAAAAATATTCTCCTTCCACTTAACATTAAACAATCATTAAAATGATACCTTCAGGATATTTTTCAGACAGTTTTGGAACTGACAGTCAACTTAGTAGCCTCTGATTCATCCAACAAGATAAATTGACTTGAGTTTTAGTATAAAGTCATTTTTTTCTTTTGTTAGTAGTACATATAACATACACACAGTATTATATATAAAATAAATAAGAATCTGCTATATAGCACAGGGAACTATATTCAATATCTTGTAATAGCATACAATGGAAAAGAATCTGAAAAAAAATGTATGTGTATAACTGAATCACTTTGCTATACATCCAAAACTAACACAACATTGTAAACACACTATACATCAACTTTTTAAATGATTGTTTAAAATAAGTACACAGCTCATACTTTGCTAGGCTCAAAATATGCAAAGAAATTTCAACTTTAAAATTTACAATCAATTTTTAATTATAACAAATGAAGGAAAACCAAAGCTCTTCTAACCACAAAAGACCCTTGGAAGGGAAATTTCTTTACCATTTTAAACAAAACTACAAAAGCAAAGATGAAGAAGCCTGACAGCTTTAAAATTATTAAAGGAAAATGATAACCAAATTGGATAATTCAGTGAAAAGTATATACTCAGAATCCAGTTTATATAATGCTGTGCCAGTCTTCCTGAAGTCTTTACTAAGATTCAGTTGCATAAATTTCTTAATCCTAACTTTTTGCCAATTAGATAGCATCACCTTAATTATAATTGACATTTTTTTAAAATTTTGCCACTGTTACTTTAGTCATCTTTGATTATTTTACACTCTCTTTGAAAATTCTTGCAGATATTCTACAAAATAAAAAATAGGAAGGTAGTTTTTGTTAAAAGTATTTATTCTCCCGAAAGCAGCCAGGATAAGGAAGTAAATTGATTTAGTTTTGTATAATTTTAAAACTCTTTAAAGCAGTTTATTTTCAGATCTGTTTTTACATTGTGGTTTTTTGGTTGTTTTGTTTTACTTCCATAGCCTTTTATGTCACCTCGATATCCTGGAGGTCCAAGGCCCCCACTGAGGATACCTAACCAGGTAAGATTTCTGTGTGCTGCTTAAGTTTGGGATGTGTGTGTTTGTGTACTTAAGAATCAATAAAAATCTTGAAAATGTCACAAATATTTCTTTCCTATAAAATATTAAATTATCCTTCATCCCATTTAATGCTGCTTAGAGTGATACATAATCTACATCAAGGATTGGCAAACTAGAGCCCAGAGTTCATTCAGTAATACATTATCTGTGGCTGCTTTTACACTGCAATAGCAGATTTGAAGGTGAAAATGGAGACCATATGTGGCCTGCAACACTAAAATACTTATTATCTGGATCTTTACAGGAAAAAGTTTGCTGACCCTTGGAGTCTACCATATACTTTGAACCTAACTTTTAAAACATATATAGTTTCAGTAAATGCTGATTATACTGTAAAGAATGGCAATACAATTTTCTATGAACATACTTAAGTTCATTTTTATTAGTTTCAGTAATGCAGCTTAACATTGGTATCAATTTTACCCAATTATAGTGGCATAGCAGGCATATAATTAGCTGCTTCTAGAAGGGTTAGCTCTGTTAATAGTTAACAGTAGATCATCCAACGAATTTACCTACAAGAGCTCTGATATTTCATAGACTTCTGTCCTCAAACAGTTTATCAATATTATATTTATTTGCTAAACAGAATAAAGCACAGTTTTTACTTGCAGGTAGCTTATACTTTAATTTTAGGATGGAGATAATGTGTGTGTGTGTGTGTGTGTGTATCACAGGAAAAATTACTTAAATGTTTAAGCATATGGAATATTTATGTCAAGATACTTTTTTGTCACTTTCTTTATTCTCTGTATACTTATTATCTCAGATCTAAAATAAACCCTGTTATCACAATAAATTCTTTTTCATGTTTTTAAAATTTCCGCTTCCTTCCTGACCCAAAGTAGAACAAGAATGCTGTGCTTTCTTTGATAGCGCATTTGATAACAATGGAGTTCTGCGTCTCTTCTCCTAACTCTTTGAAATTGTGTAGTGTCCTTGAAGTGTCCCAGCTGCTGGTGTTCTCTGCTTCTAATGCACAGCAAGGCGTGCCAGCACCCATATTCACCCCCAGGGAGACCTTTAAGCAGGCAGCAGTGCTGGTCACCTCATGGTTGCAGTGCTGGAAGTCCTCACATTAGCAGTTGGAGGAGTTTTCTCCTTCAGACTGAATCTGCATTGAGTACATAGGGCCAGGGGAACATGGCATGAAATGGGAAAGGGAGACGCAAAGATGCTAAGTGTTTCTTTCAACATGTAGGAATATTATTGTCTCTGTGGGTGAACCTGTGTATATCAACAGTTAGATCTACTTACAGATGCCTGAGTCTATTAAATTTCTTTTTTAAGGACAGACAGTTATATCTTTCATTGGCATTTGATGGTGTTTCAGATAGCCCATCCATCGCTGTAACAGGTTTGTAAAAATCTCAATTAGGGAAATGTGAATTTCTTGTACAAGTGTGTTAGACTTTTTCTGATTCCATTTATTCCATATGAATAATGAACATCTCATAGAATTATTGGAATTGCATCCATTTGACATTGTTGAAATGCCTGCTGTGTATGAGCTACTAAGCTGAGTTCCATAGCTAGAGAAACTGACATAATAAAAGACATGTTTTTACAAAGAGGAATGGGCTATGGAATTGTAAATCTAGATTGTTTGAATTTTTTAAGAACAAGTATATAAAGCCTTTGGGTTTTAAAAGAGGCAATTAAAAAGTTAGAGGAAATAAAGAGTTATGATACAGGTTATTTTTTTCTAAATAATTTTAAATAGACTTTAAGTATATTTTAAAACAATTGTACTCTTCTCTGAGTGGAATTTTTTTGCCCCAACACCATATAGAGTTAAACTTCATTAATATAGACACCTATCTTTCAAACGTATAATAATTTACATTTACACTATTTTTTTAATTTTTTAGCAAATTTTTTAGTATAAACATCGTTTTAGGAAATGTTTTAACTACTTAGGAGCGTGACCTTTTCAAACAACAAAACAGTCCTTCAATTCCATTATGTAGTCATTAAAGTAGAATTAACCAAGCTATTTTTAGTAATTATTTTGAATGATATATGTAAAAATGAATATATTGTTTTAAATTTAGTTAGTAATTTAGTCTTTATTTTAAATGCTCATAAGCTAAGAAAATTACAAATTACAAATTACTGTTAGCTTCTTCAGTTGTATTAACTAATAATTTTGAATAGGTAACAGATTCTCCAGAATTTATAATTACCAATGATTAGACTATTTTTTTTTAAGTTCTTCTGATCTGGTTTTCATGGTTCTGGACTAAATCCACAATGGCTTATACTCTGCATATTTGGAACATGGTATAATATCACTATGCTCCCAAAATGCAGGAAGGTAATAGTATCTAAAATGATGAAACACAAGTAAAATTACAGAAATATACAAGATAGCAAAGAATATCTATGCAGGAACACAGAAATTGGAATTTGTTCAGCTGTCAAAATAGGTTGGTGGTGTTGAGGCAGCTATAACCTGGAGGTCTTTATGCTTCTCATAGATAAAATGCTTAATCTGAAAAATTAATAGTATTTATTCAATATTATGCTAAGGAAACCAAGACAGCCATAAATAGAGACTATTAACAAGTGACACCTGAATAAACTTCTGCTTTATTGATCTTACAGAATTTTGAGAATTTATACTCCATTTCTCACCATTCCTGAAACTCTGAAATAACATAGTTAATGCAACTGGCCATTTTAAATTCTAAAACTGATTTCAACATTCTGAAAGCACACTACAGGAGTTCCCATTGTGGCTCAGTGGTTAATGAATCTGACTAGGAACCATGAGGTTTCAGGTTCAATCCCTGGCCTTGCTCAGTGGGTTAAGGATCCGGCATTGCCATGAGCCATGGTATAGGTCGCAGACGTGGTTCGGATCCTGCATTGCTGTGGTTCTGGCGTAGGCTGGCAGCTACAGCTCTGATTAGACCCCTAGCCTGGGAACCTCCATATGCTGCAGGAGCAACCCAAGAAATGGCAAAAAGACAATAAATAAATAAATAAAAGCACACTACATATAACCGTTCTACTGAAACTCTCAAAGATATTTGTCCAATAATAGACAAATGAGTGGTTAAATAAATTATGGTATATCCAAATGATGAAATAGTATGCAGCTATTTAAAGGCATGTTATAGAATTAAATTTATTGATATGAAAAAAATTCTCTGTGATCTATTACCAAATGTAAAAAAGGCACAAAAGATAGTTTGTCACCCTTGCCATATTACTATACAAATTCATTTCCACCACTCAACACTCTTCCTGCCCCACAACACACACACACACACACACGTCAAAAAGACTAATGACTATATCCTTTATTTTTGGGTGGTAGGATTAGAAATTTTTCTATTCCTGCATTTTTCAAGTTTCCATTAAATAGGAATTTCATTTGTGATTGGATAAATATAATATTAATTATATGCATAAATTAAAGTACGGATATTTTATTCTTTTGGTTATTTGATATATAAGATTATTCTTTATTAATGTTAATATATAGTTCTTACTATACATGATACAAGGAAAAACATAGTGGTTGTTAAGGATAGGCAATCTTTAAAAGACTTTTCTTCACTTCAGATAGGGAAAAATCAGCAGGCATTTGGGCAGAAAAAAGTTACTGGGACATGTACTAATATACTGAAAATAAATTTACTATATTCCCCTATATTACCAATATTTTATAACATACTATACTTATTTTTCCTTACATGTTCTATTTTCAGAATAAATACTATTTAGCATGTTCCTTTCTTAATAATTTTGTCTTTGTAAAGTTTTTCATGTTTAGAATTTGACCTTTATTTAACGATATTAATATGAAAACATAAGATAAGGACTTCAGCTGCATAAAGAGAAATATGTTCCTTACTGAATAAATAATAAGGGCCTTATAACTGAAATTGTAAAAAAGATGACTATAGAAAATTTTAAACTCTAAAATTAACTATGTCCTGCCTGTTTAATATAAATCAGTGGTTATATGAAAGCATAAAATAGTTTGACAAGTTTAAAACATTCCTTTCTATCACTGTCATTTTTTTATTGTGTTAATTATACTGTTAAAGTATTTAAATTGTTATTTTAAATCCAATGAAACGCAATGCAAAATGTATTATTTCCTTATGACTTTGATTTATGAACATGTCCTGAGATATATATCTTTTCCAATTATTTTCTACCTTTGCAGGACAAAGGAAATTAACAAATTCAAAATAGCACAGACATTTTTTGCCTGACATCTTACTCAATTTAAGTTAGTGGTACAGCTTTTTGGTACATTTACTTCTTTTGCCAAAACATATCTCATTATCTTACAGCATTTTTGGCATAGATATTCCCATTTTGGACATAAACCAATAAAAAAAATTCATTATACATGTGATTGGAAATTTTTTAGCGCCATACAAAAATCACTCTCTGAAATATTCAATTATTCAACCAATATTTGTTCAGTTTACTGTGTGCCAGGCACCATTCTCCATGGGGGATACTTTGGAAAACAAACTAATGGGAGTCCCTCTCTTATGGAACTGGCATTCTAATATACAACAGAACTTTCTAGGGTGAGAGAAGTGTTCTGTATCTGCATCGTTATATGCAGTAGTTCTAGTACTTTGAGCACCTTTGAGCATTTGAAATGTGGCTGGTGTGACTGAGGAATCAAATTTTTAACTTTATTCTAATTTAAGTAGCCACAAGTGGCAGTGCTACTATACTGGACAGAGCAGTTACCACAGTTGAGGTACAGAAAAAATAAAAATAAGTAAATGTCTATGTCACTTGTGCTTTGGAGACAAATGTCTTTCCACACCGAAATGTCACATTTCTTCATTTTAGTATCTTTTCTACTTATATTGCCTCTTTACAGAAGAAAAATGACAGTGGTGCTGTTGGCGGGACCTCAATGTGTTGAGTATCTTAGGTCCAAATGCCAGTAATGCCCAGCATTGTATGACCCTGAGCAAGTCACTTAACTTTTTCAGTCCTTGCTTTTCTTACAGATTAAATGAGAGTGGATCAGATATTTCTAAACTCCTTTCTAGTTTCAGATTTTCTTGTATTTGATTCTACCTCATTTCAAGTAATTGAGGGGGCCCATTAAAGAATTTTTGGTAGGTCAAAATTGTTAACTGAGTCATAAAGGCATTGATAAATTCACTATTTTTTAATCATCACTGGGCATTTAGTCTTTGTGAGCAGACTATATACATTAACAGTATTCGAGGAAATATATACCAGAATCTTAAGTTCCTAGAGGGGCTCACCATTGGAATTATATGATGAATCCTTTGTAAACTAAGTAATTTTTTGTGCAAGAAATTACTTCATTTATTATTAAAAAACATTTAATAACATTTTATTATTTCATTTACTTTAAATCCTAAGATTTCAGACTTATCTTATAGAACTTGTGGAATACATTGATCTGATTTGAAGTCCTAGCTCTGCTATTTACTAATAGTATAATCATGGACAAGTTAACAAACTTATTTCTGTATTAAACCTCAGTTTCTCATCATCAGAAAGGATTTATAATAATCTTATGGGATTATTATAGGCATTGAGGGAAATAATAAAGAACTTAGCACAGTTCTTGGCACAGACAGACTGGCTCACAAGTATATATTATTGTTTTTGTTTTACTTTTTTAGGGGTGCACCTGCGGCATATGGAAGTTCCCAGGCTAGGGGTCGAATCAGAGCTGCAGCTGCTGGCCTACACCACAGCCATGCGGGATCCAAGCTTTGTCTGCAGACTACACCACAGCTCAGGGCTACGCTGGATCCTTAACACTGAGCAAAGCCAGGGATCGAATCTGCACCTTCATAGATACTAGTTGGATTCATTTCTGCTGAGCCACAAAGGGAACTCCTGCATTACTGTTGATATTATGTTTGTTATTATTAAGCATCCTCATTAATAGTGTTACTGCCTCTGTCAGAGTGAAAATCTTTTACAGAACAAAGAATATGTGCCGAAATGAGTAACTAATTAAGTCTCTTTGGGATACATGTAACATGTTGACAAACATGCAAATTTATATCAACCCACAAAATGTATAGATTTGTTTTTCCTGATACTAAAGTTTTAAAGAATCTAGTAACTGTGGCTTTTCAATACATAAAACCATCATCTGATCATCCTGGGACTGATAAAAATGTTTTAACAGAGATTTGACTTACCAAAAGACAAATACTGGTGACTAAAGAGTTAAATTTGGGTAAAGACACTCAGTTTTAAAGACAGCTTGACATTGATCAAGATTTCTATAGGATGAAATATTTTTAAGTAATAAGAGAAACAGAAAGACTTGGTTCTAACATTACAAGATAAATAAGAAAACTAAATTTTTGAAGAAAATGGTAATAAAACACGGTGTCACCAATGAGAATTATAAATTCAAAATCAGAGTATACAACTCAAACCAGTTAGAGACTTAAAAAAAGCAAGAACTTCAAACTCACAATTGAAGATAGTATTGATTACATATATTTTCAGCCCTCCTCCTAATTCGCTTATTTGTAACTTTTGACAATATGACTATTTTTCTTCTTGAAACTCCCTTTATGCATTCTAAAATGTTGGTCCCCTTGCTAATTTCATACCTATTCAATTTATTTCCTTTCCTACCTCTTCTTAGTGTTTAATGAAAATTATATCTTTGATTTTTTGGTCTTTTTTCTTCTCACTTCTTGAAATCCAGTCCGTTCTTATGACATTATCATTGATGATTCCTAAAACAGTCCAGTGTAAACTATATTTCTTTTATTTTTTCGGTAAACATTTATTACTCTTAATCAATAGGCACAGATAGGATCCACATTCTCTGATCTTACAGTCTATTGGGGATACAGAGAAAAATAAGCCATGATCATATTTAAGTTTTATAAAACTAAGATGTAAGATTCTATAAAAGCACATAAAAGCCCTTAACTCCTCTTCATGCTAACACATTCAAGGAGGCAGAGAGGAGTGCCAGAGAGAAAAAATGGCCATCATGATCAGAAGATTGGTTATATTAAGCAAATGAATACATTGATTGAGCAAAGAAATAAGATGTTAAAGATAATGAATGCCAGATTTCTCACCGTTGGGGAAAATATTTACATAAGAAAGAAGAAAGCTAAAAATAATTCCAATTTTAGGTTGGAATTGAGTTAGAGTGTATGAATTTATGGTATAGGTATGTAGCATACACACAAACACACAGATATGGAATTAGTCCTAAGTAGGCATATGTGCATATCTGTGTGTACATGTACATATAGATTTTTGAATGCAGCATTTACCGAGAGAGCCGAAAAGCAGTGTGGTCAGCTAACAGTGAACACATTAAGAACCCAGATCTTGGTGCCTAACATGCTGACCTCCCCTAGAAGGAATGAGGGCCCTTTGTAGAAAGGTCCAGTTACAGAGCTAGCCCAGCAAGAGTATGAAATGAACATGAAACATCTTGTACCAGTAAAGAAATGTACAAAATATGATGGGAATACGTCAAAATGATAAAAGAGCCAGCTTGAAGAGCCTCCCACTGGCCAAATTTTGGATATTTGAATAGTGAAATGAATGGTTATAGTAAAAGATTAGAATAGGAATCTCTAAGCATCAGTCAATGAATCAGTAAGAAGGGAGAGCTGTTCCTTTCAGTGGGATGACAGCTAATAAGCATAAAAAGAATGATAGACATGGAATATTTCTGTTTGGCAGCTATCATAGTGCTTAGAAGTTTTCTGTAGATGCTGAGGCTGATGAGTTGATAAAATACTGATGAGAAATGGGATGTTGGTAGTCTTGGAATAGCTCTAATATTAAAAATAATCAATTACAAAGGGGAAAAGTAATGATCTAATGTTGTAGAAATCATGCCAACACCAACACAAAGAGATAGTAAAGGTTAACGGCAACAGTAGTGGGATGAGTAAACATCACGCGCCCTCTGGTGTGACACGTGGAGAAGAGTATAGCATCATTTCTGCAGTATTCCTTCTAAGAAAATATGACCCGTGTCTGGGTCATGAAGACACTTCAAAGGATCATCTCAAATTTAAGAATCATTCTCCAAAACTATTCAGGAGATGGTAGAGAAGGACTAAGGAAAAGACTTCGAAGAGCACGGAGAGACATGGCAACTAAATGCAATATGTGTTCCATGAGATCCTGGTCCCACAGAGATAAAAGGAACATTGCTGAGACAAATAGCAAAATTTAAATGAGGCCTGTGTGTTTTGGGATGGTAGCATTGCATCAATGTCAATTTCCTGACTTCGAGCGTTGTGCTGTGGTTGTGTAGGAGAATATTCTTGTTTAGGGAACTGTACTCTCTAGTACTTAAGAGGTGAAGAGGCAAAATATCTACAACTTGCTCTCAAGGGCCAGATGTGGTGAAATGTTAACTGTTGGGGCAATCAGTTTTAGGGTATGTGGGAATCCTTTGTACTGTTTATGCAATTTTTCTATAAGTTCAAAATTTTTAAAAATATATTCATATCTTAAAGCATACAGAAGGAGAACTTCTCCCAAACTGGGATTATATGGAAGAACTTTCTTAGAAAGTGATCCCTCAACTGAGATCTAAAATACGTCAGAATAAGCACTTAAGGGTTTCTGACCTTGGGAGAGATAGTTTAATTTTAGTTTGTGTTTACTTTTGTTTTGCTTTCGCCTTAAACGGTTCCCATTTAGGTATTGTTGATTGAGTTCAAGAATTGGAAAAAAAAATGAAAGAATTATGGTAGAACTGAAAGTTAGAATGTCTTTGTGGGCAGTGGCAGGGAATTAGTCTGGAAAAGTAAGCCTAAAATAGATCATTTAGAAGGAACTCAAATAGGCGTTGGGTGTGCTTATAAACAAAAAATCAAAGATTACAGAAATGTTTGAAAAATTCTTAAAATTGGCAGCTCTCTACTGCATCCCAATGATGACAATTAAGCAAGCAGTTCTGATCTGGATATATAAATTCTTTAATATCAAATTTCTTTTGAAATATTTGAAATTTTAAGCTAATTAGACAAAATATTCCTACTTAAGGTAAATTATTAAACCTTTATAGAAATGCCAGCCAATTGTCAGGATTATACATATATGTGTATACATACATGCTACGTCAGATCAGTTTGTTTAAATCATTTATAGCTTGGTCCAACTCTAAGTGCTGCTCAATGACTATTAGAATTTCTAATTCAGTATGTACCCGGTATCACACACCAGCATAAAATAAACCCTGTCTATTAATCTCTACCTCATTTCACTTTTAGATCTCTTTCCATTCATCCAAATTGTTTGAGCTTAGCTGGAGTATTATTTTTCTAAATAGTTTTAGGGAAAATATAACTACCCAAAATAACATTCATTGGCCCCTTGGCATTTTAGTCTTGCCATTTCAACCCCAATCAGTAGAATACTCTGTAGAAAGAACTTTCATTTTAAAAGCAAAATTAGTTATTTTAATATCTTTAGTAAATTTATTTTGGGGATGGGCATTGTACTTCTCAGGAGGAAGTAGGACAGCTTTTGACTATATTTTGTTCCCCCCAAATGCCAATTTTGTTTGCCACAAAATTGGGACAAGTATAATATTTTTAAAACTATGAAGTTACACTGGGTGTACAGACTTGTACAATTCATAAATGAGTGTGAAATATAAGAAATTTTATGAAATACTGAAATGCATCCTTTAATTGTAGAAATTTTTAAATACTTTTAAAAGCACTTATTTTATAAATTGTTACAATACTACTTTTTATTTTATTTTACTAAATACGCTAGGCACTTGGAGGTGTCCCAGGAAGTCAGCCATTACTTCCCAGTGGAATGGACCCAACTCGACAACAAGGTGACTACTCTGAAGTAAAAGTAAAATTGATGTGCAGAATCTCAAAGGAAATCCTGTATTTTTTGAGGAAGATTTTCTTTGTATAGACTTTCCATAATTATACCAGTTGCGTTTTTGTAGGTAGCATGGCCAAGTGATTATATTTTCACCTCTTAATCATGCATGATAGTGAAGGCAGTGATAATGTAAGAAACAGAATATTAAATTTCTAAAACCCTTATTTTGACTAGTAACTTCTAAAAACTTTTATATAATTTCTAACAGTTATGTGTGGCTCTATTACACTGTTCCAAGGAAAAAGGAGCATATGGTGTGAGCGATTTAATTCAACACAGAGTGGGAAGAAAATTTCAAGACATTGATGGAGAGTGTGGATAGGTAGTGGTAAGGAAGCCAGAATGAGGTGATAGAAATGAATCAGTCCCTTAGTAAATAAGATGCAACACTAGGCAGAGAGGAGGCTACAGCCTCTGGTTTAGCACTCATTGTCATTACACTGCTGATATCATCACACTCTTTCTCTTTTTAGGACATCCAAATATGGGTGGGCCAATGCAGAGAATGACTCCTCCAAGAGGAATGGTGCCCTTAGGACCACAGGTAAATAATCAGTGCAGGAAGCTAGAGGCTGAGTTTTTTGCTTTTTATACAGACTACATTATGTGCTGTATGTGCTTATATTCATTCAAGGCTTAATATAACATGGTTGTTAGGTTCTTGAGGACCTATTATCTATGACGTGTCCAAATTGCTGTAACAATAAACCCTGTTTTAACAGAGGCTACCACATATGCCTTTGGTACATGGGAGAAAATACACAGTAGTAATTACTATTAAAAAAAGATCAACTATTACCTTTTTGTTAGTTGTATTAAGGAAATAAGAAAAATGGTGTCAAGTATTATAAAAGATAGCTGTGTAAGACAGTTAAATAAAACCTAGTTGACTGAATTAAATCTAGTAAGCAGCATTAAATATATTTCTATAAGTCTTTATAGAATACCATTAACGGTTTATTATATACTACCATATTTCTTTACAAAATATGCAAACAATAGAGAACCATTTAGAAATAAATGTTAAAATGGCTTTTACGGGACATGCCTAATTCTATCAGTATACATTAGATGTTAGCCTACTCCTCTATCAAAATTTCCCAGAAGTCCACATCAAAATTGAGCCTATTTGAGCTATTAATAACATTTTAAAGTATTCTGTTCCAGGGTATCACACATTTTAGCTAAAATATCCTTTTGTCTCTTGAGAAAACTGCATGGGGTATAAATTAATCTTGTAATGTTATATTTCAAAGAAACTAATCCAGAATTCAGAATTTTAAATTTCTTCCTCCTAAGCTAGAGGTTAGTGTATCATATCACCAGTTAAAAGAGTGAATTAATTTACTTTCTTTATTCTAAGAATAGTCTTTTTAAGTGACAGTTTTAGGAGCTTGTTTCATGTATCTGCTTTTTAAAAGTTAAATATTCTGTGTCAAAATGAGTCAGAATTAAGAATCTAACACCCAGGTAAATGTAATGTAGACGTAGGAGTTTTCTAGCCAACATATAAATAGTTGACCCTTGAATAATGTGGGAGTTAGGGGCACCAAACCCCTGTGCAATTGAAAATTCATGTGCAACTTTTGGCTCCTTAAAAATTAATAGCCTACTGCTAACTGGAAGCCTTATCAATAACAAACAGTTAATGCCTATTTTGTATATTATATATATATTGTATACTGTATTCTAATAATCTAAAGAAACTGTTATTAAGAAAATCATAAGAAAATACATTTATAGTACTGTACTATATTTATCAATACCATAAGTTTACATCATCTGCTTACAAGATGAATCATCTATCAGTATTTACATTAATATTGTCTTAAATTATACAAAACACTGGAGATAATACATGTATTTCTAACACTGGACATCAAAATGAAAAAGTACTGTGGAAAATTTCCTATTTATCTACAGGTAACACAGTTCTTTATTATGCTGCTGATAACAAAGAAGCAGCAGTATAATGGCTTTACAGTAGCCCAGTGTGATAATCAATGCAGTTGCATCATGGTAGCCTAGCCTATATACTAATGAATGAATTGTTATAACATTTTTATGATATACAGCATTGCAGTCACATTCACAATACAGCATTGTAAGCATTGTTACATTTTTTAAACTACTTACATGGGATGATAGATTGATACACAGTTTCTCCCGCTGGGGCAGGAAGAGTGAGAAAGGCACATACTGCACAGTAATGTAGTTCTTTGAAAGCAAAGCTTTTCTTTTTTTCTTTAGGGCCACACCCATGGCATATGGAAGTTCCCAGGCTAGGGGTCTAATTGGAGCTGTGGCCTCTGGCCTACACCACAGCCACAGCAACGCAGAATCTGAGCCATGTCTGCAACCTACACCACAGCTCACAGCAATGCCAGATCCTTAACCCACTGAGCAAGGCCAGGGATCTAACGCACAACCTCATGGTTCCTAGTTGGATTTGTTTCCACTGTGCCATGACGGGAACTCCATGAAGGCAAAGTTTTAAAACAGTATGATAATTGACACATTATTGATTTTATATTAAATTTCACTCCTATTAAATACGGAGTTTTGCCTTATAAGGACAGACTTGTACCTTGATATCCATTTTATGCTTTTATGAGATACCTTTTTTTTTTTTTTTTTTGCTATTTCTGGATTATGTGGTTCCTCTGCAAGTTTTTTCAAATTGTTAAATATCTCCAAAATGTTTTCCAATAATATATTAGAAAAATCTACATATAAGTGTACCAGCATAGTTCAAACCCATGTTGTTCAAGGGTCAACTATATATACAAACTATATTGAGACATGAAGCACAAATTTTTCAGAGATACTGTATCACATTAAAAAAAAACTATTATATACTTATTTGGGAGAGCCTCAAAGTCAGAAAAAAACCCATTTCTTATATTTAGGCTCAGTTATTTCCTATGTATTTTCTTAAGCTCTTATAAAACTCTGATTTATATATTTATTTTTCCCTATTTCTACTCATGTTAGGGATTGATGATGTATATGTCCAACCATCATTAATTTATCAATAGCAATTAGAATTTATAAGTTCTGTAGGATATTATATTGACTAAATATACTTTTTGTCTTTGAGGAACTAAGCCAGCCAATTACACTGTACACAACTTGAGGGATTTTTTTTCCCTCAAAAGATTTTCATAGCAGATATATTTTAAATATACATCAAAAGTTGTTACCTATCATTTAGTCATTCTTCATTCTGTTCACTTACTTTTCAGCTAGCTGCTCTTTGAGCTTTTGTCATCCCATACTAATATTTTCAGTACTTTAAAAAATTAGAGTCTGATTTGAGTCAGTTTTGTAGTGTTTGAAAGATAGACCAATGCTTATGTAAGTTATATGAAAATGCAGAAGTAAAAAGCATACTGGTCTTTATGTTTTAGAAATATCCAGCCAAGTGTTTGTGTTTTGTGTTCTTAGTAAATTACAACAGAGGATAAGAAAACAGTGAGTAATCTCTTATTGAAGAGTTTTACTAAATTTATAATATAAGTATGAATTCTTTCTTTGCATATTCAAACCCAAAGAAAGGAATTTATTTCTTCCATTTGGATTAATATCCTTGCTATCTATTTCTTTATAATTTGGGATAAAGTATTTTGGCATGAACTTAATAGCTCAGAAACCAGAAATACCTACAACTTTTTAAAATTCCAATATATGAAGTACTTATGGTTAAAGCAAATTATTTTCACATATCATATACTTAAATGAAAACAGGAATCATATTCATATAAATGGTATAATAGGTAAAAAGTGAAGTAAAATCATTTGAATTAGAGGATTCTTGTGAGATATTTACTCATAACATCTGATATATAAAACATACAGATTATAAACAGATTTGTAATAGGGGTTAACTGTGTTTCTTAAAAGATAGTAGAAAAACAGCTTTCATAACAGATATTTAATCATACAGATGCTACCCAAGAACAGAATACATCTGCTTTTTTATAGCAGAACTATAGAAACAGTTCTAGAATATTGTTTCTAGCTTTATGCACAAAATACACATGTCTTCTGTATCATTGATATTTCCAAAATTTTTTCATCTGAAGACCAATGTGAAGAATGATAGTAGTTATCTATTGGAATAATTGAGCTCCTAGAATATCTATAATCTAATGATTCTTAGATAATGCTGATGTAGGCAAAAGTACACACCTAGAACATAGTAAATATGTTAAAACATACTGCATGTATGAAGAAATAAAACTTTGCTCCAAATACTGGCACATTTTTACCACTCCTTAATCTGTTTTAAATTTAAGTTCAGTGGCAATACATGATTTTTAGATTGATAGCAGTATCCTTTCTATAGAAAAGCAAAATTACCTGTTTAATCAAGAAAAAGATCTTCCCCTATACCATGTTTAAAGTCATTTTTCTACTTGGCTTTTATAGTAAGATATACTTGGCTTGCCTGTGTTCTTCGCCTCAGCAAGTACCATGTGACAATTAACAGGAAAATTCAACAAGACTATCCAACTAGTTCTAGTTCTTCTAGAAATCTGAAGGATCAGTGACGTATATACAAGTAGGAACATAATCATGAATTCCAAATTAAGTCCTGGGGGTGGAGTAATGTGAGGTAGAAAAATGTGATAGGCTCTCATGTACAGAGAGTAAACTGATACTGTATTTTCAAATCTAAAATGAGAAATGGAATTTAGCTCAGTATAGGAAAGAACTTCCTAGAAACTAAACTGTCCAATCATGGAAAAACTCTTTATAAACTTTCCAGGCAAAGTCTGAACAGCCCTTTTGTCAGGAGCATTGCATTGGGAGAGATATTAAACCAGATGGAATTGTATAGCTGCCATCAGATTTAAAATTCAGTGATTCTAAATTAGCTCTTCCCATTCTGCCTTTGTTACCAGTTGGAAAGCCAGTTGTTATCTTTCTTATCTTCCTGTTTTCTGTTTGCTTCAGACTATATGCAAAATGAAAACATCTTGAAACTATCAAAATATGTATTGGATAATTTCTTACTCATTTCCTATGACACTTGCACACTTTGATACTTGAGCACTAGATACGCAAAGCTGAGTAAAACAGACACTACCTTCAAGGTACTAATTGTTCAGTAGAAGATGCAAATATGTAAAGAAAAACCATTAGACGGTAGGAAAAAAACTGAGAAAATAAATATGCGTGTTCTGTCAGGGAGTCAGTATGTAAACAAACATGTAATTCTGTTAAGAGTTGAGGGCTCAAGGGAAAATGAGAAGACAACTTGTTTAAATTGGCCCCTTATTAACAGTGGTAAGACATTCAGGGAGGCAGGGAGGAGGGCCAAGTATCATGCTTTTAATGCACCAAGCACTATAATAGTTTTTCTTTTCTTTTCCTTTTTTTTTTTTTTTTTAGGCCTGCATCTGTGGCATATGGAGGTTCCCAGGCTAGGGATTGAATCAGAGCTGTAGCTGCTGGCATACGCCACAGCCACAGCATCGCCAGATTTGAGCTGCATCTGTGACCTACACCACAGCTCATAGCAATACCAGATCTTTAGTGCACTGAGCAAGGCCAGGGATCGAACCTGCTTCCTCATGGATGCTAGTCAGATTCGTTTCTGCTGAGCCACGACAGGAAATCCTATAGTAGGTATTTTACATGATTTCATTTTTCCTCCAACAAGCTTAAAAAAAGGGATGATATTATCACTTTACAGATAAGGAATTTAAGGTTGAGTGGATCATTGGGAGAAGCACTGGCCTACAGTCACACATCTAGAAGGAGGGGCAGGGAAAATAGGGCAAAAACAGAGATTCAGGCCAGTGTCTTTCTATGTCCAGAACTATAAGGAAAACTAATGTTTTCCATGATAAAATAAAGCACAGATGTTCTAAGATCAAAAATGAGGGGCAGTTTTTTGGTGAAGAACTGCTGTTACACTCTACCATTCAGATTTTGTTCCCAATGACTTTCTTCTCAGAGACTCCTGAACAATACTGCCACTGACACAACCACGCTTGATCCAGAGGTTAAAAGAAACAGTGATATTTTTAATCAATGACTCATTGTAGATAGACACCATTCTCCTATCCCAAAGCACACACAATTGAGATGTTCAAACAAGGTTTCCTGAAAGAAAAAGCAAATAATGAGAAGAGCATGAAACTGGGTAATTTATTTACAACCTATGGCTTACTCTCTGGTGTTAACAGACCTTCTCTCATTGAACATTCCCTTGTCATCTTAGTACCTACTACAAAGAAGACCATAGCAGATGAGTTAACATGAGTGTAAAAGTGTACTGCATGTTTCTGAACTACAAGAAATCCAATCCTCTGGACAGTATAGTTGAAAGTAGGAGAAGAAGGTAAATTTATAAGAACTGAAGGCAGGAAAGATAGACTAGGGCTGATCTGTGAATAACATCATAGAACCACGCTGAAGAATAGCCTTTGGTAGGCGTTGTGGGTTACTGTGGCTTTTAAGTGACATAATAGGACTGAGTTTTAGAAGCACAGTTCTGGAGGCAGTATGGAGAATAGATTGGAAGGGGAATGAGCTAAGTCAGGGAAACTAAGATAGTACTAGTGTCAGTAAACGATAGAGATGAGTGATAGGAAGCAAAGCAGTATTTAAAGAGCTATTTCAGAGGTACAATCAATAGGCTTTGGTAACTGACTGGATACAGCAATTGAAATGAAAGAAACATCAAGGAGCTCCCAGAGGTTCTTGGCCTGAACTACTGTATGGCAGGTGTAGAACTGAATGAGGAAGGCAATATACAGCCTTGAGAAGATAATATTGAGTTTACTTTTAGATTTTTTTGTGTGTTTTTGTGTATGTTGTTTTGGGTTTTTTGCTTTTTAGGGCCACGCCCATGGCATATTGAGGTTCCCAGGCTAGGGGTCTAATCGGAGCTGCAGCTGCTGGCCTACACCATAGCCACACCAGATCCAAGCTGTGTCTGTGACCTACACTACAACTCACGGCAACGCCAGATCCTTAACCTACTGAGTGAGGCCAAGGACCAAACCCTCATCCTCATGGATCCTAGTCAGGTTCATTAACCGCTGAGCCATCAGGCGAACTCCAACTTTTAGATATGTTGAGTGTGAAATGGTATCTATCTAGAAACAACCCACATGAAGTTAAAATATGAGTTATCTAAGAGCTTAGGAGAGAGAGCGTGACAAACTATAAATGATTTGAGATTCCAAATATATAAATAATTATTGAACTAATGGTAGCAGATAAGATTACCCACAAATGCCTGTTTATTTAGAATAATGCTAAATTCTTCAAGTTCTAGCCACTTTGAGAAAAGCAACATTTGAAAAGTTAGCAAAATAAAAGGAGCCAGCAAAGGAAATTGAGGAGTAGTCAGAAAAGTTGGAGGAATAGCGGTGTCAGCATGAAAGTGGTTGATAAGTGTCAAGATATATTAACATGATAATATTAAAATTAATCTTTTGATCCTTATGGAAACTAAACTAAGATGATGTGCATGTTAAAACATACATATTTTTATCCTATTAATGCACATAGTAGATATTGACAGAAGCCTGTTGAATCATAATTCATGCATACATATTTTAAGGATACTTTAGTCTTCATATATTTGATATATTCGTATATTAGTACATTTTTTTCTCTTGATTACTCTGTGAACAGAAGTTTGCATTCACCTTTATGTTGGATGCACCTGTCTGTTTTCAGACTTTATGTAATTTTTCTGAGTCAGACAGTTTCAAACATGTTGACTAAGTCTTTTCTTTAAAAATAGTTTTGGATTTATGAAATGTTTTGCTTGGTAAAGTTCACTGTTATACGGATATCAGATGAATAAAGATATGTTGACTATTATAATTGTAACTGTACCTTAATCACTTAACATGTTCCAATGATCATACATATTCATGTGGTTTTTAAAAGACTCGAACCAAAGTAATTGTTAAAATAGAAGCAAAAGTACAAGAGTGGACCCTTCAGAGAATGAATTGCACAGGCCTTATCCCATCAGGAGTTATGTAGGGAAATCATTAACCTACTCTCCTTTCTTTCCCCCCTCCTCTTTGGTTTTGTTTTTTTGTTTTGTGGTAGTCTGACCCTTGGTTATCATTACAGAACTATGGAGGTGCAATGAGACCCCCACTGAATGCTTTAGGTGGCCCCGGAATGCCTGGAATGAACATGTAAGCTAAATGTTATTATTACCCTGTGAAGTGTTCTATTTTCTGTCTTCTAAAGTCACACCAGTTTGTAACAGGATTTACAAATTTCAGCTCAATTTCTGTGCAGTGTAAAATTAAACTAGTATAAATGAATAAACATGAGCTGAAATGTTTGCTTCATTCTCATAACGTTTTCTCTATTTTTCTTCCTTCCCTTGCAACCTTTTTTCCATTTTCAAATGCTGTAAATGCCAACTTGTAGCCCAATTTTCACGTTTTATTTACTTTGAGTCATTTATAAATAAGCATAGTTTTCATGTAGTTCACACAAAAGTATGAAGAGATGATGACACCAAGATAACTTACTCTGCAGAAGTAAACAATTGCATATTGTTCATTTTAACAGCTATATCCTTATTCCTATGAGTTTTAAACTCATAAATATATGTATTTTTGCTATGTAGGGACCACTGTTAATCCAGGAACAAGTCTCTCTGGTAGTCTTCTTTATTAAAGGACTTTCTACAGTATATTTTCTTTTGTAAAGTCAGGATATACTTTGGGAGTAAACTAACGGTTTTTTTAGTTTTGGTGGGGGTTTTTGTTTCGTGTTTTTGTTTTTGACTGAAAAGGATTTTCAAGCCCCAAAAGAGTAGTTGCTTCTATCAGCCAATGCAATTTGTTAACGAATATTTATTGCTTTTTCATAATCTAACTTCCCCTCAAAGTTCCATATACACCCAGAACTTCTAAAGACATTCATTAATTCATTAGAGGATCACTTCCACAATGTAGCCTAAAGAAAATTACCAGAAATAATGAAAGAGTTCTGGGTAGGGGTTGTGGGTAGTCTCCTCTCAAGTATTTTCTATTAGTTCACGTTTTGGTTACTTACCTATAAAATTAAACAACTTTGCCATCATTTAATGGCAGTGGATATATCCTGAGGTAAGCTTTTTTGATGTACATTGGGATTTGTTTTAGTATTTAGAACCATTTTCATGGAAAGCAGTTTTAGCTAAAATAGAAAATAGGTTAATAGGTGCGTACCAGCCAGACTCAAAACTAGCAGAACAAGGAGGAAAAGTAGGTCACATTTTCCTATCGCATCTTTTTACTTGTAAAGTAAAAATGGGTAGACACGAAGTCTGATTTTTTCTTAAATTCCTCTAAGATTTAGCTTTATTCATGGTTGCTACAAAAGAAGTGGTATTCTGTGCTTTTATCAAAAGCTGAAACTCTTTTAACAGTAGTATTTAGATATATATATATATATATAAAAGTTACCTAAGATTCTGACTTTAAAATGGAATAGCTTTTAAGGAATAAATTTGAATACTATGTATAGATGTAAAGAGTATAGATTTTGAATACCGTGATCAACCTATAATTTGCTTTAAATATTAAGAATCTAATATCATTTTTCTGTTTTACTCTTCATGACAGTCAGCAATGTGGTCAACTTTAGATTAACCTCATTTTGCTACTATAGAGAAAAGTTATTTTCGTGTGACATCTGAAAGACTCAAATAGCTGCTTTAAATTGTCTAATTCCCTTCTCACATACATTTAAACAGATAAATATGGGGACCTTTAACACCATAGACGATGGAGACTAAAAGTATGGCTGAAAATTTTAATATGACTTTTTTTGATATTTGAGTTTCTCATTTAAATATACACAGATATTTTGAGGTGTTTTTATTACATATTATTTTATTATTTATATAATTTCTCATTTTTTAAGAATGATCAAACTTTAAAGGCTCAAATTTCCATTAAATATTACTATTGACTTTTATTTGGGGTCTTAACATCATTTTCAGTTTTCGATAAATTAGGATTTCTTCAAGGACAAAGTTCTGAAGTATGGAAGACCCAGCCAGAGAGAGTAATTCTTTTATTGATATTGGTCCCAACATAGTAAAAGTTTAAAGAGACATAAATAAAACTTATTATTGTCTCCATTGTACTCAATAGAGTAAATTTTATTGAAGCTCATGTCATAATTTATTATCTTTAAAACAAAGGAAATCTTACTATGTCATGGCAATTAAGTATTTCTAACTGGTAGTATGGCTTTTTTCATGTCACTTTTTTACATGTCGGGTAACAAAAATTAAAGCAGAAGGCTTTAGAATAGTGTCACCTTATTGTGTGTTGGGATCAGAAGGAATCTGCCAGACAGTCATGTCTGGATGAAGTTTCTTTAGCTTATCACTTTTTCTTATTGGCCACAGAATTATGACAGTAAAAAATACCCGGCCCTGGTCACTAAAGTAACTAATTACCATATTCTAACTGCAACTTCATCTCTTACTAAGAGCAAACCATTTGGCATAAAATTTTGATAATTTCATTGTTAACAAAATATTGGGGAATTCCATTGCGACTCAGCAGTAACGAACCTAACTAGTATCCATGAGGATATGGATTTGATCCCCAGCCTTGCTCAGTGGGTTAAGGATCCGGCATTGCCCTGAGCTGTAGTGTAGATCACAGATGCAGTTCGGATCCCATGTGGCTATGGCTGTGGTGGTGTAGACCGGCAGCTACAGCTCTGAATAGACCCCTAGCCTGGGAACTTCCCCATGCCACGGGTGTGGCCCTTAAAACCAAAAAAAAAAAAAAAAAAAAAAAAGTATATATTGCTCACCTCTAAAGAAAATGGTAATTCTGATATAATTTTTAAATTTCCATGGTCTAAACTCAGGATAAATTATATATAGTATCATCTAAAATTAAAATAAGAATATACTTTTAATGTTTCTATAACTAGTATTACATATTTAGAAATAAAATTTAAAATCAATTTTGGTCATTTAAAGTAGAATTTACAAACTATAACCACAACGTAAATGTTTTTAACTGTATTATCAATTAATTTTTAAAGGAAATTATATTTCTAAATAATCTACATTTTTACAAGTTTCAAAAGCGTGTAGGATTCAGCATTAAAATATTTTTAATTAAACTTTGTCTATCTTGGTATTTTATGGTTACTAAGAGGACAAAGAATTTCAAAGGACCTAGACTTTCTTGTCCTAGATCATATCCTATAGAATTATGAAGTTTGTATGGTTATTATCTGGAAACAAAATGAATTACGGAAAAAAATATTTTTCTCTTTGGTAGTCATGGTTGCCTTGATTCTCCTATCTGTACACTCTAAATTTCATTTTTCCCTTTACTTTCATTTTATTATTATTATTATTTATTTATTTATTTTGCCTTTTCTAGGGCCACTCCGAGGCATATGGAGGTTCCCGGCTAGGGGTCTAGTCGGAGCTGTAGCCGGTGGCCTACGCCAGAGCCACAGCAATGCGGGATCCGAGCCACGTCTGCAACCCACACCACAGCTCACGGCAACGCCAGATCCTTAACACACTGAGCAAGGTCAAGGACCGAACCCGCAACCTCATGGTTCCTAGCCGGATTTGTTAACCACTGCGCCATGATGGGAACTCACCCCTTTACTTTTAAATGAGGCTAATCCTATACTCTACTTTAAACTATACCTGTGTAGAAATTTATATTCAAAATAATGCCTACATTATAGTTGGTAGATTACTCACTTAATACTGATGGCCCTCAAAAGGAGTAGGAATTACTACTGCATTTAAGGAATTGTTCTAACAGAACTACTCCCTGCTATAACCCCCACTTGATTTACTGGTATTTACAAAACCTAAAATGTTTCCAAAAACAGTAGTAATATTGGGGAAAATTTAGCTTATCTGAATGAATTAATATTTAGCCTATTATATTAAAATACAATCTAATATGAAATACATGATGACCTGAGAATAGTATTTGTCAAACAATTGAAATGAATAAAAAGTATTTTATGGTTCTTAGGATAAATTTAACATTTAATTTAATGTTATTTAATTTTTATTTTTATTTGCTACTTAAGTGAAATATTTAATTATTTTAACATTTAGTTTATCATATTGATTTAATATTAATCAGATTGACAGAATTATTTTATATTTAATGTATCTTATTCATACAGTCCTTGTTTGAACATACTGTTTCAAAATTATCAGATTATCTGCATATCATTGTATACAAATTTTTGTCTTATATTGGTGGTGTGGTTTTTTTTGTTTTTTTGTTTTTTTTCTTTTTTTGCTTTTTAGGGCCGTACCTGCAGCATGTGGAGGTTCCCAGGCTAGGGGTCCAACTGGAGCTGCAGCTGCCAGTATTCACCACATCCACAGCAACACCAGATTCGAGCCACATCTGCGGCCTACACCACAGCTCATGGCAATGCTGGGTCCTTAACCCACTTAGTGAGGCCAGAGATGGAACCTACATCCTCATGGATCCTAGTTGGGTTTGTTAAGTGCTGAGCCACGACGGGAACTCCTGTCTTATGTTGTTTTAAGGTAATTATCTCCCAGTTTCTTTACTGTGGTTTATTTAACATCAAACAAGTCAAATGCCCTACTTGATCAACATATATCCTATGCTTTACCGCAGTTTCTGTCCATTAGGAAATTGAATCCTGTATGTAAAAAATCACCTGTCTACAGTGTTCCAGTAACTAATTGTAAAGTCCTCATCAGCATCTTAGAGGGGAACTATTTCCAGAGACAATACAAGTGCCTCTCACCTTCTTCCTATGCATAATATTTTGACCAAGTGTCCTCTGGCATCTTATTTTGCCCTTCTATTTCTTAAGCAGAATTGGGAAAAATTGCACTTGAGTATCCCAATAGAGCTGAAAGATACAATTTTTCATACCTTACCCTGCCGTTTACATTCCTGGGGAATCTCAAAATAAAACTCAAAATGGTTGTATATATTCCAAGCAAATATGGGTAATATAGTCAACTTGGACAGCCTTTAACACTCAGAACTTTTAAGCTCCCTAGATTAAGAATAAGGGGACATTTTTTTTCTTATTAAATAAAAAAATCACAGTCTTTTCACTGAGATTAAAGGGAAAGGGAATTTTTTTGGCCACGCCTGCTTCACGTGGAAGTTCCTGAGCCAGGGACTGAAGCCATGCCACAGCAGTAACCAGAGCCACTGCAGAGACAGTGCGAGATCCCTGTGCCACAGGGAACTCCTAGAGGAAAAGGGAATGCTGAATGACCATAATTACAGAGGACCTGCTGACAGTAGTGTTCTTTTTATCAGACAGTATTTATTCAGGTCTACTTAATACTAAAAGCTTAAGGACAAGAGATTTTTTTTTTTTTTTACTTAGGTATTCATTTTGTTTTAAAAATGTTATGTCCTTTTAGGCTATAAAATAAGAAACATCCTCCTCCACTCTAACATGAATATATTGACATACATTGGCATAGATTACCTCCTATCTTTCCCAAGATTTATTCCAGTCATTCTCTTGAAATAGTTATGAAAACAAGAAAAGATTCCCTTGTTTAATAGTAACTAAATCCTCAGTAGCACTGAAAGATAAATTGATACATAGCTTTATAAAGTTACATAATATTCTGTGCAATTTTTTGAAATTATTATTTAGATACCCTCTATATACATTTGTAGCTTAACAGCAATCATTTTATATATATTGTTATTTTACAGATAATTTCATTTTCATTTTCAATGATACATGCAGCACGTAAATTGATGGCACAATGGTATAGTTTCTATTTATTTGTTCAGTGATTTTTTTACTCCAAAAACAGGTTTTTATAAATATAAACATCTTTATGTATTTACTGCTATAGGTGATTACCACATTTAGTGGCTATGCAGTAAGTGAACTTAAATCTAGGCTTACTAAAAGCAGTTTGATTTGGAAATGAAGCTGTTTTGGAAAATGATAAAATTCTTAAACTTCAGAAATATAAAAGCTGTGAAAATAAATATAAAGAATAATTAGAACTGCATGGTAACTAAATTATAAATGTTAGTATTTTATGATATTTTTGCTTATTGTGAAACATTCAAAACGTCAGTTAAAATTTCATTTATCATACTGTCTTATAGGGGTCCAGCTGGTGGTAGACCTTGGCCAAATCCAACAAATGCCAATTCAGTGAGTATATTGTATTTTTTCCTTTTCTTTGCACTTTGTAGCACTTAACAACAGAATTCTCTTTCTTTTGAAAGCCCTACAGTTGGTTATATTAGTTTTTAAGTATTCAAAATATATTTTCATGTTTTTAGAAAAAGTATGTATAAGTTGAAATTGTCTTTTTTTTCACTTCAAGTTCTACTGTAAACATGCACTCAGTGTAGATTAGCAGACCCTCAGAAAAGTAAATCATAAAATCTATGATAATTTTTATAAAATGACTATAATAATCACCCAGTTGGCATATAATCACCAAATCAGAGGAATTATGATTACATTTGCTGTTCTAGTTACCCCTAGATTTACACATTTGCCTGGAACCAGTGGGCTAAATTGCTATTCTTACACTTGTAAGCATGTATTTGACATCCTGAGAATTTTCCTTACATGTTTTGTGGGTGTGATTTGACTACATAAATATTTTTGTCTCTTGATGTCACAAATATAGGCATAAGTTAAAAATTAAGCTTTCCATCTTAAAATCATTAGTATGATTTTAACATGATGATTCTGGAGATTTTTTTTCCTTGACTTGAATCCTTGGATTCTTTAATATGTGAGAGAGTTCTGTTCCATACATTTGTATAGTATGTGTGCTACACAGAGATGCCTGAGTCAAGGGAGTCAGTAGGAGACTGAAAGATAGCTGTTTTTAATTTGTGAAATCTGTGGGTTATCTGCCCAGAAGGGATGCTTTTGCTAATGTGTAGAGGTACCTTCACTGATGAGTAGTGGCCTTAATGCTAAATAAACATGAAACTGATCCAATGTTTAGTGTTAATTTTAACTTCAAGAGAATTTAAAGTCAGGTATGGATGGTACAGAAAGCATCATCCTGCATCCATGGCTAATTCTAAAGCAGCAATCATTTTCTTCTCAATTAAGTAACTGTCAGAGAGGAAATATTTAATTTATACTGTCTGTCTATCTCTTAGTTTCAATAGCTATGACACTTGCTAATTATATTTGGGGTGGAGAGAATGATGATGTTGCTTCCATTTGGGTTTTCAGCGTACCGTTTAATTTCAACCAATCTTGTAAGACACTGTTTTGCGTGATTATGTTGTAACATGACTGTCTATATCCACTAAATTTCCTTTGGTTTGCATATATGCTTTTTAATATTCACATTTCTATTTACTCCTTGCTATATACCTTTCCAATTTCAACATATCACTTTAAAATGACACCTTACTAGCAGCTCAATACCAGTAAAGATGCAGAAAAAGCATATTTCAATAACAAGGAAAACTCTGCCAATCTTTCTATTGCCAGGATCTGGAACTTCTATTATCTGCATATCTAATGAAACTGGGTTAAAAAGCACGATGGATGGCCCATCTTAACTATTAAGCCCTCCTATCTAGAACCAAGAAGACCATCTACCCTTCTTGACCCCTGCAAGCAGCCAGAGAACAGTTCACACCCACCACTGCCCACCCCTATAGTACCACATTTTGTACACTCATCTGGAGATGCTCTCTTCCAAAAGCCATCAAGGAAGGTGGGCAGGATTTGATATTGAGGATGGTGTGTTGTACCTAGTGGGCGTGTTATCCAAGTAAAGAGTATTATATAGTATTACATGAGGAGATAGTTATGCTTTCTGATGATTTTTAGTTTTGAGGTACCTAAAAAATTCTGGGATTTCATAGAGCCAAGCATCATGGATAGGAGAATATACTATATCAAGTCAGCAGCTCTGCATTATTTTGGACTCTGAGAAACAATGGGAATTAGGGTGTTGACTGTGCATATCAAACTACTGTCCAACCACCACTTGAAAAGGGGTGTTTTGCCAGCACATGTGTAGGCACATGAACAAGTTGGAAGCAGTCCCTTCTGTTAATATATACCATAGATGGGTACACCCCCCTCAAAGAATGTCAACAGGGAAAAGTTGTGGACGGGCAAACACCTGTAGTTTTCTCTTCAGAAAGAGAAAAAAGTCATCACTTAAACACAGAAAAGGAAAAGCATTCCTTTGAGAATGATCGATAATGAGAACAAGAAAAAAAAGAACAGACAACTGATGACTTTCCAGCAAAAAAAAATAAAAATAAAAAAATAATGTTTACATGAAACAAAGCAGAAGTATTACAAAGGGATGTTTTTCCCCCTAAATACCCTTGATTATATCGTAGTGATAATTCATCTGTATTATTTTGAATTCCAAGTTCTTTGAATTTCTTTGTCCGTATTGAAAATTACAAGTATTTTTCATTTTCTCTCAATACAATTAAGCCTCTGGCTCCTCAGAGCAGCATGTTAAACTGGTTGGTTGTTTTGGTTTTGCTGTTTCCAAATATATTTTATATCCTTTTTTCCTTTCAAATACTTTTGTTTCCAAAAATCAGACATTACCTTTCATAGCCACAGTATAAGGATCAAAGCAAGAAAATTAACGTTGATATAATGCTATTTTCTCATCGGCACACCTTATTTGGATTTCACCAGTTGTCCCAACAAAATCCCTTGTAACTAAAATCCTAGTTCACTTGCTGCATTCATGTCATATCTCTTTGTATCCTTTAACCTAGAATAGTTCCTTCACTTTTGTTTTTCTTAATCTAGAACTTTTGTTGACTGCAAGCCAGTTGTTTCACAGAATGCCCCATAAGTTGGTCTTGTTGATGTTTCCTCATGATTCAATTCACGTTATATACATTTGGCAGGAATCCTCGCAAGTAATTTTGTATTTTGCTTAGTGTTTCATTTCAGGAAGCATATGATGATGATTTGTTCATTACTTGTGATGTTAACTTTGATCACTTAGTTATGGTGGTATGTGGTAGGTTTCTCCAGTGTAAAATTGCCTTTTTTCCCTTTGTAATTATCAACTTGTGGAGACATGCTTGGACACTAATTATCACAAAGATCATACTTTAATCTGCTACTTTTGGTATCCATTGATGATTCTCTCCTGAATCATTTTTTCACTTTGTTGACTGACTGATGGCTATGTTCTGATTGTCTTTTCTTCTCCATTTATTAGTTGACTTTCTACTATAACCAAGAGTTTTTCTTTCTTCTCCATTCATTTATGTATATCCAGTATACTCATAGATTCTTACTTTTGTTTTTTGTCTTTTTGCCTTTTCTAGGGCCGCACCCGCCGCATATGGAGGTTCCCAGGCTAGGGGTCGAATCAGAGCTGTAGCTGCCAGCCTACACCAGAGATGCAGCAACTCAGGATCCGAGCCATGTCTGTGACCTACACTACAGCTCACGGCAACGCCAGATCCTTAACCCACTGAGCGAGGCTGGGGATCGAACCCACAACCTCATGGTTCCTAGTCAGATTCGTTAATCACTGAGCCATGACAGGAACTCCAATTCTTACTTTTTGTTCAGTGGGGCTTTCTTTAGTACTAAAATAATTTCAGATTTGCCCAGTTGGAACCCCTTCAAGCTGGGTCATTTGTCCTTTTGACATGTCCCCATTATTCTTTGAGCATTTTGAAGCTCATATTTTCCCAGCTTTAGCCCTGGAAACAGCCATTTTTAAGGGTTCCTGGTTCCTTTTGGTAGAGAGTAGCATTTTAGAACCCATTGGAAGGATAAAGCTTCTAGCCCTCTCAACCAACAGAACTAGAAGACAGATATATGTATATACACACATTCACATACATATCTATCTTTCTGTATGTGTAGTAGTAAAACCATGACTAGACAGCTAATGTAAAAGAATGATGTTAGAACAATCTCTAATACCATACACAAAAATAAACTCAAAATGGATTAAAGACCTAAATGTAAGGCCAGATACTATAAAATTCTCAGAGGAAAACAGGCAAAACACTCTCTGACATAAATTGCAGCCATCTTTTTCATCCACCTCCTATAGAGTATGAAAATAGAAACAACAATAAACAAACAGGACCTAATTAATGTTAAGAGCTTCTGCACTGCAAAGGAAATCATTTAATAAAAAACAAAAACAAAAAAAATAAAAAATAAAGACAACCCACAGAAGGGAGGAAATCTTTGCAAATGACCAACTGACAAAGGATTAATCTCCAAAATATACAGACATCTCACACAGCTTTATATGAAAAAAACTAACAGCCCAATCAAAAAAAAAAATGGCCAGAAGACCTAAATAGACATTTCTCCAAAGAAGACAGACAGATGGCTAAAAACGACATGAAAAGATGATCATCATCGCTAATTATTAGAGAAATGCAAATCAAAATTATAATGAGGTATTACCTCACACCAATCAGAATGGCCACCATCGAAAAGTCTACAAACAGTAAACACTGGAGAGAGTGTGGAGAAAGGAAACCCTCTGTTGGCGGGACTATAAATTGGTGTGACCGCTATAGACAACAGTATAGAAGTTCCTTTGAAAAACTAAATATAGAACTACCATATGCCAAGCAATCCCACACCTGGGCATATATCCAGAGAAAACCATAATTAGAAAACATAAGTGTTCCCATCGTGGCTTGACTAGTATCCATGAGGACTTGGGTCCAATCCCTGGCCTCACTCAGTGGGTTAAAGATCTGGCGTTGCTGTGAACTACAGTGTAAGTCATAGATGTGGCTCAGATCCTGCATTGCTGTGGCTGTGGTGTAGGCCAGCAGCTATAGCACTGATTTGACCTCAAGCCTGAGAACTTCCATATGCTGTGGGTGCAGCCTTAAAAAAAAAGACACCCCCCCAAAAAAAAAATCCAACTGCAGCAGGTTGACTGTGGAGTTGTGGGTTTGATCACCAGTGTGACACAGTATGTTAAAGGACCTGGAATTGCCTCAGCTGTGGCATAGGTCACAGCTGTGGCTTGGGTTCAGTCCCTGGACGGGGAACTTAACATATGCTGTGAGTGCAGCCATTTGAAAAAAAAGAAAGAGTGGGGGGAAAAAAAAAATACATGCACCCGCGTGTTCATTGCAGCACTATTATCGATAGCCAAGACGTGGAAGCAACCTAAATATCCATCCACAGAGGAATGGGTAAAGAAGATATGGTACATATAAATAATGGGCTATTACTCAGCCATAAAAAAGAATGAAATAACGCCATTCTCAGAAACATGGACCTTCACTATCATACCAAGTAAAGTAAGCCAGACAAATATTATATGATATTGCTTATATGTGTAGTATTTAAATATATATATACAGATGAACTTATTTCCAAAATAGAGGCTCACAGATATGGAAAACATGTTTATCAGTGGGTAAAGAGCAGTTGGGGGAGGGATAAATGTGTGTGTAACTGTGCATTTGGGTTGAGCTGTAAGGCAAATTCTAATCATTAGTAGCAAACACTTTTATCGAAAATGTCTTAGTGAGCTTTGTCTGGAAACACTTTTGATTATAAGGTACAGATAACCCAACTAGGCTCATATGGAAAGAGAATATGACTGGATCATGTATCTGAAAAGTCCAGATAAAATTTGCTTTGGGACTCATTTCATTCCAGTTGTTCAAATAATGTCATCAGGACCCCATCTGTATTCATTGCTTACCTCTGTTCCCCTCATCTGGCAAGAAGGCTGTGTGAAGCTCCAGATTTACATCCTCACGGCTCCCTGTGGAGCACAAAAGAGAACAGCTCTATCAGTTAAACACAGGTATTGGGAACCACTAACTGAACTGGATACTGTACTTAGCTTGGGTACATAGGCTCATTCATGAGCCAGTTATGACCAGGAGTATAGTTGCTTTATCAGCCAGGCTAGGTTATACACCCACTCCCTGAGCCTCATTCAAGGCACAAAGGAAAATAAGGGAGGCCAAAGAAAATTCAAGGAATTGTTAGCAGAAGAAAGAATAGGCAGAAACAACAAATGTTCAGTATAGCGTTGTACTCATCAACTCACTAGCTTGACAGGAAAAAGAGGAAACTCCATTAAGGAAAAATGAGGGGCTACCACAATGGTTATGCCTAGGTGAAATACAAACATCTTTCTTCAAACAGCCTCTGAAATGTATCATTAGATTATCATTTTTTTTATAAAAAGAACTCTAAAAATATGATATTTCCAACTTACACTAACACAGATAATATTCCCCTCCCGGATTTGTAAACTGAATTCAGTGCTTATAGGGTAGTTTTAAACTTCATAGTGAAGAAAGCTACATAGCTAGTCTTTTTTTTTTTTTAATGAAACCCAAAAAAACCTCTAATCATTCTGCTCTCCTCTCTACATGGATCCAGTCGTGGATATTAGAGTATTTCAGAATATGTGGATTCTTGTCACAGCTCTTGAATTATCTGTCTAGCTTAACAAGACAATACATATGGCCCTTAATTTTATCATCTGTCAAATAAGAGTGTTATAGTTCTACGATTCTGATCATCTAGTTGTTTGATCTTGCTTATCATCTACATCTGCATTTTCATCTTTCATATTAATATATATTTTGTAAAGCATATGGGGGAAGGGCGGAGAGCGGAGATTAATACCATTGAGAAGAATCTGTTCACTAGAGGTGGAGAAAAGCCTAAACAAAATAAAGAGGAGGGGAAATTGTGTGAGATAAAATTATTACTCAGTGGCTGGTAGTGTAGACTGGGAGGCAGCAAAGCAAGAAAAAGAAATATGAAAACACAATGTCTTCAGGGCTTTGAATACTGAGAAATTTTAAATTTTCTCATCTATGTGGAAGAGAGCTATGTTTTAGGAAGATAGCATATAAAATGGATACATAGGGCAACACTATTAGGAGAGTATAGTAACAGGCCTTATAAAACATTATCAGAGCCTGAGATAGCTTGATGGAGAAAGGATGGCAGAGGTAAATTTCACACACATAGTCAAAAATACCCAGTGATGGAGTTCCTGTCGTGACTCAGTGGTTAACGAATCCAACTAGGAACCGTGAGGTTGCGGGTTCGATCCCTGGCCTTGCTCAGTGGGTTAAGGATCCAGCATTGCCATGAGCTGTGGTGTAGGTTGCAGACGTGGCTCAGATCCCGCATTGCTGTGGCTCTGGTGTAGGCCGGAGGCTGCAGCTCCGATTAGACCCCTAGCTTGGGAACCTCCATATGCCATGGGGAGCAGCCCTAGAAAAGGCGAAAAGACAAAACAAACAAACAAACAAACCAACCCAGTGACTTGTGGATTTGAGGATAAATAGAGTGAAAAAGTTGGAGGTGATTTCAAGTCTTTGAACCCAGTTATCAGAGAGAATGGGAATAACACAAACTGAGGTAGGGACATAGGAAAATAATCAGGTTTACAGGGTAGACAGTGAGCTTTGTTTTTGGAAGGTTGAATTTCAGGAATTTATAGAACACCACTTTTGATTCTTCCACAGTACCCAGTCTGTATTTCCGTAATATCTGTAAACTTCAACCTCTGCCAAGTCCTCACTGATGCTTGACTAGCAATTTTGTTCCTCTTGCTTAGTCACATGACTTTCCTGCACTCCTTATCCTGGCCCGCTCTCTATCAGCTAAAATTGTCTCATTATCTTATAGAGGGAAAAAAAGACATTAGACTCAAATTTCTTCAAATCCTACCCTTTACCTCCAATATTATCAGATTTTTATTCATTTTTCCCCTTGTCCCAGAAATATTCTTTATTTTCAAAGATACCCTTTAATTTATTCTCTTTCTTTATTCCACCACTTGTTGCTTCTTTGCATATGTTGCTCATTCATTTTTCTAAAGACATCTTCAGTCTGTCTCTTTCCTTTGGCTGGAACTTTCCCCAAAACTATGCCAATGAACAAAATCCTAAGACATTATTTTGGTTTTTTTTTATGGCCAAGTAGTGTTCCATTGTGTATATATACCACAACTTCCTATTTGCAGCAACATGGATGGAACTAGAAACTCTCATCCTGAGTGAAGTAAGTCAGAAAGAGAAAAACAAATACCAAGTGAAGTCACTTATATCTGGAATCTAATATACGGAACAAAGGAACCTTTCCAAAGAAAAGAAAATCATGGACTTGGAGAATAGACTTGTGGTTGCCAAGGGGGAAGGGGAGGGAGTGGGAGGGACTGAGAGCTTGGGGTAAATAAATGCAGAATGTAGCCTTCGGGATGGATTAGCAATGGGATCCTGCTGTGTGGCACTGGGAACTCTGTTTAGTCACTCATGATGGAATACTTAATGTGAGAAAAAAGAATGTATACATGTATGTGTAACTGGGTCACCACACTGTACAGTAGAAAAAAAATATATGTAAATACATGATTAAAAAAAAAATCCTAAGACAACCATAAAGCCCCCTGTCTTCCAATCCCTATAGAGGTGAGAGAGGGTAACTGATAGAAGAATTCTCTCAACACTTCCTCAGTTTCAGACCATCATGTGTCTCACACATTGCCTCCCTCACCACCATTCTACTGGACAATGAATTCTTTGATCTTATCCTTCTTATTACTATGTGGTAGTGCAATGCCTAAAACATAGCAGGTGATAAATGAAGATGGGTTGAACTGACTTCTCTACCATTTCAAGTCCCACAAAAACTACTATTCTAAAGATTAGTGATGACCTACTTACCAATCCAACATAATGACTTATTTTCTGTCCTCATCATACCTGACCTCTGAAATATTTGACACTTTATTTTTTTTTTTTTTTGTTTTTTGGAGCTTTTTTTTTTTTTAACCATTTGCATGGCATTTGAAAGTTCCAAGGCCAGAAATCAAACCCATGCCATAGCAGTGACCCGAGCCACTGCCATGACAACCTCAGATCCTTAGCCCACTGGGCCACAAGGGAACTCCTTGGTTTTGTTCTCAATGTCTGTTAATTTATTTTCATTTTAATGTTTCTTTATTCATTTTTATATTTTTACCAGCATATTCCTTTTGATTATTTATTCTTAGGTATGTCACGGAAAGGTTGAAAGACTTAAGCCAACAAGATTCAAAAATAAGCCCTATTTAGGAATTTCCTAGCAAAGCTGCCCCCACTCCTTGCTTCAAAGTCTAACTTGCTTGACTTTTTACATTTCCTCGTGGTTTTCCTTCTATCACATTATCCGCTTTTTTTTTTTTTTTTTTTTTTTTTCTTTTTGGGGCTGCACCTGCAGCATATACAAGTTAGGGGTCGAATCAGAGCTACTACAGCTGCCAGCATATACCACAGCCACAGCAACACCAGATCTGAGCTGCATCTGTGACCTACACCACGCCTCATGTCAACGCCAGATCCTTAACCCCCTGAGTGAGGCCAGGGATCAAACCCACACCCTCATGGATACTAGTCAGGTTCCTTTCCACTGAGCCACAAAGGGAACTCCATATGGACCTTTTTTTAAACAGTAATGTTCTTTATAATCTTGTTTTTTTTTTTTTTTACCAATTTCAACTATCATCAAATGTAATCAAATCCTAGAATAAGTATTGTGCCCAGCATTAAATGGAAATTTATTCAACTGAAGCTTTATCTCTAGTCCTGATCTCTACTGAGTTCTGGATATCTATTTCTAAATATCCATTGATCAGGTCCCACTGTCTACTAATACCTTCAAGTTCAACATGTCAGACATTCCCCAAACTTGTCCCCTCCCTCCTAAATTCCCTCTATATAAATTAATAGCACCCTCATCTACCCAGTCACCAAGTTGGAAACATAGGAATTGCCTTAACTTCTTCCTTCCCTTGTCCACCCCACCACCTTGCTTGTGGGTCACCAAGCCCCAGAGAGTACATTTGCAAATTCTCCTACTCCTACTTATCTTAATCAGCACTGCCTAGAATACTTTTTATTATCTCTTGCCTCAACTTTTTGCATTGGTCTAACTTGTATTCACATTCCAGAATGCTTCTAGAGTTATCTGACTAAAATAAATTTGAGCATGTCTCAAACCTGTGACTCCCTGTTTCCCAAAGCCTAACTTCAGTCTGACCAAATAGCCTCATCTTTTACCACAGTCCCCTCTAAGTTCCACACTGTAGCAGCTGTGTAAAATTACCTACCATTTCCTTAATAAACTATGTACTTTCACGTTTCTTTTTTAAATGACATTCCTTCTCTTTGTCTTTCTAATGGACCCCTACTCACTGTAAGTCCTAGCTACCCAGCTCAATATATCTTCTATACTCACATAGAATTTCTACCTACATTGTTATGTTTTGTTGCTCAGACTAGGCTGGCTCTAGTTAACTCCTGTTATAACTTATGGGAGCACAAGTCCCATAAAGTGCTAGGGGTAAGAGCCCAAATACTCCTTTTCTATTAGCAAGGGCATCAAGACTATGAAGGAGAAACAGTTAATATAAGCCAAAATTAAAGAGTTTGACATGGCAGAAATGGAAAGAAATTTAACAACTAGATGAGTTAACAAACTTTTTAAAGTAATTTTAAATGTGTATATTTAATGGTATCTGAAGGAGCCATGGAGAGAGAGAAATTAAAAGGACAAAAGGAATAAGGACTAAGAGAATTGGATGGTCAGGAGGGGCTAGCTTTGGTAAGAGTGTTTTCTTTATCCTATCTTAACTGGATGAAAATTTAAATATGTAAATAATGGAGTGTTGAGTTGAAGATGAAAGCATAGCAAGAATTTGATGGCCTTATTTTATGACAGAAGGGCAAAGTACTATCTCAGGATGGCATAGCCACCAATGAGGGCCAGCTTACAAACGTCAATTGTTAAAAATTTGAGAGCTGATTGTTCAATTGTCAGTAGCTTAAAATCTGCCTTGTAGAAATGTTTATACCACATAAATTGGCAATTGCTACAGACTGGGCGATCCCCCCACTCAGTGTACTGGCACACTTCTAGAATGCTTTGGGGCTTCCGTGAAGGCTAAAACAAAATGCTTCCAGGGGAAACTAGATTGAAGTTGGGTAACATGATTACATTTTGGACCTTGTCAATCCTGTTTTGTGTTTCTTGTCAAGAAATCTCAGAGTTCCCATCGTGGAGCAGCAGAAACGAATCCAACTAGGAACCATGAGGTTGCAGGTTCGATCCCTGGCCTCGCTCAGTGGGTTAAGGATCCAGTGTTGCCGTGAGCTGTGGTGTGGGTCACAGACGCAGCTTGGATCCTTCATTGTTGTGGCTGTGGTGTAGGCCGGCGGCTAGCTCTGATTGGACTCCTAGCCTGGGAATTTCCATATGTCACACAATACGGCGCCTGCGGCCCTTAAAAATAAGAAAAAAAAAAGAAAATGAAAATAGAAATCTTTACCATAGAACAGAAAAGTTGACTAGAGAGTGATTAAAGAGATAGAAATTAACAAAGTAGATTTTAGGATAATGAATTTAAGATACCTGCAAGAGAAGCAAAATGCTAATGGTGGCATTGGGGAAGGGTACAGGCAATTCAATAGGAAACTAATAGGGAAATAATGGACTTAGTAAACATGGAGGAATTGTGATGGGATAACATTCTAGTTGAAATAAAGAATAATAATTGTGAGTGTCATGAGCAACAAGAAAGACATCAGTCAAGTAAAGTTGTTTAGATTTCTGTGTGAAAATGTCAAGGATATAGTCATATTCATAAATGGAAAGGCAGGGTATGTTGTATAGGAAAGACAGTGAAGCATAAATTCCAAAGAGTGGCTAGATCCTATCTTGAAGTTGCTTAAGAATGGCAGTAGGCAAAAGAGACAGAAGAACATGAGCCAGGTGCTAACATGACAAGGAGATGAAAGTTGAAGCCAGAAGCTAAGTGGGTGATTTGAAGAGAGGGCAGGTATACAAGTTTAAAATAATAAGTAATATGTAGAAGGTGTATGGCAGATCACGAACCACAGGGCACCCAAGAGAGCAAAACTGTATTCATTCACCAAGTCAAATAAATGTTTACTGCCACAGGGATCCCGATATTCATAGAAGTGATGCCACCACTAATGATACTGAACGCTCTGGGAATGGCCATCTGCAGTGCTGCATTACCCAGAGTCACAGAGCAGAGGTTACATGGGGTCTCTGCTTAAGGCAAAGCAAGGACACCCGACAATGAGAGTTTTCAAATAACTTAATAATCAAATCAAAGGCAAATCATAGCTGTTGTACTTCCCACTGCTTATTTTGAGTTCATACTATTTTTATGTTTAACTATGTGGAAGGTATTGGGGTGGAGGGAGAATTTAGGTATAAGCGTTATAATCTCTTCACTACTCTTAAGGTCTCATTTTGGCCCTTGCTGTTTTACTTTAAGAAGACAGTTGATTTATTGGCTTTTGGCAGAATAAGGCAAAAATATCTCTTCTGGATGTGCAAAAGATGAAGGACATAAGATAGTAAGCTTGTGTGAAAAAGAATACTTGGGTTTTACTTCTCTATTAATAGCCACACTTGAGTTATTTTTAAATATGTTTTCCAGTTTTCATTTCTTAAATTATCATAGCAATGTCTTATTAATTCCTTCTCACCTCTAGAAAGGAACTTGTTTAAGAGCTTGATTTGCAGAGAAAGAGTGAATATGTTACTCATATCTAATCCCCACAAATTAGCCGTCTTTGGAGACTTATAGTAACAAAATCCTTTGCATTTATTATATCGTTTCCTAGAAGCTAATTAGAAAGGAAAAGGGGAAAGGAAGAAGTCTATATATCAAGTATTGACCCATACTGCATGAATATAGTAGCCTGAAACTTGTCATTTAAAAAAAATAATGTATCCCAGTATGAACATAAATTAAGAATTGCATCTGTAAAGGCTACTAATTTGAAAACTTCTGGTTTCTGGTTTTTTGTTGCAAAATATATATCTTTCTAATTACAGAATAAGTGTCATTAATATCAAGCAGTGAATACAACTGCCCTGAAAGCAGTGTAACTTGAAGCTATAATTCTGTCTAAATTCCTCTTGACTACAGTCCACTCTTTTTCATAAATTCAAGATAATACTGCATTTTATTCATTTTCTAGCACTTAGATATAAATGCCATTCTTTTTAAATTTATTTTTCATTACTCAATGAATTTATTACATTTATAGTTGTACAATGACCATCACAATCCAATTTTATAAGATTTCTAACACACAACCCCAGCACATCCCCTCACCCCCCGAACTGTCTCCTTTGGAAGCCCTAAGTTTTTCAAATCTGTGAGTCAGTATCTGTTCTGAAAAGAAGTTCATTGTGTCCTTTTTTCAGATTCCACATGTCAGTGAAAACATTTGATGTTGGTGTTTCATTGTCTGACTGACTTCACTTAGCATGATAATTTCCAGGTCCATCCATGTTGCTAAAAATAAATGCCTTTATTCTTTACTATCTTTTGTGATAAATTTTAAAACTTGATAAAAGTTAGAAAATAGATTCATTTTAGGTCAGTCTCCATATTGCCACATGAATCAATATATATATATTTTTTGTCCTGTTCATGTTCCAGATACCATACTCCTCAGCATCTCCTGGGAACTATGTAGTAAGTACATATGGGTTTGTTTGCTCATAAGAATTGATGTTACATTTTATTTGGGCAATGAAACAGTTGTCCAGATGTTAAGAAGAGCCCCTGTGTATTGGCTAAGAAGTGAACATCTGATTTGTATTGAGTTGTTTCATCTGCCAACCTCAGTACATATGCTGATATTCATTAGTGAAACAGTTATCAATCTGGCCAAAATTGCCCTGAGTACTGTGTTTTACTTCAGCATATGTTTCTGTAAACCAGTACAATACACTCTGCCCAATCACGGAGAAAGCCATCCCCAGTTACACAATATGATATGCTTGGATTTGCAGTTCTCCAGAATAATCTGCATCCCTCCCCATCCCATTCACCATACACAAAGTCTAAGCGACATTAAACTTTCTCCTAATCACAAGAATAATCAGATAGCAGAAGAATGACTAGTAATTTGGGGGGATTTTTTTAGTTTTCAGGCTAAGAAATCAAGAGGATTTACCATCTTTTAGTACATGTTAAAATCTTCCAATTATTCACGTTAGTCAACTTAGCAAGGTTTTACCTGACCTGTTGAACTTACAAATGACCTTTTAACCATCATAATAACGCTATAATCCTTGCTGCATCTCAAGGCCATAAGATATTTTGTTAGAATATTTCTGGGGAAATGCCTGACAGAGAAGCAAGGATAAAATGGGAAAAGGAAAAATATTTTCTAAAGAACTTTTCAGAGGTGGTTAGCTAACCAGGGCAGGAGAAAAGGTGTACTTAGGAAGAAGATCAATGAGCATTTTACCCTCCATGGAAATAATGTTTTAAGAACATAGTGAAAGCACATGCTGTTCTGGACCTGTGATCTTAGTGCTCAGTGTTCCCTGAAGCTACAAAAACTAAAAAAAGCCTTTTTTCTCATTCTCTATGAAACAGAAATGAAGGTTACAAAGTTTGGGTAACACCTATTTTTCCTTAAAGTCAATTAAGAATACGCTTGATATCTAGTTTTATGAAACTATTAACTAACTTATTTAAAGTAAATTTAAGCTGTTTAATCAATAGCAATACCTGTATTATTTGAAATAATTAGTGGGGTATGTCTGTACACTCACAATGAAGCAAACATTTAGCCACTTAATAAACTGATTATTGTACATTTGAAAATTCTGAAACCCACTGCCTGAATTAGCCAGTTTGATTGTGAACTTAAGAATCACCTAATACCCATTTCAGATTGATTGTGTTGCTACAGCCTTGGGAACCTTCCGCATCCGTCAACATTACCTCTCATTTCTTATTGATGTGATAGCTGAAGGTACAAGGCCCACAAGTGTTGCAGTTGATACTGATAGAAATAGCATCAATGTATTTTTAAACATATGAATATCTTTTGGTTTTCAGTTGTCCATAAAAACCCATGAGACAAAATACAAGAAAATTACAGCAAACTAAATGACCAATGCACATGCATTATTTCTATTTTATGGATTTGTCAAGGCCCTATTAAATGGTTTTTTCCTTCAACTCATTATACCTGATGTGATTAAGTTATGAATAATAAATCAGTGTTACAGGCTCATTGTTTTTGGAAACTTGTCAAGACAGTCTCAACATATTTAAGCTAAATTATATTTTGCATAACATTGAGATGAGCATGCATTCAAAGAAAATAAATTATGGAGAAAATATGTTTCCTCTGCTATTTTCAAATTGGATTATTATAAAGTCTAACTTCTGTTTTTCCTTATATTGCTTAATGAAATGCCTTACTTTTACTGAACTTTTGTATAATTATTTAGGGTCCTCCAGGAGGTGGAGGGCCACCAGGAACACCCATCATGCCTAGTCCAGCAGGTATTGTAATCGAACTAGCCACGTGGGCATTTGATTCTTAGACTAAAAAAATCAAAAAATACAGAAATTGTTATGAAAGTTAGTAGTATTCATTACCTCATTGATGGTTTCACAAGTCAAGTAGAGATAATCAGTAGGAAGAAATAGTGTTTTTAAATAACTATTGTCCAGTTACTGTAAGCATTTAGAAAATTCCTGTTGTATAGGTAACAGATTTAATCAGAATGAAAACGGTATTGATTTTTATGGATTGCCCGGTAATTTATCTGTCTGAAAGTTTGCTTGAGATTGTGGAAAAGATCCAAATTTCACAACTTAAGAAAAACTCTGCCTTAGTAACACATGACACACATAGATCTATTAGGTTTAATAGAGTAAATAAGACCCACCATACCTAGCATCTAAGATAGACGTGGGTGTGCTTAGAATATCATTTACCCTACATGTCTGTAGATATTGGTTAGCTAATGAATCCACTATGTTGTGGGGAAAGTTTTTTAATCTTTTAAACTAAAATACTTCAATATTCCTGGAATCTTTTAAATCTCTCCTTTCTCTGAGACTCTAATACAAACTATTAAAAGTGTTAAGTCTTGAGGACTCTAATAGTAGCACAGCAACTTGTAGCAAGAGCTGTGAAAAGTTCATTACCACTTGACTCTTTAATCCCACAATCCAAGAATCATGTAGAATTATGCTCATTTGTTATAGCCAAGAGTAAAATAATAGACTCAACCTTCGTGCCTAATCCAATTTTAGTAAAATTTTTAACCTATGTTTATGGACTATAATATAGCCATTAAAGTTATTATCAAAGAATTGTTCATGACACAGAAAAATGATTTAATACAGTATGATCACAATGTTATTTTAAAACATTTAACACTGAATTCTAAAAAGTAGGTAACAAAGAAGTAGACTGTCAGTTTTAACTTCTGGGTTATGATAGATGGGAACTTTTTATAGTTAGAAAACTTTTTTATTATGTCGTACTGTTAAATTCCTATGTTCTTAACTGGTTTGTGGAAATCTAAGATATACGAAAGTTTGAAATTAAATAATCACGCAAATAAATATTTTTAAGCTTTGAAAGTTCAGTATAGAAAAAGCATAAATTTGATGATTCAGAACTTTACCTTGCTTTACTAACTCTGGTGTATATTACAAGTTGTCGTGCATCTCTGTTCTCAGAGCATGTTCACTGAAGTGAAACAGACTTCATTGAAGATAGAATTCTATGAATTGAACATCTTGCCCATATTTGCATTATTGTATGGTGAAGTTAAGGTTTAATTTATGAAGGTAGCATGGGATTAATACTTCACTACAGTACTAAAAAAATTTTGGATTAACTTAAACTGTGCAGGTAATAAGTAATCTGATCACCTCTTCCTTTCAAGCTAGAAATTGCCACCAGTTTATCTTACTAGCTTTTCTGCATATTCTATGTACTCACCCTTTATCACAGTTAGTCCTCTAATACGAAGCCCATATCCCCCCAAAAATAGGTGCCCAAATACCTATTTTGTAAAGTTTTTCTGTATGTGTGTATATATATATGTATCAGACATAGTCTAGAAAATACCAAGCTTATTCCCTCAAATTTTTTTCATTTTCAGACAAAATTGTATTTGAAGCATACATTTCTCTTTCTGCATATTTTCAAATATACTCTTCATTTTCCTTTCAAATTAATTACTAAAATTACTAAGTAAAATTAGTAAAGCTAACAAAAGGTGAAAAACCATTCGAAGGTTTCCTATGTTTAAAAAACAATCCAGGCTTTTCTGAAAAACAAGTTTTTATAGGATAGAGTTTATTCCATTAATTGAATCTAAGATAGCAGGTATTTATTGTCCATAATATTCAACATGAGTAAGACACAGGCCCTTTCCTCCTGTCAAGGAATTTATAATCTAGTTTCAAGCAGGAAGGAAAAATAAGACAAAATACTAACTATAATGCAAAGCAGAATTCAGTAGTGGGGGAGCACACTTTCACGTATTGGGGGAAAAAACCTTCAAGGAAGAGCTAGCATTGGCCATGGGCCTTGAATATTGAGAGTATAGTTTCAGTAAAGGGAGAATGGGGTAGAGAACATGCTTGGAGGAAGAAAGAAATATGCAGATGGAAAAGGTTGATTATATGCAGGAATATATGACAGGAGAGATACAGAAGGATATAAAAATAGTTAAGGCCTCAAAAGTGAGGAAGGAGCTTAAACAGATATAGGTCAACCAGAGGTGAACATTTCAACTTTCTCAATAGTATAATCTATTACTCTAGAAGTAAAAAATTATGTTCGGGTTATGGATCATTATTTAAAAACACAGGATAAATGGCATTTAACTGGAGTTCCTGTCATGGCTCAGCGGTACCGAACCTGACTAGTATCCATGAGGACATGGATTCAATCCCTGGCCCCACTCAGAGGGTTAAGGGTTCGGTGTTGCCTTGAGCTGTGGTGTAGGTCGCAGACAGGGCTTGGATCCCGCATTGCCGTGGCCATGGTGTGGGCCTGCAGCTGCAGCTCTGAATCGACCCTGGCAACTTCCTTCCATATGCCACAGGGGTAGCCCTGAAAAAAAAATGGCATCTAACCTACTCTAAAATGATAAATTAATATCTAACAATCACGAAATAAGAGGAAAAGTAATTGCCCATTTTTGCTCTATGGTTTTTGCCATGAGAAAGCAACTGATTTTTGTCTTCAGCCTTGAATCAGTACAAAACATTTGAAACACATTTTTCAAAATAGAGAGGCCCACTACCTTATATTAAAGAAAATTGTATAATTTTAGGATAATATAAAAACATTTTATAATTGATAGTTCCTAAATGTAAAATATAAAACCTTTCACTTTAGGTTGTACGTTATAAATACATATACTCAGAGACTTAATTAGAATTAGCTAATAGACATGAAATACAAAATGTTTTTAATTCTATAAAATGTTACATATATTTATATGGATGTACACTCTAGTTATTTGTTTTATAATGAACCGAGAATAAAATAAGTAAAAAAAATTTTTGTCCAAAGTTGTGCTAATGGAAACTGGCTTTTACGTCAAGCAAGAGAATTTTCTTTCCAGTTATATAGTCTTATTCTAATCTCTTTCTGTGGGAACTAAGCCAGGATATTCTACCAGCTTTTATTAGCTATTAGCTAAATAAACTTTTAAAATTGGTGTATAGGCTGCCTAAGGAAATAATAACTAAAAATCTACTAAATCTGAATTTTAAGAGATTTTTGTTATATTTATTCATATGAATTGCTTAGATAAGTCAAAAGGTATTCATATTTTTTAAAGCAGAAAAAAAATTACTGGAATTTTTTAGATTCTTAAAGTAATATTCCTTTTGACCGGAATTATTCAAGTGATTATCCCTGATATATTGGGTAAATATCCCTAATTTACAGACTCAGAATGATAGTTTCTGGATCAGAGAACAACTTACAGGTATTTGTTTCTGAACTTAAGTAATGACCACTTCAAATACTGCAGCTATTAATATGCTTAAGTGTACAGATAATCTTTGATGATTACTTTGTGATAACTTGGGTGTTGATTGTAATGAAAAATATTAATTCAATAATATTTTGTTTCAGATTCAACCAACTCTGGAGACAACATGTATACTTTAATGAATGCAGTACCTCCGGGACCTAACAGGCCTAATGTAAATATGAATTTTTTTAATTTTTTGGAGTGCATTTGAAGACCCAAATTCTTTAAGTACATTCCTTTTCCTCGGTGCTATTATTATCCAGGATCTTACTGGATATCAAAAAAAAAAATCAAATTCTTTCCATGTTCTGATTGTGTGTGTGTATATGTCTGTGTGTGTGTGTGTGTGTGTGTGTAGTGTATGTAACAAAAGATTTCATATCAATATAACTTAAATGTAAAACTGAACCTAATCAATGATAAAATGTTGGCATATAGCATTATTTTATCTCAATAATTAATACTACGTGAAAGTTTCAGGTAATATGTAACCATTTATGTTAGCCTCATTTTTTGCATCACTAATTTCTTAACATGTTTTTTTTCTGATAAACTTGAAGTTAAATTAGGAAATTGAATATGCTTGTTTTTCTCTAAGTTTTTGACAGCTGGAGTTTAAATATACAACTGAAGCAGTTCTACAGAAAGAATTTGGGTATTCTTAATATAAGATATGGTCATGATTTTTCCAGGAAAGCTTAGAGGAAAGTGACATTTATCTATAATAAAAGACCTACATGTTAACAATAAATAGTCAATAGACAGATAAATATGGATAAAAGCTCAAATTAAAGAAAAATCAGATGTAGGAATTTCAGGAAGTTTCCATTGTGGTGCAACAGAAATAAATCCGACTAGGAACCATGAGGTTGTGAGTTCAATCCCTGGCCTCACTCAGTGGGTTAAGGATCTGGCGTTGCCGTGAACTGTGGTGTAGATCACAGATGCAGCTCAGCATTGCTGTGACTGTGGTGTATGCCAGCAGCTGTAGCTCTGATTAGACTCCTAGCTTGGGAACCTTCATATGCTGTGAATGCAGTCCTAAAAAGCAAAGGAAAAAAAAAAAAGAATTTCAAAAAGTATACCAAAAACTATAGATGAAATAATTATTATAACTGAGCTTCCTAGCAGTGCATATAACATAGGTAACCTTTAAATTGTCCAGTATGATATGGCACTTGAACTCTGGCTAGTCCAGACCAAGATGTGCTGCAAGATGAAACACACCTGGATTTTGAGGACTTAGAATGACAAAAATGCAAAATACCTCATTAAAATTTTATATTGACTATATTTTGAAATGATAATATTGATATAGAAGGTAAATAAAATTATTAACAATTAGCTTACCCTGTTTCTTTTTTACTTTTTAAACATGGCTGCTAATATATCTCAATTTACTCAACTAGTTCACATTAGTATCTTACATACTATTTCTGTTAAGCAGCACTGCCTTCAGTTATCAGTATTCTCTATGTCACCCAATAAATTTCCAGGGAGAAGAACCAGTATAAGAAAACTGTCAGTAATGTCTAAAAGGTGTTTTCACAGAGATTTTTAAAGAATATTGAATATGATAATGAACAATGTTCATTTTAGAAATTCAGCACAAATGTAGCAAAGCTCTTCATACTGCAATTTCTTATCTTAAAACGCGATATTCGAAAGGGAGGGAGTAAGGCAAGAAACCAGGAGCATATGGTACTGAAGACATTTCTGCAGGCAGCTAAACCAGCATCATCCAAGTGTGTTCCATTCTGGTGCTTAAATTTATTATGAAGATAAGAGCGTCAAGAAAAGTAGAAGAAGAACATGTCACTTTTTCAAACGTCATTCATTTCAGTCAGAGGTAGTGAAAGCAAATGCCTGCTAGGAGCTGGGACTGTAGCATTACATGCTTTAGATAGAAAATCTACAGTCTTAGTGTCATGTAAAGCACAGCAGAAGCACATAAAAAGGCCGAACTGAGGTTCACAGGCTATTGACCTCAGTGGCACCAGCTTCTCTGCCCAGATCTAAACTATGCTCTTGACAAAACTAAAAAATAACAGTAAGTTCAAAGCTAAGTTCTCTGACCTCTCATTAGAGGTAACCATATTCCGAATTATTCACGGGAGAAAAAAAAAATCTACACATGTGCTTTTAAGCAGCAAAATTGGCTTTATGCTGGGAAAATGTATAAGCATGTGGTTTGTGTGATCACAGTGATGGAAAGCCATCTAATTTCCACACAAATTCGGTGGTATACAGGGTGTCTGCTGAGGGCAGTTTTTCCTCAAAAAGCCTATATGATAGTCATCACCACCACCTCATCTACACACATAAATACAAATACATGTAATACCACCTTCAATATTTCATACCCTACGACATGAGAGAAATGGTTTGGGCATGAGATATTTTAAGAACAAGTGTTTTCAGTAGGCTATCTTCACTGTAAACGTAAAATAATTATAGACAGCTTATCTTTAAAATGGGGTCCAGGTTTCGTTAGAAATATTCCAAAGAGTTGAGGGAAAAACTTGAGTGGGCAGCTCTTGGACATCACCTCTACCACAGCACATCTGTTCATATCTGTTTTGTACCAGGCTTCTAATGTAAGGTTTCACTCAAAAATATCACTGCTTTTAAAAATGTTAAAGATAACTGCTATTGAATGTCTAATTGTCTTTGAACTGACATAGAAGTCATTGGACTGCCAAGAAGACTTAGCTATATTCAGCTATCCCCAAGGAGCTAAATGTATTTAACCTTCAAGTTGAAATTATTATGTCCATTTGGATAAAGATGGAGTGTCTGCTAAGAAAAATGTTAATGTTGGTGTATAATGTTCAGTTATTCTTATTAATAAGCCAGTATCTTAATCAGCTTCTTCAGAACTACCTCTGGTTTATAATACCAAAATTTGTCAATAGCCTAGAAAAGAATGCTTATCTTCCCATTTGCACAGGATTATGTTGCTTTCTAGTCAAGGAAATCTGAAGAAGGAAAAATTGGGTATGAGTAAAGATTAGCCTGAAGATCCAGAACACAGAGAAATGGAATGAATGAAGGACAAGAGTCCAGTTAGAGAATCTAGAAGGCTGGGGAAAATCTAGGAAATAATATCCTTAACTTGAAAATGAAAGTAACTTGTAGAAGTGTCTTACAGTGTTAAAGATAGATATAGCAACACTGAGATAAACAATTGTTTTCAATGCCATCACAGTCATTTTCTCCATTTTTTAAATAGTTTCCAATGGGCCCTGGGTCAGATGGTCCCATGGGTGGATTAGGAGGAATGGAGTCACATCACATGAATGGCTCATTAGGTAAGGATATTAAATTTGATCTTCAGAAATGAACTCAAAACAAAACCCTAATTCTGCATAGAGGACTTTCTGATTGGCAGAGTTCTTCTGTACATAGGAACTCATTTTGAAATGCTTCCATTTTTACCTACAACTGATCATTTAATCCACAGTATATTTGCTACAATGGCAAAAGATTAGAAAATTAGATAAATGACAGTTGTTCTCATCTAGCTCATATAACCTATGAAACCTGAGCATTTTATGGTAAAAGGAGACACTACTGCTTTGGGTACTGTGAGGACTGTGGTACCTTCCCCCCCAGGTTTCTCTCCCAAGGTCCAGAGACACAGTCTCAGAGGAACTTCAGTTCCCTCCAAGATTTTGACTTCATTTCTGTATGTTAATGTTTGTCTCTTTTTAAAAATAAAATTGGTAATCACAGTCTGGAAAACCTGAATGGTTCTCTTAAGAGAGAACACTGCCCGCATTGTCTGTGTTGGTAATAAAGCCTATTTCAAGTCGTGGGAATAATGGCCATAAACATACTTCATAAATGATTATTTTCTTACCAAATGCATCCAAGTATGCTCAAGGGAAACAAAAAGTTTCCCAATACTGAGAACTAGAGACAAGTCATACACGATTGACCTGGTCACACACAGTATGCTGTATATATAGGCAGGCCAAATGAAAAGGCAGAAAGAAAGATATTTATGTGTGTGCTTATCATCATCATTTCACATCATAAGCTTACTTTACAAGTGTGGTTTGAAGTTTGTGATCAATTTTTTTTATCACATCTTTTACCTGTTACCATTTTTTTTTTTTTTTACCTAAATTGGAGAAACTATGCCCATGAGTCACTCAGGTGATACACAGACTTTACAACCCCACCCTAGATCAGGAAATGCTATCCTCTGATACTTGGAAAAACAGTATTATATTAATAGTAGTAGTAGTATATTATACATGGCTAAAGAGCTATTACAAAACTTTGAGACACATTTGTGCTTTTAAGGATCCATGCTTCTTTTGCCTAGATTTAAGAATATTAATCTGCACTATCCAATTATGGAAGCTACTAGTTATGTGTGACTATTTAATTTTAAATTAATGTAAAATTCACTTCCTCTGTTGGCACTGCCACATATCAAATGCATGTAGTCACATGTGCTAATGGCTGTCATAATGGACAGGGCAAAGAACTATTTCCATCATCACACAAAGTTCTACTGGACAGCACCATTCTAGAATTTCACTTTCTAATTTATTATCAAGTAATTCACTTCTAATCTTTTGACTTGTAAAATCATTCACAAAAAGATGACATTTGGTCATGGAACATTCTCAGTTATATTATTCACTAGAATAGAATTTGAAGAATAATTTTACATATACTTGTCATCTATAATGAGTATTATTGTGTATATTTATATATACATAACTGCATTCAGTATTTAGCCATTTATTATGCCTATTTATAAATTAATTGGGTTAATAAGCCCTTGTTATTTTAACTTTCAACTGAATGCTGTACTATTAAAATATTGTGATATTTTCATGCCTGGAAAACTTTAAATAGTTAAAACTAAAATCGTGGCAAGGATCTGATTACTGTTCTTTTTACCTAAGTTATAATTTCCATTTCTTAAGTAAGAAATTAGTATTGATTGCCCATTTTTTCTAAGAATTAAAATAAAACTAAAACATTGTATTTTGAAGACTATTAATTTTGATGGATTGCCATGAATATTATCATTGCCAGATTTTTAACATTATTAAGAATACTTTGATTTTGGTTATTATAGTAAATATGATTCAGAACATTTTCAGATATTGTTGCCAGTGTCCACTTTATATTTTATCAGGTTTACAAAAACACCATTTTAGAGAACAGACATATCTCTTTTGCTCTCTATTTACATATCTATAAATATATGTACGTATTTGTATCAGTATACACATTTTTGAATTGTGTATGATATATATATCTAGTCATTCACTTTCGGGAATTGATGGCAGCAAGAATTTTTCATTCTGCTTTTACCAAAAAAAGTAGGTGATTGGGAACTAGATGTGCAACTCTTCCTTGCATTTGCCATCACATAATGCTTACTTACTACTCAGTGTAAGAGCAAAGTAATTTTTTCAGGTTCAAACATCCAGGAGATATACATGGAAAATACATACAGTGTATTGCATGATCGCATTTTGTTTTTATTAAAGGAGTACTTAGTAAAAAATGGACTCATTACCTAATCAAGGCTTGCTTTCCACATTTTGTTTTAGGCTCAGGAGACATGGACAGTATTTCCAAGGTGAGTATTCTGTATTGGTTTTTTATCTGTGTTTTGTTCCACAAGGAACTCTTATAGATTATTAGAGTAATGCCATGAATTTTGTTCTTGAACAACAGTTTGAAAGTAGAAGGTCAGATATAATTAAGTGGAAGTTTGAAATATGAATGCATATAATCTGTGGGAAAGGGTAAAATCCATCTTTTAGGAATATTTCAGGAGTTCCCACTGTGGTGCAATGGGTTAAAAATCTGACTGCTGGAGTTCCCGCTGTGGCTCAGTGGTTAATGAATCCGACTAGCAACCATGAGGTTGCAGGTTCGATCCCTGGCCTCGCTCAGTGGGTTAAGGATCCAGCAATGCCGTGAGCTGTGGTGTAGGTCGCAGACACGGCTCGGATCCCATGTTGCTGTGGCTCTGGCGTAGGCCGGCAGCTACAATTCTGATTTAGACCCCTAGCCTGGGAGCCTCCATATGCTGCGGGTGCGGCCCTAGAAAAGACAAACAGACAGAAAAAAAAAAAAAAAAAAAAAAAGAATCTGACTGCAGCAGCTGAAGTTGCCACAGAGGCACTATTCAATCCCTGACCCAGCACAGTGGATTAAAGGATCCTGCGTTGCCTCAGCTGTGGCATGGGTTGCAGCTGTGGCTTCGATTCAGTCCTTGGCCCATGAACTTCCATAATGCCGTGGGTACAGCCATTTAAAAAAAAAAAAAAGTTTCAAAACATGCTAAGATTCATTTAAAGCATTACTACACATGATTAATTTATGATTCAAGTAAATAATCCATTTAATCACATTACAGTGTTACACATTTGTAAAACAGACTACCATAGTTTAGATAATCTTTTGAAAATGTAAACAAGTCTAGAACAACATGAAAACGGCCAAGTTTGAAAAAGTGGTTATTATATGTTGTAAAGGCATTCCATTTATACATCTCCTTTTTCTTTCAAACCATTATCAGGCAATGCTGATGTCGTCAATCATTATTACAGTTCCACAAAATAGAGTAAGAAAGTAAGGGAATTTTTTTTTTATGGCTGCGCCTGTGGCATAAGGAAATTCTCATGCCAGGAGTCGAATTGGAGCTGCAGCTAAGGCTTATGCCACAGCAACACTGTACCCTTAACGCACTGAGCTAGGCCAGGGATCAATCCCACATGCTCACAAAGACAACACTGGGTCCTTAACCCGCTGAGCCATAATGGGAACTCCTAGAGGAAAACTGTGTTAATACAAGTAGGAAAGTAAGCCTTCCAATAGTATATGTCAGTGTTTGTCTTCCTTCAGTGTGTTGAGTATTTAAAATTAGTCCTTTGCTAAGGTGCCTGTTTTTTTTTTTTTTTTTTTTTTTTTTTGAAGAATACCTAAATTCTTTTTAGGTCATGATAAATTTTAAATAGTTCTCTGTGGTTCAAATATATATTTAGAATGGCTGATAAGAACTAATTATAACTACCACTAGAATGACTCTTCTGGAAGCCTATTTTATATCAATAAATACAGAAATTCATTAAAGATGACTTCATTTTTAATTCCACTTTGAATTATATTCATGTATAATAAAGTAAAATTCCTGATGCCAGGGAAAATAAAACTGAGCTACAGAAACTTTTAGATTAAGACTTAAAAGCGGCGGCGAGGGGAGTTTAATTGGCATCCTGACATGGTATCTGCATGCCTCACAGTTGTACATTCACTTTGAATGTCTGTGTTTAGGAACAATCAGAAAGGTCTTTTTCTTTTCTAAAAATAGGTAAGTATATATAATGGGCACTATCTTACCTCTGTGAGAAATGCTATGAGGTAAGCCCTCACAATGCTTGCTTTCAAAATAAGATTAATTCTAAAATTCCATTGGAACGTTCTTTCTGGGAAGCACCTTTACAAATCAGATAACCATGATTGTATTGGCTCTCTTAGGTATCTAAAAATTGGTATTAGCTGAATTGTGCACTGTGGTCATAATAAAATATCTCAAGTTATATTTGAGAGCCATATTCTAATATCTAAAGATAATTCTTCATTACACAAAGGTGGGAGCACCTAGGTTGCTTAAAGCCATCTTCCCCAAATTTCCACTAACAACCCATAACCTTGTACATTACATAGATGTAAACAGAATTCTACATGTGACTGTACTTTGTAATTTATAAAGCACTTTTACAAACTTAAAGGGTCATAATGACGGATTAAATACCATCTTCTAATCTACTCTCATGTCAGATCTGTTGCCGTTCCTTTTGTGTTTATTTTCATATTGCTCTTTCCAGAAACAAATTTTCCCACCACACTGTACCCACTGCTGATAACATTCTCTTGCCTACTGATGTATTGCTCATTCTTTAAGTATTAATTGATCACCCATGGTGTATTTCTGTGTATTGGGTATTGCCTTGTCCACTATGGGGAAATGCAAAAGACTTCTTTAAATACAGACAGTCTGTGGCCCTCAAATGGTTTACACTCAGGCAGGAATTCATTCAGTTAATATTAATGTGCCAAGGCATTATTCTGGGCTATGAAAATCCAAAGATAGACAAGATATGGCTCTGCCCTCAAGAACCTCAGTATAACTAAGGAGAGCAAACATATATAGTTAGGCAAAACTTTTACAAAGCAAAGTTTGAATGATTTCTATTAACATAGTATATTATCCCCAAGGAATAACCATGCCAGTACTATAAATGACTAGTTGCATCCACCTTCAGATGGGCTCCTAGGCATCTCATTTCAGCACTGCCCCCATTGGCTTCAGGCTCTAAGCAGGCTGTCTGGGTGATGGTACCACTATAGTCTGTCACATCCCTGCTGCACTATAGTCACTTTATCTGTAATCAGCAGCTTCAAGCATACACCAGTGTACTCCACTCCCAATTATTTTTTCCCTCCCTCTTTCCACTTATAGACTCGTCATTAAGTCTTTTACTCCAAGCTAGCCACGTTTTTCCCCACCTTCCCATCTTCTTCCTTTTCCAACAGCTATCTCAAGAAACTCTTCCTCCTTTTTCCTTTTCTTGGGTTCATTCCTTTCCATCCTATTCCTTCTTCTAGTCATTCTTGTTCATGAATCAAAAGATTATCTTGACCATCACTGGTTGGCAGTTTTGTTCAAAATCCCTCTTGGGTCTCTGGCTGTAGGTATCTTCATAATTCTCCAATTAAATCTGTATTTTGTCAAGTATCAGTAGTATGGTTTTTTTTTTTAATTTCTTACTCCATATTTAGAAATTGTGTGATAGCACTGCTTCAAGGCTTTCTCTACTTTTTATTTGTATCCATTTTATATGTAAGGTAAATAAAGAACACTGAATTAAGAATCAGAAAGCCTGGTTTTACTACTTACAAGTTGTGGCAACGCATTACTTGATTTCACTTGGGCTCAGTTTCCTTTGTCATTAAATAGACCCCAAAGTTCCTTCTCTACCTACTTCATAAAATTACTGAGAATCAAGTGTGAACATAGCTAAGGGCTATGAAGCGCTATACAGATATGGAGTATCATCCTCCTCATTATACTGTCTTCTGTGGGCAAGGCTACGAACTCACACTGCCAACTGCGTTTTGACAGCACTTTTTCAGTGGCAAAGTGAACTCAAAGCTCCTAATGATATTTAAATTATTTCTTGCTCAGTTGAGTACTTTCTCATCAAACTCATATGCCTCTTTCTCAAACATGCAGGATTCATTTTTAATTTAAAAGTCTTTTTGTTAAAAAAAAATGTAAAATTCTTTTCATCCCTCCTGCAACTGAGAAGTCATTCATTTAATCAGCGGTACAAAAATATTTTCCCTTGGAGTGATTTTAGGGGTTGGGGCTGGAAAGGAGCATATGACTTACCTTCCTCTTAGAAGGAAATCACCTAAATAAATTCTGCCGTTCACATTAAGCTACTGAACACTTCTATTTTTGAGTTTGAAAACAACTATATCAGAGAAGGCAAAAATCTGATCATGTCATGCTTAATAAATTATCAAAGGAGTCTTTTCAACCTGGAGCTTTCTGAGCTCAAGAATGACAGTTCCAGTTAAAGATCTCACACCATTTACAAGGGAACTAGTCTCCAGCTATAGATCTCTGCCATCATTGCAGGTGTGTAGCCTGTGGTCTAGCTCACCTGTACCCCCTGGAGAACCAGGACTGGCAGTCTGGTCTTTGAGAGGGTGGCAGAGTCCACAAAACTTGTTATTGGCAGCCTGTGAGAAATCAATTCAAAGATTTTAGAATAATGTCAATGACTTTATTCCAATTATAAGCAGAGCCAAAATGTCTACATGTGTTCACTTTTCTAACAGAAGCTTGAAAACGCTTGGAACAATTTCTGGGGAGAGGTGGAAGAAGGGACATTAACTTACTAATTAAGAGATAATATGAAAGAATACCTGCAAAATAAAATTAGAGAACTGAGAGCTTAAAAGAATTAAATGTGTTAACCAGAACAAAGTGTGAGTGTGCATATGTATGCTTAAAAATAACATTCATATGATGTCATAGCTTAAGGGAAAAACATTCCCATGAGTGAAAATGTAATAAAACCCCTTAAAAATGGGTCAGTATAATCTTAACTATACTTCTTCAAGCTCAGTTCTTATACTATAATAATTTAAGTAGTAGAGAAGAAGTACACATCAACTAAGGTATGAAATGCCTCATTATGTAGCTAAAAGTAATCTTTATTTGTATTCTTTTGTGCTCCCTACCCTCTATGAGCTCAAGAAATTGGAGTGCCTTTTTGTGCATTATATTCCTGCCTTGATGATGAAATCTGCTAGAGACACACAATCATAGCTACAGTTAAATGCAACATACAGACAATTCATTGCTACCCACCCTCATAACCTACTCCAGGCTGGTGTTCGGAACCACTGCCCTAGCTGTTCCTCAGATACCTATACTATCTTTGGCTCTTATCTTCCTTGGGTCACCCAGTGCCCATGCACAGCACAATTTCCTTAAGACTCCCCACGGAGCAACCTTTTGTTGTTTTCACAACATTTTGCAGCAATCACTTCAGATCTTAAAAAAAAAAAAAAAATGTCCTGGAGCTTCTATTGTGGCTCAGAGGGTTAAGGACCCAGTGTTGTCTCTGAGAATGTAGGTTAAATCTCTGGCTTTGTTCATTGGGGTTATTAGATCCAGATTATTACAATAACATATGGAAAGGATCAACAATGTCTTAACTGTATAGCACAGGGAACTATATTCAATACACACATACATACATACACACACACACACATATATATACACATATATACATATATATATACCATGTAATACTACTCAGTCATACGAAAGAATGAAATAATGTCATTCTCAGTAACATGGATGGACCTAGAGATTATCATACTAAATGAATAATTTAAGTAAGTCAGAAAGAGAAAGACAAATACCATATCATTTATAGGTAGAGTCTATACATAGGACACAAAGGAACCCATCTATGAAACAGACTCACACACAAGGAGAACACAGAGTTGTGACTGCTGGCTGGTGGGGGCAGTGAGGGTGAAGAGGGATGCACGGGAATTGGGGTTAGTAGATCCAGATTATTACAATAACATATGGAAAGGATCAACAAGGTCTTAACTGTATAGCACAGGGAACTATATTCAATATCCTGTAATAAACCATAGTGGAAAAGAATATATATATTCTTTATATATATATATATATATATATATATATAGGTATAACTGAATCACTTTGCTGTATAGGAATTAACACAACATTGTAAATCAACTGTACCTCAATAAATTTTGAAAAGCACAGTTGATAGCTTTATTAATGAGTTATAGTTTAGTTAATTGTACTTAATTTTTTTTCATAAAATCAAGTTACTCATGTTCATTTCAAAGTATAGTTACCTTTCTCTATACTTGGGAAGCTAACATTTTCCGAGAAAAAATAAAAAAAAAAAATAGAATCCTCTTTATGCCATTAAACTGTGGTTCCCTAGCCGTGGGGTTCACTGGCAAATGGAGCTCCTGTGGACTTCAGAGGATCCTTGTTCTCAGATCCTCCTTGTGGGGTGCACAGCAGGACAAGAGACAAGCTCTATTTCTACCAGCTCATCTATCCGTCTCTGCTTTACAGTTTAACCATATTTTTAAAAGGCACATATTCTTCAGGGGATAACTCATTCATGAAATTTTCATTTTTATGACATAACTTGGTTTAAGTCAGAAGCCTCAGAGCAATTTTCTTTTAAAAAAAATCTAAAAACTTATTCAGAAACAGAATATAAAATGGCAGTGGCTTAGGAAAAAAATCTAAAACCGGTCTTCCATTTGAAATAACAAGTAAAAGTTTTTAACCTTGAAGTTTATTTTTACAAGTAAAAGCCCCTCAGTCACAGTTGCAATCCTGTGTGAACATGCCACTAGCATTCTGTATTTCCTGTGGATGTGGAGTGTCAGATGACCTCACATGCCTAAAATCCAACAGTAATAGTTAGACCAGAAAATTTAAGTAGGATTTAAAGAACATACTGCTATCTTAGTGTTTGACTAAACTGCTACTATCAGCCATTTTATCTTAAAAATTTCAAGGAGTTGCCTGGTGGCTCAGTGGGTTAAGTATTCAGTATTGTCACTGCTGTGGCTCAGGTCACTGCTGTGTCACAAGTTCAATCCCTGGTGTAGGAGCTTGAGCATTTTGCAGGTGCGGTCAAGAAGTTTTTGTCTTTGTTTTCTCAAGAAAATCTACTCAAACAAATGGTAGCACCCCACTTCTGAGCCTTCTTTTCCTCTATAACTACGTACTGAATTAGCCATGTCCTAAGGTATTTCTCTTGTTCTGAAATATAGGTATCTCTTTTCCTTTTTTCCTTATGATTCATGTAAATACAATGGTCGAAGTGGTGTTACTATGTAAACTGTGTGTAGAATTAAAGGTAAATGCTTATTAAAATAGTGGCCTTTCAAAGTTTGATTAGTAAAATGCCCAGGGAAGTTATTGTCCCATCACACCCTTCATCATGCCCCGGCTGGGAATGTTTCTTAAACTCTCCAGAGTCTAGGAACTCTACAAACCAAAGGTGAGAAATTGAATAAATATTGATTCTGAGACCAAGAAAAAGAGTCATGAGGAGTTATTTGGAGTTTTCTGTTTTTTCATTTTCATTTGGAAAAGCATGATTACTTGTCAAAGTGCAAAGAATGAACTAGAATACCTGGTAGACGTCTGAGATTGAAATTCTGTCTGCTTTGTCCTCAGAAATGAGGCTGTAGATTCCATGTTTGAAACAGTACAGTGCAAAAGGGAAATAAACATCTTCAAAATGCTTTGTTTTCTGAATCTTGTTTACAGAATTCTCCCAATAATATGAGCCTGAGTAATCAACCGGGCACCCCGAGGGATGATGGCGAAATGGGGGGAAATTTCTTAAATCCTTTTCAGAGTGAGAGTGTAAGTATTCCTTTGACTACATTATTATATCCAGATTTTATTTCTGAAGCTCTCCTTTAGAATAAACACATAAAGCCATTATGACTGTTAAGCTAAATAGAGTTCAATAGGTTGGTCTTTTAAAACTTCGAAAATTAAGTGGCATTTCTTTGAAAACATTTTAAAAAATAAAAATTTTACTATGTACATATTTATCAAGACAAAAACTATAATACTGGTTTTCCTGGAGAGAACATCCACTGTAAAGAAACATACTAGAAACAGTTGGCATATTTGATAGCTTTTATACATTTTCACATTACTGAAATGTCTTGGATCACTGCAAAACCACATCTATTCTCAGCACTGTCTTTAAGACTCTGAAAATTATCTCTAAGATACCTATACGTCACACACTAGACTTTTCCTGCCTGTTATATTATTTACATTTAACCCGAACTGGATACCCTAGTCATCTTTCAAGGGTGATTGTAATATTAAGAGAAAGACAGTATCATTTCCTGTCTCCATAGAACTGTGGACCGGATCCAGCCAAGAAGCAATATAATTCATTCACTCATTTTCTGAGCACTTAGCACAGGATAAAGCCATGTGCTAGGCATTAGAGGGACCAAATGAACCATATGACATCCTTTTGCAAGGGCTTATTGAGTCATAACTAATATTTCACATTAGAAGCATCACTAGAATTTTTTTAAATATCATTTCCCAGAACCCTCTCTAGACCCAGTGAGTGAGAGTTTCCTGGAGTGGGGCTGGGCGTACTCACATGTGAAAAAGCTTCATCAGTGATGCTGATGGACATTCTCTGCTAAGAACCACTCAGCTGGAATAAAAGGCTTCAAAACCCAAACTAGTTTCATATTAATAGGATCAGTACCTCCAAAAGATGTATTGCTCTCATTCAAATTTATTATGGAAGATCTACCAAACTATAAAGAGAATCAGAAGAGAAAACTACCTTCGCTTTGCCCTAACAGCCTTTACCAGAGACGATACCATCACAGTCAGTGGCTAGTAACGTATGCAGAGAATGGCTGCCTCCCCAGATGGAGCCCAAGATGGACTGTTCTGTGGGTTCTTTTACTTCTCAGTATTGACCTAGCATGGGACAAGACTTCCCCTGCTTTTAGACTTTACTTCTGTTAAAGCTAGACATAAAATTATGCTGATCTTTAGTTTGTCTTTTATTTGCATGATACATATGGTTAGTAAGGACAAAGAAGGTATACATAAACATTTGTTTAAAAAAAAAAATCAGGAGTTCCCGTCGTGGCTCAGTGGTTAATGAATCCCACTGGGAATCATGAGGTTGCGGGTTCAATCCCTGGCCTCGCTCAGTGGGTTAAGGCTCCAGTGTTGCCATGAGCTGTGGTGTAGGTCGCAAATGCGGCTCAGATCTGGTGTTGCTGTGGCTGTGGTGTAGGCTGGCGTCTACAGCTCCAATTAGACCCCTAGCCTGGGAACCTCTATATGCCACGGGAGTGGCCATATAAAAGGCAAAAAGACAAATAAAATAAAATAAATCAAAAGACTAGCCCATCAGTGATGAAGAAATAGAAAAATGTGAGAAACTATGTTGTTTTTCATAGTGCTTAGAATTACAAGATTTTTAGAGCCGGGTCCTTTCACTAGTTTGCTTCAAGATTGTGGACAAATTAGTCAAATTAATTAATGTTCGCTTTATAGACATTAATTTCATCTTATGCTAATTCTTCCAGCAATAAAATGGTGTAATTCAGTGAGGTATATGATAATTAATTCAGTTCAATTCAACGTTTATTGAGCCTGCTCTATGCAAAGCAGTAGGTTAAGAATGGAGTATTCTGAAATACATATAACACATCCCAATCTCAAAAAATGCAATTTGATGGTAAGAACATATTTACGCAACAATTAAACCATATGTCAGATTAAAAAGTGCTATAATAGATGTAAACCTGGTATTTTAAGAGCACCAAGGAAATAATTTTGTATTGGAAAATACAACTATTTAAAAGTCCCACATGACTTTAACTTTAGGGCAGGAACAAGGAGAACTCTCCCCACTTCCTTCCTTGATTTGTCCTTGGTGACTGCCACCTTGCTTGTCAGAGAGGGGAGCTGCTTCAGAATGGGCAACAGAAAGCTCTTTATGGGGATCAGAGAATCAGAGTGGACCTTAATACTACTGTGTGCAGAATAAACACCAGCCTCACCCTTTCACCCCAATGGACTATGCACATGCTGAATAGCAGGTCCTTTTGTGACTGTATGCGTAGACCAGATGGCCACTCCTGGTCCAGCCTCGCTACCCTTAAAGCCATAGAGCAGGTAAAATGCCATACTGCTGTGCAGAGTTACCAGAAAACCAAAGCTCCCTCGTCTTCCCCCCTTCCTCTCTCCTGTCCCCACTAGAAAGTCCCCTCAGGAGAAATACTGGGATGGTGGTTGAGAAATTGCACCACCACTTGAAGGGGAATCTGGCCTTGGAAGCAGGTCCACACTAGCTGCTCCATTCTTCTATCTCCGAGCTATGACTAACAGTCTTATCTGTGTCTTCCTCTATCACATCCACACGTTTTTGTTTGCACTTTTTTAAAAGATGGACTAACGAGAAGAGAGAGAAGGTGGCAGAAGAGATTCACTGCTGACACGTGTAGTAAGGCCGTCAGGAAGTAAAGAGGTTAGCTATCTCCACTGCTAGCTTTACTGTCACCAAGGAAAAGTAGAACCATGTAATGAATTCAAAAAGATAAGATTTCTAATGACTAAACATCCAAATCAAATTCTAGTGGTTTTTCATGCACCTAAGTCTGAAAAGCACAGATTTTTGAGCAGTCTGCTTTTGGGGGATTTGTCAATCTTTATCTTGAAATTGAACCATAGAAGAGGCTTAGGATAGGAGCAAACATCTATTTACTGATTGTTATGTACAGACACTATCCCAGTCAATCCACACATGCTACTTAATGTACTTAATATAGCAACAAATGTCCCAAAGGCAGAAACCAGGCAATGCCAACATGCCTTATACAGAAAAACATGAACCAAAAAAATGTTTCACATTCAGCCTTTTTTTTTTTGATGGAAAGCAAGGCCTTTAAGAAACAAAGATGCCCCCTAGTGTTCAAACTCTAAAAAATGTTTGGTTTTGAAAATACAGAATACAAAAAGGCTTACTTAGTTCAAAAATTTGTGCTTCATGCCTCAAGTAAAGCAGTTAGTCTTATTTCTTGAATTAATTTAGCAGAGTATTTTCTCCATGGCGCTCAGCTGTAATCAACTGAGCAGACAAGATATTAAAGTCATGGCATCAAATAGGATTTATAAACAAGGTGTTTGATCATTTTCTATTACCCTTACTGCCTTTTGTCATATTCTGTTATTATAAAGAAATCACATATGCCCAATTTTTTTTATAGTCACATATGGACTAGATCTATTTCACTTTAGTTTGGCTCAGAGTACCTGTACTATCACCTCTCATTAAGACAATAAAATATTACATAAATGTTTAGAAACAGAAATGCAGTATAAGATCTGAAGTGTTCTTGAAATATATCAACAGAAATGTTATGCATGTTGCTCAAAGACTTAGTATTTCTGATGGAATCCATGGGACATGAACTGGGTAGAATAAATTCTCTAGTTCACCAAAACATGCCCTTTCAAAGTATGTTTTACATTAAAAGGTAAAACAAATTAGTGTACATGTTTAGAATTATACCATTAGGTTTTCCTTTTTGTGTGTGTGCTAAGCCAAACACTGACACTGTCAATAGCTTTTAAAGCCACTTTACCATCTGATGGAGGAGAACCAGACCCACAGAATAGTTTGGAAGCAGCGCAACCTGACATACCAGGATTCTGGCACAAACATGTATATTTATGTAACATACATGTCATCATACAATAGAAACATCGCAGTGTGGTCTCAGGACCGTACACCATGAATGTTTTATGTCTAAATATGATACCCCATTTAACACCTACTCTTCCATTATTTCTGGAAAACCATAAGCCACTTCTCCTCTACTTGAATAGCAATAGCAATATTCCTTTGTGCTTGCACATTCTGCGCGTTTCCCAGAATTCTGTGATTTCCCTGAGTTAAAGCAGTTTCAAGAAAGGCAGCAGCAGACAAGCTGTTTCCGGCCTGAGCAGTGCATATGGCCCCTCACTTGTAAAGACAGTCATGCAGGCGTGCAGTCTGTTTTACTGTACCAGATACACTTTGAGCATCGTTTTGCCATTACCTGTAGTATTAAAAAATTTAATTCTATTAAATTATTGTTCATTTTTCTGAGTTGTATTGTATGCTGCCATCCGTTCTGACTGCTCTGGCCCTGACTTCCTTGTCGTACCCTATTTTTCCACTCAGATTCCTCCCTGAACAAGCCTAACTCTCTTTAACTTCCCAGTGTATCTGTAACAAGTTCTCATTATTCTGTAAGCTTCACTTAAGACACCTGAATTACCACAGGTTTGCAGTCTTAACAATGGCCAGTGTTAAAAGATGGGAGCCACCAATAGACATGCTTGGGAGCAGAGAATGTGCAGTTAGGTTTGCATATATGCATAATTAGAATGAAGGCTATAATATATTCTTAAGTATATTCCCTAATGTTTCATGATATATGAATGAACTGGAATAATCCTTATAAATCCTTATAAAAAAGGATTCAGACATTTTTTAAATCCCGTTATTCAGAATGAGATGGTCTCTAGAATTAATTATGACTTATCCAGAAATTTTTTTCCAACATAACCTTTGAAGTCCTTTCAGAAAAATTTTTAAAACCTGTGGCTCTTTTTAGATAGGCACAATACACCCGGGAAAACTTTGTCTTAAAATAAGCATTGATGATCTAGCTGTGCTATTTAAAATGAAATACACCAGAAAGTGAAGAAACATTTAAATCAATTCTTCGTTAGTGAAAAAATTAAATACATTAAAATTTTCAGTTCCTAAATTACACTAGCTGCATTTTAAGACCTCAGTAGCCACGTGTGGCTAATGGCTGTTGTCCTGGACAGCACAGGAGAGCACACATCCTTCACCACAGAGGGTTCTAGGCAGCACGGATTGTTCACCAATTCTTACAGTAACTATCAGTAGCCAGAGAATCATCGATTAAATTTTCCTATGCCCGTTTTGCCATATTCTCTAACTTTTTTCTACTTTTAATAAAACCTGGGTATCCATTTATCTTCTTGTAGTTAGTTTGGCCCCTACAAGTCAAATCCCAAAATATAATTGTTTAGTCAACCATCAGTTTTGGACATTATCTACAAACAGTTGTGGAGGGCTCATGGCCGCGTGCGGTCATTATCTGTAGGGGGGATTTGTGTGCCATCTCCTGATAAGCTGGGGGAAGATCCCCCTCCTAGAACAGGGCCAGGGTGGGCTCCACCTCATTAGTCCTTGTCTATGATTGTTTGGTGTTTTTGGTTTGGTTTTGCTCTGCTTTTTTTGCTACCACTATCAAGGATAAAAGAGGAGACGTTTTTCTATCAAACTGAAACCTGTCTCCTCTCTGGCATTCTCCCTGTTTGATTACCCTCCTCACTGTAATCCGACATGGAGGATCAGCAATGTATATAATTGAGCTTTCCTATCCCAAAAGGTAATTTGAGGTTATTAAGTGATTAACAAGTAGATTTTTCTTTGATTTGACCTCCCCCTAGGGTCCACGGAACCCATTTTCAGGCCTAGTCATCTACTTTTACACAGGATCAATGTGGGTATTTTGTTTTGAGCCCTAGATTAAACTCTAATGACTCCTGGTCCAGACTTCTGCCAGGAGAGCCACACTCACCCTGTTCTCTTACTTGGGAAATCCTGCTTTCTCCCTATTAATAAATCCACCCTTATGCAACACACAACTTAATGCTTCATTTCTGGTTTCTGCAGTACCTCAGCTCATTTGGAATTCACTTCATTCTGTGCCATCTGCTCCCTTTTTTCAAGTTCATACTCCCCTTCCCAGGGTCATGCTGTTCCTGTTTGAGACCCAACAGACTGGGATCAAACCCTCTGACTTTATCTGCCTCTTTCTCTTCAGCACAAATATTATTACCATGTTAAAAAGAATTCCTTCTTGCCCTGTCCTCTCAGGGTTTTAATAAAACATTTAAGGAGTTCCCTTCGTGGCTCAGTGGTTGAAGAACCCAACCAGGATCCATGAGGATGTGGGTTCAATCCCTGGCCTCACTCAGGGGGTTAAGGATCCGGTGTTGCTGTGGCTGTGGTGCAGATTGCAGACACAGCTCAGATTTGGTGTTGCTATGGCTGTGGTGCAGGCTGGCAGCTGCAGCTCCTATTTGACCCCTAGCCTGGGAAATTCCATATGCTGTGGGTGTGGTCCTAAAAAAAATTAATAAAAAAGTAAAATTTTTAAATATGTAAGTGCTCATAAATCTAAAACCCAGCAGAAACTGAGACAACATTGTAAATCAACCATACCTCATCCCAAGACCGTTTCCATTTGGAAATAGATGCTCCTCCTCCCATCACAGATGATTTAGAGTACACTGTCCAAGACGGTGATATGTAAATAAATTAAAACTAAGTAACATTAAAAGTTTAGTTCCTCAGTAGCACTAGCCACATATCTTGTGCTTCAATTGCCACCTGTGGCTGGTGGCCTTCATGCTGGACAGCACAGATAGTAAAACACATCCGCTGTTGAAGTAAGTTCTGTCAAGCAGTGCTACTCTAGAACTTTCTGTGCCTCAAAAGTATGAAGGTAGATTGGCTTAAGTATCAAATTGATTGTCCTTTTTTTTTTTTCCTTAATCTTTGTGAGACCACTTTTCCAGTTTCTCACCTTTTTCCAATGGTCAGCCTCAACCTGAAAAGTAATATATAACCACAGTGCCCCTCGGTATTAAGATTGGAACCATAGCTTCAGGGAAGAAGTGTATATGCTAAAGTGTACATCAGACTCTTACGTATTCTAACAGCTTTAATGAGGACTTCTTACAGCCAGCTGGGAGTTTATTTCATTTCCCTTACACTATTAATCTCATACGTACTGAGCACTTTCTGTGTATTCAGTACATGGTTTTAAGAGTTTTATGTAGTCAATCCTCCCCAAACCCCTTTAATATCCATACTATCATTAAGACTATTTTACAGGTGCAGAAACTGAAGCACAGAGAGGTTAATAAACTCCTAAATTTACACAGCTAACAGATAACCAAGACTATCCTATCCCTCATACTTTATTATGATTCAGCCCCGAACTACATTTCTCCACACTGTTACAAGGGCCCATGAAACATGAGTCTGGCGAGAAGGAGGAAGCTTAGGGACTAGGTAATTAACAACCCCCTAAATTCAGAGAGTAAATGCAACTGGTTGCTTTCCAGAGAAAATATTTGAAATTTCAGGACAGTCAATTTATGTAGTTTCGCTCTTTTTCTGCTTTCTGCTGTTTATGCCGTATAAGGTTAAAAACTTGTGCATCAAAGAGATCAAAATTCAGTGACTATTGTTTACCAAGGGGAACGCTGGGGGTCTGCAGAAAAATTGTTGTTAAAATATGGATTCTTCTTTCCTTCCAGTACTCCCCTAGCATGACAATGAGCGTGTGATCCATTACCGAGTCTCCTCATGACAACCACAGTGAGTCAGCCCTTCACAGAACTACTACGGAAGAAAATTATTCATCACAGTGTACAGTTAAACAAAGAAATCTCAGTCACACCAAACCAACCTTTTTATTTCCTGCTCTCTCCCCTATTTTGTGAAGAAAGCGGGTCCCAACGTGATTCGAACAACTGTACGGAGCGGCATATTTTAGAATTGCCCTCAACTGAACTGCAAATGATTATCTGTGTATGTATATGTGTGGGAAAGAGAATGTAGTGTATGTGTGTATGTTCTATGGACATAGGCACATACGTACATTACCCACAGGACATTGTAAAATATTATCACATGACATCTTAAGTAGAACTAAGTAGGGACTTTTATTCCATCCTTTTTTTCACGTTTACATTTTAATTATTAAAAGTTGCTCCTGCCCCTCCCTGAACTATTTTGTGCTGTGTATATCACTGCTTTATATAAGTTATTTTTTAAGGTGAACTCAGATGTTATGGTTTTGTAAATGTCTGCAATCATGGATAGGAATAAAATCGCTTATTTGAGAGCTTTCATTAAATTGCGTGTGATGCAAGTTATCCTGTGAATCATAAAGTGTACTGTCTCAGAAAAGAAGTGTATCTTCATCTTCATGTCCAGCAATTTCTCAGTTACCTTCAGTGAGAAGTATTTTTGTACTTTTTTTTTTTTTTTTTAGGAAAAATACTTCGAATCAACAAGCTTAACTGGGACCTAACACAGTATATTTCTGCAATAACTGCTCTAGATGGAATTCTTGATTTGCTTGTCTTAGATGATACAGAAAATCATTAAGTAGCCACAATTGCTTAGACCATAGCAATAAAGTGAACAGGGATTGTTGTATTTTTAGCAACCTATCTTCTCTTGAATGTGATAGAGCCCAGAGATGAATAAAATCGTTTGCTTGATTTTGTCACTTCTCACCAGGAATGCTAGAGCTAAATTTTCAGTACTAATGTGAAATGGTACCTGATTTTTATTTAGGCTTCTTATGAACATTTCCACAGACACTGCAAAGGAGATACATTCAAATGATTGAGACTTTGAGCACAGGGGGAAGGGAGCTTTTGACCACAGCCCAGGGACTCTGGAGCCCTGGCTTTTCTACCCAGGTATCTCACTAACAGCAGAACTAACTGGCAATGGTCCCTTCTGAACACCCCTTCTCCCTGGCAGCGGAGCACCTGCTATGTTCTCAGGATATAGGGCTTTCATGAGAGGGAAATCACTTTTACTAATTATATTTCACCTAGCCATTGACTTCAGCAGGCTACATCTAATTCACGTAACTGTTCAGAAAGTGTTAGAAAAAATTAAAATACTTCCCTTATGGAAGCTCATTGCTCTGTGGCGCTTTGCAGATCTTTTGGGTTCTGTGGTTAATCAGATGTACAAACACCCAAATCATAATAGAAAAGTGTGGAGACTTTGATTTCAGACTCTAAAAGCTAAGTTGGTGATCCTGTCTGTTAAAATTGTGGTACAAATAACCATTGATCAACAACTATATAGCCAAACTCCAGGGACTTTGAAAAACATTGTTCAATCTCAGGTAAGAGGAATCCATCTTTCTTTAAGCATATGGTCTCTAAAATTAAAATGTGGCATTGTATTTACTAGTTTCTGTTCCCAGATGACTTATTTCTCTCAAATCCATCAGGATTTATTCTTTCTAAAAAAAAAAAGGGTTTTGCCTGTGCATGACAGGAATGCCAGGCAAAACTGTTAAGGGGGAAAAAAAAGAAGCTGAATTAAAATTTATGTTCCAGATTTAAACTAATCAAATGAGCTGCCATTAATCACACAGTGTGCAGGAGCCTAGAACTGCACACCAGAGAACAACTTCAAGCTTTCAAGCTGCAGAGAACTTTCATGAAAAATTCAAATGACAAGGTCTTTAAGTCAAGCCAAGGTAACCTGAAGATGATGCTTTGTACAGACACATGAATTTACCAAGAATAATTTTAACTTTCATTTTATGACAGTTGTGTGATCATTGAGAGTCCTGTGATTATTAAGCATAATCTTATAATGCTAGAATTCTGAAGCTTTTTGTACATTCTTTTCTTCATTGTTACTGTTCTTGAATTTCATTTATTTGCCTTCTAAGAAGGTATTGTTTCCTATTATCAAAGAATCCTGAGCATGATTTTACTTGCTCTTGTTTTGGGGGTAATGCTGGAATATTAATGGCAGTATGGGTTCCATTATTTCTAGCATATTTGGTCAAAAAAGTGAAATTGACTTTTCAAGGTATAGCAATTAATTCATCTGAAGTATTTCTTTTTCTCTTGGAACCCAAGTTTTAAATAGCTAGTTTTTAAAATTCCTGAAATAGTGGAAAATTTGAGAAACTTTTATTCAAGAAAACTAGAAAATATACTTCATTTAATATCAAATAACTTTCTCATGCACCAAATAGAGGTTCATATATCTGTACATTAACATTTGTTTAGGTTTTGAATCATTTAAACCTTATCCTCTTGTCCTGTAAGAAGGCCATTTAGCCTTTTTGTTTTCATCCATGTTTTCCATGCATTTGTTTTGTCTTTATATATACTACCTGTTCCTCAGTTATTTTCAACATTTACCCTTACAGTAATGTTAGAAATTCTTGCCTACAAGGAACATATAAAATATACATATGAAATGTAAAAATAAATAGGTGAAAACATTAACTCTCATTACTCTGTTTTGCATTATGCCTCACTACAGTTGAAAATGTATGTCCAGTGCTTTCTAAGGTAGGTATGTTCTTCACCAGCTGTCTTTCTTATAGCAAAGTTGTACATGGAAACAGAGGCTCCGAGGTGCCATTGATCTGCTAATACTCCGCACATTTGATGGGTCAGTCTTAGTGCTCCTTTCCGGGTGTTCCAGTTTGGACTCAGTTGCTGATGAATAGCAATTATACAGCTAAGAAAATGAGGTTAACATTGCTCTAATGCCAGAAGATTAACAAATCTGCTCTCTGAGCCATGAAAGTGCCCCAAACACCCCTTCCCTCCAGGAATGAAATAGAGAAAACTTCCATTTCTATGATTCTCTAAGACATTTGAACTCTGTTGCCCTTCATAGACTCTTTCAGTTAACACTCTCCCTGTAGTTTAAGAGAACAAATGAAAATAAATGAGTTCAGTTTCAGATACAAGGCAGCCCTCCATCTGTCCAGACCTTTCTCCATCAGATCATTCTGGGAATGTGCCAAAAAGCATTTAGAACTGCTCTTTTGGCAAAGAGTTTTCCACAGCCCTTAATACCATGAAGTCTTGATTGGCTTTTTTCTCTATGCCTCCCTCCCAATTCCTGCGTCCTCCAGTAGAAATGAAGTACAATGTGAACATTTTTATCTTTGCAGCCTTTACAGTTTTCTTCTTCATGGAGTATACAGTCTTCTCAGAAGAAGTAATTGCAATTTCTACTTTTTGACTCTCACTGTTAATTAGAAGCAGTGCCACAAATCATAGCTATTGACTTTGGAATGCATTATAGTATTTTGACATGAGTTTTTATGTTTTGGGTACCATATTCTCTTTCCTAATAACTCTAATTGATATAAGTAGCACTAGTAGTTTATAGGGAGAAAGAAGCCCAACTTGGAGGGGAGAAAGTTACCACATTTTTTTTCCCAAAAAGTAGATTATCCTCCTTTTTTAAACCCCTCCTGATGGAGTAAGTTTCTTGTTTGCCATGAGAAGCAGGACTCTCTTCCTTTACACAGTTGGGACCCAACTGTAAGCATGTGTAAGAGGCTCCTTGGGTCAATGAATCATACTTTGAGAAATACTAGAAAAGTAAAAGAAAGGTGAGCCACTGTTAATACACTTCTCCAGATTAAACGTGAGAGTGTGTGTGTGTGTGTGTGTGTGTGTGTGTGTGTGTGTGTGTTGGAGATGGCAGTGTGAAGTTTGCTCACAAAACACTCCCATTATAACTTACATTATGTCACAGCATAACTGATGACTGTTTAACAGTTCCTTCCTTTGATTGCATTTCATTTCAATGGTAAAATAGCTGATTAAAGTGATTTGGGATGGAAAGAGTAGTACAAGACATAAGCAGCTGGATTCTCCTGCTTCACATCCCATGCTAGCATGCCCACATTAGGCTTCTCTGTGAAGGCACTGCATCTGAAGGTAAGAACATAAATGACCATTTAGTCCTTGGTCACTTCACTGCCAGGAACTGTGCAATAATCTCGTCTTTTGACGTAGACATTTGTGGAGAAGATATTGAATGGACATTCATCTATTTCACCAAAAATGTCAACTTTGTCCATGAACTGTAATTCAGAAGGAATGACCTACAGATGAAAAACACCTGAGACCTCTTTAATTACTTTGCTGAACTATATTCTAAAGAGAAGTCCTCACTTGAGTGAGTCTCCTAAGGAACATTTCCCTCTAGGTTTCCCATGTTAACTTAGTATAAATGGTCTTCCTGAATAGAATAAAAATAATTTCATTAAGAAGTTTAATGTGAAAATTTTTGCTGTCTACATCCTTAAAAATGTAGACAAGTATATAAACAACTGTAAATTATCAAGTGGGACTAAGTGTTTTCATGTACAGAATTATAGTTTTCCTTTTCCCCTTTGGATTTACTATCTCAGGATAAACTGGACTCAAATCAGTTATCCCCGTCATTGAAATGTAATGATATGGTCCTAGAAATAGGACCATTTTTTACAGTGAGATGTGCCATTAACACGACAAAGGCAAGTATTAACTATTCCTAGAGAAAATATTTATTCCCAGGATTTATTCCATGTTAACATTAAAACTTTATCCTGCTTTCTCTTTTGTGCCAAACGACTTCAGTAAGTACATTGCCAAGAAAGTGAAATTTGGATTCTTCAGGGTTCTCAGAACACAATACAACATGCTATAAGCTAAATTACCACCACGTCCTGGTAAAATTGCTCAAGAAAATACAATTCACCATCCATTTACTAGGAAACAATAATTCAAAGAATCCATCCAATTTACCTGAGTTTAACAACACCTTAGAAATGTTTTAAATATCAATTACCAATTTGAATGTATAGGACTTTCTACTAGAGTATATTTCAGAATATTTACTTCCCATGCATTAAGACAGTTACGTACATAATGTTAGAATGAATAAAGTCATGGAGTTTCAAACACGAATGGACAGTCTTTATAAACAAAATTCTTTAGCGCCATTAGCTTATTGTACTGTTTATCTAATTATGATTTTTAAGAATTAAAGGCGTCTTATTACTACATGTGTTAAAACGTTACCTATCATGTCTTCTTGGAAAAACTAGAATTATTTGTAAGGTTTTTATAAATGCATAGTTGGTGTATAAATATAATTAGAGTAGGGGATGACTCTTCCTAATCCACTATTCTTCATGCTACCATGGCCACCAGCTACCTGACACATTGTGCTAATTTAGCCTCTGCCTGTATGTGGGTGTGTATATAAACATTGTTACTATGTTTATTTTCAAATAAATTTGTGACTTCATGTTTTTGTATAAATACTTGAGCTACTTGTGTAATGGGAAAAGTTGTCATAAAGATGTACAATATACATAAATGGCCCTTAATTTGGCAGATGTTTTCACATTTAATTTTAACAATATAGCTTTTCATTTACCATTTCTATCTTTCATTTCTAGCCACTAACTGTATTACTTATTGAAAAAGTAAAGGAAATTTTTCATATGAAGCCGGCATTACTAATGTGGATATCTGTGTCCATAATTGAATTAGACATGATACTTTATGTAAAAACCCAGTCTCTAATACCAAAAAAATTATTTATATTAATTTAAATATGCTATGATGAGTTGCTAGCTTTATGTGGTCAGATAACTAAACTTTGAATACAAAAATCATTATTAGCAGATATGTTGATAAAAGTTCATTATTTTATTCCAAGTAGGATTATACTTAATATGGAAAACCTGAAACAATTATTGAGCTAATTCTTGTAAAACTATGCTTCAAGTATATTCATCTTTCTGATGAATTATACAGATTTGTCTCAGTTCACCATCAAACATTCACCCAGATAAATATTCTAAAGTAGGTTCTGCACACTCTTCCATAGATAATTAAGATTATAGGAGGAGGAAGGTCCATAATTGAGATTAAGCATTCGTCCTCTCTATCAATGAAATCTATACATCACTGTTTTCAATAAATTCTTAAGTGCCTTTTCTACAGTGTTTAAGAAGATTTTTAAGTGTTAATTATTTCTAAAATTATGGTTTGGATCCAAATAGGGAGTTCTGGTTCCATGATGCAGCACATTTATACATAGTGTTTAGGTGGGAAAATGCTATACATCCCACTGTTCAGATACCTTTTTGAGCCAGCGTCACCTCAAATAACTTATGAGGCAGCTTTAGCAAGATGTCTGGATTTCTGGAAGATGGAAGGTAAGGAGTAATAAGGAAGGGACTAAGTCAACTGAAGAGTCCCTGAATTTAAACAGGTACAGGCCTCTAAGAACTTTTCTGGAAGTTGTTATTTGAACTATTTCTAATTGTGTAAAAATGGTTGTTAGTGGTAGTAACATCATGTGGATTCAGGACAAGAGTAACATAAACAAACAAAAGCCAACAGAATTCCTTTAGTTCCTCCTCAGCTCCTCCTGGTGAAATGAGATGACAGTGAAAGAGCGCAAATCCCAGGGAAGGGGCTGATGTCTGCACCCCAGCCCCACACAGCAGGGGTCATCAAGTGTTTGCTCCTAGACCGCAGTGTAGCCTGAAAAGTCAAGAACCCCTTTACATCAAAAGAGGTATAAAAAATTAAAGGAAATTCCAGTTTTGTTCCCTACACAAATTGTCTGGTTAGAAATACAGCATTGCTTTTTAGAAAGCTCTGAAGCCAAAAGACATTATCTGTCTCATTCCATTAGCAGAGTTTCCCTTGAAGTCTGTAGGGTCTGCTTGGCTATAGCTGCATTTCTCAGTGTACAGTGATCTCAAATTTCCCTCACATGATTGTGTCTTTGCATCATACAGCCTCTAATTCTTGATGGCTAATAGAAAGGAAACTCAGGTATCCACTTACATCACATGAAAAATTTTGCTTTTCCATGTGCTCACAGTATAATCTCAGTTATCATATATAATTAAAAAATTGGAATACATTTTATAGAGAATTCAATGTTCCTGATTTATGTAAATATTGTTTCAGAGAAAAATGGTTTAACAATTGAAGTCAAATGTATTCTCTAGATAGTCTTACTGGTGCTCACCATTTTGTCATCAAGTTAGTCACTATTCACACATGACTGAAGGGACATTACACATATTTAATGGTCTCATAACTGTTTTAACAGAACACATGTATTAATCATTGCAAGAATTTTTTTCATTTTGAGAACTCAGCATGCTTTTACAACAAGGAGTGACTAGCCAGATTTTCATATACTTCCTTTTTCTTTGAGAAGTATTTATGTAAACACAATTTCTAATTCAAGTGAAAAAAAAAAAACCACAGGAATCTGAACCATTGATAAAGAGAAATGAACACTTTCAAAAGTCTAAGCTACATATGCAAGTGTTAAATGAAAATCAAGCACCAGCAATTGTAAATCTGTCTAACCATAAAAATTCTTCAATACCCAAATTCAAAATTGAAATGATCAATCTAATGAGAAATTTATTCAAATAACTAAATCAAAACATAGTAGCCATATCTAATTTGTACCAAAGGTGAATTAATAATACCACTGCCGGTATTTCTAAGATATCTCCACAAAAATCAGGCAAACCAAATTCTCAATATTGAGACATCAGAGTTTAAAAGGCAACCCATTTAGCAAAAATACCTTTTGAAATAGGCAACACAAGAATCACAGGCTCTGCTCAAAAAATAGTAAGGATGCTGAGAGATTTCCAGTTGCAAAATTACGTGGTCCAATGAAAGTTCAGTTTAGAATGTAAAGCTTTCAAGGTCCAAGCATTTGCAGAATGTGTATGCTGCAAGTATCTCTAAAATGAGCCTCTTAAATCATCTCAGAGGGGAGGTGGTCTGGGATGAGTAGCAGCCTGGCAAGCTGACTCTGGTTACTTCACTTCCCAAATGATTTAAAACCTTGTTTGGTAAGGTGTTTACTACTGTGTTGTCAAGTCCTAGAAAGATTTGCATAATGTTTCTATGTAAGAGAGTTACTGAACTATGTATCTGCAACAATGAATAACTAATACCAACATTTTTTTCCTTCAAATAACCAAAAATATTACGTTGTTTTGCTCTGGCAGTCAGCACTTCAGAAAACTTGAAATGTAGATTGGAAAAGTCTATGTTCCTGATACCTTTGATCTTCATTTCAAATCTGTTTAAAATAAAATATCTTTCTGGTTCACTTGGAAGTATTATTTCTCATCAAATTTACCATGATATGAGCTCTTGCACTGGGCCCCAGAAATTGAGGTTCCCACATGTGCATTAAAGAGGCACTGGAAATATCTAAGCGGCACTAGAAATATCTAAGCCTAACCAACTGGAGTTTTGGAGCAAATTGTTTAATCACGTATCTTTTCCATTTGAGTTGCACAAATACATGTTCTTACTCCTATTAAGTAGAAAATCGGCATTTACCAAGATTAATGATTAATCACTAAATTGCCACAACAATTTCAGCTCAAATGTAAATGTATACAGTTAATCCCTAACCTATTGTGGTAGATTTTTTCCCGCTAAAACCCAAAATTTATGTAAAGGCTTTACATTATAGATGATTTTGTGGTGGATTTCAATCCTGCCAAAAAGAAGCTATGTGATTCCAACTGTTTTCACATGTAAATGCCAACAATTAAAACACTTCAAATCTATTTCTGACATTAAAAACCTGTACACAAATGTGGGGACTCAACCAAAAGAGTTGTGAAAAATACTTAAGTAATTTGGGTCTTGGAGAGAGTGAGTATATATGTGCACACAGCGATTTATTAACATATTTCAACTTTCAAACTCTTTTAGAGTAAGTGCTTTATTTCACAAACTGAATTGGTATTTTACTGTTTGATTAAAAGTTGAAAAATCAACATTAACATTTATGCCTAGAGTTCAAAATATTTCTTAGTTACTTGGCTATGAATTTTTACTTTCAGTGATTATGTTAAAAGTGTATTGAAAATTTTGACAATTATAAGAAATCAGATCTAAGAGGTTCATTATCAAAATGGCAGAGTAATAAGGATGTGAAGTTCACTCACCCCAATGAACACAACGAATACACATCTACATGCGGAACAGTTTTCACCAACACACAGGTCATTAGGCAGGAAGTGAAGAAAAGCTGTAAGGTTGGGAACTGTGCCACTGGGAGGGGACTCAGAGGAAAAGGGAGAATACGCAGGGGAACACCCCCCAGGGAGTCAATGGTTGGAGCCAAGAATGGCACCCCAACCCTGAGGTCCTACTTAGGGGAGCCAAGCCCCCTTGGCTGGTTGGAGGGCAGCTAGGCCTAAGAGAAGGGCTGTGGGAAGCCTGGACTATGTGTGAAGGAACACACAATATATTGTCTTGTCTCTGAGCCAGGACAGAGAGCTGTCTGCTCTAGCAGCTGCCAGGTTTCCTGTGACAACCTTGCCACACATGCCAGCCTCAACCATGTGCCAATCCAGTTTCACTCACTCCACACTGCAATGCAGCACAGGATCTGGAGCAGTCATGACTCGTGACCCAGTCCTGGGGTGGAGCCTGGGTGGGGTGGCATTGGCCCCTGTTCGTACTTAAACAAGCACATCAGAAGCCACTGAGATCTCTGATGGTGGCCACTCTACCACAGCTCACGCCCCAGTACACACCACGAGTCTGTGCAGGCCCCACCTGCCCTGTGGAGCAATTCCACGCAGGGCAAGGGCAGCAGAGGTTGAAGGCAGTGATCAGTTGTGAGGGACAAAGGGGACTTTCAACTGAAGCTGCATCTAAGCAGAGTGAGAGATTCAATCACTGCAGAGGCAGCAGACCAGAGGCAGCTTGGCTATTTGTCAGGGGAGGACATGTACTGAGAGTCTGCATGGGATCCACTTTCTTCAGCACTCTCCCACTCTGGGGAAGGGGTCACAGTGCAGAGGAAGGGGGAAAATATACATTTAGAGGGAACAGAACTAGCTTGGGCCCAACTCTCAAGGTTTTTGACAGCCCTCAGGACAGTGACAGCCACTGAGCAAAGGGCAAGTCCCATCTCACACTCAGCACCAGCTCTTACCACTGCATCTCCAGAACCATGACCTGCCAGCACACCCCGATGAAAGATGTGACTTGCATCCTTGTCAAATCCGGCTTACCGACTACTGGCATTGGGCACACTCAGTCTGCATAAAGATGCTCCCACATAGGAACACACCTTTAAGACCACAATAGGTAACTGTTTCACCTTAATTCATAGAGGCAGAGAAAGTTAAGCCAAGTGAGAAGACAGAGGAAGTGCTTCTCAATTAAAAGATCAAGAGAAAACCCTGGAAAAAAAAATGATGAAACAGAGATAAACGGTTTACCACATCAAGAATACAAAGCACTGGTAATAAAAAAAAAAACATTGAATTAGGAAAAAGAACAGATGTACACAGTGAACACTAACAAGGACCTAGAAAATGAAATACCTGATCAGAAATGCAATTCAATAGCCAAAATAAGCACAATAGAAGGACTAAATAGAAGACTGACATAGAAGAATGCACAAGTCATCTAAAAGAACAATTGAAATCACCAAATCAGAACAGCCAAGGAAAGAATTTTTAATGAAAACAATTTAAGAGATCTCAGGTAAAGCATTAAGTATACCAACATTCACGTAAGGGTCCCAGAAGAAGAGAGAAAAGGGGATCAAAAATGTATTTGAGGAAATTATGACTAAAAACTTCCCAAACCAAAAGAAGGAAATAGATATCCAGGTAGAGGAATGACAGAGGGTCCCAAAAACAATAGAAACTAACCCATGACAAGTTATGTCCATAACCAAAATGGCATAAGGTAAAGATAAAGAGAATTCTAAAGGCAGCAATAGAAAAAAAAAAAAAAAAAAGAGTCATAAGAAAGAGAATCCCATAAGCCCAACAGCTGATTTCTCTGAAGAACTTTTGCAGGCCAGAAGGGAATAGCATGATAAATTCAAATTTCTGAAAGGAGAAACCTGCAACCTAAGATACTATACCCAGCAAGATTATCATTTAATATAGAATGAGAGATAAGGAACTTCTCAGATAAGCAAAAGCTAAAAGAGTTCATCAATACTAAACCTAACCTACAAGAAATGCTCAAGGGTCTTCTCTAAGATGAAAAGAGGTAAGAATTTATGAGGAAAAAAATTCAACTAGGAATGGCAAATATATTTTAAGAATTAAGTATTAACCACTAAATCCAGTACAAAGATTAAGAGACAGAGGATCAAGATGGCAGATGAGTAAGATGTGGCACTCACCTTCTCCCACAAATACCTCAAGGAGATCCTGTTGAGTAGCATCAAGAACTATGTCTAGATACTTATATTACAACAGAACCAAGGGCAGGAAAAAAATATATACATGTAAGAGTAACTTGGTCCCCATGCTATACAACTGAAAAAAATTAAAATAATAAAAAATAAAATAAAAACTACATGTAGAACGATTCAAACAGAACATCTACTGAACACTGGCAGAAGATGTTAAGCCACCAAAAAGGACAAGAAACCCTCCAAATAACTGGATAGAACAAAAGAAAAAAAGAGAGAGAGGGAGGAAAGGAATCAGACAGGACTAGCACTTCTTAGGGGGAGCTGTTAAAGAGCAAAGAAACCCCACACCCTGGGAACCCACCTAACTGATGGGGACATCAGCCAAGACGGAGGGACCTCAAAATCGTGGAGAAAAGTGCAGCAGGTGAACAGAGGAGGGCAAATCAGAGAGAGCCCCACAGACCATTTGTACTACCACCCCCAGACACCATAGCCTGAGATGCTTGGGTGGGGGCTGGGTGCTGAGATTCAGGCTCTGGAGATCAATTCCAGGGAGAAGACTGGGGTTAGCTGTACGGAGACAGCCTGAGGAGCAAGGAAGTGGTGTGTCATGGGCTAGAGAGCTGAGCGCCACAGCTAAGAGAACCTGGGAGGAGGTCTGGGCCTACAGGAGAAGCAAGGCACCATTGCTGGGGAGGGTGAGAGAAGGAGGGGTGGACCTCCATAGGAATATCTTTCCCTGCATACAAGCAGACTCTCAGAGGGCAAATTGCCTCTGGTGCAGGCCATGGGTGATGAGGTGCCACTTGTGTGGGCTACAGGTGACAGGGCACCCCTTGTGCAGGCTAACAGCACTGGGGGGCTAAGCATGATGTGGCACCTCTTGTGTGATATACAGGTAGTAGGGGCAAACCACAGCAGTCATCTCAGACACCAGAGGTGACCATGGCCCACCAGCACTAGGGGTCTGTGAACAGGCACCATCTGCAGCCCCAGTCACTTCAGAGGTCAGCAAAGAAGAGGGCACTGCAATAGAGCACCACCCATTACTGCTCTCACTCCCCTGGGAATGCACCCCCCTGTTGCTGCCATTGCCAGATTCTCCAGGCACCACCTACACTTACCTGATCACTGTCACTTCCCAGGGCCCTGCAACTGGGAGCAGCCTGCACCACCTTCCCATGGGTCCTTGCCACTACCAAGGGTCCAGCAACCAGGCATGAGCTACTACTCCTGCCCATTGCCTCCATCTTCCTGGAAGCACACATGGCACCCTAGAAATAAAACATAAGCTCTCACAAAATACCCAGGGGTGCTCACACATATAAATAGCCCCCTAAGACTACAGTATTTGTTTTCCCTAAACCCACAGAATAAGAAATATGTAAGCAAAATGAAGAAGCTCAGGAACCATTCCCAGTTAAAAGACGAGGAGAATTCACCTGAAGGAACAAATAATGAAACAGACCTCTGCATTCGAACAGACACCAAGTTCAAAAAGGAGATACTGAAAATACTGAAGGAACTAAGAGTGAAAATGAAGGAATTAAGAGTGGATATGAACAGTAAAGCAGATTACTTTGGAAAGGAACTAGAAAATATACAGAGGAGCCAAGAAAAATTAGAAAATTTATTTGCCAAGATGTAAGCTAAGTCACTAAAGAGGAGAATGGATAATGCAGAGACACCAATTAGTGACTTGAAAGATAGAATAACTGAAATCACCCAGTTAGGACAGCAGAAATAAAACCAAGTGAAAAAACATGAAATTAAAGGGATTGGAAATATATTTGAAGAAAGTGTGGCTGAAAACTTCCAAATCTAAAGGAAATGGATATCAAGATACAGGAAGAACAGAGGGCCCCAAACAAGTTGAACTGCAACAGGCCCACATCAAGATATTATAATAAAAAATAATTGGAAAAAGTTAAAGATAAACAGAGGATTCTAAAGGCAGCAAGAGAAAAACAAATCATTAATTACAAGGGAACCCCCATAAGACTATTAGCTGATTTCTCTAGAGAAACACTACAGGCCAGAAGAGAGTGGAAAGATGTATTCAAAATTCTAAAATGGAAAAATTTGCAGCCTAGAATACTCAACACAGAGAGAATATCATTTAAAATACAAGGAGAAAAATATTTTCTCCAAACAAAAACTCAAAGAGCACAGTAATACTCAGCCCATTCTAAAAGAAATGCTCAAAGGGCTCCTCTAAGTAAAAAAGAAGTAAGAAGTAATAGGACTGAGGGAATCACAACTGGAAAGCAATCACTTCAATAAGCCAGTATACAGATCTCAAAGAAAAAAAAAATCTATTGTAAAAGCAGCAATAAACTCAAGAAACAGCAAAAGGACAAATATGAAGATGTTAAAAAAGGACTTCAAAAATCAAAAAATGTAAGGAAGCAAAGTAAGAAAATTAAACACTTTAAGAATGTGTTTGAACCTATATAACTATCAGGCTAAAGCAAGCAGTAAAGGAAGGGTTTAACATACTTGAAAAACAGGGCAACCACAGATCAAAACCAAATAATACATCTGCAGAAACTAAAAAGAAGAGAACACAAGCATAAGACAGAAGTAAATCATCTAACCAAAAAAAAAAAAAAAAGAGAGAGAAAACATAGAATCAACTGGAAAACATGGAATAAAAGGGCAATACATACATATTTATCAACAATTGCCTTAAATTTCAATGGACTGAATGCTCCAATTAAAAGACAGAGTGGCAGATTGGATAAAAAAGCAAGAGCCTACAATATGCTATTTACAAGAGACTCACCTTAGGGCAAAGGACACATATAAATTGAAAGGGAGGGGATGGAAAAAGCTATTTCATGCCAATGTACAAGACAGGAAAGCACGAGCTGAAATACTTCTATCAGACAAAATGTACTTTAAAAACAAAGGCCATGAAGAAAGAAAAGAAGGACACTATTTAGTGATAAAACAATCCTGTCAAGAAGAGGATATTACAATCATCAACATATATGCCCCTGATATAGGAGCACGCAGATATATACAACAAATACTAACAGACATAAAAGGAGAAATTGATGGGAATATAACAATTATAGGAGACGTTAACACCCCACTGACATCAATGGACAGATCCTCCAGACAGTATCAATAAGGCAACAGAGATCCTAAATGATACAATAGAAAAGTTAGATTGCATTGATATTTTAAAGATATTACATCTTAAAAAAATCAGAATACACATTCTTTTCCAAGTACCCATGGAATAGTCTCAAGGATTGACCACATACTGGGGCACAAAACTGACCTCAACCAATTTAAGAATATAGGCGTTATTTCAAGTATCTTCTCTGACAACGGCATGAAACTAGAAATAAAACACACAAAAAGAAATGAGAAAAAACTGACTACATGGATACTAAATAACATGCTACTAAAAAACCAGTCGGTCAATGAGGAAATCAAAAAGGAAATTAAAAAAATACAAGACAAATGATAATGAAAACACAACCATTCAAAATCTAAGGGATGTCACAGAAGCAGTGCTTAGAGGGAAGTTTATAGTGACACAGGCCTTCCTCTAGAGAAGAAAATCTCAAACTGACAATTCGCCCCACCACCAAAAAGAACTAGAAAAAGAAGAAAAAACAAAACTTAAAGTTAGCAGAAGGAAGGAAATCATAAAGATCAGAGAGGAAATTAGAAAAAAAAAATCGAGATTCAAAAAACAATTTAAAAAAAAAATCCATAAAACCGAGAGCTGGTCCTTTGAGTGGGTAAACAAAATTGACAAACCTCTGGTCAGACTCACCAAAAGAAAGACAGAAAGAACTCAAAATAACAAAGGAAAAAGGAGAAATCTCAAGGGATACTGCAGAAATACAAAAAACCTTAAGAAAATACTATGAACAATTATTCGACAGCCCATAAGAAATGGACTTTCTAGAGACTTACAACCTGCCAAAACTGAATCAAGAAGAATTAGATCAATTGAACATACTCATTGGAATTAGATCAATTGAACATACTCATCACTAGAAATGAAATGGAATATGTGAAAAAAAAACAAAACTCCCTACAAACAAAAATCCAGGACCAGATGACTTCACAGGTAAATTCTACCAAACGTACAAAGAAAAACTTATACCCATCCCTCTTAAACTTTTCCAAAAGGCTGAAGAAGAAGAAACACTCCCAAAGACATTCTATGAAGCCACCATCTCCCTAATACCAAAAACCAGACAAAAATCTACAAAAAAAGAAAATTATAGGCCAGTATCTCAGATGAATATAGATGCAAAAATTCTCAACAAAATTTTAGCCAACCGAATCCAACAAGTAAAAAAAGTCATGCACCACGACCAAGTGAGATTCACCTCAAGTTTACAAGGATGTTTCAACGCACAAATCAAGTCATACACCACATTAACAAACAAAAAAAAAGGAAAAATCCCATGATCATCTTGATTGATGCGGAAAAAGTATTTGACAAAATCCAACATCCATTCATGATTTAAAAAAAAAAAGTGGGTACAGAGGGAACAGACCTTAACATAAGCCATTTATGACAAACCCAGAGTAAACACAGTAACTCAATGGAGAAAAGCTTAAAATCTTTCAAGACAAGGATGCCCACTCTTACCAGTTATTTGACATAGTATTGGAAGTCCTAGCCACAGCAATCAAACAAAAGAAATAAAAGGTATCCAAACTAGAAGAAAAGAGGTAAAACTGTCACTGAATGCTGATGACATGATACTACATAGAAAACCCTAATGACTCCACAAAAACTATTCTAACTGATCAACGAATTCAGCAAAATAGCAGGATACAAAATTAACATTCAGAAATCAGTTGCATTTCTGTATTCTAACAATGAAATATTAGAAAAGGAATATAAAAATACAATACCTTTTAAAATCACACCCCAAAAAATTAAATACCTAGGAGTAAACCTGACCAAGGAGGTGGAAGACTTATATGTTGAGGACTAGAAAGCATTAATCAATAAAATTAAAGAGGATTCAAAGAAATGGAAAGATATACTATGTTCTTGGATTGGAAAAATTAGTATCATTGAAATGGCTATACTACCCAAAACAATCTACAGATTCAATGCAATCCCTATTAAATTACTCAAGACATTTTTCACAGAACTAGTACAAACAATCCAAAAATGTATATGGATCAATCAAAGAGCCATAATTGCCAAAGCAATCCTGAGGAAAAAAAAAAACCTAGCAGGAGGCCTAACTCCCAGACAAAGCTACAGTAATCAAGACAGTGTGGTACTGGTACCAAAACAAGTACCACCACCAATGGAATAGAATAGAGAATGAAGAAATAAACAAAGAAATAACCCTAGACACCTAGAGACAATTAATCTTCAACAACAACAAAATTGAAAAATGGGCAGAAGAGTTGAATAACATTTCTCCAAAGAAGATATACAGATGGCCAACATGCACATGAAAAAATCCTTAACATCACTAATTATTAGAGAAGTGCAAATCAAAACTACAATGAGGTACCACCTCACACAAGTCAGAATGCCCATCACTAATAAGTCCACAAATGACAAATGCTGGAGAGGGTGCGGAGAAAAGGGTACTTTCTTTCACTCTTGCTGGGAATGTAAATTGGTACAACCACTATGGGAAACAGTATGGAGGTACATCAGAAAACTAATTATAGAACTACCATATGACCCAGAAATTCCACACTTAGGCATATATTCAGACCAAAATTTCACTGAAAAAATACAGGCACCTGTATGTTCATTGCAGCAATATTCCAAATAGCCAAGACATGGAAACTACCTAAATGTCCATTGATAGATAAATGGATTAAAAAGATGTGGTATATATACACAATGGAATACTACTCAACCATAAGCAAGAACAAAATAATGCCCTTTGCAGCAACAAGAATGGACTAGAGACTCTTGTACTGGGTGAAGTAAATCAGAAAGAGAAAGACAAATTACCATATGATATCACATATCTGGAATCTAATATACAGCACAAATGAACATTTATACATAAAAAAAACAAACTCCTGGACTTGGAGAACAGACTTGTGATTGCCAAGGGGGAGGGAGTTTGGGGTTAGCAGATGCAAACTATTACATTAAATTGGATAAGCAATGAGGTCCTACTGTATAGCACAGGGAACTATATCCAGTCTTTTTGGATAGACCATGATGGAAAATAATGTAAGAAAAGGAATATATACATATATATATACTCACACACACATATATTAAACTAGGTCACTTTTCTGTATAGCAGAAATTGGCACTACATTGCAAATCAATTGTACTTCAATTTTTTTAAATGGCATTAAGTACATACCTATCAGTAATTATTTTAAGTACCAGTGGACTAAGGCTTCAATCGAAAGACATAACATGGCTAATTAGATTATTTTTAAAATGACCCTTGTATATGTTGCCTGCAAGAGACTCACTTCAGAGCTAAACACACACACAGATTGAAAGTGTGAAAATGGCAAAGATTTGATATGAACAGAAGAAAAAAAGCAGAGCAACACTCCTATATCAGATTAATTAGACTTTTAAAAAAAGGCTATAATGAAAGATAAAGAAGGGCATTATAGGAGTTCCCACTGTGGCACAGTAGATAAAGGATCTGGCATTGTTCCTGCAGTGGCATAGTTTTGATCCCTGGCTTGGTGTAATGGGTTAAAGATTCAACGTTGCCACAGTGAATCATCCTGAAAGTTTTAAACTGAATGACCTCAAAATTTTTAATAAAGAATATTATTTACCTAAAATGTGCTAGTAGCATCTTTCCCAGCCATAAAGCAATCAACTTTTCAGTAATTTTAATTTTGACATTTGAATAAATGGAAACTATTTTAAGGGTATGTATCCCATCATTTAGAATTAGTACCTTAAAAATAGCAGCTCTTCAATGGAATTAATAGTGATATAAAATGTTTGATATAGGCAGTACTTTTATAGAATAAGATATACTGGAAATCATTCCATGTAATGTTTTAAAATAAAAGGTCAATTATGGTTTAAAAAAAGAGAGAGAAGGGAGGAATTATATAATGATAAAGGGGTCAATACATGAAGAGGATAGAACACTCATTAACATATATGCACCACATACAGGAGCACCTAAATATACAAAATATTAATAGACACAAAGGGAGAGAATTTGACAAAAATAGAGTAATAGTAGAGGATTTTAAAACTCCACTTGGAGTTCCTGTCATAGGCCAGTGGTTAACAAATATGATTAGGAACCATGAGGTTGCGTGTTCGATCCCTGGCCTTGCTCAGTGGGTTGAGGATCTGGCATTGCTGTGAGCTGTGCTGTAGATTACAGATGAGGCTCAGATCCTGCATTGCTGTGGCTGTGGTGTAGGCTGGCATCTACAGCTCCAATTAGACCCCTAGCCTGGGAACCTCCATATGCCACTGGAGTGGCCCTAGAAAAGGCACAAAGACAAAATAAATAAATAAATAGTAAAACTCCACTTATGTCAATGGACAGATCTTCCAGATATAAAAATCAAAAAGGTAACAGTGCTATTAAATGATAGACAAGTTGGACTTAAAATCTACAGGACATTCAATCCAAAAACAGCAGAATACACATTCTTTTCAAGTGCACATAGAACATTCTCAGGATAGGTAACATGCTAGGCTACAAAACAAGTCTCAATAAATTTAAGAGGATAGAAATTATTTCAAGCATTTTTTCCAACCACAATGTCAACCAAGTAGAAATCAACCATCTCAAGAAAAAGGGAAAAGAACAAACATGTAGACTCTAAACACCATAGTACTAAAATTCCAATGGCTAAATGAAGAAATCAAATAGGCAATCAGAAAATACCTCAAGAAAAATGAAAAAGCAAAGACAACACTCCAAAATCTATGAGATATGACAGAAGCATTTCTAGTAAGGAAGGCTATAGTAATACAGAACTTCCTCAAGGAATAAGAAAAATCTCAAACAACATCAACTACCTACTATAGAAATTAGGAAAAAAAAAAAAAAAACAAAACAAAGCCCAAAGTCAGCAGAAGGAAGGAAATAACAAAGATCAAGAAGAAATAATAAAATTAGCTATTTTGAAAATAGGAAGGACCTAGGAATAAACATGACCAAGGTAGAAGACTTCTATTTTCAGAACTATAAAACTGTAATAAAGGAATTTAGAGAGGATTCAAAGAAATGGAAAGATATCCCAGGCTCTTGTATTAGAAGAATCAATACTGCTAATATTTGGCCCTACTATCCAAAGCAAACTACAGATTTAATACAATCCCTATTAAATTACCCATGACATTTTCCACAGAACTAGAACGAATAATACAACAATTTATACGGAATCAGAAAACGCCCAGAATTTGCCACAGCAAACCTGAGGCAGTGGGGAGGAAGCAGGAAGCATAACCCTCCCAAACTTCAGACAATATTACAAAGCTATAGTAATCAAAACAGTGTAGAACTGGTATAAAAACAGATATACAGATCCACAGAACAGAATAGAGAGACAAGAAAAAAATCCAAACACCTATGGTCAATTATTTCTGACAAAGAAGGCAAAAATATAAACTTGGGGAAAAGAAAGTCTCTTCAGCAAGTGGTGCTGGGAACAACGAACAGCTGCATATAAATCAGTGAAATTAGAACACATCCTCACATCATGCACAAAAAGAAATTCAAAATGGCTTAAAGACTTAAACATAAGACATTACACCATAAAAATCCTAGAAGAGAACATAAGAAAAACATTCTCTGATATAAATCATACGTATATTTTATTAGGTCAGTCTTTCAAGCAATAGAAATAACAACAAAAATAAACCATTGGGACCTAATGCAACTTACAAGTTTTTGCACAACAAAGGAAACCATAAACAAAACAAAAAGACAACCTACCGAATGGAGGAAATACGTGCAAACAGTACAACTGACAAGTGCTTAATCTCCAAAATACATAAACAACACATATAATTCAACAACAACTACCCCAATCGAAAAACAGGCAGAAGACCTAAATAGACATTTCTCCAAACAAGAGATACAGATGGCAACAGGCACATGAAAAAATGCTCACCATCACTAATTATTAGAGAAATGAAGGTCTACAAATAACCAATGCTGGAGAGGGTGTGGAGAAAAGGAACTCTCTTACACTGTTGGTGGGAATGTAAATTGGTACAACCACTATGGGAAACAGTATGGAGGGTCCTCAGAAAACTAAATATAAAATTACCATAGGATCTGGCAATCCCACTCCTGGGCGTATATCCAGACAAAATTCTAATTCAAAATGATAAAGGCACCCCTATGTTTATAGCAGCTCTATTCACAATAGCCAAGACATAGAAGCAACATAAATGTCCATTGACAGATGAATGGATTAAGATGTGATAATATACACAATGGAATACTATTTAGCCATTAAAAAAAATAAAGCCATTTGCGACAGCATGAATCCAACTAGAGATTCTCATACTAAACCAAATAATTCAGAAAGAAAAAGACAAATACCATAGCATATAATTTACATCTGGAATCTAAAATGCAAAAAAAATGAACCTATATACAAAACAGAAACAGACTTATGGTTGCCAAGGTGAAAGAGGGAGGGAGGGAAACAGACTCGGAGTGTGGGGTTAGTAGATACAAACTACCACATTTCAAATGGAATAAATAATGAGGTCCTACTGTATTGCACAGGGGACTATATCCAATCTTTTGGGATAGATCATTATGGAAGATAATATAAGAAAATGAATACACACACACACACACACATATATGACTGGGTCACTTTGCTGTACAGTAGAACTTGGCATAACATTGTAAATAAATTCTACTATAATAAAGAATGACAGGGAGTTCCCATCGTGGCGCAGTGGTTAATGAATCCGACTAGGAACCATGAGGTTGGGGGTTCAGTCCCTGCCCTTGCTCAGTGGGTTAACGGTCCGGCGTTGCCATGAGCTGTGGTGTAGGTTGCAGACGCGGCTCGGATTCCGCGTTGCTGTGGCTCTGGCGTAGGCCAGTGGCTACCGCTCGGATTCAGTCCTTAGCCTGGGAACCTCCATATGCCGCGGGAGCGGCCCAAGAAATAGCAGCAACAACAACAACAACAACAACAACAACAAAGACAAAAAAAAAAAAAAAAAAAAAAAGAATGACAAAGAGCAAAGATGAATGAAATCAAGAAATTTTTTTTGAAAAGATAAACAAAATTGCTAAAACTTTAGCCAGGCTTACCAAGAAGAGAAGAGAAAGGATGCAAATAAAACAAAGTAAGACATGAAAGAGGAGAACAGAAAGCAATAGATACCACAGAGATACCAAAAAAAAACTTAAGAAAATATGATGAACAGTTATATGCCAATAAATTGAACAAACTGGAGGAAATGGACAAATTACTAGAAACATGCAAGTTACCAAGACTGAATCAAGAAGAAAACAGACAACTTGCACAGACCAATCACTAGTAGTGAAAACAAAAATAGTACTCTCCCCCGCCCAAAACTCCCAACAAACAAAAGTCCAGGATCAGATGGCTTCATGGGTAAATTCTACATACAATTACAGAAAAGTTAACACCCATTCTTCCCCATCTATTCCAGAAAAACTGTAGAGGAAGGAACGCTTCCAAACTCATTTCACAACTCCAAGATTATCCTGAAACCAAAAATGAAGAAAGCATACAAAAAAGAAAATTACAGACCAATATCACTGAAGAACATAGATACAAAAATCCTCAACAAAATATTAGCAAACTGAATCCAACACTACATCAAAACAATCCTGCACTGTGATCAACTGAGATTTTTCCCAGGGATGCAAGGATTTTTCAGTATCTGTAAAAATGATCATTGTGATATACCATGTTAACAAATTAAATAATAAAAAACCATATGATCATCTCTACAGATGCAGAAAAATCTTTTGACAAAATTCAACATCCATTTAGGGTTAAAAAAAAAACTCTTCAGAAAGTAGGTGTAAGCAGAACATAACATAATAAAGGCCTTATATGACAAACCCACAGTAAGGTTATGAAAAACATATATCTAAGATCAAGAACAAGACAAGGATGTCCAATCTCCATCACTTTTATTCAAAATAGTTTTGAAAGCCTTAGACACAGCAATCAGAAGAGAAAAAAAAAATAAAAGGAACCCACATTAGCCAGAAATAAGTAAAAGATGCAAAACCAATTTGCACGGTTGGTTCCTCTGTCTTTCTTTGGAAGAATTCCATTTATTTAAACAATATGAGACCAACACTCCTTTTCCTGCAGTGAAAGTTTGACAGCTTCTGCCTGCATCACAAAAACTCTTATTTCTCAAGCCATGTTTAAGGCAAAGACGTTGAATTAAGATGGGAATGGAAATTTCGAGGAGACTTACAACCATTTTCCTTTCACAATATAAAAGTTCATAGAAAATACTCTTACAAGTCAAGGAAGAAATTAGTTCTCCGATCACACATTATCTTGATCAAGTGAAATCTAACTTATTCAATAAGAAAATTATATAATTTTTATTAGTAGAATTGCAGCTAATCCTATGTATCTTTTTTCTCTAATCTGGGAGCCCTGTTCTAATACTTATAACTAGTCCTTGTAGTTAAGATATAATATAGAGTTATTGAAAAGTTAATGTACCTTCATAAATAGTTATTAGTTTAAAAGCATTAATGTGGCTCTTGAAACCACTACTTAAATTCCTCAAGGAGTAACTTTGGCCCTGGTAAGACAAGTCCAATCTTTTTAGGAATATTTTTAAGCTATAAAGAGACTCCAAGAAAACACAGTTAGCTAAAAGCCAAGCGGTTACAGATCTTAAACTACTGTGGCCAATGGTTATGGCACCTCACTATTCCCATAACCCTTCCTGTAATGAATGATTACATCTGATCAAAAAATTTCCATTAAGTGAGCTTTCAAGATATTGTTAGCTTTGGGGCTAACTACACTCCTCATCTCTACCACAAGACCCATTATTTACATTCAAGCCAGTTAACAGTAATCTTTCTCAATCTCCTCTTACTTGTATCCCTCCCCATGGTCCCTGGAGTCCTATTACAAGAGCAATGTTAATAAACGCATACCACTGAATCAGCAGCAGGTGGATCCTTAGTCAATACAGCACAAGTCAATAGTTACTTAGAAGGAAGCCCACTACCTGCCTCCCTTGTACCAGTCCCCTCATCTGTCACTTCCCATAGAGACCCTCAAAACTTCTAGCCGATTTAAGTTTTACCTCAGCTTCTACAGTTTGAATCAGGTATGTTTTTGGCTTTTGTTTTCCAGCTTTTTTCCTTTTACTTATCTATCTGGATGTTAGCAGGTTTTAAGAAACAAAGTGTACAGTGACTGGTAGAAAATGATAGCTCAACAATGAGCTGGAATTTATTGAACATGATTACTGGTCTCTACTGACAAATGTTAAGCATGTCATATTAGGTAGGCATACTATCCTTGAAGATCCTGAGTTCCCTGTTTTTTTCTGACTGTAGATCATAAGGCCGAGATAAACATCTGTTATCTTTTTTTTTTTTTTTTGGTCTTTTTGCCTTTTCTAGGGCATATGGAGGTTCCCAGTCTAGGGGTTTAATCAGAGCTGTAGCCACCGGCCTATGCCAGAGCCACAACAACGCAGGATCCAAGCCGCGTCTGTGACCTACACCACAGCTCACAGCAATGCCAGATCCTTAACCCACTGAGCAAAGTCAGGGATCGAACCCACAACCTCATGCTTCCTAGTCAGATTCGCTAACCACTGAGCCATGACAGCAACTCCGATCTATTGTTATCTTATATTATTAGTTTTGATAGAGTATTACAAGTAAGTAGTTTTCTTCCCAAAGTTTTGAAACAATGAGGGAAAGGAGAGGAGGGCAAGAACATGCCCCTTCCTCTTTAATGACTGATCTTTTACATGAATGAAGTATGAGCTGATTGCTTTATAACAAGCCACCTCCACTCTTTAATCAACAGTTCCTCTCGCATCCAAAAGAATAAAATAACTAGGAATACACCTACCTGAAGAGACAAAAGACCTGTACTCTGAAAACTGTAAGACACTGATGAAAGAAATCAAAGATCACACAAATAGATGGAAAGATATACCATGCTCGTGGATTGGAAGAGTTAATATTATCAAAATGACAATACTACCTAAGGCAATATACAGATTCAATGCAATCCCTATCAAATTACCAAGGACATTTTTCACAGAACTCGAACAAAATATTTTAAAGTTTCTTTGGAAACACAAAGACCCAGGATAGCCAAAGACATCCTGAAAAAGAAAAATGGAGCTGGAGGAATCAGGCACCTGGCTGCAGACTATACTACAAAGCAACAATCATTAAAACCCATATGGTACTGGCACAAAGACAGACACATAGATCAGTGGAACAGGATAGAAAGCCAAGAATTAAATCCACGCACCTACAGCCAACTAATCTATGACACAGGAGGCAAGAATATACAATGGAGAAAGGACAGCTTGTTCAATAAGTGGTGCTGGGAAAACTGGACAGCCACATGGAAAAGAATGAAATCAGAACACTCCCTAACACCATACACAAAAATAAACTCCAAATGGACTAAAGACCCAGATAGAAGACCAGACACTATAAAACTCTTAGAGGAAAACATAGGCCAAACACTCTCTGACATAAACGACAGCAACATCTTCCCAGATCCACCTCTTAGAGTACTGCCAATAAATACAGAAATAAACAAATGGGATCTAATCAAACTTCAAAGTTTATGCACAGCAAAGGAAACCCTAAACAAAACAAAAAGACAACCCACAGAATGGGAGAAATCTTTGCAAGTGAATCCACTGACAAAGGATTAATCTCCAAAATTTTTAAACACCTTCTGCAGCTCCATGCCAAAAAAACAAACAACCCCATCCAAAAATGGGCAGAAGAGCTAAACAGACAGTTCTCCAAAGAAGACATACAGATGGCCAAAAAACACATGAAAACATGTTCAACATCACTCTTCATTAAAGAAATGTAAATCAAAACCACTCTGAGGTACCACCTTACACCAGCCAGAATAGCCATCATCCAAAAGTCTACAAACAATAAGTGCTGGAGAGGGTGTGGAGAAAAAGGAACCCTAGTACACTGTTGGGGGGGGGGATTGTCAGTTGGTGCAACCACTGTGGAAAACAGTATGGAGATTCCTCAGAACACTCAAAATAGAACTCCCATTTGATCCAGCAATCCCACTCCTGGGCATCTATCCAGAGAAAACCATGACTCGCAAAGACACATGTACTCCGATGTTCATTGCAGCACTATTTGCAATAGCCAAGACATGGAAACAACCTAAATGTCCATCGACAGAGGATTGGATCAAGAAGATGTAGTACACATACACAATCGAGGATTACTCTGCCATTAAAAGGAAGGAAACACCAGCATTTTTAGCAACATGGATGGACCTAGAAATTATTATACTAAGCGAAGTCAGCCATACCATGAGACACCAACATCGAATGCTTTCACTGACATGTGGAATCTGAAAAAAGGACAGACTGAACTTCTTTGTAGAACAAATGCTGACTCACAGATATTGAAAAACTTATGGTCTTTGGGGGAGACAGTTTGGGGGGTGGGGGGATGTGCTTGGGCTGTGGGATGGAAATCCTGTGAAATTGGATTATGATCATTATACAACTACAGATGTGATAAATTCATTTGAGTAATAAAAAACTAAAAAAAAAAAAAAACAGTTCCTCAATGTGGTTTATAAACTTCTCTAGGCTTCTAAGACTGCTAAAACTCTGTAAATAGGTAGTTAAAATATTTTAGATGCATGCTCATTTTATCTATGGATTTCTTCTGTAACCTAATTCATCAAAATGCAAATGCACTTTTTTTTATCCACAGTCATTCAATTATGTCAACATCTCATGTGAGGGGAGGGGGACACTGTTGGTGGGAGGGCAACATATCCAGCTAAAACTGATTAGTTACATGGCTTTCAAAAAATTAAAATACTAAGCATTCTTTAAGGAAAATAATTAAACCATAGTCCAACATATTTCTGAAACCTGAGTATTTAATCATTATTTACAGTAATTAACTAGTTGCATCCCTGAGATACGACTTCCTCCCTCATGGGTAGGCAAGGGAAATTAACTAGTAAGTATGACTCAAATGCTGTGCTTTTGCTGTGCTTTTACTGTGTCCCAATGACTCACGTGTCTATTCAAAAGCTGAAATTAAATGAGGAGGGATGGGAGCAAACTGCACCTCTGGCCAGCTTGACAGATGCAGCTGCTGGGCAGCAGAATGAGCACATACTTTTCTCCAGACTAAGCTCCCTCTCCCCAAGCCTGAGGTCTCATAAAGTCCTCCCCAAACCTCAGCAATAGTGTTTTGCCAGTGGGTGATTTGCATCAAAGAGCAGCAAAATTCTTAATTTTAAAGCCTACGTGTTTTGTTTTAAATCATTTTATTGAAGTACAATTTACATGTAAAAATCTGTACTAATATATATATATGTTAATAAGTTTAGAAATGAATATATACCCATAAACTATGAAGGCCATAGACATATCCATCACCTCCCATCCCACTTGCTGCACATGTGTGTGTTAAGACCACTGTTAGCTGTGGCACTCTGCTTGCTAACAGAGCTCCACAACTTATCTTACATAATTGAAACTTGCTACGCTTAGAACATCACCTTATCATTTCCTCTTTCCCCAACTCCTGGCAATCACTATGTTCCTTTGAGCTAGATGATTTTAGATTCCACATGTTGGTGAGATCATACAGTATTATTCATTTCTGTGTCTGGCTTATTTCAAATGGCATAATGTCCAGTAGGTTCATCCATGTTGTTGGAAATGGCAGGATTTTCCTCTTGCTAAGGCTGAAGGACATTCCATTGTACATATATATATATATATATATATATATATATATATATATATATACACACTGCATTTCTTTATTCATCTGCAAGTGCCCATATAGGTCATTTCCATATCCTGAGTATTTTAAATAATTCTGCGATGAACATGAGAACACAGGTATATCTTTAAGATCCTAATTTCAATCCCTTTGGATAAATACCCCTAAGTGGGATTGCCAGATGATATAGTCATTCTATTTTTTAAAATGATTTTTATTTTTCCCATTAGAGTTGGTTTACACTGTTCTGTCAATTTTCTACCATACAGCAAGGTGACCCAGTCACACATACATGTATACATTCTTTTTCTCACATTATCCTCCAACACCAGTAACTAGATATAGTTCCCAGTGCTATATAGCAGGATCTCATTGCTTATCCATTCCAAATGCAATAGTTTGCATCTATCACCCCCAAATTCTGGACTTCCCATGTGGCTCACAACCCCAAATTCCCAGTCCACCTCACTCCCTCCCCCTCGGAAACGACAAGTCTGTTCTCCAAGTCCATGAGTTTCTTTTCTGTGGAAAGGTTCATTTGTGCTGTATATTAGATTCCATATATAAGTGATATGATACAGTATTTGTCTTTCTCTTTCTGACTTACTTCACCCAGTGTAAGAGTCTCTAGTTCCATCCATGTTGCTACAAGTGGCATTATTTTTTCTTTATGGCTGAATAGTATTCCATTGTGTGTGTATATATATACACACACACACATATATATATATATATACATATATGTATATCACATCTTCTTAATCCAATCATCTGTCAATGAACATTTAGGTTGTTTCCTTGTCTTGGCTATTGTGAATAGTGCTGCAACAAACATACGGGTGCATGTGTCTTTTTCAAGCAAAGTCTTATCTGGATATATGCCCAAGAGTGGGATTGCTGAGTCATATGGTAGTTCTATGTATAGATGTTTAAGGTACCTCCATGCTGTTCTCCACATTGGTTGTACCAGCTTACATTCCCACCAACAGTGCAGGAGGGTTCCCTTTCCTCCATACTCCCTTAAGCATTTGTTATTAGTGGACTTATTAATAATAGCCATTCAACTGGTGTGAGGTGGTACCTCATTGTAGTTCTGATTTGCTTCTCTCTAATAATCAGTGATACTGAGCATTATTTCAGGTGCTTGTTGGCCATGTGTATATCTTCTCTGGAGAAATGTCTATTCAGGTCTTTTGCTCATTTTTCACTTGGGTTGTTGGCTTTTTTGCTAACACAAAACAGGTCAGGTTTTCTTTGAGCCTCAGCTTGCTCAGCTCTAAAATAAGAACATTGGTTTGAAAAAGCTCTAAGCACTAAACTTCAAGAAAGTAATGATGAAGTATCTCTTCCTAAAACTATTGCATTTACTAATACTGTATCTGACACTGTTAATATCAAGGTGAGATCTTATAAATGCTAAAAAATTTTAACATAGAAGAGCCTGAAAAAAAGTTTTCCTGCTAATAAAAGCTGATTTGGAGACCTGATTTTTCTGAAAGTTTACAACCATTTTTGAGTTCACTTTCTTATAGTAACAACCAATTTTCCTATATTTTCATTGCCAAATAAGTCTAGTAATATAAATCTTCTCAGAGTAGAGTTCCTGTCATGGCTCAGCAGAAACAAATCTCACTAGCATCCATGAGGACACAGGTTTGATCCCTGACCTCACTCAATAGGTTAAGGATCTGTCACTGCCATGAGCTGTAGTGTAGGTCACAGAGGCAGCTCAGATCCCACATGGCTGTGGCATAGGCTAGCAGCTATAGTTCTTATTCAACTCCTAGCCTGGGAACCCCTCTATGCCACGGATGTGGCCCTTAAAAAAAAAAAAAAAAAAAAAAAAAAAACAACAGCAACAACAACAAAACTCCTCAGACAACTTCAGGTTCTTAATGCAAGAAGCAACTAAGAAGTGATGAGACTCGGGAGTAACATGATCAATGCATCCTCTGCACAATACTTTAGCCCCATTCACATATTTAACAGGAGAACTAACTTTCGCCCCCAGCTACATTCTCAACTTTTACTTCATCTAAGCTCTAAAACTCTGGCCTGGAGAGTTACTAATAATATTTCAAAAACTGAGGTATTAAAGGACAAAGAAGTATTTTTATAAAGTTATCTTTCTTGTGGAGGTTTCTGCTATTCTTTTTCATTCATGTGAAGACAACTCTCAATGTCCACTTAAATGAAGAAAGCTACCGTAATTATCCAGTGCTGCAGTAATGAGGTTTTTTGGTACCTGAAATATTTAGAATTCAGAAGGCATACTGATGAAGAAAGATGTCACATGAGAGCACATTTAATGAAAGGTCTTAATCAAAATGCTCAAAGTCTAATAAGCCATGCAGTGGTTGACATCAGACTTGACAGAACCTCATTTATTTTGGAGGTAGGCAAAGAGAAAAGAGGAGGCAGTTGCTAGATCATACAGGAGATTTTGGAAATAAATCATTTGGTCATTTTAGGAAATCTTTTGTTCCTTAGTCTAGGGTTTGTTATGGTCTTTCTTTACTTGGTTATGCAGTTTGTTTGGAATTATGCTACAACTGATTTGAAGACCTCTGTACAGATTCAAATATACCTATGTCTTGTTTTTATATTTGAATTCACTGTTTCCATAGTTTTGTGTTTTACTTTGACTATGTTTTAACAATTATGCTAGAGGTATGTTGGGTTTTATCAATCAAGAGTTCTTTAAAATGCTCAAGTTATATTTTTTATGTTTATGTTTCACTATTCTCTGTATGTCTACATTTACCTATTTCAATAGTATTCCTGTCTTACAATTTGAGCTGTGTTTTAGAATAAAGTTTTCTTTCACAAAAGTTGCTATAACATACTGAATTTCTGAAGAAACTAAAGAATTAAGCAAATTCCAAAGTATGTGAGAATATAATCATGAAATTACAAATAAGATAGTATAATATCTAAAAGACTGTCATCATCTCAGGAATTAAGTTGACTCTGAAGACAGGCTGCCCAGGTTCAACTTCTGGTTCTACCATTTCCCGCTGTGTGACTTTGGACAAAGTATTTAATTTTGCTTATTTCCTCAAAAAGAAAATAAGAATACCAATAGTACCTTATACCAATCCATGCAAGGTCTTGTGACAATTTCATGTCAGAATGCATATAAGTCACTGTGCTGTCTGCCACATGCAACAGTAATGTTGCTGTAAGTACTAAAAATAAAATATTTAGTGTTTACAAAAAAAAAAAATCCCACATTACACATGCATCTTTCTTTTAAAACCGACTGGTAAATTTCCTCTTTTAAATTGGAAAAAATAAAGGTTTTCTTCAATTTCAGTCTTAACAAGTGCACTTGTTGACTAAGTTCAAGTATTCTTTAAAAATTTCATGATATGTACAGGACTAAAATTCTACGTAGATACAGCTTTTTTTAAGCTTACCTTGCTAATTTAACTCTTCATATGAAAATCAGTTATAGTAAAACATATTAGAAAAGACAATTTGTTATTCCTTTGCTATTTGAGAAAGAGCATATTCTTATTTCAGATCAGATTTGGTCTCATCACAACTTATTTTACATCTATATTCTGTGCATTAATTATCAAGATGTGGTACAAAGTCCAGAAGTATGAAAAACTGTTGCACTTTAGACAATAGAAAGACAATGAGGCAAAGTACTTGAAAGAAAAATGTTCAAATGTTCATCAAGTGTTAAAGTTTAGAAAGTGGTGGTTCTTTTATTTCTTCCCTTGGCTGGCCCACAGCATGCACAAGTTCCAGGCCAGGAGTTGAACCCATGCCACAGCAATGACAACACTGGATCCTTAACCCACTGTGCCGCTAGGAAACTTCAAAAAGTGGTTCTTCTGAACCCTCTGCTATCAGGAAATCCAGTTAACTAAGCTGTTCAATGTTGGCATGATTGCCTCCTACTCATTGTGGACCTCAGCCCAAAAGTCACCTCCCCAGAGAGCTCTTCCCCAACCCCCTTACCGAAAATTGGCTGCTCCTGCCCCATTTCATGATTTCACAGCACTTGTTTCTATGCTCAATTATCTTACTTATAGTTTAGGTGTTTATCTTTAGTCTTCTTCCCACTAAAATGGGAGCTCTGTAAGAGCAGGAAATCTGATGGCCTTGCTCACCACTGTGCCTAGAACAGCATCTGACACACAAATGAATGGAAAAGGCAGAAAGTGAATCACTGATTGGTAGGTAGGCTTGCAGACTCATCATCATTCTCTTGTTAGGGGTGAAGGAGTTAATAGATTCCTGTCACTGTTCCCCAGACATCTATCCCTATGTCATGGAACAAGTGCCCTGAAAGTGGCAGTGCCCTTAAATTAAAAGAGGCCTTCGTCCTGGCCCTGCACTTTAAAGGGCTCCATGTATCCTACTCACGCCCACCAAGATTTGTATTAAACCATTACTTGTGATCCTCTCAGGGTCTAGCACTCACTGGCACGGCACCACCCTCAACCCTAAATATCCACTTTTGACGCCGCTGTCCAAGGAGTCTCGGGGGAAGGCTTCTCTACCTTGCTTGCCCTATGTCCTCAAAAGGTTTATGAGCATAGGTTTGTGATGTTTCAGTCAGAAATAAACATTGCTTAAGAAGATGGGAGGGTTTCATTGGGACAATTTGAATGAAAGACTTCAGTAGGTAAAAAGAGAAATGAATTCACCTGACAACTTTACGGAAGATTCAGTATGTAGGCAATAGAACCTATTACACACAATTAGGTATTTCCTGGAAGTTCTGTCTTTTCTTCATTTTCTAAGTCCTGACTCAGGAGATAACTTGGGAATTAGGACAGTATGTACGACAGTTGCATATAGTGGCTGTGTAACTTTCTACAATCCAAAACAATGATGCAAACACCGCCAGCCCATAAAGATTTGTGTAACAAATTCAGTAGTGTTTTATCTTTTGCCAACTTTCTATTTTGTCATCACAAATGTATATTTTAAAATGGGAGGATTGAACATATTTGACAATTTGCTCACTTGATTTATAATTTTAAATATTTAGACATATGGTGTGTGGGCTTCCATTTGGACTCATTTTAAAATGTACGATTTTTAGAAACAGGCTTGTAATGAAGACATAAAAAACAGTAATCTTTCTCCCTATCCGTACCGTTAGTCATAGCCTAAAAGGAAAGATTTCCTTCAATCTGGCAGAAATTACAATTACCCTCAACAGTTAATTGAGTCCCATGTTAAGCCTTGTTCTACTTGAATCGAATTCTGGAAATTCCTACCAAGTTTTATGACCTTAAAATTATCAGCAAACTCTCCTTGTCCAAGTTATTAGAACATTTCAGATTTTTTACATCATTTCAAGACAAGACAATACTTATTTGACAATGCTTCCCAGGTAATTTTAACACATATACAGCGTTAAAATCCAGCCTTCTTAGGTCATCAAAGACCTGATATGAGAGAAAAAGATATTTTGAGAAGACACATCATCTTTGTTTTCTAGGCAGAGCACTGAAAATGCAAAGAAAAACCCCTGCTCATAATTTCTCAGCAAGAACAGACCAACCATCCAAAAACTCATGCAAACCAAGAGAGAGTTCTAGAGTACATTTGATTACTTTACCAGTGTTGGTGGTTATTATCAAGAGAGAGACTTTTTTTTTTTTTTTTTTTTTTTTGCTTTTTGCTTTTCAGGCCCTCACCTGCAGCATACAGAAGTTTCCCAAGCTAGGGGTCAAATCAGAGCTACAGCTGCTGGCCTACACCACAGCCACAACAACGCTGGATCTGAGCCACGTCTGTGACCTACACCACAGCTCATTAGCCACACCAGATCCTTAGCCCACTGAGCGAGGCCAGGGCTCGAACCCACAACCTCATGGTTCCTAATCGGATGGTTTCCACTGTGCCACGACAGGAACTACAGCAGTCTGTGTTTTTAAAAGCATCTTTTACTCCCTTTTTATTCTATTACTTTCCCTATCTCTTGACTTAGTCAGTCTTTGCTGTCACCTGGATCTTAATGTGCGGCACCTGTGCCCTGGCTTTGCAAACTGTGATGCTAAGCTCTCTAACTTGTCATCCTTTGTTTCCATCCTCTCTGTCCAGAGCTAGCAGAGTAGCAGACAACCATTTGTCCTTCCACTTTTAATTCATCCTCATGGCATGCGTGGCATGAACATAGTCATCAATAGATCTAAATATCCCCACCTCCTCCTCTGCAAAAACGATCAAAACTTTAACGGTCTAAGTTACCTAAAAGATGTGAGAAACCATTTAAGCCATAAAGTAATTACTGCTGAGAAGTTCACCTAAAAACGCTTACCTTACACACATCCAATTCATTTGCACTTAATCATACTTAATATAGTTTAACGGTGTATTTGATTTAGTTTACTCAAAACAGCTACAATATATTCCATGCTGCTAATTCTGAAGCACGACCGCTCTACTCAAACCCACACACCTAAAACAGCTTTTATCTATCAAATACGATCCTAAATCTTATTAACCTGCAAACATTTGGGCTAGTATATACTTCATTTATGCAACACTTCTTTGCCCTCAAGCTAATTGAATAGAACTCTTTACAAATTAACCTTGGCACTACCATCCACAAGTTTAAAAATTTACAACATATAATATACATACACAAATATACACACCAACAGGCTTGTTCGTTTGTTTTCCATTGTGTCTAAGAGATTTAAGATCTCCTCTTTTCCCTTTGGATTTATTTAAAAATTTCTTCAGAATGGCCTCTGCAATCCTAAATCATTCAAAATTTCACCTGTTTTTTTCATAAAGCAGAGAATCTGAACCAAGGACAAGGAGAAATCTATCTTGCCTTTGGATTCCCTAAAATGTCTTTCAGAGAGAAATTTAACTTTATGAAAGTCTCAAAGTATCAAAAATGACTTATGGAACTGCTAACTGTGAGGGACCCTCGTCTCCAACAACGGTTTGCCAACCCCCAGTATCATGTACTTTCCCTCCTTTTGAAGAGCATGGGGACTGGCCACAAAGCTTCCACAACCAGAAACATTAACAGAACACACACACACACACACATACACACACACAACAATAGGAAGAAAGCAAAAACAAATGTGCATGATAAAGTTCGAAAGCAGGTACCACAAAGAGAGTGCTCAGACACAAGGGAGACTTACCGGGGACTCTGCAGTTGGCGAAGAATCATGGCACACAGGGCTCTGTGGGAACCAGCACCACAGTTTGCTCCCTGGCCTTGGGCTTGCAGCCTTCATCTTCTTGGAGCCCCACTTCAGGCACCATTAAATGTCAAAGGTTCAGAAAAAGCGAAAATAAAACCCACGAACCACCAATTAATAACAACGTAGTTTGCACAAATCACCAAAAGCGAACTAGGAACGTGCACAGAGTGAGGCTTGCAAGTCTACGGTTACCAAGCGGCTTATATAGTGAGAAGGCAGTGTCTTCACAGTAACTGGTAATTAAGCTAAATTAATGACTAAACTGGTTTTTTCTGCTCAGGGAAACTTTGAGACTGGTCTCCATTTGCTTTTGATTTTAACATCACAAAGTACGGACCCTATTTTAGGAGGCTGTCATAAGCCTGCCCAGATTTAAAAGGAGCTGACCCAGACCCCATTTTTCAATGGAAGGAGTGTCAAAGAATTGCAGGCAAATTTCAAAACCACCATCATCCCAGCAGGTTATAGGTTGTCTTTTCAGCAGCCCCCATGGAGAGACATGAAGATTTTCCAGGAGTGAAAAATGACCTACAGTGACACAAACAACTTCTCTGATCACAGAGTTTTCCCTAAAAGGGTAAATTATTCCAATGGCCTGCACAATTCCTTTACCTTCAATCTTGAATCTAAAACAAAGTGCATCCAAGGACTGTTTCTAATTCCAAAAAGCCTTCGGATGATGAAACTTGCTGGAGAATCCTGGACCACACTACTTTTGGACTACAAGACAATAAAAATAAAAGATAGCTTTTTATTTTTATTTTTTTATTATTATTATTATTTTTTTTTTTGTCTTTTTGCCATTTCTTGGGCCACTCCCACGGCATATGGAGGTTCCCAGGCTAGGGGTTGAATCGGAGCTGTAGCCGCCAGCCTACACCAGAGCCACAGCAACGCAGGATCCGAGCCGCGTCTGCAACATACACCACAGCTCACAGCAACGCCGGATCGTTAAAAGATAGCTTTTTAAATGAAACTGAGATTGTAACTGAGCAGGGCCCTGTGGGGCTCCTGGGCACAAAAGCCTTTCTGTGTCCCGCATTTCTTGTTTTTAGGAAATGGGTTTCATTCAGCCTCCATGCACTTCCCTGGGCTCCAAGGGGCAGGTCCAGACAGGTGCTCATTAGGGAAAGAAGGGGATGCAAAGTCAAGGGAGGGACAGTCAAGAAACAACAGTACGGCCTTGGGCAGAATCCTGGTCCCCTCTCAAGGGATCCACATAATGATATAGGGAGGCATCTTATACACCTAAGAGAAAAGTATATTCTTTATGCTTCTTTTAGAGATGAATACTTTGAACAAGAAGGTAGAGGCCTTCTTGTCCTTCTCGCTGGCTTAATTGCACCCTAAATGCTATCACCTGTAAACTAAAGATTAGGCACCCTGAGCATAATTGCCTGTGGGTTAAAGATTATGAGCACATAACGTTTTTCAGGAAGCTTCCTAGTTTGTTCTAATCTCTGATCAATATGCCCTTTTCCAAAGTACTATTATTCTAGGCAAGAACCCAGACGACCACCATTATGATCATGCTGAGATCTCCTGACACCGGCTTTGATGACTACGATTCCTGCAAAGAAAGAAGAATGCATGTCTGCCCCAATCCTGATTCCTATACAAAAACCTGGTTTTCTCCTTTTTTACTATAAAACTCCCCACAATTCTTCCCAATGGATGGCACAGTCTTTAGGGCATGAGCCTGCTGGTCTCCTTTGCCTGGCAAAGCAATAAAACTTACCTATTTCTCCTTTACCCAAAACTCTTGTCTCTGTCTCTATTTGGCACAGGTGGACAGAGGCCAAGTTTCAGCAACAGGTTGATTTGATCTCCCTCAGGATTCATTGTCCTAGTATCTGTCCACAAAGTGGCACAGCATAAGCCAGATTCCCTGAGGAACAGGCTCTGAGTAAATATTTGCATGTTAGCACAGAAAAGAAATTCAGGGACTGGGAGAACATACTTGTGGTTTCCAAGGGGGAGGGGGAGGGAGTGGGATGGACTGGGAATCTGAGGTTAATAGATTCAAACTATTGCCCTTGGAGTGGATAAGAAATGAGATCCTGCTGTATAGCACTGGGTTCTATATCTAGTCACTTGTGATGGAGCAGGATGGAGGATAATGTGAGAAAAAGAGTGTATATGTGTGTGTGTGTGTGTGTGTGTGTGTGACTGGGTCATTTTGATGTACAATAGAAAATTGACAATACTGTAAACCAGCTATAATGGGAAAAAAATCATTTAAAAAAAGATTTGCATGTTAGAAGCTTGTTGGGGCATGCTTTTCCCAAACATCACCTGTAAGGGAACGTGTATTTGTTTCCTATTGCTGCTGTAAACAGCAATAAACGGTGACTTCATACAGCATAATTTATCACTGAATAGTTCTAGAGACCAAAGTCCCAAATCAGTCATCAGGACTGCATTCCTTCTCAAGCTCTTAAGGAGAATCTGTCTTGACTTTTTTCATCTTCTATAGGCTACCTACAGTCTTTAGGCTGTGGCTCTATCTTCAAAAACAGGTGGTAGCATCTTCTCTCTTCTCTGACTTCCCGATTCTTCCTTATAAGGACCCTTGGGATTACATTTTGTCCACCAAGGATAATCTCTCCATCTCCAGATCCTTAACTTCCTCATGTGTGCAGATTTCCATTTGTCATGGAAGGCAATGCAGTCACGCATATTGGGGAGGAGGATGCAGACATCCCTGGGGAGCCATTATTCTGTCCGCCATAGAGCAGACTGGGAGGAGGAAGAAAGTGAACACACCTTAGAGACTTCAACCAGTTCCATGAGATGTGAAACCAGCCATGTTCTTCAGAGATGTCCCAGACTGCAGCAAGAGGCCAGGCCCTTAGACTCCCCAAATCAGCCAGACAGTGAATACAACTTCCCCTAGAGAGGGAACAAAAGTGAAAACCTGGCAGTTCCCTTCCACTGAGGGCAATTCCTGGGGAGGGGCCCAGGTGTCATCCAAGAAGGAAGACACTCTTGGTAACTGGGAAAAGGAATATTTGGGTCCTGAAGGGAATCTCTGTGCAGTGCACCATAAAATCCACACACCTTACCTGCGCAGATCTGCTTGCTTTGTACAGTAAGTCAGACCGCCTTGGAATAACTTCTCTGAAATTTTGGTGGGTCTCTTTCCCTAGGGAAAATTTACAAGTGGGAATTTCATGAGAAAAACTATATCCCCCAGGCTCCGGGTGGTTTCCAAACAGTGACAATGCTAATCATTGCCCTCCTCAGTTACCCACCCTGGGTTACCCCGGGCTACAGCCCTACTGGCTTAGGCAGTTGGCCTGGTGGGGGACCTAGAGCCTCATCCCTGAGGGTCCTTGTTCATCCCTTGTCATCATGCCCTTCATAGGACAAGGCTGTGGCACAGGTCCTTTTATCACCAAAATTGGGCAAGGGAGACCCAAGATGCCCTGAGAACCACTGCATGTCAAATGTACCTTGGCCTTCCCCAGAAGTCCCACCTCTTCCTGGAGTTTTGGGTCAGTTGCCCTTGCCAGGATGGTGACACCTTTCCCTCCTGCAGCTGGTCCTCCTGCTGGTCTCTAGGCACAAGGAGCCTGGAGACCAGGCTCTTGCCAGATGCCCCCCTCCCATCAGAAGTGTCCCCCTCTGGAAATCAGATCTATACTCACAAAAACTTAAGGTGAGAGTCATCAGGGCTGGAATCACACATTTCCCAAAGAACATAAGTGATGATGATGGCGGGTGGATCCATCCCTACTTCTATCACTTGCTTCCCAGACTCTTGGGTTCTTCTAGGGACACACACAGTGATGTGCAAGGGTCTAACTTCCCTTCTTCCACCTTTGCCCCCTACATTCTCAGCAGAGCAACTGGACTGAGCCTTTTGAAATGTAATGCAAATTTTATCATGCCTCTGCTCAAAACCCCTCAATTCCCCATTTCATTCAGACTAAAAGCCAAAGTCCTTACCATGGTCCTGAAGGCCTCGCACAACCTCTCTCTCCCTTCACCCCCTTTCTGACACCAACTCAGGACCCTCTTGCCCAATCTGCTGCACAGAGCCTCTGTACTGTTCCTCAAACATGCCAGGTCCACTTCTGCCTAAGGACCTTTGCACTTGTTCCCTCTTCCAGAACACAGCTATACCTGCGCAATGTTGCAATAGCAAATAACTCCCAAATCTCAGGGTTACAGCAACAGAGTTTCTGGGTTAGCTGTTGGCTCTGGCCTCTGCTGTTCTGGTCAAGAGCATTCTAAGAGAGCCTCTTTCATGTGGACTCCACTGGCTGAAGACAAGGGAACGTGAGAAATCATGCCCTGACCCTTAAAGTCCTTTGCCCACCCACCGTTACTTATGCCTCGTTGACCAAATCAATTCATACTTGAGGAGATAGGAATTGCAGCCCTAGCACATGGCCGGAAGGAGGACAGGGACATTAATGAACAGTCCTAAGGACAACTGTGGCCTCTGAAGCCCCTCCCTCACTTCCTCCTGACCTTTGCTGAAGGAAAGCAGGGTCTCAGGAGAGCCTTTCCTGACCATTCTGTGTAAAGCTGAACTCACGCCCACCTACTGCCTCCCCTGTCCTGTTTTACTAGCCTAATGGCATCACACACACACACACACACACACACACACACACACATACACACACACACACACACACACACACACACACACACTTATGTACTTACTTTGTTCACCTTCTGCCTCCCTGCACCAGAAGCTAAGCTCCATGATAACAGGGATAAGCTTTCAATATTTGCTGAGGAAACATTTGGGCCCTGCTTGTGCTTCCTACTTCTGTTCCTATTAGAATTCTGAAAGGATCATTGGTGAGTGTCGTTTTTCTCCAAACTTCTCACCGAGTTTACCTGACAAAAATAAGAGGTGGCCCATGTCTATGTCCCTTTGCTATTCCAGGCTTCGTGTGAGAATCTGCTGAGGAGAGAATATTCCAGACAATCGTAATTCCGATAGGCAGGAAAGACAATTTTCCAAGATTTATTAAAATATTTATCATTATTCGTTTTAATCTCTAAACCAAAATTTTTTGACCCAGGTATTACTGCCATCTAATGTAAAGTTATTTTTATCAAATACAAATATTGTTAAAATGTATTCAGGGAATCACACAGTAGAAAATAATATTTAAGACTATTGACATGTGTCAGGCCAGTCACAGGCGAGCGTCCTACTTGTCAGCCTCACTGATGGGCAGCCGTTTGGGTAAATCCCTGCCATTCAGCACCAGCTCACTTTCCCACATTTTCTCTTCATTTGTTTTCTCTGCATGTGATTAAAAAAAAAGAAGAAGAAGAAGAATTATAAATGAAAAATCTGAGATATCAATATCTACATTATTGGGAAAATATTTTCTTTTCAAATGCTGTATGATGATCATTAGGGTATATTTAAAACAATATTATTTTATCTAAATAACAGTGCAAATGACAATGGGTGTGTAAGCACCTTGGGCGTGTAACTCAAAAAGATTTACTTAAGAATTCAGATTTGATGACTGATTAGGTGGGCAATGTGGGGTAAATTTCGGGATCTTAGTTTTCTTACTGAAAGACTAGAATAATTATAGTGGCTGTCCCCATGCAGAGACTCCTGTGAATTAATTACCAGTTCCAACGTCCCTCAGGATAACACGGCACTGCGTAAAGCTGAGTTACTAGTTTAGTCTCCCACTGGGACAGGAGCTGACCCCATAGCACCCAGGCAGGGCCTATGCCAGCGAGACCAGGTGGGGGCCGAGCAGTTGCCTGATTTGAAGACACACCAATGGCTGTGAAGGTTTTGCATCTCTAGCCCAGTCAGCTGCATGACTGAAAAACTGATTTTACCATTGCTATAAGAAAAAACTATTTCCCATGTATACTACTTTTGTTAATTAGGATACTATGAAGGGTTAATCAGATATCATTATAAAAGTATACCATCTATTTGAGAAAAATGACTTGAGTGTGATATTATAATCTGGATCACTCCCCTGATAAAAGCTAAAAATGAGCTGCACTGATGGCACTCAGAGATTGAAAATATAAACAGAATTGAATAGTTCCATAGGAAATAAAAGAAAAACAAAGGACCACCAGCAATTGTATAAGAACATTGTGGGGGTGTATCAGCTAGAAATCTTTTGGTTACACATGACAGATAATCAAACTCAAATGGTCTTAAACAAACAATTAAAAAAAAAAAAGGTCAGGGAAAAGGGGCCCTAAAAAGGCTTATCTGTTCATGTAACTGGAAAGTTCCAAAGTATTGGTTTCAAGTTAGGCTTGATCCAGCAGCTGAACAACATTATCAAGGACTTAACTTTCCCCAAAGTCTTCCCTATGCCTGAAGGCCTTTATAAGAGGCACTGATAATTTTTTGTAATTAACTTTTTTTTTGCTTTTTAGAGCTGCACCTGTGGCATATGGAGTTTCCCAGGCTAGGAGCTACAGCTGCTGGCCTACACCACAGCCATAGCAACGCAGGATCTGAGCCACATCTGCAACCTACACCACAGCTCATGGCAATGCCAGATCCTTAACCCACTGAGCAAGGCCAGGGATTGAACCCGCAACCTCACGGATCCTAGTCAGATTCATCTCCGCTACGCTACAAAGAGAACTCCGAGGCACTGATAATTTAAAAAATTTGTCTAGTTTCCATTCTCCATCCCTAATCAGAGCTTAATTTTCTTTGGGGGAATGACTTCTCTCCCAGAGTATTCAGTCTTAGCGAGAAAGAAATTCCAGACACCTGTCTAATCTCTACTGAAAGGAAGAAAAACAGATATTACTCCTCTTGGACCCTTCCCTTCCCCAGTCCTAGGGCCAGGAGCAGACATATGACTCAAGCTTGGTCAGACAGATGCTCTCTCCCAGGACTTTAGATCTTAACCAAGGTCCACAAGGAAGGAGCAGAGGCAAGGCCATACCAGAATATTCTTAATAAACATTCACTGCACTTCCCAGCCCTGCAGCACAGCCTTTGGTCCTGCCCACTGTCAAGCCTGGTTCTCCATGTCTAGTCAATTCTGGGACCCTCTCCCCCAAAGCATTACCCTTTGCTCAGGATGCTCAGGTCCTTCTGGGACTGACCATAGGGAAGACAGCCTCCCCTCTCCATGTCCCACGGCACTGTGTACACTATCTGATGATATGCCCTTTTCATATCACACCGCTGATTTCTATCAGACTGAGAGGTTCCCTGAGAAGGAGGGCTTACCTACGCTCAGCCCAGTGTCTGCTCAGTAGTACGTATTTCATATCAAGTGCTGAGTGAATTAGTTGATGAATGAATCGCTTTAGAGAGACAAGACATGGTGGCATAAACAATTCTAAAATTTAAGGCTTATATTATCAAGCACAAATCATAAGGGCTCTTTAAAAAGTGTGGAACTGCCAGAAAGAATTTCTTAGGCTGTTTTATGAGGAGTTATTGCACATTCTTTGAGGATCTATATACCTATCAGAACTACTCTTGTTTCATCCTTGAAATTTAATCCGAAGACTTCTTCTAGGCAGATTGATGCCTATCTAACAGGGGATAAATATTATCCATTTTGCCTCCAGCAAATGCCTCTGATGTTTAGGTACAGGCCTTTTCCAAAGTGAAACAAAGTATCGAAACCTCCAGGTTGGTTCTAGCCTTCCTGCATCACTTGGGGCACTAACCCTGACTGATGACTCCTCGTGGTAAAACACTTGGTCCTGCAGGGTGAGTGCAAATCCAGGGGGCTCTGGTCCCTGTGCTTTCCATGTAAGGCCTGGGTCCTTCACTCCCTACAGGCTCCCAGACACACATTGCACCGCTGTGGGTGGGCTAGCTCTGTCCACAATGAGGGCCTGGGAGTGGTGACACTCAAACAGCAACAAGCACATCTAGGGCCCAGATCTTTGGAACCAGCCCTCTTTGAAGAAATGCCTGATTACAGGGCTGGGGAAGGAAAAAGATGAGCCTGGAACATCTGGTTGCACCAGAAAATGAAGAATTACAAAAGAATGATAGAAATATGTCAAAAGGACCCAGAAGTCAGCTTGTGGGGACTCCCTCTGACCCAACTGGAGATAATTTGAACATCAAAAGGAATAAAGATAATGAGAGGGCAGCTCACTGAATAAAAGAAGAAACCATGAGTCCAGAGAGACTAAATAAATTAATGAATAAATCACAAATTTAAGGAGAAATGAGATGCTTACATAGTTTCAAAGTACCTCCCTACAAAATGCTAATAAGTTGCAAGGGGGAAATTTTCAGGATCACGTCCTGGAGGCACTACCCTAACCCAAGGACCAAAATGAACATCATCAAAAATGGGACAGGTTGAAACTGTCCACCTCTGGGTCAGGTACACGAAGGACAATACAGCATCGATTCTTGGTGTCCCTGCCAACAGTGCATCAACCCAATTCAATTACAAAGAGACATCAGACAAAGCCAAACTAGGGGCCATTTTCCAAAATAACTGGCCTGGAACCTTCCAACATGGCAAGGTCATGAAAGTCAAAAAAGAATGAAGACTCGTTCCAGACAGAGGAAGGCCAAAGGGAGATGACAACTGAAGGTAACACAAGGCCATGTTGGGGCAACTGGTAAAACATAAATGAGTCTGAGGACTAGAGGTTAATAATAGATTCATGTTAACGTCCTCTTTTTGATAGTGTAGCCTGGTTAGGTAGGAGAATGCCCTGTTTGCACGAAGTTCACATTCAAGTATTTAGAAGTAATGACAGGTTGTGAGGTTGGCAACCTGCTCTCAGATGGCTCAAGGAAAAATAAGCTGTTTGTATAGTTCTTCCATTTCTTTGTATAGTTCTTCAGTTTAAAAACACACACACAAATCAGATGTAAACTTCGGTCAAGTACACAGTCAACTTCCGGATATAATTTGAGGAGCTGCCCATAGCCATCAGCTAAGTTTCCATATATGTTTATCATTGTTTCATCCTCATTAGAATAATTTACATTTTTATAGCACTTTCATATGTTATTTATTAAACCTTGAATTCTATAAAGCCAAGGGCTAAATCTATTTCACTCAACACTTCATTTATTCAATGACTGGAACAGCCCCAGGACACAGTAAGCACTCGATAAAATGCACTGATTGAATGAATGTAACTTGGACTAAAAGCACGGTCTTTGAAGTTCGACCGATCTAGGTAACTTCCCATCTCTCTCATTTCCTAACTGTGTAGCCCTGACCCCATTGGTCACCTTCTCAGCCTAGCTGAGACAATAGCCAAACTATCGTGTCTGAATCCTGGCTTTACTATTTCCTAGTTCCTGTGTGGGCTACAGTTTCTTCATCTATGAAATGGGAATTATAATAGTCACCACCCTTCACAGGGCTGTGTAGCATGTTATGAGTGGCTCAGATAGTTTCCCCGGAGAATTCTATCAAATGTTTAAAGAACACCAAATCTAAACAATTTCTTTGGAATATACAGGAACACTTCCCAATTCACTTTATGACTCTGATACCAAAACCAAAGAGAGGAAAGAAAGAAAGAATGGAAGAAAGGAAGGAAGAGGATTACAGACCCAGACCAATATCTCTCAAAAATATAGATGTAAAAATCTTTAACAGAATATTAGAAGATAGAATTCAGCAACATTTAAACAAAATTATACCCCATGACTTAAGAGGGATTTATTCCAGAGATGCAAGACTGGCTCCATATTTGAAAGCAATCCCTGTACTCCGCCTACTGTTGAGCAGCGGCAGCCAGGGAACTCCATTGAGCAGTTCCTGAGATAAAGCCGGGGCCAAGCAAATCCCAGTAACTGGAAAAACTGGACACTATACACTTGGCTTTTGTTCAAACAAAATAAAGTGCTACACTGCATATGCATTAGGTGACACCTGGCTTATACCCATGATGCCTGTCTGTTTGCAAGCTGGGGCCACTGGAGGCATAGGAACAAACGGAAAAGGTTGGCTTGAGGCTCCAGGTGCCATATGGGACAGTCCAACTTCCCAAGGTCAGCATGATCCCAAGAACAGAAAATAAAGAGAACTTCCAGGCAAGAAGAGAAAGAGAACTTCCAGGCAGGAAGCGGGCATTTGAAATATAAGGAAACCCATTCTGAATTTTTTGCTTAGGAATTCTGTATTTAAGCTTTGAACCACATCCTTATAAATTTGAATTTGAAAATATTGACCTGGCACCTTTCATAACCTCTACCAAAGGTGGAGAAAGAGACTGCTAACTAATACAATTTATCTCTGTATGAAATACTTTGAATGACCAAGCCATCTGCCTGAGATTCACCTTATAAAAAGAAAAGGCTCCCAGCTACCTCTGATGTTCAGAACAATACCGTAGCTCTTGCTGTCTTCCCTGCAGCCCCTACTCACCATTCCAGCTTTTAGCACAAGCTGACAGCACCCTCCCTTCCTACTGAGGCAAAGCTCTGTCTGAGAGCCTACTCCTGCCCTGGAGTCAGCATAAATGCTGAGGAGTTTATGCTGGGGAGCAGCCCTTCGCCAGTGAAGGGTAGGAGTTGGAGGGCAAAAATCCCAGCTTCCATGTCTCTGGAAGGAGTAACACACACTGTTCTTCACAAACATTAATATGCTTATGACTCACCTGGGGATCTTGATAAAATTCAGACTCTGATCTAATGATTCACATCTGGGGTGGGGCCCAGACTCTGCATTTCTGACAAGCTCCCATGTGATGCTGATGCTGATGTTCTGGGGACCATACTTTGACTCTCCTGCAGGTGTTTTCTACAGTTTTCTCCCAAGTAAACCACATGTTCTCAAATTCCTGTTGGGAGTCCACTTCTGGGGGAAGCACTTTTTCTCTTTTATTTCACACTCCTTGTTCTCGGTTTTCTCAGAAACCTGACCACTACTTGCACTGTGACCCAGGGCAAACAAACATCCCATTTCCTCATGTCCAGAATGAGCGGGTTTGACTGTCTAGTTTCCTTCCCACCCCAACATTCTAGAGATGTTCTTATTGTTCTAGTGATCATCACACTTTCCACACTCTTCCTGATCAGTTCTCTTGCTCCTATGCATGACCTTCTAAAATCAAGCTGGCTTCAGAGCCCGCTCATCTTCAAAAGATGTCTCTAAACAGCAATAGAAAATGGAAGCCTTTCCTTCAAACATAATAGCAAAAATCATTGACAGATAAAGGAGAGAGCAAATGTTCACACATGCAGATGACATTTTCATTATGAAAGGGAAAAAGAGGCCATTCAGAAAAATTTAAGGACAGAGAGTTCCCATCGTGGCTCAGTGGTTAACGAATCTGACTAGGAAACATGCGGTTGCGGCTTTGATCCCTGGCCTCGCTCAGTGGGTTAAGGATCCAGTGTTGCCATGAGCTGTAGCGTAGGTCGCAGATGAGGCTCAGATCCTGTGTTGCTATGGCTCTGGTGTAGGCTGGCAGCAACAGCTCTGATTAGACCCCTAGCCTGGGAACCTCCATATGCCGCGGGTGCAGCCCCAGAAAACTCAAAAAGACAAAAAAAAAGAAGTAAGGACAATAGTTTCAAGCAGAGGCTATGAAAATGAAAATTAGTGCAAAACACACAAAAGGTATGAAACCATAATCAAGACATCTAAACAGGAGATAATACATACAAGAAAACACAATAGTGACTTTGTGTAGTGTGTCTGCCTTTTGAGCAACATTCCCAGGCATACATATACAGATGCACGCTATCCCCTCTAGATAATCACTTTCAAAGGCTACCAACTATATACCATACACATGATATTACCACTTCAGTCACCATTTTAACCCAAAACAACATATGCTTGACTTCCAATAACTTAACAAATTTTCTAATATATTAATAAATTCATACATGTAACCATTAGTGATTGCTGTGTAACAAACCCCAATTCCAGTGACACACAACAAAAAGCAGCTAACGCCTCATTCACGAGTCTGCACGTCTGCTAGATGGTTCAGCTTCAGGCTGTGAATCTGCAGATTGACTGGAATGTCTCTGCAATATGTGATTTTAGCCTGGTATCCGGACGCTGATGGGGCACTGATGGAGGCAATGCATCTTCTTACTGCAGAGGGCAGATGTTGCTGAGAACAGATGTGGTACCTCAAAGGTCTAGGCTCAAACTGGTATACTCTACCTCCCCACACCCCATTCCAAAGCAAGTCACAGAGTCAACCCCAACATCAGTAAGTGCCTCCCATGGAGTCATCAGCACCTGGAGTGAATAGTTGCTGAACAATAAACTCTAAAAGCATATGTCTGAGTCACTTTGCTGTACAGAAGAAATTGGCACAACACTGTATATCAACTATACTCTAATAAATTAAAAAAAAAAAAAAACTCGAGGCTTTTTCCAAAGAAGAGTGCCAAAAGTGACATGAGTAATAACCCTGTCATTGAAATCAGCATATAACTATATTAGGGGACCCTCCTGGAAGCAGAGGTTTCAATTTGTTGAATAAAGTCATCGTTATGCATTTTATAAAAGCCAAAGTTCTTACTTGCCTAACTGAATGCATCTGATTCTTATTTATGCTGGATATGAGATGGAAACCTACCCGCAGAGGACACTGAAAAACTAACAAGTCCATGTTAACATCATTCCTCTCATTTATATATATAATTTTTATATTTAAAAATATATCTTAAAAGGAGAAGCAAAATTACCAGAAGCACAGGGATGAAAAAGCAGCACCGAATTGTTGGAGTCAGTTAAACTCTGTGGTAACTCAGGAGCTCTGGGTTCAAGCCAGGTGATCTATGACCTTAGCTGAACCTTTTGCATCAGCTGCCTGCCTGACACAATGCTTCACATCTCCAGGCTTCCATTTCCTCACCCATCAATGCCCTCCCAGATGAAGCCAGCCCTAACAATATGACATCTATGGCTCTATAATATGCTGGAGGTTTTCTGATGTCACTGTTTCCTTCATGGGAACTAGTCACTGATTTTAGTTCTGGAAAATGTTACAGCTTTTATGTGCTAAAGGTTGACAATGAAAATTCTCATTTAATGTTCTAGGTTCTGCCTCTCATAAAGAAGAAATTCTCTTGGGATTTGTTGGGCTCATTTGTAATGAAGTGATAGTTTCTAATTGTCAACTCTCTAAATTAAAGCCAAAAGTTTGCCTTCCTTTGTTTGGTGACTCTGATGGGTCTGCAAACATCAGTACTTGTTTGTTTGGCAGTGCAGGTAATTTCACAACAAAATGATCAATAATAGAGGAGTTTTTTGGAGCCATTATAATATCCTAAGAGTCAGAAGGTGTATTTTGAACTTGAGTTCTCACCCTACCTGCCAATCAACAGCCTGAAAAAAAGAAGTCACTCCAAAATCAACTTCTAAAACAAAAGGTCTACATTTTCTGGGCAGCATTTAACTAATCAGTTCTTAACTTCCCATTGCTGTCAAGTTCTTCACACAGATGAAAACCTCATTGTGCATTCATTTGGCAAACACCTGTATCACCTTAGCCAGGCACAGGCTATAAATTTCCTACATTATCTCTTTCAATTCTCTGCAAGTCCCTTGAAATAAGTACTGCAACCCAAACTGTTCGCAGTTTTGCCAACTTCGGTCTCCTGGGATTCAGACATAATAAAGCTGTCTTTTGCCTTCCTGGCGATATTCCTGGCGCCTTAAATTTCACCTCCCAGGGCACTGGGCGGGCCAGGCAGCCAGCAGGGCGCGCCATGCGGGCCTGGAAGGCAGCGGCGAGGTGCCCTTTGGAGTGGGGGCGGGCCCGGCGGCGGCCAGGCTCCCTCGCCCGGGGGCTTCGCACTCTTGCCCAGTCATGGAGCTGCCCACACCCGGCGAGGTGCGCATGAGCCAGGCCATCCAGCCCGCACACACCAACTCCCGCGGTGAGCTGAGCGCCGGGCAACTTCTCAAGTGGATCGACGCCACCGCCTGCCTGGCGGGTAGGGAAGCTGGAGGGGGAGTGCCGCGCGAGGGGGACCCTGGGTGCTAGGGCTCCGGAATGGGGGAGCACCGGAGGGAGTCGGGTGTGTATTGGGGTGGTGTCCAGGAAGGCAGGGAGTCCCTGAGAACTGGAAGAAGGCTGGGATGTGAGGGATGCGGGATAGCGGAGGGGGTATCTGGGATGCGGAGTTCGGGATGCGGAAAGATCTGGGACGGCCGGGATGAGGAAAGACCTGGGACGGCCGGGATGAGGGATGACGCTCCGCAGTGCGGATCCCTGGGGCTCGGTTCTGCGCCACGCCAGGAACCGGGTTCAGTGAGGAGGGAGAAGGGAGGAGAGGAGAATAATTACAGAGTTTTAAGCCCTGTGCAGCTGGGATGTGATGATTGAGATTGTTCATCCTACTCTGGGAATGACCTAGACCAGTAGTTCTAAAACGTTTCAGTCTTAGGACTCCTTTACGCCACTAAATGAGGCTCCTGGAGAGCCTTTATGTGGGTTCTTTTTATCCATATTTACCTATGCAAAATTTTTTTAAATAACCATTTGAAAAGAACAAAAACCCATTACATATTTTCATTGAAAAGTAACTGTATTTTCAATAAGAATAAAAACATACTTAGAGAAGTGGTATTGGTTTATATTATTGCAAATATATTTAATGCCTAGTTTAATACATCACCTCGTTTCATATCTGCTTTCATTCAGTTTGTTGCCTTCCACATCCTCATGTAGTCTCTGCAAAGGACCTTTGCACCTGCTTCTTTTTTTTTTTTTAATGTATGTATGTATGTATGTATGCATGCATGCATCTATTTATTACAGACTCTCCTTGCAGTGTATGGAAGTTCCCAGGCTAAAGGTCAAATCAGAGCTGCAGCTGCCAGCCTACACCACAGCCATAGCAATTCCGCACTGAGCTGTGTCTGCAGTCTACACCACAGCTCACAGTAACACCAAGTCCTTAACCCAATGAGCAGGGCCAGGGATTGAACCCATATCCCCATGGATACATTACTGCTGAGTCACAACGGGAACTCCTGCAGGTGCTTTTCTTTTTGCCTTTACCCTCTTCTCATGGCCCTTTCAGGGCATTCCGTTTCCATTTAAATATCATTTCTGCAGAGCAGTCTTTCCTAACCATCTGCTTTATGCCTGTGCCCTTTCATCACTTTTATCACAACACCCTTTCTGACTTCCTTCACACCACTTAGCACAATCTGTAATTATTTTTGTATTAATATTTCAACTTTTATTTCTTGCCTGGCCAATTAGCATGTAAACTAAAGCTAGGTCTCTATTGCTTGGTTGGCACTAAATAAAAACCTTCTGATTTTATGTATGGATAGTTAGATGGATGGGTCCAGAACTTGGAATCTCATTTCTAAAAGGAAGCTAGGCTTTGCATAAGGCACTTAATAGAGTCGGCAAATGTACATATTAAGTCAAATAACTTTAAGATAAAATGTTAGAGCTGGAAAGAGCTTAAGATCATGTATTCCCAGGACTCTTATTTTACAGAAGATAAAAATAAAGCTCAGCTGATTACAAAACCCTGCTTTCCTCAATGAATGCTCATAGTTTCTAATCCACTATGTGTTAACCACCCATAAAACTGTCATATATCTGATGCCAATCTGTTTGTTTTCTGTTTGTTGATAGGTCTGTTTGGTTTCTGCCTTAACAGTTTTTATCAGGATTTGAGGTCGCTTATAACAACATAATAATGGAGATATGAATATAAAATTAATTCGCATGTAGGAGAAAAAAATATAGAAATTATTGTTGCTAATAATGATGATGCCTATTGCCAAGGCAACTAAATTCATTATGTGAATGTTTAAGTGATTCTGTAAAGTTACCTCACTTCGTGCTTCTCTCCTATAATGTAGAAACCATTGGCCATCCTGCAATTATCATAAAAATTTCTATGGTTTTTACATCTTTGGAAGCTCTGACCATAGAATGAGTCAGGAGATAACCAATTACTCTGGACCTTAATAGTTGTATTACTAATAATACAATGTTAAAAAGAGACCTTTATGATAAAGCTGGTTTGGAGACATGGTTAATGCCTGTGTTAAACACTCCATCGTAAGAAAAGCCGCCACATAAGCACAGGACATTATTTAGCCAAAAGTGTAACTGAATCTTTGACTGAGAAGTGCTCCAACATGGTGGGTTTTTTTATGCAATTGGACTAATACAAAAACTTTTTTTTTCTGGCATTTTCCCAACCAGAGTTCTATATTGAGAGGAACTGATCCTACCTTTAGAGGAACAGAGTTTTATAGTGTGAGTTTAACTAAAAAACTTAATTAAAAATAAAAAAACCAGTACTCTTCAGAGGATCATATAAGAACCCACAGTTGCTAGAACATATCACTCACAGTGGCTAGGCTCCAATTCAAAATTACTCGATATTCAAAGAAACAGAAAACACGACCCATTCTTAAGAGAAAAGACAGTGAGTGGAGACCAATCCCGAGATGACGCGAATGCTGGAATTAAGTTAAGCTTCAAGGATTTTAAAGCAGCTATCATGACTTTGCTCAAGAATATAATGAAAAATAGACAACAGCTCTCAGCAGAGGAGTAGAAACTATAAAATAATAACGCAATGGAAATACCTGAACTGAAAATAACAGTATCTAAATTAAAAATTCACAAGATAGGATTAACCAAAGAATGGAGGTGACAGACTAAAGAGTTAGTAAACATAAAGATGGAGCAATAGAAATTATCCACTCTGAAGAAAAGAAGGGAAATAATAAAAAGTAAAGTGTCTGAGATTTATGAGAAAAAATGACAAAAAGGTATAACATACCTTTTATAACTAGAGTCCCATAGATAAGAGAAAGTATGGAGCAAAAAAAAAAAACAAGAAATAACGGCTGAAAATTTCCAAAATATGGTAAAAGATATATTTACATATTCAAAAAGGTCATAGGGAGTACCTGTTGTGGCTCAGCAGGTTACGAACCCGGCTAGTATCCATGACGATACAGGCTGGATCCCTGGCCTCACTCAGTGAGTGAAAGGATCCCGCATTGCCATGAGCTGTGGTGTAGGTTGCAGACATGGCTCAGATCCCATTGTTGTGGCTGTGGCATAGGCCGGCTGCTACAGCACTGATTTGACCCCTAGCCTGGGAACTTTCATGTGCCATAAGTATACCTAAACAGCAAAAAAAAAAAAAAAAAAAAAAAATCATAGATCACAAAGCAAAATTAATACAAAGAAAATCACATTTAGGCACATCATAGTCAAACTCTAGAGAAAATCTTGAAAGAAATACATTATACAATATATAGGAAAACAAGGATTAGGATTAGAATAAGCCAATGACCATACGTGGAAAGATGCTCAACATCACTAGTTATTAGAGAAATGCAAGTCAAAACTACCATGAGGTATCACCTCAAACCAGTCAGAATGGGCATCGTCTGTTGTCTACAAACTAATAAACACTGGATAGGGTGTGGAAGAAAGGGAACTCTCCTACAGTGTTGGTGGGAATGGACTATTGACAATCGTATGGAGGTTCCTTTAAAAACTAAACACAGAACTACCATATGATCCAGAAATCCCACTCCTGGACATATATCCAGAAAAAAAAAAACCTATAATCAGAAAAGATACATGCATCCCAATGTTCATTACAGCATTATTTACAATAGCCAAGACATGGAGGCAACCTAAATGCCCATCAATAGAAGAATGTATAAAGAAGATGTAGAACATATATATGGTGGAATATTATTAAGCCATAATAAAGAATGAAATAATGCCATTTGCAGCAACATGTGTGACCAGAGACTATCGTACTGAGTGAAGTAAGTCAGAGAAAGACAAATATCATGTGATATCACTTATACGTGGACTCTAATAATAATGATACAAAATAACACTAATAAAACAGAAAAAAATTCAGATTTCAAAACCAATCTTATGTTTACTATAGGTGAAACTACTGTGGGGAGAGAGGAATTGGGAGGATGGGAATAACATGTGCACACTGGCTGTATAAAATAGATGATTAACTAGAACCTACCGTATAGCAAAAGAAAATCTACTCAATAGTTTGTAATAACCTATATAGGAAAAAAGAATGGATATATTTATATGTATACCTGATCCATTTTGCTGTACATCTGAAACTTATACAACATTGTAAGTCAACTATATTCCAATAAAATTTTTTTAAAAAAATTAGCCACTGACCTCATCAGAAACACTGGAGGCCAGAAGATAGTGAAATAATATCTTTAATACTAAATATAAAAGTTACCAACCAAGAGCTTCAAGGCCCTGCGCCTGGTCTATCCTCGACCTTCCCTTCAGCCGTATCTTACTCACTCTCCTTGCTTTTTGCATTTTAGCCACAAAAACTTTCATCAGGACCTGTGCAGTCACTGTGCCTTCTGCCCAGCATGCCCTCCCTCCTCTGCACCCTCCTTCACAACACACATCTCTTTCACTCCTTCTCATCCTTCAGATGTCAGTTCAAGCATCCCCTCCACATGGAAGCCTTCGCTGACATCCCACTTGCTGTGGTTCCTCAGTTACAGACCCTCACAAATTCCATGTTTTCTTCAGAGCACATAACTCATTTTGTTATTATGTATTCATTTAATAATCTCTGGCTCTTCCACCAGACTCCGTAAGAATGGGGATAGTGGCTGTTCTGTATTTCCGGCACCTCACAGAGAGGCTGACATAGCACAAGTGTTCAGCCAACATGAGTTAAAAGAAGGAATGGACAACAGCACCACCATTTTTGTCAATCGTCATACCTGGATTACATGCACTTGGCTACTGTTCCTCAGCTTCTCTCAGTTTCCTCAAGGAATCAGAAACAGCTTTAGGGTTTCTCCGCTTTTAATGGCATACCGCATGAAGGACAATCAAAACCAAGAGCCAGAACAAGTTGGTCATAGTCAATTCACATCCGTCATACTTGTAAAAAGAAAAGAACCACGTGTAAAAATTGTGGCCCTCGGTTGGCTCTCCATGGCTTTCTTTTTTCTCTTTTAATTTAATGGCCCTTGAAAATATATGATGTAAATCACGGCTACTGAGCCCCTGAAGCCCATGTTCAGCCACGCACTTCTCTAGGGAGGATTCCTTGGTTGGTCTTTTCTTTTCCCAGAGTTCCTATTGCTTTTACAGACAAAAATCACTATTTAGAACAATGTATTTGATCTTTCAAAGCTTGAATTTCCTCATTTGTAAAATGGAACTGATACTACTATCAACCTCATATAATTGATATGCACAAATACTTAACTTAGTGCCAGACCATACTTAATAGATGATAATTATTATGACTGTTTCTTTGTGATGCCTAATGCAATCTATTATCGTGCTATATATATGCATAGAAGACACCCAATACATACATTAAAAATTTAGTCTTTTATCAATTTTTGCACTTTAGTTATTTAAAGCATTCAAAATTGGTAATTCATGTTGGTATACATTGTAACACTTTATTAATAAGAGTAGTTTAATAAATTCAACATCTTATTCCCTCATGTCAGGTAACTAGAATGAATATCTAGTAAGTACTCATTACTCAACTTTTTATAGCATATATTGGTAAGCATTTAAGTTCTCTAGAAAACTTAAACCCTAAAAGGGCACTATTGGAGTTCCCGTCATGGCACAGCGGAAACAAATTCGACTAGGTACCATGAGGTTGTGGCTTTGATCCCTGACCTCGCTCAGTGCGTTAAGGATCTGGCATTGCTGAGAGCTGTGGTGTAGGTCGAAGACGTGGCTCGGATCTGGCATTGCTGTGGCACTGGAGTAGGCGGGCGGCTACAGCTCTGATTAGACCCCTAGTCTGGGACCCTCCATATGCCAAGGGCGTGGCCCTCAAAAAGACAAAAAAAAAAAAAAGATAAAAGGGCACTGTTGATGGTTAGAGTAGACTCATTAACAGATAGGACTAATTCAGCTCAGTATCTGGAAATCAATGGGAACTGAATAAATACTTGATACACTGAATTAAATTGAGCCCAATATGAGAATTACTGGAGTCTGATACTTTTATGCTTATTTCCTCTCACTGCATTTATATCTGGGAAGCCCATTCTCCCCCCTCCATCACTCACACAAAGAGTTCTGCTGTGGTTAGTTTTCTGGTAACTCAGTTTATATTGAGTGTATATCTGGAAGAACAGTTAATCCAACTAGTTAAACCAGAATGTTCAATATTCTATAGAATTAGCTCCTAAGAATGTTACATACTTGCTCTCTGGAATATTTTCTCACATCTCTTTACCTGGGACCATCAGTTAATATATATTGCAGTTTAAGGAATCCACTACATACAAAGAATACAAATTCAGTATAGTTCACCATCTCTTTCTTTTTCATAATGTGGCACCAGGAGTGAAGTCTCCAAAATTAAAGTGGAGTTTACATTTCTTTGTGCATTCTGTTGGGGTCTGTTGCAATTTTAATTGACTATTCCTTCAAGTCAAATTCTAGAAAACACACATGTCAAATTTTTCCTAAAGAGAATAAATTTCATATTTTTACATAAAGTAAAACCAACAATCAAAAAAAAATCTCAACAAATTAAACATAGACAGGGAAAATGTAAATAACTGCAGCTCCTCCCTAATCTCTCCCACCATACTCAATACTTTTCCTCCTCCAACATAATTAATGCATAGTGAATTTTGTGTGAATTTGGTAATAATAAATAATAAATACTTATTAAATGCCTATATGCCGATCTATATTTCTCTGATGCTCAGACAAGTTTCTCTCTGGTTTGGGGTATGACTTTGGGGTCTTCCATATCGTTCAGTGTTTACACTGGTTAAATGGTTTAAATGTATTCATAACACTGGTTATGTGGGATAATAAATACAGCTTTGGGGCCTTGTTTTTAAAACAAAAGAAGGGTAAGTTACTAACAAAATATTTAAAGCTGGCATCGACTTACTAAAGTTGCTATTTAAATAACTCGATATGCTGGATATTGGTGTTGAATTTCAAATCAAAGATAGTACAAGTTAAAACTTAAGAGAAAGTACAGTAATTTCCATACAGTAGAAAAAATATACTGAGCTGAGCAAAGAACTCAGTCAGTTCTTCCAGAAGTGCGGGCACAGCTGTCCTATATTGAATGAGAAGATGAATTACTAGAGTAAATTCTCTTGTTTTATTCCTTTTCTCACGTGCTGAAATATTTAAGCATAACCACTAATGCAGCCCATATTTACCTGTTTTTTGAAGCTGAAAAGCATGCTGGGGTTTCCTGTGTTACAGCCTCAGTGGATGACATACAATTTGAGGAGACAGCTAGGTAAGTGACATTGCTCTATCAAGCCTTCCAACTCCTGAATGTATATGTTGTGACATATATCTGTGGCACCTTGGTTTACTCATTTGGAGTCAGTGATACAGTTTGTTAATAAAATAAATAACATTCGACCCAATGTAAATCAGAAAAAATATAATTTGCAGGACCTACTTTTAGTAAATACTCTTAACTGTAAATTTACAGTCCTGGAGTTCCCGTCGTGGCGCAGAGGTTAACGAATCCGACTAGGAACCATGAGGTTGCGGGTTCGGTCCCTGCCCTTGCTCAGTGGGTTAAGGATCTGGCGTTGCTGTGAGCTGTGGTGTAGGTTGCAGATGCGGCTTGGATCCAGCGTTGCTGTGGCTCTGGCGTAGGCTGGTGGCTACAGCTCCGATTAGACCCCTAGCCGGGGAACCTCCATATGCCGCGGGAGTGGCCCAAAGAAACAGCAAAAAGCCAAAAAGCCAAAAAAAATTAAAAAATAAATTTACAGTCCTGATTTTGTTGAGAAATAGCTTTTAGCATTAGATGCATTCTGGTATAAGGTAGAGCAGGATTTCTAATAGCTGATTCTTAATGACTCTTCCCTCTACTAGAAGAATAATTAATGCTAATAAGTATCTCTGTGATGGTGAATTCATTATTAGGTTGTTGGGTAAATGCATCTGAGCAGAGACGTTAAATTATAAAAAAAAATTTTGTGCGTGGCTGTGTATATATGTTTTACCATCACTTATTGTAGAAAATCTCAAGGCACACAAATCTTTCAACCACCTATGACAATATTCAACTCATAGACATAGTTGTTTCACCAATATCCCTCCACACTCCCACACACACCTGGATTATATTGAAGCAGATCCTAGATATCACATCTGAATATTTTAGTATATACTTCTAAAAGATAAGAGCTCTTTTAGAAAAAGTAATAACCTAAACACAATACCATTAACAAAAAGTATCATTCCCAATGACCTGAAAAAATGTTTTTTAAACAATTGGTTTATTGAATCGGGACCCAGTATGGCTGATATGACCTTTAACATAATATTTTTCCCTTTCTTCATTTCTCTTGCAATTTAACTTTTAAAGAAACCTGGTCATTTGTCTTACAGATTTTACCACATTTTGTATTTGCTCACTATATCCCTGTTTAACATGTTCTCATATAACATGTTAGGTACATCTAAAAACTGACCTGATAAAAGTTTGAATTTTGGTAAAACCCGTCCCTTTCAAGAACACATAACATCTCCCAATCTTTACATAGAACATTATTTCATTAGATACTGGTAAAATAGTAATATGCTAATTCTACAATTTCTCCACATATTTTCTGAATATTTGTATAGAGAAACCCTTTATCTCACTAATTACTTGATTACTCTGAGCCAAAGTTTGTCCGGGAAAGACAGGCTTAATTCTTTCCCTTTAGTTAGTATCATTATGAGCTCATGGATTTTAACATATTTGATGCATTTCAATTCTGATATGATTATTACTATGGATGTTCAAACTATCCCATCCTCGAGCACTGGGAGCTTCTTTGGTTTGGTTCCTAAGTCCTTTGGACATAACAAAGTTAAAATCTTTAATAACTCCTTTGTTTTCTGCTGTGATAAGCTGGGCTCATCTTTTATGTTTCCTCACACAAATTTAACTTCAGAAAATTTTTCAAAAGAAATGATAAGTCGAGGTCATAATCTAGGCAGGGAAGGTGCTCATTGATACAAGGTTGGTCATTATTTCTATGGCTTTTTAATGGACAGAATTAGGAATTATGTTTTTTGAAGAGTATATGTTAATAACTGTAACAAATTAGGATAATATGGTTTTACTTAATTTCTTTAATTTTATATTCATATCTCTTTTTTTTTCTTTTCTTTTTTTCTTTTTTTCGGGGGGGGGGGCTGCATCCACAGCACATGGAAGTTCCCAGGCTAGGGGTCGAATTGGCGCTACAGTTGCTGGCCTACACCACAGCCATAGCAACACTAGATCTGAGTTGCTCTGACACCTACACCATAGCTCATGTCAACACCCAATCCTTAACCCATGGAGCGAGGCCGGGGATTGAACCCACATCCTCATGGATACTAGTTGGATTCTTTACTGCTGAGCCATGATGGGAACTACGTATCTCTTTTTTTCTTTCTGAACACCCTTGATTCTTACGTAACTTAGAAGAAAACAAAACTTATAAGAAACATAACTTACAAGAAAAAGGAAGAAAGAAGATCATCTGTTTCCAGTCTGGGATAGTTCTCAGGACCATTGGGTAGTTACCACCAGTTTTCAAACCCTAAGTACTCTTGTCCAGTGAGATACCTAGTTCATCTCTACAAGCTTACTGCCTATATTTATCTATGTGGTGTTTATTCATTTACATACAAATAAAATTAAGCTAAGTGAAAGCACATGCATAAAGAAATTACATCTTCAAACCTGACTCCAAAAGACTTTTGATAGGAATTAGAAACATAGATATGGAAAGACCTTTAGCTCTTAGCCCAATCATCTCTTGGTACTGAATAGACACTGAGGCCTAATGCCCAAAGCCAGCCAAAGGTCAGAGGGCACTTAAAGCCTGGATCTTCTTATGCTTAATCCAGTGCTTTTCCCAAGCCACTTCTTCTAACTTTGTGATCAGCAATCTTTATTGAACATCCCTATGCTGGTTTTCATAGGCAGCTACAGTGTTAGTAAAAGAGCCCTTGACATACTAAAGCCTTGAAGATGCAGGTAAAGTTCTGTTGGCTAAGCTCAGATACTAGCTGTGTGATTTTCCATAGAGTAGAAAAAATTGACATGTGTTTGTATCTGAACAAAATTACAGATTAATGAAAATCCAAACTTATTTGAGCATAGATTAAAGCATCATTACTAAATTTAAGAAGGCCAGCAGTCGATTGCAATAAACATCCATTATGAACTTTCCAATCCTAAATTATATGACTTAGATTTAACTAGTAACATCATCTTAAAATGTGGTTTGCCATTTACTCCATTTTGTGTTTGTGGTGTCAGAAGGGATATGAGAACTGCACCACTGAAAAAGGAAAATTGAAAGCTACTTATAGAAATTCATATAATTTGGTTAAAAGCCATAGTAAATATTTTTGAATTCACAAATGTATATTGCATAGACCAAAATTGTGCTCTAGACCCAAAAGAATATACGATTATGGCACAGCTCTGGAGTGTGTGGCACTCAGTCTGGTGAGAAAGTTAGAAAAATACATAGTCATCAGAATGGAAGGAAATGATAGGATGCATGCTTAGGGTGAGATGTAAACTCAGTTCCGGGGGGTGGATAAAAGGTCCATTTTAATTGGAGAATCAATGAGACTTTCATGATGGAGGTAGCATTTAATAAAAGCCTTAAATGAGGTATAGATTTTCATCTGGTGAATAGGAAAAGGTCCTTACAAGATGACATACCTGTATAAGCTAAGCACCAAGGTGGGAAGGAGTGGGGGGTGCTCAGGAAAAGCCTGGTCTGCAGAGATGACGCCCTAGCAGTAGTTTGGAATTGGCTAACAGAAGGCCTTGAATGCCATGCTATGAAATTGATTTTATTTAGTTGGAATTTTAGTCATTCCACTCACCCGACAGTTCAGTATCAGAAGTTTGGTTTGGTGGAGAACCAAGCCGTATGTATTTCCCCTACATTTTAAGGGCAGGGCAGAGTTCACAAGATCCGAAAAGCAGTAAGATGCTTCCCCTCTTCAAAGTCTGACAGGCAGAGAGGGCCAAGATTTTGGTAGCATATGAGAACAAAGTACTAAAGTAGCTTAGAAAAGGGACTCACTCTTCGCCTCATGCTATTACCGTAAACCTCTGCTAGAAACTTGACGAGAGCCAGAAAGTCTGGAAGGAACAAATTTAATGAAAAAAGAAAAATTGGTTTCCGTTTGCATGTGTTAAATGTGGGGATTAAGTTAAACGAGGTAATGTGTGTGGAAGCAGCTAACACTCAGCCTAGTAGAGCCTCCATAACTATTAGCCGAATCTGCTAAAAGAAGTTTGAGAATATGGCTCTGAGTTTCAAGAAAGAAGTTCAGGCTAAAGATATAGACTTGAGGAGTTCCCGTTGTGGCACAGTGGTTAAAGAATCCAACTAAGAACCATGAGTTTACGGATTCGATCCCTGGCCTTGCTCAATGGGTTAATGATCTGCCGTGAGCTGTGGTGTAGGTAGCAGACGTGGCTCAGATCCCGAGCTGCTGTGGCTGTGGTGTAGGCTGGTGGCTACAGCTCTGATTCGACCCCTAGCCTGGGAACTTCCATATACCGTGGGAGTGGCCCAAGAAATGGCAAAAAGACGAAAAAAAAAAAAAAAGATATAGAATTGAGAATCATCTCTATAAAGATGACAGGATGATGGAAGAGAACAAAGTCTTTCTGGAAGAAAGTGAAATGAGAAGAGAACAGAACAAAGAACAGATTTGAGGGGATGGCTACACTTAAGGGATGGATAAAGGAAGGGAAATCAGTGAAGGAAACTGAGAATGAAGAGAGAACAGTGTTTTGGAACCCAAAGGAAGAGATGGTTTCCTGGAGGAAGAAGTTGACAGATTCTCTTAAATGAGAGGAGCCCTTGGATTTAGCTGTTAGGAAGTGACTTTGGAGAGATCAGGAGTAAGATGTGGAGAAAACAGGTAGTTTTGAGTAGCTGAGAAGGGAATGAAAGATGAAACCCCCAAACTGCTGAACCCGAAAAAAATCCTAATTTTTTTTTTGTCTTTTTGTCTTTTTAGGGCTGCCCCCGTGGCATATGGAGGTTCCCAGGCTAGGGGTTGAATCAGAGCTACAGCTGCTGGCCTACACCACAGCCACAGCAACACCAGATCCAAGCCATGTCTACCTACACCATAGCTCAAGGCAATACCAGATCCTTAACCCAGTGAGCGAGGCCAGGGATCAAACCTGCAACCTCCTGATTCCTAGTTGGATGCATTTCCGTTGTGCCACAACAGAAACTCCAAAATCCTAATCTTTGAAGACCCATCTCAAATGTCACCTCTTCTTTTTTTATATATATATTACTCAATGAATTTATTACATTAGTAGTTGTACAATTATCATCACAATCTAATTTTTTAACATTTCCATCCCAAACCGCTAGCATCCCCCCACCCCCCAAGCTCTCTCCTTTGGAAACCATAAGTTTTTCAAATCTGTGAGTCAGTATCTGTTCTTTGCAAAGAAGTTCATTGTGTCCTTTTTTCAAATTCCACATGTCAGTGAAAGCATTCGATGTTGGTATCTCATTGTATGGCTGACTTCACTTAGCACGATAATTTCTAAGTCCATCCATGTTGCTAAAAATGCTGGTATTTCATTCTTTTTAATGGCTGAGTAATATTCCACTGTGTAAATGTACCACATCTTCTTGATTCAATCCTCTGTCGATGGACATTTAGGTTGTTTCCATGTCTTGGCTATTGACAATAGTGCTGCAATGAACATTGGAGTACATGTGTCTTTGCGAGTCATGGTTTTCTCTGGATAGATGCCCAGGAGTGGGATTGCTGGATCAAATGGTAGTTCTATTTTGAGTGTTCTGAGGAATCTCCATACTGTTTTCCACAGTGGTTGCACCAATTGACAATCCCACCAACAGTGTACTAGGGTTCCTTTTTCTCCACACCCTCTCCAGCACTTATTGTTTGTAGACTTTTGGATGATGGCTATTCTGACTTGTGTAAGGTGGTACCTCGTAGTGGCACCTACAGTCGGCTAATCTATGACAAAGGAGGTAAGAATATACAATGGAGAAAAGACAGCCTGTTCAATAAATGGTGCTGGGAAAACTGGACAGCCACAGGGAAAAGCATGAAATTAGAACACTCCCTATACACAAAAATAAACTCAAAATGGATCAAAGACCTAGATATAAGACCAGATACTATAAAACTCTTAGAGGAAAACATAGGCCGAACACTCTCTGACATAAATGACAACAACATCTTCTCAGATCCACCTCAGAGTAATGACAGTAAAAACAAAAATAAACAAATGGGACTTAATTAAACTTCAAAGTTTCTGCACAGCAAAGGAAACCCTAAGCAAAACAAAAAGACAACCCACAGAATGGGAGAAAATCTTTGCAAATGAATCGACTGACAAAGGATTAATCTCCAAAATTTATAAACATCTTCTGCAGCTCAATACCAAAAAAACAACCCCATCAAAAAATGGGCAGATCTAAACATACAATTCTTCAAAGAAGACATACAATGGCCAAAAAACACATGGAAAGATGTTCAACATCACTCACTATTAGAGAAATGCAAATACTACCTCTTCTATGCCTCCTTCCCTGACTTTTCACATTAGTTGCTTCTGGGAGCTTTTGCAATTCTCAATCCTTTCTTCTTTTCGAAAAACTGCATTTCATCTGTCTAGATCCTGGTGTCCCAAGTGAAGACAGATTTCCTTGATGTTCAAAACCTTGTCTTATAAATCACTGTATTCTAAGGTCTTAGTGTAATGCCAGAACTAGTTGTAACTCAGTAAACAATTGTTAAATATATTATGAGTTGGAAAGAGAAAAAGATTATTTTAGGAAGTTGAAATATGGAGGAGAAGAGAAAAAAAATCTTGAGATAGAATATAGTTGAAAGATTTTTTTTAAAGGAAAAGGCTTGACCTTTTTCCACAGACTGATAAGGAGTCAGGAAGGGGCAGAGACTGAGGATGCAAAAAAGCAAAGAGCTGCCTAAGCCAGACCACAGTGCGGGAGAAAAGGTAATGGGGGGATGGATCAAGGACACAGGTAAAGGAAGAGATCTTCCTTCCTCTGAAACAGAAGAGTGAGGAGAAGAATAATGAGAATGTGGTTCAGCTTTGAAGAAGGGAGAAAAATAGAGGAGGTTTATATTGGGTAGACCCTTAGATGACCGAGAGGCCTGAACGCAAAAGCTCTGAAACAGCTTCCGGTTACCGGACCAGAGTTCTAGCAATAACAGGGAGTGAATGGATCATCTATCTAGCAACTCTGAGGGCTCAGGTCAACCTAGGGAAGCAAACATTCAGTTTGATCGCTTGCCTGCTTATATGTTTACCCACGTATTTGTTGACAAACATTTTAAAATGTCAATTGTCTAGGTCTGCATGTGTGTTTGTTTTACCTCCTCTTAAGGAAACAGCTGTGATATGATATAAATGTCTGCTGTAGATTTGGAAGTTCACTTTTACACCACCTTTGCAGAGGCCCTTTTCTGTTAGAAAGAGGTAGTCAGCTAACATAGGTATGGTTTACAATGATTGACATCTGTGTTTTAGCACTGTCTTGTTCTGTTATCATTAACCTGAGTTTTTCATGCAGGAACATTATCAACATGATAAAGTGGAACTGCACATGCATTTAAGTGACTCCTCATCAAATGAAATGAGATTTGCTAGAATTACAGAGGTGGTTTTTTTTGTTTGTTTGTTTTACTAGACTTGGACAAGTTATAACCATCAAAGCGAAAGTTACTAGAGCATTTAGCACAAGCATGGAGGTAAGAGGCTCCTATTTTTTCTTCTGCCTCTTGGTGCTCATTTCTTCATTGTTTATAGAAGGTAGATGAGGAGGCCTGGCATGACTTGGTGTTCATGAGATTCTGAATTTCAGAAGGCCCTTGTCAGGCTCACAGGTAAATAAGGAGCCTGTGTTTCCCTGCTACTAAAATTAAATGTGATGTGATGTGCTCTTTTTACATAGAAGGATACACAGGAAGTAAACATACAAGGAAAAGGCACTCTGGTTTCATAAATTAAGTGAATCATGGATTGTTGATGATTTTTGTACATGACATACTTGGTGAAGATGTAGAAATAGATATTCTTTATCATTGATAACATAGTGCTGAATTAAGATGCCTAAGGTGGCCCACAATTTCCAGAAGGTAGTATTATTTTTCTGAAGTATGTGCCTGAGTTTACTTAACACTTCAGCAGAATGTGATCGTGAGGCCCAGAGTTCAGAGTTCTTCACATGGGGAAACCTAGTCCACTATAATGTGTTACCAGGAAGTGTCTTAGCTACCTCCTGGCCAGTCCTGAAAAATGAAATTCCTGAAAGAGGAAAGCTACAAATAACATGACCGCAAGTAATACTCTGTCCATGTCAACTTGTTTACAAAACTCAGACTAAAGATTTTTAAAAGGTATGGTGCATCTCTCTGATACGCTATAAGGCATTCATTAACATCCTGTTTTCAAAAGTACATTTATTAATAATGGGATTAGAAAATGCTTATCACATAATTTTAAGTTATAATATAAAACTGTAAATACACGGTGATGTACACTTATATACGTGTGTATAATTATTAATCTGAATGATGAGATTACTGGCAATATCTACTCTGATAGTCAGATTCCATTTTTATCATCTATTTTTGTATTTACCAGATTTCCTATGGGAAATATATTTTTTTCTATAATCAGAAAAAAAGATATTTTCCAATTTCATAGAAAAATCATTGAAAGGACTGTATTGTTTGAAAGTAAATTAAAATGCTGATTTCATTTAAAAACCCAAAGAAAATAATGATAGAGTACAGAGATGAATTTTGAATGCTGCAATCTCATCTGTTGTCTGGATGGCTGAAAATTTTTGAATTTATTTTTCTTTTCATTTTAGATCATCATCAAGGTCACAGTACAGGACATGTGCACTGGCACTGAGAAACTTGTTAGTGTGGCTTTCTCTACATTTGTAGCCAAACCAGTTGGAAAAGAAAAGGTAAATTTCCTGTGTGAAGAGATCTCTAGCATGTAATTGAGGGACATATTAACAGAATTATCAGCATCAGAATTACTATGGAAAAAAAAAGACATTTCTTTTTACCATGAGTATGCTTTCCCAAGATTTGTTATTCAACAATATTTATCATAATTTTCACCAATATTTATGCAGTAATATCATTGTACTATAACTAACTTAGAGAAAATGAGAGATGTAGACAATTTGTGAAAGAGGAAAAAGCATTGTGTTTTAAATGATGGGAAAGTTATATCAGTGTCTCAAAAACATTGCTTACTGGTTTAATTCTTTTCTTTTAGCGTCATAGAACTCAAAAGTGAGTTAAAATATTTTTTTAGGAGTTCCTGTCGTGGCGCAGTGGTTAACGAATCCGACTAGGAACCATGAAGTTGCGGGTTCGGTCCCTACCCTTGCTCAGTGGGTTAACGATCCGGCGTTGCCATGAGCTGTGGTGTAGGCTGCAGACGCGGCTCGGATCCAGCGTTGCTGTGGCTCTGGCGTAGGCCAGCGGCTACAGCTCCGATTCGATCCCTAGCCTGGGAACCTCACATGTCGCGGGAGCGGCCCAAAGAAATAGCAAAAGGACAAAAACAAACAAACAAACAAACAAACAAACAAAATATATATATATGTTTTTTTTAAGTAAGAGCTGTTTAGCTAGCAGTTGCATGCTATCTATGGTCCAAACAATTTTTGTACCTGAAGGAAGAATGTCAAAGTTGCTGAGTTACTTAAGTTTAAAAATAAGCTGAAGGGCATATGGGGTAAATACACCCTTAAAATATATATATATATTGGCCTGATGTGGGTGCCCAAATAATTACCTGGCCATTGGCCCAGGAGCAGTGAGGCCCTTGTCTGCTGGGGACTTATTATAATTTCTTGGCTTTTCTTTTTAGGGTGACTAGGAGAAGATCCCCATTTAGTCTGAGCATTTTTATTTATGTATTTCTTTGCTTTTTAGGGCCACACCCACAGCATATGGAGGTTCCCAGGCTAGGGGTCAAATCGGAGCTACAGGTGCCAGCTACACCGCAGCCACAACAACGTGGGATCCGAGCTGCGTCTGCAACCTACACCACAGCTCATGGCAACACCAGATCCTTAACCCACTGAGTGAGGCCAGGGATCAAATCCGCATCCTCGTGGATCCTAGTCAGGTTCATTACTGCTGAGCCACCACGGGAACTACCTAGTCTGACCATTTTTAAATGTAATAATTCAATTTAGAACTTAACTCTTTCACTCCAAGAATCACCCAGAGGTGACCACAGTGGCTTCTCCTAGTTCCATTTTGAAGCAACGAGTAGTTTTCCCTCTGCCAAAGTGTTCTTCCTCACAGTGCCTCCAACTTCAGATCCAGATGGGGCAAAGCAATGTTTTCACTGCACCCAACAGAAGTGACAGAGAACCACACTCACCAGCTACTCCTCACCCGGGCCAGGAGGCACCGTGGTGCCTGGGTGGCAGGTGTTCCTGCAGAGTTTTGTACCCTGGGACACTTCTTCCACTCTACTCAATATTAAACAGGCCACAAGGCAAATTCACATTGCCTAAGCTGAAGCTCATATCACCTATTATAGTCAACTGAATATATCACTTGTTATATTACAAAAATGCAAATTTCTGGTCTGTATCTCAGGCCTACTGAATTAGAATCACTAGGACAGGAGCTGAGAATCTGTACTTTGACAAAGCACCCTAGGGATCCTCTGGTCACTAACATCATTGAGACACTGAGATAGGTCTTGCCAATCATTTTGTTTTTCCTGGAATCCCCCGCCCCCGCATCTCCAAACTTTTGAGAATGAGAGAATATGGGGTGGGTGCAGAGTTCTCATATCTGAGTGCAAGTGACAGAAAGGATTCTACAGCACCCTCCAAGCCACTCCTTCACTTGGAGGAGAAAATGAGAACCACCGCTCTCCCCTCCAGCTTCAGGCCTCTTGCTTCAACTTCATGACTCATGGAATAAGAACAGGGGTGGGTGCAGAGTTCTCATATCTGAGTGCAAGTGACAGAAAGGATTCTACAGCACCCTCCAAGCCACTCCTTCACTTGGAGGAGAAAATGAGAACCACCGCTCTCCCCTCCAGCTTCAGGCCTCTTGCTTCAACTTCATGACTCATGGAATAAGAACAGAACAGCCACACTTTTCATCCAGTTTCTACTGAGTCTAAAAAACTGTTTTCTGACTGTGATTCTGGGAAAGCAGACACCTTAAGTGCTGCTGTAATTGGCTGGCTGAGATAATCTTTATTGTAAGGCTCCTTTCCAAACAAACTTATTTTCTAGTTGGTAACATTCTTATTCAGTAGCACATCATGAAGAGAGCCATGAAAAATCAGTAGTTTGGTTTGAACCAACAGGCCTGCCTGGATCCCTGTCCAAAGTGAATTTATTCTCAGATGAGCTGGGCAATGATTAACTAGGTCTAGTTCAACAACGGCACAGGCCAGATCACAGAAGGCCGCATAAGACTCCATAGGGTATGCTCCTGCACGGCCTTACTGAAGCTAAAGGAGAGGACACAGAAAACATCAAAGAGCTTCGAGACTTCCAGCCACAGCTCTTAGGGTCCTCTTTAACACACAAAATGTACTTCGTCTGCAGGTTGGAGAACCAAGGCCTTAATTTACCAGGTGGTCCTTTATATCCCACTAAAATAAGACTGTGTAATTAGTTAAACCAGTCTAAGCTCTCTGTCTCTATGTCCCCAAACAAATTAGAAGAAGGAGTTCAGGGGAGTTTAACTTTAAGCATATATTAGAAATCACTAGCTGTTTCATCCTTATCTTGGTCAAGGGTCAGCACCAGCGTTTACATGTCTTGTAAATAAGCGTGGAAGGACGCTGGTCCAGCTGTAAGGTGACTCATAAACACAGGCCAGCACTCAGGCATTTCTGGAGGAGTTTGAACACTTGGTTCTGTTGCATCATATTTCCAGGTTTCCAGAGGTCAACTAGAGCTTTATTCTGATATATTGATTCTTTTGTTTTGCTTATTAGAAAAAGTTTTCACCGTGTGATGAAATTTCCAAACTGGGACTATCTCTTGGTACATGATAGCTTTCTCTAGAACATCTCTATTCTCTCCCCTTGCTATCTTTTTCTTTTTTCTTTTTTCTTTTTTTTTTTTGTCTTTCGTCTTTTTAGGGCCACTCCCACAGCATATAGAGGTTCCCAGGCTAGGGGTCAAATCGGAGCTGTGGCTGCCGGCCTACGCCACGGCCACAGCAACTCCAGATCCGAGCCACATCTGTGACCTACACCACAGCTCACGGCAGCGCCAGATCCTTAACCCATTGAGCGAGGCCAGGGATCGAACCCACAACCTCATGGTTCCTAGTCAGATTCGCTTCCACTGCACCACAATAGGAACTTCTCCCCCTTATCTTAATTTTGCAAAAGGTATAAAACATGTCTTGATAAGAGGAGTCAAAGTCCCTCTCCTCATTCGTTAATGTGAAGAATTCTTGTTTTGTACTTCTGTGGAAAATTTTTTAAATCAGGAGTAATTAATATTTGGGAAATTTTTTAAGGCACATATCTTGTATGAACAAATAATTAGGCCTATATTGATTTTTTTTTTAGTTTAAAAATATTTTAAGAAAAAATTAAGTTAAAATAAAATATGTATGAAAACACCCATAAATGCTTTAACATTGAGTTAGATAAAAATGTAGCATGTCATTTGTTTCTGCTAAATTCATGTTGTGCTTTTATGATTTAACAAGGCAATTAAATATAAATGTTTTTCTTTCTCTAGATTCATTTAAAACCAGTCACACTTCTAACTGAACAAGATCATGTGGAACATAACCTGGCTTCTGAGAGAAGGAAAGTTAGGTTACAACATGAAAATACCTTTAAAAACTTGATGAAGGAAAGTGGCACATTTGATGGTCAGTAAATCTACTTACAGGGAATTTAATTATATGGCTGCGGCCTAGCATGTGATCTATCCTGGAGAATGTTCCAGGTGCACTTGAAAAGAACATGTATTCTGCGGCTATGTTGGTCCTTTCCAGTAATGAGAAAGAAAACCAGAGACAGAATGAGAAAGAAAACCAATTCAGGTCAAAGTTCCTGACAAGATGAATGTAAAATTGTCCAGGCAGAATGATGACACAATTCTGAATGAATATCCAAAGTACAAGAATTGAAATTGACCTCCGGATGGGTATTCCCCTGTCTGGAAGCCTGTGGAAAGGATGAGCTTTGTTTACTGTGTTTAACATGAGTACATAGCCAGAGCTGTGAGCCCAGATGGGTCTCTAAACCTGGGAGAACCCTATTTCCCCATTGATTGGCAGTCACCTGCAAAGAGGCATGCTTCTGCCCCAAGGTCCATCCACTAGACTTAACATATTTCTGCAGTCATGTCATAGCTGATGCTTATAAAAATACGACCTGCCCTAGTACCCACCTCTACATGTCTCACTGAATGCCATGTATGTCTTCATAGGAATCCAGTAGCTTTTTCTTTAGTTAGCCCTCAGAAAAGGAATTGTCTTATATTTAAGTCTTTACAATGTCTCTCACAGTATAAGGTCTTTTCTCAATGTTTTAATTTTATCCTGGGAGTTCCCGTCATGGCACAGTGGTTAACGAATCCAACTAGGAACCATGAGGTTGCGGGTTCGATCCCTGCCCTTGCTCAGTGGGTTAAGGATCCGGAGTTGCCGTGAGCTGTGGTGTAGGTTGCAGACGCGGCTCGGATCCCGAGTTGCTGTGGCTCTGGCATAGGCTGGCAGCTACAGCTCTGATTAGACCCCTAGCCTGGGAAACTCCATATGCTGCTGGAGCGGCCCAAGAAATAGCAAAAAAAGACAAAAAAAAAAATTTTTATCCTGGCAACACAATACTCAATTATGCACCTTTCTCTTTTCATTTAACAGTATATTTTAGGGATGGATTATATAAATTTATTTTGAACAAAAAAGAAGTATCATGTAAGTAAGAGAAATTAACCTAAAAAACTCAATCAATACTAGTTTGGGATGTTTATAGAATATTATCTAACAAAATCAGTACTTTAAAAAAGATAGAAGTTGGAAAGGATTTAAGATTTCACATGCTCTTTAAAGATCACTTTAGGAAGCAATCCAATTTTGATTACCACAATGTGGTGGGCTTAAAGTCTGGAAAAAACTGAAATTTCCAGATAAAATATTTATAAACATCATTGCAAACACATCTCAGCAGGCAAAAAAAATAAGAGAAAGCCTGGAAGTCTATAAGTGATTAGAAATACAAATGCAGCAGTGTAAGGAGACACAAGAGCTGGCATTTTCTCAGAGGCCCCTGTGGGTGCTACACCTAGAACCTATGTTTTAATGGGCTTGCCAGTGCTCAGGAGACACAGCCAGGTGGAAGCTTGCATTAGGGAACCATACCTGGAGCTGCAAACTCCCGAAAATGATACCCTCAGTGGGTCAACTGGAAAAATCCCATTCCTCAGAGAGCTCTGGTAAGGATGCTTTCCACTTAGCCCTGGGTGGAATGGGAAAAAAAAAAAAAAAAAAAAAAGCAAAAAAACTGTTTCCCTCTGAGGATTCAATCACAACTACATTCTCAAGCAGATTTGGTGTCAGAATTCATATAACTTGTTTGGCCTGAAACAGACCAAGGGAAACCCAGTGTGAAGCAGTACTGTGTTAAGTACCCTCAGGTGGTCTGCAGCCACAAAGGCCAATCCTCTGAAGAAATGACTTTAAGCCCAACCCTCAAGAATTCCCATAGATAAAGATCTAAGAAATACGAGCTTCTAGGCAACAACCATAAAAGATAAAAATACGTCACCAAAATGCAAATGAAGCAATAGTCAATAGAATGAGGTCCTCAAAGACTACAGATATTGAATTTATCATATAAAGAATTTGAAGTAAGAACTTTAGTATATTTTAAGAAATAAGAGTATCAAAAGAATGCAGGAACAAGAAAATGACCTAGAATATTTGAAAAGAAGCAAAAAGAATTTCTATACAAAAAGAATATATAATAATTAAAATTTAAAACTCAATGAACAAAATAAACAACATTTAACATGGTAAACTGGAAAAATGGATCTGAAAAAGAAAAGGGAATATATAAGAGAGATTAGGAAACAGAATGGAGTAAGATGTCTAATAAGCATCTAATCAAAGTTGCAGGAAGACAGGAGAAAAAGAATGGGAGAGAAGTAATATTTGAAGCAAACAACATAGACATTTCATTAAGAGGTAATGCTGAAGTTTAATATACATATGAAAAGATATTCAATCTCATTATTAAGCAGAGAAATGAAAATTAGAACCAACTTGAGATACTACTTCACATCCACAAAGCTGGAAAACTTCAAGAGTCTACAACTCCATTTAAGCGAAAATGGGGAGCAGTGGGAATTCTACTAAAGAGCAGATAGAAGTACACATCAGTACAGCTATTGTGTTACTTAAAAGAATTCTGTTGTTAGTGAGAACTGTGAATGTGGAATAAATCAGCAAAGTTAACTTTATTCATCCATCCATTCATTTAATAAATATTTACTGAGCACCCACATTCTGAAATTATATTGGAATAAAAAAAATCAGTCCTTGCTCAATGGAGATTAGAATCTAGTGGATCGGATAATCAAAGAACACACAAATAAATATAAAATTATAGCCATGACATAGAAGATAACCAGCATGTGGCACTGTGGTTGTTAGATATGGACCTCTTGGCCACCCCAGTGTCATTCAGACTCATTTACACCATGGCTGGGCAGAAAAATCATCATTTGTAATAAAAAGAAGAAGGTTCCACTTAGGGACTTTCCATTGAGGGATCATATTTGGGGGACAGTCACTGATGTCTTTGCCCAAAGTCTTAGAATCACCGGAGTAGAAATAGGGCTGAGAATGTAATTTAAACTGAACTGGGGGGAGTTCCCGTCGTGGCGCAGTGCTTAGCGAATCCGACTAAGAACCATGAGGTTGCGGGTTCGGTCCCTGCCCTTGCTCAGTGGGTTAACGATCCGGCATTGCCGTGAGCTGTGGTGTAGGTTGCAGACGCGGCTCGGATCCCGAGTTGCTGTGGCTCTGGCGTAGGCTGGTGGCTACAGCTCCGATTGGACCCCTAGCCTGGGACCCTCCATATGCCACGGGAGCGGCCCAAGAAATACCAACAACAACAACAACAAAAGACAAAAAATAAAAAAATAAAAATAAATAAAAAAATAAACTGAACTGGGGACTCTTTAAGGCATACCAACTATCCAGGGGGTTGTGTTGGAGGCATTGTCAGCCTGTGCCCATCCACTGATGTAAGTGCCACTGGGGCAAAGAAGGCGGCAATAACTGTAAATAGTGCTCCACTTTCAAGCGACCCATGTCAGCCCCTGTTCCTCTTTTTCAAAGTTGTTTCTAAGTTATATGTATTTCCAGGCTAATTTTAACATTAGATTTCCTATTTCTACAAAACACTCCATTTGTGAATTTTATTTGGAATTGCATTGAATCTATAGAACAATGTGGGGAGAATGAAAGTTTTGACAATATGAACATTTTCTGACCAGGAACACAGTATAGTTTTCCATTTATTTTGCTCTTTTTCATTTCTCAGTAATGTTTTGTAAATTTCCGTGCATAAGTGTTTGATGGGCTTTGTTTTATTTTTGTGGTCGGACGTCTCTAAGAATTTAATCATTGTGAAGTTATTATAAATGGTTTTTAATTTTTATTTCAACTTGTGTGTTGACAGTATATAGATCTACAACTGATTTTTGTATATTGAGCTTATCCTGCAAACTTGCTATATTAATTTCCTATGACTGCTGTAAAAAATTATCACAGACTTCATAGTTTAAAACAAAACGAAACAAAAAAATTATAGCCATGAAAGAAAGGTACAAGTGAGAGCTCCTAGCGGTGGGAGCCAGAGGAGGCTTTCCTGAGGACATGTGACTGAGATGGGCCAAGAAAGAAAAGAAGGAGCAACAAGGTCCTACTATAGAGCACAGGGAACCATATCCGATCTCCCAGGATAGACCATGATGGAAAGGAATATATACATAAACACAGCCACTTTGCTATACAGCAGAAATTGGTACAATATTGTAAATCAACTATGCTTTAATAAAAAAAAAAATTTTTTTAAGAAAGAACAGAAGGTAAGTGGAAGAAGGTGGTAGTGGTGGCCAGCAGAACCGCTGCCGACCGAGGGAGGACCATGTGCAAAAGCCCTGATGTCGAAGAAGACACTGTTTAGCTTAGGAACTGGAAAAAGGCCATTGTGGTTGGAACAAAGGGAGAGAGACTGAGAGAAAATGGGTGGCAGCAGACTAGCTGGGGCTGGAGAAGGAGGCACAGGCCAAATAAGGAAGGAAGGGCTTGAGGCCATGAGGATGATTTGGGATTTTTCTAATAGGACAAGGGGACGTTACAGACAAGTTTTTAAGCAGGAGACCCAAAGGATCAGCAGAATGAAGGGGGAGAAAAGAAAAGACCAGCAATTGATTAAAAATATAAAAATTACATTAGGAAATGGAGTTAAAAGACTCTGTAACTACACTTCTCTGCTCACTTATATGTGACTTGGCCAAGAATGGCTCCATCCCCAGCTACCAACAACAGCTGGGCAGATCTGTGCTCTCTTTCAGCTCTGCCTCTAATGGTACAACCAGGATGGTACCCTTGATTTGTAATTCCTCCCTGCCTCTCCTCAACAACAGCACGTGAGATTTAAGCCTAGCTGGTGATTCACTTGATGATGCAGGAAGGGTAATTGAATACATTTTACTGCTTTGCAGCCAAAGTAAATGATTTCTCCATTGTTGAGAGTAAAAACCAATTTGTCAGTAAATGAAGCAGATATGATTCAAAAGAAGCAGAAAAAGACACCAGGGATACACTGTATTGTGTCTTTTCTCTTTGTGACTGCATCCATTACAAAACAGAAACCACAGGAGGCCACATTCTGATTCTGAAGTGTATAGTACAGCAAACCATTCCAGAGTCTCAGTGTCTGTGACCCTTTAAAGTTCAAATCACTTTTTTTCAATAACTTTATTAATATACCATAAATGGCCCATATCTAACATGTAAAACTTGATAGATTTTGAGTCACGTATACCCTCATAAAAAACCATCACCACAATCGAGATAATAACATATCCATCAATCCCCGAATTTCTTTCTGTCCTGACCTGCTCTGATCTGCCTCTCTTCCACCTGATGCAACCCAAATTTAAACTTAATCATTCTTTTAATTAAATTTCTGGTTGACTTGTAAAATAACTTGGCGTTCAGTCTCTAAAATATCCTCTCTGATCTGTTCTTATCCAGTTCACTGTAAATACCCATGGTTCAGAGCGACTGTAGAATAAAACCTATTTATTTCCTCAAGAGTTTTAGGTCTTTGGTAGTAATTCAATGTTTCTAAAAATCCTGTGAGTTGAGTGTGCTGCTGGGAAGACAGGCTGTAGTCTTGGGTTCTGCGTTTAACTCCACCATGTTTGTTGACACCCACCTTTCAGGTTCCATTTGTGATGAAGAGGAAGGAACGGTTTCCACAAGGGGTACCTTCGTGCAGAGCATCGAACTTGTTCTCCCACCCCATGCAAACCATCATGGAAATACATTTGGTGGCCAGATTATGGCTTGGATGGAGACAGTGGCTACTATTTCTGCAAGGTGCTTGGTTTTGACCTTTGGCTTGTGATCTTGGGATCAGTGGGAAGAGGAAAGAAAGGGTCTGAGACTCAGCTCTTGAGTGAATCAAGGAAACAAAGAGAGGGCAATGTTGCCTTTTTATCAAAATGAGAAAATGATTAGTCCATTTTCCTGTTTACCTTAGAATTATTTTGCCCTTTTGTTTGAAGGTGAGTGTTTAAATTTTTGTTTCAAAAATAAACAGAAAATGACAGTTCTTATCCTTTATTCTGAATTATGTATGAATGTTGATCTTGTGACACCGCAACTCTTTGTAACAATAGTTATGGCAAAGTAGACCGGGAATAGAAACAGAAGACAGCCTCTATCTACACTTAAACATAGTCAAGTTATAAACTTTTTTAAAAGGCAATTTACAATTGGTTCTGACCTTTGAAAGTGTTGGTTAGAATCAGTATGGCCAAAGGATTAGCTAAAAAAAGATGAGAAAGAGGGAAGAATTTGGAAAATTACTTTTAAGTTCTCCTCAATTTCAAAAGGGCTATTTTATGATTAATGGAACCATGTAGGTAATCGAGCAGCTTTAAAGAACACTGTGTACTCTGGAAATGCATTTGAACATGATCTGCCCTTCTGACAATTTTTGTAACCACTGAAAATTGTTAAGGTTTTATTTTCCCAAAATCAAAAGAATTCTATTATTAATACGTCTATGGTTATGACTATGGTTAGAAACCTGTGGTTATCCTTCCTATAAATTATGCACAAATATGAGAGCTTGTTTTAAAAATGACATTGTCATTCTTAACGCCAATAAGGCATTTGAACCTGTTTCATTGTAAAGGCTTACAATATAATTAACTATGGCAGCTTCTGTTCACTCACTGTTGGCACAATTCTTTAGAGTAACTGCATGACTACTATGGGAATCCAAAATGTAGAAAATTATGAAAGTAACTTTCTGAGATTACATTTTCGTTATGGGTTTTCAAAACCTTGCACACAAAAAAAAATGTAAAATGTATATATACCTGGTAGCCTTTCAGGCTTTGTGCAACAATCCAGGTGATTTTTCTGTGGGGAAAAAAAAATAAGTCTTTTGCTATGTGGGTGAATTCAGGTAACAGTGGAGCCAAGGAACTCATGTGAGTGGCACCAGCTGGCAGTTCTCGTCACTGTGCCCCACTCCAAATTGGGACTCACAGCCTCCTGTGATTGTAGTCATGAGCTGTCAGAGGAATAAAACCCTCAAATCAGAACAAAAGACAGTGGTTGGTTTTTCAGAGGGACTTCCACAGAGTGCAAAAGACAACAAAGAGACAACAAAGAGAAACACCAGCATCTTGGTAAAAACCCCACGGCCTAGGGACATGGTATTATTTCCCAAAACATTTGCAGGCAATGTGCGGGACCACTCTCAATGCACACAATCCAAGTATTTATTTCCCTCTTGAGTTAAAAGAGATGTTCATTTAGAAAGCACCTTGAACACTGGTCTATTACATCCATCAAGCAAAGCAGCCATTCCTGAAGATATTTTGGAGAATGATCACGTCTTCTCTCTCTTCTTCCCTTTGTTTCATCAGCCGCCTGTGTCGAGCGCATCCCTTTCTGAAATCCGTGGACATGTTTAAGTTTCGGGGACCGTCTACAGTTGGAGATCGTCTTGTCTTCAATGCCATTGTCAACAATACATTTCAGACCTGGTAAAGCATGTCTAGTGCTCTTACCCTGCTATAAGTGAATTCAAACTTGTCCTTAAGTGGTGTTTTGTCATTTTATTCCAACCTGGAGGTGAGTATAGGGACAACTTCAAAGTAACCAAGTGCCTTCTAATTTTTTTCTTGAAACGTCACTTAACCTTCAAAATCTATAGAACCCTCTGTTCCACTTGAGGCCTCCTTACACCAAGTATATTATGATAATTTTTTTTTTTTCATAATAAGGATGACTGTACGTCCCACTTGATCCAGGATGGTCCTGGTTTGTACTTGTCACAATTATTAACTCTTCCTTTCACTCTCAAGAGTCCCAGTGACCTATGTGGTCAACCAGGTCATAAGAGACCTGTCATTTATCACCATGAAGTCCAAACCACTTCCCAGTTATCCAGTTATTTTTATTATTCTTGATACACAATAAAAAGATTTAACTTAGTATTTTTTCTTTTTAAGTGTAAAAAAAGAACATCTATATTTCCTATGCAGTTTCAGTGTTTGATGCTTTTGTAATTACAGAACTATTGTTTTTAAGAGAGAAAACTTGACTTTGGCACAATTGAATGCCCCTCCCCCATTATGAAAATATGTTCATGAATGTATGTAAAGTTCCACTGGCCTTTTTCCCGCTTCATAGTGGGAAAGTAAAGTGGAAATGCTCCCAGGAGCTTGTACCTCAGATCCATCGACCTGATAAAATGGATTTGAACAGCTGGACAGATTAGCAGTCACAAAGAAACAACCTAGGGCCCTCATTCTCTTCCTTGCCTGGAGGAGGAGGTGGGGTGGTGGGCAGAGGAAGCCCGGCGTGCTCAGGTTCTCTGCCTACTGCCCTCGTTGCCCTTCTGCAGTGTGGAAGTGGGAGTGCGCGTGGAGGCCTTTGACTGCCAGGAGTGGTCTGAGGGCCGAGGCCGTCACATCAACAGTGCTTTTCTCATTTATAATGCTGTCGACGATAAAGAAGACCCGGTCACGTTTCCCAGAATCAAACCCATGTCAAAGGTCAGTTATCAGCACATGTAGTTCAGGTATCTGAACACTTACTTATTCTGGGGGAAGCTGTGGGTACAGAGCTCTACTCAGACTCTCTCTTTGCACCAGCAACAACCTTCATGGCTATTCCCCTTTGGTTTTCTTTCTTTCCTGTGTTACAAAGCAAAATGGGCTATTTCTTCTTTTTCCAGTTCACTCTAATCACTTAGAGTCACTGTCATCATTGAAATGATGGAGGCCCCGAAGTCCTCACCTTTACTCGGGCATACACTGCTGTTGGAAGTACATTGTCTTCAGTGTCACAATTCTGTCTTCTCCCACTTTACATCCAGTTCTCTATGCTGCTCCGCATTTGTTGGATTTAAGTCTTTTGGAATAGGCTGCCTCATTGCCAACTCTGACCCGAAGCCTTTTCATGCAGGGACTCCTTGTTCCAAGTAGCCTCTTCAACTGACTTAGAAAAGAGAGACTTAAGGATTGAGCTCTGAGATATTAAAAATTTACTGATTTTACTCTGTTTTTTGTTTAAGGATGATTTTAGACGATACCGCGGAGCTATTGCACGCAGGAGAATCCGCCTTGGCAGGTAAGGGACTTAGGTAGAGGGATTTTATGGAATCTTCTCTTATCTGACAAATTACATAGCAAAGAGCCCCCTCGGGGTCTCTATTCTCACATAATATAAAAAGAGAAGGTCTGATGTTTTCTGACTATGGGGGCTACTATGATGGAAATTGTTCTTTCTGATCATTCCACCAGTAAAAGCAGACTTTTGAAACTGCTGATTTCAGTTCAAGAAAGTGTCATAGTTTTTGCTGTGTGCTAAGGGGAAGAAAGAAAACTGTTATTTAATGTTTTAATTTTTTCCAGAAAATATATTATTTCTCACAAAGAAGAGGTTCCACTTTGCATACACTGGGATATTGGCAACCAGGTGATGACACTTTTATGATTTGAAGTTTTTCATGTAAAAATCACTTCCTTACAAAAACTGAAATTCCCTCATTTAACTGACTCATGCCTATGCAGGTTAGATGAAAAGGAGAATTATAGTAACCAGTCATCTCAAAATGGAATAAAACTAAGCTGTCAGTAACTAGTTATCAGCCAGTTGCTTCGTTGCCTTATTTGAATTAAGTGTACAGTTCCCAAGTCACAGACTCTGGATCAAATGCATTCAAGCAGCTTGATACATTGAGATCTGGTGTCATATCATGGTTCCTGCTGAATGATATACCCACTGGCTTGCAATTTTATAATACAGCAACACAGTATTAGTTTCTGACCATAAAATGTAAAGGGAAATCCAAGTTTACTTATTACATGTTGATTACAAGTGATACTGAATGGTATGCTTATCTTTGCTCAGGATACCAATTAAAATGATATTTATTTGCTAAGCATAGGAGACTCACATTATCTTATCTGAATTCTGAATTAAGAGGTTGGGACAGAAATTATGTTCCTGTAACTTAGTTCTAACCTCAATAGCAGCACTTTGGCTCTAACAATGTCCAGTTTCTGAGCAGAAAATATTTGATCATATATCTGTGCATTGAACTCACAGCTTTTCAAATATTTGCTTTTTAGGTATCTTTGAGTAATGGCAATGTGGAGGCTCTCAAAAATCTGGCAGCCAAAAGTGGTTGGGAGCTTACCAGTGCTGTGGAAAAGGTAGGAGGCATCCAGGTATACACACAACCTGTCGCCCATCACAAATGAAAGTTGTCATGTTGGTGGTGGTTTTGCTACTTCTTCTTTTTTTTTTTTTCTCTCCTTTTTAGGGCCACACCTATAGCATATGGTAGTTCCCAGGGTAGGGACTGAATCAGAGCTGCAGCTGCTGGCCTACACCACAGCCACAGCAACACGGGATCCAAGCCACATCTGCAACCTACACCACAACTTACAGCAATGCCAGATCCTTAACCTACTGAGTGAGGTCTGGGATCAATCCCATATCCTCATAGATACTAGATGGGTTCACTGCCACTGAGCCATGACAGGAACTCCCAGTTCTGATGCTTCCAATACTGCTTCTAAGATGGTAAAAAAAAAAAAAATGGAGATAAAGATGGCAGAGTAAAGCACAGTGAGCTCACTTCTCACCACAAACACATTAAAAATACTTCTATATGTGGAGCAATTTACACTGAAAACAAACTGAAGACTGGCAGAAAGACTCTTATACAGCAACCAAGACTGTAAAGAACGATCCACACAGAGTCAGGTAGGAGGGGAAGAGAAGCGACCAAGTCAGGGCCTGCATCCCTAAAAGACGTCATGGGGGGGTTATCACACAGGCTCAGAGATCCTCCCCAGAGGGGGAGCAGTTTGAACCATGTGCTGTGCACCCCAGCCCTGAGGTCTGACACCAAGAGAAGGAGTCCACTTAGCTGGTTTGAAAACCAGTGAGACTAACGAACAGGAAGGCTATAAGAAACCCGGACTCCACTGTTAAAGAGCACTTACATGCTGCGTTACCCTGGGAACAAGGCAAAGGAAGCAGATTGAAACCTCCCAGGGTTATGGCTGGTTTCCTGGGACCACCCTAGTGTGTATCCTGGCCCACATCAACCACCTGCTCCAGCCTATATAGCTCCATCACAGCTCCCCACTAGGGGGAAGGTTGCCAATGCTGAGGAGAATGCACAGTCGGAGGAAATGGAGACAGCTCAGACCAAGCACTACATCTGAACAGGGTGAGAGTGGCCATTACTGGTATTCGCAAAAGTGATGGATCACAAGCTGATGTGCCAAGATCACCCAGCACATGCCCCAGCTTACACCAGGTACCTGCTCTGGCCCTCCTCACTCTAGCACTGCTCCCATCTCTGGTTAACAGTGCCATTGTCTGTGTGGAGAAGAGTACACACATAAAAGGAACAGAATCAGCTTTGACTCAATCCTCAGGGCTTCTGTGCCAGCACCCTGGGATCTGACACTGCCCCTAATAGGGCAGTAATGGCCACTGAGCATTGGAGAAGCCCCAGCTCGCACCTAGCTCTGCTTTATCCCTTTCATCTCCAGCCTCAATTCCCACCAAGGTGATAGCCACAAGTACACCCTGTGGAAGAAGTGACCCATCCTCACTTCAGACCCAGCTCCCACCAAAGCCACAGGGCACACATAGATTGCATATGGATGCTCCCACACAAGGATACCCCTTCAAGACCAAGATAACTAACCACTGCACCTAATTTCATACAGAGAGAAGAAAATGGAGGAATTTGTTTCAAATGAAAGAACAATAAAAACCTTGACAAAACAACTAATGAAAGAGATGAATAATTTACCAGATAAAAAGTTGAAAGCATTAGTAATAAGAATGCTAAGTGAACTAGAGAAAAGGACAGATTGAACACAATGAGAATTTTAACAAGGAACTAGAAAATATTTTTTTAAAAAAAAGAACCAGTCATAACTGGAGAGTACAATAACTGAAATGAAAAACACACTAGAAGGAATTAACAGCAAACTAGGTGATAAAGAATGCCTAAGTAATATGGAAGATACAATAATGGAAATCACCTAAACAGAACAGCAAGAAGGAAAATAAATTTTAAGAAATACAAACACCAGATTTCAGGCAATATTACAAAGTCACAGTAATCAAGACAGTGTGTTAATGGTATCAAAACAGATATACAAACCAATGGAACAGAATAGAGAAGCCAGAAATAAACCCAGACACCTACAGCCAACTAATCTTCCATAAAGTAGGCAAAAATATAAAATGGGAAAAACACAGTCTCTTCAGCAAGTGGTGCTGGGGAAACTGGAGAGCCACATATAAATCAATGACACTGGAACACACCCTCATACCATGCACAAAAATAAACTCAAAATGGCTTAAATTTATACATAAGACAAGACACCATCAAACTCCTGGAAGAGAACATAGGCAAAACATTCTCTGATATCAACCTTGCAAATGTTTTCTCAGGTCAGTCTCCCAAGGGAACAGAAATAAAAACAAAAATAAACCAATGGGACCTAATCAAACTGACAGGTTTTTTCACAGCCCAGGAAACCATTAAAAAAAAAAAAAAAAAAAAGACAACTTAAAGAATGGGAGAAAATAGTTTCAAGTGATGCAACCGACAAGGGCTTAATCTCTAAAATATACAAACAATGTATACAACTCAACAGCAAAAAAGCCAACAACCCAATGGAAAAATGGGCAAAAGACCTGAACAGACATTTCTCCAAAAAAGATATACACATGGCCAACAAGCACATGAAAAAATGCTCAACATCTCTGATTATTAGAGAAATGCAAATCAAAACTACCACAAGATACCATCTCACAACAGTCAGGATGGCCATCATTAATAAGTCCACAAATAACAAATGCTGGAGAGGGTAAGAGAAAAGGGAACCCTCCTGCACTGTTGGTAGGAATGTAAATTGGTACAACCACTATGGAAAATAGTATGGAGGTACCTCAGAAAACTATGCATAGAACTACCATAAGACCCAGCAATCCCACTCTTTGGCATATAGCTAGACAAAACTTTCCTTGAAAAAGACACATGCACCCGCATGTTCATTGCAGCACTATTCACAATAGTCAAGACAAGGAAGCAACCTAAATGTCCATTGACAGATAACTGGATTAAGAAGATGTGGTATTATACACAAGGGAATACTACTCAGCCATTAAAAAGAACAAAATAATACCATTTTCAGCAACATGGATGGAACTACAGACTCGCATTAAGTGAAATAGGTCAGAAAGAGAAAGACAAATACCATATGATATCACTTATATCTGGAATCTAATATATGGCACAAATGAACCTTTCCACAGAAAAGAAAATAATGGACATGGAGAACAGACTTGTGGTTGTCAAGGGTGAGAGAGTGGGATGGATTGGGAATTTGAAGTTAATAGACGCAAACTATTGCCTTTGGAATGGGTAATTAATGAGATCCTGCTGTATAGCACAGGGAACTATATCTAGTCACTTACGATGGAGCATGATAATGTGAGAAAAAAGAATGTATACATGTATGTGTGACTGGATCACCTTGCTGTTCAGTGGAGGATTGACAGAACACTGTAAACCAGTTATAATGGAGAAAATAAAAATCATTATAAAATTTTAAAAAATACAAACAGTTAAAGGAAAATTTGGGTAACATCAAGCATATAACATTTACACTGTAGGAGTCCCGGAAGGAGGAGAGAGAGAAAATGGTCAAAAATGTATTCGAAGAAATTATGACTGAAAAATTCCAGAACCAGAAAGGGGAAACAGATATCCAGGCACGAGAAATATAGAGAGTCCCAAACAAGATGAACCCAAAGAGACCTACACCAAGACATATCATAATTAAAAAGACAAAAGTTAAAGGTAAAGAGAGAACTAAAGGCAGCAAGAGAAAAACAAAAAATATCATATAAAGGAAACCCCCCACAAGGCTATCAGCTGATTTTTCTGCAGAAACTTTATGAGCCAGAAGAGAGAGGCATAATATATTTAAAGTGCTTAAAGGGCAAAACCTACAACTTAGGTTACTCCATCTAACAAGACTGTCATCCAGTATTGAAGGAAAGCTAAAGAACTTCTCATACAAGCACAGAAACAAATAAAGTCATCAGTACTAAACCAACCTTAAAATAAATGTTACAGGGTTTTCTCTCAGTGGAAAAGAAGTCTACAACAAGAAGTAATAGGAAAAGAAAAATTCCACTAATAAAGGCAAATATATAGTAAAGGCTGTGGATCAACCACTTAAATAAGCTAGAACAAAGATTAAAAAACAAAAAAATCATAAAGCCATAAGATCAACTATAACTACAATAAATAATTCAGGGATAAACATGAAGGTGTAAAATGTTACAACAAAAACATAAAATGTGGAGAAGGAGAGTTTTTAAATGTAGATCTTTTAGAATGCGTTTGATCTTAATGACTATCAGTTTGAAGCAAGCAGATATAATTACACTACAGCGTATATGAACCCCATGGTAACCACATATCAAAAACCTAAAAAGATTCACAAAAATCAAAAAGAAAGGAATACAAGCACACTACTAAAGAAAACATTAAACCACAGGGGGGGAAAAAGCAAAAAGAAGAAATGAACAGAGAAGAACTTCAAAAAAAAAAAAAAACCTGGAAAACAAGTAATAAAATGGCATTATGTATATACTTATCAATATTACTTTATTTTTAAAAATTTTTTTCTTTGCTTTTTTAGGGCTGAACATCAGGCGTATGGAAGGTCCCAGGCTAGGAGCTAAATCAGTGTTACAGTTGCCAGCCTATGCCACAGCCACAGAAATGTGGGATCTGAGCTGTATCTGTGACCTACACCACAGCTCATGGCAACACCAGATCCTCTACCCACTGAGAGAGGCCAGGGATCAAACCCACACCCTCATGAATACTAGTCAGATTCATTTCCACTGCCACAACAGTAACACTTCTAGCTATAGATAATTACTTAAATGTCAATGGATTAAATGCTCCAATTAAAAGACACAGGGTGGATGGTTGGATAAAAAAACCAAGACATTCTATATGACGCCTACAAGAGACTGTTTCAGAGATAAACACACACAGACTGAAAATGAGGGGATTGAAAAAATTTTACATAAATAGAAGAAACAAGAAGGCAGAAGTAGCAATACTTGTTTTAGATGACAAAATAGACTTTAAAACAAAGTCTATAACAGAAGACAAAGAAGGACATTATATAATGATAAAGGGATCAATACAAGAAGAGGCTATTATACCTATTAACATATATGTACCCAATACACAAGCACCTAAATATATAAAGCAAATACTAACATATATAAAAGGAGAAATTGACATTAATACAAAAATAGTAGGAGTATTTAACACATCACTTATATCAATGGACAGAATAGCCATATTGAAAATTAATAAAGGAACAGTGCTCTTATACAATAGACCAGTTGGACTTAAATCTGCAGAAAATTCCATCCCAAAGCAGCAGAATACACATTATTTTCAAGTGTACATGGAGCATTCTCCAGGACAGATCACATACTAGGCCCCAAAACAAGTCTCAACAAATTTAATACAACAGAAATCATATTAAGCACTCTTTCAGACCATAACATCATGAAATTAGAAATCAATTATAGGAACAAAAGTTGAAAAACACCAAGCACATGGTGACTAAACAATATGTTACTAAGAAACCAAGAGGTCAATTAAAAATCAAAGAGGAAATCAGAAAGTACTTCAGGATAAATGAAAATGTAAATGTAACTTTCTAAAATCTATGGAATGCAGCAAAAGCAGTTCTTAAGAAGGTAGTTCACAGTGATACAAATTTACCTCAAGAAATTAAAATAAAAAATCTCAAATAAACAAACTATCTTACCATCTGAAGGAATTAGAAAAAGAAGAACAAAGCCCAAAGTAAGCAGAAAGAAGGAAATAATAAAGATCGAAGAGGAATTAAATAAAATAGAGACCAAAAAATAATGGAAAATATCAATGAAGCCAAGAGCTGTTTTTTGGAAAACACAAACAAAATTGATAAGCCTTTTGAGAGACTCATCAAGAAAAAAACAGGGAGGACCCAAATAAACAAAATAAAAAAGCAAAGAGGAAAAGTTACAATAGATATCACCAAGACACACAAAAAAACATAATACCGTAAACAATTTTATGCCAACAAACTGGACAATCTAGAAGAAATACATAAATTTCTAGAAGCATACAATCTTCCAAGACCGAATCAAGAAGCAATAGAAATCCTGAACAAACCAATCACTAGTGGTGAAATTGAATAAATAATCAAAAAACTTCCAGGAAACAAAAGTCCAGGATGGGATGGCTTCACAGGGGAATTCTATCAAACATATAAAGAAGAGCTATTACATATCCTTCTCAAACTGTTCTGAAAAATTTAAGAGGAAGAAAAACTCCCAAATTCATTCTATGAGGCCACCATTACCCCAATACCAAAACCAGACAAAGACACTACAAAAAAAAAAAAAAAAAAAGACAATTACAGGCCAATATTTCTGATCAATATAGATGCAAAAATCCTCAAGAAAATATTAGCAAGCTGAATCCAACAATACATAAAAAGGATCATATACCATGATCAAGTGGGATTTATTGCAGGGACATAAGGATGACTTTATATTTGCAGATTAATATGATACACTACATTAACAAAAGGAAGGATAAAAATCATATGATCATTTTAATAGATGCAGAAAAACATTTGACAAGATTCGACATTCATTCATGATATTAACTCTCATCTAAATTGTGATAGAGGGAACACATCTCAACATATATGGTAAGTTCACAGCTAACATCATACTCAATAGCAAAAAAACTAAAAGGTTTTTTCCTCTGAAATTAAGAATAAGACAAGGATTTCCACTATACATTTCTATTTAACATAGCATTGGAATTCCTAGCCACAACAATTAGACAAGAAAAAGAGAACACAAGAAAATAATCCCAGTTTAAATCACATAAAAAGAAGAAAATACCTGTGAATAAACTAAACCAAGCAGGTGAAAAATCTATTCTCTGAAAACTGTAACACACTGATGAAGGAAACTAAAAATGATATAAAGAAGTGGAAAGATATCCCATGCTCATGGATTGAAGAATCAATATTCTCAAATGACCATACCACACAAAGCAACCTACAAATTTAATACATCTGGCATGACAATACCCACAACATTTTTCAGAGAACTAGAATGAATAATCCTAAAATTTATATGGAACCATGAAAGACCCTGAATAACCAAAGCAGTCTTGAGAAAAAAGAACAAAGCTGGATATATCACAGTCCCTGGCTCCAGAGTATATTACAAAGCTACAGTAATGGTGCTGGCCCAAAAACAGACACATATAACAATGGGACAGAATAAAGGGCCTCGAAATAAACCCATGCACTTATGGTCAATTAATCTATGACAGGGGTGGGGGCAAGAATATACAATGGGGAAATAGCAGTGTCTTCAATAAGTGGTGCTAGGAAAACTGCTCAGCTATAAGTAAAAGAATGAAATTAGAACATTTTCTCATACTATATACAAAAATAGACTCAAAAATTTAAGACTGGAGACCATAAAACTCCTAGAAGAAAACAGGCAAAAAATTCTTTGACATAAATCATAGCAATATGAGGAAAAAAAGAACAAAACAGGATCTAAAATATTTTTCTGGATGTGTTTCCTAAAGCAAAGGAAACATAGGAAGAAAGAAACAAATGGAACCTAATTAAGCTTTTCCAAAGCAAACAATGGGGAAATGAAAAAACAGCCTATTGAATGAAAGAAAATATTTGCAAGTGATATAACCAATAAGGGGGTAACCTCCAAGTCAATATAAAAAAAAATAACCCAATTAAAAAATGGGCAGAAGGAGTTCCCTGGTGGCCTGGCAGTTAAGGATTCAGTGTTGTCACTGCTGGGGCTCAGGTTCGATCCTTGGCCCAAGAACTCCCTCATTCTGTGGGTGCAGTCAAAAAAAGAACTATGGGCAGAAGACCTGAATAGGTATCTTTCCAAAGATATACAGATGGCCAAGAGTCTCATGAAAAGATGCTCAACATCGCTCATCATCAGAAAAATGCAAATCAAAAATACAGTGAGTTATCACCTTATACCTATAGAATGGCTATCATCAAAATGACCACAAATAACAAATGCTGGCAAAGATGTGTCTAGAACAATGTTTTTAGGAATGTATATTGGTATAGCCACTATGGAAAATAGTATGGAGGTTCCTCAAAAAACTAAAAACAACTACATGGTCCAGCAATTACATATATATATATATATATATAGAGAGAGAGAGAGAGAGAGAGAGAGAGTGTCATATATAATCATATATTCATGTGTAGGAGTATAATCTATAAAGATATTGAATCACTCTGTTGTCTACCTGAAATGAATATAACCTTGCAAATAAACTATATTTCAATTTTTAAAAAGGTAAAAAATCTTGGGGGGGGAGCTTTTTTAAGAGTCAAGTATCTTTCCAGCTCTGTCTCTTCCATTCCACACCCACTGAACTAGGGTCCTTCAAATCACCTTGCACATTCCTACTCTGAGTTTGGTTTTCATATTCCACCTCTCTCTCCTCCTCCTCCTATCTACCTACCCCAGGCCTACCTGGTCTTCAACACCCAGGACTAAGCTTCTCCATAAAGCCAATTACCCTGACTGAAGGAACTTACCCCTCTAGGAACTCCTTTAACAATTACTTCTTTACAATTAATTTGCCAATCAATTATGCATTATCTTGTAACAGTTCCTCCATGGCTACACTGTATCGATATTTGTCTTATAGAGCAATTTAACTTTTTAACTTCAACACATGATCTTTTCCCTAAACTAGATTATAAACATGTTAAGAATGAAGCCTTGTCTTGACTTCTTTGTATCTCTTTTAGCACCTTTTACAATGTTTGCATGTCAACAAATTTCAATAAACATGTATCATTTGGATTTTAATTTATCTAATTTCAGAGGTGTATCAGGAGATCTTCTGAAGCTGATGTCCACACTAAACAGATTATAAACCCTCTGAGGCCCTTTTGTTCACCCCTATAATTCCAGAACATAGCAGTGCCCACCACTCTGGAGATGCTCAATAATCCCAACATTTATCTATGCTCATATTTCAATGTGTACTGTTTTTCATCATCAATGAAACAGTAGCCTCTAAAGTAGGATTATCATATTTTCTGGTTTTCCTGGAACAGTCCGGATTGTCCCATCATAATTATTAACAGTGCCTAAGTGTTCCAATTTAGATAATAAATAATAGGGTCACTTACCCTGAAATGGAAGCAAATTCAGATGCTACTGCATTGATTGTTTCACCTCTGGCTTGACCTCCTCTTCATGTTTTGGCTTTGGTTGTTTGCTTTTATGATGTCTTGGTGCTCACTTCTGAATCCTTTCAGGGTCTTCCTTACCTTCTTTGGATCCACTTAGGTTTCCATCTATGCTTGGTTCAGTGGTGCAAAAACACAGGTTTAACATAACAATGCTACTTGCTTCTCCTTATTCCTCATAAAAGCTGCTTCAAGACTTTGCCTTCTTTTATTAATATGAAAGCTGCTTTTTGCATCATTGCGAGCATCTGAGCATTCATGAGAAGCGTAGGAAAGGATACTCTCTTGTCTGGAACAAAGGACAAGAACATATTTATTTAGTAAAGTCAGATAACATTAAAACTTCAGTTCTTTAGGAGTTTGGGGCCAGAAATCAACCTAGACAAACAAATGTGTTTTTACAGTGTCTAAGGAAAGCCATCAATCATTAATTCTTAACTTTTGTACAGATACATATTAGAGAATATTATGTAACTGAAGAAACATTCTTATGTTATCTCTGTTGAATCTGAAGCCCTCCTTTTTCTAGATTATATTTATGATAAAAATCTAGTTTTTTTTCTTTCTGAGTTATCCCTCTCTCTCTCCAAGTTTTTAAGGCTTCTATATGCTTGTTTTAACCCCTTCACCCACTATATGCTTTTAACTTTAAAATACAGCTCACTTATTTTTTCCGTCACCTTTCAGCTGAATAAAATCTTGTAACATAACTGTCTGTTAAAATTATACTTATTTGAGGTTTTAAAAATCTATACTTATTTTTTAGATGTTTTGATAAATGGCAAATGTCTAAAATTGTTGGTATTTGTAATGAAATTGAGCAGTACTTACTGTTTTAACCTACATTTCATTTTCAGTGTGTAATGGTGGAATTAATAGCAGTAATACAAGAAGCAAAATATGTACCCTCATCTTAAAGAAGCTGATAGTCAATTTTGAAAGCATCACACATGTACATATCACTGCTGAGGAATAATTTTAAGGTAGTTTATAAAGAAGTGAGAGATTGTAGTATTTAAAATGCAAAAGTCAGCTCTTAGGCAAATCAAAGTCAGGGAAGAGAGTTGCTTAGACAGCTTTGGAAAGGAGACGATTCTTTCCTCCCTGAGGATAGTACAGGGGTAAATTGCTGGAGGGGTAAAGTGGCATTCCAGACAGTGAGCAGCTTAAGCCAAGCCTTCCTGATGAAAGTCAGCATTGGTACAAGACTTAATTGACAGACATAGCTTTTTATTTAATAAGTGGATGAGAGTGTACCAGCAGCCAGAATGGCAAGGATCACGTGAAAACTTTTACACAGGACAAAATCTACAGGAAACAGACCAGAGGAGAACTAGTCTGTTTGAAGCTGGGGAGGGGCTGGTCCCAGGGCTCCACCTGACCAAGTCTCCTCCTCTTAGCTCCTGGGATATAATGCATCTCCAAGGAATCTACTCCTCTCCCCATGACTCCGTAAACACAACCAGTTTTGTCCTCCTTCCCACAATATAGTCTCAATGACATACGTGTCAACAGAGAGTACAGAATTCTAAAACTTTTTGAGTTATTTCCTCTTGTGCCATTTGTATAAGACCCAAACCCATTAATTAGAATCTTAGAAGGGGAGAAAAAAAAACATTAATAAAATGTTAACAAGCTCCAGCAAATGTTGAGCCTCCTTTAAGCTTCATTTCATAGAATATAATTCTCTAGGCACCAAATGATGAAACATTTGAGTTGGTTGCAAATGGAATTTAACCATTGTATTCTTCCAAGCATGTACCCAAACTCATTTTCTTGAAGAGTTGGTCTTGGAGAATTTTTCACTAAGAAAAGTTGGCTTTCCCAAAGTAGCACAGTTTAAAGAGAGCCAACACCTCCTGCTGCCTTTCTTTGCCTGCTTCATCTGCATCAACATCATTGACTCTGACAGCAGAGTGATGAGAAGGACTTTCTGTTACTTTTACCTTCAGGGAAAGGATCAAAATATCCAATATGGTACTTAGCACTGGATAAGTCTAGTGAGATCTATAAGGGCAGAATTTAATGATAGCTACTTAGCATGGAGTTTGTTTTGGCTCCAGGTTAGGAAGCAGCAGCATGTGTCTGCAACCTGAGAGCAGCTTCCTGGAAAAATGCTGTGATAATTTCTTAGGGCCACTGTAACAGTACCACAAACTGGGGGTCTCGCAGTTATGGAAGCTGCAAGTCTGAGACCAACATGTGGGCAGTATCAATTCCTTCTGAGGGAGAGAGGGAATATCTATTCCAGGTCTCTCCGTGGCTTCTGATGGTTTGCTGTCAATCTTTGAGACCCCTTGGATTGTACATCCATCACCTGACCTCTGCTTCATCTTCATATGGGATTCTCCCAGTGTATATGTGTGTGTGTGTGTCTAAATTGCCCCCTTTTATAAGGACACCAGTCATATTGGACTAGGGGCCCATTCTACTGCAGTATAACCTCATCTTAACTTACTATATTTACAATGACCTTGTTTCCAAATAAGGTCACATTCTGAGGTACTAGAAGTAGGACTTTAACATATGAGTTGGGGGGTGGGGGGAACAATTCAACACTTAAAAAGTGCTTGGCCTAGTCTTACATCCCACTCTACCCTGGTTCTACCAAGGTTGACCATGGCTGCCCCAAAGCCAGAATCTGACTGAGGTGGTAGAATTCACTCTGACCACCTGCCCTCACTCCTCTGAGATTGCACAGCTCCATCAGGCTGGAGAGCCACATGGACACCAGGCTTTTATAAGGTGACTTCTCCCTTAATTTATACCAATGAACCTCCTGCTACTTCGACTGTACAGGGGGCAAAAGTAGCTAATTCTGTGCTGGAGTGAGTCTCAGCCACCACCTAAAGCCACACTCATAGTCTGCTTTCTGTTTGATAAGTGCCCACAGCCTACTTCTCCTCTGCAGGCTCAATGTAAAGACAGGCTTGGTACTGAGGTCAAATAGAGAATAAAATGGTATAAGCAAATACTTACTTCTTTCCTTTCTAAGCTGCTTTTAGTCAGTTTCTCATTTCTTCATTCTCTTCTTGAAGATATTTATGTTTAAATAAAGGTTTTCCTCTCTTACAGCCTGATTTTTCCATCTGCTTGATTCCTGCAGTGAAGTCTTAACCCTATGCTTGTTTGTCTTCTCGCAGCTTGTTGCCATGGGAATGATTATAAGATGGCACATTTCAACGCTAACTTCAAAGAACCCTGAAAGAGATGGAGAAAATGGGCAGGATAGAAATGTGTTCTTAGCTGAACATATATCTCTGATTATTGGTACAAGTACAGTAGAATGAGAGTTCAAAGTAACAGGGGATACATTAATGTTTAAGTATATGTCAAATGGCTTCCCCAGACAAGCCTTCTCTTATCTAAAGAATAATAAATACTAGAAACCCAGGGACTGGCCTCTCAGGAAGACAAGCCCTTGTGATTCACAAATGAAAGAATGCTCTGTGCTAAAGAAACAAGGTGCTTGAGAGGATGATTCTGAAGGCAGTTGACTTGCCTCTTGGGTCCCTTCGGCCCATGTGAAGGTATGCCTGACATTCTTGGAAAGTATCTTTGGCTATCACCTTGACTCCAAGGTCTAGAGGAAAATGAAGCACTAACTTGCCCAGTGATATTTTCTGTTGTTCCTGGATAGAGGCAGGGAAATATCATAAAGAGATAAAGAGAAAAAGGCTTACACTCTTTATTTTTTGTGACAAAACCTGCTGCACAATAATTATATAACCCACCCTCAAGTACATGTTGTTTAGATGACAAAGGAGCATAGCTTCCTAGCCTGAGGTCTAGACATCCAAGTGTCTGAAGTGAAATTGCCATTGTTTGGCTTCATTATTATCCAGGTGCCACGATGCCTTTGTTAGTGCAGCCTATGACTGTATATACAAGCTTGTGGTTTTTAAGTAAAAACATCCATGTTTCTTTTGTATTTTTTCTTGTTATTTTCTTTTAGATAAAAATATATACTTTGGAAGAGCATGATATTTTATCTGTTTGGGTTAAAAAACGTGCAGAAAGACCAGCGCACTTGGCTTATCATCTCTTATCTGACTTTACCAAGCGACCTTTGTGGGACTCCCATTGCATGTAAGAATACGTTTTAAATATTTCCTTATTCAACCCTGACATCATGTAAAAGATGATCTCCACACTGCAGTCCATCTCCACTGTCCAAAGTATGACCCACTGTTTTATTGATTAAAGAGTATTTTCTAAAAATTGCTCTGCACAAAAAAAAACCTACATCAGGTGCCACTGAGAGACACAAAACACAAAGTATTATAATCATCTACTTTTCATCTATATTAAGTTGATATACTTTAGCCACATCTATTGTAATCTTCTCAATACCTCTTCAAGGTTGATATTATTCCCATTTAACAAGAGAGAAGTTCCAAAATGTGCCAAGCTCACAGAGGCAGTAAAGCAATGGAACCTGAACTGGAACCCGGGTCTATCAGGCTCTGAATTCCAGACTCTTGTACTTTAATACACAGTCTCATACAACCCCCTCCTTATTATTATCTACATTTTACAGATGGGAAAAAAGTGACCTGCCTAATATAAGACAGCTACTAAGTGGCAATCTAGGACTCAAAGCCAAGTTGTTTGATTTGAAACTTAGGGCTCCTTCCCAATACACCATATTCCTTTACCTAAGGGTCCCTCTTGGATTGTCCATATAATTGACGAGTTTTCAAAATATTATTACTTGATCCTAAAGAAAAATAATTTTGTGGAAAACAGCGATGTGCCTTTCTCTGCAGTGCTGAGAGCGGTGACCTTAGTGTCGGATGGCCAGCATTCTCTTCCTCACACACAGAACTATTCCTTCTGGCCACACAACACTAAAAACAGACTTTGAAAAATGATGCTGGCTTTGAGGGGATGGTTATATAAGCAAAAGAGAGAATGTGGACACCAATAATGAAATTATGCAAACAAACAAAAAAATGAATGCTTTATTCTACTGGATAGAAAAGTATAGACTTTCTGTCACTGTTCTATTTACATAGGTCCTGTGAAGTCATAGACTGGATAAATGAAGATGATCAGATTTATCATATCACTTGTCCTCCGATGAATGATGACAAACCCAAAGACTTGGTGGTACTTGTATCACGAAGAAGGCCTCTCAAAGATGGGTGAGTATCTGCAATTCAAGTTTATCGCAATGTTTTATAGTTTAGAGTAGAAAGAAAAAGTTGATATGAAAATAAGGAAGTCAATGGAATAAGCATTTCTTTTTTAATGATATTCATATGAGAATATGAGAATTTTCTAGATGAACCTTTAGTTATCATTAAAAAAAAAAATTCTATTAAGTGCAGGCAAAGCATCATGCAAGACTCCTAAAGCAGTTTGATTTCCTTTTGCTCCATGCAAATGTCAAACATACTTAGCAAGGAGTTTCCATCGTGGTGCAGCAGAAACGAATCTGACTACGAACCATGAGATTGCGGGTTCTATCCCTGGCCTCGCTCAGTGGGCTAAGGATCTGGTGTTGCTGTGAGCTGTGGTGTAGGTCTGATTAGACCCCTGGCCTGGGAACCTCCATATGCCGCTGGTGTGGCCCTAAAAAAGCAAAAACAAATCCCACATACTTAGCAAACCTTTGAGACATTCCTTTTTTGGTAAAAATGCAGTGAAAGCCAAATAAAACACCAGGAAATGGTTTTGGTTCAGAATTTACAAAGGCTCAACTGTGCTAGACACCCAGAATTGCTGGATGTTGATTAGAGCTCTGTTCATGGCTTCTCTATGGTCATTGGACTTTTTGGAAAATAATGTCTAGGTTCTAAGGGGAAGGGTCCCACAAGAAAGTATTCAAGGGACAAGAAGTGGAAGGTGCCAAGACAGTTAGAGTCTACCTCTGGAACTGGCCAGCATTATTTCTGATGTCAAAGCTGATCTGTAGAAATAATCCCTCACATGTGGGATTACTGCACATGGATGTTCAGTGTAGTATCATTTACTGCAGCAAAAGATACTAGAAATGAACTAAAGCTCCATCTTATAAATTATGGTGGAACCATACCACAGAGTACTATACCAGCATTAAAAAGGATGAAGCAGTTACTGAGACACTGAGACAGAAACACCTGCAAAGATTTATTGTTAGAGGGAAATCAAATTATAGACCAGTAGTTGTACAATGATTGTATTCATGCAAAAATCTACATTTGTCCCTTTGATTTCATAACTGTTATACATTTATAAATGGGTTTAGAGGGCCACAACAAAAAGTTAAGTGTGTCACCTCTAAGATGGGAGTGTATTGTGGCTACGGTGGACTGAAGGATGATTTCTATTTCCTTTTTTCTTTTTCTGGCAGCACCTGCAGCATATAGAAATAGAAATTCTTGGGGGGCAGGGGTCGAACTGGAGCTGTATCTGCGAGCTACACCACAGCCATGGTAGCACTAGATCTGAGCTACATCTGTGACCTACTCCACAGCTTACAGCAACATCTGATCCTTAACTCCATGAGTGAGGCTAGGGATTGATCTCACATCTTCAGACACAACATTAAGTCCTTAACCCACTGAACCACAACAGGAATTCCAAATATCTATTTTCTACTCTATAAGGTTCTCTATTGTCTGAGAGTTCTTTAAAACAATGATAGGAGTTCTCTTGTGGCACAGCTTAAGGATCCTGCATTGTCACTGTAGCAGCTTTGGTCGCTGCTGTGGCCTGGGTTCCTTTGGAAACTTCTACCTGCCACAGGCACCGCCAAATATAAATAAATAAATGAAATTTTAATTTAAAAAATGACATTTTTTCATTAAAAAAGAAGAGACTGAAATCACAACCCATTAGGACATGCACACGCACACATACACAAACAGTTTCGAGGTTGACCCCAGCTTTGCAGAGTTATGCAAAGTATATGTAATTCTCAGGCAGAAGACACCTTTGGCTCATCTCACTATATTTTCTATGCTTGAATGTAGCCATAGTGTTTCTAATGCATACCACTCATCTAGAAGATCTGGATCTCCATAGTTTTACTTTACTATATAAACAAACTGCATTAGCCAAAGGAATTGTCTAAGAACTATGCTTCACTTCTCTCAAGAACTAAGAAAGTGTTCTTTTATCTTTCAGTCACACTTACACGGTGGCAGTGAAGTCGGTTACTCTGCCATCAGTCCCACCTTCATCACAGTACGTCAGAAGTGAAATCGTATGTGCCGGATTTCTCATCCATGCTGTTGATAGCAATTCGTGTACCGTAAGTTTGAGGAAACATCAGCAGATTAATTTGCTCCTATAGATACAGAGAAACCTGGATTTACTAATTAACTGTAATTCTGCAACATGTGCCCACCCACACCCACCAGGGAATCCTAAGGTAATCCTTTCAGATCCATTCCCAAAAGATCAGAGTCATTGTCTCCCCTACACCAACAAGACTGGGATCGCTGCTTGAAAAAACTCAAGTCAATAAGAAATTAAAACATTGTTTTGTTTTGCTTTATTTTTTTGAAACAGATATCTTACTTTAACCAGATTTCTCCTGGGATCCTTCCTTACTTTGCTGGAAATCTTGGTGGGTGGTCAAAATCCATTGAAGAGACAGCAGCCTCCTGTATACAATTCATAGAGAATGCTACTGATGATGGAGCTATGCATATTTTAAATGATAAATTTTAAATTACCTGTCCTTTGATGTCCCACTTTCAATTTCAAGCACCCTTAGTTCTGACACTTGGCAAGCTTCTGGGCTACGAAATAATGTCATATCGGTCTAAGCAAAAAATGCAGTTATGAAGAGGTTAAAAAACAAAAAGATTTGGGTGATTTGGGTGACCCAGTGATTTTTAACATTAAAAGTTTTAAAACTCTGTTGTAGATCACCTGTGGCTCTGCTCCCTTCCAGGGACGCAGGCAATGGAAAATTTCTCATAGGCAATATTTTGTGTTCTGTAAAATGGTGAGTTTGGTTAACAGAATCAAAAAAGTTTTATGCTCAGGGCTGAAACATATTCTGGGTGAAATTTTAAAATTTTTTATAAAGTCAGAAATGATAAGTTGGCTATTTGATTAATCGTATGGGGTTATTCCATGTACGGCAGGTATCTGTATGTTGGGAGCATCTGACAAGATGTATTACATGTTTTAGAGCTTTAAATTAGGAAGACATTAAAACATAATGGAATCCAATCAATTTTAGTAATAGGAACTACTTTACTAGTGTCACTGAACATATATCAAGGTAGCTGACCATTTTAGTATCTATTGCTCTATATACACTCACAAAGTACCTGCAAAATGTGACACTGTAGAGAAAGAATTAACTGAGCTCTTCTTTCATAACCATTACATTAGAACTTTATTCCCTGGACTTTTACATTTATTATTTTACTCTGTGATTTGTCTTAACTTTAAGACAAACCGGCCTACGTCAACTTCTAAAAGTTGGAAGACTTCATCATTAGAGTTTTGAGCACTTAAGAGGTTAGAGATATCCTGCTTTAGTTTGTCTAATCTTTACCTCTGTCCAGGTCTGGTTGTAAATATTTTATTATTCTGTGCCAGCATGTTTACATTAATATGAACTTTGGGCTGTGGCCCAATCTTATGAATTAACAGTTATATACAATAAAAAGAGTGGATATGTAGATTAAAATGGTCATATATTACACTTCAAACGTAGAAAGATTTTTGAGAATATAGATCTTTTAAAAGATAAAAAAAGCGAGTGTAAAGGGGGTTACATTTCACTAAAATTTTGTATGCTAAAATTTCAGCCCTCTCTTAACAACTGACACACTTCTAACTTCTATCTTTACCCAGTCTATGACGTCACAGGACCTGTGTAAATAGAACAGTGACAGGAAGTCTACACTTCTCTACCTGCTAGAATAAGGCATTCATTTTTGTTTGTTTGCATAATTTCATTCTTGGTGTCCATATTCACACTTATGCTCACCTAACCATGCCCTCGAAGGCAGCATCATTTTTCAAAGTCTGTCTTCAGCGTCGTGTGGCCAGAAGGTATCGTTCTGTGTGTGATGAAGAGAACGCTGGCCATCCAATGCTAAGGTCACTGCTCTCAACACTGCAGAAAAAGGCACATTGTTGTTTCCACCAAATTATTTTGAATTTTAATTTTCTCGAAATTTTTTCCTGAGCAGTAACAGAGCAATTGTGGGGTTGAAGGACTAGAGTAACTTTGGTTGGGTCACTTTTAGACATAAAGATGTTGCCCACTCTAACTTATAACACCGGCATCGTCCATACCAGAACTGTCCAATGTGGTAGCCATAAGTCACATGTGACCATTTAAATTACATTAATTAGAATTAAATAAAATTTAAAGATCATTTCTTCAGCCACACTAACCCCATTTCAATATTATCCGTTACACGTGGTCTCATGAAGCTCACTTGTGGACTCCTGGACTAAAGAGATTTTAATAGGTTATAATCTGGAAAAGACAGCAATACATTCGGGCTCTGCTGAGGGCATCTCAACATCTGTTGCCTGAAAGCATGCCACAATTGAGTAAGGACTCCTGTTGGAAAATTCAACAACAGCCCTTAGGTTGACCTTTCCTTTTTTTAATGGAAATGTGTTTGATTGCTCTCTCACTCATTTAATACATACTTAATAAGAACCTCCCTGGTGTTAGAAACTTTTAGGCATTGTGGGTTCACCAAGGAACAGAAGCATACTGATCACATCGTAATAAAATAAATAAATAATATAGAGTATTTAGGAGATACGTGTTAAATGGAAAAAGGATAAAGGATGTGAGGTCTGGGGAGGTGTGGGAGGTGGTTGTTCACATTTTAAATAGGGCAGTCAGTTAGCTCTCTTGAGGGACATTTGAGCAAAAACCTGAAGGCAGATGGGGACTGAGCCACGAGGATCAGTCCTGCAGGCAAAGCCTTTGAGATGGGACTGTTTCTAGCACTTTCTAGGAAAAGTAGGCTTGAACAGAGTGAGAAATAATTAAAGACAGCAGAATTAAAGACAGCCTTCCCCATTCTTTGGCCCTGGCTTTAAGCAAACACACTGCTCCAAGGGTAAGCAGCTAAGCTGGTTCATCAGCAGTCACCCTCAAGCCCATGGAGACTAAGGATAGAGGAAACATAAAAATGCAGTCATGCTTATTTTTTCCTTTGGCATGTCAAAATATCCTCAAGGAACATTCAAGATTTCATGCTATTCCTAATGGCAAGGGTTTTCAAGAATTTCTAACAGGACCGAAACCCTTTTGATTACGAAAGGAAGCTCATTCCTATTAATTCTTCCTGGTTTTAATGCAGCTGAGTTTCTGATCTGTATTTAGTTTTTCTATCATATTTTTTAAAGAAGAAATCTAGAGGAAAAAATGTGAAAATTGACCTGCATAATTTAGAATATAGTTTACCCTTATACTTAAACACCTCTAGGAAATGAACAATTTTAATAAAAACTGAAAGAACGCCAGAGTATTTTTATGTATACCATCACATGGTTCTCTTCATATTTCTTACTGCACATTTCAGAGATAACTTTGAAATTTTTTACTGGTTTATTTATAGGAGAGTAGTTTTGAAAATATATGTTGAAAATGTGTATGTTAAGAAATAAATTTTATGTTTTAGAATAAATTATTAAAATGTAAACTATTAAGTTTGTTCATGTTTTATTTCACTCGTTTGAAGGTAATGTAATTACTGGGACAGACAGTTCACCTTGGACCCAGAGACGTATTGCATGTTCCTGCTGAATGTGCCAGACTGGAAGACTTATCCTAATTCTGAGCAGTACCTGTAGCTGGTCCCAAAGGCAATTAAGTAGGTCAAGGTGACCACAGCATGACTTTAGTGTAATGGCCCACTCTCTGGGCATAGGAGACCCAGCTTGTTTGCTGCTTGCTATAGTGTTTGCAACTTACTCAAAGAGTGCTAGGCTCTGGATTCCTCAGCTGTGACAAAAACCTGCTGTCTATAGCATCTATCTGGGCCTATCATGCCACCCTGTGGGACTGAGGGAAGAAGGGAAGCAGCACAAATAAGTCGATACTCACGTTGCTTGCTGTGCCATGACTAATACTGTCCTTTGTCTCTGAACCAGGATTCTTGCGCCTTCTGTAAATATCCATGAAACAGTAACAGACTAGAATCTCAAACTTTTCAGGGTTCTTGGGTTCCTCAGAGTAACCCACCTCCAGATTCAAAAGTCAAAGAAATATTACAAAATGCCTCTCATTGTATACTTGCAAGTAAAAGCACCATATAAAAATTACACATCTGGTACCATCTTTCCTTTCCTCATTTTGTGATATTTTTAGGGACAACTGAAAATAGATTCAAAATTAATATTTCTATCCTATTCCTTTTTTTTTTTTTTTGTCTTTTGTCTTTTTATGGCCACACCGTGGCCTATGGAGGTTCCCAGGCTAGGCCTGTAATCAGAGCCGTTGCAGCCGTTGCTGCCAGCTTACACCACAGCTCACAGCAACATCGGATCTTAACCCACTGAGCGAGGCCAGGGATTGAACCCAAAACCTCGTGGTTCCTAGTCGGATTTGTTTCCACTGCACCACAATGGGAATTCCTCCATTGGTCTTTATCTCTCTCCATCATCCCTTCTTTCCTTACCTGGCTGAGAGTCCATGGTCTATCATTAATATCACTCCTTGGAAAACCTCTGAACCTCTTCCTTTCATTCACCTTGTCTGGCAAATCACAATTGTGGTTAAGTTATTTGTAATACCTCATGCCTGCACTGAGCACCTGAAAATTGTGGCCTGGTCTCACCTGAAATTTATGACCACAAATTTCAAAAGGATTCTGATAATCCTACTACATTTTCTGTTGGCTACTTCATACTGCCTTCCCTTCTTTCAAGTTTCCCATGTCTTCTATCTTTTCTATTAATGAACTTTAGAAAATACCTCATTGGAGAAAATATAAACCATTAGGCAGGAGTCATCTCATGTCCCCATTTACACACCTTCCACATCTTTGCTGGCCCCTCTGTTGTAATGAATTAAACATCTCTACCCCTAGCAAAGAACCATTTCTCTAACCTTCTCCAAGGCGCCCCTCCTCTAGTTCTCTTTTTTCTTGACATCAGTTTTTCCTGGCTTATTTCCATAGCCACTATTATCTATTAAAATAAGACAACAACTTCGCCTGATCCCTTTTCCTAAAGGCCACCCCATCTCTATTCCCGTTAACTGTAAATGTGGTCTTCATATCCTTATTTCATTCATCGAATTGTACTTCCACTCCACTCTTCCATAAAGACCTCTCTTTTCAGGGTCGCCCATGTCTTCCATATTGCCACAACTCCTGGCCCTCTTCTTGACTTTTTTAGCCTGTGAGCAGAGTCAACAAAGTCAGCTAGTTCCTTCTTTTTGCAATATTTTCTCTTCTTGGCTTCCGTGATGTCACACTCTTGTATTTCCTCGTACATTACCAATCGCTTTTATATTTCTTCTTTTTGTCCACGCCCGTTACATGCACACGTTCCCAGGCCAGAGACTGAACCCAAGACACAGCAGTGATCCAACCGGCTGCAGTGACAACGCTGGATCCTTAACCCACTGTGCCACAGAACTCCTCTCATCACATTTTTAAAGCCCCCTTCTTGTAGTTATTCCTGTTCCACCAGACCTCTAAATATTAGATTACCCTAGGGCTCTGTCCCTGGCCTCTTCTCCTTTACCTCCATTTATCAGCGAGTCCTCACAGTTTCCAGGTTTTAAAAGACATCAACTTGCCAATAACTCCCAGATCTATGTCTCTAGTCCTAAACTCTCCTGAACGCCACACCTGTATATTTAACCACTTATTTGACATTTCCACCAAGGTAATAGTCATCTCAAAGTCAACATTTTCGAAACAGACCCCTTAATTCTGCCGCCTTTCCCTCCATAAAATCCTCCTTTCTTCAGAAAATCTTAACAGCTCTGTTAAAAATATAATCAGAGCCTGATCCCTTCTAATCAACTCCACCGCAACAGCCCTAATGCAGAACACCATCTTCTCTCATCTGGATCATAACCTTTCTGTTCCTATTCTTACTCTTCCCTTCAATCTACTCTTGGCTCAGCAATTAGATTATGTCGCATTTTCCCTCAAAGTGAAAGGTTTTGCCTATCACAGAATAAAAGCCAAAGCATTTTTTTTTTTTGAGGTCCGTTGTCGTACATTGGATTATTTGGAATAATTATCAGAAATAGTCACTCACTCCCTCACCACCACCTCCATCTGTATCTATTGTCTCTGAATTTGACCATGTGACCCATTAACACACATGATGAATCTAAAGGGCTGAAAAGGTTTTGTTGCAAGTGGACTTCCCTCTTATATCTCTGCCATTGTCCTGAGAAAAAACACATCGGGGCTAGCCTGCTGCTGCCAGGAAAAGGAAGAGAGACATGTGAATAGGGCTGCTTCATCTGAGTCTAGCTTAGATCAGCTGATCCCAAACCAAACTTCCTATGGATGTGAGCAAGCCTAACCAAGATTAGCAGAGCTCACAAGCATGAGCTAAGTACACACCTACTATCGTATGCTTCTGAGAGTTTGTGATTCTTAGGTGGCAGAAACTGGTAGAGCCTGTAAGATATGACCCTGTTAACTGTCTGATCTCCTACTGGTTTATCCTTCATTCTTCTCCAACCGTACTGACCTCTTTGCTGTTTTTCAACTACACCAGGTATGCCCCTTCCTCAGAATAAGTGCATTTACTTACTACCTCACATCAAGATATCCAAGGCAAAAAAAAAAAAAAAAAAAAGCAAGTTCCCGTTGTGGCCCAGTGGAAATACAGCCGACTAGTATCCATGAGGATGAGGGTTTGATTCCTGGCCTCACTCAGTGGGTTGGGGATCTGGCGTTCCCATGAGCTGTGGTGTAGGTCGCAGATACAGCTCAGATCCCATGCTGCTGTGGCTGTGGCCGGCAGATGTAGCTCCCACTCTACCCCCCAGCCTGGGAACTTCCATATGCCCCCGGTGAGGCCCTAAAAAGAAAAAAAAAAAAAAAAATTTTCCAAGCCTTACTCCCTACTACCCATGTACCTATACAGTAGACTATTACAGATAAACCTTGAAGACATCATGGCAAGTGAAGGGAGCCAGTCAAAAGTTCACATCTTCCTTCTACCCCTTGAATACGGCAAGGTCATTCCTCTTTAGGGGCTTTGACTATTTTCTCTCCCTAAATGGTCTTTCTCATTATCCTTACAACAGGTTTCTTCTTGCCATCCACAATCTAGCTTAAAAGTCTAAGCGTCAGAGGCCTTCCCTTGATTATCCAATCTAAAGTAGCTATCCAGCCACTTGCATCATCGAACGCCAATTATATCAGGTATTCATTTAATTCAGTCGTTCATTCAATAAGTATGAACACTTTGTATGTGCCAAGCACTTCTGAGGATCTAGTAATGAGCAAGACTCAAAATTCCTGCCCTCATATAGCCTATAATCTGATGGAGAGGGGACAAATAGTGCTAGGTAGGGACATAAATAATGGACAAAATTTAGAGAGAGAGAGAATGAAAAGTTAGCAGAATGAGGAAAAAGCTATTCTCTGTAAGGTCTGTCCTAAAAGAGTCTATGAGGCCCATTGTAAAGCAGACACTTGAAGGCAGTAAGAGAGGGTTGACTCTGGGATGGGGCGGGGGGGGAATGTCAAGAAAAGAGCAACTCAAGATTCGAGCCTATAGGCTTGGAATATAATTGCAGTGAAAATAAATGGAGACAAGAAAGGAAATTAGTCCTTTTTTTTCTCAAGGGAAGTGATAAGATTCAAAGCTATATGAGTTTTAAGCATTAGTGCAATGTCCAGCAGGCAGGTGAGAAGGAAGCGAAATCAGGGATCTGGGGGCTAGATGTAGATTTAGGGGTCACCTATGGCGAAGTGAAAAATAAGCCAGGAGTTCACCAGTAGCTCAGCAGGTTAAGGATCCAGCGTTGTCACTGCTGTGGGTCAGGTTCAATCCCTGGCTCCAGAACTTTTGCATGCTATGGGTACAGCCAAGAAGAAAAAAAAGTTGGCAAGAAGAGATGGCATTTCCAAAAAACTAAAGAAAAGAGAGCTAATGACTCTTAGGGGATTCAATGATGTATTTATAAAGTGTAATAAAATATACTGCCCTAGTATTATTTTTACTGATATTTCTGATACAGAAAGCAATATACACTTTCACAGGATATCAGAACTTCTGTGTCTAGCATGTTCTTCTGACAAAGCGACCACATACTTTTCCAATATTACATTCAGCACCTGCAATTTACTTCTAATGATTTCACTGTCTACTTCAAAGATCATTAAAATGTAAACAAAGTAACCCAAAATAGACGAAACAGACAGGACCATCCCTGCACTGAAGACTCGCATAAAAAACATTAGACTTAACTTGCAGCTGACTGGTTTTCTACTTTCCAGAGACTTTTGCTCCGATTACGACAGGTAAAATAAATCTTAAGTGTTCAGACTTAATGACTAAGGCAGCCCGTCTGTCCTTTTCCAGTTGTATGACCTGTGCCATTCCTTTTAAATGGCACTCATGTCCTTAAGCTCTGAGATACTGAGCCACATTCTGTCATGTTTTCCTCCATCACTGGGGAAAAAAAAAAAAAGAACAGCTCCTATCAAGACCAGAACTGTTGGAACAGTGGAAATGAATCTGACTAGGAACCATGAGGTTGCGGGTTCGATCCCTGGCCTCGCTCAGTGGGTTAAGGATCCAGTGTTGCCTTGAGCTGTGCCAGACACAGCTCGAATCCCACGTTGCTGTGGCTATGGTGTAGGCCAGCAGTTGTAGCTCCAGTTGGACCCCTACCCTGGGAACCTCCATATGCTGTGGTTGCAACCCTAAAAGAAAAAAAAAAGACTAGAATTGTTGAGTCACAGAAGCATTAAAACAGAAAAGTGTTCCTTTTCTTATTTGGTAAATATTTTGCTTTTGAAACATCAGTAACTAATCACAGCTGTTTCCTTTTGTTGCAAATGTATCCAATCAGGTAAAACTCTAAATGAAACACAATCCAACAAAGTCATCCCATTATACAGTACAATGGGAGCCTTAAGCTTTGTGAAATATATGTATTAAGTATGCATGTATTCATCAAATCAAACAAAGAAGCTAATGGTCTCTGATTAGTATTCTAACTCTATTATGATGATGTTTGCATCTCACCCTGACTCAATCCAAAAAATTCGAACAAAATGCTATTAAGTTTGACAGACAATCCGTTATGTACCATCATCATTCTAGTTAAATACCCTATTTGGGCTGGAACTTCTCTCTTGAAAATTGGAGCAAAGAACCAGCTGCTGTTAAATTGAAATATATTCTATTTTAACCTCAGTAATCTGTAATTCTTTATATCAAAACTGAAGCAAAAGGAGTTCCCGCTGTGACTCAGCAGTAATGAACCCTACCAGTATCCATGAGGATGCGAGTTCAATCCCTGGCCTCACTTAGTGGGTTAAGGATCCAGGGTTGCCGTAAGCTGTAGTATAGGTCACAAATGTAGCTCGGATCCCTGAGTTGTTGTGGTTGTGGCGTAGGCTGGCAGCTGCAGCTCCAATTTCAACCCTTAGCCTGGGAACCTCCATATGCCACAGGTGTGGGCCTAAAAAGCAAAAACAAACAAAAACCGAAACAAAAATTAACTAAAACTAACCTTCTAGGAGTCATAAAAAATCATGTTTCCAAACGGATTGTTACAAAGACATTCACGGAAAACCGCTCATTCATTCCAAAGTTAGGTATTCAGAAAAATAAATAGCAAACGCGTTTTTATTAAATATTTTTAAAATACAGATTTTATAGCAATTATAAATTCTAATATAATAATAAATTGATACTTTGAATGAAGAAAATTATGTCGGCAAAAATTCATTTCCAAGTACAAAGCAGTTACCCTATATTTAGGGATGGTTCATATTAATGCATAATTTAATTTTTAAGAAAAAGGTGATTGTTACAATCAGGTATATAACCACTTAGTTACACCTAAGTTTTATCTGTTAAAAATATATACTTTTAGAGAATCCAACTTGAACATTTTATACTTTTTTTCAGCCATTTTCCCCAAACAGTGGGAGAAGTACTCGTCAATGGACAGAACTCAGGGAACAACCTGACCCCACCCAGCTTATACTGATATCGATAATACAAGCCGCCTCCAAGAGAGAGTCTAGCTCCAATTTGTGAAGTAAGCCCAATTCAGAATGTTTACCAAAGAAGTGGCAGCTAACAACAGTACCAGTCATTATCAAAAGTTAACAACTTTAGGTAGCTTTGTTTTGGGTTTCTGTGGTTTAGGCACATCCAAAATTTCTTCATAGTCTGCACTCATTCCCTTTGCCCAGCGACCAACTGTGACCATTTGATCTGCAAAGGAACAGGAAAATCAGAATATAAGAAAACCAGTCATCAAATAAATCCACTTAGATTGTTACTGGTTTAGCAAAGGAACTAGTTTTGATATGAATATTGTTACTGGTTTAGCAAAGGAACTAGTTTTGATATGAATAATCACAAGGAGAGACGACTCCATCAATAAAGGAAAGTGAGCAATTCTGTAATTGATTATAACCCTTGATTTCAGAGTACCACAGGCAATTTCTCATCCCAATTAGGGAAATGCAGCAACTGCTTTGCAATGCACAAACTGATGAGAAAGCTCTTTTATTCTTTCTCAGAGTTCATCATTACAGAGTCAATGAATTCCAAGAGTCTGTAAACAGCAAGACTTATGAAGCATCAGTTTTAAATGCACAAGATTCCACCTGTGAAATTAAACAACATCTGCTTGTCAGTCTTGTCATTTGGGAAGTGGCAATCCTCCCAGGAGGGAGAATTCAAATTCCACTTCATCATTTCAATCTCACTGCCTACAATGTTGCAGGCTTCTTTCAACTTCTTCTAGACAAGACTGTAAAAACAAGAACTCTTGGTTTTCAAATTCAAATGCTAGGGGTAGGAAGAAAGAATGGACAGACTTCTTTGTGCGGTACTATGAATATTTGCTACCAAGAGAAATGTGCTTTCTCCTTAAGAAGCACTACTGTCGGAGTTCCTATCATGGCACAGTAGAAACAAATTCGACTAGGAACCATGAGGTTGCAGGTTCGATCCCTGGCCTCGCTCAGTGGGTCAAGGATCCAGGGTTGCCTTGAGCTGTGGTGTAGGTTGCAGATGCGGCTCAGATCTGGTGTTGTGTGACTGTGACGTAAGCCAGCGGCTGCAGCTCTGATTAGACCCCTAGCTTGGGAACCTCCATATGTTGTGGGTGTGGCCCTAAAAATCTGCCTTAGGTTTGGTGAACATTTATGAAGTTTTTGATGACCAAGAGAAGTGTTTCATTAGGAAGAAAACATAACTGGCCAGATGCTGTGTGTATAACACAATTTTAATATTTTTGCCAGTTTTTGCAACCAACTTTGAATCCTATAGGTTTCTTCAGAGCATACCAGAGGATACTCAGTCATAAAAATATTGAAAGTTATTTTCACATTTATTTTCTCTTAGTGAATCCATAGTTTTCTTTAAGTAACAGAATTGGCTCTATTATTAAATACATTACTTAGCAAATACAAATGTTTATGAATAAGATGCTTTATAAAATCAGGGTCCTCTGGAGCTTACGGGTCACTTTTTTCTTCCACTGGAGAACAGCAGCTGATGCTCAGTTAGTACTGTGTCTACTGCTGATAAAGAAATGGTAAGTCATCACTGCAGAAAGAAACCAGCCAGCCTTTAAATCAGTTGTGCCTCAGTGAGGTGAGGAATATTAATCTTACCCCATCTAACTAGAGAGCCAGAGATCTCACCTGAATTCTTACTTTCCGGGCAGTCTTTCTTAAAATGTTCCACAGAGCCACAAAGTCTGCAGCAACCACCTATAAAAAGAACAAAGTTATGGAAAGCCTCTCATACTTACTTAAGGCTTTTAATGTCTTTCATATACAATATGGTCCTCATAACCTTGTCACGTTGTAAAGGCAGCTGGAGCCACAAACTTATTCCTATTAAGTCTGTTGTCTATTCCTCTTGACCTCATAGAGGACTAAACTGTACCTACCCACCATTTCTTGCTCCAGGCCTTCCAGGGAAAAGTGGAAAAGAGATATGACAGAAGGTACCCGTCCTTTGGAGTGTCCAAGAGCCACTACATGGAAGCCTAGACTTTGGTTACATGGTCAAGGGTCTGTGACCTCTGCAAAATTTTGTGTGGGTGCATTTTTTGAGGAGAATGCCCATAGTTTTTAATCAGATTCTTTAATGGTCAGATGACTCCCAGATGATTCTTTCATGACCCCCAAAGAGGTGAGGAACCACTGCTCTGCTGTACAGTTCAGACAGGAGTGGGCAGTTACAAAAGGAGTTCACGTAACTTTTGTTTCACTGCCATCTATCCGCCAGGCATCCTAATTCTAATAAAAATGCCTACTTGCCTACTTCAAGCAACATTCTAGGACAGTAAATTACAATACATTTGGTCTCTCAAATGAGTCTTTCAGTGAATGGTCAAACATTACTGCTTAAGGGTTAAGCATTCGCATGATCACGCTATAATGTTAAGCGACTTACTCAGAAAAATGATCCTACAGAATACAAACCTAGATGAATTCTCACTTCCGTGTGATCTACTCCCCTTGCTACATGTTTTTATATCTAGCCATTTTGGTGGACCATACAAAGCTGTCTTTGTTCACCAGTCATATTTTATGCTCTGTTTCATAAGTTCAAAACCAAAAGGGACTTTTGAGCATTTTCTAGGTCCAGGACTCTTTACTGCTGTAGATGCCATAGTGAAAGAGAAGAGGCACTTGAACAATATATTTTAATTCTCATAACTCTTCAAGGTAAAACACCCTAATATGTCAAATCTAAGACACCATTGATTATAAGATGCATCATTATTTTACATACCTCTCTGGAAAAGAAAAACTGCCAATTATGTGGCACCCATCAATAGTAAGATACACTGAGTTCAGAGATACTACACTGTCAAAAAAATGTGTATCTTGCAATCTGCGAGATATAATTTTTTCTCATTTGCACTTAACAGGTAAGGAAAGTGAAATGAGAAAAGTAATCTGGCCAAAGTCCCACAATTAGCGAGTGGTAATGCTGAGGCTATAACTGGTCTAACTCCAAAGTAAAAGCATTTTATTGGACGCCTGCAAAGGAACAAAGGACATGACACAAGAGGTGTCCAGAACCTGATGGTACCAGCATCACATAAATAAACGGCTCACATTACTGGATGACAACTTCCTCCTTAAAGCTTTAAATATCACAGGCTTTAGTGTGGGCACCTTAACACATTAACTGAGCTCAAGGTAAGAAAGTTACATGGTCCCATGACAGACAATTAACTAAGGAAAACATTCAGAAACAAAAATTAGCATAAATATGAAGAGTGTATACCAACCCTTCTACCCAAAATGGCACACTAGGCTGAGATTAAATTTTCAACACTATTTTTTAAATCTTATATTAGTTTGAGAAATAAGCCCTTTGCTTCAGTTGCTTAAAAGTACATATTTATAACATACTCTCACAACTGATGCTGAAGCAAGCACAAAGAGTGTGAAATACACATGTCGGTATTTTCTGATTTGATGTATTAAAAATACCAATTTGCAGTACACAACAAGTTTAGTACACAGAAAACTGCTTGATAAAAACAACTAAATTCGTAAGGTTTTGCTACTTATTTAGTGATGTATTTAAAAACTGGTTAAGTGTAAATTAAATCGCAATTGGACGATGACTCACCATTTTTGACCTATAGGCATTACAGTACTCACCATCAGCATAGAGTCCTTTGGGATTATCAGGACAAGATCTGGATAGATGTCCCATTTCCCCACAAACGAAACATTTTGCAAAAGGAAATTCACCTGTAACAATCAACAGCTCCTGTTGTTAGTTATATATAAGTCATGTAATTCATATTATTTTAAAATACTGAGTAGAAAACATTTTTTTTTACATAAAGTTTAATCTCACTTGATTTCAAAATATTAGGTGACACACTCCTAACAAACCCTGTCAACAACAACAAAAATAGCAGTTGACTATCCACTGGCCACTTTCCCCATTAAACACAGGAAAAAATGATAGGAAAAAGAAACATACCAAGAGCTGGGTCTACTTGAGCCTTGCACTTGGTTATTTCGTGCTCTGTGGATCCACACCGATAGCATATTCCAGTGCCCATTTCTTGATTTTCAAGGGCAGCAGGGCAATCTGCAATCCCATGGCCAGGTTGTCTGCAATGGAAACATACCTGGAAAAACAAAACCTGAGTTTCCACACTGCAGCACTACACTGGCTTTATTAATTCTAGTCATCAAAAATATCTTTAAAACATTTCTCATTTTGAAGTTATCTAGAGCATTTTTTGAAATCTCAGTTATTTTATCTGCAGAAAAAATGTTTCATATATTCCTAAACCGTAAGAAATGTCATTTCCATCAGAGGGTTTCACTGCCTCTGAAAATTCTCAATCCATAAATCTATCAGTCTCAGACACAAAGTTATAAATGTCTTTGTAGGAGATAATTGCTTAAAATGAATTAAGCAAATATGGACTATTCATTTCATTAATGGGGATGTCTATAACTAGAAAAACTGAGTTTTCTGGAGAAGACAGACAATGACCATAAAAATTATCACTCAAAATTAATACTTTCATTTTTAAAGTTCACATAATTGAATGAATTTGGGTCAAATAATCCATTTAAATTATGATTCAAATCATAAGATACATTTCAGATCAAAAAGCACACTTTATAATTTTTATATTGTTAATACATATTCCTTCATATTCATAAATATAGAGGTTTCATTTTAGAATATATACACATTTTTAAAGGTATAATTCTAAGATGAATTATTTTGCTCCAGCATAACATTAAACAATGATTTGGTTGCTTTACATACTATCTGGCAATTTGGAGGATATTCTTTGCTGCAATGAATGAGAACATCACTCATAATCATAAGATGGTAGATATTTAAACTATCTTATTTAAACTGGAAAAAGGTGTATTTTTGGATAACAAATAGTTCATCATTTAATTATTTTTTTCAAAATATGCCCAAGGTTTTAAAAAAGCTAATTCAGCAGGCAAAATAAAACATAATATTCTGCAACTATACCCTCACTTTCTTTTTTTCCTATTTAATAACAGCTTGGAAAAACAAATGAGTCCCTTTATTCCTTATTAACTTTTATATTTAGAATAAGCTAGCCCAAAGGAAGAAAATGCATTTATTCTACAACTGCAGGAAAAGCTACTACCAAAAACTGGCTTACCAACCTAAGAAGTCTTAGACTCCTGGTGAAGTCAGGGTAGTTTCTAGTAACCTGACAGTTTACTGATTAAGGTTTTATCTGTAAAATACAAACTTCAAATACAAACCTCTTGAATGATCCATAAATTTAATGTAGATGGGACTGTGGAGAGCAGACTGTTAAATTTCTAGATGTCAATCAATTTATTAACTTTAAGAACTGATGCTTGGTGTGAGGTATTAAAAAAAAAATGAGTTGAAGGGTCTCGAAAAAATGAAAAACTATCTAAAGCATACGCTTTAATATAAAGCATTCTTTTTTTCCCTAAAACAACGTCATCTCCCTTAACTACAACCATAAAACTTCTCTTAAAAGGTCAAACCACTGAACTTTTTTGAAAAGTATGTGATTCACTGCCTTAACACTGCCTATGCAGGGAAGTGTGCATTGACACTGTCATGTCTATGTCAATGAAATTATCTTTAAATAACCTTTATGTAAAATTAACTAAACTATTTAAAAATAATTGTACAATTTAAACATAACTGTTTGATCCAAACAGAAATGACTATCCAAATTTAACCACAAGGAACATTTCATTATTATCTCAAAAAAAGAAACTTTAAATATGATACTGCATAAAACTAATCTTTCAAATAATCAGAAGCCACATTTATAGAGGCTGTAACATTTCAAGCCTGCGCTGCTGCAAATAATGCTCTACATTTAGTAATTCTAATTTCTTTTAAACCATAAAATAGCAACACATCCTGATTCTAATGTAGCATCCTGCTGGAAAAATCCCTTGCTAGAGAAGGGAAAGAATTATACCAAGTATTTCATTTCCTATCTCTGACACAGTTTAAAATCTAGGTCTTAGCTCCACAGAAATAAACCTGCAGCCTCTAGCATTCCCCTCAGTGTAACATGGGGAAGGAAGGAGCAATGACTAGGGAAAATCGCAAGGAGTTTTAATTCTGCTGTTCCTCTGCTATATTACTAACCAGTGATTCTTACTAGCTCTTCTCTTGTGCCTCAGTTTTTCATGGATAGACAAAAGGACAGTCTTTCCAATATCAAAAGGAACTACACATACCTACCTGTTGTACTTAGCCTCCCCCCTTATTTGGATTTTTTTTTTTTTTTTTTAGTGACTGCTTGAAAAAGAGCTACTAAGGAGTAAGAACAGAGGTTTTAAAGTCAGACTCCGGGATTAAATACCTTCTCTTTCTTTTTTTTTGGCTAAACTGCATAGAGTTAGCAGCCCATTTAGGTTCACATTTAATAACACACCCACTTATACAGTGCCAGCCAGTATTCTAATTAACACCTTTTCCTGGGTTTGAATTTCTCCTCTGCTACTTGCTAAGTGACTTTCAGCAAGATACTTAACCTATCCGCACACCAGTGTTTTCTACCCATAATATAGAAATAAAGCCACCATCTCTCTGTGTTGTGATAATTAATCAGTACATCAAGCGGCCTAGCATAGAGAAAGTGCTAACATAGTTCTAGTGTTATGACGAGCCCTCAAAAATATTCCTTATAAAGCTAATACATCACAGCAATCAGGCTCTGCTAAAATATGTATGTGGAGGTATGAATAATAGTTTCTAGCCATAGAAAGTAACATTTTGGAAGAGGTGATAATCTTACCATTGCATTTTTCTTTGCTGCTTGTCGTTTTAATCGCCTGCCCTCCCGGCGACTGTCCTTCTTTAAAGCAAGTGCAATTTCTTGCCTTACTTCCTGACTGTCTGCTATCTCCTCCCCATTGTGAACCATCTGTGAGTTCTGTCTTAGGTACTCCATGAATCCATTCACATCTTCATTTAAATACTCCTTTTTCTTTTTATTCTTTTTGTGTTTTGCTTGAGGTGAGTCCTTTTTAAGAGACAGCCTATTGGCTTCAAGTTGTTTACTCCTTGGTGGGCTTTGGCTTTTCCCCTCAAGGGATCCCTTCTTCATGTCCTCCCATGATGTTGCAGGGAAGGGTCTTCTGTTCTGTGTGGTCGTAACTCGTGCCCACCTTGTCATGGCTTCATCAGAGGTACCTTATCAATCTTTACCACAAGCATGACCGTTAGTTATCAGCTCCAAGAAAAAAAAGAACTATGTCTATAACTATACCACACATACCCATATGTTAAAGTTTTAATTTTTATTTATTTTTTTATTTTTTGCTTTCTAGGGTCGCACCCACCACATATGGAGGTTCCCAGGCTAGGGGTCCAGCCAGCCTACGCCACAGCCAGGCCAGATCCTACCGCATCTGCGACCTTCACCACAGCTCATACGTTAACCCACTGATGAGGCCAGGGATCAAACCGGCAACCTCCTGGTTCCTAGTGGGATTCATTTCCGGGGAGCCACGACAGGACCTCCCAAAGTTTTAATTATTAAGTCACTTATTTCATTTAGATATCTACATGTTTAATTATGTAACACACTGGGGAAATATGCCTGTAATATAAATCTAGCCCTTGCCACAGCTATCAGACCAGTAAAACAACAAACAACAAAAACAGGGATATAAATACTTGCTTCCTATTGGAAAACAATTCATAAGAAACTACATTATTTTCAAAATTAAATCATACAGTAAATGAAGTTACTTTCCCCCAATTCTGCAGTTTTCCCAGCTGTTTATTTTTCCTATCTCTAAGTCGAAAGTCTACTTTCTTTCAATCTTCTCGCTGGGTCTGCCATTTCATTGCAAGCAATTTGCATAGTAAAGTGGTAAGCCTGCACAAATCCTCTCCTTTGACGTGATGTTTGTCATTACAACTCTGCGGCAGACTGAGAAGTAAAATACATAAAAGTGTTTGCAGTCACGTGATAATACTAGATCTTCCTCCAGAGTGTAAGCTACGTCCAGCCTGGTTGTTTCCAATCATTTTCCATTATGAAGCCGCCTCCCTTCTAGGGCAGTATCCTGTGCACCAACCAGTGTTAAAACATCAGCTGCTGCCACAACCTCCCTGCCACAAGAGCTGTGGGGCGGAGCCAATAAGCAGGCGTGGGCCGTGCGCGGCACGCCACTTCACACCACGCACGCACACTCGTCGCTGCAGATCCTGTGTCTGTCACAGTAGGGACAGGAACTGTTCAAGAGGAGATGGTTTCTCCTTTCCCTGAGCATCTGGGAAGGGGAAGCTCCGAGGACCCGGTCGCTTGACACCGTTCGCCCGAATGGCCCCACAGGGGTTGGACACGCCGGCCAAGCGGCCAGCTCCCTACAGCTGAAGCCGGTCCCGGCGCCGACACCCTAGGCCGGTCGGGGAGCCGGGTGCCCCGGCCCCAACTGGCGCCTGGGGGCCCTTAGGGACCTAGCCGCCAGTCCCTCCGCCCTTCCGCCGGGTCCTCAGAAACAAACTAGGGGCCCGTACCACCTCATTCCCCGGCGCGCAACCTCTTACCATGCACGAATCCTCCAGGGCAGCTGAGTTGGCCGGCCAGAGAAACCCGTACCCCTGCCGCGGCGGCAGCGGAGGCGGCACCCTGTAGAGGAAGTACGTGGGCCCTGAGGGTGCGTCACTTCCGGCGGGCAATCGGCTGGCCCCGGTGGAGGTGCACCTGAACGGCGCTGACTTCTCAGCGCCGGTAAATGTGGCTAATTGGTAAATGTAGAGCGCCGGGTGTTTGAAGAGCACTGTGTTGGAAGGTGGAGGCGCAAAGATGAAGAGTGCACAATCTGTGCTGTGTGGAACGCACACCATAGTGAGCGAGATGGGTGGGAGGGTTCGTGGGGTGAGGGAGGCCCGAAAGAGCTTTCCTTGACAAGGGATCTTTGTACTGGACTTGAAAAATAAAACAAACATTTCTTTGGAATTGGCGTTGGGAGAGAGTTAGATCTTTTCAAACAGAGGTAAAGTAAACCTATTAGCGCAGTGGCAGTGGATCATTGTTATAGAAATCCGAAAAGGACATTTGGCGCCCTCTTGGATGGAGGATGGAGCCGCTTAGGCCTGCGCAGTGCTAGTTAAGGATGAACCTGAAATAACACCCCGTGAAGCCAAAGATGTTCTCTTTTTAAGAGTGAAACCCAAGTCTCCCAAACAACTCTTTAGCTCAACAACGCCCCCTCCCCGCAACAGCCACCACCAGTATTCCTGCTTGTTGTAAAAATTGGCATCCACTGAGTTCACCAGGGCAACTGCTCCCATCCCCATTGCCATGGTCGATCCATTTTTACCTCTTAAGTATCTGTCTACTTCATCACTAATACTACTACTCTTGTTCCAACTTTCATCATGTCCTATCTGAATTACTGGCGGCTGATCTGGGCATCTGTTCTTGCTCCACTCCCTCGAATTCATTTTCCAAGCCTTAGCAAGGCAAGCTTTTGAAATGTAAACCAGATTGTTGCTCCCCTGATTTAAACCTTTCCATAGTTTCCCATTGTTTTTGTTTTGTTTTTGTCTTCTTAGGGCCGCACCCGCAGAGTATGGAAGTTCCCAGGCTAGGGGATCACAGCCAAGCCAGATCCAAGCTGCATCTGCAACCTACCCCACAGCACAATACCAGATCCTTAACCCACTGAGGGAGGCCAGGGACCAAACCTACCTCCTCATGGATGCTAGTCAGGTTCCTTACCACTGAGCCACAAGAGGAACACCAGTTTCCCATCGTTCTTAGGAAGAACTTCAAACTCATAAACAAGACGTTAAGTGTCTGCCTACTTCTCTAGCCTCACCCTGCACAAGCTCCCCCTTTTTCCTGAGCTCCCTGCATGGGACTCTTTGCTCAGTTTCTCAAATGCCACGTGCATCTTTCTGTCTCTACCTTTAAGCATGCTGTTCACTTTGTATGCTTCTCCTCCTATTTTTCTTCCAATTAACATCTCCTCACCCTTCAAGGATTTTTTAACATTTAATTCTCAAGTAAGCTTTCCAAAGCTCCTTTCCCCAAACTGGGCCAATCCCTAGTGCTCACTCATAGCAGTCTATATTTCCTTATGGTGTTTTTCAAATTTATAATTGCATAATGCATTTTGTAATAAGTTATTGTATCCCCGTTGCCTGATATGTAGTTGATGCTCCTATGTTTTGCTAACTAAATGAAGAATAAATATTTTGCAATGCTTGTTAAAGTAAGCTAGAAAATGACCCTATTTTAAGAGTAAAGATTAAAGTCAATACTGTAGGAATACTGGAATTTGGTATGGTAAATATCACAGATATCCTAGGTCTTATGGTGGGGAAAGTTTTAAAAGATTTTTTTGAATCCTCCAGGTCTTTAAGAGAGAAAGTTTCCTAAAAGATATATGATAGTGTTCCTCATACCATAATATTCTTAACCAGCCACTTAGCATTCTAAGTGCCAGCCAAGAACCTGACATTTCATAGAGGTTTCTTTTGCAGATTCCAGGTTCTTGCACATAATGTATACCACTAGATGGTGCATTCAACTAAAACTTGTCTTTGGCATTGTGCTGAATTTTAATCTGTCGATGGTTGTTCATCCCTGGAAGTGAAGGAACATGATCTCAGTTTGTGGAGATGTGCATCAGCTAAAAATTAGAAATTGAGTATATCAGCCATGGAAATCTTTTGGGATTCAGAAGACATTATTAGTACTAAGGATAGCCCACTTCCACTGAACATTTGGTAGGTACCTAGCACTGTTTGTTGAATGCTTTACATTCATTACCTAATTAACCTCCCCAGTACCCTGGGAAGTAAGAACTATTATTTTCTCCACTTTACAATGAAGAAACAAGCTCAGAGAGCTGAAGTAACTCATCCAAGGCCATATATCCAGTAAGATAGAGTCAGGATTTGAACCAAGATCTCAGCCCACCATATGCACACCACTGTGTTAAAATACTGCATAAGATTGTGTACTTGAGCCCACTTTTTTTTTTTTTTTTGTCTTTTTAGGGCCACACCCACGGCATATGGAGGTTCCCAGGCTAGGGGTCTAATTGTAGCTGTAGCCACAGGCCTACACCACAGTCACAGCAACATGGGATCCGAGCCGTTTCTGCAACCTACATCACAGCAACTCTGGATACTTAACCCACTAAGCAAAGCCAGGGATCAAACCCACAACCTCATGGTTCCTAGTTGGATTCGTTAACCACCGAGCCACGATGGGAACTCCTACTTGAACCCACTTTAAAGTAAACTTTACTCAGTCTTGCTCATGTAAGACTATTTTTTTTTTTTTAGAATGTATTCACTTTTACAGTTCAAGGAATTATCTTTTTATTAAAAGTTTTTCATTCAGATATCATTAAAATACTGTAAAAGTGTTACTTTCAAAACATATGATCCAGAGGGTAAATGTCGAGTGGGAAGCTAGAGTTTTAGTTATGAAGGGCTGATGGACCTCAGCATGAGCAGCTTCAAACACCTGTTTTTTGTTTTTTGTCTTTTGTCCTTTTAGGGCCACACCCATGACATGTGGAGGTTCCCAAGCTAGGGGTCTAATCGGAGCTGTAGCCACCGGCCTATGCCAGAGCCGCAGCAATGCCAGATCTGAGCCTCATCTGCGACCTACACCACAGCTTACGGCAACGCTGGATCCTTAACCCACTGAGCGAGGCCAGGGATCGAACCCACAACCTCATGGTTCCTAGTCAGATTTGTTCCAGCTGCACCACGACAGGAACTCCCAAACCTGTTTAGCTGTAATTTGGAATGGAGACTACTGCATCTAAAAAGGACAGCTGGGACCAGATGTTACCAAAATAAAGGGTTTTGTAAATACTAAATCAAAATGTTTGCATGTTATCCTTTAGAGCTTAAGCAATGAAGAATTATACATAGTTTTTCAGATCATCAGTAGATCGTCCCATAACATAGATCACAGAAGAGGGCTGTGTGTAGAAAAATGTACCTAAAGCAGTGCCAGAACCCTCTGGAGCCTTGAACTTCATTAGAATATATACAGAAATAGAGCAGAAGAGAGAGGAAAAGAATTAGTGATCCTGCTGTTGTAAATAAAAATGAAATCCAAACCAGTGACAGGAACTCCCTGTCAGTGACTTTTTTTTTTTTTTTTTTTTTTTTTTAGCTGCTTTAGAGCCCTTACAATAAGGCTCCTGGGTAATAGAATTATGAGTTCCTTTTTTCTTCTTTAACTATTACTTTACAAATTTTCTTTAATGAACATGTTCTTTAAAATCATTATTATAGTGTTTTTTAATCCACGCAAGTTTTGCAACAGCGCATAAGAATTTCCAATTATATATAGATTCATAGAAATACATACCTTTAAAAGTCTTGTTTTACAGGTTAATAAATGAAGAGTCAGAGAAGTTAAATAACTGCCATAGGACACACTGCTAGTAACACAGTTTTTTTCCCTGACGTGGACAGACAGATGGCCCTATATTTTTAGTTTTTCATTTGACTGTTGGTTTTCTCACTCAATAACAAAGTTACAAGCAGTATCTGAACTCTCAACAGAAGAAACCCATTATAGGAAGTTGCTTGAGGTTGCTAAGCAATAAGGAATAGAAATAACATGAAGTTTGTGTTCCCTCCTGAAAAAAAAAAAAAAAAAACGAAAAAAAAAAAACTTGAATCTTTTTCTTACTCTTTGAACGTAAAAAAAGAATAGCACTGGAAACATTAATCAATCACAAGAATGATGGGGCCTTCTGACGCTCATCTCACCCCCTTCTGGTGTGGCTCTCAAGTTTGAGTTCTTAATCATGCTTTTTAAAGGTTAGAGTGTTAAGAGCTTCAAATGAATACTTAAACCTAAATTACAAGTGATATGATTTGCAAGCTCTCCTCTCTGACATGTGTACTTCCTTCCCTCCTTCTTTGTCTGAGGAAACGCTGCCTGGTATGTATGGGTCTTAGACTGTTCCTTCCAGGGGGACAGTGGGAGGTCTGTAATTAAAAATGGATTTCTATAAAATAGGGTAGGTCAAGAAAAAGCATTTTTTAGTATCTACTGTCTACCAATACCTTGTTAAAGAGTAGATATATCACCTGGCCATTCAGCAGGTTGGGGATCCAGTGTTGTCACTGCTATGGTTCTGCTCGCTACTGTGGCACAGGTTTGTTATCTGGCCTAGGGATTTCCACATGCTGCAGGCTTGGCCAAAACTTTTTTTAAAAGCCAGTCTATTAAAAAAATAGAAAAATTCATATTTGACCTTTTAATCAAAAAGGTCATCTTGATTCTCTTGTTTACATGTACTTTATTATTTAAGGAGCAGTTCTTAAGTTTAAGAAGCAGATTGTTACCCATGTATAACTTCTCTTTCTTATTACAAAATCACTCATCAATTTGAATTTAGGAAGTGTGATGTGTGGAGCACAAAACCTTTTCAAAATAATTATAGCCACTATTAGTAAGCATCTTATGCTTTAAATCTTCCTAAATAGTTATGACTGGTCATACTCATGATATACTTAACGCTCATGAACAGTAATACTCATTTACAGCTGGGGAAAACTAAGATGCAGAACTAGCTTAACTAACATTAAGTTTGTCAAAACTATATCCAGGATTTAAAATGTTTGTTCCCTTTCCTGAACTCATGGTCATGTCACCTTCCTGTGATTGCCTAATATTTCATTTTATTATTTGCCAGGCTTGTATTAAAATAAGCATTGATTCTTGGCAAATTCTTTCCTAATTTCATATTCTGCTGAATCTCACAGTAAAGTCCTATTTGAAGATGGATGGACTCCCCACCCCACCTCCCACTCATGATGAATACATTCCTAGAAAAGATAAAAAACAGGTGCCCCATTGGCATATAAAAGTGCTAGTATCTAAAAAGAGGGGGAAATGACATCTCAGCAGTATAAGGAGAAAATCTGGAATCAGAGAGAGAATGATTATTTAATTTCTATTTAAAAAAAACAGGATAGAAAAAGACAAAAAAATCAACCTCCGTTTTAATTAAGCTAAACCAATAGGCCACTTAAATGAATGTCGAAGATATGCCAGGGAGTGTGTTGAATAGAACATGTTACTTAAAACCTTTAATAACCAAAACTTTTTACCTGTCTACAGAGAGAGATGTGATTTCACTGTCGACCAAATTGTTGTTATGTGAATAAAATGCATAAAGACTTGAAAACCAACCCTCTTCTACTCATTAAAGTCTTCTAGTGCTTCATTAATTTTAATGGTATAATCTAGTTCTGATTGAAGTGCACCTGAATGCAGTTAGTGCCTCATCAGAACTGATGAGTTCCAAGTAATTCAGTCCATGTCTGCAGAGTGATCACCAAGTACGTGTCTCTATTTACATCTACTCTATGCCTATTTGCCCGTGTCTGCAACAGCACAGCTTCTGCATTCCAGGAGCCCAGCATCTTCCTTTTTTACCTCACCTACACTATTTTAAAAAGATCTCTATTTACGGAGCTGCTTGTATACTAACAACTGAGTTTTGTACAAACGACAAAAAAGGATTTTGTAGAGACACCAAAATACTGCATTTCTTCCCCAAATCTTCACATTGAATACAGGTAAGAGCCTATATGAGTCAAATGCATTTTTTGAAAAGTAGGGAGCCTGATGTATATGTTAAAAAGTAAAAGAATATCGTTTTGCATTTCCTCTGTAACCCTGTTTCATAAAACTAATTTTTTGAAAAATTTCTTAAACCTTCTTTTTAGAATTCCATAATTGTATCTCTCAAACCAGATTTACTCATTGTCAAATACAGGTTTTGCTTACAAGTTGAAAACACAATTATTTATGGTGCACCTCTTTCATCCTTGACCTCCAGCATGGATTTATTTTCAAGGCACTAAGATAAGTGACTCATTGAATATATGGATCCGAAGCAAGAAATTCAGATAATCTAACCCCACCCCCATCCTAGGAACTAACTAAAGAGGATTTGGACCTCAGCAGCAGCTGATAGGATGAAGAAGGCCCCTTGTACCAAATGTGATCTCTCTAGCCCATTTTTTAGGTTCCATGATAACCATTTGCCTTCTCTTTGCCTAGGTTTCTTACAGAAAGGAGAAAACGTAGTTAATTTGGCTTCCTTTTCTGAATCATCTGATTCTAGTCTTGCAGTTCTTAGTTGTACATCCCAGGTCTTCCAGATTTAGTCTTCCAGATGGCTAATCCCCACACGTGTAGATTTTTCTAGTTTAATCCTAGGCAGTTTTATTTACTTTCTCTCTTTTTTGATGGTTTTGAGGCTCCTTCATATATGTACTAGTCCCCTATAAAATTTTAAAGCCTTGTATGGTTCCCTACACATATGAGAAAGAGAATAAATACTTCTAATGTAAAGAATCACTACCTCGATTAATGGACTAAATGCAGTAAATATTCCATAATCTGTACCAAAGTTTTCCTTCACTAAAATTAACAGCAACTCTGGATCCTTTCACATTAAAACAATTAGGCTTGATTCAACTTTGAATGTAAAAAAGTTGTTATGAAATATTTTTGACATTGAAAAAGGAGTAAGCGACTTCTTATGCCTGGGAACCAGAAGGTGAGAAGAGGAACCGTCCTTGTGAAAGGGGTAATCATGGAAATCAGAAGACAATAGAACAAAATATTTGGAAACAAAAGAAAGGGGAAAGGAGAGGATTTAATGTTTATTGAGCCAGCTAATTAGATCTATGTCTTCCAAAATGTTTCATCCCATTCATGTGCTGTAAAATCAATTTAGGTGACCCCAATCAACATTTTTTAAATATGAGAGAATGAGTTAATATAGAATAGAAAAATATCAGAGTGCATCTCACATAGGTAACTATTATTACTTCAAACATTTATTTGGGTTTTACATACATACATAAAGACACTCAATTGCTTACCTGGGTGCTGGGTTCTAATACAAAATATATTTTTTCCTATAAATTACAGTGAAAGAAAAAAAATGTAAGTTATTGCCTTATATTATTTAATCATCATAAAAACTTTGTAAGGCAAATTGTCTCCATTTTACAAATGAAACCAAGACTTAATTATAGAGTTAAATAATTTGCCATTGGTCATACAGCCAGTTAGTGGCTGAGCTTCAATTTAAGGCAAATCTTTTAACCTCAAAACAATTTCTTCTGGCTGCTTTCCTAACATGCTCTTACATGATCTTTGGCCTGCAGAACAGCCAGTTCTGCATAAGCAGACATACTGCGGCAGTGCAAAAGTCAAAGAGAAGGACCAAGGAAGAGAGCTAGAATGGTTTCCTGGCCAGCAAAGCCTGCTCTAGCTGCACTCTGCCCCAGAAACAAGAAATACAGCAAACTTTAAAAGTACCATAACGCTAACCATACTCTGTTCCCATCCCTGCTCAACAAATATTGATTGGAGGAGACCTTAATAAACAGAAACCATTTATACACTATGACTGCTTTGGCTAAAAGGGCATTCAGTTAGAAATCTAACAGTGAAGTCTTTTTATCTTTCAATTGACTTATCTTTTACACCACAGATCTTTTATTTTCACTGTAGCATTGTCAATGTGTTTGTTTCTCATAGAAAAAGAACCTACAAGTTCTGCAAACAGGATTATAGCATTCACATATTTGGCAATATTTGTCAGCATGTGCTTCTCTCTAATCTCTTCATTTATGTGTCGGTTTCTTTAAATGTACAAACTTGCCTTCACTTACCACTTATCTCATCAGACCTTTCAGAAGAGGCATCATCAGTCCTGTTAGTCTGCCCTAAAGGATGGTTTTAAGGAATATTCAGAGATGGATTATTATCATATTATAAAAGTGATTCTTTTTTATTATTTAACAAAGGAATCCTTACGTAATACTTACAATGTGTTGAGCACTTCTAAGTGGACTTTACAAACATTACTTTTAGCCTCTCAACAACCCTATGAAGAAGGAATTATCACTATTCTCATTTATACAGAGGAACCTGAGGAACTCAGAGTCAAGCACTTAACATCATATGGTGGGAGAGCTGGGACTTGTACTCGAACAAAGGGCTGTAGAGTCAACATGCTTGACCACAACATCCTCTCAACCCTCCATCCCTTGTCCCCAGAAAGCCAGTTACTGCCCAAGGTTCTGATCCCTCTTTTGTCAACAGGCATTTGTTGGCAGAACAGCCCTCCACCCCATCCCATTCAGGGTGTTTAGCACAATGTCCTGAATTCTGTGGGTGTAGTTTCCTCTTCTAAATTTCAATCACGTATCAGTTTGTCACTCAAAAATTGGTGTAGTGCCTATTAGCACCAGCACAAATGTATTCTTTTTATACATTATTTTTCTCAATATAGCAGAAGGGAAGACTAGGTTTCTATTATAGCAGTGATCTATCTTCATTGTAGCATCTACAGTGCTCATTTATTCACAAAATGCAGAACTTGTTCGCATTCCTGTTATTCAAGATAACAGTATTTTTCTCATTGTGTGGGGCAGTTTTAGAGTTAGAGAATTAGCTGCTCCCACCTTTTCTATCATGTCCCTTCAGATTATAGACATCACAGGATGGAAGGAAGAGAATAACAAGATTCGAGGTAAGCATCTGTGTGCTGAGGAAAGAATTCGGCTTTCAAAATTATACTAAATACATTTTCGGTATTTGAGACATCAAATTTTGGATTGCTTTTGAGAGACTGAATATACAAAAGGACAACAGTCAGACCATAAATGACAATGAAACTCTTGACGCTAACCTCTGCATCAACCAGTTCAAGAAGCCAAACCATAGTCTCTGAAGCAGTTGGCCCAGAGGCTGGGCTTGCTCAGTGACTTCCAGTTTCCCTCTTTTGCGCCCTAGCTTCCAATTCACGACCAACCTAAGAAAGCCAAATATGCTTCCCAAACCACTTACAAAGGATACCCTGCTGCTAGTCGGCCTGCCTCCAATTTCCGCCTACAGCCCACTCAGAGCACACCTGAGCATACGCCTTCTTTTGCCAGAAAGCTTTCCTATGCTTGCCTTCAAATTTCTGCCAGATTCCTGGAAGTGGTGGTGGTGGCTGACTCTCCTGCTACGGCAAGCCCTGAAAAGCCTTCATTTGTCCTCTTCTGCATAATCTTTAGTTCCACACATTCAAGAGATGAGTTTCCTCTTGCTCTACTGATTACATTAGTTTCTCATTTTTCTTTTCAATGGTATCTGTAGGGATTTGTTAAAGAGTTGATTACAATAGCATCTAGATAGTTGGAGGGTTTCTAAATTGGTGCCTAAGGGGTCTTACAAATATTAGCTTTATTGCCATCTTAAAATATTTTTACCACCTGCTACTTGTAATTGAATGTTTGCCCTTCTTTGTAGCATTAAAAAAAAAAAAATCAAAGAAACAAACCAAAGATATTAAGGAGAGTTTTATTGTAAAGATAGACAGGACCTACAATTTTACATTTTTCCAAGTCTATAAAAACTCTCAGAGTAGAAATTGCTTTATGTCTGTCATCCAGCAGACAGATTATTTCAAACTGGGGGAGGGAAAGTTCACTTCCTGCTAAACTGGGGCAGAGGTGGCGGCACCTTAATATCTTGACCTCTCTCCAGCTTCTTTTCACAATCCACCAGGTAATTGACTCCATCGATGACTATCTGAACAAGCTCAACCTTTGACAGTGAAAAAGATGAAAGATTAATTTGCACCGAAGACACATACAAGGCTTTCATAAATAGGAACAATACTGGGACAAATGAGAACTCGCCATGTTAGACGGACTTGATAATGATTTCTTCTCATTATTTCCCTGAAGTTTTGTGGGGAGAGATAGTTATCATCAGAAATATGATGATATCTGATACAGGGTTTCTCTCAATCTTTCCTAAGATGGGTTACCACTCTGTGTGTGGGAAATTTTTTTAAAATACAAAACCCATTAGTGTGTATCTCAGACATTTTTTCCACAACAGTCTCTGCTATAAAATAACGGTTTGTTTAAAACCAAATCTTCACAGTGACACCCTTGTGATGTTCTTTGATCCAGAACTGAATTCTGACCCGCCACTAAGCTACCTGAGTACTAAATGTGCTATAGTTCAGATATTATCATTCACACAGTGAATGGCTTTCTGAAAATTCTTTAAACAAATGTTTGGCAATTAAACCCTGTTTTGCACTGTACGAGGCAAGTTGGCTACTTAAAGGAACGTGGGTGAATTATATTAAGATATACTTTAAAGAGTTCCCCTTTAAAATTATTTTACTTACAAATAATTGGTGTTTCTTAAACTAGAGTACCCATCTACCTATGAATTTTCCCCTGGGAATTGCCTCCCAAATTTCTCACACTGCTCCTAAAGGGACCCAAACTAAGATAGTAAGTCATTACTAGTTCATTCCACATGGCCCAAAAATACATGGTATAACTCCAGAATGGACAGCAATAATGGAAGAGATCGTTAAGTGTCAGAGCTAAACATACTTCAGGCATGATGGAGTCTAGTACCCTCCCCGGTTCTTTTCTTGCATAAGGAAACTGAGGCCCTAAGAGAGGGTTGAGTCAGAAAGACAGTCATCACTGAGAAAAGAAACAAGTATTTTCTACTCATCCGACTGCCCTTCTTCCAGTATGAATGAGTGTGTAGTGAGATGGGTCTCTCATTCACTGCCAGTGGATCTCTCTTGGGATAAACCTTCTGGTAGGAAACATGGTCATAAGTAAGGGACCCCTCATCTTTAATTCAGGAATCCCTTTCCTAGAAATATATCCTAACTAAATAATCAGAGTTGTAATTAGAGTTATGCATAGAGAGGAGCAAACAAAATATCAAATAACCAGATATATTAAATAGACAAAGAACTACTTTTAGTATGCTGTCATTAAATACTGTGTTCCAAAGAATATTTAATATTGTAGGAAAATGCCCATGTTATAATATATTGGGAAAATCTGTGTTATGTCAAATATATGCTATAACACTAAATTTTGTGAAAAACATTTTTTGAGTAATTCTATGAATGGAAGGCAGTTTAGAATAATGTTGACGATGGTTATCTCAGGGTTGTTAGGCTAAAAAAGTGGTTTTATTTTTAATACTTTTAAAAACGTTTCTACCTTTTATAACGATCACCTGCTATAGTTTTCTAAAAGTGGTAACTACCTTGCTTTCCAGTAATAAAAATCTAGTTAATATTAGAAGCTGACAGGGCTATGCCCCATATTTTCCTTATTCACTTCACCACACATTTTCCCAACAAATGCCAGGAGGTATGGTAGATAGAGCTGCTTCTTCCTCAAGTACTTTATCAGAGCTAGTAGCACTTAGGCCAATTTAACTGTTTTGAGTGTTTTTGCCTTTCCTTTCCTCAGTTCACCGGGAGGGGTACCAACCTGCAATTAAATATGCAAAAGATGGCAAGGAAGAAGAGCAGGCACCAATAATTCAGATTTAATAACCACCCACTGAGTTAATAAGAGTTGTATAAGAGGCCTTTAAACTAATGATGAGCCCAATACATTCAATGGGATCTCATCCAGATAAGTTGGCATGACTTACTGAGATGAGCACAATCTTACACACGCACACCTAGTACACACCTGAATTGCCATCTGTAGCTCTACACATAACATTTTACAAATATCAAGTATCTAAAAATGCCCGAGTATAATGCCTTTTGCAGCAACGTGGATGGAACTAAATACTCTCATACTGAGTGAAGTAAGTCAGAAAGAGAAAGACAAATACCATAGGTTATCACATATATCTGGAGTCTAATATATGGCACAAGTAAACCTTTCCACAGAAAAGAAACTCATGGACTTGGAGAACAGATTTGTGGTTGCCAAGGGGGTGTGGAAGGAGTGGGGTGGACTGGGAATCTGGGGTTACAGATGCAAACTGTTCCTTTGGAGTGGATAAGCAATGAGATCCTGCTGTATAGCACAGGGAACTATATCCAGCCACTTATGATGGAGCATGATGGAAGATAATGTGAGAAAAAGAATATGTACATGTGTGTATGACTGGGTCACTTTGCTGTGCAGTAGAAATTGACAGAACACTGTAAATCAACCATAATGGAAAAAATAAAAATCACTTTAAAAATTAAAAGAAAACAAGCCTATAATGGAAAAAATAAAAATCATCTTAAAAAAATAAAATAAAATAAAAATACCCAAGTGAAGATGACAATATGTGACCTTCACCAAAGAAAATTCTGAATCAAGAGAAACTCCATTATTTTACCCGCCTTGGAAAGGGAAAGATAGCACACACGCTCTCTGACTTCACGGTGATAAAAGACTGCCATCCTTCAGCATGACAGAGCTCCTGCTGCTGACGGATCCTGGAAGAGCTCTCAGGGGCAGGCAAGGGACAACAGTCCCACGGTGAATTTCTTCACTTGCCTGTACATCCTCAGCTTATACCATGCTCACCTTCAGGTGGTGATTTCCTGCGGAAGACTAGTACTGCAGAATGAAGAAATGCTAACATGACTCAGGACTTAATGGGCAAAGAGGAGGTCTTGAATTTTGTGTGCAAGGAAAGGCTGTTGAGGTTACTTCTTTTTGTCTTAGGCTGCTTTTGTTGGTTCATGTTCAGAGAGTGAGAGAGCCATTACCTCTGATCGACCAATTCGGTCTATGTTGGAAATATCATACACGTCTGCCACTGCTGCGGTGTCCACACCACCTGTACCACGCTTCTGGAGTCTTAGGTTCTCCAGGATCTTAGAAAATCGCGGATCCTGGGACAAAGGATAGGATTTAGTGTCATAAGATGTAATACTGATGCATTATTGGCATACTCAGACATACAAGGATAAGTAACAACAGTTGATATTTATTTATTTTCTTGCTTTTCAGGGCTGCACCCACGGTATACGGAGGTTCCCAGGCTAGAGGTCGAATGGGAGTTACAGCTGCCAGCCTTTGCCTCAGCCACAGCAACACGGGATCCGAGCTGCACCTGAGACCTACACCACAGCTCACGACAATGCCAGATCCCTAACCGACTGAGCGAGGCCAGGGATCAAATCCACAACCTCAAGGTTCCTGGTCAGATTTGTTTCCCCTGCACCATGATGGGAACTCCCAACAGTTGATATTTATTAAGCATGTATTTGCTATGTACCAGGGCCCTATGGTGGAACACTTAAGCCTTATAACAACCCCATGAAGAAGGTATGGCTTTTACGCCTTCTTCACAGATGAGGAAACTAAGGCTCAGAGGAATTAACTTGCCTAAAAGTAGACTGAACACAGTTAGAAGGGAACAGAGCCATTATTAACCCCTTCTTCTTTTTCTTCTTCTTCTTTTTTTTTTTTTTTTTTTTTTTTTTGGTCTTTTTAGGGCCACATTCATGGCATATGGAAGTTCCCAGGCTAGAGGTCAAATCAGAGTTGCAGTTGCCAGCCTATACCATGGCCACAGCAATGCCAGATCCGAGCTGCATCTACAACCTATGCCGCAGCTTGCTGCAACGCCAGATCCTTAACCCACTGAGTGAGGCCAGAGATCGAACCTACATTCTTAAGGATACTAGTCAGGATCTTAACCCTCTGATCCACAAGAGAACCATTGTCACTAACTTCTACACCCCTTTTTTGGCATGTGGATGCCAGCTTTGGTGAGTTTTGATTCATCTATATAAAATTTGTTACTGATCTGATTAAAATTGTGACATTAAATAACTTCAAAGAATTTTCTTAGTATTGGAGTTTTGAATAACAGATATTATTATGCGATAAGCACATTTTCTAAAATTGTTTTAAAGAATTTGATTCATTTGGTGTGCTGTGACAGAAACTATTAGCTGCCCACTGGAATCCCTCTCCTATTCCACAGATGAACTGAGGAAGTTAACAACTGGTAGGTTCTTTCGATGGAACAAGCAGAAGTGGCGTGTGCCACTGCCAGGCCTAGACCTTAAATCTTTTTTCTTTTTTTTTGCCGTGCCCATGACACATGGAGGGAGGTTCCTGAGTCAGGGATCAAACCTACGCCACAGCAGTAACTAGAGCCACAGCAGTGGCTTAACCTGCTGAGCCACCAGAAAACCCTCATAGAACTCAAATCTTTCTATGGACATACCTGCATGCTCTCTTTCCTTCCCACAAGCTAGAACATGAGACCTGACTGTGACCATACAAAGGGGACAGTGCCCTGAGACCGTAGTCCTCCAAGTGTAGCTCCCTGGCCAGCAGCAGCACCTGGAAACTTGTTAGAAATGCAAATTCTGCAGGTGGGGCCAGCAATCAGTGTTTGCACAAGCCTCCAGGTGACTTTGCTGCAGGCTCAAGTCTGAGAACCTCTGTCCTAGGAGAGAGAGAGGAGATGGAAGGCAAGCCAGGGAGCAGGGCAGGTCAGGGCAGCCCGCCTATCTATCCCAACCTGGAAGGTGAAAAACTTGAACTTCTTGTTCTTGAAGCCACATCCCTTTCTTACAGCCCCATTCACCTCTCACCCTAAGGTACAAGTGTTTTTGAAGCAAACAACCCTTTCTTGTCACTTTCTATTATCCGTGCAGAGAGTAAGGGTCAAGGAATGGGCTGTGACATTTCTCCCACCGCAGAGCAGTCCCATCTGAACTGATCCTGGTGGAACCCAACAGGGCCACCAGCCACATGACATTACCTTGCTGAGTTTTGGGATCCTGACATGGACCCCAGCTCGTAATCCCGTGCCGAGGTTCGAGGGACAGGTCAGAATGTACCCGAGGCGCTCATTCCACATGAACTCCCAGCCTCGTTCTTGGATTAGACGTTCTACCTACAACAGGGAACAAACGGCAAAGTTCTCAGCTACCCAGTCACTCAGCACATCCCAAACACCAGGGAGAGACCTGTGTGCTATATGTTTGCTATGAATGAAGTTTAGGTAAATTTACAGGACTTCTCTTTCGGTAGAAAGGAAAAAGGAAAGCTGTCTTTCAGTTCTTTTTTTATGAATGTTTTTAAATTTCTTTTTTATTGAAAGAAAGATTCTTCAAAATCTAGAGCACGTAACAATTGTCAAAAGCTTCACATGCACGATTTCATACAATCCCATGATAACCCTTTCACCTCCCCAACCCCTTTGCTGCCCCTTCCCCTCCCATGGTAACCCCTAGTTTGTTCTTTTTGTCTGTGACTCTGCTTCTTTGTTGTTTTACTCACTAGTTTGTTGCAATTTTTGGATTCCCCAGCTAAGTGACATCACACAGAATTTGTCTTTCTCTGACATTTCACTTAGCATAATGCGCTCCAAGTCCTCCATGTTGCTGCAAATGGCAAAATTCCATCCTTTCACCCTATAATACTTGTTTAACAGAAAATTAAACCTCTCCTATCAGAATATTAAAATGGTCCAATTAAATTAGAAGAACAATGTAAAACATTGATCACAGTACCTAGCCCACAATAAACTCAATAAATGCCAGCTGTTATTGTTTTCCACCTGAGCATAGTAGGAGAATATAGGAATTCTCAGCAAGTATGGCTGTGGGCAGGTTCTTATGAACACAGGAGTATGCTATATTGTCTCTGCTTAGAACAGCCAAGAGCTCTGTTAAAGAAATCAGAAAATAACTAATGATCCACAGAAGTCTCCACCATTTTGCACTGGGGAGGAAAGCATAGGAGCTTGCTAATAACAAAAGAAAGTCATCTATTTTTTGAAGTACTACCCTGGAATTCCCATCCCAAAAGGGTACCATGATCCCCAGAAAAAATTAGCCCATCTTGGAAGTCACTGTAGTGTCTTCCTGCAAGAATAAAGAATAAAGGATATTTTATCTTAGCGAATATTCAGAAATCTCTGATGACATCTTACCTCCTTGAGTCCTCGACAGAATCGCTCAAATACTCTTTTCATATTGCCTCCTTTCTCCATAGAGATTACCCTGGTGTGGTCTTCCTCATTAATCCAGATGAGAAATGTCTTGTCATAATTGTGCCTAATGAAGAGAGAAATATGGTGCCGAGTGTTAATTACGTTGGTTTCAACACATGAAAATTCCCATTACCTCTGTAGCTTGATTGCCTCCTCATTTCCTTACATGGCCCTAATCTCTTAATTGTGCTGGAACAAGTACTGCAAAATAATGTTATCTTGACAGAATGAAGAGTAAGACCAAGGATGTCATGTTTTTGCCCAAAGAGAACATAATCTCCCTTGTTCCTTAGACTAGGATGATAATTCAACCATGATAACATTTGGCTTTGAAGCTAACAAGAGTGTTTTGTCTCCTAATAGATTGGAACAAAATCTTGCAGCCCTTAAAAATATGATTTTAGGAGTTCCCATTGTGGCGCAGTGGTTAATGAATCCAATTAGGAACCATGAGGTTGTGGGTTCGGTCCCTGGCCTCGCTCAGTGGGTTAAGGATCTGGCATTGCCGTGAGCTGTGGTGTAGGTTGCAGATGCGGCTCAGATCTGGCATTGCTGTGGCTCCGGCGTAGGCTGGCGGCTACAGCTCCGATTTGACCCCTAGCCTGGGAACCTCCATATGCCGCGGGAGTGGCCCAAGAAATAGCAAAAAGACAAAAAAAAAAAAAAAAATATATATATGATTTTACCTGCATCCCAACACCTTTGGGCTGCAGAAGATTTCACATGTTTGCTGTATAGATCCTGCCTATCTGCCCTCACTGAGCAGCTGCTCCCAAACATTTTGATCTGGGCTCTTCTGGGTAGTGTCACAATAAACTATCGAGGTACAGGGATCAAAGTAGCTTGAGGACTCAGGGTCAAGACAAAATATGTGTACACTCAATAGTCACTCTTCCTCATAGGGTTTTGCTTACATTCTCAGTATTTATTTTTCATGTTCTGCTCTTTTGTTTTAATGTCATGAAACAGATCCTCTGTGAGTTCGAATAGTATGAAGCTAACTTTTTCTTAAAAATAGTCTTTTTTCTCATGCATAATTCATGCAAAACAGCAAACATTCCTGCACATCTTGGAAACATCACTCTATTTATACCACACACACACCAATTTCTAAGTAGTCTCTCTTCTCCATTTAGCTCAAGCTGGGCATGCTGTCAAGCGCAGAACACAGCAACTTCAGGTTAGGACAAGCAATGATCTGAAGGAGAACATCTGCACACACTGCAAATGTGAAAACGCTGTGTCCATACCAGATTCCCCTGGCATCTGGCCAGTCACGGGCCATCCCAGCACAAGTTAGTAAAGGGGATACTGGCTTATCAAACAGAAAGTGGTCCTGCAGGCCAAAAAGGACAAAGCAGCAAGGAGAAACTGATGAGATCAGAGACAATGCCAAGTGCCAGGTGGCCAAGTTTCAACTCACTAATAGTGGCTAAAGTCCCTCAGGCAGTGGTTCTCAGCCTTGGCTCCCTGCTATAATAACCTGAGAGCTTTAAAAAAAAATTCTAGTGCCCAGTTCCCATCTCTCAGAGATTCTGACTCGTTATGGGGTGCAGCCTGGACATCAGTCTTTTTGGGTGATTCTCGTGGACAGCTAACGTTGCAAACCACTGGCTGAGCCCAGATGGAAATCCTTCATCACCATGGAGACTGTCAACCCCACCAGTGCCAACCCCACGCAATGGCAGGGTGGGCAGTGAGTGGGGGGTACTATCCTGAAAAGTATTTTACAGAGATGCAGTCTCCACATTTCCAAGTGCTGTTGGTTTATTTATTATTATTATTATTATTCCTTTCATTAAAAAGTATTAGAGATATAAACTGAGTTGGAGTTTCCGTTGTGGCTCAGCAGTTAATGAATGCGACTAGCATCCATGAGGACGCGGGTTTGATCCCTAATCTCACTCAGTGGGTTGCCATGAGCTGTGGTGTAGGTCGCAGACGCAGCGTGGATACTGTGTTGCTGTGGCTGTGGCACAGGCCGGCGGCTACAGCTCCGATGGGACCCCTAGCCTGGAAACCTCCATATGCCATGGGTGTGGCCCTAAAAAGGATAAAAAATAAAATAAAATAAGCTGTGAATAAAATTGTTCCCATTCATGTAATGTTCACTATGTGCCAGGCTCTAGCTATGGATTTTTAAACTTTTATTTCCTTTAATCCTCACAACACCACTCCGAGGTAAATGTGATCATTCTATTTGATAGGAAAAGAAAACTGAGAACACAGACAGCAAACAGCCCATCACACAGGTAGGAAATGGCAGAGCTTCTTACAAACCTAGATTGTCTAAGTCCCAAATACGCCTCTAATTACAATATACTATTCTATATTGTAGTATAGAGTACAAAAATCAAAATCAAATGTATGGATGAAAATCAATGCCCAGAGCGTGACCTTTTTCTTAGCATGTGTACACAATGAGAATATGCATATGGATACCATATATTCAAATATATTACACAGATGTCAGAAATCAAGAGGACACAGGAAGGGGAGTCCTTCAACAATCTCTAAGTGGAGGAGGTCAGAGACCTGAGCCAGGACAGGCTGATGGCTGTCATTTCCCAGGAAATGGGGTATCCCCTAAGCCAGAACCAGAAGTGTCTCCTTGAGGAAGAGGAGGGCTTAGTTCTGAACCAGGAGACGGAGGCCTCTAGATCATGTGGATGGCCCATCTGATTTGGCAACGGGGCATATTTTGTGGCACTGCATCTTCTGAAATGACCGAGATGTGTTTCTGCTGTTCCTTGGGGTTTAAAGCTACTTTTGAAAAACGCCATTCTGTTGTAACTGTGCTACAGGGAAACTGAAGAAGGGACTTGGGGTTTGTCTACCCTTGTGTTAGAGTGAGGCCATGGAGAACCTAAGGAGGCAGCAGGAGTCCCGGAGGGGCTCCTGGAGGGGCCAGGGCAGGTCTTCTACCTGGATAATTCCCTTCCCAGATTTTCCTAGCTTCCCAGACTTTGAGTGTGGTAATGGACACCATCCAGGCATAGACAGGATTTTTCACACCCAATTGTTTCCATTTATCAACAAGCCAGGGGATCCTCCAAATCCATCCTCCACCCCCCACCATACTTTTTCCTCTGCAGACTTTATCCATCTCTACTTCTGACCTAAAGCTATATGGCTTGCTCTTCTTTCTTTACACTGACCAGGCTGAAGCCCCAGCAAGCTCCCAACCAGCGCAGGGGCCCGGGCTGGGGGAGAGGCCACACCGCGCGGATCAGGGCTCTCTCTGCATAGCCCAGCCCAGGGCAGCCCAGGGTGTTCGACTCACGTCGATGAGCCGCTGCTGGTCCTGCTCCGTCATCTCGGACAGCTTGTAGTAACGGCCGGCCAGGTCCCCCTTGAGGCCTTCCAGGGCCGTGATGGCCACGTTCTCCACCTCCCTCCGCTCGGCCCGGGTACAGGCGGGCGGCAGGCTCAGCCCGCGGATGCTGCGGCCCGTGCGCACCCGAGACGACAGCACGTAGCGCTCGTCGAACTGCCCCTGGGTGATCTGCCGAGCAAAGCCTGGGGTCACCGTGGCGCCACGGCCACAGTGGCCTCCAGCCTTCGGATCTGAGGGTCCTATGGCACTGAGCACGTGTGCACGCTGGACACATTCTGGAACTCTGGGGGCAGGAGTCTTAGAGAGAAGTCTAGGGAGGAGCTACTTTACACAGCGCTGCCTGCAGTTCTTTTACCCCCCACTAGGTTTGAAGTGAAAAAGGAATTGTTTTATGAAAGGTTTAAAATTCTCACCCCTGGTGGTACAAAGTAAGAAAAACAGGCTTTGGGACCTTCCTGACCATCTCCGTGGCCCTCCAGGGAGCCTGCTGTGCCAGGGCCATCACAGGGCTTTCAAAGGCATCTGCCTTCTCTCAGGTGCTCCTCCCCTTGAGCTCGGGAGCAGCTGCACCGGAAGGCACAGAGGCGGCTGGCGCCTACCTTGGATGCGTCCAGATCGGTGGGGTGCTTCATCACCCGAGGGTCGTAGCCATTGTGCCTCAGCTTGATGACAGGGTCAAAGAGGTCAGCAAACACCTGCAGGAGGGAAGAGTTCCTGTTTCCTCTGGAATTAAATTGGTTCATCATTTGCTTTTTATCTTTTTTTTTTTTCCCCTTTTTAGGGCCACACCTATGGCATACGGAGGTTCCCAGGCTAGGAGTCTAATCAGAGCTACAGTTGCCTGCCACAGCCACAGCTGAGCTGTGTCTGCAACCTATAACACAGCTCATGGCAATGCCGGATCCTTAATGCACTGAGTGAGGCCAGGGATCAAACCCATAACCTCACGGTTTCTAGTCAGATTCGTTTCTGCTGTGCCACAACAGGAACTCCCTGCTCCCTTTTATCTTAAGAGCCAAATTTGATGCCTTCCTTCTCAAAAATTCTCAATGCTACCATGCAGGAAAGAGCTGTGAGAGTGGACTGATGGCCAGTAATAATAACATTTGTAGTAGACTTATACCAGAGGAAACTTCTCTAAGGCACCTTGACCCTTAGGAGAGGGCAGGGCTACAGAACTCTGTCATAGTAACCTTTTCCCTAGTGATTCTGCCAAGTTCACTGACATCAGATGAAGTAGGAAAATCTTGTGTTAGAGGGAGTGGGATGAGACTGGGAATTTGGGGTTAGCAGATGCAAACTATTGCATTTGGAATGGATAAATAATGAGATCCTGCTGTATAGCACTGAGAACTATATCTAATCACTTGTGACGGAACATGATCGTGGAGAATGTGAAAAAAGAATGTATATAAACTGGGTCACTTTGCCATACAGCAGAAATTGGCACATTTTAAATCAACTATAATAAAAAAGCTAAAAAAAAAATTTTGAGGGGAGTTACCATTGTGACACAGTGGTAATGAACCTGACTAGTATCCATGAGGATGCGGGTTCGATCCCTGGCCTCACTCACTGGGATTAAGGATCCGGCATTGCTGTGAGCTGTGGTGTAGGTCAAAGACTCAGCTTGGATCCCGTGTTGCTGTGTACTGTGGTGCTGCCTGCACCAGTTTGACCCCTAGCCTGGGAACTGCCACATAACACAGACTCAGCCCCAAAAAAAGAAAAAAAAAAAAAAAAAGAGGGCTTTTCCCCAGAAGTTCTTGCTTTTGTGGGATAAAAGAAGCTGCCAGATCAGAAGCTAAGCAGTTCTGGGGTCAAAAGAGAAGGTCAGATTCTAAAGTTTTGCAACATAATAAACTAACTGCACAGAAAGAAAACTGCACAGCAGCAATTAAGGCAAAGCAGGAACCTCTCACCCTGTGAGGACCTTCCACAGCCCAAACTACCTTGGGTGATACTTACTTTTTTAAAAAAGCAAAAACTTCAAAAAGAATATCCTCTAGGTCAAATAATGTTAAGAGAAGTCATAACAGAGCACCCTACAGCATTTGGGAGCTGTGAGAAGTGGTAAGTGGGTCCAGGCAGCCAGCTCTAGTCTGAGACTCTGGGAACCCAGAGCTGGGCACTGTGGCACCTGAGTGAGCTACCAGTCTAGTCCATTCCAGAGAAGCCCCACCCTCCTCCTGATGGCTGCCTTTCCAGGGAGCTGCCTTCAGCTCCCTGCAACACAAGGGGCAAAGGGGGCCCAACAAGAGGGAGATCAGCTGGAGGTATTTGTCACCACGAGGCTGCTCCGGTGGCTGAGCTCCAGAGCAGTAGACCGCCCTGTGCTTCTGCAGCCGGGATGAGGATGTGGAGATTGTGGGATTCCTCCAAGAGATTTAGTGAACTCACTAATAGAACAGCGGCTATGTAATCAGTCATTCTTAAACTCAAGACACATGGAAAAAAGGACACAATGAACTTCTTTGTCTGCAAAGAAGTTTGAAAAATCTATGGTTTCCAAATGAGACAGGTTGGGGGGAGGGGGGAATCTACTGAGGATACCGGATGGAAATGCTGTAAAATTTGGTTGTGATGATTGTTGTACACCTATAAATGTAATAAAATTCATTGAGTAATTTAAAAAAGACACATGGAACCATTCTCCTCCCACTGCAGTAAAGTTCAGCCACAAATGCATCATCTCCTAAACCCTTACTGGTGAATACATACCACCAATACAATAAAACCATTAAAATATATATTTTTTTAATATCAATTCATCCCCTTGACAAGCTCAGAGAGTTCCATCACGTAACTCATTCCTCCATGGGGATGGTTTCTGCAGCAGCAGCAAAGGAAGCTTTGTCCCTGGGAGCTATAGACCTCACTGTTTCAGAAAGCACTGCAGATGGCCCCTTGATGCTGGGGCCTCCCTTGATGGGCTCCCTTCCTGCAGAGGCAGCAAGGTGGTCCCACAGAGAGAACTCAGAGCAATCCGCCCCCATACACGCACTGGCAGCCCAGAATTTTACCTCATAGGACTCCTCATCACCAGCCACCATGCCCACGGTCTTTATGAAGGGGTGGCCGGGGTTGTCCACACCAGTCTGGATACACTGGTCCAGGGTGTAGCCGTTGGGTGTCACCTTGTTGCGGAGCTTGGCGTAGATGGCCGGCGTGAGGCACTCGGCCATGCAGTTGTTGTGCTTGCGTAGATCAGGGTAGTCTGCGCTGCAGGGGGAGGAGAAATGCATTCAGTGAGCAGCCCCTGAACGAAGGGGTCTGTGCAGGAGCTCTGCTTCTGCCCATCCTTCCCCAGCAGGCAGAGGAACACTCAACTAGGTCGTGAATAAAGTAAGCCAGATTTTTTAAAGAGTTCCTTGAACTGCCAGAGAAATGGACCTGGCCCTGCCTAAGGAGTCCATGATGCTTGCTGCAGAAGCCCACAGACTGTGACTTATGTTTATGTAAAGAGGAGAGAGAGGGGAGTTCCTATGGTGGTGCAGTGGAAATGAATCCAACTAGGAACCATGAGGTTGAGGGTTTGATTCCTGGCCTTGCTCAGTGGGTTAAGGATCCAGCGTTTCAGTGAGCTGTGATGTAGGTTGCAGATGCAGCTCGGATCTGGTGTTGCTGTGGCTGTGGTGTAGGCCAGCCAGCAGCAACAGCTCCAATTCAACTCCTAGGCTGGGAACCTCCATATGCCTCGGGTGCGGCCCTCAAAAAAGACAAAAGACAAAAAAAAAAAAAAGAGGAGAGAAAATAATTAGAAAAGAAATTGAAATCATATAAGAAGCTACATACAGGTATAAGAAATATGTAAAATCATTTCTCCCCAAGCTAAGTGATAATCACGTGCATTATTGTGGAATAGGCTATTGTAAAGTATCAAACTTTATCTAAGGAGAAATAATAGGACATCTCATTTAAAGGGATTAAATGGTTCTGTTGGGTAGAAGAATGTTAGACTGTAGTTGTGATTTCCATATGGTAGAAAAATTGGTAGAGAGATGAGAGAGAGAATATGTTGCGATTCTATGTGGATCGGGTAATTTTATAAAAATATTTTTGGTACTTTCCATGGTAAAGATGGACTGTTCCAAAAACATGAAACACACCCATGAGAAAATGAAATCATATGCAGACTTCCCTTTTTTTTAACTTCATCATTTTGGTAAAATACAACAGCTGCATTTTAGTCCCTTAGAGCTGCGGTACAAAGGCTAAAAACTCAACAGGTGGAACTACAGAGAAATTCATGTGTCTGTCTGTCCTCTCTCTGTGATGTTCTCTGCTTTGCTGGGAGCAGTGCCTGGCTATAGAAACAGGAATTCAGCTATTGAAATAATACCTAGAAAGAAATCAAATGGAGGTGCTGTCTTACCCTGGGCTATGTACTGATTGAAGAATAGGGGATTAAAGATGACCACAGGCTCAAACGGAGGTAATCTCACCTCAGGAATTCCTGAGGTACACGGTGGGGGCCAGTATTTCCCTCAGAGATCCTGATTCCCACAAAGCCAGTAAATGTTTCTGAGAAACACCTCAGGTGTTCCTTGACTCTTTCATGCAAACCTGCCTACATGAAATCTCTTCAAGGCAGACCTCACCCCAACTCGATCCAGTGGTGTGTGATGCCTCAGCCATAGTAAGTTTCCAAGGGTGGAGAAAACAGTCCATCTTTTTTTTTTTTTTTTCCTGCCCCTATATGGAGTTGCCAGGTCAGGGATCAGATCTGAGCCACACCTGTGGCAATGTGGGATCCTTAACCCACTGTGCTGGGCGAGGGATCAAACCTGTGTCCCGGCGTTCCCAAGATGCTGCTGACCTCACTCCGCCACAGGAGGAGCTCCAGAAACAGTTCACTTTCATGCCACTCCTCCACTTCCCTACTGCAAGGTCCTTTAAAGCTGACACTTAACATCAATACTACCACATGGGGAATTCCCACTGTGGCGCAGCAGAAGCAAAACTGACAAGGGACCATGAGGCTATGGGTTTGATCCCTGGCCTCGCTCAGTGGGTTAAGGATCTGGCATTGCTGTGAGCTGTGGTGTAGGGCACAGATGAAGCTCAGATCCTACGTTGCTGTGGCTATGGCATAGGCTGGCAGCTGTAGCTCTGACTGGACCTCTAGCCTGGGAACCTCTATATGCCCCGGGTACGGCCCTAAAAAAAGCAAAAAAAAAAAAAACCCTACAACAGCATGTTTTCCGGAGGTGGTACAGCATGTGTAGGCAAGACATAGGTCTCGAATCAAGGTCCCTGGGTTCACATTTGATGGCACTACTTAATTCTCCTCAGTATCCACTGCATCAGGGATGCTAAGAGGAACAAAATACTCTGCATAGGAGTTCCCATCATGGCTCAGGGGTTAATGAATCCGACTAGGAACCATGAGGTTGCGGGTTTGATCCCTGGCCTTGCTCAGTGGGTTAAGGATCTGGCATTGCCGTGAGCTGTGGTTTAGGTCGCAGACACGGCTCGGATCTGGCGTTGCTGTGGCTGTGGCATAGGCTGGCGTCTACAGCTCCGATTAGACACCTAGCCTGGGAACCTACATATGCCATGGGTGTGGCCCTAGAAAAGACAAAAAGACAAAAAAAAAAAAAAAAAAAAAAAAAAACTCTGCATAAAGTGCTCCGTACACACAGGAGTGTCCAACAAATGTTACTACTATTATTACTATTATTTCTATTTCAACAGACATCCAGCTCTAGGCAGGGATGATGACATTACACTTTCTTAGATTTGCCCCAAGTCACTGTGCTTATAAAGAGTCACTTTGATTTAGTCATCCTCAATGGCAAAAAGAGGTATCCTTGCTGACAGTTTTGGCAGGAGAAAGCATATTTCTGGCTGGCTTTTGGTGTCATTTCAAAGCCAAGAGGGGGAGTTCCAGTCATAGTTCAGTGAATCCGACTAGCATCCATGAGGATGCGGGTTCAATCCCTGGCCTCGCTCAGTGGGTTAAGGATCCAGCATGACCCTGAGCTGTGGTGTAGATCGCAGATGCAGCTCAGATCTTGTGTTGCTGTGGCTGTGGCATAGGCCAATGGCTACAGCTCTGACTGGATGCCTAGCCTGGGTACCTCCATAGGTGTGGCCCTAAAAAGACAAAAAGACCAAAAAACAGAGAAATAAATAAATAAAGCCAAGAGGACTTACCTTGGTGGGAACAGCCTGTGCTGCTCCCGGGCCTCAGCACACACGCTCCGCTGATTCATCAAGTACCCGGTGGTCAGGGCACCGGTGCCCAAGGTGGCAAATAACAAAGAAGCATTGCGGCCAGTTAGTAATTTTGAGAAGGTGCTGGCCATCCTTCCTCGTGGATGAGTGTCTGGAAGGCAGAGAAGCTGGATTAGCCACACAGCACGGCCATGAACCATAGTACAGAGATCAATAGATGGGAGAAAGAACTGTGGGAGACTTAGCGTCTGTTTTACTTTTCTCTGTCTTCCTTTCTCTTCTACCCCCTTCACATTGCTTGAGAAAATCTGGGTAGTTTTAGAAACTGAGGATGTCAAATTGCTTGAAGCCCATGCCATTTTTTGCACTAGCAGGACATGCGTGGGTGGGAAACGGAGGATTTCTACATCTGACTGGTTGACAGACCACGTGCTCTTTGGGACTCTGCCCCTGCACAACTTAACACTGAACAGAATGGACTGCTGGGTTTGTAAGAGGTAGAGGAAGTTGTTACCAAACTAGGTTCATTTTGCCCAATGCACAGCAAGCCAAAACGCTGAGACAATAAAGCTTGCAGCAAAGAGAGGGTTATTCCCAAGGCAGCCAAGGGAGAAGATGGGAAAGCAAATCTCCAATCTTCCTCCCTGAAGGCAAGGGGCTTGGGGTATTTATGGGATCACAAATAAAGAAGCGGGGCAGGATGTCTCCATGAGGACAAAGGTTCGATCCCTGGCCCCGTGGGTTAAGGATCCAGCGTTATGGTTGCAGATGTGGGTCAGATATGGTGTTGTCATGGCAGTGGCAGCTGCAGCTCTGATCCAACCCCTGGCCTGGGAACTTCCATATACTGCAAGTGCAGCAATAAAAAGAAAAATAATTTTTAAAAAAGCAGCAGGGTGGTCGAAGGCATGAGGAACGTGGGGAGGATGGGGAGAGGTGATTGGAAAAAAGGTGCAGTAATAGTCATTTTGCACAGCTGTAATTAGGCTAAAGGGCTCCCAGGTTCTGAGGGTGGAGTTTTCAGCCCTCCTATATCAGAAGGTCACTGAGCTCAGACACTTGTGTATGCCCAGTTGAAGGTTCAGCGGTCAGATCCAGTCTTAACCAACTAGACACAACTGACTCTAGTTCCTGGAAAATAACTCAGGCAAACATCTTATCATTTAGGCTAGGAGCTGCTTGGTGGAGCTGCAAACCTTAAAAGGACCTAGATTGGTGAAGACAGGCAAAATGGATGTGATCCATCATTTGTACAGTTTCGAAGTCTCTGAGAACCACACTCCTACTTTGCTTACCCCAAATGAGTCAGTGTCAGAGCTCAGGGTAACAAGTCAGGAGGTTTGGGTTATCTTGAGAGTAGATGCCCATTTGAACACTACGATCAGGATGCCAGCAGGGAGGTGGAGAACTGAATCTAAGACTCCCCAGGTGAGCAAGGACTCTTGAGATGGGCTGAAGTAGTCCAAGGTCAGGAGTCCTCCCTGTACCCCTGGCTTCCAGCTGAAGTGCACTCAAATCCTCTCTGAGGAAGGTATATTCATTTTAGGACCTGGTTTCCTACAGATTAAGATCAAGCAAAAAGCTCTCAGTCGAAGACCACCAAGCACAAACGGAGATACCATAATGGAAGTCAACAGAAGACATGGCCACAGATTTAGACCTCCAATGATTGAATATACTGGAATTGTCATATGAGAATGCAGATTGCCTCTACGTGCAGTGTTGAAAGAAATAAATCTTGGAATCACAACACTGAGCGAGCAACAGAGACTATTATTACCAAATTAATTTGGAAGAAAACCAAACTGAACTACTGGATATAATACAGCTAAAGACAGAATAAATAAACTGGAAGATATATTTTAAGAAACTACACAGAATGTCGCACAGGTTAAGAAGAAAATGGAAAATATAAGATAAGAGATGTAAAAGATAGAATGAAGGTCAAATACACATCTAATTAAAGCCCCAGAAAGGAGAACAGAGAAAACAAAGAAGCCATATGAGAAGAAAAGTGAGAATTTTCCAGAACGGAAGAAAGACAAAAATCCATAATTCAAGAGGCACAATACAACCAACCGAAACTAAAATAATCCATCCACACATAATAGTCAACTGCAGCACAGATGCAACAATGACATTAAAAGCAGTCACAGAAAGACAGTTTCCTGTAAAAGGAAAAACATCAGCTGATTTTTTTCAACAATGAATAATGGATGCCAGAGACCCGGTGTCTTTAAGGAGCTAGGAGACAATAATTATCAACCAGATTGGGGACCGAATCAAACTATCTTTGACTGAAAATGAAAAAGGCAATTTAAAGAGCAGATCCATAACAAAAAAACTACTAAAATATATACTTTAGGCGTTGCTGTCATGGAGCAGCAGAAAGGAATCCGAACCATGTGGGTTCGATCCCTGGCCTCGCTCAGTGGCTCAAGGATCTGGCGTTGCTGTGGTGTAGGTCGCAGATGCAGCTCGGATCCAGTGTTCCTGTGGTTGTGGAGTAGGCCGGCAGCTGCAGCTCCAATTAGACCCCTAGCCTGGGAACCTCCATATGCTGCAGGTGCGGCGCTAAAAAGCAAAATAATAATAATAATAATAAAATATATACTTTAGAAAGTAAGAAACAGACACTAGCGGGACAGCCTGAGATGCAGCTAAAATGTATAAATCATGATACATTTTATATAACATCAACAAAGGATGAAAATCAGATACCCTGCTGTGTCTGCTACTGCTGAGAGATCAGAAGGGACAATTAATCCACAGCATCACCCAGGGAGGGACTATTTAACATGGGTTGTTGAGTAGAGAACAATGGAGCAGGTATCCTTCAGTACTCCCTCTTTAGATTGGCCTCTGTGATGCCCAAATAAAGGAAGGGTAGAATTTCCCCCTAATATTTAGAAGGTTCCCAGGACTCTGCTACAAGATTCTCCAAGTGTAGATGGGTTAGATGGCTGCAAAGAGCCCATTGAGAGTATGATTATGGGATGAAAACCTGGGCTACCCAGTGGATGATGAACTCTCCCAATAAGGCGAAGCTGGCATGGCCTTAAACGTAATTCTGAAGTAGCCTTCTGAGGTCCACTTTCTGGCTTGATTGCATTTGGGGAACTGGGATTGATCCCTCAACTTTGTGCTTCCAGGATCCTCACATGGAAGTCTCTACTTAATATCTTTTTGAGCAACACTAGGGAGAAATTTGAACATCTCAACTAAAAACATCAAAGGCCTTAAAAAATAATGAGGAAATTCTTTTTCTATTTAGCATGGGAAATCAGATTATCAGACAGCATTTCCTCTGTGCTCATGTCTTAAAACAACTCCCTCAATTCCAAAGAAACTGGAATTACCTTAGTAATCACCAGGCAAGATAAACACGTCATTTCTTAAAGTTGTTCTGGGGACTTGTAGTGGCCCAACATTCACCTCATCACATGTACTTCTTGGTTCCCTACTAGACTTTGGGCTGCTGTTCATCTTCCAAGAGGAGGTGAACGGTCCTCAAGGAACAGCAGCAGGTGTTCCTGGCCCTTGTATGCAGCAGGCAACGTTAGGTTGCGTCTTTCAGACCTATCTTAGCTGTTTCCACACCCTGCAATCAGCTTCCCAAGCAGCAAGGCAATATCGCCTTCTCTGAGTTTTATTGTAGAACTCATCAAAGTAAGGGAAGCTTTGCCCAAACTCTTTCCAGACTATACATGAGCCAAAAAATAAGCCAGGACATTGTTTCTCTAAGTTAACAGGAAGTGCAATTGTTGCGATTGAGGGTGACTCAAATATTTTTATTTTGATTTTTTTTTCCTTAATTGGATATGTTTTCGCATCAGTCTGTTTAAGAAGAGAAATCCTAAGGGGCAGAGTCAGGAGGAAGAGGTGGGAATGGTGTCCCTGTGTAGTGCACTGACCACTGGTGGTCCTTAAAGGTCTCCCCCGCTGCGAGGGTGATCTGGAGGGAGTATATGACTCAGAATATGAATGTTTGAGATGTCATCATATCCATATTTTAGTTTCTGGAAAAAATAATATTATTTAACATCCAAGAGTTCTAACATCAGGCAATGATGTCAGATTCCTGGCAACAATCCTCTAGAGGCTTTGGGTGCAGCAAGCCAAGCAATCTTAGGGCTGAAATTCTCTTTACCCCCTGCATTGATTCCTTGTAGAGAACTGACACAGACTCAAAGTTTTGGTAAAGTGAAGAATTCCTGTTTTCTTGACTCTATGTTTTTCTCTCTCCAAGACACATGGAGACAATGAATTTCACCATTAAGGTTCCAATCAATGAACTTGGATATGAAGTTGAAACAAGGGTCTCAAACAGGACAGTGATCTGTCCTGTCCTCCTCTGGAGCCATGCTCCCCCAAGACCCAGAGCCAGGCTTGCAATGAAATCACTCTGCCTCACAACTAAACGAAATCTCTCTTGCATACTAAAAGTTAGTCTTTGGAAGTTCCTCTCATGGCTCAGTGGAAATGAATTTGACTAGAATCCATGAGACTGTGGGTTCAAACCCTGGCCTCAATCAGCCGAGTTGGGGATCTGGCCTTGCTGTGAGCTGTGGTGTAGATCGCAAACACAGCCTGGATCCCACGATGCTGTGGCTGTGGCGGAGGCCGGCAACTGTAGCTCTGATTTGACCCCTAGCCTGGGAATTTCCATATGCTGCAGGTGCGGCCCTAAAAAGTGAAAGAAAAAAAAAAAAAAAAAAAAAAAGCTAGTCTTTGAAAACCTGCACTGGCAGAACACTGCTTTGTCCTAAAGATTTCTCTATTACCCGGAAGGCCCCAATGTTACGTAAGCACAGCTGATACCCCTGCTCAGAGGAGGCTCACTTTGTTGTTTGCACAGATGATAACACGTGGCATAAACCAACAGAGCTGCAAAGAGCTATGCTGGAGGTTACCTGTGTTCACCCAAGTGGTCAGTATTTGGCTTTGCCTAGTTTCCAAACACGGTGGTTCTATAAACTGGTATATTATGTGAAACCACTGGAACAAAAGTTTGGAGCTTAAAGTGCTCTGAAGCTCCCTTACAAGCTTTTAAAATTTTGATTCCCTCCATGCCCCTAGTATTAGCATAACACACTGAACTGTCCTGTCAAGAGATCAGTGGAGAGAGGAGATGAGGGGCTGGAGGAACTGTGGTGTTTCTCCGGGGACGAAAGCCCTTGGCATCTAGACACCTGCACTGTGGGCTCCATGCCTTGCTTTTTGCCTGATGGCTTACTTCAAAGCAGGCATCATTCCTGCTTTTGGAATGTCCTGTTTATTCCCTTCTTGGCACTCAATCCCACCTATAGTTATTTTGTTTATTTTTCTTGTTTATTGATCATCTCCCTGAACAAATTATAAGCCTCCAAGGGAAGGGACCCTGTTCCTTTTGCTGTCATATTGCCATTGCCTGGTGCTTAGTAGCCTCTCAGGAGCATTATTTAATATAAGTGACTTCTGTTTTTTGCTGGGGTTAGAAGTCAATCTGAGGCTTGCCAGGATCCATGATCCTGGGGTCAAGTGAGTGGTCACAGTGGGGGATGTGAGGCCAGAAATGGAGCCAATCAGAGAGCTGAGCAGATGAGGGAGCACAGGGTGGGGAAGAGGAACATAGGCAGCAGAGAAATTGTGAGGTCTGCTTCCCTCAGCCGTATGAGATCAGCAGCCAGGGTCCCCTGGGAGAGCAATGCTGATGTATTCTGGAGAAGAGAGGCCAATGTCAACTCAGTAAGCTCATATGCAGAATTTTGTGAAGGCTCACACAAGCACACGGACATACGTTCAGGGATGGTCATGGGGGCCCAGAATCCCCAGGGCACAGTGGGCCAGCCTGACATTCAGGTTGCCAGCTCTAGAGCCTTACAATCTCAACTTGGGGGAAAAAAAAGAAAAAGAAAAAATATATATATACATACATATTTGAATACAGATTTTTAAAAAAATATCAGTTTTTCTGTCCGTATTTTTGTGCTAGTGCAATGAACCACACTCAGTTGTTCTTATAAAATTATTAATTGTTACTGTTTAGTAAAAGTATCGCCTCTCACTGACCCTCCCATTTGGACTTTGCCATCCATTCTTTCCGGCCTGACTGGTCCCCAACCTGGTGCCTGTGTTTCCACAAAAAAAGTGACCGCTTTCTGTCTGAGTGCCTCAAGCACTCACGAGCTGCTCACTTGCACTTGAGCTGCATAGTTCTTTGACATGTGGTGGTGACTTCAGTTATCCCATATCTCCTGTCACGTTGGGGAACTCCCCACATGTGTTTGGATTGTCTTTCCAGCTGACTGGTAAAAGCTTCAAGGATAGGAACTCATCTGCCAGATTCCTGCACAGTAGCTGCTCAATGAACATCTCTTCCCTGACTTTATGTTTGTGAACAGTGTTCTGCCTGATTTCCAGAAGGAGGCACTCTTACCAGCGCCCTGTGTATCTCCTTTTTTTTAGGGGTGCCCTCATGGCATAGAGGAGTTCCCAGGAAGTTCCTAGGAGTCAAATCAGAGTTGCAGTTACTGGTCTACACCACAGCCACACCAGATCCAAGCCACATCTGCAACCTACGCAGCAGCTTGTGGCAACGCCGGGTCTTTAACCCACTGATAGAGGCCGGAGATGGAACCCCATCCTCATGGATCCTAGTCGGGTTTGTTACTAATGAGCCGCAAGGGGAACTCCCTGTGTATCTCCTTTTAAAAGTGTGTATCTCTCAAGTGAACATGTAAAAAATAAATAAAATAAAATAAAAACCTGTACGTCTTTTCCTTTCCCCAAGGCACCTTACCCTCTAGCCTGGCCCCTTTACTCCCGAGTCCTTTTCACTTTTAATCTGCTATGAAGCCCCAGGCCTGGTATCCAAACCAATTTAGAATCCACTTTGTGAGTCAGCTTCCTGGATCAAAATTTGAGGAAAAACAAAAATCTACTTACATTACACAAAACACATCCCTTTCAGCCTCTGATTTTGAAATCTTATCAGAAAAGCAGCAAAACAAGGCTGGTGGGCTGCTTTTCTGCATTTTCCAGCTCAGGTTCCTGGGCTGTGTAAGCCACGCCTGAGCCAAGGCAGCCCAGTGCAGGCTCCTGAACTCTCAGCCTTGACAGGCTGGCTGATCCCAAGAGCCCCCTGAGCCCATTCCACAGGTGCCCAGCAGAGGCTGCCCCACAGACAGCCGACAAAGCATAGCATGTGCACCCTTGCTCCCTCCAAGGATCCGCCTCAGAACAGGCAGGCAGGTGGGAAAGGCATGCTCAGGTGAAGAGCAAGTGCTAGGTGTTGGGGAAATTTAATTTAAATCTCCTGACACCCAGAAATTCCTTTCCAAAAGATACAGGAAAGTAAGAAACAGTTTGGAGTTCCCGTCGTGGCTCAGTGGCTCACAAATCCAACTAGTAACCATGAGGTTGCGGGTTCGATCCCTGGCCTTGCTCAGTGGGTTAAGGATCTGGCATTGCTGTGAGCTGTGGTGTAGGTCACAGACGAGGCTCGGATCTCGCTTGGCTGTGGCTGTGGTGTAGGTGGCAGCTACAGCTCCGATTGGACCCCTAGCCTGGGAACCTCCATATGCCGTGGGTGAGGCCCTAGAAAAGACAAAAAGACAAAAAATAAAAAATAAAAAAGAAAGAAACAGTTTAATTACTGACTAATAAGCAGGAAAACAGACTGCAATGCACAGGCAATCAGTTAAAGAGACTCCAAAAAGGCGGAACAAAATCTCATCCTCTTATGGAGCCTTGCAGACAGACCCTTCCAAACTGCTCTCGAGGTAAGTCAGGTAAGAGAATATGACAGCACTACTTGTCACACAGAGTTCACCCTAAATTCACAGTCGTGGGCATGGCCATTTGTGTTAGCTAACTACCTTTGTCCAAAGGGAAAATAAGCTTTTCCATTTCTCTGACAGGTTGCTTACCACTGAGCCTCGGAGACTGGGCGGCTATCTTCGATGGGGCGTTTACATTTCAAAGAGATGCTCCCAGGTGCTTGAGAAAGACGGGCCTGGGTAGTCAAACCGGCTAGACGTTTACTTAGCTTTTAGAAAGATTTAAATACGTCTCAAAGGGGCAGAGAAAGTTTTCTGAAGGAAATACTCTAAGAAAAGGGAGGGGGTACATTAACTTTGGCATTTCTCTCCCCCACACACTGGGGAGGACAGTGTTGGGAGATCAGCTGGGCTCAGCTCCAGGATGGACATTATTTGGAGTCGATTTGGTACTTGGTACATAAAAGGGAAGAGAACCCACAACCATAGCATGGGGTCACAGTTTTTCTTGGTTCTCAAGCCCAATGGCCCACATGTGACAGGTTCTAAGTAAATGCTGGGTGAGTGAATGAACAGTCACAGAGAAACCAGGGCAGGAAAGGACTTTGGAAGTCATCTATCTATCTATCTATCTATCTATCTATTTTTTAAAAAAATTTGTGGCCGCGCCTGTAGCATGTGGAAGTTCCCAGCCAGGGATCAAACCTGTGACAACACACCACAACAGCGACCCGAGACGCTGCAGTGACAATGCTGGATCCTTAACCCAATAACCCACAAGGGAACTCCTAGAGACCACTTAGCTCGACTTGAATGCAGAAATCTCTTTCCCTTCAGCCGTTCTTAAATACCAGCAGTGCTGGGGAGCTGACTACTTCTGAGAGCAACCCGTTTTACTGGAGAATAACTGAAAATATTAAAAATCCTTTTCATGTCTTAATAAGGGGGAAAAACAAAACTAGAGAGCACTTTCAAGGGCCATGTACTTTCTTCACAACTCCAAGGAGTATTATCTTGCCCCACGCCACAGATGCGGGAACTCAAAAACAGAGAGGTTAACTGACAGCCAAAGGTCACACGGCTAGAGGGAAGTTATATGTACTGACTTTCAATAGGCACTCATTTAAATGAAGATGCTGCTTTTACTTACAAGCTTTTTGTGTTTTAATTTTTGACTACGCCCATGGAACATGGAAGTTCCCTGGTCAGGGATCAAATGCATGCTATAGCAGCGACCCAGCAACCCACTGCCCTGCAGTGACAACTTCAGAACCTTAACCCACTGCACCACAGGAGAACTCCTACAAGCTTTTGTAATGAACAATATTACAGTATATTTGAATGGAGTCGATCCCCTTGTCTCCCAAGGAACAGAGCTGCCAGACAGTTCTAGCTGCCTCTGGTTCTTTATGCTCTCTCCGGCATCCTGAAGGGTTTGTCTTCATCAGGGTTTCCACAGGGGGCTTGAGAGAGGATAATTATGGGGTCAAATTGCCCACTAGCACATGGGCATCATTCTGGGCAGCTCTGAGAGGCAGGGCAAGCAGGGGGTGTACCCTCGGGGCTCCTCCTCCCTCCAGGAACCCCACTGACCTGGCATGGGGGGTCACGGTCACCATGAATTATAACGACGTGTGTCAGGTGGGGACAAGTCACAGTGAGAAAGTGATGGAGGGAGAAGCAAGACAGGATGAAGTGACGATAAAGACATGTTATCTCTTTACTTGTTTGTTTGATAAATATTTAAGTGCCTACTATGGGACTGCTTTTCAGAGCTCATAGTCTAAGGGGAAAATTCTCCTGTAGCACTTACTGTTGTTAAGCTTTGTGGTTATCTGCTGTTAGCTTTGTGGTCATTACCTCATTGAATCCGTATAACAGACCCGTGAGGTTGATGCTCTTATGACCCCCATTTTACGGGTGAGCAAATGGAGGTAAAGAAAGGTAAAATAACACATCCAAAAGCACACAGTTTCTGAGCGCCAATGCTGGGAGTCAAAACCAGTGGTCTGTTTTCATAATCCATGCCCTTAACCAGCACCCCGCCTGGGCAACAAGTCAAGTGGTAAGTGTTCTTTGAGGGGACCCAGAGCCCTGTGGGAGCCCCTGGGAGGGTCTGGAACTGGCCCAGCCCACTCCGCTACACTTTTTGAGGGAGCTTGTCTGGTCTCAATTAGATGGAGGTATTACTTGCCTCCACCTGCCCTGGGACTAGTAGCAGGTCACTGACTGCAAAGGATTAGAGCAGAAACAATGAGGAGACACCACACACCCGTGAGCATCATGAGATGACTCTGGAGGTCTGGTGCATCGCCTCGCTCTGGCTGGCTGCTTTCTCGCCATCTCCAGGTGGGAGAATTGCCCCTGCCCTCAGCCCTCACCACACTTAATCTACTTTGGAAAGGAGAAGGGGAAGAAAGGCTAACTTCAGCCCCTGTTCTATGCCTGTTCAATCTTCTGAATGAGGAAACAGCATCCTGGACACTGTCCCTCATTCAAATGTGGCTCTCGAAGGACTCCACAGAAGATAATTCCCCTGAAGGTGGAGAGATGAATTAAACTGGAGCTGAATCTGCCTGGGATTTGTAGTGGCTGCCCCAGGGAAAATGCACAAACTGGGGATAACCCTGACTGATTCTAGATTCCAGAATACCTGCAGCTACCAGGAGTGAATCTGAACGGGGCCAAGACCAACCACTCAAATGGCCCATGTGAAGGGTGAATGCAACATCCACGGTGGAGAAGATCACATTTCAGCCCAAGAGCTAAGCCTCAAATCCCATTCATTCACCAAACCACCCATGCATCTACCTACCCATGCATCCATCTGCCTATCTGTCCTTCCATTCAACCAACATTGGAGAGTCAATCCCTGTGTTAGATCCTGGGGCTGCCCTCCAGGAGTTCACAGTTTGGTGGGGGTGACAGATCACTGTAAGAACACAGCATTCCAATCCAAAGTGGCAAGAGCAAAGAGAATAGAGGGGAGAAACCCCAAATCTGCCGGGTGGACCAGAGGCGGTCATTCTGGAGGAGGTGAAAAATCTTTGGTGCCAGGTGGACAGAGGGGAGGACATTCCAGATAAAGGGAACAAAATGAACAGAGGTGGGGGGCTGCCAGGAGCATAGGGACAGCTAGTGAGGTGAAAGGCAGGGCACAGACTGCAGAGACAGGGAGCAAGAGGAAAGTCACTGTGAGATGTGGCAGTTGATTTTGGAGGTGATGAAAAGGGACACCAGGATTTTTAGCAGAGGAACAATTTTACTAGATTTATGGAAGGTTGACTCCATAATGCTGTGGTATTCATGGTGAGACAAACACAGAAATTGAGAGTGAAATTTGAGGATGTGTGTAACATTTTGACAGAATAATTTCAATTAGAAAAAAAAACTGAGCTGGTGTTTTGCATGTCTTTGATTAAGTTCTTTTTCCAGCGATTGCACTTTTATTTTACAAATGTACTGGTCTGCAATGGAGGAGAAATCAGTAGCAGCTTTTTCTATAGATAGATTGAAAAGCACGGCTCAGTTTTCTCATCTGGAAAAGGGGGCCAATGATAGGACCCACACGTTGAGGGTCCTAGTGTCGGCCCGAATCCTGACAGAGAGGGAGCAGGCAATAAATGTTAGGAGTTCTTGTGGCTAAAGCTACTACATTGCTGAGGAAGGGACATGGGTCTGGAGGCAGGGAAACCAAGTCCCAGGGCCCTGGACTAATCTGGGGAGGAGATTCTCTGGCCTTGAGCCATGGCAGTGGCGGAGGCTTACATGGAGATAAATGGGAAGGATTCCCAAGCTATTTAGTGAGTGGGCTCGGGGGGGCTGTGCGGTTAGTTGGGGATGGATGTCATGAAGGACACTTGAAGGACGGCCAGGGTTCTGACTTGAGGAGTCCCCATGACTGGGAATCCTGGCTGGGGAGCAGGTTTAGGGTCCAGGCAAGGACAGGGTAATCAGGTGGAACAGAAGGGTCCCTGGGAGGTTTTGCAGAGAGGATGTCTTCTAATGTGATTATGGAGCTTGTAAGAGACTTCTTGCCCAAGAGGGGTCTGGACTGGAAAGGGCGGCAATTGTTCAAACATCCGCTTCTTTCTTTCTTTTTCTTTCCTCTTTCCTTTTCTTCCTCCCTCCCTCCTTCCCTTCTTTTTTTGCTTTTCAGGGCCAAACGTGCAGCATATGGAGGTTCCCAGACTAGGGGTTGAATTGGAGCAACAGCTGCCAGCTTACACGACAGCCACAGCAATGCAGGATCCGAGCCGCATCTGTGACCTACACCACAGCTCATGGCAACACCAGATCCTCAACCCACTGAGCAAGGCCAGAGATGGAACCCATGTCCTCATGGATGCTAGTCAGGTTCATTACTGCTGAGCCACGACAGGGACTCCAGCCCTGATGTCTTCAAAGAGACTTTAGGCAGGACAAGTTTCACCTCTCTGCTCCAGGTCCACCATTCTGCTTCTGTGGAGGCAGGGAAATAAAGCCCCATGCTAGAGGCAAGGTGGGGCCTTCTTTTGGTCCTAAAAGGTTCCCAGGAGTAGAGCTGGGAGAGTTAGGGGACAGGAGGGAGCAGCTCTGCATGGCCCTTCCTCCCTGGCTGTAAGCAGATTCACCCTGGGGTGCTCTGAGAGCCACCACAACCATTGTGGAAAGTGAACCAGGAAACATCTATTATCATAAAAATGTGGAAACCCACTGGCCCAGCATCACCCTTTGGAAGTCTGTCCTGCAGAAACAGAGCTGTCAGTATATTAGGAAAGAGGCATAAGAATGTTTCAAGAAGCAACGTGTGTAGCGGCAAAAAAAAAAAAAACCAAACCAAAACACACACGCAGAAGAAACCTGGCCATCAGAGGAAGGCTGTATTAAATGTGACACATTCAGACAATGAAACATTGTGCAGCTATTACAGAATCAGTGAAAACTGCCCCCAGTCACCAGGATGTAAGTCTATACCATGTCCTTAGGTGAAAAGGGAAAAATCTTGCAGAGTAATGAGTATGCATGATTCCAATTGTGTAACAACGAGGTGCATATGTACATATGTGCATAGACTGGTACGAACAGGCCAACCAAAAAGTGTCACTTGCCATCTGGTTCTACAAGAATGAAGTCATTGGCCACTGCAGCCGCTGACCTTCAACACACCCTGAAAAGAGGTCAGAGTGAGGCACTCTGTGCTCTGGGAAAACTGACAGAACAGGCCTTCAGACAGTTAGGTATTTTTCTAGGAGAAGATTTTATGAGCCCAAGTTCTTGCATCTTGCCATATCTAGAAAAGCACTAAAATCGTTCACAGGGACATCTGTTCCTCAGGACTAGCAGCAACCTTCTGCCAAAATGTGTGCTTGATTGCATGTATCCCTCTTTCAGTAAACTTACACACACACACACACAGACACACACACAGACACACACACAGACACACACACACACACACACTCGGCTATCTGAAAGGCCATCTCCCAAACTATAGTCCTCCTTTGGATCCAAATAAAACTTAACTCACAGCTCCCACATTGTGCATTTTTCTAGTCAACAAACATAAAGAAAAGTCTTGAAGGTTATTCAAACTGCATCAAGTATTACTCCAGAGCAATAGATTTGGAGTCAATAGATGATTAATTTTCTCTTAATAGAATTCTGTATTGCATCACTTGTAAAAATATGTATGTATTTGCCTTTGTGATCGAAATTAAATAAATTAAAAGTGAAAAGAAAATCAGCTGTGAAATGGGTTAAAAATCCAGATTTCTAGGCTTTACTTTCCAATGAGTAGCAAGAATGGGACCATTGCATGTCAGGCATTCCCAAGCTCTGCTGGATCTGGGAAAGCTGTAAATTGCCTACCTGAGCCTCAGCAACTCCTCTACCTCATGGGCTCAGTAAGACCATTTCCTGAGCTCTGTAAGGATAAGTGACAGACCAGAGCAGGCATGAAATAAATCTGAGTCCCTTCTCCCTAATGACCCAAAGACAATGAGACAGTTATCCCTCTGTCCCCTCAGCCAACCCAGGCTGTCCCAGCCAGCACTGGTCTGCCTCTTCTCTGAACATTTTTTTTTTTTTTTGTCTTTCCTAGGGCCGCTCCCGCGGCATATGGAGGTTCCCAGGCTAGGGGTCCAATGGGAGCTGCAGCTGCCAGCCTACACCACAGCCACAACAATGCGGGATCCGAGCCGCATCTGTGACCTACACCACAGCTCACAGCAACGCCAGATCCTTAACCACTGAGCGAGGCCAGGGATTGAACCCACAACCTCATGGTTCCTAGACAGATTTGTTAACCACTGCGCCATGATGGGAACTCCTTCTCTGAACATTTGTTGATTTTGGTTTACAAGTTTAGCATTTGATGAGTTTCAATAATGGTTTTATGTTGTAATTTCTTTGCAGACAAGACCTGATTCCAGAAGGAGCCCATCATGAACTTTCAGATCCACTGATCATCCTCTGAAAACCATTATCTGGGTTCACAATATGTATGTGCTCAGTTGGACTCCCAAGTTCTTCTTCTAGACTCTGACCTTTTGCCCAAGCCTTTCCTTCCACCTTGAACGTCCTTTCCATCCTTGCACGCTTGGTTGAACCTTCCTTTCTTTGTTTCTTTTAACTAACATTTACTGAATGCTTACCAGGAGCCATGCATCATGCATGTGGCCCTTACAAACCCTGTTTTCAGTCTTTGAAACAATCCTGCCAAGCAGGCATAATTTTGCTGATGGGGAAACAGACTCAAGAGGGTTCAAAGTCCTGCCCAAGGTCTTGGGCCAGCGCCTAAATGAAGCTGGGATTTGAACTTAGGCTTGTGCTTGGCCCTGCATTCAGGCTCCTTGCTGGCAGCGCACCTCCTGGGCAGCCCCACTCTGCTCAGCAATTGGAAAGAAACCACCTTTGTGGTTTAGGACATGGTTTAGGACCCGGAAGTGGCATTTGATCACACCATTCAGCGAGGCCCCCCAGATGGTAGAAATGCCTTTACTGCAGCAGCTTCTAGACACGGGATCCTCACCCCAGACCATGTGACACCCTCAGAGTCCCAGAACACTCTGGACCTGTTCTCTTTCCTTGTCCTTAGGCTCCTGCTGAAGGGGCCCAGATGCCAGGTGCCGCTTTACCCACTCCACTCTGACGCCAGGTGCCCAAAGAGCCTGCCAGCCGTGCTGGGGATGCTGGGCCAGCCTGCCTTTCCCTGAGGAGGTGGGGCCTGGGCTTTTGTTCTCTCTCCTCCCCTTCCTTCTCCTCTCTCACACGGAGGTAGGGATTGCAGGGGTGAGGAGAGAAGGCATCTCTAGCCCTCACCTCATAGAAGCGGTCGGCCTCTGTTTCCCTGATCTGGAACACCTCCTGAGTCCTGATTTGAAAAGTACTGCTCATAGCATCAGAGCTAAAACCTGGCAGAACTGCTGGGCTCCCAGCCAGGGAGATTTCTATAGGGGGGTGCAAGGTCACAGCCAAAGGCAACGGTGTCGTGGTTATTCCTACACTTGTCCTCTCCACCAAAAACAAGAACCACCACAGCAAGCCCTCGCGTCACTGTGCCCAAGAGCTATACATCTGTCTCGGACAGGAATCCTGGGAGTCTGGGTCATGGTTTGAGGGTTTTGTCTGGTTCCGTCCCCTCCTAACGTGGAGGCCTTGGGTTTTGTCACAGCCTCCATCCTGAGCCCCTTAGTTGTCCTGAGTATCCTGGATGGAGATGCCATGAGTGCCATTCTGCTGACCCAGAGTTATTTCTGGTCCAGCTGTACACGGTGTCCATGTGTCTGAGCTCCTTGGAGGGCAGTGGAAGGCTAGGGGGAGGTCCACGTGTCAGCTTTCCATCTAGAGAGTCACCCCAAAAGAGAGGATGTCCTTGGGGTTGGACCAGCTCCACAGAACGCTATGAACAAACTCACATGATGCCAGACGTGGTCAGCAGAAAATGACTGTCCCTTCCCAGTTCTAAGAGAGGAAAGGGTTCAAGCTACTTTGCCACCATGGCCTATAGAGGCACCCTCAGGGGCACTCTTGGGCACCCCTGTTCTATTCAACAAATAGAAAGTCATTAGCGGAGAGGTTTAGGGTCCTTCCCTATAAAACAGGTCTTTCCTAGGCCTTCTGGGGATGAAGATATATGATCATCACCAGGCTTGTCTCTCAAGGGTAGGTTGTTTTCAAGAAAATAGGAAGCTGGGCACCATCTAGTCCCTTGAAATGCTGTAAAGGAGTAGTCTCTTTCCCTTGCCCAAGGGACAGAGTCCTTGTGGCTCCCCAGGCAGGAGTGGGTGTGACCTCCAGCAGTCACCTTCAGGACGGGCTCCCTGTGAGATTCCTGGCTCAATGGGCAGGAACTCCCAGAATGCTGATGCAAGGTTCCATGTGGTTCCCTCTGGGAAGACAAATGGCTCCTCCTCTCAGCTGTGGCAGAGAAGGAGGTCCAGTGGCCCTGAGCCAGAGGCAAAGTCTGTCTCAGAACAAATACTTCTGCCTCTGGACATGCAGGACTCTGCACTCGTTATCCCACTTGATTCCACCTGACCTGCTGGGGGGTTGCAGAACCAGGGCAATGCTCAGGAGAAGGGCTCAAGGACAAAAGTGAGGAAGGCTGAGGGGTTGTGGCTTGTTCTGGCAAACACCTCTCTCCATCCCCAGCAGAACATTCGAAGGCAGAGATGTCACCCACTCAAGAGACAGAAACAGGACTGACAGTAACCCAAGCACGCAAAGAACACGTCTTTGGCATAGGTGAAACACATGTAGGCCAATTCTATAGCATTTTTACCTCCAGGGTGGAGGGGAAACATAAGCTTGGCTCATTATTAATGGGTTAGTGATTTCAAAAATGAATTACTAGGAGTTCCCGTCGTGGCGCAGTGGTTAACGAATCCGACTAGGAACCATGAGGTTGCGGGTTCAGTCCCTGCCCTTGCTCAGTGGGTTAATGATCCGGCGTTGCCGTGAGCTGTGGTGTAGGTTGCAGACGCGGCTCGGATCCCGCGTTGCTGTGGCTCTGGCGTAGGCCGGTGGCTACAGCTCCGATTCGACCCCTAGCCTGGGAACCTCCATATGCCGCGGGAGCGGCCCAAAGAAATAGCAAAAAGACAAAAAAAAAAAAAAAAAAAAAAAGAATTACTAGCAATATGAACCAGTTTAAATCAAGTCTAGCTATATTTGCTCAATTAGTAATTAGCTCCATTCGAGGGCTTCAAAATGCTCATTTTTTTTCAGTTAGTTTACCCCAAGTCACTGATTTGCACCTCTCTTGTTGCTGCTGCTGCGGGAAACCATTCTCAAAACTAATGTGTGAGTCTCCATAAATACATGCGAAAGTTGAAGGTCCCCAATTTAGTGGCATTTAGATTTCTGCCATCAAGAAAAATTCCCAATTCATTATCAAAAACAGGCACCGCAAGCAGGGTGCTGACACGGCTCTGGCACCTCACACGCAGCTGTCCTACGGCATGGTCACCTGCTCCTGGGGACAGGGTGACGGCGGCCAAGGACAGAGGCTGGACCGGCTTCTTTAGAGAGTTCCCACTAATTCTTCACACAGGAACAGTGCCCAGATCCCGGCCCACTGCCCTGGGTCCACTACTCACAAGGCCCCCATCCTGGCTCCCGAAATGCCCCCGCTTTGGGCTTTGGGGGAAGAAAGGTGCTTCACCGTCTCACTAACCTTGGAGCTGAAGTCTCCTGCGCCCGGCCTCCTGCACTGCCCACAGCCAAGGACTGAAACGCGAGAGCCGGAGCCGGGCCTTGAAAGGGCTCAGGGGAGGGGCGGGATCGGGCCCGTCTCGGCCAATCCGGCCTCAGACCTCCGGCCGAATCGCTCTCCAGCTGTGCCCTTGAAGGCCGGCTCCTGATTCTTCCGCCGCCGCGGGCCCCGGAGTTCCTTGTAGCACCTGCTCTGTCTCTGCTAAATTTTCCGGCTTAAGTCTGCAGCTGGAGGCTGCCTCTCCCTGGCCTCTGCGAGAGGTTCCTGGGCCCGCAGGCATCTGACTGGCTGCCCAGGCTTGCAGGCTCCAGCCTTGGGGGTGGAAGGGCCGCTGGGAAACTGTCCTCTATCTGCCCCTTTTAGGGAATTGGTTCCTCCCGTCTCTCAGGAGCCCCATCCCTGGGGCCCCGGATTAACTACGGAGAATGAGCCCCTCTCCTTCTCCCCTTCCCACCCCCAACCTCTCCCTAGGCTGAGGTCCCTCCTTCTAGCTTCTGATCAAGCTCTGAGCTAGGGGCTAGGGCATCAGTCATCATCTTCCAATTTGTCTGCGGCCTGGATTCAGGGACGGTAATTATCACCTTTCTCTTCTAGATCAGGCCATCTGCAGTAGATTGATAGGCAATCTCACTTTGTATCCACGCTAGCTGAAGTTGCTACCCAGAGGTTCTGCAGGCCATCGCCTTGCTTAAAAATAGCCCTCCTTGGAACGGCCACCACAAACCGGAAAGGTTGACTGTAAATAGCATTGACCCACCAGGACTCTGGACCGCAGCCTTGCATTTCAGAGGGAGCTGCCCAGGCCTCTGGGGACGGGTCACGTACCCAGCTTCTATGGCCACGTGCACATCACTAGCTAATTCTTTTCCATTCCTTCTCAGGACCTAACCCATCCTCAGAGGGGCTGATGGAGCAGGTGTGGAGCCCAGAAATAATCTCCCACAGAGGGTGATTCTCTTTCAGTAGCTCCATTTCTTTTAAATATGATCCAAAGCAAAAATAAGTGTTTCACCTTTGCCTGAGGATACTGACTGGGAGAGTTTATGAAAGGACCTTTTGAGGCTGGAAAGTTTCCTGACTTGGGGGTGATCGTACAGGTGTACACACATGTAAAAATTCCTCAAGTTGTACACAAGTTTCAAGCACTTTACTGAGTATTGGTCATACCTCAGTTTAAAATATGCTATCCTTATAACCTAGCTTGCATTGAATCAAAATGTTTACAAAGCGAGACTTAACTTTTCTGTATTCAGTATACTCGTGTTCTAGGCTCTCCTGTTATTTCATTAAACAGTTGCAGATTGTCAGATCCACCAAACTGACAGCATGATCCTCCAAAGAGTCAGAGTTCCCAGTCTGCACATTCTGTTGCAATGGACCATGGTCCCTCTGGCTTCTGTGCCAGGATGGGCAGCAGGCTAGAGGTCTGCAGGACTGACCAGCTGCTGTTTGACTGCTGTGTGGCAGTTTAGGCACCACGTGAAATAAATCCAGGGAGCCTAAAATAGCCCAGATCCCAGACCTAGAAAACTGAGGCTTTTTGAAAAGCATGGAAATGTAGAATTTAAAGAATGGCAGTTACAATGAAAGCCCCCTCCCCCCCCAATTCCTTACTAATGGACATTTAGCCTCTCCCCCACCACACCTCATCTCAAACCCTCATCTTTTAAGTGTACTTTTAATGTATTAAAGTAAGGTCAGAAGAGAAGTTGGGATGTTGTTGAGAAAAGGGGGGGTGGCACTCTTCTTTTGGGGACCTAGTCATCCTCACACTTACAATAAAAGTGATGTGATGAGATGGCAACTTCCACAGGTGGTTCAAAAGAAATTCCCCAAATCCTTCACATGTGATCCCTGTCATATGCCATTTATTCCTTTCTCATTGCTGCCAGCTCCCTTCCAAGTCTGGGGGCTGTGTGGCTGGCTCTTGCTCTAGGGACAGGAAAAGAGATGAGGTGTGTAACTGCCCTATCACTTGTTATAAAGGAAATCTCCTGTCGGAGACTTCTTCTCTTGTCTGTTCCCAAATCCAGCTGGAGACGATGCAGTAGGACCCAGATCTGACTGTCAGGTGAGGGCAATGCCATGAGGAATGGCCAAGTAAGAAGATGAGAGGAACTTGTGCTCCTGAATCCCTAGCAGGCTGATGGCTCATTTCAGAACTGGGAAAGGGAGCCAGTGGGACAGGAGGGACCCACAGTCTTCCTCTTCTCAGCTCTCTCTTGTGCTCAACCACTGCATTGTGTTTCCTTCAGCTCTAAAGGTTAGGACAACTTCATTGACTTGACCAAAATATTTTCATATATGCTATTCCAAATAACCAGTGCAGAAATTCTAGGGCCAGCTAGGAGTCTTACTTGATAGATGAGGCAATCAGCCTCAGCTAGCTCAGGGGCCCTTTCGGGGTGGGAGCTAGGGACGCCTGGGCCAGGCCTCCATCTCAGCAGCTCTTCTCTCCACAGCCTGTTGGTGAGCTGCCATTCAGTGAACAGAGCTGTTGGTGCAGTAATGAGTTCTGTGTGCCTGGGGATAATCAAACCTGGACAGTGGCACTAGATGACACTTAATATCTTTTTTAAAGTCGTTCAAGTTCTCTTGATATTTTAGTACCTGCAACATGGCTTCTTCTAAACCTACTCCCTCCAGCCCCCTACCCTTGAACTTTAGAAGTAAAAGAATATATGAAGGAGTCCATTGCTATGAAAAATGCTAAAAGAATCAAATGCAGGAGTTTCCTTCATGGCTCAGCAGTTAACAAACCTGACTAGGATTCAGGAGGATGTGGGTTCGATTCCTGGCCTCACTCAGTGGGTTAAGGATCCAGCATTGCTGTGAGCTGTGGTGTAGGTCGCAGACGTGGCTTGGATCCCACATGGCTGTGGCGGTGGCTGTGGCCAGCAGCTAAAGCTCTGATTCAACCCCTAGCCTGGGAACCTCCATATGCTGCAGGCGCAGCCCTAAATAAAGCAAAAAAAAAAAAAAAAAAAAAAAAATCAAATAAAGAGACTAAGGAGATTGTGGAGAATTTGAGAAAGGCAAAGTTTAATTTGCATATAGGCATAACCCACACCTCACCTGGCAAGTTAGGCCACAGAACAAACCCTTCTGTCGGAGTCACAAATGTCAGCAGATTTGCAAACTGGACACAAACAATATACTTCTCAAAGTAACACATGGATGCGTCCATCACACACACAAATAACAAAGAAATACACTTAGATCCTCTGCACAAGAGAGACGAGGATGGTAATCAAGTTACCTCACACGTGGACAGCACTTTACAGTTTTCCTCATGACAGCCCTGTGAGGTAGGCAGCATAGGAATTACTATTAGCCCCATTTCACAGATAAGCAAACTGAGGAGCAGAGAGGTTTCAGCACTGGCCTAAGGTTCCCCAGCTTTAGATACAGACCTGGGCCTAGGACTCAGGGCTAGGATCCCTAGCCCAGCACGCTTTCATAACTGTCTCTCCAGAGAAAAAATAATGATAGTGTAAAAGACAGTGGTTCAACATCATTTAGTAGAACTATTAGTTTTCTTGAGCAAATGAGATCAAGTACAATCAAATCCACCCTAATGTTAACATGATGTGGTGTGGCAGCCAAGATGAATACTTTTCTGAATCATTCATGTGTTTATACCTACAACAAAATGGTTGTTTTCTCCTTTAGCTCTGCCCTGCTTTAATTTTAAACCGCTGGCAGACACAGAGAAATGACACTGATTAGGTTTCATTGACTCAAGTCTTATTACCGGGATTCACATAGTGGTGTCTGCAATCAAGTCATTATTTAAACTTACAATCTGTTGTCTTACTGAAATGAAAATGAATCTTTATTTATTCCTTCTGGCTGTGGACATTAGCCTAGCTCTATTCTTTAGCCATAAATAATATGTTATCTTTTATAGCATTTCAATAGCAGTAAAAATAAGAAACTTTACAGGCTGGTTTTAAAAAAATCTTATATTTTGAAGTGAAGGGAAAGGATCACCCCTTCAAGGGGGATTAAAATCAAACTTTGAAGAGCTAAATAGCGAGTTCCCATTGTGGCTTAGCAGGTTACGAACCCGACTACTATCCATGAGGATGTGGGTTCAATCTCTGGCCTCCCTCAGTGGTTTAAGGATCCGGCATTGCTGTGAGCTACGGTGTAGGTTGTAGTCGAAGCTCGGATCTGGCATCGCTGTGGCTGTGGCACAGGCAACAGCTCCAATTTGACCCCTAGCCTGGGAACTTCCATATGCCACAGGTGCCCTTAAAAAAAAAGAGAGAGAGAGAGCGAGAGCTAAATAAAATCCTTTCTTGTAAAATAAAAGTTAATATTGGGAAAAATCCCTCTGTTGCATTACTCTTTTTAGTTAAGAATTTACAAATGGCTCAATCATTCTCGACCCAAGGTCTTATCTTGTATAACATCCTGAAAAAAGAAGATGTGTGAGTCCATTATCGCACGCATTCAAAGGGGAACATAACAGATTTTTCTCTTCTAAGTTATTCAGTATCTCCAAGTTTCATTTTTTTTAATGGAGATATTTTTTTCTTTATTAAACTTAAGGCTTGGGTACATCAAATAAAATCAATTTCTGGGGGAAATTCTTTTTTTGTCTTTTTGCCATTTTTGGGGCCGCTCCCTCAGCACATGGAGGTTCCCAGGCTAGGAGTCTAATCAGAGCTATAGCCGCTGGCCTACGCCACAGCCACAACAACGTGGGATCTGAGCCGCATCTGCGACCAACACCACAGCTCACGGCAATGCCGGATCCTTAGCCCACTGAGCAAGGGCAGGGATCGAACCCGCAACCCCATGGTTCCTAGTCGGACTCGTTAACCACTGAGCCATGACGGGAACTCCAGAAATTCATTTGTTTTTAAGTAGTACTTTAAGATGCACTGAAATTAACAAACAGAAATAGGGGCTTGGTGTGGGCGCCAGTTGAAAATATTGCAACAAGAGTTTAAAATTCCCTCTTTAAACTCAAACACTAAGGAAAAGTGACAACATTTTACTTCATGCCTGAATCTGTCACACAATATATTGACTTAAGTGAGAGATTTGTCCCTGTAGCAAAACTGGATGTCTTAGTTAATAACCAAAGGCATCCCCTAAAATCCCCAAGATAATTTCATTGACAGTACAAAACATGGGTATTCATCTGAAAGCATGAAATTGGATTTTGCTTCTGATTTTCTAGGTTAATTTTGCAATAATACGTGTTCCCTACTTGGCTGTTAGAGGCTGACCTCCCATCTATTCATAGAAATGGGTCTCATATGATGGGATAGAAGCAGACACAGCCAAGAGTGCGTGCTCTGACAATCACTCAAAGCTTACAGGGCAGAAGAGGATGGGTGCTTTAAACAATGGAAAGAAATCACAAATTGCTCTTGGGGATTTTAAATGTCACCAAATTGAGCTTTTTAAAAAACATTTTCCTCTTCCAGCTAACCCAGAAATGGTGCAGGTCAGCAAAAGCAACGCCCTTGGAGGTGGAGTTCTCTCGAGGCACAGCTCCAGCAATGCTTTAGACTCTCAGAAGGAGTGTGTTAGCGTCAATAAAATGCTAAAGGGTCAGCACAGACAACGGACAGTGCCCACAGTTGACCACTGGGGGGCGCGGCCAACATTCTGCAGGAAATAGACTTGCCGGCTTTGTCACTAGCAGAGGGGAAAAAAGGCCTACGCCAAAAAGGGAGAAGCATTTGGAAATCCCTCTAGTTCCTATTTTTCTTTAATAAGAATGGTTGCAGTGCCTTTGGAAAATCTGGGTCAGAGAGTTAAGGGTCCAGACTTCCAGGCACAGTGCCGACAGAACCACACCCTCCCTTCTGGAAGACTTTGGGGGACTCTAAGGGCAGAGTTGGATGCATCAACTTTTCCACCTGTTGTTCAGCCTGAAACTACCGTGTGTGTGGTCCTTTCACTGATTCGTCCTGGTTTTGTTCACCTTCCAAATGATGTTTTTCAGCCAAGAAAGTTAACCTTTACTTTCTTATTCTTCTGCAAGACTTTGAGGTGCTTGGTGCGACTGACATATATTAGTACAAACTCTTCAGTTTCTGAACACTGAGAAATAAATTGTAAGTTATGTATTATTAGGACCCAAACAACCCATGCTTCTTATCATGCATCAGGATGCATCAACCTCTTACTTGAGACTAGAGAGGAAAAAAACAAGCAACTTCTTTAAAAAAAAAAAAAAAGAAAACATCCATTAAGTCACCCTCTGTGGGTTTAGTGCTACACTGTTGGCTAATATGAGCTATTGAAAATATTTTTGGAGTGGTTCGCAAATAGTATAAATATCTTCTATTACTTGATATCTCACTTTATAGTTATATACAGAGATGGCCCTTACCATGCAGGAAAAATGCACATTCTCCACCTCTATGGGACATTATCAATGCCACTGGGTCTTAGGAGCCAGCAAATTGAATTTATTAGTCAGTTGTTAGCTCTAACAACATAATTAAAGTGCAAAGAAAGATGGAAAACAGCCAAACAGATCAATTTTTTTCACTGTCAGCATCCATACGCCTCATGCCTCGTAGGGATAATGCCAGGTGCAATAGGCTCAGGTAATAATAACTGTATTTTTTTTTTCTTTTCCTTCTTTTAAAGCAGAGGTCTCCCTGAGAAGAGAAGAGGGAGGTAAACATGAGAGAGCCCTATTTCTTCAACAACCTACAAACCCTTGGGAAAGCAAGATTACTTTCCCAGCCTAAGGGAGGAGGACCAACCCTTGCATTTGGCTTTCTGATGTAAGAGCTGTTGAGAGGTTGGGCCCATTTCCCATATACTTAGAACATTTTCACTCAGAAATGCCTCAAAATCTAAAAACAAAGATGACTGGGGGAAAACTGTCTTCCAATAGCACACGGAATGGGGGGGGGGGGCGGTTATAAAAAGGAAGTCTCACTAAACAGCTTCAAAAAAATACATCCAATGTTCATAGTGGGCTTAAAAATGGTTCGTGTAAATCAGAATAGATTCCCACATAAGGGGGGGGGGGCGGAGCACAGCAGGGAGTAGAGATGATACATTTTAAGTACATCTTTTCACTTAGCATTGAAACCCACTCTTCTTCCCTGTAGCACTTGGTGGCCTTCTGTCCTCTTCCACAGTTTTGTCGGTGAGGAGCGTGGGCATATTGTTGCAAAGCATGCACCTGCCTCTCCAAGGGCATTGGCTTCCTGGGCTCCACAGCCTCAGGAAGAAGCCCCTCCCACCGACTCGAAACAGTCCTGGGGGCTCAGCTACTTGATTTTTAATCCTGGAAATCTTACGTACAGATCCACTTGATTTTTAGCGTCTTTCCTGCCCTGTCGCCTAAAGACTGAAAGAGCAGTTTCAGAACATGCCATTCCTCCGATGTGAATATTTATAATGCGCTGAGAACCATGCACATGCTCTAGACTGAAATTGCTTATGCGTCGCCCAAACTGACAGAAGCAGCTTCGGCTCTTCTGGAAGCTTGTAACAAAGGAAATGTAACAGTTAAATCCCAGGAGGAGATTGGGAGGTGCACCCGGTTGGTCAAGTGCCAGCGAAATATCGCAGGCCTTTTCCACGGACGCTCGTCCCCCAAGTTCTAACAGAACGTGGAGCAGTTTCAAATTCACCTTCTTTCCTGCTTCATGAAAACGGGCTACCAGCACTTCCCCTCTTGATATTCCCTCAGGCAGATGTGCCCTCAGCTTTACCAAATATCCATCTTCTTCACCTTTCCACCCAAGCCTGAAGCATCTGTCTTTAACCCCAACCAGCTGCGCTTCCCTGACTGGAGACAGAATTCCAGTTTGGTTCTGTCATCTTCGGTGGACAAAGGAGACTGGCTTGGTCTCCATCCCCGGTCCTCCCTACTCTTTGGGAGGCACAGCATGCACAGTTCTGTCCGTTCTGCTTTCCATGAAAATTCCACGGACTCGGGGCGAAGCCAGATGGTCAAGCAGGGAGCCGAGGTTCAATTTTTAGTGACAGATCATAGAGCGTATCTTCATCTATGATGAGGGCTTTGTCAAGCAAGTACTGCGTGACCTGGAGAAAAGAGGAATATCTCCGCATTTAATTCTTTCCAAACACCAGTACGGACGTTTCTGAATGGAACCTGACACAATTCGACATTTTCCCCTAAACCTTTAAAAACTTGGAGTTCCGGTTGTGGCTCAGCGGTAACATACCCGACTAGTATCCATGAGGATGCGGGTTGGATCCCTGGTCTCGCTCTGTGGGTTAAGGATCTGGTGTTGCCATGAACTGTGGTGTAGGTCGCAGACGTGGCTCAGATCCCACATCGATGTGGCTGTGGTGTAGGCGGGCGGCTGCATTCTGATTCGACCCCTAGCCTGGGAACTTCCATATGCAGCACGTGTGACCCTAAAAAGACAAAAAAAAAAAAAAAAAAAAAAAAAAAAAAAATCACCGTGACACAAGGCTACAGTGAAATCCCTGTTGACAGGCTCTCTGGTGGTCATGTATGAATGACCCTCTGGGGTAGACAATGGAAATAAAAAGAAAGACAGTGGAATGAACACACTGGAGCATGCGGTATCGCCATGGAAATAGTTCCTTATTTTTACGGAGATATAACCGATGTAAGCAAAATCAATAGCTTGATTGGTTTTGCCAAATGTGAACATCCATGTACCTTACGTATTACAATGTAGAATAATTCCATCACCCCAGAGAGTCTCCTCATGCAGCTTCCGAATCAATCTGCTCCCAGGAGCAACTGCTGCTCTGATTTCTATCACCACACATTAGTTTTGTCTAGTCTAGAACTTCACATGATAAGTGAATATTACATAGGATATACACTTTGGTATCTGGTTTCTTTCCTCAGTGTAATATTTTGAGATTCATCTACATTGTGGTGTGTTTCAGTGGTTTGTCCTCTTTCATAGCTGAGTAGTGGTCCACTGTACAGACACACCACAATTCGTTTATCCATTCATCTATTTATGGACAATGGGTTGTTTCCAATTTTTAGATATTATTATTATTTTGCCCATAGCATGTAGCAGCTTGATACGGGATCTCAGTTCTCAGCCCAGGGAATGAACTCAGGCCACAGTGGTGAAAGTACTGAATCCTAACCACTGCACTACCAGGGAACTCCCAATTTTTGGATATTATTAAGAAATGCAAAGAATATTTTATACAAGATTTTTATGGGTGTGTTTTCACTTCTCCGTTGGATAAATACCTTGGAGAGTAAGTAATTTCTGGGTCATAAGGTAGATCATATTTAACATTTTAAGAAACCTCCAAATGACAATTCTTCAATGTGGTTGTACCATGCTATTCTCACCAGCTATGTGTGGGCGTTCTGTTTACTTGGTATATTAATTTTTAACTTCAAAAGATAATATAAAACGATCACCGAAACTATGGTACCAACAGCACATGAGAAGAGCTGGTTATCCTATATCCTAACTAATGTTTGCTACTATCAATATTTAAAAATTGTGCCTATCTGATAACTGATAATGATGCCTCTTTAAAATTTGCCTTTTTTCTTATTAATGAAGCGGAGCAGTTTTCAAATATTTTCAAATATTATTGGCTTTTTTGGTTTCTTCTTCCAAGTTACCTATTTATAGCTTTGTCAATTTTCCCGTTGAGTTGTTTATGCTTTCCTTTTAGATATGTAGGAATACATTTATTCTGTTTCTTTGTTTTATATTGTCTTCTAGACTACTGCTTGTTTTCTTTTTTTTTTTTTTTTTTTGTCTTTTTGCCATTTTTGGGGCCGCTCCCTCAGCACATGGAGGTTCCCAGGCTAGGAGTCTAATCAGAGCTGTTGTCACCGGCCTACGCCACAGCCACAACAACGCGGGATCTGAGCCGCATCTGCGACCAACACCACAGCCCACGGCAACGCCGGATCCTTAACCCCCTGAGCAAGGGCAGGGACCGAACCCGCAACCTCATGGTTCCTAGTCGGATTCGTTAACCACTGCGCCACGACAGGAACTCCTGTTTTCTTTTAACATAATTGCCCTTTGTCATAGAGAAGTTTTAGATCTTGATGCAACAAACATTAACAAGTTCTACTTCTACAGCTGTTGCCTTCTGTGTGTAAGAATGTCTTTCAGGAGTTCCCGTCGTGGCGCAGTGGTTAACGAGGAGTCCGACTAGAACCGTGAATTGGCAGGTTCGATCCCTGCCCTTGCTCAGTGGGTTAACGATCTGGCGTTGCCGTGAGCTGTGGTGTAGGTTGCAGACGCGGCTCGGATCCTGCATTGCTGTGGGCTCTGGCATAGGCTGGCAGCTACAGTTCCAATTAGACCCCTAGCCTGGGAATCTCCATATGCCGTGGGAGCGTCCCAAGAAATAGCAAAAAGACAAAAAAAAAAAAAAAAAAAAAAAAGAATGTCTTTCAAATCCAAAGGCCATGAATATTTTGTCCTATATTTTATTTAAATGATTTCGCATTTCTTTTTATATTTAGGTAATGAATTCATCTGGACCCCATTTTTGTGACTGATATGAAATGGAGAGCCAGAATTTCTATACCATTTATAGAATAGTCAATTTTTTTAATGCCTCCTTTATCCCATATAAGATTTTCATATAGACAAAATCTGCATCTGGACTTCATCCTATTCCATTGAATTTGTATTCCTGTGCCAACATAGTCCTGTTTTTTTTTTTTTACTGTGGTTTGAGGATGTGTGTCTGTATCTGGCAGGGAAAGCTCTACCTTATCCTTCTTATTTTTCAAAAAAAGTCCTTATAAAAAATAATAATAAATTTAAAAAATTAAAAGTGGGAGTTCCTGTCATGGCTCAGAGGAAATGAATCTGACTAGCATCCATGAGGACACAGGTTCGATCCCTGGCCTCGCTCAGTGCATTAAGGATATGGCATCGCTGTGAGCTGTGGTGTAGGTCACAGATGCAGCTCAGATCGTGTGTTGCTGCGGTTGTAGTACAGGCCATTAGCTATAGCTCTGATTCAACCCCTAGCCTAGGAACCTCCATATGCCACAAGTGCAGCCCTAAAAAGACAAAAAAAAACCAAAAAACAAAAACAAAAACAAAAAACAAACATCATTTTTTTGCCTATCCGAGCTTCCTTATAAGTTTTATAATAAATATGTCAAGTTCCATGAAATAATAGGGAAAACTGACCGTGACTTACATGGGAATCTTCTGTCCTATCTTTCCATTTTTCTTAAAGTTAAAATGATTCTAAAAAATAACATCTATTAAAAAATGAAAAGAAAGAAAGAAAAAAGAAAGGGCAGGAGGAAAAGGTAAGAAAGACCAGTTGCAGCTGGGATGAAGAGAGGAAGGGGGTCTAAGACTTGAGATCAATCTTAAAAGATGAGTAGGGACCACATTACACAAGGCTTCTTGGACACATCAAGAGCTTTTCTTTCCTTATCCTAAGAGCAAAGGGAAGCCAATGAAATATTTTATGCAAGGGGCAAACAACTTCCACTGTGCATTTCAGAGAGTTCTAGCTGGCTGTAAATGGAGTATAGAATGGATTTTACACTCTAGAGCAAATGCAAGGAGACTGGGTAGCAAAGATTGGTAGCTTGGGCCAGGGGTGGTGGTGGTGTAGACAGCTTTGTGAGAAACAGAGGAGCTAAAACAGAGTTTAATGATGAATTGATATTCTTTTGGCCCTCTTTCTTTTTTTTAAAGTCAGAGTTACCAAAGATTTGTCTATTTTATAGGTCTTTTCTTTGAGTCAGCTTTTGGTATTACCGATCAATTCTATCTGTGTCCAATTCATTAATTTCCACTTTTTTCCTACATTAAATTCCCTTTCAACCATAGAATATTACCTTTGGCTGATGGTCTATGCGAAAGGAGGTCTGCTGGAACTGGCGAATCTCTCTGATGATGTGTGATATCTAACAGAGAAACAACAACAACAAAAGCAAAGCAGAAGTATTTCCTGTGCTGCAGCACATTTTTTCTGTGGGCCCAGACTAGTCAGTCAATTCCTTCAATGAAGTATCTGGAGCTCTGCCCGATCATGCCCCAGCCTGGGGCTTTCTTGCCCTTTGATGAGCTATGCTAAATGCTAACAGCAAGAAGATACTGAATTCACCATTAGGGAAACAGCTGGCACTGGGTGGCTTCAGGTTCAGGAGTGGCAAGCCCTTGGTGCTACTATCCATGGGCCCCTTGCTTCTAACCTAGTGCTCAGAAGCTGGCTGTCCAGCCAAAAGTCTTCAGCATCTGCCTATGACTGGTCAGCCCTGGACAGTCATCCGTGGAGCTTGATTCCCCACCCTCTTCATCCAGACTAAAAGCTGAAATGGCCCCGTGACAATGTCCTGCTTCTGCCACTCTCAAGTGACCATCATCTCTTCCACCTCAAGATTAAAAAGCAAACAGTGAGAGTTCCTGCTGTGGCTCAGCAGTAACAAACCCAACTAGTATCCATGAGGATGCGGTTTGGATCCCTGGCCTCACTCAGTGGGTTAAGGATCCAGTATTGCTATGAGCTACAGTGCAGGCAATAGATGTGGCTTGGATCTGGGGTTACTGTGGCTGTGGTGTAGGCTGACGGCTACAGCTCCAATTCAACCCCTAGCCTGGGAACCTCCATATGCCATGGGTGAGGCCCTAAAAAGACAAAAAAAAAAAAAAAAAAAAAAAAGCAAACAGGGATTTCCATGACGTTGCTTCTTCTCTGTAAGCCACTGAGACACACTGACGGTGAAATTCTCACCTACCATTCTCATCTTGGAGAAATTGACAAGGCCTTCCTCAGTAAAGTTGGGTGTTCCTTCTTCAATAAACGCCAGGTCTGTCAGGTACATCCCCAGATAAGGAACAGCTGGGGGGTTACAACTGCAAGACCAAGAGGCACTGTTTTCATGGCCATTCACACAAGTGTCCATTTACCCAGTTTAAACAGTCAGCGACTGTGCTGCTCCCCTCCTGAAGAATCAAGTCTTTCAATTCCATTTTCAGAAGCACACTCATGATATGCAGAGTTTTTTTGTTTTTATTTTTTATTTGTTTGTTTTTGGCTTTTTAGGGCCACACCATGGCATATGGAAGTTCCCCAGCTAGGGGCAGAATCAGAGCTATAGCTGCTGGCCTACACCACAGCCACAGCAACACTGGATCCTTAACCCACTGAGGCAGGCCAGGGATCGCATCCTCATGGATACTACTCAGATTCATCATTGCTGAGCCACGACGGGAACGCCGATATGCAGAATTTTAAAGACATCTTACAATAGAATATAATACAAAATTACAGCCTCTGTTTTTCTCTGTGTTTGAGACAATGGGATTTCAAACAACAGGATGTCTTAGAGACAAAGACAAAGCATTTGTTAGGGTACTTGCTTGTGATGTTTGTAATACCTGTAAACTGGCCACACTTTTCTGAGCGGTAAAAGCATATAGGAAAATCCTATACCCTCATCTCACTTAAGTACAAACATTCAACTTTAAAGAAGTGGGTGGAAAAATCAATGTGTTTAGAGCTTGTAAAATTTGTTTTCCGTTTCAGTTAGTATTTAAATGTTTTTGAAGGGATGGACTTAATTAATATCACACCTGCGCACTCAAGTGAGACCTCTCTTTGGATGGAGGACAAGCTTGGTCTTCTCAAAGAGTCTAGAGGCTGAGAACATGGCCTTTTGAGCCTGAGGGAACTGGGTTTGAGTCCCAGCTTGACCACATACTAAGTGATGCTGGGCCAACTCTCTAGACAGCAGATTCCCTGTCTGTAAAGTGGAGACAATAAAACTTATCTCTTTATTTTGTTTGGAAGTTTAAATAAGTCACATCAATCATTTAGCATAGAATCTGTATTTTGGAAATTATTCAGTGAATAGTTCTTGTACCATTGTTGTTGTTGTTATTGCTGTTGTTGCTGTGAGTCTTTCTTTCACTCATGGCATCCCAGGACAATATTTCCCAGAGTAAGGCAAGTATGTATAGTAGATCATATGAAAACAAGTCGCAGGAGAATAGCTTCTCTTCTGTGTGTGTGTGTGTGTGTGTGTGTGTGTGTGTGTGTAAAGAGAGAATGAACCAGCAATAAGAGGTGAAAAATAAATAACAATATTCAGTAAGTTCTGGAATATTTACATGAAACGTCATAGGAAATTACTCTGTTTAGAAATGGAAATGCCGGAGTTCCCGTCATGGTGCACTGGTTAACAAATCCAACTAGGAACCATGAGGTTGCGGGTTCGGTCCCTGCCCTTGCTCAGTGGGTTAACGATCTGGCGTTGCCGTGAGCTGTGGTGTAGGTTGCAGACATGGCTCAGATCCCACATTGCTGTGGCTCTGGCATAGGCCGGTGGCTACAGCTCTGATTCAACCCTTAGCCTAGGAACCTCCATATGCCGCGGGAGCAGCCCAAAGAAATAGCAAAAAGACAAAAAAAAAAAAAAAAAAGAAAGAAAGAAAAGAAATGGAAATGCCAAATCAAGAAACTTTTTATAGTAAAAGATGGGTTGATCAATTATGGTGATATTTTCTTATGTGGAATGCTCTGCATATCATGAGTCTATCCATAAGACATTTACTATATATGCGTGGTTATTCCAAATGAAAAGGAACATCAGACAAACACCTAGCAAATGAACCTATCTACGAAAGAGAAATGGAGGACATAGAAACAGACTTGTGGTTGTCAAGGGGGAGGGGGCTGGAGGAGGGATGGAGGGGGAGGTTGGGGTTAGCAGATGTAAGCCATTATGCACGGAGGGAATAAACAACAAGGTCCTACTGTAGAGCACAGGGAAGTGTGTTCAATGTCCTATGATAAACCATATGGAAAAGAATATTTTAAAAAGAATGTATATATAACTGGAGTTCCCATCGTGACGCAGCGGAAACAAATCTGACTAAGAACCATGAAGTTGCAGGTTCGATCCCTGGCCTCACTCAGTGGGTTAAGGATCTGCTGTCCATGAGCTGTGGTGTAGGTCACAGACGCAGCTCAGATGTGGCACTGCTGTGGCTCTGGCAGCAACAGCTCCAATTAGACCCCTAGCCTGGGAACCTCCATATGCTGAGGATGTGGCCCTAAAAGGACAAAAGACAAAAAAAACCAAAAATGTATATATAACTGAACCACTTTGCTATAGAGCAGAAATTAACACAACATTGTAAATCAATTCTACTTCAATAAAAAAAAGAGAAATACCTAAATGATATAAGTTGTTTCCCATTTGTTTTCCCTTCAAAGGCAAAGTAGGAGTTAGGCACTATTTGTAGACTATAAAATTACATAAATACATTTCTGAATTATGAACACTTTAATAAGATAAACGTACTTTTTAAGAGTTTCTCTGAGATTCTTAAATCTTCCTTCAGATGAAACAGTCTTCTGAAGCTTGTCCATTAGAGCTTTTGTCTAGAAAGAAACAAATAACTTAGTATGTCATGAAAACATTCCTATGGTTTGATAAGGTGGTGAGTTACCAAAAGATGCTCAATTTTCTTCTATATTAGCAAGTACTAATACCTTTGCCAGACTCTTGTGATGTGATATAATTTTCCAAGTATAGAGATGGTGCATTACATATAATTTGATGTTTAAAAAAAGAAAGAAGAACATGTAGAGAAGAAAAAGTGACTACTCATTTAGTCAGAAAGAAAATATGTAGAAAAGAAAAGCTGGAAGGCACAGGAAACTTAGGAACTTACAGAACTAAAAAGACAGGGGATCTTAAAGGAGAGGTCTTGTGTCAGGGAATTTCCCTAATGAATTTATTTGATCATTAATTTCCAAGTCATAAAAGCACATATTAGGGGAGTTCCCGTGGTGGCGCAGTGGTTAACAAATCCGACTAGGAACCATGAGGTTGAGGGTTCGGTCCCTGCCCTTGCTCAGTGGGTTAACGATCTGGCATTGCCGTGAGCTGTGGTGTAGGCTGCAGACGCGGCTCGGATCCCGCGTTGCTGTGGCTCTGGCGTAGGCCGGTGGCTACAGCTCCGATTGGCCCCCTAGCCTGGGAACCTCCATATGCCGCGGGAGCGGCCCAAGAAATAGCAACAACAACAACAACAACAAAAAAGACAAAAGACAAAAAAAAAAAAAGCACATATTAGGTTGCCTGGCTATGGACCAATCAATACCCTCTAGTTCAAATCTTCTTTTGTGATCATCTTCATCCATTTTCTAGAAAAGTACAACTGATAATTACATGACGTTGTTGTTGACACTGGTCTAAAGTGTCTCCCCTGTGCCTCGGACAATGGTAGGGTGGCCCTTGGAGATGATGACACTCTCCTGGTCATTCCCACACCCAAGCAGCCAGGCTGGGAGAAACACTTGCAGTAAAGTCCTGGCTGAGGCTCCTCAGATGACTCTGTCCTAATCTGGAGAGGAGCTGCATGGCTTCAAGAGTGATTTCAAAGTGGCTGAAAGGGCTACCTCCCCATCCTGGTCCCTGAGAGCTCTGGAAGAAGACAGCCAGCAAGGCGTGCACAGGGGTGGAGGGCTGGAGGAATGGGATGAGGTCAGGCAGCACTTCTGCCTGGCCCAGGGCTGGCCTTTGCCCAAAGAAGCTTCAGGAATACAGTCTGTCCTACAGACACACACCATATTTGGTGGGCTCCAGAGCATATATTCTACCAGGTCTTCTGGATGTCTCCCAGATGGAATTCAGACCTTAAGAAAAGCTATAAAGACTACTAACAAAAGTATCTGAAGCAGGGCACATATGCAACTAGGCCCTGCTTACCGTGACTGGGTTGAGGCACTGGGCCCTGGAGGATAGTCTATCCCCCATGCTAAAGCCACTTTGAGTGATCCGTACGTGTTACTGAAATGGTAAATTCTACTTAATGTCTCTGTAGATGATATTTTCAAATTTGAAAAAAAAATCCAATATTAGTCTTATCATCTCTACTTCATAGTCAGTTCTGTTATCCTTAAACTTGCATCCTGTCAAAAACATGAATATCACCAAGTACAGGGAAGGCCTAACATTTTGTTAAAGAACATTTACGAATCCCTTGATGCCAACTTCAGAGGAAAAAAGAATGAGAAGAAGAAAAGAGAAGGCAAAGAAGTGACTTACTGACCCTGATGAAGTGTGATGTGTCACAGGATAACATTCTCTTTGTATCCAGAGCCTAAGGGCTAGGCCACAACTGCCTTAGAGGGAGGCAAAACCCAGGCACAACAAAGGGCTCAGTGTCCAGCTTTTGGATTCTGATATAATGATATAATGAATACCATTTTAAAAATAGTATTACAATACCCATTCATCATAAAATTTCTCAAAAAACTAGGAAGAGAGGGTAGTGCCCTAAACTTTATAAAAAGCATTCACAAAAAAAACCCTATAGCTCACACGATCCTTAATGGTGAAAAATTGAAAGGAGGATTTCCCCAAGATCAAGAACTAGATAAGAGTGTCCTTTCTTATCTTTTTTTTGTTGTTGTTGTTTTGTTTTTTGTTTTTTAGGGCCATACTCATGACATATTGAAGTTCCCAGGCTAGGGGTAGAATCAGAGCTGTAGCTGCTGGCCTATACCATAGCCACAGCAATGCCAGATCTGAGCCATGTCTGTGACCTACACTGCAGCTCACAGTAACACCAGATCCTTAATCCACTGAGCAAAGCCAGGGATTAAACCCATGTCCTCATGGATACTAGCCAGGTTCATAACTGTTGAGCCACAATAGGAATTCCTTTGCTTATCATCTTATTCAACACAGCACTGGAATGTCTAGCCAGAGCAATAAGACAAGAAAAGGAAATAAAAGGATATAAATTAGAAAGAAAAAATGATATTATTCTTATTTACAAGTGACATAACTGTCTATGTAGAAAATTCCAAGGAATCTATAGAAAAACTCCTAGGACTAATAAGTGAGCTCAGCAAGATTGCAAATTTAAGATCAGCACACAAAAATCAATCACATTTGTACATATTAACAATGAATTGTGGAAACCAAAATTAAAACCACAATAATAATGAAGTTCCTGTTGCAGCTCACTGGGTTACAAACCTGACTAGTATCCATAAGGATGCAAGTTTCCCTGGCCTTGCTCAGTGGATTAAGAATCTGTCGTTGCTGTGAGCTGTGGTGTAAGTCACAGACACAGGTCAGATCTGGCATTGCTGTGGCTGTGGTGTAAGCTGACAGCTGCAGTTCTGGTTTGACCCCTAGCCTGGGAACTTCCATATGTCCTGGGTATAGTCCTAAAAAGAGAAAAACAAAAACAAAAACATAGCACAATAACATTTAAAATATCTCCAAAGAAAAATGAAATATTTAGGCATAAATCCAACAAAATATACATAAGACTTGTATGTTGAAGATTTCAAAATGCTGATTTAAAAAAATTAAAGAAAAAGTGCGAAATACTACATTTATGGGATGGAAGTCTCAGTAGAGTAAAGATGTCACTTTGTTTAATGGAATTCCAATGGAAATCTCGGGAAAGTTTTTTAGATATAGTTTTATTCTAAAATTCATATGGAAAGTCACAGCACCTAGAGTAGCTAAAATAATTTTGAGACAGAAGAATAAAGTGGGAGGATTGCAGAAAGAATACTCAAATCTCAAAGGTAAAAAGACAAACAATCCAATTAAAAAAGAGGTGACGACCTGAGGAGACATTTCATGGAAGAGGATATACAGATGCTAACAAGTACATGAAAAGTTGTTTAACATCATTAACCACCAGGAAATGAAAATAAAAACAATAGTGAGAATCCAAGTGGCTAAAATGAAAAATGATAAAACCAAATGCTGATAAGAATGTGGAGAAACGGGTTGACTCATACATTGCTGATAGGAATGTAAAAGGTACAACCTCTCTGGAAAAGATTCTGGCAGTTTCTTACTAAATTAAACAAACAGGGAGTTGCCGTCATGGCGCAGTGGTTAACGAATCCGACTTGGAACCATGAGGTTGCGGGTTCGGTCCCTGTGCTTGCTCAGTGGGTTGACGATCCCGCGTTGCTGTGGCTCTGGCGTAGGCCAGTGGCTACAGCTCCGATTCGACCCCTAGCCTGGGAACCTCCATATGCCACGGGAGCGGCCCAAAGAAATAGCAAAAAGACAAAATAAATAAATAAATAAATAAATTAATTAATTAATTAAACAAACAATTACCATATGACCCAGTAATGGCATTCTTACGCATTTATCCCAAAGAAATGAAAACTTACACTTACACAAAACCTATACATGAATGTTCAGAGCAGTTTTATTTGTAACAGCGAAAGGTGGAAACAACCCAGATGTTCTTCAAGGGGCGAACGGTTAAATGAAGTGTCATATATCGATACCATGAAATACTGTTCAGCAATAAAATGGAACAAGTATTGATACAGGTAACAACCTGATGGATCTCAAAGGAATGAGGCCAAGCCCCCCCAAAAAAACAGGCAATCTTAAAATGTCATATGCTGTAGGATGCCATTTATACCACATTCTTGAAATAACAAAATTAAAGAGATGGACATAAAATCTGTGGTTGCCAGGAGTTAGGGAGGGAGAGAGTGGAAGGTGGTTGTGACCATAAAAGCGTGGCAGGAGGGATCCTAGTGATAGAACTGCTTCATGTCTTGATCGTGGTGGTGATCACACAAATCTATCCCTGTAATAAAAGCCCAGAGGGGAGTTCCCTCATGGCTCAGTGGTCAACGGACCTGACTAGGATGCATGAAGATGCGGGTTTGATCCCTGGCCTCGCTCCGTGGGTTAAGGATCTGGTGTTGCTGTGAACTGTGGTGTAGGCCGCAGATGCGGCTGATCCCGAGTTGCTGTGGCTGTGGCGTAGGCGGGCAGCTGTGGCTCCGATTCAAACCCTAGCTGGGAACTTCTATATGCCCCAGATGCAGCCCTAAAAAAAAAAAAAGCATATAAAACACAATATACTCCCACACAAACACACACATGAGTACATGTAAAAGTAATAAAGTCTGAATAAAGTGGGTGGTTGATATTAATGGTCAATTCTGGAGTTGTGATATTGTTTATAGTTATGTAAGATGTTACATTGGGGGACACTGGGTCTAAGGTGTAGGGGATCTTTATGATTTCTTACAACTGCGTATGACCCTGCAATGATCTCAACATTAAAGGTTTTTTATTACAGTTTTTAATAAAACCATAACTTTTACTCAACAATGACAAAAACGAAAAACCCAATGAAAAAATGGGCCAAAGACCTGAATAGACCTTTCTCCAAAGAAGCCATATGGATGGCTAGCAGGCACCTGAAAAGATGGTCAATATCGCTAACTACTAGAGAAATGTAAATCAAAACTACAATGAGGTACCACCTCACACCAGTCACAATGTCCATCATTAATCAGTCGCCAAATAATAAAAGCTGGAGAGGGTGTGGAGAAAGGGAACCTTCCTACACTGCTGGTGGGAATGTAAACTGGTACAACCACCATGGAAAACAGTATAGAAGTTCCTCAGGAAACTAAAAATAGAGATTACCATATGATCCAGAAATCTCACTCCTGGACATATATCTGGACAAAACATTCATTCGAAAAGATACATGCACCCCGATGTGCATGTCTCGTGAACTAATGTCATTTGCAGCAACCTGGATGCAACTAGAGATTCTCATGCTAAGGGAAGTAAGTTAGAAAAAGACAAATACCATATGATCCCACTTATATGTGGGATCTAAAATATGGCCCCAACAATCTTATTGTCAAAACACAGACAGACTCACAGACAGAGAGAACAGACTTGTAGTCCTCAAGGGCAGCAGGGAGGAAGTGGGATGGACTGGGATTTGGGGGTTAGTAGATGCAAACTACTACATTTAGAATGGATAAACAAAAAGGTCCTAGTATACAGCACAGGGAACTATAGACAATCTCCTGGGACAGAACATGATAGAAAATAGTATTTTAAAAAGAACGTATATACACTTGTGACTGAGTCACTTTGCTGTACAGCAGAAATAGGCATAACATTGTAAATCAACTATACTTTAATAAAAAATAAAATAGTTATTATCAAATAGTGACTCTATTTTCCAATGTTACACAATTTTTAACAAAGGTGTGGCCTTCATGTGCCAGATCCAGGCTTTATTCACAGAAGAAGAATTTGCTAGTTCTTGGGGCCAAATGTGGGATTTTCAGGGCACTCCACTTTTTACTAAAGAATTGGGGGAGGGGATAAAAGCTATGATTTAGGCTTGGTTTCTTGCTACATAGAGAAGAAATGAAAAGGGTTGGAGAGAGAAAAGAAGATAGAATGGGGTCAGAAGTAGTGTCTCTGATTGGCGGAGAGGTGGCTTAAATCCTCAGAAAGGGTGAAGGAAACCAGACAGTTTTGAGGAAATGTCAGCAGAATTCTATGCTCTTCATCCCGCCCGAAACCCTGGGGCTGGGCACCCTGGCGATGCTTCACCACCTTTGGGTGGTCACAACAAGGCAGGCGTAGTGGTGTGTGGAAGAAGAAGACAGAGAGAGTGCCTGGCATAGACCCTCCTAGCCTCTGGCACCCACAGGACATAGAGGAGCCTACACAATTCCCCCAGCACTCTTTGAGAGGGACAAGGTAGTTATCTAGTAGTGAAGAGTTAGCTGGCCCACCAGGGATCCAGGGGGACAGAGGGGGCAGGACCTGTAGCAGAGACAATACGCACCAGTCTCAGAGAATCAGCAGAGCCAGTGAGAGCTGAAGGGGAAGTGAGGTCAGCCAAGTGCCCTGGGGGCGATAACCACAACCTTGTTCCTGGCAGGGTAAGCTGACCATGTGAGCACCAGGCACAGACAATGCACAGCGGCTTGAACCCAATGACCCATCAGCCAAAGACTACAAGAGGCTAGTGAGTGCACACAGTCTTCCACGAGCCCAGAGAAGCCCTCCCAACCCCCACTGACACCCAGGGGGGAGACCAGGAGGAAGAGCAGCAGAAAATGGCCATGGCATTTGAATTTTCACATTATCTGAATGAAAACAATAAGTATGAACAAGCTGAGTCCACCTAAAAGCAAACTAGGCAAGTTCTATTTCTTCACATCCAGGTCATTCGGCCAAAACGTGATGACATGAATGGCAAAGAAAAAGGTGAACATGGTGACCATTTGTCCCTGGCTTTTGATCCTAAGGCACTTGTGCCCTTACTGTGAGGGAAAAAGAGGGATCCACTGGGTGTCACTGCCTGCACTGGGAATCAGTGTGTCAGGAGATGGCTCCTGACTGTCAACCGCACTGTTTGAAGTTGTCCCCGCATATGTGATAATGAATGTTTTCGTTTGTATGTTCTTTTCGAAATGAACCATTTAGAAAGGCACAGGAGTGGAATCAATTAAGTGCTAAGAACGCAGTCATTACCTATGTTGGCACCTTCCTCTGGCAACCGTGCTACTCGTTGCCGCTCATCATTTCCCAATTAGTAACATTTCTCTTGGCTCTGGTCTCCCGGCCCCTCCTCCTCACTCACCCGCTGACGCTCACCTGCTTGGACACCTTGGCCCAGGTTTTCTTCAGCCGGTAGATGGCACTTCGGTTCAAGGCTGAGGTGATCTCCAGCACGCCGTTGTAGTTGTGCAGACACCGGCAGATGTCTGCCACAGCCACCCACTTCTCGATTGCGTTGGCTCGGGAGCTGACATCGGCGTAATTCATGATCTGGGAGGCCACCAGGTTACTCATCTGAGACAACGGAAAAGCCAAGAGAGGCCGGCTAAGAGCCAAAGTAACTCATGCAGGCCAAACACCTGGATTACCGACAGAAATGTCAGGAAAGCAGGTGTCAGGGGACGCGGGTGGAGATCACGGTCCTTTAGACACGGACTTTCTGAAAAGACTAAAGTCTGTAATAATAACCAGAACACACTAAGGGACACCTGCCCATCCTCAGAGTGAAGGGAAGCACTGCTGGGAATCAGCTGGTTGGGGGCAGAGGTGATTTTGGTAATTGGTAATTTTGATGAAGGTGGTATTTCCAATAATTCTTGAGGGAGTGGAATAGAATGAGCTAACCCCTGAGGAACTGAGGAATGGCAACCACTGCAGGTCAGGGGTTTACTTCTTGGGGTCCCTCCCCAAGTTCCCCGGGTTCCCACTGTGTGGGGATATGTACCCTAGGAAGCCTCAGTCATCACAGAGAAAGACAGCGCATTCACCCCCCATCAAATCAAACCAACCTACCCACTCTCAAACCAGAAACACTTGGGTACAGGGGAAGAGAGAACATTTTTATCTTTTAATCTTGCTAAATGTTTTCACCAGCCCATAAAGGGACCTAGAGTTTCAAGGCTAAGTACTGTAATTCTATTAGTTAAAGCCAAGAGAAAAAGAAGCAGCTTAAGAAGCCCAACACTTAGAATATGGAAAGGAAAAGAATAAAATAAGATTACTAACAAAGGCAATACAAGGTCCCTAATCTTATACCCACACACTATATCTGATGGATAGACCCATTCTTAGATAATTCCGTAGATATTTCAGATCTCACAGGGCCTCAGAATTATCATTGTGTGTATTTATTAAAGAAACTACTTTGGGGAGTTCCCACTGTGATCAGCAGGTTAAGGACCCAATGTTATCTCTGTAAGGAATCAGGTTCAATCCCTGGCCTCGATCATTGGGTTAAGGATCCAGTGTTGCCATGAGCTATTGTAAAGGTCACAGATGTGGCTCCGATCTGGCATTGCCGTGAGCTGTGGCATAGGTCACAGATGTGGCTTGGATCCGATGTTGCCATAATGGGGGGTAGGCCAACAGAGCAGCTCCCATTCAACCCCTAGCCCGGGAACTTCCATATGCCACAGGTGCAGCCATAAAAAGAAAAAAAAATATTTTAGGAGTTCCCTGGTGGCCTAGCAGTTAAGGATCCAGCATTGTCACTGCTGTGGCTCAGGTCACTGCTGCGATATAGACTCAGTCCCTGGCCCTGGAACTTCTGCATGCCAGGGGTGTAGCCAAGAAAACAAAAAACAAAAACAAACCAAAAAAAAAAAAAAGCAATTATTTTGTACTGAGCTCCTAGTAAGGACCAGGCATTTTGGGGGTTGTAGGAAGAGGAAAAATCAAATAAATAAACCAGTTTCCCTGGCCTCAAGGTACAGAGCCAGGTTAGACGGGAAGGTAGGAGAAACAGACAGAAACAAATATCACACGGTGAAACACAAAGCTAAGGCTGCATGGAGGGGGAGCTTGAGAAACAGAGGCAGCCTGGGGCAGGCAGCTTCTGGAAAGAGGTCCTACCTGCACCGAACCCTAAAGGATGCACGGGAGCCAGCCTTGTATCCAAGTAGAAGAGCATTTGCAAAGGGACAGAGGCAGAAGGCATGGTGGCATGGTGGCATGTTGGCATGGTGGATGTGGTGGTCTGAGGAGTACAGGGGACAGTGAGAGACAGGTAAATGGGGCTCCTGGAGATCAGCTTGAGCAGTTAGGGATGCACCAGGAAGGGGAAGCCACTGGCAAAATTTTGTCAAAGGAAGGGACACAATTGGATGGGCCTTTGAGAGAAGTTATTCCCGTGGCACCACGTGAAGAATGGGTTGGGTGGCAGCGAGACGGCGTTGGGGAGAGTGAGGTGGGAGCTCTCAGAGAAGAGGCTAATTAAGGTTATGGTGGTGGGAAAGGAAGGAAAAGAAGAGTCTGAAACATATATAGATTTAGGGTTCACTAATATGTGGGGGAGGTAAGGAGGGTGGGGAGGGAGAAGGAGTCGAAGACTGAGCTCTAGATTCTGGGCTTGATTGAGTGAGTGGATGGTGAGGCCATTGCCCAAGACTGAGAAAAGAGAATAAGATGAAGAAGCAGGGTTGGCAGGCCTGAGGGCGGTTGATGAGTTCCATTTGCAATCTCGACACAGTGCAAGTGGCCATCCAAGTAAAGGTATGTGGGTCCAGTGCCTGGGATTGAACCTCTGATTTAAGTGTCCATTACATCCCAATTGTATACATAGCACAAGCAAAAAAAATGGCTTACTGTCCACAGCAGGGGCTCTGCTTCTCAGAGAGTGGCCTACGTGAGTCACGCGTTCTCTCATTTAGGATGCAATGGCATTGATGCTCATCCTGTGATAACAGCTATCCTGCACAAGGCGCTGTCTTGGGAATCTACACTGGTGTTTTATTTTGTTTTTTGCTTTTTTAGGGCCGCATGGGCAGCATGTGGAAGTACCCAGGCGCATGGTTGAATTGGAGCTATAGCCACTGGCCTAGGGGTCCAATCAGAACTGCAGCTGCAGGCCTGCACCACGGCCACAGCAACGCCAGGTCCGAACAGTGTCTGCAACCTACACCACAGCTCACAGCAACACCAGATCCTCAACCCATTAAGCGAGGCCGTGGATCGAACCCACATCCTCGTGGATACTAGTCGGATTCATTACCGCTGACCCACAAAGGGAATTCCCGTTGTTTCGTATTTTGATATCGGATGATGATAATTTACCTATAGGTTTCCAGGTAGTCTTTTAAAAAATTATCATTATTCCTTTTATAGTAGTTTAGCAGAACTGAAAAAGGAGTCTTCCTTTGCCTGGAGAGACCTGAAGACACTCCAGCATCTATGGTTCCACCACAAGACTAAGACCATTAAAATGGCATCAACTGGGAGTTGGAGGGTAGAAAAGCAACTCCATCCTTACAGATGGAGGAAAGCTGGTCACCACTCCACACAGCCACAGCCATACTCTCATTATCCTCAAAGAGATCCCTTCCGACCCTGGAGTATATTTCTACTAAATGTTCAGCAACGAGGAGGGGGAATTGTACCAATCCGGCCTTACCAACACCAGTACCACCAGGGGCCGGTAACACTTGTGCCCTTGGAACTCGTCAATCTATGTCCATGAAGTAATGATGATCATGATAAAAACAGCAGCAGCTACCTGCGTATAACTGAGCACGTACCAGAATCTGTGTACCATCAAAAGTGAACCTCTTCCATCTGGAAGGTAACTGGAAGTTTATTACATCACTATGAATTCTTAGAGGAGATACAAGCCTTTAAAAAAAAAAATTCCTTCAATTTTTGCTTAAAAAGTGGGTGGCAGACTTCCTTTAATGTAGAGGTGGAGGGGAGTTCCCATCATAGCTCAGTGGTTAACGAATCTGACTAGGAACCACGAGGTTGCAGGTTCGATCCCTGGCCTTGCTCAGTGGTTAAGGATCCTGCGTTGCCGTGAGCTGTGGTGTAGCTTGCACACGTGGCTCGGATCCTGTGTTGCTGTGGCTCTGATGTAGGCCAGTGGCTACAGCTCCGATTAGACCCCTAGCCTGGGAACCTCCATAAGCCGCGGGAGCGGCTCAAGAAATGGCAAAAGACAAAAAATAAAATAAAATAAAATAATTTAGAGGTGGAGTGGGAAGACCTTGGGACTCATGTTCCTGTAAGATGCCTGCCCAAGGTTTTCCTTTAATGCTTTTACTCACATCATTGAAGTGCTGGCTGGTTTTCATAATGTAAGGTGTTCTTTCATTTTTATCCAGCTTCATCCACCCCTGCCCAAGGAATTCTCTGCAAGTTCAAAAAAAAAAAAAAAACAAAACAAAAAAACACAAAATCAACTGAGTTTTTTTAAGGGTGTCTAGGATCCTGAAAAATTACTGTGAGTATTAGATACATAAAGCTTGACACTGCCTAATTCCCGCTGCTCCTGATCAGCACAAATGACTTGTAGCTCCATCCTAACATTTTACCCCTTGATGGCAAAAACAAAACGGTTTTTCAGTTTTCTGCTTTCTCTTATAAATGTTTGGAACTCTGTCCCTATTAGAAAAGCTTCTCTGAAATTAGAAAACAATGACAAGAGGAATAAAGAGGTTAAGTCCTAGCTCAGAAACCAAAACCATTTTCCCTGGATCAGCTGTTAAAAAATTCTTAAGCCTTAGCCCAAGGCTTGAAAAATCCATCACTACCAAAAATGTTAATCAAGAACAGCCTGTTTTGCTCCACTGTGCTCTTTCTCCAGGAGAATGTCAATTCCACGGGCAGGAACTTTCCTTTGTTCTCCCCAGAGCCCACACGTGGTAAGGGCTCAATGACCAAACGCCCTTGTTAGCACTTTACAGCCGGTTCACATGATGACCGCAGTGACAGTGGTGGGAACTCAGCCTGGTAGCAGGTCTATCTTCCAAATAACAGCTCTGCTCCTTCATTTCACTCATGAGTGGGTGACCAGATCACAGCAAGCAAGGGACAAGCCAGCTAGAGCACACAGGAGTTATTTTGTCGAGGCATTACCAAAACTAACTTAAGATGAAATTGCTCTGACATATTCTTTTTTTTTTTTTTTTTTTTTTTTTTTGGTCTTTTGTCTTTATTTAGGGCCGCACCCACGGCATATGGAGATTCCCACACTAGGGGTCCAATCGGAGCTGTAGCCACAGCCACAACAACACAGGATCCGAGCCGCGTCTGTGACCTATACCACCACTCACGGCAATGCTGGATCCTTAACCCACTGAGCAAGGCCAGGGATCGAACCCACAGCCTCATGGTTCCTAGTTGGATTCGTCTCTACTACACCACGACAGGAACTCCGCTCTGACATTCTTATCCCAGAAATGTTGACCGGGTCCCTGTGGAAGGCTCCTTGTCCCATGATGTGGGTGGTGCTGTCCTCATCCCGCAAGGCTGTCGGACATAAAGGTGCGCTAATTCCACAGCTGAAAATAACTGGGACATGTTCCCATCGGCCCAGAGGGGACAAGGAGGAGAGGTGAGAAGGGTTCCAGGAAGGGACCGCACCAAGGGCAACCACATGGGTCCGGGCTTTGCTCTTTCTCTTCCTCCACAGAGGTTACCCTCTCCTCCCTCCCGAATCCTCACTGCACTGGAGGGTTGTCAGGAGGTGGGGGGAAGAGGTAGGTAGGATCTGGGGCTCCTAAGTCAAGTCATCAAACAATCCCTGGGTTCATGTGTACAGCCAAGGGGGTCACATTCCTTTTTTTTTCCCCATGTTCATGGATAGGTCCAGGAGTGCTGAAAGGGGAGGAGGAGGGAAATAAGATAAAGTGCAGAAGAGAAAAGCTTGAAGGAGCATCTTCTGGCCCTGTCTCTTACACCGCCAGCATAGCTATAGCTCTAACCATCACCTTGCCACGCTTGTCCCTCCATCATCACGGATTTCCTCCTTTCTTCATGGGACGTGGACTCACTCACGCCTCTTGCCCAGCCCCTCCCTCAACTTCCATTTAGCTATTAATTCACGGAGGACTTGTGGCAATACCTGGGATTTGTCCAAACAAAGGCATTGCGTGTGAAGCTGCTGATTATGACAGCTTGTGGGGGTGGGGAGGAACTTAAGGGAGCATCCTTTACTCTATGCATGAGGACGCAGGTTCGATCCCTGGCCTCGCTCAGTGGGTTAAGGATCAAGCGCTGCCATGAGCTGTGGTGTAGGTCGCTGCTTTGGCTCAGATCCTCTGTTGCTATGGCTGTGGCACAGGTCGGCAACTACAGCTGAGTAATTCGACCCCTGCCTGGGAACCTCCACGTGCTACGGTGTGGCCCTAAAAAGACAAAAGACTAAAATAAAATAAAATAAAACCCCACGCCTCTGCATACATGTCTGCCTGGGAACAATGTCACCCGTCGGGCAGCAGGCCCTGCTGCTGTGAGGTACACTCACTCGTAGGGAATGCTCCTGAAAACGATGTGGTCCAGGAGTGTGATCTGCTCGGCCAACTCCATGGCCGACAGGGTCTCAAAGCACTCGGCCTTCGGACAGTCCGTCTGCAAGAGAGGAGGGCAGGGCGTGAAATACACCTGGAAGCGAGGTGCCCGTCAGCTCCCTGTAGCAGTGGGAGTACAACGTCCATCCTAGATCCCAGCCATGAAGCAAACAGCAGGACACTCAGAAATACCAGCCGACATTCATATTATGGACCAAGTGCTAAGCCCCAAGCCAGTTCCTGTCCATCTCACACAGTTTTGTCGACAGAATACACAGTCCAGAACCCCATTATCTGTCATGAACACCATGCTCGCCCCTGAGAGAGAAGTGCTGCATGTTAATTGTGCAAGAATAAGACCATGGCTGAACTTACCAATTGAATTATATCCTCTAGTTTTAGGTGGATGTCATCTTGATCATCTTGTGAAAGGGCCCTAAAAAAAAAAAAAAAAAAAAAGGAGTCAGAATATCCTCCATGAAAAGAAAATAGACATCCCAGAAATGAAATGCCTAAATGCAGCTCAGTTTTCTCCTCGATGGAAAGCTGGAAGGTTTGGATCTGCAAGGCTGCAGAGACATGAATTGAAGACAGGGGGTTGAAGAAACAGGAAAACACACGTTAAAGGCACAGAAGGCTCATGGAGAGAGCTGACTTCTAACAAGGAGCCAACCTGTTACATACAAGGTTGTGAATGAAATAGGCGCCCCGCCCCTGCCGCCCCGGAAAGGGGAGTGGAGGGTGAGCTGGTGCTTTTTATTGAGAGGATCCTTGCCGTGAATCCCGGTGCCTTGTGTTGCTCTCAGTCAGGGCTTCTAACTCGGGTCTGAGTGCTCATCCACGCGCCTCCAGTCCCTACCCTGGCCCTTTTCTGCTGATGTTGTGGCAAGAAGATGCAAGGCTGCCGCCTCCCTACCCAGGTAGACCAGAAGCTCAGGGGGGTTCCAAGGTAGCAAGAGTTGGAGCAACTGGAGGTAGAAGCCAGCAGGTAAACACGTCCCCTTGGCTTCCCAGAAGGACTTTCCTGAGACACAATTGGTCCCACATCCCCACACCCAGTGTTACTCAGTTCTCAACAAATATATTTCTTTTAATCGGTGACAAATGAATAAATAAATCCATAAGTTAAGGTGGGAGCTGGTTTCAGAGCAAGAGTCGTACTTCATGTCCAACAGAAGTTCAGAGTCCGGGAGACTTAGCCTGATTATATAATTTGCCATCTGGACTAAGCATTTTAAGTTTCCTAAAATGAAATCAAATCACATACTAAAAGGATTAAAATATTTAAAGTGTCCAACCCCATAGCCTGTCTGCTGGAGGACACTGTTTTGTTTGTGTGTGTGTTTGTTTTTGTTTTTGGCTGCCCCACGGCATATGGAGTTCCCCGGCCAGGGATCTGATGCTTAACCTACTGTGCCCAGCCAGAGATGGAACCTGCATCCCAGCACTCCCAAAGTGCCACTGATCCCATTGTGCCATAGCGGGAACTGCTAGAGGACGCTAGTTTTAAAAAGCAATAATAACGTGAGATTCTGTGTGTTCTAAATTGATTACAGCTAAACTATCACCCTCAAAAATACAAAATCAACCGAATTGGGTAACTATATGCCCACTTCATGCCGGGCATGTACTAACTGCCTGACACACGGTCTCTCCTGAATTGTAAAAAGTCCCTTTAAAGTAAGCGTTATTATCTTCATTTTATAGAGGAGGGAGAAAAGCTCCAAAAAATGGACTAAATTGCCCAGGGTTCAGTCCAGTTGTGCTTTGCTGCTGCTTTTGCTCGTCTTAAGCAGGCTCATGAAAGGCACCTGTTCAAGGGTCCGGCATTGAACACACACCAAAAAAAAAAAAAAAAAAAGTCAATTCCCTTTCCTCTAGTTTCCTTCTTTCTAACAAGAACTCTCGGCTGCTTACCAGGGAGCAGAGTCCTTCTAGATTACAGGAGTGGCAGCCCTCTTGTCTGCAATTAGCCATTTCATTCGTGAGTAGAAAAAGTCATCACACGGTAAAGGGCAGGTTAAGGTGAAGAAAAAAAATAAGTCAGTGCAACTCTTTCTCCAAAGACCATTACATCACACTTAAAGGCTACATGGGGGAAAAGTGGCTCTTTCCCAAAGTGCATGTCATTCTTTCTATTGCAGTCGAGGTTCTTGGAGGGAGATCAGTGGCCATATAACGACGTGTACCCGTGGAAAAAGTCTTGTTTATGAGGCTGGGCAATATTCTTCCCTTGGAAAGAAATGGTCCAGAAGTTATTTAGCTTCTATTCAAATGTTCCCTTTCTCAAGGATCTTACCCTAATGTTCCAAAATACGTCTGGTCCCAGTAAGTTACCTAACATTTCTCTCTTCAAAAGAATCTACTCTATAAATGAAAAAACTGTTCTCTATTTTTTTAAAAAAAAGTCCCCTTAGAACACAACGTCTTAACTCTAGATTACCACTAAAAAATGTCTAAGGATCTATAAACCTTTTTGAAATGATATGCAAATATGCATGTATTCCTATGTTCATGTGCCACATATAAACATCCACATGAGAGCACCTTAGCCTGACAAAGTTGCACAGAAGCACAATCAACTGGATTACCTTTGAATCTGGTAAACTAATTTGATTAAACCAAGTAAAACTTTTACCTCAGCCTGTTCATTTTTTTTATAACTATAGTTTATTGTCCAACATATCCCTGATACTTCTGTTTACTTCTTTTTTTATAATGATTTTTATTTTTTTCCATTATAGCTGGTTTACAGTGTTCTATCAATTTTCTACTGTACAGCATGGAGACCCAGGTACACATACTTGTATACATTCTTTTTTCTCACATTATCAGGCTCCATCATAAGTGACTAGACATAGCTCCCAGTGCTACACAGCAGCATTTCATTGCTAATCCATTCCAAAGGCAATAGTCTGCATCTAATAACCCCAAGCACACAATGGAATACTACTCAGCCATAAAAAAGAATAACATAATGCCATTTGCAGCAACATGGATGGAACTAGAGACTCTCATACTGAGTGAAGTAAGTCAGAAAGAGAAAGACAAATACCATATGATATCACTGCTATCTGGAATCTACTACATGGCACAAATGAACCTTTCCACAGAAAAGAAAATCATGGACTTGGAGAATAGACTTGTGGTTGCCAAGGGGTCTGTTCATTTGAATAGCTGGTTTGTTGTGCGAAGCAATTTGAATGAAGTAGAGTTCTTAAAAAAAAAAAAAGTCTGCTGCTGCTGCTGTTGCTTCGGGCTGTGTGGGTTTGTGGGTCTCCTTTCCATGTCCTGAACCCATTCCAGCTGACCATCCAAGAAGGCAACCACTGTTTCCTTTCATTCTGTGGCATGTTGGTTGTCTACTGGGTCACTATGCTGAACAGCAGAAATGGACACAACACTGTAAATCCACTATACGCTAATTAAACAAAACAAAAAACAAAAAAATCAACAGAAAACCAAATACACTGCATAGATTCAGAAGCCAGCTAGTCAGACAACATGGGAGGGGGTGGTATTTTAGGAATATGAAAGTTTTGAGGAGACGTTTTATTGACAAACAGGGTCACAAACTACCTATGCCAATTAAGCTTTCTCATCATAAAGCAACCCCTGTGAGGCTGTGAGGTGGGGATGACTCAGCATAGAAAGCTTTCCCTTCACTGTTTTCATGTAATATATGTTCAAATACACATTTCATGTTTATATCTCTTACCTGACCTGAATGCATATAAATCTTTAATGTCAGGGGCTTTTGTTTTTTTCTTGGCCATGCCCGAAGCACATGCACATCCCCAGGACAGAGACTGAACCTGTGCCACAGGAGTGACAATGCTAGATCTTTAAGCCCCTGTACCACAAGGGAACTCTCAGGGCTTATTTATTTATTTAATTTTAATCTCTCACAATCCTAACTTGTATTCTCCAAGAAGAATGTTCAGAAATGTTCCCTACAGATGTGAAGGCCTCTCTAACTCTGGTCCAGGTCCAATATAAGATGAACTTACTTCTAGTGTTCTGAATACTTATAGAGTTTGATGACTATTCCAGGATCCTACTTTTCCCCCACATCTATCACTCAGTATAATCAGTTTAAAATTTTGTGCATTTATAAGAGAAATGCCAGTTAAGAAACTTCAAGGGAAATGGGATTATCCAAGTTCTATGACCAGAAAATTTCTTCAATTGTAGAAATCACGTAGTCTTTTTTTTTTTTTTTTTTTTTTTTTTTTAAGTAAAGGTGGGAACCGGGTGACTCAAGGTCTAGAAATCATGGAGTCTTAAAAAACAGAGCCAAGAGCAAGCAGCCTCTGTCCTTAAATTGCTCCACACCCTCTGGGCAGCTTGCTTGCTACTGGGATTGGCTGGTTTGGGCCCAGGGCGTGGCCTGCTTTAGGCTCTGCTCCTCTCCACCTTATGAATGGTTTAATCTCTTGTTGCTTCTGGGACCTGCCAGACCACCTCTTCCTCCCCATGGCTTTCCTTCTTCCAGGCTTACTTGAGCCCATTGCTCTGGTACAGTTAAAAAAAAGGGGGAGGGGGCATGGTGCAGATGTCTAGAAATGCATGGAAATGTTTAATACTAAATTCTCCTAGTTACGGCTGAAAATAATTCTCCATTTGTTTTCAAATTAAGAAATGAACTAACATGAAAATATTTTTAATTTTCAGGGTTATTAAATAATTCTTTTGATTTCTGTTTCTCTCTCATATACCCCGTGATTTTTTTTTTCACAAAGAGATTTCATAAATGATAACATTCCTTCCGTTAATGGCTCTCTCTAGGTCCTACTTCCTACTCTACTTTGTAATCACTCTGACATGAGTTTTAAGAACCTAAATTTCATACATATAAGCATGAGCATCTGATATTGAAAATCATTCAAAAATCCTAAAAATTAATGTATTATTTATTCCTCCTATAATCACAATCTCATGTGCCAGGGCCAGGACCTTCAAACACAGTGCAGGTAGAATGAATTACTTGGCAGGCAAAATTTAATCTAATATCACTTGTTTTCTTGCACCAGGGTTTTTTGCACAAATCTGTTCACTGGCTTATTGGGAAGATAAGTTAGTGCCCCAGAGACTCAGCTGACACAAACTAAATTAGTTTTTATTTTTTAATTGAAGTATGGTTGATTTACAATATTGTGTTAGTTTCAGGTCTACAGCACAGTGATTCGGTATTTTTGAAGATTATATTCCATTATAGGTTGTTAAAGTTATTACAATCTCTTTTCTATAGACAAGACAATGAAGCCTAAAGAAAGTTGAGTCTGACTAAGATCTAGCCTGGTTTTATTTGGGCCGTGTCACCTTGACGGCAGAAACTATTTTTCCCAAGAGCTACTGTCAGTGCTTTCTCGTAACAACAATAACAACAATACCTGTAGCAGTGATATGAGTGCTAATTATGATTCAGGCCTTGTGTTAACCTCTTTACACATATTACAACACATAATCTTTACAACACCCCAGTGAGGTAGGTCTTGATAGCCTCACTTCATAAATGAGGCAAATAAGGTTTAGACTGATTAAGAAACTTGACAGCTATCAGTGGCTGAGCCAAGATTTAAACCTGTGACACCTTACATGTTAAATTCTTCGAGGTGTTATGCTCCCAGGCTGTACCATCTACTAAAGTTTCTCCTCTTTATCAGCCTTACATCTCTAATTCTTATTAGAATTAGCACTTATTCAGAAAGAAGAATATGAAGTTCCCATCATGGTTTAGCAGAAACAAATCTCATTAGTATCCATGAGAATGCTGGTTTGATCCCTGGCCTCACTCAGTGAGTTAAGGATCCGGCATTGCCGTGAGCTGTGGTATAGGTCAAAGACAAGGCTTGGATCTGGCGTGGCTGTGGCCGTGGCCAAGGCCGGCAGCTGTAGTTCTGATTTGACCCCTAGCCTAGGAACTTCCATATGCCATGGGTGTGGCCCTAAAAAGACAAAAAAAAAAAAAAAAAAAAAAAAAAGAAGAAGAAGAAGAAGAATGTGTACATCTTAAGCTTGATGAATAATAAAGACCCAGGATTGTAAAGAAGGTTCGTCTGAAGCAGTAGTGTCAGTCAGCTGAGTTCTGAGTTCACCTGCAGGGGCAGGGAGAAAGCCCTCGGGATTGATGGCTAATGTCTGGCATGAGTGTTGTGAGGGGCTGGGCAACATGAGGGCCTCACCCTGGCCAGTCCCAACAGCCTGAGCACCCTCATTTCCCTGCCGGCTATTTGGTCACATATCTCTAGGGACACAGATTTCCAGAACAGAGTTGTTATATATCAGTGTTTTAAACACAAAGAGCAGCATCAACTGTTTACATGGAGAAAAGAGGAACAGCAGTCACTCACGGACATAACCACTCACCCACCGACACCAGGTTTTATCTGCAAATGTATTTATAATTTTAAAATCTGAAAATAACCATAGGAACAGAGGCCCTAAGCTGACCTAGCCCTTTCCATAGGAGGAGAAAGGGAAGAAGGCCCAGTTTCCTAGGGTTGCGCTAAACAAGTACAACAAACTTAAAACAACAGGAATTCATTGTCTTAAAGCTCTAGAGGCTCAAAGTCCAAAATCAAGGTGTCTGCAGGGCCATGCTCCCTCTGAAACCTGTAGAGGAATTCTTCCTTGTCTTTCCCCAACTTTTGGAGGTTTGCCAGCGATGGCATTTCTTGGCTTGCAGCTGCCTCCCTCCAAAGTCTGCGCCATCCTCACCTGGCATTCTCTCTGTATTTCCCTCTATGTCACATGGCCATCTTCTCAAAGGACACCAGTCACACTGGATTAGGTGCCCACCCTACTCCAGTATGATGACCTCGTCCTTACTAATTACATCTGCATGGCCCTATTTCCACATGAGGTCATACGGTGAGGTACTCAAGGTTAGAACCTTGACAAATTTTTGAGGGGGGACACAATCCAACCCATAATAGCCTGTAGTCCAAAGAAGGGTCCAGCTATGGGATCTTGAGCTAATGGGGTAAGAATGACTTATGGGCCAATTGTTAGCAGGCATTGCTGCATCAGGAAGGGTGGACTGAAATAAAATGGACTCTCCATTGAACTAAGTGGACTCTCCTCTAACAAAGAAACAAGAGTCAAGTACAGAAAAAAAGGAAGGATTCTTTCCAGAGGTTGCAAATGAAGAGGGACATAGAAGTCAGAATGGGAAAGGAGCACCAGGCCCTGGCAGATAGGGGCCAGGCTTTGTACCCCAAGCAGAGGCAGACAGACAGCTGTGAGTGAGGTGGACAGCTGCAACTGAAATGTCCACACAGAGACACAGATGGCTCCCTTCTTCACAGAGAGGGCACTAGAAAAAAATCCACCCAGTTCACAAAGCCACAAGAAAGTTTGTGACTTGCTTGGATGCTGGCTGTCACAACAGATACCAGCAGCCTCCTAATGAGACACCCAAAGTTCAAGACTTTGTCCCATGGAAGCATGGGATCCAAATGTACACAACCTACATGATGTGGAAATCCACACCTAAGAAGATGACGGTCAAATTGGTCCAGGACCAGCAAAACAAGCCAAAGAAAACAGCTACTTTGGGGTGGCACATCCACAAGCGAGATACATGAGTGTCCCATAGAATTGCCACCCACCCAGCCCATAATGTAAGCTTTCCATAAACAGTTAGAACCACGTGAGGAAGAAACAATTCTGGGATGCCTGCTGGGCTGGGCCTGCAGGGGAGGGTCCTCAAGGCATCTGGTTCTACAGTAAACCCTGTCTGCCACTCAAACAGGAGTGACTGAACTCTACACCAGTTATGTTGCCTGGTCGGAAATCTCCCCAAGGCCACTTTACCAGTGAGGACAGAGCTCCTGCCAACCCCGGGAGTCTAAGCTACTCCTTCTGGTTGGCAGGACCTTCTTTTCTTTTTCTTTTTCTTTCTTTTGGCTTTTTTGCCTTTTCGAGGGCCGCTCCCTCGGCATATGGAGGTTCCCAGGCTAGGGGTCTAATCGGAGCTGTAGCTGCCAAGCCTATGCCAGAGCCACAGCAACTCGGGATCCGAGCTGCATCTGCAACCTACACCACAGCTCATGGCAACGCCGGATCCTTAACCCACCGAGCGAGGCCAGGGATCGAACCTGCAACCTCATTGTTCCTAGTTAGGTTCATTAACTACTGCCACGACGGGAACTCCAGGACCTTCTTTTCTATGAACACAGCACAAACCAAACAGCACAGTTAAGAAGCACCTGCAACTGCCCTTACCTCAGGATATTCGCCGTGGCTTTCCTTTCTTGGGGAAGAAGGTCTGGGTCTCGCAAAACTTCTTCAAGCAAATTTAGGACATTCATCTTTAGTTCGTTGTTGAGTTCAAAATCCTGGAAAGTAAAATGGATCCTTTTATATTTATTTTGGGGTTTTTTTTTGGGGGGGCACACCCATGGCATACAGAAGTTCCCAGGCTAGGGGTCAAATCAGACCTGCAGCTGCCAATCTACACCACAGCCACAGCCACATGGGATCCTTAACCCAGTGATCGAGGCCAGGGATTGACCCTGTGTTCTTATGGGTACTAGTCGGGTTGGTGACTGCTGAGCCACAGTGGGAACTCCTAAAGGGATCTTTTAAAATTTTGGTTTTGAAGGGTGTGGCTCCGTGACACAGAATACCACTCTTCACAATAAATTCTCTAGATGCTCTGTATGGAAATTAAAATGTATGCACTCTCCCTTAGAGATCCTGACCTAATTGGCTGGGGATGGGGCCCTGCTGACAGGCTCCTGGAAGGGCAGGAATTCCTTAAAGAAATAGGTTTCCCTTAGCCTGGAACACTGTGCTTCCTCCACAGGTTTATTTCTATTCATCCTCCAGCTCTAGGGGGTGATGATATATTTCCTCTATATCTACTTTTTCTTTCTCAACCAAGTCTCCTTCCTTGGTTGACCCAAGGGGACAAAGAGTTTTTCCTTGGCGCCCTCATCCTAACTGATTGTCCTGTAAGGGCCGATTTAATTGTCTGGTCTCCCATGGGATCATGAGAAAGATCAGTAACTGGGGCAAAGCAATAGATCAAGAAAAGACTTGCTGCAAGGATAAAAGCTGTCATTTGGGCAGTGACGTGAATAAAAAAACTTTAGTACAGATAAGCTAAAGGGTAAGTGACCCCCACACACCCACACACCAAATGGGCTGTATCAAGCAAACACAGGCGTAGGACCGAGGGGGCACCCACTGGACAAAGCTGGGACAAGGTGAGCATCAAAATGAATAAGGAGAGGGAGTTCCTGTCATGGTGCAGCAGAAACGAATCCGACTAGGAACCGTGAGGTTGTGGGTTCGATCCCTGGCCTCACTCAGTGGGTTAAGGATCCGGCTTTGCCATGAGCTGCAATGTTGGTCACAGACACGGCTCGGATCTGGTGCTGCTGTGGCTGTGGCGCAGGCCAGCAGCAACAGCTTTGATTAGACCCCTGGCCTGGGAACCTCCATATGCCGTGAGTGCAGCCCTAAAAAGACAAAAAGACGAAAAAAAAAAAAAAATGAACAAGGAGAGTAATATGTATTAACCTAGTGAACTGAAACAACCTGCAGGTCCCTATTGATGCCCACAAACAAATACATAAATAGATAAACACACGAAGAGAGGAAAACAGAAAACTACCCTTCACAGTGGACTTGTAATAAATGCAAAGGAATGAAAGAGTTAGGAAATCACCATTTTTGACAAAAGCAGTAATAAGTGATTAGAAAAGGTCATGGGATACTGAAATATATGGGGAACAGAATTAAGAGAGTCGGAGCCCTCACCCCCTTGACACACACCACTATTACAGACTATTTATTAATCACGAAGGGAGACTCTGACAGATGCCACCTTAGCCAAGAGATCAGAGATGTCATCACCAGTAACGGAGCAAACCAACATCATGGATCCCTGAATGTAACGCTCCGGGAAGAAGCATCCCTTAGGATTTTTGCCCCAAATGCATAATCCCGCACTTGCATTGAGAGGAAGCACTGGTCTACAGGCTCTAAAAATGTTAATGTCATCGGATACGAAGAGAAACTGAGAAAGGGCTCCAGTTTAAAGGACACCAAAGAGACCACAGCTAAATGCAGCAGATGAGCCTGGATTAGATCGAGATCAAGGGGGAAATGCTATACAGGGCATTACCAGGACAATGGGCAAAAAGAGAGTCAGAACTATGTACAGTCGAGAGCATTCTATTCATGTTACTTGTCCTGAATTTGGTCATTTTGCCAGAGCTACTTAAGAGCAGGTCTGTGCTCTTGTTGGGGGAGGGGAGGAAAGAGAGAGAACGTGAGAGAGGAAGGGAGAGGGAAGAAGAACACGCACGTGTGGTCAACACACTAACCAAGAGCGACTCCAGAGGTGTATCAGTGCACCTGGCTTTATTCTGGCATTTTCTCTCGATTTGAAATTTCTCCAAAGTAAAAAATAAGTAAAAAAGGTAAGGCTGTAGTGCTTTCACACTCCTTTCTTACATGCATTCTCATAAAACACTGACAGCACGTGGGCAGCATCCTGGGATTGCCAGGTGTCCAGAGATGCCTTCCGGGATCTGATTCTGAAAGGCTGTCTTTGTACGTGCAGGCCTGGGGGTTTACTTTCGCTCCCACATAAATTACTTGTTATAACTACAGTTTAACTTAGGGAAAGTAATTTTGAAGCACTCACATTCTGAATTCTTTTCAAAGACGAAAGAGAATATTGCTAAGTGCAACCGATCCGATCCAAAGAAAACAGCATACTTTTGTGCTGTTTAGCAAATTAGGGGCAGAAAGTCCATCATTTCACAGAGTGTAGTTAAAGCAAAAGTCTAATTTATTTTGAATGGCATTAGTGTGGGCCCCTATTTGGTGGAGAACAGTGTTCATTTTTCTCAACATCTCACTTGCACTGTTGGCAGTCAGTACCCTTTCTTCAGGAACAGGAGTCACTGGTGTCTGGGGCAACACCTTCAGAGGATAAGTTTTCCCAAAATTTCACCTGTTTATTTTCCAAGAGCTTCTTGGCCACTGATTTTTCTTTCTAAATACATGCAAACAGAAGACAGTAACATCCTGCAGCTGTTTTTTTTCCCCCCCTTTGTCCCACCCCCTCCCCCACTTCAAAGGGAAAGGAAATGATGTTTGTAAACGGTTAATGGTCTCGCCTACTTCTGTCTTCACGCACTACCAGAGGATTTCTCAGGCACTAGGAGTCTGTGCTTAATGAATGTTTGATATTTATTAGTGAGATGACTGAGTCCTCCTGTGGCTATGTTGAGTCTCTAATGATATAAATAATCAGATTATCATAAATGGATTAGTGTGAAGGACATCGAGCCGGTGTTTGGACCTTGCTGGGGGCTAATTGGTGGTTTAATCAACAAGCATCCTTGAGCACCTACTGGGCCCCCATCCTGGGTGCAACAGAGGGAACACTTCTGAGATCCCAGGAAGGCAAAGTGAGTGAAAGGTCTTGCTGAGGAAAACAGAATGTAATGTTATTACTCTGAGCTCTGGGAAGACTAGCCTGAGAGAGACCTTCGGAAACTTGGTGAAATCTGCCCAGACACTTTGTGTTTTTTTCGTTTTTTGTTTTTTGTCTTTTTGCCTTTTCTAGGGCCACTCCTTCGGGACATGGAGGTTCCCAGGCTAGGGGTCGAATCAGAGCTGTAACTACCGACCTATGCCAAAGCCACAGCAACGCAGGATCTGAGCCACTTCTGCAACCTACACCACAGCTCATGGCAACGCCAGATCCTTAACCCACTGAGCAAGGGCAGGGATCAAACCCGCAACCTCATGGTTCCTAGTTGGATTTGCTAACTACTACGCCACAACGGGAACTTCCATGCCCAGATACTCTTTGAATCATGATGGTTATAGGTGAATATTCGATTGCTGAGGATGTAGCAAATAGAAAGCAGATTATCTAATGATGGCTGAGTATGAAATGTAAGAATTCTCACTCATAGTTTTCCTTTACACTTGCACAGGGTTTTTATCACATTCAAAGTGATCTCCTGTATATGATTTCAGCCCACCCAGGGGCAGGCAAGGCAGGAATCAAAATTCTGTTTCACACTGGGGCCACTGAAGCTGAAGAGAGGTGGTCATACCAGGGGGCTGAGATGCAGAATGGAAGGACATGGCTGTAGCAAAACAAGAACACAGATCTTCCATCTGGCTTCCTCCTGTGTGTCTCAAACTGTCACATGCAAACAAGAATCATCAGATTCGCGTGCAGCAGGTCTGGAACGGGGGCTGAGATTCTAATTTTCAAACAAGGTCTGCAGTGACGCTGGTCACACTTTCAGCAGCAAAACTTTTCCATGAAAAAACATCATGGGAGTTTCTGGTGTGGAGCAGTAGGTTAAGGATCTGGAATTGTCTCTGCAGCAGCTCCGGTTGCTGCTGAGAAGGGGCTTCAACCTCTTGTGCAGTGGGTTAACCATCCTGATTGCTGCAGCTGTGGTGTAGGTTAGGTCACAGCTGCAGCTAGGATTCAATCCCTGGCCCAGGAACTTCTATATGTGCTGTGGTGGACCCCCCCCCCCCAAAAAAAAAGAGTCAAATAAAAGAATAACTCTTCAAAAACTGACCAAAAAATTCTAAATTCTCTCCTCTGATGTACTGCCTAGGACATAAAGTTTTCTTTTTTTTGACCAGTGCTTATAAAATGCAAAACTGGACATACAAAAAGCTCTGTTAAAATCATAGACACTTCTACTTAATAAAAAGAAATCTGGAACAGCTAAAAGGTACTTGCCCTATTTAAACCCAGACGTAGATTATTCATGATAAGTGTGCCTGACAACCATTTTGTAATTATCGAAAATCTCATTTTTGGTGACATTTCCCCAGGTCCTGGGTCGTGGAGGGACACGGTTTCTTCCCACAGTCAGCAACCGGGGCTCCCACAAGGTGGCGCTCCTGGGTCGTCTGGCTCCACGGGAGTCAGCAGCGCCTTTCCTGGACCAGCAGGCGGGTGGAGAGCAAGCAGAACCAGAGTGGGATGCTTCCTGGGATGATGAACAAACCTCGCAGCACTCAAGAGGGCCTGCGGTTAGCATAGTAACGGCTATGTGGGTTGGTTTTCGTTTTCATGAAACGGGGCTCAGAAGGTTAAAGATGAGAAAAGAAACCACCCTGCTTTCAAAGGCAGAGAGCCCAGAAAATGTGCGACTCGTACATTGCAGTCTCTAAAAGGAAATTATAGCTCTTGTTCTTTGAACAATTACTGAGCCCCTCCATAGTGAGGGCTCTGGGTGATGGGACACAGCAACCAACAGAAGTCTGGGTGGATGGAGGAGACACTAGCCAATGAAAGCCACGGAGACCAGGGCTTGGGGCTGGAGGGGGGGGCGGTGTGGAATCTAAAAGCGGGAGAGCCTAGTGGTGCAGGACTGAGTCTTTAAAAAGGGTCCAGGCCTGGAAATGCAGGTTTGGGGACCCCCTGCAAAGAGATGACAGCTCAAGCACAGTGCCAAAGAGCAGAATGTGGTACACAGCAAAAGCTTAGGAACAAGAAGTTATCAATTGATGATGCTAGAATCCTCCTGGAGAAATAAGCTATTGGAACATAAGAATATTTTACGAAGACTTGTAGACTCTACTCAAACACATTCAAGAATGATTAGGAGAGTCAGTATTTTCTCTACGTCAGTGAACAATTCCTGAGGTACTTATCATGACTGAGACTTAGAATTTGCCACATGCTAGATGATATTTCAACCACCCTATTACCTAATTCAACCCTCAGTAGCAACATAGGTACAATCATTATTATCCTTATGTTACATACGAGGAAATCAAAGTTCAGAGAATCGAAGTATCTTGTCCAAAGTTGCATAGGTAGCAAGTGGCAGACCCAGGACTCAAACCTGTGCAGTGTCAGCGAAAGCCTGAGTCTTTAACTTTAGCTACACTGTAAGGACTCTCCAGAAAAAGCGGTTATCAGTGAGTGAGCACTGGTGGCTTGGGCTGAAAGACACATCCAAACCATAACTGGTTACCATACTGAGTCTGGAACTAACAGTGTTTGAGATGCAGATATCGAGACTCAGTTTGGATAAATAAGATAGACCACACAATGCCCCAAAAAATCATCTGTGAGGCAATAAATCAGATTTTCTGGCACTTTAAGATAAATCCTTGTTTAGGCATCTTGGAAATGAAATTCATTCCTTCAGGAGAGCAGGATATTATAATATACTACATATGGCCAAGGGAATGCTAGGACATTGGGATAATCTGATTCCATGAACACAGTTTGAGGGTAAAGAGAATTACAAGAGTAATTTTCTCACTGTAACCAGTACAGTGTATTCCTAACAGAGGCCAGAGTTTTTAAAAAGGAAAGTGGAAATACTGCAGAATGGAATAAAATCCCATAAATAATTTTAAAACCTGGTTCAAAGGGCTCATAAAGAAGTGGCTTAGGATGCGCTTAGACTCAAAAATAAGAGCCTAGAGTTGGACTTAGTGATTTTCAAGAAAAATGAAAAGCAGGCTTCTATTTCCTGCTTTCTTTGGCTACAGAAGGTGAAAATTTTGTCATGGTATAGATTTACGTTAGATCTGGGCCATTTTGTCAAATGGGAAACTGAAGCAAAGATGTGGGCTGATCTTCCCAAATCTATGCACACTGACCTCAGATTCCCCATTTTAACAACTAAGGATAACGAGCCTCTAATCCAGTGTGGTTTTCAGCTCTTTGGGGGAGGGGAACCTTTATTTAGAACTTTAATATTGAAACCTGATCCTGGGAAGATGTGCTGGCTAAAAGCTGGTATGGGGGACCCTGCATAGCACCCACTCGGTCTGGTCTACTGGCCACCACCCTGCTCTGCCTGCTTCTGACCACCTCTGGGCAACCTTGACTCTGAATCTGGGTTTCTCAATGGAAAAGTGAAAGGTGGAATTTTTCAGCATTTCTACAAAAATATCTTAACCACCTCTTTGTTTGCACGACGAGAAGGACACCCTAGTTGAAAATTTTAAGGAAGGGTGTTAAGTTTGGAAGGAAACCAAGCACTACCATTGTAATTGTAAAGTGTCCAATACCTGTTCAACATTCACCAGGTAATTACTCCGAAGGTTTAGCATCTTCAAAGAGGAACAGAACACAAAGGAAATGCATACCTGACTGTCAGGTAGGTAGGAACTTATGTACCAGGAAAAGGGAGTAAAACCCAGATATGATTAAACCCCAAATTTGGTAAGCACAGGTGGGCCCTCAAATCTTTGCTAAATGAATGGATGAAGTTCATGGGGAGGGTTCTTAACTTTGAGACAAGTGGTAACAAGCTACCTAATCTTCTTAAACTGGCAGTTTGGGAAATCGGTTGAGCAGATGTGAAGTGGGAGAAAGCACAACGCAAATGTGGAAGATATGTTAGAACAAAAATAACTGGGAAGAGGCAAATGGCAATGAATGACACCAACGCAGTGAGAAGAAGAAACCCATGCAGAAAATCATTTGATCCTTGTCTAACAAATGACTCTGCATGTGAATGACTTGCGAAAATTCAGCCTCTAGACCTGAACAGCTGTGCTTCTAAGGATTTTAAAGACTGCCCTACAAGCCTGAAATCAGATGGCTCTCAAGCTGACATCTTTAAGCATCAAAAGAGAATCAGCCAGTTGAAACAGCATTTATCAGAATAAAGGAGAATTTTTCCACATGCTGTGCTTTCCTTCGGTTTCTAGATAGGTGGTTAACTGATGTGGTTTGTAGCCTTCAAGACAACTGGCAAGGATTGGAAGGAGAAAGAAAGTTTGGAAGAGCCTGGTTTTAAACCTGATTTTTTTAACTTTCTTAATCAATGCCACATGCCAACAAAATTATCTTTTAGTTTAACTCCAAGCCTTAGGAAAATTCTAGAATGTGGTCTCTGAGCTAGGCTTTGTTATCCCTGCCCTGATCCACAAGAAGGCAAAAAGCTGATAAAGAACGCTGGTAGGTTTTCCCCACAGAGAAGACAGGCTCAGAGTCACAGGTAGAGGCAGAAGCTTTGATGTCCATCAGAGAAATTTTACTACGGGAGGAGATGAGGAGATACAGGTTGGGGACACCTGGAACAGCGTGGAGAGGAGGGATACAAAGAAAAGGCAGCAGGTGAGACAACACCTTGGACCTGAATGCACTACTTGATGCACCAACATTAAGTGGGCTCCTTGGGGAACCTCACGTGACTTAAACTGACAGATAGTGGCTGGGGACACCGCTGCAGGTCTTGGTCTCCAGAAATGCTTCCAAGATCCAAGAGTAACCGTGAGCATGTAGAAAGCAAACTGGGAAAAATAAGACCCCTCCCCTCTCCTCCCCCCCAACCCTCCCCCACCCTGCCCAGTGGCTCTTTCATCAGAAAACTCTTACATTAGAGATAAGAAGCTATCAGAGTACATAAAATCCCCTGCGGTGCTCCTTTGTGTTTTCTTTGTCAACAAAATCAATCCACAAAAGGTTAAAGAAGCACACTCATTTGTTCTACAGGGGGAAAACTAAATTTCTTTTCTTTTCTTTCTTTTCTTTTCTTTTCTTCTCCTTTCCCTTTCTCTCTCTCTCTCTCTCTCTCTCTCTCTCTTTCTTTCTTTTTGGCTGTACAGCATGGGGACCAAATTACACATAATGTCTCAGTCACTAATGGAAACTGATATCAGTTCCATTTAAAACAGCCTTCTTAAACTCTTAATTCTATTTCACACTGACTTAAATAAATCCTGTTGTAAATCTTGCTGAGTTGGGTTTTTTTTTTTTTTTTTTTTTTTTTTTTTTTTTTTAATTTAGGGCCACACCCAGGCATATGGAAGTTCCCAGACTAGGAGTTTCAGCTGGCGACCTATGCCACAGCAACACCAGATCCTTAACCCACTGAGCCGGGCCAGGAATCAAACCCGAAACCTCACAGATACTGGTAGGGTTCATTTCTGCTGAGCCACAATGGGAACTCCTTGCCAAGCATTTTTTAAAAAGACAAGCATGGAAAGCATAAGGGGGGTTTAAAGGATAACAACAGAGATGCATAAAAGACAAGAAAAAACACTTGTAAGCAGTTCAAAGAACTGGGATCTTCTTACTTGGTTGTTTGCTTGGACCAGAGAAAAAGAAGATCCATCTTCAGGATTTAAAAAAAAAAAAAAAGAAAAAGAAAAAGAAATAAAGAAAGAAAACCTATATTTATCAGATAATAGTTTGTTTTCTTTTTTTCGTCTTTTTGTCTTTCTAGGGCTACACCCACGGCATATGGAGGTTCCCAGGCTAGGGGTCTAATTGGAGCTGCAGCTGCCAGCCTACACCAGAGCCACAGCAACACCAGATTTGAGCCACAGCAACACCACAGCTCAGGGCAACGCTGGATCCTTAACCCACTGAGGGAGGCCAGGGATCGAACCTGCAACCTCATGGTTCCTAGTCTGATTTGTTTCCACTGCTCCACAACAGGAACTCCCAGATAATAGTTTCTTACATCATATATTTTTCTAAAGCAATTTGACATTCCTTTCTGCAGAGCCCCATACAGATCATTGGGCCAATTTTACAAATGAGGAATATAGCAAGTGAACAATGAATCTAGACTAGAAGTCAGGTTTCCAGATTCCTCTCCTCACCTGAGTCCTTTTTCACCCAGGAACTAAAGTGAAAGGTGATGCTCACCTGTAGTTACAAGAACAATCTCTTTAATCAAAACAATCAATCTAATACTTTGGAGGAAACTCAATTTTCTAGATTGTTTGGTGACGGATTTACATTCTGCTGCTTTACTGTGGCTTTTCCGTTTTCTACAAATTGAAATGATGTCCCTAGTTAGTGTAACATGTGAGGAAAACTGCAGTTATTACCATGTTAGGCTGGTTGTTTTGTTTTGTTTTGTTTGCTTTTTAGGGCCGCTCATGCAGTTCCCAGGTTAGGGGGCGAATTGGAACTGTAGCTGCTGGCCTACACCACAGCCACAGGAATGCAGGATCCAAGCCACATCTGTGACCCACACCACAGCTCACAGCAACACCAGATCCTTAATCCACCAGATCCTTAATCGAACATGCATTCTCATGGATACTAGTCAGTTCCCTACCACTGAGCCACAATGGGAACGCTGTATTTCAGAAATGAGTACAACTTCCTAGTTATTTTTTAAAAAGCTACTACTTTAGGACAATAAGGTTGCCACAATAATGCTACATTCTTTCTTAAATGGACACAATTGGTACTGAAGGAATCAGATAACAAAACACCCTCTTGTCCAAGCCCTTCATTTGTGATGTGGAAATCAAAGACAACAAAGATGAGGGGTTAATTGGCAGAGTCAGATTATAGCCCAAATTTTTGGACAGGTAGTCTTGTCTCATAGTGGGACACTGTCTTTATGAGAGTAAAGATCTTTATTTATTTATTTGGCCACATCCACAGCATGCGGAAATTCCCTGGCCAAGGATCGAACCCACACCACTGCAGTAACCAGAGCCATAGCAGTGACAATACTAGACCCTTAATCCACTAAGCCACAAGGGAACTCTTTACTAAAGACTTTTAGATAAGCCTGAATAAAGGTACCAAGTTGTTCTTATTTTAAGCATCATAGTAGTCACCTCGCTCAGGGTCCATCAAGTCAGGGGCCACACTCCCACCTCCTCGAACTCAACGGGCTCAGGCTGTGCCATAGTTGGTGAGAGCAGGAGGTAGGCATACAATGCGGCCTCTAGGACTGTGAGCTGAAACCAGTTCTGTCCACTGGAACTGTTTACCAATCCATTATCAAGAGGCTGCCTCGACTTGCTCTTGGTAACAACCTACTAAATTGATTTCACTCCCCATTAGTGGATCTTGATTGAAGGTTTTTAAATCTCTGGTATCTATAATGGTCACACAGGATATGCCATGAATTTGAGGAAAGAGGACATTTTAATTATAATTACATTTAATTTAATTTAACTTTAATTACATTTTAACTTTAATTCCAGTCAGATGAATAAAGGTTTTCATTTAAAATTCATTACAAGGAGTTCCCTGATGGTCTAGTGGTTAGGATGCGGCACTTTCGCTGCTGTGGTCTGAGTTCTATCCCTGGATTCGGAACTGAGATTCCAAATCAAGCCACTGCACAGTGTGGCCCCCCCTGAAAACAATCATTACAGCATGAAACTCTATAATGGTGCTATGTTCCTGTCACTCTTCAGAATTCAGAACAGAGAATTCAAAGAAAAGCACTTACTTTCCCAAACATTTGACTACCAACTTCTCTTGTAGCTTTTCTTCCTTTCTTTTTCTTCTTCTTACAATTGTACCAGCACATATGGAAGTTCCCAGGCTAGGGGCTGAATCAGAACTGCAGCTGCCAGCCTACGCCACAGCCATGGCAACACAGGATCCGAGCCATATCTGTGACCTGTGCTAAAGCTTGCAGCAATGACGGATCCTTAACCCCCTGAGCAAGGCCAGGACTGAACCCATATCCTCACGGCCACTATGCTGGGTTCTTAAACTGCTGAGCCACAATGAGAACTCCTCCTGTAGCTCTAAGTGTTATTTAACAACTTTCAAATAAAACTTAAAGTCCAAACTCTCCATCCAGGCCTTGAGGTGTAATTAAAAGCACTTTGGTCTTGGAAATGGACAAACCTGGGCTCGTATCTTATCAAAAGCAAGTCAATGAAGGGAGGAAGGGAGACCCAGAATCTGAAACGAGCAAACAACAACAACAACAACAAGAAAGAAAGAAACAAACAAACAAACAAACAACAGTCTTAAAGCACTGTCAACAAGCAGAAATGTCACAGAAATGCCCTGCACATTAGGCGCTTACACAGGGACAGTGACATCGAACTGGCTTGAATAATGAAGGAAGGTAATAGGATGTGCACATAATGAAGTTATACCAGCACCATCGAAAACCAAGCACAGATCCCTACAATCCACTTACACAAGCAGGGAAGGCGAGAAAAGACGAGTGAGTACTAAGAACTCCCTTCGGCACATCAGGATCTAAATTTTTATACGGTAACCATGACAGGAGATAAGACTGGACAGCTGAGAAGCTTGTACCATTCACTCATGTAGAGCTGTGCCACCCTGGCTTCCTGGTGGGACCCTGAACTGGAGTTATTTACAAAGGACTTCACAGGCAGTAACAAACTGCAAAGTATCTGAACTGTCCAAACAAAAGTGAACACCCAGGGTGCTTTTTGGATTAGAAATAAAGGCCACCAGGACACAATCTGAAGAGACCCTTGCCTTCACATTGATCTATCCCCTGTTCCAAAGGCTTGGTGCTGTGCAGCCTGATTTGCCCATATGCGCACAGGTGTACGTGTGCAGTGCAGCTAACAAAGCAGACTTGACTCTAAATCCATAATTCAAAGTGATTAATTATAAATACACCAATCGCCCATCTATGAAATCTCTTTACCAAAAGTAGTAAAATAAACCCTAGCCTACTGTGATTGGCTTTGGGGTACTTTTCTGGCTGCTATAAGAGTTATATGTGAATTGTGAGGGCATATTTTTCTGTTAGAAAAGAGGGCACTGGGGATGGATAAAGGGAAAGTGAGGCTGATAGGGAAGCAGGGTTGGAGTTTTTGAGGAAAGATGTGGAAGAGAGGAGGGAGCTGAGACTGGGGAAAACAGGGCTGTGACTGGTGCCATGCCTGTGAGTCTTGGCACGAACTTGCAGGGGCCAAGCTACGACCGATGGGGAGAACCAAGCAGCACCTGCTCAACCTTGTCTATGGAAGCTGCTCTGCATCTCCAAGGCCACTGTGGTCCCCAGGAATCAGAAGCCAGGACTCTGAGTCAAAAACCAGAGATGACAGGATGGAGGGCCAGAGACAGAAGAAACCCCATTATCATGTTTATCTGCAATGAGGCAAAAGGGATTCAAAGTGGCTCATGGAGATGGTGGAAAAGAGACATTTCCAATGAGCTAAGGATGGTTCTCAAGATCAGAGGTGGATGGGATCTATTTTTATTTATTTAGGATCAATTAAGATGAAATGGGGTTGTTGTTGTGGTGGTGGTTGTTTTAGGGCTGCACCTGCTGCATATGGAAGTTCCCAAGCTAGGGGTTGAATCTGAGCTGTAGCTGCCAGCCTACACCATAGCCACAGCAACACCAGATCTGAGCCACATCTTCGACTTACACCTCAGCTCACAGCAACGTGGGATCCTTAAACCACTGAGTGAGGCCAGGGATCAAACCCGCATCCTCATGGGTATTAGTCAGGTTCACAACAGGAGCCACAATGGGAACTCCTAAGATGAAATGTTTACATCCTTTACTGAGTGTGCTTTTTTTTTTTAAATACTTGAATTAATACTTAAGAATTGTCATGGGCTAACTGGTGGTGAGGTCCAAATCTCACTTTTCCCAGTTAGTGACCTGTCCTCCCCCTGGGCAGGAGCATTTTAGGAGCCTGGCCCTCGAGGGACTCACTCTGATGAACTGTCATTACCAACAGCCAGACAGTAGACCTGGGATGGCCTTTGAGAATAGGACGAATGGAGACACGGGACTTCCTTGTGTTTTCTTGTGTTCTTCTACTTATTAGCGAACTCAGATTTGAGGTTTCCCATGCTCCATGAAGGGCCTTCCTCTCTCCCTCCAAAGCCCTCCTTTGCAGGGTGCGGGCCAGCCAGAGTCCAGAAGGGCCTGCCCTTTCTTTGACAGTAGGTACACTGTTTGGCACCATTTATGCCTTGAATCAATGAGGCAAAGGGGGCCCTTACTTTATTTTGTGAAATGGTGAAATGGGTATAAATTCTATAAACTTACACTGAAAACACACAAATAGATAACAAGCAGGTGTTCTGTCAGCCTGATGCAATTTAAAAACAGAATTCAGTAGACTCTTGAACACAGGTTTGAACTATATAGGTCCACTATATATATATATATATTTTTTTTTTTTTGATAGTGAATACTATGGTACTACACAATTTGTGGCTGGTTGAGTCCTCGGAGGCAGAGGAATCACACACACTGTGGAGCCACGGATACAGAGGGCTGACTATAAGTTATACCAGATTTTCCACGGCACAGAAGGTTGGCTCCCCTCACCACCACATTGTTCAAGACAACTGTACCAGAAACCAAAACATCAAAGGGCACATGAGGCAAAGCAGCTCCTGAATCAGGCTGAAAAGACACCCCCTGACAAGATACCAGGGTCTGGGACCAGAATGTTACTTCCTTCTGCGGGGACCTGCTTTTTACCTCCAGGAGGTACCACCCCAGCAGACCCAACGCCACTTACAGAGAGGGCCTTGGGAACCTGTGCTCTCAGGATGGCATGCCACAGTGGCCCTGCTGTGGCTCTACTGCCCACAGGTGGGTGCTATTGCCTCAGAGAGGAGGGAAGAGGGAGCCCTGCCACCTCCTTGTCGTGCCCTTTGTAGATCAGAAACAGTGGATGCTGGTTTGCTTTGATCTGTTTGTCCACCCTCCTGATTCTTACCTTCCTCTGCTCCAATTTTAAGGTTCCAAATTCTAACTCCAAAGGATGAGGAGCCATTGTCATGATTTAAAAAGTTGGTTAGGAAAAAAAATCCTTGCAGAGTTCCCATTGTGGCGCAGCAGAAACAAATCAGACTAAGAACCATGAGGTTGCAGGTTCGATCCCTGGCCTCGCTCAGTGGGTTAAGGATCTGGCATTGCCCCGAGCTGTGGTATGTGTAGGTCACAGACACGGCTCAGATCTGGTGTTGCTGTGGCTCTGGTGTAGGCTGGTGGCTACAGCTCCCCTTAGACCCCTAGCCTGGGAACCTCCATTATGCGGCGGGTGCGGCCCTAAAAGGACAAAAGACAAAAAAAAAAAAAGTCCTTGCAAGTAAATACCAAGGCCACTGAATTACCTGTGCGTGCTTTGAGACCCAGTGACGGAGGACGTTCAGTACTCGATTGGTGGCAGATCTACGTATAATGAATTCTTTGTCACATGTTCTCTCGGCGTTGTTAAATCCTTAGGAGGAAAAGAAACACACACATGTTGCAGTTAAAGCCAGCCCTCAGGGGCCTGGAAAAGGTCCCTTATTTTAGGACATTAGTTCATGAAACTCCCAAACGACACATCTTGGCAGAGAGGAGCAAGTGGCTTCAGACTGCTGTGGGTTCTGCTTACTCGCCTATCATACCTTCAGCAGCGAGGCCACCACATAGTTACAGGCACAATTCAATGAATAATGTGGACGTATTTACTGAAGGGCAGCGATGAAAGCTAAAGCTGGTCTGAGGACACTTTCATTTGTGCCTATCTTGTTATATCACATAGAGCCAAGGAGGAGTATTTGAATTAACATGAGTTTACACTCTGGCTCCAAAGTCATGACATAACCACTAACATTTTCTATATTTGTACATGGATGAGCCCATACCTTGGCTCACAGATGATACAAATATGGAGAAGCAAAATCGCACAGTGGTTAAGAACATGAACTCCACTGCCACACTGCCTGGGTTCAAATCCCTGTCCCCCTGCTGTGCAAGTGATGGCTCCTCTCTGGTGACCAGGGTCGTCAAGTCCTGCATGGGTTATTAAGGATACCAACCTCAGAGGCGTATTTGGAGATGCAGTTAGTTAATACATGTTAATCAAAATGAGAGCTCAATAAATGTTAGCTACCATTACAACTCAATATTGGGTCTGTGTCTTGGGGCTCTCTCTGTGCCAGCCCGTGTTTCTACCTTGGCCACTGTTTCAGGATTAAGAAACCATTTTCATATTTTTCCACCGACTCTCTATTTTAAAAGATTTTAAATTATAATTAAGGGACATATTTCCTCTAAAAATGAATTTGAGCCTTAAGCAATGTCACTGGCAAATTTCTTGAAAGTTGTCTCTACTCACTGATTTCATTTTGTCTCCTACTCACTCTGCATCCCATTCCAAGCTTCTCGCCCTATCTTACCATCATTAAGGTCACCAGTAACCTCTGTGTCTGTGGAGCTGATAGCTAGCTATCATCTCTCCATAGGAAATCTCATCTCATGATCACCTACAAGAAAATCACTCATGTCATTAGATCCCCAGATTTCTCTGAGCTCTGGCCCCATATATCCAACTGCTTCTTGATACTTTCCCCTCAGATGTTTCAAAAATCTCAAACTCAACATGTGCAAAAGAAAAACCCATAGCCTTTCCACCAAACCTTGCCCTCTTCCAGCGTTTTCTCTCTCTCAGCAAAGGAATACCAACGCCATCCAATTATGTAAGCCCAGACCTTTGGAGTTGTTCTTGGCCCATCTCTCTGCTTCTTCCTGATAATTTCACCTGCTCAATAAGTCTCCACTCTGTCCCTGTCTTTGTATCTACAAAGCCCAAACTGGATTTGAGCTCCAGCAAGCCTCATCCAGCCTACTGACAATAGCCTCCCAAGCATTTTTTCTTTTTTCTTTTTTTCTGTCTTTTTGCCTTTTCTTGAGCCACTCCCTCGGCATATGGAGGTTCCCAGGCTAGGGGTCCAATTGGAGCTGTAGCCGCTGGCCTACGCCAGAGCCACAGCAACGCGGGATCTGAGCCGCGTCTGTCACCCACACCATAGCTCACGGCAACGCCATATCCTTAACCCACTGAGAAAGGCCAGGGATCGAACCCGAAACCTCATTAACCACTGCGCCATGACAGGAACTCCCCAAGTAGTTTCTTTATCATCACTCCTCCCTCCTAAAATATGGTCACTTTTCTGAACTCAGAAAGATCTTTCTTCTTCTTTTTTTGGTCTTTTTAGGGCCACACCTGTGGCATATAGAAATTCCCAGACTAGGGGTCAAAACAGAGCTGTAGCTGCCAGCCTATGCCACAGCCACAGCGACAGCAGATCCGAGCTGCATCTGTGACCTACACCACAGTTTGCAGCAAGGTCAGGGACTGAACTTGCGTCCTCATCGATGCTAGTCAGATTCGCTTCCGCTGAGCCATGATGGGAACTCCATGAACTCAGAAAGATCTTTCAAAGGGCCAATTAGATGTGTCATTCCCCTGTTTAAAGCCCTTCAATGACTCCTACGATAAATATAAAACTCCTTCACACCCTGCAAGGTCTTCTATGGTTTGGTCCCTAGCTCCCTCTCAGCCTTTTTTGGAGCCGCATTCTTCTCACTATTTCCTCTTCCATTTAAGCTCTCTTGTTTTAGTCCCTCATCCTCACCCCAGGGCCTTTGCACATACTGTTTCCCAGTTATCACTCTTTTTTTCACTCTGTGGAAGCCAGTCTTACTGCACTTCTCCAAAGAGGCCTGGACCTTCCTGGCTGCGTTGGATAAATTCCCCACTGCACATCTCACAGTAACATGCACATTTACTTTCTGACAGTTGCTACATTTGCAGTTTTACACTTCTGTATGTGACTATCTCATCATGATTTATGTCCTCCATGAAGACAGGAATTGGGTATGTTTTTGCTGAGCACAAACACATACGTGGCGGAGTTCCCATCGCGACTCACTGGTTAACGAATCCAACTAGGAACCCTGAGGTTGCGGGTTCGATCCCTGGCCTTGCTCAGTGGGTTAAGGATCCGGCGTTGTCGTGAGTGGTGGTATAGGTCACAGATGCAGCTCAGATCCCGTGTTGTTGTGGCTCTGGTGTAGGCCAGCAGCTACAGCTCTGATTCAACCCCTAGCCTGGGAACCTCCATATGCCTCGGGAGCAGCCCAAGAAATGGCAGAAAGACAAAAACAAACAAACAAACAAACACATACCTGGCATGTGTGGCAGATGGTGGGCACAAAATACATTTGCTGAATAAGCATAAGTGAACAGAAGCTTGGAGAGTAGGAACTTAGTGTTTCTTGCATGTGCTCTAAACATAAGGATGACTGAGTGAAAGACTGAAGGAACAGCCCTCAGAGCTTATGAATGAGTTAGACCAAAAAAGTCCATGAACTTTTAAAGGGCAGAGGCCCCTTCTCCACACTCCTCTTTGAATGGAGACAGGCTTCTTCCACTCTCTAGCAGATACCATCAGAATATGAGGATGATGTGCTTTGGGCCAGACAAGGTATCTGGAAAAAAACCTCTTGCTATGAAAAGCTTAGACATTCTGGGTAAAAGATAATAAATATCTTTTAAAATGCACATCTGAGTTCTCAAGAAAATAAGCCTTGTGTTTCCAGGCCCACACAGAGAGATGTGAAAATCAGAACCAAGCCTCTGAACTAATGCTGGCTGCCCTGAGAGCAGAGGTTACAAGGCTTGGAAATTGGGGATGTGGACTGCAAATCCACGTTGTTCAGGAAATGAAGCCCCAGGGCCTTCAGGAAGTGTGGTGACAGAATTAGAACTGAGACTCCCACCTAAAGCTGGAACTCTCAAAAAACCATCCCCTCTGCCCAAGAGAGGATGAGGGAAAAAATTTTCCATTCTGCACAAGGGGACAGTTAAGAAAGGTGACTATCTTAGCCTGGATCTCAGTGAGAGGGAAGAAAAAAAAAAGCCTCCCTGAAAATTGATAATACAAGTCCACCTCATGTAGGTTCCACACCACTGGGTCACCCAGGCCAGTGACAACCCTGGATCCCAACAAAAGCTCACACAAAACCTCTCTATGGGGGCCGAGGGGGACGGGACACACACACACACATAGTCAACCCTAGCCAATACTGGATTACTAATAAGAAAGCTCCAGAAGAAAAACTCACAACCCCAAGTTACAAAATACACAAGTCTTGCACTACGAACAAGGGTCACCAGATACAAAGGTCAGGAACTCCCCACCTCACCCAACTCCTCCACCACCGCCAAGAATTTCAGAAGCTGGAACTACGCAATAGTTCTAGTTAAAATATCCTAAAATTAGGATGTTTATAAAGACTAAAGATATAAAAGCAGCAACTGAAAACATGTGAAAAGATTGAAAAAAAAATTCTTTTTTGCTTTTTTAGAGCTGCACCCTCAGCGTAGGGAGGTTCCCAGGTTAGAGGTCTAATCAGAGCTACAGCTGCTGGCCTATACCACAGCCATAGCAACTCAGGATCTGAGCCTTATCTGTAACCTACACTATAGCTCATGGCAACGCCAGATCCGTAACTCACTGAGTGAGGCCAGGGACCAAACCTGCAACCTCATGGTTCCTAGTTGGATTCATTTCCACTGCACCACAAAGGGAACTCCTGCAAAATATTTTCAAAGTCAAATTTTACAAGAATCACATAAAACATCTTCAAATTAATAGTAGTATTCTTTCAATTATTGCTGAAAAATAGACAAATAGCAATTTAAAAGAGATTACAATAAATAAAAACAGGTTAACCCCAGTTGAATAAAGTAAACTGTAAAGAGATCGGAAAAACAGATCTGAGAAAATTACCCAAATGCAGTACTAAGAGCTAAAGAGATAAAAAACAGAAAAAAAGGTGTTAGGAGTTCTCATTGTGGCACAGCGGGTTAAGGATCTAGCATTGTCTCTACAGTGGTGTAGGTTCGATCCCTGGCTCAGCACAGTGGGTTAAGGATCTGGCGTTGCCACAGTTGCAGTGTTAAGTCACAAACTGCAGCTCAATTCTGATCTCTGGCCCAGGAACTCCATATGCTACAGGACAGCAAAAAAAAAAAGAAAAAAAAAAAAAAAACAACAAGAAAGAGGATAGAGGCCTTTGATTTTAGAAACACTCTGCCTATTTAAACTACCAATTTAGAAATTCCCTAAACCAGACACATGAACCTTCTCTCTGAGGGGCAAATCTGTAATAAGTCTTGATAGATCAAGTTTTATAAATGAAGATGCTGCTCATCCACTAACTGAAATTGCCTTAGTGGAGCTCTCATGTATTAAGACATGTGTAGTCTTGCTGTAATATAACACATTATGTCCACACTCCCGATCAGACAGCCCACCTCCCCATTTTTCACAAATTTAAAGCTCTATGAGCAAAGCAACAATTTTCTGCAAATCACCAGATAGCCTCCTTATTACAAGCTGTCATCTAAGCTGGGGGTTGCTTGAGTGATATTTATATCTGAATTTAAACATAAACTATACCACTAATTGGTGGTGATACCCACCCAGAAGCCATTCTGTCCTAGAATCATGGATCCACCCCCAAGGAGTTCTTGTGCCCATTTTTTTGGAAGAGCAAACAGCAAATCTTTGTAGCGCTTTAAACATCTTTCACTGGTCAGGTATGACTGCACAATCAAACTCTACATATATAAGGAGAGTTCATTTTACTAATTAACATCTGGAATACCCACATCTTTTCAATTTATGCACACTCTCTTTCATCATTGTTGTAGGCACTGGACAAAAGGGCTAATCCGGGCAACAAAAGCCATCTGGAAAAATGATAAGAACCAAATCACCATATGTGTGATTCTATCTTATGGTCCTTCCTCCCAGACACTTTGTCAGTCCATCCCTTAGAGTAATTGGTAGATGCGACATCTCTCTCATTAGCTGTAACTCCTTGGTGCAGGGATCTTATCCTGAGCATCTTTGTACACAGGCACTCAGCAGTTATACTTGTTAACAAAAAGTGCATCACTCCCTGAAAACTATTTGAAAGTATCTGCAGATGCTATACCTGAATTAAGGGCATTCTATCACCATATTACCATGACGATGATGTATTTGAAATCTGTCAAAGAAAGATATACAATAAAGTAATGGGGAGCAAGGCAAGGAAATTTTAAAATAGAGAAAGAGAGGACATTTATTTATTTATTTATTTTGCTCTTTAGGGCCACACTCAGGCATATGGAAGTCGCCAGGTTAGGGGTAGAATTGGAGCTATAGCTACCAGCCTATGCCACAGCCACAGCAACGCAGGATCTGAGCTGCGCCTAAAATCTACACCACAGCTCAGAGCAACACCGGATCCTTAATCCACTGCCCACTGAGCGAGGCCAGGGGTGGAACCTGCATCCTCATGGATGCTAGTGGGATTCTTTTCCACTGTGCCACAACAGGTACTCGGACATTTTTGATTTTATTCTTCAAATGGTGTGACACTTAGCTAACTTCACTGACTATTTTTAAAGGCAAGTAAAATAATGGCGAGATGGAAATAAGATTACATGTAGGCGACGTGGATTATGGGCTTGTCCAGTTAGAGCTACCCCGAGACTGCCTGAGGACATACTGTCAAAGACAAGGAAGTCTTGAATGGGGTGAGGTGTTTTAATATCAAAAGTAGGAGTTCCCACTGTGGCACAGTGAGTTAAGGATCTAGCATTGCCGTAGCTGTGGCTTAGCTGTGGCTCGAATTTGATCCCTGTTCTGCCGAAAGAAAAAAAAAAGTAGATCACCAAGAAGTGGACCATGGAACTGTCATTAATGCCAACAAAGCATCTTTAGGCCTTCCTCTGACTTTGTGCGTAAAATCAGGAAGAGCCAAAAAGCACAGATAATATTGATGGTCCATGGTGGTCCACGGTGATGCACTGAGGAAAAGTAAATGTTTATTTTAGGTAACTTTAATCATGCTTCTAGAAACTATTTTTTTGTTGTTGTTGTGTTCTTATCCCCAGGACCTAGCACTGTAGGTGTAAATAAATTTAGGCTTATTGAATGACTGCATTGCCGTCACTTTAATGGTTATATTGGTAGAGGAATTAGAAAAACTCCATGTTAGTGATGAACTGTTTGTCACTTTACGCAGATGGAACTCAATCTCTCCAATGACATCAATGTTATCCATATACCTTATCCAATAGATATCTTTCTATAAATTGTGTGCAAGGCAGAAATCATATAATTGGTTTGTACATTTCTGTGCACTCAGATTACAACTGTATTTCGACTCTGGTAGCTGGCATGCAAAGATCACTGATATTTACTGTTGCTTTGTGCCAGGCACTGTGCTAGGAGCTTTAGAAGTGTCTATAATTTAACCCTCATGATAATAACAATTGTCATTTATCACATGCCCACCAAGTACAGGACTATGAGTGATGTGACTTCTTCAATAACAACAGCAACTCTGTTGAGTAAATGTTGTTTTCCTCACTTATGGACAAAGAAATAGGAACTCAGAGAGGTTAAGTAATTGGGCCAAGGTCACAGTTTCTAACTGGCAGAACCAGAACTTGAAGTCGAGGTCTGCCCATTTCCAAAGCCAGAGTCCTTTGAATTACACCTCATGACCTGGATCCAAAATTTACATTTTTTTAAATAATTTTTTTATTTTCCCACTGTACAGCAAGGGGGTCAGGTTATCCTTACATGTATACATTACAATTACATTTTTTCCCCCACCCTTTCTTCTGTTGCAACATGAGTATCTAGACAAAGTTCTCAATGCTATTCAGCAGGATCTCCTTGTAAATCTATTCTAAGTTGTGTCTGATAAGCCCAAGCTCCCGATCCCTCCCACTCCCTCCCTCTCCCATCAGGCAGCCACAAGTGTCTTCTCCAAGTCCATGATTTTCTTTTCTGAGGAGATGTTCATGGATGGAACTAGAGAATCTCATCCTGAGTGAAATGAGCCAGAAAGACAAAGACAAATACCATATGATATCACTTATAACTGGAATCTAATATCCAGCACAAATGAACAAAATTTACATTTTAAGTTTTACTTGCAAGTTGGTAACCAACGAGAGAAGATGCTATGTGAATCTTTTGGGAAAGTAAGTGCTTTTCTTTAATTCTCTCTTTTAAATTTTGAAAGTGCTAAGAACACAGCACTGTTATGGCGTTTCCTACTGTAATGGATTTGAAACAAAAAGTTTTATCTATCTAACTGGAATTTAAATTTTTTCAAAAATGTACTCTTTCTCCAAATTCATTCCATTTCCTATGTGACCACTGTATGCCCCAGAGCTTTTAAAACTTGCAGTCGTGATTTATATATGGGTAGTGAGATCAATTTAGTGGGTTGTTAACAGCATTTAAACAATGAAATAGATGAAAATTCTCTGAGTAGGTTGTACATAGTGAAAATGAATATTCTTTAGGGAAATTTTGTACCAATTGTGTGTGGGGGGGGGGGGTTGTGTATCCTGCATCAAAATGTAAAATGCATTTCTTAAGAGTGGATTGTAATTAAAAAAAAGTTTGAAAGTGGCTAAAACAGATAATCTGTTTATTAGCGTTAGGTTTCAACCACCTGCATTAATTTCCCAGAAACTCTGGATAACCAAGTGCATTCTTTACTCTGAAACATGTCTGAAGGAACAAGCAGAGGTTGCTTCTCCTCTTACTGTCGCTCCCCTTTGGTTTCTGTCACCAAACATCCCCCACCCCCACCCCATTCTCCAACTAATCCTCCAGGTTGTTCGCCTCTGCCTCATTCCTCCGTTTCTGATCTGTTCTCCAGCTGACTCCATCCAGTTCTCACGCCCTCTGGCACATAATTCTCTTCTTTTCTATGCATTCCAACCTCCTCCAGTTCCAACATTTTCCCAAATCCCTCATTCCAAGGACCTTACAAGACATTTCCATATTCATGACACATTCTTCTCTCATAAAGAAACATATCCAAAAATCAAATTTATGGATTTTTTTTCTTGGTAATACCAGATTCATTTTTTTTTACTTTTTTATTAATGTATAGTTGACTTACAATGTTTCTTCAATTTCTGTTCTACAATAAAGTCACCCAATCACATGTAGTACCCTGTGCTATAAAGTAGGATCCATTGCCCATCCATTCTAAATACAACAGTTTACTTCCAAAAACCCCAAACTGCCCATCCATCCCACTCTCTCCTTCCACCCTTGGGAACCACACATCTGCTCTCTTTGACCATGATCTGTTTCTGTTTCATATATAGGATCATCTGTGCCATATTTTAAATTCCACAAATAAGTGGCATTATATGGTATTTGTCTTTTTCTTTCTGGCTTAATTCACTTAGGATGAGAATCTCTAGTTCCATCCATGTTGCTACAAATGGCATTGTTTTGTCTTTTTTATGGCTGAGTAGTATTCCATTATATATATATGTACCACATCATCTTAATCCATATATCTGTCAATGACATTTAGGCTGTTTTCATGTCTTGGCTATTGTGAATAGCACTGTGATGACTATCGGGGTGCACTCATCCTTTGGAATGAATGTTTTGTCTAGATACACACCCAGGAGTGGGATTGCTGGGTCATATGGTAGTTCTATATTTAGTTTTCTGAGGTACCGCCATACTGTTTTCCATAGTAGTTGCACCAATTTACATTCCCACCAACAGTGAAGGAGGGTTCCTTTTTCTCTACACCCTCTCCAGCATTTGTCATTTGTTGACTTGTTAATGATGGCCATTCTGACTGGTGTGAGGTGGTTCCTCATTGTACAATGTTTTGATTTGTATTTCGCTAATCATGAGTGATATTGAGAATTTTTTCATGTGCCTGTTGACCATCTGCATATCTTCTTTGGATAAATGTCTATTTAGGTCTTTTGCCCATTCTTCAATTGGGTTGTTTGTTTTTTTGTTTGTGAGTTGTCTAAATATTTTGGAGATAAGGTCCTCTTCTGTTGCATTCTCTGCAAAGATTTTCTCCTATTCCATGGGTTGTCTTTTCATTTTTTTTTTTTAATGGTTTCCTTTGCTGAGCAAATGCTTTTGAGTTTAATTGGGTCCCATTGGTTTATTTTTGTCTTTATTGTCATTACTCTAGGAAGTGGATCAAACAAGATGTTGCTGTGATTTATGTGAGAGTGTTCTGCCTATTTTTTTCTCTAGGAGTTTTATAGTATCTGGCCTTATATTTAGGCCTATAATCCATTTTGCATTTATTTTTGTGTACGGTGTTAGAGAGAAATTTATGTTTTTTTGCTCCCAAGCTCATCCCCATCCTAATTTTCTGGTTAAGGAATGACCATGGTTTCAGCTCCTCAGGTGGCAAACCTCATTCTTCTCTATCTCTCCTTGGTTTTTCCCTTTTAGTCAACAAATGCTACTCACTTTTTTGGTAGGGTTTGTCAGATTGATCATTTCTCCTCTAGTCTCCTGCTACAACCCTAAGTCTAGGTACCTCCCCCATGGGTTGCAGCTTTTGTCTCCAAATGTTCCTCCTCTCTCATTTCTCTCTGTTCTTCTGTTCTTCCTCCATCCATAATTCAATTATTCAATAAATATCTTTAGAGCACTTACTATGTTCCAGATTTTGTGCAGGTGCTGGATGAACAAAAAGGGTGGAATCCCTGCTCCCATGGAGTTTGCTCTTTAAATGGCAAGAAGATAGTCTTCAAACAAGTCAAACACCTAAAACGTATAATTTGAAATCCTGCAAATGAGCAAGGTGCTATCTATTCAAGAGTAATCTCAATTGTCCTTCTAATTACTGCTCCAACAGCAGTACTTCTTTTTTTTTTAATTGAAGTATAGTTAATGTCAATGTTGTGTTAGTTTCAGGGATACACCAAAGTGATTCAGTTGTACGTATACATTTTTTTTTTCAGATTCTTTTCCCTTACAGGTTATTACAAAATATTGCGTGGAGTTCCCTTGGCTACACAGTAGGTCCTTGATTATCTATCTTATGTACAGTAGTGTGTCTATATTAATCCCAAATGCCTAATTTATCCCCCTCCACTTTCCCATCTGGTAACCATAAGTTTGTTTTCTATGTCTGTAAATCTGTTTCTATTTTGCAAATAAGTTCATGTGTATCATTTCATTAGATTCCACATATAAGTGACATCACATGATATTTGTCTTTCTCTGTCTGGCTCATTTCACTGAGTATGATAATTTCTAGGTCCATCCATGTAGCACTGAGTACTCCTAATATCTACCTATTGTCCACTGAACCAAATCTAGAATATTTTCCTCCACATGGAGAGGATAGCTAATATACTCTGCCTTTACTAGCTAATAAACTGAAAAAAAAACCCCACAGGTTAATGAAGATGAGCAGATTTGCATATACACCGTAATGAACATCATGATAACAGTATTCACTGAATCTTTGAACTGATATACTCTTGAGAGATGACCCAGAATAATAGCTACAATGAAAGAAAATGAATGCTAGTCTTTATAAGGTAGGCTATCTGGCATAGGAATCTACTAGTATATTCAATTACTCCCATTTTAATGGACTCTTAGTTGGCAATCTTCTGTTTGCACAAGGGACAGAACACTCAATTCAAAATGGCTTGGAGTAAAAAGGGGATTAGTATTTTCTATATCTGGAGATAGTTCTAGATTCAGATCCTGTTTGATTCAGAGGCACATGTTAGCCTGGTCTGTGTCTATTTCTCTTCTGTACTTTGATTCTGCTCTCATTGCCAGGTAGTGAAAATAGGTAAGGCCATGCTAGTCTTATGACTTCACATCATACCATCCAGAGAATAAGGATAATTATTTCTGGTAACTTCCACTAAAGATAAAGAAATTTGTAACCAAGAAGTCCTACAAAAAATCTTTGCATTGGAGTTTCCATGTGCTCAGCAGAAATGAATCTGACTAGGCTCCATGAGGATGCGGATCCGATCCCTGGCCTTGCTCAGTGGGTTAAAGATCCAGCGTTGCTGTGAGCTGTGGTGTAGGGTGCAGACGAGGCTTGGATCTGGCATTGCTATGGCTGTGGTATAAGTCGGCAGCTGTAGCTCCGATTGGACCCCTAGCCTGGGACCCTCCAAATGCCGTGAGTGCAGCCCTAAAAAGACAAAAAAAAAGAACAACAACAAAAAAAACCCAAAAGTCTTTGCATTTCACTTGCCCAAAGTGCATCATACCCCTTCCTCAGACTCATTACTATGGCAATGGTGGGAGAAGGTGTCAGAAATAGCGGGGAGATGTGTGCACATACGTGTGTGTGTGTGTGTGTGTGAGGGGGGTAAGCTTACACTCAAAGCACATGGCTAAAAATGTGAAAAGGTGGTTTTTCAAAGATGTTATATGGCAAGACAATACTGAAGCAATGAACAAATGCTGCATGGTGTAGTTTTTTTTTTTTTTAACTTCTCTATAAGTGTGTCCTTATCCTTGAGTTGTTAAGTTCTTATTTTAACTTGAGATTTTTCTCTAAGTGCAATCAACTATAAAAATGAAATACCACATCACTGTAGAATGAGGAAAAGAAGCTCAGCAGGTCTATCATTATTTGTGATGAAAAATACTTGTCAAATGGCAAAATCAATATCTTCCCTCTGCTTTCACCTTTCAAGAAAATCAGTAATTAAGATGGTTAGCTGAATTGTTTTTATGGATTTTTAAAAATAGGTGCTATTTAGATTTTGAAGAAATTATTATACACCGAGTTTAAAATAAAAGTTATTGGGAACCATTGGGTGTTATTTCTTTTTTTAATCTTTTTCTTCTTTTCCTTTTCTTTCTTTCTTCTTCTTTTTTTTTAATGGCTGCACCTGTGGGGCCAGGGGTCAAATTGGAGCTGGCAATGCCACAGCCATAGATAGCAACACCAGATCTAAGCTGCATTTGCAACCTACACCACGGCTTGCGGCAAATGATGGATCCCTAACCCACTGAGCAAGGCCAGGGATCAAACCTGCGTCCTCATGGACACTGTCAGGTTCTTAACTTGCTGAGCCACAATGGGAACTCCATGGGTGTGACTTCTTTTAATCCTTGCAATTACATAAAACACATTTCTTGTTTTTACAGATGAGGAAACTAAGGCTCCGAGAAGTCCAATAGCAACCTAAGGGCACAGATGGTAAAAACAGAACTGGGGTTTATGGCAAGACCATCGGATTCTCAAACCCAGGCTCTTCCCACTGAAACATCCTGTCTGAATGCCTATCCATGAGAAGCACTGGCTGGCCCTGTTTACTGCTGAGTAAGCTCCAACCCTCCCATCACTGCTGTCATCAGCTTCTGCGCTGGTCTAAAGCTGCAATAAGGACATACCACCAAAACAGAGGGCAACACTGCCTTCTGCTGAAGTAGAATGGGGCCCTTTGAGGAGTCAGTGAGAAGTGAAGCCACTGAGTTAATGAATTTAAAGCACTTTTTATGAAAACTGCAAAGGCAAGAAGGAAAGGAACAGGCCAGAAACGAAAAAGTGAAACGGGTTTGTGGGAGACAATAACTTGAACTGGTTTGAAAATCAAAATATGGAAATCTATAAAAAACCAAGAAATCTAATAATCATGGTAACACTTTCTGGACAGCAAAACCAGTATTACCCAGGCCTTTGAAAATACAGTAACCGTTCTCGAAATGGTTAACATAACACCAGAAAAAAAGGAACAGACTTCCAATTTTCTGACTATTATCTTTTATGCCCACATAACCAATTATTCCAAAAAAGGAAAGATGGACATTTTTCTGTGCATCAGTCTGAATTCTCTGATGGGCATTCGCTCCCCCTTGTAGATAAGAGATGCCTACCCAGCCTGATGAGGAAAAATATTCGCATTCTTGCATCAGGGAAATTTTCCCTATAAACCAAAATAATAATATTTTTCTAAATTGTTCTGTACTTCTTCCTACACAATCCCGCACACATCTAGACATGCTTTTCTGTGGGGGTAGGGGCAGGACGATGAGTGATAGGTTTTGCCTCGGGAAGTGTGTATAAAGTGTATACAAAGTTGTAAAGGAGCACGCACCTGTGTGTACAAGGAGGCGGGGACGGGCCCCACATTAGCGGAACTATTCTGAAGAAGCCATAGCTGAGAATTTGAGAGCTGGGGAGGGGGATAAACACAGGCCATGTTATCCCCCTTAATGGTGAACATATAAGAATGTGTACAAACTGCTCCAATGTACCAAAGCAAGAGATTTTGCCACTAGAAAATGAAACACACCTTGGGAGGGAGGGTGAAAGCCACAGAATACAAAGGCAGCCCATTTTATCAGACACAAAACATTTACTGGCGTCTTTGTGTCAATCGCTTTCAGAGGAACTGGGGTACAGTGGTGGACAAGGAAAACTAATTAGCTGGTTAAAGGAACTTAACATTCTACTGGGGGAGGCACAAATAATAAATAATACATCACATCAGTGATAGTATTATCTATAAATAAATGAAGAAGGTAAATTCAGATACTGAAACAAAGAGCTATACAGAAAGTAAACATAAGTTTCTGTCGTGGCACAGTGGAAACAAATCCAACTAGGAACCATGAGGTTGCGGGTTTGATCCCTGGCCTTGCTCAGTGGGTTAAGGATCTGGTGTTGCTATGAGCTGTGGTGTAGGTCGCAGACGTGGCTTGGATCCCAAGTTGTGGCTGTGGTGTAGGCTGGCAGCTGTAGCTCCAATGAGACCCCTAGCCTGGGAACCTCCATATGCTGCAGGTGTGGCCCTAAAAAGCAAAAAAAAAAAAAAAGGAAAGAAAGTAAATAGGCTATTGTGTGTGTAGTGAAAGAGAGACAGAGACAGGGCATTTGCTGGGCTAGGCTTTGTTGGGAAGTCCTTTGTAAGGAGAGGATGATGACAGGTGAGTTGGGATTTGAACAATGAAAAGGATATGGTCATATGAGGATTTGAGGGAAGATTATTTCAAGCAGAGCAGTGAATGAAATGGCCATGAGACAGCTCGGCATGACTGGGGGCCAGAAAGCAGCCCCGGTGTGGCTGGGGCTCAGCACGCAGGCAGGCAAGAAAAGGGAGACGAAGTTGGGGAGTGAGGAAGACCAGTGAGCATCTCTGAAACCAAGTGAAAGAGCTGGATTTTATTCTCTGATATCGGGAAGCCACCAGAGGGTTTTGCAGAAACCATGGCCTCATTGACACTACGAACAGGTTACTCTGGCCGCCTTGGGTAAGGTGGGCTGGAGGGGGCCAAAGTGGACTGGGAGAGACCAGGTATGGGGCAGTGATCCAGGGGATGCAGGTTGGACAAAGGTTGTGGCAGGAGTATGAGAATTGTTGGAGATAAAGAGGCTAAAACTAGCTGAGGGATCTGTACTGAACTGGAGCATTCCCCCAAATTCATGTTCACTCAAAACCTCCCAGTATTACTTTATGTGGAAACAAGGTCTTTGCAGACGTAATCAAGTTAAGATGGCAAACTGGATGAAGGAAGGTCCTATACCCAATGACTGGTATGGTTCTAAGAAGAGGCAAATTTGGGAGTTCCCGTCATGGTGCAGTGGTTAACAAATCTGACTAGGAACCATGAGATTGTGGGTTCAATCCCTGGCCTTGCTCAGTGGGTTAAGGATCTGGCATTGCCATGAGCTGTGGTTTAAGTCTCAGATGAGGCTCGGATCTCGCGTGGCTGTGGCGTAGGCTGGCAGCTACAGCATCGATTAGATCCTTAGCCTGGGAACCTCCATATGCCACTGGAGCGGCCCTAGAAAAGGCAAAAAGACCAAAAAAAAAAAAAAAAAAAAAAAAAAGAGGCAAATTTGGATACAGACACACCCAGAGGAAGAAGGCCTTGTGACAACAGAAGCAGAGAATTATGCTGCCGTAGGCCAGGCACACCAAGGATGGCCAGCAACCACCAGAAGCTGGAAGAGGCCAGGCAGACTCCTCTTACACCTTCAGAGAACACAGCCCCGCTGCCACCTTAATTTCAGGTTTCTAGCCCCCAGAACTGTGAAAGAACACATTTCTGCTGTTTTTAGCCACCCATTTGAGATAATTTACTAGAGCAGCCCTAGGTAACTAATACACCGTCTAAAGGAAAGAGAGGACTTAGGAAAGACTCCACTGTTTGGGGCTTGAGCAGCTGGGTGGAGATGAGGATGATGCCATTTCCTGAAACTGGGAAGGGGTAAGTCTGGGGAGGAAAATCAAGAATTTGGCTTTAGGAGTTACCACTGTGGTGCAATCCAACTGCAGTGGCTCAGGTCACCGCAGAGGCATGCGTTTGATCCCCAGCCTGGTGCAGTGGGTTAAAGCATCTGGGGTTGCCATAGGTTGCAGCTGGAACTTGGCTTCAACTCCTGTCCTGGGAAATTCCATTTGCCACAGGTGTGGCCATAAAAATACAAAAAATACAAAAAAAAAAATTTGGTTTTAAACTGAAAGATGTCTTTCTTTTCTTCCATTCTTTAGAAAAAATTTTATCATAGTTGATTTACAATGTTCTGTCAATTTCTGCTGTATAGTAAAGTGATTCAATCATATATATATACATATATATGTGTGTGTGTGTATATACATATAAATATTCTTTTTCTCACATTATCTGCCATCATTTTCCATCACAAGTGATTAGATACAGTTCCCTGTGCTATACAGCAGTATCTCATTGCTTATATACTCTAAATGCAATAGTTTGCATCTACTAACCCCAAACTCCCAGTCCCTCCCTCTCCCTCCCCCTCCTCCTTGGCAACCACAAGTCTGCTCTCCATGTCCATGAGTTTGTTTCTTTTCTGCAGATAGGTTCATTTGTGCCATATATTAGATTCCTGAAAGATGCCTCTTTCAAACACATAAGTGGAAATATCCGTGAGGCTCTTAGACATAACAACCTGAAACTCACACAGAAAGGTTCCTACTAGAAATGTAAACTGGAGAGCATTGGGTATTTATGTATTACTTAGCATCGTAAGACTGCATGAGCTTACTTGGGTAGAGAATTTACATGGGGGAAAGGGCTAGGGAAAGCTGTGGTCCCATAATCAGCTGAGATTTGGTAGAAGAGGAGCCAGCAAAGGAGACGGAAAAAGCGGGGAGGGTAAGGACAACCAGGCATGGGTGGTGTTATGGAGACAAAGACGACACGTGTTTCAACAAGGAGGATGCAACCGGCTGCATCAAATGCTGCAGAGAGGCTGACTGGGATGACGGCTTTGGCTTTGGCAGGATGGAGGTCACAGGTGACCTAGAGAAGAGTCATTTCAGAGTGAAAGTCCAAGAGAATAAGCTAAGGGAAACAGAGGTGATAAAGTGGAGACACTGACTATGGATAACTCAAGATTTTCTGCCTTGAAAGCAAGCAGCAGGAATTCCCTGGTGGCTTAGCAGTTAAGGATCGGCTGTTGTCACTGCTGAGACTCGGGTTATTGCTGTGATGTGGGTTTGATCCCTGGTCTGGGAACTTCTTCATGCTGTGGGCACAGCCAAAAAAAAGAAAGCAAGTAGCAAAAGGAAGCAGAGAAGCAGACATGCTGGCGTCATGGGGAAAGAACCGAGGACGAGGGAGAAAAGGAGAGTAAGCATGTGAGAGCAGTTCTGGAGCATGTGGAGAGGAAGGGCTTAACCCAACAGCAGGGCAGGGATGATTCTCCCAGAAGCACTGGGAGAAGGCAGAGCGTGAATCCAAGTGAACCGGGCTGGTGAAGCCAGTGGAGGAGACAGGTTACCCTTTGTGTTTTCTCGGTGAAGGAGGAGGGAAGCTCATCATCGAGTATGGAGAGGGATGAGGGGATCTAAAGAGAAATCCTGGCATGTAGGGAAGCGACTTTGCTATGGCTGCCTGGCAGCACAGGACGCCCATTTGGGAATGTGAAGATATAAGGGGAGTCTCGGCAGCACAGTTCTGCTGGCCTCTCCAGGGAGCAGCTCCACTCTGCGTGAACACTGGCTCCATCTGATCCTGCCTATGTTCAGTTACGGCCCTGGCTGGTGCAGGCTCCATGCCTTTGATCACACTATCAGAACTGGCCAAGCCTTCTGCTTGTCCCTGGGTGCCCTGGAGGCGGCCAAAGAGAGGCGAAGGGTCAGAATGCAGCCTGCAGCTGCTCTAGTGGCCTTTCACTTAAAAAGCTGTGTCTGCTTTGAAACTTACAGACAAATGCAGGGAGGAGACCATCACTGCCATCCGACTGTGTACTCAAGTGTGCCGTTTAAAGACCCCTGCCAGGATTTCTGATTCTGAGCAGCTTGCTGTATATTCTACTCTAGTGAATTTGTTTAACAGAAGTGACGGATGGATGATGCAACCCGGGTCCCTTGCGGCAACAAGTTTGTGTCCCTCACCTTAGCTACTGAGAGCAGCATCAAACAACTCACACTGATGATGAGGGCGCAACATGGCAACACTTTCGGCGCACACTGCCGGGTGGTCTGACCAATTGCCCCCGCCACCTGCTAGAGACTGCAGTCACCTAATGAGGGAGACCAGGAGGCTTGCACCCTTCCTCGAAGTCTCTCTGCCACTCCTTCCCCACTCTCCTCCTTCCCCCCTGGAGAAAGCAGCACATGGGATAGAAGAAACAATAGACTGGGAAGTTTTTAATGGGCTTATCTCACTGAGTGGCCTTGGAAAAGTCTCTCTGTCTCTCCGGGTCTCAGTTTCCTCTTTGGTATCATGCAGAACTTATCTAGACACCTGCCTTTCTTCAGGGTCTCCTGGGATAAAGCTCAGGTCTCCCACTATGAGTCTGAACCCCTGACATCATCAATTACCATCATCACCCATCTTTCCTCGAGCCCTTCAATCTGCATGGATCCCTCCCCTACACTCATGAAGGCTTTTCTTCAATTCTGCCACAACCTCACATGTGATGATGGAGGCTTTGTCTTTCTTGCTTAGCCTAGGTGCCCCTAGAATATTTGTAAATAGGCAAAGGCTTTCAGCAGGAAGAATAACATGTCACCAGGCCCCCAGAAATCCACTGGTGCTCTAGTCCTGAGTGCTTCGAGTGAAGTTGGGCACCCCCAGGTCCATACATCTGATGGCATCTGTGACTTTACACAAGGCACCCTTATGACCATAACCCCATCTCTTTTCTTCTGTGGTTCAGTGACACTGAGATGCATCAAATGGCCCCATGTGGCACAGTCAGAGTCAGGTCAGACTGTCAGAAAGGATGATGGAGCTCAGAAAAGGCAAGTTGCCAGAAGCAAGAAGGAATCTGAACTGGTGCCTAGAAGAAGTCCTAGGGCTTTAGGGAAGGTGTAAGTCACAGGGTCTGGACAAATTAGCAGAGATCTGGACCCGCCTCAGGAGTAGCCGTAAACAGAGTAGGGTTCACACGAGCATCTCTGTGGACTGGCCAAAGCTTCTGCTGCTGCAGCAGAGACACCTAGGACCAGCCAGTGGGGCCTTGATATAGCTAAAAACATGATATTTGACCAACAGGCTAGTGAAGACAGGGAAACACAGCAGCTGGAATCCTTAGAAATATTCTCAAGAAAGTCTCTGAAAGATGGACTTTCCAATGATCATCCATATTGGAGGCAAGGTAGAGGAGGGAGTTCTAAAATTGGTTTAATTCAAGTATAAGAAGAAATCAGGCCTCACTTTGAGGTCCCATGCTGGAGGCCTGGGACACTGGGTTACATTTCCACCTCCCTTCATGCAAAGGGCCTTACAGGCAGTGAGGACGCAGACAATCTGTTTATTTATTTATTTTTGGTTTTGGGGGCTGCAGCCACAGCACATGGAAATTCCCAGGCTAGGGGTGAATAGGAGCTGCAGCCACCGGCCTGTGCCATGGCCACAGCAACACGGGATCCAAGCCATGTCTGGGATCTACACCATGGCTCACGGCAACACCAGATTCTTTAACCCACCGAGCAAGGTCAGGGATCGAACCTGTGTCCTCATGGATACTAGTCGGGTTCCTTTCTGCTGAGCTGCAACGGGAACTCCTAATTAAATATATATATATATTTTTTAATTCCAGATTTTTTATTCACTTTATCGCTGTGGATAAATATATTAACACAGACTAGTCCCATTTATTGGAAGACGTTGGTATTTCCTGAGTCAGGAGGTTCCTGAACCTCCCTGCCTTGGAATTTACCACACTTCTCCTCCCATCCCATCTTCCCCAGGGTCGGTAACCACAAGACCTGAGGTAACGTAAAGTATTTTCGGTTTAGCAACTGAGGACTCAGGAGAGAGGTTTGTACACAGCTGTGAAACCTTCAGGCCCAAGAAAACACCCTCCACACGAAGGCCCGGTTGCACTGGGCCCCGTTCTTGGAGGGGCCTCCATACCCTGGCTGGGAATCTACATCTCTGCAAAGTGTTTCAGGAAAAATCTATCTGTAGCATTTCAGTGGAAGATGACTGCTCAATTCTGAAAACTTTCAAACAGATTACTAACAGTTCTTTTTTTTTTTTTGCTTTTTAGGGCTGTACCCACGGCATATGGATATTCCCATGCTAGGGGTCCAATTGGAACTACAACTGCTGGCCTACACCACAGCCACAGCAACGTGGGATCCAAGCCACATCTTCGACCTACACCACAGCTCATGGCAACGCTGGATCCTTAACCCACCGAGTGAGGCCCGGGATCGAACCCGCAACCTCACAGTTCCTAGTTGGATTCGCTTCTGCGGCCCACAACGGAAACTCTAAGATTACTAACAATTCCTTTTTTTTTTTTTTTTAATCTTTTTGCTATTTCTTTGGGCCGCTTCTGCAGCATATGGAGGTTCCCAGGCTAGGGGGCCAATCGGAGCTGTAGCCACCGGCCTACGCCAGAGCCACAGCAACGCGGGATCTGAGCCGCGTCTTCGACCTACACCACAGCTCACGGCAACGCCGGATCGTTAACCCACTGAGCAAGGGCAGGGACCGAACCCACAACCTCATAGTTCCTAGTCAGATTCGTTAACCACCGCACCACGACGGGAACTCCGACTAACAATTCTTAAAATGTGTTTGAGAGCTTCAGAGCTCCTCTTCACCCTACCCAGACACCTTCACCTCACCTACACAGGACTTCAGCTCCCACTTAGGAACTTCATAGGCAAACTCTTCCATCCAGAATCAATACTTTGCTGATCAGGCCAACGTTTGCTAATTGGTATGCAAACTGCCAGAAGGTACAAGAAGGGCCCTAAGAATTCCATTCCCTAAGTCCACGTTACTGTCACTATTCATCAGGCTAGAGTAAATCCTTTTTTAAAACCACAAATTCTGAAAGTATGTTCTTTTCAACCTCCCAAGAAATGATTCAACAGTCTAAAAATGATTCAACAGTCTACCAGATACTTATGCAAAAATATGTTCTACCAAATCAGGTCAAAGTATGTGGCTAATATAAATATGAACTAACAAACCATACCAATTCCTAAATTTCACGAAGATTGGGCCTTTTTATTTTTTTGTCATTAAACGTGGCCCAATCTTAAGGGCAGAGACCTTAATTCATCCAATGACTAAGTGTGGCATGAAGTCGTTTTGGTTTGAGAAATAATTTTCCAAAGGTAAACTAACTTCTTGGGCTTGAGGTTCTATTGAAAGCCTGTAAAATATACTAACGTGTGGAGAAAAATGTGCATGTTGCTAAGAAGCTGCCTGTCCTGAAGGAGAGAAGACGGCCCTCTGCTTGTCTCTCAAATTCAAGCTAGCAAGTCTGTCTTACTCTTCAGAGATAGGAGGCCTCTGGGTTAAAAGGTCTAGGGAAATATGTCATAGTGAAAGCATCATTCTGAGTTAAACCATTATGATTATGATTATTTTATAGCTAACATTCACTCAGTGCTTAATGCCAGGGATTAAAATCATTTAAGCTTTCCAGCAATCCTATAACTAAGTTATCCCCACTTTACAGAAAATAATAATTATTAAATAATAGCAATATATTAATTTAAATAATAATATAATATAAATAATCATAATAATAGCAATTATTTATATAGTGTTCATTATATGCCTGCCACTGTTCCAGTACTTTATACTCATTGAACTCTCACATTAACCTCATGAGGTAGCAAGCAGAGTTTTTGCATCCACAGTGTCATCAGCACCCATTCACGTCAACTACAGCTAAGACTACAGCCATCATAGGTTCTAATTTCCCCATTTTACAAGAGTTCCCCAATGAGCAGACACATTCTGGTGCCATCAGCCAAGGCCAGCTCTTTGATTATACAGCATCTCCTGTTGGGACACACAATGCATCGGTGCTTCCCAGGGTCACAAAAAAAGCAATGCTTATTCTCAGCATAGGACTTGATGTGCACACATATGCACATAACCGGGGTCCCACAAGGACGCTCTAATTGCATGTTTCTTTTGTAGCTTGGCCACATACTGCACAAACATTGCTTGGCTTGAAGATACTTTAAATGAGTGAGTTTGGTGGTCAAGAAAGGTGGGTTTAAATTTGTGAGAACACCTTATATGCCTAAGGACTGTCTCATTTTTGCATATTCTTCCAGGATGCTCATTCATAACTTCATATGAATTAAGATGATTAAAAATGAACTTTTTTTTTTTCTTTTTTGGCTGTACTGTAGCATATGGAAGTTCCCAGGCCAGTGATCCAATTGGAGCCACCACAGAAACAATGCCAGATCCTTAACCTGATGCGCCACAGCAGGAATTCCAAAAAGGAACTTTATTTTTTTGCTTTTGAGGGCCACACCCCGGGCACATAGAGGTTCCCAGGCTAGGGGTCCAGTTGGAGCTGTAGCTGCCGGCCTACGCCAGAGCCACAGCAGCCAGATCCAAGCCACGTCTGCGACCTACACCACAGCTCATGGCAACGCCAGATCCTTAGGATCAAACCCGCAACCTCATGGTTCCTAGTCAAATTCATTTCGGCTGCGCCACGATGGGAACTCCAGGAACATTTTTAATAAGCATAACTGACTATATGTAAAAGTCTAAGATGGAGAGGTTTTCCTTCATGTCCTTGGGCTGGAAGGCTCAAAAGCAGAAAAATTCTGCATTTCCCAGGCTCTTCTGCAGCTCAGGTTCTGAACGTAAAGTAGGCATCTGCTCAGGGTCTGTACTGTGGGAACGAGACAGAGGCTATTATCCACCACAGCAGCCATGTCTCCTGCTATGGCCATGGAGGCCAGCAGTGTCCCAGCCCAGAGAGACAGCCTCCGCAGAGGCAGGCAGCAGTTTCCTAATCACTCATGTGGTGAAGTCAAGGTCCTCTTGGGTGGGCAGTTTCCACGGAGATCTTCTGCTTTCCTACCATCCAAGGACAGCAGCAGCCCCAGGTAGCTCACTTCTCCCTGGTGTTTCCTTGAAGCCCAGCCTTAAGCCTATTTCTTCCCCTGTACCCCATTTGTTGTAAGAAATCTCTTCCCAAGTAAAGCCCATGATTTATTCCTTACAACCAAATTTTCATGGGTAACAGAGAGCAAGGGTCCAAGGACAAACATCCAGGAATTAGGTCACGATGCTCGGTATTTGCAAATCAGAAACCAGGAGCGACCTTTCCCATCTGAAGTCAGAGGCAGATGAGGGGGACAGGACCTGAACAAGTCTTGACATTCAATTAAAACAACACATTCCACATTCAGAGGGGGCCAGAGGCTCTTCAGTTTTGTTATGCTGAAACCTGCCTTCTAACAGACCTTCATAATTTCTTTCGTTTCTTTTCTTTTCTTTTTTTTTTTTTTTTCATCTTTCTAGGGCCGCACCCATGGCATATAGACATTTTCAGGCTAAGGGAGTTCCTGTTGTGACACACCGGAAATACATCTGACTAGGAGCCCTGAGATTTCGGGTCCATCCCTGGCCTCGCTCACTGGATTAAGGATCTGGCATTGCCATGAGCTGTGGTGTAGGTCGCAGATGAAGTTCAGATCTGGCATTGCTGTGGCTGTGGTGTAGGCTGCTCTGATTAGTTCCCTAGCCTGAGAACCTCCATATGCTGCTGGTGCGGCCCTAAAAGGACAAAAAAAAACAAAAGAAGTTTTCAGGCTAGGGGGTCAAATCAGCGCTATAGCTGCTGGCCTACATCACAGCCATAGCAACTCAGGATCCAAGCTATGTCTATAACCTACACCACAGCTCATAGCAATGCTGGATCCTTAACCCACTGAGCGAAACCAGGGATTGAACGCCTGTCCTCATGGACACTAGTCCGATTTGCTACTGCTGAGCCACAACGGGAACTCCTCAGACCTTCCCAGTTTCTAAGTAAACACATGACTGATCAAAATTGCCTTCCACATATGCCAAAAGGAAGGAAGGAAAGGGAGGGAGGGGAGAGAAAGAGAGAATCTCAGTAGAATTAAGGAGACTTCACACAGAAGCTTCTATCTACACAGAGGACAATACTGGTGAGTCAGGCACTCTTGAACCCATCTTTAGAAGACAGCCGGGGATGAGTTTTTTTTTTTTTTTTTTTTTTTTGCTATTTCTTTGGGCCGCTCCCGCAGCATATGGAGGTTCCCAGGCTAGGGGTTGAATCAGAGCTGCAGCCACTGGCCTACGCCAGAGCCACAGCAACGCGGGATCCGAGCCGTGTCTGCAACCTACACCACAGCTCACGGCAACGCCGGATCGTTAATCCACTGAGCAGGGGCAGGGACCGAACCCACAACCTCATGGTTCCTAGTCGGATTCGTTAACCACTGCGCCACGACGGGAACTCCGGGGATGAGTTTTTAAAAAACCTGTCTCTGGGAGTTCCCGTCGTGGCTCAGTGGTTAATGAATCTGACTAGGAACCATGATGTTGCAGGTTCGATCCCTGGCCTTGCTCAGTGGGTTAAGGATCTGGCATTGCCATAAGCTGTGGTGTAGGTTGCAGACTTGGCTTGGATCCTGAGTTGCTGTGGCTGTGGTGTAGGCCAGCAGCTGCAGCTCTGATTCGACCCCTAGCCTGGGAAACTCCATATGCCGCAGGATCGGCCCCAGAAAAGGCAAAAAACCAAAAAAAATTAAAAAATTTAAAAAAATTAAAAACCTGTCTCTGTTTGCTTGGCAGAACCTGAAAATGAAACCATTCTCATTTAAATGAAAATCAAACCACTGCAAAGGATCATTCTATAGATTCAGAGAAAAAGACTGATCAACTAAAGGAAGGAATTTAAATAACAGATGATAATGCATACTGGACTCTGGCAAGGAGTCCACTGGTGCCGATAATGCTCATAGTAATTGATAATCTTCATTATAAGGATTTTAATAAGGCATCAAGTTATTTGTGCACAATTCATATATGGGAATCATTGTATGCAAGATGGAGAGAGGCTACAGTAGGGACAAAACAGTATTTACTGTTTGTTATATTTGTCCAAGAGGTTCTCTCCAGTTATATACCTTCAGTAAGTTTGGCAAACTGGAAAATCCTATGAGCAATAAAGAGCCCATCCTCCTGAGGGGGTACATTTTTACCTCTGGCTCCTAAAGATTCTAAGAGCCAGCTCTCACATTCTGCTCCAAGGTTGAGGATTTAATGGCATCTCAATCATGCAGTGAGGTCATTCACTAGAGCTATTCTCCTTTATCAGTCCAGAGAAAAGGCTATTTTCTTTCAAGATCACACCTTGAAAATACTCTCTGATGAGGGAAATGAAGCCAAATCAGCAGATCAGGGCACCAGCCATTATGTGGCCCTTTTTCTCAGTCTGACCAATTCTGTCACCAGCAGATTAATTTTTAGTTCTATGAAAGCCTGCTTATGTATCAGTAATGCCACTGGTTTTGTACTTTACTAACTTACTCTCTTGGGAAGAAGCCGTAGGCAATTAAATGATGATCCCAAGATGGAATCTGAATTGGGTTCTTGACCCATGTGAGTCTCAGATCTCAGGATGGGAATGTAATGATCACAGCAGACAACTGGCAACAAATGCCCTCTTCTTAGCCTAAAAAAATCTTCCAAAGGCATGGACAGTTCCTCATAAGCACTGGATGAATTCACCTACTCGAGCCAAGGTTAGATATTACGAGAACTTCTAAAGAATGCAGGAAAGAAATACATACAATTAAAGGCTCCTTTCTTACCCACCTCCGACACCACAGTCCCCAACATTTGGTTTCAGATATTCCAGCACAGAGGATGCTATCAAGCTTCCTTCAGAGTTCTAACTAGACTTTTCCTTACAATAAGATGGCTGGGAAAGAGTTCAAAAAGAACTCACCCAACCCACCTCAACTTTTGCTCTAGAGGGAAGAGTTCTAAGTGCCGAGGTACTTATAAAACTCTCTAGGCATTGTTCTTAGCTGGACTACTACTAGAGTCACAAAGAAAATAATTTTTTTTCCCTGAAAAGTAATAATATGAGGACAAAATGGCTAAGCTGGAAACAACAGAAACAAGAACAAAAGAAAGCAGATGTAATTTTTAACAGGTTTACTGAAATATAATTTCCATGCCATGAAAGTCACCCATTTTAAGTGTATAATTCAGTTAAGTGCATAATTCGGTGATATTTAGCAAATTTATAGGGTTGTGCAACCACAATCACAATCTAATTACAGAACATTTCCGTTCCCCCAAAATATCCCTGGTGTCAATTTGCAGTCATTCTCTGTTCCCATCCCCAAGCCAGGCAAGCATGAGTCTGCTTTCTGCCAGCAGAGATTTACTTTTCTGAACATTGAGAGGAATGGAATCATACTGCGTATGGTCTTTTGCATCTGGTTTCTTTCACTTAACACAGGAGTCAGCAAAGTACCTGCTGCCTGTTTTTGTAAATAAAGTTTTATGGGAACACAATCACACCCAACCATTTACATATTGTCTGTTGCTGCTTTAGTGCGAGGAGGGCAGAGCTGGGAAGTTGCCATAGAGACCATACGGTCCACAAGCCTAAAATATTTACTATCTGACCTTTTCAAAAAAACATTGCTTGATATTTTTGAGGTTCATCCATGTTGTAACATATATTAGTCATTCATTCCTTTTTCTTGTGGAATAATATTATGTTGCAAAAATATATCGCATTTGTTTACCCAGTCATTTGTTGATGGACATTTGGTCTGTTTCTAATTTGGGGCTATTGTGAATAATGCTGCTATAAACATTCATGTACAAGTCTTTGTGTGAACATATGGCTTCATTCTTTTGCATAGATGCTTAGATCCCAGAAGTGAATTTGCTGGATCCTACGGTAAGCTTATGTTAAACATTTTAGGAAACTGGCAGTGTCCTATAATAACCTACATGTGGAAAAAAAAGAGATGATATGTGTATATGTATAACTGATTCACGTTGCTGTAAACGTGAAACGAATACAATATTGTGGGTCAACTATACTCCAGTATTTTTTTTAATTTAAAAATAAATTAAAAAGAAAAAAAGAAACTGATAAACTGTTTTCCAAAGTAGCTATACTATTTTATATGCCCACCAGCAAAGTATAAGGGTTCCTGTGTCTCCACATTCTCACTGTCACTTGTTATTATTTCTGTCAAATTTATTATAGTCATTCTAACAGCTATGAAATAGTATCTCATTGTGACTTTAATTTGTATTTTCCCTAATGAATAATGAGCATCTTTTCATGTGCTTTTTAGTCATTTCTTTATCTTCTTTGGTGAGATATCTATTCAGATCTTCCACTCCCACTTTTATTTCAGTAGTTTGTCTTCTTATTATTGAGTTCTTTATATACTCTGGATGGAAATCCTTTATCAAGTAGATGATTTGCTTTATTTCCTCCCACTTCTCTATGCGTTGTCTTTTTTGCTTTCTTGATGGTGTCCTCAAAAGCATACAAGTTTTCAATTTTGATGAAGTCCAATGATTAATTTTTTTTCATTTATGGATCTTGATTTTGATGTTATATCTAAAAATTCTTTGCCCAACCCAATGCATTAAGACTTTCTCCTATGTTTCTTACTGAACTTCAAACTTTTAGTCCTTAACGTTTAGAATTAAATCAATCTTTTTGCTTATAGCCTGCCATTGCCCCAGTAACATTAGATGAAAAAGATTACCCTTTCTCCTACTGAATTGCTTTGGTATCTTCATTAAAAAAAAAAAAAAAAAAATCAATGGACCATAAAGACTTATTTCTAGACTCCTAGTCCATGGATATGTATGACTAACCTTATGTCAGAACCATTCTAACTTGCTAATATCTTGCTAACTGTAGTCTTAAATCAGCAAGCAGAAATCCTCCAGCTTAGCTCTTATTTTTCAAACTTGTCTTGGCTATTCTGGGTCTTTTGCATTTCCAAAGAAATGTTAGCACTCAATAAAACAAAACAAAAATGAAAGCAAAAATAAATATACATTTAAAGTGATGCATTTTTTTTTTTAGAACCAGCTGGTCAATTTCTAGAAATAAGCCTATGGGTATTAGAAAGGAATTGTGTTGAATCTATAGATCAGTTTTGGGAAAACTGAATCTTCCAGTCAATGAGCTTGGCAGATCTCTCCATTAACTTCTCTTGGCAATGTTCTCTACGGTATAGTGTACAAGCCTTTTACTACTTTTGTTACATTTATTCCTAAGTATCTAATTCTTTAGATGCTTTGTGGCTAGAATTGTTTTCTTAATTTCATTTAAGTTCATTGTTAGTATATAAAATACAAGTGACTTATATATTGATCTTATATTCTACATCTTTGCTGAAATTATTTATTAGTTCTGGTAGGGTTGTTGTTGTTGTGGATTCCTTATGGTTTTCTTTTAAAAAAAATTTTTTATTACAGTTGATTTACAATGTTCTATCAACTTCTTCTGTGTATATGTGTCTGTGTGTATATATACATTTTTTTTTCACATTATCCTCCATTATATTCCATCACAAGTGATCAGATATAGTTCCTTGGGCTATACAGCAGAATATTGGTTTTCTGTATATAGGATCATGTCATCTGTGAGTAATGACAGTTTTACTTTCTTATTTCCTTCCAATCAGGATGCCTTTATATAACCTTTCTTTTCTCTTATTGCATTCAGAAAATATCCCAGTGCAATGTGGAATAGAAGTGACAAGATATCCTTAATATTTTGCTTGACCTTAGGAGGAAAGCATTTGGTCTTTCACCATTAAATATGATGTGAGTTCTACCTTTTTCATAGATGCTTCTTATCATAATCAAGAATTCTCCTTCTATTCCTACTTTCTTGGTAGAATTGTACGAAATATTTTATCTGTTGCTATTAAGGTAATCATTTTATTCTTTATTTATATGATATACTTATACTACATTAACTAATTAATTTTCTGATGTTAAACCAATTTTGCATCCCTGAGTTAAAATATATTTAGTCATGGTGTTTGATACTTTTCATAACTTGCTGGATTTGGTTTACTCATACTTTATTGAGAATTTTTGTATTTTACATTCAGGTTTTCTTATGTTTTTGTTTGGTTTTGATATCATGGTAATACTAGCCTAATAAAGTAAGTTGGAAGGAGTTCCTCCTCCATTGCCTAGAAGATTTTGTGAGGACTTGACACTACTTATTCTTTAAATGTTTGGTATAAGTCACCTGTGAACCCATCTAGGTCTGGGATTTTCTTTGAAGGAAGACTTTAAATTGCTAACTCACTTTCTTCATCTGGCATAGATAAAGTCATCCTATTTCTGAATCTAATAGCTTTGTGATGTGAAGGCAGTCATACACCATCAAAACACCTACTCACCTACGCTTGAAGAGAAAAAGGACAACCTAAATTTGGATATCATTTCTATTTTATAGCTATATTAAACCATTTCATAGGGTGGCAAAAAAAAGTATTGAGGTTTTGGTGACAGCTTCCAATTATTAGCAATAATTGTCCAAAGGCTGAGTTTACTACCTATAACCTTTATTTGAATTTGAAGAAAAATACTTCTTTGTACCACTGATATAGTATTACTTCTCAAGATCTTTCTAACTATGGAAAAACCTAATGTCTCCTATACTTCAACGTAAATAATTATAATCATTATGCATGAAAAATTAATCAGGACTGGGAAAATCATAAACCGAATTGAACCACATTGGGAACTATTCTGGAGCACTTACATGATCATAGCACCAGTATGGCTGAGTCCAACCTTGGATGGTCCAGGACAGTACCTGTGAAAATTATCCACTGGAATATCAGATCCAGCAGGCAGGACCTGCGAAAGACTAGCATGGCTAGGGCAGTGTCAGGGGAAGTCTTAAGGAACCTTACCTAAGAAAATATCAGAACCAACCATAGCAGGTGAAATAAAGCTATTCAGTCATGTTGGAGATGTTCTCTTTGATCCCTGACTTCCCGCCTTTTCATCCTCAGGAGTCCCTCTATTTGACAAAACCATCTCTTTCTGGCACAGGTCAACTAGGCAGTAGGAATGTGTCAATAAGCAGAAAGCACCAGGAAATGGGGATTGATTCAGTTGCCATCCTTCAACCCATATCACAATGTTGTCTTCATGATTCCATTCTGATTATCTCAGTGCTAGAAAAAATAAATTAATTCTCAAAATTCCAGTAAATTGGACATGATTATTCCTTTGTTAGTGATGAGGAAACTGATGCCTCAAAAAGCTAATAAGTGACTTAACCTGGAACTTGAGTCTGACACAACAGGTAATTAGTGCCCCTTGAGCCATGGAAAAGTACAGCAAACGCCACCTGAGATGACCTTGTTTCTGATAACATCAACAGTTTGCACAAGATTTATTCTCTGGGATGTGTGACACTTTCAGGATAAAAGTTGAAAACATAATATTTATTATTAAGATACCAGTTCCCTATGGACAGAAAACTCAATTTCCTTTGAACTTTGTCCAGATTGGAGCCCAGACAGTCTTCTGACTTGCAATGCAGCCAGGGATCTGCCTCAAGTCCTTTCCAAAACGACATAAATAAACAAGCCCAGAGGACACCTTTCCAGGAGTGAGAGAGGTTGGATAAACTCATCTTAGAAGTGCATCTAGCTCCTCCTCTTTGGTTCTCCCCACTTAGATTTAATGCTGACACCTAACACTTAGCTAATTGTGAACTGAGATCATTACATTAGCTTAGTTTTTCAGGTGTAAGACTTGAAGAACTATCTTCCTTGCTTCTCTCGTTTTCACCAGGTACTATATATAGTCCATCCAAAACGCCTATGCTGACATAGAATATAATAGCCAGGTGCTGACTGTTGTTGTCTCTGTTTCAAAACCCCAGGCACTTCGATGCCTCATTGATTTCTCGGACTCCTTTCCCGTCTGGAAACATCCCATGCAAGTACCTAAGCATCTCCTATCATTACTACTATAAATCATACTGGCCAGCTGCTTGCCTCTCCTCCCCCCAATTACTTGTCATTATTCTTGAGAGTCTGCTGTAGCAGATATCATTAGATAGCATAGATTTATTTAACGAGGTTATTTCTAGTTCTCTTGATTGTGCCCAGAAACTACACTTCTTTTATCGGATGACACACAATTAATACTCTTCAGCGGTTATTTTACTAATTCTCGCCCACGTAACAATAGTCAGCAGGGGGTATGGTGTGCACGTATGTGTGTATGTGTACATTTGCACGCACACACGTGGGTGCACATAAGTGAGGCAGGAAAAGACAGACGGAATAAATGAGCTCCAGAGGAATGCATTCAAGTCAACTCTGGCTTGTTACGATGACAGGGGCTAGAGATCTAATAGGAAACACAACAGTCTCAGTTCTCAAGAAGCTCATAAATCATGTGGCGGAAACAGCCAATAATAAGAGCAGGAAATACTCATGGAGGGCTTGGCTGGTTCCAAATGCTAAGAACCGCCCAGGGACCATCTCCTTTAATCCTCGTGACACCTCTATGTGGGAGGTCCAATCATTACTCTCACTTTTTTCAAAGATGAGAAAATGAGAGTCCATCCTCGATCACACAGCTGAGACAAGGGCAGAACTCAGACCCACATTTACTTGACAGAAAAATCCACCCTCTTAACCATTTTCAATCCTGACTTCTTGGAGAATTACTCAAAACTGCTCTCACCAATTCCCCATTCTCTCTAAGGCTCTTGTGGCCTCCGTTCCCTGAATAACTACTTTTCCTACAGCCAGACTGCCAGCCAGATCATTAGCCATCAGAGGCCGCTTTTCCCTAGCACTGTGCTAGGGAAGAGGCAAGGCAGCCTTTCTTCCCATCCTCGACATAATAAGAACAGAAGTTCAAATCCTCGGGATCAAGTGTTAACCCCCCCAAGAGGGCAAGGGGGATTCTTAACTGTATCCTCCACCCACACCACAGTGTCAAGTGAAACCAGACACTCTGAGGTGGTCACAGACCCTGATTGAATTGTTTTTTATAGTAGGCAGCCTGAGTGTTTTCAAAACCCAGACTGGAAGACCACTAAAAATGTCAGAGCAAAACTAAAAGTCATTGAATTGTAGGCAATTTAAATGAGCAAATCATAAGGTAAGTAAAACGTATCTCAATAAAGCTGTTTATAAATTTGAAGAGTTCCCATTGGGCTCTGTGGGTTGGGACCCGACATTGTCTCTGGGAGTATGCAGGGTTTTTTGGGGGTTTTGTTTTTTTTTTTTTCCATTTTTTTTTATTACTCAAATGGAGGATGCAGGTTTGATCCCTGGTCTCGCTCACTGGATTAAGGATCCAGCATTGCCACAAGCTGTGCCACAGGTCACAGAGGCAGCTCAGATCTGGTGTTGCCATGGCGGTGATGTAGCCCTCAGCTGCAGATCTGATTTGACCCCTAGCCTGGGAACTTCGATATGCTGCAGGTATAGCTGTAAAAAACAAAACAAAACCCAAAAAACACTGAATATGGTGTTCTCTTTGGCAGTACATATACTAAAAATTTGAAAATGGCAAGATAGCCAACCTTTGAAAATGAAAGGCTTCTATCTCTAAGTCACCAGCAACGCTAGGAGATGTATTCCAAGGAAATGCATGGTGAGTGGATTTTAAAATGACAGAGTAAATAAGTAAAATCTGGTTGGTGAATTCTGGGTTTTCTTCTGCGTGCCATGATATTTATCTGAAGAATGTGTAGGAAAACAAAGAAATATGTTCAAATCCCTTAAAATGTCCATCGGTCTGTCAATCACTACCCAAGTGACCTCCTCAGGAATACTTGGGTGGGAGACCCTGAACCTTTCTGGGAAATTAGACACAAACTATGAAACACACAAAGCAAACCAGAAATAAAAGTCTATCTTTGAAACTTCCTTACATATAGGAAGTGACTGAGTGCTATTTCCTTAGGTTTTCTTCTTATGTTTTTGTTTGGTTTTGCCGTCATGTAATACTGGCCTAATAAAATAAGTTGGAAGGAGTTCCTCCTCCATTGCCTAGAAGATTTTGTGAGGACTTGACACTACTTATTCTTTAAATGTTTGGTATAAGTCACCTGTGAACTCATCTAGGTCTGGGATTTTCTTTGGAGGAAGACCTTAAATTGCTAACTCACTTTCTTCCTCTGGCGTAGATAAAGTCATCCTATTTCTGAATCTAATAGCTTTGTAGTGTGAAGGGAATCATACACCATCAAAACACCTATGTACCTATACTTGAAGAGGGAAGCGACATTCATATTTGAAGATGCATCATTAAAAACCAACTAGTTTATCAGATACCAGCTAACTGTCCTTTGACATTTCAGAGGAATGGCTCTGAAATGCCACTTTACAAAAGCAACTTGGTTTCGCAGAATGAGCACTGGATCGGAAGTCAAGAGATCTGGACTCTGGGCCTATTCTTGCAATTTATAACTTCCCTTGAATAAGTCACTTTAGCTCGCTGAGCCTGTTTCTTTATATATTAGAAGAAGAAGATAATATCTAACCTATCTTTCCACTTCCAGCCTTGCTGTGACAGACACATGCTGTTACTTATAAAAGGATTTTACAATCATTAGATAGTATACAATATGAATTACAGGATTAGGGCTTCATAAATCTATACTGCTAGGATAGGGGAAAAAAAAAGGAATGAGAACATCACTGATAAATCTTTCAAACTACAGTGAGCAAAGTAAGCAGGATGGAGGGAGGAAACTGCAGCCTTACTAAGATGGTCAGTTTTCTGGTTCCTGCCTCTAAATGGACCATGGCTTGTTTTACACACAACCCACAGGAATCAAAAAAACTGATTGTGGTAGCATAACATTATTTGCCAGATAAAGCTGTATCCTGACTGAGATGCTCTACTGTTTTGGGAATGAATTCTGAATTGTGAAGAGGATCTTGAAAATTAGAAACAACCCAAAGAAAAGTCTATAAAGAGGAGGAGGGGGAGTTCCCGTCGTGGTGCAGTGGTTAATGAATCCAACTAGGAACCATGAGGTTGTGGGTTCGATCCCTGGCCTCGCTCAGTGAGTTAAGGATCTGGCGTTGTTGTGACCTGTGGTGTAGGTCGAAGACTCGGCTCAGATCTGGTGTGGCTGTGGCTGTGGTGTAGGCCAGCAGCAACAGCTCCAATTAGACCCCTAGCCTGGGAACCTCCATATGCCACTGGTGTGGCCCTAAAAGGACAAAAAACAAAAAAATTAATTAATTAATTTTAAAAAAAGAGGAGGAGGAATTATAAGCCAATGACATTTGCACTGCTGTTACTCAAATGCAACATATGATTAAACAGGAGTCTTAGTCTTTACAGCTGGTGATCCAATAATATCTGAAAAAGGAGATGTTTGGCTCCCCATGACTATTTTTTACATTTATTTTAAAAAGAAACACATACACACAAACATATCAGGATACTATTATTTTCCTCTATTTAAACTCATCTCTTTTCTGTTTTCTCTAGGCTAATGACTCCTGGTTTCTGAAGCCACTAAAATATACTTGGTGTAAGTCTTTCATTACTTTTTTTTTTTTTTTTTTTTTTGGTCTTTTTAGGGCTATACCTACAGCATATGGAGGTTCCCAGGCTAGGGGTTGAATCGGAGCTGTAGCTACTGGCCTACAGCACAGCCACAGCAATGCCAGATCCGGGCTGCATCTGGGACCTACACCACAGCTCACGGCAATGCTGGATCCTTAACATACTGAGCGAGGCCAGGGATTAAACCTTCATCCTCATGGATGCCAGTCAGATTGGTTTCCACTGAGCCATGACAGGAACTCCATTTCATCACTTCTTATTATAATGCAGATGTAGAAATCTTAACAATATTAACTTAGTCCAACGTGTTAATTATGTTAATAATTATGTTATTAATAGTATGTTAATAATTATGACAATACTAACAAAGTCCAGTATGACAGACTTTGCCCCCACTTAATGTAGTAACAGCTAAACCCCTAAGACTATAACACACACAAGAAGTGTCTGCCCATAAAGAATAACCTGCAGATCCAGAGGAAAACACTGCCTCAAAATTAAAAAACCACAAAAAAAAAAAAAAAAAAACCCACTAAATCAAAAAAGCTCCAAAATCCTATTTTCAGAAAACTGGCTAATTGGAAGACTGCATGAAATACTGTGAAACTAGATTACCCTTTTCTTGCAGGGTCATGCACTGATGGCTTGTTATTTTGCTAATGTGACATTTTCTCTCATCTTCAAGTCCAGAATTTAACAGCATGGCTGAGAATTATACTGATTGTTATCAGTATTCTGGAGCTTAGATCTTGATCATTTGAGATTTACTTCATGCCTGTTTGTCTCACCTCCTCAACAGGATCGTCAGTCCTTAGAGAGTAGAGGCCATGCCTCATATTTCATTGTTAGCTTCCTACAATACCTGATGGATAGACCTATATAACTCACTGAAGATTAAACAAAATCAAATAAACTTGTACATCATTTAATCCAAAGAGTGGGAAAGAGCAATGCTTGTAAATCTTGGTAGCGATTTCTGAATCTCCATACCAACCTTTCTGTCAAACAACTGGATTTAGACCTTTTGTTTAAAAATCCAATGCAGCTGACAATTCTAGGATTCTTTCCCACAGAGCTAGGTAGTAAGGTCAGTGGCAGCTAGACTTCCCACTTCCTCCAAATTTCTTTGGGATCCCCAGCCCACCACTGGTCTCTCCTCCAATATCACTGGCCCATTTTCTAGTCACAACATTTCAAGAATGAAGTTTTCAGCTCCCGAATCACAGAGTCAATGTTAAGGGAATACACACCACCTACCAATGAGGAATAATTCACCAGCTTTTTTCGAGCTTTGTCTGAGATTTCTAAATGCCCCCAAATTCTGGGAGACCAGCCTTTCTGCAAAGGGGCCTCAAACTGGGACAGTCTAACTCCCTGGGTATCTTAGATGCTAGGGTAAGTGTAATGTGTCACAGAGGCCAGCTTCGGTTTCATCTTAAAATGATAATTACAATTTTAAATTCAGCATTACAGACAGACAATAGCTACACAGGGAGGCGCCTCTCAGTTTGCAGAAGAGAGTAGAGCCATTAAGTTGCTTCCTATTGCTAAGCAACAGTTGTGTTCAAATCAAACTGCACTCAGCTCTCAAACAGCAGAAAAATCAGTCTATTCAATTCACAGCACCATAGGTGAAGGGAGAAGAGAAAGACTGTTTAGAGATCTTGGAATATAAGGTAGATTTAAGCTACATGTTAATTTTAGATATATTGTCTCCATTTCAAAATATTTCTTAGGGAATAAGGGCAGGGTGTTCTGTACTAGAGGAACAGCCCGGGCATGCGTCTCTTTCCAAGATGAAAATATGCCCCTAAATTCAATTTAATTATGAATAATTTAGCCAAGGTTTACTGGCAATCATGATACTGCCTGTAGTAGCTACCTATTGCTGCACAACAAATTACCCTAAAACTTACAGACTTAAAATTACAAATATTTACTATCACAGTTTCTTTTCTTTTCTTTTTTTTTTCTTTTTCTTTTGTCTTTTTAGGGCTGCACCTATCCCAGGCTAGGGGTTGAATTGGAGCTGTAGCTGCTGGCCTACACCATAGCCACAGCAACTTGGGATCCAAGCCGTGTCTGCAACCTACACCATAGATCATGGCAATGCCGGATCCTTAATCCACCGAGCAAGGCCAAGGATCGAACCCATGTCCTCATGGATACAAGTCAGGGTCATTACCACTGAGCCACGATGGGAACTCCTACAGTTTCTTTAGGGAAAGATTTTGGAAGTGACTCAGCTGGGTGGCTCTGGCCCGAGGTGTCTCATGAGATTGCAAGCCAGATGTCTACCAGGGCTGCAGTCATCTGAAAGCTCAACTGGGGCCAGAGGGTTCACTTCTAAGCTCATGCATGTGGCTATTGGCAGGAGGCTTATTTTCTAGTTTCTTGCTCATCTCATGGGCCTCTCCTCATGACATGGAAGCTTGTTTCCTCCCGAACAAGTGAACCAAGAGAGAGACTGACCAGAATAGAGAACAGTTATGCCTTTTGATGACCTAGCCTCCAAAGTGATACACGATCACCTATGTTTAATTTTATTTGTTAGAAGCAAGCTACTAAATCCTGCCCACACAAAAAAGAAAAAGGAACTCAGCTTTACCTGTTTATGGATGGAGTATGAAAGAATATGTGGACATATTTTTAAAACCACCAGACAGCCCACAGAAACACTCATGTCCTTCTCCAAATACAATGGCGGGACCATAGAAACCTAGAGAATGAAATTCCAGCTCTGCTTTATGGATATAAGGCAGCAGTTGGAACTGGTTATAGATCCAAGATGAAAATATGCCCCTAAATTCAATTTAATTATGAATAATTTAGCCAAGGCTTACTGGCAATCATGGTACCACCTGTATCAGGGTCCTCTTTTCATCAGACAGAGGATATGATTCAAATCTACCACCTACCACCTACATTATCTTAGGTGACTTAACTCTCTGTATTTTGGTTTCCTTACTAAAAAATGAGCATAATAATTGTAACTACTTCACATATCAGTTAACATATGTAAAACTTAGAATGGCACTTGGTGTATAATATACCCTATAGAATTACGTAACTTTACTCTTGTAATTGCCATGTTGATAATAAGTGCAATCACTCAATTTGAAGACAGAAATGCCCAACAGGACAGTGTAGAATATGTGGATACAACTCTGAGAGGCCCTCTGCAAAAACTACCCATAAGTATGATGTATTCACAAGATAAAACAGGTGAATGACATGTTATTAAGTTGCCTCTTCACATCTTTCTAGCACTTGTGAAGCCATAGGCTACAAAGCCAAGTAAGACAAACAACACTGGGAAAAAAACATACTCTGTGCCTTCCTTCTAAGTTCACTCTATAAGTAGATTAACTATTTAAAGAGAGCTAAGAAGTCGTGGCTCAGTACAAACGAATCTGACTGGTATCCATAACGATGTGGGTTCAATCCCTGGCCACACTCAGTGGGTTAGGGATCGGGTGTTTCCATGAGCTGTGGTGTAAGTCACAGATGCAGCTCAGATCTGGCTTTGTTGTGGCTGTGGCATAGGTCAGTGGCTAGAGCTCTGATTTGACCCCTAGCCTGGGAACCTCCATATGCCACAGGTGCAGCCCTAAAAAGGCCACAAAAAAAAAAAAAAAATCAATAGAGAGAGCTGAGTGTTTTCATAAATCCTAAAAAAAAAAAATAGATAGCAGAGTACATATGTGACATTAACGTAACTCAATATTAATCCAAATCTCAATTTAGAGATAAATGCTTCCTCTGATCGGGTTATAAAATTGTACTGAGACCCTAATTTATACAATCCTGTGGGAGAAATCACAGGATCCTTCAGTGCTGCTAGCCAAGTAAGAATCTACCTGCAGATGACTAATTCTACCCAGGCTCATCTCTCTGGAGTTACCATGCTGCTCTGCCAGGTGAATGCCAGGTGAACAGAGAGGTGGAAAGAAGATGGAAAAGAAATGGGTGTGTCTCAGACAAAGACAAGATCAAGAATGACTAACAAGGAGTTCCCACTGTGACACAGTGGGTTAAGGAGTTCCCAGCATGGCTCAGTGGTTAACGAACCCGACTAGCAACCATGAGGATGTGGGTTCGATCCCTGACCTTGCTCAGTGGGTTAAGGATCCAGTGTTGCCATGAGCTGTGGTGTAGGTGCAGCTGTAGATTCTGCGTTGCAGTGCATGTGGTGTAGGCCAGCAGCTATAGCTACGATTTGACCCCTAGCCTAGGAATCTCCATATGCTGTGAGTGTGGCCCTAAAAAAAAAAAAAAAAAGCCTACAAAAAACAAATGCTGGAAAGGGTGTGGATAAAAGGGAACCCTCTTACACTGTTGATGTGGATGTACACTGGTGCAATCACTACGGAAAACTGTATGGAGGTTCCTCAAAAAACTAAAAATAGAACTACCATACAATCCAGCAATCCCACTCCAGGGCATGCATTCAGAGAAAACCATAACTCAAAAAGATACATGTACCCCAATGTCCATAGCAGCATTATTTACAATAGCCAAGACATGGAAGCAACCTAAATATCCATCAACAGAGGAGTGGATAAAGAAGATGTGGTACACATGTACAATGGAATATTATGCAGCCATAAAAAGAATGATATAATGCCATTTGCAGCAACATGGATGGACCTAGAAACCATTACACTAAATCAAGTTAAGCAGTGAAAGACAAACATCATAACAATATCACCTATATGGAGAATCTAAAAAAAGAAAAGATAAAAATGAACTTATTTGTAGAATAGAAACAGATTCTCAGACTTTGAAAAACTTATAGTTACCAAAGGAGACAGGTAAGGGGAGATGGACTAGGGGTTTGGGATTGGCATATGCCCACTGAGGTACATGGAATGACTGGCCAACGGGGACCTGCAGTGTAGCACAGAGAACTCTATCCAGTATCCTGTGATAATCTACGTGGGAAAAAAATCTGAGAGAGAAGAAATATGTGTGTATGTATGACTGGCTCACTTTGTTGTACAGCAGAAATTATCATGGCCTTGTAAATTAACTATACTTCAATACAACTAAGATAAATAAATAAAACTCACTCCCCCTCCAAAAAATAGATCATAAAATAATAAAAAGAAAACCAAGCAGCCCAGCCAAAGGACTAGGCAATGGTTAAGGGGATGGAGGACTGGGAAGATCATTGCTAGTACTTATGTGTGTCTCAGGAACTCTTACCTGGATCAACTTACAACTCCAGCTATAAGTGATTACAGTAAATCTGAGGTCAGATACTGGTGGCTCACCACCAAATGTGGTCCACACAAGTATTTTGCTTGGCCTAGATAGCATTTTCTAAAAGGGTATGAATTCACTCCCAGCATTTAAAAATAGGAGTTTTCACAAAAATATCCAGTTCTCAGGGTTTTCTTTTAAAAAAAGAAGAGAAAGAAATAGATCTGACAGCTCTAGTCTGTATTCTGTCAAGGCAAAAACCAGGGGGAGCTCTCCTGTCCCCCTTTCGGTTATCTGCCTGGCTCTGAAATGGATGAACCCGTACTGCAGCCAAGTAGCAATTAAGCAAAGTGAGCAGATCAAAAAAGTGAAAAGGTGCAATCAACCGTATTGCACCTTTGCCGAGAAGAGAGAGTAATAGAAGAGGATGGTCTGCATGGAACTCAAGCACGGGCAGTGCAAAGAAGGAGAACTTGGCAATGCAACCCGGTCAGGGAAGAGGGTGCCCAGGCCAGCTGGAACAAGGATCTGGGTCTGCTTAAAAAGGCACATCAAAAACACATGATGAGCAGAGGAGATGCTCCATGTGATCTGGCTTGTTGGGCATCTTCCCGGTAAGAGAATGCAATGACCCCCTGACATGAGCACTCCTAGCTGCTCTGCAGGCTCAGACTGGTGAAGACGTAACTTGTTAGTTCCAAAATGTTCGTTTCAGTCGTGTGTGTGTGCGTGTGTGTGTGTGTGTGTGTGTGTGTGTGTGTGTGTGTCTAAAAATAAGACTGGGATCCCTGAGCACAGAATATCTTTCCATTTCTTTGTGACTTCTTCCATTTCTCTTATGGCTTAACATTGTTAAAATGTCCATATTACCTACACCAGTCTACAGATTCAATCCAATTCCCTATCAAAATCCCAACGATATTTTCCACAAAAATGGAAAATTCTAAAATTTATAGAGAACCACAAAAGACCCCAAACAACCAAAGCAATTCTAAGGAAAAAAAAAAAATCTGCAAGTATCATACTTTTTGATTTCAAATTATACTACAAGAATACATCAAAGATACTGCTGGTTCGGTTCCAGACCACCACAACAAAGAAGATATTGCACTAAAGTCACACAATTTTTTTTTGGTTTCCTAGTGCATATAAAAGTTATGTTTAGGAGTCCCTGTTGTGGCTCAGTGGGTTAAGATCCTGGCATAGTGTCTGCGAGGATGCAGGTTCCATCTCTGGCCTCACTCAGTGGGTGAAGGATCCAGCATTGCCACAAGCTGCAGCGTAGTTCACAGATGCAGCTCAGATCTGGTGTTGCCATGGCTGTGGAGTAGGCCTGTAGTTGCAGCTCTGATTTGACACTTAGCCCGGGAACTTCCATATGCCACAGGCATGGCAAGTTATGTTTACATTATGTTGTAGTCTGTTAAGTGTGCAATAGCATTAAATCTAAAAAAGTAATGTACAGACCTTAATTAAAAATACTTCATTGCTAAAAAGAAATACTAAACGTCTGAGCCTTCAACAAATTGTAATATTTTTTACTGGTGGAGGGTCTTGTCTTAATGTTGATGGCTGCTGACTGATCAGGTTGACAGCTGTGGCAATTTTTAAAAATAAGACACGAATGAAGGTGGCTGCATTGATTGACTCTTCCTTTTACCAATGATTTCTCTGTAGCACACAAGGCTGTTTGACAGCATTTTACCCACAGCAGAACTTCTTTCAAAACTGGAATAAATCCTCTCAAACTCTGCTGCTGCTTCATCAACCAAGTTTACGTCAAATTCTAAATCTTGTCATTTTTAACAGTCTTGCAGCGTGTTTCCAGGAATAAATTCCATCTCAAGAAACTACCTTCTTTCTCCATCCATAGGAAGCAAAACTCTCATCCATTCAAGTTTTATCATGAGATTACAGTCAGTCACATCTTCAAGCTCCATTTCTATTTCTAGTTCTTTTGATATTCCCACCACATCTGCAGTGACTTCCTCCACTAAAGTCTTGAACCCCTCAAACTCATCCATCACAGATGGAATCAACTTGTTCCAAACTCTTGTTAGTGCGGCTATTTTGAATTTTTCCCATGAATCATGAGTGTTCTTAATGGCATCTAGAATGGTAAGTCCTTTCCAGAAGTTTTTCATTTTACCCTTCCCTGATCCATTAGACGAATCACTATCTATGGCAGATATAGCCTTACAAAATATAACTCTTAAATAGTAGGACTTGAAAGTCCAAATCATTCCTTGAACTGTGGGTTGCAGAATGGATGTTGTGTTAGCAGGCATGAAAACATTGTCAACAAGCAGTACTGTTTTGAAAGGGATCTTTTTTTTTTTTTTTCTTTCTGAGCAAGAGGTCTCAACAGTGGACTTAAAATATTCAGTAAAGCACATTGTAAATAAATGTGTCATCATCCAGGCCTTGTCCCATTTGCAGGGCACAAGCAGAAGGGAGTCAGCCTAGTTCTTAAGTGTCCTAGGAGTTCTGGAATGGTAAATGAACACTGGCTTCAATTTTAGGTGCAATAGCCCCTACCAAGAGAGTCAGCCTATCCTTTGATGCTTTGAAGCTACACGTTGAATTCTCCTCTCTAGCTATGAAAGTCCTAGAGGCATCTTCTAATAGAAAGCTCTTTCATCTACACTGAAAATCTGCTGTTTGGTGTAGCCACCTTCTTTAATGATCTTAGATAGATCTCCTGGATAACTTGCTGCAGCTTCTACATCAGCATTTGCTGTTTCACCTTGTACTTTTATGTTATAGAGATGGCTTCTCTCCCTAAACCTCATGAATCAACCTCTGCTAGCTTCAGATTTTTTTCCTGCAGCTTCCTCACCTCGATCAGCCTTCACAGCATTGAAGAGAGTATATTGCTCTGGATTAGGCTTTGGCTTAAGGGAATATTGTGGCTGGTTTGAGCTTCTGTCCAGACCATGAAAACTTTCTCCATAACAGCTTCTTGTGTTCACTGAAGGAGCTCTTTTAATTTCCTTCAAGAACTTTTTCCTTTGCATTTACAACTTGGCTAATTGTTTGGTGCAAGAGGCCTAGCTTTCAGCCTGTCTTGGCTTTTGACGTGCCTTCCTCACTAAGATTTATCATTTCTAGCTTTTCTTTTTTTCTTTTTAATGATTTTAATTTTTTTTCATTATAGCTGGTTTACAGTGTTCTGTCAATTTTCTATTGTACAGTAAGGTGAACCCTGTCACACATACATATATACATTCTTTTTTCTCACATTAACATGCTCCATCATAAGTGACTAGATACAGTTCCCAGTGCTATACAGCAGGATCTCGTTGCTCATCCACAAATGAACCTTTCCACAGAAAAGAAAATCATGGACATGGAGAACAGACTTGTGGTTGCCAAGGGGGAGGGAGTGGGATGGACTGGGAATTTGGGGTTAATGGATAAGCATTTCTAGCTTTTGATTGAAAGTGCAAGATGTGCAACTCTCTCTTTCACTTAAACACTTAGAGGCTGTTGTAGGGTAATTAATTGGCCTAATGTCTACAGTGTGTGTCTCGGGAAAAAGGGCATCCTGAACAGAGGGAGAGAGATAGGAGAATAGCAGGTCTGCAGAGCAGTCAGAATACACACACATTTATTGGTAAGTTCGCCATCCTTATATGGGTGCAGTTTGTGGACCACCCCTAAGTTAAATAGTGACATCAAAGGTTCCTGATCACAGGTCACCATGAATATAATATTAGTGAAAAAAGTCTGAAATATTGTGAGAATTACCAAAATAGGACACAGAGACATGAAGTGAGCAAATGCTGTTGGAAAAATGTCACTGATAGACTTGCTGGACACAGGGTTGCCACAAACTTCAATTTGTAAAAAACACAGTATTTGTGAAGCACCACAAAGCAAAGTGCAATAAAATGAAGTATGCCTGAAACTACAGTAATCAAAACAGCATGATATTGACAGAAATAGACACAGAACAATGAGACAGAATTGACAGCCCAGAATAAACCTACATATATATGGACAATTAATTTATGACAAAGGAGCAAAGAACATGCACTAGGAGAAAGGACAGTCTCTTCAATAAGTGGTGTTAGGAAAAGTGAACAGCAACATGCAAGGAATGAAACTAGACCCATATTTTATACCACACATAAAAATCTTCAAATGGATTGAAGACTTCAATGAAAGACCTAAAATCATAGAACTCCTAGGAAAAACAGATGCAATACATTCTTTCACACTGGTCTTAGCAATCTCTTCCTTGATATGTTTCCTGAGGCAAGAAAAACAAAGGCAAAAATAAACAAATGAGACTACATCAAAGTAAAAGCCTTCTGCACAGCAAAGGAAACCATCGGCCAAACAAAAAGACAACCTGCTGAATGGCAGATGATATTTGCAAATCATATATCCAATAAGGGTTTATAATCAAAATATATAAAGAACTCATACAACACAACAACAAAACTAACACTCTGATTTAAAAAATGGTCATTTTTCCAAAGATAAAAATAGATGTTTTGCCAAAGATATAAAGATGGCCAACAGGCACATGAAAAGATGTTCGCCATCACTCATTACCAGGGAAACACAAATCAAAACCACAATGACCTATGATTTCACGCCAGGTAGAATAGCTATCATCAAAAAGAGGAAATAAGAAGTGTTGGTGAGGATGAGGAGAGAAGTGAACCCTCTTGAACTGGTGCTGGGAATGTAATCTGGTACAGCCACTATGGAAAACAGTATGAAGATTCCTTAAAAAATTAAGAATGGAATTACCGTATGACCCAGCTATTCTACTTCTGAGAATGTATCCAAAGAAAATGAAGACGCTAATTCAAAGAGACATACGCACCCCTATGTTCATTGCAGCATTATTTACAATAGCCAAGATACAGAAACAATCTAAGTACCCATTAATAGATGAATGGATAAAGATATAGTATATATATATACACAATGCAATACTACTTGGCCGCAAAAAAAGATGAATTTTTTTTTTTTTTTGTCTCTTTTCCTTTTCTGGGGCCGCTTCTGCGGCATATAGAGGTTCCCAGGCTAGTATTCTAATCCGAGCTGTAGCCATCGGCCTACCCCAGAGCCACAGCAACGCGGGATTCGAACTGATCCGAGCCACGTCTACAACCCACACCACAGCTCACAGCAACGCCGGATTCCCAACCCACTGAGCAAGGCCAGGGATCAAACCCGAATCCTCATGGTTCCTAGTCAGATTCGTTAACCACTGCACCACGACGGGAACTCCAAAAGATGAAATTTTGTCATTTGCAACAACATGGATAAACCTGGAGTGTGTTATGCTAAGTGAAATAATTCAGATGGAGAAAGAGAAATATCATGTTTTCACTCATATGAGTTATAAAAAGAAATAAGTAAGCAACCAACCAAACCAAAACAAACACATGGATACAGAGAACAAAGCAATGGTTACCAAGGGGAAAGGGACATGGGGGAGGGCAAAATCGGTAAAGAGGTCAACTGGATAATGATGGATGGAAACTAAACTTTCTTTCTTTTGTCTTTTTAGGGCTGCACCTGAGGCACATAGAGGTTCCCAGGCTAGGGGTCCAATTGGAGCTGTAGCTGCCAGCCTACGCCAGAGCCACAGCAATGTGGGATCCGAGCCACGTCTGCGACCTGCACCAAAGCTCAAAGCAACACTGGATCCTTAACCCACTGTGTGAGGCCAGGGATCAAACCCGAGTCCTCATGTATACTAGTTGGGTACATTAACCACTGAGCCACAACGGGAATTCCGGAAACTAAACTTTCTGAGCAGTGAATACAGAAACTGAAATATAATGCTGTATACATGAAACCTAAAAAATCGGGGAGTTCCCGTCGTGACTCAGTGGTTAACGAATCTGACTAGGAACCATGAGGTTGTGGGTTCAATCCCTGGTCTTGCTCGGTGGGTTAAAGATCCGGCATTGCCGTGAGCTGTGGTGTAGGTTGCAGATGTGGCTCAGATTCTGTGTTGCTGTGGCTGTGGCGTAGGCTGGCAGCTGTAACTCCGATTAGACCCCTAGCCTGGGAATCTCCATATGCCGTGGGTATGGCTCTACAAAAGACCAAAAAAAAAAAAAAAAAAAATCAAGAAATAATGAAAAATAAGACTTGGAATCATTGTAGATTTAAATTTGGCTTGCCAAAGCCCTTTGATTTTCATTAATAATAGTGACAATGTTTTCACTTAAAAATACAGATTAGGTACATTCTGTCCCTCAAACTTCAACTAGCTATCTTTGATAAAGTAATGACAAATGGATTTAATAGATTTTGAAAAAAAAAACAAAACCAAAAGAAAACATGTCTCAAACTCAGACATTTGAGTAGGAATGCTGAAAGCAGAGAAGAAACCAATGTCTCCATCTAGTTTGGTGGTTTCCCACCTTGACTCCACACAAGTATCACCTGGGGAGCTTTAAAAATCCTGATGCCCTGAAGGTACCCAGACCAATTAAGTCAGAATCTCTGGGTGGGGGACTAAGTGTTGGTATATTGAAAAGCAAGTCTAAGCCCAATTTATACCAAGCTCAGATCTACTATAGGCTACACAAGCATGAGTGGTTTGACAGAAGACAAAACAGGTTACGAATTATCTATTTTACAAGTACCAAGTCATGCCAATAAAAGACTCGCTCTTTCTCTAAGCAATTGTAACTGTGCCATTAATTTTCCTATAAATGCATTCAAGCATTCCTCTACTTTGTTAATTTACTTTGACTCCCAAAGAATGGTAAAACCTATAATCTGCTCACAGAAAATCAAGAGTTGCTTGTAGTAACTCCACTGGCATTATTTCTACTTTTATAAAAATAACCCACCTCATCCTGTCATATTTCATTTTAGATCATTTCATAAAATCTATAATTAATCCCAGAGCTTCAGGTGTAGAGTAAGCACCACGATAGACCCTGATATGTGTATTCATTGGATTTGCATTTCTATTCATATCTTAACTATATCCAAACTGCACCTGCAGATTCCCTGTATCAGCAGCCATCCGAAAAGCACACATTTTAATTCCACTTTAATGCAGAGCTCCTAAATTTGAGCAGATGCTTGAAAATACAGTTCAACCAATGCGGTGGCTCCTAAGACCCCATGATTGTTTTCTGTCTCAATCTTTCATAGAGTTAAAGCTCCACCACCGAAAAGAGCCCTTATGTGACTGTTTGATGATCACTGGTCCCCCTCCCATATCCATCTCTCAGGGATCAAAATTTCCTATAGTTGCTCTGATTCCAAGAACAAGCAAGACTGGCCTCATAAGCTGATTTACCAGGAAGCCAACAGAGCTTAAGCTGCAGGGCCTCTCACTGAGTGTGGCCCTCTTCCAAAGCACTGGGAGGTGCGCTAAAGGTTTGTGGTTGTAATTTTGTATTTTCTCCCTTGAGGCAAACTAGGTAAGCATTAGACCCCACAAACCCTGGATCCATCCATAAGTGGGTCTAATGTGACTTAGCGGCCAATCTGAAGGCAAGCAACTAAATAAACTGAAATCTTCATAACGTGAGTTAACAAGAATTAGTGTCACAATTGTGCCCACAGATCAGGCTCTCCTTCCTCTCAAACAGAGGTACCACTGTTGGTCTATATGGAAAGGGGGCATGATGTGGAAGAGAGACTTATTTTCCTTTGGAAAGGGTAGGCTCTAGGTCCTAAAAGAAACCAGAAGGGAAAAAAACCCAGGCTTTTCCAGTATGTGTGGAAATTAGGCAGGCTCAGACCTGAGGGACAGGACTGGCGATCCTGAGCAGATCCCAGGCCACCTTCCACAGAAAAGTCCGCTTTCTTTGCCTTCACGGCCAGGCATACACATCTTGTTTGGCTTCTATGCAAAGAAAAATTTCTGTCCATCCTCTTGCTAAATTTAAATTTCTTTTAATGCAGTAAAAATACCTTCCAGGCAATCATTAAGGAGAAATGGCTTACATGCGAATGCCTAGAGTGAATAGTTGAAAGCATGATCATTAATTGACAGTTCTAACCCAGAGGTGCCAGATTCCTGTGCATTTTGATGGAGAGAGAGGTTGGGGGCAGGGAGGTGGGAGAGGTTTAAAGCAGGAAGGAACCTGAAGAGGAGCCTGAAACATGGAAGCCCGCTCGGCAGACTGTGAGGCTTGATTGGGCAGACTCTTGTTTCTTGCTCTAAGCCACACACAGCAGAGCAGCGCCACCGGGTGGGCCCACATTTCAGCCAGATGAGGAGACAGGGGCCTGGAAAGATGGACATGAGTATGAGGTGTTCATGTGTCTACACAACCTTCCCTCCTGCTTGCCTTTGCAGCTCTCGAAGTTCTAGGGTGCATTCAGGTCAGCAATTCCTGATTCAAAGACTGTATGTAAAGCCCCATCTGGGATTTAACCATTACCTAGCCTTCCTTTCCTTCGGACACCTGTCCGTCTGGGTCTAGATCTTCTCTGGGCAGCACCAGACCTCCCTGACCAGCCAAGAAGTCCAGATCATCTTCTTAGCACTTCCTCTCTTTCTGCTCCATGTCCACCTTCCTTAGTCATCTGTGAACATGAGCCCCTCTGCCAAGTTCTCACAGGCAGGTGGACGCTCCTGTGGAGCCAGCTCCACGAACAGCTAAGCCCAGGGATGTACTGATCCCCAGTCCAAGACAGACAGACCCCCTCTTGTTTTTTTATGGCCACACCCACAACATATGGAAGCTCCCAAGCCAAGGATTGAATCCAAGCCACAGCTGTCACATCTGCACCCCTGCAGCAACCTGGGCTGCTGCCGTTGGATTCTTTACCCACTGTGCCACAGCGGGAACTCCCAGACCCCCTCTCTTACCACTGTTAGACACTGAGACTGACCCCCACTGCCTTGACAGCAGGGCACAGTGAAATCCATCCTTGATTTCACTTATGTCTAAAACGGAATCATGCAGCTCCAGACCACATTATAGGGGACATCAGCAGCAGGGTAACAAAAGGAGACTCAGGCTACCCTGGACCGAGCAGCACCGGCCACAGCGGGTCAGCAGTCTGCCCTGCCTCATCCCGCCCACTGAAGAGAACTTCCTTCCTAAGACTATTTCAGATGCAGGGGAGAAGCAGGAAGACAGGCAGCAGAGGCAAAAGCCTGTTCAGAGAGTGAAGAAGACAGCTGTTTTGGCTACTTCATCCTCTGCCCCATTATGCACGGACAAGCCAGAGTCCGAAAGCCAATGTCCATTAAAACTCTGCTTCCGTCTCCACGGAAAAAAGGTAACTTCCCCAACCCAGCCTCCAGCAAATGGGGAAATGGGCTCAGCCCGAAGTAACAATGACTCTTTTCCCTCAGAAAACATATTCAGGCTAAAAAACCTGTGAGGAAGCTCTGTACTTCACTTTTTCCAAAGACAGACTAGCTTGTGAGAACAAAAGACAGGAGATGTTCTTAGCAGGTCACAGTGATAACCAACTAGGCTGAAAATGTAGGGAACACTCCATTATTTCATCCAAGAAATGTTCATTATTATAACATGCAGTCAATAACAGAAGCCAACTAGATTGAGAAAACAGCAATCTTATTATCACGACTGGCTGTATTGTGTTATACTGATAGGAAACTGGGGGGGAAGGTCTGGGGACTACTGGGGGGGGCAAAGAACATCCCCAGTTTGCCTGACCACATCCGATGAGGTGTGTGTGTGGTAAAATACCGAAGATGTGGAATATAGTTAATCTGCAAAGATTTTTCGATTCAGATGGGAGATATATATATATAATCACTATGGTAATTCATGTTCATTACAGAACACCTCTCTGTTCTTACTTCAGTTTAGAAGGAATTCACAAAGACAGTATCTACCAGTTACTATCACTGAATATAGGTTCATAGGCTTTGGAAACGGACTTCTTTACGGGAGGTGAACAACGGCTAATTAGCAAAATACACCATCCCTCCCAGAACCCAGGGAGTTAAGTTTAGGTGAAGACACTCCCCGCAACAAGGCTGTCTAAACCACATGCAGATTTATTTTAACATAATATCCTCCTTGCACATGAGAAAAGAGGACAGAGATAATGAATAAAAGTCTTGATCTATTTAAAATATCATGCTTTTATTTGAAGTACTTCTTTACCCTGAAAATTAACTGACAGCAACTCAGAAAGCATCATGGAGCTACTGGAAATGAATTATGAGTCAGCTAAAGCAAGAGATCCCACCTTCCTCCCCACCCCCCTCCACAAGCCTCCCCTCCCACCCTGCATGCGTTTTTAGCACAGTACTCAATTAAAAAGGGAAACACATGCTCTCGATAATTTGGCTAAAAAGGTTAAAGAACTCCATAAAACAACCTGAAAGAGAGAGAACACATCCTTCTCTGCTATAGAAGTTCTCAAAAGTATTCTCCACAGGCCAGCTGGGTGAGACTCACCTGAAGGTGTTTATTTAAAAGGCAGTCCCACACCAAGACACACACGGACTTAGAAAAGGGAGCTGGGGATCTGCATTCTTCAGAAGCTGTGCAGCGTGTCATCAAGACGCTAGCAGGTAAGGACCACTGATGTACCATAAACTGCCTGGTGTCTGCGCTCCGCTGCTCGCCCCGACTCACCTGGTGGACTCCCGTGTCCTGCTGCAGCCGTGGCAATTGCAAAAGCAGAAGCAGGTGAAACAGAGCAGTGGGAGTTGTCAGCCGTCTGTCCTGGTTATTTAAAAAGAATGGAAATGGTATGGTGAGGCAGATGGATGATATTATGTAACGAACACTTTCATTTTATCCCTGCACTGGATGAAAGGTTGGGCCGAATACCCTGTGTTGTCCTTATTAATAAGCAAATAATGAGATTTACCATCAGCAAGTCCACTCTAGATATAGACCCAGGCGAAGCAAAAACTCATACATGAACATCCATGGTAGCATCATTCATAATAGCTAAAAAGGAGAAACAACTGAATGTCCATCGACTGATGAGTGGATAAACCAAATAAAAAATTCCCATATTAGGGAATATTATTTAGTCACATAAAGGAATGAAGTACTGATACATCCTACAACATGCATGAACCCTGAAACACCATGCTAAATGAAAAGTCACATACTGTATGGTTCCATTTATATTAAATGTCCAGAATAGGTAAATCCATAGAGACAGAAAGTAAATTAGTGGTTGCCAGGGGCTGGCGGGAGATGGGAATAGGGAGTGACTACAAATGGGCACAGTGTTTTCCTGTGGCAGAGATGATGAAAATGTTTTAAGAGGACAGTGGTTACGGCTGCTCAGCTTTATAAATATATATAAATCACTGAACTGTATACTTTAAAAGGGTGACTTACGGTATATGAATTTCATTGTTCTCTTCCTTTTTTTTTTTTTTTTTGGGTCTTTTTAGGGCTGCACCTGCAACATTTGCAAGTTCCCAGGCTAAGGGTTGAATCAGAGCTACAGCTGCTGGCCTGAGCCACAGCCACAGCAACGTGGGATCCAAGCCACATCTGTGACCTCCACCATAGCTCACGGCAATGCTGGATCCTTAACCCACTGAGTGAGGCCAGGGATCGAACCCACATCCTCATGGGTATTAGGTTCGTAACTTCTGAGCCACAACTGGAACTCCCTGAATTCCCTGAACTCTCAATATTAAAAATATTTTTTAGGAGTTCCTGTCATGGCTTAGTGGTTAACAAACACGACTAGTATACACACATATAATTCTACATGTTACTGATAGAATTTTCTTCTCAAAACACCTTTTGAAGTGGGATGGGTTCTCAGATGGAAGGATGCGCTGAGCACCTCTTTGCAGCCCCTCTCACGCCTCAGATATTTACACACAGCATTTGATAATGTGGATGCCAACCTCACTGCTTCTCCTCACTCAGGCTTTTAGGGAAGAGAGTTCACTGTGATTCTGACCTGGAGGGTTTGTATTAGTTTATAGAGTCATGCTTAAAATAAATAAGAGGGTGAGCAAAGGGCTGTTCCATGTGCCCAAGCACAAAAGCACAGGACAGCCCCACCCTCTCTTTGGCAGCAGCTTGAAACCATTTGTAGAACAAGGTGGCAGGTAGACAGATGAACAGGCAACATTTCAGATACACGGTGAGAACATGTGTGACACTGTCCCCATTTGGATCTTCCACAGTATCACAGATTTCGGCTTCCTTCCTTTGTCTCTGCGATTTAGTCAGATCACGGAAGAAACAAAGAACTTCATTAATCCACAAACAGGGCGAGGATTTGTTTGTGGATTATAACGCACATTCCACATGATGTGGCATAATGCTTATATAAATTTAAAATAATTTATATATTTTCCAATATATATAAATGATGTTTACATAAATTTTTAAAATATTAAATGAATATAAACATATGAAAAGAGGCTATACAACAGAACGCTAATAAGAGTAACCAAGTGGATAGCATTTAACTCTTGCTATGGTAGAGTTTTGCTTCCAGGCTTTGGCCCCAAACTCTTCCAAGGTGATGGTGAACTCCAGGGAGTATGTCCCTTGTGGCAAAGGTCAAGGCCTGGACTGACCAAGCCTCTGAGAAGAGTGAAGAGATTTGGCCAATTCCATAGTAGTCCTCTAACAAGCCAGGGAACTCAAGCTTGTTTCCCAGAACCGCCCAAACCTCAGGGTGACCCACTACTGACCAGGAACCTAAAATCGGTCCAACCGCAAGGGCTAATATCCATCAGGGAAAATCTGCTGCCAAGAGCCTGACCCAAGACAGCTTCTCTTGCAGCTGATGGCAATGACCACAGCTTCTACCATGTGGCAAAGGCTATGAGTGAAATGACCCTTTGGAGCCATGCACTCTATGCTTTGCTCAATGCCTTCTTAAAACTGAAGTCATGAGAATCAAAAAATGTCTACATTTCACTTGGGTTACTTGGGGTGGATCTGGTTTCACAACTGAATAAATTTTCCCTTCCAACTTGAAATAACTGGCCTGAAGAGGAAAAAGGAAACATTTCAAAAACAACTGTTATTTGGATATGTTTATTTGAACGATGGGCAGATAAATCTTCTGCTCTGAGAGTTTTCTCTCCATTCAGAAAACATTTGGTATACCCTAAAACAAATTATGGGTCACAATTTTTATAATTTTCAGAACTATAAAAAATATACCAGATTCTGGAGTTCCCGTCGTGGTGCAGTGGTTAACGAATCCGACTAGGAACCATGAGGTTGGGGGTTCGATCCCTGGCCTCGCTCAGTGGGTTAACGATCCGGCGTTGCCGTGAGCTGTGGTGTAGGTTGCAGACGCGGCTCGGATCCCGCATTGCTGTGGCTCTGGCGTAGGCCGGTGGCTACAGCTCCGATTGGACCCCTAGCCTGGGAACCTCCATATGCCGCGGGAGCGGCCCAAGAAATAGCAACAACAACAACAACAACAACAACAACAAAGACAAAAAAAAAAAACAAAACAGATTCTACTCCTAGCAATAATGATGATCGGGATTCTGTGCAACAGGACTTTATTTTAACCGAAACAGTGGTCTTGATAAAGACCTCCCCAAATCTGGTGTCCCAGATGAGCCTATATTATACAGACCACAACAGGATTCATGGTAAGGTATCAGAGTCTGGGAATATTTTAGTAAAATCAGCACTCAGATTCTTCAACTAGCAACTAAGAACTAGCTTCTTGATTCACGTTACTTCACACAAAGCGCAACGTAATGATGGGGTCAAATAAATATTGGTTATACTAATGGCATGTTCGCTAATCATTTATTTTTCTACTACTTGGTCCTCCAGTATCATCTGCTTCCAGTTAATTTTCTCTGTCTTTTTTTTTTAGCTTTTTAGGGCCGCACCCTCGGCCTATGGAGGTTCCCATCCTAGAATTCAAGTTGGAGCTGTAGCTGCCGGCCTACGCCAGAGCCACAGCAAGACGGATCCGAGGCGGGTCTGTGACCTACACCACAGCTCACGGCAACACCGGATCCTTAACCCACTGAGCGAGGCCAAGGATCGAACCCACATCCTCATGGATACCAGTCGGATTCGCTTCCACTGTGCCACAACGGGAACTGCTGCTTCCAATTAATTTTCCTAACTGAAACTAAAATATATCTGGGGAGAGAGACAGTAAGACAAACAAAAGATCCCGGAGCTAGAATCCTCTTTTCCTTGTGTCTCTGAGTCCCTTTCTGAGCTCTCACCTCCAGGCTGGCGGTAGCGGAGGTGCCGAGGAGTCGAGGGTGACCGGCAAGGTGAAAGTTCTGTGGCATCGGTCGCTGGGGAGCTTTCCACTCCTGCTCGGTCCACTGGTCCAGACTCTAGGACTGCTGCTTTAAAACACCAAGAGCTTTAACAACCAGGGCATGAATTCAAGAGTGTCTTGTCAGTATCATGCATGGAGAAAACACAAAAGTTTGTTAGGGAGAACAAGCATTTCATACTCATCTCTGTTTTTAAAGGACTTTAGCATGGACCTGAGGCCTTCCTCCTGGCTGAAGTCGAATGACACAAAATCTAACTGTGGATCTGCCCGACCCCCATCCCGCTGATCTTGTTGAGCCGGTCTGCCCTCCCCAGCCTCTTCTGGTCAACACAACTGAGGCCAAAAAGAATAGGATAGGCAGTAGTTTCCCCACCCTCCAGAATCTCTTCTGCCTGCTTGGAATGGAAAAAGAGGAACCCTTCCAGATTGTAAATGAAAATTAGGACTTTATGAGTTCTTTGCTTGGGTTGCTCCCTTAAGCCAATTAAAGTTTGAATCTTTATCTTTGCAGCCCCGCCCTGACCCCAAGGAGCTCTAGGGCTCCTAAGCATCTAAAGCGGTACTGTCCAAAAGGGCAAGACTGGCCAGAAGTGGCTATGTACATTTAAATGAAAACTAACTCAATTTAACTGAATATTTCACTTCCTCGCATGCACTGGCTACATGGCACATGTGGCTCCTGGCTACAGTACTCAACAGCACTTCTATCCTCTCGGAAAGCTCTACTGGATAGCCCTGTAGCTACAGGTCAGTAGGAGGGAAGCAGAAATTTTTACAAGAGTTTTAAGATAATGTGAGCCTCGTAACTGTAGCTAACATCTGATGAGTAAAAGAAACGTCATTCCAGGGTCATATTTAGGGTCTTAACACACCCCTTCCTCTAGCTTATTCACCAGGTAAAACTACAATGTTGCGTGTGTTCTTTTAAGAAAAAGCACTACAAAAATTTCATAAATTTCCAGCAACTCTTCCATTTCTTTTTCCTTGGGCTTTTCATCAACCAATAAAAGCTGTGTCACCTCCACTAATTTTACATTACACCCATCAGCAAAACAACTCTCAGCTCCCTTTACCATTCCATTCAAAATTTCACTCAATAAACTTTACAAAATCCCTCATGATTTCACATAAGGCCATTTTTACCCTTGCATGTGATTTACTCCCTTAGATATATGGCCGCAATTCAGCTCTTTTGAAACACAAAGGGGCCAGGGAAAGGAAATGGTTAGAATCTTTCCTTGAATGACATAATTATAGTCAAGCTGGCAATGATGCAGGATGGAGACCAAAAAGAAAAAAGAAAAGGAAAAAAAAAATCAGTGCTTAGCTGTTAGTTTTATTATTTTCTAAATAACTCCCTCAAAATTCAGTAATAGAAGGCATCTGCTCTGCAAAAGCAAGCAGAATATCAAATGTATGTCCTATGATTCAACCATTCATTCAAAGCAAAGGAGCAAGTCTTTCAGTCAGCAATTCTACCGAACCCAAAAAACTTTTCAGTGAGAGAGCTGGACAGGCCCTGCATGTCCACTGAAAGAAGACGAAAGCACAGAACACTGTACACAAGCAGGCACCTACAGTGAGGAGAAACCATGCCAGCGTGGTGGCGGGGTGGGGGGGACAGAAGCGTTTCCTTCTTGCAGGTTCATTTTCAATCAAGTTCCACGCTAACAGCTTTGCCTGCAGAACAAGTGGGCAGATGTGGGCTCAAAACAAATGCTAAATTTGGGAGCACTTTCAGCCCACAGGCAGGCAATTTTCAAACTAAGAACATAGAAACAGACACTAGTGATGTGGGTCATGTGGCAATGCCCAGCCTGGGCTGCATGGCTCTGGCCCAAGGGACCACTGACTGGGGAGGGGACTCATATGGTGAGCCACCCTGTGACTCTCCTCTGCCATTGGCCTGTGTTTTTTTGGTTGAGATCTCACCACTAGGTGGAATCTGGATGTGAGCTGGTCTTGTTGGAGGAACCCAGAAGAGCAGAAGGTGGGGGCTTCCAGGTAGGAAGAAAGAGTGGCGCTAATGAATGTTTAGAGAGTCTGGAACTGATCTAGGGACTGGGCAGGGGGTGAAATCAACTGCATTATTTTTTCCCTCCGAGGTTCAAAGTCTCACCCGCTCCGAGGGATATTTCCTATTTCTTTTCTTTCCTTTCATGTCATTTGAAGCTCTCTTGCCAAGAAATATTGCAAGACTGGCAGGATAACTGCAAAAACTGGACAAAGAGTGCTCCTATTTTTCAAAGAGGGTGCCCTGAAACTGTCTAGCTGGACCGCAGTGAGAGAGACCCATGGCCTCAGTATGGACCTCGTGGCAAAGCTGATAGTGTGCAATGCGGTTTGTGGAGCTGTATCCTGAAGCGAAAAGCAGAAAATGTATAAACTCTTGGCGCAGGCTTCTTACTCAAGTTTGCCAACTGTTTCTAGTGTCAGCATTATGCAAAGCACAGGCAAACATCTTTCAAATTAAAGACAGATCATTGTCTCGCTCTTCTTTGCCAATTAGAATTTTCAAGGCTAGATGGCAGAGTTATACGGCAGGACTCTTGGCTTCTACAGATATTGTGTACCCATGCAAACACGCGCGCGCGCACACACACACACACACACACACACAGAGTGAACTTGTCATCCATGGCTTTCCTACAACTATTCATCATCAGTACTGTCTTTATATGAATGCAAAACAAAAGGAAAAACTAAGTCTCTAAATCCTTTGTTTCACCTTTTCAAAAAAATACCAAAGAGCTCCTCGGACCCCAGGAATATTCTCAAGTCTCCGGAGCAAGAAAGGACGTCCCTGCACACCAACCTGTTCTCAGCTTCCAGACGAATCATGTAATTCACTACATTCAGAACCAAAATCAGAGTGACTCTAGGAACCACAGAGGACCACATAGTATTCATTTGTTCACTAACCGTGACCTTGGCCTCATACAATTTTTCTCCATTGCCTGATTTCCTTATCTATTTTATTTTGAATCCAGCGTACCATGCGCCTCTTTGAACTACCATCTGAAATACTTTTAAGAACAAGCTGGGAAGTAAATACATTGAAAATAATCAGAAAACAGCTACAGAAACAGACAAGAAATCCAGAAGCAAAGAAGAGGCCAGAACAAAATGTTTAACGGAAGGATTTGGGAGGGGGACTACCATGGTAAAAAGGAGAGATGCGGGGGGCATGTCAGTTGGTGGAGGTGACTAAGAAACACAGGAGGCAGGGGAGCTGGCATCTCTGGACTCGAGGTTGGGTCCAATGGGCTTCAAGAACTTTCATGGGCCACCCATGGACACAATCCTGGAACTTCCCCACCCTCTCCCATGAGAAGAGCCATGCATTTAAACCCAGGAGCCACAAAATCATATTCCTAACTCATGAACCATGTGAATAAACTGACTCCTGAAATTCTAACTGCAAATCATGTGTTTTGGGGAAATCCAATGAGGAAGTGGCATTAAGTCCTCAACTTTAGCTATTTCTTTAAAGAAATAGGGCAGAATGCAGAAAGAACCTACTATCTCTGCCACACCACTACTCATGGACCCTCTCCATCTACTGGGTCCTGGTCACAAATGATGCAAGCTGCCACCTAACAAGCTCTCCAGCTGCCACTAGCTGTGCCCATAATGATCCCACCTCTGTGCAACACCTGCACGGATAGGCCTTTGCAGCTTTTGTCAATGTCCTTCCCTGGTGGTTTGATCTGTTTTTTTTCTCATTTATTTTGGTCTCCCTGAGTCTAACCTTTTGCCAGCTTGTTGCTCCTGGGGGAAAAACTTCTGATCCCTACCAGTGACCATGCCTCTATCTGAGACAATAGGCCAAACAGCTGTTATAATATGGCAGTGGACCACTGCTGCGAACTCTAGGCTTGTACTTTGAAGACCAAAACTAGGGACTTTAGTGACCACCAGGGAAAAAAATCGACGTGTGGGTTAAAGTGTAAGAATTAATTAAGATGGGTAATGGGCAGCTTGACTGAGGACTTTTAGAACTACAACACCTTCTTAGTCCATAATGCAGAAAGGAATAGATTTTTCTTTTGCTTCCCTATTAAAGAAAAAAGTTAGGAGTTCTCATCGTGGCTCAGTGGTTAACGAATCCAACTGGCATCCATGAGGACTTGGGTTCAATCCCTGGCCGTGCTCAGTGGGTTAAGGATCCAGCGTTGCTATGGCTCTGGAGTAGGCCAGCAGCTACAGCTCTGATTCAACCCCTAGCCTGGGAACCTCCATATGCTGTGGGTGCGGCCCTAAAAAGACAAAAGACCAAAAAATAAAAGAAAAAAGTTAGTATCTATACTACTAGGCCTTAGGCGAATTAAAATGCAATCTCCAGGAAATTGCAAAAATGAAGAAAGATTCTCACCTCACTCCCCTTAGATGGCTGCTATCAAAAGAACAGAAAATACTAAGTGTTGGCAAGGATGCCGAAAAATTAGAACACTGTACACTGTTGACAGAAATGTAAAATGATGTAGCCACTATGGAAAACGGAATGGAGGTTCCTCAAAAAATTAAAAATAGAGTTACCATATGATATAGCAATCTCACTTCTGGGTATATACACAAAAGAATTGAAAGCAGAATCATGAAGAGATAACTGCATACACATGTACACTGCAGTATTGCTCACAACAGCCAAGAGATGGAAGCAACCCAAATGTCCATCAACAGAGGAATGGATAAAGTAAATATGGAACATACACACACACACGCATGCACGCACACACAATGGAATATTGTTCAGCCTTAAAAAAATAAGAAAATCCTGGCACATGTCACAGCATGGATGAACCTTGAGGAAATCTTGCAATGTGAAATTAACCAGCCACAAAAAGGCAAATATTGTATGATTTCACTTATATGAAGTAAATATAAAGTAGTCAAATTCATAGAAACAGAAAGAAGATGGTGGTTGCCAAAGGCTGTGGGGAGGGAGAAATGGGGAGTTGTTCAATGGATATAGAGTTTCAGTTGTGCAAGATGAAAGAGTTCTAAGTATGTATTGCAAGACAATGTGAAAAATACTGAACACTACTGAATGGTACACTTAAAAAAATCATGGACTTGGAGAATAGACTTGTGGCTGACTGAGGGGAGAGGGAGGGAATGGGAGGGATCGGGAGCTTGGGGTTATCAGATGCAACTTGGAATGGATTTACAAGGAGATCCTGCTGAGTAGCATTGAGAACTATGTCTAGATACTTATATTGCAACAGAATAAAGGGTGGGAAAAAAAATGTATACATGTAAGAGTAACTTGGTCCCCATGCTGTACAGGGGGGGAAAAAAAAAACTGGGGAAAAAAAAGTCTAAGATGGCCAAAAAGAAGAAGGAGGAAGAAGAGGAGGATTTTTTAGAAGAGTTTTGAAAAGTTTACTAGATACCAGAAAGAAGACTAGTAACAGGGTATACCCTACAGAATTGGACTTTGTACCAAAAGTCAACAAAAGCTGTACCTTCAGAAACAGTGATGACTCTTGGTCTCAGAAATGGCTTTCACCACTGGATGTTACCACTAGCCCTTTACTCATAGGTGTTCTTTGCCCATAAGCTTGCCTGTTTCCTCTCTGCAGCTCATTTACCCATTGTTCTTGGCTCATGTCAATGCCATTTTCTGATACTGCTCAACTGAACATGATTTCCCCTGCTTTTCACCTTTCTGAGCACTTTTGTCTATACCTCTTGTACCATTTGTCCTTATATTTATGTTTTGTCTACCTTATACGTAGTTAATGTAAGGGGCCAGTGCACCATCTTATCTACCATTAGAGACCCTGTAGCACAGCAACCTGCACAGACAAGATCACACAATTGCTCCTGAGCAGATCTTACTGTGTTCCATCCCAGCCCCAGGAGCAATCAAATCAAAGCCTTGGAGCCGCAGATGTCACAAATGACACCAAAATGCTTAACTCAAAATAGCATAAAAATCCAGACTTATCTCCAGATTTCTCCCCTCCTATTTAATGCAATCCAAAAAAGGAAGGGAAAGAACTTTCCATACTCCAAGAAGTTCCTGTACTTCCCAAGCCACTCTGGCCTAGAGGGGAGGTTTGCAATAAGCCCCCCAATCACTCTCTCCATGGAGATTCTCAGGCACTGCCCCGGATCAAAGCCCAGATGCACCTGTTGGTTTGTGCACTGGCTCATTATTCCCAAAAAGAATCCATCAAGATTCTGCTGCAGCTTGTTGTTCTAATGAATTTCTAATTATCTTCCCCCTTTCATCCTCCTTAGTTGCTAACGTGTCAATTTAAAGAATTTCTTATTTAAACGGATGCTACTTTTGATGATGACAACCACTCCGGCTAAAAATTCCACTGAATACCTCACTCAGGAAGCATATTTAAATGATCTGAGCTAGAAAGTACAGAGAAGCTCCAAGCAGGTAGAAAACAGGGGTCTACGCTTCCATCTGGGTGATCCTCTTTAAAATTTGCACTTTCTCTGACTTCCTGCCCACTTAGTATTGTGTTGTCAGTAAATACATCAGTTACTATAAAGTAGAAAAAAAAAAAAAAACCTCTTTGCTAATTTGACTGTGAAACTTTTCATATTTTATCACAGAAACACTGGATTATAAAAGCATGCAATCACCTCCTCCAAACCCTATGCTGTACCAAGTTGAGGAGGGTAAGGCGATGTGCCACAGGACCCTTGATTACTTCCCTGAGTATGTGGCTTGATTTATTCATTTAACAAAATTTACGACCTGTCACACCCTGGCCAAGGCACTGAGAGTTACAGAGGTGAACAAAATAGATGAGGTCGCTGACCTCATGAGTGTACCTGGGAAAAGACTGTGCAGGAAGAGGGGAAAACAAGTGCGAAGACCCTGAGGCAGAAGTGACTCAGGTATTTCTGAGACTCAAAAAGGAAATGAAGAGTTCCCCTTGTGGCTCAGCGGTTACAAACCTGACCAGTATCCATGAGGACTCGGGTTTGATCTTCGGCCTCACTCTGTGGATTAAGGATCTGGCGTTGCTGTGAGCCGTGGTGCAGGCCGGACATGCTGCTCAGACCTGGTGTGGCTGTGGCGTAGGCTGGCAGCTGAGGCTCTGATTCAACCCCTAGCCCGGGAACTTCCATATGTTGCAGGTGCGGCCCTTTAAAAAAAAAAAAAAAGGGAAAGAAATCAATGCGACTGAAGCCTAGCAGACAAGGGAGCATGGCAAGAGCCAGGCTTAAAGGGAGAGACAGGATCCAAGTCTCTGAGGATCTGAAGGCCTTAGCAGGAAGAATGTAGTTTATTCTAAGTGCAACAGGAAGTCATTAGAGAATCTAATCAGGAAACCAGATGATCTAATTCACATTTTTAAAAACCGTTTGGGTTGTGTCATGGACAATGAACACTGTCTCAGGTTTTATTTTTCTCCCTATTTCTCAGTTGTAATATGGAGTGTTGCCTTGGAAACCAAATTGAAGATTTCCTCTTAATGCTTCCAGGCTAGGTTATCCTTAGCAGGGAAAGGCTGAAAGCAGTAGAGGTGTTTAGAGCAGACACCGGAGGACGAAAAGGCTCTGAGGTTCAAGGTCATAGATAAGGTGCCCATAACCTGTTCAAGATCATGCTAGGCTCTTTGGCCAACCAGCCTTCGTCAAATTCCATCAAGAACCTTCCAATGATAACCATTTAGATAACCATTTAGATGATCCGATTCTTCCATAGACAACTGACTGCAATCACCCTTTTGCTACAGAAGGCCTCAGAACTAAGGCTAAGCTTCCTCTCCTTCTACAAAGGCTAGAGGGAACTACAGGCATTTCCTCTTCTAACGAGCCCCTGTATTCATTCTACTTTCTACACAGAAGTAGGAAAGTTGTCAAGGAAGGGAACTAGGGAACCAGAAGGAATGGTAGGGAAGCAGGGGGCCGGCAAATGCGGCACGCGGCAGCTGGATGATACCTCTTTGAATACTTCGTTTCAGCTTGTTACACAGATCCACGCGAGGGTTATCTACATGCTCTTCCACAGCTCCCGGGCTTTGTTCTGGAGAAGAAAGGCCTCTGCTAAGATCCAGCGGTACTTTACCAGTGTGCGGTGGTGGGGACCCGGCAGGGCTGTGGGTGGTGGTAGGGCTGCTGGACGCAGAGGAGGTGGTCAGGTCCAATGCTCCTATCCTTGAGTTCAAGGGAGAAGTCAAGGACAGCTTTCTGGCCCTCACCGGGGAGGACGTTCTAGACACAGCCAGTGGCGGTGGGGAAGAGAATTTGCGACATAGGCGTGGGGATTTGCCATCCACCAAGTGTTCACCTCTGTTGTTCTGGCTGGTGGCAAAGAACAATTCCAATGACCTAAAAACAAGAGCAAAAGCTCTGAATGGACTGTAGGCAAATGAACATGATTCCCCTGATGTCGTTCAAGAACATGCTCCCTACATTAAAAGGCTGCCCTATCATCACCCTTCCTTTTTTTTTTTTAATGCTTTTTTAAATTAAATTTTTTTTTTTTTTTTTTTTTTTTTTTTACTTTTTAGGGCTGCACCCGTAGCATATGGAGGTTCCCAGGTTAGGGAGTCTAATCAGAGCTGTAGCTGCCAGCCTACACCACAGCCACAGCAATGCAGGATCCGAGGCGCATCTGACCTACACCACAGCTCAAGGCAATGCTGGATCCTTAAGCCACTGAGCGAGGCCAGGGATCAAACCTACAACCTCATGGTTCCCAGTGGGGTTCCTTAACCGCTGAGCCACAACGGGAACGTCCCTAGCATCACTCTTCTGTTGCTGGATTCACCTTCATTTAAATGCTGTGTGGAGACCACATACTTGCCAAAGCAACAGAGGCACTTTTTAGGCTTGCTCTAATTCCTTGCTACTAAACTGTAGTCCAAAGATGAGGAACACCGGGATGGGGCCCCATGCCAGACCTACTGAATCAGAGCCGGCAATTTAACAAGGCCCCCAGGTGATGCTTATGCATATTAAAGTGGGCAAAGCACCATTGTTTAAAAAAAAAAATAGAAAGAAAACCCCCAAACAATAGAGTGATCTTCCAAATAATCACAGAGCAAGCAAAGGCCACTTGGAAACTTCAACTGCCTCCCTTAGGAATTCTCTGTGACCTCTCCTCACCCCCTTCTACTGGCCGGGCCTGCTGAGTTCCCAGGCAGGCCAGTAACCGGCAGAGCGGGGCTGCCCAGCTGCATGGCGGCCCAGGGACCAAGTGGGCCACACGTTCCTCACAGGCCAGTCTTGGGCCTACCTGACGGGGATCGAGGTGAAAGGCCTCTTGTATATGTCGGAAAGCTTCCCCAGCACCACGGCTGCTGTGGTGAAAATCCGATAGGTGTGCAGAAAGGTGTTGAGGAAATCGATGCTAAGAAACCGCAGGTCTGTCAGCCGCTCCAAGAGGCGCTCCACGCTAGCGTAACGGATCTGGGGCACTTTGCAGGAGTTGAGTGTTTTACTGAAGCAAATGTCGGTGTCATCCTTGTGAAGACGGGCATCGGACCTACGCACAGGGTGGGAACATGAGGATAAAACCAGGGTGCGGCTGCCTCTCAGCCCCTGAATATTTCAGTATTTGTAAACATGCACAAATATTTCCGTATTTGTAAATATCAAAGATGAGATAGTGAGGTTACAGGGAGATGGGCCCCTGGGCTGAGAACAGCTGGGATTTGTCAGGTTGAGTAAAATAGGCCTTGTTTCTCTGACATTTTAAGAAGAAAGTTAAGGAGAGGAGCTGACCTCTGCTGGGGTAAAAATTTGACCACGTCAACCACTCTTAAGGTCAAGGAGATCTCCCCAACTACGCATGTGTAGAAAGATTCCTGGGGTCAAAAAGGGAGGGGTGCTACCCCATAATAGGTGTTGTCAACCTTCCCATAGGCCATTAGGCTGGAATTCGTCTTGGCTAAAAGACACATGAGCATATCTGGGAGAGCCCTGGGTCCAATCAGGTATGAGAAATAAAACAAGATAACTGGCCACTGGAAAACAAAGACTCGGAAGAACTGCCCTCTATAAGTGACTTAAGTCACCTCTCTGGCCAGTTCCTCATTCAGGAGGATACCCGTACCTTCATCCTTCTTTTGAGTGTGTATCCTCCTTTGGGGTGCCCTGCCTCAGTCTTAAATAAAGTACTTTCTGTGTGCTCCCCCAGGTTGTGCTGTCCTCCTCCTAAGAAACTTTGCATCTGTTTTTCACAGTTTTTTTTTTTTTTTTTTTTTTTTTTGCCATTTCTTGGGCCGCTCCCGCAGTACATGGAGGTTCCCAGGCTAGGGGGCAAATTGGAGCTGTAGCCGCCAGCCTACACCACAGCCACAGGAACTCGGGATCCGAGCTGCGTCTGCAACATACACCACAGCTCACGGCAACGCTGGATCCTTAACCCACTGAGCAAGGCCAGGGATCAAATCCGCCACCTCATGGTTCCTAGTCAGATTCGTTAACCACTGCGCCATGACGGGAACTCCCTGTGTTTTACATTTTTGCCTCCTTGAAACATTCTTGCTTTCAATGGAGGTGAGAATCTGGGCCGCTCTGCTTTTAGCCTCTAACCTCTAGTGGTCTAGTGGCTGGGACTTCTGATTTTCACCCAGGCTGCCCAGGTTCCGTTCCTGAGCAGGGAATTAAGATCTCACTTCAAGGCATCACTCACTGCCATCTCTCCAAGATCAATAGGACATTTTACATACAACAAGGCAGGACTATAAAAACATCAAACATGCCATTATAATTTAGGAAGGTCAGAATTAATTGTGGAGAAGGTAATAATTTATTTCTCTCTGTGAATTCCTTCTGCAGGAGAGGAAAAATAATTTTGCCTCTACCCTTCTGAGTTCTTGGCTGAGATCCTGTAATAAAAGACAGATGAACAAGAGAAAAATAAACGAATTTATTAACATGTATATCTCACATATACAAGGCAAATAACTAGAGGAAAATCGGACTCTCAGAGAGGGGGCTTAGAACTGACTTAAATACCACCTTAATAGGGAAAGGGAGGTGGGGGTATGTAGACCTCTCAGGGGAGAGTAAATTGTTTTTAGAAAAGATGAATGAACCCTTGGAAGAACAGATGGGAGGTATGACAGTGCCAGTTTGACTGGGTATGTTGACATCTCTTCTCTCCTGTGACAAGAGTCTGTCTTCCATGGTTGGTTGAAACTCCTGGGAAAGGGATTTATGGCAACTGAGTTCCTTTGGAAGGATCTGTGTTTAGGTAGATATGAGGGATGCAGAAAAAGCCTCTCTTTGCATTTGCTATCTCTCAAGTGCCCATAGTGCATAATAATCAATATGCCTAAGTGGCATATTTTAGGGTGGCATATTCTGCAACCCTTCCGGTCTTTCTCTGGTTCAATTATGTTTCTTTAGGAAATGAAAGCCAAAACCCTGTGTAGGAGGGGCATTGCTTATGCCCTTAACCCAGAGCACCAGAAATGTGCTTCCAAAATTAAAAGTGACATGAGTTTCTGCTGTGGCACAGTGGGTTAAGGATCTGACTGCAGTAACTCGGGTCACTGTGGAGGTGCAAGTTCTGATCCCAGCCTGGCACAGTGGGTTAAAGGTCCAGTGTTGCCACAGCTGCAGCTCAGAGTCAATCCCTGGCCCTAGAACTTCCATATGCTGTGGGTGTGGCCATACAATGACAAAAAGGAAAAAAGCAACAGGTGACACACTCCCCATGGAGAGGGAGACCCAGATGTCACTGCTATCCTCTGTGGTTATTTCTTTTTCTCACTTCTAATTTTGTGTGTTTGTGCTTTCTCTCTTTTTTTTCTTGATTAAACTGTCTAATAGATTATATTATTAGGTATTTTTCCCTCTGGAAGCAGCTTTTTGATCGATTCTACTGCTTCTCTTTATTTTAATTTATTGACTCCATTCTTATCTTAATTATTTCCTTTCTATACTTTCCAACATTTGATTTTGTCATTCTTTTTCTAACTTCCTGAACTGAATGCTTATCCCTTTCATTCTTTCTGGCTGATTAAGGCATTTACGGCTATTCATTTTCTGAATGCAGTTTAATCCGTAAGTTGTATGAAACATGTTTTCATTATGTTTTCAATATTCTGCAGTGTTAAAAAAAAAGTCTTCATTGGAAAAAAAAAAAAAAAAGAATGGGTGTCATGTAGGCAGTGAACTCTCCTGGAATAGTACCCACCTGCCTGCCTTCAGGCCTGGGCTTTTCTCATTCTGCAAAACCTCCCATCTGGCTGCTCCTCAAGCCACCACCCTAAGGCCCTTGCGCTAGAAGCCTGCAGCAGCCTCTCCAAGTGCACAAGCAGATGGGGGGGGGGGCGGGGAGGAGGGGGTGGTTCACAGAGCAGCCCTCAAGATCCTTGGCTGTGCTCAGAACCCCCAGCCCAGGGCGCACCTTTGTTAGAAAAAGAGGCCAGCACAGAGGCCAGGTTCCTAAGACGAAAAGCCTGGAAGCTGAGGAAGCCCACAGGAATCCAAGTGGGACTCAAAGAAATGCACGCCTTTGCTAGGACTACTGGTAGCCATCACATTCCTGTCTGATACCCAGTGTCCCTCTTCACTGCAGCATCTCAGAACAGGTAATCAATGAAGTCTTGGATTTCACCACTTGATTAAAGGCCACAGGGCCAGAGATGTTCAGTGAGGCAGTTGCCTGCTAAGAATCAGCTGGCTTGTTGTGAGTGCCCTTAATTAGCTCTTTCAGCACGTCAAGGGATTATATATTTATTTTCTCTTGGATAAGAAGAAATCAATAGCTTCCTTAGCTTGCTCTTGGAAACGCTCCACCCCAAAGCAAGCTCAGTGCAGGCAGAAGTACTTCATTTGCGGGCCTGAAAGAGCATTTTAAATGAGCAGCTTACTTCTGACAAGGAACTGGCTCAGGGTGGCCTGTTAGTTTTAGTCACATTACTGATCTCGAAAATACAGAAGTGCATCTCTTGAGATTCTTGGAAATAGCCTGGCTCTTTTTTCCACTTAATATGTGACCCTCAACCAACTTTACTTTTCTTAATTTTTCTCATCTCCCTTAGAAATTTTTATAAATCAGTCTGTCTAGGGGATGGCTAATCAAGGAAAGAGCATTTTCTCCCACCATTTTCCCACCCCAAATCTCTATTTTCTAAGGAAATTGAGGACAACTATTATTAAAAGAAAACAATGGGAGAAAATAGTTTCAAACAATGCAACTGACAAGAGCTTAATCTGTAAAATATACAAACAACTTATACAACTCAACAGCAAAAAAGCCAACAACACAATTGAAAAATGGGCAAAAGACATTTCTCCAAAGATACACAGATGACCAACAAGCACATGAAAAAATGCTCAACATTCCTGATCATTAGAGAAATGCAAATCAAAACTACTATGAGATACCACCTCACACCATTCAGAATGGCCATCATTAATAAGTCCACAAATAACAAATGCTGGAGGGGGTGTGGAGAAAAGGGAACTCACCTGCACTATTGGTGGGAAGGTAAGCTGGTACAACCACTACGGAGAACAGTATGGAGGTACCTCAGAAAACTAAATATAGAACCACCCACCATATGACCCAGCAATCCCAGTCTTGGGCATATATCCAGACAAAACTTTCCTTGAAAAAGACACATGCACCCACATGTTCATTGTAGCACTATTTACAATAGCCAAGACATTGGAAACAACCTAAACATCCATTGATGGGTGAATGAATTAAGATGTGCTATATATACACAACGGAATATTATTCAGCCATAAAAAAGAACCAAATAATGCCATTTGCAGCTACATGGATGGATCTAGTGACTCTCATACTAAGTGAAATAAGCCAGAAAAAGAAAGACAAATACCATATGATATCACTTATATCTGGAATCTAATATGTCACAAATGAATCTTTTCACAGAAAAGAAAATCATGGACTTGGAGAACAGACTTGTGTTTGTGAAGGGGGAGGGAGTGGGATGGACTGGGAATTTGGGGTTAATAGATGCAAACTATTGCTTTTGGAGTGGATAAGCAATGAGATCCTGCTGTATAGCACAGGGAACTATATCTAGTCACTTGTGATGGAACATGATGGAGGATAATGTGAGAAAAAGAATATATATGTGTGTGTGTATGACTGGGTCACTTTGCTGTACAGTAGAAATTGACAGAATACTGTAAATTGACTATAATGGAAAAAATAAAAATCATTAAAAATTAAAAGAAAACAAGCCTTCGCCAATATACGTAAAATATATCACTTAAAAGGATATATTCACCTAATAAATGTCATGATTTTGAATTCTAATTTAGTTTGGAGCTTTGCATCTTTGACTATAATTACTTCAAACACTAGGAGGAAAAAACATATTGCCACCAATATGAAATTAAAACTGACTAATTAAATTACTGTCCTTCAAAGTTATAATTACATTTTCATTTTAAGTAAAGAAATTAAATATTAAGAAATTACTTAATTTTCTTTTATTACACTGAACGAGAGCTTACATTATTTCCTAAGAGACCCTCTAAGCTTCCTATGATAATAACAACTTCTCTTTGGTAGACACTTAAAACAATCTTGAGACATCAAACCCAAATCACCTATTGTAATTAGTAAGTTTTTTGGTTTTGTTTTGTTTTTTTGCTTTTTAGGGCCACACCTGCGGCATATGGAAGTTCTCAGGCTAGGGGTTAAATCAGAGCTGCTGCTGCCAGCCTACACCAAAGCCACAGCAACACAGGACCAAAGCCACATCTGTAACCTATACCACAACTCACAGCAATGTCAGATCCTTAACTCACTGAGCAAGGCCAGGGATTGAACCTGCATCCTCATGGATACTAGTCGGGTTCGTAAACCAATGAGCCACAATAAGAACTTCTATAATTAGTAAGTTTTAAAAGGAAGTGAAATCCCACTCTTGGGCATATATCTGGACAAAACTTTCCTTGAAAAAGACACATGCACCTGTATGTTCACTGCAGCACTATTCACAATAGCCAAGACATTGGAAACAATCTAAATGTCCATCAACAAAGAAGATGTGGTATATATACACAATGGAATACTACTCAGCCATAAAAAAGAACAAAAGAATGCTATTTGCAGCAATATGGATGGGACTAGAACTTATACCAAGTCAGAAAGAGAAAAACAAATACCATATGATACCACTTATATCTGGAATCTAATATATGGCCCAAATGCACCTTTCCACAGGAAAAAAAATCATGGACTTGGAGAACAGACTTGTGGTTGCCAAGGGGGAGGGGGAAGGAGTGGGATGGATTGGGAACTTGGGGTTAATAGATGCAAAGCACTGCCTTTGGAATGGATGAGCAATGAGATCCTGCTGAGTAAGATCTATAGGGAACTATATCTAGCCACTTATGATGGAGCATGATCATGTGAGAAAAAAGAATGTATACATGTATGTGAAACTGGGTCACCTTGCTGTACAGTAGAAAATTGACAGAACACTATAAACCAGTTATAATGGAAAAAATAAAAATCATCATAAAATTAAAAGGAAGTGAGTGCCTGAAACATAATGCCATGTCAATAACAAGACACAATTAAGGGAGGATAATTTTTTCTTTTAACTCTGCAAAACATCTTTTTTTTTTTTTTTTTTTTTTTTTTAATCTCATGTAGGCGGAGAAAGGCGTAGGAGGTAAGAATGCAGAATCTAGGGCAGAATAGGGCCATGGTGAAAACCAACAGAAGGGAGGGAGACTGCAAAAATCATCCTCTTTTTTTCTGAGGAGAGGCAAGCTCAATGTCACAGGGAAAAAGAAAAGGAAAAAAGGTATGAAATACACAAAACTCTTCCTTGGGAATACATCTAGTATAGTATAGGTGGGCATCAAAACATGTGTGACCCCAATAGGAAATCCTTACAGTCCAATATAGGGGTTTCTATTCACATAGGAGAGTGGTCCCAACTTATTACAGTGTCCCCTTGGTGCACCCAAAACTTGGAAAGTCCTGTCTATACAAGACGTAGTTAAACAAATGAGATTGGACATGGACATCAGTCAAAAGGCCATCACAGAGGCCAGAAGATGCGTTCAGGTGCTAGCCATAAATGAGTCAGGCACAAAACTAGTTTTCACCTATATTAATTTTTTGTGGGTGTGTCTTTTTAGGGCCGCACCCATGGCATATGGCGAGTCCCAGGCCAGGGGTTCGAATCAGAGCTGCAACTGCCAGCCTACACCATGGCCATAGCAACATGGGATCCAAGCCTCGTCTGTGTGGCCTACACCACAGCTCACAGCAACACTAGATCCTTAATCCACTAGCCAAGGCCAGGGTTCGAACCTAGGTCCTCATGGATGCTAGTCAGATTTGTTTCCCCTGAGCCACGAGGAGAACACCTCATCTGTATTAAAGTGAACAAAATGTATGTATAGCGGGTGTGCAGCTGCCCTATAGTTTAGTTGCTTATAACTTGGCTGCAAATTCTAACTGACATATTCTCATTCTGAAGCACACCAGACTTTAATGGCTGTTTAACCTTCAAGAAAGTACTTTTCAAAATGAATTAAAATAATGTATATTACTCCGTGACTATTACAATAAGAATACTATGGTAGAAAACTAATAAGACTAACCCAGTGGTGTGAATTTAAAAATTATGTCATAATTTAAACCTTTTAATTTAATATTCCATACTTGGTTTTAATTTTAGTATCATATGTTTTAATCTGTTTTTTTAAGATTATACTAAAATAACAACCTAAAAAACTCAATGCAAAAGGAATCTTTGCTTGAGAGTTTTAAAATGACCCTACCCAAAGTATTTTAAAATTTGACTAGTAATTTAAAATGGTATTCTTTTATATTTTTTCTGCAGTAATTCTGGCACTAGAGTAATGTACTCGGCCTTCATCTGATACAATAATTAATAAGTTTTAAAGTTGGTACCATTGTGATAGTGCTAATTATAATTAATACCTGTCAGAAGAAAAACGTTAATTTTTTTTTTCTTAAGCAGCTCAGGCCTAACAAAATCCACACAAAAAGCCATGGAAGACAGAGACAAACATTTTCTTAGCTTCATGTAACTTTTTTGGAAAGATATAATAGGGCTGCTTTAAAAAATACATTTTAATCTTAGAACTTACACTGCAAATAACCGAAAGAAATGAGAGTAGGGAACAATTAGGTCAGCTTCAAATTCCTCCCAAAACAATTTTTGAATTTGGAGACAGAAAAACATTCATATAGAGAGCAGTGGCACACAGTTATTGATCTAATGTCTCATTTTAAAACTATAGTTTCCTGGAGTTTCCATCATGGCTCAGCAGAAACAAATCTGACTCGCTCAGTGAGTTCAGGATCCAGTGTTGCTGTGAGCTGTGGTGTAGGTCACAGATGCGGCTCAGAATTGGCATGGCTGTGGCTGTGGCGTAGGCCAGCAGCTACAGCTCCGCTTTGACCCCTAGCCTGGGAACCTCCATATGCCGTGTGTGCAGCCCTAAAAAGACAAAAAATGAAATAAAACTATGGTTTCCTTAATGATCACATTAAATTGTAAGTTAGTTTTGGTAAGAAAACACATAGAGGGTAGGATGGCAGCCTTGGGCAATAGCCTCTGGGATAAACACACGTATAGGCTGTGGGTAGATGGAACCACAGAAAATCCAGTTAATCCATTTTGAGTCTTCAAAACCTGAATGTATCTCTACAACCAAATCAGACTAATATGATTTATACCCACTGAGAAGACAGCTAAACAATCTGCCCAACTTTGGTTCACCCTCTGATACATCTGGCTATCCTAACTTTTTATATTGACCTTGAAATTTTGGATAGGCTTTTGTCATTTGTAGCAGCATAAAAACTATTTTTCGATGCTGTGAGTCAATAAACTATGCATCTGAATAACCATTTGGATAGTCTTATTATTTATAATGTCATATCATGAACTGTCACATTACTGTCAACCATCTTCACAGTATGAAGCCAAATGCTACCGAAGCAATATTTTATGCAGGGTTTTACATTCTCGACCAATCTGATCTTGCTTAAAACGTAAGAGAAAGGATTACCACACTTACTTAATCATATGTGGCACAGTGACTTTGGAATTTTCTTCAAACACTATGGTCATTAGACCATTACACCGTATGTTGTCCACACACTGTGAAATTAAAAAACAGACAATTACAACTCACATGAAAACCTAGGCAGAATATATCATCCCAGAATTATTTAGAGCTGCAAAAACAATTTAGTTTCACATCTGTGCACACAGGCGCGTGTGCGCGCGCGCGCACACACACACACACACACACACACACCGAACATTACACATTGATGAACAGATTCAATATCCAAATACCAAAACTGTGCAGCTGGAAAATTCCTGAGGATGGATATAAGGGCTACATTTTCCTGGTAGGTGTTCCCCAAGGATTCTGAGCACAATGTCACAACGGCACAGTTCTCTAGCAATCACTAGAGAATTAGCATTACTAGAGAAGTTTACACCTTCATTGACTGACTCTGCTATATTCATTCTCTGCCCTAGTGGTTGGTAGGCTGCAGGCAGAGTAGAAATGGTGGCTTCCAAAGTGGGTATAGAGGGAACATTCCTGAACATAATCAAAGCCATTTATGACAAACCCACAGCAAATATAATACTCAATGGGGAAAAACTGAAAGCCTTCTCATTCAAATCCGGAACAAGACAGGGATGCCCACTTTCACCACTGCTCTTCAACATAGTTTCAGAAGTCCTAGCCACAGCAATTAGACAAACAAAAGAAATAAAAGGCATCCAAATAGGAAGAGAAGAGATAAAACTGTCACTGTTATGCAGATGACATGATACGATACATAGAAAACCCTAAGGACTCAACCCCAAAACTACTTGAACCGATTAATAAATTCAGCAAAGTAGCAGGATATAAGATTAACATTCAGAAATCAGTCACATTTCTAAATATCAACAATGAAATATTAGAAAAGGAATACAAAAATATAACACTTTTTAAAATTGCACCTCAAAAAATCAAATACCTGAGAAAACACCTGACCAAGGAGGTAAAGGACCTATATGCCGAGAACTATAAAACTTTAATCAAAGAAATTAAAGAAGATGTAAAGAAATGGAAAGACATTCCATGTTCATGGATTTAAAAAATCAATATTGGAAAAATGGCCATACTACCCAAAGCAATCTACAGATTCAATGCAACCCCCATCAAATTACCCAGGACATTTTTCACAGAACTAGAACAAACAATCCAAACATTTATATGGAACCACAAAAGACCCAGAATTGCCAAAGCAATTCTGAGAAACAAAAACCAAGCAGGGGGCATAACTCTCCCAAACTTTAGGCATAACTCTCCCAAACTTCAGGCAATATTACAAAGCCACAGTCATCAAAACAGTGTGGTACTGGTATCAAAACAGATAGACAGGAGTTCCCGTCGTGGCGCAGTGGTTAACGAATCTGACTAGGAACCATGAGGTTGCGGGTTCGGTCCCTGCACTTGCTCAGTGGGTTAACGATCCGGCGTTGCCGTGAGCTGTGGTGTAGGTTGCAGACGCGGCTCGGATCCCGCCGTTGCTGTGGCTCTGGCGTAGGCCGGTGGCTACAGCTCCAATTCGACCCCTAGCCTGGGAACCTCCATATGCCACGGGAGCGGCCCAAGAAATAGCAACAACAGCAGCAACAACAACCAAAGACAAAAAAAAAAAAAAAAAAAAAAAAAAAAACGTTTAGACAGACCAATGGAACAGAATAGAGAACCCAGAAATAAACCCTGACACCTATGGTCAATTAATCTTTGACAAGGGAGGCAAGAACATCAAATGGGAAAAAGAAAGTCTATTCAGAAAGCATTGCTGGGAAACCTGGACAGCTGCATGCAATGCAATGAAATTAGAACACAACCTCACACCATGCACAAAAATTAACACAAAATGGCTGAAAGACTTAAATATAAGACAAGATACCATCAAACTCCTAGAAGAGAACATAGGCAAAACACTCTCTGACATCAACCTCATGAATATTTTCTCAGGGCAGTCTCCCAAGGCAACAGAAATAAGAGCAAATATAAACCAATGGGGCCTAATCAAACTGAAAAGCTTTTGCACAGCAAAGGAAACCAAAAAGAAAACAAAAAGACAACTTTCAGAATGGGAGAAAATAGTTTCAAATAATGCAACAGACAAGGGCTTAATCTCTAGAATATATAAGCAACTTATACAACCCAACAGCAAAAAAACCAATCAACCAATTGAAAAATGGGCAAAAGACCTGAATAGACATTTCTCCAAGGAGGATATACAGATGGCCAGCAAACACATGAAAAAATGCTCAACATCGTTGATTTTAAGAGATATGCAAATCAAAACTACCATGAAATACCACCTCACACCAGCCAGAATGGCCATCATTAATAAATCCACAAATAACAAGTGCTGGAGGGGTTGTGGAGAAAAGGGAACCCTCCTGCACTGTTGGTGGGAATGTAAACTGGTACAGCCACTATGGAGAACAGTTTGGAGATAACTCAGAAATCTATACATAGAACTCCCATATGACCCCACAATCCCACTCTTGGGCATCTATCCGGACAAAACTCTACTTAAAAGAGACACATGCACCCGCATGTTCATTGCAGCACTATTCACAATAGCCAGGACATGGAAACAACCCAAATGTCCATCAACAGATGATTGGATTCAGAAGATGTGGTATATATACACAATGGAATACTACTCAGCCATAAAAAGAACGACGTAATGCCATTTATAGCAACATGGGTGGAACTAGAGTCTCTCATACTGAGCGAAATAAGTCAGAAAGAGAAAGACAAATGCCATATGATTTCACTTACAACTGGAATCTAATATATAGCACAAATGAACCTTTCCACTGAAAAGAAAATCATGGACATGGAGAATAGACATGTGGCCACCCGGGGGGAGAGGGAGGTAGTGGGAGGGATCAGGAGCTTGGTGTTATCAGATACAACTTGGAATGGATTTACAAGGAGATCCTGCTGAATAGCATTGAGAACTATGTCTAGATACTTATATTGTAACAGAACGAAGAGTGGAAAAAAAATGTATACATGTAAGTGTATCTTGGCCCCCACGCTGTACAGCGGAAAAATAAATTAATTAATTTTTTAAAATGGTGGCTTCCTTGGATGGAATGCACCACCTCTCTCACAAGGAAGCTCTGTACCTGCTTCTCAGTAGGCTTTTTGGCCAATAAATTCCCCAATTTTACCAGTTTCTCTAGCAGTTTCTATTGGCAACATGTTGCTTAGGTGAGGATATATATAATTTCTCCAATTTCTGGCATACATCCAGCCCTGTTCATCTTCTATTTTCCTTCTAAGAGGACAACTCAGGAATTTGCTAATTTTCTAATTTTTCCTAAAGGGCTCATTTCCTCTGCCTTCTTTATTTATATCCATGCCTTATCAATTTAAAATTTCCCTTTGCAATTACTTTGGGTTGGAGAAGGATTTATTTTGAATTACATATATTTCCTTTAAACAAAGCAGAAAATGAAAAAAAAAGATTGAAACAATTTTTGAAATCATAAATTACTTTTAGTTATTAGGATACCGTGTAGTACTTTACGACTGCAATTAAGTGGTGTGAAGAAGCTCATTGCCAAGTGATTTCACATAGCCCTGAACCCAGGGTGTATTCCTAAACCCCAGTGTCTAACAAAAGAGTGAATATGCCATATAAGAAACTTTGGATCAATGACATTCCCTGACTATTCATTCTACTTAGCATATCAGCTATTTTCACACCTGCTTTTCCCTAAAAAATTTGTTTCCTTAGGTCTTACACCATTATTTCAATGACCAAGTACAGAGGATCTCAACTCGTGGGAAGAAAGTGGAATATTTTCAAGTTCCCCTTCAATTCATTTCCATAAGCATCTGGAATTTGGAGTTTTCTTTTTATATGACTAATTATGGTTATCCAGCTATAAATTAGATGATATGTGCTTACATGTGAGTTTATAGAATATCTTATTCACACAAGTGGATTATAAAAATACCTATGGTAAGAAAAAGTCAAGATAAGTACAAAAATCAGAGAGGAGTTGGATAAAGAATGGAAAATAATAAGATGAAGCCTGGGATCAAACCACCACACATACATTATATTGAGAAGTCCCAAACACTTGCTATACAGGGTCCTCAAAATTAGCTGAGCTATGGAGCAGCCAACTTAAAGGGGGCCAGAAAGTCAGCTACAAAATCCATGTTATCTTAACCTGCATCCAGAGGAAAATCATCTCTTGGGTTCTCATAAAGAAAGCATTGAATAATGTCATGAACAGCATGACATACACATATCCTCAGCAAAGCAACATGTTGCCAATAGAAACTGCTAGAGAAACTGGTAAAAAACAGTAATTACAGGTTTTACCAAATCATTTCTTATCAACTTCCTCAACACTGGTTGAAGGCTATAATTCCAAATTAACCACTTTGTGGTGGGCCCCAAAGAATAGGATCCTGCCATAGCTGGTCTGGTTCCAAGCACAGATTTCATACACTTCAGAAAAGCATGTGTATGGGCTGCTCATTTTTTTTTTTTTTTTTTTTTAGCCACACCCATGTGGAAGTTCTTAGGCCGGGAATCAAATGTGTACCACAGCAGTACCCTGAGCTACAGCAGTCGCAAAGCTGCATCTTTAATCTGCCGAACCACCAGGGAACTCCTGGGCTGCTCTTGTATAGGCCAAAGACATGCTGCCTCTCCTATTCTAGTATGTGTCAGTTTTGAGCCACAGAAGTTGAACATGGTATTCTTCCAAAAGTCTTGAAACTGCAATATCCTAAATTAGTATCCAGTTGTAAAAAATCAGTGTTTCTACAAGTGAGCCAAGCTACTCACTGGTGAGGTATCCTCTTGAACCTGAAAACAGCCACAGGACCTCTAAGGGAGAGCTCTCAGGCAGGGCCAGATGCAAAAAGATACCATCAACTCCACTGCTAAGTGCGAACACACATTGGAGAACGAAGAGATGAGGCTGGCTGGTGTGTGCGTTTATGATGGAGTCAGCTGTAGTCAGCAGTCTCGAATCTGGGTTTTGTCCAGAGGCAGATGGGAAGTCACTACAGGTTTCTAAGTGGCCTGTTTATGTTAAAAGATCTACAGCTGGCTTCATGGAGATAATTCACTGAAAAGAGGGAGGAATGAATGAAGAGACCATCAGAATGAGATTCTGAGTCATAAATGAAATGATTCATGCCTCCTCAGAGACAGACGCTGGGAATGAAAAGGAAGAGATGGAGATAAATATTTTGAAGAAAAAATATAAATCAAGTTACTGAAGAAAACCAAGAGAAAAAAGCAGGGTTAAAAAAAAAATTCAAAGATGACTATCACTAATAGGCAGTTTTTAATTAGAAAATGCAGTAGCTACTGTAGAAAGTCGACAGAAGACTGCAAACCAGCTAAAACTGGAAAAAAATAAAAATAATTACATAAAAGAAGAAAAAAAGAAAATGCAATGGAAAATGCAAATATATTTAAAAGTAGTAAAGCATGAACAAATGTCTTTTGAATGACACAGATCCTAACCCAAACTAATCTACCTTTTGGATTCTCAAAGGCACCAAGAAGATGCACTGATTATATGGCATTAGGGATTTGATTAAATGAGGGTCTCAGGTCTGTGTTTATTAAGTACTTACTACGTGACAAATACTGGGCTAAATGCTGGGAGATGAGGACAGGGAGCAGAGAAAGAATACACGAAAAAGCTTCAAAGATGAATAAGGCAAGCCACTGTAAATTCACTTTCCTAATTCCAGTGGGAACTGGATTAGCATTCTCCCTATTCTTATGAAACTATGAGTATGGGGTTTGGGGAGCATGGGGAAAAAAGCTGTATGAGGACAGATGGTGCACAGAGACAGGAAGAGGAAGGAGGGGATAAGAGAAGCTTCATCCCATGACCTTTCTAGCTATTCCTTAGACTTTTCACTCTCAATGTTTCTGAGCAGAATGAGGATGCCACCTGGGTCACCAGCACAGGAAGTGGGAGGGCAGAGACGCTGTGTGGTGAGACTTGTGGGACATGAACAGCGTTCCTTCAGTTTCATTTAACATTCTAAGCAATAGCATAGTTACACAGACAACAGCTTTAGGATGACTTGGGACATGGGTTCCATGTTTAGATTGTTTTCATTTTTTAAAGTCTTATTGAAATATGGTTGATTTATAATGTTGTGATAATTTCTGCTATACAACAAAGTGATTCAGTTAGACATACAGATTTTCTATTTGGTTCACTGACAGATCAGCCTGGTCCTTTTTACACAGTGATCTATTCTTTTCTTTCCTTCCTCTTCCTTCCCTCCCATCTTCTGTTCCTTCCTTTCATAGCTTTGTTTTTGCAATAATTTATTTTATTGAAGTATAGTTGATTTAAAATGTTGTGTTAATTTCTACTGTACAGCAAGGTGACTTTGTTATACATATATGTATATTCTTTTCCATAGCTTTATTATACTTTAAACACACTTTCGTATAGTCTTTTCTAAGTTATCACTCTATTATCTCAAGTTCCAGCAGTGCTGATTAAACTGCTCACTGGGTCCTTCAACTCTTGCTTGGGACAGATCATTTAGTCACAAGATGTGTAATTTTTGATTTTGAGCACATTGTCATAAGCCCTGCATTGCTGAAGTGCTGCTAATGCACTGACTTCAGGTTTGCCTCTACCAAGCATTCTTGAGAGAGCAACAGTCCAAAAATTGTTTTTGCATTAATTTCTCAGTTTGGAATTTTTGCACCATGTGAATAACCTAAATCTGAATTTCAAATCCATAGGCCAGAAACACATTTGTTTTTTTTCTAAAGGAGAGTTTTAAAAATACAGAACTCAAGACAAAGACAAACTTCCTTATGTCGCTCCTGGCCTAATTAGTTTTTTTGAGTTCTTATTTCATAGAGGGGACAGCCTTTCAATGCTCAGGCTTTAAACAGGGATCTCAATTCCTTTAAGAGGCCCCAAGGTTACCTCTCACCCCTTTTGTTAATATCTCTTGGGCATGGGACCAACAACCAATATAAAATCATTCCCAAGTTCCTCAGTCTTCAGTTTACATGCTGTCTGCCCTGACTTCAAGTTCCCTTGTTATTTCTGCCAGCTAGAGATTTCCCTTTATATCTGTAAGTATCACCAATGTATTCAATTTCTTTATTATACTGGTTTTATGTATTAAAGACCTCTGGTTTTATAACTAAAGGGGATCTAAATTGGAGCAGCCTTCACCATGTCAGGATTAGAACTTGAGATAAATGTTTTAGATCCAAAAGAGAAGATTTATGTGACCACTTCTGAACATCTCATTATCCAATGTCAGATCTCATTCATAAATCTTTCTGATTCACTGTGTTAAGCATGAAAATTATTTTCAATGGGAAGAAAAAGAAATTTTCATGTACCATCAAGTTCCAGGAGAAGAAAATATATATGAAATCTGAATCTTATATCAAAATACCAAGAAATAAAAGTCATATTTATCTGTACAAAACAGTCTTTGAAAACTGACACACAATGTTTAACCTATCTTTGGGATAAATATACGTATATATATATATTTTAAAATTATTTATATATATATAATACATGTGTTAAATGTATAAAACATATTATGGTATATTTATGATAGAAGAGTGGTTTTGAAATGAACATCTTCTTTTTTAGAGGCTCCAAAGACAAGCTGCTGTAACGACACAGGCATGAACAAATAGGACTCCTGCAGGCTCAGAGTCCACCAATTCTACTTCAATCAAAGTATTCTGCTTTTATTTCACTTCCATTTGGCATTTTCAGTAATGCTGCACTGAAGAAAGTGTTCTCATCCAGAAAAAAAAAGTTAAACTACAACAGAATTTGTATTTAGGAATGTGTGTATGAATATATTAGAAGCCATGGTATATATTCATGATCATATAAGCATGTATCTTGGTTGTGTTGGGGAGAAGAGATTGAGCCCTGGGAAAATAAATACAGTTCACTCATTTTAAGAAGAAAGGCATGCAAATAACCAGGGTGTCATATACCTTTAAGGACCCACTGAATTTATGCAAATTACTGTCAATCTTAATTGGATAACAGAAGCAGATTCCTAGATCATAGCTATTCTAGTTCAGTTTGTGATAACTATGACTAGGGTGGGGCCTGATAATATGTAAATTCACAAAAGCCCAGGTAATTTGATGCTAGGTCCTTGAAGAAGGGTTAAGAATGGCCTGTTCCTATAAAATTGGATTGTGATGATCATTGTACAACTATAAATGTAGTAAGTTCATTGAGTAATAAAAATAAATTAATTAATAAAAAAGAATGGTTTGTTCAAGCAGGAGTATTTTTGGTGAGTCTTGCTTAAGGCAATATCTGATCAAAAGTCAGTGGTAAAATAGACTGGATTAGGAAGATGTGGTATATATACACAATGGGATACTACTCAGCCATAAAAAAGAACGAAATAATGCCATTTACAGCAACATGGACAGAACTAGAGACTCTGATCCTGAATGAAGTCAGAAAGAGAAAGACAAATACCATATGATATCACTTATATCTGGAATCTAACATAAGGCACAAATGAATCTTTCCACAGAAAAGAAAATCAAGGACTTGCAGAATAGGCTTGCGGTTGCCAAGGGGATGGGGCGGGAGTGGGTTGCTTGGGGAGCTTGGGGTTAATAGATATAAACTATTGCCTTTAGAATGGATTAGCAATGAGATCCTGCTGTGTAGCACTGGCAACTATGTCTAGTCACTTATGATAGAGCATGATAATGTGCAAAAACAGAATGTGTGCACTGGGTCCCCATGCTGTACAATAGAAAAAAACTGTATTGAGGAAATAACTATTAAAAAAATAACAACAATTAAAAAAAAGTCAGTGGTCTACTGTGTCACCATATTTTTGAGCTTCTTGACACTTCAAAGTAGTGGGAAGAAAAGTAAATTCAATTTTTCTCTTTTAATTCACCTTGTTATATTAAAGTAAAAAATTCCCTGTTGATTGCAGAGAGGCTATTTTAAGGGAAGAAGCATGACCATGTGCTACAAATTTGTCTATACAAGGTCTATATTTTGACACATCTGCCCAAACCAAGAGGCTCAGAGGTGAATTTTAATTCTGCATTTTAGTTAATACCCATAATTATAGAAAAATCTGTTTAATACACCATTATGTATGACAGTAAGATATGCACAAACGACTGCACTATACTGAAATGAATGGTCAAATCTTCGGCCTCAGATTTTTCCCTATAAATAGATGAAAAGGGAAGAATTATTGGTCAAGACCATTAACCACTTGCACATTTTGTTGGAGGCACCAACAGTTAATTATGACCTTGCTGGTGGAGCTAAAAGTATAATTAATCATTCAAGCAATTGTTACTTCTAAAAATTATAGCTTCAAAAAGAGAGATCTGACAAAGTAAAAAGTCTTAATTTTTGTATAGCTCTTTATGGGAAACTAGGATTATGTCAATATTCAGGAACCACTTCATTATCTCAAATAAGACCTACATGTGATTAGTATAACATGGTACAACAGTTTAGCAAGGTGGCATCAAGCCAGAAAAAAAATAAAATTTTTCAAAACAAAGAGTGACAAAAATGAAAGGAGAAAATAATGGAGACCACATTCATAATTTGGATTGGAAAAAAATGTATTTCCCTAGTCTATAAGGATAGCTAGCTCCAACGAATAGATGTCCATCTGGTATAAATAGATAAGAAACAGAAATACTGGAAAATTTTAATCTCACTGTTAATTATAGACATGTAAATTAAAACCACTAGAAAGCCATACCACTTTTCCTTAAATCAGAAAATGTGATAAATGCGACAAAACTCAACATTCTCAGGACTTGAAAAAAAGCTGCACAGACACCTTGCTGATGGTATCGTGAAATGAGGAGTTTCATGTTTCTTGGCACATTTGGGCAGTCTGTTGAGTCATGAATCATGAAATCATGAGAGTGATCATGCCCTCTGTACCAGCCTTACCTGCTGTGGGCAAGATATACCAACAAGGGACCTTAAAAGGGGGAGAAACTCCTGCACAAAGATGTTTAGCATCACATCACATTAAAGCTGAAACCTGGAAACTGCCCATATGCTTAATTATTCAGAAAGAGCTAGAAAAGTGTTAACATGGTAAAACGTGTGTGTGTGTGTGTGTGTGTGTGTGTGTGTATACACACATATACACAGTGTGTGTGTGTGTGTGTATATACACAGTAATATATATATTATTATCAGAAGACACCCAATATGAAGACTTAATAGGAACATAGAAAAATGTAAAAAGCAAAACAATGCATATATACACTGAGAGCCAAACTGTTTAATTATTTCTGTATGACAGGACTGTGATGGTTTTAGAGATGGAAACATCTGATTTTCAGAGCAGAGTTTCTCTAATTTAACTGTGCAAAAGTGATCTGTAGAGGTTCTTAAACCTGGGGGGAGGGCGGTTATCTGGAACGTGGGTTCAGGAATCTGTATTTTTAAAAAACCCTCAAGTAATTCTATACAGTTGTCTGTGAAAAGTACTCTGATGCATATTTATTTAATGATCTGGGATAATTTTAGTTCCTTTTTGTGTCCATATTTTTACATACACATGATAAAATATTAAAAAAATACATTTTCAAGCATTCCATAAGTTCATTTTATTAATAATGAATATATCCAAAGGCACACTTGGAAGAATGACAAATTCCATCAATGTATGTATAGTACATAATTTCCCTCATAAAATGAAAATGCTTTAAGCAGAGAACAAAGCCCTGTTGAGATGCAGGCTGCTTGGGCAGTAGGCTGGCCTCAATCAACAGTGTGGCACTCTGCTTCCACCACCCACCATTCAAACCTCAGAAAGATATTGTTGTTTTCTCTGTTGTTTCCTTCTCCAATTCAATTGCACTTACAATCTACTACAATTGAACATCTTAGCCCTAGCAACTTGGAGAAACAGAAAGAATCTGTACATTCAACTCAAGATGTAATCTAAGTATCACAGATTGTAGAGAACAGACTTCTGGTTGCCAAGAGGGAGTGGAGGTGGGATGGGCAGGGAGTTTAGGGGTAGTAGGTGCAAACTATTAGACTTAGAATGGATGGACAACAAGATCCTACTGCAGAGCAGAGGGAACTACATCCAAACTCCTGGGGTAAGCCATAATAAAAAGGGATGTTTAAAAAAAAAAAAAGAATGTACATACGTGTATAGATCGCTTTGCTGTACAGCAAAAGTTAACACTGTTAATTGTTAAGATTAACTGCAATCAACATTATAAATCAACTATGCTATAAATAAATATGAAAAAAGTGAGACAGATGTAGTCTAAGTAAAAAGACTCATTTGATGCTTCTGAGTGGCAAAATATTGGATCCTTCCTTTAAAGGACTGGGCATAGAGTCATTCATGCAACCCAGGGGTCTTAGCAACGGCTCACTGGGTACCCTAAGGAAGATCGCTTGGAGCCTGAAATTGACACAACACCGTAAATCAACTCTAATAAAAATAAAATTTAAATATTTTTTTAAAAAAACTTTTATCAACTCTGCATCTTAGGAGCCCCAGTTTACATTGTAAGGTAGAAACTATAAGCAGCTGGAAAAACAGCTTTGCCTACACTCCTATTCTGCCCACGCCTCCTATTTATCTTGGCCTCACAACACCTACAAAATTTGGTTGCATTAAGTTGTCTTCCCTACTAGCCTGCCCATCTCCTTGCCATGTCCCTAGTAACCACACAATATCTGGCAACACATGGTGATTGTTCAATTAACACTCATAGAATCAATGGCTGATTCAGTTTCATAAGGTAAAAGATGCATTACAGAGACCTAATTAAAGTATTAATTCATACAGCATGGAGCTAATGAAAGTATGAATAAATTACCACAAGGATGTAATTATGCAAATATATAACATCTCATATTTTCATTCCCTTTTTAACCAGAAAAGAAGCACCTTCACTTCAACTATTTATTCACCATCGAAACAGCCCGGGAGGGCTGGGGGTGGGTGGGGGGAGAAAGAAAATTCCTGGTAGAGCATATTTAGAGTGCTAATAAAAGACCTGGATTGGGTTTAAGTCCTGACTCTGAATGAAGTTATGTAACTTCAGACAAATGCTTAGCCCTTCAACCTCAAGTTACTCACCTGTGAGATGGGACTATGATTTCTGCTTTCCTTCAGCATAGTATTGCAAGAGTCGAATGAAATTAAGTCTGTAAAATTTCTTTGACATATAATTTTTTTTGTCTTTTTGTTTTTTTAGGGCCGCACCCACAGCATATGGAGGTCCCCAGGCTAGGGGGGTCGAATCGAAGCTACAGCTGCCTGCCTATACCACAGCCACAGCAACACAGGATCTGCGCCACATCTGCAACCTACACCACAGCTCATGGCAACGCCGGATCCTTAACCCACTGAGCGAGGCCAGGGATTGAATCCACGCCCTCATGGATGCTAGTCAGGTTTGTTAACCACTGGACCACGACAGGAACTCCAACATATAAAAATAATTACTTTTGCATTCATTTTCCCCTAAGTTTTCAGTCACTCAGAAAAAAATTAATTATCTAAGAGCTATGATACAGCTCATATTTATACCCAAGTCTTATATATAAATTATTATGAGTTCTTCAGAAAAAGAAGGCAATGAAATCTATAGTGTATGTCTTTCCTGTTTGCCCCAACCTTCCTTGAGTTAACAACTTTGGATTACTAAGCTTTCTTTTAATATTTTCCTTACACGGCTTCCCTTTTCGTACCTCAGTTGGTTAATGGAGCCAAAATTAATATGGAAATCGGATTGAGGAATCCCCAAGTTCAATCATCCCTAGTTTTGATATTTTTTCAAATCCTGAATAAATGCAGCAATTCCCTCACTGGGCATGGCTAATCAATGAAAGGTAAGCAAATCAGTTCCTAATTTTTTCTGTGTAAAATACAGAAGCTCATTTTCAGACTTTGTGTTACAGACAGTATCACTTCTTCGATCTGACTCCTTAATTTGTGATTTCTCACCAGAGTCCTTATTAGTTGTTTTTGTACCCCTCACCATTTTCCTACCTCAGTATCAAGTAAGCAGGAAACAAAAAAATCAAATGGGGTCATTGGGCAATTTATTACCAACAGGGCAATTTTAACACTGTTCAGCACAAGTGATTACTTTGACAGCTTGCACCAAAATGCCAGAAACAAAACACAATGACTACATTTCAGGTAAACTTTAAGCAAACACAAATGATCCAATCCATTTACAGAGCAGTGATCACAGCAACAAGATATAATTTTTTTAATAAAAATAAACTGACTCTAAAACTCCTTCCCCAAAGTTTAGGTTGTGAAATTTAAAACAACAAAAACCAATCTGTGGCAAAAGCCACCTGCTTACCTGACTTATGTCACTTGTCCAGGCAGCTTTCTCTTGGCGGGAAGGTGCTAACAAGACTACAGTGAAAGGAGCAGCGTCAGGAGGCTCCACCACTATTTTAAAATCCAGGTGTCCAAACACTTGCCCGGAACCTTTGGCTTCAACACACGTAAACCAGAGAGTTAGATGTGAATGCAAAAATATGAGTGATGTCTGCTTACATGTAGTTCTAGTAATACAATCAATGTGTCTCTAAGTCCAGAATCTCATTTCAGCAATATGGTGCTTTTCAGGCATAAGGATGGCTTGGTTAAGCTCATAGCAGATGAAGAAGCTGGCATCAATAGGTTACTCAGAGCTAGCATCCTACTCTCCTCATTTCATGGGTTTTTTTTTTAATTTTTACATAAGTTCCTGAATTCCAACACTACTTCAATTTCTTCCTTCTCAGCCACAGAAAAGTCACTATCAAGAGACAAATTCAGCAAAACATGAATTCCCATCAATGGTTTAACACAGATCATAGGTTAAATGGTTTGACAGAATTTCTCATATATAAATGAACTCAGGACATTTACCCTTAGCTCCTGCCTCCTTAAGCAGCTCTTCTCAGCTGTGAATGAATTAAAAACCATAGGACTTTTTAATTCTAATATAATTCAAAGTGATAGAATGTGACTTACAGTCATCATCGCTTGCATCAGGCTCCTCGATCAATGTACAATCTATGAGAGAGAGAACGCCACCTGTCTGGAAACAAACCAAGTTTTCATTAAGAGGCTAAGAATCCTGCACAAGTTGGGAAGGTCTGATTTGTTAAACTTACATTCCAATTGCCACAGAAGAAAACAGCAATTTTGCATCATGAAATAATTTTTCACTGAGTCCAAATTAAACTTAGATGTATAAAAGTAATTGAACTCACTGAACATCCTTATTCTTCGACCTCATCCGACTCCCACTGCCAATATTGATGAAACTTAGCAAGTCAGTCTATGGGAGATTATAGGGCACCTTAGGGACTCTATAGAGTAAATACAGCTCACTCAGCAAAGGGCAGAACTCTCCAACAAGAAGTGGCTGAAGCAGTAGAAAGCTGTGGCCATGATGTTGGATAATATTTTCAGGCACTAACAGAAGGTACAGACAGGCAAACTTTCTCTGTAAAAGGCCAGCTAATGAATCTTTTAGGTTTTGCAAGTCATATGATCTCTATTGCAACTGCTCAAATCTGCCATCTTAAAAAACCATGAAAACAGCCAGGGATGATATACAAGGAAATGAGGGTGTCTGCGTTCCAACAAAACTTTATTATTAAAAAGAGGTAGCAAGCCATGGGTCATAGTTTGCTCATTCCTGGTACTAAGCAAGATAAAATAGCATTTAGCAAATATTATAAAATCAGTACACTGTAGTACCTTGACAAGATTTTTGTAGCCCAGTGGGCATCAACGAGTAATTTTGTCCAGGTTATGATTTTAATTTCTCTTCTTTATGGCAATGCACACTTCAATTTCTATTACTTTGTATCCAGTTGACAACAAAGTAAATGTCAAGGCTGGTAACTGTACATGACCTCACGATGCAACCGTTGCAACCGTGACAATCTGTTTTATGACAGCAGGCAAGGGAAAGACACAACTAAATTAACCTTGAAGCCTCTTAAGTGCATGGAATATAAATGGAATAGTCATGTAAAACCAGTACCTTGAGCAGATGCAGCTTTCCTCCTGAACTTCTTGTACAAATTAAAAAGTGTTTTGTAAATAGGAAGCATTGTCTTTCTCCTTCCTTTTTCAAAGACAATGAACCCAGGCGAACTTTACTAAGTTTCCCCCTCTCAACGGAAGGTACTTGAATAAGAGAACCTGGTGATCACAAAAGTGAAGAACACACAGTTATTAAAATTCTGTCAAGTGAGAGCCATTCCTGATACAACACTAGGGCCTGTTTCCCAAAATACCAAGGATTTATTTGATGCACCATTGGAACAAGTAAATCCCCTGTACTCTGAGCAGAAGAAACAATGTTACATTTTAAGAGTCACGCAAATTCCTATTATTTTTGTAAAAACACTTTAGACCTGATTGTTTATCTATAAGCGGGAAAATAAGTTTAAAAAGAAAGCCAAACTAAATTCAAAGAACAAGGCACTTCTGCCATCTGTCCTTGGTAATCTGATCTCCATCCATTTATTTACATAAGAATAAGGTACATATTGTATAATCACATATAGTAACAAAATAACATAATAAAAAGAAAATTGAATTTCTTCTTCCTAAAGCACTGAAGGTTGATAAACAGCATTAATACAGTACACTTCGTTTTTAAAAAACAAAATGTCCAAACTCTACTTAAAAGAGACACATGCACCTGCATGTTCACTGCAGCACTATTCACAATAGCCAGGACATGGAAACAACCCAAATGTCCATCAACTGATGATTGGATTCGGAAGATGTGGTATATATACACAATGGAATACTACTCAGCCATAAAAAAGAATGACGTAATGCCATTTGCAGCAACATGGATGGAACTAGAGAATCTCATACTGAGTGAAATGAGCCAGAAAGACAAAGACAAACACCATATGATATCACTTATAACTGGAATCTAATATCCAGCACAAATGAACATCTCCACAGAAAAGAAAATCATAGACTTGGAGAAAAGACTTGTGGCTGCCTGATGGGAGGGGGAGGGAGTGGGAGGGATCAGGAGCTTGGGCTTATCAGACACAACTTAGAATAGATTTACAAGGAGATCCTGCTGAGTAGCATTGAGAACTTTGTCTAGATACTCATGTTGCAACAGAACAAAGGGTGGGGAAAAAAATGTAAGTGTAATGTATACATGTAAGGATAACTTGATCCCCTTGCTGTACAGTGGGAAAATAAAAAAAAAAAAAAACAGAATTTCCAATGCAAGTATATTATGAAAATACACAAATTAAACAATTTAACACAACTTAGTTAAGAACTATTTTTAAAGGGCAGCTATTTCAGGTTACATATAAATTATAAAAGTTCTAAATGGAATCTAAATGGAAAGGAAACCACATAAATTCTATACCCAGAACACTCCTATGAGTAAAACTGTCTTCTATTCAAGGTGAGAAGCTATGCATAGCCTTTATACGGTTTCACCCTAATAATGGCTCCAAAATAAAATTCCAATCTAAGTTAGTATCATACCTTTAGTACTAACAGAATTCCCACCATAGCACAGCAGAAACGAATCTGACTAGGACCCATGAAGTTGCGGGTTCAATCCCTGGCCTCACTCAGTGGGTTAAGGATCCAGCGTTGCTGTGAGCTGTGGTATAGGTCACAGATATGGCTCAGATCTGGCATTGCTGTGACTGTGGTGAAGGCTGGCGGCTGCAGTTCCAATTTGATCCCTAGCCTGGGGACCTCCATATGCCATGAGTGTGGCCCTAAAAAGACAAGACGAAAAAAAAAAAAAAAAAACACCTTTAGTACTAAGAAAGACGTTTGCAAATACCTTGTCTCTGACTTCTGAAATGCAGAGCCAGTAATATTTCTACTATTGGTTTAATCTAATACCTACCCCAAATGCATCTTTACAAAGGCTCATATCAGCCTCCTAAAAACTAGTAAATGAGTATGTACTGCTTATATATTAATGGAGGTCATCACTAAGAGATGAGACAGTAGGCAATCTTATTTTCCTCTTCATACATTTTTCTGGGTCTCCTGATTGATTTGTTTTGTTTTTATAGCCACATGTGTGGCATGTGGAAGTTTCCAGGCTAGGAGTCGAATTGTAGCCATAGCTTCAGCTTATGCCACAACCACAGCAACACCAGATCTGAGCTGCATCCGCAGCTACCTACACCACAGCTGTGGCAACGTTGGATCCTTAGCCACTGCGTGAGGACAGGGATGGAACCAGCATCCTCACAGGGACAAAATTGGGTCCTTAACCTGCTGAGCCAAAATGGAAACTCCCCTGATTGCTTTTTTTTTTTTTTTTTTTTTTTTTTTTGTCTTTTTGCCATTTCTTGGGCTGCTCCCTCAGCACATGGAGGCTCCCAGGCTAGGGGTCCAATCGGAGCCACAGACACCGGCCTACACCAGAGCCACAGCAACGCGCGACCCAAGCCGCGTCTGCAGCCCACACCACGGCTCACGGCAACGCCGGGTCCTTAACCCACTGGGCAAGGCCAGGGATCGAACCCGCAACCCCATGGTTCTTAGTCGGATTCGTCAACCACTGCGCCATGATGGGAACTCCTCCTGATTGCTTTTTTTAATGAGCACAGATTATTTCTATAAGAGGAGAAAAAAAAATTCTCTGAAGCTCTTTATATATGTAAAATAGTAAAGCTATGATTGTGGGTCACGAAATGTTTACATTAACATATGAATATTCGAAACAGCATCTACTTTTACAGAGATCTAAAGATGGACATGCAGTGGGTAAAGAACCCAAGTTTTCAGGCCCTGATTCCATCTGTTCAGGTGAGTGTTTAGCTAAGGCTGCTCTTGGGTCCTAAAGAATAACACGGAGGCAGTTCTGAGGGAGGGAGGGTGTGGGACTGGGGAAAAGGGTGGGAGAAGGCTTGGTTCCAATGAATAGAATGGGAGAGGAGGCGGAGAAGTAGGTGGGAGCAAGGTGGCAGAGAGCACAGGCAGCCAGTAACGAAATACGAAGAATACAGGAGAGATGAAAAAGCAGAAGGCAGAATGCTTAGAGGAGTAGATGAGCAAGTCATAGCAGAAGGATGGTACCCAAGAGACCTCTGGGTGGAATCCAAGGCAGAGATCTTTCAGAGGACCTGGGACATCCCCTCCTTTCACAGAAGGCGAAACGGAGGCCTGCCGATGAAGCTTCCCTCCTAGGGTCACCCCGAATTCGGTGGCTCGGCCAGGATGCAGTGGCCTCAGCAACCTAAATACTCAAAGTCGGAAAGGGAATGATGGAAAAAGCATGTTCTTGCTTTGCCATGAGTGGGCGTGAGTCACCCAGGCAGATGGGTTTGGGCAGAGCTGAAGACTGGGGCAGAGACAGGTGGACAAGAGGGTTTGGGAGTCACTTTCAGAAAGGAAATAACCGAGGCTATGAAAACTGGATAGTAATGTGTTCACAGGTAAATTCTTCTAGTATTTAATTATCTTTTTGTAAACCAGAAATTATAAAACACACTGTTAGCGCATGTAAGTCATCACTGTGAAGTTTAGCTTTGAGGTAAAAAACAAATGTTTCCTTGGCAACTATAAACTAGCAGGCTTAGTCAATAATTATTCATCTCATATTCAACTAGGAAACTATGTGCATTAGGTATATGCACAGAAATCTATACACCTGAATTAAAAGTGAACAATTTCAACACTGGTTTATAAAATAATCACATTGCAAAACATGTTAAGTGGATTTTTTTTCACATTTTATCTTATGTTTGACATGATGTTTCAACACAACCATGAGACTTGAATATTCCTTTCCAGTTAATACAAATTAGAGAAATTATAAGTCTTAAGTCAGTTAACTCCTCGGTATCAGAGCATTGCTACAATATGGTCCTTTGCATCACCATCATCATTCTATCTAATAATTGGGGTCAACTTACCAAAAAACAGTTATTCAATCACTAAATTCCCATAGCATGGCATTCAAGACTAGTTAATGTTCTATTTTTAATTTCACTCAGTAGTGAAAAAGAATGAAGAGCAATTACCAAGTTACTGGGATAGTCATTTGAGAAGGTAAAAGTATTTTTAGACCCCATGTTACGATTTCAAAGAACACTGGTACATTGAAAGTACATGATTTTGAGTCTGGGAATGATTAAAATACCAGAGAGGTTCATGTCTCATTCTCAATGCATTTAGCTCTAAATTCAGTCACCTTTATTTAATTTTCCTGATTCACATTTCCATAAGACAATGGTGACTATGTATGATAGGTTTTGCACAAAATGTCCATTTAGAGTGTCTTTATCTTCTAATAAATATTCATGTATGAAAATAGAAATCCATTCCAAAGTTTAGGTCTCAGTTTTTAAAGTTTATGTCATAATCTCACAGACACTATTCTAGGTGCTTTTGTGAGACTTAGCTCATTTAATCTTCAGAACAATCCTAAAAGATAGGTACTACTATTAACCCCAATTTAAAAGAGGTAACTGAGGCAAAGAGAGGTTAAATAAATTGCCCAATATCACCCAGCAAGGAAGTGGAGGAGACAGGACTGGGCCTCCATGACGCATCTATACTGTCTAGTTATCATTGCCTCGGACACTGAAACATTTGCTCAAGAAACTTAGAAATGATTTTGGAAAATCAATGACAACGTCAGACCACTATGACAGTCCTTCACATTACTCATCAATTGCCTAACAAATGTAATCAGTTTACAATAAAACCTGCTTTTTCAATCACTAAATTCCCACAGATTGACATTCAAGGTTGGCTGATACCCATATTCTGAGGAAGCCTTTCAGATGCCCTGGATGACTTATTTTCTCTTGTCCTCAGAAGGAAAATTTATTTGAGATTGAAACCATGCATATATCTTTGCACATGCATTTGTACACACACACACACACACACACACTGAAAAACAGACTTCATATCATCCCTAAAAGTAAACACAAACACAAGTACACAATTAAACTGTAGTCATTTCATAGAAAACAGAATCCCGCAAATTTTGAAAAAAAAACCATAAGAAGCCCACTGCAATGAGTTTTAAAGCCTATTAAAGGTACTTAGTAAAAGTAATAATAGGAGCAACCAAAGCAAATAATACAAACTTTCCAAATTGTCCATAATTGAATTACTTTCTACCTTCAGATTAAAGCTGATTTTTTAAAGCCACCTTTATTGAATAATTCCTTAACAGACTAACCAAACCAAACAATACAGAAAAATACTGCTGAAAGGCAAATCGTTATATTAACATCAATACAGCAATAACATCAGATATATTAATAGCTGAAAGAAGTGTCTCAAACATGTGGTACAGGACAAGCAGTAAATAACATCTGGACATGAATCAAAGGGAGAGATGGCTCATGACTGTTTTTCCTCCAGGTGCAATGAAAAAAAAATATAACTTCATTGTATTCAACCTTCCAGCATTTTTCATCATAGATTTTTTTCTTCAGAGTTAGATCAAAACTGTTTACGTTTGTAGAACTACATTAAATGTTTATGTGTTATAATACTTTTCAATCAAAAGTCCTTTCAGAACATTGAATACTAGTTATACGAACTTTTGTTTCCATTTTCACATATTATAAAGCTCAAGTCCTTTAGTAAGTATTTTTCAGTGAACGCCAAATACAAGAAAAATACAAAATAAGACAACTGACATTCAAAACTGCAATACAGCAAAGCAACTCAATTTAATTCATTGTCCATTTTTTCCAGGTATCTATAATGGAAGGCATTGTACTAGGCAAGAGAAAATTTATAAACACTGCCCTTTAGAGTTACAATTACTGGGGGAGACAAACATACATTCAGAGACCTATAAAAATACAAGAGGAAGAAATACATGCACCCGCAGCAAAGATGCTTGGGGACAAGGAGGAAAGTAATTCATTCTACCTGGAAGGAAGCAGGGAGGGGAAGATGAGGAGGAAATTTTAAAAGGCTCTTTAGAGGTGTCCAACCTGAGCCTAGGAGGATAAGCATAGGCACGAGAGAGGCAGAGCATTCCTGGCCCCCAGGCTGGGGGCACAACCCATAAAAGCACAAAGGCAGACAAGCGCCAGGAAGGCAGGAAGCCAATAGGGAGACACAGTCTGTGTGGAGGAAGAAAGGGGTAATTACGAAGACTTGATGTGAACATCATAGTCCACTATTATTTAAAGCAAAATTAATACTTAAAGCCAAAAATGAGAATGGTATATCCTGAAATATACTTTCAAACTTTAAATAACATCTGTGTGATTTCTCTGCTTGCAAATAAATAATGTAAAATAGAACAGCATGTGTTAAGATTTTTAGGTGTTCTGTGCAACACTTAGCACATGCAGCACAAATAATGTCTTGTTTTATGAGGTAAAAAAGATATTTCAAGCAGCACGTTTTGGTAGGCACTAGAAATGCAGATATCTTCAAATAATACTGGCATGCTATAAACAAACCACATTAAAGGTTAACTCTAGTTGCATATGTATATGCCACTCCTCACCAAGTTCAAAATTATGAATGTGTGTAATATGCTGCTTCGAATCAATTCCATGAGGCATGCTCCCCTCCTCGAGAACACCTAAGCACTTAACAAGAACTGGGAGTGTGGTTTTAATTCCTGCACTTGGTAACGCAAGTCACGGAGAAATAAAATATCCACTGTTAGGCGTCCGCTTTTCTACAGTTTCCAGCACGAATATCTTCACTCTTCAAAAGCTTAATTTACTGGGGGATGCCCCAAAGCACACGTCTCAAACATGATACCTTCACCAACACCAAAGCATGGCAGGGCAGGTTAATAATCGAGACATTTCATCTAGCAACTGGAGTTACCAGTTGCATCAAGTCATATCATGTGGGGCTGATCCGGAAGTGCTGATGAAAAAGGGGAACAAGAGACAGCTGTTTTCACTTCGGACATTGTCCCCACTGCTATGTGAAAGGGCTTTGAGCAGTGCAAGTTTCTCTTGGGCCTTTGCCTGGATGTCGTCATCGCCTGGCACTGCTACTCCAATCGGCCAGACCAATCTGTCCTCCTTGGAGCTGTAGAGAATGTCGGGTCCACTGAGGAGGAGAGTCCAGTCAGAATGTAATTTACTGTCCCATTCGTGCTTTACTATTATTGTGTTGCTGTTTTTCATGGCCCCTGAAAAGAAACAGCACAAAGGTGGGCCTCAACCACAGCCTCGGTCAAGGCCATGGGGACGTCCTGCATGAACAGCATCAATCAAACAGCTAAATCAAGCCTGCTCCAAAATGCTTTCCTGGATCTGCCAGTGATAATGTAACAGGCGCAGAGATCATTCAGACGGTGGGTCCACGGAACAACGACTTACCTTGGCGGATGAAAGTTTGGCTGGTGTCCAGCAAGATATCACAGCCTTCCACAATCATTCTTTCTATGGCAAGGTTCTTCCTTATGTTTTCAGTGTCGCTCACTTCATCGTGCATTACCCTGTGAGACACAACAAAGGATCATGGTAAGAGATTTTCTATTGCCCCAGCAGGTAAGCAAAGGAGCTCCGTCTGAGAAGCTAGGTTTCGAACTTGTAGGCTGTGAACTTGTGGGTTTTGAACTTGTAGGGGCTGTTTAGCATAAGTCACGCTAGACAGCCAGGCTTCATTAAGTTATCACTCAAACAAAGCAATTTACAGCATGATTCTAAAGGATAAATGGGTGGGAAGTTCCCTGGAGGTCCAGTGGTTAGGACTCGGTGCTTTCACCGCTGTGGCCTGCCCCCCGTTCAAACCCTGTTCTGGGAACCTAGATCCCACATCAAGCTACTGCATACTACAGCCAAAAAATTAATTAACTAAATAATTAAATGAGTTATGCTTTTTTAAAAAAAATTAAAATTAAAATATAAATAGGAGTTCCCATCGTGGCGCAGTGGTTAACGAATCCGACTAGGAACCATGAGGTTGCAGGTTCGGTCCCTGCCCTTGCTCAATGGGTTAACGATCCGGCGTTGCCATGAGCTGTGGTGTAGGTTGCAGATGCGGCTCAGATCCCGAGTTACTGTGGCTGTGGCATAGGCCAGTGGCTGCAACTCCAATTAGACCCCTAGCTGAGGGAGCGGCCCAAGAAATAGCAAAAAGACTAAATAAATAAATAAATAAAATATAAATAAAGGAGGAGTTCTCATGATGGCTCAGTGGTAATGAACCTGACTAGTATCCATGAGGACATGGGTTTGATCCCTGGCCCAGCACAGTGAGTTAAGGATCCTGTGGCCCAGCGCTCCCAAGACGCCGCCAATCCCATTGCACCTCAGTGAGAACTCTCATAAAACCATTTTCAAAGATATATTTTTTTCTTGGTTAAAATGAATGTGCAGACTGATTCTATACCACTTTAGGAGCCAGCATTTAGTGATCAGTGGAATCTGAGATACCGGATTGTGTCTTGCTTCTTGTTCCCTGGATATACAGAGGAGATTTCCACAAAAGACTAACATGCTCCTTTGCCTTATCAAAGCTTTATTATCAGAGTTCCCACCATGGCTCAGTGATTAACGAACCCAACTAGTATCCATAAGGACACAGGTTAGATCCCTGGTCTCATTCAGTGTGTTAAGAATCCAGAGTTGCTGTGTGCTGTGGTGTAGGTCACAGATGTGGCTCAGATCCCGAGTTGCTGTGGCTGTGCCATAGCCATATGCTGCAGGTGCAGCCCTAAAAAGACCAAAAAACAAACAAACAAAAAAACAAACCCCCAAAAAAACAAAACTCTCCACATACCTGGATAGTTCCTCTAGTTTTGATTTAGCAAATTCCAGACTTTTCCTCTCCACATGCTCATGGGGAGTATGAGCTAGGAGTTCATGAAGTGTGATGATGTACCTAGGAATCTAAAAGCAAACAAAGGCCAGTATGAGCAAGATGTCAGAGTGAGCAACACTGCACACTCTCTTCTGGGCTAGCATCACTTCTGAAAAGTTCATTCCTACTCGTGATTATTTTACATGTATATATATTAAGAAATACATGGAAAATAAATTAGCCTTCAAACTGCAAACACGAACACAAATACTTTGCCAAGAAAACATGAAGGCAAAGTATTACAAAGAAATTATTGGAGTTTCTGTTGTGGCTCAGTGATTAACGAACCCAACTAGCATCCATGAGGACACAGGTTAGATCCCTGGCCTTGCTCAGTGGGTTAAGGATCCAGCGTTGCTGTGAGTTGTGGTGTGGGTTACAGACATGGCTCAGATCTTGCATTGCTATGGCTGTGGTGTAGGCTGGTGGCTACAGCTGATTCAGCCCCTAGCCTGGGAAGCTCCATATGCCACAGGTGCAACCCTAAGAAGACAAAAGCCAAAAAAAAAAGAAAGAAAGAAAGCAAGAAAGAAAGCAAGCAAGAAAGAAAGAAAGAAAGAAAGAAAGAAAGAAAGAAAGAAAGAAAGAAAGAAAAAGAAGGAAAGAAGGAAAGAAAGAAATTATTGTTTCTTTAGATTTTTTAATATAATCGTACATTTCTCAATTATAATTTTTGAAAACTGGTTCATGGGGAAACAGACAGTTATCGGCAAGTCACTTGAGTCTGTGTTTGAGATTTATTTGCCTGTTTACACTTTTTTTCAAAAAACTAAATCCTACTACAATGTTCTCTTTGAGAATTAAAATTTGGAAATGATATGTTCGCCCTTATTACATTCTGATCCTACTCTACTTCAACTCTTTCTAGTGGTAAAAAGTATTGTTTAATTAGATTATTTGTTTGTACTTTTGTTTATGAACAGACTATCTGAATTCTCTCAAAGACAGAAACTCCACCAATATTGTGAAGGTTTTAATAGACCACGGTGGAGAGTTAACTCAAGTTATATTGAATCAATATATTTTTCACTGGCTCATAAACTAAAAAATTTTGGAAAGCAAGGGCAGTGTGTTTAACTTTAATAAAAACCTGCATGAACAACAGCTACCATAACGCAACCTGCTGGGTCAGATTGGGAGCTCAGGGTTTGCATGTATACCCAATCCTCCAACAAAACATCAGGATCATTTCTCTGTTTTATGGAGAAGCAAATAATGCATGAAGAGGTTCCAAAACTTGCCCAAGGTGGCCTCAGAGTAAATGGCAGAACCAGCTATGAGCCTGACTCTGACCAGTGCAGCAGCCCAGTGGGTCTCTTCTGCAGGGACTAAGGTCTCCCTCTGGGCTTGAAAGGACCTATAAGAATGAAGAAAGTAAAACGGCTTCCCAAAGCCCTATGGGTAGCTTCTTCCATTCCGACTTGTATTGGCAGTTCTAGGCACAGATCTGCTTTTGCTCTCTTGCAGGCGGTAGCCTTCATTGGGTTATTTACTAATATTTACGGAGTACCCACACTTACGCATCAGCACAGAGGGTGGCACCCTAAGTGCAGACATTGGTCTGCAGCTCATCCTCTGGGATCGTGTCTTAGGGAACTTCATTGAGTCAAGATTTCAGACGTATAGACTCTCCAGTAGCAGAAGGGTGGTGAAGCCTCCTGGGCTAAGTATGACCAGAAAGGTTCCTTTTGCATAATGCCATGATGGATAAAAGTTCGCCTCTAAGTTAGTACTTCTACAAGAAAATCGAGGTAATCAACACCTAATATTCTCAATTTTTCATAACAGAGAGGGCAGAAATGGGAAGCCTGACTACTTATAATGCACTGAAAACCTACAAAACTAAGTTTAGTCAATAGCTTCATGACCCTCCCCCATTAATTAAATCTATTTTTAGAGAGGTCTTTGGCTAACACTCAAGTGGATGGATTTGAAAGTAACCGGCCCATCTCACTTTCTGGTGGAAAACTGGACAAGCCTGAAACTACCAAAAAGCAGGCAAAGGATTTCTGCAGAGAGAAGCAGCCAGCTCTCTAAGAGTACACCTGTATATTTAAGAACTGATTATAAATTTGTCCCCTCAAAACCCAAGGATCTTAGTAAGTCCTGTCAGATGAATCATAATTCACCATGTTTTCCATTATGCAATAATATGTGTCACTTTATAGACATTAATTAGCTTGCTCTCCAATTTCAGTAAACAAGTGACTCGAGCAGCAAGTGGCTACTTTCTGAAGGACAAATAACAGCACTGTCCTTATCAGAAGCAGATTCCATGATCTGCTTACCTATGGATTAGGAGCAGCTGAAGCCAATTTAAACAGTTCCAGCCAAGCCACCACCTTTGCTAAACAAAAATTATGTTAATGACTACATAATTTTCCATCAAAATGTTCTTGGTAACATTTGAACTTACTTGCCTAATAGGTCAACTGAGGGGAAATTCACTTCATCATCCAAATTCTACAATTCCTCCATGTTCCCATACTTCAAGGTGGTTCAGGAATAACAACTGACTTAACAACAGGTCCAGGAAGAGTTAGAATATAACCCTTTTCTCTTCTAAACATACACAGCCTTTAAGTTTCCAGTTGCCTCTCCTCCTCCCTCTGCCCACACAAACCTTTGCCTCCACATCTAGGCCCCAGAAAAAAGTCTGGGCAGAGGCCCCTTGGCAGTAGGAGCCTAGATCACATCTTCCATTCTTGCTCTATGGGGAAAATGCACAGCACCACAGCCTCATCCCAAGGTGTCCAACCTACACTGGAGCAAGAGAGACATGCACAAGTACCACTGCTGATACAACACAGGCAGAGGGTAGCAGGTATATAGCTGGCCCATGTGAGAGAGCAAATGCCTTCAGGACTCCTTAGCAAAAGGATTGAAAGGGAACAAGGACAGCATGAACCTAGTACGAAAAAAACCTTCAAGCATCTAGAAAGGGCACTGTCCCCTCAAATGTCCCACGTGGTCATTTCTAGGGAGAAAGCAGGAGAGAGAGAGATGCCAAGGAGAACAAAGTCCTTGGGCAGCAAACGTTGATGAGTTCCCTTCATGGTCTGTTCGAAACAGCTATAGGGAAGGGACATATTACAGGGAAGCAAATAAGTAAGAGCACAGTTCAGCACTCCTTCAATTTGCACATTTCTTGCAGTTGGACCGATTCTGGCTAAATTCTTTAAGTTGGAGGCTTCTCCCAGCACCTTTGGTTACCTAGGTCTTAAAGTAACCAGAGAACCTCAACATCTGCCCCCTCAGCTAAATTCCAAGATGTGGGGCCACCACGGTCTTGGGGGGAGGAGGGGCGTCCTAGACTATCACAAGGTGCCTCACAACACCACGTAGTTACCCAGCCCAAACTTCCAGAACAAGTCTAGTTTGCCCCAGATCACAGTCAGAGAGCTGGAGCTCTGGGAGATAAATAGAGCCCAGCTGCCCCAATTTCAAAAGTAAGAAACAGATTTAGATTGGTCCAGGTCTTTTCCCAGTGCTCCTTCTGAAGGGTGAGGGAGATACGCAGGTCTCCTCAACACCCCCAGTCCAATGGCCCTTCTCGGACATTATGGGAATTCTTTGGGGTCAGTCAAAGCGACAAGCTGTTATTGGGCTTAAATTCCAGAGGAAGGAGGAAAGGTTGGTAGAAGAAGAATAGCTCAGCATTTTTAAGAAATCCAAAGGCCCTCCCAAGGCCCTGCCTTCAACTATGCTTGGACACTTCGCCTAAAGTGCAAGTACTGCTCTGCCATTTTATTTATTTGTTTTGTTTGTTTGTTTGTTTTGTCTTTTTAGGGCCGCACCCACAGCATATGGAGGTTCCCAGGTTAGGGGCCAAATAGGAGCTGTAGCTGCCGGCCTACGCCAGAGCCATAGCAATGCAGGATCTGAGCCGTTATCTTCAACCTACACCACAGCTCATGGCAACGCCAGATCCTTAACCCACTGAGTGAGATCAGGGATCAAACCTGCATCCTCATGGATACTAGTCAGGTTCATTACTGTTGAGCCATGACAGGAACTCCCTGTTTTGACATTTTAAACCACGGAGAGCACCACACCCAGGGGAAGAAAAAATACTGGAAAAGACACTCCTAGGCTGTCAGAAAGGGAGTTAGGGACCTCTCTGAATGTTCTATGTGTCTTTCACAACCCTACCTTTGCATATTCACCTGAGCTGGGTGTTGCTAGACAGATTCAATTTAGGGAATTTAACCATGGCCTAGAGGTAACTGCCAAAGATTCAGACAGAATCTCAGAACATTGAACTACATACAATTTTTTCACTGTAAATAAGATCTTATATTATAATTTTGGATAAGGTTAAACAATTATTTTCTTCGTAGTTTTTCTTGTGAAGTATTTTTGCAGAGGGGCAAAACGTTAAACAACTGAATTTCATAAAAAAACAACAACAACACAGTAACATTATAAAGTTTCACTGTACTTAAGTTGTTACAAATGCATCCTTTTGGTTTTTAAAAATCTTACTAAGTTTCTGTAGTGACTTCCAGGATTTCAAGCAGGACCAACAAACTTTAAGACAAACAGTTATGAAGCAGAGCAGCACTTCTGAGGCTACAAAATGATCAGCCAGGGTCAGAGATGCTCATTCAGGGGGACAAAGTTCTCCACTGAAATGAGAACACCCATGATTAGGAGAATCGGTTGCCACATGACAATTTGGAGGCCTGGCCAGAAGCCCCACAAATTCCACTATGGGAACATGCAAGGCTTGTCCAAAAGAACAGAATCAACACTTTTAAAAAAAGAACAGGAGATTTAATTCACATCTTGGCCTCTGCAGTTCTCACGAAAGAAGGGTAAAGTCTTAGAAATTGGAAAGCACCTAAGTGAACTTAAGCCTCTGGGTTGCTCTAATCCCAAAAAGTGAAGGTCAGGTCAAGCCCCAGGCTCAATGCAACCACCTGACTCGGGGCTGAGTCCCCACGCCCAGCCAGTGCCTCTGGCCTCCCTTGTCCTCACAGCCTCTGTAACACAGAAGGTCATCTTCCTCTGCAGGGCTCCGGCCACGGCAGACTCAGCAGCAATCACAACAGGGCAGGAAAACAAATACCTGCCCAGCAGTCCTTCCACTCCCCCGGAACCTTTTATGCAACCAGCATACACTGGAACATTTGCATAGCATCCTATTTCTGTAAACCTAATAATATTTTTAAACACACTGGAGGAGGAGACTCCATGGAAGAGGTCTGGGAGGAATCTTTGTGTAAAGAGAAAATTGTGCTGCTTTTCACAAAACCATTCCTGATTTAATTGCCTCAATAAGGCCCAGTTTTCTTTCATACACTGGACAGACTAGAAAGAGAATATATGGCATAAATTTCTTTATCTCAGGGTCAAACTCAAATGACAGATGATACGTATGTGCCTTAACTCCCCACAGGGGACACTGGCAACCTCACTCTGGTCCCACCAGGTATCAGTCACATCATGCTGGAATCAATGACTTATCAACGCACCCCTGACGACTTACCTGAAACATTGGATAGGTCAGAAACGTCTCCAGCATCCTCCCCTCACAGGCAGGGTTGGCTTCATACTGTTTCAAGAGTTTGTCGAAGTCTCTGTTTTGCTTACAATTGGCGAGCACTTGGAGGCTGTACTGGTGATTACGCACAAATTCTTGATAAATGTTCAGCATGGGGAGTAAAATATCAAACAGATCAGCTGGAAAGAAGAAGTAAACATGGCAATGTCTCTTGGTGCTTGGTGACTGTTCTAAGGTACAGGAAGAGCCTGCGTCCACTCTGCAGGAAGGACAGAGGGCGGCTCCTGGCACCATGAATCACACATACATGGTGCCCAGCCAGAGGCTCAAATGACTGACCAGCTAGAATGCACCCTGAGGCAGAGCCCAGCTATAGCCCCCAAAGAACTCTGATGGGCCAGGGGGAAAGGACAAAAAGGCAAGGAAACAGAATCCCAATGTCTAAGGAAGGTCATGGGTTATTACAGAAATTCAGGTAGCACTGGCTGAATAACATTGAAGCTACTTTACCCTAACTGTGGCCACAGTAAGAGAAAATCTTACCTCTCTAAAGCAAGCACTTACCTAAAATTAATGTGGGCCAGTTGGCTATCCTGGCCTTCAGTCCTTGATGAAATATTTCATGAAGAAACATAATTGTTTCACTATAAAAAAATGAAAAAAATAACATAATTTAGTCATTGTAAACTATTTTGTTCCAGTCCATTGAGTTCTTAAAGGCTTAATAAATGGATGATTTATATGTCTTTGAGGGCCTCTAATAACGACAGCGATTATACCAGCCCCCACAAATCAATTTCTCTTTCAGATGACCTGAAAATCTCAAAGAAAACTCTGAGCTAAGCCTCAAGTATTGGAAGACAGTAAGCACCAAATTACTGTCATACAACCCTCTTCATCAATTTATAGTAAAAACAGCTTTCTACTGTTGGGATGTAGCACTTCAAGTGATAATCAGAAAATTAGTTATGATCCTTCTCTCTTCAGATTTAATTCTAGATAATAACTTGGGGATAGGTCTCTCTTTTTCACCAAAATGAATTTTGACGGAAGGAAACAAGGTAGAGGATTTGACAGACTTCTATCGTAACCACTCCCAGGACAGAAGTGGAGAGGAATCTTCTGCAAAGGATGGAGCCTACACAGATATATTAAAATGAAGACTAGGCATAAATCAGAGATCCAAATTTCTAAAAGGTACCAGATTAACATCTGCTTTCCCCTCAGTAGAATTAACCTGCTGGAATGAACCTTTGAAGGCTTTTCTGAACTAACCCATTGACACAATCAAATACAGGATTATTTCTGTCAGTGAAATACCTTCGTTTGTTATAAGTCAAATCCCATAATAAGAAACATCAGTGGGGAATCCTTACTATTTCCAAGTGGTCCACGAAGCGTAACAGACACTGCTTGAAGACTGTAATTTGTTTTTCTTTAATACAAATTTTAACTAAGCTGTATTTGTGGTTTAAAGATTTCAACCAAATCTAGTTTGGCAGTGACTGTAGATTAGTCTTTCAATCTCCATTCCATCCTCTTCCAGGTGCAGAGGATGGAGAACTCAAACTACATTTTCCAGATTTCCTCACAGGTAGGGTTCTAGATGTAAATTCAGTTCCACTAATAGATGTACTAGGTAAGACATGGCAAGTGAAGTAGAGGCCACCTTCTTGCTACCCAAAGTCAACCCTGGAGATGTGAGCATTTTAGGGGCAATTTCAGTCTCCAGCCTCGGTGTTCTAGTACTTTGGAACCAGCTTCATGCATCCGAAAGGCAAATATGACAAGCCTTGCCTTTCAAACTGTGGATCAGGCAGATGTGGTGACAGTGGTGGTAGCAATAGTTCCCTAACCTCTGGATCATAGTTATGGGACTGTGCCCTTGAACTCAATGATCTCAGGGCCAGCTCCCAGACTTTTCCTCCAGCCCCTCCAAAGGATTTTTTTTTAATTTACTGTCTTTTTTTAAAATAAATTTTAGTGGAATATAGTTGATGTAGGATTTTATAAGCAGTGAATTCCCTCCAATCAGAGAGGAGGTTTCTCTTTCCTACGCTGAAAACTGTTACATCTACCTTCATATTATGACAACTAAATGGTTAGAAAACAGATGAAACAATTCTGAATTATATTTTTAAACTATAAAGTCTATGTTGAAATTCAAAAGAATTGACCTGCCAAAGGTTTCAATTTCAAAAGCAAGGAAAGAGGATCTAGTTAAACAACAGAAATGACAACAAACACCCTGTAAGCCTCACCTTTAAAACATAACTCTTCAAATCTCCATCTAAGTCCCAGTGTAGTTAACAACTGCTAATCTGTATGAAGCAGACTGTCTCTCTTCCCAAAAGAGGCATAGCATCTTTTTTTTAATTACTCAATGAATTTTATTACATTTATAGTTGTACAACAATCATCACAACCAAATTTTATAGCATTTCCATCCCAAACCCTCAGTGCATCCCCCTACCCCCCAACCTGTCTCATGTGGACACCGTAAGTTTTTCAAAGTCTGTGAGTCAATATCTGTTCTACGCAGAAGTTCACTGTGTCCTTTTTTTAGATTCAACTTGTAAATGATAGCATTTGATGTTGGTGTCTCACTGTCTGACTCACTTCACTTAGCATGATAATTTCTAGGTCCATCCATGTTGCTGCAAATGTCGTTATTTCTTTCTTTTTAATGGCTGCGTAATATTCCATTGTGTATATGCTCCACTTCTCTGTCAATGGACATCATAGCATCTTGATTCCAAATAAAACAATATGACAAGTCTTGCCTTTCAAACTGTGGATCAGGCAATCCTTTGGAAACACCCCCAAGAGGCAGCCACTGGAGTGCAGGCTGTGATGGCATCACTATCAGAGCGCAGTTCACAATCCTGTCCACTGCCATCAGAACTGTTGAAACTACATGCCTGGGTGACTGAAGTATCACCCAAATGCTAGCTGTATAGCTTGAGGATCAAGAGCAAAACCTCAGGATGCTCAGGATCTTAAGTACTTCAGCGGAGCCAATACCGCCCAATACGGCGAAGTCTCCCTTCTACCTCACACCGCAAAAGACGAGCTTTTTTCATCTCATGTTACCAGACTGCCACCCATCATCCTTCCTTTTTTGCAGTCATGACAGACGCCCCCGGCTCACCACCCCCCAGACAGTCTTCTAGGGCTGAAGGCCCTTAGCTCCCAGCTCACTGTCAGTCTCTCTTCCAGCACCACTCGTATCTCAATTCTTGGTGACTCCAATTCATACACACAACATTCCAATAACCAGGTCTCTCTGGGGCTTTGAACTTCTTCCTCTGTGGGTTTTGTCTTTCACTGACCTCTGTCAACACTGTCTTAATCGTATCCTAGACCTTGCCATTGTCAATAACTGCATCCCCATCTCAGCTTCAGACCCACTATTCTCTGACCACCTCGTCTTTGGGTTCATTGCCTTGAGAACCCTGATTCCTCAAATCCCTCACACCACCAGGACCTAAAACCGTTGATCCTGTCACCTTATCACTGACAAAAACCTCTCCCAATATCATTTGCCTCTCTGTACCGTTTAGATTCCATGGCTTGGTGTTATAATCCCTTCCTTGTATATACCTACAACTCCCTTCTTGTTTCTTCACTTCATATAAGCCTCGTACAACATCAGTACCAATTGAACACAACTCTCCATCCATTCTGCACCTGCGCCCAGGCAACTGAAATTGGCTAAAGAACAACATACAACTAGTGTCACTGTAAGTCATGATCACCAACCTAATATATTAATATAAGGTCTTAGAGCAGCCTAGCAATTATGCTACACCTCCCTCGTCCACTCACTGCTCCATTCTCCGTGATCATTATTTCACACCTCTTCCTCTCTTACCTGATGCCAACACTTCCCTCCTGACAGCACTACCACCTGATGTCCTTGCTTCCTAACTACCTGTGTCCAGGTACTATTCCTTCCCTGCCCATGCTCTGACCTAATGCCAATTTCCTGACTGGTTTACCACGTTCTATCCACTTCTGCCTGTACAAGTTTACTGCTCTAGAAATTCTCCCCTGTCTTTCCTACAACGTTTTCCCCCTCATTACTGGTGTCATTTTCATCTCGTCTAAATACACACACACACATTCCTTAGTATTTTTTTAACTTATCTCCAGGTACCACCCTGTTTCTCTGATCTTCTATACAGCAACCCTCCTTGAAAGAGTTTTCTTGGAGTTCCCATCATGGCTCAGTGGTTGGCAAGTCCGACTGGGAGCCATGAGGTTGTGGGTGCGATCCCTGCCCTTGCTCAGTAGGTTGGGGATCCGGCGTTGCTGTGGGCTGCGGTGTGGGCCGGTGGCTGCAGCTCCGATTTGACCCCTGGCCTGGGAGCCTCCATGTGCCGTGGGAGCATCCCGGGAAATGGCAGAAAGACAAAAAACAAAAACAAAAAAAAACAAACAGAGAGAGAGAGAAAAAGAAAGAGTTTTCTTTAGCAACTCTCTTCCATTCCAAATCCCCATTAATCAGGCTTTGGCTTCTCATCTAAGTCACTGATAAGCTCCAAGTTCTTAAGCCCACAGATACACTTCGGTTATTTTATTTGACCTTTTGGACATAGCTGTTCATTCCCTCTTGCCTGGGTTTCCAGGACAACCCAGTCTTCTGGTTTACATACTGCAACCCTACCTTGTACTCTACACTCTCTTTAGATGGCTCTTTATCTTCCTAATCTCTAAATGTTGGAATATCCCAGGGATCAGTCCTGGGTCTTCTCTCATTCATCTGTGCTCGCTCCCTTGGTAATCTTATTCAGACTAACAGTTTTAAATACTGTCCATATGCTATTAGACTCCCAAGCTTATACTTCCAGCCCTGAACTCCTCCTCTGAACTCTAGACTAATATCCATCCCTGCTAATTTGATTTCTACATGTAGATGGCTAATAGCATCTCAGACTTGCCAGGTTTGAGATTAAAACAAACAAACAAACAACAAAAAAAAAACCTCTTCATCTTTCCCCTAAACCTGTTCTTACATCAATCTTCCCCCCTTAAAAAATAGCAACTCCATCCTTTTAGTTGTTCAGGCCAAAATCTTTGGACTTTTCCTTAAAATCCACAGCAAACTCATCAACAGATGTTATTGGCTCTACGTTAAAAATATACCCAGAATCCAATCACTCATCACTGCCTCCACTGCAATCATCTCTTGCTTAGATTCTTGCCACAGCCGCCTAACACGACTCCCTAAGTCATCTCTCACCTGGTTTATTGCAATAGTCATCAAACTGACTTCCCTACAGCCGAGTCTCAACAGAGAAACCAGAGTGAACTTTTAAAACATAAGTCATGTCATGCTACTTTTCTCATCAAACCCCCACCACTGTCTCTCCATCTCATTAAGAGTAAAAGCAAACATCTGTGCAATGTCCCCAACTGTTACCTCTCTGACATCCTCCTTCATCCACACTGACCTTGACAGTTCCTCCAACAAGCATGCCAGGTGAGCTCCGGCCCCAGGCTCTTTGAACAGGTAGTCTCCCCTGTTTGCATCGCTGTTCTCTTCCCCAAGGTAGCCACATGGCTTGCTTCCTCCCCAACTTCAAGTCTCTGCTCAAATGTTAACTTATCTTTAAGGCCTTTCTCAAGACTAGCTACAGAAAAATTACAGGACATTCATATAATATAATATTATGCAGCTTTTAAAAACGAGAATGCTCTTTATATATGTGTGTGTGTGTGTGTGTGTGTGTGTGTGTGTGTGTAATGATGTCCAAGATATACTGTGAAGTGGAAAAAAGCAGGTACATATTAAATACTTGCCTTTTGTGTAAGATAGGGGGAAATAAGACTTACATTCACATTTTATTTTATTTTATTTTGGTCTTTTTAGGGCCACACTGGTAACATGTGGAGGTTCTCAGGCTAGGGGTTGAATCAGAGCTGTAGCTGCGGGCCTACACCACAGCCACAGCAATGAAGGATCCAAGTCACATCTGCAACCTACACTGCAGCCCACAGCAACGCCAGATCCTTAACCCACTGAGTGAGGCCAGGGATCATACCTGGGTCCCCATGGTTGCTCGTCAGATTTGTTTCTGCTGAGCAATGAAGGGAACTCCTGTATGTTCATATTTGATTGATCTATATCAATTAACACTGGAAGGATGTATAAGGAACTAATGAAAATGGTTACAGAGAGCAAGTGAGGAAAATGGGATGGGCAGAGACAGAATAAGAGTGAGACTTCTAATTGCTGTTTGATGTTTTCGTATTGCTTTCATTTTTTGAGCCATGTAAATGTATTATCTACTCGAAAACCACAAAGTAACTAAAATTTTAAGTAAAATACTCAAGAAGTCCCTTCCCCCGCTATGCTTCTTTTTCCGTAGCACTCATCACCACATAAAAGCTACATCTTCCACTTATGCACTAGTCATTATCTGCCTTCCCACATCAAAATTTCAGCTCCAAAAAAATGTTAAGTTCCATCAAGGCAGGTATTTTCTGCTTTGTTCACTGATGAACTCTCAGCAGTAAAGGTAGTACAAATATTTACTGAGTGAATAAACTTATTAGAGATTTTCAGGCCTTCTGTTAGTTTCCATCCTTCCTAAAGTACTTCTGTATAGATTTCAGGTGAAGACCTGTTCATCACTCCATGATTATTATGTTGAGGAGATTATCTTCCTTAACACACACAATGAGAAGAAAAATAGAAAACTAGATGCCAAGATTCAAGAATAAAGAGATGAAAATTTGGGAGGTCCTATCATGGCTCAGTGGTTAACGAATTCAACTGCCATCCATGAGTACACAGGTTCGATCCCTGGCCTTGCTCAATGGGTTAAGGATCCAGCATTGCCGTGAGCCATGGTATAGACCACAGACGTGGTTTGGGTCTGGCATTGCTGTGGCTGTGGCGTAGGCCGGCAGCTGCAGTTCCAACTGGACCCGTAGCCTGGGAACTTCCATGTGCCACGGGTGCAGCCCTAAAAAGACAAAAAAAAAAAAGAAAAGGAAAAAAAAAAAAAAAGGATATGAAAATTTGGGCTAAGAATGCAAAACCAAAGAGAGCTTTCTTATTTTCAATATCATAAGCTCACAGCAGTGAATTTATGGTACTTCTTTTCAGAAACACAAAGTCTTTCACGTGACTCTTGATGCCAAGACCAACCTGTTGAGAAAAATACTGCTGACATCATCATGGCTGATGGGGGGCTTCTTGGAGCTGGCTGCCATTCGCAGGGGCCGGAGGAAGCCGTTGACCAGGATGTAGAGCTGGTGAACATACTCTGACTCGGCCTCGACCATGGTGAACACAATCTGGTTTCTCTTCCTCATACTTTCAGCATGAGGAGAGCAAATGTAATCCTGCACGATGGTCTTCCACTTCCTTCTACATAACCAGCCTCGCATGAAGCTCTGAACCTACAGAACAACAAAACACAAACAAAAAAGAACCTTAAGGAAGCTGTCAGGAGGGTGTCCATCCTGTGCCATATACACCCTGCTCTCCCATGGACTCACTAGTAGGCCCACCACCAGAATGAACAGTATCAGGCTTATACCAGAAAGCAAAAAAAAAAAAAAAAAAAAAAAAGAGGTGATTTAAAAAAAATATTTTTGGGGAGTTCTCACTGTCACTTAACAGGTTAAGAACCCGACTAGTATCCATGAGGACGCAGGTTTGATCCCTGGCCTTGCTCAGTGGGTTAAGGATTCAGCATTGCCACAAGCTGCAGTGTAGGTTGCAGACGCAGCTTGGATCACACATTGCTGTGGCTGTGGCGTAGACCAGCAGCTGCAGCTCCGATGTGACCCCTAGCCTGGGACTTTCCCCATATACTGCAGGTGCCCCCCTAAAAAGAAAAAAATTTTTTCCTTGGCTTCACCAGTTTCTTCTATCACTTAAGCTCTTTAGGCCTGCCTAGAAGGACACCAGAATATAATAATATCACATAGGTTAGTTGTTAACATCTCAAGAAAGGAATAAATCAAAAGTTTATTCTTTAACAACATAAAAGCAGATATAGAATTTTTTGTAAATCATGGTTTAAAAATCCCACATAACATAAAATTTACTGTCTTAACCATTTTTAAGTCCACAGTTAATCAGTGTTAAATATCCTCACATTGTTAGACAAACAGATCTCCGGAACATTTTCATCTTGAAAAACTCAAACTCTATACCCACTAAACAATTCTCCATTCCCGCTTTCTGCCATTCTACTTTCTATTCTTACGAATATACCTACTTTGGACACCTCACATAAGTGGAATGATACAGCATCTATCTTTTTATGTGGCTTATTTCACTTAGTATAGTGGCCTCCAGGTACAGCCATGTTGCAGCATGTGCCAGGATTTCCTTCCTTTTTAAGGCTGAATAATATTCCGTGGCTTTTACATACAACATTTTGTTTATCTGTTCATCTGTCAATGAACATTTGGGTTATTTCCACTTCTTGGCTATTGCAAATAATGCTGCAATGAATATGGGAATGCAGACATGTCGCCAAGATCCTGCTCTTGATTATTCTGGATATATACCAGAAGTGGGATTGCTGGATCCTACAGTATTTCTATTTTAATTTTTTGAGGAACAAACATGGCAGTTGAACATTCTATAGTCTTAACAGCAGTGCACAAGGGTTCCAATTTCTTCACATCCTCAACAATATTTTCTATTTCGGGTTTTTTTTTTTTTTTTAATAGTAGCCATCCTCATGGATATGAGGTGACACTGCATTGTGGTTTTGATTTGTATTTCTCTGATGCTGAATGATGATGGGCACCTTTTCATGTGGTGTAGGTGTGGTGATTTCTCTAAAGAATCATCTTGGAGAGAAAAGTCTATTATCTTTGAAGAAATATCTATTCAAGTCATTTGCCTATTTTTAAATTGGGTTATTTGATTTTTTGTGATGGTTGAGTTTTTTATGAAGCTTAAAAAATAAGCGCTGGACATCAGTTCATCTGACCCCCCCCCCCTTTTCATGGTTAAGTAAACTAAATTTCTTGGCAAGTCACACAAGAAAGCTGCAACCAAACTTGGCCTTCCTTTATCTGCTTCTGCTAACTGTAAGGACTCTTTCCCAGCCACATGGGCAAAACACATGTTAACAATTTACAACGGTGATCATTTTGTGAAAAGAGACAAAAAGTAAAATTTAAAATCAGTTTTGTAGGAACATGATAGCCTATAAAATTGACGAACTCCCTAGAAGTGATTTGAAAATAAGAGGCAAACCAAACAAGGTGCATTGGCCTTTGTGTTTCAGCCAACAATGATTTACTGAGCACCTTTTAAATGCCCAGAATGCTGAGTGCTAAGCATATAGATATATGTCATAGTAATTAACCCAAAGGCTCTATCACTAACCTATTAGGTGACCTTGAACTCTGACTTCCATTTCCTTATTTATAAAATAACTGACCAAAAAATCTGAAGTCCTTTCTAAGTTTAAAAAAAAGATAATTTATTAGGATTTATTATATCTAAGTGGCATATTCAACAACAAAGCAGGTTGCAAATTCATATGTAATTGAAAGCATTAAATTACTATCGAATCTATTTTAGTATCATTATTTTCTTTCTTCTTTCTTTTTTGGCCATGTCCTTGACATGCAGAAGTTCCCCAGCCAGGGATAGGAACCCCCCCACCCCAGCAACAGTAACCAGAGCCACAGCAGTGACAATTCTAGGTCCTTATCCCACTGAGCCACCAGGGAACTCCTCAGCACATTCTTATTTTTTCCATACTATTTCACCCATATGCTATAAAATATCATCCATTTAAACAACTACTCTTCTTTTGCAATATTTAAAATTCTTTCAATTACCAACCAATGTCAGCATACTATCAATTTTCATAACAGGCATTCATACAGTTGCCATATCTCAAACAACAAAAATTAAATACATTTTAATAGAATTTATACGCTATTATTTGGAGAAATCTAATGGGAAATTTCTGTGAACTATAACCCTTTTCACTTTTGGCTTCTCGAAGTTAAAAATTTTTGTTGATATTTGCCAAGATCAGAATAGAGAAACTAATTCATTTGTAAACATCCCTTTCCATACAGGCATTAGTTTGACTGGAAACAAAGGAATTAAATTTAAAATCTATTCAATAAATTCAAAATAAGTTTGTTAAAAGATCATTAAGAATAGGAAGACAGAAAATATAAAAAGTATGTATTTATCATTATTCTTTTTTTTTTTTGTCTTTTTGCCTTTTCTATTTTTTTTTTTTTTTTTTTTTGTCTTTTTGCTATTTCTTGGGCCACTCCCGCGGCATGTATTTATCATTATTCTTACATTTAACAGAAGTTCATTTTCAAAAATGAACCTAACTGAATTTTGTGTTAAATAAAATCTTTCTACTTATTTGGGCAGGAATGGTCTGCTGAGCAAAAGCTGGTTCACTTACCTATTACCAGACCAGACTAGCAGCTATAGCTCCGATTTGACCCCTAGCCTGGGAACCTCCATATGCTGCAGGTATGACCCTAAAAAAAGACCAAAATAAAATAAAATAAAATAAAATAAAAATATGTAAATTCTAAGAGAGGAATGTTGTTTTCCTTCTTTTATTTCTATAGCAAGAATGTACTACAATTGTTTTTTTTTTTTTTTTTTTTTTGTCTTTTGTCTTTTTGTTGTTGTTGTTGTTGTTGTTGCTATTTCTTGGGCCGCTGTCGCGGCATATGGAGGTTCCCAAGCTAGGGGTTGAATCGGAGCGTAGCCACCGGCCTACGCCAGAGCCACAGCAACTCGGGATCCGAGCCGCGTCTGCGACCTACACCACAGCTCACGGCAACGCCGGATCGTTAACCCACTGAGCAAGGGCAGGGACTGAACCCGCAACCTCATGGTTCCTAGTCGGATTCGTTAACCACTGCGCCACGACGGGAACTCCACAATTGTATTTTATAATACCTTTGTTTCTATGCAATTGCACACTATTAAAAGGAAGGCAAAAGAATTCATTTTGTAACAGAATGGAATAAAAACTGAACTTGATTTAAAAATTTGTAAATTCTAGAGTTCTCGTCGTGGCTCAGTGGAAACAAATCTGACTAGCATCCATGAGGACACATGTTCAATCCCTGCCCTCACTCAGTGGGTTAAGGATCCGGCATTGCCATGAGCTGTGGTGTAGGTCACAGATGTGGCTCGGATCTGTGTTGCTGTGCCTGTGGTGCAGGTCAGCAGCTGCAGCTCTCCGATTTGACCCCTAGCCTGGGAACCTCCATATGCTGCAGGTGTGACCCTAAAAAAAGACCAAAATAAGATAAAATAAAATAAAAATATGTAAATTCTAAGAGAGGAATGTTGTTTTCCTTTTTTTATTTCTTGAAAACTGGAAACAGTGCAACTCAGTCCTAAGACGCATTTCTATTCCAGATTTTGAGCAATATTTAAAGTTCTATTACAACTGAAAGGAAATAATTACCTAGTTACAGGAAAATAAGAATAAAAAAATTGAGAACTTCTTTAACTGTGATGCTTTTTGCCTAATGCTAACAAAGCTGAATAAGTGCTTGTACACAGGACAATTATGATTATGGAACTTGAATCCTAGATGACATAAATCAAACACAGCAGACTAGACTGAGTGCCAGGCTCTGGTTAACTGCAAAAGTTGTACAGTTGTAAATTACAGTAAGATGGAAAGAGCTGCTGATTATGTAGATGTTAAACAAAAAAGAAACAACAATAAACCAGAAATCTGCAGAGATGTACTGATTCACTCAATCTTCTCATGTGCTCCCCCCACAAAAGCTTCTCTAAATAAGCACCGAAGACTTAAGCTAAAAGAAATATTTTCCAAGTTTAATTAAAAGAAATACTCCCCCCAAAATACAAAAGCAGCACCAAATCAGAAGGTTCAGCAGCACTTAACCCAACTAGAGAATACTATTGTCTTAACATCCGGCTTTGGCATCTTTCCTACAGGATCCACAAATGGATCCCAGAACTGGAAAGAAATCTCAAGCTTAAGCTTTTCCAGAGATGTAAGCATGTGTTTCCACTTTGAGGCACAAGTCTGGGAGCCTTTGGAAGAGAAACACTAAGATCGGTCTCAGCTCAGAGTCAGGGTGGCAAAGTCGCCACTCCAGAAAGACAACCGGTTGTCATGCTCTCCCAAACCTGGAAACCCCCAGCACTGTACCTTTTTAATCTTCTTGATGTCTGGATCCTCATCTTCTTGATTGCTTTGGTAAGGTCTCATTCGTTCCTTGGTTTTATTAAGAGCGATAATCTATAACACAAAATCAGTCCATTTCATGATGTGAAAATACTAGACTACAACCATAAATCATAAGAAGTTTCAAGATCCTCAGGCAACATTCACTATTTAGATACCCATCTTCCTCGGGTATTGAGTCAGGGTAAGCATGACCTTCACCCCAAGACTGTTTTGTTATGCTGCTAACAAATGTGCTTGTAAGTGACTGTGGAATGTGTAAAGTCTGAATTAGAGAAATGTTAGTTCAAAACTAGGTCCTGACTGCCAGTGGCGACCAGACCAAGGCCTTCTCGGCATCTCAGTTCATATCCTTCATCTCACGAAAGGCAGCTTCCTGTAATGCCCTGTGGTCTCCAAATGCAGTGACCCTCAGCTCAAAGCTCTTACTTCTTATATCAGCCGATAGCCTTCCAAGGACAGCAGGCTCACAGATCTCCTTGGGAAAATGGTAATGGCAAAGGGAACTTCAGAGCTCAGGGGTCGGTCAAGCCAGCCAAGAAAAGACAAAAAGGCAAAGAAGAATTGAAACAACCTGTGCTCTCTCTTTATAGTCTCAGCTCAGTTCTGTGACCTATGAGGGACAATGCAAATCCAGGTAGCCTGGACTATCACTCAATTTCAGGCTCTTGCAAAATAAAGGACCTATTCAGATTTACTACCAAGCCAACACTTAAAAAGCTGAGCTCATACTTGCTCCCTCTGACCTGTCTTTACATTTTGTCCCCATTACCAAATACACTCCTCTGCCATTTTCTGCCATGGAGGTGGAAAAATAAAAGGAGGAGGAAATAAATTATGGCTCCTATCAAGCGACCACACAAGACATACCTGCTACTGACAGTTTTTAGCTGCAATATATATTCACACTAAAATAGAACATAGCAAAGACAGATAAGCACACACAAATAAATATTGGGGAACATTGCTTGGTGCTAAGTTTCGCTCATGGAGTAAATGCCAACCTCTTTCATTTAGTAGACAAGCATCTGCTCTAGCAAACTCTGGCAAAGACAGAACACAATAATTTTGTTTTAAATTACAGTGCCTGATATAGTCTTTTAAAATGCAGGTTTGTAAAGTTTTTTGTTGTTGTTTTCATTATCTCAGATTTCAGAGTTGAATCAGGAAGTTAACAGCACTAATGATATGGTGAACAGTTTGCAACTTATCATCATCAGAGAGGCAAAAAGATCCCAATGGGAGTCAGCTTATACCCATCCTCTGTCTGCTGGAGGTGAGGTACTCAAGCAGCTGGAGGTGAAAACCCTCACAGAAGAAGATGTGAGGAAACGAAGAAGAAAACGTTGAATAACAGAAAAGCAACAAGAAAGTGATGGAGGCTGAGGAGCCTGAATTGCTTCTGTTCAAAAGGATACAATTAGTAGTAGGCTGCATTCTGTCTTATGCTTTTCTTTGATGCTAAGAAGATACTATCACACCACTGGTCAGAAAGAGTAGAAGAAAGCTCATTTTCTATATTCCTCTTCAATTCTTTAGCTATTGATCACTTCCCACCGGGAATGATAGGACAGCAAAGGAAGGTACACTCAGGTTTCAGAGGCACCTCAGAGAGAGGGAGGGTCTACAAATACCCCGTGGCTGCGGGCTTCACCACCACCTTCTGCTCTCACTGGAGCCAAACACACTATGGGGGAGGGAGGCTGCAGAGCCTGAAGAATTCACACTCAGAGGAGCGCTGGGAAGTTGAGGGAAGCAGGAATTCCAACTGCAGGGGAAAAAATGCACCCTGGCATATGTTCTATACTTTAACTCAAATGAGTTTTTCAAAATTCTAGAGGGGAGAAAGCTAGACGCCTTAGACAGAGAAAAAGTAAAGACTTTCTGAATTCATGTTTGGACCTTCCTAAGTTGTCATTCAGACTTTAACTGCATCTATGACAGGCTCCCAATTTTCACTGCTGGGAGTCAATCTGAAAATAGTTCAAACTTATAGTCAACTCTTGAATATGTGATCAAATGAAGGACATCAGGAGCATAAACAACTCAAAAAGAGCACATTATCCTGACATTGCACTGTAGCATATCTACCTAATCCTAACACAGACATTAGATTCTTTTCTAAGGTACACTAGTAGCCTAGACATATACATGCTGATGGCAGAGGAACTAAGTTTGGGATTAAAATTTTGGCCTGACAGACCTTAAGTAATCATGTGGAAATGACAATACACATGGAATAATGAGGAGGACTCAATTAACTGGGAAGTACCTCTGATTTAAGCCTTTCGATTTCTGTATCTTGATCTTCAAGCTGATGCCGGAGCTGGTTGGCAGCAATTTTTTCTGTCTCTACGATCTGAACGAGATGAATGTACTTCTGCATTAACACTTCCCTCTCAATCAAAATGTCTGCATAACTTAAGAGAAAATTACAGAGTTAGTCATTGAGATACTATTCCACTACAGTTTCATACAGAACAGCACATACTACATTCATTTAAAAAGAAGCCATAAATATAGTTTGCTGGCTAACTCTACTTTGTGTAAACATTATCATCGGGCTAACATTTGGCATCTTTTAACACCACAGAATTTGAATCACCATCATATTACATACTTGGTACTAAGAGTTTGTTAAATGATGGCTTCCATCCCCAACTTTGTCACATAAGTGAGAAAGGTGCAAAGCAAATCTATTGTTTTATAAAGATGAACTGATGGCACATATTCAAAATATTTCACTGGATGAGGCACCAGCCTATCAGAACAGACCTGCCACCAAGCAGGCAGAGACCATCAGAGCAGGCACTGGCTGGAAAGAACTATGATGCCTATTCCAGTGACCACCAAGCCCTGTTTGGCTCTCTTTGTGAGGCCACTGACTCCCTGTCCAGAACCAACAGAGGCAAACATTTCATTCTAAAAATAAGTGTAGATTCTCATTGTAGGTCATCAGCCTACACTGACAATGGACAATTGCCATGTCCATTTCTTTGGCCAAGTGTGAAAAAGGCAAGAGTTCTCTTTTAGACTTTTATTGATCTCTGTGGCACCTGGATTTTTGCTTCCAGATCTTCTTGCACCCTTCAGGGTGGTAAGAAGATTATATGGTCCTCCATTCACATAATCTTGTCCGAATGGTATGGTAATAGTAATAAATAACATTGGCTATTTATTGAATGTGTGGGATGTACCAAATATATTATTGCTCTCCCAGCAACCCCGAGGGAGAGGCTTTATCACCCCAATTGTACAGAGAAAGAATCTGATGCTCAGAGAGGTCACACAGCTAGTAGGCGGCAGGGCTGGGATTCAAATCGAGATTTGACCCAAAGCCCATGTTCTTAACCACAAACTACACTCTCTCCCTAATGAGAAACAGCACACTGGATCTAAACAAGAATAATACAACAGACATATCTGGAGATACCTGCCCGATCTTGCACCACTTACCTCTTTTTTGGGAACTTGGACAGTAGCAGTCATGCCACATATCACACAATGAACAATGAGCATAATCACTGGTCATGAGCACAATCACTGGTCTCAAAAGAAATAGCTGGCCCACTCATGGGGTTCCTGTCGTGGCTCAGCACGTTACAAACCTGACTAGTATCCACAAGGATGTGGGTTCAATTCCTGGAGCCGCTCAGTGGCTTAAGGACCCACCATTGCCGTGAGCTGTGGTGTAGGTCACAGATGTGGCTCAGATCCTACATTGCTGTGGCTGTGGTATAGGCTGGCAGCTGTCACTCTGATTTGACCCCTAGCCTGGGAACTTCCATATGCTGCAGATGTGGCCCTAAAAAGCAGAAAGAAAGAAAGAAAGAAAAGAAAAGAAAAGAGGAGTTCCCGTGGTGGCGCAGCGGTTAACGAATCTGACTAGGAACCATGAGGTTGCGGGTTCGGTCCCTGCCCTTGCTCAGTGGGTTAACGATCCGGCGTTGCCGTGAGCTGTGGTGTAGGTCGCAGACGCGGCTCGGATCCCGCGTTGCTGTGGCTCTGGCGTAGGCCGGTGGCTACAGCTCCGATTCAACCCCTAGCCTGGGAACCTCCATATGCCGCGAGAGCGGCCCAAGAAATAGCAACAACAACAACAAAAAAGACAAAAAATAAAAAAAATAAAAAATAAATAAATAAATAAAATTATTAAAAAAAAAAGAAAAGAAAAGAAAAGAAAGAAAGAAAGGAGGGAGGGAGGGAGGGAGGGAGGGAAGGAAGGAGAAAGAAAGAAAGAAAAGAGAGAGAGAGAAAGAAAGAAAGAAAGGAAAGAAAGAAAGTAAGAAAGAAAGAAAGAGAGAAAGAAAGGAGGGAGGGAGGGAGGGAAGGGGAAAGAAAGAAAGAAAGAAAGAAAGAAAGAAAGAAAGAGAGAAAGAAAGAGAGAAAGAAAACGAACGAACTGGCCGAAGGTAAACTAACTGGGTTTTTTCTCCTCAAATCTGGGATTGTGCCTCTGATTTATTTGCTTGAGCTGAGATACAAGCTTGGAAGCTCAGGTTACTGTTGTTGCTTAGCCATGTTTGGCCACAATCATGCCAAAACAAAGTCAGCTGAGAGAGAAAAGAATAAGCAGATGACCAGAAACACAGAGACAAGAGAGAAAGTCTGAGACAGAAAAGTAATGACTTCCTGGATTCCTGCTGGCTGTCTAGTTTCTGGTTCAGAACCTCATGATATCTGAATATAGTTTTAGCTTTGGGTTCAGTGAGATACTATTGCAGCTTCCACCTAATAAACTCTCTTTTTAACTAGTTTGAAATAGCTTTGGACCTTGGAACTAGAACAATCTTAAGACAATTCTAAAATCACAATTTTAGTTCAATTATCTCAACATTCTCAGCACTTACATCATGTGTGCCATAAGTGTTAGAAAAAAACAAAGTGTCAGCAATATTGTTAAGTCACTTGTTCTAAGAAATTACCCTAAGAGAGCAGAAAGGCTATGTAATGGGAAGAGGGAGAGAGAGGAAGAGCATGGTCTTCTTAGAAATATGCTTTGGGGAACTTTAAAAGGAGGAAGTAATAGGAGTTCCCAGCGTGGCGCAGTGGTTAATGTATCCGACTGGGAGCCATGAGGTTGCAGGTTTGATCCCTGCCCTTGCTCAGTGGGTTAAGGATCAGGCATTGCCATGAGCTGTGGTGTAGGTCACAGACGTGGCTCGGATCTGGCGTTGCTGTGGCTGTGGTGTAGGCCGGTGGCTACGGCTCCGATTCGACCCCTAGCCTGGGAACCTCCATGTGCCTTGGGAAGCAGCCCTAGAAAAGGCAAAAAGACAGAAAAAAAAAAAAAAAAAAAGGAGGAAGTAATAATTGAGCATGAGAAAGTTACTATAATACAAATTCTGCCCTTTCTCATCAGTTTTATTAGGAAAATGCCAAATTTATTACAAATACGTTAGGTCAGTGTTTGGTAGCAAAACGGTATTTTATTTTCTCTTATAAAAAGGAAAAGTCCAAAGCAGGATGTGCAGCTGAATTCACACAGACTTACCACTGACATCTGCCTCCCTTTACTTCCAAGGTCCCATCGAAATGCTAGGAACACAGTTTTTTGTTTAAAGAGTGAAACCATACGAGCATTATAAAACAGGAAAATATGCCAACAGACCAGAAGTTTGATGCAATTCTATGAAGAGAAAAACCAAGCAGAATCAGAGTGGTGGGAAAATGAGAGCAGAGGAAACCACACACACTGACCCCTTGCAAAAGCATGATTCCCACGGAGTGGCCAGAGATGCCCTGAGCCCAGAATCAACAAATACAAAGGACCGGAGTCAGTTCGGGAATTACCATCAAGGCCTTTCATTAAACAAATGCCTTTAGACCATCTGGAGGTTGGGTTCCTCCTCTTCTCACCCAGCAAGGTAAAGAAATAAAAGACACAAATGGCAGGAGTGATTTGCCCTCAAGTCACAGCCCAAAGCCTGCCCTCTGTAGAAGCCCCCAGGTGAGGAAGCTGGATTAGGAGAGAAGAGAGCTTGGCTTTACACCACACATCCACTGCATACACAATAGAGAACTGAAAAGGAAAGGCACTGAGAGGAACTAGGCGTGAAATACACTGTATTCATTTTCTACTGTGTAATAAGCTAACCCAAACTTAGTGGTTTAAACAACACATACTTATTATCTCATAGTTTCCCTGGGTCAGTTTAGCTGGATTCTCAGCTCAGAGCCTCACAAGGCTGCAATCAAGGTGTCAGCCAAGGTGCATCTTCTTCTGGAGGCTTGAATGGGGAAGAACCCACTCCCAAGTTCATTTAGGTTGTTGGAAAAAGTCACTTTCTTGCAGCAGTAGACCACAAGCAGTTTATTTCTTCAAGACCAGCTGGAGAGCATCTCTGACCTCAGGGAGGGCCTCCATCCCACTTTTATTTCATTAAGTCAGGCCCACCCAGGAAAACTCTCCCTTTTAATTAACTCAAAGTCAAGTGACTTAGGACCACAAATGCATCTGCAAAATCCCTTTTCCTTTGCCATGTAATGTAACCCAATCAAAGGAGTGACTATCTGGCTATGTGTGCTATAGACTAGTAGCTGGTAGCAAGTCACAGGTAGAATCACAGAAGGTGGGATTCCAGCCAATCTTCCTGCCATCTGCCCACATACCTGTAAAGGAAGCCTACACAAGTGACACAGCCCTTGCAACTACAGTCACAATGTAAACCCAGGCCAGCTACCTGTAATAACCCTCAAGGTCCTTCATTTAGAAACAGAGATCGGAGTACCCACTGTGGCACAGCAGAAACAAACCTGACTAGGAACCATGAGGTTGCGGGTTCAATCCCAGGCATCACTCAATGGGTTAAGAATCTGGCATTGCCATGAGCTGTGGTGTAGGTCACAGATGCAGCTTGGATCTGGCATTGCTGTGGCTGTGACATAGGCCAGCAGCTGTAGCTCCCATTCGACCTCTAGCCTGGGAACCTCCATATGCCGTGGGTGCAGCCCTAAAAAAAAAAAAAAAAAAAAAAAAGAAAGAAAGAAAGAAAGATCACTAAATACTTGAGAAAGCAAATCCCAAAGAGAAAGTAGTAGGCAGCATATAAGACGGTCCCCACTGGTCCATGCCCACTTATGTTCACGTTCTTAACCCTTCCTCTTGAGCGTAAACTAGACCAAGGTGACATACTTCTAAGGAATGGAATGTGGCAAAAGTGACCTCATGGCACTCCCAAGGTCAGTTTACAAGAAGACTCTGGCTTCCATTTCATTGGCCTTTTCCTGCTGTTTTGCCAGTTTGCACTGGAAGCCAGCATAGTGCTGGGAGTTGCTATATGGAGAGGTCCACAAAGATGGTGACTGAGAGAGGCCTCTGGCCAACAGCTGATGAGGAACTGGGGCTTCAAGGCAACAACTGATAAAAAAGTGAATCTGGCTACCAATCATGTGCGTGAACTTGGAAGCAGATCCTTTCCCTTTTGAGCCTTCAGATGAGACTGCAGACCTGGCTGACATCCTAGATTTTGCCTTCTGACCTTATGTCAGAGGCACCCAGCTAAGTGGTACCTGGATTCCTGACTCACAGACACTGTGGGGACAATAAATTGTTTATTGTTTTAAACATTGTGGAGTAAATTGTTAAGCAGCAGGAGACAATAAATACAGCCTTAAATGAACAAACAAAACTATATTAGAGAAACAAGACTTATTCAGGGGACAGAGGTTTATTATCGTCCAAGAGATGTGAAAGGACTGGAGAGCCATAAAGCAAAAAGGGGTTGCCATAGAAAAGACGTAATTAGATAAAAGGAAGAGTTCTTGGAAATGAAAATGATTATTAAAATTTTACAGGTCAGTGAATATGCTAACCAATAAACCAGACATGGCTGATAACTAAACTGAGTGATTGCAGAGATAAAGAACACTGAGTGAAAATACAAAGAGATAAAAAATATAAAAGAAAAATGAGCAGTAATGAGTACAGATCCAAGAACTCTGATGGGAGTTCTAGAAGAGAAAAAAAAATAGAGACTGTGATGGGGAAGAAATAATCAAGAAATCAAAGAAGCCTCCCTAGACCTGAACAGGATACAATTCAAATGAAGGGCTAATTCAAATGCCAGAAAGGATAAGTGAAAAAAATTTCACATCCTGACATACCCTGGTAAAATATCAGAGCTCTAAGAACAGAGAAAAAAATTATAAAAGGTTCCAAAGAGAAACCACAGGTTAGCTAAAGAAAGCAACGATGAATCTGATGTGCTTCTCATTAGTAACCTGGGATGCTAGATCATAAAAGAAAATGGAAAGAAAAATATTATGAACTTCAATCCTATAGCCAGGCAACCAATCAATTAACCAAGTGCCAGTGTAAGACAGAAACAGTTTACTAATAACTAGACTTTCTATGGGAGAAAAATTATGAGGAGGTAGTCTAATCAAACAAAATAAAACAAAGACCAAGGAAGATATGGAATGCAAGAATACAAACTTTTGACGAAGTAAAGGACACAAGAAAGAAATAAGGAGTTCATGCATGTAGGCGTCTTCTTCAAGGAGCAAATGTTCAATTGCATACAATACATTGCTCTGTGGAACCAAACACCAGCCATGATGGTTGGTACATCATATTTGTATAACCACGATGTTAAGTGCCCTTTCTGTTTTTTTAATTTTCAGAATCAACAAAGGCTTAACTAAATTTAGAGAATAGAAGCTAAATGTTTAAAAATTTATAGAGAATAAGTAACAATGAAAATAATAAAATTTCAGAGTATACGAAAGAAAAGAACAATAAGAACACATTAGATGTCTTAATTTACTTATCCTTCAAAGCAGGGAATCAATATATATTGCCCAAAGTTCAGAAATTAAACAGAGGTTTAATGCTATCTTTTTAAGATATAAAGTCAACCACTGCACGAGATAAAAGTATGTAAGTATCAGAAACAGAGGGGACAGAGGGAGGAGAGGTAAGAGATAATTTAAGAGTGTTAAATTCTTCAACTTTTTAGCAGGGAGCCAGGCAATAATACTACCTAAAATTACTGAGTCAAGAAACAGACAAAAGGACTTCATAGAATATATAAATGACTAACAAATACTGGAAAAAAATGCTATGTAATCAAAGAAGTAAAAAATGTTTAACAAATTCATCGAGAGTTTTAGAAAACAGGGAGTTCCCATCATGGCACAGCAGAAGTGAATCCGGGAGTTCCCGTCGTGGTGCAGTGGTTAACGAATCCGACTAGGAACCATGAGGTTGCGGGTTCGGTCCCTGCCCTTGCTCAGTGGGTTAACGATCCGGCGGCGTTGCCGTGAGCTGTGGTGTAGGTTGCAGACGCAGCTCGGATCCCGTGTTGCTGCGGTTCTGGGGTAGGCCGGTGGCTACAGCTCCGATTCGACCCCTAGCCTGGGAACCTCCATATGCCGCAGGAGCGGCCCAAGAAATAGCAAAAAGACAAAAAAAAAAAAAAAAAAAAAAAAAAAAGAAGTGAATCCGACTAGGAAACATGAGGTTGTGGGTTCGATCTCTGGCCTTGCTCAGTGGTTAAGGATCCAGTGTTTCCGTGAGCTGTGGTGTAGATAGCAGTTGCAGCTCAGATCTGGTGTTGCAGTGTCTGTGGTATAGGCTGGCAGCTGTAGCTCCAATTCCACTCCTAGCCTGGGAACCTCCATATGTCACAGGTGTGGACCTAAAAAGCAAGGGGAAAAAAAAAAAAAAGAGTTTTAGAAAACAATATTTCAAGCACCAGCAAAGATATGATAAAATGGGTGCTGTCTACTGGAGTGAGGCATTCCAAAAGACAATGTCACAATATGTATCAAGATAGGTTAAAAAAGGTCATACATATCTTTGGTCAATTTCACTTCTAATAATCTAACCAAAGGAAAATAAACAGAGACTTGCACAAAGATGTACAAAGAAACAAGATATTCATTCATTAAAATAAATATAAGAGAATGGAAACAATCTAAATATACAATCAGAAGTGATTAAGCAAGCAACAGTACATCCATCTAATGGAATGATACAAGCCATTTAAAACTCGTATTTTTCAGGACTTCCCCTGTGGCTCACAGCAACACTACAGTGGCTGGGTTCAACCCCTGCACCACATCTTCCCCTTCTGCTGCTTCTTCTCCATCTGCTGATGAGCGTTTAGGTTGTTTCCATATCTTGGCTATTGTAAATAAATGCTACAGTGAACACAGGGCTGCATATTATCTTTTTGAATTAGTGTTTTTACATTTTCTTGAAGTTTATCCTGCCTTTTTTTTTTCTTTTTTAATGATTTTTATTTTTTTCCATTATGGCTGGTTTACAGTGTTCTGTCAATTTTCTCAGCAAGGTGACCCAGTCACACACAACATATACATTCATTTTTCTCATATTATCCTGTCTTTTAAAAAAAACTGATTATAGCTGATTTACAATGTTCTGTCAGTTTCTGCTGTACAGTGCAATGACCCAGGCATACATATATCCATTCTTTTTCTCATAAAAAAACTTATTTTTCAGATTCTTTTCCCATATAGATTATCACAGAATACTGGGTAGAGTTCCCTGTACTATACAGCAGGTTCCTGTTGGCCAGTCATTTCATATACTACAGTGTGCATATGCCAATCCAAATCTAAAAAAGAATGGATTGTGTGTATGTATAGCTGAATCACTTTATTGTACAGCAGAAATTACCACAACATTGTAAATCAACTATATACTTCAATAAAACTTTAAAATGAAAAAATAAAAATAAAATAAATGGACTTTTACCAAAAAAACTTGTAAAAATATATATATATATAAAATGAGTGAATAAAAAAAGGATGGCTACCAAAAATTGTTTTTAAAAAATCACCTTTTTGGAGTTCCCATTGTGGCGCAGTGGTTAATGAATCTGACTAGGAACCACGAGGTTGCGGGTTCGATCCCTGGCCTTGCTCAGTGGGTTAAGGATCTGGCATTGCCATGAGCTGTGGTGTAGGTCGCAGACGTGGCTCAGATCTGGCGTTGCTGTGGCTGTGGTGTAGGCCGGCAGCTACAGCTCCGATTAGACCCCTAGCCTGGGAACCTCCATATGCTGCAGGAGCGGCCCTAGAGAAAGGCAAAAAAAAAAAAAAAAAACACACATTTTAAAAGAGTAGTTAACATAGTGGAACATACCCAAAGACTACTAATAAATGAACACCACCAACAAAAAACCCAGTAGATTTAAATAAATATGATTTGCGCATGTACACACATATATGTTCACATAAAGAGAGAGAAAATTATGTATATCACAGGTACAAGGGGTTGGAAAGCAGGGGAGAGAAAGATAGGTACTCCAAACACAAAAAGGCGCTTTCTCTGGTTGGAGCAATTACGGGTAACTTTTAATTACTTCTTTTCTGCTTTTTTGTATTTTCCAGCATCTCTATAATATTAAGTGGAAACCCCCTCAACACACACACACACAAATCCTAATAGCAGTTAGTTACTTTGTGAGGTGAGTTATGTGATATTTATTTCCTTCTTTATATGTTCTGTGACTCCAAATTCATTCTTTCATTCAATGTTTATTGAATGTTATGTATCCAGAAACTGTTCAAAACACTGGATACTGGAGTAAACAAAGTAGGAAAAAAAAAAATCTGTGCCCTCATGAAGCTTATATTGTAGTGCAGAGGAAAACACAATAAAATAAAAGCAAAAAATATATAGTATGTTACCTGGTGATGGTTACCCTTAAAAGGAAAAAGGGAGGAGAAGCATGGGAAGTGGGGAAGATGGGGTTACAATATTTCCTTTTCTTTCTTTCTTTCTTTCTTTTAATTTTAAAAAAAAATTTTTTTAATTGTCTTTTTAGGGCTACACCCGTGGCATATGGAGGTTCCCAGGCTAGGCGTCCAATTAGAGCTACAGCTGCCAGCCTACGCCACAGCCACAGCAATGCCAGATCTGAGCCGTGTCTACGACCTATGCCACAGCTCACGGCAATGCCGGATCCTTAACCCACTGTGCAAGTCCAGGGATCAAACCCACAACTTCATGGTTCCTAGTCGGGTTTGTTTCCGCTGTGCCATGACAGGAACTCCTCTTTCTTTTCTTTTTCAGCAGCACCCACAGCATATTAAAGTTCCCGGGCCAGGGACTGAATCTAAGCCTCAGCTGCAACCTATACCATAGCTGCAGTAACACCAAGTCCTCAACCTGCTGTGCCACTGCAGGAACTCTGGGGCTCCAATTTTAACCAAGGTATGTAAGAGGTCTCGCTAAAGAGCTAGTACTAGAGTAAGGACCTGAGGAGTGAGCCTTGTGGACAAGTGGAGGAAGCCTTCCAGGTAGAGGAAACTGCAAGTGCAAAAGCCCCACAGTGGAGCAGGCCTGGCCTGTGTGGGGAATGGCAAAGTGGTTGGATGACTGCAGAGATACTTGAGAGGCACAAGAGGGGACGAGATTCTAATGCACGTTGGGCTCTGCAGACAGATGAAAAGTCTCAGGTTTCCACCCTGCATGAGATGGTGAGCTTTGATCAGATGTGTGTCAAGATCCAACTTCTTAACAGGATCATGCTGGCTACTGTGATGAGACAGGACAGAGGTGAGGGGTGTAGCACAAGGGGAGAAAAGGAGACCAGCTGGAGGTTCCGCAATAACCCAGGCAAAAATGTGGAAGATTAGTCCAGCACCAAGCATGGGACCTGGCACAAAATGGTCTTTCAAATGAAGTCACAGTCAAGTGAAAAAAAAAAAAGTCATCTAGTATGATTTACTCTTCTTCATAAAATAATTTTCATTTCTCATAACTTTCAAGTCATTCAAAGCATTTCACTGGGTCTCCCTAGTTTACCACTGGGATATACTCTCACCTTCAAATCATAAAGCTTTCTTTAGGTATCTCACTAGTAAATAAAAGTCTGCTCTGGACAGTGTCAGCTCAACTGAAAATGCATGTATGGCTTTCCATCAATGTAAGAATTTTCAGAGCATTGCTATTTCTATTCCACTATATTTCCAATATATGTTTTATCTGATTAAATGTTCCAGTTACTAGATAATGCTCAAGTTTAAGAGTGCCTGCCTCATCTATTCATTACTTCTGATTTTTTGCTTTTGGTTGTTCAGTTTAATTTCTCTCAAGGAAAAAAAAAATGGTTTCTCACTGCCAAGAGAAATTATTATTTAAGCCATATAAATCAACTTGTTGAAAGCCAAACTAATCTGTTGAATACCAACAGATGGCAAGTTTGAAGCACATATATGGGAGTAAAATATTCATGTGTAATATTTAGAGTCAAACCAAACCACCACCACTCCAGATAGGAGGGAAGGAAATATTCCAGTAAAATCCTGAAAAGTCTAGAGAAGAAGCACAGTATAAAATCATAGGCCTTATCATTAATAAATCCACAAATAACAAGTCTGGAGGGGTTGTGGAGAAAAGGGAACTCTCCTCCACTGTTGGTGGGAATGTAAGCTGATACAGCCACTATGGAGAACAGTATGGAGGTACCTTAGAAAACTATACATAGAACTACCATATGACCCAGCAATCCCACACCTGGGCATATATCTGGATAAAACTTTCCTTAAAAAAGACACATGCACCCGCATGTTCATTGCAGCACTATTCACAATAGCCAAGACATGGAAACAACCTAAATGTCCATCGACAGATGAATGGATTAGGAAGATGTGGTATATATACACAATGAGATACTACTCAGCCATGAAAAAGAATAACATAATGCCATTTGCAGCAACATGGATGGAACCAGAGACTCTCATACTGAGTGAAATAAGTCAGAAAGAAAAAGATAAATACCATATGATATCACTTATACCTGGAATCTAATATACACCACAAATGAACATTTCTACAGAAAAGAAAATAATAGACTTGGAGAATAGACTTGTGGCCATCCGGGGGGGGGGGGGGGAGTGGGAGGGATTGGGAGTGTGGGGTTATTGGATGCAAACTATTGCTCTTGAAATGGATTTACAATGAGATTCTGCTGTGTAGCATTGAGAATTATGTCTAGATATAGTTACATCACAACACAACAATGGAAGGAAAAAGTATGTATACATGTATGTGTAACTTGGTCCCTATGCTGTACAGTGGAAAAAATAAACAAATTAATTAATTAAAAATAAATAAAATCATACGCCTTAATCATTTTTACAGGAGGGAAAAAACTACATTAGCTTAGCAAGGAATTGCTCCTTGGGCCAGAACCTCATACAAGTTATTCTGATTGAAGACAAATTTACTAATGAGAGAGACACCTGTCTAATATGCTAGATATAATTAGCATACATAGGAGGTCCCATTGTAGCTCAGCAGTAATGAACCTGAATAGTATTCATAAGGATGCGAGTTTGATCCTGGCCTCCCTCAGTGGGTTAAGGATCTGGCATTGCCGTAAGCTGCAGCGTAGACTGCAGATGCGGCTCAGAGCTGGCATTGGTGCAGATGTGGCGCAGGCCAGCAGCCACAGCTCTGATTCAACCCCTAGCCTGCACATTTCCATATACCACAGCTGTGACCCCAAAAAGACAAAGATAATAATCATAATAATAAGCATATATATCAAGCATATCAGAGAGAGCGAGAACTATAGTAAAACCCAAACTAAAAAGTCGTGTAACAGGTAACTGAAGAAAAACTTCCACTAGCTCTAGGATTATACTCAATTTTATTGAGAAAACTTTGGAATCAGCAATTCTCATACCACATGAGCACCACAGTGTCTTTGGGAATCGGGAAAATCTGGTCTTGAATGACAGCACTGCAATTCCTACCTAAGCAATGTTTGAGCAAGGGCAGCAACACACTTATCTAGGCTAGACCAGGCCTTCGGGCATCATTCATGGCCCCTTTAACACTGCTACCTTCCATTTTTCTGGCTCTCAAATTCTCTTACATCAATAGCTCCACTCTTACTGGCTAATCAATATTTTTCAGGTGTCACATCAGTTCACTCCTGCTATCTCTTCTCTTTCTACAAATAGGCCCTCCTCTCCTAAGCTGTCCCTTTTACAATGAATGAAAACTCAAGCATTTCTGTGAGGAGAGAGCAAAAAGCTAAATACAATTTAAGGACTAAAACTCCCCGTTTTGAACATGGATCCTTCTTTCCAGTTCACAGTTGTAGTTCATCACTTAAACATGTGACTAAGTTTGGCACATGTAGAAAGCTGTCAGTAATCTTTCTTGAAGCACAAGTCAATATAAAAATACAAGTAAAACATTGTTGTAAGTAAATATAACAGAAAGTCAATAATGGTAAATTATTTCTTTGTCACAAAGCAATTATAAGGAATGCTTCTAAAAGTAGGTACATTTTATAGTATTATATTACAAAACTGAGGAACCTATTTTATATCATAGTTGGTATTGATAACCCTTTCCTAAAACTGAGACTTTTATTTCTTTACAAGTATGCATAAATAAATAGGTATTGGTAGAATTCAATTAATGATCACCAAAAATTCTTTAGCAGAAGTATATTTTCAACTGTATACATTAAACACAAATGGATTAAAGGGGTTTATAAATGTTCATATTCAATTTCCACTATGAGGGCTCTTAAACAAAACAGCAAAGAGGAGGGATGGATTTGGGGTTTGGGATTGGCATATGCACACCAAGGTATATGGAATGATTGGCCAATGGAGACTTGCTATATAGCACAGAGAACTCTACCCAGTACTCTGTGATGGTCTATGTGGGAAAAGAATCTGAAAAAGAACAGATGTGTGCACATGTTTAACTGAATCACTTTGCTGTGCAGCAAAAATTATCACAACACTGTAAATCAACTATACTTTAAGAAAACTTGAAAAAGGAAAAAAACAAACAAAACAAAAAATAGCAATAGAAAGAGGTGTTGGTGAGGCTGTGAAGAAATTGGAACCCTCATACATTGCTGGTGGGAACGTAAAGTGGTGCAGCCATGGGGAAAATAGTTTGGCAATTCCCCAAAAGGTTAAATTTAGAGTTCTGCATGACCCAGTAATTCTACTCCTAGCTATAGCCCCAAGAGAATTGAAAACAAATGTCCACACAAAAACATGTACACAAATATTCATAGCAGCAGTGTTTATAACAGCAAGAAGAAACAACCCACATGACCATCAAGAAGATGACAAGGTCAACAAAACCTGGTATAGTCATTCAATGGAATAGTATTCAGCCGTAAAAAGGAATAGAGGATTGATTATGCTACAACATGGATGAACCTTGATAACATTACATTAAGTGAAAGAAACCAGATCAAAAAAGGCATTTATATGCCCAGAATTGGCAAATCCATAAAGACAACAAGCAGATTAGTGGTTGGCTGGGGCTAGGGAAATTGGAGAATAGGGCATAATGGACCTAGGGTTTCTTTCTTGGGTGTTGAAAATGTTCTGGAATGAGACAGTGGTGATGGTTGCACAACCTTGTTACTATACTAAAAACAACTAAGTGATACCCTTTAAAACCAGTGATTTTATGGTATGTGAATTATATTTCAATTTTTAAAATAATGTTTTAAGAGTTCCTGCTGTGGCTTAGTGGATTAAGAACCCACCGTAGTCTCCGTGAGGATGTGGGTTTGATCCGTAGCCTCACTCAATGGGTTAAGGATCCAGTGGGGCCATGGTGTAGGCCAGCAGCTTCAACTCTAATTGGACCCATAGCCCAAGAACTTCCATATGATGCAGGTGAGGCCATAAAAAGAAAAATAAATAAGTAAAAATAACGTTTTTTTTTAAAGCAATGTAACAACCCCCCTTCCAAAAGCAGTATTTTCTTTACATGATAATTCAAAACTCTTTATGTCAAAAAAAAATGCTGTAGTAGGTGTAAGTATAAGACAAAAAAGTGATACAGGGAATTTACAACAAATATGAAAGACAGCTAATATCTCTGTCATATAAAGAGCTCATAAACAAACTGATAAGAAAAACAACCAATAAGAAAAATGAGGAAAAGACATGAGGTAGCAATTCACGTTGGAAAGAGAGACAAATATTAACCAGAGCCAAAATAGTCTCACTAATTATCAAGGAAATGTTCATTGCACCAAGATACCATTCTCCACCTATCAATATAATAAATATATTTTTTAAATGGTTCCAGATTTCTCATGTCCTAACACAAGGAGATGAAACTGGTACACACACTTCTGAAAAGCAATTTGGCACTGCGCCAGGAGCAGAGGGATAAGCAATGACCAGGATGCATTTGTGTTGAAGGAATTCAAGCTGACGGGGAGAAGCAGGCAAGCAAATCAATGCAATCATCTCATCAGTGCTTTGAGAGAAGTAAGTGGTTTCAGTGGAGACTCAATGAAGGGAATGGTCGGTTCTTCCTGGCTGGGGAGGAAGAAGATTAGGGAACATGGTGCAGATAACTGAGGGCTGAGTCCCGAGAGAGGAGTTAGAGTTACTCAGCCTGGAGGGATGTCCCCATATTCCTGTCTGCATTGCTGTGGCTAGAGAGCCCAGGACACAAGGGGAGGGGACAGCATGAGGCGATCAGAAAGGTCAGATTGGCTCACTGCCTCCCAGACTTGGTTGGGAGGTAATATATATCAGTTGAATGAACGACTATTTTTTTTCTTAAAAACAACACAGAGAACCATTATACTGCTCTCTCTCTTTGTATCTGCTTAACTTTTTCTACAATAAAAAGAATATTGAGTATAATAACTAAAAAAACTAAAAGGAGTGCTGGAGTTCTTCCAGCATTTCAGATGTTTTCATCAGAAAGGGCATTCCGATAATCATGTGGAAGTTAGATAAGAAGAAGACAAATCTGAAAGGGAAACAGGTGATGCACTTGGGCAACCACCATTGACATGGAGAGTCAGGGAGACCAGATGTTCCCGGGTCAAATCCATAAGTGTGACTGATTGGACGTAAGGAGGATGCAGGATGACATCCTGCTGGCTGGAGAGACTCACTGTTCCTTGGGAAGAAAGAAGGGGGCAAGAAGCCACTTGCAGAAAAATGTGAGTTTGGCTTTGGACTTACTGAGTATCACATAACTCTGAGAACCCAGGGGAGGTAATAAATAGAGAGTATGATACAGAATAATGCATATTTGCATATTTATCAGCTTCTGGAGGCACAATATCTTGGCGGTTAGATGCACAGGCCTGACGTGGATCTGAATTCCAGTTCTGCCATTTCTAGTCAACTGGCCTTCAGGAGGTGATTTCATCTCTCTGAGACCTCAGACACAGCGAGAATAGCACCACCTACTTCACAAACTGTTGTGTCTACTGCATGAAAAGAGCATGTGGTGCACAAGAAATGGTCCCCAACAGAGAGAAAGGGCCACTCCATCCACGGGGTGGAAGCCTAAGGAACGGACACCAGGTGAGAAAAGAGGGGACTGCAGAGCAGTGACATTTTTAAAAAAGACAGAACACGAGGGGGAGTGAAAAAGAAGAGAAAAATGATCAAAAAGCTAGAAGATGAATCAGGAGTGAATGATGTCATTAAGAGAAGATTTAAATCATAGAGACCCACATAAACTGATCTCCATCGTGGCTCAGTGGTAACAAGTCCAACTAGGATCCATGAGGATGCAGGTTCAATCTCTGGCCTTGCTTAGTAGATTTGGCATTGCCATGAGCTGCGGTGCAGGCTGGAAGCTGCAGCTCCAATTCAACCCCTAGCCTGGGAATTTTATAAGCCTTGGGTACAGTACTTAAAAGACAAAAAGAAAAAAAAAAGTATATGATAACAAATGCTGGAGAAGATGTAGAGAAAAGGGAACCCTCCTACACTGTTGGTGGGAATGTAAACTCATGCAACCACTATGGAGAACAGTATGGAGGTTCCCCAAAAAACTAAAAATAGAGTTGCCATATGATCCGGCTATCCCACTCCTGGGCATATATCTGGATGAAACTATAATTCAAAAAGATACATGTACCCCAGTGTTCACAGTAGCACTCTTTACAATAGCCAGGACATGGAAGCAAGCTAAATGTTCACTGACAGATAAATGTATAAAGATATGGTATATTTACACAATAGAATATTATTCAGCCATAAGAAAGAATGAAATAATGCCATTTTCAGCTAAATAGATGGACTGAGAGATTATAATACTAAGTGAAGTAAATCAGAAAGAGAGAGATGTATATAGTGAAATCTAAAATATGACAGAGGAGTTCCCTTGTGACCTAGTGGTAAAGGATCTGTCATTGTCACTGCCGTGGCTCGGGTTCAGTCCCTGTCCCAGGAATTTCCACATGCTGTGGGTGTAGCTAGAAAAAATGACACAAATGAACTTAACTATGAAACAGAAACAGAATCACAGACATAGACAACAGACGTGTGGTTGCCTTGAGAAAGGGGGCATAGAGGAGGGACGGATTGGGAGTTCGGGATTAGCAGATGCAAACTATTATATACAGAATGGATAAACAATAAAGTCCCACTGTATAGCACAGAGAACTACAGTCAATATCCTATAATAACCCCCCAAAAAACACACACAAAAAAAAACAAAAAAATAAAAAAGTCACTGTTGACCCAAGTGACACAACTTCAGTGGGGTAGGGCAGAAATCCTTCCCAAAGGGCTGAAAAGAGCAGGAGGTGAGTACAGAGGAAGAAAAACCAAACCATTTCTCCAAAAAGCCAGGCTGCATGTGCAAGAAGTCAGTAGCTAGAATAAGATTCTGGGCCAAGGGAGGAGCTTGGGGTTTGTTTTAAGGTGGAAGAGATTTAAAGAATATTAAAGAACACAAGAAAAAAGTCAAGGGGAGCAGGAGGCGGGAGAGAAGAGGCTCAGGTAAACAGAATGGAACTATAAAAGAGAAATGGAAAAATGTCTGGAGAAAGAAAATCAGAAGGAGGAGGCTGAGGATAGAAATCTTCCTTGAACCAGAGACGGTTCTCTTCCGGTGCTTCTCTAAACCAGAGATGGGCTGAGGTGAGCCCATGGACCAGGAAGACACCAGCGAGGCATGCCTGCTCTGTGTGCAGAGACACGAGGTTGCATCACAGTGCAAGCTGATGATTAAGGAAGGAGACAAGCATTTGAAGCAAAAACCCTTTGAGGAACTGGAAACATAACTGACAGGCAAAAGTATTAACAAAGGGCTGAAAACAGGACAATTCAAGCCCAACTTTTCCTTATAGAAAACAAGTTCTATCATCCAAGTAAATCTTTCACAGTCCACAAACACCCTACCTTTTTCTTTTGTGTTGCACTGTGCAGACTCTAAGGGAAAAAGTGTTGAAGTCTTTCATCATGGCAAATCTGGAGGCAAAGGCCTGACAGAAACTCTTGGTAAAAAAAAAAAAAATACAGTATCTCAAATGAACAAAATCCACATTTTCAGCTTTTTAATAGTGATAGTCTCTCTGTTACAAGAAGAATACAACACATGGCCTTGGGATTGCTTTAGGCTATAACATCAACACCTGTTTCTGATTTTCTAGTCCTGTGGTTTTGTTATGATACATAAAGCATTTTCAGCCTTTCTATGTAATCACTCTTCTGATTTGTGAGGGATTTCTCCATGCACATTCTACAACATGCTAATTTTATGGGGATGACAGGATACACACATGGACAGATTTTAGTGTTGGACAGATTTCCTATTAAATATTTTGCTCTAAATTAAGCCTCTATCCAAGTAAAAAGAATGAGGTTACAAGCATTGGTGTTTGGTGCAGCTACCATGGGTATGGGTATGGGTGGGTATACGTATAAGTGCTTGTGTGTGTGTTGGGGGAGGGGGAAGTGGTGAGAGAAACAGAGAGAGTGAGAGAGAGACAGAGAATATGAACAACAGGCTGCCTCAGGCTCATGTAATCAATAGGACTACAGAAAAAAACTGACTCAAGGGGCTGGATTAGGAGTTCCCTTCGTGGCTTAGCCATTAATGAAACCAACTAGGATCCATGAGGTTATGGGTTTGATACCTGGCCTCATTCAGTGGGTTAAGAATCCGACGTTGCTGTGAGCTGTAGTGTAGGTTGCAGACATGGCTCAGACTCTGTGTGGCTATGGCTGTGGTGCAGGCCGGCAGCTGTAGCTCCGATTTGACCCCCCAAAAAAGAGGCTGGATTAGAGCTTTCTTTAATGATCAAGAAGACAAGGCCTAATTGAAAAACCTTCTCTCTTTTTTTTTTGTTAATTACAATATAGTTAGTTTACATAAAGTTTTATCCAGATATATGCCCAAGAGTGGGATTGCTGGGTCAATCTATGTATAGATGTCTAAGGTACCTCCATAGTGGTTGTACCAGCTTACATCCCCACCAACAGTGCAGGAGGGTTCCCTTTTCTCCACACCCCCTCCAGCATTTGTTGTTTGTGGACTTATTAATGATGGCCATTCTTACTGGTGTGAGGTGGTATCTCATGGTAGTTTGGATTTGCATTTCTCTAATAACCAGGAATGCTGAGCATTGTTTCAGGTGCTTGTTGGCCATCTGTTTATCTTCCTTGGAGAAATGTCTATTCAGGTCTTTTGCCCGTTTTTCCATTGGGTTGTTGGCGGTTTTGCTGTTGAGTTGTATAAGTGCTTGTATATTCTAGAGATTAAGCCCTTGTCAGTTGCATCATTTAAAAGTATTTTCTCCCATTCTGTAAGTTGTCTTTTTGTTTGCTTTTTGGTTTCCTTTGCTGTGCAAAAGCTTGTCAGTTTGAGAGGTCCCATAGGCTTATTTTTGCTTTTAATACTGCTGCCTTGGGAGACTGACCTGAGTAAACATTTATAAGGTTTATGTCAGAGAATGTTTTGCCTATGTTCTCTTCCAGGAGTTTGATGGTGTCTTGTCTTATGTTTAAGTCTTTCAGCCATTTTGAGTTAATTTTTGTGCATGGTGTGAGGGTGTGTTCCAGTTTCATTGATTTGCATGCAGCTGTCCAGGTTTCCCAGCAAGACTTGCTGAAAAGACTGTCTTTTCCCCATTTCATATTCTTGCCACCTTTGTCAAAGATTAATTGACCATAGGTGTCTGGGTTTATTTCTGGGTTCTCTATTCTGTTCCATTGGTCTGTCTGTCTGTTTTGGTACCAGTACCACACTGTCTTGATGACTGTGGCTTTGTAACATTGCCTGAAGTCTGGAAGAGTTATGCCTCCTGCTTGGTTTTTGTTCCTATGTGTAATGGGGTCACCATGCTGTATAGTAGAAAAAAAAATTGTACTGGGGAAATAACAATAAAAAAATTAAAAAATAAAAATAAATACAATTCTCAGTGCTACCATGCAGGAAAGAGCTGTGAGAGTGGACTGATGGCCAGTAATAATAATAACCGTTGCAGTAGACTTATACCTGAGGAAACTTCTTTAAGGCACCTTGACCCTTACGAGAGGGCTGGTCTATAGAACTCTGTCATGGTAACCTTTTCCCTAGTGATTCTGCCAAGTTCACTGCCATCAGATGAAGTAGGAAAATCTTGTGTTAGAGGGAGTGGGATGAGACTGGGAATTTGGGGTTAGCAGATGCAAACTACTGCATTTGGAATGGATAAATAATGAGATCCTGCTGTATAGCCCTGGGAACTATATCTAATCACTTGTGATAGAACATGATCGTGGAGAATGTGAAAAAAAGAATGTATATAAATGTATAAGTGGGTCACTTTGCCGTACACCAGAAACAGACAGAACATTGTAAATCAACTATAATTTTTAAAAAAAGCTTTTAAAAAAAGAAAAAAATAAAATAAAATATAGTTAGTTTACAATGTTGTGCCAATTTCTGCACAAGAAAGTGACTCAGCTTTATGTATATGTACATTCTTTTTTTATATTCTTTTCCATCATGGTCTATCCCAGGAGATGGATACTGAACAATCTGAACTAGAGGATGAAGTCTCTCTGCTCATTAAGTTCAAAACTGACAGGATGAAGGAAAGGGCTAAGTCAAGCCCTGGCCAAACTAAATCTGACATGAGCTTTATGGAAATGGAAGCATATGCCAAATTCCTTTTTCTCTTGGAAATACCTTCCCCATGGAGGAAAAATTAAGAGCCACCTTCCACAGGCACACACTAAAGGGAGAAAAGAGCATTGAGGAGGGGCGCTGAGTTTCAGCTGGAGAAGTTGGAAAGCAGGTAAAAGACCGTAGGACCAGCTCAAACCCTGAAAGCATAAGCGATGGTTCTGCAGGGCAAGCAAAGCAGCATACACCCCACGGTGTGCAACACCTTGCACCACGTTCTCCATGGCTCCGATGTTTCAAAGGCCTCCCCTGACCCGAGTCTTGGTAGAAGCCCAGAGCCAGATCTCCCCTCAGGACAAACCTCCCTTCTCCAGAAGTCCTATTACTCATCCTCTCATACCTTACACACCAAGGGGCAAGGAGACCCATCAGTATTGCACGGTTCCAGGCAATCATACCCTCCACTTCTCTGCAGAAGCCCCTCCTGGCCAGCGCTCATCATCTTTGCCCCATAGACCTGCTCTCATTCATCCCAGGGAGTGACACCATCCAAGCTGGGGACCCAAGAGATGTGTTAGATGCCACCCTGGTCTAATCCTGCCCACATCCAGGTGGTGGCAAGGTCTTGTGAAGTCTACCCCCTACCTTCACAGTCTGGAATACCTTCCACCAACCTCTCCCCACAACTGTCATAGACCAGGCCCTTCAGGTCTTATGCTCAGGCTGGAATGGGAAGAGCCTTGTTACAGCTGTACATCTGGATCCTCTTCCAGGCCACGACCACCTTCTAACTGCCAAGGCCTTGCTTGATCAGGACTCCAACAGATGAAACATGGAGAAAAGGAGCTGTGGACATTGCCTCTTTGGGCAGTAAGTCCAAAGACCCACCCCCATCAACTGGATCAGTGTTTTGCACTGTCCTAATGTCTACAAATAAATCTACTGTGGTGGACAGATATGGCCAAGAGAACAAAGAAATATCAGGTTCTTGGAAATGTCCAAAGTCCATACCCAACCAGCAAACTATTTATAGAACGAGCCCAGACTTCATTACTGTTAAAATACTGGGGCCTCACTTCATCCAGACAAAAACGAGACTGAGCCTTGCTAGCAGCTTCCCAATGAACTGATGCCAGTAATATGCGATGAAATGGTATTTTTAAATGTGCCAGTTTTTAGAAATGTAATATCGACCAACTTCGAACAAAACTCTGAAAACAAGCTTCCTGGATCAGGTCAACGCTTCAAAATGAGAATGTTAATTTCCAAAAAAGATGCTTTCCTGGGCCAAATCTAAGGAAGAAAACATGCAACTTGACATGCCAGAAAGTGACCTAAAGATCCTCTGAAGACAAACTAGGGCAAGCCAATTTGACTCTGAGGTATGGGAGCCAGCCTGAAGAATATGATTTCACCAAAGACAGAACATCCAAGCCAGAATTGAGAAATATCCCAGGAAAAGAGCAGTGACCAAGAGAAGGATTCTGAGCAGTCCCTGTTTCTCTGTAGCATCTGCAGAAGGATTTGTAGCTCAGAAAAGAACTACTCTCAAACTAAGTCATCAGTTAATCAAAAGCTCAGACCTAAACCAGAGGGAACAATAAAACCATAATTACTGAATATTTTCTATTAAAAAGGCACTGATACCAAATTAATGCCATCAGACTCTCCTCTAAAGGTGAAATGTTTAGTCAACCAACCAGTTGTTTAATTAGCACAATGCCAAGAAAAATGGCTAACAAATCCTTCCTCTGAATCAGCATCATTAACTTTCTGGCTCTCCTCATGTATGTACAAAGTCAGGATGCATTTCACAGACCCAAGTTTGTACCAAACACTTGACTCTGTGAAACAAATGAAAAAGTTACCATCTTCCTTCACTTAGAAAACAAAAGTTTAAGAAGCATCTCAATGCAAAAAGTCAAATACAAGAACTCAAGGATGAAGCAGTCACATTAAAAGGAGGTCATCAAAGAACCCAGTCCTGGACCTCAAGTCAAAGGAAAAGCAAATCCAATGGACCAAATGTCAGGACATCAAAGGAAAAGATCAATTATTAACCAAATCTTCAAATTCGAAAGAGAATTTTTACCATTCAGTTACCTAAACCACTACAGTGGTTTCTAAAAATCTGTTTCCTGATAAATCATGCAAGCCCTGGACTGATCATATGTCAATCAACACCAAATAGTTACTGACCTACTTCCACATATATGACAAAGTTTTTGCAGCATCCCCCCAAAAAACCTCTTACTTGAAATCTTCGCAGTTTTAAAGTAATTCACACTCTGGTTCACCACAATATTTGCTTGGCAACTATAAAGGCATTTAGGCTACTCATAGTACCTGGCTCTTCTGGAATGAAAAAGGTGGACAAATACACATGTTTAAAATTATTTACTTCATTTTAACTCCCAAGTAGAAAGGAATAGAAGTGGTCACAAAGATTATGTCTAGAAATGGCCCTTGGGTAGAGCCCTTGCCAACCTGATACACCTTTCCCCCTTGAAGACCTGACCTCCTTTCTACAGTGAGTCAGTCTGCATTAGTCCCAAGTCTGGAGCAAAACCCTCAGACAGAGACAATGAGAGTAAAGACAGCTGAACACTGTGCCTGGATCATGATGTTGGCAAGTTACCCACCCCCTCCCCGGGAAGTATGGTCACCAAGCCTATGCATCTCAGAGAAATGTTTTGGAGGGGGGAAAAAAAGAAACGGAATTAAAATCTTTTGCAAATAACATCTACTCTCAACTCTGTCCGCACATTAACCCATTTGCATCCATGAATTAGAGGACGAGAAAAAGAAATAGAAGAGGGAAAGACTGAAGAGAAAAAGAGACAATAATGAAGAGAGGTACAATAAAGAACCTTGGTTAAAGGTTCCAGAGTCCAACAGACCTGGGTTTGAATCACAGTCATTTAGTTTAACAGCTTTGTGTTAGACCTTGGCCAAGCTGCTTAAGTATCATGAATCTTTGTTTTCTCATCTGTAAAAGGCTAATTATACATAAAAACAATTATGTAAAGCACTTAGCATGCTGCCTGATAAAGCAAGTATAAAAAAAAAAAGTAAGTCTGTAAAGGAGGAATGTAAAAAAGATAATTATGTAAAGCACACTGCCTGCTACACAGCAGGTAGTCAATATAAAGCAGCTGAGGAAGGAAATGGGGAGAGAGGAGGGGAGAGGGAAAAAGTTTCCAGGGTTCAAAGAATAGGCTAAACTCACTCAGAACAAATGCCTTATACTTGCTATAATTAATCTGAAAATATGGTCTGATGACCTACTACATAAGTAGTACCATGCTTCAGTCAGAAATGAATGTGCCCTTCTCATCTTCAAGGTTCAAACAATCCAGCTCAAGAAACAGAAGTCACACACATGACATACATAAAAAATACCCTAAATTGTACTAAATTGTACTAAATTATCAAATATTCCATGTATAGTAAAGCCGGTGCTACAGCCATTTGGAGAAGAGGTTAAGTGAGCACTGGCTTGTGGGGGAAAGTGTCCGGGAGTTGGGGGAGGAGGGGAGGAGACGTGAATAACTTACAGGAGAAGGAGGGGCACGTCTGGCAAAGAAAAAGTCATGTGTTTTGTCCCTGAAATACCAGGGGCCTAAGCAGGGAATTGTGGAGCAAAGGGAACTTGGGTTGGGGCGAGGACAGGCAAAAAGCAGCCAGCCCAGGAGCCACTCAAAGCTACTCTTTTGGATTTTTCATTCCCATTTGAAACTGAGTAGAGATGTTACTTGCAAAAGATTTCAATTCCTTTTCTTTTTCCCCCCTCCAAAATATTTCTCTGAGATGCATAAGGTCGGTGACCAAAAATGGACAGGACTTTGGAACTGGATATGAAAAATAAATAAGACGGGTCTACCTGCGTCTCTTTTGGATTTCTCATTCCCATTTGAAGCTGAGTAGTTCCTCTTTCCTGGTACTTCCCAGGAGAAAGCAAAAGCAAGCTTGTATTTCTCTAGAGAGAGGCTGGCATTCCCTTTCTCAACTACCAGGCTGCACAGGGCAGGGTTTACCAATACAGGCTGGGCTGGGTCAGTATCCCAGCTCTGCCACTCAGTAGCTGTGTGACCTCAGGAAGCAAACTAACCTTCCAGGCTTCAGTTTCCTTATCTGGGAAAGAGGGAGTAATTATGATACAGCTGTACAGATTGTTGAGAGGATAAGTAAATCAATACAATCAAAAAATTCCCTAATTGAAAAACACTAAGAACAGTGCCAGCCACTTGGGAACAAATTTTATGTTCAATAATTATCAATATTGTTGTTATATCTACTACCTTTCATTTACCTTTTAGCTAGACTATATCCATGGAAAGCACAAAGAATCTTCCCACATGTGACTAAGGAGGAGGTGCAAAGGGAAAACCCATTTCAGATTTGCAAGTTTGTCCAAAACTACTGCCAATGGGGAAGCCCCAATGCAAGACCAAGACAATCCAGGGTCACACAGAGGATTTGCATCCATACCTAGCTTGGTGAATGGCCTCCATCCACTCTTTACCGTCCTGCTCCTCCTCACAGCGCAGCTCTAGTGGTTTCTGACCTTCGTGGCCGAAAAGAACAGTGAAGTAATACTGGAAAGAAAAACAAAGTAACATTTTATTTTTCAAGCATAACAACGAGGTATTTCCCTACAAAGGGTATATGCTTACAAAATGCATCAGCATTCCCTAAACCATATTTCAAAATGTAACAACACTCCCAGTCTGCTTGGCAATGACTCTGCACCTAGAAGATACCACAGGTTGCATCTTAACATCCCTCAGTAAGAGTCAACTCATGATCTCTCAGATACAGAAAGATATTTGATAAAATCCTGCACAAATAGATGATGAAAATTCCTTGCAAACTACAAAGCAAAATTTCTGAACCTGATTAATAAGGATGTCTATCAAAAATTTACCACAAATATTTTACCTAATGGCGAACTATTACAAGCAACACTTCTAAAATCAAAAATAAGAAAAAAAATGGCAATTATCACCACTTCTATTTAGCAATTCTGTCTAGAGGGCAACATAAATTAAAGGAAAAAAGAAATGGAAAGCAAGGGGGGAAGTCACATAATACAGATGATGTAAGTGTCTATATTAAAAATTCATTGGGAGTTCCCATTGTGGCACAGCAAAAATGAATCCAACTAGGAACCATGAGGTTTCAGGTTCGATCTCTGGCCTCATTCATTTGGGTTAGGGATCCGGTGTTGCTCTGAGCTGTGGTGTAGGTCGCAGATGGAGCTTGGATCTGGTGTTGCTGTGGTGTAGGCCAGCAGGTATAGCTCTGATCAGACCCCTACCCTGGGAAACTCCATATGCCATGGGTGCAGCCCTAAAAAGACCAAAAAAAAAAAAAAAAAATCCATTGAAAAACTATTAGAATGAGAACATCCAAAAAAGCTGTTGGATATAAAATCAATATATAAAAATCTATTGAACTTTGGCCCACTATCAACAAGTAGGAAACAATTTTTTAAACACAGCATTTGCAATAACAAAGAAATATAAATAGCTAGGGAACCTAAGGAAACAAATGTATCATCTCTAAAGAGTAAATTAATCTATAACTTCAATGTATTCCAATAAAATTACCTACCAAGAGGTTTAACTTGGGTGGAATTTGACAAAGTGAATCTAGAATCCAAGACGGGGACAGGAGAAGCTGTCACTTTAAACAAGTCTAGTTGAGGCTAGACTTATTAATTACCAAACTGAGACTGTCTGGGAAGGAAATATGACTGGAGGACATTTTATTATAGGACAATGATGAACAAATACACTAGGTCTGCCCAAAACTTCAATGGCATGAAAAGAACCATCCCCACACAGGTGCTCTGAGATGGAAAACCAAAGACAAAACCCAAATTCCTTCTGTGCTGCCAACTTCCCACCCGTCTCCAAACTACTCTTGATTCGGTGTGACCACTACATACTCATTTTCTTCAAACGAATTAAAAAGCTTCATTACGAAAGCTTTTAATCTATAAAAATATTGGATCACTGTGTTGTACACCTGAAACTAATATATTGTAAGCCAACTATACTTCAGTTAAAAAAAACTGTCAAGGGAGTTCCCTTTGTAGCGCAGTGGTTAACAAATCTGACTAGGAACCATGAGGTTGCGGGTTCGTTCCCCAGCCTTGCTCAGTAGGTTAAGGATCTGGCGTTGCCGTGAGCTGCGGTGTAGTTTGCAGACACGGCTCGGATCCCGTGTTGCTGTGGCTCTGGCGTAGGCCGGTGGCTACAGCTCCGATTAGACCCCTAGCCTGGGATACTCCACATGCCACGGAAGTGGCCCAAGAAATGGAAAAAAGACAAAAAAAAAAAAAAAAAAAAGTCAGGATAATAACTCTAGAGATAAATTCTTAAAAAAAAAAAGTCATAGAATTTGCAACACAATTTTACAAAAGGGGGAAAAAAATGGGCTAAAAGACTTCTCCTATTACCTGTGCATAATTCATCAGGCAGCTGAGGACATGCCTATGAGATAAACCACTGTGCTTCCCCATGGACAGCCCTGAGCCCCATAAATGACAAGCTGTCTTTAATTCTTAAACCTCTTGTCCAAGCCGGAATGCCATGAACTAGGGGGATATAACCTGATGAAAAGGCCTCTGAGAATCGCAGGAACTGAGGTTACCACAGTATTCAATAAAGCTTCGATTTAATTTGAGAGGAAAAGAATCGAAACTCAACAAAACAGCAAATCAGTGGCTTAAAGGGCAATCCTTTAACTGATGGCATTTCAGTAAGTGCTGGCCACCATCCAAGGCCAGATGCCCAGTCTGGGAAGAGGAAACACTTAATGAACCTGATAGCGAAAGGCTGCAACCAGCACCTCAACAGCAGCTGCTGCTTGGGAACCCAATTAAAAGCCACCTTTAAAAGACAGCAGGGCGATTACATTACAGAGTACATCCAAAGGTTAGACCATGTCTCAGGCGTAACAATGATGGAAAGGGTTTTAAGAAGTACGGGTTCCAGGAGTTTGCCTAACAAATTCTGCTTAAGCACAAAGAATCAAACACTGCCTCTACATGTACCTGCGAATTATTCGACTCAAGCCATTCACCAAAAAGTCTTCTGGAGTTCCCATTGTGGCGCAGTGGAAACAAATCCAATGAGTAACCATGAGACGGCAGGTTCGATCCCTGGCCTCGTTCAGTGAGTTAAGGATCTGGTGTTGCCTTGAGCTGTGGTGTAGGTTGCAGACACAGCTTGGGTCCCGCATTTCTGTGACTGTGGTGTAGGCCAGCAGCTGTAGCTCTAATTCGACCCCTAGCCTGGGAACCTCCATATGCTGTGGGTGTGGCCCTAAAAAGCAAAAAAAATAATAATAATAATAATAAGTTTTCATTGTGTATTCTGGCCTCACTCTGATATGGACTCAATATACCATGGATGTGTACGTCAGATCTGGGGCTTTAGAGGTCCCCTTGGGGATCAAAAGCATCAGTAGGTCCCTTGACAGTACTCTGTGACCTCTGGGCTGCTCCACTGCAATAAACTAGGAGGGGAAGTGCCCAAGTACTGGGTCGTCGGGAAGGGCAAGGAAGAATAATGACAGTGATGACCTCGTTTATGTTTTCAAACGCAACAGCTACATCTTTTTTTTTCCTCCCTGGATAGTTTCACCTGTTCCCAAATCTATTTCTCCAGGCGATCTCTCCTAGGTGCCAGCCCCATTTGTTTCCCATTAGCCAGCATTTCGAGCATGTCCAAAATTGAACTCACTTGCTACCTCCCCTCACTTCCTCACACCCGCTTATGCTTCTCCTCCTACCCTCTGCCCCCCCGGAGCCCTCCTCTCCTCCCTTGCATTTCCTCTGACAAGTGCATCTTTATCCAACAGCTGGCCCAACTAAGAACCCCAAAGTCACCCTTAACTTCTCCCTCCTATCAGCCCCACACGGGGTTTCACCAGTGCCCCCTCCTAAGTCTCTCTTGTGGCTTTTATCATCCCTCACTAGATTACCTAACAGTAACAGCTTTACCACTGATGACAGATAACCACAACTTGGAAATACTTTCCAACTGAGGTTGCTTTATCTTCTAGCTGGTCCCTCTTGCTCCTCATTTCCTGGCTGCTCTTACAGCCCAAAGTGGGAGGTTAATGGCAACCTCTGGAAGCAGGACTGGATGACCGAGGGGAAGCCCTGGTGAGCTCGGAACACAAGGAGAAATGTGGAGAGAAGTAGTGGTGAAGGTAGGTTAGAAAGCAGGAGGCAGCGGAGACATGTCTGGTACAGCTTCTCCCCACTGGAGCCTAAAATCCCAGAGAAAGCTGAGGACCTAAGCGGGTTGATGACAAAGCCAAAAATCAAGGGACTTTGATACTTTGGAGCTCCAGAGGATGTTATCTCACATGATGTCCTCCTGCCTCAAACCCCTGCTCATGACAACAGGAGGTGGTGTCCCCATGGGAAGTAACCGTATCGTATCAATCAGTAAATCTGGTGCCACAGTGGCTAAATAAAGGCAGGGTCTAGGTCTCGAGTTTAGCTATCCAGATCCTCCCCAGCTTTTATGTGGTGTGATGTCCTGGGGTGTACCGTGGAGGACTGTGGAAGGAAGGGGGCCATCAGACCTCATGGGGGCGCTATACAGCCCCAGCAGCAGCCTAGCCATGTAAGCAAAACAGAGAATGGACCACAAGTCATAGCAGCCACACACACTTCAGCAACAGACGCCACCAGGTGACCAAGGCAGAGCCAGAACAATGCCAGACCCAAGTCAGCACCAGCAAGGACTGTCACCCCAACCTTTGATACACACACACACACACACAATCTCAAGGACTCGGGGTCTCCACTTACACAGACCCCATCTTAGCGTAGAAGAATGAATTAACTTTCACGTGATTGGAGCAGAACAAATGTACCACTCTCAGGTAAAGACAGGTTCCTTGTTCTCCAATAGACTACGGAGGAGGTCTTAAAGAGAAAGTAGGCTCAATTTAGAAAAAAAAAAATTTTGTACATATAAGTGTGGTGAAGATAAATCTGCCTTCTTACCCAGCTCCCTCCAACGTGAACAAGATGGCCAGAGTCTTCTTTCTAAAAGATAAATCTGAGCCTTCGGATTTGCTCACAAACCCTTGTTGGTATTCTGAAACTAAGAAACGCAAATCTTGTGCAGACAGAAAACACCCTTCACAAACTGGCCCAATTCTCCATTTTAAACCTCATTTCCGCCTCTTTTCTTCAGGGTACACCACACTCCAGCCAATCAACCTATCGCTCCCCCAAGAAGACAAACCCCTTTCTCAGCCTCCGACTACTACAGAGTTTGCTCTCCGGGAGTCTACAAGTGTGTGTGCATCCTGACTCCCCCAAGTGGTAACTCAACTTACGAGACTTTGGGCAGGACATGTAACCTTTCTGAGACTGAGTTTCCTTATGGGCAAAATGAGGACCACATTTTAGATCTTACAGGACTAACTTGCTGACATGCAGTGCCTGGCACTAAGAAAGCACTTGGCAAAATATGAATTCCCTTCTCTCTCAGCTGTATCTCTTTGTCTTGACTTCTTTCATCTCCAGTCCCTTCTCTACCTACAAGTTCCTACTGAATGTTCATGACTGATGTCACAAAACGTCAATTCCTCTGAGAATCCTTCCCAGATCCTTCTGGCATCCCCCCCTTTCCTCTGGGCTTCGGTAAGCCCATGCACGCTTTTCTCACATCACCTTAGAGCTGTTCATGCATGTGTCCCCCTTTCCTGCAGGACTTGTCCTTTTGTACCTATGATCCTAGCACAGCACTGGGCACACACAAATCCCTCAATAATGTTTGCTGAATAAATGATCATCGATAAAGAAAGATGAGATATAATGAACCTAATAAATTTGCTTCAAACAGCCACACATGACAACCGATTTCATAACTATTTAATCACATCCAGCAGACATTCAGAGAAAAGATTTTAAAAGACCCCTAAAGCTACCAACCCCCTAGAGGAGCAGTAAGAACACATATTGCAGGTCGGCATATTCACCAAAGGGTCTTACCTCTTACCTACAGTGACCAGAAAATGCCAGAAAGACAACATAATGAACAGATCTTGGCTACTTAAATGTTCAGGGTTTTATTGCTATCTATCGTCGCTTTATATGCATTTTCATTTTTTCAATTGTCTGGTTTTTATAATGGGTTTGCTGCTGCAAAAAGAACAAATGTAACCCAATATGAGAACACAAGCTCACTTAAAACTCTAGTTCTTAAGCTTCTGCAAGTTAGAAACAAGTTTACGGTTCTAACAGTGGCAATTGCTGGGGGATGCTATTACAGGACCACTTCCGCTTTCTACATTTCTATATTGTTTGAATCATTTACGATAAACACATATAGCTATATAGCCAACAAAAATCTGCTCATTCCATTTTTAAATTGTTTGAGTCACAAACATATAGCCATATCATCAATAATAAAGACACTATCCACTTTCAAAACAATATCTACGTCTTTATAATATTACTTATATACCCAGAGAAAGTAAATGACCTTGGTCAAATCAGTAATGTTCAAAAGAAGATTAAAAACCACTGTGGGTTTTCTGAAAGTGTATAGGAGAAAAATAATCTCTCAAAAAACAAACAAACAAACAAACAAACTTCTCCGGAGTTCTCCTATGACACAGTGGGTTAAGGATCTACTGTTGTCACTGAAGTGGCTTGGGTCACTGCTGTGGTATGGGTTCAATCCCTGGACTGGGGCACTTTCATATGCCATGGGAGTAGCCAAAAATAAATTTAAAAAAAAAACCTTGCTCTGCAATATATTTTATAATTTTGATAGTACTTCATAGTTTTAAATTATTACATATGTTGTTATTTTTCAGTTTTAGATTAAAAGAATTAAAACCAACCCTTTCCGTGGAGGGGTGGGAGGTGCCCTATTTGCTACGGTCTCCTCTCCAGAGGAAAAGTCACATGTCTGACCCTGCAAGTCAGAGGATGAGTGGATAAAGAAACAGCATACCGTGAACATGGCCAAAAAAGAAAGAAATGGACACCTTCCAAATGTTCCTGGCTTGGCGACTTATACACCTGGGGCTAGTAATCACAAGAACATGGCAGCCTGGAGTGGCAGTGCCCCTGGGACCACAGCATCTCTAAGGCCAAAAGGAGAGTTCCTGCAGCAGCTCAGCAGTAACAAACCCGACTAGTATCCACAAGGATGCAGGTTCGATCCCTAGCCCCACTCAGTGGGTTAAGGATCCAGTGTTGTTGTGAGCTGTGGTGTAGGCTGCAGATGCAGCTCAGATCCCCTGTTGCTCTGGCTGTAGCATAGGCCTGCAGGTGTAACTGTGACTCAGCCTCTAGTCTGGGAACTTCCACATGCCACATGTGTGGCCCTTAAAAAGCAAAAAAAAAAAAAAAAAAAAAAAAAAGCCAGAGGGAGCTCCCCACTCAGGCCTTGTAGTCTGGGCTTCCTAGTCCCCTGGACTATGAATAATGCTATTGATTAGCCCTGGGCAGCCCAGAGAATATTCCTCCCCCAGCATCCCCATGGGTTGCTATGGCCACCCATGCCAATCGGAAGGGAGATCCAGATGTCTCTGGATGTGGATATGGATGAAAACCATGGACAGCAATTCTCTAGTCCCGGTGCATTTCCAAAGCAATAACAAAGTCTGTGCTCCTGTTAATCTTGCTATGATTCATTACCTCCTCCTCTTTCTCCCTTTTCCCCTTTCTTCTGTAATTGCTTGGAGAATGGAAATGAAAATACATGTTAAATATCTGATACACTGACAAAACTGAGTTTTATGTGCCTAAATTTCACTCCCAAGGGTTTAACTTCACCTAAACTGACAACTCCAACATTCACAGGAACTTCAATTCATGTTGCTTGTATGTGACTGGCCCTCCATAAGAGAAGATACCCCATCCCTGCACCCTGGAGGCACAGACAGATCTCTCTGAACCTGATTTGCTGCCACGTCCCTGGCAGTGAGGGAGAGAGAGATAAGAGAAGACAGACTGAAAACAACAGTTAGGTGAGCATAAAAAAGAAGAAAATACGGGAGTTCCCGTGGTGGCGCAGTGGTTAACGAATCCGACTAGGAACCATGAGGTTGCAGGTTCGATCCCTGCCCTTGTTCAGTGCGTTAACGATCCGGCGTTGCCGTGAGCTGTGGTGTAGGTTGCAGACGCGGCTCGGATCCCGCGTTGCTATGGCTCTGGCGTAGGCCGGTGGCTACAGCTCCGATTCAACCCCTAGCCTGGGAACCTCCATATGCTGCGGGAGCGGCCCAAGAAATAGCAACAATAACAACAACAACAACAACAAAAAAAAGACAAAAGACAAAAAAAAAAAAAAAAAAGAGGAAAATTCTTCATGCTTTTTGATACCATCCCCTCCCCTCCTCCTCCTCCTGGTATTCCCACTCTTGTGTATTTCTGGCCATTGAAATGTTACTTGTAAGGGACTTCTCTGCCCACTGCAGCTGGTCACTGACGTGCCAGCTGGGGGTGGGGGGCACTCACTGAAGAAAAGCCGAAGACCTTATATCCTGGACCCAGCTCCCTTGGTCTCTAGAAGAGAAGGCATTTCACTCTCCTGCTTCTGGGGCTGTTTTTATATAGTGGGATCATTTCTTGACCACAGCTCTACCTCATGGGTACCTTTAGCTCCAGAGAAGATTCTGCGTAAGTTAGAGAGCAGTTTTCCAACTACTTTATAGACTCCATCTTTTCACATGATGGTTACATGCTGAAGCTCATGCATTGTCGTTAAAACATATGTCAAATCTCCCAACTACTTCCTCCAGGTCTCCTTAAGAACAGAGACCTAAGACACTGAAGGCTTTCCCCCTACCTATTGATTCACTTCCTTTTCAACTCTGAGATTCAGAGGAACGGCCATGGGCATGTTCACTTCAGTACAAGTGACTTCACAGATTCATGAGGCATCTTAGTGTGGTTCAGCAGAAGGAGCCCCAGGCTATAAGATGGAACATCAGGATTCCGTCCTGTCTTGGGTGACACTGTGTGAACTCTGGCAAGATTCTCTCGTGCTTAGTTTGTTCTTCGTCCAAGAGGTGATCAGGCCATGTCTCCTCCTAACCCCAAGGTGAAGATCAAATGCAGTAATAACACAGATCAAAGTGTCTAGAAAAGCATGACTGTGTCTTGTCATTACTATAGGATTGCCAGATCTCACCAGGAAACCAGCCACCTAGTCTGTCCCCGGAACAAATCCTAGCGCACTGGATTTGTTCCAGCTCTGCAAAACTATGGAACTTGAATGTCCCTCCTGCTTTCTCTCCACTACTTTCCTCAGATAAAAGTACATGGGCAAAAAAAGAAAAGGATGTATTAAAATTATAAACCAGCCCACTGGGTACTTGATAATTAAGAAGAGGTCATACTGTTTTTATCATGGTGGTTATCGGTTGGTTATTTTATTCTTGCGGATTTTGCTGTGGTTGTTTGATATTTATGATAAAAAAAAAAAAAGAGTTCTAATTTTCCCAAAGGCTTAGAGAGGCACTGTATTTTGAAGTGTCAGTGACATGCAAGCATTTGCTGGATGACTTGTCCGAACAGAAGCCAACACACAAACTTTAAATTTGAAACTATGAATAAAGCAGAGTGTTAGCAAGCCTAAAATCCACACTAGGCTGAGTATCAGCATGTAAGACTCACCTCAGAATATATTCTTCTACTAAACATATTTTTTTTTCTTTTTTGGCCACCCCGCGGCATACAGAGTTCCCGAGCCAGTGATCAGATCCCAGCCACAGTCACAACCTATGCTGCAGCTGTGGCAATGCTGGATCCTTTAACTTTGGTATCCAACCTGCATCCTGATGTTGCAGAGATGCCACCAATCCTGTTGTGCCACAGTGGGAGCTCCCCAAACATATTTTAATAGACAAGAATTTAATTTAGAATACAGCTTAACTGCCTCCTATTGTGTGTGATTGGTGGGGGGGGTAACAACAATAGGAAAAATACATCCTGTCTGGCTTCCAAATTTCACCAAAAAGTGAGTCAAATTAAACTGTGCCAAGAGGGTCAGAAAACCTGTCATTTTAAGAATAGCTAAAAGAACTTGATATATTTGGTTGCTCTTCAAATCTCTGAAAGGTTATCATATAAAAATTGAACAGGGAAACTTCCATCGACCAAGGGATAAGTTCCCATAAATCACCAGGCATATTGAAATTTATGAAAATGGAAGCATAAGACACAGTGGCCTAAGCCATCATCCCTGGCTCACAGGAAAATGCAACAATTCCTCTCCATGTTTCATTACATTCTCACACAAGTTCCTGTCTTCCTCTTATAGCACCACTTCAGACGGGGGCAGATGTTATTACAGATAATGTTTGATCTATGGAATTGGCTCTCCCTCATCCCCAGTCCTGTTTACTCATTATCTTTAGAGAGAGAGATCTACCACCGGTCAGCCTAGAACCATTGTCACAACATGAGCTGTGCTGTGGTGTAGGTCGAAGATGTGGCTCGGATCCTGAATTGCTGTGGCTATGGTGTAGGCCAGCAGCTACAGCTCTGATTCGACCCCTAGCCTAGGAACTTCCATATGCTGCAGGTGAGGCTCTAAAAAGACAAAAAAAAAAAAAAAAAGGCATGTAATAGACGATGCACATAAACAATGGCTAGACCACTGTTCTGATTTTGCTGCTCAATATCTCAGTTTTTATCATATGGCAATTTACCAAAATGGGAATGAAAGAAAATACACGTCTAAGCAAAGAAATAATTAGTGCCTTTTAAGAGGGAACATCTTTTATGACACTGCCCCTTGTGTATATTAATAATCATCAGTTACACTTATCAAATTAACTAAGAATCATTGTTGCATTGATGGCTTTTATCAGAAGCATCAGGTTCACAATATTACAAAAGTGACAGAAAGAATCCTTTGAAATGTCGTCTCACGTTTTATATTTTAAGTGCTAGCTACGCAGCAGTAACTATTAACACATAATTCACTGAGCAAACCTCAAAGATGGAAGCCCTAATAGGAATAAATAACTGAAAATGACCAAATTATCATATATCCCAAATGGCATAGCTCAAGAGGCAAAAATCAGATAATGTAAAAGGATGAATTAATGCAGTTAATAAATAAAGAAGTTTTATAAATCAATTAAAAAAGTCAAATACACTAACAGGAATGTGGGAAAAGGAACAGAATGTTCACATACTCACAACAAAAATTATATACATGAAAATATTAAAAAGAAATGCATAGTAGTACATTAAGACCATTGTTTTAAATTGTCTTTTTTAGGAATACAAAAATACAATGCTTTTTAAAATTGTACCCCAAAAAATCAAATACCCGGGAATACACCTGACCAAGGAGGTAAAAGACTCACATGCCAAGAACTATAAAACATTAATCAAAGAAGTTAAGGAAGATGCAAAGAAATGGAAAGATATTCCATGCTCTTGGGTATGAAAAATCAATACTGCAAAAATGGCTACACTACCCAAAGCAATCTACAGATTCAATGCAATCCCTATCAAATCACCCAGGACATTTTTCACAGAACTAGAACAAACAATCCAAAAATTTATATGGAACCACAAAAGACCCAGAATTGCCAAAGCAATTCTGAGAAACAAAAACCAAGCAGGAGGCATAACTCTCCCAGACTTCAGGCAATGTTACAAAGCCACAGTCATCAAGATAGTGTGGTACTGGTACAAAAACAGACAGACAGACCAATGGAACAGAATAGAGAACCCAGAAATAAACCCAGACACCTATGGTCAATTAAGCTTTGACAAAGGAGGCAGGAACATAAAATGGGGAAAAGACAGTCTTTTCAGCAAGTCCTGCTGGGAAACCTAGACAGCTGTATGCAAATCAATGAAACTGGAACACACCCTCACACCATGCACAAAAATTAACTCAAAATGGCTGAAAGACTTAACTATAAGACAGGACACCATCAAACTCCTGGAAGAAAATATAGGCAAAACATTCTCTGACATAAACCTCATGAATATTTTCTCAGGTCAGTCTCCCAAAGCAACAGAAATAAAAGCAAAAATAAGCCTATGGGACCTCTCAAACTGACAAGCTTTTGCACAGCAAAGGAAACCAAAAAGCAAACAAAAAGACAACTTACAGAATGGGAGAAAATACTTTTAAATGATGCAACTGACAAGGGCTTAATCTCTAGAATATACAAGCACTTATACAACTCAACAGCAAAACCGCCAACAACCCAATGGAAAAACGGGCAAAAGACCTGAATAGACATTTCTCAAAGGAAGATAAACAGATGGCCAACAAGCACCTGAAACAATGCTCAGCATTCCTGGTTATTAGAGAAATGCAAATCCAAACTACCATGAGATACCACCTCACACCAGTCAGAATGGCCATCATTAATAAGTCCACAAACAGCAAATGCTAGAGGGGGTGTGGAGAAAAGGGAACCCTCCTGCACTGTTGGTGGGGATGTAAGCTGGTACAACCACTATGGAGAACAGTATGGAGGTGACTTAGACATCTATACATAGAACTACCATATGACCCAGCAATCCCACTCTTGGGCATATATCCGGACAAAACTTTCCTTAAAAAAGACAATACGCCCACATGTTTTTTGCAGCACTATTCACAATAGCCAAGACATGGAAACAACCCAAATGTCCATCGACAGATGATTGGATTCGGAAGTGTGGTATATATACACAATGAGATACTACTCAGCCATAAAAAAAGAACCAAATAATGCCATTTGCAGCAACATGGATGGAGCTAGAGACTCTCATACTAAGTGAAGTAAGTCAGAAAGAGAAAGACAAATACCATATGATATCACTTATATCTGGAATCTCATATATGGCACAAATGAACCTTTCCACAGAAAAGAAAATCATGGACATGGAGGATAGACTTGTGGTTGCCGAGGGGCAGGGGGAGGGAGTGGGGTGGATGGGGAGCTTGGGGTAAATAGATGCAGTGTGTTGCCTTTGGGATGGATTAGCAATGAGATCCTGCTGTGTAGCACTGGAAACTATGTCTAGTCACTTATGATGGTGCAAAAATAGAATGTGTCTAGTCACTTATGATGGTGCAAAAATAGAATGTGTACATGTATATATAGCTGGGTCACCATGCAGTACAGTAGAAAAAAAATTGTATTGGGGAAATAACAATTATTAAAAAAAAAGAAAAAGAAATAAATATGTACATTAAAAAAAGTTAAAAAAAATAAGGTTCTGAAAAATATATAAATAAATTGCCTTTTTTAAAAAATAATAAAAGCCAGAGATAGAAAGTGTAATGTGCTGACTGAAATGAAAATGGTTAAGAACTTTGTAAAGAAGGTTGGTAATTTGTATCAAGACCTTAAAGTATTGCACTGTTTTTATATAGGGATCTATACTAACAAAATCACTGAAAATACATTCAAAGACATATTTGAACCTCAGACCGCTTCTATTTCCACTCAAAGTGGATGGCCAGGTGCACAACCCTCCCCACTGGGAGAATTTCTCCTTATCACGGTCTTTCAGAGCCATTCTGAGCTGACTCATCCACAACCCAAGCTTTGGCTTTTCCCTTTTCCTTCACTGAGTTGTACGGGATTCCGCATACACCCAGCAGCATTAGCTAAGAAAGGGGTGCTGGGGTAACAGTGGTGGATGCCATGATGGTAAAGAGTAAAAATCGTGCGTCAGAGTTGCCACACCCTAGGCTGAAATGGCTGAACCTTTTTTTTTTTTTTTTGTCTTTTTTTTTTTTTTTTTTTGCCTCAGCATATGGAGGTTCCCAAGCTAAGGGTCTAATCGGATCTGTAGCCGCCAGCCTACGCCACAGCCACAGCAACGCCAGATCCAAGCCGCATCTGCGACCTACACCACAGCTCACAGCAACACTGGATCCTTAACCCACTGAGCAGGGCCAGGGATCAAACCCGAAACCTCATGGTTCCTAGTCAGATTCGTTAACCACCGAGTCACGGTGGGAACTCCTGAAATGGTTGGACCTTTACAGCACTGCCTCACCAAGTCACTGCATGTGGGCTACCTCAGGAAGGGCATAATCTGGAACAAGGCAGCTCTCTGCAGCTGTAGTAGACGCTGAAGGAGCTGAGAGCTAGAGGGTGTCTGTAGACCAACTCTTTGCAGCTGGGCAGCAACCCCTTCTGTGAAGGGGAATCTGATTGATGTACCTTCATGGCTAGCAAAATCCCAAATGTCCTTCAATAGGTGAAGAAACTATATGTGGTATATGAATACAGTGGAAAACTTTTCAACAGCAAATAAGCAATTGCTAATACTTAGATAAACATGGATGAACCTCCACTTCACAATGGAAAACTCTGGCAGACAACACCATCACCAAAAGAATAAGGTTAAAAAAAGTATCAATTCATATTCATTCATAAAGTAAAGAAAAATCAAGTCAAAGTATTAATTCATATTAATTTATATATATAGAGAGAGAGTAAATGGGGCAATATATTCATATATAGTGAATCTAGGTAAAAGACATACAGAAGTTCTTTGCACTACTCTTGCAATTTTACTAAGGTTTGAAAGAAAAACAAAATTTGAAATTTTTTAAAAGTCAGGTTGTTAGGGGAGTTCCCATTGTGTCTCAGCAGAAACGAATCTGACTAGCATCCATGAGGACACAGGTTTGATCCCTGGCCTTGCTCAGAAGGTTAGGGAATCTGGTGTTGCCGTGAGCTATGGTGTAGGTCACAGACGTGGCTTGGGTCCGGCATTGCTGTGACTGTGGGGTAGGCCAGCAGCTACAGCTCTGATTCAACCTCTAGCCAGGGAACCTCCATATGCAATGAGTATGGTACTAAAAAGACAAAAAAAAAAAAAAAAAAAAAAAAGTCAGGTTGCTAGAAGGCAAATTCATGGTCTCCAAGCACTTGAGAATCTGCTGTAAAAGTTTGGTTACGCTATCACATATCCACTGACATGGAACAAGTTCATTAGGTCAAAAAAAAGCAGGATTTAAAGCAATAGGTGGAATGCAGCTAACCATTTACAATGAAAGAAAAAGAAATATATGTAACACCTATTTATTTATAATATGTATGTTTGTAAGTTGATAAAAAGGTATATTGAAAAAATACACTAAATGAAGAAAGCGTAAAAGCAAATCATCAGTAATTTTACTCCCTAGAGAAACACCCATGGGCTCGAAGAGCACATATAGGGATACTCACTACAACACTGCTTTAGAAGCCAAAAAAAAAAAAAGACAACAATCTAAATATATATCCAAAAAAGGATAGTTAAATATACTACAGCAAACCTTGAATAAGCAGTTTAAAAGAATGAGTTCTATGTGTACCAACATTTATAAGAAAGGCAACAAAAACCAAGCTGGAGAATAAATACAAAATTTGTAACATTAATGAAGAAGTATTACTAAAACTAAGTGGAAGAACAGACTTGTGGTTGCCAAGGGGAGTGGGGGAGGTGGGATGGACTGCGAGTCTGGGGCTAATAGATGCAAACTATTGCATTTGGAGTGGACAAGCAACGAGATCCTGCTGTAAAGCACAGGGAACTGTATCTAGTCACCTGTGATGGAACATGACGGAGGATAATGTGAGAAAAAGAATATATATGTATGACTGGGTCACTTTTCCGTACAGTAGAAATTGAAAGAACACTGTAAATCAACAATAATGGAAAAAATAAAAATCATATTAAAAAAATAAGTGGAAGGAAACAAACCAAAATGCTGACAGTAGTTATCCCTTAGTAATTATTACCTTCTTATGCATACATTTAATGCACTTTTCAAATTAGTCATAATAAAAATATACATTTTAAAGACAAAATATAAAGAGTCCTACATATGCTAAAGATTTGAAAAATACTCAGGGTCAACTGGACACTTTTCTGCTTTAAAACAAATATGCTGAAGCATCGCAGTGTGAAAAAGAAGGCTACATGTTATGCACTTATTTATAAATTTAAAAAAAAAAGGTACAGCAAATTTTCAGAAACACCTATGTAAATAAAAGGACTTAGAGCACATTTGGTGGACATGCCTGGACTCTTAAATACCAAAGGAGCAGGATTAGGAAGGGAGCTTAAAATGTTGCCTGAATGTGAACTGTTAATGATGGTTTTGCTGGGCCTCTTTCCCCAAAAAAGACTTTCAATATTAAAAATACATTTTCACCTCATTTGCTGATAGCTGAAAGCTTATAGCTGTCAGACATTTAAAAGAAAATGAGAGTCTCAAATCTCCACAATCAGCATGGCTAAGAATATCAAACTTCAGTACTGGAAAAGAAAATTTGCACATGTGCATTAGCTAGGGCTTTTTATTTGTGCTGCTTCTCCAAAAATCCTCATAAAGCTAAACCTCTCTCAAATTTTCCAGAGAATTTGGAATTTTAGTTTCAAAATTGGAGAATTTAGCTTATGCCACACTTTACGTCTCTTTGATAAATTAATAACAAATAATTCAATCTGTACCTTATACATTTGTTATTATTTTCATTGTGAAAATACAAGCTAAATGCCATGACTTTTGTTGACCACTTATGTACATTATGTACCCCTTAAGAAAAAGTTTAATTTTTGCCCATGTAAATAATCACATAAATCATATAAATATAGAAAATATATATATATAATTTTGTTTATCATGGGAAATTAGGGAAATTTGTCAAGTCCAACATCATCCAAAATTTGTCAAGTCCAACATCATCCAAAAACAACCATTGATAAACAACCATTGATGTCTTTCAACCCATTCTATTTTCTTCTTTTTTTCTTTCTTTTCTTTTTTCTTTTCTTTCCTTCTTTTTTTTTTTTTTTTTAACAGGTGTACCTGCAGCATATGAAGTTCTCAGGCCAGGGGTCAAATCAGAGCTGCAGCTGCTGACCTATACCACAGTCACAGCAACTCAGGATCCAAGTTGCATTTGCAATTTATGCCGTCCCTTTCAGTAATGCCGCATTCTTAATCCACTGAGCAAGGCCAGGGATTGAACCTACATCCTCACAGACACCATGTAGGTTCTTAACCCGCTGAGCCACAACTCCTCATTTTATTTTCTAAAGGCAGTTTAATATAGTTGAGCTCACGCTGCATATGCAATGTTATTCTGGTTATTTTTCAAGTTCCATGATAAACTAAATATGATTCCATGTTACTTAAAATGTGGTAAACATTTATAAAAGGCTGTACAGCACTGCACAGAGAGGATATGCGACAGTTTACTTAAATGTATTTGCCTATTTTTAAAACATTATTCCTCCTAACATTTTGGCACATAAAACTTTTAACTGGAATTTTGAGTTAGTCCATTGGTTGAGATTTTCAAAACTGGATAAAAGATATTAATCGTTTGGGTTTTTAAAATTTGTTTTTAGATTTCCTTTAAGGATCTTTGCTCCGCATTTGCCAAGGCTGACACAAGGCTACATCTAACAGGTGTGATAATCAGCTACTGAAATGACACTCACACCACAATTCCAGCCACTGAATAACCGCATTTGTGATGCTATAACCAGAAATTATAAATGGTTGAATATTCCTACCCTCTGGGAGCTTACACTCTTGGGGAGCTTCTTTCACCTGGGCAGTGTATGATGTTCATGCCTCTGTGCTTGGGCATAAGAATAGCTAACATCCATTCGGTGCTTAATGTTAAGCCAGGTGTTGTACTAAGATTCTGCATGTATCTTCTCATTTAATTCTCACGATGACCCCAAGATTTATTCCCATTTTACAGATGAGAAAATAGGCTTAAAGAGGCATGATGGTCATCCCCAATCCACCAGGGCAAGTGCCCCAAGCTGGAGGCCCAGGAGTAGGAAAGGACTCTTATTCATACACACACACACTGCTGCCTACTCTCTGATGGGAAAGCTTTACACGTGGCAAAGCTAGCCAGGTCATGTGAGTCCAAAACCCAGGACTCTGAAATGGCGATCTGCTCTACTGAGCCACCTCTGGACCACATGGGAGGGAAGAAATAGATGGGTTGGAACCTGGGTAAACAATAAGTACGTCCAGAAAATAAATTTCCAAAAATCATCAAGTCTATGCAGTTCTCCCCCTCAATTTCATAATGTTCCTATCTGCTGCCCTTACCACTTCCATCCTCACTTCTAATATTTATATCAACAGCCTAAGAGACACCAGGTGCTACAAGAAGGAAAGAAGGGAGGGGGAAAAAAAAGGAGGGAGGAAGAAATCCGTTAAATATTTATCAACCACCTTATTTTAGAATGTGTCGTGCTGGTATGTTTTATACACACACACCATACACACACACACACACACCCCACTCCCTGGTCTTAAGGACACTGCCATTTAGTTAAAGAGATAAATTAGTTACTCATAAAACAAGATTAAATAAGTGAAAGTTATGTCAAAGTGCTAAAATAAGCTTATGAAAATGACAACTATCAACATACATTTTTTCAGATTATTAGACATTTGAGACAGTTGCTCCTGAATGTTAGACCATACATCCTGATTTGGACCTATTAGAAAATATTTACTAGAGCATTCAGAGGGAAGAACAGTCCAAAATATGGGAGGAGCAGGTGGGAAGAGACTGGCAGAAATGAGGCAGACGTCTCTTGCTGGGTGGTACTGAGAAAGCTTGGGGCCCTTAGAATCTCTCCATCACCACCACTGCCAAGGGATATGGACACTTCTACTGTGCCTTCTACTCACACACGGGAGACCAAGGATGCCCCATCGGATCTGTTTGCTCAGCATGTCACTCAGTGGGTTCACCTCCCCTGTGGGTGGCGTCATTGCTTTGAAGAACAACATGCAGTCGCCCTTCTCTTGGCTGCACCTGCAATTTGGGGAGTAAGGCTCGCAGCATCGCGGAGAGGTGGGTGATCCTGATGGTTGACTGTCGGTCCTGACCCCAGCCTCCTGGCATTCAAGTCCCATTAATGAACCTTATGAACTAACATATCCTTAGGCAAGTTGCTCAGTACCACTGTGCTCCAATTTCTGCATCTAAAAATGTGAGTAAGGAGTTCCCTGATGGCTCAGCAGGTTAAGGACCTGGTGTTCTTACTGCAGTGGCGCAAGTCATTGCTGTGGCGCAGGTTTGACCCCTGGCCCTGGAAATTCTGCATGTCGTGGGTGTGGCCAAAAATAAAGTGAGTGATCATTATATCTACCTCACAGAGTTATTGTGAAAATTACATGAATTCTTCCAAGTAAGGAACTTAGGTACATGGAGCTATTTTCACTAACAAACTTGGGCTTGCTTTGCTGTCTATTTGTAGAGCCTAAGCACACAAGTCCAGACTCAAGGGAAATAGGAAGCTCCTCTTTCAAGGTCAAGATAAGGCCACATTGTTCTCTATAGCCAGGGGATGAGGTGCACCCAGATTTAATAAATTGGCCTTTGTTTCTCATTCTACTGGATATTCTTCTACACACAGTCCACTGGTGAGAACTTCAGAGGAGGAAAAGAACACAATCCCCCAACAGAAGGGTTACAGGATTGCATCCACTTATTTGTCAGATTTTAAAGAGCCACAAAACTACAGAAAATAAAGCCTGTGCCTTAAGCAATGGTGATTTACTGTATTTTTCTTGGGCTGGAACCATGAGATAATAAAAATTGTATTTTAACAGTTCTAACCTGGCAGTCATACACAACTTTCTGTGGAAAGTCTCTATATCCATTCAAAGAGGAGTTGAACTATGTCTAGTCACTTATGATGGAGCAGGATAATGAGCAAAAATAGAATGTGTACATGTATGTGTAACTGGGTCACCATGCCGTACAGTAGGAAAAAAATGTATTGGGGAAATAAGTATTAATAATAATTATAATAATTACTATTATTATTATTATGCAAAGTATTAAAAAAAAGAAGAAAATCCAGCACTTACGATTTTTTTTCACATTTTCTACCCAGATACTTTTTAGCCGGATTTTTAAGGACTCTGTATATAGTACTGAATTTCGACAATGCAAGAACTCTGAAATCCCAGTATCTGACCTATAGTAAGCGTTCCATAATGCTGACTGAATAAATACAAAACAGCATTTACTATAACCAAAAGGATACTGTGAGAAAGTTGAGTTTGATGGCATGAGTTTTAAAAAGCAAAGAAAAAAGAAACAGTGAGGGATTATCTGCCCAGCTCATTTCCAGGGCAGTAAGCAGCAAGGGCTCCCAGGAACAGAAGGACACTGGAGCTCTCTGAAGGCAGGTGGTGCCAGAGGGGAGGGGGCGCTCCAGCCTCAGGGTCCATCTAGAAAAAGGTCTGGGGGGAGGAGTGGACCTCGGCAGCCTCCCAGGAAAGAAAGGTCTGCTTCGCTGTACAGAAGCATCTCTCAGGAACCAAAATAGGTCAGTGTAAATTCTCAAGTTGTTGACCTTGAAAACCAGCAAGTAGACAAAAAGAAACTCAAGTTCACCCTTTCTTCCAACAAGGCTAAGAATCTTGGGAGTGTGTTTCTGGGAAGATTTGGTCAACTTGAAACCACAGTTAGAAACTTTTTGAGCAAATTATACTGTGAAAAAAAAAACATAAATAACCACATGATTTTGATGGCATCTAAATCAGTCACAATACAAGAAGAGGAAATGGATTAGCTGCTCTGGGGTATGAAACTACTGATTTTAACTCATTTACAGCCTCATCCCTGTCTACTGTATACAAATCTTTCTACCGACTCCTCTGGCTAGAACACACTTTTGGGAACACCTTCGCACTCTCAAAACTGTTGTGGGTTTCACAAAGCCATTGAAATCAAGAGACTCCCACTTTCAAAGGTCCTTCAATCAAAGTAAGAAGCATCACAGTGAAATCAAGAATAGCCTGAAGGGCCATCAAAACAGGATCCCAACAGAAAACCATGAACCAAGTATGATTAGAGCTTGATAAACAAAAAACAACCTAAAGTGGAAAAAACTGAAGCACCCAAATGAAACACCCCAAAATGTTAAAGCAGATGTTAAATGTCTTTGGGTAATACACATTTAAATAATTTTGGTTCCAGAGTCATCCAGTTTTTTTAAGGAGCATTTATCTGGTTTTTTTTGAAAAACATTTAACTAATTAAATATTGAGGTCCAAGTTGTTTTCAAACTAGGAAACAAAAAAATAGGCTCTAGGGACTTCAGTGGGGTGTGGTTTGTTATTTAGACCTCACTGGAAATAGTTTCCTTCATATCTTGAAAGCCTTTTATTATCACTCAGGAAATTTTTTTTTTAATTTGGAAGGGATCTTAAAGATTGTCTGATAAAAACTACCTCTTTGTACAGCTGAGGAAATAGTGAATTTCCTAACAAATAACCAGTCAGGGGCAGACCTAGAACTCTGACCTACAATTCCTGCCTTCTAATCAATGTTCTCACCAACACGGAGCCTACTTCACCAAAGAAAGGGCCTCTTCTCCCTTCTAGAGAGCAAGAACAAAGCACTGCAAAAAGTAATCTCACTCCACACCTGGGTATAAGCTCAAGAGAAATGAAAACATGTATCTACATAAAAACTTGCATAGGACTGCTCACAGCAGCATTATTCATAATAGCCAAAAAGGGGAAACACTCAAATAACCCTCAAGTGATGAATGGATAAACAATGTGGTATATCCATGAAATAGAATATTATTCAGTCATAAAAAGGAATGAAGTATGGATACCAGCTATATACATACATGGATAAGCCTTGAAACCATTATGCTAAGTGAAAGTTGGTCACAACAGACTACACATTACATGATTCCACTTATATAAAAGGTTGAGAAGGGCAAATCCATAGCGACAGAAAGAGAATTAGTAGCTGCATAGGCCTGGGGGGCCAGGGAGTGGGAAACTGGAGGGAATTTAATTGTTTTAAAATTCACTGTGGAAATTCCCTTCGTGGCTCAGTGGTTAACGAACTCAACCAGGAACCAAGAGAGGAGGTTTGATCCTGGCCTCGCTCAGTAGGTTAAGATTCCAGCATTGCCATGAGCTGTGGTGTAGGCTGCAGACAAGGCTCAGGTCCTGCATTGCTGTGGCTGTAGTATAGGCTGGCAGCTGTAGCTCCAATTCGACCCCTAGCCTGGGAACTTTCACATGCTGCAGGAGTGGCCCTAAAAAAAGAAGCAAAAATAAATAAATAAAGTAAAATAAACTAAAATTCACTGGGGTGATGAGTGCAGCTGAAAACAAAACTAAAAATTTACCAGCATGCACTGCATTTCTGTTCCAAGTAGAAAACGATACTGACATACTGACGATGTTGCATTGAAGGAAAGGCAATTGTTTACATAGATTATGATTTGAATCAGAGCATTTATACCTTTTCCATATTTGCTGCCCTGCCATTGGTCATGTTACCCACGCTCTGGAATTCCCATCTCTATCAATTAATACAGTAAATTCTCCAGTGCCATTTCAACTGATGAAATGGCCCAAGTTAAATAGTTGTGGTACCTCATGTGGTGGAAAAAGCCAGGCTCAGACAAGAGAGTCTGCTTTCTGGGGTTTTTGTTGTTGTTGTTGTTGTTGTTGCTTTGTCTTTTGTCCTTTTAGGGCTGCACCTGCAGCATAAGGAAGTTCCCAGGCCAGGGGTCGAATTGGAGCTGTTGCCCCAGCCTACGCCACAGCCACAGCAACACCAGATCCGAGCTTCGTCTGCAACCTACACCACAGCTCACAGCAACGCCAGATCCTTAACCCACTGAGCGAGGGCAGGGATCAAAGCCTCAACTTCATGGTTCCTAATCGGATTCATTTCCGCGGTACCACACAGGAACTACGAGAGCCTGCTTTAAAGAAGAATACATTATTAAGACATAAGAAATGAACTTGCTTCCAATGGTTTAACCAAGTAGTTAGGTGTATGATGGTTCTCACTCACAAGCCAGCTGGGGGGATATTGCAACTGGACTGGATGTGCAGCTTCCTGACCTCACATCACAACCAAAACAGACTCTTAACTGTTCATCCCACTTTTCATTTACAGAAGTCCACAAACTCTCTGGGAAACGGATACCACCCTGTGATCAGTAGGTCAATCACCGCCCAGAAACAAAAGAGCATGCAAGAAGTAACATGCCAAACCTTATCTGGTTGCAAATCAAGGAGGAGACCTCGAAATCAAGTACATCCAATACTCAGTAGTCGAGTATTATTTTTTTTCTCCCCTGTTCAATGACAGGAAACTGCTCATTGTATTTAGAGCTCAAAGGCAAATGAGAGCTTTATTCTGGCTACAAGCCTCAAATCATTCCAGAGAACCTTAAATGCTCTGAGGCTCTCGCCAACATTAACACAAACACAAGCACATAAGTCAACTCCCAGCTCTCATCTCACCAACACCTCTGCAGCAGGGATTCTGCTTTCCAGCAGGAGTTTTTAAACAGGAGGGTGGGGATGCAAACAAGCCACAGGCACCCTGTTGCCACCACTGACCTACAGTTACCTGAGCCTCTCTCCAGGCAAAGCCTGTAACTGTTACCTATGGGACTCTCTTCAAAGACTTAGGACAATGGCAAGCATGTAGAAGATTCAGTTCCCCACCTTTTGGGGAGGAAAACACAGGCTTCTTTTTCCTAAAATAATGAATAAAAAGTAGATATTCTATTTCTTTAAGTCTATAGTTCAGCCTTGGCACTGACCCTGTGTTATACGGAAACCTGTTTTGATGCGTGAAATCAAAACAAATTGGTTTGATACAATTTTGCTTGTCAATTATACCTAGTAAAGCTGAAAAATTTGTCTGTTTTTATGAATAACCAATTTATTTTTCCTTTATTAAAGAAAAACTATTAGACTCTTTGTGATATAAAAAAAAAAAAGAGTTATTTTCCTCTGGCAGGTAATCAATCACTATAACCAATTCATGCCCACTGGATAGAGTTCGAAGGACTCTCATTGATAGTTTCCACTGGTTTGAAGACATCCAAACAGCCTTTTTTTTCCATAAGCAGCTCAATAGCCAGAGTGAGGCCAGCTACTTTGCTGGCCAAACCTGTCATAATAAATGTAATATAATGCTGACAAATTATTGTTGGGAAAAATTATAATCCTATTATCAAATCTTCCATTTCACTCTGCCTAGTGAGATAACATCTTGCAAAATCCCAGAAAAAAGATGACTTAATTACAAAATCTCCACATCAACACAATGTATATACTCTTACTTACATGGTATTGAGAGTCTGTGAGAACTAATATGCTTTTAAGTCTAGACTGAACTAAGTAAAGGTACAATAAGATTTTTTTAAAATTTTTATTTCTTCCAAAGATATAAATTTACCCAGTAATAATTACAGTCCTTTTTTTTTGGCTTTTTAGGGTCACACCGACAGCATATGGAGGTTCCCAGGCTAAGGGTCAAATCAGAGCTACAGCTGCTGGCCTACACCACAGCCACAGCAACGCGGGGTTGTCTGCGGGTGTCTGTGACCTAGACCACAGCTCAGGGCAACACGGGATCCTTAACCCACTGATCGAGGCCAGGGATCAAACCCCGAAACACTATGGTTCCTAGTCGGATTCATTTCCACTGCACTACAACGGGAAACCCCTAGTCCTTTCATTTTAATATCATATAATCACTTGTTTACAATGATAAAACTGCATCTTCTTTTTTTATTTTTTTGTCTTTTTTGCCTTTTCTAGAGCTATTTCCAGTGGCATATGGAGGTTCCAAGGCTAGAGGTCTAATCAGAGCTGCAGCCACCGGCCTACACCAGAGCCACAGCAATGCAGGATCTGAGCCGCGTCTGCGACCTACATCACAGCTCACAGCAACACTGGATTCCTAATCCACTGAGCCAGGCCAGGGATCGAGCCCACGACCTCATGGTTCCTAGTTGGATTTGTTAACCTGAGCCACGACAGGAACTCCTGCATCTTCTGAACCACAGAAAAAATTAAGAATGGATGGGTCACCTCAAAGTACTGTCCAAATGCTCCTTAACTATCGTTCAGTTATAGTTTCTTTTCTCTACGATCCATCATTTAAAATAGGTAGCAAATGGAGTTCCTGTCATGGCGCAGTGGTTAATGAATCCAACTAGGAACCAAGAGGTTGCAGGTTCGATCCTTGGCCTTGCTCAGTGGGTTAACGATCCGGCATTGCCCTGAGCTGTGGTGTAGGCTGCAGACTCGGCTTGGATCCCGCGTTCCTGTGGCTCTGGAGTAGGCTGGCGGCTACAGCTCCGATTGGACCCCCTAGCCTGGGAACCTCCATATGCCTCGGGAGCAGCCCAAGAAATGGCAAAAAGACAAAAAAAAATAAAAATTAAAAATAAAATAAATAAAATAGGTAGCAAATGAATGGCATTTCAATCGCTGCATAGCTATTTTAGCAACTACTTTAATCAAAACTTAGTACTAGGAGTTCACTTGTGGCACAATAGGTTAAAGATCCAGCATTGTCACTACAGCGGCTTAGGCTGCTGTGGAGTGGGTTTGATCCTGGACCAGGGAACTTTCACATGCCGTGGACATGACCAAAAAGAAAAAATAAAAATAAAAACACAGTACTAAATCCAGTACCCAGAATACAAATGCAGGACAGAAAAGCAAATAAATAATTCAATGTATTGCAGAGAAAAAAATCAAGCCCTAAAAACAAAGCTGACAAATTAGGTAACAACTCCCTCTATAAAGAGGAATAAATATTAAAGGCTAAGTGTGCCACCTTTTATCCTCTAACAAAGCAAAACTAAATGAAGGAAAAGTTTTCCTTTTGAAAACAGACTTTCCACTGAATATATACAGTAGTTTGCCAACTGGATCACCAATGCAAAGTCATTTGCTAAAAACCATAGTGGTAACCAAATTATCTAATTCCACATACAGATGAACCCATGTCCAACTGATATGTATGGATACTTTTCTTCTTAGAGGCCACCAATTCTGTCACAGCTTAATAAGTCACAGAAGACAAAACCTTGCTCAAAACAGCAGATGACGGGAAGGCCGAGATTTCCTTTTGACCTAGCACAAGTCTGTTATAATAGCCAAAACTGTGCTGGGCACTGTTGGTCTATCAAGATAAGAAACTCTTGGAGTTCCCGTCGTGGTGCAGTGGTTAACGAATCCGACTAGGAACCATGAGGATGCGGGTTCGGTCCCTGCCCTTGCTCAGTGGGTTAACGATCCGGCGTTGCCGTGAGCTGTGGTGTAGGTTGCAGACGCGGCTCGGATCCCGCGTTGCTGTGGCTCTGGGGTAGGCCGGTGGCTACAGCTCCGATTCGACCCCTAGCCTGGGAACCTCCATATGCCATGGGAGCGGCCCAAGAAATAGCAACAACAACAACAACAACAACAACAAAAAAAAAAAAAAAAAAAAAAAAAGAGAAACTCTTTTTCTCAGCCCTCAAGGACGTTACAACCCTACAGCAAAATGAAGGCAAGAAAACAAGTAAATAAATACACATCAGGGTAAAATTATGTGTCAAGAGGTAGTTGCTTTTCAAAAAAGGAGAGCAGTATGTGTGTATGTCTGTGAGAAAGTCCTTTGGGCATCAAACATCTACATCATATTGCCCAGGAAGCACATTCTGTGTTCAAGAAGTTGCGAATTCTTGAAGAAGGAAGAAAAAAGTGGGGCGTTTCCGCTGTGGTGCAACAGGATCAGCGGCATCTTGGCAGCACTGGGACACAGGTTTGATCCCCAGCCCAGCACAGTGGGTTAAGTATCTGGCGATGTCACAGCTGTGGCATAGGTCATAACTGCGGCTTGCATCTGATCTCTGGCCTGGGAACCCCATGTGCCATGGGGCAGCCAAAAAAAAAAAAAGGAGTGAACCCTTGACTCTGAGGGTGCCAAAGAGCAACTTTGTGGTCCAAATAGAATGAGGACTGAGGGTGCTATAGACTAAATGTTTGCGTTTTCCCAAAGTTCATATTAAGTCCTAAGCCCAACGAGAAGGGGTTAGGAGGCTTGGCTTTTGGAAGGTGATTAGGTGATGAGGGTGGAGTCCTCATGAATAAGGTTAGCATTCTTATAGAAGATCCCAGAGAGATCCCTCACTCTTTCCACCATGTGAGGACACAGAACAATGGCCTTCTATGAACCAGAAAAAGGCGATCACCAGACACCCAATCTCCTGGGGCCTTGATCTTAGACTTTCTAGCCTCCAAAACTGTAAGAAATGACTTTTTTTTTTTTTTTTTTGTCTTTTGGAGAGCAACATCGGATCCAAGCTGCATCTAACACCTACGCCATAGCTCATGGAAACACCAGATCCTTAACCCACTGAGCAAGGCCCAGAATCGAACCCAAGTCCTCATTGATATTAGCTGGGTTCACTAACTGCTGAGCCACCATGGGAACTCCAGAAATAAATTTCTGCTGTTTATAAGCCACCCAGTCTATAGTATCTTGATACAGCAGCTCACACAGACTATCAAAGGGCCCTAAAATAGCAGTAAAAACTGAGAAGCTCATGTGTCAAAAGAACAAAACACACCAAGACTGCAGGGACACCAAGCAGTACACCTGAACTTTGTGGGTTCCTGCGTGAATCCAAAGAAGCCCAACAAAAGCAGCTACTCCCCACTTGAACCCATCATTAACTCAGAGTATCCGAGTATTTTTTTATTAAAATTATCATAGAGAAGGAGTTCCCTTTGTGGCTTGGTGGTAATGAACTGAACTAGTATCCATGAGGATATGGGTTTGATCCCTGGCCTTGGTCAGTGGGTAAGGACCAGTGTTGCCATGAGTGATGGTGTAGGTCACACATGCAGCTCGGATATGGCTTGGCTGTGGCTGTGGCTGTGGCGTAGGCCATAGGCCAGCAGCTGCAGCTCTGATTCGACCTCTAGCCTGGGAACTTTCCATATGTCACAGGTGTGGCCCTAAAAAGCAAAAAAAAAAAAAAAAAAAAAAAATTAATTAAAAAAGAGTATCATAGAGAAGTCAGGTATAACAAATACAAGCTTCATTTGTAAATCTAATAAAAAAGACTGCTGCTGGAAGGCTGCTGACTGGGTTAACAATTGTATTTCCCGGGGGTGAAGACATAACAACAGAGAAAGAAAAACAGCCTGTTGGATCACAAATATCATCTTGATCTCTTTCAGAACAGTGCTTCTTAATTAAGGCTGCATGCATCCTTGAATCTGGTAGATATGCTCAATCTATTTAAACAGGAAATGAGAAAAAATATAAAATAACTATGACAGCACTCACTGGTGCATAACTCAGCCATGTAACAAGTCACGTCCCTCGCTACTCACCAGTTCTCTCTCTTTTTTTTAAATAGCTGCACCCACCGCATGTGGAAGTTCCTGGGCTAGGGAATGAATCTGAGCCACAGCTGCAACCTACACTGCAGCTGCAACAACACTGGATTCTTTTTTTATTTTTATTTATTTATTTATTTATTTTTGTCTTTTTTTTGCTATTTCTTGGGCCGCTCCCTCGGCATATGGAGGTTCCCAGGCTAGGGGTCGAATCGGAGCTGTAGCCACCAGCCCATGCCAGAGCCACAAGCAACGCGGGATCCGAGCCGCATCTGCAACCTACACCACAGCTCACGGCAACGCCAGATCGTTAACCCACTGAGCAAGGGCAGGGACCAAACCCGCAACCTCATGGTTCCTAGTCGGATTTGTCAACCACGGCACCACGATGGGAACTCCCAACACTGGATTCTTTAACCCACTGCACTGAGCCAGGGATCCAACCTGTGCTTCCACCGCTTCCCGAGACACTGCAGTTGGATTCTTAACCCACTGCGCCACAGCGGGAACTCTGGTTCTCATTTTTTAAGCACCCAGCTCAATAGTGACAGAGGCAAGGTATGGCAGCAAACAGCTGATGATCAGTTAGGCATGTTGTCCTGGCTTCCTCTGTGGTCTTCTTGGACTTGGCCAAGACAACAGGGTGTCAGGGCTACATCTCTGCTTGAATTTAGCTAGCCAACATCTCTTGTTAGAGTTATCTATATTTTGTGTACTGTGTTGAATAAATGCAAACTGAACTAAGCTTTTCTTTGTTTAGTCACTACCATGCAGATGTGCACAGGACACCACCAAGACAATGACTCCTATGAAATTTGCTGTCAAACACTAGGTCTACACCATCAGAGCTGTGTGTGTGTGGCTTTGACAAACCAGCACTGGGTGAAGTCAGACATGCCCTCGACACTTGAACTTTAACTAGGAAGAGTTTGCTGCATCAGTTAAGATTCCAACAGGATGACGAAACACTGTAAATCAACTATACTTTAATAATAATAAAATTTTTTAAAATGCAGAAAATGTTCAAGGATATTAAATAAAACATGAAAATACAGACATTGTAAAAAAAGATGCCAGTGAGTCAGAAAGAGGAAGACAAATACCATATGATATCACTTATATCTAGAATCTAATATTCAACACAAATGAACCTTTCCACAGGAAAGAAAATCATGGACATGGAGAACAGACTTGTGGTTGCCAAGGGGAAGGAGGAGGGAGTGAGATGGACTGGGAATTTGGGGTTCATAGATGCAGACTATTTATTGCCTTTGGAATGGATAAGCAATGAGATCCTATTGTATAGCACTAGGAACTATATCTAGTCACTTATGATGGAGCATGTTTATGTGAGAAAAAAGAATGTATATATGTAGGGGTGATGGAATCACCTTGCTGTACAGTAGAAAACTGACAGAACAGTGTAAACCAGCTATACTGGACACAAAAATCATTAAAATATATCTAAATACATCCCAGCAGAAAACCAATGACACCCTCAACTGAGGATAATTTAGGGTGCATTTATAAAACTGAGGAAAAGAGTGCAGTAACTGCAGGACAAGCAACAATGAGATCATCCCTCCGAAGCCCAAGGAGACAAGGGGAGTTAGGGGCGCAGTGGAAAGAAATCCAACTAGGAACGATGAGGCTGCAGGTTCAAACCCTGGCCTCACTCATTGCATCAAGGATACGGCGCTGCCGTGAGCTGTGGTGTAGGTCGCAGATGCAGCTTGGATCCCGTGTTGCTGTGGCTGAGGTGTAGGCTGACAGCCACAGCTCTGATTAGACCCCTAGCCTGGGAACCTCCATATGCCATGGGTGAGGCCCTAAAAAGACAAAAGACAAAATAAAATAAAATACAATAAAAATGGTAGGGAGTCTGCAAGGATGCTACCTTAAAAGGAAAGATGACCTTTACTAGAAGTACAAAGCCCAACTAAAGCAATCTCACAGAGAAAGATCCACAGAATGAATACGCTCTGACATAATTCTCCCCACTCCTGCCTGTCAACTGAAAAAAAAAAAAAATGCACAACCTAAAACTTGAGAGTTATATTTTTATTCAGGGACCGTCCAGAGTATTACTGCCTGGGAGATAAACTCTCAGCTAGCTCTGAGGAACTGTTCCAAAGGGGTAAGGGAGAAGCCAGGATATCTAGTAATTTTTGCTGGAAAAAAGCCCACGTCTTTGAACATCAAGATTACTACCGGAGTTCCCGTCGTGGCTCAGTGGTTAACAAATCCAACTAAGAACCATGAGGTTGCGGGTTCGGTCCCTGCCCTTGCTCAGTGGGTTAACGATCCGGCGTTGCCGTGAGCTGTGGTGTAGGTCACAGATGCGGCTCAGATCCCGTGTTGCTGTGGTTCGGGCGTAGGCCGGCAGCTATAGCTCCAACTAGACCCCTAGCCTGGGAAGCTCCATATGCCATGGGTGTGGCCCTAGAAAAGGCAAAAAAACCAAAAAAAAAAAAAGAAAGATTACTACTAATCACAAAATATAGATATCTCAAGTTAATGATTTTAGTGCTTTTCTATATATAGGAAGTTACAAGAGTCTGGGCTTATGGAAATTATTCCTCTGATATGCAATTAAACTATCTAGGGCCAGTATCCAGTTTTCAATCCATCTTGAATTCCCCTCAGAGCGTACGATGGGGGACAGTGGAGGGGAGGAGCTGCAGTGGCTGATGGCTTGACAGTGGCCAACAATCACTGTTTACTGGAATGGCATTATCCACATGCCCATCTCCTGTTGGGCTCCTTACTGGCTGAAGCCAACCAGATGTTACCAGGCATGGTAGTCTGCTGATTCGATGCACGTAGGCAGAGAGTAAAGGGTGAAGAGTGGAGACTGGGTGTACAAGGAGCACAAAGGTATTCCACGCATCTCTCAAGGGAAAAAAACAAAAGGCAATACAGAACTCCAAGGAGGGGAAACCGCAAAGGAAAGTCAGGGTAGAAATAAAAAATCCACTAAAATGTGGCCAAATGAGGTGAGTATATTAAAAAAGGAAATTTATTTAAACTTATTTATTGGGGCAGGGAGGACACACCCACAGCTTATGGAAGTTCCTGGGCCAGGAATTGAATCTGAGCCACAGCTGCAGCAACACAGGATCCTTAACCTACTGTGCCAGGCTGGGGATCAAACCTGTGCCTCAGCAGTGACCCGAGCAGCAGCAGAGACAACGCTGGATACTTCCTTAATCCACTAAGTCACAGGAGAACTCCTAAACTTATTTCTTGGTTTTTTTTTTTTCTTTTAGGACTGTACCTGCAGCATATGGAAGTTCCAAGACTAGGGGTCAAAGCAGAGCTGTAGCTGCCAGCCTATGCCACAGCCACAGCAATGCCAGATCTGAGTCACATCTGTCACCCACATAGCAGCTACAGCAAGGCTGGATCCTTAACCCACTGAGCAAGGCCAGGGATTGAACTCACATCCTCATGGACACCAGCTGGGCTCTTAACCCACTGAGCTACAACAGGAACTCCCTAAACTTATTTCTTACAAAGAAGCTTAGCCCTGGTACCACAAAGAAATCTAATCATAGTATATTGCAATAAAACCTACATTCAGCGTTTGTCTTTCAAAAATCGAACTATATACAAATTTGATGATTGTTTAAATTTCAGAATGTATAGTTTGAATCATAGTAATTTTCACTGTAAACATGCAAGGAGGATAGGAGAAAGAAGGGCAGAGAGCAGAGAATCAAGAAATACTGTTGACAGGAGAAAATACTTGCAAATGAAGTGACTGACAAGGGATTAATCTCCAAAACATATAAACACTTCTTGCAGCTCAATATCCAAAAAACAAACAACTCAATCAAAATATGGTCAGAAAACGGGGGAGTTCCTGCTGTGGCTCAATGGTTAAGGAACCCAACTGGTATCCATTAGGACTCAGAGTTCGATCCCTGGCCTTGCTCAGTGGGTTAAGGATCCAGCATGGTGTAGGTCATAGACATGGCTCGGATCCTGAGTTGCTGTGGCTGTGGTGTAACCTGGTGACTTCAGCTCCAATTGGATCCCTAGCTAGGGAACCTACATAAGCATCTGGTGGGGACCTAAAAAGACAAACAAACAAACAAACAAACAAAAAAGGTCAGAAAATCAAAATAGACATTTCTCCATACAGATGGCAAAAAAACACATGAAAAGATACTCAACATCACTGATTATTAGAGAAATGAAAATCAAAACTACTATGAGGTACCACTTTACACCAGCCAGAATGGCTATTATCAAAAAGTCTACAAACAAACAAACAAAAAAAGTCTACAAACAATAAATGCTGGACACGGTGTGGAAAAAAAGGGAACCCTATTACACTGTTGGTAGGAATGTAAATTAGTGCAACCACAATGGAAACAATATGGATATGCCTCAAAAAACTAAAAATAGAACTACCTACCGTGTGATCCAGCAATCCCACTCCTGGGCATCTATCCAGAGAAAAACTATAATTCAAAAAGATACATGCACCCAATGTTCATTGCAACACTATTTATAATAGCCAAGACATAGAAACAACCTAAATGTCCATCAACAATGAAACGGATAAAGAAGATGTTGGACATATACACAATGGAATATTATTCAGCCATAAAAAAGAATGAGATAATGCAATTTGTAGCAATAAGGATGGACCTAGAAACTACCATACTAAGTGAAATTAGACAGTAAAAAACAAATATCATATGGTATTACTTATATGTAGAATCTAAAAAAAAAGGTACAAAGGAACTTACTTGCAGAACAGAAACAGACTCGCAGATTTTGAAAAACTTGTGGTTACCAAATGGGACAGTTAGGGGGGTGGGCTGGGGGTTTGGGATTGGCATATGTGCACTGAGGTATATGAGTGATTGGCCAATGGGGACCTGCTGTACAGCACAGAGAGCACTACCCCATATTCTATGATAATCTATGTGGGAAAAAAATCTGTAAGAGAATGGATGTGAATATATGTACAACTGAATCACTTTGTTGTACAGCAGAAATTCACAACCTTGCAAATCAACTATACTTCAATAAAACTTTTAAAATAATGAAAAGACAAACAAAAAAAACAGAACAGAAAATAAAAAAGAGGTACTGTTGAAAGTTGATAAAATAAGAAATGGAAATTTACAAATATTAAAAGTTATGAAACAGCAATATGGTAACCACTGTGGAGAGATACTTCAGGCCTTATCTGCCCCACATGTAAGAACCTTCCCCTGAACATTTCAGCTTCCGCAAGAAATTGTTCAGCAAACAAAATGTCCTCTTGTTCCAGTCATTCAAAACTCTTTTTCAGCACCAGTTCTTAGGCTATATGCCCACTGTCATCTTCTTATTTTAAAGAGGCTGCTGCTGTCAATGGAGAAATCAAAGTCTTGACAACTTTAAAAGGAAATACTGGCCAATTTTCTTCTATGCACTGGCTTTCACTTTTGTATGAACTACAGAAATTTTTGTAATTTGTGACAAAACAAATGAGTTTCATGAAATGTAAAACTATCACTATTTCAGTATTTCAGAATTTCCATTTTAGCCATCCTTCCTGGATAAAGAGACCAAGAAAAAAAATGACTGCCCAAGCTCACTGACATCATTGATTCGTTATTGTTCTTGTTCTTGTTAGATTTAACTAAACAAATTTCTTGAAAGTTGCTGTAAGAGGGGTTTGTTCTTGTACTTAGAAGTCTTTTCATTCTTGCCTTCCACTCAGAAAAGACCACTCTACTTGAAAGAGTTCATGGAGAAGTCTGACCTGCAAACTGGACACCAGAGATGCAAGATGATGAAGTCAAATCTGACAGCTTCCAAAGACTCTGAGAAGGTAAATTACTAAACCACCCTATCTGCACCTGTGACTCCTCATAATAAAGGAAAACAGTCAGAATCCCCTTTTAACATCTCAAAGACGATTGTTCATAGAATTACAAGGAAGTGCGCTTGTGTTCATAAATATGGCTCTGAAAAGTTTTTGATAACATTGGCTAAGAATGTTTTAACTCAATTAACTGACAATATAAGGAGTCCTTAGCTGCAAAACCTTTATTTTTAGCTAATTTTTATTGTGTGCCTCATTTTAAATTTCATGTTCTTGCTAGAAAGAGGAAACTCCCTTCATTTGCTTTCCTGAACCCATGTGTACCAAAGGAGCCAAACAAGTCTCCTTTTTCCTTGGGAAAAATAAGAAGCTTTTCCCAAGTCTCCTGAAATTTCCTTCTGAATTTCCCTTACCACAAATGATGTTTTTAACATCAAAGGTCTAATGTGACTGTTTTGTAATATGATATATGACTGAAACAAAACTGAATCACAAACATCACACACCAGTTCTCTCTCTCTCTCTCTCACGCACACAAACACACACACACTATGGCAAAATAACTGGTCATGCCTGATCTCTACCCTTGTAATTGATGATTTGGTTATTTTACAGAAAGGACAGTCTACTGAGTCCAAGAATTGTAATTACTTTCTTCTTCAACATGCTAGTTTAAGGTATAACCTCAAGAATAAGCACTTAAAGTTCAAATGGTTAGCAAAAGAGGCAATAAATATAGTGATGTAATTGACAGCTCTCGAGAGGTAGGGAAAGGAGGTCAGAGTAGAGGAGGTGATGCAATGAGCAGAATCATCCCCCTCTCACAGATAAAATAGGGGCAAAATGTGCCGCCCCAAAATATGTCTCTGGCAGGCAGGTTATTTTGTGGTGAAAACAATCAAGGCACCAAAGACTCAGGAAAAAAAACCCTGACCTTTCCTGTCACTGCCTAAAAAGGCTTCCGATAGAGGACTGTTCCCAGGATAGAGCTATCACCAGAGATAGCTGCAAAGAATACCGGCTAAGGAATCTCAGCAGAGCCTACAGACCAGAGTCCACTCTGCATCCCATTGTCTCTGCACGGTCCAGCAAACATTTGCTTACCAAACGTTTGCTTTCCTATCTCCATGGGAACTGCCATCTTTCCCTCTGAAGTCCCAAAGCGCCACCTCCAACGTCCTCTTTGTCTTTAGCCGAAGGTGGTATTTAAGGTGAAGATTTCAGCCCTTATGGCAAGTTGCTTAAGTCTCTCCGGTGTATCCAACTAAACTTTTGTCGGATTTCTCCTGTTAATCTGTCTTATGTCAATTTAATGCTTAGGCCAGCCAGAAGAACATAAAAGGGTAGAGGAAAATTCCTTCTCCCCAGCAACACTGTCAAGAAACAGCAGTTTGTATATTAATTAAAACCTCCAGAAGAAGTGAAGGCAGACACAATTAAATGCTGCCGGCTCTTGAAGTGGGATTTGAAATGAGAAGAGTGGGCGGTAGGCTTGTGTTTTCATTTGAAACCTTTTTACACTGTTCAGGTCATTTTAACCATGTGGATGTACTTGAATAAATATTAACTTGTATAAACATGTAAACACAGAAATACAATAAATCCCCAGGAGACTTTTTTATAAAAATTGAAAGAAAGGCTGATTTTAAAATGTAGAGGCTGGGAGTCCCCGTTGTGGCACAGCAGAAACGAATCCGACTAGGAATCATGAGGTTGAGGGTTCCATCCCTGGCCTCGCTCAGTGGGTTAAGGATCCAGCTTTGCTGTGAGCTGTGGTATGGGTCACAGACACAGCTTGGATCTGGCATTGCTGTGGCTCTGGTGTAGGCCGGCGGCTACAGCTCAGCTTAGACTCTTAGCCTGGGAACCTCCATAGGCTGCGGGTTTGGCCCTAAAAAGAAAAAAAAAAAAAAAAAAGAACAAACAAAATGTAAAGGCTATACTATACATAGGATTCCACTGATACAAAATTCTACAACAGGCAAAGCTAGAGTGACAAAAATCAGACTAAAAATTGCCAGGAGCCAGGACTTCAGAAGCAGGGGGCGGGTCTACCACAAAGGGGCCCAAGTAAACTTTCTGGGGTGATCAAACATTCTCTTTTTTGACCGAGGTAGTGACTGCACAACTGTATACATATGCCCAAACTCATGGAAATGTACACTCAAAGTGGATGAATGTTATTGTGTTTAAACTATATTCCCGTTGAACTTTTTTGAAAAATGTACTGTTTGAGAAGCTGGGAGAAAAATCCACTATGATTCCCTCAGGAATTATATTCCCATACTTGACTTCAAATCACATTTCTGGGGCACAGCAGATTTTGCTTCAAGCCATCGGGTCAAGGAATACAACCTAAGGGGGGAGGTTCTTCATAATAAGGCTGTCACAGAGGCATCCTGTCATTCTTCTGTGAGATTTATGGATCAGAAAATGAATTTTCTCCAACCCTATAAAGATGAGAGCATCAAATGAAATTTGATGAAGGTTTTATTTGTCCTGCGGTCCAAAAACTATTCTCATCGGATTCATTAGGGCTAGGACAACACAGACTCTCAGAAATCCGTCAAAGCCATCAGCTCACCAGGTCTGTTTTATTTCTTCAGCACTCCAATTTGATTGTTGTCATTTACTTAAGGTGCCCGTCACTATCCAGTGGCCCTTTGTTCACTGAACTCTACCGAGGACCAGGTCCTGGGTTAAGCCCTAGAGCTACAGCAGGAAATCAGAAAAGGTTCTTAGTGAAGAAAACTCAAAGACAGCATTTCTTGACCTTGAGGAAAAATCAAAGCATTTGTTTAGGAATACAAAGTGAGGGAAAGCACTGCATGTCTCTCACCTGCTCCTCCCTGTCTCTGTCTCCACTCCCCTCTGTGCCCCTGGAGGCTGAGGTGTATGGAAACTCTCTTACCTTCTACTGGGTTTTGCCCATGGGGACCACAGTCAGGAGATGGGAGGGGTAAAGAGTGAAGTTGAGGTGGTCATCCTTCCAGCTCAACTTTCCACTATGATTGGCTGATCCCTCTACAGCTTTTGTTTTGTTTTGGTGGGGTTTTTTTGTTTGTTTGTTTGTTTGTTTTTTTGTCTTTTTGCTATTTCTTGGGCCACTCCCGCGGCATATGGAGGTTTCCAGGCTAGGGGCCGAATTGGAGCTGCAGCCTCCAGCCTACGCCAGAGTCACAGCAACACGGGATCCGAGCCGCGTCTGTAACCTACACCACAGCTCACGGCAACGCCGGATCGTTAACCCACTGAGCAAGGGCAGGGACTGAACCCGCAAACCTCATGGTTCCTAGTCGGATGCGTTAACCACTGAGCCACGACAAGAACTCCTACAGCTTTTGTTTTTAATTGAAGTAGAGTTGATTTACAATATCATGTTGGTTCTACGTACATAGTAAAGTGAAAAAAAATAAATATATATATGTATATTTACATTCTTCTACAGATTCTCCTCCCTTATAGGTTATTACAATATATTGAGTATAGTTCCCTCTGCTATACGTAGGTCCTTGTTGGTTATCTATTTTACATACAGTAGTGTGTATATGTTAATCCCTGCATGCATACAATGGAATATTATTCAATCATAAAAAGGAATGAAGTAATGCCACTTGCAACAACATGGAGGGACCTAGAGATTATCATGCTAAGTGAAGTAAGCCAAACAGAGAAAGATTAATATCATTTGGTATCACTTATACATGGGATCTACAGATTTTTGTCAAACAGTTCCCTAAAACTAATCTCTCCAATTTCTGTAACCTCCCCTCATACCCGCAGCCTAGAAGTACTAAGGGCTCCCTGTGCTAGCTAGTCCTGGGCACTGCACTATGCCCTACTGGATCCCCAAACCCTGCCCTCACTACTGTAAGTGGTCCCTCAATGACCCAATTTAAGAATATCACCTCTTACTTGCCAAGACCTTGGTTAATACAGAAGACTTTTGAGACAAAAGGAACTTTGATGATATATTTAAACCCTCACTATACAAATTAGGCAACTGAGTGATCAGTAGCAGTCATTGGGTTTCATCTGTTTTGTATAGACTTTTCCCCCAAATTAAAGTTGATAACGTTCCACTAGAGAAAGCTTTAGTCACAAATTTTCTTCCCTTTTTAAGCAATTTAACCTAACATTTTCCAAAATATATCTTGGATGAGCAAAATAACATTCATGGAAGACTGCATAAAGAATATGAGTCCATCTCTTCCACCAGACGTGATAATCTTATCCCTGAAGGCAGTCAGAGAACTGTACGCTTAGACTTCATCGTTTGGGGCTCTTGTAAAAAGGTCTTCACTAAATTATGCATACCTATGCCATCCACTTATATATCCAAGGACCTTTTGAAAAATAGCCCCACAAAACACTCTACCATGTATTTGAGGAATGAATATTGCAAAAGCATGGTTCACTACATACATAGAGCTCCCTTTACTAAAGGAAAACTGTTTCCCCTTAATCTTAGGGCCATGATGCATCCCGTCACTGACTTGGGGAACCTGGACACTCTCAGCCAAATCAATAGCTCACTTCTAATGAGTGAACAGCATCTTTTGGGAAATGTTTGTGAGCTGATCCTACTCCTAGCTTCTTTTCTTTCAACCCCATCTCCTTATATATTTTATTTTTAATCTTTGTGGGTGTATCTTTGTGGGCTATGCAATAGACTGAATGCTTATGCCCCCTTCCCAGATTCACGTCAAAACCTAACCCCCAATGTTCTGGTACCCAGAGGTGGGGTCTCTGGGAAGTGATGAGGTTATGAAGGTAGAGCCTCATGAATGGGGTCAGTAACTGATAAAAGAGACCGCAGTCTGATAAACTGCTCTCTCACCCTTTCTGTCCTGTGAGGACACAGAGAGATGATGGCCGTCTATGAACCAAGAGTGGGTCTCACCAGACACCAAATCTGCCCATGTGCTGATTTTGAGCTTCCCACCCTCCAGAACTGTGAGAAATAAATTTCTGTTGTTCATAAGCCACACAGTCTATGGTATTTTTGATACAGAAGCCCAAACACACTAAGACAGGCTGCATTAAATTCTTTTTGAAATGAAGCAGAGATGAAGATAATTCAGGGAAAAAAAAAAAAAAACCTGACATATATTTTTCCTCATGAAGTTTCATCTATATTTTAAAACTCCCTTAAACCAAAAAGAAGCCTGAGACGGGATGATAATCTTTATAATCTACCCTGAAGCTTCACCTAGAACCAATTCCTTCCAATTTTGTTGAAGAGTTTCATCTCTTTCAAAGTAAGCCCCTGGCTGTACCTCCCTCTTACTCTCTCCTGCAAATTAGAACCCTCATCTTCACTTTACTAACTGGAAAAAAAAAAAAAAAAGCAGAACAGATACCAGACCACATTGGATGAACTAGGAGAAACCCTCGAGAAAGTCAATTCCCTGAGCCATGTCTCTCACAGGCACAAAGGCCACGGGTGCTCCTGGGTGGGGCTGGGGGCCCATTCCTCCTGCAGCCGCAACACCAAAGGGAACTTCAGATCTAAGAAGCAGCGTCCTTCCAAGGATGATACTGGCTTTACTAAAGCTCTTGGTCTCACAGTCTCTCAGTGTGTGTGTGTGCGCGCACACGCGCGTGCATGTGTGCATGCACATGCACTCATGCAAAGAGGTAAAGGCAGTGGGGCTTCTCTGGTCTAGGATGGAGGTGAAGGAGGGGTGCAAGGGTGAGGTTGGGAGGCAACATGGCAGGTACTCACGTGGAAGACTGTCTGTATTACGACCATCCTAATGGGGATTTCCTCCCCAGACATCCCATCCAAAGTCTCCCCTTGTCCACAGGGTCCACCAGCCCTATTATATTTACCCCTGGCAGCACTAACTTATCTAAAGGCCTTCTGCCTCCAGAATTCACATCAAAGTTAGTAGCTGCGTTGAAAGACATGTTCCCTGGTAAAGTTTCTGGATAAACTATAGGTGCTCACAATATTTCTGTAAATTGTGAACATGTTTACATAATTTTAAAAGGAAAACATTTTAAAAAATAAAAGTGACTATTTTCCTTTCATATATTATCTTGGGAAAATACTCAACACTTGAGAAGGTTCTTCAAATGCTTATCAATATATATCTCAGGGACAGCAAAGCAAAGAGGCATACCAGAAAGAGCTCTATTAATAAAATTTTAAAAAAGAGAAAATAAAATATAAAGGGGTGTGTAAGGACTTTGAGGTAAAAGTGGAAAAAGGTGCTACTGAGTGTGAGAATCCTGATGACTATTAGAAATGCTCAGTCTAGGAGTTCCCGTAGTGGTTCAGTGGTTAACGAACCCAACTAGTATCCATGAGGACATGGGTTCGATCCCTGGCCTCACTCCGTGGTTAAGGATCTGGCGTTGCTGTGAGCTGTGGTGTAGGTCGCAGACGTGGCTCGGATCTGCTGTTGTTCTGGCTGTGGTGTAGGCTGGCAGCTACAACTCCAATTCGACCCCTAGCCTGGGAATGGATGAGGCCCTAAAAAAAAAAAAAAAATAAGGAAATGCACAGTCTAGACCTTGACAGGCTGAATCACAATCTACACTTTAAAGGCCCACAGGGTTATTTGCAGACCTTTGCAAGGTTTAAGAAGTCTTGCTCTAACGTTCCAGAAGCTCATGTATTCTATCAACAATCATATAAAATTAGGAAAGTACTGATGGGAACAAGGGGTCACAGAAATCTACAATAAAGGGAAAAGGAGGTTTGACATTCCTGGAGATGAGTAATTTTCCTGCTCTAATCTGATTCACAAACTCCTCCAACCTACAAAAGCACCACCACCCACCTGAGCTTACGCAGCTCACCCCATGTGAACCTTTACATACTAAGAAATCGGCACTTCTGATGCATGATGACAATCTGAACTCTGCTCTTTCCCAAAGTCATACCAAGAAAAGCCCACAGAACAGAGGTTAGACACCACCAGGATGAGGGGCATACCAGCCAACTAGCCAGCCACGAGCCACCGTGCAGGAAGGGAAAACCTTCCTGGGATGTAAGAAGGGCCAACAACAAACAGGAGCCCAGAGTGCCAGGGAGCTGAGAGCTCGGGGTGATGACTGTGGGGCCTATGACTGGCTGGTCTGGGGAACAGAGCGGTTCCCTGACAAGTCCCCACCCCAGCCCCCACCAGTCTTTCACCTGGATTGACAGCCCTGCCCATTAAAATAGGCCCACTGCCATGAGGAGCTGCTGATGCAAGCCAGCGAGGGAGGGGAAATGCCCCCAGCAGACCAGAGCCCCAGCCTTAGAACTCCTCGGCCCCACACTGGGGGCCCAACTGCTTCTGGCTGGAGCTGCCCACCCCTCTCCTTCCAGGGGCAAGAAAACTAGAGGAGCGGTCAGGAGGATTCTCAAGACTCTAAGAATGGACTCTGAGTCGGCCATGAAACTGTGGGTGCCAGGAGCTCACCTGCTTCCTAGGGACCCCAGAAGTCAAGCCACTATTAGGCAATATTGTGTGCCTCTGTGCCATTTAGAAAATGGGGCTTCAGCTGGACAGAAAAAGAAGAAGAAAACCCTCTAGCAGTCAAACCAGTCGGAGCCTTTCCTTTGGGCAATGGGAGCACTAGGCTTATCAAGTGGAAGGCACCTGTGTGCTAGGAAAATGGCCCTCCTTTCGCCAGGGAAGACAGCTGCCACTCACCGCCCCCCCCCCCCAGCAAAATCATGTATGCAACGTGCACAGACAAAGCCATGTGCCCTCCCCACCTGAGCAGCAGGTTATGCTGGGAGGGAAAGGAAGAGAGAGTACATAAGCCCAGGCATCCCAGAATCCAATAAACAATCCAGACAATGAACAGTATTCTAGAAGTGAGGGAACAGTTCTCTGAGGACTCATCCATCCCTCTCATCTCATTATGACTCTTAGCGTAATTGCATTTTACACAATCTGATTATATTGAGTTTTATAAATTGACTGATGGCGTGATTAACTACAGCAAAACTACCCTGTACTGTATTGGCAGTGATGGAATCCATTTCAGAAAGCAAGAATATAATAAAGCCCATGCTTCAAAACCAGAGCTGTTTATTTCAGCAAGTGCGGGAGTAGCATAACTGTTCTGCTCATGGTCCACTGCCATCCTCCAGTTCTCATTTGCGAACACGATGGGGCATCTTATGAAGACATTTTTTTCACCGCTTTACAGTAACAGCTCCAAACTGCAACATCATTATTAGTTGCTCCAATGATGAAGTTTGCTCCAACACAAAATATCACACAGAGGAGTCTTTAAAGAACCCCCACTACAGTGGCATGTCTAAACTAAAAATGGCTGCACGGAAACGAGAAAAATCATGACAAACATTTCCATGAGTGTGTTTTTATTCGATTCTTTTAATATCAGTGTCTTTAGGCTAGACTTTACGTAGCAGACAATCTGATTTTGAGTATCAACACACAATAAGGGAGTTCTTTCTTTAAAAAAAATAGTAATAATGTTCAACTTTTAATTTTTAATTTTATGGCCACACCCATGGCTCATATGCCCATTCTGGGCCAGAGACTGAACCTGAGTTGTATCCTTTAGCACACTGCAATGGACTGTAGATGGAACCCATGCCTCTGCAGCAACCTCAGCTGATTCTTTTTTTTTTTTTTTTTTGTCTTTTTGCCATTTCTTGGGCCGCTCCTGTGGCATATGGAGGTTCCCAGGATAGGGGTCCAATTGGAGCTGTACCTGCCGGCCTACACCAGAGCCACAGCAATGCGGGATCCGAGCCACGTCTGCATCCTATACCACAGCTCACGGCAATGCCGGATCCTTAACCCACTGAGCAAGGCCAGGGATTGAACCCGCAACCTCATGGTTCCTAGTCGGATTCGTTAGCCACTGAGCCACGACGGGAACTCCAACCTCAGCTGATTCTTAAGTTCCCACTGTCCCACAGAGGGAACTCCATATTCAACTTTTTGAGTCACACTTAATATCACCTTAATTTTCTTCATGGCTGCAAGGTCAATTTTATAATCATTAGAGTAATAATGTATAGGCAAACTACACACATTGTGTTGTTTTATTCTTCTGTGTTTGTATGTACAAATTATACATAGTGGTTAATATTTATCATGCACTTATTCTGTACCAGGAATGTTAAGCATTTTGCACATAACTTCTCTCAACACTGTTATCCCTTCAACAACCCTCTGAGGTAGATGTGTCTTTTAGCTTCATTAAGAGATGAAAAACTGAAGCACAGAAAGGTTAGACTGCTAATACATGGCAAAGTCAGTAACTGAAGTCAGGCAGCATGCCTCTCTCAACTGTTATCAAATAAATGCAAACAGCATCCATCAGGGCCTGGAATGAAAAAATACACACACACACACACACATATGTATATATATTCATATATTTTAAATAAATGTACTTTAGGTATATAGATGCACACACTAAGATTTTAAACACTTAAAAATAATGTAATTCAGAAAGACTCTAACATTTAATATCTTCACAGACTGGTACTAAGAACTCCAGGTAATTTAAAAGAAAGATATTGTTCTTGGCTACAAACACTTTGCAGATTAATTTAAATACACACACACACACACACACACACACACACACCTGAAGTACATTTATTTAAAAGCTACATCTAAGTGGAGATGATCATGTAGCATAAAAGAAAAAAAGGGAAAGATGACAGCTATCACAGGGAGTGTTGTGGAGGTGATCCCTGACACAGCTTTCTAGGGAACCACTGCACTGCCTGGACTAGAAGTGATGGGAGACGGGAACTTGACACCACCATCAAAAACTGAAGCACAGAGTGATGGGAGAGATGGAGGTTGGGAAACAGTTTGCATGTCACGAAGTATTTCAAGTCATATGGAACCACGAGGAGCTACTTCACAGGGGTTTTCCATTAATCAAGAACCTACATTTTATACTAATCCCATCATCGCTATTCTGGCTTTATTCTCCTTTCATCTCAGTGCTCTGGGGCAATGCTCTGAGTGTTAAGTGGAAACCATCTCACCGCGTTTCTTCCCTGGTCTGCCTCTCACCTCACGAGTGGGCAATGATTTGCTCAAAAACAAACTAGTCAAGTAAACGAGTGATTATCACTACACAATCACCCACCACTCACTTATTTACAAAAATGATCTTTGCCTGAAGCCAAAATAAAATGAGGACTGAATTCAAATGACTTAGGCTACTTGTCTGCTTATTTAAGATGATGCTGGTGGGAGTTCCCCAGGGGCCTAGCGGGTTAAGGATCCAGCATTGTCTTTGCTGTGGCTTGGGTCACTGCTGGGGCATGGGTTTGATCCCTGGCCTAGGAACTTCCACACGCCACAGCCAAACAAAGAGAAAAAAACAAAAATGATGGAAAGGTCTATAATCAACCAATACATCTGATTTAGAGAGTCCCTGACCAACTAGATATTCAGTCTAGAGTAAGCGGTTAGCCCCCAAAGGTTCCAGGCCCCAAGGCCTTGTTGATCCAGTGGGAAGCAAATCAACAAAAGGCCTGGTGTAGCTGGCACTCAGAAAATGGGAGCTCCCACTTCTTCAGCATTGTAGCAGAGCCAGAGGAATTGACGTAGACGTCAAGAAGCAAAAGATAAATACTTAAGGTAAATCAGAGAGCTGAGAAGCCCTGAACAGGGACCACTGGAAAGTGGGGCAAGCTCCCCGGAGGGATCAGAGAGCCAGTCTTCCACAGAAGAGGACATTTGACTGAAAGAAGAAGCTGGAGAGCATTTCAAGCAGTGAACACAGCAAAGCATGTGGCCTGGCCTGTGAAAGAATGATGACCACCTCTTTGTGGCATTGCTGGGGCCCAGACACAGGAAGAGTGGGAGTAACTGGGCCAGACCACTGAGGGCTCCTGTGTCCTGCAAAGAGGACAAGATTACCGAGCAAGTTATAAGGAGCCAGGAACAAACATTAAACAGGAAAAGAATATGACCCTACTAATTTAGGGACAGCAGTGTGATGGCAACGGGGAAGGTGGCTTGGAAAGGAGGCATGGAGCTCACCAAGAAGGGCAACTGAGAGAAGAGAAGGGTCTGAATTCAACAGTGATGAGTGAGATAAAAGGATGGTCTTTAACAAATGCTGAGAGATTTCTCCCTGCAAAATATGTAGCTTCAACTCCCAAGTTAGATAGAGAGTGTTGGATTGTCCAGTGTTTGAAAAGCATCTGGCCAGAAGCAATTCAGACTACTTTTGAATACAGGGCTTAATAGATTCTATCACCTAGAACAGTCCTCTCTTGCTTTCCTCCTTTCAATAAACATCTACTAGGCACTAACTACACGTCCTGTACTGGTAGCTAGGGACACAAAAGCAAGTAAGACACAGTTCTGGCGGCCAAGGAGCTCTGAGTTTAGTAGAAGAAAGATGGATGCATAGATAATAACCATAACGACTCCAATGCTGTAAGAAGTAGTTATGAGGTGCTAAGTGCACAGAGGAGAATTACAAACTACCCAATTGGGCAAAGCAGGTAACATTTGACTCCACTAACGTCTTAATAATCTGCAAGACCTATCACCCATTTTTCTAATGATGTGCATATTGCCAGTGACATTTCCTGTGAATGTAGCCAAATGATGCCTAAATTGTTCAAAATACATAATATCAGAATATCATATGTAACAGAGTCTATGACACTTTAATATTGTGAATGTTAACGGTAAATCCCGTTAGGAGAGCTCTGTTTGCTAGCTAGGGCTCACCTACTAACTACTAGGATAAAAGATGTTTTCTTACCTTTTCAACTTTATCAAACGGATTCTCAGCCTTAAATTTCATTACAGAAATTTAAAGAAAAATGCCCCAAAATATTCAGACCTGTTGGGGTCAAGCACACACGCTGTATTTGCCTGCCACAATAAAAAAACTGTGTTAACAGCTATTGGAGTTCCAGGCGTGGCACAGTGGTTAACGGATCCGACTAGGAACCATGAGGTTGAGGGTTCGATCCCTGGCCTGGCTCAGTGGGTTAAGGATCCAGCGTTGCCGTGAGCTGTGGTGTAGGTTGCAGACATGGCTCGGATCTGGCGTTGTTGTGGCTCTGGCATAGGCCAGTGGCTACAGCTCCAATTCAACCCCTAGCCTGGGAATCTTCATATGCTGCTGGAGCAGTCCAAGAAATGGCAAAAAGACAAACAAAAAAAACAAAAAAAACAAAAAAAAAAACTTTGTAACAGCTATCTCCTCGGTCTACTTTTGGTGGCCTCAGCCCACTTTCAAACAACTTTTCCATTAACTGGCAGGAGTTCCCATGTACTCCACCCCCTCCACATCCTTCCTGCGCTGGGTGACTTAAAAATAACTAGCCATGAAGCATTTGAAAATTTCAGGAAATTATTTGAGAGGGAAATATCACTGGCCATCACCACTGTGGTAAGGGTAGATCTCAGAAGGCTTTCAAATACAAACTTTATTTTTTAGATAGTACAGATTTCTTTACTCCCTACCAATGACTTCTGCCCTTATTAAGACAATTTGTTCCCAATATGTGATGAATCTGTCACCATAAGGGACATTACCTAAATGTCCCTCATTATGTGACAATAAAATCTATTTTTATGAATTCCTATGCCACACAAATGTGTTCGCTTAGAATTATGAACTTTTTCCAAGGAGCTATTTCATACATTAGTTACAATGTGGTTAAACAATTGTGTTAAGTAATTACATAAGAAACACATGTCTGTTACAGAAAATGAGACGAAAAAATAGGCAGGAAGAAAATTAAAATAACCCGAAATTTCCCAAAGAGAATCATGATGAACAGTTAGAACATGGTCTCTTTCTAACTGTTTTATACTCTTTTTAAAGTATAAACTCATCTATTTCTCTTTAAAATACTGATTGTCGGAGTTCCCGTCGTGGCGCAGTGGTTAACGAATTCGACTAGGAACCATGAGGTTGCGGGTTCGGTCCCTGCCCTTGCTCAGTGGGTTAATGAACCGGCGTTGCCGTGAGCTGTGGTGTAGGTTGCAGACGCGGCTCGGATCCTGCGTTGCTGTGGCTCTGGTGTAGGCCGGTGGCTGCAGCTCCGATTCAACCCCTAGCCTGGGAACCTCCATATACCGTGGGAGCGGCCCAAGAAATAGCAACAACAACAACAACAACAACAAAAAAGAGACAAAGACAAAAAATAAATACATAAATGAATAAATAAATAAATAAATAAATAAAATACTGATTGTCATAAATACCTTTTAATAATTCATTGCCATCATTTATATTGGCAATATAACTATGTTGATATTCCATAATTTAAGTAATCAATCTTTATTGTGGGGCATCAAAATAGTTTCCAATTTTTCTTTTTTTAAGGCAATAATGAGAACAGTACCTTGATACATATCTTTGTACACTCAGCCATTTTTTTTCCTTAGGACATAAAGCTAGAAATGGGGTTGCTGAATCAGACATGATAAGGTCATGATTTTTATATCATGGCAAATATATAGCTCACAGATTGTGTAAATCATACATAATGATAAGAATAAAGGAATACCTGATTTAAAGAAAAACATTAAAAATATATCTGTATTTGAAAAACACAAAGGGAAGTATATAACTTTATTTAACGGAGAGTTTTACACCTATTAAACCATAGCTTTGCTGTCAACAAAACACAAACCTTCCAACTAAAATACACTAGGGCTCTGTTTCCTAAACTTGTACCCCAAGAAAAATCAACTAGGTTTATTCAAGAGACTCCTTAAACAAAGAGCTCTGTGGGCAATAAACTTGGGTGCTATACTATAGTCAACATCTTACAATAGCAATATAATGGGCACATCAAATACAAGCCCCACGTGTAATTTTAAATTTGCTAGTGGCCATGGGAGAAAAAAGGCAACCACAAGTTGCCTTGGCAACCACAAGTCTGTTCTCCAAGTCCATGACTTCCTTTTCCGTGGAAAGGTTCATTTGTGCCATATATTAGATTCCAGATATAAGTGATATCCTAAGGTATCTGTCTTTCTCCTTCTGACTTACTTCACATAGTATGAGAGTCTCTGGTTCCATCCATGTTGCTACAAATGGTATGATGTTATTCTTTTTTATAGCTGAATAGTATTCCATTGTGTATAAAAACCACGTCTTCCTAATCCAATCATCTGTCTATGGACATTTAGGTTGTTTCCATGTCTTGGCTATTGTGAATAGAGCTGCAATGAACATACAAGTGCATGTGTCTTTTTCAAGGAAAGTTTTGTCCGGATATATGCCCAGGAGTGGGATTGCTGGGTCATATGGTAGTTCTATGTATAGTTTTCTAACATACCTCCACACTGTTTTCCATAGTGGCTGCACCAATTTACATTCCCACCAACAGTGCAGGAGGGTTCCCTTTTCTCCACACCCTCTCCAGCATTTGTTATTTATTAATGACAGCCATTCTGACTGGTATGAGGTGGTACCTCATAGTAGTATTGATTTGCATTTCTCTAATAATCAGTGATGTTGAGCATTTTTTCATATGTTTGTTGGAAATCTGCATATCTTTTTTAGAGAAATGTCTATTCAGGTCTTTGGCCCATTTTTCAATTGGGTTGTCGGCTTTTTTGCTGTTGAGATATATAAATTGTTTGTATATTTTAGAGATTAAGCCCTTGTCAGTTGCATTATTTGAAACTTTTTCTCCCATTCTGTAAGTTGTCTTTGTGTTTATTTTAACGGTTTCCTTTGCTGTGCAAAAGCTTGTCAGTTTGGAGTTGCCGGCTCAACAGAAAAGAATCTGACTAGATCAATGAGGATGCAGGTTCAATCCCTGGCCTTGCTCAGTGGGTTAAGCATCTAGCGTTTGCTGTGAGCTATGGTGTAGGTCACAGACGTGGCTCAGATCTGGTATTGCTGTGGCTGTGGTGTAGGCTGGTGGCTACAGCTCAGATTCAACCCCTAGCCTGGGAACCTCCATATGCCATGTATGCAGCCCTAAAAAGACCAAAAAAAAAGTTCCAGGCAGAAGCTGTTGGGAGAGTTTTTCAATACACTAAAATGAAAAAAAAAAAAAAAAAAAAAAAAAGGTTGTCAGTCTGATTAGGTCCCATTGGTTTATTTTTGCTTTTATTACTGCTGCCTTGGGAGACTGACTGACCTGAGAAAACATCTGTAAGGTTGATGTCAGAGAATGTTTTGCCCATATTCTCTTCTAGGAGTTTAATGGTGTCTTGTCTTATGTTTAAGTCTTTAGGCCATTTGGAGTTTATTTTTTGTGCATGGTGTGAGGGCGTGTTCCAGTTTCACTGATTTACATGTGGCTCTCCAGTTTTCCCAGCACTATTTGCTAAAAAGACTGTCTTTTCCCCATTTTTTATTCTTGCCTCCTTTGTCGAAGATTAACTGACCATAGGTGTGTGGGTTTATTTCTGGGTTCTCTATTCTGTTCCATTGGTCCATATGTCTGTTTTGGTACCAGTACCACACTGTCTTGATGACTGTGGCTTTGCAGTATTGTCTGAAGTCTGGGAGAGTTATGCCTCCTGCTTGGTTTTTGTTCCCTCAGGATTGCTTTGGCAATTCTGGGTCTTTTATGGTTCCAAATAAATTTTTGTATTGTTTGTTCTAGTTCTGTGAAAAATGTCATGGGTAATTTAATAGGGATTGCATTGAATCCGTAGATTGCTTTGGGGAGTATGGCCATATTCACGATATTAATTTTTCCAACCCAGGTGCATGGAATATCTTTCCATTTCTTTTCATTCTCTTTAATTTCCTTGATTAATGTTTTATAGTTCTTGGCATATAAGCCTTCACCTCCTTGGTCAGGTGTATTCCCAGGTATTTGATTTTTTGGGGTGCAATTTTAAAAGGTAATATATTTTTGCATTCCTTTTCTAATATTTCATTGTTAGTGTACAGAAATGTGACTGATTTCTGAATGTTAATCTTATATCCTGCTACTGTGCTGAATTTGTTGATCAGTTTGAGTAGCTTTTCAGTTGAGTCCTTAGGATTTTCCATATATAGTATCATGTCATCTGCATGTGACAATTGTAATGTGACAATTTTACCTCTTCTCTTCCAATCTGGATAACTTTTATTTCTTTTGTTTGTCTGATTGCTGTGGCTAGGACTTCCAATACTATGTTGAATAAAAGTGTGAACAAACTTTTTAAAAAAAAGAATTATTGAGATATTTTAAGTTCTTCTTTCTCGAGCCAGTCTTCAAATTCCAACATGTATAAACGTAAATACTTAGCACATCTCAATTTGGTCGAACCATGTTCTAAGTGCTCAGAAGTCACATACTGCTTCTGGTTACCATATGGACAGGCAAACTTTTTGTGTAAAGCACCAGATAGTAAATATTTTGAGCTTTGTAGGCCAAGAGGCAAAATTGAGGATATTGATACCTACACAACCCAACAAGTATCCATGAGGATACCTACACAATATCCTCAATTTTGCCTCTTGGCCTACAAAGCTCAAAATATTTACTATTTGGCTCTTTACACAAAAAGTTTGCCTGTCCATATGGTAGTAGGTACTTAAATAGCACTCTTTTCCTGATTGGGCCCCTCCAAGGTAGTGAGCAGCTTTGCATCTAAGTGCCCTCAACTGAAGACATTTTTCAAGATAAAGTGAACTGGCCCAAGGATGGACAGGGCCACTACTGACACTGGAACCTGGACTCCAGTGAGCCTCAGTCTCCTCCTGAGAACCCAGGTGACTGCAACTTGGACAGGTAGTCAGGACAGAGGAGACATAGCCGCTGAGATTCCTAGACAGAGGTTCCACCATTCAGTGCCCTACAGTTGCCACAGTGAAGACTTCAAGGTGCTGGGAACCACAGGAGGAGGACCAGGGGCCAAAGGGGGTGATGCCATAGCTTGGTCTCTGTGTTCACTGTGCTAAGCTACTCTGGTTCTAGAACAGACTATCAAGTAAGGGAGCATGAACAAACCCATTTGCATAGGAAAGATTCTGAGAAATCCTGTCATGAAGAAACCTGCTTCACTTTGGAATAACTCAGCTTTTCCCCACACTTGTTTGGTGTGAACCCATTTTAACAATAATAAACATCAAGGCACACAAGTAGATATTCTTCCTAACACACGGCTCACTCTGAGATACTGCTCTGGTCTAATCTTATAAAGCCCTGTTTGATATCAGGAAAAATTCCTCCCAGCAAACCTTAATAATAGAACCAAATTCCTCGGTTCTGTCTCAGGCTCCCACCTTTCCTTGTTCCATTTTCCCCAAACACCAAGCCAGGTTATCTTTCCAGCTCACCCCTCCCTCTCCCCTCCCTATATGGGTATCCCTCCGCGGCTCTCCACGACTCACAAGCCAATGAGTGTGGTCTGCCCTCTCTGCCCTTTGGGTCTTGCCCAAAGGTTACTCCCAACTTGAACCTAAACATCCCAGCTAGAGCCAAAATGAACATCGCTTTTCCTTCTGCCAACCAAGTGTGGTTCCTCTGTCTAGGACCCAGGGCCTCAGATGTTTCTGCAACCTCTCTGACCACAAAGCCAGAAAGGTCTTCCTCATCTCCTAAATACTTACAGCCTCTACTAAGCCTCACACATCCTCTGAGAAGTCCTTCAAATACATCAGTTCACCTCCCCCCTAGACAGGCACTTTCAGGATTGCAGAGATTAGACCTGAAACTTCTTTCACAGGCCTCAGAACAGTGCTGTGCAGCAAATGCTCAAAACCTGCTTAGGGAATAAATGAAGGAATGAAGTACTTGGGCTCTGACACAGGGGGATCTGGCTTGTGAGCACATTCGGGTCTCCTTAAAGGACACCTGCGGTGAGGACATACAGTCAAGCCTTCATGGGCAGAAAAGCTCTACCCACCCTTGCCCCGATTTATCATTTTAGGGTCTGAGCCACATCACTGTAGTGCCCCACTGCTAGTGAATTAATTCATGGTCAAACTGCTGTGTCCCTTTATGATACACTTTATCCTTTACATAATTGTTCTCTGAAGATAAATTTAAGACATTGTCATTTTCCCACTGAAACTGGAAGTTTTGTTTTAAAAAAGCAGTTTTCAGTATGAGAAAGGAATTGCTGAGATACCTCATAAAGAGGAAATGAGTTACTAAAACACCACCACACACAGGCACACACACTCATACAGGCACACACGCGCACTCACAAGCCTCAGTAACAACAAACACAACCTTGTTTAAAAATGTCTCTGATCTGGCATTGCTGTAGCTGTGGTGTAGGCTGGCGGCTACAGCTCCAATTAGACCCCTAGCCTGGGAACCTCCATATGCTGCGGGAGCGGCACTAGAAAAGGCAAAAAGACAAAAAATAAAAATAAAAAAGTCTCTCTCCATCTCAGCTGTACCACATAGGTGCCATTTAAGAATCGAATGAGGAGTTCCCATTGTCCTCAACGGTAATGAACCCAACAAGTATCCATGAGGATGCAGGTTTGATCCCTGGCCTCACTCTGTGGGTTAAGGATCCGGCATTGCCGTGGGCTGTGGCTGCGGCTTGGATATGGCATTGCCATGGCTGTGGTGTAGGCCAGCAGCTACAACTCCGATTTGACCCCTAGCCTGGGAACTTCCAAATGCCACAGGTGCGGCCCTACAGAGGGGAAAAAAAAGTCTATCCAGCATTTTGTAAATTTTTTTCAAAGCTACCCAGAAGTACAGGTACAATAATTTTCAAAGCAAATCATGACCTCATGATGTGAAAACCCATATGCTTCTATGGGACAGCAGAGATAGAATATTTTAAATCAAGATTGTCCTGGAAAACATGGACCCCATGCTGTGGTATCAATTAAGCCAAACAGTATGAACTATAACAACAACAGGTCTTAGTAAAATCTAAAATGGAAGGTTTTTACTTCATAACAGTGAGTGTGTAAGTAACTAGTGTTGGTGTATTGGGACTAGAGCCACACGACTGATATACAAATACAAAGCTCCAAAACTTTAGATGACTTTTATGTAAATGTGCAAAAGAGATCACAAAGTATCTAGGAAGCACTTGGGTGGATTTTACCGTGATGTTGTGAGCAGCAATCCTGAGGAATTTGGGGACTGGGTGCACAGAGCATGTGGTGAGTGCACTCTCTAGAAACATTCCACTTTGCCAGCCAAGACTGCCAGGTGAAAGCCAATGAACATTCCTCCTTTATTCAAAGTGAGAGTCTCCAAACAAATCTACCTTCCAGGACACTAAAATAATCTTCAAATAAAATGTTTTTGTCTAGCAACCTAAATGTCCATCAACCGGTGAATGGTTAAAGAAGATGTGGAACATACATGTAATGGAATATTACTCAACCAAAAAAAAGAATGAAATCATGCCATTTGCAGCAACATGGATGGACCCAGAAACAAGTGAAGTTAGTCAAAGACAACTATGATATCGCTTATACATGGAATCTAAAAATAATGACACAAAGGAACTTACAAAACAGAAACAGACCCACAGAGAAAACAAACTTATAGTTACCAAAGGGGCTGATGGGAGGTAGGGGGGGATTTGGGGATTAACATATGCATACTACCATGTATAAACTAGGTAAATGACAAGGACCTACTAAAAGCACAGGGAACTATATTCAATATCTTGTAATAACCTATAATGGGAAAGAGTCTGAAAAAGAATATACATATATATGTATTACTGAACAACTTTGCTATACACTTGAAACTAGCACAACCTTGTAAATGAACTACACCTCAGTAAAAATAAATAATAAATGTTTTGTCTAAACAACAAAACTAGAAAGCTCATTTATTTAAATTCATAGCAGTGTATAAGTTTTAAAATAAGACATGAGAAGTTCAACGGCATAATTTCAGAAATTCTGTTTGGGACCAAAATTATTCCCATCAAAAAGCCATCAAAAGCCACGGGGAGAGGCATGATGAGGGAGGGCTGGTGGGACCACAGGAATATGAGAGATGTTCTGGGGGAGGATGGGGGGGGGTGGTGGAAAGATAACAATAAGCCCAAGGAGGCAAGGCAGCTGTTAGCAACATGAAAGGTAGGAAAGAATGAGTATCCTTACCCAGGAGGGTTTAATTGTTTTGTTTTGGTCTTAAAAGGTTAACACAATCAAATGGAAGGATGGGCTAGAATTATCAGTCAAATTTGCCATTCTCTAAGCACAATGGAAGAATATGAAAAACGAAGACCCACTGCCAAAAAAGTTGGTAATGTTGTAGCTGAAGGGAGAAGCAAATCTTGAATTTTAGTGACCAGAGAGCGTGTGGCTCAAAGGGGCTGCAGGAAGAGATAACAAGCAAGGTACCGATCAGAGTAAGAAGTTTAAAAACCAAGCTTTGAAGTTCCCTCTTTCTCACATGGTCATGATATTCCCTATCTTTATATTTAATTATTATTAAGAGGTCAAAGGCCCACAGCAGACAATACAATACAGATATCCATACACCTCTTTGCTCTTGTAAATACAGCAAAGAGCATTGAAAATACAAATAAACATCAAGAATCTCAGTCTGAAAACTCCCACTTTTCTTTGTGTCTATGATGGTATTATAAAATATAACATTAACTAGTAAAAAAGTTTATAGAAAAAGGATTACCACATCAACAAAATGTGCATACTGATTGAAAACACATCTTTTTTTTTTTTTTTTTTTGTCTTTTTAGGACCACACTCAAGGCACATGGAGGTCCCCAGGCTAGGGGTCAAATCAGAGCTATAGCCACCGGCCTACGCCACAGCCACCAACTGCAGCGTCAGATCTGAGCCGCGTCTGCGACCTACACAACAGCTCACAGTAACTCCAGATCCTTAACCCATGAGCAAAGGCAGGGGTAGTATCTCTGAGTCCTTGTGGATACTAGTCAGATTTGCTTCTGCTGAGCCATGACAGGAACTCCTGAACACACTTTCCAATTTCAGAAAATGTAAAATGTTATAATCTACGTATGCTCAAAAATCAGTGGAATATGGTAATTTTAGGTATTTCTACTTAATGCAATCAAATGGAGCTCCAGATCATGGTCCTAAGCACTTTAATGAATCATAACAAATATCCTTTAGGGAGAGTAAGTCTCACCAGAAAGCATGCACAAGTCTAGTTTTATTTTCCAAAATTAGACTACTATATTTGGCCTTATTTGTCTCTGTATTTTATTCACAGATGAAATTGTACCTCGATTCCAGAAATCTATATTTTACGTTAAGTTTTCAGTAAGTTACCAAACTACTTTGAAATACAAGTGGGGCATTTATTAGAGAAAATAGTTTTTGCTTAAGATGAAGTTGGGGAAAGTACCCTTGTTGCTGTAGTTAACAGGCTGCCCCTCACTTTCTGCTTGTTTGTCTTTTCATTTGTTTGCATGTGCCTCCACCTGCCCTGACAGTTTTTTTTCACAAATGTCATCCTGATGTTCACTGCAGCATTGCTGACTATAAACCAAAGCAAAAGTTCATAATATGAAAATAATCTAAACATCTAAGAGTAGGAGAATGTTTGATGTACATCTGTGTGATAGAAAGAATGGCATATAAGCATTAAAACTAATGTTTTCAAAGATATTTACTGGCAAACCAAATGCTCACAATATAATGTTCAATAAAAAAAAAAAGATTCAAAACTCTGCATACATACAATATGATCTCAATTATGCTCCCCTTTATTTACTTGTATTTTTCTTTTGGCTTTTTAGGGCCACACCTGTGGCATTTGGAGGTTCCCAGGCTAGGGCTCGAATTGGAGCTATAGCTGCCGGCCTACACCACAGCCACAGCAACACCAGATCCAAACTCGTCTGCGACCTACACCACAGCTCACGCCACTGAGTGAGGGCAGGGATCAAACCTACATCCTCATGAATACTAGCCAGATTCATTTCCGCTGAGCCACTATGCTCCCCTTTAAAAATGTCTATTTATTATATTCACACACAGAATAAACCTTGAAGGAAATCCTTCAACATTTCAATGTGTAGTTTTTTTCTGAGGGATGGGATTTCAGGAGATTTTAATTTTCCTATTTTATAGTTGCCTGATTTCCAAAATTTATAAATAAACACTTTTTTCACAACGAATTTTAAACTTTAATAATGTGTCTAAAAAGTTAGAAACTGTACAAGAATCACAATACAGTTATTAAGAAATCAAATGGATAAAATATGTGAATGCATTCTGAAAGCTAAATAGAATTATATACCTATATTATTTGATTTTTAAATAATAATGATAATTTTAATTTCCTTTGCAATTGCATAAAAATAGAAGATTAGATACTACTTAAGGTCGAGGTCTATTTGGGTTCATGAGCTAGTGTCTAAAATACCAAGAGAGTTTCAAAATCTCAAACTTTAGTCCTTTACACTCAATTATTTATAAACAAAGAAGCTCTATTTTTTACCCATGAGCAAATATCTTAGTTATTTCCTCAAAGCACTAGAATAAGAATGCAGGTATTTTGACTGGCATCCATTTGGGATACAATATCGCAAGAATAACCAATCACTTCTACATATAATTCATGGAATGAGAAAATATATACTATCTATATCCATTCACTGATTTCCTTTTTTTTTTTTTTTTTTTGCCACACCTGCAGCATGTGGAAATTCCTGGGCGAGGGATAAAACCTCACCACAGCAGTGACCTGAGCCACTGCAGTGATAATGCCAGATACATAACTCACTGAGCCACATGGGAACTCCCCCGATTTCCTTTTCTTCTTCAGCTTTGCTGAGATATCACTGACAAATAACACTGTGTGAGTTTAAAGTGTCCAACATGATGATTTGACATATTATATGTTTATGAAATGATTAACATAAGATTAGCTAACAAATCAATCACTTCACATAGTAATCCCTGTGTGTGTTAAGAACATTTAAGATCTACTCTCTTACTTAATTACAAGTGTACAATACTGTATTGTTAATATAGTCACCATGGTGTACATTAGATCCTCAGAAACACTACTTTTCTAAATAAAAAATTACTTTTTAAGATGTTCTGTTAAACAATAAGTGCCTGAGAGGGTGTGGAGAAAAGAGAGCCTTCTTAACACTGTTGGTGAGATATAAATTGGTGCAACCACTATGGAAAACAGTATGGCATTTCCACAAAGAAAACTGAAAACAGAACTACCACATGATACAGCAAGCCCACTCCTGGGCATCCAGTGGAGAAAACCATAATTCAAAAAGATATATGTACCCCAATGTTCACTGCAGCACTATTTACAATAGCCAAAACATGGAAGCAACCTAAATGTCTATCAACAGAGAGGAATGGATCAAGAAGATGTTATCTATAGATATCTATATCTATAGATATAGATATATAATGAAGATGTTATATAGATAGATAGATAGATAATGGAATATTACTCAGCCACTAAAAAGAATGAAATAACGCCATTTGCAGCAACATGGATAGACTTAGAAATTATCATACTGTGAAGTTAGACAGTAAAAGACAAACATCCTGTGATACATCACTTATATGTAGAATCTAAAAAATGATACAAATGAACTTATCTTCAGAACAGAAACAAACTCGCAGACTTTTAAAAACTTATGGTTACCAAAGCAGACAGGTAGTGGGGGCATGGACTGGGGGGGGGGGGGATTGGCATATGCACACTGAGGTATATGGAATGATTGGCCAACAGGGACTTACTGCATGGCACAGAGAACTCTACCTGGTATTCTGTGATAATCTATGTGGGAAAAGAATCTGAAAGAGATGTATGTGTGTACAGGTATAACTGAATCTTTGTTCTAGAGGAGAAATTATCACAACCTTGCAAATCAACTATATTTCAATAAAGCTTTAAAAAAATAAAAATAAAAAATGTTCTGTTAACATGGCAGTTTAACACTAAAAGTGAAAAAATGAGTAAGCTGTGGATTTATTTATCCTTCAGTATATATTTTAAACACTCTCTATGAAAAACTGAACTTTCAAAGCACAAGTATCAATATAGCTACATTTTCCTTTAAAAAAAATCTATTAATCTCACATTAATATTTATTACAGTCAGCAGGATCTATACAATAGAAAGAAAAATTTCTTCACTGATCTATCCCTTTAGGTAATATTCTCTTGCACTTAGTAAAAGTAATCTCCCAACTGTTTCTTTAGGAATTTGTCATCCACTAAATATTCTCCATAGACCCTGAAAAAGCATAAAGATGTCTACAAACCAAGCAGAGAAGCTATGTGTTTCTCAAAATGGACCATAAAATGAACAGAACACACACCTGTAGTAAGCAAACTTTCAGTTTATTTACTGTTTAAATGGCCCTCACTCAAATGAAAAACCGTAATTGAGAAGAATTTAAATAACATTCTTCTGGCATTTTAATTTACAAAATATTTATCACATACATTGTTATCTCAATTTAATATTCCCCCTTTCTTAACAAGGTAGGAATTATCATGTCCATTTTCCAGATGAGGAAAGGGCTAAGCTTCAGAATATATAGCTTTTTAAAGGGAGATCTAGAACTTGGACCTGGGAACTTCACCTCAATATACTGGGCATTCTATACCATTTAACCATATGGCATGCCATGGCATCTTCAGTGCTCTAAGACTAGGTCATGGCAGAACAGTGGGGAAGGAGGATGGCCTCAGCTCAAACTGACATGGTGAAAATGAATTTGGATAATAACACTCACAGAGGAAATTATAGCTAAGGCACTAGAATCACAGGATGCTATAGTTCGATGATTTGTCTGTACAATTCCAGAGACACCAGGTGAAGCTTCCAGCAAAACAAATACAAGAAGATACTCTGGCCCAGAACGGAAAGACTGAGCACATATAAATAAATGCTCCTTCTCCTTTAATTACATTTATGCTGATCGCACAGACTGCAAGTACCATTCTCATTTGCTTCATGTTTCAGACAAAAGTTCCTGATGCTCTGGGTCAGGAGAGACTACGGTCTAGTTTGACCCAGTGGCCAAAAAGTGGTAGCATCAATCAAAGCACTGAAGAGGTAGACTCACTTCAAAATGTAAGAGGTCTTCTCAGAGTCAAGAGACGTGGCACAGGCAAGGTCTGAAATGGCAGGGAGGTCTCTGTCTTCTACATCTTTTGCACTGGGCCCTTCATGGTGCTGAGCAGACACTAAGAAGCAAGCCTGTGCTGGAAATCAGTGGCACAGGAGAAAGATGAGGATGCTTTGGAGATTGACTGACCTGTTCCCCAACACCAAATCTCCTGCGCATCAGCCCACTGCCAAGCACATAGAGATTACTGAGGTTACATAAACTGGTTTTAATGCTTCCCTTAGATAAACATGAGCCCACAGCTTTGCTTTGTGGACATACTTTCATGAATCCAGGGTAGAAACTATAACTCAATTTTATGGGCTTTATGAATGTTGCCAGATCAGTCTGAGAAGTTTTCCACCTGAACAGCAAATGTACCAAGACAGAGAAGAATGAGACGGAAGACAAAAACTTTTCCCTGCTGGTTATATATTTCTAACTCCTAGATAAGGGCCAAGAACCAACATATGCTTTTACTAAACTAAACCAAGTTTGCTATTTAGTAAAAGTTTGCCCTGGGAGAATTATAAATCACTAAAGCCTCAGTACCTTTAGCTTCAAAATAAAGACGATACTGTCATCTCAGGATGGTTGTGAAAATTAAATAAGGTAATACATGTAAAGGGTTTGGCGCTTTGACAATTAGCATTCAATAAACAGTAATTCTTACAATTGTACAATATAAAACAATGTCCATAATATACTAACAAGTTAGTATCCTAAATGAAATAGTCTACTATTACTTTTTCACTTTGCAAGAAAAAAGGGCTAACTTAGACCTAGAGAAAGATGATTGATTAAATTAAATGCTCATCAACTAGATATATATAGACAGACAGACAATCAGATATGAGAAGACAATCTAAGAGAAAAGTTTATTCATTGCAGCACTTTTCACAATAGCTTAGACATGGAAACAACCTAAATGTCCATTGACAGAGGAATGGATTAAGAATATATGGTACATATACACAATGGAATACTACTCAGCCATAAAAAAGAACAAAATAATGCCATCTGCAGCAACGTGGATGGAACTAGAGACTCTCATACTAAATAAAATCAGAAAGAGAAAGACAAATACTATATGATATCACTTACATCTGGAATCCAATATACAGCACAAATGAATCTATCTACAGAAAAGAAATAAACTCATGGACATGGAGAACAGACTTGTGGTTGCCCAGAGGGAGGAGAAGGGAGTGGGAGAGACTGGAAATTTGGGGTTAGTAGATGCAAACTATTGCATTTGGAATGGATAAGCAATAAAGATCTTGCTGTATAGCACAGGGAACTCTATCTAATCACTAGTGATGTTACATGATGAAGGGTAATGTGAAAAAAAGAATATTTAAATGTATAACTGAGTTACTTTGCGGGTACAGCAGAAATTGACAAAACACTATAAATCAACTATAACTTTTTTTAAATTTACATAAAATAAAAAAGTTTAAATTAAATCTACTATGTAAGGAATAAAATAAGACTTACATCTCAATATCTTCAAAATACACACCTCACCACTCAGGAACAGAATGAAGATATATATGCATCTGTAAAAAAATCTTATAACTACAAAATGATATTTTCTTTTTTTGTAAAATGATATATTCAAAGATTTTCAGAATTAAGCTGATAAAAGAAGGATTAGATATTATTTGACTTCTCAATATTTTTTTTAAGGGCCACACCTGCGACATAAGGAAGTTCCCAAGCCAGGGGTTGAATCAGAGCTACAACTGCCAACCTACACTACAGCCACAGCAACACAAGATCCCTTAACCCACTGAGCGAGGCCCTGGATCGAACCTGCATCCTCATGGATATTAGTCAGATTCACTACTGCTAAGCCACAATGGGAACTCCATGACTTCTCAATATTTATCATTACTGAATTAAGAAGACAACCACTATGGAGAACAGTATGGAGGTACCTTAGAAAACTATACATAGAACTACCATATGACCCAGCAATCCCACTCCTGGGCATATATCCAGACAAAACTTTCCTTAAAAAAGACACATGCACTTGCACGTCCATTGCAGCACTATTTACAATAGCCAAGACATGGAAACAACCTAAATGTCCATTGACAGATGAATGGATTAGGAAGATGTGGTATATATACACAATGGAATACTACTCAGCCATAAAAAAAAGAATGAAATAATTTGCATTTGCAGCAATATGGATGGAACTAGAGACTCTCATACTGAGTAAAGTAAGTCAGAAAGAGAAAGACAAATACCATATGATATCACTTATATCTGGAATCTAGTATATGCACAAATGAACCTTTCCACAGAAAAGAAAATCATGAACTTGGAGAATAAACTTGTGAATGCCAAGGGGTGGGGGGGAGAGAATGGGATGGATTGGGAACTTGGAGTTAAGAGATGCGGCCTATTGCCTTTGGAATGGATTAGCAATGAGGTCCGGCTGTGCAGCACTGGGAACTATGCCTAGTCACTAATGATGGAGCATGGTAATGTGAGAAAAAAGAATGTATACATGTATATGTAACTGGGTCACCATGCTGTACAGTAGAAAATTGACAGAACATTGTAAACCAGCTATAATGGAAAAAAATAAAAATCATTGTTAAAAAAAGAAGTAATTAACAGATACATTTCCAGAAAAAAAAAAAAAGACAAGATAATTCTTTTACTGTTTTGAAAGGAGTTTCACTCATTTTTAGACTTATTATTAAAACTCACTGCTAAGTGATAATGGCCAGGTAGTTTGTTCCAGACCCTCCCCAAACACTCCAACATGCACACATTAAGAACAGTACACCACACACACACACACACACACACACACACACACACACACACAACTTGAAAGCATCAGTGAGCTAACAAGACATTCAGGACCTAAGGAGTAAAGAAACATTAGAAAAGGGAAGTGAGTTTGACAATCTTTGAAGTTGTTCCTTTCAAGGAATTTGCCAATTTCTGAGTAGTACAGAGCCGAGAGGCTAAGAGGCTAAGCAGAGAGCAGGAGTTAAGAGGCTGGAAATCAGTGTTGAGTTTTTGGCACTCCTGTGGGGCTGGAGAGAGACCAGAGGAAGGGGTTATATAAACATCCAGAATTCCTGATAAGACCCTGGAAAGGCTAGACTTTAGAAATTAGAACCAACTAGAAATAGAGTGTTTTCACAAACCTGAAACCTAGCTTTCACCAGTTCATTCTCAGAATGGATTAGTGTAAATTACCCCACACATCATGCCTGCAAGAAAGCAAAAGTAAACCCTCTCTGACAGAAAAATCACACAGAGCCTCAGATTACCTCTTTGATTTTTTTCATACACAATGTTCGGCATCCAAACAAGATTACAAGGCATATAGGCAAACATTAGCTTACAGCTGAGTCCTTGTCAAAATTGGCCCATAGAGACCTTGTAACTCTCCAGTCTGAAATCTGCATTTCAGGATGAATCAACCTCAGACTCAAGAATTCGGGTAGGAAGGGCTAAAATCTTACTTATCAAATGGAAGAGGTACATTCAAGAATGTAGCTGGAGTAGCCCCGGAAGCATCTCAGCTTTACATTTTAAAAAGCAGCAAGAATCCCTCTATGGGGAACTTTATCTGCTCTGCTCCTGGAGGCAGCCACTGACTCAATGGGGTCCTCGATCCACCTAAATTCCCTAAAGATCTGGGCCTGGCTCATTGATGGTTTGGCTAGGCTGGAACCCAAGAGTATCTACTGGGATGCTGTGGCTATGCAACCTCAGTGTCAACTATGCAGAAGCAAAGACAGATGTAGTTGCTCTAGTCAGGAGGCAAGGCTTTTTGGGCTCTTGCCAACGGCATAGCTATTTGGTTTGCCACTTGGAAAACTATAGATCTGCAGATTAAAGAGACTTTCTTTGGCAACATAAACCGGTAAACAAACCATGTCTGCTGATTGAACTGCCTGGATCACTCATGTAGGTGACCACAGGAAGGGCTATGGACTGACCGGAATCAAGCTGCTGATGGAGGGTGACTCTGTGTCCAATGCAGAGGGCTACCACTGCAGGATAGCCTTGTGACTCCTGCCGACTGTTGACCCTTTTGTCTCACAATGGGAGAGGCCATGTCACAAGGTGTGTTAACCCCCTCCCGCACCCCTTGTAGAATGGTTACATCAGACCTTCGAAGCCCTCTCAGGGCTATCAGAGCTGCCTCACCGCTGCGGATACCTTTTCAGGTTACTGATTAGCTGTTTCCAGTCACACCATTGTGGCCCTTGAAACTAATCTGTGTACTCAACAATGGACTTTTTGTCCGACTCCTTGTCCCTTAGGCCCTCCCAGGCTATATACTGCGGTAAGTCAGTGTGATCAGTGAATGCAGGTATTCCAAGAAAGGGGTCACCCCTTCTTGGCCACGTTCTGGGTAATAATCAAGACAGAAGGGGAAGGGTTATAGGGCACTCTATGAACATATTTTGAAAACTGAGAATTCTGTCTTGACCACTACTGAGCATAATGTATTTTTCTTTCCCTCACAGCACCCCCAGGCCAGCCTAGTTGACACTTCCTGCAGGTGACATCATAGCTGAAAGGGGGGCATCAGGGATTCATGCTTAACACTGGTTAAGTTTTATAAAAGCACTTTGTCCCTCCTGCACTTGACCCTTCCAGATGAATGCTGCAGGTGTGAGCTGGGGATGAGTGAATACAAAGCGAAGTTAGAGCTACTGGAACTGAACACCCAGTTTTGTAGATAACACTGCTATGAAAATTCTTGCACAAGTTTGTGGTGCATATACATGTACGCATCTCTAGAGGAAGAGCAGCAACCAAGCACCTGAGGAAGAAACACCTCAGATCCCAGGAGGTATGAAGGAGGAAAGAACATGATACCTTTTTTTGTCTTTAAGAACTGACCCCGGAGCCTTCCCCCAAGGGGAAAAGATCCTAGTGTGACACCCCAAAGCTGCTGCAAGAGCATTCTGTTTTACTAAGTGGTGCATCTTTTGTGATCCACTTGATTGCCTTGACTACAGAGCAGCAAGGTAGGGTCCCCAGCTCCTGTACCTTGCACACAAAGCACCTCGGATGTCTTCCCCATCCCCACTCACTTCAGGGGCAGACAGATGCCATAAAGAAAAAGACAGATTATACTACATTAGTTTTAAACTTCTCTTCATCAAATGATAGATACCTTTAGGAGAGTAGGAAGGCAAACTGGAGTAAGAGAAAACATTTGCAATACATATAACAGACAAAGCATTCGTGTCTTCATACATCCTAGGATAAACAAGATGAAATTCTGGTATTTGGTCATTTTTGACATTCAAAAACCACGACTCATATAGTTTAACCTAATATTTAAAAACTCCTACACATCAATAAGATAACTCAATAAAAATGAACAGAAGGTTGAACAAGCACTTCAAAACAGAGCACAATCAAATGGTCAACACTTGAAAATGTGTTCAACCTCATTATTAGGAAGTGAAGATGAAAACCAATAGAAGATACTACTACCCACCCATTAGAAGGCTCAAAACTAAAACAATTGATAATACCAAGAGCTGACAAGGATGTAGAGGAAATAGAATTCTTATACACAGCCAGCAGGAATATAAATTGACATATATATTTTGGAAAACTGTTTAGCAATAATTCCTGAGGCTGAATATAAGCAAGTCTTATGAACTAATAAATTCATTCCTGAGTATACACCCAACAGAAACGTAAACATGCACGTGCAAAATATATGTACAAGAACTCCCCTGGAGTTCCCGTCGTGGCGCAGTGGTTAACGAATCCGACTAGGAACCATGAGGTTGCGGGTTCGATCCCTGCCGTTGCTCAGTGGGTTAAGGATCTGGCGTTGCCGTGAGCTGTGGTGTAGGTCAAAGACGTGGCTCGGATCCCGCATTGCTGTGGCTCTGGCGTAGGCCGGTGGCTACAGCTCCAATTGGACCGCTAGCCTGGGAACCTCCATATGCCGCAGGATCGGCCCAAAGAAATAGCAAAAAAAAAAGAATTCCCATTGCCACATCAGTTGTAATAGCGTCAATCTGGAAACAATCCAAATGTCCATCAACGGCAGATACAGAATAGATAAAGAAATTGTTGTATATTCATCCAGTGGAAAACCACAAAGGAATGAACCACAACATCCAAAGACATGGACGCATCTCACAAATAGGATGTTGAGGGAAAGAAGCCTGACACAGAAGAGTACGTACTGCATGTGTCTATGACGAAGTTCAAAAATAGGGAAAAGTAATCCAGGATGTTAGAAATAAGGACAGTGGCTACCCCTGCGCAGAAGTAGTAAAGAGAAACAGATATAAGGTTAGTTTCCAGAGGGCTGATCATGTCGATGGGTGACCCGGGTGCTGCTTACAAAAATATATTCACTTTGTGAAAATTCATGAAGCAACACATTTACGATTTGTGCACTTTTCTATATGTATGCTATACTTTGAAAAACAGGTTTGTGTGTAATTTATTGTTAAAAGAACAACATTCAAATAATTTTCAATATCATAGTATTAGAAAGTAAAAAGAAATTATGAACATGAACCCTTAGCAACACAGGAGGACAATCAGGACCAGAGGATAGAAACTGTAGTATTGACAAGATCTTATTGATAAGGTAAGGATATAAAACTGCTTCTGAAGGAAGAGAAGGTGGCTTATGATGCATAAACATGTTAGTGAAAATAGTATTTACTAACTTGATGAATATACTAGACACATTGAAAATAATGTTTCTCACACCCACCAAATTTTCCATGAAACTCCCTCACCCACAGCCCCGAATGTCCGACAGCCAATCCATGGACCAGTCAGAGACCAATGGCCTTGTCTAGCCCCCAAATGTGAATGAAGCCAATCAGATTCTCTCTCACAAAAAGATGAGCCTGAACATACAGAGTGAATAACAGATGCTGTAGTGAGGACTGAAGCAGTAAAACACAAAGAGAACGGGGCCACAACACATTGAATCAATTCTAAGAGGGGCATGGAAGCCTGAAGTTAGGAGAAGCAGAAATTATGAGAAAACAGAAGCAGTGAGGGGCCAAGAGGCATTGACACACTGGAAAACATGTCAGCCAGTACCTATGTCCAAAGAATATAGCTAGGTCACAATAAAGGCAGAGCAATATCCACCCTTATACTCCCTTAAAATATCCCCACTGTCCCCAACCACACACAGACATGCCCATTATTTAAGCCAACTTGAGTTCATATCCCTTCCTTGCAATCAAAAAAGCTCAAAGCAAATAATCAGATGACAGAAACCAACTAAACCCAAGAAAAGCACAGCAACACTAGAAAAAGCAAACTACACACTCGATTAATGAAGCCTTAGTAACTGCCTTAAAATAGCACTGACTACTGTTAGGTCTCAGAAATGATTCTGAAAGATGGATGAAGCACTAGTTTATGGATAGCGTACTGACGGTTGCAAAACTACGCAAACTACTGAGTGATGAGAAGCATTAACGGCATCAGAGGAGAAAGCACTCACTCTGACCTCTCAACAAGACTCTTCCAGCTGCTCAAAGAGTTCAGTTAATGGACTTCAATAAGGAAAAGAAGGTCCTTCAGTAAGAGAATCACCAGTAATTCAATTTCCCCCAGAGTGTGGTCAAATCATGAAAATAACTTTACACCATGATCATGGTTAAACAACTGATTTCAAGTTTCTTTGGCTTTCAGATTTAACATGCCAGAACTTACTTAAAAGCTAATTCTACTACCTCTATGTCTTCACAACTACTGTTTCAAGTTTTCTCCTACACAATGATATCAAAGGAATAAGAAGATGATGACAATTACAATAACACACATTAAAACGGAAACACATTACAAAGTCTTTCCAAGATCATTCTTCTCAGAGCTACACCTCGTACAACCTTCAGTGCCAAACAAGGGCCATGCCAAAAGGGAAAAACATCCTTATTTACAAGAAATAATATGATGTCTGGGACTTGCTTTAAAATAGCTGAACAACAAAAAAAAAAGGTATGTGTGGAGAAAAACAGCTAACAAGAAAAGAGAAAGGTGAAGATTGTTGAAGCTGAATGATAAGCATATTGGTGTTCCCAGAACTATTTCTATTTTGTCTGTGTTAAATTAAAAGTATTTTTTAAAGCGGAAGGAAGGAAGTGCCCCTAGTAATGAAAGCAACAGGAAGAAAATAGAAAAAGAATTGTATTAGAAATGGGGTGATAAAAACATCATCTGACATCTACTTACAATAGCCAAGGCGGGAGGTCCTGTTAGGGCGCCACAGAAAAGAAATCAGACTAGTACCCATGAGGATGCAGGTTCAATCCCAGGCCTTACTCAGTGGGTTAAGGATTCAGCCTTGCCAAGAGCTGTGGTGTAGGTGGAAGATGCGGCTTGGATCCCAAATGGCTGTGGCTGTGGTGTAGGTAGAAGATGTGGCTTGGATCCCACATGGCTGTGGCTGTGGTGTAGGTGGGCAGCTGTAGCTCCAATTTGACCCCTAGCCTGGGAACTTCCACATGCTGCGAGGGTGGCCCTAAAAAAGCAAAAAAAAAAAAAAAATTAGCCAAGGCATGGAAACAACCTAAATGCCCATTGACAGATGAATGGATAAAGATGTGGTATATATGTATAAAACTGAATATCACTCGGCCATAAAAAAGACAAAATAATGCCATTTGTAGGGACATGCAGAGACCTAGAGATTATCATAATAAGTGAAATAAGTCAGAAAGAGAAAGACATATACCGAATTATACCACTTATATGTGGAATCTAAACTATGACACAAATAAACTTATCTACCAAAGAGAAACAGGCTCACAGACATAGAAAACAGACTTGTGGTTGCCAAGGGGGAGGAGGGTGGTAGAGAGATGGACTGGAAATTTGGGATGAGAAGATGCAAACTATTATATGCAGAATGGATAAACAGCAAGGTACTACTATATTGAACAGGGCAACTTTTTTTTTTTTTTTTTTTTGTCTTTTTGCCTTTTCTAGGGCCACACCCATGGCATATGGAGGTTCCCAGGCTATGGGTCCAATCAGAGCTGTAGCTGCCGGACTTCACCAGAGCCACAGCAATGCAGGATCCAAGCCGTGTCTGCAACCTACACCACAGCTCACGACAACGCTGGATCCTTAACCCACTGAGCAAGGCCAGGGATCAAACCCGCAACCTCATGGTTCCTAGTCAGATTTGTTAGCCACTGAGCCACGATGGGAACTCCTTTATTTAACTATTTTAAAGTAAGTCCCACACATCATATTATTTCTTATAAAAAGGAAGTTTTTCCTTATTGGCATATATATATATGCATGTATGTATACATATATAATATATTACATAAATATATAATATATATTATATATATAAAACCCACTAGCTGACAAATGTGCTGACTATCCATGTGGTGGGCCCTGTGTTAAGAGCTTGGTGTGGACTACTGCCTATGAGTCTCACACAACCTGATGATGTAGGTACTATCATGATCCCCATCACAGGTAGGGGTCCAGGCTTAGAAAGAGAAACTGCTCATTAGATACCTGGTAAGCAGCTGAGGAGAGAACAAAAACGCCGCCATTGAGCTCCGGAACTGAACCATACTCAGTATTTCTATCTACCCGGAAACTGACATTCTGAAAGTTTAAAGAAAGCAAATTCATATTAGATACAGTGGTCCCCTATTCTATGCACTCCTGACCTGCTCTCACTATGACTTCTTGCATAATGGGTTGTGATGTTACACAGTGAGGCTTAGGCCAGGCTCCTATCTCCCCATTCCCGCATGTCTAACCCAGGAAACCTCCTGGCTTTCCAAGGGTCCCTCTATTTGACAGCACTAACCCCACTATTTACATTAGTCACACAAATGGCATGAGCTCATAAATACAGTTCAGGAAATGAATCAGGCATTGTCTAAATTAAATCAGCAAGGGACAGAATAAGATATTTCAGGAACCTGAAAAGAATGCAAATACCAGTAACCAGTAACCAGCCATTCCCTCAGATCCCCAAAGTTTCCATCATCTTAGGTCTCAGCAATGTCCCAGTGGTAAGTATGGAAGAAGCTAATAAAAAAATTATGGTCTACATTAAAAAAAAGTAAAGCACTAACAGATCGATAAATTTATTTTAAGCATAGCTTTTCTTAACATTGTTTTGTTTATTCTGTCTTATGAGAATTCCATCTTTCGTTAACTTACAGTATTCTGATGCTATGTCATACTTACATAGGCCTGCCCAACTTTCTCACTTCTTCCTCTGCAGTTCAAAAAGAAATATTATTTACATAAGTATAGATCAACTCAAATGTGCTTATTTTCTCCTGCCCTCTCCCAAAAGCCTATTTGGAGCATTCTGCACTCACTGTGAGGAGTTTTAAGAAAAACAATTTGATACTTCACTTTTCATGAATTGTAAGTTTTTCAAGTGCTAGTAAAAATGAAAAGTGTGAATACATGTGCTTTCTGCATCTTCATTCCACTTACTGATACTGATGTTTACTCAAATAAAAGAAAAACTTGCTTCTGTTTTTTCCCCCAAATATACTCACAATCATATGTGAATTCCTTGGGCAAAAAAGGTTAAATATACCCTTTGGTGGAGCCAAAACAATGTATTTATAACTTCATAATCAGCTAATATTTGAAAATTACACCAGTTGGAATGTAATGAATAACTGTGGAATATTGGTTAATTTTTAGAATAATGGCCAAGTATTATACAATAACCAAGTATTTGCATAGTGCTACACTGATACCTAACAAATATCATTTCTAGTTTTGTTTAAATATTAACTAAGATTTTACCATAAATAGTCTTGAAATAAGATAAACTAATTTCGGAGAGGAATTTATACTGTGATTAGCTTAACAGAATCATTAGTCCTGAAAAATAAAACTCCCCAAATTGTACACAGACTGGATTTAAGACACGTCTTGAAATGTTAACAATACAAATAAAAATCTATAAAACTCCAACATGAATAACTGAATAACAAATGTTTAATATTCAATGATACAAGATAAACTCAATAAACATATACACAACATACACACACATATCCCTTATAGGACCAATGCATAGGAATAAAAACATAAAATTATTTTAAAATTGTGAAAATTAGGATTTCAGACCTCAGTAAATCCATATTGTTTGTCAGTCTGTCTTATTTAATCAAAAAATATTCTTTTTTTTTTTTGTCTTTTTTTTTTTTGTCCAAGCCACGTCTGCGACCTACACCACAGCTCACGGCAACGCCAGATCGTTAACCCACTGAGCAAGGGCAGGGACCGAACCCGCGACCTCATGGTTCCTAGTCGGATTCATTAACCACTGCACCACAACGGGAACTCCTCTTTTTTTTTTTTTTTTTTTTTTTAGGGCCATACCTGTGGCATATGGAAGTTCCCAGGCTAGGGGTTCAAATCAGAGCTACAGCTGCTGGCCTATACCACAGCCACAGCAATGCAGGACTGAGTTGTGTCTGCAACCTACAGCACTGCTCATGGCAACGCCAGATCCTTAACCCACTGAGTGAGGCCAGGGATCGAACCTACAACCTTATGGTTCCTAGTCAGATTCGTTTCTGCTGTACCAGAACAGGAACTCCTCCAAAAATATTCTTAAATACAACTTTCTGTCCCACAAAATTAAAATTATATGGATTACACTATATATGGTATAATTAATTACACTATAGCATGCATGTTTATTAAAAAATATGGCCAAAGTTAACTTAAAAATATAATGTGGGAGTTCCCATCATGGTGCAGGGGAAACAATCCAACTAGGAACCATGAGGTGGTGGGTTCGATCCCTGGCCTCGCTCAGTAGATTAAGGATCCAGCATTGCAGTGAGCTGTGGTATAGGTTGCAGACTTGGCTCGGATCTGGCATTGCTATGGCTGTGGTGTAGGCCGGAGACTACAGCCAAAAAGCAAAAAAAAAAAAAAAAAATATATATATATATATATACACACACATATATATATATATAATGTGTGTTAAACAAAGGTCAATATCAACAATCGTTTTAGCAAACTATTAACATTTGCTTGCTAAAACCTAAAACGTTTGGTTATCACACATGCTTTAGGACTTATCACCCAATTGAAAGGAAAATATCTCTTTTTTTCAATTCCTGAAAGAAGGAAAAAACTTTTGTATCACACTACAAATATTTTCCACCATTTAATACTGCATTTAGCTCTCACTGATTAAATCCCATGGAAAAATACCATCACAATAAAAATTCATTTTATGTATATCTGTCACATCAAACATGGGTTTTCTCTATGTTTATTCCAATTTGCCCTTTACTTGTGTTCAAAAAGCAAAGATTGAAAAGAAAATACAGAGTTGGTTATTAAACTTCAATTAAAAAACCCAAACTAGAGTGAAAACACAATCTACACTTCCCCCCCCAACAAATATTTCAGGGCTTGTGTGCAGCTCTGCCTAATTCGATAAAACGATTACAATCCTCTGCTTGTGGTCAAGTTAGGAAAGCTAAAATGACTGGTTAGAAATGAGGTAGGTGACAGGGGAAATCACACAACCTTTTAATCTCTTCAAAATTAAATCGCTATATTTAATTCAGCGCAAACATGACAAGTATCTACTACTTTAAACTGCCAGAAGTAAAGAGATATTTTCCCCCCAAACAACTGAATAGAACACTGAACACTGCCAAGAAAATGAGAATAAAGATGGCTTTGTTCCTATATGTCTTGCTGCTAGCAGGCAAGACAGATGCAACCACTTAGATCAGACTAACTGGGATATATACTGTCATTTTAAGAGCAAATATTTTTAAAGATCCCCGACTGAAGTCAACCAATGAAGGCCACGTAAAACTGTTTAAACATAAATCCCATTTTTTTTCTTTGAAAATGTAATGGTTTGCAATTATATTTCTCAAGAATCTAAACTATCTTTAATCGGTTTTTAAGGGAAAATAAGAATAAACAAAAACCTCCTACCACCCCAACCTCCCATTCCACCCAGATTTGAAATTTCTGGATGCTCAGTAGATTTGTCTATTTATTTATTTATTTATTTATTTTGGGGCATGGAGAAGTTCCCAGGCATGGGATCGAACCCAGCTGCAGCTGTAACTAGAGCCACTGCGCCAGATCTTTAACCCGCTGAGCCAGGAGGGAACTAACTTCTCAGTGGATTTAAATAGTCTAACAAGGCACTCTTCAAGACTGATTATTTGGTCTTCATACTTGGAGTTGGACTTTGATCATCTCCCCAGAACCCTTTAAGCCTCAGTGTTAACATAGGTAAAAATGAAAAAAAAAAAAGCAACACTACCAATCTCTAAGAGCTAAAGTGAGAATCAAACTACATTACATAATAGAAGACACTAAACTTGGCACATACAAGGCACTTACTAATAAGCAAATTCCCTTCCCCCTTAAACACCTTCACATGGAATGAAAGGTAAGTTTTTCGTTTTCCATAAACAGAGCTTTTTTAGAAAGTACCGCCAGCACACATTTTGGAGGAAAGGAACACCACAATATTTTCCATAACTGAATGTATTTTGATTATATTACCATAACTATTCATAAGAAGATGCCACATAGAACTATTGATAAGATCTCCCAAGGACTTATCAAAGTGGAATCTTGGGACACTATTTAGAAAATGGAGCAATGCAACTATTCCTTCAACCTACCCATATGTGGAAAGTGAAAAACACCTTTCTTTTTCTCCTTAACTGGAAACAGTTTAAGATAAAATGATGAAAGGAAGGAAGGAAAGAAAGAAGGAAAGGAAGGAATGGAGGGAGGAAGGGAGGAAGGGAGGGAGGGAGGGAGGAAGGGAAGGAAGGAAGAAAGGAAAGAAAAAAAAACCTTAATTTTCTTTTGCCAACTAGCTTACTTTGAATTATTATTTAGAAGAAGCAAATCAATGAGTGTTTTCTTTTTATAACTTATCACAACTAATTAGAATTTTTCAGTTATTTGAAGAAGTAGATTTTAAACTGGCAAGAATGATTGGTGGCATTTTATAGCAAGAAAAGGCACATTCTAGCAACTGTCACTGACATTACAATGACTCCCTCCAATGTGAACACGAATGTCTTTGTGTCACGCAGTGACGTTTCCATAGTTTTGCACATCTGCTGACCTGATTGATCACAAGGTCCACTTCAAACATCTGCCTGCCCTTAGCCACTCAGATGCAGGCTTCATTACAGGGACTGATGATTTAAATCTTGTGAAATTGTTTTTCACATCTTGTATGTAGCAGAAAGCTCACACTATCCGTGATAACCTTAGAAATAGATGTATAATGACAACTTAGAAATCATCTTAGCCAAATTTTCACATATTTAAGAACAGACTACATTAACAGAAAAAACAGGAAAACAGTTAAGAGATTTGCCTAAGAAGACACAGAAGAAATGTGGTGGAGGAAACCCATGCTGTTTCAAGCCCTTAAATTAACCTTCAACTACGTTTATGGGAATGATGGAGACATTTGCATAAAGAGATCCAAAACCTATGTGGAGAAGCAGACCTTGGTGTGGTCCTTGCTCAGCACCTCACATCTGCCCTTTACCTTGCCAGTTTCACAGGTGCACTATTTTTAAGTGCCTGGGATGAAGTGAAAGGCACCATGCAAGACAAATTAACTACATAAACTGTGTAGGTTAAAGGTCGACTGTTTCTTCTTGTCTCTTTATAGTTTCTTCTTAATTCTTCAAACATACCCAGACAGTGCTGCAGAAAAATATCAACCTGCTACACCAACCCAAGTCATAGAAGTGTGTCTAACACAAGACAAATTCTGACAGGTTTCCCAGTCCAACTCAATCTATTTTGGAATGCTTGCTCCTCTCCATCTCAGTTTTATTACAAACACTAAAGGTTCTAATTTCTAACCTTGTAGAGATGTACAAATGATTGAGAAATACTCATAACTTGTATGATGATAAATAGAAAACAAATTTTCTTCACCATAAGACCTATTTAGGTAGGATTCCACTAGAAAGTGGTAGGAGAGTCCAACTCTTTGGAGGTTACATTTCTTTATAAAAGTATGGTTTAAAGAAAATTGTCCTAAAGATGAGAACCTGGTTATTCACCAAATAGAAAAATCTTGGAAAAGGGACTGGTAAAAAAATCTTACAAATCAAACAAACAAGCTATGTAAGGTGCAACAAGTAACAACTCCCCACTTCCAGCTCAAAAGAAAAAAAAAAAAAAAGTGGTTATCCCTTCATATCAGTATAAATACAGAGAGAAATTTGTATTTAGTAATTAAATCAATGGTGTATCTTCGGAATACTTTAAAGTACACTATTTTATTTTAGACATAATAACACTTTTAAAACTTATTGCTCTCATGGGCCTTAGAACATATGTCTTGAAAAAAAAAGAAAAAGAAAACCTCTCACCAATAAAAAAGTTAAAAAAAAAAATAGATCCTGGAAAAAAATCTGTTTCCTCAAAACCCTTCTCCTGCTCTCAATTTAAACTCTAAAATGCCTGACTTGAAATTTAAATTTATCTTTCCTGTATCTATATCTACAAAATTGGAAATCGGTTTTTCAAATGACATTCAACATGCCCTCAAAAATCAAAGGGCATAGTTTCAAATTTTCAGATTTGTAAGTGTTAAATAGTTTAATCAGTTAGGTCTAAACGATTTACAATGAAGCCAAAGTGACAAAAATTCAAACTTCTGGTAGATCTAGATTTAACTCCTCTTAATTTTACACACAATTTTATGAGCCCCCCCAGGGTTATGTACACATCTTATTCAAGATTCCAATGCTACCGCTACCGCCTCCCATAGCCGCAGGGGGTGGGAGGGATGGGAGGGGGAGGGGAGGAGAAAGGGGGAGGGAAAAGGCGGGTGGAAGCTTTACAGTAGAAGCTGTTTGCTGTGACTTGCACGAAAATTAAGGTGTGAAATATTTTTTATGCAATAGCAAAGACAATAAGCTTTCTTTTTTTCAAGGTGGAGATGTAGAAGCAAAGTTAGAACAGTTAGGAACATAAAATGAGTCTGCTTTGAGTTTAATAACCAAATGGTGATTTAAAAAAATAGAAATTTCACATTTGCAGGAATGGGGGGGCAGTTACTAAATCTGGAGAGTTCCCCCCTCCGAGGGCACACAGGAAAAACTAAAATTATGATCCAGAATAAAAAGATCACATTCATTTTTGAAGCATTCATTTAAAAGTACACTGAAGTGTTCTTTTAAAATTCCCGCATGTTTACACAAAGCAGGGATGTGGCTACCAAATATTACTCCTGAGGGAAACGGATACACATTTACCTTCATAATTAGACTCAGCAGGCAGAATGTTAGCAAAGTAAACTGACATAAGCCACAAAGACAGATTGAAAGTGACCAATAGCAAGTGCCTGCCTATCCTGGGAACCCGCTTGTTCCCTGCGAAGACAGCAATCAAACGTCTGCAGGCAAAGACATCTACACGCAACCAGCCGAGCAAAGGAGACCAAACTTTTCCAAATAAGTTAGCTCCGTCTTGCCAATCTAAATCCAACAGGTGTCAACACACGTTACCACACTAAATCCTCCCGAACAAGGTGTAGAGAAGCAACGGAAGTTTAGCAATGAAAACGAAATAACTCGACCGCTTTCTGGGTCGCGACAAAATAAAGCCGAATTCCTATTGCAACTGATCTCAAGGAGATAGAGGATAAGGGGGGATGGAGGTGGGGAGGCGTGTGGAGATGTCCTGCCACCGACGCCGAAGAGGAATCTCGGATCGCGGTCGCGGTGTTGGGCCTCGACCTCTGGGGTTAAAAGAACTGGGAACTGCCGCGGCCGGAGGCAGGGAGATGGGGAGGGACGGTGCGTGGTACCTGCTTGTCCAGCGCGTCCCGGGCGCCGCCCGGCCCGGTTCCGGCCCTGGGCGGCGCGAGTGCCCGCTCGCAGCTGCAGCCTTCCAGGAGGTACATGCCGGCCGGGCGGCCGCTCTGCTCGCCCTCAAAGTAGAACAGCACATTCTGGTAGAGGGCGAACCACTTTTCGTGCCAGCGGCTCGCCTCGGCTGCCTTCTTGCTCAGGAAACCGCGCTTGGTGCCCTCTTTGCGGGCCAGAAAGGCCAGGTACAGGGCGTGCCCCTCATTGTAACGCACGCTCTTCTGCATGGTGAGGGCGCGGGAGCTCACCCCTGCCTCGCGGCCATCTCCCGCCGGCTTGTCCGAGGGCGCGCCCGCTCCGCTCCCGACGGCCAAGGGCGCCCCCTTTCCTGACGCAGCGCACAGGGCAGCCCGTCGGCCTCCGGAGAGCGGCGGCGAGCGGGTCCGAGGAGCACCGGGCTGCGGCTGGGGCGCGTTCTCTGCCCCGACCACCGCCCTCCCCGCCGAGCAAAGCCCCTACAGTCCCCGACGCCCGCGTGGAGAGTGGCCCAGAGAAGGCGCCCGGCCCGCCGCTGCTTCGCCCAAAGTTGCGGAAGCCCGAGCCCCCGCGGTGGGCTGGAGAGACGCGACGCGCTGCAGCTTGAGGAAGACTGTCCTCGGGCAACTGGCTCCAGGAGACAGAAGGTAAAACGTCACGTGGGAGATCAGCTGTAATCGGCTTGGAGACCGATTTAAAGGGCAAAGTCGGCGCGGCTGCAGTGACGGCGGCTCAGCCCGCTCACCCCAGCGCGCGTCCCTCCCTCGGGCGGCTGCCTGTTCTCCCGCCGCGATGGGGCGGTTCGCGCGGAGGTGGAGGCGCGCGGCGACCGCACACACCCGCTCACACGCGTACTTGAGCGCGCGCGCACACACACTCACACATACACACAAACATATATACTCACATACACACAAATGCACACTCACCAGTCGCGCACAGTCCCAACACAAATACTCGCGTTTGCGAAATTACATACTCAACGCTCACATATACAAACAAAAACACACAAATTCACAAACACTGCACACTCCAACACACATAAATACTCAATTCGCACAAATAGAAACATGGAAAACTGCCCACTTTCATACATACAAATACATCCACAATATGCATTCCTATACACAAAAATACAAACCTATATACAAATAACATAGGCAGCTACACACACACACACACACACACTGAAACGCTCACGCATTTACACACTCAGCCAAACACACAATATAGACACATGTACACCACATATTCACATTCATACAGGCATTTACACAAAACTACACGTAAACACACAAACACATTTATACTCACACATTCATAAGTAGTCACAAATGATCATATACACATACACACATGAACACATCAATGTACATTCACTCAAAAATACACAAATCATATTCATATACATGCACTCACAAACATACAAATACACATTCGCGCAAATTCGCACTTTCATAAACCCCTCACATATACAACACACCCAGCTGCCGTGTCCACACACTCACACTTATCCAGGACTGCATTTCCATGGCAGTGGGTGGAGTTACAGGATGGCTTTGCATAACTGGCAGCCTTGACTTTTCCGCCTGTACTTGCACTGTTGTATTCAAAACTGGAGGTGAAGTTAGTGAGTGCAATTCCCCTGTTCCCAGAAAGGTATCAGATGCTGTTTTTCCCTCTCAATGGCTGTGATTTCTCAGGAGTAAAATGAAAGAAACTAAATTTTAAGCACTGAGTTTTCAACCAGGAAAAGAAAACCAAATAAGGGAGACTTGCTACCCCTGGCAGAATCTATTCCTGGAGGCCCTGCTGTCATAGTTTCACTAGATACCCTTGCTGGAACTGGGATTCATTTGATTAACAAATCTTGCTGGTTCAACCAGAAAACCAAGACCCCTATTATAAAATGTAAGTGGAAAAGAAATGATGTGCCCAGCAGCTGCAAGAAAAAGCTAGTGAACACTCCAGAGAGTGCCAGTGTTTGATTTTGTATACATTTTTTAGTCTCCTTAGTCACTTATCATAAAAACGGTTTGCCATAAAGTGTTAGTTGTTAAAGGTAAAATAATAATAATAATCCTTTTTTGGCCCATGAAGCTGTTACCTGTCTTATGCCACTAGTTGTGTGTTCATTAATTGGTAGCCCAGGGGTTCTGTCTGTTCCATAAGTGCTGTTTTTGCAGAATATTTTAACTGCTTCACTGAGCAGCTGACTGTTCTTTCCATTTCACCTCAAAAAAAAAATCACTGTTAAAAACTATATAATAGGGAAATTTCCATTTGAAATTACAGTAAGAGAACAGTGGCCATTTCTCTTTACATATTTTTAAATATCTAAAGGACAGTGCTATGCTAATTTGAGTTTTACCCAGCTGGGAACTTGCATTGTTCTTTAGAGGAGATACTAGTATGGAGACAGTAAATAAATGTGGACAAGGGTTTGAGCCAGATTCTAGATGCAAAGAAGATGGGCATTGGCCTTGGGAGGCTTTTCATTTCCTTCTCCGTGATCCCAACCCCGTAAGCCAATTGACGGGTATAAATGATGAGCTCCGTTTTTGAACGGAAACCATTAAGCATGTGAATTCAGTACAAAAACAGTTTGGCAATGAGTATTTAGAACTTCTAACCACTTGTGTTTTCTCAGATGTGAAACTTTTTTTTTTTTTTTTAGTCCCCAATAAGCAATGTCTCTGGTGGGGAGGCTAATTTCAGCACTTATTTATTCTTTCTGTCTACTCAGAGTTCCTTTTCACTTGAACCACAAAAAGTACTCTTTTCAGCCTCTGGTCTGTCATCACTTCCTACCATGTGAGGTATTGTGGCTGTCATATGCCTCCTGACAGTGAGAGAAAGGAACTCTGGTTTCTTCCAAAATATTGCTGGTGACTACTATGGGTTTTAATTATGGAAATTCACTGGGAGAACTACTTATTGATCACGTGTTTATATGCTCAACACTATATTTAGATGATGTAGAGGATGCAGAAAAAATGCCTTGCCTCTGCCTCTGGTGTGCTCAGATTAGGATATAACGTTGAGGTACTACTTCTCACCTGATTGTCTGTTTCTCCAAAGCAGGGCTGCAGCACCCAGTGGGAGAGCTTATATGCAATAGGTATACAAGTGACTCATAAATATTTCTTAAATTAATATTTGGACACTGAATTATGAAGGAGAGCACACACATTAGCAAATATTAGATCATTCTTCAAGACTGTAAAAGACAGAAACAATTGAAAATCCTTGGACATCCTAGAGAAGCTATAGCCAGTGGGGTGTCTGCTGGGCATTTGTGGACTTTTAGCTTCCATCATTCCTATGGAGAAACTGCGCTGCTGGAATGGTGCCATGTTGAAACACAAAGAACCAGGAGGTTATGTAAATGAGGACGCTTTTTTCCCCAGCTGATCAAACAGGTTGGCAAAAGGAACTACGTTCCAAGTGGGTGGGAACAAGCTCTTCTCTGGATTCATTGTTTTTTCCTCTTGCATGTCATGGACTCTTTCCTGAAAGGGTCAGTTTAAGGTGATTTTGAAGCACAGTAATGCATGTCTCACTGATAGCAGTGAAAGTGTCCTCGTTGCTTCTTTCTAAGCAAGAGAAAAAAATGAGCAAGGAACAATCATATCTGGAAACCCTAATTACTACTTGTAGAGGGAGAAGATTTCCAGATAATTTGACAAAAAGGAAGGGAGAGGGAGGAAGGGAAGACGGAAAAGAGGGAGGGAGGGAGGGAAGAAAGAGGGAAGGGAAGAAGGAAGGAGAAATTTTATCTGAGTTGTCCAAAGCGATCGATACGTGTATAGAACCTAATCCATAGCTTTTCCAAATCCCTGATTCATGTGTGAGAAGACATTCTAGGAGAGAGCTCTTTGGCAAAATAGTATTCAGAGGTTAGGAGGACAGCAGGCAAGAACAAGAAGCAGCCGCAGGCAGGCAAGTAGGGCCTGGAGAGTGTGGTGTCCCTGAAGCTAGTATTTTAAGAGAGAGTGATCAGCTGTTCCAAATGCTTCTTTGATGTCGAGTTAGATGCTAACTGAGAAACGACCATTGACTTTGGACAATGAAGGGACTGTTGGTGACAGTGACAAACATTGTTTCACTGGAGTGGTAGGACTAAAAAGATTGGAGTGGTTCACGCACAGGTTTTATATATGTATGTGTGTGTGTGTATATATGTTTTATATATATATAAAACACAATCTAGGATTCAAATCAAAATATTAGGACAAACCATATCAATCAACTTACCAATATGGACTTGCATGCTCAGCCCTCAGATCATCTCACTCTGAACAGAACCATAGATTTCCCTTATAGATAAAAGCCAGGGTCATTCTGACACAGGTCAGGTCATCAAGTGCCCCAGGACCACATACACCTGGGTGGGAAGCTTCACTGCCACAGGAGAATGTGCTATAGGGAAAGGCAACTGGTTAACCCTTGGCAAGGTCACACAGCTGATAATGATAAGATTGAATCCAGTCTTACCACGGTCACCTGGGGCAACCTGGCTGATTTGGCAAGGAAGCTCTTTATTCTACCATATACCATCAAAGGCTCTGAGCAAATGTTCTTTTTTTTTTTTTTTTGTCTTTTTTGCCATTCCTTGGGCCCCTCTGGTGGCATATGGAGGTTCCCAGGCTAGGGGTCCAATCGGAGCTGTAGCTGCCGGCCTACACCAGAGCCACAGCAACGTGGGATCCAAGCCGCATCTCAACCTATACCACGGCTCACGGCAACGCTGGATCTTTAACCCACTGAGCAAGGCCAGGGATCGAACCCGAAACCTCATGGTTCCTAGTCGGATTCGTTAACCACTGAGCCACGACGGGAACTCCTCTGAGCAAATTGTCTTCCTGGCTCTGGCCATCATGCTGGGTTCAGTTTCTCCTCATGCTGTAGGTGCAGATACAGATGGCAGAGGGCACAGGCTGCATGCCTTTGCTTAGACTGAACCCTGAAAGTTTTGAAACCTTGGGGATAAGAAGTAGAAAAGGGCTGGGAGGAGTTCCTGTCATGGCTCAGAGATTAACAAACTGACTAGCATCCATCAGGACTCAGGTTTGATCCCTGGCCTCACTCAGGGAGCTAAGGGTCTGGCATTGCCAAGAGCTGTGGTGTAGGTCACAGACGCAGCTCAGATCTGGCGTTGCTGTGACTGTGGTGTAGGCCAGCGGCTACAGCTCCGATTGGATCCCTAGCATGGGAACCTCCATATGCCGTGGGTACAGCCCTAAAAAGCTAAAAAAAAAAAAAAAAAAAAAGAGAGAGAGAGAGAAAGAAAAAAAAAAGAAAAGGAGTGGGAGAGGCTGATTTGAAAACCATAAAACAATTTTCTGTATCTTAGGAGCTGAAGCCTTGGATTCCCCTTTGGTGTAGAAACTGCTCCTTTACAAGAAGCCCTTGAATAGGCTCTTCAGTTCAGAAATATAAGGCACATGCCCTCTCATGAATCTGGGAGAAAACTGTGAAGGGATCTGGATGCATGTGTTTAGGCTCAGATGCTCAGCGTTCTTTTGTAATACATGTTTTTGTGTGCAGAGCTGCTCTGGGAAGAGACTGGCTGGATACAGAAATGAAAACACTACTCTTCTTTGCTGGCATGGAGAGGACTCTATTTCCCAGTCCTTCAGACCACAGAACTGGGTTTTGGCCTAAGGGATGTGGGCCGAGGTAATGGGTACCTCCTTCTAGGTCTGACTAAGATCATCTCTGCTCTCTCTTCTTCTAGGTAAGAGTGAAGACACATATTGAAGTCAACAGGGCCATAAGATGGAAGAAGCCATGGTCCCTGAGTCCCTGCATGGCTTCATGCTGCCAGGAGTAGCCCAATCCATGTGAAACTGTGACATAAGAAAAATAGAAACTTTTATTGTATCAAGCATTGAGATACTGGGTTTCTTCTTACAGCTAATGATAATTGCCCTGACTGGTACATTTCACTGAGGATATAAAGTGCATTATACTATAAACTCATCTTTGGACTTTTTAAAAATAGGCTCATTGCAGTATGAATGACTTATAATAAACTGCACATATTCGAAGATTAGTAAATGATGTGTCCACATACTGTATATCCATGAAACCATAACCACAATCAAAATAACAATCATTTCTCTTACCCACAGTTGTCTCCTCGTTTCCCCTCTGAAATCCTTTCCTTTCTACCCCTCCTTCCTCTCCACCCCCATGTTTGCATTTTCTAGAATTTTTATATAAATGGACTTATACAGTATCTAGTCTTTTTTCCAGCATCTTTCACACAGCATGGTGGTATTGAGATTCATCCATTTTGATGAGTTTATCAAGAGTCTGTTCATTTCTGAAGTATTCTGTCATACAGGTGCACCATATTTATTCATCCTGCTGATGGACATTTGTGTTGTCCTTTGGACTATCCCAAGGACACTAAAATTTTTTCCTGTATTTTCTTTCATAAGTTTTATGCTATCAGCTCTTACGTTTAGGTCCATGATCCAAAGGTACGAGGTATGGTAATTAAGGTTTGTATTTTTGCACATGGCTCTCCAACTGTTCCAGCACCATTTGTTGAAAAGATTATTCTTTCCCTGTGGAATTGCCTTGGCATGTTTGTCAAAAATCAATTGACTATACATGTGTGAGTTCCTATTATGTTCCTTTGATATATATCTTTGATACACACACACACACAAATCTACACCGATGTAGTGTACTTCACACTGTCTTGATTATTTTAACTTTCTAAAAAGTCTTAAAAATCAGTAGTTTAAGATTTTTCAAATGGTTCTCCTTCAAAATTGTTGTGGCTATTTTAAGTCTTTCAATTCCATACAAATTTTATTTCTATACACATTTTAGATTCAGCTCACAAATTTCTGCAAAAAAAAATCTTGCTGAGGTTTAGGTTGGGATTCAGTTGAATCTGTAAATCAATTTAGAGAGAACATCTTAATATTGAGCCCTCCAATCCATTAGCATGGTACATCTCCCCATTTTAGGTACTTTTAAATTTCTCTTAGCAGTTTTTTGTAGTTTTCAGTGTATGGGTCTTGCACAGCTTTTGTCTAATTTAGTCTTAAGTATTTCATATTTTTGGATGCAACAGTGTCTTAGTCAACTCAGGCTGTTTTAACAGAATACTACAAACTGGGTGACTTAAAAACAACAGGAAATTTCTCACAGTTCTGGAGGCCAGAAGTCCAAGATCATGGTGCTAACATGGTTGGGTCTAGTGAGAGTCCTCTTCCTGGCTGCAGACAGTGGACTTGTAATGTCCTCATAGTGTATGCTGAGTGAGCTTAGGTCTTTCACTGCCTTATAAGGGCACTGACTCCATTCAGGAAGGCTCCAACCTCATGGCCTAATTACTTTCCAGGGGCCACACCTCCCAGTCACACTGGAGATTGATGAATTTGGGGGGAGGGGTGTAGACACAAAGAGTCCATAACAAATAGTAAATGGTACGTTTTAATTTATTTTCTGGTTGTTCATTGACAGTATTTGGACATAAAATTTATTTTGACATATGGATCTTGTACCCTATAACCACACTGTATTCATAATAAGTTCTTATAACTTTTTCATAGATTAAAGATTTTCTACTTAATCATGTCATCTGTTATTACTTCTTCCTTTCATATCAGTATGTCTTTTGTTTCTATTTCTTGCCTTTTGCTATGGCTAAGTCCTCTAGAAAAAAATGTTAAATAGAAGTGAGAGTGCATAGCCTTGCTTGCTCCTTATCTCAGAAGGGAAGAATTTGCCAAGTGTGATATTACCTGTAGGTTTTTTATAGATGCCTTTGATCAGGTTGAAGAAGTTCCCAGCTATTCCTGGTTTGTGGAGTGTTTGGTGTTTTGTTTTGTTTTTTAATCAAGATTGGATATTGAATTTTGGCAGATACTTTTTCTTACGTTCATACGGTTTTACTTTTTAACTCATTTAATATGGTGGAGCAATAGTTTATTCTTCAGTGTTAAATAAACCTTACATTCCTAGGACAAAGGTTACTTCATCATCATGTATCACCTACTGTTAATCCCACTTAGTGTATTTTTCATCTCTCATACATTAGATTTTTCATCTTTAAAAGTTTTATTGGGGTGTTCCCATTGTGACTCAGTGGTAATGAACCTGACTGATATGCTTGAGGACTCAGGTTAGATCCCTGGTCTTGCACAGTGGGTTAAGGATCCAGCGCTGCTGTGAGCTGTGGCACAGGTTCCATTGTTGTTGTGGCTGTGGTGTATGCCAGCAGCTGCAGCTCCAATTTGACCCCTAGCCTGGGAATTTCCATATGCTGCTGGTGCAGCCCTAAAAAGAAAAAATAAATAAAGTTTGATTGGGTCTTTTTGTCTTTCATTTTCCTCTTCTTCATGCTCATGCTTTCTTTTACCTTATCAAGAATATGGGATATATTTATAATAGCTGTTTTAATGGCTTTATCCACCAGTTTTGCCATTTTTGTCACTTCTGGGTCTACTCTTATTAACTGCCTTTTCTCTTTCCTATGAGTCATATTTTCCTGAATCTCTGCCCTTTTTTGTTTAGATGCCAAGACACTGTGAGTTTTACCTTTTGCATTCTGCTGTCGTTCTCATTGTGTTTGTTTGTTGTAATATACTCCGTTAAATATTTTCTTCTGGGCTGTGGAACTCAGTTTGGTAACTTGAAAATAGTTTGATTCATAGGAGATTTACTTTTAATCTTTTTTTTTTTTTTTGTCTTTTTAGGGCCTCCTGCAGCATATGGAGGTTTCCATGCTAGGGGTCGAATCGGAGCTGTAGCCGCTGGCCTATGCCACAGCCACAGCAACGCAGAATCGTTAACCCTCTGAGTGAGGCCAGGAATTGAACCTGCGTCCTCGTGGCTGCTAGTCAGATTTGTTTCCACCGAGCCATGATGGGAACTCCACTTTTAATCTTTCTTAGGGAGGTTCAAAACAGCTTTTCATCTGAGTTCATCTTGCCCACCCAGCTGAGAACTCCATATATCTTATGCCAGGAGACATTTCCATTCTGACTCTTAGGCAGTGGTGTAAACTCTAGAGATTTTTCCTCTTGCTTCTTTCTGGATGTACATTTTCTGCCCTTAGTCATTTTCTCACATGCATGAGCTGACCTGGACTTGGCTAAGGATGGGAGGGATATTTTCTGCAGATCCAGAGCTCTCTATGCAGCTGTCTCCTCTCCAGTAACCTGTCTTGTGTATTCTAGCCACTGGCTTCCCTGAACCCTCAATTTTGTCTCTTTAACTCTCTTCTTGGGGTTCTCTCAGTTCTGTAGCCTGGCAAACTCTCTCCAGGCTACAGAGAGGCCTGGGAGGGGCACTTCTAGTGCTCATCTCCTTTGCCTTCCTCACTCAAGGATCCCTTTCCTGCCTATTGTCCCGTGTCTGGACTGCTTCATCTATTTTGTCCTATATTGTGGTTGTTTCAGGCAAGAAGTAGAAGTTCTATCTTGGCTCTTGAGAACTTATTTGGCACTTGCTCACAGGTGATGAAGCGTTCATGTTGCTGGGATATCTACAAAGTAAACAACATGTAGGAGCATCACCCTGCATGTAAAAGAGATGGAAGACGAGGTTCAGCAGAGCCGCCTATGACCTGGACCATTGATGTCCTACCTACTGAGGTGTGTTATTTAACACTGAAGCCCACAGATGGCTCATACTGGACTATTTAATCCCATTACAGCCTTAAAAAATAGCCCTCAGGGTAGGGCCTGTGCTTTCTCCTAATGAGAGTGATTTTTCTATAAAATCCTGAGAGGAGGTTGATTCTATGACAAATAAGAGCGGGAGAGGAAAAGTTGGTGTTGAAGGAAGCGAGAAATTTTTCTCTAGCAAAAAGGTTCCCAGTCAGTCTCCACGTTAACACCTGCAGTCTCTGTTTCGTCTAGACCCTCAGTTCTCTGTTGGTTTGAAGGAAATTAAAAGACTGAGTCCATGCTTGAGATGGGTTGGTAAAGGTGAATGGTGCTTCTTCCCTTTGCCAATATCCATTCTCACTGGCCTGAGGGTAAGCAGTGGCCCAGTGTTGCATGGGGTTGATTCCATCCTCAAGGAGATTATAAGCAAAGGTTCCTGGGGCTGGTAACTCAACGAGGAGGCTGGAGCAGGAGACCACAGGCAGATCTTCTGGTGAAGCCTCATAAGGAAACACCCCAGTGGGCTCCTAGCATTTTTAATATACTATATATATATAATTATATACATAAAATATAATATAAATATATTGATATATATACAAATATATTTTTATATAATATATAATTGATAGATAACATTATATTAGTTACAGGTGTACAACATAATAATTTGCTAGATGTACATACTGCAAGGGAAATATTTTGAGATGGTGAAGTTTCTACAGTCAACCAAGGGCAGTATGGAAGTATGATAAAGTCTAAATATTAAGACATGATTACTTAGCCTCCCTGACTGTTGGTGCCCAGACCTACTATCACACACACAAAGAGGTGTGTAGGGTCAGTGATTTTCAACCTTAGCTACATAATATGATCATTGGAACTTTATTTTTTTTTTCATTTTTCTTTCTTTCTTTTTTTTTTTTTTTTTTTTTTTTTTGCTTTTTAGGGCCACACCTGTGGCATATGGAGGTTCCCAGGCCAGGGGTCGAATTGGAGCTACAGCCGCTGACCTACCCCACAGCCACAGCAACACCAGATCCCAGCTGCACCTACACCACAGCTCACGGCAACACCGGATCCTTAACCCACTGAGCGAGGCCAGGGATCGAACCCACAACATCATGGTTCCTAGTTGGATTCGTTTCTGCTGCGCCACAATGGGAACTCCCAATCATGGGAACTTTAAAAAAAAAAAAAAAAAGACCAACTTCTGTGTCCACCTGTACAAATTCTAATTCAAATTAGGCATCTGCATTTTCAAAAGTTTCCATGTAATTTTAAGGGCCCGCTACAGTTGAGAACCACTGCCCTAGACCTTAGAGACATCAAAGTCCTGTACAAAACTATTCCTCTTACCTGGGCCTGCACAGTAGAACCACTTGTCTTCTTCCTCTTCATTTTCTGTCCTCCTCTGCCACTGTCCACTGGAGACTGCCTGGTGGCCACTGCTCCTCTCACACCCTCTCACTACTCCTCCTCTTCTATTTTTCCTCAGTCTGTCTTCTACTGGGTTAGTTCACCTGTAGCTGAAGTTCTGTGCACTTAAAGACTGACCTCACCCAACCATGAACAGCCAATCAGCAAGCAGCTTTCCTTCTACATGGCAGCCTGGTCAACCGTAGCACACTGCCTGTGAGATTCAGAGCCTTGTTCCTCCCCTGAAATCGAGTCTTCACAAGGTGACTGCTTTGTCCCAGGTTACCCAGGACTTCCTGGTTTTAGCATAGAAAGTCCTTCATCCTGGGAGACCCCTCAGTCTCCAACAAATGGGATGGTTGACCTTCCTAACTCTGGGACCAACGCATGACTTCCCAAGAGCTGTTTTTTAAGGCCATTCAAGGTTCACTTCCATCTGAATACTTGAGGGTGGAAGTGGTGAGTTACCAGTGATCTAAGACTTACTATGCCGGAGCTTATTATCAAATCTCTATGCACTTAAATTACCATAGTTTATTTTAAATGGTAAAATTGTCATGTTCAGTAAATGTGTCAGAGTCAAAAACACACATAGGGTAGCATATGTTTTGCCTGAGGCAAATAAAATGCCATTCTACAATTGCTAGACTTAGTTCTCAAGTAGTATGGGAAGATAATTTTTATTTTGTTTATTTATTTATTGCTTTTTAAGGCCGCACTCATGGCATACAGAAGTTCCCAGGCTAGGGGTCAAATCGGAGCTACGCCACAGCCACAGCAACTTGGGATCTAAGCCCACGTCTGCAACCTACACCAGAGCGCACAGCAATGCCAGATCCCCAACCCACTGAATGAGTCCAGGAATCAAATCTGCATCCTCATGGATACTAGTCAGATTCACTTCTGCTGCACCACAAGAGGAACTCCGGAAGGTAATTTTTAAATGTGGATTATAATTTTTTGTGTAGGCTTTATTAAAAATTGTAAAATATATATATATACAAATAGCAACATATGCGTACTTTACATTTGAAAAAGAGATTTACTCACCTACCACTAGCAAAGTTCTGAACTGATTTTCCAGAGCTAGAGATGGACTTTGATGCTCTATCCATATTCCTTGGGGTCAAGGATAGACATCTGGACCAGGGAATGCTGTAGGGGACAGAGTGATGCTCATTGGTTGACACAAAACCCAGAAGTGGCAGTATGCATGGACAGCATTGGCCTCTGAAGAAAACGAAGAAAGAGAAATTCCACCATCTGTGAGTCATCACTTTGAGTGTATCATTTCTGCATCCCTATGCATTTATTAAAAATTCATATACTCCCAGTAGGGGTACACATCTGTGTGTGAATGGATTTATCAGCTCATATGCCTTCCGAACAGGAGAGATAAAGCAGCATGAAAGCTCTGGATCAAAAGGAGGCAGAATTGTGGGGGTGGGGAATAGAGGTAGAATGTGACATTAAAGTCTGAGCAAAATATATAGTTAAAAGAATTGGGGGAAGGAGTATATAGGAATGTCTCACATCATTCAGGATCCAGTAAGGAAAATATTAATTTCTCTTGGCCACGCCCACAGTATGCGGAAGTACCCGGGCCAGGGATTGAACCTATGCCACAGCATGGCAATGCTGGATCCTTAACCATTAGTCCGCCAGCGAATACCTTGACTTTTTTTTATTTTTATTTTTAGGGCAACACCAGTGGCATATGGAAGTTCCCAGGCTACACCACAGCCACAGCAATGCCAGATCCAGATCCAAGCCATGTTTGTTCATGGCAACTCCAGATCCTTAACCCACTGAGTGAGGCCAGGGATCGAACCTGCAGCCTCATGGATACTAGTTGGGTTTGCGATCACTGAAGCACAACGGGAACTCCTTCCTTGAATATTTTAAGTAGAACTTAATTCAGGGAACCAAAGAAGTCAAATGGGATTTGGGGTAGAAACTCAGAGATTAAGAACTGGAGGAAGTCAGTACAGTTTCTGGTCTGTAGAGACAAAGAGAGGAGGTGAACTCCTGGACACTGGAGTCACCTGGCAAAAGACGGACTCGTGTGTCTTGTCCGGCAGGAGCTGAGGCCATGGAAGAGACAGCCGTCATGGCAGACACCAGCCAAGGCAGAGACTGCGGAAAAGAGGGGAAAAAAAGCTGGCTTGTTCTCTCCTTGCCTTCAAGTTCACCAATGTCTCTTGTTGACCGAACTCACCCTGAGTCTTGAAGACAGATACTGGGCAAGAAGTGAATGTGAGAGCAAAGCAAGCCCCAGACTGACACACACCCAATAAATGTCTACTTCTCAGCTTCATGACTTAGACAAGGGATGATTTTGCCTCACCAGCGGTGCATTCTCAGCCCTGGAGTACTCCAGCCCTGGACTTAAAAACATATGGCTTGCAGTCCTCTCTCCCAAACTCTCAACCCTATTTTCCCAAACTAGAAATAAGTTCAGTCTGTAACCAGCTTAATGGCCTCTGTGACCCAGATCATCAAGAGGTCAGTTCAACAAACATTACCAATTCCTTACTAGTTATAGAGTTGATCGTGGAAAAAAATAGAAGACTCAAGAGCCTCCAGTAGTTTCCCATCTTATGCAAGAGGGCAGGTAAATACACAACTATTTATAACCAGCAAGGTGAGACACGAGGCCAAAATGAGTTTCCCCTGTGGCCACCAGAACAACAAGGTGCCTGGGCTAGATGATTAATAAAAATAGAAGAGTTCCTGTCATGGCTCAGTGGAAATGAATCTGACTAGCATCCAGGAGAACACAGGTTCGATCCCTGGCCTTGCCTAGTGGGTTAAGGATCCAGTGTTGCCGTGAGCTGTGGTGTAGTTGGAAGACACGGCTCGGATCTGGTGTTGCTGTGGCTGTGGCGTAGGCAGGCAACACAGTTCTGATTCAACACTTAGCCTGGGAACGTCCATATGCCATGGATGCAGCCCTAACAAAAAATAAAATAAAATAAAAAGAAATAGATGGCAAGTGATAGTTCATCATTTGTGAGTATTTTCCAAGCTGGTGAGTTATGCTAAGACTAAGGAAAGGAGAGACTTACTGAAATTGATTAGGTGAAATTCTTTAGCGCTCGTCCACAACAGATTCCCTGATTCAAATTCCATCTCTCACTGGATAAAACCCAGGTTTCTTCCCCTGGCACAGGGAGCCCTCTGTGATCTGGTCTTGCTTCCTAATTGGTCTCATCTCCTACCACTTCAAATATTAATTTCCAGGAGCTTCAAAATGCAAATTTTAAGCTCCATGCACTTCAAATATTAATCTCCAGTAACTCCAGACTTCTGGTAAATCTCAGTAATTACCATGTTCAGCAGTGTTTGTTGAATAAGTGACTGTTTCATGCCTCTAGTTCTTTATTTGGGTATTTCTATAACAGCAGGTTTCTGTCGTCTTCACCTAATGTCTGCTTGTCCTGAAATACCTGGTTGTGTTGTTATTGTTGTTGTTATTTCTCTCCTTGGAGGCTTCACGGAAGCCCCAGCTAGATTTAGTCTTCTTTCCAGGTGCTCTTGTTTGCATTTCCCCTTTTTGCCTTTACTACCATTTGGGAATTATTTGTTTACATGCATGTCTCTGATACCGCACTGTAAGCTCCTTGAGGCCAGGGACCCCGTCTTATTCATTTCTGAGCCTCAGCAGAGGATAAGTCCTGGGCATTGTTAAAAAAAAAAAAAAAAAACAACCACCTGCCTTGAACCTAGCTGTGACCAACATTAGTGACTGGTACCCCTAATCATTCTCCACTTCTCTTCCCTAACAATATCCTAAAAATAGGAGTATTTCCAGGAATGGGCTCTACTCTGCTCAAGCCAGCCAGCATACTTCATCCCTCCCACTCAGAGTGATTGAGCTAAGCCAGTCCAATCAAAGTGAATGTCAGGACTCTGGCTTGAAATTCTTAGGGCAAAGACTAAGGCTTTCTCTTTACTTAGATGTGGATGAGAGTCAGGGAGCCTCTGGACCATCAGGCATCATCTTGCAGGTATGACAGGCAGCCTTAGGGTGAGGTCAGTGCTGTGGAAGAAGAATAGAGACACGTTTGAAAAGGAGTCAGGGAGTGGGAGCATTGATAACATTGTTGAACCTCTGGATCAAACCAGACCTGAAATCTGATTTCTCAGTCAGATTTTCTGTCATGTGCAGTATAATGAGATTTGAATGATACATTAGGAAAAGATTAGCATCTCTAGAGTTAATCACACAATCAGGAAACAGTGATGGGCAGCAGTGGAGAAACTATGATTCTCTAATTACTGTTTTCTTCTTCATAGTGTAGTTCTTTGTGTGCTTGTCCAGTCACTTCCTCAGAATATAAGCTTCCCTAGGACAGGGCCTCAGCTGTTCTCATCTTTGACATCCCTGGACCCAGTACAGCTGACCTCAAGGTCACAAGGACAAGTGGCTCAGTAGAGCTGCAGGAGCATCAGGGCTTACAGGGATGGGACATGCCAGTGTGTTAACAGTGGGGTCCACCCTGCACTTTCTCCACCCATGTGCCTTACCCATTCTATTCTATGGAATTAATTCAGTATAGCTCACACCCCAGGTAAGGCCCAGGGGAGGACCACCTTCCTTCTCTTCTGCCCCCTCAGACTGATAACTCACACTGTGCTGACCACATTTTTTGACAAAGGAGTATACTGAGTGCTCAATGGCTACCCTACGTGAGTCAGGGCAGTTGGACTGCTTCCAAGGGAGTGTACACTTCTGCCCTGTGTCCCTTGCTCAGATTTGCCACATGGTAGGGCTTGCCCTCACAGTGTCAATCCCTGCTGTGGGGTGCCCTGGCTCTTAAGAAGAGGCTCTGATGCTTCCTCTCTGGTGTCTCATACTGCAACCCCACCTACCCTACAAAATGAAAGCATCCCTGCCTAAGAGGAAAAAACCTATTGAGCAAACCTGTGCATCCCACAGAGGAGGTCTCCTCTCTATATTTAGAAATTACCAAAAAACAATGAGGCTCCAATGGAAAAGTGGGAACTCTAGATTGTAACCTAAGCCCCAGAGCCTGGCATGTGCACACACACACACACACACTCACACACCCCACACACACTTGATTTCATGTAGAGAAAACAGGTACTAGAGTTTGAGGAAGGCAGAAATAAAGAGAAAGAAGTGATGAGAAGCAGGCGAGCCTTTTGCACTCTGGAAGTGAGGTTTAACAAGCCTTGGTTAAAGGCATCTCTGCCCAGCTGCTTTGACCACTGAGGCTACCTCACTCCATTCTATTGAACTAAGCACGTTGGAGATTCCTGCTGTACCAATAATGCTACGCAAGCGAGTCACAGTCCTAGCTGGCATTTTCCTGCTAAGTTTTCATCTGAAAAAGCCCAGGGGCTGAGAAGTGTCATAGGTAATAATGGTAATAGCAGCAAACACACGTAGCACTTCCTAAGTGCTTGGCGTGGGTTCGTGTCTTTTCATAAATTAACTCATTTCATCCTCAGCACAGCCTGCATTTTGATGTGCATTTTATTATCATCACTACTTTATAATGAAGAAAGTAAGGTATGGAGAGATTGAGTAACTTACCCAAAGGCACAGAGAGTTCATAAATCATGGAGACAGAATTTGAACTTGGGCAGTTTGGCACTAGAATCCATGCTTTTAAGCACTATATGAGACGCGTCCATATTTCTTTTTTTTTTTTTTTTTTTTTTTTTTTTGGTCTTTTTGCTATTTCTTTGGGCTGCTTCTGCAGCATATGGAGGTTCCCAGGCTAGGGGTCTAATCGGAGCTGTAGCCACTGGCCTACGCCAGAGCCACAGCAATGCGTGACCCGAGCCGTGTCTGCAACCTACACCACAGCTCACGGCAACGCCGGATCGTTAACCCACTGAGCAAGGGCAGGGACCGAACCCGCAACCTCATGGTTCTTAGTCGGATTCGTTAACCACTGCGCCACGATGGGAACTCCCAGTGTCCATATTTCTAAAAGAGACATTACATCTCCTATTCCCATAATGGTCAAATAAGTCTTACCTAGTCCTGTTCTAATAGTTCCTTCTCATCACAAATAATAGAACCCACTCTGGGTTCTTTAAGCTGAACAGGAAGTTAATAAAGAGGATCAAAGAATTCTGGTGAGAGTCAGGCTTTGAAGTCTGAGGCACAGAGCCAGGAACAATAGTGGGGACCTCCCAGGACTGCCTGGAAATGTGACATGTCGCATCTGGTGCTGGCAGCCCAGGCATTGTCCACAGGGCATCACCACTGCCACTCTGCCCCTGGTAGCACAGAGTCTCTTGGCCACTCTCCACCACTCTTACTAGCTGCTTGCTCATGATTTTCTTCTCAACTTGGTGTCATGGTAGGTGTATCTAATTGTCAGATCCTAGGTCACACGCCAGTGCTGTCAGGGGAGTGGGTAAATTCTAATTTCAACTTTAGGGAGGCAAAAGAATAAGCAGAAGAATGTTCATACCAGCATCACTCATGAATACCCCAAGCTGGAAACAACCCAACTGCCCTTCACCATGAAAACAGATATGCCAATTGAGGTCCATTCATACAATGGAATAATATACAGCAATGAAATGAATGAAGTATGGGTACAGGAAATAGCATGGATAATTCTCACAAAATTTCTCATTATGTTGAGAAAAAAGTCCAATGCCAAAGAAAATGTGGTATATTATTCCATCTATATAACATTAAAGAGCAGGCAAAACTAATGTGGGGTGACAGAAATCAGAATAGTGGTGACCTTTGGGAAATTATTAACTGGGTGGGGGGTATGAGAGTGCCTTCTAGGGTGATGGCGATTTTCTAAATTATGATATGGTTGCTGGTTACATAGGTTTTTTTCACAATACAGAAATTTGAAGAGCTATATGATTTGATATGTGCACTTTTCTATATGTGTGTTTTATTTCAATAAAAGCATTTAGTTAAAAATCTATGTTGGGCAGCTGCCTACATAAGAAATATCAGCAACTGTCCTGTTGCCATCCTCCTTGTTAAGTGACTGAGCAAATGAATCATTTTGTTTGCAGCCATCTCCTAGTCAAAACAATCAGTGCTTCCTTATAGACTTGAGGATAATATCTAAACTCCTTAAACTGCCCTGAAAGAGTCTTTCCAGTTCAGCCTGTGTCCAGCCCTGGCTATACGCACCTGCTCTAACCTCTGGGATTGACTCTGCACACACCTGGAAAACCCCGCGACTGGGAAGTCTGATCTTTTCTGCAGGGCTGACTAAGCCCTACTTCTCCCCTGAGGTCCCCACCCTATACTCCCTCAGCCTTCTCCGACCTCCCATTGCAGTTAGAATTGGTAAGATGTACTTGACAACCAAGATGTATTCCAGGCAACCTCTGTTGAAATAATACTTTTTTGAGGGTCAACAACTCCCATTTATATTTTATCTTAGTAGTCAGATTGTGAACTTTCTAAAGAGTGATCATAGCTGATAAAAGACATTTTGCTTGTAAGGTGATGCACAGGAATCAGCCCAGGCAGACAGTGTTTGGTAACTTTTTTAGACTCAGGGATTCTGGAGGGAGCAGAGGTAGGGAACCTTCATGTTCAAGGTTCAAAGTTCAAATCCCACCTCTGTCACTTGAGGGAGTTACTCAACTGCTCAGGATCCTAGAACTTCCTATAAAGTGTAGTTAATTATCACATACACTGCTTAACCTGGCATACTAAGTATGCCATGCATTTTAACTATAGGTAATCTTTTCCTTCTTGTTTTTAACTCTGGAGCACTTTTTTTCTTTTTTTTTTTTTTTTTTTGGTCTTTTTGCCATTTCTTGGGCCACTCCCTCAGCATATGGAGGTTCCCAGGCTAGGGGTCGAATCGGAGCTGTAGCCGCCGGCCTACAGCAGAACCACAGCAACTCAGGGTCCGAGCCGCGTCTGCAACCTACACCACAGCTCACAGCAACGCCGGATCCTTAACCCACTGAGCAAGGCCAGGGATCGAACCCGCAACCTCATGGTTCTGAGTTGGATTCATTAACCACTGAGCCACAATGGGAACTCCTAACTCTGGAGCACTTTTAAAAGTTCACCAGAAGCCACAGGTCTCAGAATATAAGGAAGATGAAGCACATGGGAGAGGAGGAGTTTTTCCTGGGAAAAGTTCAAGGGAAAAGAAAGGTGGTTTAAAGGACCCCGGGTCCACATCTCTCCTGTGGGCTCCAGGCTGTATACGCAACATTGTTATAAATCTGACTATGCCTTTTACCTTTTGAAATTTACGTACAAATTCAATTGTCCAAATAACAATAGAATTTGTAGGGTTCACCTTCCTTTAGGTGTTATTTTTTCCAAGCTTAGCTGTGGCCCATCCACAACAGCATGAAAATTAAAAGACTCTTTTACCCAGCAATCCCACTGCTGGGCATATATCTGGAGAAAACTTTCCTTGAAAAGGATACATGTGCCCCCATGTTCATTGCAACACTATCCGCAATAGCCAAGACATAGAAACAACCTAAATGTCCATCGACAAAATAATGGATTAAGAAGATGTGGTATATATACATAATGGAATACTACTCAGCCATAGAAAAGAACAAAATAATGCCATTTGTAGCAACATGGATGGAACTAGAGAATCTCATACTGAGTGAAATGAGCCAGAAAGACAAAGACAAATACCATATGATATCACTTATAACTGGAATCTAATATCCACCACCAATGAACATCTCCACAGAAAAGAAAATCATGGACTTGGAGAAAAGACTTGTGGCTGCCTGATGGGAGAGGGAGGGAGAGGGAGGGATTGGGAGCTTGGGGTTATCAGACACAACTTAGAATAGATTTACAAGGAGATGCTGCTGAGTAGCATTGAGAACTATGTCTAGATACTCATGTTGGAACAGAACAAAGGGTGGGGGAAAAAATGTAGTGTATACATGTAGGGATAACTTGATCCCCTTGCTGTACAGTGGGAAAATAAAAAAAATAAAAAATAAATAAAACCACATAAAAAAATAATGTAATAAAAAAAAGAAAGAAAGAAAAGAAAAGGATACATGCGCCCGCATGTTCATTGCAACACTATTCGCAATAGTCAAGACATGGAGACAACTTAAATGTCCATCGACAGATGAATGGATTAAGATGTGGTATATACACATAATGGAATACTACTCAGCCATAGAAAAGAACAAAATATGCCATTTGTAGCAACATGGATGGAACTAGAGACTCTCATACTAAGTGAAGTGAGTCAGAAAGAGAAAGACAAATACCATATGACATCGCTTATATCTGGAACCTGATATACGGCACAAATAAATCTTTCCATAGAAAAGAAACTCATGGACTTGGAGAACAGATTTGTGATTGCCAAGGGTGGGGGGAGAGAGTGGGATGGACTGGACGTCTGGGTTTAATAGATGCAAACTACCGCATTTGGAGTGGATAAGCAATGAGATCTTGCTGTTAGTACAGGGAACTGTATCTAGTCACTTATAATGAAGCATGAGAAGGACAGGGCGAGAAAAAGAATGTTTATACATATGAGTGACTGGGTCACTTTGCTGTACAGTAGAAAATTGACAGAACACTGTAAACCAACTATAATGGAAAAAATAAAAATCATTTAAAAATAAAGAAAAGGCTCTTTTAACAGAGGATAAATGTCACCACTGAAGCCATTTTTTAAAATGATCAATGGACACAATCCTATTTTTAGCAGAGACCAGAGCATATGTAATTTGAACAAAAGAAGATAAGCCTTGGAGTTTCCTATTGTGACACAGCGGAAAAGAATCCAACTATTATCCATGAGGACACAGGTTGGATCCCTGGCCTCATTCAGTGGGTTAAGGATCCGGCATTGCTGTGAGCTACAGTGTAGGTCACAGATGTGGCTTGGATCTTGCATTGCTGTGGCTGTGGTGTAGGCTGGCAGCTGCAGCTCCAATTCAACCCCTAGCCTGGGAACTTCCATATGAGGATGTAGCCCTAAAAAGAAAAAAAAAGAAGAAGAAGAAGAAGAAGAGAAGCCTGGATGAGACACATCAGTAGGGATCTGGGGAGCAAAAACCAAGAGAGAGAAGCTCCCTGACAATGTTATCTGAGAAAGGCAAAGCACAGTGGGCCTCCCGATACTCAAAAGATAGCACGTCTCAGACAGTATTGTTTTATATAAACGCTGGGGGAGGTCATGATACTGTTACGCATAATATCAACCTCAGACTCTAAGTCAAACAGATAGGGGTTCAAATCCTGGCTTTGCCAGTCATCAAAAGTAAGACTTTGAGGAACTCTGTGAGCTGGCACTTCAGAATCCAGTGGAAATGTGTCCATCAATTTCCCCATCTGTGAGTAGGGATGATGATGATGATGATAAGCTGACCTCATAGGGTTGTTATAAGTATTAATGCATATGTACATTTTTAACACAGTGATAGCGATAGTATTATTCAACAGTTAGCGATTATTATTCTACCCACATAATAATTCTGCCCTATTACTTTGAGACTGCAATCCCTAATCTTAGCCAAAATGCCAAGAAATCAGCAGAAGTCTCAGTTATTTCACAGCTTCCTCCCTTTGATCAATCGTCAGCCATTGCCACCCTCATCCTTTTATGTCCCACAAAGTTTATGGTAATAGACCATAAAGCATTCTCTGTGGGATAGAGTCATTTGGCTTTCCTATGCCGAGGACAAGCTCAATTTCCTGGGAAGGACCATCTGGCATTGCCCCTAGCTAGACGTTGGAGTCAGGATCATTGCCTGGCTGTGGGCACAGGAGTACAATTCATTTTCTCTTGCAGGATTCAAGAGTCATATTTCGTTCAGATTATAGCTCTGCTTTCCCTTAATGCTAAAATCAAATGTGAACATTAGGCCTGAAATGCACATTCATTTTCTAAAACTGTGCTGCTCTGTGTAGCAGCAGTCTCTACATCTTGACTAAGTCTATAAATTCTGTGATGTTCCTATGAAGAAGGCAATGTGAACCAGAGAGATGAAAAAGGAAACCTCAGAAATCTGTATACCCTGGGTTGTAAGAGAAAACCTTAGAAGACTCAAGCCTGAGAGCTTTTACATTGTGTTCTGTGTGTATTTCATTTACTTTTATTTGCCTTTGTTTGCATGAGGTGTGTGAAGTTAACTGTCAGTGAATTTATGTATATGGCTCTTGTTATATTATGGTTGCTGATATCTACTGCTATGATTATTATTTATAACAAAATTAGCCCCTGTTGCTAAGTGTAGTAAGCTTTTACTCACAGAATGTGTCTATGTGTGTGTTATTTTATTCTCAAATACAAATTGGCAAGCACTGTAATTGTGGAAGAGAACAAGGAAGCTGGATTGTATATTGCCTTTATGGAAGACAGATAGGGGGATTCTTTAAACCCTATTTTTAAATAGCACCTGAGGGAAAATGAGAAACTGCCCCAACTCTGATGACTTTAATGATGACATTTTTGGAGTTAAGGAGCTGAATTTCAGCTCATAATCTCTTGGTTTTATTTCCTGTGCCCTTACGATAGTTTTTCAGATCTTTTCGGGGATAAGCTCGAAAGATCATGGGAACTTTTAAAATATATTCAATTATTACTATTATTATTTTAGAGCTGCACCTGCAGCATACGGAAGTTTTGAAGGCTAAGGGTCAAATCACACTGACCTATACCTTTGGCCTACACCACAGCCACAGCAACTTGGGATCTGAGCTGCTCTGCAACCTACGTCACAGCTCACAGCAATGCCAGATCCTTAACCCACTGAGCGAAGCCAGGGATCAAACCCGCAACCTCATGGTTACTAGTTGGGTTCATTATTGCTGAGCCACAACGGGAACGCCATAAAATATATTCAAATATCTTAATGGCAGGTTATATTGCTCTTTTTTTTTTTTTTTTTTTTTGTCTTTTTGTCTTTTCTAGGGTCCGCACCCATGGCATGTGGAGGTTCCCAGTGCAGGGGTCCAATCAGAGCTGTAGCCACCAGCCTACACCACAGCCTCAGCAACGCAGGATCCAAGCCACGTCTGCGACCTACACCACAGCTCACGGCAATGCTGGATCCTCAACCCACTGAACAAGGCTAGGGATCGAACCCGCAACCTCATGGATGCCAGTCAGATTCATTAACCACTGCACCACAACAGGAACTCCTATTTGCTCTTTTTTTATTGCTGTATTTTTAAGAACAAAAATTAATATTGAAATTGTTTTGAAATCAAGACAAGAAAAAAAAAAAAAAAACTAGACTTTGCAGAGTCACATGGGCGGACTTCCATGCATTTGGAAAGAGAGTTTTGCTGATTAGCACCAGCACAAACAGAAATTGAGATGTTGGGAAATTCTAGGTTTCCAGCCACTGAGACCCACTTTGGAAATATATTGCCAATTTTGCTATGTGACCACAATACCATTATCCCCTAGAGCATTTTCAAGTCTAAATTGCCAAAATGGTCAAGAAAAAGAAGTATTATTTTTCAAAGTCCTTTATCAAATGCACTTCCTTGGTTAACCATGGACTGAGGCCATAGAAAGCAAGTAAACCTTTCCTGGGCCACATCTGATTCCAGCAGTGGCACCATTCTAAGTTCATCCTAAATTGTCATTGCCCACTGGTGCCTGGACCACTGGGATATTCCCATTAGAGCAACTGACAGGGTACTGCTTAGGTAACAACAACAACAACAACAACAAAAAACCAATAACACTAACTCATATTTTTAGCAGGCTTTTATTTAAAAAAATATCAAAATATGCCCATATGCCATCTTGCATTAAAGACATTTAGGAAGTCATTCAGACCATGGTTCTCTAAACATTGGTTTATAAAAAGATTCACTATTTCTCTGTGACATGGGAAAAGTAAGAACAATGTAGTAAGTACAGTTTGTAGAGTTAATAGAGTTTGTAAAGTTAATAAGTTTATAGTACAACTCTACTTATTAAACTTTGAAGGCCCCTTGGGAGTTCCCGTCATGGCTCCGTGGTTAATGAATCTGACTAGGAACCATGAGCTTGCGGGTTCGAACCCTGGCTTTGCTCAGTGGGTTGATGATCCGGCATTGCCGTGAGCTGTGGTGTAGGTTGCAAACTCGGCTCGGATCCTAAGTTGCTGTGGCTCTGGTGTAGGCCGGTGGCCACAGCTCCGATTAGACCCCTAGCCTGGGAACCTCCATATGCCACAGGAATGGCCCTAGAAAAGGCAAAAAGACAAAAATATATATATATAAATTTTGAAGGCCCATCTTTTATCCTGAACATTTTTTCCTTCCTATTTTAAGAAATAAAATATTACTTTTATATAAATGAGAGTTATTGTTGATAATAGGTTTAAAAATATATATCCTTAGCAAAATAAGAAATTGACAACTAAAGTTGTCCTCTACTCTCCAGCCTCCCACTTAAAAAAAATTACAAAAAAACTTTGGATCCACTGATCTGTTCTTTTCACAAGGTAAACTGTATTCAAGCAAATTTGGCTATGCTGTCTTCTTCACTCTATTTAAAATTTCTGCTTGAATGCAATTCCCATCAAATTACCCATGACATTTTTCACAGAACTAGAACAAATAATCCAAAAATCTATATGGACCCATAAAAGACCTACGATTGCCAAAAAAATCCTGAGGGGGAAAAAGAAAAAACAAAGCAGTAGGCATCACTCTCCTATTCTACAGATAATATTATGAAGCTACAGTAATCAAAACAGTGTGGTATTGGTATAAAAACAAACATATAGATCAATGGAACAGAGAGAGAGTCCAGAAATGAACCCATACACATGCAGCAGTCAATTAATCTTCAACAAAGGAGGCAAGGATATAAAATAGGAAAAAAATATCTTCAGCAAATGGTGCTGGGAAATCTGGACAGTTACATGTAAATCAGTGAATAGAACACACCCTCACACCATGCACAAAATTAAATTCAAAATCACTTAAAGACTTAAACATAAAACATGATACCATAAAACTCTTAGAAGGGGACATAGGCAAAACATTCTCTAACATAAACCCTAAAAATGTTTTATTAGGTCAGTCTTGCAAAGCAATAGAAATAAAAACAAAAATAAAACAATGGGACCTAATCAAACGTATAAGCTTTTGCACAGCAAAAGAAACCATAAACAAAACAAAAAGACAACTTAAAGAATGGGAAAAAAAATAGTTGAAACAATGCAACTGACAAGGGCTTAATCTCCAAAATAAATAAACAACTCATACAACTCAACAGCAAAAAAAAAAAAAAAAAAAATCAAACAACCCAGTTGAGAAATGGGCAGAAGACCTAAACAGACAGTTCTCCAAAGAAGACATATAGATGGCCAGTGGGCACATGAAAAGATGCCCAGCATCACTAATTGTTAGAGAAATGTAGATCAAGACAGAATAGGAGTTCCCGTCGTGGCGCAGTGGTTAACGAATCCAACTAGGAACCATGAGGTTGCGGGTTCGGTCCCTGCCCTTGCCCAGTGGGTTAACGATCCGACGTTGCCGTGAGCTGTGGTGTAGGTTGCAGATGCGGCTCGGATCCCGTGTTGCTGTGGCTCTGGTGTAGGCCAGTGGCTACAGCTCCGATTCAACCCCTGGCCTGGGAACCTCCATATGCCACGGGAGCGGCCCAAGAAATAGCAACAACAACAACAACAACAACAAAAAGACAAAAGACAAAAAGACAAAAAAAAAAAAAAAAAAAGACAGAATGGCCATCTTTAATAAGTCTGCAAATAACAAATGCTGGAGAGGGTGTGGAGTAAAGGGAACCCTCCCACTACTGTTGGTGGGAATGTAAATAGGTACAACCGCCATGGAAAACAGTATGGAGGTTCCTCAAAAAACAAAAAAATAGAACTACCATATGATCCAGCAATCCCACTCCTGGGCATATGTCTGGATAAAACTATAATTAAAAAAAAGATACACACACCCATATGTTCATAGCAGCACTATTCACAATAGCCAAGACATGGAAACAACCTAAATGTCCATTGACAGATTAATGGTTTAAGAAGATGTGGTGTAGGAGTTCCCATCGTGGCTCAATGGTTAATGAATCCAACTAGGAACCATGAGTCTACGGGCTCCATCCCTGGCCTCGCTCAGTGGGTTAAGGATCTGGCATTGCCATGAGTGGTGGTGTAGGTCGCAGATGTGGCTCAGATCCCACATTGCTGTGGCTCTGGCTTAGGCCGGTGGCTATAGCTCCAATTGGACCCCTAGCCTGGGAACCTCCATATGCCATGGGTGTGGCCCTAGAAAAGACAAAAAGACAAAAAAAATTTTTAAATATAATAAAAAAAGAAGATGTGGTATATATACACAATGGAATACTACTCAGCCCTTAAAAATGAAATCATGCCATTTGCAACAACATGGATGCAACTAGAGATCAGCATACTAAATGAAGTTAGGAAGAGAAAGACAAATACCATATGATATCACTTCTATGTGGAATCTAAAATATGGCACAAATGAACATCTACAAAACAAACAGATTTGCAGACATAGAGAACATTTGTAGTTGTCAAGAGGGCAGGGGATGAAGTGGAGATGGACTGGAAGTTTGGGGTTAGTAGATGCAAACTATTACATTTAGAATGAATAAACAAAATAAGGTTCTACTTGTAGCACAGTGAAATATATCCAGTCTCTTGGGATAGACCATGATGGAAAATAATATTTTTAAAAAGATTTTTTTTTGGCAAAAGTTACTTTAAAAATTTTCCCACCCCACCCCCAATTTTTCATTTATACTCTTTGCAAATATTCATTTATACTCTGTCTTCAATCATGTTATATAGTTTGCTCAATAAAAATAAAGAAGAAAATAAAGAAAAAAATTTAAAATAAATTAAAAAATCTTACATGTGTAGGAGCCATGTTTCACTCATCACTGTGTGGGGTTTTTTTGCATTTATTTTTTTAATTTATTTTTTATTTTTTTAATTGTTATTTCCCCAACACCACAAATTTTTTTCCCATTGTACAGCATGGGGACACATACATGTATACACATACATGCATACATAATTTTTTCTCCCATGGGCATGCTCCCTTGTAAGTATCTAGACATAGTTCTCAGTGATACACAGCAGGAGCTCATTGTTGATCCATTCCAAAAGCAATAGTTTGCATCCATTAACCCCAAGCTCCCAATCCATCCCACTCCCTCCCTTTCCCCCTGGGCAACCACAAGTCCACCTCTGTGTTTTGACTTCCCTGACAGTGTTTGGCACTCTGTATGCAGTAGGTGCTCAATAAATGTATGTCATGTTGACTATGAAACAGTCTCCACTCGTGGTGAAAACATCTCCAGCAGAAACAGAAGGCAGCTTTTATTTTATAGTAATAAAGTATTTTGAGATTTGGTTATAACTGTGAAATAAAGTAAAAACAGATGTGGAATGACAGATCTGGGTAAATTCTTGGCTCTGTCACTTTCCCATGAACCTCTTAAGTTTTTGATACCTTGGTGTTCTCACTTAGAACTGTAGAATATGTGCTTTGCTTCTCTATGACACTGGTTGTGAGATGAGATGTGCAGGTGGCAGACACTCCTTCCCTAGGTCCCATCAAATGCTTCTAGGGCAGCCAATCATAGTATCCCTATCTCTTAGCTGTAAGGCTGGATCATGAAGATGGGATGTGGGGCCAGTAGCCACCCTCTCCTCTGTATAGAAGATACCTTTGTGTAGATGGACCCTCAGGAAATGAGCCAAACTAATGGGCAACATTTATTAAGTCCTCATAATGCACCAGGCACTGTCCTAACTAATTCCACACAAGAAGCCTGGCAGGTAGGTGTTATTATGTCATCCTCACTTGTTGGGGGATAAAACTGCTAGTAACAGCTAGTAACAGGGAGAGCTGAGTGAACCCTGTAGTCGGAGAGGAGCCCAGCGTCTCAGCCAGTTCATCAGACCTGCCAGCCAAGGTGGAGGGACAAGAGGTAGAGTAAGCCCTAATAGAGCCTCCCTGGGTCTACTCACACCCCTCTCAGTTACATGAGCCCATAGATTACACCCTCCCTTTTGGGGGGGGAGCACACCCGTAGTATATGGAAGTTTCCAGGCTAGGGGCTGAATTGGAGCTGTAGCTCCATTCTCCACCACAGCCACAACACCACCAGATATGAGACACATCCGTGACCTACACTGCAGCTCACAGCAATGCCAGATCCTTAACCCACTGAGCAAGGCCAAGGATTGAACCCACATCCTCATAGATACTAGTCAGGTTTGTTACTGCTGAGCCACAAAGGGAACTCCTCTTGTGGGATCTTTAGTGTTAATTTACCTCTGGCCTCTATTTAATTCATGTGCCTGATCCCTGATGATCATCTTGACTATGTTCTTTAAAGGGTGGGACTTTCTCTTTGTCTTTGGTCTTTCTCTGAGCAGCTACCACCGACTAGTACCTTACAGACAATTAGGTTCCAACAACCCAATGGAAAAATGGACCGAAGACCCGAATAGACATTTCTCCAAAGAAGATATACAGATGGCCAACAAGCATATGAAAAAAATGCTCAACATCACCAATTATTAGAGAAATGCAAATCAAAACTACTATGATTCAAAAATCACAGCCGTCAGAATGGCCATCATTAACAAGTCAACAAGTAACAAATGCTGGAAAGGATGTGGAAAACAGGAAACCTTCCTGCACTGTTGGTGGGAATGTAAACTGGTACAACCACTATGGACAACACTATGGAGGTATCTTAGAAAACTATACATAGAACTACCATATGACCCAGAAATCCCACTCTTGGGCATATATTCAGATAAAACTTTCCTTGAAAAAGACACATGCACCTGCATGTTCATTGCAGCACTATTCACAATAGCCAAGACATGGAAACAACCTAAACATCCATCGATAGATGATTGGATTAGGAAGATGTTGTATATATACACAATGGAATACTACTCAGCCATAAAAAGAATGAAATAATGCCATTTGCAGCAACATGGATGGAACTAGAGACTCTCATACTAAGTGAAATAAGTCAGAAAGAGAAAGACAAATTCCATATGATCTCACTTACATCTTGAATCTAATAAATGGCACAAGTGAACCTTTCCACAGAAAAGAAAATCATGGACATGGAGAATAGACTTGTGGTTGCCAAGAAGGAGGGGGAGGGAGTGAGATGGATTGGGAATTTGGGGTTAATAGATGCAATCTGTTGCCTTTGGAATGGATAAGCTATGGGATCCTGCTGTAAAGCACTGGGAACTATGTCTGGTCACTTGTGATGGAGCATGATAATGTGAAAAAAGAGAAAGTATACATGTATGTGTGACTGGATCACCTTGCCGTACAATAGAAAATTGATAGACACTGTAAACCAGCTATAATGGAAAAAAATAAAAATCATTATAAAACAACAACAACAACAACAACAAAAAGAACTATTGTTTTCAGACTAGGTAGCTGAGGCCCTTAGAGGTTAGGCAGCTAGTCCAGGATGACACAAATGGGGAGTGAGAGAGCATATGGCCATTTTACAAGAACTTGAAACACTATTTCATATCCATATGTTTGAAAGCATAGCAATTAGATCATATCCTCAGTAGTATGTGTATGTTTACTCCATTATAACTCACATGAACTTGTCTTCATGCAAATCAGAGCGTGGTTCTTCCTTTTATCTTGGTTTCAATTATTCTAAAACAGAAACAGTTCAGTTTTTCTAATTATAAATACAAATGTTCAGTAAATTTACCACAATAAAAAAAAATCACCAAAATATAGATTAGAAAAACAAACAAAAACAGTACCAGAAACATAATGCACAGAATAAAGATCACTAGTAATTCTCTCCTAGGAATAACTGATTAAAAATAAAGTTCTTTAACACATTTAAATTTCTCTGCACTGTTATAGTTGTATAGCGATTTCTTCAGAAATATTAACCATGAATGGCCTGGCCAGTTTTTCTTTTAGCCAGTTGGTTGCTATATTTTTATTTTAGTTTCACTGATCTTTGAGAAAAAAGGAATTAGTCAAAATATTGGCAAACTCACACAAATCCACTGTAATCTTCAATCTGACAGTTTCTCCCTTTGTACCAAGACAAGACAACTCACTGTTCAAAACCTTATCATTGTGTTGACTGAGAAACCAAAAGAAACAGGACATTTCAGGGAAGGAAGACAAATTAGTACTAGGTGGCAAATGCTGTCCTTCCAAACCCAGTAAAGTCATCCTGTACTCCATACAAACAGAGGTTTTATTTTATTTTATTTTATTTTATTTTATTTTATTTTATTTTATTTTATTTTATTTTCTGGTCTTTTTTTGCTATTTCTTGGACCGCTCCCGCGGCATATGGAGGTTCCCAGGCTAGGGGTTGAATCGGAGCTGTAGCCACTGGCCTACGCCAGAGCCACAGCAACGCGGGATCCGACGGGATCCGAGCCGCGTCTGCAACCTACACCACAGCTCACGGCAACGTCGGATCGTTAACCCACTGAGCAAGGGCAGGGACTGAACCCGCAACCTCATGGTTCCTAGTCGGATTCGTTAACCACTGTGCCACGACGGGAACTCCGAGAGGTTTTATTTTTTATAGAGACAGCTGATGACTGTTGAACAGTAAGCCTCTAGGAAGCAAACAAAAGGTCAAGTTTACTTACATACTTTCTACTTATGCTACTGGCTAACAGCATCTATAATCCAATCAATGGATTACTCATATAAAAAAAGGGGCATATTTACCTCTCATAACATACTGTACTAAGGAATTGCTACATTGCATGAATTTAGAGTCAAGATTTTTATTTTCTCATTTTAGCCACCTTGCAGCATATGGAGTTCCAGGCCCAGGGATCCCATCTGAGCCACAGTTGTGACCTATACCACAGCTGCAGCAACGCTGGATCTTTTAACCCATTGTGCTGGGCCAGGGTCGAATCATCCTGGTGCTATGAAGACAGCATGGATCCTATTGCACCACAGCGGAAACTCCTCATGTTTGTAGTTTAACAGGATGTGATCATGTGAGCACTGGGGGAAAAAGTATATCAGAATCATTAATTAAATTGAAAGAGCCTTTAGGATTTGAGTTATTTTGTCTGGATTGAAAAGGTAAGGGGTGATCGAAGCTGCCTTTGAGATATAAGGTCAAGTGTTAAAAATAAACTGAGGTATATTTAAAAAAATTGTTTTTTGAACAATAGAGAAAATTAATAAAACCAAGAGCTGGTTCTTTGAAAAGGTGAACAAAATTGACAAACCCCTGGCCAGACTCACTAAAAAGAGGAGAGAAAGAACCCAAATCACCAAAATTATAAATGAAAAAGGAGAAATCACAACGGATACAGCAGAAATACAAAAAACCATAAGAGAATACTATGAACAACTATACGGAAACAAGTTTGACAATCTGGAAGAAGTGGACAATTTTCTAGAATCTGACAGCCTGCCAAAACAGAATCAAAAAGAAACAGACCAACTGAACAAACCAATCACTAGAAATGAAATTGAAGAGGTCATAAAAACACTCCCTACAAATAAACGTCCAGGACCAGATGGATTCACAGGTGAATTCTATCAAACATATAAAGAGGAATTGGTGCCCATCCTCCTTAAACTCTTTCAAAAGGTCGAAGAAGAAGGAATACTCCCAAAGACATTCTATGATGCCACCATCACCCTCATTCCAAAACCAGACAGAGATACCACCAAAAAAGAAAACTATCGCCCAATATCATTGATGAATATAGATGCAAAAATTCTCAACAAAATCTTAGCCAACTGAATCCAACAACATACCAAAAAAATTACACACCATGACCAGGTAGGGTTCATCCCAGGTTCACAAGGATGGTTCAACATATGCAAATCAATCAACATCATACACCACATTAACAAAAAAAAAGTCAAAAATCATATGATCATCTCAATAGACACAGAAAAAGCATTTGACAAAGTCCAACATCCATTCATGATCAAGACCCTCACCAAAGTGGGTATAGAGGGAACATTCCTGAATATAATCAAAGTCATTTATGATAAACCCACAGCAAATATAATCCTCAATGGGGAAAAACTGAAAGCCTTCTCACTCCAATCTGGAACAAGACAGGGATGTCCACTCTCACCACTGCTCTTCAACATAGTTTTGGAAGTCCTAGCCACAGCAATTAGACAAACAGAAGAAATAAAAGGCATCCATATAGGAAGAGAAGAGATCAAACTGTCACTGTATGCAGATGACATGATACTATACCTAGAAAACCCTAAGGACTCAACCCCAAAACTCCTTGAATTGATTAATAAATACAGCAAGTAGCAGGATATAAGATTAACATTCAGAAGTCAGTTGAATTTCTGTATACCAGCAATGAAACATTAGAAAAGGAATACAAAAATACGATACCTTTTAAAATTGTACCTCACAAAATCAAATACCTCGGAGTACACCTGATCAAGGACGTAAAGGACCTATATGCCGAGAACTATAAAACTTTAATCAAAGAAATCAAAGAAGATGTAAAGAAATGGAAAGATGTTCCATGTTCCTGGATTGGAAAAATCAATATTGTAAAAATGGCCATACGACCCAAAGCAATCTACAGATTCAATGCAATCCCCATCAAATTACCCATGACATTTTTCACAGAACTAGAACAAACAATCCAAACATTTATATGGAACCACAAAAGACCCAGAATCGCCAAAGCAATCCTGAGAAACAAAAACCAAGCAGGAGGCATAACTCTCCCAGACTTCAAGAAATACTACAAAGCCACAGTCACCAAAACAGCATGGTACTGGTATCAAAACAGACAGACAGACCAATGGAACAGAATAGAGAACCTAGAAATAAACCCTGACACCTATGGTCAATTAATCTTTGACAAGGGAGGCAAGAACATAAAATGGGAAAAAGAAAGTCTATTCAGCAAGCATTGCTGGGAAACCTGGACAGCTGCATGCAAAGCAATGAAACGAGAACACACCCTCACACCATGCACAAAAATAAACTCCAAATGGCTGAAAGACTTAAATATACGACAGGACACCATCAAACTCCTAGAAGAAAACATAGGCAAGACACTCTCTGACATCAACATCATGAATATTTTCTCAGGGCAGTCTCCCAAAGCAATAGAAATTAGAGCAAAAATAAACCCATGGGACCTCATCAAACTGAAAAGCTTTTGCACAGCAAAGGAAACCAAAAAGAAAACAAAAAGACAACTTACAGAATGGGAGAAAATAGTTTCAAATGATGCAACTGGCAAGGGCTTAATCTCTAGAATATACAAGCAACTTATACAACTCAACAGCAAAAAAACCAATCAATCAATGGAAAAATGGGCAAAAGACCTGAATAGACATTTCTCCAAAGAAGATATACAGTTGGCCAACAAACACATGAAAAAATGCTCAACATCACTGATTGTAAGAGAAATGCAAATCAAAACTACCATGAGATATCACCTCACACCAGTCAGAATGGCCATCATTAATAAATCCACAAATAACAAGTGCTGGAGGGGCTATGGAGAAAAGGGAACCCTCCTGCACTGCTGGTGGGAATGTCAACTGGTACAGCCACTATGGAGAACAGTTTGGAGATACCTTAGAAATCTATACATAGAACTTCCATATGACCCCGCAATCCCACTCTTGGGCATCTATCCGGACAAAACTCTACTTAAAAGAGACACATGCACCCGCATGTTCATTGCAGCACTATTCACAATAGCCAGGACATGGAAACAACCTAAATGTCCATCAACTGATGATTGGATTAGGAAGAAGTGGTATATATACACAATGGAATACTACTCAGCCATAAAAAAGAATGACATAATGCCATTTGCAGCAACATGGATGGAACTAGAGAATCTCATACTGAGGGAAATGAGCCAGAAAGACAAAGACAAATACCATATGATATCACTTATAACTGGAATCTAATATCCAGCACAAATGAACATCTCCTCAGAAAAGAAAATCATGGACTTGGAGAAAAGACTTGTGGCTGCCTGATGGGAGGGGGAGGGAGTGGGAGGGATCGGGAGCTTGGGCTTATCAGACACAACTGATAAAACAGATTTACAAGGAGATCCTGCTGAATAGCATTGAGATCTTTGTCTAGATACTCTTGTTGCAACAGAACAAAGGGTGGGGAAAGAAATATAATTGTAATGTATACATGTAAGGATAACTTGATCCCCTTGCTGTATAGTGGGAAAATAAAAAATTAAAAAAAATTTTTTTAATTGTTTTTTGGCCATGTTCAGAGCATGCAGAAGTTCCTAGGCCCCGGACTGAACCTGAGACACAGCAGTGATGCCAGATCTTTAACAGACTGAGCCACCAGGGAACTCCTTTTATATTTTTTTTTCTAAAAGTATTTAAAGTTCACTTGAGCAAAAAAAATATTTTAATTAGTAGTTCCAAACTGGTAGTGGTTAGAAGGGCTCCTCCACCAACAGGAGCCAGGAGAAGGATTTACAAAGAATAGAGGGAAGCCAAGAAAGGGAATTATCTGATTGGCTCCAGTTTAAACATTTGCCTTATTTGGGAAAACCTAGCTGGGGTATGTGATTGGTTGTCCTTAGGTTTCAATTTCTTAATCTTGAGCTATTTACATGCTTATATTTTGGTTTGCTTATATTGGCTGCTGAGGTATTAGAACCACCTCATTCTAACGTCCCCCTTGTTTATTTTACATTCTTTGAGGGACTGTGGTAAACCTACCATATTTACTACTTGCAAACCTTTGTTATTTAAATGTGGTTTATAAAATCTTTAAATTTGAATGTGTAAGTTGGTGTGTCTGAGGGGCCCACCATGAATAATGAAGACACTGCTATGAGTGGGAAACTCCAAGGGTTTATTTTTTTATTTTTATTTTTGTCTTTTTAGGGCTGCACCCACAGTATTATGGAGATTCCCAGGCTAGGGGTCGAATCAGAGCTGTAGCCGCCAGCCTACACCATAGCTACAGCAACGTGGGATCTGAGCCAAGTCTGTGACCTACACCACAGCTCACGACAACACTGGATCCTTCACCCACTAGGCAATGCCAGGGATCGAACCTGCGTCCTCATGGATATTAGTCAGATTGGTTTCCATTGAGCCATTACAGGAACTCCAAGGGTTTAGAGGTTACCTCCCATAAACTAGAGACAAAGGCCAGCCCAATTCTGTTTGTTTGTTTTGGCTGCACCCACAGCATGGGGAAGTTCCCAAGCCAGAGATCAAACCCACACCACAACAGTGACCCAAGCCACTGCAGTGACTGCACCAGATACTTAACCTACTGAGTCACACAAGAACTCCAATTCTTTATTAAAATTGCATATCTGATCAGGAGCTAGTGTCCAGAATATATAAAGAACACTTTTAACTGAACAATAAAAAGATAGCTCAAATAAAAAATGAGCAAAGGATTTAAATAGACTTTTTTTCAAAGAAGTTGTACAAATGGCCAATACACACATGAAAATATACTTAGCATCATTATTTCATTACCCTTCTAGGTCATGAAATGTTTTCCTTCTTCATATATTACTAAATTTACTTTGTTAATATTTGATTGAGGATTTTTTCAGTATCAAAGGTATTTCTTATTAAATAGTGAAATCTTATATCCAGAAACGATACTGAAATCTCAACTCTTTTTTGACTGAGGTTCAGGAATGCAAAGGCAGCATGGCCTATCTTCCATTCTCTCTGTATTTTCTGTACTTTTTGAGGAATTAGCTAAGCCTCACACTTTGGTCCCATTTAGGCCCTTGAGTCCTTTATCCACCATTTAGAATATGAGGAGGGGACAGCTGATGGCTCCTTAAACCTCCAGTAGGCCTGGCACTATAAGCCAAGCTCAGCCTTCTGCTTCATGCCAATTCTCATTCTTCAGAACTCAAGGTGGATGCCACTTTTGCTAAATGGGCTCCCCTGAATTTCTCCCTGTTTCAAACCCATTTTGATTCAGGTGTATCTTCCTATGTTCCTCCTGTATCTTAGCTATATCTCTGCCATAGGTATTATTCCATGGTGTCACTCTGACATGAAGACAATATAGTGTGGTAGGCACACTGAAGTCAGAATGTCTGGGTTTAAATTCTGGCTCTATTTCACATAAGGTATGTGAATTAAAGCTTCTTAAATCCTGCGTGCCTCAGCTTCCACATATATAACATTAAGGTAATGCCTTTTGTTTATGGTTGTTGATAAAATTAAACAATTTATCCATAGTAAATTGTTTGGCACATAGTAACTGATCCATAAAAATTAGCTATCATTATTCTTTTTAGGGCTGCACCTGTGGCACATGGAAGCTCCTAAGCTAAGGGTCCAGCTGCTGGCCTCTGCTACAGTCACAGCAACACAGGCTCTGAGCCTCGTCTGCAACCTACAATGAAGTTTATGGCAATGCCAGGTCCTTAACCCACTGAGCAAGGCCAGTGGATACAAGTCGGGTTCGTTACCACCGAGCCAAAATAGGAATTCCCCCCCCCCCTTTTTTTTAATTTCTGATTTTTCCAGGGGTAGTAAGCTTCTTGAGGGCAGAACCTTATTTTATTTCTTTGTCATTCTTCAGCACTAGTAAGTATGCCTGGCACATAGCAGGTGCTCAACAAATTTTCTATTGTTTTTCAATATAGGCAGAACAAGAAAGGTTTGGTCTCAGGGGCAAAGCTGAAAAAATAAACTTTGGTTTACCTCCAAATACCTAGAGTTCATTCTGCTTCTTTGCAGAGTCCATGCAGTAATCAGCCTTTGGGACTATCCATGGTGCTGACCTTTGCCCAACTGGCTTAGGTGGACAAAGCCTGCCCCAACGATTTGGGTCATATTCTTTTTTTTTTTTTGTCTTTTGCCTTTTGCCTTTTCTAGGGCCACTCCTGCGGCACATGGAGGTTTCCAGGCTAGGGGTCTAATCAGAGCTATAGCCACCGGCCTATGCCAGATCCAAGCCACGTCTGTGACCTACACCACAGCTCATGGCAATGCCAGATCCTTAACACACTGAGCAAGGCCAGGGAATGAACCCGCAATGTCATGGTTCCTAGTTGGATCTGTTAACCACTGAGCCACGACGGGAACTCCCCTGGGTCATATTCTTTATTGACTTAATATCTCTGCTACACCCCCAGTCTGACTGAGCATGTTGTCACCTCAGTGTGCTGATAACTATGGTTTTTTGTAACGCTCCATACCTAACTTCCTAAATTGCCTAGTAGATGCTTCTTTCCTAAATCCTATCCTATTCCAATTGCTTCTCATGGCTCTACCCACAAAAGTAGTTAACTTTCTTCTTTATTCCCAATCAGCCCTTTTCTCTCCCTCATGCCTCTTCTGCTTTGGTTCCTTACTACTTTATTGTACTAGATTTTTTCCTACCTTTTCCTCTTTCCCCAACAATGATGAAAAAATTTTCATGGTATCCACTTCAATATTTGTGACTCTCTCTCTCAAAAAAAAATTTCTCTGGAATTGGTGGCATATTTTATGTAAATGCAGAAAAAGAGGAAGTAGGGCAGGCTTTCCATGGGAGAAAAGCAAGAGACAGGTGGATTTTTCAGAAGTAGGGAGCTGTGTGTTTGGCCGCTAACATTTAACTCTTTAAAAAAAGTTCAAATTTGGATTTTCCTTAAGACAGAGCCGAGGATGGGGGGTGGTTATGGTGTGTGTGCAGCAATAGGGCTCTGACTGGGGCTAAAAGCCATGTGGGAAGTGCCCCAAGGATGGCCTTTAGTTACATCACTGGCTTGTGTGGAGCCATATCTGGCTAGAGGGACTTTTTTTGTTGTTGTTCTAGATAAATTCTACTAGAAGGAAGGCATCCAAAGAGGTGTTTTTTTTTTTTTTTTTTTTTTTTTTTTTTTTTTTTTACTTTCCACGGACCCACTTAAAATAAATTCCAGCTACATCCACAAACAGATAAAAATCATCACCATCTTTGAGTAGGAAGACTGAGAGCGCTTCCGTATGCAATTCCTGACACACTATAACAAAGTGCAACCAACAAATCTAGCCAGTGAATCTAGGACCTGAAGTGAACCAGGTTCAGATGTGACAGACTTGGAGCTCCTCTGCAGAGCTGGTGCTGGGATGGGCTGAGCCCAAGGAGCTAAGCCAGATTCTAACCCTTCCCTTTATAAGATTGTAAGCATTTACCAAACTGTTAATGAAGGCAAATGAATATGTATGCAGCAGCATTAGCTCTTGTTTCCGTTAATATAAGTAACTGGGGCGGGAATTGTTTAAAGTTATATTTGCTTTGTTTTGCTTTTTAAAGCTAATACTACCTCAGGGCCAGGCATTTTTGTAAGAGCTTCATGTACATTAACCCATTCAATTTTTAAAGTAACATAATGATCTGGGTGCTATTATCACACCATTTTGCATATAAAGAATTGGGGCCCAGAGAAGGTAAGCAACTTGCCCAAAGTCACACAACACAGGAAGTGACTGTGTCCTTGGAGTCAAGATTCAAATCCAGATGTTCTGACTACAGAGTCCATGCTCTTAACCTCTGCACTCCACTGATCCTTTAAGGGAATTACATGTGGTGGGGTCTTTCTAGGGCATAGAACTGGGTGAACGTGCATTACTTTCGATACCTTTCAATAAATCTCAGGGACTCCTTAAAGTGAAAATAAGGGTGCATCAATAAAAATAAAAATCGGAGTTCCCATTGTGGCTTGGCAGGTTAAGAAACTGACTAGTATCCATGAGGCTGCAGGTTCAAACCCTGGCCTTGCTCAGTGGGTTAAGGATCTGGCGTTGCCCCTAGCTGCAGCTCTAAGTGGACTCCTGGCTCAGGAACTTCCATATGCCCCAGGTGTAGCCATAAAATAAATTAAATAAAGAAGCAAGCAAACAATTCGAGGAAGCTGAGAAAGTGACGAGCAAGTCATCAGTTGTGGGCTAGTTCCTACCCATCCTGCATGGGGAATCTCTTTTACTCTGTGTTCCTGAAGACCCCATCACTTAGCTAGCTCTCTCCAACTCTGTCTTTCCAAATACACTAAATAATTTTTAATCACACATTATCACTTTATAACAGATATAAAATAGCTTTTTATTGTGAAAAAAATAGATCTGAATTGAAATTTCTGGACATTTCTCAAATTATCCCTCATGATTTACTCTCGGAAACCACAGAGTTTATCTGAGCGATACTGCTGCCAAATCATCTGCCCGTTTCCTTTGCTTCGTTTCCTATAGTTTCTAACAGCCATCTTGCAGAATGGCTTCTTCCCTCCGCACTTGTGGAAATTGGCTCCCTGCCCCCCCCTCACTCTTTTCACCTTAAGTTACACAAGTTGTTTTGGGGTAGATGGGTTACTCCATGGCTTGGGCTGGTCAGTGCCTCATCCAAATTCTCTCCTCCTTACCTTCCTTTCCTCTCCCCAGGGAGTCCAGCATTCTGGGGTCACCTTCTCCCTCTCACGCTCTCCTACTCCCAGGTGAATTCATTTCTCCTCAGGAAATCTCTGTCTTCCATTCAAGTCTTCAGTAATTCCCTTCCTCCTTCACCTTTATCTTTCTTGCCTCATTTCCACAGGAAAATCCCTCCTAGAGATGTTCATCACTCTCTCTATAAATCTACCAGACTTTGGTCTTTTTTATTTTTTAAGGCTTTATGTTTTCTTTTTATTTTTTTCCTTTCTTTTTTTTTTGGTCTTTTTGAGAGCCATACCTGCAGCATATGGAGGTTCCCAGGCTAGGGGTCTAATCGGAGCTGTAGCCTCCCACCTACGCCACAGCCACAGCAACTCGGGATCTGAGCCGCATCTGCGACCTACATCACAGGTCACGGCAACGCCGGATCCTTAACCCACTGAGCAAGGCCAGGGATCGAACCCACAACCTCACAGTTCCTAGTCAGATTCGTTAACCACTGAGCCACGACGGGAACGCATGGTCTGTCTTATTTGCTGCTGTATAGAGCCTAGAGCAGCACCTGTCACTTAGTGGGAAACTGATATTCATCTATTCAACAGATGAGATGCAAGGACACGAAAGTCACCCTGCTCAGTTAAATCAAAAGTGATACAGATTGATACAGCTATCTCAAGCAAGAAGAAAGCCATGAGCTTTTTTCACTTCTTAAGACGTTTTAAAGAAACATTTGACCCACAGCAAATATAATACTCAATGGGGAAAAACTAAAAGCCTTCTCACTCCAATCTGGAACAAGACAGGGATGCCCACTCTCACCACTGCTCTTCAACATAGTTTTGGAAGTCCTAGCCACAGCAATTAGACAAACAGAAGAAATAAAAGGCATCCATATAGGAAGAGAAGAGATCAAACTGTCACTGTATGCAGATGACATGATACTATACCTAGAAAACCCTAAGGACTCAACCCCAAAACTCCTTGAACTGATTAATAAATTCAGCAAAGTGGCAGGATATAAGATTAACATTGAGAAGTCAGTTGCATTTCTGTATACCAGCAATGAAACATTAGAAAAGGAATACAAAAATACGATACCTTTTAAAATTGTACCTCACAAAATCAAATACCTCGGAATACACCTGACCAAAGAGGTAAAGGACCTATATGCCGAGAACTATAAAACTTTAATCAAAGAAATCAAAGAAGATGTAAAGAAATGGAAAGATATTCCATGTTCCTGGATTGGAAAAATCAATATTGTAAAAATGGCCATACGACCCAAAGCAATCTACAGATTCAATGCAATCCCCATCAAATTACCCATGACATTGTTCACAGAACTAGAACAAACAATCCAAACATTTATATGGAACCACAAAAGACCCAGAATCGCCAAAGCAATCCTGAGAAACAAAAACCAAGCAGGAGGCATAACTCTCCCAGACTTCAAGAAATACTACAAAGCCACAGTCATCAAAACAGTGTGGTACTGGTATCAAAACAGACAGACAGACCAATGGAACAGAATAGAGAATCCGGACATAAACCCTGACACCTATGGTCAATTAATCTTTGACAAGGGAGGCAAGAACATAAAATGGGAAAAGGAAAGTCTATTCAACAAGCATTGCTGGGAAACCTGGACAGCTGCATGCAAAGCAATGAAATGAGAACACACCCTCACACCATGCACAAAAATAAACTCCAAATGGCTGAAAGACTTAAATATACGACAGGACACCATCAAACTCCTAGAAGAGAACATAGGCAAAACACTCTCTGACATCAACATCATGAATATTTTCTCAGGGCAGTCTCCCAAAGCAATAGAAATTAGAGCAAAAATAAACCCATGGGACCTCATCAAACTGAAAAGCTTTTGCACAGCAAAGGAAACCAAAAAGCAAACAAAAAGACAACTTACAGAATGGGAGAAAATAGTTTCAAATGATGCAACTGGCAAGGGCTTAATCTCTAGAATATACAAGCAACTTATACAACCCAACAGCAAAAAAACCAATCAATCAATGGAAAAATGGGCAAAAGACCTGAATAGACATTTCTCCAAAGAAGATATACAGTTGGCCAACAAACACATGAAAAAATGCTCAACATCACTGATTGTAAGAGAAATGCAAATCAAAACTACCATGAGATACCACCTCACACCAGTCAGAATGGCCATCATTAATAAATCCACAAATAACAAGTGCTGGAGGGGCTGTGGAGAAAAGGGAACCCTCCTGCACTGCTGGTGGGAATGTCAACTGGTACAGCCACTATGGAGAACAGTTTGGAGATACCTTAGAAATCTATACATAGAACTTCCATATGACCCCGCAATCCCACTCTTGGGCATCTATCCGGACAAAGCTCTACTTAAAAGAGACACATGCACCTGCATGTTCATTGCAGCACTATTCACAATAGCCAGGACATGGAAACAACCCAAATGTCCATCGACAGATGACTGGATTAGGAAGAGGTGGTATATATACACAATGGAATACTACTCAGCCATAAAAAAGGATAACATCATGCCATTTGCAGCAACATGGATGGAACTAGAGAATCTCATCCTGAGTGAAATGAGCCAGAAAGACAAAGACAAATACCATATGATATCACTTATAACTGGAATCTAATATCCAGCACAAATGAACATCTCTTCAGAAAAGAAAATCATGGACTTGGAGAAGAGACTTGTGGCTGCCTGATGGGAGGGGGAGGGAGTGGGAGGGATCGGGAGCTTGGGCTTATCAGACACAACTGATAAAACAGATTTACAAGGAGATCCTTCTGAATAGCATTGAGAACTATGTCTAGATACTCATGTCGCAACAGAAGAAAGGGTGGGGGAAAAAACTGTAACTGCAATGTATACATCTAAGGATAACCTGACCCCCTTGCTGTACAGTGGGAAAATAAAAATAAAAAAAAAAATAAAAAAAAGAAACATTTGGCATCTTTGACCTAATTATAAAAAATAATGCTTAATGAGGAATATTTTGAAACTTTATCAAGCTGTTTATTTTAAAAGGAAACTAATGTAACAAAGAAAACTATTGCCACTTGTTCTTACATTATTCCTGTTGGAATCATTATGCATATTCTTCTCTATCCCCATCTAGTTTAGTATTTTTCCTTGATAATCATCATTCAACATAAGTTTTTAAAAAATTTTTTATTCAATTTGATTACTTTTCTGGCTTACTTAAGGGTTACCAATATTGCAATAATATTCTACAATTACTCACTGCAGTTATATAATTTTAGTTATATTATGGGTGAAAGAGGCTTTTATGAACTAACCTAGAAACCTCAGTGCCCCTCTTAACCTTGTTTCCATGGAGAAATGCATTTCAAATAACCAGCTGATATACAGACCACTGGAACACAAGCTGTACACTACATCACTGGCTATTTGGAATGTCAAGGGCCTATGACTTTTATTTGCCACACAATATGCAGGAACAAAGCAGCTAAATGTGCTTTTCATTTCCATGTGACCACTGTTCTCCCAGGCACAGATGTTTCAAGGTTTCTGTGAGCTGATGGAAGAATGGAAATGCTCCAAAAACAAAACAAAACAAAACAAAAAACACAATAAATCAACAAGGTGAATATAGCCATTAAACGCCTTGAAAACTGGGTATGTTAGTCTGTCCAAAGAAAATTTTATGAGACAATGTGCAGAAACACATTTTTTAATAAAGCTTTTCTGATTCAAGGCATAAATCCAAGAAAGAATGCTAAGAATTCACAGGTGCCAAGTAGCCACAAAACTTGAGCTACGGGCAGCCTATCTATAAAATAGATATAAGAAGTGGAGCAAAACTGCAAATATGGTCAATTATTATCTAATTTATACTAGGCAAATTAAAATAGGAAAATATAAATTAAAAGAAGTTATTTTGATGATTCTGAATTTGGACCATTCAGGGAAAAAATAACCTATTAGTTTAATAGCAACTTAACTGCTCTTAGTGGAATGTTTCAAAATAGCTACCAAGATTGATTAAATAACTGTACAAGACAAATTTTGTATATTTCTTTCCTATTTACAAGGTGAAAAGACGTACATGGTAGCATAGGCAATAAAAAGGGACACCAAATATTGGAACACTCTGTTGGCAAAGATGAAATGCATGTAAAACAGAGATGAAAGGAAAATAGTGCAAGAACAATTGAGATATCTGTTATGGGTTTCCAGAAACCTGAAATTAAAGTAACACTCCTGCATGATATCCAGAAACCACATACAGCTATGACTGCAAAGGAAAAGATACCTAGAAAAATTAAAGAATGATCACATTTATGAGACCTTTTCAAGGATCCACAAACACAGACATAAAACAAGGATTAAAAATAATAACACATAGTTTGTGAAACAGAGAACTAGAATAAAAATGAGAAACATCTGGAAATAATGCATGATAACAGAATGCCAAAATGGAGACTGTTCCAAGAAACTATGAAAAGACCAAACTTAGAGCACTGAAAAGCAGGCCTGCTTCCCTAAATCCATGATCCACTCTGTGGTCATTGCTGTTGGTCAAGACAGTGACTAGGAATGGGGGAATACTCCTGCTTTGGAGGAAACACACACAGCATTCCTTGAGGCTTAAGCCATGGGGTCCCTCTGCGTTAGTTTCCTTGCAACTTCGGAATACAATGTAACAGAGAGCTCAAGACAATGGCATTGGCAGCTTCTTTTGTCTTGACTGTCTTTTCTTGGAGAAATCTCATGATAAACTTATTTTCCCCATTGGGGAAAAAACTAGGCCCAGGTAGCTTCTAGGACTACCTGGAGATATGGAACTCCACATGAAAAGACCACAGGGAGCTGAGAGCTTCAGTCAGTGCTTATACCAGAGAGGACTTCATTAAGGTTAGAGCTGTACTAGGGTGACCAAATTAAGGAAAATCATCAAATATCTTTAACTTACACTGTGCTTTAAGAACAGGTAAATCTAAGGCTTATTTTGAGTAGTCATAAAGATGAACCCCTTGTGAAACAGGCCAAGTGAACAAAGCTTCATCCACATGTATTGTGTCAGAATGCTTTTGGCAGAAAGGAACAGAAAAACCAGACTTATGGCTTAAACTGTAAGGATATTATTAGTTCACTAAGTCTACGTAGGCAGTCCTAAGGTTGATTTGATGGTTCGACTGTGTCATCAAGGACTCCAGCTCCTTCTATCCTTGACTTTACTCATCTCATAGGTCCAGGCATCACATTCTTACCTTAGAGCTTTCAAAGCTTAAAGTGGACAAAAGTGGACAAAAACAACTTTCTCTTGCATGCCCCCCTTATCAGAAATGGAAAGGATCGCTTGAATTCTCTGGCAGACTCTCTTTAAACCGCATATGATCAGAACTAGATCATACGCTCATTTTACTCTCAAGGAGGAACAGGGTTGCTGTGATTGGCTTAGACTAATCAAACCATTAGCTGGGCACATTATAGCTAGAATGAAACTGGGATTCCGTTATTAAAGAAGAAAAAAGAAATTGTACAAATTTGGCCTTTAGGAAAGGATACATAGGTAAATGAAAAACCTAGACAAAATGTTACGCAGACTACATAAACGTTTACGAAGCTGCTACTGTGTGGACAGAACATGCAAAGGTCAGGAGAGGCTAAGTAATGCTGCAGCAACAACCACCTCAAGTAAACAGAGGTTGATTTCCTACTCATGTTACATGTCTATCACCGATCTGCTCCACTCATAGACCAAGGCTCATAGAGCAGCTCTTATCTGGAATACTGCTGGTCTTAACAGCAGAGGAACAAGAGACATGGCGAAAAAGATGCTTGTTTTTAATGTTCCTGTTCTGAAGTGCTATGTGTCACTTCTACTCATAATTTATGGCCTGAAGCAAGTCATTTGGCCATGCCCGAGTTCAACAGCCAGGGAGTATTATTCTCCTGCAGGAAGGTGATCCCATGAAGGGGCAACAAATATTTTAAACGATAATGCAGTGGATGTGTCGTTTACTCATTATTCAGTTCATTGTGGTCATGCGTTTTTGTGACTCAGCAATAAGCTTTCCTAAAACTAGAGTCTAGCTTGAATTTTCCTGTTGCCATTAAAGTGAGACCTTGCCATTTATCCTAAGATAAACCACCTGGACAACCAAGAAAATGTACCATAGCATTTGCTGTTTGGTTCTTATATTAAATTTTTTTTCAATAGAATAATGCAACCATATAAAAAACAATTTAAAAGAGCCATAAAAAGTCCCATTTCCTGAGCCCCATCCTCTCTTTTCCCCTTGTCTTTAAGCTCTTGTGAGTGCAGAAGGGATTTTTAACTGTCCTCCTAACACCTCATATCCCTTTTATAAAATCTAGAATTAGGTTGGTTCAAGGAATAGTTGTGACACATCCATAATAGCCTAATCTTTCACAGTTCAAATATTGCCTAGTTGGAAAAAGCACATTTTACAGTTAAGAAGTTTGTTTATACAGGGGGCAAATCCCACACCTTCTAAAGCTCTGTTCTAATCCTCCCAGGACACAGCCTAATCAAGTCCTTGCAAAGCAACTCTCTCCCAGAGCATTCTTTTCCTCACATTCAGCTCCTGTATCCTCAGGATGAAATCAGGGCAATTATGTAACTATCTGTGATTTCTCTGCAATTAATTACGGGAGGAAACATTGCTTTTCTTGTTGCCTAGGGCTTTACAGAAGCAGTTAAAAAGCAAGCTTTTTGCACTGAGATCTTATTTTAACTTACTTTATGATTAACAAAGTTCTATGGCAACATATGCAAAACTCATGTATGACTTTTTGGAAACAGTTAACAGATTAACTTTGTTCTTTAAAGAACACAGAACTTACTTGAATAGGGCATACATAAGGCAATTTCCCCTAGTATTTCTCAGTCAAGACCTATATAAAAACCAGTATTATGTGATCTATTTTTTTGTATATGCATAAAACATATATAAAATTTACCATTTCAATTATTTTTAGTTTAGTTTAGTGGCATTAAGTACAGTTTCTTTTCTGTAGAAAGGTTCATTTGTGCTGTATAATAGATTCCACATATAAGCGATATCATATGGTACTGGTCTTTCTCTTTCTGACTTACTTCACTAAGTATGAGTCTCTAGTTCAGTCCATGTTGCTGCAAATGGCATTATTTTGTTCTTTTTTATGGCTGTGTAGTATTCCATTGTGGTTATAGACCACATCTTATAAATTCATTCATCTGTTGATAGACATTTAGGTTGTTTCCAGGTCTTGGCTATTGCGAATAGTGTTGCAATGAATATATGGGTGTGTCTATCTTTTTCAATGAAAGCTTTGTCCAGATATATGCCCAAGGGTGGGACTGCTAGGCCATATGGTCGTTCTATATTTAGTTTTCTGAGGTACCTCCATGTAGTTTTCCATAGTGGTACCAATTTACATTCCCACCCACAGCGTAGTAGTGTTCCCTTTTCTCCACATCCTCTCCAGCATTTGTTATCTGTTGACTTGTTAATGATGGCCATTCTGACCCATGTGAGGTGGTACCTCATAGTAGTTTTGATTTGCATTTCTCTAATAATTAGTGATGCTGAGCATTTATTCATGTGGCCATCTGTATGTCTTCTTTGGAGAATGTCTGTTCAGGTTTTCTACCCAATTTGCAATTGAGTTGTTGGGTTTTTTTGCTGTTGAGTTGTATAAGTTGCTCGCATATTTTAGAGATTAAGCCCTTGTCAGCTGCATCTTTTTGAAACCATTTTCTCCCATTCCATAAGTTGTCTTTTTGGGTTTTTTTTTTTTTTTTTTTTTTTTTTTTTTTATAGTTTCCTGTGCTGTGCAAAACTTGTCAGTTTTATTAGGTCCCATTGGTTTATTTTTGCTTTTATTTCTGTTGCTTTGGGAGACCGACCTGAGAAAACATTTGTAAGGTTGATGTCAGAGAATGTTTTGCCTATGTTCTCTTCTAGGAGTTTGATGTTGTCTTGTCTTACATTTAAGTCTTTAAGCCATTTTGAGTTTATTACTGTGCATGGTGTGAGGGTGTTTTCCAGTTTTGTTGATTTACATGTGGCTCTCCAGTTTTCCCAGCACCACTTTGTGAAAAGACTGTCTTTTCCCCATTTTATATTCTTGCCTCCTTTTAAATACTGTTTTTGTTTGTTTGTCTTTTTAGGGCTGCACTTGCAGCATACAGAGGTTCCCAGGCCAGGAGTCGAATCAGAGCTGTATCTGCCAGCCTATACCACAGCCACAGCAATGCTGGATCCCAGCTGCATCTGTGAACTAAACCACAGCTCATGGCAACACTAGATCCTTAACCCACTGAGAGAGGCCGGAGATTGAACCCATGTCCTCATGGATACTAGTTGGGTTCATTAACTGCTGACTCTCAACAGGAACTCCAATACTATTGTTTTTTTTAAAATTTTCATACAGTCAGACTTACTTTTGATATAGAGTTCTCTGTGCTTCAATATATGCACAAGTTTGTATAATCACAAACACAATCAGGATACAGAGCTTCCCAAATTTCTACCCTCCTCCAATGCTAGTCCCAAGCAAACATTAATCTGTTCTCCCTCCCTATATGCTGTCTTTTCCAGAATGTCAAATAAGTAAAATCATGAGTATGTAATCTTTTGGAACCAGATTCTTTCATTCAGCATAATGAGAGATTTCCCCATGTTGTTGTTTGTATTAATGGTTTGTTCCCTTGCATTGCTGAAAAGTATTCCCTTGCATGGAGCTATCATTTGTTTATACAGCCACCAGGTGAAACACATTTGGATTGTTCCCAGTATTGGGTCATTATGAATAATGCTGTTATAGACATTCATGATAAGTTTTTGGGTGAATGTAAGTTGTCATTTCTCTAGGGTAAATAGCTAGCAGTAGGAATGTTGAATCACATAGCAACTGTATATTTAACAGAAACTAGCAAACAGTTTTCTAGAGTGGTTGTACCATTTTTCATTTTCACCAGCAAAGTTTAAGAATTCCACTTGCTCCACATTCTCACCAGCAATTGGTTTTGTGTATGTAGGTGTTTTAAGACATTCTAATAGGTGTGCAGTCATATCTTATTTGGACTTTATATTTCTCTAATAACTAATGATGTTGCACATCGCTTTATGTGGTTTTTTTACCATTCACGTGTCTTCTTTAGTGACGGGTCTGTTCAAATCTGTTGCCCACTCTTATATTGAATTGTTTCCTTATTGCTGAGTTTTAAAGCTCTTTATATGCTATGGCTATGAGTCCTTTGTTGGGTATGTGATTTGAAAATATTTTCTCCCAGTTCATAACTGATCTTCCATTTTCTTAACAGTATTTGGCAGGTTAAAATTTGTTTGTTTTTTTTTTTAAATTTTTGATGAAGACCCATTTATTCATTTTTTAAATGGACTATATTTGGTATCATACCTAAAAACTCTTTATCTAAGGTCATAAAATCTTCTATGTTTTCTTCTAGTAATTTTATATTTTCACATTTTACATTTATGTATAGAGTCAATTTTGACTTAATTTTTGTGCAAGAAGTATAGTAGAAATCAGGTTCTTTTTTTTTTTTGCACACAGATTCCAGTAGTTCTAACATCATTTGTTGAAAAGATTATCTTTTCTCCAAAGAACCGCCTTTCCTCTTTGTCAAAAATCAACTGACTGGGGAGTTTCCGTCATGACTCAGTGGAAATGAACCTGGCTAGCAGCCATGAGGACTCAGGTTCAATCCCTGGCCTTGCTCAGTGCGTTAAGGATCCAGCATTGCTGTGAGCTGTAGTGTAGGTCACAGATAGGGCTCAGATCCCGCCCTGCTGTGGCTGTGGTGTAGGCTGGCAGTGGCTACATCTCCAATTGGACTCCTAGCCTGGGTGGGGCCCTAAAAAACCTACAAAACAAAAAAATCAACTGACCATATTTGTACTGTATTTTTTTTTTTTTTTTTGTCTTTTTAGGGCCACACCTGCAGTATGTGGAGGTTCCCAGGCTAGGGGTCCAATCAGAGCTGTAGCCGCCAGCCTACGCCAGAGCCACTGCAACTGGGGATTCGAGCCACGTCTGCAACCTACACCACAGCTCATGGCAACGCTGGATCCTTAACCCACCGAGCAAGGCCAGGGATTGAACCCACAACCTCATGATTCCTAGTCGGATTCATTAACCACTGAGCCACGATGGGAACTTACCTGACCATACTTGTGTGGTTTTATTTCTGGACTTGGTCGGTTCTACTCCACTGATCTATGTGGTTTTCCTTTTCCCGATATCACGCTGCCTTAATTACTATATTTTTTGAGTCAAAATCCAATGTCTTTCAACTTGGTTTTTGTTTTTCAAAGTTATTTTGCCTTTTCATATAAATGTTAAAACAATCTTGTCTGTATCTACAAAAAAGTCCTGCTGAGATTTGGGTTAGAATTCATTAAAACTACAAATCAATTTGGGAGAATTGACATTCTTAATTATGTTAAGTATCCTAATCTATGAATAGTACCTCTTCATTTATTTAGAACTTCTTTGATTTATTTAATCAGTGTTTGTAGTTTCAACATTTAGACACTGCAGATATTTTGCTAGATTTAAATAAAAGTATTTCATTTGGGGGGAACTATGTAAATGGTACACATTTTAAATTTGGACATTTTTTTCCCTTTTTTTTTTGGGCTACATTTTTATTACCTATGCCATAGCTGCTGCTACGCCAGACCCTTAACCCACTGTGCCACAGCAGGAACTCCTAAATTTTGACTTTCAATTGCTCATGGCTAGTATACAGCAATGTGATTGATTTTTCTGTTAACTGTGTATCTTTCAGCTAACCATGCTAAACTAATTAGTTCTAGCAGCTTTTTTATAGATTCCCTTGGATTTTCTACAATCATGTTTCTGAAAAGAGAAAGTTTTCTTCTTTCCAAATTGCATGCCTCTTATTTCTGTTCTTGCCTTATTAAACTGGCTAGAACTTACGATGTTAAACAGAAATGCTGAGAGCAGACATTCTTTTCTTTTTCCTAATATTGGGGAAAAGTATTTGGTCCCTCGCCATTAAAAATGTTAGCAGTCAGGTTTTAGTAGCCACCATTCATCATCAAGTTAAGGATCTTATATTCCCAGTGTCTTGAGTTTTTTTTTTTTTTGGTCTTTTTTGGTCTTTTTTTGCTATTTCTTGGACCGCTCCCGTGGCATATGGAGGTTCCCAGGCTAGGGGTCGAATTGGAGCTGTAGCCACTGCCTACACCAGAGCCACAGCAACACGGGATCTGAGCCAAGTCTGCAACCTACACCACAGCTCATGGCAACGCCGGATCGTTAACCCACTGAGCAAGGGCAGGGACCGAACCCGCAACCTCATGGTTCCTAGTCAGATTCGTTAACCACTGCGCCACGACGGGAACTCCAAGTGTTTTTTTTTTTTTTTTTTTAAATTTATTTATTTAGTTGTTGTTGTTGTTGTTGTTGTTGCTATTTCTTGGGCCGCTCCAGCAGCATATGGAGATTCCCAGGCTAGGGGTTGAATCGGAGCTGTAGCCACCGGCCTACGCCAGAGCCACAGCAACACGGGATCCGAGCCGCGTCTGCAACCTACACCACAGCTCACGGCAACGCCGGATCGTTAACCCACTGAGCAAGGGCAGGGACCGAACCCGCAACCTCATGGTTCCTAGTCGGATTCGTTAACCACTGCGCCACGACAGGAACTCCCCAAGTTTTTTTTAAATCAAGAATAGATGTTGCCTTTGTCAAGTGCATTTTCTACATTTATTCATATGATCATGTGGTTTTGATACTTTAGTCTGTTAATACGGTGGATCATATTGACTGATTTTTGAATGTGATACCAGCTTTGCATTCCTGGCATAAACCCCATTTGGTTTTGACACATTTTTCTATTTATATATTGCTGAATTCAATTGGCTAATTTTTTTGGAGGATTTTTGTGTCTACATACAAGATTTTGGTCTTTGAAATGTCTTTCTCTGGTTTTGGTAGTTGGCTAATGCTAGCTTTCAAAATGAGTGGGGAAACACTGCTACTTTTTCATTTCTGAAAGAGATTATGTAGAATGGTTATTATTTCCTCTGTAAATCTGGCCCTGGAATTTTCTCAGTTGGAACGTTAACTGCAAATTTAGTTCCTTTAATCAATACTGGACAATTCAGATTATGTTTCTTTTTGTGTTTCAATCATTCATGTCTTTCAAGAAACAGCCCGTTAATCTATTATTAAACTTTGGTATTCAATAGCTTAGATTAAATGTGAATTTACTCATATTATTTCCTTATTATCTTTTTAGTGTTTGTGTGGTATATACTGTTACTGCATCTTTCATTCTTAATACTGTTATTTTGTCTTTTTTCTTTCTTTGGTCAGTCTGGCTAGAGGTTTACCAGTTTATTGATCTTTTCCTAGAACTAGCTTTTCACTTCATTAGTTTTCTCTACTGTCCTTCTTTCTGCTTGCCTTAAATTTATTTTGCTTGCCATTTTTCTGATTTCTCAAAATGGAGACTTCCTTCCTTTCTTCTTTTTTTTTTTTTTTTTACATTCTCATCTGCAGCATACAGAAATTCCCAGGCCGGGGGCTGAACTAGAGCTGCAGCTGCTGGCCTACACCACAGCCACAGCTGGATTCAAGCTGTGTCTGTAACCTATGCCTCAGCTCACGGCAACACCGGATCCTTAACGTACTGAGTCATAACAGGAACTCCCTTTTCTTCTTTTTTAATGTAAGTAGTGCTATAAATTTCCCTAGAGGCACAGTTTTGGGTGCATCCAACAAATTTTGATGTTGTATTCTCATGTGCATTCACTTCAAAATATTTTCTAATTTCCCCAAAGACTTTCTCTTTGGCCCATGGATTATTCAGAAGTGTGTTATATTTAACATCCATGTAATTACATGAATTTCTAGGTATCTTTTTCTTGCTAATTTCCAGTTCATTTCCATTTTAGTGAGAACATATTTTATATGATTTTGATTCTTTCAAATTTGTTAAGATTTATTTTATGACCTAGGATATGATCTGTCATGATCAATATTACATATGTACATGCAGAGTGTTCTGCCGTTTTGGAGTGGAATTTCTATAAGAGTTACCTAGATCAAGTTGATTGATGATATAATTCAGGTCTTCTATATTTTTGCTGATTTTCTGTTTACCTGTTCTGTTGATTACACAGAGAAGTTTTCACCAATAATTGTGGATTTATCTCTTTTCTCCTATCAGTTCATATTTTATGTATTTTGAAGCTCTGTTGTAGGCTGCAAACATATTCAGGATTTTTATGTCTTCTTAGTGAACTGTCCATTTTATGCAATTTACTTCTTTATATTTTATTTTTCTTGTTTGAAATCTATTTTGTGTGATTAATATAGCCACTCCAGATTTCTTTTGATTTGTCTTTTCATGGTCTTTTCCCATCCTCCTACTTTAAGCTACTTCTACTACTTAAGGTGGACTTCTTACAGACAACATATAATTGGGTCTTATATTTTTAACCAAAATGACAAACTCTGTCTTTTAATTGGTGTTTCTAGAACATTTTCATTTAATGTAATTGTTGATATGGCTGGATCTATATTTTATTATTTTTTTCAGTTTGTCCCCTTTATTCTCCATTCCTCTGTTTCTCTTTTTATGGTTTTTTTCTGAGTTACCTGAGTATCTTTTAATTTTCTATTTTAACTTATGTCTTGGCTTTTTAAACTCCATACTTTGTATAATACTTTTTATGATTGTTCCAAGGATTACAACATATTTAACTTTTATAGTCTACTTATTAATAATTTTTCACTCCCAGTAAGATGTAGGAAACCTTCAACCATATAGGTCCCTTTGCATTCCACCCTTATGCTGCAGTTACCATATGTATTACATTCATATACAGTAAAAATCCTACCATTCAGTGTCATATTGTTTGCAACCATTATACATATTTTAAAGTACTTTAGAGGAATTAAAAATATTCTATTTACCCATATATTTTTATTTCTAGTGCTTTTCTTCAATTCTTGAAGTTTCAAATTTCCCTCTGGTATCATCCCCCCCACTTTTTTTGCTTTTTTGGGGCCACACCCATGGCACATGGAGATTCCCAGGCCAGGAGTCAAATTGGAGCTACAGCTGCCAGCCTACGCCACAGCCACAGCCACAGCAACGCAGAATCTGAGCTGCATCTTCGACCTACACCATAGCTCACTGCAGCGCCAGACCCTTAACCCACTGAGCAAGGCCAGGGATCAGCCCTGCAACCTCATGGTTCCTAGTTGGATTCGTTTCTGCTGCGCCACGATGGGAACTTCTCATTCCCCTTCTGCCTGAAGAATTTTCTTTAGCATTTCTTTTAAAGCAAGTGTATTGGCAAATTCTCTTACTTTCTTTTCATCTGAGAATGCCTTTTTTTTTTTTTTGCCTTCATTCCTGAAGGATAGCTTCACGAAATATAGAATTCTGGATTGACATTTCTTTTCTTTCAGCGTTGAAAAAATTTTGCTCCATTGCTTTCTGGTCTCCATGATTTCTGATGAGAAATCTGCAATTTTGAATAATTTTGCCTCTATATGTAATGTACTATTTTAGTTTCAAAAATTTTTTTAAATTTTTCATCAATTTGGTTTTGATACATCTGGACAGTTTTTTATTTTGTTGAGATTCTCTAATCCTTACAGGCATATGTTCTGCTAACTCACCTTTCATTTCCTTCAATACTTAGCTGCATCAATCTCTTTGTCCTCTCTTCCTGAGACTCCAAAGACATGTAAGTGACCAAAGACACCTTTTGATATTGAGCCACAGGTACAATATGAGGCTCTATTATTCAGATTGAATAATATATATTGATCTTTATATTGATCTTTAAGTTCACTGACTCTTTCCTCTGTTATCATCCAGTGGCTTCATTACAATTGTTATATTTTTCAGTTTGTGCAATCCAATTGGTTCCTCCCCACCCTCTTCCCCCCACTCTGAAACATGTTTTGTTTTTACTTATAGATTTTATATCATGGAGGAGGTCTCTTGTGGGGCAGTGGGTTAAGGACCCTGCGTTGTCACTGTAGCAGCTTGGGTCACTGTTGTGGCGCAGGTTCTATCCCTGGCCTGAGAACATCCACATGTCATAGGTGTGGCCAAAATATATATTTATATCATGGATCTGTTCACAGATAAGTAATTGTCAACTTGCTTTATTCTTAAAAAAAAAAAAACTGCAGTAAAATATACAAAATTTACCATCTTAAACATTTCTTTTGGCCATGCCTATGGCATGTGGAAGTTCCAGGGCCAAGGACAGAACCTGCATCACAGCAGCGCACCAAGCCCCTGCAAAGACAACACCAGATCCTTAACCAGCTAAGCCACCAGGGAATTTCCTTAACAATTTTTAAGCATACATTTCAGTAGTGCTAAGTACATCCACACTGTTGTGCAACCAATCTTTAGAACGCTTCCATCTTGCAAAATTGAAACTCTCTACAGTTCAACAAATCCTCATTTCTATCTACCCCTATGATGTTTTTCTTATAGCTTCTATTTTTTTCTGCAGAGAATTTCTATCTTTTCATTCATTTCAAGAGTGTCTTCCCTTACTTCTTGGAGCTTGGCTATAATAGCTGCTTCAAAGTTACTGAGGAGTTCCCATCATGTAACAAATCTGACTAGTATCCGTGAGGACACAAGTTCGATCCCAGGCCTCGCTCAGTGGGTTAAGGTTGTCATGAGCTGTGGTGTAGGTTGCAGATGCAGCTCATATCCTGTACTGCTGTGGCTGTAGTGTAGGCCAGCAGCTGTAGCTCCAATTTGACCCCTACTCTGGGAACCTCCATATACCACTGGTGTGGTCTTAAAAAGCCAAACAAATAAATAAAATAAAATAAAATAAAATAAAATAAAATAAAATAAAATAAAATAAAATAAAATAAAATAAAATAAAATAAAAATGTCACTGATAAGTTAAATGAGCCATCTTCAGGTTGGTTTTTCTCGTTTTTTTAAGATTTTTTTCCTAGTTCTTGACAGGTTGAGCATTTTGGATTCCTCCCAAATGTTTTATAGATTGTAATTCTCTAGGTCCTGTCAAAGTCCTTTGGTGAGTGTTTACTTTGCTGTTTTAGCTGCTTATCAAACTGATTGGTTTAGGCCATACTTTCTTACCTGACATCAGTGGGTTACATTTTATCACTTTAGTTTTTCAAAGTCTTTGCTGTGCCATTCAAATCTGCCTCACACATCCATCATTCAGGTAGTCAGTCTAGGACCTGATATTGGTCTACATCACAGCTAGTGCTCAAAGCCTTTAATATTTTGTCTTGGGACAGTTCCATGCATGAGCAGCTTGCCATTAAGCCTAGGACTTTATACACAGCTTTATAAGAATCTTTCCTGAAGCTCCCCCTTTTCTGTGATTTCTCTCCCTCCTGCTGCTAAGAGCCTCTTATCCTGGTTGTTTGGCTTGAAAAAAAAAAAAAAAAAAAACCTAGAAAAATAAGGTTTTATCCTCCCTGCACCATAGTACATTTCTCATGACTGAGTTCACCTCTAGTATAAAGTGATGAGTAAAGAGGGCCTCTTTTTACAAGTTCCTATCAACAGAAAAAAAGAATTTTTTCCCCAGAGTTTTAGGTGCCCATGCACCTGCCCTTGATGCTGCCATTGCAGGAATGAAGTTGCAGGAATGGGGTTTGACTTGAGGAAGGATTGAGAGAGAAAAACCCCAGAGGATTTCCCTAACTATATCCACCCTACATGGGGGGTGGGGGGTGGGGCTGTGTGAGCGTGTTTCCCTTCTACGTCCTGCGTTCTGAAGGTTTTGCTTGAAGCTTTTTCTGTCCATATCCATGTACAGTTCTGCCTTTTAATCTAAGTTGGGAGAAACAGGAGGAAGAAAAAAAAATGCAGCAAACTCACCAGTAGTGATCATACCTTGTGTTTCTATTTCCCTCATCAATCTGCCTACCATTATCTACTGTTCAGATTCCTAGTTGCTTTATGGGTATTCTTTCCAGAGCCCTTGGTTTTAATCCAGGTAAGATAAAGTCGAGTGTACCTATCACTTCATCTTAATTGGAAACTAAAGCCTGCCCTCACTTTTGATTTTATTTTTTACTTGATCTGATATGTTCCTCAATCAGAGAAATGGAATACTTAGGGAAATAAGCAGGAGAGTAGTTAGATGCTTACTCTTCCTACTCTTGATATTAACATTCTAATTGGTATTTAATATTACTGATTTATTATAAATATTAGATATTGTTAAAATATTATCAATACAACAGAGCACAAAAAAAAAAAAAAAAATCAATCACAGCCCAGACTATGAGCTCCCAAGACAGATTTCTTCATCACTGAATTTTCTTCTTTGTTTCTGGTTACTGGAAACTGCGATAACTCTACTTCATTTCTGACTCATAAAATTACAACCTTCACAACAAATCCACCTCAGAGTTCAAGTACAAAGCACAACAATCATTAAAATGCATAAGACTACAATAATTAGTGCCATGTTTTACCTTTCAGTTCTATGAGATGCTCTACCAGGTTGCAGCTACAAAAAGGCATCAGAGAACTAACAAGGAATTCTTTTTTTTTAAATTTTATAATGGCTTTTATTTTTTCCATTATAGCTGGTTTAGTGTTTACAGTGTCAATTTTCTACTGTACAGCAAGGTGACCCAGTTACACATGCATGTATACATTCTTTTTTCTCACATTATCATGCTCCATCGTAAGTGACTAGATATAGTTCCCAGTGCTATACAGCAGGTCTTAGCCTTCAGAAACAATGTGTATCAGATATATATTTAAAGAATGCATCAGCAGCAACAGTGACTGACTTTTCATTTTTTATTTATTTTAAAATTATTTTTATTTATTTATTTATTTATTTATTTATTTATTTATTGTCTTTTTGCCTTTTCTAGGGCCGTTCCCGCAGCACATGGAGGTTCCCAGGCTAGGGGTCTAATCAGAGCTGTAGCCACCAGCCTACGCCAGAGCCACAGCAATGTGGGATCTGAGCCACGTCTGCGACCTACACCACAGCTCACGGCAACACTGGATCCTCAACCCACTGAGCAAGGCCAGGGGTTGAACCCGCAGCCTCATGGTTCCTAGTCAGAGTCATTAACCACTGAGCCACAATAGGACGCCGACTTTTCATTTTTTAAAAGGAGCTGGTTCCAAGCAGGATGGCTAAGATTATATTTAGGGTCAAAGTGATGCCAATATTCATCATTTTAAAAAGAATTTCAGGAAATATGAGAGGAACATAAAATGCAGAAATATGTTTTCCCTCCTTCTGAGACCCAGAATCACAAACAGGGCCAAACGGAGAAAAGGAAACATCTACAATGAAAATCAGGGCAACCACAATCCCACTGCATACACTCTGAAGCACATTTGTCAAATACAATAAAACTGGGATAAAGAAACTGAAGGAAGAAGCTGCGATTTGACATCTATTTATTTAGTCTTGTCTCAAGACGGATGGGGTGTAGGAGGGATAGGGGCGAGTATGCTGAGTCCTCTCAACAACACTTGCACCAGGTATGGCCAGACTTGGGGTGTGGAAAAGCACACCAGGGGTAGTAAGCACCCACTTTCACACAAGCCAATAAGCACAGAAGCCTGAGTGAAGTGTTAGAAGGATGATTTTTCAGCATATTCTTGAAAACACACCTTGCTGAAGCATATTACACACATAAAAAATGAATGCCATGAACACATCCACTGGCATCATCTCAAGAAACAGAATATTATCACCACAGAAGCCCCTACTGTCCTTTACCAAGGGAGCCCTTCTAAAAACACACATTGGTTTTGCTTCATTTGTACTTGATATGCAGAGAGCCCTCCATATGTACGACTTTGTCTGTCAGCCAGGTCATTTTTATTTCCCCCTATCTGGTTTCCTAACCAGGGAGGATGGCCAAGAAATGACAAAACCAGCTCTACTGCTGCAGAACAAAGATGACTGAACAGAAATAAGTAAGACCAGACCTTCTAAAAGGGCCTGTGAGCCGATGGACCTCATGCTGTTGTGCACTCTGAAGTGAGATGGACATGAGCAACCTCGGGTTGTTAAATCCTCTCCTGCTTATGCCAAACTAGACAGGCCCCAGGGATGGAAAAGTGCAATAACTATGGTGATTATATACATGGAGGCAGCACAGCTGAAGTGCTTGACTGATTTGCTGCTGTCCATTATCACTGCTCCAGGACTATCTCCCCTGAATATAACTGAATGAATGCATAAAGATTCCAAGATAAAAACATGAAGAAAAAGGAAGAAGGATTAGTATTTTTACCACAATGGGCAAAGAGCAGGTCTACATCGAATTGGTCCCATTCGAAGATAAGAAAAATAAATGTACAGAGTTCCCGTTGTGGCTCAGTGGTTAACAAATCCAACTATGTTGTGGGTTCGATCCCTGACCTCGCTCAGTGGGTTAAGGATCCGGCATTGCTGTGAGCCATGGTGTAGGTTGCAGATACGGCTCGGATCTGGCATTGCTGTGGCTCTGGCGTAGGCCGGCAGCTGTAGCTCCAATTAGACCCCTAGCCTGGGAACCTCCATATGCTGCCGGTACGGCCCTAGAAAATACAAAAAAAAAAAAAAAAAAAAAAAATTGTATATGATCCACACAAAAATAACTTTTATAATTAAGAAGATGATTATAACATGAAAAGATAAAAGCATAATATACATTTGAAGAATTCTTCCTGAAAATTTAATAAATGTTTAGGGGGAAATGTGTCCTATATGCTATCTTAGAATCTGAAAAGAACAAATGGAAGAAGAAGGGGAGAGCAATGGAGGATAAGACATAATAGATGAGGATACAGATTTAAAGGTTATCATTAAAAGATTAACTATATAGAGCTCAAACAATAAAGAGTTACTATCTGGTAACAGTGTTCTAAAGAAGGTAACAAAACATGAAACAGAAAAAAATATGCTCGCATATAGAGTAGAAAAAAAATTTGCATAAAAGGAATGCTAGAACATGCAGAATGAAAGGGATCAGTATGTTTAAGGAAAAAAAATAGAATATGGTCATTAATGAAACAACTTCTGGTTATATTATGGAACTTCAAGTATGAAGAATCACACAAATATCTATGCAGAGGAAAAATGTCATCATAAAGGGAAATAAGACTGACCTCATATTTTCTCTCAGCAACATTAGATACCAAAGGGCGATGGTGTTTGAAACAATGAGATCCTAAAAGGCCAACCTTCCATTCAAATGCAAGTGCAAAAGAAAGCTACATTTCTATATATAAGAATTTAGGAAATGTAACAACCAAAGAATCTTTTCTAGGAAATGTTGTTACAATAGAACCTAAGCTGATACATTATAATAAAGACGTTATAGGAAAGTTTTGGTATGAAAAAGCTAGAGATAAGCATCATTTTCACTTAAAGAAATAAATACAAATAAATGCGGTAAGTGTAAACAGACTAAAACTTTTAGAACTTATTGAAGAAAAGCTAAAATAACTAACACTTGACCAATGCAGGGGTTATGGGCACTGACCCTCAGGCATTTGAAAATCCCATATAACTTATGACTCCCCCCAAATCAAACTACTAATAGCCTACTAGAAGCTCTATTGGTAACGTAAATAGCCAATTAATGTATTTTACATGGTACGTGTATTAGATACTGTATTCTTACAATAGAGGAACCTAAAAAAGAAAAAAATATTATTAAGAAAATCATAAGGAAAATACCTTTACAGTACCTTATTTATTTACTTATTTATTTTTGCTTTTTCAGGGCCGTACCTGTGGCATATGGCAGTTCCCAGGCTAGGGCTTGAATCAGAGCTGCAGCTGCCAGCCTACACCAGAACAACACAGGATCTGAGCTATGTCTGTGACCTATACCACAGCTCATGCCAACGCCAGACCCTTAACCCACTGAGTGAGGCCAGGGATCAAACCTGCATCCTCATGGCTACGAGTCAGATTCCTTTCCACAGCGCCACAACGGGAATTCCCGGTATTCTATTTACTGATACTGTAAATTTAAGTCTGTTTATAACATGAGTCATCTGTCACTACCTGTATCAGTATTGTCTTATATGATACAAAACACTGTAGGTGGTATAGGTATTACTAATACTAGATATCAAAAATTAAAAGATAATGTTAAAAATAAATTTATATTTATTGACAGGTATAAAAATTCATGCATTGATAATGAGGAAGCAGCAATATGACTCCTTTATAGTAGCCTAATGAAACTGGTACCTTTGCTTCACAGTAGCCTAGCCTATACACTAATGAATTAATCATTATAAAGGTTTAAGATATACAATACTACACTTATATTATTAATACAACATTGGAAAGACTGCTACATTAAAAAAAAAAAAACCTTAATGGTTTAAAGACCTAACTGTAAGACGTGAAACCATAAACCTTCTAGAGGAGAACATGGGCAGAACACACTTTGACATAAATCATAGAAATGTTTTTTTAGACCTGTCTCCCAAGTCAAAAGAAACAAAAGCAAAAAATAAACAAATGGGGACCTAATTGAACTTAAAAGCTTTTGCACAGCAAAAAAAAACCAATGACAAAATGAAAATGTGACCTACTGACTGGAATAAAATATTTGCAAATGATATTACCAATGAGGCGTTAATATCCAAAATATATAAATATTTCCTACAATTCAGTACAAAAAAAAAACCCCAAACAATTAAAAACTGGGTAGAAGACCTGGACAGACACTTCTTCAAAGAAGATACACTGATGGCCAATAGGAATAGGAAATATGTTCAACATCATTAATCATTAGAAATGCAAATCAAAACCACAATGAGATATCACTTCATAACTGTCAGAATGGCTACCATCGTGTCTTTTCTTTTCTTTTTTTTTCTTCTTATGGCTGCTCCCGCGGCATATGGAGGTTCCCAGGCTAGGGTTCCAATTGAAGCTGTAGCCACCAGCCTACACCACAGCCACAGCAATGCGGGATCTGAGCCAAGTCTGCAACCTACACCACAGCTCATGGCAATGCCGGATATTCAACCCACTGAGCAAGGCCAGAGATCAAACCTGCAACCTCATGGTTCCTAGTCGGATTTGTTTCTGCTGTGCCACAAAGGGAACTCCTCATCGAGTCTTACAAAGAACTACAAATACGTGTTGGAAAGGAAGTGAAGAAAAGGGGGCCCTGGTATACCACTGGTGGGGATGTAAATTGGTTCAGTCACTGTGAAAAACAGGTATGACATTTCCTCAACAAACTAAAAAGAGAACTACCATATGATCCAGCAGTTCCACTCCTCAGAATACATCCAAAGAAAATTAAAACACTGATTCAAAAAGACACATGCACTCCAATGTTTATAGCAACATAATGTACAGTAGTCACTTTAGGAAGCAACCCAAGTGTTCATCAATAGATGAATGGATAAAGATGTGAGACGCACACACACACACACACACACAAATACTAGTCAGCCATGAAAAAAATTCTGCCATTTGCAACAACGTGGACAAACCTAGAGTATTCATCGTTGGTAACATAAGCCAGACAGAGAAAGACAAATACTCTATGTTAGAACTTATATGTGAAATCTAAAAAACAAAACAAAGGAATGATTATAACAAAACAGAAACCAGTAACAGAAACAGGTTACTCACAAGTAACAAATGTAGAGAACAAACCAGTGGTTTCCAGTGGGGAGAGTGAGGTGGGAGGAGCAAAACAGGGTAAGGGATTCAGCGATACAAACTGCTAAATATAAAATAAACAGGGGAGTTCCCGTCGTGGCTCAGTGGTTAGTGAATCCGACTAGGAACCATGAGGTTGCGGGTTCGGTCCCTGGCCTTGCTCAGTGGGTTAAGGATCCCACGTTGCTGTGGCTGTGGTGTAGGCTGGCGGCTACAGCTCGGATTCGACCCTTAGCCTGGGAACCACCATATGCCGAGGGAGCGGCCCTAGAAAAGGCAAAAAGACAAAATAAATAAATAAATAGGAGTTCCCGTCATGGTGCAGTGGTTAATGAACCCAACTAGGAACCATGAGGTTGCGGGTTCGACCCCTGGCCTTGCTCAGTGGGTTAAGGATCCGGTGTTGCTATGAGCTGTGGTGTAGGTCTCAGACAAGGCTAGGATCTGGCGTTGCTGTGGCTCTGGCGTAGGCCGGCAGCTACAGCTCCGATTGGACCCCTAGCCTGGGAACCTCCATATGCCACAGAAGCAGCTCTAAAAATGGCAAAAAGACAAAATAAATAAATTAAAAAAATAAATAAAATAAAATAAATAAGCAACAAGGATATATTGTACAGCAGAGGGAAATAAAGCCATTACTTTGTAATAACTTTAGAGTATAATTCATGAAAATAATCAAATACTACATTATACACCTGAAGCTAATATAATATTGTAAATCAACAATACTTCAATTTAAAAAAAAAAAAAAGCACTTACTTGGGATGACAGTCTGATAATGCAGTTTCTTCAGTTATGAGAGAAAAAGGCATACTGGAGGGTAATGCAGTTCTTTGAAAGCAAAGTTACAAAACAGTAAGAAAACCAATACATTATTAATTTTATATTAAATATCACTCACCTTATGCCTACGGAAAGATAGGCTATCCCATTCCATCCAAATCTTGCACATAATGTTCTACTCCATGAGTACTTAGGCAGTGATGTTAATGACACAAAAACATCTCATGCGGTTCTTGTCGTACAGTTAATTAGATTTTCATACAAAGACACATACACACAACAGATAAGTTTATTAACTGTATGGCACACTGATTCTTTACTATTCCCTAGTGGAGGTGGATCAGAAAGGTCTTCATCCTTGCCATTTTCACCCCGAGTAGGCTGAGGAGGAGGAGGAGGAAGAGGAGGGCTTGGCCCTGCTGTCTTGGGGGCTGCAGAGAAGGCGGAGGTGTCAGGGGAGGCCAAGGAGGCAAGTACATTCAAGCAGCTTTATGGAAATACATACTAATCTCTGTCTGACTTCTTTGCTTTTTCATGACTCTAAAAAATGTTTCTATACAATAACCAATATTTTTTTTCCACATGTGCTTTAGTTTCAGTACCCATATCACAGAAGGGATTCTGTTGTAAAAGAAGTCAAAAGCAGTGTTGAATAATCAAAACCCTTCTGCCACAATGTCTAAAGTCAGTTTGTTTTCTAGTACTGCTTCTTCTACATCTTCTTCCTCATCCTCTGGCACTGGTTCAGAAGCCCTCATCACCATCCAGTTGTCTTCCGTTAATTCCTCTAGTGTGGTATCTGTTAGCTTTTCATTTTTCTAAGATCCGTATCTTGAAACTCTTCACCCCTCACCTTTTTTTTTTTTTTTGCCATGTCCACAGTCTCTTTCAGGATTTCCTTGATCAGCTCTGTTGTAAATCCAGTGAAGTCATGCCAACATCCAGACAGAGTTTTCTCTAGCAGGAATTTACTGTTTGGGGTTTGATGGTTTCCACAGCTTTTTCTATGATTATAATTCAATGGTGTAATCATTTCAGAAGTCCATGATATTCTATCTGGGTTCTCCTCCATAGCCCTAATAATTCTTTCCATAGAGTATCATGCATAATGAGCCTTAAAGATCCTTATCTCAAAGGTCTCTGATCTAGAAGCTGAATTAGAGACATGTTTGGGGGCAAATAAACCATTTCAATGTTGAACTCATGGGGTTCTAGGTGGCCAAGGACATTTTCCAGTATCAAAAAAATCTTTAAAAGGCAGTCCCTTACTGGAAAGGCACTTCCTCATTTCAGGGATAAAGCATTATTGGAGCTAATCCTGAAAGAAGGTTCTCATCTGGGCCTCCATGTTGTACACCCACAAGACTGAGAGCTGATGTTTATCTTTTCCCATCAAGGTCCAGGGCTTAGCAACTTCATAGATAAAGGCAGCCCTGGTTATAAACTTGACAGCATTCCCACAAAACAGTAGAATTACCTTTTCCCTTAAATCCTGGTATTCACTTCTCTTCCTTACTAAGTGTCCTTGGTGGCATTGTTTTTTTCCCCAGAATAAGGCATTTTCATCTGCATTAAAAATCTATTCAGGGAGTTCTTGTCATGGCTCAGCGGTTAACAAACCCGACTAGCATCCATAAGGTCGCGGGTTCGATCCCTAGTCTCGCTCAGCGGGTTAAGGATCCAGCATTGCCATGACCTGTGATGTAGGTCGCGGATGCGGCTTGGATCCCATGTTGCTGTGGCTCTGGCACAGGCTAGCGGCTGCAGCTCTGATTGGACCCCCTAGTCTGGAAGCCTCCATATGCCATGGATGTGGCCCTAAAAAGATTAAAAAAAAAAAAAAAGTAAAATAAAAAAATAAAAATAAAAATCTATTCAGGCAGATATCCTTTCTCCTTAATGATTTTCATTATGGCATGTGGGACTTGGTCTGTGACCTTTTGGTCAACAGAAGCTGCTTCTTCTGTTATCTTCTGATATTTTAAAAGCCAAACCTTTTTAAAAAATTATCGAACCATACTTTGCTGGCATTAAATTCTTCAGCTTTAGATCTTTACCTTCTTTTTGCTTTAACTTGGCATATAATGACTTGTTTTCTCAAATCATATTAGAGTCTAAAGATATGCCTTTTTCACAACAATCCTGCACCCACACAAAAATTGCATTTTCAATACAGTAAAAAGGATATCCTGAAAAAAGTGCCCCTTTCTGTGCCTGCTGGCATCATAAATTTCCTTTTTTTTTTTTTTTTTTTTTAAACAATGGTCCTTACCCTGAATTCATTTATCTTGATACGGCAGGCAACCTCAGTTGCAGAACTCAATTTGTGATACACATCAAGGAACTCAACTTTTTCTTGTAATGTCATGACTTTGCTTCTTATGAGCACTTCCAGAATTAGGAGCAGCACCTTGTATGAGTCCCATGGTGTTTTTCAAGGTTTGCAGTATTGCACTAAACAAGATGAAAAACATGGAAGAACCATGAGAGATCACTATTTACTGTGATATGCACTTTCCTGGGGAAATAAACTGCTCACACAGAGATGATTAGCGTCACATGGTGCTTTAAGTGAACACTTGAGCTCACTGCAATAGCAAGAGGGAGTAACCACAAAATTCTTATAGTAGCATAATACAATACTACAGTAAATTTTATGCAATTATGACTTAATACTGCATCTTTGTTTACATTTCTCAAATCTGCAAGTGGTACCATGTATGGCCTGTGTTTGAATGCATCAGTTTTTTTTGTTTTGTTTTGTTTTTTTGTCTTTTTAGGGGTGCCCCCGAGGTATATGGAAGTTCGTTCCTAGGCTAGGGGTGAATTGTAGCTACAGCTGATGGCCTACACCACAGTCATAGCAATGCGGCATCCAAGCTGTGTCTGCAACCTACACCACAGCTCATGGCAACACCAAATCTTTAACCCACTGAGCAAGGCCAGGGATCGAACCTGCATCCTCATGGATACTAATCAGGTTCTTTAACTGCTGAGCCACAAGAGGAACTCCTGCACGCATCAGTTTTTATAAATTTTAACGTCATAATATATTTGTGTATATTTCATGGTAATAAATAATAAAATAGACTAGTACCTACATTTATTTTACACATGGAAGATCTTTTCCTTACTTTTTTGATATTTCTCGGCTAAGTGGTTTACAAGCTTTTTCAAACTGTCACAAGTCGCCAAAATTTTTTCTAATATATTTATTGAAAAAGATCTGCATATAAATGGACCCATTCAGTTCAAGTCCATGTTGTTCGAGACTCAACTGTATTTAAAAAGAGAGAGCGAGAGTGCAAACTGAATGATAACAGACTGAGAAAAATCCAGAATACACCAACAAAAAGGTAAAAAGTTGAGAGAGGAGGGCAGTAGTGTAAGAGAACTGGCACCAAATATATTTTTTTGTAGTAGTCTAGTGAGGAATAAAATTTTAATTATTTTCAGTTATAAACACAATCTGAACAGAACTAAAACCAAGTTACCACTGGAAATGGGATGTACCTGGAAAAGGGGACCAGGCAGCAAAACAGAAAAAGAAAAAAAAAACCCACAAAAACATGTAAAGGAAGAAAAACAATAAAATTTGAGGTCAAATATATCAGTTAATGTGTAACAGATAAACTCATCTATTACAAAAATGCTGCTGCTGCTAACAATAAGTCTAAAACTCAAACAAGTATCTGTTTTCTTTAAGAGACACACCTAAGTCATTAGGACTCACAAAATAAAGAATGGCAGATGCAATACAATACTGTAAGTCAACTGTACACCAATAAAATTTTTAAAAAGAGAGAAATCAGGAAGACTCGTTAAAAAAAAAAAAGGAGTATATCAGGCAGATATACCAGGCAAATGCAAATCCAAAGGAAATGTATACCACCATGTTAACACTAGGCAAAGCAAATTTGAAGCAAAAAGAATTAAAAGGAACAATGTCAGTTACTTTACAATGATGAAGGGTATAAGCCACAATAAAGATATATAACTCTCTTAAACCTTTATGTGACACATGACACAGCATGCCTCCTCAGGTAGGTATTGTCTTAAAATCTGGCTTCTCTGCAGCAATTGTAGTAGAACATCTGATATCTAGGAATTATCTTTGTGAAATGCAAAGGAAAGGTGTTGCCGACAATTAAGAACTTGGCCAAAATAACCTCAACTACTTGATGGTTTTAAAACTGTCTCAACTTTAGACTAAAGAAGAAATAAAAACTGCAATTATATAATGTTTAGAAATTAACTACAATGAAAATATCACAAGTTATGGGATCACACCCAAGGCTGTATTTAGGGGAAAATTTATAGCTTTATAATATTAACATACAATTATCATTATTAAACATGAAGACGCTGGAGTCAAAAACCCCAATTTGAATACTACAAATTGGTCCACTTCTCATTCCCACTCCCCTGTTCTTTTTGGAGTTTGTAACACTGACTTGAAATAGTTGGTATTCTCCTGAGAGCATGTGAGATTGTTAAATTCCAGCAATAGGTTTTTCTAACAAAGCTCTAAGGTTCTTGTTGCTGTTTGTGATAACTGATAGATAACTCATTGGAAACATGTACATACATTTATATTCAGAGGAAATTATGGTTTGCACTGTCTATTAAATATTTCAATTAATTTTCAAAAAAAGAAAAAGGAATAGATCCAAGTACCTTGAGAAGACCCACTCTACTGTAGGGTGATTTAATTTTTTTAATTTCAAAAATGTTTGTTAAATTAGAAAATCTTGCATTGAGTGTTCATAGCTCAGTAGTGTATGATCTTGGGCAAGTTACTTAGTTCTCTCCAAGCCTGTAATTCTTTATTTGAAAAATGGAGATATTACCTTCGAGGGTTGTTATAAAGGTTAAATGGGAAATATCTAAAACACTCAGCTCAGTGCTTAGTATACTCACTCACAAATACATATGAAGACTCTCTCATATATGTGTGTGTGTATGTGTGTATATATATATAGTATCTCTGATTCTTCTCTGAGAGAATTTTAATACTATTTTAGACACTATACAAAATTAGATGAAAAGAATGAATTATTATTTTTCTTTTTTTTAATGGTCACATCTGTGGCATATGGAAGTTCTTGGGCCAGGTACTGAATCCAAGCTGCACCTATGACCTACACCTCAGCTGCAGCAACAGCAGATCCTTTAACCTACTGTGTCAGGCAGGGTATTGAAACAGTGCCTCCACAGCAGTCTGAGCCTCTGCAGTTGGATTCTTAACCCATTATGCTACAGTGGGAACTCCTGAATTATACTGAAAAAGGAAAACAGAACTGGAGGAATCAGGTACCCTGACTTCAGACTACAGTAAAAACTATAGTCATCAAAACAGTATAGTACTGGCAAAAGCTGACATATAGATCAATGGAACAGGACAGAGAGCCCTGAAATAAATCCATGCACCTATGGTCAATTAATCTATGACAAAGGAGGCGAGAACATACAGTGGAAAAAAGACAGTATCTTCAATAAGTGATCCTAGGGAAACTGGACGACTAAATGTAAGAAAAAAAAAAGAAATTAGAACAATCTCTGACTAGACACAAAAATTAAACTCAAAATGTATCAAAGACCTAAACATAAGGCTGGATACTATAAAACTCCTAGAGGAAAATATAGGCAGAGCACTCTCTGACATAAGTTATAGCAATCTTTTTTGATCTACCACCTAGAGTAATGAAAATAAAAATAAAAATAAACAAATGGGACCTAATTAAACTTGAAAGCTATTGCATAACAATGAAAACCATAAACAAAACAAAAAGACAACTCACAGAATGGGAGGAAATTTTTTGCAAATGAAGCAACTGACAAGGGATTAATCTACAAAATACACAAATATCTCTGTATCAAAAAAAACCCACAACCCAATTAAAAAATGGTCAGAAAATATAAAGACATTTCTCCAAAGGAGACAGACAGAAAAAAAGCATATGAAAAGATGTTCAACATCACTAATGATTAGACAAATGCAAATCAAACTACAATGAGGTATCATCTCATACCAGTCAGAATGGCCATCATCAAAAAGTCTACAAACAATAAATGCTGGAGGGGGTGTGGAGAAAAGGGAACTCTCCTACACTGTTGATGGGAATGTAAATTGGTACAACCACAATGTAGAATAATATGGAGATTTCTTTAAAACCAAATACAGAACTACATATGATCCAGCAATCCCACTTCTAGGTATATATCTAGAGAAAATCATAACAACAAAAGACACATGCACCCCAATGTTCAGTGCAGCACTATTTACAATAGCCAAGAAATGGGAGCAACCTAAATGTCCATCAAGAGAAGAATGGATAAAGAGGATGTGGTACATATTACAATGAAATATTACTTGGCCATTAAAAAGAACAAAATAGGAGTTCCCATCATGGCACAGTGGTTAATGAATCTGACTAGGAACCATGAGGTTGTGGGTTGATCCCTGGCCATGCTCAGTGGGTTAAGGATCTGGCGTTGCTGTGAGCTGTGGTGTAGGTTGCAGACGTGGCTCTGATCCTGCGTTGCTGTGGCTCTGGGCCGGTGGCTACGGCTCCAATTAGACCCCTAGCCTGGGAATCTCCATATGCCGCAGGAGCGGCCCTAGAAAAGGCAAAAAGACAAAAAATAAGTAAATAAATAAAAATAAAAAATAAAAAGAACAAAATAATGCCATTTGTAGCAACATGGATGGACCTAGAGATTATCATACTAAGTGATGTTAAGTCAGACAAAGACAAAATCATGAGATCACTAATATGTGGAATCTAATTTAAAATGATACAAAATAACTTATTCACAAAATAAAAAGAGACTCAAAGATTTCAAAACCAAACTTATGATTACCAAAGGGTAAACACTGGGGAAAGGATAAATTGGGTGGCTGAGATGAACATATACACACTACTATATATAAAATAGGTAAGTAATAAGAACCTACTTTATAGCACAGGGAAATCTACTCAATACTCTGAGACGGCCTATATGGGAAAAGAATCTGAACAAAAGTACTGAGTAGATATATACATATATATATATTCATGTATTTATATATATATATTATTCTTAATTTTTAAAAATTAGATTGAATTAAGTCTCCCCAAAACATATAATATCAAATATTTTCATCATACATTCAATACCAGTATTGTGTAATTTCATACCTGGGCTATTTAGTCTTCTCAAGCATATCACCTGAAACAATATTTGACATTCATCAAGCATGTTATAAGAACTCTTTATGAATTTCTAATTTGACCTTCAGAACAATCCTATGAATAAGCTAAGTCGGTCACTTGTTATTATTCTGATTAAAATTTTACAGAGGAGAAAATCAATTTCCAGAAATATTTCATATGACTTCTTTAAAGATACTAAATGGCAGAGCACAGAAATTTGGAACTCAGCTAAGGACCAAAAAGTACTAGACTCCACTATAATATTTTCTCCTTTATTTTTATCCAGAAGTACTTTTAGGCTGCCTGCTAGAGTCATGGAATTTGAGAGTTTTTATTTACTAAGAAGAGAACATTCTTCTATTTGTGTTCAGGAGAAATTAGGACTTCTTTCTACAACCATTCAACACAGATTTAATCCTAAATACCTTAAGGGTAGAAGGAGCTGCCATTATCATTAGTATGTTTATTTCCAGTAGTATCTAGCTTTATTCCATTCCCCAAGAACTGTAAAAAGCTTTTCCATTTCACTCTCTATATATTTCAACATTAACTTCGGACTTATTTTAAGATCTTAACTCTTCATGGAAACATTAACATTGCATCAAGTTTATTGCGTAGTAATAAAAAAATACTTCTCATATTACTCCACATTGATGAGGTTTTTAAAATGTATGTTTATTTTTGTCGAAGTATAATTGATTTACAATATTGTTAGTTTCTGGTGTACAACAAAGTGATTCAGATATATCTATTCTTTCCTTTATTCTTTATTACAGGATACTGAATATAGTTCCCCATGCTATACAGTAGGATCTTGTTGTTCATCTACTTTATACATAGTAGTTTGTATTTGCTAATTCCAAACTCTTAATTTATCCCTCTCTGCTCCTTTCCTCTTTGGTAACCATACGTTTGTTTTCTATGTCTGTGACTGTTTCTATTTCATAAGTAGATTCATTCATATCATATTTTATGTCTAAATGATAGCATATGGTATTTCCAACCAGATTTTTTTTTTTTGTCTTTTTTTTTTAGGGCCACACCTGCAGCACATGGAGGTTCCAGGCTAGGTGTCGAATCAGAGCTGTAGCTGCTGGTCTGCGCCACAGCCACAGCAATGCCAGATCCAAGCCTCATCTGCGACATACACCATGGCTCATGGCAATTCCGGATCCTTAACCACCTAGCGAGGCCAGGGATCGAAACTGCGTCCTCATGGATGTTAGTCAGATTTGTTTCCGCTGCACCACAACAGGAACTCTTCCAACCAGATATTTTTATCTTTACTTTAGGTACAGTCTCCCTTTCAATTTTAAGATGTTACTGAATCTATAAATCAACTGTGCCAAATGTTCTGTAATTCAGGTATTTCACTAACTCAAGACGGGTGTATTGCTATACTCCTCCAACTAGCCTGAACCAGCGAGGTTCTTTGTTTTTAGAAGGCTGATTCCCAGTGTATTCACATACTGCACAAATTTCCAGCACCTCCATAAAACCAGATCAATCACTTATACTGGTTCTCAAAGTTGCTGCTAAGCTCACAGTCCCTTCTGGATAGAGTGAAGTTGCCATTCTGGACAGAAGTGACTAAAACAGAGTAGATGCTTAATCTAGGGGTTGCTCCTCTCCAGGCCAACCAGCTGCTGGGGAGGTGACCTAAGACACAAAGTCAAACAACCATGATAAAGTAAATCATCAAGATGCCTTCTTAAGACAGCTGAAAAAAGGAAATAAAAAGTTGGTAGTGAGGACAGAAACGAAGACTGCTGAAGAGAAGGCAATAGTGTATAAGCTATGGAAAAGCAGAGGCCAGGAAACAGAGAGAAGTGGGGTAGAAAGTCAGTGATGACAGAAGCAACCAAAAGACAGAGAAAGGCTGATTCACAATAATGGTGGAATAGCTGCCATGTGAGGAGAAAAGGAATCCTGTTGCTGAAGCCACTGCACAACAACAAACCCAGAACTGCATGTGTGTATATTGAACATCACTCAGATTTCCCTTCTTCCTTAAGCCTAACTCAGGCTGTTTTCCTTACTTTCAGTGTATCCTCTAGTGTCTTTCTGTTCTTGCAACTTAAAATAGCATCTATCACTGTTAACTATGTAATTATTCACTTAAACACAGATCAATGCATTTATGATAAACTGTTATTCTGAAGGAATCATTTTAGTTGGAAAAAAGATCATAACTATAGTTAGGCATTTATATAACATTTTATTTCTTCTGTTGGGGGGCCAGCAGCTAAATTTAATATACTAAGATGTCCTGCAATTGGCTACCTACGCTCACCTGCCACTAATAAATGTAGTTTTTACATTTAAATGAGATGCCTTGAAGTCTCTGGTACTTAACTCCATAGAAAAGTTAGTATTTTCAACTTGCTCCTTCTTAAAATAAGGAATTGCATTTTCTCACTGCAAGAGAACACTAACTTAGTAACTTTTTTATTCACATCTCACTCCTCACTGACATAGGAATGAGTATTCTGGGAGATTCTAATACTACAGGTTTGTTAAACCACTGCTGACCAGCATTAATTTACATAGGGAATGGTGTGCCTGTTGCTTACAAAGTATAAGTTAATTCCTACGGGCATCAACAACTCTTTTCCGACTAAGGTCATCTTGCTTTTTGTGCCTACCATGAAAGAGCATTTTAGAACCTAGCTTGTGTACTAATAATATCAAAGCCACTGTTCGCTAGAAAATTGTGGTGCTCAAGGTCATGAAGCATAGTTGACACTTGGGAATACTTTTCATTATCTCCTTTCTTGGCTATGCTCTACATTGCTTGGAATATTATTTAAAATACAAAGTAGAGAGCTTATGAACAATCTGAGACCTCACGTGTGCTCTCTATAGACCCTCCTTTAAATCTTGTAACACAAAAACACAACTTTATGTGTTTGCTTTTGCCTGACATTCTGTTACAAAAAAATGCAAGGAGTTTGGAGAAATTAAAGGCCTACTGTTATTTGCAAAACTGACTTCTTATGATTAAGAATCTGAAGGCATCATGACCATGCTTCTCAAAACTCAATTCTTTAACTATCTGTATCAGGATCACTTATGATACACATTTTAAAAATAATCCAGAAGTTCCCCTGTGGTGCAGTGGGTAAAGGATCTGGCATTGCCACAGATGTGGTGCAGGCCGCAAATGCGGTACAGATTCAGCCCCTGGCCCAGGAACTTCCATGTGCCATGGGTGTGGCAAAAAATTAAAATAAAAAATAAAAATAAAAATAGACTTTCCTCTTGGTACTTATACTCAATTTTGCTGTGAACTGAAAACTCCTTTAAAAATAAAGTCTATTTTTAAAAATGAATCTAGATATAGACCTTACTCTCCTCAAAAATTAACTCAGAATGGATCACAGACCTAAATTTAAAATGCAAAACTATAAATCTCTTAAAGGATAATAGGAGAGAAAATCTAGATGACCTTGGGTTATGGAAATGGCAATTTAGATATAACACCAAAGGCATGATCCATGAAAGAGCTGATAAGCTGAATTTCATTAAAATTACAAAGCTTCTCTCTGCAAAAGACACTGCTAAGAGAATGAGAAGACAAGGCACAGACTGGGAGAAAATACCCAGAAAAGACACAGGGTATTTTCTGACAAAGGACTGTTATTAAAAATTTACAAAGAATTCTTAAAATGCAACAATAAGAAAATGAACCACTCAATTGAAAAACAGGCAGAAGGCCTATAACACACACTTCATCAAAGAAGATAAATACATGCCAGTTACATATATGCCATATACAAACAACTTATGCAACTCAACAGCAAAAAAGCCAACAACCCAATTGAAAAATGTGCAGACCTGAATAGACATTTCTCCAAAGAAGATATACAAGATGGCCAATGGGTGCATGAAAAAATGCTCAATATCACTAATTATTAGAGAAATGTAGATCAAAACTACAATGAGGTACCACCTCACACCAGTGAGAATGGCCATCACAACAAGTCAACAAATAAGAAATGCTGGAAAGGGTGTGGAGAAAAGGGAACCTTTCTATACTGTTGGTGGAAATGTAAATTGGCACAACCCCTATGGAAAACAGTATGGAGGTAACTCAGAAAACTAAATATAGAGCCACCATATGACCCAGCAATCCCACTCTTGCTCATTTATCAGGACAGAACTTTCATTCAAAAAGATACATGCACCCGCATGTTCATTGCAGCACTAGTCACAATAGACAAGACACGGAAACAACCTAAATGTCCACTGACAGATGAATGGATTAAGAAGATGTGGTACATAAACACAATGGGATACCACTCAGCATAAAAAAGAACGAAATAATGCCATTTGCAGCAACATGGATGGAACTAGAGACTCTCAGGCTGAGTGAAGTGAGTCAGAAAGAGAAAGACAAATACCATATGATATCATTTATATCTGGAACCTAATGTATGGCACAAATGAACCTTTCCACAGAAAAGAAAATCATGGACTTGGAGAATAGACTTGTGAGTGCCAAGGGGGAGGGGGAGGCAGAGGGATGGACTGGGAGCTTGGTGTTAACAGATGCAAATTACTGCCTTTGGAATGGATAAGCAATGAGATCCTGCTGTGTAGCACTGGGAACTATGTCTAGTCACTTATGATGATGCATGATAATGGGAGAAAAAAGAATGTATCTGTGTATGTGTAACTGGGTCACCATGCTGTACAGTAAAAAAAAAATAAATAAATAATAATGTATTAGGGAAATAACAAAAAGAAAAAAAATAAATGTCTCAAGGTAAAGCATTTATTATGGACAAGCAAAAACAACTACCAGAACATTCAGATAAAAATCAATTCCTACAGTAGGTTAAAAAAACCATTTTTTAAAGATGGTGAGTGTACCCATGAAACAGTTCCTATAACTAGGGTAACCATGTAGTTTACTAGTAAGAATCAGACACTTTTGAGTGAAAAAGCCTTTTAATAAATGTCCCAAGAAAACAGGTGTAGACCGGGAAGAAGACTCATCCCAAGTAAACCAGGATGGATATGCCCCGAATAGTAACACCTCTCTGGACATGAATAACCCTCACAATAATCATCAATACTAACTACAATGTTGCAAAAAGGAACTGACTGTAATTACAAAGCTGGAAACCACAGATGGCATTATTTCAGGTTCCTTTTTCTTTCTACTCATATCCTTGGTGTGAAACGTCAAATGGCACTTTCAGAATTATTTGGCACAGCAGTAATTAATACTGATCTTAGAATTTAGCAAAGGTCACCATTAATTTATAGACCACATTGGATTCAATCTAGTCTCTACTTTGGAATTCATGCAGTGAGCACTGTTTCACCAGCTCCATTACCACGATCAACATGACAACACGCTCACACTTGGACTAATTGTCAGAGGAGATTTTTATTTTTTGGTTTCAAGATATAATGCACTTCCGAATGGATCCTGAATCCCTAGTGAAACAGTATCTTGATTATGAAAAGACAAGTCATTTTGCTGGGTTTCTAATCTGAAAGGGTTTGGTTTTTCTTTTCTATTTCAACAAATAGTTATCGGGGGTTTATAGTCTGCCACACTTTGTCCTAAATGACAGATAGAGCAGAAGAAAGGATAAATGATTGTCGATGCAATGAAAAAATACTGTTTAGTCACTTTTAATCTGCAAGATTATTGATTCACAAATCAGACTGCACTTTAGAATTACTGGGGGGAGCTATAAAAAAAAATCCTGTGCCTTGCCACATAAAAATATGTATATGAATGTTCATAGTAGAATTATTCATAATAGCCAAAAAGTAGAAATAGTCTAAATGTGTATCAGCTGATGAATGGATACACAAAATGTGATGTACATACATATACATGTACAAAATGGAAGAGTTTTCAGCAATAAAAAAGAATGAAGTACGGTTACATGCTACAACAGGGATGAATCTTGAAAATAGTAAGCTAAATGAAAGAAGCCAGACACAAAGACCAAATGTTGAATAATTCTATTAATATGAAATATCCAAACAGCAAATCTATAGAGACAGAAAGCAGATTAATGACTGTCTAAGACTGGGGATTTGGAGGAGGAATGGAGAGTAACTGCTAGTGAGAACAGGTTTCTTTTTTAGAGTGATAGAAATGATTGAAAACTGACTATAATCATCAAGAAATGCAAACAAAAACCACAATGACCTATCATCTTACAAGTGTTAGAATGGCTATCCTCAAAAAGACAAGCAATTGGAGTTCCCATCGTGGCTCAGTGGTTAACAAATCCAAGTAGGAACCATGAGGTTGCAGGTTCGATCCCTGGCCTTGCTCAGTGGGTTAAGGATCCGGCGTTGCTGTGAGCTGTGGTGTAGGTCTCAGACATGGCTCAGATCTCGCGTTGCTGTGGCTCTGGCGTAGGCCGGTGGCTACAGCTCTGATTCAACCCCTAGCCCGGGAACCTCCATATGCCACAGAAGCGGCTCTAGAAATGGCAAAAAGACCAACAACAACAACAACAAAAAAAAAAAAAAAAAAAAAAAGACAAGCAATAATAAATGTTGGTGAAGACAGGGAGAAAGCGAATCCTTGTACTCCACTGGGGACACTGTAATCTGGAAAAGCCATTACGGAAAATAGTCTGATGGGCACCCCAAAATTAAAAATAGAACTACCATGTGATCCAGCAATCCCACTTCTGAGTATACGACTAAAGGAAACGAAATCACAATCTCAAAAGACGTTACATCTAATTAGAATCGCAGCCCTCCTTAAGGCTGGTATCTGGAGTAGCTACCTGATCCGTAGCATCTTTCCTGCCAATCTCCATGACATGTGCACAGCCTTGATGACTGGGTCTCTACCACAACTTTCCCTTCAACACCTCAGGACCCTGACTGGGAATGAGCCTCCCTTAGAAATGGAGTTTGGCAGTGCTAGTCTGCCTCCAAACCTGGAGCAGGCCTGACCTCCTGCTTTATGTTGGAGAATCTATCTAATGTTGCACAGTGTCAGCTGCCAGACACTGTATTACTACTGCCTGGTCACCCTGCTCCTGAAACCCACACCCCTGCCTAAATGTTGACACTGGCTTGGACAAGCCAGAGATGGCCTGGAATGTTCACTTGGATGTGACCAGTGATTACAGTGCCTGGAACTTCCTCAGGCATAGGCAGGACATTCCTGGATTCATTCATCTCCCTTTTCTGTTGTCCTGCCAGTAAGATTATAGAACTCCCTCTGAAATCTTGTCCATAAAAAGCATTTATGGTCTTAGAGGGTACTGAAACGTTGTTTTAGAAGTATTGTTCTTTTAAAAATTTAAACAGTAAATCCCAACTATATTTTGAGACATTTTTGAGAATTCCACTATATGTTAATATTTCTGGAGAGACGGTGGAATCAAACTACATTACATTCTAAGTCCATAAAGGTGGGGAAGCAGAGGCCTAAACTGTGAGTAACTCTTCAACCTGGGGAGACTAAAGCGACTGTGTCCAGGAGTTAGTGTTAGGGCCACGGTAAGAAACAACTAAAGAAGGAAAGAGACACATGCCCATCAAGTCTGTGGAAGACACAAACTTAGCAGGAATAAAAAATGGGTGGGAAACAGAATGAAGAGTGCAAGATCATATATTTAGAAACAAAAAGCATATGGATATGAGAGGCCAGGTTGTACGTGATACAAAAAGCTCTAGGACATTGCTGAGCCCCTGTCAACCTAAACAGGCAGGAAGGGACTCTCTTATGAATCAACAAAGCTGAAAGGTTCAATACAGGGAAGACCACACATTTGGTAACTGGTTAGCAGAAAGGTCCAAAATGAATAAGCTCAGATCTGTGTACTTGGGAGAAGCAGCAACCTGCGTTCCACATTTAAACCTAAAAAGTAACAAACGCCAGATGGTTGAAAATTCCAAAATTCCACAGAAAAAAAATAATAAATTATACCAAATATTCATTAAATGTTTATTACTTACTTAAATGACAAATAATTTCATCTGTCAATTTTTAAATTGCTTAAAACTAGGATAATAGTTAACTTTTCAGATTTCATGGGACCTTACCCTTTTCATGTTTCTAAAAGCCTGATAATTCTGTTTCTTTTCAAAAATTCTTATGCTCATAGTGAATAAACTGGTGGCATTAAAAGATTATTTTAGTTTGAATGAAGACATAGTCTGGCCAGACATTTCACCCAGTTCCAAACTATCGGAACTGAGACAAATAAAACCATGCATTAAATTGTTCTATCGCTCTGTAAAAGTTCTTGAACTGTAAATTCTATCACTTCAGGCTTTTATGTGAATCTCATCATCCATGACATTTGCTAGTGACATGACAGAAATCTTAATATCCGAAAGTGTTTATGCTTTTAAAAGTCAGGATGGTTGGAACCTGAATCAGACTTTCTACACAAAAGGCCTCCCTATTTCTAATAAGACTATACCACGGTCATGTTTTTTGCTCACGTCATACAAAGATGGGCTGTTACTGCAGAGTTGTTTTGTACAGTTGATAGTTTTAATTCTCTCTTTTTTGTTCAAAAATGTAGTCTTCATTATCATCAGGAAGAGAAGTCTGTAATTTCTTCCATTTCAAAGTCATCTGTCCACTTTTGCAAGTCTTTAGCATCATTAATCGTCCACAACTTGGCAAAAGACTTTAGCCTTTTCCTGGAGAGAAAAAAAAATACTATTAATTTAAAAAAGAAATTGTTAGGGGCCAACACATCCATTGAAAGCTATGAAAAGTCTGTGACCAGCAGGCGGGGCTCTGTGGTTGGGGGAGGCTTGTCTGCATCAACCTCCCAGAGAAAGGCGTTTTCCATGCTGCTGCTCTAATGAAGGGACTAAGTTATCAGCTCTCCTGCCTCCTCCAGGGAGGGGAGAGCCCAGCTTCCTCCCTCTTCTAACTCAGCAAGACACTGTGTGCTCACAGGATGAAAAGTAAAATTGATTTAATAAAATAAAGCTAGCAATTAAAAGGGTGAAATGCCAATGTAACAGGGACCTACTTTTTTTTTTTAATTCCTGCAGAAAAGCAACCCAGATAAATGTTTAGGGTCTGGAGAAGGAGTATTTGTGTTCTAACCTTCACTCTACCACTAACTAACTAGCTGCATGACCCTGGTTTCCCAGACAGTCTCCTACTCTTGCTTGGTCTCATTTTCTGCAACTATAACATGGAGATGATTGTCATAAGGATCAAGTGAATTAATGTACATAAAGCCACAAGAATAGCACGTGACTCAATGCCTAGGCTATTGCAAATGACTGGCTGCCTAGACTCGGCAGTAAGAGTCCAATAAATAGAAGCTATTAATGAGAGCACAGAAATGGACCAGATTCAGCTTGCCATCTTTGATCTGACCAATGGAACAGATGGAAGAAGCACTTTCTGTGAAAAAGTCTAACAACAAATACGGTGTGTCCTGATAAATCGTCAGATTCCATTCCAATGCAACCTCTTCTTACAGTTCTCTGTCTTGTCAGGATAACTTACCAGATATCAAAATGCCATGTACTAAGTGGAAGAGTTGAAATATTTATAAATAACCTCTGATTTTTACTGCTCTTGCTTTGTAGACTATATAGCAACAATATGTATAAACTCATATTTTATTGCCATCTTGTGATTTATATTGTACCTTTTGTAGTAAAGTTATATTTTAATTTCTTTAGGGAAAAAATACTAAGACAACAAAAAAGGATTTAAATTTGTCTTTGGATTGTGCAAAGAACTAAGGGCTAAGCTTATTTTTAACTCTCAGAGATGATTCTCTCTAGAAAGAGTTTATATTCATGTCCTTTGCAACGACTAACTAGAAATAGGCTGTTACTGATTACATCATTTGTTTCTGATTGGGGAAATGATCTAGAAGAAAATGTCAACAGAGAACGCTATGCATCTCCTATAATATTCCACCCTATGGACCTGGCCCATCATCATTTACCACTGCAAGGTGCGGAGTGCAAGGCAAAGCTGTAAGGGAAGGAAGAGGAGAAAGAGAGGTTGGCTGTACAATGGTAACTCAGTATACAAGCTGGTGACTGTTTCCTTGGCTAGCATTAGGTGTTAATATTTCATTATTTAAATTGGTAATGATTTCCAGAATTAAAAAGATATTCTTATAGCATGATGTCCAGACAAGATTTTTGTTTGTTTGTTTGCTTTTTAGGGCCACACCCGTGGCATATGGAGATTCCCAGGTTAGTGATCTAACTGCAGCTGTTGCCTCTAGCCCACGCCATACACCACAGCATCTGCAACCTATACCACAGCTCATGGCAACACCAGATCCTTAACCCACTGAGCAAGGCCAGGGATCGAACCCACAACCTCATAGTTCTTAGATTTGTTTCCACTGAGAACTCCCAGACAAGATGTTCTATTTGACTAACAGTCTTTGCATACATGGTCATATGGTTATGGACCAGGGCTGTAATGTCAGGAAGATCAGACCATCAGACTCTCCAGAGAGGGCAGGGTTAGGGCAAGATGTGGGTGAGGAACTTAGGTTGTTTTATAATCCAATCTGTTACTTGGGAAACAAAAAGCTGTAATTTATTAATATGATATTTTCCTAGGAAGGTCTTCCTTCCAAAGCATGTCTCAGGTTTACATGAACTTTAGTTTACGTATTAATGACACACTGGCTGGATACCCAGGGTGAAAGGCAGCCTGTATTCACATAAGCATTCTGGATAATGGAGAAGTCAGTTTAGAATGAAAACTGTGTCACAAGCTCACAAAGAAAGTGACAGGTGGATACTGACTCTAATCACCTAGTTATGTGATAACTATTATTTTCATTTATCCTGACAGAATTCTTAATTTCTGAATGCAACCACTCCCTATCTGAATGCAATCTAAGAATAAAAGAAGCACTCTTCACATTTTATACATTGAAGTATCTTTCAGTAATTGTCTGCATAAGTGAGCATTTTAAGCAACTAATGTGTTGACATATATTAAGGAGTTAATTCTTCAAAAAAATGATCAAAAAACCAATTTAGCAACTTTATAATAGATAAAGATCTGACTAGAGGGGCCTCAACGCATATGAGCTTTGGGAACAGCTGTTTTCATTTTATCATAATTAAATGTTGCAGAATATTTGAAGAGGTGCTTGAAGGAAGATCTGATGTTCATTTATAAAACAATCCCTTCCTTGGACAACTTGGAAGATTTCATTATAAATCAAAAAATGTAGCACAATCATTCTGACCTTTTCCTATTTACTAATCCTTCCAGCTCTTTTGACTTGCTAGCTGCTTTCTTTAAAATTTCTCCAGGAACATCTGCTAGTTTAGCCACATTTAGTCCGTAACTCCTTGCAGCACTTCCTCTGGTTATTTGATAAAGAAAAGTGACAAAATCAGGGACTTTGTCTTCTTCACCTAAAAAAAAAAGTTAAAAAGAAAGATAAAACCATGCTTGAAGGTTGGAAGAAATTAGAGGATTAAAGATAACATATAAACTCTTATAACTTTACTCAATTAAAATTTATAGTCTGAAAAAATCCGCTGTATCTCATCACTTGTTAGCTCCTTTCATCAATATCACATATCTAGGAAAAGGGTAAATACTGTTTTGAAAGTATTTACTTTCAACGCCTTTTGCCTTTAGGATCTATCTTTCAGCTCTGTTAAAATGGTTTTTTAACAATTATTCATTGTATGCTATTCAGTATTTAGTGTTACGCTACTTGCCAAAAAATGTGAAATGAACTTCTTTATCAAAAAGAGAGTGATTCTGATTCATGGTACAATATAAATTCTCCTTTACAAAGAGTTTAGGGAGTTCCCGTGGTGGCTCAGTGGGTTAAGAACCTGACATAATGTCTGTAAAGATGCAGGTTTGATCCCTGCCCTCACTTGGTGGGTTAAGGATTCAGCACTACCACAAGCTGCGGTGCAGGTCGCAGAGGAGGCTTGGATCCTGTGTGGCTATGGATGTGGTGTAGGCCAGCAGCTGCAGCTCCAGTGCAACCTGTGGCCTGGGAATTTCCATATGCCACAGGCGTGGCCACAAAAAGTAAACAACAGAAACTCAGATTTTTAAAACAGTGTTATTCCAGGGGAAGACTGTGTTCACCAGTCTTACATGTAATGCACTCTGTAAAGTAACATATATGAGATGTCTCTAAGAGTGCAAAAAACTACAAAAACAGACAAGGGAATATTACAGGTTGCACAGTTTAAATAACACGACTGAGGAATTCTTACTTATTACATATCCTAGTTAACTAAGAGTTATACGTACTGAAGGGGATGCTGTGTGGCGCCACTCGAATCCCACTTAGGACTGAAGGTTGTTAAGCCTGCAACCCTCTGCTGTGTGCTCCTTGGAAACTTGCTCAGCTGAAGAGAGCTGCTTCACCAATGTCACCCCCATCCTGGCCCTTCTGCATCCAGGGACTGGCTGCTAGGGGGGTTGGCAGGTGGTCTCTAAGACGGCCACCCAAGATCCCTGCCTCTGGGGTTCATGCCCTTATGGTATTCTCTCTCCTTTCATGGACTGGACCAGAGGACTTGTTTCTAATGAATAGAATATGACACAAATAGTGATATATCACTTTTGCAATTAGATGGGGGCCCCTGTCTTGGGCATTCACTTTCCGGCTGGTCTGCTCTGAGGAAAGCCAGTGGCCATGCTGTGGGCTGCCCTATGGATATAGGTCTGTATGGCAAGAAACTGATGTTTCTGGCCAAGAAATCAGTGAGGGCCTGGAGGCCTGCCCACAGCCACATGAGTGAACTTGCAAGCGGAGATTCTGAGGTCTGCCAACTGCTGAATGCCCATGAGTGGGCTGTGAAGAGAACCGTCCCAGTCAAGCCTTGAAGTGATTCATGCTGAGGCCGATACCGTGATGGAGCCTGGTGACAGATTGTGAGGTAAAGGCGGTCAGCTCAGCTGTCCCTGGATTCCAGGCCCACAGACATGAGGAGCTAGTTAAGTACTTCCTGTGCTAAGTGCTTCCATTTGAGGGGATAGTTTGTGATTCAACAATACATAAACTAGGAAAAGGTCTAAAAGCCTGGCTCTCTCATCCCAAGTCGAGGTAACTCTGAAGGATCAACCCTGACTCAGAGCTCTCTGCAGGGCTGGCTGAAGCCTTAGAACCATCGCCCAGCCGTGGGCTCACTGTGGATGGTGCGAGCAGACCTCAAAAAAACGCTGGCACACAAACCCTAGAATCTGCTTCCTGGGGGACCAGTCTACCACTTAATACACAGACATGAAGTTAAAACTTTTCAAGAACTGGGATATAATGAAGTACAGTAATCCAAAGACAACGCTGTGAAGGGATTCAGGAAAAGCCTCCCCAAAATGTGACACTTTGGCATTCAGATTATCTTGAGCTGAAGACAGTGGAGGTCCAAAAAGCCCAGGAAGGGCTTTTTATGTCCCTCTCAATGGCCTAAAAGAATTTAGGTGGCGTGGGGGTGGCCACAGCTCAGAGACAGACTATTACCAGAGATAACTTATCTGAATGACCTATGTGTTAGGCAGGACAAACATCTAATTACCAAATATCCATTTTTCTTATTTCCTTGTGAATTACCCTTCTGCCCTTTGGAGCCCCATCTCCTGCTGATCCTATTTCTCAACTCAGGATGGCACAGAAGCCTCAACTGTCCAACTTGCCCTCATGGGGCCCCGTAGGTCCATAATGCAATTTTTCTCCTGTCACTCTGTCTGATGTTAATTTGATTATTAGGCCAGCCAAAGAACCATGATCCTAAGGGTAGAGAAAAAAATTCCTCCTCTCCAACAGCTGCCTGTGGTTTAATCTTTGATAAATCTAAAGCACCTCAGGATTATCCACCTTCATTACAAAATTCAATATAATTGCACTGTATTGCCAAAATGTCCAAGATGAACCAGATTCACAATGATTTGAGACCCTAGTATACTTAATTATAAATTTATCAAGAACTTTTCTCATGTGTTATTTCATTTGATACGTGTGTATGCTTTATTCTTTTATCAGCTAAAAGCGAAAAAGCCAAAAGACTGAACACAACAGAGAAAAGGGATAATGGAATTTTCTTTAATCTCCCCTAAGAATTCAGAAACAGACAAATAATACTTTTCTAAGGGTAGGTGCTGGAGGTGGGAGGTGAAAAGAATGCTGACATTCTCAGGAATGCACAGACTAAAACTCACATCACAAAGTACTAAGAATACCTTTTGCCTCCAAATAAAATTTAAGGAACACAAAGAACAGGTGAGGAAGTGGGTGGGAAAAGACTAGGAAAGAAACATGTAGAAGAAACCAGTGCCTCTTAACCTTGATAATGTTTTGTTATCCTTCATATGTTGCGCTCACAAGATCCAAAGTGAGGTGAACGGCGAGAGGGTATCAAAAAAGTGAACTCTTTTCATCTTTAAGACAAATACAGTCTTTATCACTTCAACTAGGTTAGTCCTAGTTAGGCTGATGTCCCCACCTCTATAACCTAGCCTCCACAGTGAACTTTTTAAAAAAGAGGTGAATTCATCTGGCTGCCTGTCTATTCATTATCCATCCATCTATCCTTTTCTGAAAGCCTACTAAATGCTGCACTCTCCATTTATTTTTTTTAATTTTTTTGTCTTTTGTCCTTTTTAGGGCTGCACCCACAGCATATGGAGGTTCCCAGGCTTGGGGTCGAATCGGAGCTGTAGCTGCTGGCCTACGCCAGAGCCATATAGCAACGCACGATCCGAGCCGCGTCTGCAACATACACCACAGCTCATGGCAATGCCGGATCCTTAACCCACTGAACGAGACCAGGGATCGAATCCGCAACCTCATGGTTCCTAGTCGGATTCGTTTCCACTGCGCCACGACAGGAACTCCCACACCCTCCATTTAAACATTGCTTTACTGATGGCTTTTTTCTTTTTTCTACCTCAAGACTATCTTTCACCCCTCTTCTGTGGGGGAGAGAGAGAAGAAGCTGGGGGTGGGAAGTGGTATATAAAAGAAATGGAGAGGGAAGAGAAGCTGACATTGTTTAGAGTCAATGAAAGTCATCATTCATGATTCTGCTTATTATAGCGAAACTTAGCAAAAGCGTTTTAGAGCAAAATTTCTCTGGGCAATTAAAGAGATGTGGGCTGATCAAATAGTTTCTGACGTTACTTTGAGGACAGACTCATAAAAATTTAGACATAGGAGTCCCTTGGTGGCTTAGCGGGTTAAGGACCTGGCATTGTCACTGCTGTGGCGTGGGTTTGATCCCTGGCCTGGGAACTTCTGCATGCTGTGGGATAGGTCAAAAAAATTTTTTTTTAGACATGAATGAGCCTGGGTGACTTGTCCAAGATCTTATAGATTGAAAGTGACTAAAAACACAGGTTTCTTACTGCTGGTCCATTGCTTTATCTACCACACCATGGGAAATAGATAAGCATAGTATCTTGGAAATCACTCAAAAGGGCTTTGGGGCATTTTACTGATGACCAGTGGCCTCTACTTTAGACGGAAGAGGAGTTAGAGGTAAAAGATGAAACATAGATATGGTCAGGGATAATACTGGAGCATGCAATGGAGTAATGCTTTAAATTTCTGAGTGAAAAATTTTCAACCTAAAATCCTAGCCCTAGCTAAATTATAAATCAAGAGCGAAAGTATACTGGATACATTTTCATTCATGTAAAGTCTTGAAAAATTTACCTCCTTAATTGATATTATTAGCAACCTATCCAAAGTCTATTCCACCTCTAAGAAAATCCTGATTTATAAGGCAATTAACTCCCTTATCATTTAACTCAGGAGACAGAGTCTTCATATCCAGCTCCAAATGTTGACCCCAATTAATCTCGGCTGGTCAAAGTTATCCCTGCCATTCTCACATCCAGGGACTGATTTAAGAATGAGCATGTGGGGATTCCTTTGTGGTACAGCATGTTAAGTATCCAGCTTTATCACTGTAGCAGCCTGGGTCACTGTTGTGGTGCAGGTTTGATCCCTGGCCTGGGAACTTCCACCTGCCCACAGGGTTGGCCAAAAAAAAAAAAAAGAATGAGCATGTGATTCAGTTCTGGAAGAAAGATGGGATACCATGACATGCCACCAGGCATCTGAAAAGTTCCCTTGCTCCTAAGAAAAAGTCACAGGAAAAACTGGTCCCTTTTCTTCCTTTGGACATTGTCAGCTCTGGAGGTGATGCCCAAAAGAGCTTCAGTCATCTTGCTAATACCCTGATGATGAAGCCAGCAGGGCAGGAAGACAAAGCTTGGAGAACCACAAAGAAGAGAAGCCGAAGCCCCCTCTTCCTGAGGTTCCTGTAAGATGAAGTTATAGGTTATACGTATCCTCACTGTCTGTGCCAGGGTGAGTCCAAATGTTCTATTACTTGCAATCGCATGCACAGAAGAGAGGTTAAGAGACTCCCTAGGATAACAGCAGAGGCAGGTCTCTGGACAACCGCTGGGCAGCAGGTCTAGGGAAAAACCAGTTCAGATGAGCAGGAGCACAAGGGCTCCGGGAGGAATGAATGCAGTGGGGAAAATGGAACCAACAGGTTCTACCATGTGGAAAACAGGCTAGAGAGGTGTTCTACAAGGCTGTTGGAGGATACAGGAAGATTCAGCAATAGACTCAAATAAAATAATGAAATAAAAAAATAAAAACAATGATTGCCGTCAAAAAAGTTGTAAAAGAAAGAAAACATACTTGTCTCCATTCTTGGCTCATGAGTAAGCAATACCTACTGGCAATAATAGTGAAAATAATGGGGAGTTCCCGTCACGGCGCAGTGGTTAACGAGTCTGACTGGGAACCATGAGGTGGCGGGTTCAATCCCTGGCCTTGCTCAGTGGGTGAAGGATCCGGTGTTGCCGTGAGCTGTGGTGTAGGTCACAGACGTGGCTCAGATCCCGAACTGCTGTGGCTGTGGCGTAGGCCGGCGGCTATAGCTCTGATTCGACCCCTAGCCTGGGAACCTCCATATGCCGCAGGAAGAGGCCCTAGAAATGGAAAAAAGACCAAAAAAAAAAAGTGAAAATAATGAATGGAAATCAAAGAAAAAATGTGAAACTACCTCAATGGGAGGAAACGGAAGGGGAGGACTCCCTTAACATGAGAAATCAGTCAATACTGTGTCAGGGTGAGGAACCAAGAGATGAGCAAGTAAATATATTATTTAGAACCATGTAAGAAATGCAGGAAAGAGTCGAAAGCAGTTTCCTTGGGACTGGGCTGGGATGGGCCATGGAATAAGAGCATGGAAGCAGGGTTCCACTGCCTGTTGGCATGAGTCTTTAGCATCATTTAGTTTTTAGAGTTATGTTCATGATAATAAAAATTTAAACCAGTAAAATAAAATGCTGAAACACTTAGAATGTAAGGGTCTAGGTTAGTAGTCAGTTCATATCAAATGCTTAACCACTGACCCTTCCCTGTTAGTGAACTCTGGTTTGTTTATCCCATTGGGTTTTAGCTTATAAGCTCCTCCTGTCACTTTGGATGCAGATTAATGGATACAAAACTGGCTTCCATGAGAGAATTTATGATGTGTTTTTCAAGACTGTGTGGTGGTGAAAGGCAAGGATTGCCCAATATTACATTTATCTTAGGTCCAGTGCTTTGTTTTATCTGGGCCAGTTGCCTGATTTCTTTTTCAGGTCCATCCTTACTTATTACTTTTCCAAAATAAAATGTGGACTCTGGAGTATCTTGGATAATGGATTTTCCATTGGAGTACACCACCTCTGTGAACCATCACTGGCCCACAGGCTGGTAGCTTAAAAAAATCACTACCAAAAAGGAAAAAAAATGTTAAAATCCACATTACTTATAGCACTTCAATTTTTTCTATTAGCTAGTGATGTTCTTTTTCATGAAACATTTAATTTCTGTGGTAGTAAGCAGAAGGCTAGGCAAAATACTGTGGCTCCCACATAGCAATTCTAGCAGAGCAGAAGAGAACCTGCAAGCACAGGATGTGGAATTGAGGCTCAGCTGGGCCCCGATCCAGGTGGTGGACATAGGCAAGCCCGAGATTCACCTTCCTTGTCAAATTAAAATGAAATGTATGACCAGTATAGAATATTATTCTTAGTAATTAATGTTAAATGAAACTTGGGGAATTTTTTTTTTTTTCTTTTTAGCGCCACATCCGAGGCATATAGAAGTTCCCAGGCTAGGGGTGGAATCAGAGTTGCAGCTGCCAGCCTACACCACAGCCACAGCAATGCCAGATCCAAGTTGTATCTGTGACCTACACCACAGCTTGTGGCAACACTGGATCCTAACCCACTGAGTGAGGCCAGCAATTGAACCTGCATGGACACTAGTCGGGTTCTTAACTCGTTGAGCCACAATGGGAACTCTGTATATTGCATATTTTTAAAGATGACCAATACACTTGCCTGCTAGGGCATCTTTCCTGAGATGAACCTAAGAGCAAAACCTAAAAGCCCCCCTTTACCCCACCTTCTTCTTATAGAAAAATGAGATAAGGAGGGCCAGAGAAGGACTTAGAGATGGCATGGACAAATACAAATTCTACCCGACCCTAAGCCTAGAGAAAATAAATTTGAACAAATGTCAATTACAATCAATATTTATAGCTTTTATTATCATTATTATTTTGCTTTTTAGGGCTGCACCCATGGCATATGGAGGTTCCCAGGCTAGGAGTCTAATCTGAGTTACAGCTGCTGGCCTACGCCAGAGCCACAGCCAGATCTGAGCAATCCCAGATCTGAGCTGAGTCTGCAACCTACACCACAGCTCACGGCAACACCAGATCCTTAACGCATTGAGTGAGGCCAGGGATTGAACCTGCAACCCCATAGTTCCTAGTCGGATTCATTTCCACTGTGCCATGACAGGAATTCCCTAGAGCTTTTATTATTAATAAGGAATAAGTTCATGCTTCTATGAACTGTGAATTATCAGTCATGAAAACCAAGGGAATGCTAGTAGTGGTTACAGCAAGAACATTTCATACCTGGATCCTGTTTGCTTTCATCCTCATTGACCAAGAATCCCATGTGGTAATTCCCCACCTGTTGTGAGTAACTTTTTTCTAACTCACAAACTGGTGGATAATGGGTAACAAACAGGGTTAGGGATTTCACCTGAAATAGTAAGATAGAATGAATGTTATTTTACTTTTAAATTTTATTTTAAACTTTTCTCCAACCTTATATTAAAAAATTTCAAACCTTCATAAAAGCTGCAAGAAAATTACAATGAACACTCACACATTCTTCATCTAGGTAACCACTGGTTAATATTTTGCCATATTTCCCCTTTCCTCCTCTCTCTCCTCTAAAAACACACTCTTTTTTCCTGAACCATTTGAGAATGAATTGCAGACATCATGTCACTTCATCCCTAAATACTTAAGATTCTATCTTCTGAGAACAAAAACATTTTCCTGCCTAACCAGAATACAATTATTACACTCAAGACATTTAACACTCATAGATCACTATTTACTAACATAACATATAGTCCATGAATTTCCCAAGCTACCCCAATAATGTTCTTTATAAATTTCTTTATATTAAAAAAAAAATTCAAGGCCCATATGGACGTGTCTCTTTAGCCCCCATTAATCTAGACAAGTTCACCAGACTTTTCCTTTTTGACTTTTTTGTCTTGAACATTTTTGAAGTATCCAGGAGAGCTGTGTTGCATAATGTGTTTCGATTTGGATTTGGCTGATTATTTCCTCCTGACTACATTCAGATTAAACCTTACTGCCTAGAATACTACATATACACGCAGGAGACATACCCTTTGCAGTACATCACATCAGGAGGCAGATGAGGTCCATCTGACCCATTCCTGGGGATGCCAAATCTGAATATTTGGTTTAAGTGGGTGCCTAGAAGATTTATTCACCATACTGACACTTTTCTCCTTTGTAATTAATAAATCACTTGTGGGGAGATACTTTTAGACTGTATGAATATCCTTTCCTCCAATAATCTTTCATACAAAGGCTTAACTTTTTTTTTTTTTTTTTTTCCTGCTTTTTAAGGCTGCACCTGCAGCATATGGATGTTCCCAGGCTAGGGGTCGAATCGGAGCTACAGCAGCCAGCCTACACCACAGCCAAAGCAATGCAGGATCCGAGCCGAGTCTTTGGCAGCCAACCTCCACAGCTCACGGCAACACTGGATCCTCGACCCACTGAGTGAGGCCATGGATTGAACCTGCATCCTCATGGATACTAGTTGGATTCGTTTCCACTGCACCACAATGGGAACTCAATTTAATATCTTTGGATTATTGTTGCCTGAATCAGTTGTTATTATGGTACTTAACAAATGAACCTGTCTACAGAACCGAGACAGAGTTCACAGACATGGAAAACAGACCTGTGGTTGCCAACAGGGAGGGGGAGGCAATGGGATGGACTGGGAGTTTGGGGTTAGTAGGTGCAAACCACTATGTTTAGAAGGGATAAGCAATGAGGTCCTGCTGTACAGCCCAGAGAACTATATCCAACCACTTGAATAGAACATGATGGAAGATAATATGAGAAAAACAAAGTATATATATATATATATATATGTATGACTGGGTTACTTTTCTGGACAGCAGAAATGGACCCAACACTGTAAATCAACTTTAATAAAATAGCATTCTCTATTTATTAGCTGGCAATTTTTAAAGTAGAGCTTTTCCTTCTTCCCAATCTACCCCCACCATTTTAAAATTTATTTTTGTTTTGTTAGTGTCAGTATAGCCTTGCAGATTACTTAGTAAGCATTGTTTTAAGCACATATTACATTTTCTGGAAACCCCTATCTTAAGGGAAGTTAACACCAAATCTTGGTCTAAAAATTAGCACAACAGGCTAAATTAAACAGAAGTACTCTAGTTTTGATTCATCTACCATTCATCTTATTAAAAGTCAGAACATATGACTCCTCTCTAATAACAATCACGAATAAACCTATCAGGGCAGGATTTCTTTGGCCAGTTGCTCTTAAAATCTGCCCTGAAGCATCTTAGGACCAGCTGTCTCCCTGGTGCCTCTTCCCTGAGCTGAAAGGCATTCCTAGCTGGAAGACCTAAGGGTTTGGGTTACACCAGTGTCCTCCTCAAGGTCATGTTTACCCTACAGCAGCAACACACAGCCTCCGCCACTCCTCCTCATCCCAGCCATCTAAGGACATCGTGAAAAATAAGTATTTCCATCCATGAAAAGGTTAGGGACTCTTATTCCTGAAAAGTCATTTTCAATAACCTATCTCCAAGGTAACTTTTATCTAAAACTAAACTTCCTTCACTAACACTTCAAATGTTCAAAAACTGCTATAGAAGCAATGAAAACAGAAGTGACAAAATCAATTATCATAATTTGTTCCTGAAAGTTCTATTTTTAAAAATTATTTTCTTTATTTTTGGCTGCATCTGTGGCATGCACAAGTTCCTGGGCCAGGGAGTGAACCCACGCCACAGCTACAACTCAAGCCACATAAATGACAACGCTGGATCCTTAACCTGGTGCACCACCAGGGAACTCCTGTTCCTGAAGATTCTTAAACAACTCTTTAAGGACTTCAGAGGAATTTCTTCTTTAAGAAATGTGACCAGGAGTTCCCATCATGGCGCAATGGTTAACGAATTCAACTAGGAACCATGAGGTTGCGGGTTCGATCCTGGCCTCGCTCAGTGGGTTAAGGATCCAGCATTGCCGTGAGCTGTGGTGTGGGTTGCAAATGTGGCTCGGATCCTGCGTTGTTGTGGCTGTGGCGTAGGCTGGTGGCTACAGCTCCGATTCGACCCCTAGCCTGGGAACCTCCATATGCCGCAGGAAGCGGCCCTAGAAAAGGCAAAAAGACAAAAAAAAAAAAAAAAAAGAAAGAAAGAAAGAAAGAAACGTGCCCAACTGCCTTTGGCAGCCAGCCTCCACCATGGCCCCAGAGAGCTTCACTTCCTAATGTTCATGCTCTTGAGGAGCCTCTTTCCACAATCAGAGCTGCCCCTGTGTAGTCAACAACATGATGCAGTGACAGTGTGTAGCTTCTGAAGCTTGGTCATAAAATACACTGCTGCTTCTACCTTGGCTTCTTGGAATGCCCTCTGTGGGGAAAACCAGAAGTCACTCTGAAGGGACACTCAGGGGCCCATAGAGAGGCCCGTGGAGAAAGGAACTGAGAGCCCTGCTAAATGATAGCACCAACTTGCCAGCCATGTGAGGAAGACACAATGGAAGAGGCTCCACCAGCCCCAGTCGAGCCTTCAGATGACTCCAGCCCTGGCTCAACTTGATGGCAACCTCTGGAGAGGCCCTGAGCCAAAACCACCCAGCTAAGCTGCTCCAAAATTCCTCACCTCCAGACACTGTGAGAGATAATAAATGATTACTGCTGTTTTAAGCCATAAATTTGGGGGTAATTAGTCATAGTAACTAATACACTGCTACAAAGAAGAAACAATGAAATCAAATTCGAAGCTGACAAATTCAGCTGTCTTAATTTGTTTCTAATGGCTGTTAAATAAACACTTTAAAATTTTTTTTGGAGTTCCCATTGTGGCACAGTGGTTAATGAATCTGACTAGGAACCATGAGGTTGTGGGTTTGATCCCTGCCCTTGCTCAGTGGGTTAACAACCCGGCATTGCCCTGAGCTGTGGTGTGGGTCGTAGACACAGCTCGGATCCTGTGTTGCTGTGGCTGTGGTGTAGGCCAGCGGCTATAGCTGGGATTAGACCCCTAGCCTGGGAACCTCCATATGCCACGGGAGCAGACCAAGAAATGGCAAAAAGACCAAAAAAAAAAAATTTTTTTTTTACCAACTGATTCTTTAAATTCTATAGTAAAGAATTTAAAATACTTTACAATTTTCAAAAGTTTCACACACATAATTTCATAGAATCCCATAAAAAACTTTTATTCTTACCCCTATACCTCCCCACTGATAACCACTAGTTTGTCCTCTATATCTGTGAGTCTGCTTCTTTTTTGTTTTATTCACTAGTTCATTGTATCTTTTAGATTTCACATATAAATGATATCATACAGTATTTGTCTTTTTCTGTCCAATTTACTTCACTTATCATGATGCCCTCCAAACCCATCCATGTTGCTACAAATGGCAATATTTCATTCTTTTTTATAGCTAGGCTAAGGAGTATTCTTAAATAAATGTTTAAAATGTGTTTTGGAGGCAGATAGAGGACTTTATTGAACCTATGATATGTAGTGTCTATAATGATTAAAGAAAAGTTCCTGAGCTATAGCTTGCAAATACAGAATTTCTTTTCTTTTTCTTTTTTGGTCTTTTAGAGCTGCATCTGAGACATATGGAGGTTCCCAGGTTAGGGGGCAAATCAGAGCTGTAGCTGCTGGCCTATGCCACAGCCACAGCAGTGTCAGATCTGAGCCATGTCTGCAACCTATAACACAGCTCATGGCAACATCAGATCATTAACCCATTGAATGAGGCCAGGGACCGAACCTGAGTCCTCAGGGATGCTAGTCAGATTCGCTTCCGCTGAGTCACTACGGGAACTCCAAATACAGAATTTCTTTTTTTAAAAAGTATTTTAAAATAGAAAACATATCATCATTAACTATGTAATCTAACTAAAATGTTTAAACAAAAAGCTGAAGGCCACAAAAGTTTAAAGAAAAGGGGATTTTACTTTTGCATTTTTTTAACAAACAGATATAAGCAAAAACATGCTTTTATTGGCTATTTAAGAAAGAAAGGAAGAAATGAAAATGGGGGGAAGACACAGAACAAAGAAAAATGTAAAAAGGTAGAGAACAAAATAGAAAAAGAGACACTGTTCAGGGGCAGGTACTGAAAAAGAGAGAGAAAAGGTAAGAGATCAAAATGAACAAAGACTGGAGTTTCCATGTGACACAGTGGGTTAAGGATCCTGCATTGTCACTGCAGTGGCCCAGGTGGCTACCATGGCATAGGTTCGATCCCTGGCCAAGGAGCTTTCACATACCTCAGGTACAGCCAAAAAAAAAAAAAAAAAAAGATCAAAGACACAGAGTTAATAAAAGGGAGAATTTGATGGAGCTGACAGGGATGGAAAGTTGGACACAAACAACAAAATTTCACATTCAGATACTTAGAAATGAACCCTGAGAAAAAGACACACATGCAATGAAGGAGTGATGCTACTGAAACAGAGACACAAACAGACCAGATTGAAAACCTTATATAGAGATCTTTTAGCATTTTGCTGAAAAAAATTTTCACAGTAAAAATGGCAGATCTCCTATTTGGTTCTTTTCTCAAGGAATGAGTTGCAAAGGATGGTCTCTAGTCTTGATTTAGAGTTTGCCGAGGATAGTAAGATACAGTTCTAGGTAGAAATATATTAGCAGGGAGGGAGTTCCCGTCGTGGCGCAGTGGTTAACGAATCCGACTAGGAACCATGAGGTTGCGGGTTCGATCCCTGCCCTTGCTCAGTGGGTTAACGATCCGGCTTTGCGGTGAGCTGTGGCGTAGGTCGCAGACGCGGCTCAGATCCCGCGTTGCTGTGGCTCTGGCGTAGGCTGGCGGCTATAGCTCCGATTAGACCCCTAGCCTGGGAACCTCCCATATGCCGCAGGAGCGGCCCAAGAAATGGCAAAAAGACAAAAAAAAAAAAAAACCAGAAATATTAGCAGGGAGGACTTCCTTCTACTGATGGGGTATGTTCTGCTTCAGCAAAAGAAAAGAAGACACATCAAAGAACTATACATGTTATTTAGGGCCAATCTACCCAAGTTTCACGTAGAACACTTGAATGATCAATTGCAGAAATAAGATCAATTATAATAAAGATAATTTTGAATATTTAGAAATGAAGGTCAAAGAAATAATCTGTATAGCATGTAGCATTCAGGTACAAAAAGGAAAGCAAGATACTCACATCTCTAATGAAATGCTCAAGGGTAGCATAAGCAATGGCAATTCCATCATGGGTGCTGGTCCCTCTGCCCAATTCATCCAAGATAACCAAAGACTGTGATGTTGCTTTTCTTATGATTTCTGCTGTGTCAGTGAGTTCTTCCATAAATGTGCTCCGTCCTTTATATATGTTATCTGCAGCCCCCATCCTACAAACAAGATGACAACACCTTTATATCCTCTGAACTTCATTTTTAGGAAGCCAGACATTATTTTCTGAACAATAGCTAGAAAAGATCCCTAGGGAATCTATGTACTTTGAGCCAGTAAGAGCTAAAATTATATTAAACAAAAGAAAATATATGTTGAATACAAAGAGTATCTAACATCAAACATACCTTATAGAAACATTCTGGGTAGAATCTGAGATTCTGGACAGAGCTTCTGGAAAGCAGGAAAACCTCTGACCTGGCCTTTTTCTGACCAACCATTTCACACCAAAGTTTTGGTACTCAGAGGGCAAACAATGCTTTTCTGTGATGCTGTGTTTAAAATCCATGAATACTAGAATATTGACGATCAAAGGCTTTTTCCTATTTCCTTAAGAAGATTCCACATTGATATTACAAATTAAAGTGCCATGTTGAAATAACTTGTTCAAGATAAAACTTTAAAAAAAAAATAGAATTAGAGTTATAGAGGTTTAGTAACCTTAGATACCTAATACAGGTTCCTCCAGGGGACTGGAATAGAGTTCTTAAGAGATGTCAAGAAACGGGTGCAAAAGGTATAAGAGTTCTTTCCTGTAAGTCATCTTAGAGCCTTTACTATTCTACTACACACTGTATGCTACTTAGAGCAGATCTAGTACATAGTATTTCTAGTTCATTTAACCAGGGACCCTTGAAAGTTCTCCTGAGGCACTTTCTGACAATGATGGTCTACAGAACACATTTGGGAAATGTACAAAAGAAACCTGGGGGTGGGTAGGGGGTTGAATAATTTTATATATATACATACTCAAGGTCATGTAGTTAGCAATAAAACCTAGAATTCAGTCTTGGACCCACTAGGTAGAGTTGTGAATGCTGGTGACTATTTTCTTGGCAAAATACCTTCATCAATTTAGTTTTGTTATAACAGTTCACATGTGACCTATGGCAACATAATATACCTCTTATTTCTGGAGAAACTCATGGTAAAATTGAGACGTCGCCATCCTGTGGCTGAGACCTAAGCTGGGCAGGGGAGATGCAGTGTAATGTTTTTTCCTCCCAGACTGGTGGAGCCTTAGGAGAACTCCAGGAATTAGTGCAATTTGGAAACTGTAATTAACTACATCCCTGATGGAGGTGAAATGGTTCTACTCAAAGTGGTGTCAATTCTATCTATCTTAAAATCAGTAACTGCAAAACATTATTTCTGAAACATAGGAACATTCTGGCTACTTTTGAAAATTTCAAACTCTGTTACTTACCTCAATTTCCAATGTTTACTAATATTTCCCCTACCACAAAGCAAGAAGATTAAAATTTCCCATCTCTGCAACCATTCTGAAATCTTCAGAATTATGTCTGAACCCCACTTAACAATGTTTCATTTTTATTCTTGACAGGTTGTAAACTGGTGAAAGGAACAAATCTTTGGCTGATAATAAAACAGCTCTGATAAGGCAAATATTAGGGGGGTAATGTCTGATTATCAAGAATTAGAGTAACAAGCGAGCAATGAACAAGATTTTTAATACAACAGTTTAAGTATTATACTTTAGAGCTTTCTAGAAACATCACAGTAAGAATCATCTCATTAGGAACCTCAAGAATTGTAGAATGCTTTGTCAAAATATTCGAGGGTAATATTCAAATCAGGAGGGAAGGATGAATGATCAATAAAAAAGATAGCAGCTAATTGGTTGTTTCAGGAAAAAAAAAATATGTCCCTACTCAAACAATATTCCAAAATAACAACCTATCCAGACTGAACCAGGAAGAAACTGAAAATATGAACAGAACAATCACAAGTACCAAAATTGAAAATGTGATTAAAAAACTTTCAGCAAACAAAAGTCCAGGACCTGATGGACACAGGCAAATTCTAACAAACATTCAGAGAAGATTTAACACCTATTCTTCCGAAATTCTCCCAAAAAACAGCAGAGGAAGGAACACTCCCAAGCTCACTCTATGAGGTCACCATCACGCTGATACCAAAACCAGACAAGGATACCACAAAAAAAGAAAATTACAGGCCAATATCACTGATGAACATGGATGTAAAAATCCTCAACAAAATATTAGCAAACTAAATAAAAATACATATTAAAAGGATCATATACCATGATCAAGTGTGATTTATGCCAGGTATACAAGGACTCTTCAATATCCACAAATTAATCAGTGTGATACACCACATCAATGACTAAAAATAAAAATGATATGACCATTCCAATGGATGCAGCAAAAGATTTGACAAAATTCAACACCCATTTCTGATAAAAACTCTCCAGAGGGTAGGCATAGAGGAAACCTACCTCAACAGAATAAAAGCCATATATGATAAACCCCAGCTAACATCATTCTCAATGGTGAAAACCTAACAACATTTCCACTAAGATCAGGAACAAGACAAGGATGTCCACTTTCACCACTACTGTTCAACATAGTTTTGAAAGTCTTAGCCACAGCAATCAGAGAAGAAAAAGAAATAAAAGGAATCCAAATTGAAAAAGAACAAGTAAAACAATCACTGTTTGCAGATGACATGATACTATACCTAGAAAACCCTAAAGACACTAGAGACAAAAGACCTGTACTCTGAAAACTGTAAGACACTGATGAAAGAATTCAAAGACAAAACAAACAGATGGAAAGATATACCAAGCTTGGATTGGAAGAATCAATATTGTCAAAATGACTATACTACCCAAGGCAACTAAAGATTCAGTGTAATCTCTATCAAACTACCAAAAACATTTTTCACAGAACCAGAACAGTATATTTTGAAATTTGTATGGAAACACAAAAGACCCCGAATAATTAAAGCAATATTAAAAAAAAAAAAAAAAAACGGAAATGGAGGAATCAGGCTCCCTGACTTCAGACAATATCACATAGCTACAGTTATCAAAACAATATGGTATGCACACAAAACAGAAATACAGATCAATGCAACAGGATAGAAAGCCAAGAAATAAACCCAAGCACCTATGGTCAATTTATCTATGACAAAGGAGGCAAGAATATAGAGTGGAAGAAAGAGAGTCTCTTCAATAAGTGGTGCTGTGAAAACTGGACAGCTGCATGTAAAAAAATGAAATTAGAACACTCTCTAACACCATACCCAAAAATAAACTCAAAATGATTAAAGACCTAAATATATGGCCAGATACTATAAAACTCCTAGAGGAAAACACAGGCAGAATGCTCTATGACATAAATCAGAGTAACATCTTATTTGATCCACCTCCTCCTAGAACAATGACAATAAAGACAAAAAGGAACCTAATTAAACTCAAAAGATTTTGCACAGCAAAGGAAACCATTAAAAAAACAAAAAGCCAGAGTTCCTGTCATGGCTCAGTGGTTAATGATCTGGCGTTGCCATGAGCTGTGGTGTAGGTCGCAGATGTGGCTCAAATCCCGAGTTGCTGTGGCTATGTTGTAGGCCAGCGGCTACAGCTCGGGTTGGACCCCTAGCCTGGGAACCTTCACATGCCGCAGGTGTCGCCCTAAAAAGCAAAAAAAAAAAAAAAAAAAAAAAAAAAAAGCCAACCCACAGAATGAGAGAAAAATCTTTGCAAATGATAGACAAGGGTCTAATATCCAAAAAAACAAACAACTGCTACAACTCAACAGCAAAAAACAAACAACCCAATCAAAAAATGGGCAGAAGACTTAAATACACATTTCTCCAAAGAAGACATACAGATGGCCAACAGACACATGAAAAGATATTCAACGTCAATAATTATTAGGGAAATGCAACTCAAAACTACATTGAGGTACCACCTCACAGTGGTCAGAATGGTTATCATTAACAAGTCAACAACTAATAAATGCTGGATAAAAAGGTACACTCCTTCACTGTTGGTGGGAATGTAAATTGGTACAACTACTATGGAAAACAGTGCCTCAGAAAAGTAAATACAGAAGTACCATATGATCCAGCCATCCCACTCTTAGGCATATATCCAGACAAAACTATAATTCAAAAAGATACATTCATTGCAGTGCTATTCATAATGCCAAGACATGGAAACAACCTAAAGGTTCATCAACAGATGAATGGGTTAAGAAGATGTACAACGTATATACAATGGAATACTACTCATCCATATAAAAGGACAAACTAATGCCATTTGCAACAACACAGATGAAAATACAGTCTCATACTAAGTGAAGCAAGTCAGAAAGAGACAGACAAATACGATAGGATATCACTTATATGTGGAATCTAAAATATGGCACAGATGATCCTATTTACAAAACAGAAAGAGATCACAGCCAAAGATAGGAGAACTGCGGTTCCCAGGGGGAGTAGGGGAAGGAGTGGCATGGACAGTAAGTTTGGGGTTTTGGGATGCAAAGTGTTACCTTTGGAATGGATGGGCAAAAGGGCCCTATGGTACAGCACAGGGAACTGTGAATGGGTTACTTTGTTGTTCAGCAGAAATTGAGGAAACATTGTAAATAAACAACACTTTAATTTAAAAAAAGGAAAAAAAAGGGGCCCTATGGTACAGCACAGGGAACTGTGAACTGGGTTACTTTGTTGTTCAGCAGAAATTGAGGAAACATTGTAAATAAACAACACTTTAATTTAAAAAAAGGAAAAAAAAAATAAATACACATGAATTTAAAAGCTGAATGTAAAAACAGAAACCATCAACATATCAAACAGTCCAGATAAAATTTAATCTCTGGACAGGTGGGTGGGTGGCTTTATACACATGGCATCAAAACATGTGCAGAGCAAAATCCCATGGTACCAAGGTGTCTCACGCCATCATAGGGTTCCTTCCCGTCCTTAAGGAGACCAGGCCAGATTTCAGGCCATCTTGGCTCTATTCTGCTTAAACAATGGTCCCAACTCTACTATTAGACTAGTGGTTTTCAGGTATCTGTTAAAGTCTTTGTCCACGTGAAATGTTACAAAGAAACTCACTCGGCAGATGAGATAAAAGAAACACTGATTTGGTTCTCCCCATCCAGAGGGGGCTCTGTAGACCTCTTAACACCTTGTAGAACAGTCTAAAAGCTACTGCATTAGAAGCCAACACATTTTCTTTCACAATTCTATTTTTCCATAGCACCTGATGTAAAGCAGCATTGCTGCCTGGCAGACACTAAAGAGATGCTGGCAGATTAACCAGTCAATGAGGCCCCTAGGGAAGTATGTGTTTGTAAACTGTGGCACTGTACACTGATAAAAATATTTTCTGTAAACTTGTCTTAAGAAATTAAGAAACTCTTTTTCTTAATTTCTTTTTCCAGTAAATTTCTAATATAATGAATAGATGATTCTAACGGACAGACTTTTATCACTAAACACATTTTCCTTTTGCTCTGGGTTACTAGGAAACAACTATATATAATAACGTATAATAACAAGCTAAAAAGCAGCAACTCTGACTTTATCTTATGTTTCTATCCTTATTTCTCTCCTTTTACTCTTATTATCCTGCCCTATCAAATATCTCCCGGTAAACTGCCTAAAACTAAGTTTCTGAAACAAGGCAGGGCATAACATCACTAACAAAAAGTTGTAATTTTTTATTAATCCAAACATACACTTACAAGGCACTCTACTGGACAACGATTCTGAAATTTCAAACGTTGAAATATTTTAGAGACTTAAGGAATTCCAGAACACGTGTCATTATTATCATTCTGCCTGTAATTATATTCAAATATAATGAAAAATAGAAAATGCATTCTTCAAGTTACAGAGTTAGTTTGCTCTGAGTAGAAAGGTTACAGATATGTGATTAAGAAAAAAAATCACTCTGATATTTTTAGGAGTGGCGGCTGACTAATCTTTCTAATCCCCCGCCCCACGCCCCGCCTTATCTATAACCCTTATATAGGTCAACAAAGCTTAATAAAGTATTAATAGAGAAAAAGATTTTGAATCAGTTTCTAAAATCAAGAACACTTTCATGAAAATTTGAACACGGGTTTGTTTTTATGAGATCTTGATATTTTGAGATAACATTCCAGACATTTCTAAATTATAACAAATGGAGTGGGTCTCTGTCCCTTCAAAACACACTCTCTGGGCCTTATGAAAGGAAAATGCTAACATGAAGAAGAAATCCTGCAATTAACACGGAGAAGAAAGGATTCTTTATACTGAATGATAAGTAACTGGGGCTTAAATATCAGAATATCAAAACTGTTAAATAGAAGCAATGATTATCTGTGCTGCATCAGGATTTTTCTTGACATACTTTCAGTGCTTTTAAAATAATACGAGTACATATATATGTATATATACAAATATATACAACTAACACTTACCATTTGAACATTTTTAGGTGTATAATTCAGTGGCATTGAGCACACTCACAACGCTGTGCAGTCATCACTACCATCGGTTAGCAGAACTTCTTCAAACACCCCATTAAAAAATAACCCCCCATTATAACCTTCCCTCAGCCTCGAGTAACCTCTATTCTACTTTCTGTCTCCAAGAGTTTTGCTTCTTCTAGGTTCCTTATATAAGGAAAATCATACTTTATTTCTTCTTTAAATGCTTTGTAGAGGAGGGTTCTTATATTCGCTAACTTTGCCTTCTTTTTGAAATTGAAAGTGTTCTATTCACTTCACTTAAAACTTTTTTTTTTTTTTTTTGGTCTTTCTAGGGCCATACCCACGTATGGAGTTTCCCAGGTAGGGGTCCAATGAGAAGTGCAGCTGCCGACCTAGGCCACAGCCACAGCCACAGCAATGCGGGATCCAAGCTGCATCTGTGACCTACACCACAGCTCACCGCAACATCGAATCCTTAACCCACTGAGCGAGGCCAGGGATTGAACCTGCGTCTGTATGGATGCTAGTCAGATTCGTCTCTGCTGAGCCATGACAGGAACTCCACTTTGCTAAAAACTTTGCAGAATTCTATCCAGTATGAGTGTCTTAGCTTTTTTGTTTTTGTTTTTTTTGCATATTATATAAATTTTACAAAGAGAAAATAATCCCCTGAATAGCAAAGTATTCTAAAATTTTAAGAAGGATGACGTAAGGAAGAAAAAAAAGTCTAAGAAGAGAAAATGCTGCAAAAGAATATCAAATAGTAGAATATGTATAGATCCAGCATGGTATTTAAATGATAAAAAATGTGACATAGTTGATCTACGTCACATTTAATTAAACATAAACATTAACCCAGAAGTGGAGTGAAATCACAAATAATTTACCACTATATGTGTGCATTTTTTTAAAGGTCTAGTAGGCCATATAACTCAACAACAATGATTTCCAGGTAGCAGAATTTCAGATGATTTTTAAATTTTTCCTTTTTGACCTTTCTATAGTTTTAAAATTTCACAATGAACAAGCTTTACAGTATATTTAGAAAAACAAATGCTGCTTTTAAGAATCACAAATAATAAATTTAAGAAGACTTTATACTCTATTGTATCACTTTATACTCTATTGTATCACAAGGCAAAATGATGGTAATTACCAAGACAAATAACCAGCTTTCTTCTGCCAATATCAAAAATAGTTTATTAGCAGCAATGGAATTATTATTATAATAGACAAAAAAAAGTTTCTTTCTCTAAGTTGCAATCGGATCTCACTACAGTATTTAAAGCCAATTTATAACAGCTATAACAGTGGACTGCAAATATATGACCGAGCAAAAAAAACCCATTATAGCAACCTTTCACTGTCAATGGAAACATTCCTGAGAATCAAAGCAGCAATCCAGGAAAATGCCAAACTTGTACTGGCTCACATGAAGCCACGTTTACTAGAACCATCTACAAAGCACATGCAGGCTATACATGAAGGACACAGGTGTTTTCCTATCAAAGGACATCCACAGGGTTCTGATGAAGCAAGTCATTTCCCAACACACTTACTAGTCTACTCTGTGGGATGGTCCCAAGAATTTCAGAAGAAAATAGTGAACAAGGCAAATACTCTTTCATATCTATATTTAAATCTATCCATGAAAAACCACAAATAAGGGGAGCTCCCGTCGTGGCACAGTGGTTAACGAATCTGACTAGGAACCATGAAGTTTTGGGTTCGATCCCTGGCCTTGCTCAGTGGGTTAAGGATCTGGTGTTACCATGAGCTGTGGTGTAGGTCACAGATGTGGCTCGGATCTGGTGTTGCTGTGGCTCTGGCGTAGGCCAGCGGCTACAGCTCCGATTCAACCCCTAGCCTGGGAACCTCCATATGCCGCGGGTGCGACCCTAGAAAAGGCAAAAAAAAAAAAAAAAAAAAAAACCCCAAAACAAACCCACCACAAATAAGGCCATCAAAGCAAGGATATGGTTAATCAGTCATGAGGGAAAAGACTAAGCAGATTAATTAATAAGATCAACAGAGGGGAACTTGACACAACTTCACAATTTGAGCTTGAGCACATCACAATCTGTTTCTGTTTTTCCTTCTGTATAATGTCAAGTGTTTTGAAATCGAACAATGGCTCCTAAATCTGGATATTTTTCTGAGTCACTTGCAGAGGTTTTTAACTACAGAGTCCAAGTCTCCTTCATCATACCGATCACAACCAGATCTCCAGAGGATCTACATTCAGGGGACCTGCCTGGAATCTGCACTTCAAACTAAACCAAACCAAACCCCCAGGTGACTCTGAAGCATTAAATTCATACAACCACTTCCCATCAAAAAGATGAAGCGAGATATCTCTTATTTGGCAGACACAGTTTACAGGAGCTAAATAAATCAGTGGGACACTTATAAGGCAACATTTCTGATGCCAATAAAATTTTCAACAACCCATTTAGTAAAATGTCACTTATATGTGGTTTTTAGTGCTGGTATTTACTACCAAGTAGAAGACATGTACTGATTCAAGACGTTTTCTTTCTGCCCAAGAGGGATACATATATATATATATTTTAATAGTGTACAAATACTCCACAGCAGGTAATCAATATTTGCTGACTTAAACTAAATCGGAAAATTAAACCAGTTATCTCTACATAGCCAAAAGCAAAAATTAAATAATTTTAATTTAAGCTTTCGAAGATCTACTACCTTCCAATTCTCTCTCAAAATAAACACACTGGTGCCATTCTGGGTACACAGCATTCCTGAAGCTGGGGGCCACACAAAAGAGTTATGTAGGGAGTGTGGCAGGAAAATTATTAACTAAGGGCTACTTAATGTAAATACTCCTTTCTACCAACATTTAATTGACATAAATAGAAATGAATCATGCTATGAGAAGCCAATTGTTTTTTAAACTAGACTTAATAATTCACAGCTTTTCGAAAATTTAATTACTGAGTCTAAAAAGTTGAATGAGGTTTAAGTTTGCATTTATCAGGATAATAAAAAACAGATTTTAATTCAGTTATGCACTAAATATGTGTCTAGAAATATTTCACTGATAAGTACATATACCACAATACTCTGATATAAATATACCAATTAGAGCCAAATGTATGTTTGCCAAAATTCTACTTTTAAGAAAATATTTCTTATTCAGAGAAAGGTTTGTACAAGATTATAACATTCAGAAAAAGATTCCCAACACCTCCTCTTTATAGCTTTTCACTTATTTTTTCTTCTTATAGCACAGCACATAGCACATAGTAGGCCTCAATGAACATTTATAGAAAACATGAATTTAAACCTAGTGTGGTAAATGTCAATTACTAATGCAATAACAACCAATTTAAAGATACAGTTCTTTTTTTTAGCGCCCCCCCCCCCTTTTTTTGTCTTTTCTAGGGCCGCTCCTGCGGCACATGAAGGTTCCCAGGCTAGGGGTCGAATCGGAGCTGTAGCTGCCAGCCTACACTACAGCCACAGCAATGCGGGATCCGAGCTGCGTCTGTGACCTACACCACTGCTCACGACAACACCAGATCCTTTACCCACTGAGCAAGGCCAGGGATCGAACCTGCAACCTACTGGTTCCTAGTCGGATTCGTTACCCACTGAGCCACGATGGGAACTCCTAAAGATACAGTTCTGAAGCCAAGTTTTACGTACACATCTGCTACATTTTAGTGTTGTTTCCACTGAGTACAAAAAGGATCTGAAGTGATCTGGAATAACATATTTATAACAGAAGAACTACAGCAAATATGAAATTAAGATTAAAAGCCATACAGTAGATTCTCATATTTGAGGTAGCAAACTTAGCATGCACCTTTAAAATGCTAATTTTGGGGTGTTACATTGGAGATACCAATATAATAGGTCTATGATAAGCCTTAGAAAGTAGCATTCTCTGGAGTTCCCACTGTGGCCAGTGGAAACAGATCTGACTAGCATCCATGAATGCAGGTTTGATCCCCGGCCTCGCTAAGTGGGTTAAAGATCTGCTGTAGCTGTGAACTGTGGTGTAGGTTGCAGACTTGGCTCAGATCCCGCATTGCTGTGGCTGTGGCACAGGACAGTGGCTACAGCTCCAATTCGACACGTAGCCTGGAGAACCTCTATATGCTGGGGTGCGGCCCTAAAAAGACAAAAAAAAAAAAAAAAAAAAATTAACAAGTATCTCTGATTCTGATGCAGCTCTCTTAAGAATCATGCTAGAGAAATATTCCCATGTAAGAACGGAAGGGGAAAATTAAACCAAATTTGTTTCTACACTTGAGCCCTGAATTTAGCTCCTGCCTTCTTGGCAGTCAAGACAAAAAGGAATTAAAGAGGAAGCAGCCATTGGCTGATAACAGGAGGCCTGGCAGTTTGTCAGAGAAGGCCAATAAATCGCTTCAAATCCCTCTGTAAACAGGCACAGCATGCACATGGAAAGAAAATTCCTTAGCATTAATAAAAAGTGATTTATCAGATGGTACTTCATGTAAACGATATTAAGTAATAGAAATAGAAATGTCCTTATGAGCAGTTTTAGAGAATACACAGAAATATCATCAAATGGGTATTTCTTATTCTGATAATTTTAAAGCAGAGGGACAAACTTTTATGTACTGCTGGTGGGATACCAAACTGGTCCAGCCTCCTTGAAGAACAAGAAAGATCCTCATTTCTTAACACTTTTTTTTTTTTTTTTTTGCCTTTTCTAGGGCCACACCTGCAGCACATGGAGGTTCCCAGGCTGGGGGTCTAATTGGGGCTGTAGCCACTAGCCTACACGCCAGCCACAGCAACATAGGATCCGAGCCACGTCTGTGACCTACACCACAGCTCATGGCAACGCTGGATCCTTAACCCACTGAGCAAGGCCAGGGATCAAACCCGCAACCTCGTGGCTCCTAGTTGGACTCGTTAACCACTGAGCCACGACGGGAACTCCTCATTCCTTAACACTTTAGTGTCCCTCTCACAGATAAAGCCCACATTCAGAAAACTCACTCATGTGTACTACATGTATGTAAGACCAGTATCAGTACTGCTGATATTTGCAACCAACTTGAGTGATGCTAGATATTAATCAAGGAAAATGGATAAACCATGGTATATGCATACAATGGACAATCATAATTAAAGAAAAATGAATGAACTAGAGTTATAGTCATCCATATAGATAAATTTCATAGAAATAACATGAAGGTGAGAAAGGCACTTGCAAAATAAAGGTTCAAAAACATACGAAATGTAAAGGTTAAAAGTATACCAAATAATTTTATGCATTGTTTCAAAACATACCTATGTAGAAAAAATATAGAGAAATTCATGGGATAAAAACCAGAGTCAAAAAGAGCAGTTACTCTGGATGGGGTGGCAAGGAACAGGATCAGGGGAGGATTATGGGTCAGATGTATTGGCAATGCTTTAATTCTTTAGTAGGGCGGAAACTACATGGAGGACTATTACATATCTGGATTATTTCATAAATAAATGAAAAATTCGAGGGCAGAAATATTAAAGCATATCCTAGTAAAGATCCTAGGAATGTAACTGAATGTGGTCCACAGAGACTCCTTTCCAAGAATATCAGGAAGAGAAAGCAAGGATGGGAACAGACAGGGAATAGGGTCCTTATCCTAGAGCAGAGCATCCCAGATGGAGCTCGCTGAGTTTGGGGGATCTCTGCAGAGCAGACATACCACAGCCAGTAAAAAATGTGAGAGTAATCTGTGTGAACTGATAGGATTAGGAAATAAAAGCAAGCCACACAATACTAATGCTTCATACAATACCATTTTAAAAAGAGAAGATTTATGCATACTTGTAAATTTGTGGAAAGTTATATAAAGAACTATAAATAGATGCTGACCTGAGGAGAAGGTAAACATATCACTTAATACCCTACTGCACTGTTAATAGTTGTCATAATAAACTATTACTTTTATAAAATTAAACAATGGAACTTCCCAGCAAGGGCCTGGAAAAATGCTTCTCAATCTCCGCCACACTTCAAAACCATCTAGACACATGTAAAATTCAACTTCCAGACCCACCCCCCCACCAGACCAACTCAGAACTTCTGAGGATACGGTCTAGGTATCAATACATTTTTAAAAGCTCCTTTAAAAAATTCCCACGTACGGAGTTCCCATTGTGGCACAGTGGAAACGAATCCAACCAGTAACCATGAGGTTGTAGGTTCAACCCCTGGCCTCGCTCAGGGGGGTTAAAGACCCAGCGTTGCCTGTGAGCTGTGGTGTAGGTCCCAGACGTGGCTCGGATCCAGTGTTGCTGTGGCTGTGGCACAGGCTGCACCTGTAGCTCCAATTTGACCCCTAACCTGGGAAACTCCACATGTCCCGAGTGCAGCCCTAAAAAGACAAAAAAAAAAAAAACCCAAAAACAAACAAACAAACAAAAAAATTCTGATGTACATGGAGGGTTAAAAAACATTGTCTTAAATGTTAGATGTGCAAATAGCAATGTTTCTCTTCTGAAAATTAAAGACGCCAGTTTTGTACACTGATCTGACAGAAAGACATCAATTTCTTTTTTTTTTTTTTTTTGTCTTTTTTTTGCCATTTCTTGGGCTGCTCCCGTGGCATATGGAGGTTCCCAGACTAGGGGTCGAATTGGAGCTGTAGCTGCCAGCCTACACCAGAGCCACAGCAACGCGGGATCCAAGCCACGTCTGCGACCTACACCACAGCTCATGGCAACACCAGATCCTTAACCCACTGAGCAAGGCCAGGGATTGAACCCTCAACCTCATGGTTCCTAGTCAGATTCGTTAACCACTGAGCCACGACGGGAACTCCAAGACATCAATTTCTGTAACAGGAGGAAACAGGGCTACTTAGAGACTAGGGTTAGACTTTGGAGAAGTAAGGTGTGATATGCTGCAATACGTGGGCAGTTTCAAGCTTAGATCCCTAAATTCCATGTTAGGGAAAAGAAGTTTGCCCCGGGGAAAAATTATTCCCACACAATAACCATATAAACATTTCACCAGACTCCTATGAAACGTCTCATTTTGACTGATACCATCCTTAATTATTTTGGTGTGTGTGTATCCTTTTTGTTACATGTTTATTTCAGAATATTTAAAAAATACATTTAAAAAATATTCAGATGCCAAAGAAAAGAGAAGTCACCATAATCCCATATCCGTCATGGTATTTTAGAATACAGCCTTCTATCTAGTTTTCTCTGCATATATTTACATATATAATTTCTCATACAAAAGTGGAATCATACTGAATGCCAGGCTTTGTAACCAGCTCTTTTTCACACATTGTAACAAGAATACTCTTTTATGTAATACTGCCTCTGGAGGGGCCAACCAGGACCAGGGATATGTCAAATGTATCCCCAGGTAGCCGAATAAACTCCTATTGGAAGGAGGTAACTCAGAATCAATACTACTGCACTGCAACAATGAATCTGGAGCTGGTCAGGTTTAAAGCTCAGTTGTTATCTGCTTCCCAACAAGAGGAATGACACCATCATCCTTCCATTCTGTGTGGGTGGTGCCTGTGGGTTCCTGGATTCTTACCTTTTTTATACCCCAAATGTCCCAAGGAGGTTAAGTGCCGGGCGGATACATTTGGTTAACTTCTTTCAAGAATAAAAACAAAGCTCAGCAATTCGAAGTGATTTCATATCCTTTAAAAACTATTCTCAAAACCTGTGAAGATGGTATTACCAACCTTTTCGTTTCATAGATGTGAAATCTGAGGCTAAGTTGAGAAAAGGGGTACAATACTAAGATATACATGAGGACAGACTTTTTTAATCCAAAATGCTAATGATACAGACTCTAGAAGAAGGAACAAAATTCAAATTTATGAGTACCTGTTATACACTAGGGACTTCATATATTTAATTTTATTTAAGTCCCACACTAACCTATGACTTAAGCAACAATATCTTCATTTTGTCAGTGAAAAATCCAAGACACTGAGAAATCAAGTAATTTGACAAAGGTCATATAGCTGTTAAGTGGCAAATGTGGGATCTGTACCCAACTATAACGTGTCTGGTTTGGTTTCGTTTTTTATAAATACCATAATACCCTATTTCTTGCAAGCCCCTGGGTGAATGAAATAACTAATACATGGTCAGGAAAATGGTGACCTTGTATTAAAACCTGAGTTTTCTGGCTCTAAAGCTGTCCATCCTTTCCCACACATAACCTATCCAACTCACGTTTTAGAGGCCCCTAATATTTATTAGCAAGAGATAAGAGAATCCTATTGACCCATCTATAACTGTGCAAATTCTGAGATTTTACCCTATTTCCACCAGGTTAACCCAATAGGGTTTCATGAAGGTTGGCAAAAGACACAAAACTGAGTCAGAGACCAAGGATTTATTACTCATGTTCGCTTGCATGAGCTGTCAAGCTCCATGGGGCCGAGGCAATGGGCTCAAAGGGCTCACCATGGATGCTGTGCATGCAGTGGGCTGCATTACAAGGCAGGGACACTGAGCCCGAGGATTCGCTACTTGTGTAACAAACAGAAGCAAGCTTCGTTTCTCAGGGGAGAAGTTATCTCTTCCCTCAAGACTGCCTGCTGCAAGGCCAACCCTGACAAGTGCCCAAGCAGGGTGCAACTGGGACTTTCTTGGCCTGCTCATTAGGGACATGCAGGGACATTTAGGGCCTAAGGAAGACTGCTGATGCCAACATGACCTTAAGGTCCATAAGACAATAACATTTTATATGGTCAAACCCAAGAGAATGTCCCGTATTTCAGGGCTTATATTTCTAGAACTTAGTTATTTCTTTAACTGACTCAAACGATTCTTTGCTAATTAACTAATGTTTTAAAGTTGTGATCAATCTTGTAGTATAAAGGATCAGTATCTCTCTGTGTTTCAGATAGATCTAGAGATCCCACTAGATTTATTTATTTTTTAAACTTACTTTCTATTAGGGTATATTTGATTTACACTGTTGAGTCTATTTCTGCTGTATAGCACAGTGACCCAGTCATACATATATATACCTATTCTTTTTCTCATATTATCTTCCATTATGGTCTATCCCAAGAGGCTAGATATAGTTCCCTGTGCTGTACAGTAGACCTCACTGCTTATCCATTCTAAATGTAATATTTGTGTTTTAGACAGTTCTAGAGATCCAAAGAGATTTAGGTTTGATTGGTTTGCCCAGAATTCACAGCTTGTATTACAAACTTTTTTTTTTTTTTTTTTTTTTTTTTTTGCTTTTCAGGGCCGAACCCAAGGCATATGGAAGTTCCTAAGCTAGGGGTTGAATCAGAACTGTAGCTGCTGGCATACACCACAACCTTAGCAATGCCAGATCTGAGTTGGGTCTGGGACCTACACCACAGCTCATGGCAACACCGGTTACTTAATCCCCTAAGTGAGGCCAGGGATCAAACCTGCATCCTCATGGATACTAGTCAGATTGGTTTCTGCTGAGCCATGACAGGAACTCCCTACACACTTTTATCTAATGTCTGATTATCTCTCTTTTGGTGGGATTAACAGCCATTTCTAACTACTGTCTATAATTACATTAGGGATTGCAAAAAAAAAAAAACAAAAAACAAAACAGAGAGAGGGCTTGATAATCTAATTCTATCATTCCTTTTTTGTTGGTTTAAACAATTCTATAAAAAGGAAATTCCTCTTATCACCTATTTGGAAAGGCATGGTAACTGCTTGATTCTTCCCTTTTAATTTTCATTCTTTAAAATGACTAATGATTTTTTAAGTATCATTGAAATTTCATTCTAATATCCTCCAAGGTGATCAGAGCAATTGTTCCAGAATCATAAATTCATGGACATAACATATCCCACTGGATATCCTTAAACACGTTCAAGGTTGCCACTTCAAAACAAAACAGGAGTTCCTGCTGTGGTGTAGTGGAATCTGACCATAGCCGCTTGATCCCTGGCCTGGTGCAGTGGGTTAAAAAATCCAGCACTGCTGCAGCTGTGGTGTAGATTGCACTATTCACTCCATTTCCTAACCTCTCACCTACTTATTAACCCTCTTTAATTGGAGTGTGGCCCCACCACTCCACCATAACAGCTCTTGTGAAGGTCACTAGTCTCATCTGTTTTTCTTTTTTCTTTTTTTTGTCTTTTTGCTATTTCTTTGGGCCGCTCCTGCGGCATATGGAGGTTCCCAGGCTAGGGGTCGAATCGGAGCTGTGGCCACCGGCCTATGCCAGAGCCATAGCAACGCTGGATCCGAGTCTCGTCTGCAACCTACACCACAGCTCACGGCAACGCCAGATCGTTAACCCACTGAGCAAGGGCAGGGATCGAACCCGCAACCTCATGGTTCCTATTCGGATTCGTTAACCACTGCGCCACGACGGGAACTCCTCATCTGTTTTTCTGAGTCCAAGGTGGACTTGTTAGGCTTCAGCTCACATGACCTTTCAATGCCATGGACCACTTCCTTCCTCCTTGAATCACTCTTCTTGCTTCCACGACACTGTGATGTCCTGTTTTCATTTGCACCTCTCTGGCTACTCCTTCTCTGTGCGTTCTTCAAGCTTATCTTTTTACTCAGCCATGACATGTTGGCAGCTCTAAGGTTCAATCCCTCAATCTCAGAACATTATCTTCTTCACTAAACCCTCTGCCAATACAATCCTATCAACACCCAGGACTTCACTTACCACTTACACGAAGATTCTCACAACAAACTTATATTGCTACCCTTCATCTCTCTGTCTGAACTCAAATATTATATCCAGCTGCCTACATGACAGCCCCCCTTGAAGATCTCAGAGTATTTCCACCTACTACATACCAAAATAAAGTCAGATCCATGAAAATAAAAAAAATTAACCTCTCTCTGTAACTAAATACCAGCATTCTCCCCCTAGGTGCATAAACCACTGTCATCTCCAAAAAGTCCATTTATCTCAGCCTCATACTTCATCGGTCACCGTCTTGTTATTTCCTGAATACTTTTTAAATACAACATCTTTCCACTTAGACTACCACTACAAACCCAGTCCAAACTACTGTTGCCCCTCACCAAGGCCAGTGCAAGAGCCTACTGACAAGACTATTCTGATCAACTGTGTGCTTTCTCCAAACATTTTCTGCATTGCAGCCAATGCAGATAGGATCAGGCCAAGCAATGCTTAAAACCCTGCAATGGTTTCCCATGGCTCTTATATAAACTCCTCACATGCTCTATATCCTCACCTATTTTCTTCAGCTTCATCTACAATCTTGTTCCCCTAGGGGACCACCCATAGGTCTGCTGTCTCACTATTTTGTTTGTTTCTTTGTTTTACTATGAAAGAACATTTGCATGTTCTTGGTCTGAAATGCTCTTCTTTCTTTTGATTAGTTAACTTATTAGATACCCATCACTTGCTAAAGGAAGGTTTCCCCTGACCTTCCTGACCAGATCAAATTCCGGTTTCTCAGCTTCTCATACACTTGTCATAGCTGCAATTTTACATTTCTTTATACAATATTTTGGTCAATGCTGATCTTCTCCATCGGGTAAACTTCGTGGTAACAGCAACTATGGTTGTTGTGTATTCCAAGGGCTTGTCATATGTTAGATGCCAAGTTAGTTTATTTACATTAGATGAATGAACAAATGAAAACAAATATCCAAATTTTTTGAAATTCATGTGCTTTATCCTTTTTCAGAAGGCTTATATTTACTCTAATTGAATGAACTTTGTACAGTTTTTTATATACATAGAAGACTGTCTATATATTGGTAAGAATGTTACTAACATTATAAATATCTTAGTGTCATAAAGGTTAGCTCTCATTATCACTGAATTCATTCATTGTGACAGAAACTATTTTCTAGTTACTTCTGAATCCATTCCCTAACACCTTATCCCTTGCCTAACTCTATTATTAAAGCTGGATAAAACTGAATTCATACTTTCTGTTTCCTTTGTAATTATGACCATGAGACAGGGTTCTGGTTAGCAAAATGTAGGTCAAAGTTTTCTGAGAAATTTCTGAAAAGGTACTTATGTCCAAAAAAACAAAACAAAACAAAAAATAAAAAAAAAGGGGGGAAGGTTTTTCATTCCTCCCTTTCTCCTCATGTGAATATCAATGTGATGTCTGGAATAACAGCAACCATCTTGCAACTAAGAAGGGAAGACAACAAAACTGCAGAGCCACTAACACATCAGAAGTGGCCATCTACCTCAAGCTTTCCTATTACATAAGAAAAGTAAACCTTTATTTTCTTTTCCATTATTGCATCTAAAAGCATTCCTAACTGATATTCTACTAACAAGAGTTTCTTCCAGAATCACTTTACATTACCTAAGATATTTTTTCTTTCTTTTTATTTTTCTCATTTTATCTTTTTTTTCTTCATGAAATTTCTCTGTCACACTCCCTAATAATGTAACCAAACTATCTGGTATGTTTCTCTTATGAAACAGAAAATTGATTATAATTTTAAAAAATTAAGATTTTTAAAATGTCTTATAATAATTTAATTTACAAATATATGCAGGTCAAAATAACATCTGTTTAGTGATATACAAACAAAATTTAGGTAGCTTTGCTTGTTCACTCTCTGATTAAAAACCAAGCTTTTGTAGCAACATGGATGAAACTGGAGATTCTCATACTAAGTGAAGTAAGTCACAAAGAGAAAGCCAAATCCCATAAGATATCACTTATATGTGGAATCTAAAATATGGCACAAATGAACCTATCTACAGAATAGAAACAGACTCATGGACATAGAGAATAGACTTGTGGTTGCCAAGGGGGAGGGGCAAGGGAATGGGATGGACTGGGAGTTTGGGGTTAGTAGATGCAAACTATTACATTTAGAATGGATGAGCAAATGAGGTACTGCTGTGTAGCACAGGAACTACATCCAGTCTCTTGTGATGGAACATGATGGAGGACAACGAGAGAAAAAGAATGTATATACATGTATAACTGGGTCACTGTGCTCTACAGCAGAAATTGATAGAACATTGCAAATCGACTATAATAAAAAAAAAAAAGAAAAAAAAAACAAGCTTTAAGGTCTTTAAGGTCTACTTAAGAACATTAACATTAGCATGTGATATATTCTGATGTATCTGAGAGTCAAATATCAAATAAGCTGGGAAATAAATCAGACACTCTACATATATACTTTGACTATACACTACAGGCTATATTTATTGTTTCTAAAAATGAAAGTGTAAAAAGTATAAATATTTCAAGAACTAATAAATCTGAATAAACAGATTAAATGATAACTTCTAGTTGGCGATACCAGGATATTTCACCTGCATTCCGAACATGGCATGCAACTTAGGTTTATATGTTGCCGGTAAGACCTAGCCAGCCACACGCTATGTCCTTAGAGCAAATAAGGATATAAATGAAGAGTTCCCATTGTGGTTCAGCGGGTTAAGAAAGCCAGTGATGTCTATGTGAGGATGTAGGTTTGATCCCTGGCCTTGCTCAGTGGATTAAGGATCCGGCATTGCCACAAGCTGCAGTGTGGGTCACAGATGTGGCTCGGATCCAGTGTTGCCGCGGCTCTGATTTGACCTCTCACCTGGGAATTTGCATATGCCACAGGTGAAGCTGTAAAAAGAAGAAGGATTTTAAAAAAGAATATAAATGAAATTATCTTGGGCCAGTGCTTTTTCCTATTAGTTCCCACCTATAACACAAAGAGAGTAGACTAATTTGCAGACTGCTCTACAGAGCCTAGAAGGCCAAGTCTCCAAGCCTTCTACTTCTGACTAAGACAGAGCAGATCTGCTTTTATCTGTTTAATTTTGGCCTTCTACAGTTGATTTACCTTAAAGAAAATGCTCAATAACTAAAAATAACTTGAAGACTGTTGGACAAAATGATCTCTTAGATCTCTTCTGGGTTTGTTTGTTTATTTTGCTTTTTAGGGCCACACCTGCGGCATATGGAGGTTCCTAGGCTAAGGGTTGAATCAGAACTGTAGCTGCTGGCCTACACTACAGCCACAGCAACACAGGATCTGAGCTTTGTCTGTGACCTACACCACAGCTCATGGCAACGCCGGATCCTTAACCCTCTGAGTGAGGCCAGAGATCGAACCTGCATCCTCAGGTATACTAGTCAGATTAGTTAAGTGCTGAGCCAGGATGGGAACTCCTCTTTTGGCATTAATATTCACGACGAAATGATTTCTTTTATGCTCCTACATTCTAATTATTTAATAACAAATCTGTCCATCCAAATAGGTACATAAGGAGTTCTGGTGGCCTGGTGGTGAAGGACTCAATGCTGTCACTGCTATGGCTCAGGTTATTGCTGTGGCAAGGGTTTGATCCCTGGCCCAGGAACTTCCACATGCCATAGGCATAAGAAAAAGAAAAAAGAAAAAAGAAAAGAAAAGAAAAGAAAAAGAAATAAATATGTACAAAAAAGAAAATTCATGTGACAATATGGGCTTGATTGCCTGAAATGTATTCAAAAACAACTAATGTTTTTACCTTGTGAAAATGCCATCCACAATTCCAATTGTTGCTTCCTCTGCAGGAACATAGGAGCCAATCTGAGCCATGATAGTAATCAATGCAACTTGTTTTATGTAGGAGCTCTTTCCACCCATGTTTGGTCCAGTAATTATCATTACTCTCTCTGAGTCCCCCTAGAAAATTAAAAAACAATTTTACTTATTATAGAGTATTCCAGAGGGGCTTCTACACAACAGCTACTATTTATTCCATAACTGTGGAATGCATTAGGCAAAAAGATTAAGTTACGGTATTGAAATACGTCACCATTAAGTACCAAAAAGAGAACGAGGACCCCTTTGTCTTCTACTTGAATTGTGGTCTTACAGAACAGTGAAATCTTAGCAGCACATATGGTTGTTTCTCAACATAAAAAAGGAAATAACAAGAAATAATCTAAACAAGACAACTACTATGGCTTTCTCTTTAGATAATCATTAATCTGCCAATGTGTGTTTTTCATCTTATTTATATTTAAAAATCTATCAATTTCCATTTGTCCACTCTAAAATTACCAGGTGTTATATATCTAATTGTGGAAGGCCCTAACCTGGGTTGGCAGCCCATGAATATTTTCAGTTATAAATGGATAACTACTAATGAGACTGATGATACCAAATTGGAAACATCAGTTTTATCAACATTTAATTATTCTCTGACATTTTGCCAGAGTAAGTGAAAAAGCCAGAAAAGCTGCAGCACTTGCAATTTTTAGAACTTCCTTGTATTAGCCCAATTCTAGTACTTGCCATAGTAGACTCATCCTAAGAGAATCTGTCCAAGTGCAGCTCTCTGCAGAAGAATTAGCCTAAGGCATCCACTTGCTGAGCTATTTGAACCCACCACCTTTGGCAATGCCCACCTGGTCAAGAGTAGCTGTCCATGACTGACCAACAACCTAAGAGGTGGCCTCACATAAAGATCTCTGAAACTAGGCCCATCAAATCATCTCTTGGGAGTTGAAAGTGAGAACCATGGAGAGGTTCAATAAGGTTGAAAAGAAACATGGAACGAAGCTACACAACACTGGGGACCATGAGTAAGAAGTTAAGAGTAAGCAAAAGGTACAATAAGAGTAAAAAAGGTAATTAGCAATAAAAGGAAAGAAAAAATAGAGAAGGTCCAAGAGGTGTTGTTTCATGCAAACAACGGGGGTTTCAAAGTAAAATCTTACTACTGAGGAGATTAAAAGAAAACCAGTTTCATCTCTAAAGATGCCTCGTATCCAAATTAATCATACATTTCCAGTCTTCCTAAAGCCAATGTATTCTAGAGATCTTCCCGTATGATTCCTTTCTCTTAGGATTACATGTAGCTTTTTAGTGAGTTTTATGAATCTCCATTACTTGAAGGAACTTCAGTGACTCACTGTATTTTGGAACAGAAAGACCCTAAGCAGAGTAAGAGCACAGGAAACACACATGGTACAAGCAGAATGATAAAACTTAGGATTAAAATTTAAAAATTCTCCTACAGATGTTAAAAAATAGTTACAGTCTTATAAGTAAAGATTTCACATAACAAAATATTTTGAAAATTCAAATTAAATGGACAGATTTCTTTTATAAAACTGACAAAAATGATACAAGAAATACAAGGTCTGAATAATCCTACAGGTATTAAAGAAATTAAACCTGTAATTAAAAGCCTTTCCACAAGAAAAACTCCAAATCCAGGTAACTTCCCCAGTGAATTCCTGCAAAAATGAAATAGAGAAACAACACCATCTTACAAAAACTCTTCTAGAGAACGGAACAAGAAGGAACCTTTCCCAAATCATTTCAGAAAGCCAACATAATTTTGACACCAAAACACAACAAGAGTATTAATAGAAAGAAAACTTAATGCCAATTTCATTCATAAGTACATACGCAAAACTCTTTAATAAAACATTAATAAGATAATCTAAAATACAGAAACCATTTAGAAGTTTTGAGGAATACAAAGTTGGTTTAATATTCAAAAGTCAACAAATGTAATTCACCACATTAACAGGATAAAAAAGAGAAATCATATGAAACTCTCCAATGACACAGAGAGAGAAAAGCATTTGAGAAAAATAATATCTGTTCATTTTTTAAATATCCAGGGAAAGGAGATAAAAACTATAAAGAGTGGAAAGAAAATAATGAAACTGTCATTATATCTCTATGTCATGACTGTGTTCCCAGAAAATCTAAAGTAATTTATGAAAATTATTAGAACCGATAAACGAACTGAGTAAGAGCTTAGGGTGTAAGGTCAGTATTCAAATGCAAACTTTATTTTCAGCAAATACTTGAAAAAATTTTAATTTAATGACGTAATTTACCATAGGGTCAAAAGAAATCAAATACCTAGGAATAAACCTATAAAATGAACAAGGCCTCTGCAGAGAAAACTACAAAACACTACTGAAAGAAATTAAAGGTCTAATTAAATTAAGGAATGTACCATGTTCATGTACAAGAAGGCTCAATATCATAATGCTACAAAAATTAAACTAGTGGGACAGACGGACCAGAGAAAGAGAGTCCAGAAACAGACTGAAATATACACAGTTTCTTGATTTAATGACAAAAGGGACACTGTAACACAGTGGACAAAGGATGTTCTTTTCAATTAACTGGTGCTGAGTTAAAAGGACATCCTTATAGTAAAACAAAAAAATCTTCGTTTCCTAACTTACATCCTAAACAAAAATCAATTTCAGTTAGATTATAGGATTGAAAGACAGGGAAAAACTATGAGGTTATTAGGTAATGTATGACCTTGGGACGAAGATTTCTTAAGCAGATCATAAATCACAATTACCCATAAAGAAAAATGTTGAAAATTGGAGTACATTAAAATTAGGAACTTCTATTCATCAATCTTATCCTGAAGGTCCCAGGCAGCATACCATGATACTATAGAAACAAAAGGTATTGTCACAGGCTAAAAAGAACAGAACACAATTGTCATATTTATCATAACTGTCATATGGTGGTCTACAAAAATAACCAAGAAGAATTTCTAGACAAATCACTATAATTAATGAGAGAGTCTAACAAGGTAGTCAGATTTAAGATCAAAATGCAAAATCAACTGCATTTTTCTATAAGAGCAACAAACAATTAAGAAAATACAATTGTAAAAAAAAAAAAAGATATGACCTATAAAGCAACAGAAGAATACTTAGTGATAAATATAAATATATAAAGATGTAAAAAAGCTTTATGAAAATAATTTTTTACTTTTCTTGAGAGGACCTAAGGAAAACCCAAAGAAGTATATACTACCTTCTTGAAGGAACAAATTTTTATGTCACATCCATATCATAAAAATACCAACTTTCTCCCTAAGTGATCCCTAGGGTGAATGCAATTCCAAGAAAAATCTCACCTTTTCCCCCTAATGAACTAGTTCAGTTGACTCTAAAATGAAGTGGAGAGGGAAAAGCTAAAGAAATCTCAAGACATTCTATTTGAAGAACAGGTGGGGAGATGTAAAAGAATTGTTTTAATGCTATATTAAATAAAACTGTGATTTTGGCTTAGGAACCAAACTAAACCAAACCAACCAAACAAGCAAAAAAAACTATCAGTGAAAAATAATAGAGTCCAAAACAATTCCATGAAAATATGGAAACAATGTATGCCAGAAGTAATTCTGCAGATTGATGGAAAAGAATGGATTATTTGAAAATTGATGTGGGACAACTGATTATATAGAAAGAGATGAGATTGGAATCCTACCTCACACAATATGTAAAAATAAATTTTAGGTTGATTAAGGACCTAAATCTGAAAAGTAAAACTTAAAAATATTTATAAGAAATTATAGTTAAATACTTTACAACCTTGGAAATGGAGGAGATTTTAAGTAAAACATATATAATAAACACATTCACCCATACAAGGGAAGACTGGTACATTTAACGCTATTGAAATTAGGACTTTTTGATTATCAAAGGCATCATATTGAAAGTGAAAATACCAAAGATACCCTAAGCAGTTTCCTTCACTGCTAAAAGATTAGATTCTTTATCACTTAAAAGTTCTATGACCCAGAAAGATTATTTAAAACTTAACTAAGAAAAGAGAGCCACACTTTTACCATGTTCTGCTGCCTGAAAATTTGGTCTCATTGAATATGACACACCAATAAAGAAAAATAATCTACTCAGTGAACACCAAACCACTTCATGACTGAAATTTGGGAAAAACCCAAAGTACTGACAGTTACCTCTGGATTATGAAATTACTAACGATTTTTATTTTCTCCAAACTTTCCTGGTTTTCCAAGTTTTCTATTGTGAGCATTTTGAACTACCAATTTCCTCCTTCTAAGAATTGATTCTGTGAGGTTTTCCAAAAGTGAATACAAAAATGAATTTTTAAGAAAATTGTGGTATGTCCATACTATTTAAAATCATGAAGCCATTAAAAATTATCTTAGGAAAGATTTTTTTAATAATATAAGAAAATGTATATGTCACAATACTGTGAAAAAACAGGATATAAAAATATTTATATAAGGAGTTCCTGTTGTGGCGCAGCAGAAATAACAGCAGAAATAAATTCGATTAGGAACCATGAGGTTTCAGGTTCGATCCTTGGCCTCATTCAGTGGGTTAAGGATCCGGTGTTGCTGTGAGCTGTCATGTAGGTCACAGACACAGCTCGGATCTGGCGTTGGCCGGCGGCTTCAGCTCTGATTAGACCCCTAGCCTGGGAACCTCCATATGCCGCGGGTGCAGTTCTAAAAAGCAAGCAAACAAAAAACTTACATGAAAAAATGCTTTTATTAAAAAATTAAAAGAAAGGATGAAGGACATGCACCAAAATGTTAACAGTGGTTGTCTTTGGGATTACAAAGTAATTTTCAGAGTTCACTGGTGGCCTAGCGGTTAAGGATTTGGCATTATCACTATTGTGGCAGGAGTTCAATCCCTGGCCTGGGAACTTATGCCTGCTGCAGGGGCAGCCGAAAAACAAAAAAAAAAAAAAACAACAAAGAGGCAATTTTCTCCCCTTCTTTCTCCCTTTCTTTGTATCACAAATTTCCATCCATAATTATCTGTGAACAGATTCTGCAGCAATGAGGGGTATTAACAGCTCTTTCTTGAATGTCCACTATGTTGAGTATCATACAAAGGGAACTTTGGAGTAATTTTCACTGTGGTGTCAATTTCCATGAGAATTTTGACAAAGAACAACATAGTGGAAAAATGAGAGAACAAATATGAATAAAGAATTTGCCCCAAAATCAGGAAAGATGGTTTCTAGCCCAGAGTTTGGGCAAGTCAACACAACTCTCTAAGGCCTCATTTTCCTTGCTTCTAAAATGAGGGAGTTGAATTAAATAATCTCTCACCCTCAAATTCTACAGTTCTTTGAAAAATAATACGGCCAAATTTGGGCATATGTGGTCCTGGGTGGAATCTAAGTGCAAAAACTAAACTATCACCAGGGCTTTGCTCTAGATTTTCTTACATGAAGGAAACGTGTGGAATCAACTTGCATGAGGTACTTGGGAAAGTGGGACATGGTGATTGAGTCAGACTTGGGGTCACCACTGTGGAAGTAGATTTCCCAAATCTACCCAAGATTTGGAGACCTCAGACAAGAACTGACTTTTAGCCTTTAAAGCATAAAATGCTTTCAGTCACTAAACTCAACTATTGGTCGGTGATCAAACGGTTGGTTTCCTAATAAGCACTGATATTTAGGCCTCCAACAAGAGATAAATTGTATACTTGGCACTCTAGTAAATGCTAACAGGAAAAAGGATATGGGACTGAAGAGCCAGAAGGTATTTTGAGATGCATTAATGCCTCTATCTCCATCTCCACTGCCATGGTCCTGGTGGACCACGGCAATGGATCCTGACGGTCTTGCTGCTTCTCTGCCCACAATCCATTCTCCAAAAGGCAGCGAGACTGAGTGTCTTAAAAAGTAAAACATGGGAGTTCCCGTCGTGGCGCAGTGGTTAACGAATCCGACTAGGAACCATGAGGTTGCGGGTTCGGTCCCTGCCCTTGCTCAGTGGGTTAGGGATCCGGCGTTGCCGTGAGCTGTGGTGTAGGTTGCAGACGCAGCTCGGATCCCGCATTGCTGTGGCTCTGGCGTAGGCCAGTGGCTACAGCTCTGATTCGAGCCCTAGCCTGGGAACCTCCATATGCCGCGGGAGTGGCCCAAAGAAACAGCAAAAAGACAAAAAAAAAAAAAAAAAAAAAAGTAAAACATGGAGTTCTGTCATGGCGCAGCAGAAACAAATCTGACTAGGGACCATGAGGTTGTGGGTTGGATCCCTGGCCTCGTTCAGCAGGTTAAGGATCTGGTGTTGCCGTGAGCTGTGGTGTAGGTTGCAGATGTGGCTCAGATCTGGCATTGCTGTGGCTCTGGCATAGGCCAGCAACAACACCTCCATATGCCACAGGTGTGGCCCTAAAAAAAGGACCAGAAAAAAAAAAAGTAAAACATAACTTGTTTCCTGCTAAGAGCTCCCAGATCGCTGCCCAGGGCACTCATAATAAAGCCCAAGCTTCTCACTGCAGTCTAAAGGCCATGCCTGGGAGTTGCCATTGTGGCCCAGTAGAAATGAGTCAGACTAGTATCCATGAGGATGCGGGTTCAATCCTGGCCTTGCTCAGTGGGCTGGGGATCTGGCACTGCTGTGAGCTGCAGTGTAGGTTGAAGATGTGGCTCAGATCCCGCATTGCTGTGGCTGTGGTGTAGACTGGCAGCTGTTGCTCTGATTTAACCCCTAGCTTAGGAACTTCCATATGCCTATGCCATGGGTGCGGCCCTAAAAAGCAAAAAAAAAAAAAAAAAAAAAGAAAGAAATTAAAATTAAAAAAAGGCCACGTTTGCCTCTCTGGCCTCTCGCCTGCTACCCTCCTCATGTGCACTCAGTGCCAGCTGGAATGGATTTCTACTCATCCTCCACCTGCCTGAAGATTCCAAGCTCATTCCAGTCTGACGGCCTCTCCACAGCTACTCCTTCCACCTGGGATGCTCTTCTCTGAGACTGGATCTTTTCTGTCACTCAAGTCTAAGCTCAAACACTGACTCTCAGGAGGGGCCTTTCCCAACCACCCGGTCTACTCAAGCTTCTCTGCCCTGTCACTCTCTATTATGTCAGCCCTTTCTATTTTTTTTTTCATACTTTTTATCCCCCTCTGACATTTCCTTAATTTTCTTGCTAACTTGTTTATTACTAATCTCACTACTAGAATATAAGTTCCCATGAGGGCACGGCCTATGTTATCTTGTTTATCCTCACTATCCAGAACAAGGCCTGACAGAAAGAAATAGTGGTCAAAAAGATTAACTTAAAATGCAAAAGGTATCACAAGAGAGATATTTATCAACCTTGTATTTCAAGAATGTAAACTATAAACTAGTCAGGAATATATGACTCTCTTTCCTCTATAGTTCCCAAGATGACACAGCAAGTACATACATGAGCAAGGAATTTCACATATCTCATGTGCTAGCAAGGCCATATGTATTTGAGGCTCCAGACATCAAAGGGTCCAAGATATGAGAGATGCATAAAATCTATCTGGAAGACCATTTTGGATGAGAAAGCATTCTAACAGAACAGCCAGAAGTCCCAAGTTGGCAAAAAAAAGCACTTTGGAGCTTACTGAAGTTATTGGGAATGCATCCAACTGGACTGGCTAGACAGTGCCCAAACCTATGCTACACAGTGAGCAAGAAACCACACATACATGGATGGATGGATGGACGGACAGACAAACGAATGAATGCTGGGGAGCAAAACCTTAAGTACTGCACCAGCGGGACTGTTTCTGGATGACACCTATTTCCTTGATGAATCTTTGAGAGGCCAGACGTTCATTCTTTAAACCTTATTATTGGCAATGTCTGTCGGACAGCATCGATCACTAAGATCTTAATGTTGCATACCAAGAGTCAAAACACTGAACTGAAATCAGTAAGTTGTTTTGGTTTGGTTTTTGGTCATGCCCATGGCATGTGGAAGTTCCTGGGCCAGGGATTGAACCCAAGCCATATTAAGTGACAATGCCAAATTCTTAACTACTAGGCCGCGAGGGAACTCCTAAATTAGTTTAAAGAGAGATAATCAAGTTCCACATCTTATGCTATATTCTGTGGGAGAAAAGGAGAGGTGAAGATAAAAAATGCAAATAAAAGGGAAATTTCAAGGTATCATAAGAAAGTCACCAACAACAAGTGCCAGGCATTGTGCATCATCTCATTTAGCTCTCGCAACAGTCTCATAGGCTAATACTAGTATTCCCATATTATAGGTGAGGAAAGAAAAGCTAAGAGAAGCAAAGCTTTTTGTCCAGGAACACAGAGCTAATAAATAGCAGAAGTGAGATGTTATGTGAAGACCATCCTCTGACAGATGTCTCAAAGGGGATCCCTACTCAATGACAAGAAATCACAGTCACTGATAAATAGGAGACATGCTCCCCTAGCTCAGGGCCAGCATCCTTGGGTTCCCCACTGGGTAAACTACAATGATGATCAGTCAGAATATCCTTGAGATCAAGAGATGCATGGCAGAAAAGAAATAAATACAACTAAAATGGTTCGATGTTGGAGTTCCTACTGCAGCTCAGTGTAAATGAACCCAACTAGTATCCATGAGGATGAGGGTTCAATTCCTGGCCCCACCCAGGGGGTTAAAGATCTGGTGTTGCCGTGAGCTATGGTGTAGGTTGCAGATTCAGTTGTGATCCAGCGTTGCTGTGGTGTAGGCTGGCAGTTGCAGTTGATTCAACCCCTAGCCTGGGAATTTCTGTATGCCATGGGTGTGGTCCTAAAAAAAAAAAGACAGAAATAAAACAAAATAAAATAGTTCAGTATTAATTTCTAAGACTGGAGTATCAGCTAATTTTCTGCAGAAACTGCTTTTTTTCCTTGACAGGTACAGATACTGACATCTATCCTTTAAATCACAGTAGAACTATTTTTATAATAGCTGCAGCTTGCTGAAAAAGTTTGGCAATTTCAAAGTGTTTGATTCCCTGAAAATGTCAACCAATGGCAGGTTAAAGCAGTAGATCCTTTAGTGAAAGCTTTGTCCAAACAAGCTCTCAGCCAAATCCTTGCCGTTTTAACCCAAGGTGAACTCCAAGGAGAAAGGGGGAGAATGAGGCTGGAGAGAAGTGCAAGCTGTATGTTGAGATATCAAAATAAAGATCCAAATCCTTCTGACATCTGAATACTTCCCAATTTACCTTGTACTAAGAGTTAGTTGTTCTTCAGTCCAACCCCTTCTTTTTATAGATGAGCAAATCAAGGGCCAGTGTGTATGGTGGCCTATTGGATACAACAGTAAACTAACAGCAGGGCAGAATTTGAATTTACATCGCCCATTATGGTTAGGCACTTTCCCACTACACCTATGTACTAAAAAGGAGGCAACGATAACAATATTTTAGAAGGAACAGAGAGGAGTTCCCGTTGTGGTGCAGTGGAAATGAACCGACTAGGATCCATGAGGATGCAGGTTCAATCCCTGGCCTCGCTCAGTGGGTTAAGGAGCTGGTGTTGCCATGAGCTGTAGTGTAGGTTGCAGACGTGGCTTGGATCCCGAGTTGCTGTGGCTGTGGTGTAGGCTGGCAACTGCAGCTCCGATTTGACCCCTAGCCTGGGAACCTCCATATGCCACTGGTGCAGCCCTAAAAAGACAAAGTAAATAAATAAATAAATAAGAGGAACAGAGAGAGTGCTGGAAGAGAAAGAGATTATTTCTGGCCAGAGTGATGTGGAAGGTTCTGAAGAGGCAGTAACATCTTTGGGGTCTTTTAAATTTTTAAAATTCTTTGGTCACACCACAGCATATGGCCAGGGATCAGATCTGAGCTGCAGTTGCAACCTATGCCATAACTGCAGCAATGTGGGATCCTTAACCCACTGTGCTGGGCCAGCCATCAAACCTATATCCCAGTGCTCCAGAGATGCCACAGATCCCATTTCGCCACAGCAGGAACTGCCATCTTTGAGGTCTTGATCCATCAATGGAGATGGGTAAGAGATAGGAAAAGACAAGAGGAACATCCTGCAGAGGTGAGAACACTTTAAAAAGCAATCAGTGGGGAAGACAACATAAGGAAATGAATGTACACATATATGTGTATGTATGTGTATGTATGTATGTTTGTATGAATGACTGGGTCACTGCTTATACAGCAGAAATAGGCACAATATTGTATATCAACTATACTTTAATAAAAAAAATAAATCTTAAAAAAAGCAATAAGGGAGTTCCTGTCATGGCTCAGTGGTAACAAATCCAACTAGCAACCATGAGGACCTGGGTTTGATCCCTGGCCTCATTCAGTGGGTTAAGGATCCGGCGTTGCCATGACCTTTGGTGTAGGTCGTGGACGTGGCTTGGATCCAGCGATGCACTGGCTGTGGCCTAGGCCAGCAGCTACAGCTCTGATTTGACCCCTGGCCTTGGAACCTCTATATGCTGCAGGTATAGCCCTAAAAAAGTAAAAAAAAAAAATTTTTTTTTAGTTGAAGTATAGTTGAATTTACATTGATTCAGGTGTATGGCAGAATGGCTCAGATATATGTAGAATATATATATGTATATATTCTTTTTCTGATTCTTTTCTATTAGAGTTTATTACAAGATATTGAACACAGTTACCCTAAGCTATACAGGTAGGTCCTTATTGTTTAACCATTCTATATATAGCAGTGTGTATCTCTTAAACCCCCAATTCCCAATTTATTCCATCCTGCATCCTCAGGGATACCAGCTGGGTTCACTACCACTGAGCCCGAAGGGGAACTCCTAACAATTTTTTTTTTTAATTTTAAAAAATTTACAAAAGAATAATTCACAAGGAATCGGGTAGGGAAGAAAAGAAGCAACCACACCAGGACCTGTGCCCCTGGAAAGAGATACAGAGGGCTGCCTCAGTCCTGGGGTGTGACCAAGGAAAGATGCAATTCCCCTAGCTGGTTAGTAAAACCAGTAGGACTAATAGGAAGGCTGAAAGAAATCGAAACTCCACTCGTGAAGAGGGCACATACACTTGCTTACAACTGAAAGAAAGTGGAGAAAGCAAAGTGACACTGCACTCGACTCTGGCGAGTTTCTTGTGACTGCCCCAGCATGTGTCCTAGTCTCAACCGAGAAACTCCTCAGGCCCTGCCTGCTTTGTTGCATGGTCCATGCTAGGGTGAAGGCTGCTGCAGCCACAGGGAATACTGAGGTGTGAGGGACAACAGCACATCAGAAGTGATCCTGGGCTCTAACTGCAGACACGACTACCAAGCCCATGCCCAGATCTAGGCCAAGTGCCCACAATGGCCCCACCGGCTCTATAGCACAACTCCATACTAGGGCGAGGGCTGCAGCAGCAGCAGCTGAGAGAGGTGCTCAACTGTGAAGGTCAGAGATGGCTCAGACTGGGAACAGCATATGAACAAGGCTGAGGTAGGCATTACTGGCACGTACAGGGGCAGTACTTCAGATTCAGTCTTGGGCTCTGACCATGGCTGAAGCCAAAGCCCAGACCCAGACTCTCTTGCTCCACACTGCCCCTTTCTGGGGTAAGGGTGCTGGTGCTGGGAATGGAGAGAGTGCAGACTGTGAGGGAAGGGAGCCAGCCTGAACTCAACCACTGCTCCAGAACCCTGGGATGCTCCCCACCCCCAAAAGAGTGGCGATAGCCATTGAAGAGAGGAGAAACTCCAGTTCTTCTTCTTTTTTTTTTTTGTCTTTTGTCTTCTTTGGGCCACACCCACGGCATATGGAGGTTCCCAGGCTAGGGGCTGAATCAGAACTGTAGCTGCCAGCCTATACCACAGCCACAGCAATGCCAGATCCTTAACCCACTGAGCAAGGTCAGATATCAAACCTTCATCCTCATGGATACTAGTCAGGTTTGTTAACCACTGAGCCTCAACGGGAACTCCAAGAAACTCCAGTTCTAACCTGGCTCTGGCCCTCGCCCCTCCATCTTCAGTCCCACTGGCTACCCAAGGTGATGGCTGCCAGCATAACCTGGGGAAAGGTTATATTTTCATGCTCGCATGAAAGCTAGCTCACTCACCAAAGTCTCTGCACACATACAAACTGTGTAAGGTTGTTTCTACACAAGGACATCCTTTCAAGACCACAATAGGTAACTCTTTCACCTAATTTCACAGAGATGGAGAAAGTCAAGCAAAATAAGAAGGCAAAGGAATTTGTTTCAAGCAAAAGAACAAGAGAAAACCCCAGAGAAAGCAACTAATGAATAAGTAATTTACCTGATAAAATTTAAAGCACTAGTAATAAGCACATAACTGAATTAGGGGAAAGAATAGATGAATACAGAAAGAGAAAGACAAATACCATGTCATATCATTTATATGTGGAATCTAAAAAATGACACAAATGAACCTATCTACAAAACTGAAACAGACTCACAGACATAGAGGACAGACTTGTGGTTGCCATGGGGGAGGGGCAAGGGAATGGGATGGATTGGAGTTTGGACTTAGTAGATGCAAACTATTATATTTAAAATGAATAAGCAATGAGGTCCCACTGTACAGCACAGGGAACTATATCCAGTCTCCTGGGGTAGACCATGATGGAAGAGAATATATGAAAGGGAATGTATATATATGTATGACTGGGTCACTTTGCTACACAGCAGAAATTGGCACAACACTGTATATCAACTATACTTTAATACAAAAAAATAAAGATTAAAAAAAAAGAAGATGGGAGGTCCCATTGAGGCTCAGCAGGTTAAGAGCCTGATATAGTGTCCATGAGGATGTGGGTTCAATCCCTGACCTCGATCAGTGGGCTAAGGATCCGGCATTGCCACAAGTTGCAGTGTCTGATGCAGATGCAGCATGGATCCTGTATTGCTGTGCCTGTGACACAGGCTGGCAGCTACAGCTCCAATTCGATCCCTAGCCCAGGAACTTACATGTGCCACAGGTGTGGCTATAAAAAGAAAAAAAAAGAAAAAAAAAAAAAAAAGAACAGATGAACACAGAATAGAATTTTAACAAGGAACTAGAAAATATATAAATAAGAACCACTTAGAACTTAAGACTACAATAACTGAAATGAAAAACAAACTAGAAGGAATTCATAGCTAATTAGATGATACAGAAGAATATAAGTTATCTGGAAAACAGAATAATGGAAAATGACCAATCAGAACAGCAAAAAGAAGAATACACTTAAAAACAGAACAGTTAAGAGACTTCTAACACAACATCAAACTTCTTAACATTTTCATTACAGGGGTCCTTGAAGGAGAAGAGAGAGGAAAAGGGTCAAAAATGCAGGCTGAAAACTTGCTGAACCTAAGGAATGAAATAGGTATCCTATATAGGAAGCACGGAGGATCCCAAATAAGATGAACGCAAAGAGACTTGTACTAAGACATATCATAATTAAAATGCCAAAAGCTAGAGAAACAATTCTAAAGGGAGCAAGAGAAAAATAGTCATATGTAAGGGAACCCCATAAGGCTATTAGGTGGTTTTTCTGCAGAAACTCTGCAGGCTAGAAGGGAGTGGCATGATATATTTAAAGTGCTGAAAAAGAAAAATCTGCAACCTAGGATACCCTACCTAGCAGGATTATCATTTAGAACTGAAGGGGAGATAAAGAACTTCTCACAAAAGCAAAAACTAAAAGGGTACATCCACATGAAACTTATCCTAAAAGAACTCTTAGAAGAGTGTTCTCAAAGTGGCAAAGAAAGTAAATATCTATATAAAAGGAGAAAGTACCTTCAGAAAAGTAAAATGCGAGTAAAGGCAAATATGTGGTAAAGAATGAGGTTCAACCACTGAAATAACGTAGTTCTAGACTAAAAGACAAAAAAAAAATTGTAGGGAGTTCCCACCATGGCTCTGCAGTAATGAACCCAACTAGTATCCATGAGGATGTGGGTTCAATGCCTGGACTCGCTCAGTAGGTTAAGGATCTAGTGTTGCTGTGAGCTGTGGTGTAGGTCATAGATGTGGTTCGAATTCTGCATTGCTGTGGCTCTGGGGTAGGCTGGCAGCTGCAACTACAATTTGACTCCTAGCCTGGAAACTTCCATATGCCATGGATGGGGCTGTAAAAGGGCCAATAATAATAATAACAATAATAATAGCTGTAAAAGGAAATATAACTATAATGGACAGTAAAGGGGCAAACATGAAAATGTAAAATATGGCATCAGAAACACCAAGTGTGGGAGAGGGGATGTATGGCTGTTAATCTAACTGAAACCATCTTGTGCCCATACAGATTCTCCGGTCCTTCTGCTGACCCTATTCAGGACTGTACTATGCAGTAAATCACTTCTATCTCATCGAGGGCTTTGAGTTAATAGATATTGTTTAACAGTCATTAGGATCAGATGACCTCTATGCTGTTAGTCTCCAAAAATGAAATAACCTTCGCTGAGTTATTTCCAGTGCCCACAAGACTAGTTACACATTCATAAATTTTGATTTAGGATGCACATCCTGGTTTCCAAGCATTTATCTCGCACACCCTAGGTCGACTATAAAATTGTTCCAATGGCCCCTTGGCAGTGCAGAGTGCACCTAAGAATGTTTCCAATTCATTGTCCACCCAGCTCCAATCCCACCCTGTGAGTAAGTTACCCTATAATAAAGTGACCCATTGATTATATGGGGCTGCCTGCCTCATTTTTTACTCTCAAGATGCCTTCTTAGTTTGGTAAAACTTTTCATTCCCACTGTCATCCAACAGAGAAGTACAAATCTGTAGAGATTTTAGAATGTGTTTGAATTTAAATTACTAACAGATGAAAACAAGTAGATAAAGTTACAGGTCAACATAAATAAACCTCAAGAGGGAGTTTCATAGTGGTCTAGTGGTTAAGACTCAACACTTTCACTGCCACAGCCTGGGTTTGATCCCTGGCCTGGGAACTGAGACCCCACATCAAGTCACTGCATGCCATGGTCCAAAAACAAAAACCCCAAGATAATCATAAATCAAAAACCCACAATAGATAAACAAAAACTAGAAAGACGGCAACACAAGCATACCATCAAATAAAATAATCAAACCAAAAGGGAAGTAACTAAAACAATAATAAAAGAACAGAGAAGAACTACAAACACAACCAGAAAACAAGTATCAAGATGGCAATAAGTACATATGTATCAATAATCGCTTTAAATGAAAATAAACTAAATGCTCTAATCAAAAGACATAATGTGGCTGATTATACTTTTTATCTTTTAATTTTTTATTATACTTGATTTACAATGTTCTGTCCATTTCTGCAGTACAGAAATGATACTCTTTTAAAAGGATCCACCTATATGCTGTCCACAAGTGATTTACTTCAGAACATAAGACACACAGAGACTCAAAGTGATGGGAGGAAAAAGATTTTTTTTTCTTGTTTCTTTTTCTTTTTAGAAAAGAAAGTCTCTATGGCACATGAAAGTTCCCAGGCTAGGGGCTAAAACTATAGCTGCCGGCCTATACCACAGCCACAGCAACATGGGATCTGAGCTATGTCTGCAACCTACACTCCAGCTCACAGCAATACCAGATCCCTGACTCAATGAACAAGGCCAGGGATTGAACCTGCATTCTCCTGGATATGTAGTTGGATTCATTTCCACTGCACCACAATGGGAACTCTGGAAAAATATACTTCATGCAAATGGCAACAATAAGAAAGTAGGGGTAGCAATATTTATATCAGACTAAATAGACTTTAACAAAAGACAATGAAGGGTATTATAAAATGATAAGAATCAATACAAGAAGAGGCTGTAACACTCATTAACATATAGGCATCTAATACAGGAGCAATTAAATATATAAAGCAAATACTAATAGAAGAAGAAATTAACAATAATACAATAAGAGTAGGAAACTTTAACACTGCACTTACATCAATGGATGATCATCCAGATAGAAAATCAACTAGGAAGCAGTGGTCTTAAATGACACATGAGACCAGCTGGACTTAACGGATGTTTGTAGGACACTGCAACCAAAAAGAGCAGGATACACATTCTTTTCAAGGGCACATGGAATGTTCTCAGGCTATGCCACAAAAGAAGCCTCCACAAACTTAAGAGGGCAGAAATTATATCAAGCGTGTCTCACAACGGTATAAAACTAGAAATCAATTACAGCAAGAAAAAATGAGAAAACACAAACACACAGAGGCTAAACAACATGCTACTAAAAACCAACGGTCCAATGAAGAAATCAAAGAAGAAATCAGAAAACACCTTGAGACAAATGAAAATGCCAACACAACACTGCAAAATCCATAGGATGCAGCAAAAGCAGTTATAAGAGTTAAGTTTACAGCCATACAGGTCTACCTCAAGAAAAAAGAAAAATCTCAAATAAACAACCTAACTTACCACCTAAAAGAATTAGAAAAAGAAGAACAAACAAAACCTAAAGTCAGCAAAAGGAAGGAAACAATAAAGATCAGAGGGGAACAGAGACCCACCCCCCAAAAAAATAGAAAAGATCAATGAAACCATGAGCTGATTTTTTGATAAGATAAATAAAATTGATAAACTTTCAGCCAGGCTCATTAACAAAAAAGAGGATCCAAATAAATAAGAAATGAAAGAAGAGAAAAAACCATTGATATCACAGAGATACAAAAAATCATAAGAGAAGATTATGAACAGGATCAGAACCACCAGCCAAGGCTTTACCATAAATGCTAAAGAACTTCTCTAGGCAGAAAAAAAAAAAAAAAAAAAAATGCCACAAATAGAAACAAGAAAATTACAAATGAGAAGGCCCACCAGTAAAAGAAAATGTATAGTAAAGGTAGGAAATCATCTGCACACAAATATAATTTCAAAACCAAAAATTGTGAGAAGGGGAGAGTATGACTGCATGACATTGGAAAGGCATTTCAAATTAAGAGACCAGCAACCTAAAGTAATCTAGTAATCTTGTGTGTGTGTGTGTGTGTGTGTGTGTGTGTGTGTGTGTGTGTACGTACACAGAGAGAGAGAGAGGGAAAGAGTGCACTATACCAAAACCTCAGGGTAACCACTAACCAAAAATCTACCACAGATACACAAGTAAGAAAGAGCGACCAAAAACACTAAAGATAGTTATCAAACCACAAGAAAACAAAATAAAGAAGGGAAGAAAAAGAACAACAAAACAAATCCAAAAGAAGTAACAAAATATGTCTGTATGCAATAAGATGTATTCAATAAGAACATACATATCAATAATTACCTTAAGTGTAAATGGTTTAAATGCTCCAAAAAAAGGACACAGACTGGGTGAATGGATACAAAAACAAGACCTGTACATACTGTCTACAGAGACCTAATTCAGTTCTAGAGACACATACAGACTGAAGTAAGAGAATGGAAAAAAGGTAGTTCACAAAAATAGAAATCAAAAGAAAGCTAGAGTAGCAATACTTATATTAGACAAAATCGACATTAAAATAAAGAAGGTTATGAGAGAAAAAGAAGGATGCTAATTATCAAAGTATCAACCCAAGAAACCCAAAGTATCAACCCAAGAAAAGGATTTAACAATTATGCAACCAACACAGAAGCACTTCACTACATAAGAAAACTGCCAACAGCCATAAAAGGTGAAATCATCAATAACGCAGTAATAGTGGCGGATTATAACACCCCTTTTTCAGCAAAGGACAGATCTAGGGGGAAAAAATAAGGAAACAGAGACCTTAAATGATATATTAGACGAAAGGGACTTAAGTGATATTTACAGAACATTCCACCCAAAGCAGCAGAACATACATTCTTCTCAAGTACACATCGAACATTCTCAAGGATAATCACATATTGGGCCACCAACAAGCCTCAGTAAATCTGAGAAAACTGAAATCATATCAAGCATCTTTTCCAACCACAATGCTATAAGATCAGAAATCAACCACAAGGGGAAAAAACTGCAAAAAACTCAATATGTGGAGACTAAACAAACAGTGGATCACTGAAGAAACCAAAGAGGAAATCAAACAATACTTAGAAACAAATGAAAATGAAAACACAACAATTGAAAACCTGTGACTCAGTAAAAGCAATTCTAAGAGGAAAGTTTATAGCAATTCAAGCTTACTTCAGAAAAAAAGAAAAACCTCAAATAAGCAACTTAACCTTACTAAATCAACTAGAGAAAGAAGAATAACAAAACCCAAAGTCAATAGAAGGAAAGAAATCATAGAGATTAGAGTAGAAATAAATGAAATAGAAACAAAGAAAACAACAGAAAAGATCAATGAAACTGAAAGCTGGTTCTCTGAAAAGACTGATAAAATTGATAAACCCCTAGCTAGATTCATCAAGAAAAAAGGGAGAGGGCTCAAATCAATAAAATTAGAAATGAAAATTTTACAAAAGACATCACAGAAAAAGAAAGGATTCTAAGAGACAACTACAAGCAACTATATGCTAATAAAATGGGCAAGCCAGAAGAAAGAGGCATATTCTTAGACAGGTACAATCTTTCAAGACTGAACCAGGAAGAAACAGAAAAGATGAATGGACCAATCACAAGTACTGAAATTGAAACCATGATTTAAGAACTTCCAACATCCTTGAAAAAGACACATTCACCCGAATGTTCACTGCAGCACTATTCACAATAGCCTAGACATGGAAACATCTATTGACAGATGACTGGATTAAGATGATGTGGTATATATACACAATGCAATACTACTCAGCCATAAACAGAGCAAAGTCATACCATTTGCAGCAACATGGATGGAACTAGAGACTCTCATACTAAGTGAAGTAAGTCAGAAAGAGAAAGACAAATTCCATATGACATTACTCATACCTGGAATCTAATATACGGCACAAATGAAGCTTTCCACAGAAAAGAAAATCATGGACTTGGAGAACAGACTTGTAGTTGCCAAAGGGGAGGGGGGGGGTGGGATGGATTGGGAATTTGGGTTTAATAGATGCAAACTATTGCCTTTGGAATGGATAAGCAATGAGATCCTGCTGTATAGCACTGGGAACTATATCTAGGCACTTATGATGGAGCATGATAATGTGAGAAAAAGAATGTATATATGTATGTGTGACTGGGTTGCTTTGTTGTACAGTAGAAAATTGATAGAACACTGTAAACCAGCCATAATGGAAAAAATAAAAATAAAAATAAAATAAACTACTTCCAACAAACACAACTCCAGGATCTGGTGGCTTCACGGGTAAATTCTATCAAACATTTATTTTTGTTGTTGTTGTTTGTTTGTCTTTTTAGGGCTGCACTTGTGGCATATGTAGGTTCCCAGGATAGGGGTCAAATAGGAGGTATATCCACTGGCCTACACCAAAGCCACAGCAATGTGGGATCCGACCCTACCGAGCAAGGCCAGGGATTGAATCCACAATCTCATGGTTCCTACTTGGATTCGTTGACCACAACTCCTATCAAACACTTAGAAAAGAGTTTTAACACCTATCCTTGTGAAATTCTTCCCAAAAACTGTTGAGGAAGGAACATTCTCAAATTCATTCTATGAGGCCACCATCACCCTGATACCAAAACCAGATAAAGATACCACAAAAAAAGAAAATTATAGGCCAATATCACTGATGAACACAGATGCGAAAATCCTCAACAGAATACTAGCAAACCGAATCCAGCTAAAGAATCATACACCATGATTAAGTGGGATTTATTCCAGGGATGAAAGGGTTTTCCAATATCTGCAAATCAATCAGTGTGATACACCACATTAACAAATAGAAGAATAAAAATGATACGGTCATCTCAATAGATGCAGAAAAAGCTTTTGACAAAATCCAACACCCATTTATAATTAAAAAAAAAAAAGCCCTCTATAAAGAGGGCATGGAGAGAACCTACTGCAATGTAATAAAGGCCATATATGATGAACCTTCAACTAATATCATTCTCAAAAGTGAAAAGCTGAAAGAATTTCTACTAAGATCAGAAAAAAGATAAGGATGTCTACACTCACCATTTTTATTCAACAGTTTTGAAAGTCTTAGCCATGGCAATCAAAGAAGAAAAAGAAATAAAAGGAATCTGAACCAGAAAAGAAGAAGTAAAACTGTCACTGTTTGCAGATGACATGATACTACACATGGAAAAACCTAAGGACACTACACAGAAAACTAGTAGAGCTTATCAATGAACTCAGTAAAGTTGCAAGATAAAAAATTAACATAAATCTGTTGCATTTCTGTACACTAACAATTAAAGATCAGAAAGAGAAACTAAGTCTCTGTTGTGGCTCAGTGGGTTAAGAACCCAACTAATATCCATGAGGATGTGGGTTTGATACCTAGCCTAGCTCAGTGGGTTAAGGATCCAGCAATGCCAAGAGCTGTGGTATAGGTCACAGATGTGGCTCGGATCCCACATCGTTGTGGCTTGTGGCTGTGGTGTAGGCTGGCAGCCGTAGCTCTGATTTCAACCTCTAGCCTGGGAACTCCCATATGTCTCAGGTGTGGCTATGAAAAGGGAGGAAAAAAAAAAAAGAAAGAAAGAAAAAGAAAAAGAAAGAGAAACTAAACAACCCCATTTACCACCATACCAAAAGAATAAAATATCTAGGAATGAACCTACCTAAGGATGCAAAAAACCTTTATTCTGAAAACTATAAGACACTATGGAAAGAAATCAAAGATGACATAACCAGATGGAAAGATACACCATTCTCTTTGTTAGAAGAATCAATATTGTCAAAATCACTATACTACCCAAGGGAATCTACAGAGTCAGTACAATCCCTATCAAATTACTAATGGCGTTTTTCACAAAACTAGAACAAAAAATTCTAAAATTTGTACGGGAACACAAAAGACCTCAAAGAGCCAAAGTAACTTTAGAAAGAAAAATGCAAGTGAAGGAGTCAAGCTTCCTGAGTTCAGACTATATTACAAAGCTGCAGTCCTCAAAATATATGGTTCTGGCACAAAAATGAAACACTGATCAATGGAACAGGATAGAAGGCCCAGAAATAACCCCCAAGCACCTATGATCAACTTATCTACAACAAAGGAGGCAAGAGCATACAATGGAGAAAAGACAGTCTCTTCAATAAATGGTACTGGGAAAACAGGACAGCTACAAGTAAAAGAATAAAATTAAAACATTCTCTAACACCTTACACAAAAATAAACTAAAGATAGATTAAAGACCTCAATGTAAAACAAGATATTATAAAACACTTAGAGAAAAACATAGGCAGAACACTCTTTGACATAAACCACAGCAGTATCTTTCAGATCCACTCCCTAGAGTAATGAAAATACAAACAAAAATACACAAATGGCACCTAATTAAACTTAAAAGCTTATGCGCAGCAAAGGAAACCCTAACAAAAAATGAAAAGACAATCCACAGAATGGGAGAAAATCTTTGCAAAGGAAGCAACCAACAAGGAACTAATCTCCAAAATATATAAACTCATGTAGCTCAATATGAAAAAAAAATAAACAGCTCAATCAAAAAATAATGGTCAGAATGCCTCAACAGTCACTTCTCCAAAAAAGACGTACAGATACCCAAAGAACACAGGAAAATATTCTCAATGGCACTAATTATTAGAGAAATATAAATCAAATCTACAATGAGATATCACCTCACATTACTCAGAATGGCCATCATCAAAAAGTCTACAAACCATACAGATGGCCGAGAGACACATGAAGGGATGTTCAACATCACTCATTATTAGAGAGATGCAAATCAAAACCACTCTGAGGTACCACCTTACACCAGCCAGAATGGCCATTGTCAAAAATTCTACAAACAGTAAGTGCTAGAGAGGGTGTGGAGAAAAAGGAACTCTAGTACACTGTTGGTGGGATTGTAAATTGGTGCAACCACTGTGGAAAACAGTATGGAGATTCCTCAGAAAACTAAACATAGAACTACCATTTAATCCAGCAATCCCACTCCTGGGCATCTACCCAGAGAAAACCATGACTCGCAAAGACACATGTACTCCAATGTTCATTGCAGCACTATTGTCAATAGCCAAGACATGGAAACAACCTAAATGTCCATTGACAGAGGAGTGGATCCAGAAGATGTGGTATATATACACAATGGAATATTACTCAGCCATTAAAAGGAATGAAATACCGGCATTTTTAGCAACATGGATGGACCTAGAAATTATCATGCTAAGTGAAGTCAGTCAGACAATGAGACACCAACATCAAATGCTTTCACTGACATGTGGAATCTGAAAAAAGGACAGACTGAACTTCTTTGCAGAACAGATGCTGACTCACAGACATTGAAAAACTTATGGTCTCTGGAGGAGACAGTTTGAGGGGTGGGGGGATGTGCTTGGGCTGTGGGATGGAAATCCTGCGAAATCAGATTGTTATGATCATTATACAACTACAGATGTGATAAATTCATTTGAGTAATTTAAAAAAAAGTCTACAAACACTGATTGCTGGAGTGGATGTGGAGAAAAGAAAACCCTCCTACACTGCTGGTGGGAATATAAACTGATAAAACCACAACTAAAAAAAACTATGGGGGTTTCTCAAAAAACTAAAATTAGAACTACCATGTGACCCAGCAATCCCACTCCTGGCATCTATATGGAGAAAACCAAAATTAGAAAAGATACATGCGCCCCAATTTTCACTGCAGCACTATTTACAATAGCCAAGACATGGAAGCAACATAAATGTCTACTGACTGAGAAACTGATAAAGAAGATGTGGTACATATATTCAGTGAAATATTACTTGGCCATAAAAAGAATGAAATTATGCCAACTGCAGCAATATGGATGGACCTAGAGATTAGCATACTAAATGAAGTAAGTCAAAGCTAAAGACAAACATATGATATCACTTACATGTGGAATCTAACAAAAAAGGATACAAATGAACTTATTTACAAAACAGAAACAGACTCACAGACTTTTAAAACAAACTTATGGTTACCAAAGGGGACAGGGTGTGGGGAGGGGATGGATTGGAGGTTTGGGATTGGCATGTGCACACTACTGTATATAGAATGGATGGTTGATGGGGACCTGCTGTGTGTAGCACAGGGAACTCTACCCAATATTCTGTGATGACCTATATGGGAAAAGAATCTGAAAAAGAATGAATATGTGTATGTGTATAACTGGATCACTTTGTTGTACAACAGAGATTATCACAAAATTGTAAATCAACTATACTTCAATAAATCTTTAAAAAAATGGGGAGAAAAAGCCATAGAAATTAACAATGAAATTGACCACTTAAAGAGATACAGTCCTTTTAGAAATTATGTTTTTCATTATTTGTAGTTTAAAACAAGTTGTATTTAATAAGCCATTTTAAAGAAAAAGACTTTTCATTCTATTATAAAAATTTCTTCCTCTTTTCCCCTTGGCAATCATTAAAAGCTATTTCTACCCATAAAATAAAATTTGAAAAAAGCTACACAGTTATATTGTACAGCACAGGGAAATACAGCCATTGTTTTGTAATGACATTATATAGAGTATAATCTATAAAAATACTGGATCAATGTGTTGTGCATTTAAAATTAATATATTATAAATTAACTATCCTTCAATTAAAAAGAAAACACAAAATCATGAGAATAATCTGTCCATGAAATTAAATTAACCTTAAAACTCAAATGTATATCTTGGAATGCATTATGTTGTTCTGCTTTGTCAGTAGGTACAAAGAGTCAACAGGTTACGAATGTTATAATTAGACCTAAACTCTTATACAGACAAAACTAGCATTTCTGGGAGTACTTGTCCTGGGAGAAGGGAGGAAATGGAGAATCTGTGGTCTTTGCTCCCCTTCCATACTCCCTCACCTTATCATCCATGTAACAAATATGCGAACACCTACTATGTGCCCACACAGCTGTAGGGTCTATGGCACCTTCCTGACGTCAAGGCACGAGGATGTGACCAGGACTCCAGTGTCCATCCTGTCCCATGCTAGAACACTGGGGCTTTGGATTTCCCTTGGGTTACAGAGATCTACAGGGTTCCAGCACTTCCTGGGAATCTTCCTGATTTGCATATTTGACTCATTTTCCTCCTGCTCACCAATTTAGAAACCACAACCACACTTTTCCCTTTCAGTCTCCCAATAAATAAATTTATATTATTTATATTAAAACAAAACAACAACAACAAAAACCCAACTTTGACTGCTATCGAAAATCTATCCGTGGAAGTTCGCTCGTGGTGCAGCAGGTTAAGGATCCAGCATTGTCACAGCTGTGGCTCAGGCTGCACTGTGGTGCGAGTTTGATCCCTGGCCTGGAACTTCCATCTGCCAGAATGTTCTAGACTTCAAGCAAATCCTTACTTAACAACCCAGATGGAATGCCTGCTATGTGCCAGAGAACCATGATTGACAGCAGGGTTACAACTAAAGCAGGGAAGCACAATCCCTGTTCTCTTTAAGCATATAGTCCACTGCGAACCATGAACCAAAAAAAAAGAAGCAATTACAGTTTAGTGGAATAAATACTCAAGTGGGGAGAAATATAGAGTGTTGTGGGGAAGAGACGGGGTACCACCCCAGCTTTGGTAGAGAAGGCTTCATGCAAGATGTGACACCAAGATCAGACTAAAAGAACAAGCAGAAGCTGGAGGGTGGGTGGGGTGGTACGTGGGTGTGTGGGAGGTGGGTGTGGACAGTAGGCGGGAAGATGACATTCTAGGCAGAGGGAGGACCATCTGCCAAGTCCCAGAGGCACAATAAGTTGGGAACTATATGGCTGGAATTTTAAGTATTAATTCAAATGTATGATATGACAGGTTAGGAAAAGCCCCGTGGCTGGAGAGTGGAGAATAAACTGGAAGTAGGCAGATCCAGTGGCTGCTAAGTCTACAAATACTCAGATTATATAATGAGTCAGGGAAGGGAACCAGAAAAAGAGGGTTTAAAAGAGCATTCTTTCAGTTATGCCTGGAGAAGTCAAACAAGGATTCCTAGAAGATGAGGCAGAGCTAGGTCCTAATGGATACAGAAGAATATACAATAGCATCTTGTTTTTAAATCTTTTTTGTATTTTTTTTTTTTGATGTTCAGTTGAAACAATAAATGCTAAACATTAGGTAGGGATATGTTTAACAGATGCTTGAAAAGTTTTCTTCATTTAAACCTATTTTCAGTGAAACGATTCCTTCAGTGTTAATGCTTGAAAGGGCTTTTTTCCTCAGCCTTCTTTACATTTTTATACAATCTGCCTGAGTGACAGATCCAGAATCTCAACTCCCCGGACATGCACCATCATCATTCATGCCTAACTTCAGCTCAGCCCTCACTCCTGGCTTTTATATCTGCCTCACCAAATGTTCCACAAGCACCTCAAATCACAGTTCCTTTGTATGTGACTCTTTGCTATTTTCCTGCCAGAAGAAACGTTAGTTTGTTAACGATTTGGATATCCTCTACTTTGAAATGCCTGTTCAAGTCTGTTACCAATCTTTATACTGGATAATCTGTTAGTTCCCTCATAGCCTGTGTAAATTCTCTACTGGTGTTAATTTAATTGGATTTATCTCCCATCAGACTAGAGAGGTACCGGGTCTCTTTCTTCTCTGTAAGCCTGACATCAAGCACAATACTGACACAAAGTAACCGTGTCAAAACCTGTAAGAATAAAATATTCATAAAACTATGCTAGCAAAAAAAATCATAAAACAAGGCAAGATTGTGAAATGCGAAGAAAAAAATGAGTATTTTTAAAATTGGGAGAGGACAAGTGGGCAATAAGTTGGCTGGTTTAGAGGTACTATAAGGAGTTCATATAATACAGAATTCAGAAAAGTATACTTGTAATCACATGTACAAAAGACCATTTCTTAAAATTACATGACTATCAAAAGCAACAATGCCATTTGACTTTCAGGGAATTATTTTCAGAGTATATTTTATAATTAACACCTATAAAATATTTTAAATGGAATTTTACATACTAAGTTCTTTCTCAACACTATCCCTATATAGAAATTCATACCCTGCAAAAAAGAATGCATTTCACCATAGCAACAGTTCTATATCAACTCCTACTCAAGTTAGAAAAAGTGTATGTAAAAAAAAAAGGAATATTCTGGAATATTCTGAGGTGGTTGCTGGAATAAACCACTCTATTTATTTTGTGAAATTTAAAGGTAAGAGCTCAATGTTTCTTTAAAATGTTCTTGTAATTTAAGCTATTTTAGTTTTTCAAATTGTGCTTTATTAACTAGTATAATTATTTAAAAGAAAGAGGGAAAAGGAAAAAAATGAGAAAGGAAAGAAAAAAGAAACAAAAATTCTGTGTCAAGGATAACATACTTGAGATTGAGTACGGGATGGGAACAATAAAAGGAAATGATGTTTCAAGTGATTTATGAACCTCCTTTTTCCTGAAACCAAGGGACTAAATGGTACAACTGCATTACTTTCTCAAGAAAAGCTACACCCTACTGGTATTATGGAAACCAAAAAAGAAATTCTTATGTTCATAGAGACTTCCTTTAAAAGACAATAAATACATTAGTATTTATTAACCTGGTTTGATAAATTAAATAACTTAGGAGTTCCCATCGTGGTGCAGTGGTTAACAAATCCAACTAGGAACCATGAGGTTGCCGGTTCGACCTGTGGCCTTGCTCAGGGGGTTAAGGATCCTGCATTTCTGTGAGCTGTGATATAGGTCACAGACACGGCTCGGATCTGGCGTTGCTGTGGCTGTGGTGTAGGCTGGCGACTACAGCTCTGATTCGAACCCTAGCCTGGGAACTTCCATCTGTCACAGGAACAGCCCTAGAAAAGGCAAAAAGACCAAAAATAAATAAATAAATAAATAACGTAACAAGTTTCCTAATGAGAATAGACACGTTTTCGGACACGGGGGATCTGGTTATAAACTACTCCAAGTCTCTGTATGATATCAAAATGTACCACTGAACAAGATGTAATTCAAAGCATTTTCCTTCACTCACCACTTCTGTGGCCAACCCAATTCACCAGGCTCACATCGCTGTCATCCTTGTTCATGGCCCAAGATGGGTTACTTTGTCTTATTTCCAGCTCCCCTGCTCCTCCCGGCTTCCCTTCTCTGACCTAAGCTCCGAGTGCTTCCGAATTTTCTCACTGTTCTTTGAAAATTCCCCAATATTTCTGTGTTTCTAACCCTACTGACTTAAACTGAAAGCTGGCTCTTAGTCCCCTGCAGTCCTCTCATTGTGAGGCTGAGCTTTTTGCCACATCCTACAATATTTATTTGAGGGTTCAGAGGTTTTTTCTGTATCTTTTTCTTTAGGGCTTTTCCATCTCTACCTCCTTTTTTTTTTTTTGTCTTTTTGCTATTTCTTGGTCTTGGGCCGCTCCCGCGGCATATGGAGGTTCCCAGGCTAGGGGTCCAATCGGAGCTGTAGCCACCGGCCTACACCAGAGCCACAGCAATGCGGGATCCGAGCCGTGTCTGCAACCTACACCACAGCTCACGGCAACGCCGGATCGTTAATCCACTGAGCAAGGGCAGGGATCGAACCCGCAACCTCATGGTTCCTAGTCGGATTCGTTAACCACTGCGCCATGACGGAACTCCCCTTTTTTGTTTTTAACCATCTCTACTTGTCTTCACCACAGGCATCGACATCCACATCTAGGTCTCCTGTCACCATCCCTTGGAATCTCTGACACCTGGGCCATCTTCACCTTTCAGCACAAATCCTGTTGCTTTAGATTTCAAGAGGCACATGGCTGACTTTTTCTCAAACTCTCTTCTTTGATCTCCCCATCTCCAAAGAACTTCTCTACTGCTACTCACCTACCATGGCCATCCTAGGATCTTGCCAACACCCAGAACAAGACTATGTCTGCAATCTTTTTTTTTTTTGGTCTTTTTAGGACCTCACCCACGGCATAGGAAAGTTCCCAGGCTAGGGTTCGAATTGGAGCTGTAACTGCTGGCCTACACCACAGCCATAGCCACGTGGGATCCCCAACCCACTGAGCAAGGCCAGGGATTAAACCCGCATCCTCATGGATTCTAGTCGCATTCATTTCCGCTAGAGTTCCAGAAAGGGAATTCCAGCCTCTGCACTCTTGAAGTCAGGTATCTCATTCTCTGACACAACCTGTCTCACTTCATTATTCCCTACATAGTAATTCCTTCATCTCATCACAAACTTATTTTAGTCTATGTTGACCAAGAGTCTCCCCTTGACTAAATTCCAGTCAGGATCCTCTGAGTTCCTTACATGACTAGGTCTCAACCTTGGCCTATAAAAACTGCACCCTCTCAGCACAAACGATTTCATTTACCCTCTCCAGAACAAATGCCTGCATAGTTTCTAACAGCTCAGGGCTGCATTCTTGGGATGACCCCAGTCCCCCTTCAAGTGCCTGCCTGAGAAAGCACCACATGCCGGGAGAGAACTTACATCTGTTCCAGCCAAAACCTGCCGATAGGCGGAGAGACCCCGAACCTTCTGTTAGAGCAGACAGTCTGCAATTATAAACCCCTTTTCTGCCCCTCTGAGAGAGAAACCTTCTACCACCCAGAACTGTGTGAGGTCCTCTCTCTGAAATGCAAACATTCATGGAGATAACGCACAGGCCTTTTCCGTCTCTGTGGGAGGGTGTTGGCACCAGTGGCCAGTTAGTAAACCCAGAAACGTCTCACATTAACCCATCTCCTTTCTAAATTTCTGTTTCCACTTTGTTTCAGGTTTGTTTCCACTGAACCTGCCCATACCCATTCCTCCTCCCTATCCCTCATTCTCCCTTTAAAACACCCAGTCATCTCTATACAAACTAAAGTGGAGTTTAGTTCAAGCTGGACTCTTTTCACTATATAATACTATTGAATAAACCTAATCCTACCACTTTAATCAGTGTATGGCTCTGTTTACCTTTGACAATGTAACTCTATGTAATACACACACAACACACATATATACACACTTGACTTTTTTCCTCAGCTTTAATTATTCTCTTACTAGTATTTTCAATCCTTTAGGAAAAATAAAAAATCTAAATTCCTTAATATGACTTTAAACAAATTGACCTCTTCCTAATTTCTTTTTTTCTAGGGCCACACTGATGGCATATGGAGGTTCCCAGGCTAGGGGTCCAATTGGAGCTATAGCCGCCCGCCTACACCACAGCCACAGCAATTTGGGATCTGAGCTGCATCTCAGATCTACACCACAGCCCACGGCAACGCCAGATCCTTAACCCACTGAACAAGGCCAGGGATCGAACCCGCGTCCTCAAGGATACTAGTTAGGTTTGTTACTGCTGAGCTAGGATGGGAACCTCTTAAGCAACAAAAGTTCTTATCACTGAAATCAACCGAAGCATCTGCGATTCTTTCACAGAACATTTGAAAACAGCAGAGCACAAGACAAAGCAAATATTACACAGTAATGTGTGAAACTATGGTATGATTCCACACCATCAGCATCTGTGGGCATTTATAAACAAAATATTTTTCCTAGTTTACCAAGGAGAAGGCTAATCCTTTAGTTACTAAATCATTCCCTCTATGGATAATCTTTCGTTGAAAAAGCACCAATTCCATGTTTGATGGTGAATATAAAACTATAGCCAAAGATTGGTGGATTTAAAGCCAAAGCTAAAAAAAAACTGGGTAAATTTTTAAAACATTACTTGGTATTTAAACGTGTCAGATCAATGTTATCATCTTTTACTCATTTTTTGCCGCAATGTGGTACTTACTGACAAATCTGTACTATTGGGAACATACTGGTCCTGTTCTCCCAGCAACACGTCAATCACAGGGTGCCTGCCATTTTTTATTACAATTTTCCTTTCTTCTTGTAGAGTTGGTCTGCAAAAAGAAGCATGTTTCAATTTACAAGGCAAGGAAATAGCCTTTAAAAAAAGCTCTAAGATAGCATGACAATTTTTGTGGCCAGTCTGCCACACATGCAACAAAACCTTTAAGAACATATGTTCAGAAGAAGGCTTTGAGTATAAAAGTTAAAGTTTAAACTATAAAACCAATTGGAAAGGCAATTTTTTTTTTTTTTTTTTGTCTTTTTTTGCCTTTCCTAGGGCCGCTGGAGGTTCCCAGGCTAGGGGTCCAATCGGAGCTGCAGACGCCGGCCTACACCAGAGCCACAGCAACTCGGGATCCAAGCCATGTCTGCGACCTACACCACAGCTCATGGCAACGCCGGATCCTTAACCCACTAAGCAAGGCCAGGGATCAAACCTGCAACCTCGTGGTTCCTAGTAGGATTTGTTAACCACTGAGCCACGATAGGAACTCCTGGAAAGGCAATTATTATAATTAAGCTCTAAGCACAAACTTCAGCAGACTTTTACAATGGCTCCATAACTGAGATGTACCTTTGAAAGAGCCTTTTAATTTTTTATTTTCCTACTATTCTATAGTGTCATTAATAAAAATTGCAGTTCACATTATCGCCACTTAAATCATTTTCAGTAATAAGCAAAACAAAGAAAATTTGGTAATAAGCAAAATAAATGATTTCTGGATTTAATTATTACATCAATATAAATATGTGTTGGGCTTGGGGACAGAATGACTTAAAATTTTCAACTTCTATTTAATTAAAACATCTTTCTATGGTCTTTAGTATTTTTGACTTTTTTGATATAAAAACGTGTTTGTTTGCCTTGCTGGTTTTGCTTTTTAGGGTTTTATACTTCTGCTTTTTATCTATAGGTTTATCTATTTATCTAGGCTCTTGTGAGCAATGTCCTTCTCTCTGTCTCCTCCTCAGAGGTCACTACTGAGATCAGTTTATGTCTACCCTCCCCAACCTTCTTCTATGCACTCAAGGTTATATATATTCGCTGTATTGCTCTGCGATTTAAGAAAAACAAAACAAAACAAAACCAAAAACCAGAATCATACTGTAATATATCATTCCACAACTACTCCCTCCCCCATAATATTCCTCAGTACACATAAAACACAGATTTTCCCATTTACCATATGGGTCCAATGAATGCTTTTATTTACTTTTAATATTTCTAAGTCATCTTGCAAATCATTTGCAGAATTGAGAATAAAAAAGAACACTTTAAAAGGACCTCACGACAGTAAGAATTCAAACATGGGAAATCTCAAAATTTTCCCCCATAATTTACTGGTTTTGAAGGCCTATATGCCTGGAATGGGCAACACACTATGAATATAACTGATTATTCGTCAGTTGTCACACATGCACCTAGACCGTGTTCGTTTATAATTATGAATTCTACATTTTAATACACTTCTAATAGGTTTTAGCTTAGCATCATTTCTGGTTCTTTACCAAGTTACAACAAAAATGCAGTATTTGAAGAATTTTTTGAAATTTTTAAAGCTCATAATTTTCTTAAAGAGAAAATAGCCATCTTTGCTCCAAAGTTGAAAAACATTTTCATTCTTACATTTATAAGTACAATTAGAATAATCAATCAAATGAGCATTTTTATTCCATCTATTTCCTTTCGCTCTCTTGCCTTCGGCACCTATCCACCAACAGAGTATCAAGTAAATTTTAGTATAAACACATCATAAAAGAATACTGACACATGTCCTTTTAGCAAATGGGATAGTCCTGATTATTCTTGTCACTAAACATTACATGATGTGTGCTTCCTATGGACTAACAAACTGGCTAAGAATATATATTTCATTTTGCCCTCACAAATAAATTACTCACACAGTAATTCTAGAGTTCAAGACAATGCATCCAGATTTTATTATCTGAACACTCATAATCTGATATGTTGTTTATACAAGAAATCTCACCATCAACATTAGTATCTAGAGCAGTACTATCTTTCTCTTCACATTCGCCATTTGATTAATCTAATAATGATGAAATGTCTTCTGTCCATTTTTTTCCCTGGGCTATCATGAGTGGAAAATGGAAAATTCTGAATTCTCAACTGTGTTCCCTCAAAGGTAGAAGCAGACTACAACGGTGACATCTCCAGTCTTCTTTTAGATCTTCCTGAAAGATGATATAACTCTTCAGGTAATTCAATGAGAAAACTGAAGACTGACGTGATTTCTATTTCGCTATCACACTTTTGCATCATTCTCCAGCTTCCTCATTTTAGACTTTTATAGCATAGTGGGAAAAACTGATAAACAATGACGAATAATTCCTAGGATGATGAAATAGTAAAGCATTCCAGACATAAATAAGCAAGATAAAAATCATTACAGATCCCCCAAATGCATCTTAGTTTTATAAAAAGGACCCATACGGTAAGTCCTACGCAGAAAAAATTTTATTCCCCTTTTTAAAAATCATTAAAGATCCCCTAATGCATCTTAGATTTAGAAAAGGACCCATATGGTAAGACCTAGGGAGAATAAATTTTATTCCCCTTGTTAATAAAAAGTAAGTTTTTTGCTGTCATCTTTTTAGGGCCTGTACCTACAGCATATGGAAGTTCCCAGGTTAGGGGTCAAATCAGAGCTACAGCTGCCAGCCTATACCACAGCCACAGGAACACAGGTTCCAAGCTGCATCTGCGACCTACACCGCGGCTCATGGCAACGCTGGATCCTTAACCCACTGAGCGAGACCAGGGATTGAACCTGCGTCCTCATGGATGCTAGTCAGGTTCATTACCGCTAAGCCTCAAGGGGAACTCCAATAAAAAGTAAATTTTAATCTGTGTTATTTGGAAGATCTTTAAAATACTCAAAAGCTGAAATCAGGTCCAATGAATCCTGATAGTATGGAATACCAAAGACTAAGGGAATTTCAGCATTCCTTAGAAGCTGCTGCATAATGAATTAGCTGTTCTCCCATTGTGGGTTTGTTTTTTTGTTGTTGTTGTTTTGCTTTGTTTTTGTTTTTGTCTTTCTCTCTTTTTAGGGCCACACTCGCAGCATATGGAGGTTCCCAGGCTAGGGGTCCAATCAGAGCTGTAGCCGCTAGCCTACACCACAGCCACAGCAGCAACTGGGGATCCGAGCCACATCTGCAACCTGCACCACAGCTCATGGCAATGCCAGATCTTTAACCCACTGAGCAAGGCCAGGGATTGATCTGCATCCTCAGGGATGCCAGTCAAGTTCATTAACTGCTGAGCCACAGCGGGAACTCCAGTTCTCCACTGTTGAACATTAGACTGTCTAGATTTTCAATGCTGTCAACAATGCTGTGATGAACAACCATATATATGTGTGTATTTCCAAGTGTTTCTTTAAGCAAGAAGAAATTACTAAAGCATAATTTCTAAATTATCAGGTATGCGTATTTTTTTAACAGATTAGATAGCTGTATTCAATTTATTGTCTCACCAGAGGATATGAAGGTGACTTTTCATACCCTCCCCTAAAGTTGGTATCATCAAACTTTCTAATTTTTAACAGCATGGTGGGTGAACAGTGTTCTCTCATTGTTTTAATTTGCACTCATTGATTATTAAGGTTGAGTAACTTTTCACCAATTTCTTGGCCATTTTTGGTTCTTTTTCATCATAATATCCTATCAATGACTTTTTCAGGTGCTTAGAATCTGAACTTTTTCATGTAAGCACATTTTTGAACTCACTCATAACACCAAGAAACACTACTTTTCTAGACACTTAAATTCTTCTTCTTAAATATACCCAGCTAACAAAACTCTACGATTCTTAAAGTACATTCACATTTCCAAAGGAAGTGATTAAAGTATGTGACTAATTTGAAATCATCATTTGGAAAGGGACATTTAAAAGCATAAGAAAAGGACAGTTTTTGAATTTGAGTATAATTCTGAAAGAAAATTTTAATCTAAATGGGTTTATTGTACAAGGAAAAAAAAAAAAAGAAACCAACTGTAAGTGCTATCAGTTTTAAAATAAAATCCTAAGTGCTCAGCCAAGTGAAATCAACTTATTTTATTCATGACATTGATATGACTTCTCAGGAAGGTTTTACTTTAGAGGAAGAATTTGAGTGATTTGTTCTGCTCTAAAATCCATACTGACTTACTCTGTTGCTATCAAAATTATATAATGGGTGGTTGGGGAGCCTGGGGTTAATAGATATAAACTATTGTCTTTGGAATGGATTAGCAATGAGATGCTGCTGTGTAGCACTGGGAACTATATCTAGTCATTCATGATGGAGCACGATAATGTGCAAAAATAGAATGTGTGCATGTATGTGTAACTGAGTCACCATGCTGTACAGAAGAAAATAAAAAATTGTATTGGGGAAATAACTATTAAAAAATAATAATTTAAAAAAATTAAAAAAAAAACAAAAATTATATAATGACAAAACACTCCCTGGTATTGTAAGAAGCAAATGATTATTCAGAGAGTTGAAATGCTATACAGCAAGAAAGATATGAAAATCATGTTGATGGTATTTTGTGGCACTGAAGGAGAAAGAACTGAGAAAATCCAGATACTGCCTGGAAAGGATGAAATATTGAACCTAAATAAATTTACTTTATTTTATATTTTTAAAAATGTATCATTCTCCTTTAAATGACCTGCAGAAACAGAATAGAATCTATAAAATAGTACAATGTCCAGAATCCAAACTGGATAGAAAGACCTAGTATAAAAACTTTTACATAAAGATTTAGACTAAAGTGAATAAAATGTCCTAATAGCATTTAGAAAGAAAAGACTGTAATTATGAAGCCAAATGATCAATGTGAACTAACTTCAATAACTCAAATGCACTAAAATCTTTAAACAAGCTGGAAAGTTAAGACAAAAGCACAAACTTCAGATACTTAAATACTAGTTTAAAAAGCATTTTAAATAAAAGTTTACTTTCCATGGCTATTTACACTCAATTTTATGGCTGCTAAAAAAGAGACTGATTGTATTACTTAAAGGTAATGGCATGGTTTTCCATTTAAAAAATTTTAGGTGGATTTTTCTTAATATGAGATATATAGTATTCAATTTGGAGTATTTGGGCATGTGACATTTCCTGAAATTGTCTTACTAATAGAATAGATGGTTTGGAACAATCATTCTGAGGACAAATAAAAACTTGGTTAAAGTATAGAAAAGAGTGACTTAAAAGCACCTGATAATCTGGTAGCAAGGGACTGCCGTGCCAGGATCTCAGGTAAGACAGAGGGCCAGGAAGGGTGTTTGCTGATTTCTAAGGCAACAGCTGACTCTGAGTGCTGCTGTTAGCTTTTAATCTGGATCAAGAAACCAAGCAGCCGCACACCAGTGCATGTGAGGTAAGAACTGCACCTTTTGAATCTCTCAATCATCTCAAGCCCTGATATGGATTAAGTGATGCCAGAACATCGTCAGTGTCTTGTAACATGACCCTTTCAGAAGAAATGTAACATCAAATGATTTCTATAAATGATTTTGTAAATGCCAAGAAAAATAATCAAAATAACCAGGCATTTAGGGAAATACACAAATGAAAATGAGTAGAAACAACAGACAATAGAAACAGACCCACAGGACTACAGATATTTGCAGCATTGGACACAGACTTTAAGATAACTATGCCTACCATGTTTAAAGAGACAGACAAGACTGCAAACTAATAGAAAACGAAAAATGATTTTTTAAAATAAATTCTTATAGGTATGAAAGATACTAACAACCCTTAAACCCTTAAGTTCAGATATATTTATTAAAGACAAATAATTTTTTGTTGTGTTTTTTTGTTTGTTTGTTTTCTTTTTAGACCTGCACCCACGGTATATGGAGGTTCCCAGGCTAGGGATCGAATCAGAGCTACAGCTGACGGCCTACACCACAGCCACAGCCACAGCAACTCAGGATCTGAGCCACATATGCAACCTACACCACAGTTCACCACAACACTGGGTCCTTAATCCACTGAGCAAGGCCGGGGATGAAACCCGCAACCTCAGGGTTACTTGTCAGATTCATTTCCACTGTGCCACAATGGGAACTCCCCAAGACAAAGAATTTTTATAGTACTTAATACTTTCCGATTTTTGAAGAAATATTTGTGAGTAATAACTGCTATTTATTCAGTGTTTATCATCTGAATTTTTACAATACTTAATTTTTTCTGATTTTTTAACAAACACTTGTGAGTAATAATTGCTGTTTACTGTTTATCATCTGCCTGGTCCTGTTTAGACGTTTCATGTCTTTATCTCATTTGCATTGTACAACATCTCGAAGAGGCAGATAATATTTTAGCAATGCAGAAACTGAGGATCAGAGAGGTTACAAAAGTTGTTTAAGGTTAGCTGTTAAATAACCAGGCCAGTATTCAAACCTATGTCCCTAGGAGGTGATGAGGCCATAAAATAGAGCCCTCATTAATGGGCTGGTACTCTTAAAAAAGAGACTCCAGGGAGCCCCTGATAGGTCAATGCCCAGAGGAGTTACAGAGAGCCACCAGTGCAAAATTCCAGCCTGAGAGAGCTGCAGGAGCGAGCCCAGACACAGGGTGCCAGTGGATGTGGGGCCACCACAGAGATGCACCTGTGGCAGGCCCAGGTGTAGAACCACCACTGGGGCTGCACGGCCTAAGGCCCAAGTTTTGCCCAGCAAAGCCATGGGAAGACTACTGTTCCAGTGGGTCTAGAAAGCAGGACCCCTGTCCCCTAGTGGGACCCAGATGGCAGAGGGACAGGCCAAATATTTGGCTCAAGTTTAAGGTTTAGACTTAAGGAAGAACAATTTGAGACAACTGAGTGCGATTTGCCTCAAAATGAATCATACCTGAAGTCTCACCCATATCTGATTTAGATGATATTTAAATAAGATTTTTATAACATTATAACATATCATAAAGTGTTGAAGTGAATGCTAACAAATGAAAGGACTGCTCCTTTATAAAAATGTCACCCACATAATCCTGAAAACCAAAATAAGTAACATTCACCTCTGGTTACAGTGAACATCTGCTTTCGTTGTACTCAATGGTAAAACAAGAAAGGAATCTGTTAATTTTAAATCAAACTACATGCATATGATATTCAGCTTTACCAAGATGCCAACACATTTGAGTAATGTTAAAACGTTATAATAAAAACAATAACATCAAGTGAATGACTCCATCTGTTCTAAAGCACTGGAAGAGGGGAGAAATTAAACATATATTACCTGCAGTAATCTCCTTGCTTAGCGACCTTGGCCAGCGAGAAAATGCAATCAGCAGTTGCTAGGTGATGTACTGCTTTACACAAGGAGTGGTAATGTTCACTGAAATTCCTACAGAAGCGACAACAACAACAAGGTGAGCAAACTGAATTCTTAAGACTATAAAAGCTGTACAGTAAGTAATCACTTTGTTGGCGAAGATGATCATAAACAAAATAAGCAGGCATACTCAGAAGTTTAAAAAGACAAATTATACTGAACTACGTTTTTGTTTAATAACTCAATTACTGAGGCTTCTTTTTGTTTCATTTGGAAAGAAGTATGTATTTAAAATAGTTTCTATACAAAGATGTCTACTATAACTACCTTATTGTGTATTTCATATGATCATGACAATTTCAACTCATACTTACTGAACACAAAGCGATCATTTTCATTTAGCTTAAGTAAGGTCATGAAGTACCCAAAGGGGTCTGCTTCCCTTTGCGCTTCTTCTTCACAGCATCATCCAAACTAGGAATAACAGTTTCAAGTATCTTTCTCTCACACTGCTTGCAAGTTTCTTGATGGTGGAGCCCATGTCCATCTGATTTACTTATCAGTGTAGCCCGAATATCAGGCTTATAGAGTTGACAGTGTAACAAATTTTGTTGAAGGCAAGAATAAAAATACTTTTTGCCCATGATTTTTAGTTATCTCACTAATAATTCATACAGAAATTAAATCTTACACTCGTTTTTAAAAAGGTTTGTCATTGCCTCAAAGCCAATTAGGTAGCTGGTGATCTAAAAGCTTCAAAGACTTTTATTGACAGACTTATTCAGGAAAAAATACAGGAGTGTATGCAGGTGTTTTCTTCCTTTCTCCCTCTTGGATTATCCTATTATCTCTTATCACAGGTATGCTCTATACCCTGTAAAAAAAATTTTTTTCAGCCACACCCATGGCATGCACAAGTCCCCAGACCAGGGGTCAAACCCAAGCAATGCTGAATTGTTAACCGCTAGGCCACCAGGGAATTCTAGCCTTACATCCTTTTCAAGAAGATTGTCCCTTCCAAGAGAAATGAACATTATGCTGAAGGCTTCTCTTAAAAAATCGTTTTAAGGACCTAGAGATGATTATACTAAATCAGACTGAGAAAGACAAATATCATATATCACTTATATGTGGAATCTAATAAAAAAGATACAAAAGAACGTATAAAATAGAAACAAACTCACAGATTTTGCAATCAAACCTATGGTTAACCACAGAGGAAACCATGGGGGGGGGGATAAATTAGGAGGATGGGAATAGCATATACACACTACTGTATATAAACAGATAACTAGTAAGTATCTATTGTCTATAGCACAGGGAAATCTATTCAATATTCTGTAATAATCTATGTGGGAAAAAATAACAGAAATATGTATGTATATAACTGATTCACTTTTCTGTACTCCTGAAACGAATACAACATTGTAAGTCAATTTTACCCCAATAATCTTTTTTTAATTTTTTTTTTTAAAGTGCCTCATTGTACTGCAGGTTTCAGGAACTTAGATATTTAGTTTTTCTTTCGGCTTCTTAAATCCGAAGGTTTTTAGAGTGCTTCCTAGCTTGAAAAGGATATCAGTATCAAGCCATTATGTGATTAGTTATTCCTATATTACCACTGTATTCATTTTTTTTAAATCTGTAATTTCTTATTTTTTATTAATAGTAGAATAAGACAGTTAACACAAGTGTCTTTTTCGGATACTACAAACATCTTAATATACAGTTTTATTTCTGTGTTAACTATTTTGTAAATTGAAAAATCTATTTACAGTATATCCTAAACTTCTAAGTAGACAGAGCATGACCAATATAATTTGCCTAATTCTCTCTGAATTAAAATTAATCAAAACAAACAACATAAACCCCACTAATAGTGTTAAGAGTCTGTGCTAAATCCCAAACACAAAGGAGACTGGCCCGTAGCATCACAATGGAGCACTAAGTTGCCACCTTAAAAATGACTCTTGCTTTTAAAGAGTGCTCTGCATGGACAGAGCACTCCCAGGTGACTGCCCAATGATCATGCCTGGTCACTCCTAGTCTGGCTTCAATTTTAGATCTGACCACTCACTTATCCTTTGGACTGTGGCTGATTCTGTCCCTATTCTAATTATTGACCCAGAATCTTGTGTTCTGGCCCTGGCACTCTCTTTCACCAGAGAACAGCTACATGTGATGCTCCTGCTTTTGCAGTAGCTCTGATCGACCCCTAGCCATATGTCTCAGGTGCAGCCCTAAAAATCAAAAAAAAAGGAAAAAAGGAAAGCAAAAAAGACACTTTTTTTGAGGGTTCCATTCACAGACTTTCTTACAGCCTTGATTTCTTGAAATATTTTGAAAAAAAGGTAATGTAAACTAACATACAACTGTTTCTCAGTAAGAGACAAAAACACTTGTATAGCTGGTATTCAATCCTCTGGTGTCAGGTTCACTGAGGTTAATCATTTTTGAAAAGACTTTATATTAGCACCATCTGGCACCTCAATAAATAGTGTGCCTAACAATCAATGCTGTTCTCAATTAGGGGCTTTAGCTGCAAATGCTGTAGCTAAATTTCAACCAGCATTCTTTTGTTTTAGATTAAAAATTTATCATTTTTCTTATTTTGAAAGTAATATATGTACACTATAGAAACTTTTGATATCATGTATCTGCAAAGTAAATTAAATCTCCAGTAACCTCACCCACCCAGAATTAATTGGTTAATATTTGAGATCATATATATCTATCTAGATATACAGATATAGATGTGTTTTCATATCTATATGAATGTATGAAATTTTTTTTTTTTTGCCTTTTTAGGACCGCACCCGTGGCATACGGAAGTTCCCATGCTAGGGGTCCAATTGGAGCTGTAGCCGCTGGCCTACACCACAGCCACAGCAATGTCAGATCCGAGCCACATCTGCAACCTACACCAGAGCTCACGGCAATGCCGGATCCTTAATCCACTGAGCAAGGCCAGGGATCAAACCTGCATCCTCATGGTTACTAGTCAGATTCGGTTTTACTGAGCCATGACAGGAACCCCTATATAACACACACACACATACACACTCACACATTTCTCCAAAGATATACAAATGGCTAATAAGCATATGAATAATATCATATATAATTAGTCTTTTAAAATACAAAGGTGTGTGTGCTGTGCATGTATGTGAATTTACACAAATAGAATTGCATCACCTTTAATACTTTTCATCCTTTTCCTCGCTTAGCAATTTATCTTGAGTATCATATTCTTCTGCGATGTTATATTTAATGTTAGCTCACTCTTAGCAACTCCCAACTACAGCCAAGGCGTGGTATCATGAAAGCAGAATTCTCCAAGTTAATGGGGTAGAAGGGCCCAGGCAGAGGGCTGACACAGGGAAAATGGTATGAGGTAATGGCAGGGTGCAAGAAGAGGATGGAAGGGGCACATCAGACATTTCCAAGAAAAAAAAAAAAATTCAATAACAGATAAAGGGACAAAAAGGAAGAAAGAATCAAGGATATTATCAAAATTTTGGGCTTGGGAGACGTAAATTTTCTTTAATCTAGAATAACAACAGGGAGAACACAACCTTGACTTATAAAATCATGTACACGCTGTAGAATGTGAACAGCAACAACCTCATCAATTCCCAGGACCCCAGAACACGGCCCTTGAAGCTTGAAAGGAGAAACGTTAGACTAACTTTCACATTCTCTTGGAGTTCCCATCGTGGCTCAGTGGAAACGAATCTGACTAGCAACCATGAGGACGCAGGTTCAATCCCTGGCCTCGCTCACTGGGTTGAGGATGTGGCGTGGCTGTGGTGTAAGCCAGGGGTTACAGCTCTGATTCAGTGCCTAGCCTGGGAACTTCCATATGCCTTGGGTGCAGCCTTAAAAAGACTGAAAAAACAAAGAAAACCTTACACAATCCCAGTGATATTACTAAGGGAAAGCCAGGAAAACTGGGAAACTCAAGGGCCCTGAAAAATTTTAAGATGGGTAATTGAAAGTAAACTGGAAAAGGAACTGAACAGAAGGAATTTCCATCCCTGGATTCAAGACTCTGAATCAAGATAACCTCAAAAAAATTCAGGATAAATAAATTGGAACCTCTTTCTGATCCTATAATTTGAAACTCCTCTGGACAAAAAGAGATGATAATCAATTTACTATCTTTTAAAATCTGTCACATATTATCTTTTGTTTTGTTTTTTTTGTTTCACTTGCTAGATTGGTTACTTTAAGTGGAATAAACCTTCCTGAAGAGGTCACTGAATATTTATTGTTTAAGTTTTTAAAGAGAAAGCCTAACAGATTTCTGTTTAGAGTGATGCCCATGGATTCATAACGGATGGACTGATTCTACAGCCTGAAGGGGCACATACCTACCACCAGACACACCCTGGGTTGAATCTGAGCTCCAATCCTTAGCCTTCCTACGGACGACTTACTTCTTACATCTGCATCTTGCTTCATTCATTTGTATACTGGCGAAGACAGTATTATTTCACTCATACGGCTCTTGTGAGGAATAATGAGCTAATACATATAAAGGGCTTAAATGGGTGGTGGTCTGGAGCTGGTTCCTATGGACTCATGAAAGTCAACTGCCCAATCCAGTCCAGCAGGAGCTTGCGATCAGTCCGCGTTGAAGTGGTGACACTACCGAAATCAAACAAATAATACTCCTCTTCCAGAGAGCTGGCTCTTAAGCACATGTACCAGCAATACCCATAACTTAAATCTGTTACTGTGAACACGTGACAATTAATAAATCCAGAATGAGTCATTCTTTGAGACGATGACAAGGACTCTTCCAAAAAGAAAGAAAAAAACCTCATTATATAAAAATCGAAAAAGTAGGGGTCTATTCTACACTCAAATACACTAAAGAAACTTAATAACCAAATGCAACATGGGAAAGTTTTTTTAAAATATGGGGGGAAGGGAAATTGAGGCAATTCAACATGTCTTAGATTAAAATTATTTTTCTTAGGTATGATAGTGGTAGTAAGATTATACAGCAAAATATCCTTATTTTTAGAAGGTATATGCTTAAGTATTTAGAGGTAAGGTGTTATAATGTCTAAAATCTACTTTAAAATGGTTCAGGGAAAAAAAGCTTATGAAATATAAAATAAATATGACTAAACGTTAATATCTAAGTGAACAGTATATAGATCTTCATTTCAACATTCCACAGATTTAAATTTTTTTATGATTTTTTTAAAAATTATAGTTGATTTATAATGTGCCAATTTCTGCTGTACAACAAAGTGACCCAGTCATACATACTTATATACATTCTTTTCTTCATATTATCTTCCATCATGTTCTATTCCAAGAGACTGGATTAAAATTTTTTAAATAAAAAAGTTGGGGACAGGGAGGGAGTGGGATAGACTAGAAGTTCGGGGTTAGTAGATGTGAACTATTACATTTAGGACAGATAAGCAATGAGGTCCTGCTGTAGAGCACAGGGAACGATATCCAATCACTTGTGATAGAACATGACGGAGGATAATGTGAGAAAAAATATAGAATGTATATATGTGTATAACTGGGTCATTTGGCTACACAGCAGAAATTGACAGAATTGTGTAAATCAACTAGAATAAGAAAAATTTTTGGAGTACCCGTCATGGTGTAGCAGAAACAAATCCGACTGGGAACCATGAGATAGCGGGTTCGATCCCTGGCCTCGGTCAGTGGGTTAAGGATCTGGCATTGTCATGAGCTGTGGTGTAGGTCTCAGATGCAGCTTGGATCTGGCATTGCTGTGGCTGTGACATAGGCCGGCGGCTGGAGCTCCTTTTTGACCCCTAGCCCAGGAACCTCCATATGCTGTGGCTGCAGCCCGAAAACGCAAAAAAATATATACACATATTTTTTTTAAAAAGTTAAGGAGTTCCCTTGTGGTGCAGTTAGTTAAGGATTCAATACTGTCACTGCAGTGCCCTGGGTCGCTGCTGTGGCATGGGTTCAACCCCTGGCCCGGGAATTGGCATGTGCCATGGGCACAGTCAAAAAAAAATTTTTTTTAAAGTTAAGGGGGAAATGCAAAGGATATAAAAATGTAAGAAAAAATTAAATGGAGATAATAAAAGCAAAACTAACCTATACTTGCCCAACTTTGAAAATGTTAAGCCTTTTTGAATAAGAAAAATAAACAGAGTCCAAGGTAGAATTTCAAAGTGATGCTACTAAAACACCCTTAGCAACAAAATGTTAGTACAGGAACAATAAAGTATATTTGGTCTCTTAACCAAGACTGAGATGAGTTTACATTTCAATAGATTAAAAATAAAATCAGGGAACACATGTACTCAACTATTTTATGGCAGGTCACAAGCAGTAATCTCTACTTTTCTTTTTGATGGAAAGATTTTCCGGTCTATTTCTCATAGCAAAAAAGTCAGATTATATTGTTCATTGTAAACTCACTCTAGAAAATCAAGCCACTCAGCACTGCAGTCAAGGACTAGCTGCTCCCGGAGCTGATTCAGATGTCTGTAATTTTCTACAATAAAGGGAGAGTGAAAGCGGCTCACAGCTTTTGTGCTAGAAGAAGGGGAAAAAAACATAAATAGGAAATCAAGGTTACTAAGAAATTAGTAATGCCATCACTTCATAAAATTAGTTATTATTCTCTGATGAACCTTGAAAGTAAATAGATGTAAATAAAGAACATTGCTGAATTATGATCCTCAACTTTATGATTCCAAAGATCTGTGCTGTCAATAAAGCACTTGGATTTCACAGGATTTTGTTCAGGAAGCCTTTAAAATTCATTGAGAGTTATATCCATATGGCAAAGTCAAAGTTTAAAATTTCTATTTCATAAGTAAAGGGCTTTTTTCTTTAAATTATACGAAATGAAAATGCTTGCTTTTCCAAAAGAGAGCAGAAGCTAATATGGCAAAATAAATCCTGACAAAACTGGAGGTTGGATATACTGGTGAAGGTCCTGTTAGTTTTTATATTTTACACTTTTCCGTATGATTAAATATTTTGGTGAAAAAAACCTAAAGCATTACAAAGAATGGCAGTGCCTTAACTCAGGAGGCAGCCAAAGAAGAGGAGTTTTCATGATCTCAATGTAGATTCACGATGGCTCTGGATGGGAAGAAATACCACTGTTCCTCTTCTGGGCTTGTGTATAATCTGTTTCCTCATCAAGAAGCTGGAGAGCACAAGAGGGGATGCTGTGGGTCCCCAGTCAGAGAGTCCAGACCAAGGCGCCAACATTGGCACTTCACTTGCTAACCAGGGGACCGTGGGTCAATAAAACTGACCTTCTCTAAACATCACTTGCCTAATCTATCAAACAGATGTGATAATTCTATCTACCTCACAGGTCCTGTTGAGGGAATCAAACAGTGTCTAGCAGAATACCTATGTCATCAGTACTCAACAGCAGGAGTTGTTTCATGGTGGTGGCTATGATGACTGCTATTGATGTTATTCCTGTGATGGGACCTTTAAGAAGAAAAGGTCAAGGCTGGGTGGTAGGCAGCTGTTGACAGAGTGTACTCTTGATCTTTGCTTGCACCCCCATTCCTGCAACGTGCTGTCACTATTACCTTTAATTGGGTGAGTTACCGGATTAGGAATGAGCCTTGCGCATTTGAAATCTGACTAATGGTATTCTATCCTCTCCCTGTCAAGGCCCTGAGGATTAAACAACAGATAAAAAATAACAATAAACCTTCCCTCAAACCATCTTACTTATTCATTCAACTTACATCACTGAATTGTTCAAAAGATGCTGGCTCTGATTTATGCCTTGCTTATTGCTTTTAAAATACGTTGTGTGGATTTCTATGCAAACATATTTATCATAGCCTTCTCTTCTGACAAAACTCATGCAGTGAGACATTCCAGTGATTGTCCTAGACAGACTAGTAAGATTTCCAGTAATTTCCCTTCATAAAGCATATTACCATTCATTAGCTGTGGTATAGGACAAAAATAGATAAAGGAAAGAATGCCTGCAAAAGGAGGAAAACACCCCCTAAAATCAGTATTACCTAAAGCTCAATTATAGCTTTTGAAAATATAGGGAAAAAAGGATATTAGAGCTAAAGAAATCCATGACTGTGCCTTCAGGATTCCCTTATAGTGGACATGGATAATAAATAGTTTTCCTTTTTAATTAAAATAATAAATTAATAATCATTCATACATCATGTCAAAATTCCCTTGCATTCTTAATATAGAGTTAGTTCCTTCATGAATCACAAGCTATAGTCCCTCTTCTATTAACTTGGGCGAAAGTACCACCTTCATCTCAGGTTCATGCAAACATACTAACAGTAGTAATAAATATTTCACAAAGGATGCTACTTATAAGGGGAAATATCCTTCTCTAAAAGCATTTTTTTAAATGAGTCCCCTTTTGGGGATTAATAGCTAGCCAAGGAAAAAAGGCAGAGTCTCAATGTAGTTCTGATTTTGTTTTTGATTAATTATTTTCATCAATTCATGATACAACTTTCAAAAAAAACACATAAAAAACTGTTATAACTGTGTGCCATGGAAAGCATTAAGAATAAAGAAATGCAGAGCTCAGTGAGGCAGAAAATGAAATGTCAGCTTCTTAAAAGAAATGTCAGGTACAGCATTCATCAAGAAGTTCAAGCAACCAAATTAATCCTATAATTACAGGTTCTGCAACTTCTTTTTTCCAATGTGTTTAAAGTATACTCTGAGGTACAAAAATAAAACAGTAATTCAAAAGACAAGAAAATAAATGTATACAAATAAGATATCCCTTGGACAATATGCTTTAAGATCAATGATAGAGTTTAAGATAACTATTTCTCTGGTTTCAAGTTTCATAAGGAAACTGAAGGGGAAGATTTGCTTTAAATGTCAAGGATATGATTACTAACAGTCTAGAAACTTGCAGGTTAACAGATGTCATTATAATTCATGTTAATAAGGAAAACATCTATTTTTAAACTTACCTTCCAACTTTAACCCAATCAGTTGGTATACAAGATACTGCAGAATTCTTTACTTCAATCATAAACTAAAATAAAAACAAATAAAGTTTAGATATTTAAATGATTTAACCATTATATTTTTAAATCTTCCTCAAAATTTTGCTGTAATAGTCTAGCAAATATTATTCTAAGCACTCAAAATAAATCCACTAAGATGTATGGGAGAGTTCATACGTCTTCACAACCAAATATTATTAATTAGGGGTGTTCCCATCATGGCTTGGTAGTTAATGAACCTGACTAGTAACCTTGAGGTTGCAGGTCCGATCCCTGGCCTCGCCCAGTAGGTTAAGGATCCGGCATTGACATGAGCTGTGGTGTAGGTTGCAGACGCGGCTTGGATCTGACTGACGTTGCTGTGGCTCTGGCGTAGGCTGGCAGCTGTAGCTCCGATTCGACCCCTAGCCTGGGAACCTCCATGTGCCGTGGGTGCAGCCCTAAAAAGACCAAAAAAAAAAAAAATTATTAGGGTTTCAATACTTGGGATAAAATATAATTTGTACTGGGCAAAAAGTCTGTAATAAAGGATATAACTTGGCACTTTAACAACAGTTATGTTCGAACTATGAATAGTGATTTTCCTTTAATGACACTTTTTCATTTTTTAGTACCTACTTATCTTAAGAATTCTATTTCTTAGTAACAAGACTGAATTTCTAAGTACATAAAAATTTTAAATATCTGATTATTAGATGTTATATCAGTTTGAGGTATGGTCAATCCCTTACTCTGAACAGAAAAGGATTTATTATAATAGTTTTAATTTTATTTTATTTTAGCCTTTTTGCCTTTTCTAGGGCCGCTCCCACAGCATGTGGAGGTTCCCAGGCTAGGGGTCAAAAAGGAGCTCCAGCCACCAGCCTACGCCAGAGCCACAGCAACGCGGGATCTGAGCTGCGTCTGCAACCTACACCACAGCTCACGGCAACGCCGGATCCTTAACCCACTGAGCAAGGCCAGGGATCGAATCCGCAACCTCATGTTCCTAGCCGGATTCGTTAACCACTGTGCCACGACGGCAACTCCTATAATAGTTTTTAATCCAAGAAACCTAAGTCTTCTAAAAGTGTCCTCACACAAAGCCCTGACTTCCTCAGCAATTAAGGAAGAAAGATATTACTCCACATGATGTTTTTATTTATATGTACCACATCTTTATAGATTCAGCTGTACTCTACGGGCTTTTCTGAAATCAGTTAGCAAGTAAATGAAATCACTACTTCCATCACATTTTCAAAGTGAGTGATAATATCATCTCTTCTTCCTGCTCATTTTCCTGTATTAATGCAATGAAGTACAATGTTTTATTAAATAAACTAATAAAATACACTTATTTTGTATGAGATAGAACTCAGAAGCTCTGTGGCTGCCACTAATTTTGAGATGGCTACAGAAACCCTGTCACATAGGTTTTATAACATTTCAGGTATTTATAATATACATATTATTAATAGTATTGGCTCAGGCTCTTGAGTTTACTTTTCTATTAACAGAAATACTATAGCTTTTACACTAATTATAATAGGAATTATTGGTTACTTTTAAAATTTTTTCATTTTTAGCAAAGATTTTATAACTAATGATGTCCTCTTGTATAGAGGGAATTAATAAAATATCAAATCTGATATATATAGTTTAAGAGATAAGAGTAAGGAAGTTCCCTTGTGGCATAGCAGGTTGAGGACTGAGTGCTGTCACTGCAGCAGCTTGAGTCATTGCTGTGGCACAGGTTTGATCCCCGGCCTGGGAATTTCCACAGGCCATGGGTGCAGCCAAAAAAATAAAGAGGTTAGGGAGTTCCCGTTGTGGCTCAGTGGTTAATCAATCTGACTAGCATCCATGAGGACGCAGGTTCGATCCCTAGCCTTGCTCAGTGGGTTAAGGATCCGGCATTGCCATGAGCGGCAGTGTAGGTCACAGATGCGGCTCAGATACTGCATTGCTGTGGTGCAGGCCAGCAGCTGCAGCTCTGCTTCAACCCCTAGCCTGAGAACCTCCACATGCTACAGGTGCAGCCCTAAAAAAGCAAAAAAAAAAAAAAAAGGAGAAGAGCTAAAGCATCTTTAAAAAAAGTACCCTTTGGCTAAAAAAGTAACTGAGAAAAAACATCCACAAAATAAATATCATTGTAAGAAAGATAAAACCACTTTGAGAGTATGCTAAAAAATTTCTGCTTAAAAATTATTTTAAAATGTGACATGATACAACATAATAGCCTTTTTATAAAATTATTATGGGGGGAGCTATGCCAAAGGCAAACAGTGAAATTTAGGACCACATTAGATTACTAATATTTGGGAAGGGCACATATAACACACAGCTCCACAGAAATTACTAAGGAACGGTGGATGTTTTGCAAAGAAGCTATAGCTGCCTCAATGAGCCAGTTAAGTTATTCACCATAACTCTGCAGCATGGTGGCCTGGATTCAAATCTATGCCTTATACACGTTACGAATTGCCACTGGTCACAACCCTTTGGTGCACCCTGGGAACAGTTTGGACCAAAACTGTTCAATCTGTAAGTATTCAGGATCTACTCTAAGGACCACAGCTCCTCAAGCAAGCCATGTACAGAGCCAACAGAGGATGGAAGACAAGAATTGGAAAAGCCCATAAGGACCCCCTACATGTCAAACCCCTAAGGTCACTTTCTCAGATGCTAGTCCTGTGTGACTTCTCTTCTGCCTGTGTCTCTCCTCAAGATTGTCATCGACTAGTAGTATTTTTGTTGTTGTTGTTCTACACTAGCTTTGAAATAGGAAATTTTCTATTTCCTTTCATGAACATTCTAAGAATGAGCAGGCAGTCCTTTTGTTTAGAGGTTTTACTGCTACAGAAAAAGAAACGAACAAAAATTGGAAATGAACGTTTATTTCAGATAATATGTTCTGACAGCAACCTGCCCTGCTCTAGAGTTCGTAACTTTCTTTCTTAGTTGTTAATGCTAGAAGTCTGTCTTGATTCCCTCCAACAATTCCTCATATTCTTTTGTTGGGATCCAGTTTGGCTTTGGTTACATGTCAGATACTGTTACTCGGACTATAGACCACGGGATCACTGGGCTGGAATCGCAGTTAAGTTTGCTGAAATTCTTAACTTACTCTAGAAACTGCTCTCTGTTTTCTCTAAGATCACACTTAACCCATGCCTACTCTCCCCCTTTTTTTCTCACAATCTTTTAAGAATCCACAAATATTTTTTTATTTAGATGGAAGATTTAACAGGGACTGTCTTAAACATGCTAAACAGCTATTTGGATATGCTGTATGCTATGAATTAATGAATTTTTTTCTAAAGGTCTTCCCCTAATACTTCTTTCCTTTTCCTGAAGAAAACTACAAACCACGACCACCTCAAATCTAAACATCACTCCATGCCTATTCCACATGTGACTCAAGGTTAGGAAACAATTCTCCCTGTATCGAGAGAGACTGTCCCAGAAGCAGGGAACTATGAAAAGCTATGTAAGTTTCTGCTTTCATTATTTTCTTTCCAGGGGTTCCTTTTCTTTCTTTCTTTTTTTTTTTTGGTCTTTTTGTCTTTTTAGGGCCACACCCACAGCACATGGAAGTTCCCATGCTAGGGATCCAATTGGCGCTGTAGCCGCTGACCTATGCCACAGCCACAGCAACACCAGATCTGAACTGGATCTGCAATTTAAATCACAGCTCACAGCAACACCAGATCCTTAACCCACTGAGCAAGGCAGGGATCAAACTAGTGTCCTCATGGATGCTAGTCAGGTTCGCTAACCGTGGAGCCATGATGGGAATTCAACCAGTGTTTTCTTTCTTTCAGTATTTTCTAAACCAATACTTTGAGTCAGACACAATAATGCACCATCATCATTAAGGCTCAGTATTCTAATGAGTACACAAAAACTGTGAACAAAAGTAAAAAAATGATTGCTGCCAAAAGTAATACCAATTTGACAGTCCATTTATCTATTTTACTAACAAAATCCTTGTACCACATAGGGCTGCTAAAACAGGTTTTTAAAAACATATTTCAGGAGTTCCAATCGTGGCTCAGCGGACACAAATCTGACTAATAACCATGAGGATGCAGGTTCGATCCCTGGCCTCACTCAGTGGGTTGAGGATCCGGCATCGCTGTGAGCTGTGGTGTATGTAGGTCAAGGACATAGCTCGGATCCCGCATTGCTGTGGCTGTGGTGTAGGCCAGCAGCTGTAGCTCTGATTCAACCCCTAGCCTGGGAACCTCAATATAAGCACTGGTACAGCCCTAAAAAGACCAAAAATATATAATTTCATACATATATTACAAAGGTTATACATATGAAAATAACATTTCAGACAGAAGGGTATAAAAGAAGAAATACATATATATAAAACAAGGGTATTCCCTCTTTTCCTTCTTCAAGTCTCAAAGGTAACCATATTTGATGGAGTCTGTTCTTAGTTCTTTAGATATCTCTAAGTTTGCTTATACCTTAAAACAGAATTTGAATATAACAATGCTATCTAGAACTCATTTGCTGTTTGAATGAACAGAATCACTAATTCCCCCCCCAAAATAATATAAAAGTGATTTTATATTAATGCAATATTGAGATTCTAGGTTAAAAAAAAAAAAACCCGAGTATCCATCCTGTCGTTAAAACTAAGAAATTTCTTGCCTCAAACTCATCATTTTCATTACTAAAGTTTGAAAATAATAAGATCATTTATCTTCCTTGCTAATCTTTTGTAATCCAATTACTTGATGTCTATGTGTTTTTTCCTAAACCCCAATGCTACACTGATAAAGAAAAAACTAATTTACTATCCCTTATAAATTCCTAATCAGTTTTCCCCATTTTTATTTTAAAACTGCAACTGAATCCAGGGCTGTCTTCCCAAGCCTTAAGCTTTCTTTAAGTCTGAATATTATGAGCTCTAAGACGTCTGGATTTTATCAAAGATAAGCTAGGATACCGATAACCCCTTGTGCTAATATTTGTGAGTTGAGTGAAAACAATGACATGGGATAAAGACTGGAGCCAGGCAGATCTGGGCTGGACTTGAGCTTCTAACTTGGGTAACTTATTGCATTCCACTACCCCAAATCTCAATTCTCTTTCCTACACAACTGGAATAACCCCTTTTTGTATTGTTGCAAGGATTCAGTAATATATGCAAAGCACTTAGCACCATTCTGAACTGTAACAAGTGCTTGATAAATGGTAACTATACTACTATTACTATTATTATATGAATAACATGTGTATAGTGCTTCACAACTAGAAAGGACTTTCACATATTTTAACTCCATTGGTCTTCACAGCTGTTTCACTACAGGAATGACTCTTCCATGGTCATGAAGCATGTAAGTGGTGGAACTGGCAGCTTTCCCCACTATAATACAAGGTAATCACTTTTCTGCTATACCTCTCTTATTGATGTATTAAATAATTTTGATCATATCATTTTCAACAAATAAACCAGAACAGTGGCACTGAGGTCACTTGTCACTTTGAAAGGTCATAACAGTATGGTGAAACCAAGAGATACAATTAAATATTTGGCATTTGCCTGTTCAGGGGAAGAGTGAGAAATACGGATACATATTGTGAAACCATTTTATGTTAAAGAGAGCTCTATGTGGAATGCATTGTGAATTTGCTTGAGTATACCTTTAGTCCAAGACAGACTGACTTAATCAATGGTCTATTAAATAAACACTTTAATAAAAATTATAATTTATCGTAGAGTTTCTTATTCCAAATAATCATACAAATCAACTCTCTTGGCTAAATAGAAAAAGCAATGCAAGTATTTTAAAAACTGCTTTGAAATTAAGCTTTGTCCCTCTGGAAAACTATCTTTTTCAATAATTCTGAATGTTGGAGTTCCAGTTGTGGCACAGCGAAAATAAATCTGACTGGTATCCATGAGAATGCGGGGTCCATCCCTGGCTTCACTCAGTGGGTTAAGGATCTGGTGTTGCCGTGGGCTGTGGTATAGGTCACAGATGTAGCTGGGATCCGGCATTGCTGTGGCTGTGGTGTAGGCCGGCTGTGGTGTAGGCCAGCAGCTGTAGCTCTGATTCGAACCCTAGCCTGGGAACTTCCATATGCCGTGGGAGCAGCCCTAAAAAGCAAAGGAAAAAAAAAAAATTCTGCATGTCCATTCTATAGAAATTATTCACAAATTTGCTAATTTGCTGTTTTAACAAAGTAGAATCTTTCAAATTGCCTCAGTTGGGATCTTTATATTCTACTGAACAAAAAAGAGAGACGTAGCAATACATCAAATGCAGAATAGGGACAAAAGTTACAGCTACACTTAAAAAAACATACTTTCTGGAGTCCCTGCTGTGGTGAAGTGGATCAAAAATCCTACTGCAAGGCTGTCATGGCTCAGGGGGTTGACAGCATAACTTGTATCCATGAGGATTTGAGTTTAATCCATGGCCTTGCTCAGTAGCTTGGGGATCCTGCGTTGCCATGGGCTGTGGTGTGGGTCGCAGAAGGAGTTCAGATCCCGCACTGCTGTGGCTGTGGCATAGGCTGGTGGCTGCAGCTCTGGCCTGGGAACCTCCATATGCCACAGGTATGGCCCTAAGGGGGAAAAAAAAAAAAACCACACACACACACACACACACACACACACACACACACACACACACAAAGAATCCTGCTGCAGAGGCTTGGGTTGCCACGGAAGCACAGGTTCCACCCCCAGCCTGGTACAGTGGGTTAAAGGATCTGGCATTGCTGCAGGTGCAGCAGAGGTTGTAGCTGTGGCTCAGATTCAATCCCTGACCTGGGAATTTCCATATGCTGTGAGTGCAGCCATTACAAAAGGAAAAACAACATACTTCTTCCTCGTTCTCATTCGGGTATTAATATCAAACTTTAAACAGAAGTAAACACATTCTAGAGAACACCATAATTTTATAGAAGACTAACTAAATGTAATTTTTTGCTATAGCTTTTGTTTGTTTGTTTTTTAAACAGCTATACTCCTTTGGAAGCATGCCCTGCCATTTAATCACTTTGTGATCAAATTAATACAGGTGGTTCACTGCATGCCAAGAATCAATGACAACTAACTTCTCTTTCCTGGATTTAGGGCAAATGAATTCTATATAGTGATTATTTGTAATAGTCAAGTTCTCTATCTTATAATTTCAGTAGATAATACTAAAATATATATAACATTAATTTGCATGATTTTACTAAGACACTAAAGCAAGCAAACAAAATACTGTTATTAAAAGAAAAAAAATTTTTTTTGTCTTTTTAGGGCAGCAACCGTGGCATAGAGAGGTTCGCAGGCTAGAGGTCTAATCAGAGCCAAAGCTTCCAGCCCATGCCACAGCCATAGCAACACTAGATCCGAGCCATGTCTGACCTATACCACAACTCACGGCAATGCCAGATCCTTAACCCACTGAGCGAGGCCAGAAATGGAACCTGCAACCTCATAGTTCCTAGTCGGATTCGTTTCCACTGTGCCACAATGGTAACTCCTAAAAGAAAATATTTATCAAAACAAGTTGTTACAATATATTTCCAAGGAACAAAAGAGAAAATCTGAAGAAAAAAAAAAAACCTTTCATTCTATCCTCAGATTTTTATTTACATTTTAAAATAGCTTGAGTTCCAGCTATGGTGCAATGGGTTAAGAATCCAACTGCAGGAATTCCCATTGTGGCTCAGCAGAAACAAATCTGACTAGCATCCACGAGGGCACAGGCTGGATCCTGGCCTTGCTCAGTGGGTTAAGGATCCTGTGTTGCTGTGAGCTGTGGCACAGGTCGCAGACGTGGCTCGGATCTGATGTTGTTGTGGCTGTGGCATAGGTCGGCGGCTACAGCTCTGATTTGACCCCTACCCTGGGAACTTTCAAATGCCTTGGGTGCAACCATAAAAATACATTAAAAAAAAAAAAAATCCAATTGCAGTGGCTGAGGTCACCACGGTGGTGTAGTTTGATTCCCAGCCCAGCACAGTGGGTTAAAGGATCTGGTATTGACCTGGCTTGACACAGGCCACAGCTGCAGCTCAGATTCAACCCCTAGCCTGGGAACTTGCACTTGCTGCAGGTGCAGCCATAAAAAAAATAATAATAATATAAAATAGCTTTTCTACTTGAGAAAAACTAATGCAAAATAAAAGTGTGTTTGACATTACCTCCTGTCCTGATACTGTCACATATTGTGCAGAAGGATTTTTTAGTATTTTTCGTATTTCTTGCAAATGTGTTTGGATCTTGTTGGTAACTTCTTGAATTCCGTCCTTCCTCTTTTTTATTACAGGAAAGTCAGAAAGGTCTTTGAATAATTCAGTTTTATCCCCATTTCTAAAAAAAATGAAAAATTCAAATACATACATTGAAGCATACTACTTATGCTAATTATGTTATTTTTCACAGCACAATGAAAGACCAGACCCCTGCAGAGAGTGGGAAGTCACAAAAAACAGGATTCCAATCCCAGCTCTTCCACTAAATATTTACAAATTTCTTAATTTCTTTGAAGAAGAATAAAATTACCCTAACATCATTTTCATTTTTCAAATTCATGATTATCATGGTGAAACTACGAAATGAAATTCAACATTTGTTGTATATTCAGAAAATAAACACAAACATAAATATCATCACATCTTTTTTCTTATATAGAGTTCTCTGTGGAATGAACTGCAAATTGACTACCTCTTAAAGGATAATGTTGCTTCTGCAATGTCTGGATATAAAGCAGACCCTCCCCGAATAACTAGCAAATAAACACAGAGTGCCAACTGCCAACTATTTTTGGATTAATAAACTGTTACTATTGGAGTTCCCGTCATGGCTCAGTGGTTAACGAATCCGAATAGGAACCATGAATGTGCGGATTCGGTCCCTGGCCTTGCTCAGTGGGTTAAAGGATCTGGCGTTGACATGAGCTATGGTGTAGGTTGCAGACGCGGCTTGGATCCTGCATTGCTGTGGCTCTGGCATAGACATGTGGCTACAGCTCCGATTAGACCCCTAGCCTGGGAACCTCCCTCCATATGCTGCGGGAGTGGCCCTAGAAAAGGCAAAAAAAGACAAAAAAATAAATTAATTAAATTAATTCTACTATTTACTCAGCCTGGACTTTATCTTTTCATCATCTGCTACCTGGAAAAGTACCACATTTATACAATGGAAGTACCTAAACACTAAGTGTTATTTCCTGCCGTAATATAGAGCCTTTAGTATCCAATCACATTTCTAGTTTTACATGCAACCTCTACCATTACTTCTAGGGAAGCTTAAGTATCCACACTAAATGGCAAATACATTACTTACACTGCTAGGAATGAAGAACCAATGGCCTGCTACTTACTTGGCAGCCTGTTCATTCAATATCTTCAAGTAATGCTCCACTGGACTGAGGAGTTCAGGAATTTCTAGAAGACAGGTCTGGAGCAAGTTTGACTGAACGTGGGAATTAACAGCAGGTATTAATGCTTGGAATTCTGACTTCAGGTGATACAGGGTTTTGACAATCAAGAAGAACTCTTGTGTAGAACACTGAAAATAGGAATTTTTTTTTTATCTGAACAGCATAAGATAATGTGAAAATGAAATTTAGAGGTCTTTTTAAAGTTAGAATAAAAGAAAATCTTAATTTATTGTATAAATCAGTTAACTGAAATTAGGTATTGCTGATACCTCCTAAATGATACATCAATAGCTTAAAGGCTTTGTAAGGTAATATTTCAAAGCTATAAAGAAAATAATTTGAGTCAGGGGTAGGAAAGCCAATATTTTTCAGTATTTTTTCATTGTAAAATATATTGACCGTCTAGTCACTTTTGATGGAGCATGATAATGTGAGAAAAAGGAATGTGTATGTGTTTGTGTGACTGGGTCACCTTGCTGTACAGTAGAAAATTGACAAAATGCTGTAAACCAGCTATAATGGAAAAAAAATAAAAATTATTAAATAAAAAAATAGTAATAAAAAGTAAAATATATTGACCATTCAATAAAAGTACAGTAAACAATGTTACAAATAAAAAAGAACAATCCTGGGGAAACACCTGCAAAATACATGAGATAAAGGTCAAAATTCTCTCAATATAATGTTTTACAAATACACATGGAAAAGATGAATAATCCAAAGAATAGTAGAGTAGCTACATGAACTGAATGCACAGCTCGCAGGAAAAAAATGTCCAATAAACATATGATTAACTTCATAGATAATAAGGACAAGCAAATTAAAATGACCATATCCCTTTTTTTACTTATAAGACTGTCAAAGATTTAAAAGTTTGATAATAGCTAAGTCACATAGGGTGTGAAAAATGACACTTTTATACTATTAGCAGAGACATAAGATTCTTGAAGAGCAGTCTGGCACATATTTATAATAAAAAGTGCATAAACCCTTTGACGAAACAATTCCATTCTTAAGAATTTAACTAAAAACATACTTTAGCAAATAGGGAAAACATATGTGTATCTGAATATGGAGAGCAGCAGTGCTGGTAATAATATTTAAAAAATGAATAAGAAAGAAACATTCAGCAATTGAGATCTTATTAGGAAAAACTCATTTAATGTAATACTCTATAAAACAGTTTGAAAACAAAGACATCTGTACATACTGACATACAGATTGATTAGGAACTCCGTAATTTCAACATATATTAAATATACATAGCATATGTTTACACTATATACCATATATGTATTTATGCAGTAAAATTCCATTTGTGGCTCTTCATATACATTTTTCTATAGAAATAAAAATATAAATACAAACTTTCAGGAAGGGTACACATGTAACTTACTCTAGTTACCTCTGGGTAGTGGGTATACAGGGTAGTAAAGAAACTTTCTATTCTTTATTTTATATCCCTGTATACTGTTGCAATTTTGTAACAGAACATGAATAACTTGGAGCTTTGGATAGAGAATGGGCTGAACATGTGTGTCTAATTTCACTCTATCTTGAAGCTAGAATCCAAGATTGTTTAAAGAAAGCAAAAAATCTCAAGAATAACTAGGAGAAAAAAACAGTAGCAACAATCCCTTAGAAGCTGCAAAGTAAAAGAATAAGTGGTAATTGACTTAGAAGACTCAAGATATTTGAATCTTAAGCTGGCCACGAGGAAAATTAGGATCCGACTTGAGTTACACCCAGAATCCTAAAAGACTCAGAAACTGGTAGCACAGATTATCTTTGGTAGCAGAACCTGGGGTTAGGGGAGTTGGGAAAACAGAAAACAATTGGTTGAAAGTGAATTAAGCAGCAATTAAATCCCTCAATCCCCCACTCTCCTATCCTACAGAAGACGACAGCTGACCCTTGAACAACATGGGGTCAGGGGTGCCAACCCTTCATGCAGTGGAAAATCCAAGTATAACTGTACAGGGGGCCCTCTGCATCTAGTTCCACATCACTGGATTCAACCAACCATGGATTCTGCAGGACTAGAGCATGTATTTACTGAAAAAAACCATGTGTAAGAAGACTCGTACTAGGTAAACTATGCAATGGTGTATGCTGACCTATATGGGAAAAGAATCTGAAAAGGAATGGAGATTTTATATATACATATATATATATGGCTGATTTCCTTTGTTGTACACCTAAAACTAACACAACTTCAACTATATCCAATAAAATGTATTAAAAAAAAAAACAAACAAACCAACAAATACTAGTGAGAATAGAGCCTGTAGAGATAGAAGAAAACATCTGCCAAAAAAAAAACAAATTAACAATATTCTCAGTTAAACAGAGAATACTGCAATCATGAGACAAGAATGTCAAGTTTAAAAAAAAAAAAAAAAAAAGCAGCAGCATTCAGAGGACAACAACCAAAAAATTCTCAGAAATTAACCATGACAGTAGAAATGAAAAATTCACAAAAAGAGGTAGAAGGTCAAGGTGATAAAATTTCCAAGAAGATAAAGCCTAAGTGTAAAGAGATGGAAAATACAAAAGAAAGTTAGATCATCAGTCCAACAGGTTCAATCAACTCAAATAATAGAGTTGAAGAAAGAAAGAAGTCTTAAAAAACAAATTCAGAAAAATTTTGCACAACTTTGTTGTCGGATTGAAAGGGCCCAACACAATAGGTGAAAATAGAGCCAAATCATGGCAAATCATCATAACATTTTAGAATACTGGGGACAAAGAGAAAATCTTCCATTTCCAGAGGGAGAGAAAAAAGAAGGAAAGAAAGAAAAAAAGCCAAAGAAATACAAATCAATATCACATCAGACTATTTAACAATAATAGTGGGAGCCATTAAAGACAATGAAGCAACACAAAATTCTAAAAGGAAACAATTTATAGCCTAGAATTTTATTTCTAGTTAAATTACCAATCAGACGTGAGAGTAGAAAAAAGGCATTTCCAAACATTGGTGTTTCAAAACTTACCTCCAATACCCTTCCTCAGGATGCTTCAAGAGAATGTACTCCACCAAAGTGAAGGAATGAACCAAGAGGACATCATGGATCACAGAAAACACAAGATTCAATTCAAGGGAAATTAAAGGGAATCTATGATAAGCTAGTCAACAGGTACAGAGGACAAGCAATCCAGGTTGGATCAGGTAGGAAGGCTCAAGAAAATGAAACTATCAGAATATTTGATGAAGATAAATATCTTGAGATAAAAGGACAATGTAGGCTTGAGTTAGTAAGTACCTATAAACAGTATATATAATAAATGAATATAAGAAAGACAATTACTAACTACAAGGAATGAAGTAACTTACAGAACAAAAAACAAAAAAAAAACAAGACTCTAGGTCCAACTGAACCAAAGCTGAGTTCAAAGTATATTATACAACACCTCTTCTCCAGGAAGGCTATGGTTTGCTGGGAAAGACACACACAGGAAGCAGCTGTTTGTATCAATGTGGAGCCTAGAAATAATTTACAGCCTAGAATTGGTCAAGAGTCATTTAATGACATATTCCAATAAAGCAAGGAGCAAACAATTAACAGTTTCAACAGAATTTTGAAATAATAATCTCTTACGATTATTCTAATTGGACAGACAAGAAAGGGATTGATTTTTCACACTCTAATATGATATAAAGTTTAAGTAAGCAATGGAGACAGTTTAGGGGGTGGAGGGATGTGCTTGGGTTATGGGATGGAAATACTGTAAAATTGGATTGTTATGATCATTATCCAACTACAGATGTGATAAATTCATTTGAGTAGTAAAAAAAAAAAAAAAAAAAAAGTTTAAGTAAGCAACAGAAGCAAGGTGAAAACCAGAAGTGCTTGCAGTTAAGTCCCAAGTGCCCATGGCAGGTTGCTCTCAAATTCCGTAGGCAAAATGACTCAATGGTGCTGCCAAGAAAGCTGAGGATAAGGGTAAGCAGTTGCTCCTAGAGTCACTCATGTTCAACCCCATTTCTGGCAGCAAGCTTCTCTGTGGAAGAGCTTTACAAAACACGCACAAGTGCAAGGACAGGTCACTGCAGGCCTGGGAGAACCCCAGCCAAAGCTCCATACGGAAAACATGCCTCTGGGCTTGCAGCAGTCTGGCTAGACTAGAAACTATTGTCGCCTACAAAATTCTGGAAACATTCTCCTTTCAACATTTACTAAGTGCTATAATCCTTTAAATGCATTCACCATCCTTAGCAGTTATGTATCACTTTCTTACAAAATCGTTATTGAGCAGTTAATATGAATTCCTATGACTAGCACAATTTTCAAAGATTTAAATTTGAAGTTTACTACCAAAAGAAATGTTTATTTTATTTCCGAGTCAGCCCACTTGGTATCCTCTATTATTATCATCATAAAAATACCTATTTGTGCCTATTCCACAGCACTTTCAGCACTGACAGATGGCCTAGGCTCACCACTTGCACAGCAGCCCAACAGTGTTTCTTACCATTTTATGAATTTCACATAACTGAATTGGCACAGTCTGTACCCAGGATATCACTCACCATTTGGTGCATACAGCAAAAACTTATTTAGAGTAATCTAACGATAAAGAACAGACATATGTTGGATGGTATGTTCCAAGAGCCCACTAACTAAACTATACAAATTTGGTTTAAAGTATTCAGACTTCCTAAAGTTGGTCTGTTACCAAATCATTTCTAATCTTCACTTTTCAAATCATTCTTTAGGCACATTCTTTCTGTAAACATTGAAACAGCAACAAGGAACTGCTTCTCAGTGAGTCATAAGTTCTTTCAGCAGAGTTTGAAACTCTTTTTTTTGTTGTTTTTTTGTTTTTTGTCTTTTTGCCTTTTCTTGGGCCGCTCCCACAGCATATGGAGGTTCCCAGGCTAGGGGTCGAACCAGAGCTGTAGCCTCAGGCCTACACCAGAGCCACAGCAACACCAGATCCAAGCTGCGTCTATGACCTACATCACAGCTCACGGCAATGCCAGATCCTTAAAGGCCAGGGATCGAACCCGCAACCTCATAGTTCCTAGTCGGATTCGTTAACCACTGAGCCACGACGGGAACTCCTAGTTTGAAACTCTTAAAAGTCACTCCTGCTCTGCATATTGGATACTTTTAAAATGAATTAGATTCCAAATTCATTTGAGTAATAAAAAATAAAATGAATTAGATTCCATAGCATATGATCTCTTCTTATATGCAGATTTTTTAAAACAAACAAACAAACAAAAAAACCCTGAATTTATAGATACAGAGCACAGATTAGTCATTGCAGGGGGAAGAAACGTGGGCAAAATAGGTGAAGGTGGTCAAAAGGCACAAACTTCCAGTTTTAAAATAAATAAGCCCTGGCGATGTGTAGCAAAGAGACCACACTCGCTACTATCGTTGTATATGTAAAAGTGGCTTCAACTAGATCTTAAAAGTTCTCATCACAAGAAAACAGAAAGCACTGTAGCTATGCATGGTGAAAGATGCTAACTAGACTTATTTGGTGATCATTCATATCTATGTATGTATATCTCCAATCATTACATTGTATACCTGATTATACCTCAATTTTAAAAAGAAGAATTAGATTCTGACATATACCAGGATTTTAAAACCTACAAAATGCAAACATCAAAGTACGGTGTAAAGAGAAGCAGCAGGCCATAACAGAAATCATGTCAGCATAAATGATGATACCATCTTGATGGGATGGATACTTTGACTTGGCTCTTTTGATTAGCAGTTGATCATTTTTTTCAGCTTTGCTCCAATTTTCCAAAAGTCTCTAACATCTCAATGAAGCCTATCAAGTAGTGAAGGCAAGGTGTTTGGAGATTCACTGCTTGATGAAGGATAATAAGCACTGATTGTCAGCCACTGAGTCAAGGTCAAACAAAATAACAAATGGTTTGATATTCACTCTGTAACCTCAAAAAAGTCAATGGTAAAACTCAACTACTAGGACAGCCTCTGTATTGCCAGCAAAAAACACAGAGCACCAAGCAGTGGTAAGTACAACAGACTCTACCAACCCCATAACCAACTCACACATTTTTTTCCTGAGGTTTAGGATTTCCCAATTTCGGCTTGTTCTTTCTTTTCAAAATTTAGCCGAAGCATATGGAACAGTTATGTAAGTCCTTTGGGGCATGCAAATATTCTCCTAAGTACAACTTATTAGTCATTAACACTTTGGGAAAGACCTAAAAGAAGACTAATGAAAAATTGGCCAAAAGAGTTCCCATTGTGGCTCAGAAGGTTAAGAACATGACATAGTGTCCATGAGGATGCAGGTTCGATCCCTGGCCTTGCTCAGTGGGTTAAGGATCTGGCATTGTGGCAAGGTGCGGCATAGGTTGCAGATACTGCATGGATTGGGCACTGCTGTGGCTGTGGCATAGGCTGGCAGCTATAGCTCCGATTGAACCCCTAGCCTGGGAACTTCTATATGCCGTAGGTGTGGCCCTAAAAAGAAAAAAAGAAAAAAAAAAAAAAAGGTCACAACTAACGTTTAGGCACATAAAAATCATTCTACAAAAATATTTCTAGGAGTTTCCAGCGTGGCACAGCAGAAATGAATCCAACTAGGAACTATGAGGTTGTGAGTTCAATCCCTGGGTTAAGGATCCAGTGTTGCCATAAGCTGTGGTGTAGGTTGCCCTTGCGGCTCAGATCTGGCATTGCTGTGACTGTGGCACAGGCCAGCAGCTGTGGTTACAATAGATCCCTAGCCTGGGAATCTCCATATGCTGTGGGAATGGCCCTATTAAAAAAAAAATTCTAAATATATTCTTTATAACTGTTATATGTTGAGCATATACTGCTTCATTTACCACTATACAGATATAAAAACCAATTAAAAATTGTTCTACAATAAGAATTATTAAATTAGCCAGGATTTACACTTGCTCAAAAAATAAACTTTGTTTGTGTAGGGACAACCAGGAAAAAAAATGCAATGGTATTCAATATTGCTACTACATCAAAAATGGTAGTGTCCAAAAATGAAAGTCGCTAAGAACCCAATCAGGGACAGTGGTTTAAACATGAATTCTGTAGGAATGCCCGTCGTGGCTCAGTGGTTAACGAATCCGACTCGGAACCATGAGGTTGCAGGTTTGATCCCTGGCCTTGCTCAGTGGGTCAAGGATCTGGCGTTGCCGTGAGCTGTGGTGTAGGTCAAAGACGAGGCTCGGATCCTGTGTTGCTGTGGCTGTGGTGTAGGCCAGTGGCTACAGCTCCGATTAGACCCCTAGCGTGGGAACCTCCATATGCCATGGATGCAGCCCTAAAATAGACAAAAAGACAAAAAATAAATAAACAAATAAATATGAATTCTGTCATTTACTAGAAAGATACTAACCCTCTTCTTAGCATCATCATTTTAGGCAAGGTGATGCAAGCTGCTATAGCATTATATATAGATAGTAATTTACATAATTTCCCAGCAGTAAGGGTGGTAATAAGCCTTCTCAGTCTCATAAACTATTTTTTGTTGTTGTTACTTTTCGCTTTTCTGGATTTTTATTTTTTGTTTTTTTTGGCTATGTCTGCAGCATACAGAAGTTCTGGGGCCAGGGACAGAACCTGTTCCACAGATGGTACCCAAGCCACAGCAGTGACAACACCAGATCCTTTATCCACTGCACCACCAAGGAATTCCCTCATAAAGTTTTTTTCCAAAAGTCAGAGTCTAACGTATGTGAATGACTCCTGCACTAGGTAAAACAATGTAAGTTTATTAACAGTTACAAATGTAACTAATTGGTCATTTTTTTTTATTTTAGGCAGATTTTGAAGATAAAATAAGTTATTTCTCTAAGTGTGGAAAACCTCTCTTGTTATTGTTTTTTTTTTTGGGGGGGGGGTTTTTTTTTTTGGTCTTTTTGCTATTTCTTGGGCCGCTCCCGGGGCATATGGAGGTCCCCAGGCTAGGGATCCAATCAGAGCTGTAGCCACCGGCCTACGCCAGAGCCACAGCAACTCGGGATCCGAGCCGCGTCTGCAACCTACACCACAGCTCACGGCAACGCCAGATCGTTAACCCACTGAGCAAGGGCAGGGACCGAACCCGCAACCTCATGGTTTCTAGTCAGATTCGTTAACCACTGCGCCACGACGGGAACTCCCTCTCTTGTTATTGTTACAACTTAAACCGTAAAGCTTAGGTGATGAAAATCAAAAGAATGCTTTTTACTTAGCTTCAATATGAAAATGTGTTTGCATATTAATACAAATACTTTACTAGCAGATTTTTCCTTTAGTTAAGTCAAATAAGAAGTTGTTCTGTGGAGTGCCCGTCGTGACGCAGTGGAAACAAATCTGACTAGGAACCATGAGGTTGCGGGTTCGATCCCTGGCCTCGCTCAGCGGGTTAAGGATTGGGCACTGCCATGAGCTGTGGTGTAGGTCGTAGACGTGGCTCGGATCCTGTGTTGTTGTGGCTGTGGCGTAGGCTGGCGGCTACAGCTCTGACTAGACCCCTAGTGTGGGAACGTCCACATGCCAAGGCTGCAGCCCTGAAAAAAAAAAAAAAGGTTGTTCTGAGGTCAAAGAAAATAAGGCATCTCTATGTAAAAGTAGCTAGACAAGTAAATTTCTTATTTTGATGATGGCCCACACTGAGTTTAAACAGGAAAACATCATGTATTGTAATAGAAAGGCCTCTACGTGTTGCTCTAGTTAACAGAAGTGGGCAATCTTTTCACAGCATAAAAATTGGAATAACCTCAGTTTGTGTAATTAAAATTTCTAACGATTCTCTCATGTTACCTGCAAGATTTTACAAAGTAAAATCTGAGATGTTTCTCCCTTTAACAACGGGTGTCCTCAAGCTGAAGAACATTGTCAGGTTTAAAAGATTTGATTTCTATCACACTTACTTTTTTGTGGTAAATGCTACAGAGTCCTCTTTCTATGTCGGGCAATTTACGTAGATGACTTTCTATCTGGCCAAACACACTGGATTCTGAATGGACAACTTCAGATACAGCATCAAGTCGAGCATTTATCTCCCTGTGAGAATAAAGGCAATTATCAGATATGTGAGGAACTCAGACTGTAGCCATTTCCTACTCTAATGCCCTGCACCATGACAGCAGCCACTTAGAAATGCACAATGGAGACTTTTTCTCCATACCTCTGGTCCTTCCCTGCCTCTTACCATTAAAATCCAAGAGCAGGTACCATACAAGGAAAGTCATTGGCTTGATGGGGCAGAGACAGGGTCCTTAAGTTTTCCTTTTCTCCAGGGTGAATACGGACTACATTTCCCAACCTCCCCTGCAGTGAGGTGTGGCCAGGTACCCATGTTCTAGCCAATGAAATGTGGGTGGGAATGATTAAGCCACTTCTAATCCATTAAAAATCTCCGTCTCTTTCACACTGACTCTCACCCTCTGCCAACTGTATGGTAATCTTCAGGCAATTCTGGGAGCCACTAGTTAATTCCATTAGCCCAGGTCTGTGAGAGAGCAGAAAACCTTCCACTCCCACATCTATCAAATGCACTTTATATTGGAAACAAACAAACAAACAAACAAAAACCTCGACAACAAAACAACAACAAAAACTTTTATTGTGTTTGACCCACTAAGACTGAGAATTTATTAGCTACTATTGCTTGTATTACCCGGCTAATATAATAGGTTTACAACAGGCAACTGAATTTTCTACTCTGACGGATATGACTGGCCATCTCAGTCAAAAAACACTTAAGCTAACCAAGCGCTTTGATAGAAGACTTGGTGGTGTTGGTTAAACTGATCAACTGTTTGACTGAAATGTGATTAGGCACACTGAATCTGAGCAAAGGCTGGGAGCAGCACCAGCAAGGGCAGAGCATACAATATCAGGAGACCAGGGCTGCAGCATTTTATCAATGGCTACACCCTAAGCCACGAGCCACTTGGGAAGAAATGGTGAGATACTGTCAACTTAACATGGAAACCTGACTCAGTGTGTACTAAATGATACATGGCCCATCCAGCACCTATAAACATCTAAGGTCTACACTAGGTATGATGGTCATAACTGGCAATAAAGACAGAAATAAACAAATATAGCTAGTGGATAACAGGCCCTCAGTAAATGTTTTTTTTTAAATCAATGAATGAACCAACAAGCAAGCAAATGAAAGAATGAACTGACATTTGGGGGGCAATGGGGACATCAGCTACTGCATAGACAATTGGCTATCTAAGTTCTATTGCTATCAAACAGGGCAAACCTTACATCAGAACCCTGCCTAGATGACTCTCAAATTGAGTATTTTGCAATTAACTGACTTGAGTATTTTTATCTTTGTTATCCTTAAAATTACCCTGTGAAATCAGGTCTGTTCACAATACAGACACTAACTTCAGGTCTCCTTTTTGTTCCATTTTTCTCTGGCTCATCCTCTGAACAGGCATTGGTTTCAGCATGGCAAAGGAGAACACGCCAGAGCTTTGTAGACACACAGACCAGTTCTTCCATCCTTAGTGGGGTGGCCTCTTAAATCCATTTACTTCTTTCCAAGTCCACTGCCACTACACCAGTCTATGTAAAAATCATTTCTCACAAAGACTCTGAAAACAGCCTCCAAACTTCCCTCCCCACATCCACCTCTGTCCCTCTTTCCACACTGTAGCCTGAACAGTCTTCCTAGAACCCAAATCTATTCTTACCAAACCTCTGTTTTGAGCTCACCTATGACTTGCCATTAATCTTAGGTTCAAATCCGGAATCCTTAACTGACCTGTAGGACAACTGATCCCTGCTGACCTCACGAGTCTCACCTCAGACCGCCTGTCCCTCTCTTCCTCTCACTCTATGTTCCAGTAAGACTGAACTTCTTCCAACATCTCAGCCACTCCAAGTTCTCTGACACGGTCAGGGCTTCCTCATTTGCTCCTCACCCTGCCTTCAAGATTCTTGTCCCCTTCCCTCCTGCCTACCAGCTTCTACTTTGTTTGGCAAACTCCCATTCGCTCCTCCTCTGAAAGGGCTTTCTAGCTAGACCCACTAGACTAGATTTCATCCTTTGCCAACATTTCCAACCACCCTGTTTTCTTTCTGTGGTGGAACTCACAACTCAATTACTTCTCCACTGTCTGTTCCACTAGGCAGCTTGGTGAGAACAGGAATCCATTCTTTCGTTTCCATGGTTCTGACATCATGATGTGTGCTCAGTAGGTAGGTGCTGAATTCCATTCAATCCCAAAGACTACTTATAAAGTACATCAAGATGAGGTGAAAAAATAAGAAATTAAATTTTCTTTGCAAAAGATTGTTGTGATAAAATAAACCAATGTTGTACCCTACCATTTACCCAAAATGCTATACAAATAAGAGGTTTTATTTGAATAACTCACTCCTGCGTAAATGAAAGATGACACCAATTGAAATACACGAAGTTGATGCTACAGATGGTATGAAGACAGATAAAATAATGCCATCTGTGAATGTATAAGGCAGCTAGATAGTTACTCTCTCAAAAATTATAAAGGTTGTCCAAGATACAGAAAGATAAAACAAAAGAGGTTTTAAAAACCTACATCATATTTTAAGCCTTCCAGAAAACTTTTTATAAAATATCTTCTGGGAAAATATAAAGGTAGTGTTTTTATTTTAGTTTAGTGACAGCACAGACAAAAGCATGTCCAACTATGACTCACTTCCGCTTTAACCCAGGCTTCACTTGTTAGGAAGGCAATAGCTCAAGATTAAGAATTTAAGCTAAGAAGGTAAGTAACTTCAGTTCAAACTGAGGTTCTACCATTTACCAGTTATTTAGCTTTGTCCTAGTTTCTCCATCTATAAAATGGGAATAATAATGGTCCCTAACTCACAGAGTTTTTGCAACAATTCAATGAAATAATACTTACTAAGTACTTAGCACCGTGTCCAATACCTAGAAACTACTCAATACACTTTAGCCATTATCAGGGTCAATATTATAGTAATCTTTATCTGTTAAAAAGGTTTTTGGTAGGTACCACAAAGAACAGCCTAGGGGAAAGAGAAATAGCACCCAAAATACAAGCTCAGAAATAATTACGTTCAGACAAGCCTTAAGGTATAGATATGCCAAAAGGTACTTTGTGCAAAGTGAACAAGGGAGGATTATATAAGGGAAGCTAGTCCTGGGATCTCAAGTGCTAAATCTGACTGGCAGTCAGACTTGAAGTCCCTGATGAGATTGGTCAGTAGGCTGCATTAAAAAAGAATACTACTGGAAAAAAAAAAAAAAAAAAAAAAAAAGAATAGCATGATCGATTACAGATGTCTGACATGGGCAGAGAGGGTGAGATGGTGTGTGGCACCGTTAACCACGAATTTCTCATCATTAAGCCGCTAAAATTCCACTTTTATTTTCTATAAACAGATCAGAATGCAAATGAATAAATAGAAATTTTAATCAAGCTTTTTAAGTAAAGTCGTTGGTATACCTTACAAATGTTCTTTAATTAGTAAGAACATTTTCCAAATAACTATAATACAATAATACATCAGACCACCAAAATAGAAAGCAATTATTTTGGTGCAGTCAATGAGAGTGATCTGGTGATTGCGACAGTCAACAACACAGGAAGTAGACTGCTAATGAAAGGATGATAAAAGATATTATTCCAAGATGCCTTAGAGTAGTCTATAATTGATTTTACCACATGATACATTCTGAACAAATTAAAAGAGGACATCTGAGTCATTTATTTCATTCCATATGACAAGAAACAATGGACCTGAGGTCCTGGGAATGACAAAGAGCCAAAGACAAAATGTGGGCGTCACATATAAAGATGAGCGGAGTGATGACACCAGAATCTGTTGTGTGTGGCTGTCACTCAGAAACTCTGTCACCTACGGCTATTGCCAGAGTAAGGACATGAATCTGTTCCCACTGGTTGCCATTTGTGGGGATGACTCTGTAATTCTAACATGAGGTTATTTGAGAAGAAAAAGATAAAACATTGGGAAGACAGTGTGGTTTGGTCCAATTTTCTAGTGAAAGGTTTGCTAGGTTTGCTAAAGACAGATGGTATACAATGAGTAAACTAGGAGTTCCCTAGTGGCACAGAAGGTTAAGGATCTGGTACTGTCACTGCTGTAGCTCAGGTCACTGCTGTGGTGTGTGTTTGATCCCTGGCCTAGGAACTTCCACATGCTGCAGGCACAGCCTAAATAAATAAATAAATAGAATGAATAAACTAAATTCAGACATTAACACAGCCATGCAATGTGGCTAAACCAAGTACCTAAAGAGCTTTCTGGTAGATACATGAATCACAGGCTTTCTCCTAGGGCCTACTGTTCATTACTTGAATCTACCTACCTACGCCTTTCACATATACCATTCATTCATTCATTTGATGAACAAGTACTGAGCACTTACAAAGCACTCACTGCAAAAACAAAAGATGGAGAGTGAAAGTGTGATAGTATGAGCTAGAAAGGTAAGCAGGAACCTGGTCGTGTTGGTAACGCAGACCACAAAGGAGCTTTGACTTTATCCTGAGAGCAAGGGGAGCCACCAGTGGCTGATGTCAAAAAGGACCTAAGAAGAGTGGCCCAAAGACAGGTGAGAGGCTGTTTCAGTAACACAGGAGAGTGATGCTGATGTCGGAACTCAGGCAAAAGATACAGCAATAGAAAGAGCACACAGTTTCAAGAGATATCAAAGAGGTAAAATTAACAGGAGTTGTGAATGATTAGATAAGGGAGGGAGAGAGATGGAAGAAGGGGTAACTTGGGTAATGAGACGCAATGTGATGCCTTCTGCAAAGATCATGCTAAGAAAGGGTTTACTTTATTTATGAAATTACATTCTAAAGAGCTCTTCTGAGCCTTTATTTTGTTGCAAATTGTAAATCACCCAACAAGCTTTTACAGATTTTATTACTCATGTTCAAATGAGGCGTCATTTTACCAAGAGGCAATTCACCCTTTGCAGAATATTAAATAGAACAATTTTCTGACAGCTACTACCTCCCATTATTAGTTCAGGCCTCAAACCTGAGTCTTTGAAAAGAGCATGAATATGATTTCTGGTTTTGGTAATAATGGAAATGGGTACTTTCAAATCATCCCTCCCACTGAGGACAATTTAAAAAACCAAACAAAACATAAAAACATGTTCACGAAAGCATCAAAGGACTAACAAAATGGTAAGGAACAACTATACCAAAGTCTGAAAGAAAACAAGAACCCAAAGAAATAATTCAGCAGTCAAAGCCACTTTTGCACTAAAAAGACATGCCAGAAGAATCTGCTATAAATATGAGCTGGCCTCAGAGTAAAAGTAATCTACGTTAGCATCATTTGGATGAATTTAAACATGTCAAACACTGAACTTGACTTAGGATGTTCCCAGATTAGAAGTACCACCAAGAATCTGCCCAAAGCAAACAAAAAGTGTTTTTGGAAGAAAACACAAAAATCTTAGCTCTCATTTTATTTATTTATTCATTCATTCATTCATTCATTAGCCTCAGGTATAGAGCAAGGTGATTCAGGTTTTGTTAAGATTATATTTCACCATAAATTATTACAAGATACTGAATGTAATTTCCTGTGCTATATAGTAAAACCTTGTTCCTTTTCTATATTTAAATATAGTAGTTTGTTAATCTCTTATCTCTAATTTGCCTCTCCTTCCCTCCCTTTTCTCTATGGTAACCATAAGTCTGTCTTCTATGTTTGTGTATCTGTTTCTGTATATATAGATTTCCTTGCACTATTTTTAGATTTCACATATAACTGATGCATATAGTGTTTGTCTTTCTCTGACTTACTTGACTACGAATAATATTCTTTAGGTCCATTCACCTTGCTGCACTTTTTATGACTGATAATCCATTGTATACATAAACCACACTTTCTTAAGCCAACTGTCTGGTGATGGGCACTTAGGTTGTTTCTATGTCTTGGCTATAAGAATAGTGCTGCTCTCTTCTGTTATTCTTAAAAATAGGAGTTCCTGTCGTGGCTCTGTAGTTAACAAGCCTGACTAGCATCCGTGAGGATGCGGGTTTGATCCCTGGCCTCACCCAGTGGGTTAAGGATCCGGTGTTGCCATGAGCTGTATGGCGTAGGTTGCAGACGTGGCTTGGATCCTGGGTCACTGTGGCTATGGTGTAGGCTGGCAGCTGCAGGTCCGATTTGATCCCTTGCCTGGGAACTTCCATGTGCTGTGGGTGTGGCCCTAAAAAGAAAAAAAAAAAAAAAAATTTCCAAATAATATAACCAGTACACAAAGATAACCAAGCATTCAAGCATAAAAAGAAACCAGATGAGTAAGAATCAATAGAAACAACAGATGATAGGAAGAGACATACAAGCTGCCAAGCTTCATGGGGTGTGGAGCTGAATGGTAAAAAATATACAACAAGTCCAAAAGACACTGTCAAAAGAGGCAAATGAGGACCAGAATGGGTAAAGAAATTAGTAATCAAATCAGTTATGTAATTTCCATTGCTTTATAGGTGAGCTTTCTTTGCTCTCTTACTCTCTATAGGGTTTTTATCTCTGACTTACTGTCATGTGTAGTTTCACTATGATTTAGCAAAATCTGGATTTCTTCTTGGTCCTCAACTGCATGTTGGATTCAACTGTGCTTCCTAAACCTACAGATTCACATCTTTCATGAAATTTAAGAAATTCTCATTTTTCATCTCTTTGAATATTTTCTCTTTTCCTATTCTTTTTCTTCTACTGGAAATCTGATAAGGATTATGTTAGACCACCTAATCCCCGACTTACCTTTCAATTTCTTCTATCTTTGATCACACCATCTCTCTGTGCTACACTCTAGGTAATTTCTTCAGATATTATCTTGGATTTCAGTTACTGCACTGATTCCCTTCTAACCCACCCACTGTTTGTAAAAGTTGTACGGAATTCTTTTTAAAAATCAACCTTATCTCTTCCAATGGTATTTTTTTTTTCTGTGTTCATATTTTCATTCTCTTTTGTGTTTCTTTTAACATGGTAGGTGGATATTTATCTTTATAATCCCATTACTCAGGTCTTGGGAATCTAAGTCTACTGTTTATAACTTCTGCTGACTCACATTCATGGTTACTTGTTTCCCCATGTCTTTTGTAATTACATTTATGAGCTTATGGCAGAGCTTTCTCTTTGACATTCCCCAGGCCTAGACGAGAGTGTATTCCTTCAGGGAGGATTTGCATTTGCTTTCTTCAGGAACCCTGAGACACAATGTGACTATTTCAAATAAACTGCACAATCCAGAAATTGCCAGAGAGAGACAATACAAATTAGAACAACAAACCTGAGTGAAGGTGGGCCTGTGGTTAAGAATTCTTAGATGGAGTTCCCATTGTGGCTCAGTGGTAACAAACTCAACCAGTATCCATGAAGATGTGGGTTTGATCCTTGGCCTCGCTCGGTGGGATAAAGATCCAGCATTGCCCTGAGCTGTGATGTGGTATAGGTCGCAGACACAGCTCAGATCCTGTGTTGCTGTGGCTGTGGCGTAGGCTAGCAGCTAGAGCTTCAATTAGACCCCTAGCCTGGGAAATTCCATATGGTGCAGGTGTGGCCCTAAAAAGAACCCCCCTCCCACCCCGACCCCCTCCACAAAAAAAAGAATTACTGGAAACTTGGCAACTAAAGAATGAAGCAGACTAGCCAACAGTTCCTAAATAGATGCATTCCAAAAGATGCTTCTTAATCTATATGTAGTAACAGTGCAGATGTCTGGATAGAGGCACTTAGGGTCCCTTTTTTCTAGGCAGCATCAGTACCCCTTTATGACTATGAGCAGTCACTCACATCCACACAGCAAAGCTAAAGAGGCATAGGGTCAATGCCAATGACTCATAGCTCCCAGTTATGCTCCACCCCCATCCTTCTTTCCCATTTATAAGCAGTACTGTGTCTCACTGGGCTGAGTAAGATCAGAGTCACCACAGGTAAACATCTGTTGACAGGCTCAAGGAACATGGGAAACCACAAAGAATAAATAGGGCCTCTTCATGTAGTTAATTTCAGGAGGCTCCAGGAAGTTCAAAATGGCATTTAGTTTTGCTAATATAAACTAAATGTTAAGTGGAGCATATACATAATATTCTGTTACTTTGTCATTTAGGCTAGGGCTCTGAATTAAAATAGAAACATACTCTAACCATATGGGTTTACCAAAATAAAAGTTATTTAACTATTCAAGAAATGAACTATCACTGAAATGTACTTGGTGCTTTAGAAAATTACATAAAAATCTAGTCAAGGACCTACTTCCTAACACCAACAATTTTCAATTTTCTAAAATATTTTGTGATTTAAATGCCAAGAATAAATTTAGCATGCTTAATTCCCTTAAGTAGCTTTCTAAAAATTTAAGTTCCATTATAAAAGCATCCTTTGTTTGTTCAAATTGTGATATTGAGCTACACAGTGAGTAACAAGTATTTCACTTTAGGAATAAAAGTTTCCATCACTTGGCTCTCCTTCTCTGCATTAGAAGATTATACCTTGACCAAATTAGACTAGGAACTCCTTGAGAGTAGCAATAATGTCTTCTGTCACTGAGATTAAGTAATACAAAATTTAAAATAATTATCTTACCCTAGTAAGGGAAAGAAGCAAAGTAAGGAGTATTGTATATATTATGCTTCCGTCTATGTAAAAAGGAAGGATACATACACACACAAATGTATCTGATTTTTTGCTTTTTAAAACAAAAAAGTCTCTTGAAGGATACGGAAGAAAATAATAACCATAATTATCTAGTAGGATCTGGGCAGATGTGAGGCAAGAATGAGGGGCAAACATTTCATTATATATCTTTTTACATTTTTAAACTCTGGAACTGTGTGAAAGTATTGCATATCCAAAAATTTAAATAAGAATCTTTTTAAATCCTTTTAAAAACTACAAGAGAGTTGAAACAGCAGCAATATAAAGGAAAAGAGAAAACTGTCATCTCCAGCAATAGATGGCTAGGCATTCGCTAAATACTTCTTTGTCTTTAACAAACATCTATTAGCTTTCCTTGCAGTTAAGTGAGACCATGGGAATGAGCTCTGCCAAAGAGATGCGAGCAGACGTGCCAGTGGAGGACCCCACTCCCAAGAAGTGAAATCACACATCTCCATGCTCTTCCCCTCCCGCAGCAGGTCAAAGCCCAGAATTGTCCTAGGAGTTGCATGTTTAAGACTGAGGGGCCTCTGGAGTTCCTAAATGCCCGTGTCATGGAAGTCTTGGCCCACCCTCAAATGGCAAAGGCCATGGATTGTTTATGCAAAGAAGCAAAGGAAAAAACTGATTTCTACTCTATTACAGCCATTAAATGTTCGGGGGCCTTTTTGTTAGCCATCAGTTTCCCTAACCAATGCACTATCTTCAGTGTTTACAAACAAGTCAACGTGCACCTGGTCAATGAGAACAGGAAGTTGAACTTCCTAAGTTCCCATGACTTAGTCAACTTTAGAGCATTAAATAAAAGCAAAAGGCTGGGATCCAAGCCCAACCACATACAACGACTGCATACAACATAGTTGTATGACCCCAACAGAAGAGGTCATTCTGACATAAGACTCAGACAAAGGCTCTAGCTACATACCAGTGGTCCTTGCAAATTCTCTCATAATCCTGACAGTAGCTATAGGCAAAAGATAAAACACGGGCAAGTTCAAGATTCAGGAGAACTGACCAGGACAGATACTGGACATCTGGAAATGGGGACTCACAGCCTCCTTCCTGTCACCACTGGAAGCCCCCACCCAGGTCATCTTACATGATTGTCTTATCTTTCTAAAACAAGATGTGGTGGAAAACAGATGCTCCCAAGTCTAACATGGACTTTCCAGTCAGGTGGGCTTGGGTTGGAAACTCACTTTCACCTGACTAGGATGGTGGTAAAGGGGTGATAGCAGTACCATTTAAAAATGCAGGAGTTCCAAAGTGGCTTAAAGACTTAAATATAAGACAAGACATCATCAAACTCCTGGAAGAGAACACAGGCAAAACATTCTCTGACATCGACCTTATGACTATTTTCTCAGGTCAGTCTCCCAAAGCAACAGAAATAAAAGCAAAAATAAACCTATGGGACCTCATCAAATTGACAAGCTTTTGCACAGCAAAGGAAACCCAAAAGAAAACAAAAAGACAACTTACAGAATGCGAGAAAATAGTTTCAAATGACACAACTGACAAGGGCTTAATCTCTAGAATATACAAGCAACTTACACGACTCAACAGCAAAAACGCCAACAACCCAATGGAAAAATGGGCAAAAGACCTGAAGAGACATTTCTCCAAGGAAGATAAACAGATGGACAACAAGTACATGAAACAATGCTCAACATCACTGATTATTAGAGAAATGCAAACCAAAACTAACACGAGATACCACCTCACACCAGTCAGAATGGCCATCATTAATAAGTCCACAAATCACAATCAAAACTACCACAAGATACCACCTCACACCAGTCAGAATGGCCATCATTAATAAGTCCACAAATCACAAATGCTGGAGGGGGTGTGGAGAAAAGGGAACCCTTCTGCACTGTTGGTGGGGATTAAGCTGGTACAACCACTATGGAGAACAGTATGGAGGTACCTTAGACATCTATACATAGAACTACTATATGACCCAGCAATCCCACACTTGGGCATATATCTGGACAAAACTTTCCTCGAAAAAAAAAAAAAAATGCACCTGTATATCCGCTGCAGCACTATTCACAATAGCCAAGACATGGAAACAACCCAAATGTCCATCTACAGACGACTGGATTAGGAAGATGTGGTATATATACACAAAAGAATACTACTCAGCCATAAAACAGAATGAAATAATGCCATTTACAGCAACATGGATGGAAGTAGAGACTCTCAGACTGAGTGAAGTAAGTCAGAAAGAGAAAGACAAATTTCATATGATCTCACTCATATCTTGAAGCTAATAAATGGCACAAATGAACCTTTCCACAGAAAAGAAAATCATAGACATGGAGAATAGACTTGTGGTTGCCAAGAGGAACGGGAAGTGAATGGGATGGACTGGGAATTTGGGGTTAATAGATGCAAACTATTGCCTTTGGAATGGATAAGTATGGGATACTGCTGTGCAGCACTGGGAATTATGTCTAGTCACCTATGATGGAGAATGATAATGTGAGAAAAAAGAATGTATACATGTATGTGTAACTTGGTCACCATACTGTACAGTAGAAAGAAAAAAATGTATTGGGGAAATGCCAATTAAAAAAAATTATAGCTGTACATAAAAAAAAAAATTCAAAAAAAAAAAATTTAGGACTTCCCCTCATGGTGCAGTGGAAACGAATCCAACTAGGAACCATGAGGTTGCAGGTTCAATCTCTGGCCTTGCTCAATGGGTTAAGGATCCAGCGTTGCCGTGAGCTGTGGTGTGGGTCGCAGATGCGGCTCGGATCCTACATTGCTGTGGTTGTGCTGTAGGCCAGCAGCTGTAGCTCTGATTCAACTCCTAGGCTGGGAACCTCCATATGCCACCAAGTGCGGCCCTAAAAAAAAAAAAAAAAAGCAAAATAATAACAATAATAAAAATTCATATATGGGAGCTTCCACAGTAGCTTAGTGGAGAAGAATCTGACTACTATCCACAAAGATGCTGGTTTGATTCCTGGCCTCACTCAGTGGGTTAAGGATCCAGCATTGCTGTGAACTGTGGTGTAGGCTGCAGACACAGCTTGGATCTGGCATTGCTGTGGCTGTGGTGTAGGCTGGCAGCTACAGCTCTGATTCGACCCCTAGCCTGGGAACTTCCATATGCTGTAGGTGCAGCCCTAAAAAGGCCAAAAATAAATAAATTAAAATTCATATATGTATATATGTATATGTATTATATTCTCTGTATTACATATTTTAAAAAATTGCAAATACCCATAAGGCAGTATCCCATCTGTTTCTTTCCCTTTCCTCCCTTCTCAGAAGTATTCACTTTCCAGATGTTAGTGCATATCCTTTCTAATTACTGCTTTTATATATTTCTACCACTTATGTATGAACTTCTAAACAACACAGACTACCACTGTGAAGTTACAAACTTTAAATTAATGGTTATCGTGCTCTATGTATTCTTTTTTTAACATTTGCTATTTTTCAAAGGTTTAAGGGTTATAATTTAATTTTTTATATATGGCTTTTATTTTTTCCATTATAGTTGATTTACAGTGTTCTGTCAATTTCTACTGTACAGCAAAGTGACCCAGTCATTCATATACATATTCTTTTTCTTACATTACTCTCCATCATATTCCATCACAAGTGACTAGATATAGTTCCCTGTGCCATGCAGCAGGATCTCATTGCTTATCCACTCCAAATGCAATAGTTTGCATCTATTAACCCCAGACTCCCAGTCCATCCCACTCCCCACCCCGCCTTGGCAACCAGAAGTCTGTTCTCCACGTCCATGAGTTTCTTTTCTGTGGAAAGATTCATTTGTACCATATTTTAATTCCACATATAGGTGATATCCTATGGTATTTGGTTTTCTCTGACTTATCTTCATTTAGTATGAGAGTATCTAGTTCCATCCATGTTGCTGCAAAGGGCATTATCTTGTTCTTTTTAATGGCTGAGTGGTATTCCACTGTGTATATATACCACATCTTCTTAATCCATTCATCTGTCAATGGACATTTAGGTATGTATTCTTTTATGGCATTTTATGAGATCTATCCATATTGAAACATACAGGCATGAGTTATTCATTTTAACTGCTGTATAATATTCTAATGTGGGACTAGATAACTATCTTAACTGCTGTATAATATTCTAATGTGGGACTAGATAACTATCTTTCCATTCGCCGACTAATAACGAGGTTGCTTCCAATTTTTTTTGGTATTATAAAGAGCACAGCTGTCTTCTTGACCACATACTGATGTGGGAACCACACTAATCCTTTATTTATACTGTCTTATTTTGTACTCATACCACCACCATGGGGTAGGTAGTGCAAATCCTATTTTACAGATGAGGAAACTGAGGTGTATAAAAATTCATAACCTGTCCCATGTGACACAACTGAATGAGGGCATCAGAAATCAAGCTCAACTGTCTCATTAACTGCAAACTATTCAGACACGCTTGGCAGATTATCTTGGATAATGAACCTAAGTGTCAGTTTTTCTCATGTACGAAACAGGAGTAATAACCATCTCTGGGAATAGCTGAAAAAACAGAAATAATGCACATGAAAAATGCAGCACAGGTGGACACTGGTTTCCCCTGCTGCCATCTTCCTTCCACTCGCGTGATCCTTCTGACCTTTAATCTTCTGCTTCCCTCACATGGACACTTGTTAACAGAGCAACAGACTTGACCTCTCAAACATCAGCACTTCCTGTTTTCCACCGTGGCTACTTTTCTTTCCTCATCTCTTAGATTTGGACGTCTGCTCCTTTCCACCAAAATATTTCACTTACTTTAAAAGAAAAAAAATAGGGAGTTCCCATCGTGGTGCAGTGGAAACAAATCCGACTAGAACCATGAGGTTGCAGGTTTGATCCCTGGTCTTGCTCAGTGGGTTAAGGATCCAACATTGCTGTGAGCTGTGGTGTGAGTCGTCAGCTGTAGCTCTGATTACACCCCTAGCCTGGTAACCTCCACATGCCAAGGGTGTGGCCCTAAAAAGACAAAAAAAAAAAAAAATGTGTATATATATATATATATATATATATATATATATATATAATTTCTTTTTCACCCCTAAAAATCATCTAATATTTGCATAAATAATTCACCTGGACAGACACAATCCAGAATGTTTTTCAAAGGTAAGAGAGATGAAAGATCTTTCAGATCTACAGGCACAAAATTGCAGAATGTTTGCAATTTACAAAATACAATGTTCTTTACGACCTCACTTCAGATGCTGAATAAATGTGTGATACATTTAAATGATAATCAAAACATTTGTTTCCATGCAAGAGATGAGTACGTTTGATCTGCTTATGACAAGAGCAGGAAATATGTGAAATAACTGAGCCTATCGATTATGGACTGAACTGTATCCATCCAAAAACATATGCTGAAGACCTAACCCCTAGTGTCGCAGAGTGTAACAGGGTTACTGCAGATGTAATTAGTAAAGATGAGATAACACTGGAATAGGGCAGGCCCCTAATTCAATATGACTATATTCTCATTAAAAGAATGCCAAGTGAAGAGAGATGCATACAGAAAGCATAACATGTGAACATAAAGGCAGAGATAAAGACAACACATCTACAAGCCAAGCAACACCAAAGACTGCCAGCAAGCCACCCGAGACCAACAGACAGGCAATGGACAGATTCCCCCTCAAAGGCTTCAGAAGGACCAATCCCACTGACCCCCTGATCTTGGACTTTGAGCCTCCAGAACTGTGAGACAAATTTATGGTGTTTAACCACCCAGTTTGTGGTACTTGGTTTAAGCAGCTCTAGCAAACAAATACACTATCTAAATCACCCATTGTGGAATTCATATTCTACAGGTCTGGCCTTTAAGAGCCGTATGAAAATCATGTTGACCAGAAATGTTTCCAAGCCAATAAATTCCAACTCAGATGTGTTTAGAGCTATTAGTTAGACTTTTTACATCATTCTTAAAACCAGCTACACATGGGGTACATGACAGCTCCTTCCTGTCACCCAGCCTGGGTTCCTTAGGAAGTCACATGAGTTTCTCTGAGGAACGTTTGTCTATTCTATATTCCACTGGGGGTCTAGAGAGAATACAAGACGTTGCCATGCTATTTCTTCCATTGCTAAGTATCATGGTTTCATACCTGACCAGGCAATTACCCCACTAAAAGGGAAGAAAGGATTTCTCAGAATAAATTCCATGGCACTAAAACAAGAAATCACATGAAAGAAAACTGCCTCTAAGGTTCTTTTAAAATCAAGGAGTTTTTCCAGTAAGGAGGTTCCTTAGAAAACTAAATATAGAACTACCATGTGATCCAGGAATCCCACTCCTGGGCATATATCCAGACAAAATTTTCATTCAAAAAGATATATGCACCTGTATGTCCACTGCAGTATCATTCACAATAGCCAAGACATGGAAACAACCTAAATGCCCAATGACAGATGAATGGATTAAAAAGATGTGGTACATATACATGATGGAATACCACTCAGCCATAAAAAAGAACAAAGTAATTCCTTTTGCAGCAACATGGATGCAACTAGAGATTCTCATAAGTGAAGTCAGAAAAAGATAGTGGAATCTAAAATATGGCACAGAAGAACCTATTTACAGAATAGAAACAGACTCACAGATCTGGAGTACAGACTTGTAATGCCAAGGGGGAGGGGAGGGGAAGGGAGTGGGATGGATTAGGAGTTTGGGAGTAGTAGGTGCAAACTATTACATTTACAATGGATAAGCAGGGAGTTCCCACTGTGGCTCAGCAGAAACAAAAAAAAAATCTGACTAATATCCATGAGGATGCAGTTCAGACCCTAACCTTACTCAATGGGTAAGCGTTGCCATGAGCTGTGGTGTAGGTCACAGATGCGGCTCAGATCTGGCATCACTGTGGCTGTGGTGTAGGCTAGTGGCTAGCTACAGTTCCGATTTGACCCCTAGCCTGGGAACATCCATATATCATGGGTGTGGCCCTAAAAAGACAAAAAAAAAAAAAAAAAAAAAAAAAAAAAAGAATGAACAAGCAATGAGGTTGTACTATCACAGAGAACTATATCCAATCACTTGTGATGGAATATGATGGAAGGTAATGTGAGAAAAAGAATGCATATGACTGGGTCATTTTGATGTATAGCAGAAACTGACAGATCATTATAAATTAACTGTAATAAAAATTTTTAATAAAAATAAAAGTAAATAAAATCAAAGAATTTTTCTTAGTTAAATAAACTTCCCTTACATATGAATGCCTTTATTTTCAAAGTCTACTTAGAACCCTAATATTTTCCAGTGGATTCACTGGTTCATATTTTGTAATCACCTACTATATTCAAAGCACTATAAGCCCACAATGCATAATGTTGGTAAGAAGCAGGACAAAACTGAGAGGAGGGTAAGAAGCAGGACAAAACTGAGAGGAGTTAATTTTCTACAGGGGGAGGAAGGAGAAAAAGGAGGACTTCTCAAAGGAGATATCTAAGTTAGGTCTTGAATGCTTCACTCTTTTATTATTCACTCAATAAGTACTTATCGCATTATGCTACAGAGCTACAGTCATTAAAACAATGTGGTACTGGCACAAAGAGTCACATAGATCATTGGAACAGAACAGAAAGCCCTGAAATAAACCCACACACTTCTGGTCAATTAATCTATGACAAAGGAAACAAGAACATACAATGAAGAAGACATTCTCCTCAATAAGTGATGCTGGGAAAACAGGACAATTGCATGTCAGTCAATGAAATCAGAACATTCCCTCATACCATATACAAGAATAAACTCGAAATGGATTTTAAGACCTGAAACTACAAAACTCCTAGACGAGAACATAGGCAGAACACTCTTCAACATAAATTGTAGCAATATATTTTTTTGGATCTGTCTCCACAGTTAAAGAAATAAAAGCAAAAATAACCAGCGAAAATAATAAAAGTAAACCTAACTAAATTTGAAAGCTTTTGCATAGCAAAGGAAATCATCAACAAAACAAAAAGACAACCTACTGATTGGGAGAAAGTATTCGTGAATGATATGACCAATAAAGAGTTAATATCCAACTCAAACAACTCAATATAAAAAAAAATCAAAGAAATGCAAATCAAGGTGCACCTCACACCTGTCAAAAATGGTTATCATCAAAAGGTCAACAAGTAACAAATGCTAGAGAGGATGTGGAGAAAACGGAAGCCTAGTACACTGTTGGTGAGACTGTAAATTGGTACAAAATGGAAAAGAGTATGGAAGCTTCTCAAAAAACTAAAAATAGAATAGTTCCACTCCTGGGTAGATATCCAAAAAAAAATGAAAACACTAATTTGAAAAGCTACATGCACCCTAATGTTTACAGCAGCATTATTTACAAAAGCCAAGATATGGAAGAAACCCAAATGCTCATCGACGAATGAATGGATAAAGAAATGTGGTATATGTATACAATGGAATATTACTTAGCCATTAAAAAGAATGAAATTCTGCCATTTGCAAGAATGTGGATGGACTTAGAGAATTATGCTTAGTGAAATAAGTAATACAGAGAAATACAAATACTGTATGATATCACTAATATGTGGAATCTAAAAAAATAAAACAAATGAATGTACATACAAAAGAGAAATAGACTCAGAGAACACACTAGTGGTTATCAGGAGGGAGATGGAAAGGGGGAAGGGGAAAGATAGGGGCATAGGATTAAGAGACACCAACTACTATGAAAACAACAACAGGGATAAATTGTGCAACACAAGGAATTATAGCCATTATTTCATAATAGCTTTAAATCAAGTATAATCTATAAAAATATTGAATTACTCTGTTGTACATGTGGAACTAGTAAATATTGACTACACAACTATACCTCAATTTTAAAAACGGAAGAAATACTGATACATGCTGCTACACAAATGAACCTTGAAGATATTATGCTAAGTGAAATAAGATGGTCACAAAAATACAAACCTCGTGTTATTCCATAAATATATGAGATACCTAGAACAGTCAATTTCATAGAGACAGAAAGTAATACAGTGTTTGTCAGAGATTAGGAAAAGGGGTGATGGGAAGTCATTCTTAATATGTACTAAGTTTCAGTTTTGCAAAATGAAAAGAGTTCTGAACAGAGACTGTGGTGATGGTTGCACAATAATCTTAATGCAGTTAATACACTTAAAATATACTTAATGAACGTAACATACATAATGACATGTACAGGTAAAAGGGACTGAGATAAATGTTACCTGACGTGTATTTTACATTCACAACATCTACGTTGTTGGTAAGTGCAAACGCAGAGAAATGAGCATGGGGAGAAATGCTTATCAAATACTTACTATAAATGAAACACATTTGCGTGAGATAGATATTAAACACTGATAAACAAATATCAGAGTAAGTCCTATACACCACGAATACTACCAAGAACATAATTTACATTAGCATGTCAGAGAAAACTTCTCCAAAGTACTAACACTTGAGGGTAAGAACTAAAGAATAAAGGAGTTAGCCATGTGAAAATTGAAGAGAAAGGAAAGAACATGCTGGGCAGAAAGACAATGAATGCAGAGACCACGAGACAGACAAAGCTCTGGGATGCTCAGGAACCAAAGGCAGGCCAGAGTGACAAGGAATGCATGAACGCAGAAGAGAGGCAGACACAAGAGCCACATTTAAGAATTTTAATTTTATTCGAAGCACAAAGGAAAGCCAATGAAGAGTTTAAGGCAGGGAGTGACATGATTCTGTATTTTCAAAAAAGAGATTGGGAGTTGCCATTGCGGCTCAGCGGAAACAAATCTGATCAGCATCCATGAGGACACAGGTTTGATCCCCGGCCTTGCTCAGTGGGTTAAGAATCCAGTGTTTCTGTGAGCTGTGGTGTAGCTCAGATCCTGAGTTTCTGTGACTGTGGTGTAGGCCAGTGGCTACAGCTCCAATCTGACTTCTAGCCTGGGAACCTCCATATGCTGCAGGTGTGGCCTGAAGGAAAAAAAAAGAGAGAACAGAGATCGGTTAGGACACTGCAGCCATCCAAGTGGAAGCTGATGGCAGTTCAGACCAGGCTGATGGAGGTCAAGGTGGCAAGATGCACAGAGATAAACATGATAGGCTGGTTTCCGAAACAGGGAAACCAGAATTAAATATATTAACTTTGAGATGTCTGGGATAACCCTATGTGTTCAGCAGTCTAGGTTGAATATATAAGCCTGGAGAATACAAGGGAGTAAGGACCAGAGATACAAATTTGGGAATCGCTGACATTTTAATATTAATGATCACTGGACTAGGTAAGCTCATGGGATAGGAGAGAAGAGCGGCAGAGAAGAGAAGGAAGGGAAGAATAACAGAAGGAAGAAAGCTGGGCTTTAAGGTTCAAGCCTCAGGAACTCCAACCTCTCTGTAAAGGAGACAGAGAAGAAGGACAGTGAGCAAAGGAAACTTTGAAGCAGCGGCCAGTACATTGGAAGAGAAACCAAAATGAGTAGAAGCTTCCACTTTAGAAAAAGGGAACAGAGGGTACCAAGGTCCAGAAATAATTTTGCCTTAGTGTAGAATGAGAACTGTAAATAGCAGAGAGCAAAACATAATCAGATATATATTTTAAAAATAGTAATCTTTGGTTAGTGCAGATAGAAACAGAGAAGGGCACGACCAGAGGCATGGAGATGCTTAGGTTCCTCAATAAACAAAAAGCCTTTCATGAAAAGGCTTTCATCTGAGTGCCTTTCGTAAAGTGATTTTACAAAAAGGCAAGATGATATAATACAACTTCTTGCCAAAGATCCAATGTTTTTCATCACTGATCAAAACATTTCGCCCTCTAGAAGGGGAGGAACTGATCTCTCAAATTCCTTTTGTGGTTAATAATCTACTCTTTTATAAGTGTGTTATGTACCCATGCACGCACATGTACACACATACCACACACACATGACTGCATTTGCAAGAAATCACTGTCTCACTGAAGGAAATTCTTTGATTCCCATTTGTTTTGCATACTCAAAACTGAATGTTTCCTGAAGCAGAGAAGTCCTAGCAGATGTGTGCGTCTGGAGCTGCAGGAGACAATGGTGACAAAGTCATCAGCACATGAGTTACAGGAAAAGCCACAGCCTCAGATAAAATCCTAAATAGTGCTGAAAGTAAGAAGATGCCCCAAGAGAGAACCAAGAGTAATATCAACATTTAAGGCACAGGTGAAAGAAGAGATACCCAAGGAGAAAATTCAGAACTTCCTTTTAATATTTCAAATTACAACGTAAGTTACAGAATCTTGAATACTTCTTCTAAGATGACCAAATCTGCCTTAGAAATTAGTATTTTGCTTAAAACATCATTTTAGAGACTTATACTTTTCAAGTTTTCTTACCCTTGATCTATATTTACGAGCAAAATTTGCATTTGGGGGCTTTTGGACAAAACCAACACAATACATATGGTGTATCTAAAAAAGACTGACAAGACCACATCAACTGAAAGAAACGCAAGAACTTCAAAGACAGAACTTCAAAAAAGATGAATTCAACATAAAGATCTTAGGACTAATGGCTTGCCAACATGATATTCATTTATAGGAAGAAGCCAGTGACCTACAAGGAAGCATCTTCCTGCCTAAAATTAGACAAGTGATTTTTTTAAAAGTATGCAGATGCATCACAACACATAAAAAAGCATAACATTTATAAAAGCCAGTGTGGTTTCCACAGAGTAAAATCTTGTCTCAATAACCCAAGTGAAGTTTTTGAATCAGTCGGTAAGCACAGGGTAAATGCCATTTATACTTTCTAGAAAGTCACTAGAAAACTTTGCACCGAAGAGGCCCTTTCGCAGAGTAAAGTGTGGTGGAAGTAGAAAAGTTCCCCAAAACTTGAAACATTCAGTCCTGAATTTATAAACTGTGTAACTGTCCTGGGAGCTAAAATAGGCTAAAAATATCAAGAAGATACTAAGGGATTTAAGAGAATTTAAGGAGGACTAACAATAGGATCTTTAGGAACTATGGTAGATCCACCTTATATCTTGCTAAATTCCCTTGTCACCAATTATGATCTCACTATAGAAGAAAACCAGGCCCTAAACCAACCTTTCGCTGCCAGTGTCAAAGACAGTACATTAGCCTGGATGAACCACTGACACTATCAGCATGGCACCAATGTTAGCATTTAGGGGGTAAAAAAAAAAAGAGAAGAAGAACCACAACAACAATACATATATAGCTGAACCACTGACTAATCAGCTAAAGGTTTTCTCTAGGTATTTGTTTGGAATACGTTGCAAGTGCAATTAAGATTTAACTGGAATCTGGAATTCCCACTGTGGCTCAGGGGTAACAAACCCAACTAGGATCCATGAGGATGCGGGTTTGATCCCTGGCCTTGCTTGGTGGGTTAAGGATCCAGCATGGCTGTGAGCTGTGGTGTCGTTCACATACTCGACTCGGATCTGGCATTGCTGTGGCTGTGGCATAGGCCGGCAGCTGTAGCTCCGATTTGACCCCTAGCCTGGGAACTTCTGTATGCCATGGGTAAGGCCCCTATAAATTGAAAAAGGAAAAGATTCAACTGAAATTCTTTTGAAGTGAATTTTAATAGATTAGGAAGCTTAAAGTTTTACAACTATGACCTAAAGTAAAAATGGCAAAGGAGTTCCCGTCATGGCTCAGTAGAAACAAATTCGACTAGGAACCATGAGATTGCAGGTTCGATCCCTGGCCTCACTCAGTGGGTTAAGGATCCAGTATTGCCGTAAGCTGTGGTGTAGGTCACAGATGCGGCTCATATCTGGTGTTGTTGTGGCTCTCGTGTAGGCCGGCGGCAACTGCTCCGATTGGACACCTAGCCTGGGAACCTCTATGCCATGTTATGTGGCCCTAAAAAGAAAAAAAAAAGGGGGGGGGGAGAGGTTGTGTGCTTGTTTTCAGCAATATATGTTTTAGGATGGTCTGAAGTTCATACTTGAAAGCATCTGAGTTTAATACATGGAGTACATTCTCTCAGTCTTTCTGGGAAGGTTGGGTCCCAAGGAATATATGATCAACTCCCAAAGAGCATATATAGCACGGCTTACCTAATTTATCTCAAATTAATCCTGCTTATATAAAACAAATTTAACAGAAATAAAAATTTTAATTTACATGAAAAAGTCTGCTCGCAAGTCTGTTTCTGCTGAATATTTCAACAACCAAATAAAATAGGAAGAACTGTGTGGCTGCTTAGACAGATGCCTTTCTATCAACCAGAAGGCAATACTCCTCATACAGCTCTCGGCAGACTGTGTGCAGAAATTCACCTTGTCTGCGTTTGCTCCACGAGGTATCTTTATCTCATGTGACTACTGAACCAAAGCAGATACTTCCATTTTCAGAACTTCTTCTCTACCCAGTCCGTTTCCCTGGTCCAAGGTCTTTAGCCAAGAAATTGTAATCACCCACTAAAATCTGAAATGATTGAGTAATCATTATCAGCAGAACAATGTCTTAAAGCTTATGACTAATAGAAATTGTAATCACCCACTAAAATCGGAAATGACTGAGTAATCATTATCAGCAGAACAATGTCTTAAAGCTTATAACAGTGTCTGCTATCCTTTGCCAAAGACGGCTGTTCACTGAGCCCAGCATAAAACACAACCATGAGTGAGGCTGTTGTGCTTTAAAAGAGACGATGCACATAAAGCCCCTAGCACAGTGCTTCCTATATAATTACAGGAAGTGGCAGTTAAGATTACTGCCTCATTTTATTCCTTATGGCCACCCTGCGAGGAGGTAGTAAACCACTGCAAAGGTGAGGATGCAGTGGGCTGGGGAGGGGCAGGCTGCTCCTAGTGGGACTGACTCACTCATTGACACTCCCTCGCACGCTCCCTCATCTGTCCATATGGCAAGCTGTTCAGGACGGCATCAATGTTGCTTTGAAATCTAGACTCTACCAGCTGCGAAGTATTGAGCAAGTTATTGAAGCTCTTTGAATCTGTTTACTCATCTCAAGGACTCGCCTCAGAGGATGATTCTGAATATTAAATACTCGTACATAAGAAAAATACAATGAAAAATAGCATGCATTCATTCATTCAGTAAACATTACTTGGACTCCTACTGCGTGAAAGGCATAAGTCACAGTCCTCGAATTTTCTATCTGCAGGTCAGAATCCCCCTGGGGTGCTCTTAGAAATTCCAGCTCCCAGAGTTCCATGGTGGCATAGGGGGTTAAAGATCTAGCATTGTCACTGCAGCGGCCAGGGTCGCTGCTATGGCATGGATTTGATCCCTAGCCTGGGAACTTCCACATGCCACAGGCGTGGTCAAAAAAAAAAAAAAAAAAAAAAAATTCCATCTCCCAGGCCACATTGGAGACCAATGAAATTGGAGACCATCTCTGGGGGATGGATGTGGGCAAAAGTACTTGTGAAAGTTCCCAGGTGATTCCAATGTGCAGACAAGCTTGGAAACCACTGTTTCAGGCACTAAGACTCACCTACCTTCCCTCACAGCACTTCCGGTTTACTCATTCTACTTTTGTAAACATCTCACACCTAATCCCTTTTTCAGATGCCTACTGCTACCTCTGCAGCTCAGGTCCTCAGAACCTCTCTGTGAACTTGCTAACTTGGCCCCCTACCACCATCAATCACTCTGTCCGCTCCCACACACAAGCCAGCTCTGAGTCCATCACTTCCATGCACAGAATCACTGGATTAACTCTCTCATTGCCAGCTCCTCGGTCCAGCCTTTAAAGCCCTCAAAGAAAGCAAAAAAAAAAAAAAAAAAAAAAAAAGGAGTTCCCATTGTGGCGCAGCAGAAATGAACCCAACTAGGAACCATGAGGTTGCGGGTTTGGTCCCTGAGCTCATTCAGTGGGTTAAGGATCTGGAGTTGCTGTGAGCTGTGGCGCAGGTTACAGATGAGGCCAGCAGCTGTATCTCCCATTAGACCCCTAGCCTGGGAACTTGCACATGCTGTGGGTGCAGCCCTAAAAAAGCAAAAGCAAAAAAAAAAAGTCTTCTAGGAAAGGCAGTCCCCAGCCCCTCTCTCCCTACACCCCATGCTACTGATGACCCAAACTAACTAGCTAACTCACATTCCCTGGGCAGACTCCATGTCTTCCAAATACAAGCACACTCGTTCTTGGGGATAAGGATACAATCCTCACAGTATTAGATGGTCTCCTGCCAGATACAAAATAGAATCTTCCTCAATTTGAAATGGTTTTCTTATAAGCCAGGGTAACCTTGGTTTTAAGGAGGTAGCATATCTTTAATTTCATAACTTTATATAATTTCAGATTAAACACACACAAAAAAGAATTCCTTTTACCTTAATTTAAGGAGCGGCTGGGTCACCCACTTCTTTAACTTCCGTCTCCCAAATGAAGTTTTAGTATGGTCTAAAACCCAAAACAAACTTCCTTTGGTTTTCATATCAGTCTAAAAAAAGAACCAGAAGACAAGTTTTATTAGCTAGACAATTGGATTTGTACCAAAATCACTAGTGGTTCATGTGCCCTAATGATCCCAAATACTTCATTTTAAATTGTCACACATGCATGGCATAAAGTACATCTCAAAAGAGGTGTTCATTTAATGTCTAATGAATATATATATATACACACAAACATAAATCCATATAAAGTATTGCTTTTTTACACAAGATATAGCCTATGTGTTGTTTTTAGTTAATAATAAATTGAGAGGTCTCTTTTGAAATGTTTGACCTAAACATCTTAAAAGTATAACTGTATCCTTTCCTGCCTTGGGAAGCACAATGGAGATAATTTCATTTTCCTGCGGCAATTCAGTATCTCCCACTACCCAAGAGCTGCCATTCTAAAGTCAGATACTCTCTCATGACTACAGAACAAGTTTAACGGGAGAAGTGAACCTGCACTGCACTCTAGGACGGTGCCCTGGAGGGTTTGATTTTTGTCTGTTGTATTATATCCTTAGCAAAAATTTATCTAAAATTTATCTATCTCTGTGTTGCCACTTTAAAGCTAAGCCATAACAAAATTTGTAATTAACTAGAGATAGTAGTTCACTTGAACCAGGGTTTCAATGGAGTACAAAATATCCATTAATAGAATTAAATTTTATTTGGAAATTCAGTTTCCACCTGCATTTTTTTTTTTTAACTTTTTCTTTTTTCCTTCAAATCAACAAGCAGGGACTTACAGAACACCTGCTGGGTGCTCAGTAGGGTGAGTGGTAAAAGTAGATTAAGATGTGGACAGTCCCTCCCTCTCCATATCCAAGGATGGGAGAAAAGACTCCTGATCAGGACATAATGTCACCTGGCAGAAATCAACTAGGAAAGGTGTGACATCACCTCCAAAGGCCTTAGAACCCTTAAAGCAGAGCTCACACGCAGACTACAGCAGTCACCAAAGGCTCCTTGACGATGTCCTGGGCAGGAAGAGCTGACTGATGAGAGGAGCCCACATCAGTGACTGCACCGACCCTTCTTAGAGCCCAATTGGCCTGACGATAGGCAAGGGTGCCATGAAGAGGACAGTGGAGGGGAATCATTCTCCAATTACCCAGAATCACTGGAGAAGTGGGCTCAGACAGAGAGGGGGAGGTGGGGGAGACCCAGTCTTATTATACCTTTGCCATCCCCGACAGCCAGCCTCTCCACTGCTCCAGGGTAAAGGAGGCCAGAGCCCAAGCGCAAAGACAAGTGCAAGATGTTAATTCTCAGTTTCTCCCTCTACAAGGGCCCAAGTCATGATAAAGAAGGGGATTTTAGGAAGTTCCATTGTAGCACAGTGGAAACAAATGAGACTAGCATCCATAAGGATGTGGGTTTGATCTATGGCATTGCTCAGTGGGTTGGGGATCCCAGCATTGCCATGAGCTATCGTGTAGGTTACAGATGCAGCTCAGATCTGGCATTGCTGTGGCTGTGGCTGGCAGCTGTAGCTGCAATTTGACCCCTAGCCTGGGAACTTCCATATGCCTCGGGTGTGGCCCCAAATAAACCAAAAAGAGGTGGTGGGGGGGGATTTAAAAGGGTATTTTGGTGACAGATGGTTTTCGCCTTAGGAATCTGATTTCAGAACTCCACAATAATAGGATTTAAACAGGGAGGATGTGGCAAGAGTTAAGGAAGCATGGAACGCCAGGCTGTGTCTACAGGCTTTGACTGTGGCTCTTCTTCACCCCAGAAATGTTCTTTTATTCCTACTGCTTATTTCTTCTCATGGGGAGATATACCGAGCTGATAAGAAAGACAAGACACTGAATTTCCAGATAAGAGAATGACATGATCAAAATGTTATTGCATAAAAGGAAGGCTGACTGCAGTATACAAGAACAGCTTGGCAGAGGAAGAAACCAAGTGAGAGAAACTAGTAATACACAAATCCGGAGGTCAGGAGACTAAATTCAGCATTTACATTATTTCATAGCAAAGCAGTGATTCACAGCAGACAGTTCAGCTTTTCTACTACTTATTCAAAGGATTTGGAACTGCTCTTTATTGCCAGGACTTTATGTTATAGCATTAGTTTACAATATACTATCTCCCATTTTCAAGTGATGATTTAATAAATAAAAGCATTAATCTTAGTCATTATCTTCCTCATCCATCAATAAAGAGCACTAAAGAGTGATGATGAAAAAATGTAAAGTGAAACATTATGCATCCTAACAGTCAAAGTGACTATCACAGACACTTGTTTATATGCTAGATAATGAAATAAGACTGCACACATTTCAACAAAAAGTCTAAAAGGATGGAGAAAAAATATAAGCAAGAAGGAGTGCCCACTGTGGCACAACAGGATGGGCAGCATCTCTGGAGCGCTAGGACATGGGTTCGATGCCCCAGCCTGGCACAGTGGATTAGGGATCCGGCATTGCTGCAGCTGCTGCCACTGCAGCTCAGATCAAACCCCTGGCCTGGGAACTCCATATGCCATGAGGCAGGCAAAAAATAATAACAGTAATATATATATTAATATAACCAAATAGATTTTTAAAACTACATTAATTTTCAAAGATAACGCCTTTTCAAAAAATTTTTTGATATAGAAATTATCAAAATGGGCACGTTACTTCGATCATTAAAAAGCACAGCATTCTGGAGTTCCCATCGTGGCGCAGTGGTTAACGAATCCGACTAGGAACCATGAGGTTGCGGGTTCAGTCCCTGCCCTTGCTCAGTGGGTTAAGGATCCAGCGTGGCCCTGAGCTGTGGTGTAGGTTGCAGACGTGGCTCGGATCCCATGTTGCTGTGGCCCTGGCGTAGGCCAGCAGCTACAGCTCTGATTCGACCCCTAGCCTGGGAACCTCCATATGCCACAGGAGCGGCCCAAGAAATGGCAAAAAGCCAAAAAAAAAAAAAAAAAGCACAGCTTTCTGGGAGTTCCCATCATGGCTCAGTGGAAACAAATCTGACTAGTATCTCTGAGGACGCAGGTTTGATCTCTGGCCTCACTCACTGGGTTAAGGATCTGGCGTTGCTATGGCTGTGGTATAGGTCGGCAGCTACAGCTCTGATTCATCCCCTAGCCTGGGAACCTCTATATGCTGCAGGTGCAGCCCTAAAATAAATAAATAAATAAATAAATAAAGACCAAAAAAGCACAGCTCTACAGCTCCCAACGTAACCTCCCAACAAGTATTTCACATATTTGATTCTCCAAAAAGTGAGCACAGCAGTTACCAATAGATACCAACAGGCAGAGCTTAAGCTGAAGACAACACTGTTTACAGACAACTACCTTATCCCAAATTTGTTTTCACCATCATTTTGAATCAAACAGCCCTAATGTTTGCCTGACCTGATTCTGAAGGATTTCCAGGTTCCTTAACGTTGTTCCATTAATCGTCATAAATTCCATTTCACCTGATAACTGTTTAAAATTCCTGTAAAAGAATGGAAGATGAGCCATGATGTAAGTGTATGAAGAAAAACAAAAACTAATTTGGACATTAGAAATACTCCAGCAACACTGTGACAAACGTTAGCCCTGTGACAGGAAATCAAGCAAAAAATATTAAGAGACTGGCTTCCATCGGTGCGGGTGCTTTAAGGTAAACTGACATGAGAGGACAGTTGTTTTCACACCAAAAACAAGAACAAAGAAGGAAGTAATGGTACCCACAATATTTAAGGTTTTTTTTATTCCCAGTAATAGAACCAAACATAGTCTTTTATCATCGGCAGAACAAGTGGAGGTCTCTTCAGAAAAAACTATGCAATTTGCCGGGAAAATATGTCAAGATACTTAAAAACAACCTCATTCTTTAGCATGAGATCATCTTGATAAAAGTTTTTTTTTAATTTAAAAAAATTTTTTTTAATTATTTTATCTTTTTGCCATTTCTTGGGCCGCTCCTGTGGCATACAGAGGTTCCCAGGCTAGGGGTCGAATCGGAGCTGTAGCTGCCGGCCTACGCCAGAGCCACAGCAACGCGGGAACCGAGCCGCGTTTGTGACCTACACCACAGCTCACGGCAACACCGGATCCTCAACCCACTGAGCAAGGCCAGGGATCAAACCCGCAACCTCATGGTTCCTAGTCAGATTTGTTAACCACTGAGCCATGACAGGAACTCCGATAAAAGCTTTTAAGCAGCATTCTGACATGTACAAATATTATTTACTCTATAATTAAGACAACACATTAATGTGGCTAATGTCTTAGTAGAGATAAAACTGAAAAATAGCAAGTATTTCCTTAACCTCAAATAATGCGCAGTCTCCTTATGTCCCCATAACTAATCCAAACTAAATTAAAAGTCCAACAAATTTCAAATAAACTTGAGTACGGAGTTCAATATGAGTAATAAATGTATGCACAACACAGATCTTGTCCTTTTTAGTTTTTCATGTTAGATAGTGTACTAATCAATGTATTACTAATACAGTCATTAACTTCATAAGCCAGTTCATCGACCTTTTTATCTAAAGCACTTACAGACTCGATGGCTCATTTTTCAAAGCAAAAAAAAATAAACACCACACAACACTGTACATCAACTATAACTTTAAAAAAGAAAAAAAAAAAAAAATACCAGCAGGTCTCTAACGCTTTGGAGGGACGCATGAGTATCTGCATTATAAAACTAAACCCACTCCTCACAGCTGTAAAAAGATGTAAATAAAACCCAGTTTAAATAAAAAGATGTAAATAAAACCCAGATGTAAATAAAACCAAGCCAGTTATGGAAGCAAGCCTTGACACAGGAATCTTACAGCCTAAAATCAGAGCCCAAGGAGCCAGTGCTCATGGGGAGATGCCTCACTCCTAGAGGACTCTCACAACTAAGGTTCCAAAGACCTGACAAATAACTTACTGCACATTAGGAACGTTGCCTAGCAACTGCCCACTGTCCTTTGGCAGTGTAATTTATTTGCAACAGGTTTGATCCAGCTTCCAAAGGATGATTTGTTAATGATTTTCGGAGGGAAGCAACTGCAACATTGATAGCAGCTGTGTGTAGCCCATTCTCTCTTTCTTGCAACTGTTAACTTAATTTGCCTTGTGTTACAGTAATTTATGTTCTTCTGCTCTCATTAATAGATCCAAGTTCCTTGGAGGCAAGGGCTATTCATGCCTTATATATTTTGCAGCACCTGCAGAGCCTAGCAGAAAGCGGATGCTCAGCAAGGGTCTGCCATCTTTCTATGGGGAGGCCACTTTGGGTTTGTTTTCCTTTGAGTTATAAAGCCCAGAAACACATGCAAAACACTATGAGACAGTAATGAAATGTAAAACACTATTTCCAGAAAGAAACAAGCAGTGAATTGCTGTATAGCTGACAGAAATTCGCACACCTTCATGGTCAAAGATACAAGTTGGAAGTGGGGGAGTTCCCGTCGTAGCTCAGCAGAAACGAATCTGACTAGTATCCATGAGGATGTAGGTTTGATCCCTGGCCTTGCTCAGTGGGTTAAGGATCTGGCGTTGCCATGAGCTGTGGTGTAGGTCACAGATGTGGCTCGGATCTGGTGTTGCTGTGGCTGTGGCCAGCAGCTAGAGCTTCATTTGACGCTTAGCCTGGGAACCTCCATATGCTGTGGATGCGGCCCTAAAAAGACCAGAAAAAAAAAACAAAAAAACAAAAAAAAAAAAACAAGCTTACAGTGGATAGCCTGAACTCTTGAGTTGATATCTAACCAGTTCCCATGTGTTTAAACAATCACTTCCCTTGTTCCTGACAGGTTTAAACTATAGTCTAGGGATGATTCATGAACACTTGAAGACCTTAGTAAGACACAGACACTAGAGCGAAGCTTCGTTAGCATCCAGACTTCCTGTGTGGCTCAGCGGGTTAAGAACCCAACATAGTGTCTGTGAGGATGCTGGGTTTGATCCCACACCTTGCTCAGTGGGTTAAGGATCTGGCATTGCTGCAAGCTGCACAGGTCGCAGATGCAGCTTGGATTAAATGTTATTGTGACTGGGACATAGGCCTAAGCTGCAGCTCCAATTCGACCCCTAGCCCAGGAATTTCATGACACAGGTGCAGATGCTTAAAAAAAAAAAAAATAAAAATAAAAATAAAACCACCTACAATCCAGCAGCCTTCGTCTCCTATGAACACCAAAGGCAGAAGTGTAAGATACTTAAGTGGCATTTAAGATGTGTAGACTATCCAGAAATACTGCTCAGTTGTCTTCACCCTCATAAAAACTTGTAAACCCAAGTGTCAATTCTCTGAGGGTTAGGATTCTGAAAGCATCTCCTGCTTCATCAGTTATCTGAGGGTTTTGTCACCTAACTCCAACTAAAGGTGAAATCCTGCTCCTACCATGCCTTAAGCGCACATCTTAGAAGCAAGCCATTGTCCAAACACTGGAAAAGCCAAGAAGTTAAATATAATGATGGCTTTTGGGCCATCTTTCTAAGAAATATCTAACCATGTGGCAGAAGTTAGTCTGGACTAACATTTAACCTGGCACAGGGCAGGAGGTGGAGGAGAGAGAAGGGAGCATAGGGCCCTCACATACATATAATTACTCAGAGGATCCCAATATCTACAATTTCAAAAAGAAACCAGTAACTGAATAACCATATTGGCTTAAGTTAGCTCACAGCACCAGACCTTTAGAGAGAAAAAAAGTAAAGGTTATCAAATTAATGAGCAGTATTAATGCCTTGAGTATATGTTTATTTTTGGCCCTTATTATCTAAATATCAAAATAGATGCAGAGAGAAGCAAGGAGTTTCTTCAAATTGACATCTACATTGATTTTTTTTTTAATTTATTTTTTGCTTTGTAGGGCCAAACCCACGGCATATGTAAGTTCCCAGGCTAGGGGTTAAATCAAAGCTATAGCTGTGGCCCACACCACAGCTCATGGCAACTGTGGGCCAATCCTTAACCCAGTGAGCAAGGCCAAGGATCGAACTCACGTCCTCATGGATACTCTTTAGGTTTGTTACTGCTGAGCCACCATGGCAACTCCATTTGCATTGATTTTAATAAAAGAAATCAATCACTGGGCAATATTAAGTTGGACTGATTCTTATGGAACAGTAAGTACCAAGCAACTATAAGAACTATGTTTGGGCTTTCCCATATGTTTGGTTGATAATGTTCTCTTGAGCTGGGACTCTTCCTTCCAAACACACCAAAATTTTCCTTTTATCAGGGCCTATTTCCATTAGGAATTACATACATTTTTGAACTCAGGGTTGTATCTGCCAGCATCCTTAGGAATTCAATGGTATATGATTGCTGATATGAAATATTCAAGCAATTCTAAATTATCCTTTTGGAGGAAGCCAAAACTTTTGTGCTTTGAAACAAACCTTATAAACAATGCCTGGCTAGCATCCATGCTGTGTGAACTTGGATAGAAATCTTCTAAGTAACATGGGAAAATACTTCATTACTATTGCAGACAACAAAAATACAAAGGACGCTTTTTTCCCTTTCAAGTTTTATACTGGGAGAAAAATATTCCTGCTGAAAACTGCCTGAGAAATTCAAGATTCTGTATCTTTCCTATACTACTTTGAAAAAAATGAAAAACAATCTTTTTGATTTAAACAAAAGGTGGCAAAGGTACAAACTTTATTCGAAAGATCAACCGCTCACAAAGATTCTATTTAAATGTTGTTAATATTATTTGAAAATAGAAACAGACCAAAAAGCCCTACCATGTTATATATGCAATCTAAAGGGGAAGACAGTCCTTTATGTAGTTTTCAGAGTTCATATAGTCACCAATTGTCTGACTCTAAGTGGTTATTTTTATTTATGAATTATAAATTATGTATTATAAAAATTCAGTTTTATTGTAGATTCACTTCTAATTTATTTGCAGTTAAAATGAATATCCTTGCCTTCCTAAATGCTGCCAATAGGCATATTAGAGAGAAAAATAGTAAGAAGGCTGTGTACTATCCCCAATGATTGACTAGGACAACATATAGGACTCAGCATATAGTGTACTGGCAGCTATCATTTATTACAGAGCAAAAAACAGAAAAGGGAAAAGGTACATACGGCCAACTCTGGAGGAAACCAAGAGCAAGCTACCAAGAGTCCTCTCTGATGGAGTCACACAAGATGCGCTTAATTTCTCCAGCACTGAGTTGAGAGAGCATGAGTGAAACGTCCACCAGAGAAGCTCATTACAGACTCAGCGCCCAGGGTTTTCACTGGGGCTGGTCACATAGGCACCTTCTCCCTACCGTGTACCAAAAGTCCAGCTCCCAGAAAGAAAAAAAGGCGCTCAGCATAAACCATACCGTTTGCACAATTTAGAAATAGTGAGCCATTCTTACCAGAGAATGCTGGAAACCCTCCCCAAATCCAACATCCCAGATGCCAGTCTAGGGTCAAGCTTGCAAGTAGGGCTTTCAAAGGAGAGTTGTTTCATCAGGTTTGCTATGTCAATCTTTTTTTGCATCTCTCTCTTTTCAAATTCCATTTCTGTTTTTTCGGCTGCAGCCATGACATGTGGAAGTTTCCAGGCCAGGGATCAAACGTGCACCACAGCAACAACCTGAGCCACAGCAGTAACAACACCAGATCCTTAACCTGCTGAGTCACCAGGAAAATGCCCTTTCAAAAGTATCTATTGGAGTTCCCGCAGAGGCTCAGCAGAAATGAACACGACTAGTATCCATGAGGATGTGGGTTCAATCCCTGGCACCTGCTCGGTGGATTAAGGATCCAATGTTGTCTCAAGCTGTGCTGTAGGTCTCAGATGCAGCTTGGATCTGGTATTGCTGTGGCTGTGGTGTAGGCCAGCAGCTGTAGTTTCAATTCAACCCCTAGCTTGGGAACCTCCACATGCTATACCTGCGGACCTGAGAAGCAAAATAAATAAAGTATTTGTTATATTTATTTACTTTCGTACTTCTTCTAGTTTACTCTATTCCTAACAATGACCAGGATTCACAGAGGGCTTAGCATAGTCTGCCCTCTGACCAATGAAAGTAGAAATATCTCAAAATACTTGGGGCATCAGTACAAGTCTCAAAAGTGTATTGCTTTAGGGGTGGGATTAAAATAGACATAGACAGAATCCCTGCTGTGGCTCAGTGGACACGAATCTGACTAGTATCCATGAGGACACAGGTTCAATCCCTGGCCTTGCTCAGTGGGTTAAGGATCCAGTGTTTCTGTGAGCTGTGGTGTAGGTCACAGACTCGGCTCGGATCTGGCATTGCTACGGCTGTGGCGTAGGCTGGCAGCTGCAGCTGATGCAACCCCTAGCCTTGGAACCTTCATATGCTGCAGGTGCAGCCCTAAAAAGACAAAAAGAAAATAAAAATAAAAATAAAAATAAAATAGACCTAGACAAGGACTTCTCAATCTTGGTACCGATGAGATTTTACTGAGATAGCTCCTATCTGTCCATCCCTATCTGTCCATCCCACCTCTGCAGAACAGAAAGTAGCTTACTTATCCAGGATCAATATGACCTAGGGCAATTCTTCACAGACCCAAAGATAAGGGGCCAGTGAAGGTAGAATACGGAAAGCCAAGAAAATTATTCTGCTGCCTTTTTATCCTACTGGTTTTTAAACAAGCATTTTCCTAGAATGTCATTTGCCAGTTTGCAATCTTTCAACTCTACCAAATTAATCACTCTTTTCAAAAGCTGTCTATGTTAGCAGCTGTCCTCTTTATCTCCAACTTTATGGTCTATGAAATAAGAACTGAAACCAAGAATAAGAAAAGTAATGAAGTTTTATGAGTGCTTTTAAATACCACTGCTTAATACTACTGGTCAATAAACTCTGCTTTAGTATGAAGCACAGTTTTGTAGCCAAATCATAAACCATTAAGAAGCTATCATGGACACAAACTGACAGAACTCTTAAGCTTTCTATTAATTTTATGTCAATATCTTGATATTCTTCAGCAACAAGATCACATTCTTGCCGCATAGTACAATCTGATATCAAAAGCAGGCAAACTTTTGAGTGTCGTACTTACCAAGTTCAATTTAAGAAATGTTTTTTAATATAACCTCACCCCTTTTTTATTGTTCAGAAGCCACTCACTTGGGTTTGGAAAGCACCTTTTCCAAGTTAAATTCTTTGAGATATCTTATTATGGCAGCCAAAGAGCAAATAACTGGCTTCTCTAATTTAATGATGCCAGACAAACTTTGAGAACCTAAAAAACAGAATACACATTTTTACTAACATTATTCATCATTATTGAAAATAAACCTTAAATAAAACTTAGTTTATGACTGTTGAAATAATAATTTAAACATTATCTCCTAAAATTACCCTTTGAAAAAATATACACGATTACAAACACCACGGGCATAGAAAAAGGGCATTTTCTGTGGGCGGATGCACCTTTTTCGGAGAACAACAGAGCAATTATTTTCAAAATGTGTAACATCCTCTTTGACTCTGAAATACTCCAAAATGCCTGTTAAAGATGTGTATACAAGGAGATGAGTTGAAAAATCTTTTGTAGTAGTAAAAAATTAGAGACAACCTAATTGAACACAAATAAGTTATCAGTTAAATAAATTTCAGTACATTCAGATTATTATGCACCTACCAGTAAGAATGACTTACAGTTATCTGTACTTATATGGAAAACTACACATAACATATTGAATGAAGAGAAAAAATTGTGTTATCACTCTCATCTCTTAACAGGAATATGGCAACAGCTTTCCATCTGGCCTCCCTCCTTTATCCCCATGCCTTACGGGATATTCTTAACAGAGTAGCCAAAGGAATCCTTTTTTAAAATGTACATCAAATCAGTAGACTACTTTGCTTACAAATCCTCCAACATCTCTCAACTCATTGAGAGAAGCAGCTCAAGTTCGAACAGAGTCTAAAAGGCCCTACATGGAGTTCCCATCGTGGCACAGTGGAAACGAATCAGACTAGGAACCATGAGGTTGCGGGTTCGATCCCTGGCCTCCCTCAGTGGGTTAAGGATCCAGCGTGGCCCTGAGCTGTGGTGTAGGTCGCAGACGCGGCTTGGATCCCACGTTGCTGTGGCTCTGGTGTAGGCCGGCGGCTACAGCTCCGATTGGACCCCTAGCCTGGGAACCTTCATATGCCGTCAGTGTGGCCCTAAAAAGACAAAAAAAGACCAAAAAAAATAAATAAATAAATAAGTAAATAAATGGCCCTACACAATCTGCCTTCCATCTCCTTTTACCTCGGAGCTCACCTTCCCCCTTAGTTACTCTGTCCCAGCACTCAGGTTCCTTGATATTCCCTAAATACAGCAGGTCCTTAAGGGATGCTGTACTTGACTCGTCTCTGTCTAAAACACTGTTTCTTCACATGTCCATATGGTTTTCCCCTTAACTCCTTTTTGGTTTTTTGTTTTGTTTTGCTTTTTATGGCTGCACCCTCATCATATGGGGGTTCCCAGGCTAGGGGTCCAATCGGAACTACAGTAGCTCCAAGAGTAGCTCCACAGCCACAGCAATGTCAGATCCAAGCCATATCTGCGACCTACACCACAGCTCACCAAAACGCTGGATCCTTAACCCACTAAGCGAGGCCAGGGATCGAACCCTCAACTTCATGGATGCTAGTCAGATTCATTTCCACTGCGCCATGATGAGAACTCCCCCTTAACTCCTTTAATCTTTGTTCAAATCTCTGTTCAAGGGCCATTTTCTCAGTGAGAACTTTCTATTTAAAAATTCACCTCTTCCCTGACTTTCTTTATAGCACTCATCACTTTCACACACTATTTTATTATATACCTCCCCCTATGAGACTGTAAACTCCAGAAGGGCAGGAATTTCTCTGTTTAATTCCTTATCATAGACACAATTCCTCAAATAGGCAGTCAATAAAAGTTAGCTGAGAAAATAAAGCTAAGCTAAACCATAGAAGTATAAAAAACAATGTATATATGTTTATGTGTAGATTTATACATTAAAAAATTCTTAAAAGATTTGAGAGGAGGGACATTGTCCTTATACACAACTCCGTTTTGACTTTTTTTTTTTTGCATTAAGTATTTTACTACCTTTAGGAAAAATTATAAAGCATCTTCTACAAATCTAATATAAAATATATTACTTTCAACTATAGCTCTTTATAAAGCCACGGTGTAAATGAAGAGTTAACAAAACCCTTTTCCCCTCTCCTGAGAATTTCGTCTTTTAACTATTTAGCTCTGTTCCCCAGGAAACCTGATAGTGCGTCAACGTGTTTGAGTAGCATTGTGTGTGGTACCAATGACCTGCAATCAGTCAATTGCATCTGGACTACAAGAAATTATAAACACCTGATTGTAAAATTTGGCCTTTCTTGAGCACGCTCTTTGAACTTGATGCATCCTTTGGTGAAATTCCAGCAAGAGGTATGGTTTCCTATAGGCCATGGGGCTTTTAAACCAGGGCAGATCCTGCACCTACCAGCTGAGCTGTCACTAGAGGAGGGATGGGAACTTACGTGTCCAGTGGCTCTGCGGATTGCTGCGAAGACTGCTGAGGATTCCTCCCACTAGGACAAAAGAGCCCTACCAGCAAGCTGGGTTTTCTCTCCTATATCTTTCTAAGTGAATTTGATGATAAGAATGGCTTATGGTGATTTTGTGACTTAGCTTGGTCTTTAGTTGAGCGTACGATGATCCCTTAGTGATACTGTGGACTGGCATTCTAAGTGGGTTACACTCACAGATTGATTCAGTTTGGCCAAAGCACAGAGAGAGTAAAAGGGATAATGCCATTAAGACACTGATTCCTGGGAGCTTCCATTGTGGTGCAGTGGAGACGAATCTGACTAGTATCCATGAGGATGCAGGTTCAATCCTTGGCCTCACTCAGTGAGTCAGGGATCCAGAGTTGCCATGAGCTGTGGTGGAGGTCACAGATACAGCTCAGATCCTGGGTTGCTGTGGCTGTGGCCTAGGCTGACAGCTGCAGCTCTGGTTCGACCCTTAGCCTGGGAACTTCCATATGCCACAGGTACGCCCTAAAAAGCAAAAAGCAAAAAAAAGACACTAATTCCTGAGAGCAAGTCAGGGGAGGCTAATCTAGCTATGGTCTAATGGTGAAAGCTCTGCAGCATGTGGAAGAGGATAAAAATGGATCTTAACATAAGCTCGACTGGCAGAAATGACCAGTCGAAATCAAACAGACCAAATCAAACAGATACTCAGCTGAGGAATCATGAATTAGACAAAAAATGGTGATCCAACATAGTAAGATTCTGCCACTAGGGTTCTGGTATTTTAATTCTGGCCATCGACTTTTTAGAAATGCTAGCCTTCATTAGGAGATTTAACCAGACATTTTAGAAAATTGCAAGGAACAAAAAATAAGCCATCTTTTAAGGGACACAAAAAGGAAGGTTCTTCAGTTCTTAACCTGTTAGACTCCAATGAGTACGTCGAAAACATCAAATCACTAAATGGTCCTAGCCACAAAGAGGCGGCTGCAGTGGTGCTTCTGAGGAGCACAACTGGAAGAAGTAGTTGTGCTCATCAGAGGCACCACTGCAGCCGTGTCTCTGTGGTGGTGGAAACTGAATGATGTAGAGCAGTTATTTATTGGTAACTACCTGGTTTTCATTAGACTGCAAGTCAAACTTGCACCTTTATCCAAATCTTAACTGCTAGATTTGAGGACATTTACATGTACAAATTTTTTTTTTTTTTTTTTTTTGTCTTTTTTAGGGCCATATCTGCAGCACATGGAAGTTCCCAAGCTAAGGGTCCCATCGGAGCCATATCCACCAGCCTACGCCACAGCAACAGCAGATCTGAGCCGTGTCTATGACCTATGTCACAGCTGTAGCAACACTAGATCCTTTAACCCACTAAGCAAGGCCAGGGATTCAACCCACATCCTCGTGGATACTAGTCGGGTTCTTAATCTGCTGAGCAACAGCAGGAACTCCTAAAATATTTACCTTTGTTATCAACTATGTCTTTTGCATAAAATTCTGTGACCTCCTGGAAAGCATGGCTGTATTCAAAATACATGTTATCCATCCTTTCTACTCGAATTCTGTCATCCCGCACACTGAAAGAAAAAAAAATGAAAAATTTGAAGACAGTTAGCCACAATTCTGAACTGTCTATATTTAGATCTTAGTCTGACCAAAATAAATCAATGAAGGCTCAGTCCCTACTCTCTCCCAAGCTGAAGAAAAAGAGAGAAAGATCTAAGGTTTCCCTGTCCAAATGCCACATTTCACAAAACATTAGTACTTTTACTACTGGTATTTTATATCACTTAGGACACACCGAGTACTTTCACATATGTTGTTATCAAGAACTCATCAAAATTAAGGTCAGTCAATTTAATAAATACAAAAGTCATAAAAATGGAAAAGCATCCATTTAACTGCATCATTTGTTTAAATACACTAACAGCAGAATACAATACTGAGTAATTCTTTCTTTGAAGTGCCATCTTTGTCTAGTTGGCTTTTTGCTAAATCTATTTCTTCTACCACAGCCTCTAGTCAATATAATCAATTCCTGTTAGGTCAACTCTCTTCATTTAAGTGGTTTTACACTCTTTTAAAAATATGCATGGAGTTCCCGTCATGGCACAGTGGTTAACAAATCCGACTAGAAACCATGAGGTTGTGGGTTCAATTCCTGGCCTCACTCAGTGGGTTGAGGATCCAGCGCTGCTGTGAGCTGTGGTGTAGGTTGCAGACACGATTTGGATCCCGCGTTGCCGTGGCCCTGGCGTAAGCCAGTGGCTACAGCTCTGATTACACCCCTCACCTGGGAATCTCCACATGCCGCAAGAGCAGTCCTAGAAGAAGACAAAAAAATAAAGATAAAAATAAAAAAATAAAAACTAAAAATATGCATGTTTGTGTGTGTATATATAAAATGATGTTTTTGTGTGTATGTGTATATATATGTGTGTGTGTGTATATACATATATATATAAAATGATCTAAGTCCATAAACAAATCACCAAATCATCATCCATGCTGGAAGTGCACTGTTTTTTCCATTTTCTACTTTGTTCGACTGCCCGCTTTCCTCCCCTCCTCTCCTCTCCTTTCCTAACCACCTCACGTCCAACCCATATTAACAGCCCAGAAGGAATCCTCCCTTATTTTTTTGTGTTCATATCGTTATACACAAGTGTCTCATATACATACCTACTCATACATGCATTATTTTATAAAAATGGGATGACACAAACTTTCCGCATCGTATTTTCTTCACTAAGTGGTAACTCGTGAAAATCTCTCCATATAAAGTAACCTAGCTACAACTCATTCTTTTCAACGGCTGAAGAAATACCTGATAGTGTGTAAAAGCCCTCATTTATTCAGCCATTTCTTTACAATCAAAACATTTACAGTTTTGGAATTTCCACTGTACTGCAGTGGGTTAAGGATCTGGCATTGTCTCTGCAGTAGCTCAGGTCGATGCTGAGATGCAGGTTTGATCCCCGGCCTGGCGTAATGGATTAAGAATCCGGCATAGGTTGTAGCTGCAGCTCAGATTTGATCGCTGGCCCTAGAACTTCCACATGCGATAGCGCAGCCAATAAAAAAGAAAAATTACACACTCTCTGACATCAACATCATGAATATTTTCTCAGGTCAGTCTCCCAAAGCAATAGAAATAAAAGCAAAAATAAACCTATGGGACCTCATCAAATTGACAAGCTTTTGCACAGCAAAGGAAACCCAAAAGAAAACAAAAAGACAACTTACAGAATGGGAGAAAATAGTTTCAAACGATGCAACTGACAAGGGCTTAATCTCTAGAATTTATAAGCAACTTATACAACCCAACAGCAAAAAAGCCAATCAATCAATGGAAAAATGGGCAAAAGACCTGAATAGACTGTTCTCTAAGGAAGATATACAGATGGCCAACAAACACATGAAAAAATGCTCAACATCACTGATTGTAAGAGAAATGCAAATCAAAACTACCATGAAATACCACCTCACACCAGTCAGAATGGCCATCATTAATAAGTCCACCAACAACAAATGCTGGAGGGGGTGTGGAGAAAAGGGAACCCTCCTGCACTGTTGGTGGGAATGTCAACTGTTACAGCCACTATGGAGAACAGTTTGGAGATACCTCAGAAATCTATACATAGAACTCCCATATGACCCCACAATCCCACTCTTGGGCATCTATCCGGACAAAACTCTACTTAAAAGAGACACATGCACCCTCATGTTCATTGCAGCACTACTCACAATAGCCAGGACATGGAAACAACCCAAATGTCCATCGACAGATGATTGGATTCGGAAGAGGTGGTATATATACACAATGGAATACTACTCAGCCATAAAAAAGGATGACGTAATGCCATTTGCAGCAACATGGATGGAAATAGAGAATCTCATACTGAGTGAAATGAGTCAGAAAGACAAAGACAAATACCATATGATATCACTTATAACTGGAATCTAATATCCAGCACAAATGAACCTTTCCACAGAAAAGAAAATCATGGACTTGGAAAATAGACTTGTGGCTGCCTGATGGGAGAGGGAAGGAGTGGGAGGGATTGGGAGCTTGGGGTTATCAGACACAACTGATAGAATATATTTACAAGGAGATCCTGCTGAGTGGCATTGAGAACTATGTCTAGATACTCATGTTGCAACAGAACAAAGGGTGGGGGGAAAAATGTATACATGTAAGGATAACTTGATCCCCTTGCTGTACAGTGGGAAAAAATAAATTTAAAAAAAAAGAAAAATTACAGATATAGGTACATCCAATATACATCCCTCTTGTACAGTAAGTGGTCATATTCACCTACCACCTTCAAACAGTACATTCAATTTGGCTTTTATTACCACATGTATGCTTTTATACTTTACAATATATTTTAGCACCTTTACATAATGCATGGTATCATTTCATGTTTTAAATTTTATATGCACATTATCCTCTGACAACATGCTTTTGGACTAATTGCTGTATTTCTAAGATTTATACATAAAGATAGAGGTACCTCTTTCTAAAGTTCTGATTGTTTCTTACATATGAGTCAATTTTTAAGATTTGCTTTTCAAATCTAATTCACCTAAATTTATTTTGGGGGATGATCTGAAGTTAGAAATACATTTTTATTTTCCATATGGTTATCTGTTAATGATCAAGTATCATTTATAAACTATTCCATCTTTTATAATGCGGCCTCTGTTATTTCTATACACGTGTGAACCTGTTTCTGGCTACTATCCTGTTTCACTGATCCTTTGTCTATTTCTGTATCACAACCACAGTACTGTAATTTCCATGGCTTGGTATCAGAATCTGTGGCAAAGCCATTATCTTGCTTTTCAAGATTGTCTTGGAAACTCCAGGGCTTCTGATTTTCTTTATAAATTTCAGGTTCATTTTATCAAGTCTCAATTCTTTATTGGGATTTTGACTAGATTTGCAATAATTTAGAGAGAAAAAATGGCATTAAGATGGCATAAGTTCTCTATTTATTCATATCTTTTATACTTAACAATAATGTTCTGTAGTTTTCTCTATATTGTATTGCATCTTTGGTTGTGCTCACTCTTAGATACGTTATAGATTAATAACACCATGAAGGGAATCCTTTCTTCTCTTACATTTACTGAAAGGTTATCACTGGTGTACACGAACCTAAATTTTAATATGTAGCAACGATGCAAAACATTATTTGCATTGTCTCTGTATGCACTAATAGCATCTGTAAGAAGGAAAAATGACCATATGGGGAGAGACAAAACAATTTCTGTTTTTCATTTCTTTTTCCTATCTCATTGTACCACAGGCTAAGACCCTCAGACTGTGTTGGACAAAGGAAATGCCAACAGGTATCCCTTGTCTTCTTACTGACACTAATGGGAATGCTTCCAAAGTCTCCACTCTTAAGTATGATGTCTGCTCTAGCATTTTGGAATTAATGACTTAATAGCCCAAGGTTTGATAAATTCCCCAGTTTTTGGGAAAAAAAAAATTTAGTCATACAGGATTATTGAATTTTACCTAATAAGTTTTTCTAAAGGTGTTAAAATCTTACCTAACAGTCTTTCTAAAGGTGTTAAAATCATCACATGGTTCCCTCTCACTTAATCTCCTAAGATATCATTCACATTTTCTGATGCTGAAGGATCCTTACACTCCTAAAATATGCCATACTTGTCATGATGTTCTGTGTTGTTTAAATAAAGCTATAAACTTGATTTCTTAGTGTTTTAATTTTCTTTTTCCAGAAGATCTGTACCAGCATACCTAGCTTCAAAGGCTTTTTCTATTCTACTACTGCAAGACAAGACAGGCGTAAGCTGCTTCAGGAAGAAATCTACGAGAGAAGATTTTCTCCCATCTACAGTGGCGAACAAGATTTTTCTACCTTAATCCATTAGAGAGGCTATCAGAAAACTATGGCAAATCTTTCATCAATTTTTATCTTCCAGTAGACTCCCTTAATACCTGGATTTTTAGAAGCCTGCTGCAAAATTATTTAGCAACTCAAAAAGCAATGAATGACCTTACATGAGCTCCACAACGTTTCTGTATAAGTTGCTAGAGTGAACACAAGAGGCAGCTGGTAACTCAATTACTGTTCTAATTAGCATTTTGTTTGAGAAGCAGATAAGGATTTAGAAACCCATTAAATTTGATAAAAATGGACTTGTCAGTTATCCTTGAGGCTTTCATGGAAGCATTACAAGAGTGTTAAATTCAACATTCTGCAATCTGTATATTCAATATCCCTCATGTAAACATTTTTTTCCACAGACTGGTTGGAGTTACATGTAAAATCTCTCATTTGTGTTTCCTTAGATTTCTGAATTAAAGTGATGGTAAAATCAAACCACTATACCCTTTTTTTTTTTTTGGTCTTTTTAGGGCCGCACCTGCAGCATATGCAAGTTCCCAGGCTAGGGGTCAAATTGGAGCTGCAGCTGCCGGCCTACGCCACAGTCACAACAGCACCAGATCTGAGCTCCGTCTGCAACCTATGCCACAGCTCACGGCACTGCCGGATCCTTAACTCACTGAGCGGGGCCAGGGATTGAACCTTCATCCTCATGGATACTAGTTGGGCTCCTTACTGCTGAGCTACAGTGGGAACTCCCAATCCATTATACCTTAGAAACAAAAGTCTACTTGAAACACTGTATGCATAGTAATACCCAATTAGAATTTGTCAAACTAGGTTTTAGTAAAATTTCTCTATTAAACAGAGAACCATCCATCCTGGTTTCCCAAACTGCAGTCTGTGAAATATCTACATCAGAATCACTCGCAGCAAACACTAAAAGCACAGATGCCACACCCCAAATGTGTTCACTCTGAATTCCAAAGGAAACTGGGGGAAAGAGGGTATTTTCATTTTCAGCAGAATTTTGGAGTGATTGACAGGCAAACTGCAGATGGAAAACACTCATCCACATGAACAACAGGGGCAGTCATTTTAGGGCTGGGGTACAAAGTGGAAAAAAAATCTCCAGGAGTTACCACTGTGATGCAATGGGATCAGCGGCATCGTTGGACCGTTATACCCTGGGGCAGTGGGAAAAAATATCTTCTCCAAAGATAGTCTATGTCTTAGAGGTCCTATTAGAGGTGAGCAGTAAGCAACTTTTCACTCAAAAAATGAAGGAAGTCAACTATGCTCATCTAATTGACTGGGAACTTAAAAAGTTATAAAAAACACCTTCCCCCTCCCACCCTGGAGTGAGGTTGTGACCAGGGGCTGAAGCCTTCTGAATGGAAAGGAGGCTGAACAGAGAATGTGCTCTTCCGCTGGCCTGGGAGGGCGACAGCCTTGCTGTGCTGGACAGGAGGCCTAAGGGCAGGAAGTGAGCCTCAGTTATTACATGGGGTGTGCCATGCCAGATTGCTTTTAAGATTTCAAATTTTGGAGTTCCCGTCGTGGCTCAGCAGTTAACAAACCTGACTAGCATCCATGAGGACACGGGTTCGATCCCTGGCCTTGCTCAGTGGGTTAAGGATCTGGTGTTGCCCTGAGCTGTGGTGTAGGTCACAGGCTCAGCTCGGATCCCAAGTTGCTGTCACTGTGACACCAGCCAGAGGCTACAGCTCCGATTGGACCCCTAGTCTGGGAACCTCCACATGCTGTGCAGAAAAAAAATTCTAATTTTTAAAAAACTCCTTTTCATATGTCACATGCCTCTCTGTTGCCAAATATATTGTTTGTGAAAAATTAAGTGGTAATAAACTTTCCACAATTGTAGAGCCCACACTTAAAAGAGAGAGAGTGTCCAACTCAGGGTTTTGTTTTTTTTTTTAATCTTTTTGTCTTTTTACGGCTGCACCCGTGGCATATGAAGGTTCCCAGGCTAGGGGGTCTAATCGGAGCTGTTGTTGCCAGCCTTTGCTAGAGCTACAGCAATGCGGGATCCGAGCCACGTCTACAACCTACACCACAACTCAGGGCAACGCCAGATCCTTAACCCACTGAGCAAGACCAGGGATCGAACCCGCAACCTCATGGTTCCCAGTCGGATTCGTTTCCACTGCGCCCCAACGGGAACTCCAACTCAGGATTTTTTAATGTCAACTCGGACATAAAATTGGTGACTCTCTGATGTCAAGGAACAGGCTACCTGCAAAGACTATGATAATGTTCAGCTATGACCAAATGTCAGCTTATCACCTTACCAATTTTATGATTATGCTAACTTTAGAAATCATAATTTTTATATATAAAAATAGCCTTGTTAAAGGTTGACAATCGACTCTAGGATAACTCAAGGCCTCTTTTGACAGTTTATTACCGATGATGAAGAATAAGAGTTACAAGCTTGCTTGAGTGGTTCTGTCCTCTGAGGACAGAATGCATTACAGATTGAGACTGAATAAAACAGATCATGTAACATAGTTACAATGTCTTTACTTCAGAATTAGTATGAAATTCATTAATGTTACTACTGCTTATAATTATCATCACATTCTTAGAAGACTTAAGGACATGATGTCAAATTATAAAGACAACCAGTAAAACAGAAACATCAGAATAACCCCAGAAGAACAGCAAGGAAAACAGACCATATGGTGAAAGATTCTTCCAAAGATATAAAAATTGAAAAATAAAATATGGACAAACTAATATCAAATATGTATGTCGGGAGTTCCCGTCGTGGCGCAGTGGTTAACGAATCCGACTAGGAACCATGAGATTGCGGGTTCGGTCCCTGCCCTTGCTCAGTGGGTTAACGGTCCAGCGTTGCCGTGAGCTGTGGTGTAGGTTGCAGACACGGCTCGGATCCCGCGTTGCTGTGGCTCTGGCGAAGGCCGGTGGCTACAGCTCCGATTGGACCCCTAGCCTGGGAACCTCCATATGCCGCGGGAGCAGCCCAAAGAAATAGCAAAAAAAGACAAAAAAAAATATGTCATAAAGACATATGTAAACAGGTTCAACTCGCCTATTTAAAGAAAATTAACCTCAGATTGGATTACGAAGAAGAAAAACCTTTTCTACTACCAATAGGAACAAAACTTAAAGGAATTCAGAAAGATCATAAATAAAAGGATGGCTAAAGAAAACGGCCCAGACAGATATACTAGGCTAATTCGAATACAAAGAAAGCACAGGACAAGATGTTATAAGGCAAGAGAAAATTCAAGACAAACGGTATAAATAAGACAAAGAGAAGTACTTTATGATGAAAAGGATGGGACGGAAGAAAAGCTTTTCATTTTCATTCTTAAAAGAGTTTTAGATTTTTGAACCATTAGAATAAACTACTTATTTTAAAAAGGAAACTGTTTATTAAGAAGAAACAAAGAAAGGGGAAGAGCAGATTATAGGATTTACACAAGATCTCCCAGGAGATGTTTGTCCACTTTCCTGGACCTCGACTTGGGAGACGAGATGTCCAAGGAACAGAGTGACTGCAGCCATCTTGTCACCTTGCAGAACAGGAGACAAGGGCAAACACTAGAGCCCTGAAATCCAGCCATGCTCAATTCCAGCCTACCTTCAAGCTTTTCACTTACATGAGCCAAAACGTTCATTTTCAACTTTTAAAAATTCAGTAAGAACTAAGAAATAGTTTTTAAGAAGAAAAGAGGAGTCTGCTGCTGTCCAGAGAATAGAGTGGACGCAATCACACAGCACATTAGAAAGATGGCAACCTTTAATATTGACACATGGGCAACAGTGAACTGAGGTGAGAAAGACTCAGTTTCATTTCAGCTTGTGAGTCTGCCTTAGATCAAACCAACAGAGAGACAGAGTTTATGTCAGAGATTGCAGAGACCAAGAAGATTCCCCTCCTGCACTTCCCCACCAAAGAGAGGTGCAGGGACCTTAGCCAAGTTACCACTGGGGGGCTAGAAATTCAAAGCAGATTTAGGGCCAAGGCCCCTACAGGATTAGAAACCTGAGTGAAGAAACACTAGGACTAGCCCCAGGTGTGTTGGGGAGTGAGAGGAAAGACAGAACTTCCTCACTCACTATGCAAAGTCCATGGGACCTCAGAGGAGCCTAAGGGCCAGGAAGTAACCAAGGCCAGTATGCTTGGTAGCTGTGGCTGCCATTCAAAAGACTAAGATTGAAGGCTTAAAGGTTAAGAGTCTACACTAGGTAAACTCATGTCTTTCTAAACCTTTCTCAAGCTTTTTCTAAGCTTTTGGTTTTACTTTTTCTCTTACAATGGTTTTTACTTTATTTCTCTATTTATTTTATTCATTTATTTATTTTTGCTTCATAGGGCCGCACCTGTGACATATGGAGGTTCCCAGGCTAGGGGTCAAATCGGAGCTACAGCTGCCGGCCTACACCACAGCCAAAGCCACACCAGATCAGAGCCACGTCTGCAACCTACACCACAGCTCATGGCCATGCCGGATCTTGAACCCACTGAGTGAGGCCAGGGATCAAACCTGCATCCTCATGGAACCTAGTCGGGTTCCTTAACTGCTGAGCCATGAAGGGAACTCCTAAAGTGGTTTTTATTTAAAAAAAAAAAAAAAAGTAAGACTCCATCAAAAAAACTTCTAGGCCGTCTTGGCAAACTTGACAGGGCAAGTACTTCCATCTGCAGTGAGGTCAGGAAAACTAAGAGGATTAGAGCGCTCAAATTTGGGAAACCAAAGGGAAGGGATAAACAGAAGGAGGGGCGGGAGAATGGAGGCAGAAAGGCCAAGGGCCTAGAGAAGGCGTCATTTCTGCCCACAGTCCTGACCTCCCAGTGCTTTTTCCTTGATCCTGGAACTCTTCTCGAAGGATAAACTCTCTTTTAGCAGTATTTTAAAACCTCCACTCCTTAATCTTTCAGCCCATCCCAATCCTGGGTCTTTTTACAACCATCTACACATACCATACCCCCCCAGCCCTGGGCTACATTCTCACTTCAACAAGCCAGCCAAGATTCACCTCCCCTCAGATGCTGTCCCAGAAGAATAACCGCATGCCAGGACGGCCTGTGCTTTCTACCGGACACATGGAACTGTGGTTTGTAAAGGAATACTTTCAGAAATAAAGCCACTTTGTTTGAGGTGCACATGCTTTTTGTCAGAAACTTTACTGCTCAAGAGACAAATACCAACTGTAATACGCGTTATAAAGAAATGACAGAATCATGGGATATTAACCAAAATAATGTCAACTGTGCTATAAAACATTGCTCCTTCTGAAACCCAGAAGCAGACAGGAAGAAAAAGGAATGTGCTTCTTTGTGGGTTTTTCCTGAGAAGTTCCGAGCGGAGAGTCATAGAACGGAGAGGCTACACCTTAGAGCCAGGAAGTCTGTATCAAATCCCAGTTCTGCCACTTACTGACTGTGTAACCCCAGGCTTAGCAACACCTCTCTGCCTCGGTTCCTTGGAAATCCACATTAAAAAAAAACAGTAGCTCCCTCACAAGGCGTTTGCGAAGATGAAATCAGTCAATAAAGATAAAGCCCCTAGAAGAGTGCCTAATACATAGTGTAAACTATTGATATTATTATTAATAATACTTACTGCTACTTAAGGATGAAAAGACAGCAGTCATGTGCTCAAGGGAAAAGGGAAGAAAGGGAAAGTGATTGGGAATAGACGGAATTGGGCAGGACAGCACAAAGGAATGAGCAATGAGAAATACCCCCAGCAGCTACCAACATGTGTCTCTTATACCATCTTTTACGCTCCAGGGGAACAGAGTATAAAGATGAGGAAATCAATCAACGCCATACACATTAACAAAAGAAAAGTCAAAAACCACATGATCATCTCAATAGATGCCTTAAAAAAAGCATTTGACAAAGTCCAACATCCATTCATGATCAAAACGCTTACCAAAGTGGGTATAGAGGGACCATACCTTAATATAATAAAGGCCATTTAAGACAAACCCACAGCAAATGTAATACTCAAAGCAGAAAAGCTGAAAGCCTTCCCACGAAAATCTGGAACAAGACAAGGATGCCCACTCTCACCACTGTTATTCAACACAGTATTGGAAGTCCTAGCCACAGCAGTCAGACAAACCATAGAAATAAAAGGCATCCAAATAGGAAGAGAAGAGGTAAAACTGTCACTGTATACAGATGACATGATTCTATAAATAGAAAACCCTAAGGACTCAACCCAAAAACTACTCGAACTGATCAACAAATTCAGCAAAGTAGCAGGATATAAGATTAACATTCAGAAATCAGTCGCATTTCTGTATACTAAAAATGAAATATTAGAAAAGGAATACAAAAATACAATACCTTTAAAATTGTACCCCCAAAAAATCAAATACCTGAGAATACACCTGAGCAAGGAGGTAAAAGACATATGCCGAGAACTACAAAACATTAATCAAGGAAATTAAAGAAGATGTAAAGTAATGCAAAAATATTTCATGCTCCTGGGTTGAAAAAATTAATATTGTAAAAATGGCCATACAACCCAAAGCAATCTACAGTTTCAATGCAATCCCTATCAAATTACCCAGGACATTTTTCACAGAACTAGAACAAACAATCCAAACATTTATATGGAACCACAAAAGATGCATAATTGCCAAAGCAATCCTGAGGGAACAAAAACCAAGCAGGAAGCATAACTCTCCCAGACTTCAGGCAATACCACAAAGCCACAGTCATCAAGACAGGGTGGCACTGGTACAAAAACAGACATACAGACTAATGGAACAGAATAGAGAACCCAGAAATAAACCCAGACATCTATGGTCAGTTAATCTCTGACAAAGGAGGCAAGAACATAAAATGGGGAAAAGACAGTCTTTACAGCAAGTATTGATGGGAAACCTGGACAGCTGCATGCAAAGCAATGAAACTAGAACACACCCTCACACCATGCACAAAAATTAACTCAAAATGGCTGAAAGGCTTAAATATAAGACGGGACACCATCAAACTCCTGGAAGAGAACATGGGCAAAACATTCTCTGACATCGACCTTATGAATATTTTCTCAGGTCAGTCTCCCAAAGCAACAGAAATAAAAGCAAAAATAAACCTATGGGCCCTCATCAAATTGACAAGCTTTTGCAGAGCAAAGGAAACCCAAAAGAAAACAAAAAGACAACTTACAGAACGTGACAAAATAGTTTCAAATGATGCAACAGACAAGGACTTAATCTCTAGAATATACAAGCAACTTATACGACTCAACAGCAAAAAACGCCAACAACCCAATGGAAAAATGGGCAAAAGACCTGAAGAAACATTTCTCCAAGGAAGATACACAGATGGACAACAAGCACATGAAACAATGCTCAACATCACTGATTATTAGAGAAATGCAAATCAAAACTACCATGAGATACCACCTCACATCAGTCAGAATGGCCATCATTAATAAGTCCACAAATCACAAATGCTGGAGGGGGTGTGGAGAAAAGGGAACCCTCCTGCACTGTTGGTGGGGATTAAGCTGGTACAACCACTATGGAGAACAGTATGGAGGTACCTTAGAAAACTATGTGTAGAACTACCATATGACCCAGAAATCTCACTCTTGGGCACATATCTGGACAAAACTTTCCTTGAAAAAGACACATGCTCCCGTATATTCATTGCAGCACTATTTGCAATAGCCAAGACATGGAAACAACCCAAATGTCCATCAACAGATGAATGGATTAGGAAGATGTGGTATATATACACAATGGAATACCACTCAGCTATAAAAAAAGAACCAAATAATGCCATTTGCAGCAACATGGATGGAACTAGAGACTCTCATCCTGAGTGAAGTAAGTCAGAAAGAGAAAGACAAATAACATATGATAATCACTTCTATCTGGAATCTCATATATGGCACAAATGAACCTTTCCACAGAAAAGAAAATCCTGGACTTTGAGAATAGACTTGTGGTTGCCAAGGGGGAGGGGGAGGGAGTGGGATGGATTGGGAACTTGGGGTTAAGAGATGCAGCCTATTGCCTTTGGAATGGATTAGCAATGAGATTCTGCTGTGTAGCACTGGGAATTATGTCTAGTGACTTATGATGGAGCGTGATAATGTGAGAAGAATGGATACATGTATGTGTACCTGGGTCACCACGCTGTATAGTAGAAAATTGACAGAACACTGTAAACCAGCTATAATGGAAAAAAAATAAAAATCATTATATAAAAAAATAAAAATGAAAAAAAATTTTTAATTTTTTTAAAATGAGGAAAAGCTAATGTGAGATTTCAGAAATCACTTCCCCTACCCAAAATAACACCTCACCTTCTGATGATTGAAATGCATTTGAATAGACACAAAATATCTTCATTTCACAAGGAGAAACAAAATTACTCAAAGGTCACTAAACAGCAGTCTTCAAAGACAAGAAAACAAAAAGTATAGAAAGGCTTGTCTATACTAAAGTTAATTTTAAAATTAAACATTAGAAAAATTAACAAAAGTTGCTAAACTCTAAAAGTGATTACCTAAAATTATAACATTGGTGCAAAATTTATGTGTTTCCTTGAATGTTCCACAAATTCCTTAGCTTAATTTCTCATGCACGTGCACATACACATAGAATCATCTTTTTTAGCTTCATCTCTAATTGGGTTTTTTAGGGAGAAGTTGGCATGGTAGGTTTCTAGAGCTACCATGTGGTACATAATTAAATTCTAAATAACTTTTGAGATTCCCCCCCCCCAAAAAAAGAACACTTTCAAAAATAACTTTCTAGAAGTTCCTATCATGGCTTGGCAGAAACTAATCTGACTAGCATCCATGAGGATGCAGGTTCGATCCCTGGCCTTGCTCAGTGGGTTAAGAATCCAGTGTTACCGTGAGCTGTGGTATAGGTCACAGACACAGCTTGGACCCCACATTGCTGTGGCTGTGGTATAGGCCAGCAGCTACAGCTCTGATTCAACCCCTAGCCTGGGAACCTCCATGTGCCACAGGTGTGGCCTTAAAAAAACAAAATAAGTAAATAAATAATAAAATAAAATGACTTTCCATAACGTCAGTATCTAAAGGATCTAGGAACAACAAAAAAAATCCAGCTCTCTGTGCTATATATACAGTAGGATCCTACTGTTTATCTATTTTATATATAGTAGTTTGTATCTGCTAATCCCAAACCCCCAATCCCTCCCCCCCAACCTGTTCCCTCTGGTAACCACTAGTTTGTTTTCAAAGGCTGTGTGTCTGTCATACAGATGGCCAAAAAACACATGAAAAGATGTTCAACATCACTCATTATTAGAGAGATGCAAATTAAAACCACTCTGAGATACCACCTTACATCAGCCAGAATGGCCATCATCAAGAAGTCTACAAACAATAAGTGCTGGAGAGGGTGTGGAGAAAAAGGAACCCTAGTACACTGTTGGTGGGATTGTAAATTGGTGCAACCACTGTGGAAAACAGTATGGAGATTCCTCCGCAAACTAAAAATAAAACTACCATTTGATCCAGCAATCCCACTCCTGGGCATCTGTCCAGAGAAAACCATGACTCGCAAAGACACATGTACTCTGATGTTCATTGCAGCACTATTTTCAATAGCCAAGACATGAAAACAACCTAAATGTCCATTGACAGAGGAGTGGATCAAGAAGATGTGGTACATATACACAATGGAATATTACTCAGCCATTAAAAGGAATGAAATACCGGCATTTTTAGCAACATGGATGGATCTAGAAACTATCATGCTAAGTGAAGTCAGTCAGACAATGAGACACCATCATCTAATGCTTTCACTGACATGTAGAATCTGAAAAAAGGACAGAATGAACTTCTTTGCAGAACAGATACTGACTCACAGATTTTGAAAAACTTATGATCTCCAAAGGAGACCATTTCGGGGATGGAGGGATGTGCTGGGGTTATGGAATGGAAATCCTATAAAACTGGATTGTGATGATCATTGTACAACTACAAATGTAATAGATTCACTGAGTAATAAAAAAATAAAATAAAAACAAACGCTGTGTGTCTGTTTCTGTTTTGAAAATAAATTCATTTGCATCATTTTTTTTTTTAGATTCCACATATAAGGGCTATTATATGATGTTTGTCTTTGTCTGGCTTAATTACTTCATTTAGTATGACAATCTCTAGATCCATCTGTATTGCTGCGAATGGCATTATTTCACTCTTTTTATGACTGAATAGTAACCCATTGTGTCTATATACCACATCTTCTTTACCCATTCCTGTGTTGATGGACATTTAGGTTGCTTCCATGTCTTGGCTACTGTAAACAGTGCTGCTATGAGCATTTGGATGTATGTATCTGCTCAAATTTGTTTTTGTTTTTGTTTTTTCCAGATATATGCCCAGGAGTGGGATTGCAGGATCATATGACAACTCTATTTTTAGATTTGTTTTCCATAGGGCTTGCACCAATTCACATTCCCACCTATAGCGAAGGAGAGCAACCCACTTTTTCTTTAATGGGCAAAAAACGACATGTGAATAAGCACATAAAAACATCCTTGGTCATCACAGATAAGCAATGAGGTCCTGCTGTATAGTACAGGTAAACTGTATCCAGTCACTTGTGATGGAACATAATGGAAGATATTACTAGAAAAAGAATATACATACATATATATATAAATCTGGGTCCCTTTGCTGTACAGCAAAAAATGCCAATATTATAAATCAACTATAATAAAAAAAAATTTTTTAAATCCCTGGTTATTAGCAAAAAGTAAAAGTAGGTTAAAACCAAAATGAGACACCACTTCACACTCACTATAATGGCTTAAATTAAAAAGAATATCAACACCAAGAGTTGGCAAAGATGCAGAGCAACTGTAACTCTCATACCCTGCTAATAAAGGCATCTAATTGCAGAACTACTTTAAAAAGCACAGGGAATGCTACCAATACTTGGTGATAACCAATGTAAGACAAAAATATGAAAAAGAATGGATGTATATACATGTATAACTGAATCACTTTGTTGTACAGCAGAAATTATCACACTGCAAATCAACTATACTTCAATAAAAACTTTAAAAAAAAAAACGTTAAAATGGAAAAAAAAAAAAAGAATAAATAAAAAAATAGTGTGGCTGCTTTCCATGCAGTTCAGTATTCACTTACCCATAGAGTCCTAGCAATTGCACTCCTAGGTATTTACCCAAAATAAAAACGTATGTCCTCAAGAAAACTAGAACACAAATGTTCTTAACAGCTCTACCAAAAATAGCCAAAAACTCCAATGTTCAACAAGTGAATGGATAGACAAATTTTGTAGCAATACCACTGAACAATAAAAAGGAACAAACTATTGATACACTCAAAACGTGTGAATTTATGGGCATTATGCTGAAAAGGGCTGGGCACGAGAGAGGACAAACTGTAACAATTCCATCTATGTGAAATTCTCTAACAGTTTAAGCAGATCAGTATTTGGAGTAGGAGGTGGAGGTGGGGAGAAAAATGACTGCAAAGAGGCCCAGGGAAATTTCTAGGAAGATGGAAATATTCCATATCTTAATTGGGGTGGTGATTTTTATTGATGTATATAGTTATCAAAATTGATTTTACTCATATACTTAAAATGTGTAAATCGTACTGCATGTAAATTACACTTGATTAAAGTTGATTAAAAATTAAAGCTTTTGATATTTGCCATATATAATTCATAGATGATAATTTTCTATTAAAAAATATGAACATTTAGACCAACAAATTTCTGAGCAAATGTGCATTTCAAATACATTTTTTGAATAAGAATCTAATTCCGGTATTAATTCAACAAAAAGCAATGGTACAGAGTACTTACTCATTCTGAAGAAAAGCATTTAACTTCAAAAAGTACATTCCGTAGTTATATGCTTCGAGATGATCTTAGTTCAAATGTTATCCACTATTTTACATATATACAATCATCCTAACATGAAACAAATTTTTACAAAATAATTTATGCTTCCTGTGGTTCAAAGACATTTCTTTCAGTCAGAAAAATCATAAAATCATTACCTGACATTATATGCCTTTGATCAAAAGCAAAAGAAATCCTACTAAAGTCCTACATAATCCTGAAGAGAATGATCAGCATCAAAACATTCTCAGATTAGTGGAAATTCATCTCATTTCTTTTTCATGCATGATTAAATGCATTCTCTCAGTAACAGACACAAAATCAAGACCATTTCACTTGGATCATATGCTTTTGAGTTCATTAACAGGCTCGAGACTGACTCAGACAACCTGAAATAATGAATCTTCCTAAACTAATGTTTTTCTCAACAAACACTAGCTCTGATATTATCCCCAGAAAAATCTGCTTTAAAAAAAAAATCAACAAATTGATGATCTGGAATTCATACTACAATGGATAACTGACGTTTCCTTTTCAATTCAAGTCAACAAATCCTCACTGTGTAAGTACTATTGGAATAAACCAAAAAAAAAAAAAAAAAAAGAGGGGGAAAAAAAAAGTCTTGGCTCTGTGTTATGGGCTAAACTGTGTCCTCCTAAAATCCATGCGGAAGTCCTATCCCCCATCCCCCTCCTTATTTGGGGACAGAGTCTTACAGAGGAAATCAAGTTGAGGTAACGTCATTAGGGTGGGCCCTAGTTCAGTGTGATTGGTATCCTTATAAAAAGGGAACTTTGGACACAGGGGACACAGAAAAAAGGAAGACAACATTATCAGACATGGGAAGAAGACGGCCACCTACAAGCCAAGAAGAGAAGCCTGGGAGAGCCTCCCTCACAGCCCTTAGAAGGAACCACCCCTGCCAACACCTTGATTTTGGATTTCTAGCCTCCAGAAGTGTAAATCAATAAATGTCTTGTTTGTAAGCCACTCAGTCTGTGATCCTTTGTTACACTGGTCCTAGCAAACGAACACAACCCTACTAAAAGGTTCAACATCTATTTAGAGATGCTTATAAACAAATCACTAGAATACCATGTATATAGAAAGGAATGCTGTGGTACTATCTGCCGATTTCAAGAGTGTAAATATTCCTACCAAGGCTGATTTTAAACTACCAATGGTTTGCAACCTGAAAAAAAAATTCCATGGAAATATAACCATCCATTCCCACAAAATACTACAAGCCAGATCTAGCACAGATCAACAACACAGGCATTGATATGGAATACCCACAGGTGAGTTCAATGTACAGCCAAGGCTGAAACCACAATGAACAGCTGCTGGACAGCTTCAAAAAACAGTTAATACTATTAAAACGGACTATTTTAGAAGATAGACCTGGGGAGAACACACTGCATGACCCAAGAATAGCTTAAGAATGGTAGGGAAAAAAGCGATGAGTGGGAAAAAAAAAAAAAAAGCTAACATTTACTGAGCTCTTACTATGTTCTACACACTGTTTTTTGTTTGTCTTTTTAAGGCCGCACCTGCAGCACATGGAAGTTCCCGGCCTAGGGGTCAAATCGGAGCTGTAGCTGCTGGCCTACGCCACAGACACAGCAACAGCAACTCAGGGTCAGAGCCAAGTTTGTGACCTACACCACAGCTCATGGCAATGGCAGACCCTTAACCCACTGAGCGAGGCCAGGGAATCAAACCATGTCCTCGTGGATACTAGTGAAGTTCATTACCACTGAGCCACAATGGGAACTCCTACACACTATTTTAAAACCATTATATGTATTAACTAACTTAATCCTCATTCCTATTCTATGAAAAAGTTTTATTATTATAGGTCTTGTTTGAATGAGGCAAGAGAGTGAAAGGGAGGTTAATAAGATCCGCAGCTCTAAAAGACGAGACAGCTAGGATTCAAACACAGGTTGTCTGGCCCCAGACTCCGTACTCAGACCACTGTTCTATCCATCTCTCACTGTACATACTGTAATGTGGCAATTAGTCTAGTGCAACCAGGACCCAGAGACAGGTACAAGGGACCAGATAGGAGAAAGTATGCCACACTCCTGGCCTCGTACATCACCTTATGTAAGCAAGCAATGGGTTTGCAATGCAGTCTTGCCACATCAATCAATTTAGCCTTCTTGCATAACTTGTTATTTAAACACGTCGAATCAAACAGAAAAGCCTGCAAGTAAAAAATCTCCCTGTAAAACAAAAATCACCACCTCCTTATTTATCTTGTGTCTAAATCCTATTTTTACACAGAAGGTATGCTTAGCAGGCAAAAAGGGCCCATCATCACTCAGGAGCAGGCAGGCAGCAGTCAGGACCAGAGCCTCTGAAAAAGAATGCAGCAAAATCACACGCATTCCCTAAGCCACAAAGAGAATTCTGCAAGATGAGGCTGTACTCACTAAGTACCTGGGGCAAAGAGAGCAGCACAAAGAAGGAAAAACCTAAATTCCCCACTTCTGAGGTTAGAGGAAAAACCATGACCCCCAGGGGATGAATGAATGAATTCCACCATGGTTTCCAACATTTAGCTGATATTTAACTCTGGAAATGTTCTTTAAAAAAAAAAAAAAACAGAAGTTCCCGTCGTGGCGCAGAGGTTAATGAATCCGACTAGGAACCATGAGATTGCGGGTTCGGTCCCTGCCCTTGCTCAGTGGGTTGACGATCCGGCGTTGCCGTGAGCTGTGGTGTAGGTTGCAGATGCGGCTCGGATCCCGCCTTGCTGTGGCTCTGGCTTAGGCTGGTGGCTACAGCTCCGATTGGACCCCTAGCCTGGGAACCTCCATATGCTGCAGGAGCGGCCCAAGAAATAGCAAAAAGACAAAAAAAAAAAAAAAATCAGAGTTCCCGTGGTGGTGCAGTGGAAACAAATCCGACTAGGAACCAGGAGGTGGTGATCCCTGGCCTCGCTCAGTGGGTTAAAGATCTGGCGTTGCCGTGAACTGTAGTGTAGGTCACATCTGAGGCTCAGACCCTGCATTGTTGTGGCTGTGGTGTAGGCCAGTGGTTATAGCTCCAATTTGACCCCTAGCCTGGGAACCTCCGTATGCCGAGGGTGTGGACTTAAAAAGAAAAAAAAAACAAAAAACCTTTTAATCTATGTATCTGCAGAGCATTATAAAATATCGGCCCTTTGACAAAGGCGGTATTTTAGTTTATAGGATAAAGTCAGGAATGAATAAAACACATATTCCTGAAGTAAAGCCATTGCATTGTTAGTACAGAGGAAAAGATAAAGTGGAAGGAAATATGTAAGCAAGAATCAAGATGGAAGTGTCTCTCCTAGGGGCATACTTTTCAATGCGAACATGGCCTTGCAACTAACCTAAGGAAGCCCTTTCCCCTGCAGCCCCAGGAAAGTGGCAAATGTGATGAGAGGCTAAGCTCTGTGTCTCAGCAGCAGGGAGTAGGCGGGAGGGAGGCAGAATATGACAATCAACCTGTAGGCCAGGCTGTTCACACTGTTCTCTGGAAGGTAGAAGAAATAGGGTTTTTTTCCTGCATGGGTGGGCAACCTCTTGTCTTACTCAATTTAATCACCCACAAGTAAACTCTGTGATATCTGGGGGTTGATAGTTAAGAGTTACATAAAAGACTGTGACGTATCCTTACCCATTAGGTAATTCATACATAAATGATAGCTTGACTTAGCAACTCGGAATTACTCAGACTTAAAAAGGGTGGTCATCATTTAATCAAGGCCTCTCAAACTCCCAAATTTCAGTCAGAAGCAAACTAGTATTTAAATGCCTACTTGAAAAAGGTATGTCTACCTAGACAGTATTAACAACCTGTCGCTTCTCAGCAACTTTAAAAAATGAGGCAGAAGAAACTGGACACCCAAGGAAGAGAGGCAGTGGTCTGACTTCATTCCAGTTAACAGCTAACAATCAATACAAGTTCTTTAAAGACAAAATACCTGTTAAGAAAAATATTTTAGGAGCTCCCGTCATGGCTCAGCAGTTAATGAACTAATATCCTTGAGGACTCGGGTTCGATCCCTGGCCCCACTCAGTGGATTAAGGATCTAGCGTTACCAGGAGCTGTGGTGTAGGTCACAGATGCGGCTCCGATCCTGCATTGCTATAGCTGTGGTGTAGGCCAGCAGCTACAGCTCCCAATATACCCCTAGCCAGGGAACCTCCATATGCCGTGGGTGCAGCCCCAAAAAGACAAAAAATTTAAAAAATAATAAAAATAAAAATATTTTACATCTCTACGCAGTAGCCACACATAATGACAGTGTATTACTTTTCTATTAATACTGTTCACAAATTATTACAAACTTGGTGGCTTAAAACAACAGCGTTGATTGTCTCACAGTTCTGTGGATCAGGTTTCCAACAGTCAACCTGGTCTCACCGGGCTGAAATCGAGGTGTCTCTGGAGGCTCTAGGAGAGAATCTGGTTCCTTGCCCTTTCTGAGTTTCCAGAAGCAGTCTACACTTCTTGGCTCTCGGCCTCTTCATCTTCCAAGTCAGTATGAGTGGGTCAAACACTCACATCGCATTACTCTTGACTCTTCTGACTCCTCTTCTGCCTCCTTCGTCCACATTTAAAGGATGCGTCGATTAACTGGGCTCACCTGGATAATCCAGGTACTCTCCCCATGTTAAAGTCAGCTGAGTAGCAACCTTAATTAACTCCTTGTCATTTAAACTCACATAGTCCCAGGTCCCAGGTCCCAGTTCTGGGACACTGTATCTTTGGAGACAGACCAATATATGCATATATGCACACATGCTATCAGACTGCCTGTACCTGCTTCCTTATTTATAAACATTTATCATTTATAAATTATATACTAGTTGCTATATAATACTAGTCACTACCCCAAAGGGTTGTGAAGACCACATGAGTTAGTGTGAGTAACATCATAGACCACACCTGGTATGTAGTAAGAACTTCAACTACTTTTTACAAACTCTTATTTCGTCTTTAAACTTTTCTCTCATTGTGGGATGCATTTTCCCAACACCTGTCTGGGTAAGTGTTGCCTATCCTTCTGGGCCCTCTCTTGCATGAAGCTTTCCTACACTGTACAGAACTGCATTTGTCTAATACAGGAACTACTCATCAGAGGCAGCTACTGAGCACTTGAAATGTGGTTGGTCTGAACTGAGATGTGCTGTGAGTGTCAAATACACACCGGATTTCCAAAACTTTGTAAAAAGGAACATAAAGATTTAATATATAAAAAAGAATGTCTATAATGAACTGAATAAAATGAATTATTAAAATTAATTTTGGAGTTCCCGTCGTGGCTCGGTGGTTAACGAATCCGACTAGGAACCATGAGGTTGTGGGTTCGATCCTTGGCCTTGCTCAGTGAGTTGAGGATCTGGCGTTGCCGGGAGCTGTGGTGTAGGTTGCAGACACGGCTCAGATCCCACATTGCTGTGGCTCTGGTGTAGGCCAGTGGTAACAGCTCCGATTAGACCCCTAGCCTGTGAACCTCCATAGGCAGTGGGTGCAGCCCTAGAAAAGACAAAAAGACAGAAAGACAGAAAAGAAAAATTAATTTCACCTGTTTCTTTTTAGGCTTCATGTGGCTACCAAAAAATTTAAAATTATATACGTGACTCACTTTACATTTCTATTGAGCAGTGCTGCTTTGTAAAGAATTATCTTTTCTCTCTCATGTACTCTCCGAGTATAATCTGCTTTGTACTGGAGGGATCTGTGTATGTGCTGGCTTTCCAAAGAGACTGGTAGCCTTTAACGGGCCAAGGTCATGGATCTTCTAGTCTCAAGAAGATCCATGGTAACTGTACAATAAATCTGAAGCTGAATAGAAAGGGAAACATTATATTTACCTAATGTGTTTTATATACATTAATCGATTTATTGTGAACAAGAATGACCAGAAGCCAATTTGTCCCTCTCTGAAACAACTTTTTCTTGGGTTAAATTATGTCTGGGGTTAGAGACATAATTAGGATGTACAGCAAATGAAAAAACAAAGTTTCAGTACACAATACTTAGCTTATTACATACAATGCACTCATCTATCTTTGACCTTACTCTGTCCTATTTCATTTTTTAAAGTGGTCATGGCAACCCATTAAATTGTTTTCATAATCCACTAGTGACTTCTGACCCCAGTTCAAGAAGCACTGCCTTGAAGGTGCAGGCCTTCCTGGCTGCACACAAACCATCTTCAAAATGTCACGAGAGGAGCTCCCTTCGTGGCTCAGCGGTTAATGAACCCGACTAGAATCCATAAGGATTAGGGTTCTATCCCTGGCCTCCCTCAGTGGGTTAAAGATCCGGCATTGCCATGAGCTGTGGTGTAGGTCACAGACATGGCTCAGATCCTGTGTTGCTGTGGCTGTGGCAAAAGTTGGCAGCTGTAGCTCCGACTCAACCCCTAGCCTGGTAACTTCATATGCTGCGAGTGCAGCTCTAAAAAGCAAAAAAACAAAAACAAAAAAAACCCACAAGAAAAAACAAACCCCAAAACATGATAGTCAGCACTCCCCTGATCTCAACAGCCCCACCGGTAAGGACCAACCCTGCAGTGTGCTCATGGACCAACCTGGCCATTAGGGAAGACACACAGATCCACTCATCATGCATTCTTCTCTCCACCAGCTTTCCTGGTAGGACTGGGGGCAATCCAGTACACAGTCCTGTCTGGTATGTCCAGGGATGTCCACTCCCATAAGATGGAGAGCCCTGCTCAGCTTGCCAAGGAAAAGCTGGTTAGAGCTGAATGAAAAAATAAGGGAACACCTTCAAGATGGTCCTGAGGGAAAGAGCCTGAGGAATGTGTGAGTTTTCTGAACTACTGCTGTGTGGGGGAGAGCCCAAGGAAGCCTGGAGAAATGCCTTGAACCTCAGCATCAAGTATGTTAAATCAAACTATGTACTAAAGCAAATATTGGACAGGCATTTATTTTTTCTTCTTTTTTTTTTTTTCCTTTTTATGGCTGCACCTGTGGCATATGGAAATTCCTGGGCTAGGGATCCAATCAGGGTTGCAGTTGAGGCCTACGCCACAGCCACAGCAACAATGGATCCAAGTTGCATCTGCGACTTCTGCCACAGCTTGTGGCAACACCAGATTGTTAACCCACTGAGCGAGGCCAGGGATCAAATCGGCATCCTCACAGAGAGTTGTCCTTAACCTGTTGAACCACAGTGGGAACTCCTAGACAGGTACTTTCTCAAGAAAGCGAAGGGAGGAGGGGTAAGGGAGGAGAAGGAAGAGGGGGATAGGGAAGAAAATGGCAGAGGGAAAAAGCAAACCAGGACTACACAGACTTCTACTGCTCTAGGGAAGAGGACTCGGGTTAGTGGTTGAAAAGAACTTCCTGGCCTGAAAATAAGAGATAAGGGAACAATCCCAGAGTAATTAACACATATAATGGAAATTAGTCAGAAATCTCCCTTCAGCAGAAAGGTTTGACAGAAAGCAGTCACTGAAGAGATTAATGGGTAAGTCTACGTCCATAAAGGCTCAGACATAAGCAAGGCTGAGGGGGCTCTGAACCAAGTTTCTTTTTTTTTTTTTTTTCCTCTTTTTAGGGCCACATCCACAGCATATGGAGGCTCCCAGGCTAGGGGTCCAATCGGAACCGTGTCTGTGACCTACACCACAGCTCACAGCAACGCTGGATCGTTAACCCACAGAGGGAGGCCAGGGATCTAACCCACGTCCTCGTGTATGCTAGTCGAGTTCATTAACCACCGAGCCACCAAGGGAACTCCCAGAACCAAGTTTTTGATTTAAGGTTGATCATGAAAGGCAGCTTTGCAAGAAGGTAACCAAGTGCAAGGCATCTCTCTCTTTGAACTCTGAAGGGGAAAAGAGAAGAAAAATAACTGAAGAGATCCTAAGGACAGGTGGCTACCTGTACCATGAATTCAATTAAGGAGATTCTTCTACTTTACACAGCTATTAGGTTATATCCTAATGGCAGGAGGTGGACGTACCAACATCAAATAGGGCTGGGGATCCAGTGGGCTTTACCACTAACTACCCTGGTGATCATGTGACTTCAGAATAAAATGTTTTAGTTAATTTGGGAGACTGTAAAGTTAAGTCTTCAACCCCAAAAGAACAGATGATTTATAAAAGTCAAGTAGAAGCAGTACAATAATTCTGTACAATCTCGCACAATTGCTACCCAACTTTCTGTTCAAATGGTCTGGCCCTACCTTGGAAGTTCTCTGTAGTAATCAGTAACATCATTCCTCCAGACTCTTCAAATGCTGTTTTTTCCTACTGACTATGATCAATAAACATATAACATGTACACCATGTTATTCTGTTCAAGTAGAGATATTCCTGAGGAGTTATACTCAAGGAAAATGCACAGGAGTTCCCGCTGTGGCTCAGTGCGAACAAACCTGACTAGTATCCATGAGGACACAAGTTCAGTCCCTGGCCGTGCTCAGTGGGTTAAGGATCCGGCATTGCTGTGAGCTGCGATGTAGGTCACAGATGTGGCTCGGATTTGGCGTTGCTGTGGGTGTGGCGTAGGCTGCCAGCTGTAGCTCTGACTAGACCCCTAGCCTGGGAACTTTCATATGCTGTGGGTGAGGACCTAAAAAAAAAACAGAAAAAAAAAGAAGTGCTAGCTAGTTATGTAAAAATATCAGTCCCAAGAAAACTACTGAAAATACAATGGCATTTCTATCAGAAAAGGAATTAATATAATTTTTAAAAGGAAATCAAGGGAGTTCCCGTCGTGGCGCAGTGGTTAACAAATCCAACTAGGAACCATGAGGTTGTGGGTTCAATCCTTGGCCTTGCTGAATGGGTTAAGGATCCGGCGTTGCCGTGAGCTGTGGTGAAGGTTGCAGATGCAGTTCGGATCCCGCGTTGCTGTGGCTCTGGTGACCCCTAGCCTGGGAACCTCCATATGCCAAGGGAGCAGCCCAAGAAATGGCAAAAAGACAAAAAAATTAAATTTAATTTAATTTAAATTAGAGGAAATCAATATAAAACATATTTTTATTACCAAGAAGACTTCTTCTTTAAATATTTTCCTTGAGACATCTTCCTACTGTATATGAGATTTATTTCTGCTACATAATCTGCTACCATCTCTACTATGACAATCAATTTCCTAATTCTGAATTTTCTAAATAGTAAAGTGAAATTAATATATCATAAACATAATGAAACAGAATGACAAAGGAGTCAACTTTATATTTTATCAACCAAACTAGTTTCAGCTCCCTGAGAAACCCACGCGCTCTCACACCCCCAGCAGCTTGGCTGTGGAGCTCAAGTCTCAATTCAGGCAAACTCTTCTGAAAAGCCTTGCCACCGGTGGCCCTCTAAGACTGTAACAACTGGCACTTTCATGATATTAGTATCTTTCCAGGATTACCACCCCTGTAGACTGTAAGAGTCTGGAAGGCAGGGACCTTATTTGTTTTTCTATCTTCACCATCTAATAATAAACTTGGCACACAGCAAGCACCCAACAAATGTTTTTAAGAATGAAGGAAGGAATGTATAATAATATGCAACACAGAGGAGGTATTGATAAGGTAAGAATCTACTGGAAACATCTATCAATACAGGTGTTTTTCAGGGATAAGAAAAGGATAATCAATCAGAATCTACTGCTAGCTGTCTAAACTGATAAACTCGAAGGCATAATATAACCCCTCAATAAGATAGATCAGCTACTATTAAGAATGGAGAGGAGCCCAACCTCAGGGAGCTTAAATACCCTTTCTGGGCCTCAAATATATCACCTGCATTTCACTTAGTCTGGATTGGAGGGTTTTTTTCTTCTTCTCATTCAAGCGATGGTCCCATTTATACTGGATTTAGCTCAAACACAGAATTTAAATGATGAGAAGCAGATAAATATGACATATATGCCTCTCCATGTGCCCTGGAATGTTTTCCCCACTTCATTCATTCCCCTTCCACTCCAAGGATGCTCCTACACCAGCAAGTACATCACTCTACAACTCAACAGCTTTTGGTAAATCAACTCACATTCTTTAAAACTCAAATACCAACATAAGAATCTTTTTCTTTGCTTTTTTTGCTTTTTAGGGCCGCACCTGCAGCATATGGAAGTTCCCAGGCTAGAGGTCGAATCAGAGCTACAGCAGCCGGCCTACACCACAGCAATGCAGGATCCGTGCTGCATCTACGAATCGTACCACAGCTCACGGCAACACTGGATCTTTAACCCACTGAGAAAGGTCAGGGATGGAAGCCACATTCTCATGGATGCTAGTTGGATTCGCTTCCACTGAGCCACAATGCAAACTCCCAAGAATCTTTCTATGCTGTAAAAAGTTATGAAATCACAGGTTTGGTTCACTAATTATATATTGTTAATAAATCTTCAATAAATATTAAACAGTGAAAGTAAAAAAAAAAAAAAACTGTTTGTGAACACCTTAGAATTCTATCAGGTAAGTAAATCAGGTGTAACTCGGATCTACCTGTGTTAACCAGCACTCTGCCTAACCCACCTCCTACCAGTCTCAGTTCCAGGGCCATCCTCTATGAACCTGAGACTCCACACCTGATTTAGGTCTTTCTGAAGAAGCTGACAATCAGGACAGGCCAAGAGGAGCCAACAGAAAAGCCCCAACAAGCCTGCTCTCCCTGAGAAACACCAAGAAAAGGTGCAGCCAAGCAAGATGGAAAACTCTTAGACAATCATCACTCTACTCTAGACAAACGCCCCAGAGAAAAGGGTGGTCCAACCCCACTCATGCCAGGAAAGGCCAAGGAGGTGAACCCAAGACTTCCTCTCTCGGAGTTCTGGTCATGGCTCAGAGGAAACAAATCCATGAGAATGCAGGTTCGATCCCTGGCCTCGCTCAGTGGGTTAAGGAGTCAGCGTTGCCATGAGCTGTGGTGTAGGTAGCAGACTCAGCTTGGATCTGGTGTTGCTGTGGCTGTGGTGTAGGTCGGCAACTACAGCTCCGATTCGACCTCTAGCCTGGGAACCTCCATATGTTGCAGGTGTGACTCTAAAAAAAAAAAAAAAAGACTTCCTCTCTCATTAGACTGATAAATGATATCAACTGGTCAGGGTTAGCTTTGAGCTGTCCTACAACCTTCAGAAATTTTTAACAGAGTCAATATTGTAAGAAATTAACGCATACCACTGACCATATATCATTTGCAACAGATAAACTACAACTACATACCCCTACCTTCTCCTGGTCCTCTGGCTGGCTCTTATCCTCTCCCTTTCTGTTTCCTTCTATTCTTCTTCCTCCTACTCCCAACTATTGACATTCTCCAAACTCCTCGGCCTTATTCTTTTCCCTGTACACCTTTTTTCCTTTATGGGAACCATTTATTTTCCTTTAAAATCTACTCTCCCACCTAGGCCTCTTCTTTTCTATCATGCCATTCCTTTGCCCAGAAACCCTACTGCCGAGAGTTCCCACTGCGGTTCAGGAGAAACAAACCCGACTAGTATCCATGAGGATGCAGGTTTGATCCCTAGCCTCACTCACTCAGTGGGTTAAGGATCTGGCATTGCTGTGGTGAGCTGTGGTGTAGGTCAAAGATGCGTCTTGGATCTGGCACTGCTATGGCTATGGGGTAGGCTGGCAGCTGCAGCTCAGATTCGACCCATAGCCTGGGAACTTCTATATGCAGCGGGTACAGCCCTAAAAAGACCAAAAAAAGAAAGAAAAAAAGAAATCCTATGGCCTTCCATCATAAGTCCACGCCCCTTTGCTGGGTGCAAAACCCTTTCCCTTACCCTTTCATCCCCTGATTCTCAACATGAAAGTTCTCCTCCAATCAGAAGTCTCCCCTGTCTTCACACCTCCTCTAATATTTCCAGCCTGTGTGCCTCAAAGCTCCTGTTATTTCGACACAAACACAACAAACCCTCCTTCTTCCCCACTACCAAATCAAAGCCCCCTTCCTGCAAATGTCCCCATCCCAGCCAACCTCATCCTCAAGGCCTTCCTTGTCTATGTGAGGGCCCCAGAAGCTCTCCTCTGTACTCAAAACTGACCATGATGTGCTCTGTTCATCGGACTTGCCTCAAAAATGAGTTTTTTTGAGACAACCTACAGACCGGGATAAAATATTTGCAAATAATGTGACCGACAAGGGCTTAATTTCCAAAATATGCAAATAGCACATATAATTCAATAACAAAAAACCAAACAACCCAAAGGAAAAGTGGGTGGAGAACCTAAATAGACATTTCTCCAAAGAAGACACACAGATGGCCAACAGGCACATGAAAAGACACTCATCATCGCTAATTATTAGAGAAATGCAAATCAAAACTACAGCAAGGTATCACTTCACCTGGTCAGAATGGCCATAACTAAAAAGTCTACAGATAATAAATGCTGAAAAAGATGTGGAGAAAAGGGAACCCCCTTACACTGTTGGTGGGAATGTAAATTGACACAGCCACTGTGGAAAACAGAATGGAGGTTCCTCAAAAAATAAAAATAGAATTGCCATATGATCTAACAATCCCACTCCTTACCCAAACAAAACTATAATTTGAAAAGATACATGCACCTCTATGTTCATAGCAGCAGTATTTACAACAGCCAAGACAATGGCTATTCCTAAATGTCTATCAACAGATGAATGGATAAAGAAGATGTGGTACATATATACAATGGAATATTACTCAGCCTTAAAAAAGAATGAACTGATGCCATTTGCAGTAACATGGATTAACCTAGAGATTATCATACTAAGTCAATTGAGTCAAAGACAAATACCATATGATATCAATTATATATGGAATATAAAATATGATACAAACAAACCTATCTATAAAACAGATTCACAAACAGAGAACAGACTTGTAGTTCTGGGGAGGGGGAGAGGGATGAGGAAGGGAAGGATTGAGAGTTTGGGATAAATAGATGCAAACTAGTATATACAGGATAGATAAACAATAAGGTCATATTGTATAGCACATTGAACTATATTCAATATCCTGTGCTAAACCATAATGGAAAAGACTATATATACATATAAATGAATCACTTTGCCATACAGCTGAAATCAGCACATTGTAAATCAAATATACTTCAGTAAATTTTTTTAAATATCAGTTTCTTTGAGAACTAGAAAATATTACCCAGTATTTGCTTATTGCTATCTATAGGTTTCTTCTGTTACAAGCACATAATATCTCCAAGCTAAAGTGATCGTAACTGCAGTTAATACAGTGCTTAAAATCATTGCTTTCACTTTGTTTATAACTATGGAAAAGATAACAAGACAGAAAGACTAATTTCCTATGAGCCAAACAGAAAAAAAAATTTTTTTGGCTGCACCCAAGGCATGACGAATTTCCCAGGCCAGGGATTGTACCCATGCCACTGCAGTAACAGAGCCACAGTAGTGACAACATGGGATCTTTAACCCACTGAGCCACAGGGGAACTCCCAAACTGAAATCTTATAAATATATTTTACATAAATGATCTATAAAATTGTATATACATTATCTATAATAGATCATTAATCTAAGAAAAATCTGTAAGTTTATCATTATTTAGAAATAAACTTAGCTTAGTACTATCTTTGACTAATAGTTATTTGTTCTAAATTACCATACGATACAAAGTAATCAAATTTGTACCTAGACATATAAAAATAAAGATGAAGCTTCTGGAAGCCTTTAAGTGTAATCCACAGAATATAAAATCCTTTGGAGACCTCTTGTGGTCAAAATTTAAAATACCAAAAACCCCTAATACATACTTAACATGAATATTCTCTAATTCCAAGCCATTCTGCATTTTCTCATAAAGCTTTATTATTTCTCTTGTATTAACAAAATATCAACTACTAAAAAGCAAAAACTGCTGGTTTTACCTCCAGGTTTACAGTGGAATAAAAAGAAGTTATTCTAAATCTAAGACGCAAGACACTCATCACTACTGAAAACAAAGAAGATACCACCAAAAATACAATAAAAAAATTTTCTCTTTGAAAATGCAATACTATGTTATTTACTGGTAGTAAATATGGAACAGACTTCTGGCAAGCTATGTTTTTCGTACCCTAATTAAAAGCATTCCCTATCCCTATTGTAAACTTTTGTTTCTTTTTCTTAAACAAAGCTGAGAATTATACCCCAGCTTGATAAAGGCTAAATTTTATGGATGTTGAAATGGATCCAGTAGCATTTAGGGGGAAGTTAAGGTAGGACTACAGTTCACACAGTAAAGCAAAATAATGTGGAAGTTGCCGTCTTGGCACAGTGGAAATGAATCTGACTAGGAACCATGAGGTTGAGGGTTCGATCCCTGGCCTTGCTCAGTGGGTTAAGGATATGGCCTTGCCATGAGCTGTGGTGTAGGTCACAGACGCGGTTCGGATCCTGAGTTGCTGTGGCTGCAGCGTAGGCCAGCAGCTATAGCTCCGGTTAGATCCCTAGACTGGGAACCTCCATATGCCGCAGGTGCAGCCCTAGAAAAAGACAAAAAACAAAAACAAAAAAAAACACGAAAAGAAGACAAAAAATACATAAATAAATAAATAAAAGTTGAATGTGAAATCTTTAAAAATAATAAATCAAGTAAAATAAAACAAATACTTATTAAGTATTTTCACAATGAGGAGAGATCTTTCTAAGTATAAAAATAATGGAGGGAGTTCCCATCATGGCCCAGTGGTAACAAAACCAACTAGTATCTATGAGGACTCAGGTTTAATCCCTGGCCTTACTCAGTGGGTCAAGGATCCAGCACTGCCATGAGCTGTGGTGTAGGCCACAGACGAGGCTCAGATCTGGCATTGCTATGGCCGTGGCACAGGCCACAACCTCTAGCCTGGGAACTTCCATATGCTGCAGGTGCGGCCCTAAAAAGACAAAAAGAAAAAAGAAAAAAGAAAAACTAAATAAAAACTATGGAATGATACCATAAGCCTGAAGGACTTAATTGGTCCAAGCAGTATACTAAAAACACAGAGAAATACTGAATTACGATATAATCAAAAAATGTTTTCTTGTCATGGCTCAGTGGAAATGAATCTGACTAGCACCCATGAGGGTGCAGGTTTGCTCCCTGGCCTCACTCAATGGGTTAAGAATCCGGTGATGCTGTGAGCTGTGGTGTAGGCTGCAGACGTGGCTCGGATCTGGCATTGCTGTGGCTGTGGTGCAGGCCAGCAGCTATAGCCCGGATAAGCACCCTGATCAACTTTAGTCTCAACTACATCTAAATTAATCAAATATACATTTAGCTGAAAAGAAAAATGAACAAAATCAACAACATGGGAAATACAGTTTTGGAGGCTACCTTTAAAATCTTTAGATTTTGTTAACTTTTTTAGCTCTCTGAGAGCAGCACCCCTTATCAGTCTACTTGTCTGACTTTCAATTATTCAAGTTTGAATATACCATCAGGAAAGGATTCAGAACAAAATAAGGAGTATTCATACAGAATTTTTCACCTATCTAACTGGCAGAGATTATTTCAGTGATCACTTCCCATGTTCCCAAGGGTTTCAACAACCCTCCTATACTCCAGGAGCAGAAGTAGAAAATAGTACCAATTCTAGCAAGCAATCAAGAGCTTTATAAATGTTTATATCCTCTGACCAATTACCTGAGGAAATAATCAGAAATGCACACAATAACTTCTATGCATGGCTATTCATCACAGCAATATCTGTAATACTGAAAAAATGAATACAATGTAATGAAAGAGGAATGGATAAATTATGATCCATTTATATGACTGAATGTTATGTAGTCATTATGTTTTCATGAATACCATGGAAATATTAGCAGATAAAATGCTTTCTGAGATCTGCTCCAAATAAATAATCCAGGGAGCGTTATAGATGAAATGAGACTGGCTGGTTGAGAAATGCTGAAGCTGGTTGATGGATTCATGGGGTTCGCTACACTATTTGGTATCATTTCATATATGTTTGAAATTCTCCATAATAAAGTTAAAAAACACATGAGGTGTTTTAAGTTAAAAAAAAAAAAAACAGGGTACAGAACTGATTTTGCAACATGAATCCAAGTTTATAAACAAAAAAGGCAACATACACACACAGAAATAACACACCAAAATGTTCAACAGTAGTTATCTCTAGGTTACAGCCTATAATAATTTTTACGGGTTTAGGGGTTGTCTTTTTTTTTTTTTTTTTTTCGGTAATTCTTAACCTTTCCTAAATGAATGTCTTAGTGCCACAAACCAAAAAACAGAAGAGCTACTTTGAAGGAATTCCAATTCAAATGAAAAAGGAACATTCAATTCTAAGAACATGGAACTTCACTGAATCAATTAGTTTGACTTTCCAATGGATTTGTCATCCTACTAAATGGAAATCTTCACGGGCTCTCCTGCCTAACATCCAAATTCCTCAGTATATCAAGTCCTCTTCACTCAAACACAAGCCCACCTTTCCATTCTTTTCTCTCATCAAGCTCCTCGCTTAACAGGAGGCACTCAGGCGCCTTCACATCTGTCACATAACACATCATGCTTTGTGACTCTTAATTATGTCTATACAAATCTGCCTCTTCCTGTTGGATGATCAACTCTGCCAGACACATATCACAACCACATCTTCTTCCTCCATATGCTCTGTGCCTCACAAAAAAAAAAAAAAAAAAAGAGTGACCGAAGTTCCCGTCGTGGCGCAGTGGTTAACGAATTCGACTAGGAAACAAGATGTTTCGGGTTCGATCCTTGGCCTCGCTCAGTGGGTTAAGGATCCGGTGTTGCAGTGAGCTGTGGTGTAGGTTGCAGGTGTGGCTCGGATCCCAAGTTGCTGTGGCTCTGGCGTAGGTTGGTGGCTACAGCTCCACTTAGACCCCTAGCCTGGGAACTTCCATATGCCACGGGAAGCAGCCCTGGAAAAGGCAAAAAAAAAAAAAAAGGAGTGACCTTAGATCTAGTAAATGTACCTACTGGACTCAACCAAAAATGGAAACCTGCAGCACAGTTAAAATGTTCTATAATTTTATGTTCTGAAATTATATAAACTTTCTAAGAAATGATCTCCCCAAACTGAAGCTTAATTACCAAATAATATCATAAACCCTTTAATTATCAAATATCATTAAATATCATAAACCCCTTTTAAAAAAAACAACTTCTTGAGTTCCCACTGCAGCACAGTGGGTTAAGAATCTGACTGCAGTGGCTTGGGTTGCTGCAGAGGCATCGGTTTGATCCCCAGCCTGGTACAGTGAGTTAAAAGGATCTATGGGTATAGGCTGTCACTGCAGCTAGGATTCAATACCTGGCCAGGGAATGTTCATATGCCATGGATGGAGTCTAAAGTCATAAATTACCAAATTAAAGTGACATGGGGGTTCCCAGGTGGCCTAGGGGTTAGGACTTAGCACTTTCACTGCTGTGGCCCAGGTTCAATCCCTGGCCTGGAAACTGAGAACTCACATCAAGGTGCTACATAATACAGGAAAAAAGGAAAAAAAAAAAAAAGGAAGCTTACATTCAGGTGACATCACAGGTAACTCTGTTTTTCCTTACTGGAATTTCCACTACTACTATTGAAACATTTTTATAAATAAAAACTATTTTAATGACTTAGATAAGCAACAGTTTGGTAATTTGATCTAAGTTCCAAAATCAACATTATTTTCCAGCAATGTGCCAACTTACCTAACAGCTGTGGCTCTGTGGATGAGCATCTCTGTTGGCTCTGACAGGTCTGATGGAAGCAGCAGCTCCACTGGCTGCAGGCACAGTATCCGAGTTTCTAGCTCTGATCGGGAGGCAGAGTCCTGGAAACTGTCGAATACAACCTCACCTGTGGCAGGCTGCACTCCCTAAAACCAAAAATATAACGGCATAGAAAATATATTGTTTGCCCCATTATAACTATGACAGAATAAACAAATATGAAGATAGTAAAGATGACACTCACAAGCATGTACTAACATTTCTCAAGTGTGTGAAAACCTATCTACTTTCCAAAACTCTTACATAAGAAGTCAGACTCGCCAAAATCTAAACTATGCTAGATGGGATTTTAGAGAGACACCCCACGTCCAAGCAAGTCCTGGATTTCATACACCCAATGGAGTGACTGTGACAAGTCACCAACCCCTCCTGGGCTTCAGGTTCCTCCTCTGTAAGAATACACCAGCCTAGGGAGTTCCCGTCATGGCGCATCTGAAACGAATCTGACCAGGAGCCATGAGGTTGTGGGTTCGATCCCTAGCCTTGCTCAGTGGGTTAAGGATATGATGGGGACCTCCATATGTCGCAGGTAAGGCCCTAAAAAGACAAAAAAAAAAAAAAAAAAAAAAAAAAAGAATAAACCAGCCTAGTTCCCTCATAGGTTATTGTAAAAATCAGATCAGACAACACATGGACACTTCGTAAATCATAAAGTACTATACGAACAGTCGTTGTCATTACCAAGGGTAACCAGTGATATATTTCTAAAAATCTGGCCACCAGAGCAGTAAGTTACTATTTCAGTCTATGAAATCAATAAATAAAAAGTATAATTTTAACAAAAAAAATCAAATATAACAAACTCTGAATAAACCCCAGGTAGCAAGTCTATCCAGGGAAATAATTATGATAATTAAAAGCCACCTCCACCACCCCAAGCCAACAACAGCAAAGATAACCTGGAAAAAAATCATAGTTGGGAAGAGCAGAAAAAAGTTAGTCAAGGTTGAGGGGCCATAAATAGATGGAGGCAAGATGTATGTGGTCTGATTCCAAGGCCCACATTCTTATTCACTACCGACAGTTAAGGAATGGGGCTAGTTACAGAATATGTTAGCTAACAGGAGGAAAAAATAACCAGTCCCTACATGTGCAGCCTCTTCAGAAAACAGGAAAGTTGAAAAACATCAGTATCCCAAAACTCAGCAGTTCCTCCTATAGGTATAGACTCCTAAGAAACTCAAATATAGTTTTACTAGAAGGCATATACAAAAAGGCTGATAGCAGCATCCATTGTACAACCAAAAACTGGAAAGAACCCACACGTCCCTTAGTACAAGAATGAATATGGAGCTCCCGTCCTGGCTCGGTGGTTAACAAACCCAACTAGTATACACGAGGACGTGGGTTTGATCCCCGGCCTTGCTCAGTGGGTTAAGGATCCATTGTTGCTGTGAGCAGTGTGTGGTGTAAGTCGCAAACACGGCTCAGATCTGGCATTGCTGTGGCTGTGGAATAGGCCCGACAGCTGTAGCTCTGATTTGACCCCTAGCCTGGGAACCTCCATATGCCACGGGTGCGGTCCTAAAAAGACAAAAAGACAAAAAAAAAAAAAAAGAATGAATATGAACAGTGGGTTTCAAAGTGAAACACAATGTAGCAATGACAATAAAAGTACTACCACAGTAACACATGTAAATAAGTAAGTCTCATGTACAAAATGGAAAGGAAAAGAAGCAAGACCCCAAAGGATACATACACCATGTTTATCTTTATATACAGTTTAAGGTATAGGATGGGAACTAAAAGCAAGGAAATTATTACCTTAAAGTCTGGATTTTGGTAACCTCTGGAGGGAAGGGGCCCTTCTGTGAGCAGCATTCGATTTCCTAACCTGGGTGGTTGTCTCACATTACACTCTGAGTTTCTGTTCTATGCATTTTTTTCTTGACGATGTTATAATTTTTTAAAAAATTACTCACTTCTCAGAGTTCTCGTCGTGGCTCAGTGGTTAACAAATCTGATTGGGAATCATGAGGTTGTGGGTTTGATCCCTGGCCTTGCTCAGTGGATTAGGATCCAGCGTTGCTATGAGCTGTGGTGTAGGTCACAGACACGGCTCAGATCCCATGTTACTACAGCTCTGGTGTAGGCCAGTGGCTATAGGTCCAATTAGACCCCTAGCCTGGGAACCTCCATATGCCTCAGGAGCGGCCCTAGAAAAAGGCAAAAAAAGACAAAAAATAAATAAATAAATAAATAAATAAAAATTAAAAAATTTTTTAAATTAAAAAAATCACTCATTTCTGGCTTAAGGCAGTTCCCTAATTCTAGCTCAAAGGCCTTCTCTAGGGGCCAGATAGTTGGACTATAAGAACAGTAGTGTACTCATGTAAGTTTATCTCCTAATCTACAAACCAAACTTTTACAAAAGCTGTTTACAAAAGTTCCAGTAATGAATTTATCGCCAAATTCCCCTTTGCTTTTTTAAATCAAAGAAACAGTCTATATTGTAATACCTGCAACACTACTACTCTGTTGTACGTGACACTGAGAAACCCAAAGCCAGCCTACATAAAGGTGTGCCTACCCAGCATGATGGCAGCAGCATGACAAAAGGAAAGCCATTGATTTCAGATTAACTACCAGTATCCAAATGATGGCTCCTAGGTAGTGACTGGGGCATGTGTGACACTCATCACAGCAGAGAAAAATCCAGCAAGAACAAGGTAAAGGATGATGAGATCCATTTTAGCTACAGTGAATTTGACTGTCTGGTCCAATAAACAGTCGGGAAGCCAGAGCCTGGAGGTCAGGAGAGAGTCGCAGGTCTGGTGTCATCAGATCAAAAGCGGTTGCTAAGGTAACAAAAAGGTGCCAAGAAAATTGGAGTTCTCTGGTGGCTTAACAGATAAGAATCTGGTAGCTGTTGGAGTTCCCATCATGGCTCAACAGAAACAAATCCCACTAGGAAACTTGAGGACTCGGGTTCAATCCCTGGCCTCACTCAGTGGGTTAAGGATCCAGCATTGTCGTGAGCTGTGGTGTAGGTTGCAGACCCAGCTCGGATCCTGTGTTGCTGTGGCTATGGCGTAGGCTGGAAGCTGTAGATCCGATTTGACCCCTAGCCTGGGAACCTCTATATGCTGCAGGTGCGGCCCTAAAAAGACAAAAGACAAAAAAAAAAGAATCTGGTAGTTGTCACTGCTGTGGTAAGAAGTTTGATCCCTGGCCTGGGAACTTCCGCATGTTGCAAGTGTGGCAAAAAAAAAAAAAAAAGAAGGAAGGAAAGAAAAGAGAAAATGCCTGAGATACAAACTATCATTTCTCTTTTTTTCACATGCCAGTTCCTATGCTAACTCTGGCAGGAGGCCAGAGGGTGTTTCTACAAGCACTAAGTAGGAGCTGTATACTATATAAATTCTGCTCCTCAGACTGAGTTTCAGGCAAATAGAAATGAGCACATTACATCTGGTAAAGCTTAAAAGCAAATAACCTTACTATTTGTAGGTGGGTTCAATTGCCAGCAGCTAGATAAAAAGTGCTTTTCAAGGATAAATCACTTAGGGCCACATCCAACAGTGATGCTAACTCCCTGAGAGAAAGGCTGACGGGTTAAGTAAATGTCAAGTGAGCACAAAGTTATGCAGCCAGAAGGAGGCAATAAAAGATACTTTTGGAAATATCTGGGTTCTAAGAATTTTTGTTGATATGGTAGCTGACTGCAAAAGTTTGAAAAAACAAAGAACATTAGTTATGACTTAAGCAAGGAGTCCTGCTTTTGCTTAAGAGGACAAAGGAGCCTAATAGTTCCAAAGGCTCCTAAAAAGTCTGAGATTTTGAGCAGAGTCCAGGTCAGTGTAAATGGGCAAATCTTCTCATAAACTGCCAGTAGGCACGATCAATAAACTATGGCTTATAAACTGTACTTACCTAGAAGGCTGGTTATAAATATTCCAAATGTTTATTGAAAATGGAGTTTTGTATTGGCCAGCTATCATTCTCCCTCCACTCCCCCTTCCTCTAAAACTAGATATAATAATTCCATAACCCTCTTATTTAACTTCAAATCCCCAAAGGAAATTTGTAAAACCCTTTGTTATCCAGGCATGTGTTGAACTTCAGTTTTATTCTATCTGCACCTTGTCCACAAGCACACCTGCACTTGGTCTATCTTCCACCCTAAACTTCTAGAGCACGTGATCAGAAACCATCTGCATCTCTCCATCGTACAGAGTGCCAAGGAGCGGATGAGAAAATTAGAGCTAGTATTTTAACATATAAAATTATGAGGACAATATTTTTCTGGTACAATTACTTGAGGACATAACTCATCAGATACTCATTACAAATCATACGTGATTACTCATATTTATAGACACTACAGTCGTGGTGCAGTGGAAATGAATCTGACTAGGAACCATGAGGTTGCATGTTCAATCCCTGACCTTGCTCAGTGGGTTGAGGATCTGGCGTTGCCATGAGCTGTGGTATAGGTTGCAGACGGGGCTCAGGTCCCGCATTGTTGTGGCTGTGGTGTAGGCCCACAGCTGTACCTGCCATTAGATCCCTAGCCTGGGAACCTCCATATGCTGCAGGTGCGACCCTACAAAGCAAGAAAAATTAAAATTAAAAAAAAAAAGATACCATGAACAGGCAGTTCCCACTATAGTGCAGTGGGTTAAGGATTTGGTGTTACCACAGCTGTGGCTCAGATTTGACGTCTGGCCAGGGGAACTTTCATATCCCTCACGTGTAGCCGAAAAAGAAAACACACACACACACAAACAAGATATCACGAACATCTATCATTTGTTCTTCATCAACAAAGTACTTACCACAATTCCAATGAAAATGTTCCCCTTTTTTCTGTCTTTAACATTTTCCTTATTTTCACAAAGACACAGAAGATAGCTGGTAGAAGTATCAGTCATTATTTCATCAACGTTTACAGCATCATCCAGCTTGACTAAAGGATTCACATGTAGGAAGTGTTAAAGAAAAGCAAAGGCTACCTCCCCATGAGCTCTTCTCCTTTAAAATAATGGTTCATTTGCCTGGGCATTTTTGCTCGGTGCAAAAATCTTGCATACAGCATTCATTCTTCTGATTTACTCGCATCATAGTCACATGTCTTATCTTCCCTAAGAGAGAAGACTCATGATAACAGATAACTCTTATCCTCTTACTTCCAAAGGGCCTGGGAGACACCTCAGATCCTGTGGAAGCCCAAATATTAACTCTCTTCTTTACTTGTGTGATCTTGACACTTGAATCCTTCACAATCCCATAATGTTAAATTCCACAAGTCAAAGCAGGAACACACTAAAATAGTGTAAATTACCTTCTTTCCTTAAAGTGCCTAACAGCTTCCAGAAATAACAAGAGAATTTTCAAAAGACATGTGACAAAGAAAACCAAAAAAAGAAAACAGAAACATACATATGTGTGTGTGGTGGGTGGGTGGGTGTGGGTGTATGTGTGTGTAGTGAGACCATTTAATAAATTCGCAGGGATGACGGCTGATTTTGGGGAAAGTCTGGGAACGTCTGATGGGGGTGTCTGCAGATATGAGCTATAGCAGCAACAAAAGAGAAGCAGGCTTTGAAATAGAGACTAAAGTTCAGGCAAAGGAAACGATAAAATTACCAGGTTTTTACAGCCTGATCAGCTTAGAATAACATAAAGCTATTAATGGTGTGGGGTCCATTCTGAATGATAACCGTTTCTTATTCGTGGAATTAATGAAACAAAATAGTCTTCAGAATTTGGGTAGAAGCTAAGCAAAACTCTTAATAAGCAGATTTGCAATAGACTGTAAGACACAGCAGCATTGAGACCTTATCCCTACATTCTTTAATTCTAAAACACGTGACCCCAGGAGTTCCTCAGGGTAAATGAATCCAACTAGGAACCATGAGATTGTAGGTTCGATCCCTGGCCTCGCTTAGTGGGTTAAGGACCTGGCATTGCCGTGAGCTGTGGTGTAGGTCGAAGATGCAGCTCAGATCTGGCGTTGCTGCGGCTGTGGCATAGGCTGGCCGCTGTAGCTCAGATGAGACCCCTAGCCTGGGAACCTCCATATGCTGTGGTGCAGCCCTAAAAAGACAAAAATAAAAATAAAAAATAAAAAGACGTGACCCCATAGTAAACATTTCAAAATGCTTTCTTATTTCATTTTATACAAAATTAGTTGGGTTATTCTTTTAATTGACAGAATTTTATCACTTTGCTACTGTAATCATTTTACTTCAAAAAACTCACTGAATTTATGAATGACCATAAATTGGGGGGCAATCATTGTACATGTGAAGGATTCTTACAAAGTAAGAAAGCTTATGATCCATTTTCAAAAGTATGGAGTTCCCGTCGTGGCGCAGTGGTTAACGAATCCGACTAGGAACCATGAGGTTGCGGGTTCGGTCCCTGCCCTTGCTCAGTGGGTTAACGATCCAGCGTTGCCGTGAGCTGTGGTGTAGGTTGCAGACGCGGCTCGGATCCTGCGTTGCTGTGGCTCTGGCGTAGGCCGGCGGCTCCAGCTCCGATTGGACCCCTAGCCTGGGAACCTCCATGTGCCGCGGAAGCAGCCCAAAGAAATAGCAAAAAAAAAAAGCAATAGTTTTTCTGAAGCTAACAATAAAGATGGCATACTATTATATTTTATAAGAAGTTAACTGTGTATCGACTCTGTATTGTTCTCTTCACATTTCGAAGTTAATAAGCTATTGTTCAGTCTTGTCTTACTAAGATATAGAGGAGCCTATAAGCTCTAAGTCCCTCACCACTGACCACACAGACCTAGGGAAGATGCAATTTGACCTCAGTTGCTAACCTGCTATCACCTTTTATCTAACTCTTTTTTTTCTTGCTCTTAAAGTATGATAAATTTCTTTTACTAAGGCATTTGAAAAATGCTGCCCTCTAGCCATTACCAACCCTTCTCTCTTTAGTAGCGTACTAATCAAAGGCCAAGTAACCATACTGCTTATCTCATCAAAAAGATACCCAAAAACAGGATTAAAGAAACATTACTTAAAACAAAGTCCTTGTAATATTTAAGAAAAAAGTTCTGGAGTTCCCATTGTGGCTCAGCAGTAATGAACCCAAGTAGTATCCATGAGATGTGGGTTCAATCCCTGGCCTCGCTCAGTGGGTTAAGGATGGGGCATTCCCACGAGCTGCAGTGTAGGTCGAAGACCAGGCTCTGATTTTTTTTTTTTTTTTTTTTGTCTTTTTGTCTTTTGTCTTTTGTCGTAGTTACCAATAAATAACTGCTCTACATCATTTAGTTTCCACCACCACAGAGACACGGCTGCAGTGGTGCCTCTGATGAGCACAACTACTTCTTCCAGTTGTGCTCCTCAGAAGCACCACTGCAGCCGCCTCTTTGTGGCTAGGACCATTTAGTGATTTGATGTTTTCGACGTACTCATTGGAGTCTAACAGGTTAAGAACTGAAGAACCTTCCTTTTTGTGTCCCTTAAAAGATGGCTTATTTTTTGTTCCTTGCAATTTTCTAAAATGTCTGGTTAAATCTCCTAATGAAGGCTAGCATTTCTTTTTTTTTTTTTTTTTTTTTGTCTTTTGTCGTTGTTGTTGTTGCTATTTCTTGGGCTGCTCCCGCGGCATATGGAGGTTCCCAGGCTAGGGGTTGAATCAGAGCTGTAGCCACCGGCCTACGCCAGAGCCACAGCAACGCGGGATCCGAGCCGCGGCTGCAACCTACACCACAGCTCACGGCAACGCCGGATCATTAACCCACTGAGCAAGGGCAGGGACCGAACCCGCAACCTCATGGTTCCTAGTCGGATTCGTTAACCACTGCGCCACAACGGGAACTCCCCAGGCTCTGATTTTGAGTTGCCATGGTTGTGGCTGTGGCTGGCTGCTGAAGCTCCAATTCAACTCTAGCCTGGGAACTTCAATACGCTGTGGGTGCAGCCCTAAGAAAAAAAAAAAAAAAAAGACCAAAAAAAAAAATTTCCTATTCAAAAAGGATATCTTCTCCAATAAGTGTAGATTTTGTATAAAGAGCAGTCAATTTCCGGGAAAAGACTGAACTTTTGTTGTCCCCAATGGCTTTTAATGCAGCTGTTTCAGTTTGTTTCACAACTCCCACCTTCAACAAAAGTAAGAAATACTGCATATCAAATCTGATGGAAAATTTGTTAAGAAAACATATTTTAAAAGGTTAATTCTAAAACATATATAATAAACAAATACTATAATAAATACTATTTGTGTAGAGTTTAAGTAGTAAGTACCACATATAACCTTACTATTTACACAAATAACCTATTTGTGTATAAACTGATTCACAATGCAAGAAGTCTGGGTAAATCACTAAGAAACACTCTATCAAAGAGTTAAAAAAAAGTTTGACCTTAAACATCTAATATGTGAAAAATAATATGTCATGAAGATATAATGTTAATAATTGTTATGAACTTTAATTTCTCTAAAATGCCAAATTCCAAAACTAATCACAGCCCCACCACCTTAGAAATGGTTCCCTCTTGGGAAGAGACTCCAATCCCTTTTTTCCACAAGTTGATGCCAAAGCTGACCTTATATCCCTTGGCCACTAGGCGGCGCACATGAACAAACAGTCGGTGTGTCGGTATGCTTGCAGTCATAAAGTTGTGATCTAAATGGCAATAGATATTGAGCTCCCGGGCTGCAATCTAAAAAATTGAGAAAGAAAATATCAATAAAGGTCTATTCCAAGGTTCCCCGTGTGGTGGTGTTTCATTTTGTTAAAAATCCATCAAGGTATAAGTTTAGGATTTGTGCACTTCTCTGTGTGGAACATCAATAAAACGTTTAAAAGTCATTCCCTGTGTAAAAGCCTATGATTTAATCTTTTTTAACACTGTCCATGGACAAACCTCAAGGCCAACATCTTTATCTATAAATGACTCAGAAAAATATGACAGGCCTGCTTTTATGTCCTTAGATCAATCAAACCCTTAAAGTGCTGAGCTTTCCCCGCACAATACAGGCCGTATGAGACCGTAATGGAAGAAGAATTTGTTGTTTGGCATTTGCAAAGGACTGAAAATTAGGAGATATTACAGAGTATACATAAATCATGAACCTGACAGAGGGCACCTTTGAGGGATTGAGACCAGACTTGCTCCAATGTTGTCTGGTTAGCTAATTAATGACACCCGAGTGACAGAAATGCAGAATCAGGCAGTACCACCTGGCACCCTGCTTTTTTCTAAAAAGCACCATGGCTCAGATATTACCCACTAAGCCATGGAACTGGAATCAACCCCACACCACCAACCTCTGAGCTGTATTAGTTCATCACAGCAAGGCAAGAAAACATCAGTTTTTACTGCAGTCAAGGCAGGCTTTAGCACTCAACCTAGAGCAGGGCAGAGAACAGGGTCTCCTTTCACCCCTTCACCTATAGGAGGCCAACCATGCCATTCCTGTCCTCAGGAAACATGCAGATGCTGTTTCAAAGTCTAATTTCATGACACGGAAGATAGCATAATGGCAGGTGAACTAGAGAACACAACTTCCCTGCCACAGGGTTCAGGAAACTGGAAGAAAGTTGGCCAAGTCTTCATTTCCCAGTCATGAGATGGCAGATGTGCCACCTCATCACCCTTTAATGATGTGTATGACCCAACCCGGCCTAAAACCAAGGGATCATCATTATTCCAATAGAGCGTCATCAGCAACACCTGCCCTAAGCTTGCCCTTAAATGCTCAGATTCACTGTTAACCTTACCTTAGGCTGACACCAAATACCCTAGCTTAAATACAAACCCATCTTAGACTAAGATAGCAAGACAACTGATATACAGAGAACTGTAAGACTTCAAACACCTGTTAGTGGCTGGCAGAGTTAATACGCTTTTTCCACTGAGATTTCACTATGTTCTTGGCTATGAAAATTCAAAAATTAAGGGTAAACAGGAACTTATGCATATCTCAAAATTTTTATCTTGCTTGAGTCCTCTAAGAATACCCACATAATCACGGTTCATTCACTAAAGGATTCATCCAATCACCTTTCCATGGATGAAAGTACCGGGGCAGCACCATGGAGCATAAGCACTAACATTTCAATAGAGACCCTTCATCTCCTAACCCATCAAGTTTGCTTCTGTTTATATTTAGCTTTTACTTTAAAGGAAATTATTATTTTTGGCCCTGCCTGTGGCATATGGAAGTTCCTGGGCCAGGGATCTAACCCACGCCGCAGCAGTGACCCAAGTCACTGAAGTGACAGTGCCGGATTCTTAATGCTCTGTGACACAAGGGAACACCTAAATGAAAGTATTTTTAAAGGTACTGATCATATCAGCTTTTTCATAAGGTCAGAAAATAAAATATTTAAGGCTGAACAAGAAAACATGAAATAGTGTCTGAGAAAACAACTTACCTCTGCATCTTCCCCAAAGAATCTATACTTATAGCCACATTCCACACACAAAATTGCATCTTTCTGCTGCTGTTTCATTTCTAAGTATTGTAACTCTAAGGGGGTATAGACGCTTTTGGTCCGTTTGTTAGATGGTTTAGAATCAGAAGTTTTCTGGGAGTTTTCAGAACTCCTCTGTGATGATCCACAATGACCGAGTGCCTTGTCCTAGCAACAAAAAGACTTTTATAGTTTCAAAAGTAATCATCATAATAACAGTTCTAGAGAGAAATAGAGGAAATTTGGGGAAAAAAATTGCAGCAAAGCTAATAGTTAGTGAATCCGAGTGAAAGTTTTTACAAGGGTATATAGTATATTCAGTATGTTCTTATAGGGCTTGGAATTTTTTCAAAGTGAACAACTTTTTAAAAAAGAGCCAATGGGAGTTCCCATCATGGCTCAGTGGTTAATGAACCTGACTAGTATCCATGAAGACATGGGCTCCATTCCTGGCTTTGTTCAGTGGGTTAGCTGTGAGTGTAGGTAGCAAATGCAGCTCGAATCCCACGTTGCTGTGGCTGTGGCACAGGCCAGCAGCTCTGTTCCCCTAGCCTGGGAACTTCCATATTCTGCGGATGTGGCACTTAAAAAAAAAAAAAAAAAGCCAAACTATTGTATATTTAAGCAAATTTTGACAACCTAAATTATAAAAGTTTCACATCTTTTTAAATTGGATTTCATTACACCAATTATAATTAACGAGTTTCTTTTCATCATTTATTCCCAGACATATAAGGCACAAAAAGTCAGTAGGCTTGACTCTGTCTCTCTCTCAGCAGGAAGGCAAAACCATTTTCAATAAGCATGCCAGCAGCTAAAGCTGCACTTCATGTTTAAATTTCCAAGCACAGCCTAAAAGACAGGATATTCCATAATCTTTACTCAAGAAAAGAACCACAATTTGTTAAAGAGATGTGAGAAAGAGCTTTGGATTGTCCCCACTGTGGTAGAGTGGAAAATGAGTCCAACTAGTAACCATGAGGTTGCAAGTTCGATCCCTGGCCTTGATCAGCGGGTTAAGGATCTGGCATTGCAGTTGAGCTGTGGTGTAGGTCACAGACACGGCTTGGATCTGGCGTTGCTGTGGCTGTGGTGTACGCCGGCAGCTGAAGCTCCGATTCAACCCCTAGCCTGAGAACTTCCATATGCTGCAGGAGTGGCCCTAAAAAGCAAAGAAAAAAAAAAGTAAAATAAAGCTGGGTTGAGAACCACTCTTCTGAACTGTAGATTGCAATGATGGATGAAGAGTTAAATTTCCTGATTTCACAAAAGTGAAAAACACTAATAATCACAAAACAGTGGAAAATCTAAGAAACCCATATACCTTGGGTTTACCTTTGAATTTACATCCATCTGAAAACTTCAAAACATCTAAGTTACCTTACCCACCATGATTTTCCAGAATAATCACGGAAACTAAGGACTATAAGAAACTGTACTTATATTAATTATCAATAAAGAATCCCCCCAAGTCAGTGGTGCCTAATCCAGGCTGTTCATTAGAATCAGCTGGGAGACTTTTTTGTTTTGGGTTTTTTAATATAACAATCCATCCTCCTTCATACACAGTCAATCAAAATCTCCAGGAGTTAAAAAAAAACCTACCCCAGCTAATTTGGATGATGAGCCAGGGTCCGAGAACCACTGCCCTGAGTGAACTCATAGAACCTAGGGGCACTGCAGAACCGACAGTTCTGGGTAACCGAGTATTTACCTATACAACAGTGACACACCTTCTGACTAGTTTGAGATTTGGAATCTTCAGAAGAAACTGCATTCTTGGCACGGAGAAGATCGATATCATCAAAATCAGTACATTTCGGCAGAACTGCAAACCGCTCCCGAAGAGGCTCTGTTCGGACTCTGTTTTGAAGAGGGGCAGAATCGCAGCAGAATTCTTTCAGTTTTTCCAGAGACTTTAAAACTGTCCTGGTCCTCTGATGTTTCTTTGGTTCTTAGCAAATCAGAAGAAAACACAACAATACATTCTGTCTCATTATGTCGATTCATAAATAGCATGGGATTTTTAAAAAGGGAGCTTCTCAGAGTGTCTTGGTGGCTCAGTGGGTTAAGGATCCAGCGTTGTCACTGCTGTGGCTCGAGCCACTGCTGCGGTGTGGGTTTGATCCCTGACCCAGGAATTTGCACATGCATGACTTAGGCGAGGCCAAAAAAAGGATGGGGAGGGCTTCTCACTAAAGCAATGCATCTAACTAAAGTGTGATAAGGAAATAAACTCTGGGTTCAGAGTGAAGACGGCATACGGAAATATACATCTAATTTCACTTGGTCCTGGAACTCCATTAAGAATTATAATAGGGCAGAGAGAAGAGGCGCAGTGACAATTTCAAATGAAATATCTGAAGTTAGAAGGAAAATGGATGAGCAATAACCAACTGAGCATACCTGAAAACTAAATCCAAAGTCAGTAGTAAAGAAAACCAAGAACCGGAGTTCCCATAGTGGCTCAGTGGTTAATGAATCTGACTAGGAACCATGAGGTTGTGGGTTCGATCCCTGGCCTTGCTCAGTGGGTTGAGGATCCGGCGTTGCCGTGAGCTGTGGTGTAGGTTGCAGACGAGGCTCGGATCCTGTGTTGCTGTGGCTCTGGCACAGGCCCGCAGCTGTGGCTCCTATTGGAGCCCTAGCCTGGGAACCTCCATATGCCACGGGAGCAGACCAAGAAATGGTAAAAGGATAAAAAAAAAAAAAAGAAAAGAAAAGAAAACCAAGAACCTATTGACAACACAAAAGGCTATTAAATGGCTCACGAATCAGGGCACCAGTAGCTCTGGAAATGGAAAAAAGGGAGGCTCTAAGATAAAGTGGATTGGTTCAAAAACAATTTAATCCTTATATTCCCACCCCACTCCAAGCTCAAGGGCTTCCTCCTTCTTCCACTTCAGAAGAAGACTGGGGATTTCTCTAGAAAAGGCAAAAGAAGCACAGGTGAGATGCAGCACTGTGCCTAAGGCAGAAAAATAATGGGAAAATAGGCTTTCTGGAGGCTGAGAAACGAGCCTCTTCTCACCAGTTCTCAGAACACAGGCAGCCAGAGCTCTCTCTCCAGGCAGGAGCTATGAAGACTCTGGACTGGAGAAACTGACCAGCTTCATGGGAAAGACGTAAAGATACTGACCTCAACCTCATGGTTCCTAGTTGATTTTGTTTTGTTTTTGTCTGATTTCCAGGAATTCACCAAGGAGACCAAATCACCAGCCCCAGGACACCTGCTTTCCTGCCTCCACAGCTTTGCCCAAGAGAGTCTTTATCCCCGGAATGCCCTTGCCCCCAATTTCTACATGTCGAGTCGTATTCATTTCATCAAGACCCATCTCAAGACTACTTTTTGCTTCAACTGCTAATTCTCCCAGTTTTAAATCATCTTTTCGAGTTCTTGTTGTGGCTTAATGGTAACAAACCCCATGAGAATCCCTGAGGACTCAGGTTTGATGCATGGCCCTGCTCAGTGGGTTAAGGATCTGGTGTTGCCGTGAGCTGTGGTATAGGTTGGGGATGCAGCTAGGATCCCGTGTGGCTGTGGCGTAGGTCAGTGGCTACAGCTCCAATTCGATCCCTAGCCTGGGAAATTCCATATGCCACACATGAGGCCCTAAAAAGACAAAACAAAACAAAAAGACAAAAAAAAAAATAATAATCTTTTCTTTCTCTAAATTCCTATAACAAGGTCACATCTCTCTATAGCACTTACCACTCTCTGTCAATCAGCAGTTATTAATAAGCAAACAATGCATTAAAAAAGGGAAACTATCACATATACACCAGAATACATTATTTTTCCCCTTGGAGCAATTCTATTGGGTAGTTACTACTGAATATAAAGAAACCAGGACTGCATTTGTCATCTTTTATCCTTCCTATGTCCACAAAAACACTCTGTGAGCAACAGCTGTGTTTCATTCATTTCTAAAAGTTTTAATCTTTTTATATTTATATTTAAACCTCTCTTTAGATGTATACTTTATCCAGTCTCCCATAAATCTTGTAGGTAGAAAAGTGTATACATGAAATCTCTTTTCATGTATATATATATTCACCTTATTTACTATAACTTTCACTTTTCAGGATAACTACTTGAATCACCCTTTAAAAGTGTACTATAAATTTTTATATTATATAAAGATTTCCCTCCCATCAATACAAAAAAAAAAAAAAGTTTTCCGGGATGAGGGTGGGCTATAAGTCTTAGAATTACACTCATACAAAAAAATAATAATAATATCTAAAACTGAAGTGTTTAAAAACTGAGGTGAGGGAGCCAAGGACTCTTTCAGCTAGTGAATACTTCCCTCTTTTCTTCTCGTGAGTTATTTAAGTAAACAATAAAGTTCATATTTCAAAATATTCCATGTCTACAGCCTTATTTCCACAAACTTCAGGGTTTGCTTGGCTGGATCGGCAGTCAGGATTTAGTGTGATGTGGTGAGACCCTCAATGGCTAATAATCTCACGCCCTTCTTCTCACCACGCTTCCCACTCCACCACCCTCCTCTCAGCACTGCCAAGGAAGATTCTGCCATGAAGCCATCATGGGATGTTCCAGTGTGGCACAGTGGGTTAAGGATCCGGTGTTCTCTTTCTTTTTTTTTTTTTTTTTTTTAATTAGCTAATTGTTTCTTTTTCTTTTTTATTACTCAAATGAATTTATCACATCTGTAGTTGTATAATGATCATAACAATCTAATTTCACAGGAAGGATCCAGTGTTCTCTTTCATCACGGCCACCGACATGCCATCCAGACTAAGGAAGACCCAGAAACTTCAGGTCCACATGAGCCAAGGCCGCATCAGCAAACACCAGAAGCACCCAGGAGGCCGGGGGCAATGAGGGTGGCCTGCATCAGCACAGGATCAACTTTGACAAATATCACCCAGGATTCTTTGGGAAAGCTGGAATGAGGCAATACCACTTAAAGAGGAACCAGAGCATCTGCCCAAGTGTCAACCTTGATAAACGTGGACCTTGGTCAGCAAGCAGACACGGGTAAATGCTGCAAAAAACAAGACTGGAGATGCTCCTATCACTGACGTGGTGTGATTGTGTTACTACAAAGTTCTGGGGAAGGAAAAGCTCCCAAAGCAGCCCGTCATCGTGAAAGCCAAATTTTTCAGCAGAGGAGCTGAAGAGAAGATTAAGGGTGTGGGTGGGGCCTGTGTCCTGGTAGCTTGAAACCACGTGGCAGGAAATTCATTCAATGTTGACATGTGCTTTTCAAAAAAAAAAGGATCCAGTGTTGCTACAGCTGTGGCACAGATTGCAACTGCAGCATGTGTTCAACCCCTGGCCTGAGAACTTCCATATGCCATGGATGTGGTAAAAAAAAATGAGAATAAATAAAATAAAACATACCAAACCATTATAATTCCTGAACTATAAAACACATTAAGAGAAAGAACTGGTACACAAGAAATTACCCAGAGTTACAGGGGTTTTTTGTTTATTTGTTTTTGTCTAATTTCCATATGCACCCGTGGCATATGCAAGTTCCCCAAAGTTAGTTTTTTCTTAATGCTCCTAGGATCATCTATCTTGAGTCTTCTAAAAAAAACCAGGGGGAACCATGAATATGTTATTGGTGGGAAGAATGACGCTTACCTAGGGAAGCCAAAATCTTTCATTGCCTTCCTCACAGACACCCAAGAGAAATTTTAACACCGCATAAGGCCCTCAAGGTAAAAAATTACATTGGAAGCCTTCTGAAGTGAAAAGCCTCCAAGAGCTAGGAAACCCTCAGGCCTGAGAGACACAGACAGAGGTCCAGTCCTTCCACTGGGCCTTGAGGAAGACTGTAACCACTGCGGAAAACCGAGCTCTTGGAAAATTGAGTACTATGAAAATTAAAGGAGAAAGCTCACTAAAATGGAGGTGGGAGGCCAGAAGGGAGAGCTCTCCTGCTCGTACCACCCAAAGTCAACACAGACGCCAAAGGAAGAGACATACCAAGCACCTCCTGCAGCGAGTGACATTGCTTTCCCACACCAGCAGGAGACAGGAAGATGTTCTCCTTGCCTGGCAACAGTGCAACCAAGAGAGACTGTCACAACTCAGTCAAAAAAACTTGGGAAGTCCCAGTTTCCTCCAACAGACTTTCTGTCCACAGACTTTTATAAAAGCCCCACCCAACACTCTCTTCTCTTCTATAAAATTTCCTCTCCTTTGCCCTGCCCAACTTGTGTGTGGTTTGCCACAGCTGCATGTCATGAAGGGCAGTTCTTGACTACTCCCAAATGAATTCATTTAGCTGGTAAAATAACTGGCTGGTCTATTATTTTTGGTTAACAGTACCCAAATAAGCCTTAGCAACCCCATATTATACTTAATATAGTCCTATACTTTTTTTTAGGCTGCACTCTCAGCATATGGAGGTTCCCAGGCTAGGGGTCCAATCGGAGCTATAGCTGCCGGCCTACACCACAGCCACAGCACTGTGGGATCCAAGCCGCATTTGCGACCTACACCACAGCTCACGGCAATGCCGGATCCCCAACCCACTGAGCGAGGCCAGGGATGGAACCCGAATCCTCATGGATACAAGTCAGATTTGTTCCACTGCACCACGACAGGAACTCCCTATTCCTATACTTAAAACCTTATATTATTTCCATTTCTGAAGATGCAATGAAATGAATTATCAAATTGCCACAACATGAGATTAAGACTTGGTAGCATTATCACTAATGACTCTGAGCCCTTAAGAGGATATAACCTAGAAACAAGGCCACCAGATGCTGTCCCAACATGTTAAACAGATGGAAAATCCCTTGTTAAAAATCTTTCACCAAAATTAACTTCGCTGTTTAAGATTTAATATTTTGTGTATCATAAACTGCAAATACAGAATAGTTTTTTCCTCTCCTCTCTTTTGAGGCATTCCCCTCTAGGCCTAAGTTATAAGGGATCAAGGAGGTAGGAGAATTACATTTTAAATAAAGAATTTTATTTATTTTTATTTTTATCTTTGTGCCATGCCTATGGCATGTGAAGTTTCCAGGCCAGGGACTGAGCCTGCACCACAGCAGTCACCCAAAGCATTGCAGGGACAATGCTGGATCCTTAACCCGCTACTCCATAAGAGAACTCCTAAATAAAGAATTTTAATCTAGAAGGATGCATGGAGTAGATGCTGAAGTGTCACCATAAACAGATTTAATTTTTTTTTTTGGTCTTTTTGTCTTCTTAGGGCCAAACTCGCAGCAAATGGAGGTTCCCAGGCTAGGAGTCTAATCAGAGCTATAACTGCTGGCCTGTGCCACAAAAGTCACAGCAATGCAGGATCTGAGCCACATCTGCAACCTACACCACAGCTCATGGTAACACCGGATCCTTAACCCATTGAGCAAGGCCACGGATTGAACCCGCAACCTCATGGTTCCTAGTCGGAGTCGTTTCTGCTGCGCCACAACAGGAACTCCCGATTTTTAAAAATCTGTTTCGTAACCTGTTTTACAGATAAAATAATCTATCAGGTTAAAGAAAAAAAAAAAAAAAGAAACACCTTTGGCTATTAAAAACATATTTTAAGTTGGTTGCACTAAACACAATGTTCAAGCAAAACTAGTCTACACTGAAGTCAGGATAGTGGTTATCCTTACTGTGGGGAGGAGAGGTTGTCAGTCAAGAGAGCACAGGAGATTTCTGGGGGTCTTAGCAATATAGCTTCTTGATCTAAGCAATGGTTACATAGGTGACTCAATGTGTGAAAATTTATCAGGCTTATGATTCTCTATACAAGTTAAACATCTACAAAGAACTGAAAACAACAAATCAGTGTCTACAGATCCCAGGTTCTCAAAAATTGTTTGGGGAATTCCCACTGTGGTACAATGGGTTAGGAATACAACTGCAGTGGCTTGGGTGGCTGTGGAGACATGGGTTCAATAACTTCCACATGCCACGGGTGCAGCCATTAAAAAAAAAAATATATATATATATATATATATAGTATAGACAATGAATATTTGAGGGAAAAAAGGAACTCAGGCAGATCCACATGATGGGATATCACTCAACAATAAAAAGGAATGACATGGAGTACTAAAAATCAGACAGAAAGTAAAATGGTTATTGCCAAGGACTGGGGGAGGGAAAATGGAGAGCTATATTTAATGGCTATAGAGTTTCAATTTTACAAGATGAAAAAAAGACTTCTAGAAATGGATGGGGGTGATGGTTGTACAACATTATGAATGTAATTAATACCACTGAAATATACACTTAAAAATGGTTACAATGGTAGAATTTACATTATATATATATATGTATTACCATAATAAAAAAAAATCGAAAAAAAATTTAAGGAGTTCCCTTTGCGGCACAGCAAAACAAATCTGACTAGTATCCATGACGCTGCAGGTTCAATCCCTGGCCTTGCTCAGTGCGTCAGGCACCGGGTGTTGCCATGAGCTATGGTGTAGGTCACAGACATGATTTGGGTACCATGTTGCTGTGGCTGTGGCACAGGCCAACAGCTGCAGCTCCAGCTGGACCCCTGCCTGGGAACTTTCATATACTATGGGTGGGGCCCTAAAAAGCCAAAGGAAAAAATCTTTTTTTAAAGAGAGGAGGTACTGCTACATGCTACAACATGGATGAACCTTGGAAACATTATGCTAAGAGAAAGAAACCAGACAAAAAGGCCACATATCGTATGATTCTATTTATGTGAAAGGTTCAGAATAGGCAAATCTCTAGACAGAAAATAGATTCACCTTTGCTTAGGTCTGGGCAAGGTGGGGGGGTACATTGGGGGAAAATAGGAAGTGAGTGCTAATAGGTACTGAGGTCCTTTCCGGATGATGAAAATGTTCTAAAACTGACTTTAATGAGGGTTGCGCACTTCAGTGAATATATGAAAAGTCGTTGAATTGCACATGCTAAATGGGTAAATTATATCACATGTGGTTATACCTTAATGATTCTGTTACTTAAAAAAAAAAAAATTGAGGTAGAGCAATCATCCAGTTTTGACTGGTGAATGCCCCTCTTTCTCCTTTCTGAGTGTGGATTTTTAACAAGTAGCAAAGGTTTTATTTCAAAACACTTCAAGTCTGTCACCCCGTTTCCACCTCGGCTCTCCTGGGTGCCTGGGTAAGTTAGTGGGTAATGTGGTAACCCTCCATTCTCACCTACTGCCTCCCTCTTCTATAAAAGGTAGATAACAAGGGTTGTTGGGAAGAATAAAGAACTACAAAAAGCGGGGAGTTCCCGTCGTGGCGCAGTGGTTAATGAATCCGACTAGGTTGCGGGTTCGGTCCCTGCCCTTGCTCAGTGGGTTAACGGTCCGGCGTTGCCTTGAACTGTGGTGTAGGTTGCAGATGCGGCTCGGATCCTGCGTTGCTGTGGCTCTGGTGTAGGCCAGTGGCTACGGCTCCGATTCGACCCCTAGCCTGGGAACCTCCATATGCCGCGGGAGCGGCCCAAAGAAATAGCAAAAAAAAAAAAAGAAGAAGAACTACAAAAAGCCTCTACAACAATGGCTGGTAAACAATGGGTGCTCATTAATGGCTTGGAGAATTTACTGAAAAACTGAATAGTTCAGGTAAAGAAACAGGTACTGCAGATACTCGATACAGAGTAATGAAGCAAAAAAACGTAGAAAATGCCAACATTAGCACATGGCAGATGTGTCAAGTCATGCATCTTATCACAGTCCTTTCAGGTAGGACCGGGGAAAGGGTATCATCAGATTTATCCTTCTCTGAAGCCACGTGTCTCCATTCCCATAGTTATTTCATACTAAGGCTTTCATGCTGACCCTAAATCCAAATTTTGCCTTTTGAGGAAGGACAGATATCTTACATCCCTGATCCACTGAATCATTTTCTTTGGTATCATTTTCTTTACCTAATTCTCTGGGGATAATGAAGAAAGGAGCATTTTCTTTCCTCCCTTATCACAAATTGTCTAAGACCGAAAACAAGAGGAAAATCTGCTCAACCGTCTGTATCCAACACCTCCTCTAGACAAGAGCTCAGAAACGGCGGTTTTATCCAAAACCTTTTAGCATACAGAAAAGGCAGCTCCATGATTTAAAAAAGGACAGGATATGTCCTGACATTGAAAATTGTTCAGGAGTTCCCACCGTGGCTCAGTGGAAACGAAATCTGACTAGCATCCATGATGACTCGGGTTTGATCCCTGGCCTCGCTCAGTGGGTTAAGGATCCGGTGTTGCTGTAAGCTGTGGTGTAGGTCACAGATTCGGCTCAGATCCGACCTTGCTATGGCTATGGTGTAGGCCAGCAGCTGCAGCTCCAATTCAATCCCTAGCCTGGGAACCTCCATTTGCCACAGACACAGCCCTAAAAAGACACAAAAAGTAAAAAGAAAATTTTTCAAAATGGTCTAAGTGGGAAAAAATAATTGCAAAGTAATATATACAGTATAATACAATTTATAAAATGTTAACTAATTTGTGGGTCTATATGTAGACATACAGATGTGAATAAACAGAAAAACCTGGAAGAATGTACAGCACCCCCCAAAATTTCAGTAGGCTTTACTAAAAGGGAGGGATTGTGAATGTCTACCTTCTACATTTCTGTACTGTTTGTAGTTTTTATAACAAGAATGTTTTACTTTCATAATCAAAACAGAAATTAGCTTGAGGGAAAACTGGGAGAACTACAGCCCAACTGCAGAAATCCAGCTCTTACCTCCACTCCCCAACCCCCTACCTTCACCACCACTTATGAAGGGGCCACCTTTCTCCACAAAGCAAAACATGGTTCAATTCTCCAATACCTTCCTCTGCCCTTGGAAGAATGCAAGCGTATCAGAGCCATGCTGGTGAATGAAGAGAAACTGCCGCAGAGCTTACCAGGGTTCTCGGACATCACTGAATCACTTCTTCCTTCCTTTTCTTGGGCTTTCTTTGCCTTCTTTTTAACAGGCTCATCATTCTCGAGGGGTCTCTTTTTACTTCTGTCAATGTCTGCAGCCTATGTTAGAAAAAGACCTGTTATCTCTAATCTCAAAACTTGGATGTATGCAAAATAACTTAAACCTTACTTCTCAATGACAGCAAGGTCCTTGCCATCCACTGTCACACAATCATCTACTTAGAGCTAGGAGTTAATTGTTTTTACCATCATCAGAGACAGGGTGGAGAATGGCAGGTCAGGAACCGGGGCACATCAAGCCCTGCTAGAATTAGAATCAAGGCTGCTACTTGAGTTTTCTTCATTCCATCAGCCTTCCCCATCTCAGATTATGAATCACCCTACTTACATATATTAGGTAAAATACCTTTAAGAAGAAAACTAAAATTTAGAAAAAATGAATCTAGATAATGAAAGAACAGTATCATTTTGGAATGTTGATAATTTCACAGTTTTATGTTCAGACTTGGCTGACATTCACCACTGAGGATGCCACAAGATTATGGACTATATGCTGGTAGAAATCCTGCCAAAGACTTAAGTCCCTCACCAAACAGCCTCTAGATGGGAGGCATAAAATAAATTCTTGGTGAATTCATGAAAACGTAGACTATGGTCAAAAAAACAAGGACAGGAGAGGGGCAATCACTCTCCTGAAGAAAAATAAAGGGAACAAGACTTTGAAGCAGCCAAACCATCACGGTCTTAAAACTGGGAGGGTGCCTAAAAGCCAATCTGCAATCCCCTTCAACATTCAGTTTAAGAAATGCTGTACCAGGGAGCCCCAGGGAGGGTTCACCCTTAGGCCTTCCCCCTGTGGCAGTGTCCCTGGTTTAACAAGAAAAAAAAAATCGTTGCTGTGGCTGTGGCGTAGGCCAGTGGCTACAGCTCCAATTAGACCCCTAGCCTGAGAACCTCCATATGCCGAGGGAGCGGCCCTAGAAATGGCAAAAAGACAAAAAAAAAAAACAGAAACCTACTTATTTTACTCAGTGGAAGGGTGGCGAGCAACAGGAAGAATCCAACGACTAACCATCACACCTGCGCCATATTAAGAAACTTTATCCACCCAAACTGTTTTATCAGACTTTATCATCTGAACTACAAGGAGTGCAGTCACGGGCGAAATGCACAATATGACTTTTACTGGTAATCGCTTGAAACATTGAGCAAACCTGTTGCAGCCTTAAAAACTAAAGATTTAAGGGCAGTTTTCTTCTAGTCACCTAACGACATACAAATGTGATAAAGTTCCTGTTCAACCCTCGACCTAGAAAAGGGGGGGGGGGACGGAAATTAAAAGACATAGTCTTCTGCCCCTACTCTCATCAGAATGGGAGTCAGGAAACCTGAGTTTCTGTCTCGTGTAATCTTAGCCTCAAGTCTATTGCCCCAAGCGTAACATCACCCTAAAATCTTTGAACTGCGCCTAGGATGAAGGAGGACCCGTCTTTTCCCTCCTCGTCTTTCCCGAGCCCCGCCCCTTCTCATCTGGCCCAGTCATCTCGCCAATTCTCGCGCACGGTCCCCGCCTCCTCCCGCTCCACCTACAAGCACCCCCATCTGGTCCCCCCGCCCCTCGCTTCCCTCCGGCCCCGCCCCACCCCGGACCGAACCCACCACGTGTGACGGCAACTGAGGCGGGAGAGTGGCCGCTAGGGGTGCTGCGGAGTCAGAGTCAGGGGTCACCGTCTCGGCTGCACCCGTAGGGGCGGAGGTGGATTTCAGGCTTCCCGTAGACTGGAAGAATCTGCTCAAAACTGCTTGTCTTGCAGGGGCTGAGCTGGCAGCTGCAGCGCCGCCAGAGGTCGGCTTCCGGCGCGACATCGTAGGTCAGGGAGTGTCAGCCGGGGGGCAGGCCCAGGCCGAGCTAGGAGCGCGAGCCCGCGGCCGCAGTTCCCGGGTGTCTGCGGGCGCGAGCACGTCGCGACCCTGCGGTGCGCCGGGACAGGGGGCGTGGTGAGGGCGGGGTCTCTCCTGCACAAATAGGAGTGGGGGGGGCGGGGTGAGCGAAATTTCGCGCCAAGCTTTGGGGGAATCCCGGTGTTGGTGTAGCCAGTTGTCTCGAAAGTGTTTACAGCCGCCGACATGGTTCGTCCGCTAAACTGCATCGTTGCTGTGTCCCAGAACATGGGCATCGGCAAGAACGGGGACCTGCCCTGGCCCCCGCTCAGGTACCTGCGGGGCTGGGGGTGGATCGAGCGTGTGGGATCGGAACTGGCGCTGGCAGATTGGGGCAACTGGGCCCCGCCAGGCCCGGCCGACTCTCGGAGAAGATGGGGGGTTTCGTGACCTGCGCTGGCAGGAAGTAGATTTGGGCTTCCTAACGCGTCAAGAGCCTGGCGGCAAGTTATTAATTTCGGTCTCGCTCCTGCTGTCCCGAAAGGCCTTTTCCCTTGCGTCCTACCCCTGAGCAAAGTCCGAGTCCTGGAGATTCTCCCCAGCGCACCGTTTGTCAGTGCGTTAGAGCTTAAGCCCAAGGAATCACGTTCGGAGTAACTCTATATATGTTTCTCTAACTTGTAGGAACGAATACAAATATTTCCAAAGAATGACCACAACCTCTTCAGTAGAAGGTAATGTGAGATTTTTTAAGGATTCAAGTTCGCGAAGGGTCTTGCCTGAGGAAGCTTACCGGTGCAAATGTTACTTAAGTGAAAAGTTTTTCATGTTAGTCTGGGACCTTTTGCCCTATCATAAATGGTGTATGCAGTTCCCAGGAGTCATCAAACGTTTCACTGTTTGGAAGAAATTTCTTTGAAATTTTTTGTGAGCGCACATACAATTGAGGTATTGGGCAGAATAGGCAGTTAGGTAGAAGCGTCTCTGGAGGTTAGCGCTTGCAAAGGAGATTAAAAGAGGCCTTTGAAATAGCTGCTGGAAGAGATGATAGTGTCTGAATGGCAAGAGGGTAAAAGTCAAAAAAATGGTTACAAGATTCTCGGTTTGGTGATCAAAAAATTAAAGGAAGGCATCAAGGATGAACTCTCAGAAGGTCTAAGTAACATGGAGAATAAAGGAGTGGCGAATAGTCTGGAGCTGTAATGATAACAGTTTTTGAAGTGCTTGTAGGATACCCAGGATAATTTCAGGCACAGGAACTAGATGAACTGAGTCACTGGAGAGAAGAGGATAACCAAGGAAAAGAATGTAGACATGAGGGAGAGGACCGATTAAAACCCAGGTGAGGGAGTTCCAGTTGTGACACAGTGAAAACGAATCTGACTAGTATTCATGAGGAAGCACTTTCGATCCCTGGCCTCACTCAGTGGGTTAAGGATCTGGTGTTGCCATGAGCTGTGGTGTAGGTCACAGACGTGGCTCGGATCCCGAGTGGCTGTGGCTGTGGCTAGCAGCTGTATCTCTGATTTGATTCCTAGCCTGGGAACTTCCATATGCTGGGGGTGCGGCCCTACAAAACAAAAATAAATAAATAAATAAATAAATAAAACCCAAGTGAAGTGAGTCAGAAAGAGAGAGACAAATGCCATAAGATATTACTTTTATCTGGAATTTAATACACGGCACAAATGAGCCCTTCTACAGAAAAGAAACAAACTCATGGACTTGGAGAATAGACTTGTGGTTGCCAAAGGGGGTTGGGGAGTGGGATGGCCTGGGAGTTTAGGGGTTAGTAGATGCAGACTGTTGCATTTCAAGTGGATAAACATGAGACCCTGCTGTATAGCACCGGGAACTATATCTAGTGACTTGAGATAGAACATGATGGAGAATAATGTGAGAAAAAGAATCTATATATATATGTGTGTATGTATGACTGTCATTTTGCTGTACAGCAGAAATTGACAGAACAATGTAAATCAACTATAATGAAAAAATAAAAACCTAAAAAAAAAGTAAAAAAAAACCATAAAACCCAAGAGGCATGTATGTTTGTTCTTTGGAGGAGGAATAACAAACAGGGAAACAGTAAGTCAGAAAAAAGCAGATGCAGCATAACTTTAACAGAGCAGATAAAGGTTGGGAAAGGTTGGATGTGGTCCTTGGGCCACTTTATGGAGACGCAATAGCAAGAGCTTGTAGCTAAAGAATTGACATGAACCACTCAAGAATCCTAACTATGGTCTGGTAATAGGAATAGTATCCCATGCCTGGCCTGTTTGCTGGTTTTCAGTATATATACTATTTCTTGGATGAATGAATGAAAGGGTACCACAGATGCCTTGGCTTTTTTTTTTTTAATGTCCCCCTCTGTCCTTCACTCATCATCTCTACCTTAGTTGTTAGGGCAGGACTGTTCCATTTTCCTCATCAGAATTCCTCACCTATTAGCTCCATTATTTTGAACAGTTGATATCTCCTTATTGAACACACAAAGCTCTGTCCTTTAAAATATAGTACATACTGTATAAGGTAAATTATAGGGGTTTTTTTGCATTATTTTTGGAGGAAGAAAATTTTTTCCAACATTTGGAGGTAATATTTATAAGAGTAGTGAATATGAAAAGTGTTTGGTCTTACTACTTTTAGTTTGTAAATGTTAGTGTTTATAATAAAATCAAACTAATGATGATTCTCCAAGAAAATAGTTAAATTCACTCCCTTTGAAAGTCTGTCAGGGGAGTTCCCGTCGTGGCACAGTGGTTAACGAATCCGACTAGGAACCATGAGGTTGCCGGTTCGATCCCTGGCTTTGCTCATTGGGTTAAGGATCTGGCGTTGCCGTGAGCTGAGGTGTGGGTCATGGGTCGCAGACACGGCTCAGATCCGCGTTGCTGTGGCTCAGGCGTAGGCCGGTGGGTACAGCTCCGATTGGACCTCTAGCCTGTCAGAACATATCAAGAGTCATAGAAATATGTGTGTTTCCTCTGACCCAAATATTTGACTCCCAAGGTTTTTTCTCCTAGGTAATTAAACAAAAATGGAAGCTCCATGTGTAAAGTTTTTGTAGAAGCTTTATATGTTAAAGAGAAGCATAGAGGCACGATTGATAATGTTTTCAGCTAATTACATGGAATATTAGGCAGCTGTCTTTTTAAAAGTATGACAATGTAAATCCACAAAATATGCAAATATGAATAATACTCTGACATCAAATAGTTACTCACAGTCCATATTGGATGCTGAGCATTGTTCTAAGTCTTCAATCCCACAACTCTAGAAGTAGGACTACTGTTATCTCCATTTTATAAACAAGGGAGGTAAGGCACAAGAGATAAATTTGATTTGCTTGGTAGATGAGTACTTTTGACCCAGAACTTCAATTTGAGTACTTTTGACCCAGAACTTTTGCTTTTATAATAGTCTACATGATTACAGTTGATTAAAAGTATATTGAGTATAAGTTGGATATAAAGCGAGTACTGTTCTTAGATAATGGATGACAAATAGTAAATTTTGGTAAAGCTGTTTTAAATTTTAATTTTTTAAAGCAGATCCACTAGGTGTCACTATGACAGTCATATTTGTGCATATGTATGTATATGAATATATATATATACATATTCTCCCAAAATATATTTATTCTTTCCATGTGATTTTATAGGCAAACAGAATTTGGTGATTATGGGTAGGAAGACCTGGTTCTCCATTCCGGAGAAGAATCGACCTTTAAAGGACAGAATTAATATAGTTCTCAGTAGAGAACTCAAGTAAGTACTATAACATAAATTCACCACAAGAAAATCATGTTCCATTTCTTATGGTAGAGGTCAGTACATGACAAAATAAAACAGTATGAATGTAACTATGGATGAAGCTGCTTACTATCATAACGGTGATTACAGAAAATGAACATGCAGTTATTTATGCCGCATGAGGGCAAGTTATTCTGTTACTTAAGTGATCGATTTCATCACCTTGACAAGTTACATTAAATCTATGATAACAGATTTGCAAATTTCCTTGAACTATTATTCAGTAGAATTAAATATCAATTATATAATCTAATAACTTTTCCCTAGTTTCACATAAAATCAAAATACACGTTTTGGAATTTGCCAAAATTAAGCAGTTATCCCCTCTCTGGACCTAGCCCTTAATACAATAAGATGTAAATTTTAGGATGGGCTAAAAACTGGTCATAATCCTTGCCCTGTTACTTCTAGTTTACCACAACACTCAAGTAGTATTTTGTACTTAGTTTACCAAGTGTCTGAAGGTTAAAAATTTCAAAGTGTTGGAGTTCTCTTGTGGCGTATTGGCATATCTGGTGTTGTTACTACACAGGGTCACTGCTGTGGCGCCAGGTTCCATCCCTGGCCCAGGAATTTACACATGCTGCAGACACAGCCAAAAAAAAAAAAAAAAAAAATTTCAAAGTTTTGAAATGGAAGCATTTCCTAGGGATTCTAGGAAGTGTCTCCAGTTGGCCTGTGCTAGGAATTTTCCTGTCTGCCAGTCTAATGTTGAAAGAGATAGTTCCAGGTGCCTGGAAATGCCCTGGGGACTTGGCAAGATGCGAAGTGGGGAGTGGTGGGTTTAGGTAATAATTTTGAGACTGTTGATCAGGGCAGCTACAGTGCTTTGACCTTCACTGAAGCTTCCGTGTCATATCCTGCACAGATGAAGCATCCTGATTTCTATTTTGTTTCTTTTTGTTGTTGTTTACATTGGTCTTAGCCCACTAAAATAACTTCCTGAGTCTCAAGGGATTTTGAGGGTGGGGGTGGGGTCACTTGAATTATGCCTTAAGGGGAAGTTTGGGATTGGCATGGTAATTATTCTTTCTTAAACTAATAATGTAACCGAAAAGGAATGCAGTATCCTGGGGCACTGCTTGCCTAATAACAATGGTCATAGCATTCCTTTCCCAGGTGTATCGGGCTCAACCAGAGCAGGAGAATTAGTAGAAGATAGATGGATGGATGGATGGATGGATGGATGGATAGATAGATAGATAAAAGAATTTGATTGTGGGGAATTACACAATTGTAGGGGCTGGCTAGGCAAGTCCAATTATCTGTAGGACTGGCCATCAGGAAGAGTAGGCTGGAACCCTCTAGCAGGTGCCGAAGCTGCTGTCCACTAGGTAATATAGGGAGCCTCACATCTGTTCTTTTTTTGGGGACCTCCCCCAGGGCTTGTGGAAGTTCCCAGGCCAGGGGATCAAACCCACCCCATAGCAATGACTCAAGCCACTGCAGTGACTGCCAGTTCCTTAACCCACTGTGCCACAGGGGAGAGCCTCAGTCTGGTCCTAAGGCCTTTCAATTCCTTGAATTAGGTCCACCTAGATTAAAGTCATTTAATTAGCAACTTTAAACACATCTACCACATACCTTCACAACAACACCTAGGTTAGTGCCTAAATAGCTGAGTACTTACTATAGCGTAGCCAAGTGAATACATCCAAGACCATCAAACCGTGGAAGGGAAAAAACACTACACAGCTGTAGCCTTAACAGACTCAGGCTTACATAGGTTTTTCGCCCACATCTCTCCTAGAATGGTATAGGTTAAATACCCGGAAAATAGTACCCCAGAATATTTGCGTCGATGGGGTGATGGGGAGTATGATGTGCATCTTGCCATCTGCCCCCATCTTCATGCTGTTCTCTTTCTCTTGGTTGCTAGGATATTCTGATTATCTCTTTACTTGGTAGAATCCAAATTCACAGACTGTATTGCCATTCCCAGAGACTCTTTAATAACATATTCTTGAATACTACTCAAGTTTATTTATGGCTAGCTTGAGCTAAAATCAACATAAAACATAAAGGAATCTCAGTGGGGGAGATGTTCAGTTGAGCCAGCATACCTCCTCAAATGATGGGTCTAATTCCTTCTTTATGATCACCTGTGGTATATGTAATTTGATTTAGTTGTTTCTTATATATATAAAACATTTGTTGGTACATTTCACGTGTCTGGGTTTTCTTTTTAATATAGAAAACATGAAATCTTTATTAGCAAGCACACTAAGGAAATAGGGATATCAGGGGAAAAAATTTAGAGTTTATTTTTTTGCCCTTCCTTCTGCCTCCCTATTTACTGGTCAGTTCCACACATATCCCGAACACCTTCTGTGCTCTGGGCACTGCCAAATCAGGACTGTCATCAGGTCCTGAATACAAAGGGAGAGATTTGCGGAAGTTCCCATCATGGCTCAGTGGTTAATGAACCCAACCAGCATCCATGAAGACACAGGTTTGAGCCCTGGCCTCACTCAGTGGGTTAAGGATCTGGCATTGCCAAGAGCTGTGGTGTAGGTTGAAGATCCCTGGTTGGCTGTAGCTGTGGTTGTAGGCCGGCAGCTGTTGCTCCTATTTGATCCCTAGCCTGGGAACCTCCACATGCCACATGTGCAGCCCTAAAAAGACAAAAAAAAAAAAAAAAAAAAAACCCAAAGGGAGAGATTTTTGCCTATGTATTTACACTATTGCTCATGTAAGCTTTTAAAGATACTTAGTTTTTCACCACCATCCTCAATGTAAAAAGAAACTGATTCTTCCAGGTAACCCCCAAATTTGCTGCTACATACTAGTCATTTGGGGTAATGATTTCCTTAATAAGGTATAGGAAAAAATGCTTTTCCAAAGCTTTCTAGATAATCAGATTTTGGCTTTTAAAGAAATATGCAGCCACATTTAGAAAATAGGCATTTTATTAAACATGAAACATAATAGTGATCATGTGACCCAACAGTTCCACTCCTTGAAATGTACCAAGAGAAATGAAAACATGATTACACAAAAACTTAAACAGAAGTGTTCATAACATCATTTGTTCATAATAGCCAAAGAGAAGAAACATCCCAAATATCTATCATCTGATGAATGGATAAACAAAATGTGCCATATCAATGCAATGGAATATTATTCCACAGTAAAAGGAATGAAATACTGATATATGTTAACAACATGAATGAACTTTGAAAACCGTACACTGAGTAAAAAAAGCGACACATAGAAGGCCACATGATTCCATTTATACGAAATGAAATGTCCAGAGTAGGCAAATCTATAGAGACAGAAAGTAGATTATTGGTTGCCTGGGAGTGGGAATGGCTGATAAAAGGTTCAGGGCTTCTTTAGGGGGTGATAGGAATGTTCTAAAAGTAGATAGTGATGATTGTATAACTCTATGATTATAATTTTAAAAATTGCTAATTGTATACATTAATAGGGTGAATTGTATGGTCTGTAATTTATATCTCAATACAGAGGTTTTTTAAAGTCTTGGCACTCAAAAATCAAAGAAGTTTTACTGCAATGCTGTAACTCTGACAGCCTCTTTAGAAAATCCAAAATTGGAGTTCCCGTCGTGGCGCAGTGGTTAACGAATCCGACTAGGAACCATGAGGTTGCGGGTTCGGTCCCTGCCCTTGCTCAGTGGGTTAAGGATCCGGCGTTGCCATGAGCTGTGGTGTAGGTTGCAGACGCGGCTCGGATCCCACGTTGCTGTGGCTCTGGTGTAGGCCAGCAGCTACAGCTCTGATTCAACCCCTAGCCTGGGAACCTCCATATGCCACGGGAGCGGCCCAAGAAATAGCAACAACAACAACAACAACAACAACAAAAAAAGAGAAAAGACAAAAAAAAAAAAAAAGAAAATCCAAAATTGCCTGCATGATACAAGACGTTGTAAATGGTCTTCAGTCCATGAAAGTTAGCTAACGTTTCATGGTATAATATTTTTTTTATGGTCTTGCTATATTATTCTCCACAGTGATTAAAGCTTTCTCCTCTTCCTGAAACTCCGGTTCTCTCCCCACCACTCACATACTTGGTAGCAAAGACTCACCAGCCTGGTTTCTCATACCTGCTCTGGCACTTGTTAACTTTGTGGCTTTGGGCTGTATTAACTTTAAGCCTTGCTGAACCTCAATTTCCTTATCTGTGAAATGGGATAAATAATGAAAACTTTTTAGGGTAATTTTGAGGGTTAATTAAAATTTTACATAAGTTTCCGGGGCACAGAAGTTACCCTGCAACTGTCAGGTTCTAACCCTCCAATCTTTGCTACTTTAGCAACATTACCTTATTTTATAGCATATAGAGAATATTAGTATTAATGAGATCACAATGAGCAGGTTCATGATCTTATTTTCACCTTAACCTATCACTTTTTCCTGCATTCTCTCAATCTTGAAGCAAAAAAAAAAAAAAATCCCCTACTTTTAAAATCAATCCCTTTCCCCACCCCCAGCATTTTATTCTACTCTTTTTTTTTTTTTTCTGTGCTGTGAAGAGGATGATAAACACTGGTTCAATTTTTGGCTTATTTTCTCTCTGTTGAGGGTCTGATGTTTCTTGTGAAACATTTCTAAACCACTAAATAGCGACATTTTGATGAAGCATTTCCTCCAAGTCCTTGTTATACCTAAAATCTGAAACAAATCTTTAACCTGTTTTTTTCCTTTTCGGACTCACTACAAAAGAGCAAAGAAGTACTCTTTACTTTAATCCCTTGGCCCATTCTCAAGCCGTTGTTCCACTGTCTTCACAAAATGATTGCCCCCTTTCTCCAAAGTCCACACCAACCACTAATACCATCTTCTAAATCATTTTGTGTAACCCGCCAACTTCCAGGATGCCCGCTTCCAGTTTTCCTCATATGTCAGTTCCTAAATCACCATTTTCTATTGTCTCCTATCTCCGTCAGCAATCCTAACTTCAGCATTTTCAGTTCCTAAAACCATCTTGACTCCTTCAGTCATTCTAGACTGTGTTCATTAACTAGACTCTCCCCAATTTCAAATCTATTTCTTCCGGATTCCGTTCTTCCCTCAAACAACCTGGTCCAGCCCAGTCCAACCTAGTCACTGCAGCTACCCTGATACCTTAGGGTATCCCTTGGCTCATTTAACTTGACTTTGGTCTCCATGTCTTTTTCCAGCCTTGAGTGAAAATATATTTGGGCTATCTTAACTCCTTGAGAGATGACAGAGTGAAGTAAGTGAAATATATATCAAAGAGGTGAAGGAGAAGGCAGCAAAAAGAATGAATAGTCCTCATTAGCTCTTAATTAATCATTGATATAACTACTAGTTCAGGCAATCATATTATTAAAGTATCAGACTAAAAACTTAACATTGCATTGTAATTCCTGTTCTCTGTCTTAATTATTCTAAAGGCCAATTCTGCATGTTTATTTATAAAGGGAATTGCAAACCCTCACCAGACAGTTTAAGAGGTTGGGAGAGATTGAGTCAGTCAGTGAAATTGACTTTTTCCCCTTTGGGGTTAATTACAAAAGTGATAACATGCTCATTTTTTAATATTTCATCTATTTCTATATTGTTTGAAACATAACAGTCCTTACCCCATATCCCAAAGGCAACCACATATTAACAGTTTGAATATCATTGCAAACTACAGTCATTCAAACACATCACTCTTTTACCAACATTTTATCATGAAAACTTTCAAATCTATGGAAAGAACTTTACAGCAAACACCTGTATACCCACCATGTAGATTCTACACAAATATTACCATTTGACTATACTTGTTTTATCATCCATCCAACCATCAGTCTTACTCATTTTATGCATTTCAAATTGCAGCCATTATTATATTTTTCCCTAAATACGTCACAATACATCTCACTAACTAGAGTTTAATATTTCTTCACTATTTTCTACTTTTGAAGTAAATACTATATACAATGAAATATACAAGAAGTATTCTAGTTATTTTCCGCAAATATCATACACTATCTCAAGTGGTTTTGTTTTTGATTCATTGTGGACATATATGTACAAGTGTGGGTTGAATTATTGGTCATGGGCCATACTGTTGTTAAGTGCTTTTTATTGAAAGGTTTCATATTTATGATTTTCATTTTATAATGACTGCTTCCTAAACAAATTACTTGACTAGTATAAATGAGTTTTATAGAAATTATATGGAATTCTCTTTTATTCTCAGGGAACCTCCACAGGGAGCTCATTTTCTTGCCAAAAGTCTGGATGATGCCTTAAAACTTACTGAGCAGCCAGAATTAAAAAATAAAGTGGACATGGTTTGGATAGTGGGAGGCAGTTCAGTTTATAAGGTAAGTAAAGGTAAAGAAATAGGCTACCCTCTTTTTTCAGTTTCCCTGCCATTTGAACTTTTTTTTGTTGTTGTTGTTGTTGTTGTTGTTTTGTCTTTTTGTCTTTTGTTGTTGCTATTTCTTGGGCCGCTCCCGTGGCATATGGAGGTTCCCAGGCCAGGGGTTGAATCGGAGCTGTAGCCACCAGCCTACGCCAGAGCCACAGCAACGCGGGATCCGAGCCGCGTCTGCAACCTACACCACAGCTCACGGCAACACCGGATCGTTAACCCACTGAGCAAGGGCAGGGACCGAACCCGCAACCTCATGGTTCCTAGTCGGATTCGTTAACCACTGCGCCACGACGGGAACTCCTGAACTTTTAAAAAATTAAGCCATGAGCAAAGGAAGCATATTATTTCTATTGTAAGTTAGACATATTATCCATTTGAATTATTCGCTCTTTGATACTATCATACAAACTAAATGAAAATGTAGAAGTAAGTTTTTAAGTCTGGACCAATCTACTTTCAATTCAAAATAGTTTATGTGTCCAATTTTAAAAATATTCTGAGAATCGTACCTGCACTGCATCGTTTTCTCCTCCTTGGACGTGCCCTAGATACACTGAGTTATCCCTTTTCTTCAAGGATAAATATGTCTCCTACTAAGAACAGGCTGTGGCTCTCAGTTGATATATACTGACTAGATATATATAAACCTGTTAAAAGCAAAAAACATTCCCTCAACAATTTTCATGTAAAGTGAAATATAGGAAAAGTGTTATATAATTTCCTATCATAAGGGAAGAAACTATGTTAAATAGAAAATATTCCTTTTTCTTGGTACCAGATGACTTCAGCTTTAAAAAATTTTAAGTAAAATAAATAGAACTTTTTTGTTTTTCTTGTTACAGCCATACCTGTAGCATATGAAAGTTCCTGGGCTAGGGGTCAAATTGGAGCTGCAGCTGTAGGCCTATGGCACAACCACAGCAATACCGGATTCCAACTGCATCTGTGACCTACACCCCAGCTTGCAGCTATGCCAGATCCTTAACCCTCTGAGCGATGCCTGTATCCTCTTGGAGACTACCTCAGGTCCTTAACCTGCTGAGCCACATGGGAACTCCATGGATAATAAATAAAATTTTATACCTCTTTTATAACACTAGTGAAAGATTAACATTTATGGGGAGAAAAAAAATTAGCCCCTACCTTTTGATGGCTTGTAGTAACATATGAACACTGAAATTATCATAGAAAGAAGAGATATGTCAGGATCCTAGATGGGATTATAAATTCTGTTTCTTTGCTTCCTGTTTCTACAACCTTTTATATTCTATTCCAAATATTCTAGTCCATCTTTCTATTCTATTCCATCTATTTGTAATGGGGAAAAATGGACATTTTCCTTTGATCTTTTCAGCCAAGTATGAATTTCTAAGAAAACAAGTTATTTTGCTCAATGCAGATCACATTTTTGAATGATTCAATACCATAGTGACTTGAAAATGTATTCTTTAACCAGTAGAGGCATTTAAATAAATTTATATCATTTGATATATCTATATGTATGTAAATAATAAAGAAATAGGGGAGTTCCCTGGTACCCTAGCAGTTAAGGATTCAGCCTTGTCACTGCTATGGTGCGGGTTCAGTCCCTGGCCCAGGAACTTATGCATGCCATTCACGTGGCCAAAAAACAAAACAAAAAAAAGAAAGAAGTAGGATTCCTAAGTGATTAATTTTGCATTATCCACCTACCTCACATCACAGTGGCTTGTAGAACACTTGGGCCAATTTGCCTGTTTTATAAATAATGTTTCTTTGGAATACAGCCCTGCCCATTGGTTTAGTGTTGTCTTTGGTTGCTTTTGCCCACAAAGGTCAGACACCATATGGCCCACAAACCCTAAAATACTTACCATCTGTTCCTTTACAGAAAAGGTGTGCCATGTGTCGTTAACTTTGATGCAGACCTTCAAATGCTGCTGGGATTAGTCCCTTCAGTTTTTCTAATTTTTTGTACAGTAAGAATTAGTAAAGGAGTTCCCGTCATGGCTCAGTGGTAACGAACTCGACTAGTATCCATGAGCAAAGGGATTCAATCCCTGGCCTCGCTCAGTGGGTTAAGGATCTGGCCTTGCCATGAGCTGTAGTATAAGTTGCAGACGCAACTAAGATCCCGAGTTGCCATGGCCATGGCGTAGGCCAGCGGCTACATCTCGGATTCGACCTGTAGCCTGGGAACCTCCATATGCCTCAGGTGCTGCCCTAAAAAGACAAAAAAAAGGTAAGGCCAAATGCAATCATTAGAAACAGGAGACAGAATAAATTACTTACTAGCATTATAACCATCTGCTGAGAAATTGAAGTATTATTAAATTTTATGTAAATTTCCGAAATATGCCTTTGGGATTTTCAGTAGTCAGCATCACATGAAATTACACTGATTTAACCATACACTCATATGTAAATTTTTCTGTGAAGGGTAACTAGATAATGTGAGGTTTTTAAATCTTAATTCTGAAAGAAAAGCCAAAGAAAAAAGACAGAATTGAATGCTTAAATGAAAAAAAGGAGTTCATGTAAGCAAATTAGAGGCCAGTATATGTATGCACTCACCCTTGTAGTTTTTGGGTTTTGTTTTTATTTTGGCCGTGATCACAGCATTTGGAAGATCCTGGGTCAGGGGTTGAACCCCTGCCACAGCAGTGACCCAGGCCCCTTCACTGACAACGCCAGGTCCTTAACCCTCTGTGCCACAAGCGAACTCTACCTTTGTAATTATTGTTAATGATTTGTACCATTCTCAATTAAGTCATACTTTTGCAGGGCCCCAAACTGAAGGAGAGGGTAATGAAATAGCATGCTTTGGAGGTATCAAGTTTTGTGGCATGTCTTTAATACCTAGTATAAACTTGACTGTAATTCAAACAAAAATATTAGAGTTTCTGTGTCTTTTGAAACAAATAAGAAAATTGATGCTTTTTGTTCTATTTCAAAGGAAGCCATGAACAAGCCAGGCCATATTAGACTTTTTGTGACAAGGATCATGAAAGAATTTGAAAGTGACACATTTTTCCCAGAAATTGACTTGGAAAAATATAAACTTCTCTCAGAGTAAGTAAAATGTTATTAGTCTGAAGCACCTTTGGATTTCCTGCTTAATTCTAGAAAAGAGAATGTCTCTTCAGATTGAATTCAAAGTAGTAATATGTTATATAGACAAATAATAGGAATTTTTGGATATCTGCTTGAACAGACTTGGAATTATTACCAGAGAGTAGTCATTAGTTCATTCTATGAGATCTCTGCTGATTCAGCATCAGACATTGCCTTAGGCACTGGGGATACAGTGTTTACCAAAACAGATGACATCACTGCTCTCTAGGAATTGACATTCTTCATGGAAGAAGAGGATAGCAAATAGCAGATAAACATCCAGAGAGGTGCTGTGTGGGGAATTAAGTATCCTTCTGTAGTAGATTCTGTGTAGTGAGAAGTCCTCTCTGAAAAGTGTCATTGACGTTGAGATCTAAATGGCAAGAAGCCAACCAGGCAAAGAGCTGGAAACCAGAACTAGCTAGTGCAGAGACCTGCGAGCAGGAACAAGCCTGGCATGAAAGCCACCGTGGTCACTGTGAGCAAGGGGAAGGCTGAAAGGGATCAGACCAAGTGCAGGTTTAGACGGTTCTGAATAGAGGGTGATACTGTTTACGGGTGATGAGCTAGAAGGGGCAAGAGCGAGGCAGGAGACCATCAACAGTAGTTCAAGTGAAAGATGAAGGGACTTGGTTAGTGGTGGAGGTGGAAGAAGAAGGTACACCTGCTTTACCATGTAGTTGTGATTTTGGAATGAAACTGTCTGATACTGAAAACATTTTAGTTTAAAAGCACTTTTCTGCTGTTGGCTTTGGAGGGTAACAGATCAAATTAATTATATCAACCCTTTCGACTAGCTCTTAATACATTCTTTCAAATATTCTCAGATGAAAACAGTCAATATTCCTTGAGCACAAGTTGGATTTTGGAAATACCTCCTAAAGAAACATTCAGAGTCGGGAGTTCCCGCCGTGGCTCAGTGGTTAATGAATCTGACTAGGAACCATGAGGTTGTGGGTTCGATCCCTGGCCTTGCTCAGTGGGTTAAGGATCCAGCATTGCCATGAGCTGTGGTGTAGGTTACGGACGTGGCTCAGATCTGGCGTGGCTGTGGCTGTGGCATAGGCTGGCGGCTACAGCTCCAATGAGACCCCTAGCCTGGGAACCTCCATATGCCGAGGGAGCAGCCCAAGAAAATGGCAAAAAGAAAAAAAAAAATTCAGAGTCAAGTCTGAATAAATAGATGGCCAAGCTTAAAATAATAGTATATTTCTTTATAGAGTAATAGGTAATGATCTTGAATCAAATGAAGTGTGACTGATTTTCCTGGGCTCTTAACTAGCTCTAAAGAAAACTGAAAATTCTAAGAACATTAAAAAGTCTCTAAACAGCTAAAGTATAGGCTTTTGCTTAGAGTTTCCAAAGGTGACTATTTAGAAAAACCTCACTTAGTGATTTCACATATTATTTAAAAAGTGGCTCTTTTTTTGTCCCACCTTACTTTCTGTCGTACTGTTTGATTTCTGATTCTCACATTATGTGACTATTGATCTCTGCTAGCCCTCATTTCTTACCTCTCTTTTACTACTAACAAAAAGAATAAATTGCTCTATGAACCAGCTTCATACTAGATACCTGTCCAAACCCTGTCGCTCTCCAGCATACCTCTTTCCAAAGCTATGACCCGCCAGGATCCTTGATAACTTCAAACGAATACAGTTTTGGCGCTTTGACTCTTAGAAAATAAAAAAATTAACATCTAAGAAATGATTCATACATCACAACATTTACTCTTTTGTAATTCAGTGGTTTTCATATATTCAGAGTTGTGCAACTATGACCATAAGCTTAAGTTCACATCATTTTCACCACTCAAAAGAACCCCGGTACACATTAGCAGTAATTCTGTTCCCCTCCCCTCCTAGCTCTAGGAACCACTAATCTATTTTCTATCTCTATAGATAAGCCTATTCCAGATGTTTCATAACAGAATCATATAATCTGAGGTCTTTCTTGGAATTGCCTTCTTTCATTTAACATCCTGTTTTCAAGGTCATCCATGTTGCATGGCAAAAGGCAGTCTATTATATAGCAGATATACTCATTTTTTTTTGCTTTTTTTTTAGGGCCACACCCGCAGCATATGGAGGTTCCCAGGCTAGAGGTCAAATTGGAACTGCAGCTGCCGGCCTGCGCCAGAGCCACAGCAACGCCAGATCCGAGCCGCATCTGCGACCTACACCACAGCTCACGGCAATGCCGGATCCTTAACCCACTGAGCAAGGCCAGGGATCGAACCCAAACCTCATGGTTCCTAGTCGGATTTATTTCCGTTGAGCCACGACATGAACTCCACTCCTTTTTTTTAAATGGCCTCACCTGCAGCATATGGAAGTTCCCAGGCCAAGGAATGAATCCGAGCTGCAACTGTGACCTACAGGGCAGCTGTTGCAACGCCGGATGCTTTAACTCACTGTGCTGGGTCAAGGATCAAACCCATGCCTCTGCAGCGACTCGAGCTACTGCACTTAGGTTCTTAACCCACTGTGCCACAGCAGGAGCTCCAGATATACTGTATTTTATTCATCCATTCACTAATTAGTAGAAATCTGGTTTGTTTCCACTTTTTGGTTAATATAATGCTGTTGTGAACATTCATGCACAAGTTTTTGTGTGGATGTGTATTTTCATTCCTCTTGGGTATAATCTGGAAGAATTACTGGGTCATATGGTGACTCTGTGTTTAATATTTTGAAGAATTGCTAAACTTTTGATAATGTGACTGTCCCTTTTTACATTTCCACCAGCAATGTATGAAGGTTCTGAATTCTCCATATCCTTGCCACACTTGATTTTCTCTGCCTTTTTGGTTAGAACCATCCTAGTGGGTATGAGATGGTGTCTCATTGTGGGTATGATTTTTTTTTTTTTTTGTCTTTTTGCTATTTTCTTTGGGCTGCTCCCACGGCATATGGAGGTTCCCAGGCTAGGGGTCAAATCGGAACTGTAGCCACTGGCCTACGCCAGGGCCACAGCAACGCGGGATCCGAGCCGCGTCTGCAACCTACACCACAGCTCACGGCAACGCTGGATTGTTAACCCACTGAGCAAGGGCAGGGATCGAACCCTCAACCTCATGGTTCCTAGTCGGATTCGTTAACCACTGCGCCACGACAGGAACTCCGGTATGATTTTTTTTTTTTTTTTATTAAAGTATAGTTGATTTACTATGTTGTGCCAATTTCTGCTCTACAGCAAAGAAATCCATTACCTAATCCAAGTTCACAGGTATTTATTCCTCTGTTTTCTTCTAAGAGTTTTATAGTCTTAACTCTGAAGTCTATGATCCATTAGAATTAATTTATATACTGTGTAAGGAAGAAGTCCAAGTTCCTTCTTTTGTAACCAGCTCTCCAATTGTCTTAGCATTGTTTGTTGAAAAGCCTATTCTTTTCCCCCATTGAATTGTCTTGGCACCCTTGTTGAAAATCAGTTGGCCATAAATATGAGGGTTTATTTCTGGACATTCAGTTCTATTCCACTCATCTACATGTGTATCTTTTTTTTTTTTCCATCTTTTTAGGGCCACACCTGTGGCATATGGAAATTCCCAGGCTAGGGGCCAAATCAGAGCTGTAGCTGCCTGCCTGTACCACAGCCACAGCAACTTGCGATCTGAGCCACACTTTCAACCTACACGGCAGTTCAAGGCAACACTGGATCCTTAACCTATTGAGCAAGGCCAGGGATGGAACCCTCATCCTCATGGATACTAGTCCGGTTCGTTACTGCTGAGCCATGACGGGAACTCCCTACACGTGTATCTTTATGCCAGTACCATACTGTCTTGATTGCTCTTGTTGTGTAATAACTGTTGTGATCAGGAAGTACAAGTCCTCCAGCTTTGTCGTTTTGACCACTCACTGTTCCTTGCATTTCCATATGATTTTATGATCACCTTGTCACTTTCTGCCAAAAGGCAAGCTCAGATTTTGATAGAGATTGTATTGCATCTGTATGGAGAGCATGGCTATCAGAGCAAGGTTAAGTCTGCTGAACTATGGACATTTGATGTCTTTCACCTTATTTAGGTCTTCCTGAATTTATTTTAGCAGTTTCTTAGCTTTCAGTATACAAATCTTGTACTTCATTGTTAAATTCGTCAGTATTTTGTCCTTTTTGATGCAATTCTAAATTGTCTTATATCCTACAACCTTGCCAATAAACTCATTTATTCTAATCGTTAATGGATCCCTTTGGATTTTTCTATATATCATTTGCAAATAGAGATAGTTTCGCTTCTTCCTTTCTAACCTGGATGTTTTTTATTTCTTTTTCTGGCTGAACTGTCCTGGCTAAAACCTCCAGTACAATGCTGAATAGAACTGGCAAGAGCAGACATCCTCGTCTTATTCTTAGCCTTAGAGGGACAGCATCCATGAAATATGATGTTAGCTGTAGTGTTTTTGTACATGCCCTCTATCACATCAAGGAAGAGCTCCTCTATTTCTAATTAGTTGAGTGTTTTTATCTTGAAGGAGTCTTACATCTTGTTAAATATGGTACATTACGTGATTTTTCTGTTAAACCAGTCTTGCCTTTTGGGCATAAATCTCCCTTGCTAGTAGTGTATAATACTTTTTCTTTGTTGCTGAATTAAGTTTGCTTATATTTTGTTGAGGATTTTTACATTATGGTCATAAGGTATCAGTCTGTAGTGTTTTTCTGCAGTGTCTTCATCTAGTTTTAGTATCAGGATGGTGCTAACCTCACAGAATGAACTGGCAAGTATTCTCTCCTCTTCTGTGTTTTGGCAGAGTTTATAAAGGACTGGTATTAATGCTTTAAGTGTCCTGGAAATTTTTCATGGTGAGTAGACCGAGATAGGAAGTTGCCATGCCAAACAAAAATGCAAGGAAAATGCTCCAAGATGGACATTCTAAACAAGGCTATGGAAGAAAACAGAAAGTCTCTTCTTCCACAGCAGCATGCGATGTTCATCTGTCCTTCCAAGCTCGTACTGACATACTGAGAGCCTCTGTAACATGGGGTGGAGGGAAGCCTCCTAAGGAAGAAGGGGAGACCTGAAGTAGATCAGTCTTTCGTGAAAGAGAGAAAAAGGGAACTTCTGGGGCAAAGAAAATATATTTTGTCCCTGGAAGTCTGTAACATTGTTCAGTTCCGGAGCTTTCTTTCCAAATCTGTGTACATTGAGCAACTTAGAATTGCCTCCCTGCTGTCCAGAAATGAACTTGAACCATTGTTTGCTCCCCTTTGTTCTTTCCCCGCAGCTGCCCGCTTGGTTTAGATGCCCATTATCCCTATCCCTGGGCTTCTTGTGGTTACGTAGGTTTCACTTCCAACACATTATCTTTTATTCACACCACACTTCCTGGTAATAAAAGCCCTAGTATAATGAAATAAAGATGAAAGAGGACTACTGTGAAGCAAGAAGAAACTAAATTAAAATGTAGATGAAGCCACAAGTGGTAAGAGTCTAGAAAGAGAGTATTAGCAAAGCAAGATGGTTTTACTTTGATTCTCCCTTTTTTCCCAGTGGGTGATTGTCTGTGCAATTGTTTTTTTGACAGCACCATGCCAGCCTGTCCTCTGAGGCTCTGCCCTCATTCATCCTGCCTGGAAGAACGCTTTCTATCTCAGACTATTTCACACTAGGCTCCAACCAAACCCACCAGGCAAAATATTTTATACCAATAGTTTTCCCACTTAACGAGCCCCAAATAGGCTTCTCCTTCAAGTTAGCAACCTTCCCTGTGACCATGGAGTCAAAGAGGATTAAAGACCAGACAAGGCCTTTAAGGAAGTAGTTGGCTCCAGAGCTGGGACAGATGCTCCTCACCAGTGGACGGCTGCAAACAGGTTTCAGATGGGCTGATGCTTCCTCTTCCGTTCCCATTATTTCCTGACTGTTCAGCAGGGTCCTGGCACGTGTGTCCTTGTTACTTGTATATCCCTCTCCTCCTGAGCCTGTGCTTCCTGTAGGGTCATTTTGTTTGAGTTATGTTTTGGTTCTTATTAGATAAACTGTTTCGAGAACTCTCTCTGCCTCTTTTTTAGACCTTCCATCTGATCATCTCTGCATTGTTCTCATGATCCTTTGTCAGTTGGAATCTTATGATTTTTCACATTTATTTGTGTCCATGATGCTTAAAGATTCTAGAGGGAGTCTCTACCTGGGTGGTTCATACAAGTGGGTGGTATTTTCTTTCTTTTTTTTTTTTTGTCTTTTTTTGCTATTTCTTGGGCCGCTCCCGCAGCATATGGAGGTTCCCAGGCTAGGGGTCCAATCAGAGCTGTAGCCACTGGCCCAGCCCAGAGCCACAGCAACGCGGGATCTGAGCTGCATCTGCAACCTACACCACAGCTCACGGCAACGCCGGATGGTTAACCCACTGAGCAAGGGCAGGGACCGAACCCGCAACCTCATGGTTCCTAGTCGGATTCGTTAACCACTGCGCCACAACGGGAACTCCCAAGTAGGTGGTATTTTCAAATCCTGTTAGACTTAAACTTAGGATGAAAGGTAGGTGACTCTTCGTTTGTTCTTCAGGAAAGAATGAAACTGTGATTCTGAGGTAGCTATAATCATTATTAAAACAGACTGAACATGTGAATATTGTAGAAAATAAAATTAATCTTTTTTTATTTTTTTATTTTTAGGGCCACATCTGCGGCATATGGAAGTTCCCAGGCTAAGGATCGAATCCGAGCTGCAGCCTCCAGCCTCTACCACAGGCACAGCAATGCCAGATCCGAGCCATGTCTGCGACCTACACCACAGCTCACAGCAACACCGGATCCTTAACCCACTGAGCAAGGCCAGGGTTGGAACCTGCAACCTCATGGTCCCTAGTCGGATTCGTTAACCACTAAGCCACGACGGGAACTCCAAAAGTAAAATTAATCTTAAGCAGAATCAAACTTTAGTTTCACAGAGATTAACATGAATACCATGGCTAGTGACCATATTCAGCCAATAATAGAGTTATTTCTAAGTCATTATTATTTATGGTTTTAGAAGTGATTTTGGTTGATACTTGATATTCTTGATAATTTTACATACACACAAATATAAATGTTGCTTTTGGTGATTCATCTCAACAAACTAAAATTGTGATTTCAAGTTGGCCTAGTAAAATCATTTCTTTAAAAGAAAGGTCTGTACTGCTACTAAAACAGCAGAACAGAAACAGCTTAGGAAATTGTTAGTAAATAGAAACATGGCTTCTTCCTCTGAAATATTAATTATTCACCTTTTTCTTTTTCTTATACATTATTACGCTATTGTTATTTCAGGTCTCTATTGATATTTCTTATCAGAATGGCATAATCTCTAATTACTCAACAAAAGGTTAATACTTATTATTATTCAGCACTGTGCTGGATATCATAAGAGATTTAAATTTTGCCCTTTGTTATCTCTTCTTACAAAGAGTTTGAAAATAGAGGAGAAAAAAAACTCATAATTTTAATGGATAACATTTGTAGAACACTTAGTATATTATCAGGCACAAACTCTTTGTAAGGATGAAGACTTTGTATTAATAGCTAAGCACAGAGCAGAGCCAGAGTCAAACACAAACCTGATTAAACCAAGTGTTCCCTGCCCCCCCGCCACCCCCAGCGTACTGGATACAGCTGGCACCATGCTCTGGAAATGTTCCCAGATTAGGGTTGTAGATGGGAGTAGTCAGAACAACCTGCAGTGGAAGACCTGGGTGTTGGTTTTGGTGGTGGAAGAGGGTTTTGCTTGTTCAGTTTTTGTTGTTGTTGTTGTTTTTCCAGTGAAAAATAATTTTTTATTGTGGTACATGAGACCACAATTGAGATCTACATGAGACCACAATTGAGATCTACATGAGATCTCATGTACCACAATTTTTTATTGTGGTACCTGAGTCAACAAATGTTTAAGTGTACGTTGTAGTATAGTTAACATAGGCACAGTGTTACACACCAGATCTCTAGCACTTTATCTCTCGCTGAATTCCTTCTGCGGAGGCATGAGGAACCTGAACCTCAGTGCGTCCAGACACTCATCCTGTGTCACCGAAACTTTATATACCCTTTGAATAGCTACCCCCTGTTTCCTCCTTTCCCCAACCCCTGTGACCTTTCCTCTACAGTCTATTTCTATGAGTTGGACCACTGTAGATTTCTCATATAAATAGAAACATGCAATATTTGTCCCTCTGTGACAGACATATTCCACTTAACATAATGTCCTCCAAGTTCATCCACGTTGTTGCATATGGCAGGATTTCCTTTTTTTTTGAATGCTGAATAATATTCCATTGGATGAGTATACATTTTCTTTATCCCTTCATCTGTCACTGTTGCTTCCATATCTTGGCTATTGTGAATAAGACTTCAGTGAACATTGAAGTGCAGATATCGCTTCAAGAGCTTGACTTCACAAAACAAGAGAGAAGAGTTAATGAGGATGTAGAAAAACTGGCACACTTGTACTCTGTTGGTAGGAATGCAGAATGGTGCAGCCACTTTGTAAAACAGGATGATGGTTCCTCAAAACACTAAAAATAGAATTACTGTATGATCCAGCAAACCCACTTCTGTGTATGTGTGTGTCTGGGTTTTGACTTAGAAGCTGGAGGGAGCACAGACCTAAGTGAGCATCAAAGAAGATCAGATAAACAGTGATTTGCACCGAGAATTTGCAATAAACTACACAGGAGGGAATTAGAGCAGTGTGTTATCCAGTGATTAAACAGAAATCAAGAATCACCTTGCACACTACTTATTAGAGAAATGTACATCAAAACTACAGTGAGGAGTTCCAATCATGGTGCAGCGGAAACTAATCCAACTAGGAACCATGAGGTTGTAGGTTTGATATCTGGCCTCGCTCAGTGGGCTAAGGATCCTCCATTGCCATGAGCTGTGATGTGGGTCACAGATGCAGCTCTGATCTGATGTTGTGGCTGTGGCTCCAATTCGACCCCTAGCCTGGGAACCTCCATATGCCATGGGCACCGCCCTAAAATAAAAAAATATTAAAAAAAAAAAAAAAACTACAGTGAAGTACCGCCTCACACCAGTCAGAGTGACCATCATTAATAAGTCTACGAATAGCAAATGCTGGAGAGGGTGTGAGGAAAAGGAAACCCTCCTACACTGTTGGTGGGAATATAAATTGGTACAAACACTATGTAAAACAGTATGGAGGTTCCTCATAAAACTAAATATAGAACTACTATATGATCTGGTATTCCCACTCCTGGGCATATATCTGGACAAAACTATAATTCAAAAAGACACATGCACCCACATGTTCATAGCAGCACTATACACAGTAGCCAAGACATGGAAACAACCTGAATGTGCCTCAACAGATGAATGGATGAAGATGTCATATTATACACACACACACAGATTGGAATACTATTCAGCCATAAAAACAGAATGAGATAATGCCCTTTGTAGCAACATGGATGCAACTAGAGCTCATCATACTCAGTGAAATAAGTCAGAAAGAGAAAGGCAAATACCATATGATATCACATATGCAGAATCTAAAATAAGGCACAAAAGAGCCGATCTACAAAACAGAAACCAACTCACAGACATAGAGAACAGACTTGTGGTTGCCAAGGAGGAGAGGGGAGTGAGTGGTCTGGGCTGGGAGTTTGGTTAGTAGGTGCAGACTATTACGTTTAGAATGGATGGGCAATGAGGTCCTCCTGTATAGCACAGGGAACTATATCCAGTCTCAGGATAGATTATGATGGAAGATGATAAAGGGAATGTATATGTATATATGACTGGGTCACTTTGCTCTACAGCAGAAATTGGCACAACATTGTAAACCAACTATACTCTACTAAAAAAATTTTAAATTAAAAAAAGAAAAGGATCTCCAGGCACCACACATAACTTCAGTTCCACTCTAATGGCTAATGGTTATATTTTTTCTTTGCTCACACAAGAAATTCAATACCAAGTGTAAGACTTGCAAAAAGGTGTTAAATTTCATACTGACTGATAGAGGGGAAAGATAAAAGAAACTGTTAACAGTGGTTAGTTTGGGGGAGAAAAATTAGGAATGAGAAGAAAAGAAGGAATAATTCTTTTCATTTTCTGACTTTCTATAGAGTTTGAAATTTTTCTTCCTATTTGTATGTATAGTATATTTGCATTAATATTTAATTATACATCTTTTTCCTTTATAGATGTTCAGGAGTTCCTTCTGATGTCCAGGAAGAGAAAGGCATTAAGTACAAATTTGAAGTATATGAAAAGAACAATTAATGTGAAAGTGTTTTCTGACCTATTTCACACCCTCTCCCTCTCCCCAAAATGTATTTTTTTGTTGTTGTTGACTTTGGACCTATGGATAACTATTTCAAAGCAGTTTGCTTTTATTTGCCATTCATCTAAACAAGACATGTATCAGATACCCTTTGTGAAACATTTCTTGCTCTGTCTGAATGCCCATCAAGAGCCAGGAATAGGTTACCAGCACCTGCCTAGAGTAGAATATCTACTATCTACCAAGACAACCCAGAGTGGGAGAGTCCCCTGGCAGCATGAGTTGAAACCAGGGCCTGTAGAGATAGGAGCTAGACAGATGGGTCCAAGGGTGAGAAATAGATTTTACACAGAAGAGCTAGAACTCAGTTATTAAAATTAGAAGAAAAGAGGGACTATGAATTATTCTATGTGTATCACACATCTGAGAAAAATTCTGTTCATTCACACCAGGGAATCTAAGTTTCGAATTCGAGGATAGTCCTTGGATGCAGTAAGGAGGCAGGTTTGAGACAGCCTTTTCAGTGGTTAAAAGGGTAGATCTGAGACCTTTAAAAATGTTTAGCAAAGATTTACATGATTATATATCTAGAAAAAAATAGCATTTTCTGCCTTATAAATTCGTACAACCTTTTTAGAGTGTAAGTTAGCAACATCAAGTAAGATTCAACATACTCTTCAGAGTTCCCATTGTGGCACAGTGGAAACGAATCCAGACTAGGAACTTTGAGGTTGCAGGTTCAATCCCTGGCCTTGGCTTAGTGGGTTAAGGATCTGGTGTTGCCGTGAGCTGTGGTGTAAGTCGCAGATGTGGCTCGGATCTAGCATTGCTGTGGCTGTGGTGTAGGCCAGCAGCTGTAGCTCCGATTAGAACCCTAGCCTGGGAACCTCTATATGCCACAAGTGAGGCCCTAAAAAGCAAAAAAAAAAAAAAAAAAAAAGATTCAACATATTCTTGGTTTGGACCCAGAACTTCCACTTCTAGAAATTTGTCCTGAACAAAGGGATGAACCTAACAGTTTTTGTTAAAACATTTTTTTTTTTAACTTGGAAACAACCAAATGTTGATTAATAATAACTAACCAGCAGGTCTGTTAAATGTATTATCTGCAGCAGTTAAAAGAAGTACTGACAGAAACATGACACAAATTGCTGAGTAAAAGAAGCAAATTGTATATAATACTTAAAGTGTTTGATAAATGTTAATGTAGGGGGGAAGCATGCGCAAACTGTTGACAGTATCAGAGTTGGGGGTGTTATTTTCTGCATTAGGTATGTCTGCTGTGATTCAGTTTTTTGAAGCATTATACACTTAGCTTCATGAAAAATTACTTAAAATAATACATTGAGCCCTTTATGTTTAGCAGTAAAATTAGGAAACAGAACATCAAGAATAAAAAGGAATGTTCTAAAATCTTCCATAGAGGAAAAAAGAATAGGAATCAGTACTGAATAAGACTTAAAACCCACAAGAAAACAGTGGTGCTCTCCGCAAGGAACATAACCAGAAAACTATTAGTATCCATAATTTATAGATCTCAGATAAGAAAAAGAAGCAAACCATTTAGAGAAGAGGAAACACAAATAGCCAAACATACACGTCAAGCAGAGCCTCCCTGCCGGCCCACTTGCATCTCTCACAAGCGTCCTATCTTAATAACTATTTCTTGCCTATCACTTGCTCCTGCCTGGAGGCATGAAGAACCTGAATCTCATTGAGTCCAGACACCGGGGGCCCCAGATGGCTGCCCACCTCCAAACAGCACATCTCATCCCAGAGGAGAAGGAGGATGGGACACACCCTCAGACTCCAGAACCTTTTGACCTTATAGGGTCAAATACTCCCTTACCCGGATACCAAGGAGGAGCTACTGCTCAACGAAAGAGAAGAGGGTCTTTTCCCAACCCCACTCCCCTTGGATTATAAGAATGTAGCCCACCTAATCCTTGGGGAAGAGCCTCCTTGCCTGCCTGCTTGCATCTCTCACAAGCACTCTTATCTTTTCTTTTTTTTTTTTTTTTTTTTTGTATTTTCTAGGGCCACACTTGTGGCATATGGAGGTTCCCAGGCTAGGGGTCCAATCAGAGCTGTAGCCACCAGCCTACACCACAGCCACAACAACGCGGGATCCGAGCTGCATCTATGACCAACACCACAGCTCCCAGCAACACCAGATCTTTAAACCACTGAAGGAGGCCAGAACCCACAACCTCATGGTTCCTAGTCGGATTTGTTCATCACTGAGCCACGACAGGAACTCCACAAGCACTCTATCTTAATAAACCTATTTTTTGCCTATCAAAAAAAAAGTACACATAAAGATGTGCCTTCCCACTAGTAACTGGAGAAATGCAAATTATAACTACAAGGAGGTAACCATTCACATACATCAGCTGTGGCATTCTCACCAACACTTGACAGTGTCAGATGTAAAAATGTGGACAGTATTAAGGATGAAGATGCACTTAGTCTTCAACCCAGCAGTTCCACTCAAAACTAAGAAAACCTTATACATTGAAAGGTTTGTAGAAGAATGTTGAAGCCTTGTTTATGATGGTGAAAAGCAAAATTACCTGCAAGTCCAGTGACAAGAAAGTGAGTACATTACTGTCTTCGACTGGGTTTCCCACAAGCAAATGCTAGGACTAGAATTTGAGTGAGATCAGCTTATTTAGTAAGTGATACCAGAAAGCACCAATTGGTATGTACACAAGTAAAACCAGGACAGTAAAGAAGCCGGTTCAGGATCAGTGAATAGGTTTCCAATGACTAACAAACTCAGTATACTGCTGAGATGTCTGAGAACCGAAGAGAAAGAAAGCTGAAGTATTTATCCCCCACTCATCATTGATTAGGGGCTGTACCCAGGTGTTCACAGTAAGAGGATGCTGGCATGCACAGACACAGCAAATGCTAAACACTTAAAGCATTCCCTATGTTTATGATTATGTATGTAAGAGCATCATACTGTTTTATGTAGTAACAAGTGTAAAACCATACATAGGTTGTTTGAAGTATTTTACAATTAAAAAAAAAATACAGGAGTTCCTGTTGTGGTGCAGCAGAAACAATCCAAGTAGGAACCATGAGGTTGTGGGTTCAATCCCTGGCCTCGCTCAGCGGGTTAAGGATCCAGCATAGCCGTGGGCTGTGGTGTAGGCCGGCAACTGTAGTTCCGATTGGACTCTTAGCCTAGGAACCTCCATATGCCACAGGTACAGTCCTAAAAAGACAAAATATATATATATATAGAGAGAGAGAGAGAAAGGAAAACATAATTAGCCAAGGGTGACACAAAATACCAAAGACCAATTGTTAGGAAACCATCCAGCTTTCTCTCATGCCTAATTTGTTCATCTTTCAAGACTGGGGATCGCACATTTTCCAGATTGACTTATGAAACAGCACTATAAAGGGATGATAATTTGAGGCAGGAAAATGTAAATAATAAAGCATGCACATATGTTCTAAATGTTCAGGTTAGCACTTTTTATGTTTGTGAGTTTGAAATTATGTAACATAGCCAACATCATGTTTCTCCAAATGTCCTCAGTCCTCTAGTATCAGGGATAGGTTCTAGAATCTGTAATTTAAACAAGCACCCAGATGGTTCTGAAACCTACTAAGTTTGTAAGTCCATGAGGGTGCTTTTGCACTCTGAGGAAGAAAAAAAAAATGAAATTTTATTTCCAATCTCTAGGACTTCTGAAGCAAAACAGAAAACAAACAAATAATACATCGACATGTAGGAGACTGGAAAAAGTGAAAGTAAAGATTAGATTTATGTGCTGCTGATTTAAGAATTGAAGACATTTCTTAAATTTCATAAAAATAAATATGAAAGTATTTAATATCAGTAACCCAAAGAGACAGATAGTAAGCAAACTTGAATAATAGACGTCCAGCAACAAGATAGTTTAATAGTTAATAAACTAGAAACCATAAAGCAAATGACCTAATTAAGCAACAAGAGTTTGTAAGGAAAAAGTTGGCTGGCCGACTGCTAAAAGAATTCAGAAAAATTAAGATCTTTAAAAGATTGAACCTGTGATCAAGGATATTCCAGTTTTTGAGTAAAAAAGAAATACAAGAGTTCTCGTCATGGCTCAGCAGTAACAAACCTGACTAGTACCCATAGGGATGCAGCTTCGATCCCTGGCCTCTCTCAGTGGGATAAAGGATCCGGCACTGCCGTGAGCTGTGGTGTAGGTCACAGACATGGCTTGGATCCTGCATTGCTGTAGCTGTGGTGTAGGCCAGCAGCTACAGCTGCCCTGGGAACTTCCATATGCTGAGGGTACAGACCTAAAAAGCAAAAAAAAATAAAAAACAAAAAACGAACAAACAAAAAACATAATTACATGAGTAACAGAACTAGAATGTGAGATTCTTTTTTTTTTTTTTTTTTTTTATTTTCCCACTGTACAGCAAGGGGGTCAGGTCATCCTTAGATGTATACATTGCAGTTACAGTTTTTTCCCCCACCCTTTCTTCTGTTGCGACATGAGTATCTAGACATAGTTCTCAATGCTATTCAGCAGGATCTCCTTATAAATCTATTCTAGGTTGTGTCTGATAAGCCCAAGCTCCCGATCCCTCCCACTCCCTCCCCCTCCCATCAGGCAACCACAAGTCTCTTCTCCAAGTCCATGATTTTCTTTTCTGAGGAGATGTTCATTTGTGCTGGATATTAGATTCCAGTTATAAGTGATATCATATGGTATTTGTCTTTGTCTTTCTGGCTCATTTCCCTCAGGATGAGATTCTCTAGTTCCATCCATGTTGCTGCAAATGGCATTATGTCATCCTTTTTTATGGCTGAGTAGTATTCCATTGTGTATATATACCACCTCTTCCTAATCCAATCGTCTGCCGATGGACATTTGGGTTGTTTCCATGTCCTGGCTATTGTGAATAGGGCTGCAATGAACATGCGGGTGCATGTGTCTCTTTTAAGTAGAGCTTTGTCCGGATAGATGCCCAAGAGTGGGATTGCAGGGTCATATGGAAGTTCTATGTATAGATTTCTAAGGTATCTCCAAACTGTTCTCCATAGTGGCTGTACCAGTTGACATTCCCACCAGCAGTGCAGGAGGGTTCCCTTTTCTCCACAGCCCCTCCAGCACTTGTTATTTGTGGATTTATTAATGATGGCCATTCTGACTGGTGTGAAGTGGTATCTCATGGTAGTTTTGATTTGCATTTCTCTTATAATCAGCGATATTGAGCATTTTTTCATATGTTTGTTGGCCATCTGTATATCTTCCTTGGAGAAATGTCTATTCAGGTCTTTTGCCCATTTTTCCATTGATTGATTGGCTTTTTTGCTGTTGAGTTGTATAAGTTGCTTGTATATTCTAGAGATTAAGCCCTTGTCAGTTGCATCATTTGAAACTATTTTCTCCCATTCTGTAAATTGTCTTTTTGTTTTCTTTTTGGTTTCCTTTGCTGTGCAAAAGCTTTTCAGTTTGATGAGGTCCCATGGGTTTATTTTTGCTCTAATTTCTATTGCTTTGGGAGACTGACCTGAGAAAATATTCATGATGTTGATGTCAGAGAGTGTTTTGCCTATGTTTTCTTCTAGGAGTTTGATGGTGTCCTGTCGTATATTTAAGTCTTTCAGCCATTTGGAGTTTATTTTTGTGCATGGTGTGAGGGTGTGTTCTAGTTTCATTGCTTTGCATACAGCTGTCCAGGTTTCCCAGCAATGCTTGCTGAATAGACTTTCCTTTTCCCATTTGATGTTCCTGCCTCCCTTGTCAAAGATTAATTGACCATAGGTGTCAGGGTTTATTTCCGGATTCTCTATTCTGTTCCATTGGTCTGTCTGTCTGTTTTGGTACCAGTACCACACTGTTTTGATGACTGTGGCTTTGTAGTATTTCTTGAAGTCTGGGAGAGTTATGCCTCCTGCTTGGTTTTTGTTTCTCAGGATTGCTTTGGCGATTCTGGGTCTTTTGTGGTTCCATATAAACGTTTGGATTGTTTGTTCTAGTTCTGTGAACAATGTCATGGGTAATTTGATGGCGATTGCATTGAATCTGTAGATTGCTTTGGGTAGGATGGCCATTTTCACAATATTGATTTTTCCAATCCAGGAACATGGAATATCTTTCCATTTCTTTACATCTTCTTTGATTTCTTTGATTAAAGTTTTATAGTTCTCGGCATATAGGTCCTTTACCTCTTTGGTCAGGTGTATTCCGAGGTATTTGATTTTGTGAGGTACAATTTTAAAAGGTATCATTTTTTTGTATTCCTTTTCTAATGTTTCATTGCTGGTATACAGAAATGCAACTGACTTCTGAATGTTAATCTTATATCCTGCCACTTTGCTGAATTTATTAATCAGTTCAAGGAGTTTTGGGGTTGAGTCCTTAGGGTTTTCTAGGTATAGTATCATATCATCTGCATACAGTGACAGTTTGATCTCTTCTCTTCCTATATGGATGCCTTTTATTTCTTTTGTTTGTCTAACTGCTGTGGCTAAGACTTCCAAAACGATGTTGAAGAGCAGTGGTGAGAGTGGGCATCCCTGTCTTGTTCCAGATTTGAGTGAGAAGGCTTTCAGTTTTTCCCCATTGAGGATTATATTTGCTGTGGGTTTATCATAAATGGCTTTGATTATATTCAGGAATGTTCCCTCTATACCCACTTTGGCGAGGGTCTTGATCATGAATGGATGTTGGACTTTGTCAAATGCTTTTTCTGCGTCTATTGAGATGATCATATGATTTTTGACCTTTTTTTTGTTAATGTGGTGTATGATGCTGATTGATTTGCGTATGTTGAACCATCCTTGTGAACCTGGGATGAACCCAACCTGGTCATAGTGTATAATTTTTTTGATATGTTGTTGGATTCGGTTGGCTAAGATTTTGTTGAGAATTTTTGCATCTATATTCATCAATGATATTGGCCGATAGTTTTCTTTTTTGGTGGTATCTCTGTCTGGTTTTGGAATGAGGGTGATGGTGGCCTCATAGAATGTCTTTGGGAGTATTCCTTCTTCTTCAACCTTTTGAAAGAGTTTAAGGAGGATGGGCACCAATTCCTTCTTTATATGTTTGATAGAATTCACCTGTGAAGCCATCTGGTCCTGGACGTTTATTTGTAGGGAGTGATTTTATGACCTCTTCAATTTCATTTCTAGTGATCGGTCTGTTCAGTTGGTCTGTTTCTGCTTGATTCAGTTTTGGCAAGCTGTAAGATTCTAGAAAATTGTCCATTTCTTCCAGATTGTCAAACTTGTTACCATACAGTTGTTCATAGTATTCTCTTATGGTTTTTTGTATTTCTGCTTTATCCGTTGTGATTTCTCCTTTTTCATTTATAATTTTGGTGATTTGGGTTCTTTCTCTCCTCTTTTTAGTGAGTCTGGCCAGGGGTTTGTCAATTTTGTTCACCTTTTCAAAGAACCAGCTCTTGGTTTTATTAATTTTCTCTATTGTTTTTTGAGTCTCTATTTTATTGATTTCTTCTTTGATCTTTATAATTTCCTTCCTTCTGCTGACTTTAGGACTTTTTTGTTCTTCTTTTTCTAATTCGTTTAGGTGGAGGGTTAAGTTGTCAATTTGGGATCTTTCTTCTTTTTTGAGAAAGGCCTGGATTGCTATAAATTTCCCTCTGAGCACTGCTTTCGCTGCATCCCATAGATTTTGAGAGGTTGTGTCTTCATTATCATTTGTTTCAAGGTAGTTTTTAATTTCCTTCTTGATTTCCTCATTGACCCATTGGTTTTTTAGTAGCATGTTGTTTAGTCTCCATGGAGTAGGTTTTTTCTCTTTGCTTTTCCCATGGTTGATTTCTAATTTCATGGCATTGTGGTCAGAGAAGATACTTGAGATAATTTCTACGCTCCTAAATTTATTGAGATTCGCTTTGTGTCCCAATATGTGGTCGATTCTTGAGAATGTTCCATGAGCATTTGAAAAGAATGTGTATTCTGCTTTTTTTGGATGTAGTGTCCTGAAGATATCAATTAAGTCTAACTTTTCTATTGTTTCCTTTAGGATCTCTGTTGCTTTATTGGTTTTCTGTCTAGAGGATCTGTCCATTGATGTGAGGGGGGTATTTAGGTCTCCTACTATGATTGTATTCTCATCAATATCTCCCTTTATGTCTGTTAATATTTGTTGTGTGTATCTGGGTGCTCCTGTATTTGGGGCATATATGTTGACAATAGTAACATCCTCTCCTTGGATGGATCCCTTAATCATTAAATAGTGTCCTTCTTTGTCTTTCTTTATGCCTTTTGTTTTAAAGTCTATTTTGTCTGATATGAGCGTTGCGACTCCTGCTTTTCTGTCATGTCTATTGGCGTGAAATATTTTTCCCCACCCTTTCACTTTCAATCTATATATATCTTTTGTCCTAAGGTGAGTTTCTTGTAGGCAGCATATTGAAGGTTTTTGCCTTTTTATCCACTCAGCCACTCTGTGTCTTTTGATTGGGGCATTCAGTCCATTGACATTTAAAGTGATAATTGATAGATGATTATTTATGGCCATTTGAACCTCGTGTTCCAGTTGATTCTATGGTTCTCCATTTTTTTTGTTTTTCTTTTTGGTTGGATGGTCTCCTGTTATTATCTGCTTGAGTGTATTTTTTTTTCATTTTTTGCAAATGCAATATTTGGTTTTGGCTTGTGATTGCCCTGTTTTTTAAGTATGCTAACCCCTTCCCATAAATGTGTGTTTTAGCCTGATGGTCCTGTAAGTTCAAACACTTCATTACTATATTAAAATTAAGAAGAGAGACATACATATAAACAAAAAGGGTTATTTACCTCCTGACATCCCTTGCCCACATTTTATGGTTTTGATGACTCTTTTTTATTTTTTTCTTTTTAATTTTATTTTGTTTGAAGCATGTTCATGGTTAAATCTGTATGCTGGCTTATTTGAGTGACTTCTCTCTGATTGCAGTTTCCTCAGTCCTAGTTCTTCCTCTTGTTCTTCTTCTTTTTTTTTTTTTTTCTTTTCTTTTTTCTTCCCTTTCCTTCCTTTCTTTTTGGTTTAGAGAAGCCCTTTCAATATTTTCTTTAACCTGGGTTTTGTGTTGCTGTATTCTTTAAGTTTTTATTTGTTGGGAAAAATTTTTATTTCCCCTTCTATTTTAAATGATATTCTTGCTGGATAGAGTATTCTAGGTTGCATATTTTTTCCTTTTAGCACTTTAAATATCTCTTGCCATTCCCTCCTGGCCTGTAGTGTTTCTGTAGAGAAATCAGCTGATATTCTTATGGGGGTTCCCTTGTAGGTAACATTCTGTTTTTCTCTTGCTGCTTTTAGGATCCTCTCTTTATCACTAACTTTTGCCATTTTTATTATGATGTGTCTTGGTGTGGGTCTGTTTGGGTTCAGTTTGTTTGGGGTCCTCTGTGCTTCTTGTATCTTGAATCCAGTATCCTTTAGATTTGGGAAGTTTCCAGCAATAATTTCTTCAAATATATTTTCCATTCCCTTATCTTTTTCTACTCCTTCTGGAATTCCTATTATGCGTAGATTGGCCCGCTTTATATTATCCCATAGGTCTCTTATATTGCTTTCCAGTTTTTTGATTCGGTTTTCTGTCTGTTGACCAGATTGAGTGATTTCCATTATTCTATCTTCCATATCACTGATTCGTTCTTCTGCATTATTCATTCTGGTTTTTACTGCCCCTAGTTCAGTTTGCATCTCTGCAAATGAATGTTCTAGTTTTTCTTGGCTCCTCCTTATATTTTCTAGTTCCTTTCTGAGGGTATCTGCATTACTGTTCATATCTTCTCTTAATTCCTTCAGTATTTTCACTATTTCTCTTTTGAACTCCAGGTCTGTCAGACTGCCGAGATCTGTTTCATTGTTGACTGTTTTAGGTGAGTTCTCCTGTTGGTTTGACTGGGAGTGGTTTCTCAGCTTCTTCATCTTGCTTGTTGTTTTCTTTCTCCTGAGGGAGTTGTACTCTCCGTGATCGGGCAGTGTTTGCCTTGTCACTGCCGTGGAATATTTCCTGAGGGCTGGCGTTGTTGGTCAATCTTTTTTGAGGCAGTGTGGCTTTTCTGGAGTGTTGATGGGGCTAACAGTGTTTCTTTGAAGCAAAGGAGGACTTCCTGAGGGCAGACAGGACTGAGAGGTCCACACCGCGATGGTAGCAGATTTCACTTGGCCATGCAGAGCTTGCTCTGGTGTTTTTAGGCTGTGGGGTTCTTGCAGGGGGTTGGCGGTGTTGGGCAGCTGCTTTTTAGGGGTGCATCACCCCCTGGGGGCTGGAGCAGCTATCTGGGGCACTGAGAACCTGAGAGGCTCTTCCCTAGGGCAGCCCAACTCAGAAGGACAGCCTGAGAATGTAGGCGGATCTTTTCACAGTCTGGCTGAGCTTGTTGCAGCTTTTCTGGGCTGCAGGGGGTCCTGCCTGGAGCTGGCAGTCCTATGCAGCTGGTCCACTAGAGCATCCCCTGGGGGCTTGGGCGGGTAGCAGGGCCGTTGGAAACCGAAGAGGCTCCTCCCCGGGGCAACCCGACTCAGAAAAACCGTCCGAGAATTAGGCCGATCCATTCACAGCCTGGCTAAGCTTGTTCTAGCTTTTCTAGGCTGCAGGCCTTTTCTCGGGGGCTGGTGCTGTTTGGTGCTGCTCTGTGGAAGTGTAGCCCCTCCAAAGGGCAAGCAGGCCTGTGCAGGGACAGCCCCTGCGGTGGTAGGCTTCAGGCAATTGTTGAGGCCAGCCCTCCTGGATGGCAGGCAGCCCCAGGTCCGTGAGAGCATAGGGCGTGGCGGGGGTGGGGGGAGGGGATGCACTGGGAAGCAGAGTTTTCAGCTAGCTAGCGGGCCTGTAAGCTTGCTGTGGCGTGGGGGGTATTCTGTGGGGACCCACCCCTTCTTCTCTCCCCTCCCCAGCATGGGCACAGACCAGGCTCTTCTCCCAGGTTCCCTCTGATGTGGCTTTCCCCTTCCCCACTCCTGGAGTATTGCTCCCTTCCTCTGGGACAGCTTTGTTTTCTAGTCTCCCAGGCAGTCTCTGCCTGGTTTCTAGACTGGTTTTCTGCCCAGTTTCTCAACTGGTTTCTAGACCTCCCAAGCAGTTTCCGCTCTGCCCCGCCCCCCTAGCCCGGGGACTAATCTCTGGAGCCGAGGTCTCGGTGCCCAGCCCCCCTCCCAGGCGTCCCCCGGCCCTTTCTCAGGGATTAACCTTCGGCGGCGAGGTCTCAGTGCCCAGCCCCCATCCAGGCATCCCCCGGCCCCCTCTCGGGGACTAACCTTCGGCGGCGAGGTCTCGGTGCCCAGCCCCCCTCCCAGGCGTCCCCCGGCCCTTTCTCAGGGATTAACCTTCGGAGGCGAGGTCTCGGTGTTCAGCCCCCACCCAGGCGTCCCCGGCCCCCTCTCGGGGACTAACCTTCAGAGGCGAGGTCTCGGTGCCCAGCCCCCACCCAGGCGTCTCAATTTTTGGTGACTCTGCCCGTAGTTCAGATGGTCCGTTGGGTTCTTGATCGGCTTTTCCGTACTCCAACTTACTGCTACACTCTTCTCTGCATCTGGAGATTCCTCCGGTTCGTTTGATCTTTCCCCCGGTAGGTGACTTTCCAGGGTGCGGGATCCCTTTCTCCTCCGCAGTTCCCTTTCGGGAGCCCACGTCTCGCTCGGATTCGCCTTCTCTCACTCTCCTCTTTTCTCCTGTTTTGCCCAATAATGTCACGAATTTCTTGCCGTTATTGGAGTTTAGGTTCCTCTGCCAGCGATTGGTTGCTGTTCTGTGTGAGTCATTTATTCTGTAGATGTGCTTTTTTTGTTGTGTTTGTGGGAGAGGGCGAGCGTGTCTTCCTACTCCTCCGCCATCTTGTCCTCTCCCCGAATGTGAGATTCTAATGAAAAGATTTTGCTCACAAAGGGATGGAGCCTCTGGCCAAACACGGAGGGAAGAAGTCCTACAATCTACATGAGACTATATTTCTGCGACAAAGGTGAAATTATATGAGTGATCTTCTAAGTATCTGCTCCTGCCCTTTCTGTTCCCCAGGAGAGCTCATGTAGACCAGGAAGTTTTTCTATCTATAACATCGGTTCTCCTGTTATCTATGGGGGTAACGTTCTAAGACCCCCAGCAGATGCCTGAAAGCACAAATAGGACTGAACCCTGTGTATATACTATGGTTTTTCCTATGCATACCCACCTGTAATAAAGTTTAATTTTAAATTAGGCACAGTAAGAGGAGTTCCTGTTGTGGCTCATTGGAAACGAATCTGACTGACGTCCATGAGGGTGCAGGTTCCATCCCTGGCCTCGCTCAGTGGGTGAAGGATCCGGCGTTGCCATGAGCTGTGGTGTAGATCGCAGATGTGGCTCAGATCCCGTGTTGCTGTGGCTGTGGTGAAGGCCGGCGGCTACGCTACAGCTCAGATTTGACCTCTTGCTTCGGAACCTCCATATACTGCAGGTGCAGCCCTAAAAAGATTTTTTTTAAAAAAAACTTATAATAAATAAATTACATGCAGCAAGAGATTAAAAACAATAGTAATAGAATTATAACAAGATACTGTAATAGGAGTTATATGGAGATGATTGCCCTCAAAATATCTTACCGTGCATATCTAGTGCCTCTTCCATCTTAACAAAGCACTTGTCACACACTGTCCATAACTTTTGCAGTGTGAGGTGCAATAGCAAAACTAGCATGGTATTTTTTCCTTCTTCCCAATTTCATGGGTAGAAAATTCATTCTTACTGAATCTTACTAACCTCAACATAAATGATTTTTTTTTCTTTCCTTAATCAAGTCGAGACCTTTTCACTTTAAGGAGGAAGTTCCCCTGTGGCAGAGCAAGTTAAAGAGCCAGCACAGGTTCAACCCCTGGCCCGGAAACTTGCACATGCTGAGGGCATGAACAACAACAAAAAGGCTCCTTTTTGTCTGAATTGCCAACATCATTATGATTGCAATTTGGGGCTGTTGTTAAGTAAAATAAAGGTTACTGGTACAGCAGAAATTGACAGAACATTGTAAATCAACTGTAATAGAAAAAAGTAAAAATCTTACAAAAAAAAAAAAAAAAAGGTTACCAGAATGCAAGCCCTGCACACCTGAGCAGTTGATCTGATAACCAAATCAGCAACTAAGTAGTAATGAGCAGGACAAAGGGATAATTCACATCTTGAAAGGGACGAAGCAGGCAGTGTGAGCTCGTCACACTACTCAGAGCGACAAACGCTCTAAAGCTTGAATTGTTTGTGTCTGGAATTTTCCATTTAATATTTTGGGGCTCTGGCAACCTTGAGGAACTAAAACAGCAGAAAGAGAAACCCTGGATAAGGGAGTACTGCTACATGCTGACATTTCTGTTAAACCTCTCTAAAAGAATGTATATATACATGTATCATTTTGCTGTAGAGCAGAAATTACCACAATACTGTAAACCAACTATGATTTAATTTTAAACATTTTTTTAATCTATTCTTGGGACAAAAAAAGAACAAATCGCTTTGTCATGTGGTATTTCAAATAACTTTGCAGTCACTTTTACACATCAAAAGAAACCAATACAAAACAAAAAGACAACCCACAGAATGGGAGAAAAATCTTTGCAAACAATGCAACCAACAAGGGATTAATCTCCAAAATACAAATATCTCATGCAGCTTTACATCAAGAAAATAAACAATCCAATCAAAAAATTGGCAGAAGATCTAAATAGATATTTCTCCAAAGACAGATAGATGGCCAAAAAGCACAAGAAAAGATGCTCAACATCACTAATTATTAGAGAAATGCAAAATGACACTACACCGAGGTATTGCCTCACATTAGTCAGAATGCCCATCATCAAAAAGTCTACAAAAAATAAACGCCGAGAAGCCTTTGAGAAAATGGAACCCTCCAACACTGTTGGTGGGTATGTAAACTGGTACAACCACCATGAAAAACAGTATGGAAGTTCCTTAAAAAAATCAACACAGAACTACAATATGATCTAGCAATCCCACTCCTGGGCATATATCCAGAGAAAAACCATAATTTGAAAAGATACATGCACCCTAATGTTCACTGTAGGACTATTTACGAGAGCCAAGACATGGAAGTAACCTAAATGTCCATCAACAGACAAATGGATAAAGATGTGGCACATACAGACAATGGAATATTACTAAGCCATAAAGTAGAATTAAATAATGCCACTTGCAGCAACATGGATGCAACTAGAGATTATCATACTAACTGAAGTCAGAAAAAGACAAATACCATACGATATCACTTCTAAGTGGAATTGTAAAAATGATACAAATGAAGTTACTTACAAAATAGAAACAGACTCACAAACTTTGAAAACAAACGTATGGTTACTAAAGAGGAAGTGGGGAAGGGATGGACTGGGGGTTTGGAAATGGTAAAGGCACACATTTGCATATGGAATGGATGATCAACACGGACCTCCTGTATAGCTCAGGGAAATCTACTCAATGTTCTTTGATAACATATATGGGAAACAGGTGTATACGTGTGGCTGAATCACTTCACTGTACAGCATAAATTAACACATAGTACATCAATAAAATTAATTGTTCAAATAAATTTACTAACTATATCATCAAAAACATTGCTGGAGTTCCCGTCATGGCTCAGCAGAAATGAATCTGACCAGCATCCATGAGGATAGGCTAGATCCCTGGCCTTGCTCAGTGGGTTAAGGATCCAGCACTGTATACCAGGAGCTGTGAGCTGTGGTGTAAGTCACAGACGTAGCTTGAATCTGGTGTTGACCCTGAGCCTGGGAATCACCATATGCCATGGGTGTACCCCCAAAAAAAAGACTTAAAAAATTGCTCATTAAAAACACAAAGAAAAACCAAAAAACACTTTGCAAAGATAAAAGTAAATATAAAATGCATTTATTGTAAGACAAATGTTAGGTGTTCTCTACCTCCCAAGCTCCAGGACCAAAGGACACACGCAAGACAAACACCTGAAGGAATAGAAGGTTAATCTGCAGTGAGATTTAAAAAAGACTTGATGATGCTGGACTCAGGAAATACTGGAGAGAAAAGAGATTTCTGACTGCATCTACCAGCCAAAATCCTTTGAGAAAAGGACCCTGAGAGACTGCCTTTTTTTCAGCCTCAGGTCACAGCCCCCTTCAAAAGGCCAAAGTCTGCCCACAGGTTGGTTTTTCACTCAGTCCTCTTTGATAAGGTGAATTAACAAAACTTAAACTTGGCATTTCCCCCCCACCCCAGCATTTTATCATGAACTATTTCAAACACACAGAAAATCAAAAGCATTGTACATTAAACACCCATTTTACCTATCAGCACCTTATATTTTGATGCATCAAGTACATTGTAGATTATCAGTATATTTCATTCATAGATTCTTCTACTTATATAACATTAACTATATTTCAATATCTGTTTGCTTTAGTTTGGTAAAATTTACATAATGTAATGCAAATCTTAAGTGTAGCTTAATTTTTTAAGCCTTCAACAAAAGCATCTGGCTGTGTGACACAAACCTCTGTCCATCACTCCAGAAAATGCCTTCCTATGCTTTCCTAGTCAATTCCCAAGCTCCAGAAGCAAACACTATTCTGTTTGTTTGTTTTTTTTTTTTCTCCTAGATCAATTCTTCCTATTCCTGACATTCATATGAATGGAGTCGCACAGGATATATGCTTTTGGTCTGGCCTATTTCATTCAGCTTAACTTATTTGAGATCCATCCATGTTGCTGCATGTATCAGTGGTTTGCTCTTTTTGATTACTGAGTAGTATTCCATTATATGACTCTATCATAGTTTGTTCATTCATTTTCCTATTGATGAACATGTGGGCTTTTTTTATTGGGGATGATTTGAATCTGGTATTGAAGGGTCTAGAGAGGTGATGACTGACAATCAGGCAGAAGGCAGCAACAGAGACATCAATGCTTTATTGGACAGAGGGATATTACACATCTGAAGAAAAGTCCTGGAGGGACCCCTCACTGTGTGATGCGCATGGGAAAAAGGACATAGCAGCAGTCCTTCACTACCCAGGGGAGAAGGAGGCCACCATCTATAGGGGGAACTGACGTCAGGGGACCTCATCAGTTACCAGGGACTAATTAAGCCCTGTACTTAAGAAGACTGGATAGTCATGTGAGTGAAACAGGGACTGGCCGAGCAGAGGATGTACGGAGAGCAAGACAGCAGCCATCTTGACAGGCCTGACCACACATCAGATTCCAAAAGCCAGGACAAAGCTTACCAAGGAAGGGTAGGTGTTATAGGCCCCACCTCCAACAAGTGCCAAGGGCCTGCTCCACCTTCACTGTGCTTCTCATATTCTTTTTCATAAGCTTATCTAGTTCAGGTCTTTATTTTCTCTCACTTGGACGTTGGAGGAATCTAAACTGGCGGTTTTGCCATATCTCATCTCCTTCCCCACCAATCTACCATAAACACAGCCACCAAGACAAGTTCTCTGAACTGCCACTCTGATTATGTTGCTGTCTCACCACTTTAATGGTCACCCAGCCAAGACCAAAGAGCACCAGCCTTTAAGGTCCTCCACAGAAGACACTGATCAACTTTTCCAGACTTATCTCTACTGCCACTCCCCACACGTTATACACAGGCCACACTCGGCTCCTCACAAATGCCCAAAGAGACCCAAGCTTTGCCCCACACACGCTCTTCCTATGCAGCTCTCTCTGCCCAAAATTTCTCCTTCCCCATATCCTCCAGTCTAAACCATGTCTGTTCCCCAGAGCCTTGCCCAAGCCCAAATGTTACCTCTTTCATGAAGCCCTCCTTCTCACCCTCTTCTGATCACCAGTATCTTCTCTGTTACAGCCTTCAAACACTATTTGCCTCACAGCTGTTTGTTATTCACATCTCTGCCCTGCCTTTATCAATTAGGGATGTTTTCAGCTGCAAGTACCAGAAAACCCAATTGTCAGTGACTTTTAAAAAAATGGGATTTACTTACTCAAAACAATTTGTTTTTTCACTCAAGGTTGCAAGTGGCTACTACTGCTTCTGAAATCATAAGCACATTCAAGCAAGAAGAAGAGAGAAAAGGAGCGATGTCAGGCACACATTTCCCTTTCACCAGGAAAGCAAAATTTGTCCCCAACTCGCCTGACATGAGTCTAATTCCAATTAGTGCACATCAGAATTTAGGATCATGGAGTTGCCGTCGTGGCGCAGTGGTTAACAAATCCGACTAGGAATCATGAGGTTGTGGGTTCGGTCCCTGCCCTTGCTCAGTGGGTTAAGGATCCGGCATTGCTGTGGCTCTGGCGTAGGCCGGTGGCTACAGCTCCGATTCAACTCCTAGCCTGGGAACCTCCATATGCCGCGGGAGCAGCCCAAGAAATAGCAACAACAACAACAACAAAAATTAAAAAAAAAAAATTTAGGATCACTGGTTTAAAACTAATCATGGAGTTCCCATCGTGGCTCAGTGGTTAACGAACCTGACTAGTATTCATGAAGACACGGGTTCCATCCCTGGCCTCGCTCAGTGGGTTAAGGATCTGGTGTTGCCATGAGCTATGGTGTAGGCTGCAGATGCAGCTCGGATCCCATGTTGCTGTGGCTGTGGTGTAGGCCAGTGGCTACAGCTCTGATTTGACCCCTAGCCTGGGAACCTCCATATGCTGCAGCATGGCCCTAAAAAGACAAAAGACAAAAAATAGTAATAAATAAAACTAATCTTGATCTATCCCCTGGGGCTAGTATAGTGCCCCCATAGCAACAAAATCAGAGGTATCTTGGCAACTAAGAAAGGAGGGTAGACATGAAACTACAATTAATAATGTGTTTACATGAACACGGCCTGATTGGCAGCTGTTTCAAGACAATAAATATATTTTATTTACCTTTGTTTGCCCTCAAGATGTCTAGCATCTCAAAACTATTGATTTATCAATTGATGGATTGATCAATTGATAGATGAATGGATGAGAAGAGTACCAAGCACTGGGGAGGACCATGCCTGAGAAGGACTCCGACTCTGTGGAGGACAGAAAGATCATCACAAAGCCAGCCACCATGAACAGAACTCCAGACACTTCTGCCCACAGCATCTTGGTATCAGAGTTGCCAAGGAAAACACAATATAGTCAAGCACTGGCTGGAACAACACTTTACTCACTTAGAGGAGAAAGAGAGCAAGAGCAGCTCCAATAGCGTACATGGTCCCCCATGGCTATCGGGTCCCCCAGCAGCCAACACAGGGCAAATGGACTATACACATGCCTCTTGTGCAGTCCTAGAAGACCCCCGACCTGTCCTCCATGGAGTGTGAAATACTGGAAGACAGGGGCATGCTTGAGGTCATTAATGCACATGCCTGAGCAGAACAAAAGAGCCTACAATGACCCTGAAATAAAGAAAGATCCCACATAAGTTGATAAACTGAACACAGGCTGTGAGGGCTCTTCATCTCTTGGTAAGAAAGGGTTCAAGGCCCAAGGCCCATCCTTATGTGCCTAAGGAGGGGTCAAAATACGTACCTTACAGCTGTTTGGGTTGAAAGGCACACATGAGACTGCTTTTCCCAACATGGAGATAGATAGATAGATGAATAGATAGATAGATAGATGGATAGCTAGCTAGCTAGATAGATAGATAATACAGATAACAAAATAAGTTAGTTTTGGGTTTTTTTTGTCTTTTTAGGGCCGCACCCGCGGCATATGGAGGTTCCCAGGCTAGGGGTCGAAATGGAGCTACAGCTGCCAGCCTACACCACAGTCACAGCAATGCCAGATCCAAGCCATGTCTGTGACCTACACCACAGCTCACGGCAACGCCGGATCCGGGACCCACTGAGCAAGGTCAGGGATCAAATCCACAACCTCATGGTTCCTAGTCGGATTCCTTCCTGCTGCACCATCATGGGAACTCCAGATACCAAAATAAGTTAAACAGAATTTTGTATGTCATCTTTGAAACCTCAGAACCTGTATAACATTGATTCTTTAGGAAAGCGGGCCTAAACTTTTAAACAATCAATTTGCAAATGAGCTATTTTCAAAAAAATATCGTAAGTAGAAGGCAACACTCATTTCTTTTTAATGAAATGTCTCTTAGTTGGTTTTATTCTTTGAGAACTGAGTAACTGATTTCTTTCTTATCCACTGTGTCGGGTGGCTGTGTGTGAAACCTTGGTAAGCAAAACCTCTAGAGAGGAACTAATCAGCTTCCCATGGCCCCCAGGCACCCTGCATCTACTTTCCTCCCTGGTTACCAGCAACTCCACTCACAACAGCTGATAAAAAATTGACCATGAAGGCTCAAAGCATCCCAATACAGTGCTTAGTGTATGGAGGGAATCCTGCAATCTAGAATTGAAATGTCATATTTAATTTTTGTCATATGTTCAATCTCATGTAAATAAATTCTATGTGGTATCCACATTTGGGGCATTTCATTATATTAGCCACATTGCTATAAAGCACATTCCCAATCAACAGATTAAAACAGCCTGTGGGAGTTCCCCAGTTGCCGGCGGTGGTTAGGCATTCTATGTTGTCGCTGCTATGGCTCGGATTCAACCCCTGGCCTGGGAACTTATGCATGCTGTGGGATCAGCCAAAAATAAAAATAGAAAATAAAATGAAATAAAATAAAAACCTGTGCACTTTCCCTGCAGTACACTAAATGTGGTTACTAGTCAGATTAGTTTCCGCTGAGCCACGTCGGGAACTCCCTGCAGGACACTAAATGTGAAAGCAATGCTGTTTGCTCTGTGTTGATTAAGAATTCACTACCTTAGGGAGTTCCTGTCGTGGCTCAGTGGTTAACGAATCCGACTAGGAACCACGAGGCTGCGGGTTTGATCCCTGGCCTTTCTCAGTGGGTTAAGGATCCCACGTTGCCGTGAGCTGTGGTGTAGGTTGCAGACGCGGCTTGGATCCTGCGTCGCTGTGGCTCCAGCATTGGCCAGAGGTTACAGCTCCAATTAGACCCCTAGCCTGGGAACCTCCATATGCTGCAGGAGTGGCCCAAGAAATGGCAAAAAAAGACCAAAAAAAAAAAAAAGAATTCACTACCTTAGCAGATAAACCCCTAATCTTAATAATGACTTAACACAATGAAGGTTTATTTCTTGCTCGGACGAAGTCCAGTGCAGGTGTTTCTGATCAGCAGGTAGCTCTCCAGGTGGTGATTCAGGGATCCAGGTTCACTCCATCTATCTTCTAACTTCAACTAGGGATTTTCAAGATTTTTGACAAAAAGGAAAGAGCATGGAGGATCCCATGTGGGAGGCCTACTGGGGAAAGCGGGCTAGGAATTGACACACAGGGCTTTCTCCTACATTTCACTGGCCAAAACTTTGTCTAGCTGTGAACCAGGAGAAAAAGAAAACAGATTTGGTAAACAGCTAGCCAGAAAGGGAAAGAGAAAGATACCAGGAATAGAAGACTATAACTTGACTTTTGCTTCCCAATTTTTCTATTTTTGAATATTTGTTCTGGGATAAAGAGGTTTGGGGTGAATGGTCTGGATATGCATTTTACTTCTAGTAAGAGTCCTTGAAGTTTGAAACTAGAAGACTAGAAGGAGTTAATGAGAATTATTCTTTAGAAATATAAACAGAGTTCAAGTCTTCTTCGGAAAGAACCCCATATTTTAGGAAAGTGACACATTCAGGGGCAGAGACTAGATCTATCTTGTAAAGAATGAAAAGAGTCATACCATATTTTGTACATGGAAATAATTTTGTCATTCAGTCTTTTTTGCAGTTTTTGTGTATGTGTTCTGTTTTTGTTTTCGTTTTGGCCACACCTGTGGCACATGGAATTTCCCAGGCCAGGGATCAACCTGTATCACAAGAGCAACTCAAGCCATTGTAGTGACAACACTGGATCCCCAACTTACTGCACCAGAAGAGGACTCCCAAGAGCCTTTTTTTTTTTTTTTTTTTTAAATTACACATTGGGCTTGGATATTAGCTCCATATTACCTATCTTCTCATTGCCTGTGTTATGATACTTGGTAAAATGTTCTTCTGTTGTGGGATATATATATATATATATATATTTTTTTTTTTTTGTATTTTTGCTATTTCCCTGAGCCGCTCTCGCGGCATATGGAGGTTCCCAGGCTACGGGTCTAAATGGAGCTGTAGCCACCGGCCTACGCCAGAGCCACAGCAACGCGGGATCCAAGCCACATCTGCAACCTACACCACAGCTCACGGCAATGCCGGATCGTTAACCCACTGAGCAAGGGCAGGGACCGAACCCGCAACCTCATGGTTCCTAGTTGGATTCGTTAACCACTGTGCCACGACGGAAACTCCTGTTGTGGGATATGTTCTTGTCTGGCTTTCCCATCTAGACCAGGAAGCCTGTCCTTCCCCAACAGGGCACTAGTAGCATAGAGACTTTCCCTCTGTGTCCTCAAAACTTGCTCCTGGAAGGTTTTTGTTTCAGGTTGTGAGTGGAAAGCAAGTCTGAACCCTTCAGCTCTCATTCAGTGAATGCTTCCTACGGGTCCTCTCACCCCCAGAGTTCTCCTATGTGCATCTCCAGGTAGCCTGACAACCCAAACTTTTTTCTTACTTCTCTCAGGCATCACTTTGTGGCATTTGAGTTGAAATTAAGAATACTGTCAGTTTGACTTCATACAAACTCAGAGGAGCAGGAAGCAGGTGCACCCAGATTGAATGGTTCTGAATTTCCATCTTGAAAACTCCAGCTATTACTCAGGTACATAAATGTGAGTGAACAGGTCTGAGTTTTCCATACAATCAGAAATATTTATTTATTTATTTTACTGAATATATTTTATATATTATTTATATATAAATGCATACAACATCTCACTCTTGCTTTTTATCAGTGCCTCTCGTATGTAGCTTCAAAAAGCATTCCTTTGGAAAATCAAAACTGAAAATATTCCAAGGGTTGGCCTTCAGCTCTGCAAACTTTTGATAATAATGTACTCAGTGTACATGCAGTTTGTCAAAAATGTGTTTCTTTTCATAGCCTGTGGCTTATGAGTGATTTCTGGGAAAGGTTGGTTATAAAATAAGCTCCTTTCAGTCGGTTTCAAAAGATGACTCCCAGGTAGGTAATCATCAAATAGAGATATATTTTCAGAGAAACAAAGGGGTGAGCAACTCCCTCTGGGCCTGCAAAGACACTGCCCAGAGTCATCAACCTGCCCATTCAGTGCCTGAAAAGCGGTGCTGAGCCCCCGCCAAGGAGCCATGGAGCCTACTGCCCCCATAGGCAGGTGCGTGGGGTGCGATCCGGGGAGCTTCATCATTTTGTATTTTAATTTTTCAACAGTAATTCTAAAGCCAGGGAAGAGGGCAGAAAAACAGCCAAGCTTCAACATGAGCCAGCCCTCAGATCCGTCCTTGAGTCATTCTGTTAAGTGGAGCTGGTAATTGTCTCGCTGGAGACCTGCAGAAACAGCTTGTGGGAAAGAACGATTTGTACCTGGAATATATTCATTAGGTTGTGTGTCAAAAGGCCACACGTGGATGGAAACCATGACCTTGGCATCCTATGTGCGCTGCAGCCTTGAGATGGCAAGGGCAAAAGCCCACAGGCCCAGGTGGCCACCTGCCTACCTCTCCCACCCACCTGCCTGGCAAGCCTATCAGCGGGTGGAGGTGGTGGGAGGGGGCGGCCAGAAACCCAGGGATTTAGGTCCAAAGAGAGCAGAGAAGGCGGAGGCGTTGCACAAGCAAGCACTCCCCTAAAGGCCTGTTTTTGGTTTCTCGGGACCCTCCGACTGGTCTAGCTTAAATTAAGAGGGGATTTGGTGCGCCTCACGGGCTGTTTCCTCCCACTCATACTCACAATTACAGCTCTTTCTATTGTCATTAAATACATTTAATGTGCACCATTTTTGTATGCCTTCTGCTGCACAAAGACAATATCCCCAGCCCTGAAGTAGTGGAAAGAGCACAGGACTCAGCGAGAGAAGACCTGGCTTTCAATCCCGGATCTACCTGGGAAAGTTCATTAAAAACCTTAGCTGTGGCCTAGCAGATTCAGCGTTGTCACTGCTACGGCGTGAGTTCGCGCCCTGGCCCAGGAACAACAAAAAAAAAAATTAAATAAATAATAACAAAATAATAATAATCAATAATAAATTAAATAAAAATGAAGACCTCCGTTGCAAGGAACAAATAAATCCTCATTGGAATCAGCTCATGTGACTGGATGGAACAGGGTATTGACTATAAAGATATACACACTGAAATAGCAAGGTGAAGGCCATGGGGAGGTGGGGAGGGGAGGTTCTGAAGGTTGTCAGTTATGGTTTTTTTCCTGCTGTATCTGATTTCCTATGTGTGCCCCTTGTAACTGTAGCCTACCATTTCCAAAGGCTTTTGTTTGGGACCCCACCACTAATGCCTCATTTTTCACTTTTTTGGGGGGGAGGTCTTTGTTATTTTTGATTAATGCGTAATTGATTTACAATGTTGTGCCAATTTCTGGTGTACAGCAAAGTGACCCAGTCATCCAAATAGAGCTCACAGTCTATTTGAGAAACCAACACGCAAGCAAGCAGTGATGATACATTCCTTTTCTTATATCATTTACTATCATCAAATCCCCAAGCAATAAAATGATCGTTTCAACTTTTAAAGTCAGGCCTTACAATAGCCCGCTAAAGGGAGTTCCTGTCATAGCTCAGTGGTAACAAACACAATTAGTATCCACGAGGATGTGGGTTTGATCCCACTCAGAGGGTTAAGGATCCAGCGTTGCTGGAGCTGTGGTGTAGCTCGAAGATGAGTCTTGGATCCTGTAGTGCTGTGGCTGTGGCGTAGGCCGGCAGCTGCAGCTCCAATTCTGTTCCTAGCCTGGGAACTTCCATATGCCATGGGTGTGACTCTAAAATGACCAAAAAAAAAAAAAAAAAAAAAACCCACAACAACAACAACAACAAAATCCAATAGCCCAGTAAGAATTGGCTGGTTTGGAACAAAGGCCCTCCACTGGTCTATCAACTGCCTTGAGCAGCCCATTTCCTTCCCTCTCTAAAGAGGTGTGGTGAGCCAGGAATTCTGAGGTTTGGCTTGCCCAAAACACTTAAGCAGGTTATTTAAACTCTCCCAGACCTGTTACTCAACTGTATTATGCTGGGAGCACTCAGCCAACAGAGTTATCACTCATGCACTCAAAAAGCATTTACTGAGCTTCCAGATAGAGCACTCTGGGGAGTTCCCATTGTGGTTCAGTGGTTAACGAAACCAACTAGGAACCATGAGGTTGTGGGTTCGATCCCTGGCCTTGCTCAGTGGGTTAAAGATCTGACATTGCTGTGGCTGTGGTATAGGCCAGAGGCTATAGCTCTGATTGGACCCCTAGCCTGGAAACCTCCATATGCCATGAGTGCAGCCCTAGAAAAGACAAAAAGACGGAAAGGAAAAAAAAAAAAAAAAAAAAGCACTTTGATTGAGTGCTTTCCAGGAACTGTGCTTAGCAATGAGGATACAGGAGTGATCAAAATTGATGTACATCTGCACTCACAGAGGTGACAATCCAGGATCAAACAAGGTCACAACTGTGAAAACACAAGGCCCACTCTCCCGCCTGCAGCCCCACTGCAGCCCCAGCATTAAGATTCCTTTCTTGGGAGTTCCCATCGTGGAGCAGTGGTTAACGAATCCGACTAGGAACCATGAGGTTGAGGGTTCGGTCCCTGCCCTTGCTCAGTGGGTTAACGATCCAGCGTTGCCGTGAGCTGTGGTGTAGGTTGCAGACGCGGCTTGGATCCCGCGTTGCTGTGGCTCTGGTGTAGGCTGGTGGCTACAGCTCCGATTCGACCCCTAGCCCGGGAACCTCCATATGCCGCAGGAGCAGCCCAAGAAATAGCAAAAAGACAAAAAAAAAAAAAAAAAAGATTCCTTTCTTCATTCACGCATCAAGGATTTCATACAGATTCAGTAGTGTACGTCACAGCAGCACTGGGAATCCGAAGGTAAATAAGACATGGCTTCTGATCTCAAAGAGCTCACAGTCTGAGAAACCAACACTCAAGCAAATAGTGACAGTGCCAAAGCTCAAGTCACAGGTGCTTTGTGATACAGAAAAGGAAACCTCAGCTTGGCTGAGGACTTCAAAGGAGGCTTCTTGGAGAAAGTGACACCTGAGTTGAGATTTAAATGACAGACGTTTGTTAGGTGTTTGAGCAGTGGAGTGGGAGTAGGGTGAGGAAGGACTACAGACATCCCAAGTAAAGAAAATAACACAGTGGTGGTAGAAATTTGGGGGAGCTCCAAAAATAGAAATCCTCTAGGATTGCTGGAACCCAAAGTTTAAGAAATACGTCCTGAGGAGTTCCCGCTATGGCACAGTGGGTTAAGGATCTGGCATTGCCACAGTTGTGGCATAGGTCTCAGCTGTGGCTCAAATTCTCTCCCTGGTCCAGGAACTTCCATATGTTGCAGGTGCGGCTGAAAAAAAAAATATATGGTCCAAAATGAAGCTAGAAAAGTAGTAAGGGCAAATAATCAAGTAGTATTTTAGATGCTTTGCTAAGTAATTTGAATTTGATCCCATGCCCTCCAGGGCTTCATGACAGAACTGAGAGCAGTGAATTAATTTCAGTCACTAATCTGAATCATCTCAGATTCCCTTTTCACAACAAGCATGCTGGGGGACAGAGCAAAACTGGCTTGGAGAGGGGCAAGGACAGAGGCAGAGATGTGGCGAAGACACGGACACAACAGTCTCAAGGAGAGGTTGATGAGGACCTGATCTGATGAGAGAGCAGCGCGTAGGAGAGGAGGTGAGCATCTCCAGAGATCGAAAGAAGGTAGAATTGTCGGAACTTGGTGATCATTTCGAAAGTAGAGAGAAGAAGAGACGAGACGATGTCGCCCAGGCTTCTAGCCTGAGAGTCTAGGGAGGAGAGATGCACTGAGTTCAGAAAGGAAGCAAGGCAGGAGGTGCCGCCTCCACTGGGACAGGGGGAGATGGAAGTGCTTCTGGAAGACACAGGGATGGGGGTGGCTCTGTGGCTGGATTTGCCAGGGTTGTTCAACATAGGAGTCTGCAAAGGACATCCAGATGTGGGGGCATCAAAAGGTGAAAGCATCTGAGGCTATGGGTCAAGAGAAGGTGCAGTGTGACAGCAAGAGTCCATGGCGGCCACCATGGCTGGACACCTGCAGGGGAGCCTCACTGTAACTGGAGGAAAACCCGATCTTCCCCAAGACTAGCTGCTCACTACCATCCTGCCACTCGGGAGTGTGCCCTAGAGAGAGACAGAGCTAATCATTATTCCCTGACAAAGACTAGTGGTGTTTGCCTTAAGTAAGAATTTGATCTGGACCAGGATAAGAATAACCTGTCGGGGAGCCGGGGGAGTGTGTGTGTGTGTGTGTGTGTCCTTCTGTGTGTCTGTCTCTCTGTTTATGTGGCATTAGAGGTAGATGGTAGGTGTTCTCTAAAGGCTCAGAACTGGGCTGTATTTTTGGGGCTTTTTTTTTTTTTTTGCTTTTTAGCACCTCACCTGGGGCATGTGGAGGTTCCCGGGCCAGGGGTCTAATCAGAGCTACAGCTGCCAGCCTACACCACAGCCACAGCCATAGCAACAGGGGATCCAAGTCACGTCTGCAACCTACACTACAGCTCACAGCAACACTGGATCCTTGACCAACTGAGTGAGGCCAGGGATTGAACCCTCAACCTCATGGTTATTGGTCAGATTTGTTTCCACTGAGCCACAATGGGAACTCCTGAGCTGTCTTTCTTATGTTCCCAGTAGTTTCTTTCCTTTTCTTTTTTTTGTTTTGTTTTGTTTTGTTTTTTGTCTTTTGTCTTTTGTAGGGCTGTACCCATGGCATATGGAGGTTCCCGGGCTAGGGGTCTAATTGAAGCTGTTGCTGTCGGCCTACACCACAGCCACAGCAATGTGGGATCTGAGCTGCATCTTCGACCTACACCACAGCTCACGGCGATGCCGGATCCTTAACCCATTGAGCAAGGCCAGGGATGGAACTCGCAACCTAATGGTTCCTAGTCAGATTCGTTTCCAGTGAGCCACGACAGGAACTCTCCCAGCAGTTTCATATGTCATGTCTTTCTTAGGTTCCATGAGGCTCTGGCCAATCCTGAACTCCTAGTAAGATACTTGGGTATCCCCGATGTGAATGCAGGAAACTGTACTGGGAAAAATGTGTCCTAGAGAAGGATTTAGGATGAGAGGAAACATGTACTTAGAGGTTAGCTGAAAAGAAAGATGTTGATGAAGCTGAGACTGAAGACAGACAAAAGCAAGAGAGGGAAGTGACGGAGAGGGAGGCTGCCCCTGTGGGCTCCAGAGCAGCAGGGAGGGGGTTGGTCCTGGAGAAGGAAGGGGTCAGGAGGGTGGTTCAACTTCCCAGGTAAGTGAAGGGAAGACAGTTCACAGGCACAGCTTAAATCCCTGTGACTGTGGAGAGAGGGAGCAAGGCTTTCTGAGGACAGGGAGCACTGCTTATGCAGTGTGGGCTCCAGAGCAGGCAGCAATGTGAGATCGAGCGGGCAAGGGACCGTGGATATACAAAGAGCAAACTGATGCACATCTGCAGTAAAGTGTATAGAGTATCTGTCAAGGTCATGTATAATTGGGGATGAAAGTGGACATCTCCTATATTCCAATTTCTTTCCATAGAAAAGGACCCAGGGAAGGTCATCACTTCTCTTTAATTAATCTCAAATAGGTCTTCCCTGGTGGCCTAGCGGTTAATTCGGTGTTGTCACTGCTGTGACACGGGGTTTGATCCCTGGCCCAGAAACTTCCCCGTGCCTTGGGTGTGGCCAATAAATAAACAATTTTAAAATACTAAAATAAAAATAAATCTGGAATAGCTCATAGAGAATACGAAAACACAAGGGCTAACTGAGGTTTGGGCAAGCAAATACATTTTTTAAAAGTTTCAGTCTCCATCATATAAAAAATGTACTTAAGAATAGGAAGAAAAGGAAGAAAGAGCTAAGAGAAAAGTGACACACATAAGATAAGGGCAAAAAGGTCACAGAAAAGAATATAAATGGCCCTTACATATATGAAAAGCTGCTCACATCACTAAAAATAAGAAAAATGCCACTACAACTGCACCATAAAGCTGGAGGGAAATTGGGCAAAGTGGAGTACATAGCACTGTCTGTGTAGTCTTTTGCTGGAAAATTTCATCTGAATTGAATCAAGTCCCCAGACTCAAATTCTAATTTATTGGAAACACAAAGGATAAAGGGATAAGTCAAAAGGTATTCTCATAAAACCAGGGTATTGAATATTTTTTTAAGAAAACTGAACTGGACTCTGAAAAATATCAATGCTACAGACTAGAAATAACCTAAATGCCCATGAGCAGTGGCATGGATAAATTCTGGTACAGTGTTACATTAGAATGCTATATAGCAAGAATGAAGGAACTTTAACAACACACAACAGAATAAAATTCATAAATATAATGTTGAATAAAAGAAACAGAAGACTAATCTATGGTGTTAGAAGTCAGGATCCTGGTTGCCCTTAGGGAGACAGTGATGAGAAGAGACAAGGGATGTTCAATTTGTGAAAATTCAGTCGTAACCTTAGGATTTGGGTTGATTTATTTTCAAACTTAAAAAAACAAAACAACATTGTGGTGTAACATATACAGTGAAGGGCATAGAGTATAGTAATCTTAATATATATAGTTAGATGGATTTTTACATCTATGTGCACCCTGTAACCACCACCCAGATCACCATCCCAGAAAATTGCATGATGCTCATTCCAGTCTATATCACACACACACACTACACACAACCACTGCTCTGACTCCTATCCCACTGGATGAGTGTTTCATGTGCTGAACTCGTCTGACATCTGTCTGAACTTTTCCGCTCAGCATAACACCTATGAGGTTCATCCTTATGTGTCAATGGATTTTTTAAACTTGTCTAAGAGTCCACTGTCTGAATACAGCACATTATGTTTATTCTGTTGGTGGAGATTTGGGTTGTTTCTAGTGTCAAATTATGAATAATTCCTGTACATATCATTGGTGGACTCAGGCACTCATTTCTCTTTGGGAGTAAATCTAAGGCTAGACTTGCCGGGTCATTGATGGGTCTATGTTTAGCTTTTGTAGATACTGCCAAACAATTTTCCGAAGTGGTTGTACCAACCTGACTCTTACCAGAAATATATGAGAGTTCTAATAGTTCCATAACCTCTTCAACTCTTGGATTTGTCATCTTTTTAATTTTAGCTATTCTGATGAGTGTATAATGGTACCTCATTGTGGTTTTAATGTGAATTTCTCTTATGACTAATGGTGTCTAACACCTTTTTATATATTAGTCATCTGGATATCTTTTTTTGTAAAGTGCTTTTTAATTCTTTCGTCCATTTTTTTAAAGCTTGGGTTCTTTATTGTGATATGTAGTATTTCTGGATATTCTGGAACTCTGAGAACATTGCCAAATATAAGCACTGAGGCTATCTTTTCAAACTGTGACTTTCTTTCTTTTATTTTATTTTTTTTCTTTTTTGGCCACACCCATGGCATATGGACGTTTCCAGGCCAGGGACTGAATCCCAGCTATAGCTGCTATGTACGCCACAGTTGCTTCAATGTCAGATCCTTTAACCACTGTGCCATAGCGGGAACTCCTATTTTTGCTTTCTTAATTATGTCTTCTGATGAACAGATAGTCTTCATTGTAATGAAGTCTAATTTATCATGGGTTTTTTTTTTTAAGGTTAATACTTTTTGTTTACTATTTTAGACAGATTTGCCTCCCTAAGGTCAGGAAGACTTTTTCTTTTGTTTTCTTTTAGAAATTTCATTGTTTCACTTTAAATATCTATGTGTATGATTTACCTTGAATTACTTTTTGTATGTTCTGTGAGGTAGGGTTCAAATTTTATTTTGTTTTCTATATAAATACCCCATTACTCCGAGACCATCTATTAAAAAGGTAATACTTTCTCCCTCCCCCACATGACTGCAGTGACGCTTTTATCATACAATATGTGTTTGCATATATTCCTGGACTCTATGTTTTATTCCATTGATCTGTTTGTCTTTCCTTGAGCTAATACCACACTACATTGATTATTCTAGCTTTATAGAAAGTCTTCTGATCTTATAGAATATATCCTCCAGATGTGATTCTTTTTTTTTTTTTTTTTTTTGTCATTTGTTTTTTTAGGGCCACACCCGTGGCATATGGAGGTTCCCAGGCTAGGGATCAAATCGGAGCTGTAGCTGTCAGCCTACACCCACAGCAATGCCAGATCAGAGCCACATCTGTGACCTACACCACAGCTCATGGCAACGCTGGATCATTAACCCACTGAGCAAGGCCAGGCATCGAACCCACAACTTCATGGTTCCTAGTCAGATTTGTTAACCACTGAGCCACGACGGGAACTCCCCAGATGTGATTCTTATTCAACATTGTCTTGCCTATTCTAGGTGCTTTGCAGTTTTACATAAATTTTAGAATCACCTTGTCAATTGCCATAAAAATACCTCCTGAGATTTTAATTGGAATTATTATGAATCTAATGATTATACAGAAATAGGGAGTTCCTGTCGTGGCTCAGCAGAAGTGAATCTGTCTAGCATCCATGAGGACACAGGTTTGATCTCTAGCCTGGCTCAGTGGATTAAGGATGAGGCTTTGCCGTGAGCTATGGTGTAGGTCACAGACACGGCTCAGTTCTGGCGTTGCTGTGGCTGTGGCATAGGCCAAGAGCTACAGCTCCTATTTGACCCCTAGCCTGGGAACCTCCACATGGCGAGGTCGAGGCCCTAAAAAGATTTAAAAAAAAAATTATATAGAAATAATACCTTTCCTTTTTTTAAGGTCTTCTTTAATTTCTCTCATCAACATTTTATACTTCTCAAGACAAAAAAAAAAAAAAAAGGAGTTCCCATCGTGGTGCAGTGGTTAATGAATCCGACTAGGAACCATGAGGTTGCAGGTTCGATCCCCAGCCTTGCTCAGTGGGTTAACGATCCGGCGTTGCCGTGAGCTGTGGTGTAGGTTGCAGACACGGCTCGGATCCTGCGTTGCTGTTGCTGTGGCGTAGGCCGGGTGGCTACAACTCCGATTAGACCTTTAGCCAGGGAATCTCCATATGCCATGGGAGCGGCCCTAGAAAAGGTAAAAAGACAAAAAAAAAAAAAAAAAAAAAATTATACTTCTCAGTGGGGAGGAGAGATTTTATACATTTTTTGTTAGGTTGGTTTTGGGGAATTTGGTGCTTTTTGATAGTATTATAGTTGATTTTTTTACATTCTTTTTTTTTTTTTTTTTTGCTAGCATATAAAAATTCTTTTGGGGAAGTTCCCTGGTGGCCTAGCAGTTAAAGATCTGGCATTGTCACTACTGTGACTCAGGTCACTGCTGTAGTGTGAGCTCAATCTCTGGCCTGGGACCTTCTGCATGCCACAGGTGTGGGCAGAAAAAATGCTTTTTGCATAATGTCCTTATATCAAGAGGGCTTGATGAATTTCTTTATTCTAATCCTTTTTAGACTATTTTGGGTTTTCTTTGTATATAATTATGTCATCTATCAGTAAAAACAGTTTTCTTTCTTCCTTTCCAATTTTTTTTTCAATATTTAGACATTCTTTCCTTTTCTTGCTTATAATGCAGGCTACGAATTCCCATGATTTTTGTCCTTTTCTATATGTTTAGTGTAATTCACAAATTTTTAAATTTAGGAACATAACTGAGCTACACTAACAGAAACTACAATGATACAGCCAAATTCAATGCATGAAAACTTACTGAATCTTCGTTTTTAAATATTTACAAAAGACATGTTTTTACAATTGGCAAATTTGAACATGATCTGAATATTAACTGATTCAATGAAATTACTGTTAATTTTCTTGAAAACAGTTTGATAATAGTATTGCAGGAGGTAAAAATGTGCTACTCTGAGGAGGTCAATGTCAGTATTTAGAGAGTAATCTTAATCATGACAAGCATTTTTAAATAACTCAACAAAAATGTTTGTGTGTATGCATTTGTATATATGCACAGAGAGCAAGACAGAGAAAGCAGATGTGGCAAAATGTTAACAGTTCCTTTTTTTGTTTTTCTTTTTTTGTCTTTTTTAGGGCCACTCCCACAGCATATGGAGGTTCCCAGGCTAGGGGTCGAATCAGAGCTGTGGCCGATGGCCTATACCACAGCCACAGCAACTCGGGATCTGAGCCAAGTCTGTGACCTATACCACAGCTCACGGCAACGCCGGATCCTTAACCCACTGAGCAAGTCCAGGGATCGAACCCGAAACCTCATGGTTCCTAGTCAGATTCGTTAACTACTGAGCCACGATGGGAACTCAGCCACGATGAGTCTAAACAGAATTGTGGGGGCAGGCTTGGAGTGGCTCCCATGATCCCCACCTCCTGGAGTTCATGTTCCTATGTAACTTCCTGTCCTTGAGTGTTAGCAGGACCTGTGCCTTGCTTTAAGACAATGACATATGGCAAAGGTTCAGGATGCACTTATTTATGTGCACATGATTATGTGCTTAAGTTACATAGGACGGTAGCTTCTGTCTTAGAGGAACTGCTCTCTCCCCCACCAGCTCTAAGGAAGCAAGTAGCCATGCTGGGGAGCCCCACATGGCATGGAACTGTGGTAGCTTCTAGGAGCTGAGGATGGCTTCCAGGTGACAGCCAGGAAGAAATGGAAGACCTCAAAGAACTGAATTCTGCCAACAACCTGAGTGAGCTTGGAAGCAGACCATTCCCCAGTCAAGCCTCAGATGAGACCACAGCCCCAATCAACACCTTGTACAGTCTCGTGAGACCCTAAGAACAGCACCCAGCTGAGCCATGCCCAAGATCCTGACTCACAAAAACTGTAAGAGAATAGATATGTGCTATTTTAAGATGCTAAATTTGTGATGATATTTTTGTGCAGCAATAGAAAACTAAAACACGGTGTGATGGTTAATCTCATCAACTTAACTGAGACACAGAGTTCCCAGATACCTGCTCAAACGTTATTCTGGATGTTTCTATGAAGGTGTCTTTGGATGAGATTAGCATTTTTTTTTAAGAGATGAATCAAAATTTACCAGGCTAACACTAATCAAAGAAAATCACTAATAACTTCAATGATCTCAAATAAAACAGACTTCAGAACAAGGAAAGTGATCAAAAATAGAGATGTTATATAATTATAACAGAGTCAGTTTTCCAAAATGAAAAAAACAATCTCATTAAGCATAGGGGGTGTCTTTCCCACCCATCAGCACTGTGGTAACACAAATTGCCTTAACTCACCAAACATTTTCACATATATAAAGTTACTTAATTGTCTACCAACATAACCTCCTCTAAAGATGTCTTAATAGAGGCTCAACAAGGTAAAACACAAGAGTCAAGTCTTCCCACTAGGATTTCTGTTTCCAAGTTCTCCTCTTCCTACTCCTGCAACTTGCGTTCTTTACCTCATCCTTTTCATTACTCCAAGAGTAATGACAATAAAAATGAAAATAAACAAATGGGACTTAATTAAACTTAAAAGTTTCTGCACAGCAAAGGAAACCCTAAACAAAATGAAAAGACAACCCACAGAATGGGAGAAAATATTTGCAAATGAAGCAACTGACAAGGGATTAATCTCCAAAATTTATAAACACCTTCTGCAGCTCAATACCAAAAAAAAAACAAACAACCCCCTCAAAAAATGGGCAGAAGATCTAAACAGACAATTCTCCAAAGAAGACATACAGATGGCCAAAAAACACACGAAAAGATGCTCAATATCACTCATTATTAGAGAAATGCAAATCAAAATCACTATGAAGTACCACCTTATACAGGACAGAATGCCATCATCGAAAGTCTACAAAAAATAAATCCTGGATGAGATTAACATTTAAGGAGGTAGGAGTTCCCATCGTGACTCAGGGGTTAACAAACCTGACCAGTGTCCATGAGGTTGCAGGTTTGATCCCTGGCCTCGCTCAGTGGGTTAAGGATCTGGCGTTGCCATGAGCTGTGGTGTAGGCTGGCAGCTCTAGCTCTGATTTGACCTCTAGCCCAGGAACTTCCATGCCCAGGCTAGGGGTGCAGCCCTAAAAAAAAAAAAAAAAAAATTTAAGTAGGTGGACCAAGTAGAGCAATGGGTGAGCCTCATCCAATTAGTTGAAATCCTGAATAGAACAAAAAAAGCTTACTGTTCCCCAATAAGAGAAAATTCTTCCTGCCTGACTGCCTTTGAACTGGGACATCAGCTTTTTTCCCCCTCCTTCAAACTCAAATGGAAACATTCATTCTTCCTGAGTCTCAAGGCTACTGACCTTTGAACAAGAACCACACCATCAGCTCTCCTGGTTCTCAGGCCTTCGGGGTCTATAAGGATCCACAGGCATCACTGCAATATCCTTTCAACTTTTCTACACGTTTGAAAATATTCAGAATAAAAACTGGAGGAAATGTACTGAAGTCAAGAAGTGACAGTTCATAGATAGTTTCTAGAAGGCTCCTGGGATGATTGACTAGATTTGTTTCCCTCATTCTCAACCTCCCTCCTTTCCCTTTCTTCCTCAGTGAACCTGCTTTATTCCATATGAAATCTTTAAACACACAGTAGATCTGTAGTTAAGCATAAATATTACATCTACCCTTTTTCGTGCAGATTTATTCTCTATAAACATTACACGGAGAAAGTTTGGCCTTAACCTTTGTTCTGCAAATGTTTCAGAATTTTTTCTACTGCTACATTACAAGATAAATGTCAGTCTAAATGAAGGCTTTTCTGTAAAACTCAGCAGCTTCACAGATGGCCTCGAATCCATAGTCATCAAAGACAGGACTATATTTTTTTGGTTGAAAATATTTTCAAAAGCTCTTCTTAAGTTCCCACCAGAACATCATGCAGCTTTTTGATGCTGCACGAGGTCAGTGAAATAAACTCAATCACTGTTCTGTAGGAGTTATCAACCAAACTGAGAAAATTACATAAAAATCAAGGTTTTACCTAGTATTAATATAACCACTTTTCCTAGAAAAAATTTACATTTGGCCAACTTGCTGTTTTGCCTCAAGCTGCTTTCTCTGATGAGACTTGATGAATAATCCTTCACAGAGTATGAACAGGGTTAGCCAGAGGCAAACAATGGCGATATGCCTCAATTCATTTTCTTAAAAGCATACCTTAAGGAAACCTATAACCACTGAGATCGTATTTTTACGGAGGTCTGTCACATAGTAGAGTAGTGGTTCCTGGCTTGGGCTATACATTAGAATCACCTAAGGGGAATTCCTGTCATTGCTCAGCAGGCTAAGAACCGGACATAGTGTCCGTGAGGATGAAGGTTCGATCCCTGGCCTCACTTGGAGGGTTAAGGATCCAGCATTGCTGCAAGCTGCAGTGTAGGTCAAAGATGCAGTTTGGATCCAGTGTTGCTATTTCTGTGGCTGTGGCGTAGGTCTCAGCTGTAGCTCCAAGTCGATCCTTAGCCCAGGAACTACTTCCATATGCTGCACGTGTAGCCATAAAAAGGGGGGGAAAAAAGAATCATGTAGGGACCTTAAAAAAATACTAGCACCAGAGTTCCCATCCCCTCTTCCCAGAGAGTCCAATTTTGATCTGAGATGTAGCCTGGGTGTCAGAATTTTTACGTTTCCTTCGTCAAACAGAGGTTTAGACCATTATTGTAGTAGAAGCTCACACGTATTGAGTGGAAAAATGAACACTTTACATATTCTTAGACCACGTGCAGAAACTAATTTGAATCAACTGTACTAAAAGATGATGCTCTTATAATCTAGGCCACTTGTGCTATACCAAAATGCAGAAACCCATAGGAAAAAAAAAAGATGGAGAAAGGATTCAAAATGATGTCAGGGGAGTTTCCATCGTGGCTCAGTGGAAACGATTCTGACTAGTATCCATGAGGACACAGGTTCGATCCCTGGCCTTGCTCAGTGGGTTAAGGATCTGGAGTTGCCCTGAGCTGTGGTATAGGTTGCAGACATGGCTCGGATCCCACATTGCTGTGGCTCTGGTGTAGGCCAGTGGCTACAGCTCTGATTTGACCCCTAGCCTGGGAACCTCCATATGCCTCAGGTGCAGCTCTAAAAAGACAAAAAAACAAAAACAAAAATGATGTCAAATTAGGAATAGCTATAGCAACAGGTGATGCTAATTCTGAAAAGGAAGACCTGGAACATGAGAGTTGGCTTTACATAAGTCAAGGGTACACCCAAGGGCAGAGCTAGGGTCATGGATGACAGCTGAAGGAAGCTATACTTTGGTGCAGTATAAGACTTTCTTTTTTTTTTTTGGTCTTTTTGCTATTTCTTGGGCCGCTCCCGCGGCATATGGAGGTTCCCAGGCCAGGGGTCGAATCGGAGCTGTAGCCACTGGCCTACGCCAGAGCCACAGCAATGCGGGATCCGAGCCGCGTCTAAGACTTTCTTAAAAAGCAGTGTTAGCTGCAGAAAATTCTTTGACATACATCACGGTAAATTTTTTTTTTTTTTGATGTGTCTCCTAAAGCAAAGAGAAAATAAGAAAAAATAAATAAATGGGGCCTAATTAAATTTAAAATCTTTTGCACAGCGAAGGAAACCCTTGGCCAAATGAAAAGACAACCTAATGATTGGAAAAAAAATTTGCAAATGATGTGACCAGTAGTGGGGTAATCCCCACCAAATATATAAGCAGCTCATATAACTCAGTATTAAAAGAAACCCAATCTGATTAAAAAGTGAGCATAAGACCTGAAGAGACAGTTTTCCAAAAAAGACATACAGATTGCCAAGAGGCAAATTAAAACCACAATGAGGTATCACCCCAAACCTGTCAGAATGACTACATCAACAAGAACACAAATAACATGTTGGCAAGGATGTAGAAAAAAGGGAACCCTCATACACTGTTGGTGTAAATGTAAATTAGTATAGCCACTGAGAGAAAGAGCATGGAGGTTTCCCCCAAGATAAAACTAGAACTACTATATGACCGAGCATTCCATTCCTGGAATAAATAAATAAATAAATAAATAAAACATTAATTCAAAAAGATACATACACCCCAGTGTTCCTAGCAGCACTATTTACAATTGCCAAGACATGGAAGTAACTTTAATGTCCATCAACAGATGACTGGATAAAAGAAGATGACGTACACACATATACATACAATGGAATACTACTCAGCCATAAAAAAGAATGGATTTTTGCCATTTGCAAACAACATGTATAGACTGAGAGAGTTTTGAGTCATGTGAAATAAGTCAGACAGATAAAGACAAGTACTGTTTGATATCACTGATATGTGGAATCTAAAACATAAAACAAACTAGTGAATATAACAAAAAAGAAAGACTCATAGACATAGCAAAAAAACTAGTGGTTACCAGTGGGGTGAGGGAAGATAGGAGGGACAAGATAGGGGTGGGGATAAAGAGGTACTAACTACTACACATAAAATAAATAATCTATAAGGATATAATGAACAACACAAGGAATATAGCCAACATTTTGGCTATATTCCATAAATGGAATATAACCTTTAAAAACTGAGAATCACTATGTCATTCTCCTGAAACTTATATAATATTATACATCAACTTTCCATCAATCTTTTTTAAAAAGCAGTATTATTGCAGTTCCCTGGTGGCTCAGTGGGTTAAGGATTTGGTGTTTTCACTGCTGTGGTATAGGTTCAATCCCTGGCCTGGGGACTTCTGCATGCCATGGGCATGGACAAAACGAACAAAATAAATAAATTAAAAAGATTTACCTGTGAATATACTGGGTTGCCCTGAAATTGTGAGTGGCTGGTTGCTACAGGAATTTGGGGATTAGCTTTTGAGTTCTAGGCCAGGTTCTTACAGAGGAAACCCTTATATCAGGCTATGTAAAATATATTTGCTATTTTGGTGGCCATCCAATATCCCTTTGCTCTTTTCCTAGTCCTAGTTTGCTGTGGAGGCCCACTCCTCACTCTCAGTTCTGATAGAGCTGACTCTGTCTAGTTCTAGGGGAAGAACACTGACTCCCAGTCAAGTGAAAAACTGTGGTCTCCCTATTCAGTGACTGGGTGAAGAAAAAGCAAATAACCCATTGAGCTAATCGGGGGCAATGAGATTAAACTCTGGGAATATTGCTCACATTTTTTTTCTTTTATTTATTTATTTATTTTTTGTCTTTTGCTTTTTTTTTAGGGCTGTGTGTGCCTGCAGCATATAGAGGTTCCCAGGCTAGGGGTCTAATTGGAGCTTTAGCTGCCAGCCCACACCCCAGCCACAGCAATGCAGGATCCCAGCCACATCTGCAACCTACACCACAGGGCAGGTCAATGCCAGATCCTTAACCCACTGAGCGAGGCCAGGGATAGAACCCGCAACCTCATGTTTACTAGTCAGGTTCGTTAACCATTGAGCCATGACAGGAACTCCTCTTTTTTTGAATTTTTTAAATTAAAGTATAGTTGATGGATTTACAGTGTTGTGCCAGTTTCTGCTGTACAGCAAAGTGAACAGTTGTGTACATATATACACACACGGTCCTTTTTCTTATATTATCTTCCATCATCTTCTATCCCAAGAGACTGTACACAGTTTGCTGTGCTATCCAGTAGACCTCATGGCCCATCCACTCTAAATGTAATAGCTTGCATCTACTAACCCCAAACATCCAGTCCATCACACTCCCTCCCTCATCCCCCTTGGCAACCACAAGTCTGTTCTCCATGTTTACAAGTGTGTTTCTGTTTTAGAGACAGGATCATTTGTGCCATATTTTAGATTCCATGTATAAGTGATTTCATATGGTATTTGTTTTTTCTCTTTTTGACTTTCTTCATTTAGTATGAAAATCTCTAGTTGCATCCATGTTGCTGCAAATGGCATTATTTTGTTCTTTTTATGGCTGAGTACTATTCCATTGTGTATATACACCACATCTTCTTAATCCATTCATTTGTCAATGGACATTTAGGTTGTCTCCATGTCTTGGCTATTGTGAATAGTGCCATTATTATCAGAGGGGTGCATGTATCTTTTTGAATTATAGTTTTACCTAGATATATGCCTAGGAGTGTGACTGCTGGATCATATGGATCATATTCCATATTTAGCTTTCAGAGGAACCTCCATACTGTTTTCCACAGTAGTTATACCAACTTACATTCCCCCAGTAGTGTAGGAGAGTTCCCTTTCCTCCACACCCTCTTCGGCATTTGTTATTTGTAGACTTATTAATGACATCCATTCTGACCAGAGTGAGGTAGTACTTCGTTGTAGTTTTGATTTGCGATTGTTCACATTTTTGAAGACTGTCTCCCATTAGGTTCAAAACTGTGAGAATGTGATGTGGAAAATATGAACTCAAAAATAACGAACAGAAGAGAAGAAAATTTCAAAATGATCTTATTAATAGCCTTAAAGATGAAAGAAGATAATATATCTGTGAAACAAGAAGATGACACTATAGGAAAAGAATATTCCGATGCCCAAAAAAGAGTTCTTGTAAAGTAAAAAATATGATGTTAGTGCCCACCAAAAACAAACAAACAATTATTAGTGTATCACTGCTATGCTCAAGCATCCTTGGCAGCATGCTCCATTCAATAGACTGTTTGTTAAACCACTTTTTATTATACTACTGTGCTGCCTGGATTTTGCTGACAACTGTATATGAAGTATTTTCTTTTGATAGTTTCAATAAACTTTAGTTGTTAAAAACAAACCAATAAATGATTTAAATATGATGTTAATAATGAAAAAAATCTCTTAGGAAGTTGAAATAAAAATATGAGAAAATCCCATCAAAAGTGGAAAAAGACCAGGAGATTACCACTGAAAGTACAGCAAAAATAAAGACCTACAGTAAGGCGCATCATCACTGTCTTTGAGGATAAATTCTTATCATCATTGGGCTTGGAAGAAAGCAAAAATCAAAGTGTAGTAGTAAAGAAGGGTCTTTCCCAGATTCTGAAATGTAAATCTAAACAGTGCCTTGCTTTCATAGCACATATTTCTCCTTAACAAAGTTAAAAAAATTAAAATATTTTATAAGCTTGATATTTTGAGGAATTCTATAGCTATCTCTTTCATAAATACGGAAACCAAGATTCCCTGCTTTAAACAAGACTAGAAGACAGAATAGGTGATTTCAGAAAGGTTACCAGGAAAATAGCCTTGATAGTAAGGACCTGCTGACTGTCTATGAAAACTACATGTGACTAGCAAGTTTCTCAAGGTGACTTCTTGGTGGCAAGGTTCTCTCTCTCTCTTTTTTTTGGGGGGGGAAGTGGGGGTTTTAGGGCCGTACCTGCAGCATATGGAAGTTCCCAGGTTAGGTGTCGAATCAGAGCTCAGCTGCTGGCCTATGCCACAGCCACAGCAACACGGGATCTGAGCCTCATCTGCGACCTACACTGCAGCTCACCGCAATGCCACATCCTTAACCCACTGAGCAAGGCCAGGGATCAAACCCTCCACCTCATGATTACTAGTTGGGTTCATTAACCGCTGAGCCACAAAGGGAACTCCCCCAAAATTCTCTTGAGAAAGGAAGGAATACAAGTGTTGTGAATTTTTTACATAACACTCAGTTGTAACAATTGTACAACTGTGTAAAAAATATATCTGTAATACGGCCAAGCACAAAAATTTACAAAATTACAATAACAAGTTTTGATAGTGTATTTCTATTGATGATGTTTTTATTCATCAAACTCTTCTTAATATTGTTATATTAGTTTTGCAACAACAACAAAAAAATTCCTTTTCTTTTTCCTTTAAAATTTGGTCCCAAGTACAAAATGATAACTTTAATTCATTTTTATTACTCTCATGACATGTTCCAAGACAATTTTGTGAAGACCTAAGTGTTCCCGTTAGTATTAGGAGAAGTAAAATGTTAAGAGATGTTTAAATTCTGTGAAGTTGAATAGAACAGCATTTGAATGGCAGGATATAATTACAGATCACTAAGGATACTGTACAAAATGTACCCAATCCCACCTCTTCATACTTAGCTAAGAACAGAGTGCTTCAGTGGTATATGAGATTATTAAAATATCAAAAGAAATAATAATTCTGGAAGAACCAAATCTTCCTAGTTAGAGTTATCAGAGCCCTATGAATTATCACTAAAAATTAATAAAATCTATAGCAACTATAAAAGGGCTAAAACCTGTACTACTTGTGTGTCATTTAATTGAAGCCTGCCTTTAAATTTTCATTTTACTGTTTTCCAGGGATGTGTGTCCAAATATTCCATCTAAACTTTCATAAGACCCCATGAGCAAATACCATATCCTATATAGCTCTCTGTCTTAGTTCAAGTTCCCCATTGACAAGGTCTGGGAACAGATAGTTTATTTGGGAGGTGATCCTAGGAAGCAGAAATGAGAGCATAAAGAAAGGAGGAAAAGTATTTAAAGAACACATTCTCAAGATCACTATTAGGTAATGGGGACCTGGCTGAAATTAGAGGTGGTCCAAAGGGATGCGACATGGGGCACTGAAAGCGTCTACTCTACTCATGCCTAGAGTCTTCCTGCTTCCAACACTGATATCACTGAATATCATCTGAGAAGCTGGCTGTTGCCTTTTACAACTCCATTCAGAGACCTGATTTCATTTTGTCAATTACACGTGTCTTTGCAGCAGATAACAGAAGACTTCTCATGTTGGCTTAAGCTAAGGGGGTATTTATTATAAGGTTTTGGGGATATCTCAGGAATCCCAACATGACTCTTAGGCTGAGTCTGAGTTTAGAAATTTGAAGGCAGCCCTCTTCTCTGCATGCTGGTTTCTTCTCTCTGCAAAGTTAAAATGACTCATCATGTTGAGTGAAGCTTCCAATCAGTCATCCAGTGCCCATCACCTGAGGGCACCGTCAGTGATTTAGAGATCAGAGATATGACCCTGAACCTTAAAGAGCTTAGAATTTTGCTAAGAAGGCAGGGCACCTAAAGAAGAATCTACACACAAACTAAGGACCAAATGATTGCTACCATGTAAGTATCACAGGAATTCAAAAAAAGCATATGCCACGGTGGTTGGCATGGTCACCCAAGGCTCCATGAAGGAGGTGAACTGGGTTTCCAAGGAGAGGTAAAGGTTTAGAAAAGTAGAGGGAAGGAGGGGGCAGAAAGGACAAAATGAGCAAGCAAAGGACCAGAGGAAGAAAGGTCTCCAGTTCATTTCTAAGAAATGTCTTGACCAATGGTAACAGTAACTCCATCCACACTCATTAACTAGCTCCTTACTGAATGCTGTTCAGGATGGTAGACGAGAAGGTCTGAAGATGTTAAAAATATCTTCCTGTTCTTTTCAAATTACAATTCAGTCACTGCCTCACTTTACATAATATCTTGAAAACTGTCTTCACAGACTAAGGCTTTGGTAATATCCAGGGTGAACCATCTTATCAAATCACAAGTATAAACAATCTTAACTGGGATCAAGGCACACTTAAAATTCAGCCACCAGAAAATCACAAAAAGGTGGTTTTCTTTTCCAAGAAAATTTAACATGGAGGTATTTTTCCACAGAATTTAAAATGGACTATATTACATTATTATGAAGGCCACAAAACCCATTTTACCATTTCATGCTTAAAATGATTTCCTTTGAGTTAGAAGCAAAACTGAAAGCAACATTAATTCTTTATTTTCTAGTTCTTAACCTTCCCATTCCTTAAGAAATAGAACATCCTCAACTTAAATCCATAAACTATCAATGTGTCATATTACTCAATGATTAGTTATTATCACCTAAACATTACATTTTGGGTTTTTGTTTTTTGTTTTTTGTTTTTTTTTTGTCTTTTTAGGGCCGCACCCACAGCATACAGAAATTCCAAGGCTAGGGGTCTAATCAGAGCTGCAGCTACTGGTCTACACCACAGCCACAGCCACAGCAACACCAGATTGGAGCCACATCTGTGACCTATACCACGGCTCATGGCAACGCCAGATGCTTAATCCATTGAGCGAGGCCAGGGATCGAACTTGCATTCTCATGCATACTACTTGGGTTTGTTACTGCTGAATCATGATGGGAACTCCCTACACATTAATACAGAATATAACAACTGGTTATTTTCATCACAGTGCTATATAAAAACACTCACCAAATATTTTCAAAGTTAAAAATTTTTTTTTTTAAATCTTGTATCTTAACCAGGTGATTATTTCTTAGTTTCCTTTCTTCCTTCTACATATTTGTTAATAGGAGCTACAACCTCAGCCTTGTAAGAATGGTTCTTTGAATGCTCCTTTTTCCTGGAAAAACATGTTGCTGGTCTTTTCCCACTAAAGCTTGTCCTAGTTTTGCCTGGATTTTCTAGTCTTCTCTGTTCTAGGACACCCCCTCCTTCTACATAACCAGCTTGGTTTAGAGATTTTTTTTTTTTCCCACTGCAGATCTTTTGCTCATCCAGCAGTGAAACTTTAAAATATAGTAAGAAGATAGATATTGAGCATAAATCAAATGATAAACAAAAAGCAACTCTGAAATGGCAATGACATGGAAAAGAGATGAATTATCCTAAAACACATCAGTGATTTCAACACATCCCATCTGTCAATAATGTAACATTAGGAGTTCCCGTCGTGGCGCAGTGGTTGGTGAATCCGACTAGGAACCATGAGGTTGCGGGTTTGGTCCCTGCCCTTGCTCAGTGGGTTAACCATCCGGCGTTGCCGTGAGCTGTGGTGTAGGTCTCGGACACGGCTCGGATCCCACGTTGCTGAGGCTCTGGTGTAGGCCGGTGGCTGCGGCTCCGATTGGACCCCTAGCCTGGGAACCTCCATATGCCGCGGGAGCGGCCCAGGAAATAGCAAAAAGACAACAACAACAACAACAACAACAACAATAATAATAATAATAATAATAATGTAACATTAAAGCATGCTGCATGGCAGTGATGACTGAGAAAGCGATTTTATTTTAATTACCGATTTTGAAGCCTAAATGAACCAACTTCTGTCCTTCAAAGTGATTTATTAGCTCTTTTTTTTATTTTTATTTTTTTGGCAGAGGGAGAATATAACTAATATCAGCCCAATATGTAAAGCAAACACCTCAAATTGGAGGAATAATTCTCTCTAATGACTAGTGTCACCATCTGGTGACAAGTTCAATTGCAATGAAATTCTACTAGGCATGACAACATCATGATCAAAAGAAGGGACCAAAGTTCCAGAATTTGAAGCTGGATTAATGAGTTTTAAAAAGGTGACAAGGAGTTCCGTCGTGGCGCAGTGGTTAACGAATCCGACTAGGAACCATGAGGTTGCGGGTTTGGTCCCTGCCCTTGCTCAGTGGGTTAACGATCCGATCCGGCGTTGCCGTGAGCTGTGGTGTAGGTTGCAGACGCGGCTCGGATCCCGCGTTGCTGTGGCTCTGGCGTAGGCTGGTGGCTATGGCTCCGATTCGACCCCTAGCCTGGGAACCTCCATATGCCGCGGGAACAGCCCAAGAAACAGCAAAAACACACACAAAAAAAGTGACAAGTTCCCATAGGGTTGGGGGAAAATGTTTAAAGACTTAGACTCCCTGTTCACACTTGCCTGGGCCAAGAGGAGAAATTCAGATTTGTCCCTGGCTCTGAGCTGATCCTGTTCTTAGCCAACCCTGCATCCCAGCGGCATCTCAACACCTACTCAGCTTTCCTGTGGGGCAAGGCTCTGATCTCATGACCCTATTCTGTGACTGCCCTGGCCTCGTAACCAAGTAGACAGTTTTTGACTTCAGTTCTGCAAACTGAATCCCTGTCTTTGCCACTCCCTTCCCCATTCTGCCTGTCTTTCCTTCAAGAGTGGTATCTGATTATAACCCCTGCTCTTTTGCCAACTGGCTATACAATTTGGGTTAAGTCATCTAGCCAGCCTGAACCTCAATTTTTTTATTTGTAAAATGAGGGGTTTGGATGAGATAGTTTCAAAGATCCCTTTGAATTCTCAAATACCACTGCCTTTCGGTCAGACTCTTGGAGATTGTAGCCTACCCCGATTAGTCCTTTGTCCATTGAAAGGGTGAGTAGCAATTAAGTGCACTCAACAAACATGTTAGAACACAACATCCCTTATAAAATATATGCTTTCTTGTCAGCTGGATTCTAAAAGTAATTGTAGTTGTTGTTTGTTTGTTTGTTGTTCCTTTTTTTTTTAGGGTCGCACCTGCAGCACATGGTTCCCAGGCTACGGGTTGAATTGGAGCTGTAGCTGCTGGTCTGTGCCACAGCCACAGCAATGCCAGATCCGAGATGCATCTGTGACCTACAACACAGCTCATGGCAACACCGGATGTTAACCTACTGAGCGAGGCCAGGGATCAAACCCAAAAACCCACAAACCCACAAACCCACAACCTCATGGTTCCTAGACAGGTTTGTGCCATGTCAGGAACTCCAGTTAACTGTAGTTTTTAAGTTAATTCTTCCTGGTCTAGAGTTAGACCAGGTTCAGAATAATATCATGTATCTTGCTCTCACATAGAGTGCATAAAAGTCAGTGTTTTTGCAAATAATAAAATGAACACAGGCTGATTAATCTAAAAAAAGAAATTCATATGAAAGGATATCTGATGTCTCAAAGAATTTCAGGAAGACTGGAGAATTAGCCTTGGAAACAGGAACTCAGGGGAGGTGGACCAGTCAAGAGCCCACCAGAGGTTCAGTCATAGCATCATCAGCCCTGGATATTGGTCACCATCCATCAATGTCTCAATTCTACCCAGTCACTCTGAAGGATCTCAGACTGCCTCTAGCCTTGCTGTCACTCTCTGAACATTCAAAGTCTCTGTAAAGAGTCTCCAAGTGGCTGAGCCTTGATCAAATGTCCACACACAGATCTAAGGAGTCCAAAGTGTGATTATCTTGGTCATCATTAAAAAGCCTACAAATAACAAACGCTGGAGGGGGTGTGGAGAAAAGGGAACCCTCCTACATTTCGGGTGGGAATATAAATTGGTACAGCCACTATGTAAAACAGTACAGAGGTTCCTAAAAAAACTAAAAACAGCATTGCCATATGATCCAGCAATCCCACCCCTGGGCATATATCCGGACAAAACTACAATGCAAAAATATATACGCACCCTGTTCTCATGGCAGCACTTTTATAATAGCGAAGACATGGAAACAACCTAAATGTCCATCAACAGATAAAGATGTCTCACACACACACACACACACACACACACACACACATGCACACACACACACACTGGAATATTATTCAGGCACTAAAAGAATGGGATAATGCCATTTGCAGAAATATGGAAGGACCTAGAGAGTATCATACTAAGCGAAGTCAGTCAGAAGGAGAAAGATGAATACCATATGATATCACTTACACGTAAAATCTGAAATACAACATGAATGAACATAACTTAGAGCCAAAAACAGACTCAAGACACAGAGAACAAACTTGTGGTAGCCAAGATGGAGGGAGATGGGGGAGGGAAAGTTTGGGAGTTGGGGAGTAGATGCAGACTATTATATATAGGATGGATAAACAATAAGGTCCTACTGTCTAGCACATCACAGGGAACTATATTCGATATCCTGTGATAAACCATAATAGAAAAGAAAATAAAAAGAATATATATACGTATAACTGAGTCACTTTGCTGTACAGTAGAAAATTAACACTACATTATGAATCAACTTCAGTAAAATTAAAATATATATGTATATTTTTAAAAAGAGAGATTACCTATTCTTCTTCAGGTTCCAAAGTGAGAAGCCAGACTTTGGCCTTCACGCATGGTGGATTTGCCAAAATTGAAACGGTGTTTGGATGCTGGACAACCCAAAATGAGAAACGTTGACGACACCATTTTCTCACTTATAATTACAAACTTAACACATCCTGGAGGCATATGTAAGAGGTTAAACATGTCATGGAGAGGTTTACATCTGATCAATTATTCCAGCATTACTTTATCTCTTCAGTGATTTACACAAATCAGTAGTTGGCCCAATTAATGAAAACATATTCATCGGTCTGCTGACTAATTTACTGGGCTGGCTTTTCATATTTACATGGCTCTTCTGTAAGAAAAAATGAGTATTTGGAATGAATAATGAATCACCGGGAAAACACACACATCTTCATTCTGAGCACAGGCTGTCAATGATTTTTCTTTTTCTTCTTTTGGTCCTCTTAGGGCCACATCTACCACATGTAGAAGTTCCCAGGCTAGTGGTCACCAGACCTGAGCCATGTCTGCAAACTACACCACAACTCATAGCAATGCAAGATCCTTAACCCACTGAGCGAGGCCAGGGATCGAACCCTTGTCCTCATGGGTACTAGTCAGGTTCATTTCCACTGTGCCACAATGGGAACTCATGTCATTGATTTTTAAAGTAAAAATAAAACTCTCTGGTATTTAGTTCTGGTCTAAAGTTCTTCACAGAACTGATGTTAGTTTCCCTAGGACACTGCATTGTCCTGGTTTTATAGATCAGCTGGGATGTCTGAGGTACGTGGAATTTAGGTGACAGGCGTCAGAAGAGACAGTTAAGCTCAGTCTCCCAGCCTCTTTCTAGAACAAACCCATTAAAGCATCAGAAACAGTTCTTCCACCCTGAAAACAAGAAGGCAGGAAGGCTCCCACCAGATTGCTATCATTACGTGAGACCCCTCACAAGGCCAACGCAACAGAAGAGAGTTTCGTCAGCAAGCTCAAGGACTGGGACAAGGAGTTTCCATCATGGCTCAGTGGTTAAGGAACCTGACTAGTATCCATGAGGACACAGGTTCGATCCCTGGCCTTGCTCAGTGGGTTGAGGATCCAGTAGTGACATGAGCTGTGGTGTAGGTCGCAGACGTGACTCGGATCCTGAGTTGCTGTGGCTGCGGCTGTGGTGTAGGCCAGCAGCTGCAGCTCCAATTTGACCCCTAGCCTGTGAACCTCCATATGTCTCGGGTGCAGCCCTAAAAAGACAAAAAAAAAAAAAAGACTGGGACAGTCTTCTGGAATAAGCAGTAAGCTCAGAGAATTTGCCTGAGGAACTGCTGGGATATCGGCACATAAGAGGCCTTTGGTTTTCCTTATGTTTTTAAGATATTCAGGAGCCAAACAAAGAAAACCTCCCTAAAGAGAAATAAGCAGCCTGGAGCACAAAGTGCCTCCCTGCACTGGTCCACCCAAAGGCTCTGACTCCCAGCTCCACAGGAGAAGTGAGTCTTGCCAACTGCTCAAGGAAATATCTGGTCTGGTGCAAAGAATGTATCCATTACGATATAGGTTATCAATTCATGTAACAGAGACCCTCAAAGGACAAAGCTTAAATAGGAAAGGAGTTTGTTTCTCTCTCTATAAAAGTCCCCCTGCTCTTCACTGATATGATACCTACTTGACCTTCAGGTCTCATTGGAAATGTCACCTCCTCTGAGAAGCCTTCCCTGATGCCTCCTAGGCAAGTTACAGTATTCTTTTTTTTTTTTTTTTTTTTTTTTTTTTTGTCTTTTTGCCATTTCTTGGGCCGCTCCGGCGGCATGTGGAGGTTCCCAGGCTAGGGATTGAATCGGAGCTGTAGCCACCGGTTTACACTAGAGCCACAGCAACGTGGGATCTGAGCCGCGTCTGCGACCCACATCACAGCTCACGGCAACACCAGATCATTAACCCACTGAGCAAGGGTAGGGATCGAACTCGCAACCTCGTGGTTCCTAGTCGGATTCGTTAACCACTGCGCCATGACGGGAACTCCAAGTTGCAATATTCTTGCTCTCTGTTCTCTGAGCACCTTCTGACTTCTCTATCAAAACAATGTGTAATGGACTGTGTAATTTTTTCTCACGTTAAGATTAGCAACACATGGGAGCTCCCGTCGTGGCGCAGTGGTTAACGAATCCGACTAGGAACCATGAGGTTGCGGGTTCGGTCCCTGCCCTTGCTCAGTGGGTTAACGGTCCGGCGTTGCCGTGAGCTGTGGTGTAGGTTGCAGACGCGGCTCGGATCCCGCGTTGCTGTGGCTCTGGCGTAGGCCGGTGGCTACAGCTCCGATTCAACCCCTAGCCTGGGAACCTCCATATGCCGCGGGAGCGGCCCAAGAAATAGCAACAACAACAACAACAAAAACAACAACAAAAAAGACAAAAGACAAAAAAAAAAGATTAGCAACACAAGAGTAGAAATGGTATATATTTTGCTCATCCCCTTATGCCCATAGAGTCACCTCCCACTGGCACATCACAGATACTTATTTGATATAGTGAATATACCTTTGCTGAATGTTCTTGAAGGTAGCAGGAACTGAATACTTCTAGTTTATCATACACAGGGATGTTGCTCAGAAGATTTCGAAATAGTAAATACTATAAAAAGCAAAACAGGAGTTCCTGTTGTGGCGCAGTGGTAACAAATCCACTAGGAACCATGAGGTCTTGGGTTCGATCCCTGGCCTCGCTCAGTGGGTTAAGGATCCAGCGTTGCGTGAACTGTGGTGTTGATCGCAGATGCACCTTGGATCTGGCATTGCTGTGGCTGGCATAAGCCGGTAGCTGTAGCTCCGACTGGACCCCTAGCCTGGGAACCTCCATATGCCTTAGACGTGGCCCTAAAAAAAAAAGGCAAAACAAAACAGGGAAATGGTAACCATTTATGCCCCCCACACAATGGCAGATTTGGAAGAGAGCAAAAAGGCATATTTCCATTTGAAAGGCCTTAACTTACAGAACAGGGACTGGCAAATTTGGTGTATAAAGCGACGGTACATGTCAGGTTTGCAGGCCAGATCACGGCTGTTGCAACTACTCAGCTCTGCCCTGGGAGTAGGAAAGCAGCAACAACCAATATAAACGTATGGGTGTGGCTGGGTCCCAATAAAATGTTATAAACACTGAAATGTGAATTTCATGTCATTTTCATAAGTCATGAAATATCCATCTTTTGCTTGTCTCCAAACATTGAAAAAATGTGAAAGCAAAGGACTTAGCCCATGGGCTATGGTTTGCCAGCCTCTGTCAGAGAGTACACTTGTTCGTCTCTTTAGCGCCTCTGCACGTTCAGTACAGTTCACTTTGATGAGCAGGTACCACGGGCCCAGCACTAGAGACTGCGGAGAGGCAAAGATGACTAAGACCTGCCTTCTTCATTCAAGGCCATGCAACATTAACCTCAGTACTTGTGACATAAGGCTGGCGGAGGCAAGGACCCTAGAGAAGCCACACAATGTGGCTGCATCCTCTGACTAGGCGGACAGTTCTTCATGACAAGGTGGCATCAGACAGGTGAGTCACGGGCCATATGTACCCAGGAACCAGCAGCTCTAAGTCTGGCAGTGGCTTCAGATGAATTCCACAGCCAGGCCTCGGCATTCAGCCTGGGAGGGCCTGTGTCAGGCTGTGAGGGACCCTCAGGGTCCAGCATTAAGCTCAGTCTGAGTCCATTGGCCCCCCAGGAACCAAAGGGGACAATTCAACTGGTACTAATGATGAATCCGGTGTTTAATTCTCTAACTTTCAAACAATTACAGAGTGGTTTCTGAAGCTATTTGATCCTTTTTGCTCTTACTAATTTACCAAATATTTCACCTGATAAACTCTCCTGGGAAACATACATTGAGTTCAAGAATGCCAAGGAGGGGGAAGTGTCATCAGTGTACTCCAGCCAAGAGGGTTAGCGCTTTCCCAGGGGCCAGAGTTTATAAAAGAAGACATTGTTTGGTAAAAGAAAACATAAAGCAAGAAAAAAAAATTATTTCAGGAGTTCCCACTGGGGCACAGCAGAAATGAATCCGACCAGTGTCTATAAGGATGCGGGTTCAATCCCTGACCTCGCTCAGGGGATTAAGGATCCTGCGTTGCCATGAGCTGTGGTGTAGGTCACAGACGTGGCTCAGATCCTGTGTTGCTGTGGCTGTGGCGTAGCCTGGCAGCTACAGCTCCGATACAACCCCTAGCCTGGGAACTTTCATATGCTGAGGGTGGGGCCCTAAAAAGCAAAAAAGAAAGAAAAAAATAATTTCAAATATTCATTAGATTTGGGGAACACTCTCAGATATCACACAACGCCCTCCCTTGCTTCATATTAACTAAGAAACTCCCACTGTCATCCCTGAGGAGGAAATTACCCAAGAGTATACTGTCCCTCTTCTTTTGGCTTTGAAATCAGAATCTTGTTGGAAATCATGGATAGGAAAATAATAAATCATCCTTTCATACCAACATAAAATACAGGAAGCAGGAAAAATCACCTCAAGTTAAAAGGATGAAAACTGAATTCTGCTTCAACTGTAAAAAAAAAAAAGAAAAGAAAAGAAAAAATTGCCACCTTGCTCATGCAACCAAAAATTCAGGACAAGTCTCCTGGAGTGCCCCCTATTAAAAGACACCGTCTTGGGACATAGGACGCTCAGGAAATGGAAGTGACATTAATCTGTATGCAGTGACCACCTCCTTCACGCTGACGCACAGTCTGATGAGACAGGAGGAGTCCAATCGCTGGAGTCCAGATGAGCTGCCCTGAGCTCAGACTCAGCACTGCAGCTCTGCCTTCTCTTTAGAAATTCACCTGACTGCTCCTCTCTGTCAGCTTTTACCCATCACCTCTCTCCTTTCACTGGTCATCAACTCAGCGAATAATGGAGTCAAGGGCTGGCTGAGCACCAGCAGTGAGGAAGTGGCACAAAGTACGGTGGTGCGACAGCGACATTTCTAATTAATGCATCAATTCTTATTTTAACTTTGTCTGGTCGTGCCCACTGCATACATAAATTCCCAGGCTAGGGATCCAACCTGCGCCACAGCAGTGACCTGTTCGGCTGCAGTGGCAACACCAGATCCTTAACCCACTGCATCATGAGGGAATTCTAACTTTTATTTTAATTTCTGAATTAAGTATTACATTAATACGGGTCAAATTTCACTAATTTTAAATAGATACAGAGTCAAACAAAACAAAACTCCCTCCCACCACTCTCCCTCAGCCTCTCAGTTCCCCTTTCTATAGGCAGCCTATGATGACAATTTCTTAAATATCATTCTAGTGATATTTTATGCATATTATAAGCAAATATACTTTTAAAGGATATTATTTTATTTTATTTTTATTTCTTTAAAGGTGGTTCCTTATTTTATTTCCTGCAGAGTTTTTTTGGTTTTTTTTTGTTTTTGTCTTTTTAGGGCCGCAACGGTGGCATATGGAGGATCCCAGGCTAGGGGTCGAATCGGAAATACAGCTGCCTGCCTACACCACAGTCACAGCAACGCCAGATCTGAGCCGCGCCTGTGACCTACACCACAGTTCACAGCAACGTTGGATCCTTAACCCACTGAGCAAGGCCAGGGATCAACCTGCGTCCTCATGGATGCTAGTCGGATTCATTTCCGCTGAGCCACAATGGGAACTCCTAAAGGATATCATTTTAAATTATAAAAGTAATTGGATTAGTTGAGGTAAAAGGCTGGAATGAATAAGTCCCAAAATGCAACAGCTCAAGCAAAATAGGAATCCCTTGCTTTCACATATAATAGTCCAGGGAAGATATTCCAGGTCAGGGGGTGGCTCTGTTCCATGCAGTCATTCAGGGATCCAGGCCTCCTGGCAGCTCTACAGTCTTCACAACATAGCTCCAGTATTTACCCTTCTAGCCAATGGAAGAGGGAAGGTACAGAGGCAAGAGGCCAGGGATATTCCCTATGTGCACTTCACTTCTGCTCACTCTCTATTGGCAAAAGCTTAGTCACATGGCCACACTAGCTGCTCTAGGAAATGCAGCTAGAGCCCCATTATAGCTTTGCCATGACTCTTGTGGTTGTGCCTTGTTACTTTAGGAAGTTTAACCCTTGGCCCATTCTCTGAGATCACCTTACAATACTTTTCCAAGCTGTTGCCAAGTACCTCTGCCAAGTGAGGACAGCAGTCCTTCCCTTAAAGCCCTAAAGCACAGCTAATATTAGGTTGTAATGTTCAACAGACTGTTATTACAAAAGAGAATGGAGAGTTCCTATCATGGCGCAGTGGAAATGAATCCAACTAGGAACCATGAGGTTGAGGGTTCGATCCCTGGCCTTGCTCAGTGGGTTAAGGATCCTGCGTTGCCATGAGCTGTGGTGTATATCGCAGATGTGGCTGGGATCCCAAGTTGCTGTGGCTGTGGTGTAGGCTGGCAGCTACAGCTCTGATTCGGCCTGAGAACCTCCATATGCCACAGGTGTGGCCCTAAAAAGCAAAAAACAAACAAACAAAAAGAGAATGACCATGCAGAACAGCCATGTTTCACAGTAGGCCCTACTAATTGCCCATCATTCAGGGAATACTCTCCCCTTTATTAATATATTTAATAAGCACTTTATTAGTGCTATGTTCTGTGTATTATAAAAATTAACTCATCTTGGAGTTCCCGTCATGGTGCAGTGGTTAACGAATCCGACTAAGAACCATGAGGTTGCGGGTTCGGTCCCTGCCCTTGCTCAGTGGGTTAATGATCCGGCGTCGCCGTGAGCTGTGGTGTAGGTTGCAGATGCGGCTCGGATCCCGCGCTGCTGTGGCTCTGGCGTAGGCGGGTGGCTACAGCTCTGATTGGACCCCTAGCCTGGGAACCTCCATATGCCACGGGAGCAGCCCAAAGAAATAGCAAAAAGACAAAAAAAAAAAAAAATTAACTCATCTAATCTTCACAATAACCTTCTGGAATAGGCACAGTAATAGTCCAGTGCCCAGTTTAAAGGTGAGGAAACTGGGACACAGAGAGGTAAGAAATTACCCAGGGTCACAACTATAAACCTATACCAGTGTGCCTTTTTTACCAACAGAACCTTGGTTTTATCATAATTTCACTGAACTTAGTAAAAAAAAAAAATCTTGCTTTCCTTATGGTAGAGGTATGACCCAATGCAAGCTAATGAATGCAAGGGGAAACCATAGGGTAGGCACCAAGGAAAACTGCTGTTCTATTGAAAAAAACAAGCACGGAGTTCCCTTCACGGCTCAGTGGTTAACGAACCCTCTGTGAATTGGAGTTCCCATCGTGGCACAGCAGAAATGAATCCAGCTAGGAACCATGAAGATGCAGGTTCCATCCCTGGCCTTGCTCAGTGGGTTAAGGATCTGGTGCTGCCCTGAGCTGGGGTGTAGGTCGCAGACGTGGCTTGGATCCTGTGTTGCTGTGGCTGTGGTGTAGGCCAACAGCTGTAGCTCCAATTCGACCCCTGGCCTGGGAACCTCCAGCCCTAAAAAGCAAAAAAAAAAAAAAAAAAGAAAGAAAGAAAGAAAGAAAAAGAAAAGAAAAAAACAAACAGGAGAGATACAGATGACATACATCTTTTGCCCTTTCACCTTTACCCTTCTTCTCTTCTGGAATTTGAATATGATGCCTGGAAGTTACACAGCCATTCTGTGATGGTGATGAAAACTGAAGATGGCTCAACAAGAAGAGAGAAAGAACCAGTTGCACCATCCCTAGGCTTCTTTTTTATGTGAAACAATATGTATTTATAGCCTGATCTGTGTAAGTCACCAGAATTGGGCCCAAAGCTATCTTCACTGATATTTAAATCTAGATCATAGTTTGCTTGCCCCAAAGTCCATAGGTCAGTTATCCCTTTTTAGGGGTATCCAAACCAGCCTTTTCTTCCTCATGCCTGCCCTGAGTCCTCTTCTCAGAATCCAGCATTCATCCTCTCTGCATCAGGGCCCAAGATCAGCTCTATGCTCAATGTGGTCAACCTCTCTTATCATAATGCACAGCAGTCTATCTCCTCATGGTCTTGAATTTCCGAATTCCCTAATAGGATTTTGGATCTACCCACTTAGACTCCTAGGAAGCAATCCTGACACTGGGTAACCCCTTATCACTGCTCCCCCTGCAGGTGGATTTGCTAAGCCATTTACCAAGTCCAAGAAAAGAATCACTGACATCTTCTAAATTTTGGAAAATTCCAACCTTTTTTGGAGTTCCCGTCATGGCTCAGTAGTTAACAAATCCAACTAGGAACCACGAGGTTTCAGGTTCGATCCCTGGCCTTGCTCAGTGGGTTAAGGATCCGGCGTTGCTGTGAGCTGTGGTGTAGGTCACAGATGCAGCTTGGATCCCTGCATTGCTGTGGCTCTGGCATAGGCCAGCGGCTATAGCTCCGATTCAACCCCTAGCCTGGGAACCTCCATATGCCACGGGTGCAGCCCTAGAAAAAAAAAAAGAAAGGCAAAAAGACAAAATTAAAAAAAAAAATTCCAACCTTTTTTAATATCACCAATGTATAGAAGCCAATGTATAGAGGGACCTCTCAACAATGAAGGACTTAGTCTTCAAACCAAAAGTGCCACATTCAATATTCATCTGCTCAGAAATGGAGCAGATACAGAGGCCCAGCTGCTACCAGGGAAGATGGCCTGGCCCATGGAATGTGGCTTAAGGACCACATGTTGGATGTAAAACATACTTAATTGGTACCTGGTAACCTTCAAAGGCTATTAGAAAGCTCTTCTTTCATGACAACTTTTCTTCCCTCCTATCATGAGGTGTGTGGGACCTGCCTGTGGACAGGGGGGTTTGGGGGAGACCAGTCACATTCAAGTCTCAGGCTCATGGATTTTAGCATGGACTCTTTTTGTTTTTGTTTTTGTCTGTCTTTTTAGGGCCACACCCTCAGCATATGGAATTTCCCAGGCTAGGAGTCAAATTGGAGCTGCAGCTGCCGGCCTACACCTCAGGCACAGCAACACCAACACTAGATCCAAGCCATGTCTGCCACCTACACCACAGCTCTTGGCAACACCGGATCCTTAACCCACTGAGCGAGGCCAGAGATCAAACCTGTGTCCTCATGGATCCTAGTTGGATTGTTCCACTGCACCACAGTGGGAACTTCCGACTGCTTTTTTTTTTTTAATTGAAGTATCGTTGAGTCACAATGCTATGTTAATTTCTGCTGTACATAAGCATGAACTCTTAAATGGAGGTGTTAGCCCTAACTTCTGATCTTTTTAGCACATCAGGAGCATTTTTGCCTTCCCACAACAGGAAAGCAATTTTCTCCAAAGGATGAATCAGAAAACTGCTGGCAATTTGGAAATAGCAGCCTATCTCCACTTTAAGCTTCGAAGGTTTAGAAAAGGTTGGGGAAAGGCTCAGCCAGGGGTCTCCCCTCAAGCTAGGACAGTGTGCGGAAAGGGGGAGACTTGAAGACAGGAACCGGGAGGAAGAAAATAATAAGTATAGGAAGCAAAACAAGCTCTTTTTTGCTCAGTGTGACAAGAGGCACAGCACTGAAGACTGTCCTACAGCCCTTCCTATCCCAAAGAGAATCCTCACCCAAGATAATAGTCACTGCGTTTGAATCTTAAGTGAAAGTGGTCTTGAAACATGTATTTGCATCTCAAGAGCTAAAACTAAATATTTTCCTGTATCGTTGAGAAGGTCGGGGGTCCTGGGCTGGCAAGGCTGAGAGGGAGAGAGCTCCTCCTGGTCTGAACTGGGGTCAGAACAGCCCTCCTGCCACCCTCCTGAGGGGTGTCCCAGGAAGGGAGGGAAGGAAGGAGAAGGGAGGGAGAAAGGGGACAGGGAGTGGGAAGAAGGGGGAAAGAGAGAAGAAGGAGGAAGAAGAGGGGAGGGAAAAGGAGGGGGGAAGGGGAGAGAAGGGGAGAGAAGGGGAGGAGGTGGGAGGGAAGAGGGAGGGGGAAAGGGGAGGAAGGGGGAGGGGAGAGGGGAAAGGGAGGAGGGGGAGGGCAGAAGAGGGAAAGGGGGGAAAAGGGGGAAAGGGAGGAAGGGAGAGGGGAGGAGGAGGTGGAAAGGGGAGGAAAAGGAGGAGGGAGAAGGAAAAGGGAGAGGAGAGGGGGAAGAGGGGGACGGGGAGGAGGGGAGTGGGAGGTGGAAAGGGGAGGAGGGGGAAAGGGGAGGAGGAGGGGAGAGGAAGGGTGATGGGGAGGAAGGGGAAGGGACAGGAGAGGAGGGGGAGGAGGGAGAAGGAAAAGGGAGAGGAGAAGGAGGAGGGGAAAGGGGAGGAGGGGGAGGGGAGAAGGAGAGGGGAAAGGAGAGGAGGGGTGAGAGGGAGGGGGAAAAGGGGAGGAAGGGAGAGGAGGGGAGAAGGGGGGAGAAGGAGGGGGATTAAAAAAAGGAAGGGAAGAACCGGCCTCACTGAAGCATACAGAAGTTCCCAGGTCAGGGACTGAACCCACAACACCACAGGAGTGACAATGCTGGATCTTTAACCACTAGGCCACCAGGGAACTCCTGTACTTTTATTTTTACATCATTAAGGTTGATAAAAAGTTATTCTCTTCTGCAATTACAATTAAGTCATCTGTGCTTTGTCTTCAAAGTTAAAAATCTTGCTTTCCAAGTAAACTGCCCCAAACTGAACAACATGAGTTTCCGGATATAAAGGGCTTATTAAGTTCCTAAAACATTACAGAAAATAGACTCAGACTAGGGCAAATAACAGTGAAATTTAAACCACTGTAGAAAAGAGTAAATCCTGCATAATTCCAAAGAGAGAGAGAAGAAGATGTCCAAACTAAAAGATCAAGAATCAGAATGGCTTCAGGTTTTCTCTCAATAGCTCTGGGAACTAGAAGACAAAGGAAGAATGCCTGCAGATTTCTGAAGAACAACCATTTCCAACTTAGAATTTTTATACCCAGAAAAATTATCAAACAAGTGTTAGAGTGGAATATAGAGACCTTTTCCGAAATGCAAGGTCTCAAAACTTACCTTCCACATACACTTTCTAGGAAGTTACTGGTATATGTACCAACAAATAGAGGAAATAAATTAAGAAAGAGGAGACACAGAACCATCCAGTAGAATCAAGCAGTCAATCACAATTTGAAAAAAGTGAGGTAAAAGGAGATTCCAAAGATCTGATGCTCTCCTTGAGAATCTGGAACAAAGACATGGACATGGCATGGGCTAGCGGCAGGGTCCCCTGACAGGGCCTTGCCCTCGCTATCAAATGTGATCTGTTCTCCATTGTTTTCTTGCAGTTCCTGACTCCCACAGAGGAGTCTGCCTTCCCTAATGTATCGCTCAGCAAGGTACCCAGGCCCAAATTGATCTGGTCTCTCATTTGCTATAGGAAAGCCCTTTGCCTCGGACATGTTGGTGGTGCCAGGATTGCAATGTTTCAGCCTCTGTCTCCCTCCCCTGCCTACCAGCCCTGGCACAGAACTCAAGTCAACAGCACTGATCCTCCAGGTGAACTGCATCTCAGGGCTTCATTGTTCACTCTTCCACCCCACCCAGTCCAGCCTCTCTCCATCCATCCAATGTGTTCCAATACCCCACTGATAGGCAGGATAGGCCGAGTAATATCTTCCCCAAAGAGGGGTTCACATCCTAATCCCTGGAATCTATGAATATGTCACAAAAGGAACTTTGCAAGATGTGATTAAACTAAGGATCTTGACATGGGCAATTATTCTGGATCATCTGAGTGGACCCAGTGTAATTGCAAAGGTCCTTATGAGAGCGAAGCAAGGGGATAAAAAGAAGCAGGCAGAGGGAAATAAAGACATGTGACCATGGAAGCAGAGCTGAGAGAGTGAGAAATTGAGGGAGTAGGGACCACCAGCCAAGGAAGGCAGGCAGCCTCTAGGAAAGGCAAGGAAATGGATTACCCCCTAGAGCCTCCGGAAGCAATCCAGCCACTTTAATTTTAGTCACACAAAACCCAACTTGGACACGACCTCCAGAACTGTAAGAAAACAAACTTGTGTTGTTTTAAGCTAAGGTTGTGGTAATTTGTCACAAGCAGCATTAAGAAACTAATAAACTAAGAGTGAACATTAAATCATTTACTTTGAAAAGCTGTTGGGCAGCATCTACAGAAGCTGAACATATACGCCTGCTTCATGATTTGCGATTCCCCTCCTAGGGATGTACCCAATGGAAATGTGTATATATATGTTCACCAAAGACATCTGCTATAATGTTCCTAGTGGCATTATTTGTAATGTCCCAAACTTGAGAATCACCCAAACGCACATCAGTGATAAAATGAATAAATTGAGGTACATTCACAAAGTGGAATACTGTATAGCAAAAGGAATGAATACGCTAAATCCATAGACAGTATGCATCACTTCAACATCATATTGAATGAAGGAAGCCAGAAACGGGGTATATACTGTACGATTCAATTGCTATAAAGTGCAAATACAAGCAAAAGTAATCCATACTGATCTAAGCCCCTCTCTGGAAGCGAGGAATATGTGTGTCTTCTGGAGAAATGGTGATATTCTGTCTCTGGATCTTAATGATGCTTCTCTTTGAGCAAAATCATTGAAATTGTGAAATGTGCAGCTATTAATATCTACTATACATTAATAAAAAACTTTTTAATGGGGGAAAGGATAACTATGCCTTCGCGCAAATTTGCCCAATCCCCTCCAATAGCCGTAAACAAGCAGGTGTGGTCAACTGGCAACCCAGATCCAGGATTCCAGCTCCTAGAGACCAGCACTAGGACTTAAATGTCCTGTGAATTGGCTTAAGAACTATTTACAAAGGGCCAGTTCTAGTGGGTTATTTTCCTAAATAAAGGAAACCTGCCCAGAGGTAAGTCCACTTTCCCCCTTTGAGGACTCAAAATTACAAACTATTATTACTATTATTATTTTACTTTTTAGGGCCAGTCCACAGCATATAGAAGTTCCTAGGCTAGGGGTCCAAACAGAGTTGCAGTTGCCGGGCTACACCACAGCCACAGCAACTCAGGATCCCAGCCGCTTCTGCGACCTATACCTCAGCTCACGGCAATGCTGGATTGGCCACCCACTGAGCAAGGCCAGGGATGGAACCCGCATCCTCATGGATCCCAAAGTATTATTATTATTATTATTATTTGGCTAGCCGGGCATGTGTAAGCTCCCAGGCCAGGGATCAAACTGGAGTCACTGCAACAACCGAAGCTGCTGCAGTGACAAGGCCATATCCTTAACCCTCTGCGCCAGAAGAGAACTCCGTAAATTACTTTTAATTGACGTCATCTGAACAACAACAACAAAAATGGTCATGGCCTTTTCTCCACCAGTCGATCCCTGATAAATGAGGTGAAACCACTGCTTCTTAATTTTGTCTCTTTTAAATCACAGTGGAGTTTAATACATAAAATATACGTTGCGGAATGTGGTTAATTAATATGTATTAATGTTCTAATAATAGTATCATAAAGTTATAAACTCATAAAAACAAAAAGAACAATTGATTCACCAACACCTCAACCTGAACTGAGACTCCGACTTTACCAAGAAAGGGTACGGACCAGGGACCCGTGGGGGACAGACACATAGCCCAGCCGGGTGGAAATGAGCTGGGAGAAGGGATACAGACATGGACGGAGCGATGTAGGGGTGACCCTCTCTTTGCAGTGGAAAGACTCAACGCCCCTGCTCTGGACCAAGTCGCCCCGGCCAAAACGCGGTGTGGGAATAGGGGCTGGGGGATACTTGTGGGGACAGAAGGCGGAGCTTCAAAGGCCAGGCTTTGACCTCCGGGGCCATAAAAGACTTTGGCCCCGCCACCCCCACCTGCAGCACAGCCGGGAGCCAGCGCGTCACTCCCAGCGGAAACGCGGCGCAGCCCCGGCGTCTGGCGAGGTGCGCGCCTCCCGGCCCCCTCTCCGACGCTTAGCCGCTCGGGGTCTGCCGCCAGCCTCTCTCCGCCAAGCGGGGGCGGGAACAGGGCGGCACCTACCGGGATCTGCGACGCTGCGATTCGAGCCCCCGAAGAGCCACCGAAGACCACAAGCTAGCCCGGACGGTGTCCTGGGGCCACCGGCGCGGAGAGTCCGAGCGGAGCAAAGGAGAAAAGAGGCGCCCCACCGACTCGGCAGCGCCTCCCAGGTCAGGGTGCGGCGCCGGCTGTGCGGGGCTGCACTTGGGGAAACTTTGGTTACCTTGTTGGCTGCCGGGAGGAGGGCGCGGAACACGCAGCCCGGGCCTGGCGACCTCCGTGCGCCCCGCCTAGTACGCTGAGGCCCTGGGAGCCAGCATTTCCCGCGCACCCTGTCACTACAGAGACCTGGCATCCACCGAGGGCCACCGGGGCGCTGGGCACTATCCAGAGACTCTGTCCCGCCTTCCCGGGCGCGCCTCACGGAGCCCACTCTGCCGCCTCTCGCAATCTCCGCCCGTTATCGGCTCCGGCTTTGCGGCGGCGCGGGCTTGGACCCCTCTGGCATGCTGGTTTCACCTCCTTCTTGGCCTTGCAGTGCGGGGTAGGTCCTGAGAGCAGCCGGCGGCTGGGAGGATCCGGGCAGGGGCCTCGCGGGCGCGAGTTAGCGCCGCAGTGGGAGCGGCGCGCTCGCGGTCGCAGGAGCGCGCTGGTCTGAGGGTCCGACTTGGGCGCGTCTCCGCAGGTGCCTCAGGCAGCCAGGTTGCGGGAGGTGCAAGCTGAGTGCGGAGGGCGGGTTGGTGCGGGCTGCGGAGCTGTTTGTAGCCACTGGTTCGACAAATGCGAGCTCCACAGGGGCAGGGAGCTGGGTCCCCGAAGCCTGTTGGGGGCGCACAGCTTGGCCCGGACTCCCCCACCCCTCACCCCGAGACCTCTTTGGGGAGAGCTGGGGTCCAGAGGTGCGCCTGCCCTAGAATGGGGACAATGGCTGCTCCCCCTCGGGAGTGCCATTTACCGAAGGAGGGCCGTGTCCTACTGGCGAGCGGCAGCGGTTCTGGGTAGAACCCCTTTCTGATGGATGGCGATCGCCTGAGCCCGCCAGCTGCCTGCTTTGGCTCAGGGACGAGGCGACAAAACGCGCACCCTCCCCCATCGGTGTACTGATGCTGTTGCCCCAGTCACCTTCCTTTGCCCTTCTCCGACAGCACCTCGAGCTTGCTCCCTCCGCGGTCTCAGGAAAAACTGAGGAAACGAGCTGGGTTCCGGAGCCAGGGGAAACAGTGAAGACGCTGCCAGAATCTCAACAGCCTGGAAACCCCATCACCTTGGTTCCCTGGGTCTTGGAGGTATAGATTTGCGTGTCTTTATGTGTGTGTGGGCTGGGAAGGGGGGTTATGAGAGAGAGATGGGGGTGCGGCTGCCCCAGAGCCCAGCCCCAGAGACCTGGGGGACAGCTGAAGTAACCAGAGGTAACCAACCCTTTTTTTGGGTACGTGTGGTGAAGACAGCAAACTTTACCAGCTACTCTTCCTTCTCTGGCAGTTTCTAAATGTTTCTTACGTGTCAGAGAACACTTTTCCTGGGACAGTCAACTGCATCTTTTTTTTTCTCCTCGGCCCAGCCCCTTTCCTTGCATGGGGAGGAAACACATATTTTGCTTGTGGCAGGCAGGCTTACCTCATTCCGGGTGCAGCCGGCCCCTGCATCCTGGCCTGGGCTGCCCACTACAATTCTGGGCTTTCTGAGACCTGTCTGGGAAGGACAGGACAGCAGACCTCCTAACTGGCCTGTGCTAACTCAAGGCTGTACCCTTCTCTGGACCTGTGGGCCCCCTTTGCCCCTTTCTAGACATGGCAGGCATCGCTTTCCTTCACTCCTGCAGGAGAGTTGAGCATCAAATGACCTGGAGGTGATGATGCAGCCAGCCTGAGGCAGGGACTGATAGCTAATCAGAAGTGGGACTGGGATGAAGAATGGAGAGTTGGTTGCAGACTTTTTCCAGTGTGCACAGGAAACACCCCTATTGGGAGAGGAGCTTGGAATCTTATTAACAAGCTCTCCATGTGATTCTTACGCCCACAGAAGGTGGAGGACCATTGGTATAGGCACCTTGGCCTTCATTCTCAGAGCCTGGTAGCCCAGAACATTCAAGCTTAGTAATTCATGTTTAGGAATGGATATTTAATGAATTCCTAAGTGGCAAATATATTAGGATCTTTTAAAATCCTCACAATCATCTTCAGTAAAGTAGATATTATTCCCATTTTAGAGATGCGGAAACAGAGGCTCAGAGGAACAGTTTCTCAAGGGGTGGTAACTTAGGAGGAAACAGAGCCCATCCTTGATACATAACCTGCTGCCTCCTCTGAGCATGCTCTGGTCTGCTTGTGGGCAGCACAGACAGGGCAACCTGGGGCAAGAGTGAGGGGCTGAATTTCCAGCTTGAAGCCCATTTGTCAATTTCATCCCTCTTGTTGCCCTCTTTATTCTCCTTTGAGCCTCTTACTTCAGCTCTAAAAAGGATGCTTCCTCCCCAAAAGCTATTTATCTGGCCATGATAGCTTTTGGGGAGGAAACATCATTTTTAGAACTGAAGTAAGAGGCTCAAAGGAGAATAAAATTTCTTTCAATGAAAGGAAAACTTGGGGGCTTAGGGAGAAAAATCCATAGGAAAGGCCAAGCCTATCATCTCCAAGAGGCTTTTAAAGCACCTCAGCCCATGTGGGAAGGGCTTTGGTGGATACTACATAAATCAGGTGCTGAAAACAGAATTCTACTCTGTGGGAAGCGGGTATCCAAGAAGCAAGGAGGCTTTAGAGACAGGATGGACATAGGACTATCTAGTTAAGTCCTGGCAAACAGCTGAGTAAGAGGAGTGAGTTCTGGAGTTCTCCCACCTTTCTCTTCTTGGCTGCCTCATCTGCACAGAATGAGGTGGAAAAGGTGAGTACCGCAGCCTTCCCAGCCCCAGCAGTCCTTGCAGGGCAGGTGATCCTCTTCCTGTAAGTGTACACACACACACACACACGTATATTTGCAGTGCACAGAACCCAGTACACACACACACGTTTGCAATGCACAGAACCCACTCCAGATACTTTACAGACTCATAATCGGTGAAATATGATTAACTGCACACTGTGGAGATCTTTTTTAACAAGGAATTAAAAAACTAGACTCCAAATGGGAGAGATGTGTGGAACAAATTATTGGTATTTATGTGGCTCTGAATAGCTTTGATTTCCTTCAGTAGGAACTGACAGCTGGCTGACAGAAAACTCACCCAGGGAGAGGAGACATCAGTGAAGTATGAAATTTTGAATAATGTTTTCAGGTAACTTGCTATTTTCATTTAGAGTGGGTGTCTGGAGAGGTAAATGCAGTTGCGGTTTGAATTGCTTCATTTATCATCAGATATTTTTAATAAGGCTCACAATTTTAAGATCCAGGCCTTTTTACTTCTTTTTCATGCCTTCCAGTCCTCTGGTAGCTGGGAATTCCACCCTTCAGCCTGTAGACTCTCACTTGCTCCCATTTTCAGCATGCTGCCTCCAAGGTTGGAGCCTTCCTCATCAATCTGTTCAGACAATGAACAATGTTTTCTTGCCTAGGAGAGTGGTTGTCTATGTGGGGTGAGGTAAAGCTCTGGAGGTCCGGTTGTTCTATCCAACCGTCCTGTCCTGTTTAGCCCTGTGCCTCATTGCCACTTTGTGTCATTTGCTTAGTTCCCTCCACGTCCTAGGCTATCTGGGTCCTGTGGGTGAGCTGGTTCCCTTCTCACTGACCCATCTCCACGTGTGCTTTATGTTGCAGCCTCTGCTGTGCTAAGGCAGTTTATCACGCCATCACCCCTCTCTGTTTCCACAGCTTGTTTGAAATCAGTCAGCTGATCATAGCTCTCTTCCATTTTTCTTTGTTCTTCACATTATGTGTCTTTTTTTAAAAAATCGCTAAACCGTAATTTTAGTGGGGCCTAGGAAGTTGGAGAGAGGCACTGAAAGAGTAACTATGCCATGATGAATAACAAGCAATGTTAAAGACATTCTAATTTTAAAATAAAAAGCAGTTTATTCAGCTGTTTAATAATATCTTATAAGAGTGCTGAAATTATTGTCTTTGGAAATTATAAGGAAAATACACCTAAAGGATATCTTTTTGTATTTTACTTATTAGATTCCATTTATGTTTACAAAACATTATTTACAGATTCTAAAAACATATTGTACGGATTTCATGTTATTTAAATAGCCTGTGGATTAGAGACATGATAAAAATTGGGAGTTCCTGTTGTGGCTCGGTGGGTTACAAACCTGACTAGTGTCCATGGGCATGCAGGTTTGATCCCTGACCTCGTTCAGTTGGTTAAGGATCCGGCCTTGCCGTGAGCTGTGGTGTAGCTTGCAGACGAGGCTTGGACTGGTGTTGCTATAGCTGTGACATGGGCCAGCATCTGCAGCTCCAATTCGACCCCTAGCCTGCAAACTTCCATGTGCTGCAGGTGCAGCTCAAAAAAATAAATAAATAAAAAATAGAGACATGATAAAAATAAAAGATTGCTAAATTCCGAGATAAATTTTTTTTTTTTTGTCTTTTTGCTATTTCTTTGGGCCGCTCCTGCGGCATATGGAGGTTCCCAGGCTAGGGGTCGAATCGGAGCCGTAGCCACTGGCCTACGCCAGAGCCACAGCAACGCGCGATCCGAGCCGCGTCTGCAACCTACACCACAGCTCACGGCAATGCCAGATTGTTAACCCACTGAGCAAGGGCAGGGACCGAACCCGCAACCTCATGGTTCCTAGTCGGATTTGTTAACCACTGTGCCACGACGGGAACTCCGGAGATAAAAATTTTTAAAAGAGGAATGTAGTGGGTAGAAAGGCACAACAGGAAGGTCTTTTTTCTGAACATGGTCTAATTTCATCACCAGCCTGCAGGGGATGAGTGTTTTTTGATTGCCTTCCACAGATAAGGAACTCAAGACTCTGAGAGGCTGAGAGTTTTGACCAGAGCATAGAGCAGTTTAGCAGGAGAGATGAGATAGATGGAAATCTGAGTCTGCCTGATCCTCGAACTTTCTCCAGTTGAACTGCTATCTATTCGGAAGATGTAACTGGACTGGGAATCATTTATAAGCTAGATTAGAACAGTCTGACTGAATGTTAACACGGGAACAGCATGGGGTGCTCGGTGTGAAGACAGGACAGGAAAGTTTCTGAACTAGGATCATTGTAGGCTAGAGAAGTGCTCTTTATCCCAGGTGAGGCTTACCTCTGTGAAATGGGTCAAACTTCAATATCGGCCGTTTTGACGTGCAATGGATGAGGCAAGATAAAAGAATGGACTGAAAGAGGGTGAAGGCGCGAAGACAGGAGATTATTCCAGTACAGTACTGACTAAAGAATGGGACACTAGGAAACCTAACATGTATACACATGGAAAATAAAGTACCTGACACCTTTTTTTCTCTGAAAAAAATTAATGTTTAAACAGTTTCAAAATTGCTCTATTAAATGTGAACAATTTAAAAAGTAAGTAGCCCAGTGGGCATTCGAAGTGTTTATAATAAGCAAAGTGTAAGCCTTTGTTGTTTCTTCTTGACAGCCCTCTGGGACTCAGGGATCAGGGTCTGCTTACAGTGGCACGGCAGACCGATTTCCTAGTTGCTACCGGCTAGTGGTGCCACTGCCCAGCTCCTCAGAGGCCCTGGAGCCCACAAGACCCTCTCTTTCCACAGGACCACAGTGGGGCCATCCCAGCTGTCAATGCATTGCTGGCTGGCTCCCCTTCTTCTCCCAGAACCTCCTGATGCCAACTTTGGGAAGGAAAGTTATGACAGAAGGTGGCCAGGGTTAGTGTTAGGGAGAAAGGCCTTTACATGAGGATAGGTGAAAACGTTTGAAAGTCTTTCCAAAAGATTCTTAGAAGACTTAAAAAAAAATTGTCCCTAATACTAAAAACTATACAAAAGTATAGTGTTGAAATCTGCTATCTGGTGGCTAGCTGATTCCCATTTGAATATCTGTTTCTCAGCTTTAGTAAATCCACCCATTTGTATATGAAAAAAATGCTGAAAGAAGGTTTCTTTTGTGATTATTGTCTCATGTGAGCTCTTTTTAAATGTTTCGCATTCCCTCTGAGTTGGGAACCAGTCTGTCAACCAACCCTTAAATTCCCAAGTTCCCGAGTTATAGGTATGTCTGGCTCTGGAATAGCTTCTTTATTTGTTTATTTGCTGCAGCTGCAGCATGTAGTAGTTCCCAGGCCAGGGATCAAACCCATGTCACAGCTGTAACCAAAGCCACAGCAGTGACAGTGCTGGATCCTTAACCCACTGAACCATGAGGGAACTCCTGGATTAGCTTTTTTAGAATGTTGCCTAGGGGGGCAAAATCATGTATTTCATGTATTCATTTCCATGTCTTTACGGATGTATATATGGAATGATTATTCTTTGCTTAACATCATGATGAAACTAAAGTGGAGACAAATAAGTATATTTTTTTGTATATGGCTTATCAGGAGCTTACTGGTTGAAACTCCTTGAATGTCTAGGCATAAATACTACTGATAACGACACAAAAACCAATTTATGTTGTGAAAACTAAGACCTAATATAGCTCTTTATACATTTTGTGTGTGTGTGCTTTTTATTTTTATTTTTTTTTAATTTTTTTTGGTCTTTTTGCTATTTCTTGGGCTGCTCCTGCGGCATATGGAGGTTCCCAGGCTAGGGGTCAAATCGGAGCTATAGCCACCGGCCTGTGCCAGAGCCACAGCAACATGGGATCCGAGCCGCGTCTGCAACCTACACCACAGCTCACGGCAACGCCGGATCGTTAACCCACTGAGCAAGGGCAGGGACCGAACCCACAACCTCATGGTTCCTAGTCAGATTCGTTAACCACTGCGCCACGATGGGAACTCCGTGTGTGCTTTTTAGGGCCACACTTGTGGCATATGGACATTCCCAGGCTAGGGATCAAATCAGAGCAGCAGCTGCTGGCCTGTACCACAGCCACAGCAACCTGGGACTCAAACCACCTCTTCGACTTATACTACAGCTCACTGCAATGCCAGATCCTCAACCCACTGAGCAAGGCCAGCGAGCAAACTTTTCTCCTCATGGATACTAGTTGGGTTTGTTACCACTGTGCCACAATGGGAAGTCCTATGAATTTTAATTATGAAACATTCTTACGTAAATGCTATGTTCTTTTTTGTATACATGTCCTATTTTATAATAGAGAATAGTAGTATCGTACAGAGGAATGTATGAAATATGTACTATTTAAAGAATAATAAGTAGTTCCTCTTATGGCTCAGTGAATTAGATTCCAACTAGTATCCATGAAGATGTGGGTTTGATACCTGGCCTGACTCAGTGGGTTAAGGATCTGGTGTTGCTGCAATCTGTGGTATAGGTCGCATATGTGGCTCAGATCCAGCGTTGTTGTGGCTGTGGTATAGGCTGGCAGCTGCAGCTCCAATTTGACTCCTAGCCTGGGAACTTCTATATTCCACAGGTGTGGCCCTTAAAAGAAAAAAGAAAATGAAAAAAAAAAGAATAATGATAAAACGACACCTACATACATACCACCGAGGCTGAGAAACAGAGTATCATTATTTGAACCTTAAAAGCCTCTGTGTCCCTCTCAAATTTCATTGCTCTCCTTACCAAGGGGTAACTTGATCTTGACTATTGCCAAAATCATCCCCTCTGCTTTTTCTTTCCCCTCAGTTTCCTGTTTTTATTTCACCCCTATTTAAATTAGTTGTTTTAGAAAGCTGTATAGCAAGCACAAAACGAGATGAACAAAGGAAGATCAGTATCGGAGGTCCCATGGTGGCTCAGTGGAAACAAATCCAACTAGGAACCATGATGTTGCTGGTTCGATCTCTGGCCTTGCTCAGTGGGTTAAGGATCTGGCATTGCCCTAAGCTATAGTGTAGGTCACAGACATGGCTCAGATCCCATATTGCTGTGCCTGTGGTGCAGGCCAGCAGCTGTAGCTCTGATTCGACCCCTAGCCTGGGAACCTCCATATGCCGGGGGTACGGCCCTAAAAAGAAAATAAAAATCATTATTGCCTATATACGGCCAAAGTTCTCAGGAAAAGATAAGTTAAACAGTCTCTGGATCTTAGTTCAGCTCAGCATTCCTGAGCCTTTGTAGGAGTTCCTTCTGGGCAAGGTTATGAGTACGTCCTAGGAAACATGGGACGTAGCATAACAGGGCTTTGGCATGCTGCAGTGTAGACCAGTTTGGGATATCCAGAGGGAATGGGTATTGAGTCTCCTCCTAAGCTCACCATGACTTATCCCCAGATCTCAGAGCAAGTTGAAGCAGAGTATTTGACCAGGGCTGAAGGGGTGCCACTGGCTGCCTTAAAAAGCAGGGCATGGAGGGGAGAGCAGAAATGTGGTGAGGACAAAGCAAGCAGATTAAAGAACTGAGGTCAGGCTCACTTCACCTTTGTCCTCAGATAACAAGATGGTAAAATGGCACTATGATCTCAGAGATGATGTCTATGCATAGCCATTTTCCTGGCATCTCCTCTCACCATCATCCTGGGATTTTCAGTGCCTCTCTTCTACGATGATCTTCAGCCCCTGGTATCTCGTTTCTTCTTTCTTGTTCTACCATTCCATCTTGGTAGATTATATTCTTGAGAGTGACCCCAATTCTTGACTAATGGTTTGGCTAGATATAGATTTCTAAGCTGGGACTAAATTTTCCTTCAGAATTTTAAAAACATTCCTCCTTTGTCTTTCATTATTGTTGTTGATCTGCCTGAATCTACTGTAATTCTTGATCATTTAGTAGGTGACTTATCCACCCCATGCCTCACCTCCTGCTTTCAATCTTTGGAGTCTTCTCTGTTCTTGGTGTTCTGGAAATCTACACCGTACACTATGGACAGGATCTGTCTTCATCCATTGTGCTATGTTCTAATTGGGCCCTTTCAATTTGGAAACTCATGTCCTTCAGGGCTAGAAAATTTTCTCTCCTGCTTACTTACCCCTTCCCCTACCCTACTGTCTCTTGCAGGAGCTTGTTAGTTGGATCTTGGACTTCCTGACCTAGTCCTCTACTTTTCTTGTTTGTTTTTTTTCCTTCCTATTCTTTTTGCTTGATTGTTAGAGATTTTATCAATGTTACTATCCAATCCTTCTGTTGAATTTTAGAGTGTGCATCATGTTTTTATCTTTTGAGAGCTTCTCACGGTCTTTTTTCTTTTTTTATTATTATTTTTTTTTGCCTTTTCTTGGGCCACTCCCATGGCATATGGAGGTTCCCAGGCTAGGGGTCTAATTAGAGCTGTAGCTGCCGGCCTACGCCAGAGCTACAGCAACGCAGGATCATTAACCCACTGAGCAAGGCCAGGGACCGAACCCGCAACCTCGTGTTTCCTAGTCGGATTCATTAACCACTGCGCCATGACAGGAATTCCCTCACGGTCTTTTTTCATAGAATCTTATCCTTGATTCATGATGACAATATCCTTTTGAGGATAATATGTTTTTGAAGTTCTCATTTTCCTAATACTTGTCTTCTCCAAGTTGCATTTTTTTCTGTTTGTTCTGGTCTCTCTCTCTAATGTAAGAGGCTTTTTTTGGTTTGCATGCTCATGAATAAGGGGCTTGGATTAAAAAGCTAATGTTAAGCCTTGTGTACACAGGTAACCTTTAAGCCACACTGTAGGATGATCTGGATGGCATGTTGGGGAATCCTTGTGATCAGTACTTAGGCATTTTCTCCTTGGTAGGTCAGATTCTTGAAAGAAGAGTATAGCAACTTTCTTCTAATGGTAAAGGTATGGCTGCCATCCTTCTTGAAGCTGAGATAGGGGAGAAGGCTGGGAATCGCTTCATTCATTGATCACTAAGCACAGCATCACTTATTCTCGTTTTCTTGTCCTCAAACATGCCCAGTGTCTCTCAGTCCAGAGTCTCTTATCTCCATTTCTGGAGAATAAACCAGTGAACATCTTTTTCGGTGGGAGAGGAGCCATCTTCTATCCCTTGTGGCTTGGAGGGGTGCTCCTCACACTTCAATATGCGTGCAGGTCACCTGAGATCTAGTTGAACTGTAGGTTTTGATTCAGTAGGTCTGGGGTGGAGCTTGAGATTCTGTTTATTTAACAAGTGTCAGGTAATGCTGCTACTGCTGGTCCAAGGTAGGACCACACTTCCCATAGCAGACCCAGGGCTCTGATGCTCTAACAGCTTTTCTCCTGGCCCTCCTTGTTTCAGCTGTATTCTCCACCCCGCAGTACTAGAGCCTCCTGCCGCTGTCTCTTTCGAGGATTCCTTAGTGTGCACAGGCTTCATTCTCAGCTCTGCCGCCGATGACGCTGAAGCACAGCCTTTTCAGGTTGGCTGAGTCACTTACCACTGGCCCATCTGCTCTCTGGCTTCCAAAACGTCGCTGTCATCTTCTCTCCTTTTCCTGCTTACCTTTGTGAGTTTATGTCTTTTTTGGAATTTTTTTACTTTAGGGGGTTTCAGAGAGGGGCAAAATTAGATGTGCATGTTCTGCCATGTCACCCTAACTATAACCGTCTGCTGAAATATTTTCCTAAAGTTTGGTGACTGTATTGGTGCAGAGCCAGCCTACTTTATGATAAATAACTGCTGTTTTAAGAGTCTAGGTCTTTGCGCAAGGAGTGTTCTCCACCCCTTTTCATTTTTCTGCCTGTCAGACTCTTTTACAGTCTTCAAGGCTTAGCTCAAATGACTGGCCTCTGTGAAGCCCCCTTCCATCCCGACTGTTCAAGCCTGTGTGTTCTCATGATTTCAACTCATAACCAGCATCTCTTTGAAACAGTTATGTACACTCCTCAGGGTTAGGGCCTGTAGCTTTGTAGGTCAGTGCCCAGCACATATTAGGAGCTTATATCTATTTAACAACTTAATTAATTAATTTCTGTATGCATGTCTATCTTTCCCTTTTTCCTTACTTTCTTCCTGCTCTCTGCATCTCGTTTTTCTTTGAAGAAGTCATTATATTGATTATCTACTTTATTATCCAAAAGAAATTCATGTCCTGTATTCTTAATTTTAAAAGTCAACAAGTAAGAGTTCTCACTGTGGTGCAGTGGGTTAAGAATCTGAACTGCAGCAGTTCTGGTTGCTGTGGAGTTGTGGGCTCAATCCCTGGTGCTGTGCAATGAGTTAAAGTATCTGGCATTGCTGTAGCTGTGGCATAGGTTGTAGCTGCAGCTTGGATTCAGTCACTGGCCTGGGAACTTCCACATGCCATGGGTGCAGCTGAAAAAGAAAAAAATAATAGTAATAAATTAATTAAATAAAATTAAATAAGTAGAATACTTCTTGATTTCTAAAAACTCCCAAATTAAACTAAATAAATTTAAATATTATATAAACTTTTATTTGCCTTTCCCCCCTCAGCTCTAAGGACTGTTATAAGGCTAACATTTCCTCAGCTGTCAATGAAGATCTAATTCTTATCACCTAATGAAATTATCTTTTGAATGAGTCAGAATCTAAATTATTTAAATAAATGAAACATAAATAATTTTCAGTTTTCACAATAATAATAAAATGTATGTAAGATCTACATTTCTTTGTTTCCAGTCTGGAAAACTTCTTTTTCAGAGCAAATATACTGTTGTCAAATTTTAACCCAACAGGAGTTCCTGTTGTGGTGCAGCAGAAATGAATCTGACCAGTAACTATGAGGTTGTGGGTTGAATCCCTGGCCTCACTCAGTGGATTAAGGATCTGGTGTTGCTGAGAGCTTCGATGTAGGTCGCAGACGTTGGCTGCTGCTGTGGCTGTGGCGTAGGCTAGCAGCTACAGCTCCAATTCGACCCCTAGCCTAGGAAGCTCCTTATGCCGCAGGAGCAGCCCTAAAAAGAAAAAAAAAAAAAAAATTTAACCCAACAGTATGTTGCTAACCCCATAATGTAGTCAGTATATGATATAAATAATGAAATCAAGAGAAGTGCATAATTACATGCTCACCATTCCTATCTCAGGGTGAATTCCAGACATGGTGTCGGTTATTTTAACATCTTGTAGTCCAACTAATTTTCATACTTTAAAAGAAATATTGAAATGCTCCTCAAATTGAAAATCTAGACCTTAGTTGCATTATTTAACTGAAGAACATGTTTAAGTATTTTAATACTAAGAAGTTTTTTTATTTATTTAATTAATTTATTTATTTATTTTTTTGTCTTTTGTCTTTTTTGTTGTTGTTGTTGTTGTTGCTATTTCTTGGGCCACTCCAGCGGCATATGGAGGTTCCCAGGCTAGGGGTTGAATCGGAGCTGTAGCCACCGGCCTACGCCAGAGCCACAGCAACTCGGGATCCGAGCCGCGTCTGCAGCCTACACCACAGCTCACGGCAACGCCGGATGGTTAACCCACTGAGCAAGGGCAGGGACCGAACCCGCAACCTCATGGTTCCTAGTCGGATTCGTTAACCACTGCGCCACGACGGGAACTCCAGAAGTTTTTTTATATTAAGCTTCCTAAACATGTTCTATTTTAATGGATTCAATTGCAGTTGCACAGAATTTTGGCTTTTTTGCTTAAGTTTGCATTTTAATATTAATTTTAAAAAATAGTTTTCCTAAGTAGGAGTTCCCTTCGTGGCTCAGCGGTTAACAAACCTGACTAGGATCCATGAGGATGTGGGTTCGATCCCTGGCCTCACTCAGTGGGTTAAGGATCCTGCGTTGCTGTGAGCTGTGGTGTAGGCCACAGACACAGCTTGGATCCCACATTGCTGTGGCTGTGGCATAGGCCAGAGGCTACAGCTCCGATTTGACTCCTAGCCTGGGAAGTTCCATATGCCATGGGTGTGGCCCTAAAAAGCGGAAAAAAAAATTTTTTTTCACAAGTACAAAATAAGATTATTGATTAATTAATGTGGGATTTTGAGAAGTACCAGCTAGTGTTATATCAGAAATATTCAATGAAGATTTTGAAAGTAAATTTTAGTTTGTATTTCTCTAAGATTGTTACTATTCTAAAATTTCTATTTTTATTTTGCAATTCACTATTTTGCTCTATATTTATTAATAATATAATCTTATTTACATTTCCTTTTTCTGTATGTCATCCACAAACTGTGAATAACAACATGAATATAAACTGGCACACTGATTCTGGCTAATCCTTTGTTCTTCATCTTCCTTGATAACCAGGTATTGATTCCGACTTTTGAAGATGGATGAAGGTATAGAAATATCCAGTGATGGAAAATCCCTGATCAAAGCAGTCCATCAGAGCCGGCTTCGTCTAACAAGACTCTTGCTGGAAGGCGGTGCCTACATCAATGAGAGCAATGACCGTGGGGAAACGCCTCTAATGATTGCTTGTAAGACCAAACATGTTGATCACCAGAGTGTCAGTAAAGCCAAAATGGTTAAATACCTGTTAGAAAATAATGCTGACCCCAACATACAGGACAAATCTGGGAAAACCGCTTTGATGCATGCTTGCTTAGAAAAAGCTGGTCCTGAAGTTGTTTCTTTGCTGCTCAAGAGTGGGGCTGATCTCAGTCTGCAAGACCATTCTAGTTATTCAGCCCTGGTATATGCTATAAATTCAGAAGATAGAGAGACCCTGAAAGTTCTGCTTAGTGCTTGTAAAGCAAAAGGGAAAGAAGTCATTATCATAACGACAGCAAAATCGCCCTCTGGCAGGCACACTACCAAACAGTACTTAAATATGCCTCCTGTGGATATGGATGGGTGTCATCCCCCAGCCACCTGTGCCACTCCTTCAGAAATAGACTTAAAAACAGCCTCATCGCCACCTTCCCATTCTTCTGAAACCGAAATGACACTTTTTGGCTTTAAAGATCTGGAGGCCCCAGGAAGCAGTGATGATACAAGGGACCCAGACTCCCCTGTGAGGAAGCCTGGTATGGCCCCTAATGGGCCCAAGCTACCTCAGGCTTCACACTGGATCAAGAGTCCCCCCTTATTAATGCACCAGAATAGAGTGGCCTCCTTACAAGAGGAGCTCCAGGATATTACTCCAGAGGAAGAATTATCCTACAAAACCAATGGGCTGGCACTTTCCAAGCGATTCATCACTAGGCACCAAAGTATTGATGTCAAAGACACGGCACATTTGCTAAGAGCCTTTGATCAGGCCAGCTCAAGAAAGATGTCATATGATGAAATAAATTATCAATCATTTTTTTCAGAAGGAAATCAGCAATGCATTGAAATCCCTGTTGACCAAGACTCAGACTCTAACCAGACAATCTTTGCTTCCACCTTAAGAAATATAGTTCAAAAAAGAAACTCGGGAGCAAATCACTATAGCTCTGATTCCCAGCTCTCAGCTGGTCTGACCCCTACCACTTTAGAAGATGGCAAAGCACTTATAGGAAAGAAAAAGATACTTTCGCCATCTCCTTCCTTGTTGTCAGGGTCCAAAGAATTGTTGGAGAATATCCCCCCAGGTCCCCTAAGCAGGAGAAATCATGCACTTTTAGAAAGGCGTGGTTCAGGAGCTTTCTCTTTAGATCACAACATTACACAAACCAGACCAGGATTTCTGCCACCTTTAAATGTGAATCCTCATCCTCCTATCTCAGATATCAATGTCAACAAGATTTCCAACCTTCTTTCTTGTGGTCAGAAAGTGCTTATGCCAACAGTTCCTATGTACCCCAAAGAATTCAGAAGTAAAAAGATGTTGTTAAGGAGACAGTCATTGCAAACTGAGCAAATTAAGCAATTAGTTAATTTTTAAGAGATGGCTAGACACATTTTTGTTCAGATGTCTCTATCAGAAAAATATGGAACTAGAGAAGAAAATTCAAAATGGTAATCCTTTCAAATCTTATAATTGGCGAGCCCATAATAGTTAAAGAGTATTAAAATATACTCTGTATCACACTACTAGGCACTATGAATATACAGGTAATATATAGTTTTTGCTAAGGAAATTCTCTCAAAAATAAAGCTATTTTTCTCAAAACCTTCAATAGTAACAACCTTCATGTGGTCCACGTTTTTAATTTAAACAAAAACAGGCAAAGAAGGTTATGTATGTTGTAGGTAACTTATAAACTTGAGATTTGCCAAACATTTTATTAGGAAACACTGCATTCAAATCAATAATTTGTCAAAACATTTAAGTCAATAAATAAGATTGTGATTTTCCATGATGCCAACCACATTCAAGAAAACATTAATAGCTATAAAGTTTTATGTGATCAATAAGCCTAAGCTAACTTTGGAAAAATGTTGACCACGGGTAGGTGACAATCTACTTAAAAATTTAAAAGATCAACTGTTACAGTAGATCAGGCAGCTAATATTCATGTTGTCAGCCTAATCAGTGTCAAAAATGGCAGATCAGAGTTTTATGAGCTAGTAATAATCTATGCCAAGTGTTTGTGTAGTGTTTTTGGCTTTGCTTTGTTTTTTAATATCATCTTGTGGAATTCTTCATATCTTTTAATTCCTGTTATTGTTTTTTTGGACATAGGTTCCCAGTAACAACACAGTATGAAAGTTAGAAAGCATTTCTCATATCAAACGATTCTTATCTTTCTAATGACAACCAAAAAAAAAAAAAGTTTGGGATTTATCACAAATCAAAAATAAATGCTTGCTTTCTGTAAAAAAAAAACTGATTGTTAGATTGTCTTAGTTTATCTAATATCAAGAAAGCCAAGAGAAATTTATTTACAAAATGTACTAAATATTCAGTCAACATTAAAAATATATTTTTATTTCTTTTATGTAATTATTAAACATTTATATAATTAGAATAATAAGAATAATTTCCTTAGTGTGATATTTTAGTCATCTAGTATTTAGGACATGTGAATAACTTCTAATAAAATACATGAATACTATGCTGCTACCACAAAATATTATAAAATGGCTTTATTATCTATAATGATCTCAAAATATGGTGTTTACACAGAGTCCTCATTTCAACTTAGCAGTGTTACAACAAAAAAATAAATCAAACTATACAAAACTATACAAACTGTACAAAACCTGAGTGTATTACTTTGATGACTGTCATTTACAAGTTTATTTCTTTGCCTTCTATCAGTAGGAGATAAGATTCTAGCAATTGGCATAATGCTTTTCTCCATAATTTGACATAAGTTGTTAAGCACATAGTAACTATTTAATTTCTTGTGGCTTTTATTTGAAAAAACAACTGGAAGTTTTCCATTTAATGTTTTGAAGAATATTAATATTAATTGCCCTAGGAGTATTTTTGGATTCAGAACTTGGAATTGTACCTGATTTTTATAGGTAGCTAAACCCTTTTTGCAAGTGAGAAAAGTTCTAGGCTTTAAGAGGTAAGGATACAGTTTGGAGGAATATGTAGCTAGATTAGTACATAAACAAAATGGTATCAATAAAGATTTAAATGTCATTTTGATTATCACTGATTTTTTTGTTTTCTTCTGCTACACCAATGGCATCTGAAAGTTCCTTGGGCCAGGGATCAAATCCATGCCACAACTGTGACCTGAGCCACAGCAGTGACAACACCAGATCCTTAACTCACTAGGCCACCAGGGAACTCCATTTTTATCTATCTCAAATACTAATGGTAAATAGTTTGAGATAATCTCAAGAGAAAGTATGCCACATATGTTACTTTTTTTTTTTTTTCTTTTTAGGGCCGCACTCATGGTATATATAGGTTCCCAGGCCAGGGGTCGAATCAGAGCTGTAGCTGCCAGCCTACACCACAGCCACAGCCACGTAGGATCTGAGCCACATCTGCGACCTATACCACAGCTCATGGCAACAATGGATCCTTAACCCACTGAGCCAGGCCAGGGATCAAAACCTGCGTCTACATGAATGCTAGTCAGATTCGTTAGCTGCTGAGCCACGACAGAAACTCCCCACATGTTACTTTGAGTAAACAGAAAACGAGGAAAAAAAAAACTTTTGTTGCTATTCTCATCCCAACATAAGAAGAATATTTATTAGGGTTAAAAGTTTCTTGGCCATATTTGGAAGAGTTTCTAGTCTTCTGTCAATCATAGGAACATTTTAAGGGCTGAGGTTTTTGAGCCTAGTTGTAAAGCTGTCCTATGGGACTTGATCCATTAAGTGGAATATATCACAAGTTCCCAATGGTAGGTCACATATTTGCAACAGGATATGCGTGCGTGCGTGCATGCGTGCATGTGTGTGTGTGTGTGTGTGTGTGTATACCTACATATATTTAATGTAAAAGTATGATTTGACTTTAACTTAAAAGATATGACACCTCATTCATTAGTTTTACAGCTACCATTCTTAGTTACTTGTGGCTAGGATTTCCAAAGAGATTGCTGATACTGATTATGGCAAAAGTAATTTTGTGGAGAACATAGGACAACCCCAGTTATGGAGCCAAGTATTGATTGTGTCAACCCAGTCAGTGCCCAGGGAAAGTGCTGAACACCTGCCTGGCATATTCCTTGGTGGACATGCACCCATCAGGCATCCTTTTAAAAATTTCAAATGAGGAGTTCCCGTGGTGGCGCAGTGGTTAGCGAATCCAACTAGGAACCATGAGGTTGCGGGTTCGATCCCTGCCCTTGCTCAGTGGGTTAACGATCCGGCGTTGCCATGAGCTGTGGTGTAGGTCACAGACGCGGCTCGGATCCTGCATTGCTGTGGCTCTGGCGTAGGCCGGTGGCTGCAGCTCCGATTGGACCCCTAGCCTGGGAACCTCCATATGCCGCAGGAGCGGCCCAAGAAATAGCAAAAAGACAGGAAAAAAAAAAAAAAAATTCAAATGAGCAGCTCCCGTCGTGGCTCAGTGGTTAACGAATCTGACTAGGAACCATGAGATTGCGGGTTTGATCCCTGGCCTCGCTCAGTGGGTTAAGGATCCAGCGTTGCTGTGAGCTGTGGTGTAGGTCACGGATGCGGCTCGGATCCTGCGTTGCTGTGGCTGTGGTGTAGACCGGCAGCAACAGCTCCAATTAGACCCCTAGCCTGGGAAATTCCATATGCTGTGAGTGTGGCCCTAGAAAAGACCAATAAATAAATAAATAAAAATAATTAAAAAAAATTTCAAATGATAAAACTAACTACCCTTATTCTGATTAAATGCTTACTATGTAGTCTTCTAATAATTTGATTCTCATATAGCTTAAGAAAAGATTGGACTTGTCAAGGTGCTAACACTTGCATTAGTCATGTTTTTTTATTTTAGTTTTTAAATTTTCTGAGGCTTTGATATCTTGGGACCTTACCTAGAGGGATGCCCTCCCAGGATTAGCTAATTCCTAGAGATGGAAAACAATGTGCCCTGGAAGTGTATCTTTCATATGAAAACCAACCAATCCAGAGCTCAGACTAACTACCTCTTCTATGAGACTGTCTCACTCAGGGCCACAGCCCCTTGCTCAAATTACCCCAGCATCAGGTACAAGATGACAGACAGCTCCTACATCCCAGAGCCTGCTGAAATTATTCAAACTAGCCAATCATAAACCTGCCTACCATGCTATGCGCATTTCCTCTTACAGAAACCATAATAAGGGCTCTTGTCCACGTTTTCCCCTTACTCCCTCTGCTTCCCGACAGTGCCTGCTGCATCCCCCTGTGGCCCTGTGTGATGTGATATGCCTGCCTCCTTTGGGAACTCTGAGTAGCAGTGTAATTGCCTCTTGATCTGTTGGCCTCACCATACCTGAATAATAATAAAACCTCTATTTTAAAACAAAAAGGCACAGTCTACTTGGAAGTCATAATTCTTAATACATTAATATTTGAGTTTATAGAGACTTGGCTAGTGCCAATATTCCTTAGATTACATTTCTAAGTCCCCAAGATAAGACACCAGATCATGGGCTTTGGTAAATCTACAAGCCCACAGCCATTCTGAGGTGATGACAACCTCTCTCTTTCTGTACCTTCTTTGAATGTCTACAATTCTTAAAGGGGAGGCTATGAAAGGAAAAACAGAAGAACAGCTAACATTACAAATCACAACAAGAGCAATTTAAAAGAATCTCCAGTGTTCTAGTGAGGTGGAACACTGGATCAAAACCAGTAACTTAAAGCTTAATGATCATGAGTAGCCTACATTTAGGTTTTGAAAATCAATTACATTAAGATTAGGCTGATCAATAACTTATGTGAAAAAAAATATGAAATATAATCCATGATTAAACAATCATGGGGGACTGCTAACAGGGCTAAGATTATTAAAGTATTAATAAATATTACTAAAACATTAATCAATTTCTCATTCTTAGCACTGGTAGATCAAATCTTAGAAAGCAGAGTTCCTGTCATGGCTCAATGGTTAACGAATCCCTCTAGGAACCATGAGGTTGCTGGTTTGATCCCTGGCCTCGCTCAGTGGGTTAAGGATCCAGCGTTGCCATGAGCTGAGCTGTGGAGTAGGTCAAAGATGCAGCTCGGATCCCGCATTACTGTGGCTCTGGTGTAAGCCTGGGAATCTCCACATGCCATGGGTGCAGCCCTAGAAAAAGACAAATAAAAAAAAAATTTTTTTTAATCTGAGAAAGCATGTTAGATTCTAGATCTCATGTTTTATGATACATACATACATACATAGTCAGTCTGGGGGAAAATTTTTTAATATGTAAAGAATTGGTGATATTCAGCCTACAGAGAAAAAGAGCCAATTGAGATTAGACAGCTGACCCCAAATACTAAAAGGACTGATGACTTAGTCTGAATCCTCCAGATTAAGAAACTAGGACCAGAAAATTGAAGTTACAGAAATAATTCAACTATTTTACCTTCTGAAGCTGTCCATCTATGGAACAGTCTGTCTTAGGAAGATATGAACCACTTTTGGAAACAGGCTGAGGAGAGATGCTGACCAGAGATTTAACAAAAGGCATTCCTTTTATTGAATAATCTTAAATCTTTTCAACTAGAAGGTTCTTTGAGATAGTTTTTACTTATTACCAATTCTAGATTCACTGGAACAAGTTGAAAACTAATGATTGAAATTATACTTTTGGATTTCAATCATCCACACAACTTCTTAGCTTTATTTGACATTTATGAAGTGTTAGTTTTAGTGGCACAAATTTAAATTTTGATTGTCAGGCAACATATATCAAAAAGGATCTTCTCAGTTACATAAATTCTCTGTTTTATCCCCGTACCTTTGGGTTCTATAAATAGAAAAGCCTAACATCCAAGGAAAGAACAGTTCTACTAAGGGACTCAATCATATTTCCACTAAAATGGAAACTGAGATAACATCTGGTCATTCCAGGCTCCTTCACAGGAGAAAAAGGAGTCAGATGTTGCTTAGAGCAATTCTCAGAATTACAAGCAAGAGCTAGAAGAAATACGAGTAGAATTTGGGAACTCATTAGGGACCCCTTGCATTACAGCCAGAGGTAAATGTGGGTTATTACACTCACACACAGCCAGGAACAACAAGGCTTCAGGGACCTCAAGAATGAAGGGATGGGGGTACACTACCAGGTACCTTTTTGACTGTTTCTTCCCATAGCTGCTGGGGCAGCCTTAGGTATCATAAAACTCCATTGGTTCCCTTCCCCCCAGACAGTAGAGTGGACCAATGGTGAACAAGTGACCCAAGGGAACGAAGCCACACACAGGGGTGAGATAATGGGGCTTTCTTCAATAATCTGAATTTGTTTTGTACACCACTGGAGTCCATGACCTCCCATTGCTGAGGACCCTGACTTGGTTCTTGCTCTTCCTGCAGCCTAGATGTTCAGCTTTTTCTCTGAATTTTCTGGATATATCTCCTTATGGTAACTTCCTCCCTCGTCTCCTTTATTGAGTTAATTTGAATAGGATTCTATTTTTGCATCCAAAATGTTTCTGATCAAGACAGTACCTAAAGCAGTATCAGTTGCATCAAAATGGAAAATATGGTCCAGAAATCAGATGATTATTATCAGAACAAAAAAGTCATGGCTCATGCACAGAAAGTTCCAACTCAAAGGGCAGCTTTGACACCTATGGATTCAGCTTTGAAGAGTTATTGGGAGGCAGTGTCTTCATCAGTGACCACAGCATTGTCACAGAGGCTCTTTAGAACAATGCCTGTTATACAATATGCACTCCAAATTTTTACTGCTTTTCATCATCATATGTGAGGATAATGAATTTTGAAAAACTAGGAAACATTATTTGATAAGTTGGTGAGACATAGCTATAATTACTCTCTATCCCCTAAAAGTTTCAAATGGATTATTTATTTTATACATCCTTTTTAACTCAAAAACAACTTAAGCATACTTTTATACTATGTGAATTTTTAAAAACTATCAGCGTGTTTTTTCAATTTAAAAACTAATAAAACTGTTTTTCAAGAATTGAATACATTTAGACACAAAATGCATTAAATGTACTGGGTTTTTGTTTGTTTGTTTGTTTGTTTTGCTTTTTAAGAGCTGCACCCTTGGCATATGGAAATTCCCAGGCTAGGGGCTGAATCGGAGCTACAGCTGTCAACCACAGCCGTAGCAACAAGGGATCTGAGCTGCATTTGCGACCTACACCACAGCTCACAGCAATGCCAGATCTCCAACCTACTGAGCGAGGCCAGGGATCGAACCTGCATCCTCATTATACTAATGGGATTCATTTCTTCTGTGTCACAAAGGGAACTCCAAATGTACTGCATATTATAGCTTAAAGAAACAATGCTTTGAATTTGGAATGATGAAAGCATAATGCATAAACGGCATTAACCTTTTATCCATATATGCTGAACACCTAAAACATCTTCATATATTCACGTTCTTTGGGCTTAGGATCCCTTACACTCTGAAAAATTAAGGCCTCAAAGATTTTCTGGTGTTTTTTTCTTAAAATCAGGGTTATGTGTATCAATGTTTACTACACTACAAATTAAAACTCCGAAGTTTTTAAAATATTGTTTTAAAATGCAAACTTATTACACATTAGCATAAATATTTTTATGAAAATAATGACATTTTCCAAAATACATTTCGTGAGAAGAGTGGTATTGTTTTGTTTTTGAAAATCTTTTATGGTTGGCTTAACAGAAAACTGTTGTATTTTCTTCTGAGTTTCTGCCTCAGTCTGTTTTATCTCTGAAGCATATGAAGAAAATATGGTTTCATACAGATACATAGTTGGAAAAGGAAGAAATAAGGCTTTTCAGATAACTGTGGATAGTCTTCCTTGATATTTTAAAAATGATTTTTATTTTTTCCATTATAGTTGGTTTACAGTGTTCTGTCAATGTCTATCGTACAGCAAAGTGACCCAGTCATACACACATATATATACATTTTTTCCTGACATTATTCTCCATCGTAAGTGACTAGATATAGTTGCATGTGCTATACAGCTTTCCTTGCTATTTTACTCAAACTTGGTAAATGGTAGTTTCTTAAAAGGTTGGTTGTAATATAGAATCTGGAGCCACACTAAGGAACTTCCATATTCTGTTGCAGTAAATTTCATTACTATCTTGCACTCTGAATGGATTTCTTTTTTTTTTTTTTTTTTTTTTTTTTTTTTGGCTTTTTCCAGGGCTGCACCCGTGGCATATGGCGGTTCCCAGGATACGGGTCTAAACGGAGCCATAGCCACCGGCCTACGCCACAGCCACAGCAACGCCAGATCCGAGCCGCGTCTGCGACCTACAAGGCAACACCAGATCCTTAACCCACTGAGCAAGGCCAGGGATAGAACCCGCAACCTCATGGTTCCTGGTCGGATTTGTTAACCACTGAGCCACAACGGGAACTCCAGAAGGGATTTCTTACCCAAGTAGGTCTTATAACATCATGCACTAGTCATTTGGAAAATAGTGATTCCTTGAGTTATGCAGATCTTCCAAGTATTGACACATTTTGCTATAAAAAATAACATTTATTATTATTAGCACTGATATAAAAATATTTAAGTACGAGAATTAAGAACTAAGCCTTAAGTGTGGGAATTGTCAGGCTCACAATGATAGGTTCAAGTTTAGTCAAATTCTAATTTTTCATGTAAAAATTCAAGTTTTATCATTGGCAACAGATACTGTCAGTTGTTTTCCTTGAAGTGCTAAGCTCGCTTTCTTCATTTTTAAGAAAATATCTGCTAAATATCCAAGACTGAGTAACTGGTCTATTCACTGTCCCTTCAAATACTTTTTCCATGAAAAAAATAGCTATTTCAGTTCGCAACAAGGGCTTTTCTTTACGACAACCACTGAACTTCATATACAGAACAGTGCTGTGTATTTTTTTGGTGGGGTGTTGCATTTGCAGCATATGGAAGTGTCCAGGTCAGGGATCAACTCCAACTATGCCATAGCTGAGTCACTGTCAGATCCTTAACCCACTGTGTGGGGCTGGAAATCAAACAGTGGGGACTTCCAGAACTATACTATGTTTACCTCATATTCTGTCACATGGAATATTAAACAGACATGTGCTCCGGGCCAAGATTTACTAAAATTAATAATTTTTGTTGAGGAGTTCCCATCGTGGTGCAGTGGTTAACGAATCCGACTAGGAACCACAAGGTTGCGGGTTTGATCCCTGGCCTTGCTCAGTGGGTTAAGGATCCGGTGTTGCCGTGAGCTGTGGTGTAGGTCACGGATGCGGCTCAGATCCTGCGTTGCTGTGGTTCTGGTGTAGGCCAGCATCTACAGCTCCGACTAGACCCGTAGCCTGGGAACCTCCATATGCAGAGGGAAGCAGCCCTAGAAAAGGTAAAAAGACAAAATAATAATAATAATAACTTTTGCTGAATCATTAATGATATATATATCCTTAAAAATTTTTTTTAATCTTCTTACTCTTTCAGCTCCCCCCTGTGCGGCATATGGAAGTTCCTGGGCCAAGGATCGAACCCGGGCCAGAGCTGTGACCTATGTCATAGCTGCAGCAACACCAGATCCTTAACCCAGTGTGTCTGGCCAGGGATTGAACCGGGGCCTCCACAGAGGAGAGCCGGATCATTAACCCACTGTGCCACAGTGGGAATTTCTATTTTTTTTTCTTTTTTTTTTTGGCTTTTTGCTATTTCTTGGGCTGCTCCCGCGGCATATGGAGGTTCCCAGGCTAGGGGTCGAATTGGAGCTGTAGCCACTGGCCTACACCAGAGCCACAGCAACGCGGGATCCGAGCCGCGTCTGTGACCTACACCACAGCTCACGGCAACGCCGGATCCTTAACCCACTAAGCAAGGGCAGGGACCGAACCCGCAACCTCATGGTTCCTAGTCGGATTCGTTAACCACTGCGCCACGACGGTTACTCCTCTATTTTGTTTTCAATGTGTGTGTGTGGCAGTGAAAAATATGATTGATAGCTGCCATGAACTTGATTCACACTAAGGCATTTACAATTTTACCTACCATTCTTTCTCTACCATCAGTACAAATGTCAACACAGTGAGACAGGCAGTTTCACAAATGGTTTTGACCTTATGAATCTTCTAAAAGCATCTCAGGGGAACTGGGGGAGTTTGTGGGCCACATTGTAAGAACATTTGGCCTAAGAGAATTACTAAAATTTTTTGTTATCCATCCATCCACCCATCATTTGTTAAGGGTCTATTCTGATCAGGTATATAAAAATGAGTAATTTCTTCCACCCAAAACAGGTGAGAGCAAAATATAAACCTGTCAAATAATTACAGTCTAGCAGAAGGTGTATATTAGGAAAAAGCCCTGCGGAAGCCATGAAAGACCTTTATAGGAACCTTGGGCTGAGGGGAAGAGCTCAACACATTCTGTCACGAGGTCATGACTTTCAACTTTTTTTTTTTTCTTGTCTTTAGGGCAGCGCCCATGGCATATGGAGGTTCCCAGGGTGGGGGTCGAATGGAAATTGTAGCTGCTGGCCTACACCACAGCCGTAGCAACATAGGATCCAATCCACATCTGTGACCTATGCCACAGCTCATGGCAATGCCAGATTCCTAACCTACTGTGCAAGGTCAGGGATAGAGCCTGCATCCTTACTGGATGCTAGTCAGGTTTGTTAACTGCTGAGCCATGACAGGAACTCCCCCATGCCCTTCAATTTTAATTCAGAATTTTTCGATTAGCGTTTAAATTCACAAAGTGGCAAGAGATTCTCATAGCCAATATTTCAGTTACATTTTCTGAGTTATTACATTATTTGATCCTCCAAAAAGGGATAAAGAAGAAAGGGGCAACAACTACCCTTTATGAAGTAGCAACCAAACCCAGAACAACTCAGCTGCCAGATTCAGTCAGTCTGGTTCCTTTAGTAAACAGAAGCATAAACAAAAGAGCTTAAAACAAAAGAGCATAAATAAAACAGAAGCATAAAACAAAGCGCCTCCCTAGAGAACAGGTGGTTGGTTCAGTCTCTTTTCAAGGCCTGCCTGTTTTCTCTCTACTCTAATGGTGAGACTGACAAGATAGTTCCACTGCTTAAAATTATTACATATTTAGAAATATGTAGTAAATTAGCAATCAGGTGGGTGGGGTCTTCTTTAAGAAACGGTTAAAATTAAAGGGCATCCTTTCCAAACTCAGCGTAGGAGGTGAGTTCAGGGGCAGGAATATGGGGTTTTCATTTTTTTCCCCAAATTGGTATAAAGTAGTAATAACAATAAATCACTGAGAAATATAGCTATATTTGGCCTCTGTTCTATCCTGTTCTATCCTGCTTGGGTCAGTGGCACCACTTGACCCTGTTACCCAAGCCCAAAATTCATATATTAGATACTTCCCTCTTCCTCATACGCCCCATCCAACTAGTATACAAACCTTTTGAAGTTCTTCCTTCTTAATCTTTCCTGTGTGTCTTGAGTCTTCCCAGTCCCTTTTGCTACCACCTTAATTCAGGGCATCATCTATTTTCACTTCAAGAATTCGGAGTTCCTGTCGTGGCTCAGCGGTAATGAACCCAACTAGTATCAACAAGGACACAAGTTCAATCCCAGGCCTATGCAGTCCCCTCTCCAAGACTCTCAACCCTTTTTTCCCAAACTAGAAATAAGTTTAGTCTGGAGTTCCGGTTGTGGCGCAGCAGAAATGAATCCGACAAGGAAACATGAAGTTGCGGGTTGGATCCCTGATCTTGCTCAGTGGGTTGGGGATCCAGCATTGCCGTGAGCTGTGGTGTAGGTTGCAAATGCAGCTTGGATCCCACATTGCTGTGGCTGTAGGGTAGGCTGGCGGCTGCAGCTTCAATTCGACCCCTAAACTGGGAACTTCCATGTGCCACAGGTGTGGCCCTAAAAAAGCAAACAAAAACAAACCAAAAAAAAAGAATTCTAAGGCTCCTTCTCATGCCATTGGAATCACCTAACACTTAAAATGGGTAATACTTCTCTGCTTGAAATGGTGTAACGATTCCCACAGCCTGAAAGGAAAGAAACAAACTCCTTAGCTCAAAAAGTGAATCTGGTCCCTGCCTAATGTTCAGCTTAGTAATACACTGCCTCCACAAACTTTTTTGAACAAGTCATATCAAGCTCTTTCCCACATAGACTTCCTTGGCTCATGTGCCTCTGTCTGAAAGGTCCTCTCCTGTCTACCTGGTGAATCTTATCATTTAAGTCACAGCCTATTCTCTCCCAATTACAACAGTCTCTCACCACAACCTGGTGTATAGGTATATGGATCCCTCATAGGAGTTAGAGCAAATATCCAACTCACCATTTTCAAGTCTCTCTCCTCCTTATAGACAGTAAGATCCTTGAGGTAGGAATCATCTCTGAATTACCTGCACAGGCTCAGAACATCACACTCAGTTGATAAATTTCTCAAAATAAAAGCATTTTGCCTTAAGACCAATACATTTAAAAATATTAGGAGTTCCCGTCGTGGCGCAGTGGTTAACGAATCCGACTAGGAACCATGAGGTTGCGGGTTCGGTCCCTGCCCTTGCTCAGTGGGTTAACCATCCGGCGTTGCCATGAGCTGTGGTGTAGGTTGCAGACGCGGCTCAGATCCTGCGTTGCTATGGCTCTGGCGTAGGTTGGTGGCTACAGCTCCAATTGGACCCCTAGCCTGGGAACCTCCATGTGCCGCGGGAGCGGCCCAAGAAATAGCAAAAAGACAAAAAAAAAAAAAAAATCATTAAAGGTCAGATAAACAGGAAAAATAATCTACTGGACAAATGAATTTTATTTCAAACAATTAAAATGCAGTCCATTTATAAATTCAGTTCTCTTTGTAAAAGCGAAGCATGGTCATTGTAGAACATTTATAATTTAAACATTATCTTTTGCTATGATTTTAAGAGTTATTATTTGTCGCAATTGTTAAAAATTTTATAATTACGTACTGGCACCTTTTTCTTTTGGCAAACAACCACAGAAAATGATGTTTTAGGTGTTATTTACAAATAGCACCATATTCAGTTGTAGCTAAAATTTAAAGTAGAAATACAATTGTATTAAGCATTTATATATCTACAATATTTCATGTTCTATCTTATTGCTATCTTTCTATCTACAATGGATGTGATCAGTCTAAAAGAAGAGAACTAACTGTTGAGCACTTCCTATGTGACAAACATTATGCTACACGCTTCCATTGTGTGACTCTCCCTTAATCTTCACAACAATCCTACAAGAGAATCCTCATTCTCCCACACACCTGCTTTATGGATAAAAAAGCCAGGACTCAGTGAGGTTAAATATTTTCCCAAATCTATGGCTAGTAGAGGGCAGACATGGGGCTGCAAGGGAGGTCTGCCTGAATTCAAAACCCAAGCTCTTTTCTCTACAAAGCACCACTGTATTCTCTGGGAGAAATGGCTTGTAAAAGATCAACTACATATCTTAGGACATTCACTGGTAAATTAATTTTCAGTAAATCAAAGAAGCAACACGTTTTTCTGCATATTTTGCTCAGAACTATGCCAGGCACTGTAATGGAAGTTAAGAATGCTCCCTTATGGAGAAGGACTTTATAATTTAACTAAGGAGACATAAATGTATGACACAACTGGTGAACAACAGAAGTTAAAATTAACTGTTAAAGTAAGATCTGAAGACCACTGATTTTTATAAATGAAGGACTGTGTTAAGGACACTGAATTTCAGAATGGAACTACATTAGAAAGGGTCTTGAAAGAGTAAAATTCACTAAAGCTGAATTTAAGAAGTTCCTAGAGATTTTTCATTTGGCATAAAGAAAGAAGTATTTCAAAAAAAATTATTTTTTTCAGCAGAAATACTCGGGTTATCTAGAGTGTGAGAAATGAAGTCATAAAGAACTAGGTTTTGAAATTCTAGGAGAACAAGAGCATGAACCAAAGTGGTGCTAGTGAGGAAGCTGAAATTCAAATGAGGAGTTCCCGTTGTGGCGCAGCAGAAATGAATTCAAATAGGAACCATGAGGTTGCTGGTTCGATCCCTGGCCTCACTCAGTGGGTTAAGGATCCAACATTGCCATGATCTGTGGTGTAGGTGGCAGATGTGGTTCGGATCCCACGTTGCCGTGGCTGTGATGTAGGCCAGCAGCAATAGATCTGATTAGACCCCTAGCCTGGGAACCTCCATACGCCGTAGGTGTGGCCCTAAAAAGACCAAAGACGAAAGACAAAAAAAAAAGAAAGAAAGAAAAGAAAATCAAATGATATATTACCAGGATTAAAATTCTGTTCTCCAATAGTATTTTGCTCACTCTAGATGAGATATTATGATCAAAACAAAGAATACAAAAAATACGCATAGCTGTCAGCATGCTCCCAACAAAATGGAAAATCTAGATCCATATAATTTATACTGTTTTCAGTAAATAGATTTGATTTTGTTACAGAAAGCTACTCACCCTTGTGAAAGCTAAAACCATTTTTTAATTAAAAGCCTTCTTACTCTTTTGTATTCTCTGAAATAAGCAGTTCTCCAGGGAAAAGGAAAGAGAATGCCGTATTTTTGTGAAATCTCTGTAATGCTAGTGCCAACAAAATGTGATTTAATATCTGTAGGATATGTGGATTCTTTCCTCAATATATCAAAATTATTTTTATGAAGGGTTTTAAAGCATAATCTTCCTAAGTTATTACTAGACTAGGCCCACTGAAATCTCTTCTTTCTAAACCTTTTAGGTAAGCACAGAATTATAACAACACATGCCTAATAGAGTAAGCTCTCAATAAGTGGCTTTTGATTAGATGAACTGGAACATAAATCAATCATCATCATTTATATGGTAATTAATTCAGACCAAAAAGTAAAGAAGGATTATGAAACCAAAACATGAAATAATTTAAAAGAATTTTCATCTTAGTGATTAATTTTGATTCCAATGGCTTGTTTAAATTCATGGTTCTGTGGTTCCAAAATGTCATAGAAAACCTGTTTTTTGTCAAAACAGTCTCTAATAAAAAGTAAATCTTCAATGGAATAGTTATCATTTTTTCCAGTCCAAATAGTCAGGCTGTACCTGCATTAAGATAAAACAGAATTATATAGTTAAAAGAGAAAGATAAAACAGGGATGAAGAATTTCAGTAAGTCTAAAAATAGTCTCATTTGTCTCTATCCAAATTCACACAGATGAAAAAATTAATTAGCACTGGTGGAACTATAGTTTCCTGTTTCATACTGCATCAACATCAAAGGGACTAGAGAGAATAAAGTTCATATTTGCTGTTGCCTAAATTAGGTACCTGCTGTATCTGAATTACAGGAACATTAAATAGCTTTAGGAACCCAGACTAGTAGCACTGGAAAAGGGCCCAATTTTGGACAAAAGAACTGAGGAGACAGTGTTGCTGACCAAGGAATGTGTTCCCCACACAAAAACCACAGCTCTAACGTGGTTTCTTCAGTAGCCAGGTCAGAGTCAAAAACAGGACTGGAAGGAATAATGAAGAGACACAAATGTCCTTGATGTTCCCAACATTCATATTCACTTAAAAGTGGTCTCCTTATCACTTCTGGGGATTTCTGTATGAGATACAAGAATGCCAAAAGATGACACTAAGAAGGCCAAGAAAAATAAACCTAGATCGACTTCTGGAGTTAAAAAACGATAATAATATATGCAGATTTATCATGGATTTAAGAATACGCTCAGAGTTTTGATGTTACTGAAATTATGTATTTTCATTTCTTTCTTTTTTTTTTTTTTGTCTTTTGTCTTTTGTCTTTTGTTGTTGCTATCTTTTTTTGGCTTTTGTCTTTTGTCTTATGTTGCTTCCGCGGCATATGGAGATTCCCAGGCTAGGGGTTGAATCGGAGCTGTAGCCACCGGCCTACGCCAGAGCCACAGCAACACGGGATCCGAGCCGCGTCTGCAAACTACACCACAGCTCACGGCAATGCCGGATCGTTAACCCACTGAGCAAGGGCAGGGACCGAACCCGCGACCTCATGGTTCCTAGTCGGATTCGTTACCCACTGTGCCACGACGGGAACTCCTGTATTTTCATTTCTTCATGTGACATGTGTATTACACTACCCCTACTACATTAGCATTTAGGGAAATGCAAAGCTGTTAAGTGGTTTCTTATTTATTTTCCCCATATACATATCAGAATCTAGGAGAAAATCTCCAAAGCATTTTTTCTACCAGTGATCAGAAACAGTCTAACCAACGCATATATTCTTGCTCTGCTGACACATTCCTGTCCTTAAGGATGAGAATACCATTCTAGAAATGTAACAGAGGAAAGTACTTTGGATTTTGTTCCATAGTAGCAGTACGTGACAAATCAAACAGAATTTTAAACTACAGCTGAGAAAACAAAAAGAAAAACTGATGATTACTTTAAGAACTTATATTTTTGCTGAAATGGCATTTTTATTACTTTATTTGAGCACAAAGAAATGAATTCAGGTTAAAAGAAGAGCTTTCCGGTGTCATTGTGCCACTCTTAATCCTCCCTCTATTGTATTTAAAATAGGAAAAATAAAATTGCCTAAGGGTGTCTTAAAATGTGTTCATTCAAGATCAATTCTCAGGTTCATTTAAAGCCCTTTTCATTGTGAAGTAACATATATAGGAAAAGATGCATAAAACATAAATATAAGTTCAAACAAATTATTAGAAAATGAACTCCCGTGTAACCAAAGCACAAATCAAGAAACAGCACTGCCAGCACCTAGGGAGACACCTGTTATGTCACTGACCCATCTCAACCTCATCTCTACCCTGGAGTCTTCACAACCTTGACTTCTGAGTAGCCACTTTCTTGCTTTTCTTTATTTACCTCCTATATATTCATCCTAAATAGTACATATTAATTTTTGCCTGTTAATGAACTTTATATAAATGGAATCATACGGCGTATGATTTTTTTGGTCTTGCTTCTTTTGCTGAATATTGTTTGTGAAATTTATCCTAGTTGAAACACATAGGTACATTTTATTCTTTTCCTTTGGAAAATAATTTAGCAATATCTACTAACATTGAAAACATGAATACTCTATGACCTAGAAATTGTATTTCTAGAAATTCCTTTCTGATACCTTTCTAAATGCAGACACATGTGCACTAGGATGTGTGTGTGCCCAGTTATGTATATGAATGCTCAGAGCAGCAATCTTTCTAATAGCCAAAATCATGAAATAATCCAAATGTCATTCAATAATAGACCAAATTCACACATGTAAATAACAGAATATATAATTCATCATAAATTCTGTTTTAGAGCTCTTTTGAGTTACAAATATCTTTCCCAACTCTGTGCCTAATCTGTTCATACTTTTCATGGTATTTTTTGATGGGAAAAAATTCTGAATTGTAATGTATTCAAATTACTCAAACTTTTTTTTTTTTTGGCTAGTTGTCATCAAGTACTCAAACATATTCTTTATGGCTAGTCATTTCTGCGTCTTATTTAAGAATTATTTCCCATTCCCAATGTCATGAAGATTTCTCTAGTGATATATTCCATTAAAGCTTTGTGGTTTTTTTAATTTGTTAACTTTCATATTAAAAAAAAAAGACTCTAAAAGAGATGAAGTTAAAAGAAACCTAAACTTAGGGATAGGGTTTGAAAACAAATCAACAACAACAACAGACCAAAAAAAAAAAAAAAAAAAACCAAAGCCAGACAGAGAAGGAGAAAACCTCACTTAGTCAATGCCATGGATCCAAAGGACAAGGAAGCTTCAAACTGAAGGGGGTGACCAGCAGTATTTAAACATTGCAGAGGTTAAGAATTTGGCTTGAACAAAGTGTGACCTTCAACTGAAAAATTTCAGGAGACTAACTGACCACATAGGAAGTAGAAGGTGAGGAAACTGAGGTGGTAGGTAATGAAAGAAATGGGATGGTAGGATCATTTTATTTGAACATGGCAGCCTAAAGTAGCACTACCTCCTTTTTCTTCTAGAATCACCCAAAAGTAACAAAAAGAACAAAAGAATGAAAATAGAAACCCCAACTTCAACAAAATTAAGGAAGAGCTGAAACTGCAAACTACAAAACAAGTGAAAAGCCTTCCAAAAGAATAGAAATAAAGGCCAGATGGGTATGTAAAGAGGTGGAGAGTTTGTGCATATATGCAAATTACAGAGAAAGCCCAAAAGAGACACTTCTAGAAGAGAGGCATACTGCATCTAAACACTTTGCACAGTAGGAATAGTGTCCTAGAACTACAAGTGGGAGCTTTCCTGGATTAGATTTCATCTCAAGAAGCAGTGGAGAGAAAGAAAAAGTTAGAAAAGGAAAGCCATATTGTAGGAATCATACTATTCCTGTGAAAACCCCAAATTTTTAATTTAACAGAGAGATGAAAGATCTCACTTACAGATACAACAACTGCCTATCTCCACTGACTGGGGAGAAGTGAAAGGCTAAACAAAGTCATACAGAAGACTGTCTGGGTCATAAGAAGCATAGTCGTCATCCTACTTCACTATGAACTTCATGCAAGTAGCTGGTATTAACAAAACCTCACTTTCAGAGTAATCAAAATAAATTTGCCAGAGATTTTAATACAAGAGAGTACAGGAAAAATACAAGAAAAAAAACAAATGGCAAATGAAGAAATAAAAACCTAATCTGGAGTTCCTGTCGTGGCGCAGTGGTTAACGAATCTGACTAGGAACCATGAGGTTGCAGGTTCGGTCCCGCCCTTGCTCAGTAGGTTAAGGATCCGGCGTGCCGTGAGCTGTGGTGTAGGTTGCAGATGTGGCTCGGATCCCGTGTTGCTGTGGCTCTGGCGTAGGCCAATGGCTACAGCTCCAATTGGACCCCTAGCCTGGGAACCTCCATATGCTGCGGGAGTGGCCCAAAGAAATAGCAAAAAGACAAAAACAAAAAACAAACAAAAAAAACCCCTAATCTTTAAAAAAGACTGAAAAAAACTTCAAACTATCAGGTAGTGCAACAGACATAAAACTAGCCACGAAATAGATGAAAGCCATGACTGAACATTTTTTAAATCATGCAGGTGCCTCTCTGAAGAAAGAGTGTAAAGCAGAGATATGAGTTCATGGAAGAAGTTTCAAGACAACAGAAAAGAGATGATGAAACATTAGTTGGCAGATCTTAGGAAAGAAGTGGAAATAAGGTGAAAATCTGAAGGCACACTAGAGTGAAAGACATAGTTGAAAATATTAGAAGGAAAAAAGAAAATACTGTGAGAGAGAGAAGATAAATTATAAAATAACATAAAATAAAATGCAAACAAATAAAAAGGAATGAAAGACTAAAAAGAGAATAACAGATACCAAAGATAAGCAAAAGAGATCTACGTATTCATAACTGAAGTCCCTGAAAGAGAAAATATAGTTAGAAATGCAACTGAATAATTATTTAAAAATATAATTCACAGAAATATTATAGAAGAGAATCTGAATCTATAAACTGAAAATAATACCATATCCCTGGAAAAAACTGGTATAGAATGGTCCATATTGAGACATATTCTAGTAAAATTACTAAGCCCTAAAGATAAAGGACCCCTTTTACATTCAGTTTCCCCCATTTCTCCCCTCCAAAATTAAGCTGCTTATAAGAGCAAAAAAGAAATCAGGCTAGCTTCACATTTTCCACATCAACACTCACACTGGAAAGCAGAAGAGCAATGCCTTCAAAATTCTCAAGGGAAGGCACTGTGAGCCAAGAATTTTATAGCCAGCCAATCTATCATTCAATATGAAGTACATAGTTAGTTAGACACTGAGAAAGAGAGTACAGTCAACTCTCTTGACTCTTGGGGGTGGGGGGTGTAAGAGGGGATGAAGAAATACACCATTTTTTTTTTTTTTTTTATGGCTGCACTCACAGCATATCAATGTTCCTGGGCCAGGGATGGAATCTGAGCTGCAGCTGCAACCTACACCACAGCTGTGACAAATATCAGATTCTTTTTTTTTTTTTTTTTTTGGTCTTTTTGCCATTTCTTGGGCCGCTCCTGCAGCATATGGAGGTTCCCAGGCTAGGGGTCTAATTGGAGCTGTAGCCGCTGGCCTATGCCACAGCCATAGCAACACAGGATCCGAGCTGCTGCGTCTGCAACCTACACCACAGCTCATGGCAACGCCGGATCCTTAACCCACTGAGCAAGGCCAGGGATCAAACCTGCAACCTCATGGTTCTTAGTCGGATTCCTTAACCACTGTGCCATGACGGGAACTTCCAACACCAGATTCCTTAACCCACTGAGTCAGGCCAGGGATTAAACCTGTGCCTCAGCAGCAACCTGAGCTGCTGCAGAGACAATACCAATCCTTAACCCACTATGCCACAGCAGGACTCCAAAGATTAAGAAAATTTTTTTAAGTAGCAGTAATAAATGACCAATAGGAAAAAAAACTAAAAGAATAGCTATAGTGAATGTTTTTTAAAGTTATAAAAGGAGGAAGTAACCAGTTTTTTTAAAATGACAGAAACAAGACCAAACATATCTGTTATAAATAAATATAAATGAGACCATTCTTTTAAAAGAAAAAAATTGTTAGATTAAATTAATAAGAGCCAGGTATCTAAGCATCTGATAAGTAATTTAACAACATAGAAAAAAGAGAATGCCAGAATAACTCTGAGGGGTTGGAGTGAAATTGTAAGTATCAATATGAAATCATGGGTTACTTAAAAAAAAATACACACACATACACACACAGAGAAAGCAATGGTTATAGATATATATGTCGGGGTGTGTATGTATATGCATGTCTGTATAGGTGTATTTATATATACATACGTACATACATACATACACAGATCATAACTACACATATACACATACATACATCTCCCAGCGCTGTCCACTGAGAGGTCCTGGAAGCAATGATAGCCTAAGAACAATGACTTAACTAAAATCCCAGATTTTGTTTTCTAAATACCATCTGCCACTGTAATCAAGCAGGGATCCTTGAAGAAGAGACTGATTTGAGAATTGGGACAAGGATGTGATGAGCTGGCCAAGAATGCAAGACCTGAGCTTTGTCATGTCTGCACTGATCCAGAGTGAGGACATTTTTCATAATAAAAGGCCTGTAGGCTTTATGGCTATTATGTGCACAAGAAGGAGGGAAAAACTAAAGAACTAACTAGGAACTAACTATATTGAAGGAGACGGATGATACATGACAACTAAATACAATGTACATTCTTGGAGAGTTTCTTGGACCGCAAGGAAACAAGAAGCATTGTTGGAATGGTTGGTAAATTTGAGTGGGGTCTGTGGACTGCATGGCAGTGTTGCCTCAATGTTGATTTATTGATTGGGAGGCTGCACTGCAGTAACACAGGACTACATCCTTGTGTGGGGAAGTGTTCACTGGAGTATTTAAGGATATACAGTATGATAACAGAAAAAAAAATAAATAGAAGAAAAGAGAGAAAGAAAAGTAGGGGAGAGGGGGATGTAGGGAAAGAGAATGGATAAACGCCAAAAAATGTTAATAATTTGGGAATCTAGGTAAAGGAGATATAGTTTTTGTACTTTTTTCATAGTTTTAAAATTACTATTACCATCATCTTGCGTTTTAGAGCTGCGCCCATGGCATATGGAATTTCCCAGGCCAGGGGTTAAATCGAACCTACAGCTGCCAGCCTGCACCATAGCCACAGCAATGCAGGATTCAAGCCATGTCTACAACCTACACCACAACTCATGGCAACACCGGATCCTTAACCCACTGAGCAAGGCCAGGGATCAAACCTGCTTCCTCATGGATGCTAGTCAGATTCATTAAGCATTGAGCCACAACGGTAACTCCCAAGAAGGAGATCTTTTAACAATAAAGGTATAATTCTTTTTGAAGATAATAAAACTGATATAAATATGCCCCAAATAATTATCATGAACATTTAATAAGCAAAAATTATGATGGTAGAAGAGGAAGCAGACAAAAAAGAAAAAAAAACCTTTAATTGTTGGGGACTTGAACTCTCTTAGTCAATAAGAAAGCAAGTAGCCAAAAAAATGAAATATGCCAAATGTCTGCACACAGGCAAAATTGCACTCATATGGTTATTCATTATAGCATTGTTCACAGTATCAAAGATTAAAAATACCCTCTATGTTTATCAGTAGGAGGCTGGTTAAATATATTACAGTACATACATAAACATGCTGCACCTAGAAAAGGAAAAGGGGAACCTTGAAAACAGCTCCAAGATGTAGTGCTAAGTTTAAAAAAAAAAAAAGCAAGTAACAGAACAGAAGCAAGGTATATGATACCTTTTATTTTAAAATGGAGGGGAAAGTAAGAATCTATACTTGTATTCACCGCTATATGCATAAAGAAACTACTAATTCTGGGTGTATAAGAAACTAGTAACTGTGATTAGTGAGGATGGGCAGGCCTGGATGAACAGGAGAAATGTTTTTCCCAGTATAACTTTAGTTCATTGGTTTTGAAACTTTGTCAATGTATGACTTATTCAAAGAATACATTAAAAGCATTTTTAGGGGCAAAAAGGCATAAAAAACTTAAAATAACAACTAATAATGTATGTTAATGTGTCACAGAAACTAGTAGTTTTACTCTAATGTCCAGTCTCCTTTTTTTCTTATAACAATCCCCTGAATTCGAACTAGACACAAGACTGTACAGAATATTAGCGACATGTCCCAGGTTCCCCTGTAGCTAGGTATAGCACATGACTAAATTAAAACCAATGAGCAAGTGAAACTTCTAAGTCACGCCCTTAATGGAGAGGAACAGGTCCCGAGCCTCTCTTTTCTCCCTCCTTCCTACTAAGACATGGCAGAAATCAATCTGGCCTATAGATGAGGTCAATATCCTAAGGAAAACAAGTACCAAGATAGAAGGACATTGGGTCCTTGACACTATGAAGGCATCAAATCAGCCCTGGACCATTTATGCTTTCCCAGTTATGGGAGAGAGAAACAAACTTAAGTTTAAGCTATTTTTCTTTATTTTATTTATTAATTTTTTTTTTTTTTATTTCCCTGCAGCATGTGGAGGTTCCCAGGCTACAGGTCCAATCCAGGCTGCAGCTGTCAGCCGACACCACAGCCACGGCAATGCAGGATCTCAGCCACGTCTGAGATTTACACCACAGCTCATGGCAGCACCAGATCCTTAACCCACTGAATGAGGCCAGGGATTGAACCCGCATCCTCATGGATGCTAGTTGGGTTTGTTATTGCTGAGCCGCAATGGGAACTCCTTAAGTTTAAGCTATTTTTAATTTAGGTTTCTATTATACTAGCCAAACTATATCCTCATAAAATACATTGTCATACAAATAACCATATATCAAGCCATTAATAAAGCCTTAATAAAGTCTACCAAGTAGAAATAATATATACATTATTTGATTACTGTAAAATAAACCTAGAAAGCTATTAACAAATCCAAAATAAAAGATTCTACTACTCTGATGCCTAAAAATTTTCTCTTAAAATAACTTTTTTTTTTTTAAGTGGCCGTACTCATGGGATATGAAAGTTCCCAGGCTAGGAACTGAAACAGCCAGATCCTTTAACATGTCCCAGCTTGTTAAAGGATCAACAAGGCTAGAGGTCAAACCTGGGCCTCCACAGCAAACTGAGCAACTGCAGCTGGATTCTTAACCCTGTGTCACAGTGGGAACTCCTCTTTTTTTTTTTTTTTTTTTTTTTTTTTTTTGTCTTTTTGCATTTCTTGGGCCGCTCCTGCGGCATATGGAGGCTCCCAGGCTATTTTCTAATTGGAGCTGTAGCTGCCAGCCTATGCCAGAGCCACAGCAACGCGGGATCCGAGCCGCGTCTGCAATCTATACCACAGCTCACGGCAACGCCGGATAGTTAACCCACTGAGCAAGGGCAGGGATCGAACCAGCAACCTCATGGTTCCTAGTCGGACTCGTTAACCACTGCACCACGACGGGAACTCTGGGAACTCCTCTTAAAACAATTTTAGAGACAAAAGACAAGAAGCCACAATTACAAGATATTTATAAATTAAGAGCGGTGAAAACCTACACATGGGAAATAAGGTACATTTAGAGCAGTGGTCAGAGAAAAAAGCACAGTCTTAAATATTTATGTTGATAAATATAAATATATTAATAAATCTAAAAATAAAAATAAATTAAGGAGTCAACTAAATAAATTAGAAGAAACTACATGAAACAGAATTTTTAAAGATAAAAGGCAAAAATTAGTAAACTATAAACTAGAAAAATAAATAATCCAAGAGCTGATTCTTAAAAAAAAGAGCGGTAAATCATTATCTAGTTTAATCAAGAAACAAGGGAGAAAACTAAAATAAACAAAATAAGGAAATTATTTTAAAGACATAGGAGGAAACCAAAAGAATAAGAAACCATTTTAGTCATGTGTGTATATAAAAATATTAAGACCTGGATGAAATGAACAGTTTTCTAGGAAAATACAATGTATAAAAAATTGGCTACCAAACAGAAAATCAACCATTTACTGTTTAAGAAACAGAAAAGACTATGCAAGTTAAGCTTTCCCCAAACCATCAGGTTTAAATGACGTTCACAGTTAGCTTACCAAAACTCAAGTACAAGCCATTTGAATGTTATTTTCAACCTCCCAGAAAATGTAAAAATAAATGTACCTACTTTTTTTAATGGAATGTCCATGATATTGCTACCTAAACTGAGAAAGAAGAAAAACTACAGACTAATCTCACTTCCAAATACTAAAATCCTAACTAAAATATTCTCAATAAAATTCAGTAGCACAGAAATTCCCATTGTGGCTTAGTGGTAACGAACCCGATTAGTATCCATGAAAATGCGGGTTCGATCCCTGGCCTTGCTCAGTGAGTTAAGTATCTGGTGTTGCAGTGAGCTGTGATGTACGGCGCAGATATGCCTCTCGGATTTCGCATTACCATGGCTGTGGCAGAGCCTGGCAGGTGTAGCTCCCATTCGACCCCTTGCCTGGGAACTTTCATCATGCCTCGGGTGCGGCCCTTAAAAAAAATAAATTCAGCAGCACATTAAAAGAATGATAAATCTTTTTTTTTTCTTTTCTTTTTAGGACCATCCCTGAGGGTGAAGGGTTGATTCAGAGCTGCAGCAGCCAGCCTGTGCCACAGCCATGGCTTTGCGGGATCTGAGACACATGTGGACCTACACAGCAGCTTGCAGCAACTCAGGATCCTTAACCCACTGAGCCAGGCTGGGGATTGAACCTGCATCTTCATGGATACGAGTTGGGTTCTTAACTCACTAAGCCACAATAGGAACTTCCAAGAATGATGAATCTTGATTAAGTAGGGTTTATTCTGGAAATGTGTGAATGGTTCAATATATAAAATAGTAATATAATTTATTTTATTAATTATAAAGGGAGAAAATATGGTTATTTTCATAGAAACTTAAAAGGCATTTAGTAGGAGTTCCCTTGGTGGTGCAGCAGGTTAAGGATCAGGCACTGTCGTTGCTAGGGCTCAGGTCACAGCTGTCGCATGGGTTTGATCCCTGGCCCTGGAACTTCTGCATGCCATGCGTGTGGCCAAAAAGCAAGAAACGAAAAGCATTTGGCAAAAACTCAATACCCACAGGAAGACATGCTTCCCTTACTCTTCACAATAAGTGAGTTCTCAAGCTGGGTCTTTTTCTAGATAACTTGTGAAAATTCTTTGTATCTGTCTAACATGTGTACTGAGGAAGTTTTACCATAATCCTTCCATTTTTATGTATTCAAAATGGCTTTTACAGCTTCTAGGTTTTGTGTCTTACTAAGAAGGGTATTGTCCATTCTCAAATCATATTAAAAAGCATCACTGTTTTCTTTGCGCATTTTGATATTCAAGTGTTTAATTCATCTGGTATTTATTTTGGATGAAGAATTAAAGAAAGATGTTAACTTTGTTTTTCCTACAATGTTGGCCTGTTGTCCCAAAAGAAGTTACTGAAATACCAGCATTTTGTTCCTATGACTTGAAATACCAGTGTTTTCCTGTACTAAGTTCCGTAACAGAGTTGGATTTATTTCTGGACTTTATCTGCTATTCTATTGACTAGTCAATTAAAAACCCAGTATCAAAACTCTTTCAGTATCTGTAGCTTTACAATGTATGACATTTAATAGGTTGCCCAACCAATTTTTATTAGATATTAAAATAATAAAATCTTTATATGGGAGTTCCTGCCGTGGCTCAGTGGTTAACGAATACAACTAGCAACCATGAGGTAGCAAGTTTGATCCCTGGCCTTGCTCAGAAGGTTAAGGATCTGGCTGCTGTGAGCTGTGGTGTTGGTCGCAGACGCGGCTCGGATCCCACACTGCTGTGGCCGTGGTGTAGGCCAGCAGCTACAGCTCTGATTAGACTCCTGGCTGGGAACCTCCATATGCCTTGGGAGCAGCCCTAGAAAAGGCAAAAAAATAAGAAAAAAAAATTTTTTTAACATGGAAAAGACTTCTAGAATTATGATAGAATTCCAAGAAAAACTGTTTTATCCACTTAAAACTTTTTTGGGGGGAGGGGTGGGCCATACCCATTGCACATGGAAGTTCTCAGGCCAAGGAAATCAAATCTTCACCACAGAAGTAACCAGAACCACAGCCATGACAATGCCACATCCTTAACCCACTGAACCACCAGGGAACTTGCACTTATAACTTTTTGTGAATGTATAACATAATGAAAAAAAATGGCAAAGATTTAATTGGTACCTATTATGTGCAAAAGTTTTTATGAGGAACAGAGGTGAAAGACATGATGTTAAAGTTCTTTAATGAGCTTCACTCCAGTGAGGGAGTCTAAGCACTTATGGAATCAGTGTTCATTCTTTCTGTTCCTTTCTCTCACATACACTGTCTTTACATAATCAGTTTTCATCTTCTTTCTGTCTGTTTCTCATATATACTCACATGCACACACTATACTGTCAAATTTATACATACCTGTTTGACTGCTTTAACAGCCAAAGTAACTGAGAACAAGATTGTTTAACTAATGCTGCTCGGACAGGAAATGTTACAGGCTGATTTAGTTCCTTACATATATATTCCATCTCTTTCATCATTGTCCAATTGTAACCTGAAATGAAAAGAAAGATATTTTTTTCTAATCAGAAACCTAAAAGTCAACTAAATAAAAAACTAAATTACATGTGAAGAGGTAAATTCATAGGTAATTCATAAAAATTTGGATTTAGAGTGAATTAAGTACTATTCAATGCAAGAAAATAGTTTGAGTGGAAAATGCAGATATAAAAAAATTATATCTAGAGTTCCCATTGTGGCACAATGGGTGAAGAATCAGACCGTAGCAGCTTGGGTCTCTGCAGAGGTGCAGGTTTCATCCCCAGCCTGGCACAGTGAGTTAAAGGATCCAGCATTGCTGCAAGTGCTGCTTTGATTCAATCTTTGGTTTGGGAACTTCCATATGTCATAGGTACAGCTATTAAAAAAAATTACATCTAAAATTAGGTCACAAGTGACCAAGAACAAAATAAATTAAAAAAATTAAAACATGAGCAAACCATTTAGTGTAAATCAACTATATCTCAATAAATAAATAGGGAGTTCTCATCGTGGCTGAGTGGTTAACGAATCTACTAGGAACCATGAGGTTGAGGGTTTGATCCCTGGCCTCACTCAGTGGGTTATAGATCCAGTGTTGTAGTGAGCTATGGTGTGGGTCACAGATGAGGCTTGGATCTGGCATTGCTGTGGCTCTGGCGTAGGCTGGCGGCTACAGCTCCGATTGGAACCCTAATCTGGGAACCTCCATGTGCCAAGGGTGAGGCCTTAAAAAAGGCAAAAAAAGACAGAGAAATAATAAAAATAAATAAATAAATAAATGAATAAATAAATAAATATTCCTATTTAAAAAAGAGAACTGAGTAATCTCTCAAGTACAAAAAAGCCAAATTTTGACACTGTATTTAGTTTAAAGATTCTAAGGGTCTGCATCATTAATATTCTAATAAACTTAGATTTTTCTATTTGTGTTGTTTTCTTTTCCAAGAGAAGGATGGTTGATAGGTATTTACCAACTGTTTAGGTAATCATTGACTTCAATTTTTTTTTATTTAGAGTGGAGGGGGTGGGCTAGCCAAATTACTTACACATTTTGCCTAAAATAGAAATAGTGTTAAAATTGACTTTTATATAATGTGTTTTAAATCATATTTAGACATTGTGGAAAATACATTTACCTATTTATAAATAGTTTCAGAAAAAAATCTATTTTAAAAATAACCTCTAACCTCTATCAAAATCAGGCTGTAAAAAAAAATTGGTGAGTAAAGGTACAACTTACAGAAAGCTTAAGTGAATACGTTAGTTTAACAGTTAAATTCCTCATAAAAGAAAAAGAATGTCTACTTTCCTTAAAAATCTAGAAAATTATTATCTAATTAGAAAAAGGGTTGCTAACAGAAGCTATACTTACATTACTAAAAACTTACAAACTCTCTTTTCTAAAATTCAAGCATAAGTAAGAGAGGATAAACACATGGTGGTAACAACCCAAGGCCAGGAGAGTGAAAAGCAGCCTAGAAACATTCAATACCAACATGCCTTAAAAATTCAGATATGGTTTAACTCAGTTCAAGCCTGAGATTAAAGCCAGAGTTAGACGAGATCATAACTAAAAGGAGTTTAGAATCAGCATGGAGGCTACAAAATTATTTCCAGTTTACCGTCTTTAAACACTTTGATTTATATGCTATATTCTATTATTATTATTGTTATTGCTTTGTCTCTTTAGGGCCACGCCTGTGGCATGTTGAGATTCCCAGTCTAGGGGTCGAATCAGAACTACAGCTGCCAGCCTACGCCATAGCCACAGCAGTGCCAAATCTGAACTGTGTCTGGGACCCTACACCACACAGCTCATGGCAATGCCAGATCCTTAACCCATTGAGCGAGGCCAGGGATCGAACCCTCAACCTCATGGTTCCTAACCATATTCATTTCCACTGTGCCACGGTGGGAACTCCTATATGCTGTATTCTAAAATGGAATTATGGAGTTCCCGCCATGGCTCAGTGGTTAACAAATCTGACTAGGAACCATGAGGTTGCGGGTTCGATCCCTGGCCTAGCTCAGTGGGTTATGGATCCAGTGTTGTAGTCACAGACCTACACCCCAGCTTGAGGCAACACCAGATCCTTAATCCACTAAGCAAGGCCAGGGATCCAACTGCATCCTCATGGATACTAGTCGGGTTTGTAACCCGCTAAGCCCCAATGAGAACTCCCTTATTACTATTCTCTATTCTTTGTGTGTGTGTGTGTGTGTGTGTGTGTGTGTGTTTGCTATTTCTTGGGCCGCTCCTGCGGTATATGGAGGTTCCCAGGCTAGGGGTCGAATCGGAGCTGTAGCCACCGGCCTATGTCAGAGCCACAGTAACGCAGGATCCGAGCCGGGTCTGCGACCTACACCACAGCTCACGGCAACGCTGGATCGTTAACCCACTGAGTGAGGCCAGGGATCGAACCCGAAACATCATGGTTCCTAGTCGGATTTGTTAACCACTGCGCCACGACGGGAACTCCACTATTCTTTATTCTTCATCTGACACAGGAAGAATTTGCTCCAAAGGAAAAGGGAGAAAACAAAGAGTACAGAATGTTTTAAGAGTTCAAAGAGACCAATTCAGGATTTGTTTAAAATATGTACAGAGGCAGCTTTGTTTGCAAATTATTCTAGACCTTACAAATAAGTGTTTCCATGGAAGCCTGGTAACAGAACATCACTGATGAATGAGAATTTATCTTAAAATACAGAAGGAAAAGTCAGGTACACATCTTTAGGGTCAGACCTTTCTCTCTATCATGCTCTTAAATTTAGTAGAATGTGTTTTTGGTTTTAAATCAATAGTATTATTTTCATATTTGAGTATATTTTAATTTGACCAACAAAGTATATTTTTTAAAAACTATCACCTTCATTGACTTTCTCAGAATGCCACCCTGTTGTCCAACCCAGGGAAAGTGTCACATCTGGAAAGAAGGATGTCACAGTGTCTATAAAAGATTCTGCATCCACTACTCTGTTATTTCCATTTGGACCAGGAAGAATATCAGCATTGATCCACACAGGACACTTCAGATGCCTCTTCACATTTTCCAAGAGCATCATGGATGGCTTTACAGCTGCCAAACTAAAAACAATTTGATGTTAATGAGATATATTCCTAAACTAAAAGTAAAAAGAAGTTATTTTAGACTAATGGCTTTATAGTTCTCATATTCATAATAAAAACATAATGCAATAATGTCTGAATTAAAGTCAAAGATTATATAGCATCAGAGAAGAAAGTTAACATTTACCATATCTTTTTTTTTTTTTTTTTTTTTTTTTTGACTTTTTAGGGCTGCACCCATGGCATATGGAGTTTCCGAGGCTAGGGTCCAATAGGAGCTATAGCTGCTGGCTTACACCACAGCCACAGCAATGCCAGATCCAAGCTGCATCTGGGACCTACACCACAGCTCACAGCAACACTGGATCCTCAACCCATTGAGCAAGATCAGGGATGGAACATGTGTCCTCATGGATGCTAGCCAGGTTCGTTTCTGCTGAGCCACGATGGGAACACCAACATTTACCATATCTTAAAGTGTTGATTTGTTCTTATTACTCATGAAGCTACCTAAAAGGTTCTATAAATGTATGTCTACTGTGGACAGAGAGAGGTTTCAAAACTCTGTTTTAGGATCATTCAGTATAAAAACAACTGAAGAAAAGACACTAATACTCACTTATCAGAGAATGCATAAATAAGATTTAGAAATTAAATATACTCATAACCTTCAAATTCACATTTATGAAAAGACCCAAGGTGCACTCATGTACCATGTCTCTAACATTAACTCGTGACCTTGGAGAAAAGAGCCTCTTATCCTTCATATATTCTTGTGTGAGTCTGGATGCACATACACAATTCTAAAAATGATCACAAAGTGTAAACTTGCAACATTTCCTTAAAGCTTTTATAAACTTCATTTTTTTCCCTTTATTTTAAATACTTTTCCAGAAACTAGAGACAACTATATCTTAGTTACGTTTACTTTTTATTTATTTATTTATTTGTCTTTTTGCCTTTTCTAGGGCCACTCTCGTGGCATGTGGAAGTTCCCAGGTTAGGGGTTAAATTGGAGCTGCAGCTGCATGCCTACACCACAGTCATGGCAACAATGGATTCAACCCATACCTGCAACCTACAAAGCAGCCTGCAGCAATGCCAGATCCTCTACCCACTGAGTGCAGCCAGGGGTCGAACCTGCATCCTCACAGAGAAAATGTCAGGTTGTTAACCTGCTCAGCCACAACAGGAACACCGTAGACTACATTTTTTTTTAAACTTTTTATATAATGATTTTTTTTCATCATTGCTAATTTACAGTGTTATGTCAATTTTCTACTGTATAGCATGGTGACCCAGTTACACACACAAGTATACATTCTATTTTCTCACATTATCATGCTCCATCATAAGTAACTAGACATAGTTCCCAGTGCTACACAGCAGGATCTCATTGATTATCCATTCCCCTAGACTACTTTTTAATGAAAGTAGCATTTAAAATTGACCATTCTATTATAACAATGGTCACGTATAATAAATTCCTTTATAAAAATTAATTTTACCCTCAAAGGGTTCACAAAAAACAATACTCAATAGGTATTAGGTCCATTCCTAAATAACATTACTTTGCAATTCCATTTTCAGTTTAGATAAAGTTATTCAGGCACAGATATTTGAAGCTACTGATCTTTTCTCCTTATTGTTTGATATTTTATAACAGCTAGACTGAATGTTTGTACAAATACCTCTTGAAATCCAACTTGATGCCTTTATTGCTTTTGATGACTTCAGCCAGCCATTCCTGTAAAGTATTATCACTGTTTGTTTCTGGAGGATGGGCCATGATTGGCTGGCCATACTCTGTTCCATCATTTGGAAGAATGACATCAGCCTCTATCATATGAGCAGAACCTGTCCAAATAAAAGAACCTATGTTAATGCTAATAAAATAGAGATTGCAGGAGATGTAATGTCCAGTATCCTTTTGAGGAAGATAAAAGGAAAGAAAAAAATAATATTTGCGTAATGACTAAATGCCAGGTTCTATACCAGGCCTTACATGTTGTCCTTATTCATTACAGATGAGCAAACAGGTAGTGAAGAAGTAAATCCCTTTGCCTAGGTCACACTCTTAAGCTGCTGTCCTAATACTTAATTTCTTCCTAGTATATAGCAAAATGAGTATACAAAGGGAGGCTTAATAAGTATTTGCTGAAGTTTCTGAGAATAAAAATAGTACTTTTATCTTCACTTCCTCAAATTAGAAACTATAGATGTTTATTGTTTACACTCAAAATTCTATGTTATAGATTCACGTTCTTTGACTCAAGATTTAGCTACTATTTAAAAGCACACGTTCCTGGTAGTGTGCTTCCCAGTGTGGCTCAGTGGTTAACGAATCTGACTAGCAACCATGAGGACGCAGGCTCGATCCCTGGCCTCGCTCAGTGGGTTAAGGATCTGGAGATGCCGTGAGCTGTGGTGTAGGTCGCAGACACGGCTCGGATCCCACGCTGCTGTGGCTGTGGTGTAGGCCGGTGGCTACAGCTCTGATTAGACCCTTACCCTGGGAACCTCCATATGCCCCAGGTATGGCCCTAAAAAGCAAAAAAAAAAAAAAAAAAAAAAAAAAAAATTGTTCAATAAAATAAAAAAAAAAAAAAAGCACACATCCCCTGAAACAGGTAAGAAGCTTTACCAGTCACTGAACGTGAATGTGTATTTAACAGACCATGGTAGACTAACTCCAAAGATGGCTGACAATAGTTCCTCCCTAATGTACATACCTCTCTTCCCATTTCTTTTACCTCCCCTTCAGTCTGTGCTGGTTTTGAAACTTGCTTTGCCCAATAGAAGGTAGTGGAAGTAAAACTGTTAGTTCTAGGCACAGCCCTTAAAAGGCCTGAAAGTTTCTGCTTTCATCCTCTTGCAAGCCAACTACCATGTAAAGTTCAGGTAAGACTGCTGAAGATTCAGAAACCCTATGGAGAGAGAGAAGCCATACAGAAGAAAACTAGGACTTCCTGCCTGACAGACAGCATTAAGGTGTCCATCGTGTGAGTGAGGCCATTTTAGAATTTCCAGGTCCAGCTAAGCTCCCAGCCAAACACAGCATCATGAATGTTTCCAGCCTATACCATATGGAACAGAACAACCAGCTGGGCCACAAAATCATGAAAAATAATAAATCATTGTTACTTTAGGCCACGAAGTTTTGGGCGTAGTTTATTTCACGGCAACAGAAAACAAAAAGAAGTAGTAAGGATGGGGCACTGCCACACAAAAACCCGAAACATGTGACAATGGTTTTGGGATCCAGTAGATTCTAGAAAGGCACTGTTAATAAAAGTTGGAAGAGTTGTGGGGAAATTCTTTTAATGTAGTGGTGAAACTATGGCAACACTGACACTTGCAGTAATTGGCACAAAATAGAGGAAGTGCCCAATGAATTTGTGGATTTGGCTAAGGAGGTTTCAAGGTAGAATGCTTAAAGTGCCAGTAGGTTTCTTTTTAACTCCGATGATAAAGAATGGCAAGAAAGAGATGAGTTAAATAATTAAGTATTTAGATTTTAAGCAGCATGTAGAGGAAATATTTCCAACTCAGGACTTTTACTGAGTTAGAAAATAAACTTCATTCTCCAGCTGGAAAAAGATTCTCCAAGTAAGAGAAAGTCTCACGCCAAAAGTTGAATCCAAGGTGCTGCTAGCAAACTAAGGCCTCAGGATCAACATCAAATCAAGGATAAAACTGTAAGACCTTTTAATAAGACCTCAGAAAGATGGTGCCTTGGGTAACCACAGAGCTAGACAAAAGAAATTATAGAATCTTAAAAGAATGTAATTTTCTAACACTGTAACTAGTAGAGCAAAGTAGAGAGAGGCCTACCTCAAAGAGATTTGGCAGTGAGGTTTTCGATTAAAAGGATGGTTTATAATTTGATATATAGAAAGCCCAATACATTTTTAATGGTGCCGTATCTGCTTGGACCTCAAAAAAAAGTTCAAAATGAAAAAGGTCTATGAACTCTCAAATTTCTACAGGCAGGAAATAAGCTGAAAAAGCTACTCAGTTGCATGACAGGCAATTTTTCAATAACGGCATGAAGAGAATCTCAACATCATTCATCTTAGGGAAATGCAAATCTAACTCACAATGAGATACCAATTCACAAACTCTAGGATGACTATAAGGAAAAAGACAGACAATAACAAAAGCTGGCAAAGACATGGGGAAATTGGAAACCTCATCTACTCTGCTGGTGGGAATGTAAGAAGGTATAGCTCCTTTAAATTATTTATTTATTTATTCATTTATTTCATTTTTATGTTTTTTGCTTTTTAGGGCCGCATCTGTGGCATATGGAGGTTCCCAGGCTAGGTGCTAATTGGAGCCACAGCTGCTGGCCTTCATCACAGCCACAGCAACTTGGGATCTGAGCTGTGTCTGTGACCTACACCACAGCTTACAGCAATGCCAGATCCTTAACCCACTGAGTGAGGTCAGGGATTGAACCAGCATCCTCATGGATCCTAGTTGGGTTCATTTACCACTGAGTCACAAAGGGAACTCCAGGTGTAGCTCTTTTAGAAAAGCTTGTAAGTCTCTCAAAAAAGTTAAAGAGTTATATTTGAGATGCCATGGGTCAAGCTTTACCTAATTTTATAAAAATCAAGCAAACATGATTTCTCAAGAAAGCGGTATTTAGCAAAATATATGTAGGCATTCCATCCTCTTTATCAGTGCAATTGTAAAGGAGAACACAGGCTTTGGAATTCCTTAAAAGTAATGGTCAGTGTCTCCATTTATTAACTCCACTCATCTCCCATGGATAGAAAAAAAAAACAAATCCCTAAATGGCAGTGTCAAGGAGTCTCAGGTCCCATGTAAATTATGTTCCTGAAGGTCTCTTTTAAGAATAAGAATGGAAGCTATGCAAGTGGAGTAAGAGATCATGGTGCTTGGACTAGGATGATGATAGCAGTGATAGACTGATGGGGACTAATTCTAAATATATGTTGGAATAGAATTACTATATCAGGATAATATATCAGATACAAGAAATAAAGAAAACAAAGAATAGAAGACTCCCAGATTTCTGGCTTAAGAATCTATGTGAATTATGGCACCATTTATTGAAAAAGGAAAGATCCGAGGAAGTACAGGTTAGTACACATAATTAAGAATTTCATTTTGAATAATTTAAATTTGAGATGCATGAGAACTTTCTAAATGAAAACACTAAATAAGCAGTTAGATAGATAAATACTCAGAAGAGAAGAAGACCTGGTATGGAGACATGTATTCGAGCTACCCAGCCTCTCTCCCTATTCTCCCATCTTAGGTCCTTGCGTAGTAGGCTTGTGAAGGTCAGGGCTATGCTTCTGCTTTGGGAGACTACCTGGTCATCATGTTTCCCTTCTCAGGAAGAGCGAGAGGAAGAAGCCTAAACATTAGGATATACATCACCCTAACCACAGGAGCCCCAGCTTGTGATAAGCGCCAGAAAATAGAAAACAGTTGTGTTTTTTGTGATTTTTTTTTTTTTTTACACAAGAAGATCCTAAGTAGTTGCTATTTATATTCAGAACAAAGCTCAAAGTAATGGGTTTATAGAAATGAAGTTAAACTGATCTTGCCTATACTGTTTACATGCTCTAATGCAGCAATTTATTATATTTTTATGAATACATTTAGCTGATGCCTATAGTTACACTTTTCCTAAATGTTACAAAGGCTTTCAAAAAACTACATTTTTAAATTCTCAGACTTAATATTGTCTATTTTTTTAACTAGCATTTATTTTAACATACATTTTTTAACAATCTACATTCAGGGAGTTCCCGTTGTGGTACAGAGGAAACAAATCCGACCAGGAACCATGAGGTTACGGGTTCAGTCCCTGGCCTTGCTCAGTGGGTTAAGGATCTGGCCCTGCCATGAATTGTGGTATAGGTCAAAGACCCAGCTCAGACCATGCGTTGCTCCAATTAGACTCCTAGCCTGGGAAACTCCATCTGCCGCAAGTGCGGCTCTAAAACGCAAAAAAAGAGAGAGAGAGAGAGAAACAGTGTCCTTACAATAAAATAAATAAATAAATAAATTCAGCTACATTATCCAAATACACAATTGGATAGAATCCAAAAAAAGTTTAAGTGCCTACAAAATAACATAGGGTTTCATAAATTCCTATTGTAACAGGTCACTTCAAGCTATACTCCAGCCTTTTTTTTTTTTTTTTTTTTTTGTCTTTTTGCCTTTTCTAGGGCCGCTCCCGAGGCATATGGATGTTCCCAGACTAGGGATGGAATCGGAGCTATAGCCGCCGGTCTACGCTAGAACCACAGCAACAGGGATCCGAGCCGAGTCTGTGACCTACACCACAGCTCACACCAACGCCAGATCCTTCACTCACTGAGCAAGGCCAGGGATCGAACCCGCAGCCTCATGGTTCCTAGTCGGATTCATCAACCACTGTGCCACAATGGGAACTCCTCCAGCCCTTTGATAATAGGTTCTCATTCTTCTCTGCTGTTGGAACCAACAGGGTACTTCATGGGAAAAGGCAAAGAAAAATGCTATACTATTCATCTATATATATGATTATAGATCAAATTAATAAACCAAAAGGCTTAGTTTCTATCCTATGCATAAATACTGCATTATAAGTTATTATTCAATGGCTTCATCCATCCATTCAACAAATAATTATTGAGCTTCTCCTTAGTACACTGTCAAAGACACAAAAAATACGTATGACATAACAAACCTGATCTTAAAAATCTTAACTATGATATATAAGCAAATACAATAATATATTAGGGTTATAAATAACGGATAGAAAAGATAAATCATTTCTGGAAAATTAGGAAATTCTTCCATTATGGGAATGTGTTCATTTTGTAAATAAAATGAAATCTTTAATAAAAATGTTTATGTTAGCCAAGAATTTATACTCAGATCACCTAACTCTCTGATACCTACAAATATGACCAGATATTTTTACAAGAGTTGAATTCATCTATTATCTAATGTAAATACAAATAACTAATGACTTACTTTTCAGTGCTTCATTCATGTGTGCCTTGCTGTTAGCTGCATGATACCAGATGATCTGGGCGCCATCTTCTGCTGTGATCTGGTTATTTCTCAGAAAATATTCCAGTATATTTTCACTCCAAGATTCTAAAATAACATCATTTATATTAAAAAGAATTGTTTTGTATGGAGTACATTTTTTTAAGTAAAAAAGGGCAGAGAACATATTGAGGGAGAATAATAAAGTAATAAAACTGGGAAAAATATAAGATTTTTAAAATTACAAACAAGTATTAAAAACAGAAATTGACAAAATATTATAAATGAGGCAAGTATAAATATATGTACATTTAAATACATATGTGCTATATACGATGTAAATAATAAACAGTAAGCATATAAGATAGTCTGAACCTCAAAAGCATGAGGAAATATGGAGGAAGAGAAAAAAAACTGCTAAGAAGCAGATTTTTGTTTGTTTGTTTGTTTTGTTTTGCTTTTTAGGGCTGCACCTGTGGCATATGGAGGTTCCTAGACTAGGGGTCCAATCAGAGCTACAGCGGTCAGCCTACACCATAGCCACAGCAACACAGGATTCGAGCCACATCTGTGACCTATACCAGAGCTCACGGCAATGTCAGATGCTTAACCCACTGAGCGAGGCCAGGTATCAAAGCCACAACCTCATGGACCCCAGTCAGATTCATTTCTGCTGCGCCACGATGGGAACTCCAAGAAGCAGATATTTTAAAGCAGGAATTTTCACATGATGCCTTCTGCAATCCTGGCTCCATAAATAAGTAAAATGTATGTAAAACCAAAGCTATATTAAAATTTTCTAAATTTACATTTCTCCAAAGAAGATATACAGATGGCCAACAGGCACATGAAAAAATGCTCAACATCACTAATTATTAGAGAAATGCAAAGCAAAACTACAATAAGGTACCACCTCACACCTGTCAGAATGGCATCATTAACAAGTCCACAAATAACAAATGCTGGAGAGGGTGTGGAGAAAAGGGTACCCTCCTTCACTTTTGGTGAGAACGTAAACTGGTACAACCACTATGGAAAACAGTATGGAGGTACCTCAGAAAACTTAATATAGAACTACCATATAACCCAGCAATCCCATTCCTGGGCATGTATCCAGACAAAATATTCATTGAAAAAGATATTATGCACTTGTATGTTCATTTCAGCACTATTCACAATAGCCAAGACATGGAAATAACCTATCAAAAGATGAATGGATTAAGAAGATATAGTATGTATACACAATGGAATACTATTCAGCAATTTAAAAAGAACAAAATAATGCCAGCAATATATATGGGACTAGAGACTCTCATACTAAGTGAAGTTAGAGAAAGACAAATACCATATATCACCTGTATCTGGAATCTAATATGCGGCACAAATGAACCTATCTACAGAAAAGAAACAAACTCATGGACTTAGAGAATAGACTTGCGGTTACCAAGGGGGGAGGGGAGGAATTGGGATGGACTGGGAGTTTGGGGTTAGTAGATGCAAATTATTGAATTGGGAGTAGATAAGCAATGAGATTCTGCTGTATAGCATAGGGAACCACATCTAGTCATTTGCGGTGGAACATGATGGAGGATAATGTGAGAAAAAGAATGTATATATAAATGACTAGGTCACTTTGCTATACAGCAGAGATTGACAAAACATTATAAATAAACTATAATAGAAAAAATAAAAATCTTTAAAAATTTTTCTAAATTTTGTAGAATTTAAATTCTTCTCTACCTGAGGCTCCATTCTATATTTGTTAACAATTGTGAACCTTAAATTACATATTTAAACATATTCACCTTCAGGTTATGAGTTTCAATAACATTTATATGAGTGACTAAGTAAATCCTGTTAGTATTTATAGATTTATCTAGCATGTACAAATATACCTAATTCCCACATATATCTTCTACTTTTGGGCAGACCAGATTCTTTCTTAACTAAGCATTAAAATGTGAGTTAAAAAAAAGAGTTCCTGCTATTATGCAGTGGGTTAAGGATCTGGCATTGTGTCCGCAGTATATCAGATTCAATCTGTGGCCTAGGAACTTCCACAGGTCATAGGTGCAGCCAAAAAAAAAAAAAAATTTATTAATTAACCAAAATTACAACAGCAGAATCAGGTCTACCTTACATCAAGCCATATCCCAATATAACAAGGAGAAAAGGCTGAAAAACAATGAAAGAGTTATAAAAATCTTACCTCCCCAATTCTTGTTCAGTCATTTGAACATTTAAGTACCTATCAAGTGGCTGCAAATTCCCTGTGCATGAGATTGTCTTCCATTTATTTTTTGCTTATTAACGCCACCTAACAGTTAAAGACCTAAAAATGGCCATCTGAAACTGCTGATAAGTCATTGAGAAAAAGTAAATTTTGATTAGAGAATGGGGGGGCACATAAAGATAACTTCTAATTAACATGCATGGAACTTAGCAACCACTCTGTATACTGGGCTACAGAAGAAAGGAGAGACTGTAGCACCCACTATCTCCCAAGCAGTCTCCTACACAAATACAAAAAATTAGCATATCTAATAGAGTCACAGACCTTTCAGACTCAGAAGAAAATACATGGCCATTATTTTTTAAATGCTTAACCAAGGCTTCTAATTTTTCTTTCACCCGTGCCCATGGCACAAGGAAGTTCCCAGGCCAGGGATTAAACCCTTGCCATAGCAGCAACCCAAGCCTCTGCAGTGACAACACTGGATCCTTCACCTGCTACTCCACAAGAGAACTCCAAACTTAAGCATTTTTACAAGGCACATTAATTATTCACTAAAAGAGAAATGCCAAGTGATGGGATTAAATCACAGTATATCCTCATGATAAAGAATGTAATTGAGGTGGCTGCTAAAAATGAAGTTTTTGAGATGCACCAAAAGTCTCACAAAAATGGTAATCACACGTTACCAGAAAAAAACCTAAATGTTAATTAATAGTGCACTGTAGATGTGTCTGCAGCACCTTTTTCTTTTTTTTCCCGTCTTTTTAGGGCCACACCCTCAGCATATGGAAGTTCCCAAGCTAAGAGTCAAATCGGAGCTGTAGATGCTGGCCTATGCCACAGCCACAGCAATGCCAGATCCGAGATGCATCTGCAACCTACACCACAGCTCATGGCAATGCCGGATCCTTAACACACTGAGGGAGGCCGGGGATCAAACCTGTATCTTCATGGATACTAGTTGGATTTGTAACCACAGTGGGAACTCCCGTGGCACTTTCCAACTAAACATACTGCATTCAAAAATTTTATAAAGGTAACTTACAGATTAATAAAATACCATGATTCCAGAAATTAAAAATATTTACAGTAGAAAGTTCTCCCTGCCCTGTTAATGGGTGAATACTTATATTTAGACATAAGTGTATATATCTTTTTATACATACAGAATTTAGGACTCCAATTATCTATAATCTAGAGTATTATTACTATTTTAAGCAAGCTGTTACTCTAGAAATAGGTCTAAGAGAAAGGCAAAATTACTTGCAATTTTTAAAAAATTAAGACTTATGGTGAGAGCAGTTTTAGCTTTATAGAAAGAAAAAAAAAAAAGCAACAAGTACAGAGTAGCTCCCATGTGACATCTCTTATTTTTTACATCCTTTTGTGATGATGAAATTGTTCTGAAATTGACTGTGGTGATGTTTACACAATTTGAATATACTAAAAACCACTGAATTATATGTTTAAATGATTGAGAATTGTATGGTATGCAAGTTACGTCTCAATAAAAAATTAAAAAAAGAGTTCCCACTGTAGCTCAGCAAGTTACAAATCTGACTAGTATCCATGAGGACGCAGGTTCGATCCCTGGCCCCCGTCAGTGGGTTAAGGATCTGGCATTACCATGAGCTATGGTGTAGGTTGGCAGCTGCAGCTGATTCAACCCCTAGTCTGGGAATTTCCCTATGCCGGAAGTGCAACCATTAAAAAAAAAAAAAGTTTAAAAAAGAACAATTAAATCAAACAAAAGAGAAAAATACACTTACCCTTTGACCCAGAAATTCCACCTTCATAAATCTATTTCATAGACAGATATGCTTATATATGGGAAATGACACATTCATACAAGGATATTTATTGTAGCATTTTTTGTAATAGAAAAAAAAAGTAAAAATAACCTGACTATTCATCAAAAGTGGATTCACTAAATTATGGTATGTTCATAAAATGGAACATTATGCAGCCATCAGAAAGAATAAGGCAAATCTATATGTATGATATAGACTAATCTCAAAATATGTTAAGTGAGGAGTTCCATCATGGCTCAGCAGAAATGAATCTGACTAGGATCCATTGTTGTGGTGAGCTGTGGTGTAGGTCGCAGGAATGGCTCAGATCTGATGTTGCCGTGGCTGTGGTATAGGCCAGCAGCTGTAGCTCCGATTCAACCCCTAGCCTGGGAACCTCCATATGCCACAGATGTGGCCATAAAAAAAAAGAAAAAAGAAAAAAATATATATATAGTGAAAAAAAGGTAAGGGGAAAAACAATATGTAGAGGTACTATAGTAGGAAGAATAATGACACCCCTCTCCTACCCCAGCCCAAGATGTCCACATCCTAATCCATGGAATGTGAATATGTTACGTTATGTAGCAAAGAGTATTAAGCTTACAAATGGAATTAAGGTTGCTAATCTGTTGTGTCTGAGGTGGGACAAGTAGCTTGGATTATCCAAGTGAGCCTAATTTAATCACATTAAGGATCTTATAAAATCTGTGTAAGTGAAAGAGGAAGACAGGATGACACAATGTGAGGAAGACTTGACCAGCAATGCTGGCTTTGAAAATGGAGGAAGAGGAGTACCTGTTGTGGCTCAGCAGTAACAAACCCAACTAGTATCCATGAGAGAGTGGGTTTGATCCTTGGCCTCACTTAGTGGGTTAAGGATCCGACATTGCCATGAACTGTGGTGTAGGTTGCAGATGAGGCTCTGATCTGGCATGGCTGTGGTTTAGGCCAGCGGCTGTAGCTCTGATTTGACCCCTAGCCCGAGAACTTCCATATGCTGCAAGAGTGGCCCTAAAAAGCCAAAAAAAAAAAAAGATGGACCATATACTTAAGTGTAAAATGCAAAACTATAAAATTCCTAGAAAATAATACAGGAGAAAACTTAGATGACCTTGGGTATGCCAATGACTTTTTAGATACAGCCCCAAAGGTACTATCTATAAAAAAAAAAAATGGAGAGTTCCCTGGTAGCCTAGCAAGTTAAGGGTCTGGCACTGTCACTGGCATAGGTTCAATCCCTGGCCCAAGAAATTCTGCATTGCACAGAGGTGACCAAAAAAAAAAAGAAAGAAAGAATGGATAAGCTGGACTTCATTAAGATGAAAAACTTCTGCTCTGTGAAAGATAATGTCAAGAGAATGAGAAGACAAGCCACAGACTGAGAGAAAATATTTGCAGGAGACACATATGATAAAGAACTATTATCCTAAATACATAAAGAACTCTTAAAACTCAACAATAAAAAACAAACAACCATTAAAAAAACAGCCAAAGACTTAACAGACACCTCACCAAAAAAGACAGCTATCAAGCATGTGAAAAGATGTGCCACATCACGTCACCAGAGAAATACCAATTAAAATGAGGTACAACTACACACCTATTAGAATGGCCAAAATCTGGAACACCGATACACCAAATGCTGGTAAGGATGCAGAATAATAGGAATTCTCATTCACTGGCAATGGGAATGCAAAATGACATGGTGACTGTATCTTTTTTTAATTTTACTTTATGTTGGAGTATATTTGATTTACAATGTTTAGTTTCAGGTATACGGCTAAGTGATTCAGTTATACATATACACGTATCCATTCTTTTTCAGATTCTTTTCCCATGTAGGTTATTACAGAATATTGAGTGGAGTTCCGTGTGCCATAAAGTAGTTCCTTGCTGATAGCCTATTTTATATATAGTAGTGTGTATATGTTCATCCCAAACTTCAAATTTATCCCTCTCCTCTACTTTTCCCTTTTTGGAACCATAAGTTTGTTTTCTATGTCTGTGAATCTGTTTGTTTTGTAAACAGTTTGTTCATATCATTTTTTTATATTCCATATATAAGTGCTATCACAGGAATGGATAAAAAATGTGGTAAATATATACAATGGAATATTACTCAGCCATAAAAAAGAATGAAATGATGCCATTTGCAGCAACATGGATGGACCTAGAGATTATCATTCTAAATGCATTAAATCAGACATGGTACAGAAACTTTAAAAGAGAGCTTGGAAATTTCTTACAAAACTAAACATACTTTCGGAGTTCCCATCGTGGCTCAGTGGTTAACGAATCCGACTAGGAACCATGAGGGTTCAATCCCTGCCCTTGCTCAGTGGGTTAAGGATCCAGCGTTGCTGTAAACTGTGGTGTAGGTTGCAGATGCAGCTGGGATCCCGTGTTGCTGTGGCTTTGGGGTAGGCCGGTGGCTACAGCTCCAATTAGACCCTTAGCCTGGGAACTCCATATGCTGAGGGAGGGGCCCAAGAAATGGCAAAAAAGACAAAAAAAAAAAAAAAAAAAAAACCCAGCTAAACATACTTTGGAGTTCCCGTTATGGCACAGCAGAAACTAATCTGCCTAGCATCCATGAGGATGTGGGTTTAATTCCTAGTCTCGAATCAGTGAGTTAAGGATCCAGCGTTGCAGTGAGCTGTGGAGTAGGTGGCAGATGTGGCACAGATCTGGCACTGCTGTGGCCTAGGCTAGCAGCTACAGCTCCTATTGGACCCCTAGCCTGGGAACCTCCATGTGCCAAGGGTGCGGCCCTAAGACACAAAAAAAACTAAACATACTCCTACGGTACAATCCAGCAATCAGGCTCTTTGATATTTACCCACAGGATTTGAAAACTTATGTCTCTCCAAAAGCCTGAACACTGATGCTTACAGCAGCTCAACTTATAACTGCCAAAATCTGAAAGTAATGGAGGTATCTTTCAGTAGGTGAATGGACAAACTGTGGTATACCCAGACAAAAGAATTTGTTTGCTAAATTTGTGTGCTAAAAAGGCACAAGCTCTCAAACCATAAAAAGACAAAGGGAAACCTTAACCACATATTATAAACAAAAAAAGCCAATATGAAAAGGCTACATACTGTATGATGCCAACTATACGACATTCTGGGAAAGACAAAGCTATGGTTGTGAGGGGTTGGAGGGAGACTTATGGGGTTGGAGGTAGACTCATGGATAGTTGGAGCACAAAAGATTTTTAGGACAGAGAAACTATTTTCCATGACGCCCTACCAAACAGATTTGTCATTCATTGTACACTTGTCTAAACCCACACACAGTACCCCCACCAAGAGTGAACTCTAATGTGAAATATGTACTTCAGGTTATTATGATGCATCAATGTAGGCTCACAATTATAACAAAAGTACCACTCTGGTGAGGGATGTTAAAAATGGGGAAGCTGGAGTTTTCCCTGTGGTTAAGTGGTTAAAGAACTCAACTAGTATTCATGAGGACGCGGGTTCTATCCTTTAACCCTAGCTCAGTGAGTTAAAAATCTGGCATTGCTGTGAGCTGTGGTGTATAGGTCGCAAACTCCCCTTCGACCTGTAGCCTAGGAACCTCCATATGCCCCCAGTGCGGCCCTAAAAAAGACCAAAAAAACCCAAAAAACAAAAAAACAAAAAACGGGGAGGCAATGCATAAGCCGAGTAGGGGATAGATGGAGAGTCTCCCTGTCCTCCGCTCAAAACTTCCATGAATCTAAAACTGCTGTTGAGAAAAAAAAAATTTTTTTTCTTTACAAAAGGGCGCAATATTCTTGCCATTCGCCCCAAAAGTTTTTCACTTAACGCCCATAGAAGGACCCAAGGCTCTAGGCCAGGTGAATGGAGGCTCACGCTAAGGAAGCAGAGCACGAGATCCAAAAAGGGAGGAGTGCCGCCTGAGGCGTCTCTCAAAGAGCCCCCAACTATGGGCACTGGGCCGGAGAAAAGGCCCACTTCAAGCCAACTCTGTGGTGCTCCGTCCCAGACCCGGAACCTCAGGGTCCCAGGCTTACCAGTGCCTGCAGCGTTCGCTGTCATGGTGACGAACAGCCACAGTTCGCGCAAGCGCCGAGCGGTGGGAGATGCCGCTGACCCGTCGCAGGTGGCGAGAAAAACCCAAGTCTACCAACGCCAGATCGCAGTACAACCGCAGACCGCTGCCTATGCAGCGCTTCTGAAGCCGGGACGGAAACGGCGGGAAGGCGGTACGCACGCGCAGAAGGGGCGGATCAAGTTTCGCTTTCGCGAGATCTTCCCGGTAGGGATTCGCGTCCAAGTGTCGCGCGAATTGCTCTTTTTGAAAGGTAGTCAGAGAGCGCGAAGTCCTGATAAACGTGTGGTCAGGTCATGGGCGATAGCAGCAGGGTTGAGACGCCGAGATTGAGTACAGTTGCTGCTAAGGGGTACGAATTCCCAAAGTTAGATATATTTCCTCTTTTTAATTTTAGTAACATACTAAAAAATGACTTGATGTCATGTCTCCATAAAAATGAGCGTTTCTGCGCAAGGAGACTAAGGTGTTAACTTGAAAGTTTTCTCTTTCTCGCTTTCTGCCGGTGTTCACTCAGAAACTCCCAGCAGTTCGATTTTCCCCACCTACTGCCTTCCTTGCTCTCCTTAACTCCTTCCCACAGACAAGCTGTGGCTGGAAAAAGAGCACCAGTGGAGTCAGACGACGTGAATTAGCAGTGTAGCACTGCCATTTCCTGGTTCTGCAGCTCTAAAACCACTCAGTGTGTCAGCTGTAAAATTAGGATAAGCATAACCTCACACAAAACACAGCCCTTCTTGCCCACCTCTTCAGATTTTAATATATTTATGTCTTTACAGACTTCAGTTGTAATTATTTCAATTTGCCTTCAGTCAAGCTTCTGTACTCTGGATTTTTTTCTAGCTCCTCAAAATGATTTCTTGGGTTTAAGAAAACGCTCAATTTTAGTGACTTAAGTGACTTTTAAAACACTTTTAAAAAGTATGGTTGATTTACAATGTCGTGCCAATTTGTGCTGTACAGCAAAGATCAGTCATGTGCACAGTGTATGGGTGATTTTAGGATATTATATACAAAATTAGAGGTTTCCCTTCTTCAGTTTCCTCTTACCTATAATCTCTCCAGTGTTCTCTGGCTCTAACATCATCCTTGGTATTCTAGCTAGAAAAGCCTTTAGCTTCCCCACTCCATTGCCACTGTATCTGTCCTGCAGTGTCTGCAACCATTGCACTGTTGGATAAGGAGGCAGGGTGCTGCCTTTTTGTGCTCTCTAGCTTAGTGTAGGGCAGGGAAAATCCACATTGCTCCATAGGATTTACACATGGTGTGGAGGGAGGGGTGCTGCAGTTCTCCTGAAATAGGAAATTCAAAAAGAATTATATTTCACATCCTCCAGCCCCCTTTTCTGTCCTTTAACTAGAGAAGCTGTTCCTTGGACTTTCTAAGCCAGCTGGCAATACCTGTTTTAAAGCATCTAGGTGCAGTTTCCTTTTTATTCTGTTTGGAGTTTGTCTGGCTTCTTGCATCTGTGGAGTTATGTCTTTCATCAGTTTTGAAAAGTCTACATTGTGTCTAAAAATATTTGCTCTGTTCTACCCTCCCCTCTCTTTCTGCAACTAATTAAGCAGGTGTTAGGAATTCTCACTGCATCCTCTATATGCTGTTTTTTTTTTCCATATTTCTTTTTGTCTTTCAATGCTGCATTACAAAAAAATTCTGATTTATATTCCAGTTTATAAATCTTCTCAATTGCCTATATTCTATTCTACCATTAAACCTATTTACAGTCTTAAAGTTCAGTTTTTATGTATTCTTGCAACATTTGTATTACATTATTTCCCAAATTAGCTCCATCATGTTTTCCTTTCCCATTCTCTAAGGCACTTCACACTTGACTTTATTTCTTTAAACATAGAAAGCATAAATTTAATACCTAAGACTTTATGAATTAAATTGTTTCTAATTTGTGCCTCTGAAGTCTAGTTCCCTTATGGGCCTATGTACTTTTTTACTATATGCTAGTAGATGTTCTACTTGAAAAGTAATTTGAGGCTTACAATTAAGTTACTTTTCTGTGGAGAGAATTTACATTTTTATTCCTCCTAGCACCTGGAGGAGGCATCACCAGTGGGGGAACCACCTTAAAGCAAATTAAATGCTTAAGATTCTTTGGGTGATGCAGGCAATACTAAACTTGGCTATAATTTTACATAATTTTATACTTCTGGTTCATCCTCATCCAAAGGCTGAAACATTTTGAAGGAATCTCAGCCTATTGTGGGGAATTTCTTCTGTTAGTTTCACAATTCCTCTCAGATTCACCTTCTTGTGTGGGTCCACACAGGATGGTGAATTACATTAGGCTTTAAGTGACGACCCCATGCTAACGTAACCTCTTTTTTCCTTCACTTTTGGACTTTTAAAATCTCCTTGATGTTTTAAGATGATTTTTGTATTTTAATGAGTTTTAGTTGTTTTCAGCAAGAGCATAGCTTTAAATATCCTAGCATGCAATTTCCAGAATCAGGAAGTTTTCCCAAAGTTGTACCTTTGTTCTTGCAAGTTCAAACCATACTCTTTCTCTTGGTCTTCTCTGCACTTAGCACATACTACTTGTGGCATGAAATCCATAAATGTTGAAAAGCAATTAATCCATAAATGTTGAAAAGAACTAATTTTTTACACTTACTTTTGTCAGAGCAATTAATCTTTTTCTTTTTAGAAATTTTTAGTTATAGCTGCTCTAATTACTTTGTTTTAGTTTATCACCAGAAAACTTAGTAAAAGTTTAATAAAACAACAGACATTTATTACTTTATACTGTTTCTGATGTTCAGAAATCTGAGAGGAGCTCAATTGGGTTGTTCTCATGGGGTCAAACAGTTGGCTGGGGCTGCAATCTGAAGGCTTGACTGGGGTGAAGGATCCCCTTCCACTAAATGGCTATTGTCAGGAGGCTTCAGTTTCACATGAGACTCTATAAATAGCTGGTTTCCCCAAGAATGACTGATTCAATGGAAAGAGAGGGAGAAAGAAACAGACAGGGAGCGGGAGGTGGGGAAAGAAGGATGAAAGGAAGAGTGAGTGGGGAGAAATGCACCAAAGATGAAAGCCATGGAATCTTTTATAATATAATCTTGGAAATGATATCCCATCTCTTCCTCCATATTCTATTGGTCACAAAGACCAGCAGTACAGTTGTGGAAGGGGACTACACAGGGTGTGGATACCAAGAGGCAAGAATCATTGTGGGCTATCCTGGAAGCTGGCCAGCACCTTATTTTACCAAAAGGAAAAACAGAAAAAAAAAAAAAAAAACTTTATTATACTCAGATGTTTATAATAAAGCACTTGAATTAGACCTCTATTTTCATTTGTAAGAAGTGTGAACATATAGCTATAATTTTATCAACACAAATGCAGAAAATGTTTCCCAAAAGGTATTAAATTATGTATCATTCCAAGCTAAATAAGAATATAAAGAGATTTAGACTACTAAAAATATGGAATTAAAAAAACCCAATGTGTCAATTATGTGGTAATAGGTAAATTCAGATGGTTAAAATTAGATGGTAAATTGAGTGTTGGGTAGGGAAAAAAAGGTTTTTAATATAGCTCAGATAAAAAATAACCTTGCAGGTATTTTAGTAGTAAAAATTTGTTATAAGAAAGTCCTCCTACTGAAACATATGGTCATAATTCCAATAAGGGATTTTCTTGCTTTCCTGTAATTAAGATTGCTTTTTATCAACATACGGTGTTTTAAGAAGCAATGAAACTTTTAAGATTCTAAATATAAACTACATAACTCAAAGTAATTGAGGAGATGACATTGTGTTCTTTAGTATATACAGCCATACTTTATCTAAAAAATCAGGAATTAAAAATATATATTCATATTTGCTGCTACTGCACCTAACCCTTGGAAAGATACACAAGAAACTAATAAAAATGACTTGTTGAGATTGGAGGGTGAGAAGAACAAGGAAGATGCATACAATATGGTAAAACATATCGTTGGAGTTCCCTTCATGGCTCAACAGTAACAAACCTGACGAGTATTCATGAGGATGCATGCTGAATCCCTGGGCTCGCTCAGTGGGTCCAGGATCCAGCGTTACGGTGAGCTGTGGTATAGGTCACAGGTGCGAATCGGATCCCATGCTGCTGTGGCTGTGGTGTAGGCCACTACAGCTCTAATTCCACCCCTAGACCTGGGAACTTCTATATGCCAAGGGTGTGACCCTAAAAAGAAAAAAATGAAAACCTCGTTAAGTTTTTAACATTTTTCTGATTTTTGAATTTAAATATTATATATATGAAACTTTTTTTTTAATCACAAAGAAAAAACTTAAAATCTAGGATGGTTTAGAGGTATCTGGTACTCAGATAGTTTTTTTTTAAAATTTGAGTCAAGGAATCCCTGTTATGGCTCAGTGGATTACGAGCCCAACTAGTGTCCATGAGGATGTGGGTTCCATCCCTAGACTCGCTCAGTGGGTTGGGGATCCAGTGTTGCAGTGGTCTGTGGTGTAGGTCATAGATATAGCTCAGGTCTGGCACTGCTGTGGCTGTGGTGTAGGCTGGCAGCTACAGCTTGGATTTGACTGCTGGCCTGGGAACTTCCATATGCCACAGGAGCAGTCACCCCCCCCCCCAAAAAAAAGGAAAGATCAGTGTTTTGACATATTATCTACTCTTTAGATTTTCAACTCTTGCCTAGAGAATTTAATGCCAGGCCTTCTCATTACTGGTATGGCTCTCCTCCTGGATTATTTTCTGACCAGCTCCTTAAAATTCATGTCTCTATGTAGCAGTTACTTTTACTTTGTTTTTACCTGCCTCACATTCAGCTCCAAGAAGCAAAGAACTATTTTATTCACCTTTCAATCAATAAAGCCTAATAAAGTGCGATGCATATAGCAAGCATACAGACACACTTAGTCCACTGGGTTGCTGGGGAAAAAAAAGAAGAGGGGCTAAATTGTACTTCATATTTCAAAATTCAAAGACAGTACTTTTTTTTTTGCTTTTTAGGGCCAGACCTGCAACATATGGAAGTTCCCAGGCTAGGGGTCAAATAGGAGCTATAGCCATTGGCCTATAATACAGACAGAGCAACTCGGGATCTGAGCTGCATCACCACCTATGCTGCAGCTTGTGGCAATGCAGGCTCCTTAACTCACTGAGCGTGGCCAGGGATCGAATTCACATCCTCATGGACATTGTCTGGTTTTTAACCTTCTGAGCCACAATGGGAACTCCAGAAAGACAGTACTCTTAAAAGGCAAAAAATAGATCAATGCAGACTAAGTAAAAAGAACCATTCTATTTCTTCACCATTAAAAAAATTAAAAATTTAAATTAAGTATCAAAGTGAAGAACATGACCAAATGCATTCGGAAACATATCACACATCTACAAAGAATACCTTAAAGTATGCCTCTAAAGGCATGTGATTCCAATTTTTATTAGCTGTAGAGACTTTACGGAAAAAAATCCAAAGTTCTCCTATTATGGGAAAAGCCCTTCTCACCTTTCGGTTATTTTAAAGTAAATTCAGTATTTACAGATTGTGCAATTAACTTTTATTGCAAAATAAACACACTATATAAAGAAAACATAAACTGAGTTTGATATGCAATTTTTTGTTATAGATGTCAACAATTTCACAAATTATTGTTATCATTTTATTTAATATCTGCAACATTTGTACATTGTTTATGACGCAGTTACTTCAAAAAGACAGATATTTTCCTCCATACTGTCTTTGGCTAGGACTACAGATGTGATTCAGTAGGAACCGTATGAACAAACTGATTCAAATTCTCAGTCTCTCCTAGCCTGAGATCTAAGATCCTGAGTTATAACCCTGACTTAGTCTTCAAGTTGAGATGCTTCATAAATACGTTTCTTAAAACAGGGCTATTTAGTATAGTTCGAGACACAGGAGTGTTTTTGATACAAAAACATATATTCTACATTAGAATAAAAAAAAGCATTAAAATAATGATTATATTTTATATAACTTAAATGATAGGATTAACTAAAATATGACCTTTATTTTTTTTAACACAACATCCTTTCAAAAATTTTGCTATTTAAAGAAGAAAGCTCTGTAACAGTTTCAAATACACAGAATTTAACTTATGTTAATATCATATTATAAAAAATAACTACTGTATAAAGGATTTAAAATATGCAAAAGTAAGCAGTTCATTAAAATTTCTATTTAATACATTGGTGTCAATGAAAATATGCAGACTTACCAAGAACCTTCTAGGATTTAAAGGAAAAGCAAAAACAAAAACCTGTTTCAGGCTTCATTTATTGCTACATAATGACTACTTCAAGGGTCATCTGGCCTGTCGTCAAATCACTCTCGGAAGTGGTATATACAGTGGTATACTTTGGAAGGAAAGGAGGAAAAATAATGCACTGCAATACAAAAATATTACCTATATATAAATTATTAAAGATTTATAAAACACATACCAAATCACATGTTCTTGCTATAAAAACAATATACTTAAATACAGAAGCACAAAATCCTGAAGCACCCACAATTAAGAATACCCATTTAATAAAGAGAAAACCATATATATGTGTGTGTGTATATATACATTATAATGATTTGAAAAGAAAAAAAGCAAAATTCTGATTTTAATGCAAATAATCAGTTTATCTAATCATGGAGGTAGGTCTCCACTCCAAGTAGACAAATAAGTTATCTGTCTTATTCAAAGAGTCATCATATAAGTTTTATGATCCAGACAATTTTAACAGACTTTAGAAACCAGTAATACAACTGGCATATAAACAAAACAGGTGTTTCCCTCAAAAGGTTACATCTGAAAAGAGCCTTCATTAAAATCATTCTTGGCATAAAGAGGTATACCCAAGTACAGTTACTTTGGCTTGGCATTTAAATAACACAGTAAATGCTACTTAAAGAAAAGAAATCCTTGTCTTTTTCAGTATTTGTATGACGTATAAAGCTTCAAAAACTGTGGATCTCTTAAATTTTTGGAGATTTAAATATTGTGCTAATGATTTAAACAGATCATTTCTGCCTAAAAAGCAAAGCTTACATGTTTCAACATTAAACATATTTACTTAGTGTCTGTGGCATTTCAGCTTTAATGCTTGAAGTTAGTTTTAACAACTCATTTGCAATATCTAATATGACTCACATTCTTTCACTAAAATAGATTTTCTATAATAAAAAACACTAATTCTATTTCCAATGGTAAACTAGTAGTGTTGGAGGTCCCACCATGGATCACAGGGATTAGAGCACTATCAAGATCATTTAGATAATGCTGAGGAAGAAGCTGGCCTTCAGATCCTGCCTGAAATTCAACCTGGAAAAAAAAAAAATCTTGATGAGTGAACCCTAGAAAGTAAGCAATCTTGTTTATTAGCTCAGTAGATTTAAAAATAGCATCCAATTTAAGCATGTTAAGAAATACTTGATTTTTTATTCATGAAATTTTACATTCTCCTTTATTTCTTTTATCTATCTACTACATAAATTATAAACTGTTGCTCCCACAGATACTATAAAAATATTGCCACTACTTCATACTTTAGGTTTCTTCTTAATAAACATGTACACACACTGGAGGACCAAGGTTTTGAATAATTACCAATGTGGTATTTTTCTTTCTTTCTTTTTCTTTTTTTTTTTTTTTTTGTCTTTCTGCTATTTCTTTGGGCCACTCCTGCGGCATATGGAGGTTCCCAGGCTAGGGGTCGAATCGGAGCTGTAGCCACTGGCCTACGCCAGAGCCACAGCAACGCGGGATCTGAGCTGTGTCTGCAACCTACACCACAGCTCACGGCAACGCTGGATCGTTAACCCACTGAGCAAGGGCAGGGACCGAACCCGCAACCTCATGGTTCCTAGTCGGATTCGTTAACCACTGCACCACGACGGGAACTCCCCAATGTGGTATTTTTCATTTTGGGTTTTTTTTTTGGCTGTGCCCATGGCATGTTAGTTTCTGGGCCTGGGACTGAACCCATGCCACAGGAGTGACCTGAGCCACTGCAGCAGTAACACTAGACCCTTAACCCCCTGTGCCACAAGGGAACTCCACCATGGTATTTTTTTAAAATCTACTTTAAATTTTTGTTTTGTTTTTCTTTTTAGGGCCATGCCTATGGCATATGGAGATTCCCAGGCTAGGAATCAAAGCTACAGCTGCTGGCCTACACCACAGCAACACAGGATCCGAGCCAGAGTCTGTGACCTACACCACAGCTCACGGCAACGCCAGATCCTTAACCCACTGATCAAAGCCAGGGATCGAAGCTGCAACCTCATGTTTCCTAGTTGGATTCATTTCCACTGCACCTTGATGGGAACTCCATACTTTAAAATATTTTGAATTTGTCATAAATAAAATAGTATTTGAAGAGTTCCTGTTGTGGCTCAGTGGGTGACAAACACAACTACAATCCATGAGGATGCAGGTTTGATCCCTGACCTTGCTCAGTGGGTTAAGGATCTAGTGTTTCCATGAGCCGTGGTGTAGGTTGAAAACGCAGCTCAGATCCCATGTTGCTGTGGCTGTGGTGTAGGCCATCGGCTGCAGCTTCGATCTGACCCCTAGCCTGGGAACTTTCATGTGCCACAGGTGTGTAAAGACCAAAAAAAAAAAAAAAAAAGGGAGTTCTGGCCATGGCTCAGCAGTTAACAAACCCATGTTGGATCCCTTGGATCCCGTGTTGGCTGTGGCATAATCAGGCAGCTACAGCTCCAATTTGACTCCTAGCCTGGGAACCACTATATGCCACGAGTGTGGCCCTAAAAAGACATACAGAAATTGAATTTAATTTTGCTTGTGAAAATCACATTTTAATACTTATGACTAAATAATTAACAGTGCTTACTCAAATAATTATCAGATACTTCCTTGAAAAAGGAATTTTTAATAGTGAGATAAAAATATAAGTTCTTCTTTCCAATAAGAACTATATTGCCTGAAGAAAGGCAAACCTTCAGTACATGAAATTGTTAATGTTTAGGTTAACCATTCTAATGAAAAACATGCTCTGAAATCTATTATAATGGATGTTGGAAACAGAAACAGAAATGTACATTAAAATACTACTGGAGTGCCATTTTTCACCTATTAAACTGGTGAAGTTCAAAAGTTTGATTATATTCTGCTTTGATAAGGATGTGGGGGAAATAATACTCATAAAACTGTGGTAGAAATATAAATTGGCCTAACATATTTAAGACAATATGGTAATATTTATTGCATACATATTTGGACCTAGCAGTTCTACTTGTAGGAATGCTTCTTAAATACTCACACTTATGCAAAAACAAAATATTATAGATACCCTAAATATCCATCAGTACATACCAAACATACATAAGACCCAAATAAATTATGGTACATTTATATAATCAACTACTACTCACCAACTGTTAAAAAAATATGTAGTAATATGAAATATCTCTAAGACATAAGGTAAAGAAGCAAAGTTAAAAGAATAACAATGAAAACAGAAGGACAAAAAGGACGTACAAACTTATTTGCTCATACATGCAAAAAATTGTAAAGAATACCTAGAAATATTTGATTGCCTGATCAGAAAGGGAAAATGAGGAGAGGTATAGAAGTGTGGATTGAAGGGTTAAAAGTCAAAGGTAAGGGAGTTCCCGTTGTGGCTCAGTGGAAACGAATCTGACTAGTATCCTTGAGGATACAGGTTCGATCCCTGGCCTCGCTCAGTGGGTTAAGGATCCAGCATTGCTGTGAGCTGTGGTGTAGGTCGCAGCTGTGGCTCAGATCTTGTGTGGCTGTGGTGTAGGCCAGCAACTACAGCTAGGATTTGACCCCTAGCCTGGGAACCTCCATATGCCGCAGGTGCAGCTCTAAAAAGACAAAAAAGACTAAAAAAAGTCAAGGGTAGGAAGGAGATCTTTCCAAGGTTATTACCTTACACAGCTCTACTGGGAATCATTTACCTTGTCACCAATTACATAGACATACATTTATATAGACACAGAACCAGAGGTCACCAATGACATGTGAATACTACTCTCTAGTAGTATTTAATGTGGTGGTCTTATTGAAAATACATTTGTGAAAATAACAGAAAATATATATTAGTCTCTGACCCTGATTCCTGGCAGAAAGCTCCTAAAACCCTTGTCATATCCTAAGTAATAAGTATACCAGGAGCATCTCTTGTAGTATTTGTCTTTGACTCCATTACTGACACAGAGCTCCTAAAAAGAACTTGTAAATTCCTAAGTGGTAAGAGAAGGAGCATCTTTTGTTCTTCTGAGACAATTCTGGGTGCACTCCTAGATGGGGGCTGATCACCAGAAAGAACAAGCCATGATTAGAAGCTTTAAATTTCCAGCCCTACCCCTCATCCTCCAGATTGTGGAGGGGGGCGAAAAATAGTTAATTGGCCATGCCTGCATGAGGAAGACTCCATAAAATCCCAATAGAAGGAGGTTCAGAGGGCTTTCAGGCTGATGAAGAGATCCACACTGGGAGAGTGATACACCACAACTCCACGGAGGCAGAAACTCCTGCTCAGGACCCTACCAGACCTTGCTCTATATATCTCTACATCTGGCTGTTCACCTGTATATTCTTTAATAACAAACATAAGTAAATACTTCCGAGTTCTGTGAGCCACTCTAGCACAAGGAGGGGGTCTTTAGAACCTCTGATCCATAACTGGTTGGTCAGAAGCACAGGTGATAATTGTGACTGGCAGGTCAAGGAAGGAGGCAGCAGTCTTCTAAGACCTGCAGGATCTGACACTATCTCTGGGAGATGGAGTCAGAATTGACTTGAATTCTTGGACAACCTGCTGGTGTCTGAGAATTGCTTACCGGTATGGAGAAAAGCCTCTACACATCTGGTGACCAGAAGTGTTATGTGAGAGTAATAAGAGACATATACAGGAAAGAAAGACATATTAAGGAAGAATTAGGTTTTTCCCTACAGAGGAAGGAAAAAACAAATTTTTCCTTTTAGACTTTTGTAATTTTAAGTCACATGAATATAGAATTTAGCATAGTTTTTAAAACCTACTTATCAAGCAGGAATTTTATGGAGCAGGGGTCAGCAAACTATGGCCTCTGGGTTAATCTGGCCCAACAAATGTTTTTTAAATAAAATTTCACTGGAATACAGCTGAGCTCATTAGTTTACATACCGTCCATAGCTGCTTTCACGCTATAATGGTAAAGTATTTGTGAAAGAAATCAGATCACCCACAATGCCTAAATTATTTACTGTATGGCTTTTTACTAGAAAGTTTGCTGGCCCCTGTGTACACAGTAAAGGAGAGAATGTGCATGAAGTAGGTAGCAAACATTAATGTTCAATAAATTTTAGTTCTCTTCAGTCATTCCAAAGTGAAAGGTTACAGAAAAAACTTTTGCTTATTTTAATATATATTCATTTCAAAAATACATCACAAAACATGCCTCACCATATCAGTGTCAATGGATACTCTGAGGCCAATTTTATTCATTCCATTACACTTTAGAGTTTTCAGATGAGGGCACAGTGCAGCACTACAAGCCATGGCTATTTCTTTTGCAAACTGATAACGAGTTGCTGAAAGAGATAAATCCTGGTCCTTCAGAAAGTAGAACACCTGAAATATATTTAATTAGGAAAGAAGTCATGATTAAGATTGAGTAGCTTTAAAACCTGCAACAACTGCTCTTTTCAATTCAACTTTACGAATAAAATTCCAAAGTTAGTGCCATGAAATTCACTAGTTGAGAATATTCTCTTTATATAGCCTGATCTGTACTGTAAGTAAAAACTTAAAACCAAATGTTAGGGAATATGGGAATAACTCAGCTATTTTTGCCTAAAGTTAACTTGCAGCAACAAAAGCCTTGTTCACTCAGTTTAAAGAAGGGATACTAAAGAGTCCACCCTATAAGATCACCATCCTATAAGGACATCTTAATGAAATTAAGACCAAACAAAGAAATTGTGTTCCATAATTTCTATACCCCCTATAGTTTCTATATTGTACACAAAGAATAAGAAATTTGTAACACTGACTGTCTGACCCAAGTGTAGAATGAGAGGGAGTGTAGAGGTGGACTAAGGGGCTGGAAGTCTATAGTTTCCTATTGTCTCTCTCTCCTTTTTCTTCTTTTCGCCCACACCCACAGCATGTGGAAATTCCCAGGCCAGCGATCAAGCCCATGCACAGCAGTGACCCAACCCACTACAGTGACAATGCTGGATTCTTAACCCACTGTGCCACAAGAGAACTCCCATATTCTCTTATTTTAAAAAAAATGAGAACATGCAAATGCAAAAATAACTTTCATACGTGAATGCTGATTATAAACTGATATCTATAAAATATTTTTTTTGTAAAATAAGAAAAAATGAAAATAGTATGGTCAAATATCTATAAAATATTTTATTTTTGTAAAATAAAAAAATGAAAATAGTATGGTCAAATATTATTGTGCAAACGAAGATGGCAGTGCTACCAAAACTTAACTTGGAGCTGGCAGGCTGTACCACCATATAAGAGCCAGAAATAACTCACTGGAAATCAAATCATGTATAGAAGGCAGTCTATTGTGGAGATATGTGTGTCCCAAGTTATAAAGTGTAATAAGCTACACCTAAACATTCAGAGGTTGAGTACTACAAAGTCTCCAAGTTAACACAAACAAAAACATATCCAAACACAGCATGTACATGGAAGGAATCATCTTTCTCAGCTACCTCAGTGCACTTTACAGTCTGCTCATCAGTTTCAAAATCTGCTTCCAGTTTTATTTTTTCACTTGGAAATCCTTGTAATGATATTCCATCCACTGAACTAATAACACTGAAGAAAAAAATTGTAAATACAACAGCATTATTAATAGCAAAAGCTTTATATGAAATGATTAGATTTGAACAAAGGGAATAGGAAGAAAATTAGGCATTAGAAATTAAAGCACTAGTAAGATATCTTGATTATGTACAAGATAATTAAAACTGTAGTTCATACTTATCTGCCAAGATTTCCTGATTGTATAGCAAATCATATCTACCTTTTTCAAGTGCTCACTTGTGACCTGAAGTTTAAAATACCTTATAATAGTTTCCTAACAGAAAAGCTGCCTCATGAATTTCAAAAATTCTATCTTGGGATCCTTCAGTGTTAGCCCTCTTCTTCCTTTTTTGCTTCAGACCTCTTAGCCAAACTCCAAAAAGGAAAGAATATGGGTAACTAAACAGAAGAGGGAATAGCAGTAATATTCTGCAAGGCTTCTAATGTACGTATTATTGAATTTGGTTGTTTGTATTTACAGTGAATCAATATAATACAAAATAAACATCCAAAGGGAATCGCTTCCTTTTTAGTTTTGTTTTTTGGCTGCCCCACGGCATATGGAGTTCCTGAGCCAGGGATCAGATCCTAGCCACAGTTTCGACACAGTTGCAACCTAAGCTACAGCTGCAGCAATGCTGGGTCCTTAACCCACTGTGCCGGCTGGGGATTGAACCTGTGTCCCAGCATTCCAAAGATGCCACGAATCCCACTGCGCCAAACTTGAAACTCCGAAGGGAATCTATTCCTTATTTGACAAAAATAATCTGAAATAATTCTGTGGAAATCCATATCTGGTATGAAAAAGGCAGTATGGGGTAGAAATATGTGTCTGCCTAAAGGTACCATACAGCAGACAAATTATCTTGTCTTTCTCAGACCTGGCATCAAGCCTACACTGCTACACAATGAACATTTTATCACTAGCCTCCTCCCAAACTAACCACACTTTAATAATTTACAGCATCTGGTGTTCCTTTTGTGGTTCAGCGCGTTACAAACCTGACTAGTAGCCATGGGGATGCGGGTTCAATCCCTGCCTCTGTCAGTAGGTTAAGGATCTGGCATTGCTGTGGCTGTGGCAATTCGACCCCTAGCTTGGGAACTTCCATATGCCACAGGTGCAGCCCTAAAAAAAATAATAATTTACAGCATCCTGGCCAAGAAAATGTATGTAACACTGGTTAGGTACATGTGTGAAAAAACAGACTATTTATTAATTAAGAGTATAAGCATTTAAATTAATGGTATAATTCTATATTTACTTATAAAATATTTAATTTTGCTAACAGGATGTTTTCATCCTTTCCCCTCCATCAAATCAGTTAGATTTTGGAAACAAAAAATTCCTACCCTTTATTTCCCTTTTCTTCAGAGTCTACCCAGCAGATATCCACATATTCTCTCATGTCTACAGCATCAGCTTTCCCACATGTAATTTTAAAGTCTTTTTGTTCTCGTAGAGCTAGCCGCAAGCCATCCATTGTCTCTGGGGTAATTTGTACCATTAAGCCATCTAAAAATGAGAGTTACATTTCACATTTCTTTTATAAAATATCAAATTATATGTTAAGCCATAAATTTTGCTATCAAAAGATGTTCTGTGCAAGTTTTAAATCATCTGTTAAATCATCTTGATGGTTGTTCTATGCTAGAAAATATGAAAAATATTTCACAATGTTCAAGATTCTTTTTTTAATGGTTAAACAAAAGTGAGAATTTCTATTTTTAGCTATGATGAAATAACTGCCCTTTTGTTATGATAACTAACCATAAAACTAGACAAATGTATGAAGCAATTATTTTTAGGTACTGGACAACAGAAATTAAAAAATCAAGATCCCTACAGGAAAACTCAATAAGTGACCCCACAACTGCCCCAGCTCTCTGCTGGGGAACAATTTCTTCATGTGACCATTAAGCCTACAATGGCCCTACTGGGCTGAGAAGTCAGAGGTAAGAGTTTAAGGATGCCTAAAATCTGTGGTCAAGACACTGAAAAGGGAGAGCACCAGAAGAATCTGTGCATGGGCTTCTTTGAGTCCTTGGACTAGAAGAGGGACACATTAATAGAATGACAGTAAATAAGGCCTGACAGCCAAAAAACACATAAAAAGATGTTCAACATCACTCATTATTAGAGAAATGCAAATCAAAACCACTATGAGGTACCACCTTACACCAGCCAGAATGGCCATCATTAGAAAGTCTACAAACAATAAGTGCTGAAGAGGATGTGGAGAAAAAGGAACCCTATTACACTGTTGGTGGGATTGTAAATTGGTGCAACCACTGTGGAAAACAGTATGGATATACTGTTTTCTAAAACAGAACTAAAAACAGAACTACCATTTGACCCAGCAATCCCACTCTTAGGCATCTATCCAGAGAAAACCATGACTCGAAAAGACACATGTACTCCCATGTTCATTGCAGCACTATTGTCAATAGCCAAGACATGGAAACAACCTAAATTCCATCGACAGAGGAGTGGATCAAGAAGATGTGGTACATATACACAATGGAATATTACTCAGCCATTAAAAGTAATGAAATACCGGCATTTTTAGCAACATGGATGGAACCTAGAAACTATCATGTTAAGTGAAGTCAATCAGACAATGAGACACCAACATCAAATGCTATCACCTACGTGTGGAATCTGAAAAAAGGACAGAATGAATTTCTTGGCAGGACAGATACTGACTCACAGACTTTGAAAAACTTATGGTTTCCAAAGAAGACAGTTTGGGGGGTGGGGGAATGCACTGGGGGTGTGGGATGGAAATCCTATAAAACTGGATTGTGATGATCATTGTACAACTACAAATGTAATAAATTCATTGAGTAATAAAAAATTAAATAAATAAATAAACATAAGGCCTGATGGAAAACAGCTGTTACAGGGTTGGGAGCAAAAGAGATATCAGAAGTCAAGCAATATTGGGGGTAAGTGGTAGTCTGCATCAACCAAAACAGACATTAGCACTTCATTAACCTGAACTGTAGAAAAGCCAAGACAAAGCCCTTACAAAAATCTGCAGGCAAAACAGATTTGGAGACTGAGGCCTACCAGACTGTAAACCCCTTAGGATTTCCACAAATCAATCTGTTAACAAAATAAAAAATAAAACACACCAGCTCAAAGTGATCAGACACAAAAACACCTGCTTAAACATAAATAAACCTTCTTCAGCAAAAGTTAATAGAATCTAAAGTCTTTAAAGCATGTCAATAATAGGGAGTTCCCCTTGAAGCTCAGCGGAAACAAAACCAACTAATTACCATGAGGCTATGGGTTCGATCCCTGGCCTTGCTCAGTGGGTTAAGGATCTGGTGTTGCTATGAGCTGTGGTGTAGGTCACAGATGCGGCTTGGATCCTGTGTTGCTGTGGCATAGGCTGGCAGCTGTAGCTCTGATTCTACCCTTAGCCTGAGAAGCTCCATATGTCTCAGGTGTGGCCTTGTCAATAATGACAAGTACATAATAAAAAATTACTAGACAAAGCCAGGAAAATGTGAGCCCCTAAGCAACTGAAACCAACCTTGAGATGGCCAAGACATTGGATTAAGCACACAAACACTTTAAAATATTTATTCTAAAATATATTCAAAAATGAAAAGCAATATCGGCCAAATGTATAAACAGATTTTGTTGGACATCCTGCTGTGGTGCAATGGGATCAGCAGCATCTTGGGAGTGCTAGGATGCCCATTTGATCCCTGGCCTGGCACAGTGGGTCAAGGATTTGGTGTTGCTGCAGCTGCAACTTAAGTTGCAACTGTGACTCAGATCTGATCCCTGGCCCAGGGACTCCATATGCCACATGGTGGCCAAAAAAGAAAAAAAGAAAATGTATAAACAGATTTTATAAAATCTTAACCGAGAAAGAGAATCTAGAAAACCTTCCCACACAATTCCAGAACTGAAAATGTAGTCCATCAAAAACAGAAATCTTAATGGACAGGCTGAGGAGTAGATTGAAGACAGCAAAAGAAAGAATCAGAGAACATAATGAAATGTCAATAAAAATGATCAAATCTGAAGAACCTAGAGAAAAAAAAAATGAAAAGTGAACAAAGTATCAAAGACCCATGGGATGGTATAAAATAATCTAATGTAGATAGATATACATATGCACAGCTAGATATCTCCCAGAAGGAGAAGAAAGATCAGGACATTAAAAAAAAAAAAAAAAAAAAAAAAAAAAAAAAAAAAAAAAAAAAAAGTAGAGTGTCCGTCTAGGTGCAGCAGAAAGAAATCTGACTAGGAACCATGAGGTTGCAGGTTCAATCCCTGGTCTCACTCAGTGGGTTAAGGATCCAGTGCTTCTGTGAGTTGTGGTGTAGGTGGCAGACGTGGCTCAGATCTGGCATTGCTGTGGCTCTGGCGTAGGCTGGCAGCAACAGCTCTGATTAGACCCCTAGCCTGGGAACCTCCACGGGTGAGGCCCTAAAAAGACAAAAGATCAAAAAAAAAAACAAAAAAGTAAGAAATTCCCAAATTTGATGAAAAATATTGACATACACATCCAAGAAGCTCAATAAATGCTAAGTAGGATGAATACAAGGAAAACCACATTGAGACACATCACAGTAAAAATAGTAAAAACCAAAGGTGAAAAGGCTATCCTGAAAGCAGTCTGAGGAAAAGGGCACATTAAATAAAAGGAAAATATAAAAACTGTTATTTACTTTTTATCATTTCTATAAAATGACATCTTTTTAAAAAAAGACTTTCAAAGCAGAATTTTTTTTTTTTTTTCCTTTTCGGCCATATCTGCAGAATATGGAAGTTCCTGGGCCAGGTAACAAATCTGTGCTGGAACTATAACCGGTGCCACAGTTGTAGCAACACTGGATCCTTAACCCACTGCATCAGGCCAGGAATCAAACTGGCCTCCACAGAAACAAGCCAGATCATTAACCCACTGCACCACGGTAGCGACCCCCCAAGGTACAACTTTCTACCTAGCAAAAATACCCTTAAAAAATGAGAATGAAATAAAGGCACCATAAGAGAAATGAAAGGCAAGACAACTTTAGATAAATGAAAGCCAGCCAATTTGCACTGTAAAAAATACTAGTGACTTCTGGTTTCTGCCCTAACATGTAAAGAGCTTGGACGTTGTCACTCCCATCTTCATAACAAGAAAGAAGCTCAACAATAAAATGACTAGGAATAAACTGAACTGCTATTCAACATAGCACTGAAAGTCCTAGCCACAGCAATCAGACAAGAAAAAGATAAGTTATCAAAGAGATAGAAGGAAAGAGGTAAAACTGTCATTCTATACGGATGACATGATATCCCAAATGGAAAAGCCTAAAGACTCTACACCAAAACTATTAGAACTGATAAACGAATTCCACAAGGAAGCAGGATACAATACTGACAGACAGAAATCCATTGCATTTCTTTAACAATAAACAATCAGAAAGAGAAAGTTAAAAAAAAAAAAAACCTTTTAAAAACTGTGTCAAAAGGAGTTCCCTGGTGTCCTAGCAGTTAAAGGTCTGATGTCACTTCTGTGGCTCAAGTCACTGCTGTGGTTCAGGTTTGACCCCTGGCCCAGGAACTTCTGCATACTGTGGGCATGGCTAAAAAAATTAAAAATAAACAAAATTGCATCAAAAAAACTCTCCAAACCCTAGGAGTTAACTTGACCAAGGAGATGAAAGACTTACACACTAAGAACTACAAAATACTGATAAAGGAAACTGAAGCTAAATCAAAGAAATTAAAAGATATCCCATGTGCTCTTGGGACGAGAAGAATTAATTTTGTTAAAATGGCCATACCACCTAAAGCAATCTACAGACAATGCAATCCCTAGCAAATTACCCATGACATTTTTCACAGAGCTAAAATAAATAATCTTGAAATTGACATGGAACCACAAAAGACCCAGAACTGCCAAAGCAATCCTGAGGAAGAAGAACGAAGATGTAGGCATAAGCTTCCTAATGTTCAGACCATATTATGGTAATCAAAACAACATGGTATTGGCATAAAAACAAACATAAATCAATAGAGCAGAACAGAGAAGCCAGAAATAAACCTGCACACCTACAGTCAATCTTTGACAAAGGTGGCAAGTATATACAATGGAGAAAACACAGTCTTTTCACTAAGTGGTGGTGGGAAAGCTGGTCAGCCTCATGTTAGTCAAGGAAAGCACAACACTCCTTCACACCATATAAAAAGATAAAGACCTAAATATAAGACCTGACATCAAAAAACTCCTAGGAGAGAAAACAGGCAAAACATTCTTGGACATAAATTATAGCAATATTTTCTTAGGTCAGTCTCTTAAGACAAAAGAAACAGAGGCAAAAATAAACAGATGGGACCTAATTAAACTCAAAAGCTTTTGCACAGGAGTTCCCGTTGTGGCACAGTGTTTAATGAATCCAACTAGGAACCATGAGGTTGCGGGTTCGATCCCTGGCCTTGCCCAGTGGGTTAAGGATCTGGCATTGCCATGAGCTATGGTGTAGGTTGCAGACGTGGCTCCGATCTTGCGTTGCTGTGGCTCTGGCGTAGGCCGGCGGCTACAGCTCTGATTAGACCCCTAGCCTGGGAACCTCCATATGCCGCAGGAAGCAGCCCTAGAAAAGGCAAAAAGACAAAAAAAAAAAAAAAACTTTTATAAACAAAATGAAAAGAGAACCTACAGAATGGGAGAAAATATTTGCAAATGATGCAACAATAAGAGATTAATTTCCAAAATACACAAACAGCTCATATACCTCAATATAAAAAAAAAAATCAATACAATCCAAAAAATGGGCAGAAGACCTAAACAGACATTTCTCCAAAGAAGACATACAGAAGAGAAAGAGGCACATGAAAACATGCTCACTGCTGCTATTAGAGAATGCAAATCAAAACTATAATAAGGTATCACCTCACACAGGTTAGAATGGCTTTCATCTAAAACCCTACCAATAGGAGTTCTCGCTGTGGCTCAGCAGAAATGAATCTGACTAGCATCCAAAAAGTCTACAAATAATAAATGCTTGAGAAGGTGTAGAGAAAAGGAAACTCTCCTACAATAATGGTAGGAATGTAAGTTGGTACAGTCACTATGGAAAACAGTATGGCGGTTCCTTAAAAAACTAAAAATAAAGCTACTATATGATCCAGTAATTGAACTCCTGGACATATATCCAGAAAAGATGAAAACCCTTAATTTGAAAAGATACATGCACCCCAATGTTCATAGCAGCACTGTTTATAATAGCTAAGACATGGAAGCCACCAAAGTATCCACTGACAGATGAATGAATAAAGAAGATATGGTATATATGTGTACCACACACACACACACTGGAGTACTACTCAGCCATTAAAAAAGAATGAATTTTTGCCATTTGCAACCACATGAACAGACTTGGAGGGTATTATGCCAAGTAAATTAAGTCAGACAGAGAAAGACAAATACTGTATCACCTATATGTGGAATCTAAAAAATAAAACTAGTGAATTTAACAAAAAAGAAACAGACTCATATATATAGGGAACCTAGGGGTTACCAGTGGGAAGAGGTAAGCAGGGAGGGGCAATATAGGGGTAAGAGATTAAAAATTACAAACCGAAAAAAAAAAGTACAAGCTAGTATGTATAAAATGAATAAGATACAAGGGTACATACTATAGTACAGGGAATAAGCCAATATTTTATAACTATAAGTGAATACAACCTTTAATTGTGACTCACTTTGTTGTATACCTGACACTTATGAAATATCAACTAATTTTAAAAATTAGAATGGCATTTACATTATACTAAAATTATAATAAATTAACATTTACATCAGCAATAAAATCTATAAGGTACAGGAATAAATCAAGAAAAGATATTCAAGACCTATATAAAAAATATAAAGTCTTACTGAAAGATATGAGGTATTATCTAAATAAATTGAAAGTAGTCACTATACATGAATAGAAACAATGAAAATGTAAAATATGCCAGTTTTCTCAAAAATTTAACTAGCAATTTAATGCAATTTCAATAAAAAGTCATGTCCCTTTTAGAACCTGACAAGTTGATCCCAAAATTAATATGATAAAACAAAAGGCTTAGATTGTACAGAGCACTACTAAAATGAGGAATAAGGCATGTGTGTAACATCAGAGATGGGAGGACTTCCTATAAAGCTATGTAATTGAGATAGTATGTAAGAGGATATCAGTGAAAATGCAGACTAAGAATCTCCAAAAGTACTCCATAAAAGAACAAGGAAACTGATCAACTGTCAGACGCAAATTTTTCAAAGCTCTGGAAGTTAATCAAAGGCTGGAGCAAGCTGGGGAAAAATGTATTTAAGAAAAACAGAAGGATCCTTATAAAAACAGCAAGCTTTGTTTTATTTTAACTTTCCTATTCCCAACTCCTCCTCTCAAGCTTAGCAGAAGTCTTAAAAACCAACAGCCTGAAATCAAAGTGAAAATCAACAGCTTGGTATCCACTGCAGAGGGCAAATGGGGCTGGAGCTCATTCAAAACCATATTACTGAAGAATTTCATTTTGTGACTTGTCAGGTGGTTCCCTGGAAGACTTCACTTACAATACTGCCTTTTTTTTTTTTTTTTTTTTTTTGGTCTTTTCTAGGGCTACACCCAAGGCATATGGAGGGTCCCAGGCTAAGGGTCCAACCAGAGCTGTAGCAGCCAGCCTATACAACAACCGCAGCAATGCGGAATCCGAGCCACATCTGCGACCTATACCACAGCTCACGGCAACGCCAGATCCTTAACCCACTGAGCAAGGTCAGGGATTGAACCTGCAAACTCATGGTTCCTAGTCGGGTTTGTTAACCACCGAGCCACAACGCTGTCTTTATTTGACCTGACTATAAGGTTGCCCAGTGAAAAAGTCTTTTCTTTTCTTTTTTTTTTCTGTCCTTTTAGGGCCATAGCCACAGCACATAGAAGTTCCCAGGCTAGGGGTTGAACTGGAGCTGCAGCTGCAGGCCTACAACACCACCACAGCAACACCAGATCAGAGCTGCGCCTGCAACCTACACTCCAGCTCATGGCAGTGCCAAATCCTTAACCCACTGAGTAAGGCCAGGGATTGAACCCACATCCTCATGGATACTAGTCAGGTTCATTACCGCTGAGCCACAACAGGAACTCCAAAAAAGCCTTTTCTTAGGGAACATTTGTCAAAAACAGAGGAGTTTTTATTGAAATTGCATTAAATTGCTAGTTTAATTTTTGAGAAAACTGGCATATTTTCTATTTTCATTATTTCTATTCATGTATAGTGAATAGTCCCCTAGCCTGGGAACTTCGATATGCCACAGGTGCAGCCCTAAAAACAAAACAAAACAACAACAACAAAAACAATTAGGGGCCCATCATCAACATCATAGCTACCTGTGGCAGCAGAAAACTGTAGAGGCAAACAATAAGCCAACCAACCACTTAAAAGGAAAAGTTGGGGAATAAGATGCGCATGAGAGCTTTAAAAAACTCTAACATGTTTCTGGGAATTTAGAAGATGGCATGCTTCTAAAATATTGTATGCATGCCCAGGGTGTGTGCATGCCAAGGAAGGACTAGAGAAGACCCTAAACTCTTACCTCAGACTGACTTTTAGACTATGCACAAGCAGGAAGTGCAGGCTAAGGCAGACTTGGTCAATCTTGAGGTAGACTCAAATATGAAAACTAAAATTTTATGTAGTCGTGCTCTAGTTTTTGGGCTGGGTGAGTGAAGATTTCACATAAGTTTGTGGTACTATGCTTTGTAATTCACATATATATTCTTTTGCAAGTAGCCAATACATTTTTAAATGGAAATGGAAAACATCTTTACATTAAAACAATCTTAAAGATGAAACTCATACCTTCAACTATGCTGGATTTGGCAAGAAACCCTGAAGATGCTTTTAAAGCTCCATTGAATACCACAAAACTTGCACCTGTCACTGATTAAAAAAAATAATAATTATTACTTATGTTTTAACCTGCTCTTTTTTATGCTATATATTTGTTAAATGCATAACGTAGAACATAGCACATTTTAAGTAACTGATATATGCCACGCCATGCTCATACCACTTATTTTAGAATAACAACAACAAAAAAAACCAAATAAAATATTGCAAAGAAGTTATTTAAAGCTTGTATCTAATGATTGATGACTGTTGTATTATTTACAATGTTTGTACTTTTTTAATTTTTTTTTTTTTTTTTTTGGTCTTTTTGCCTTTCCTGGGGCCACTCCCTAGGCATATGGAGGTTCCCGGACTAGTGGTCTAATGGGAGCTATAGCCACCGGCCTACGCCAGAGCCACAGCAACACCAGATCCGAGCAGCGTATGCGACCTACACCACAGCTCACGGCAACACCGGATCCTTAACCCACTGAGCAATGCCAGGGATCGAACCTGCAACTTCATGGTTCCTAGTCGAATTCATTAACCACTAAGCCACGATGAGAACGCCTAATTTTTTTAAAAAAAAATTTACTTATTGGAATTCCCATTGTGGCACAGCAGAAACAAATCCAACTAGGAACCTTGAGGTTGTGGGTTCGATCCCTGGCCTTGCTCAGTGGGTTAATGATCCGGCATTGCCGTGAGCTATAGTGCAGGTAGCAGACGAGGCTCAGATCTGGCTTTGCTGTGGCTATGGCATAGGCCGGCAGCTGTAGCTCTGATTCAATTGCTAGCCTGGGAACCTCCATATGCCATGGGTGCGGCCCTAAAACAAACAAAAAAACATGATTTGTTTGCTTTTTAGGGCCACAGCTGCAGCATATGGAAGGTCTCAGGCTAAGCACTGAATCAGAGCTGCAGCTGCAGGCCTAAGCCACTGCAACTCGGGATCCAAGCCATGTGTGTGACCTACAATACAGCTCACACAACTCTGGCTCCTTAACCCATGAGCTAGGCCAGGGATTGAACCTTCATCCTCATGGATACTAGTCAGATTCATTACCACTGAGCCCCTGTGAGAACTCCCATATTTTTTTTTTTTTTTTTGTCTTTTTAGGGCTATACCTGTGGCATAAGGAGGTTCCCAGGCTAGGGGTCAAATAGGAGCAGCAGCCACTGGCCTAAACCACAGCTATAGCAACACACCAGATCTGGGCTACATCAGCAATCTATGCTGCAGCTTGCGGCAATGCTAGAGCATTTAATCTACTGTGCAAGGCCAGGGATAGAATCAGCATCCTCATGCATACTACTTGGGTTCTTAACCTGCTGAGCCACAGTGGAAACTCCTACAATGTCTGTAATTAAGTGAGGGTGTGGGAAATCAATTATCTAGCATGAATGAAAGCACAAATCAGAACAATCTCTATAGAGGTCAACTATATAAAGAGCTATTAAAATTATGTTTGCTTTGATGTACCAATTCCACTTTCAGGAATTAATGGCACATATACAAGATTATTCACTGTGAATTTTTATAAATAGCTAAGAATTGACAGCAATTGTCAATTAAGAAGGGAAAATTAAATGATGTTCCATATAAAGTGGAAAGCTATGTACAATGTGGAAGTTCTTTATATACTAACAAAGAATAATCTTTAAAAGAAAAAAAAGGTTCACACAGAAAAGAAAATCATGGACTTGGAGAACAGACTTGTGGTTGCCCAGGGGAAGGAGAAGGGAGGGGGAGGGATCGGGAGTTTGGGGTTAATGGATGCAAACTATTGCTCTTGGAATGGACTTAAAATGAGATCCTGCTGTGTAGCACTGAGAACTATGTCTAGATACTTACACTGCAACACAACAATGGGAGGAAAAATTATGTATACATGTATGTGTAACTTGGTCCCCATGCTGTACAGTGGAAAAAATAAATAAAATTAAAAAAAAAAGAAAAAAAAAGGTTCAGAATGTAAAGAATGTTAAAACTTTTTTAAAAAGGGGAACAAAATGTGTGTGTAGAGGGGTTTGCTTAAAGATACAACAAAGCAAGAGGTCTCTGAAAGAATTTACCAGAAACTAATAACATTGGTTTGGTTCCCTATGTAGAGGGCAAGAGGGTAGTTTGGGCATCCAGGGAAGAAAGGATATTTTGCAGTGTAAATATTTATACCTTTTGAATGTCATACCACATAAATAATCATCAAATAAATATGAAGTAGCTGTTAAATTGTCAATGGCATGTTAAATTTTAAAAAGCACAATATGGAGTTCCCCTTGTGGCTCAGCAGAAATAAATCTGACTAGCATCCATGAGGACACAGGTTCAATCCCTGGCCTCACTCAGTGGGTTAAGGATCCGGCATTGCTGTGAGCTGTGTAGGTCACAGATTCGGCTCAGACCTGGTGCTGCTGTAGCTGAGGCGTAGGCTGGCAGCTGTAGCTCCGAATGGACCCCTAGCTTGGGAACCTCCATATGCCATGGGTGCCGTCCTAAAAAAGCAAAAAAGTAAAAAAATAAAAAACTTAAAAACCACAATAGAAAAGTAAATATCTGGTATAAGAATCATCTATTTAACACATATATCAATATTAGAAGAAAATTATGTCAACAAAGACATATCTTGGTACTTTTTCCCTTTTACTACATTTCTTGAAACATTTTCTAAGCTTACTAAAAATGAATATATATACTTTCATAATCAGAGGAAAGAATTTTATTAGCAGCCAGAATGTCTATTTTAAATGTGTTATTTAACAATAATGTATTAATTTTATGGACTACATACTTCTACTTAACTTTCAGTTTGTTAGGCTCTCTACTACAAGGATTTGGTAATCATGGCAGTCATTAATGCCATTCAGCCAGAAATGAAAGTACTGATACTTGCATTACCATTTTTATCATTTTTGCATTCCCACATACAGTTTTAGAAGTCATTCTTCATCCATATCTACCCTGTATTCCCCTCTAAGAGGATATGAAGCAGAGAGCAAACAAAGGCAAAAAATACCTCACTCCAAAGACATCTACTATATGGGTTACACTAAACCTGAATATGTCAAAATAAATTCAATATTCCAAGTCTTTAAATGTAATGTTGTACTGGATAAAAAAATTTTTAAATAAAAAAAATTTTTAAAACTACCACATACAGGAGTTCCCATCAGGGCTCAGCGGTTAACGAATATGACTAGTATTCCTGAGGACACAGGTTTGATCCCTGGCCTTGCTCACTGAGTTAAAAGGATCCAGCATTGCCATGAGGTGTAGGCTGCAGAGGTGGCTCAGATCCTGCATTGCTGTGGCTATGGTGTAGGCCAGCAGCTATAGCTCTAATTCAACCCCTAGCCTGGGAAACTCCATATGCCGGGGGTGCAGCCCTGCAAACACACACACACACACACACACACACACACACACAAACTAGCACATACACAAACAGAAATTAGAAGCAATTTGTTTGTATAGCTAAAAATTAAAGTATATTTATTTTATTACCATCAATTCAGCAAATAAGTTATATATCTATTCTAAGCTATATGTTATATATAATAAATAGTTAATATATAATACTATATTATTAATAATATATTACTACATATTTATTTATTAAATATTTATTTTTATTTATTAAGCATTTACTATTAAATTAATATTATTTATCAATAATTAGTATTTATTTGTTTATAAATATTATATAATATTTATATATCAATAATTATATTGTGTATTATAATTATATTATTTCATGTATATTATAATATATATTTATATATACTTCCTTTTTGAAAGAAATTCTACCTTTGAGGTGGTTTTATGGATCAACACTAGAAACTAACACTCACCTTTTCTTGGATGGCCAGTGGCACAATTGGCCTGTGTTTGATAAACTCCATCATTCTGTACACAGACTAGATGAGAATCTGCTTCTGTACTGAAACTAGCTCCAATACTAATGACATGTTCATTAGAAGAATTTATTACTTTCATTACCTGGAAAAAAAAACAATACTCATTTGAAACATTTTTAACATTTTGTAGTTACAATAATTCAAAGAGTCAATTTCTGACCACTTTTATCAAGCTTTAGTCTGGACAACTCCCTGTGAATGTCACTGAAACAAATGTTTTAAGATAAAATCACCTCAGTGAGTTCTCATCATTGCTCAGCAGTTAATGAATCTGACTAGCATCCATGAGGATGCAGGTTCGATCCCTGGCCTTGTTCAGTGGGTTAAAGGATCAGGTGTTGCCGTGACCTGTGGTGTAGGATCATAGGATCGCAGACGCGACTGTGACCGTGGCATAGGCCAGAAACTACAGCTCCAATTGGACCCCTAGCCTGGGAACCTCCATATGCTGCAGTGCAGCCCTAAAAAGATAAAATCACCTCAATTAAAAGACAGACAAGGAGTTCCAGTTACGGCTCAGCAGGTTAAGGACCTGATACTGTTGCTGTGAGGATGAGAGTTCCATCCTTGGCCTGGCTCAGTGGGTTAAGGATCTGGCACTGCTGGAATTGCTGCAGCTCCAATTCAACCCCTGGCCTGGGAACTTCCATAAGTCACAGGTGCGGCCATAAAAAGAAAAAAAGATGAAGCAGGAAAAAAATGAAAAAAACAGGATTAAACAAATCCCCTATTAGGAAACAAATCTAAAATTTCAAAAATAACTTTTTTCATTATATATTAGATAGTCCCATTCAGAACAAACAAATTTAACATACTTCTAAGGAAATCTATATCATTCAGTAATTATCTTCAATATTTGAATAAAGCAATTATACTTACATCGCTGTATTTTTTCCGAGGTATTTTTATGCAACTTTTCCCCATTTCCATATGAATAAACAGCTGATCTATATTATGCAAGGTATATTGGTAATTTCGAAGGTCCTACATAAAATAATGATAATTTCATAAACTTTAAACTACTGTCTATGAACATGTACTTGCCTATTCATTAAGTCCTTTTTTAAAGAGTATCCATCATTTTAAAACTTGTGATACATCAAAACACCATCCAGAAAGTAATACCAACTTCAAAAACCAACTAGTCCTTCCGATTACTCCAGAAAATTAATAAAGAATATCATTCTCAAGAAGAGTTCTGTAGTACTGGGGTGGAGGGTGATGGTGGTGATCTCTTTCTAGCTACAGATCTTCAAAAATAGAATAGGTCTGCCAACCAAACATGTATAAATAAAAGCAAATCCACTGAAATACTTTTCTATGATAATAGGTAAACACAAAATTATAGAAATTAGAGGTAGAAGGGAACCTGAGATCATCTAATCCAATCCTTCCTATTAAAAATGAGAAAACTTAGGCCACAATTTGCTCAAAATCACCAACTGATTGTCTTTACTTTTACTAAAGCTTCAACAACTGTGTAGATTTCACATTACCTAAATGTTAAGCACTACAGCAGAATGAATCAAAAGGCAGTATGAATAAGGTACCCATAAATTAGATGTATTCTAAAAAGCCTTTCACCAGAGCCCATTTATGTTAAATGAGTTAGGATTTATTATAAATGAAATTTCACTATACCGAATATGCCAAATTAGAAAAGGAAATATACATATATATATAATTTGCTAAATAAAATTTTAAATAACAATTTAAGAATATTCAGTTGTATTAATTTATGGATGATAGTAAATTTTTAGAGTTCTTGAGTCAGTATGATAATGAGCATGGAGAATTTAGAAGTCAATGCAGAGAAGTGACATGGAGCTTGTCATCTAACTGCTTTTCTTAATAAAATAGTTCAATTACTCACAACAAGTAAGTTCATAATAGTGTGTCCTATTTCTCCAAAAAGAGATTTTCGGCCTCTGACACTTGTTAAAGGAGCAGGATATGCTATAGATAAGAATAGAAAACTGGTTACTGTCAACAAAAAGCAAAAAAGGTCTTGAATTTATTAACTTTAATTCTCATTTTCCAAACATTATGAATAAACGCCATTCAATCACTTCTTTGAGGGAAAGTAACAGATGATGTTAATCCATACTGTGTATCTACTAGATGCTACAATGAACCTTTGCATATATTATCCTATTGAAATTCTAAAACAACCCAATGAGGCGAGTATGTCTACCTTAACTTTACAAATGGGAAAGTAGAGACACAGAGATTAATAACTTTGCTTGTGGTCACTAGGGAGCAGCACTAGAAATGGCAAAAAAACAAACAAAAATATTTTAACCTGAGAATTTCAGTTCTCAGCTTAGGTTAACCAAACAAACCTCTCCAATATCTATTACACAAATATACTTTCTTAAAATTCTAAAAAAAAGGCACCTGACATTATCTATTATACTGTGTTTCTTTTTTTTGGTTGCACCTGCAGCATGTGGAAGTTCCCAGACCAGGGATCAAACCTATGCCACAGCAGGAACCCAAACCAATGCAGTGACAAATGCCAGATCCTTAACCTGCTGTGCCACAGGACAATGCTGATTTTAACTATTTTAAAATTTTAAATCAGAGGAACCCACATCTTTGCTATTACAAACATATTTTTTATTTTAGTTTTAATTTTTTTGTCTTTTTGCCTTTTCTAGGGCTGCCCCTGTGGCATATGGAGGTTCCCAGGCTAGGGGTCGAATCGGAGCTGTGGCCACCAGCCTGCACCAGAGCCACAGCAACACAGGATCCAAGCTGCGTCTACAACCTTCACCACAGCTCATGGCAATGCTGGATCCTTAACCCACTGAGCGAGGCCAGGGATCGAACCCCCAACCTCATGGTTCCTAGTCAGATTCATTAACCACTGCACCACAACGGGAACTCCCACATATTTTTTAGTTTTAAAAAGGGCAACTAAGTTTTCTCTACAGAGGGTAGTAAAAAAACATAACACATTAGTGGTAAAAGTCATTAAAAATACTATGATTAAGGTACATGCTGACTTTTACCTCATCTTTTATGAATTAGAGAACATCCTTTGCAACTTGACAGAGGTAGTTTTATTTATTTATTTATTTAAAGACTGCACCTGCAGCATATGTAAATTCCTGGGCTAGGTTCAAATTGGAGCTATAGCCACAGCCACAGCAACCCCAGATGCAAGCCGCATCTGCGACCTATGCTGGAATTTGCAGCAATGCCAGATCTTTAACTCACTGAGTGAGGCTAGGGATCGAACCTACATCCTCACAGAGACAACACTGGGTCCTTAACCTGCTGAGCCACAATAGTAACTCCTCGTTTATTTAAAATGGTAATTTTCAAAAGGATATGGCTTAGACTGACATTCTGTCCGTTAAAACAGGATTTCATAAATCATTTAATTCTACATTTAATGATATGCCCAAATACTCTTAAAAGTGTAGATAATCCCCATTTGAAGATTACTAATTTCAGACAATTATTTTCAGTCTTTTTTTTAGGGCTAGACCTGTGGCATATGGAAGTTCCCAGACTAGGGGTCAAAGCAGACCTACAGCTGCTGGCCTACACCACAGCCACAGCAATGCTGGATCCTTAACCCACTGTGCAGGCCAGGGATTCAACCCTCATCCTCATGGATACTAGGCAGGTCTGTTACTACTGAACCACAAGAGGAAATAAAAAAAATTTTTTAAGGTAAGTTAATATAATAAATATGACCATCTAGAAACTCATGACTTACTAAGATGGTCAAGACTAATTTGATAGTAGAGGAGGACTGTTTTAGAATTTTTAAAGTACACTGAAAAAAAGTAGTCCCAATAATCCCTTAAAAATGTATTTTAATGATATCCCTGAAATACTTATTTACATTCATAATATCTGAACCCATGTAATTTAACTTTACTAAAACTTACCTTTATATTCTGTACCCAATCTCAACATTAAACGCATAGGAAAAACCTTTGCCCAGGGAATCTCTAGCTTCTGGATAAGAATTCCACAAAGAAAAGGATTACTTGGTAATAAGAGATCATCAAGTTTCTGAAAAGTGGGTGTAATAAACAGAAATCCTCCGTGATCCTTGCTACTGAGAAAAGTCTCAGTAAAGGTAATATTGTCCAAGTTTTCTATGTATTTTCCTAGAAATAAAATAATTAATAAAAAGATTAAGTTGTTTAGAAGCAGCATTCTGAGTTTGAATGTCCTACTATGAACTTCTCTAAATAAAAGCAAGGTACATTATTTTCCTTATTTCCACTAGTGAAGAAGCACTGAATAGACTGAGTGCACAAAATTCAGTTTTTCCCAAAGACTGAGAATTGTGAACAAATATTTGAGACTGCTTCTAACCATAGATGTTTTTTAATTTGTCCTTACTTCACAGTCAAGTGAGAAGTCATCAGCTCCCCCCAATCTCATACAAACAGAAAAGTATACAGTACCCCCCTTATCTGCAATTTTGCTTTCCATGGTTTAGTTACCCCTAGTCAACTGTGGCCCAAAAATATTAAAAGGAAAATTGAATAAACAGTAAGTTTAAATCTTTCACTATCCTGCTCCATCCCATTGGGATGTGAATCACAATGTGAATCACCTGCCAGCATATCCACACTGTATAGGCTACTGGCCATTACTCAGCAGCAGTCTCAGTTACTAGATCTACTATTGCAATATCACAGGGTTTATGTTCAAGTAGCCTTTATTTTACCTAATAATGGCCCCAAAGCACAAGAGAAGTGATGCTGGCAATTTGGATATTCTCTTACTGGGCCTAATTTATAAATTTTTATCACAGGTATATATGTATAGAAAAATAGTAAACATAGCGTTTGGTACCACTTGCAATTTTGGGCAGCCACTGGGGTTCTTGGAACTTATCCCTCGCATATAAGGGGGGACTATTGTATAGACACGTAAAAAGATCAAGAAAGGAAATATATTTTCACTTTTAAAATTAAAAAGAAAATGTAAAGACATTAATAACATAACATGCTAGATTTAGATTTAAGGAGACTGAAAATCATGACTAAGCTCTTTTAAGAAATCAGCAATCTCCTCACAAAATAAATCTTTGGTACAGTTAACATACGCAAAAGCAAAAATGTTAATTTACCCATCCCTTGGTCTGAACAGCTCAAATAAAATGCTATATACCTTTTAAAGCATCCTTATAAATGGTGATAAATAGTCTGAAGATGTCCTTAGGAATAGTATCTTCATTTGGCAAACATAATAATAGAATAATAATTTCTGCCTGTCCCAAGCCATGCAATCCATTGGTTGAGAAGTACCAATATTTGTCCGAGGAATCTTAAGTGACAAAAGCATACAACTATAAATGTCAACTTCCATTAACCAAAAAAATTTAAGTATAATTGTCCTTTGCATGAAGCACAAATTTTCAAATTCCTTATTTTCCCAAAGTTCTCTTCACAACTTTAAATGAATTATGTAAGATTAATGTAAAAAAGAGAAAGGATGAAAAATTATCTTACAAGTCAACTAGTAAATAACACTAAAACAAAAGATGCACTAACATGCTAAAATGTAGTGGGTAAGAATCAGGTTAGTTTCAAAGAGAATGAAAAGCTAAGAAATGTATTATTGAGTATTATTTATTACTGAGAATTATTTACTTCCTTACTTTTAATTAAGTCTAATGTCATTCACTTTAAAACTGTCTTTGTTGTTAGTAAATCAGGATTTTGCTCATCTCAATTACCAAATTTCCATTTATCTAGAAGCTGTATGAAATACAGTCAACTGTATCATAAGCATTAAAATACAGCTCAGCTATAAGACCATGGCCTTAACCTAGGGCTGAATGAAGGACTCTAGTAAAAATTTTTAAGCTACTACTTCAAATCCAACTGCAAATATGCAAAATTTATTTATATTATTAGTATTTGGCTAAAAAAACCAATATCCAATACAGCTTAGTTTTTACCAATGCCAGTCAAAATTTAATCTGACAATGTGATTCATTCAGAAATTCTGCTTTCTAATTAGGCAAAGAAAGATGAATCATTACTTACAAAATGCTAACTTGACATTCACAAGCAGATTAGCGTTTAGGACAAATGTAACAGGACAAAAACCTTCGCCTTCAAGAAGTGAAATAACCTGCTCATGAGATGGGTGTTCTTCTACTACAGGCACTAAAACATGAAAATAACATATTAATTAGAATAAATGCATCTTCCTGTTAAATATGCTTGCAATGAAAAAAGAGATTTATAAATCCACCAATGGTTTAATCATATTTAAAAGCAAAAGCAGGAGTTCCCATCTTGCCTCAGTGATAACCAAACCAACTAGGATCCATGAGGAGCAGGTTTGAGCCCTGGCCTCGCTCAGTGGGTTAAGGATCCAGCATTGCTGTGAGTGTGGTGTAGGTCGCAGACGCAGCTCAGATTTTGTGTTACTGTGAGCTATGGTATAGGCCGGTGGCTACAGCTCCGATTCAACCCGTAGCCTGGGAACTTCCATATGCCGTGAGTACAGCCCTAAAAAGCAAAAAAATAAAAAAATAAAAGCAAGAGCAAAAGCTAACATGTTTCATAAAAATCAATCAATACCTGGACAATTGTTATATATGAATTTTTGCTTTTCAATTTATATAAAAATACTAATACTGTAATACATATAAATCTCACTCAATTAAATTATATATATATAGTATAGGCATAAATATGTTAATTAAACAGCATATTCAGGAGTTCCCGTCGTGGCACAGTGGTTAAGGTATCTGACTAGGAACCATGAGGTTGCGGGTTCAATCCCTGGTCTTGCTCAGGGGGTTAAGGAACCGGCATTGCTGTGAGCTGTGGTGTAGGTTGTATACACAGCTCGGATCCTGAGTTGCTGTGGTTCTGGCATAGGCCGTGGTGGCTACAGCTCCAATTAGACCCCTAGCCTGGGAACCTCCATATGCTTCAGGTGCGGCCCTAGGAAAGACAAAAAAATAAATAAATAAACAGCATATTCATAAAATTTTAGCACCTTTAAAGTTATAAAATAAAAATTTTGGAGTTCCTGTCATGGCTCAGCAGAAACAAACCCAACTAGTATCCATGTGGACATGGGTTCAATCCTTGGCCTTGCTCAGTGGGTTAAGGATCTGGCACTGCTGTGAGCTATAGTGTAGCTTGCAGACACAGCTCAGATCTGGCATTTGTAGACTGGCAGCTGCAGCTCTGATTCCACCCCTTACCTGGCAACTTCCATATGCCATAGGTACAGCTCTAAAAAGCAAAAAATAAAATAATAAAATAAAATCAAACCAAAAATTTTGTAAAGTGGATTCCAATCTGCCAGTCATTCCATTTCTAAATGCTGAATTTTACAACCATGAAAGTAGTCTAGACCCAAGTTATACATTTGCTTGCTGCTACATGCCTTCTCAGTGACAAGTGGTGAAAAAAGAGCTCAACAGGAAAATACACATGGTATCCAAAGAACAGGACATAAGATATTTCTGCCACTATGGCCATGATCATGACATGGCTCCTACTTGCAGAACAGAGATCTAAGCTTTATTCTCCTACATTATCATGCACAGAACACAGTCATTTCATGCAGGATGTAGCATAATGCCTACTCTGAGGTGGGAGATAGCCACAGAATCTCCAGCTTAGAAAGAACCTTAGAGATCGCCTAAACTTAGAGATCTCCTTTTACAAAGGAAACAGGACCAAGAGATTAAACATGTTTCAGGTTATACATGAGGAATAGCAGATGAGGAACTAAAATTCCTAGCTTTGTCATCCAATCCAAATACTCTTGTCTTTAGGCAATATGCTCCTTTAATAAAAAATGATATGGATGGAGTTCCCATCTTGGCGCAGTGGAAACGAATCCAACTAGGAACCATGAGGTTGCTGGTTCAATCCCTGGCCTCACTCAGTGGGTTAAGGATCCAGCGTTGCTATGAGCTGTGGTGTCGGTCGAAGGCTCGCCTCAGATCCCAAGTTGCTGTGGGTCTGGCATAGGCTGGCAGCTACAGCTCCAATTAGACGCCTAGCCTGGGAACCTCCATATGTCACAGGTGTGGCCCTAAAAAGACAAAAGACCAAAAAAAAAAAAATAATAATATGGAGTCAAAACTAATACAATGGAAATATTTCCAGGACTTAAAGTCTATGAATGTTGGGGGTTCTCATCATGCTCAGCAGAAACAAATCTCACTAGTATCCATGAGGATGCAGGTTCGATCCCTGGCCTCACTCAGTAGGTTAAAGATCTGGCATTGCCATGACCTGTGGTGTACGTCACAGACACGGCTCAGATCTGATGTTGCTGTGGCTGTGGTATAGGCCAGTGGCTACAGCTCCAATTTGACCCCTAGCCTGGGAATCTCCATATGCCTTGGGTGTGGTCCTGAAAAGACAAGAAAAAAAAAGTATATGAATTTCCCTGTTGTATTACACTTTTGCCTTATTTTAAATTAGGGTCCCAGGTGAGAAAGTGAATCACATTCAATTCAACTCAAAAGTACAGATCATTTTAGAATTTTTTTTTATATAGTAAAACTTCTTGTAAACTAAATTTACCAAGCCACTGTACATACTTCAACTACACTAAGTTTAAAAAAATACATTTCATACATCACAGACAAAATCCATCAATATATTCTTCTATTAACAAAAAGTTACTGGTGGCCTAGCTAGAGGTTAAGGATTCCACATTGTCACTGCTGTGGCTTCAGTTCAATCCTTGGCCTGTGAACTTCTGCATGCCATGGGCATGACCAAAAAAACAAAACAAAACAAAACCAAAAAAACCTTTTTTTTTAGGGCCACATGTGTGGCATATGGAAGTTCCCAGGCTAGGGGTCGAATTGGAGCAACAGCTGCCGGCCACAGCCACAGCCACAGTCACAGTCACACAGGATCCCAGTCATATCCATGACCTACAGCTCACAGCAACAGTAGCTACTTAACCTACTGAGCAAGGCCAGGGATAGAAGCTACATCCTCATGGATACTAGCCGAATACGTCACCACTGAGCCACAACAGGAACTCCCCAAATCTCCTTTTTGAATTTAAATAACTGCTATCCTACCTGATCCCTTTTCTCCAGATGTAAGCAGAAGAGGGGGCAAGCTGTCATCATCATCAGGTAGAAGACTAATCTTGTTGCAAACACTCTTGTCAATACCACACAATAACCTATAATCTGAAGGACTAGCAACAGGTACATTGCTGTTAACCAAAACACCAGAAGCACTTGATGGTTCCTCAATTTCTGCAAAAACATCATCATCTAGTGCAGAAGAACCAGAAGCAGGTAAGCTCTCAGCTGCTGTGTTTGTACGCAGTTTTTCCACAGTTGGAATCTGAGAAACAGGACTTCGAATTATCTCATTTCTTATAATATCTCCTATCTCATTGTCTGATTTTTCCACTGTAGTAGGATGGTCCACAGTGTTTACCATCTATAAAATACAGAATTAAAAAAAAAAAATCAGTTCATAGTCTCCATTCAAATGTGAAATGTTGATCTCTACAGCCAAATATATCTTTTTAATAAGAATAAGTAAAACTAAAATGGGCTCAGAAATTCTTCAGAAGCCAAACTTCCCAAGAAATAGTACCATTTTGGTTCTTTAAATTCAGAAGCACATATTTAGCTTTCCTGTAAGCTCTGGTAGGCATTTCTGACTTTAATGTTATAAACGGGGTAAAGGAGGCAAGGAGATCTTCAGGATCCCGTATCATACCACAAAGTGAGCACACTTAGTTCAACACAAGGCACCCCTCCTCCTGATAGCCAAAAAAGCCTAGCTGTGGGGTAGCAAGGGAGAGGGCGAGGAAGGAAGTGATTAGGAAGCAGAATGGTAGATATATTCCACAACAGTAACTACCTGGAATAAACTACACTACAAGTCTGCTTCAATTAGGTCCCCTTCTTTTCAGACTGGCCAATCCTGAGTCAATAGAGAACAGTTGATGAACTCAAGTAACACTAGCCTCTGTAGAATTTCCATTTTGTTAAAATACTGATTGAGGGTAGGTGCCAGCTAAGAAACATACTTTTGGTAATTATGGCTACTTGTTAAATCTAGCTCAAGAAATCCTTCTGACAAACAACGAAAGTTTATATGGTATATGAACCTGAACACAGCAGGATAAATATCCATTTTGTCTAATGTCTATATCCAGGATAAGCCAGGTAACTGGCTCAGAGGAGATGCTCAGTAAATATTTGTTTAATATGTAAGACAATTCCTACTTCATGTGGTAAAACTTGCTTCTATGAGAGTTTGCTGCTTTACAGTGAGTTCTTAGCAGGTTGGGATTCTATATTATGTATCTTCTATTTAACACCTAGCACATTTGAATAAACATACACATAAATACCACCATCAGATATTTTACTGAATGTTTGAAAGTCATTAAACAAATTAGTCTAAATTAAATTACTAAATCTCAGTTCTACTTCCCATACCAGTGGTTTTTAAAATGTGGTCTAGGGATCCCTGGGGTCCTCAAGTCCCTTTCAGGAAGTCAGTGAGGTCCTAGGATTTGTCTTCATGTTATTTAATCAAAAATATCACAACAAACTGAATTTAGAAGTAGAATTGAGAATCTTATCTTCTATAAAGCCAGATATTAAACAAATCCACAAAAATGTAAGAAAATGTTATTTACCTCACTCAATTTTTGTTTTAAAATTTTTCATAAAAATATTATTTATATTAATGAGTTTATTTTTCAATTAATTTAAATTTTTTTCTCAATTTCAATTTAATAATTATCAACAGATATAGCCCATACAACCTACAGCCCTTTGGGGTTCTCAATAACTTCTAAGGGCATAAAAGTGTCCTGAGATCAAAAAGTTTAAGAATTGTTGCCTTACGCTGACATTTAAAAAGGGTAAAATTTAAAACATGGAGTTCCCGTCGTGGCTCTGTGGTTAACGAACCCAATCAGCATCCATGAGAACGAAGTTTCAATCCCTGGCCTCGCTCAGTAGGTTAAGGATCCAGTGTTGCTGTGGCTACGGGGTAGGCCGGCAGCCGCAGCTCTGATTCGACCCCTAGCCTGGGAACCTCCCTATGCTGCAAATGTGGCCCTAAAAAGACAAAAGACAAAAAAATAAAAATAATAAACAAAATAACATATATTCACTACATCATATGTTTCTCATTTTATAAAGCTCAGAGAGTTTTTCTTAAAAAAGCACTCTAATAACCACACAAGGAATTATCTACAAAATAAAATTTTTATTAAATTAACAAGTCATTCTTTAGATTTCTTACCAAGGGCATATCAGGTAAGACAGGACTAATGTCTTCAGAACATCTTTTACTTCCAGATGATAATTTTGTTGTATCTGCAACTTCGCCATTGGGAAGTATGCCATCTGCAAACCATACTCTCTTCTGCTCTCTGGAGCACAATCCTAGAATAAGTTTTAAAAGTGAAGCATTTTAATTTCATAACATTGCAATGATTTGATACTCAATGGATCAGGAAACATTTTCAAAAGCTCTTTGCTAACAATTCCCAGGCCTAGAGAAATGGCCTTTTGAGATTCATCTACCCAGAGTGGAAGTCTTTTTCTAATTCATACGAAGGCAGGAATCCTGAACTCAGAAAGAACAGACAGGGAAGGTGATACTTGAGAGACACCAAAGGCAGATTTAAAGCCTATTATTATTAAGGCAAAGTTTGTGAGTGTAGAGACTGAAAAAATTTAGGGATTAAAGTACAGAGAGGGAAAATGGAGTAGACCAGAGTATGACAGATAAGCAAAGGAAAACAACATTAGTAAAGAACAGAAGAAAGAAGCATAAAAGGTCTAAAAAAAGAAACAGGATCACTTCTGCATTAAGTAAATTTGCTACTTTTAATTTACTAAACAAGAGAAGGAAAATATTTTTTTTCTTATATGTGGATATTAAATTTATTAATATTTACTAATATTTACATCTCAATTTTGAAGGAAATAACTATATATCAGCATAAATATTTGCTCTCTTTTGTTAAAAAGTATCCATGGAGGAAGGTTATGAAAATTCCTGCCAGACAATTTAGAACATAGAAACATCAAAAGACCCAACATCTACCACCTTCCATGTCCTAATACAAATAACAATGAAAAAACTAGCATCATATATAATTTTTGCAATATGGGTGGACATATTAAGTATCTTTCTTATATTTATTATACTTTATAATTTTTTAACTTCGAAGGCCAATAGGAGTTCCCATCGTGGCTTAGTCGTTAACGAATTCAACTAGGAACCACGACATTGTGGGTTCAATCCCTGGCCTTGCTCAGTGGGTTAAGGATCCAGCGTTGCCGTGAGCTGTGGTGTAGGTTGCAGAGGCAGCTCAGATGCCGCCTTGCTGTGGCTGTGGTATAGGCCGGCAGCTACAGTTCCAATTAGACCCCTAGCCTGGGAACCTCCATATGCCACGGGAGCGGCCCAAGAAATGGCAAAAAGACAAAAAAAAAACCCAAAAAACTTTTGAAGGTCAATATAAGTGACTATATATTTGTGGGAGTTCCTGTCATGGCACAGTGGTTAATGAATCCGACTAGGAACCACGAGGTTGCAGGTTCGATCCCTGCCCTTGCTCAGTGGGTTGACAATCCGGCATTGCCGTGAGTTGTGGTGTAGGTTGCAGACATGGCTCAGATCCTGCGTTGCTGTGGCTCTGGCGTAGCTGGCAGCTACAGCTCCGATTAGACCCCTAGCCTGGGAACCTCCACATGCTGCGGGACCGGCCCAAAGAAATGGCAAAAAGACAGAGAAAAAAAAAAAAAAAAAAAAAAAAAGGAAAAAAAAATACATTTTTTTGGTTGTTTTTGTTTTTTTAGGTCACACCTGAGGCATATAGAGGTTTGCAGGCTAGGGGTCAAATTGGAGCAATAGCCACTGGCTTACACCAGAGCCACAGCAACACCAGATCCCAGATGTGTCTGTGAACTACACCATAGCTCAGGGCAACGCCAGATCCTTAACTCACTGATCAAACCATGTCCTCATGGATACTAGTTGAATTCGTTTTCACTGAACCACAGGAGGAACTCCTATAAATATTTTGAAAAGCAGATTCACTCATCTCTAAAGCTATAATGTACAACTATATATACTGAATCTCATTACTTAAGTTATAATGATAAACAAAAAATAGTTATTAAATGAGAGATAAAAAGAAACTCAGTAGTTGACAGAAATATCTGACTGTGTCTGACAATTAACGGTTATTTTCTAGCATGTTACAGACTAAAAGCTTACATTTAAAAGTGTACACAGGCCTACTGTATAGCACAGGGAACTATACTCAATATTTTGTAATACCTAAAAAGAAAAAGAATCTGAGACAGAAAAAAAAAAATGTGTTTGTATATGTAACTGAATCACTCTGCTGCACATCTAAAACTAACATAACTCTGTAAATCTATAACTATGTAAATCTATGTAAAATAACTATGTAAATCTATAACATAACTATATGTCAATTAAAAAAATTAAATTAAGGGAGTTGCCGCTGTGGCACAGTGGAAATGAATCCAACTAGTATTGGTGAGGATGCGGGTTCAATCCCTGGCCTCGCTCAGTGGATCAGGGGTCTGGTGATGCTATGAGCTATGGTGTAGGTCGCAGATGCAGCTGAGATCTTGGGTTGCTGTGGCCGTCAGCTGGCAGCTGCAGCTCTGATTGGACCCCTAGCCTGGGAATCTCCATATGCCGCGAGTGCAGCCCTAAAAAGCAAAAAAAAAAAAAAAAAAAAATATTTAAACTAAAAAAGAAAAGTGTACACAGGCTTTACTCAAGATCCTAAACTACAATACACTGTCAAAAAGAACAGTATCCATGGAGTTTCCGTCGTGGCTTAGAGATAAATGAACCAGACTCACATCCATGAGGATGTAGGTTCGATCCCTGACCTCGCTCAGCAGGTGAAGGATCTGGCACTGCTGTGAGCCGTGGTGTAGGTTGTAGATGCAGATGCATCCCGGATCATGTGTTGCTGTGGCTGTGGCACAGGCCAGCGGCTACAGCTCCAATTAGACTCCTAGCCTGGGAACCCCCATATGCCCCGGGTTCACCCCTAAGGAGACAAAAAGACAAAAAAAAAAAAAAAAAAAAAGAACAGTATCCAAAGATTTTTAAATCTTTAAAAGTTTTTTAAGTCTTTACAAATATTTTTATTATGATAAAATATACATTTAAAAATAGATTTTTAAGGAAAGGGAGATATGCCAATTATTTACCTATTGTCTCTCAAACCCAAGTCCTCCCTTCTACACTGGCGCTCTTTGATGCCAGCCTGGAAGTCTAAAAAAGTGCAACTTCCAGACCCCCTTGCTAATTAGTTCTGGTCATATTCCGCCAATGATAGGCACTGGTTGGAGACAAGAAGGTGGGAAGAGAAGGACTTCTGTTTCTAGTTCTTGCAGGATCTTTGAAGCAGGAGCACCACCAGATACACCTGCATGTCCCTTGATTTTCAGTACTCTTTACATAAAGCCAGGAATATGCCCTCAGTCATCTGAACACTGACCCTATGAGGCTCCTTGATGGTCCCAGCATTTGCCATTTGATGTTCCTCTAGAAGTCACAGCATCAGCTGCATAACGTGGTACCCTAATCCCTCAATCCCAGTTCTGAAAACCAAGCACCTCCCCTCCTGGTGCTCCTGCACTGACTTCAGTAACCCTGCCTCTCCCATTTCATTCTCTCACCCCTAGGATGGCTGCTTCCTGCACTTACTAATCTCTCAGTCACTTTAGCATGTCCCTTTTGTTCTTCTAACCAAACACACATGGATAACCAGTCCCTCTGGTATCTGGTTTTCTCTTTCCTCACTAGATCCCATCAGCACTAGAAATTTTCTAATTATTTTTCTAATAATTTATCTTTAGTCTTAGACACACTGTTTCTACTTACCTTCAACACTTGGCTGTTTAAGTGCTGAGATTGGCAAAGCTGCAGGAGAAGGTATACTGGAAGTGTGCGTCTCCTGAAGAGGCTGGATGTTGGTACATTCATCAGAATGATTAGATTTAAGATTAGAACCAGTTGGACTCATCATCCTTTCAAATGCCTGAGCTATAAAGATGGAAAAAAATTTTAAATCTCAGATGCTTTTTGAACTTCTAAGTAAATTATGATAAATATTCTATTTTTCAAGTTGTAAGGAGAAAGAAATCAATGGCTAAACACGAAGTGGCACTTGGCAAAGATAATATCCTTACTTTAGTTGGCTGCTATACTCCGCTTTAGTAGAAGCTACCAATTAGTTATTTCAATATTATTTTGGCATATATTCGATATCTATTAAAGAAAATTATTGTTATTTGACTATCTGGTGTTGCCCTTGTATCCCTAGAGTCTATTTCCAACATAGTTCCCAGTTATTCTTTTAAAACTCACATCTTATCATTCTTGCTTAAAATCCTTTAATGGCTTCCCAAGTGGAATGAAAATTTAAGCTGTTATAATGGCTCAGAAGACCCTGCATCTCTACCTTCTCTGCTTTCCCAGGTAGCTGTCCTTCATCATTTCTCACTAAAATCCTACTTGCTCATTATGATTCAGCCACCCAAGTCTCCTGTTCTTCAACAAGAGAAGCAAGCACTCCTCTAGCTTGCCCTTACTGCTCTCGCTGCCTGGAATGTTCTTCCATATAGCTTTATTCTCTCTGCTCACACATCACATTATCATAAACTCTTATTCTGACCACTGTTTTAAAAATACTGCCTCTTACCACCAATTTGTTACTATCTATTCCTCTTACACTCTTTTATTTTTGTTTACACTGTTATCACCATCTCATATTCTCTTTGCTTCCTGTCCATCTCGCCCACATTCACAAGCTCCATGAGATCAAAAACTCTATAAACAGAGTATATTTTGTTTTCAGCTGGAGTTCCAAAGTCCAGAACGGTGCCTGAATGATTTTTCATCCAAATAACATGGAACAGCACTGGTAGTTCTCCCTTCAGCATTTCACCAAATTGATCTACTGTAAATGCTACTGCTGCTACAATAACCTTCCTCAAGTCCAATGAATTCGCACTCTCATGCAATGGCTTCCACTAACCAAACGAAATCCAAATTTAGTACTCTGGGTTCCAAAATAATTTCTACCTTGCCCTGAGTTTATGTAATGGCACTCACATGCATGCTTCTTTAAAACTTAATACAGTATCAGCACAACTTCCTCATAACCCACAATCTCTAAGGAAACTATCTTTTCTTCTTCATGGAATTTGTCTTATAACCCTTGAGCCATCTTTCTCCTCTTATTAGTAACATTATTTTAAATGATCATTGTCTCCTATTTTCAACCCTAAAGCTAGTGTCAAAATAACTTTTATTTATGCTTTCTTGTGGTGTTTAAATTAATGATAAACAGAGCCATAAGTGAAATTACATGCTTTAACATAACAGAATAAAACAGAAAACTAAATAAATAAATCCATTCCTAATATTGTCTTTGATAAACCAATGCTTGATCTCAGTATCCTACAGAATCTCTTTAATGACTATATCTTCTCCTGGATCCTTACAGTCAGAATGTTTAAATGTTCACCTAAAAATCTGACCTGTCAACTCAAATAATGTTTCAAATATTCATGGTTGTTTTATTTTTTGAGTGGGGAGAGATAATTATGTGGGAGCTTGCTGTAAGACTTATTTTTTTTCTTTCTTTTTTTTTTTTTTTTTTTTTTTTTTGTGGCGGCACCCTCAGCATGTGGAAATTCCCAGGCCAGGGATCAAACCCATGCCACAGCAATGACCTGAGCCACTGCAGTGACAACCCCGGATCCTTAACCTACTGTGCCACAAGGGAACTCAAAGATTTCTTAATTCTAGCAGGTTGCTTGGCTAACAGCACCAGCAGTAGTCTTAAGCCTCCTGAAACAGCTTCAGAAAAAAACAAAACTATAAGCACTTAAACTAAACTCTTCATAAACACTGGTGGTAATATGGTAATATGAAAAGATTTACACTCTATTATCTTCCAGAGCAGAGGTCAACAGCAGGGAGTAAAGCAGCTTACCTCAGGCTAACAGACTCACATCAGAGCTTTTTGAAGAATTGCTGAAAAAATTTATCTTCATTCAAAAGAGAAAAACAAATTATTATCAAGTATTTATTCTCCTGGCTAACAGGGAACAGTACCTGAGTTAGTGCATAGGCCTGGTCTTAAAAATTCCCAAGTAATATTTGCTGGGAATTAAATCGTCAACAAATCTTTAAAAATGCCAAGAAGTACTCAAAAGAACAAATGAGTATTTGAGGAAAAAAAACACAAGTGCCCATGTATATGTGCACGCACGAGTGTGCACTCATACACACACACATACACACACACAACTGTGAGAATTCAAGTAAAATCACCAAGATAATTGCTAATAATAGTAAGCTAGCTATGGAGCCAGAAAAACAATGGGAAACAGATAAAAACAAAACTCTACAACTGAAAAGAGAAAAAAAATACATGAGACAGAAATGTACAAATACTATGACACTCCTATGAGTTTACACTAAAATTATAAATATTTACTACCTTATCTTTTATTCCCACTTTAGGTTGTAATTTTCTATAAGGTGGGAACTATTATCTTGCCTTAAGCTATTGATATATAAGACTGGATACTACTTATCAGTGGATATTCTATAAATGTTTAGATTAAGATGATGAGGATGATAATGATGGTGACAAAAACAAAGAGGCAGATGAAATGCAGCATTTAAGGACTTGGTACCTGTTAAAAGTTAATGAACTGCCACTCCAGAAACTGAATGCTTCCTTTCCAGACTGGTAGTAATAATTGTGAGAGTGGAACAAAAAGAAGAGAAACCAAGCCTTGGATGTCCCACCTAAGCCAGATAAGTCAACACTAGGTCCTCGCCTTAAGAAAATAAAGAAGTTTATCTTTGTCACAATCCAGTTGTTTTTAAGATATATTCAATTACTGAAAGAAAATACGTCAGGTTAATGCTCACCTTTACTAATAGTCTCATAGCAGACTACACATACTCTTGCTTCCTTTTCTAGATACTGCAGCTTACACTTTCTGTTACAACAGACACCACAAAATACCTATAAAGAACAAAACATCAAATTTGATTTTTTTCAAGTATGTTTATACCTATTAGAGACAGGGGGAGGGGAGACCTTAACTCTAACAAAAAACCATTTTTCTGATTATATAAACAATTTTTCTAATCTCCATAATCATAGGTGGTTATTAAAATGATTCTTTTTATTTTTACTATTTTACTTAAATGAGCTTTCTGCAATTTAAAACTGTATCTCTAACGACAATTCTTTTAAATCAATTATGTTAATTAGAAGAGAACAAAAACTTTCTTTCATCAGTCAGTTTTTTTTGTCTTCTACAACTTTTTTTTTTTATTTTGGCCACGCCCATGGCACATGGAAGTTCCCAGGCCAGGGACTGAACCTGAGCCATAGCAGCAACCCACGCTGCTGCAGTGACAATGCCAGATCCTTAACCCACTGTGCCACAAGAGAACTCCCTTAAAGCTTTAAATGTAGAATGTCACTCAAAAAAGAAACAGACTCACAGATATAGAGAACAAGTAGTTACTAGAGGGGAGGGGAAGATAGGGATGGGCAAGATAGGGGTAGGGGATTAAGAGGTACAAACTATTAAGTATAAAATAAATAAGGAATTCCCATTTGGCACAGCGGAAATGAATCCAACTGGGATCCTTAAGGATGAGGGTTCCATCCCTGGCCTTGCTGAGTGGATCAGGTATCTGGCATTGCTGTAAGTTGTAGTGTAGGTGGCAGACGCAGCTTGGATCTCACATTGCTGTGGCTGTGGGATAGCTCTGATTAGACCCCTGGCCTGGGAACTTCCATATGTTGCACGTGCAGCCCTAAAAAGCAAAAATAAGTAAAAAAATAAATAACCTACAAGGATATATTGTACAGGAGGATATATAACCAGTATTTAATAATAACTATAAATGGAGTATAATCTTTAAAAATTGTGAACCACTATGTTGTATACCTAAAGAGAGTAGGGTTGATCTGAGAACGTTATTACTAAAAAATGCTGGAAAAAATACAATGTTATTTCTACAGGCAACTCTTAGAGGTGGTTAAGACAGAACACAAATGAAGTCAGCTTCAGTTTTCTGAACCTTATGCAAGCCAATATGCTTTTTCCTCAGTGTTTACTTCAGGTATCAACCATAACACTAGCTGCAGAGTGGTCTTGAAATTAAGTATTCAAAAAAAAAGAAAAAGGAGTTCCCATCGTGGCTCAGTGGTTAACAAATCCGACTAGGAACCATGAGGTTTCGGGTTCAATCCCTGGCCTTGCTCAGTGGGTTAAGGACCCGGTGTTGCCGTGAGCTGTGGTGTAGGTCACAGACACGGGATCCCGAGTTGCTGTGGCTCTGGCATAGGCCTGCAGCTACAGCTCCAATTAGACCGCTAGCCTGGGAATCTCCATATGCCGCAGGAGCGGCCCAAGAAACAGCAAAAAGACAGAAAAAAAAAAAAAAAAAAAAAAGAAAGAAATTAAGTATTCAAGGACAAACTGAGATCTGACTGAATTCTATATATTTGATGTGTAAATGTTAGAGAAAGACACTATTTTTTAGATTTCACAAAAACTAGTGTTCCTCATTTCCCAGTACATACGTAATACTCATGACAATGTGACATTTATTCAAACTTTAAGCCATCTGTAAAATGACAGTTTTTTTTTTTTCCCTTTTCTTTTTAGGGCTGCATGTGCGGTGTACGGAGGTTTCCAGGCTAGGGGTGGAATAGGAGCTGCAACTGCTGGCCTATGGCACAGCCACAGCAACACCAGATCCAAGCCCCATCTGTGACCTCTGCTACAGATCACGGCGATGCTGGATCCTTAACCCAGTGAATGGGGCCAGGAATCGAACCAGCATCCTCAAGGATACTAATCAGTTTTGTTACCACTGAGCCACAATGGGAACTCTGACAGTGCTTTTTCTTTTTCTTTTTTTTTTTTTTGTCTCTCTCTCTCTTTTTTTTAAGGGCCACATCCACGGCATATGAAGGTTTCCAGGTTAGCGGTCAAATCGGAGCTGTAGCCACTGGCCTGTACCACAGCCACAGCAATGCCAGATCCAAGCTGCGCCTGTAACCTACACCGCAGCTCACAGCAACACCGGATCCTTAACCTGCTGAGCATAGCCAGGGATCAAACCTGCATCCTCATAGATACCAGTCAGATTCATTTCCACTGAGCCACGACAGGAACTACCCAACAGTGCTATCTATACTTTCATAAAAACTGAATCTTTTAATCATCTATTTTTTTTTTTTGTCTTTTGTCTTTTTTGTTGTTGTTTTGTTGTTGTTGTTGTTGTTGTTGCTATTTCTTGGGCTGCTCCCGCGGCATATGGAGGTTCCCAGGCTAGGGGTTGAATCAGAGCTGTAGCCACCGGCCTATGCCAGAGCCACAGCAACGAGGGATCCGAGCCGCGTCTGCAACCTACACCACAGCTCACGGCAACGCCAGATCGTTAACCCACTGAGCAAGGGCAGGGACCGAACCCGCAACCTCATGGTTCCTAGTCGGATTCGTTAACCACTGCGCCACGACGGGAACTCCTTAATCATCTATTAATCAGTTTTGTCACGCTAAGTTTCATTTGAAATGTCTCAAAAGAGTAGAAGACAAAGATTTTTATAACTTACTTTTCCACATGCTCGGCAATGATGTCGCCGTTTCGTAAAAGTAAATTTCACTTGGCAATTCATACAATTTGGAGCCTCTGAATCAGGAACCCAAGTAGGTTGTTTCTGGCCCAAAAGAAGGCCTTCTTTGCAAGTGTTTGCAGAAAGAGATTCTTCATTTGCAGTAACAAAATTGGATCCACCTTCAAAATTACTTTCTATATCAATGTAATTAGAATTGAAGCTAACCTGAGGATCAGTAGCATTCTCTGTAGTACAAGTGGCTGCAACAAAGGTATTTGCTATCCTGGGTTCACTTTCAAGCATATTTGGAACATCTGGCTTATATATTTCCTTTGAACTCCTTGTTCTTGATGGAACACTAAACAATTGCTTTGGTCTGGCCCCTCCAACATGAACAGATTGACTATTAATATCAGAGACTGGTAAATCATTTGTAATCTCAGACTTAGTGCTAGATAACCCTTGTTCAACTGGAACTGTACTTTTTTCCCCTAGAGAAAGGCTACCATTGTCTGTTGTATTCTGTTTATCAACTGTTTCACAAATCATACTAACACCAAGACTTTCCACAGTAGCTCCTGCCTCAGCATTGAAATATATATCATTGACATTTCCATCATCATCTAGGCCTTTGATATCTATCTGATTCATCTGAGATTTGGAGTCATTTACATTTTCTTCAAATGATTTTATGTTACTGGTCTGGAGATATTGTTCAGTTAGAAAGGCGTCAAGTTCAGCATCGCTAATTGGTGCGCCACCTTTCATGCCTTCATCAATGTTAAAGTAATCTAAGTCTTGCCCATCGATATCACTGCTTGAAAAAGTGAGACCTTCACAATGATCAGGAGACTCTGGGGCATTAGCACCAGAAAGCTCTACTTGAGATTCTGCAGCTGTAGAAGAACTGTTACCAGGGTGATTCAAAGATTCAGCTCTAATTACCATCTGGTCAGAATCTACCTTTCTATCTTCCATCTTTTCAATCAGTGGCTGATGAAGTATGTTTTTACATTTTTCCTGTTTCAGAAGATCAGTCTCCTTCAAAGGTTCCCCACCTGGAGCAACATTCTCTTCCACCTCTTCATGCACAGTTACTGCATCTTTTATGTTATCTTTATACTCATTCTGGGGTAAACAATCATCCTGCACTTTACTTCCAATTAATGATCCACACAAAGACCCAGGTACTGGAAGACAGGACAATGAGGAGTACATATTTTCACTTGAAACACACAAAGTTGAAGTGGTATCCTGGATTACATCTTTATTATCTTGAAGATCTAAATTACTTGACTCTTCTGTTGCAGATTGTTTTATAAATATAGCACTCCTATCTTCCTGAAAGGAAAAGTCAGGTAACTTGAAATTTTCATCTCTTAAATTTGAATCATTTAAGCATAAACCTCCATTTTTCGGAGGACTGCAAGACAAAGCATTTGCACTGCCTCCTTCTTTCAAACAATCTGTGGCAGCTACAATGGCCACATCTACCTCTTCTTTTACCAAACAGCCATCAGCTTTTACTAATTCACATGGCTGGTTCTTGTGTTGTAGGTGGTCTTTGGCATCAAACACTTTGGAACTTTGTTGAGTCAAAGCAACTGGCATGTTAAAATCAACAACTGGTTCCATCTGATTAGAGATCGTTTTATCCTTTAAAATTTCTTTTCCACTGTAATTACACAAATCTGAAAGTGTTGTATCTACCTTTATATTAAATTCTTTAGTTCCACTGATTCCTTTGTTTTGTAATTCTGAGCTGACATCATTCTGTTCCTCTCTGACAGTATTACCATGGTCTGTTGAAGAAGCACAGAAAGTTTCTGACATCGAAGATAAATCCAATCCGATCAAAGAATCTGAACTAGACTTAAAATCATCTGGTAATAATTTTTTAATATCTTCTTCACTATTAGTTACATGAACTAAGTCACCCATGTCACTTATCAGATCACAGACAGGTTTACTACATCGCCCCATATACAGAGGCTGGATTTCATCAGAAGTGCCACCATCCACAGAAGAAAGGAGATCAAGTCCTGTTACATTTTTCTCATTTTGTACAGAAGTTAGTCCCTCAAGTGTTTTTTCATTCAAGGAAATCTGATTTGTTTCATAGCCTGTTTCTGATGAGGCACAACAATTAATGCATTGTTGATCCTTTGGTAGCAGTGAAGTTAGCTGTGAGGAAGTCAACTCTGAAGAAACTGAACAGTGGTTAGAATCATATGCATTTTGTGCATCTTGGAGATAATCTTGTTCATCTAATTAAAACAGAAATATAATATTAGTCAGGAGATCCAAACCAAAATTATTATAAAGATATTATGGTTTCTACAACTTTTTTTTTTTTTGTCTTTTTGCCTTTTCTAGGATGATACCCCTGGCATATGGAGCTTCCTAGGCTAGAGGTCTAATCGGAGCTGTAGCCACCGGCCTACGCCAGAGCCACAGCAACGCGGGATCCGAGCTGCATCTGCAACCTACACCACAGCTCATAGCAATGCCGGATCCTTAACCCACTGAGCAAGGCCAGGGATCGAACCCGCAACCTCATGGTTCCTAGTCGGATTCGTTAACCACTGCACCACGACGGGAACTCCTGGTTTCTACAACTTCTAAACATTTTTTTTAGACCAGAGATAGGTTGCCCTCTTGCAAAATGGTAATATCCTACAAAATTATTTTTATTTGGATTTAAACAACTTGGGATTTTTACTTTTTTTTTTTTTTTTTGGTGGCCGAACCTGTGGCATATGGAAGTTCCAGGCTAGCAAATGAATCTGAGCTGCAGCTGCAACCTTGCCACAGCTGAAGCAACACTGGATCTTTTAGCCCTCTGTGCCAGCCAGGGAGTAAACCCCTATCTCCACAGCGACCTGAACCACTGCTGTCAGATTCTTAACCCACTGCATCACAGCAAGAACTCCACTTGGGATTTTTACTCTGAATGTAGATGACATAATATGATAGAAATTCTATTCAAAATAACTCAGTTGCACAATAAAAACCAGACTAAGGAAGAGATGAAAGACAATCTAACTTCTTTGTTCTGTCCTACCATTTCCTAGTCTTCATTCTAACATGAGGAAAATACTATCATAGTAATGAAATACAAATTTATGTAAAGCTTTCAAGTTGCTTTTTGCAGGTTCACATGTTGGTTTTAAAGGTCTTTCTTTTACCTAAATTTATACGTGGACAGAAACTTCTAGTTTTCTTCTTTCAAATTCTGGCTATAGGTTTTATTCAGTTTAAGAACACACTAATTCATTAATAATAAGTGAACATTTTACAGAAGATAATCATGTGACCAAAAATGAAACCAAGTTCTGCTAATAGTACTAATTACGAATACTTAAAAATTACATTAATGGCAAAAATGAAAAATCAACAAACCTGGATTCCGTTCAAAATCATCAAGGAGTTTGTCCAGATCACTGACTGCTGCTTTAAAATAACTTTCCATCCTATTTGTAGGCTGATTTAAAATTTAATTCTTGTGTGCCTAGAAAATACAAAGTATGATAGTTAATTTAATTCTCTAACACATAAATATTATAGCATCTACTGCATGCCAAGAAACATAGTCAGGGAATAGACACAAATAAAATTTAAGGGTATTGCTTTGGGAGTTCCCATTGTGGCTCCGCATGCTCAGTATCCATGAGGATGTGGGTTTGATCCTTGGCCTTGCTCAGTGGGTTAAGGATCCAGCATTTCCGTATGCCCTGGTATAGGTTACAGATGTGGATTGGATTTGGCATTGCTATGGCTGTGGCACAGACCAGCAGCTGTGGCTCCAACTTGACCCATGGCCTGGGAAATTCCAAACACCAAAGATTCGGCCCTAAAAAGCAAAAAAAGAAGAAGAAGAAAGCTATAAAAATCCATATTCTAAGCTTCCACTTTGAGAAACTAGAAAAAGAAGAGCAACTTAAGCCTGGAGTAGGCAGAAGAAAAGATAACAAAAGTTAGAGCAGAAATCAATGAAATTAAAAACGGGAAAATAGAGAAATGGAGAAAATCATCAAAACCAAAAACTCTTTCTTTGAAAAAAATAAGTTGATAAACTTTTAAAAAGAGAGATACAGGAGTTCCCTGGTAGCCTAATGGTTAAGGATTAAGTGTTGTCAGTGCTGTGGCTCAGGTTCAGCGCCTAGCCTGGGAACTTCTGTATACTATGGGTGCAGCCAAAAAGAGAGAGGGGGGGAGAGATACAAATTACCAATATAAGAAATGAATGAGGAGTCATGACTACTGATGCCACAAACATCTAAAGGAAAATGAAGGAATATTGTAAATAACTGTATGACCACAAACTTAATTTCGATGAAATGGACCAATTCCTTGGAAAACACAAACTACCAAAACTCACAAAAGGAGAAACAGATAGCCTGAACAGTCCTATATACATTAGTGAAACTGAATCAATAATTAATAACCTTCCACAAAATAAGTCATTAGGTCTAGATAGCTTCACTGGTGAATTTTACCAAACACTTAATGAAGAAATGATATCAATTCTCCACAATAGAGGGAACACTTCCTAACTCATTCCATAAGTCCAGCATTACTCTAATACCAAAACCAGATAAAGATATTATAAGAAAAACTACAGACTAACATAGCTTATGAACACAGAAGTAAAAAATTCAAAACAAAAATATTAACAAATTGAATCCAATGACGTATAAATAGAATTACACATAACAACCAAGTGGGATGTATCCACGTATGCAAGACAGGTTCGACATTTGAAAATTAACCAATGTTACACACCACATCAACTGACTAAAGAAGCATTTTTATATAGTCATATCAACCGATACAAAAGAAAAGGCACTTGACAAGACCCAACGCTTACTCACGATAAAAACTCTCAGCAATCTCTGAGTAGTGTAGAATTTCTTCAGTTTGATGAAGAATATCTGCAAAATATCTACCTACAGGTACTATTATTATACTTAATGCTGAAAACTGGATGCCCTCCCCCAAAAGACTGGAATCAAAGAAAGTTTTTTCTCACCCCTACCATTCAAGATAATAGTGAAACGCTCACTAGCGTAATAAAAAAAGGAAATAAAAAGTACAGTATGGAGAGGAAAATAATAAAGACAAAAATTTATTTCTGATGACATGATTTTCAATGTAGAAAATCCTCCAGAACTAACCCCACCCCCAACATGGAAAAGAGTGTAATAGCAAGGGTGCAGGATTCAAGGTTAATATATAAAAGTCAAATGCTTCCTATATATGAGCAAGGAACAACTGGAATTTGAAATTTTTAAAAATATCATATACAATACACCTAAACAATTAAATACTTTGATATAAATCTAACAAAATATATGCAGGACCTATATGTAGAAAACTACAAAATACTGATGAAAAAAATCAGAGAAAATCTAAATAAATGGAGATAGATATATTCCAGGTTCGCAGACAAGGAAACAATATTGTTAAGATGTCAGTTCTTTCAACCTGATCTGTAGATTCAGGGCAATCACAATCGAAATACCAGTAAGCTATTTTGCAGAACTCAGGAAATCAATTCTAAAGTGTAAACAGAAAAGCAAAGGACCTATAGCAACCAACACAATACAGGCATACCTCGAAAACAATGCAGATTTGGTTCCAGACCCCTGAAATAAAGTGAATATCACAATAACGTGGCTGTACAAATTTCTTGGCTTCCCCGTACATATAAAAGCTATATAGGAGTTCCCGTCGTGGCGCAGGGGTTAACGAATCTGACTAGGAACCATGAGGTTGCGGGCTCGATCCCTGGCCTTGCTCAGTGGGTTAAGGATCCGGCGTTGCCGTGAGCTGTGGTGTAGGTTGCAGATGTGGCTCTGATCCTGCATTGCTGTCGCTGTGGTGTAGGCCAGCTGCTACAGCTCCCATTGGACCCCTAGCCTGGGAACCTCCATATGCCGCGGGTGCAGCTCTCAAAAAGACAAAAGACCAAAAAAAAAAAAAAAAAAAATTTACACTATAATGTAATTTACACTATACTATAATTTATTTTTATTTCTTTAATAGTTATTTCCCCAATACACTTTTTTTTGTACTGTACAGCATGGTGACCCAATTACACATACATGTACACATTCTATTTTCGCACATTATCCTGCTCCATCATCAACGACTAGACATAGTTCCCAGTGCTACACAGCAGGATCTCATGGCTAATCCATTCCAAAGGCAATAGTCTGTATCTACTAACCCCATGCTCCCCAACCACCCCACTCCCTCTATAATTTATTAAGGGTGCAATACCATTATATCTAAAAAAAAATGTACATATTTCGATTAAAAAATATTGAAGTTCCAGTTGTGCCTTGGCAGAAATGAACCTGACTAGTATCCGTGAGGATGTGGGTCCAATCCCTGGCCCAGCTCAGTGGGTTAAGGATCCAGCATTGCCACAAGCTGTGGTGGAGGTCACAGACGTGGCTCAGATCTGATATTACCATGGCTGTGGCATAGGCCAGCAGCTGTAGCTCTGATTCAACCCCTAGCCTGGGAACTTCCATATGCTGAAGGTGTGGCCCTAAAAAAAAAAAAAAAAAAGACATGTACCCCTGAGTGGGTGCCCATAAACAGGAGGATAATTACAATTACAGAGGTTCTCCCCAAGGAACAAGGGGTCCAAGCCCCATATCAGGTTCTTCCTGCACCAGCAGGACAAGCCCCCTAAAATATTAGGCTTTAAGGCCAGCTGGGCTTACATTCAAGAAAGCCAGAGGCTGGGGGAAACAGAAACTTCACTCATAAAGGGTGCATACACAATCAACATGCTCTGACAAAAAGACAAAAAAAAAAAAAAAAAAAAAACATGCTCTGAGACCCAAGGCAGAAGCAATAATTTGAAAGGAGCTTGGGAGTTAGCTTCGTGGCTTAGCAGTTAATGAACCCGACTAGGATCCATGAGGATGTAGATTTGATCCCTGGCCTCACTCAGTGGGTTAGGGATCTGGTATTGCCATTAGCTATGGTGTAGGTGGCAGATGGAGTTCAGATTCCCTGTTGCTGTGGCTGTGGTGTAGGCCGGCAGCTACAGCTCCAATTCAACCCCTAGCCTGGGAACCTCCATATGACAGGGGTGCGGCCCTAAAACAGAAAAAGAAAGAAAGCAGCTTGGGCAAGACCCATTTGCTGATCTTACAGAAGCCCCTGGAGAGGGAGGAGGCAAATGGGCCTCACCCGGGGGACACAGATGCTGGCAGCAGTCATTTTAGAGAGCTCATTCTACAATGAGGACACTGGTGATAACAAGTGCTATTTTGGAATCTTCCCTCTGGCTTATTAGTCACTCAATCTGGACTCAACTGACAGTAGGCCAATAACCATCTCCAGAACACTCCAGACCTCACAGCCAGCCATGTCTAGAAACAGCTCCACCAATTAGCAAGCAAACACCAGCTTCAAGACCTGACTCTGACCACTAATCCAGGCAACATTAGCCCTGGACCAACCACCTCATGACACAGCCCTGCCCACCAACAGACCAACACCAGGACTGGGACTCCCCAGACCATGCAGCCAGCCATGCCAGGTCCCCTCCATCCTCCACCCGTACCAGCAGCCAGCAGCCTTCAAACTACTGAAGACCTGGCAACCAAAATAGACAAAGGCCCAGCCACACCTACCAGGATGCCAACAGCAGTAAGCCCACCATAGAAGAAGGGCCCACACAGCCCACAAGCCCACACGGAGGGCACTCCCTAGAGCAGATATGGGGAGCAGAAGGGAGTACACTCTGGGCACCAAAGGACATCTTCTATATAAGGCAACTTCTCCAAGATCAGGAAGTATAACCAACCTACCAAATACACAGAAATAAAGACAGAGAATTAGGAAAAATGAGACAACAAAGGAATATCTTTCAAATGAAGGAATAAGATAAAACCCCAGAAAAAGAACTATGATAAAGAATTCAAGGAAATGGAAGTTCCAGTCGTGGTGCAGTGGTTAACGAATACGACTAGGAACCATGAGGTTGCGGGTTCGATCCCTGCCCTTGCTCAGTGGGTTAAGGATCCGGCATTGCCATGAGCTGTGGTGTAGGTTGCAGATGCAGCTCAGATCCCGCGTTGCTGTGGCTCTAGCGTAGGCCGGTGGCTACAGCTCCGATTCGACCCCTAGCCTGGGAACCTCCAGATGCTGCGGGAGTGGCCCAAGAAATAGCAAAAAAAGACAAAAAAAAAAAAAAAAAAAAAAAGAATTCAAGGAAATGATCATAAAAATGCTCAGAGAACTCAGGAGAAGAATATATGAACATGGATGGTGAGAAGTTAGAGCTTCCTAATGAAGAATTAGAAAATATAAAGAACCAGAGTTGAAAGCAACAACAGAAAGAAAAAATATACTATAAGGAATTGGCAGTAGATTAGATGATATAGAAGAAAGTGAGGACAGCTTAAGAGACTTCTGAAATAACATCAAGTTCACTGACTTTTTACTATAGGAGTCCCAGAAGGAGAAGAGAGAGAGAAAAGGTCAGAGAACATACTTCAAGACATAACAGATGAAAACTTCCCTAACCTGGGAAAGGAAACAGATATCCAGAACCTCCAGAACCAAGGAATCACATTAGGTCCCAAAGAAGATCGACCCAAAAAGAACCATACCAAGACATACGGAAATAAAATGGCAAAACTGCCATTTGCAACAATGGATGGACCTAGAGCATATTTTGCTATGTGAAATAAGTCAAACAGGAAGACAGATACTGTATGATTTTATTTATATGTGGAATCTAAAAAACAAAACGGGAGTTCCCTTGTGGCATGGCATGGGTTAAGGATCCAGCATAGTCACTGCAGCAGCTTGGGTCACTGCTGCAGTGTGAGTTTGATTCCTGGTCCAGGAACTTCCACATGCCATGGGCATGGCCAAAACAAAACAAACAAAAACCAATTAAAAAATAAAAATAAATAAAAAACAACTGAACAAACACAACAAAAGAGAGTGGCAGATACAGAGAACTAATATATGGTTGCCAGAGGGAGGGTGATGGGAGAAAATTACAAAATAAATGAGTCATGGTATGACATGTATAGTGTGGGGACTACAGTTAATAATTATTTAATATTTTTGTATGGTGACAGACGGTAACTAGACTTGTTGTGGTGATCATTTTGAAGTGTACAGAAATACCAAATCACTATGTTGTGTACCAGGAACTAATACAGTATTATAGGCCAAGGAACTAATACAGTATTATAGGCCAATTATACTTCAAAAGCAAACAAACTCATAGAGAAAAAGATCAGATTTGTTACCAGAGGCAAGGGGTAGTGGGGGAGGAACTGGATGAAGGCAGCAAAAGGAACAAACACCCAGCTATAAGATAAATAAGTACTAGGGATGTAATGCACAACGTAGTAAATATATTAAACTGCTGTATGTTGTATATGAAAATTGTTCAGAGAATAAATCCTAAGAGTTCTCAGCACAAGGAAAAGAAATGTTCTCTATTTCTTTAATTTGTATCCATGTGAGGTAATGGATGTTCACTAAACTTACTGTAGTAATCACTTTACGATGTATGTAAGCCAAATCAGTATGCTCGGCGCCTTAAATGTAAACAGTGCTGTATGTAAGATTCATCTCAATAAAACTGGAAAAGGAAGTAAATTAAAATAAAATGGATGAGATCTAAATATAAAATGCACTATTATAAAACTTCTTGAAGAAACTATAAAATAAAATCTATCTAACCATGGCTTTGGTGATGGATTTTTAATTTAACACCAATAGCATAAGACATGAAAGAAAAAAAATTGACAAGCTGGATCTTATTAAAGTTAAAAATATCTGCTCTGCTGGAGTTCCTGTGGTGGTACAGCAGTTAACAAATCTGACTAGCTTCCACGAGGACGCAGGTTCGAGCCATGGCCTTGCTCAGTGGGTTAAGGATCCAACGTTGCCATGAGCTATGGCGTAGGTCACAGACATGGCTTGGATTCTGCACTGCTGTGGTTGTGGTGCAGGCTGGCAGCTATAGCTCTGATTTAACCCCTAGCCTGGGAACCTCCATATGCTGTGGGTGCGGCCCTAAAAAAAAAAAAAAAAAAAAAAAAAAAAAAAAATCTGCTCTGAAAAAGACACTGAAGAAAATGCTCTAAACAAGTCACAGACTGGGAGACGATATTTGCAAAACACATGTCTGATAAATGATTTGTATCCAAAAAGAATTCTCGTTTGTTTTTTTTTTTTTTTGGCTTTTTAGGGCCACACCTGTGGCATATGAAGGTTCCCAGGCTAGGGGTTGAATGGGAGCTATAGCCACTGGTCTATACCACAGCCCCAGCAATGCTAGATCCAAGCCAAGACTGTGACCTACACCACAGCTCACACCAATGTCGGATCCTTACCCCACTGAATGAGGTCAGGGATTGAACCTGTGTCCTAATGAATGCTAGTCAAATTGGTTTCCACTGAGCCACAAAGGAAACTCCATAAAAAGAATTCTTAAAATTCAACAGTTAGGAGTTCCCTTGTAGCAGGTTAAGGATCTAGAGTTGTCACAGTGGCTCAGGTTGCTGTTGTGGCAAGAGTTCAATTGTCTTGGAAACTTCTGCATGCTGCAGGTGCAGTCAAAAAAAAAAAATTTTAATTTCAGTTAGATAACAAGCTATCCAACTTTAAAAATGGGCAAAAATTCTGAACAGACACCTTTCCAAAGTTAGAAAGTTACCAGATAAGAATATGGTAAAATGTTCAACATAATTTGTCTTCAGAGAACAAGAGATTAAAACAATGGATACAGGAGTTCCCTTCTCAGCTCAGTGGTTAACGAAACCGACTAGGATCCATGAGGATGCATGATCCATGATCCCTGGCCTAGCACAGTGGGCTAAGAATCCGGTGTTGCCGTGAGCTGTGGTGTAGGTCACAGACATGCTCGGATCGTGCGTTGCTGTGGCTGTGGTGTAGGCTGGCAGCTATAGCTCTGATTCGACCCCAAGCCTGGGAACCTCCATATGCTGTGGGTTAGGCCCTAAAAAGCAAATAATAATAATAATAATAAAACAATAGATACAATCTCATATTTATAACAATGGCCGAAATCCAAAAAACTGACAAATGCTGCAAGGATGCCAAACAGCAGGAACTTTGATTTATTGCTGATGGGAATGCAACATGGTACAGCCACTTTGGAAGACATCTAAACAGTGTTACCTATGATCTAGTAATCATAATAGTAGGTATTTAGTCAAATGATTTAAAGATTTATGTCCACACAAGAACTTAGATATAAATGCTTATAGCAGCTTTATTCGTAACTGCCAAAATGTGAAAGCATCCAAGACGTCCTTCAGTAAGTGAATGGATAAGTAAAGTCTGCTACATCCATGTAATGGAATATTATTCAGTGATACATAGAAATACACTATCAAAAAAAAGTAACGTACTATCAAGCCACAAAAAAGATGGATAAATCTTAAATGGGTATTGCTAAGTGAGAGAAGCCAGGCTAAAAAATCTACATACTGTACAATTCCAATTTTGTGACATTCTGGAAAGGGTAAAACCACAGAGACAATAAACATATCATTGACTGCCAGTGCTTTTGGGGGTGGGGAGGACTGAACAGGTGAAGCACAGTGTGTTCTTTAAGGGGATGAAATTATTTTGTATAATACTAAAACAGTGAATACAAAACATTAAGCATTTGTCAGGATCCATACAACTTCATAACACAAAGAATAAACCTCAATGAATGTATATTTTAAAAAATACTGAGAAGGTTGGGGGAATCTCAGACAGAATGTAGAATGTGGGGGGGGGAATCTAAATGTATCATGATTGTATAAAACAACCATACTGAAGGGGGTGGAGGAAAAAAGTTCTACCTTTGGAAATGAGTGGAAACATAAGCATTGCACTCTAGTTAGTTTTACTGTTTTATTGTTTCTTTGGGGAGTTCCCATCATGGTGCAGTGGAAACGAACCCAACTAGGAACCATGAGGCCATGGGTTCCATCCCTAGCCTCACTCAGTAGGTTAAGGATCTGACATTGCCATGAGCTGTGGTGTAGGCTGGCAGCTACCACGGTGATTCGACCCCTAGCCTGGGAACCTCCATATGCCATGGGTGCAGCCCAAAAAAGCAAAAAAATAAAAGTATGGGGGTATGGGTTAATTCTGAAACCATTATATATGTATGCCATAATTGAAATTAAATAAATAGATGGCTAATGGTGGGAGTGAGGTTTCCACACTCCTGGAGGGAAAGGTTACAGATAAGCAAGGGGAAGAAGCTGGAATTATCCATGTGGAATCTATGTTTGAGATAGTATACAAATTCATGCTTAGCTTAAAATGTACACGGATGGTTACACATCTGCACTAATTTTTTGATTTGAAATATTTATAGATTTTACCATAAACATGTATCTCTTGCTTCATCAGCTGAGAGGGTCAAAAAGCAAAAAGCACACTAATGCCCTGATCTTAGTTTCTGCAGCAAAAGGATCCAAGGCTCCTTGGAGAAATGGCTTATTCTAAGACTAAGACAGGAAATACACAAGACAAGCATGGAGTATCTTGTAATTCCAGAAAGTAAGGAAGTGCACATGCACACACACAATCAAAGGGGTTTGTCAAAATCTACCTCCCATTCAGTCTTCTTAGGAAGCTACTAGAAGATGTACTCTGCTAACCTGAAGGAGACACCAAGGAAGAAAGAAGACCTGACATTCTGAAAACAGGCCATTCAACATAGGGAAGAGATAACTGGAATTCACAGATGATTATGAAAGGGCACTCCAGGAAGATAGCTGTCCAAGAGGCCTAGAGAGCAACCCATCAAGATGGAGGCAAGGGAGTTCCCGTCGTGGAGCAGTGGTTAACGAATCCGACTAGGAACCATGAGGTTGCGGGTTCGATCCCTGCCCTTGCTCAGTGGGTTGATGATCCGGCGTTGCCGTGAGCTGTGGTGTAGGTTGCAGACGTGGCTCGGATCCCGCGTTGCTGTGGCTCTGGTATAGGCCGGTGGCTACAGCTCTGATTGGACCCCTAGCATGGGAACCTCCATATGCTGCGGGAGCAGCCCAAGAAATAGCAAAAAAGACAAAAAAAAAAAAAAAAAAAAAAGATGGAGGCAAGGTGTCAGACAATTACAGGAAAGATGGTACAAGATAAATAATTTTCTGATGACTGTGAATCTACCAAAAGGAGATTTACACACCTTGTCTGAAAGGATGTTAACAAATTACATAAAAGATATAGATGACATATGAAAGAACAAAGATATAAACTATAGGAAAAACACAAAATTATATAAGAAAGGAAGTATCATCACAATATACTACCTGGCTCAGCTGTATACAATATGTACCTAAATCATGCAAACACTAAATGATTTAACTAAAAATTAACATAATTAACTTGCAAATATAAAGGAGGGGATAAATGTAGTATTTAAAGGCAGACACTGGTGTAACATACCTAAATTCCATCTTCTATAATAGGAAAATTGGTAAATAGTGTCTAAAACTGTGGTAGGATGGGAGTAGGGAGGAAAGATAGCTATATAAATAAGCATGTTATTAAAAACTTAGAGGGGAAAAAAAGTTGAACAGTCCTTGACTGAGGAGCAGCCTTCTTCAATAAGGGTTCTGTGAGAGAATTAAGTCTTAATGCACTAAAGCATCCACTTCTATGTAATGAATAAAAATCCCTCCTTTGCATCTAAAATGTTACTGCAGTTAGTCCTTGAACAATGGGACTGGGATGCTTACTCTTCATGAAGTTATGGATAACTTATAGTCGGCCCTCCCTATCCACAGTTCCTCAGTATCTGAAGTTCCGCAGGAACTTGGATTCAATTAAGCAGGATCGTGTAGTATTGTAATATTTATTTACTATTGGAAAAAAAGACTACATATAAGTGGACCTGCAGTTCAAACGTGTGTTGTTCAAGGGTCAACTATAGTTATAAATCACCCTTGGGGGAGTTGAGAAAATAGTTACTCCTATTATTTCCTGGGTTTGTGATTTCGATGAAGAACACTTAGAAAATAGAAAAGCTGCTTTTGTAGAGTGGGATTCTGGGGAGAAAAAGATGAGGGAAAAGCACTAGTGTTTTTCATCATAAGCACTGTAGTATTACTTGACTCTTTAAATTATGTACAGGTACCCCTTTGATAAACATAAACATAGTGTCGAAAACTGAGAGTTCCCTGGGGGCCTAGTAGTTAAGGATCTGGCACTGTCACTGCTATGGCTTGGGTCACTACTGTGGCAATGGTTCAATCCCTGGCCTGGGAACTTAGGTATGCTGCAGGGATGGTCAAAAAGAAACAAACAAAAATAGCAGAAAGTAATAAAGGAACTCAATATCAAACATATTTTTAAAAAAATAAAGCATAGGAGTTCCTATCGTGGCACAGTGGAAATGAATCTGACTAGGAACCATGAGGTTTCAGGTTTGATCCCTGGCCTTGCTCAGTGGGTTAAGGATCCGGCATTGCTGTGAGCTGTGGTATAGGTCGCAGATGTGGCTCGGATCTGACGTTGTTGTGCCTGTGGTGTAGGTCAGCAGCTACAGCTCCGAATAGACCCCTAGCCTGGGAACCTCCAAATGCCACTGGTGCAGCCCTAAAAGGACAAAAGACAAATAAATAAATAAATAAAGCATAGAACTAAAAGGTATAGAAACAGTTCATTAGAAAAAGCCAGATGGAATTTATTAAATAACATCTACTGATAAAGTATTTCTATCTAAATAGCAATATACTACTAAGCATTATGTTATCTGAGGCACTGAAAAGACACCAAAAAACCAGTAAGATAATTAAATAATAAATCAATCTAACAATTTCTAAAAGGTATAACACTGAAATCTTTCGAAATGAAATCTTACTAAGCTGCACATACTTTCCATTTCAATCAACCGATTTACTTACAGTGCTAGTAATCTATCCTGTACAGAAGACACAAAAGAAATACAAGATATACTCTCTATTCTAAAGTTTATTTATGTGTGCCACTTCCATAGAAAAATATCTAATATATAATGTTAAAAGACAAAAACAGCAAATTGTAAAACTTCATTCATAGTACATAGTACAAACCTAATGAGCCACAACAGGAATTCCTGGACCCATTTTTATAGTAAGTTCTAAAAACATATATACAGTATTAGCAAACATATACATAGTATTAGCAAGACAGAAAAAAATAGAGGCGCAAACACCAAACTATTAATAACGTTGTCTGTGATTATGTAAGCTTTTCACATCTATATTTTATGTCCTTATAGTATTTTTTGTTTTGTTTTGTTTTGTTTTTTTGCCTTTTCCAGGGCCACACATGTGGCACATGGAGGTTCCCAGGCTAGAGGTTTAATCGGAGCTGTAGCCACCAGCCTACACCACAGCCACAGCAATGCGGGATCCGAGCCGCGTCTGCAAACTACACCACAGCTCACGGCAATGTGGGATCCTTAACCCACCGAGCAAGGCCAGGGATCAAACCCCCAACCTCATGGTTCCTAGTCGGACTCGTTAACCACTGAGCCATGATGGAAACTCCTTTATAGTATTTTTTAAACAAAAAAATACTACTTTTATAATCAGAAAAAAAGATAATTTCTTTCTTTTCCTCCTAAAAATGATAATTGGGCACATAATATGAACAGGCAGCTAGTAAGATTATGAAAAAACATTCAATGTACAATCTGCACTATCAAAGTAACACAAATTATTTATTTCTTTAATTTAAGGCCACATCTATAGCTTATGGACGTTCCGAGGCCAGGGACTGAATCTGAGCCACAGCTATGACCTGACCTGCATCAGATCCTTTAACCCCTGTGCTGGGCCTGGCCCCCAGGGATCAAACCCCCACCTCCACAGCAATCCAAACTGCTGCAGTCAGATTTTTAACCCACTGTGCCACAGCAGGAACTCCCAAAGAAATGCAAATTAGAACACATACCTTACTAAATCTGAAGATAATTTTTTTTTTGTCTTTTTCTCCTTTTAGGGCCAAACCTGCGGCATGTGGAGGTTTCCAGGCTAGGGGTCTAATCAGAGCTGTAGCTGCTGGCCTACACCACAGCCACAGCAACACAGGATCCGAGCCGCGTCTGCAACCTACACCATAGCTCACGGCAACACTGGATCCTTAACCCACTGAGAGAGGCCAGGGATCGAACCCTCCACCTCGTGGTTCCCAGTTGGATTCGTTTCCACTGTGCCATGACGGGAACTCCCTGAATATAATCTTTTTAATAAGAAAAGTCTTCAAAAAAATAATAAAATTCTTCAATGTTTGTAAGCATCTGATATAAAGAGCATCTCAGATACTGCTGATAGAAGTAAACTGGTATCCTCTCTCAGGGGAACAATGTAACAATATGGATCAATGGATTCAAAAAGATTCCTAACATTTGATCTAACAGTTCTCTCTTTAGACATTCAATTTAAAAATTCAAAACTGAAAATATACAAAGGTATTTCACCAAATTATTAATTGAAAGAATCTAAATACCAACATTACAACACAGAAAATCATGGAGGCATCATAAGCCATGTTTATGTCTATTAAAACTTTTTTTTTAAAGAACAAACTCTATGACCTAGCAATTCTACTTGTAGAGAAACACTAGCACTTACACACAAGAACAACACATCACAAAGAATTTTCAATGTTACAACATTTCAAATAGTGAAAACTGCAAAGAACCTAACAGCTCATCCAAGCAAGAATGGTTAAATCAGCTTTCTGAAACTGTGGTCTGAGGACCCCCTAAAAGAATCCAAGAGATTTTGGAAGAGTGAGGTCCTTCCTGTATGAAATATTTATCTGTACAAGAATGAATTTTCTTTTCTTTTTTTTCCCCCCTTCTTCTTAGGGCTGCACCTTTGGCACATGGAAGTTCCCAGGCTAGGGGCTGAATCAGAGGTGCAGCTGCAGGCCTACACCACAGCCATACCAGATCCAAGCCACATCTGCGAACTACACTGCAGAGTACAGCAACACCAGACCCTTACCCTACTTGAGGGAGGCCAGAGATAGAACCCCTACTCTCAAGGACACAATGTCAACTTCTTAACTCAGTGAGCCATAACAGGAACTCCTGGATTTTCTTAATACTTCAGCCTAAACAAAGAAGCAAAGGAGACTGAAGGGAAAAGCAAATATGAGAATCTGTTTCCTATAAAGCCAGGCATTAAAGTCATCTCAAAAATATGAAAAACTGTTCTCACTAAATTTTTAAAAGAAAATAGTTACTTTAAACAATATTATTAATTCAATATATAATATAATGGACTTATTATTTTTTAAATAAGTACAAAGTTTTAATTATCTTAGTTTTAATTTCTAAAATAGCATATACACTGCATTAGAAAACAGAAAATCTTTCAGTCCTCAAAAACTTTTAAGTGTATAAAGGGGATCCTAAGACTCACTGGATTAAATAAACTGTGATACCATCATATTATGTAACATTGTAATTGGGGATGATAATTAAATAGGAATTTAGTTTTATCTGTAGTGTAAGGTTTTGTTTGTTTTTGCTTTTTAGGGCCACACACCTGGGGCATACGGAAGACCCCAGGCTAGGGGTCAAATCAGAGCTACAGCTGCCGGCCTACACCACAGCAACAAAGGATCTGAGATGAGCCTGTGACCTACACCACAGCTCATGGCAACACCGGATCCCAGACCCACTGAACAAGTCCAGGAATGGAAACTGAATTCTTATGAATATGGATTCTTTTCCGCTACACCACAGAGGAACTCCTCTGTAGTGTTAACTGTTTTGAAAGATATTTTGCTCATATATCACTTGTGTAATCAAAAATCATAAAGTTATGTTTATGAAGTTTTCAAAAAACAGGGGAATGCTTAAAAATAAAATTTTTTCTTTGCTTTTTAGGGCAGCACCCTAGGCATATGGAGGTTCCCAGGCTAGTGGTTGAATAGGAGCTACAGCTAAAGCCTAAGCCACCGCAAGGGATCCGAGCTGCTTCTGCAACTTACACCAGAGCGCACAGCAACGCCCAGTCCTTTAACCGAGTGATCTGGGCTAGGGATTGAACCCCTGACTTCATGGATACTAGTCCGGTTTGTTTCCGCTGAGCCATACGGGGAACACCTTAAAATATAATTTTAAGCAAGAAAAACAGGCAACCTAACTGTCTATAAATTATAATCTCATCTTAATTAAGAAAATGCCATGGGAAAACTGAGAGGTAAAAAGTCAAAATTAACTGGTGCTGAATATCTTTAAAGTGGAGTTACAGTTGATTATTTTTCCTTATTCTTTATTCCATTTAAGTTTTGGACAATAGTGTCCAGGGGAGAAAAGGGGGACGAAATGAGGTGAAAATTATCAAACCACTCAAATTTTGCCAATTCAAAAGCTCAAAATAATAAAGATCCTCAAACCACCTATTTTGTTAAGTGAAAAATATTGTTATCAAATTTATGAGCTGGTTTCCATACAATCAAATTAACAAGAACACCCTCAAGTCTGAATATGCAATCACGGTAGTACAAATAAGTTAACAGTTAAAAGTTAGGTCATCTTTTACAATTTTTCAAACGTATCAAAGAAAAGATAGTGGAAAGGAACACTACCGCGTCCTTCTGGTCAAAAACGGTAAGACAATACGATGGTGCGGGGAATGGGCTTTGCGAAACTCGGGCGCCGATGACAGATTCGTCTGCCGGTGCCGAGACCTTTCAGCGCAGGGGCTACCAGCCCCTCCAGCAGACGCAGCCCCTTCTCTAGCCGGGATGGCAGCCCTGGGGGCGCTTCACCCAGCACCAGCCGAGAGCGGGGGTCGCCCTCTCCCCAGCGCCGTGCACTCTGGGAGGCCCAGGTGGGCGGGACCCGGCAAAGAACCGCCGTGATTGCCATCCTGGCCTGGTCCGCACCTCCCGGCTTTAACGAGCGGCAACCTGGTTTGAGTCTTTTTTCCCGGCCAGCCCAGGGGGCTTGGGAAAGGGATGAATCGGGGGCCCAGGCTTGGCCCCTAGAGGGACAGGAGGGCCAGCCCCGGCGCCCAGGGCAGAGAGACCAGCGGCCACCCTGCTTTCTCTGTGAGGGCAGCAGGGGCGAAGAGAGGCCAAGACGCCTGTTGCAGGGGGCACTTACCTCCCCACACCCCGGCGGAGCTCTTTGACGCCTGGACGCGACACCGCGCAGAGGAATGAAGAGCGACGCCGGCCGGGAGTGCAGGGAGCGCGGGACGTCGGCTCAAGGTTTGTTTCCACCACCTTCCCTCACCCGCAACTGGGGAGAACAGATAGCGCAGGCGCAGAGGAAGCTTTCCTTTGACTCACACGCCCCCTCGGTCCGCGTCCGCGGCCTCCCTACTCGCGAGGCGCCTGCGCGCTGCGATGCGGGATCTAAATCCCTGGGCGCTGGGCTGCTTACCGGAAATGCCTGAGGCGGTTCTGGGGTGAGGGGGACGACGGAGGATCTTCTGTAGTCCTCGACTCGGTTTCCCACTAGAGGCCCCGGGGCAGGGATCCCGAAGCGACCAGTGTCGGTGGCCTGCTTCCTGTGCCCTTCGCTGACCTAGACACAGCTTCCCCGCCCCCAGCCTCCGCGTTCACAGGGCTGGCGCAGAGCTCGGGCAGCTCGGGCCTGTACCGGACACACCCGGCCTGTTCTCCGCGCTGCTGTCCTCCCGGAAAACCTTTTTTTTTTTTTTTTTTTTGCTTCATACTGGTTTTGCAACCAGCTCCCCCTCCGCCCCGGCAGCAAAAAATGCTCCTAACCCACTGCAGTGCCTCAGGCCCTCCAGCTGATTGGCCATTCCCAAGGGCTCAGGCTTTCCTTCTGGTTGTTTTAGTTCTGCTTTTCTGGCAGTGGTCGGAGAACAGCTGCCTTCCTGTCTGAAAACAAAAGCTAATTAATCTGGAGAAGCAAATGTCAATCATGTGATGCATATTTGTGCTTGTGTTTTACTATTTTCACCAGAAGTTTCCTATAAATTTAAATGGAAGAAGAGACGTCTGTCTGGGGCCAGGGTGTCATTACAGACTGGGGAAAAGAATCCACCACTTACCGAAAGATTTTAACCAGCTCAGAATTCATACTGGTCTTTAAAAATGTCAGAGTTGTAGTATCTCAAGAGTATCGCAGTCAGATGTAATTTGAATCAGTGTTCAAATCCCAAATCTTGAACTTGGACAAATATAATTTGTGATCTTTCAAAGATATTTTATCTTGATTTTCCTCAGCGCTGAAATAGTGTGGTTTTGCTTCAGTGGTGAAACTTCTTTTGATTGATTAAAATAATTTATTGAGCATCTGCTATGTGACAGTGTGTTAGATGCTTTGCTTAGGTTATCTCGTTTATGTTTAGCTTAGCTTGTTTAATCCTAAAAATAATTACACAAAGCCCAGTATGCATTGTCTCTACTGTGCCCAGTGTTGCTCCCAGATAAATGAAATGGGGTCACTACCCTTGAAGAAACACAGCAGAGATGCCTGTGTACAAGTGCATATTTGAGGTAAAAATATTCTGTTGCACAGTGTAAGGACAAAGACTAGAAATAGAAAGTAATAAGGCCTTAAACAGATAAGTGGGAAAAGTATATGTACGAATGGTCAGTTCACAAATTAAGAAATTTAAATGCCTACTGCATATTTTATTAATGTTAAAACTCATTAATAATGAAAAGAAGACAAAAGAGACATTATTTCCCTTGGATCTAATTGGCCAGGTTGTTTATATTCTGAAGAAACTCCATTGGTGGGGATAGAGTGAAATGAGGACTCCTATCTTCTTGGGGATGTAACTTAGAACAAAATTTGGAAAGTTACTTGTCAAATCGGATAAAGAAATGTTCACATGACCTAATTCAGTAACTTCTCTTTTGGAAATTATAAGGAGCTATTTCAGAATACAAAGATTTAGGAGTTCCTGCTGTGGTGCAGGGGTAAAGATCGTGCATCGTCTCTGCAGTGGTTCAGTGGCTGCTGAGGCATAGGTTCAACCTCTGGCCCAGAAACTTCCATATGCCACAGGTGCAGCCAAAAACAGTAAACAAGTGGAGTTCCCATCGTGGCACAGTGGAAACGAATCCAACTAGGAACCATGAGGTTGCAGGTTCAATCCTTGGCCTCGCTCAGTGGGTTTCCTTGGCCTCCCTCAGTAGGTTAAGGATCTGGCATTGCCATCTGTGGTGTAGGTCGTAGATGCGGCTCAGATCTGGCGTGACTCTGGTGTAGGCCAGCAGCTGTAGCTCTGATTAGACCCCTAGCGGGGGAACCTCCATATGCCACGGGTGCGGCCCTAAAAAAATGGCCAAAAAGGCAAAAAAAATAAAAATAAAAATAAAAAAACAAGGATTTAGATGAGTAAGAAAATAAACAAGTTATGGAAAACTCAAATACCTTTCACATGTAAATGCAGTTGTACTTTGTATCACATTTATTTGTTTATGGGAGTTTCCGCTATACATTGCTTTGTGCTGGGAGATGTAAGGACTACACAGATAATTTATTATTTTTGCCCATAAGAAGTTCACAATCGACTATGTCATTATCTCTTATTAAGATAAATAATTGAGAGATTGCTGTGATATAAGAAAATTACAAGACCTTCGTATAGATTCTTGGTCAGTTAAGTTTTCTGAGATTTCCTTTGTCTATTGAACTGAAGAAGAAATCTACACACAAAATGCAATATCAGATCAAATATTAAGGAAAAAGAGTCTCTGGCAAAATTTGAGTAATAATTACTAAAACATTCCACAAATCATCTTTCACCTAAAGATCCTAGTTTATAACTAAATGTTTTCTAGACTTGAGAAAATTATCCTAGTTATAGAATATTTGGCTGAGGTATTCTTTATGCCACCTAGTCATTACTTGGATCATCAGCAGTTTTTATTTTCAAAGGTAACTAGAATCTTTATGATCTTTGTTTGTTTTGTTTTTGGGGTGTTTGTCTTTTTAGGGAGGAACTGACGGCATATGGAGATTCCCAGGCTAGGCCTACACCACAGCCATAGCAACTCAGGATCCAAGTGGAGTCTGCAACCTATACCACAGCTCATGGCAATGCCAGATCCTTAACCCAGTGAGCAAGGCCAGGGATCGAACCCGCATCCTCATGGATACTAGTCGGGTTCATTAACTGCTGAGCCGTGATGGGAACTCCAGAGTCTTTATGATTTTAAGATGCATAAATTCCATTGTAATAACTTCCAAAGCTGTTCCCTTTTCATAAATAAACTGGGTGGAGAAAATACCAGTAGCAAATAAAGCTATTACAATTATTCATTTGTTTCATGGCTGGTCTTAAACTAACAAGCAATGATAGAACTAGGAATTCATTGCTCAAAAATACAGAATGTGACCTGCATCTTTTAGTTAACCATTAGCACTTAAAGTGCTATAACACCATGTTAAAATATCTGTGTTTCAAGGAAAAGCCCTAACACCTTTTTAAAGAAATTATCTGCTAGTCTAGTGCTGGTTAGATCAGCTATTTGGAACAATGTCTCTAAGTAAGAAATGGTTATAGTTTTGGTGACCATGAGAGCAAGTTTGTTTGTTTTTGCTTTTTAGGGCTTCAGGCAGGGCATATGGAAGTTCCCAGGCTGAGGAATCTGAGCTGCAGCTGCAAGCCTACGCCACAGCCACAGCAACTTGGGATCTGAGCCACCTAAACCACAGCTCAGGGCAACACTGGATCTTTAACCCACTGAGCAAGGCCAGGGATTGAACCTGTATCCTCATGGATACTAGTTGGGTTCTTAACCCTTTGAGCCACAATGGAAATGCTAGAGCTAATTTTTTTTAAATGCATAGAAACGGCTTGGAAGGAAATCCAGTAAAACATTAGCTGTGACTCTCTTTGGAAGGTAACATTATGGGTGATTTCTCTCTCTTCTTTCTAATGCTCCATAGTTTCCAAGTTTTTTTTTTTTTATAATGAGAACATATTACTTTAATGATCCAAAAGGGGAAATGGAATAACTCCTTTTGAAAAGTATTGCTGAATTTGTAATTCAGCCAACTAATTACTTTACACTCATTATGCAATCTCTGCATACAATGTATTGCATGACTGTGAGTCATAAGAGAGAAGTAACGCATAAAGATTGATGATGACTTTTGTCTGGACACTGTCTTAGGGGTGGGGCAAGGTACTGTCATTCCCAGGGCTCAAGTTTGGTACAACTTCAGCATCATGCACACGTTCTCTTGTCAATCGGATCAGAATTCTTTTTTTTTTTTTTTTTTTTTTTTTTTGCTTTTTGGGGCTGCACTCACAGCACATGGAGGTTCCCGGGCTAGGGGTCGAATCAGAGCTACAGCTTCTGGTCTATACCACAGCCACAGCAACGTGGGATCCAAGTCACGTTTGCGACCTACACCACAGCTCAGGGCAATAACATCCTTAACCCACTCATTGAGACCATGGATGCTAGTTGGGTTCATTACTGCTGAGTTATGATGGGAACTCCAAGGGGGTCAGAATTTTTTGGTAAATATTTCTAGTTCTTCTCTCTTCTGGAGTTTTGATGGCACTGTACCTCCTGGCCCCTGTGGCAGAATAGGGCCAGATGACTGTTTTATGCAAATGAACTGTGAGAAGCGACTTTCTAGACTGGATTTTTTACTCACCAATGTGAGGCACTTCAGAGCCTCCTTTCCCTCTGGCATAGCAATAAAGACTTGATACAGTGGCTTCTCTATTAATCTGGTTCTTGAGGAATTCCAGAGCACTTCTCGAGCTAGAAATCTTCTGTGCCAGGGAGATTTTTGGCTGATTTGTTACAACATATCTGCCTGTTATGACAGATAAGCTTTGTTTTATACCTCTGAGCTATGGGCCTGGCTATTCCAAATGATACCCTGGGACAGTACCTCAATAAGACTTCTGTGGCAACATTGTTTCCTAATGCATTTTTCCTTCACAAGTGAATTACTCTATACTTATAATTATGACTTTCCAGGTAAATACATTGTGTTGTAAATGCATGCTTAATTTCTAGTACTTCTCAGAGTGATAGTGATTTTTTTTTTTACTTTAAATGCTATTTATTATGGAAAATGTCCATCACATATGAAAGTAGAATAGTGCAATAGAACTCTCAGCTTCAATATCAACTCATGGTCATAGATCTTATTTTATCCGTAAATCCACCTACTCTACCCCTCCCCCCACAACTGGATTATTTTGAAGCAGATGTCATTTATGGTATCTTTTCATCATCTCAATTTTTCTAGATGTATATTTAAAAGACAAGCACTTTACAAAGTAGGAGTAATAATGCAATGAAATCCTTTTATAGCCAATATCATCATCTAACTTCAACATGGATAACTTTGTTTCATCCACAATCTTACCTCGTACCCTTATTATTTTGAAACAAGTCTCACGTGGCCTATCACTTCATAAATATTTCCGTATGTATTTCTAAAATAAAATAGCTCTTTACAAAAATTTATTAACAATACCACTATCACACCTGAAGATTTTAACAATAATTCTTCAACAATGCCAAATATTTAGGCACTGGTGTTCATATTTACAATTATTTCATAAATGTCATCATTTAACATAGCTTATGTGAATCAAAATCCAAGTGAGTTCAACATATTGAGATTATTTTACATCTAATAAAATTCCCTGTTTCTTTTTTGTTCTTTGCCTTTTTTTTTTTTTTTTTGAAAAAGCCATGTCTTTAGGCCTATAAAATTTTCAGTTATCTGGACTTTTCTACACTTCCCTCCTCTTAGTATGGTCTAACATGTTTCTCTTGCCTTTGTATTTCCTGTAAACTTGTAGCTAGCTCTAGAGGCTTGGTTTGATACAGGTTCAGTTTTTTGGCAAAGCTACTTCCTAAGTAGTATTGTGTACTTCCATCAGGAGAAACATAATATTTTGTTGGCTCTTTTTTAGGGATGTTAGCAACCATTGATAATCACTACTTGGATTCATCCTTTGATTTGGGGTTTGCAAAAATGGTGACATTCTAATCTATTATTTCTTTTTTGTTTATTGGCTGGAATTTTTCTAGAGAAAAACATTCCCTCAACAACAATTTAGTTTCCCCGAAATACAGTTCACACAGGAAAGAGAGTTAATTTTTTTTTTTTTTTTTTTTTTGCTTTTTAGAGCCTAACCCACAGCATATGGAGATTCCCAGGCTAGGGGTCTAATAGGAGCTACAGTTACCGGCCTACAACCACAGCAACGCCAGATCTGAGCCACGTTTGTGACCTACACTACAGCTCATGGCAGCACCAGATCCTTGACCCACTGAGCGAGGCCAGGAATCGAACCCGCAACCTTGTGGTTCCTAGTCGGATTCATTTCCACTGCACCATGATGGGAACTCCGAGAAGTTGAATATTTGACTTTTTACATTGCGAACCGTTTTCAGAAGAAATGAGTTGGTTCCCTTATATCCTCCAAAGGAGTCCAATGGTGGGGGGGTGTTTAATTTATGTAAGTTAAATAAACATGTGTGTGTGTGTGTGTGTGTGTGTGTGTGTGTGTGTGTGCATGCACATGTGTGCATACTAAAACATTTCTCTAGGGTTTTTGTTTTTGTTTTTGTTTTGTTTTATTTGCTGTTTGGTGCCACACTCACAGCATATGGAAGTTCCCAGTCTAGGGGTCAAATCAGAGCTGTAGCTGCCAGCCTATGCCACAGCAATGCCAGATCCTTTAACTCACGGAGTGAGGCCAGGGGTTGAACTCACATCCTCATGGATTCCAGTTGGATTCTTAATCCACTAGCCACACCATGACAGGAACTCCCAGAATTTACCTATAATTCTAATGTTCGATTTCTACTTTTTTTCTATCAAATATAAAACAAGTCAATTGGGAGTTCCTGCTGTGGCACAAGAGGATCATTGGTGTCTCTGCAGTGCTAGGACACAAGTTCCATCCCAGCCCGGCACGGTGGGTTAAAGGATCCAACGTTGTCACAGCTGTGACGCAGGTCACAACTGTGGCTTGGATCTGATCCCTGGCATGGGAACGCCATATGCCGCAGGGTGGCCAAAAATGATAAACACACAAACAAATCAATTAGAAAAGGTTATCAAAACTGTTGGTTGTGGCATTCCCGTTGTGGCTCAGCTAAAGCTCTGATTCAACCCCTAGCCTGGAAATGTTCATATATCATGGGTAAGGCCCTAAAAAGATTTTTAAAAAAATAGAAAAAGAAAAAAAAGACACTCACCAAAGCCGGAATTCCGAAGATGGAATTGACAATATCAGGCAACTTATAGAGAGAAGAAACAACTGTTAGTGATCTAATTCCACTGCCAGTTAGCATGTAAGCTGGAGCCAGAAAAATAAATGAAAATCAAATCAGAGAAATGAAATTAATAATTCTACTTGTTAGTCTCTTGAATATTTGTGTGACAACAAGCTCAAAACTAAGGTTATTGTCCTTTCTGAGTTACAGAAGTTTAACATTGTGCATAATTAGAAGAAAAGGTGAACTGGGGTTATCATCTACTTTTGTCATGTACATTCAAGAAAGAAATCACATTTCCAAACATTAGGAGAGTTTTAGCTTTCTTCAGTTGGAGACAAGGCAAGGAACCCACCACTGAGTGGCAGAGACCAAGCCCTGTAGATGTGCAATGACTGTCTCAGGAAATTGGTAGTGAGAGGCACAGTCTGAAGCCAGTAGGAAGATCCCTTGTAAGATGAATCTCTGAGCCTGCCTGATCTTCATGCCCAAGTGGTAGGCTCCAGGGCTCTATAGCAGCTTCTGGCAGTTCACAGAATGATGGCAAAGATGGCCACCACAGAGAACAAGGGACAACCCAAAGTCCTGATTTTGACCTACTAGGATTATTGCAGGACCCTGTCAAGAGAGAAAAGGGAGTCCCAAAAATGATTGGTTGCATTTTCTCTCCAACCTTAGAACAGATCTCATTTGATTTAGGAAATAAGAAAATGCGGTATATCTTTTATCCTGGCATTGCGGAATAAAATATATGCCCATTATATGTAGTTTTATAATGATGATCTCCCAAGAACAATAGAATGGAGATCCTGTCCCCTATTATGACAGATGGTGATGTTTTTATTGGCTCTTTTGTAATAGATTTGATAGTTCAAAAGTGAATTTTCTGGAGTTCCCATTGTAGCTCAGCCATAACAAACCTGACTAATATCCATGAGGACACGGGTTTGATCCCTGGTCCCGCTCAATGGGTTAAGGATCCGGCATTGCCTTGAGCTGTGGTGTAGGTTGCAGATGCAGCTTGGATCTGGCATTGCTATGGCTGCGGTGTAGGCCTGCAGCTGCAGCTCTGATTCAACCCCTAGCCTGGGGACCTCCATGTGAGAAAGGTACAGCCCTAAAAGGACAAAAAAAAAAAAAGTGAGTTTTCTCATATAAAATTTCTTTGACTTAGCCCTTTAAATCAAGAAAGAGAGGCAACCAGAACAGTCTTTTTTGCACACTTTACAATTTTCCTTAATGTTAAAAAAATAGAATCGGGACTTCCTGTTGTGGCACAGAGGAAATGAATCTGACTAGGAACCATGAGATTATGGGTTTGATCCCTGGCCTGGATCAGTGGGTTAAGGATCCGGCATTGCCCTGAGTTGTGGTGTAGATTGCAGGTGTGGCTCAGTTCTGGTGTTGCTGCAGCTGTGGTGTAGGTCGGCCGCTGTAGCTCTGATTCCACCCCCTAGCCTGGGAACCTCCATATGTCACAGGTGTGGCCCAAAAAAGAAAAAAAAAAAAAAAGAAGAAGAATTTTTTTCAATGATGTTCAATCTGTTTTCATTTCAATAATCACTTGTCACTTTTTTACGATCTGCACTTTTTTTTCTGCTGTCCTTCTACAGTAATTAGAAATAGATTTGGCTAAGGGTATTAGTAGAACCCAAAATATCGGAAGCTTAAACTAAGTGCTTACTCTCTCTTTTCACTAACATACAGATACAGATGGTTTAGTGCTTCCATGGAACTCTCTTCTATGAAGTCAACTCAGACTTTGGGTTCTTCTAGTTTTTACTCTATCAACTGTGGTCTCTATTCTCAAGGTTGCCTCATGGTCCAAGATGGCTCTTCAGCTCCAGCAATCATCTCCATATTTCAACCAACAGGGGGGGAACAAAGTGACATATTGAGTCAAAGTGTTCATGTAAGAAGTTCCCATCGTGGTGCAGCAGAAATGAATCTGACTAGGAATGATGAGGTTTCGGGTTCCATCCCTGGCCTCACTCAGTGGGTTAAGGATCGGCATTGCTGTGAGCTGTGGTGTAGGTTGCAGACATGGCCTGGATCTGGCCTTGCTGTGGCTCTGGCATAGGCCAGCAACAAAAGCTCCAATTATACCCCTAGCCTGGGAACCTCCATATGCCACGGGTGTGGCCCTAAAAAAAAGACCAAAAAAAAAGTGTTCAAGTAAGCTGTTCCTTAAGGAAGTTTCCCTGAACCTACTGTAGGATACTCTTGCTTATCTGCATTAGGACTTATTCTCCTGGCCACATATAATTACAAGGAAAACTAGGGAATTGTCTTTATTTTAGGAGGCCCATTGCCTGGCTAATAATTCTAGTAGAAGGATATTAGGAGGAAATAGCAATTTCTGCCATAATGTAATTGAACCGTGGTGCCATTTGGAGCTCCCTTGTTGCAAGAACACAGATTCATCAAATAGCACGGATCTGAACAGGCTCTGCATGGTACTTGCAACTCCGGAATAAGGGCTGACTTCTGAGTCACACTGGGACACACTGTCAAGGATTACACTGTCAGAGCAAAGTCAAATAGGAAAACCATCCCTCCACCCCTCACTGACTTCTTCTTGTCACATTTTCAGAAGGAGTGGTTGCTATCAGTGACTCACTTGCCCAGCTCCTTTATTTATCTTCAACCTTCTCTAGAATGAATTGTCCCTGAATACTCCACTGTTCTTGCAGAGACTAACAGTGACCGAATGAAACTAATCAGGTGTCAGGTGTTTTTCTGTCATCTTACTTGGCTTTTCAGCATCTGGCAAAGCTGACACTTCCTCTTTCTTTTTTTCTTTTTTTTGTCTTTTTGCCATTTCTTGGGCCGCTCTCACAGCATGTGGAAGTTCCCAGGCTAGGGGTCTAATCGCAGCTGCAGCCGCCGGCCTATGCCAGAGCCACAGCAACGCGGGATCCAAGCCACGTCTGCAACCTACACCACAGTTCATGGCAATGCCAGATCCTTAACCCACTGAACAAGGGCAGGGATCGAACCCTCAACCTCATGGTTCCTAGTCGGATTCGTTAACCACTGTGCCACAACGGGAACTCCACTTCCTCTTTCTTGAAACCCTCTCTTCCATTGGATTCCATGACAGAACACTTCCAGAAGCTCCATGTGAATCTCTTTTGTAAGCTTCTCCTCGGTCAGAACATGAAATGGTGAATCTCCTAAGAGCTCGGTTTTAAGTCCTTCTTTCCTCCACCACTACACATAGATGAGCTTATCTACTTCAATCTTTGGTTATCACATGTGCAGAGGAGCCCCCAAACTACATCTATGATTTGATTTTTATTTCTTTTTTTTTTTTTTTTTTTTTTGTCTTTTTTGTCTTTTTTGTCTTTTTGTTGTTGTTGTTGCTATTTCTTGGGCCGCTCCCGCGGCATATGGAGGTTCCCAGGCTAGGGGTCAAATCAGAGCTGTAGCCACCAGCCTACGCCAGAGCCACAGCAACGCGGGATCCGAGCCGCGTCTGCAACCTACACCACAGCTCACGGGCAACGCCCAGATCGTTAACCCACTGAGCAAGAGCAGGGACCGAACCCGCAACTTCATGGTTCCTAGTCAGATTCGTTAACCACTGCGCCACGACGGGAACTCCTGATTTTTATTTCATTTTGCAGTATCTGCCCTTTTTATCTTTTTTGGTGTCCAAGCCAAAGCTGCTTCTTATTATACATCTGAATACACAGAAATTTTTTTTTTTTTTTTTTAGATAGAACACAATTTTATTCACTTTTTTTTTTTTTTTTTTTTGTCTTTTTGCTATTTCTTGGGCCGCTCCCGCGGCATATGGAGGTTCCCAGGCTAGGGGTCGAATTGGAGCTGTAGCCACCGGCCTACGCCAGAGCCACAGCAACTCGGGATCCGAGCTGTGTCTGCAACCTACACCACAGCTCACGGCAACGCCAGATCGTTAACCCACTGAGCAAGCACAGGGACCGAACCCGCAACTTCATGGTTCCTAGTCGGATTCGTTAACCACTGCGCCACGACGGGAACTCCAGAAAAAAAAATTTAATGTGTGAGCTTGTCAGCAAAGCATAAACTATATAGTCATATTAAGAAAAAGAAAATAGGTAGTTCCTCTTGTGGCTCAGCAGTAATAAGCCCGACTAATATCCATGAGGATGCGGCTTCAATCCCTGGCCTCACTCATTGTGTTAAGGGTCTGGCATTGCTGCGAGCTGTGGTGAAGGTCATAGACACAAATCAGATCCTGCAGTGCTGTGGCTGTGGCAGGGGCCAGCAGCAGCAGCTCCGATTCAACCTCTAACCTGGGAACTTCCATATGCCAACTGTGCAGCCCTAAAAAGCAAAAAAGAGAGAGAGAGAGAAATATTGTTATAGCTTGTCATCACAGTATTTAGTTTTTCATTCCTTAAGCTGTCAACCAATATAAATAATTGCAGGAGTTCCTGTCATGGCTCAGCAGTTAATGAACCCGACTAGCATCCATGAGGACCTAGGTTCTATCCCTGGCTTGCTCAGTGGGTTAATTGCCCTGAGCTGGGGTGTAGGTCTTTGGTGACCTACACCCCAGCAGCTCAGATCCTGAGTTGCTGTGGCTCCGGTGTAGGCCGGTGGCTACAGCTTGGATTGGACCCCTAGCCTGGGAACCTTCATATGCCACAAGTGTGGCCCTAAAAAAAAGACAAGACAAAAATAAATAAATAAATAAATAAATACATATCTGCTATCTCTCAGACATACTCCCTATGTATTCTTGAGGATTTAAGAATTGAAACTAAAGACAATGCCTCTTTTACTGAGAATTTTTGACTAAAATTGAGAACAAAAATATACATTAGGAGTTCCCGTCGTGGTGCAGTGGTTAACGAATCCGACTAGGAACCATGAGGTTGCGGGTTTGGTCCCTGCCCTTGCTCAGTGGGTGAACGATCCGGCCTTGCCGTGAGCTGTGGTGTAGGTTGCAGACGCAGCTCGGATCCCGCGTTGCTGTGGGAGCGGCCCAAGAAATAGCAACAACAACAACAACAGACAAAAGACAAAAGACAAAAAAAAAAAAAAAATATATATATATATGTACATTATATGTATAAATATATGCATTCAGTATTGGCTAAATGGCTATGTCCAACTGTGGGTTTTATCAACATTATCAATATTCTTTCTGGAGAGTTCTCTTAAATCATTGACAGCTTTTGTTAATTTTTTTCCCACTAAATATGGTATTGTTTACATGAGACAATAGAGTATAAAGCAGTGATTATGCTGTTAATTTGAAACGATGATTTCATTATTACAATAGGTCATTGGCAGCTGTGACCTCCAATATCCTCCTTTGTTATTCTCTTCACAGATACTGCCTGGTTTAAATGGATCACAAGTGAAACATTGCTTATTAAACTGAGCATGACTGAAATAAATGTATTCCTTTTTTTGCTTGTTTGTTTGTTTTTGTCTTTTGTCCTTTTAGGGCCGAATCCACGGCATATGGAGGTTCCCAGACTAGGGGTCCAATCAGAGCTGTAGCTGCCAGCTGCACCAGAGCCACAGCAACGCCAGATCAGAGCTGAGTCTGTGACCTACACCAGAGCTCATGGCAATGCCGGATCCTTAACCCACTGAGCAAGGCCAGGGATCGAACCCTCATCCTCATGGTTCCTAGTCGGATTCATATCCGCTGTGCCACGATGGGAACTCCTAAATGTATTTGTTTAATAATAAAAATTACACTTGGTCATTGTTGTTAGAACAGTGTTTTAGCATTCCATTTGAGGTGCCTCTAATACTATTCTGATTTTGCTTCTATGCCTTTTATCCATTTGTGCCAATTTTGGTGCCTGGCTCTTTTTTTTTTTTTTTTTTTTTTTTTTTTTGGTCAATTATTGGTCAAGGGCAATTTGGAGAACATCTGCCCTTATAGTAATTACTCTTGGCTCTTCTTCAGAAGTTTGAAGTGTTTTTGTTTGTTGGCTGTACCCATGGCATGTGGATATTCCTAGGCCAGGGATCAAACCCACGCCACAGCAGCAACCTGAGCCACTGCATTAACAATGCTGGATCCTTAACCCACTGAGTCACAAGGAAATTCCTCCAATGCTTTCTTTTCTCCCAATTTTTTTTTAAACCATCTTAGCCCTTTTTAAGTCCACAGTTCAGTAGAATTAAATACATTCACATCATTGTGCAACCATCACTACCGCCCATCCCCATAACACTTTTCATCTTGTTAAACTGAAACTCTGCACCCATTAAATCCTAATTCCCATTCTCCTCTCCCCCTAGTGCCTGACAACCACCATTGTACTTTTTGTCTTTATGATTTTGACTAGTCCAAGTACGTTGTTTCAATGCAGCCATACAGTATGTGTATTTTGTGACTGGTTTATTTCACTTAACATGATGTCCTATCCATATTATAGTATACATCAGCATTTCCTTCTGTTTTAAGGCTGAACAATGGTCCATTGCATGTTTGTATCATATTTTGCTTATCCATTCCCACTGATGGACACTGGCTTCCTTCCATGTTCTAGCTTTTGTGAATAATGCTGCTATAAACATGAATGTACTTTAAATGTTTTTGAAAAAATGTTTACCAGGTATCAGAGACAAATCCAGAATAATTCTTGCCTGAACTCTGAGACTGATGAGCAGGTGTGATCTCCTGGCCTTGAGTCTCTCCCAGGGCCTAATGTTGTGTCTAGGGTAAGCCTGCTGACCTTTGACTGTCCATTCATGTATAATGTGTTGAATTAACAACATATGGAAGTATGCCTGGTCAGAGCATGGGGATTTGTGAGGAATTACTTTGCAGTGACTGTGGACTCACCTATACCTATGAGAAATCTGTAATTTTTGGTATCTACAGGGCTATTCTCTTGAACTAGCCAATTACCCTAAAGAGTAATATACCAATCTCTTGGGGTTGGGGGAATAATTGGGGACAGAGAATGGGTAAATCTTGGCTGCCAGCTTTCTTAGAATCACAGGAGAAAAAAAAAGAGCCTTCGAGAGTTCCCATCATGGCTCAGTGGTTCATGAACCCAACTAGTAGCCATGAGAACTTGTGTTCGATCCCTGACCTCACTCATTGGTTAAGGATCTGGTGTTGCCGTGAGCTCTGGTGTAAGTTGCAGGTGCAGCTCATATCTAGCATTGCTGTGGCTGTGGCTTGGGCCAGCAGCTACTGCTCCAATTCAACCCCTAGACTGGGAACTTCCATATGCTGTGGATATGGCCCTAAAAAGACAAAAACCACCCCAAAAAACCCAACTCTTATTATCCTCTCTAAACTTTCTCCCCTCACAGTTTGCTTACCTTGATAAATGGTGACTTTATCCTCCTGGTTGCTCAGAATAACTTGGGCATCGTCCTTCACTCTTTTTCCCTTCACACTTAAATTTATCACTAAATCCTGTTGGCTTCATTCTCAAAATATATTCTCCTCTCACCATCTGGTGTGAGCTACCATGAGCTCTAGTCTGTTGCAGATTATTCTACTAACGTTGATTTTTGATCTGTTGCCAACAAAGAATCTATTTTTTCCACTCGGACTAATAAGCCCTACTTGCCTTTCTTTTTTCCTGCCAAGGCTTCTGCTCTGGGTGTGACTTGCAGTATCTATGAGCCTCCTTCTGGAGTTTTTGTTTTCACTACCTTAGACCTGCCCTATGTCACATCCAGGGAGGGAGGGTACTGATGGTGAGGAAAAAAAAAATGTGAAAGCAGTAGACTATCTGCCTTGCAGTTCTCTCCCAGGCCATGCAAACAATCCTTCAGAAAATAATTGTGAATGACCCAGTGCTGGCCAGCTGTCTATTTGTCCTCAGATCCATTCCCTGCCCTTCTCCTGTTTTGCTTTGTGTCATGGGACCTTGACCCCTGCAGACTACATTTCCCAGGCTCTTTGACAACTGGTTTCTATTAGGATGGACCACTGAGGAGATAATGACTGGAGATTGAAGGGTGAGAAGTAGGAAAACCAGGATACTTCTCTGCTCAGAGTGACATCTCAGGCAGGGCTTTGTCTCCAACATTTCCCCTCAGGCTTCCTCAGCCCTCATCCCACCACTTCCTCCCTCTGTCCCTCTGGCTGTGGGAGCAATAGCAGTTTCCTGCCATTGGTAAACTCAGTGTTGCCTCACTGACCTTCATTGCCTTCTCAGCTCTCCCATCACTTTTTCGACTAGTTCACCACATTAAATTCCCTCTGTTAGGAGCTCCTGTTGTGGCTCAGTGGTTAACAAACCAGACTAGTATCCATGAGGACGTGGGTTCGATCCCTGGCCTTGCTCAGTGGGTTAAGGTTCCAGCGTTGCCATGAGCTGTGGTGTAGGTCAAAGATGTGGCTTGGATCCTACGTTGCTGTGGCTATGGTGTAGGCTGGCAGCTGTAGCTCCAATTGGTCTAGCCTGGGAACCTCCATATGCTGGAGGTTGGCCCTAAAAAGCAAAAAACGTTAAAAAATAAAATAAAATATCTCAGTTCTGTTTTCCTGACTAGAGCCTGACTGATACTCCATCTTTCAAAGTCCTGTCAGATGTTACTAATGCCTGCTCTAGTTTTATGCTTATAACCAGACTTTTTCTCCCAATGCATTGCTAATATTTCTTTGCTTTCATATCTACTCTGAAAGTTTAAACTGTCTACCTTCTATAAAAGTTAAATATTTTTAAAATCATAGTCTAAGTGTTTACTTCTCAAGACCAGAATCAGCAGAACCAATCTGAGGAATCCCTGTCAAGTGATGGATATTGAGCTAGCTGGACACTTTAAAAACATATTCTCAAACCTTCATAATAATGTGCAAGATAGTTATTACTCCCTGTTTTATCAGAGGAGAACACGGAAGCATGGGGAAGTGAAGTTACTTGACCAAAATTACATAACTCGTAGGTATGAGGCTTGGCTTCACACATATCTGTCTGATAAGAGCATTTTCCACTGCCCCACTCTGCCTTTCTAAAATGCCTCATCTTCGTGATTTGAATAAGCACAAATAGATTTTATTACATACTTTCATGGTAATTTTAGGGCCACATGAAAGATATATGAATTTGGGAAATATTAAATGCCAGCATAGGGAACCAGTTATGTCTTGATTAGATCAACACTTGTATATGCTTTATTTTTTTTAATTTTTAATTTTTTTTGGCCATGCTCATGGCATGCGGAAGCCCGAGCCCAAGCCAGTGCAGTGACAATGCCGGATCCTTAACCTAGCTGGGCCACACGGGAATCTCCGGTACATGGCTTTAAATGTCATTCCAACTATTTGTATACTTGAACTATGGAAACAAAATCTAATTTATGAGTTGATCCTATCATGTAAAAACAATCGTATATTTCAATATCCATTGAGCTCTACAATTGAGTTAACCCAGAACAGATACTTCCATGTATTCTACAAAAAAAAAAGGAGAAACAAGACCAAAGCAGTTATTTTACCTAATGACTGAACATCCCGAATGCAAGAAGCTACTTCCTAAGAGAAACTGCCGCTTTTAGCAAAGAAACAGGGTTATAATGGAGGCAGTTCTCAAGCACTGTAAGATTTCGATCTGAAAATCATCCCAATACCTTATATGCTTACCAATATGAAAGTGCGCAGACAAGTTTGTATATTATTTTACAAGCACCATGTCCACAGAAACTAGAAGAGAAAGTACAAACCAAAGAAGTGTTGAGGCCAGGATTTCAAGTGGGAGTTAACAACAAATAAGGAAAGAATAGATCTCGCTTGAAATACAAAGTAAAACATGATCCAACCTTTCCCCTTTTTGCTGTCAAATCCTTGATCACTGGAATTTGCCTTCTATAGATACGAATCCTCAGAAAGAATTTGGCCTAATTTCACAGATAACACTTGGGAATATCCACATGTAGATTTGTGCTTTGTGAATTTTCCTGTGACAAATCAACATCTCATACTGCTTTCTCACTGTTGCCACTTCCTCATTGGCTGTTAAATGTTAAGAAATGACAAGTGAGTTATAATACATAGTTGAGTAAAACACAAGCACCTTACAATTCCACTCTTTAAAAAAAACAATCAGGACGTTCTTGTCGTGGCGCAGCAGAAACAAATCCAACTAGGAACCATGAGATTGCGGGTTCGATTCCTGGTCTTGCTCAATGGGTTAAGGATCCGGCATTGCTGTGAGCTGTGGTGTAGGTCGAAGACGTTGCTTGGATCCCGAGTTGCTGTGGCTGTGGTGTAGGCCAGTGGCTACAGCTCTGATTAGACCCCTAGCCTGAGAACCTCTATATGCCACGAGTTCGGCCATAGAAAAGGTGAAAAAAAATTTTTTTCATTTAATGCTGATTTTAACAACCAATGACTAATTTTTACTTTTCAAGAAAAATCTGATTTCTACCATTTAATGAGACAGTCTGTTCACTAGTTTAGGCCAGGTCTTTAAAGTTTCAAGTGATTTCATGTGGGACTTATTATAAAATTATTCTCTAGACTTCCATTGAGAGTAAACTGTTTATTACAAAACATACAAGCTTATTTTATATTTTTCAAGGCTTCTAAGGAAGACTTTTGCTTAGTCTCTCATGATTGAGTGCTGCCTCTAAGAGAGTAGCTGATCCTATTCTATTTATTCCAGGACCATTTTTTGGCTGAGATTTTTTTTTTTTTTCCTTGAAAACACCATAGTGCTAAGGCATTTAGCATTCCAGGCAGATGTTAACAATGCATCCTGCAGTCAGCAGATCTGGGTTCAAGACCTGTCTCTACCACTAACTAAGCTATGTCACCTTGGGAAAGTGCTTTAACTTCTCTAAGTTTCCACATTTGTACAATGGGAGGATAATTACAGCTACATGCCAGTCACAGGGTTCATGTGACACAGTGAAGGGTACATGAGAGTACTTAGGGAATTTGCCATTCTGTAATGCTTGAGAACTTTATTCATGGCTGACATGGTGCCAGCAAAGTGGGAAGTATTCACCTATCCCCCAGTCCCAAATTCCTAATGTTTTCTACACTTCAGCAATTTGACAGAAAAGTCAGAAGAGGAAGAACAAGAATTTTTTTTTTTTTAATTTTGTGTTTAGCTTTCACATACTTCAAGGTCTTTTACCTCTGCAGAGTCAGTCTTACAAATATTTATATGTCTCCTGAATATTCTTCTTCATTCCATGCCTCTCCCTCCTCCTACTTCTTCTTTTTTAAATCATACATTGCAAGGAACCCCAAATGCTCTTTCTTAATTCAAAACCAACAAGTGAAAGATTAGAATTAGTTAAGCAGTGCTAATTGGTGTTACCTATCCTAATTGCTCTAAGAATAATAATTTCTTATAAGCAGTGTATGCAATATTCATCATCAACAAGATCTGGTACCCCAGAATTCCATCTTAAAAGTTACATCAAATGAAATGCTATAATTTGACATAATAAATTACGTTTACACTAGAAAACAGCTCATTGTAAGATTTTGTTTGGGGAAAAAAGTGAATGGTCCCATGGCTAAAAGTGAATGAAGGAGTTCCTGTCGTGGCTCAGTGGTTAACAAACCAGCTAGGAACCATGAGGTTTCGGGTTCCATCCCTGGCCTTGCTCAGTGGGTTAAGGATCTGGTGTTGCCGTGAGCTGTGGTGTAGGTTGCAGACGCGGCTCAGGTCTGGCATTGCTGTGGCTCTGGCGTAGGCCGGTGACAACAGCTCCAATTAGACCCCTAGCCTGGGAACCTCCATGTGCCATGAGTGTGGCCCTAGAAAAGACAAAAAACAAAAGAAAGAAAAATTTTAAGATTATTCTTTATGTATTTGGAGTCATAGTGAAGTATTAAACTATTTAGAAGCAGGAATTTTTCTTAAGAGCTAAGCGAGCAGAGGAGGCAGGGAAATGAACCAGAATTCCTGGGCCATGAAGCAAAACAGCTTTACAATGTGGTTTTATCACACTAAGACCCATTGTTTTACTTACTCTAAGAATAGAAATGGACTGCAGAGTCAGAACAGTAATAGAGGAAGTACATAGCTTTAATATGCATTGTAACTTCTTTTGCTTATCTACAGAGAAGAATCTTGATATTAGTTTGGGTTTCATGATTTAAAGTAAAACATTAAACACACAACCATCAGAAAAACTCAGCATTCTATAACTTTCCACCCATAAATATAAAAATAAAATTTTCTTTGAGGAAAATTTTAAAATGGATTGGAAGCAAGTCATACACTACTAGCCTCTGTATATTCTTTAAGTTATAAGTCATAAGATACATATAATAAACCCAGAAACCCTGGACTATATTATATTGAAAAATGCCTACTGGAGTTCCCGTCATGACTCAGTGGTTAATGAATCCAACTAGGAACCATGAGGTTGCAGGTTCAATCCCTGGCCTTGCTCAGTGGGTTAAGGATCCAGCGTTGCCGTGAGCTGTGGTGTAGGTCAGCAGCAACAGCTCCGATTAGACCCCTAGCCTGGGAACCTCCATATGCCAAGGGAGCGGCCCTAGAAAAGGCAAAAAGACCAAAAAAAAAAAAAAAAAAGAGAGAGAGAGAAAAGAAAAGTGCCTAGAAGAGGAGTTCTCGTCGTTGGCGCGGTGGTTAACAAATCTGACTGGGAGCTATGAGGTTGCGGGTTCGGTCCCTGCCCTTGCTCAGTGGGTTAAAGATCCGGCGTCGCCGTGAACTGTGGTGTAGGCTGCAGACACGGCTCGGATCCTGTGTTGCTGTGGCTCTGGCGTAGGCCGGGGGCTACAGCTCTGATTCGACCCCTAGCCTGGGAACCTCCACATGCCGAGGGAGCAGCCCAAAGAAATAGCAAAAGGACAAAAAAAGAAAGAAAGAAAGAAAGAAAAGTGCCTAGAAGAAAGCATGCACAAGATTAATTAACACTAAAAAGGAGATTTTAGAAGATATAATATTTAAATCTTAGTTGCATTAACCAAGACATAAAAAAAATCTTCTTTAAAATTTTCACATATAGAAGCTCCTGCTGTGGCGCAAGGGGATCGGTGGCGTCTCTGCAGCACCAGGACATGGATTCGATCCCTGGCCTGGCACAGTGGGGTAAAAGGATCTGGAATTGCTGCAGCTGTGGCATGAGTCATAACTGTGGCTTGGGTCTGATCCCTGGCCCGGGAACTTCTTTTGCTGTGGGGCAGCAAAAAAAAAAAAAGAAGTCACACATAGAGTTACATATACTGCTTTAGAAAGGTATCTAAAATACATTGCCCAAGATAAGGGCAGGATATAAAATGGGTGGTTTGTTTTTACAAAATATAGAAATAAAATAATACTTGGCCTTCAATTAATGACTTTTATTCATTCCTGAAGATCCTGTCATTAAATGAAAAGGTATTTCCATTCATTTTAAAGGGGGGACTTGATGATATAGTCTGTCCCATTTCAAAACATTCAGTTTTCACAAGTAGAAAAAAATCTATCAGTAGAACAATGAAAACAAGTTTATATAAGAAATAAAAAGTGCTTGGGAACTATGTCTAGTCACTTATGATGGAGCATGATAATGTGAGAAAAAAGAAGGTATACATGTATGTGGTAATGGGGTCACTTTGCTGTACAGTAGAAAATTGACAGAACACTGTAAAACAGCTGTATTGGAAAAAATAAAAATCATTACAAATGAAATAAATTTTATGTTAAAAAATAAAAAATTCAACAAATAAGTGAATAAAACAAAAAAACAAAAAAAGAAATAAGAAGTGCTTAGAAGTAAATTAACACAGGAATTCCTGCTGTGGTGCAACAGGATCAGCAGCATCTCTGGAGTGCTTGGACTCAGGTTCAATCCCGGGCCAGCACAATGGGTGAAGGATCCCACAGCTTGGGAGAAAACATTTGCAAATGACACATCTGATAAAAGACTGCTAGCCAAAGTGTACAAAGAGCTCTTAAAACTCAATAATAAGAAAACAAACAACCCAATTAAAAAATTGGCCAAAGACCTTAACAGACAACTCTCTGAAGATATACAGATGGCAAATAAGCATATGAAAAGACATCCACATTATATGTCATCAGGGAAATGCAAATTAGAACAATAATGAGATACATGTATTAAAATGGCCATACTCTGGAACACTGACAATACCAAATGCTGACGAGGATATAGAGGGACAGGAACTCCCGTTTGTTGCTAGTGGGAATGCATAATGGTGCAGCTACTTTGGAAGAAAGTTTGGCAGTTTCTTACAAAGCTAAATGTACTCTTACCATATGATCCAGCAATCTCAGTCTTTGATATTTACCTAAAGGAGCTGCAAACTTATGTCCACACCAAGCCCACACACAGATGTTTATAGCAGCTTTATTCATAATTGCCAAAATTTGGAAGCAACCAAGATGTTCTTTAGTAGGTGAATAGATAAACTATGATACATCCAGTTGATGTAATATTATTCAATGTCAAAAAGATATGACCTATCAAGTTATAAAAAGGCATGGAGAGATCTTAAATTCATACTACTAAGTGAAAGAAGCCACTCTGAAAAGATTGCATGATCCAAATTATATGACATTCTGGAAAAGGCAAAACTATGGAGACAATAAGAAGATCAGTGGCTGTTAGGAGTTGAGGGGACAGAGAGGGAAGGGAGAAGGATGACTAGGCAATGCATAGGGAATTTTTAGGGCAATGACGGTACTTTGTATGATACTATAATGGTGGATACATGCCATTATACATTTATCCAAACCAATAGAATATATAACCCAAGAGGGAACCCTTATGTAAACTATGGACTTTAGTTGATTTAAAATGTGTTGAGGAGATCCTGTTGTGGCTCAGTGGATTAAGAACCTGGATAGTATCCATGAGGATGTGGGTTTGATCCCTGGCCTCCATCACTGAGTTAAAGATCCTTCATTGCTGTGGCTGTGGCATAGGCCAGCAGCTGCACCTCTGATGTGACACCTAGCCTGGGAACTTCATATGCCATAGGTATGGCTCTAAAAAGGCAAAAACAAAAAACAAAAAACAAAAAACAAAAAAAAAGTGTCTATATAAATTCACCAATTATTACAAATATAAATATACTACCCTGCTGGGGAATGTTGATAACAGGGAAGCCATGCATGTGTAGGGGCAAGGTATACATGGTAAATCTCTGTACGTTCCTTTCAATTTTGCCATGAACCTAAAACTGCTCCAAGAAAAAAAATCTTTAAAAAATTAAACTGAAGAGTTACTGTCGTGGCTCAGCGGTTGACAAATCCACCTAGGATCCATGAGGAGGTGGGTTCAGTCTCTGGCCCTGATCAGTGGGTTAAAGATCTGGTGTTGCCGTGAGCTGCAGTGGAGGTCACAGATGAGGCTCAGCTCTGGCATTGCTGTGGCTGTGGTATAGGCTGGCAGCTGCAGCTCTGATTCCACCACTAGGCTGGGAACTTTCATGTGCCTGGGAACTTGATTAAACCTGATTTTGACACCCTGCAGGATTGTGGTTTTCTTGCTTCTGGTGTCTGCCCCCTGGTGGATGAGGCTGATCTAGAGGTTTTGACGTGCTTCTTGGTGGTAGGGGCTGGTGCCTAATTAATGGTGGGTGGAACTGAGTCTTGGCCCCTCTGGTGTAGGGGCAAATCCAGAGGCAGCTGTGTGCTCTTTAGTCAGTAAGCAGTCTGTCTGCTGATGAGTGGGGCAGTGTCCTGTTTGACCTGAGGCATCCTAACACTGGTGCCTGCAGGTCATTGAGTGGGACTAGGGCTTGGTGATAATGAGCTAAGATGTCAAAAACAGCCAGCAGCAGTGTTCATGCAGCTGTATGTTCCCCACTATATCTGACACCAGTATCTATGTCCACAGGGTGAGCCACAGCTGCCCTACCTCTCTAGGGGATTCTCCAAGACCCAGCAAGCATGTCTGTCCCTGGATCCCACTGCATGAGATATTTTGTGTGAGCCCTTTCAGAATGAATTTCTCCCAGTCCTGTGGGACTCCTGCAATCAAGCCCAACTGGCATTCAAAGCCAAATGCTCTAGGGACTTGTTTTCCCAAAACTAGACCCCCAGGCTGGGGAACCTGACCTTGGGCTCAGAACTCTTGTGGGTAAACCTCTGCAATATAACTTATCTCCAGTTTGTGGGTCACTCACCTGAGGGGTCTGAGATTTGATTATACCAAGAGTCTGCCCCTTCTACCCCTCTCGTGTTTCCTTCTTTTTTTTTTTTTTTTTGTCTTTTGTCTTTTTAAGGCCTCACCCACGGCATGTGGAGGTTCCCAGGCTAGGGGTTTAATCGGAGCTGTTGCTGCCAGGCTACGCCAGAGCCACAGCAACGCCATATCCGAGCGGTGTCTTTGACCTACACCAGAGCTCATGGCAATGCTAGATCCTTAACCCACTGAGCAAGGCCAGGGTTCGAACCCACAACCTCATGGTTCCTAGTCTGATTCGTTTCCGCTGAGCCACGAGGGGAAACCCTGTGTCTCCTTCTTTATGTCTTTAGTTGTCAAACTTTTCTGGTATGTTCCAGTATTTTTCACTGACGGTTATTCTCTGCAGGTGGTTATGATTTTGGTGTGCTCATGAGAGAAGTGAGCTCAGGGTCTTTCCACTCTGCCATCTTGGCCACTCTTCCTGTACAATTTTATGGAGCATCTGAACTGAATGCTTGAAAATTGAGTACGAAGACACTCACACTAGGGAGTTCCCTCATGGCTCAGTGGGTTAAAGATCTGGCATTGTTAATGTTATGGCTCTGGTTACATATGTGGTGCGGGTTTGATCCTTGGCCTGGGAACTTCTGCATGCTGCAGGCAAGGCCAAGAAAAAAAGACACTCATACTAGGGCTCAAAATGACACAGTTACTATCAGACTTAGAATAAATCTATAAAGAGAACAGCCAACTGTTAGTAAACTAATTCTCCTCTGGTCACATCTTAACCCTGAAGCCAAGAAAACTAGTGAAATTCAAATCAGTTATTTTTTCTTCAATAAAGATATTTTGTGAGAGAGAAGGATGAAATAAATGACCAAGATAATCTTTGAGTTCAATGAATTAAACTTGGTGGGTTATTTTTAAAAAATTAGCTGGAATTAGCCTATTGTTTGCCCATTCCCACCACTGCAAAGATGGACCATGTTTCTTCAAAGTGGGAAAGTTTTTAGCTTCTTTCTGGCCCTGGAAGGCAATAGGAAACTACTGGGACCACCCAGTGGTAGAGGACCAGAGGACAGGGGCATGTCCTCAACTCAGTAGGAAGAATCAGGGGACACTCACGCCTGAAGCTGCCTAGAGCCTCAGAGCCCAAAATACAGCAGCCAGGACCAGGCAGCACTACTGAGTCTATAAAGCAATGATAAGAATGCAACCACCAGAGTTCCTGTCGTGGCTCAGTGGTTAACGAATCTGACTAGGAACCATGAGGTTGTGGGTTTGATCCTTGGCATTGCTCAGTGGGTTAAGGATCCGGTATTGCCATGAGCTGTGGTGAAGGTTGCGGACGTGGCTCAGATCCTGCGTTGCTGTGGCTCTGGTGTAGGCCAGTGGCTACAGCTCCAATTAGACCCCTAGCCTGGGAACCTCCATATGCCTCGGGAGCGGTCCAAAGAAACAGCAAAAAGACAAAAAAAAAAAAAAAAAAAAAAAATGGTTTCAAAATGTCAGTGGATTCAACAATAAGAAAGTCACATCAGTAAGAATTCCAGTGTAAGGAAGGGAGGCAAGACCAGAAAATAGCAGCTAAGGAGTCTGTAAAATGGGCTGCTTTGGATGAAAAAGAGTGAGAGCTGATGTTCTCACCTAATAAAGTAAGGAGTTAAGAACTATAGTTTATAACTAATGGAACAAAACAAATATTTCAATGTGTTGTTAATAACTGCAAAACAAAAACAAAAACTGGAGTTCCTGCTGTGGCACAGTCGGTTAAGGATTCAGCGTGGCCACAGCTGTGGCACAGGTCTTAGTTGTGGCTCAGGTTCGATCCCTAGCCCAGCAACTTCCACATGCCACAGATGCAGCCAAAAAACAAAAACAAAAAACTGCAGAGGTTGAGGAACAGGAACTGAGAACAGCAATGTAACTTTTTTTGGAGAGGAAAGTAACAGAGTTACATCTTCATCTTTCATGTCAAAAGAAAATACCTAAAGGTATTAGTTCAATAAGTAACTATGTGAACATTTTTACAAAAGTGGAGGTAACCAAAGGAAGACCAATTAACAAAACCAGTTAAAACTAGTGGCCCATGGACACCAGAGTTTATGTGAAAAAACAGGGTGGAGGGGAACTACTTATTTTCTTCATAAACTCATCAGTTTTCTCATCTGTAAAGTGGAGACAATAGTACCTGCCTTTTAGATTGTTATCAGGATTAACTGAGACAATACATGTAAAGGGCTAAGAGGGGCACCAAGTGCATATTAACCATTCAGTTTGTTCAATTATTTATCTTTAATTTTTAAAAAAACTATTAAAATATTTGCATATGTTACTTGATAAAGAAATTAAAAAGCTGAGGAACTGGAGATATTGATGTCAGTTGCTTTTTTCTAGATTCTAGCTAAAGTGGGAGACAGGATATAGGAACAGCACTTCTGTTTTAAGACTACAGAATACTGAATTTGCTTATAGATGAAAGGACAGGAACTAATAGCAAAAAAGAGGTTAAAGGTACAAGAGAGAGGAGCTAACTGACAAGGTCCTTGAGATTTTTATCTGGAAAGGCAAGGCCTGAGGCCTGAGGAGAAACTCACAGGGCTACAAGATTATGAGATTAGGAACAATGGTTTATTCATCCTTGTGACTTCAATCCTTAGCATAATGATAGGGATGAAAAGAATATTTTACCATAAATTCTTCTGAATCTCTTGAATTTTGAATAGATATGTAAGTACCACCCATATAAGAAAGAAAGAAAAAATTAGATTCAAATTATCAAAGTACTATAAACAAAGGAGCCTTTGTTTAAAAATCCTCTAGTTTATAATTACTATTCCCTTCTTTTTTATCACTTGGATTTTGTTTCCATCTCTATTTTCCCCCAAAATATCTATTTTGTATGGTATTCTAGATAAAGAAACTTTAAAAAGTTTGCCACAGCCACAGCAAAGCAGGATCTAAGCCATGTCTGCCACCTTCACCACAGCTCATGGCAACACTGGATCCTAACCCACTGAGTGAGACAAGGGATGGAACCCAGAACCTCATGGTTCCTAGTCGGATTCATTAACCACTGCGCCAAGACAGGAACTCTAAGATTTAGTAGCTTTCGTGCAAAGCTTATTCTTGTTATATTCTTGTACTCACAAGATGCTTCTATACAGATATTTTTATTGAATTTGTATAGAATCGGTATATCTAATCTGTGGTAAAATTAAATAATAGGATAATTATCTCAAATGAAATATTAAATATAAAATTATATTTATATAATAGGATAATTATCTCAAATGAAATACTAAATATCATAAAATTATATTTAGTATATTATTATATTAAATATAATAAAATTATATGTAATATTTCCTATAATTCTTTAATTTTATTTTATTTATTTATTTTTTTATTTATTTTTATTTATTTTATTTTATTTTATTTTTTTTGTCTTTTGTTGTTGTTGTTGTTGTTGTTGTTGTTGCTATTTCTTGGGCCGCTCCCGCGGCATATGGAGGTTCCCAGGCTAGGGGTCGAATCAGAGTTGTAGCCACCGGCCCACGCCAGAGCCACAGCAACGCGGGATCCGAGCCGCGCCTGCAACCTACACCACAGCTCACAGCAACGCCGGATCGTTAACCCACTGAGCAAGGGCGGGACCGAACCCGCAACCTCATGGTTCCTAGTCGGATTCGCTAACCACTGCGCCACGACGGGAACTCCTATTTTTTTTTATTTTAAAATTTTTTATTAAAGTATAATTGATTTATGGAGTTCCTGTCATGGCACAGTGGAAATGAATCAAACTAGGAACCATGAGGTTGCGGGTTCAATCCCTGGCTTCGCTCAGTGGGTTAAGGATCTGGTGTTGGCATGAGCTATGATGTTAAGTCACAGACTCAGCTTGGATCCCGAGTTGCTGTGGCTGTGGTGCAGGTCAGCAGCTATAGCTCCAGTTCGACCCCTAGCCTGGGAATGTCCATAAGCCATGGGTGTAACTCTAAAAAGTAACAAGGGAGTTCCCGTCATGGCTCAGTGGTTAACGAATCTGACTAGAAATCGTGAGGTTTCGGGTTCGATCCCTGGCCTCGCTGGGTGAGTTAAGGATCCAGCATTACTGTGAGCTGTGATGTACGTCGCAGATGCGGCTCAGATCCTGAATTGCTGTGGCTTTGGCGTAGGCTGGTGGCTACAGCTCCGATTCGATCCCTAGCCTGGGAACCACCATATGCTGCAGGTGCAGCCCTGGAAAAGGCAAAAAGACAAAAAAAAATAAAATAAAAATAAAAAGTAATAAATAGGAGTTCACGTCATGGCTCAGTGGTTAACAGATCCAACTAGGAACCATGAGGCTGTGAGTTCTATCCCTGGCCTCGCTCACTGGGTTAAGGATCCAGTGTTGCCGTGAGCTGTGGTGTAGGTCGCAGACGAGGCTCAGATCCCAGGTTACCGTGGCTGAGGTAAGCTCCGACTAGACTCCTACCTGGGAACCTCCACATGCTACGGGTGTGGCCCTGGAAACGACACACACACACACAAAAAGACCCCCAAAAAGTAATAAATAATTAAATAAAAAGTAATAAACGAACAAATAAATCCCTCCAGGGGCTAGATAAGTCCAGTGTCTCCCTTTATAACCCAGAGATATTTCAGAATCCCAGGCCTCAGCTCAATTTATACTATAAACACCCACCTCTAAAAGTTAGGTAAGTCTTTTGAGCTCTTATTATCTATAGCTGTAAAATATCTTTTAGAGTTTGCATTTAGTCCAGGATCTCAAGTTTCCATAAAACTTGCTTAAGAAGGCCGACGGTACACAAAAATAGTTTCCACTCCACTGTGTTCCAAAATTAAATTCTTCCTCTGCCTGGGCAACATGCTTACCCAGCTAAAAACCTCATTTCCTAGTTGCTTTCAGATAGATGTGGCCTTGTGCCTGAATTCTCACTGGAAATTTCATTTCTAGGTATGGTGCTACATATAATCTAATGCTGAAACTATGATTACCTCGAGTTTGTGTTGTGTGCAACAGGTGTTGCATATTGTAGTACTTATCTCAAAAATTTGAAAATCCTGCGGTTCTCTTGTGTGTTTGTGGTGGTACCAGGGGACTTTGGCGCAGATCTGAAGAGTTAGCCACTTAACATTTGACAGATAAATGACACTGACAGAATTTGTTCAGGTAATGCACATGAGCAAGCTGAAATACAAGAATGATTGGGCTCAGTAGTGTTGTAGTTTCTCATTTCATTCATTTAGCATCTCCTGTGTGAAATTCCTCTTTGGAAATGGAATAAGACAAAGTCAGAGACTGACAGGAACACTCATTTTCTTGAATGTAAAAAAATGAGGATTAAAAAAAAAATGAGGATTAGTTGTATAACTAAATGGGCTTTCCCAACAAATAGTGACAAATCCTCTCAGTTTTCCTCTATCCTAGAATGTATTGATTTTACCTGCATGCCTAAAGGATATTTTCACTGAGTGAGTAATTCTGGGTTGACATTTCCTTCAGTTCTTCAAAAATGTTCGTTTCCGGAGTTCCCGTCGTGGCGCAGTGGTTAACGAATCCGACTAGGAACCATGAGGTGGCGGGTTCGGTCCCTGCCCTTGCTCAGTGGGTTAAGGCTCCGACGTTTCCCCGTGAGCTGAGGTGTAGGTCGCAGACACGGCTCGGATCCCGCGTTACTGTGGCTCTGGTGTAGGCTGGTGGCTACAGCTCTGATTGGACCCCTAGCCTGGGAACCTCCATATGCCGCGGGAACGGCCCAAGAAATGGCAAAAAGACAAAAAAAAAAAAAAAAAAAAAAAAGTTCAACTTTTCTAACAGATCTTGCTTTTTTCCTCTGGGTAACTCTACTGCCCCCTAGCTGGAGTAATGAGAGGAAATTTTCCAGTACAGAACAAAATCTAGATAAATGAAATCTATTCTTCTATTCTAAATAAACCAAGCTGTCCTTCTCCAAGGGCCTCTGCTGCCTGATATGCCCACCGTCTACTAGCCAAGGAGCAAAGAGCAGTACTATTAACAGTAGATCTAGGGGATAGGGAGATTTATGAAAAGAATTATTTAAAGGTGGTTTATGAGCATTTCTTTTTACTCCACTATTACCTGCACTTCAGTGGATAATAAATAGGAAAAGGAATGTGCATTTGGAAGGTGAGTTTAAAGGTTCATAATTAAAGGGTTACATAGTTTTCCCCCCCAGAACTTCACCCCAAGGTCATTAAATAAAGAAGGAAAACCTTTCCTTTGTTTGTTGTGGTTTTTTTATTTAGATCATTACTTACTGGACCTGCAAATTCTCACTTTTGATTAAAATGTCATAGAATCTCTATCTAATAACTAAAGAAACAGATTGTAAAGATGATGAATATGACAAAAAATTGACAGTAATGGTCATTGAGGACCAGACTTACGTACCTACTGAGGTAATGAATAATGCTGTGTTAATCTTCTTGCTCTGTAGTTCTTGGTTGAACCAACAGTCTCTCCTAGGTTTGATGATTGATTATGCCTGGAGCTACTATAGTTTTTTGAAGAATTGCTTTTTCTTCTACATTCGATATTTTTTTTAATTTAGGCTGCTGGCTGGCCTCTTTTTTCTTATAAGAGCTCTTCTTGCAAGATGAGTATTGAACAGGTTATTACGAGCTTTCTTTTTATGACAAGCATCTAGGCTTCTATAGAATTGGTCTCCTTTTTGAAATGTACCTTCCATTCTTTGCATGTTTTGCTTGTATATTTTGACCTTCTCTGCCTCTGATAGCTTCTGTTCTTTCTTGTTTGGCTCACAGTCTATTTGACTTGGCTCCTCTTGTAGAGGTTCCTCTTTCTGATGATGGAGTTCCTTGAGAAGCTCTACTCTCTGCTCTAAGATTTGACATTCATTCTCCAGCAAAGCTGCAATCAAATGCAATGAATATGTGTCTTGTTTCAGTTTCCTCACTTGTTCTTCCAGCTCATGCTTAGCTGACGTCTCACTATCTGGTTGAGTTTGGGACTTGGCTCCATCATTTTCAAGAGTTTTTATGTCTTTCTGAGATTTCTGATAGGATTTGATTAGTTCACTAAGTTCTGTATGTTGCATGCTCCAGTGGTCTGCTTCCTGCAATAACTGCTCCATGCTGTTCTTCAGTTTGATATTTTCTTCTTGAACGTGAGGGAGCTCGTACCTTGCTTTTTCCTTACTTAGGTGAGTTTCACAAAGGCCTCTTTTTTCCTCTGAACAATTTACCAAATCCTTTGCAAAACCTTGCACTGTGTCCTTGGAGTTCTGCTTTTCTGACATCATCTCCCGTTTCTTTGCATTTTCTTTCTCTAGGTCCAAACTACCAAGCAGTTTTTTCAACAGTGTTTCATTTATTTTACCAAGTCCTCTGATTTTTTCTTTAAGTTCTGATACATCCTCAGAGATACTGGTTTCCTCCCAAGATTCTTTTGTTTCTTTGACCTTCTCTTCATAACTTGTCATGTTTTGAACAATATCTTTAATTTCTTTTAAGAGATCATCAAATTTCCTTGCAATTCGTTGTTCAGTTGCTTCATGGTTACTATTTGGGGGGGAAGGTAGAGGACTGCAGGAGACAGGGGGAAGTGATCCAATTTCAAATAAGGCAATGACAACCTTTGGGTCCAAAGACTCTGCTTTGAGATTGGGAGGCTTAAGTGTTTGGGAGGGAGTGGGCACTTCCATCTCAGCTGAGGTAGTTGGGCTGATGACTAGGGCACAAGCAAAGCAGAAAACCTTAGAGATTCCAGAAAGGGAAGGTGGTGGTCCTCTGTGCAAATGGGTAGAAAAAAGTGGAACCAAGCAGACATCAGAGATCACAGTTCAGGTCTGAAACCAGGAAGATGATGTTTAGGTGGAAGGTTACATCTCAGAAAACCTAGGGGGAAGGAGGGAGGGAAAGGAGACCAGGAGCTAGGGCTCCATCTCTCTTCCTCCAGGCTTCTGGGGTTTATTTCTCGACCCCTGGCAACCAGGTCTTTATTCTGTCACTGCACCATTGTGGCCTGTCCCCAGATTCTGTTTCCTTTGGGTCACAATAAAAGCCTTTTAAACGCTCACCTGGTGATTCAAAGTCAACCTAGAGGTACTCTCCACTCCAGAAAGATCTCTGCATCAGTCTTTCCCTCCCTTTTCTAGGTTTCTGTTCATCTCATTCAATGACTTTCTTTTTCATCCTATTCAGTGACTTTCCCCTCATCCTCATCACCCACAATCCATTCTCAACTATGGGATATTTTTCTACCGCCTAAGTGCATGACTAAGAGAAGTCTTTCCTTCTTTCATCCACCTGGAACCCTCTCTCCCCCTTTTCTTTTGCCTTTTTAGGACTGAACCCACAGCATATGGAGGTTGCCAGGCTAGGGGTTGAATTGGAGCTACAGCTACACCACAGCCACAGCAATTCGGGATCTGCGACCTTCACCACAGCTCGTGGCAATGCCGGATCCTGAAGCCACTGAGTGAGGCCAGGGATTGAGCCTGAGTCATCATGGATACTAGTCAGGTTTGTTACCATTGAGCCACGCTGGGAACTCCCTGGAACCCTTCTTGCTCCCGTTTTAGAACTGCTCCTGCAAAAGAAAGTCATTCTTATTAAATAGACCCCAAAAGTGCTGCAACCTTTCTGTGATTTTAGGGAAATAATGTCAGGAATCAGTCTTGAAAAATATTCTGCTGCAATGAGAAGAGACTATCTAAATGGTTTCTTAACAACACAATTACAAACTGAGACTTTTCTTGGCCTAGGAAGTTTGCTCCGAAATTATTTGATTATATCAGGGGATATAACTTTCATTACTTTTCATAAGAACTTGTTTAAAGTAGCCTAGTTTGGGAATTCTCCTGTGGTGCAGCAGGTTAAGGATCTGGCATTGTCACTGCAGTGGCTTGGATTGCTGCCATGACACAGGTCCCATCCCTGGCTTGGGAACTACCACATGCCAAGAACGTAGCCATAAATAAGTAAATAAATGTTTAAAACAAAATAAAATGGCATGATTCACCTAAAGTATTTGAGACAGGTAAATCCTGTAGAGGTTTATAGAGAAGTAACTGAAGAATATCAAAACTAGTGCACTCTTTTCTCTTTGTCTTTAGGAATCAGGACCTTGAGAATATTAAGTTCAATCAAAGGGAACATTCCTTAAGTGAGACTTTGTCTTGGCCTTCAAAATCTTGCTAGCAAGGCACTTCATTAACTAAAAGTTTACAGAGTTCCCTTTGTGGCTCAGTGGTTAACGAACCTGATTAGGATTCATAAAGATGTGTGCTCAATCCCTGGCCTCACTTAGTGGGTTAAGGATCTGGTGTTACTGAGAGCGGTGGTGTAGGTGGCAAGATGAAGCTCAGATCCTGCATTGCTGTGGCTGTGGTGTAGGCCAGCAGCTGTAGCTCCAATTTGACCCCTAGCCTGTGAACTTCCATGTGCTGGGGGTGCAGCCTTAAAAAAAAAAAAAAGTTCATATATATATATATATATATATATATATATATGAACAAGAAGTTTGCTTCCAATCTTAAGGGGAAATTCATTATCTAGCAGGATTGGGGTTTTTTTTTCCCCTTAGAGAAATTTATGGTTTTTTTTTTTTCTTTCACAGCTCCCAGCCAACTCATTTTGACTTTGGTTTCCTTGAGTGTCATCTTGCAGCCATCTGGGCTCAGAGCCAAGGCCTTGTGACCATCCACAGATGCAACAATGTTGGTCTTTTTTTTCACTTGAGGAAGAAACACTTTTCTAACCCACACAATGATACCATAGAGGCTAGCGTTTGCCCTTATGCTTTAAATCCATTTCAAATTGGTCAGCATTTTAATATTTTCCCTTTGACTCAAGCTATTATTTAAGATAGTTTTTAACTCTCCAAGACAAAGAAATGTTTTTATTCCTGATTTGGTAATTAAAATTAATTTTTAGTTTAAATGTCTTATAATCAGAAAATATATTTCTTTCTTTCTTTTTTTTTTTTTTTTTTTTTTTTTTGCTTTTTAGGGCTGCACCTGTGGTATATGGAGTTTCCCAGGCTAGGAGTCAAATCAGAGCTACAGCTGCTGGCCTACACCAAGCCACAGCAATGCAGGATCTGAGCTTCGCTTGCGACCTACACCACAGCTCATGGCAACGACAGATCCTTAATCTACTGAGCGAGGCCAGGGATGGAACCTGCCACCACTTGGTTAGTCAGATTCATTTCCACTGTGCCACAATGGCAACTCCTATTTCTACTTTTGGAATTGATATTTTCTCTTTGGCCTAATAGATTATCAGTGTTCATGTGTATTTTGTGGATACTTGAAAGAAACTTCATTCTCTATCTCCTTGTGCTTGTAGTTTTTGGATGCTTTTGGACATAAATCTGATAATACACTTGTCTTTGATTTTTCTGGAAACTGGTTTGAAGGGACCCTGTCAAGATACCAAGAGAATTCTCTTTTTATCAAAGGGAGATTTAAATATATCCTTCCTCCTTAAAAATATAATGCATTTCAAATAACATTTTGGTGGATTTTACTCAAATTTGCGTTTACCGTAGATGCTGAAAGATAATCAGAGTGGGCTTCTTTATTGACTCATACTCCCGGTAGATAACTGTGGATGTTAAACACATTTGGATTGTCTTACTGTTGCTAACTACTAAGTGACATATAGCTTCGTGACTTTTTAAAAATATGCAAAAAGGAGAAAAAGCTATTAGAAAACTTGCATAGAATTTTCTCTCTTTTTAAAACCAGTTTTCCTTAACAGAAACATAAATCATGGAGTTCCCTTTGTGGTGCAGAGGAAATGCATTCCACTAGTCTCCTGAAGGATTCCAGTTGATCCCTGGCCTTGCTCAGTGGGTCAGGGATCTGGCTTTGTTGTAAGCTGTGGTATAGGTTGCAGACACAGCTTGGATCCTGAATTGCTGTGGCTGTGACACAGGCCAGCAGCTGTAGTTCAATTCCACCCCTAGCCTGGAAACGTCCATGTGTTGCAGGTACAGCCCTAAAAAGCAAAATACACACACACACACACACACACACACACACACACATATATATATAAACAAAAATACATATGTGTATAAATCATATCAAAGTATACATGATGTCAACATGTCTTATTTCTAGTGGTGTTAACCTTGGTCCCTTCATTAAGTAATATCTGCTGGGTTAAACTATGATAAAGTTACTGTCTTTGCCTTTGTAATTGACAAACATCCTGGAGAGGATGTTTTGAGTTTCTCCTCAAACTTTTGCCTATACAGTATATTTTTGTGTATGGAAGTGAATCTTGCCTGGAACAATTATTACAGTGATGATCTAATGGTAGTATTCTATTTGTCATTCCTTTTATATTTATTGATTGGAATTATTTTGTAAAGAAGGACTATCTCTTTTCATGTATTTACTTGTCTATCTTTTTATTTTATTTTATTTTATTTCGTTTTATCTTTTTAGGGCCACACCTGTGGCATATGGATTTTCCCAGTCTAGGGGTCTAATTGGAGCTGTGGCCAATGGCCACAGCCACAGCAACGCCAGATCCGAGCCTACACCACAGCTCATAGCAACACCGGATGCTTAACCCACTTAACGAGGCCAGGGATTGAACCTGCAACCACATGGTTCCTAGTCGGATTCATTTCTGCTGCGCCATGACAGGAACTCCTATTTATCCTTTTTATTCATTCATTCAATCACTTATGTGCTTATATAACTATGAACTCATGGATATTTATTTTGTTTGTGGGGGTTATAATTGAATATTGTCATTTTCTTAATCAAATATGTGTGAATAATTTTAATGTGAAAATTCTGGTATAATGAAATATATTTTTATTTTGTGTTGTTGTTCTACTTGTTCTACTTGTTAGTGTGTTTGTTTTTTCAAACCAAAGCATAATAGCTCAGTAACGATGGCTATTCAAGGGTTAGACTTTATATTTATAAGGCATTCTACGCAGGGTGTGATTTTTTTTTTTTTCTTTTTAAGACCACACTTGTGGTATATGGAAGTTTCCTGGCTAGGGGTCCAATTGGAGCTGTAGCCGCCAGCCTATGCCACAGACACAGTGACACCAGATCCAAGCCACATCTGTGACCTACACCACAGCTCATGGCAATGTCAGATCCTTAACCCACTAAAGGACGCCAAGGATCGAACCTGCGTCCTCCTGGATTCTAGTCTGGTTTGTTGCTGCTGAGCCACAGCAGAACTCCCACAGGTTGTGATTTTAAGCATAAAGACCTGTATGATTGTTTTTACAGGTATTGGTGAAAATGTGTTTAGCCATTTTAGAGGACAAATCGAAAATGTGAGATTTTATTCAAAGAAGCCAAATATAGATGTATCTGAATGGATCTATTAAACCCTTTTCCTCAATCTAGCCTCTTCTCTTTGACCACCAGATGGTGCTGTGGGCCTTTAAAATTACTATTACCACCACACCCACCCATCCTGTCTTTTTTTTTAGTTTGGAACTCTAGAATGAGTGGAACCATGGGGATTTTCTTATTCACAGTCTTATTTTTGAAGAGTTTGAAAGTGGAAATTCTAAGTGACTTGCTCAGAGTTAGCTAGTTGTGATGAGAACTGGAACTAGAGTCCAACCCTCCTGCCATAACCTGTTAAACTTGCATGGGAAGCAGGGTGGGCTGTGGAAGAATGTTTAAATGTCTGCTAAGTATTATATAGGAAAAGGGTTATGTGAAAGAAGAGGTTTTCAAAGCTGCTGAGACTGGCTTGTTTTACAAGAACACTGGCAAACAGACCTATATAATACAAATGACTTTTTTTTTTTTTTTTTTTTGGGTCCTTTTAGGGCCGCACCCTGGCATATTGAAGTTCCCAGGCTAGAGGTCAAATCAGAGCTAAAGCTGCCAGCCTAGGCCACAGCCACAACAACACCAATCCGAGTGGTGTCTGCAATCTACACCACGGCTCGTGGCAATGTCGGATCCTTAATCCACTGATCGAGGCCAGGAATCAAACCCACGTCCTCATGGATACTAGTTGGGTTCAATACCACTGAGCCATGATAGGAACTCCGCAAATGGCATTTTGACTGAAGAAAATGTGACCCAGGGACACGAAAGAATCTTTGTCAGCATTTCCCTTAGAGGCAGTATTTCAGTATTGGCTAATTCAATGTTGGCAGTGACTTTATAGAACAAAACTGCTGCAAATAACGGGAGTGGCTGTATACAGGGAAAATTTTAATTTAAAAAAAGTGCAAAACTTCATTCAGTAAACTATGAAGTGTTGTTGAAAGAAATTAAAGATCTAAATAAGAGGTAAAAGTATCTCATGTTCATGGATTTGAAGACTTGATAGCAAACTGATTGAAGACTCAATACAATTTTATCAAAATCCCAGCTACTTCTTTTGCAGAAACTGACAAGCTGGTCTTAAAATTCATATAAAAATTCAAGGGAGCCAGAATAAATAACCAAAACATTCCTGAAAAAGAAAAACAAAGTAGGAAAACTCACATGACCTGATATCAAGACTTACCCTGCAAGAGTTCTTGTCGTGGCTCAGCGGTAATGAAGCCGACTAGTATCCATGAGGACATAGGTTCAATCCCTGGCCTCGATCAGCAGGTTCAGTATCCAGCATTGCAGCTTTGTGTAGGTCACAGATGCATCTCAGATCTGGCGTTGCTGTGGCTGTGGTGTAGGCCAGCCGCTGCATCTCTGATTTGACCCCTGGCCTGGGAACTTTCATATGCTGCAAGCTCTAAAAAGACCAAAAAAAAAAAAAAAAAAAGACCTATTCTGCAGCATGCAGAAGTTCTTGGGCCTGGGATGGAAACCTGCACCACAGCAGCAACCAGAGCCTCAGCAGCGACATCACCAGGTCCTTAACCTACTATGGCACCAGGAAACTCCAGTAGTAGTTGTTTTAATCAAGGGTTATGGGAGTTCCCTGGTGGCCTAGCAGTTAAAGATCTGGCAGGTTCTTTAACTGCTGTGGTGCGGGTTCTTTCCCTGGCCTGAGAACTTCCGAATGTCTTAGAAATCCACCCCATCTGCACCACCAAAAAGGATTATCAATGTATGCTAAAACCAGTGGGTGAAAATTTGATGAGAAACAAGATATTTACATAATCTCAAAGCAGCTTTCATACTCTAGTTTCTCTTCAGATTGTATAAATCTTTCACCTTTTTTTCAAAGCATCTTTCCAAAGATACTTATTAATAGCAAAAGGAAAGAATAATAATTTTATAATAAAGAAATCAGGCAGTCACCACCTTAACTATGGGATTGAAATTAACATCACCAGTTATGGGGCAGATAAAATTTTCTGGGAGTTTCCTCATGGCTCAGCAGGTTTAAGAATTACCCTAAGTGGAGTTCCCGTCGTGGCTCAGTGGTTAACAAATCCAACTAGGACCTAGGAGGTTGAGGGTTCTATCCCTGCCCTTGCTTAGTGGGTTAAGGATCTGGTGTTGCGGTGAGCTGTGGTATAGGTCGCAGACACGGCTCGGACCTGGCATTGCCATGGCTGTGGCATAGGCCGGTGGCTACAGCTCCGATTCGACCCCTAGCCTGGGAACCTCCATATGCCGCGGGAGCAGCCCAAGAAAGGGCAAAAAGACAAAAAAAAAAAAAAAAAAAAAAAAGTATTACCCTAAGATATAGGAGTCAAGATAGGGTGGTATTGGTGAATGGATAGGCACATAGATAGCTGGGACAAAACAGAAAGCTCTGAAATAGATCCTGAGCTTTACAGTCAACTGATTTTCATCAAAGAGAAAAGCCCCCCCCCAAAAAAAATGGATTTCTTTTGCGGCACAGCAGGTTAAGGATCCAGTGTTGTCACTATAGCAGTTTGAGCTGCTGCTGTGGTATGGGTTCGATCCCTTGCCCATGAACTTCCACATGCTATGAGGGTGGCCAAAAAAAAAAAAAAGATGCTTGGTATTGTTTGTCATTATGGAAGGCAAATTGCAAAACAGATGAATGAGATGCCATGACATACCATTTGAATATTAAAAAAACAAAATGAAACAACTCTGACAATACCAAAAATAAGAAGTACCCTATCTTTCATTGCTAGTTTGAAGGCAAAAATAGTACAGGAGCTTTAGAAGACAATTTCCTGGCTTCTTATAACGTTAAATATGGACTTACCATATGACCTAGCAATCATGCTCCTAGGTATTTAACGAACTGAATTAAAAACTTAGGCTTAGACAAAAAGCTGCATGTGGGGTTCCTGTCATGGCGCAGCGGAAACGAATCCGACTAGGAACCATGAGGTTGTGGGTTTAATCCCTGGCCTCGCTCAGTGGGTTAGGGATCTGGCGTTGCTGTGAGCCGTGGTATAGGTCACCGACACGGCTCAGATCCTGAGTTGCTGTCGCTGTGGCATAGGCCTGCAGCTGTAGCTCTAATTGGACCCCTAGCCTGGGAACCTCCATATGCAGCAGGTGCAGCCCTAAAAAGCAAAAAAAAAAAAAAAAAATTAAAAAAAAGCTCCATGTGAATATTTATAGCAGCTTTATTCATAATCACCAAAAATTGGCCAGAAATGTATAATCTGAATATAACCACAAGAAAACATCAGAAGAACAAAAATCGAGGGACTTTCTATGAAATGGACTATATTCTTCAAAAAAAAACCCTCAAGGTCATGAAAGCAAAGACTGGACCTGTTTAAAAGGAATTAAATGGCATGCAACTAAATGCAACGTGATTCTGGGCTGAATCCTGAACTGGAAAAAATTACCATTAAAAGACAGTAAATTATATTTGAATATAGTATCTGGGTTGGAACCCAGGGATCCGTACTTTTTTTTTTTTTTTTTTTAGGGCAGCAGGTGTGGCGTTTGGAGGTTGCCAGGCTAGGGGTGGAATCAGAGGTACAGCTGTCAGCCTACACCACAGCCACAGCAACTTGGGATCCGAGCCACGTATGAGAACTACACGGCAGCTCACAGCAATGCTGGATACTTAACCTATTGAGCGAGGCCAGGGATCGAACCCACATCTTCATGGATACTAGTCAGATTCCTTTCTGCCTCATCACAATGGGAATGTCCTTATTTATATATTTTAAAATTAAAATTGTATATATGGTTAAGGTGTACATCGTGATGATTTGATATACATATATAGTAAAATAATTACTACAATCAAGCTAATTAACATATTTCCTTACATAGTTAGCATTTTGCCCAATGAGCGCACCCAGTATTTATTCTCTTAGCGTATTTTCAGGTTCAATACAGTATTAGTAAGTATATATTAGTAAGTACGGTCAACACACTTGTACATTAGATCTCGAGTCTTACTTGCCCGAGTTTTTCAGTTAGAGCTCACTGCTTGCCCAATCAGAACAAGCAGTTTCCAACTCCTGCATATGGTGTTTGAGGATCCCTAGGATGTTCTGAAGACAGATTGTCAAGATGATATGCTGTAAACCTAACACTGGCATGCTTTTATGGTAATTAATAAGACTAATGATTATATAACCGCATTAAAAGAATTGCAGAGGACCTGGAGGATGTAAATAATTAATCTTCCTTCACTGTGATGTTTCTTGGTCATCAATTCTGCCTCGTTTCTTAATATTTAAAGACAAGCTTCTGTCTCTAAAGCAAAACGGGCAAACAATGAAATCGATCCAAGAATCAAGCTAAGTGGAACTCCAGCAGCTTGACTCTAGATGTCAGATTTCAGCTGTCTTGCTTATGAGGATTAGCATCCCCTTCTTCCTTTCTTGCTCATCTTCCTCTGCACCTAGGATGCCAGGCCTTTTCACCTCCTGAGAGACCAGGCTCTTTACCAGCTACACGGCACTATTTACATCTCTACAAAATGAAAAAAGAACACGGCATCCTCACCCCACCTCTCTTGTCTTTCCAAGCAAAGGGCTGAACACTATTCCCATTTCCTCACTCCTACTCATGCTTCAAACCATTGGAGTCTGCCTTCTGGCTCCAGTACTTTAAGAAGTTCCTCAAAGACCTCCTTGTTGAGAAATCCAAAGGACAGGTTTACAGCTTTATCGTCTAGTCCTCTCAGCAGCATTTTACATTCTTGGCCATTCCAGACCTCCAGACCCAGAACAGGCTTTGACGTTACACAGCCCGAGTTTGAGTTCAAATCCCAACTCAGCCACGTACCAACCCTGCAACGTTGGTCAATTACCTAGTCTCACGGAGCCTCAGCTGTTACATGGGGATTGCGATTATATGTACCCATGACACAGGATATTGTCAGCGTGGAGCACAGCATCTGGCACTCAATAAGCATTCCATGAATTGGGACTTTCTTTTCCCCTTGTTTTTCTTCCCTGGTGCTCATTTCCCAGTTGTTCTGATTGACTTGTGTCACTCATTCAGTCATTTCTATAAGCATGGCTTTCTAGATTCCTAGGAATGTGCCTTTGCTTTTCAAAGTCCCTTTTGAATTTCTCATTCCCCAGTTTTTCCATTTCAGTTTTTTGGTCAGCCTCTCATTAGCCTTGACTGGTATAACCACCTCAGGCAGCTGTAATGATAAACAGTTGCTGCTGTTAGCCTCAGGGATAGGGTATCTTCATACTGTGAGCTCTTAAGTTAAATAGAGACAAGTCTTGAAAATGGAGGTTTTCAGGCAGCTGCCAGATAAGTCAAAGAGTGACAGTTTGCTGGGGTAGGGCTTTTTTTGAAGCTCCAAACCTATACTATCCCACATGGTGGTTGCTAGATTTCTGGTTTTCATAGTTGCTAAAGTTGTGAGGCTACAGCAGAGCTTGGGAGAGAATGGAGTTATGCAAATTAAAGTACCACAGAGCTCACTGTTCTTACTGAGATTCAATTATCTTTTTTTATTATTATTACTATTGTCCATATTTTATTCAGATTTCCTCAGGTGTTTGTTGGGTTTTTGTTTTTGTTTTTTGTCTTTTGAGGGCTACACCCCCAGCATATGGAGGTTTCCAGGCTAGGGGTCTAATCAGCGCTGTGACCACACACCACAGTTCACCACAACACCGGATCCTTAACCCACTGAGTGAAGCCAGGGATCGAACCCACGTCCTCATGGTTACTAGTCAGATTCGTTTCTGGTGAGCCACTACGGGAACTCTGAAATAACACTGATTCTTAACTCAAAGGATTTTTATGAGGATCAAGTGAGAAAATCCTAGTAAAGGATTCATTACATTGCCTGACATGTAGTAAGGACTCAACATATGATAGTAATGTTATTAAAGTTCCAACTCTTTTTTTTTTTTTTTTTTTTTTTTTTTTTTTTTTTGGCCAAGCTGCAGCATGTGGAAGTGATAGGGATGGAGTAGACACAGGTAGTTTTAGAAGTCCCAATAAAGGATCACAGATAACGAGAGAAACTTAGGGGATATTGGGAGATCACTATAAGCAAATAAATTGCTCAGAAAAGCCATCAGAACAAGGCAGGCTTGCTTGACTAGTGGAAGTACGAGAATTGCCTTAGGTCTTTGGGTATGGGATGGGATGAGGCCTGCATTCAGATTCAGACCAAGGGCAAGAGTTTGAGGACCACCCTTTGCTGATTTGAATACACACCTTACCAGATACTAAGGAGGAGCTTATACGCCCAGAAGGGAAGAGGCAGGCTTTTCCAACCCCCACGCCCCTTAGAGGATAAAACTGTACCCACCAGATCCTCAGGGCAGAGCTTCTGTGCCTGCCCACTTGCATCTCTCACAAGCGTCCTATCTTAATCTATTTCTTGCCTATCACTTTGTCTCTCACTGAATTCCCTCTGCGTGGAGACATGAAGAACCTGAACCTCCGTGAGTCCAGACACAGGGTGAGTGATTCTAATTTAAAACCATGGGTGTAAATCCCAATCTGGCAGTACTAACGCCCTGAACCCATGTGGGTTCAAGTCCCAATCTGTGTTCTGGCTAGATTCAGGCCGTTAGTGCTGTCAGTTTCAGAAGTTCCCTGGCCAGGGATCAAACCCATGCCACAGCAGCGACCTAAGCCATTTCAGTGACAACACAGGATCCTTAACCCATTGCACCACAAGGGAACTCAAAAAATTCTAACTCTTTAACATGACTTATAATTTACAAATAGCATCTGGGGGAGTTCCTGTCCTGGTGCAATGGTTAATGAATCTGACTAGGAACCATGAGGTTGTGGGTTCGATCTCTGCCCTTGCTCAGTGGGTTAACGATCCAGCGTTGCTGTGAGCTGTGGTGTAGGTTGCACACGCGGCTTGGATCCTGCGTTGCTGTGGCTCTGGCGTAGGCCGGTGGCTACAGCTCCGATTCAACCCCTAGCCTGGGAACCTCCATATGCCGTGGGAGCGGCCCAAGAAATGGCAAAAAGACAAAAAAAAAAAAAGGCAAAAAGACAAAAAACAAAAACAAAACAAATAGCATCTGGTGAGGGGTTAGGTTCCTTCACCTTTCACCCCCCCCCCGCCCCCACTTACCGTATAGGAGCCATTAGAAATTTCATTTTCTCTCCCTTTTTTTTTTTTTTTTTTTTTTTTTTTTTGTCTTTTTGCTATTTCTTTGGGCTTCTCCCGCAGCATATGGAGGTTCCCAGGCTAGGGGTGGAATCAGAGCCGCAGCCACTGGCCTACACCAGAGCCACAGCAATGTGGGATCCAAGCCGCGTCTGCAACCTACACCACAGCTCACGGCAATGCCGGATTGTTAACCCACTGAGCAAGGGCAGGGACCGAACCCGAAACCTCATGGTTCCTAGTCAGATTCGTTAACCACTGCGCCGTGACGGGAACTCCTCATTTTCTCTTAAATGTGTGAACACAGAACGTTCTTTCTCAGTTCTCACCTCTTGGTTCTTAGCCTTCAGACATGTAGTTCTCTTTGTCTGAAACACCAGCTGTTTTGTTGCAGGACTTACATACAGGGAGACAGGACACTGAGGCCTTTTTGCCAGGAAGTAGTGTTTATTCATGCTGGCACTGGCTCAGCAGATTCATATCCAAAGGCTGAGCCTCAGGGGCTGCTATGGGGTGCTGTCTTACACCCTCTGTTATTTTGTTGTTGTTGTTGTTGTCTTTTACACTTTGGTCCCTTTGTCCCCCTTATAAGGTAGCATACATTCTGAAATTTCTGAGTGGACAGATCTGCCCATAGATTCAGGTTATGTTACATTGTTACAGAGCTGCCCCTGTGCCTGCAGGTGCTGATGCTACATGTTGCCTTCCCTTTGTTCTGCGAGGGCCCTTCCCTTCCCCACTACAGTTTTTCCAGCACTCCAAACCTTCGCTGGCCCAGCATCTCTGCTTGGCTCTTCCCTCTGCCTGGGAGGATCTTTCCCAGACCTTCATATAGCTCACTCTTTCTCCACTCATGTCTCTGCCCAAATGGCATCTCCTTATGCAGCCTTCCCTGATCACCATATGTAAAGTGGTGCTCCCATGACTACCCTTTACCTATCTATTTATTCTGTTAGAGTGTGAGTTCTACAAAGATAAGATTTTTGTCTTGTTCTTTGTTGTATTTCTAATATTTATAAAATCCTTGACTCATGAAAGACACTTAATAACCATTTTGGGGATAAATGAATATGTGTGAAATCAATCTTGGTGAGTTTTCCTGGTAAGATACACTGATGAAGCTCTACAAAGATGCAAATAAGAATTAAATAGCAGTTCAGATACTTGCGGTGACCTCCTGGGGTCAGCTATGGGACTGTTGACAGGCACATGATCACTTTTAACAGATCCATACCATTAAGACAAGAATAAAGAGATTCCAGGTGGATACAATATCAATAAAATAGAGGCTTGGACTTCCCTGGTGGCTCAGTGGGTTAAGGATTCGGCATTGTCACTGCTGTGGCTTGAGCCACTGCTGTGGCACAGGTTTAATCTTTGGCTTGGGAACATCCATAGGCTGTAGGTGTGGCCAACAAACAAACAAACACAACCAAGCGTTCACGAGTTTCAAAGGGTAAGCCAAAAGACTGATCTTTTTTTTTTTTTTTGTCTTTTTGCTATTTCTTGGACCACTCTGGTGACATATGGAGGTTCACAGGCTAGGGATTGAATCAGAGCTGTAGCCACCGATCTACGCCAGAGCCACAGCAATGCGGGATCCGAGCTGAGTCTGCACCCCACACCACAGCTCATGGCAACGCCGGATCCTTAATGCACTGAGCAAGGGCAGGGATCGAACCCACAACCTCATGGTTCCTAGTCAGATTCGTTAACCACTGAGCCACAGCGGGAACTCCCCAAGACTGATCGTAGATTTGTAAATCTCTTTGAAAGTTTCTATCGTTATGGTCTTCCAGGGATTGGTTGGACATTTGCTGACTTTGGAAAAAGTGTTATCCTACGATACACTTGTAATAATATCTGTCTTGGGTGAGCAGTTTGCCTCTTCTCACTAGAGCTCATTGTGCAGTACTAGCCACCAGCCAGCTGTCATGACCTTTCTTATCATGAAGGGAAATCTGGGTTTCATAAGGTCTTTGTTTTCTGTACTTCCTCCCCTACTTCTTGAATTTTCCGCTTATGGAATTTTACTTACTCTCTAGCTGATGTTTCTGCTCTCTCTCTTCATATTCTTATTCTTCCTGGAACAGCTTCTTTGGAAGAATGCTGCTTTTCTGCCCAGGAGTTTATTAAGACTATCAGATTTCTGATGCAGAGTTTCGTATGCATTTTCCAGTAGAGCTTTGGCTTAAATAAGGGAGCAAGACTCATGTTCTAACTTCTCTGTTTTCCAGCCCTTGCTGAGCTAACAATTCGGCATATAGTTTAGATTGGAAATGGCCTTTATCTTTTTCGATGGTTGTAACAAAGGTTCCTTTTGTGAGCCATCTATCGTCTGTTTTTTAAATTCTCAGTCTGGTCACTTGCCAGCTATTTCTACTGCACAACACCATTACTCAAAACCTGACTTTCATTTTGTTTGTGAGCAAGAGCACTTGCTATGTCTTTTGGAAATTTCTGATGATATTTGATTAGATCACTGAGCTCCTTTCAGTTTTTTGCTGCCAGTTATAAGTGTCCAAGTCTCTTGAGTCCTGTATATTCTTTTTTTAACCCTTGGGAGTGCAGATTCTGCCCCTCTACTAAAACTAACCTCCTTAGGAGTTCCCGTCGTGGCGCAGTGGTTAACGAATCCGACTAGGAACCATGAGGTTGCAGGTTCAGTCCCTGCCCTTGCTCAGTGGGTTAATGATCTGGCATTGATGTGAGCTGTGGTGTAGGTTGCAGACGCAGCTCGGATCCCACATTGCTGTGGCTCTGGCGTAGGCTGGCAGAGACCCCTAGCCTAGGAACCACCATATGCTGCGGGAGCGGGCCCAAGAAATGACAAAAAGACAGAAAAATAAATAAATAAATAAAACTAACCTCACTGAAAGCTTTTCTCAACTCTGCAAGTTTGCAAAGTCCTTATAAAAATGAGTAGTGTTTCCCCTGCATTCTTGCATTCTTGTATTTTATCTGGTTCTTTACCTTCCTGTTTCCTGGGGCCTAAAATAACAAGTGGATTTACCACTGACATTTGATTTGTTCCTTCAAGCCCTTTGACTGCATCTTTAAGATGATTTCCTCTAAGAGACTCTTATTCTTCTTTGTATCTTGGGTTCCCCAAAAAGTCTTAGGTTCAATCTGTTGATAATCTGATAACTCTAAGAATTTTTTTTTTCCCCAAGAGGCTTTAAAATTTCTGCACAGTGTGCTGCCAGTCATTTTATATCTTTTTCTCTTTATAGACAGAAGCATTCCCTTGGGAAAATGCCAAAGTAATGACTTCTTAGGAAGACACTTATACCTACAGCTTCCCAAGGCACTTATTGAAAATCAGGCTATGGATACAGCAGTGGGGGAGTTGATGTGGCAGAAAAGAGAGAAGGCTAAGCCTAGCAAGCTCCAGATAGGAGCCTGGGCCCAGAAAAGGCAGTGGGTGCAACATCTGATTAAGCCGATTCCTGGTAGAGCCACTTGAGAAGAAAAGCCCAGGAAGAGCTGGAACTCAGGATCCATTGATCCCCCAGGATTTCCTGCTGTACAGCCTCTTGATCTGGCACGCAGATCTTAATTCCAGAATCAGTCAGGGTTGGCTCATCTCCAGATTTTATTTATTTATTTATTTTTGTCTTTTTGTCTTTTCTAGGGCCTCTCCCGCCGGCATATGGAGGTTCCCATGCTAGGGGTCTAATTGGAGCTGTAGCCGCAGGCCTACGCCAGAGCCACAGCAACGTGGAATCGGAGAATCCGAGGCGTGTCTGCAACCTACACCACAGCTCACTGGCAACGCCGGATCATTAACCCACTGAGCAAGGGCAGGGATCGAACCCGCAACCTCATGGTTCCTAGTCAGATTTGTTAACCACTGCGCCACGACGGGAACTCCCCATCTCCAGATTTTATTCCAGCCCTGCTACAGTGGGACCCTCTCCTCAACAGTAAGGTAGCCCAGTGATACCTGTGTTGGAATTAGGAACAGACCCTCCTTCCAGAATGCCACCCTGCCATCTACCTCAAGATGGTGTTAATGAATGCACTAATCTACAATGAGTATGATATGACTGCCCACTGAAGTCATGCCACCCACAGCCGACAAAATCAGACACACGGGCCTGTCCTTCAGGGCTCTGCAGTGGGACCTTCTTTTCTAGATCCCCCTCAGGGTTTGTTGACTCCTTAAACTAGAATGACTCTAAAATTAGGCGTTTTGGAGTTCCCATGGGGCACAGTGTAAATGAATCCGACTAAACCATGAGGTTGAGGGTTTGATCCCTGGCCTTGCTCAGTGGGTTAAAGATCTAGCGTTGCCATGAGCTGTGGTGTAGGTCGCAGACATGGCTCAGATCTGGCGTTGCTGTGGCTCTGGCGCAGGCTGGCAGCTACAGCTCCGACTGGACCCCTAGCCTGGGAACTTCCATATGCCTCGGGTGTGGCCCTAAAAAGACAAAAGACAAAAAAAAAAAAAAAAAAAAAGAAAAGAAAAGAAAAAAACTAAAATAATTCAAGGATGGTTTAACATTAGAAAATCTATCTGTGTAATTCACCCTACTAGCAGATTTAAGGAGAAGGCCACGTGGTCCTTTCAACTGATGCAGAAAACACACTGGTTAAAAGTCAACTCTCATTCATAACAGATTAGAAACAGGAGAAAACTTTCTTGATAAATGGACTCTACCTAAGACACCTGACACTCATTCATATTGTACTGAAAATCTGCATAATTAAAAGCTAGAAGTGGCCCTGACTTTGATATGAAAGAAACACCAAGAAAGTGTCAGGCTGCTTGTCCAGGTCTAGGTAGTATGACAGAATTCATTCCTCCCAAGGAAGCGATTTCTCATGTCACCCCAGAAGAGCAGTGAACCTTTTTTCCATGTTTCTCACTGTTCTTTCAGTCTGGTCACTAACACATAACCACAGGACAGCTGATGATCATCAAATGTAAAAGCAGCCTTCGTGATCATCTAGTTCAATTCACTTATCTTACAGTGACATCTTAGAAACCCAGAGTAAAATGCACCAAGTAAAGTGTCAGCGATTGCCTGGCTCAGCTAACACGCACACGGGCCATCCCCCCGCCAATGCAGTGGTCATCTCTTATTTATTTATTTATTTTAGTCTTCTGTCTTTTTAGGGCTGCACCTCATGGATAGTAGTCAGATTCGTTTCCGCCTCACCACAATGGGAACTCCTAGAATCTTTTTTTTTTTTTTAAATATACTATTGAAACCACACAACTCAGATGGGACTTGAACCCATATGTTGGGAACTTTAACTCAGCCAAGACTCAGATTGGGACTCAAACCCTCTGTTCTGGGGATTTTTTTGGTTGCTGCATGCAGTGGCTTGATATGGAATCTCAGTTCCCAGACCAGGGATTGAACCCAGGCCACAGAACAAGGCAACTCCCAAACCCACTTTTAATTAAAATGTTTTTTAATTAAAATCACACACCTGGTCTCAGGACTTTGAAGTTCAGGGTCTTTATGTCTCAGTGTAGAAGGAATTCAGTGAAAGGCAAAGTGATAGGTAAGAGGTAGATTTGGAGTTCCCCCTGTAGTGCAGCAGGTTAAGGATCTAGTGTTGCTACAGCTGTGTGGTAGGTCAGCAGCTGAGGTTCGAATTCGATCTCTGGCTTGGAAACTTCCATATGCCTATGGTGCAGCCAAAAAAGAAAAAAAAGAAAAGAAATATATTTATTGAAAGAAATAGACAAAGTATGGCCATCTCAGCAGGCCAGAGGCCCAGAAATACCCAGTGGTAAGTTTTGATGGGTGGGGTAATTTCATAGGCTAATGAGTGGGAGGAGTATTCCAACTATTTCAGGGAAGAGGTGGGGGTTTCCAGGAATTGGGCCACCTCCCGCTTTTTGGCCTTTTATGGTTGGCCTCAAAACTGTCATGGCACCTGTGGGCTTGTCATTTAGCATGCTGATGTATTACAAAATTCGTATAATGAGGCTTAAGGTCCAGTGGAAGTCAGTTCTTCCACCAACTTGGACCTATTTGGTTCTAACCAGTTTTTGTCATGTCCTCAATGGCTGTGTCATTCTTTAAGGGTTGTGCCCGGCCCCCTCCCCCCATTTCACTTTTGGACTGGGTTTGCTTATATTTTATTTAGGACTTTTCCATTTATGTCTATATACAATGCTTTAAACACAAAAAAAGAACTTATTAGCTTATTTAACTGAACATTCTAGTGGAAATACCTCCTATGTTTATAAGTAAGGGTGACTTTTCAATTTCTCTTTTTGTGCTGACCTTGTCTGTTTTTGGTGTCATGTTTAAACAAGTCTTGTAAAATGAGTTGTGTAACTTTCCTTCTTTTCTGTTCTCCGAAATAGTTTGTATAAGATGAAAATTAACTGTCCTTTGAAGTTTTGTTAAACAAACTCTAAAAATACCAGAGTGAACTTCCACTTGGGCAGAGTGGTGTCTGGATATCCTGGACACACTTAGCAGTAAAACAATTATGCCTCCTGGGATAAATGTTTGTAAAGTTATGTAACTGTATTGCTGAGGTGGCAAAAAAAAATCAATGTGGCATACATCGGCTGGCGGCCTCAGCTCTGGACCCCTAGCCTGGGAACCTCCATATGCCATGAGCACGGCCCTAGAAAGACAAAAAACAAAAGACAAAAAAAAAAAAAAAAAAGAAAAGAAAGAAAGAAAGAAAAAAGAAAAGCAGGAAGGCCAACAAAGTTATAGTTTCTATAAAGCTAGGTCTGCAAAATGCTAAACCCTTTGTACAAGGGTAAAGGGGAATACGTGCAAATCACACAAGAGGCCAGTAAGGAAACTTGTTTATTTTGAATGTGTTGATGAGTGGAGAAAGGGGGAAATGACTTCCTTGAGAATTTTTTTTTTTCTAGTCAATTTTTTTTTGTTTTGTTTTTGTTTTCTGGGTTTTTTGTTTTGTTTTTGTTTTTTGTCTTTTGTCTTTTTTAGGGTCGCACCCGCGGCATATGGAGGTTCCCAGGCTAGGGGTCGAATCGGAACTGTAGCTGCCAGCCTACACCACAGCCACAGCAACTCGGGATCTGAGCCACATCTGCACCCTACACCACAGTTCACGACAATGCTGGATCCTTAACCCACAGAGCAAGGCCAGAGATCGAACCCACAACCTTATGGTTCCTAGTTGGATTTGTTAACCACTGAGCCATGACAGGAGCTCCTCCTTGAGAATTTATAACCAATTTTTATTTAGGCACAAGGCTGCTTGGAGTAAAGACTGTATTTTCTAGTCTTCTTTGCAACTAGATATGGTCTTATAACTGTAGGTTCTGACCAATGGAATGTAAGTGGAAATGATGGCTGTGTTTCATTCAGGATGTTTCCACGTATGTTCATAAATGAGATTGATTTTTAACTTTCTTTTCTTGTGCTGACCTTGTCTGGTTTGAGAGTTCTCAAAAAGGGAGAAAGGTATTGTGTTAGACCACTAGCAGTCTCTGCTGTCCTGGTGAATGAGACAAAGAAACACAATTTTCATATAAGCAGGAAGGATTCTTCTGCTTTTAGGAAGATCTCAACCCTGGGATCCACTATAATAGCTGCCTTGAAAAAGAATAGCTGCTATAGTTACTGATGGAATGGGAAGGGAGATGAAGTGAATTATTTTCGTCTTCATTCCAAAGTAATCTGGAGCATTTTGTGGGCTAGAACTGGGGTTTGGGGTTGAGTTACTTAGAAAGGAGAAAATAATGTGTGTTTGTGTATGTGTTTATGAGGGAGATCCAGTACAATTTAAATATTTCTTGAATGATGTCTTTTCCTGGAAGTGCTTGTCAGAGCTCTTATTTCAAATACTGAGTACAACCCAAATCCAGTCTTCTACCTTTCTCAGTTCCTCTTATCTGTCCTAACCTGCCTTTACGTCCTTCAAAGGAGTTTCATAATAACTGCAAATCAATGCCTTGGCCTTGAGCAAGCCAGGCCTCCCCTGTTCAAACTTGTAGAGCCCTGGGTTCAAGGCCACAGTGCTGGTCAGAGAGAGATAGGAGCTGGTCAAGGAGTTCCTTTATCTGGGATGAACTACCAACATAAGGACTCTATTCCAGTCCTAGCAAAAAGTAAAAGATAAAATACAGGTAACCTCACCTTCCAGCCCAACTGCATTCCACTGCTCCGGGTGTATGTCTTATTTTCCTATCACTAGGTTGAAATCTGTAAACCACTACTGGTTTGTCTGTGTTCTGTAGAAGCAGTCCTCAAATATTTTTGCTAGCATACTCCAGATAAAAGGTTTTTTTGAAGTATGTACCCCTTTAGAGTTCCTATTGTGGCACAGCGGAAAGGAATCCTACTAGGAACCATGATGTTTCAGGTTTGATTCCTGGCCTCGCTCTGTGGATTAAGGATCTGGTGTTGCTGTGAGCTGTGGAGTAGGTTGAAGATGCGGCTTGGATCAGAGTTGCTGTGACTGTGGCGTAGGCCTGCAGCTGTTGCTCTGATTGGACCCCTAACCTGGGAACCACCATATGCCACAGGTGCAGCCCTAAAAAAGGAGAAAAAAAAGCATGTACTCCCTCACAGTGTTCTATTTTGATAACTAAAATTTCTCATCAAATTTCATTTAAGTACATAAGATATTATTATTGCATGTTAAAGTTTTGGCATAGATTTTTTATCATTCTTTTAAATTTAACTAATAGAATCTAAGTATTTAAAAAATTTTATTATAGTTGATTTACAATATTCTGTCAATCTTTGCTGTACAGCAAAGTGAGCCAGTTATACATATATATATATATATATATTCTTTTTCTCACATTATCCTCTATCATGTTCATAAGTGATTAGCTATAGTTCCCTGTGCTATATAGCAGTATCTCATTGCTTATCCACTCCAGATGCTATAGTTTGCATATACTAATCCCAAACTCCCTGTTCATCCTGCTCCCTCCCCTTCCCCATTGGCAACCACAAGTCTGCTCTCAATGTCCATGAATTTGTTTCTTTTCTGTAACAGAATCTAAGTATTATAGTGATTTCGATATGTTAATGATACCACCATTCGTTTAAAAGATACATAAACAAGCTTCTCTTTAACAATGGGAAATTTTATATCACTTTTTTTTTGAGGGGCCACACCCATAGCATATGGAAGTTCCCGGGACAGGGGTTGAATCTGAGCCTCAGCCTTGACCTATGCCACACTTGCAGCAACAAGGGATCCTTAACCCACTGTGCTGGGCCAGCAATTAAACCCGTGCCTTCTCCGTGACTCAATATCACTCCTTTTATTGCAATATAGTTGATTTACAACGTTGTGGGGGTTTATGTTTTTGTTTTTGTTTTTTCTTTTCTACTGCTGCACCTGCAGCATGTAGAAATTCCCAGGTCTGGGGTCCAATTAGAGCTGCAGGTGTGGCCAAAGATACAGCCACAGCAATGCTGGATCTGAGCCACATCCACGGCTTGCAGCAATGCTGGATCCTTAAGTCACTGAGCAAGGACAGGGGTCAAACCCATATCCTCACAGAGACAACATTGGGACCTTAACCCACTGCACCAAAACAGGAACTCCTACCTGTTGTATTAATTTCTGGTTTATATCACTGCTTATCCTTGAATTGATATTTCCAAGCCACCCTGCCTCCAAGTTTTATCTTAATATATGTATGCTTTAAAGGTTTTTTTTTGTTTGTTTGTTTGTTTTTGTCTTTTTAGAGCCTCACCTGTGGCATATGGAGGTTCCCAGGCTAGGGGTCAAATTGGAGCTACAGCTATTAGCCACAGCCACAGCTACAGCAAAGCCAGATCTGAGCAGAATCTTTGACCTACACCACAGCTCATGGCAATGCTGGATCCTTAACCCACTGAACCAGGCTGGGGATCAAACCTGCAACCTCATGGATACTAGTCAGATGCGTTTCTGCTGAGCCACAACGGGTACTCCTGCTTGAAATTTTTTTTTTTTTCAATTCTTATGTCTTTGCAATAAAAATGTTTATATAAGTTGAAATTTTCATTTTAATTTCTTGTGACTATAAGCCTCCAAGTCTTATAAGTTAACAATTATTAATGACACAAAATTGGAATGTTAGGAGTTCCTGTCATGGCTCGGTGATTAATGAATCCAACTAGGAAACATGAGGGTGCCGATTTGATCCCTGGCCTCATTCAGTGGGTTAAGGATCTGGCATTGCCGTGAGCTGTGGTATAGGTCGCAGACGAGACTCAGATCCTGCGTTGCTGTGGCTCTGGTATAGGCTGGTGGCTACAGCTCCGATTAGACTCCTAGCCTGGGAACCTCCATATGCTACGGGTGTAGCCCTACAAAAAAAGAAAAATGAAATATTATACTTATTGAAAATACTTTAAAAGTTATTTGATACAGATTTTTTTTTTTAACCTTATAGTATAAATGACTGTGTCAGGGTGGCTCACATGAATCACTCTTCAACTTTAGAGTCAATGTCCTTTTTTATCCCACAGCAGATCTCCGGGGCGTCAGGGCATTGGTAAAACATCATTTCCTAAAAAAGTGCTCCTCTCTGGGCTCAGGGGTTTTCTCCTCAGTTGCTGAAATCTGTTCTTTAGATTTTGAGGCTGGCACTTTTTGTTTTGACCAGAAGGTGTCAGGCAAGACAACTCTGGCAAGACTGTCACTTGTTAAGGGGGAGGTAGGAAAGAATTCCATGAAGCTAGGACACAGGACAGATAGAAAGTAGGGATCTGGAAATAGACTCTAAACTATCTATACCTTGGGTACACCTTAAATAGCGGCTCCAGATTGAAAACTATGGCTTACAAGAACAGTTCCCAAACTCAGGACTGTTTCACACTCTTAAAAATTGTGGAGGACACCAAATAGTATGTTTATTTGGGTTATAGCTATTTGCTGTTTGACTAGTTAAAACAGAAGACTTTTCAGTATTTATATGATTAATTTTTAAAAATAATAAACCCATTGGAAACAAAATTTTTAATAAAGTAACTATATTGTATAAAACAACTACTGTTTTACATTTTAGAAGACCTTTTTAATGTTTGCTTAATAGAAAGGACAGCTAGATTCTCATATGTGCATCTTCTTTTTTTTTCCCCCATTACCACAAATTATGCAGTTGAGTTTCCTACATTTGGGAAATCACAAGGGTCAGAACATCCAGAGAGCACTGAATAAGCCTCGCCCTGGGAAAACCACCTTTGTGATCATGGTATTGCTCCTGCCAGGTAAGTATTCACATCTGCTTCTGCTTTCAATATGTTGTGACATACTGTTTTGGCTGAAGGATATGAAGAAAATTTGAACTCAGATACTCATTTGGGGAATTCCCGTTGTGACTCAGCAGGTTACAAACCCAGCTAGTATCCATGAGGATGCAGGTTCAATCCCGGGCCAAGCTCAGTGGTGGACTGCGGTGTAGGCTGGCAGCTGCAGCTTTGATTCAGCCTCTAGCCTGGGAACGTCCATATGCCACAGGTTCGGCCCTAAAAAGCAAAAAAAGAAAGGTACATACTTGGAAAAGGGAGACCCTTCTAGCAGTCATAAAGGAGTCTCAGGGATGGCTAGGTGCCACATTTTAACTATCACTGACCGAGAAAAATATCTGTACTTGTGTCACAGAAAATATACCTTATATCTTATTTATGAGCATAAATTTTTGTAGTAGCATTGTTTTTACTAACCAAAAACTTGAAGTAAAACAATACCCAATAAGAGGAGAATAGGTTAAAAAATGTATATGGTTTATATTCATACAATGAAATGTGTATTAGTGAAACTAAATAAAAACAGCTAGATGTATTAAGATGGATGTATCTCCCAAAATAGAAATGACTAAGAGAAGTCTAAAATAATACATATAGGATGATGCTGTTTGTATATGGTTAAAAACAGGCAAAACTAAATTCGTTAAAGTTGCACGCAATGGTGGTAAAACTATGAAATGAGGGAAGGAATGTCAATATTTCCTGGGTGGAGAAAGGACGATGTAATTGGAGGTGGGCACAGGGAACTTTTATAGGACAAAGTTTTATTTCATCTGGATGGAGGTTATGTGAGTGACAGCTTTTTAATTACACTTTAAACTGTACATATATGTTTACATACTCATTATAGCTATTTTTAACTTTACAATTAAAAATAAAAAATACATCATTTGCAATAACAATAAAGAACATACTCGGAGTTCCCATCGTGGCGCAGTGGTTAACGAATCCGACTAGGAACCATGAGGTTGCGTGTTCGGTCCCTGCCCTTGCTCAGTGGGTTAACGATCTGGGCGTTGCCGTGAGCTGTGGTGTAGGTTGCAGATGCGGCTCGGATCCCGCCTTGCTGTGGCTCTGGCGTAGGCCGGTGGCTACGGCTCCGATTGGACCCCTAGCCTGGGAACCTCCATGTGCCGCGGGTGCGACCCAAGAAATAGCAAAAAGACAAAAAAAAAAAAAAAAAAAAGAACATACTCAAGAATATATTTAACAAAAACCTGTGTGGAGAGAGTGATATACCTTTTTTTTTTGTTTTGTTTTTTTCTAGGGCGGCTTCCCACGGCATATGGAGGTTCCCAGGCTAGGGGTCTAATCAGAGCTGTAGCCATCGGCCTACACCACAGCCACAGCAATGCGGGATCCGAGCCACATCTGTGACCTACACCACAGCTCACGGCAACACCAGATCCTTAACCCATTGAGCAAGGCCAGGGATCGAACCTGAAACCTCATGGTTCCTAGTCGGATTCATTAACCACTGCGCCAAGATGGGAACTCCAAGAGAATGATATACTTTTAATGAACGTTGATAAAAAGATTCAAACAAATGGAGAATTATATTCTGTGTCCTTGGATAGAAAGTGATTCCTGTAAAAATGTCAACTTTTGCAATCTGAAAATTCAGTGAAATTCCAATAAAAATTCCAATAGGCTTTTCATCAGACTTTACAAGGTGATTCTCAAATTTATGTGAAAGAGCAAAGGGCCAAGAACATTTAAGCTACTCCTGAAGAAGGTGCCAAACATCAAGACTCATTCGGAGTATAGAATTTAAAAGAGAATATATAGGAGTTCCCACTGTGGCACGGTGGGTTAAGGGTTTGGCATTGCCACAGCTGTGGTGTAGGTCACAGCTGTGGCTCAGATTTGATCCCTGGCCCAGGAACTTCCATACGCTGTGGGTGTGGCCAAAAAATAAAAAAAATAGGAGTATATAGTGCAGGGATAGACAATGAAATGAATGGAATGTAGTGAAGAGTCCAGGAAACAGATCCATACAAATATAAAAAATTTGACTCATGACTTAGAGAGTATTGCAGACAAATGGAAAAATAATAGACTATTTACAAAGAACAAAATATCTGAAGAAGAAATAAAGAAAACATTCCCATTCACAGTAGCATCAAAAACATTTAAAAATAATTAGTGGGGGTTCCCGTCCTGGCACAGTGGTTAACGAATCCGACTAGGAACCTTGAGGTTGCGGCTTTGATCCCTGCCCTTGCTCAGTGGGTTAATGATCCGGCGTTGCCACGAGCTGTGATGTGGGTCGCAGACGCGGCTCAGATCCTGCGTTGCTGTGGCCCTGGCATAGGCTGGTGGTTACAGCTCTGATTTGACCCCTAGCCTGGGAACCGCCCATATGCCGCGGGAGCGGCCCAAGAAAGGGCAAAAAGACAAATAAATAAATAAATAAAAAATAAAAATAAAAATAATTAGTAATAAACTTAACCAAGGAGGTGAAGGATCTGCACACTGAAAACTGCAAGACTTTGATGAAAGAAACTAAAGAAAACATAAATAAATAGAAAGATATCTCATATTTATTTATTGGAAGAATTAATATCATTAAAATGTCCATAATACTCCCAAACTATCTATAGATTTGATGCAACCTCTTTCAAAATTCCAGTGATATTTTTCACAGAGATAGAACAGTCTGAAATGTTTTATGGACCCCTAACAGACCTTGAATAACCAAAGCAATTTTGAGAACAATGCTGGAAGCATCACACTTCCTGATTTCAAACTGTATTACAAAACTTTAGTAATCAAAACAGTATTGTATTGGGGGAGGAGAGAGGGAGTGAGATGGACTGGGAATTTGGGGTTAGCAGATGGCAAACTATGACATGTAGAATGGATGAGCAGGGAGTTCCCATTGTGGCACAGCAGAAACAAAACTGACTAGGAACCATGAGGTTGCAGGTTCGATCCCTGGCCTTGCTCAGTGGGTTAAGGATCCAGCGTTGCTATGGCTGTGGTGTAGTCCAGCAGCTGTAGCTCCAATTAGAACCCTAGCCTGGGAACCTCCATATGCCGTGGGTGTGGCCCTAAAAAGACAAAAAGAGAAAAAAAGAAGAAGAAAGAATGGATAAGCAATGAAGTCCAACTGTATAGCACAAGGAACTATATCCAGTCTCTTGGAATAGACCATGATGGAAGATAATATGAGAAAAGGAGTATATATATAACTGGGTCACTTTGCTGTACAACAGAAATTAACACAACATTGCAAATCAATTATACTTAAAAAAAATATGGTATTGGCACAGAGATCAATAGAACAGAATAGAGAGCCCAGAAATAAACCCATACATTTATGGGCAACTAATAATTGACAGGGGAGCCAAGAATACTCCACAGGGAGAGGATAGTCTCTTCAATGAATGAGAAACCTGGATAATCATATGCAGAAGAGTAAGATTGGGCTTTTATCATATACCACTCAAAAAATAACTCATAGTGGAGTTCCTTGTGGCATAGCAGGCTAAGGGATCTGGCATTGTCACTGTAGCAGCTTGTGTCACTGCTGTGGCACAGGTTCAATCCCTTGCCCAGGAACTTTCATATACCGTGGGTACAGCCTCCCCTCCCCCAAATCACCTCACATCTAATAGTTAGAATGACTTTTATCAAAAAGACAGAGATAACAAGCATTGGTGAGAATCTGGAGGGAACTGTTGTGCACTCTTGGCGGGAATGTAAATTGGTACAACTGCTATGGTAAACAGTTTGGAGGTTCTCCCCCAAAAAATTAAAAACGGAACTACCATATGATCTAGCAGTTCTACTTCTGGGCGTATAACCAAAGGAAGTGAAATCAGGATGTCGAAGAGATATCCATACTCCCACATTCATTGCAGCATTTATTCTCAATAGCCAAGACATGGAAACAATCTAAATATCTATCTACAGATGAATAGATAAAAAAGATATGGAATATATATATGCAATGGAATGTTATTCCACCATGAAAACAAAGGAAGTCCTTCATTTGCAACGCTGGTGGACCTTGAAGTCCTTATGGTAAGTGAAATATCAGACAGAGAAAGACAAATACTGTGTGATCTCACTTATATATATGGAAGCTAAAAACTGAATTCATAGAAACAGAGTAGAATGGTAGTTGCCAGGGCCTGGAAAGGGGTGGGAGAAATGGGTAGTTATTGATCAAAGGGTGCTAACTTCCAGTTATAAAATGAATAAGTTCTGGGGATATAATATACAGCATGGTGAATGAACAGTACGATATTATATACTTGAAAGATGCTTAAGAGAGTAGGTCTTGGAGTTCCCGTGGTAGGAACTGGTGGCATCTCTGACACAGGTTCAATCCCTGGCCTGGCACGGTGGGTTAAGAATCCAGCATTACTGTAGCTGCAGCTTAGATATGATCCCTGTCCTGGAAACTCCATAAGCTGTGGGGTAGCCAAAAAAGAAAAAAGGAAAAAAAAAAAAAAAAAAAAAAAAGAGAGAGAGTAGGTCTTAAGTATTCTCACCATACATACTCAAAAGGTTAATTATGTGAGGTGATGGGGGCATTAACCAACCTTATTGTGGTGATCATTTCACAGTGTATATACATGTATCAAATTAAAGGTACATACCTTAAACTTACACAATGTTATATGTTATTATATCAATAAAACTGAAAAAAAAAGAAATAAGGTATTTAATAAAGAGCATGGGGACAATTCATTGACCACATTGGAAGAAAATTAGATCCCTATCTGGAACTATACAAAAAAATAAATTATAGAAGATAAAGACATAAAGCAACATTATAAACTTTAAAAATATGTACAAGAAAAATATCTTTATTCTCATACAAGAGAATACATTTATAACCTCATGTAAGGAAGGATTTCTTTTCGTCTTTTTTTTTTTTTTCAGAGCTGCACCCGCAGCATATGGAGTTTCCCAGGCTAGGTTTCCAGGATTTCTTAAATGAGACAAAAAGATTAGTAAATTCAATGACATTAAAATAAAGCATTTCTAGGAGTTCCCTGGTGGCTTAGTGGTTAAAAGACCTGGCATTGTCGCTCTTCTGGCTCAAGTCACTGCTGTTGCACGGGATTGACCCCTGGCCTAGAAATTTCTGCATGTAATGGGAGTGGCCAAAAAATTTAAAAAATAAAATAAAATAAAGAATTTCTGGGGAGTTCCCGTCATGGCACAGTGGTTAATGAATCCACCTAGGACCATGAAGTTTCGGGTTTGATCCCTGGCCTTTCTTAGTGCGTTAAGGATCCGGTGTTGCCGTGATATAGGTCGCAGACATGGCTTGGATCCTCAGTTGCTGTGGTTCTGACATAGGCGGGTGGCTACATCTGCGATTAGACCCCCAGCCTGAGAACCTCCATATGCCCCAGGTTTGGCCCGAGAAAAGACCAAAAAAAAAAAAAAAAAAAAAAAAAGAATTTCTGTTAATCAAGACCATAAAGTAACTATACCTATACATTAGGAGAAAACATGTAGCTGACAAAATGTTAGTAATGGTGCAGTAGTAGTAGTAATAATAATAGTAAAATTTTGGAATTCTCGTTATGGTGCAGCAGAAATAAATCCAATTAGGAACCGCGAGGTTGCGGGTTTGATCCCTGGCCTCGCTCAGTGGATTAAGGAGCCAGTGTTGCCATGAGCTGTGGTGTAGGTCGCAGACGCTGCTTAGATCTGGCATTGCTATGGCTCTGGCGGAGGTTAGCCCCTAGCCTGGGAACCTCCATATGCCATAGGTGTGGCACTAAAAACGCAAAAATAATAATAGTAAAATTTATATAAAAATTCTTATGTATTTGGCACTATTTTAACCATTTTACAACTTTTTCGAAACTTACTATATTTTTAATTTTTGCAATGTGATGGATGTAAAGTGACATCTTGTGATTTTAATTTGCATCTTTTTTTTTTTTTTTTTTGCTTATTAGGGCCACACCTGTGGCATATGAAGGCTCCCAGATTAGGGGCTGAATCGGAGCTACAGCAGCCAGATTAAGCCACAGACACAGCAACACCAGACCCAAGCCCAGTCAGTGACCTACTCCACAGCTCACGGCAACACCCAATCCTCCACCCACTGATGAGGCCAGGGATTGAACCCACATCCTCATGTATACTAGGCAGATTTATTTCCGCTGCACTGCAGCGGAAACTCCTGTATCTTCCCTTTTTTTTTTTTTTTTTTTTTTTGTCTTTTAGTCTTTTTGTCTTTTCTAGGGCCACACCCGCAGCATGTAGAGGTTCCCAGGCTAGGGGTCTAATCGGAGCTGTAGCCACTTGCCTACACCAGAGCCACAGCAATGCGGGATCTGAGCTGCATCTGTGGCCTACACCAGAGCTCACGGCAACGCCAGATCCTTAACCCACTGAGCGAGGCCAGAGATCAAACCCTCAACCTCATGGTTCCTAGTTGGATTCGTTTCCACTGCACCACAACGGGAACTCCTGCATCTTCTGATTATTAAATAATTTGAGTATTTTATCTTATGTCTATACCATTCCTGTTTCCTTCTCAGTGAAATGTCTTTTTTTTGGCCCAATTATTATTTTCATGGCCATGTCTGCAGCATATGGAAGTTCCCAGGCTAGGGGTCTAAACGGAGCTGCAGCCAAGGCCTACATGATATCTTGTGGCAACCCCGGTTCCTTAACCCACTGAAGGAGGCCAAGGATGGAACTCACATCTTCAGAGACAACATTGGGTCCTTAACCTTCCCTTAACAATGGGAACTCCTTGGCCCAATTTTAAAAAGGCATATTTTCTTGAAAGCTCTTTGTCTAAGCTGCGTATGTCTTTAATCACTCAGCGTGTTGCTGAGGACAGTACACTACAGTCATTACATGCACTCAAGCTAGACTGCTGGGGTTTAAATCCCAGTTTCCTCCACTTATTGTTTGCATGCCAGAGTTGGGCAAGTTGCTTAACTTCTCTCACCTTCCGTTTCTTCACCTACAAAAAAAAAAGATATAATAATAACATCTGGAGTTCCTGTAGTGGCTCAGTGGTTAACGAACCTGACTGGCATCCATGAGGATGCAGAATCAATCCCTGGCCTCACTCAGTGGGTTAAGGATCCGGCATGGCCGTGAGCTGTGGTGTAGGTCACAGACGTGGCTCAGATGAGCCACAGCCCAGACTGTGGCTGTAGCGAGGGCTGGCGGCTATAATTCTGATTGGACCCCTATCCTGGGAACCTCCATATGCTGTGGGTGCGGCCCTAAAAAGAGAGAAAGACAGTAATAATAATAATAACATCTAACCCTAAGTAGTTCATAAGTTCTAGAGATACCAGACTCTTTATCCACTCTAGTGGGAATAAAAGTTGGTACAACCACTATGAGAAAAATTTGCCATCACCTAATAAAATGCAAACTCTGCCACCCAGTAATTCTACAGTCCTTTGCACCAAGAGAAAAGGACAAGAATGTTCTGTCATGGTCTGCAACTTTACCCTACAAGGATTTCGAATTCCTTGGGCTTTTGAGCTGTCCTCTCTCAAATCAGTGGTTGTGACTCCTACATCTCTGTTTTTTTTTTTTTTTTTTTTAAGTAATAAAGTCACATCTGCAAATGGCTAAAAATTCAACCCTGAAAAGTTTAGAAGTTCCCATCATGGCTCAATGGAAATGACTCTGACTAGCATCCATGAGGTCGCAGGTTTGATCCCTGGCCTCGCTTAGTGGGTTAAGGATCAGGCATTGCCGAGAGCTGAGGTGTAGGTGGCAGAGGTGGCTCAGATCCCGAGCTGCTGTGGCTGTGGTGTAGGGCAGTGGTTATAGCTCCGATTCGACCCCTAGTCTGGGAATTTCATATGCCTTGGTTGCGGCCCTAAAAAGAAAAAAAAAAAAAGTTTGATATTGAAAAGCTGCTTCCTCTACTCTACTCCTTCTCATCACAGGTCTTGCTCCTCAGAGACAACTAATTGAATCTCAATCTGTTTCTGTCTTTAGGTCTTTGGGTGGTTAAATTAACTTGTTTTATGGTTACCGGCAGAAATTGAGACTCCTGGGTCAGAGACAAAGGACTTTATTATTCACGGCACAGCAAGCTGCCTAAGTAGCAGATTCATGTGAGTTCTCCTTGTCCCCAAGTCCCTAGGATGGGACACTGGAGGGGTCTGTATGGATGTGGCACACATAATGGGTTTGCATCACAGCTGAGGAATGCTTAGCTTTGGGGAATTAACCTCTTTTTATAGCCAGCCTGTTCTTTGTTCTGGAAGGAAACATTATTTCACCCCTTCAAGGTTTCTGGCTGTAAGTGTAATCCTGACAAATGGCCCAAACAAAAAGCAATCTGGACCATGATGTTCCCTCATGGTTCAGTGGGTTAAGGATCCAGGGTTGTCACTGTCTTGGCTCTGGTTATGGCTGTGGTGTAAGTTTGATCCCTGGCCCAGGAACTTGCACATGCCACAGGTGCTGCCAAAAGATAAAGCAGTCAGGACCCTATGTCTTTGCTTGCATAGAATATGCAAGGATGCTCTGGGCTCAAGGTAGATTGCCTCTCCCAACATGTACATAGCAGCATTCTTCAGAATAGCAAAACTTGGAAGTGATCTAAATGTCTATGACCTATAGGACAGATAAATCAATTGCAAGGGAATGTTATACGGCAGTAAAAATAATGAACCATAACTACATGCACCAACACAGTTTAACTTCAAAAACATAATTTTGAGGAGTTCCTGTGGTGGCACAGTGGTTAACGAATCTGACTAGGAACCATGAGGTTGCGGGTTCGATCCCTGGCCTTGCTTGTGGGTTAAGGATCCAGGGTTGCCGTGAGCTGTGGTGTAGCTTGCAGATGCGGCTCGGATCCCGCGTTGCTGTGGCTCTGGCATAGGCTGGTGGCTCCAGTTCTGATTAGACCCCTAGCCCGGGAACCTCCATGTGCCACGGGAGCAGCTCAAAAAAAGGCAAAAAGACAAACAAAACAAAACAAAAGCAAAAAAAAACCCCATAATTTTGAGCCAAAGAAACTATAAAATTTATACAGTGAGATTTCATTTACAAAACATTCAATACCACACACATAGTTGGTAAAACACTATAGAAAAGCAAGGGAGGAGTTCCCATGTGGCACAGCAGAAGCGAATCCGACTGGTATCCATGAGGATGCGGGTTTAATCTCCGGCCTCGCTCACCGTGCTGGGGATCTGGCATTGCCTTGAGCTGTGGTGTAGGTCACAGACATGGCTCAGGTCTGGCATTGCTGTGGCTGTGGCTCTAATTCGACCCCTAGCCTGGGAACTTCCAGGTTCAGCCCTGAAAAGCAAAAAGAGAGAAAGGAAGGAAAGAAAGAAAAGAAAAAGAAAAAGAAAGAGAAAAAAGAAAGAAAGAAAGAAAGAAAGAAAGAAAGAAAGAAAGAAAGAAAGAAAGAGAAAAGGAAGGAAGGAAGGGAATAATTAGGATAAAACTGAGGATATGTGTCACCTTTGGAGGGGAACACAGGGCTTACCCAGATGTTTCCTTTATTTAAACTGCTACTGATATGCTTTAAGTAAATGACTGTTATACTTTAAACACAAGGAGACAGGTGTTTCCAAAGCATCAATTCCTGAGGACTGTTTGGGGGTGGGTGGGTTTTTACCTCAGCTCGTTTTCTTGGGTAAATCTTCTGGTATAGTCATTCTCTGGCTTTGGTCCTTGACACCCCTGAGGGATGGCTTTTACCCCTGGGACACATCACATGGCATACCAGGGCAGCACTAAACTCAGGCTCTATCCCTTTCTTTCCACTTGACAAAAACTTGGGAATGCAACTGAGGGACAGATGATCTAGAATGGCTCTAATTTTTATTTTATTTATTTATTTATTTAATAATTTTTTGTCTTTTTTGCTATTTCTTTTGGTCACTCCTGCGGCATATGGAGGTTCCCAGGCTAGGGGTCTAATCGGAGCTGTAGCCACCGGCCTATGCCAGAGCCACAGCAACGCGGGATCCGAGCTGCGTCTGCAACCTACACCACAGCTCATGGCAACGCCGGATCGTAAACCCACTGAGCAAGGGCAGGGACCGAACCCACAACCTCATAGTTCCTAGTCGGATTCGTTAACCACTGCGCCACGACGGGAACTCCAGAATGGCTCTAATTTTTAAAAGTAAAACATTATCAAATACTGCTTTGTTAACTATTAAATGATGAAACATTTGCCGTACACATCAGAACTGATTGTCTAGGAGTTCCCATTGTGGCGCAGCCATTAACGAACCTGACTAGCATCCATGAGGACTCCAGTTAGATCCCTGGCTTTGCTCAGTGGGTTAAGGACCTGGCGTAGTGTAGGTCACAGACTGGGCTCGAAGCCCTTGTTGCTGTGGCTGTGGTGTAGGCCGGTGGCTACAGCTCTGATTTGACCCCTAGCCTGGGAACCTCCATATGCCGTGAGTGCGACCCTAGAAAAGGTAAAAAGATTAAAAAAAAAAAAGGAACGATTGTCTATGTGGTCCCCAGGTGTAAGATCAGCCTCCTCTTAAAGACATTCCCAGACATTCAACCTTGGAATTTGGAAAATCTGACATTCTTTGAGCTTTTGTCATGTCCCTCTGAAACCAGCATTTGCCCCCCACCCTGCCTTTGTTTTATAAAGTCACACCTCCATGTGTCTAAAAATTCAACCCTGAAAGAAGTTTGATACCAAAAAGCAAGCTCTTCTACCCCATTCCTTCTCATCACTGGTCTTGCTCCTTGGAGACAGCTTCTTTCAAAATTTTTAAAATTGACACCAGGAACTATATACCTATTTAAGGTGTACAGTTTGATGCTTTGGTTCGTATGTACATTGTGAAATGATCACTGCAATCAATCCAATTAACATATCCATCAGTTTACATCGTTACCATTTTCTTTTTTTGTGGTGAGAACACTTAAGATCTACACTCAGTAAAATTCACATATACACTACTGTATTGTTAGTCACTAGGCTGTACATTAGAGCTCTAGAATTTATTCTTCTTGCATAACCGAAACTTTGTACCCTTTGACTAATATCTCCCCCAAATTCTCTATCCCCACCCCAACTCTCCAGCCCCCGGCAATCACCATTCCAGTGTCTACTTCTATAAGTTTGATTGTTCTAGATTTCACGTTTAAGTGAGATCATGCAGAATTTCTCATGTGCCTGCCTTATTTCATGTAGCTTAATTCCTATAGGTCCATCTCTGCTGTCATAAACGGCAGAATTTCCTTTTTTAAAGCTAAGATTCTATCGCACATGTATACCACCTTTTAAAAAAATCAATCCATTCATCAATGGGCATTTAGTTTCTTTCTATAGCTTAGCTATTGTGAATAATGCTGAAATAAACATAAGAGTGCGGATATCTGGGAGTTCCTGTCGTGGCGTCGCCAAAAAGAATCTGACTGAGGGAGTTCCCGCCATGGCTCAGTGGTTAGTGAATCTGACTAGGAACAATGAGGTTGTGGGTTTGATCCCTGGCCTTGCTCAGTGGGTTAAGGATCCGGCGTTGCCGCTAGCTGTGGTGTAGATCGCAGACGTGGCTTAGATCGGGCGTTGCTGTGGCTCTGGCGCAGGCTGGTGGCAACAACTCCGATTAGAGCCCTAGCTTGGGAACCTCCATATGCCTGGGGTGCGGCCCTAAAAAGACAAAAGACCAAGAAAAAAAAAGGAGTGCCGGTATCTCTTCCATATCCAGATTTCATTTCCTTTAAATATAAACCCAAAAGCAAGATTGCTGGATCTAAGTTAGTTCCTTTTAATTTTTTTTTTTCTTTTTAGGGCCGCACGTGTGGCATATGGAGGTTCCCAGGCCAAGGGTCAATTCAGAGCTATAGCTGCTGACCTACGCCACAGCCACAGCAACGAAGGATCCAAGCCACATCTGTGACCTACACCACAACTCATGGCAGCGCCTGATCCTTAACCCTCTGAGTGAGACCAGGGATTGAACTGGAAACATCATGGTTCCTAGTCAGATTCATTTCTGCTGAGTCATGACAAGAACTCCTCTTATTAATTTTTTGAAGAACCTCCACAGTGTTTTCCATAATTTCTGTACCAGTTTACATTCTCACCGCCAGTGCATGGGGGTTCCTCAGGAACAACTTCCTTGATCTCTGTTGTTTCTGGGTTTTTTGTTTTGTTTTAGTTTTTTGTTTGTTTATTGCTATTTTTAACTCTTTGGACGGTCACCTCCTAATCCCACATTAATCTCTCTCTATAGGTATTTTCGTGCTGTCATCTCTCTGGTTCTCTTTCTTCTGCATTCTTCTCCCACTTACACGCAGCCTTATGATTACATGGGGGCTGCCTGAATAATCCAGAATAATCTCCCCATCTGTAGGTCAGCTGATTAGCAAACTTAACTCTATCTGAAAATTTAAGTCCCCTTTGCCACATAACCTCATATTCACAGGTTCCTGGGATTAGGATGCGGAAATCTTTGAGGGGCCGTTATTCTGCTGACCTGAACTCCCGACTCAGTAAGACAAAGATATTAATGGTTCTATCCTCCCTTTAACTCCCTCACCTGAAAATTCCCATCCTCTGACTTCTCTCATCTACATGTTGGTATCATCAAACTTTATATCATTTACATACTGTTTTGTACCCATAATTAAATCATTTGTTCTATGTGGATGGATTCATTCTAAAAGGTGAAAAAATTAGTAACTTAATTTATTGTACTATATGATTCTAGGCTCAAAATAATGTCCCCTCAGAATTTTGAAGGTGTTGCTCCATTGTGTTGCTAACCTCCAGTGTTGCAAATGAGATGTCTGATGCTAATCTGATTTTATTTGGGGGAGTAGGGTTAGAGCGAATGCTGTTCCTAAGTATTCTATCCACAGGCAGTTGGGTGGGATGGTGATGGGGATAAACTCTCTGCTATTTAAGAATTTCTGGGGCAGCAGAAATGAATCCAACTAGGAACCATGAGATTGAGGGTTTGATCCCTGGCCTCATTCAGTAGGTTAAGGATTGGCGTTGCTGTGAGCTGTGGTGTAGGTCACAGACAAGGCTCGGATCTGGCATGGCCGTGGCTATGGCTGGAAGCTGTTGCTCCGATTAGACCTCTAGCCTGGGAACCTCCATATGCCCCAGGTGTGGCCCTAATAAGCAAAAAAAAAAAAAAAAAAAAAAAAAAAAAAGAATTTCTAGGAGTTCCCTGGTGGCCTAGTAGTTAAAGAACCCAGGATTGTTATTTCTGTGGCATGAGTTCAGTCCCTGGCCTGAGAACTTCTGTATGTTGCTGGTGTGGCCAAAAAAAAAAAAAAAAAGGGAATTTCCATTAATTTTGTTGTTTTTTTCATGGAGTTTCACCCTGGCCCTCTCTCATCTCTAGAGTGCCTCTCCAGGATTCTTTTTATTAGACTAGTGCCCTCCCTGGGAGCATCGTCCTGGCTTGTGGCTTATACTGTATGTAACAGCTTTCCCACCCAGGCTCATGCACCATCATTCCTCTTCCTGCTTTCTGTCTTTCACACATCCATCCATATCTCTCATCCACCCTTAATTGCTTTAATGTGGGCAACTTGTTCCTTTTATTCCTTCACTATCACTTTTTTTTTTTAATGGCTGCACCCAAGCCATGTGGAAGTTCCCAGGCCAGGGACTGAATCTGAGCTGGACCTGCGACCCACACCACAACTGCAGCAATGCCAGATCCTTTAACCCACTGCTCTGTGCCAGGGATTGAACTTGTGCCTCCAGAGTGACCTGAGATGCTGCAGTAGGACTTCTAACCCAATGCCCCACAGTGGGAACTCCCTCCTTTACTGTCATTTAAAGGAATAAATGTTAGACCCCTATCTTATAGCAGTAGCAAATATTAACTCAAAATCAATTAAAAACTTAAAGACATGACCTGAAATCATAAAAATCCTAGAAGAATGACCCAGAAGTCCCACTCTTTGGGATCTCTACAGACAAAACTTTCCTTGAAAAAGACACATGCACCCGAATGTTCACTGCAGCACTGTTCACAATAGCCAAGACATGGAAACAACCTAAATGTCCATTGACAGATGATTGGATTAGGAAGATGTGGTATATATACACAATGGAATACTACTCAGCCATAAAAAGAACAAAATAATGCCATTTGCAGCAACATGGATGGAACTAGAGACTCTCATACTAAGTGAAGTAAGTCAGAAAGAGAAAGACAAATACCATATGATATCACTTATATCTGGAATTATATATGGCACAAATGAACCTTTCCACAGAAAAGAAACTCATGGATATGGAGAACAGACTTATGGTTCCCAAGGGGGAGGGAGAGGGAGTGGAATGGACTGGGAATTCGGAGTTAGTAGATGCAAACTATTGCCTTTGGAATGGATAAGCAATGAGATCCTGCTGTATACCACTGGGAACTCTACCTAGTCACTTAATGGTGGAGCATGATAATGTGAGAAAAAAGAATGTATATATATATGTGTGACTTTGTTGTACAGTAGAAAATTGACAGAACACTGTAAACCAACTCTAATGGAAAAAAGTAAAAATCATTAAAAAAAAAAATAAAATGAAAGTCCTAGAAGAAAACATAGGGAAAAATCCCAAAGACTTCGTTCTTGGCAATGATTTCTTGGATACAACACTGGAAGCACAAGCAACAAAAACAAACAAACAAAAAAAGCAAGTGGGGCTATATCAGACTGAAAAACTCTACATAGCAAAGTAAACCATCAACAAAATGAAAAGGTAGCCTATGGAATGGGTAAAAATATTTGGAAAACATACATCTGAGGACATTTCTGTGTGGTGCAATGGTTTGAGGATCCAGCATTGCTGCAGCTGTGGTGCCAGTTGCAACTGCAGCAGGGGTTTGATCCCTGACCTGGGAACTTGCATATATGCCATGAGTGCAGCCCACCCCCACCCCTGAAAAACCCTGAAAACCCCACACATCTAATAAGGGATTAATATCTAAAATATACAAGGAACTCAAACTCAATATTCAAAAATTAAATAATCTGATTAAAAGTGAACAATGGATCTAAATAGAATATTTCCAAAGAAGGTATTCAGGTGGCTAATAGGTGCATGAAAAGCTTAATAATACTAATCATCTGGAAATGCAAATCAAAACGACAGTGAAATGTCTCATCACACTTGCTAGAATGGCTATTATCAAAGCATGAATGATAACAAGTACCAGCAAGGATGTGGAGAAAAGAGAACCTAGTGCACCGTTAGCAGGTTAATTTGTACAGTGGAAAACAGTATGACAGTTCCTAAATAAAAAATTAAAAATAGATCTACCATGTGATTTAGCAGTTCTGATCTCAGAGAGACAGCAGTGAGGGATGGTTTGGAGTGAGATCCTAATTTTCTGTTCAGGAATTGAACCTGGGCAGCCTGGGTAAAAACCAGGAGTCCTAGTCCCTGGAGTAGCTCGAGGCTAAAAGTAGAATTGCCCTGATTCTTGCCCCCTGTTGAAAGCAAGCATGTTTCAAGGAGGCAAAAACTGTAAAAACAGGTATAAAGTTTCTTGTTAGAGTCACAGGACAGCATGTGGGCGAGCACACAGAGGAGCAGTTTATTTAAGTCAGAAGCAAAGAAGTAACATACACCCTAAAGAGGGGTGCCGGTGTCCCCCTGAGTGAGGAACACACCAGAGAGGTGATTTAAATCACTTATATAGCATGGTTCTTCTGGGTCTTTGTTTAGCTTTAGCCAATTATCTTGTTTTAAGTCTTGTCTCACACCTAACTGGACACAGGATCCTCCCCAGTTTTTGTCTGCATCTTTTGGCAAAGATGGATTCCAGAGCAAAGGGTGCCAGGATGGTATCAGGACTTATTATGGCCTGGGACCCCCTGCCTTTCTGACCCCAGGAGTCTTACTGCGCATGTGTAATTGGGGAGGTCTCCTTGACCCTAGGAGTAATTGAAGTGGTCATCTTATCTTTCTAGTCCAGCAGAGCTCAGCTCCTGCAATTAACTTTTTCCTTGATGTGTCAGAGAAGCAAGGCCCAGTTCACTTGGCCTAACAAGTCCCAGCTGTTCTCAGCCCGGGGGCCCATCCACCTCCTACTCAAAATCACTAACTAGAGGAGATAACAGCACCTCCATATTCATCACAGCATTATTTAGAATAGTCAGGACATGGAAAAAAACCTAAGTGTCTAAATGGACAGATGAATAGATAAAGAAGCTATGCGACATATACTACAATATTATTTAGCCACAAAAAAAGGGAAATCGTGCCATTTGTGAGAACATAGGTGGAACTTGAGGGTGTTGTGCCAAGTGAAATAAATCTTGCAGAAAAAGACAAATTCTGTAGAATCACACTTACATGTGAGATCTAAGAAAACGAATTATTGAAAAAATAAATGTAGATACTGAGAAAGAGGGAAGATAAATGTAATCACTAAATCTTTCATTTTGAACCCCAAACCTCTTCCCCTTTGTTCTTAAATTATTTCACCAGAACAAAAGTGTAAGACTAGCCTGACTATATGAGCTGTCCTTTTCCCGAGGTGCCCTTGTAACCCCTACCCTGCTTTGGACATAGAGATGAAAACAGGTACTACATTGAGTCAATGGGACATGATGGCGTTCCCTTGCCTCACCTCCCATCATGTTAGAGCTGGTAGTTCTTGGCTGGGGTTCTTCCCTGAAATCCAGGGGCACTGGTATCAACTATGGTAAGACAGAAATGCAGGGGTTCATATCCTAACATTTTGATCCCATCTGTTTGTCCTGTTTGTCCCCAGGCACTCCCTGTGTAATTAACTTCTAGAGCTGGTTAGGTTAGGGTATTGTCTCTTCTTGGAGATTCTCAGGGAGCAGGGCTTGAGGGGAGATGAAGACAGATGTCACCTGTCCACCAGGGTCCAGGCTGATCGCCACCCCACATCCAGTTGCAGTGGATGTGGCATATATGAAGTCAGCATTTGACATTCTTAAAGACATAGAAGCCAAGAAGGCTTTACATCTACTGCCATTTCTTTCTTTCTTTCTTTTTTTTTTTTTTTGTCTTTTTGCCTTTTCTAGGACCGCTCCCACAGCACATGGAGGTTCCCAGGCTAGGGGTCTAATCGGAGTTGTAGCTGCCAGCCTATGCCAGAGCCACAGCAATGCAGGATCTGAGCCACGTCTTCGACCTACACCACCGCTCACGGCAACGCTGGATCCTTAACCCACCGAGAAAGGCCAGGGCTCAAACCCGAAACCTCACGGTTCCTAGTCGGATTCGTTAACCACTGAGCCACGACGGGAACTCCTGCCATTTCTTTCTCCAAGCCCTGAACCCCACCCTTATTCTTACTGTAGAAGCTAAAACATTATACTCTGTCTCCTATCTTTCCAAAAGCTTCTGTGCTCCAAAGGAATCTTAAAATAACCACAGCAGGAAATCTAGTACTTCTAAAAGAGAACGCTCCCCAAAGTTATCTCAAGTTGAGGATATGAAGTCATCACCATTAACCTTTCAAGGGCTAGAAGTTAAGTCTGGAGACTGGCTCTGTACATCACAGGCCTTTCACAAATTGGTATCTAAGGTTGCCCTTGGGGGAATCTTGAGTGGAGACTTTTCTCTGCTAAATGCAGGGTCCTCTGCTTTCCTTCCTCCTTGTCTCTACCCCTCCACCCTCAAGTCTACAATGTGGCCTCAATTCTGCATTTTCTACTAATAGGTCCTAAATCCCAGCAAAAAAAGTGTGGTGCTTGTTCCTTACCTCAGTTTTACTATGGCTCAAGTCACACATCCTCATTTCGAATTTCATACTTTGAGGGGCAGGTTGGACATGAATATGCCTAAGGATGTTGGATGTGTGTCACGTCCCTTTGAGGTAGAGTCCCTTCATCCAGAGAGGATGGGGAGAGAAGGTTCAGAAGCACTTTGTGACAGAAGATGGAGTGACTGGTTTTTCAAGAATTAAGTGCTGGCGGAGTTCTCGTCGTGGTGCAGTGGAAAGAAATCTGACTAGGAACCATGACGTTGTGGGTTCGATCCCTGGCCCTGCTCAGTGGGTTAAAGATCCAGCTTTGCTGTGAGCTGTGGTGTAGGTTGCAGATGTGGCTCGGATCCTGTGTTGGTGGCTGTGGTGTAGGCTGGCAGCTGTAGCTCCGATTAGACCCCTAGCCTGGGAACTTCCATATGCTGCGGGTGCGGCCATAAAAAAGAAAAAAGTCAAAGAAAAAAAAAAAAAGAATAAGTGCTGGGGTGAAAGAGGTTTCCCTGGCACTCTGTGTGTGTGTGTGTGTGTGTGTGTGTGTGTGTGTGTGTATGGCAGGAATAACTAATGGAAAAGAATGAGAAGCACTGGGCTTCAGGGGAAGCTGGCAACTTATGACTTGAATTAAAGGGAAGACAGGGCAGCAGGACACCGCCGCAGAGGGTGGGTGAGGTCACTGGGGTCGGCTTTGCCGGATTCATGCTGCTGTCCCATAGCCTCCTCCCAGAGGTGCAACTTGCCTTTTTAGGGTGCCCCTCAAGTCAGCAGCTCAGCAGCTCAGGTGGTGGACTGGGATTCGGCCTTAGTATCGCTGGCAGTTATTTTATTGCTGTGGCACTCTGCCTGGGGCCTGGTTACTGCAGTTATTATTTTGTTTATTTTTTAAAGGTTGTTATGAGGATTAAATAAGGTGTACATAAAACTGGGCATCGGGTAGAAGTGCAATAAATGATTCCTTTTCCCACCACCAAGGCTAGAGGGACCTGGTGATCACGAAGGGAGCGAAAGGTAGTAAGGATTTGAGAAACAATCCTATATCCACTCTTGGTAGATTTCCCTCACATTTCATTGTTTGTCTAACCGCCATTTAACATTTACCTCTATTTGCTTCTTCAGAAAATGTAGTCCAGTTATAGAATAGAAGCCCACTGCTTTTATTTATTTATTTTTGCTTTATTTTTGCTTTTTAGGGTCACATGTGCAGCATATGGAAGTTCTCAAGCTAAGAGTCGAATCGGAGCTGCAGCTGCTGGCCTACCCACAGCCAAAGCACTGCTGGATCCTTAGCCCACCTAGTGAGGCCAGGAATCTAAACTGCATCCTCATGGATACTAGTTGGGATCATTACCTGCTGAGCCACAATGGGAACTCCCCACTGCTTGTATTTTTTTTTTTTTTTTCTTTTTTTTTGAGGGTTGCACTCACAGCAACGCCAGATCCAAGCTCCATAGCTCACAGCAACGCCAGATCCTTAACCCACTGGGCGAGGCCAGGGATCCAACCTGAGTTCTCATGGATACTAGTCGGGTTGGTAACCGCTGAGCCACGACAGAAACTCCCCCACTGCTTTTAAATAAAGCAAGGGAATAGGAGTGTTTAATCTTGCTTTCAACCTGCTAGAATCAACATGGGAAAAAACACAGAAAAAACCAACAATTATTGATTAATGATGTCAGTTCAATAAGTGCATCTTTTTTTTTTTTTTTTTTTTTTTTTTTTTTTTTTTTTTTTTCTGAGAGCAGCTATTTTTTTAAACTTTTCCTTTGGGTTTCAGAATTAATAACTTTCTTCCCTGGGTGTTTTCCTCTTCCTTTTCGCATTAAAGAGGGAAACAAAAATGAAATGGTCTTTGAAGTTTTTCTTAACGATCTTTCTCAGCCATTTAAAATTCGCTTACTGTTGAATCTAAAATGCTCTTCTGTAACCAAAATCCTATTATGAATAAATAAGCTGGATTGTCTTTCTATGAAACCTCAGGAAGCTTCTTCCGCTTTTCCAGTCTTCACAGAACAATGTAAACACCTTTCAAGTGAAACCCTCAATGAAAGTCTTTTATTGATTTCCATGAAACTATATGGTTTCACAGGCAGTTAACTGACTGGGGTTCTTTTAAAACCAGTCATCTCCAAAGAGCACTTACTTCAAAGGGTGGATTATACAAAGCGAATTTGAAACAAACCAGCAGGAGCAGTCTCTTTAAATACGTATTTAAAAGATAAGACAACACAAAGTGCTGTTATTTGAAGAAATGGGCTCACCTCTTATTCTTCTGCTCAGGAAATTAATTAGAATGGATTAACTAGGAAAAGTGAAAAGGATGCCTGATCTCATTTTTGTCCGCTTCACACCCACCCCCACCCCCAGCCCCCAACATCTAGCCCTTCTGAATTTGTTTACTTGAAATCAGGATATGAAAAGTTTTGTGGATTGAATTTTAAAATTTCTTTGGTATGCAGAAGAACAAAAATGAGATGTTTTCATAAGCGTTTTTTTAAAGTTCATGAAACCAAGCAGGGCCCTGTGGGCTCCTGAGCACACAATCCTTTCTGTGTCCCCCATTTCTTGTTTTCGGGGAATAAACTTCAGCCTCCATGACCTTTCCTGAGTTCCAAAGGGCAGGTTCAAACAGTTGCTACTCAGGGAAGGGAGGAGATGCAGAGACCGGAGAGGAGCAATCGAGAAACAACAGTACAGCTTTGGGGACAGGGTCCTGGTCCCTCTTCAAGGGATATGGATAACAATATCTTTGAGTTCTTCTGCAGAACGAAAACCCTCAACAAATGGAAGGTGTTAGTGAAGCATTCTTTATTCTGGAAAGGAGACACCACCAGACTACTGAACACCAGCTTTGAAAACATGCAAGCTTGCCTCTATCCTGATCCTTGTCTGTGGCCCAATTTTTCACTCCCCAAACTATAAAACCACCTCCCCCTTCTCTCCTAAGGGGGGCACAGTCTTTAAAGCATTAGCCTACTGTGACTCTCCTTTGCCTGGCAAAGCAATAAAGCTATTTTTTCTCCTTCACCCAAAACTCTGTCTCCGAGTTTCTATTCAGCACCGGTGAGCAGAGGCTGAGTTCGGGGAACATTCATAACAAAGTTGAAGAGTGATTGTAACAACGATTATTTCCTTGATTTACCCAAATATTTATTTCTAAGAGAAGAAATTGGAAATTTTCAAAAATCGACTCAAAGACTACTGCATACTTAATTGACATTCCTACTTAGTTTTCTTTCTTTTTTTTTTTTTTTTTTGTCTTTTTGCCTTTTCTAGGGCCACTTCCCACAGCATATGGAGGGTCCCAAGCTAGAGGTCTAATCAGAGCTGTAGCCAGCAACCTACGCCAGAGCCACAGCAACACGGGATCCGAGCCGCGTCTGCAGCCTACACAACAGCTCACGGCAATGGCGGATCCTTAACCCACTGAGCGAGGCCAGGGGTCGAACCCGCAACCTCGTGGTTCCTAGTCAGATTCGTTAACTACTGAGCCACGATGGGAACTCCCCCTACTTAGTTTTCTTAACAGAAAGGTTAACTCAAAATCTGACTGTAGGAGTTTCTTATATATATAGTATAAGAAGAATATAAATATATATATTTTTCCCGTTAACATGACAACTAGGCCCTTAGTCCAAGAAGACTTAAAAAAAAATTAATTTGGGGAGTTCCTGTTATGGCTCGGCGGAAACAAATCCGACTAGTATCCATGAGGATGCAGGTTTGATCCCTGACCTTGCTCAGTGGCTTAAGGATCCAGCGTTGCTGTGAGCTATGGTGTATGTTGCAGATGAGACTCAGATCCCATGTTGCTGTGGCTGTGGTGTAGGGCACTAGCTACAGCTCCAGTTTGACCCCTAGCCTGGAAACTTCCATATGCTGCACCTAAGGCCCTAAAAAGTAAAAAAAAAAAAAAAAAAAAAATTTAATTTGTTCCCAGGAAGGTTGAGCAATGCTGAAAAACCTGTTGAACAACCCACTTCATTAACCTGGGCTCCCTGGGGTGTTATATAGGAGTATTTTCCTTCAGATTATTTATACTCAGAGGACTTGCCAAACAAATTAATAATGTGAAATGGATTAAATGGAGAATCTTTAAAACACTGGGGCAAAACTTTTAAAGCACCCATTTGAGTGCTGAAGAATCATTACTTTTCTCTATGCACAATACAGCTGAGGATAGTTACAAAAGATTTCTCTGGTTCCCCAGAGCATCTGCCTAAAAGGGCAAAAGACACATTGTTAGCTTATTTGTTATCATTACTTGAATTTGGAACAATAAAAGCACATTTCTTTAAACATTCCTTTAAGTGGGAATTAGTGGAGTAATATTTAAAAGATTGTCGACTGAAAAAAATGCACAACCTAAAATTTGAGAATTATGTTTTATTTGACGGACAATACTGAGGACTTGATCCCAGGAGGCACCCTCTCAGATAACTCTGAGAAACTGCTCTCAAGAGATAAGGGAGGGAGTTCCCATCGTGGCTCGGTGGTTAACGAATCAGACTAGGAACAATGAGGTTGTGGGTTAGATCCCTGGCCTTGCTCAGTGGTGTAGGTTGCAGACGTGGCTCGGATCCCGCATTGCTGTGGCTGTGGCGTAGGCCGGCGGCTACAGCTCCGATTAGACCCCTAGCCTGGGAACCTCCATATGCCTTGGGAGCGGCCCTAGAAAAGGCAAAAAGACAAAAAAAAGAGGTAAGGGAGGAGCCAGGATATACAAGAGTTTAAGAAAGCCAGATAGCTCAAATTAATGAAGTTTAGTGCTTTGCTGTGTAAGGGACGGTGCAGAAGTCTGGGCTCATTGAAATCATTCCTTTGGTATGCACCTCAGCTATCTGTGAGTATCCAGTGCTTTCTCATCCTGAGCCTCCTCAGGGTGCACCTATGGGCGTGGTTGCAGTGGCTCAAGGCATGGTGGCAGCCATCCTGTTTCTATTCTGAGTTCCCTTTGGGCTCGCCATAAGGGCAGCTGTAACGTGGGGGCCTGATGGCTACAATATCCTTTGTTTACTGCTTTGACAAGCAATATTTTTTCATTGACAAGATAAAAAGAAAATTATTTTAAGGAGGAATTATTTCTCCTGTCTCAAGCAGGCTGAGGAGCAGGAGCGACGTGGTTAGGGGAGTAGTGACCATAGAATCTGCAGCTCCTGTGGCCTGGAGGGCAGAATCCAGGCCAGAGAGGATTGAGGAGAGTGGAGCCACACTCTCTTGGAAGTTTTAAGACAAAGGAAAGAGGAAAGGATGGTGGCGAGTCAAGGGAGGTTGTCTTCATTTGTTTAATTTAGGAGAAATCTGACCATGTTTGTAGCTTAAGAATGATTCAATAAAGGAAAGACTGAAAATGCTTGGAAGAGAGAAAATTGAAGAGGTAGGAGATAATGGAATTAAAGGTAGGAATGAACAAAAGGGGGCAGGTTTGTGGGGGGCGGGGGGAGGGACCGAGAGGAGGGGAGATGGACTAGATACCAGAAAGATGATACCGGAATCGGGTTCTTGTTCACAGCAGTCAAAGAATGAATTCCGTGAACACACAGGCAGCAAGCAAGCAAAATCTTTATTAAAGAAAAGCAAATAGCTCCCAGGACAGCTGGGAGCGGGGAGAAAAGCCTTCTTTCTCTATTGTCCTTTAGGGGTTTTTATTCCTTCAAGGGGGAGGGTTCCAATGTGAGGTCTAGAAAGACGTGGTTTTTTCCCATTGGCCTTGTTCAATTACCTATATCAGTCCTTGTCCAATAGGGGTTTTAGGATTGGAAATGTCCTGTAAGTTTTCTGGTTTCTTTGTCTTCTTTCCTTAGATTAAGTCACCATTCCTCTCATTCCTTTTCTATCAGTGGAGGAGTGGGCTGGAGGTTCGAATTTCCAGTAGTAAACAAAGCCTGTGGGGAATGCGCATTTCCTGTAATAAAACAAGGCCTGTGGAGGCCCTGGAGCCCTTAAACCACAAAGAGTAATCAATAAACATATCAAAAGAATGTATTAGAGCCCATGCTCCTACTCTACCTACCTAAATTAGTATTCTGTCTCAGACTGGGAGTTTGGGATTGGCATATACACACTGAGGTATATGGAATGCTTGGCCAATGAGGACCTGCCGTATAGCACAGAGAACTCCTCTACTCAATATTCTATGATATATTTGGGAAAAGAATCCGAAAGAGAATGGATAAGTGTATATGTATGACTGAATCACTTTGCTGTACAGCAGAAATGATCACAACCTTTGTAACGCAACTATACTTCAATAAAACTTTAAAAAATGATTGATGAGGAGTTCCTGTTGTGGTGCAGTGGGAACAAATCCGACTAGAAACCATGAGGTTGTGGGTTCAATCCCGGGCGTCCCTCAATGCATTGCCGTGAGTTGTGGTGTAGGTCGAAGACTCTGCTCAGATCTAGCGTTGCTGTGGCTCTGGCGTAGGCCGGCAGCAAACAGCTCTGAATGGATCCCTAGCCAGGGAACCTTCATATGCCACAGGTGCAGCCCTAAAAAGACAAAAAAAAAAAAAAAAAAAAAAGACAAAAGTAAAAGATTGATGAGTACTAAAAAAGAATGAATACTTTGTATTTTAAGTTGCTCCGTTTAAGGGCTAAAAGTAGGGATTTGGAGTCCTATGTCTGCCAATATGCTCATCAAAACAAGGGAATAAATCAATAAAGAGGACTCCAGCAAGCCAGATCTCCAACAGAAGAGAGTAGCCAAGGGAAGTGCCAGGACAGAATGGCAGTGGTCAGTAGTAGCATGGAGGGATCCGACTACAGTAGTTTTGGAGAGCTCTGAGAGAGAAAGGGCTTGAATTGACAGACTATCTGACGTGAGGGATTATCTGGAGGAAAAGAATTACAACAGATCATATGGACATATGGAGGAGTTCCCTCTGTGACGCAACGGGATCAGCTACGTTTTAGGAGCACGGGGATGCAGGTTCAATCCCCTGCCCGGCACAGTGGATTAAGAATCTGTCATTGCTGCAGCTGCACCTTAAGTCAGATCTGATTCCTGGCCCTGGAACTCTATATGCTTCAGGGCAGCCAAAAATGAAAAAAGCAAACAAAAACAACAAAAAAGCCATATGGACAGATAGAGAAAAATCAAGATTAGGTCCATAAAAAAGTATGGGAGCCAAACAACACCAGATACTAAATACATGCTAGGTTCTGTTTAAGTGCTTTTATGTGTATATTTTTATTAATCCTTCTCATATAAAGCAGAAGAAACAGGTACAGAGAGATGAAGTCACTTGCTCAAAATCACAGCAAAGTTCTGACTCTAGGGCATGGCTCAAGAATCTTGACCCCCTAACCAGTAGAATGGACTGCTTCTCTAGGAAAGAGGGATGAGATTGAAAAATACAAGTGACAAGAAAGAAATGCTGTCCTTATACACTATGTGGTTCTGCAGTGAATAATTTGTACTAGCCATAATTACATAAATCCTGACTTAATTTTATGAAAACTGTGATATAATTAGATTGGCAAGATGGCAGATGGAAGTGCCCGGTGGGTTAAGCTTTCAGCCCACATGGAACATAAAAGATAATACACAATAAATATAGTCAACAGATTAGGAAATAACAGAGCAGAAGAATATTATTTTAAAAGATGGAGATAAGGAGTTCCCGTCATGGCTCAGTGGAAATTAATCTGACTAGCATCTGTGAGGACACAGGTTTGTTCCCTGGTCTCTCTTAGTGGGTTAAGGATTCAGCGTTGCTGTGAGCTGTGGTGTTGGTCACAGATGCTGCTCAGATCTGGTGTTGCTGTGGCTGTGGTGTAGGCTGGCAGCTATAGCTTCAATTCGTCCTCTAGCCTGGGAACCTCCAATTGCTGCAAGTGCTGCCCTAAAAAGACAAAACAAAACAACAACAACAATAAAAAGATGGAGATAAGAAGGAAAAACTGGAGTTCCCATCGTGGCTCACAGGATAATGAACCCGACTAGCATCCACAAAGTTTCGGGTTTGATCCCTGGCCTTGCTCAGGGCTTTAAGGATCCAGGTGTAGCTGTGAGCTTTGGTGTAGGTCGCAGATGGGGCTTGGATCCCGCATTGCTGTGACTGTGGCGTAGGCTGGTGGCTGCAGCTCCTATTCAACCCCTAGCCTGGAACTTCCATATGCTGCAGGTGCCCCTAAAAAGCAATAAATAAATAAATAAAAATTTAAAAAACTACATATAATAGTAGAAATAAAGGAGAATGCAGTTACCATAAGGAGTTGGGTGGGGGCACTATTACACTCTCATTGGTTTTTTGCCTAAGGTCCCAAATTGATGACTGTTCTGGAATGATTACCTCGTGGTTTACTTGTAATTGGAATTAATTAAAGTTTCACTACTAGGTTGAGATCCCTAGAGATTTTATGACAGAGAAATTTCTTCTTTTATATTTAAATACCAACAGAACACATCAGTAGGGTTTTTTTCAAACTTGAGAAAATTTTAGGTACTTAGACTAATTTTCTCTGCTTTTAAGCTATCCTTGAACGGGACATTAAATTTATAATGAAGTTTTCTAAATTCAAAGGTTAAAAAAAGCCAGTGTACTCTTATGCTTTTTCCTTTAATAACATATGTATATCACTATTGTTTTCAGTTCAGTGACTGGTATTTTTTAAACCCAACAGTGGCTTCTCCTTCCTAAAAAGGAAAAAACAAACAAAATCCTCAAACTCAGGAGGGAAAGACAGCAAATTATAAGCTAATTATTTATAATACGTTGTATATATACATGTATAATTAAATTGTATAAATGGAGCTAATGTAGTTAATTTAAGAACATTTTTTGGGGGGAAATATTTCACATGGTCTGCCAAGAGCGGCAGTCTTGTTGAAACAGGTCTATTGTTTCAGAAACAAGGGTTTCTGAAAAATCCACATCAAAAGAGATGGACTGTAAAATTACCTACAAGTTAAGAACACTGTGTACAACTGTTGTTCTTGAAAAGACCTGCAGAGTACTTAAAATAAAATTAAGGTGCCAATGTTTTATGTTATGTCTTACTGACATTACTTCTATTCTGATATTACCTCTATTAACTAACCACAGATGCAAATAATGCTATCGACCAGACCTTGAATAGTAACTGTAGGAGTTCCCATCGTGGCTCAGTGGTTAATGAATCCAACTAGAAACTATGAGGTTGCGAGTTTGATCCCTGGCCTTGCTCACTGGGTTAAGGATCTGGTGTTGCTGTGAGCTGTGCTGTAGGTCGTAGATGCGGCTCGGATTTGGCACTGCTGTGGCTCTGGCGTAGGCCGGCAGCAACAGCTCCAATTGGACCCCTAGCCTGGGAACCTCCGTATGTCGTGGGTGCAGCCCTAGAAAAGACAAAAAAAAAAAAGTAACTGTAAAGCCTTCAGAGCCAGACTTGATGTAAAGAAAAGAATGTTTCGGGCAACTCTAGTTCTATAAGGATCAAGCCATTAGTCACTGTAGTCACCCACTGACTGCATTGTGAGGGGACTTCAGAATGGAGAAAAATAGGAAGCAGTCTATGTTTTGTCCCTATATAGTGAAGATGCAAATCCAAGGCAAAACATCCTAGCCCCTAGATGGTTAAATTTCAGGAACTCCAAATTCTTGCACTTTCCCCTTTCATAGAAAAGTATTAAAATAATTAATGAGATGTCTGTTCTTTGTGATTAGCAGTAATCTTTTATGTTTGACTACTTTTTTTTTTTTTTCAGCAAAAAATGCACATATACCTGGGCTCTCATCTCTTCAGAGCAGTTCTTCAGACCCATCCAAGTGGCTAACTCCTGAGCTATGGTCCACAGAAGGGCCCCTGAATACTTTCACCTTGTGCATTTTTCTTTCAGTTGACAGTGGCCACGTTCCTTTGAGTTCTCCCAGCAGGGAGGAAGAATTATTTCTTAACGTCTTTTTAACTCATACCAGTTAGGGCTTATGAAGGTCAGGTCCTGTTCTGCATAGTCTGTAGGGGTGACTTTTATGCACTATTAGTCCTCGTTTCGCAGATGATAAAACTGAGGCTCAGAGGTTGCCCTGCCTGTTCTTGGTGGAGTTAAAATTCATAAGTTAATGGGTCCAGAAGCACAGGCTTCTGCTGTGTTTTGCAGGTACCTTGGACATAGTCTACAAAGTCTCCCATTATTAAATCATGTTCTCTTTGCCATGTTGTTACTAATATAGTCACAGAATCCTCACACATTGTTATCAATTTGGCAAAAAGAGCACAGGATTCTGGAGGCCTAGATCCTACTACCAGCTCGGCCTGTAACCCAGTGGTGCCCAGGTTCTATCCCTGGCCTAGGAACTCCTCCTTTTTTTAAATTATAATTTTTAAAATTTTAGTTAGAGCCAACTCTCATTACTTCCCATGGTTCTGAGTAGGGCTTGCTCCATTCTTTTTCTTTTTTTTTTTCCTTTGTCTTTTCTAGGGCGGCACCACAGCATATGGAGGGTCCCAGGCTAGGGGTCTAATCGGAGCTGTAGCTGCCAGCCTACGCCACAGCCGCAGCAATGCCAGACCCGAGTCGTGTCTTCGACCCACAGCACAGCTCACGGCAACACCAGATCCTTAACCCACTGAATGAGGCTGTGGATTGAACCCGAAACCTCATGGTTCCTAGATAGATTCGTTAACCACTGAGTCACTACGGGAACTCCCATTATTTTTCTTCTTCTAAATGCTGGCATCTGAGATTCTAGGAGATTCTGTTACCAACCGCGGTCCTTGGACTGTTTAATGAACAGAAATTGTTAAGAGGCCAGATAAGAATTTCAGGCAAGGCTTAGTTAGTTAGGGCTGAAGCTGCTGCATCAGGGAGAAAAAGCAAGAAACAGGTGCCCTTGGAGTTCCCATTGTGGCTCAGAGGTTAACAAATCAGACTAGTATCTATGAGGACGAAGGTTCAATCCCTGGCCTTGCTCAGTGGGTTAAGGATCCGGCATTGCCATGTATTGTGGTATAGGTTGCAGACATGGCTCAGATCCTGCGTTGCTGTGGCTGTGGTGTAGGCTGGCTGCTACAGCTCCGATTGGATCTGGGTTGTGGGTGTGGCCCTAAAAAAAAAAGGAAAAAAAAAAAAAAAAGAAACAGGTGAACTTGCCAGCTCTGGGAGGGAAGCTGCTTGGGTCTTTAAATGGGATAACTGCAGGGATGGATGGATGAGTTTGACAAAAGGCATAGCTTTGGTAGTCTCTCTACCCTGTGGTGGTACAGTATTCAGGGATCATGGACAGTACTCTGCTTTTACTCCTGGCACCTGAAAAACCTGTAGTTTGTGACCTTTTTGTATCCTGTTGCTCAAAATTGCCTCAAATGTGTATGTGTGCAGTTATTTTTAGTCACATAATTTTTTTGTATTCTGTTGCTCAAGGAGCCCTTTGTGCAGGTGCAAGCACTCTGGTAGAGGATCCCTGTTCCCAGCCTGTCTCAATTCTGGGAGATCCTCTGCAGCTAAGACTTTCCTCTAAGTCTTCACCTCCTAAACTGCCCCCAAAGACACTACTTTGCCAAAGGCTTAAGGTCAGGCTTTGCATCACATCAGAGGGGGGAGATGTGGATTCCTGTCCACCTGCTTCTTCAGCTTTGCCGTTATGTTTTGGGCAAATTATTGAAACTGTTTGGGCTTCAGTTGCCTCATTTCTAAAATATGTAATGCTTGGAGTTCCCCTCGTGGCAAAGTGGTTAACGAATCCGACTAGGAGCCACGAGGTGGCAGGTTCGATCCCTGGCCTCGCTCAGTGGGTTAAGGACCTGGCGCTGCCGTGAGCTGTGATGTAGGTCGCAGACGCGGCTGGGGTCTGGTGTAGCTGTGGCTCTGCTGTAGGCTGGCGGCTGCAGCTCCAATTGGACCCCTAGCCTGGGAACCTCCATATATCGCGGGTGTGGCCCTAGAAAAAACAAAACAAAACAAAAAACGTAATGCTTGCTTTAAGGAGTAAAAGGGTTTGGTGAAAGTTTGCACTAACAGAAATTCCTCTTCTTGGGGAAGTAGCCATGAGGAGAGCAGATTTGGGTAGAGGGAAAAACTTGGGGTGCCTCTCTGCCTTTTGCACAGAATATTGGGGACTTTTTTTTTTTTTTTTTTTAGCTAGAGTCTGGTGAGAGGAAGCAGGAATGCAAACTAATTTTCAGGACCGGGATGCACTGTCACACGGGTTGGGGAAGAGAGACTGGAAATTAGACCAATGTCCTAGGAAACGCAGAATGGGCGCTCAGCAATCTTGGCAGATGAGGAAGATAAAGAGAATTTTGGAACAGGGATCTCATGGATATCCCAGTTCGGCACAAGGCAGAGTACAGACCAGCTCTCAGCCATTCCCAATGCGCCAGTTCAGCGCAGAACACTCAAAATCGCTCACTCAGGGCTCCAAGCTTTATTGAGTTGGGAACCGATAGGGAGGCCGGCTCGACGGCGGGCAGACCCGGGAGTCCAGCGCGGCACCGGAAAGCGATCACTGCCACCAGCTGCCTGACGCCAGCGGAAGTGCCTGCGAGGGGCAGGCCTGCTCCGAGGCGGTGCGCCAGGAAAGGGGCGGGTTCAGGCTCAGACTCGGCGGCCAGCCTCTGGGGACCGGGGGGGGAGGGGCCAGCGGTGGCGGGGCGGGGTTTGGAGGCGGTTGTTTTTACCCAGGCCGCCGTGCCTAGCGCTCAGCTGGAGCTGCGCGGCGTGGAAGCGTGAGCCTTCTTGGAGAGGGGCTCTAGAGCCAGGAGGGAGCCTAGAGGGCCAAAGGGAAGCTGAGAGCAGGAGAGCACGCCGGTGGTGGTCGGCCGTCGCAATGTCAGCGCAGTGCTGTGCGGGCCAGGTGAGCTGGGGGAGACGCATCGGGCGACCCCGCCAGGAGCAGAGGCAGCGCCAGCTTCCCTGGGTGCGCGCCCCAGCTCCGCGGGCGAAACTGGGGCCGGTGACCCGTGCCGCCTGGGTTATTGCCTCGGGCTGGAGCGCGGCGCTCAGCGGTCGGGGAAACCCTGTGCTGTGGGCAGACAGGCGGGAGGGACACGGGGAAGCCCTAGAGGCGATCCCAAGGTCTTCCCGTTCGGCTGTGAAACTTCGTTTAGGGCGGGGCGGTCAAGGCTTGGGCGGAGTATCCCGACAGAATCTGGGGCACGTCGCCTCCTCCCCAGGGCAGGAGTGTGTGGTGCTGAGCTCTGTAGCCCACCTGGCTCTGCCAAGCCCATGAACCCAGAATAAGACGTGCGTTTGGGCAACCTCTCCTTTTACATGACCTGAACGAAACTTGGGTTGTATGGCCCAGGCAGGTTGCTGTGGACATCTGACAAGGCATTGGCTCTGTTCGTTCGAAAATGTCTTGAAGCCTGCTTTCCAAACCACAGTGCTCAGGGCTGGGCGCAGGGGAGACTCAGCCCTGTGTCCTGAGTTTCCCGACCCACCTTGGCTGGGCGCGAACGCGGCTGCCTTGGAAGAGCTTGAGCCTTCCCATCCCTCCTTTCACATGAACTTGCCCGAACCTGTTTTGTAACTCTCGCCTGTTAAACTCATGATATCTTAAACATGTATGTCCACTTGGGATAGGCGTCTTCTACCGGTTAGTAGTGCCTGGGGCAGAGGTAGTACGTTTTAACGCCTTAACGCTGATTTCACTCCTTCCTGCAGAGTTCGAAAAAAAAAAAAAAAAGTAGGTAAAGCCTTTGGAACGTCGCGCTCCCTCTTGCCTAGACGTGTTGATTATCATCATTTTTGTACTGAGTTTTAATGGTGCATTTTCTCAGATGAGTCTAACTCCGGGGGGCCATTCAAGTACAAGGGCTGTTCTTGCATCCTAATCCATTTAGCCTGGCGACAAATCAAAGGCCACAGTGTAGGTGACCGTAAGTGATGGCAGGGGTTAAGCTGTGGGTTTTTGTAATCGACTGATTATACTGGCAGATAGTCCGCCCTCTCTTGCGTAGCCATGTGAAGTTATCGCTTGGTTTTTGAGGTCTCATACTGTACTTGGCATGCATTCAAGCTGGCCTTTTCAGAGATGAGGAAATTGAGGTTTTTTACCTGAGATAGAATGACTTGCCCTGCCTGAGTCAGGGAGACTCAGACACCCTAAAGGACGCTAAACACCTTCTCAGGGCTTTGGAGAGGAGGTGCACCAGAAAAAGTTGTTTTCCGAATGATCCGAATCTCAAGAAAGCTTTGCAAATCCTTCATTGTTGTTTTGAGATAGTTCCAATTTAATGTGACACTTTGTTAATATAGTAATTACATTACAGATATTTTAGGCACCTGTTCTCCATTCCCTTGAAAGCCCCTTGAAGCTTTCTGTGGCTCCCAGCAGCTAATAAAGAGTCTAAACATCATTGCCAGTATTCAAGTGGGCTTGTAAAAGAATTATTGGTATGGTTGGTATTTTGGCAGAATTTAATGACTTTCTAAAATCCCCCTCTCAGGACTTTGGAAAGAACCAAATCCTGGCGGTTCATCACTGGAAAGTTAACTTCTGCTTTCTTGGGACTGCTTGAGGCTTCACTGTGGTGGGTCTCATTGCAGGGAGGGGGTTAACGACATTGTGATTTCGAGTGGATGGGGCTGTTAAGAAGTTCACATTTAAAGAAACCACAGCATCTTCAGAAGCTATCTATGAATCTTTAAAGAAAATTTTTTTCTTTGAGTACCTGTGAATTGATTTTACTTCCATCACTTCTGCCATCATTGTATGGGTTCCCCCCACTACCACCAACCAACTTCCCAACTCTCTGGATACTAACTGGATGTACAACAATTCAGTTTAATTCTAACCCTACCTGGAATTAGTGTCCCACAGGTTGAGGGCTTAATCCCCAAGACTCCCTCCCACTCGCATTTCTGCTGCCAACCACAAGTCTCCTGGGCCTCGCATACCCAGGAATGAAGACCAAATATAATTTCTGATTATGTCACAATATCACTGTGTGGAGATGCTGGAGATAGGGCAGTGAGCCAGACAAACGTCATCTCTGTCTCAGTGGCCGGTCCAGCTAGGGGGTGGGGATGGGGCAGCATTTCATAAGCATGTAAGCAATGCAACAGTGAGTACTGTAACAGGTCCTGGTGGCAGAGCGGCTTTAGGTAGATGAGGTAGAGAAGCAGACATGACCAGATGTGACCAGAGGCCGGCAGCCCCACCATTGCAGTTAGGATTTTATTCCTGTTACAGGGAGAGGTGTTGGAAGATTTTGAGGAGGTGAGAACGGTGGCTTGATTTACACTTAGAAGATCATGGAGTTCCCGTCATGGTGCAGTGGTTAATGAATCCGACTAGGAACCATGAGGTTGTGGGTTCGATCCCTGGCCTTGCTCAGTGGGTTAAGGATCCCGGCGTTGCCGTGAGCTGTGGTGTAGGTTGCAGACGCGGCTTGGATCCTGTGTGGCTGTCGTGTAGGCCAGTGGCTACAGCTCCTATTAGACCCCTAGCCTGGGAACCTCCATATGTCCTGGGAGCAGCCCTAGAAAAGGCAAAAAGACAAAAAAAAAAGGAGATCACTTTGGGTGCGGTGAAGACTTGACTGTGTCAGAGACTAGCATGGAGGTAAGGGAGAACAGTCAGAGCTGTTCATTTAGTGAATATTTTTTATTGCCTCCTCCTGTGTGCCAGCGGTGTTCAGGGCTTCAGCAATGAACCAAAATCTTGCCTGGTGGAGCTTGAATCCTGGCAATGTGCTATTGCTGCAGACAAGGAGGACAGAGTGTGGTACCTTAATTTAGGGCGTAGTAGTGCTCACAGTGGGATGTCATTGACTTCTAGGCGTATTTTTTTTTTTTTTTTTGGCCTTTTCTAGGGCCGCTCCTGACACACTTGTGGCACATGGAGGTTCCCAGGCTAGGGGTCTAATCAGAGCTGTAGCCGCCAGCCTAGGCCTAGACCAAAGCCACAGCAACGCGGGATCTGAGCCGTGTCTGCGACCTACACCACAGTTCATGGCAATGCCGGATCCTTAACCCACAAGCAAGGCCAGGGATCGAACCCGCGACCTCGTGGTTCCTAGTCAGATTCATTAACCACTGAGCCACAACAGCAACTCCCTTCTGGGGGTATTTTAGAGGTAGAGTTGGGCTTTTGCATTGTTGAGAAGTGGGGTGTGGAAATGTGAGATTGTGTTTATGACACAAACTGGATAGATGATCGTGCTGTCTACTGAGGTGAGGTAGAAGGCTTGAAGCGAGGAGAACAGTTGGCAAGGAAAACCCACAGTTTTCTTTTGGCTTTGTTACGTTTGGGATGCCTGTTATAAATTAAATGGAGAGGAGTTCTCATCGTGGCTCAGCGATAACGAACCCGACTAGGATCCCTGAGGACTCCAGTTTGATCCCTGGCCTCGATTTGTGAGTCGGGGATCTGGCATTGCCGTGAGTTGTGGTGTAGGTCGCAGATGCAGCTTGGATCCCTATCAGGGAAAATTCGTAACCCACAAAAGAGCCCAGGCTTTGGACCCAGGGCTGGGTTTGATTTGGGAATCTGGACACCGAGGACTGGTGTGACTGGGCCCATGTTACTTACCCTCTACTTACCTCAGTTTTCCTCAGCTGTTGAATGTTGAATACTTCCTGGAGGTATTGCGAGGATTGCTTGCGATTAAGTCTCTAGGACAGGGTTTGGCAGAGTAAGGAACTTCGAGCGGCTATTACCTACTTGCACCTGGACCATCTCTAGGTCTTTCTTTTTTTTTTTTTTTTTTTTTGGCTTTTAGGGCTGCGCCCATAGCACAGGAGGTTCCCAGGTTAGGGGTCGAATGGGAGCTGTAGCTACCAGCCTGCATCACATTCACAACAACACAGGAACCAAGCAGCGTCTGTGACTTACAGTACAGCTCAAGGTAATGCCAGATCTTTAACCCACTGAGGAAGGCCAGTGATAGAACCTGCAACTTCATAGTTCCTAGTCGGATTCGCTTTTGCTGAGCCACAGCGGGAAACCCTAGGTCATTTTATTTTTGCAATGACTCTGATACACACTTTGGTTTTCCTTAGGCTCTTGGCTACTGGATGCTCATGGAAGGAGAGGTCACAGGAGAGTGGTCACTCAACACTTTCTAGGTACCCAGCACCGTGGTAGACCCCTGGGCACTGGGTGATGAACAAAGTCTGTCTTTGCTCTCCTGAGATTTAAGGGCCTGTTGGGGCTGGAAGTGTGGGGAAAGATCATTACAGAAAGTGACAGGATACCCTGTCTGAGGTGAAATGAGATGTGTAACGGAAAATCTCAACACCCTTTTCAAGGCAGTTTGAGAATAAGGCTTGGCAGCATTTACTGAAGGCAAGTATAAGCATTAACGATAGTAATAACAATAGCTGGAGTTCGGTTCATGCCTCCAAGTGTGCTGTTTTTACCTGCATTATATCATTCTTTCTTCACAATAACCCTATGGGGTGGGTAAAGTTCTAATTGGCCTCCTCCAGGTGAGGCAACTGAAGTGCAGAGAAATGAATTAACTTGATTGATGTTGGGTAGTGGGGGAGCCAGGCCTTCAGCCCTGGCCCACCTGACTTGAGTTGGAGCTCTTAACCTGGAAATTGCTATTCCTTATTATTCTTTTTTTTTTTTTTTTTTTTGTCTTTTTGAGGGCTGCACCGGAGGCATATGGAGGTTCCTAGGCTAGGGATCTAATCGGAGCTACAGCTGCCGGCCTCCACCACAGCCACAGTAATGCAGGATCCGAGGCGAGTCTGTGACCTACACCACAGCTCACGGCAACACCAGATCCTTAACCCACTGAGAGAGACCAGGGATCGAATCCGAAACTAATGGATTCTAGTCGGATTTGTTTCTGCTGCGCCACAACGGGAACTCCAATTCTTTATTATTCTTATTATAGGATGATTAAATCATAAGGAACTGTTGCTTGTGGTTGTTGCTTATAATGGCTTTAAGGCAGTTTTAAATACACAGCTCTGAGGCTGTCTCAGTAGATCTTGGGGGTTGCCAGGAGTTACAAATGGGCAAGGTTTAGCTTCTTTCTTACAACCTGCTTCAGGTTATAAGGACAAGTCTCAGACCAGATTTGGCCACTTGTGCATTTATCAGCAAGGAGGCAGGTACGAACAGTCATGTAGCCAGATCTGCGGCTTCACAAAGTTCCACATATTTGCCCTTCTTGGTGCACTGACAAGCAGTGTCCCTGCTCCCCTGGGCAAATGTGACAACCTTCTAGAAGGCAAAACTTGACCAAGACTGCTAAAGCAGCAGGACCTCATGGATGAGTCAAGCCCAGGGTGCCATTCCCAGGCAGAAGACTCACTCAGTCCTTGTAGCCAGTTCATGAAAGCGCAGGGATACCCACGCCAAGGTATTTCCAGCTACCAGGGACTGTCCATTGTCAAAGATAAATCAGAGTTCCCATTGTGGCTCAGGGGGTTAAGAACCCAACATAAGTGCCTGTGAGGATGTGGGTTCAATCCCTGGCCTCAGTTATTGGGTTAAGGATCCTGCGTTGTCATGAGCTGCAGCTGCAAGCTGCAGCATGAGTCACAGATGTGGCTCTGATCTAGCGCTGCTGTGGCATGGGCCTGGGCAGTCAAAGCTCTGATTTCACCCCTAGCCTGGGAACTTCCATATGCCGCAAGTGAGGCCGTAAAAAGGAAAAAAAGATAAATATAGCTGGACATTAGTTAAAGCAATGAAAACAGGTTTTATTCAGGAACACCTCAATGACGGTAGGAAAGAGCTGATTGCCATCCTAACTTGCACAGGTGACTGGAAGGATGAAGGAGGAGGGAAGAGGGTGCGGGGGTCTGAGTTAGGGAAATGAGACCTTATAAAGTGTTGTTTGGGAGTTCCCACCGTGGCGCAGTGGTTAACAAATTCGACTAGAAACCATGAGGTTGCGGGTTCGATCCCTGGACCTCCCTCAGTGGATTAAGGATCCAACATTGCTGTGAGCTGTGGGGCAGGTCGAAGATGTGGCTCTGGTGTAGACCGGTGGCTACAGCTCCAATTAGACCCCTAGCCTGGGAACCTCCATATGCCGAGGGAGCGGTCCCAGAAAAGGCAAAAAGACAAAAAAAAATAAAGGGGAAGTCAGGGAGTTCCCAAGGTGGCTCAGTGGTAACAAACCCCACTTGTGTCCATGACCACATAGGTTCGATCCCTGGCCCCACTAAGTAGGTTAAGGATCTGGCATTGTCGTGAGCTTCAGTGTAGGTCACAGACACAGGTCGGATCCCAGATCCTGCTTGCTGTGGCTGTGGTGTAGGCTACAGCTCCTATTCGACTCCTAGCCTGGGAACTTCTATATGCCGTGGGTGTGGTCTCTAAAAAAAAAATAAAAAAAATAAAGGATGTCAGCACCTATCTTAGGTGCTGGCTAGAACAGAAAAGTCTCTTTTTATAGCCCTGATCTTCTCCAGACAAGAACTCTAAAGACAAAAGGCAGTAGAGTCACTCCAGGGATGCAGCCTTAGGCTTCTAGAAGCTATGTTAAAGTTTGATCAGATCCTCATGCAGTGGTTTGGGTAGAGTTCTTGCAGTTTTCGCCATTTCTCATCATTATTCTGATTATCAAAACCTGGGGTCATCGAGGAGGCTGAAGGAGGCTTTTAGAGGGTGGCCCTCAGTGTTAGCTGGAATGAGTCTTCCTTATCAGGGCATCCGATCACCTCTAGATTGTAGCTTAAATCAGACAGACAGGCACACACACACATAACAGTCCTTGAAGACTTATTTAAAAGGTAAGTTATACAGTGGGAAAATAAAAAAAATTAAAAAAATTAAAAAAAAAAATAAAAGGTAAGTTACACCCCACACATAAAGGCACTGATTTCCTGGAGATGACTCTCCTCCTTCTCCGTACAACCCAAATCTCTGCTTTCAAGGCCACACTTCAGAAGTGTTTCCTGCAGAAATGACCTTCCCATTACCTGAGAGTTCTCTTCAGAACTACACCCCAAACCTGTCCACACTACCTAGTTTGTGGTCGTCTGATGCACTAGAATTGTTTCCTGGATATGGCGTGCTAGAGTTTCCTCTCTCCGCCTAGACTGAGTGCGTGCTATGACCTATCTGCATCCCCTGTTGAGTGCTTTTGGTTACAAAACTCTTGTCCCTGTAGCTCTTTGTTTATAGTGATGGGAAATGTTAGGTCCTCACCATATCATGTGTTGCTTCTACCCTTGGAAGAGATCCAGGCACAAAAGTTCATTCTTTCCGTGACTGCTGCTTTTTTGATCAGTTTGGAGTGTTTGTGAAGCACATATCATCACCAAGGGAGAACCATGTTTTGCTGTTTTACAGCAGTCACTCATATTTAATATATATCATTTTACTTTGCAGAGTTGGGATTATGTTGTAGGTGCTTTGTTTGATCTACTCGTACTGAGTTGTGGAGTGGCCAAGGGAGTTTTTCAAGTGCACCAGCCACTTATTTGCAGCCATGTTTTCTGGGCTTACACTCAGAAAATTAAGTGTCATAAGAGAAAATAGTGTATTTCTCTACCGGCAAACTTGTCAGTTTTCCAGAGGTGTTAAGTAAATGCAAATCTGTGAAAGTCAGTTCATAGGCTTATGTGTTAATAGGTGTGTGTGTGTGTGTGTGTGTGTGTGTGTGTGTGTGTGTGAGTGAATTCCCAAAAGACTAAAAATAATGAGAAAATCCCAGCTACACCCCCTTTATGCCATTGACAGTATAGTTCAACCATTTTCAACATCTTCTTTGACTTTGGTCTTTTTCTTTATAGTCACTTATGCGGATACCATCTGCCTATATGGTGATTGGTGTTTGAGTCACTGTTTCCTGCTACAGAAGGGTGCTTCTCTCTGTTTCAGTTGCACTAGGTTCTGTGCTGCTGCTGCTTTTTTTGGCCATGCCTCAGACAACACAGGAACAAATGGAGTAACCAAGGCTTCCTTTGATAGAAAAGACGTGTGTTGATTCTCACAGCATGTAGAAGTTCCCAGGCTAGGGATCAAACCTGAGTCACTGCAGTGAAAATGCCAGGTCCTTAACCCCCTGAGCCACAAGAGGACTCCAAGACCTGGCCTTCTTAGCACTAGTATTGGCAATTTTATTTTTCTCTTCATTTTATAGCATGCGGGCAAAATACTGTAAAATGGCCACATTGTTTTGGCTGACAAAGATAGCGATTTGGCTGATGTTGAGCTGTTGGCTAACACAGCTCTCTATGTCGTCAGCCAAGTTCAGGTTGTTGGAAACGGACCTTGGACAGTAAAGAGAGTGAAGCTGTTGTAGTTGGGGTGTCTGCATGAGAAGGTTGCTCCTTCAGATTTGTTTTCTTGGGCAACTTTGTAGCTGACCTGGGTGAGTTGACAAGTAGCTTTGGTCTGAGTGGGATTGCTCTGCTGGGAGGGCTGAGGGAGGCTGATCTGTAGGGAGCAGAAGGCAGCCTCTGACTCATCTCTCTGCTAATGAGAGAAAAGGTAAAACCCCCTTTCCGTGCCTCTCTGTGAATATCTCTTGTGGGTGTCCCAGAGATATTGAATATTCAGGAGTGAGTCAACTGTGAGATTTTTCAGTTTCCCAAGCGTCTTAATGTAAATTGCCATTTAGCTAAGGGCCTAGCAAGGATAGAGCAGTAACGAGGGCATCCATCGTCTCTTTTTATTTCAGAGCAGTACAAGGCCAGTTCATCTATGATGACCTGACATTAAAAAGGATGTCTCATAGAGCATGGGATGTCTGCAGAGCAGGCCATTAGACCGATTCCGTGTTATCCTTTGCCTAAACTGCTGTCTTTCTTTTTGTTTATTTATTTATTTTTGTCTTTTGTCCGTTTTTAGGGCCGCACCAGCAGCATATTGGAGGTTCCCAGGCTAGGGGTCGAATCAGAGCTGTAGTCCTGGCCTATGCCACAGCCACAGCAATGTGGGATCCGAGCCGCGTCTTCGACCTACACCACAGCTCACAGCAACACCGGATCCTTAACCCACTGAGCGAGGCCAGGGATCGAACCTGCAACCTCATGGTTCCTAGTCAGATTTGTTAACCATTGCACCAAGATGGAAACTCCCTAAGCTGCTTTCTAATTGTGTGTTCTTTCAGTGTCCTGAGTCAAGCCGCATTGTTAGTGAATTGCTATTTCTGTTTGCTCTGGTTAGTTGAATGTAGGATTAAGACTGACTGCTGTGAGCAGTATTGATCAATTTACTTACTCATCTAAACCACCTTTATTGTCCCTAACATCAGGTTTTCCAAGTGGTCCCAAGGTGAACCTTTGCACCCCTTGTTGAAGTGTATTTTAAAACATTTCCAGGAGTTCCTGTCGTGGCTCAGTGGTTAACGAATCCGACTAGGAACTATGAGGTTGTGGGTTCGGTCCCTGGCCTCGCTCAGTGGGTTAAGGATCTGGTGTTGCCGTGAGCTGTGGCGTAGGTCACAGATGTGGCTCGGATCTGGTGTTGCTGTGGCTCTGGCGTAGGCTGGTGGCTACAGCTCCGATTAGACCCCTATCCTGGGAACCTCCATATGCCATGAGTGCGGCCCTAGAAAAAGGCAAAAAGACAAAAAAAAAAAAAAAAAAAAAAAACACCCCACAACATTTCCAGCAGAGATAACTCCCTATTTTCTAGCTTGTGTACTAATGATTTTTAAAAGATTTTAGAACATAATCTGGGAGTCCCTGTAGCGTGTGTGTAGGAAATTTAAATAGTAGGTTGGTTTGATTGCGTAAAACATCTGTTTGAATTTTAAAGGGAACCGGGTTTGACTTTTGGCTTCTCTTCTGTAGTTTGCCTTGGTAGCTTAAAGTTGAGCTGATGTTTAAGGAAAGCAGCTGTTATGGAAAAACTTAGGGTGGGTTTTTATCACAGAATAAATTGTGAAACAATTAGCGGGTTTGAAGTAAAGTTACAGTATATAGTGATTAGACAGCATTTTCCCCCTCATGAAAACTGGCTAGTCAAAACAAAAGTAGGAAAAATGCATATACACAACCCCTCAAATCTTATTTATGCAAAGATAACTAGGAGAGATGGAAAAGCAGACTAATGTTTGTTTATCTTTTTTTTATAAACTGGCCAACTGCTCTTTGAAACAAAGCCCACGAGGTCTTTATGGGATTTATTTTCCAGTGTTTTGTTCTCACATTATATCTCAGTAATTTAATGGAGGGCTGAGTCGCCTAATGCTCTGATCCTTAGCGTGTGTGGTTCACCAGAACCAGGGAAGAGTTCAGTCTTTTGTTCCTGACTCCCTGCTCATTGCACTCCTCCTGTGGAGTTCCCAGAAACAATGGCAGTATTTTGTAACCATAGTAATGAAACTGTTCTTTGTTGTAAGATGCTCTATCATTGTGAATTTTATTCCGCTGTGGCAGCGTCATGCCTAAGGACCCTAGGACATTGTTGACTTATTTCATTTGCTTAAAAAAATTAAAAAAAAAAAAAAACAACTAACAGCCCTTAAAGCAAATCTGTCTATTGATAAATATTTATAGGGTACCTAGCATAATATAAGTCAAAGGCACTAACTGGGCCAGCATTCATGCTTGGGAGTAACTGTTGAATTGATGTTGGATGTCCTTGAGTATAAGATTTCCACGGAGGCAGAACATCTTTGCAGACCCGAGGTTTGTGGACCTCGGCTTTAGACCTTTTAATGCTTGGGAAAAGGTAAGCAGGGGCCCCCTTGGGGGAGATGAGCTTACCCAGGGGAGCATGTAGAGAGCGGGTCCCCGGGAGTGGGCTCTGGGAGGTTCCACGCAGCCTTGCAGTCACTTACACGTGCCTCTGTGTGTTCTGAATACTTTTCCTAGAAGGAGGTTCTTACTATTTCTCAGCTTCTCAAAGGAATCTTCTGACCTGGGAGAAACCAGATGTAGTCTGAGAAGAAGACCAGCTATGGAGACAGCTACATTTATTTATTTATTTATTTTTGTCTTTTTGCCTTTTCTTTTCTTTTTTTTTTTTGTCTTTTTGCCATTTCTTGGGCCGCTCCCGCGGCATATGGAGGTTCCCAGGCTAGGGGTCTAATCGGAGCCTATGCCAGAGCCACAGCAACTCAGGATCCGAGCCGCGTCTGCAACCTACACCACAGCTCACGGCAACGCCGGATCGTTAACCCACTGAGCAAGGGCAGGGATTGAACCCACAACCTCATGGTTCCTAGTCGGATTCATTAACCACTGCGCCACGACGGGAACTCCTCTTTTTGCCTTTTCTTGAGCCGCTCCCTGGGCATATGGAGGTGCCCAGGCTAGGGGTCGAATCGGAGCTATAGCCGCTGGCCAAAGCCAGAGCCACAGCAACGTGGGATCCGAGCCGTGTCTGCGACCTACACCACCGCTCACGGCAATGCCGGATCCTTAACCCACTGAGCAAGGCCAGGGATCGAACCCGAATCCTCATGGTTCTTAGTCGGATTCGTTAACCACTGCGCCAGTTAACCACTTCGCCAAGACGGGAACTCCGACATCTACATTTAAAAGGCAGACACCCCCTATAGCAAACAGGAAAGGAAGAAAACTTGGTGAGAATTAAGTGAGGTTTGAAGGCCTCTGTTCTTGCCTGGAGGGGGAAAGAGGCTGGGGTTCAGGGGTAGGGGCTCTCCAGGGGTGGGAGTAGGGGAAGCTTTGTCCTTAAGGAGATTCTCTCATTAGTTAGTTAGTGAGAGCAACAGAATCCTGGGGTGGGGGTGGGGGTGGGGGTGGGGGGTTTGGCAGTCTCGGTTTCCAGGGAGCAGAAGCTATAGTGCCCTGAGCTGGGGGTCACTGGGAAGCTGAAGAACTGAAGGCAGGGTAGGGTAGGTTATTATCTTTTAAGACCTATGGTAGTGAAGGGAGAGACCAGTTGCTAGTGGGAAATCTGGGGTTTCAGTGGAATGTCAGTTTTGCAGCTAGTTTGGGGAGGGGGGTCTGAACAGGTTACCAGGAAGAAGGAGGAGCAGGTAATAGTCTGAGCAGATTTGAAGCTGGCCCTTGAGGGGTGGTGGAGAAGATGCTTGGACACTTCCTATCTCCAAACTGCATGATGCTGAAGCTCATTCACTCATAGTTCTCTTGTAACCTGACAAAATTTAGTGTAGAGGTAACTCCCATCTCCTTGATTTTTCTCTTCCTTCTCCTTCAATCGTATTATTATTAATTTTTCATGTTTAAGTTTGTTGAATCTTACCTACCGGGATTTTCTTTTTTTTTTTTTCTTCTTTGGAAAATTTTGAGGAGATAAGTCTAGGTCTAGAGAGATCCAGGTTTTGCTATTTGTGTAGTGATTTATGAAGCAGATGGTGGTATCAGAGAAACTTTTGGAAGAGACTTTAAAAGGCATCCCTTTAAATTCCCCATCTAAAACTTAGGTGTCTTTTAAAAATGACCCTCCTAGGTGTATATCTGGTGTGTTTGAGCCTTTCGGATGTTGGGAGCTCACTACTGTTTCCAGTTTTTAAGTTTCTGAGCCTTTGTTTATCAAATGGGGAGAATTTGTATTTTGCCTCCCTTATGGAAGTGTTGAAAGAGGTGAACACAGGAGTTCCCATTGTGGCACAGTCGAAACAAATCTGACTAGGAACCTTGTGGTTGCAGGTTCGGTCTCTGGCCTCTATCAGTGGGTTAAGGATTTGGTGTTGCCGAGAGCTGTGGTGTAGGTTGCAGATGCAGTTCAGATCCCACAATGCTGTGGTGTAGGCGGGTAGCTGCAGCTCTGATGGGAACCCTAGTCTAGAAACTTCCATATGCCACGGGTGTGGCCCTAAAAAAGCATTAAAGGGGGGGGGTTGAACACAGATAGTAAAAAGATTCATTGCTGTCTGTAAATTGGTGATGCAGGTGTATCAAGGCAGGAAACTGACCGCTCTGGATACTTTAAGCAGAAGGGGATTTAATGTAGTGAATTAGCTGTTTAAGAAATAAAAGAACTGGGGAGTTCCTGTTACGGCACAGCAGAAACAAACCTCGCTAGCATCCATGAGGACGTGGGTTTGATCCCTGGCCTTGCTTAGTGGGTTAAGGATCTGGTATGGCTGTGACATAGGCTGGTAGCTGTAGCTCTGATTCGATCCCTAGCCAGGAATCAGAATATGCCCCACTTGCAACCCTAAAACGAAAAAAAAAGAGGAGCTGGAGTCCCGGGGCCACCCTTTGAACTCTTGAATTTAGGAACACACCACTGCAGCAGGAATCCAGAAATCTAGAAGCCCAAACTGCTACCACCACATGACTGCCTCTTGACACCCACACATCTGATGGCTTAACGTGGCGACCTGAAGCCTGGCCATTGCAACTGCCTGTCCTGTCCCAGGACTTTGCTTGGCAGCAGACATCCCAGCAGGAAGGTGGCCCCCGCCTTATTTTCACCTTCCAGATACTGTGAGTATTACTACTGTCAGGTCCCCAGTAGCAACGAAGTCTGAGAAATGTGGTTTCATCTTCCAGATTCTTCAGTGCTGAAGCACCCAGGGAAGAAGGTGGGAATGGAGGCCACGTGAGATAATGCTTCTTGTGGAGCCCAAGCGACTAGTACAATAAACTCTATCCTAGTGAGCACTGTACTTTCTGCCCATCCCAGACTGACCAAAAGACAGCCTCAGAAGTGAGGCCAGAGTGTTGAGCAGCTTGACTTAGTGGCAGGAAGATGGAAATGTGTATCCTGTAAACTGGTTTTCCTTCTCTGGTCTCTTCATTGCCTGCTCATTTTCCACACTACTGGCAGGTTGATCCATTTTCCAAAGTATAGTTCTAATCCTGTTCTCCCCTGTCTGATTTTTCAACTCCTTTGGGGTTAAAGTCATGGGTTTTCTTCTTTTTGCCTTTTCTGGGATTGCTCCCGTGGCATATGGAAGTTCCCAGGCTAGGGGTCGAATTGGAGCTATAGCCGCCGGCCTACGCCACAGCCACAGCCACACCAGATCCAAGCCACGTCTGTGACTTACGCCACAGCTCACGGCAACGCTGGATCCTTAACCCACAGAGCAAGGCCAGGGATCGAACCCAAAACCTCATGGTTCCTAATTGGATTCGGTAACCACTGAGCCACAACAGGAACTCCAAGTCATGGGTTTTCTAAGTGCATGGTTTTTGTAGGAATTTGTTAGTGGTTTGTTTGTATCAAGATAACATTCTAAATAATGGTGTGCTTAACACATATCTCCTCATGCATTCCTGATATACGTAATTTGTCTTCTTTTTTTTTTTCCTTTAATAACCCTAGTAATAATTTATCAATTAATTACTCTCGTGAAAGAACTAGTAATTTTTCATTGTAGTTTTCCATTTCATTGGTGTTTTCCCTCTTTACTTTGAGCCTAATCTACCCTTTAATTTATTTATTTATTTGTAAGGTAGAAATTCAGACCATTATTTTAGGTCTTTTTTCCCCTCTGAGTATTTAAAGTCATTTACATCCCATACATTTTTTAAGGGCTGCACCTGTGGCATATGGAGGTTCCCAGGCTAGGGGTCGTATCAGAGCTGTAGCCTCCGGCCTATGCCAGAGCTACAGCAACACCAGACTGGAGCTGCGTCTGTGACCTACACCACAGCTCACGGCAATGCCGGATCCTTAACCCACTGAGCAAGGCCAGGGATCGAACCCATATCCTCATGGATGCTAGTCAGATTTGTTTCCGCTGAGCCACAATGGGAACTCTACGTCTCATACATTTTGATATGCTGTTTTCATTATTGCTCAATTTAAAATATTTTAACAATTTAAAAAATATTTTTAATTTCCCTTGTGATGTCTTCTTTGATCTATAGGTTGTTTAGAAATGTGTTGTTATTTTCCAAATATTTTGAGGATTTTTCAGGAATGTTTTTGCTGCTGATTTCTGATTTACTCTTGTGATCAGAGAAGATATTTTGTATATGTTCACTCCTTTTTAACCTATTGTTTTGAGATGGGGCAGGGTACAACCACTACAAGAATAACACATCCATTGAGAACAGGACACTTCAAAAACTGGTTAGAACCAAAATGGTATAAGATTTGACTTCCAGTAGACCTTGAGCCTTATTATGCACTCATTAGCATGCTAAAATGATACACCACAGGTGCCATGACTATTCCGAGGCCACCATAAAAGGCCAAAAAGTGAGTGGTGCCCCACTTCCTGGAAATTCCCATCCTTTCTCCAAGATTGTTAGAATATTCCTCCTACTCGTTAGCCTATGAAATTACCCAGCTCAGAGAAACTAACAACCCCATAGCCTGGTGCTCTCACTTTAGGAAGAGATGACCTGCGTGCCCTGGGCCACGTCTCCCCTTCTAAGATGCTCTGTCTATGGAGTGTGTATCTCTGTAAATAAACTTGCTTTTACTTTGATTCACTCTTGAATTCTCTCCTGCATGAAGCCAAGGACCTTCACTTGGCAAGCCTGTCCCAGGGACTGACCTAAGATCTGGGACATGATCATCTCTCTCATGCCCGATTTTTCCTGTGACAGTTTTATGGTCTAGAATTTGATGTGCCTTGGTGAACTGTTCCATATGCTCTTGAAAGAAGATGAATTCTACGGTTATTGGCTATCGTGTTCAAGTTGGTTGCTCCTGTTGTGCAAATCTCTGTCTTTAATGATAGAGGGGTCTAATTCTGTGAGTTACTGGGAGAAGGATGTTAACTTTTCTAAATAGGATTGTCATTGTGGTTTTGTCTCTTTCTCCCATTAATTCTCTCAGTTTTTGTTTAATATATTTTTAAAGTCTTAGGTATATACACATTTGAGATTATTGTGACTCCTTAATTAATTGATCATTTTATAAAATGATCCCTTTTATCTCTGCTAATGCTTTTTGTCTTAAAGTTTTTGTTTGAGGGCCACACTACCCTTTTAACTGTCTTTTTTTCATTTTAATAATATACTTTATTTAATCCGATTTATCCAAAATATCATTTCTACATGTAAGCAATTTGAAAAGTTGACAGTGTGATAGTTTGTGGGGTTTTTTTTTTTTTCATGCAAAATTTTTCAAGGTTTGGTTCCGTATTTTGCATTTAGTGCTCATTACAAGGAGAGGACCAAGAGCTCAACAGGCACAAGTTCATCCTTCATTCCCCTGCTTCTGTGCTCCTTGTGGTGTCTTTACCATAACATTGTTTAAGAACATGCAACAATAATTATATTTGTTCATATATCTCATATGAAACTATTTCTATATTTATCATTCATTCTGCCTTCTAGCAATGTGTGTTTTTGAAGCCTTTTAACTTTCAACCCATCTGTGTCTCACATTTAAAAATTTGGCTCTTATAAACAGCATGTAGTTGGGATTTGCTTTTTGATCTAGTTATATAATCATTCATGTTTGAACTTCAGGCTATATAATGTTTCCATTTCCCCTTTGGTTCGTTGTTCTTTTTTCTCTCTTTTTTTTAGGGGGTGGGTAAGCATTAATTGAGGATTTCTCAGTATTCTATCTTCTTTATTGCCTTTTTATGCCTTTAAACGTTGTAAAGATTATAGTATATAGCACTATGAAGAAGGAATAAGAATCAGAATTTCACTATTAGTGACGGAAATCTTTATAGGTAGATTGATTTACTAGACACTGATCCAGTCTTTATAGCAAATGATAAGTAAGGTTACATGAAAACCAACTTTAAAACAGTATTTATGGAGTCCCATCATGGCTCAGCAGAAAAGAATCTGACTAGCATCCATGAGGACACAGGTTTGATCCCTGGTCTTGCTCAGTGGGTTAAGGATCCAGTGTTGCCATGAGCTATGGTGTAGGCCGAGGATGTGATTTGGGTATCAAGTTGCTGTGGCTGTGGTGTAGGCCAGCAGCTACAGCTCTGATTGGACCCCTAGCCTGTGAACGTCCATATGCTGTGGGTGCAGCCCTAAAAAGATGAAAAAAAAAAAAAACCCCAAAACAGTATTTACTATTTTATAAAAGCATTATATACTGCAAATCAGCTATAATAAAAAAGAAACTATAGTTATTACAGAACACTTGGTAAATACAGAAAAGTGTAAGGAAGAAAATAACTACCCTTGCAATCCTAGACAGAACAAATCCTGTTAGTAGTATCTTGTTTTATTTCATTCTAGTATTAAAATGAAATAAATTAGACCATGCTTTATGTACTATTTTATATCCTTATTTTCATATAACATTATGAACATTTTCATATATGTAAGAGTAAGAACATTTTAATGGCAATATCACTTTTAATCACATCAACATTTGTTTCACTATTTTCCTTTTATCAGATGTTTAGTACATTTCTTTTTTTAAAAAACTCTTGGGGGAGTTCCCTTTGTGGTGCAACGGAAACAAATCTGACTAAGAACCATGAGGTTGTAGGTTTGATCCCTGGCCCCCCTCAGTGGGTTCAGGATCTGGCGTTGCCATGAGCTGTGGTGTAGGTTGTAGACAGTGGCTCAGATCTGATGTTGCTGTGGCCATGGTGCAGGCCAGCAGCTGTTCTCCGATTTGACCCCTAGCCATCCTCCATATGCTGTGAGTGTGGTCCTGAAAAAGCGCCAAAAAAAAGGTGATTTCTGTCATGGCTCAGTGGAAATGAATCTGACTAGCGTCTATAAGGGCGCAGGTTTGATCCCTGGCCTTGCTCAGTGGGTCAAGGATCCGTGAGCTGTGGTGTAGGTCTCAGACATAGCTTGGATCTGATATTGCTGTGGCTGTGCTTTAGGCTGGCGGCTACAGCTACAATTCAACCCCTAGCCTGGGAACCTCCACATGCTGGCCCTAAAAAGACAAGAAAATTTAAAAAAATTTAAAAAACTATTATAGGTAACTTATGTAATCTTTTTTTAAATGCCCATATGTCTTACTTTAGGGTAGAGCCCTGGAAATAGCCCTATTATAGCACAACATGAATATGCATTCCTAAAAATCCCACTATGCAGATTCACACAATAAAAACCAAGGCCTTGAAGGGACACTAGGGTTGGGGTACAGCATTCAAAAATTTTGTCAATGACATGTTAAAAAAAAAAAAGAACAAAAAAACCATGGGAGTTCCCATTTTGGCTCAGTGGGTAACGAATCCGACTAGGAGCCATGAGATTGTGGGTTCGATCCCTGGCCTCACTCAGTGGGTTAAGGATCTGGCGTTGCCGTGAGCTGTGGTGTAGGGCACAGACGCAGCTCGAATCTAGCCAGACAGCTCCAATTAGACCCCTAGCCTGGGAACCTCCATATGCCGCTAATGCGGCCCTAGAAAAGACCCCCCAAAAAAAAAGAGAGAGAGAGAGAATCTTGTAAAAAATGGTATTAGAGTTTTACAGATGTTAAATGTTGAAGAGATATATAAAGACTGTGAAATAGTTGGTACTTGACCTTGAAAAAGACCTCAAATTTGCTTGTGGATGCAGGTGTTGGAAAAGTTGCAGCTTGTGAGTTGTTGTGAAGTGGTGGCTGGAGAATTAGCTGCAATTGGATGGAAAGTTGAAAGGCCACATGTGCCGTGGAGTGACTCATGCCTCAGTGGAGTGGAGGCGTGAGCGTTTCATTTGTTCCTCTGCAGCTCAGTTCATCTGGTCACAGTATTCTGCCTTCAGTTAACGTTTCTCACAAACAAAATTGCAAGTCCTGTTATGGTCATTTTGTTCCCTAACGTGGTGGGGGAGGAAAAAGTTCTCTTAGGGTCTCTGACTGGGTCTGAAAATTTAACTGTCAAAACTTAACTGAAGAAAAGCACACACATTTATATAATGTAAGTTTAATGTGACTTGAGAGCCCTCATAACGCAATGAAGACCCAAGAAATGACAAATACTTTTTTTTGTGTGTGCCTTTTAGGGCTGCACCTGTGGCAATGGAGGTTCCCAAGCTAGGGGTTGAATTGGAGCTACAGCTGCTGGCCAATGCCACAGCCACAGCAACGCCAGATCCAAGCTGCATCTTTGGCCTGCACCACAGCTCACACGGCAACACCAGATCCTAACCCACAGAGGAAGGCCAGGGATTGAACCTGCAACCTCATGGTTTTTTTTTTTTTTTCAGGGCCGAACCCACAGCATATGAAGGTTCCCAGGCTAGGGATCGGATTAGAGCTGTAGCCACTGGCCTACGCCATAGCTCACGGCAATACCGGATCCTTAATCCACTGAGCGAGGCCAGGGATCGAACCTACGTCCTCATGTATGCTAGTCAGATTAGTTTCCCCTGTGCCATGACGGGAACTCCGACAAATATGCTTTTTATTGGATTGAACAAAGAGCAGTTATGGAGAAGGGACTAAACTTTGTGGGGTGGGTGAAAGGAAGATAAGAATTGTTTCAACAAGGTCTGTTTGTGTAGAATTCTATCTCAACTTCTTGTCCTCGAATAAGAATGCCTTTGTCCTGGGACAAAGAGGGCACCTCTGATGTGGGAGTTTCATCTCTTGCTTTCAGGAGGAGCCATGAGGGTCAGAGTGCCCTCCTTGCACCTATTGTTTCTCAGGTGCCTGTTACTGAAAATAATTGATATGCCAAAGTGGCATATTTTGGGGTGAGATGCTCTGAATGATTCTGGGGGGACAGCAGTGAGCAATGGCTTGAAGAGAAATCTTGATTTCTTTCTTGAGAATTGAACCTGGGTAGCCTGGCTACAAACCAGGAGTCCTAGCCTCTAGACCAGGGGTTAGAGGCTAAAAGTTGAGTTGCCCTGATTCTTGCCCCGTTGAAAATAAGTGTGTCTCAAGGAGGCAAAATCCGTAAAAACAGCCCAAGGTTTATTATTGTAAGCACAGTTCATGTGAGAGAGCACACAGGCAATCAGAAGCAAAGTAACATACTCAGAGAGGAGTGTGGACACCCCCGCCAGTGGGAAGCATGTCAAAGGGATGACTTAAATCACTTATACTAGGGCAGTTCTTCCCGGAATTGTTGTCCTTTGGCCAGTTAATCTTGTTGTATCTCTCACACCTGATAGAACCCAGGACCCTCTCCAAATGCGCCTGTGTATCTTTTAGCCAAGATGGATTCCAGCACAAAGGCTTGTGGGAAACCTGACACCACTCATTACGGGGTGGTGCCCCCTCCATTTTTGACCCTGAGAGTCTTTTTGCACATGTGTAGTTGGGGTCTTCCTGACCCCAAGAATGGGAAGTGTGTGACCTCTTGATCCTTTGCCTAAACAGGGCTTAGTCTCTCTCTACCCCTTTTGTAACTGTTTAAATAAAGTGTCCACAGAAGGCAAAGCCCAGTTGTTTATCTTGTTGTTGTTGTTACCTCTATCTTGAAGTATCAACAGGTAGCTGGTGGTAAATGTCTGTCCTGGAGCTCATCTTTCTGCTGTCTCCTGACCTCCTTCAGTATCAATCTTGTTGGAAAAAAAATGTGTAGTTTTAGAGCAAGTATAGCAGAACCAACTACAAAATGCATCACTCAGAAGCCCTGGACGAGGCCAACCTCCTTCAGAAAGGCTGACCAGTTCACAGCCTGTTAGCTGCATGAGGGAGGGGCAGGCCCCCCCACCTCTCTTTGGACCAACTCCCAGAAAGCTGGTGGGTGGAAGGGTCTTCCGTTTCTCCTACGCAACTGTGCTCAGACTTCTCGTTCTATAGTCAGCGAACAACTCCAGAGACAGGAACTTCCTAGCTTGGGAGACAGCTCTATTTCATTTTAGCGAGCTCTGCTTGAATTCCTCTTCTTGTCAGCCTCTCAAGGCCTAAGTGACTGACTGGCCCTGATCGGAGTGACGGATGCAGTCATTTGGTAGAGCAGAAGAGGCAGCGTTGAAAGTGGAATGGGCTCTGGCTCCTGGGGCTTGGAGGACCACAGTTAGCTTGATGCAGCTGCTCTTGGTTACGAGAAGGAATCCTCATTGTCTCCCTAAACCATTAGCTCAAAATTGGGACATGCTGACCAAGGGGAATTGTACCTCTGAGTATGTGAAGTTTCATTTGGAATCCAAATCACTGGAACTTCTAGCACACCCAGATCCTTTGTAAGGATAATGGTCAGGCAGTTCAGAACTAGAACCATCTCAGGAAGTCTTTGGTTGATAGTAAACCAGAGAACGTCTCACTGCTGACCTTGAGATTTCTGATGGTCAGTCAGTGGTAACTGATGCCTGTCACTCCTGATGGTGGGTTACGATTCTCAGATACCTTATGGATTGTGAGAATCTGGTTAGTCACAGTCATCTTCTGGAGCCAGATGAATCCTTAAGGGTGTGGCATGTCCACTTTCTTGTGTTTTTGAGCTCAGGCCCTTCTTCCAGGTTCACACAGCAAATCAGCTGCAGCAGGGCCTTCCACCCTGCTTCCCTGGCCTTTGCTGTGCCCCAGGACCCAGCACACAGTGGATATTTGGAAAATGACAAGAGAGAATGGGTAGGTAGGTATTGGGCTTTTTCTGGAGATATCCGCTGTCTTTGCAAAGCAGTTCCACTAAGAGCTCATGGCTACAGATTTAAAACATAATCTTTTAGTTGAAATCTCAGCAATTTTTTTTACACTGCATTTTGCTGCAATAAAATTAGTTTAAACCTTTTGTCCTCTCTCTTCTCTTAAACTCCCAAGCAGTTGTTTGAATTTTTTTTCAAGAAGTTCTGCTCTTTCTGTGAATCATAGATTTACAGGATTTAACAGAAAGTAGTTTTTAAGAGTGTGCATTATTTCTTACCAAGTGATATAGTTTGTGAGAGTTGCAGGTTGCCGAGTAAGGGGTATTAGACCACTTAGATTGAGCTGGTTAACCAATGAGGCACTCTATGCAAATTGTCATGCCCAGCAGTAGCTTCTGGCTGCAGGCTTTGAAAGGCATGAAGCAGTAAATTATTTCCTTATGATGGGGGAGGAGAGGGTTGAGGGTTTTCTAGCAGAGCTCAGAGTCTCTGAGTTCATTTTCCTGCTGTGGCGTGGCAAGCAGGAAGGCAGGCCACGGAGTGCCAGAAGAGGCTGAGGCTTATTCTCTTAGCTCCTCTTTGTGAGTCTGACCATATTTCCAGGTTTTTAGGGAGAGGCCCCTCCTCCTCCACTAAGCACTGCCCTTTCATTCCCCCTTCCTGATGTTTTAAGACTTTGAAAGTAATAAAAGTCAGGGACTATAAATTAAGTAGCTTATACTTTAGAGCTCCTGATTTTTTCAAAGAAAGTATCTATTGGGAATTCCCATTGTGGCTCAGAGGGTTTAGAACCCGACTAAAGGAAGCAAGTTCGATCCCCTGGCCCCGCTCAGTAGGTTAGGATCTGGTGTTGCAATGAGCTATGGTGTGGGTTGCAGACAGGCTCAGATCTAGCGTTACTGTGGCTGCGTTATAGGCTAGCAGTTGTAGCTCCTCTTCGACTCCTAGCCCAGGAAGTTCCACATGCCATAGGTGCAGCCTAAAAAGACACACACACAGTGTGCTTGAGGGAGTCCTGTTGTGGCTCAGCGGGTTTAGAACCTGACATAGTGTCCAGAGGGTATGGGTTCGATCCCTGGCCTCGATCAGTGGGTTAAGAGTCTGGCATGGCTGCAAGCTGTGGCATAGGTCCCCGATGCGCCTCAGGTCTGGTGTTGCCATGGCTGTGGTGTAGGCCGTCAGCAGCTGCAGCTCTGATTCGATCCCTAGCTTGGGAACTTCGTATGCTGCAGGTACAGGCTTGAAGAAGGAAAGGGAGGGAGGGAGGAAAGAAGGAAAAGAAAGAAGGAAGGAAGAGAAAATTTAGCGCTTAAGCTAAGCTAGTTAGATGAATTTGATAGAAGGAGAAGAATGCTTTATGGTAAGAAAATTTAGCATATTTCTGGTATGCATTTTGTAACCTTTTGTGGGTAGTCCAGAGGCAGAACAGTTGAGTAGCTAACAGCTGATTCTGGGGAGAGGTAGCCTGAGTCCAGATAAAGTTTCTGTCCCTTGCCAGCAATATGCCCTTGATCTGTCCTTTAGTTTTCTTATCTGTAAAGTGGGGGGTAATCCAGTACCTTACTTGGATTTTGCGCTTGGAGCAGGACCTGGCCCAGAATACAGGGGAGGGCTAATGCTCTCCCTTGGCAATAGCAGTGCTCAAGTTGTAAGTTGTGAATAGCTTCTTTGGGGGATTGGTCCATGCCTTTTAGTAATGTTACTCTAATATTTAACCACATTTAAATCAGTAAAAAGTGGGTCCTGAGCTGCTGCAGTGACAACGCCAGAACTTTATTATCCCACTGCACCACAAGGGAACTCCTAAGGTGAAGAAATTTTTAATCTTGGAATAGTAAAGGCTTTTGTAATGGTGGCAGAGGATGCATAAGCAAAATTGATGAATTTGGTATATAAAAAGTAGAAACTTGTCCATAGCAAAATATAAACAAACAAACAAAAAAAACAATGATTCATGAGACAGAGATTTCTTTTTACAAAAGGTCTTTTTTGGGAGTTCCCCATTGTGGCTCAGTTGTTAGTGAATCCGACTAGGAACCATGAGGTTGCAGTTCAATCCCTGGCCTTGCTCAGTGGGTTAAGGATCCAGTGTTTCCGTGAGCGGTGGTGTAGATCGCAGATGCGGCTTGGATCCCTTGTTGCTGTAGCTGTGGCGTAGGCCGGCGGCTATAGCTCCAATTCGACCCCTAGCCTGGGAACCTCCATATGCTGCGAGAGTGGCCCAAGAAATGGCAAAAAAGACAAAAAAAAAAAAACCCCAAAAAAACCCAAAAACCAAAAACCAAAAGGTGTTCTTATGAAACAACAGAAAAGACACACAATAGAAAAGGAGACAGGTCTTGGATAGTTGCAAATGGCCAATAAGTATGGGAGAAGATCCTCAGTTTTTTAATTTAAAAGTACAGTTCGGAGTTCCCGTTGTGGATGAGCGGAAGCAAACCTGACTAGCATCCATGAGGACTCAGGTTCTATCCTTGGCCTTGCTCAGTGGGTTAAGGATCCGGCATTGCTGTGAGCTGTGGCATAGGTCACAGATGTGGCTTGGATCTGGCCTTGCTTTGACTGTGGTGTAGGCTGGCAGCTATATCTCCAGTTTGACCCCTGGCCTGGGAACCTCCATATGCTGTGGGTACAACCCTAAAAAACAGACAAAAACTACAATTCAGAATGGATATATTTTTCACTAATCAGGCTGGCAACGTTAAAAAGTATAACAAGTATCACAAGGTGAAAGAAACACCCACCTTTGTGGGTTCATGTTCATTCACCTTTGGAGAGGAATCCTTAAATTAGCATCATCTCTTTGAATCATAATTAAATATGCTCATGTTCTTGGACCTCGCACTTCTGCTGTTGTTGTAGTAAAAGTGAACACGGAACATCTTAATCATTGATACTGGAGATTAATTTAAGATGAAACGTTATTAGCCATCTTTATGATGGAATATTATCTTGCCCTTAAAAAGAATGAGGTAAATTTGTGTTTGTAGACAGAGGTGTCCAAGATAAAGTAAGGGTCAAAAAACAATATGCGGGAGTTCTCTTGCAGCACAGCACCTTAAGGATCTGGCATTGTCCCTGTAGTGGCCTAGGTCGCTGCTGTGGTATAGTTCTACTCCTAGCCCGGGAACTTGCACATGCCGTGGATATGGCCAAAAAAAAAAACCAAACCAGGGAGTTCCCGTCATGGCGTAGTGGTTAACGAATCCGACTAGGAACCATGAGGTTGCGGGTTCGGTCCCTGCCCTTGCTCAGTGGGTTAACGATCCAGCGTTGCCGTGAGCTGTGGTGTAGGTTGCAGACGTGGCTCGGATCCCGCGTTGCTGTGGCTCTGGCGTAGGCCGGTGGCTACAGCTCCGATTCAACCCCTAGCCTGGGAACCTCCATATGCCGCGGGAGTGGCCCAAGAAATAGCAACAACAACAAAAAAAGACAAACAAACAAAAAACCAAAACAGAAAAAAAACCCAATCCCAAAACAATCTGTGTATGATGAATCCATGTTTAAGGCTTTCAAAAGGAATAGGCCCATATGTATTGAATGAGGCACAGACGTATTGATAAGCATAGATGCTTGAATATGCGTAAAGGTTTCTGAGAGTTTTGGGTTTTTTTTCTTTTTATGGCTGCACCTGTAGTATATGGAAATTCCTGGGCTAGGGGTCAAGTTGGAGCTGCAGCTGCTGGCCTACACCACAGCCACAGCAATGCCAGATCTGAGCCCCATCTGTGACCTGGCCGTAGCTCGCAGCAATGCCAGATCCTTAACCCACTGAGCCAGGTCAGGGATTGAACAGACATCCTCATGGACACTATGTCAGTTTCTTAACCTGCTGAGCCACGGTAGGAACTCCTCTGAGAGTTTTTATTTTTATTTATTTTTTCTTTTTCTTTTTGCCATTTCTTGGGCCACTCCCTTGGCATGTGGAGTTTCCCAGGCTAGGGGTGGAGTTGGAGCTGTAGCCACCGGCCTACGCCACAGCCACAGCAACGCCAGGCTAGGGGGGTCGAGTCGGAGCTGTAGCCGCCAGCCTAGGTCAGAGCCACAGCAACGCAGGATCCGAGCCGCATCTGCGACCTACACCACAGCTCACGGCAACGCTGGATTGTTAACCCACTGAGTAAGGCCAGGGATCGAACCTGCAACCTCGTGGTTCCTAGTTGGATTTGTTAACCACTGCCCCACGACGGGAACTCCGTTGTTTGTTTGTTTGTTTTGAGGGTTTTTAAGATAAACTAAAAATAGTCAACAGTGCTTACTTCAGTGGAGTTGGAATGGGAGGTTGGGGGGGTGTGTGTTTTTCATTTGACACGTATGTTGGTTACTTTAAAAAATTTCAAGCTTGTTTTAGCAAGCTTAAAATGTAGGAAAATCAACCTGTTATATAATTGCATTTCCTGTCACTATTTTCATTTTGATATTACTCCTGACCCAAGAAGATGGTTGGTGTGCATGTGTGTGTGGGTATGAGAGAGAGAGATGTGTATTTAGAAAGTGGGTTTAGAGATGACAGATTTAACCTATTTTTACATTAACATGGGGAAATGAGATTATCGATTTGGTTGCACAGTCGGTAAGGATATATGGTGTAATTTATATTTTTATCTGCACTAGCCACTGTTCACATATGTAAATGTAGACTTTTCTTGATTAAAGCATACTGAGGTGAAAAGAACTACAAAAAAAAGTGTGCCCCCATAAAAATAGTTGCCAAGATCATAGTTAAGCTGTCAGTCAGTCTTTGTCAGAGTGCAGCAGCCAGATGTGGGTTACTATTGAAAGGGCTGGTTTTTTGCTATAAGAGAAGAAAATTGTGGGGGGAGTAGGAAGGCGCTCCAGTGCTAAGAACCAGCCATTTCCAATATTCAGTCCCTTAAGGAAACTCAATGTTGAAAGATCCCTGAAATACTTTATGTAAACTTTACAAAGCATTTTACAGCTGACCAATAATTTAGGAATTACATGGACCCATTTCTGCTCCTAAGGACTGGGAATTTGCCCCTGGGGATACTTTATTCTTGTTTAAATTAACAGGTGTTCAGAAACGCTCATACTTCTATTTTTACCCTGAAAGTAGATTTGGAGAAATGCCAAGCATTTACTTCTCTGTTGAGCAGAAAGGTCCAACCTCTTAAAATTATTACTTGACATTTCTTCTTTTTCTTTTCTTTGGAATACTTATTATTTGTCTAAAAATGACCGTGCTAGGTAAATGTTTTTGTTTTTGTTTTTCTTTTCTTTTTTAGGGCTTCACTTGAGGTATATGGAGGTTCCCAGGCTAAGGGTCCAGTCGGAGCTATAGCTGCCAACCTATGCCACAGCCACAGCAGAACATCAGATCTGAGCTGCATCAGCAACCTATATGCCTCAGCTCAGGGCAATGCCAGATCCTTAATCCACTGAGCGAGGCCAGGGATTGAACCCTCGACCTCATGGTTCCTAGTCAGATTCATTTCTGCTGTGCCACGACAGAAACTCCAGGAACTCCTAATTTTTAATTAAAGAAATTCTTTATAGAATTTTTAAAAATAGGAGTTCCCATCGTGGCTCAATGGAAACGAATCTCACTAGCATCCATGAGGACACGGGCCTCACTCAGTGGGTTAAGGATCCAGCGTTGTCATGAGCTGTGGTGTAGGTCCCAGACTCTGCTTGGATCTGGCTTTGCTGTGGCTGTGGTGTAGGCTAGCGGCTACAGCTCAGATTTGACCCCTAGTCTGGAAACTTCCATATGCCGCAGGCGTGGCCCTAAAACAAACAAACAAACAAACAGAATTAATTAATTAAAAAAAAGAATTTTTAAAAATAGTTTTTTTTTTTTGTCTTTTGCCATTTTTTGGGCCACTCCTGTGGCATATGGAGGTTCCCAGGCTAGGGGTCTAATCAGAACTGTTGACACCAGCCTACGCCAGAGCCACAGCAACGCAGGATCCGAGCCACGTCTGCGACCTACACCACAGCTCACGGCAACGGTGGATCCTTAACCCACTGAGCAAGGGCAGGGATCGAACCTGCAACCTCATGGTACCTAATCGGATTCGTTAACCACTGCGCCACGATGGGAACTCCTAAAAATAGTTTTGAGACAATAGTTCACATGCTGTATAGCTGATCCAATTGAAATGTAAAATTCCCTGTTTTTTGTTTGTTTTACCTTTTTAGGGTCGCCCAAGCGGCATCTGGAAGTTCCCCGGCAAGGCGTCCAATCAGAGCTACAGCTGCCGGCCTAAGCCACAGCCACAGCAATGCCAGATCCAAGCCATGTCTTCGACCTATACCACAGCTCATGGCAACTCCGGATCCTTAACCCACGGATCCAGGCTAGGGATCAAACCCGAATCCTCAGGGGTACTGGTTGGGTTCATTATCGCTAAGCAACACAGGAACTCTTCAGTGTTTTTTTTAGTGTATTCACAGAGTTGTACAAGCATCAGTATAATCTAATATTAGGGCAGTTTTCTCCCCTCTGTGACCATTAGCATTTGTTCCCAATTTCCCCCCAAATTTCCTCAGAGCCCTGACAACTAATAATTTCCTTGCTAACCCTAAGGATTTGCGTGTTCTGGACATTGCATGTGAAGGGAACCGTACAATATGTGGCTTTTATGACTGGCTTCTTCCACTTAGCATGTTTTCAAGGTTCATCCATGTTATAGCACGTGTCCATACTTCGCTCCGTTTTATGCAGTATACGGCATTTTATTCATCCGTATGTTAGTTGATGGTTGCTTGGGTTGTTTCCACTTTATGGCTGTTTTAAATAATGTTGTTATTAACATTTGTATACAAGTTTTTGTGTGACTGTGTTTTCATTTTTTCTTGGTTTATACCTAGGAGTGGAATTGCTGCGTCATAGGGTAACTATGTTTAACCTTCTGAGAAACTGCCAAGTCATATTCCAAAGAGGCTGCTGCATCTGTATTTCTATGAGCAGTGTATGAGGGTTCTAATTTATCCATATCCTCATCACCAAGACTTAATATTGTCTGTCTTTTTTTGAAGTGTGTGAAGTGTTCATTTTGGTTGTGATTTGCATTTTCCTAATAACTAATGTTGTTGAACATCTTTTCAGATGCTTATTGTCCATTCATGTATCTTCTTTGGAGAAATGTCTTTTAAGTTGCTTTTGCTTGTTTCTAAATTGGATTTTTTTTTTTTTTTTTTTTTTTTTTTTGGTCTTTTGTCTTTTTAGGGCCGCACTCGTGGAATATGGAGGTTCCCAGGCTAGGGGTCCTATTGGAGCCAGAACCACAGCAACTCGGGATCCGAGCCTCATCTGCAACCTACACCATAGCTCATGGCAACACCGGATCCTTAACCCATTCACTGAGCGAGGCCAGGGATCGAACCTCATCCTTATGGTTACTAGTTGGGTTCATTAACCACTAAGCCATGGTGGGAACTCCTGGATTTTTTTAAAAATTGAATTTTAAGAGAACTTTTTAAGTTTTAGATATCAGCTCTTTATAAGATACCTAATTTGCCAATGTCTTTTCTCATCCTGTGAATTATCTTTTCACTTTCTTGATGGCATCATTTGGAGCATAGAAGTTTAGCATTTTTTGTCTGTGCCTACAGCATGTGGAATTTCCAGGGCCAGGGACTAAACCTGCGCCCCAGCAGTGGCAATGCTGGATCCTTAACCTGTCGAGCCACTAGAGAACTCTGAAAGTTTGTTTTGATGTAGTCTAGTGTATGTTTTTTTTTTTTTTTCTTTTGTTGCTTGTGCTTTTGGTCTTATTTGTAAAAAAGCTTTGCCCAACTCAAGGTCATGAAGATTTAGTCCTGTGTTTTCTTCTAGGAGTTTGCTAGTTTTAGCTTAGACCTTTAGGTCTTTGATCCATATTGAGTTAATTTTTGTATATGGTGTAAGGACGGGGCCCAACTTTATTCTTTTGTCTTTTGATATCCAGTTCTAACAGTGTTTATTGAAAATACGGTTTTTCTTCCTTCTAGTAGATTAACTTGGCCCATTTGTCAGAAATTAATTGACCATACGAGTTTCCATTGTGGCTCAGTGTGGTAACGAATGCACCTAGTATCCATGAGGACTAGGGTTCAATCCCTGGCCTCGCTCAGTTGGTTAAGGATCTGGCATTGCCGTGAGCTGTGGTGTAGGTCCCAGATGAGGCTTGGATCCCTCGTTGCTGTGCCTGTGGCTTAGGCCAGCAGCCACAGCTTCAATTCGACCCCTAGCCTGGAAACTTCCATGTGCTATGGGTGTGGCCCTAAAAAGAAAAAAGAAAGGGGAAAAAAAAGAAATTAATTGACCATAAATGTTAGAGTTTATTTCTGGACCCTCAATTCTTTTAATCTTTTTAATTGACCCTATGTTGGAGGAATTCTTCATGTTAGGTTTAGTCACAAAGTGACAGTCAGTAGGTTGCCATTTGGCGACGGTGACAGTCATTCTTAAAAGGTTGACTCATTTCTTTGTGCGATCATGAGATTAAATATTTACAGAGGTCCAACTATAAGTTATGCAGGGCTGTGGTAGATGTTGTTGCAGGCGGGAGAGATGATTTTGTTTATACAGATCACAAAATACCCCTCCTGTGGCCGTAGAAACTGGAGTCGTCGATGTATCGCAGTTAACCTGTGCTCCTGAGTCACGGAGTTGTCAGGACTATAAGTCTCCATACCCTTTTTCACCGTATGGAGCACTAGCCAGTTCTCTATTTAAATTTTTCATTTATTGGACTTCCCGTTGTGGCGCAGTGGAAACGAATCCGACTAGGAACCACGAGGTTGAGGGTTCCATCCCTGGCCTCGCTCAGTGGGTTAAGGATCTGGCGTTGCCATGAGCTGTGGTGTAGGTCGCAGGTGCAACTCAGATCTGGCGTTGTTGTGGCTGTGGTGTAGGCCAGCCGCTACAGCTCTGATTCGACCCCTAGCCTGGGAACCTCCATATGCCACAAGCGCGGCTCTAGAAAGACAAAAATAAACACAATTTCATTTATTAATAACTTAATTGGAAAATGAATTTTGATTGGGCTTTTTTTTTTTTTTTTTTCCTGGCCACACCTGGGGCATATGGAAGTTCCTGGGCTAGGGGTCAAACCCATAGCATAGCAGTAACAATACCAGATCCCTAACCACTAGACCATCAGGGAACTCCAACAATTACAGTTTTTTAAGAGCACTAATCCCTTTTTCCATTTCTCCCTCTGCATTTAGTTTGATAAGGTAGGTAAGAATGCTGACACTAAATCACACTTGGGTTTGGGCCCTGTCCTCAACCTTAGCAAGCAGTGACCTTGGGCCACTTATCTCCTTGAGCCGGAGGTTCATATCGCTACAGTGGGGTTAATAACAAAAGTATCTTGCAGGTTGGGATCAATTGTGCACATGTCATAGAGTCCTTCGTAGCGTTTAAGTGAGTAGTGCATAAACGGGATCCATTGTCTTTGTTTTTGTTATTTGTTTGGGTAGTTATAAAATTCACCTGTACTACATCCCTTCTGGGAAAAGCTGGCAAATAAATTCAAAGGGAAGTAACTTTTTGGCGAGATGCAAGGTCTCAGTGATGGGGTTGAGGAATCGAAAGCTGCTTGTTCCTAGAGCAGGTGGAGCTGCCAGGTAGAAGGGAGCCCTTAGGTTCCTTGTCCTGTGGGAATGAGGGTCCATAGGTTCCTTGACCCCTTGTTCCTTGAGCAGTGGGAAGAGAGCTGACAGCCAGGTATATCTCCCTAAGCATCAGCTGCAGACTTGGGTTTGAGGAAGTGAACTGCTAGCTACTTTGAAGCTGCTAGGTTCCAATCCCAGCCCTGTAAGCCTCTTGTTATATAATTTACTTTGACTTCCTTTTTGAGGGCACTCAGAACAGTATTCATAACTAACTTTGCTGTTCTAAGTGCTTTACTCTGCTTTCTTTCATCCTAATAATCCTATGATGTTGGAACTACTATTATCTCTATTTTTAGATGAGGGTAACCAAGGCGCAGAGCTGTTAACTAACCTTATATTGAATGGCATGTGCACTTAATACGAGCTAACGCTGAATATTTACTATGTTCTGGGTGCATGGGCTGAACACTTTACAGGGCTGATCTCATGTACTCTTTAAAAAAAAAATTTATTTAAAAATTTATTTTTTATTAAGGTTTACAGTGTTGTGTCAGTTTCTGCTGTACAGCATAGTGACCCAGTCATATATATACATAAATATATGTATATATACGCACATTCTTTTTCTCATGCTGTCTTCGTTCTATCTCATCATGTACTCTTTTTTTTTTTTTTTTGTCTTTTTTGCCTTTTCTAGGGCTGCTCCCGAAGCATATGGAGGTTCCCAGGCTTAGGGGTCCAATTGGAGCTGTAGCCACCGGCCTACCCCAGAGCCACAGCAATGCCAGATCCGAGCTGCGTCTGTGACCAACGCCACAGGTCACGGCAATGCCGGATCCTTAACCTGCTGAGCAAGGCCAGGGATCGAATCCAAAACCTCATGGTTCCTAGTCGAATTCGTTTCCGCTGCGCCACAATGGGAACTCCAGCCCAGCCCATCATGTACTCTTTATAGAGGCAAATCATTTTCGTTTTAATATGGGGAAACTAGTCTGTCTGTATTGCTCCAATGGCCAAGGGATTCCTACCTACCTGTAGGGAGCAAATTTGTTACTGGTTTACTTTTACCCTTGTCTAGTGTTGACTTAAACTGCTAATAGTTAATGTAGGTGACTTCAGATTCTTGTTTGTTTATATTGAGCATTTTCCAGTCATTTGATAACTTCAAAGGTTGGTCAGAAAACTGTTTTGCAGTCTCTGAAGAGATGATCCCAAGAACTTAATTCGGGGAGTGGGAGTTGTTCCTATGTATGTAAAGTATCGAGGTCTTCTTTTGAGGGGAAGGGAACTCTCTGAACTTAACTGCGAAATTCGCTTTATAATTTTTGTTTTCTGTCTTTTGCTTTTGTATCTTCTTGTTATGTGGTTTACTTTGAAGAGTTTGGAATGACCTTCTACTTATAGTAGGAAGAGTGGGAGGTATTCTCATGTTAGCAATGTGAGAAATGTGAGTCCCAGGACGTTTTAGAAATGGATTATTCTGTGCAGAATCACATAAATAAGAGTGTGGGAACTTAGCATTTTTTTTTAACTTAATAGTTGAAAGAAGAAGGCCAATGATAAAAGGCTGTTTGAGTTACAGTTCAGATTTTATGCTTGCTGCAAATGACAGGTCAAGTCCAAAATAATTGCTAGAAGCTTTTAAACACCTTGCCCCTCTAGAACATAATTTTGTCCTCAGGGTATGCCCGTGACTCTTGACGATGGCTCTGACCTAGTCATGGCCCCACAGAGGTGTGGGCGAGAGCCCTAGGCACCAGGCTGCCTGAGTTCACATCTCAGGACTTTAGGAAGGTTGCCTTCCTTCTGTCTACCTCATTTTCTCATTTGACAAAATGAAATTGACGTTCTTTTTCCTTTTCCCCTTCTGCCTCTGCATCTTGTCTTTCCAGCCCTCTTTCAAAGTCAGCATAGCTTATAAACTTTCTGATTTTTAAAGTAGTACATTTTCTTGCCAGCAAGTAAAGTAATACCTTCTCATTTGTGAAGAGGCAGAGATAGCGGTTAAAAAAAAAAAAAATGGTAAATGAGTATCTGCCTCACAGGGTTACCAGGATGAAATGATTCTATACCAGGAATTTAGGCCCCCACCTGGCACCTAGAAAGTACAATATAGAGTTCCCTCTGTGGTGCAGCAGGTTAAGGATCTGGCATTATTTCTGCAACAGCTTGGGTCACTGCTGAGGTGCGGCTTTTGTTTTTTATGTGTCTTTTGTCTTTTGAGGGCTGCATATGGAGGTTCCCAGGCTAGGGATCCAATCTAAGCTGTAGCTGCTAGCCTCCACCATAGCCACAGCAACGTGGGATCTGAGCTGTGTCTGCCACCTACACCACAGCTCACGGCCACGCTAGATCCTTAGCCCACTGAGCAAGGCCAGGGATTGAACCTGCAGCCTCACAGATACTAGTCAGATTTGTTTCCGCTCAGCCACTACGGGAACTCCAAGGTGTGGGTTTGGTCCTTGGCCAGGGAACTTCCATATGCTGCGGGTACAATCCCCACCCCCAAAAAACAAAACCTGCGCTTCAATACAGTTATGACTCCTGCCACTGCCACAGCCTGTGAGAAGAATGAAGAATTCCACATGCCTTTCAGAATGTTTTTTGGTGCTGAAGGCCTTTTCTGTATTCTTATGTAGCAAACCTTTGGAGCGATGCTCAGTGAGAGCTGGTGAGGAAATTGCAGATCTGATGGGCTCTTCTGACTGCTTTAGGCCTTAGGTGCCTATTCTTGCTATAGTCTCTTGATTTTATGTTTCTGTATTGGGTGGGGTGGGGGAGTAGAGTTAGCTTCAAAACAGTGTAATCCAGGTCTCCTGGAGATGTGTTGTAAGTTTTTGGAATCCTGATGGCCCTTGTAGTCAGAGACTCAGGTTTCCTCCCTCATAAAATGGTATTGGGATCATAGGGCTTTTCTGAAGATTAAATGAAAGAATGTCTTGGAAGTGCCTTAGTGTTGTGCTTGATACAGAGGAAGTGTTTAAGAAATGGTAGGTAACTATAATTTATAATGAGTACTGAGTAGAAGTATCTCCCTAGTAGCCTGAGACACTCCCAGCTTTAATGTTAAGTGTTTTGGTGGTAGCACAGCATATAATTCTTGCCTTCTTAAAATGTGGAACTTGCTGCAAAGTTTGACACTTCAGAGTAGTACAGGGGATCTGGGGCTTTGTTCTGTCTCTGGTTTTTTTGTTTTTGTTTTTGTTTTTAGGGTTGTACCTGCGGCATATGGAGGTTCCCAAGCTAGGGGTCAAATTGGAGCTGTAGCTGCTGGCCTACACCGCAGCCACAGCAATGCCAGATCTGAGCTGAGTCTGTGACCTACGCCACAGCTCATGGCGACGCCAGATCTCCAACCCGCTGAGCAAGGTCAGGGATCGAACCTGCGTCCTCGTGGATGTGAGTCAGATTTGTTTCTGCTGAGCCATGATGGGAACTCCTTGTCTCTGGAGTTGTGTTTGCTCTTCTTGGGTGGATGTGAGAACATGCAAACACACGCATGTGCAGTGTAGAGTACACATGTGCACGGAACCACCTTGTTCTTTCAAGGTAGCATTAAGGTAGCAAAGCTGCTCTTTGTTTTTCCTATGTTATAAGTCTCCTCTCCTTGCACACTCAAGGTTTTACTGCTCACCACTCTTATCCCTATGGGGTGCTGTGTTAGAAATAACAAGAATGGGTTCCAATGGAGTTCCCGTCACGGCTCAGCGGAAATGAATCTGACTAGCAATCCATGAGGACACAGGTTCAATCCCTGACCTTTCTCAGTGGGTTAAGGATTCGGCATTGCCCCGAGTTGTGGTAGGTCACAGACACGGCTTGAATCCCATTTTGCTGTGATTCTGGTGTAGGCCAGCAGCTGTAGCTCTGATTCAACCCCAAGCCTGGGAACCTCCATATGCCATGGGCGTGGCCGTAAAAAGCAAAAGGAAAGAAAGAAAAAGAATAGGTAACTTATTCAGGCTTTACTTTCATTGCTAGCGTGGAACAGAAGCTATGCTTCTTGCTAGTCACAAAGGGTGGTTATCAGGATAGAATGACAGGAAGTTTCTGAAGGCATGATCAAGGTGTTTGTTACACTGATAATTAAACATTACTACATTAAATAGCAGAAGGAAATGAAGCTGAGAGGTACTTGACTGAGGCAGAAATCCTAGTTCTTCTACATACTAGGTGTGCCTTCGTTACGTGATCAACTTTCCCGTGTACAGTAGAGATTGATGACACCAGGGTTATGAGGAAATTAACTTCTGGATATAAAGACTCTAGTAAGGTGTATGTTGCACATAATAGGTGCTTGATACATTGTGTTTGTACACACTTGTCAGTAGCTGTTGCTGCTGTTAATTTTGTGTTTGCTTTCTACTTTACTCTTTCCCCAGTTTCTCCCTTGCCTTTGGGAAAACTGGACATGGGCTAAAATGTTTGCCAATCAGAGCCCTCCTTACTTTTCGTTGATGGGTGGTACTTTGTATCATCAAAGGTTAAATCTTTGGGTCTTAGTCTTGATAGCTTATTTTTTTGTTTTGTTTTTCCTATCCTGGAATACTTCAAGTTATTCTGGTTGCCAAAGGGTATACTAGGAATTTCCCCTATAAAATGGCTTTTAATTGGATTAGAACTCTGAATTGCAAACTTGTTCTAGGGGTGGAATACTCTTTGTAAAACGTGGTGTTTCTTACCAAGTACCATGAGAAAAATGAGTGATATGAACTACATATAATTTTATAGCAGAATGATTATTATATATGCCCTATAAAATCCCAAGCATGTTTGTTCATGAAAAATCAAGCTAACTATCATCTTCTGATTCCTAGGCTTTCATTAATATTTATGATGTGTTCTATTCTATTTGCCATCTGCCCATACATAATTGGGAACATGTGGTGAAAGCTTAGGGAAAATATATGGGATTAAGAAAGGAAAATTGAGAAGATGAAGTCATTCTGGGGGTGTGTTTTAAAATGTAGGTTTTATTATTATTATTATTTTGGTCTTTTTGTCCTGAGGGCCGTACCCATGGCATATGGAGGTTCCCAGGCTGGGGGTTTAATCGGAGCTGTAGCCACCGGCCTACGCCAGAGCCATAGCAAGGTGGGATCCGAGCTGCGTCTGCGACCTACACACGCTCATGGCAACGCCAGATCCCTAACCTACTGAGCAGGGCCAGGGATTGAACCCACAACTTCATGGTTCCTAGTCGGATTCATTAACCATTGAGCCATGATGGGAACTGCTGGTTTTATTATTATTCAGATGTGGTGATGCGAAGAACTCAAGAGATGGCTGCCATTGGAACAATGGTCTGTGAAAGGTTTACCCATGCCTTGCAGGGTGAAGCACCAGTGTCAGTCAGGAGGCAGAAGTGAAGGGAAGGCATGGGCAGTAACCTGGAGCCTTTATTGTGGCTTCCTTGGGAAAAGCAAGGCACGGCAGAGTAAGCAGGTTTACGATTGGCTGCTTTGAATAATTTCAGTGGGCTCTGGGGCATAGAGGTGGTCTCTAGTTGTCTGTACCTGGCCCTGGGATGATCAGGGCAGAAAACTATTACTTCTTGGAGCCTAAGTGCCAGATAGAAGGGGTGACCCATAATTTAGCCCTGAGTTGGTTGGTTTGCATATGAGAAGTTTACTTACTGGGGTGAGGGTATAATTTGCTGTATCTAGGAATTAGTTAGCCTGTGAGGGGCAGTCCCTCCTGGGTCACTAAGGCCCCAGATGCCAGAGAATAAAGAATATAGAACATAAGAGGAGGTGTGATGCAGTGGAAACAAATCAGACTAGAAACCATGAGGTCATGGGTTCAATACCTGGCTTCGCTCAGTGGGTTAAGGATCCGGCATTGCCATGAGCTGTGGTGTAAGTGGCAAATGCAGCTTGGATTCCGAGTTGCTGGGACCATGGTGTAGACTGGCAATGTAGCTCCAATTCGACCCCTAGCCTGGGAACCTCCATATGCTGCAGGTGCAGCCCTAAAAAGGTAAAAGAAAAAAAAAATAATATAGAACATAAGAAAATAACTGTGCTACATTTTGTCCCTGAAGTTAGGAAAAAGCTACTGTGATTTAGTTTTAACAACAAAACTCTTTGGGCCAGATGTGACACAGGAGCAGGAAAAGGAACAGAGTATAAGAACTCTAGGGTTGGAGTAGGTGAAATCACATTTTGGGGTCTGGTCCCCATGTGACCCAGTTTTGTTCTTACAGAGTAAGTCTCTGTTCAGGGATATGAATTTTCAAGATTCTTGATGACACTGAACTTGCTGGTGAGGTTGAGAAGTAATGGCTGGAGAGAGTGGGTCAGCAAAGCTTTTTCCTGCCACTGAGAAATCACCACAAAACAGTGGTTCATACATGGTTGATTGGTGGAGTTGATTTTTCCTCAGGGAGGATGGTACAGTAGAACGTACCCCATGTCAAAGCACATCTTGGGGTGTTTACCCCAGAAAGTGAGGTTAGGAGCATTTAATTTAATTTACTTTTTTTGGCTGTAGCACATGGATGTTCTCAGGCCAGGGACTGAACCTGCACCACAGCAGCAACCCAAGCTGCAGCAGTGATAGCACCAGATCCTTAACCCACTGAGCCACAGGGGAATTCCAGCTTGGGGCCATTTTATTTTTTTTTATTTTTTTTATTTTTTATTTTTTGTCTTTTTGCTATTTCTTGGGCTGCTCCCACGGCATATGGAGGTTCCCAGGCTAGGGGTCGAATCGGAGCTGTAGCTGCCAGCCTATGCCAGAGCCACAGCAACGCAGGATCCGAGCCGCGTCTGCGACCTACACCACAGCTCACGGCAACGCCGGATCGTTAACCCACTGAGCAAGGGCAGGGACCAAACCCGCAACCTCATGGTTCCTAGTCGGATTCGTTAACCACTGCGCCACGACGGGAACTCCGGGGCCATTTTAAATAAAGCTGTTTTTGAAACTCACTCTGGTATTTCTTTCCTGCTGATAGTCTTTGATTTTGTCGGAGTTGTCTTACTCTTTAATGTACCCCAAGCGAATGAACTTACTGTGAAATTCATGCTAATGTTAAAAGCCTGAGAAAACCAGGACAAGTTAAAGAAAAACATCACAGCTCGGGTTAATATTTTAGTGTCTTTATACTCTGTCTTTTCCCAGGGATGTGTCCATGAGCATTATCCCATAGTAAATTATTTAAAGACACCTTTTTCCTGGACTTGCACTCTCATCTGCTGTAATTCATGTATCTTGTTATATTCAAGCAGCTCTTGTCTTTTGTCTTTTTAGGGCCCCACATAAGGCATACGGAGGTTCCCAGGCTAGGGGTCAAATAGCTGTACCCACTGGCCTACACCACAGCCACAGCAACACCAGATCTGAGCTGCATCTGCGAACCTCACCACAGCTCACGGCAACGCAGATCCTTAACCACTGAGCAAGGCTAGGGATCGAACCCTTGTCCTCATAGATACTAGTCAGGTTTGTTAACTGCTCAGACACGATAGGAACTCTGGCTCTTGTTATGTTGAAACAGCGTTTGATCCCCTTATTTGCCCTCCCTGAGGAGTCCTCCTCAGCCAAGAGCCAGAAACTTGGCTGTGAGGGGTGTGGAATGTCTTCCATAAACACACACCTGCACCTCTGCTAGTTCCAGATCCAAGAGGCCTTGCAGCTGCAGAAGGACAGCCTTTGCCCTGGTTCCTGGAGCTTGGGTAGGACTTCGAAGGAGCCACAGATCACCTGGGGAACTTATTAAAATGCAGGTTCTGGAGTTTCCTGGTGGCCTAGCGGATAGGGATTTGACATTGTCTGGCCCGGGAACTACTGTGTGCTGCGGGTGAGGCGCAAAATGAAATAGAATAAAAGTAAATAAATAAATATAGGTTCAATTCTTCTTTTTTTTTTTTTCTTTTTTTGTCTTTTTGCCTTTCCTAGGGCCGCTACTGAAGCATATGGAGGTTCCCAGGCTAGGGGTCTAATTGGAGCTGTAGCCACTGGCCTACGCCAGAGCCACAGCAATGCAGGATCCGAGCCGTGTCGGCAACCTACACCACAGCTCACGACAACACCTGATCCTTAACCCACTGAGCAAGGCCAGGGATCGAACCTGCAACCTCATGGTTCCGAGTCAGATATGTTCACCACTGAGCCATGACAGGAACTCCAATTTTTTTTTTTTTTTTAAATATCCACACCTGTGGCATATGGAAGGTCCTGGGCCAGGGATTGCATCCAAGCCGTAGTTGCAGCAACACTGGCTCCTTTAACCCACTGCAACGGGCCGGGGATTGAACCCTCTCCTCTGCAGTATTGTGAGCCAATGCAGTTGGATACTTGACCCACTGCACCACAGTGGGAGCTCCAGCAGTTTCCAGTTCTGAGTAGTTGCGTGGTGGAAACTGACAGGCTCCCAGGGATGCCCTTGCCACTGGCCTGGGAGCAGCACTGGGCTATTTAGAATTTGCTGAGGTCGCTCTGCTCTTGCTGTGAAGTAGTCTCTGCCTTGGTTCTGCTCTGGGCTGGTCTCTTTGGGGGCCTTCCTGCACTTCCTTTGTCCGTCCCCTCATCCAGGCCTCTTGTCTGTGATCCTGTGTTCACACCCACATCCCCACCAGACTAGCTCACTCCAGAGAGTTCTTCACTTTCCTGAGCCTCCCACCACTACCCAGTTGGGGGCCAGGGAGGTTTTTTTAGTTATGCCTTTGCCGTGCCTCCTCCACCCCACCCTCCAGCTCCCTGTCTGTGGGGACTCCCTGTGTGTGGCCAATTCCTCCCTCTCCTTGGAGGGTGGGGCCCCCCACTTCCGGAAGGGCCTCCCAGCAGCCCTCCCATGGCCCCAGTCTTCCCCTCCCCCGCTTGGGGTCCCTGGAACACCAGGTCTTGGATTTCCCTGGGGGAAGGAGGGTCAAGACAGATCCCATTGGAGTTCCTGTCGTGGCTCAGTGGTTAATGAATCCAGCTAGGAACCACAAGGTTTTGGGTTCGATCCCTGGCCTTGCTCAGTGGGTTAAGGGTCTGGCCTTGCCGTGAGCTGTGGTGTAGGTCGCAGACGCGGCTTGGATCCCGCGTTGCTGTGGCTGTGGTGTAGGCCGGCGGCTACAGCTCCGATTGGACCCCTAGCCTGGGAACCTCCATATGCCGTGGGAGCGGCCCAAGAAATGGCAAAAAAAAAAAAATACAGATCCCATCTTCCAAGGAACCTTTACTCGTCCACCATCTATGCACCCCACCCAGATAGCTTGAGAAACACCAGGTTTGACTGAACTAATGACAGTAATTAAAGTCAATTTCCTGAACTGCCTTTCCTTTGAGCCTGTTTACCTTGCAGCCCAATAACAGTTCATTTAGTCTGTGTCAGCCTGGCTTTGCGGTTCACGGTGTTTGATTTTGTACTGTTCTTTCGTGGTCTAGGGCTGATAGAAGGGCTCTATCTTTAGCAGAGGGAGTGCCACTGCCGGCAAGAGTAAGTGACATCTTTCATTAGAATTGCCACACACTCCCCCGCCCCCTGCCCCTGCCCCGAGGCCTCCTTAGACTCCCCTCTGCACCCCGTGCTCCTCAGCCAGTGCTCTGATGAATTAAAAATAACAAAGGTGAAGGTTGGGGCAGAGAATGTTTTCACTTCTGTTGATGCTTGGATGGAACAAACACGATTCATGGGCTCCTTCAAGTGTGGCCTCACTTCCTTTTGCAAATATATTTTAAGAACATTAGCAGGAAGTTTCTCAGGTCGGGGGCACGATTGCTGGGGCAGCTGCACGTGTATGAGCGTTCTCTGCCAGCTGGTGCCACCAAGGCAGCCTGGCCCTGAATAACGCATCATCAGAAGTGCCACCCAGGGTTTGCTGCCAGCTGGCCTTGTCACGAGGTCTTGGTTCAGAAGAGGATAGGGGATTTGCCGATAGACTCCACTGGGCATCTGGGCAGCGTTTCTATGGGAAAAGTGCAGATGTCTGCGTGGGGGGGGGGGGCTGCGCGCAGGGGCCCACACCTCTTGGTTCCTTCCTCTTCAAGCTAGAAGTGGGAGGAGCAGATCAGCTCTAGGGATGAAAGGAAAGGAGGGCTGGAAAGAAGGCCTCCTGAAGTTTGGAGGAGCTGAGGAGCAGAGACATTGTGAGAAAGTGTTTTCTCAGCTGTAGGGAAACAGTGCAGCTGTTACTTCAGCCCTGAGAAAAGGCTGTTAAATCAGGACTTTTCATGTGGCCACCAGGCTTTCATGCGGCGCGATGGGTGAGGGTGGCCCAGTAGGAGGGACCTGCCTTTCTCTATTCCCTTCCTGCCTCTCCCTGCCCTTCTCCGCTGCTCCCTGGAGGCCTGGTGCCCTCCAGGTATGGCCCTGGGTTTTCCAAACCTGAGGCCATTGTGTGACATTTCTGTTTCCAGTTTTTCTGTTCATTTATGTGAAAACAGTTTTGAAATGTCACCTTTTATGGGTCATTTTGGAAATGGGTAAAGAACAGGATGATATGAAGTGCTGACTGCTGGGAAATCCAGGGTAGGAGGTGTGTGTGCAAGTTTGTCTTTGAACGGAGCCACTGCAGCTAGACTCAACCCCCAAAGTAGCTATCTTGTCACCTGCTGTGGGTTGGGGGTGTGTTGGTTGAGTAGTGGCCCCTTTCCATGGTGGGGAGCGAGGGTGGCCAGCAGTTGACCCTGTATGTGGGTTGTGTGGGGCATGCAGGGGAGGGACGTGCCTGCTGCCTGCTTCTCAGAAGTGGGGGTGGGGGGTGGCACATCAGGGGCTTAGGCACTTAGCAGTCATGGCCTGTAGCTTCCAGACCATTCAGTTTTGTGGCCCCTCCAAAGTTGACAGCACATGCCATAAATTGCCATCACTTTAACCATGTCGTGATGGAACACCTTTCAAATGATACACTTCCTGGAGTCCCTCCTGTGGCACAGGATTGGCAGGGGTTCTGCAGCACCAGGACAGGTTCCACCCCTGCCTGACGCAGCTATGGTGTAGGTCACAACTATGGCTTGGATCTGCCCATGTGCGGTGGGGCAGCTAAAAGAAGAAAAAAACAAGACAAAAGACCCTAACAACTGTGTACTTTTTTCTTGCTGGGGTCGATAGAACATCGTTTAAACTATTTATGGCGCCATCTTTTATTGGTTTTACATCATGACTGTGAGTTGATTGCACTGTAGATACAGAAGGGTGGGACCCAAAGCTGAGTTATTATCTCATCCCGCCTCCAGACTGCTGAGTTGTCTCAACCAGTATGTTTTTTGCTGATCCGCTGATGCCCATCACTGGATTTGTCAAGTCCAATAAGCTAACCTTTTTGGACCTCAGATTCCTTTCTTTCTTTCTGTCTTTCTGTCTGTCTGTCTTTCTTTTTGTCTTTTTGTCTTTCTGTCTTTCTTTTTGCCTTTTCTAGGTCTGCTCCCTCAGCCTATGGAATTTCCCAGGCTAGCGGTCTAATTGGAGCCCTAGCCACTGGCTAATGCCAGATCCGAGCCTCGTCTGCGACCTACCCTACACCACAGTTCTCAGCAACGCTGGATCCTTAACCCACTGAGCAAGGCCAGGGATCGAACCTGCAACCTCATGGTTCCTAGTCGGATTCATTAACCCCTGAGCCACGATGGGAACTCCAGGACCTCAGATTTCCTTTTAGGAAAATCAGGGGACTGGACTGGATCAGATGCTTTCTGCCTCGGTGCTGTGACATGTCCCAGTTTGGCTAGAATTTGGGGGCTGATGAGTCATCAACTAGAATGTGAGCTTCATGAGGGCAGTGACTGTACTACTTGGTCCTAGCATAGTGCTTGGTCAGTAGTAGATAAATACGTGTTACGTGACTATGTAAGAACATTCGTAGTGTTAAGAGTGCATCCACATAGTCTATACTTTGGGAATTGCACATAGGTTTTCACTTGGTGGGGAGAAGAGTACACTCCTTATCCCTTATCCCTCCGTGACGGCTGAGGTCATGCCCCTTAGAACTGTCTGTGAAACAAGCGCCTTTCTCTTCTCCATCCCAGAGCACACTTGGAGCCCATCACCAGCGTTCTGTGGCTTGGCAGCGTCTGGGGATTGTGCTGGCCTAAAGCCCCTTTTAGAAAGGGCTTGGCAGATTTCTTCATTGTGGCATAATCTCCCCGACACAATCAGGCAAATTCTGGGTCTTGTGTTTCACTAACTGCTTGTTGATAAGGTATTATGAAGTAGAACAAGCAGGATTTCTCCCCCCCGCCCATTTTGGTGAGAAGAGTTATAATAGGGAAAAACAAATCTGGCTCCGTGGTAGATCTGTTTCTTTTACATTACCCTTTGTATTCTGTTGCTTTTGCTACAAATTTAATCACTAGAGAGATGTTGTCTATAGTTTAAAGGGTAAATAATGGCCCATTTCTGGAAACCCTGCCCCCCATGCCTGAATGTTAAACCAATATACCTTTGTTCAGCTCCCGAGAAACTTCCTGACCCAGCCCACCTGTAAATGGCTGCAGCAAAGAAGTTAACACATCCCTTCCTGCAGTCAGTTTATGGCCTTTTTACTTTACCTCCTCACCTACTCGGTCTTTATTCTATATAAGAAATAACACCCAGACCCCTGCAAGTTTGACTCTCTAGGACATTGGTTAGTCCACCATGTTCTCAGATTCCTGGCTTTCCAAATATAGTTGTTATACTCACCCTAACACCTGATTTATTGGTCTGTTGTCTGGTGAAACAAGCTTGGTATCAGACTTAAAACTAACTTTTAAAAATGGTTTAAGGGAAGTTGCTGTCCTGGCTCAGCGGAAACGAATCTGATTAGTATCCTTGAGGATCCCTGGCCTCGCTCAGTGGGTTAAGGATCCGGCATTGCCGTGAGCTGTGGTGGAGGTTGCAGACGTGGTCTGGATCTGGCATTGCTGTGGCTGTGGCTGGGATCCCGCATTGCTGTGGCGCAGGCCGGCAGCTGCAGCTCTGATTCGACCCCTAGCCTGGGAACCTCCATATGCCGCGGATGTGGCCCTAAAAAGACCGAAAAAAAAAAAAAGTTTTAAACCCAGTGGGCACTTTTTGCCCCATCATCTGTCTCTTGTCCATTTTTGAATTTCAAGGTTTCATTTTCTTACACTTTCGCCTCTAGAACTCGTGTGACTCCTCTTTCTCAGGCCTGTCCTCCTGCAGGTATTTGCGGCTTCAGTGGGTGCAAACGAATGTTCTCATTACCTTGTTTGTTCTGAGTGGAAGTAAAGAGGTGTCAACTTAAAAAATATGCACAACCTAAACGTTGAGAGTTAAGTTTAATTTGGGGCAAAATGTGCACTTAAGCCCGGGGGGCAGCATCTCAAGTGATCCTGAGAGAACTGCTCTGAAGAGGCAAGGGGATGCTAGCTAGCATAGATAGGAGATTTGCAACAAAGGGCAGGTCATAGGAACAAAAGATTAAACTGTTGGTATCTGAAAACTATGGTATCTCATGTCAAGGAACTGAGCACTTTTCTATGTCTGGGAGGATGGAAGTGTCTGGGCTCCCTGAAAATATCTCTTTGATAATGCACCTCAGCTGTCTGGGGCCAGTATCCTGTGTTTCACATCCTGAAAATGGTGGCACCATCCAGAGTGGCTGCATTCTGATGCCTGCTAGATGGCAGGTACTCTTTGTTTCCTTCCTGAATTCCCTCAGGGCTTCCAGGCTTGGAAGTGGCTGCAATCACTGGCCGATGACTGTGACATCCTGTGTGTACTGATGTGGCAGGCAATATTTTGTGTGCTTCCACATGCATGGAGCTCCTTTCCCAAGTTGCTAGGATCCTCTCCTAAAGATCGCAGGACGTTTATCTCTGAAAGTATGTTCCTTCAACAGCTGCCTTTATCTTCCATGTTAGAGCAGAAAATAAAAGCATTGCTTTACTCAGGTGTTCATTCACCTCCCTGCCTTCTTGACCACTTTCCATATCTACCTGATGGACTGAGGAGTGTGGGCCTCCCTGGGGAGGGAGGGACATGACTGATGGTGCAGATGATAACAGGTGTAGAGGTTTTTTTCTGGAGGGGGGATATACCCTGTGCTAAGAGGCTCTGTGCTAAGAACTTTTCCTGAATTGATGCATTTAATCCTCACCCAGTGAAGTAGATGTTTGTTTGAAAATCATTTTTGGAGTGCCTTTTGTGGCACAGTGGAAACTAATCTGACTAGTATCTGTGAGGATGCGGGTTCCATCCCGGGCCTCGCTCAGTGGGTTAAGGATCCGGAGTTGCCCTGAACTGTGGTGTAGGTCGCAGATGCGGCTCGGATCCTGCGTTGCTGTGGGTGTGGTGTAGGTTGGCAGCTGTAGCTCCGATTCAACCTCTAGCCTGGGAACTTCCAAATGTCATGGGTGAGGCCCTAAAAAGCAAAATAAATAAATAAAATAAGAATAAATCATTTTTTGGCTGCCCACTGGCATATACAGCTCCCAGGCCATGGATTAGGTCCAAGCCATAGTTGCAACCTCAGCTACAGCTGTGGCAACACTGAATCCTTAATCCACTGTGCCAGGCTGGTGCTCCCAAGATGCCACCGATGCCATTGTGCCACAGCAGGAGCTCCTAGATATTTTTATTACCGCTTTAAAATGAGGTAATTGAGAAGTTCCCACTGTGGCGCAGTGGAAAAGAATCCGACTAGGAGCCATGAGGTTGCTTGTTTGATCCCTGGCCTCACTCAAGGTTAAGGATCCGGTATTGCCGTGAGCTGTGGTGTAGGTTGCAGACGTGGCTTGGATCCTGAGTTGCTCTGGCTGTGGTGTAGGCCGACAGCTGTAGGGAACCTCCATATGCCTTGGGCGTGGCCCTAAAAAGCCCCCCCCCCCCCAAAAAAAGATAATTGAAACCTGGAGAGGTAAAGAATTCTGCATAACTAGGCTGCATTTGAGCTTGGGTGTGAAACAGACCATCTGGCTCCATCGCTCTTGCTCTTAATCCCATTCTCCGGACAGATGGGTGGGCAGTAGTCTGGGACATTTCTGATTGTCTCCCCTTTTGAGGGAGAAGGGGGGATTGCTACTGGCATGTGGTGTGTAGAGGCCAAGGCAGCTGCTAAGCATCCCCCAGTGCACAGGCCAGCCCCCTAACAGTGAATTATGTCATCCCCATGTGCTGAGTTTAACAAACTTAAATGATCTGAATCCCACAAGTGTTTGTTTTCTGTTGAACCGCCAGGAAGTGGAGTTGATTTACCTTTTAACCTTAAACCTTACAGATTCTCTTCCCCAACCTACTCAAGTATATCAGGTGTGGTATTTTTTTTTTAGAAGATGGAAAATCAGCGGGTGGTGTGATGGAATGAGTCAAAGAATCCACCTGCGGTCTGAGAACAGAGAACTCTGTTGATCAGCTTTCTTTTGGTGCTGACAGTAACCCTAATCTCCTGAGAAGGAAAGTCCCAGAAGGGGGGCTGGTTTGGTCTGGATCCTTTGTAACTGAGAGCCGTGCGGCTTCGTGTTGACAGCTTGTCCTTGCCCATTTCAGATTCAGTCCCCTTGGGTGTGGGTACCAAGTGCCAATGAAGGAAGGACACTGACCTTTGACGGTGCTTTTCGTGGAAATGCTGTTGAAACCAGCATGTTCTAGTATGTTGAAACCTGTGTGAGAAACCACTTTCCCCAAACTCCTTTCTGACAAACCTCTGGAATCCTGTTGCTACAGGATTGTGAAAACCTCCAAGCTTTTAAGGGGTTCTCTGAACTCATGAAGAGAAAAATTTAGGAATCCAAAATGGACACATAAGAGCTGATTGCTGGGCCAGGCAGATAAACAGCTTCTTGTTCAACTTCTTGAACTCTTAGTTAGGTAGCTACTTAATTTTTTCCATTTCATTTTTATTTGCTTCAAATTCTACCAAGTAGAGGTTACTTATAACAGTTAAACTCTAAAAGACATCATGGGAGTTCCCACTGTGGCTCAGCGATAATGAACCTGATTAGTATCCATGAGGACGTGGGTTTGTTCAGTGGGTTAAGGATCTGGTGTTGCTGTGAGCTGCAGAGTGGATCGCAGACGCAGCTCAGATTTTGTGTTGCTGTGGCTGTGGTGTAGGCTAGCAGCTGCAGCTCTGATTTGACCCCTAGCCTGGGAACCTCCACAGCTGCAGGTGTGGCCCTAAAAAACAAAAAAAAAAAAAAAAGAAAGAAAAAATGAAAAACATTACAAGGGTTAAGATTATTTTAATAGGATTTTCTTTCTTTTTTTTTTTTTTGCTTTTTTGGGCTACACACTCAGCATCTGGAAGTTCCCAGGCTAGGGGTCTAATTGGAGCTGTAACTACCTGCCTACGCCAGAGCCACAGCAACGTGAGACCTGAGCCCCATCTGCGACCTACACCACAGCTCATGGCAACACCAGATCCTTGACCTGCTGAGCGGGGCCAGGGATCAAACTGGCAAACCTCATGGTTCCTAGTCGGATTCGTTAACCACTGCACCACAACAGCAACTCCTATTTCAACAGGACTAGGAATAGGGCTTTTAAAGTGAGGTGGAGCTTGGTGGTGAGGTTGGGAGCTTGGTGAGAGGAATGGTTGAGCTGCTTGGGGCAGGGATCTCATAGAGGGCATCCAGGTCTGTGTGCTGAGGGCAGAGGTTTCCTGGAGAGAGGAAAGGACACTCAAAGCAAAATGCCTTCTTCAGGTATTTGTTGAATGATGACGGTGCCCTTGAGGGCAGGGGAGAAAAACTGCTTCCTAGCTTGCTGTCTCCTTCCCACACAGCCAGTTCCCCTTCTACAGGAAACCAAGATTTCAGGCCCGTGCTGTTCACCTTCTGTATCCTAGCAGTGAATCAAGAAGAATAGCAAAGAGTCTACAGAGGCAAATTGTGGCTCTACTACTCCCCAGCGCTTTAAAGTGAGGGCAATACGTTGCTGTGGCTCTGGCATAGGCCCGTGGCTACAGCTCCGATTGGACCCCTAGCCTGGGAACCTCCATATGCCGCAGAAGCGGCCCAAAGAAATTGCAAAAAGACAAAAAAATAAAATTGAAAAAATAAATAAATAAAATAAAGTGAGGGTGATAGAGTAGCTGATGATAATATTGTTGTACCTTGCCAAGAGCAAGAGATTAAATGTGAGCTATGGTTAGCTAATATTATTATGGATTAAGCAAGCTTTAGTAGGTTACCCTGTATTCTTTTGTGTGGGAGAAATCCACTTTAAGCCCCAAACAAATATGTGTTGAGTTTTCTAAAAACACTGTTATTTTGTGAATTAGCAGCTACTTGCCACCTATGTCACGCAGTAAGATACTCCTTTCTTGAGAAGAATTGCGTGTTTATGTTCAAGTTTCCATGTCCCCTTGCACTGCTACCAGTGAGGGGCAGCACCTGGCACCATGGTGGTGCGAGTACTATTTACCTCTCCCTTGGCCTCCTGCCTCCTGGTTGTAGTGGAAAAGAGGTCTGTATAAGCCCAGTGGGAAGCTGTTTCTGAGCATGAGAAACAGTGAGAGGACCTGGGTCTTTGTCTTTTTGGGGGAAGGAATTCAGCAAGGGGACCAAGAGTGTGAAGCAGGTGCAGAGTTTATTAAAAGCCCAGTACGTGTGGAGTTCCCATCGTGGCTCAGAGGAAACAATCTGACTGGCATCCTTGAGGAACGCAGGTTCAATCCCTGGCCTTACTCATTGGGTAGAGGATCCGGCGTTGCTGTGAGCTGAGGCGTAGGTCACAAACATGGCTTGGATCTGGTGTTGCTGTGGCGTAGGCCAGCAGCTACAGCTCTGATTGGACCCATAGCCTGGGAACCTCTGCATGCTGCAGGTTTGGCCCTAAAAAGACAAAAAAAAAAGATTAAAAAAAAAAAAAGCACAGTACGTGTGAAAGAGCACAAACAGGTGAGCTTGCAGAATGAACTGCGTGCAGTAAAAGCAGCTTAGATCACTTTTGGGGGTGGGGGGGCAGTCCTCTGGGTTGGCAGGGGTGAGGGGTTGTCTCTAGCCAACTATCTTGTTTATACCTGCATTTGGTCTTGTTCTCGGAGAGACATCAGTGAGCGATGGGTTGAAGTGAGATCTTAATTTTCTGCTCAGGAGTTGAACCTGGGCAGCCTGGATGAAAACCAGGAGTCCTAGTCCCTGGAGTAGCTTGAGGCTAAAAGTAGAATTGCCCTGATTCTTGCCCCCTGTTGAAAGCATGTTTCAAGGAGGCAAAAACTGTAAAAACAGGTATAAAGTTTCTTGTTAGAGTCACAGGACAGCATGTGGGCGAGCACACAGAGGAGCAGTTTATTTAAGTCAGAAGCAAAGAAGTAACATACACCCTAAAGAGGGGTGCCGGTGTCCCCCTGAGTGAGGAGCACACCAGAGAGGTGATTTAAATCACCTATTTAACAGAGTTCCCGTCATGGTGCAGTGGTTAATGGATCTGACTAGGAACCATGAGGTTGTGGGTTTGATCCCTGGCCTTGCTCAGGGGGTTAAGGATCTGGCATTGCTGTGAGCTGTGGTGAAGGTTGCAGACGCATCTTGGATCCCGCATTGCTGTGGCTGTGGCGTAGGGCAGCGAACCTCCATATGCCGCAGGAGGGGGCCCTAGAAAAGACCAAAAAAAAAAAAAAATCACTTATATAGCATGGTTCTTCCAGGTCTTTGTTTACCTTTAGCCAGTTATCTTGTTTTAATTCTAACACCTGACTGGACCCAAGACCATCCCCAATATGCGTGCATATCTTTTGGCAAAGATGGATTCCAGAGCAAAGGGTGCTGGGATGGTATCAGGACTTATTATGGCCTGGTGCCTCCTCCCTTTCTGACCCCAGGAGTCTTACTGCAATGTGTGATCAGAGAGGGCTCCTTGACCCCAGGAGTGACTGAATGGTCATCTTTCTTAGGTGGAAAATGAAACAAGGCCTAAAAGGATGCAGACTTCTCCTTACTGAACAGGCCCCTGTAACGGATGAGTTCCCAAAGACAAAGGTAGCCCCAAGGCCACGGGCTTCATGGCTTAGCAAAATGACCCTGGTCTATAAAAAACCAAGCACCAAGTCTCACCTGCTCAGAGCTCCTGACCACTCTGTTCGTCAACAAACTGTCCTTTCGGTCTCATTGCCCCACCCTCTGCCTCCTCCTCCTAACAATCTGTCTTTTTTTTTTTTTTTTTTTGTCTTTTTCTAGGGCCACACCCACGGCATATGGAGGTTCCCAAGCTAGGGGTCTAATTGGAGCTGTAGCCACCGGCCTAAACCACAGCCACAGCAACGAGGGATCCGAGCCGTGTCTTTGACCTACACCATAGTTCATGGCAACACTGGATCCTTAAGCCACTGAGCGAGGCCAAGGATCAAACCTGCAACCTCATGGTTCCTAGTCAGAGTCGCTAACCACTATGCCATGACGGGAACTCCTCCTTCTAACAATCTTACCTCTCTACTCCAGCTGAGCTCAGCTCCTTCAACTAACTTTTTCCTTGAGGTGTCAAAGAAAAACAAGTCCCAGCTGCTCTCAGCCCAGGGGCCCATCTACCTCCTACCTCAGAGGGTCCTTTGAGGTGGGCCAGTGCCCCTTTTAGCCAAGATGGATTTCAGCAGGAAGGTTTCTGGGAGGTTGGCAGGATGTATTATGCACAGGCAACCCCTCTCTCCTTGGGCCCCCTCCTTAGATGGAGGACCTTCTCTGTGCAGGCACTGGGCTGGAGAGTCCCTCTCAACCAAAGCTGAGGAAAGACGAGAGGAAATTGTAGTCACCTTTTCTCTCACCTGGCCTACAGGTGTCTTATCCAGAAATATCATCAAGACACCAGCTGCAGCAGCTCAGCCAGGGGCCCGGCTATCTCCTGCCTAGAGTGAGCTGCAAAATGTTGGTTGTGGAGCTCAAAATTTAAATAAAGCCTACTGTCAAAGTAGGATCAGTTGCTTATTACCTCTCTGTGGACCACAGATAATTTATATGTAATTCTCTCTCTCTTTTTTTTTTGCCATTTCTTTGGCCGCTCTCGTGGCATATGGAGGTTCCCAGGCTAGGGGTTGAATCGGAGCTGTAGCCACCAGCCTATGCCAGAGCCACAGCAACACGGGATCCGAGCCGCGTCTGCAAACTACACCACAGCTCACAGCAATGCCGGATCGTTAACCCCCTGAGCGAGGCCAGGGACCGAACCTGCAACCTCATGGTTCCCAGTCAGATTCGTTAACCACTGTGCCATGACGGGAACGTCCTATAGGCAATTCTAAAACCTCAAAGCAGAAGGAAGGAAAGTGGGCTGTGAAATGACATGAGGAGTATTGCGTCTTACTGAAAGATGGGGAAATTGAAATTAAACGAGAGCATGTCTTGAGTGCTTCTTTTGTTTCCTTGATGTAATCCTCCAGCTTGCCCAGGATCACCTGGGTTCTGCTTCTACAGCTTCAACAACTTCAGAGTTTTTTAGGAACTTACCCACTCTGGTCCCCTCTCCTCCCCATTTGTTAAGGGAAAGCATCATAATTATTGTTGTTAACAAAAATCTCGTAAGTCTTTCCTCTGTTCTGCTAGGACTCCTGCATTTCCAAGTCCGGAGAAGGGACTGAATGAAGGGAGGTGTCAGATCTGAAGTGTTCTTTCACTTTGCAGTTTGGACTTAGTTAAGACACACTAAAGCCAGTTAAACTGTCCAGAAGCTCTCGAGGAATAAGCCTGAATGAGTGAACGTTTTTCCATGTTGCTGAGGGATTTACTCTCCCCAAACGGAAAGCTCTGAAACTAAAAAAATGTGACCTATGTTTGGGGTGACTCTTGTGCTGGAAGTGTCTTATGCATTTGTTTGCCTCCCTAAGTGGAACTGATCTTGGAGAGACAGCAGCGCATGATGGCTTGGAGTGAGATCTTCATTCTCTGCTCAGAGATTGAACCTGGGCAGCCTGGATGAAAACCAAGAGTCCTAGCCACTAGACTAATCAGAGGCTGGAAGCAAAATTGCCTTGATTCTTGCCCCCCGTTGAAAGCAGGAATGTTTCAAGGAGGCAAAGACTGAAAAGAGGTATAAAGTTAATTGTTAGTGACAAGTACAACATGTGAGAGAGACAGAGAAGTAGTTTGCTGAAGCCAGAAGCAAAGAACTAATACACACCCTGAAGAGGAGTGTGGAGGAGGGCACCAGAGAGGCGATTTAATTCATATAGGATGTTTCTTCCGGGTCTTTGTTTACCTTTAGCCAATTGTCTTAAGTCTCGTCCCACACCTGACTGGACACAGGACCCTCCCCAATATTCGTCTGCATCTTTTGGCAAAGATGGATTCTAGAGCAAAGGGTGCCGGGATGGTATCAGGACTTATTATGGCCTGGGACCCCCTCCCTTTCTCACCCCAGGAGTGATTGAAGTGGTCATCTTATCTTTCTAGTTCGGCAGAGCTCAGCTCCTGCAATTAACTTTCCTTGATGTGTCAGAGAGAAACAAGGCCCAATTTATTCAGCCTAACAAGTCCCAGCTGTTCTCAGCCCAGGAGCCTGTCTACCTCCCACCTCAGAACTAAGGGAACACTAAGGGGTTAACAGGGTTCCCAGGCCATCATGATGGATGTAAATTTTCACACTGCCAAGGGAGCTGAACCGTGCAGAACTAGCCCAGGAAGCAGTAGAGTGATGCCCATAGATGTGGGCTGCTTAGTCGCCTTTGGACAGCTTCACTTTTGTTGTTGTTGTTGTTGTTGTTGTTCTTTTTAGGGCCACACCCGAAGCATACAGAAGTTCCCAGGCTGGGGTCGAATTGGAGCTACCACTGCTGGCCTATGCCATAGCCACAGCCACGTTGGATCTTTAACCCACTGAGCAAGGCCAGGGATTGAACCCGCAACCTCATGGTTCCTAGTTGGATTTGTTTCTGCTACTTCATGATGGGAACTCCTGCTTCACTTTTTAATTCTTTGCTCTCTTTTTTTTGGCCATACCTGCAGCAGTTGAAGTTCCTGGGCCAGGGATCAAACCAGTGCTGTCTTTGCAACCTGCACCATTGCTGCAGCAATGCCAGCTTGTGCTGTGCCACAAGGGGCCTTCCTATTTCTTCTCTTTTTGGTTGATTTTTCTCTCTTCCTTCTTATTTTGGGTTTAACCCAGTGTGCTTGCCTCTTGCTGGTCATTTTTCAACATCTAAGAATTTACGGATGGTAGGCATCAGGTCCCCTCTTGCAGGGAATATCAGCCTGTGGCATGGGCGCCTCCAGGCCTCTGGTACATGGTTCTCATTGGTGCTTTTGCATTTTCTCTGTTAAGTGAGACTTTCAGCCTGAGTATCCACCTTGAGACCACGATTGCCCATGAGTTGAGCACCAGGTGAAAACCTGTTTCCCTATTACCTGTCATCTACCGAGGCCTCTTCCATGTGCAAGGGAGGAAAACCAAGACCTAGAGCTGCACAGGGTTAGAATCCAGGCCGTCTGCTTCTTAGATCTGCACTCTTCCCACCAGTGGGCGTGAGCAGGCCTGTTGGAACTGGGAAAGTCAGACCTGAGAGAGGTAGAGAGGAGCTCTCACAAGATATGTGTTGTGTGTGTGTGTGCGCATGTGTGCCAATGCCATGCCATCTCTTTGGCTTTCTTCCTGATTCTTTGCTATTTCCAAATGATATTGTTGTTGGCAGGGAATTCTGGGTAATAAAGGAATTATGCTTTGTAATTTAACGAAAGAAGAACCTGGCATCAGTCCTTAGAACTATTAGTTGCCTGGCATCAGTCCTTAGAACTATCAACTGAAGGCCAATGGGGAGGATAAGGAGGGAGAGCGGTTTGTGTGTTTGTGTGTTTCTGTGTACCTTAGATGAGAGAAGAAAACTAACACTAAGGGGAGGCCTAGCTCCAGGTAGCAGCAAGGATAACTGGCTTCTCCTTTCATTTGGACTCTGCTCTGCAAGGATAAAGCTCCTTTTATTTAGGAAAGCCTTTGCTATTCATGCTGTTGCTGTTTCAAGGAAGTTAAGTAGATGGTGTGGACAGCTCTTTGAAATTTTTCTTTGTCAGTATGTTTTGGGGGGAGAGGCTTCTTCAGAAAGAAAAGAATCGCAGAAGTCAGTGCCACGTTTGCAACTATTTTTATATCCGTATCTCCAAACTTAGTTGCTTTTCTTAAATTGTCAGTTTTTTTTTTTTTTTTTTTTTTTTTTTTTTTTTTTTTTTTCCTTTTCTAGGGCCGCTTCCTGCGGCATTTGGAGGTTCCCAGGCCAGGGGTCGAATCGGAGCTGTAGCCACCAGCCTACGCCAGAGCCACAGCAATGCAAGATCCAAACCATGTCTGCGACCTATACCACAGCTCATGGCAACGCCGGATCCTTAACCCACTGAGCAAGGCCAGGAATTGAACCCACAACCTCATGGTTCCTAGTCAGATTCGTTAACTACTGCGCCACGACGGGAACTCCAGTTTTTTTTTTTTTTTTTTCTTTTTGCCATTTCTTGGGCTGCTCCTGCGGCATATGGAGGTTCCCAGGCTAGGGGTCCAATCAGAGCTGTAGCTGCCAGCCTACGCCAGAGCCACAGCAACGCAGGATCCAAGCCGCGTCTGCGACCTACACCACAGCTCACGGCACCACCGGAACCTTGACCCACTGAGCAAGGGCAGGGATCGAACCCGTAACCTCATGGTTCCTAGTCAGATTCGTTAACCACTGCGCCACGACGGGAGCTCCAGTTTTCTTTTTTTAATCATGAGAGTAATGCATGCACATGGTCAAAACCCAGACAAGAGAGCAGAACACTGAGACGTTGCTGTCTTACTGTCCTGCCCACATCTAGGTGCACTCTTCAGATAATCGATGTTAATAGTCTTTGTATCCACACACATACCCCCACATACACATATGCATAAGTGTAAAATATCAGTTTTACACCTGACTGTTAGTTTGCTGAAGCCGTCATAGCCAGATACTGCAGACTGGGAGGTTTAAGCAACAGAAATTGAATTTCTCACAGATCTGGGGTCGGAAGTCCAAGATCAAGGAGTAGGAAGGGTTGGTCTCCTTTGAGTGTTCTCTCCTTAACTCATCGAGGGCTGACTTCACATGGTCGTCTTTCTCTGGGTGTCTGTATCTTAATCTCTTCTTACAAGGACACCAGTCGTATTGGATTAGGTCTCACCCCAATGACCTTATTTAACCTTCACTACCTTGTTAAGGGCCCTCTGGCCAAATACAGTCACATTAGATTGAGGTATAGGGGTTAGGACGACAACATATGGATGGGATGGGGGAGAGTAGGGACGCCCATAATGTTGACTTATTCTTTTGTTTTGTTTTGTTTTTTTGTCTTTTCTAGGGCTGCTTCCCATGGCACATGGAGGTTCCCAGGCTAGGGGTCGAATCAGAGCTGTAGCCACCGGCCTACGCCAGAGCCACAGCAACATGGGATCCGAGCCTTGTCTGCAACCTACACCACAGCTCCTGGCAACACCGGATCCTTAACCCACTGAGCAAGGGCAGGGACCGAACCCGCAACCTCATGGTTCCTAGTTGGATTCATTAACCACTGCACCACGACGGGAACGCCAATGTTGACTTATTCTTTTAAATTATATCCTGTGGTATATTTAGTCCATAATTCATTTATTCAGTCCTTGTATAGCTGGAGAATAAGATTGTTTTTAGAAGTTCTCACAAATTGTGGCTCAGTGGGTTAAGGATCTGGCAGGTCACTGCAGTAGCTCAGGTCACCACTGGGGCGCAGGTTCAGTCCCTGACCTGGAATCTTCCTCATGCCACAGATGTAACCAAAAAAAAAAAAAAAGAAAAAAAAAATTTTTTTTTTAAAGTTTTTATGCTTTTAACAAACAACCTTGTTATGTAAATCTCTGTGCCCTTGTGTAAGTTTACGTGCAGGATGAACTTCTAGAAGAGTTGCAAGCATCACCCCCAAAGGGATTGTCTTGGGTCCCCCTCTTGAATGTATAATATTTTCTTGTGGCAAAAGATTGTGTGCAGTATCTGCAAATTAAAGCCCTATAGGAATTGTCATTGTGGCTCAGTGGTAACCAGCCCGACTAGTATCCATGAGGACTAGGGTTTGATTCCTGGCCTCACTCAGTGGGTTAAGTATCCAGTGTTGCTGTGAGCTGTGATGTAGGTCTGAGGCAAGGCTTGGATCTGGTGTGGCTGTGGCTGTGGCGTAGACCAGCAGCTGCAGCTCAAATTCAACCCCTAGTCCGGGAACTTACATATATTACAAGTGTGGCCCTAGGAAAAAAAGAAAAACACAAACAAAACCTATATAATGAACTCTTTGTGATAGCATTTGGGTATGAGAAATTCAGAGTGCAGCACAAGACTTGTGTTCTTGGCCTTGTGGAGTGGGAGTGGGATTGCCAGCCCTTTTATTTGAGCAGTATTGTTGTTACCACTGAATCGTATATCATTCACTCAGCATCCATTCATTGAGCCATTAATGGTCACATTTTATTAATATGTTGTTTGTTCGTTTTATGTCTTTTAGGGCATTGCCTGTGGCATCTAGAAGTTCCTAGGCTAGGGGTCAAATCAGAGCTACAGCTGCTGGCCTATGCCAGAGCCACAGCAACACCCGATCCAAGCCATGTCTGCGACCCATACCACAGTTCGCAGCAACACTGGATCTGTAACCCACTGAGCCAGCACAGGAATTGAACCCCGAGTCCTCATGGATACTAGTTGGGTTCCTTACTGCTAGCTACAATGGGAACTCCACTGATTTTTTTTTTTTTGATAAGACTTTATTTATTTATATTTTTTGCTTTTTATTTTTTAGGGCCGTACCCTGCGGCATAATGGAGGTTCCCAGGCTAAGGGTCAAATCGAAGCAATAGCCGCTAGCCTATGCCATAGCCACAGCCACGCCAGATCCAAGCTGAATCTTCGACCTACGCCATAGCTCACAGCAACCCCAGATCCTTAACCCACTGAGCAAGGCTGGGGATTGAACCTGAGTCCTCATGGATGCTCGTCAAATTTGTTTCCGCTGAGCCACGATGGGAAGTCCTAAGACTTTATATTTTAAGAGATGTTTTAGGTTCATAGCAAAATTGAGAGGAAGGTATGGAGATTCCCATATCTGTCCCCTGACCACCCCCAGCCTCCCCCGCTGTCCACACCCCTGACCAGAGGTTACATTTGTTACAACCAGGGAACCTACACGGATGCATCGTTATCATCCCAAGTTGTAGTGTACATTAGGGTTCACTCTTGGTGTATTGTACATTCTGCATTTGTTTTTTTATACGTTGACTCCTTCAGGAAAATGTTTAGGTCCTCTGGAGCCCCAAGGTAACAAGACTCAGGTTCTTCTCTCCAAGCTTGTGACAGCTGCAGAAGTTAGGCTGGTGAAGAGTTATTTTTCCAGTTTTGAAGGTGAAGATTAGGGGAGTGACATGGTCAGAGTAGTAAAGCTTTGTGACAGGGAATAAAAGGTAAACCTATTTTCTTCTAAATTATGCTCTTGTGGAAAGAAATGATAAGTCAGCAGGGCTGGGAGATTTTCATCTATGCTAACATAACATTGCTTGTATGGATGCTGTTTTGAATTTCCATTTCCATATTAATGTTTAGCTGAAGATAATGCACTTGTGCTCTTGGTGATTGATGTATTTGCTTTGATAAATAACTTTTAGACTCGTAGAGACCTGCTGTTTGATTCTAGTATTAGGCATATGTGTATATGTACACACCTATATATATGTATACACACACACACACACAAATACCATAGCACTGTGTAGAGCGAATGGGAACAAGCAGAAGAGGTTAAAAAATTAGATCCATGCAATGATACATAACTTTAATGATAGGATAGGATTAAACCAATATGATTTTCTGTTCACATTTTCCATAATCACATTCCTTTGTCTCTGTTTGTCATTAAATGACCAGTTGGGCTCACGTGATGTATGTATCTTGTTTCATTTTTCCCCCTCTGTGGAGATAGTAAGTTTAAATGTTGGTTTTGCTGTGGGTTAAGTTCTCTCCTGGATGACGCATCAACTGCTTCTAAATATTTCTTTTTCCAAGTAGGGTACATATTTTTATCACATTTGAGTTAGAAGTACAGTAAAACTGATTGTCTAAGAGCTTCAAGAGTTAGCAGCCAGCAAGTGAGGCAGTTGGGAAAGAATTTGGGAGGCAGAGGAGGAGGGAGGCAGGCCTGGGAGAGAAGCCAGCGAAGCCAGTGGGAGGGGAGAAGAGGGAGCGCCAGAGGGAAAGGAAAGGAAAATCGGGGCATCTGAGCAGAAAGGGATCTGTAAAATCAGGGACAGAGAATATGGATGAGTGAGTCGTAAAAGAAGGTGGCCTATAAAAACACCACACAGGCAGCAGTGTTAGGATCTCACTTGTGTGATGTGTTCGCTCAGCCCAGTAGAACAGCTTGTCTGGCAAAGCAGAGGCCCAGCCTCAGGAGGCGAGAAGAGGCTCGAGGTAAATGGCTTAGAAAAACTGAGTGCAAGATGGAGAGAAGAGTGCATGAGCAGAAATGTTAGGTAATGCCATAGTACGGAATGACAAAAGGGCTCAGACAGTGGCAGTTTCCTGAAGCAGACACAGTAACTCAGGAAATGCATTTGTTTCCAAGATTGGTCTTGATGTCCTTATAGTTACAGCCTGTGATCTTATACCTGTGATGTCTTCTTACTGTAAGTGATGTTTACAGTGTAGCCTTCTATTTGATGCTTCTTTTGAAGCCAGGCAAAGCCCTGCACTTTCTGCCAACGCATTATCAAAAGATTGAATTGTTGGGGTGTAGGTTGTATATATAGTGTTAATTAATACATGTAGATTTGGTTGTCATTTGTAGTTTATGGTAATCTCTTGTAGAATTTCCTATTTGTTAAACAGAAATCCCTCCCTTACACCAGGTATGTCTGATTAGGTTGTGCAAGAGATCACCAAGTACACTAAGTACTGTCACCACCCTCACTTTAATAAATGAGGCGTCTGAGTCTTGAAAAATAAATGACTTGCTCGTGGTTCATTGCTAGTAGTTGGCAAAGCCAGGCGCCAAACCCAGGCAGGCTGAGCACACTGAGCTTTTCACAACAGCGTGTTCTGTTGCCCTGTGCTTTACTAAAGATCTAGTTTCCTTTCAGTTCATTGAAAATACTGTGATACTATAATGATGGATATGTGTCCTGGCACATTTATCTGAACCCTTTGAATGTTCGACACCAAGATTTAATTAACTAAATCATGGATATGGTGTGATTGTGATGTGCCCGTGCAGGTTCGTCCTTGGTTTAAAAAAAAAAAATTCTGGCGACATGTTAATAATGGGGGAGGTGGAGTTCCTGCAACAGGATTGGTGGCATCTCTGGAGCGCTGGGACACAGGTTTGATTCCTGGCCCTGCCCCGTGGGTTAGGGATCCGGTATTGCTGCTACTGCAGCATAGGTCACAACTATGGCTTGGATTTGATCCCTGGCCCGGGAACTCCATATGCCGTGGGACGGCCAAAAAAAGAAAAAAGGAGAGGCATGGATAAAGAAGATGTGGTACAAGGGACTGTTACTCAGCCCTAAAAAAGAATGAAATAATGGCATTTGCAGTCATGTGGATAGACCTAGAAATTATCACACTAAGTGAAGTTAGACAGTGAGAGACAAACATCATATGCTATCACTTATATGTGGAATCAAAAAAAAAAAAAAAAAGGGATACACATGAACTTATTTGCAGAACAGAAACAGACTCACTGACTTTGAAAAACCTATAGTTACCAAAGGGGACGGGTCGGGGAGGAAGGAATGGACTGGGGTTTTGGGACAGAAGTGTTCTAAAATTCGGTTGTGATGATGGTTGTACAACTATGTATATAATTGTTAAAGTGTTACCCAAAAAGTAGAAAAAAGATAATGGGGGAGGCTGTGCATATGGATGAGTGGGTGGGGGCATATGGGAAATAGCTATGCTTTCCTCTCAATTTTATTATAACCCTAAAACTTAAAAAATATGAACGCTTCAAGAAAAAAAATTAACACCAGCCCCAAGCCTGAAAACTTAATCCTTATTTTATTTAATATTCCCAAGTTATGCCCAGTTGCGTTGACCATTCAAGTCTAGTCATGCCTCATTCATTAGCCTAATGCCTCCCCTTAGGGGTGTGAAGCTCTGCTCAGCAATGCTTATGGTAAGAGGCACTTGTACCTTTTGTGCTTAAGTTACCCCCTTCCCTCCCTATCGCCATGCAGTTCCTTCTTTGGCTGGTGGATTTTGACAGGTCCCCTTCTTGAGCCCAGATTCTTAGTTTTCACATCCTCCCTACTTCACGTAGTCCTTGTTCTCGTTCTTGGCTTCTTCTCTGGCTCTTCACTAATTGATTTTGTCTAAGAGTGATCACAGGGCTTCAGGTGAAGTGTGCCTTTTCTGTTTAATTATTGGGCATCTTCCAAGCCCTCACGTCTATTAAAGACAGTATCAGGCCAATTCTGGCAAAAGCTTTGTTCACACACTCAATGGTCCAAGCATGTTCTGTGGGCAGGACGCCTCAGAAGAATGGCCGCTCGGCACGCAAAGGTCAGGGGTCAGTGGGTTTGTAGGGCAGCTCTCAGGGTGTTTGTGTTCCTTCTCTAGTTGGCCTGCTGCTGTGGGAACGCTGGCTGCTCCTTCTGCTGTGGCTGCTGCCCCAAGATCCGCCAGTCCCGGAGCACCCGCTTCATGTATGCGCTGTACTTCATCCTGGTCGTCATCCTCTGCTGCATCATGATGTCCAACACCGTGGCCAACGAGATGCGGGAGCGTGTGAGTCACCTCTTCAGCTCTTCCCACTCCTGGCGCTTGGTGGGGGTGTCTGGAAAACACTTAGTTCAGGGGACAGTGCGGTTCTGGGTTATAGCCGCTTGCCCTGAATCTTCCTGAAGCCTCTTCATTGCTTTCCTGCCAAGCGGGCAAACCCTTCACCATCTTGATCTTTAGTGGTAGGACAGAAGCCGTCTGATACTTTTGGTGGAGAAGATGGTGTATGTTGTCTTAGCCTTGTTGATGGCTGTTCCTGAATGAATGTGTAGTCCTTCCTTGTAGACTTGTACATTTCCCCTGTCCTAAGGATGGCTTCCAGTGTTTTCGTTTTTTTTTTTTTTTTTTTTGTCCAATTTAGGGCTGCACCTGTGACATATGGAGGTTCCCAGGCTAGAGGTCCAGTCGGAACTGTGGCTGCCAGCCTACATCACAGCCACAGCAACTCGGGATCCGAGCTGCATCTGCGACCTACACCACAGCTCACGGCAACCCTGGATCCTTAACCCAATGAGCGAGGCCAGGGATCGAACCTGCATCCTCATGGATCCTAGCTGGGTTCATTAACCGCTGAGCCATGACGGGAATTCCCATGGATGGCTTCCAGTGTTTCAGGGAGCAGTTATGTAAACACTTATGTGGCCTGAATGGGAAATAAGATGAAGCCTAGATAACCCCGCAGTAGTGTGAGGAGTAGGCTATAGGGCGAGCTTTACTTTTCTGGCCATGTCAGTTGCAGGGAGGGCGTCTTCAGGGATGAGAGATGGACTTCCAGCCATTTCCTGGGCAGAGTATGCAGAGGCAGGCTAGGTACACGATGCTGATAGAGACACATATAGGACTTTTTTCAGGAATTTCCCCATAGGAGGCCTGATTATGGGGGGATGTGCTGGGATTCGTAGGGAGCCCAATAAATAACATCCTTCTCCTCCCAGGTTCTGAACAAATTGGCAAAAAGACTGCAGTGTCAGCAGTAGTTGTCAGACATCACCTTTATCCCCCATAACACTGATGAAAGATGGCCTGACTTGTATGTGCAAGGATGCGGGCGTCCTATTACTGCATCCCCAAATGAGTCAGACTTACCCCACCTGGGGACCCCACCCGGGCCAGGGGATGTGTCCTCTGCACAGGCCCAGTTTGCTAGGAAGAGCTGCGGGTGTGTTCCTGGGGGCCACTCTCCTCAGAGGGAAATGGGGGGAAGAAAGTCCAGCCAAACCCCATTTGCCCTACAGACTCAGCGCTCAACACTTACCCCCAGTGGGGCCTGGCAGGGGGAGGAGGGGCGAGGTCAGGGCGGGACCTCCTGGAGCCGTGGGGGTGGACCCCCAGAAGCAACTCCCGAGGAAGTGTTTGTTCTCCCAACTTTGGCTGAAGCTGCTTCAAGGGCTTGCGAACAACCATTTTCTTAGAAGCACTTGCTAGCTTCTTATCCATTAGTTAAAGTAGGCCCTTTGAGGCTTTCTGTTGGGTAAGGCTTTTATAACTGTGGTTGTATGGTCTGGAAGATACTAGAACTCCTGTCAAAATCTGTGAAATTTAGATTTTCCTCTGATGCTCTAAACAGTGGATCTCTGCTCAGGAAGGTCCTGCCGTGGGAGCTTTGGGGCATTCACATTTGTGGGAAAAAGAATTTATAAACCAGAAAACAAGTATAAAGTCTTCTGAGGTGTAAAACCAGGTAGAAATTAGTTGCCATTTGAAAGGATGCATGAAGTACTGGAGGAACTATAAACCCATCAAAACATCATTACTGGAGGTAAGGGTAAATTTGGCAGCCACAGGGCATATTTTAAGATATGGGTTTTATGATAATTTCAGTGATTGAATAGTGTTAAAATCATCTGTCCCATGGAATAGTCCCTAACAGCTCCAGCCAGCGTCTGTGATTTCTGATGTTCATAGAACATTTCAGAAACAGGAGGTTTTTAGAAGAAAGAGAGGAGAGAAGAGGGAGGGAGGAAGGAAGGAAAAGAAACAAGATACTGACTGGTGTTGCTGGGAAGGGCCTCAAGGAAGAAGTACCTTGTATGATAATAATGAGTATTTTAGTCCCTAATATCTGTTGGGTGATTTTTAAATTCTAAGCATTTTACCTGTATCATCTCCGTTCATCACTAGGGTACTCACCTAGGCCATCTAGTCCTACTGTTATCCCTGCTCTACAGATGAGAAAACCAGCATACTGGGTCATTGAAGCACCTTGCCCAAGGTCTTCAGCTCTAAGTGGCGAAATTGAGATTTGAACCCAGGCAGATTGAGTTCTTAGTGACTAGGCTCTGTGGTAGCACAAGGACAAGGCATGTGTAGGACAGAGAAGGGACATGGCCAGGTAAATGGCTTGCAGGAATTTCAGTGCTAAGGTGAGGCCTTTGAGCCTGGTCTCATGGCAAATGGGAAGCCATGATCGATTCTTGGGTAGGAGCCCGTCATCATAGAAACAGGCAGAGCTATTTAGGGAGGTGAGCCCAGCAGTGGTGTGTGTTAGTGTGATTTGGGGTTGGAGCAGAGGGAGGGAGACAGGTAAGGGACAACCCTGAGGCCTCACAGAGGCTCTTGTGAATATTTCTCTGCCTGTCCTCTGAATGGACTTATTTAAAAATGGTTTGGCTGGACTTTGTGCCCAGGGAGTGAGGCCCCTGTGGGCGAAACCAATCCTTTTCCATCTCTAGGGCCTCACAGGGGACCAGCCAGCTGGTCACAAAGTCAGCTTGTTTCTCAGCCTATAGAACAGAGGCTGACCTCATTCTCAGGCTGAGCTTGAGGGTGGGCGCTGAAAGGTCCCTTGTGGGGAGCTCGCCTGGTCCACCCCCCCACCTTTGTTGGCTGTGGAAATGTTCTAGGATGTGATGCTGTGGGGGAAAGCACGCATCCTCGGAACAGCTCACACGGGAGTGTGTAATTGCCTCCCACCCGGCACCCTCGCCTTCGTGGGCAGGGGACAGGGCTCCGTCCACATGGGCCTTTGGCGTGTGGGTTGAAAACACAAGGGTGGCCCTTTTCAGTTATTTTCAGTTTTTGCCCCGGCTTCAGGATGTGGCCCGTGAGAAAGTTTGAGAGGGAGCTGCCAAGAGTGGCTGGGCCAGACTCCATCCTGCCTGTTCTCACTCGGGAAGCTCCTCGTTCCCAGGAGACCTTGGGCTCTGCTGCACTGGTTGAGTTGGGCGTGATTTCTGTCTCCTCCTGGAGCATTTTTCCCATCTCAGAACGTACCAGCCGTTCTTTTGCAGGTCACTGATGTCAGTAACTGTGTGATTCCAGCAGGAAGAGTCTTGAGATATTTGATGCCTTGTGACTATTAAAAGTCTGTTTTGGAATGTGGAACTACAGCAGCAAAATGGGTGATTGATTTAAGCCTCCTGAAATCAAGATGTGACTTCTGTTTGGAGGCCAATGATGACACTGGTTTTTTTTTTTTTTCTTTTCTTTTCTCCCTATTTTAGGGCCTCACCTGTGGCATATGGAGGTTCCCAGGCTAGGGGTCCAATTGGAGCTGTAGCCGCTGGCCTATGCCGTAGCCACAGCAATGCCAGATCCAAGCTGCATCTGTGACCTACACCACAGCTCATGGCAACCCGGATCCTTAACCCACTGAGCAAGACCAGGATTGAACCCACACCAGTGATGATACTTCGAGGTGTGGGCAACCCCGTGAGGCTGCACAGGCATTTGAGGAGGGAGGAGATAGGTGGGAATAGGGGCTTCTTGTTTCCCATGGAATAGGGGCTCCTAAGACTAAGACTGCCTTGGAAAAGGGACATCAGGTGACCTTTGTGGCCCTTGGGGCTTCTCCTTTTGAGCTGTGTGCCACTGAGGTAGGAAGAGCCCTAAAGTTTCCTAAGCTGAAGCATCTTAGATCCATTTTCTCCATCTCATGTTCCACTTGGTCCCCAGGCAGCTGTGATTCGCTGACTTGGGTGCTGAGATGGCTGTATCTTTGCTTTTTCTATTTCCCAGACCCCAAACACACCTTCCACATGGTGGAAGACTGATGTTGGTGGTGGCGTTGTAATGTATTTGAAGACTTACTCCTTGTACTGAGAGAAATTACTACAAACTTTGTTTTTGACGGCAGTCTTTTTTTGTTTTGTTCCTTCATTTGTTTGAAAAGATGTTGCATTTTCTTTGTAATTTTACTTAATCTCTTTTGGGAACATGTTTTGCTTTATACACTATTTTCTGCTGGTGGATTTGGGTTTGTTTTCCTGTGAGTAGTAATGTGGAAATTGCATTGTTCCTCTGGTTGGATGAAAAGAGCTTTCCCAGGAAGTTCCCATGTGGCTCAGCAGGTTAAGGATCCAGTGTTGCCCCAGCTGTGGCACAGGTTGAAACTGTGACATGGGTTGGATAACTGGCCCTGGAACGTCCAAGGCTGTGGATGTGGTGCCCCCTCCCCCTAAAAAAATCGTTAAAAGAAAAAGTTCTCCTCAGTGTCTTAAAAGCAGCTCTGGAATTCCATTCTCTCCCTGGACTTGATAAAAGCCCAGCTGGTCACAAAGCCATAAGCCACGGCCTCACCTAGAGATTTCAGGTGAGCCTGGAAATCTAGCCCAGGAACTGGAAAATTGGCTTGCAGGCTGTTTTTTGGCCAGCAGATTTTTTTTTTTTTTTTTTCCTTTTTTAACTGGAGTATGGTTGTTTTACAATGATGTGTTAATTTCAGGTTTTTATATTTTGGGTTTTTTTTTTTTTTTTTTTTTTTTTTGGCCGTGCCTGTGTCATGTGGTAGTTCCTTGGCCCGTGATGCTGGCCAGATCCTTAATCCACTGAGACACCAGGGAACTCTGGTTTTTTGTTTTGTTTTAATGTGCATGTGGCTGCCTTGAGAAGAGCATGCTACAGCTCACCACAGGCCCCACCACGAGATGTTTACTTACCTCAGGTCTCATACATGTACCCTTAATTCTTGCCCTCAGAGAAAAGGCATTTGGGTTTGCAACTCCTGAAATAGTTTCAACTCTTTGGAGTTCAAACGTTTCTGAAAAGGCAGTGAGTGTCAAAATGGACCTGAGGCTTCCTACCCATCCTTGTGGCAGGCAGCCTATCCTTGTGGCAGGCAGCAGGGAGGCTGTGGAAACTCAAGTGGGCTGTGCAGACTCGCACGCAGCCCCAGGCTGGGGCCCCAGAAGCCCGTCTCTGCCATAAGTAGTCTCCCCTTTGCACGCTGGTATCTGGCATTTTAATCCAAGTAACTAGAAAATGTCCTCATTGCTTTGGGCCACCCACTGACATCAGCAGACCCCTCAATTTCAGGACAAAGGAGGGGTGGAAATGGGACACTGAACTGAATTGGATGTAAATCTGGCCCCTCCTTCAGTTACATTCCCAAGTTACATTCAGCACCACACCCCTAGAATCTTAAGGATGTATTTTATTTTATTTATTTGATTCGATTTTTGTTTTTTCTAGGGCTGTACCCACGGCATGTGGAGGTTCCCCAGCTAGGAGTCTAATCGGAGCTATAGCCACCGGCCTACACCACAGCCACAGCAACTCGGGATCCGAGCCGCGTCTGTGGCCTACACCTCAGCTCATAGCAACGCCGGATCCTTAACCCACTGAGCGAGGCCAGGGATGGAACCCACGTCCTCATGGATGCTAGTCTGGTTCGTTAATCACTGAGCCATGACAGGAACTCCTTCCTTAAGGATGTGTTTTAATCACAATTTCTACTGTTAGCATGAATTTGCCAGGGCAGGGGAATGGGGATACATGTTGAGGCTGCCACCTGTGGGTGTAGTAGGCCCTTGGAACACAAGAAGCAGGATGGGCTTCAATGATTTTTTTTCTCTTATTTATTCAGAAAATCCAGTCTCTCTCAACACATTCCCCAGAGGTGGTATATAAATTATCTTTTGGTTTCTTTTTCTTGGTCGTTTTCACAGTTCATTAGAGAAGATGTGGTAATGGGAAATTGATGTATGTTAGCTGTATTAACATAAGATGATGAGGAAGTAGATGGATGAAAATGAAATAAAGAAGGAGTATTTATAGTCAGCCTCAGCCAGAAGCCACATCCACATCTCGTTATCTATCCCCCCCAATACAGTGGTCATCTCTTTTTTATTTTTTTTTTTTCTTGTGTCTTCTGTCTTTTTAGGGCCGCACCCCTGACATATGGAGGTTCCCAGTCTAGGGGTCCAATCAGAGTTACAGCTGCCGGCCTATGCCACAGCCACAGCAATGCCAGATCCATGTCTGCGACCTACACCACGGCTCACGGCAACGCCGGATCCTTAACCCACTGAGCGAGGCCAGGGATGGAACCCGCATTCTCATGGTTCCTAATCGGATTCATTTCCACTGCGCCACAGTGGGAACTCTGAAGTGGTCATCTCTTACCTGAGCCCTTCTCCTTCACCTGCTCTCCCTGAAGAAGCGCATCCATTTCTGGCTTTGGTTATTCCCAAGTGTGTATCTGCTGGTTGGGGCACATCTCAGGGTGGTACTGGGGACCCAGACGGACCCGTTCTCCCCCTTTTTTTCTAGGTTCAGTACTGACCACATACTTCCCTCAGACAGGTCATAAGCCTGTTGGGTTTCCACTCTGCATTCCAGGCAATCCTGTTTCAACCCCACCCAGCTCCTTGATGTCATCTTCCAGTTGTCTTATGTAGTCTTGAATTGTCCTCATGTCCCCAGCTTCACGTGTTCACTTCTTTCAGACTTCTTTCTCTGGATAACTAATCCCACGGGGGACCTAAGGATGCAGTTTGCTACCTCTGTTTCTCCATTTTCAAATTCTGGAGTCCCCACAGCCTAGCGACTATGGATAAACACAACAGCTACTTTCCTTGGAAGCAACTTAGATTCCAAAATGCTTTCCTGGAGTTCTGCTATGGCACAGTGGGTTAAGAATCCAGCTGCAGCAGCTCAGATCCCCAGCGCAGGTTCGATCTCCAGCCAGGCGCAGTGAGTTAAATGTTGCCTCAGCTGCAGGGTAGGGGTAAGGACCCAGGACTGCTGGCCCCTGGCCACGGGGTGCCTCTCTGGCCTGCACAGCTAGGTTTGGCTGTTGCTCAGATGTTCACAAAAATAACAGGGGGAGCCTTAGCAAACTGATCCTTCCTCTTGATTCCTGATCTGTCTTCTGAACAGGGTGATGAGGGAGAAGTATTCCTTCTGGAAATGCTACCACCTCTGGCCCTCAGCAGCTTTTTCCGCTTTCTTCCACACCTGCCACCTTCCTGTCATGAGAGCCAGAAGCTGGGCTCCAGAGACAATGGTTCGTCTGAAGTAGAAAATAGGAGCAACCACAAGTCCTAGTATTTATTTATTCGGTGGCTTTGCATGTGAAATAGAACCTGCCTTCGAGCTGTGTTTGGCGTGACCCTCTTTTCAAAGCAAACAGACAGCAGCAGTGAAAAATACTCCACTTTGATCCCAGATACCATGTAGTTTGTCCCAGCGTAAATGACAGGTACTCATGCTGAAGCTGGACAGTCTGGCTCTTATTTCGACTTTGTTCTTTACTGGTTGACTATTAAGAGAACCGTGTGTCTGAGACCTAGCATCAGGTGTTGCTATAGTGCCTTGAAGTTCTGCAGAGAAGAACTCCCCATTCTCAGCTGGATTTTTATGTTTTTGTGTTAGAACAAGTGTTGAGTTAGTGCAGAAGAAAAAAGTCTTGCCGACTCAGTTCTTTGACTCTGGAATATTTTCTTTTTATCCAGCTGGGATAAGATGCTTTTCAAAAGGTCTCAGCTGAGTTCATTGTACTGTTGTTGTACCTTATACGTGTCAAGTATATAATTGACTATGTTTTTGAGGTTGGAGGTGGGTCTGGGCCATTGAACGTCAAGTACTTTGTAGAACACAGAGGGAAAGTTCTCACTGTGGGCAATTGGAGGTTTCCTGGGTTACGCTGGCAATGAGGTTTCACCTCTTAAATCTTCTGAGTCCCCTCCCTTCCAAGTTGGGATCCCTCTGGGAACACATGTTTCCAAACAGATTTATCTTAGGTCTAAATTCTGTCCAGACCTACAGCAAGTGGAGAAATCAGAGTCTCTGTAGCCCTCTGGTCCTTTGCTTCTCTCGTGGCTCAAGGCCCCAGCCTCCTGTGCACAGTGAATGCAGGGAAAGTGATGGTGGGAAATAGTTCTGTTCCACAGGCAGTGATTTGAACTAATGCAAACCCTGCTGAGAGCCTTTTTGAGTCAGAACCAAAGACAAAGAGGTTTGATCCTTGTCCAGTAATAATGAGCTTGCCAGGAGCCAGAAGACAAGAAACAATAGTTATTGTTCTTGGTCTGGAGGATCTGTTAGCCAGAAGCTTTTGGGAGGCATCAGATATTGCCAGGATCTCCATTTCAGGATCCATCTGACTGTGGGAGGGGGACGATGATAAGCTGTGAGAACTGAAGTTTTCCTAACCCTTTTTTCTGTCATCATCAAAAGCATCTGTTAAGCAACTGTCCGTAGACAGGGCCTTGGAGCACTCTGCAGATAAATAGGACAGACAAGGGCTTAGAGTTGGGGACAGCCCGGTCATTATACAAATGGGGTCAGAGGGAACAGATAAATGGCACAACGTATAACAGCAGTAGCCTCACATCACTGGGAGTGGGAAATATAAATATTGGGAATTGTCGAGTCGATACTTGATAACGAGAGTTTAAAAGGGTGATCGTGTTACTTGGTTCAACTATAATCTGAGTTTGTGTTTTAAAAAATCTTTTAAGTCATGGTAATCTATTCCTCCCTCTCTTCCTTCCTTCCTCTCCCTCCCCGCCCCCCTTTCCTGACTATGCAAGTGCCAAGCCTTATGCAAGATGAGAGGATGTTGGAGTTCCCGTCGTGGCGCAGTGGTTAACGAATCCGACTAGGAACCATGAGGTTGCGGGTTTGGACCCTGGCCTCGCTCAGTGGGTTAACGATCCGGCGTTGCCATGAGCTGTGGTGTAGGTCACAGATGCGGCTCGGATCTGGCGTTGCTGTGGCTGTGGCTGTGGCTGGCAGCAAACAGTTCTGATTCGACCCCTAGCCTGGGAACCTCCATATGACGTGAGAGCGGCCCTAGAGAAGGCAAAAAGAAAAAAAGACAAAAAAAAAGATGAGAGGATGTTGGTTTAGGACCGTTGTCCTTTGAGAACTGGGCCTCAGGTGGGAAGTGTAAGCAGAAGGAGCCCCCAGAGTTAGGCTACACATCACGTGGTTGTGCTTAAAAGTTCAAAACAATCCGGACTCCCTTAGGGACCCTTGGAGATGGGGGTGTCAGCCTAGGTTGCCCTCCTTTGACTTTTGGGGTCCCGTTAGAACTCAGGAATGCTTTTTCTCTGTCTTCATTGGGGGCCTGGGAGCTGAGATGATGAGGTAGGAGGTTTGTAGAAGGGACTGGAATGTGTTGCCCTTTAAAGCAGGATTGCACTTAATCACCAGGGGATTGAGTATTTGGGGAGGTGTGGTTTTTAAATTTCAGTGAGACTGTTACTACTGTCTTAAAATTAAGTCTAAAATTATCTCTCAAATTTAAGTCTAAAATTATCTCTCGACATGCCGGCTTTCATCAGTGCGGGTTTTATTTTTGGTTCCGCAGGCTGTGTTTGTATAACACATGTGAGGAGGTCTTTCTATTAGGAGGGCTCCTGACCCACAGAGGGAGAGCATTGAACTCAGAGACAGGTCCTCTACCATGCCCTCCACAAAGCTTTTTTTTTTTTTTTTTTTCTAGGCAGATAAATTAAAATCCTTTATCTGCAGGTCTAAAAATGACCTATGGGAGATTTAATTCGCTTAAAAAGACAAGTTCCATTGTGGAACAGCAACAGAGAGTGCTCTGGAGAAGGCAGGACACTCAGAAGAGTCCAGACCAGCCGCTGGGGTCTCTGCTGTCCCTTTGGCTTTTGATCTGTAGAGTAAGGCATCGCCAGTTGTCATTTGCCTTTGAGAGGTTAGTTTACACTTCAGCAGTTGAGCACAGCTCCTCAGCTCTACTTGCTAGTGGTCCCAGGGTGGGCAAACTTGGCTTATAAAGAGGCAGCTAGGAAATTACATTTCAGCTTTGAGAGCCATGTGGCCTTTAGCAACTACTCAACTCTGCAGCCAAAACAAAATGCCAACAGAGGAGCATGGCCGTGTTCCAGTAAAACTTTATTTACGTCAACAGGAACTAGTTGGCTTTGACCCACAGGCTGTCCCTTGCTCTGCTGACCCCAGGTAGACCTCAGTGGCCCTGTGCATGGCATGTGCAGTTAATTTCCCCTTCCCTTTATTTTTAAAATTTTTTATTTTTTGTCTTTTCTAGGGCCGTACCCGTGGCATGTGGAGGTTCCCAGGCTAGTCCCAGGTCCAGTCGGAGTTGTGGCCGCCAGCCTACACCAGAGCCACAGCAATGCCAGATCTGAGCTGTGTCTGTGACCTATACCACAGCTCACAGCAACGCCAGATCCTTAACCCACTGAGCAAGGCCAGGGATTGAACCCGAAACCTCATGGTTCCTAGTCGGATTCGTTAACCACTGCGCCATGATGGGAACTCCAATTTCCCCTTTCCTTTAACGGGGAAACTTCGATGGCCTGAACTTTGTGCTGAGGGTACCGGAGCTCCCGATTAAGTTGCAGATACCTGGGCCATGTGAGCTGCAGAGTGGGTTGACGAGGCGAGAACAATATAGCAGTAAACTTAGTGTGTCTTGTTTAATGGTATAATGTCTTAGTCTTCTTGGCCTTTTAAAATACATGGTAAATCATTCACAGGTTAAAAAAAAAATCAGCTTTCTTTTTATGTAATCAAACAAAAAAATAATCAGCATCCTTTTATGTAACCAAACCAAGCAGTGGTAAGGAAGGAGTGGGGATGGAGAAAATGAATGTATATCCCAGTTCTTCTCCTGCTGGGGGTCCCCAGGTCCTGGTCCGGTGTAAAGTGGGAAGGATGCTGGGCCAGAAACCAAACCGTCTGCATGACCGGGTTCTCAGCACTAGGAATGGGGAACAAGTGATTAGGGGCTCTCAGAATCTTGAGTGTATGGGTTTGGTAGAGGTCCGTCTTTTAGAAGATATTAGGTTCTTGTATCGCACTAGGGCAAAATCATGGATTGCTGCAATTAAACCATGAAATGCCTGAAATATCCCTAGAGCAGAGTACACGTGGCTTTGTGGATACAGCACTTCACCAGAAAGTTAGCTCCTGTGTTAGTGTGGACTTTTGACCTGTTTGATTCACTACTTGAATCTCCATAACCTAGAACAGTACCCGTACATAGTAGATGTGAGTGAGTGAGGGAATGATCAAATATTGTATTGTGCTATGTAGGTATAGTTATAATTTATAGTGTGGGATGAAGAATACACATGCAAACACTTAATTTCACTGGGCTTTTAATGATTATTTCCAGAGAACAACCATGCACATAGTTGGAATCGAATATAATTTATCACTTCCCAGAGTTTCCATTCCTGGCTCAGTGATAATAAACCTGACTAGTATCCATGAGGATGGTGGTTTGATCCCTGGCCTCAACCAGTGGGTTAAGGATCCGGCGTTGTCGTGAGCTGTGGTATAGGTCACAGATGTGGCTTGGATCTTGAGCTGCTGTGGCTGTGACTGTGGCTGGCAGATGTAGCTCCAATTCGACCCCTAGCCTGGGAACCTCTATGCCTTGGGTGTGGCCGTAAAAAGACCAAAAAAAAAAAAAAAAAAAAAAAAGTCACTTCTCTATTCCAGGTTCACTCATTCAAGAGGAAATTAGCTAATTTGGGGCTCACTTAGGCCATAAGCACATCATCCCACTGACAAGTGATCTGACTAGGAAGCTCTGCCTGTTTAGATACTTAGTCCTCTTTACAGAAAGTTCAGCATCTCTTTGTTCAAGAGAGGACCGCCAGTGGGCCTTGTTCCTCTCAGGGCAGTACAGAGTCCTACGTCAGACCCTGTGTTTTGTGGGAGGGAATGTGGGGTAATAACCGTATTTTCCATCTAAAACAAAGTCCAGACCTCCATAGCTGTGGTTTTGTCTCTGGGGTTAGATAAAAGTTTGTTTTCTAGACGCAGAGGGCCCCATTCCCACCTGATCCTTCTTTATTATGGAGGGAGGGGCAGTACTTAGAGCTGAAATGCTGACGCTGGGGGGAGTAGAGACTTCCCTGGCCCCCAAGATGGGTGTGTGGGGAGCTCTGTTGCAACTTCTGTTCCTCTCTTCTGCTTTCCCTATTACCCCCAACCCTAGAGTTTCCAAAAACTCTTCCTGGGGAGAGTTTGGCAGTATCTTAAAGTTTAAAACATAACCAACCTTGGAGTTCCTAGGTAGCTCAGTGGCTTACAGACCCAGAATTGTCACTACTATGGCTTGGCTCACAGCTGTGGCATGGGTTGGCCCCTTGGCCTGAGAACTTCCACGTACCATGGGCGTGGCCAAAAAATAAGTAAAACATTAAAACTTTATAACCCAATATTCACTTTCTAGGTATTCATTCTCCATAGAGACACATAATATGGACACTATCATTTGTACATTATTCATAACAGTGAAAACTCAGAAACAACTTAAATGTCTGCCACTGGTGTGGTAGAAACTAAATTATGATTGGTCTGGGTTGTAGATTTCTACCTGGTAGTTAAAAGGATATAGATAGATCTGTGTGTTGGACATGAGACAATCTAAAACATAATGAGAACTCCTGTCGTGGCTCAGCGGTTATCGAACCTGACTAGCATCCATAAGGATGCGGGGTCGATCCCTGGCCTCGAGTAGTGGGTTAAGGATTGGGCATTGCCATGAGCTCTGGTGTAGGTCACAGACGTGGCTCGGATCCCTTGTTGTTGTGGTTCTGGCTCCAATAGGACCCCTAGCCTGGGAACCTCCATGTGCCGTGGGTGCAGCCCTAAAAAGACCGAAAAAAAACCAGACAAACAAAACCATAATGAATAGGGAATAGCACAGCAAAGAGTTTAGAAAATACACATGAAAATGTGACTGTAGTTTCCTCTGGCAAGCAGTCAGGTTAGGGTTGGAGTAATGATGGTCAAGTGTATTCAGTTATCGGAATCTTTGCTGTAATTTACATTTTCTTTGGCAACAAGAATGTAATTATATAAAAGAAGCAGACTCACAGATAGAACAAACTAGCGATTACCAGTGGGGAGAGGAAAGGGGGGGGCAATACAGGGGTAGGGGATTAAAGGGTACGTACTATTAGGTATGAAAGAAGCTACCAGGAGGAGTTCCTGTTGTGGCACATGGTCCTGCAGCAGTATGGGTGGCTATGGAAGGGCAGGTTTGATCCCCAGCCTGGTGCAGTGGGTTAAACAAAACAAAACAAAACAAAAAAACTACCAAGGATATATTGTACAACATGAGAGCTATAGCCAATATTTTATAATAATTACGCATGGAATATAGCCTTTAAAATTGTGAGAATCACTATGTTGTGTACCTGTAATTTATATAATATTGTTCAGCAACTATACTTCAATTAAAAAATATAATTGTGGGTCAGTGGTAACGAATCCGACCAGTATCCATGAGGGTGTGGGTTCTATCCCTGGCCTTGCTTAGTAGGTTAAGGATCCAGTGTTGCTGTGGGCTGTATTGTAGGTTACAGATGTGGCTCAGATCTGGCTGTGGTGTCGGCCGGCAGCTGCAGCTCCCATTCGACCCCTAGCCTAGGAATATCCATATGCCACGTGTGTGGACTTAAAAAGCAATTGATGGTATAATTGTAAATAAATGTTTAAAAAAATATATTTTTTAAGACCGCCCCCATGGCATATGGAAATTCCCAGGCTAGGGGTCAAATCATAGCTAAAGCTGCCAGCCTACGTCACAGCCACAGCAACGCCAGATCCGAGCAGTGTCTTTTTTTTTCTATTTAAGGGCCACACCCTCAGCATATGGAGGTTCCCAGGCTAGGGGTCGAATTGAAGCTGTAGCTGCTGGCCTCCGCCACAACCACAGCAATCAATGCTTGATCCAAGCCGAGTCTGACCTACACCACAGCTCATGGCAATGTGGGATCCTTCCACTGAGTGAGGCCAGGGACTGAACCCGAATCCTCATGGATCCTAGTCGGGTTTGTTAACCACTGAGCCACAAAGGGAACTTGCTTGCAAGCAGTGTTTTCAAGCTATACTACAGCTCACGGCAATGCCAGATCCTTAACCCACTAAGCAAGGCCAGGGATTGAACCCCCAACCTCATGGTTCCTAGTCGGATTCGTTAACCACTGAGCCATGACGGGAGCTCCTCTAGAGACTATTCTGATCACTGCCACAAATGATTCTTTGTCTCAAGGTTACCCCTGGCTCCTCACATAGGCAGTATTTGACACTGCCAACCACACTGCATCTCAAGAGCCTCCCTCAGCATCTTTTTGATTCTGTACATTTTCCCTTTCTTCCTTGTTCCCCGCTTCTTCCTAGCCCCTGCAGGTTTGCATTCCCCAGCATCCTGGGCTGTTCCCACCTCTGTCTCCCTCCCCCTCCTTGGCCCAATTCCTCTCCAGGTGAGTTTAGCTACTCCACCAAAGGTCTCCATTGCCCCTCTGCTGGTTATGACCAAATCCTTACCTCTCAGAGCCTTGCTCACTCTCTGGAGCACCACACCCTTGCTTAGCCACCAGCCCTGTTTCCCCTTGATACTGGTAACCTGTCATTAAGTGAAATGACTGCCCTGCCACCCCAAAACCCCTCTTTTCCTGTCATTCCTGTCTGCTGCTGGGCTGCCACCCGACCAACTGCCAGGTCCGTGGGGAGTCTTCGTCCTGGGTTCCTCTGCCTTTACTCGTCGGCCACATCCAATCAGCTCATCAGACCTGTCTACTCCATGGCCCCCAACCCCCCACTGCTATTGCCTCCTGGAAGAGTTATATGAGTTTTTGCTGGGATTAACTCCTGGTTCTCCTTCAAGATCAGTAACTGGTGTGTGGTTCTTTTTTATATAGTCTGCCTTCATATTACCTAATTCTCAAAGCAGGTTGATGTTAGCTGACCCCTGCGTCTCTTCTGTGGAAGCGCCCCTCATACCGTCATTATGAATCAGTTCTCTGCGAGTTGTCTTATCTGGACTGAAAGCTGCTGCCTCTTCTTCTCCTCTTCCTCCTTTTCCTTCTTCCTCTTCTTCCTTCTCTTCCTCCGCCTCCTCCTCCTCCTCCTTCTTCTGATTATTTTGGCCATGTCTATGATATGTGGAAGTTCCCGGGCCAGGGATTGAACCCACGCCCCAGTAACAACCCAAGCCACAACAGTGGCAATGCTGGATCCTTAACCCACTGAGCCACCAGGGAACTCTGAAAGCTTATAATTTAAAGTTTGACTGGAGTTGTTTTCTAATTGTCTAATCATTTTGGTGGCTGTTTGATCCTGATGAAATGCTCGTGGTACAGGAGGACATGTGAGCACTAGCTTTGGTTTCTGTCTTGTATGCATCTGTCATCTGGGGAGTTGCTATTTAGAGATGTTAAGTTCCTGATTGCAGAGATGAAAGGGTCACATAAAACCAGACGTAGTGGAATTTTAGTTCCCCTTATGGCTTTTAATGACACAATTTAGACTTCTTTTAAAAATGTCTAGAAAACCAGACTGTTTCTTAAAATAGCCCCACAACCCCAAAAAGGCCCCAATGGTGACAGTTTACTGAGAAATGAACCTTGGTTGCCTCATGGCTGTCTTGAGGAAGATTTTATTTTATTTTTAATTTAATTTTTCTTTTTTGGCTGCACCCATGGCATATGGAAGTTCCCAGGCCAGGAACTGAACCTGAGCCACATCTGCAACTATGCCACAGCTGTAGCATCCTTAACTCCCTGCACCACAGTGGGAATTCCAAAAGTTGATTTTAGTGTTGTTCAGTTTGCAGCTCCTGTCCATTGGTGGGAAACAGGATACTACCATGAGAAGGAGGATTCAATCCCAGGCCTCGCTCAGTGGATTAACAATCCAGCGTTGCTGTGGGCTGTGGTGTAGGTCACGTGGGATCCCGTGTTGCTGTGGCTGTGGTGAAGGCCAGCACCTGCAGCTCTGTAGGCCAGCAGCTGCAGCTCTGATTCGACCCCTAGCCTGGGAACTTCCATATGGCCCTAAAAAAAGGGGTGGGGGGAGGGGGTCTTGGTTCTGAAATTCATTTTAGGTAGGAGATACTAAACAACCTGCAGGACTTATTTCTTCTAGTTGCTGAGCTGTCCAAAGCTTTTTTTACAGCTTGATTTCCTTCAATGCCCTAAACATTTGGTAAAATGAAATGTTAAGACTCACTAGCTTTGCTCACAGGGCATCGTCTCATCTCTCCCAAATAGTATTTTAATATCCTAGAAACATGACCCTCTTTTTCCTCCTCTAAATTTCTGTAAGAACCACTCCCAGAGTCTGTACTTTAGTCTAAGTTTGTATCATGTGGGCCTCTGGCCAACTAGACCTCTATGCCTTTCTTTTTTTTTTTTTTTTTTTTGTCTTTTTGCTATTCCTTTGGGCCGCTCCCGCGGCATATGGAGGTTCCCAGGCTAGGGGTTGAATCGGAGCTGTAGCCACCGGCCTACGCCAGAGCCACAGCAACGCGGGATCTGAGCCGTGTCTGCAACCTACACCACAGCTCACGGCAACGCCGGATCCTTAACCCACTGAGCAAGGGCAGGGACTGAACCCACAACCTCATGGTTCCTAGTCGGATTCGTTAACCACTGCGCCACAACGGGAACTCCCTCTATGCCTTTCTATAGCTTCTATTGTTTCTTTTGCTTTCTCCGTGCACCCATGGCATACCGAAGTACCTGGGCCAAGGACTGAATCTGAGCCAGAGCTGCAACTTACACCACAGCTGCAGCAACACCAGATCCTTAACCCATAGAGCTGAGCCAGGGATCGAACCAGCCCCTGCACAGAGACTAGCTGGATCATTAACCCACTGCGCCACAGTGGGAACTCCTCTTCTGTTGTTTCTTTATATTTATCTACTGGGGATTAAAATTATTTGGGGGACAGAGCTAGCATCTCTCCTCTGTAGACAACATTATGGGGATTTCTAGCTTCCATCTTTTTGAGCTTAATACTTGTGTTGATATTTTGTGTTTTTTTTTTTTAATTAAAAAAAATTTTTTTTTTTTGTCTTTTTGCCATTTCTTGGGCCACTCCTGTGGCCTATGGAGGTTCCCAGGCTAGGGGTCCAATCAGAGCTGTAGCTGCTGGCCTACGCCAGAGCCACAGCAACGCGGGATCCGAGCCGTGTCTGCAACCTACACCACAGCTCACGGCAACGCTGGATCCTTAACCCACTGAGCCAGGGCAGGGATCGAACCCGCAACCTCATGGTTCCTAGTTGGACTCATTAACCACTGCGCCACAATGGGAACTCCTGTGTTGGTATTTTGAAATGTCGTACCTGATTTGGGAGTTGAGATATAGTTTCTTTTGGGTGGTGACTAGGTCTCTGAAAGATAGGTAGTGAGCACTGTTTTTTAGGACTCAGCTCTTTGACAGGCGTACCTTGTTTCATTGTGTCTGACTTTATGGCACTTCACCGATACTGCAGTTTTTACAAATAGAAGGTCTGTAGCAACCCTGCATCAAGTGAGCCCATTGGTGCCATTTTCTGAACAGCATTTGCTCACTTCCCGTCTGTGTCATATTTTGGTAATTCTCACACTATTCCAAACTTTACTATTATTACTATATTTGTTACACGATCAGTGATCTTTGATGTTACTACCACGGCTTGCTGAAAGCGTAGATGATGGTTAGTGTTTTTAGCAATAAAGTCTTTCTTAGTTGTTTTTCTGTTTGTTTTTTCTTTTTTTTAAGCACTGCACCAGAGCATATGGAGGTTCCCAGACTAGGGGTCTAATCAGAGCTACAGCTGCCAGCCTATACCACAGCCACAGACGAGCCAGATCCGAGCCACCTCTGTGACCTACACCACAGCTCATGGCAGTGCCAGATCCTTAACCCCCCGAGCAAGGCCAGGGGTCAAACCCATATCCTCATGTATACTAGTTGGGTTCATTATTGCTGAGCCACAATGGGAACTCTCAAGCAATATTTTTCATTTAAGGTATATACAGTGTGATTTTTTAAAACACATAGTGCTTTTGCACACTTAATAGACTGTGGTATCATGCAAACACAATTTTTATGTGCATTGGAAAACTAAAACGTTCACGTGTGACTTGCTTCATTGCGATGTTCACCTTACCACAGCGGTCGGGAACCAAACTGGCAGTATCTCTGAGGTCTGCTCATACATGTGTACCAAGGAGGGGTTCATCTTATTGAAAGTTACCTGGTACGGTTGTTCCTTAGTATCATGGGGAATTGGGTCCAGGACCCTGTCAGATACTGAAATTCACTGGTGCTCAAGTACCTTGCATAGAATGGTGTTGCATATAACTTAGGCACATCCTCTTGTATATTTTATTATCTATCTTTCTATCTATTTTTGGCTGCACTCATGGCACATGGAAGTTCTTAGACCAGGGATCCAGCCCACGCCACAGCATCAACCTGGGCCACTGCAGTGACAATGCTGGATACTTAACCCGCTACACCACAAGGAAACTCCCCTCTCGTATACTTTAAATCTAGTATCAGACTTACTACAATGTAAATGCTATAGAAATAGTTGCTGGTGCATGAAAGTTTCAAGTTTCGCTTTTTGGAACGTTGTGGAAAAAATCATTTGAAAGTATTTTCCACCTGTGTTTGGTTGATCCCATGGATGCAGAGTCAGCAGATAGGGCGGGCTGACTGTATCTTTCTATACAAATCCTTTGGAAAGTGAGGAGAGCATCTGCTGACTTCTGAGGTGTTACTCTCCCTCCTTGGTTTAATGGGAATGCATCAGCCAATCAGGGGATCATGTGATGTGCCTTTTATAAAATAGATAGTACTTTAGAATTAAAGAAGTCTACTAGTGGTTACTACAGATTATGAATAGTGATGAGCACTTTTTATAGGGATTGACCGATCTAATTATCAGGGCATCTTCATGAGATGGGCGGCAGTACTATTTCATTGAACACATCGGGAAATTGAGGCTCAGGGAGGATGTATAACTTGCCCAGGTTATTAGTGGAATTAGGGTTGGAAGTCCATGTGAGCTGTTTATTCTTACTGATAATTTATGACTTTGAGTTTGGTTGCTGGAAGGTTGGGAGGAAACCTATTGCCCCCAGGTCTGTACAGAACCAACCCAGATGCAGTGTCCTTAGGTGCCCAGAGCCAGACTTCAGGGCAACACCCTTAGCAGGCCCGTCCCCTTCACCCCGCAGTGTGGAATCTGCATGTTTTCTTTTTCTAAAACTGGGAGGGAACTTGGAACAGCAAATATTTAATCAGAGCAAATTCCTCTTGCTAAATCCTGCCAGCTTGTTCAACTCAGAGGTTCTTTGCCTAAAAATAATCACCACTTACTGAAGGCTAAATGACGAAGTGACCCACAGAGAATAAAGCAGGTCTTAGTATTTGGAGCAGGAGGTTATTTGCCTCCTCTTACTTTGGATAAAATATGCAAAGGCACATACTCACCCTTTGATGAGCCTAAGGGCCTCTCACAGTAAACCAGGGTTGATATGGTGGGGGCTGATCAGATAGGTACTCAGGTCAGCTGGCAGTAGCATTCTTCTGGAACTGGGTTTGAGGGGAGCAGTGGGTGTGGGGTAGGGAGGTGGAGAAGATCCCGACCTTGAAAGATGGGCTGGTGTAGATGACAGGGATGCTGATGAGCTTGCGTTACAGTGGGGAGTGTGGGGGTGGGTGTGCTGCAGGAATTCACTTTGTTGATAAAGTGGAGCAGAGAAGGGAGGGAGGAAAAGAGCTGGAGTGAATATTATGGAACAACAAAGCCCATGTGAATACAACAGAATAAATGAGGTGACGTGGTGCCTTCATGAATATGGCTTCTATAGATGTAAAGCAATAGAACTTCCATGTTACTGGTACCACTCACACGGGTGAGGCTTTTGTTTCCTTTTAGAGGCTCTGATTCATTCACTTGTGTGGGTCCACCATTACTTCAGTATATGAAGATTTTAACCTTGTGAGTTTGCTCACTCACTGTGAAACAGCTAAACATGCAAATGCCTTCGAAAGGCCCTTGCTGACTTCTCTCATGACCTGTGCGGGGGCGCTTCCTGTATCTTGTATCGTAATGACTGCTCTGAAGCAACTTCCAGATTAAACAGTCTCACTAGGATGCTCCAGGGTGCTTCCAACCCTGGATGTTAAAAACAAACTCCTGATTTGTTCTTTTCAGTTCTACTCATTATCCTCTGCCAAGCCTACTCCCCTGATACCCCAGATAGCTTTGAAAAAGCAGCAGAGAACCTTCCCCGCCACCATCCTTTGTTTTCTTGTCATCCCTGCAGTCCTACTGACTCTGATTCCTACCCACAGAATTTTTCTCTGCCACTGGTTTACCTTCTTCATCCATTACCTTGCACTATTAAATCCAGTGGCTGTTTATTTTGGTCCAGTAGACTGTTTGTTCGTCCTCCTGCCTCAAACCCTTTCCCATATGTCCTCCACTGTGCAGCCAAAGACAGTCCAGCTTATTTTATCTGCATCCATGGCATATGGAGGTTCCCAGGCTAGGGGCTGAATTAGAGCTGTAGCTGCCAGCCTACGCCACAGCCACAGCCACAGCAGATCTGAGCCGTGTCTGTAACCTACACCATGGCTCATGGAAACACCGGATCCTTAACCCGCTGAGCAAGGCCGGGGATCGAACCGGCATCCTTATGGATGCTAGTCGGGTTTGTTAACCACTGAGCCATGACAAGAACTCCATGAGACAGTCCAGCTTAAATAGTAGTTTCCCCTTGCTTACAAGGCTGGGAGCCAGACTCTTGAGTGTGGCAAACACCTGGCCCTTCCCAGCCAGACCCTGCCTTCTTTTGAGCTTCATCTCTTGTCAAGGAATGCTTTTATAGTATAAATATTTCCCATACAATATTTAGCCTTAGTATATCCCTCATGTTGTATGGGACATAGTTATACTAAGAAATTAGTTGGGAGTTCTTGTTGTGGCTCAGTGGTAACGAGCCCAACTAGTATCCATAAGGACGAGGGCTTGATTCCTGGCCCTGCTCAGTGGGTCATGGAGCCGGCATTGCCGTGAGCTGCATGGTATAGGTCACAGATGTAGCTCATATCTGGTGGGGCTGTGGCTCACCAGATATGAGCCACAGCCTGGGATTTGACCTCTAGCCTGGGAACTTCCATATGCCGCCGATGCAGCCCTAAAAAGGACGAAAAAAAGAAGTTGTGAACCTTATTAATAATGAAGATGGAAGTTGAAACAAGATAGTGTTTTTTTTATCTTTCAACTGGGTATTTAGGTTGGGAATGTGAGCAGTCTCAGATAGTACTATGGGCTGTAAATGCAGTCTTTGAAAGTGTGATTTAACTTTCTCTCTTGACATTTTATCTGGCTGCGCCTGCAGCACATGAAAATTCCCAGGCTGAGGATCAAACCCTCATCAGAGTAGCAACCCAAGCCACAGCAGTGACAACACTGGGTCCTTAACCCACTAGGCCAATAGAAACTCTTAATCTCTTGAAATTTTAAAACGTAGACACTGCTTGACCCTTTGATTTCATTTCCAGGTCAGGAGCTTCTCCCGTATAAATAATGGCACACGTGCAATTATTCTATGTATGCATTTCAAGCAAAAGATATCCATGTATTATAAGTATAATTTTTAAAAATTCTGATGCTGGATTTCAGAATTCATTAGGGATAAGTGAAGGCAGAGTGGTGTGTTACAAGCACTGTATCTTTAAATTCAGAAAATTAAGCAAAAGGTCTTTGGAAGAGAAACTTTCTTTTCTGTCTCTGTTTCTCTCTGCATGTGGTGTATGTCACATTGGGTTTTAACTTGTGGGTTAAAAGAACACTGCATGGCAGCCTCTGTTTACCTAGTTTTAACAGATGGCTTTTTCTCTTTTTCTTCAGATCCCCTTTTTTGAAGACATTTGTAAAGGTATTAAAGCTGGCGATACCTGCGAGAAGCTGGTGGGCTATTCTGCAGTGTATAGAGTCTGTTTTGGAATGGCCTGTTTCTTCTTTATCTTCTGCCTGCTGACCTTGAAAGTCAACAACAGTAAAAGTTGCAGAGCCTACATTCACAATGGGTGAGTCTTCGTGGGGATCGTGTCTCCTTTCCTTATATTCTAGACCCCTTCTGCTCCTCAGACCTGCTGCCTGCTGTCCTCTAGTTGAAAGTGGTGGAGTTCCCGTCATGGCGCAGTGGTTAATGAATCTGACTAGGAACCATGAGGTTTCGGGTTTGATCCCTGGCTTTGCTCAGTGGGTTAAGGATCCGGCATTGCCATTAAGTATGGTGTAGGTTGCAGGCGAGGCTCGGATCCCGCGTTGCTGTGGCTCTGGCATAGGCTGGCAGTTACAGCTCTGATTAGACCCCTAGCCTGGGAACCTCCATATGCTGCGGGAGCGGCCCAAGAAATGGCAAAAAAAAAAAAAAAAAAAAAAGACAAAAGAAAAAAAAAAAAAAAGAAAGTGTTGATGCTCATTTTAGGGAAGGTGACACTTGTCACCACACAGTGGCCTAAGAATTAGAAGCTTGTTGTAACACCGTGTGCCATACTGAGAAATACAGTGGAGATAAAAGTTTATTTCTTGTACGAAGACCTTTCCCCAGATCATTTCCACCCCTGCAACGAAATGATTTTGCACAGAGGCCACGCCACACCTAATTATGGGAAAAGGCAGTCTGCAGTCACTTAATTACTTCCCCTCCATTTGGGGAGAACAGAATCTCATGCAATGACACGCTTACCTTCTAAGAGGTCTTTTGTCCTTCCTTGAATATCATTTAAATACATTTCCTTTTTTTTTTCCTTCCTTCCCCTCCAGCTTTTGGTTCTTTAAACTTCTGCTGTTGGGGGCCATGTGCTCAGGAGCCTTCTTCATTCCAGATCAGGAGACCTTTCTGAATGGTACAGACGGGGTATTGGGGTTATCTGTTTATTTTGTTTTCACTCACTTTATAAAATGGTTAGAAAATGTAGTCTGGGGTCCTTTTGATATTTTAGATTTCTAGTTTTTTTGTGTGGCTTAAAGCAAAAAAACCAACTTCCTCACCTGCCCACACTCCCCCCCACTTCGTCCTTATCTCCTCAGAAAACCCCACTTCCTCCCTCCCTGGCCGAGGGGTGAGGGGACCTTTAGTTTCTGTGCTAGCTGAAGAATTGAAATGATAATTTTAAGGCTCTTGACCTCAAGGGAAATGAGGCACTTAAAGCTGGTTTGAAAACTAGTTTCGAAGTCCCCATTGTGGCGCAGTGGTGATAAACCCAACTAGTATCCATGAGGATATAGGTTCGATCCCTGGCCTCAATCAGTGGGTTAAGGATCCGGCATTGCTGTGAGCTATGGTGTAGGTCTCTGATGCGGCTTGGATCCTGCGTTGCTGTGGCTGTGGTGTAGGCCGGCAGCTGCAGTTCCCATTTGACCCTTAGCCTGGGAACTTTCATATGCCGAGGGGGTGGCCCTAAAAAGCAAAAGATAGGAGGCGAGGAAAGAAGGAAAAAAAAAAAAAGAGGAAAGAAAAGAAAGAAAACTAGTTTAGCCTGTCAGCATGACCCACGGTGACTCTGTTCTTTCTGAGCACTGAACACAAACCCAGTAGTGCAGAGCACAGGGCTTCTTGGCAGCTTTAAATTGGCTGCAGGTGCAATGAGATAAGAAAGGCAGCCTCCAGGCTATTTCTAAACTTACTTTATGCAAAACTATATAACATTGAATTATATTCCTCATGGATGATAGAACCTGCCAGATTATTTCACATGAAGCATTCGATCATAGCTGCAAAACAGGACCCTTCTTTCACATGCGCTAGGGAGGGAAAAAAGGCCTGAGTTTCAGAGGTTAAAAAACACTGTTCACACTCAAATGGATTCACTTTCTTAATTAAGAGAGTGAAAATAGGAGTTCCCGCTGTGGCATATTGGGATCTGTGGCGTCTCTGGAACACTGGGATGCAGGTTCCATCCCCAGGCCAGCACAGTAGGTTAAAGGATCCAGCGTTGCTGCAGTTGCAGCATAGGTCGAAACTGTGGCTTGGATTTGATCCCTGGCCCAGGAACTTCCATGTGCCTCTGAGTGGCCAAAAAAGAACAACAAATAAGATAGTAAAAATATGAGAGTTCCCGTTGTGGCGCAGTGGTTAACGAATCCGACTAGGAACCATGAGATTGCGGGTTCGATCCCTGCCCTTGCTGAGTGGGTTAATGATCCGGCGTTGCTGTGAGCTGTGGTGTGGGTCGCAGACGTGGCTCGGATCCCCCGTTGCTGTGGCTCTGGCATAGGCTGGCGGCTACAGCTCCGATTAGACCCCTAGCCTGGGAACCTCCCATTTGCTGCAGTAGCGGTCCAAGAAATGGCAAAAAGACCAAAAAAAAAAAAAAAAAAAAAAAAATTCACCCTGCGCAGTGGCCATACTCCCCTCAATGAGCCACATAACCAGGATCCAGCTCATTTCTTAGGGTCATACTGGTTTTATATGCTCCTTAAGGAAGTTGTATCTAGTTGTCTTTTTACCTAAACTCCTGTTAACTAGGTTTCTGTTCCCCACAGAGGTCCTCGTATATGTTAGAATAATATGCTTAACGTGGGGTGGGACCTCTTGGTCAGTCCTCTAGCACAGCTCTGTCATTTTATAGACAACCCAGAGATGCTCTGTGCTCAGCCAAGCTGGGAGCTGCTTTGTGGCCGAACCAGAGGTAGACACTTGAGTCCATGGCCCCCAGTTTGAACCTCACTGGACATTGATGGGTCTTTAACCAGTAAAAGTTGAATCCTTGGTTTTTCTGGTGATGTGTGTTTTTACTTTAAGTTGTGGCTCATTATTGATTTTTATCAATCACTACATCTTTTAGGATATCTGGCATTTATTTATAGCCTGGAGGTGAGGCAGTGAGGCTTGGATGGTGTGGCGCCGGAATGCCTGTGTTCACATCCCAGCCACACCCTTTACTGGCTATAGGACCATGTTAGCTATGTCGACACACAGTTTTTCTCATCTGTAAAGTGGGCGTAATAATAGTACCTACCTTGTACGGTTGTGTGTGGATTAAATGGATTAACAGTATAGGGAGCATGCAGTAAAAAGTAACTGGAGTCATTGCTGTCTTGGGAGTTAAATACTTGGGACCATGCTCTCATCTCCTTTTGAACGCTCTTCTTTTGCAGCCTGGCGTTATGTGGGAGCCATCGGAGGCTTCCTCTTCATAGGCATCCAGCTCCTCTTGATTGTGGAGTTTGCACATAAATGGAACAAGAACTGGTATGTGCCTTTATGGAAAGCTTCCACGTGAACGTCCTGACTCGGAGAAAGTGCCCAGGCCCTACTGCTGATAGAGGGAGGCTCTATCCTGAGTTTATTGCCACAGATGAGCAGCTTGCTTACACCAGAACCAGGATTTGCTGGTTCTGTCCGTGCCCTCCTGCTCTTGAGATCTCTTCATTTACCACCTCTCCCATACTGTTTTTCTTTCCTTTGTACCTTTCCTTTTGCCGCCACTTCTTTTTTTTTCTTTTTTCTTTTTTAGAACTGCACCTGCAGCATACGGAAGGTCCCAGGCTGGGGTCAGATCAGAGCTGCAGCTGCTGGCCTGCGCCACAGCCATAGCAACGCAGGATCCTAGCTGCATCTGCAACCTACACCACATGATACGGCAACCCTGAATCCTTAACCCACTGAACGAGGCCAGGATCAGACCCTCATCCTCATGGATACTAGTTGAGTTTGTTACCACTGAGCCACCACAGGAACACCTCCACTTGATTTCTTTCTGCTCTTTGGCTCTCTTTTCCCTGTATCCTCTAAGTCAACCAGTGCTGTGACTTAGCTACACTCAGTGCCACTGCTGGCACCTCACAGCCCTGCTTCTTTGCCTGTGTTAGTGGCTGAAAACTTGGGTAGACTTTCCCTTAGGCTTCCATCCCTAGGAGATTAAAACAAAAGTACTTTGGAGTGAGAGATTCACTTTCTGCCGGGAATGTGTGGTGGAATAATTCTCTCTTTAAAAAAAACAAATTGTTTGGAGTTCCCCAGTGACCTAGCAGTAAAGGACTTGGCATTGTCACTGCTGTGGCTCAGGTTCAATCCCTGGCCCAGAAACTTCCGCAATCCATGGGCACAGCCAAAAATTTTTTTTGTTCCTTCTCAACAACCACCTTCATTAGAAAGATCAATTGTGCTACTTCGGAAAGCCATCCTGACTTTTAGAAAATAGAGGCTCTAAGTGCCTTGAAAATAGAGTTCACATTCCATGATAAGTAGGAAATGCCAGACTATTAGTGGCTCGTTTTATTCCTTGCTGAGCCACATTGAGGAAACGACAACTAGACAAGGGTCCAGCCCCTTCAAGGCCGAGTTGACTGTCTTTGTGGCTCTGGGCAAAGCACTTAACTGCTCTGTCTTTACTTTACTTATAAAATATGAATGAAAATAACTGCCTGCTAGATCCAGTAAGGCTTTTGTTATTTTGTAGATTTTTTAGGGAGGGATCATGTTATTTTATACTGTTGAGGTGGAGAATCTGAAAGTTGTATATGAATATGAATTTTATTTTTTATTTTGGACAAAACAAAATATACTGTCCAAATTCCCTCAAAGCACTTTTCATTCTAGTTGTATCTTCAGCTTGCTGTTAGTTGTAGTTGTTTTGTTTTTGTTTGGCTTTTTAAAGATCAAAAATTAGGGAGTTCCCGTCGTGGCGCAGTGGTTAACGAATCCGACTAGGAACCATGAGGTTGCGGGTTCGGTTCCTGCCCTTGCTCAGTGGGTTAACGATCCGGCGTTGCCGTGGGCTGTGGTGTAGGTTGCAGACGCGGCTCGGATCCCGAGTTGCTGTGGCTCTGGCGTAGGCCGGTGGCTACAGCTCCGATTCGACCCCTAGCCTGGGAACCTCCATATGCCGCGGGAGCGGCCCAAGAAATAGCAACAACAACAACAAAAAAAGACAAAAGACAAAAGACAAAAAAAAAAAAAAAAATTAGGAGTTCCCATCATGGCCCAATGGTTAACAAACATAACTAGTAACCATGAGGTTTTGGGTTTGATCCCTGGCCTCACTCAGTGGGTTAAGGATCCACTGTTGCCGTGAGCTGTAGTGTAGTTCGCAGATGTAACTAGGATCCCTCCTTGCTGTGGCTGTGGCAGGTAGCTACAGCTCTGATTCAGTCCCTAGCCTGGGAACCTCCATATGCCTTGGGTGCAGCCCTGAAAAAAAAAAAAAAAAGGATCAAAACATTAGGTACATGAGTGAAAAGATAGCAGTAATCTTTTTATTATTTGGTAAATATTAGAGTAAGCACTCATGTGCTTATGGTCAGTTTTTAAAATATTTACAGCACATTGAATAGTCATACAAGTAGCGTTCCAAACATATTTCAGTATTTTTCAAGTCTGAATCTTTACAATAATACAGACTTCTAGGTCCGAGTTGTGCTCATATTTAAGTTATTACATGTTGTCTTGCTTTTTGAGTCATCCCTGAAACCTAGTTTTATTTGTTTGGGATTTCTAGTAGATTGCTCTTTTTTTTTTTTTCTTTTGTCTTTTTGAGGGCTTCACACGAGGCCTATGGAGGTTCCCAGGCTAAGGGTCTAATTGGAGCTGTTGTCACCGGCCTACGCCAGAGCCACAGCAATGCCAAATCCGAGCCGCATCTGTGACCTACACCACAGCTCACAGCAACACCGGATCCTTAACCCACTGAGCAAGGCCAGGGATGGAACCCACAACCTCACGGTTCCTAGTTGGATTCGTTTCCACCGCGCCACCACGGGAACTCCAAGTACATCATATTTTGAGGCAGCAAGGTTTTCGTAAAGGTAAGCAAAATGGGCGACTGTAGTTTTATGTGACCCTGTTTTTTCAGTTATGTGGAAGAAACAGGCACAATGAGTTGGAAATACATTTTAATCAATTAAATATCACTCTTTCCATTGATGATTCTTAATGTACTTTCACTCTGAATTTATTAGACAAAATAAATACGTCATCCTAAATTTTTTTCTGAAGTTTTCACAAATAAACTTCGAGTAAGGAACTCATGGTAAAATATTAATGTCTTTGATAGTGAGTGCCTGATTTTCACATTAAATGGTGTGTTCTCTTGAGAAAACTTGTGCTTCTTTGCTCTGACTTTATTGTTTTGATTGATTCTAAAGCCATTTTCCGGGACTAATTATCGATGCCAAGTTTTAACAGGCAGTTTGGAAGAGTTTGGTTGCTTTAAAGACTTTCCAGAAACCAAGCTTCAGGAATGGCTTAAGAGCTTTGCAGCAATTGATATTCTGGCTTTGAGGCCACTATCCCAACAAAATCCCTTTTGTCTACATACTTATATTTGGTTGGTCTCTCTAAAATTAGGATTACACTAGGAAACATACTAATATTGTTATTTTCATGTACATTCATCCAATTTATTTTTTAAAAAATTTTTTGACAGTAATTCTCAGCTTAGAAGGTTAGTCGAGAAAAGATAATACTCATATCACTTTTCATGAAACTGCTTAAGTTTTTCTTCCTTTTTCCTTTCTTTTTTCTTTTTGTAGAAATCTTGAGAAGGAAAAGATCCCAGAGGCCATGGATAGAAAGGCCATGGGCCTGGACACCAGAAGGGCTACAAATTTTAATGCCCTTCACTCCCAGGCTTTCTGTTTTACTTGAGGCGTATGAGTTGGCTTTTCTGACCTTAGTTTTCATGCCTGTAAAGTGATGCGATTCGACTAGATGTTTAATGTGTTTTTTTTTTCCTTTTATTAGGAGATATGCTGAGGCATAATAAAAATTTTATGAGTCTGCTTGAGCAAATAGAAAGGAGCTCCAAGGAGCTGTACAAAATAAAAGACTTAAAAAAAAAAATTGGAGTTCTTAGAGTTCCCATTATGGCTGAGCAAGTCAAGAATCCAACTAATATCCATGAGGATGCACATTTGATCCCTGGCCTTGCTCAGTGGGTTAAGGATCCGGTGTTGCCATGAGCTGTAGTATAGGTCACAGATGCAGCTTAGGATCTCGCGTTGCTGTGGCTGTGGTGTAGGCCGGCAGCTGTAGCTCCAATTCAACCCCTAGCCTGGGAACCTCTGTACACCGTAGGGGTGGCTCTAATAACAAAGGAAAAAAAAAAAAGGGTGGGGGGGCGTTCTCTTGTGGGTCAGTAGGTTAAGGATTTGGCATTATCATTGCAGGAGCTCAGGTGGCTGTTGTGGTTCAGGTTCAGTCCCTAGCCTGGGAACTTTCACATGCTATAGGTGCAGCCAAAAAAAAAAAAGACTTTTATAGGCAAAAGGGAGCAAAGACAAAGAAATTATACGAGGCAAAACAGTGGGTTGGTTATTTTGTGATAACTTTACTTTAGAGGATGGCAGAGGTCCACCAGTTAGATTGCCTAGACTAGTGTTAATGATGGGATTCCTGATTGACGGGTTTAAGATTCCATTTCTGGGAGAGCTCAAACTCTAAGCTGTCTTGGTTTGATGATCTGAGGCTTAGCATAAGTGACTCCATTTTGAGTCTTTTGTCTTGGTTTTAACATTTCTAGGTCAAATTTTATTATTTGAATTATCAATTCTGTATCAAAACTGAAATAACAAAAGGTAGATAGTATTTTCAGGTGTTCCCAAGGAAAACTCGTTTTTTAGGTTTTCTAAATTTTAAGTACATATTTTTGTTGGGTTTTGTTTACTCCTAACCCTCACCCCAAGCCTGAGCCCAGCCACTTCTCATCTCATAACCTGCTTGCATACATTACGCTTTGTTTTCTGGTCTTTTTTTTTTTTTGCCTTTTCTAGGGCCTCTCCTGCAGCATATGGAGGTTCCCAGGCTAGGGGTCCAATCAGAGCTGTAGCCACCAGCCTATGCCAGAGCCACAGCAATACAGGGTCCACGCTGCATCTGCGACCTGCACCACAGCTCACAGCAACGCTGGATCCTTAACCTACTGAGCAAGGCCAGGAATCAAATCTGCAACTTCATGGTTCCTAGTCAAATTCGTTAACCACCGCGCCACGACGGGAACTCCTTCTGGTCTTTTTCTAATCTTCATCCAAGTGCTTCTCACTGAGCATTGATTGAGAATTTTTTGAATGTTAACTGTGTGCCAGGTACCAAGAGTATAAAGATGACATGATTCATCTTTAATCATGCCACTTATGTGGAATGTCTCCAAAACGAATGTCATCAGGAGAACCAGCTGAGTCTGGAACAACAGGAATAGCAGCCACTCTGCTCCCATTGCTGCATCGGGTTATTTTCTAACAGTTGGCAGTTCTTGCACCCACTCTTCATTAAGCACCTATTACTTACCAGGCATTCGACAGTAGGAGAGCAGCAGTGAACTCAATGACATCCTGTGCTATGTAACATACATTCTTCTGGGGAGGAGGGGGGATAGATAATCAACTTAAAATCAAGCAAATAAGAATAAGTTCAGGAGTTACTGTTATGGCACAGTGGAAACGAATCCGACTAGGAACCATGAGGTTGCAGGTTTGATCCCTGGCCTCGCTCAGTGGGTTAAGAATCCGCGAGCTGTGGTGTAGGTTGCAGACACAATTCGGGATCTGGCGTGATTGTGGCTGTGGCGTAGGCCAGCGGCTATAGCTCCGATTGGACTCCTAGCCTGGGAACCTCCATATGCCACCTAAAAAGACACACACACACACACACACACACAGAGCAAGTCTTATGGTAAAAAGTGCTCTAGAGAACAAGAAAGCAGGGTGTGGGAACTGGAGAGAGCGGGGCAGGGAAAGGCTTTTCATGATAAGGTGTGAGGGAGATGGAAGTGGGGGAGAGGTTAGGGTTGAAGGTTGAACCTTGGGAATCTAAGCAGAAGTTAATTGTAAGAAAGTCTAAGAAAATCCTTCTTCGACTGATGACATGGCCCAAACGCCTAGTGAGCTGACACATGGTCAGCAGTGTTCACCTCTTTCTGTATAATTCATTCTCTCCCCATGTCATCAGTCACCATGTGGCTCTTTCCTTTCTCTAGTCTTATTTTCTCTTCATTTGTTTTGTGTGTCTTCCATGTCAGAATAACTCCATGGTCAGGGTGCACCTGGTGCAGTTTCAGGAGTATGATGGTCGTTGTCATTTTGGCCTTTCTTCCCCATATTCTTTGTCTCTGGCTGCAGTGACTTTTTCATCATTGAAACATTTTCTCTGAGTTGCTTGAGCACTTCCCAGCTTTGTGCAGACATTAAGGAAGTTGCTTCCTCTGAAAGTTTCTGAGAATGTGGTTACAAAGGGCCATTTAATCCTAAGTCAGATGACGATGATTCAGTCCATCGCCCTGTTGTTGTTCTGTCCCCTTCACTTAGCGCTGCTAAGCACTCTTTTCTTTGTTCTGAACAATTTCTATAGATGGTTGAACCATGTCCCTTTCCTTTATTAGTATTTATATAAACTTGGAAGCATGGTAACCTCTTTTAGATTCTTTATTGTACATCCCATTAAAATGTTTGCTTTTTTCCTGGCTGATTTTATTCTTCACTTACTCTATTTGGTCTTTTTTTTTTTTTTTTTTTTTGTCCTTTAGGGTCACACCCAAGGCATATGGAGGTTCCCAGGCTAGGAGTCCAATCGGAGCTGTAGCTGCCTGCTTAGACCACAGCTCACAGCAACGCCGGATCCTTAACCCACTGATTGAGGTAAGGGATCGAACCTGTGTCCTCATGGATGCTAGTCGGGTTTGCTAACCGCTGAGCTACGATGGGAACTCCTCTTCACTTTTTTTAATGTCGCATTCTCCCCTAATCATACTTGGATTGTTTGGGAGACGTGGTACTAGTACAGATTCTCCCTTCCAGTGCAGAGACAAAAGAGCTGAGGTCTTGGCTCCGTCTTCCTGAGTGAAGTTCATTTGCTTCTTTCTCCCTAACAAGGAGAGTGGCATCAGCAGAAGCTACTGGCAGCACTTGGAGTAAGAGACTGGCACCTCCAGGCTCTGTGGTTTTTTCTTTGTTTTTTTGTTTTGGCCACGCCCTAGGCCAGGGATTGGACCTGCATCACAGCAGTGACCTGAGCCACAGCAGTGATAATGCTGGATCCTTAACCTGCTGTGTCACCAGGAACTCCAACGGGCTACTTTTTAATACTGCCAAAACCTGTCCCAGGGTAATTGTCATCCAGAATGGGGAAGCTAGAATAAAGAGTGTGGATATTCATTTTAGTTGATGAATACACTTTAGTAAAAAAGGGAATTTTTTGGCGTTCCCATCATGCCACGGTGGAAGCAAATCCAACTAGGATCCATGAGGTTGCAGGTTCCATCCGTGGCCTTGCTCAGTGGGTTAAGGATCTGGTGTTGCCATGAGCTGTGTGATGTAGGTCGAAGACACGGCTGGGATCCTGTGTGGCAGAGGCTATGGTGTAGGCCAGCAGCTATAGCTCTGATTGGACCCCTAGCCTGGGAACCTCCATATGCTTCGGGCGCAACCCTAAAGAGCAAAAAAGGGGGGGGGGTATTTTTTCAGTAATTAGGAGAAATTCTAAGCTTGGGCCAAGCCTCTTTTTTGCATAAATGCCTGTACCTTCTAACTACTAGTTAGGAAAACCACAGGTCTTTTGGTTACCTGGGTTATGATGGCTGGGACTGGCCAGGTGGTGTTAGCTCCCAGTGCCTGAGGGATAGATGTTGTCTGAGAACCAACTGACCTGTTTTTTCTCTTCTTCCTCTTCTCCACTTCCCGGAGAAACAGGACTGCAGGCACGGCGACCAACAAGCTGTGGTATGCCTGTCTGTCCTTGGTGACCCTCATCATGTACTCCATCGCCACGGGAGGCTTGATTTTGATGGCAGTGTTTTATACACAGAAAGATGGCTGCATGGAAAACAAAATTCTCCTGGGGGTAAACGGAGGCCTGTGTCTGCTTATTTCAGTGGTAGCCATCTCGCCCTGTGTCCAGGATCGTAAGCACGGTTTTTTCTATTTTTCCTTATTTATATTATAAATGTCTTTGAGCAATGCCGCCCCCCCTCCTTAAAAAAAAATTATGGTCATTCCTTAATTTACCATGGATGGGGTCAGCAAGCAGTGGGAAAGGTGGGACTCTCCTCTTCATTTACTGTCCTGGACTGAATGGGATAGTTAAGCATGCTTTGTGGCAAAGACTTGAGTGTAATCAAGTCAATAAATAAGGAGATAGATGTTGCCATCATGAAATAATGTACTACCAGGAACCTTTAGTGGATATTTTCCCTATTATGTCTGTATAAAACTTGAATGAATGAGAAAGCTCTGGAAGGAGCTGTTTCTAGGCTCATCTTTCACCTAAGACCCCTGTGGACCACAACTCGAGGACAGCGTGGTCCCAGAGTCATGAAGCAGGAAATCCAATCTGGCTCAGCCAGCAGCTGGTTCCAGGAGCTAACCTTTCTCAGACCCAAGCCTTTACTCAGCAAAGCCAGCAGAAACCTATAAACTTCATCTTGCTCATGGTAGTTTCAAAGCCAAATGGAAGAACTGATGGGATTTGAAAGTGCTTTAGAAAATACTGGTGTAAATTATCTTTTATAAATGACTTCTAATATCTTAAGGTAGTATGCTTTATTTGGTTATAGAAAGAAATGTCCCTGGTCTAATGTTTCTTTTTTTCTTTTTTTGGAGGGAAGTTTTTTTTTTGTTTTGTTTTGTTTTTTGATGTTTCTTATATGTCTCTTTTGATAGGTGTTGAAAATGTACTTGACATTCAGGTTTCTGGATAGGAAATGTACAATATGGCTAATAAATTGATAGCCCCTTGCACTCTTTCTAACATCATTATTTAAATAGGCAGTTAGTATTTAACAATTTAAAAGTTTTCCTATAATAAAAATATCAAGTTCATTATTAAAATTGAGATTATGACTGTAATTAGTCAGTTAAGAATTTCCTAAAACATTGTTAATATTCAGATTAAAATATTCTTTGGGTTCAGTCCTGTCTTTGGAAATAGTTATAATATTTTGAAATATTTGGTTTAGTGCCATTAGTTGTTAACATGAGTCTTACTCCCATGTCAAAGAACAACATTGTGAAAGGGTCTATTTTTATAGCTTTATTAGCCATTTTAATTCTGGAAATAAATTTAACCAGAGGAAAGGCTGGGTAAAACTAAATCCTTTCATGTCAGCAGGTAGGTGAAAATTTCACCCAAAAAAGGATAAATCCTTTTTTTTAAAATCACATCTTGCTTTCTCTTAACTCTCCAACAGTTTAATTTAAATACTGTAACATTGAAGCCCTTGTCCCCCAGTGAATGCCAAGCCCCAGAGCTTTCCTCTTTGGCTCTGGTGTTCCCGTGTTCCCAAAAGTTTTTTTTGTCCACTGCAGGGTAGGAGATTTTTCCCATTGTCATAAACTGTGAGTGTCTGATGGCCTTGTTGAATCTGCAGTCCAAGCCTTCCCAATACAATCCATCATTTACCCCACTACACTGTGTAATCTCACTTTAACGATAATGCCTTTTCTTTGGAGATCTCGTGATTTAAGGATATTTACTGCTGTGATTTAAGGAGATTTACTGCTGTGGAAGCCTCAGGAGACAGGCAGTGTGTTTCAGCACAGCTATCGTTATCACACCAAAGTGCTGGGAGCAAACTTGGCAGAAGTTGACTTCTCTAGCAGAGCAGTTAGGCTCAGTGAGTCCTTCCCGCTCCAGTCTCATTAGTGTTGTCTGAGAAACATGTTATATACCTTTTCTTTTCTTTCCTTTAAAGGTAGGGCTCCACGTTTTCAGGGCTATCATTTGGGGGAGACCTCTTTTTCAGGCACATAGGCCTTCTCATCATGGAAATGTAAGACACCGCCTTCAGATCTGCCTCTTGCCATTTTCCAGGTCAGCCACACTCCGGGTTACTGCAGTCGGGGCTTATCAGCTGCTACGTCACGTATCTCACGTTTTCCGCTCTGTCCAGCAAACCCGTAGAAGTAGGTAAGCCGGCCTCGTTAGGGAGCTTTTGCTTCCATTTGTGGAGTGAGGACTTTGTCTCGATGAGCTATGGTTTAACTGTTAAAGAGACAATAAATCAACATAGAGCGATGATCCAGGCTTCTTCATTAAATAAAGTTCTTCCTGCGGCATCTGGACACGAAACTCCCTTCTCTTGTCTCCCTGCTCTTCAGGGGAGACACGAACCAAAGAGGGCTCTTGAATTTGCTGGTAGACCTAACCTGCATTTTCCTGCTCAGAAATATTCAAGAAATACTCAAAAACAGTCAAGAAATATTTTTCTATTAGTAGTAGGAGGAGGAGTATTAAATGGTTATTAATCACTTTAGTTCAGGTGGGCATTTCTCTAACTATAACATAAAGTGGAAAGAGCTTGGAATGGGAATCAGGAGACAGAATTTGAGCCCAACCCAACCCTTTCCTGGCTGTGTGGCCTTGAATCAGTCTTCTTAAATAGCATTTATTTATAGAGACGACAGGACGTGCTTGAGCTTTGGAATTGGACTCCCTGGACTTATTTATATGACCTGGTTCTTCCACTTAAGTAACCTGTGTTAAGTTACTTACTTTTTAATGCCTAGTCCCCTCACCTTTAAAATAAGAATTTTAGTTAGCAAGAAAATTTATTTAGCAAGAAAATAAAATTCCTCTTTTATAGGTGGTTTTTAAGAATTCAGTGAGTGTGTGTGTGTATGTATATATAAGTACAGTTCCTGACATGAAATAGGTACTGTATAAGAGGTAGCTATTATTCTCGTAGTTACAATGAATATTTGAGAACTAGAAAAGCGTTATTATATTACACGTTATTATACAAGTGCTTGAGCTTTCCCAGCAAAAAATCCAGTTTTCTTTCTTTTTTATTTTTTTGCTTTTTAGGGTTGTGCCTGCGGCACATGGAAGTTCCTAGGTTAGGGGTCAAATCGGAGCCACAGCTGCCAGCCACAGCTGCAGCAACACGAGATCTGAGCTGTGTTTACCACCTACACCACAGCTCATGGCAACACTGGATCCTTAACCCACTGAGTGAGGCCAGGGATTGAACCCAAATCCTCATGGATAGTAGTCAGACTCGTTTCTGCTGCACCCCGATGGGAACTCCCAGGACTTATTTTGACTTCCAAAGTCATTGTGTTTCATCATCTTTATCACTTTTGTGATGAATAAGTGTGTATGTAAATACATATACATATATACTAAATGTATGTATGTTTGCATATATTTGATCTAATATAAGTCACGGTAAATACATGCACTCTTTTTTCTCTAGAATAGAAAATTGAAGTTGTTTTCTTTTTTTAAGTTTAGAAAGCAAACGCAAAGATAATTTGAGGGGGTTCTTGCTGTGGTGCAGTGGGTTAAGAATCTGATGTTGTTTCCGAGGCCATGCAAGTTCAATCCCCAGCCCAGTGCAGGGGTTAAGGGTCCTGCATTGCTGCAGCTGTGTTAGGTTGCAGCTGCAGCTTAGATTTGATGCCTGGCCTTGGAACTTCCATATGCCGTGGATGTGGCCAAAAAAGAAAAAAAAAAAATGGAAATTTTAGCATATACATGTACTATATGTGGTTCTTGCCTGTATAGCTATTTATAGTGCAGTGTGAAAATAATTGTAGGTCTTACATTAAATATAGTCTATCCTGGATATAATTTTTTTTAAAAAAGCTAAATCTTTTTAAAGATTGTCTTTATTTAAATCTAGTCTAATTTAAGACTTTCTTTTATGAGTGTTTTGACTATGTATTAATCTCTGGTTTTAACTTAATGATGTTTTTGGTTATGACATTTTTCTTCTTAAGGGTAAGTATCACTTAAATACAGAAACAAACTTTTATTTTTGATTTCGGGTGGTACTGCTTAAACAGCAAAGTTCATATTTTGGTCAGTTTGGTAAAGACAGTTTTCATTGGCCTAAGAATAAAGATTCCTCAAACCACAGCACACACAGTTAAGTTTACAGTTTCAAGTGTGAGTACCAGTAATAATTTTAGTTCAACTCCAAACTCGTTAGAATGTCATGTTTGTAAAAAGGTTTTGAGCCTGTTATTATGTGTTTTTGTTCCATACTTTGGGGCAGAGTTGGCAAACAGACCCAGCTTGGGTGTTCAAAATTGAAGACTCTGTGTTACCTTAAAAGTAAACACCTACTGATGGTAATATGATAGAAATCTTTGTTACGTAGCCTCTCACAGTTTTTTGAAACTCTAGACCACTCGAGGAGGTTCCCAGGTTACAGCCTGAAACACGTTGTGACTGTCCTGTTACCAACAGTAAATGACTTCTCGTCTGGGTGAAGGCTGTTGGCCAGAGGGCAGTTACTGCCGGTTCCTGATTGGTTGTTGAATAGTCTTGGCACTCCTCCAGAGGACAGACATGGAGCACGCTCAGTTATCTGCACGTTATCTGCTGCCCAAAAAACCGAAAAATGGATCCAAGTTTACTTTTCTGTGTGTGCGTGTGTCTTTTTGCCATTTCTAGGGCCACACCCACAGCATATGGAGGTTCCCAGGCTAGGGGTCGAATTGGAGCTGTAGCCACTGGCCTACGCCAGAGCCACAGCAATGTGGGATCCAAGCTGCGTCTTTGACCTACACCACAGCTCACGGCAACGCCGGATCATTAACCCACTGAGCAAGGCCAGGGATCGAACCCGCCACTTCATGGTTCCTAGTCGGATTCATTAACCACTGAGCCATGACGGGAACTCCCCAAGTTTACTTTTTACTGTTGTTTCAATAGTGCTGAAAAAGAGCAAACCTCTTAGCAGGTCCTAGAAGTGTAGAACCCATTATCACTGAGCTGAAACCCAAGCGTCTGATTCTGAGAGCCTGCCTCGGTGGGAGAGTGTGCTTTGCAGGAGCAGCAGTGTAGTCTCAGTCGAGGTGGGCGAGAGTGTAGAATTAATTCCCAATGATGCAGCTTCACGGTTTGGCACTGCCTGAATCTTCCCAAAGAGACTGCTTCCGTGAGTTATAGCGGCCGTTTCTAATTTGGCTCTGATTCCTCTCTCTTTTCTTCACCAGTTCTCGATGAACATGGGAAGAACGTCACCATCTGTGTGCCTGACTTTGGTCAGGACCTGTACAGAGACAAAAACTTGGTTGCTGGACTGGGTACCAGTCTCCTGTGTGCCTGCATCTTATATTCATGGTAAGTTTCCGGAGTTACCTGAGGCCATCTCTGCAGACTTTAAAAGTACAAGAGGAGAACGTAGGTACATTTTCATAGCGTGTGGCAGCCAAACAAATACCATCTGTGGAAGAGCGAAGGCATAGCCTGAAGTGAAAAGGTGGTATTATAGCATGAAATCTAGGTGTTTGGGCTTCATTTGCCTTACTTGTATTTCTGGGGGGTAAGTAAAATAAATATATGATAATGTTGCAACCCTCAAAAAGATAGTTGAATATTACTTGCTAAAGCATTTTTGGAGGGCAAGGGAGCACAAAGTGAGGAAGAGATGGTATGTGCCAGAATGTTTTGGCAACCTTCTCCTCCAAGAGAAAATACCGTTTGTTCTCTTGTTTATGAAAAGAGTACAAAGTACTATATACACAGTCGTGTTGTGCTTGGTCAGGAGGGACAGGAAACAACCCTTTTCTTTCATGCTAAAACCCCCTTTTTATGTTAAGGAGGTGAGGTCCCGTCTCCAAAAGTAGGTAAGATACACAAGCGGCCTGTGTTTCAGTTGCTTAGGGTGGGATTTATTCCACCTTTAAAATGTGTAAAAAATACAAGAAGGAGAAAAGTAAAGGATAGAAATGGCAACTTTCTCACTAAAGGTACATATTTCCCTGATGATCAAGCTTCTCTTTGACAGCAGAGAAGCTAAACCTAAACGTGAAAGGGTTACCATCAAAGAGAAGCTTGATCATCAATGAAATATGTACCTTTCACAGAGTTCCCATCGTGGCACAGTAGAAACAAATCCGACTAGGAACCATGAGGTTGTGGATTCCATCCCTGGCCTCGCTCAGTGGGTTAAGGATCCTGTGAGGTGAGCTGGATTACTGGATTTCTGTGAGCTGTGGCATAGGTCACAGATGAAGCTCAGATCCCGAGTTGCTGTGGCTGTGGTGTAGGCTGGCGGCTACAGTTCCAATTTGACCCCTTTCCTGGAACCTCCATACCCCAAAGATGTGGCCCTAAAAAGACCAAAAAAAAAAAAGATAATTGACAGAATAAAATTATAAGTTTTCGTGAGTCGCTGAATGCCTAATCCCACATGAAAAAAAATTGTCCCTTAGATAAAATAGGATTTAGATTTGCTGTAAGCCCATCAATGGAAAATACTATTAAAATACTATTTAATGTGCTAATAGAACTGCCACTAATGGTATTAGTTTGTGGTATGGAATTTCCACGTTTCAGATTTTCACTGATAAAGAGAAAATGATAAATACAACATTTCAGAATTTAGAGGCACCTTGGTAGAGGTCGGTAAAGTTTAGTCTAATATTCCCAAGAGATAACCTTCAAAGCTGACAGCTGCTACTTAAAATCTGTCTAAATGCCAGTGGCAAACATTAATGAATGCTTTGTGATTAAGCTGCAAAACCATAGCGTCCAAAGGGGCAAGAAAATAGAAAACAGCTGCCACACCGGGTGGAAATGAGGAGTAACCAGGCAGCTCTAGGGTGTTGGTGTGATACACGGCACGAACCACTACCTCGTGATGGCGGTTGAGTCCTCTCAGGGCTCGGTAAAGTGCTGCTCCGGGGTGGGGGTGGAGGGCTGGAGGGATGTCTGGGTGGCTGATGTTTGCTCTGATGACCCACCACAGCTGCAGGAGGAGTTGGATTTGAGAACTTGACAACCAGGTGTCTTGGAGCTCACGGGAAGGTGTGTTCAGGCCTAGGAGGGCCTTGAAAAGGGGAGTGCTGCCAGGTGTGGGAGGCAGCCCATTAGGGGGGTTTCAAATCTTGACGTCCTAGACTGAGGATTCAAAGGCTGGAAGATGTTGCCCAAGGAGGCTGCATTGCCTGAGTGAAAACTGTCATTTGAAGGTGATTGCAGGAATATGTAGAATTCTTGATAGAAACTATAGGAAGCCAGAAGACTGGGTGATGTGTGCAATGAAGAGAAGAAATCACCCATTTTCAATGAAAGTCCAAGATTGTCTGGGATTGGGAGTTTTTTTGGTAAGGTTTAGAGGTTCATTGTGCTCTGCTGTGTTCTCACCCATCTGGAGCCTTCTCACCCCCAACACACACACACACACACACACACACACACACACACACACTCACTCTCACCTTTTGTGTGTGTGTGTGTGTGTCTTTTGTCTTTTTAGGGCCTCACCTGAAGCATATGGAGGTTCCCAGGCTAGGGGGTCTAATCGGAGCTATAGCTGTGGGCCTACGCCACAGCTCACAGCAATGCCAGGTCCTTAACCCACTGAGTTAGGCCAGGGATTGAACCCACAACCTCATGGTTCCTAGTCGGATTCATTTCTGCTGCACCATGATGGGAACTCCCTCTCTATCGTTGTTTTAGGAGGCTCTCATGACGACCTCCATTCGCAGTTGCTGGCTCCTGGTCCCAAGTCCTACATCTGGAGCACTCACTATGAGTATTACTCTTGGCTGTCTTAGCTTGGAAGTACGGCTCAGCCAAAACCCTGTTCCTGGCTTTCCAACTGAGAACTCCCTTTCTCCTGAAGCCCCTTCTCCTGTACCCAGGCATTATTGCTGTGAAGAGAGGTCACAGCCTGGATCCTGTCAGGAGTTCCCTGATGGCTCTTTCAATCGGCTCCTGCCCCCACACCCCCTCAGGCCTGGTCCTTGCTGTGATAGGCCCTGACTTCCCCCCAGCTATTCCTTAAGACTCTTCTTGGCCTCTGGATTTATTTATTTATTTATTTTTCCTTTTTAGGGCCTCACCCACAGCATATGGAGGTTCCCAGGCTAGGGGTTGAATCAGAGCTGTAGCCACTGGCCTACGCCACAGCCACAATCACGCCAGATCCAAGCTGTGTCTGTGACCTACACCACGGCTCACGGCAATGCCAGATCCTTAACCCACTGAGCCAGGCCAGGGATCGAACCCGCAACCTCATGGTTCCTAGTTGAATTCGTTTCCACTGCGCCACGACAGGAACTCCTTGGTCTCTAGATTTTGATTATTGTCTATTCTCTTGGTTTCAAGTTCACAAACTGTCAGACTAGACAGGCTTATTGGAGTTCATCAGGTTCTATTCCCTTGTAAAAGGAAACTGAGGCATGGAGTCAGCTCCTCTGGTTCTCCTTCAGTTCAGGAAGGCTTTCCTTGGTCTCCCTTGCTGGTGTGTTGGGAGAGATAGGTGCACAGTCATTGATTTTCCCTTGGCCTGGCATGGAGTGTGGCCCTTCCCTGAGGTAGAACCATCAGCTGCATGGCTTGCATAATTGCATTATTAGGAGACATTTGTGCTGTAAAATGTTCCCTGGCTATTTCAGTTTTAGTTGTGCTTAAGAGAAAAAAAAAAAAGTTATTTCTGTTTTCAGCTGTCTAGGAATTTGAATAGCAAATTGGAAAAGCTAAGAATCTTTATTAAAGGTTAGACAACTTGCCCGTCTGAAATGGGACATTGACACAATAGGTGGGAGGAGGTCCAGGCAGGTAAGATGCCACTGGAGAGGTTGGTTCGACCTGAGACAAGTTGGCAAATCAGGGAGTCTCTCTTCCTCTGGTGCATTTTGGACCTACCGCTTTTATTTAAGAAGGAGGGGAGTATCTTTATTTTGGGGCATCCTGTTGCTCCCTAGCCTGCCAGCTAGAAATCTTCGTGTTTCTGCCTCAGAGGGTATGTTGAGGGCCCATTCCCACCAAGTCTGGTCTCCTTTGGGAGCTGCGCGTCACCCGTGACCTGGTACCCTGACAACATAATTGAACTTGATTACCCCAAGGCTGAGAACAGTCATGGGATCTCTCAAGGGCCCTGTAAGTTTTTCAGGGGCTTCTGAATCTCTGGTCTCCAGTAGGAGCATCTAGACATGTTCTCTCGAGATTTTCTGTGATCTTGTGGAGTTTGGCCAGTTCCAGAAGCAACTGAAGCAGACTTGGTGAGGCACTTGTATTGTTCTTCCAAAGTGGAAGAGGTTGTTGGGAGCGGTTGGAGGTAGCAGCTAGGTGTTTTTTGGTTGCAAGGTGCTGCTAGTTTTTTGTGAGTGAGAGCTTGAGATGGTCATTAGACATTCTCTCTTTACTGAAGTCTTGTTCCAACCAAAAGCTCTCTGGCTCCTCCCTCCCCCACAGGAAGTACTGGGTTAAAGTCACTCCCGCCTTAGCCCTGGGAGGGAAGAGATTATGGGTAAGTGGGAATTGTCTTATGCTGACCTGACAGGTGCTAGTAATAACAAGAGTGCAGACAGTAAGAATTTCCTAAGCTTTTAAAGAGTTTGTAAAAACATTTTCTTGATAATTCCAAGAGTGTTTTGTGGGTAAAGACTGTGACTAAATAAAGACCCTATTTTATGGGAACATCTACTTATAGAAGTCACATGTCACTAATGATGAACTGATTATAGGTATTTTTAGAAATGAGAACAAAAGCTTCCCCATTTTGTGCTCTCTGATGATGGGAGTGAAGTGGCAGAGGTGCTCGGATCAAGAGCTTTGCTTTTCTGAAACCATTTTATCCCCAAGAACTTATGAAATAGAATATTTATTCAAATCCTTTTAAAAATAAACATCATCTTTCAGATGAAAATTCTGGGCATTGATGTCTTCGTAAAGTTGTTACATTTTCTTCTCTGGAAACACTGCAATAAATCCTAATTCATATGCACAAAACTGTAGCTTGGCCTCGAAAGCAGGAGCAAGGTGTGTGTTCGTCTCGAGTGCACAGCCTTTGGGAAATGTTTCTGTCCTTCCTCAGACCAGGCTCAAAGCCAGGACGTGGGAGTGGAGTGGGCATCCATTAACAGCTGTCTGTTCCACGCAGAAATGAAAGTGATGGTATTGGGCTTGAGTGGACCACAAAAGAGGCGATGCTCTTGGATCCCCGAGGACCTTTTTATGGGGAAGGCTTTTTATTGTTCATTTGCATCTCATTGATCTCTCCTCTCCTTACCAAAGAGGATGAGACTGAGGAGAGAAGGCAGTGTTGCCTCTTGTGGTTCATTTGGTGGAAATGAGCCTGCTAAATTCCTGCCTCTCTGCTAGCCGCCCTCACCCACCTCCAGACGAGTGCCTGAGCTGCAGGAGGGCAGGGTTGTTGTATTTCACGGAGTCCCCAGTGCTTAGAAAAGGGCCTGGCACATGGCACACCTTCAGTAAATATTTGATAAATGAATCTTTATAGATTAACTGCGTATATTGTATATTTTGATTTTTGCTTCAAATAGTCCTTTCTTCTCCCTCAGGAAAAATAAATACTTTTTTACCCCTGTAAGCTAGGTATGAGGAAAGTAGCAGGAAGAAAAAAAATTTTTTTTTTTTTTTTTTGGTCTTTTTAGGGCTGAACCCGAGGCATATGGAGGTTCCCAGGCTAGAGGTCCAATCGGAGCTGTAGCCGCTGGCCTACACCACATTGACAGCAATGGAGGATTAGAGCCGCATGTGTGACCCACACCACAGCTCATGGCAATGCTGGATCCTTAACCCACTGAGCGAGGCCAGGGATCGAACCCCTGTCCTCATGGATGCTAGTCGGGCTTGTTAACCACTGAGCCATGACGGGAACGCCAAGGAAGAAATTTTTTTTTTTTTTTTTTTTTTGTCTTTTTGCTATTTCTTTGGGCCGCTCCCGCGGCATATGGAGGTTCCCAGGCTAGGGGTCGAATCGGAGCTGTAGCCACTGGCCTATGCCAGAGCCACAGCAACGCAGGATCCGAGCCGCGTCTGCAACCTACACCACAGCTCACGGCAATGCCGGATCGTTAACCCACTGAGCAAGGGCAGGGATAGAACCCGCAACCTCATGGTTCCTAGTCGGATTCGTTAACCTCTGCGCCACGACGGGAACTCCCCAAGGAAGAAATTTTAAAAATCATACTAATAACTACTCTGTGCTGAATTTCCAAACAAAAAACCTTGTTCTGCCAAAGACGGATTATCACAGAAAATTTGACATGCTTTGCTTTTCATGCCCTCACGTCTTATCGCCATTTCTGGCTTCTTTCATTATTTTTGGTCCCTTCTAAGTGCAGCTAGTCAAAGTGGGAGGAAAGATAAAAGTGAAATCTGAAATTTATTTTGGCACTGGAGGGAGGGAGGAGAGGCAAAAACCAGTAGTGAAAACCAAAATAATAGGACCAAAAACCATCTTTTTTTTTTTTTTTTTTTTTTTTTTTTTTTTTTTGCCTATAAACTTCTCTTTGCATAAAACAATCTGATGAAACCCATATAAAAAGACATTGGCTGTTGAATCGGTCAGCCAGCTTTGGAATAAAGTGAGATATTAAAATATATTAAAAAAATTTTTTTTTGTCTTTCTGCCATTTCTTGGGATCTGTATTTTTTTTTTTTTTTTTTTTGCCATTTCTTGGGCCGCTCCCACGGCATATGGAGGTTCCCAGGCTAGGGGTCGAATGGGAGCTGTAGACGCCAGCCTACGCCACAGCAACTCGGGATCCAAGCCGAGTCTGCAACCTACACCGCAGCTCACCTCAATGCTGGATCCTTAACCCACTGAGCAAGGCCAGGGATCGAACCTGCAACCTCATGGTTCCTAGTTGGATTCGTTAACCACTGCTCCACGTACAACAGGAACTCCTAAAATAGACTGTTTTGATTTAAGCAGAACTGTAGGTTAGAGTGTATTGTTGGAGCCTCGGCCAGGCAGCTCTGCCTTCCTTGGATGTGATATGATATGTTATATGCTCCACTGACCTTTTTGTTTGTCTCTTAGTTTGACATCGACGACAAGATCGAGTTCCGATGCTCTGCAAGGGCGATACGGCGCTCCTGAACTGGAAGTAAGTTCATGTCCTTTTCTGGTCCTGCTCCATCTCAGAAGACCTGTTTTTCAGGAAAGCTTTGTATATGTTTATTTTATTTGCAACTTTATTGGTCTGCATTCCGTGATCCCATTTTGCTCCTTGAGAAGGAACACAGTTTTTTTACAGAAAAAGAAATGTGCTGAATATACTGTGGGATTAAAATAAATCCTTGAGGAGTTCCCTGGTGGCTCAGTGGGTTAAGGATCTGGGAACTGTCACTGCTGTGGCTCAGGTCACTGCTGTGGCACAGGTTTGATCTTTGGCCCTGGAATTTCCATCTGGGCGGCCAAAAAAGGGAAAGTAAACCTTCAATTTTCCTCCAAAAAATTTGGCCTCCAGTGTGGCATCTGGCCACCCTCCTCTCACCAGCGGCCTGGGTAGCTTGTCAAGCTGCTCTCTGCTCTTTTCCTCTGCCAAAACAGAATGTGCATGGGTTTTTTTAACCTCTAGCCCTTTCCCCAGTCTGTACCTGTGTGTGCTTTCCGTGCATGGCACAACTGTGAGGTTGTGTAGTAGCTGTTCGAAGGAGGAGAGAAAAATGGAGAAGGGGAGGAACAAGCTTCTGCTCTGAGCCACCCTGTTGAGCACTGTCTGTAAATGACCTTGCTCACTGCATCAGCTCCAGCAGGTGGCCGTTTCCCCGAGTGAAGAAGGGTGAACAACAGTGGGCATCCTGAGAACCCCGTGGATAACAGATGCCCATTGATCAGCAGAATGTCTATCACTTTCTCTCTTGTGCAAAAATCTTTCTGGGGCCCTCAGTGGAACGTCTACCAAGGCCACGAAAGATCTAATTAGATGGAGACAGCCAGGAGGAAACTCAGCCCTAACCCAAAAGTGTAGAAAGAACAAGAAGTTCCCATGATAGCTAAGACTTGAGAGCATTTGGTGTGCGCCAGGCACTGTTCTAAGTGCTACGTCTGTGATTTCCTATCATCTTCAGAGAAACCCAAGGAAGGTTTTATCTCCATTTTACAGAGGAAGGGAGAAACAGAGAAGTTATATCTTTTAAACTTTTGATTTACCAGCTTGTAAACCATGCACCCTTGCTCCAAAAGTTCTCCTAACCACCGCTGCCCAAGAGCTCAGCCGCTCTGTGATGGCCCTACTGCCGGCCTTGCCTGGCGTGCTGCCCCTGCCTGGCACGCCACCCCTGGCTGCATCCTCCAGGCTTTCCCTGGAGGAAGAGCCTTGCTGTCTGTCCAGATATGGGCACTTTGTTCTGCAGCTGGGGCTCTGGGGATGGGCCTCCCCTGCACCTGACCTGGAGATAGTGGACCATTATGAGGGGTTGTCCAGCTGCCAGTATCATTCACCAGCTCTATCTGTCACTTAAAGAAGGAGAAAACTGTGCTGAGTTTGAATAAGTTACTGCCTATTATACAGAAGAGAATGGCCTCAAGAAGGCAGGCGTTTGTTCTCTCCACGGACTGGGTGGCCCCCTGCTGAGGTTGTACCCCACCCCCCTCTGGTTTCAATATCCCTATTGTGTATAGAGTTAAAGTGCAAAGAACAGCAAGTCTCCGGGTTAAATTTAAGAGAGGATGTTTTTCTTCTCATTCCAAGGAAAGAGCCCCAGTGTTTCTCTCTGAACTGGAGAGCAAGCAGGACGGAAATTGGTTGGTTAACTCCTTGCATCACGTTTTATAGGATACACATTTGTCGTTTCTTGTGGTAACTTAGTCTTCAAAAGAGCTGAGGACACCTCCCACCCCCCGCGCCTACCGTTTCTTGTACCCACTAAATAAATTCGTGACTCTTAGACTATGTCACTTGATCCAAGATCCTGTCAAGGCCAGTCCCTCTATGACAAGTTTCCTTGACACAGGAAGGAGGAAGCAAGGGCTTGGCTTTGAGGAGTCTGAGTGGGATGAAGGCTCCATGTCCTTGCCCTGGCTGGCTGTTCTTTGTAGTAAAAATGTTGTCAGCCAGAGGGTTGAAGACCCAGCACTTCCCAGACTGTCTTAGTACAGGTACTGCTTTTTATTCTGTTCAACAGGGTCCTTCTTGCATCTGTAGTGCTTCTTTGTAACCTGATTTCTTTTTAAATTAAGTTTATTGTTTTGAGTAGGTCAGAAACATGGTATGAAATTCAAAAGGTACCAAAGACTCTTCAGAGGAAAGCGTTTCATCCTTTGCTGTCCCCACCACTCCAATCTCCATAGAGGTAGTCAGTTCAGAGCCTGATTTTTTTTTTTAATGATTTTTATTTTTTTTTTCCATTAGAGCTGGTTTATAGCATTCTGTCTATTTTCTCACATTATCATGCTCCATCATAAGTGACTAGATATCGTTCCCAGTGCTATTCAGCAGGATCTCATTGCTTATCCATTCCAAAGGCAATAGTTGGCATCTGTTAACGCCCAATTCTCAGTCCATCCCACTTCCTCGGCAGCCACAGTCTGTTCTCCATATCCATGAGTTTCTTTTCTGTGGAAAGATGCATTTGTGCCATATATTAGATTCCAGATATAAGTGATATCATATGGTATTTGTCTTTCTCTTTCTGACTCACTTCACCTAGTATGAGCGTCTCTGGTTCCATCCATGTTGCTGCAAATGGCATTCCTTTGTTCTTTCTTATGGCTGAGTAGTATGCCATTGTGTGTATATACCACATCTTCTTAATCCATTCATCTGTCGATGGACATTTAGGTTGATTCCATGTCTTGGCTATTGTGAACAGTGCTGCAGTGAACATTCGGGTGCATGTGTCTTTTTCAAGGAAAGTTTTGTCTGGATATATGCCCAAGAATGGGGTTGCTGGGTCATATGGCGGTTCTATATTTAGTTTTCTGAGGACTCTCCATACTGTTTTGTATAGTGGCTGTACCAATTTACATTCCCACCAACAGTGTAGGAGGGTTCCCTTTTCTCCACACCTTCTCCAGCACTTGCTATTTATGGACTTATTGATGATGGCCATTCTGGGTGGTGTGAGGAGGTATCTCATAGCAGTTCTGATGTGCATCAGAGCCTGATTTTAATAGGAAATGTGGGTAGTCTCCTGGCTCCAGATCCCATAGTCTTACCCTCTCTGATACTGGTGGTTCTACCATCTCCTAGACATCACACACACTACCTACTGCCTCTTGTGAATCACAGACCTTGGAGTTCCCATCCTGCCTTCACCTCTCAGCTCTGTCACTAAGCTAGTTTTGTGACTTCAGGCTGGTTTTTCCACCTGCCTGACCCCACCTTCCTCAACTGTAAACAACATAATGACCCAGCCCCAGGCGCGGAAGAGGCTGTAATGAAGTAGCAAGTAGAGCAGAGCTCTGTGAATGAGGGAACTTGTCTTATTCACTCTGTGTTGCAGGTTGAGTTTTCCAGAAGCAGCCACAGAGCCAGAACCTGATGTGTAGAATGTTTGTTAGGGGTCAATACCTGTGGAAGAAGGGGAGGGAGTAGGACAGAATTGGGCAGAAAGTGAAGTCAGAGGGCACTGCAGGCTGGACCAAGCCACTGCTGACCCCTCAGGTGATCAGGGCAGATAAGGACCCTTCAGAGCTACCCCCAGGGGCCATTGGCTGTGCCTTACACCCCTGCCACGAGCCGTCACTCCACCAGGGATGCCCAGCAAGGGCTTGCTCTAGGGCAGGGTGACTCTGCAGCTGAGACAAAGCCCGGAGCTGACCTCTAGAGACTGCTTACTCTAGAGATTGCTTACAGCTCTTGAGTGGCTAAGGGAGCGCCTTTGAAGGGACTCTGAGTGGCTCACCTCCATGTCGTTGTGCTTCCTATCACAGCCCCCAGAGCATCTGGGAAGAACAGACACTTAGAACCTTTCTAAGGGATAAAATGTGCAATTCAGGCTTTGGCGTGTAGTTTTGATGCGTAAGGTTTGGTGCATAGGTGGCTTTTAGTGCTTTACTGATGGGGAAATAAAAAAGCGGAAAGCAGCCCTTCTGACTTTGTTGGTTTTGCCCTCCCAGGTAGCCCGGTGTTGCTTTTGCTTCAGCTCTGGTGGAGAGGGTAAGTAGCCAACTTTGCTGCTGTGCCTCTGTGAGGCCCTACAGACTTGTAGCTCTAGGCGTTAAGGATTCAGACACCAATCACTTGAGTGGTAAAGGGGAGTTTTTATTCGGAAGCTGGTTTACTGTTTATATACTTTATACATTCTTCCCGAGGAGTTGCTGGGATTTGTTTGTGTTGGTGTTCTGGCAGGCAAGGAATAGTCTGCATTTCGGCTCACATTTATCCTCTAAATCTCACTGTGTCGTTAAATTACACAGTGAGATTTAGAGGAGCAGGAAGCACATTTTTTAAAGGAATGAAAATGTGGAAATTTCAGTTTACTTTTCTCCTTGGATTGGAAGATCCCAGGGGCTTAAGGACTCTTGCTCTGCTCTTACTTTCTTTTGCGCTTATACTAAATTTTATGTTTTTCCGGGCTCTTGTCAGTTAAAATAAATGTGATATGAGGTAACTCCTCCTGTTATGGAACATTCTGGGGGTGAGGTAGAGGTTTGGGGCCTGTGCCATAGATGACATTGACTGAGGGTGCAAATGGTTTTCGACATACTTTCTCCGCAACAGCCCCTGGGATGGAATTTATCAAGTATGGTTTTGTGGAAGCAGTAAGCATGCATGTGGTCATGCCTTGAGCTTGTGGTTGCTTTGTGGTTCACAGACGCCGAAGAGCAGCAGAATGTGAAAGAGGGCCCTCGGGTCATTTACGATGAGAAGAAGAGCACCGTCTACACCTATTCCTATTTCCACTTTGTGTTCTTCTTGGCTTCCCTCTATGTGATGATGACCATCACCAACTGGTTCAAGTAAGTAGCCCATTGTCCTCGATGTTTTTTGGAAGGTTTGTTTTGTTTTTTCCGTCCTTTTTTAGGGCCGCATCCGCGGCATATGGAGGTTTCCAGGCTAGGGGTCTAATGGGATCTGTGGCCTCCGGGCTACGCCAGAGCCACAGCAACACGGAATCTGAGCTGCGTCTGCGACCTACACCATCGCTCACAGCAACGCCGGATCCTTAACCCACTGAGCAAGGCCAGGGATCGAACCTGCAACCTCATGGTTCTTAGTTGGATTCGTTAACCACTACACCATGATGGGAAATCTGCTTTTTTTTTTTTTTTTTTTAAGGCTGCACTTGTGGCAAACTGAATTGGAGCTGCAAATGCAGGCCTCCACCACAGCCATGGCCATGCTGGATCTGAGCTGCATCTGCAACCTATGTCTCACCTTGAGGCAACCCCAGATCCTTAACCCACTGAGCAAGGCCAGAGATCAAACCTGCATCCTCATGGAAACTCTATCGAGCCACAATGGGAACTCCACAATCATTTGCTTTTTAGGAAGAGAAGATACTCTTTTTTTCTACTTTGTATTTTGTTTGTCTTTTTTAAAAGTTTATTTTATTTTTAGACTTTCATTATAAAAGTTTGAATCACCTTTCTTAAAAAACTCATGTTGGAATTCCCTGGTGGTCTAGTGGTTAGGACTCAGTGCTTTCACTGCCGAGGCCCGTGTTCAGTCTCTGGTCTGGGAGCTGAGATCCTGCATCAAACTACTGCACACTGTGGCCCAAAAAAAAAATTTTTTTTTTAATTTAAAAAATAAAAAAACGAAAAAAGTTAAAATGTGAAAGTATGAAAAGTAACAGTGGACCCCTGCTCTGCCACATAACCACCGCTAACACTATGGCATGTATCCTTTCATTTCTTCTCTATTTTTAAGTCTATACAGTTTTTTTAAACATAAATGTGATTACACATATTTTCCCCTTTGAGGGTTTAGTTTAGTTTTGTTTTTTTAAACATAGCAGTACATGCTGGGCCTAACTTTCCTTGTCATTGCATGGAGATTTTTTTGTTTATTTGTTTGTTTTGTTTGTTTGTTTGCTTTTTAGGGCTGTACCCACGGCATATAGAGGTTCCCAGGCTAGGGGTCGAATCAGAGCTACAGCTGCTGGACTATACCACAGCCACAGCAACAAAGGAACCGAGACACGTCTGCGACCTACAGCACAGCTCACAGCAACGCCTGATCCTTAACCCACTGATCGAGGCGAGGGATCGAACCCACAACCTCGTGGTTCCTAGTCGGATTCGTTAACCACTGAGCCACGACAGGAACTCCATATGGACTTTCTTTTTTATTTTTTTGGACCCTTCTTTGATCCAAACTTTGTATTGAATCATAATTTGTTGTCAATTAGGATATACCTGAATAGATATTAAAAATAACTTAGGGAGTTCCCGCTGTGGCACAATGAGTTAAGGATCCAATGTCTCTGCCTTGGCTCAGGTCACTGCTGAGGCACGGGTTTGATTTCCCCCCCACCCCCGATGAAGTGGGTTAAGGATCCAATGTAGGCTTCAGCTGGGGTTCAGCTTCAATTCCTGGCCCAGAAACTTCTGTTGGCAGGGGGTGCGGCCAAAAAAGAAAAAAAAGAATAACTTGGGATAAACATTTAGGTTCATTGTGCAACAAACATTTGAGTGGCTGTTCCGTGCTATGCTGCCGTGGGAGGCAGGGCCTGCATTTTAATGGTGCAGACCGATGGTGATCCAGACCAAATCCAGTGTGTCAGAGGGTAGTGACTACTGGGGAGAAAAATAAAATGAGGAAGAGGAATGAGGAGTACCCCGTGGAGTTGGGGATGAGGGGGCGGTGGTTTCAAATAGCGAGATGGGGAAGGCTTCCCTCAGGAAGTTCTTCCTGAGGAAGAAGAGGTTGTTAAAACCTCTAATGCTTCCCAGTGATAATTTGAGAATTCCTGGCAAATTTGGCTTGGGAAGCTTAAGAAATGATGAAGGGAACCATAGTTGAGGCAAAAAAAAAAACCTAAAAAAACAAAAAAACAGGTCTTGTCAAGGATGTGGAGGACCTGGTGTCCTCTCGTACTCCTGGTAGGTAAAATGGTGCAGCTGCCTTGGTAAGTAGTCTGGCAATTAGTCAACATGCCAAATGCAGGGTTATTTTATGATTCAGCAATTCCACTCCTAATGATACACCCCAGGTGTGAAAAACAAGTGTGTCCACACAAAAACTTGTCCATAAATGTTCGTAGCAGCATCATTCATAATAGCCCCAAAATGGAAACATCTAAATGTCCATCAGAGGGAGTTCCTGTTGTGGCTCAGCAGATAATGAACCCAACTAGCATCCATGAGGTCATGGGTTCGATCCCTGGCCTATGCTCAGTGGGTTAAGACTCTGGCATTGCCTTGTGCCGTGGTGTAGGTTGCAGATGTGACTCAGATCCCGCGTTGCCGTGGCTCTAGCGTAGGCCGGTGGCTACAGCTCCGATTCGACCCCTAGCCTGGGAACCTGAGTGAGGCCCTTAAAAAAAAAATGTGCATCAGGTAACAAATGAATAAACAAAAGGTGCTCTACCCACACAATGGAAGAGTGCTTAGTAGCAAAAAGGAATACAGGAAAATTACATGCTGCAACATGGGTACACCTGGAGGTCACTATGCTGAGTGAAAAACACCAGTCACAAGAGGCCACATGATTCTCTGCATGTCGACATGTCCAGAATAGACAAAGCCATGTAGACAGAAAGTAGATAAGTGCGTGCCAGGGGCTCAGAGGAGGGGCAGAATGGGGGGAGGGCAGCTAAAGGGCACAGGGTTTCTTTTTTTCTTTTTTTTCCAAATGCAGTTGGCTTTATTTTCATTTCTTTCCTTGGCTAACCAAAACAAAACCAAAGCTCTGAGTGCAGGGAGCAGACAGGTCAGGGTTCTTGGCAGCTGCAGCCTAGTTGCTGTCTGTGCTGTGGTCTAGCGCCAGCAGCAGAATCCCCTGCAGCCTCTCGGCTGCTCCCCAAGGGCACAGGTTTTATTTTTTGGGGTGATAAGAATGCTCTAAAATTGATTGTAGTGGTAGTTACACAAGTCTGTGAACATAAAATAAGCCACTGAATTGTATATTTTTTTCGTCTTTATAGGGCCACACCTGTGGCATATAGAAGTTCCCAGGCTAGGGGTTGAATCGGAGCTGTAGCCACCAACCTACACCACAGCCACAGCTACCCCAGATCCGAGCTGCATCTGTGACCTACACCGCAGCTCATGGCAATGCGGGATCCTTAACCCACTGATTAAGGAGGGTTAATCGAGGCCAGGGGTCGATCTCACATCCTCATGGATACTAGTGGGGTTCAAAACCCACTGAGCCACAGTGGGAACTCCTGAATTGTATACTTCAAATGGATGTGAATTATGTCTGAATGGAGTTGCCAGAGGAAAAAGGCTGGAGGGGGGTGGAAGCAGGGAGAGACACACTTAGTGGAAGATACTTGTTCTGACCACAGCTGGGCCTCTTGTCTCCGCAGCTACGAAAGTGCCAACATTGAAAGCTTCTTCAGCGGGAGCTGGTCCATCTTCTGGGTCAAGATGGCTTCCTGCTGGATATGCGTGCTCTTGTACCTGGGCACGCTCATCGCCCCCCTCTGCCGTCCCTCTCCCCAGTTCTCCGTGTGAAGGTCCCACCCATCTCCCTGGTTCCACAGGCCTGCAGGCTGGAGGCGACATCCTTGGAACAAATGTCCCAGGAGTCTGAGCAGTAACTGGTACTTTGTGACAAGTTGGCCTCCCTTAGCTGGCTTTGGTGGGTCTAAAAAAACTCTGGGCTGGGGGGAATCACCTGATTAGCTTTTGAATTCTGAAATTGGAAAGAAACTGCCAATTTGTCCCCAAAGGATTGCAGTGTTACCTGGGCTGCTCCTGAGTTCCATTTTGTATGTGTTTTACCCCCTCAAAATTGGGGTAGCGGTTAGGCTAGTAGTTTCCTTCTGCATGTTTTTACCCAAACAGAATTTGGAGCACAATATCTTATCACAGGGATACAAGCTTGCCTTGTGTGGCCTATTCTTCCTTTCCTTGAAATAGAAAAACAGGACAAACTCTGGAGCTCTTAGCCCCTGACTGAATGCAGCCCCCTCTCCCACACCTCGCCTGCAGGACCCCTGCTCCCGGTTCCCTGCTATTTATTGGATCCAAGAGGAAGCATCTGCTTTCAACTCCACCCTTGTGCTGTTTCCTCCCAGCCCCCAAACGTTTCCCTTTGAGGTTGTGATGCTGGGAATCACAGACTTCCCTCTGCCCGTACCCTTCCCAGGGGGTCCCCTCTTCCCTTCTGGGTTCAGCGTCTTTGTTCTAATGTGAAAAAAAGCACAACTTGCCATCATCAGCCATGTGGTTGCCTCACCAGATTATCACCACCTGATCCGAGTTACTGCAGTAATCTGACTCTTACTCGTGGTGTTTTTCTCATGATTCTAGAACAGTGTTCGTGTTGTTTTCTCTGCCGAAAGGATGGGGGGCTGTAGCTCTTACTTATTTGTGGGTTGATGGTAGTGATGCTTTAGGAGCTTCCTGGGGGAGTTGCTTCTTGATTGAAGCCTCCTGTACCCCTGTTTCCGTTCCTAAAGTCACCCAGGTTTTCTTCCCCTTGAGGCCTTTGAAACTGGAAACGCCAAAGGGCTTTTGTTTTCCAGATCTGTGACGTGATCACACTGTTAACGTCCATTATGATTTGGGGGGATAGATTGACCAAGGTGAGGATCACAGGCAGCACCTCAAACGGGGCTGACCAGGCCTCTTAATTATACAAGTTGTCGACGTGACCAAATAGACTTAGAAGAAAAGGTCGGTGGGGAGGTATTTCATTAAGCCATAAGCAGAAGCCACAGAAATTTCCAAAATACATACTTCGAGGGTGGTAACTTAAGAAAGACTTGACTCCAGGCACCTGCCCAAGAAAACACCCATTTTCGGTGTTGATATGCAGTCAGGGAGAGTTTATGTCATGCAAAGTCCCTTGGAGACCCCACTGGAGACACGGTGGGGGCCTGCCTCTTATACTTCACACAGAGGGAAAGAATCCTCTCGGCACCCTGGCAGAGAGGGGCCGAGAGTGAAAAGATGTGGCCCGCTCTCTGCGCCCTCTTGCGTGCCTTGGGCCGATGTGGGTCCTGCCTCAGCTGGGCTGTGGGAGGCCAAAATGCTGGCCCGGGAAGGTCGTCCAGCTCTTCATTTCCACCCAGTTCCTTTGCCCTCCTCCCAAGAAAACAGGCAGAGGCGGCAAAGCATGCATGAATTCCTCCGAGATCTTGCCTTATTTACAGTGCTGGAGATGTCGGGTTTTTTAAAGGCACTCACTGTATGTGTGAGAGAGCCTTGTTCTGTGAACTTGATCAGATTTCTTTGCAGGCCAGGAGCTCTTTGAACCCAGTGGTGCAAAGATCCTCTAGGGTCCCAGCCCCTGGTTAAGCCCATGGGTGTGGAAGCTCTGTGGTCGGGCAGGTGGAGGCAGTGGGTGGTGTGCAGAGGTGGCCGCAGAGGCTGGTGGGTGTCACGGGGCTCTGGGTAAGTCGCACTTGGCCTGAGCAAAGACCAAGAGGCAAAGCAGGCCAAGAGCCTGCCCCCAGTACCTGGTTTCATTGTGTTTTCTTTCTGCTGGGGTCTAGCAGGGTCTGGCAGCCAGCTGCGTGACTTTAGAATTGGCCCTTATGGCAGGCCAAGGGCAGGCTGACCAGACCCTGTGTTCCTTAGCTCACCTTTGTTGGGCTCTCTCTGTGCAGAAAGAAGCTCAGGGGGAGACCCAAGGGAAAGGACGTTACGGTGGCCAGGCCCTCGGAACTGCCTTCCTACTACCTCTCCCACTCCCTGGCCACTCCCCCACCAACCTACATTTTCTCCAGCTGCTTAAGACTTGGTTTGTGGGAGTTCCTGTTGTGGCACAGCAAAAACAAATCTGACTAGGAACCATGAGGTTGAGAGTTCGATCCCTCGCCTCGATCAGTGGGTTAAGGATCTGGCATTGCTAGGGGCTGTTGTGTAGGTTGCAGACACGGCTTGGATCCTGCATTGCTGTGGCTGTGGCATAAGACAGCAGCTATAGCTCTGATTTGACCCTTAGCCTGGGAACCTCCATGTTTAGGTGCGGCCCTAAAAAGACAGAGAGACTTGGTTTGTGCTTAATGATGTTCCTTTCTAAAGATGGAGTTACAGTCACTCTAATTTTTATTGTCAGCTCAAAGTTTAAGCAAGTTTATGTGAAAGATCAAGAGATGTGGACATACTCTGAGTGCATATAAATAAGTTGACTTTCATGATTATTAATTGTAGCAAACAATACTCAGGTGATCAGTCAACATTCATGGGTTTAAAGGACCTCCATTTTTGTGCTATTGTGTTTTAAGAACTGGAAAAATCGTGCCAATCTCTTTGAGTTGCTGTAAGGACGATGTTCATTTGTAAACTCACCGATAATCTTTTTTAAATAATAGACTTTTGCTTCCTACAGTTTTTTATACCCGATTTTAAAAGTGCATTCCCAGAGCTGCTGGTCAGACTCCTTTATCGAAGAAAGCTGAAGATTTTTAAAAACCGTGAATGCTTGCTTCCTCTGTGCTGTTCATCTGATGTGGAAATGTTTTCCCCTCTCATTTTCACGAGTAAAGAGACTTAAGTAGCGGGAAGGATTCTTTTGGGAGTGTTGCTGTGTATGCGTAGACATGTCACCTGCCTGCAGACCAGGCAGAGGCTGGTCAGAGGCTTTTGGAAACCCTGCTGTGTCATTACTGGGTCAAATCTTCTGTGATCCCAGTTAGTTGGTTTTGCTTTTTGTCCTCACAGTTTCTTGGGAAATGGCTTGAAAGAATTGTTGGCCAGAAGTGTTCAGAGCTCCTTTGTAGAGCAGATGGGCTGATGGCGGGTGGGGTTACTGAGGATCTGGGGTTCGGGTGCCCATCCCCTGTGGCTAGCAGGGGCTCCCACACCCTGTTGTTTTATTTCCAGTTGCTCAGAGGCACCTTGATGATGGATGATGAGCTCTGTGCAGTACTAATTCCCACCCCCCATCCCCAAATTGTCACCTTCTGCCTTTTTAAGATTATGTGCTAATTTAATTTTGGCCGAAAGTTTACTACCATTGGTGCTTCTGTTACCCTGCAAAGGGAATTCCAGAGCTGTGTGCGTTTAAGCTGCCTAGAGCTTTTTCTCCCTTGACCGCCTTTCTAAAGAGCATCTCATTTTGGTGTATGGTCATGTTCTATCCCTCTTGGAAATGAAAGAGGGTTTAAGCTAAAACTAAGAAGAGTGTAGCCTTGGGACAAGACCCCACAGGTCCAGGGAACACGCTGGGCCCTCATTATTCAAGGACAGTGCCTGATGCCCCCGGGTTCATGGCATTTTCTGCAGGGGATTTTTGTTAATTTGCTAAATCCCCATGACCTTGTTTTTAACCATGTTTCCTGCCATTGAAGTGTATTTTTGAAGCCTCAGACCTTCTAATCCAGTGCTGCATTCAAGGCAGTGATGCACGCTCCAATGTTAGACCTGCTTTGCAAGACCGGAGAGCTGTTTTCACAATGTTTTGAACCAACACTAGCCATTCTAATACTCTTTCTCTTTCTCTTCTCTCCCTTCCTCAGTAAAACATTTGCAGAGGTGTCCATTTTGAATGGGGGAAAAACTATTTGGCTTTTTACCAAAGAGGTATTCTTTTTTTTGACAGCAAAATTCTTTCAGCAAAAACTTAATTGGGGAATGATGGATTAAGAATGCATTTGTCAGGGTTCCCTGGTAGCCTAGCAGTTAAGGATCCCATGTTGTCATTGCTGTGGTCCAGGTTTGATCCCTGGCCTGGGAACTTTTGCATGCCGTGGGTTCGACCAAAAAAAAAAAAAAAAAAAAAAAAGAATGCATTTGTCCACATCCACTTCTATAGGTGTTGAATCATATTTATGTGAGTGAAATTTGGGGAGAATTAAGGAAATCCTTTGTGGTGAAGGATCCTGGGAAATTCTCAGGTAAAAAAAGCTTGCAGCAGATGGGTAATATATGTCTTGAGAGCTATTTATAAGAAATTTAAGGATTGTTTTGTTTTATTAAAGATTTAAATGTTTTTTACTTTGCAAAAAAAAAAAACTACAAAAGTTTTATAGTCACAACTTTGTTAATTTTTTAAAACTTTTTTGAAATAATTAGATGTAGCCAAATTACGTGGTTATGTTTTGCTATGTTAGAATTTAAAAACGTAATGTGTGTGGTAAATCTACTGTTTGAAATTTATAATGGTCTCAGATAAGGTTGAATTTTTGATAACTTTTAAAATAGTTACTTTTTTTCTTTCAGTCACAAAGGCAAATACGGATTTATATTTGTTCTTTTTTTCTTGAATGCTAATTTTTCTACAAAGCGTCTGAAGTTGACCCGTCATTTCCTATGTAGAAAACTTAAACTTGTTAACTCTGTACTTGAATAAAATTGAAAATGGAAAAATAATTTGTTTTTTCTCCCTTCTTTTGAATGATACGTTTATAACTGAAGTCCTCTGGGTAGTGTTTTCCAAAGATGTTGCTTTCCGTTAAACGTCAGAGAGTCTGTTCTGCTTCCAGAGAATGGAAATAGAAACAGGAAAACAAGTTTTTTGCTTTCCTCCCCGCTGACAGCCCCTATGGCCTGTTTCATTTTTGAATTATATAGTAAGTCTTTAAAAAAGGTAGTGTAGGAGTTCCTTTTGGAGGAGTTCCCGTCGTGGCACAGCAGAAACGAATCTGACTAGGAACCATGAGGTTTCAGGTTCGATCCCTGGCATTGCTCAGTGGGTCGAGGATCCAGCGTTGCCGTGAGCTGTGGTGTAGGTCGAAGACGCGGCTTGGATCCCGCGTTGCTGTGGCTCTGGCCAAGGCTGGCAGCTGTAACTCCGATTAGACCTCTAGCCTGGGAACCTCCGTAGGCTGAGGTGCACCCCTAAAAAGACAAAAGACCAAAAAGAAAAAGGGGGGAGTTCCCTTTTGTGGCTCAGTGGGTAAAGAATCTGACTAGCATCCATGAGGATGCAGGTTTGATCCCTCACCTTGCTCAGTGGATTAAGGAGCTGGCACTGCTGTGAGCTGTGGTGTAGGTCACAGATTGAGCTCAGATGTGGCGTTGCTGTGGCTCTGGCGTAGGTTGGCAGCTGCAGCTCCGATTCAACCCCTGTCCGGGGAACTTCCATATGCCATGGGTGTGGCCCTAAAAAGGAAGAAAAAAGATTAGTGTAAAGTTTCTGACATGGCTCTTCTTTATCAAGATTTGGCTGTTCTATGTCTTTCGTATTTCCCTTTGAGTTTAGACTGAATTTGTCTGTTCCTCAGTTGAGGTGGCTCTGAGGTATTAGATCCATTTTGAAAGAATTGACATCATAACAACATTAAGTCTTCTGACTTATGATCATACCTCTCATTTGTATAGGTTTTTAAAAATTTCTTTAGTAGTACTGAATAATATTTTTGTTTATATTAAAATATCTTTCTGTATGATTTAATCTTGATACTGCTCTCCTTTTTTTCCCATCTTTTTAGGGTCGAACCCGTGGCATATGGAAGTTCCCTGGCTAAGGGTTGAACCAGAGCTGTAGCTGCCAGCCTACACCACAGCCACAGCCACGCCAGATCCTTAACCCACTGAGTGTGGCCAGGGATCGAACCTGAATCTTTGTGGATACTCGTTGGGTTTGTTACTGCTGAGCCACAGTGGGAATGCCCTGCTATCCTCAGTTGTATGTGAGATTAGTATCCTGAATTTTTTAATAATATATGTCACATACTATAAAATTTACTCTTTTTTTTTCTGTCTTTTTGGGGCCACACCTGTGGCATATGGAAGTTTCCAGGCTAGGGGTCGAATTGGAGCTGCAGCTGCAGGCCTGCACCATAGCCATGCCAGATCCGAGCCGTATCTGTGACCTATGCCATAGCTCATGGCAATGCCGGATCCTTAACCCACTGAGCGAGGCCAGGGATTGAACCTGTATCCTCAGGGATACTAGTTCCTAACCCGCTGAGCCCCAGTGGGAACTTCTCATCTTAATTATTTTTAGGTGTACAATCAGTAGCATTAAGTACGTCTACATTGTTGTTCTTATCTTACGAAGCTGTAATTCTATCCATCGAACAGCAGCTCTGTTTCCCCCTCCCACCAAACCCTGGCAACACCATCCACCATCGTTACTATTCTTATGTGTTTGTCATTCGATTGTCCCCCTCCCCTCCTTCTTCCCACATACATGCTGATACTGTTCAGGTCTCCAGGCTTTTGTGCTTTGAGGTTCACCACTTTTCGTTGTTAACATTGTCCATGGCTGTGCTATCCTGTTGCTCTGTTTTCATATGGGAATTCAGAAGATCCAAAAACTATGCTCCTACCATTGCTGTCCTTTCTTCTACTCACTCTTGAAGTGAACCTGCTGCATTAAGGCTTTCCCACACACCCTTCTGCAAACTGCTTTTCAGTAGCTTCCATGTTGCTGAATCCTTTGTCCTCCTTTCATAAAACCTACTCGAAGGTGACCCTGTTAACTGAATTACAAACCTAGTTCAGATTTCCCTGCTTTCCACATACGCTCATCCCCACCTTTTGGAAGGGATTAGCTGTCGCAATTATTCTGTCCCTGTTGACATCACCCTTAAGATCATGGAAGGCAGATAACTGGTCTTCAGAGTTCTCAAGTGATGGCACCTAACTTAGTTCTTAGCTCCACCTTCTGGGTCTTTCTTCCTTTTTGTTAGGAAAAGGGCTAATTTGTAGCTGAATAGTTTGCTAAGCCCGCTTCCTGCCTATAAGTGGTTAGGACCCCTGTAGCTTCAGTTTGAACTCTCTCTGTCCCTGTCCCTTTGAGTACAAGCTGGCGGTGCTTTTGTTCGTTCTTTTCTCTTAAAAACATGGGGTGACCCTTCCAGATACGCCACTTTGAGCTACAGGTCAGAGTGCTATGTGACAATATTCTTATTCTTGCAAAAGCCCTTTTATCTAGCTGAGATGAGGAGACACACTTAAGATTCTCAGAAACCTTTTGTCTAGCCAGGGGAATTTGAGAAGCACTTTCTTCAGTCTTTCTGAGATCTTTATCTTGACCCTGAGGCCACATTATACTTGTGGCTTCTTAGAAATGATAAGTAGCTAATGAAATAGTGTTGCTGAGAAATATTTTATTGAATCTTTCACTGTATTCTTTTTTTGTTTGTTTGTTTTTTGGTAGCCACCCCAAGGCATGTGGAGTTCCCAGGCCAGGGATCAGATCCAAGCTGCAGTTGCAACCTCCACTGAAACTGCGGCAACACCAGATCCTTAATCCACAGTACCGGGCCAGGGATTGAACCTAAGAACCCAAGTCCCAGTGCTCATAAGATGCCTCTGTTCCCATTGTGCCACAGCAGGAACTCCTGTGTTTCAGTGTATTGTTAAATGAAAAATAATTGAAAACCATGGAGTTTCCTTGTGATTCAGCAGATTAAGGATCCAGTGTGTTTGCTGGACCCCTGGCCTGGGACCTTTCACATGATACAGGCATGGCCAAAAGAAAAAGAAAAAAGAAAATCCCGTATGTGCAATCTTAAAGACAAGGTTTTTTTCTTTTTGTTTTTATGGCTGCACTAGTGGCATATGGAAGTTCCCAGGCCAGGGATTGAACCTGAGCTGCAGCTGTGACCCGATTGCAGCTGTGCAACACCAGATCCTTTAAGCCACTACACCTGTCTGGGGTCGAACCTGCACCTCCGCAGCCACCCAAGCTGCTGCAGTTGGATTCTTAACCCACTGAGCCACAGCAGGAACTCTGAAAAAATTATTCTGATATTGTTAAAATGGTAAGACTTCATTCAAGACAATTCATTAGAGATTTGAGGGAAGAGAGATCAGGTTAAACTCAATACAAAGACAAGTGGGGATTGATAGCAGAGAGAGGGGCTCAAGAAGAGATATTGCGGGTAGGGCCAACTGGAAGTAGACAGTGTAGAGCGGCCCCAGAGAAAGAGAACCAGACGTAAGTTATTTTGTGATCCAAGCCTGTCACCATGCATGCCCCTGCAGAGGAATAGGTCTCTGTAGTTAATAAGGGACAGAAAAGGAGTTCCCATCGTGGCTCAGTGGATCGAGGATCTGGTGTTGACGAGCTGTGGTGTAGGTTGCAGAGGTGGCTCGGATGTCGCGTTTCTGTGGCTCGGGTGTAGGCTGGCAGCTACAGCTCTGATTAGACCCCTAGCCTGGGAACCTCCATATGCCTCGGGAGCAGCCCTAGAAAAGGCAAAAATACAAAAAAAGGGGGGAGACAGAAGGTAAAAACAGTTAACTGTGAGGACTAGGAGATGCCCTGACCCCATCAGAGATAATATATTAGTTGTAAAGACTCCCAGTTCTGTAAAGATTAGCCTGAAGCACGTTCTTGAGTCGTTTTTCGGGATTCAAGCCCCCTGGAGTCCTCGATCATCAGATTAACTGGAACCTAAGTTTATGCTGCTGCTGAACTTTTCTGACCCTAGTGACTTCAATCAACTAGATCCTGGGAGTTCGCACTGTGGTGCAATGGGATTTGTGATATCTTGTCAGCACGGGGCTGCAGGTTCCATCTCCAGGCAGGCATGGCATTGCTGAGGCTGTGACTTAGGTTGCAACTGTGCTTCAGAGCTGATCCCCACTCCACATGCTGTGAGGCAGACAGAAAAAGAAGAAAAAAAAAAAGGCAACTAGAGCCTGGACCCTGTCAACCTTTGCCCCAATTCTGAGCTCAAGCCCCTTCAAGAATACACATGCACCCTTAGATTAAAACTTCCCAATTTTGTAGTTCAGGGAAACACTGCTTTGGGAAGGATCCCGGGTGTGCCCCTTACTTACTGCAAGAAGAAATCATTAATTCTCCCAATCTCTGGCCTTTGTGTCTTTTGGTCCGACACCCAAAGAGGTGAACCCAGGTTGGGGTAACACAAGGACTTATACTTCAAAGGTGGGGGGGTGAAGAACGTGATGGGACATCAAGGATGGGGAGAGTCTTGCCAAGACTGGGCTGTGAAGCCCTGGCAAGGACAGGCTGGGCGTGGAAGGCCAAGGTGGAGGCCTCATCAAGAAGAGGACTTAGGAGCCTAATGGTCAATCAAGGAGATGGACTAGATCAAATAGACACGCAGGCTCGCACACTCGGGGAAAATGCACCCGAATTGTTCACCTACGGTTCGTCTTCACAGCAGCTCTCCCACCCCGCTCTCCCTTCTCCAGATTTTGGGAACTGTTCTCCTGGTTGTAGCAGGAGCTACTGTTTTCTTTCCACACAGTTGTCACAGCTACAGGTCATTGATTCAGGAGTGGACTTTCCATCGAAACTGGGCAATCAGCCTTCCTGAAAATTTATACCTGACACTGAAAGCGCAGCTTAAAGTGGCTGCTGACTTGAACCAAGAAGTGGGGAAAAGATGTTGCTAGTGATGAGTTCAGGTGTTAGGACACAGGGAGAAAGGTCGTTTGCAAAAGATCTAGGATTAAAGTGGGTGTGCCCAGGGGCAGTTGTGAAAGAGAAGAGGGCCAGGGCAGAGAAAGAATGGATTTCTGGGTTTCTTCGGGAGCTCTTAGTGATCCCCACTTCCATTCCATTGTGGAGCCCCAGCTTGAACTACCAACGATGTTTGTTGAGCCCCTGGCACAGCTCTCACAATGATCCCGTGGAGGTTACTGTTCTAATCCTCATTGTCTTTTTGCTTTTTAGGGTCGCGCCCGTGGCATATGGAGGTTCCCAGGCGAGGGGTCCAATCGGAGCTACAGCTGCCAGCCTAAGCCACAGCAACACAGAATCCAAGCCCCATCTGCGACCTACACCATAGCTCAGAGCAATGCCGGATCCTTAACCCACTGAGCAAGGCCAGGGGTCAAACTCAAGTCCTCATGGATGCTAGTCGGGTTCATTAACTGCTGAGCCACAATGGAAACTCCTGATCCTCATTTTCCTCGGGAGGGAAAGAGGTGACTTAAAACTTAAAATCCTTATTAAATGCAGTTGTTTTTACAGAGCTTGCCAAATGTCACCTCTCCCCACCTGTCATTCGCCTCTCCTTTTCTCTGGACTATTCTCCGCCCTCCAAGGAGTTTCCTTTTTAGGTCAGTTTCCCTTTAATATACGGAGCTTTCTCTTGGTTTCTCTATTTGTATAAGGATTATATCAGTAAGAACTTACATTGGAGTAACAGATTGCACCTCGGTGTCTTAAACACCTGGGATTTTGGTTCAGCATCTCAAGGATGGCAGGCCAAAGGTTACTGTGAATTTCTGGCTCTTTTGTGGACTCAAGGGCCTCCTTTGCTGTTCCATCTCATCTGTATTACAGGCAGAAGAGCAAAGAACAGCGCAAGGCTCCCTGAAGAGCAACACATTGCATATTTTAGGACAGGAAATATGAAGATCTGGAACATCTTGTTGTTGCCAGAAAATGAGGATAATTTCAAAGACCCTCTGATGACAAGCAAAGTTATGTCTAGCAATGAATATTATCTAGAAATAAGTTTTGTAATCATTAGAGTATGTTGTGTATGGTTTTCTGCCTTTTAAGGTAAGAAAGTGAGTGAAGAGATTGTGATGAATTATTAAAAATTCAGAAGACGATACAGGTAATTAAGTTGAAAACCAAGGTTTAAATGTTTAAATTATTATAATTTATTAAGTTTATAAGGTCAAACATTTTAGGTTTTGTATGTTTTAAATATATAGGAAGTTTTGTCTAAAATGACTAATAAGGAGTCGTGGCTCAGCAGAAATGCATCTGACTAGCATCCATGAGGACGCAGGTTCGATCCCTGCCCTTGCTCAGTGGGTTAAGGATCTGGCATTGCTATGAGCTGTGGTGTAAGTTGCAGACATGGCTTGGATCCTGCACTACTGTGGCTGTGGTGTAGGCCGGCAGCAAACAGCTCCGATTGGACCCCTAGCCAGGGAAACTTCATGTGCCATGGGCACAGCCCTAAAAACACAATCAATCAATCAATCAAATAAAAAAAATGATTAATATGAGTCATCTTTGTCGAGTTTTTGAAGGGCTTAAGAAAATAAAGTATTAAGATTAGGTTGTACTTTGAAATTTCTAAAACTTAATTTTTTAAATGTGATAAACATTTGGGTGTGTTTGTCACATTTATAAGCCAAGGAGACATTAATAAAAAAACAAATAAAAATGGCTAATATTAACAAAAAAGCAATCAATTTGTAAATAAAATGACATGAGTTTAGGGATTCCATTGTGGTGCAGAAGGTTAAGGATCCAGCATTGCTACTGCTGTGGCATGGGTTTGACCCCCGGCCCAAAAAGTTCCATGTGCCATGAATGTGGCCAAAAAAAAAAAAATAATAATAACACGATTATAAAGGCTTAAAATTGTCTTAAAAATATATACAATTTAAAAAAAAAAAAAAAGACCCAGAGGAGTCTTCAGACTTATTTATTTAGTCATTTTAGGGCCGAACCAGTGGGATATAGAAGTACCTGGGCTAGGGTTGAATTGGAGCTATAGCTCCACAGCCACAGCAACACCAGATCCGATCTGAATCTGCAATCTACACCACAGTTCAAAGCAATGCTGGATCCCTAACCCACTGAGCAACGCCAGGGATCAAACCTGAGTCCTCATGGATACTAGTCAGGTTTGTTACTGTTGAGCCATGATGGGAACTTCCTAAAAATACATACAATTTAAATATGTAAAATGTAAGTTGAAACTATTTCAATGCATAAAAGCTCTCTTCAGGCATAAGAAAAACTTAGTCAGTACTTTGGATGTATCAGTCAGTAAAGGCTAAGTTATAATATGGTAACAAGCAAGCCTAAAAGTCTCAGTGGTTACCATGACCAAAGTTCAGTTCTTGCTTACATTACATATCAGCCATGACCTGTCTGCAGCTCTCTTTCAAGTACTCTTCACTCTGAGAACTAGGCTGATACAATCGTCCCTATTTGGGACATTGATGATGAAGAGTGACTGAATATACCACCCCAAAATATGCTACTTTGGAAGAAGAATTCTTTTGAGCTGAAGGCATTTGAGAAGTAGATAGGAGGAAAGTTCTTTGCAGAGTTCCTTTTGGGGCTCAGTGGCAACGATCCCAACTAATATCCCTGAGGATATGGGTTCAATCCCTGGCTCTGCTTAGAGGGTTAAGGATCTGGCATTGCCATGAGCTGTGGCGTAGGTCGTGGACTTGGCTCAGATCCCGCCTTGCTGTGGCTGTGGCGTAGGCCAGCAGCTGCAGCTCCAATTCAGCCTCTATCCTGGGAACTTCCATATGCCACCTAAAAAAAAAAAAAAAGAAGAAGTTCTTTGCTATTCCCCTATTTACCTAAAAGCAGAACATAAATTTAGAAAATGGTGCCTCCTCCACCATCTACCAGGAAGGACAAACATTAATACCTAGAGACAACTTTGGACTCTTATCTGCAGAGAAGGCATTGACTTAAATCTGCATGATAAACCTTACCCTAGTTTACCATGCTTTTCCTGGCCACCTCCTCATATTTAACATCCCCTACACTTTTCTTTTCTCTTTAGCTAAAGATGATGTTTAAAAAATATGTATTTATTTTGGCTGCGTCCAAGACATAGCAAAGTTCCTGGGCCAGCGACCAAACCCATGCTGCAGTTGTAGCAACACTGGATCTGTAATCCACTGTGCCGGAAAGGAACTTCCTTTTTCTTTTCTCTTTCTTTCTTTCTTTCTCTCTCTTTCTCTCTCTCTTTTTCTTTCTTTCTTTCTTTCTTATTTTTTTTTTTTTGTCTTTCCGTCTTTTCTAGGGCCACACCCACGGCATATGGAGGTTCCCAGGCTAGTGGTCCAATCGGAGCTGTAGCTGCCAGCCATACACAACAGCCACAGCAACTTGGGAGCCTTAACCCATTGAGTGAGGTCAGGGATTGAACCTGAAGCCTCATGGTTCCTTGGATTCGTCAACCACTGAGCCACAATGGGAACTCCTTTTTCTTTCTTAAAACTTTTATTTATGCATTTTTTTCTAAGCCACTTCTGCAACTACTGATTTTCCCCTGTGTGTCTCCCTTGTATACATGAGGTCTAGATTGAAGGGTAGCAAAACATGCCGCCCCAAAATATACCACTTTGGCATCTTCATTCTTCTGAGCAATAGCAAGAAGGTAGCAGTGCAGGGAGAGGCTTTCCCTACAGGCCCCTTACCTGCCTACAGGCAGAGCCTCCAGAAGGAATTCAGTAGTCCTAGGTCCCCTTCCCAGGCCTTTCATCAACCAGAGAAGACTGACCACCACTGGGGAGGAGAACTAGAAGTTGACACCACACTCAGACAAACTTGGGCATAAACTCCCATCTGTTCTTCTAAGGATCCATTCATCTTTCCTAAAAATAATTTCCTCTCCCTTAAGAGGCCTACATCTCTCATCTCCTTTCCCTATTTTTTTTTTTTTTTTGGCTTTTCAGGGCCATACCTGAGGCATATGGAGGTTCCCAGGCTAGGGGTCCAATCAGAGCTACAGCTCCTGGCCTACACCACAGCCACAGCCACATGGGATCTGAGCTGCTACACCACAGCTCACAGTTATGTCACAATGGGAACTCCTAAAAAATTCTTATAATTTTTTTCCCTGTCATACATAGTGCCAATATGTCCCAACTTACAGAAAGGATTGTTTCTGGGTATTGGGATTCAGGTGAGTTTCATTTTCTTTGATAATGTCTATAACGAATATATATTTCCTTTGAAACAGAATTAAAATCTTTTACTAAAAATTTATTTCGCAGGATGTCCGGTCATGGCTCAGTGCTTAATGAACTCGACAAGCATTCATGAAGATGTGGGTTTATCCCTGGCCTCTCTCAGTGGGTTACGGATCCGGCATTGCTGTGAGCTGTGGTGTAAGTCACAGGCATGGCTGTGGCTGTGGTGTAGGTCAGCAGCTGTAGCTCTGATTCATTCCCTAGCCTGGGAACTTCCATATGCTGCAGGTGCAGCCCTAAAAAGGCCAAAAAAAAAAAAAAAAAAAATTCACAGCCAGGCTAAAATTTATAAAATTTATTTGAACCAAAAGGACACTGAGTTCTCCATATAATATGTTGTTTATAACATGGGAAGGGGAGATTTCCTGTTGTGGCTCAGCGAAACGACTAGTATCCGAGAGGATGGGGGTTCGATCTGACTAGTATCCAAGAGGATGGGGGTTCGATCCCTGGGTGGGGAATCTAGCATTGCCATGAGCTGTGGTGTAGGCCAGCAGCTGCAGCTCCAATTCGACCCCTACCCTGGTAACTTCACTTTGCTGCAAGTGTGGCCATAGGAAGGGCGATGGGTGTGAACCAGTGTTTTAATATCTCACAACTTAGCAGGAACAGATGTACGCTGGAGAGCTTGTGTTTTAGGTATCCCTCTAACCACCCTGTCAACTGGAACAAAATGTGGCTACGAACTGGAATGTGTTTGCTAAATAAATACATCAGTACGTAATGCATGTTGGTTAGTTGGGTGGGGAGAGCATAGTCTCATGATGGCTTAGAGGCATTTTGTATGACAGGATACATTCTTTTGTGGTTATCTGGTTGATGTCATGAAATTCTGACTTTTGCCACCAGGGAAGATGATATTTCTCCTTGGCAGGAAGGTTATACTTCGTACACTTTGGATCTCATTGCCTGGTGTCACAGTGGAGCTTTGTGCTTAATTGACTCTTCATTTGCTTCTGATTTTGTGATCAGTCAGTACTCATCTTCCTGATGAACTAGCTTTTTGTCGTCCAAATTGGATCTCTGCCTAATTGGTTGTTCCTTTCCCAGTTCTTCTGGGTGGTTGAGATGAAATCGGATTTTCATTTCTCCCCTCAACCCCACCATTTTGGCTTTTCAGTTTATTTCAATGACTTTTCATCATGACAACCCTAAAGGGATCTTCTCTTCCTCTTTGTCTCTTGGGGACAAGAAAGCTCACAAAAATCGCCTTGATGGGTGACAGACTCCTAAGCTCAGGCCAGGGATCAGATCCAAGCCACAGGCGCAACCTAAAACACACCTGTGGGAACTCTGGATCCTTACCAACTCTCCTGGGCCGGGGATGGAACCTGTGTCCAGGCGCTGCAGAGTCACCACCAATCCCATTGCACCACAGCAAAAACTACTAAGGAAGCATTTCTCGACAGCTCTCTTCTTAGTCTAACCCCTGATCAGATTTGGGTTGTGGATCGAGCATAGTACTTTTTGCAGTATTGGAATTTTCCATTTATGTGTTGGTATTCTCCTCTTCATGAGGGCAGAGAAGATGAGTTTTTTCACCATTATAAACCTAGCACCTAGCATAATGCTGAGATGTGTGATTGCTGTTTGTTAAATGGATGGATAAATGTCTTCCCAAGGCAAATCAGTGACTAGGCTGCATTGGTTCGTGGTACTAGGATGCTGGAAGGCACAGAGTCCAGCATCACATGACTGTTCTTTCTCTGTGCCATCAGGGATGGAGTGAATCTCTATTGGATTGTCTGCCCCCATGTATTTTCTCTGAGATCTATCCCCATCCTTCCCTTCCCCTCAAAGGGTTACAAAGATGGGCTCCTGATTGCTGGGGTCATAAATAGGACTGCCCAAAGCCACTCACCACCTGGGCTGAGGGGTTGGGGACTATTCTAGGATGAGTTATTTCATCTTAGAATATAATACTATACTTGCTGGTGGATTATCCTAGGATGGCACTAGATCCAGTGGTCTGGTCTGTGTCCCTTGCCCTAGAACTTGAGATCAGGACAGAGGACAGAGGAGGGGAGGGGAGGAGAGTCATCTCTCTGCAGCTGGCTGGACAAACATTATTAAAAACGGGTCCTGCTCATGATCATGTGTTTTTTTTTTTTTTTTCCTGCCATGCAGACCAGAAAAGAGAATTTTATTTGCAACAACATAAGGTAGGGAAAACTTGCTGAGATAAGGTGCAAGCCAGTGAAAGTGCCCTGGTGGCTTTTTCTAACTCTGGTTCTTGGATGTTCAAGTGGCCCAGGTTCGTTCGTTCTTTCTTTCTTTGTAATTATAGTTGATTTCAATGTTCTGTCAATTTCTGCTATACAGCAAAGTGACCCAGACATATATATATATATATATATATATACACACACACACACACATATATATATATACACACACATATATATATATACACACACACACACACACATATATATATATATACACATATATATATATTCTTTCTCTCTGTTATTCTCCATCATATTCTATCACAAGCGGCTAGATATAGTTCCCTGTGCTATACAGCAGGATCTCATGCCCAAGCACTTTCTCTTTTTTATTTTATTTTATTTTATTTTACTTTTTTCAGTTTTTTAGGGCCACACCTGTGGCATACGGAAGTTCCCAGGCCACGGGTCGAATCGGAGCTACAGCTGCAGGCCTATATGACAGCCACAGCAACATGGGGTCCGAGCTGTGTCTGCAACCTACTCCATATCTCATAGCAACACTAGATCCCTAACCCACTAAGGGATCGACCCTCCATCTTCACAGATACTAGTTGGATTTGTTTCCACTGAGCCAGGACGGGAACTCCCCCAGGTACTTTCTTAACCCTGAGTTTCTGCAAAACACTCCAGGAGCCTAGTGGGAAATTTTATTTTGGGGATTAGCGTGAATAACTGAATATTACTAAAAATAATCAATACGTCACTTTATGTCTCAAAGCCCTAAATCTGCTTAAGAATCAGTACATGAATGCAGGCTACGTAGAAGAACAAGCAAAGAGTATCCACGGGAGCCAGACACCGTCACCTGTACTGCGCAGACTCAAAGGCAGGCAAAGGAGTGGGAAAACTTTATGGTGGAAAGAGGGGAGACTTCGATTTTATTTATTTATTTATTTATTTATTGGTCTTTTTGCCATTTCTTGGGCTGCTCCTGCGGCACATGGAGGTTCCTAGGCTAGGGGTCGAATTGGAGCTGTAGCTGCCGGCCTGCACCACAGCCACAGCAATGCGGGATCCGAGCCACATCTGCAACCTACACCACAGCTCACAGCAATGCCGGATCCTTATCCACTGAGCAAGGGCAGGAATCGAACCCACAACCTCATTTGTTAACCCTTGAGCCACGACGGGAACTCCTCGATTATGTTCTGATTGGAGGTTGCAGGCATGAAAAAACGATAGGTGGGCTAACTAAATGTGAAGCATCCCATGTGACTGGTTAGGGTGCATATTTAGCTTTCTCTGGTTGGTCTTATTCTGGAAGTGGTGGCAACAGTTAGTGAAGCTGTCAGTTATTAATTAAGTCTTGGCCATTTGGGGTTGATTCCTGAAAGAGTTATTGCTTGGATTCCTGTATTGTTTCCTGCATGTTTCGGGTCGGAGTTCTATTTTTCTTTTTTTGTCCACACTCATGCTAATGCAAGTTCCTAAACTAGGGATCAGACCTGTGCCACAGCAGTAACAACACTGGATTCTTAACCACCAGGCCGCCAGGGAACTCCATTGTTCTATTTTTATATATAATCTGGTCATTGTTTGTTTGTTTGTATATTTAATGATGATACCTATCTGTGTCTACCTCCTTTACCTAAAAAACTTTTTTTTTTTAATTTTATTTTATTTATTTATTTATTTATTTAGTCTTTTTTGTCTTTTGTTGTTGTTGCTATTTCTTGGGCCGCTCCCGCGGCATATGGAGGTTCCCAGGCTAGGGGTTGAATCGGAGCTGTAGCCACCGGCCTACGCCAGAGCCACAGCAACGCGGGATCCGAGCTGTGTCTGCAACCTACACCACAGCTCACGGCAACGCCGGATCGTTAACCCACTGAGCAAGGGCAGGGACCGAACCCGCAACCTCATGGTTCCTAGTCGGATTCGTTAACCACTGCGCGATGATGGGAACTCCTAAAAAACTTCTTAAATTCATCTTGGTCAGAGTTCCCGTCATGGCTCAGTGGTTAACGAATCCGACTAGGAACCATGAGGTTGCAGGTTCAATCCCTGGCCTCACTCAGTGGGTTAAGGATCCGGCATTGCCATGAGCTGTGGTGTAGGTGGAAGATGCAGCTCGGATCCTGTGTTGCTGTGGCTGTGGTGTAGACTGGTGGCTACAGCTCCAATTAAACCCCTAGCCTGGGAATCTCCATATGCTGCAGGTGTGGCCCTAGAAAAGACAAAAAGACAAAAAAAAAAAAATTCATCTTGGTCAAGGGCATAATGTGTGTGGAAACACTTTCTGCTTTTGGAGGGTGTTTTGGGCTAAGAGACACAGAAAAAAAAGGTAAATGTATCAGGCCAGGAAGGTTCCAGGAAGTGTAATCAGAATAAGCCAGCTTCCCCGTCCATCGCACCCAGGGCTGGTGGACAACCAAGGCAAATACCACATCCGCCATGTTCTCCGGGCTTGGAAATCTCTTGCAAGATTCATGGTCAGCACAATGGGTTTTGAAATCACTTGCCCCAATTTTGTTTTCTTTGACAGCAATGCTCCTTCTAAGGTTTGGATTTGGGGCTGATAAATCGAGAGTGGATTGCCTGCTCATAAAGCCGCAACTAGATTCACAGACTTGGAAAAAGTAGGGTTTCCAAAGGAGACAGGTTGGGGGTGGGGGGATGGGCTGGGGGTTTGGGGTGGAAATGGTATCAAATTGGGTTGTGTTGATCGTTGTACAACTATAAGTGTAAAAAAAGTCATTGAGTTAAAAAATAAAAATATCTCTTAAAAAAGAAAAAGTAAAATAAATAAATAAATACATAGAGCTGCAACTAATACCCAGACTGTGCTATGTTCTCACCAAACTGCAACTGTCATAGGGCAGGGAGGTCCCTAATATACAGCTGTGCACATAGATTGGAGCAGATGTGAAGCTAAAAGGATGCTTGGCTATCACCTGACATACTTTCTACCACCTTCCCGCAGAATTTTTGAAAAAAAAAAAAAAATAGGTAAGTAGTTCCCTAGTGGTTCCGCAGGTTAAGGATCTGGCATTGTCTCTGCAATGGCTTGGATCACTGCTGTGGCACAGGTTTGATCCCTGGCCTGGGGAACTTCTGCATGCCACATGGCATGGCCAAAAAAAAAAGTGGGAAAACAGGTTTAGAGGATGTATTGGTTTTCTGTGGCGGCTCTAACAAATTACCACAAATTTAGTGGCTTAAAACAACACCAGTGCATTAGTTCATAGTCTGGAGGTCAGAAGTCTGGTGGGCTGGATTAGTTCTTTGCTCAGGGTATCACAAGTCTAGAAAGCGAGCCTTGGCTAGACAGGGCTCTTATCTGCAGGCTCTGGGAAGAATCTGCTTCCAAGCTCTTTCAAACCATTTTGGCAGAAAGCAGTTCTTTGTGGCTGTAGGTCTGAGGTCCTGGTTTCCTTGCTGACTGCCGGTCAGGGGCCACCTTCGTTTCCTTCTCAAATGGCCCTCCAACTCCAGAGCCAGCAGGCGCGAAGGGAGTCTTCTCACATCACCCTCCAGTCTCTCTGACCTCCCCTTCTGTCCTTTTATTTTTTTAATAGGCAAGAAATAGATTTATTTGGACAGGATACTTGGGAGAGATGCAAGCAGGCATGGAAGCTCTGCCCTGAAGATTTGCCTCTTCTGTCCTTTAAGGGGCTCATGCGACTGGATCAGGCCCTCCTAGACAGTCTCCTTATTTTGAGGCTAATTGACTCATAATTTTAATTACATTTGAAGAATTCTTTCAAAGAAGTATCTAGGTGAGTGGGGTTTTTGTTGTTTTTTGTCTCTTTCGGGCTGCACCCATGGCATAGGCAGGTTCCCAGGCTAGGGGTCCAGTCAGAGCTGTAGCTGCTGGCCTATACCAGTTACAGCAAACTTGGGATCTGAGCTGTGTCTAAAACCTACACCACAGCTCACGGCAACGCCAGATCCTTAACCCACTGAGCAAGGCCAGGCATCAAACCTGCGTTCTCATGGATGCTAGTTAGATTCGTTTCCATTGAGCCACAACAGGAACTCTTAGATGTATGTTTAATTGAATCAATAACTGGCGACAGGATTCTCAGAGCCCCCGTGTTTAGAATCTGGCCTACCACATGTTTTATATTATAAGAAATTTCATATTTCCCTTGTGGGACAGTTGGTTAAGGATCTGGCATTGTCACTGTAGCAGCTCAGGTCCCTGCTGTGGCAACAGGTTCCCTGGCTTGGGAACTTCCACATATCATGCATGGCAAAAAAAAAAAAAGAAATTTTGAATGGAGAAAACTCTTGAACCAGTTCTGGATAATGTGTATTATTTGAAGGTAGAGAAAGAAGATGAACATTTTTTTGACCACTTCTACATTAGGCTATAAAAAATAGATTCCCAAAGTATATGGACTTGCAAAAAAATTCCAAGGTGGGGAGTTCCCATTGTGCCTCAGTGGGTTAAGGACCTAACTACTATCCATGAGGATGCAAGTTCGATCCCTGGCCTCGCTCAGTGGGTTAAGGATCTGATGTTGCCATGAGTTCTGGTGTAGATCACTGATGGGACCTGAATCCTGTAGGCCAGCAGCTGCAGCTCCAATTCGACCCCCAGCCTGGGAATTTCCAGATGCTGCGGGTGTGGGTCCCCCAACCCCCCCCCAAAAAAAGTCCAAGGTAGTTATTCTGGGTAGTGGACGGCTTTCTTCTACCCAGTGACTCAGAGACCCAGGCTCCTCCCATATTGTCCCTTCTTCCTTAGGGCCGTCACCTGTATCCAAGTGATGCAAGATGAAGGAACATGAAGACAGTGCATCTGTCTTCAAGCCTTTGGCAGAAGCATACATCCCTCCCTCACAGTCATTGCCTCAGTGACAACTAGTCACGTGGCCATTCCAAACTGTCACGGGTGCTTGGAACTATAGTCGAGCTCTGTATTAATGAAAATGAGGAAATAGCTTGGTGAACATTGGCAGTCCCTGTTTCAGCCTGCTGTGTGCTGGCAGTTTACATAATTCTCATTGAATTCACAGCACGGCTCTGAGATGTGAATTGGTCTCTTTTTTTAAAATTTTTTTTCAACGATTTTTAGTTTCTCCATTATAGTTGATTAACAGTGTTCTGTCAATTTCTATTGTACGACAAAGTGATCCAGTCATACACACATACGTGTGTGTGTGTGCATGTGTGTTCTTTTTCTCACATTTTCCTCCATCATGTTCCATCACAAGTGACTGGATATAGTTCTCTGTGCTATGCAGCAGGATCTCATTGCTTATCCACTCCAAATGCAATAGTTTGCATCTATTAACCCCAAATTCCTAGTCCATCCCACTCTCTTTCCCTCTCCCTTGGCAACCACAAGTCTCTTCTCTAAGTTCGTGAGTTTCTTTTCTTGTGGAAAGGTTCGTTTGTGCCATATAGTAGATTCCAGATGTAAGTGATATCATGTGGTATTTGTCTTTCTCCTTCTGACTTACTGCTGCAAATGGCATTCTTTTGCTTTTTTATGGTTGAGTAGTATTCCATTGTGTATATATACCACATCTTCTTCTTCTTCTTTTTTTTTTTTTTTGTCTTTTTGCTATTTCTTGGGCCACTCCCGCGGCACATGGAGGTTCCCAGGCTAGGGGAACCTACGCCAGAGCCACAACAACGCGGGATCTGAGCTGTGTCTGTAACCCACACCACAGCTCACGGCAACGCCGGATCGTCAACCCACTAAGCAAGGGCAGGGACCGAACCCTCAACCTCATGGTTCCCAGTCGGATTCGTTAACCACCGCACCACGACGGGAACTCCCTACCACATCTTCTTAATCCATTCATCTGTCTATGGACATTTAGGTTGTTTCCATGTCTTGGCTCTTGTGAATAGTGCTGCAATGAACATACAGGTGCCTGTGTTTTTTTCAGGGAAAGTTGTGTCTGGATACATGTCCAGGAGTGGGATTACTGGGTCATATGGTGGTTCTATATAGTTTTCTGAGGTACCTCCATACTGTTTTCCATAGTGGTTGTATCAATTTACATTCCCACCAATAGTGTAGGAGGGTTCCCCTTTTTCCGCATTCTCTCCAGCATTTTTTATTTGTGGACTTATTAATGATGGCCATTCTGGCTGGTGGGAGGTGGTACCTCATAGGAGTTTTGATTTGTATTGCTCTCCTTTACAGTGGAAACCAAGAGCCAGAGAAGTAATTTCCTCACGGCCCCATAGCTGTTGTGTGAAGGACCTATTTGACTTCCCAAACTCTTCCTCTTTCCAGTTTGATATATTAGCTCTTAGGCAGTGTTTGGAGATCAAGCCCATGTTTAGGGATGGGTTGGTTGGATTATAATTTGGTTATCAGGGCTGTTTTTCTCCAAGGGAATCAGAATTCCCTCTGAGGCTTGTTTGAAATGGTTAATTCCTAACCCCATCACACTAAAGTTTCATTCAGCTATTCTGGGGGGAGGGGAGGGGGCAAGAATCTGCATTAAGCAGGCTCCCTAGCTTATTCTGATGTGTTGAAATTTTTGTCATATGCCAGTGCAGCTGGCCCTTCTGGGATAAGCACATGGTTAGGTGAAATCCCAGTTGCGGTCTGGACAAGTGCTATTTCCTAGGAATTGGGGTTCTGACCTGTTGATGAAGAGTAGCTTTCTCCTCCCCAATACCAAGAATGAGATCACCGGGGAGGGATTTTTAAAAACAGTCATCAACAGGGCTGAGTTGTGGGCCTGCTAAATAGTCCTATTTTCTGCCCAAAGCCCACCCATCTGGGACCTGCCATGCTCAGATTGGGCTCATTGCTGGGTCCCTCTAACATCCTCCCTCTGTTCTGGAGAACTTAAACCCACCTCTTATTATCTGTGGAATTTCATGTCATTTTTGGTGATGTTGGCTGCCTGGGTTGCGTGTTCAGCTAATTTCTCACCCCGTCTTCAGTGAGGATTGACTGCTGGAAGACTTGTGCTCAAAGGACCTGGGAAGGAATGAAAGCAAGATGCTGTCTGCTCTTGGGACCCAGCAGCCTAGTAGGGCAAACCTGTTGAGGAGAGCTACCATTTACAGAAGGATTTCACATATAAGCTTACTTACCTCTCATGGAAAATCCAGAGGGATGTGCATTGTCTCCAAAAACTGAGTCTCAAAGATGTTAAGTAATTTAGTCAAGGTGACTCTGCTAGCTAGGGATGGTGGAGCTGGTATTAGAATTCAGGTCATGTTGAAGTTCCTGTCATGGCGCAGTGGTTAATGAATCCGACTAGGAACCATGAGGTTTTGGGTTTGATCCCTGGCCTTGCTCAGTGGGTTAAGGATCCGGCGTTGCCATGAGCTGTGGTGTGAGTCAAAGACGCGTCTCGGATCCTGTGTTGCTGTGGCTCTGGTGTAGGCCGGTGGCTACAGCTCCAATTAGACCCCTAGCCTGGGAACCTCCATATGCCGCGGAAACGGCTCAAGAAAAGGCAAAAAGACAAAAAAAAAAAAAAAAAAAAAAAAAAAAAAAAAAAAAAAAAAGCAAGTCATGTTGATTCTACAGCTCATGTTCTTAGTTACGCTGAGCAGTGGGCTAAAAGTATATGTCCACATCCGAATCTTCCAGAACCTGTGATGCTACCTTTGCAGAAGAAATGAAGGTACACATGTTAAGATGAGAGTCTCCTGAACTATCCAGGGGGTAATGAGTGTCCTTATAAGAGACACATAGAGAACAGACACAAAAGAGGACATGTGATGCAGAGTTTACAGTGATGCAGCTCTGAGCCAGAGAATGCTGAGGAAGGCTGACAGTCACCCCAGAAGCCAGAAGATGCAAGGAACAGATTGTCCCCTAGAATGTGGAGGGGCTGACAGCACCTTGGTTTCAAACTTCTGCCTCTACAACTGCAGGGAAATATATTTCTGTGTTGTAAGCTAAAAGTTTGTGGTTGTTTTTTTTTGTTTTGTTTTTACACAGCAGCCACAGAAAAATATATACCCTATTTGCTTGAAGCAAAAACACCAGGGAGCATATAATTCAAGGCTTAATTATGTTGTGTGCTGACAGATTGAAAAAAACAAACCAACCAACTCTGAAAATCAGACAAAGAGACCACTGAAATTGGGGATCAGTTGGCCCTACCTAATTATCTGTTAGTACCCAGCTCTTTCTTTGTGTCAGACGTACATCGTCATTGTCAGTTTCTTCATTTGTTATTATTATTTTTTTTCCCCTTTGGCTGTGCCTGTGGTGTATGGAACTTCCTGAGCCAGGGATCGAACCTGCATCACAGCAGGGACAATGTCGAAACCTTAATCCACTGCACCACAAGAGAACTCTCGTTTCTGTTATTGCTGAGGTCTTAATATGTGGTAGGTTCCAGACTAAGTGCTTGACCTGCATCACCTCGGTTAAAACGCCACTCAGTTCTAGGAGGTAAGTATTAATCTCAGCCTATTTTACAGATACGAAAACTGAGGCCGAGGGTGATGATTTCCCACCTGTGGTTGTAAGTGAATACGTGACAGAGAGAAGACTAGGTCTTAGGTCTGTCTTGCTCCTGAGTCTTGGCTTAGCAGTTCCATATACCATCTTCTCTGTTAGCAAATTCTTACACTAATGCTTTGTCGTTATAGTGAAGGGTACCCCCATCTCTGGAGGCCAGAGCCATAAGGGTGGATTGAGCAATGGTCCATGAACCTGAGTCCTCTGGAGAACAGCATATGCCCCTCCGGGCCAGAGCAGACCTGGCTCCTCGGTTGTGTATTAATAAGTGAGTGAATGATGGGAATGGATGGGATGCGATAGCTGAGCTCTGGCTGCTTCAGGGCCATTGGAGGAGCGTAGGACATCCTGTTGGAGGTGAACCACCAGTTCCTGAGTTCTGTTACTGAGCTGGTGCACACGGTGGGGAAGGAAGCAGGTGAGCTCTCATTCCTGGCCTCATCCTCAGGGCTTGGATGGACAGCATGCAAAACCCAGTGTAGGAAATGGGGCCTATGGACTGGTGTTTCCTTTGGATTCATAGAGATCTGGATGAACTGGGCCCATCCCACCCTCTGTTCAGCTGCAGGAGGCTAGATTTTCATTTCTTTCTTTTTTTTTTTTTTTTTTTGTCTTTTTGCCTTTTCTAGGGCTGCTCCCTCGGCATGTGGAGGTTCCCAGGCTAGGGGTTGAATTGGAGCTGTTGCCCCGGCCTACGCCACAGCCACAGCAACTCGGGATCCACACCACAGCTCACGGCAATGCCAGATCCTTAACCTACTGAGCAAGGCCAGGGATCGAACCCAAAAACTCATGGTTCCTAGTCGGATTCGTTAACCACTGCGCCACGACGGGAACTCCTAGATTTTCATTTCTATTCCTTTCCCAGAAACTATCAATGTTAAGGACCTCAGACTTAGGTAAAACATTCTCAGTGCAAGAGGGGATGGAAAGTCTCTGACAGGAAAGCCTGGTTTTACAATTTGAAAAGATGATTGAATACAGTTTGCTTTTTTCCACGTAGAGGCAAGACAAGATGAAATGTTGGAGGGGCCAAAGGTAAGCGGCCTGATTTGGCATTTTGCCGCAGCCAAGAGGCACTTTCTCCTCTGCCCCCCACTTCTCATCCACCCACCTCCCCAGCCTTGGCCAGCATGGGTTTCCATGAGGCCAGATGGTTGATTTCTTTTACATTTGTGTAGAATTGACATCTTCTATCCCTTCCGATGTTGAAGTAACTTTGTGACTACTCTGTTAGGCACCCCGGTCTAGGAGATTTCTCTCCTTTCTGGAATTTTCTCCACTGGTCAGCAAAGGTAGGAATCCCATTGAAGTTTTGTTAAAGAGCCATGGAAGAGTTCTAGATGGCCCTGCTTGCAGAAGGCAAATACACTTGATCTCTGTATTTTTTTTTTTTTTTTTCTTTTTAAGGCCACACACATGGCATATGGAGGTTCCCAGGCTAGGGGTCGAATTGGAGCTACAGCCACTGGCCTACGCTACAGCTCAAGGCAATGCCAGATCCTTAACCTACTGAGCACGTTCAGGGATCGAACTCAAATCCTCACGGATACTAGTTGGGTTCTTAACCTGCTAAGCCACAAGGGGAACTCTGAACTCTGTATTTTTTAATTTTAATTTTAATTTTTTTATTACTCAATGAATTTATTACATTTGTAGTTGTACAATGATCATCATAATCCAATTTTATAGAATTTCCATCCCACAACCCCAGCACATTCCCCCACCCCCCAAACTGTCTCCTTTGGAGACCATAAAAATTTTTCAAAGTCTGTGAGTCAGTATCTGTTCTGCCAAGAAGTTCAGTCTGTCATTTTTTCAGATTCCACATGTCAATGAAAGCATTTGATGTTGGTGTCTCATTGTATGGCTGACTTCACTTAGCGTGATAATTTCTAGGTCCATCCATGTTGCTAAAAATGCTGGTATTTCATTCCTTTTAATGGCTGAGTAATATTCCACTGTGTAAATGTACCATATCTTCTTGATCCACTCCTCTGTGGACATTTAGGTTGTTTCCATGTCTTGGCTATTGACAATAGTGCTGCAATGAATCTCGGAGTACACGTGTCTTTGCGAGTCGTGTTTTTCTCTGGATAGATGTCCAGGAGTGGGATTGCTGGATCAAATGGTAGTTCTATTTTTAGTTTTCTGAGGAATCTCCATACTGTTTTCCACAGTGGTTGCACCAATGTGCAATCCCACCAACAGTGTAATAGGGTTCCCTCCGTATTTTTTTTTAATACGCTTAGTAAGCCTTCAGAGGGTCAGGTGGAATTGAAATTGTATTAAATTTCAGCATCACCTTAAAATAAGTGAATGTAAGACAGCAAAAAATGTATAGACTTCTATGCAATAAATAGTAAACTCAGGAAAGTTTCATTTATTCAATCAAAGTTTGTTGTCTACCCACTGTTTGTCAAATTATAGAAATTTGGAAAAGAACAGATCCTGCCTTCAACTTGCCCAAATTTTGGGGAAACTATTATACAGTTATTGAAAATCATGCTTTCAAAGAATTTGGGGGGCCCAATGTGGAAATGTTAGGGAACCAGCAACTGAAACTGTCCACCATGGCCATGCACAAGAATAACAAATTTTCTTAAGTCTCCCACACAGGATGTAGCACCTTTGTTTTTTTGTTTTGTTTTGTTTGCTTTTTTAGGGCCACACCTGTGTCATATGAAGGTTCCCAGGCTAGGGGTCCAATCGGAGCTACAGCTGCCAACCTACACCACCGCCATAGCAATGCCAGATCCGAACTGTGTCTGCGATCTACACCACAGTTCATGGCAATGCCAGATCCTTAACCCACTGAGTGAGGCCAGGGATCAAACCCACAACGTCATGGTTCCTCATCGATTCGTTTCCACTTGCGCCACGACAGGAACTCCGCATGTAGCACCTTTGGTTGAATGTCTCACCTCATGGTGCTTCAAAAGAATACAGACAGATGAAGAGCCCAAAAATAACCTGGGGAAACCCCAGGAGATGCCAAGAAGGAAAGAAGACACCAGTCCATAATGTGTCTTGCCAACCTCCCAGAAACCTTTGGCTGGAAATCCTTTTGGCTGAGAGATGCATGTGTCACGAGGAATGGTCCTGCATTGGGCCAGATGAAGGCACAGCAAGATGATTGGCCAGAGACAGCCTGCAAAGCTAACTCCACTTCCGTAAAGCCTAAGACTGCAAGCCACATGGCAGAGCAGTGCTCGGGGGTTACCTTACCCTGCTGCTCTCCACTCCAGTGCCCCTTTTCTTTTCTTTTTTTTTTGTGTGTGTGTTTTAGGGCCATACCTGCGGCATATGGAGTTTCCGCAGGTTGAATCAGAGCTGCAGCTGCTGGCCTACACCACAGCCACAGGGGCCCCCTCCAGTAACAGAGTTGTATCATGACACCACTTAAGCACAAAAAACCTGGAAGGAGATTTTTCAAAATGTTAAAATGGGTTATTTTGGCATCGTAGAATTTCGGGATTATATCTTCTTTATACTTTTCAATATTTTAAATTCCTAAAGCGAGTGGCACGATTTTGATCATTAGAGGGAAGAAGATGCCATTAAAAAATGATTGCACCTGATTAGCCGCAGCCCACACTCCCTGTTGCCAGCTGATCCTCTGCCTTTGGCAAGAGATGAATTTCATGAGCCTGGAAGCCCTGCCAGGAAAAATGCAATTACCCAGAACGAATCCACCCTGGGGCTTGGCCAGCCCCCGATGAAGGGAGGGAAGGTGCAGAGAAGCCCATCTGGAGAGGGGCTGTGTGGTGGTTTCTCAGGGACACCCCAAAGCTGAGCTGTGCCCGCCTATGGATTCCCAGGGCCCTAACTTCAAGACGAATTGCTGGTGATGGACTGACAGCTGGCTAAATGCTGCCTTGCCTCCGGTGGGGGCGGGGGGCTGTGTGTCCACCTTGAAGTGTGAGGAGACACAGCTGGGCAGAAGCTCAGGTGACTCTGCATCCCCCTCTGGGCTGCCTGGGGGAGACTCATGTTAATCTCCAAACAATCAGCTAGCTGCTTGCCTGGGGGAGGGTGGGTCTAGGCTTGCACGCTGGAGAGACTGTTCCCTCCTGCTGTATGGACAAGCTAGCGTGGTTCCAGCCTGACCATCTGCATCACGGGGGCAATGGCCAAAGCTCAGGGCCTTGGCCCAGATTTGCTGGATCAGGCAAATCCCCAGGTCACTTAAGAGCATGGCAGCTGACTGGGTGGTTGAATTCACTTGGGCCGCAGGGGGTTGGGGCGGGGCAGGAAGAGGCCCCTGAGGAGGGGGAGCCTGTGGGAAGCCTACCTTCAGGCTGGAGGCTTGTGGGCTGGAAACAGTGGCCGCTCCTCCAGAGGCCAGGCCAGAGCAGCTCGAGAGAGCATTGAGAAGCATCTTACTTATGCTCTTTAGGAAGGTCCGGACCAGAGGCCCTTCCAGGTCAGCCTCCTCCAGGAATGTGGGGGCTTAGTGGATAATCTCTCTCTGTCTCTCCCAGGGTCCCCGGAGCCTGGTATGAAGAAGAGGCATTATTTTCATTTTCCAGATGGTTTGGGGTGGGGGTTGGGAGGAGGGAAGCTGGGTTGCGGCCAGAGTACTGAGAAAGCTCAGCGCTCTCTCCTTGGCCTCATGGTGCCAGCTGGCTCTCGGGCCAGATACGAAGGCCTTGTCCAGACACCCCATTCTTCCTGATCTCCAGAGAGTTGCCATTTGTGCTGCTGGATTCTCTCCATCAGCTGAGGCCCTGCCTTGGGGCTGCTCAGAGCTACGGACTCCTGGGCTGCCTTTATTTTTGGAGGGTGGGTGATGGTGGTTTCCAAGACGTTTAAAATGCTGAAATGCCAGAATGGGTTAAATGCTACCATATTTTACAAAATTTTGCATGTTTAAAATTAATGTTAAAAAACCCAAACAATATGAATACAGATTAACTTTGAGTTTGCCATAAAAAAAGGTATACAACATTGGTGGCTTAAACAGCAGAAATTGTCTCAGTTTTGGAGCAGGGCAGCGGGGTGAGGGTGGGGGGTGGCTAGGAGTCTGAGATTAGGATCTGTGTCTGCAAATTTGCTTCTCAGAGGCCCTCTGCTCCCCATGTTGCTAAATGATCTTTTCTCTGTGTCTATGTCCCTTTGCCCTCTTGTAAAGACAGCAGTCATACTGGATTAGGGTCCACCCTAATGGTCTCATTTTAACGTAACCCCTTTTTCTTTCTTTTATGGTCGCGCCCGCGGCATAGGGAAGTTCTCAGGCCAGGGGTCGAATTAGAGCTGCAGCTGACAGCCTACACTACAGCCACAGCAACGCCAGATCCGAGCTGCATCTGTGACCTACACCCCAGCTTGTAGCCATGCCAGATCCTTCACCCACTGAGCGAGGCCAGGGATTGAATCCTTATCCTTAACCTGCTGAGCCACCACAGGAACTCCACTTAACCACTTTTTTTAAAGACTCTATTTTCAAATACAGTTACATTCTGAAGTCCTGGGGATTAGGAATTTTGGGGGGATACAACTCAGCTCATAACAAACCTCATTTGGAAATAATACCAAAGTCTAAAATAGAAGTTCCCAGGTGTTCCCTTCGTGGCTCAGCGGAAACGAATCTGACTAGAATCCATGAGGACGCAGGTTTGATTTGTGTCCTTGCTAAGTGGGTTAAGGATCCAGCATTGCCGTGAGCTGTGGTGTAGGTTGCAGATGTGGCATTGCTGTGGCTGGGGCATAGGTCAGCAGCTGTAGCTCTAGTTCAACCCATAGCCTGGGAACTTCCATACTTGAAGAAAAAAAATTTATTTCCTCATTTTGCAGTCTCCATCCTCTCCTACCCATCCCACATTTGAACTTTATTTTTTTATTTATTTTTATTATACTTGATTTGCAATGTTCTGTCCATTTTTGCTGTACATGCATTTGAACTTTAAATCAGCCATCTCCCTGGCCCTTTGGCTCAGATGAGGAATGTGACAGAGAGGAAAGTAGGACCAGACTCCAGGTTCTGAAAGGTAAAGCATCTCCAGAATGGGCCAGAGACTCTGGATCTAGTCCAGGTGTTTGGCAGATTGGTGAAAGGGTGATATTTCCTCTGGACTGGATGAAAGATTCCTTCAGGTGGGAGAAGGGAGGAAGAAGCAAAGCAATGACAATTCAGAAATGGGTTTCTAGGGTGTGGGGGGATGTCCTGTGCTCTGGGAACTAGAAGAGCTCCAGGAGACCCCAGAGAGGAAGTGTTTTGTGTGATGTGTGCAGGCAGAGTGATTGCTTGGCCCCCAGAAGTCCCCTCCCTGCGTGGTTCAAAGCAGAGCAAGTTCCTTCTCAGAAAGGGTACAGCAGTAGCAGCCAAGTTCAGCCTTAAGAGGACTGTGACCTTGTCTTTTTCTTAGGGCTGCACCCAAGGCATATGGAGGATCCCAGGCTAGGGGGCCAATCGGAGCTATAGCTGATGGCCTACCCCACAACCACAGCAATGTCACATCTGAGCCCCATCTGCGACCTATACCACAGCTCATGGCAATGCCAGATCCTTAACCCACAGATCGAGGCCAGGGAGCAAACCAGCGTCCTCATGGATGCTAGTCAGATTTGTTTCTGCTGAGCCACGATGGGAACTCCGGAGGGTCTCATTTTTCACGGGCTGTGGACCGATGTCTCAGCGGGCATGCAGGGCACCACTCCCCAGGTGGTGCCTTCACACTGTGGCCTATGTGGTCAGTGGGATTACAAAGATCTCTTCCCTTCCCTGAGCCATTCTCCCCTCCTCTGGTTGTTGAATCAAACACTGACTTAGTACAGCTGGGAAGCGACTTTGCAAATGGAATTAAGGGAACTAATCAGCTGTTCTCAAATAGGGCAGGCAGCCTGGATTACCCAGGCGCCCTGATAGAGTCAAGAAGAGGAGGAAGGCAGAAGGGTCCATCAGAGAGATGCTGCGGGCAGCAAGGCAGAGATCTCCTGCGTGTGGGGAGGATTTGCCGCCTCTTTGCTGGTGCTGAGGGGCCCATGTGCAAGGCCCAGAGAGGCTTCCAGGAACTCGGGGTGACCCGGCTGGCAGAGAATGGGGCTTGCAGCCCCTCTACTACAAAGGACTAAATTGTGCCCAAACCTGGACCCGCTTGGAAGATGATTCTTCTCTCAGGCCTTCGATAGGAGCCCTGCTCAGCCTACCTCACCATTGCCTCTGATTTAAGTTCCGAGCAGCCGTGATGGACGTCTGACCTGCAGAAACGGTGAGATAATAATAATAATATAATTAATAATAACAATAATAACAATGGTGTTGTTTTAAGCCACTAAGGTTGTGGGAATTTGTTCTAGCAGCCATAGAAAATGTTTGAATGAGCACAAAGTAAATGACAATATGTGACAGTGTCCAGACACGGACAAGCAGCAGACATTGAAGATCCAGACCCTTAAACTCAAGGGAAGTTTTGACAAGATCCTAGGTTCAGATGGTGGCTAAATTCCAAATTGAGTTTATGTTTCTGCCACATTGGTGGGCTAGGGATCAAGACAAAATAAATTCAGTGATAGAGTGTTTGTATTCTGCACACCTGAATTTGTGGCCTGAGATTGGGACTCCATGAGTTTTTAATAGAGGCCGCGAGCTCGATGGGGTTAGAATGAATGTTTCCTAACTGCTGAGAGGTTTTCTGTCCAGGTCAGCATTTTATTTTTGTCTTTTTTGTCTTTTTCAGGGCCATACCTTCGGCATATGGAGGTTCCCAGGCTAGGGGTCCTATCCCAGCTACAGCTGCCAGCCACAACCACAGCAATGCCAGATCTGAGCCTCGTCTGCAACCTACACCACAACTCATGGCAACACCAGATCCTTAACCCACTGAGCGAGGCCAGAGATCAAACCTGTAGCCTCATGGTTCCTAGTCGGATTCGTTTCCAATGTGCCATGATAGGAACTCCCAGGTCAGCATTTTAAAGGAAAGGAGCAAGTAAGAAAGAGGCAGAAAAGATAAGAGGTGGGAGCTCTATGTCGGGTCTCCACCCAACCCACAGCCTGCAGAACCTTCCATGGGTGCAAACAAGTAACAGAGGCTGGCTCGTTGCATAGCTGCTCTCATGCTCGTGAAGCTATGGAGCCTTATCTGTCACTGTTTGCGAGGTAGTGTCAGCTGCCTGGGGCTCCCCACACCACGAGCTTCTGCTTTTTCTGGGTTTCCAGCTGGGAAAGAGTTGGCATTCCTGTTTCATAGCCTGAGCAAACCAGCGGGCAGCCCCTGAGTGAGCCTTGAGAAGAGGAGGAGAGGGGTGGGAGGTGGGAGAAATGGGTGAAAAAGGTCAAAGAGTAGAAACTTCCAGATATAAAATAAGTCATGAGGATGGCCACCATGATGGACAGCATGGTGACTATAGGTCTTTTTGCTGCCAGCTTTATTGAGATGGAATTGATATAGAGCACTGTTTAAGTTTAAAGTGTACAGACTAATGATTTGACTTACATGCATCCTGAAGTGATTATCACAATACGTTTAGTGAAACATCCATCATCTCATTTAGATGCAAAATTAAATAGAAAAATTTTTTTCTTGTGATTGAAAACTCTTAGGATTTACTCTCTTAACTTTCCTGTATAACATACAGCTGTGTTGATTATATGTATCATTTTTACATTACTTCTACTTCCCTAATACTAATTTATCTTTTTTTTTTTTTTTCTTTTTAGGGCGGCACTTGTGGCATATCAAAGTTCCCAGGCTAGGGGTCATATTGGAGCTGCAGCTGCTGGCTTACACCACACGCACTGCAATGTCAGATCCAAGCTGCATCTGCAACCTATGTTGCAAAAGAGCAACACCAGCTCCTTAACCCACTGAGGGAGGCCAGGAATCGAGCCCGCATCCTCATGGATATTAGGTTCATTACCACTGCTCCACAACAGGAACTCCAATACTTATTTATCTTATAACTGGAAGTTTGAACCTTTTTTTTTTTTTTTGGATGCACCCATGGTGTGGAAGTTCCTGGACCAGGGATCAAACCTGCACCACAGCAGTGACTTAACCCACTTTGCCACAAGAAAATACCTGCAAGTTTGTGCATTTTGACTGCCTTCATCCAATTCTCCTCCACCACACCCAACCCTGCCTGTAGTAATCACAAATCTGATCTCTTTTTCCTAGGAGTTTGTTTACATATATGTTTGTTTTTGATGTACAGTTGACCTATAAAACTGTTAGTTCTTGTTACGCCACATCCAGATTTGATGTTTCTATACTCTGTTATCACACAAAGATACTACATAACTATTGACTGTATTCCCCACCCAGTACATTTCATACCTGTGACTCAGTTATGTTGCAACTGAAAGTTTGTGCTTCTTAATTTCTTCACCTATTTACTTCCTCCCCTAACTCCTTTTCTCTCTAGCAACCACCTATTCATTCCATCTATAACTTTGTTTCTGTTTTGCTATATGTTTGTTTTCAGATTCCACACGTTAGTGAAATCATACAGTATTTGTCTTCCTCTGTTTGACTTATTTCACTTAGCGTAATGCCCTCTAGGTCCATCCATGTTGTCACAAATGGTAAGTTTTCATTTTTAATGGCTAAGTAATATTCCATTATGTATATATAACCACATTATCTTCTTTAATTTATCTATCAGTGGGCACTTAGGTTGCTTCCATATCTTGGCTATTGTAAATAATGCTTCATTGAACACAGGGGTGCATATATCATTTCTAATTACTGTTTTTATTTTTTATATTTTGGATAAATCACCAGAAGTAAAATTGCTGAATCATATGGTAATTCTATTTTTAATTTTTTGAGAAATCTCCATACTGTTTTCTAGAGTGACTGCGCCAATTTACATTTTTATCAGCAGTGCATGAGGTTCCATTTTCTCCACATTTTTACCAATACCTGTTATTTGTTATCTTGCTACCTTTTTAATAATAGTCATTCTATCAGGTATGAGGTGATATCTCATTGTGGTTTTGATTTTCATTTCCCTGATGATTAGTGATGCTGACAATTTTTCAAGTACCTGTTAGCCATCAGTATGTCTCAGAAAAATATCTAAGATTCTCTGCCCCATAAACTGGGTTGTTTGCTTTTTTGATGTTGAGCTGTATGAACGATTGCATGTTTTGGATAATTACCCCTTATTGTAGATATCACATGCAAATATCTTCTTCCATTCAGTAGGTGGATTTTCATTTTTTGACAGTTTCATTCACTGTGCAGAAGCTTGTTAGTTTGATGTAGTTCTTTTTTTTTTTTTTTGTCTTTTGTCTTTTGTCATTTTAGGACCACACCCATGGCATATGGAAGTTCCCAGGCTAGGGGTCGAATTGGAGCTACAGCTGCCAGTCTACGGCACAGCCATAGCAACACAGGATCCGAGCCGCATCTGCAACCTATACCACAGCTCAGGCCAACACCAGATTCTTAACCCACCGATGGAGGCCAGGGATCAAAACCGCATCCTCATGGATGCTAGTCGGTTTTGCTAACCACTGAGCCACAATGGGAACTCCTGATGTAGTCTTTTTTGCTTTTGTTTCCCTTGCCTGAGGAGACATATCCAAAATAATATTACTAAGACTGGTGTCAGAGAACATATTGCCTATGTTTTCTTCTAGAAGTTTTATGGTGTCATGTCTTACATATGTCTAATCTGTTTTGAATTTATTTTTGTGCATGGCATGAGACAGTAGTCTAGTTTGATTCCTTTGCATGTACCTTACCAGTTTTCCCAACATTGCTTATTGCAGAGGTTGTCTTTTTCCCATTTTATGTCCTTGCCTCTTTTGTTGTCATTTAATTACCCATATAGTTGGGGGCTCATTTCTGGACTATATATTCTGTTTCATTGATCTACATTGATCCCACTGTTCTGCTTTGGGGCAGAACTCACTGTTTTGATGAATTTGGCTTTGTTGTATAGTTTGAAATCAGGGAATGTGATACCTCCAGCTTTGTTCTTCCTTCTCAAGTTTGTTGTGATTATTCAGGGTTTTTAGTGTTTCCATGCAAATTTTATTATTTTTTTGTCTTTTGTCTTTTTAGGACCACACTTGTGGCATATGGAGGCTTCCAGGCTAGGGGATGAATCAGAGCTGCAGCTGCCAGCCTGCACCACAGCCATACAGGATCAAGCCATGTCTGTGACCTACATACACCACAGCTCACAGCAACGCCAGATTCTTAACCCACTGAGTAAGCCCTGGGATTGAACCTTGTGGATACTAGTCGGGTTTGTTAACCCCTGAGCCATGACGGGAACTCCCTCCATACAAATTTTAGGATTGTTTGCTTTAGTTCTGTGCCATTGGTATTGTGATAGGGATTGCATTGAATTTGTAGATTGCGTAATATTGTCATTTTAACAACATTAATTGTTCCGGTCTGTGAGCATGGTGTATCTTTCCACCTATTTATGTGGCCTTAAGTTTCTTTCATCAGTATCTTACAGTTTTCCAACTATAAGCTTTTACCTCCTTAGTTAGATTTATTCCAAGATATTTTGTTCTTTTTGATGTAATTATAGATGGAATTGTTTTCTTAATTCCTCTTTCTGATAAGTCTATGGTAGTGTATAGAAATGAAACAGATTTCTGTATATTCAGAATGTATCCTGCAATTTCACTGACTTCATAGATGACTACTAGCAGTTTTTTTGCTGACATTTTTAGGATTTTCTTTGTATAGTATCATGTCATCTGTTTTAGTTCTTCCTTTCTGATTTGGATGCCTTTATTTCTTTTTTTTTTTTTTTAATTATTATTATTTTCCCACTGTACAGCAAGGGGGTCAAGTCATCCTTAGATGTATACATTGCAGTTACAGTTTTTTTTCCCCCACCCTTTCTTCTGTTGCGACATGAGTATCTAGACATAGTTCTCAATGCTATTCAGCAGGATCTCCTTATAAATCTGGATGCCTTTATTTCTTATTGTCTGCTTACTGTGGCTAGGACTTTGAATACTAGGAATGGTATTGCAACGTTGAATAAAAGTGGTAAGAGTGGGCATCTTTGTCTTGTTCCTGATCCTGTAGGAAATACTTGCAGCTTTTACTCTTGAGTCTGATGTTAGCTGTGGGCTTATGATATTTGTCCTTTGGGTTGAGGAATGCTCAACATTCCTCAACCCAAATTTCAGCATTCCTTTCTCTGAAATTTTTTGGGTTGAGGTATGTTCCTTATGTACTGACTTTGTTGATGTTTCTATCATGAATGGATGTCAAATTTTGTCAAAAGCTTTTTCTGTATCTATTGTAATGATTGTATGATTTTTGTTTCTTCAGTTTGTTAATGTGGTGTATCACATTGACTGATTTGCAGATATTGAACCATCCTTACATTCCTGGGATACATCCCTCATGATCACGCTGTATGATCCTTTTAATGTATGATTGGATTTGTTTGCTAATAGTTTGAGGATTTTGCATCTGCGTTTAACAGGGATATTGGCCTGTAATTTTCATTATTTGTGATGTATTTTTCTGGTTTTGATATCAGGGTGAGGCTGGCCTTGTAGAATGAGTTTGGAAGCATTCCTTTCTCTGAAATTTTTTGGAATAATTTGAGAAGGATAGATGTTGACTCAGCTTTGTATGTTTGGTAGGGAGTTCCTGTTGTGGCTCAGTGGTAAACAAACCCAACTAGTGTCCATGAAGATGTGAGTTTGATAACTGGCCTTGCTCAGTGGGTTAAGGATTTGGCGTTGCTATGAGCTGTGGTGTAGGTCACAGACGAGGCTCGGATCCTGAGTTGCTGTGGCTGGCAGCTACAGTTGTGATTCAACCCCTACCCTGGGAACCTCCATTTGCTGCGGGTGTGGCCCTAAAAAGACAAAAAAAAAAAAAAAGTTTGGAAGAATTCACCTATGAAGTCATCTGGTGTTGGACTTTTGTTTGTTGGGATTTTTTTTTTTTCAATTATTGACTCAATTTCATTACTGATACTTGGTTTGTTTATATTTTCTATTTCTTCCTGGTTCCATTTTAGGAGATTATAAATTTCTAGGAATTTGTTAATTTCCATTTTATTGGAATGTAATTGTTCATAGTAATCTCTTATGATCCTTTGTAATTAATTCTGTGATATCAGTTGTAACTTCTTTTTTATTTCTGATGTTACTGATTTGGACCCTCTTTTTCTCTTGATGGGTCTGGCTAAAGCCTTATCAATTTCTTTATATTTTTAAAGAACCAGCTCTTAGTTTCATTTATCTTTTTTTTTTTTTTTGTCTTTTTTAGGGCCACACCTGTGCCATGCAGAGGTTCCCAGGCTAGGGTCCAATTGGAACTCTAGCTGCCTTCCTACACCACAGCCACAGCAATGCCAGATCCAAGCTGCATTTGCAATCTACACCACAGCTCATGGCAACAACTGATCCTTAACCCATTGAATGAGGCCAAGGATTGAACCTGCATCCTCATGGATGCTAGTTGGTTTTGTTAACTGCTTAGCCACAATGGGAGCTCCTAATTTATCTTTTCTATTATATTTAGTCTTTATTTCATCAATTTCTTCTCTGATCTTTATGATTTCTTCCCTTCTACTAGCTTTGGTTTGTGTTTGTTTTGCTTTTTCTAGTTCCTTTGGGTATAAATTAAGTTTTTTATTTGATATTTTTCTTGCTTTGTAAAGAAGGCTGTATCACTGTAAACTTCCTTCTTAGAACTGCTTTTGCTGCATCCCATAAATTTGGGATCATTGTATTTTCATTAGTTTCCAGATACTTATTAATTTTCTCTTTGATTTCTTCAGTAACCCACTGAAGGTTGAGTAGTATGTTCTTTAGCTTCCATGTGTTTATATTCTTAGTAGTTTTTTTCTTGTAGTTGACGGCTAGGCTTATTGCATTGCGGTTGGAAAAGATGCTTGATATGATTTCAATTAAATTTACTGAGACTTGTTTTGTGGCCTAGCACATGATCTATTGGGGAGAACATTTCTTGACTATAGTTAACAATACTATAATGCATATTGAAAGTTGCTAAGAGAGTAAATCTTTTGTGTGTGTGTGTGTGTGTGTGTGTGTGTGTGTGTGTGTGTGTGTGTGGCTTTTTGCCATTTTCTTGGGCAGCTCCTGCGGCACATGGAGGTTCCCAGGCTAGGGGTCTAATCGGAGCTGTAGCCACCAGCCTATGCCAGAGCCACAGCAATGCAGGATCTGAGCCGTGTCTACAACCTACACCACAGCTCATGGCAACGCCGGATCCTCAACCCACTGAGCAAGGGCAGGGATCGAACCCGCAACCTCTTGGTTCCTAGTCGGGTTCGTTAACCACTATGCCACGATGCGAACTCCTAAGAGAGTAAATCTTAAAATTTCTCATCATAAGAAGAAAACATTTGTCTTGTGTGTGGTGAAGGATGGTAAATAGACTTAAGTGGGTGATTGTTTTGCAATGTATACAGATATTGTATCATTATGCTCTACAACTGAAACTAATATAATGTCAATCAACTAGAAAAAAGTGACTGGAGAAGGTTCATAACCGTTCTGTGGGTGACCAGGGGTGCCAAGGGCTCTCTGAGCTGAGGTATTGAACTATATGCTGTTGGTACATGGCTCTGCTGAAGCTCTCATGGCTATTAAATGTTATATTCTCTTTAGAGTCCTGAGTCCAGTGGAACATCTGGGTCTCTGGGAGCACTGGGAAGCCTTGTGGGAGAGGCCTGTTAAGTCCTGTGGTATATGGGTAGCGGAGCACACTCCACAATCACATGAACTCAATCCAAATCCTGGCTTTCCTTTTTATTAGATTTTTATTAGATGGGTGAACTTGCAGTTTAATCTCTCTGAGCAGTTGTTTCCTTATTTGTAAAATGGAAATACATGTATGTATTTGGTCTTTTTGTCCTTCTTAGGGCCACACCCTGCGGCATGTGGAGGTTCCCAGGATAGGAGTCGAATTGGAGCTGTAACTGCTGGCCTACACCAGAGCCACAGCAATGCCAGATTTGAGCCACCTCTCTGACCTACACCATAGCTCATGGCAATGCCGGATCGTTAACCCACTGAGCAAGGCCAGGGATCGAACCCGCAACCTCATGGTTCCTAGTCGGATTTGTTTCCACTGTGCCACAACGGGAACTCTCTAAAATGGGGATATCAAGAGTACTTTCTTTATGCTTTGTTGCAAGTCTTTAATGAAATAACCCATGTGAAGCAAACTGGAATGAAGGACACACACAAGAGATCTTCCTATGATGAAACATAAATGGTCTAGAGTGAGAGATACTGGGTTTGATAGGATTCTAAGGTGTTTATCAGAAGTTAGAGAAAAATGTCTGTTTACTAGGAGTCAACATGTTATAATGTAGTGACATTTGTAGTTTTTGGCTTTCATCTAAACCTCACTTCTTTTTTTTTTTTTTGTCTTTTTTTGTCTTTTGTTGTTGTTGCTATTTCTTGGGCCGCTCCTGCAGCACATGGAGGTTCCCAGGCTAGGGGTTGAATCGGAGCTGTAGCCACGGGCCTACACCAGAGCCACAGCAACACGGGATCCGAGCCGCGTCTGCAACCTACACCACAGCTCACGGCAACGCCAGATCGTTAACCCACTGTGCAAGGGCAGGGACCGAACCCGCAACCTCATGGTTCCTAGTCGGATTCGTTAACCACTGCGCCACGACGGGAACTCCCCTAAACCTCACTTCTTTATAGCACCTATTACTTTCTCTCTTGGAGACCGTACTCCTGGGTACAGTTGTGGTGGAGGCAGTTCTCTTGCCCTAAAGAAGTCAGAGGGACCAGAGCCTCCCCTCCTTGCACAGCTATGGGTTGAATACATGCCTTTGGCTTGGCCAGTTAAACTCTCTATCCTGGAAATTGTCTCTGATCTCCTTTTCTGGACTCTTATTAGATAGATACTAAGCCTTCCAGATGAGTCACCTTTTCTCTCCCATTTTCTGTTTATTTTGTTCCCTTTATTAGATAGCTCCTATATTTTATTTTCCAGGGGTTCTATTGATTTTAATATTTTAGCTATCATAATTCTAACTCCCAAGAGTTCTTTTCGCTTGTTGTTGCGTGGTTTTTTTTTTTTTTTTTTTTTTTTTTTTGTTCTTTGTATGGCTGAACCTGTGACATATGGAAGTTCCCAGACTAGGGGCTGAATCAGAGCTGCAGCTGCTGGCCTGTACCACAGCTGCAGCAAAGCGGGATCCAAGCCTGCTCTGTGACTTAGGCCATAGCTTGTAGCAACACCAGATCCTTAACCCACTGAGTGAGGCCAGGGATCAAACCTGCATCTTCACAGACACTATGTTGGCTTCCTAACCTACCACAACAGGAACTCCTCTTTTCTGTTTTCTGATTATTCCTTTCCTTCCCTAAAGATAGCATTCTGTTCTTGTTTTGTGGATGCATATTGTCTTAGTTCAATCAGGCTGCTAGAAAAAAAAGTACTGCTGACTGGGTAGCTTTTAAACAACAGCAATGTCTTGCTCATACTTGAGGAAGCTGGCAAGTCCAAGATCAAGGTGCCAGCCTGTTTGCCTTCAGGTGAGAGTGCCCTTCCTGGCTCACAGCCAGCACCTTCGCACTGGGAACACACATGGTGGAAGAGGCTGGGATCTCTCCGGAGTCTTTTTTTTTTTTTGGTCTTTTTGCCATTTCTTGGGCTGCTCCCGCGGCATACAGAGGTTCTCAGGCTAGGGGTTGAATTGGAGCTGTAGCCGCCGGCCTGCTCCAGGGCCACAGCAGCGTGGGATCCGAGCCGCATCTGCAACCTACACCACAGCTCACGGCAACGCCGGGTCCTTAATCCACTGAGCAAGGCCAGGGATCGAACCCGCATCCTCATGGTTCCTAGTCGGATTCGTTAACCACTGAGCCACGACGGGAACTCCATCTCCAGAGTCTTTTTTATAAGGCACTAGTCCTGTCAATGAAGGCTCCACTCTCATGACATCAACGCCTTCCAGAGGCCCTGCCTGCTAATACTATGACCTTTGGGGGTTAGGATTTCATCTTAAGCATTTAGGGAGGGCATAATATTTGGACTGTGGCACAGGTCTTCTCTGATTTCAAGGAGGGTATTATTTAGAGTTTCCAGTGTGCCTTTGATTCCTTTATAGTCTCTCTCGGACTCCTTTGACCTGCTTTTATTTTTATTGTTTGGTCTCTCACCTTTTAGAGTGAGGCATTGAAGAGCAAACTGAAAGCTTCCTGGGCATTCCTGCCGTATCCTTCCCTAATGAGCAACAATCATGATGTTCTTTCTCTGTTACACTTTTTTTCTCTGAGTCTTATTATAACACTTTCCATTGTTTGATATGTGCCATTACAATTTCCCCATTGTTTTGTTGGGCATAACATTTTTCCTTTTTTTTTTTTCTTTTGGAGGTAAATTTTGCTGTAAACATCTTTCCACATATGGCTTTTGTTTCCACCTAAATCATTGTCTGGAATAGATTCTGGGAGTGGAATTGTCAAGTCAAAACTTGTGAGCCTTTTCATCACTCCTTCCTCTGTGTGTTGCCAAATTTCTTTCCAAAGGTAGTGGATACAGTCTAATGTCAGCAGCAGCAAATGAGTACAACCCACAAGCACACAGTTTTCAAGTCTGTGTTTATTGTTGCTTCTTTTAAATGAACATAATAGAAGTCATTATTGTTTATATTTCATTATTGTTTAAATTTGTCTGTCTTCGGTTACCAGGGAGGTTGAAATTCTTTCCTATGGAGCTGGGCAAATTTCGCCTCGGGAAACATGAGAAAGCCCAGTGGATATAGAAAAACTCCTCAAATGATCTTCAAATGGAAGCAAAGGCAAAATATTCTATGCTTGTGTGTTGGCAGGGGTTCCTAATCTCTGTGTCATGAACTGGGCCAGGTTGACACCCTGAAATTACATGCAAAATGTGTCCGTATGCACAGCAGCAAAGCAGGGAGGGTCCTTGGCTTGCATCATAGTCTCACAAGAATCTGGACCTTAAGGCTCACTCTGGGGTGGGACTTGCTTGATTTGAAATCTCATTCTGCCAATTGCCAGCTCTATGATCTTGGGCAAGCTCTTAACTTCTCTGTGCTGTGAAGTGCAAATGATAACAATAGCAGCTATTTTATAGGATTGTTGTTGTGATTAAATGAGTTCACACAGGGAACGCATTTTTATTAAAAAAAAATTTTTTTTGCCTTTTCTAGGGCTGATCCCATGGTATATGGAGGCTCCCAGCTAGGGGTCTAATTGGAGCTGTAGACACTGGCCTACGCCAGAGCCACAGCAATGCAGGATCCAAGCCATGTCTGCAACCTACACCACAGCTCACAGCAACACCAGATCCTTAACCCACTGAGCGAGGCCAGGGATCAAACCCGCAACCTCAAGGTTCCTAGTCAGACTCATTAACCACTGAGCCACAACAGGAGCTCCGTAAGTAATGCATTTTTAGTAGTGTCTGGCGTCTGGTAAATGTTTAATAAATGTCTATTATTTAGAGCTATTATAATTAGAGCCTTCCCACAATACAATAGGCTACCTTGTGCAGCTTCTCAGGTCGAAAGTTTGTAGGTAGTGAGTTCCCTGTCACACGAGGTCTTTATGGAATGGATGACAACTGTCAGGGAGGCTCTTGAAACGATCCCTGAATGGGGAGGCACTCTAAGTTTCTGTGAATTAAATTTTCCCTCTGGGAGGGTGGCAGGGGTGAGACCAGCAGGCCTCCAGCTGGAGCGACAGCTGCGCTTGCTAAAATGGAAATACACTTATGAACGAGCAGGCTGTTTCAAGAACTGCTCCTGGCACACGCTTCTGAAGACGCCAAAGAGTCATTTGGAACAACTGAGTTGCTGCACCCTGAAGTGGGAATCATCCTTGGTGCCTGGGAACCCGGTAGAGTAGGGGGTTGTGGGTGGGGTGTTGGGGAGCAGAAGCTGACTGCTTCCAGTTGCTTCTCTGATGAACAGCACTTGATGCGCATTCACCAGTGTCTGTGACTGGGATGCAATGGTGGATGTGGGGCGGGGGTGAAGTTAAAACATGAATAGGACCCAGGACCACAATTCCCGAATGGTTCTAGTTTTCTTTTAATTTACTTTTATTATTATTTTGTTTATTTATTTATTTATTTATTTTATTTTTGTCTTTTTGCCTTTTCTAGGGCAACTCCCACAGCATATGGAGGTTCCCAGGCTAGGGGTCTAATCGGAGCCGTAGCCACCGGCCTACACTAGAGCCACAGCAACGCAGGATCCGAGCTGTGTCTGCGACCTACACTACAGCTCATGACAACGCTGGATCCTTAACCCACTGAGCAAGGCCAGGGATCAAACCCGCAACCTCATGGTTCCTAGTGGGATTCGTTAACCACTGCGCCACGACAGGAACTCCTCTTTTAATTTTAAATTCATTTTTTTAGCTGCACCTGCAATATATGGAAGTTCCCCAGCCAGGGATCAAACCTGAGGCACAGCTGCAACCTGTGCTGCAGGTGCGGCAATGCCAGATCCTTTAACCCTCTTCACTGGGCAGGAAATTCAACCTGCACCTCCACAGTGACCCCGGCCACTGCAGTTGGATGCTTAACCCACTGGGCCATGGCGGGAACTCCTCATTGTTCTAGTTTTTATTTTATTCACTAGACCTCTGCACTATTCTTGGAGGGCAGGTGAAGCCTGGCTAAGAGGTGGAGGCATGAGGATGGCTCGGGGATGCCTGGTCCAGAGGGACCTGGACATTGCTGTCTATGAGCACAGGGTATCCACTTAAGCAAGCTGCAGATTCCTTAGCTCTGGATCAAGTGACATCTGAGTGATCCAGGACAGAGGGAGCTTTGCTTCTGGTTGGTTTATCCAGAAGCAGACGTGGAGTTGCAGATTGGAGTACATGTTTATGTGGATGGAAGCCCAGGTAGGGGAGCAGAGGGTGAGGCAGGGAGAGGAAGGCAATTACCACCGAGGCCATGGCACCTTATCCTGCCAGGGGTTTGGGGTGGGGGGACAGAGAACACATCCCTCAGGGGCATCCCCTGCAAGGTGGGGGGCTGCTTGGAGCCTGTTCTGGGCGGGGGGGGGGGGCAGGTGGCGGTGGTGGTGGTCTTAGTTTCCCTGCCCTCCAAGCCCACGGCATGGGTAGAGAAAGTGGTCTCAGACTAGAGAAGGCTCTGAAATGAAGAGCCGTGGGTGCTGGCAGTTTGACGTCGGTGTATCATGAGGGCCAATGGAGATGGACCCCGAATGCACCTGCCACGGTGTTTGCAGTAGGAAGGTACGTTCCCCTGATGGAACCAAGGCCAAGCGTGTTTTGGGAAGCAAGGTGGATCCCACTGAGTGCTTTCTCAGCCGTTGACCCAGGGTCAACACAGAGGTTGGGGTGCTGACCCTCCTGCATGGTAGAAAATCCAGTATAACCTCACAACTGGCCCTGCTTGTGTGATTCTTCATCTGGGGATTCCGCCAACCGCAGAGCATGTTGTACTGTGGAACATATTTATTGTGGTATGTGTATAAGTGGACCTGCACAGTTTAAGCCTGTCTTTTTCCAAGGTCAAGATCAAGCTGTATAAACTTGCTGCTTTTTTGTGCTTCATGAAGGCAGCCAGCCAAGGAGGCACAGGTGGAGCTGAAGTCCAGCCTGGGTTCTGCTCAGAACACACTGTATGGGTCAGAGATACCCCGTGAGCCTCAGGTTCAAAGCCCCAGGGGGGATGAAGGCATGAAGGAAGGTGCGGGTGCGAGGAAGGCATGGAGAAGCCAAGCTGGGGCATTTGAGGTCCCAGGACGAGCTGCCTTTCACTGCTGGGTCTTCTCCATCAAAACAGGAGGGGTGGATGGCCTTCCCGGAGACCCCTGGAATTCTGTCATGTACATCCCATCAGCACTTTCTTTTTTTTCCTCTGCCTTTGTTTTTTAGGGCCCTACCTCAGCACATGAAAGTTGCTAGGCTAGGGGTCGAATTGGAGCTGCAGGTACCGGCCTGCACCACAGCCACAGCAATGTGCCTCTGGCTCTAAAGGAAATTTGTGGTTTTTTACCTCTGGGTTCCTCTTTCTCATTCCTTCCTCACACATGATGCAAAAATAGAATTACATTGAGTCTTTGCACTTTGCCCTCTCCATGGCCTCACTCAGCTACTGGGGAGAAGTGCCTGACGTTTCGGGGTGCCCAAGACCACCCCTCATTCAAGGACTTGCTAGGAGGAACATAGGCCTCCGCAGACAGCTGAATGCATAGTGAAGATTAATTTGGCAAAGGATAAGAGCAGATTCAGCAAAGGAAAAAGGTGCGTGGGGCAAAATCTCGAAGACGCTAGGTGCAAGCTTCTAGGATTCCACTCCCAGAGAAGTCACACAGGATGTGTTTAATGCCCCCCCCCCGCCACCCCAGCCTCTGGGCAAGGAGTTGCCACAACAGATGGGAAATACCCACCAGGGAGGCTCATTAGATTCAATACCCAGGTTTTCCCTGGGGGCTGGGCATGGGAGTGCGCTCTGCCTAGTGTGTCCCGAACTTACAGATGCCTGGGGGAAAGCAGGTATTCAGCGCAGCCACACTGTACAGTATGGGCCACACTCACCTGTTCGGGGAATGGAGGTGGCCCTTCCCCAAACCCAAGCTCTCAGGTACCAGCCAATGGCTAACTTGGCAAGCTGCATCCCCCACCCCCCTACCCTGCCAGGAATGACTTGATGTTATAAGACACTTAAAAATATAATTGATTGTAGAAACAAAGTAAAGCAGAATAACCCAATAGTCTTTGTAGTGGATGCAGAAAAAAAATTTTTTTTCTTTCTTTTTTTTTTTTTTTTTTCTTTTTAGGGCTGCACCCATGGTATATGGAGGTTCCTAGGCTAGGGGTCGAATCGGAGCAACAGCCCCTGGGCTATGCCACAGCCACAGCAACACCAGATCCGAGCTATGTCTGTGACTTCCACCACAGCTCATGGCAACTCCGGATCCTTAACCCACTGGGTGAGGCCAGGGATCGAACCCGCAACCTCATGGTTCCTAGTTAGATTTGTTTCTGCTGTGCTATGATGGGAACTCCCAGAAAAAACATTTTTATCATTCAGCCTCTGTTCATGATCAAAACTGCAGGCAGGCTTTTGGGATAGCCATCTCAGGCCTGCTCTGTTATTTTGTTTCTGCACAATTGGTGCATGTTTTCTGTAACTATATAATAATTTCAGGTTGTGGAACCAGTGACCCCAGATTTGAATTTCGCCTCTGCCGTTTATGAAGGGGAGGTCCTTTGGCAAGTCCCTTTACCATTCTGTGCCTTGGTTTCTTCAGTTACAGAAAGGAATCTTCCCTCTCTTCCTCCCCTCTCCTCCCCCACCCCCAGTGCTCCCCACCCCCCAAGTCATTGTCAGGATGAAAGGTAATGTGTACAATGTGTCCGGAATGCTCTCTAGGTCAAGTTAGTGCTAGTGATGATATTAGTGTATAACTATTAATGATAGGAATTACTTTCATGAATCTTTGTCCTCCCTGTCTTGGTTGGTGTGTGAAATTTTGGTCTGATGACTGAGCCGAGGGCAGTGGAATGGAGCTGAATTAAGGCCAAGTAAGAGTCGCGGGTCTTTGTTCTGGGGCAAAAGTGGAGTCCCCCACCCGCACCCCTCCCCTGCTCTTTATCTTCAGGGTAGCAGTGGACCCCCTGGCCCACCGGCTCTGGCTGAGGTTGGGTAATCAGGAAGGGAGGGGCCGTTGGGGGCGGCCCCCCATTTCCTTGGCTTCTGCGTGGGGTTGTGCAGGGTGGCTGTGCCCCTCAAGGTCCTGTGGGTTGGCACTCCCTGTACCCCACCCTCTCCAGAAATGGTGACGGCTCTTTCCACTGGCTCTGTCAAGGCTGGTGGGGAGAAGTGGGAACAGCTCCCGTCTCCTGCTTGGAGGGCAGAGGTGGTGGGAAACGTTGGAAGGGATCCTGGCTTCTCTCAGTTTCCTGAAACTGCCTCCACCTTCAGAAATAGCCCCTTTGTGAAGCTCTTCTCAGTTATGAAGTGGAGGGCCTTCTGTTTCTTGCGGTGCCCGGCTGGGACAAGGGATCAGGGCACCTGCCTTAGAATCCAGGCACTGCCATTCTGTAGCTGTGGGGCTGGGGACAAGCTACCTAACAGGCTGTCAGCCGAAGGGCTGGAGTACCACCCTTCTCTGTATTCCCAGCAGGCCTCGCAGAGAGCCCTGGACGTGGCAAGTTGAGGGAGTCAGACTCAGTTCACCGGCAGGGGCCAGGCAGAAGCCTAATGCATGAAGGTGGTTGAAGGGGGCTTGGTGTACGTGGAGGACACAGCCCGGGCTGAGGGTCCTGTTCAGGAAAGCCCGTCGTGTGGCCAGTGTCTGATTTCTTGAGGGCACCTGGAAATCCAGATTTGTATGTGAACTCTTCCAAGTTGTAAAATGTGTGCTCAGGTTAACAAAACCAATAAAACCAAACAACAGTGAAAGCACTGTGTAGGCCAAAGAGTTTATGACTCAATCAACTTATGTCAAGCCTCTTGTCCCGGCCTGGGAAGCTGCCCTCTGCTCCCTGCAAAATCATTTTTCCTCGTGGGACATGTAGGACAAGGCTTTTTAGACCCAGCTAAAAACTCTCAGGATTAAGTAAGTAGGTTTTATAAATAGACAAATGCTTTATAAATAGAGTCCAAGGGCAAGGGAATCTAGAGACTGGCTTTACAATTCATCTGACTCTAAAATAAATTATACTTTAGCAATTATGATCAGTATTAGAATGAAAATGGCTTTCACTCATACAGAGGGCTGGACTGAGGGCTTTTTTGTAGCCCTCACAGTGCCTAGCACAGTGCCTGGCCCATGGTAATTGCTTATTGGGTGTCTGATGAATGACTGAGTGAGTGAATGAATGAATGTGTGAATGGATGAATGGCTCTTTCTTGGCTCACAGAGAAGACTGTTGTGAGGATTTAGGCTGAGGGACATGGAAAAAGTCTACTCGAGGTAAGTCCTGAAAGAAACAAAAGAAAGTGAGGCCTCAGGGTTCATTCAGAGCCTAATTTGCAATAGTTCAAGTATAGGTTGTTTCATGTAGGGTGCTTATTTTTTGTTTAGTTGTATGATTTGGTAACTGAGAGTTCTTAAGCACTGAACTACTAGCAGTTAGCATAGTGCTAGGAGTAGAGCAAGATTTTAGTAAGTTTGAACATTAGGATTGTCTTTGAACATTAGGATTGTCTTTTAGCTAAAAAAGAAAAAAAAGCACTTATGGAGTTCCCTGGTGGCTCAACAGGTTAAGGATCCGATCCAGTGTTGTCCCTGCTGTGGTGTGGGTTCAATCTCTGGCCCCGGAGCCAAAATAAAAAGAAAAACAAAAATCAAAAACAAAAACCGGAGTTCCTATCGTGGCACAGTGGTTAACGAATCCAACTAAGAACCATGAGGTTGCAAGTTCTATCCCTGGCCTCGCTCAGTGGGTGAAGGATCTGGCATTGCCGTGAGCTGTGGTGTAGGTTGCAGACGCGGCTGGGATCCTGCGTTGCTGTGGCTGTGGTGTAGGCCGGCGGCTACACCTCCGATTAGACCCCTAGCCTGGGAACCTCCATATTCCGTGGGAGCGGCCCTAGGAAAGACAAAAAACAAAAAAACCTCCCAAAAATAACAAAAACCAAGCAGCATGTCTTTCAGAATAGGGCTATTTTTAGAGGATTGCTGCCACCTAGTGGATTCTATGGGGACCACAGGAAGTTGAAGCCTACCGCTGGTGGGGTAGATGCAACTAGCTTTTCTAATTCAACAAATGTTCTAGCGAAGGCCCCCAGGTAGGGTATGAGGAGTGTTGCAAGTCCTCGTCCTCCAGGAGCTCACAGAAACCACAGGATGGGAAGAGACTTGTGAGACATTAGTTCTCAAACCCTGATCCTCAGAATTCTGCTGGGAGAGGCATGGGAATAGGACAGACTTGAGAGGATAACTCATTAAAAATAAACTAATGGAGAAATTTTTCAGTGAAACTTTAGTGAGAATTTTCTTTCCATACATTTCTTAGACGTTAGAAGTCTGCTGCTATTTACTCTAGCGGATGCTATAAAATAAACAATTAATGGACAAGTATTTAGACAAAAACCTGAAATTTGGCAACCCATGGTTATACATAGCCAGACAAGTTTTTTTCTGTAGACGTGTATACTCTTGACAGTGATTCCCGATGTGCTTTATAGTGTATACATTTGGTAATACTTAGCAAGTTAAACTTCATAGAGGGAAAATTTGTGTCCTAGTTCACAGCTTGGGTAAAAGACTGAAATGAATCCTTTTTTCAGAGTACTTTGTGTTTGTTTGTTTGTTTTTTTGTCCTTTTAGGGCCACACCCACGGCATATGGAAGTTCCCAGGCTGGGGGTCTGATCAGAGCTGTAGCTGCTGGCCTACACCACAGCCACAGCAATGCCAGATCCAAGCTGCGTCTGTGACCTATACCACAGCTCGGCCTATGCCACAGCTCAGGGCAATGCTGGATCCTTAACCCACTGAGGAAGGCCAGGGGTCGAACCTGCAACCTCATTGTTCCTAGTTGGATTCGTTTCCGCTGTGCCATGACGGGAACTCCATTTTTTCAGAGTACTTAGAGCTGAAACTGTGACTTCCAAGGGCTCTCCTCCAGAGCAGGATTGGGACCTGGCTCCACCACCCAGCCACAGATCAGAAGCACTTGGCTTGGGGCTATTTTGTAGAATTACTAGGATGAAGGATGTGGCCCAGTCTAGACACAGGCAGCTTTTAGTTAATCAATTAAATTTTTCTTTTTTTATTCTTTTGGCCACTCCATTGCGTATGGTGTTCCTGAGCCAGGGATCAGATCTGAGCTGTAGTTGTGACCTAAGCTGCAGCTGTGGCAATGCTGTATCCTTAACCCACTGTGCTGGGCAGGGGATCAAATCCGTGTCCCAGGGCTCCCAAGACTCCCGCCAATCCTGTTGTACCACAGTGGGAACTCCTGATTTTTCTTTTTATGGCAGCATCCATGGCATATGGAATTTCCCAGGCTGGAGGTTGGATCATAGCTGCAGCTGTAGGCCTACAGCTGTGCAACATCAGATCTGAGCCACAGTTACCATGTATGCCACGGCTTGCCGCAATACCGAATCCTTAACCCACTGAGTGAGGCCAGGGATCGAACCCACATCCTCACAGACACTTTGTCGGGTTCTTAACCCACTGAGCCACAGGAGGAACTCTAACTTTTAATTTTAAGGGTCAATTTAAACAGTAGGAGCTGAATCCAAGTCTGATTTGTAGTGGCTCAGGAAACTGAGTTGGGGTCCAGCCTTGGTGGTGTGAGTTGGGAGTTAAAATCAAGGCTGTGTGTTTTGTTTCTATTTTAATTGCTTCCATTTATATCACTTAATCATCTATACTCCTCTTAGCCAACTTTCTCCTTAGCCCATTTAAACTGCTCATGGGTTGGACGCTTTCTTATCACATATTCCAATTCTTCTTATAGAAACAACACATGCACAGGAGTTTTATTTTAGAATAGTTCATGTGCTTTGCAGCCTCCCCATTTATGCATGTGGATCTGGAGCTGCCTGTGTCTGCCTCTGGGGAATGCAGTTGGATGGACTGTGTTCCCAGAGACACCCTCTGGAGCTGGGGGTGTGGGTGGGGGAGTGGTCCTGCTCTCCCACTTCTCTATTCCAAGCGCAGATCCCTTTAGCCCGGCCCCTCCCATCCGCCCTTGACTTTTCTTTTGTCCCCCATCCCCCGCCATTCAGGATCCTTGGGCTTATATGACTTCAAAATGTGGGACTAGGGCCTTCTCTTTGGTGGGCAACGCCCCTACCATTGCTCTTTGGCCACTGGTAAAAACTTGTCCTTCACCACACGGGGGCGCTATTTCCAGGGTGACCGCAGTGATGCTCCTCGTCATGGGCCTGTTTGTCATTACAAGCTGGGCTCCCCAGAGCCCCCGCTCTGCTCTTAGGGTGTGGGCTCAAATTTTGAAAAAGAAGAATCATGTCGGAGACCTTACACTACTTTTTTTTTTTTTGTCTTTTTAGGGCCGCAACTGCCGCATATGGAGGTTCCCAGGCTAGGGGTCTAATTGGAGCTGTTGCTGTTGGCCTACGGCGGAACCACAGCAACACGGGATGTGAGCTGCGTCTGCGACCTACACCACAGCTCATGGCGATGCCGGATGCTTAACCCACTGAGCGAGGCCAGGGATCGGACCTGCAACCTCATGGTTCCTTGTTGGATTCGTTTCCACTGCGCCACAGTGGGAATTCCTTTTTTTTTTTTTTTTAGGGCTGCACCCCTGATGTATGGAAGTTCCCGGGCCAGGGTCAAATCAGGGCTGCAGCTGCCAGCCTACTCCACAGCCACAGCAACGCCAGATCCTTAACCCACTGAGTGCGTCCAGGTATTGAACCCTCATCCTCATGGATCCTAGACAGGTTCATTACTGCTAAGCCACAAGGGGAACTCCAGCCCTACACTTTAGATCACCAACAGTTGAGATCTTTCAGAATATGGTGGAATAGCACCTTGAGACAGTGACCTCCCGCTCCAGTTCATATTTCCCCTTTTCCCCATTCCTTCTATTCAGGCAGAGGGTGGACTCTGAGCATACCCCCTCCCCCCAAAAAAACCCTATCAGTGTTGTCACTGGGCTGGTTTTTGTTGGTTTTGTTTTTATTTATGAGAGCAGCTTTTATACACAGAAAACTCAATTTATGGCTCCTTTGGATTCTTGCAACAAGAATCTAGAGGTGAGGAAACTTGAGAACTAGGTCATTTACATACAAAACCAGTGGAGCTGGTGATGAGGCTTCCCCCTTTGGAGGCATACACTTGGGGTCCTGTAACCCTGGGCTGTAGGAAGGCTCAACCTCCATTTTCAGGTCATAAGAAAAATCCCATCCACTGTCCAGAGCTCCAAATCTTACATCCTTGCCCAAATCTTTGGCTTATTAGTAAACAACCTCAGTCCACTGAGTTTACCCTCAATTTTTTGAAACTGTGTAGTTTCCTTAGTGGGTAAAGGTATTTTGTTCCTGAGAAAAGTTAAAATTAAGTATAGAGATGCTGAACCCATTGTCCTAATATTTTTGCGTGGTGTTTGGGAATTGTCTTTGACTATGCGGTATTTAAAGTACTTGGAAAACAAAACAAAACGAAACAGATCTGCTCTTAGAATTCCCACTGTGGCACGAGATTGGTGGCGTCTCTGGAGTGCTAGGACACAGGTTCAACCCCAGACACAGGGGTTGGGGATCTGCTGTTGTTGCAGCTACATGGTAGGTTGTACCTGCTGCTCAAATCTGATCCTGGCCCAGGAACTTCATATGCTATGGGGCAGTCAAAAAAGAAAACAAACAAACGACAACAAAAAACAAAACAGGGAGTTCCCCTTATGGTGCAGAGGAAATGAATCTGACTAGTAACCATGTGGATTCGGGTTTGGTCCCTGGCCTTGCTCAGTGAGCTGGGGATCTGGCGTTGCTCTGTGCTGTGGTCTAGGTTGCAGACGAAGCTCATATCCCAAGTTGCTGTGGCTGTGGCATAGGCTGGTAGCTGTAGCTTTGGTTAAATTTTTTTTTGTTTTAGTTCTGTAAAAAATGCCATTGGTAATTTGATAGGTAATTCAATCACATTGAATATGTAGATTGCCTTGGGTGGTATAGTCATTTTTAACAGTATTATTCTACGAATCTAAGAACATGGTAGGAGTTCCCATCGTGGCTCAGTGGTTAACGAATCCAACTAGGAACCATGAGGTTGAGGGTTCGATCCCTGGCCTTGCTCAGTGGGTTAAGGATCCAGCGTTGCTGTGAGCTGTGGTGTAGGTCGCAGATGCGGTTCAGATCCTGCGTTGCTGTGGCTCTGGTGCAGGCCAGCAGCTACAGCTCTGATTAGACCCCTAGCCTGGGAACCTCCACATGCTGCGGGTGCATTCCCTGCCCCCCCCCCCCAAATAAGAACATGGTATAACTTTGCATCCGTTTGTGTCATCTTTGATTTCTTTCATTGGCAACTTGAAGTTTTCAGAGTACAGATCTTTTGCTGCTGCTGCTGCTTTTTTTTTCTGAGCCTGTGGCATGCAGAAGTTCCAGGGCCAGGGATCAAACCAGCACCACAGCTGCAGCTCAAGCCACACCAGTGACAATGCTGGATCCTTAACCTGTACCTACAGGGAACTCTTTTGCTTCTTTAGATAGGTCTATTTCTAGGTTGTAAATGCCATTTTAAATGCTTAAGAAAATTTAATCAAGTTTGCAAATAGGACTAAACAATTAAAAGCTTAAAAGGGATTATGAATTTTGCAATAGGGTAATAAGTAGATTTGCATAGAGTATAGTAAAATAATTAGAGTAAAAATGGAATTATAATTGATTTATAATGTTGTGTTAGTTTCAGGTGTACAGCACAGTGATTCAGTTAGACATGGACATATATCCATTCTTTTTCAGGTTCTTTCCCTTGTAGATCATCAGAAAATATTGAGTATAATTCTTGGTGATATATAGTCAGCTCTTGTCGGTTATCTATTTTATATATAGATAACCCCACCCTCCTAATTTATCTCTCCTCCCTCTCCCTAAGTAATACAGTTTTTAAGTTGAACTTATAAACTTAAAATTTTGCAATCTGTGTTGTTAATTAATTTTGAAATACAGGATTAGTAACCTGGGAAGGGAGAGTGAAGACTTTCCTTTCTCAGAGTTCCTGTCGTGGCGCAGTGGTTAATGAATCCGACTAGGAACCATCAGGATGTGGGTTTGATCCCTGGCCTTGCTCAGTGTGTTAAGGATCTGGCATTGCCCTGAGCTGTGGCTTAGGTCTCAGAGGTGGCTCAGTTCCCGCGTTGCTGTGGCTGTGGTGTAGGCCAGTGGCTACAGCTCTGATTCAATCCCTAGCTTGGGAACCTCCATATGCTGTGGGTGCAGCCCTAGAAAAAACAAAAAGACCAAAAAAAAAAAAAAGTTTTTTTTTCTCTTCTTGAGTGGAGGCAAAATGTACTCCCCTGCCTTCCCTATACCTGCCCCCAAACCCCAGGGCATCTCCTGATGTTCTCAGCGCCCTCCTCCTGCCCCAGAACCTACACCCAGTGGGATCTACCCAGGCACTGTCTTCTTGCCTTGGTGACTCTACCCTTCCCTTTCCCAGTCACACCTCCCACACCCTCAGGTCCCTGGATCTCAGTGAGAAGTCAGGAGGTGGATAGGCAATGAGACAAGTTGATTCTAGTCGGTCAGTGAACGATGGCTACTCTGACCCCTAGAGGTGTTAATAAGCTTCAAAGGATGATCTAACTAACCTAAATGAAACTCTAACAGGAATTTGAGTCACTGTGCCACGGTTGAGTAGAAATATTCAAAAATTCCAAGTGGGAGTTCCTGTCGTGGCTTAGAGGTTAATGAATCTGACTAGGAACCATGAGGTTTCGGGTTTGATTCCTGGCCTTGCTCAGTGGGTTGAGGATCCGGCATTGCCGTGAGCTGTGGTGTAGGTCACAGATGTGGCTCGGATCCTGCGTTGCTGTGGCTCTGGTGTAGGCTAGCGGCTACTACTCCGATTGGACCCCTAGCCTGGGAACCTCCATATGCCAGAGGAGCAGCCCTAGAAAAGGCAAAAAGACAAAAAAAAAAAAAAAAAAAAAAATCCCAAGTGGCAACTTGGGGAAGACGGCATCACACCTGCTAGTCCATTCCCACGGTGTATAGCTGGCATTGGGCTAGCCTCTCTCAGGTGCTTTCCGATTTTCATAACTCTTTCCACCTCACTGCTTTTTAAAAATTGAATATATTTGACGTACAATGTTGTGTGGATTTGTGTACATGTTAATTTTTTTTTCTTTTTTTTGCTTTTTAGGCTGCAGTTACGGCATGTGGAATTTCCCAGGCTTAGGGGTCAAATCAGAGCTGCAGCTGCCGGCCTACGCCACAGCCACAGCAACAGAGAATCCAAGTTTCGTCTGCGACCTACACCGCAGCTCCCAGTAATGCCGGATCCTTAACCCACTGATCAAGGCCAGAGATTGAACCTGCATCCTCATGGATCCTAGTTGGGTTCATTTCCACTGAGCCACAATGGGAACTCCAGCATGTTAATTTGATAAATGTATATGTTGCAATGGAATTACTGTTGTAGTGACATTTCACATGTCTATCACTTTGCATAATTATCATTTCTTTTTAGTGATTGGGATAATTAAGGTTTAGTTTAGCTTAGCAAGTTGGGCGGTAATCATATAATATAGTGTATCTTCTCTGTACTGGCTTTAGATCTCTATGACTTATTTACTACTCATTGAAAGTTTGTACCCATAAACAGCAGCAACCTTATCTCCTTACTTCCCATCCTCTGGTAACCACCATTTCACTGTTTTTCAAAAGCATGAGTTTTTATTTTTTTTAATTCAATGAATTTTACTATATTTACAGGTGTGCAACCATGATTACAACCTAATTTTACAACATTTCCATCCCAAACCCCCAGCCCATCCCCTCTTCGACCTGTCTCCTTTGGTAACCGTAAGTTTTTTCAAAGTCTGAGTCAGTTTCTGTTCTGCAAATAAGTTCATTGTATCCTTTTTTTAGATTCCACATATAAATGATAGCACATGATGTTTATGTCTCAACTGTCTGACTAACTTCACTTAGCATGATAATTTATAAGTCCATCCATGTTACTGCAAATGCCATTATTTCATTGCTTTTTATGGCTGAGTAATATTCCATGGTGTATATGTACCACATTTCTTTATCCACTCCTTCGTTGATAGACATTTAGGTTGCTTCTTGGCTATTGTATAGAGTGTTGCCAATGAACATTAGGGTACATGTATCTTTTTGAGTCACAGTTTTCTCTGGAAAGATGTCCAGGAGTGGGATTGCTGAGTCATATGGTAATTCTATTTTTAGTTTTTTGAGGAATCTCCTTACTCTTTTCCGTAGTGGTTGCACCAATTTATATTCCCATCAACACTGTAAGAGGGTTCCCTTTACTCCATACCCTCTCCAGCATTTAAAGTTTGTAGACTTTTTGATGATGGCCAGTCTGGCTGGTATAAGGTGGTACCTCTAAGTAGTTTTGATTTGCATCTCTTTAACCATTAGTGATGTTGAACATCTTTTCATGTGCTTTTTGGGCCCTCTGTATGTCTTCTTTGGAGAATTGTCTGTTTAGATCTTCTGTCCATTTTTTGATGGGGTTTACTTTTTTGGTATCAAGCCGCTGGAGGTGTTTATATAGTCTGGAGATTAATCCCTTGTTAGTCATTTCGTTTGCAAATATTTTCTCCCATTCCATGGGTTGCCTTTTCATTTTCATTTTGTTTCCTTTGCTGTGCAAAAACTTTTAAGTTTAGCGAGATCCTACTTGTTTATTTTAGTTTTTATTATCATTACTCTAAGAGGTGGATCTGAGAAGATATTGCTATGGTTTATGTAAGACAGGGTGCAGCCTATATTTTTCCCTAAGAGTTTTATAGTATCCAGTCTTATATTTAGGTCTTTAATCCATTTTGAGTTCATTTTTGTGTATGGTGTTAGTGAGTGTTCTAATTTCATTCTTTTACATGTAGCTGTTTAGTTTTCCCAGCACCACTTATTGAAGGGCCTGTGTTTTCTCCATTGCATATTCTTGCCTCCTTTGTCATAGATTAGTTTACCATGGGTGTGTGGCTTTCTCTCCCATTCCACTGATCTATATTTCTGTTTTTGTGCCAGTTCCGTACTGTTTTGATGACTGTAGCTTTATAGTATCATCTGAGGTCAGGGAGCCTGATTCCTCAAGCTGTTTTTCTTTGTCAGGATGGTTTTTGCTATTTTGGGTTTTTTGTGCCTCCAAACAAACTTTAAAATATTTGTTCTAGTTATGTAAAAAATGCCATTGATAATTTGATAGGGATTACGTTGAATCTACAGTTTGCCTCTATAGTCATTTTGACAATATTGATTCTTCCAATTCAGGAGAATGGTATATCTTTCCATCTGTTTGTGTCATCTTTGATTTCAATCATCAGTGTCTTAACAGTTTTCAGAGTAAAGATCTTCTGTCCCTTTAGGTAGATTTATGCTTGGGTATTTTTTTTTTTTTTTTTTTTTTTTTTTTTGTCTTTTTGTCTTTTTGCCATTTCTTGGGCCACACCTGCGGCACATGGAGGTTCCTAGGCTAGGGGTCTAATCGGAGCTGTAACCACCAGCCTACGCCAGAGCCACAGCAACTCGGGATCCAAGCTGCGTCTGCAACCTACACCACAGCTCTCGGCAATGCCAGATCCTTAACCCACTGAGCAAAGCCAGAGATCGAACCCACAACCTCATGGTTCCTAGTCGGATTCGTTAACCACTGCGCCACAACGGGAACTCCAGTGTTTGATTCTTTTTAATGCGATGGTAAATGGGACTATTTCCCTAATTTCTCTTTCTGATCATTCATTGTTAGTATATAGAAATGCAGTTGATTTCTGTGTATTAATTTTGCATCCTGCAGTTTTACCAAATTCATTGATGAACTCTAACAGCTTTGTTTTGATTACCATTTGGGTGGAATATTTTTTTCCATCCTCTCACTTTCAATTTGTGTCCCTAGAACTGAAGTGGGTTTCTTGAAGACAACATATATGTGGGTCTGTTTTTATATGTGTTCAGCCAGTCTACATCTTTTTGTTGGGGCGTTTAGTCCATTTACATTCAAGGTAATTATTGATACGTGTGTTCTTATTGCCATTTTATTAATTGTTTTGGATTTACTTTTGTTGGTCTTTTTTCTTCCCTTCTCTTTTTCTCTTCTCTTGTGGTTTGATGACTATCTTTAGTGTTGTGTTTGGATTGCTTTTTCTCATTTGTGTACGTATCTATTGTAGATTACCATGAAGTTTTGATATAGGAATACACACACACACACACACACACACACACACACACACACACACAATCATTTTAAGTTTTGGTCTCTTTAATTGCAAATGCAGCTCCAGTATCCTGCATTTGTACCCTCCTCTTCTCATGATTTCTGGTTTTGGTGGGGTATTTGTGTGTAGATAATTTCCTACTTTTACCTATATATTATATGCATATGCCTTTACTGGTGAGCCTTGTCATTTGTAATATTTTTATTTCCACTTGTGGCCTTTTCTTTTCCACCTAGAGAAGTTCCTTTAGTGTTTGTTGTAAAGCTGGTTTAGTGGTGCTGAATTCTTTTAGCTTTTGCTTGACTATAAACCTTTTGGTTTCTCTTTCAAATATGATTGAGAGACTTGCTGGGTAGAGTAATCTTTGTTGGAGTTTTTTTCCTTTCATCACTTTATATTGTGCCACTCCTTCTGGCCTTGAGGTTTCTGCTGAAAAGTCTGCCACTAACCTTCTCGGGGTTCCCTTGTATGTTATTTATTTCTTTTCCCAGCTGCTTTCAATATTTTCTCTTTGTCTTTAATTTTGGTCAGTTTGATCAATATGTGTCTTGGGGGTGTTCCTCTTTGGGTTTATTTTATATGGTACTCATTGTGCTTCCTAGATTTGAGTGAGTGATTCCTTCCCCATGTTAAGGAAGTTTTCAGCAGTTATCTCTTCAAATATTTTCTCTGGCCTTTCTCACTTTCTCCTCTTTCTGGCACCCATATAATAAGGATGTTGGTGCATTTACATTTGTCCCAGAGTTATCTTAGATTGTCTTAATTTCTTTTCAGTCTTTTTTCTCCTTTCTGTTCCACTTCAGTGATTTCCTCCAATCTATTGTCCACTTTGATTATTTGTTCTTCTGCTTCCTGTATTCTCCTGTAAGTTCCTTCTAGTGAATTTTTTCTGTGTGTCTTTTAGGGCTGCACCCATGGCATTTGGAAGTTCCCAGGATAGGGGTAGAATAGGAGCTGTAGTTACTGGCCTACAGCACACCCACAACAACACCAGATCTGAGACACTCTGCGATCTACACCATAGTGCATAACGCCAGGTCCTTAACCCACTGAGGAAGGCCAGGGGTCAAACCTATGTCCTCATGGATGCTAGTCAGGTTTGATACTGCTGAGCTACCATGGAAACTCTTCCTTCTAGTGAATTTTTTATTTCAGTTATTGTATTTTGCATCTCTACATGCTTAATCCTTAAATCTTCTATTTCTTTATTCAGTGTTTCTTGTAATTTATCAATCTTCGCTTCCAGTTTATTTCCAAGATCTTGAATCATCTTTATTTATTTTTTACTTTTATTTTTTGTCTTTTTTTTAAGGGCCACACCCACAGCATATGGAGGTTCCCAGGCTAGGGGTCTGAGTGGAGTTGTAGCTGCCAGCCTCTGCCACAGCCATAGCAATGCCAGATCTGAGCCATGTCTGTGACCTACACCACAGCTCACGGCAATCCCAGATCCTTAACCCACTGAGTGAGGCCAGGGATCAAACTCACAACCTCATGGTTCCTAGTTGGATTCAGTTATGCTGCGCCTCGGTGGGAACTCCTTGAATCATCTTTACTATCCATAGTCTAAAGTCTTTTTCATGGAGGTTGGTAATCTCCAGATCAATTAGCTGTTTTTTCTGTTTTTTTTTTTTCTTTTTCTTTTTCCTTTATCTGAGTCATAATTCTCTGCCTTTTCATTTTGTAGAGGTTTTTTGTGTGGTCTCTTTTTTTGCAGACAATATGGTTGTAACCTCTCCTCTCTTGCTTCTGATGTTTGTCTTCCTTGTGGCTGAAGCTGCTAAGGGAGCTTGCTGCAGGCTTCCTGATGGGAGTGACTGATGCCTTCCCACTGGTATGTGGAGCTGATTTTTATCCCTCTGGTGGGTGGGGCTTTGTCTTTGGGTGAGATTTGAGGTGGGTGTGTACCTTGGAGGAGGGGAGTGTCTTTAGGCAGTCTGTTTTCTGATGGGTGGTGCTGTGTTCCCACCTGGTTTGTTGTTTGGCTTGGGGCTTCTAAGCCATGATGGGTAGGGCTATATTTTTCCAAAATGGCCTCTTCTAGAGGAGCTCACACTGGTATTACTCCTGAGACCTTTGCCTCCAATGTCTTTCCCCGACAATGAGCCACCGTTTTCCCAGGAGAGTCTCCAAAAACTGTAGGCAGGTCTGACCTATTCCTATGAAGTCTTACTTTCCAGTCTGTGGGCTGCCCACCTGTGGGTATAGGGTTGCTTACATTGTGTAAGTGCTTCTCCTACCATCTTGATGTAGCCTCCTCTTTGTCTTTTAGAGTAGGATATCTTTTTTGATAGTTCTCAGCCTATTTTGTTGAAGGTTGTTCAGCAGTTGGTTGTAATTTTGTTGTTTTCATGAGAGAAAGTGAGCTATAGTCCTTTCAAAAGCATGAGTTTTTAGATTCCACATATAAGTGATATCATACAATATTTGTCTTTCTCTCTCTGACTTAGCATAAAGTGCTCAAGTTTCATTCATTTTGTGGCAAATGGCAGGATATTGGCCTTTCTCATGTCTGAATAATATTTCATTGTATATATGTAACCACATCTTTTTTTATCCATTCATCCATTAGGCATTTATGTTTCTGTATCTCAGCTATTGTGAATAATGCTTCATAATGGAGTGTGTATAGTGCTTTGAAATCCTATTTTCATGTTTGCTTTGGGTATATTCTCTGAAGTGAAATTGCTGAATCTTATGGTAGATATTTTTTTAATTTTTTGAGGAAACTCCATGCTGTTTTCCATAGTGGCTGGACAAATTTACATCCCACTCAGAATGTTATAAGGGTTCCTTTTTCACTGCATCCTTGCCAGCACCTCTCGTCTTCTTGATGATGCTCATTCTAACGGGTGAATTGGATCTCACTGCGGTTTTGATTTGCTTTTTCCTGATGCTTAGTGATGTTGAGCATGTTTTCTTCTGCCTGTTGGCCATTTTGATGTCCTCTTTGGAAAAATGCCTATTTAGCTCTCTGCCCATCTAGAAACAGGATTTTTTTTTGTTATTGCATTGTATAAAAGTATATTTTGTGGAGTTTTTGATGCTGGTAAAAGCTTTTATTTATGGAATTATTTTAGATTTGATTCATTCTTCCAGTGTTCCAGATATATTTTTGAAGAAATTTCTTTTAAAAATGACATGTCTGGAGTTCCTGTCCTGGTTCAGCTGAAATGAATCTGACTAGTATCCATGAGGATGCAGGTTTGATCCCTGGTCTCACTCAGTGGGTTAAGGATCCAGTGTTGCTGAGAGCTGTGGTGTAGGTTGGTGGCTGTAACTCTGATTCGACCCCTAGCCTGGAAACCTCCATATACTGCAAGTGCAGCCCTAAAAGACCAAAAAAAAAAAAAAAAAAGACATGTCTATGTCTCATTAGAAAATAAATTTAAAAAGGATAGAAAATATCTATACAAATATCTCTAATGGCATTTGTTTGGAAGCAAGCAAGCAGACACTCACCCCACCCCTAGCCTTTTTTTTTTTTTTTTTTTTTTGCCTTTTTAGGGCTGCACGCATGGTATATGGAAGTTCCCAGGCTAGGGGTTGAACTGGAGCTGTAGCTGCTGGCCTACACCAGAGCCATGGCAATGCCAGACTGGAGCTGCATGTCTGACCTATGACCTACACCACAGCTTGTGGCAATGCCGGATCCTTAATGCACTGAGCAAGGCAGGGATGGAACCCACATCCTCATGAATATTAGCCAGGTCCTTAGCCTGCTGAGCCACAATGGGAACTCCAAGAGACCCATTTTTACCTGATCATTATGCATAATGCAATAAATGGAAGACATCTTTGTGAACAAAACAGTGAACTTAAGATTTTATTCCCCTGGATTTTCTGGCACCCATGTGAACACTGATCATTGAAGGGAAATGAAAGCAGAATTGCCAGACCCTTGATTTTTTTTTAATAATTAAAAAAATTGTATATTGGCGTATAGTTGATTTACAATGTTGTGTTAGTTTCAGGTATATAGCAAAGTGACTCGGTTATACATAGATATATTCTTTTATATATTCTTTTCCATTATGGTTCATCACAGGATATTGAATATAGTTCCCTGTGCAATATAGTAGGACCTTGTTGGTTATCTATTTTATATATAGCAGCATGTATATGTTAATCTCAAACTCCTAATTTATCCCTCTAACGTTTCCCCTTTGGTAACTATAAGTTTGTTTTCTAAGTCTGTGAATCTGTTTCTGTTTTGTAAATAAGTTATTTGTATCATTTAAAAATTTAGATTCTGCATAAAAGTGATATATGATACATATCTTTCTCTCTCTGCCTTATTTCGCCTAGTGTGATAATCTCTAGGTTCATCCATGTTGCTGGGAATGGCATTATTTTGTTATTGTTTTAATGACTGAGTAGTATTCCGTTGTATACATATACCACATCTTTATCCATTCCTCTGTCAGTGGACATTTAGGTTGTTTTCCTGTCTTGGCTATTGCAAACAGTGCTACAATGAACATTGGGATGCTTGTATTTTTTCAAATTATGGTTTTCTCTGAATAGATGCCCAGGTGTGGCATTGCTGGATCATGTGGTAGCTCTATTTTCAGTTTTTGGAGGACCTTCCATGCTGTTGTCCGTCGTGGTTGTACTAATTCACATTCCCACCAACAGCGTAAGGGAGGGTTCCCTTTTCTCCACACCCTTACCAGCATTTATTGTTTGTAGATTTTTTGATGGTCATTCTGACTGGTGTGAGGTAATACCTCATTGTAGCTTTGATTTTCATTTCTCTAATCATTAGTGATGTTAAGCATCTTTTCATGTGCTTTTTGGCAACGTGTATGTCTTCTTTGGAGAAATACCTATTTAGATCTTCTGCCCATTTTTTGATTGGCTTGTTTGTTTTTTTGATATTGAGCTGCAGGAGGTGTTTGTCTATCTTGGAGATTAATCCCTTGTTGGTCGCTTTGTTTGCAAATATTTTCTCCCATTCTGTGGGTTGTTTTTTGTTGTGCTTATGGTTTCCTTTGCTGTGCAAAAGCTTTTAAGTTTAATTAGGTCCCATTTGTTTCTTTTTGTTTTTATTTTAATTACTCTAGGAGGTGGATCCAAAAAGATGTTGCTGGAATTCTGTTTTGGTACAGAGGGTTAAATATCCAGCATTGTCACTGCAGTGGCTTGGGACACTGCTGTGGGGCACAGGTTCAATGTGCGTGGGCATAGCCAAAAAAAAAAAAAAAAAAAAAAAAGAGCGATATTGCTGTGATTTATGTCCAAGAATGTTCTGTCTTATTTTCCTCTAAGAGTTTTAAAGTATCTGGCCTTAAATTTGGGTATTTAAACTATTTTGAGTTATTTTTGTCTATGGTATTGGGGAATATTCTAATTTTATTCTTTTACATTTGGCTGTCTAGTGTTTTCAGCAGCACTTACTGAAGAGACTGTCTTTTCTCCACTGTATATTCTTGCCTCCTTTGTCATAGATGAATGACCATAGGTGTGTGGGTTTATCTCTGGGTTTTCTATTCTGTCCATAAAAATATATTTTGGGAGTTCCCATCATGGTGCAGCAGAAACAAACCTGACTAGGAACCATGAGGTCACTGGTTCGATCCCTGGCCCTGCTCAGTGGGTTAAGGATCCGGTGTTGCCTTGAGCTGTGGAGTAAGTTGCAGATGTGGCTTGGATATGGTGTTGCTGTGGCTCTGGCATAGGCCAGCAGCAACAGCTCTGATTAGACCCCTAGCCTGGGAACCTCCATATGCTGTGGGTGTGGCCCTAAAAAGACAAAAAAGACTAAATAAATAAAGCACCCAGGGAGGCAACAAACAAGCAAAATATATGTATATATTTTGAATATTAAAACCCTTTTCCAATATACAGTTTGAAAATTTTTTCTCCCATTCTGCAGGTTGTATTTTTCTTTTTGTTCACTGTGTCTTTTGCTCTGCGTAAGCTTTTGAGTTTGATACAGTCCCATTTGTCGATTTTTGCCTTTGTTGCTTGTGCTTTTGGTATCATGTGCAAAAAATCATTGCCAAAATCATGGTCAAATAACTTCCTCCAGTTTCCTTCTAGGAGTATTTCTTAAACAGGAGGTTTCCTGAAAGTTTCCAGCCTTCTACACCAACTTTCAAGTTGTCAGTGATGGATGAGTAGGGATAAGTGTCCAGTTGTGTGTTGCTAAATGTTTGATAATCAGCTCTTCGGAGCTCTGATTTGTACGTTTGCCAATTTCTGTGGTGTGAATACTCCCACCATGGCCAATTTCAAAAATAAACAGTTTAACAATTGGCTCACAAACTTCCTGAAAATTTAATGGTTGGCTCTCTTGAGCTGGTACATGCTGGTTTAAGCACACAACTGGATACTGTTCTATTTGCCCTCTGAGGACTGGGAAGACAGAAATTTTTATATACAATGTAATAAGCTCTCTAAAGTATAGTGTTACATTCTGAATCTCCCGCAAACCCATGGAACCAGTGAGATTACAGACACAGAAGCACTGATTATCTAGAGAAGTCTTCCTGTGCTTACTGGGAGCACCTGCCCAGCTACAGCAGAGAGAAGTGTGACGGTGGGGCAGGGAGGCTGCCTCTTTCCTCCTCAGGAAGGCAGTGTAGGGGAGAATATAGGAGCATAGGATGGTTTTGGTAGATATCGGTCTCACTGAAAGTTAGATCAAGATACAATGACTTCAGTTCAGATTCACATCCAGAGCCGATCTACTAACACACACACTTTCCTCTTAAAGTGTATTTTATGTACAGGGTTTGGCATGTACTTTAGTGATTAGAATGAAATCCCCCAAGAGGATCTGTAGCCTTCATCACACACTGCCTACTAAAGTGTCAAGGATTCCAAAAGGCACTACAATTTTATAGGATAAAATTCCTAGTATACCTGTAAAGGTATAACCTAACTGTACCATAGAGTGGGTGGAAGACCAGGTGGGGCAAAGAGCTCCTGGAAGCCCTAAGGGTTCAGGAAATGACCTTCCAGTGGGATACGGAAAGCAAGGAAAGGGCAGAAGCTTGAGAGATGACAGCTTTTAAACATACGAATTTCCTTCTTCCTGGGCTTTTTGGGAACTGAGAAAGATGTGTAGTTGTGGAAGCACAGGTGCCCAGAAATCCTGGGAAGCAGCTCCTGCAGCAGGATCCACCTGTGACATGAGACAGTGTCAGCTGAGGGAGCAATTGGTAGACAGCCCTGAGTTCTGTCCATTCATCGAATACCTTGATTGAAGATCTAAATCCTGAATTTTGAAGCAACATACATGTGTATGTCAGAGGCTTTCATGTGAGAGGTAGCCTGAACTCCTCCACATCTCATATTGATCATTGTATTTGCTGACTACTGAAGTCATAATGAAACGGTAATGACTGTTTATCCTTTATTTATGATATAAGATATTTCCAGGAATTCTGGAATAGGAGAATACATTGCTACCCAGAAATAGTCCTTGAAACAAAAATCTAAGTGAATTTATAAAAATCAAGTAAGTTTCAGAGTTTCCGTCGTGGCTCAGAGGTTAAGGAACCTAATATCCATGAGGACGCAGGTTCAACTCAGTGGGCTAGGGATCTGGTGTTGCTGTGGCTGTGGTATAGGCAGGTGGCTACAGCTTCAATTGGACCCCTAGCCTGGGAACCTCCATATGCTGCAGGTGCAGTTCTAAAAAAAAAAAAAAATCAAGTTTCTGTCCAGTACATACAGCAATGCTGCTGGTACCAATGCAGGTAGGGTGTATGTTGTGTGCAGTTTCTTGAGTTGTAGGGGGGCCTATGTGACCCATCAACACTGCTGTCTTTGTCATGTAAGAGGCATTCAGCCAGTGAAAATTTACTGGATAGCAACTACATGCCAGGTACTCAGATTATACAGATTGTGCTGACATAGTCCTTTAGGCTCAGTAAGATGACATTCCACTAGGGGGAGCCAAATATACAAGTAAACACAGTAAGTGTGTGGAAGGTGCTGGGCTAGAATTCTGGGCAGAACTGGACAAATCTGGCCCCAGGATGAGTCAGGAAAAGTCCCTTATAGGGAAGGTGTGCCAAGCAGTGTTTCTGAGGCTCCTTACCTAAAATAAGGCAGCTGCTGAAGTTAGCATGGAAACTGTTAGGCTTCTGCCTGAAGTTAGCTGGAGAGATAGATAGAAGATGAGCCCTTTGGCCTGAGCCTTTTGATTGATGCATATGCTCAAACTCACACCTCAGCAAAAAAAGATCCCCCTGCAAGCTGAACATGGACCCCGCAGAGAACAGCATACACACACCATCAAAGACTGAGCAATATCTGGTTTTTAGAAATTATCTCTTCTTTATTGCCACATTCATATAAAAAGTTTGGTATATGGGGTGGGTAAAAGAAAGCCACAGTGTATAAAAAGAAAACTGTAGGAAGTTAAAAAATATATGGCTTTAGTGTTTGGAAAAGCAGTTGTGGATTGCTTCCTCGGTTTAGTTATCCAGGCGATCGAAATTCTGGGTCTGAAACTCTTGGAAGTCCTCTGGGATGGTGTCTGCAAGGGAGAACAGGCACAGGAGGTTAGGCCCACTCCCGCCCCACGCCCCCCAGCCCGCATCCCTGTGCCTCTTGCGCTGGGAGGCTGCCTGCAGGGGTCGCTGTGGGCCCACCCAGCAAGGCTCCCAGAGACCCAGCAGTCGTTTTCCACCTCAGGCTGCTCTGGGAATTGTTGGCTTAAAGCCCAGGAGCTCTCATTCACAGGCCTAAAGAAAATTAGCAGACAGAGTGGATTTTTGGAGTTTATGATTCTTTTTGAGCTGGAGGAAAATAGAGTGCCTGTCAATTAAACCTGATTGACTCTCTCATTGAACCCCAAATCTTAAGCCAAGCAGTGTAATTCTCTTGGTCTCAATTTCCCCACCTATCAAAGGGGAGAAAGGAGATCCACCTTTTACTTGGATTACACAGCGATGATCAGGTTTCGGTGAATACGGGGCATGAACTTTGGGTTTTGGGGGCGGTGGGTGGGGCTATGCTATAAAATAAGGGGGCGTTATTTTTTTCTAGTAGAAACACTGTGCAGTAACAAGGCTATATGGTACCATTGCAGCGATACTTGAGGTTGGACCAGATGATGTTTTCCTGGGAGAAGCAGAACACGCCAAGCCGGCCTCCACGCATGGTGGTGTCTATGGTGACCCCGGAGTCAGCCACCAACTCGGAGCCCTCATAAAATCGCACCCTGCAGACAACACAGCCAGAGTGAGGCTCCATGAAATGCAAACCAAGGTCAGGGGGAAGTGCCCAACATGAGGTTCAGGGGCCCCACTTCTTATCCACTTGCGTCTCTGCTCTATTTCATACCACACCCTTCACAGACCTGCACTGGGCTCCTGGGGCTGTGCTCCCCCCTTTCCCTACTAGACTGGGACCATGTGCCTATGTCCTCTCCTCTTCTCTCTCCAAAGGCCTAGCGTGATGATAGGCACAGAATCCAACTCCACGGGTAAATGCTGATGAATTAAAGAGAAATCGCAACGGGACCCAGGACCTGGGTTTTGTGACTTCCCTGTCCGGTGAGGTACCCTGCCCCAGACATCATGGTTAAAAAATGCTGCTCTTGGAGTTCCAGTCATGGCTCAGTGGTAACAAACCTGACTCGTGTCCATGAGGCCATGGGTTCGATCCCTGGTCTTGCTCAGTGGGTTAAGGATCTGGTGTGGCCATGAGTTGCATGTAGGTCATAGATGGGGCTCATATCCCACGTTGCTGCAGCTGTGGCCTAGGCCAGCAGCTGTAGCTCTGACTGGACCCTTAGCCTGCGAGCTTCCATATGCTGCAGGTATAGCCCTAAAAAAAGAGTTTAGAAAACCTCACAAAAAACGCTGCTCTTCCCTAGGCTTGACTGGTATCAGTTGGTGGAATCCCGGAGCAGTGATTCTCCTACACCCCCGCAGCAGCGTTTCAGAAGTTTGTGGGGGCATTTTGAGCTGTTGCCATGGTCCTTAGTGACAGAAGCCTGGGATGCTAAGTGGCTACAAGGCCCTGGAGACACTTGATTGTTCAATCAATGTCTGTCCTACTCCAGACCCTTTTGGGGGTCTCCTCCAGGCACTGGGTGAGGTGAAGAGCCTGTTTATAGTCATCTGGGCCTAGAATCTCTTGCTTATATGTGAACACCAAGTATTTTTTTTGCACTAATAGGAACTGATTTTCCAGGGTAAATTGAGAAACTGTTGAGTACAGTTGACCCTGAAACAACACAGGTTTGAACTGTATGGGTCCACTTACATGCAGACTTTTTCCCCATAAATACTACTTTACTACATGATTGGAGGGGGATTGAGTCTGTAGATAGATAAGAACTTGAGCATCTATGGATCTTGGTATCCATGGAAGGTCCTGGAACTTATCTCCCGTGTTGTTCAAAGGTACTTGAACTTGGTTTTGTTTGAAAATTCAGAGCTGTCCACCACTTTAGAAATGCACACATCACCCCTGGCAACGCCACTGTTGTGTCCTCAACACAACATCTATACAGGACTTCACCTCCTTGGTGATTCTAGGTACAGGTGCAAATGTCCATCTCATTTTGTGTTTTGGTATGGTTGGGTCAAAGCATTGAAAGGATTTTGTTATAAATTTTTATTTCAGTAGTAGGGATCAGGTTTTCCACAATTATATGGGCAGGGAGCTTATATTTTCTGTGATTTCATTTTGGGACAGAAGAAGGGGCCTTTCAGTGTATTTGTTGTAAAAGAGGGGCCTTAAACTTAATAGGGCTGAGAAAATGATTATTTTACTACAAGACAAGCAGATCACATTTGAGGTAATTTCTCCAAGAAGAACAAAATATGAATTAGCCCTCATGATCTCCATTTTTCCACTAGGCTGCTTTCCTGCCCAGGTCGGGAAAACATGATCAGCCTCCCTTCCTAAAAGCACTACATGAGCTGGCGTGGGTGTTGATCTGCAAGTCTGAGGCATGAAAAAGAAAGAAAACCAACTAAATTCCAAAGATGGATTCGTAAGGCATCCTAGCTTCTGAGAACAGTTGTTTTTTATGCTTATTTTTGGTCTTGTTCTAGGGCCGCACCTGTGGCATATGGAGGTTACCAGGCTAGGGGTCTAATCGGAGCTGTTGCTGCTGGTCTACACCACAGCCACAGCCAAGCCGGGTTTGCGACCTACACCGCAGCTCCTGGCAACGCCAGATCTTTTAACGCACCGAGCGAGGCTAGGGATCAAACCTGCAACCTCATGTTCCTAGTCGGATTCGTTAACCACTGAGGGAACTCCTGAGAGTAGCTGTTTTTTAAACAGTCCTACAAGGAAGTGAGACAGATGACACTGGCTCCCATGAGGACTGGTTCAGACCAGACACTGGGTCAGGCACGAAGGAGAATGAGATAAAAAAGACACGGGTGCTGCCCTGGTGGACTTATCAGACCACAGGGGGCTCATGCAGCATGAAATGTTCTCAGGTAAGTGATGATACAGGTGCCCCCAAGGGACCTCGTGGGAGTGTGGCTGGGGTCGGCGTGGCAGAGGGGAATCATGGATCCAGTGCCCGAGGCCTCCCCCCACAGAAGGTCCTTCCACCCCCAGTTTGGCCCTAATGTCCAGGCAGTCAGGGCTGGGGTGTCTGATGGGTGAATCAGAAATCACAACACGACCCAGCGGCTTTGTGATGCCAGCTGTCGGGTGAGTTCCCCGGACCAGACATCAAAGTTAAATATCACTGCCCTTCCCCAGGTCTGACTGGAATCAGTTGGTGGACTCCCAGAGCAGTGATCCTCCTTGGGAGGGCCCGCACCCCCGCAGCAGTGTTTTAGAAATTTGTGGGGGCATTCTGGGCTGTCACTGGGATACTTAGAGTTCTCCCACCTCTCTTCTGGGAGCCTGATGTCTGGGCACGCCCTCCAGGACCATCTGCTCAGGGAAGCGAAGGCTCCTCGATGCAGAAGGAGGGTGCGCTCTGCTCCCGGTGCCCAGAAGGACGGGGTACCCCCACCTACCTGATGTAGCCCACCTGGGGCCGGTGCTGCAGGAACCAGCGATAGGACACCTTGTCCTTCCAGCCCACGTTCCTGGAGTCCTTCCACAGCAGCCTGACCTGGTCACTGGTGTCCCCCGTGTGCCACAGGGAGTTGCGGAGATGCTCCCCTGGTCCTGTCTTAGACTTAACTGCCTGGACAATGACATGTGCGAGGTCTTAGAACAACACACAGACCACCCTTCCCACATCCCTAGGGTGGGGAGTAGGTGGGAATTCATGGGGTTAGGGTCCGGTGGCTTTGGATCTGGGCACGAAGCAAAAACCCTGAAATGCCATTTCTACTGCAGTGACCCTCAACCTTCTGGTGATCAGCTGTGGATGCATTCCACTGGCCCAGTCCATGTTCTTCCTGCTGTAGAGCCATTGCTCCCCCATGTGGCAGTGAGGACTCTGACATCTGCCTTTCCATGTGCCAGGGGTGATGGAGGCAGCCTTCCCACACGAAGCTGGCCACATCAAGGAAACACACGAGCCCGTTTCCTGAATGGGTACCCCCCAAATCTTCCCCACCTCTTGGGCCTTACTGGGCTGACATTCTCACCCTCAGCCCCCCAGCCTGGAGCACGTCGCTCGCACACGGGAGTGGAGGCAAAGTCCCGGGTGGGCTCCAGTGTTCCCTGTCTTGAACGCGAGTGCAAATGTATCCATTTCTCAAAGAAATGCCATTCGGGGTAAGACAGAATTGAAAAGGAGGGTGAAGTGCCCCTGAAAAAAGGGCGATTCACCTTGAGCTGGATGCCGGGTTCTGCAACGGCTCGGAATGGGGTGGCCTGCCAGTATGTCTGCTCTGTCTGCTTCCACATGACCACGTAGAAGCTGGAGCTGTCTTGGTAACCGAAGATAAAGCCGGCATAGTCATCGTCCGTTTGGGTGTTGACGTGGAAGGTCCCTTCGAAGTCAACCCCATTAAAAGCCGTGTAGCCTGTAGAGATCAGAAGATGATGAGAAAAAAAACACAAGCCACCGGAGCAGCGGGAAAGCATGCATCTGACACAAGTGCTGACGGAGCTCCAAGACTTACCCACGGCCAGGCCGGGATCGCTGTTCATGGTCTGCACGATCTCCATGCCCTGCAGAGAGAGTCGAGGGAGTTAGGAGCAACCTCAGAGGGGATGGAATAAGCTCAAGGGAGCCCAGAATCTCGAGGAATCACTGGTCAGTGATGCCTGATCTCCAGCTGAAGATTTCATCATCCGAGGAATCTGTTCTACCCATGTAGGTGCTCAGAGAAAACACACAGCTGCAGAAAACCAAACAAAACAGGAGTGCCTGCTGTGGTGCATCGTGTTAAGGATCCGGTGTTGTCTCTGCAGTGGCATGGGTTGGCCCAGCACAGCGGGTTAAGGATCTACCATTGCTGTAGCTGTGGTGGAGGTCCCAGCTGCAGCTTGGATTTAATCCCTAGCCCAGGAACTGCCATATGCCATGGGTGTGGCCATAAAAGAAAAAAAACAAAAACAAAAAAACAGAAAATGTCCAAACTTGAATAGAAATAGTTGTGCTAAAACTGTCACTTAAGCTGATTCAATAAACCCTTTGAGAACTGCTTCTAATGAATGTGACCTGCTGGGTGACACTGGGACATCTTCTAGGCCTCCCTGTGCCTGCCTTCTTTTGTGAAACAAGGACGAGGGCACATGGGAGGCAGTCTACTGCAGAGATGAGGAGCAGGGCTCTAGGGTCAGGCTGCCCAGGTCCTAAACCCAACAATCTTAGCTGCTACGTGCAGCAAAGGGCTACCCTGAGGGATCATTCAAGTCTTCGAAGACTTGACCTCATCATGTGTACAATGAGGCTCATGAAAATGCCCTGTCACAGGGCTGTTGTAAGGAATAAATGTGACATGGAACAGTGTCTGGCTCAAGTCAGCACCCTGGAAATGTCCCGTACTGTTCTCAGAAGGACCTGTGCTGAGCCATTGCCGATCCCATGACACGCACCTGGTTCAGGACCACCCAATTGGGATCGATCTGGGCGTCCCCTTCAGGGTCCAGGACCACAGTCTGGTAGGCCCTGAAGTCGGTCAGGGTGACCTCGGCATTCTCCGGGCAGACGTCGATACGGTCAATGACCTGGTCCTGGTCAAAGTCGGTCTCGCAGATGTCTCCCACACCGTCGCCTGGGGCGGGAGGGGAGGAAGAGGGGAGCTGGATAACGCCTACAAACCCCGCGACACCCTCTCCATGACAGGGAGAGGCTGAACAAGGAGCAGACAAAGCCCAACCCCAGCTCCGGGCCTCAGTTTGCAACCCGCATGGAAAGAGTATCTTAGGATCAGCCTCACCCTGGAGCCCAGCTGTTCAAAGCTGAACTGACAAGAAGCCCTGGGTGTCCTCTAGGACAGAGGTTTCACCAACTGGTGGCTCTTAAGCCTGACCTCACCTAAGCAAATGTCTACAGTACTTTCTGGTCTGTGATGCTAAAAAGCAGGGAAATTATTGTTGCCAAAATCTCTCCATGAGTAATTTACAGTGATCCTTAGGATGGATCTAGTCCGCAGTATGTTCCGTCCAGCTTGACAGGATGATATTAAAATTTGTATTTGCTTAAAACTACAATGAGATGTCACCTCACACCAGAATGGCCATCATCAAAAGGTCTACAAACAACACTGGAGAGGGTGTGGAGAAAAGAGAACCCTCCTTCACTGTTGGTGGGAATGTAAGTTGATGCAGCCACTACGGAGAACAGTATGGAGGTTTCTTAAAAAAACTGGGAATACCCGTTGCGGCACAGTGGAAATGAATCTGACCAGTATCCATGAAGATGCAGGTTCTATCCCTGGCCTTGCTCCATGGGTTAAAAGATTGGCATTGTTGTGAGCTATGGGGTAGGTTGAAGACATGGCTCAGATCCCGCAGCTGGCAGCTCTAGCTCCTACTGGACCCCTAGCCTGGGAACTTCCATATGCTGCAGGCACAGCCCTAAAAAGCCAAAAAAAACCAAACAAACAAACAAACAAAAAAAACCTCCAAATCCCCCCAAAACAATAACGAAAAACAAGCTAACAAACCCCAAAACGAAAAAACTAAATACAGAACCAACATATGATCCAGCAATCCCACCCCTGGGTATTCCCAGAAGAAAAGCATAATTTGAAAAGATACATGCAGTGTTTACACTATATACAATAGCCAAGACATGGAAAGCAACCTAAATGTCCAGCAAGAGAGGACTGGATAAAGAATATGTGGCACATATGTATAATGGAATATTAGCCATAGAAAGGATGAAACAATGCCATTTGCAGCAACATGGATGGACCTAGAGATTATCATACTGAGTGAAGTCAGAGAAAGATCCATCATATGAGATCACAAATATGTGGAATCTAATAAAAGTGAAACAAAAAAGAACTTATTCCATAAAACAGAAACAGACTCAAAGATTTTGAAACCACATGTATGGTTACCAAAGAGGAAATGTTGGAAGGGGGGACTGCCTATACACACCACTCACTGTATACAAAATCAGTAAGTAATAAGGACCTGCTGTAGAGCCCAGGGACATCTACTCAGCACTGTGAAATAACCCACAAGGGGAAAGAATTGGAAAAGGAATGGCTATATGTGTAACTGAGTCACCTTGCTATACACCTGATACTGTACAACACTGTTGTCGACTAGACTCCAATAAAATCTATTTTAGGAGTTCCCATTGTGGCGCAGTGGAAATGAATCCGACTAGGAACCGTAAGGTCTTGGGTTCGATCCCCAGCCTTGTTCAGTGGGCTAAGGATCCCGCGTTGCCATGAGCTTTGGTGTAGGGTGCAGACGCAGCTCGGATCTGGCGTTGCTCTGACTGTGGTGTTGACTGGCAGCTGTAGCTCTGACTGGACCCCTAGCCTGGGAACCTCCATATAATGTGGGTGCGGCCCTGAAAAGCTAAAAATAAAAATAAATTTTTTTATTGAAAAAAATTGCATTTGCACAGCTGGGGACAAGCATGCCCTCACCACCATCCTCACTGCTCTGCTGTCTCACTTCTGGCTTTGTGCATATTTTTCCTTAGCAGCTTGGCCCCTGCAGCCATCAGGGTTTATGAACCCCCGACTACCTGCTGTCCCCGACACTGGGGCTGCCGTACTTCCTCTCCGCCCTGCTCCTTCCCTGTGACTCCTAGTGAAAGGCGCGAGAAAGATGGCAGAGCGGCTCTCCAAGCCCTGAGTGGGCGCCCGGGCTGCTTTCCCGCCCCATGTGGCCTCATCCTGGGGCTGCACAGATGCAGCTCCTCTCTGAGAGCTGGAAACCGGTGTCTACGGGACGCCTCCTGTCCACACAAGCAGAGGCTGCTCAAAGAAGCTGGGAGAGGGGCCACTACGTGCCTGGCTGAAGGGAGCCCTGGGCTGAGCCCACTTACTGTTGCTGTCCTCCTGGCCTGGGTTGGGGACCAGCCGGCAATTGTCCGGTCCAGGGGGCACCAGGTCTGGGATGCCGTCATTGTCATCGTCGTCATCACACTCGTCGCCAATTCCATCCTTGTCAGTGTCCAGCTGGGCACTGTTAATGACAGTGGGGCAGTTGTCCGTGCTGTCCTGGTGCCCGTCTCCGTCACTGTGGGAGAAAGGAGAGGTGGTTGGCGTCACCGATCGGCAGAGGGCACAACAAGAGGGAGAGCTGGGGTTTGGGGTCGTAACCCCTTGGTCTTTTATCAAACCCACAGGTCCCTGGATGAGGCCACCAGATGGGGCTCAGAGACCATTTCCCACATCTTCAACCTGTTGGAACAAGTAGGTCATTTCTTGCTCAAGGTGATAACGGTCGATGTCTGTGATGTTGTGACCAGGTCCTCCTAACCATCCTGGTGTGATGGTGACCCCCGACTGAGAGAACGTGGGAGGGGAACACAGGGACAGCGGAGCCATCTGCTTGCCCTGAGTCCTGGCGTAGCCACACACTGGTATGTGGCCCCAGATGTGACACCTGACCCCCCTACAGCTCTGCGTCCTCATCTATACAATGGGAATAAGAACAGCCTACCTCGGGCATTCTCGTTGTGGCTCAGCGGATTACAAACCCAACTAGTACACATGAGGTTGTGGGTTCGATCCCTGGCCTTGCTCAGTGGGTTAAGGACCTGGCATTGCCGTGAGCTGTGGTGTAGGATGCCACTGTGGCTCGGATCCTGCACTGCTGTGCCAGGCTACAGCTCCGATTTATCCCCTAGCCTGGGAACTTCCACATTCTGTAGGTGCAGCCCTAAGAAAAAAGCAAAAAAAAAAAAAAGGAAGAGCCTACTTACAGTGGTGTTATGAAGATGAAATGATTAGAATTTTGCATGTTGCATTTAAACATATTAAGTATTTTTAAATATTCCTAGGGGTCGGCCCTTGGGAAGCCTGATGGCGTTTCCTTGCCGATACTCTTCGCTGTGTCTGGTGAGTAGATGAGAAGGATCAGAGGTAAAGGTGCAGGGAGAAGGGCAAGGAGAGCAGGGCCGCCCTTCCCGAAAACCAAGCACCCAGGCTGGGCTCGGTCCTGGTCTAATGCACCTCTTAGAAGCCTCATTCACTACCCCTGACATTTCTTCTTTCCCGGCCGAGGCCATCTGAGGATGAGGCTGCCCTGTCCCCGGGCTTCCCCAAGTGGACGGAGGCCTCCCATGGTCACTATGGATTAGAGCGAATACTCCCTTGACCACCTCCACCCATGGCCCATCCTGGGCCAGAAACTGACCCCACACCGTCCATGCTGGGATGAGGAAGAGGGGCCAGGGCCAGTCCCTGCCCTTCAGGCCACAGCACTTCCCGGATGGGTCCCAGAGGAGGAGAGGTCAACCCGGACAAGCCAAAGATGATGGGGCTCCAAGAGTGGAATTCCTAGGCATGTGGAGAGCTGCTTTCCAAATCACAAGACGGAGCTATTTCCATTAGCAGCCATTCCATACAGCCCTGAACATTTTGATGCAAAACCAAGCAGTTTCTGTCCTCAAGTTTATGGGAATGAAAATGAAGCGGAACGAGTCACTTATTTTAGGCAAACAGCTAGAGGCTGGTGGGACGGGATATTTTAGAAATCACTTAGATGGCAAGCAGAGTGCAGGACGACCTGCAGCAGGGGACATTCTGATGTGCATCACTGAGGGAAGTTGTCAGGGTACCAGACCCACCTTCCACTCAAAAGTACAGACATCCTAGGTCAGACTGTCACCGTCTTGCCTCTCCTCTTGCTGTGACAATAATAATACCACAGCTACCATTTTCTGCAGGTCACCTGAGGGCCAGCACCATGCCTGGAGCTTTGCCTGTGTTATCTTTTATTTTCACCATCACTTGCCAGATGCATTAATCCTCTACTTTGCAGAGGAAGAAATTGAGACGCAGAGACTGAGAAGTATGTTTAAGGTCACTGGCATGTACTCTGCGGCAAGGATGCGGAACACAAGGACAGAGATGGGACTTTATAGGAGCCATCCTTGAGCAAAGCTGGGCTTGAGAGCTGCTGACGGTAGGGCAGCCTCTAAGAAGGGGCTGGGAAGGGAGGCTACGTTTCTTCCTGCTTTGCCTTGTAGACATTTGCCTTTCCCCCTCTCATCCCTGCCCTGCTGCCCTGTGATTATTTATGGAGATGAAAGGGTTTGACGTCTTGGACTACAGGTGCCTCGACGGCAGTGATGTTCATTTTGATGTTCCTCTGGCATCTGATCCAGCCCCATGTCATAACGTAGGGACTCCATCCCTGTGGGGCTAGATGCATTGACAATGTTCATCTGCATAGAACTGTTTCTCCCAAATAAAGAAAACCAAGTGAAAAAATCCCAAGGATTGGAATGAATTAACAGTGATCCCTCAGCAAACTCACAGCTTTCTATTTGGGGATGATGGTGAGGCTTTCCTGAGCTGAAAGAATTGAAGAGCAAATGAGCTCCTATCTATGGAGTGCTACCTATGTAACAGCAACTGTGATATGTACTTTCCATCACTTAACTCAAGCTGGACAGTAGTCCCAGGAGTTACGCTCCACTGTCACCCCTCTTCTACAGATGAGAAAAAACTGAGACAAAGAGATTAGGTAACTTGCCTGAGATTAAGGGATGTGTACGTGGCGGAGCTGGGATTTCTATGAGCTGTGTCACTCCAGAGCCCCTCTCTAAAGCATGACGCTATGCTGCCTCTCCTATAACAGATGCTCAGTTGTGTGAGCACTGAGTGGCCCTTCCTGATTCTGTCACTGCCCCCATACAGACCTTCCAGTGGAGGTGCAGTGACCCTGACCAGAGGCAGGGCTATTGTCCCTCTAGTGGCTCCATCTACCCAGAGAGATCCCAAAGCGTGGCAGCAGCAGAAAGCTCTGAGAGAGGAAATTTTGTCTGGATTTTTCCTCTGGCCCTATGCAGCTGGGAGACGTGCCATACCTGTCCTGATTGGTGTCACAGGAGTCCCCAACCAGATCATTATCCACGTCAGACTGCAGAGAGAACAGAACGTGTTATTTCTCCCTGGGCCTGCATGCACAGAGTGTTCCAGAGAAGGCAGACCTTGGCCCATCATCCCTGGAGCTCAGGAATTATTTCTCTGGAACTGGGGTGGTGCAAACTGCAAAAGGACAACACCATATTGGTGTAGGCACAATGCTGAATTTTCAAAAAAGCCTTCCAAAATATCAAGCTCTGAGGACGGGCTGCCCACACACCAGATGAGCCGACTGGAGCAGGGCGCCGGGGCAGCACGGCGAGCGGAGACGTGGCTCGCGGACCTGGGTCGGAAGGGAGCCAGCCACACGCCCGGAGACACGGCACACGGATCTTGCTTTGTTTTGTGGACTGAGCCAGCCGGGCAGGGAGTCAGAGGGCAACTGTGACGCCCCTCTCCCAAGGCTTTAAAAATATGTGACACATGGTACCCAGTTCTCCAGACAGGAAGGAGGAGAGCGCAGGCAGACAGCTCATCACTGATTGAACCTAATTGGAAATGTCCATCCAGAGGCTGCTGCAGAGGTTTGGGGATGAAAGGAACACGAGGTGCCCAAAGCTTAATTTCCATGTTACAGTTTTCTTTAAGCAGAAGAGAACGTGTGTGGGGCATCATTAAACTCCTATCACTAATGTCACGGGGACCATACCACCTTTGGGATTAGTCTGGACGCCTCAGCTCTCCCCTAACACTTTCCCCATCACCTCCACGCCTAAGTATACGACTCCACTGCTTCTGCCATTAGGAATAAGGCAACAGCAAAGAGCTGGGCAAGAGGGCTCTGCTGTGTTCTTCCAGACACTAGCCTTTTTTTTTTTTTTTTTTTGCCTTTATCTAGGGCTGCTCCTGTGGCATATGGAGGCTCCCAGGCTAGGGGTCCAATCGGAGCTGTAGCCGCCAGCCTACGCCAGAGCCACAGCAACGCAGGATCCGAGCCGCATCTGCGACCTACACCACAGCTCATGGCAACGCCAGATCCTTAACCCACTGAGCGAGGCCAGGGATCGAACCCGCAACCTCATGGTTCCTAGTCAGATTTGTTAACCACTGTGCCATGACGGGAGCTCCTTCCAGACACTAGTCTTAACGAGTCTCTGCCTAGGGGAGTTCAGCCTAGAGCCTGGATTCCCCTGGTCCCTACTCACCTGGTTAGGGTTGCTGACATCAGGACAACTGTCACAGGCATCCCCCACACCATCACCATCCCGGTCTTGCTGGTTACGATTGGCAACTTTGGGGCAGTTGTCCAGGATGTTTTTTATTCCTACGAGAAAAGAATGCCTCCCTGAGTCAAGCAAACACCACAGAAAGGCCCGGAACCTAGACTGCCAGGCACGGTAGAGATGAGGTCTGCACCCAGGCAGGCAGGGAGGGACATCTGCCTAGGGCCAACCTCAAAGAACCAATACCTTCTGCAGCAATTATCTGGAGGGGCCATCAATGGATGGGTTCTGGGAGACTCAGAAATGAACAGCGACCTGAGGCATGTAGCCACAGAACTAGAATTGGTCCAAGATCTCAAAGGGGGTATTACTGCAACCAGATGGGAGTGACATGAGGGCTGGATGGGCCGGCCTTGGAAAGGGAGGACCTCGTGGGTGTGTGAGCTATGACTGGGCCTGGGATTTGGGAATCAGCAGTGGTGCACTGGGGCCAAGCCCAGCAGGCCCCTCTCTTGCCGGCTTCCTGCTCGGTCGTGTCATCTTGTCTCGGGAGCTTGAAATCAGCGATGGTAGGAGTGGAAAGTGGCTTTACATCATGGAAAGTGGCACATGCCACAACTGGGAGCTTTTTTTGGTTTTGTTGAGCTGGTTTACCATCAGGGGTAGTGTTTTAAAGCGGTATGGATATTCTGGAGGGGTGTGTGTGTGTTGATTGGTGGAGAGGGGATAGTGTTTTTTTTTTTTTTTTTTTTTTTTTTTGCTTTTTTGGGTCACACTCATAGTATGTGGAGGTTCCCAGGCTAGGGGTTGAATCGGAGCTACAGCTGACGACCTATACCAGAGCCACAGCAACGCGGGATCTGAGCCAGGTCTGCGACCTACACCACAGCTCACAGCAACGCTGGATCCTTAACCCACTGAGCGAGGCCAGGGATCGAACCCAAAACCTCATGGTTCCTAGCTGGATTCTTTTCCACTGCGCCACGACCAGAACCCTGGGTGAGTATATTTCCAAAAGGATTTTCCTTCAAGGCCCCGTGATGCGGTATGTTTTGCAGAAGCTACTGGATCCAGCCTACACCTTGGTGATGGTCGTCTACATACTGTGGAAGCTGTACAGGAATAAACACCCTTCCTCGAGTCCTGGGAGGCTCCGGAGCTGTGCTCCAGGGGTCCCATTCACAAAGACTTCCATATGAGGCCCCCTCCGTGGGCCATGGGGCTGGGCGATGCAGCCTCCCTGACAGCTCTTTCCAGAATGGGGTGGCAGCGCGAGGGGAGGGCTATCCAGTCTCCGGGAAATGCTTGATTCTCTTTGGGAGGAGACTGACCTGGGGCTGTAGCCTGAGACCCTGCCCAGGGCCTCTCACTCCCTCGGTCCTCCATTTCCAGGACTCGGAGACATGAGAAGGGGGGTGGGGAGGAGGGGAAGGTACAGCCTTGGAAGACAGATGTCCTACAGAGGTACGGCCCTGACAAGACACTGCTTGAAGGGGTTCCTACAAAGTTGCTGGCAGTGAGGCTGAGTTCTCGAAATACCAGGGTTATTCAAGAGGAAAGGGGGCTGGGAGTTCCCGTTGTGGCTCAGTGGTTAACAAATCTGACTAGGAACCATGAGGTTGTGGGTTCGATCCCCGGCCTTGCTTAGTGGGCTAAGGATCTGGTGTTGCCGTGAGCTGTGGTGTAGGTCGCAGACACGGCTTGGATCCCACGTTGCTGTGGCTGTGGCGTAGGCTGCCAACTACAGCTCCAATTTGACCCCTAGCCTGGGAACTTCCATATGCCGCAGGAGAGGCCAAAGAAATAGCAAAAAAAAAAAAAAAAAAAAAAAAAAGAGGGGAGGGGGCCATAGAGTTTCCTCGGTCCCCCTCCCTCAGGTGCAGGGCCACATGGAACCACCCAGTGAAGGAGGGCCCTGAGAGTCAGAAATTCTATCCCACTCCTAAGAGAGAACAAGGGAGAAAGGACAGATGGATCCCACGTAAAAGACAACTAAGACAAACCCACCATCTCCATCCATGTCATCGTCGCAGGCATCTCCTTTTCCATCCCCATCAGTGTCTCTCTGGTCATTATTTAGGACATTCCGGCAGTTATCACAGGCATCTCCATAGATATCTTTGTCACTGTTCCTCTGATCCATGTTGTGGGTCAGGACACAGTTATCCTAAAGAATCAGAAGACAGACATTTGCTGATTTTTTTTTTTTTTTTTTTGGTCTTTTTAAGGCCATAACTGCAGCATATGGAGGTTCCCAGGCTAGGGGCCAAACTGGAGCTGTAGCAACTGGCCTATACCACAGCCACAGCCACGCCAGACCCGGGCCATGTCTGTGACCTACACCACGGCTCACAAACTCCCTGATCAAGGACAGGGACTGAACCAGCGTCCTCGTGGATGCTAGTGAGGTTCCCTTCTGCTGAGCCATGACCGGAACGCCAGTATTTGCTGACTTTTACTGAATCCCTGCGGTGTGCCTGGTCCTACTGTGGATGCCAACCGACCTCCACCCCCAACCTCATGAGATGCCAGAACTCAGGAGGCCCAGGGCTGTCAGTTTTATACTTTAAATATTTGAGAATCTTAGAATAAAAAGTGGCAGTGCTATGGGAACACAGGCATGGAAACCAACACTGGGGATGACTAAGAGAAATAGTGGACTTTATGGGCTTTCTTCCAGCATCCTTGGTTTGAGGCAATTCAGAGGCCCTCCCAGCAAAGCAGGAACCTACCTGCTCATTCAGGATCCCATCTCCATCAGCATCCTCGTCACAAGCATCTCCGATGCCATCTCTGTCTGCATCTTCTTGGCCAGAATTTGGCACGTACTTGCAGTTGTCCTAAGTTGGAGAAACATAGCTCAGAGAGAGAACTTTTGCCTTTTTTTTTTTCATTGAGTTATTGAGGTATAACAAATAAAATTGTAAGACATTTAAAGTGCATAATGTAATGACTTGATAGACATATATATTGTAAAGGGCTTCTCCCATCATGTTAATTAACATATGCATCACCTCACATATTTATCCCCCTCCCATTTTTTTTATGGCCACACCCATGGCATATGGAAGTTCCTGGGCCAGGGATGGGATCTGAACTGCAGCCGCAGTGCCAGATCCTGTGACCCACTGCACCACAGTGGGAACGTCCTCCCTCCTTTTTTTTTTTTTTTTTTGTCACGCCCACAGCATGCAGAAGTTCCTGGGCTGGGGACTGAACCCATGCCAGAACACTGACCTGAGCCACAGTGGTAACAACTCGGATCCTTAACCTGCTGCGCCACACGGGAACTCTACCCCCTTCTTTTTTGCTGAGAACACTGATGTTCTACTCTTTTAGCAAATTTCAATTATACCACAGTGTTAACTAAACTATAGTCACCATATATAGTCACCACATTAGCTCCTTAGATCTTATCTCAGAAGTGAAATTCTGTTCCCTTCCACCAACTTGTCTCCATTTCCCCCACCCCCATCTTCCACCTCTCAAGTCAAAAACTATTTCTGACCTCAAATCTGATTGGGCCTGCCCTGCTTTCTTTTTTCTTTTTCTCTTTTTGGGCTGCCTTGCAGCATATGGAATTCCCCAGCCATGGACTGGATCTGAGCAACAGCTGTAACCGAGGCCGCAGCTACGGCAACACCCGGTCCTTGAACCCCCTGTGCCAGGTGGGGAATCGAACCTGTGTCCTGGCACTGCCACGACACTGATAATCCTGTTACACCACAGCAGGAACGCCCCTGCTTTACTGCTGGCTGCTCTGGTACATTTGAGATGCAGCTACTTAGAAAACACAATTTTAAATGAAACCCCCAGAACCACTCCCTCATATAAGATGTGGCTTTGGAAAGCCAGACTCTGTGTGTGTGTGTTTTCCCATCTGCCCTCCTTACTTTTTTGCAGTTTCTGGCAGAGCACGGCAGTTCTTCGTCTGGGTAACTGTCGATGTCCACGTCTTTTCCACAGATGTAGCCATCACCAGCCCAGCCGACCCCACACTGTGAAGGGAAAGCCCATCAGAAAGCCTGGGAGCTGAGCCTGGTGGGAGGCTCGGTGGCCGACAAGAGCCTCATCCACAGAGGGAGGGCCCAGAGCCAGAAAGCTTTGTGGGGTAGGATTTTAAAGCTATTACTTTGAGCTTGGAATAGTCTAATGGTTCAAAATTCAAAAGGCACAAAGAGAGGTAGAGTGAAAACTTCTCTCTCCTGCTCCTTGGCTCAGGAACCGAGGCAATCCTCATGAATACTTTCAGAGGCAGGCCAGGCAGAGACCAGCAAACACACATTCTTTTGCTCCTTTTGTCCTTTAGCACAACTGGTAGCGCAGATATCTACACTGCTCTGCACCTTGATTTTTATTTAATATTATTATTTTCCTTTTAGGGCTGCACCTGTGGCATATGGCGATTTCTAGGCTAGGGGTTGAATTGGAGCTGCAGCTGCCGGCCTACGCCAGAGCCACAGCAATGCTGGATCCAAGCCGAGTCTGTAACCTACACCACAGCTCATGTCAACGCCGGACTGTTAACCTACTGAGGGAGGCCAGTGATCGAACCCACATCCTCATGGATACCGGCTGGGTTCTTAACCTGCTGGGCCACAACGAGAACTCCCCACACCTTGATTTTTTAAAGAAATCAACATTGTATCTTGCAGCTCTTTCTGAATCACTGCATATAGTCTGTGTCATTCTTTTTAATGGGCACAGATGTATCATTATCATACCTAAGGTGGAATGAATGCATGTGCCTCAATTAATTCAACCAGGCCCCCACTGGTGAGTGTCAAGTTGTTAAAACCTTTTTCTATCTCTAACAATGCTGCCACAAATAATTCTAGTACATTGCACATGGGCTGGTTTCTTAGTGAGAAATTCCTAGTTCAAAGGGTATTTGTGTTGGCAATTCTCACTTACTGGCAAAATGTTCTCCATATGATAATCTGATTTCTTCTCCCAGTGGAAATGAATGCACACATGGGTAGAGTGGCTGCTGTGGTCCTTTCCCTATCATTCTGGAGCCAGAGTCATATTTCTGAATCGAATGGTCTTCTAGATCAATTTCTACCACAAGAGGAACCTTCCACGGTGTTTTACCTCTATTCTTTTCTTTGAACAGAAGTGCTTTCCCACAGGGGCACTGCTGGGTCTGTGTGTTTTCTACTTCCCTGGAAAGGTCTACCCGAGTTCCATGGCCACCATCAGCCGCTGAGAGCAAGCCTTCACAGTCAGCACAATAGGCATTCATGTAACACTTATTCCACACCACTCTATTGCCATTTTCTCTAATACTTACAACGATGCCGCAAGGTCATCATGATCCGTTTTTCCAAAAGAGTCAGCTCAGCTCAGAGTGGCTAAGTCCCTTGCTCAAGGTCTCAGAGCTAGGACTCGAACGCAAGATGGCCCAGTTCAGTGTCTTGGGCCACTTACAGTTAGTTAACATGCCCTGCGAGTTCTCCCTCTGATATTCCATATCCTAGTTGGCCTAACTAAAGGATGAATGATAAACCCCAGGCAAAGGAAATCCTTCCATAAGTGGTCTCCTGGCCTGGGACCTGGGAGCTCAGCCCAGGAGCAGGATGGTGGCTCACAGGAGAACAGGCAGAACAGCAGGAGAACACAGGAGAAGGGGGCCTGGAAAATGACAGGGAATCAGCAAGGCAGCGGGGGAGGAGGGGGTGGTACGAGTGTCGAGAAGAGAGTCAAGGCCAAGGGAAAAGAAACCTGATACAAGTAAATCTTAGATTTCCTGCCCTCATTAATCAAAATAAGGTGATTGAAGACCAGTGGCTTTCTCGGCGGCAGCCTGTCTGTTCTCATTCCTCTTCGGCAACCAGAGATTTAGGAGGCAGGATTCCAAAGAGACCCCTCCCATAACTACCCTTATTTCCATTCAGTTGCTCCTGCAGGGCCTTTAGGAGGCTTGGAAAGCTCAGCCATGGGGTCTGGCCCTTGACTCATTTTTAAGGAAGAAAAAATTTTTCCTCTAGGAACAAATGCATTTTTAATGAGCCATTTTCTGGCAGATTATTTTGGTAGTCGCACCAAGTGTATTAATCCTTTACCATCTGTCGTTGTGCCTTATTACAAATTCAAAAACATATTAAGAGCCCCATCACCCACCATCCCAGGGGAGTCATTAATTTGTGCACCGAAAATGAGGATTTAAACACAGATCTACACTTGCCTCTCAATGGGAATAACCATGCCCCATCGATAGGAGTAAGAAAAATTGTTGATTTTTCCTCCCCCTTTGACCCAGCTTGTTCTTCATCAGTTCTTGTTACAGACAGACAATCTGCATTGCTGGACAGCGCTAACGTCATTACAGCTATTTCTTTAACTGAGCTGTGATTCGTCTCATTTTTTCCTATTTGAAAGAGACAGTCTCATTGTAGAAAATTTTACGCACATAGAGAAATCTGAGTTTGAAGTATAAAGGAGAGAGAAAAAGTCTCCCAGAACCCAACCTGCCACTCAGGGTGATGGCCAGGAACCCAGTGAATCCCAGACTCTGAAGGGCCTGGCTCCCTGGGGAGGAAGCAGGAGGCGAGCAGCTGTGGAAGCTGCCTGATTCTGCCGCAGTGTCTAGATTCCGGGGAGCCTGGGACAGGAGGCGGGCTGGCAGCAATGTGCCTCCTTCCTCACCAAGGGCCCCCTACACACCTGCTGGGCCGGAGACTCATGCGAGGCTGAACCTGTGCTGCTGTCTTCCTGGCCTCCTCCTGCTAAGTCGGATTCCCAGGCTGGGAACCTCAGGGGGGAAGGAGAGTGAGCATCCACTGAGCTGCACCTGAACCTGGAGGAGGCGGACGCCAAGAAGAGCGGCCTCGGAGGAAGAAGGTTTCTCTCCCAGGGTTTACAACAGCAGACCCCCACTCCCTGCACTGCAGCTCACCCCTCTGGGGCGGTCAGCCAGATGTGGAAACTGGACGTCTTCAGGGTGAGGGCAGAAATGGCAGCTGTGTGCGCACAGAAACAGGCAGCATAGCAGTCAGGAGGCAGGAAGGTGCTCTATTCTCTCCTGCCGCTCATTTCCCAGGCCTTACACCGAGGGTGCCCACCGCTCAGGGGCTCTACCACTGAGGGGTCTGAGGGGCTGGGGTCGACCCACAGCCCGAGGCGGAGAGAAAAGGCGGTGGCGGATGGCAAGGAGGATTTCAGGCTGCTCCCTGAAAACTCTGCTGACTCTTACTACCAGCCCTTGTTTCGTTGGATGGGAGTGTTTTCCTTTTTGAGTCCTTTTACCCTGAGGCAAGAAGAAACCCAAGAGGGATGGGACTTCAAATGGAAGAGGGAAAATGACAAAGCCAGGGACCGCAGGCTTACCACGCACGTCACATCCCCCTGCCTCTCTTCGATACACTGCGCGTTCACACTGCAAGGGTTCAGCTCTGGATTTCTGCAGTTTCTCTCCATTTTGCAGCCCCTCATCTGATCGCCGATGTACCCTGGTTTACAAGGCCCGCAGCGGTAAGATCCCTGCAAAGACAGGAAGATGATGAGCCAGAGGCTCAGAACTGTGAGTGAGCAGAGGTCCTGTGAATGTGCTCATTTCTAGAGGGTGACTGATGCCAGGACGAAGTGAGCCCTATGCCTGCTTCTGCTTATGTGTGTGTCTTATAAGATTGTGAACGTGTTGGGGGAGACACCACCAATATACCCAGAGTCTTGGTGGAAGCTGCAGCAGGCCACAGAGACGTGCAGCAATAGGACGAAGGCAGAAGAGTGGCCGGTGAGCCAACCCACTTTGACTTGCCAGCCTCACTGTGGAGGGAAAGGGCTGAAAGCTCCAATCAAGTCCTGGGAGGTGGAGTGAGAAGACTGCTCTGGGGACAAAGGACATGGTTTAATTAAAAAGCAAGTTAGAGGGAGTTCCTGTTGCGGTGCAGCAGAAACGAATCCGACTACTATCCATGGAGATGTGGGTTCGATCCCTGGTCTCGCTCATTGGGTCAGGGGTCCAGCGTTGCACTGGGCTGTGGTGTAGGATGCGGATGCAGCTGGGATCCTGAGTTGCTGTGGCTGTGGCATAGGCCGGTCAATTCAAACCCTAGCCTGGGAACTTCCAGATGCCAAGAGTTTGGCCCTAAAATGCAAAATAAAATAAAATAAAAAGCAAGTTAGAATTTTTTTTTTCACTGTTCCTTTGTCTTGTTTACAATTGATTTTTTTTTTTTGTAAACAATCAAGTGACAAAGAAACAGGCACACAGAGAATTCTTTTTTTTTTGTCTTTTCTAGGGCCACACCCATGGCATATGGAGGTTCCCAGGCTAGGGGTCTAATCCGACCTGTAGCCGCTCTGATTGGACCCCTAGCCTGGGAACCTCCATATGCTGCAGGTGTGGCCCTAAAAAGACCAAAAACAAACAAAACAAACAAACAAACAAAAAAAACCTCAGAAGCAGTAAGTCCCAGTATATGCCCAGGCAGTATAGCACTGTGGGTAGAACAGGGCTCTGCAGCCAGAGTGGACATCTTATGAGATGTGTAGCCTTGGCCTAATGAGTTAATTCTCCTTGTGCCTCAGTTCCTTCAACTGTAAAATGGGGATAATAATAGTGCCTATTTACAGGTTGGTGTAAGGATGAAAAGAAGTGACCTGATATTTATCAAATGCTTTGACATATAACGAAACTAGGAACCTAGAGATTTAAAACCTCTGCCAGGAACATACAGTAAGGGAGAAGCAGTCCTACCTGGAGTCTGGTTCTTTCAATGACAGTCTATTGTGCCACGCCTATCACTTTGGAAACGGTGGACGGGAACTTTGAGAAATGAAACCTAGATCTGATTACATTTTAGACCCCCTAAGTACTATCATTTTAATTTACTATAAATGACTTTTGGGAAGTTCAATGAAAATAATGAATACCGTTTGGAAATTGCATTGTCGCCAGTAAAATGCTTTCTGGAATACGAAACTATTCATACAAACTAAGAAGCACTTTAAAAAATACAAGATTGGTAACATTTTATTCAATAAGTATTTATCCAAAAAGCTTTGATAGAAGATGAACAAGTTTGGCATTTATAAAATTAAGGATAAAATTACTCTTTTTTTTTTGGCTGCGGCATACAGCGGCTTGATGTGGGATCTTAGCTCCCAGACCAGGGATTGAACCTTGGCCACAGCAGTGAAAGTGCTGAGTTCTAACCACTGAACCACCAGGGAACTCCCATAAAATTACTCTTGTGTTAAAAACTTTTTCAGCACAAATTTTTATCCTCATTTGTCAATCAAATATATTATGCCCACGTGTTTTCCACGTATTTTGGGGTTATAATTTATAGTCATATCCTCGTTTTAATAACTGGTCTTTGATAATAGGAAACATGACAAATACTCACCAAGGTGTTAACACAGATAGAATTGAGAACACATGCTCCGTTTCGACACTCATCAATATCTGTGCAGACCTGGTACAGAAAAGTTGAGAGAGACACTCGTTTAAGTAGACATGCACATACATTTCACTTCGTTTTGACGTCTTTGTGTGAAGCTTTGACACAGAATTTCAGGTAGGCTGGTGATCAGAGCATCACTTTAGCCATCTCCCTGTGTTTGTACCCGTCTGTACTCAACCTAATTTCAAGTTGATAGATAGATACCAGAGAGTCAACTACCTACCTACCTACCTATCGTCTTTTTAGGGCCACACATGAGGCATATGGAGGTTCCCTGGCTAGGGGTTGAATCGGAGCTATAGTCACTGACTATCCCATGCGGGATCCCAGCTGTGTCTGCGACCTACACCACAGCTCACAGCAAGGCCAGGGATTGAACCTGCGTCCTCATATATGATTCATTTCTGCTGAGCCACGATGGGAACTCCAGACTCTCTGGTATTTAAAGCTGTTCACAAAAGACAACTTATCCAATTGTCTGTTCCACAACCTTTTTAAATCAGGAAGATTCTTTTTCATCCTGCTTGGACAGAATGCATTTCTTCCACCCAGGGGATCCCTTTCTTCAGTTCTGAAAAATCCTTAGCTTCCTTCTGCTGCCGTTCTTTCTATTCCTTCCTTAAAATTACAATTAAACAAATACTGGACTTTCTCAATCACCTCTTAACTCTTCACCTCAGTGACTCTGAACCTCTTCTCCCTGTTCTTCTTTATCTTTATTTCTCTGCACTAAATTATAGATGATTTCCTTAGATATCCTTTCCAGTCTATAAATTCCCCACCAGCTGTCTTGCCCATCTATTGAATTTTGAATGCCAATGAGTTTATATATTTATAAAATTATACATATCATTTTTAAAAGAAAATTTCAAAGTTTATTGGATCTGTATTTACCTAGAACAGTTTGTGGCTTACTTCAGATTATGAGTAAATGCTTTCTGCATGAATAAAATAATAAGATGGATGTGCATTTCTATCAAAACTCTTGCTGGCTACGTGATTTTGCACAATTTCCACAAGCATTCTGAATCTCAGTTAAATTGCCTGCAAATTGAAAGTAAGAGTTTCTTTTTCAAAGCATTACTATGATAATTAAGGACGATATCATATGTGACATAATTAATAGTAGGTCAATTAATTGAGCTTTCTTCCTCTTTTACCTAGAGTCCCAGTTTTTACCATTTCAAGATATACCAAAATCTGCAGTCTATTCTTTGCCTAAAAGAGGTAGTTTTCGTCTCTACAACATTCACATATATTTAAAACAATTTTTTTTTCACTGAATACATTTTACTTGGCTATTTTTGAAAACTGCCTCTTTTCTTTTTTCTTACGTTGCCCTGTCCCTCAACTATGGTGTCTATTTTTTCCTTTTTCTCCTTACCTTTTGAACTTATTTTACATTTGTTATTTTTCCTCACGGGTGCTTCTTTGTCTGAAAAATCTTTAGCCTCCTTCTGCTCCCATTCTTTTGAGTCTTGTCTTTAGGGGCCCTGCTTTAGCTTGTGGGTATCCCACAGGTCCTGAGTTTTGGAGTCTCTTCCCAAAGTGATATGGTTTGGACATTAGCCAGGGTCCTGAGGATTTTACAGCTCCAGGGCTGTTTTTTAGGTCAATTTGGGGGCTTGTATTTCTGTATTCTAGGTGCAACACTGATTTGGAGCTCACAACTGCATGTGGTACAAGCTTTGATTGGCTGTGGGCAATTCTCATTTTTGTCAACCACGTCCCAAAGCTGACATCAAGGTTCCTGTTGATTTGGGGGGCTAAGGAAGTTTTCTCACCTCCTTGCGATGAGTGGTGTAGGTCTCTGAGGCTTCTGGCTTTCTTCAAGGGTGTGAGGTCTTTCTAAAGGTTCAAGACTGCATCTGTGGTACCCACACAGGGCCTGAACCCCAGTTTCCCACTTGAATGACCTACACCTAGATCCCATCTTTCATGAGCTGCTGTGGCATCAGCTTGCACCCACAGCTCTGACTCTGAATTCCCTCTTTGTTTCCTGAACCTGCACATTTCCTTTTATTTCTTTTGATAATGGCATGCATTAAAATTTACTGTTAAGGGAGTTCCTGCCATGGCGCAGTGGTAAGCAACCCGACTAGTATCCATGCAGATGCAGGTTTGATCCCTGCCCTTACTCAGTGGGTTAAGGATCTGGTGTTGCCGTGAGCTGTGGTATAGGTCACAGATGTGGCTCGGATCCAGCGTTGCTGTGGCTGGTGCGTAGGCTGGCAGCTGCAGCTCTGATTTGACTCCTAGCCCGGGAACTTCCATATGCTGTGGGTGTGACCCTAAAAAAACAATAAACAAACAAATAAATAAAATAAAACTTGAGTTTGGTCAACCATGTTGCTAGAAATCCACTGGAGGCACTCCTGCCTAGCTTACAAAAAGCACCTATTTCTTGAAGTCTATTTTCCTCGGTTTGGTCTTGGAGATTTTGTCGTTAGAGAAGAGGAAGAAAAACTTTAGGTCATTACTCCCATGGCTTCTTGTCATTCCTATGTATCTAACTTGCCTTTTTCTAGTCTAAAAAAAAATGATGCCCTCTAGAATCCTTTGATAGGCAGCTAGCAAATAATGAACCTCGTACCCTTCTTCAAAGCTAATAATTTCCCTAAGGTAGTAAAATATATTTATAGACCAATCATTTTTAAGGGCTGAAAACATCAAAAAGAATTTCACAGTCAGTCAGTTAAATAATGACTGGGATCTAACAGAACATTTGGAAATAAATGCAGACTGTCACCAAGCGCTCAAGTGCTTTATGGCAATTTACGGCTTAAAAGAAGAAAGGGGGGTTTCCTTAGGGGATTATTTCTACTCTTGAAATCCTCTCCTCTCTAAAACAGCTTCCGATCAGCAACAGTGACTTTATAAAAGTGATCTAATTCTTCCAAGCTTTTATTTCTTTCCCTGACTCTTCAGTTACTCTGTGGGACAAAATGCTCAAATGGCTACCAACAAGTCTGCATCAGGCCGTGAATTCAGTATTATCCCATTCCCTGTTTTTCTTTTCTTTTCTTTTTTTTTTTTTTTTTTGTCTTTTTGCCTTTTCTATGGCCGCTCCCTCGGCATATGGAGGTTCGCAGACTAGGGGTCTAATTGGAGCTGTAGCCACCGGCCTGTGCCAGAGCCACAGCCACAAAGGATCCGAGCCGCGTCTGCAAACTACACCACAGCTCACGGCAACGCCAGGTCCTTAACCCACTGAGCAAGGCCAGGGATCAAACCCGAAACCTCACGGTTCCTAGTTGGATTCGTTAACCACTGCGCCATGACGGGAACTCCTCATTCCCTGTTTTTCAAGTGATAGCCCCATTTGCAAGCTTCCTCTTCATGAGCGCTGATAAACAGATATATTCAGAAATGAGTTGGAAAACTCTCCAACCACAGTGCATCGGGATATTCCACATGGCGCTGGTTGCTCAAGGAGGTCAAGGGTTATATGGAAAGAGGCGGGAACCAACCAGAGGTTTTCTGTCGGTCATTAGAGATTCAAAGACCATAACTTCAGCCCACCTGCTTGTTTGTCTTGGCAAAGTTGATCCCAACACCCTGCACTGTGGGCCCCGTGAAGCCCACTGGGCAGGCGTCACATCTGAAGCCAGGAGCCAAGTTCACGCAGCGCACGCCTGGGTAGCAGGGATGGTATCTGCACTAGAGAGAAACAAAAATTCAGTCTTCAGCCACATGGAGCAAACACTCTCAAACTTCTGTTCCTCTATTTGCACAAGCTTGTTGATTCATTGAACCATCCATTTTTTGGGGGTGGTTGAAATGATAAAGGCAATAGAGGCTTCCAATTGCACAGTTAACTCACAGAATCCCTGACTCACATGGCCTGGTCTGGAGGTTGCCTTATCGTGGGCTTTGCATATGACAGAATAATGCACAGCCAGATGGAAAGGGTCCTTGGTGTTAACCAGTCTCTCTCCCAGTGTAAATTCCCTGACATTCTAACTTGGAATTTTAAAATCTCTGTGAGAGGACGGTGCTGCTGGACCACTTGTCAGCTGGCTGTTGGTTTTAATGCCTTTGGACTCAACTGGCTACTGAAACGAAAGCCAAGGCACTGGTTTCCTCAGTAAGATGGGATCCATCAGGAGCTGTGCCTGCCTTCGAGCCCTATCAAGTCCACGGTTGTTCCAAAGCTTTCTTTCACGGTCTAGGAGATGTGTTCTGATTTTTTTTCTTTTTTTCCTAACCACTTCATCTAATGTAAAAAACATGACCACTTCCTGCCCTTTCAAAAGGAGGAAAATTCCAGCTCACAGACAAAAACCAGATGCAGTTCTATGAAACATGGGCAGATGTTCCTCCAATTGAGGGCTTCGCAGACACTGTCTTAATTGTTTACTACCTGGGGACAGAATAGCTACCTGAACCTGCAGATCTGTGCATGTGAGCTAAGCTCCTGCCTGCCTCCCTGTGGCCTGATGGGAGGGGAAAGGCACATGCCGGGGGAAGCCTTGCTACCTGCTATGAACCCTGCTTTAAGGCTGGACTGGCGGACACCAAAATAGTCTCCTTCAGAGGCACTGCCAGCCAGTCAAACAGCCTGGGTTTGCTGAATGTTTTTCCGGCTCCATCTATGGGCACTTTTGGTTACTCATAGGTTACAGAGCCTCCTCAAAAAAGTCTTGCTGGGAGTTCCTGTTGTGGCTCAGTGGTTAACGAATTCGACTAGGAACCATAAGGTTGTGGGTTCGATCCCTGGCCTTGTTCAGTGGATTAAGGATCCGGCGCTGCCATGAGTTGTGGTGTAGGTTGCAGACACGGCTCGGATCTGGTGTTGCTCTGGCTTGTAGTGTGGGCCAGCAGCTGCAGCTCTGATTCGACCCCTAGCCTGGGAACCTCTATATGCCTCAGATGTGGCCCTAGAAAAGACAAAAATACAAATAAATAAATAAATAAAACAAGAGAGGAAAAGATCTTGCTGGTTTGAGACTCCTCTCGCCTCCTCTGTTTTAGGAAGCCTGAAGATATCAGTTGCAACCCCTGAAATACACCCTTACCCAAATCTTTCCTCTCCCACATTTGCAAATGTGTGGGAAAGAAAACCAACTGTAATAGAGACTGCTTAAGAGAAATATTCAATGTTAAGAGTTGAAGGCCAATATCTCAGCCCTGTAGCCACACCATCCTATGTCTCTGGAGACAGAGACATGGGATCATGGCCCCAACTGTGTCATGCCTCCTCCTTCCCACAGCTCATGTGTCCCTAAGGATTCCTGAGGGAGTGGAGTTGGTTTTAGCAAAAATTTTGACACTAACATTTGTAAGACCTGAGGGAATGGTTTCTGGGTAGCCTGGAGGACAACCCAAGTCATCCTTGAGTCATCAGGCTGGCTTCTTTTCCCATAAAGCTGTAGGGTGTCCGAGGGGAGCCTGGGGAGGGCCCTCCCCCCCGCTCCCCGCCGTGTAGTTGAACTTGTACCTCATCCACGTCAGAACAGGTGACCCCATTTCCTGTGTAGCCCTCGGGGCAGGGCCCACACTGAAAGCCGTCTCTGGTGTCAGTGCATCGGACGCCGCGGAAGCACGGGTTGGAGTCACACCGGCGCACGGGGGGTGTCGGGGAGGCTGGGGGTGCGGGGGCCACCAGGGTGTTTGGGGTTGGAGACTGAAAGCTGAGAGGACCTAGAGAAAAACCACCATCCATAGGCTTAGTCATCGTCAAGAAAACAGAGCTGATACAGAAGGAAGTTTAGTTTCCCGATGAACATTCTCCCCCTTCCCTCCATCTCTGTGCCAAACCTCCAAAACCACAGCCAGCGGAGGCTCACCCACCCAGGCCCTTCATCAGCCGGCATCTGCTCGTCCAGCTCTGAATGTGCCAGTTACTAGAAAAGCACTTACCGCAAGCCTGGCATTCAGCTATGGTGTTTCGCAAAAATGATGTTTCCTTGACCTTTAGAAATGGGAAGGAAAAAAAAAGGATGGAAATGGAATACCTGATGCAAAATCCAAGGGTGAAAGAATCCGTGTATAGCAAACTAAATAGTCCTTAAAGGAGCATGCAAGGAGCCCCTTGGGGCTCCCTCTCCATCAGGAGCCCTGGTGTTTATCACAGGCTGGTCCCCATTTTTAGCATCCTTCTGGCAGAGCTCCAGGGTGGAGGCTGCATAGGGCCACCTGAGGTCTGGCTTCAGGTCCCCCTCCCTACCTCTGCAGACCTGCAGCAATGCTAAGCAAAGCTTCTCTAAGACTTAGGGCCCATCTGATGGAATGTCCTGCATGTTACCTGTTGTCTCAGAAGATCCTTCACCTCTCCCAGCAGCTGGTTTAGTTGTGACATTTGCCCCAAGAACTGCCGATTAAAGTCTCCTGCAGGAATGGCAGAAGGTCAGGAGCACTGAGCCAGTGACAGCCTCTTCTACTGCGACTCAAAAACAAATGATTTCCCAGAGAATTATCATGACCCAAAGCCTAGAGGAGAGGAATGTAACTTGGGGTAATCCATCTAATTTAGGTAATTCATCGAATTCACCTAAAAAAATCAAGATAAGGATGCCACGACTAGTTAGTCCAAACTCATGCGAGTCATACAAATAAAAGTGCAATGAAAATATTTCTTGCCCTGGACTTTGGCACAAGAGCCTGATTTCTGTCGGTACATCCTATAGGACTGCTCTGCTGACAGTCCACCTTTTAGGATGGGGACCCAGCCCACTGGGAGGCCTGGGAGTTTGTCTGGGTTGATGGAGGTGTGCAAATGTCTCAGAGCCCACACCTGTGTTCGTGGCAGCCAGTGGCTCACTCTGCTGCAGGAAGCAGTCTTGCAGGCTGGCCGCCTGGAACAGTGAGCCTCTCACCACCAGTTTCAGCTCTTCCAAGGAGTCCTGGAAGAAATCAGATTCATACCACACATTGCTGATGCCGTTTGACAGCCAGGGAGCTAGCAGACTTGCACATTTTTCAAAGCAGAGTAGGCCTGAATATGTGGATCCTGAGACCTGACATAATTCTGTGGGTCTGCATTCTTCCTGACGCCTGCCAGCCCTATCCTTTTGACAGATGCAAATATGGAAGGAGCCAGGAGCCTAGGAAAATGCTGGCATCCAGTGTGGCCTGAGAGTTGTCCTTCAGGGTAAACAAGTTATTTTGTAACAGGAACCTCATAAGAATTATTTGTTTATGGGGTGTTGACTGTAATGATTAAGACACTGATCCCACTTTTAAATACTATTGTTTTTAGGATGTCCTGGCTCCAGATTTTGGCAAAGTCTCTGGTTTCTTTGGGCTACAAGAATGAATAAATAGTATATATTCAAAAAAAAATTTTTTTTTTGGCCATGCCCACAGTATGCAGAAGATCCTAGGCCAGGGGTCAGACCCATGCCATAGCAGTGACCTGAACCAGCAGGGACAACACTGGATCCCTAATCTGCTAGGCTCTCAGGGAACTCCCAATAAACAGCACTCTATGATGTATATTTTCACATCACCAGTTGGTATCAATCATTCATTACTGGTCATGGAGTCAATTTCCTCACCCCTTTGTAGCTTTTCTCCATACTCACTGTCTTATACACATGACAGAAAATGTTTACGTTGACTGCCATCCTAAAGCCCCATCCTTGTTTTAGAAGTGAGTATCCTAAGGATTTTCTGAGAGTTTCTGCTTTTTAGTTTAGTTGTTAAGATGTATGCGACACACACTACATAGAAGAGGTCATGTTGGAATCAGACCATAAGCTCTATGGAGGCAGGGCCATGACCCTTTTACTCACTACAGGATCTCTAGTGCTTAAAATGTGCCTATTGATTGACTGACTGACTGAGAAGGTGAATATGAAGAGAGAGCACTGTGGTCCTTGTGGATAGTCGAAGGAGGTAGAACTTTTGAAAAAAAATGCCACAGAGTTTCCTTGTGGTACAGTAGGTTAAGGATCTGGTGTTGTCACTGCTGTGGCATGGGTTCCATCCCTGGTCCAGGAATTTCTGCATGCCACAGTCACGGCAAAAAAAAAAAAAGAAAGAAAGAAAAAAGTGCCAAAAAATTCCATCCTTTTCTGATGACTGTGTCATGGCTGACTCCTGGCTTTTAGAAACTGACTTATTTGTTGGTGGATACTAATTTGAGAAATGGTCAGTGACACAATTTCTGACTGTTATTCTGATTATTTGGGCTACTGTGGGGATTCAGAAGGAAAGCTCAGCATATCTCTCCACTAATTTTTTTTCTCTATATAAATCTATATATAAATCAATACTAAATATACATATCACTCTTTCTCTCTCTCTCCAAACTCAGATTTGGACTTTCTTCAAATTTCTGCATGAAAATGCTTCCTATTTTTCAAATACAAATTCTAGTATCAGATTCTTGGTTTTTATAGTATTATCTAAAACTTCTTGGCATTCCCAGTTATAATGGAAATCACTATTTACATCCTACTTTGTGCAAAGGGCTTAGAACAACTTATTAAAAAGCACATGAAATTCAGTGAAAGCATACATACTAAAATAATGAAACAGAGATGGAACCTGATGATCAAGATAAAGAAGATAATAACAATGATAAACTGATTTATCAATTTATGATAGATTGATTTAATGGGCCACAAGTGATGAAAATAGTTACTGATAATGGCACTGACTTTCCTATCAGATGAAACTGAGGAACTATGACCAGTTATAGTAATAACTGATAGAAAAGACAAAGAATACTGGTTATTTACAGGAAACAAAGAATTTCCTATCACAAAATTCTAAAAGAAATACATGTAGCAATTTCTACCATAGGTACAATATTATGATTAAAAAAAAAACCAAACTGCCATCAATGCGTCACACAGTGGAAGACAAAGGTGATGCGATTTTTAAGGCCTCAAAGAACTTCCTTGACAACAGGTCCTTTTGGTAAGGGATATTCTAGTAAGACCTGTGAAAAATGTTGTTCCTGGTGCTTGGCAATTTCCAATCATTCTTTTTTACTTTTGCTAAAAAAAAACCCCAATAAATAATAATGTTATAGAAAGATTAAAAATAGATCACCCTATGACCCTAAGACAGTTAAAAATTTTTTTGCTATTCCTTTCCTACTTTACAATTATATTCCCAAAGTCTCCACTCATCATCTAAAGAAACAGCTCGCAATTGTGACTTCATGTAAGACTCAGTATTTTTTAAAATAGGGATGCCTAGGTACCACCCTGATAAATTGATCTAATTTGTCTTGAGGGTGTGCCCTCTTAACAGTTGGTTTTTCAGTTCTACAAGGGATTCTCACATGAAGCCCGAATCAGCCCACTCTTGACCTCAGCCCACTCTTCTGTGTTTCCTGAGCCTCAGGGACCCATCTTTCCACGTCAGAGAATGGTTTGTGGGGTCCCACCTGGGCCTTCCTCTGGAAAGTCCTCAATTCAACAGATCCGGGACTCTGGGAGAGGCCAGCAAAGGCCCTGGGGAGATTGTGAATGGAATCCACTTGGGTGCAGTCCAGGTAGAGCTCCACGGAGCCGGCCCCTCGGTGCAGGTTGGTCAGTCTCAGGAGCAGCCTGTGCCGTCTGCCGTCAGCCAGCTGCAGGTTGTTGAAAACCACCAAGTGAATCTTCCCATCATTCTTCAGATAGCGGAGGATGGCTGGAAGCAAACACAGATCGGTCAGTGAGGAGTTCAGGGGAATGGGGGTGATTCTGTGCTGAACAGCCTCCAGGTGACAAGGACAAGGCTGGGTCGTCAGAAAGATGCAAGCCAGTCAGAAGCAGAAATACTCAATGTCTTGGGTGCCAGGCATAGTTCTAGGCACTGGGCACCCACTTGGTGGCTGAGGATGTTTTGTGCTCATGAAGAGACAGATAACCGGGAGTTCCCGTTGTGGCGCAGTGGAAACAAATCTGACCAGGAACTGTAAGGTTGCAGGTTTGACCCCTGGCCTCGCTCAGTGGGTTAAGGATCTGGCGTTGCTGTGAGCTGTGCTGTAGGTCAGAGATGCGGCTCGAATCGCATGTTGCTATGGCTCTGGCGCAGGCTGGCAGCTACAGCTCCAATAAGAACCCTAGCCTGGGAACCTCCATATGCTATCAGTGCAGCCCTGGAAAGACAAAACAAAAACAAACAAACAGAGAATGAGCAGCAAATATGAAAATATCATGTACTTTCAGACAGTGGTAAATACACTGTGCAGGCAGAAACCATCAAAGATCAATTCACATCCAAGTAAGCTCGTGAGGGCACCAATGTATTAATTCACTACATATTTACTAAGCACTAGTACAGGGCTGGGTGCTACCCTTGGTTGCTTTAAATGCTTCATTGCTACTCATTGCAACCCTATGAAACTGGAATGATGACAGGTGAGGAAAGTGAAACTCAGAGAAGTGAAGGGACTTGCTCAAGGACAGACTGAGCGACAGGACTGGACTCCGCAAGTCAGTGTGGTTTAGGCCACGACTAAAAGAATGCTAGGCATGGACAGGCCTTTGCAAGCATATGTTGAATGGAGTGTAATCTGTCATGTTGTCCCTCGGCAACCTCGCCTCAAATTTGAACAATGCTCAGTTAGAAAACTGAGGGCATAAATGGTTGCAAAAAAAAAGGGGGACTCTGTGGCACGTCCACCACAAAGTGGTAGAGTGAAAAAATGGTTATAAGTCAGTAAAATTTCCATTCTGTAAAATATATGGATTTATGTACATATACGTATATACACATATGACAAAACTGGAAGGAAACATGTCGACATTAATACGGTCATGGCTGGGTGCTTGGATGATGTGTGTTTTTTTTTTCTTCGTCTTCAGTGATTTTTCTAAAAGAAATACGTATTACTTATATAACGATTAAAAAAAGTAAAAAAGAAAGGAATTCCACACATAAATCCAGACTGTGCTGCAGTCAGCTTGTATGATTCATGGCAAGTATCTTGGACCATCTTTCCTCAGGTACCTTTTCTGTAAAGTTGAAGTGCCAACTGGGTGCTGCCGCTATGGAGTAGTCAGTCAGGAGGACCTGTTTATATTGCAGTACGGCCAAAGAAAATAATCTCTACAATGAAAATTTCAGAATCTATTTGAAGACTTTCTCCAAATACATTAGACTTTCTAGGTTAATTTCCCCACCCTTCTAAAATCTGATTAGATTTGCTTTTCCATTTGACCATGGCTGGAGAGGGCCAATTGGCTTCAGGTTCTGTGGTAAAGAGAGATGCCAAGAGCCATCAGGAGACCTTCTCTTATGCTCATGTGGTCACCACCAATTGCTGAGAGAAAAGAATTGGTAAGACCTGGCAAGACAGGCTGGCTAGAAGGCCTTGCCATGACTGTAGAACAACATGACATTTCCTGAAGTAAAGTACTGGTGAGACTTAAATAAAATGTGGTATGAGGAGAAAAAAAGATGCAAGTAGAAATTCTTGAGCTCTTTTAAATATGGGATACAACAGAATTTTTACCTCTTTAATGTTGTTGAGAATTTATAATAGCAGCAGCATGGCTGGAAATTGGAGACACAAGGCACACAAGAGGAGGAAAACTGAGCCCAAGTACATGCACTATTTGATATTGTAAAAATGTCAATTTCTTTACTATTTTGAACAGCTTTGCAAATCCACTTGGACCACCAGACTTCACTCAGGTCATAGACATATATACTCAGGATCTCTTTATTTTCACTATGGCCACAACCTCTGCTCCTCACAGTAACAGTTTAAGAAGATACACATAGTAGCTTAAAACAATACCCTTAGAAACAAAAACCAAGCAGGAGGCATAACTCTCCCAGACTTCAAGAAATACTACAAAGCCACAGTCATCAAAACAGTGTGGTACTGGTACCAAAACAGACAGACAGACCAATGGAACAGAATCGAGAATCCGGAAATAAACCCTGACACCTATGGTCAATTAATCTTTGACAAGGGAGGCAAGAACATAAAATGGGAAAAAGAAAGTCTATTCAGCAAGCATTGCTGGGAAACCTGGACAGCTGCATGCAAAGCAATGAAACGAGAACACACCCTCACACCATGCACAAAAATAAACTCCAAATGGCTGAAAGACTTCAATATACGACAGGACACCATCAAACTCCTAGAAGAAAACATAGGCAAAACACTCTCTGACATCAACATCATGAATATTTTCTCAGGTCAGTCTCCCAAAGCAATAGAAACTAGAGCAAAAATAAACCCATGGGACCTCATCAAACTGAAAAGCTTTTGCACAGCAAAGGAAACCAAAAAGAAAACAAAAAGACAACTTACAGAATGGGAGAAAATAGTTTCAAATGATGCAACTGACAAGGGCTTAATCTCTAGAATATATAAACAACTTATACAACCCAACAGCAAAAAAACCAATCAATCAATGGAAAAATGGGCAAAAGACCTGAACAGACATTTCTCCAAGGAAGATATACAGATGGCCAACAAACACATGAAAAAATGCTCAACATCGCTGATTATAAGAGAAATGCAAATCAAAACTACCATGAGATACCACCTCACACCAGTCAGAATGGCCATCATTAATAAATCCACAAATAACAAGTGCTGGAGGGGTTGTGGAGAAAAGGGAACCCTCCTGCACTGTTGGTGGGAATGTAAACTGGTACAGCCACTATGGAGAACAGTTTGGAGATACCTTAGAAATCTATACATAGAACTTCCATATGACCCTGCAATCCCACTCTTGGGCATCTATCCGGACAAAACTCTACTTAAAAGAGACACATGCACCCGCATGTTCATTGCAGCACTATTCACAATAGCCAAGACATGGAAACAACCCAAATGTCCATCGACAGATGATTGGATTCAGAAGAAGTGGTATATATACACAATGGAATACTACTCAGCCATAAAAAAGAATGACATAATGCCATTTGCAGCAACATGGATGGAACTAGAGAATCTCATACTGAGGGAAATGAGCCAGAAAGACAAAGACAAATACCATATGATATCACTTATAACTGGAATCTAATATCCAGCACAAATGAACATCTCCTCAGAAAAGAAAATCATGGACTTGGAGAAGAGACTTGTGGCTGCCTGATGGGAGGGGGAGGGAGTGGGAAGGATCGGGAGCTTGGGCTTATCAGACACAACCTAGAATAGATTTACAAGGAGATCCTGCTGAATAGCATTGAGAACTATGTCTAGATACTCATGTTGCAACAGAAGAAAGGGTGGGGGAAAAACTGTAATTGTAATGTATACATGTAAGGATAACCTGACTCCCTTGCTGTACAGTGGGAAAATAAAAAACAAACAAACAAACAAACAAAAACAATATCCTTGGTTTTTCTCCCCTGGGATTTCTGTGGAATTTAAAGGAAATGTATTTTCATGGACCTCCTGCCTGCTTTTAGCGGGTCTTCCAGGGCCTGTGGGCCATGATTAGTTTTCCTAACTGAATCACTAAGTTTAATTTTATAAATAGTACCTAGTGGAGTACTTTATGCATAACAGGTGCACACTAAATGTTGTGAATATGAACTTTCAATGAATAATTAAATGACTGCATTGAAAGCTTCTCGCATATAAATGAAAAAGTTTAGAGAGTGGCAATTTAACATCTCGTGCAGGCAGCAAAACCCACTATTGTGTTCATGCTGTCATTTAAGGGCATTCTCTACCTCTGCCTTGCTTTGTGTTGCAGTGCCACACTGAAATGACAAATTCCTTGCACTCCTAGATCTTGTGACAATAGCAAAAGAAAAAAAAAAAAAGGAAAAGAAGAATGATGGAAACTTCCATCTTCACAACATCTGTTAGCGGAAAAATTATCAAGTGCTTTGACACTGACCATTCTTCATACTTGATCCAATTATTCTCCTTTTGCTCATGGCTTTCATTTTTCTTTCTTCTTTTTTTATTGCAAATTCCTTACTTCAGTGCTTCTATACTTACTTTATTTTCAAAGCAGTAAGACTACTCTAGAGGGGAGAGAGGCACCTGCTCAGAAAACATTTTCACTTCAGTCACAATGAGTCTGGAAACAGCCTCAAGCTCTGCCCCCCCCGCAGCCTGGGGGAGTCCCTGACCATCACCAAAGCAGCGCTGTCTGTGGGGAGAAGAGAGGCCTGGCTCCCTTCCTCTCTCCTTTCCCCCTGTCCCAGTGCTTGCTTTGTGCAATCTTAGCCCAACACACACACACACACACACACACACAGCCAGAGCAGAAGGGAGCAAAACACAGAGGGGTATATACTAGTGAACCGGTGGGACCACTACTTCTGCCTCCAGGAGGCACAAGCCAGGCCCAGAAGCTGGAGAATCTGCAAGAAGTGGTTCTCCCCTGGGTCTACTGCACCTCTGCCCTCAACACCTAGGGAGCACCTCACTCAGGAACACAGAACACACATCTGTTTATTCGGCAGAGCCATGTTCAGTTCTCTTGCTTGCTTCTCTCTGAAACGAGTTTGCTTGGGCCTTGGTTGTCTGGCAGAGCTGGTACCAAGAACTCGTCTGATTAGGACTGAAGGCTGCGGGTCTTTCAACAGCCTTTCTGTCTCTACTCTGTTCCATCTCTGGGTTTCTCTGCCAGGTTCCTGAAGCACCTTCCTGCCGAGGGTCTTTCTGTGTTGTTTTTTTTCTGGACTGACAGCTGGAGCTTCTTATAGAATTGCTCTGACCCAATTACCGCCTTCTCAATGCAACAGATGTGCCAATGACATCCTTGGCCAGCTCCCTCAGGGTTCCTAAATCACGTCTAAACTCCTTATCCCATGACTGGTCCAACTTTTCCACCACCGGCCATGCTGCTGATGAGCAGTCAGCTGAACAACCTGTTCTAACAACCTGTTTTCAACCCTCTTAGCGTTTTGCAGCCTCCCTCATCCTTTGCTTTCTGTGGTGGAATGTGCTTTCTCCATCACTCTCCTTCCTGCTCTGTCATTGCTACAAATCTGAAGCCAAGAGCCAGGTCAAGGCTGGACGTACCTGCCTCATTCACATTCCCCAGCACTTTCTCAGAGCTTTGCGAGGAGGTGTAGTTCTCTAGGACTCAGATTCCACTCATGGCTCAAATATTTCATCTCTCTGTGATCCTGGGCCTGGAGGTGTCCTTTCTTTTTCTTTTTCTTTTTTTTTTTCTTTCTATTTTTGGCTGCCCTGAGGCATATGGAGTTCCCCGGCCAGGGATCAGATCTGAGCCAAAGTTGTGACCTACGCTCCAGCTGTGACAATGCTGAATCCTTTAACCCACTGAGCTGGCCAGTGATCGAACCTGTGTTCTGGAGCTTCAGAGACGCCACTGATCCCACTGCACCACAGCAGGAACTCCTTATCTCTTCGTTTCTTAAATTATTGAATGGAGCTAAGAAATGCCTCCCTTCCTACTTTGTCTTGCTTTCAGTGGTGGTCAAACAAGAAAATGCAAAACTATTAGCTGCTATGCAGATGTAAGTACTAGTATATTTAGTTCTTATCTTCTCTACAGGAGCATAAACTCCTAGGACCAGAAGTCCATTTCTTACTAATTTTACCATACACCATAGCATCTGAAAGCACCAGTACAAATATATGTTGAATGAAATACAGATAAAATAGAGTATTCACATGTCTCCTCTGATTTGTTTTAATCCAGTCTTCTAAAAAATTGGGAAGCAGTTTCTATTGGTTTATTTATATAAATCCTTTCCTTCTAAACTTACCTTCTTTGTGTACTTGAGAATTTGGGGCCTGATTTTATGGCTGCATTTCTGTGCCTGGGTAGCAGGCTGACACAGGAACCATGTAGCCTCACGTGATTAAATGCCATCTCAGTGGCTGGCAGGAGATGAAGCAAACCCAAGCAGCGAAGAGTTGAAATATTACTATCTTGGGAAAGAATTTTCAAAAGGTGCTTTCTGAAAAGTGGACGTGGTAGTCAAAAATATTATGATGTGTCGAATGTCAAAGCTATGAAGCAGAGTGCCAGCTTTAAAGAAGTAGAAATGGATTATATTTTGTCTGTTTGGGCAAAGGAGTTCAGAGTGACTCGGGCTGTAGGCAGCAAACTCAGCAAGGTAGTCTGGGGCTTTCTGCTTTGCTTGGCAAATGACTTTGCTCTTTGGCACTTTTAAATATATGATGAAAGCCCTTGCTGTCAACCTTTCCTCTTCTTTTAAAATAATTGTACATTAAAAAAAAGCCTTCTTGCCATTAATGTCTCTTGTGATGGATATTCTTGTCTGCCTCTCCTCATTTATCTTTATGCCCTATACACTGCATCTTTGTACCTTCAGTGCTTTGGAAATACATACAAAAGGTAAATCAGCAAATTGCTTTTCCCGAAAGTACTCTGGGTGACTCCCGGGCGTGAAAAATGTAGGCTGTATGTTCCAAAATTTTCTTATAGGAGTTTAAACCAATGTCAAGTTTACAGAAAACACACAACACACACATACACAGCAAAAAAACCAAAAAACAAACCAAACAACCAAACAAAAACCCATCCAGTGAAAGAAAGCCCAGCAATTATATTGAACATGTGCAAAGGGCTTTATATTTTAGTAAATCATGAGGCATCATTTTACAGAGCTATCTGGTAGGTACAGAGCTGTACATATGCACAGAATCCCAAGGTCATGTGATAGGAGAGTTGCAAAGCAATTTCTTAAATGCCCATGGAATGCTCTCTAGCCTCAGTAGAGCCACAGAATATTAGCATTATAAGTCATCCAGCTTAATATCGCACTTCACAAATCCTTTCAATAAAAGTGCAGCCTCTACCAGCACATTTCCAGTAACAAAGAACTCATTACTTTGCAGAAAAACCCATTTCACTTTTGGATTGCTCCTCCAGATTTTCCTAATTCAGAGCCAGTCTCCGTTTCCTCTGACTTCCACCAGTGTGTCCTAATTTTACTCTTCAGAACTATAGACAGATTTACTCTTATCCTCAATCTAAATGATATTCTTCAAATATTTTAAGGCAACTTTCATCTTTCTCATGTCTTCTGTCTGGTTCCTTCATTTCTCCAGTCCCTTTAACTTGTGACTTGTGATGTGGTTTAAAAAAAAAAGAGAGAGAGACCCAGAGGGGTACTGGTTTGTTGATTTTCCTTAAGATAATCTCTGACTTGACAGTGTCCCTGTGAAACATGTCCACAACCAGACACAGGATTCTAGATGCAGCTGGACAATGAGGAGTGAAGTGGGACTATTAGCTCCCTTAATCTGGCCACATGTATGTACTAATGAAGCTTAAAATTGAAAACGCTTCTTAAAAAGGTGCATCACCGTATCTGTTCATTCATTCATTCAGGAAGTGTTTTTTGAGCAACTACGAAGCGCCAGGCACCATGCTCAGTACTGGTTGGTTCTTACTGTTGTTGGCTACACTCACTGAGGACAGGTCTCCCACACCCTGTGTGTCTGTGATTTCCTTCCTAGAGGATGGATTTACATTTATTATAGTTAAATTTCATCTGATTGTGCCCTATGGTGTCAGCCTGGTAGGATCTTGTTCATCTTGATAATGGCATCTAACACGTTCAACTCTTTTTTTGCGGCTCTGTGCCAACTGCATACAGAGTAAAGTACTATCGATGTTTTCACCTAAGTCACTGATCCGTGGAAAAGTTCAATGGCCAATATAGAGCCTTGTCAAAAACCACTAGATACTTTGCTACAAGGCAATTCACCAATCCCTAACAGTACCATTTATCTAGCTCATTTAATGCTTTTACAAGTATTATTCTGAAAGATATAATGAGTGACTTCATAAAATTCATAAATAATCTGGCATGACTTTTTCGTTTTCGTCAACCTATTTGCCTTCAGGTAATCCCAGCTTTCTTTTCCAGGCAACCCCAAAATGCATGAATAGTAATACAACCCTCTGAGGCGTTGTCCTAAGGTTCATGAAAATTCTTTCCACTTTCTGCATGCGACCACTTGAAAACTGAGCTTATGCAAGGATACCTCATAAGAATATTGTGGGAGTTCCCGATGAAACGATTCTGACTAGCATCCATGGATGTAGGTTCTATCCCGGCCTTGCTCAGTGGGTTAAGGATCTGGCGTTGCCATGAGCTGTGGTGTAGGTCCCAGTTGTGGCTGTGATGTAGGCCAGCAGCTATCGCTCTGATATGACGCCTAGCCTGGGAACCTCCTTATGACTTTGGTGTGGCCCTAAAAAGACCGAAAAAAAAAAAAAAGAATATTGGTTAAGTTAAAAGGGAAAATGAGTGTTGAGCCTTTAGCACAGCCCTGGTTCACTGTAAGGGCTCCATAAGTAAGTATTATTATTAGTGTTTGAGGCTCCTCATTTTCCCCCTTCATTACTGGGTTCAGAATTCTCATTTTTAAGCTCCTTGGTCTCTCTCAAGCAGTATCTCTTTAACCTGCAGGCTTCTGAGCAACTACCTGGAACTATGTGACTTTGCCTATCATACATAGGCTGAGGAGTGTGGCTGACTCTCCCCAGTCATTACTCGGGGTTCCTTTCATTTCCACAGTGGCTTGAAAATTAAGGCTAAAGAAGCAGTCTTCTCATACTTTTTCTGAAGCTGAAGCTTTCCTTAAGGCAAGCCAAGAGTCCACCAAATCATTTTGGGAAGACAGCTGCCTAAATAGTAGAGAGGTGTCTCCATCTCTCACCATCTACCTACCTATCTACCCAGGAACCTGAAATTTTCATTTGAGCATCACAATCTAAAAAAAAGCTACTTTGTATAAGTCAGTTCTTACAATCAACCTGGAAGGTTATCACCCCCACTCTAGAGATAGTACACTGAGCCTAAGAGCGATTCAGAAATGTACGCATGGTGACCCAGTTGTTAAGACTTTTAACTGTGACTAAAACTCAGGATACTAACTGGAAAGTTGCCTCTATGCCAGATTCAAGAAAATCATCAACCCTATCATCTGTCCAGCTGGGTGGTTTCTGTAGAATGTTTATGCCTACCAAGATTATACCACCTGCATCATGAATAAATTGATATATCATTTATATTAGAAATACTACCTGTATCTCTTTCATATCCTCATGCAGATGGTCTTCAACACTCAAAAATGATTCTGAGCCAGAACTACTATGTGACAGACCCTGTATACTCTAGAACTTCCACAATAGCGTCTCTCTTTTTTAATAAACCAAGCTACTCTTCTCAGCCTCCATTGACTCTATTCGATCACTTCATGAGCCACTTCTCTGTACCGGGCACGGTGCCACCTGCTGCAGTAGATGCAAAGGTGAGTTAAGGGATGCTCATCCCTGCCTTCAGGGCACTTATAACCTATTGGAGAAAAGACCTGTAAGTGATTCAAGTACACGGCTGCCTAAGAGGAGCACCTTCCGTGGAGGCACACAGTCATATAAGGAAAGGTGTCAGTCACAAATTTGAGGTGTGTCTTGCATGTGTAGGATTTCAGTATCTGAAGATGGTGCAGGGCTTGTATGCGGGAAGCAGAGGGCAAGAGCCAAAGCACAGAGAAGGAGACACAGCCTGGGGGGTGGGTTCCAGGGAACGGTAGGTAGTCCATTCAGCTAAAGCACAGGCTGCATGGATGGTTAGGAAGGATGGATGAATTGGGAAAGACTGGGTGGCAGTCAGATAGTGGAAAGCCCTGAATGCCAAGCAAGGGCATTTGCACCACATTTAGTTTGGAATGGGAAGCCACTACAGGTCTCTGGGGTCAGGCATGACTTGATCTAATGATGAGGCAGACATGGTGGGATGACCTGGATAGGGTGAGAGCCGAAATGCAGGGCTCAGCGGCAAACCCATTCTCTGCCGTCTTCATGAGACACATTTCAGTTTCTTAGAGGGGCTCATCTAAGGCCCAGAGACAACCAAAGCGTGCTCTTTGATGCTATCTGTGCAGTCACCCTCTCTCAAATCACAGCCTTTGATAAAGGGAAAGTTGTGTCCTCTTTCCCTCTCCAGCATTTTAAGTCACTATAGATACACACTGATTTCTTCTGTTTCACTGTTTTCCAGGCTGAGCAACAGAAAAAGAGATGAGCCTTGCCTGCTGAATAAGGACTGGGGCTCACCTTCCAGGAAGATGATTCTCCACCTCCTGCAAATCATGGCAGGTGTGTGTGGCCACCTGTGTGGTCAGGCCACTTATGATGGCTGTTCTCTTGGTCCTTGCAACCCGGTTTCACCTATCCTCAGGTGAATGGCCTAATCCTTAGGCCAGAATGGCTCCACCTGCTAGTTTATTAAAGGGAAACATCTGCCCTCGTGATAGTGGTTAACTCGAGGGGCTGTGAGCAATGTCCCTCGGCTGCTGGTTTCCCTGGTAATTGATAAGCCAACCTGAGGTCAATTTCTCCTATAAATGGTAGCCTCCTTCTTTCCCAAGTGCCTTGTCTTGCTTTCTATCTGTCATACACAGTGGGGTGTCACTCCAGGACCTTTTGCTGCAGACATGCAAGATCCCCCATCCAATAAACCATGGATGTCTTGGAGTTCCCGCTGTGGCACAGTGGAAACGATTCCGACTTGGAACCATGAGGTGGCAGTTTGATCCCTGGCCTCGCTCAGTGGCTTAAGGATCCAGTGTTGCCACGAGCTGTGGTGCAGGTCGCAGACGCAGCTCAGATCCTGAGTTGCTGTGGCTGTGGCGTAGGCCAGCGGCTACAGCTCTGATTGGACCCCTAGCCTGGGAACTTCCACATGCCATGGGCGAAGCCCTGAAAGGTCGAAAAAAAAAAAAAAAAAAAAAGTCAAAACAAAGCAAAACAAAACAAAACAAAAAACCCCATGGATATCTCTGTCGCTGTCTCTGAGCTCTTTCTTTGGTCTTGAGGCTGGGCAATAAGACTTGTAGGCCTGAGGGGTGCAGCCCAACCCCACTGCTGAACATCTCAATGGGCAGTCACAGCCAGATGCCACATCTTTTCCTTGGACTTGATGGACTCAACCACATCCCTTTCTTGGTCCAGGCAGAACGGGCTGCTGCTCCTTCCTAGAACTTTCAGATTCCTGAGGGATGGCCCATCTCTGTATTTTTCCTTTTGCACCAGGGAAATTCTCTATGTCAAACTGTTCAAATCTCCCAACTCTCATACTAGTATCAATTCCCCTTTGTTTTCTGAGAATTTTAATTTCTGAATGCTTTTAGGACACCTCTAAAAAAATCTTTTTTTTTTCCCTAAAAGTTTTTATCTTTTCTGGCAGGTAGAGAGCTATTCACAATCCTTTTCTCTTGTTTTTTCTCCCCTAACGTGGAGATCAGCTGGTATACACTGCTTATTCACACGACTGGTGATTCTTCAAAGGAAATGCACGAAGAACCCCCCTCCCTATCCATCTATCTAGCATCACCCTGGCTGACACAGAGTGAACAGAAAAAAATCAGCTGGGGAGACCTTGCCCCCTTGTTTTCTCACAATGGCCAAACTGGAAATAGAGGGTGAGATTCTGTGAGAGTGAAAGGCTAGAAGCAGAGTTTTTCACTCTACAGAGGGCCCTTTAGCCACCGAACAGAGTGAGTGCAAAGAAAAAGCTTCCAAGGCATTTAAAAAAGAAGGTTTAGTGAAAAGTTACTGTTCTTTAGATGAAGGGCAGTTTTTATAGATCAAACCGAAGAGCTGGGTTGTTGGAAGAGGAGCTGTTCCTTCAACAGATGTGAGGCGAAGTGGGGTTCTCTGAATCAAGGCAGTGAGATGGGCGAGATCATGCCCATTGGGACTAAAGGGGGGCAGATAAAGCAGGAAAGGTTGAATCATCTATTGAATCATGAACCACGTCCCCACTCCTTAGGCCAGAGCATTACCTAAAACCTCAGCACCACCCCTGAGAGGCAGAGAGGAACAGACAAAGCAAACTTGTAAGGGGTACGGGAAGGGAAAGACGATATTGTAACTTGACATAAAAGGGATTAAAACCCTCATTCCTTCTGGCTTTTTGACTCTGTCATCTTATGAAAGCTTGGGATTAGGAAGTCCTTTTAGCACTTAACACCTGCAGATGTAAGTGTTCAATCGCTTAATATCTGAGAGCGTCTAAAGGTTGAGAAATACCTACTTGGTAAAAGCACAATGAAACAAAGAGAAAATCTAGCCTGAAGGACCAGCCCTCTTTTTTTTTTTTTTTTATTAAAAGCATGAAGTAGCATGGACACGTATCTGTCACATTCCTCCATAAGCAGGAACAGGTGTTGTCCCCAGGGCATGGGTGGAAGAGAAGGAGATGAAAAAGCAGTGATCTTTTTCTTCAGAAGTCATTTCGTAGGACATGTAGGAACTCACTTTGACAGTGAAACATGTGACAGCAGAGGGACCAAACAAAGCACAGACCTGTGTCAACTGGCTCAGAACAGCTAGAAAAGAGAGCTGTTCATTTAATGCGACTGCTGAGGTGGACTGTCTCCATCAAGACCAGGAAGGTGCTTGCAGAGCTAGGAGCTGGGTCTGCTAAGCCATGTGCTCCCAAAGGAGCATAAGAATAGTGTTGGTGGTGGTTATGGGCTCAACACTTGTGTCCCCCTCTCCCCTCCAATTCAGATGTTGAAGTCCCTACCCCTGATGTGATGATATCAGGAAGTGGGCTTTGAGGACGTGATTAGCTCTAGGTTAGGTCATGAGAGTGGGGTCCCATGATGGCATTAGTGTCCTTATGAGACAGAACTCTCTTCACTGGCACACAGTGAAGAAAGGCCACGTGAGGACACATAAGAATGTGCCTGTCAATAAGCCAGGGGCCATGCTCTCACCAGGAACCAAATCTACTGGCACCTTGATCTTGGGCTCAGCAGCCTCCAGGCCTGGGGGGAACAAATGTCTCTTGCTTAAGCCACCCAGTCTATGGCATTTGCTATAGCAGCTTGAGGGGACCCACAGAGTGGCCTAAATTGTCCTGGGTCCTGTCCCTTCCAGAACTAGATCCAGAAAAACCTGAGGATGGAACCATGTCAAAAGGCATTTTGGCCACCAGCAATTCTTCATTCTTTCTCCCACTATCAACCGCCCCTCTCTACAGAGGTAAAGGTACACGCAGAAGAAGTTGGCATTGAGAACTGACAGCAACAGTGTGGGGACCCATCATAAGGAAAGGAGGCCCCCACATCCCGGAAGAGACAAAGCAGGATGTTTAAGGAAATGCTTTCTACAAACTTGCTTACCTTTGTTTAAGCGCCCCATCACAGTAAATTCAAAATATTTGCTGTTGTCAGCAGAAGAGTAAAGGCCGAAGATGGTGGCTGAACTTTTCGTCTGCAGCTTGAAGGTGGAGATCACATAGAGCTCGTTCAGGGTGGGGTCTGACAGGATGGGCTGCAGAACACTCGGGTTCAGCCTCTGGCTGGCGGATGGCAGAAGGTCAAAGACTGGGGAGAAAGGGGGAGAAAAGGGACAATGAGTCAAAGACTTAAATTTGGGGCAAACACGGGTTTTGAAGGGAGACGACTGGACAGGAAGCTGGGAAGTAAACGGACATTGTCATCATTTTCCCACGCTGTCAAACTTGCCAGCTCTTCCTCATCACTCTTACAGTGGCTGGACAGTTGAACGAGAGAAATGTAACATCCTCTTCATCACTCGGTTATAGTCCCTAAGAGAAGACAAAATTTTCAAACCCCCAATTCAGCATCTGGCTGAAGAAAGAGTGATTCAGAAAATGTCCATTAGGAAAAGCACTGAACACTTAATGTGTAAGGGAGGGGGGCAGGTGAGCGCATCCAAATCATTGATTTTCTTATGTTCTAGCTGTGAATGTCTGCCCTGGGGTCCCTCATGTGCCTCCTGGACCAGAACCAATTGTCTTTTCCTGGTCAGTGATAAAATGACACAGGGGATGCAGCAGAAAGCATGGAGGTGGTGGGAGATACACTGTCAGCAAAACAATGTGCCACTTTTATGAGACCTAAATGTTCCCCTTTTGTGCATTTACAGTTGCCCAGTATTTCTCTGCTAAGACATGCCAGTGTGGGGAGTTCCTGTTGTGGCACACTGTAAACAGAAATGAATCTGACTAGTAACCATGAGGATGCAGGTTCAATCCCTGCCCTCACTCAGTGGGTCACGGATCCAGCGCGGCCATGAACTGTAGTGTAGGTTGCAGGCAAAGCTTGGATCCTGCGTTGCTGTGGTGTAGGTCAGCAGCTGTAGCTCTGATTCGACTCCTCGAGAACTTCCATATACCTCAAGTGTGGCTCTTAAAAGCAAAAAAAAGCCAAAAACAAACAGACAAACAAAAAAACCAAAAAACCTCAATGTGGAAAGAAGCCAGCAACGCTTTCTCTCAAACTTTATGAAAGCTATGAAAAAGTCAGTTCAGTTAATTTAAAAGGTGAAAGTCAAACTTGGGTAGTACTCACTAAAAGTTACTTAGTGTTTCTCTTGGTTTATGCAAATATTGTTTGAACAATTCCATAGCCTGCATGAACTTCAGGCTCCAGAGCTATTTCCTGGATACAATAGTGTGGGTACTAAAAAGAGTCACAGTATCAACCCACAATTTATAAAGCAGTTTTACAAATCAACAAAATAAGTAACCTAATAGAAAGACGGGGAGCTCCCGTCATGGCACAGTGGAAACGAATCCAACTAGGAACTGTGATGTTGCGGGTTTGATCCCTGGCCTGGGTTAAGGATCTGGCGTTGCCGTGAGCTGTGGTGTAGGGCGCGGCTCGGATTTGGTATTGCTGTGGCTCTGGCGCAGGCTGGCAGCTGTAGTTCTGATTCGACCTCTAGCCTGGGAACCTCCATATGCTGTGGGTGAGGCCCTAAAAAGACAAAAAGACAAAAAAAGAAAAAGAAAAAAAGAAAAAAATGGGGCAAAGAACATTTACATAAAAAGAGTTACAAAGACAAATAAGCACACATACATATATAATATGTATCTAAGTGTTCAAGTGATTAATGGTGAAAGAATTGCTAACATAAACAATAAGATTATTCTCACCATCAAATTGGAAAAACAATAAAAGCAGTATCAAAGGCCCTAAGACACACATACTTTTTGATTTAGTGATTGAACTATAGGAATTTATTTTAAGGAAATAATGGACAACATGGTAATATATTTAGGTACAAGGAGATTCACCACCAGTGGTAACTTCAGAGTTTCTATTTAGGAAGGAGTTATGTGAAAATGTAATTGGAAGAGATGGGAAGCCTGAATCGTTGCTGGCATAGCACTTTGTCATAAAAACATAAATTGTCCTTAGCAGAGACAGAAGGGCTTGACAGAGATTACAGGGATTTTAGCCATCCCAAGCCACCCTGTAGCACCGCAAATACTCAACACCCTGTAGCACCGCAAATATTCATCACATCAAAACACTGGCAACAACTAAGTGTCCTATGTTAGAGCCTTAGATGAATTTAGGTTCACTCAAAAGTGGAATACTACCTATTAAAAAGGATAATGCAGTGGGATATTTAGATATGGAAAGATGTTCCTGATATATTAAGTGTAAAAGGATCATAAAACTATATGTATAACAGGCTCCCATTTGAAATATATATATATATATATATATATTTGCATAGAAAAAGATTTGAAAGACAGTTCAACAAAATGCTAACGAGGATACCAGCTATCTCTGGGTTGTGTAATTATACATGTTTCATTTCTTTTTATTTTGCTTGTCCGATTTTTAAAAAATAATGAACAAGCACTGCTTTTGTACAAAAAGAAAAAGAATCAAAGTTATAAAACCAACAGGCAAAAGCCTAGTTACTTGCAAATGTCTACTCTTTTTAATAAAAAGACAATCTGTCTTCAGATTAGATCTGTCTTGTTTCTTTCATGTGTTCCAAGGACTTTACACAGTAATGATTTTAATACTAGCAGTGTTGGAAAGCAGAATATCTGTTATGTTCCTTCTAGCATCCCACATTCCCCAAACAGGAAGACTGCTGCCTACTGTACTTCAAAAGGGGCACAGAATGTTTAAATTTCCAGAGAACTGGAAACTTTATACTTCCACCAGTGAGAGCAAAGTGAAATAAGGCAATATGTTTAAAAGTTCCATTCAGGACAAGGCATCTTGGGGAAAGAGACGTGTGTTTAAGAGATAGCGACTGCAGGCCAAAATAAACTCTTTGTGTTCCTGATTCTTGCTTTGACCATGATTATCTCCTAATTCAACTCAAGCTAAATTTACCGTATTTCAATCTGTATGGTTTGTCTAATCTACTGGCTTCTCTCTCAAGAGGCAGCACTGGGATTAGTTAGTAATGAGTTTGGAGAGTGTTTTGAAAAAGAAATGAGACCCTACAAATTTCTCCTGATGTTATTACACTTTAGTAATAGCACCAGGATCTAAGCACAACCTGCTGGTGTTGGACATGAAATTACTGCTACTGATGAGCCCAACTACCAGGGTATGAAAATCGAATACATACTAATAAGACTAGCGAAGCAGCTCATAAGAAAAAGGAGATAAGCAAATTATTCAGTTGAGCTGATAACTGCAAGACTAATTAACTCAATAAAAGAATCTATCAGAAACTTGACTTAATCAGATCATCCACAGCAACTAAATTAACTAGATAATTTAGGAAGTACATAGCCCGATTCCAAGCCTCTATAAAAGAGGCAGCTCCATCTAAGAAGAAGCAAAAATTCCTGCAGTACACCATGAAGTTGTGTGCTCAAATGTAAAGAATTGATGTAACACAAAATATCACACTCATGAAATCAAGTATATTAAATAAGGTCTGCAATAAGAAAACTTTTTTTTTTTTTTCCCCAGCTGCACCTGCAGCATGTGGAAGTTCCCTGATAGGGATCGAATTTGAGTGGGAGCTGCAACCTATGCCACAGCTGCAGCAATGCTGGATCCTTAACCCACTGTGTTGGACAGGGGATTGAACTGGTGCATCCAGAGAGACAAAGCTGCATCATTAATTCACTGAGCCACAGCAGAAACTCCAAGAAAACTTTACAGTTGTGTTAAAAAGCATCCTTTCTGACCCCAAAAGCAAAGGCAACAAAAAGAAAATACAAACAAGTGGGACTACATCACACCAAAAAGCTTCTGCACAGCAAAGCAAAACAATGAAATTAAAAAGGCAACCTACAGAATGGGAGAAGAATCTGCAAATCAAATCTCTGATAAGAGGTTAATACATATAAAGAACTCATACAACTCAACAGCAAAACCAAAAAAACCACAAAAATAAAAAATAAAACCCAACCAGATTTAAAACTAGACAGAAAATATGAATAAACATTTTTCTAAAGAAGAGATACAAACGGCCAACAGGCACATGAAAAGATGTCCAACATCACTAATCATGAAGGAAATGCAAATCAAAACCACAATGAGACATCACCTGACATCTGTCAGAATGGCTATTAACAAAAAGACAAGAAATAGCAAGTGTTAGTGAGAATGTAGAGAAAAAGGGACTCTTGTATGCCATTGGTGGGAATGTAAGTTGGTACAGACACTATGGAAAACAGTATAAAGGTTACTCAAAAAATTAAAAATAGAACTATCATATAATCCAGGAATTCCGCTTCTGGGAATTTATCTAAAGAAAACAAAACCATTAACCTCAAAAGATAAATGTACCCTCAGATTCTTACAGCACTGTTTAAATAGCCAAGATATGACAACATCCTGTGTCCATCAATGGATGAATGCATAAAGAAAATCTGAGATATATATATATATATATATACACATACATATCTCACATATACATATATATACACATATATACAATAGCATACTGTTTAGTCATAAAAAGGAATAAAATGTTGCCATTTATGACAATATCAATGGACTTAGAGGGTGTTATGCTTAGTGTAATTAAGCGTAAGAGAAAACATAAGAGCATAAGAGAAAAGCGTAAGAGAAAGACCAATGCTCTATAATCTCATTCATATGTGGAATCTTAAAAACAAATGAACCAAAAAGAACTCATAGATGCAGAGAACAGATTGGTGGTTGCCAGATGTGAAGGGTGGGGGTAGGGTGAAGTAGGTGAAAGAGGTCAAATCGCATCAACTTCCAGTTATAAAATAAGTAAGCCATGGGGATGTAAGGTACAGCCCGGTCACTATAGCTAATAATACTGTACTGCATATTTGAAAGTTGCTTAGAGAGGAGATCTTAAAAGTTCTCATCACAAGGAAAAAAAATGTAGGTGATGGATGTTAATTCGACTTATAGTGATGGTCATTTTGCAGTGTATACAATTATCAAATCATTATGTTGTACACCTGAAACTAAAATAACATTATATGTCAATCATCCTTCAATTTTTAAAAAGGGCTTCCTTTCTTACCTCCCTAGAAGCAAGGTCGCAATGAATAAATACTGTCAATGACAACATGGAAAATATTTCAACCCAAATAAAAAGCAGTACAGTATCCTCCTGCACGCACAATTTTGGTTGCCTGCTCCGGAAGCAAAATGAGTTACTAGGTGAAATGCAAAGTTTAAACAGACCATTAGTGCAGTAGGAAGGACAGGAACTTGAGAAGACCCGCACAGGCATTCTTCATTCTAGTTTTAGAAATAACAGTTTTTACTTCAAGGTGCATGTCTCTCCCAGCTTTATTTCCTTAGTCAGTAATTAATCAACGCCAGGCATCGATTTCAAACAGATGAAGATCATCACGGGCTAGCCAGTTAGGGCCATAAGACCTTCTCTTGCTTAAATAATTCCTTCCTTTCGGTCTTTTCAAAATTCTGTTTAAGCTTTAAGTGCCTTCTGCCCAACCGTTATTTTCCCTCCATCTCACGAAGGAGTTTGAAGGCTGATTATCCAGTTGGCTTTTCAAATTATTTATCGAAGTTTTAGAGTAGAGCAGACCCATTTCTCAGTTCTTCCTGTTCCATTTCCCTCAAGAAGCAAGAGATCAGTCCCACCCCCAAAGGAGGCCTCAGGGTCCCAAGCAAAGTTGGAGCAGAAAAAGGCGAGCGGCAGAACAAAAGAGAAATACTGCCCCTTTCTCTGGGGTGTCAGCCTCAGACCATCTGGGCGAACGTGGCTCCTGGTGTTGAAGGATTTGGGCTGCAAGGGGTGAAGGGGAGGGCGGGCCTGAGAGAGCCCAGGCGGACACAACCCGGATTTCATCCTACTCCAGACGGAACCTGTGCGTTCGAGGGCTAGGGCCGCGCCTTAAGCTTGGAAGTAAACCCCTAGTCTCTGCTTAGCCTGAAAATAAGTTTTGCATCCCTCAAACTATTGTATGGGGAATTGGTCTTAATCGCTGGATAATCGAATCTCTAAAGATTCTAATCGCTAATTACCACTTCCAAGCACAAAATGCTTTGACTCTGACCCAGAGGGACAGAGAGGTGCCGAGCGAGGCCGCAGGAACCAAATTCGCCCAAGGGGAGCAGCGGGACGGCGGGTTCCTCGACCAAGACCGAGGGACCCGGGCCCGTGGCGCCCGCCCCGGCTCGCGCCCACTTACCCTGGGGGGTGGCCTGGGCGCCGGCCGTCAGCCACGGCTGCAGGGCCAGGTGCAGGAGAAGCAGGGCGGCTCCGCGCGTGGCCAGCATGTTGGTTCTTAGTGCTCCCTGCGAGCGCGCGCGCGAGTACGGCACGGTGGGCCCTGCCCGAGTGGGTGGGCGGTGCGCGGTGCCTGGGTCAGGAGCCCGGCGGGCGGCGCAGGTGAGGGGAGCGCGGCGTCCGCTGCCGTCGGGGGCGGTGCTCGCGTTTCCGCGCCGCACAGCTGGGTGCGCTGGCGGCTGCGCTGGGCGCTTTATGGTCTGGCCGGCCCGGGGCGGGGGAGGGCCGAGGCCAGGGCGGCCCCCTTGGCCGAGATCCCCTCTGGCCGGGAAGTGCGGGGACTGCCGGAGCGGGGAACGTGGGCGGTGGAAAGACATGAACGTGTGGACGGCGCCCCGGGCAGATCGGGTCCTGGGGTGGGTGGGCGTAGTCGCTGGCGAGGGGGTTTAGGAGGATGGGAAGAACGAGGATGGGCAGTCAGGGGCTGGTGAGAATGTGAGGACACACAGGACCCGGTAGAGACAAAGGAGAAGAAAGAGGCGAAGGAGCAAGAAAGTGACACTGACCCGCTAGCTTTGGGCACCATCGGTCTCCTACTTCTTGTCCTTCTCTTGTTTTCTAAACAGAAGAACCGGGTTTGGACAGGCTTTTAATGCCCATCTTGGGTTCCCTCCCCAGCGAACCCTGAAGGCTCCCCAGGATCCTTTTGCCTCCTAAGGTGGTTCAGAGAACACTTGGTTTCTTTTATTTCTTCAAACTTTTTCTTCAGTACTTCAAATGTTGAAGATTTTCTCGATCAAGTTTTGAGATGTGAACAGTGTTTCAAAGTTTTTGAGTTTTTTAATGGAAATAAAATACATCTCAAGGAACCCATCCAGACAGAACCATTTATAGGATGGTAGTGTTTTATGGAAAATTTATTTTCAGTCCGGCTTCCAAACATTGCCTGCCCACTTCTGCTCTGCCCTCCCAAAAGATTCCATGTGGCAGTTTAAAGCTTGGGAGTAGGACCTAAAAGAGAGAGAAAGAACGTAAGGAAGGAGTCTTACTCTTAGGCAAAGCCCCCTAAAAATAATGTGGATTAACTAGAGGAAAAAATATTTCAGAACAATGGCAAACTTTTCCCTCTTAAACAGCCTTGACTAATGGAGAAAATCCAGCAAAGTATTTATATCCCTATCTCTAAGTCTCAAAAGAATTCCATCTCAAAGTTTAAGAAGCTGTCTGCTACAGGCTGGAAGATTAAGGCATTATCTTGTTGCCAAACTGGGCAAGAATACCCACCCCCACACACCCTAGTTATAATTCCATTTACAGCTAAGGACCTGGGAATTTGTGAGCTATATTCAAAGCTTACTTCCATTTGAGATCTAACATAGTTCTAATCCAGGCTTCAGTTAATGCCACATTACACTCAAGTCACTGTATAGAGCGGGTCACCACACGTCTACACTGAGAGAGCACTGAAGACACAAAGGGCACATGTTTCCGGCCATGTGGCTGCACACTAGTGAGATGAATTAGTCTAAAGACTCTTCAAGTCTCCAAACAGCATCCTCAGGAGTGGCCTGGGTTAGAGGGGGCTGCAGGATCCCAACTTCTACGTTAAGGAAACAGTTTTGCTCATGTATGTTTTATGCAGTGGACTTCAGAGTAAGCAGGACTAAAATGTAAGTTGACAGAAAATGCTGTTTTCTTAATCATTTTTGTGTAGTCATTTTTACTAGGCATTCCAAAATCCTAGCAAATTTCCCTCAAAATAGCCTGCACAGGTAGGCACATAATAAATATTGGTTGAAACTAAATGACCATTGTCATTGAACAACAAAAGAATCAAAAGCTTTTCTGCTAGCCTAATAGAACTTAACAATTTAGTTTTGCTTTTAAAGAGACTGCCTTTTCATGGAGCCATTCTTTGGGGAAACTCAGTCAGCTTTTTATGTACTCACAATCAAGAGGAAATTTGACTATGATAAAATTCATTAAATTGGCGATGAAATTTATGGTAAATGAGGAGAAAGAGTTGTTTTCTCCTCTGTGCTACCTCTTTAAAATATCTGTTGTTAAAAAAAAAAAAAAGAAAGAAAACACTGGAGTTCCTGTCGTGGCACAGTGGTTAACGAATCCGACTAGGAACCATGAGATTTCCGGTTCTATCCCAGGCCTTGCCCAGTGGGTTAAGGATCTGGCATTGCTGTGAGCTGTGGTGATGGTCACAGACCCAGCTCGGATCCCACGTTGCTGTGGCTGTGGGGTAGGCTGGTGGCTACAGCTCTGATTAGACCCCTAGCCTAGGAACCTCTGTATGCCAAGGGAAGCGGCCCTAGAAAAGGCAAAAAGACAAAAAAAAAAAAAAGTTGAGTTCCTGTTGTGGCTCAGTGGTTAATGAACTTGACTAGTATCCATGAGGATGCTGGTTCCATCCCTTACCTTGCTCAGTGGGTTAAGGATCCAGCGTTGCCATGAGCTGTGGTGTAGATCCAAGACAAGGCTTGGATCCCGTGTTGCTGTGGCTGTGGCGTAGGCCAGCAGCTACAGCTCTGACTGGACCCCTAGCCTGGGAACCTCCACATGCCTTTGGTGTGGCCCTAAAAAGACAAAGGAAAAAAAGACAAAAAGATAAAAAAAAATCTGTTGTTATATTTATTGTACTGAATTTTCATTTATTTTAGGACTATATTAATTTATTTAATTTTCCCCCAATATCAGACTGTGAGCTCTTTAGCACTATCTCATTTATTTTGTAGTCCCAATTCCAGTGCTGGCACTTAATAGTTAGCAGCTCATTGAACTGACCTTCCTTCTCTTGGCACTGTAGAGTAAGAGGTTTTCGTATGTTAATAATCCATTCTTGCCATAGATTGCAAAAAATGGCCCCAATGCTTCACTCTTCTCTATATATCGTTTACTTTTCTAAGATTGGCCATGTATCTTTCTTGGTCAATAGGAATTTAGCAAAGGTCCTACAAGCAGAAGCTTAAAACATACTTGTGATTGGACTTGACTTACCCTTCTACCTCTGTCTTTGCTGTGACAGCATGGCTGTGCTAGCCTGTTGGAGGATGAGACATGGAGCAGAGCTGAGTCACCCACAGCCACACTGGGCAAAGCCAGCTGAAATCAGCAGACAGCTGACTCACACAGGTGAGTAGGTTCAGGCAACATCAGCAGGGCTGTCTTCTTGACTCCAGCTATGCGAGCAATGAGTTTATTTTTGTATGCCATTAAGATTTTGGGGCTGCTTGTTATGTAATATTATTGCAGCCATACAGAAATATTGTAGCAACTGATACACTAGGTTTGTTCCATTTCTGACTGTTGTAACAGAGTATGACCCCATTTTTGATGTTTGCTGAGCTTTCAAGCTTCACCACTCCCCTTCCTTTTGGTTCCTCATCTGAGCAAGTTGATAAGAAAGCCTGGGTGCTCCTTCCTTTGGTGCTGCGCAAGCTCTCAACTGTGTATGGAAACCCTCTCCCTAGCCTCACACCCTAACCATCATGAAAACTCCAAAGCCAGTCTCCTTTCCCTGCTCTCTGAAGCCATCTGCAGACCTGCTTGGGAGCCCCTCCGCTTTCACCAGAAAGCCTGACAATGTGAGTAACCTTTTCAAACCTTTTTGTTGGTGGGCGTGGGAATACCCACTCTGGTCCTGCTCCTCCTGTTCTTCCGAAGTGGGAAAAATTACTCATATAACATACTGTTATTTAGCACAGCTACGTAGAAGCTGACAGCTGTCTATTAATATGTGATTAAATTTATCATTAGTTATGTCGAGTTTTCTTTTTTTTTCCTTTTTTTTTTTGGTCTTTTCTAGGGCTGCACCTGTGGCATATGGAGGTTCACAGGCTAGGGATCTAATCGGAACTGTAGCTGCCAGCCTACGCCAGAGCCAGAGCAACATCTGCAACCTACACCACAGATCACGGCAACACCAGATCCTTAACCCACTGAGCGAGGCCAGGGATCGAACCCACAACCTTATGGTTCCTAGTTGGGTTCATTAACCACTGAGCCACGATGGGAACTCCAACTTATGTCAAGTTTTCCACTTGAATTTTTTTTTTTTTCCTATACCCCCAGCATGTGGAAGTTCCCGGGCTAGGGATCAAACCCACACCACAGTTGCGGTACTGCCGGATGCTTAACCCACTGTGCTACATGGGAACTTCCTCTACTTGAATCCTTAAAAGGAATAGAAATAGAAGATAGTAATTAACATTTAAAGATGGTTTAAAGGGAATATGATTTACATTCTAATGTGTGATGACATTTATGCCACAGCCCTGGAAAATGTACACTTTGAGCTGCTTTTTAGTTTAGTGTTAATAAAGGAAGATTCTTGATTAAGTGACAGGAAAAGAGCTTCTCTCCAAACTAGTTAACACGAATAGGGGCCTTGTAAATGAAGCAGGTGACTTTCGATTAGGGTGTAATTAAAAGGAAAAAAACTTTTTTTTCAGAACTCAAAAAAACATAGTTTGCTTTAGTAATCAGGCACTGAAGATTAGTGAAGCAAGAAAAGAAGTATGTAAAATTACTCATTTCAATCTCGCTAAGCGTCTAAGTAGACTATTTAAAAAATCTCATTGAGGTTCTTTAATATACTTTACTAAATACCATGTAAAAATTCGTTAGAAAAATAGCCAGAAATGCAATCGTGAGGACATTTATTACAAATAACTATGTCTACCCAACTTGAAGTCCAGAGAGAGTTTTGACAATTAACATTTTTTTTTCTTTTTTCTTTTTTCTTTTTTGTCTTTCTAGAGACACACCTGTGGCATATGGAAGTTCCCAGGCTAGGGTTTGAATCAGAGCTGCAGCTGCCAGCCTATGCCACAGCTACAGCAACGCTGGATCCAAGCCATGTCTGTGACCTACACCACAGCTCCGGCAATGCCAGATCCTTAACCCACTGGCTGAGGCCAGGGATTGAACCTGCATCCTCATGCATACTAGCTGGGTTCTTTACCACTGAGCCACTATGGGAACTCCCGACAACTAGCATTTCTTAAAGGAACTGCTTTGCTTCATTAAATAATACATTAATCCATCCAAATGGTGGTTCCTACAAAATCTAGCAATAACAAGATTATTGTACCAGGAAAATCCCAAATTTAGTGCCAGATGTCTAAATGTATTGCTAAGAAATCATGATGCAAAGTGCAATGAAATCATAGGACATAAAGCAAACTTGCCAAATATGCTAAAATTCTGTCTACTTGGATGTGAAGAGTTTAGAATGGGGATGATTTGATTTTAATTGTATTTAAATTCATCTATGGGTTGTCGAAAGATTTGTAAGCAAATGAATAGTATTACTTGAATTCCTGGGGCATGTTTAACCTTACTAAAGGAACTAACACATAAAATATTTTAGTAGTTAACTGTCAACAGGAAAATTGATACTGCTAATTACAAATGAGCCCTAACAAGTTCATAAAGGAGCTGGACCATATATATATATATATTTTTTTTTTCCCTAATTCTAAAGTCTAAAATTTTGTGTGTGTTGCTATACAATCATTAACAAAAGTGTTGAGTTCGGATATTTGCCTATCAGTTGTGAAAACTAATTAGTTTTTTCTCATTACTGTCATCAGTTATCCAACAAATAATTATTTATGTATATGTTTGTTAATTCACTCAACAAATATTTCTCAACAGTCTTCTAGAATGTTCCCAGCACTGTGTTAATCAATAGCCATACTGAGATGAATGGAACACAGTTCTTTGTTCTTCAGCTCATAGACTGCTTGGAAAAACAGATGATATAAATAATATGCTAAGGGCTAGAATAGGCATGTGTCCTAAGAAATGGGAAATGCAGAGGAGAAAGCAACTTGTAGTTAGAGAGGATTAGAAAAGTCTTCCTAGAAGAGCTGGCTTTGCATTGGGGTCATGAAGGATGAGGAGGCATTCTCCCTGTGACAAAGAAAGGGGAGAATGCTAACACTGTTAGCAGAGGGAATACATATTAGGTTCAGGACCATGGTTGAAGATGTCAAGGTGATGTCTGGGGTTCTGACCCGGGCCACTTGGCAGATTGTCGTGGCATTCACTGAGGGGTAGATGACAATTTGGCTTGGCCATGTTGAGGTTAAGGCACCTTTAAGACATTCAAGTGGAGCTGTCCATTAGGCACTTAGTTACATGGGTCTGTAACTCAGGAGAGAGACTGATAGGTATGGGCATCATTAATTGACAGGTAGCAGGCAAAGGTGTAGGTATAGATAAGACTATCTAAGAAGTGTGTGTAAGATGAGGAAAGGATACTGAGAAACACTAATGTTTATAACCAGTAGAGAAAGAGAAGGCAGCGATCAAGATGAAAGATGCAGAAGGAAATTGGGAAAGTGTGGTATGGGAGAGGCATGGCGAATAGTATCAATACGGTGAAGAGATCGGGCAAGATAAGGAATGGAAATGCATATGCTTGGGCTTATCACCCCAGAAGTCATTGGTGACCCTATTGAAAGCCTTTGGGGGGAGTGGGATGGGAGAAAGAAAAGCCGAGTTCTGCCATTTGAGGAATGAGGATGACAGAATGGCAAGTGGAGTGTACGACTCATGATAAAGATAACTTTCAAGAACTTGCCTTGAAGTGTTAGGTGGAGATAGGGCAGTAACTGCTGGGAGAGATAAGGACACATTTTGACAGAGATGGGATGGAGCTGCCAGGGAGGAAGTTCTTGATATGTGACTTTTCTTAATCAGGAGGCATAAAAAAGTATAACTAGTATCATGTGTGTGGGGGGGTCTATTAAATTTGGTGTTTTCTGAGAGTTCCCATCGTGGCTCATTGGAAACGAATCTGACTAGCATCCATGAGGATGCAGGTTCCCTGGCCTCACTCAGTGGGTGAAGGATCTGGCATTGCCATGAGCTGTGGTGCAGGTCAGCAGTTACAGCTCTGATTCACCCCCTAGCCTGAAAACTTCCATATGCCTCCGGTGTGGCCCTAAAAAGACCAAAAAAAAATTTTTTTTTTTTTGCTGTTTTCTTATCATTGTTTTTCATTTTCTGTGTCACATCATCCCCATAGCAACAGAAACTTCACAAGAACGCAGGCTGTGTGTATGGCTGTGTGTGAAGACAGTAACAGAATTCCCATCCCAGGGATTGATCACCTCCTATAACGTGAGGTCCAGAGGGAGAGGGTTGCAGGGTCAGTTCAGTGAATTGTAGTGTTAATGCCTCTGGATTAGCTCCTGGACTTCCCTCATAGATGCTGCAGCTCAGCATCTCCTGTCTTTATATGACGTCATCCCAAAGTAGGAGGCAAAAGTGAGGCTTCTGCTTTTGTTTTTTTTTTTTTGTCTTTTAGGGCCACACCTGCGGCATATAGAGGTTCCCTGGCTAGGGGTCCAATTGGAGCTGTAGCTGCCAGCCTATGCCACAGCCACAGCAACTTGGGATCCGAGCTACATCTGCAACCTACACCACAGGTCATGGCAATGCCAGATCCTTAACCCACTGAGCGGGGCCAGGGATCGAACCTGCAACCTCATGGACACTAGTCATTTTCGTTAACTGCTGAGCCATGATGGGAATTCCCACTTCTGCTCTTTTATCTCTTAGTCTCCATTGCGCTCAACCTTTATCCAATAAAGAAAACCTTTTCCAGAAGCACCCAAACAGACTTCTTTGTGCTCAGGTCTCATTGTTCAGGAGTGGGTCACAGACATACCCATGTCTTGTTTGCCAGGAAGGGTGGAAAGGTGCTGACGGTACTTTCAGCCTCTGTTGTGGGAGTGGGCTCCATCAGGAGGGAAGCGGGGGAGGACGATCACTGACTGGGCCAATGTGGTTGCCCCAGGCTCTGTGTCTCCCACTCTGTCAGTGCTCCCTGCAGGGCTGCATGCTTACAGATGGGTCTTTGGCAAATGGTCCTTATTGTCTTTTGAGGTTCCCAGCTCAAAAAAGACAGGTAGGTGGAGCTAGAGGAGAAGTGGTAAACTTGTAAATCAGAAAAGGAGGGAGGGGGTGGGGAAAATAATGGACTTAGGGAAAAGTGGATGGGCAAAAAGAGATGAAATAACTTCAGTTTCAATGGGCTTAAGGTGAAGAATACTCTCTATATAAAAACTTCTAGACCAGGGATTGGCAAACTGTGACCCACAGGCCACCTCTAGCCCTCCATCTGCTTGTGTAAGGTCGTCAGCTAAAAGGAATTTTGACATGTTTAAGTGGTTGTAGAAAAAAAAAAAAAAAAAGAAGAAGAGAAGTATTTATGACATGTAAAAATTATGTAAAATTCAAATTTCAAGATCTAGAAATAAAATTTTATTGGAACACAGCCACGTTCGCTCATCTACAGCTGTTTTTGTGGCACAAACGCAAATTCGGGGAGTTGCAACCAAGTCCACATGGCCCTCAGGGCCTTAAAGTCTTTGCTCTCTAGGCCTTCATGGGAAAAGTTACTGACCCGTGTCCTAGGCCATCCATTTTCAGAAGTCCTATCCATCAGGTCAGACTTAACTGGTAAGCAGAAGGAAGGACGGAAAGGAAGAGGAAACAAATATTAGTGTGTGGCCAACCCCCTCCCCCCAAACAAAACCACAAATATTAGTGGACTTCCATTGCTGATTCCATTTCTTTTCTTTTTAGGGCCTCACCCTCGGCATATGGAGGTTCCCAGGCTAGGGGTGTAATCAGAGCTGTAGCCTCCAGCCTACACCACAGTCACAGCAATGCCAGATCTGAGTCGCGTCTGTGAGCTACACCACAGCTCACAGCAATGCCGGATCCTTAACCCACTGAGTGAGGCTAGGGATTGAACCTGCAACTTCATGGTTCCTAGTCGGACTTGTTTCCACTGTGCCACGACGGGAACTCCACTGATTCCATTTCTTACTCTCTTCTCCTAGGGCCTAGGAATTGAGGGGCTCTTGCTTCCCAGCACCACAAACTCATAAATATTAAATCTGCTGTCCTTCTCCATTCTCTCTAGGGGCAGTACTCCTCCTGTGATATTACAGTGGACCAGTGTTTCATCAGTCTCAGGAGAAGTGGGAAGGCCTTGGTCACTGACTTGAAAAATCTGTCTAAGGAAAGCGTGCTTCCTTTTACGGATCTAGGGAAATGCGAGCTGCAAGTGTATTTTATTATGCCATTTGAGCATTACATTTCATTGGTACATATCATGTGTTTCATCATTCATGTCAGTTAAAAATGCAATTCTGACTTGCATAATTCTCAGAAAGAGATTTCCTTATGGCATTCTGGCATGTCCCTTCACAAAAGTGATTCCGAGGACGGATGTAATTTTGGCTGCTGCATTTAAAAATTGACCAGGGGGAAAGGAAAGTAGACATGACAAATCCAATAAAGGACGAGGTGCAGCAGAAAAACCTGAAGTGAGCAAAGGAAGCAGAGGCATTGGGAACAAGAAGAGAGACGGGGAAGGAAAGGTGAGGATGCAGCCTAGGTCCCTCAAGGACAAGCTTACGGTGTCCCCGGGTTGGGTGCTAATTCCTTTTAAAGGACCTCAAAGAGCCCCATTGGATACCTTCATTTTTCTTTTATGACACACACACTCTCTCTCTCCCAGGAGGGTAAGCATTCCTTTCCTAGTGGCCCCTGGGTGGAACCAGCACGTTCCAGTGCAGCTCCCCAAAGTCACCAGTGCTAGTGCTAAGGACCGTAGTGCTAGTCCTTTTGAGGACTGATGTCCCACTTATCTTGGTTACAGCAGCAATCTGTCAATGTTGTCTGTATATCTGATAGTTGAGCAGCAAAAATCAAGGCCTGAGTCTTGCTCCAGCACACTGGAACGGGGCTTCTCCCATGATACTATGACTAGATTTTTCATCTTCATTTGTACAATCCAACTTACTTGTATGTATATGTTTGCACTCATATCCATGCATGCATATATATGCATGTATATTCATAGGTGCTCACACGCACACACCCCACCACCTTCTTCTCTTTTCTGTGGGAGAGTCTTAGTAAACCACATAATAGTAATCAAATTTATCTTCTTCAGATTAGAGCCCTGTCTTATATTTGATCTCAGTCTTCACGACCCTGAGGTGAGATAGATAAGATGGTTATAATTCCCACTGTAGACTAGAAAACTAAAGGTCGGGAAGGTTGAACAGACTACGCAAAGGAATGCCAGAGCTTGGACTCAAACTCAGGTCTCTGACCCTGGGTCCAAGGCCCTTCTACTCTGCCGCTCTGCCTTTGTGAGAATCAATGTCTGATTAATGCAGAAAACCCTGCTTCCTGGGCAGGCTAAGGGATGGGAAGCCATAAGAATGAATTTCTTGGAGTTCCCATTGTGGCTCAGTGGTTAATGAATCCGACTAGGAACCATGAGGTTGGGGGTTCGATCCCTGGCCTTGCTCAGTGGGTTAAGGATCTGGCGTTGCTGTGACCTGTGGTGTAGGGGTTGCAGACACGGCTCGGATCCCGAGTTGCTGTGGCTCTTGCGTAGCCCAGCGGCTACAGCTCCGATTCGACCCCTAACCTGGGAACCTCCATATGCGGTGGGAACGGCCCAAGAAATGGCAAAAAGACCAAAAAAAAAAAAAAAAAAAAGTCCCCCCCAAAAAAACCCCAAACAAAAACAAACAAACAAACAAAAACAGTGGCAGTTTATTCCTAGGTTGAGGCTCTGACTTCAGAGACCTGAAGCCGACTCCCAGGATGTGTGAATTTGAAATATTTCCGAGAAAGCCTGGTGAAAACAAGCAGAGGAAGTGTCCTGGTTAGGAATGCAGCAGGCGCTGCGGCCACACCAGCTGGCTTTGATCCCAACTCCATACTGTAGGCCCTTGGGAAGACATTTAACAGCTATTCTTTTGACTGGAGAGTTATTCAGAAGATGGAAAGGCTAATGGTACCCATTGTAACGTGACTGAAGATGCCAGTAGCACTTTTTCGGTGAGGGAATAAATATAAATATTTAACCTAGAGCCTGGCATATAGTTGTTTCATTATTATTAACATTTTTGGGGGAGGGGGTGAGGTTTAGGTATTTCCATTTTTATTTTTATTTTTTATTTTATTTTATTTTTTGTCTTTTTACCATTTCTTGGGCCAATCCCGTGGCATATGGAGGTTCCCAGGCTAGGGGTCGAATCGGAGCTGTAGCTGCCGGCCTACGCCAGAGTCATAGCCACGAGGGATCCGAGCTGGGTCTGCGACCTACACCACAGCTCACGGCAATGCTGGATCCTTAACCCACTGAGCAAGGCCAGGGATCGAACCCCCAACCTCATGGTTACCAGTTGGATTCGTTAACCACTGAGCTGTAATGGGAACTCCAAGGTATTTCCATTTTTAACTGAGTTTGTTAATCTATGATTATCCAGAGCCTAAGTTAGGGGAGATGGGGAAGCCATAGGTTGCCTTGACAGTCTTTAAACAAGCAGAGCATGTTCTTAGAGAAAGAACGCCCAACCCTCTTGTAAAAGAAGGGAAGGACAGCAGGATTTAGAAGAAATTTTAATTACTCTGACTACAAGCAAAATGAATGCTTTTGCTGTCTTAGTAACCTAGGGCAAAAATTGAGCTTCAGAACCAAGGGGGAGGCTGAGCTATACTACAGAGAAACACTATCTTCTCACTCCTGGGTACCTCAGTGGGCAGGTACGGCGAGATATATTGGCCAACATACAGATCAGAAAAACAGAGAGCTTTGGGGGCTGGTAAAGGCTAAGGCAAATCTCGTGATAAAAATATCCTCCATCCACACATGTAGTGGATGCCAGGGAATAATTCTTCTCCTATAATCAGGGACTGTGGGACATCATGGAATGTTATGATTCTGTGATTTGCTTGTTGCTGAGCAGCTGTTTGTTCATTTTCCCTTTATTTCCCTCTTTCTCTTTAATAAATGTTCCCATTCATCAACTGAGGCTGCTGTTCATCCAAAGTGAGGAAATCAGTGGTGACCCACTCAGCTCTCTAGGGGGATGGTTTGCCTTGTTTTTCATTTTTTTTTTTTTTCCTTGTTAGGGCCACACCCATGGCACATGGAAGTTCCCAGGCCAGGGGTAGAATAGGAGCTACAGCTGCTGGCCACAGCCACAGCCACAGCCACAGCCACACCAGGTCTGAGCCTCATCTGTGACCTACACCACAGCTCAGGCAACACTAGACCCTTACCCCATTGAGCGGGGCCAGGGATTGAACCTGCATCCTCGTGGATACCAGCTGGGTTTGTTAACCACTGAGCTACAGTGGGAACTCCTGCCCTGGTTTTAAATGGAGCCTTGTGTTGAAACAACACATCCTTATAGGGTAGTTTAGTCCAGAGCATCCCAAATCCCCTATAATAAAGAAAAAAATGCGTGCATGAGAGACACAGGCTTTGGAGTCTGATCCTCATATAAGCAAATAAAGCATGAAAAAAGGGATTGATCACATTTGTCAAAGGGCTGTTTTCACTGTTGTTATGAAAAGAATTTATGATTTACCAAGAAGATGTTCCTTCATGATCTTTACTATGCATTTTCGGTACATAATGGACAATTATGACTTTACAATGACTAAGTAAATGCGCTTCATAAACTAGGGGAAAAGACTGGCTTGTTAGAGTACTTTTTTTGTGTTAAGACAACCATATTTTCATCTGGGTAGCTGAAAGATAAATATACTGTGTTAAGGCCAGAGGCTTTTTAATAATAATATGATAGGGAATATTTTTTTGAAACTTGCTTGTGGCTATTACTGCTATTTAAATCTCTATAGGAATTGATAGAAAAATAGTCATGATGGAACTTATTTAAAATGTTCTGTTTGGGGTAATATACTAGAACCAGATGCCCTAAATGACCCTCCTAGTGAAAATAATGAACATTTTGGGGGAGAAAATATTTTAAAAAATCAGATGAATTACTAAGCTGTAAGAAAGTAAGAAACTCATAGAGGCCAAATATACAGTTAGAGCCTGAATCCTGGTAGTTAGATGAGCATGAAAGTCAGCTTTTACGCTGAGAGTAAATGGTGAACCCTGGGGTATTTACCTTCTGTTTTTATCACCTTCACAGGTGGAAGGGATAAACAATGCCCAAGGCCCTCCCATGGTGAAGAGACCAATAGGAGGATGCCCTCTCCCATATAAAGCTGAGACCTGAGGGACTTGCACCCTCAGTGTAAGAGGAGATTAGGAAAAAAACCCTCTGGGGAGTTCCCTTCATGGACTTGTGGTTAATGAACCCAACTAGGATCCATGAGGTTGAGGGTTCAATCCCTGGCCTTGCTCAGTGGGTTAAGGATCCGGCATTGCCTTGAGCTGTGGTGTAGGTCGCAGTCACAGGAAGGCCAGCAGCTACAGCTCTGATTTGACCCCTAACCTGGGAACCTCTACATGCCCAGGGTGCAGCCCTAAAATAGCAAAAAAGAAAAGAAATAAACCTCTGTTCAGAAGGGGAGAAGAAAGAAATTTCCCTTCTTGATCTTGGCTCTTGGGTAGGGGAGAAAATCCCCCTGAGAATTTTTGCCTACACTTATCCATCCTGTGGATTTTTTTTGTTGGTTTGCTTTTGTCTTTTCCCACAAAAATTTAAAATTTGAATGTTTTAAAACCTACAGAGAAGTCGAGGAGAAAGCACATGGAACAGTTCTAGAGTCACCAATTTTTCCATACATTTGCCAGTACCTATATCTACACATATGTGAACATATCTGTGTGTGTGTGTGTTTGTGTCTATACAGTTCTAGAGTCACCAATTTTTCCATACATTTGCCAGTACCTATATCTACACATATGTGAACATATCTGTGTGTGTGTGTGTTTGTGTCTATAGATAAGTATCTGGGTTTTTTTGTTTGTTTGTTTAACCAATTGAAATTAACTTATAATTATTGGACACTTTACCTTTAATTACTTCATCAGGTATCTTCCTATATAATCACAATATCATTATCTCACCTCAGAAAAGTAATAATAATTCCATAATATCATTTAATATATACTCTGCATTCTAATATTCTTAATTGTCTCCCAAATATGACTTAAACAGAAGCTGTTCAAAGTGCATCACATTTGATTGTTCTGTTTCTTAATTTCTTTTAATTAAAAGACTACCCTTTTGCGTGTGAATAGGCAGTGACTTTTTTGGGAAGAATTCAGGCCAGCTGTCATGCAGAATGTTCTGTATTCTGAATTTGACCTATTGTTGCTCATGATTAGATTCAGGTTGGAGTTCCCATTGTGGCTCAGCAATAATGAACTCATCTAGTATTCATGACTAGTATTCATGAGGATTCGGGGTGGATCCCTGCCCTCCCTCAGTGGTTAAGGATCTGGCATTGCCGAGCTGTGGTTGATGCCAGAAAGATGTTACTGGAATCCTGGTTCTTGTTCACACAGTTGAAGAATGAACTCCTAGAACACACAGGCAGCAAGCAAGCAAAGTCTTTACTATAGGAAAGCAAGTAGCTCCCAGGGCTGCTGGAAGCGGGGAGAGGAGCCCCTGATCTCTATTGTCCTATAGGGGTTTTTATCCCTTAAAGATGGGGAGGGGGTACCAACATGGCGTCCAGAAAGATGTAGTTTTCTCCCATTGGCCTTACTCAATTACCTATATCAGTCCTTATCCAATAGGGGTTTTAGGGGTGGAAATGCCTTGTAGGTCTCATAGTTTCTTTGCCCTTTTCTTCCCGTAAACTGAGTCACAGGGGGTTAGGGATTCACGTCCATCTGGGCGTAGGGACCCTCCCTATAGTAAACAAGGCCTGTGGGGATGTTACTCCCTGGAGCCCTTAAACCACAAATCAATAGTCATATCAAAGAATGCATCGAAGCCCAGGCTCCTACAGGACTACCTGAGTTAATTCTGCTTTGCGGTGTAGGTTGCAGACATGACTTGGATCCTGCTTTGCTGTGGTTGTGGTGTAGGCTGGCAGCTGTAGCTCCAATTCAACCCCTAGCCTGGAAACTTCCATGTCTCATATCCAGCCCTACAAAGCAAAAAAAAAAAAAAAAAAAAAAAAAGAAAGATTCAGGCTAAAATTTTTTTTTTTCAGTCAAGAATGCTTCATAGCTGATGCAGCTTCTTGCGGTTTTGTAGTCCCAAACTCATGCTACTCTATATTGTGAAAAAAAAATAGCAGAAGGCTCATACTGCCTCCAGGCAACCCAAGTCAAAGAAAATCCTCTCTGAGGACAACAACTTTAATCCAGTTCTCAAAGAATTCCTACAGATAATGTTCCAAAGGAAAAAAAGAAAAATTACAGAACATTCAAGGAAATAAGACCCCATAGGTGAGGGCCAAAGGAAACAACAGACACAGAGTCATACTTTCAGACTTCCAAACTATGCAATAAATGTATTTAATAGGCTTCAAGAAACAAAAGAGAAGCCTGAAAATAAGGACAAGAAACCAAAAAATTGTTTAAAAAAAACCCCAAAAAACCCAAGGATATTTGAAGTAGAACTTCTAGAAATGGAAAATAGAATTGAAATTTAAAATAATGCATAAATTAAATGGCAGTTTGGACAAAATTAAGAGATAATTAGTGAAGTGGGGAAGATAAATCTAAAGAACTTATACAGAATATAGCTCAGAGAAACAAGATTAAAAAGAAATTTGAGAAGCTAAAAGCAAAAGAAGAGAGTGAGAAAGTCCATATGTCTAATTGGAATTTCGAAGGAGGTATTAGAAAGAATGGAAAAGAGACAATATTTAAAGAGATAATGGCTGAAAAATTTTCAGAATTGTTGAAAGACGCCAAACCACAGAATCCTAACAAAACCCGAATAGGAATGAGTAATCATTAACGGAAGATGGAAACATGGAATATTATTCTTAATGTGCTGAGAAAAATATCAATCTCAAACTCTATAATTAATGAAAAGACTAAGAGTAAAATTAAGACATTAAAGACAAATAAAACTGAGTACAGATCTTCAAATATGAAATTCTAAAGGATATACTTCAGACTCAGAAAACGAACTTGAATTAAAGTCTGAAATGCAAGAAGAAATTGTGAGCAAAGCTTTCATAAATAAATAAACATTGATCATATAAAACAATAACAATGATGTTTAATTTGTAGAATTCAAAAGCAAGATAGAACTAAAGTACTATAGATTATAAAGTTGGGAGAAAAACAATTAGATGTAGTCTTATAATGTCCTTGTATTTTTTAGGAGCAGGTAAAAAGAAAGATTAAGCTTAGATTTTATTAAATATTAAAATATTCACGCTAACCTCTAGAAGAATAGAAGATCTGTTGCTCAGAAAGTAGCAGAAGGGGGAGTTCCTGTCGTGGCGCAGTGGTTAACGGATCCGACTAGGAACCATGAGGTTCCGGTTCAATCCCTGCCCTTGCTCAGTGGGTTAAGGATCCGGCGTTGCCGTGAGCTGTGGTGTAGGTTGCAGACGTGGCTCGGATCCCGTGTTGCTGTGGCTCTGGTGTAGGCTGGCGGCTACAGCTCCGATTCGACCCCTAACCTGGGAACCTCCATATGCCGCGGGAGCGGCCCAAAGAAATAGCAAAAAGCCAAAAAAAAAAAAAAAAAAAAGTAGCAGAAGGAAGAAATTTAACAAGGAAAAAAAAATCTCAAAACCACAAAATTCTTTTGCTTTGCATGTCTCTAAAGGACACTCTGGGATTGTGTCATCCATATCACTGAGTTTTTCTTATATGAAGATAGAAATAAGAAATTTTCTTCTGCTCTAAGTGCCAGAAAAAAAAAAACTTAACTTTAGGAGATTTCTTTACGGCTCATAGGTAATTTTGTACCTATTATATTTTCATTTTTGCTTTTTCCACTTGGAAGCACTTCCACCATAATAATTATGTATGAGCTACTATCCTATAGACCTTTTCAGTCTTCCCTCCCACTTTGATTATCTAAATTTATTGTTTTTCTCATCCTGATTTTCATCTTGTGTTCTTGTCTGAAATACTCTGTGGAAGAAATTAGGTAGGCCTAAAATAAATAAGTAAATAAAAATGTAAAAATATTTAATTGAAGGATCAATAAGTAAAAATAAAATGATTAAAACAAATGAAAGATTGAAATCTGGAAAGTGGCAGCTATTTCACTTGCTCTTTAGTCTTCTTCATTAGTGGCAGTACAGGGAGAGCTGAGTGGATTAACCAACCCTGCTTGAATCAGTTCACCCACAGTTGGAAATCTAAGCAATTTGCCTATGCTTGGGGTTTTTAGTAGCTGTGAGTGCTGCAGACCACTAAGAAGACAAGCAAAATCTATTATGAAAAAGAGAAATGAGGACTTATTACTGGCCAACTTTTAGAGCTAGTAGTAATTCTAAACATGATGCTATACATATATATGTTTCATCATTTATGAACAATTTTGTCTCTCAAGTAGAAACTGTAACGGAGAAGAACCTGCCCTCCTTTGATATAATGCGGCTGATTATAGCAGTTGAATTTGTTATAAGATTTCATCTCCCTTGATTCAATTTATGCTAAAAATAAGGTTCTTTCTCAGAGCAATCCTACTCGAAAAATCAGTGGAGACATTCAAAAGAACACAGAAAATAAAAGTGAAATAAAACAAAATGACATTTTAAAGACTGTAGAGTAGGTGTTATGTGGGAGGAGGCCAACCACAGGGTGACCCCAAGGATTAGGCTATGAAAAGAAATAGCCTTTTGCCAGCTGAGCACATGTAATGGGTAAACCCAGTATGCAGCCACATCTTATGTAGAGAACAGAGACTTGATTTTAACCTGCTCTGATGAAAGATTTTAACATATTTAAGGAAAGACTGGGGCAGTCAGAAAGGGAACTGATCAGATCCTGAAATCTGGAAATGGGTGTCACCGGAAGAGTCAGTGGGGCAAAATTTGGCGGTGGACACGTGTGTCCTCCTGGCCCAGTCACAACCCTTCTGGTCCAAGTGGCAGACAGGCCACGTGGTAGAAGTGGATGCATCAGGTGATCAGAGGCTGACCCCATTAAACTTCACCCTTGTTGCTTGCCAAGCAACTTTCTGTTAAAAGTTAATAGCAGGCTTCTCTGCTATTTGTCTAAGAATGTACTTGCCAGGCTGAGGCTAATGTCAACCTCATAAGAGACTTGCCTTTTATTTTTTAATTTTATTTACTTATTTATTTATTTTTGTCTTTTTGCTATTTCTTGGCCCGCTCCTGCGGCGTATGGAGGTTCCCAGCCTAGGGGTCTAATCAGAGCTGTAGTCTCTGGCCTACACCAGAGCCACAGCAATGCAGGATCCGAGCCCCATCTGCAACCTACACCACAGCTCACGGCAATGCCGGATCGTTAACCCACTGAGCAAGGGCAGGGACCGAACCCGCAACCTCATGGTTCCTAGTCGGATTCGTTAACCACTGCGCCACGACGGGAACTCCAAGAGACTTGCCTTTTAATGACAGCGGGGGCGGTCTGCTCATTATTCTTCAGCGTCCCTCCCACCCTGACAAGAGAAGAGCTTCTAAGACTGAATCCCTGACCCAGGTCTCTGGTGCTTTCGCCATGGAAAGGAACACCGTCTGGGGGCCATCTGCCAGTCTTCTCTGTGACACCTGGCCTCCCCAGGGACCTTCTCCATGAATGTGGACAATCAGCAGTCACTTTACACTAGTAGAAGAGGATGATGCTGTCCCTGTGAGACAGTGATTGTCAGAGGCTCTTTATCAGAAGAGGGAATGTGTGAGGAAGCATGGGGGTGAGCTTCAAAACATGGGTTTACCAGAATTCCCATTGTAGCACAGCAGAAACGAATCCCACCAGGAACCATGAGGTTGTGAGTTTGATCCCTGGCCTCACTCAGTGGATTAAGGATCCGGTGTTGCCATGAGCTATGATGTAGGTCGCAGATATAGCTCGGATCTGTCATTGCCGTGACTGGGGTGTAGGCTGGCAGCTGTAGCTCCGATTGGACTCCTAGCCTGGGCATCTCCATATGCCGTGGGTGTGGCCTTAAAAAGCAAAACAAACAAAAAAGCAAAACAAACAAAAAGCAAAACAAAACATGGGTTCACCTCTCCCAATGTAGCTCCAAGAGTTAGTGCCTAACTCCTTCCCTCCTACCCACCCAAGGTGAGGCAGCCTCCAGCCATTTAGAATGTGCCCTCCTTTCTCCCTGGAGATGTGTAGTCTTCTATAGAAGGTCTCTCACTCCTGATCAGGCCATGCCAGCCCCAGAAGGACCTCACTCACCTTGGCTGTACCCGATACCTAGGTTCCCTAGGGGACGTCCATCCCTGAGACAGTCAGCTCCTGCCTAGGAGGTGTTTTTTGCTGTTACTGACTCAGTACTAAAGAAACTAAAACTTTCCCATCCCCTAATTGGGTCTTTATTTTAATACCCCCCTCCCAAGTCTGATAGGGTAACCCTTTTTCCTTGCTTCCTCTTTCCTCATCTAAATTTAGATAATGTTCTAAGGTTGAGTACTGAATGTTAATTACTATAAAGGATGTAAATTTTCCATTTCAAGATTACTTCATGGAATGATAACATTTCCAAGTTCCTGGGAATTACACACTTCAGCTGAGAAGCAGAGTTAGGGAGACCTTGGCTTTACCTGTATCTGGTAGTGATGACATAAAACCATCACAGAAAGGGCCTCAGGTATGAGTACAACCCTATCCTCCCCTTTCTTTGCATGGATATGCTGGGGTTCAAGGAGGTTAACTTATTTTCCCAGAGCGTCAGTAGCAGATGGAGATGAAAATCCAGGGTTTCAGGGCCTTGCTACTGGGCTCTCTCCATGACTGCATTGGAATATGGGGCTATGAGTAAAGCCCTTTTTTGGACTCTTCAGGGAATGCCAGCTAAGAGAAGTGTACTCCATAGCTCCCTGCCTATTTTCCTCATTCTGGCTCCATTTAGAGTCTCTTTTCCACTTTGCTCACACCCCAAGTTTTTGTACCTTGGGCTGTAACACACATGCTCAACAATGCTATCAGCTCCTCCATGGTATCTGTCATTTTTTTCCTCTTCTCCAACTTTGACAATATCACACCCTCGGGCCCCAGCGCAACCTCTTGATCTCAATCAGCCTAAGACTGTCGCAGCTTTGCAGGTCCTGCTACATCTACAGAGCACCATTCTGCTTCTGGAGTTACCACCACATCTGCTGGGGACCACTGTTGTGTCTGCTGGAGATCACTGTTCCATCTTTTGGGAACACTATTCATGCCTACTAGGTACCATGGCCACAACAGTTGGGGCCACAGTCATGTCTGCTGGGTATCTGAGGATTCATTTCCTCTAAGTAAGCTTATTTTGGGGGGAGCTACTATTACAGCTGTGATTTATTGGGTGCTTACTATGTTCTGGGCCCTGTGCCAAGAGCTAACTTTACCTCTTTGAATTCCTTTTTTTCTTTTTGTCTTTTCTAGGGCTGTGCCCGTGGCATATGGAGGTTCCCAGGCTAGGGGTCCAATCGGAGCTGTAGCCGCTGGCCTACACCACAGCCATAGCAACTCAGGGTCTGAGTTGCTCCTGCAACCTACACCACAGCTCATGGCAACGCTGGATCCTTAACCCACTGAGCGAGGACAGGGATCGAACCTAAACCTCATGGTTCTTAGTCAGATTCGTTAACCACTGAGCCGTGACAGAACTCTTTGAATTCTTATAAAAGCCTGGTGAGGCAGATACTACTATTATGTCCCTATTTTGCAGATGAGGAGATGGAGGCTTAGAAAGGATATGTGACTTTTCCAAGGCCATGCAGCTAATGCAAGATGCAAACCCAGATCAGTGGGGATCTGGAGCCTGCTTCCTTTCTTTTCTTTTTTGCTTTTTGTCTTTTTAAGGCTGTACCCATGGCAGATGGAAGTTCCCAGGCTAGGGGTCAAATTAGAGCTGTAGCTGCCAGCCTACACCACAGCCACAGCAATGCGGGATCTGAGCTGTGTCTGCAACCTATCCCGCAGCTCACGGCAATGCTGGATCCTTAACATACTGGGTGAGGCCAGGGATTGAACCCAAGTTCTCATGGATATTAGTCAGGTTTGTTTCTACTTTGCCACAATGGGAACTCCCCTGGAGTCTGCTTTCTTGATGTTTATCCTCTACTGCCTGGTAGGGGTACACTTGGGCAGCCCATCACTACTGCCTGGCTACGGCTAAATCCCAGAGCTGAAGGGATATCACTTAATGGAGATATCGCTTTATTCTTAAAATACCAGTATGTAGGATCCTGGCAAGACACCCCTGGAATTCAGAAACTGAGCTTTTTTTTTTTGTAAGGGTGGGGAGGGCAGAAACTTAACTCATTTGGAGAATTCCCTTTATGTAGCTGAGAAGTCCCCTGTCTCTCCTGTATTCCAGCACTGGGTGTGTCGGGCAAGATGGGGCGAGGGCGGGAGGAAGAGGAGAGAGGAATACTTCTAGGAGTCCATTGGCCATTCTGGAAAGCAGACAATCTATGGTCCCTCGTCCTCCATCTGTTTTGGCCTCTTTGGTGTCACTGTTAGTGCACACTGGCTCCTTTCTTTGTCTTATTCCAACTGCACAAGAGGATCAGCTGGTTGGTTACTCCTATGCTATACAATACAGTACCACTCTCAGTGAGAGTTGCATTACCAGGCTTTTTCAGAGATTGCTGATCTACTTATGTTCAGCCTATTGATAGTGGCTTTTATGTTAGGTTCCATCCCCTGGTCCTGTCAAGTGGCAGGAACTGGTCCTTGCTCAGATAGAGGGGGAAGCAGGCATGTATGCTTTTCTTAGTCTCTTTCCTCTCTATACACTTTTATTATGTCCAATTACCACTCATAGAAGGGGATCCATTTGTGCTAGTGCTACCTGACTTGGGTCAGTATAATTACTGGGTGCTTTGGCTCAAAACAGAATCATATTTCAGTATTTTTATCCTCTACATGAAGTGACTTGTGCTGATATGTAACAGGTCTTAGGAAAGCATCTAAGCCTAGAGATGGACATAGACAGAGTGCAAAGTAGGGCACGTCGTGGAGATGCTGTTTCATTTGGTTCTCTTCATGGACTGGGGTTTGGGGAGAAGATTGGAAGCATGACCCTGAGAACCTCTTCCTGCAGAGCTCTGGGGAGCCAGCCCCTGGCTCATTTCAAAACCTAGCCAAGTTTAGTGTCACCATCACTACTCAAGGGACATCACTGGATGTGTGCAAACTCTAGTTCTTGTCTCCCTTTTACCTCTCTTTATGCCTCTGTGCTTTGTGGGTAGCCTCCTCGATGGAATAGTTTTTGATCTAAAATAATCTGAAAGCTGAACAAACTCAAGCAATAATTTGCCTTCCCTCTCATGATTGTTCCCCAATATCCATTCACCTTTCTTCTTTTTAGTTAAGGAAAGTTATAGGGCCTCCTCACCAAAGACTATTTCCCAGCTTCTTTTGCAGCTCTGGTGGCTGTTCTAGGTGTTCTAGATAAGGAGATATAAATAGAAGGGGCTTGTGCAACTTCCAGGTCACGTCCCATCATGGATATGCTGTGCATGCTGCCATCTGGCCATTGGGGGGTTGTTGACTGACACTCCTCTTTAGGAACTGCCTCAGCTGAAGACCCTCTCATCCAAGGTCCTGTCCCCTCCCAGAAGAAGCTCATAGCCAATAATTCATCAAGGGCTACAAAGGCCCAACTTCTCATCCCAACTCTGAAGGACCATCTCCTCTTCAGGGCTAAATATTGGGTCAGTTGAGGCCTGATTGTGATTGTCCTGCAGGCTAACTTCTCCCTCTGCACAATTCTGCTTTCTTTCAGAGGTTGATCACAAGAGCACTTCTTTTTTTTATTTTTATTTTTATTTTTTTTATTATTATTTTCCCACTGTACAGCAAGGGGGTCAGGTCATCCTTAGATGTATACATTGCAGTTACAGTTTTTTCCCCCACACTTTCTTCTGTTGCGACATGAGTATCTAGACATAGTTCTCAATGCTATTCAGCAGGATCTCCTCATAAATCTATTCTAGGTTGTGTCTGATAAGCCCAAGCTCCCGATCCCTCCCACTCCCTCCCCCTCCCATCAGGCAACCACAAGTCTCTTCTCCAAGTCCATGATTTTCTTTTCTGAGGAGATGTTCATTTGTGCTGGATATTAGATTCCAGTTATAAGTGATATCATATGGTATTTGTCTTTGTCTTTCTGGCTCATTTCCCTCAGTATGAGATTCTCTAGTTCCATCCATGTTGCTGCAAATGGCATGATGTCATTCTTTTTTATGGCTGAGTAGTATTCCATTGTGTATATATACCACATCTTCCGAATCCAATCCTCTGTCGATGGACATTTGGATTGTTTCCATGTCTTGGCTATTGTGAATAGTGCTGCAATGAACATGCGGGTGCATGTGTCTCTTTTAAGTAGAGCTTTGTCCGGATAGATGCCCAAGAGTGGGATTGCAGGGTCATATGGAAGTTCTATGTATAGATTTCTAAGGTATCTCCAAACTGTGCTCCATAGTGGCTGTACCAGTTTACATTCCCACCAGCAGTGCAGGAGGGTTCCCTTTTCTCCACAGCCCCTCCAGCACTTGTTATTTGTGGATTTATTAATGATGGCCATTCTGACTGGTGTGAGGTGGTATCTCATGGTAGTTTTGATTTGCATTTCTCTTATAATCAGCGATGTTGAGCATTTTTTCATGTGTTTGTTGGCCATCTGTATATCTTCCTTGGAGAAATGTCTATTCAGGTCTTTTGCCCATTTTTCCATTGATTGATTGGTTTTTTTGCTGTTGAGTTGTATAAGTTGCTTGTATATTCTAGAGATTAAGCCCTTGTCAGTTGCATCATTTGAAACTATTTTCTCCCATTCTGTAAGTTGTCTTTTTGTTTTCTTTTTGGTTTCCTTTGCTGTGCAAAAGCTTGTCAGTTTGATGAGGTCCCATGGGTTTATTTTTGCTCTAGTTTCCATTGCTTTGGGAGACTGACCTGAGAAAATATTCATGATGTTGATGTCAGAGAGTGTTTTGCCTATGTTTTCTTCTAGGAGTTTGATGGTGTCCTGTCGTATATTTAAGTCTTTCAGCCATTTGGAGTTTATTTTTGTGCATGGTGTGAGGGTGTGTTCTCGTTTCATTGCTTTGCATGCAGCTGTCCAGGTTTCCCAGCAATGCTTGCTGAATAGACTTTCTTTTTCCCATTTGATGTTCTTGCCTCCCTTGTCAAAGATTAATTGACCATAGGTGTCAGGGTTTATTTCCGGATTCTCGATTCTGTTCCATTGGTCTGTCTGTCTGTTTTGGTACCAGTACCACACTGTTTTGAGGACTGTGGCTTTGTAGTATTTCTTGAAGTCTGGGAGAGTTATGCCTCCCGCTTGGTTTTTGTTTCTCAGGATTGCTTTGGCGATTCTGGGTCTTTTGTGGTTCCATATAAATGTTTGGATTGTTTGTTCTAGTTCTGTGAACAATGTCATGGGTAATTTGATAGGGATTGCATTGAATCTGTAGATTGCTTTGGGTAGGATGGCCATTTTCACAATATTGATTTTTCCAATCCAGGAACATGGAATATCTTTCCATTTCTTTACATCTTCTTTGATCTCTTTGATTAAGGTTTTATAGTTCTCGGCATATAGGTCCTTTACCTCTTTGGTCAGGTGTATTCCGAGGTATTTGATTTTGTGAGGTACAATTTTAAAAGGTACCATTTTTTTGTATTCCTTTTCTAATGTTTCATTGCTGGTATACAGAAATGCAACTGACTTCTGAATGTTAATCTTATATCCTGCGACTTTGCTGAATTTATTAATCAGTTCAAGGAGTTTTGGGGTTGAGTCCTTAGGGTTTTCTAGGTATAGTATCATATCATCTGCATACAGTGACAGTTTGATCTCTTCTCTTCCTATATGGATGCCTTTTATTTCTTTTGTTTGTCTAATTGCTGTGGCTAAGACTTCCAAAACTATGTTGTAGAGCAGTGGTGAGAGTGGGCATCCCTGACAAGAGCACTTCTTAATGAACCTCCTACATGCTAATCCTCATCACAGATTTCCTGGGAAACTCACCCTGCAACACATCTTTAAAAGAAAACTGCTCGTTTCTTCCTCTGTCTACTTTTCTATAGGCTGGAACACAGAGAGAGTGGTGGTGAGTGAGCTTTGACCATATGAATGAGGAAAATGACTCATAAGGTGGAGGAGAAACAAGAAAGAAAGTACATGGGCCAATGGATGGTGTCATGGGTCAAAGTCACCATGCATGCTAGATCCCTGACCACCGACATCCTTCCAGTCTTCTATGTGAGAGAATAATCAAGGTTGATTTTATTGGAGCCACACTACTGTTGGGTCTCTGTATTAGAGCAGCTTAGACTGTACCCTAGGAGAGGGAGAAGGTGTGATCAACCCTAGTCAGATAATTTAAGACTTTCTAGACTAGAGTAAGGATTCTTGACTTTATCTTAAGGGCAATGGGTCTTTGCTGTATCTTGAGGCATTGTGATATTATTTGTCTAAGAAAAAACTGTGGACCAGAACTGAGTTGATTCACCCTTAGAGCAGAATTGCCTTGACATTACATTTTTTTTTTTTTAAAAGTAACATTTGTCAGAGTATTTGCCTGCATTTAGTTAGAATGACTCAATTATTAGACTTTTTTTTTGCATCATCCTCACAAAATACAAATTTGTGAACTTCAAATTAATAAAGGCAGAATTAGAAGTTCATGCATTCTCCTTGGCATTTTGTTTGAAACACTGTTCTTTTGAGTCTCTCTTTACTGGAAGTAGATTTGATTTTTTCACTCCCATCTGGGAATCCTGTAGAACTTGAGTGGAAAATAGGATTATGCTGAAAATTCCTTGCAGGAAGGAATGATTAGTGACTCTATAAGACTGCAGAACAGTAATTAGAGCCACAAAGACTTGAAAGGTCAATTCTATAAAAACTCCCCATAATATGTGTAACCGCATTACCTTCTTGGTTTAGACAGCAAACTAAATTCATATGTTTTCTTGGGGGAAAATAGAAGCAACAACATCACAGCAACATTCCCTGTCAAATTGTTTTCTGAAAAATAAATAGGAGACATTTTCCCAACTCTGGTTCATAATACATCTCTTGGCAATTTGTTTTTTTTGGACACACATGCATGATTATTCCGCTAGGTGGTCTAGGTTGGAATTTCAGTTATTGCTTTCCAAATAAAACACTGCTTTTCCAGAAACCAGCAGACTGTGTACTAAGTGTTCTCTCAGAGCTTGGATGAAGGCTGTGTTGGGAACCTGAGCCTTCTCCCGAGTACTTTCTACTGCTTTTTTCTCTCAAAGAGGAAAGAGAAGCTTGTCCAATAGAGCCTCAGGTTGCAAAAAAATCCCACGTCTACCAGCTCAACTCCTCAACCATTTCCCATCAGTTCTCTACTGGTATTTCTCCCTCTCTCCCAAGACAGACATTTATTTATTTATTTACTGCTTTTTAGGGCTGCATCTGCAGCATATGGAAGCTCTGGGGCCAGGGGTCGAATGGGTGCTATAGCTACCAGCCTATGCCACAGCCACAGCAATGCAGGATCCAAGTCGAGTCTGCAACCTACACGACACCTCATGGCAACACCAGAATCTTAATGCACTGAGCGAGGCCAGGGATCAAACCTGTGTCCTCGTGGATACTAGATGAGTTTGTTTCCACTGAGCCACAATAGGAACTCCTCCCAAGACATTGTAAAATGAAAACAACATGAAATATGGTCTCCTCTTATTTCTTCAAGACCAGGATGGGCTCGTTTTCTCCTAAGACACATGTGCCACACTTGGTTATAAATAAGCTCCTTTCTTCAAAGTGGTTATCCTCAACCAGAGATGGTCTTGCCCACCCCCTCCCCAGGGACATTTGGCAATGTCTAGAAATATTTCTGGTTGTTGCAAGTGGAGGATGCTGCTTGAACTTAGTAAGTAGCGGCCAGATGGCTGCTAAACATCCTACAATGGACAGTAGCACCCCCTAAAAAGGAACTCTCCAGGCTCAAGTGTAAGTAGTGCTGAGTTGAGAAGTATTGCCTCAGTAGGACTTGAACTTATAGTGAATTATTTTCCAAACATATTGGCTATCATATACTTTGGATTTTATTCAGGAGCATTATTTGGAAACAAAATTGCCCCTTATATTATAGTGACCAGATTTAGTAAATAAAAATACAGGGAGCTGAGTTAAATTTGATGTTTTTACTTGTATGAAAAATGTATCCATTTTTCATATGAAAGTCAAATTTAACTGGGCATCTTGTATTTAATCTGGTAACCTTACCTTGGATGGAGATATTTGCCTTAGTTTTCACTGGTAGAACCACTTTTGTATTTTCATTTAAACCACTGATTTTACCTAGAAGATGATCATTGTTTAAAACAATTTTGGGGAGAGGTTCCAGCGTGGCTCAGTGGGTTAAGAACCCAACTAGTATCCATGAGGATGCGGGTTTGATCCCTGACCTTGCTGGATGGGTGAAGGAAATGGCATAGCTGTGAGCTGTGGTGTAGGTGGCAGATGCGGCTCAGATCCTGCACTGTGGCTGTGGCATTGTGTAGGCCTGCAACTGTGGCTGTGGGGTAGGCCTTCAGTTGCAGCTCCGATTTGACCCTGGCCTGGGAACTTCAATATGCTGCAGGTGTGGCCCTAAAAAACAAAAAAAGAAAACCAACATTTTTTGTGTGTGTGGTCATGTGGTACATAAGCAAACCAATTATCTTTCAGAAAGACTGTATTACTATGAACATAGCCTGAGAGTATCTTTAGTTTCTTCTCTGAAAATTATATCCATCTGATTTTTGTTAAATTGCTGTGATGTGATAATAAACTTTCTAATGTTCTTATGCTCAGCTAGGAGTGGTCTACATTTATTCTGGACATGGGCATACTTGTCCTAAAATCTTACCCCACATACACAAATCAAGGTCTTTCATTTTCTTTTCTCACAGGAGCATCTGTTGCTTTCTTCACTCTCCAAATAAAACTAAATGGTTACCATTTTAGAAGAATATAAATAATTAATATTGATCATCTCAGATGCAATCCAATATTCCATCGACACAACCAGAAGAGAAGGGACCATAAGATTCAAGACAATAATATTTGTCTTTCATTAAAAGTATGTGATATGTGTATGAGCCCAGGGCTGGGATCAGAAGACCTGCATCCTGGTTGAGGTTCTGCCACTGGCTTACTTTGGGCCTCTCTCACCAATTCTCTGGGCTTTAATTTCATTCACCCTCTAACATGCATCATCTCTCTGGGTTCTTACGAAACCCTGCCAGCCATGCAGAAGAGGGAGCCATGCCCCCTATCCTGCCCCTGCTTACACAAAACAGGAATCTAAAACTTAGGGAGTTGGAATTAACTGCTCAGACCAATACAGGGAAGAACCTGACAGTGACTCCAGTGCCCTAGAATTCATACCTCCAGCCTACCCCTCTATTCCAGGCTCTCTCTTTCCAAAGTGTAAGATGCTTTGTGGTTGGGTATATTAAAATATGTTAGAAATGACTTAGTTGAATCACAATTATCACCTCTGCTAAATTAAATCTTAAAGAATAGTTAATTCAGAGAACTGCAAATTTAGTTATTAAATTAACTTTTAACTGTGCTTATTTTTATTACGCATAGAATTACAAGCTGCTCAACTTTAAGAAATCCATAATCTATTACCCTTTGCCAATATAGGAAGAGCTGGAGAATATTACAGTAAAAGTGAAGACATTCACAATATTTTGTGTTTCGTAGCACTGAAGCACTAAAATAATCCCAAAAGGAACTAAGGAAAAAGAACAAGGAAAACCCACCTTGCTCCAAAATACGCCAAATGCAGCTTTTCCACATGAACTTTGCCTAATTACTGTCACTTCTGAGTTCTTCTTCTTATTCCACTTTTAAAAATTGGTTTACGTATTTAAAAAATTTACCACTGTTGCACTAGGCTAAAAGTTGCCACTCTGCCCCAATGGGTGAACACTTCTCAGATGAGATTCATCTCTTTGTCCATTTCTAGATTTTTCTGAATTTCTACATCAAATCCACAGACCACAGAGAAGAGAAGCTCTAGCAAGGGAGAAGCAAGAAGGGTCCAACCCGATGTCCTCAATAGTCTATCCTGCAGGATGAGTCCGACAGAACCTCAGATATGTGTCTTCAGAATGAATACCAAGAGCGGTGGTGTCACCAACATTTGAAAGCACCTGCCAGGAAGGCATAAGACTCATGACGTCCCCAGGTCAGTTGAAGGCAGTGCTGACCCCACTCACGGAATTTAAACAATATCATTGACACATCTTAGTCGCCCTAAAATTGATAATCCAAAACATTTCCATTTTCTCCTTTTAGGAGAAAAAAGTAAATCCTTAAGGCAACCCTGAATGGCGCTTCAAAAAACCTAGTTTCCAGTTTCAGTCCAGCTGTTGTGTCTAGGGTTCCTGGTAAATACATAGAATATCAGAAAGCTGAAAAGGGAGGTTTTCAAGATCTTTTTATTTATTTTTAATTTTTTTAATAATTTTTTTTTATTTTCCCACTGTACAGCAAGGGGGTCAGGTTATCCTTACATGTATACATTACAATTACATTTTTTTCTCCCACCCTTTCTTCTGTTGCAACATGAGTATCTAGACAAAGTTCTCAATGCTATTCAGCAGGATTCAAGATCTTTTTAGCTGTAAAACTGAGTCCCCTTTATCATCGCCTCTCTGGCCCTGATTCATTTAGGCCACATTAAGAGAGTCCCAAGTATGAATGACCCATCCCCCTACTCCCTCTCACATATTTCTATATGCTTAGCTGCACTTTTAACTTTTGTTATTATTATTATTATTTTCTTTTGCTTTTTAGGGCCACACCCGCAGCATATGGAGGTTCCCAGGCTAGGGGTCTAATCAGAGCTACAGCTGCCAGCCTATGCCAGAGCCATAGCAATGCCAGATCCAAGCCTCGTCTGTGACCTACACCACAGCTCACGGCAACGCCAGATCCTTAACCCACTGAACAAGGCCAGGGATCGAACCTGCAACCTCATGGTTCCTAGTTGGATTCATTTGCGCTGAGCCATGACGGGAACTCCCACTATTAACTTTTAAAGAAACAGACTTGTAGAGGAATGTTTAAAACCCACAATATATGAAGAGCGTCTCCAGAATCTCTCACCAATCTGTTTCTGATGATAAATACCAGATGCTATAGAGGACGATTGACTATGTAGACAACTTGCATGTAAATTATACAGTAATGACAAGAAAGGGGTCTGGAGGGATATGAGATTTCATTTTGAACTTGGCTGAGGCATCTACTTCTGCTCCCAAAGGGGAGCAGTTTTGAGTTGCTATAGGTTCATTCATACATATATGTTCATTGTTTGTTCTTTTCTTCTTGAGGCAATTGCATTTGCTCTCCTTTTTTTTTTCTTTTTCCCTTTTTCCTTTGGAAGAACTGCTTTTGTGACTGGATTGTAGAGATCAGAATGCCATGGGCAGTTTTTTGAGCCTCATGTGTAGTAAGATGGTTACTCAATAAGGGCAATAGTTGATTGGGCAAGTCACTAGTAAACAGTGTGATGTGACACTAGCCTAACCCTTCAAAAAGCTCTCTAGGGAGTTCCCTGGTGACTTAGCAGGTTAAGGATCCAGGATTGTCATAGCTGTGGCGCAGATTTGATCTCTGGCCTAGGAACTTTTGCATGCCATAGGTGTGGCCAAAAAAAAAAAAAAAAAAAAAAAAAGAGAAAAAAAAAAAAAGCTCTCTAGGTTCAAAACCATCCCTTCTCTTTTTCTATTTCTCCCTACTTATTTCTCCTCTTTATCTCATCTTATTCCCCTAGATCTCTTTCTTTTTTAAAAAAAAATTAATTTAATTTTATTGAAATTGGAGTTCCTGTCATGGCTCAGCTGTAATGAACCTGACTAGTATCCATGAAGACAGGGCCTGGATCCCTGGCCTCATTCAGTGGGTTAGGCATCTGGCATTGCTGTGAGAGTGAGTAGGTCACAGCCACAGCTCAGTGTTGCTGTGGCTATGGTGTGGGCTCCCATTTGACCCCTGGGAGCCTGGGAACTTCCATATGCTATGGGTGCAGCCCCCCCACCCCCCCAAAAAAGACTCCAAAATTTTATTGATATAGAGTCGACTTAAAATGTGTATTACTTTCAGGTAGGTGTATAGGAAAGTGAATCAGTCATGCATATAAGTATATCCATTCTTTTTTTCCAGATGGGTTATATTACAAATTACTGAGTAGATTTTCCTGTGCTATACAGTAGGTTCTCATTAATCATCAGTTTTATACTGTAGTGTGTATATGTTATTTCCATCCTCTCAATTCTTCCCTTCCCCCAATGATTTTACCTACTGTAACCATAACATTGGTTTTGAAATTTCTGAGTTTGTTTCTGCTTTTTTTTTTTTTTTTTGTCTTTTGTCTTTTTAGGCTGCACCCTCGGCATATGGAGGTTCCCAGACTAGGGGTCTGAACGGAGCTGTTGCTGCCAGCCTGGGCCAGAGCCACAGCAACGCCAGATCCGAGCCATGTCTGCAACCTACATCTCAGCTCATGGCAACACCAGATCCTTAACCCACTGAGCAAGGCCAGGGATCGAACCCACAACCTCATGGTTCCTAGTCGGATTTGTTAACTACTGTACCTCAACGGGAACTCCTGTTTGTTTTAAAAATAATTTCTTTTGTGTCATTTTTTTATTTGATCCCACATATAAGTGATATCTGATCTCCTTCTTGCTTCCTCTGTCCTTTACCTAAATATTTCCTAAATCTCCAATTTGCTTTTTAAAAGTGTATAAAATGCTTGAGGCATATATAAAGGTATTAAGGAATAATATAACAAACATTTGTTGCTACTTCTCAGCTAAGTTTGTTTTTCAAATTATAAAAACCTATTCTATATTACTCTCCTATATATCCACCCTCCATTTTCCATCCCAGGAGTTAAACAAGTGAGCTTAAGCTTGCTACTCATTCACCTCTAACAGATTATAGTATGGAACTTAAAAAAACCCAACGTGTTCCCCCTGAAAAAATTACCTTCTTTGTTCTTATGATATGAACCATGGCATTTAAAACTATTCTGTATAGGGAGTTCCCGTCATAGCTCAGTGGTTAATGAATCCGACTAGGAACCATAGGGTTGCGGGTTCAATCCCTGGCCTCACTCAGTGGGTTAAGGATCCGGCGTTGCTGTAAGCTGTGGTGTAGGTTGAAGATGTGGCTTGGATCCCACGTGGCTGTGGCTGTGGTTGTGGTATAGGCCGGCGGCTACAGCTCCGATTAGACCCCTAGCTTGGGAACCTCCATATGCCTCAGGTGTGGCCCTAGAAAGTACAAAAAAAAAAAAAAAGTAATTTAATAAAATAAAATAAAACTATTATGTATAGAATGGATAAACAACAAAGTCCTACTGTATAGCACAGGGAACTAAATTCAATGTTCTGTAATAAAACATAATAGAAAATAGGAAAAAGAATATATATGTATATATATCTGAATCACTTTGCTGTACAGCAGAAACTAACACAACATTGTAAATCAACTATACGTCAATAAATAAATTTTAAAAAAGAATCAGGGCATTTAATTAAATTTTAAAAGAGAAAGATAAAATGAGGTTTTTCTTTTTCTTTCTTTTTTTCTTTTTAGGGCCACACCTGTAGCATATGGAAGTTCCAGGCTAGGGGTCCAATTGGAGCTGCAGTTGCCAGCCTGCACCACAGCCACAGCAACGCCAGACCTGAGCCACATCTGCAACCTTCTCCACAGCTTGGGGATCGAACCTGCATCCTAACATACTACTCTGGTTTGTGACTTCTGAGCCATAAAGGGAACTCCAAAACAAGGGTTTTCAAATGGAATTTCACTGAGATAATAGTTTCTCAAGCTACCTCCTGTGGGTGGAGTAGGCCCTAGTTCAAGTTTCCCGGCACCATCAGTGCAATTGTGGTCAGATGTCTTTTTCTGAATCTCTTTAGTTCTTTAGTTTGGTTCTCAGTCTTTCCTTTTTTTTTTTTTTTTTTCTTCTCCTTCTGGAGTTTCCTCAACTGTTCAATGTTTCTCTCCTGCCTCATTACAGGATTCACCCCAATGTCATTTACTGCTTGGACAATTTATTCTTGAACATAAATTGTTCTCTCTGCTCTGCACCAAACGAATATAGTTGACTTTCTCTGCACCTTTTTCTACTTAAAAGACATGGTGAGAAAGGATGCAGAACATTCAATTAGGATGGAGCCTGAGGTCACTGAGAGGGGTGCTTCCCGTCCTTTGGGGGCAGGATGACTCTTAAGCAGGGCAGAGGCCACAGTCCTTGGGCCTCTGTTCCTCTTTGGAAAATGCTAATGGTTTAAGGGCAGCAGAGTCATCCTCAGCGACTGGGCCTTCCTGACATCCGTTGAGGGGGTGTCAGTCCCCAGTGCCAGAACTGAGAGAGACCTCTGCTCCCATCAGGCCTAGTGGGTGTGCCTGGGTAGAGGTGCCCTTGATGTGAAGATCTGGTCTCAGATCCACATCTATGTTGGGCTGCTACTGAAGGCGGTGGCTGGACACCCAAAAAGCAGAGTGCTTACTGTGGATACCCACCCAATGTAAGCCCAGAGTTAGATGCCAGTCAGTCTGCTATTTTAATGTGGATGAGAGCTAACAAAAGCGGAGTGCATAGCATGGTATAAAATACAAGAGTAGGAGTTCTTGTGGTGGCTCACTAGTAACGAACCCGACTAGTATCCATGAGGCCCCGGGTTTGATCCCTGGCCCTGCTCAGTGGGCTTAGGATCCAGCATTGCCATGAGCTGTGGTATAGGTCACAGATGCAGCTCAGATCCTGTGTTGCTGTGGCTGTGGTGTAGGTCAGCAGCTGCAGCTCCAATTCAATCCCTAGCCTGGGAATTTCCATATGCCATGGGTGCGGCCCTAAACAACAACAAAATACAAGAGTAAAAGATGTCTAATCAATTGACTTGAAGTATAAGGAATATTGGAAGTAGTAGAATATTGTATAATACTGGCTTTTTCCAAGTAATGGTATTTAAGTATTTTTCCAAATTGTTCCCCCCATTCCCATTCTTACAATATGATTTATTTACATCTTTGGTAAGTAGTTAATTTCAAGAATGTCTATGAAGTAAATATGGTTTAGTATAAAAAGCTTGGGCTGTGGAGACAAACAGAACTCCGTAATAAGCCTCATTAATCACTTCTGGGGACAAGATATTTACTCGTGGTGTATCCAAGTCCAAATGCCTTCACTTGGGCTCTGACTATGCCTGGAGTCTTATTTCTCATTATTATCTACTGCTCACTTTATCCTCCTGAAGTGTTGAATTACCTGTTCTCAGACCCCAGCATCTTCTTTACTCTCTGTCGTTACTGGAGTTGTTATCTCTGCTGGGGACTCCTCCTGGGTCCCGGGGGCTCCTTGCCTGGCCATGCTTCATCCGCAAGCTGTCTGCAGATGGATGGATTATCCCTTCCATACAACTTCATAATACCCTGAACTTATCTCTGTGATACCCTGAACGTATCCCTATAATACCCTGAATGTATCCCCCATACCCTGAACTTATCCACAAGGCATCAGAATGGATGGTGTGTGTTTATCTCCTCCAGTGTAAGCCCCTCAGAAACAAGAATCTTATTTATTATGGTATCATTCATGTCAACATTTAGTAAACTCAGTAAGTGTTTGCTGTATTGGAAGGGACATTTCTCTGAAATGAGTATAATACTATCCCTGGGATTATTGTGAGGAGGAATTTTAAAATGCTGCTGCTAATTCTGTTACTCAGCCTTCTTCTAACGTATTTCTAAAACACAGAAACAAATACACAGTACATGCAAAGAAAACATATATTGACAGTCAACTCTCGATGTCGTTTTCGTACTCAACATTTTCTACAGAAATATATGTTCAATGGAATTACACCTATATTTGCCAATTTTAAGACACCATTTGGTGCTTGTGAAATCCAAATAGCAGGAAGATACTTGTGGACCAGATAAGCATTTAATTGAGAGTCAGCTGGTCTCTCTTAATTTTTATAAACTGTTGGCCATATCTGCAAGTAGAAATTATCTTGAAGAAGAATAAATGTAAAAATATACTGGTTTTCGGAGTTCCCGTTGTGGCTCAGTGATTAATGAATCCGACTAGGAACCAAGAGGTTGCGGGTTCGATCCCTGGCCTCACTCAGTGGGTTAAGGATCCAGCGTTGCCGTGAGCTGTGGTGTAGGTCGCAGATGTGGCTTGGATCCCGCATTGCTGTGGCTCTGGCATAGGCTGATGGCTATAGCTCCGATTAGACCCTTAGCCTGGGAACCTCCATATGCCTCGCAAGCGGCCCTAGAAAAGGCAAAAAGACCAAAGGAAAAAAAAAAAAAAACTGGTTTTCAAACAAGTCCACCTACATAATGAATACATCTACACCTAAAAAGATCAAAGAGAAGAGAATTTTTTTTTTCTTTTTGCCTTTTCTAGAGCCGCTCCTGCAGCACATGGAGGTTCCCAGGCTAGGGGTCTAATTGGAGCTGTAGCCGCCGGCCTATGCCACAGCCACAGCAACACCAGCTCCGAGTCGAGTCTGTGACCTACACCACAGCTCACAGCAACTCTGGATCATTAACCCACTGAGGGAGGCCAGGGATTGAACCCGCAACCTCATGGTTCCTAGGTGGATTCGTTAACCACTGAACCACGACGGGAACTCCAAGAAGAGAATTTTTTTCTTCATGGTGGAGATATTTGGGGATATTTCTTTTGTCTGAGGAAGAGACTTCAACAATTCCAACCTCATAATCCTTCTTCCAACCAGCATTATATACACACCCAAGTTCCTGGAGCATCATCCCTGAATACTGACACAAGTCCCTGTTCCCCACTGCAAAATACATCCAAGAGAACCTCTTCTGGAGTTGCCTTGCTTACTCGCTTTATTCTATTGGTTTTCAGTATTTAGTTAGTCTTGGATGAGATTTTAAGGCCACTTAATTACCTGCACCCACAAAGATGGGAAAAGGCACATAAACTGTGTTTATTCACACAATAGTCTTTTTTTTTTTTTCTTTTAATGGCTGCACATGTGGCATATGGAAGTTCCTGTATCAGGGATTGAATCTGAGCTGCAGCTGTGACTTACGCCACAGCTGTGGCAACACTAGACTCTTTTAACTCATAGCAACAGCCGGGGATCGAACCTGCACCTCTGCAGTGACCTGAGCCACATGGAGAACTCCTCGTACAATGGTCTTATTATCCCAGGCTTATGATGGGAATCAAAGGTACAGAGCAGAAAGCTGTGGTGGCAGTTACAGAAGGCATGAAGTATTTAGAGGCCAAAGGATAGATATGCCTTGGAGAGGCAGGGGTCAGCAAAAGAGGAAGTTTCTAGATTTGGGGAGAGGATGCAATGGAAAGATAGGACAGACGTCAGAGGAAATCACTGTAAGGACGGGAAGACCTTGTGATGAGAAGCAAAAGATGGATCTGAGACACTGGAAACCGAGAGGAGCAAAAAAATTCTGTCCTTTTAATAACTGAACCTGTTTTGTGTCCCTCTCTCCCCTTTAAGGGGAACTACCATCACCTAGGAGCATCTATGATATGCTTGCTGGCTGCTGTGGGGGATCTAAGACTTGGCTCCTGCATTTGAAGTAGAAAACCAGGAGGCAACTTTATACTGTATGAATGAATTCTGTGATATAAATTAATAATATTAGCAAGTATTTATACACAAAGACATTTTGTCAAGTATTCAACATATATTCCATTCTCCCATTACCTACTCAGTATACCTTTGGGCTAGATTTTAGTTGTTGCTTCAGCATCTTTATGAACATGGGAAGATAGATTTTAAAAGCTGCGAACAATACACGAGTGTAAACTGTCCTGTGACACCATTTCAAACGCACTGGACTCTGTCCTTTCCTCTTCCTAAGTCATATACATTACTTGAAATATACACTAAGTAAGAAATACATCTAGTCTGCTAAGATAACATTTAAAACATTGATGTGAGTAATGGTTGACATTTCAAGAGGAGATTTCATAAAGTGGGGTACCAGACAAGATGTGTGTCATTTTAATCAACTGATATGATTGTGTATATATAGACAGAATTTATAGATATGGACTATTTTTAAGTGCTAAGAAGTTTGCTGTTTAAACAATTTATGTATAAAGCAAAGAATCTCTCTGTAATGAACCCCTACTGATCCAGATGGCAGGATTTCACAAAGCAAAGCTTAGCTATTCTTCACTATAAATGGTAGCTTATTAATCTGGAAAAGTGAGTGCAGCTCCCCTAAACTTAACAGAATCATGGAATGACTTACGTTCTGGAAATAACTAAGATTTTTTTATATACCCATTTTTAAGCATTTCAGAAAATGGTACTTTATGACATTTTAATTATTGCCATAAAAGAATGAGGTGTGTGAATTTTTTTTTTTTGTCTTTTTGTCTTAGGGCCGCACCCATGGCACATGGAGGTTCCCAGGCTAGGGGTCCATTCAGAGCTGCAGCCGCTGGCGCACGCCACAGCCACAGCAATCCCAGATCCGAGCCTCGTCTGTGAACTACACCACAGCTCACGGCAAAGATGGATCCTTAACCCACTGAGCAAGGCCAGGGATCGAACTGCAACCTCATGGTTCCTAGTTTGGATTTGTTTCCTCTGCACCACGACGGGTACACCGAGGTGTGTGAATTTAATGTTTTTTCCTAGTAAATTGACTTATTCAATAGAATAAACAGAAATGAATTTATATACATATGAAAATTATATATTATACATTACATTTTGATAATTATATTTAACATACTTATATAAGATATAAATATATAATTTTATAAATATAATATGTAATAAATACACTTAATTATATTATATAATTCTAGTAATTAAAATAGAATTATACTATATAGACTATATAATGTATGAATTATATATGTAAGTTTATACACACACATAAATTCCTTTATATTTTCTCTATTGAATTGAATGTATACAATATATTTGAATATATATAGATACATATATATTCTAACAAAATATTTTTAAAAATTTTATTGAAATATACTTGATTTACCATGTTGTATTAATTTCTGCTATATAGCAAAGTGACTCAGTTACACACACATATATATTCTTTTTCATATTCTTTTCCATTATAGTTTATCACAGGATATTGATATAGTTCCCCGTGCTATACAGTAGGACATTGTTTACCTAATCTACATATAATAGTTTGCCTCTGCTAATCCCAAACCCCCAAGTCTTCCCTTCCCCCCACTTTCCCCCTTGGCAACTAAAAGTTTGTTCTCTAGATCTGTGAGTCTGTTTTTGTTTCATAGTTATGTTTGTGTTGTATTTTAGATTCCACATATAAGTGATACCATATGGCATTTGTCTTTTTCTTTTTTTCCTTTTTTTTGGGGGGGGTCTATTTAAGGTCTCACCCATGGCATATGGAAGTTCCCAGGCTAGGGGTCAAATCGGAGCTGCTGCTGCCAGCCTATACCACAGCCACAGCAACCCAGGATCCTAGCCACGCCTGCGACCTATATCACAGCTTACAGCAATGCCGATCCTTAACTTACTGAGTGATGCCAGGGATTGAACCCACGTCCTCATGGACACTAGTCGGATTAATTACCACTGAGTCACAGTGGGAACTCCCTTGTCTTTTTCTTTCTGACTTACTTCATTTAGTATAATCATCTCTAGGTCCATCCATGTTGCTGTAAATGGTATTATTTCATTTTTTTAATGGATGAGTAATGGATAGAATATATATCCATTCTTCTGTGATGGACATTTAGGTTATTTCCATGTCTTTGATATTGTAAATACAGCTGCTATGAACATAAAAGATACGTATGCACATATCTTTTAGAATTATTGTTTTGCCTGGGTATACATGCACAAGAATGTGATAGCTGGATCATATGGCAATTCTATTTTTAGTTTTTGAGGAACGTCCTTACTGTTTTCCACAGTAGCTACACCAGTTTACATTCTAACCAACAGTTAATAGGGTTCCCTTTTCTCTATACCCTCCCCAGCATTACATTATTCCTAGACTTTTTAAAGATGGCCATTCTTTTTTTTTTTTTTTTTTTTTTTTTTTTGTCTTTTTTAGGGCCGCACCCATGGCACATACAACACAGCCCATGGCAATGCCAGATCCTTAACCCACTGAGTAACGCCAGGGATCAAACCTGTGTCCTTATGGATACCAGTTGGGTTTATTAACCACTGAGCCACGATGGGAACTCTTCACATTTAATCCTTTAAAAAAGCCTTTATTTTCAAATAAATAGGCTCATAGCAAGCTGCAAAACAAATGTACAAGGAGGTTCTGTATACCCTTTGTTTCCCCTTGTGTTAACATCCTGCATAACTACTATACACTATCAAAACAGGAAATTGACATTAGTACGATTCACAGAGCTTTTTCAGATTTCACTAGTTTTACATGCCCTCATTTGCATGTATATGTGTGTGCATATATGCAGCTCTGTGTAATTTTGTCACATGTAGATTTGTGTGACCACCACAACAATCAAGATCAGAATCATTTCTTCAAGGCTTTCAGGCTATTCCTTGTAGCCATACCCACCCCATAACCCGCCCCCCCCCCCAACTTCTGGCAACCACTAACCTTTCCATCTCTTGCTATTTCAAGCATATTATATAAATGGAATAATATAGTATGGAACATTTGGAGATTGCATTTTTCCTATTCATCATAATTCCCTGAGATTCATCCAAGTTGTGTATATTGATGGTTTATTTCTTTTATTCCATGGTAAGGATGAGCCTCAATTTGTTTAACCATTCACCTGTTAAAGGACATTTGGCATTTTTCTAGTTTTTGACATTCGTGAGTAAAACTGCTATGAACATTTGTGTACAGTTTTTTTTTTTTTTTTTGTCTTAACATAGATTTCTATTTCTCTGGATAAATGCCCAGCATGGCTACAGTTGGTTGTATGCTAGCATCATAGTGCAATGCCTCTCAGTGAAATGTCTTATGTCTTTTTGCCAGTTTCTACTTAGATTATTTATTTTACTGTTGAATTTTGAGAGTTCTTTATATATTTTCTATATGACTCCTTTGTTAGCTGTATCCAAGTCTGGATCTTGACTTTGCATCCTCTTCACAACATCTTTTGCATCTTAACATTAGTGTGGTACATTTGTTACAGTTATTGAACCAACAATGATGTATTATCATTAAAGTTCAAACTTTATTCAGATTTCCTTGGTTTTATCTAATTGTTACCTCCCACCTCCAACAGTGATGATGCCTACCATCTGCCATCCATATACTTAACTATTCAACCCCAGAGTATATCTGTATATCTATACAGATATCTATATGTATCTCTCTCTCTCTATCTATATCTCAGGACAAGAATTATTAATCCATACCCCCAGGGAATATAATTTTATCAACTACAGTAGAGCCTTTTGCCCTTAGACACACAGATTACACCGATTTCCATTGTTGCTTAGAGTAAGACCACCTTCCGTCCCTTACAGTGTAGTTGTTTCATGAATTTTGTTGTTGTTGTTGCTGTCTTTTTAGGGCCATGCCTGTGGCATATGGAGGTTACCAGTCTAGGAGTCTAATCAGAGCTGTAGCTGCTGGCCTATGACACAGCAACACCAGATCCAAGCCACCATGTCTGCGACCTACACCACAGCTCACAGCAATGCTGGATCCTTAACTCACTGAGTTAGGCCAGGGATCAAACCCACAACCTCGTGGTTCCTAGTTGGATTCGTTTCTGCCGCACCACAATGGGAACTTCTGTTTCATGAACTTAAGGTGGATCCTTTTGTCACAGATCCATCCTGGGATGCCCTGACTTCCTAAATAATTAAAAAAATTTGTCTATATTGAGGATCACTTGTGCTATAAAATTCTATGAGTTTAGACTAATGGATCACGTCATGTATCTACCATTACAATATCATACAGAATAGTTTCATCTCCCTCAATAATTCCCGATGCTTTTCCTAGCCCATCTTTTCTCTTTCCTTTACCCCACCCCTGGCAACCATCATGTTTTTACTGTATCTATAGTTTAGCCTTTTTCAGAATCTTGTGTAATTAGAATCATATAGTTTGTCAGATTCACTTTTTTCCTTTAGCCACATGCATTTGAGTTTCATCCATGTCTTTGGGGAGCTAGATAGAGCACTCGTTTTCATAGTTGAATGATATCCCATTGTATGGATATACTGCAGTTTATTTATCTACTGACTTATTAAAGGATATCTTGGTTACTTCTGGTTTGGGATGACTTTAAATAAAGCTGCTATAAACATTCTTGTGCAGATTTTTGTGCGGATATAAAATTTCAAAATAAGCAGAGTAAGTACTTAGGAGCACAGTTGCTAGATTTTATGATATATTAGTTTCTGAGGGCTGCTATAATAAATTACCACAAACTAGGTAGCCTAAAACAACATAAATTTATTCTCTCATAGTTTTGGACTTTAGAAATGAGGTGAAAATGGGGTGTTAGACGGACCATGTTCTCTCTAAAGACTCTAGGAAAGAATCCTTTCATGCCTCGTCTTAGTTTCTCCTGGTTGCCAGAAATCTTTGGTATTTCTTTGTCTGTAGGTACATTGCTCCAATTTTTGCCTGTTTTCATAGGACTATCTTTCTTCTCTGTGTGTCTGTGTCTCTACGTCTCCTTCTCATAAAGACATCAGTCATTGGATTTGAGGTCTATCTTAATTCAGTATGATCTCATCTTAGCTTGATTACATCTACAAAGCCCCTATTTCCAAATAAGGTAACATCACAAGTACCAGGGATTAAGACTTCAACATACTTTTCTGGGAAAAACAATTCAACCCACAATATACGGTGAGATTATGTTTAGCTGTAAGAGAAACTGCCAAACGGTCTTGCAGAGTTTTGTGTTCCCATCAGCAATGAATGAGAGTTCCTGTTGCTCCATGGCCTTGCAAAACAGTTGGGACTGTCAGTTTTTTTAATTTTAGCTATTCTAATAGGTGTGTAGTGACATCTTATCATTGCTTTAATTTGCAATTTCCTAATGACGAATGATGTTGAATATCTTTTTAAATTCTTACTTCCATCTGTTTTTTGCTTTTGTTTTTGTTTTTGCTTTTCAGGGCAGCACTAGCGGCATGTGGAGGTTCCCAGGCTAGGGGTCCAATAAGAGCTACCGCTGTTGGTCTATACCACAGCCACAGCAACATCAGATCCAAGCCGAGCCATGTCTCAACCTACACCACAGCTCATGGCAACGCAAGATCCTTAACACACTGAGCGAGGCCAGGGATCGAACCCACCTGGTTCCTAGTTGGATTCGTTTCTGCTGCGCCACGATGGGAACTCCTGCTATTTCCATCTGTATGCCCTCTTTGATGAGGTGTCTGTTTACATCTTTTCTTCGTTTTTAAACTGGGTTGTTTGTTTTCTTGCTGAGTTTTAAGAGTTCTTTGCATATTTTGAATATTGAATATAAGTCGTTTAGCCAATATGCTTTGAAAATATTTTTTCCAAATCTGTGTCTTATCTTTTCATTCAAACAGGATATTTTGTATTTTCATTACTCATTTTTTTTCCTTTAAGACTTCCTCTTTGACTCATTGATTATTTAAGAGTTTTTTGTTTAATTTCCAAGACTTTGGAGATTTTACTGTTGTCTTTCAGTTATTGACTTCCAGCTTGATTCTAGCATGGTCAAAGAATATATTTTGTATGATTGCATTAAAATTTTTTTTGTTGAGGTTTGCTCTATGACTCAGGAAATGGTCTACTTTGGTGAATATTCCATGAGCTTTTGGAAAGAATGTTTGTTCTGTTGTTGTTGATTGGAGCATTCTATAAATGTCAGCTAGATCCTGCTGTTTAATTCCTCTTGCTGTTTGCTTATTTTCTGTCCAGTAAGTCTATCAATTCCTGAGTAAGTGGGGGGAGGGCTATAATTATGGATTTGCCAATTTATTCTTTCTCACTGATCAGTTTTTGCTTCATGTAATTTGAAGCACTGTTATTTGGTGCATATATTTAGGATTGGTATTTCTTCTTGTTGGATTGGCCCATTCTTTGTTATGTAATATTCCTCTTGTCCCTAGCAGTTTTCTTTATTCTGAAGCATAATTTACTGATATTAATAGACATCACTCTTACTTTTTGTCTGATCAATGTTTGCATGGTATAGCTTTCTCCATCCTTTTATGTTCAACCTACCAAAGCCACTATGTTTGAAGTTCTTTGTAGACAGTGTTTATCTGGGTTGTGTATTTTCATTCACTCTGCCAACTTCTGTCTTTTAGTCGGTATATTTAAACCATTTGCATTAAGAATAACAATTTATTTTGTAGGGTTTAAGCCTGTCATTTTATTATTTGTTTTCTATTTGTTCTCTGCTAATCATTCCTCTGTTTCTCTCTCACTCTCTCTTTCCTTTTTGTGGGTTACTTGAACATTTATTAGAACTCTATTTTGATTTAATGTTTTTGAGTATATCACCTTGTATAGTTTTCTTATTGGTTGCTGTAGGTATTACAATATACATATATAACTTACCACAGTCTACTGGTATATGATGTTTTATCACTTTTAGTGAAGTATTGAAAACTTATTTCCTTTTAGGATCCCTCACCATCCCCCATCTTAAAATAGAATTCTCTTGTTTCTACGTAATTGATCTCTATGCCAAATGATTTTTTTGTTTGGTTTAATTCTTTTTAATACAAGCATACTTTGTTTTATTGTACTTCACAATTATTGCATTTTTAAAAACAAACTGAAGGTTTATGGCAACCCTATATCAAGCAAGTCTATTGGCCCTATTTTTCCAACACCATTTGCTCATTTTGTGTCTCTGTGTCACATGTTGGAAATTCTCAAAGTGTTTCAAACTTCTCCACTATTACATTTCTTATGGTGATCTGTGATCAGTCATCTTTCATGTTACTATTGCAGAAAGATTGTGACTCATCAAAGGCTCAGATGATGGTTAGGATTTTTTTAAGCAATAAAGCATTTTTAATTAAGGCATGTACATTGGGTTATTTTTGGACATAATGCTATTGTACACTAAACAGACTATCATGTAAACATAACTTTTACATGCACTGGGAAACGAAAATATTCGTGTGACTCATTTTGCTGTGATATTTGCTTTATTGTGATAGTCTGGAACTCAACTGGCACAATTTCTAAGGTATGCTTGTGCAAAATACAGACAACAGTTTCACTATGCTGGAGGAGCAACATATATCCCTTTCGACGTATATCACTGCCCAATAGGCTTGATGCCATATGAAAGAAATAACCTGGCTCCCCATTTAAATTTCTAAGCCAGTCATAAAACCATACTAACTTGGCTTGACTTCAAGATGGCTGAGTTGAAACTGCTCACTGCTGAAGGTTTAGAGTCCATCTTCTTTGATTCACAGGGCAGTTCCTAGGATCCCCTCCCTCTTCTATCATCCCCAGGACCAAACTGCAAAGGGCACTAAAACCAAGGTCTCCACATAGGACTTCTAACAGATGGAACTGGTAAAATGTGAACTGATCCTGTTATGTTCTCTAGCTAACTTCATTTCCATGAAAAAATTGAATAAAATACTTAAAGAATGTCTCTTTGAAAATGCATCGAATTATTAGCTTGCCCATGGCTGTCACTTGATTTGTCTCTTTCATACTGATTTAAATTTGACCCTTGCCACTGTCAGCAAAGTTTCCATTCACATTTTTACTGAATCCCTGGTACAGTCTCTAAACAGCTTTCTTTCTCTCTTTAAAGCCACAATCTCTTTCCCTCAGGCTCTTTTGATTTGTTTTCTAATATTACAGGGAAATTTGAGGGTAATGGATTTGAGCTAACTCAGCATCTCATGCTCCCCTTGAAACTTCCTCCCATGTCAGAAGGAATGTCTCTCATTGTCACTGCCAGCTCCACTGCTCAAGCTCCTCATCTCAACCCCTCAGTCCTAGGGTAATTCCTCAGACCCATCCCTCTTTTCTCTGGCATCTTCAGGCTTTTTGCTCACTAGGTGGCCAATCTGTCTTCATCTGTATGTAGATTCATCCTGTCATCTCCTTCAAATACTTTATCTTGAGACTCCTGCTCCTGTTCTATTTCTTTCCTTCCTTCATCTGATATATTCCTCGGGATATACCAGCCCCTATTCCTGTTACCTAATTTTCTTTAGTAACCACTTGAAATTTGATTTCCAACAATGTGTTCAAGGAAAAATGCTCAGTGCAAGGGTGCCAGATGACTTTCTTTTAATAATATTCTTCAGCATTTCCTCCTTTCATTTTCACAACATTTTAATTCATATAATACAATTTATGAGTTCATAAAACTTTTCCTCCTACAGTGTCCGTGAATCAAATTATTCCACTCCTCCATCCATGACTGTGTGACTCCATTACTACTGTCTATATACTTTTACTGTTTTGTAAAAATTCTTCAAAACTACCTGTCTCCATTCCTTCTAATATCACCAATTCTGGTTCTCCATCTTCTTGACCAGTCTTGAGCTTATTATCAAAATCAGCATCCATCATTCATTCACCTGTCTTCAGATTCTTTATTTCCAACTCCATGCTTTGACTCATGTAGCATAGCCCATGTGGAGTGCCTTCCTCTGTGCTCATCTAAATCCAGTGTACACATCCTTCAAGGTCAGCTAAAGTTCTACTTCTTCCATCAGGCCTTTGCCAAGAATTACAGTACAATAGAGCCTTTGTCTAAAACCACATTAGATTTGTGGTCTGCTTGACAAAATAGTACCTCCTAATCAGCTCTAGCTACCTCAAATATGTAGGTCTTGTTTTCTCAACTATCCCTCTGAAAGCATGAATATAAGTTTTTATTCCCTTACAGTCCAGCAGGGTGCTAGGCATATAGATGTTGCTTCATGAACTGACTTAATGGATTAATTCTAAACAAATACTATTAAACAAGTAATGACAGTAATATCATGCACTGATAATTCTACTCTGAGTGAAACTGGGATTTTTCAAGGGCTACTTAGAAGGCAACAGTCAGGATGACAGAGTGGTTAAGAGTATGAGTCCAGACTGCCTGGGTTCAAATCGTGCCTCTATCGCCTATCGGTGATAATTAATTACCAATTTCTGATCTTCTTTGGAAGATTAATGAACACCTTTGTGCCTTAATTTCTCTCCCTGAAAACAGAAGACCATAAAAGCACTCACTTTATGGCATTGTTATGTCTACCAAATGAATTCTGTTGGATACTTAAAACAATATCTGGTGTGTAGAAATTGCTCCATGAATATCAACTATCATTAAATATTTATCACATGTAGAATGATAGTATCTCAGAACTAAAAGAACCTTTGCTTTAAAAGTAAATAAGTTGAGGAATAAAGGTAAAAATGATTGGCTCAAGGTCATATGGCTAGTTAGAAACAAAGTCAGGAAACCAGCTCTCCTGATTCTTATTCAGTGTTTGTTATTTTCCTCCCCAGGACGTCCATATCTGAACATGTTACTGATTAAAGACATTTAGAGTTGAAAATGATGCCCAAGTTCACAATGCATGATCACTTGTCACAAAACTTTCATCTTTGCTGACAGCATTATTTTACAGATTCTTAATCACCTATACAAAATATCCTAATAGACCCCGCACCATGGTTACTAAGTTAAAAAACATATGATAGGATAGGAATGGATGCCAAGAATCAGGTCCCCTGAGTTCAGATAACTATCACTAGATGAAGATATTTTTTTAATGCCTATATTTTGAAAAATAAGATTTCTTTGTCAGGAATTCCTGTCATGGCTCAATGGTTAACGAACCCTACTGGTATCTGGGAGGATGCGGGTTTGATCTCTGGCCTTGCTCAGTGGGTTAAGGATTTGGTGTTGCCAAGAGCTGTGGTGTAGGTTGCAAATGTGGCTCAGAGCCTACGTTGCTGTGGCTGTGGTGTAGGCAAGCAGCTACAGCTCCGATTCGACCCCTAGCCTGCGAACCTCCATGTGCTGCGGGTGTGGCCCTAAAAAGACAAAAAAAAAAAAAAATTTTTTTTTTCTTTCTCAGGGAAAACACTGTCTGGAATACTCATTACAAAGCTGCAATTCAGGTCACCCCATGCCCCTGTATGTGAATATTTTGCACATAGTATGCTTCCTGGTAGGAATCTGAAATTATGATTTTGACAAACTCTGAACAATACTCTCTAGTAGCCAAAAAAAAAAAAAAAAAAAAAAAAAGGCACAGAGACCAACTACCCATACCAGGCATAATTCCTGAAGGTTTCAGCTTTCTGTGTGGTTCTCTGGGGCAATATTCAGCCTGGTTGTGCAATCAACTGTGCTGGGATTTTAAAATTCAATCTAGCAAATACAGACTCTCAAGGGGAATTGCAGCAATAAAAGATTGCTATTAAATAGGCACAAATAAACCTGTGTGTAAGGATTCTCTTATCAGAAGCAATAGCATGCTGTTCTGTCTCAACTCAATGCTAAGAGACTTAATTTCTCTTTAATGCAAATGAAACTGTCATATGTAACAGCAGCAATAAGGGAGAAGGCATTGTGTGTCCATGAGGATGTATTTTCACCCCTCCACCATCTTATAAACAAGACTCAAGTAGTCTACATTCTCTGTTTACGATTACTTTAAATGTCTGTAGTATATGGACTCTGAGCTTTATGGCTTGGGATTTTAATCCTCTAAACTGGTAAGTCCAATTACTTGAATCTGAAAGTTGAATTACTTTGTACTAAAGACTGAACAGACAGCCTCCACTAATCCCACAGAAGATGCATCATTCCTGCTCTGTGCTTCCACAATACTTTATTTTATTGTATTTTATTTTATTGTCTTTTTGCCATTTCTAGGGCCGCTCCTGTGGCATATGGAGGTTCCCAGGCTAGGGGTTGAATCAGAGCTGTAGCTGCTGGCCTACACCAGAGCTACAGTTATGCGGGATCCAAGCTGTGTCTGCAACCTATACCACAGCTCATCCTTAACCCACTGAGCAAGGCCAGGGATCAAACCCGCAACCTCATGGTTCCTATTCAGATTCGTTAACCACTGAGGCACGACAGGAACTCCATAATATTTTATTTTCATCTTTAACTTTATTCATGGTAGCCTGACTTGTTACATTTAATTTTTTTTGTCTCTTTTGTAGACTATAAACTCTGGAAGAACTCATGACTTATCTATCTCTGTATTCTCTCAGAGCCTTATAGTGTTTGGATATAGTAGCTGTTCAATAAATATTTTGACATTTAATTTTAATGGTACATATGTTACACATTTTTCACTTTGAAGTTTTGTTAATGAAATCTCATCTTTGATATAACTTCCCTTCTCATTTCTGAGAACTCTTTGCTTTTGAAACATGAAAAAGGACTTTAGCACATTGCTATTGTAATTTAGATGGCTATGTAAACAGTAAGGGAGTGCTTAGCAATTACCTGTTGAGTTGTATCTTTATGAAAATTTGCAGAGATTCTTTTGCTTACTCAGTTGTTTAAAGGGACCTAACCATCTCGGGGTAAAGGAAAGGCAAGAACTCAGAGGAATGACTGAGAGGGTATCCCAGAAACTCTACTGTGCCATCTAGATAAAAACCTGGCAACTTTGTCCTTATTCCAAGATCCAGTAAGCATGTTAGGATCATGGCATTCTCAAGACCTATCTTTTCTCTTTTTTCTCAGCTTTTCTTAGCAGTTGTCAGTTTGATGTTCAATAAACATGTAGTTCACCTCCATTAGGCCCACAGGCATGACTGGTGGCATTACTTGTAGGACCCAATCAAAATAAAAAATGCAGGGCCTTTTGTTCAAAAATTAAGAATTTTAAGACAATGACACTAGAACATTAAGGCAAGTGTGGGCCCCTCTAAGTATAGGTTCCTCTTTGAGGTCTCACATCTATGAAGCCATTCCTGTTTCTGTCTTCAAAGAACTTCCAGTACACCAAAAGGCAAAAAGTCTGTATTAGATAGAAGCTACAATTCAGGCATGTACAAAGGGCTACAGGAATCCAGAAGTTCCTAACTTTGGAAAATAGTCCTAGGGAAGTGACAGTTAAGCTCATTTTTGAGGGAACAAAGATATTCTAGACTGAAGGAAGGTAGAATTCACTTGACAAACTTTAGGAATAGGGTTACTTTTAAGGAGAGTGTAACAAGTGAACATGAAGGTGACTATAATTGAGACCGAGAGTGGAAAGGGGTAGAAACCAAATATATGCGGGAAGGGGTCAAACAATTATAGAGTGCCTACTCTATGCCAAATTCTCTCCTCCCATGTCATAATTTTAAACACAATAGTCTTGTGAATAAACTGTCATGCCTGGTCTACAAATGGCTTAAAGCCCACGGTAGTACTGTTCAATGAGCTTGGGACACATTAGAAATCCAATAAATATTTAAGGTTGTCTGACTGAGGGCTCAGGACTCTTTACCCCTAGGCCAAGCTAGCTCTGAGCATGCCCCTAACCCCTCCAGGGGTCCTTTCCTGTCTCTCCCAGTCCCCAAAATAACCTTCCCTCCCTTTCGCCCCGCCCCCTCAGTTCCACGTGCCGGAAATTAGGCGACAAAAGCACTTCCGGGATAGCAAAGGGCGGCCCCTGCAAGATGGCGGCCCCCTTGGAGCTCAGCTGCTGGGGAGGCGGCTGGGGGCTCCCATCCGTGCACAGCGAGTCCCTGGTGGTGATGGTGAGGCCGTCCCGCCCGGCCAGGGCGCGGGAAAGAAGAGGCGGTGCTAGAGGCGCGAGGCTGCCTGGGCGGGGTCCCGGCTGCTAGCCGCGGTTTCAGCGGCGCTCCGGGCCCAGGCCGGCTGGGGCGCTGCTTGCTGCACTGCCTTGGGCTCCCTCCCGTCCAACGAGTTACAGCCTAGCCTGTGACCCTGCGGAAGCCTAGCGTGAGAGTCACGTCTTCTCCGCTTGGTTCCGAGTTTTCTCAGCCGTGCAGAGCAGTCTAGGCGGAGGAATGAAAGCCCGAAACAGGAGGCGCGCGCTCCCTGCTCTGCTTCTCAGTAACGTCTTGGGGGGCTGGGGGAGATGTCTCAAAATCCTGATAGCTGGCGCGCGCAACCCCGGCTAGAAGTCGGGGGAGGAATTCTGCCCGCGAGTCAGGCGTCTCTGCCTTCGGGGGACCAGGCTTTGAAGTGAAGCTGCTCTGCAGATTTGCATTACGTACTCAGTCTAAAATGTTTTATTGCAAACTCTCTTTCAGGCTTACGCCAAATTTTCTGGTGCACCCCTAAAAGTCAATGTCATAGATAACACCTGGAAAGGTTCAAGAGGTACAGTGTAAACTTTTAAAAACCCCTTTCTACCCTGTTTAACTTCCTCACTCCCATTTAGAGCTAGGAGGCTTGTGGCCATGGAGTACCTTGGGGGGTTAGTTCTTACATGACCTTGGCAGTGTGTTGCTTATGTTTTGATCTTTCTGAGTAATACTTCAAAGGACAAGCCAAATCAGTGGAAATTATGAGAAGTGAAAATGCTCTCCAGAACTGTTCTTTGTGAAATTGCAAAAACCTAAAGTGACTTACTCATTTTTTTATTCCTCCAAATATGATTGGTATAGTTTTTAGGGTATTGGAATCTCTTCTGAGGAGATCAAAATGCTTCCTTCTATGTAAATTGTTCTTTGATTATAGGAGATGTACCAGTTTTGACAACTGAAGACAACATTGTTTCTCAGCCGGCAAAAATACTAAACTTTTTAAGAAAACAGGTGGGTGGTTCTGTTTGAAGAAGTAAATTCTTCATCACTGTGTGTTTTCAAAAAAGTACATTAAAAATACTTTTTAGACTTTTCGATGATACATGGGGATTGGAATTAAAATAGATTTGAGAATCATGGCTCTAAATCATGTGTTGCACTGTGATAGGAAACCTGTATAGTGAATTAGTTTATATTTTTGTGCACTTGGCTTCGTTTTTATTGAAATTTAGATATAAGCAGATTCAATTTAGCCATCTTCACTATTACGCTTATTGATATGATTGTAAATTTAGTCACATAATTGCCACACCTTTTGTGCTGGGTATGACATGTGAGTTCCCATCATCCATCAACGTTTATTTCTTAAAGCACTTCAACCAATAGGTGCAGATAATTATTTCATGAAATAATGTATACAAAATGTCGGAACATGCAAAGTTTTATATAATGTATTCAAAAGTTTAAACATGTAACAGTTTTTATAAATGCAAAACCTGTGGGTTTTGCCAATACTTTTTTAAAAAAAAGAAGTCTTCTGTCAACAAAATTTAGAACTTTTCTAAATTGGAAGATTTTCTTTTTTAATGAGGAAAATGCAGCTAATTAGAGCTTTTTCCTTATTATTGATGAAAATAATGATAGCTTCTACATATTAAGTTTGTGTTACATTCCATGCACTAAACTCAACTAGGTCATTAACAATTTGATACTGTATGGGAGTTCCTGTCGAGGTGCAGCGGAAGCAATCTGACTAGGAACCATGAGGTTGCGGGTTCAGTCAATCCCTGTCCTTGCTCAGTGGGTTAAGGATCAGGCATTGCTGTGGCTATGGCATAGGCTGGCAGCTGTAGCTCCAATTAGACCCCTAGCCTGGGAACCTCCATGTGCCGAGGGTGCAGCCCTCAAAAGACAAAACAAAAACAAAAACAAAAACCAGTTTGATACTGTATAGCGCAGGAAAATCTCAATAGTTTGTAATAACCTATATAGAAAAAAGAATGGATATATTTACATGTATGACTGAGTCACTCTGTTGAAACTAAATACAGTATTGTAAGTCAACTATACTCCAATAAGATTTAAAAAAAATCATTGAAATAATAGTTAATAATTAAAAAAAAGCCTAAACTAACATTAATTGAGCTTTCTGTGTGCATGACGGCTGTGATAAGAACTTTACTTTCATTAAGCAACATTTGTCACTGAATTCATATTTCTCTTTTCCCCTTTTAATATGTTTGCCATTTTTGAGAAACAGTAGGAGCTAAATAATTTATTTAGCTTCCCTGTTTTGGGATGCTCTTGACTTACTAAGGTTTTGGTTTTATATTTTTTGACAGAAATATAATGCTGATTATGAACTCTCTGCAAAACAAGGGGCAGATACCCTGGCTTACATTGCTCTCCTTGAAGAGAAGCTTCTTCCTGCAGTGGTGAGCACTGGTGAATATTACAGTATTTTAGTGACCTACTGAAAATTTAGTCTATTTAGAAGATAATGAAAAAGGCTTAAGAGAGGAAAGTTCATTTATGTATTAATCTTGATTCTTTTATGTAACCGTGAAACTGGTTCCTGTTAGACATCCATTCAACTAGTATGTGAAACAACAAAGTGAAAGATGTCATTCTGGAAATAAAGGTTCTCTGTGGAAGATGGAGTTTGTTGCTCCATGTATACAACCAGGCCAATTGTAATTCATTCATTTAACAAATATTCTTTGAGCACCTACTGTATTCCAGGCCATGTCCTGGGTAAGCACCTGGGATAGAGCAAACAAGAAAACTCACGCATTTAAAAGTCTTGATTTATCCTTGAGTCATTCTAACTGGAAAATTTGTATGAAGGTAACTTTACTCAAGGATATTTATGAAAAATGTTCACATTAAGTGATCTTTTATTTTATTTATTTATGTTATTATTTTTTTGTCTCTTTAGGGCTGTACCCATGGCATATGGAAGTTCCCTGAGTGAGGCCAGGGATCGAACCTGCATCCTTATGGATACTAGTCAGAATCATTTCCACTGAGCCACAATGGGAACTATTCATTTTGTATATTTATTTATTTTTGTACATTAAGTGATCTTTTAATAAATGAATATCCTTGTATTGTTTTTTCCCCTCTTTTTGTAGCTTCACACTTTCTGGGTTGAGAGTGACAACTACTTTACTGTGACAAAGCCTTGGTTTGCTTCACGAATTCCTTTTCCCTTGAGTTTGATCCTGCCTGGAAGAATGTCTAAGGGAGCTCTGAATAGGATTCTCCTGACCAGAGGAGTGCCTCCGCTCTACCACCTCCGAGAAGTAGAAGCTCAGGTATGGTCGGGATTGCCTTCAGAGCAAGGGCTCTCGAGGGATGAGAGAAGGCCGAGATGAACTTACCTATAGGTGCCTGCCTGCAAAGGAGCTCCAGAGCATCTTTCCTACCTTTGAGATGTCATTTCATCCTTATTAGATATACAGAGATGCCAAGGAGTGCCTAAATCTTCTGTCAAACAGATTGGGAACATCTCAGTTTTTCTTTGGAGATACGTGAGTACATTCCCTTAAAAGCCATTTTGATGGGTTTTTTTTTGCATATATTCAGTGAGCAGTTATTTAAAGCGAGTTCCCTTGCTGGGCTCCCCCACCCCACCCCCAATGATTTTCAGTTAAAAAATATTTAATGGATTTTTACTATAGGAAACTTTTTCTGTTGGTGGTAATCTCACATTGACTTAATATCCTCCATATGTAAATTTAAAACATCTACGACTATTCCCACCCTATCTCCAGTCTCTGTATAACACTTTGAATAAAATGAATCTTTAATTTACAGCTTAATTTTCTTCTAAATAAAATGGGTATTTTTTTAAAAAACTGCTAATGAGTAAAGTCCTGGTTGCATCATTCTTATACACTAGAATGGGTGGTAAACCTTTTAAAAGACTATACTATATACTTCAGAACTGACAAGTGTATTCGAGAAAAAAATTTTTCTAATATTCCAAATTAATATTTTCTTACATCCTTTTCAAAATATCCTTATTTTTAGGCCTTCTACCTTGGATGCCTATGTGTTTGGTTATCTTGCACCTCTTTATAAAGTACGCTTTCCTAAAGTTCAGTTACAAGAACATTTGAAACAGCTTTTCAACCTGTGTCGATTTTGTGATGACATCCTAAACAGTTATTTTAGGCTTAGTCTTGGAGGTAAGCTGGTTTCTCTTTGGCTGATCTTTACTTACATAGAATATTTGCATATTCTCCCAAGGATGTACAAGCCAAATCCATTACTTATTAAAAAATGTATGGAGTTTCTATCATGGCACAGTGGAAACGAATCTGACTAGGAACCATGAGGTTTCAGAGTTCGATCCCTGGCCTCACTCAGTGGATTAAGGGTCTGGCATTGCCGTGAGCTGTGGTGTAGGTTGCAGACATGGCTCAGATCTGATGTTGCTGTGGCTGTGGTGTAGGCCAGAAGCTGTAGCTCAACTGGACCTGTATCCTAGGAACCTCCATATGCCGCAGGTGCAGCCCTTAAAAAAAAAAAAAATTGTGTATTGCCTTTAAATGCTGATTTATAGAATTTCAAAAAGTTGCATTTTTCCAACCTTATTTTTATTCCCATGTGTTAGTTCTTATTTAAATAGATAAGTATATGTTTGGCTTTTGTTTATTCTTCTGGGTTTTATGCAATTCTTCTTATTCTTTAAACATTGCCCCTTTGAAGTGGGTCATTTTCTGCTAAAAGTTAACTACAGCCCTGCTGAAAGATAGCATTTATCCTAATGCAAATGGGCAATTACTTTAAATGTTGCTTCTAGCATTTTCCTGCATGAACAGAAATCAGCAGCAGATTGATTTTGGTGAGGTACACTCCCATGATTCCACTACTTGAAAACTGATTGCATCAGACCGGAGGTATAGTAAATAGAGCACCTGTCACTTAGGCTCTGATTCTTTGGGAGAGGGGGCCTGTGCTTAAGTGACTGGGACACTAAATTTGTATTGGGAGAGATGGCAGAAATTGTCCTTTTAAGAAATAGCAGTTATAAGGATAGTTGGCTTAGGGACAGTTTCTTTTTTATAGTGGGTCATGTGTCTTGTATATAATACATTTATTTGCATATAACAAGAGAGGGGTTAGTAGTCTGGGAGTCATGAAATTGGGTAACTTTTAACCTTGTTACTTTGGCGCAGTGGTTAGCAGACCTGACTACAGGACAAACACAAAAGCTTGGTCCTATACCAGATTTACAGAATTAGAATCTCTTAGGGATAGATCCTAGGAATCTGTATTTTTTGAGTCCCTCCCAAAACTTTGGATGCCTGGTGGATATCTGTTTGGGAGTCACTGCCTTAAAAAGCTGTTCAACTAGTTGTTAACTGAAGATCTGTTTGAAATGGGTGGGGAAAGGTACAACTTAAACTTGAGAAGGAAATGAGGACTGCTGTGCCCTTACTAATTACTTTGGCTGTGTGCATAATGCTTGGCTAATAGGGTCTCCTTAAGGACAGATTTAGTCCTTTTTTTTTTTTCCCCTCCACTAACCCATCAGAAAGAGAGAACGCAAAGATTTAGTCCTCTTGCTTAAGGTTTGGTTTTGGAGCATTACTCTCTTTCTTAACTTTGCCTTTGAGCCCAGAATGGTTTTTCATTTCACTTTTTAGGGGGCTGGATGTGGGGGTTGGGGCACTTAGGAGGGTGGGTAGACTCCAAATTCTTTCAGTCTAAACAGCTTATAAGGCTTTCAAAATTTCCTCTTTCTGATTTCTGTCCTGGCTTCTTAGGCATCTCTCCTGCTGGACCAGAAACGGTAGATGCAAATCTGCAGAAACTCACACAACTTGTAAATAAGGAATCCAACTTGATTGAAAAGGTCACATTTACTTCAATCATTATTTTATAGTAGTTTAGTATTTTCCTTTCTGCAATTAACATTGTAATTTGGGTTATGCATTAACTTTACCCTTTCAGTTTTTCTTAAAATTAATTTTTTTCAGAATGCTGTTTAAATTTCATACATTTACTAATGTTGTACTAAATATAGTATTTTGAAGCCAGTAATGGCCTGATTGCTTTGGGGAAAGATCTGATAATGGTACTGGGTTTACTTCTACCACACAATTAGTACTTTCCAAGCTAGGAAACCCAAAAGCCTGGCTTAAGAAAAGAGAGAGAGAGAGAGGCAAACAAAAAACACTTCTTGCTGTGAGCTTCTGTCTGTCTCTGAGGGTTAACATTTCTTGAGATTGTAAACACCTGTATATATCCTTGCTTGCTAGTAGCACTATGATGTCTTTTTCTTTCTGTCACATAAACAATTTTATTTGGGCTCCTTTATATCCTTCTCTGTTCTAAACGTTGTCTACAGTTTTTCACCAGTGTGCATATTTTGCCACTTTGGGAGTGTTCATTTGGTTGGAGGAATATTGAGGAATTCCATAGGGGAGAGAGCCAGCAATGGAAATTTCAATGGATTCTAATTGGAAAAATACAAGAGAGTTATGCATTTTTTCCTTAAGTGTCTGAACTTGCTTTTTTTCCTTATCTAAATGGATAATGGTTCATTCATTCTTCCACAGACTAATGGGGCAGTGTGGCCTAATAACACTGGCTAGACGTTCTGAGGATCAAGTCTCAGGCACTGTATTATATGCGCTTTATATGAATTACCTCATTTAATCTTGACAGCTCTGTGTGTGCAGGTTCTCTGTCACCCCCATTTTACAGATGAGATACTGAAGCTTCAAGAGTAGCTTTTAATATCACCTTGCCTGAGGTCATTCAGCTGGCAAGAGGTGGAGAGGGGATTTGAACCCTAGAAATTGGATTCCAGCATGGGCTACGCAGTTAGCCATCTAATGTATGAATGAAATTATGTATCTAATGTGTGAATGAAATTATGTATCCATTACTGCTGGTGCTAATAGCCAGGTATATAACTGCCACTCTGTGGAATGACCATTTTATTTCATTTTATGGTATATCATGTGTCTCTTATTAAAGTTTGGGTAAGGCGAATGAAAACCATATTTGTCTTAATTCTTAGCCTAATCGGGTGAATCTCATGAAAGGAAATACATTGAAAGTTCAGTGTGGATAAAGGGAAGATTACTCAGACTGTTCTAGACACTTTTCTGTTAGAGGAAGGCTGGTCGGTATAGTTCCATTTTTCTGTGTGGCCAATTCATTACAGACATGTGAAAGGAACCATGAAATCCCTACATGTGCAGAAAGTGCAACCAGGAGGCCCTGTCACCACTTTGTATGCCTCCATCTTGGCATCATCAATATATGGAAGTCTCCTGACCCTCTCTCCGGCACTGCCCCCTCCCCACCCCGCTTGCCATCTGCCCTTCAGTACAGGTCACTGTTTGCTATAAGACATTAGAACAACAAGTTCTCTTGGCTACCACTGTTCACCATTTGGACAGAAAATCTAGAATTTTTAAAAAAGGAAGTTATGTTTGAGGAACGTAGTTCTTGCAAGAAAAAAAAAAGACATCTTAGCACAATTGATTCAAATAGTTCACTGGGAATACTTTTTCCCATTGGCAAATTAAGAGTTAATCTTTTATTCTCTTTCCTTTAGTATAAATCCCATGTACCTCTGCTGAAACATTTCCTCTATGCTTTACAAAAGCATCTTGAGAAGATAAGGGATTTGCTCTGCACATATTTAGAACTCCAGAAAAGCCTGCCTATCACCTATCAAGTGGGTAATAAGATGCTATATGCTATTGGTTTTGGGTCGTTGATGTACCTGCTCTCAAGTCTTTATGAAAGAGCTTAACCGCAGAACCTGAACCTTGCACCGTGGTTATGGGTTAAAGGCAGTTTTCTAAGCTCTGATTCAGTTCTAAGTAACCCCTCTCCTAGTGTTTCCAGGGGTGCACTAGGACGTCTTAGGGTAAGTGTGAAACTCTTAGACATTTTCTTAATATACTCCATACTAATTTGTTTCTGTAGACTTAGAATTGACCTATTGTTTGCATTGCCTCTGGATTAGGACTAAATAATTTATCCTTCTTTTTGTCGCTTCTCCTAGATTCCTTTGGTCTAAATACTCACAGCCTAAAAGAGGTGATCTTTTTGAGTGGCGGGCAGGTCATTTTTATTCAGGCAATGAGGTATAGTTGAAAGAACAGCAGTTATAGAATAAGACGACCTTGGCTCAGATATCAGCTCTGATATAAGCTTTGCAACCTAATGCAAAGTTGGTAACTTTTCTGAGCTTCATTTGCTAATCTGTAAAATGAGGAATGATTGTGTCTGCTTTTTTTTTTTTTTTTCCCTCTTTACACTTGTGTTGGGAAGATCAAATGAGGTACTGTAGGTGAACCTACTTTATTTATAAACTGTGTAATAGAAATACTGCTTTTACACTTACTAGAAGATCTCTTAAACCAAGTCATATTATGGTTGAGGAGTTCAATAGGATATTCATTTTGTGGAATTATTATAATTGTGTGAAGGCATCAAGGATGAGCTATTTTGTTGCTATAAATGTATGGAGTCAGCCAGTATTTAGGTGTGATGTACAGAATTCCTGAGAGATTACTTGCAAGAAAAAGGTTTCTCTGGCAGTTCTAGAAACATTAGGTTCTATACTCTCTGGGCTATAGTTTGGACGGGGAGGCCATAGTCTGTATCAGTGGTGCCACAGCCATTAGTCAGATGTATCTTTTGTTCTTTCCACAGATGGATGACAATCTTCGCCAAAGCCCTCAGCTTCCTCCTCGGAAACTGCCAACACTTAAACTGACTCCAGCAGAAGAAGAAAGTAATTCCATACAACGGCTATCCCCCTGACACTGGTTATGCTTTGTATTCAAGTCTCATAATTGTCGCAGTCATCTCTTACACTAAGCGTGCGAGGGAAAAAAAGAAAATGTTTTACATAGGTATAAGGAAGATTCTAAAACAAAAGAAATTTTCTATGACAGCAGTTTTTTTTTAGTTAGGAAGCTTATGTTTTAGCTTGGCAATGCACTTTAAAAACATCCATGTGAATGCTAAATGAACTTGGGGGGGGGGAAGAAAACACATTGTACTGTACATAAAAACCTGCCTTAACCTTGGCAGATTTTTGCCTTTGGTTCACATGTTGTTGACCAAAAGCTACACTTCTCTTCTGAATGTGCACTCTTAATTTATTTAGTTAATTTATTAATTTAGTTTCCTTAGACCAGTTTGAATATCTAATATGTGGCTCTTTGGCTGAGGCCTTTTTCTTATCTTTAGAAATATGATGCCTAAATTAGACTTTAGGAAAAATATATTATTCTAATATTCCATTTATTTCAATAGAAAAACCTGTATTTAACTTTAAAAAGCAATGAGGAATGTGTTTTATAATTATGTTCTCATAAGTCTAATCTTTTTTTGGGGGGTGCTACCAGATACATATATAGTAAAGGTGATTATATGTAATATTTGTCTGACTATATGCACTTCTGTATAACAGTATTTGCTGATGTGTTCAATATAGGTTAGCAAGGGCTCTTTCAGTTCATTGGAGCTTTAAATTTGTGTATTTGTAATACATCTTTAAGTCTAGTCATTTCTTTCTTGGAATGATTTCAGGAGAGCTGAATGGGTTGGTCATCGTTATTCTGCCTGATTGTAAAGTCTTCTTGACAATTGCCCAGTTGTTAGACCCTACTCAGGAGGAGCCCACTGCCAGAGTAACAGAAGTCCCTACTGGGTGTCTGGTCCAAGTTCACCATGCTTGGCTCAGACCAGTGTTCTTTCATAAGAAACCTATCATGTAGTCAAAAGCTTTATGACAACTAATATTTTCCATAGAGTTTTAACTACAGTTGAAGTAGCCAGTGGAATAATCGGAAATGGCAGTAGATGTTTAAGAACATTTTCTGTTTATTGGTTGCTGAGCTGTTAAAGGATTTGCTGTGCAGGTAATTTTACTTATAGTAGACTCCTGCTTATTTTAGTGGCTGAGGTGCTTCTGTTGTCCTAAAATCACTTCTGGGGTTTTTAAAATATAGGACCATGTTTTTGATTAGTGTCTTAAAAGATTATTATGGTGCTCGGCAAATCTATCACGTCCTGCAGGAACCCCCGTGTTAAGGAAACAGCTTTGTAGTCAGGAGACTCGTCTAATTTGAGCTGAGTGGAGCTCAGCTGTGTTTGACCTGCATCCTCTCAATGTGTTCTGTATTTAAGAATCTATTTATGCAGGAGTCTTTAAGTCACTGTAAATATTTTTTCTGGAAAGTTTTAATTAAATGAGAATCATGGTAGTCTTCAAAATCTTGTTCATCTGTTTGGATGCATTGAGGGAAAGTAACTAGTAATTTTGACTTCTGCAACAGGGAGGGGCGGAGAGAGCGAGCACGAGCGTGTGCATGAGTGTGTGTGTGTGTGTGTTATGTGTGTTATGTGTCAGTTTTCTATCCAGCCATCAGAAATCTATATGAGTTTTCTATGCTGGGAATCATGACTGCAGAACAGTATTCTCTAGGACTGATGGATATTGGAAAAGGGTGGTTAGCACATTAATCTGTTTATGCTTTAGTCAGGGTTAGCAATTTTCAATTATGATTTCTACTAAAACTTCCAAGAAGTACTTGAAGTGGCTAACAATCCTCAAACACATGTAAAACAGAACAATTAAAATTAGTTTTAGGAAAAATAAAAAATTGGTGGGAGAAGGAACTATATTAACCCCAAAAGATTCTAAAATCAAATGGTAAATTTAAATCTAAGTTTCTTCATGGGCAAAGTCAAAAGAGAATACTCAGTTTTGTAAATTTTTCTGTCCATAAAACCATTAATGTCCAGGAGTAAGAAAAATATGCGTACATTTTTATAAGAACGGGAGAGATCATGTTCTTACGACACAGTGATGCAGCCAGTAAGTATACTGTCATGTTTGATGTGTAGAAAGTTTAACCAAAAGATAGCATTTTAGGATAGCAAGTATTTGTCCCTTTTTAGTAGAAAAAAACTACTGTAAATATGATTTATTTCCTTTTGGTCCTTCCAGCTTTGAATTACCTTTAGCTGTATGCTATCTATGCCAGGATGCTTTCAGACTATCTTTTCTAGAATGCAGAGTGTGATTTAGTTGAGAATTTCTGTGTTGGGTTCCTTAGTTGAGTTTTTTTGGTATAAGCCAATGAGCTATAGGACTGAGCACAGACCACTCCAGGGATCAGCCACACACATAGGAAGTGCTAAGCTAACGAGACGCTAGGAAGCTATGACTGAGCACAAATCACTCCAGGGATCAGCCACACATACAGGAGGCACTTGGAACTCCTGTGCACAGAGATCAGAGAGCTTGTGACCAACCTGTCAGGATCTGCTTTGGATAAAGTTGAAGTTTGCTGAGATAAATGGTCCACAGTCTTGAAATACTATGAGCCCCTTTCTTTTGGTAGAGGATAATATGATAAAAGGGACTTTGTTGTGTTTATATTTATTGGTACTAAAGGATTAGAAAATTGGTCAGATAATTCCTATAAGGTAAAGATCTTCCATCAACAAACTGCCATCCATCATCCATAAGGCCAACCATTCTCTTAACTCCAAAGATACTATGAAGAATGTTGAGGATAACAATGTTTTTTCCCCCTAAAAGGTTGATATTGACACGTAATGAATCAGATTTCAGCCTGGGTATGTTTTTTGAGGACCAGAGGATTGGCGATTTTACGTTAAATCCAAAGTCTTTTGATTTCCATTTGTAATTTCTGTTCACTTATACTGCTAGATGTATTAACATAAAAGAACAGGAAATCTTACTTCAATCAGCTGAGTTAGAGTTTTCAGAAGTCTGGAGAAACGGAAAACAACTAGATATTAAAGAGGCAAAAATTGGTGAAGTGATAGTATCTCAGAAAACCAATTTTTAAAGATGGCATCGTGTGATAGAAGTGGTAGTTGAAGTCGGAGTATGTTTTCTTAGAGCCTCTTCTAGGAAGAGACATTCACCACATCTATTAGTTTTTTGACAGTTTTTCATAAGGTGTCAAAAATTGTATCCCTCTAAAACCAAAATATAAATGCTTAAATGTAAAGAGAAGCAGCTGAGGGATGGCTACACAGGAACTCTCTTGTGCTATTTCTGCAACTTCTTGTGACTCTCTATTTCAAAATAAAAGGGCTTTAAAAAATAAATTCAGTAAATTTTACCATTGTCTACATAAACGATGATTAAAAATGTAATGCTTCAAACATAGTATTCAGTATTTAGTTGCAAATAAATGCATAATTTAAATATAATTTATTTCATTCTTGAGTTTAAAGAAAAAACTCAGGTTTGCAGCAAATGATTAAAGATCTATTTTGCCTTATCATCAAAGAACAAGATAAATCCAAGAACCCCTTTTCCCTAGGATATTTAAAATCCTATGATTTTATGTTTGTAATTATATATTTTTCTTCCTGTGGTTTACATTTGAGGATAAGGTGTTTTCAAAAAAGCTCTTCCACGGCTCCTTCACTTTGCATGTGTTCTCTTATGACACTAGGACCATGCTTGGATGAAGAAAGTTTGGCATGTCTACATGCTTTTTGTTTTAGGCTCACAGGGATTGAGTGAATGACTTTGTCTTGGTTTGGTTATTTATATAATTGAAATCCTGAGCAGAGCCACATAGTGTATTTGGGTTTTGAGGATGGTCTTTTGTATATGTTGTTGGCATTAAGAATTGTCCTTTGCTGGCGATCCCGTTGTGGTGCAGTGGTTAATGAACCCGACTAGGAACCATGAGGTGTCAGGTTCAATCCCTGGCCTTGGTCAGTGGGTTAAGGATCCGGCATTGCCCGAGAGCTGTGGGGTAGGTCACAGACGAGGCTCAGATCCCACGTTTCTGTGGCTGTGGCTGGCGGCTACAGCTCCGATTAGACCCCTAGCCTGGGAACCTCCATATGCCTTGGGAGTGGCCCTAGAAAGGGCAAAAAGACAAAAAAAAAAAAAAACCAAAAAAAAAAAAACAAAAAACAAACAAACAAAAAAACAACAACAAAAAAAGGGAATTATCCTTTGCCTTTTTTTCTTTTTCAGCTCTGTGGAATTTATAGTTACTTTTCAATGTTTTCACATTTCTTAAGCAGATTATTAAGAAATTTGTTGTTAGTTACATGAACCAAAAAGTCTCAAAGGTTTAATGGAAGTTTCACTAGATCTTCAGAATGTTGATTTTCACAGAGGTGTGAAAGATGAAGTGATTTCCTATTTTTTTTTTTTTTTTTTTAAGAGTCTCAAATTTTTTAGCCCAAAACTCTCGTTGGGGTATGTTGGCTAGAAGCCCAGGTTACCTGCCCTAGACTTAAAATTATTTGTTTGAGGTGCAGAAGTATTCTCTGAATCAAAAAGCATACAAAAATTATGTGTTCTAGATGAGGAGGCCAGTGATTACTGATGAGAATTTACATTCTTGAATAGTGATAGAAGAAAGGGTAACTTTGAGCCAGATGTTTGTAAATAGAGAGGGGAGTGTTATGACAGAAGTCTGTTCAGAGCAAAACGAGATAGCGTCTTTTAAAAATGCAGGAAAATAAGTCTTTTGTATCCTTATTATTAATTTGGAATTATAGTATTTTTTAAAAACTGTATTTTAGTTCTTTGGAGAAGCAGTTCACGATATTATTTTGGCAGAATATATTGTTATTATGTGAACAGAGGGTTCTTTGGCCACATAAGTTTGGGAAATGCTAGGTTAGACAAAGTTACTGTAGGCTTTTCAGAACCTTAGATATGCTGTTATGTTGTTTCACACTCTAAGAAGGACTTGTATTCTATACATCATTTCCCTAAGTTTTTTTTTTTTTTTTTTTTCTTTTTATGGCTGCACCTGCAACATGTGCAAGTTCCCTGACCAGGGGTTGAATTGGAGCTGCAGCTGTGGCCTACACCACAGCCATGGTAACACCAGATCTGAGCTGCATCTGTGACCTACATTGCAGCTTTTGGCAATGCTGGATCCTTAACCCACTGAGTAAGGCCAGGGATTGAACCTGCATCCTCACAGAGACAGCATCACTCCCTTAACTCACTGAGCCATAGTGGGAACTCCCCCTAATTAATTTTTATGTGGATTTTTTTTTTTAAGTAGGTGTCATGTGGGATTTGTGTTCTGAGAAATACACTTAGGAAAATGCTGCCCTAGAGTGTTTCTGCTTGTTTGTGCTCATTGTAAAGGCTTCCAGTTGTTGGCTGCCCCTCTGGTGAGTGGTGATAAAATGAGAAGAGACAGGTTAGGACTTCCTTGGACCATGGAGTTGACTGAGGAGTGACTATTGATTATTTAGGCACATGTGAGGCCTTGGATCAGTCCGGCCCTATTCCCTTGGACCCAGTTGGCTTGGATCAGCTGTACAGGTCTGTGAACTGCTGATTTCAGAGAACTAACCACTTAGGCATTTGTGAGACAGAGGGAACCAATTTGGAATTCCAGAACAATTTTCCAGACTGTTTCTGGCTGTGCCTTAAAAGTGCCAAAAAGGCAGTGGATATTTGTAGCACTAAAGTCATAACAAGCTGATTATTTTACACATATATATATGTATACACATATTATGTCATAGAAAGTTTACAGTTGCTTCAGTGACAAGAGCAAAGGAAGTTAATTATTTTCAAGTTCTATTACTGAAGACATGGTCTAAAAAAGGATGGTATATTTGTGTGTACATTTTCTAGGAAGAGGGTTTATAGTTTTTTATTAAATTCTCAGCAGTTTTTATGTACTAAAAAAAGCTTTAAACCTCACTAGACCTTCAAATTTCAGAGACCGAATATGTTTGATTTCATTTCGAAGTGTGAAACCAGTTCACTATCAGGTGTAAAATGCATTTTGTTTTCTGCAATGTGTAAGGTTGCATATTTGAACCATACAGTTTGGGTGTGTATTTGATAGAATATTTGCCATTGGGTTTGAGTTGTGGTATAATGGAGAACAGCTAGCCACGTGAACAGCAGTTGGATCTTTGTTCTGATTATTTAGATTTCCTCATGCAAATTCAGAGAAATGCCTTTTAATCACTGAGTTTACATATCCCAGATCCTTGGAAGTCAAGAAGAAATGACTTGCCAGAATTCTCATCGGTCCTAAGCAAGTCATGCACTAGAGAGAAGGCAATGCTGGCCATTCATTCTCTGGACTGTTGGCTGCCTCCCTTGCAGTGCTGGCATCTTTATTACTTGGAGAAGGATGGATGAACTCAAGTTTTCATGTTAATTGTGTTAAGATGAGTTTTATTCTTCTGCTGACTTGATGTTTTATTTTGTAAAATAGGAAATGATGTCTTTCCATTTTTCTCTTCATCCTAAAGTGGAAACTTGAGGTGTTTGTAACATAATATTAGCTTTTTGGAAGACTGCTAGCAAAGAAGAAAAGTAAGAAACTTATGTATACTCATGAGTATTGGTTTCGTTCCACCAAGCTAATCTTGGAAACATCCGTTGTAGTGTACATCATTTGAAACATCTGTTGTAGTGTACAAATACTATAGTTTTGTTATAAACTATCCTAAAATCACATTTTTGGTCATAATTTCAATATTCTAGGCTTGCCTGACGTGAACATATTTTACTCAGAGACTATGTATAGATACCCAGAAGTGGTGATGAAGATCAATGGTGTAAAGAATTTATCCTAATTAATGAGAAACTGGACATAATGTCAAAATAGCTATTTTCACAATAAAATCTGAAATTGCTTGAATATTTATTAACTCCTGGTTAAATATTGTTTCTTCCTTGAGGTGACTGTCATTGGGAAGAATTTCGGGGTGATTGAAAATACTGCCCTGCTGGGGCTGAGCTGGATAGAGGGTTGTTCTTTTTAAAATGTCCATTCTTTCTATGATGCATTGAGATGCCTCATGCCTTTTCCAGCCTGTGCTAAAGGAGGTTAGAGGCCTGCTCCGCATGTGACCTCAGACAGTTCACTCAACCTCTCAGGGCTATACTTATGTCTGTTGTAAAATAAGAGATGGCTCTGTAAGGTTCTTTTAAATTTTCCCTTTTGCTCATCTAGACAGTTCAGTGATGCTCCATGTAATTGGATGGAAGGTATATATTCATTTTTTTCCTCCCTTTTTGTTTGTTTTTAGTGGGCTAGGATACCTGGGTGTAGAGAACCCTGCCAGAGCTGTTAGTCAAGTAAGTACAGTTTGCCTGAAGGAATAAGTCTTTGTTAGTAGAGGTTTTTTTGGGTTTTTTCTTTTTCTTTTTAGGGCTGCACCTGTGGCATATGGAGGTTCCCATGCTAGGGGTTGAATTGGAGCTGCAGCTGCAAGCCTATGCCACGGCCACAGCAATGCCAGATCCGAGCTGTGTCTGTGACCTAACCACAGCTCATGGCAAGGCTGGCTCCTTAACTCACTGAGCGAAGCCAGGGATTGAACCTCCGTACTCATGGATACTAGTCAGATTCGTTTCCGTTTAGACAGGATGGGAACTCCTAGAGTTTATTTTTTAAAATTGAGGTGTAATTTACGTGTATCGACCTTCATGTAGAGCTGTTCAGGTATGTATTTCTCTCAACATGAAAAGCTGGCTACATCTTTATTGATACTTCTGTTCCCAAAGAACGCAAATCTTAATTGCTTATGAATTTTGAATTTAAGATGAAATGCTGTGGGGTGGATTGAGGTGATTAGTAATAGTCACCTCTTTTCTGCAAGAGAGCAGGAAAGAAGAGTTGGTATTGGTAGGATAATAGAATTCTTTGGGGAAAAGATAACTATTTGGAGTCACGAAGCTGAGGACTTTTCAACAAGGACCTTCCACAATTTTGGTTCTTAGTTGTTGGCTCAGAGGTTTGCCTTTGCTCTGGGCCTGTTTTGCGAGCTCAGAAACTCCTGGGTGACTTAGTGTGATGTCCCCAGCTGGATGGTAGGCTGCAACGTAAACAGCACTCTGATGTTTCCCTTGCCACTAATGGCAGCTACTGGTAGGAAAACTCAAGTTTTGCCATTTCGGGGTCTTGTCCCAAGTGAATCTCTGTAGGAGAAAAATTGAGATAAAGGGGAGCCAGCATGATCACTGAATACTGCCCATGTGTTTGAGACAAGTGTCTCTAAGAACAAGAAGGAAATGGTGGTGGAGCATGTGAGGATGTGTCTTCCTCAGGATCATCTTGTAAGTCCCTTCCTAGTTAGAAAGCCAAGGAGATACTCATCCCTTCTCGATCTGATGAGAACTTCATGAGAAAGGGCGAGAAGCCATAGTGCATTTCTCCAGGTACATGAGTCAGCTTCCTGGAATGCCCTAGCCATCTGTGATGAAGAAACCAAGACAGCTGCGCATCATCAAAGACATTTCTCATTTCTAACGCAGCCAACTCGAGGCTCCAAAAGTTGTACTTTTCCAAGTAAGAGAGAGGCTGTTATATTTATCCTTTCACTTTTTGAGTAATGAGTGAAAATAAGGAAATTTTGACATTTATAAATAAAATCGGGGATTGGTTTTCCAGATCCGAGTTTGGGACAGGTGGTCTTTTCAAGAATTCGCATTTTGGAAAAGTTAAATCTTTTGGTGTACAAGTAAGTGTGACGCTTTCCAAATATCACAGTTAAGACCAAACAGATTTCGGTTTTATTTTAAATGCAAGAAGCAAACTGACTTATTTGAAGACTGTCATATTGTGCCTATTCTGATATATGTTGTCCCAGTTTTCTCCCTGAGAGGGGAATTGCCTTTTTTCATCTAATGAACTTGCTTTATGTTCTGTATTACATATAATATCCAATGCGCAGGGTGACTACTGCTAAAATGGTTTAGAGAAGGGTGGAGAGGGATAGAGTAGATGTAGAAATTAAGAGGAAAGAGAACCTAAGAGAAAGGAACTCCAAATATGATGTAACTGGGGCTGTGGGGATGAATAAGAATGGGCTGTAGGACAGTGAATTTTATTTTATTTTTTTTGCCTTTTCTAAGGCCGCTTCCGCAGCATATGGAGGTTGCCAGGCTAGGGGTCCAATCAGAGTTGTAGCCACCGGCCTACGCCAGAGCCACAGTAACACGGGATCCGAGCTGTGTCTGCAGCCTACATCTCAGCTCACGGAAACACTGGATCCTTAACCCACTGAACAAGACCAGGGATCAAACACGCAATCTCATGGTTCCTAGTCGATTCTTTAACCACTGAGCCACGACAGGAACTCCGGAACAGTGGATTTTAGAGTTAGAAAGCCTGGGTTCACACCGCACAGCAAATTGGTGACTTTAAGCAAGTTACTTGAGTCTTAGTCTGTATTATTATTCATCACAATGCAGTGAAATAACTGAATCTGAATGTATGGATGTTGTTATGTACTTTTTTTTTTAATTATTAAAATTTAGGAGCTACCAATAGAAAAAGTCCCATCCCACCTCATATGGATAATCTCTGTTAACCTATTGGTATCTAGTCTTTCAGTCTTTTATTTTCTACACACACACACACACACACAATGCTGTATATGTTGTAATCCTATAGTATATACTATTCTGTAATATGCTTTTTCACTTTGTATTCCAAAAATCTTGTAGGTCTTTACATATTCTACATAATTTTTAAAGGCTGTCTGCAATTTCATTGTATGATGTTGCAGTGTTTAATTCATTCCCTTGTGAGGGACATCAGGGTAAATTCCTCCTGTAATGACACATATTATATGTTACTAAGTTGTTTCTCAGGAAGATCACACTACTTTATATTCTCCAAGGCCCTGTGTAAGAGAGCTGGTTTTACTGCAGCCCAACCAACTCTATCTCACCACCAGTCTGATAGGTAAAAAACAGTATATTTATCTATTTAATATGCATTTCTTTGATACCTAGTAAGGGTGAATATTTTCCCCATATGTCTACAGTGCATTTGTAATTCTTCTGTAAGTTGGCTATTCATATTCTGCATAAAAGGAATATTACTTAACTTCTCTGAAACTCTGTTTTCTCAGCTGTAAGATGGGGTTTCCATGTGGTCTAAATGGAATAACACATTGCAGATCCAAAATATGGCAGGTGTGCAAAGTATTCTTTCCCTCCACGTTATTTCCTGGATTAAGAGCTTCCAGAGTGTGGAGACTCCTTTCTTTATTTATCCCAGCACCTAGCGCTGTGCTTGCAACAGAGAAGGAGCTCAAGAAGTTTTTGAGAAAGGAAGACTAGTTGGGATTCGAAAACATTTTGAGTATATCAGGAAAAGGAGTGGGAAAGGTAGATGCCAAGATCCAGTGAATCAGCAGTGAGAAAACTGGTGGGTTCCTCAGAAGCTTACTACTAAAATGGAAGAATTTTTATTTTCAAAGCTCTACAAGAAATCATTTCTTATGAACTAAAATGGCTAAAGGACATTAAATACCTATATTCAAGGCTGTAAGCAGCCTTGAAAAGGTTTTTTTTTTTTTTTTTGGCAAGGTAACAAGTACATATTTGAAGTATGCTAAGAAATATGACTAGTGAAAGGAATAAATAATTAAATTTTTCATAAAGTGAATAACCATTTTTTAAAAGTTGGTTAATTCTGATTTTCATTTATTAGGTGTGCTTGGACTTGGAGGAAACATGCAGTAACAATATAATAATATTTAAAAATGGTAATAAGTGAAAGTCATCCAGAGCTGTGGTGCCTCAAAAGGAAGGAAGAGGATGGTGTCAGATCTTGTTTTATCCCACATGCCATGTGATCATGGAGAAGAGAGTCAGTGGTTCGTTAATGAGATCTGCAGATGGCTTTAAATTGAGAGGTATTGTAAACAGCAGGAATGACTGAGAAATGATACAAAAGGAGCTGGAAAGGTTAGGAACATGGACAGGAAATCAAATGATTCAGCCTGGAGTAATGCAAGCCAATCTGACATCTGGGGCCAAATAAGAAGAAATACAGATATGCCATGCAAGAGACAAATGTGGAAAACAGTCATCTTAAAGGAAGTTGAGGGGAGAGGGAGGGACTAGAGGAGAACAAGAGGGAGGAAGCAGGAGCTAAGTGGTTGAATGCCTACTGTGGGCCCAGTAGTATGATTTGATACTGCATTGACAAAAATTAAGCCATTTAGTGCTGTGCAAGAAATAGAGTTTGGGGGGGATCCATTATGCATAAAGAGCTCAGTACTTGAGAAACAAAAGCCCAACCACCTTCTAGTGATCCTAATGCTTGTTACTGGTATAGTGTTATCAGTATAGAGAGCATTTGCAAGTGGCCTGGAATCTTCAGAAAGGCAGGAAAGATCATTTGCCACATTTCTACCTTGGGTGTTACCAAGAATTCTTGGAGCAGCTCCTTCTAGGCTGTCCTTGGTGCCAGTGGCATGAGGGGACTCTATAAAACCTTGGGTGAATAAGCACAAGAGGTGGTCTGTTCCTTCCAGCCTTCCCACCCCTGATCCCACCTTCTGATGCCCTCCTGTGAATCTCTAGGAACATACAGCTTCCATCCTGCCCTTTGCCTGAGTTTCCTATAATTCTGTATCCTTCTCTTTTGTCTAGTGATCATTTGTATTTTCTCTAGATGTCAATGAACTAAATCAGACTTACTGGCAATATTGGCCCCCTTTAGGAATCTCCACCTTTTTAAAAATGGAGCCACCACTCCTCCTTTCTTCAGTTCCAAGGGCTTGAGGAATTGGGTCACAGTGAGAACCTCATGGAGATGAAGAGAAGGAAGGCCAAATTATTCTAGACAGAACAAACCCCAAAGCAGGTGATGTTCACTGTATCCATTCCCTAACGTGAGGAGAAGACCAGAACACTGGTGCGAAGAATACATTGAAGGAGTGAGCTGCAAAGGAGTGGTGTCAAAAGCATATCATTTGCAGTTCCAGTTCTAGTTGATAAGGAATGTTAACGGCTTGAATTGGAAGCTTGAAGCCGAGTGTGTCAACTGTCCCCGATAATAAGGCCTGTGGCTAAAAAATTCATTCATGTATTCAACAAGTATTTACTAAATGCCTCATGTTCCAGGCACTGTTCTTAGTACTGAGGATACATTAGTGACCAAAACACAGGTCTCTGCCCTGCTGGTACTGTGTTCTACCAGGAGGGACAATAACAAACCTGATGAATAAGCAGATTATATAATACAGTAGAAAGTGGCAAGTGCTATGGAAAAAGCAAAAATGTAAAATGGGATAAGGAGGCTAGAAGTGCTGGGATCAGGGGCAAATGACAGTATTAAATACAGCAGGATAGGCTTTATTGTGAAAATGACATTTGAGAAAAAACTTGGGTTGAAAGAAGTGTTGGGCTGGCTTTCTAGATATCTAACGAAGAGCATTCTGGGCATAGGGTACAGGTGGAGCAGGGGTCCTCAGGTAGGGTTTGTGTGGCATGTCTGAGAATCAGCACCAAGGCCAGGGTTTCTGGAGCAGCATGGGCAAGGTGGATCGTGAGAGATGGTGGGTGAGCTGAGGGGTGAGAGCAGATCAGGTAAGAGCCTGTGGGCATTTGTATGCCTTTGCCTTTTACTCTGAGCCATTTCAGGGTTTTGAGTAGAGAAGTGATGTCGCTGATTGCTCTTCAAAGGATTACTTGAGCTGTGGTGCTGAGGGTTGACAAGGGTGTGAGCCTGGAGACCATCTAGGAGCATATTCTAGTAATCTAGCTAAGAGATGGTGGTGGCCCAGATGGATTACGATGGCAGCAGTGAAAGTGGTAAGAAAATACTGGATTCTGGATGTATTTTGCAGGTACCATCCACAAGATTTCTTAACTGATTAGATGTGGGTTGTGAGAGAAAGAAAAGTGACTTGAAGTTTTTTGGTGTGATCTAGTTGCCATCAACTGACATGGGAAAGGCTCTGAGTAGAACAGCTTTTGAGAGGCGATTGGGAGTTCTATATTTGACATGTTGAGTTTGCAATGTCGATTACACATCCAAGTGGAGATGATGAGTAAGCACTTGGGTATATATAAGTTTGGAGTTCAGGAGGTACAATTCAAGAGTCATGAGATAAAGATGTTATTTAAAACCATGAGACTGAATGAGATCATTAAGCGTTTATGTTATAGAGAAAACGACTAAGGACAGAGACCAAGGACACTAAACATGAAGAGAGGGTGGAGAGAAGCAGCAAGGGGGCCTGAGACCAGTGAGACTGGAGGAAAATCAAAAGAAGGTGATGTCCTTGGAGCCACATGAGGAATATGTGTTAAAGAAGAGGGAGTGATTGGGATCTAGTGTTGCTGTGAGCTGCGGTGTAGGTCACAGACGTGGCTCAGATCCCTCGTTGCTGTGGCTGTGGCTGTGGCTGTGGCTGTGGCTGTGGCAGGCAGCTGTAACTCCAGTTGGACCCCTAGCCTGGGAAACCTTCATATGTCATGAGCGCAGCCCTAAAAAGCAAAAAAAAAAAAAAGGAGGGGGGATGATCGAGTATAGTGATTGAGAACTGATGGGTCACATGTAAGACAGGGACTGAGACTTGACCATGGGATTTAACAAATGGAGATCAGTGACCTTGATGACTAGTTACCATGGAGTGATGGATAGGAATAGGTTCAAGAGAGACTAGGAGGAGAGGAATTGGGAAGAAGAAACAAATGATGACTGGGATAACTGTAAACAGCATGACAGCTGGCGAAGATATCTACAGGTAAAAATGCCTTCCCCTGGGTCCCTGAGCTCCCACCAAGGAGGTAGCCACCCATTTATTTATGTATATTTGTGTATAGCTGCAAATCAAGTCAACATGCAACCAGCAGTGTTGAGCTAGGTCATTAGGAAACCTTCTCCATTATTAGAGATTCAAGTGAGGTTTAATAGAGTTTGTCAAGGGATTCTTATTTATTACAAATATTGTTGTTTGAAACATGGGCTCTTTCTCATAACAATGAGCTAAATTTTTTTGTGAATAAGGTCTAGCATATTAATAATGTTATGCTTAGTTAACCCAGGTGATGCAGAGACCAAGTCAATCACTAGGGGGTTTTCTTCTTTGTCTAGAGGATTTCAGCTTCTGTGGTTTAGGTAATAGAATTTGTTTCCTCTGTCTAGGTCTGGGGCCCAGAAAACTGAGCCCAAATGAAGTAAATCTGCATCTTTATTTTCCATTTGAGCTACTTAATGACTGCATGCATTCATCAAGGGACAGGATGAGAACATATTAAAAAAGCAAAGGGTTACTGCTATAGAAAGCATCAAGAATGCTGTGTGGAGTATAAATATGTTTTAGGAAAAATGCAATGTTTTAAAGGTACCAACTAGTCTGACAACAAACCAGAAAGCTTGGTGTCATCTTTTCTGTTTCCCTCTTTATCTGGTCAATCACTGAGTCCCATCCCCTTCTCACTATGGCCATTGCTTGAATCTGCACAGTTCTCCTGCCATGGCCTCTTCTTTCCTGAGTCATTGCTGCAAATACACTTACCAGTGCCTGACCTTCTGGTTTTGCTCCTTTCCAAACCATTCTCTGCATTGTTCAAGAGTGACCTTTCTAAAATGCCTAAAGATCATGCTTCACCTTTGCTTAATACTTTTTAATGGCGCCTTGTTCTTAAGTCTAACCTTCTTAACATACCTTAGAAGACATTTCATCATCTGGTTCAAGGTCAACTATGCCCCGCCTTCTGTCCTCACCACTGAAAATCCAGCCACCAAACCACTTCAATGTCAAATAACCCCAGACTTTCTTTTAGGTCTTTGGATGAAAAGGTTCCAATGAGTAATCAGCAGCCACAAAATGGCTTATAACAAGACTAAACAGAAAATTAAATTTTTAGGCTCCATTAAAATAGAAATGGAAGGGAGGTTGTGTGGTCAGGCCACTCAAGATGCTGTTCTCTTGCTCTTTATAATCCCCTGTCTGACCAGTCCCTGCTTCCCCTACACAACTCCTCACACAGACATGCCTGCCCTTTGCCCCAGTCAGTGACTATTCTAATCCTTAGGCCAGAATGGCTGCACCTGCTAGTTTATTAATAGGAAACATCTGGCCTTGTGATGGTGGTTAACCAGAGGGGTTGTGAGGGACGTCCCTTGGCTGCTGGTTTCCCTGGTAACTGATGAGCCAATCTGATGCCAATTTCCCTGGTCAATGGTAGCCTCCTTCTTTCTCAGGTAGCAAAGATTGCTTCCATGTCCTTCCTGCTGAGGTGTAGTGTCACTCTAGGACCCTTTTATTTCAGACCTGTAAGAGCCCCTATCCAATTAACCACTGATGTCTCTGTTGCTATCCCCAGGCTCTTTCTTCACCTAGAGGCTGGGCCACTGCAAGGCTTGCAGGCCTGCAGGGTGCAACCCAAAAGAGGTCCTTTGTTTCCGAGTTCCTTATATTCACATTATACTAGATGTTTCCATTTCTACTTGGCTCATGCTCATGTGTAATAGCACTGCACCTAAATCATATTTGGCTTCTTTTCTACTTAGCTTTACCTCTCATGGCTTAGTCCCTGGCCCTGTTTTTACATTTTACTCACTCCCTTGGCACACCCACCTTACACACTTTACCTTGTTTGTCTTTTCCATTCCCCAGTCTTTAAATGCTTCCTGTAATTTGACGTCTCATAGACTGTCCTCTCCAGCACAGGCATCTCTTCTGAGATCAGACTCCTATCCAAAGGAGATCGAAAAGGTCTGTAGTAATCTCCACCTTGAATCTAAAGCTGAACTCTCATCTTCACTGTGCCACTCTTCCTCTGCCAGTCCTTCCCACCTTGATAAATGTCACCTGCATTATTCCACTGCTAAAGTCAGAGACCTGAACATTTACCTCTTTCCAAGTTCGTGAGAAAACCTGCTAACACATTAGTCAATGCCTGAAATGCTTTATATATTATAATTGTCTTTTTTTTTTTTTTCCTTTTTAAGGCTGCACCCATGGCATATGGAGGTTCCCAGGCTAGGAGTTGAATTGGAGCTGCAGCCGCCGGCCTATGCCAGAGCCACAGCAATGCGGGATCTAAGCCATGTCTGTGACCTACACCACAGCTCAAGGCAACACCAGATCCTTAACCTATTAAGTGAGGCCAGGGATCAAACCTGCGTCCTCATGGATGCCAGTCAGATTCGTTTCTGCTGAGCCCCAACGGGAACTCCCATAATGCTTTACATATCTGTAAAGTCGCTACTATTATTATCACCCATTTCATAGTTGAGGAAACTAAGGCACTAAGAGAGGTTAAGTAATTTGCTCAAGGTCACACAGCTTATTAAGGTGATTTTAAATGCAGATGATGTGGCTTTAACCCCTATACCAACTGTTATTCTTGGAATCTCTTTCTGATTCACCCCTGATAAGTTCACATCATCTTATCAGAAGTGCAAACAGATTCTCCTTCCAAAAGTGCCCTGAATCCATCTACTTCTTTCCATCATAGTTGCTACCACCCTAACCTTTTGCCAAGACTGTCACAATATATCCATGGAGACCGCCAGTTCTACTCTTGTCCTTCCCGCTTCCCTCAAATCAGCATCCCCAGTCATTCTTTCTAAAGAAGCCAGGTCTTAGCTTGACCCATAAAATGAATTACATTACCCCCAATTATTCTTTCTCATATCACCCTATTCTTTTCTTTCATAGTCAATTTCATAATTGATAATTATACATTTGTATCTCTGTTAGAGCTCTATGAGAACAAGGATTTTGCTTTATTTCTTGGTACCCAGCACAGAGCTTAGCCCATGAGCTATCAGGCACTTAGTAATATTTGTGGATGGATTGATGGATAAATGAGTGACTAATATTGAGTAAGGAATGGCTATGTAGTTTTTATCTTATGTGTTACAATGAAAACAGTTTCACTTCTTTATAAGGGACTAACGGGAGGAGGCCATACGAATTACTGAAAAAATACTCTGTATGATTTTTAAAATAAAATGTAGTTTTTATTGTTTCAGTGAAGGCTGTTGTATGATTCTAGCAAGCAGGCACCCATGGCTTTCACCCAACACTCTTTTCTGAGCGACTCTATCCCTGCCCTTATACCCCTAACTCCACTCACTGGACCAGAGAGAGAAACTGGCCCAAGGTGGGCTAATTAGATTCTCCTTGTTCAGAATTTAGAGTTAGGAAACTGAGTAACAGATTTTTAAAGGAACTGCATTCATTCATTCTTCAAATATTCATCAAGCATCTAGAATGAACTGGTCATTGAGGATATAATGAACAAGCTATGTCTCTCCTTGAAGGAATTAACAGTACAGAGGAGAAAACCTGCTGCAGTAGCCAAGACATGGAAGCAACCTAAATGTCCATCAACAGATGAATGGATTAAGAAGATGTGTACATATATATAATGGGATACTACTCAGCCATAAAAAAGAATAAAATAATGCCATTCATAGCAACATGGTTGCAACCAGAGATTCTCATACTAAGTGAAGTAAGTCAGAAAGAGAAAGACAAATGCTATGTGATGTTTCTTATATGTGGAATCCAAAATATGGCACAGATGAACCTATCTACAGATCAGAAACAGACTCACAGATGTGGAGATCAGACTTGTAATTGCCAAGGGGGAGGAAGTGGGATGGACTGGGAGTTTGGAGTTAGTAGATGCAAACTATTACACTTAGAATGGATAAGCAATGAGGTCCTACTCTATAGCACAGGGAACTATATATGGTTTCTTGGAATAGACCATGGTGGAAAATAATATAAGAAAGGGATTGTATATATGTATGACTGGGTCACTTTGCTGCACAGCAAAAGTTGGCACAACATTGTAAATCAACTATACTGTAATCAAAACTCAAAAAATAAAAATTAAGCCACAATTGTGCAAGACAAAAACAAAAACCTGCTACTGCAATTCAGTGTGTTCAGTGCTCTGAGGTGGGAAATACCAAGGAGTACCCAGGAGACTCTAGGAAAGGTATCATATGCAGTCTTGTGAAGGCAGAGAAAACCTCCCAGCGAGGTGATGTCTTAGTCAAAAGAAAATAGATCCAGAAAAGAGTAGATGCGAGGGGAGAGGGCATCCTAAGCAGAGGGAACAGAAAATGCCAACACAGTGCATTGACTGTGGGTACAAGGATAGGGGAGATTATAATGAGAGGGGAACATGGTCTCCATCCTACAGGCCTTTGTCAGCTGGTACAAAGTTTGGACTTGGGTATTGGAAGCAGATGTACCCGTAAGGAGATTGTTAACAGAAATCCAGGCACGGAATGATGTTGGCAAGAATAAGTTGGTGAGAGTGCGAAGAGACAGAGTGGATGGTTAAAGTGTGTTTAGGGTGGTAACCAGTGAGGGAGAGAGAGGAATCAAGGATGATGTCCAAGAAAAGAATCTTAAAAATAATGCATGTGTGTATATGGATGAGTGAATCACTTTGTTGTACAGAAGAAATTAACACAACGTTGTATGTCAACTGCACTTCAATAACATTTTAAAAAGTTAAAAAAAAAAAAGAAAAAAGGACGATGTCCAGGCTTGTGGCTTGGCCTCGCTGTAGACTGAGGTCACCCGCTGAGACAGGAAACACACAAGGGACCTCAAGGAAAAAGGTCAGGGCTGGAGACATAGATGGACGTGTCATCTCTGCAGAGTTAAGTAACGCCGTTGCAGTTATCTTTACTCAGTTCGTGGAGAGGGAGAAATGAAGACGTCCATGGGTGGAATCCTCCCTAAGTCTACCATTTCAGAAGGGGAATGAGGAGGAAGAGCCTACAAAGGAATTTGTGAAGATATGTCCTGAGAGATGGCTGGAAACCCAAGGAAGAGTGAGAGTGATGTCAGGGAAGCCAGTGGATGAGACCTGCTCCAGAAGGGTTTGAGGAATGCCAGGGCTCTGACAAAGAGACCAGAATAAGGACCACTCCACTCTAATTGCTTGGAGTAACTCATGTACAACCTCGTAAATTTTTTTTTTTTTTTGGTCTTTTTAGGGTTGCACCTGTGCCACATGGAAGTTCCTGGGCTAGGGGTTTAGTCAGAGCTGTAGCTGCTGGTCTACATCACAGCCACGCCAGATCCTAGTCCCATCTGCAACCTATACCACAGCTCATGGCAACACCGGATTCTTAACTCACTGAGCGAGGCCAGGGATCGAACCTGAGTCCTCATGAATACTAGTCAGGTTTATTACTGCTCAGCCACTGTGGGAACTCCATAAATATCATTCTGAACAATCCCATTGCGTAGTCATCTGTTTGTCCCTAAGAACTCGAAGAAGCTTCTCGATAGTCCCCATAACACCTTGCAGATTCTCTAAGAGTGGAGTCGGGCTCATGAGGATTTTCTGAATTTGGTTTTCAAATGCGATTACACGTCCGTTCGTGAAGTACACTTGAATGTCAGAGTTGAGAATGTGGAAAAAAGTAGACATAAGGAAAACTTATTTTAAAAATGTTTTTCAACTTTAAGCAAAGCATCTAACAACCCACTAAGTTTAGCATTTCATGTGTGTTTATGACCTGTCAAAAACTGCCAGAACTTGACTTGGGAGCAAGAAGAAAAAGATGTTGCCTGTTTGTCATCTCTCAGCGCGTCCAACTTCTGAAGGCCACGCTGCAGCCCAAAAAGAACTTTCCTTCATCAGTGGACATTTGTCGAAGGAGAGAAACATTAGTAATAGGATCCAGGCCATGTAATGTTCATTAAACAATGAGATGCTGATGCCAGTCAGTAATCACTTTTTTCCATTTTATTTTCAACAGTGCAAGTGTTCCTAAGAGGCTTGCATGGGATTGAATCTGGTATTTTAATCAGAATTTTAGTGTATTTTCGGCATCTGTAACATCTCCCTCCCTCCTACTTACACTGAGCAAGAGACTCTCCTGGGTCTGATTTGTGCTCCTTCTTCTGAATGTTTAGTCAATTTAATATACACAGTGGATGTATTCTGCGGGAAAAAAAATGCTAGGCTTCTCAGCAGAGTCATTTCAAAGATTAGGTGTTGTTTAAAAACAAAGCCATCGCATTCCTCACAATTATAAGGCAGGAAATACAACACTCCGCAATGTTTTACAAGAACTTCTCTTTAAGGCCTCTTGGTTTCTCGGCCTCATGGGCACCCAGCTTCTCTGAAGATGGTTCTGTGTCATCCCTCTGAAGTTTTAGGTCCTGGAGAAACTCTATACTGTTTACTGATTGTTTTCCATTTACAACTTTCACCGAGGAGTTCCCATTGCGGCTCAGTGGTTAACAAACCCGACTAGGAACCATGAGGTTTTGGGTTCGATCCCTGGCTTTGCTCAGTGGGTTAAGGATCCGGCATTTCCATTAAGTGTGGTGTAGGTTGCAGAGGCGGCTCGGATCCCGCATGGCTGTGGCTCTGGCGTAGGCCGGTGGCTACAGCTCTGATTGGACCCCTAGCCTGGGAACCCTCCATATGCCGCAGGAGCGGCCCTAGGAAAGGCAAAAAAAAAAGACCAAAAAAACCCAAAAAACTTTCACTGAGTAATTAGCGAAATGGAAATGAAAGCACAGGATGAAGGCAGGCATAGTCAAGGCTACCTATTTTCAGGTCCAGGACAGAAGGTCTGAGTCTCACCAAATGCCTGGCCAGACCGTGAGCCCAGCCTTTTCCCTCCTGGGTTAATACAGGAGGTGCAAAGATAGATGAGAGGCCACCAATTCAAGGTTTAAGAAAAACTTTCTTCATGTTCTATAACAATTTAGTTTCAAATGCTAAGCTTTTATTTCTCCTGGCTAGCAGAAGAAGAAGGAAAAAAAAAAAGAAGAAAACAAAAAAATTATAACTAAGTCCTTCCTGGGGGGCCCCTCCCTACAGCTCTTTATGCCAGTGTATCTGGAGCTTATGCGGGGCCAAGGCCTCTGGGGCGGGGGGCACCTGATCCACACAATTTATCTTGGAAACAGTCTTGCCCTTGCCTTTGCCCAACCTGCATGGCCCCTCAGGCCAAGCCATTGTGCTGACAGCAATGTGCAACTCTCTCCCCACCTTCCACCCTGCCCCTCAGCGTCTCTGCCAGGTTGCCTGTGTACCCTGCACTCTCCCAGGAAGCAGGCCTTACCAATCCTTGTCTCTGTCACCTCCATCTTCACTTCCTCCCAGTTAAACAGTATCTCTTTCTCTTTCTAGTTTGGGGAAATCACTTCTTTCTCTATTTCTTCAGTATAATCTGCCCCGACCCCATCCCGGACCTTTTTCAGTTGAATCTTCTGCTGAGGGCTTAGGCTTTTGTTTCTAAAGCTTGGCAGGAAACCTCTTCCTGTGAGGCAGAAGCAGGGTCAGCTATTATTTGCTTGAATGCGAAGGAAGGGAAAGAGGAAGAGGAGGGATAGAGTCACGATTGGTGGCTTAGAATCCACACCCCATGAATGCCTCTCCTGACATCTAGACACCAGTGTTTGTTATAAGATACCACCGCCCCAACCCCCCCAACTACATCCTCTAATGTCCATGGGCTCAGGAGCCTATGGGATCATACGCAGACTCCTGCACACCAAATGGCAGAGAAGGACTAGCCCGGAAGACGCACATTCCTTCAGCTGAGGGAGGAGCCCCAGCCCTGTCCACGGAACACAGCACCTGCTCTGTGAACCATTCTGTTCCAGCCCTGGAAGCTTACCTGCCTTGGATGGATGGGAGGACCATGAAGAGAAACAAAACTAACCCAGAGCAGGTCTAGGTGAGGCTGCTACTGGTCTGCATCTTCCCACCCCAGCCATGCACACACCAAATGAAACACAGAAGAGCAGGACGCAGAAGGCAGAGTCCTTTCCCACCCTAGCCAGAGAGAGGCCTGGGGGTGAGCAGAGAAACCAAGAGCCCCTGGGAGCAGCTGGAGAAGGAGGGTGGATGGTGCAAGGTCTCTGAGAGGTCCCAGGCGGTTGCCCACCCACGGGAGCTTTGGCAGGTTATGGGTGGTTACAGACCACACCACGTGGCTGATCAGGAGGCCGGCAGAGTGGAAGAGAAGTTCAAGTGGTGGCCTGAATTCTGGGGCCACAACTTCCTGTGCTCCCACTCGTATATCCCTGGACACACAGGAAAGGCTATGAAAGGAAGTTCTGTCATCACGCAGGTGGGGATGGGCTGGGGCGGTGGCTGCTGTCTTAGCAGAATTAAGGACAAGCTGTTAAAGAACTTTTTAACAAGGATTTGCAAGGAGCTGGAAGGGGCCAGGAGTTATCCACATCCATGTTGTTACATCGGTATTCTAATCTGCGCACCCTGGTGAAATAATGTGAACTTTTGCCCCTGGGGGGACCTGCGTTTGAACTCCGGGTCTGTCATTTCTTAGCTATCACATTCTTTGGCAAATTGCATGGTGTCCTTTCCCTCATCTGTAAATGGGCATAAGAGTTTTTTCAAAATTTTTATTTTATTGAAGTGTAGTTGATTTACAATATTGTGTTAAATTCTGCTGAATGGCCAAGTGATTCAGATATATGTGTGTATATATATATATATATATGTACACACACACATGCACACAGATATAGATACACATGCATATGTAAATTCTTTTTCATAGTTTTTTCCATTATGGTTTATCACAGAATATTGAATATAGCTCCCTGTGCTAGACAGTAGGACCTTGTTTCTCCATTCGATATATAATAATTTGCATCTGCTAGGGCATTTATGATGTACATCCAGCATGTTACCTGCCGTGTAATTAGGACCAATTAAATGAGAGTTGCTACTGTTGTCATAATTATTACCATCAGTGTTGCCACTAGAGAGAAACCAGAGAAGGAACCCCATAGGTTTTAGACTGTCTTTGGGTTTTTGCATTTAAGAGCTTGCATTAGGCCAGCTAAGAGACCAGAGCACATGTCTAGTGGGTGACGTCTGTGAGACCCTAGACTCACTCTGTGCATTCGTCAAGGACACAGTTGGGTTGTCATAATTCTCTGGGTGTTTGGGGACTGAGTCTGCAAAAACGATGGCATTTGCTGAACCAAAGCTGTGAACAGCTGTGCTGGGCTCGAAATAGCTTCCCAAGCGATGACTTTCTTTGCCAAGTCAAAGGCACCGCTCACAGTGGGCTTGGAACCACAGAAACATCTAATAGCAGAGAGGTCTCTGTTTCAGGGTGACACCCGGCAATGTTTTACCTTCAAAATCGGGAAATGACCAATTTCTAGAGCACAGTCTTTGGCCTGTTTTGGGACGAAGTCACAAGCAAAGGTTCAGGGGAAAGAGAAGCCTCGGTAATTTATGAAGGGGAGGCAGGTTCATTAAATCAAAATTCAAACAGGAGCTCTAAGTTAGAGAACTTCCAAAGCTTCTAGCTCCTGTAGTCAAGAGCATCTGTGGACGTAACAGCCAAGTCTGTGTCCCCAAAACCCAAGCCAACTAAAGAAAGCAATGCATTTGGTGGAAAAGCCATAAAAATAAAGACATCCTAATAAAGCTGTTGGACTATTCTCACTGCATTTTGACCAGAAAAGGGAGCTATGGAAAGATTCTGTCACCATCTGTGATCTACTTGCCATAAAATCATAAATCAGGGAAGGTTGGCAGTGGAAGGACTTCAGACATATAGCTCAGTCACTCACCTGTGCCCTAAGGCTAAAGAACGAGGATCCCAGGGCTTCTAACTCCTAGACAGGGCCCTTGCCACCATCCAGGCAGCTGTCCCAGAGGTGGAAAAAACACACATGTTCAGGGAGTTCTCCAAGCTCACTAAGAAAAGGTGCCATCAAACACCAATTCAAACTTGGCATCTGGGGATCAGGGATAAAAAAAATACCGTGTGATAAATCTGAAGGGACAGGAGGCCAACAGGAACACAGGCTCCCTCGAGCTTCTCATCAGACTGTGCTCCAAGTTCATTTCCAAGCCATTTATTTGGACTCCACAATATACTTCTAAATAGACACAATGGTCTGAGTGGTTAAATTCCTAGGCTAGTCTAGAGGAGCTTATTTAATATATAGCTTTACTTGTAGTACTTGACTCTTCCAGATATTCCAACTGTAATGAGCCACTGTTTATGTCTGTTTCATTAATAGAAAAACAAATCTCAGGCTCCAGGTTGGAAGGCAGCAACACAGCTCCCATTTTCCTCCAGTGGGAGTGGTTTCCCTTGCAGGAGCCTGGGACTCTAGGGTGTTGGGGTCAAGGGAAGGGGCAGGAAGTCTTTCTTGCCCAGGCTCTGGGCACTTGCTAACTCTTCCACTGCTGGCTCTCAAACCTGATGCTTGGAGGGTGCTGGTCACCAGCAAACGGCTCACTGGTCTAAGGTAAAATACAACATAGAAGTTCCAGCACAGAAAGTTGTTCCCCAAAGCAAAGTGTATTCAATTTAAAGAACAACTCTTTATTCTTTAGATATGTTTCTCAATCTAGGATATTGAATTGCCTTTTCGGAAAGGAATGTTTTCTTAATATTCTTTCTTGGAAAAAGAACATGGGCAAGCCTATGTTCTCGATCCCCAGAACTGCATTCCAAAATTTGGAGAACTCCAATTCTGAGAACCACTGCTCAACACCTCCCCATTTCTCGGGTGAGTTAGGGAAGGTTTTTGCTGTAGTGTCCATCCCTCAGGGTTCTGGGAGGACTGAGTGAGGGAACTGATGGAACCAGAGGGAAGATGTCCCTCATCCCTTACCAGTACCATGTGGGTCCCTCATGAATTAAATGTCCCAAAGGAGGGTCAGACTGGGATTGATTTTCTCTAATGGTTTAGAATACAAATTCTGGATGAGCCACGGGTACCTCCCTTAAACTTCATTGAGACTAACCAGAAATGTATGATCTTTCAGGTAGAGGCTAATCATTCAGGGAGTAGCTACTACCTCATGAGGAGTATGTGGGAGATGACTAAGCACATCAAACCACACATTTACAGGGAAACATTTAATATACCCAGAAATTTGATTTTTATAATAATGTTAAAATATTCTTTGGCAGTAAAATATTAAATTCTTTCTTTTTCTTTCTCTTCCTTCCTTCCTTCCTTTCCTTCTTTCCTTCATCTTTTCAGGGCCGCACCTGAGACATATGGATGTTCCCAGGCTAGGGGTCGAATCAGAGCTGTAGCTGCTGGCCTATGCCACAGCTCACAGCACCACTGAATTCTTAACCCACTGATCGAGGCCAGGGATTGAACCTGCATCCTCATGAATCCTGTTCAGATTTATTTCCGCTGAGCCACAATGGAAACTCCTTAATTTAAAATATTATCAAATATTTTTGAGACTGATTTGGGTAGATCTGGGTAAGCACTCTTTTGTATTGTTCTGTTCTTGAAAGCAAAGCAGATAGCCAAAAAGCACATGAAAAGATGCTCCACATCACTCATGATTAGAGAAATGCAAATCAAAACTACAATGAGGTATTACACTAGTCACAATGGCCATTATCAAAAAGTCTACAACCAATAAATTCTGGAGAGGGTATGGAAAACAGTATGGAGATTCCTCAAAAAACTAAAAAGAGAACTACCATATGATCCAGCAATCCCATTCCTGGGTATATACAGAGAAAACCATAATTTGAAAAGATATGCACCCCAATGTTCACTGCAGCACTGTTTACAATAGCCAAGACATGGAAGCAGTCTAAATGTGCATCAACGGATGAATGGATAAAGAGGTGGCACATATACGTGATGGAATACTACGCAGCCATTAAAAAGGATGAAATAATGCTATTGCAGCAACATGGGTGAACCTAGAGATTATAATAGTAAATGAAGTTAGGCAGAGAAAGACAAATACCATAGGATATCACCAGTCAGAAGAATGTCCATGAGCTGATCACTTACTCCACACAACACTCTTCCTTACTCTGTCTTTCTAAACCTTTCCCTGAAAGCCTTCTGGGAGTTTGGGCCTTTTAAGCACTAGCTACCTGAACTCCTTGCTTGGTGCCTGCCATAGATGTTACCATTTCCTCCCCCACAACCTAGTTTATCAATAGATTGGCTTTACCGTGTGTGGGCCCAAGTTTGGTTTAGTAACAGAACTAATTATCTAAAACTCAGATCTGATCTTATCACTGCCCTTTTCAGAAACTTTCAGTTGTGTCCTTATTGTGTGTGATGTCTTGACTCTATGGTGTCCCCCGTACTTGAGTCTTTACTGAGAAAAAGGCTCCAGATTGAAAGTGTAAGAGTTGATTTTTATTATGAAAAGCCAGGACAGAAACCAATTCTTTGATAAGTAAAGAGAGTTCCTTGTTCTGGAACAATCTATTCAACTTGATTGGAAAAAAAATACCTTGAGAAGAAAGTAATTTTTTTTTTTTTTTATCTTTTTGCCATTTTCTTGGGCCGCTCCTGGGGCATATGAAGGTTCCCAGGCTAGGGGTCCAATCGGAGCTGTAGCTGCCAGCCTACGCCAGAGCCACAGCAACTCAGGATCCGAGCCACGTCTGCAACCTACACCACACTTAATGGCAATGCCGGATCCTTAACTCACTGAGCGAGGCCAGGGATCGAACTTGCAACCTCATGGTTCCTAGTCGGATTCGTTAACCACTGAGCCATGACGGGAACTCTGAAACTAAAATTTTTTAAAAATAAGAATATGCTCATCTTTAAGGTGTAGTTTATGGTCATATCTATCTTGGTTTGTTCCTGCCAAAATATATATTATCTTTATAACATATTTTGATTGGCATTGATTATTTTTTAGAGTTTCCCTACCTGAAGCCCATGCTTGACTGAACTTAAGGAATAAAGTACTTGAAGAAGAAGAAGGAAGAGGAGTGGGGGAGAAGAAGAAGGAGGAGGAGAGGTCAGAAGAAGGGGGAGGAGGGGGAAGGGGGAGGGGGAGGAGGAGAGGTGAAGGAAGGTGAAAGGGGTGAGGAAGGAGGGGAAGGAGGAGAAGAAGAAGGAGAGGAAGAAGAGGGAGAGGGCTGATTTTATGAAAGGCTCAGTGAGACACGGGGATACAAGTGGACACACTTTGGTACATTAGCAAAGTGAGACACACAGTCAGGGAACAGGCTGATCATCTTCTCCTGAGAGGAACCAGCCCTGCTGGGTCCTGGGCAGGGCCTGGGTTGGGTGTGTAGGAGTGTGTATACCTTGGTGGATTCAGTGGGGACCACTGATACCCAGGGGTCCCAGAAGGATGCGTGTGAGGGGGGTTGAGTCAGACCAGAGGCACCAGTAGTGGGAGAGGTCTCACTTGGAAGTGAGAGTGAGCCTCTGGGGAAGGCCAGCACTATTTGAGGGACACCCATCGGGAGCACGTCAGGTTTGGATAAGAGCCCGTGTCATCCAAGTTAGTACCATTACTTTGCTACCCTTATATCCATGTTCTGACGAGAGCCGAGGTTGTCTTGGGTCACACTGACTTTAAGGAAACAGTTCCTGGGAGAGACGGTTGATGAGAAATCATTACCAGGGCTAAAATGCATCCTTCCATTGCCCTTTCTCAGACAACTGAGTTGCTATCATAAAAAAGGAGGTTCTGTGTTGGGGACATTTTGACTAGAGTAGCTAATTATGAAATCTGACCTGACACAGAGAGCTAGAGTCCTGGACCTGTCACAAGTGTCCCCGAGGCCTCTGCTGTGCTGTCAGCAGATTTATGCTTTGTAGGCAGTTTGCTCTTGCATTTGATTTGCAGCAAGGGGATGGGTTGAAGGTGAACGGATCATCCTACAGCAGTGACTTCTGGAATGGAACATGGTTTGGGCTCTTTGGGGGACTAGGGGTGACCTATGTTCAAATCTCAGTGACCAAGTCAGGTAAGGCTCACAGCATCTGCTGTATCACCAACTAAGAGCTGTTTGACATCTGATATAGTAGTGGCTTCAAAGCCCGGATGAGCCGGATCAAGACGAGTAGCGTTGTTTTAACTCAGAGATAGGCTTGCATTTTAACCTGCTGTTACCTGGGTGCCTTCCCTGACTTTAGCACCAACATGGACAGGGCCTGGCAGCAAAGGGGGTGTGCCAAGGCTTCCTCCTTCAGTTGGTCACAGCAAGAAGTTCCGATCCTCGCAGGTCTGCTTGTTAAACCCTGATCTTGAACCATCTGTTCTCTGTTTTCCCAGGTTGCAAACTTCATGCCGGGAAGATGCAGTATTTTGCAAACTCCGCAGCTATTAGTTTCCCCGCTGATCACACTTCAGGGTAGTGGGGCGCTTCGCTCGTGGTAAACTCTCTTTAAGCTTGAGTCATTGAAAATGTACACAATCAGCAATGTTCAGAAGGAAGCATATTACAGCTGACCAAGCAGAAAGGCCTCTGGAAATCTCCTTGCCTCTGCTCTGTGAGCCCACTGTCTGATTCTCCTTTTCACAAACAAAGAATGTAACTTTCAGGAGGGATGGTCTGGAAATGGCCTCTGTCTTATGGCTGATTTTAGCAGATGTGGTCTTGCCTTCCATACTCGATGAATGGCAGGTGGTATATTTTTTATGTGCCTCTGAGGTACATTTTTTATGTGCATCTGAGGGTGCCAAGGAGGGCCTGGATACTTTCAATGTAGACAAAGAACAGACAGGGATTGTCCCCTCCTTCTGGTGGGGAGAGCTGCCCCCAGGTGCTCTGATCCCCAGTCACAAGAGCATGGCTTTCTCTGGCCCTCTTAGGAGAGGTACCTACAAGGCTCGGGAGCTGTGTCAGGGCAGGAATTTGATCACTAACTCTCTGGTGACTTGGGATTGAACTGCTTGCGTACTTACTGGCCACTGGTCTCTTATTTTTCACATCTTGCTTGCTCGGATCTCACCTCTTTCTCTACTAGTTTGTGTTTTACAGAGTGTCTTTTGAACAAGGGTCAGAAAACTACGGCCTGCTGGCTGGCTGCCTGTTTTGGTAAATAATGTTGAATCCAAAGGTGCCTGTTACCTTATGAATGAGTGTCTGTGGCTCTGCTTCAAGGACAGGGTCAAGTACATGACAGAGGATGAGCAGTCTAACATATGGAGGTCCCTTAACTGTGGGCTCACTGCCTCTAAGGCCCTTTCTTTTGGGCATCAACACATTGTCACTTGGGAATTTCTTCTTTTGCCACTGTTATAAATGGCCTCCTTTTACATATTTGCTGAAGCATCAGGCCTCTTCAACGTTCCAGTTCAATGGCCTGACTGTATGCAGGAGAAATCTATATAAAATACCAGATTTAGGAACGTAGTTACCCCTGGGAGTGGGAGACAGAAAAGAAGAGGTCAGCAGACATCCTAGTGGCTGTAACGCCTCTACCACAATTTGCTTCTTCTTCTTCTTCTTCTTTTTTTTTTTTTTTTGTCTTTTTGTCTTTTTTTCTCTTTAGGGCCACACCTGAGGCATATGGAGTTCCCAGGCTAGGGGTCTAATCGGAGATGTAGCCTTTGGCCTATGCCACAGCCACAGCAATGCAGGATCCAAGCCTTGTCTGCAACCTACACCACAGTTCAGGGCAACGCCGGATCCTTAACCCACTGAGCAAGGCGAGGGATTGAACTTGCAACCTCATCGTTCCTAGTTGGATTCCTTTCTGCTGTGCCACGACGGGAACTCCCAATTTGCTTCTTTATAGCATAGGAATCAAATGTGGCAGAATGTTATGATCTGATGAAGCTGGGAGAAGGCAACGTATAAATCCACCTGGTGGAAGGAAGGTGGCGGAGAGAGGGGAACCAGAGCTCCTTGGTAGGAAATGAGAAAAATCTCTTTTGGGGGAGAAGAGAATGGTCAGACCTGGCACCTGATCTGGGTTGTTGTGCCTCCTGTTCCGCATGCCGCAATATTTGTTCCATGGAGGAATTTAGCACGTTTCTTGAGCAGCATGTGCTTGGCATGGTGGGTGGGATCCAGCGCTGTGAGGAAACTTAGTTCCTGCCTTGAAGGCACTTACAGTCAGTGAGAGAGGGAGAATTTACACCAAGACTGATGCTTCTGCAAAGCAGAATGGAAACAGCAAGAAGCACCATCGGAGAGCCCTAGCACACAGCTATGGGACTGCCAGGGGAGGGACCATCAATCTGGGGAGAGGGGGAAGGGAGCAGAGAATTCTTTAAGCAAAAGTAGGAACTCGGCCCCTGGGACACAAGAGAATCTCTGAAGGAGGGGAAATGAGGAAGGATGCAGCAGAGGGAATTTCCAGGGCACTGAGCTGGCACAGCCCAGAGGAAAGGGTACAGAGACCGAGACAGGAGATGTGCTGAGGGGAAGACGGAAAGCAGAGCTGGAGAAGCAGAGGAGAGGGAGGGGAGAGAGAGGGAAGGAGGGGGAGAGGGGCTGGGAAGCCTCTGGCTGCCTTTCTAGCTTGGATTTCTTCCCATAAGCATGGGGAGCTACTAAAAGCTGGGGAGTTTGGAAGGTTAGAAAGGGCAGTGTGACCAGACCTGCCCTCATAATTATCTCCGGAGAAGGGAGGGAGGGCGGGGTGAGAATGGGAGGCAGGGAGGCCTGGGGGAAGGCTGGTGAAGCAGATCCGGGCAAGAAATGACTGCAAGCCTGCGCTCAGAGAGTGGCTGTGGGGATGGAGAGGTGGTGGTGGTGGTGGGGTGGCGAGGGAGGACCCTGTGGAGGTGAGGCAAGTGGGGGCGTCACAATCCCCCTGAATATCGTGGCAGCTGGACTTCCACCACAGATGCCTTGATGTCTCTTGGTGCTAAGACTGCCTTTCCTCTGCACTGGAACCCCTATCTCCCCTCAGAGTCTGGTACAGAGCTATTTGCTTAGCAGGTGCTTGGTTAGTTCAGCCCAGAGAGCAGCAACAAGGTGACGGACAGCATCAGAGACCCTGAAGGTTTTCCTTAGCTCTGGGCACTTGAGGTGGAGACGGGACAAGTTTCCAAAGATGTGGGGTCACCCCTGCCTAGGCATAGAGGGGCAGAGCTGCTGCCTCAGTCACTAAAGATGCGGAAGGTCCTGTTGCAGCTCAGAGTTAACAAATCTGACTAGGAACCATGAGGTTGCAGGTTCAGTCGCTGGCCTCACTCAGTGAGTCAAGGGTCTGGTGCTGCTGTGAGCTGTGGTGTAGGTCGCAGACATGGCTTGGATCCTGCGTTGCTGTGGCTGTGGTGTAGGCCAGCAGCTGCAGCTCCGATTCAAGCTCTAGCCTGGGAACCTCCATATGCCATGGGTATGCCCCTAAAAAGACCAAAAAAAAAAGATGCGGAGACAACCCGGTGGAGTGGGAGGAGCCCAGGAGGGGCCTGAAGGAACCTGAGCTCTCTAGCTCTGCGCCCTCTTGACAAGACCCATCCAGGCCCTCAGTTTCCTCATGAAGTGAAGGAAAATCAGAGAAATCCTTTGTCAAGATGATTTGGTTGCAGGCAACAAAAACTGATTTTTAGCAAACTTAAGCTAAAAAAAGAAATCTGTTATGAGGATATCTAAGAGCTCCCAGAACTGAAGGGAAGACTGGAGAACCAGGCATGGAAAAGGATGAGAACTAGGACAGCTTCAGGGTCCCGGTGGCAGGATTTAATCCCTGGTCCATCAGGCGGTGGGGGTGGGTAGTGACTGCTTCTCAAATGCTTGAGCCCAGATAGCCTCCCCCATCCTTATTTCATTCTTTCTTTCTTTCTTTTTTTGCTTTTTACGGCTACACCCCCAGCATATGAAAGCTCCCAGGCTAGGGGTCCAATGGGAGCTACAGCTGCCAGCCTACACCACAGCCACAGCCACGTGGGATCCAAGCCACGTCTGTGACTTACACCACAGCTCACAGCAATGCCAGATCCTTAACCCACTGATCAAGGCCAGGGATCGAACCCAAAACCTCATGGTTCCTAATTGGATTAATTTCCGCTGCGCCAGGATGGGAACGCCTACTTCACTCGTATTAATAATCACATCTAACCGGCTCCCCAGGCCACATGCCCACCCGAGTGGGGAAGGTACGTAAGGATGGACTGACCGACGTTTCTACCAAGCCACACGAGGCAGGGGAAAGGCAGTTGCCTAAAGCAAATGTGGTATGTTGTAACCCCAAGAAAGTAAAATGGAAGCTGACTGGCCAAAAGTGCTTTTCAAGCTCAGGATTTCCATGGAGCTCTAGAATTCAACAACATGAGGTGAGGCATGAGGCATGGACAGAATGTCAGAAAAGCGGGGCCAAAACCCTTTCCCCTCTCCAGTGGGGAGGAGGGGAGGTGGGGGTGAGGGGCAGGGAGAGGTGGGTGAAGGCGCCACAGAAAGAATGGCTGCAGCTTGAGGGGTTCTGGGAGCTCTTCCCCGCCTCTCTTGAGGGTATCTCCTTAATCAAGGCCACCACTTCCCTGGGGGCATCGTAACATTGCTTGTTGGATCCTTCTTCCCAAATCAGACGATTAGAGGTAATTCCAAAATGCTTCCTTGGAGTCCATGCATCTGATGGCCCAGACTAGGCTTCATGGTGAAAGGGGGACAAGGAGCTAATATTTTCAGAGGTCTCTGGGTAAGATCCCCCAGAAAATGTTTTCAAATTTTTGGGGAAAAAAAGTTCAAAAAAAAAAAAAAAAAGCTAAAATTGGAGCCTATGACACGTCGGCAAATAGAAGCTGAGTTCTTATGAGGACAGCCATGAAATCAGGCATTATTCATAGTGAAAGGGAGAACGTTTGTAGGTTTCCAAAGAAGCTTCAAGTCCAGGACTGAAAATGCCGGGTCTGGGGCCAGGCATAGCTGGGGACATGGAGAGGGTCATTTCCGTCACTACATGTCACTTGATCCAGGGCTACAGTTCCAAGGGCAGGGAGCAGGGCAGCAACATAACCCGGAGACCTTTCTAGGGAGGCCTCTGAAGGCTGTAAATGGTCCAGCATGACTCAGGTCTAAAAAGAGACTAAAGCAAGGGCATGAGTTGCGAAGTATGGGGAAGAGGGCACATAGCAGGTGGTGATGCCACACACAGCTAGGAAGGACAGGAGTGAAAGTTCCAGTGCCTCCACCCTTGACCACTCCTGCTCACCAGAGTGGCTAATTGCCAAGGTGCTGTGTGATGAGACCACAGAAGGGCTCCCTTTGCAAACTCTTTCCATCAGGGTAGAGGGGGATCTTCTCTGCCCTCAACTCATAACCCTTATCTTTGTCCAGTTAAGGGATCCAACTTGGTCTACAGACACTATCATGTGACTCTGCTCCTAAGAATGGTCTTTGGGTATCTGGGATCAGTCAGGATGAAGAGAACAAACAAAAGAGTTGGGGCTCGAACTTCATTCAGAGGAGAGATATGGAAGGAAACCAGAAGGGGGGTTATTGCTATAGAAAGAGTGAGCACACCTTGTATGTTTGAGAGTTTGGCTGGCTGAGAACAAGAGTCCCACACGGCCGATGGTGCCCTTCCATGAACTCTGCTAAGTAAGTATATTCCTGGGGAGGCATTTTCCAAAGTGGTAAGGCTCCCTGGAGGCCTTTTTTTTCTTCATATTTTTTTTTTTTTTTTTTCCTGCTGGCAGTGTGTGGTGATTCATGTATGTCATGCCATCTGTAGTAGCATCAGTCTGTTTCACATTTGTCGGAGCCACTGCATTGGAAGCTCCCAGAGGTTAAGGATGATATCTCATTGATCTTGGCATTGTAGAATCTGGCAAAACCCTTCACATGTCATCAATCCTCAGTCACTGTGGTTGTATGGAATGGAAAACAGCAGGGACATGGTTTAGCGTGGATAGCGAAAGGCACCGTGCTATCCTCTTGTGCTGATTTAGTACCTAAGAAAGTCACAATGACCTCCTGATGTTAATTACAGCCAACTCCCTACCCAGCTCTTCCATCATGTCGGTCCTCAGAAATGTGGCTCTATTTGAATACACAGATGTGGATCTGTGACCCTCTGGGTGGTCCTCTGTCCTGAGGAGGAGGGCAAGGCGCCTGCCCTATGCATGGGCTCAGAGCAGCTCCAGTGCCTGTCACAGTCATGAGCATCCCAGTGACTGCCTCCTAAGCTACCGCACACATTTCTCTCTCTCTCTCTTTTTTTTTTTTTTTTTTTTTTTTTTGGTCTTTTTGCCTTTTCTAGGGCCGCTTCCACAGCATATGGAGATTCCCAGGCTAGGGGTCGAATTGAAGCCTACACCACAGCCACAGCAAAGCCGGATCCTTAACCCACTGAGCAAGGCCAGGGATCGAACCCGCAACCTCGTGGTTCCTAGTCAGATTTGTTAACCACTGAGCCACAACGGGAGCTCCAGCATTTATCTCTTGTTGATAAGCGTCTGGCCAAAAAAAAAAAAAAAAAGCTAAGGAGTTATCAATGAGAACAAAAAAAAGCACTTTCCCATCCCAGTAGTTTTAACTCAGCTGCCTTTGTTCTATTGGTCCAGGATCTTGAGGATGACTTTGAGCATAAGGAGCCCTGGGCACTTCCCCCTCTTGGAAGGCAATCCTACAGGAAATATTTCCGGCGGTCTTTTGCTGACTGGCAATACAAGCTGGACAGTTTATGAAGGGTAAAATATAGTTTTAAGGAATAGGTGTTTCTTCCACTTTTTTTTTTTTTTGTTAAAGAAATCACACGTATCCTTGTCTAGAGGATATTTATGCCCATCTCACTGTCATTACCAGCCCTGTGACTTTTCAGGTAGTTTCTTCCTCAGTGGAACCTAATTAGGGATGTGGACAAAGACACACTTTACCTGCATCCCCAGCTGGGTGAGCCCTGGGGTAAGTTCCCTGGGCTGGGCAGGGTGAGAGGCATCAGCTGATGGGCACTGGCTGGGCTTGGTTGACTGAGGGCAATCAAGGGATGTGTGTTCACCCAAACATTTACGGTACTTATCCCCAGGAGGTGGAAGAGTGGGCAGTATTTCTTTCTTTCTTTTTGTATTAATGGGATGTGGGGGTAATAAGTATGGGTTATATTACAATCAGAAAAATTATACAGCCTTTTTTTTTTTTTTTTTGGCCGCCCCATGACATATGGAGTTCCTGGGCCAGGAATCAGATCCAAGCTGCAGTTGTGATCTAAGCTGTAGCTGTGGCAACACCAGACCCTTAACCCACTGTGCCAGGGATCAAACCTGCTTCCCAGGACTCCCAAGATACAGCAATCTGGTGGCACCACAGTAGGAACTCCTACAGCCATTTTTTGAAAGACCTAGCAAAAAAGGGTTCTTACGTGTTCCCAAACACATCCTGCTTAAGGCAGCCCCGTCCCCATTCTCTTCCTTCTTGCTCTGCTGGGACGAGTCATGTGCACACTTATTCTCAGCAACGCACCATCCCTCCCATCCCAAGACACCCCCCATCCCCAGAGCACTCCTGACAAGCCCCCAGTGATATCACTGCTCCAAGAAGCTCAGCAAAGCCCGCAGTCTGGAACTTTCTCCTATGCTTGTATCGATGTCATCACAATTTTTATAATTGATTTCAGTATAATTTGTATAATTGATTTTGAAGTACTCAAGTAATATGTGAATTACGTCTCCTTGGTAAAATAAAATTACCCCTAGTCTTCATCCCTCCATCCCCAGGGTTAAATTATTATTATCTATTGGTGTGTTTCCTTCCATGTTTTTCTATTATGTACTTACTTAAATGCACCCACAGTCACTACATGATCATGTGTTTTTGTTTGTTTTCTATTTTCATAAATAGTATCATATTTTCAGGTACTGCAATTTTCAATTTTCTTCTTTTTTTTTTCCTTGCAGCATATGGAAGTTCCCCAGCTAGGGGATGAATCAGAGCTGCAGCTGCTGGCCTGCATCACAGCCACCACAACATGGGATCCTTAACCCACTGAGCAAGGCCAGGGATCAAACCCCCAACCTCGCAGAGACAGTGGCGGCTTCTTAACCCACTGAGCCACAATGGGAACTCTGAAATTTTCTTTCTTTCTTTTTCTTTTTTTTTTTTTTTCTCAATAATATGTCTTGAAGATCTACCCATTCAATAGCTCTTTCAATTGCTACATAGTATTCTAAAGTGTATTTAGTAATTCCCCATGGATGGATATTTAGATTGTTTCTAGCTTTTCATTCTTACAGTGAGCAGCCTGGGAATGAATGCTTCCTTGCGCATAACGATAAGTGTTTCTTGAGGACAGTTACCCAGAAGTGAAATTGCTGAATCAGATGGTACACGATTTTTTTTTTTTTTTTTTTTTTTTTTTTACTTTTGGTAGATACTACCAGACTGCTCACCAATGTGGTTGTACTGATTATATTTCCACTGCAATTATATGAGTATACCTGCTTCCCACACCCTTGCCAAGTCTGAATAGTATCAAATATTTTAGTTCTTGCCAGTCTGATGAGTATGGTATATCACTGTGGAAAATTTTCCCCAATTACCAGTGAGAGTGAGCATATTTTCTTAAGGTACACTTTCTCTTATATTGATCACTTGTTCATATTTTTTCCATTTTTTTCCCTTTTTGTGGGGAAGGGAAAATCTTTTGGGGAGAGTTTATATGAGCTGTGTATGTGTTCCAGATAATAATCCCTTGTCATTTGTATGCATTGCAAAATTTCATTATATTTATTTATTTATTTTGCTCTTTAGGGTCACACCCCGTGACATATGGAGGTTCCCAGGCTAGGGGTCGAGTAAGAGCTACAGCTGTCAGCCTATGCCATGGTCACAGCAACGCAGGATCTGAGGCACATCTGTGACCTACACCAAAGCTCACGGCAACACTGGATCCTTAACCCACAGAGCAAGGCCAGTGATGGAACCCGCAACCTTACGGTTCTTAGTTGGATTTGTTTCTGCTGCACCACAATGGGAACTCCAAAATTTTCTTTTAGATTTTGCCTTTTTTTAAACTTTGTGAATGGTGTCTTTTGTACAGAAGGATTTTGTCCTTAATAGAGCCAAATTCATCCATCATTTCTCTATGTTTTACTTTCCATTGGCTCAAAAAAATTTGTGGATTTGCATTACGTATTTTGTCTTTTTTTTCTCAACTTCCTTGTGCCTGCTCCACCTTGCTGCTCTTGGCATATGTGTGCAGCGAAGACTTGGGGAGACATCTGAGCCCATGGCTGTCCTAGTGCTCATTCCTGAAATGCACTGACACCAACTCCAATGACTGGCACCAATTCCTCCCTTGCTAGGGAATTAGGAAAAATCAACTTGCTGGAAAGAGGTAGGCCTTTGGCTGGGGTTTGGAATTATTTATGGTTGTAGACATTTGTCTTTGTAAGGTCTTAATTACCTTTAACTCTCCATGCCAGAAAAATAAATCTTATTATTAGACAATCAAGCACACATGGTGTCCAGGAGATAGAGGGGAAAAAATAGAAGGAAAATAAGAGCTCTTTCCCTTCCATTCATGCATTCACTCATCCATTTGTCTAGTCAGTGAGTTAGTCAATCAACACATATTTATTTTGTCCAGTCAGTGAGTTAGTCAATCAACACATATTTGTTAAATACTTGCTGTATCAAGTACTTGGCTGTGAGTTTGGGACACAAAGAAAGAAATATCACTGCTCTTGTGGAGCTGACTTTCTAGCTACACATTTATCTCATTTGTCACAATGAATTGGTATCAGATCCCCCTTGAATATGACATCTGGGACCCTTTTTCATGTGATGGCAGATTTAGAGAAATCTCATTGTGCCATAATTGTATTTCTTTAAAACCTGTGTGGTTTAGGGTATGAATTTGGGGTGGGTTTGTGGATAGCACAATAAAGACAATGCAACATGTACAAACTTCCAGGGTAGTCATGTGAGCTGAGTATTTCAACATGTCTCAATACAATTCTGAGTTATTATAGCTAAAGATAAAGGTGAAGTCACTTAGATTTTCAATACAAATTCACTGAGCTCTAACAAGGGCACCAGCTCTGCAATGGGCCAGGCATTTTGTTGGGGCTCAGACTCACTAGGTGAGGGACTGCATTGATTTTCACCTTGGCCTCTCTTTGGGTTTCCTACCACTTCTCTCTTTTCTCCAGACTTCTGGAATGTCCTGAGAAAAGAGACAAAACTTAAAAAAAAAAAAAAAAAAGGAATGAATTTTGTTTTGACTCCAATGTTCTCTAGCAGTATTTAGATAGACACTGCTTGTGTGTAACAATAGGCATTTTGAAGAACAGCCATGCACAGCAATTCTAAGCAGTGACTATAGATACTTGATAGTTCATGAAAAGCACATTCAAAAGAATAGGTATTGGCTCCCTAACTTTAGACTATGCTACAAAGCTACAGTCATCAAAACGGTATGGTACTGGCACAAAAACAAATACAGATCAATGGAACAAGATAGAAAGCCCAGAAATAATACACACACCTATGGTCAATTATCTATAACGAAGGAAGCAAGAACATACAGTGGAAGAAAGACAGTCTCTTCAATAAGTGGTGCTGAGAAAACTGGACACTTACATGTAAAAGAATGAAATCAGAACATTCTCTAGCACCACACACAGATAATAAACCCTAGATTGATTAAAGACCTAAATATAAGGCTGGATACTATAAAACTCTTAGAGGAAAACATAAGCAGAACACTCTTTGACATAAATTGCAGTGATATCCTTTTGGATTCACCTTCCAGAGTAATGAAGATAAAAACAAAAATAAACAAATGGAATCCAATTAAACTTAAAAGCTTTTGCATGGCAAGGGGAACTATAAACAAAACAAAACAAAACAAAAAACAACCCACAGAATGGGAGAGGATATTTGCAAACAAAGTGCCTGCAAGGGATTAATCTCCAAAATATACAAATGGCTCATGCAGCTCTATATCAAAAAACAAAAACCAAACAAACTAAAACCAAATAAACAACAACAAAAAAACCCCAACAAGTAACCCAATCAAAAAATGGGCAGAAAATCTAGGTGGACATTTCTCCAAGGAAGACATACAGATGCCCCAAAGCACATGAAAATATGCTCAACATCACTAATTATTACAGAAATGCAAATCAAGGCTACAGTAAGTCATCATCTCATGCTAGTCAAAATGGCCATCATCAAAATCTACAAAAAAACAAATGCTGGATAGAGCATGGAGAAAAGGGAACCCTCCTACACTATTAGTGGGAATGTAATTAGTATAACTACTATGGAGAATAGCATGGAGGTTCCTTAAAAAACTAAAACTAGAACTACTATATGATCAAGCAATCCCACTCCAGGGCATATATCTGGAGAAAATCATAATTCAAAAAGATACATGCACCCCAGTGTTCACTGCAGCACTATTTACAGTGGCCAGGACACGGAGGCCACCTGAACGTCCATCGACAGAGGAATGGATAAAGAAGATGTGGTACATACGAACAATGGAATATTACTCAGGCATTAGAAAAGAATGAAATAATGCCATTGCAGCAACATAGTTGGACCTAAGGATTGTCATGCTAACTGAAGTAAGTCAGACAGAGAAGGACAAATATGCGATATCACTCGAATGTAGAAACTAATAAAAATGATACAATCGAACTTATTTACAAAACAGAAACAGACTCACAGACTTTAAAAACAAATTTATGGAGTTCCTGTTGTGGCGCAGTGGTTAACGAATCCGACTAGGAACCCTGAGGTTGCGGGTTTGATCCCTGGCCTTGCTCAGTGGGTTAAGGATCCGGCGTTGCCCGAGAGCCGTGGTGTAGGTCGCAGACGCAGCTTGTTTGCCGCATTGCTATGGCTCTGGCGTAGGCCTGCGGCTACAGCTCTGATTCGAACCCTATCTTGGGAACCTCCACATGCCACGGAAGTGGCCCTAGAAAAGGCAAAAAGACAAGAAAAAAACCCAACAAACAAATTTATGGTTACCAAGGGGGAAACATTGGGAGGAGGGATGAATTAGGAGTTTGGGATTAACATATACACACTGCTACATGTAAAATAGGTTATCAATGAGGACCGACTGCATAGCACAGAGAATTCCACCCAATATTCTTTAATAACCAGTATGGGAAAAGAACCTGAAAAAGAATGGCTATATGTATATATATATAACTGAATCCCTTTGCTATATACCTGAAACTAACACAAAAATTGCAAATCAACTACACTCCAAATGAAATAAAAATTAAATGAAAAAAAAAAAGAATAGGTATTCAACCACTCCATTTTGCAGGAAAAACAACCCTGAGTCACATGTGTGCACATGTGCACAGGTGCATAAATACCACCTCCAAGGACAAATGCCAAACTGTAGCAATGTTACTGTTGGGGTTTTCAGGGTGGGGAGGGGTGGATCATGGGCGATATTTTCCTTATTGCTGAATACATTTCCATAATAACTGGATGCTTTATAATGACAGTATGCTATAATTCCAAAAAAGAAAGATAATTTTAAGATATTTTCTGTAGCTTTGGACAGTCACTTTTTGGGCAATGCTGAGATCTAGAAATAGTACTCAGCCCCTTAGGGACTCCTGCCTGATCTCAGACCTGTCCGTCCTTATACGTTGCATAATTTCATAGGATATAAATAAAATATTTATAAAATAAGATATTAAATTAATATTTTTTTGGTTCTTTCTTTTTTTTTTTTTTTGGCCAAACCCATGGCATATGGAAATTCCCTGGCCAGGGATCAAACCTGTGCCTCAGGAATGACCCAAGTCGCTGCTGAGACAACTCTGGATCCTTAACCTGCTGTGCCGCAAGGGACCCTCAATATTTTGTAGTGTTTCATAGCTCACAAAAAAGTATTTCTCTTCTAGTAATACATCGAGAGTTGATTTTTACAACAGTTCAGAGAGGTGGGGTCTAACAGTTCCATGTTGCAGATAAGGAAACAGACTCTAAGAAGCGAAATTACTTGCCCAGTATTGAAGTGTACTTGGGATCTCTGTCCTGCTGCCATTGAATTAACTTTCTTGGAAACAGCAGCCCTGTTTGCCCCCCATCACTGTCTCCAGGACCAGGAGTGGAAAGCTGACCCAGACTCAGCCAATCAGCTGTCCTTTCCCAGGAAACTGAATTTAGGACTGAGTCACAATCCACCTGTGGCTGGACCCACAACTGGGAGGTATGAGGTGTAAAGCAGCCATCTCCTGTCTGCTTCATGGGCAGGAGCTGGTGACCAGGTCGAGAGAGGCAGTGAGGAAAGGTAGAGAGGAAACCTGCTTTTTCTAGTCACCTGCTGACAAGTCCCCTTCCTGAGGCTCAGCTGCAGCCTCGATCTTGGATCCCACGAGACACCGCCCTATCTTAATCCTGCTTGAGTGTGGCTTCATGTTCTTGAAACTACAGTCCCCAGACCCTCAGCCGGCAAGTGACAGAACCCGACATCACCCATGGGTAAGTCACCCACTCTCCCTTAGGTCCTGTCCCCTCTGTGCTGTCACCTCCACCACTTCAGCAACCACGCCTCAAGGCTTCGACTGAGGGTGGTGTAGAGAAACACTGTTTCCCTACAGGGATGCAGATGTGGGAGGCAAGCAACAGATGTGCTGCATGAATCAGATTTATTTGGGTGTAAACACTGCACAAATTTGGGTGTGTAGGTATGGGCGCACCCCTTCACTTCGTGTCAACAGCAACACTGGGCTGCACCCCCTCTCCGTAGTATGAGGGATTCCAGAGAGGTGGTTGTTCTTTGTTAATAAGTATCCACAAGCACACCCTTCCCCTTAGGCATGTTGCCCAGGTGTGTCTGTGAGGGGGTGCAGGTGGGGCGCAGCGCAGGTGTGTGGTCGGAAACAAAAAGAAGCAAAGTGTGCCTGCTTCGAGACACATCTGCCCTCCGTTCTCTGCTTTCACTCTTTGTTAATAGAGACCTAAAAAGTGTAGTGCGGTGGGCTGGCTGCATTAATAGTCTCAATCCTTCAGCCCTCCCTGGGTTCACAATCCTTCACAGATAGCTTTGCAGATCACCTCCGCCTTCACCCCCCAACCCAACATGTGTACACACACACACACACACACACACACACACACACACACACACACGCACTCTGATTCTGTGGTTCTCTTTAGCTAATGGAATGCTGGCAAATGCAAGGTCCGCTGAGGCTTGAAAAAGCTTTTGTGCCTCTCCACCTCCTTGCTTCTCTGCAGTCACTAGAACGTGCCTAAACTAGCCTAGGGGAGGATGAGTAAGGGGTACAGGGCTGAGGAACCCCGGTCTGAGCCACCCTGGACCAGCCAACGATCCAGCTCAGCCCCAGATGCGTGAATAAGTAGCAGCTGAGACCAAAACAGTCCATCTGAGTCCCTTCTAAATCACCTACCTGCAGGCTCTGCGCTAAATGAATGCTTCCTATTACATGCTCACTGAGGTTTTGTGGTTGTTTTTATACAGTAGTATTGGGGCAATTGATAACCTATTCATACGACCAAAGATGTATCTGCACAGGCCATTCCTTGGGCAATTATCTGGTTAAGTTTTAAGACATTTTAGGTGACCCCAAAACAGTCACCCTGTTAACCTGCCCTCCCCATCATTGCTTAAGAAAGAGAAATGGTTAAATCCCCACTTTTCTCTGATACTGTGTGTGCAGCAGAAGCGCTCAGCTCTGGCTTCGTGGTTGAGGTCTACCCACTTCCCTAGAGCACAATTCAACTTTTCATAAACTCCAGTTTCAAAGAATGCCAAATGGCAACCCTCTCACTAAAGACAGATAAAGCTCACGTGGCTTGTGATGAAGGGGGTTCCAAGTATGTGGTGAGAATGACAATATACATTTTGGGTGGATAAAGGGCTGTCTTGAGGGTCTGATCATGGAGAAGATCCTGCTGGCCATCCCACGGTGGCTGCTGGAGGCCAGGCCGATCCTGCCAGGTCTGGCTCTGTACAGAGTGGACTGGATTGCTTCCTGGGTGGGGGTGGGGCAGCTAAGGAGAGAAAGCAGGAGGTGGGAATACAGAGGAAAGGGGTGGAAGAATAGTTCTCCCAATATGCACACTTGCCGGGTCCCCAGGGCAGGGAGTCCTAACCCACCCTAGACATCCTGTCAGTTCTCAAGGGGGAGGCATGGAGCATGGAAACGTCCTCTGCCCAGCACGGATCTCTCTGATTGTGCAATGCCATCTCCAGCTTGGGAGGAGACCTTGGAAGAGTTAAAGAGGACCCCAAAGAAGGAGTTCCCATGAAACAAGAAAAGCAAAGTCGGGAAGGTGCCCTATACTCCAGTCCATGCTACTTTGGCCCTGGCCTTGAACTCAAGGCACTGAGCTTGAAGGCTGTGGGGAGACCTACATAGGTTAGTCAACTTTTTACTTTGCCAAATGACAGGTTAACCAAAAATGAAACCCCAAATCTATCATCTTCTCTTACACCCTTTTATTATTATTGTTATTATTATTACTTTGGTCATGCCGGCAGCATGTGGAAGTTCCTAGACCAGGGATTGAATTTGTGCCACAGCATCAACCTGAGCTGATGGAGTGACAATGCCAGATCCTTAATCTACTGCATCACCAGGGAATTCCATGTCATACCTTTTTTAGAACAGGACTTTCTGACCCCAAAGTAGTGATAAAAGTATAATTTCAGTATCAAGAATGGCCTTTTGGAGTTCCCTGGTGGCTCAGTGGGTTAAGAACCTGGCTGTCACTTTTGTGGATCAAGTCAGATGCCTGGCCCCAGGACTTCTGCATACCATAAGCACAGCCAAAAAAAAAAAAAAAAAAAAAAGAATGGCCTTTCCCCCAAAATGAATTAGTAATCTTATACCATCTCCTATATATAGAATGTAATAATTATATATATATATATATATATATATATAATTATCCCTGTTTTTCTCATTTCACTTTAGACTTGTGAAGATTTTATCAGATATGAGTCACCGCTCCTGGCCTCCCTCTCTGCTGGGTAGACATTCCTGTAGGACTAGGCTTGAAAATCAAATTCTTTCATGGGCTCCTGGACGACCCAGAAGGCTGAGTACTTGACACCCCGCAGGGAGTCTGAACTCTGTGCCACGGTGGGTGAGGGTAAGCAGGAAACGCTATAAACACCACACACCGTGGCTAAGAATCAGGGTGGCTGGAAAGGCTCCATCCCAGGTGCTTGCCTGAAACGGTCTTAACAGCCCACGCGCTCCTTTTTCTCCCACCTCCTTGCCGGTTTTCTCTTATCCACCGCCCCACCGCTTTCTGCTCCTCCCTGCGCAGTGATTCACACGGGGGTGCTTAGACTAAATATGATAAGTCATTAAAAAACTCTCCACCATCTTGGTCTTGGCTTTTACATTTCAGAGCCTAAAGAATGTATGTCCTGGTTGGAGAGAAAGATAAGCCAACATTATTATCTGAGGTTGCAAAGCAGGCGACTTTATGCTCCTGTGGTGTGAGTGGAGGGGAGCCGTCATCCCAGAATGGCAACAGCCTGCAAGAAACAGTTTAGCTTCCGCAGGGATTACTTCAACCACAGCTCCGTTCTGATTAGCAGACGGGAGAAGCTGCAAATGCTAATGGGGAGATCACTGGAGTAGATGGGGACTCTCTGGGGCGTCTGCAGGTGTTGAGACGTGAACAATGTAATCATTTAAATGTAAAGACACCAATAGATAACTTCCACCCCAAATGACTGAGCTGAGGTGGATGAGGCGGAGGTAGGCTGCTGGAAGAGAAGGTGGAGCTGAAGGAAGTGTGGTCCCTGTGCCTGCGGAAAAACATGACCGCACCTGGGCTTGGCAGTAGGGAGCAGTTTGAAGTCCGATGTGAATCAAAAAACGCCCTCCCATCCCAGCACGTTGCAGGGCTTGATTTAACACAATGCTTGGGATTGAAATCATAATAGGAAAGCATTTCCTTTCTTTCTTTTCCCTTTTTCTCTTTTCCTTCCTTCCTTTCTCTTTCCTTCTTCTTTCTTACTCTTTCTTCTTTCCTTGTCTTTCTTTCTTCTTTCCTGCGAGATTGAACATTAAAGATTCACTTTGTTTAAAAATGGAAATAGTTCAAGTCTTTTTACTAGTAACCTTAAGTTAAGAGATCTTCGTTGGCAGCCTTCCCACTCCTCCTCAAGCCTAGTTGGTCTTAGGTTAAAACCCTTGTTTGCTTCTTTGGAGGCCAAGAGGCATGAAATGTAGATGATTTGTTGATGCTCAGTTTGCCCATCTGAATCTCAGGTAGCATATGATGTGATGCAGACAAGGCCAAGGGCAGACCTTGGGGCTAGGAACCGGGGATACAGAGAGGCCTGCAGCTGGGCTGGGGCTGATAGGAGGGGGCTGCACTTCCGGGGAAGGTCACTGGCAGTGGATGCTGAGCTGAGCTGAAATCTGGGTTAGAGGTCATGGCAACAATATATAAAGAATGATGAAACATTCCCAGGAATGGAGTAGGATGGGGAAATTGTATTTACTAGAACTGTTTCCAGGAAGAGAATTGGAAAGAATCATTTTGAGGCAGAATAATAACTCAGGTTGTCATATAGAAGTATGGGCTTGGATGCATTCTTTGATGCGGCTATTGATTAACATTTGTGACTTAAGGGCTCCAGGAAGTAACATCGCCACAGGCCTTGTTTACTATAGGGAGTGTACCTATGCCCAGATGGACATTAATCTCTAACCCCCTGTGACTCAGTTTACGGGAAGAGAAGGGCGAAGAAACCATGAGACTTATGGGGCATTTTCACCCCTTAGACCCCTATTGGACAAGGATTGATGGAGATAACTGGGCGAGGCCAATGGGAGAAAACCACAGCTTTCTGGACCCCACGTTGGTACCCCCCCATCTTTAAGGGATAAAAAGCTCCATATGACAATAGAGAGAGGGGGCTCTTCTCCCCGCTCCCAGCTGTCCTGGAAGCTATTTGCTTTCCTGTAATAAAGACTTTGCTTGCTTGCTGCCAGTGTGTTTGCGAAGTTCGTTCTTCAGCTGTGTGAACAACAACTGGGATTCCAGTAACATCTTTCCGGCATCAATTTGATAAGCTGCTTAAGGCTAGGGAGGCAGTGTGACTATTTTGAGACTTGTTCAAGTAAAAGTTATGTAGGGCTTTTGTTCACCTGAGCAGAGGATGCAAGTTGGGGTCAGAGTGGAATTGCCTAAACCAACAGAGGAAAAGCAGAATGCTGCCACCAGGAAGCCTCCATATTAATCATTCCACTGATAACTCAGGCTCTTTTCTAAGTTGATGGTGAATAAAACTTTCACTGTTTTGAAGAGATTTCAAACTGCTCAGGACACCCACAGACACCCACAGGCCTCTGTGGTGGTGGAGGGAAAAGAGGCTGCTGAATCCCTAGAATGACTGCTAATTCATGGCCAGGGTCTGTGGAGAGAGGATTTGACTGGGCCATGTCAAAATGAGCTGCATACAGAACATGCTGTTGCAGGGGACAGACCAGAAGGTCAAAGTCATGAGCTAGTGGCCAGATCACATGGACCTGAGAATTGCCCCCTTTCTACAGGGAGAAGCATTCCCATGAATGGGCAGCCTGGCAGCTTCTCTTGAGATTGTGATAGTTATGTTAGTTCAAGCAGATTATGATTGTATTAGTCAGTGTTCTACAGAGAAATAAAACCCATAGAGAGTAAGATACAACTAGCCAGCTAGATACTGATGAAGAGGTTTATTATGGGAATTGGTTCATGAAATTACAGAGGTAGAAAAGTCCCATGATCTGCTGACTGCCAGCTGGAGAACCAGGAAAGCGGATGGTACAATTCAGTCTGAGTCTGAAGCCTGAGGACCAAGAGCACCAGTATGTAAGGACAGGAGAAGATGGATGTGTCAGCTCAAGCAGTGAGAACACATTTGCCCATCCTTTGCTTTTTTTGTTCTACCCAGGCCCTCAGGCAAGTGGATAACACCCACTTGTGTGGATAAATGTGATCTTTGTTGCTCAGTCTACTGATTCAAATGCTGATCTTCTCCAGAAACATCCTGACACACCCCCAAATAATATTTTACACCCTTTTTCCTTCCTTGGCCAAATTGCTGTATAAAATTCACCATCACAATGATGATAGGAACCTAAAACTCTTATTCCTCCAGTATGCTTGTCTGGACTCACAGGGGCACCCCAGGGACTGGTGGGCCAGGGAAGGGCAGCCTACGTTTGATGGTAGGGCCTTCCTCAAAGGATGACACCTAAGATATAAGGGCTGTGACCCAGGCTGCTTGTCCAGCACAAACCCTGGGTGCCTGGGCCTGACTAGGTGCTGGGAGTAAATAGGGAGAAGACTTGGTCCCTGGCTGAATTCACAACTGGGCAACAGAGCAGACACGGTGCAGGCAGGACATCCAGTAGTGTGATTTCACAACTCTTTCAACGATTGGATAGAATAAATGTTTAAAGGCATTCATTTGAATTTGGGAGTAGATTCTTTTTTTTAATTTTTTTTTTTTGTCTTTTTGCCATTTCTTGGGCTGCTCCTGCGGCATATGGAGATTCCCAGGATAGGGGTCAAATCGGAGCTGTAGCCGCAAGCCTATGCCAGAGCCACAGCAACGCAAGATCCGAGCTGCGTCTGCGACCTACACCACAGCTCACGACAATGCTGGATCCTTAACCCACTGAGCGAGGCCAGGGATCGAAGCCGCACCCTCATGGTTCCTAGTCGGATTCATTAACCACTGAGCCATGATGGGAACTCCCCTGGAAGTAGTTCTTACAGCAGAGCATGCCGTAGCTCCATTTGGCAGGAGCACATGGGAAGGAAGGGGAAGGGGGATTTTTTTGGCAAAAGTGATAAGAGCCCAAGTGTGGCAGGTCTTAAATACCAGCCTCAAAGATCTTGTCCTCGCCCTATACACGAATCTTTAGCGGTTAACTTTTGAGGACAAAAACTGGGCATACTCTGTGTCCCTTCACACAGTGGGTGAGGCTGTCACCTGCCCTCTTGAGGCAGAATAATAATTCAGGTAGTTAGTGTAGGAACGTGGCCTTCGATATATTCTTTGATATGGTCATTGATTAATGTCCGTGACTCAAGGGATCCAGGGAGGAACATCCCCACAGGCCTTGTTTTCTATTGAGAGTGTATCTGTTTTACATCCAGGTGGATGTTAATCTCTAACCCACTCCTCGGTAATAGAAAAGGAATGAGAGGAATGGTGACTCCCAATCTAGGGAAGAGAAGAACACAGAAACCATAAAACACCTCTAAGACCCCTATTGGACAAGGACTGATATAGGTAAACTGGGCAAGGCCAATGGGAAAAAGAACTGATATCTGGACCCCGTGTTGGTCCTCCCACCTTTTCTTTTTAGTCTTTTTAGGGACGCACCACAGCATATGGAGGTTCCCAGGCCAGGGGTTGAATCGGGGCTATAGCCACCGACCTATGCCACAGCCACAGCCACACCAGATCTGAGCCACATCTGCAACCTATAGGACAACTCACAGCAATGCGGGATCCTTAACCCACTGGGCGAGGCCAGGGACAGAACCTGCATCCTCATGGATACTAGTCAGATTCGTTTCCGCTGAGCCATGACAGGAACTCCAGTACTCCCATCTTTAGGAGTTAAAACCCCTATAGCACAATAGAGAGGGGGACGCTTTCTCCCCCTCCCAGTGTCTGTGCTGGGAGCTGTTTGCTTTCCTGTAGTAACGACTTTTTGCTTGCTTGTTGCCTGTGTGTGTTCTTGAAGTTCATCCTTCGGCTCTGTGAACAAGAACCTGGCTTGTTTGGGAGAAAGCAGCACTCTGACACCGACTTTCTCCCATTCTATAGGTGCTTGACACCTGCAGAGACTCCCATTCCAGCCTCCTTCACAGCCTGGTGTGGCCAGGTAGCTAAACTCTGGCCAGTTGTAAGATATAAGTGCCACGTAAAACTTCCAGACCTTATCCTTGCAAGGGAAGCTTTCCTTCCTTCCTGTGGTCAGAACGCAGGTGGGGTGGGGCTGAGCCAGCTTATTCCCTGTACACCCCAGGGGACAGTACAGCAGTAAGAAAAAGGGCATCTGGGTCCCTGAGTGGCCTCAAGGAACAGAACTGTCCACCACCACTGGACCACCCTCTGCTGCAGGCAGGGATATGGGAGAGAAATGAACTTCTATGTGAGCCCCAGTATTTGGGGGTCTATTTGTTATAGCAGGTTAATCTGTATTGTAACTATTACACTGTGGCTCAAGATGGTTGCCCAGATGCACTAATAAATTACTTTTGGAAATTCATAACGGAAAAGTCAATAATACAGGGCTGTGGAAATAAAACAAAGACCAACCAAATGAAAAAAGCAAAGGCTATTTATTCAGAGTTTGCTCTAGAGCAAGGGAGGAACTCAGGCCCTGTCTTTGCGTTTGGCAGAGACTCAAAGGCAGGCAGAGAAGTAGGAAAGCTTTACAGTGGAAAGAAAGGAAGGATTCCCATAGGCCCTGATTGGAGGCCACCAAAGCTGGAAGCAGGCTAGCTAGAAGGAAGCATCCTATGTGATGCTTGGTGGGGAACATATTTGATTTTTTCTGGTTGGTTTTAAGTTGGATGTGGGAAAGAAAATTAGGAAAGCTGGACGTTATTAACTAAGTCCTGGCCCTTGAGGGCTGATTGTTAGAGAAGTTATTGTTTAGCCTTCTGGATTTTCACAGAGATAGCAATCTTGTATGCTGTGAGTCTGACTTTAGCAGGCTGGCTTCCTGGACTGTCTATTGTAGATGAGGAGGTTGGTTTCCTGGGCAGGTCGCTGCAGGACCAGAGGAGCAGTCATTTTTGGGGCCATGTCTGAGGCATGTGAAAGTTTCTGGGCCAAGGACTGAACCCATGCCACAGCAGTACCAATGCTGGATCCTTAACCCTCTGAGCCGCCAGGGAACCCCCAGAGTTGTATTTTTATGTAAGTTGTCCCTCTGTCTATTCAGTTTTCTTGTGGCTAATGAGAACAGAGAGTGGAAATAGTGGTGATGGGATAGTGTTTTAAAGTAAGTGAACTGCCACACAGCAGTGGAAGCATGTAGCTTTCACTTGGTCCTTATGGATAGAGCATGCTGTTGGGCTGCACTGAGAACTGGCCAAATCACAGTGGCAAAAAAGAGAGGCCCCTGGGGCTGAGGAACAGGAGCTATGTGACCCAGCAACAGGACATCTGTGCTCACAGCCAAAGGGCATTAGGACTTGAGTTGCTCCTGAAACTTGCCTGAACAAAAAAAAAAAAAAAAAAAAAAAAAAAAAAGCTGCCTGTGGGCTCCGTGCTGTCACCCCACCCTCACCCCCTCCTGCCTGGGAGCTTGGGCTAAAGGGCAAGGCTCCTCCATCCTAGACCCCCACAAGCCCAGCGAGTCCCCAGGCATGCGTGGTGGATTTGACAAACCACTGGTCACAGCAGAAATTTGCTTTTCTTAGTGTGAAGCCAGGGGTGAGCAGACCCAAACACACGAGGGGACCCCTGATTGCCTCCAGATGTCTGAACAGCTCCCAGCTGGCAGGCCCAAGCTCGCTTTCAGGTCTGGTTTCCATTCCGGTGGCGTGGGGGACAAGGGGACTCTCCTGCATGGAAGCGAGGGCAGCCAGCCGGGAGCTGCGGGGGACTGTTTTCCTGACTGGGGAACACCTCTCCTTCTGGTCATGAGCTGCAGACAGTCAAGCGCAGGCACTGCTGTTTCCAAGAACACTGCGTGTGGATCTTTGCTGGAGACAAAGGCCGCTTTATGCTTTGTTCTCCCTGGGGTTCCTCACGCCCAGCCCAGCAGGCTCTTTCTTCCACAGGTTCTCTGGGGGCCCCAGGAACGTCAGGCAGTTCCCGTAGAGGCTGGGCTCCACCGTGATCCAGGCCAGGCCCAGGGAGGGAGGTGAATGCAGCTGGCTGTCCCGAGGCAGGCTCTTGAATTTCTAAACTTCGCATTTGTTAAAGGAGATGCTTGGCTCTCTCCTCCCTTTGTTCAGTGGATCAAGCCCCATATCTCAGAGCCATGCTTGAGTCTTTCTTTTCCTTCCCCTCCCACTTCAGGAAGTGCTATCTGGGCTCACTGGAAGAATTTAACTTTTCTGTTTTCATTTCTTTTTTTGTTTTGTTTTGTTTTTTTAGGGCCACACCCATGGCATATGGAAGTTCCCAGGCTAGGGGTCGAAGGGGAGCTGCAGCTGATGGTCTACACCACAGGCACAGCAATGCAGGAGCCAACCCATGTCTACAACCTACACAAGAGCTCCTGGCAACGTCGGATCCATAACCCACTGAGTGAGGCCAGGGATCGCACCTGCATTTTCATGGATACTAGTCAGGTTCGTTAACCACTGAGCAACGACGAGAACTCCTATCTATAAGTTTTTGAGTTCATGGCTGGGTAGATGGATGGATGGGTAGGTGGATGGTCTTCTTAGAGCTGTATAGGACCAGACCACATTCCTCCTAAAGGTCGCTCGGTCTACAATACCCAGAGCCGAGCCACACCAAGCCAGGCTCAGTCCACACATTCAGACAGGTGTCAATTCATTTCAGTAAATATTTACCGAGTGCCTGCAATGTGCTAGTCTCTGGTGATACAATCATAAGACAGACAGACATAGAGCTTGCAGGAAAGAGGGGTGGGAGAAAATTAAATATGCCATTATAGTAGAGAACGGGGCAATCTGTAATTATAATATGAAAAGGGGAGGTGCTGCCAGAGCACAGAAAAGCAGCATCTGCATATAGTCTGGGGAGTTCAGGGAGAAGGTAGCCTGCCTTCCTGAGTGCTAGGCTGGCTTATCGTTCTAGGTACTTCAAACGTAATGTCTCTTCTCCCCACAACCCTCCTGCCAGGTAGGTATAATTATTACTACATTACAAATGTGGAGACTATAAAAGCAAGTGCTAAGCCCAGAGCCACTGTTTCAGGATGGATTCCTGGGATATTGACTGAGGGAGAGATGTGCATACATAAGTGCCTGCAGTGCAAGGGCATGCAGGCAATGAGGTTAGGCAGAAGGAAAAATCTGAGCAGCGAGGCAGGTACAACCATGGCCTCAGTTGATACCACATGTGCTCTGGAGCTGGGAAGGTTGTTCCGATCTGAAGCAGTTTTCAATGCCCAAAACTGACCAGTCATTGAACCCAGGCTATTGCTGAGATGAGGGCGTAAACTTGGGTGTGATGGCAATTCCTGGAAGGGGTCGGGGTAAGTTGTGCACTGTCAGTCTCTGGGAGAGCAAGAGCCTCTGCTTGCACTTTCCATGTTGGCATAATACTGATGTGATTTTTTTTTTCTTTTTAGGGCTGCAATTATGGCATATGGAGTTTCCCCAGCCAGTGGTCGAATCAGAGCTACAACTGCCAGCCTACACCACAGCCCCAGCAACACAGGATCTGAGCCACATCTGCAACCTACACCACAGCCCATGGCACCACCAGATTCTTAACGCATCGAGCAAGGCCAGGGATCGAACCGGCAACCTCATGGTTCCTAGTTGGATTCATTTCCGCTGTACCACGGTGGGCACCCCTGATGTGATGTTTTCATGTGATGCAGTGTTGACAGGCTTAGTCCCATCTCTTCCCTGTCTACCATCACTTTTTGGTGATATCACTGATTCTCACAATTTCAAATACCATTTATATGATCCCACATTTATATCCTCAGTTTAGGCCTCTCTTGTGTGCTCCGCCCTCATATGCCACTATTTGTTTATCATCTTAACATTTCCAGAAGCAAATCCTGATTCTCATCCCCTTTGTAATCAGTTCCTCCCACCCTTCCTCTCTCAATTACTGGCACCTCCACTCTTCCAGCTGTTCAAGCCAAAACCTTGGATCACTCTTGGCTTTTCTTTTCCTCTGAACCCTCAGTCAGTCCATCAGGAAATTCTTCAAAATACATCTCATAGCAACTCCCCATTTCACTCAAGCTAAGTGAGTACGATGACCTGATCTCTTCTTATCACCTCTGTCAGTTTTTTTCCTACCCCCCCACCCCCATTGCTACCATCATACATCTTTATAGCTCACTCCCCTTTTTTTTTGGTCTTTTTTTGGGCTGCACCCACGGCATATGGAAGTTCCCAGGCTCGTGGTCGAATGGGAGCTGTAGCTACCGGCCCACACCACACTCAGCCACAGCAACGCCAGATCCAAGCCGCATCTGTGACCTACACCGCAGCTCAGGGCAACATCAGATCCTTAACCCAGTGAGTGAGGCCAGGGATTGAACCTACGTCCTCACGAATGCTAGTCAGATTCATTTCCACTGAGACACAATGGGACTTCCTATAGCTCCCTCCTTAACTCCCTTCAAGTCTTTCTCAGATGTCACCCACTCAGTGAGGCTTCCCTGAGCATAGGATTTTAATTACACTCTCCACTCTGTCTCAATTGTTTCCCAAGCATACACTACCTTCTAACATATAATTTAACTATTTTATTTGTCTGCCGATCTCCCCCTCATCCCCCAACTAACAGGTAAACTTCAGGAAGGCAGGGAGTTCTTTTCTGCTTTGTTCACCACGGTTCCCTGGGGGCCTAGCCCAAGGTTTGACACAGAGTGGGCGTTTGGCAAGTGCGCTTGACCAAATGACTGAGGCAGTGGGAGGGCTTTCAGGTGGGTCTGTCTGGTTCCACACACAGGTTCTCGTCCACACAATACACTGCACATTTCCTACACAATCCGACCCCTTCGAGAGAGACAGATAGACAAATAAATAGACAGACAGATAAAATGCTACCAAGAGGCCAAAAGCAGATCTTGGCCTTGCTCAAGGTCACACAGAGTAGCTGGCCAGGGTCTCTGTGTCAGACGCAGTTCCAGCTGGACTTTGTTTGCTGGGCTAAGAGTGTCTCAGCTGCTTCACAGGTGAAATCACACCCGAAGTCTGCCCCTCCAACCCCCACCCCATGACTTTGGAAAGTGATGGGGTCAGGGGTCCTGGAGCCCCTTCTGAGCAAGACAGGTGCGGGACTCTGATATGCTCAGTGATTTGCTGGGCTTTCTGTGGCTGTTCAAGTTCATTGCTGAGGTGGGAAGACCTGAGCCTCATATTTATGTGACAGTTCTCAAGCCATTTTTCTTGCTTGCTTTCTTCCTTTCTAAGATTTTTATTTTTTCTATTACAGTTGATTTACAATGTTCTGTCATTTTCTGCTGTAGAGCAAAGTGACCCAGTTCAAGCCTTTTCTTTAGGACAAGCCAAGCCTGCCAGTTTGCTCAGGCTTCTGACCAACTGTCCATATTCAGCTGTCAATCAGAAGGTGTGGTTAAAGGAAATCTGGGGACAAGGGGTTTGGCCACTTTAATCACAGCAACATGTTGAGTCCTTCCTTGTTGTTTGTTTTGGCTTCGCCCTGGGCGTGTGGAAGTTCCTGGGCCAGGGATCGAACCTGCCCTACAACAGTGCCCTATGCCACAGCAGTGACACCACCAGATCCTTAAACCATTGTGCCCCAGGAGAAGGCCCTTCTTTATTTTTAAAAGGGTTTTTCAAGAACCAGAGCCCACATGGGACAGTGGAAAAGCCTCTGACCTTGGAATGAGAAACCTCAAGCCAGACTAGTTTTGACTTTTCACTGAGTAGTTATGTGACTTTGAGCAAATAGCTTATTCTAAATTTCATTTCCTGCTACATAAGGAAGAGCATTAGACTAATGAATGCTGGTGAGCTGATGGGTTTGGGGTTGAATTCCTTAGTTTTGGACCTTAGCAGGTTTGGTTTGGTTTTTGTTTTTTCATGATCTTAGGTCTACGTATTTATTGAATTGATTGAGTGGTTCTTTTTTCTTACATTGTTTTTTATATTGAAGTAGTTGATTCATAACATTATATCAGCTTCAGGAATATAACAAAGTTATTCAGTTATATAATTTTTTTTTTCAGATTCTTTTCTTTTTTTTGGCCACACCTTCGGCATATGGAGGTTCCCAGACTAGGAGTGGCATCAGAGCTGCAGCTGCCAGCCTACACCACAGCCACAGCAGTGCAGGATCTGAACCACATCTGCAGCCTACACCACAGTTCGCGGCAGTGGTGGATCCTTAACCCACTGAGTGAGGCCAGAGATTGAACCCACATTCTCATGGATACTAATCGGATTCTTAACCCACTGAGCCACAATGGGAACTCCTCAGATTATTTTCCAATATAGGTTATTACGAGATACTGAATATACTTTCTTGTGCTATAAAGTAAATCCTTGTTTATCTATTTTACATATATTAGTGTGTATCAGTTAATCTCAGACTCCTAATTTATCCCTCTCTCTTCCTTTTCCCCCTTGGTAACCTTAAGTTTGTTTTCTTTGTGTGGGAGTCTGCTTCTGTTTTGTACATAGATTCATCTGTGTTTTCTTCTTAGATTCCACATATAAGTGATATCATATAATGTTTGTCTTTATCTCTCGCTCTCTCTTTTTTTTTGGTCTTTTTGCCTTTTCTAGGGCCACACCCGCAGCATATGCAGGTTCCCAGGCTAGGGGTCCAATTGGAGCTGTAGCCTCCGGCCTATGCCAGAGCCATAGCAACGCAGGATCCGAGCCACATCTGCGACCTACACCACAGCCCACGGGAATACCAGATCCTTAACCCTCTGATCAAGGCCAGGGATCGAACCCACAACCTCATGGTTCCTAGTTGGATTCATTAATCATTGTGCCACAATAGGAACTCTGTCTTCCTTTATCTGACTTACTTCATTTGGTATGATACTCTCTAGGTCCATCAATGACAATATTTCCTTCTTTTGATGGCTGAATAATGTTCCATTGTGTGTGTGTGTGTGTGTGTGTGCAGGTACACACACACACACACACACACACACATCGTCTTAAACTAATCATCTCTGGATGAGCACTTGGGTTATTTCCATGTCTTGGCTATTGTAAACAGTGCTGCTACGAACATTGGGATGCATGTATCTTTTTGAATTAGAGTTTTCATCTTTTCCAGATTTATGTTTAGGAGTGAGATTACTGGCTCACATGGTAACTCTATTTTTAGTTTTTTAAGGAATCTCCACAGTTTTCTTCATAGAGGCTGCACCAGTTTACATTCCCACCAGCAGTGTAGGAGGGTTCCTTTTCCTCCATACCCTCTAGCATTTATTTGTAGACTTTTTGATGATGGCCATTCTGACCAGTGTGAGGTGATCCTGCATTATGGTCTTGATTTGCATTCCTCTAGTAATTATCCATGTGGAGCATCTTTTCATGTGTCTGTTGGCCATCTGTATCTTCTTTGGAGAAATGTCTCTTTTGATCTACTGCCCCTTTTTTGATTGGGTTGTTTTTTGTATGAGCTGTATAGTTTTGGTATTAACTCCTGTCAGTTGTATTGTTTGCAACTATGTTCTGCCAATACACAGGTTGTCTTTTTGTTTTGTTGATGGTTTCCTTTGCTGTGCAAAACAATTTTAAGTTTGATCAGGTCTCATTTGTTTACTTTTGTTTTTATTTCTTTTGTCTTGGGAGACTGATCTAAGAAAATATTGCTGTGATTTATGCCAGAAAATGTTTTGCCTGTGTTCTCTTCTAGGAGTTTTATAGCATTATGTCTTATATTTAGATCTTTAAGCCATTTCGAGTTTATTTCTTTGTTTTGTGTAAGGGAGTGTTCTAGTTTCACTGATTTACATGTAGCCTGGATCTCAGCAGTTTTTAAAATGAAACCCAACTACCTCTAGGTGGGGCTTGAGGTCTCCATTTTACTATAGTCCACACCACCCCCTGTTGTCTTTCACCAGAATCACTCATCTGTGTTACCTGCCTGGACTTGAAGGCAGCTGAGTTTCCCTTCCAGCGATAAAACTTTTTTGATTCTAGGAAATATAATTCTTCCTATAAGTAGTGGTACTCAGTGGGTGATGGTAGGGGAGGGGTATAACAGCTTTTGAATTCTAGAATGAAGAAACAGCATTTAATAGTGATCATAGAAACTCATTGTTATACTTTAAGCTACACTAATTTTGTTGCAATTTATTCCTCAAAGATTAGACATTACTTTTAATAGGTCTCTGAATGTAACAGAGTATATTTCCACAATGTAAAGGAGATGGAAGGAACTTCCTCCGATAAGGTGGATCTGAGCTGATATAAATATGGCCCTAGCTACAACCCATGTGTAAAAATACTAAAGTCTAAATATTAAGAAAATTGAATTTGGGGAAAAAAGTATAATTCCACCCTTGGGTGTCAGAGAGAGAGAGAGAGATAAAAACTGTGCCACGCTTATGAGCTGGTATGGAGGGAGCCCAAAGGCACTTCAGATCCAGACATGGATTTAGGGGTGGGAGACACATTCTGAGGTCTGTACAATGCTGGGGTGCTAGAGGGAGCCTTCTGACTAAGCCTCAAAAGGGAGCCCTTCTGTTTAAATGGTTAAGGCAATGCAAGGAGAAACAGAAGCCATTATAAAAAGAAGAACAGTATGTTTAAAACAGACATGTTTGAAAAAGAACAGAGCTTTGCTTGCCTTAAACAGCCTCCTCTACTACAAGAATACTCAAGATCTCACACTTTTCTGAGCCAGTACATGGAGGGATAGGTAATTTTACAGCCAATAAAGTGCATTTTGATCACTCAGATCTTGAGATGTCAGATCCTGAGGTACTTATCTTAACAGCTAACCGTTATTGATCACCCACCTCGAGGCAGGCACTGATGGTCTCTGCCCTCAAAATCCTTCATGACCAGTTGGCCTTGGGAAGTAACATGGTCAGGCTTTTCTGAGTCCCTAACACTAGCCAGATGCCCCAACGGGTGCTGCCAGGACTGGGCCATGAGAATCTGCCCCCTCGTGAGAAAGACGGACCACATTTTCCACTTCCAGCCCAGGGCGCCTGTGGCCAAGTCCAAATGGAAACAGTGTCTTATTTAATGGAAGATTTTTTAGACATTTCTTAGTATCAAAAGCTATCTTGTTAGTGGCAGGGGAAGGGATATCAGGAAGTATTCTTAGTTTAATTGTGCTCGATGGGTCTATGTTGGATTAAATTATAACTCAGTGTTGGTGCTGTCCTATCTCTGTCAAAATGTACCAGGATCTTCTAAAACATTTGGGATAAGAAGAGGCTTGGCAGGAACCAAGACATTTATAATGGGAAAAACAGAACATTTTCTTCCATGAAAGATCAAATTTAAGCACATATTCTCCAAATCAGATTTTCTGACATGTGCCCTTTCATTGTATTCCAGTTCTTTTTTAAGGGGGGCTGGGGGAGGGTTAAGGATGAGGGTGGAGATATCTCCTTGTTCTGTTCTTAGCAAAGATGGTAGCCCTCTTGGCATCAATGGCCTTGGTTCTTAGAACATTGATGAGACCACAGGCCCTCACAAGATAGTGTATTGAATAATGTGGTCATGGAAGGTCACCTCTCCAAGGGTTTCTGCTTTGTGAAATCAAGGCAGCCCCTGGACTCCTCCTTTTCCTGGAGGGAAGTAAGGGGAAAGGGGTGAGTCCTATAGCCTGGAAAGCCCAGGATCTTCTGTAACGCATGGCACAGGTATCCAATGATCCAGGATGGAGTTGTTTTATTCATTGCGATGGCCTGTGTGGCCAACGCCAAGTGTCCCAGTGCACAGGAACTGTGTTGGGGAAGGTTAGGGGCTGGGAGGGAAGGGTCAGAGGGGTGAAGTCTGTTTCTTTGGCTGGCTCAGGTGTTCTTTTTCAAGCTGGGGAAAGAACTATCTTATTTTTGAGAGCCCCCAAGGGTTTGATCATTTTTATTTTCTGGTGTGTACAAGTTACACGTATCATCACATGGGAGTTTCTGAAGTCAAGGTTATTTTTCTGACCCAGTTAAGACAACTGGACTTCCTATCACTCCTTCTAGCCTTTGACACATGGAAAACACATCATCACCATTTTTTATGAAGCAGTTGAGTGCTAAACTTCGTTCCCCAACCCAACGACTTGGTCCCTGCTCTCCTCTCTCACTCAGTTCCTTTTTGTCCTGTCACCATTTGGAATGGTAGTTAGGCCTTGTGAAATGCATTCCTCTCACCATCTCACAGAGCATTAAAATAGAAGTTTCCTTTGCTCCTTGGGCCATTTTCAAAGGGGAAACTTTTAAAATAGTCTTTCTACAGAAGTCACCAAAAAGATAGAAAACAGGAAATGAAATGAATTACCAAGAAAAGCCTGCATATGATTCTAATTTTGTCCTTTCAACTAATGAAAATAATATGTTCTGAATATAACACATTATTAAAACAATAAAATAACAGGGAAAAAATAACATTTTTGCCTATAATTGATTTAGTCTCCAGATTCATATTGTAAATATTCTTTTTTGCTCCTAATGCTTGGAGGAAAAATGACATCATTTTCTCTTATGAAAAGAATCTAGGAATGTATATTTTGTTTCTAGTATGGGAACAAGTTATTTTAAAAGTTGTTTGTGATGTTATTGTATAGATTCTAAATGTCTTTGATTTTTTAGAATGAAAGATACAAAATAACAAAAACAAATAGAAATCTGTTTTGACCAAATTTATATTGATCCAAAGGCTGCCGTTAATGCCGTACTGTACTTTTCAAAGCTACAGGGCACAGATTCACAAACTCACACACACACAACAAAATCCCAATCCCAACATAGTTCTCAACTGGAGGAGCTTTGATTTGTGGCAAATGGAAGTTCTCAAAAGAAATAGGAAGTGACTAAAACCAGCATCCCAAGGAAAGATATTTGATAAACTCTGAGACCTCCACTCCCAAGCTCAATTTCAGTGGCTGCTGATGGCACTGCAGGTACCACGGTGGGATTAGGGCTCTTTGGACACTGGTATCTCTGTCCATGTTAGGAGTCCTCCCTTCATAGGCACACAGCAGTCTTCCCCATGCCTTTCCGAGTTGGCCCATTTATTACTTTCTGTTCATAGGCTGAGGAAAGCCCAGAGCCAGCCTGCAGCCAAAAGGCATACCCCTCCCTCATGGTCATAGGCTGCATGAACACAGAGCTAAGGATGGGCAGACAGCTGGATTCTGCTATTATTTAAGACACACATTAGGGAGGCTCCCTGAAACTACTGTCCTCTCTCCCTAAAGCTCTCCTTGTAAGGAAGTGAATCAGTGTTGCTCTAGAATGGCCAACTAGAATGAAATATGACTGGCTTCATTACACAGTTTTCAGAAAGAGAAGCTAATTTGATTTTGCCAACTCTGGTCACTAGGTTTCTTTTTTTTTCTTTGTGGCCACACTCACAAGACACGGACGTTCCCAGGCCAGAGATCGAACATACGCCACATCAATGACCAGAGCCTCACCAGTGACAGCGCCGGGTCCTTAACCTGCTAAGCCACAGAGGAATTTGTCCCCAGATCTTGACTACAATAGTTTGTTAGGGTCCACCTAGCCTAGGAGTCTTTCCAATAAGGAGAAGTTCTTTTAATCAAGACTTAAAAACTGAAATAATTGAGACTGATTATGCCTCAGGTTGGAAGGAGAAATGTGAAGGTTTTCTAAACCTTTAAACTAGCTCACATGGTGGAATGCTATTAGCAATGAAAAATCATATTTTAGAAGAATTATTTTTTGACCTATAATGTTGTTCATGCCATATTACTGAGTACAATATACAAGAGCAAGTACAGTATGGTCCACTTTTGACATAAAGTAAATTACTTACATTCTGTAGCTCAGACCTCCTCTTAGCACCTTCCAGATTTGTAGCTCTTTGGCTTCCCTCTGACTCTTCGCCTCCTCTCCCAGTCCAGGGAAACTTCATCTAATCTGGGAGGAAGGCCAGGAGAAACAACTTATCACTACTGAGCATTGTTCTTCCAGAACTTTCACTGATGGTGTAAAAAGCACAATTCTCAAACTATTAAAAGACATAATTCCCATACATACAGGTGGCAAAATCACGCCCAAATTTTAACTCATTAATGAAGGAGACAGTGGCAAGACAAGAGCTGGTTTGGATAAAATTTGAGAAATGGGGATTATAGAGTTAGTGGGGAAAGGAATACTGAATTAAGATTGCTAAATAGATACTAGGTAAGTTAATGCCCTGTAGACAAGTGCTGGAGTTAAATTCTCTACCAGCACCCTCTCCCCAACATATCATCACCCTTATCATTTTTCTAAAAGTTAATCACTTAATTTCCCAGACTTGAAAATGCTGGAGCCACAACCAAAGGACCATTCCATAGGTGAGTTAGATGACCCTTCATAGACTTTTTAGAAAGTTCATGCAGTCATTATTTTTGCCTCATTTTCAAGTTTTAGATAGTTTTTTTTTTCCTTGCAAAATGCAATAAACTTTATGTCCTGGGTTCTTTGGAGTTTAGAACTGTCAGAGCTAAGATATGATTTTTGTTCTTAGTTTTCCTGTCATAATGACACTTCCTTCCTAGACCTAGAAAAGAATGGTCTTAAACCAGTTGGGATAAACTCAAAGTCTCAGTACCAGCTTCTTTCAGAACTGGGGCTGTTAACAGATTGACAGGCACATTGAATCCCTCACTTGGTCCCAGAACAATGATACCCAGTTTTTCACCCTTTCAGAAGGAATAGGAAGAAAACTCTGGTTTATTTATACATAGGTCTTCCCCAATAAATGGGGATCATCCTACAGTAAAGTTTAGGATTGTCAAGCCCGACCTATGTATTCAGAGCTTCCAAAAAACTTTTAGTTCCCAACTCTCAATCATGAGCAGTCAGTCAAATAATACCAGACATTTGAGGAAACTTTAATTTGGAAGACAGAGATGCAAACAAGCAAAGAAAAAGTAACTTGGAGGAATAGTAAGAAGCATTTTTTTTAAAGAAGCCAATTATGAGTCATACATTGGAAAACTAAGAGAAGATATTGCATCCATGATATAAGAAAAGGATATTATATTGGGAGTTCCCTGGTGGCATAGTGATTAGGATTTGGCGCTTTCACCACTGTGGCCTGGGAATTGAGATCCCACATCAAGCCACTGCATGCTGTGGCAAAAAACAAAAACAAAGAAACCCCAACAAACTAGGACATTACATACCCTTCCCTCCCTCATACCTAAAGGAACATTCAGGAGGACAAATTACTCCTGGAATTTAAATGTGATATCAACATTTTCCTTAGAAAGTAAAGCAAAAATACAAAGAAATAGAAAAGTGGGATTCATTTATGAGGTCCAAAAGCCAAATAACAGAAATTCCAGAAAGAAAAAATGGAGAGAAGAAATCACCAATGAACTGATGGACGAAAAAATTTCCCAGAGTGAAGATTGGAGAGATAGGGGAATATAGGGAGTCCCAACTATGGAATAGAGTTTCATGAATAGAAACCATTGTGGGAATTGGTGCCATGGGATGAAAACCTGCAGTATAATTGAAAAATTGCTGCAAGCTCAGCACGGACAAGGATGAGAGTTAAAAACTCCAGGGAGATCAAGTTATAGAATGGCCTGCACAATTTTGTGAAATTTACCTCCAGGAGATTAACCGGTTCTCACAGTAAATATTAGTGAAAAATATGCTTGTGCTTCTGGCAAGGAGAGAGAAAAAGAACCATTTTGAAGTACCACAGAGCACTCTATTATTTTTAGCAAGGTCTTTCCTCAGGAGAAACTATTTAACCAAAGTCTAACCTACTGAAATTTTATCAGAGTCTAACAGGCCCGAGGGAAGGGAAATACCCAACTCCAGCCCACTCTAGCCATTCTTTCTCACCTAAGGGAGGAGAAAAAACATTTTTAAATTTTTACATAATTGAATAACTTTTTTTGGTCTTTTGTACTTTTTTAGGGCCACACCCATGGCATATGGATGTTCCCAGGGTAGGGGTCAAATGGGAGCTGTAGCTGCTGGGCTACACCACAGCCACAGCAATGTGGCATCCCAGCTGCATCTGTGACCTACACCACAGCTCACAGCAATGCCAGATCCTTAACCCACTGAGCAAGGCCAGGGATCGAACCCACAACACCACTGTTCCTAGTTGGATTCGTTTCTGCTGCACCACAATGGGAACTCCTTTTTTTTTTTTTTTTTTTTTAACTGTGTAACATTTTTAAAGTTCCCATAGGCTCACTAAAAGCCTGAAACCTAATCCTAGAACTATAGAATACTTCTCTTCCCCCCATACCTCATCATGACATTACTAAAATCCTGTTTACAGCAGTTGCTTTTTCTTTATACATCGTGTTCATCAGTAGAGAACAAATTACAAGAGATATTAAAAGGCAAAAAACACAATTTGAAGAGACAGAGCAGACATCAGAACCAGACATAGTAAATATGGTGGATTTATCAGACCAGGAATTCAAAACAACTACGATTAATATGCTAAGGCCTCCAATAGATGAATTAGTTATCATGCGAGAACAGATGGGCAATACAAGAAGGACATGCAAATCCTAAGAAAGAACCAAAAAGAAATGAGAGAGATCAAAAACACTATAACAGAAATGAAGAATGCTTTCGATGGGTTTATTAGTAGATCAGCAGATGGACAAGGCTGAAGAAAGAATCTTGGAGCTTGAGGATATCTCAATATAAGCCTTTCAAACTAAAAAGCATAGAGAATAATATTTTGTAGTTTGGGACAACTACAAAAAGTATAACATACACACAACAGAAATGCTAGATGGAGAATAAAGGAAGAAAGGAACAGAAGAAATATTTGAAACAATAAGGATTGAGAATTTCACCAGATTAATGTCAGACACCAAACTACAGGTTGAGGAAGTTCAGAAAACTCTAAACAGCATAAATGAAAACAACAACTGAGGTATATCATTTTTAAACTACAGAAAACCAAATACATGGAAAAAATCCTGAAAGAAGCTAGAAGGAAAAAAATACCTTACCTATTGATGGACAAAGATAAGAATTACATCTGACTTCTCAGAAAGCATGCAAACAAGAAAAGAGTGAAAATATTTAGAGTATTCAGAGGAAAATACCCTTCAATCTAGAATTCTGTACCCAGCAAAATTATCCTTCAAAAGTGAAGGAGAAATAAAGACCTCATCAGACAAACAAAACCAGAGAGAGTCTGTTTCCAATACATCTGCTTTGTAAGAAATTTTAAAAGACTTTCTTTAGGGAGAAGGAAAATGATATAAATCAGAAACTCCAATCTACATTTTTTTAAAAAGAAAGAGCACTGAAAAAGGAATAATGAAGGTAAAATAAAAACTTTTTTAAAATTCTTAATTGACATAGCAGAAAATTTTGTTCAAAATAATAATAGCAATGATGTATCCAATGATGTGTGTGTATGTGTGTATATATATATATATATATACACACACATATTTAAATGAAATGAATGACAGCAACACAAGGGATAAGAGGGAGGAATTAGAATTATTTTGTTATTGAAAGGTATTTACACTTCCCATGAGGTAGAATGTATGTTTGTTAAAAGTGGACTTGGATTAGTCGTAAATGTATACTATAAACACTAAAATCACCACTAAAAAAAAGTAAAAAGCAAAGAATTATAGCTGATATGCCTAGAAGAGAAAACAGAATCACATAAAATGCTCAACTAAAACTAAAAAAAGGTAGAAAAATAGTGGAAGATAAAAATAGGAACAAAGAACAAGGGTAACAAATAGAAAACAGTAACACATATGGTAGATTTTAATCCAACTGTATCAGTAATCACTGAACATCAAGGTCCAAATATACCAATTAAAAGACAAGGGACTGTCAGAGTGTATAAAGAACAAAATCCAAGTATTGTATATAATAAGAAACTCACTTTAAATGGAAAGACACGTGTAGATCAAAAGTAAATCGATGGATAAAAATATACAATGTTAATGTTTGCAATATGCAAAACTTCAAAAGAAAACAGGATTAGCTGTATTAATTTCAGACAAAGCAAACTTCGAGGCAAGGAAAGTTATCAGGAATAAAGAAGAGTACTACATAATGATAAAGGGGACAATTATCCAAGAAAACATAATGATTTTATTTTTTTTTAAAGATTTTTAGAAACATGAGCTATTTTATTAAGGTATTTAGTTACAAAATAATGCAAAGTTTTACTGTATATGATAATAAAACCATTATGATGACAACCACTACAAGAGAAGTTTCTTAAATCAATGCAAAGAATGTCTAGTTATGAGTACGATAAGAAATTAGGAGTTGTGCTGACATTCCTAAGCCTGATGGATATAAAGGAAAGTGAGTCAATGGAAAAATGTTTTATATAAACATAGAAAAGCACTATTTATCCTTTTATGGGCAGATTCTGTGAACTTTCTGCTGGGTCCCACCTCTGCTAACAGTGGGATCGTTGTGGGCTAGTTCTGAGTTAATGCCTGTGATGCACTTTAAATAGGACCTGGCCTGGCCCATGATTAATACTCAAATCAGTGGGCTGTCATTATTTTTTTTAATATCCATATTTTTCTTTATTTTTCTCAATGAATTTATTACATTTATAGTTGTACAATGATCATTATAACCATATTTTATAGCATTTCCATCCCACAGCCCCAGCGCATCCCCCCACCCCAAACTGTCTCCTTTGGAAACAATAAGTTTTTCAAAGTCTGTGAGTCAGTATCTGGTCTGCAAAGAAGTTCAATGTGTCCTTTTTATAGATTCCACATGTAAGTGATAGCATTTGATGTTGTTGTCTCATTGTCCGACTGACTTCACTTAGCATGATAATTTCTAAGTTCATCCATGTTGCTAGGAATGCCAGTATTTCATTCTTTTTAATGGCTGAGTAACATTCCACTTTGAATATGTACCACATTTTCTTGATCCACTCCTCTGTTGGATATTTCAGTTGTTTCCATGTCGTGGCTACTGAAAAGAGTGCTGCAATGAACATCGGAGTACATGTGTCTTTGCGAGTCGTGGTTTTTCTTTGGATAGATGCCCAGGAGTGGGATTGCTGGATCAAATGGTAGTTCTATTTTCAGTTTTCTGAGGAATATCCATACTGTTTTCCACAGTGATTGCACAAGTTTACATTCCCACCAACAGTGTAATAGGGTTCCTTTTTCTCTACACCCTCTCCAGCACTTACTGTTTGTAGACTTTTTGATGATGGCCATTCTGGCCAGTGTAAAATGGTACCTCATAGTGGTTTTGATTTGCATTTCTCTAATAATTAGTGAAGTTGAACATCTTTTCATTGTTTTTTCCAATATGTATGTCTTCTTTGAAGAATTGTCTGTTTAGATCTTCTGTCCATTTTTTAATGGGGTTGTTCGTTTTTTTGGTACTGAGCTGCAGAAGGTATTAATACATTTTGGACATTAATCCCTTGTCAGTTGATTCATTTGTAAAGATTTTCTCCCATTCTGTGGATTGTCTTTTCGTTTTGTTTAGGGTTTCTTTTGCTGTGCAGAAACTTTTAAGTTTAATTAAGTCCCATTTGTTTATTTTTGTTTTAATTGTCACTACTCTAAGAGGTGGATCTGAGAAGATGTTGCTGTCCTTTATGTTGGAGAGTGTTTGGCCTATGTGTTCCTCTAAGAGTTTTATAGTATCTGGTCTTATATCTAGGTCTTTAATCCATTTTGAGTTTATTTTTGTCTATGGTGTTAAGAAGTGATCTAATTTCATTCTTCTACATGTGGCTGTCCAGTTTTCCCAGCACCACTTATTGAACAGGCTGTCTATTCTCCATTGTATATTCTGCCTCCTTTGTCATAGATTAGTTGACTTTAGGTGTGTGGGTTTAATTCTGGGGTTTCTATCCTGTTCCACTGATCTACATTTCTGTCTTTGTGCCAGTACCATACCATTTTGATGACTGTAGCTTTGTAGTATATTCTGAAGTCAGGGAGCCTGATTCCTCCAGCTCCATTTTTCTTTTTCAGGATGTCTTTGGCTATTCTGGGTCTTTTGTGCTTCCAAACAAACTTTAAAATATTTTGTTCAAGTTCTGTGAAAAATGTCCTTGATAATTTGATAAGGATTGCATTGAATGTGTAGATTGTCTTGGGTACTACAGTCATTTTGATAATATTGACTCTTCCAAGATAGTCTTAAGATAGTCTTTTTCAACAAATGGTGTTGAAACAACTAGACATCCAAAAAAAAAATTCATAGACTATTAACTCAAAATGATCATAGACCTACATGTAAAACAAAACTATAAAACTCTTAGAAAATAAAATAGGAGAAACCGTATGGCTTTGAACATGGTGATGATTTTTTAGATACAACAACAAAGGCATGATTGATGAAAGAAATAACTCATAAGCTGGACTTCATTAAAATAGAAAAATTATGCTCTTAAAAAGATAATGCCAAAAGAATCAAAAGCCAAGCCACAGACTGTGAGCAAATATTTGTAAAAGACCTGCCTGGCAAAGTTCTGTTATTCAAAACATAGAACTCTTAAAACTCAATGCTAAGAAAGTGAACAACCCAATTGAAAAATGGGCCAAACACCTGAACAGACACCTCACCAATGAAGATATACCGATGGCAAGTAGCATATGGAAAAGATGCTCCACATAATGTATCAGCAGGGAAATACAAATTAAGACAATAATGAGATACCACCAAATACCTATTTAGAATAGACCCAATCCAGAACACTGACAACCAAATCCTGGCAACAAATGAGAGTTCCAGCACTCTTAGTCATTGCTGCTAGAGATGCAGAATGATAGTCAGTTTGTATGAGAGTTTGGCAGTTTATTAAGTATACTCTTACATATGATCCAGTCATCACACTCCTTGGTATTTATCCAAAGGAGGTGAAACTTACGTGCACAAAAATCTGCAAACAAATGTTTATAGTAGTTTAATTAATAATTGCCAAAACGTGGAAGCAATCAAGATGTCCTTCAATACATGAATGGGCAAGTAAACTGTAATATATCTAGAGAGGGTAATATTATTTAGCACTAAAATCAGCTCTCAAGCCATGAAAAGACATGGAGGAAACTTAAATGCACAGTAATAAGGGAAAGAAGTCAATCTGAAAAGACTACATACTCTGTGAGTCCAACTATATGACATTCTGGAAAAGGCAAAACCATGGAAAGAATAAAAGATCATTGGTTGCCAGAGGCTGGTAGAAGATGATGGAAAAGGATAAAAGAGCATTTTATTTATCTCTGTGCAGACCACAGAAGAGTTTTAGGGCAGTGAAAATATTCTGTACGCTATGATGTTAGACACATTTTTCCAAATGCATAGAATGTACATCACCAAGAGTGAACCCTAAGGTAAATTATGGACTTTGGGTGATTAAGGTAAGTCATTGTAGGTTTATCAATTTTAACAAGTGTTTTACTTTGGCAGGGGGTGTTGATAAGGAGAGAGGCTATGCATGTGTTGGGGGTTAGGAAGTATATGGGAAATCTCTACACCTTTCTTGCAACTTTTCTATGAATCTAAAACTACTGTAAAAAATAGCCAAATAAATTCAAACAATGAAAAGTAAAAGTCACCTGTAATTTCCTTTGACAAAAAATTGCTAGTATTCCTACACACACACAATTAGAGTGGAAATATGCTATGCATGTTTTTCTGCTACTTTTTGTTCTCTCTCTCTTTTTTTTTTTTAAACTGCCGCACCTGCAGCACATGGAAGTCCCCAGGCTAGGGGTCAAATTGGAGCTGAAGCTACAAGCTGCAGCCAGCAGCCTACACCACAGCCCACAGCATCACAAGAGCCGAGCCACATCTGTGACCTATGCTACAGCTTGTGGCAATACTGGATCCTTAACCCACTCAGCAAGGCCAGGGATTGAACCCAAATCCTCACAGAGACAACATCGGGTTCTTAACCTGCCGAGCCACAAAGAGAACTCCTGCTACTTGTTTTCCTATTCAACAATGTGTTGTAGCTACAAATAATATGTATCAACACCTTAATTTTTAATGGCTGCATATTATTCCATTGGAGGTTCTCAGGCTTGGGGTCGAATCACAGCTATAGCTGCTGGCCTAGGCCACAGCCATAGCAATGCCAGATCCAAGCTGGGTGCGACCTATACCACAGTTCCCCGCAACACCAGATCTTTAACCCACTGAGTGAGGCCAGGGATCGAACCCTCAACCTCACAGTTCCTAGTCGCATTCATTTCTGCTGCGCCACAACAGGAACGCCCATAACCTGTTTTAACTATCTGCTTACAAATACATTATATCCGTGTGTTTGTCTGTGTGTATATGTGTATACTTGCCTGATTATCACCATATTATAAATTTCTAGAAATGGAATTAACGAGTGAAAAGGAATGCCCATGAACCAGTTCGATACATAATGCCAAACTTCCCGCCAGAAAGGTTGTACCAATTTATGCATCCAGCACTGTTTGTTGATAAGAGAGCTCACTTTTCCAGGTATTACAAGTCTTTTTTTATCTTGGCCAATTTTTTAGGCAAAGAAATGATTTCTTATTACTTTTAACTGGAGTTGATTTCCAGAATTGTTGCACATATTTCCATTTGTATATTGGCCAATTGTGTTCCCTGCGGTAAAATCTGCTTGTCTATGTGCTCTGCCATTTTTTTCTATAGGGATGTTCGTCTTTTTTCACTGATTTATTAGACCTCTTTTGTGGATTGGGACCATTGACTCTTTGTCCCAAACAATGCACAATGATCTCATTTAAATACAGTTTTCATGAAGCTGGTCTATAACGTTTCCTTTTCCCCTAGATTTGTTCAATCCTGGCACAGTCTAGGCAAGCTCTGTAAAATCCCTGCTGCTTGTCAGCTTGGGTATATTTTCTTTCTGTGTACAGCACTGTGTTCTTTATGTTTGCTTACATCCTGAGATGCTCCTCTATGAGGAGAAGGAATTTGTGGACTTATACTTTTTAGTGAAAAGAGAACGTCTTCCAGTTTCATAACTATTTGGAAAAAAAACCCTATTCCCCTACCTGGGCTCAAAGCCTTACCTTCTAACCACACGGGTTAGTCTTTCTGACGTAGCCAGCCTCCACCCTGAGCCATCCTGTCAGTGTAAATGTAGTTACGGTCCAAAGGGCTCACTATGAATAACAAAGACCCTTCTATGCCTTGGGAAATCCCAGAGATTTAGAGATTCTCTTCCAGGGACTAGGGAGAAAGACCACCCACCTTTTTAAATTAAACAATAAAGGTGATGGTGATGATGATAAAACGTCTAGTATTCCCCACTCCCTCTTCCCACTTTGGAAACAAAACGCCCTAACTCAGTGAAACTCATGTCTCTTAAGAGAATGCTTAAGGGAATTCCTGTCATGGCTCGGTGGGTTTTGAACCCCTCTAATATCCAGGAGGATGTGGGTTTGATCCCTGATCCTGCTCAGTGGGTTAAGGATCCCCTGTTGCTGTGGCTGTGGTGTAGGCCAGCAGCTGCAGCTCTAATTTGACCCTTGGCCCGGGGAACTTCCATATATGTGGCTCTAAAAAGAAAAAGGAAAAAGAAACGAAAATGCTTAAGAAGCCAGTCTCACGGGGAAATCTGGGGTCTAAGTGGGGACCAGTGTTTCAGTTTCTGCTTTGGTACAGAAGAGATTCATGGCCTCGGCTTCAGGTAGGAGGCTTTCTGTTGGTTGATCCTCCCCAGCACACACTCAGAAATCTCATCAAACGGTTAACTTCCTTTCCTGCGAACACTTCTCTGGTTAACCAGCCCCTGGGCATTTTCCAGTGGAAAATGGAATTGCTGGCTTTCCCTGGCTCCTGTTTATAGTCCAGTGAATTGAAAGATGAATCAAGTAATTACCGTATTCCACACTGATCGAATACAGGTGGAGGTTGGAAAGCAGGAGAATGTCAAGTAGTTCATTTGGATCCATTGGGACCCGTGGAGGGAAAGAAAGCTGAAAAGGAGAAATACTCAGAGACCAAAACAGCAGAAGACACAGCATTTAAATAGGAGCCATCTTAATGAGACTGTGTCACCTCAGAGCCAACAGATGTCAGCGGATGGGATGCACCTGTCCCTTGAGGAGGTCACAAAGCAAAATCAAGCACTAGAGCTCAAAATGGAAACAGGGAAACCAAATCGCAGTCCCAGATACATGTTAGCAAATAACGTCTCGGCTCCCAAAACAACAGGTGTTGCTCAGAGGGGGTGCACCTGATATTTCCCCCCCTCCCCCACCTCTATGGCTTCTCAGAGAGGAGCACTCTTTGGGGAATCTTACAGCCTGCTTCTTTGGTCGGTCTTTGAGTGATGGATTTTCACCATCAACAATCACTGATCTGCATACATTAAGTCAGGTTGCTTTGGCTATAAGAGCAGCTGGAGTTAGAACAGTCCAGGTCTCTGGGGTCTGTTTTGCAAGAGGATCATTTTAACTCAGGTGATGAATTCACTAGGATTTTGGAGGATGGCAAGAAGGAATCTGTTGGAGTGTTTTTTTTTTTGTTTTTTGTTTTTTTTTCCTAGCTGTTGGTAAAGGCAGAGCTCTTGGAACAAAGAATTAGGAGATGGGTTGGCTGCTATTTCATGTTGACCCTGTGAATCCCCGGTATGCAGGGCAAATATTTGCTGAGCTTTTTCTTTTTCTTTTTTTTTTCTTTTTAGGGCCGCACCTGTGGCATAAGGAAGTTTCCAGGCTCAGGGTGGAATTGGAGTGACAGGTGCAGGCCTACACCACAGCCACAGCAATGCCAGATCCGAACCGCATCTGCAACCTACACTGCAGCTCATGGCAATGCCGCATCCTTAACCCACTGAGCGAGGCCAGGGATGGAACCTATGTCCTCACAGATCCTAGTTGAGTGCGTTACTACTGTGCCACAGTGGGAACTCCCTTGCTGAGCTTTTGCTAACTTAGGGCAGCTGGCGGAGGAGAGGTCCTACATAAGGCTGCTAAGCTGAGCCTTCAGACTTCCCCCACCTCCCCAGTGTGTTTGTGTTAATTGCTCAGGGAAGAGCATTTTAGAGGCCTCCATGAAAGAGGTGGCCTCACCCTCCACTCCCTTCTTGCAGAACTGCTGCTCCTGGGGCTGTGTGCAGACACGAGGGGAAAGGTTATTCAGAAATATTCCATTTCAGCCTCTAAAGGATGACATTCTAGGGACACGTTTATGCTTTTGGAGTGGTGGCTCATCAAGACAGAAGCCAAAAGGAACTTAAGGACAGAAGAAACTGAACCAAAATAATAAGCAGAGGCCAAAATCAGAGGGAAGGCTGGGGGCAGCCTCCCACCCAAGTTTCTAACTCCTTTTACTGCACCTGGGGGAGGGCCTTGCCTTTGTTAATGTCTTTGTCTTGGCAGCAAAGACCTTCTTTTCCCCACCAGGCCTCCATCTCTGCATTCCTCTCCCTGCAGAGATGTGGCACCTCTTGTGAACCCTGGGATTGCATTTTAGCCCCCTGAGAGGTTTTGAAATTATTGTTAGGGGAGGAACACTGTTCTTTGGCTTTTTAAGGAATGGTGCTGAGTCACAAAGATCAATGCTGTGAAGAAACAATAAAAAAATAAATAAATAAATGGAAGTGTAGGTGGGCCTTCAGGCTCTGCTGGTATGCCCTTGGGTTAGGGGTTGGGAGGGTGTAGCAGGTAGGGTGTAGGCTGGCAGAAGCACCTTTGGAAGCAAGAAAGGGATAGGATGGCAAGGACATTTTGCTATCTTTAAGAGTGCCCTGGGAGTCCCCACTGTGGCTCCTTGTCCCTCACTGTGTCCCTCACTCAGTGGGTTAAGGATCCAGTGTTGCCGTGAGCTGTGGTATAGGTCACAGATGTGGTTCAGATCTGTGGTTGCTCTGGTTGTGGTACAGGCCAACAGCTATAATTGTGATTTGACCCCTAGCCTGGGCACTTCCATATGCTGCAGGTGCAGCCCTAAAAAGCAAAAAAAAAAAAAAAAAAAAAAAAAAGGGTGGTCTGGGTGGAGAGCCTCAGGCCTCCAGGCCAGATCAGCTCCAGGAAAAGATGAGAAGGAAGCAGCCTGACTCCCATGGCTCCTTTTCTCCTTTCCACCCTTCCCACTTTCCCCATGCTTCTTTCTTCTTCCTTTCTCCAAAATTTATTCCTCTGGGTAACTGGGTGACCCATGGTGGTTGCTGGTTATCCCTCCCAGAAATACTTGGGGATGATCCTTTCATTAGGAAAAAAAAAAAAAAAAGTACTTCTCACCTTTACATTTTCAGTTTCATTGGGTGACAAGGACATATTGGAGGGCGGGCTGTGGGAAACTTGGTATTTAACCATTTGTTCATTTAACAAAGAATTATTGAGCACCTGTTATGTTCTGGATCCTGGCAGGGGCAAAAAGAAGGGTCCTTCATGTCTTTTTGTTCTTTCAAAATCAATGCCATGTCGGTTTTCTCCTAAATTACCCAAGGGTAGTATTCGCCGTGGTGAATATTGATTTTCTTTCAAAGTCAACATGGATGTTCTCAATTAGGAAAGCATTAAGGTATTAAGAAACATTTGACCTTTCCTGGGTCAAATTATACTACAAAGGTTCTAAGCTTAGCTGAGAATGGCTCCATATGAGTCATGTGCAGTTGACTCCAAGTTTGAATTTCTAGCTCTCGCTCTTGAGCTCCATACGTGTACCTCCACTTGCCTGTTAATCAGCTCTGTTCTTTTGTCCACAGGCCCCTCAAGTTGCACATGTCCAGAGTCAAACACACTGTCTTCCTGGGACACTCGCTCTCCTCTTCTTATGTCCTCTGTGTCATGGAACATCTTCTCCCCCTACTAGTTACCCGAGCTGGCAGCCTGGGCATCTTTCTTGAAGATCTTTCCCTGCCCAATCCTTCAAACCCAATATCCAAGTCCTGCCTCTCTTCCTACTTACAGAAGAACAAAGCTTTGTCATGTATTTAGACCAGAGCTGGCCAAAGGCACGCTTTAATATCAAGCACTTTGCTGGGAGAAAACTAGCCTTAGCAGTCAGGTGCTTTCTGTCTAATATAATACACTGAGTGGCAGATTAATTTGTACAATTACCAAGTTCATGGACAACTTTGGCAAGTAAATTCACTTTCCCTTAAGAAACACATTTATGACTTAAATAAATAATTTCTTCAAAGAATCCATTTTCTATCCCTAAACGATCACAAGGCTTTAACAATTATTCTGAGAGAATAAATAAAAGCTCTGTAAATAGTTGTGAATCTTGACAAAACCCTTTCTCTTTCTTACTGAAAATCTTAACCGCAGAGAGGAACTGGCATCAGGATTCAAGATGCAGAATATATACTTTTAATCCTATTTGAGACCTTTGTTCCAGGTGGCTTTTTAAAAATTATACTCCTGTTGTCACTCAAATGTAAATGTGGAGTATTCTATGTCCTTTTCTTCCTTTTTTGGGGGGGTGGTGGTAGAAGGGCCGTAAATAACACAGTGCTTAATATTTTAAAGCCCTTATGTCAACAGTATGATTTCTTCTTCTTGTAGCCTGTTTGGGCTGCTATAACTGAATACCACAGACTTGGTGGTTTAAACAACAAATACTTGTTCTTACTGTTCTGAGAAGCCCAAGATCAAGGACGGCAGATTCAGAGTCTGATGAGGGCCCACTTCCTGGTTCATAGATGGCCACCTCTCCCCTGTTTCCTCACAAGGCAGAAGGGGGAGGAAGCTCTCTGGGGTCTCTTATAAGGGCACTAATCCCATGTGTGAGGGATTCACCCTCATAACCTAATCACTGCACAAGGCCCCCACCCCCAAACACCATCATATTGAGGATTAGATTTCAACATATGAATATTGGGGAGACACAAACTTCAGTCTATAGCACTTCTCTTTACAGAGCTTCTCATAAAACATCATACTTAATCGATATTTGAAACATCATTTTTCATTCTCTATTCCTAAACGTCTCCTGTCTCTCTCTCATCATCTCTGCTGTCATTGCCCAAGTTTAGGCCCCATCATAATCCTCCTGGAGGTTCATATCAACAGTGATAAGTCATATTAGGAATATTACCTTTGATATGATGTAATGAGAACAGCCCTTTATTCTGTGATCTTCTTCTCAAAACCTATAACCCAATCTAACCACGAGAAAACCATCAGACAAATTTCAACAGAAGGGTACCCTATAATCTACCTAACTGGGCTCCTCAAAACTTTCAAGGTCGTCAGAAGCAAGGAAAGCCTGAAGAAATTGTCACAGCTAAGAGGAGGCTAAGGAGACATGACAATACATAATGTGGTATCCTGGAACCCAAAAGGAGGATTAGGTTAAACTAAGGAGATCTCAACTAACTACGGATTTTCACTAATAATAATATGACAAATAACTATAATATTGATTGTAGCAAATGTACCATATTATTTTAAATTGTTAACAGTAGGTAAAATGGGGGTGGGGTTGGGTAATATGAGAATTCACTGTATTAACTGTTCAATCTTTCTGTAGACACAAAACTACTCTAAAAAGTCGTCTGTTAATTAAAAAGAATGATTTGCCTGGAGGAATGACCAACAATCCCTAACGAGTACCCTCTTTCCAGCCTTGATACTTTCCTACCCATTCCCTAGTGTGCAGACATGCTCTTGCAATTCTTCTGTTTAAAATTATTTATGGGCTTCCCTTTGCTCCTTGATTAAACAGAAATTCTTTAGGGTGTCATAATAGGCCCTGTATAGAAAATAGGTGAATCTGTAATATTGCGATTTATGATGAGAAATATACATTTGGTCTTTGTCCCTGTTTCTGGCACAGAGTTCCTAAATCCTCTAGGAATTTCCTAAGTTATAAAAGGAATAAAGATGTCTTGATATTCATAATATACTCCTTTTAACCATACTTGGGTTTATGGTAACAAGGTGACTCTTGGAAAGCAGGAAGGATGGGAGCTGGTTGCCAGGGAAACCAACCCTATGATTAGAGGGTTGGAACTTTCAGTCCCATCCCTGACCTTGAGGGGAGAGGCGATAGGCTGGAGGCTGAATCAAGTGGCAGTGGCCAATGATACGATCAACCATGCCTGGCTATTGAAGTCTCCATAAAAACTCAAAAGAACCAGTTCTGACAGCTTCTGGTTGGTGAACAGGTAGGGGTTTGAGAGATTGGCACACTCAGAGAGGGCGTGGAAGCTCTGTGCTCCTTCTCACATACTTTGCTCTTTGCATGTCAGCCATCTGGCTGTTCCTGAGTCATGTTCTCTTAGAACAAACTGGTAAACTGAAGTAAGAGGTTTTTATGATTTCTGTGATCTGCTCTAGCAAATTAAGCCTGAGGCAAGGGTCATGGGAACCTGTGATCTATAGCAGCCCAGATGACAACCTGGACTTGACATTGATGTTTGAAGAGGGTGGGGTGGGGAAGTCTCACAGGATTGAGCCCCTAACCTGTGAGGGTCAAAGCTATCTTTATAGAAAGAGTATCAGAACTGAATTGAATTCATTGCTTGGCAATGTGAGAAAACACACACACACACACAGGAGTTCCTGTTGTGGCACAGTGGAAACGATTCTGACTAGGAACCATAAGGTTAAGGGTTCAATCCCTGGCCTTGCTTAGTGGGTTAAGGATCTGTCATTGCCGGGAGCTGTGGTGTAGGTCACAGATGCGGCTGGGATCCCGAGTTGCTGTGGTTATGGTGTAGGCCGGCAGCTGTAGCTCCAATTAGACCCCTAGCCTGGGAACCTCCATCTGCTGCAGGTGCAGCCCTAAAAAGATGGGAGACAAAACAAACAAACAAACCAAAAAACAAAACAAAACAAAAAAAAAACCAAACCAAACAAACTACCCCCACCACACACACACACACACACACACACAGAACTCCTCCCTGAAATACTCCTTTCATTCAGTCAGGATTCAAAAAGAATAAAATAAAGCACTCTAGGCATTTTAAGCAGAAGAGAAATAGTATGGAAACTAGGCATTGATTAAAGTGTTGGAAGATCTTGGAGGTGTTGCTGGATCTCCATTAATGCCATCACAACCATCCTGCCAGGAAATATGGTACTTTTGCCAAAATTAGGAAGGCAGGAAATCAGAACACACTACTACAACACACTACTATGGCTATAATCCAGGTGCTAAGAAGCTGCTACCACCACCAAGACAGCTGACCAACCATAAAGCTACCAACTAGACACTGGAACATGGCTGCAGAAAAGCTCCAACTTCAACAGAAATCAGCTGAAAGCATCAAGACTATATGGCCTCTGTCTCAGTCCCAAACCTCCTAAATCTTGAGTAGTACGTGTAATTGCTGGAACCTAATTTGCATCCAGGCCTCTGCTTGCAAGGCAATCTTGGAAAAGTAGTATTTAGCTGTTCAGGGAAAAATAGAACAGAAGGTAGGCACGAACCCTGAGTGCCCATCAACCATCCCCCACACACCTTTCTCCTGTCTTCTCTTCCGACACAATTTTCTGGTTTTCACGTTAACCCAGTGGCACCTCATCTTCTACCTGTTCCTTCCATGTTGCTGTCACTCAGAATTCAAATCTATATTCTCACTCTATATTCTCCTTCTGGGCAATTTCATGAACTCAGTATGTAAGGATTCCAAAATCATCATCCCCAGCCAGGTTTCTTTCACACATCTACAGCTGCCTACTGGATGTCTGCCTAGATGTGTCATAGGTACTACAAGCTGAATATATCCAAAATTACACTGATCAGGTCCCCTCCTCAGACCTGCTCTGTCTCCCGACACCCCTCTCTCGGTAAACAGTGAGATAAACTGTCTCATTTCCCAAGCAAGACACCTAGGAGTCATCCTTGACTCCTCTTCTTTACCTTCCATGTCTAATTAATCCCCAAGTTAGAGAACTGTACATATTAATTATCTCTGGCATCAACTCATTTCTGCTATCATCTTCAACCTGAACTCCTGCAAGGACATCTGAACTGTTTCATTGTCTCCAGCCTTGCCTTCCTTCAACCTGTCCTGCACACTGTATTCAGCAAGCTTTGTCAAAATCATACATCAGATCTCCTAAAACCCCTGTAGCTCTCCATACCCGCAGGATGGAGTCCAGAGTCATTAATATGGCTTTCATGGTCCCAGGCTAATATTTGACTTATGTTTACTGCATAGCTTAGTTATCTAGGCTGTTTAAATATGGAAATACTCCCATACTTTGGAACTACCTCCCCTACCTCTTCACCATCAATCCACAGAGGATTTAATGCTGAATCTGGTTCTGATTGGTTGATGCTTATGCTAGCGAGTACCCCTCAAAGTACTGAATAATGGGTGCTGCCATTGGCTTCCGCCACGAGAGGGTTGACACATGTCTGAGTCTCGGTGCTCCCCTGCCCTCGATTCCCAAGTAGGTGTTGCTTACAGATCATTCTGTAAGCACACCAATCCACTAGGCTCCCCAAGCTCCAAGTCTTACCTCGGTGAAGTCCCCTAAGTAGAGTGTTCCCGACAACATTCTATGGTCAGGTGATGATGCTGGCTCTGGTGGACATGCTAGAACTCAAGGACCCTCTGAGACTGGTCAACTACCAGGGGCAAGTATTCCCTCAGAGTCACCCTCGTCTGGCCACATGGGGGAACTTTAGCCTCTGTTGGACTTGAGTTTTCAGAGGCTGGGATGAGAAGCGGGAGAGCAGACGGGTAGATGGTGAAAGGTCCTAGTCAGGTCCAGGCAGGGTTTCCTCAGGAATAATGGACACTTCTGAGAAAGATGGGTATCCATAGGGATGGTTTGGAGACTGGTGTGAAAGTCATTTCTATTGAATTCCTCCTTTATTTATTAGAAGGGCTTGGTTAAAACCCACTTGATACCCACCTATCTTGGGCATCTACAATATTAATGTTATTATTAAATGTGGGAACTAATGAGGGTAGAGTGCCAACTCTGTTCTACTCCAAGTGTATATTAATTCGGTTGAGGAATGTGGATGTCATAATCCGCATGTTCTGGGTGAGATCACTGAAGTACAGAAAGGTTAACAGAAAGGTTATCTAAAACCAAAGGGTTCTCAGCCAGGACTCTCAACTCATGGTTCCGTACTTATCTGCCAACTAGAGCTTTTCATCTAGTCTGAAGGATTAGGTCAGACCAAAGAATGTCATTCCAGTAGCCAATTTTCATAATCTGGTCAATATGGAGACATGGAATAAATGAAAATCTAAAGTAGTAATGTATGAGCTAAGACATTTTGTTAACATAATTGCTCTTCTGAAAATGCTGAGAGAAAATGAAGCATTTTAAAAAATTTTATAGTTAAGTGAATTCTCCTTTTCCTGAGGCTATGGGTTACTTAATGTCCTGCATTTTAAAAGGAAAACCTTGGGAAAAGTTTTATCCCAACTCAGGGGCAACATTTATCTAGTAGCAGGTACATCCAACACAAAAATTTCATCTTTAAACAAGTTGTACTGTGAGTTAAATCTCTTAGTAAGCAAGAGATGGAATCAGATCTCTAATTTATTGTATTTAGAGAATAAAATGGGCTACAATTAAAAAATTAGAGTTTATTTCATTATTGACTAATTTATACTCATTTCTCAGTTGTTAAATACTTTGATTTCAATCCTTTTTTTTTTTTTTGTCTTTTCTTCTAGGGCCATACTCGTGGTTCCCAGCCTAGGGGTTGAATTGGAGCTGTAGCCATGGGCCTATGTCAGAGCCACAGCAATGCTACATCCAAGCTGCGTCTGTGACCTACACCACGGCTCGCGGCAACATCAGATCCTTAACCCACTGAGCAAGGCCAGGGATTGAACCCACAATCTCATGGATCCTAGGTGGATTCATTAACCGCTGAGCCACTCCATTTTCATCTCATTCCTGCACAGCTTGTACAGTCTGGCCCTTGCCTATCTCTCAAACTCTTCCTTTTACACTGTGCTCCAGCAATTCTGGAATTTTCAGCTCCTTGGAGTCCTCCCCTCTTCTTGGAACTTTCTTCTCTGGACAACCTCAATTCTGGGCAACAGCTTAATAATCACTTCCTCTGGGAGATCTTCTCTGCCCTCTGGAATAGAAAAAGTCCCCTGACTATACATTAGCAGAACCCTTTAGGACTTTTCCACCAAAACCTCATCAGCTGTTATTGCGATCACTTATCCTGGTCTGTCCTTCTTGCCAGTGAGGCTATAAGCCCATCAAGGGCAGGTCAGCCTCAGTCCTACTGCATCTCCAGGGTCTACCAGATGGCCCTAAATATAATAGCTGCTCAACAGCCACTTGTTGAATGAATGAATATCTGTATGTTGTCCTTCAAAGCAAATTGCATTTGCCTGGATGTAAAGAGATAATATAGATGTTTATTTTTAAACTGACTGAAATTTTGCAGAAAGTTAAATTCACATTCTTTTCTAAGGGGGTTAAAATTGGGATCAGGAGTTCCCATTGTGGCTCAGTGGTTAACGAACCTGACAGTATCCATGAGGACGCAGGTTCGATCCCTGGCCTTGCTCAGTGGATTAAGGATCTGGCATTGCCATGAGCTCTGGTGTAGGTCACAGACATGGCTTGGAACTGGCAATGCTGTGGCTGTGGCGTAGGCTGTCAGCTTCAGCTCTGGTTCTACCCCTAGCCTGGGAACCTCCATATGCTGTGGGTGTGGCCCTAAGAGACAAAAAATAAAAAATAGAAATAAAATAAAATTGGGATCAGAACCCAAAAAGTTTCTGACTGCCAGGAGTCTTTCTCTAGGGCTGGCTGTTTAATTGACTGAGCAAGAATTTTCATTATTCTTAAATTTTCCTGTTGTCCAGGTTACCTGCTCTGCTCTCTCTACCCACAGCTCATCACCTTCAGAACCTCCACATTTGAGCCCGGGGAAGGCCCCTCCTGTTGGTTGGAGTTGGACGGCATTGTGACCTTTGCTTGTTGGGTTTTTTTTTTAAGACATGCAAATATTATATTTGGTTGGGTCTGTGGTTAAACACGTCTTGAATGTTTCAGACCTCAACTTCTTGGTGATCTCATAAAGTTTCCACAGACTGTGTGTCATTCACAACCTAAGTATCTGGAAGGAAACCCAACTTTAAAATGTAGTTCCCAGTGATTTCAGCCTGAAAGGTGATCTGTCTGTTTTTCTGACATCTCCAAGTCACTGGAATGTGCATTGGCAATATTTCTAGACCAGATTTCTGGGGAACTGCCTCACTTGTCTAAGAGACACAGTTAAGTTAAAGACACTAAAACAAGGCTCTTGGCTTCCCCATTGCAACTACACAGATGGCTGCTTTGGAGACTAGCATATATATTAGCCGAGACAAACAGGCACATGTCCTGAAAGGAGAGAATTGTCCAACTGACCTTAGAAGCATGGCTTCTGAGAAGGCCATTAAGAATATCGTAATTGCTTTACATGGTCAGACCACTGGTTGATATAGCTCAGCATTCATTCATTTGATGTACACGTCCTGCGTAGGGGCTACGGGCCAGGCTCTGTGCTAAGCCCACATGAAATCAGACACAGTTTCTGTCCAGTTGGGCAGACACGTACAGTGCCCTGTGCAGCTGTTCAACTGGTGGAAGAGTGACCACCCTTGCCCTGGAGGAGTTGGGGAGTTTCCTAGAAGAGGCTCCATAGGAACTGGGTCTGGAAGATCAGTGATCATTCACCTGTCTTAGATGAGAGAGGCAAGGGAACATCAAGGAAGTAAGTGTAACAAAGGGATGGCATTGAAAAGGAGCGCTCTGGAGTTCCCATCGTGGCTCAGTGGTTAATGAATCTGACTAGGATCCATGAGGATGCAGGTTTGATCCCTGGCCTTGCTCAGTGGGTTAAGGATCTGGCGTTGCCGTGAGCTGTGGTGTAGGTCACAGATGCGGCTCGGATCCCATGTGGCTGTGGCGTAGGCCGGCTTGGTAGCTTCAATTCGACCTCTAGCCTGGGAACCTCCATATGCCACAGGTGTGGCCTTAGAAAAAGACAAAAAAAAAAAAAAAAAAAAAAAAAAGAAGAAAAAGAAAAAGAGTGCTCTGTGTTCTTTGAACTTGCGAGCCCAGAACACAGGTGCCTCGAGAGGGGCAGCAGGAACATTTCTGTGGGACATGGTGGCTTGGTCTTCCTAGGCTGATCTTCACCACCTATTGCATCTACCCAGGCATTCCTCTGGCCTTTTTTGGACCCACTTTTAATTTTCATTTTCAACACCTTATAGGCGTAACAAGTTCCATTTAGAGGCCCCAGGCTGTGTAAAGATGTACTTCCTTTCAGTTGTCCTAAAATACTTCCCTAAATGATCCCCACCTGGGTCATGTCCCCCCTCTTTTTTATAATTACAGCATTTTGGTCCTCCTACCTAATCCCCAGGAGTCACAGAGATCAAGAATGGATTTGAAAGGCACTGTTGAAATCCTGACTGGGGGAACTATGACCACTTAGAAGCCAAGAGCCACCCCGCTTCGCCTTTCACCTCACACCCACAGGTTGCATGTTGCTTTTTTGTAACGCTTGCCCCCTTTGATAACCTCCCTGGATGTTAATGTTCTTTTATTTGTGTTTCAAATAAAACCAGAAAACCAATTTATTCATGGCAACGAGAACTAGATCTTCTAAGGGACTCAGGGTAGCCAGCGCAGGAGGCTCTCCCCTTGCTGCTGGTTAGAAGGATGCAGATGCTGAATAGCACCAGGTGTTGAGCGCCCGTGGCATCTGTCTCCACAATAAGGACTCCCCAGGCACCTGGGCTAGACAGGCCAAGCCTGAGGCCTGGGAGGCCCCCCCCCCCTCAAGGACAGACTCTGGAGAGTCACCTGCTTCTGATACCATAAGGATAAAACGTTCCCGGAACGGCAAAGTCCTTCTAAGTGAAATGAAAGTGGCTTTGTGAACAGTGGTCCTCATTCCCTAGGATACTTTGGGATGCTCCTGAAACAGGATGCTATCAGCCAGAGCCATTCTGGACCATTTAAAGGAAAGGATGGAACCCATCTCAAACAATCCCTGGAGTAAAGTGTTGGCTCCTCGTGTGCGAGTTTTCTTCCTCCTTCTCAGAGACCTGAATGTGCATGGCTCTGCCCTGGGTCTTTTCCCTTTGGTTTCTCCTTGCTTCTTGGCATGGAAGGCAGTAGGATGGAGGGGCTGGAATAAAGAGCATGGATCCAAGTCTGAACCCAAGTGAAGGAGGTGTAGGGGGGAGGAGGCAGGGGAGGAAGCGTCTTGGGCCACCAGCAATCTAAGGAAGTTTGACAAGGCTATGGGGGCTTCCTGGAACCTAACTGCCATCAAAAGGGTCTGGCCTCCAAGGAACAGACTGCCTAATGCCCCTGCCATGCTCAGTCACAGACCAGAAGAGCCTTTGGGAAGCCTGGCCCCCGCACATGGTGATGGGTCTCGAAGAGCAGCAACTGGGCTTCAACCAACTAAGGTCCCTGAACTCAGAGGTCTACGAGGTCCATGCCCGGGGTAGCCTCACCAGGAATCCACCTCATGTCATCGCCACCCGCCAGCTTCTCTCACGCTTCAGGTCTTAGACTAAATATCACTTCCTCAGAGAAGCTACCCCGAACTTGTGGATCAATGAGGTTTCCCTGCTCTCTGCTCCCCCAACACATCACTTTACCCCAAGTTCCTGTTCAATTATCTGATGCCCCAGATACACTCTGAACTCAGAATGGCTAGAACTGTGTCTGTACTGTTCCCCCACTGAATCCACACTACTTGGCAGCACCTGGCCCCTGGAAGACAGTGTTTGTTGCATGACTAAATGACTAGTCTCTGATGCAGGTGCCATAGCTCAAACTGTGTGACAGTCTCAGTTTTGGGGAAGGTGCTTCTTCTGAAATGGATCTTTCTAAATATAAGCATCACTTTTATGGGGTATTTTCAATTTTCAGGCTGAGGTTTCAGAACCATTTAAGAAACCCCTTGAGGGAAACATTCCGAGTTAGAACGATATTCCTGAGTCATGGTGGCTATTTCCCAATTCCACCTTGGCATAGAGTCTGGAGCCAGAGAGATGGAGATGACAAGATTTAGTAGAAACCTAGCTCCTGCTTTGATCACCAACAGATCTTAAATTTCTTCTCTGTAAACCTGTGTTCCTACTTGTTTTCCTCCTTGGGTTATTAAGAGCCTCAAAGACCATAAGAAATATGAGAATGTATTGGCTGGTTCTGATGCCAGCCCAAGCCCGGCTTATGTGTTACTGCTATTGCTTATGGACTACAGGTCAGGGCGAGGGCAATGCGGGTGCGAGTGAGTGAAGGGAAGGGATGATATAGATCAGGACATCAAGACTCCCCAAAATATTTGGGGGAGTGGTTGTGCCTTGGAAAGCACCATAGGGCTTCAGAGAAGACGGAGCTGCCTAAAAAGGACCCCAGACCTGTCTGGGAAGTAAGGAGGGATTCAGAAGCCATGGAGATCCCCTCACTCCCAGAATTGTGCACTAGGAGTGAAAATGGGATCCTGAGGTTGCCAGACTCTAAAGTGGTCTCTTAGTTCCAACGAATACTCTTCACTGGGAAAAATGTGGGCAGTTCTGTGGTATGAAGCAGCACTTCCTGACAAAGAAGTCTGTCGATCCATTTAAGATGTTCCGAAGAGTGTCCCTCAAGATGTCTCAAATGCCTCCGCCAAGTTGGCCAAGGCTCTAGGAAACATTACATGCTGCTGAGAACCATGTGGGGTTGGCAGAGGCTGCTCTTCTGCTTTGCGCACAGACCAGTTCAACCTCGGCCCCCCGGGAACGACCTGCTGGGGCCCCTCCCTGCTTCCAGAGTGCCCACTGTAAACACCTCGGGTCGGGAGCCCCTTCTCAGTGCCTGAGGTTGCAGTGCATGCTTGGAATGCATCTTAGCATCAGAAAATCCAGAGATCTGGTCCAAGCCTTGATTTCACCGAATCAGCTCTGTGACCTTGGGCTATTTCCTTCATAATGACCTTTTCATCTATGAAATGGAGCAACAGCAGCAGCCTTCCTGCTGTTTTGTATAAGGATTCCAGATAACATATGCCAAATATCTGATACACAGTAAATACGCAATACATGAGCAGAATCATTATTGAACTTAGTTGGGAGTGGAAAACAGACCCGGAATTGGACCCTAGTTTTGCCACTTATTAGCTGTGTGACCTTGGGCACCTTACTTAGCGTCTCTGAGTCTCGTTATTTTCCTTAATTGTAAATTGGGAAAATAGTACTTAACCTTCAGCAGTGTCACAAGGATTAATTTAAAAAAAGTGCATACTTAGGTGCCTGGCACATGGTACTCAATAAAAGGTATTTGTTTGGATTATCTGTAGATTAAAGAAGGAATGGAAATTCTTCATTGAGTTTGAACTAAATGAAGTACAAACTAAATGAAGTATGCATAGTATGTATAAGGACAGCACGCCAATTTGAATTGTTCTGCTAGAAACAAATTGTTTTCTAAAGCAGGCTGCCTGATACAAAAATAATAAGAAATTTAAAAATAAGAATAATAAAACAAGCTGCCTTTTTTCCCCAGGTTAGACCAGTTCTGAACCTGTGGGCAGCAGAGGCAGAAGCTGGGGACTGGCCCAGGGCCTGGAAGGGTCAGGCCTTGGCTCCCCGCTTTGGGGCCCTCCTGCATTCGCGAATCTTCCAGGGGACATTTTCGCCTCCAGCCCAAGGTCCCCTGAGGAGAGCTGGAGCAAGAGGTCACCGTTATTTACGCTGCCACAGAATTTTCAGACCATGAGACTCCTGTCTCTCCCCAGGCTGGGCTGGCCCATCCCCAGGAAGGAAGGAAGCCAGGAGGTGGAGGAGGTTACAAAACCATTTCATATCCATCCTGTTTTTAATTGATTTCACAGTAGGGGAAGAAAAATCGGAATCCTTCCTACATGACCTTTCAATGCGGGAGTCCTCCTCTGCTCAGGAAAACGCATCTGGGAAGTGCTGGAGGTAGTCTTTGCGCACGCGGTTTTTCTGCCCGCAGCGACAAGCGCGGGCAGTGCCAATCCTGCTCCTGCCAGCGCCTGCCCCGAGGGCTGCTCCTGTGGCCCCCAGTGCGCCACCCCCTTCCCACACCTGGGTGTGGGAAGACGGGTGCAAAGACGCGTGGCCGGGCCTCTGCCCTGAGCTCCAGCAGGACTCAATGTGCCTGCTGGGATCTCCCAGCCCCTTAGATCCAGGCACCCCACCCCACTTGTGGAGGCCCCAAGTCCACCTGAGATTGTTCATGGCTTCCTGGGAGGGGACAGAGGTGGCTAACATTCTACAGTTGCCTTTGGCTTTGCTAATTTTCTGCATCTTGTGCCTCCACCACCAGCAGCAAATTGTGTATGATGTGTTTTTCGTCAGGATTCATTGGTTGTCAAGAGTGGCCACGGGAGTTACAGAGAAATTAGTGAACACATGCAGGTTTGAGACTCCTTTTCTTTTTTCTTTTTTGTCTTTTTTAGAGCCACACCCACAGCATATGGAGGGTCCCAGGCTAGGAGTCTAATTGGAGCTGTAGCCACTGGCCTACGCCACAGCCACAGCAACATCAGATCCGAGCTGTGTCTGCGACCTACACCACAGCTCACGGCAACGCCAGATCCTTAACCCACTGAGCGAGGCCAGGGATCAAACCCGCAACCTCATGGTTCCTAGCTGGATCCGTTTCCACTGTGCCACGAAGGCAACTCCGAGACTCCTTTTCTTAGAAGGCAACTCAACCACCCAACCACGGGTGTGGAGGGGATGGGGCGCATCTGCATTTATTAATTATTTTTAAATATAAACTCTGCCTCTAGGGAGGGAAACCAGGTAACTGAGGAACAAGGCAGGTGGGGACTTGGCACATCTTTTTAACTTTTGAATTTTGCACCATTGATATGTATGACTACTATACGCCTATATGTGCACACATATATATCATGTGTATATATATACACACACACAGACATTCATATGTATGTACACCTTCTGCCTTCTAAATGCCCCAGCCCCTGTCCCTCTAAAGAGCCAGTCCTTCAGGGCTGATTTCTCCCAACAAATTACGTCCTTAGCAATTTCATCCACCCTCTCTGAGCCTGCACGAATTTCCAGTCAGTCTTGCTCAGGTTGGACCCAGGCACAAACCATCTCATGGTGTAGCAGGGTGTAGCATAGTATCTATTTCCCCAGAGCTACCCTTGTCTCCAGTCAATTCTTTAAGGCCTACTAGTGGAGAAGTAAGAATGTAGACACCAGTGATCAAGTTTGCAGTCTTGTCTGGGGGTAGTTTGTGGTGCCCCTGAACCATTGACAATAGTCACGTCAAACATCACTGATCACCATAACAAATGCAGAAATGAAAAAGTTTGAAATATTACGAGAATTACCAAGATGTGATACAGACACAAATGTTGGAAAATGGCACTGACAGACTTGCTCAACACATGGTTGCCACAAACATTCACTCTGTAAAAAAGGGAAAAACAAAACAAAACCCACAAACCTGTGCTATCTACAGAGCATAATAAAATAAAACAAGCTATGCGTATATAGACTATGTTTCCCCTATACGTACATACCATGTGTAAAAAACTATGATAAAGTTTAATTAATAAATTAGGCACAGTAAAAAAATTTCTTTCCTTTTTTTTTTTTTTTTTTTGTCTTTTTAGGGCCACATCCATGGCATATGGTGGTTCCCAGGCTAGGGGTCTAATCAGAGCTGTTGCTGCCGGCCTACGCCACAGACACAGCAACGCCAGATCTGAGCCATGTCTGCGACCCACACCACAGCTCACGGCAACACGGGATCCTTGACCCACTGAGCAAGGCCAGGGATTGAACCCACATCCTCATGGTTCCTAGCCAGATTCGTTCCCTCTGCGCCACGACGGGAGCTCCAAGAAAATTTCTGAATTGTCACTCTTGTTCTCCGAAGACATTATTAAGTAAAATAAGGGTGGCTTGAACACAAGCACAGCGCTATCGCGACAGTCAGTCTAATAACCCAGCTGGCCACTAAGTGACTAACCACAATCTGTTGGACAAAAGGAATGAGTCACTCCCCAAGCGAGATGGAGTGGGAGGGTGCACAATTTCATCATGCTACTCAGAATGGCCCACAATTTAAAACTTGGGAATTATTTCTGGAATTTTCTTTTCTTTCTGTCTGGCTGTCTTTTTAGGGCCACACCTGAGGCACAGGGAAGTTCCCAGGCCAGGGGTTGAATCAGAGCTGCAGGTGCTGGCCTACACCACAGCCACAGCAACGCTGGATCTGAGCCAGTCTGCCACCTGCACCACAGCTCATGGGAATGCAGGATCCTTAACCCACTGAGTGGGGCCAGGGATTGAACCCGCATCCTCATGGATACTAGTGGGCTTTGTCACCACTGAGCCACTACAGGAACTCTCTGCAATTTTCCGTCTCATATTTTTGGATCAATTGACCAGGGGGAATTGAAACCCAGGGTAAGTGGGGACCACTGTTCTTCTCACTTTTGAAAATGGAACCCAAACAGAAGAAGGCCTCCCTCCTACAGCTGGCCCCACCTCCCCAGTAGTTCTGGGCAGCGTGGGACGGTCCCGTCCCCCAGAGTCCTAGAGGCTCTTCGTGGGCTTCTTCCCCTCCCCCGTGCAGTGTGAATAGTGCTGCCCTCCGCCCCCCTGTGCTGTGGTCTCAGGGTTCAGCCAATCCCAGGAAGCTCCAACCCCAAAGACCCAGGTCTGTGAGGGGGCCATGGTCCCTCCCCAGCTGCCACAGCTCCACAAAATTCCAGTACAGAAGGCAATGGCTTCATCCTTTCTGCCTCAGCACCCACCCCGCCCCCTCGCCTCGGAAAAGCATCTCCCAGGGCGCTGCACTCCGCTCCGCAGCTAAATGCCGGAACCAGCCAGACTCCTCCTCCGCCATCACCTCCCACAGCCTCTCCATCTCCAAATCCTAAAACCCGGACGTCTGCTTTGGGAGCCCAGAATAAAGTCTCATCGCTTGTCATGTTCAAACCGCCTCTGCCTGGGCTGAGCAGAGCGGCTAGTCGGCCACGCGGGGTCTCCCTCCACTGCTGGGAATCCCTGAAAGGCACAGCCCAGGGAGCGCTGGTCATCCCATCTGCCTCTTGGGGTTCCCCGCCGCCGCCTGAGCCCCCAGTTCACCTCCCGAGCTCCTGTAACTCATTTCTCCAGGATGAGCTTCTTTAACTGTATAGACTCACTCTTTGCAAGTGAGCAAGTGACACTGCCCCCATGCCATCCTTGATCCCACCCAATGTAACTTTCCGGTCTAGGACAGACAGTGGTTCTTCCTGAATGGCTGGGGGCTAAGAGAAGTGGATCATTTGCATTCCTCTTGGGACTCAAGGCTGGAAAAGCCCAACCTCAAGAACATGTATGGCTCCCAACAGGCTCCCTGACCTCAACAGGACTCCTTAGATCCACACTGAGTCTACATCCCTCCACACCTCTTTCCACTGTCCCCTTCTGGCCTATGGCCTGCTCATGCTGCACCAGCACAACTGGCCCCAAAAACTTCCATTGCCTTCCAAAGAAACCCCATCTCTGATTCCCCAGGGCCTAGATAAGATCCCTAGGCCACTCAACCTAGCATTGCTTGTGTTATACTAATTTAAGCACCATGCAGAGGTAGAGAGAAGAATAGCCTCTCACTGCAAAGATACCACATTTTAACCTCCAGAACTTGTGATTACGTTTGGTTACATGGCAAAGGGGCATTACCATCTCTGATGGAATTGTTTGCCAACCCTGAGCCAGGGCGATTACCCCCAGTACTGGCTTTGATGGGCCCATGAGCCAAGGAATGCGAGTGGCCTTGGAGGCAGAGAAAAGAGCTTTACAGCTTCCAGAAAGGAACGCAGTCCTGCCAGCGCCTTGATTTTACCCACAGGAGAACCATGTCAGACTTCTGACTTAGAGTACTATAAAATCCTGTGTTGTTCTAAGCCACTAGGTTTGTGGTCCTTTATTATGGCAGCGAATAGGAAACCAATATCTGGAGGTACCAAGAATTCAGTCTTAAATTCTAACTTCGGGAAAAATTGTTCTAACTCCATACCACTTAGCATCTAAACCTGCAGCTGTCTTACTCAGATTTATGAGGTCTTCACCATCTGTTTCAAGAACAACTTGCTTTACTTTGGTGTAAATAGATAGTTTATCCTGGTGATTTCCTTGAAAACAAGAGAATCTGCTCCCAAGTTTAAAGTGCCCATCTCCAGAAACCCAAATGGCAGTTCCTTTACTAAAAAAATTACACTTTAAGGTCCCCTTCTTTAGGAAGGCTCTCCAAGGCATCTTTCCTCTATTTCTTTTCTTTCTTTCTTTCTTCTTTTCTTTTTTTCTTTTTTTTTTTTTTAGGGATGCACCTGCAGCATATGGAAGTTCCCAGGCTAGGGGTCCAATTGGAGCTTCAGCTGCCAGCCACAGCCACAGCCACAGCAACGTGGGGTCTGCGCCGCATCTCTGACCTACACCACAGCTCACGGCAACCCGGATCCTTAACCCACTGAGCAAGGCCAGGGATCGATCCCACAACCTCATGGTTCCTAGTTGGATTCGTTTCAACTGCACCATGATGGAAACTCCTTCCCTCCGTTTCAATTGCTGTTATGAGGTTCAGATTCAGGCCAGCTCTAGCACTTCCTTGAGACAGCCTCGCCCTGCCCCCATTCCATTTCTCAGCACTTCCACTATCAGGATCTTCCTAGAGTCTGACCATCCTTCTCCTGTTGGTGAATATTCAATGGCTCCCTATTGCTCTCAGGATACAGCATGTAGCCTCTAAGCACAGATCAATCCCTGCCCACATTTCTGGCTTCATTTCCAGCACAGGTCAAACTAGCAGCAGGTGTGTCTATCAAACATGGAGGCACAGAGTCAAGCTGTGCAAAGGACTGGGGAAAGCAGATCCCCATAGTTTTGGGAATTCAGACTTGGAGTACATCGCCTTGGCTGTGACAGTTTGAATTGTGTCTCCCCCAAATTCAGATCTTGAAGTCTCAGCTTCCAGCACCTCGGAATGTGACCTTCGTTGGAAAAAGGGTTTTTGCAGCTGTAATCAGTTAAGATGAGGTCATACTGGAGAAGAAGGGTGGGCCTCTGTTCCAGCATGACCGGTGCTCTTATTAAAAAGGGCAAGGAAGCACGCACATGGGGATCAGGCCACATGAAAAGGGAGCTAAGTGGCCAGGAGCCAAGGGACCGCCGGAAGCCAGGAGAGATGTCTGGAGCAGATTCTTCCCTGACACCTTCTCAGGGAGTGTGGCCCAGATGACATCTTGATTTTTGGAATTCTAACCCAACTGTGAAGCAACAAACGCCTGCTGTTCTAAGTCACCCAGGAAGTGGTGCTTTATTACAAGAGCCCTAGGAAGCTAATGGAGAGACCCCACCCTCCCTGCCACCCTGGTTTCTCAGCTTCAGACCTTCTCCACCATTTGCTGGTACTGCCCATGGCTCTCTGTGTGGAAATGTGGGCGCACAGTAGGGCTGCGAGAGTGGAGAGACTCGCATCTTCAAAGGTCCACAAAATTCATGATGATGCAAATTGAGAAGCCCCTGCCCTTTACTCTCTCCCTGCTTCTCAACTTCATGGAAACCAGTGGCTATGAAGAGCTCATTAAAAGAGAGCATTAGTCAGTCTGTCTGCAGCAGTTTGGTTTTGTTCTGGTCCTCCTAAGAGATAATGAGGGGTCAAGGACCATTCAGTTTTCTCAAAACATCAAATGTGCCATGGAGATCAAAGCATGACTTTCATCTCTTTCCTGTGCTCCTGGTGCTTCCTTTCAGTTTACTCCAATCCTTGTGTTCTCTTAATTAAAACCAAAATGGACTCAACTCTTCAGTCACATTTAAGAAGAGGTGAAGCCAGAGTGGTTATGTCTGGGCTCCAGGAAATGCCCTGAGCATGATGTCCATGTGAGAAAAGACTGTGCCAGAGAAGCTCCTGCTGTACAGCACAGGGAACTGTATCCACTCCCTTGTGATGGAACATGAAGGAGGGTCATGTGAGAAAAAGAGTATCTATATAGATGTATGACTGGGTCACTTTGCTGTACAGTAGACATTAATGGGACACTATAAATCAACCATGATGGAAAAATTTAAATCAAAAATTTTGAAAAAAAGCCTGTGCTAAGGGAAAGTGAACCCAAGCTGTAACCATCCTTTCCTGGAAGGATGACCATCCTCTGTCCAGGAGGCTGAATGTCAGGTGGGTCCCACCAGCCCTAGGGAGGAAGGAGACCAACTGGACACAAAGGCCCTGCTCAGAGGGGGTGAGGCTGGGACAAAGGGCCAGGAAATGGGTGGGGGACTTGTGTCAGATCTGCTCCCAGATCCCAAGCCCTGAGGATCATCTTTAGATGGATGAACGTCCATAGGTGAGGGTGAGGGGATGGAGGCTGGGCTTGGGAGGAGAGGGAGCGAGGAGAAAAAGAAAAGAGAGGGAAGGACGACAGGTGGCAGGAAGAGACTAAAGAGAAAACGGCATCAAGGCTGATGCAGAGAGAGAGGCTGTGTCCTGTGGTCAGGCCCTGGAGACAGTCTATGGGGTCCTGGGTCCACTCCCTGTCAACTTGGCCAGCCCTTGGTGGGCTTGTGCCCCAGGCAAGGCTGGCTTTCCCTGGAGGAGGGCCAGGCAGTGCCAAGTAAGGGCTTCCATAAAGGCCACCTTCCTTCCCCACAAACATCTTCCCCATAAACGCTGGCCTCAACTGTCTTTGCCATTTGTCCCTATGGGTTAAAGAAACAATTAAAGCTAAGACGTCTTGAAGGTTGACGTGCTCCAGGCACTATGCATTGTTCATGTATGAGCTGATTTCCTAGCTTCCCGAGGTAGGTGCTCTGATCATCATCTCCACGTTTCAGACGAGAAAGCTGAGGCCCCAAGTGGTGGAGTGACTCACTCAGTGTCATCAAGCTGCTAGGTGGCAGAGCCAGGATTTAAACACAGCCTGGCTGGCTCCCGAGTCCACATTTTTCCCATCGCACTACACTTATTTCCTAAATGAAAACCATCGGGAACTCTACCGCCACAGCTTTCAAAACCATGTGTTGCTCCCTAATTGGGGTGTTTTAGGAGGAGAGGTTGTTTTGAAGATAATTAATGAGAAACATTTGTAACCATGGCCACTGAGCACCTCTCTGAGGTCCTCCAGCTGGGTTCACTAACAAGTACTGTTCACACTCTTGTGCCTACCACCGCCCCCCAACCCCTCCCAACCCCAAGCTGCCAATGGGAAGCAACAGGCAGATTCCACAAATCATAAAACTCCATCTCGTTACCTTATAATACTATGTGTAAAAACAGGTCATCAGGCTGGCAAAGCTGTCACATCAAGTACCATTACTTAATCTTTGGAAGCCAAACGACAACACTAGATGATAGAAAAACAAGTCGGTTTGTCATGTGAGTTTACTGACCTTCTTCTCTCAGCTTCTATAGGCAGTGAGATTCCATAACAGTCGTATTACCAAAACACAACAGTAACTACTGTCATAAATTAGGCCTCTCCTGGACAACTTTTACGCATTAGAAGAGAATACTGGATGTGGAAATTGCCTGCTTAATTTTACCGTTGAGAGCACCAAGGCACAGAAGGAATACACGTTTAAATGATTTACTGAAGGTCAGCTGGAGGCCAGAAGTTTTTAATCCTAATCGTAAATCAAAATCACCAACAGAAGCTTCTAACTATGCAGCTACTTGGGGACCAGTCCAGCTCCAAGTCAGGACCTCAGGTGAGTGACGTCAAAGAGTAACTAGGCAGGTTGATTAGTGACAACTGCCTAGTTACTGACCCTATATGATGCTCTCTCCCCCACCCCCTGTTGTCTTTTTCCATGCCTCTTTGTTATTCCCAGGATAAATAAAAGAAAAAGACAGACACATTGTCATCTGTGTTTCATACACATACAGAAAGCCTTTCAACAACATTTCCCTGTAAAGGCACGGCCCCTACCTCTATCTTGATACTTACTTTAGTGCATTACAAGTATCCCCCCAACCCTGTGCCATAGGGTGATGTCTGAGACAAGGACGTGACTTTGCTTCATAAGATTTATATATTCAGATGAACAAACTAGATGTTCAATAAGTGTTTCTATATAAAGGAGGAGGAAAGGGGATATGAGGAAAATGGCTGTAAGAGGAACAATTAGAATCTTTTAATTCATGGGCCCCAAGATATTCGGAAAATAAGTATTTCTGTCAGTGACAGGAAAGGATATGTGTCAGAATTACTTAAAGGGCCATGAGGAAATCTTGGTCAATGGCACAGGTTGAACCACTATGGGAAGTTTCTCATTATGCTCTGACCCCATATAAGTTCTGGATAAAATAGAGCAACATAATGTTCCTGTTGTCGTCATCATTATTACCATTGTTTTACAGAAAATCTCAAAATTAAGCAAGGAAATTTCCCAGTAGGAAAGAAGGGGAAACTCAAACTCATAAAACTGTCCATAGGACCATGAGAAACATGTGCTGGCAGACAAGATGCAGTTTAAGAGCCATGAAAAGAGAATTAAGCTTTGGGCCCGCAGGTGGTAAGAAGCAGAAACTGACCTCTTTTTTCCAACCCCCTAGAAACATCAATGGCTTGATGGATGAGGGAGCTGACATGTCTGAAGCAAGGTCCTGGAGCGACACCCCACTGTGTTTGGCAGACTGCGGGCAGGATGTGGCAGAAGTCTTCACTGAGAGGGGGCAGGTCAGAGAAATGACCGGTTGTGTCAAGTTGGCTCATTAGTTACCAGGGAAACCAGTGAGTGGCACGCCCCTTCACCACCCCCTTTGATAAGAATAATCACCAGCTGGGGCCTGGGGCGAGTACATAGGAAGGTCAGTTATGTGCACTGGGGACAGGTGAAGCAGGCACTGGTTGGTCAGGGGATGTTCAGAGAGCAAGAGAACAGCCATCCTGAGTGGCCTCCACCCCTCCACACTCTGCATGACCCTTCCAATCTTGGTCTGCTCCTCTTGGTCTGCGATATCCCTGGGGAGAACCTGACCTCTTTGAATAAAGTTAAAAGCCAGGACGAGCTGTTCCTTCCATGAAATAAGGACTAGAGAATTCTGCCCACTGGTCTAAGCAACAGCAGGAAGCTGACCATCTGCCCAGCGTTGTGGGTGGTGGAAGAGTAGACCTCTAGAAATCAAACTTCCAAAATTGTACCATGTGGAGGTGTTAGTCAGAATTTCTCCAAACCAGAACTAAAGAAAGTTATAGTCAAAAAATAAACATATAAAGTGTCCAGGAGTGAACCCTGCAAAGGCAAATGTGAACCGAACGATCCAGAAGCCCACACGACACATGTTCAAAGCATTCTACAGGAAACTCTAGCTGCGAGAGATGAGCTCCTGGTGAAGAGGTTTAATTTCATGAAGAAAGGAACGATCTTGAAAGACAGTCAACAGAGGAAATACTTGGGAAAATCTGTACCCCATCAACGACAGATAATAGAATAACATGAAAAGGTTTTTAAATACTCATGTAACTATTCAAACGGAGGAAAAGGAAAAGACGCAAAGCAATATTAGGGCATTAGGAAAAAGGAACATGCAAATTCAAGAAAGCAGCATTTTATGATATTAGTATATACACCCGAAAAATATAAGCAATGGGAAATGATAATGGGACACAGTAAGATGGTTAAGGACAAGATAAATAGAGAATGGTCTTCCTATATAAAAGCAATAACCCCTTAGCACATAACAACAAAAAGACCTCATTTGTAATAACCACAATAACAAAAATATAAAATGTCTAGAAATAAATAGGAAATATTTAAGATCTATATGAAGAAAACTTTAAAATTCTACTGAGATATGCAAAAGACGCTTTGATAAAATGTAAAAACAAACCCTCTTCAGGCATAGGAAGATGTGATGTCAAAAAATGTTCATTACCCCTAAGTTAATCTCTTCTTGCTTATTTATTTTTCAGAAATAGAAGTTGATGAAATAATGGCCAAAGTTTTTCCAAATCTGATGAAAACAATATACCCACAGATCCAAGAAGTTCAGCAAAACCCAAACAAGTTAAAGACAAACCACACAAAAATGCATCATAATCAAATTGCTAGAAACAAGAAACAAAGATAAAATCTTAAAGGCAGTCAGAGCAAAACAAAACAAAACACATTACATATTGGGAAAATTCAAAATTCTTTGGTCATTAGCGACAGCGGAAGCCAAAAAGAAAAAAATAATTTGAACTGAAAGATTATGAAGATACAACATATTAAAATTTGTGGGCTGAAACTAAAGTGGAGCGTGAGAGAAATTTATAGCTTTAAAGACTTACATTAGAAAAGAAAAAAGTCTTGAATCAATTATCTAAGCTTTCCTCTTAGGAAGCTAGAAAAAGAAGAGAAAATTCAACCAAAGACAGGCAAAAACAGACTTGGGCAGAGATGGAAGAAGCCCATTACAGACTCTTCCACTGATTAAAATACTGGACAAAATACAAAGGCAGCTGCCTGAGCACTCTGAAAAGTAAAAAAAAAAAAAAAAAAAAAAAAGGAGGCAGGTTGAGGAGTCCAATATGAAGTAGCATGCCACACGGGGGTATGTTTCTGCCCCTGCTTCCCCCACCCCCCACCCCTCCCCACCCCCCCGGGTTGCTTATGCCTTTGATCCAAGGCTGGGCTGCAGTCATGGCTCCTATGGAGTCTCTAGTCATTAAGGAAAAGCAGAAGACTTTCATACCGGCGGACCTGCTCTAAAATAAACGCTAAAGGAAGTTCTTCAGGCAGAAGGAAGATGCTAGCAAAGGACAGCTTGAAACTTTGAGAATGAGGAAGAGCAACAGATATGATAAATATCTGCATTAATAAAAACATTTTTTCTCCCCTTCAGTTACTCAAAATGAGTATGACGACTAAAAGCAGCAATCCTAAGATTGTTCACGTTTCCGTGTATGTAGATGGACTACATTTGACAACTGCAAAGAGGGGACAGTAAGGATCAGCAGGGTTGTAAGGCTTCTACATTTTCCCTGAAGTGGTAAAATATTACCCCTAAGTAGACTGAAAGTTTAGTCCACACACACACCATATAGTAACTCCTAAAGCGTCACTAGAACAAAACAAAACAAAAAATCCAAAAAAGGTTGACGTCAAAACGCCAATAGAAAAATTGAAATGGAATCAATAATAGCCAATGTTCAAGTAATCGAAAAGAAGGTAGGAAATAGAAAACAGAGGAACACAAATTAGAGTGGAAAACAGAACACGGCGAATCTTCTTTCAACACAAAAACACAGATGGGAGACAAGTAAAAGAATGGAGAGAAAGAGACCATGCTGGACTGGCTGTACTATTATCAGGAAAAGTAGATGTCAGGGCAAGGACTATTTCAGAGATCAAGAGGGACATTTCATGATAATAAAGGGCTCAATTCACCGAGAAGATGTAACAATCTTAAATGCGTATGCCTCTAACAAAAGAATTTCAAAACACGTGTGCAGCCAGAACTCAAAGAACTGAAAGGAAAAACAGACAAGTCCACAATGATAGTTGGAGGTTTCAACAATCTTCTCTCAGTAACAGACAGATCAAGTAGGCAGAAGATCAGCAAGTGTATAGAAAACACAAACAATGCTATCAACGAACTTGACCTGAATGATGTTTTTATACAACACTTAACCCAGCAGCAGCAGCAGAATACACATTCTTCTCAAGTGCACATGAAACACTGCCTACAATAGATCACATTCCTTGGCAAATGCAGAATCATTGGAAGCAAACTCTAGTCTCAGAGGGGAATGGAATTACTCTAGAAATCAATATCAGAAAGATATTTGGAAAATGCTCATATTTTTAACGAGCAGAGTATCTGTGTTTATATATTACTTTTCTGTTTTGTGTCCTTAAAAATTTTACAGTAAAAATATAAACTAAAACTTTAAATGCTTAAACTGGTACAGAAGGAAAGCTTGGTGAGAATTAAAAGAATGAGTGCCCCCTCATCATCAGATTGTTATCAGAGACTCTGATGAAACTCAAAGGAGGGAATGGGATGGGTAGGAGGAAAGTGAGACCCTCCCAAACACCCAGAAGGAAACATCTATAACAATTAAGAACATGGTAGAGGAGTTCCCGTTGTGGCTCAGTGGTAGCAAATCTGACTAGCATCCATGAGGACACAGGTTTGATCCCTGACCTCACTCAGTGGGTTAAGGATCCAGCGTTTCCATGAGTTTTGGTGTAGGTCACAGACGCAGCTCCGATCTGGCATTGCTGTGGCTATGGTGTAGGCTGGCAGCTACAGCTCCAATGCGACCCCTGGCCTGGGAACTCCATATGCCTCAGGTGTGGCCCTAAAAAGACAAAGAAACAAGAACGTGGTAGAATTCTCATCTGCAAGTCAACTCTTCCATGTAAACTATTCAACTGTGAAATGTAAGCTATAGTTCCGTTTGGTCTGTGACACTTGGTAAAGTAAAAATAAGGGAAAATTGAGAACCTGCTGTCTCTCCAACAGTCTCTATTTGCCATGTCTCCCTTCTCTCCCACCACTGAATTTTTCCAATGTTAGGATTCCTGGCAGAGATTGGACAGAGTCACCAGGGACTCCAGGTCATGTGCAATGTCAGTTCAGGCCATGGAAAAATTCACCTGTTTCTGCTCACGGCTTGGCTCATTCCTCTCCCCTCAACATAAAACTTTTGTCAACCTCCACCTAAGCTGAGCAGCCACCACTATTACAGAATAGACCCTGAGGCTCAGCTCTGGGAATTTGAGCACGTTGCCTGACTGCTTCGGCTTGGTTTCCCCATCTGGGAACTAAAGGTAAAGAATCCATCTCACAGGAGCTGTGAAGATGAAATAAAATAACAGGTGTGAAAGTGCTTCGTGAGCGGGAAAAGCACCTCACAAATGATTTAGTCTGAGGCTCCGAGGGGGTGCTCCCTTGGGGTTGTGATCAGTTTCTTTTATCCTCCCAGAAATGGTGTGACCTGAGTCAGTGAATCTCTTATCATAGATGGAGGGCAGAGATGGCCAGCTGACCCCCCAAATCTCTGCTCCCCCCCCATGGGGTAGAATTGGTGCTGGAAAGTGGCTGGCCAGCCAGAAACCACATTTCCCAGCTCCCTTGGCATCCACGTCTAGATCTTGCCACTCTGAATGTGAGCCACAGCTTTAAAGAAGCAGAAGCGCTTTCTCCTTGCTCTTTTCTGCTCTTCTAGCTGGCTAAATGTGGATGAAAATGAGCAGACCCAGCCAACAGGGAGCCACAAGCCAGAAGGAGGCTGAGTCTCTGCATCAGCACATGGAAGAAGAGGGGCCCTCAGTCCGAAGACCTACCTACATGGGGCCATTACAAGAGTATGAAATAAACATCTGTGATGTTTGTGTCATCATATGTTTTTGGAATAGGTCATAAAGCAGTTGGCATGACCTGAACAAGGAGGGTGCATTAATGATTTCTAGTTTAAGTCCTTGCTCTGCCAAGATTTTGTGACCATGGCCATGGCACATGTTACCTGTACACTTTAAACCTCAGTGACCTCACCAGGAGAGTATGGATGATAATAGCTCTTTTTGTGAATGCTGAGTTGTTGTACAAGTTACTTGATATAAGCCATACAAGGTGCTAATAATGATAAATGTTCAATAAATCCTGGCCACTATTATTATTAGCAGCATGGGATTACTAACCCCCCACCCTTTTTTTTTTTTTTTTTTTTTGGTCTTTTTGCCTTTTCTAGGGCTGCTCCCACAGCATATGGAGGTTCCCAGGCTAAGGGTCTAATCAGAGTCGTAGCCGCCGGCCTACACCAGAGCCACAGCAATGCTGGATCCGAGCCGCGTCTGCAACCTACACCATAGCTCATGGCAATGCCGGATCCTTAACCCCCTGAGCAAGGCCAGGGATCAAACCCGGAACCTCATGGTTCCTAGTCGGATTCGTTAACCACTGAGCCACGACGGGAACTCCTACCAACCCTTTTTTGAAGGGTCATTCATTACAAGAACAATTTCTACCTTGGTACCTTGTCTCCAGGTGACTTATGGCCATTGCATGCATATCAAGTATTTTCTAAGGAAGCTTTTTCAGGGCTTTAATGTTTTCCTGGGCAGTTTTAAAATCTTTATTTAAACACAATTAACTGGCAAATCTCCATGTCTAAAGTTTAAGGCTCAGCTTACACCTAAAGAGTCACGTGTAGGTCATGACTTGACCAACAATTTCTTAGAAGCCTCACTCACCTGCCCGCTCTCCAGGCTGCGGTTAAGAAGTCAGGGACGCTGTTTTCTTACAGCTGCAGGTCCGACTGTAACCAGCAGAGGGCAGTGCTGTACACAAACTGCTGCAACTTTTGAAGAGGCCCGGCCTTTCCATTACCAACGTTTTTTTTCTTGTGTTTTGTTTTGCCTTTTTCCTTTCCCCATTTTCATTCCTTGCCTTTAAAACAATGACCATGATATTTCAGAAAAGTCTGGTTATCTTCGGTTGTGCTCAGTTTTTTACAGATCTTCCGAGTCTCTTGATGGGTCTCTGGTGCTGGTGTGCTTGGAAGAGGCATGTATCCGCTGAGTATGACAGGAGACCCTGCGCTCTCCCGCATCTGCTGGCAAGGTCACTGTGCTCCTTGTCCTCCTTTCCTGAGTCACTTGACACCCACCTGGTTTCTTCCAATGATTCCGCCACTTCTTCTCCCATTCATCGCAGATTCCAGGATTCGGTCCTATTACCTCAATGATTCTCAACTGTGTGAGCATGTGTGTGTGAGGGAGGGTGGGGTGGGTATGATACATTTCAGATTCTCCTCTATGAAGTGTTTTGAAAACACACGTGCCCAGGTCTCATCCCAGAGCTCCTGAATCTGGTGCTGCGGTGGGTGACGCCTGCAAACAGTTCCTAGGGTGATCAAGGTCTGACAAGCACTCCCACAGCCACCCAGCCTGCCCCTGGTGGAGTTAATGAGGACCAAGAGGAGGGCCCGGGGGCGGAGCTGGCATGACTCAGTGATTGATTGGTTGTTACTCTCCCCATTTCTCCCTACAGGGAGATCTGAAACCCACTCACTCCCAACAGGTGATTCACCACTTTCCTAAAAGAGAAAATGAAACTCTCCAACTGCCCTTCTCTCCTCAATAATGCACATTCTCCACCCTTCCTCCCCACTCGGGACTCGGCCTCTCTTGGCTTCCACCTGTGTTTGGCTTTCTGGGGGCCCCTCTCCTCCCATTATCCATCCCCCACCTGTACCATTGGGGTCTCCCTCTCTAGGGCTCCTTCCCTCCTTCCACAGCCCCATCACCTGTGCTCAAAATGTCCCTCTTAGCTGCTCCCTCAACCAGTCATCACCAGTTCCAGGAATTCTCCCTGCTCCTGATGATCCTTCCACTCCGTCCCCTCTTCCCTGCCCTTGTGCTGAAAAATGAACTCTGTCCCTCCTTCCTGTGATGACTAATATCCTCTGAACTGGCCCATCTCCACAAAGGCCACCCCCTAGACTGACTCCAGAGATGCTTCTAGTTTGCTATTCGGACATATCTGGCCCTGACCGAAATCCTTCACTGCTACCCCCTCCCCCACCACCAATGGACCAAGCCCCTGCTCTGCAGCAGGTCACACAGGCCCTTCTCAACTTACCCTTCCCCAGCCCTGCACTCTGGCACAATGCACCCACCAGCCTCTTAAGGAATTTCTGCCTTTGTTTGGCCCTCCTTTCCCCATTTTGCTTCCTGAAGCAAACTCCTATTCATCCCACAAAACCCACCTCATATGAAAAGCCTCCTCTGATAGCCCTGGAGAGAATTTCATCCTTCTCTCTTGCAAGATAAGTCTGATCTAGTATCAGGCTCTCACTGCGGTGCCCTCCCACTCTTCAACGTTAATGTCGTTAAGTATTCCCTCTCTGAATACTTCATTCATTCAAAAATCTCTTGTCCTTTCCAAGCTGTGAACTTCTTAAGGGCACGGGCTGGGAATTGTTCATTTTAGCCCTCCTAGTGCCTAGCACTATTGCCTGGCTCAGTAATGGGAATGGGTTAGAGTGAGTCTCTCTGCTTCCTTTCACAATTGAAGTCTTTAAAATAGCAGATCCCAGCCTTTACAGTGTGTTTGCTCCCCCTAAAGGCTGTTCTCCTCCCATGTTTCTGATCTTTTACGGGAACAGATGACCAGCCACGTGTCTCATGTCTGCTGTGACCAGTTGATTGCCATCTTCTTCAACTTCTGGGTCATCTGACACTGGCGACTACCAACCGCCTTGACATTCTTCCCTTGGTTTCCGTAGTGAAGAGTCATTATTTTTGCTGTATCCTTTCCATCTCCTGCTGAGAACAGCACCCCAATCTTCCCCCAGGGAACCCTCCCTCCCTCATTCTCAGTCTGTGTGGTTTGGATGCCTCCATTTGTAACTCGAGATGGGGGTTGACTTAATTCTGCACATCAGAGCAGGACAACCCTTCAGCTTAGAAGTGGGCACATATTGAGCTACATCAGAATCAGACTAATTCAGGGCCCTTCACTGAAACTGTCTGGGGAAGAAGTGCTCTTCCTGATGGAGAAGATAGAATGGCGCTCTTAGCATTCTTTCTGAGCCAACATGGGAAAGAGTAGGTAAAAAGAGTAAAAAGTCCTCAAATCATTGAGCCCCTGAATGCAAATGAGCCTGGACTACCCTGGACTGACTTAACCTGATATATACTCTCATTATTATCAAACTGATTTGAAACGAGTTTCCTATCACTCGTAAAAAAAAAAATCCTACACACCACTATACAGAAACTAGATAACCAACAAGGACCTACATATAGCACAGGGAACTATACTCAATATTTTGTAATGACCTATATGGGAAGAGAATCTGAAAAGCGTGTATATATATATATGAATCACTATGCTATTCACCTAAAACTAGCACCATATTGTAAATCAACTATACTTCAATTTTTTTTTAATTCTGACTAATTATAGTTACTATGATCTGTATGAGGTCTCCTCCTAAATTCCTTCCCCACCGCCCCCCACTGCTGCCCCATTGAAGTTCCTGGGCCAGGGATGGAATTTGAGCTGCAGCTGCGACCTGTGCCACAGCTGTGGCAATGCCATATTCTTAACCCAATGCACCAGGCCAGGGATCTAACCTGCACCTCAACAGTGACCTGAGCCACTACAGTCAGACCCTTAACCCACTGCACACAGTGGGAACTCCAGGTCTCCTCCTATATTCTCTTTCTCCTTCACTGGTTTCCTGTTTTCCTCTTATATGTGTGATTCTGATGCTGATATAAATTTTCACTGGCAGAATGTTTTATAGCCTGGCCAGAGCCCTCTCCAGCTTTTCCATGCGTATACACACACACACACACACACACACACACACACACAAACTCCCTATTGAACCCAACCAATCCTGGTGCTCTAGTTCTCCTATCTATGGAATGACCCAAATTCTCATCTCCCCTTCCAACTTCTCTATAAAACCCCCACCTTCACTTTTTAACCACTTTCCATTCATTGGCATGCCCCCAATTCCTTTCTTTCCTGAAACCCAATTCTTCCTTTCCAGTTGATCTTTTCTTCCCAACCTAGGGCTCTTTCTAATTATCTTAATTTTGATCACGGTATTAACATTTTCTAGCTTCCCCTGGTCAGCAGCTCTGGTGTTTTCCTTCATTATTCCTTCCCTCTTAGTTAGGGAATCAGCTCAGACTCAAGCTGGGCTAATGAGCATTCCCAGGACCAGGAGGAAGAAGAAGCTGTCTTCTTCCTGGGATGCAGGGGTCCCCTTGCCTGGTGGAGAGTGAGACCACTCCTGGGGAAAGCAGACCTGAGAGGCAGAGAGCAGAGGCCTCGCAATAGGACCATTCGAGCTGCGACACCCAGCCTTGCTGGACGCCAGAACTAAGCCCTGGACCTTTCCATTATATGAGCTATTACATTAGCTTCTTTGCTTCAGCGAGGTTGCCAGGTTTCTCTTAGAACCCTCTTGTAAGACAGAGACAGGCTTGTCTCAAGGATGCCAGAGCTGATGGCTGCTATTTAAGAAAGCTCAGACAGACTGACTGGTTAAGGGGCCCAGGAGGGATCTGGATGGGTTGGCGCTAGATGTCCTTTCAGACACTGAGAACCTGTGCTGGGTTCATGTGTGAACCTTCTCCCCCATTTGGGGAACACAGGCTCTCCTTTCCTCGTTCTGCCTCACATTCCCCCCTTCATCAGGGCTGCTCCTGCCCCTTCCTCCCTTCGCTGTTAATGCAGGACCCCTTGGAGGGAACGCTTCAAGCTTTTCTTCTTAGCTTGGTCAGTGCTTATGGGAAGGCAGGGAAGGAGGAAGGGTGGGAGAGACAGGATCGAGGGGAAGGGAGAGGAACACCAGAAATCTTCCTGTTCCTGGTATTCGAAGCACTTGTCAAGCTCCATCTAGTCTCTTAATTACTGATTTGAAATCCACTCCTTGCTGGGCTGGCTACTTCTAAAAATCTGAAACTCTCCTCTAAGCTTACAGGTTGCTTTTTAAAATGCAATCCATAGATGATAGTGCCAAGTAGCAGAGACGCCTGGGGCAGAAGCTTTCATTCTCCACTCCAGTGTCACCTTCTCTTGACCCCGTCTTCTTGAATCTACTCTCCCCTGATTTTCTTAGTTTCCTTCTTTATCAGAATGAAGCGCTCAGACCCAGAGTGGGATACCCTGAATCATGAGGGTGTATCAGGGGAAAATAGCAGAGGGTCCCTCCAGAGGTATTTAGACACATGACACTATTGTCTAACTTCTCAAAGAGAAGCAAGAGAATGAGATAATCCTCCCCAGCAAGTTGCAGAAGCAAACAATCTAAGGTATGTCTTCTCTGTTTTCATTATCGGAGACTCGACTAAGAAAGGAAGGAAGGAAGGAGGGAAGGAAGATGGGAGGATGAAAGAAAGAAAAAGAAAGAAAAGAAAGAAAGAAAGAAGGAAGGAAGGAAGGAAAGAAAGAAAGAAAGAAAGAAAGAAAGAAAGAAAGAAAGAAAGAAAGAACGAACACCCTAGACATCTACTTTCCATTGTCTAAAAAGTTTTTCCATCTAGACATTTCTTAAGTGGTTAGAGGGGTGCGGAGCGTAATTGTGGCTGCGGCTCCAGCTGGCCCAGGTTTCCCTACAAGGGCCTCTGCCTCGCAGCATGTTTCAAATCGTAGTCACGGCCTCAAGTGGATGAGATTTCTAAGGGAAGGTTGCTGTGCATCCGTGCAGCCAAGAATTCCTGTTTAAATACTTATTGAGGTCCACCATGGACCGCACTCTATTAAACTCCGAGGAAGGAGACGCCAAGCCACAGGGGCACCGTACTCGCTCTCTGGATATTTATTATCTACTGAGACAGAGGGGGGACCCACCCACACATACACATGTCCCTTCAGCCTGAAGCCGGGGGTTCAAAACCCTGGCCTCACACTAGCGTCACCTGGAAAGATTTGTCAGCACGGTTGATGCCTGAGACTCGTGCTAAACAATGAACCGAGAAACATCTGCATAGAGCCCAGGCACCAAGATTTTGAACCCCTGCCTCCCCCCCCCCATCTCGCCCCACCTCCCAGCAAGCCTAAGGTGCAATCAGCTTTAAGAAACTGGCGTACATGCTACCATTTCTTAAACACAGAGATTGGCTCTCGCTCCCTTTTTTCCCCAGCGAGAAGGAATAAATACTATTGATTCTCAAAAGGCCAAGTGTTTCCATCAAAGAAACACCCAGGAAACTTCAGATCAAGTTGTCTTTTCCAGAGGGCGCAGGAGGAGGGGGAGGTGGCTGTACCCCTGCCCTCACCTGGAAGGCTCCTTTACTCAGTCCTGATGAGAGGTAGGGTGCAGTCAGCCAGCCTGGGAAATGATGGACATCAATCCCAACAACCCAACCCTTGGATTAAGCATCTCTTTCAGCCACTGGATTTGCTAGAAGATGCCTACATCCATAAAGTCAGGGTCTGGTAATTATCTGGACCAAGGGAGAAGTACATTTCAAATCACGAAACTGGAATCTTCAGAGGCATCAGAGGATGACCTAGATTTTCTCCTCCTGGGTGTCCATCTCTGACCGCATTCCCAGCCTGCAGTGCAGAGGCAGAATCCCAGCTAACAGCGGTGAGCCGGCCCTTCGTGTCCCAGAGCAGACATTCCTGGGCCCTGACCACGGCTGCCTGGCTGGGAGATGCGGCTGAGTCTTGATTCAAGTAGTCGTTTCTTTCCCTTCATCTGCGTGAGCCCATTCAGCCAACACGAATCCATTGGTGCAACTGATTCTAACCTAATCGCCAGCACCCGCAGCCAAAACCTCTCATGGCCTGACCTCTTTCTGTAATTGTCCTCACTGACATAGCTGCGTCCCCTCACTGACAGTTCAGACCCGGCCAGACTCCAAGCTCTACCTCAGAATGTGATTCATCTGGGACATCAGAGCACGGGAGATGCAGACTGGAAACTTTTATAAGCTACATGCAAACAACCCCCCCTCCCCCAAAGAAAAACCAAAACAAGACTGAACAATGAAGATGCAAGTTTCCAAATAACTGTTTCCCTAAGGGTATGGGCAGGCTGCTTTGTCCAGAAGGTGGCGCATTTTCTGAGGCTCCAGAGGGGCTCCTATGCTGACTTACTGCTGAGGAGAAACAAGAGCTTTTGTACCAATAGAAAAATCCAATCCTCGAGCCCACCTGGACACACCATGTCAGAGTGGTCCAGGCTTCCCAGAAGGACTCTGGCATCATTAAGTCTCACTTGCTCACCAGCTATGTTTTTCTGGGAAGAGTGACACCTGGGGTTCTGGTCCTTCGACTGCCTCCCCCAAATGTTGGCCTTGTCCTGAGAGGTGAGATCAGTCCATTGGACCCCCTGGTGTCCTCAGCCCTCCTGCCCCTGAGACTCCAAGTGTCACAGTCTCAAATGTTACCTCTAGACCATCTCTAGGCGCTCCTCTTCTCAGCTCTCCTTTTGAACCAGCTTGGAAGGAGAGTGGAAATGCCTGTCTCGAGACATACAGAGAGTGTGTTTGTTGACCTTTCGGCAACAGGAGGTGGGGACTGTTTTTCTGGGGGGTGCAGGGGATTTCACCCACAAAGCGCCCACAGCACCAGTCACATTCTAAAGGCTCACTCCACCAATGTTCACTCTTTTTTACCACATACCTGTTAGGGGCTAAGCTGCATACTCCACAGGACACAAGGCTGAGTAAGGAGTAGCACCTCAGTGAGGGAGGCCAGAGATGCCTAGGATTCCTAGAGAGAGGTAGCAATGTCAAGGGCTGTGATACTGATGTTGGTCTAAAATGATACCTCATGGAGTTCTCATCGTAGCTCAGTGGTTAACAAATCCGACTGGGAACCATGAGGTTGCGGGTTCGATCCCTGGCCTTGCTCAGCAGGTTAAAGACCTGGCGTTGCCATGAGCTGTGGTGTAGGTCGCAGGCGTGGCTCGGATCCCCTGTTGCTGTGGCTCTGGTGTAGGCCGGCAGCAACAGCTCCAATTGGACCCCTAGCCTGGGAACCTCCATACGCTGCAGGTGTGGCCCTAGAAAAGGCAAAAAGACAAATAAAATAAAATAAAGTAAAATGAAAATGATACCTCACAGCTTCATTCAGCCCATTTACAAAAAGGACAAAGTCCTCTCCCTGACTACATCTCAGAAGGAATCTGGAAACTTATCCCATGTTGTTTCAGAGCCCCTCACTGAGACGTCATTGCCAACTTTCTGCTGTCCTGGCCTGTCTCCTCCTCTGGTGATTGGTGTGGCTTTCTGTATGGCTGTCCTGTCTATCGTTAGGTGTTTTCCTTCTTAGGAATAGAGTAGTCTTAGGAGTCTGGCATAAGAGTGTGTTCTCTTCTGAACTCATTCTATGAGGCTGGCATCACCCTGATACCAAAACCAGACAAAGATACCACAAATAAAGAAAATTAGAGGCTAATATTACTGATGAACATAGATGAAAAAATCCTCAACAAAATACTAGCAAACTAAATCCAACAATATATTCAAAGGATCATATACCATCAAGTGGGATTTATCCCAGGGATGCAAGGATTTTTTTAATACCCACAAATCAATCAGTGTGTTACACCACATTAACAAACTGAAGAAAACCATATGATTGTCTCAATAGATGCAGAGAAAAGCTTTAACAAAGTTCAACATTATTTCAAGATTAAAAACTTTCCAGAAAATGGGCTTAGAGGGAACATACCTCAACATAATAAAGGCCACATACGACAAACCTAAGCTAACATCCTACCCAATAGTGTAAAGCTGAAAGTATTTCTTCTAAGATCAGGGACAAGTCAAGGATGCCCACTCTTGCCACTTTTATTCAACATAATTTTGGAAATTCTGGCCACAGCAATCAGATTAGGAAAAGAAACAAAAGGACTCCAAATTGGAAAGGAAGAAGCAAAACTTTGCCTGTTTGCAGATGACATGATACAATACACAGAAAATCCTAAAGATGCTACCAGAAAAACTGCTAGAGCTCAACAATGAATTTGGTAAAGTTGCAGGACACAAAATTAACATACAGAAATTGGTTGCATTTCTATATACTAACAATGAACTATCAGAAAGAGAAATTAAGGAAACAATCCCATCGAAAAGAATAAAATACCTAGGAATAAACCTACATAGGATGGTAAAAGACCTGTATTCAGGAAACTATAAGACACTGATGAAAGAAATTGAAGATGACACAAGCAGATGGAAAGATATTCTGTGTTCTTGAACTGGAAGAATTAATATTATTAAAATGACTCTACTTACTCAAGGCTATCTACAAATTTAGTGTGATCCCTATCAAAACATCAGTGGTATTTTTCACAGAACTAGAACAAAACATTTTTAAATTTGTATGGAAATACAAAAGACCCCAAATAGCTAAGACAATCTTGAAAAAGAAGAATGGAGCTCAAAGAATCAGACTCCCTGACTTCATACTATAATACAAAGCTACTGTCATCCGAACAGTATGGTACTGGCACAAAAACAGACACATAGATCACTGAAACAGAATGTAGAGCCCAGAAATAAACCCATACACCTATGGTCAATTAATCTATGACAAAGGAGACAAGAATATACAATGGAGAAAAGACAGTCACTTCAATAAGTGATGCTGTGAAAACTGGACAGCTACCTGCCAAAGAACGAAATTAACTCATTCTCTAACACCGTATACAAAAATAAACTCAAAATGGTTTAAAATAAAAAACTAATTGGATACCATGAAATTCCTAGAGGAAAACATAAGCAGAACACTCTTTGATATAAATCAAAGCAATATTTTTCTGGATCAGTCTCCTAGAGTAATGGAAGTAAAACAAAAATAAACAAATGGGACCTAATTAAACTTTAAAGCTTTTGCACAGCAAAAGAAACTGTCTACAAAATGAGAAGACAGCTTACAGACTGGGAGAAAATACTTGCAAATAATATAACTAATAAGGGATTAATATTCAATATGTATATAAACAGCTCATACAACTCAACATCAAAAAAACCCCAAACAACCTGATTTAAAAATGGGCATAACTGAATAGACATTTTTCCAAAGAGGAAAAGTAGATGGCCAACAAGCACATGGAAAGATGCTCACCATTGCTAATCATCAGGGAAATGCAAATCAAAACCACAATGAGACATCACTTCACAGAATGGCTGTCATCAAAAAAAGAACAAATGTTGGCAAGGATGTAGAGAAAAGCCCTCCTCCCTGTTGGTAGGAATGTAAATTGGTGAAGGCCCTAAGGAAAAGAGGATGGAGGTTTCTTGAGAAACTAAAAATGGAACTACCATATGACCCAGCAATCCACTCCTGAGTGGAATTATATGCCCAAATCCCCCCAAAACCCCAGGAGTTTCTGTTGTGGTGCAGCGGAAACAAATCCGACTAGGAACCATGAGGATGTGGGTTCAATCCTTAGCCTCACTCAGTGGGTTAAGTATCTGGCATTGCCGTGAGCTGTGGTGTAGGTCGTAGACACGGCTCGGATCTTGCATTGCTGTGGCTCTGGTGTAGGCTGGCAGCAACAGCTCCGATTCAACCCCTAGCCTGGGAACCTCCATATGCGGTGGGTGTGGCCCTAAAAAGCTGAATGAATAAATAAAAATTAAAAATCTTTGCAATTCTCACTTAATAAAACCCTCAGAGATATTAATTTTAAAAGATACATGCATTGCTATGTTTACAGCAGCATTATTTATAATTGCCAAGATATGGAAGCAAACGAAAAGTCCATCAGAAGATGAATGGATAAACACACACACACACACAGAGACACACACACACACAGAGGAATATTACTCAGCCATAAAAATGGAATTTTGCCATTTGCAGCAACATGGATGGACTGGGAGGGTGTTACGCCAAGTGAAGTAAGTCAGAGAAAGACAAATACTGCATGATATCATTATACGTAGCATCTCAAAATACAACAAACTAGAGAACATAACAAAAAAGAAACAGACTCACCAATAGGGAGAACAAACTAGTGATTACAAGTGAGGAGATAAAAGGAGGGAGGGGAAAATTAGGGGTAAGAGATTGAGAGATACGCACTATTAGGTATAAAATAAGCTGCAGGGATATATTGTGCAACACAAAAAATATAGCAAATACTTAACTATAAATGGAGTATAACCCTTAAAAACTGGGAATCGCTATATTATATACCTATAACATATAAAATTATACATCAATTAAAAAAACCTTTTTTAAAAACCAATTTTTTAAAAAATGGCCACCATTCGCAACAACATGAATGGACGCTGAGGGTTAAGTGAAATAAGTCAAAGACAAATACCGCATGTTCATAACAGATACAAATATCAAATCATTATAGCACATGCCCCAAACTAACACAGTGGTGTATGTCAATTACATCTCAAAAAAATTTTTTTAATGTAAACAAAACAGAAAACAGCACTGGGTTCCCTCAGCTGAGCATTGCCCCCACGCGGCTACTGTCGAAGGCGAGGGAGCCAAGAACCCCATGCATTGGGGAATTTCGAACCCTCCACCCAGCCCTCAAACTAGTTCACTTGGAATGAAGATTAATTAAGACCAAAGAGGGGAACGTGGTCTTACACTGAAAGGTCCAGCCAAGTTCCACGGAGGTGCAACCAGAGAGCGTCTTGACCACACGCCCTGCATTGTTCTGTCGTCTGGAGTCCCTCCTGGCTGTGGTTCTCCGGCTCTTTTCTGGGAGGCAATGGCGCTTGGCCAGCCCCCATCTCATTTCAGTTATTTCAGGGCATCTTCCTTTCCTAGATCAGTCTTTGGAGATCCAGCTCCCAACCCGGGTGTCTGAACTGTGGCTCAAGGCCTTAAGCACTGATGTCTGGGAGTTGGTTTGGGGTGGGGCCTGGCCTCCCAGGTCCCCAGCTTCCCAGGTGATTCTCTGGTGCTGTGAAAGGAATTCAACTTTGGTTTTCTCTCCCAGGCTTTCTCTTCCACTTTTATTCTGTGGGCTCATCACTCTCAAGAGGGCGCTGAAGCCGGGGCAGTAGCTTAGTTCTGGAAGTTCAATGTTCCTCTACCTAAATAATTTATCTCCCTTGTTTTCCACCAAGGCTAAGAGACCTCTGGTTCTGGCCTGAATTTTATCCTCAGTGTCACCAGGTCCCAGGAAACGTATTGCCCATATTTCTGCTTATGTTTGTGAAAACCTAGCCACACCTTTATATCTTAAAAAGCCAAACTTCAGGGCTGTGACTCCATATAAGTCACGGTCAAGGCTGGCACTCTGGGTGTGTCTTTGCCCATTTCTTTTTGTCTCTACTTTCCTCTGCCCCTCAGTTTTTTCACCTTTAAAAAAATCTTTGCATTAGAAACTGTAACTGCAATATTTCATTTTTTCATGTTTGAGATGAATTTTTGAGCTTCATTCTTATTTCTTTTAAGATACGTCTCCCTCTGAAAGAAAAAGAAATGGATTGTTACTTAGGTGGCCTTCTCCCAGTTTGTAAAGGCAGGATGGGGCAGAGAGTGCCCCATCCCGGGGTGACCAGAAGGCCCAAGTCCTGTCCCTCATCATTCACTAGCAATGTGCCCTGAGATGCAAGCCACCAACATGTCCTCTCATTGCTCAACTAGAAAATGGAAAACAGGAGTTCCCATTGTGGTTCAGCAGGCTAAGGACCTGACGTCTCTGTGAGGAGGCAGGTTGGATCCCTAGCCTAGCTCAGTGGGTTGAGGATCTGGTATTGCTGCAAGCTGTGGTGTAAGTTGCAGATGTGACTCAGATCCAGTGTGGCTGTGGCCTAGGCCTCAGCTGCAGTTCCGATTCTACCCCTAGCCTGGGAACATCCATATGCCACAGGTGTGACCATAAAAGGAAAAGAAAAAAAAGGAAAGAGGATAACATCGTCACAGCCCATATCAACAAGCCATCCATGAGTGATCATGAGAATCAAATGAGGCAGTATCTGTGAACACAATTTGAGGGGAAACAAAAATTGATTCCTTCTCACTGGGGGTAGTGTGAGCTTGAAGGGTTCCACAGGAAATTATCCAAGCTCGTTTCAATTTCTTTGGAAACCTTGACTTCCCTCTTGATTGGAGCCCTCGCTGCTGTATAGGGGGCATTTCTCTTTCTGGGAAGGCTGATCTGAAGTTGGCCTGCTGCTTTCTGGAAGTTCCATTTCAGAAGGCAGCCCCAGTGAGATTCCATCCTGACATCTGCAAATCACATCCGCAGGGAAAAGATGACTCACTCGAGTTACTGTGTTAAGTTTTCGTGGATGTTGTTCAGGGAGTAGGTGTTGTCTTTGGGCCAAATCTCTTGAAATCATCATGACATCAGCCCTGTCTGTCACTGAAAAACCGACTGTGCCCCCATAGGAAGCAGGGAGAAGAGTGGCCACTGGGGACACAGGTTTCTCTAAGAAAGGTCCCTTTTCTAGCAGTTCTGCAAGATTTGATAAGGCAGCCAGCAAACGCAAGAGAACACCCCGCATGTGTAGGAAAGCAGTAAGGGGGACCCGCCAGTTAGGGCTCTTCCTAAACAACCCAGTACAAATGGAAGCAGCTAAGGTGACCCAACCCCCAAGAAAGAGGAGAGATGCAACAAACCATAGCTGAAGCTGTTCAGATGATCAGTAGCTGAAATTCTCGCTCCCCACTCCCTTTTTTTTGGCTACATCTGACATCAAGAACTGGTCATCACATTGCCTGCAGGTGACCCAGGATGCAGCTCCAGAATTCTTAGTGACTCAATTGAAACAGAGGCTATCAATCGATCCAGGACGCTAATGGGTATGAAACGGTTGGACAGTCCCAGTGAAAAGGTTTTGGGAACTGAATCAGTTCACGGGTAGCCCTTGGTCAAACACTCGTATCATGAGTATAGCTGGCCCTTCCTTCCTCCTTCTCATTTTCCTCGTCAATGGTATCATTGCACCTGCCATCATACAACTAATTTGAGTGGTTGTCACAGAAAGGCATATTAGTCTTGAAGTGGCACTCCACCAGGGTCATGGGGGCCTCCAATCTATCCTTTAGGCTTTAATCTTGGTGGCTAAGCCTGTTTCCTAGTCATCTCAGCACACTCTTCTCCTTTATTGTCCCTCCACTTTCGGTCATATCTGGATATATTTCTTTTCTTTCTTTCTTTTTTTTTTTGTCCTTTTGCCTTTTCCAGGGCTGCTCCTGCAGCATATGGACGTTCCCAGGAGAGGGGTCTAATCAGAGCTATAGCCGCCAGCCTACAGCAGAGCCACCACAATGCCAGATTTGAGCTGTGTCTACAACCTACACCACAGCTCATGGCAACACCGGACCCTTAACCCACTGAGTGAGGCCAGGGATCGAACCTGCAACCTCATGGTTCCTGGTCAGATTCGTTAACCACTGAGCCACGATGGGAACTCCATGGATATATTCCAAAAAGAGACAAGAAACTATGTGCGTTGTCCCTTTCCATGTAGGGCTTTCTCTCTTTATATGAGTAGAATGAGACCACAAATCCAGAGCTGAATATTAATGAATTATTGAATCCCAGAGAAAAGACTACTGACGTTGAGGTGGACTCTGGGGAGAAAGATCTGGGAGGAAGGGAAGAAGTTCTACAATCAACTGCAAAGGAGCTTGGCCAAAAAGAGAAAAATTAAAGGGATTCTCCTAAAGGGAGAACAATATCTTCTACTGAAATACTCTATATTCATTGTAGAAAGGAGCTCATTATCTTTTGATTTCTCCTTGGCCCCTTCGTACAGGAGCTTTGAAAGGAGCACTTACCCAGGTCCCAGCGTTCTCTTCGTCTTGGCTTGGTGACTTCAGTTCTGGGAAGCTGGGCTGCTTCAGAAAGTTGGCAGTTAGGTGTTCAGATGAGCAGAATAGGCTCCTGAGGGGCTTGCAGGGTTTCTGGCCTGCAAACAAACAGGAGAGCCAGTCCCCCTCCTTCTTCTAGTGCAGGTTTTGCTAAAGCAGCTTAGCAGGCCCTGATAAGGTGGCTGTCAAAGCTGGTGGGCCAGAGACATGGCACCTGGCCTCTAAAGACTCGTGGGCATCGATCTCCATTGCATCCAGATGAAAACTTCTACCCCAGGCTCAAACCAAGGCTTCTCCAGTGTGTAAGTGGGAAGAGAACATGCTGCTAAGGTGTAGGCACAGGGTGGCTATAGGACATAATGAAACTTTTTAAAATTTCCTTTTATTTTTTTACATTTAAAAAACTTAAGCATAGTTGATTTACAATGCTGTGCCAATTTCTGCTGTGCAGCAAAGAGACACAGTCATACATATACATATGCATATATACATTCACTTCCTTATATTATCTTCTCACATGGTCTATCCCAGGAGATTGGATATAGTTCCCTGTGCTGTGCAGTAGGACCTCTTTGCTTATCCATTCTAAGTGCAATAGTTTGCATCTACTTAACCCTAACTCTCAGTCCATCTCTCTCCCTCCACTCTTCCCCTTGGCAACCACAATTCTGTTCTCTATGTCTGCAAGTCTGTTTCTGTTTTGTAGAGAGGTTCATTTGCGTCATATATTAGACTCCAGATATAGGTGATGTCGTACGGTATTGGTCTTTCTCTTTCTGACTTAGTTCACTTAATACGAGAATCTTTAGTTGTATCTATGTTGTTGCAAATGGCATTATTTCTTTCTTTTTATGGCTGAGTAGAATTCCATTGTACATATGTATTAATCTTCTTAGTCCATTCATTTGTCAGTGGACATTTAGGTTGTCCCTATGTCTTGGTAAAAAAAAAAAATTTGCTTTTAGAGGGATAGAATAAAAACACCGAAATGAGTGTAAGTCATCACTTCTAATTAGCCCTGAATTTAGTGCTGGAGGGAAATAATGAACCCAGCCATATTAGAGAAGCCAAGAAAGAGGCCTTGATCCATCAGTAAATGCAGACTCCTCTATGGAAATGAGTGAACCCACCACTGAGCTCTCCAGCCACGCCCCACTGGACAGCCAGGCTAATGTGGAGCTGAAGTGTCAGGAGCGCCAACTATGTGTACTATGGGGGTGTGCACATGAGGGAGCTTTGACCAACATAAACCTGAAGGAACAGTACAAGGCTCTGATTCAGACGCACCTGTCATCACCTGGTCTCAGCAACCACTGTGGCCAGCAAAGATGCTCAGGGAAGTAAGTGACAAAGGCCAGAAAAATCAGAGAGACCAGAAGTTACCTAATTTCAAGACCGACCAAGAAGCAGGCTGTGAACTAAGGTCTCACTTAATAGCTAAGGTCCTTCCCCTAGAATCTGAAGGATAGATGTGAAGGAGGGGTAGGAAGCCCTGAGCTTGCTCAAGAGCTGCCCAGAGTGGGTGTGGACCTCAGACTCTGAAATCCTAAACCAAAAGGCACTAGGACCCCAACTCCAGCTTCACCGACCCCTGTGTTCTAGACATGGTAGAAATCGAGGCTTGATCTGCCATAAGAAAGGAACTAAAATGATCACCTGTCTTGAGACTGGGTCAAGAGCCTTACTTATGTTTATGCTTTGAGTGTGGGAAAGAGGGATGTAGGTTACAGAAGGAAGGGGTGGAGCTGATGAGAATGAGAGGAAATGCAATTTAAAATTTCCCATTCTGGAGCAAAGGGAGTTTGACTTTTATCCCAAGTGAAACCAGTCAACACATTCCAGCACATCCTGGGACTATACCTTCCCAGAAAAGTGTTACACCATATCCACTTTGTCATCTCTATTAATTCCTCTATGGCACCCAGGTAGGTAGATACGTTCATCTTTTTTTTTTTTTTCTTTTTTCTTTTTTTGTATCTTGTCTTTTTAGGGCCGCATCTGTGGCATATGGAGGTTCCCAGGCTAGGGGTCGAATCAGTGCTATTGCTGCCGGTCTACACCACAGCCACATCAACGTGGGATCCGAGCCACATCTGCGAACTACACCACAGCTCACGGCAACGCCGGATCCTTAACCCACTGAGTGAGGCCAGGGATGGAACCCGCAACCTCATGGTTCCTAGTCGGATTCGTTTCCACTGTGCCATGACGGGAACCCCCTAGATACTCCCATCTCTTAAGGAAATACTTGTCTCTGTCTCCTTGCCTAGGATTGGGTGCATTTGACTAATCAGATTTTCTAATTCTGATGCTCTTGGATGTCTTGTCCGGAAAGAAACCTCCCCTGACTTCACCACATCCTCCCTCACACCCAGCAGCTGACATGTCCCTTGTTGGTACTTTATAATATCTTGATCCCTATGTGTCCATCCCCTGAGGCCCTAAGACTACAAGGGGTGGAAGCTTTATCTTATTCCTTACCTTATTCCTGACATGTCCCCAGCATCATCTTATGGTCCAGTCAATGTTTCTGGAAGGGAAAGGGGAACTCAAATGACCAAATTGCCCAGGGTTGCTGGGATTTTCCTGGTTTCTGATTGTGTGTAAGTCCTGTGTCCTGAAAAACCCCTCAGTCGCGGGCAAGCCAAACAACTGGTCACCCTGCCAGAAAAGAAAGAGGGAGGGAAGGAGGGCGAAGCCAAGAAAGAGGAAGGAAGGAGTGAATTAAATTAGGTCCAGTGGGCCGGGGGCAGAACCCTGTCTGCTCTGACTTTCTGGCATGGGAGCCGTCTGCCTTCCTGCCAAGCTAAGTAACAGGTGAGCTCTTGGGGACGCTGGGGACATACAGTGAGCTCATCCCTATAAAGGAGCAAAGAGACAGTGGGCCAGACGTGATCCAGTCATAACTGAATTCTGAAAATAGACTTCTTATATGCCTTCAGGGAGATCTGTTGATTACCTACCCTTTGGCAGGTTCTGTGTTAGATGCTGAGAATATGCAAGAAATAAGGACAGGCCCTGTCGTCCAGAAGCCAGAAGAAGCAGGATAGGCTAAGAGAACTTGCCAGGCACCGAGCCTCCTGTCTCAGCCCGTGGGTAAGGCTCTGCACACACGGTGGATGCACACAGTCCCAGGCTGGCATGCACACTGTCTGCCTGGGGAACCCTAGCAGACAGGGGTACCACCTTAGGATAGGCCTTCCCCGTGCATTCCCTTGTCTGTAAAGCCCATAGCAGAAGAGGGCTGTTGGCTGGCTGGTTTTGAAGCAGCATGTAGGCCTCTCGGAGGGCTGATAAGAGGATCACCAGGCCCCTAACTTAAATTAGACTTGATGCCACGGCCAGGCGGACACAAGGCTGCCAGGCCTGGCACTGGGAGGAGGCCCAGGGAAGAGAAGGATGCAGGGCTTCCACTGAGCTCGGGCCAGATGGGGCTAATCCCCCCGAGTGAGCAGCCTAGCCTGCCCCTTCCACAGCCCCCCAGGGAGGAGCCCCAGGGCCAGGGGCCAAGCAGCTGTCTCCTAGCCCAGGGACGTGGCACAACCAGGCCCCGTGTGACCAGACACAGGCCAATCAATGACTTGTCCTCTTTTTTGCCTTACTCCTGATTTTCTGTTTTCAGCCTCAGATTGAGGCCCAAAAAAGCCTTTTTTTTTTTTTTTTGCTTTTTCAGAGCCACACCTGCAGCTGATGGAAGTTCCCTGGTTAGGGGTCAAATCAGAGCTACAGCTGCCAGCCACAGACACAGCCAAAACACAATGGCTGTGTCTGTCACAACGGCCACAGCAATGCCAGTTCCTTAACCCACTGAATGAGGCCAGGGAATGAACCCATAAACTCACGGGTTCAGTGGGAACAACGGGAGCCCCAACGGGAACTTCTGCAACAAGACTGCTGTGGTGACTTTCTATCGCGGCCCACAGAAGAGGGACCCAGCAAATGTTGAGTGGAGTTGATTGTCTCTCCCTGGGTTGGTCTCCAGCCCATCCTGAGAGTCGACTTCCACAGGTCTCACGCTGTGTCTCTTTGGCTCTTAACAATAGCTGACTTCTTTTTGTCCCTAAATTCGGGCCCCACCCTGATCCCCTACAGTGCTTTTAGAGAATGGAATCATTTATGGAAAGAGACGTGTCATCTCTGAGTTATTGCAGAACTCAGAAACATTGTAGGAGGCTCTTGTTTAACAGATCAGAGGGAAACAGACATGAAGTAAGTCTCTGAATTGGGATAAAATCACCAAGCCTATAAATGACTTTTCTCTCTCGCCTCTTATCTGTTTATAGGATTTCTCCTCCCTTGTTTCTGGCCATGAGCTGAGGTGTATAACAGGAACACTGGATGTGTTTTGTGCCTTCTGGGAATTCACTCGTAACTGGGGTTTGTTACTATCACAAGGCAAAGGCTTGGAGTTCAGTTCCTTAACGAGCAGGGTCCTAGAGGAAGCTCTGCCTCGATCTCCTACATCCCCTGTTAACGAAGTATTTCCACACAGTATGCTCAGGAAAGAGGGAGAAAGAGGGAGGAAGAAGGAATCAGAAAGGCTTCCCAGAGGAGGTGGCATTCAAGTTGAGATTTGAAAGCTGGATAGGTGCGTACTATGCAATTACACTTAAAAGCAAATTCTCAGCCATCCATGATGAAGATACATCAGAAACACGAAAAAGCAAGTTTAGATCAGAGATTTCGCTTTCAGGATGCACACAGGGGTTCTGCCTCTATTTCACCCAGGCTGGGAGGTCTCCTTCCACAGACTCTCCAGTGTGCAACTGGTGTTCATATCCAGACTACTGCCCTTTCAGACGCTGTAGGATCCAATGTTCTCCATCTGTAACTGAGATAAGCAAGTGCACTCACACTCTAGAGAAATCTTTTCTAAACTAAGGGTTAAGACAGTAAGATATTGGCTCCGTTCACACTTCGCTAGAAACTTCCACTAACCAAAATGCCCCAAGCCCCAAGCCGGCTGGCTAATGGAGGTCTGGCGCATCTGTCTCGTTGTTTTGCTTTCTTCCTTCCGCTGGCTGCGAGGCCCTGGCTGTTGCTCTGGGCTCCCCTCTCTGCAGCAGCATCGTCCTCTCCTTTCCACCCTCTCACTTGTCACTGCCTGACTCAGCCGGAGCTGTGTGGGATCCGGCGGGAGTGAATCAGTGCGTTGGGACTCGGAAGGAGACTCACTGTCCATTTACTCCTCACTTGCTAGGGTACAGCGAGTGCCTCCCCAGCTGACCCCACCTCTGGGGATAGCTATTTTTGTGGGTGAGGCAGAAACCCCAGGCTCCAGAGTGTGGATAAAAAGCAAGGCTCCTGCGAGGGACGGTCAGAGAGATTGGTGTTTCTGAGGGAGGAGATTGGAACTTTGACAAGACACAGCTGGCTGAGGGCGTGAGCTAGAAGATTCCGCCCTGGGGTGAGGAAGAAGGGGGGGGGGTCCTTAAATAGCAGGTGGCTTCACTGTTGCTATAAATGAAAACAGTACGTTTTCACTGAACACTGATTACGAAAATGGTCTTTTATTAGATAGCTGCATCCACCCCCAGGACAGCCCCGGAGGCTCTGGCTGGGGGGCTTTCCCTGCAGCTCATAAACAGGGTTGACTGCACCTCGCCCTGGTGCCAGGAGTGTTTGTTTTTCTTTCTGCTCAAGGCCTCTGCACAGGCCGGGAGTGAGAGACCCCAGAGGGTAGCAGGATCGTCCCAGGCCAGGGCTCTGTTTCAGACACTGCCAGATTTAATTATCCTCTCCATTTGTGTATTTATCTGAGTCATTCATCCTTCTTTAGAGGAGATTGAAAAAGAGACCCACGTCTTCTGCCCTGGGGGCCGGGGGAGGGTAGAGGGGAGGGGGCTGGGAAGAGTGGGGCTTGCAAAGATGCTCACAAGGCTTCTCTCCTTAAGGCAAAGCGGAATGTAATGCCTCTCGCCTCTCTTTAATTAACGAAAAAAAATGCCTTCTGAAATGGCTGCGTTGGCAGGAGGTGAGGAGCGCTTCCTCTCTGAGTAAATCTCTTGCCTTCCAGCCTCCTTGCTTTGGGGAAGTTGACCCCCCCGTCCCCCGGGTCTCGTGACAGGTTGGAGGAACCCACGCCACTCGTCATCTTCCCAGGAAAACATGGCCACCCAGGTGGTTGGAAAAGCACAGTCAGGTGTGATGGAACATGATTGAGGATAATGTGAAAAAAAGAATGTATGTGTAGATATAGATATAGATATAGATATAGATATAGATGTAGATATAAAACTGGGTCACCTTGCTGTACAGCAGAAATTGACAAGACATAAATCACTATAATAAAATTTTTTTAAAAAAGAGCAAGAAAAAACACAGTCAGGGATGAGTGCAAACCTCATCATCAAGTCCCCATGCTAAGCCTGGGGGCCACTATTATTTTCCGAGAAGGAGTGAATGATAACAGCTGACTTGTACTGAGCTCATACTATGCACCAGGCACAGTGCTAGGTGTTTTATATCCATGAACTCATTCCATTCTAATCACTCCATGAAGTCAGTTCTATGTTCAGATGAAGCTGCCAAGAAGAGAGGAAAGAACTTGCTCACCAAGACACAGCTGGTTAGTGACAGAGCCAGGATTCAAACCCAGGCTGGTCAGAAGCTTAAGGCTCTAAATTACCCTTCCACACCGCCTCCTTTCATGCTGCATTGAGAAGGAGTTCAGAAGAGGCCATCCCCCAATGTGCCATGCTTGCACATGGACGGTTCTGAGATAAAGGTACTGAAAAGCAGCAAGTACAAGAAAAACACTCTGACCTTCCTTCTAGTTCTTAAAAGCAGGAGATGAATTCCTGCATGAAAAATGCCTTCCTCATAGAAAACAAACGTATGGCTACCAAAGGGGAAAAAGAGGGCAGAGGGATAAATCATGAGGCTGGGATTAACACTGCTATGTATAAAATAGATCCAACAAGGACCTATTGTATAGCACAGGGAACTGTACTCAGTAGCTTGTAATAACCTATGAAGAAAAAAAATCTGAAACATATATTCCATATATATATACACACACATAAACATGTATACATAAAAACTCACATATATGCACTCTCACACACATGTGCATATGTATGTGTGTGCGTGTACATATATATGAGTCACTTCTCTGTATACATGAAACTAGCATGATTTTGTAAATCAACTATACCTCAATAAATAAAAGTAATAATAAAAGAACAGAAAGAAAGATGTCTTCCCTTTGCCAGAAGGAAAGTAACATTCATATCATCAAGCATAAGTTGAGACTGAGAGAATTCTATGTGAACAGCCCTTGTTAAAAGAATTCTTATCTTGCAGCTGTCCAGTTTTCCGGGCACCACCTGCTGAAGACACGGTCTTTTTTCCCATTTTGTATTCTTGCCTCCTTTGTCAAAGATTAATTGACCCTAGGTGTCTGGGTTTATTTCTGGGTTCTCTATTCTGTTCCATTGGTCTGTATGTCTGTTTTTGTACCAGTGCTACGCTGTCTTGATGACTGTAGCTTTGCACTATTGTCTGAAGTCTAAGAGAATTATGCCTCCTATTTGTTTTTTTTTTTTTTTTTTCCCTTCAGGATTGCTTTGGCAATTCTGGGTCTTTATGGTTCCACATAAAATTTTGGATTGCTTGTTCTAGCTCTGTGAAAAATGTGATGGGTAATTTGATAGGGATTGCATTAAATCTGTAGATTGCTTTGGGTAGTATGGCCATTTTAACGATATTAATTCTTCCAACCCAGGAGCATGGAATATCTTTCCATTTTTGGAATTCTCTTTAATTTCCTTGATGAATATTTTATAGTTCTCAGCATATGTCACCTCCTTGGTCAGGTTTATTCCTAAGTATTTAATTTTGGGGGTGGGATTTTAAAAGTTATAGTTTTTTATATTCTTTTTCTAATATTGCATCATTAGTATACAGAAATGCAACCAATTTCTCTTGTATCTTACTACATTGCTGAATTTGTTGATCAGTTCGAGTAGGTTTTGTGTGGAGTCCTTAGGGTTTTCTACATATAGTATCATGTCATCAGCATGTAGTGACAATTTGACCTCTTCTCTTACAATTTGGATGCTTTTATTTCTTTTGTTTGTCTGATTGCTATGGCTAGGACTTCCAACACTATGTTGAGTAAAAGTGGGGAGAGTGGGTATCCTCGTCTTATTCCAGATTTTAGCAGGAGGGCTTTCAGCTTTTCTCCATTGAGTATGATATTGGCTGTAGGTTTGCCATAAACAGCTTTTATTACATTAAGATATGTTCCCTCTGTACTCACTTTGATAAGTTTTTATCATGAATGGATGTTTTTGCCAATTGCCTTTTCTGCATCTATTGAGATGATCACGTGGTTTTTTACTTTTGTTTTGTTAATGTGGTGTATGACGTTGGCTGATTTGCATATGTTGACCCATCCATGCAAATTAATGAAACTAGAACACGCCCTCACACCATGCACAAAAATAAACTCAAAATGGCTTAAAGACTTAAACATAAGACAAGACACCATAAAATTCCTAGAAGAGATCATGGTCGAAACATTCTCTGACATCAACCATACAAATGTTTTCTTAGGTCAGTTTCCTAAGGCAATAGAAATAAAAACAAAAATAAGCCAATAGGACCTAACCAAACTTACAAGCTTTTGCACAGCAAAGAATACCATTTAAAAAATGAAAAGACAACCTCCAAAATGAGAGAAAATAGTTGCAAACAATGCAACTGACAAGGGCTTAATCTCCAAAATGTACAAACAACTCATACAACCCAACAGCAAAAAAAAAAAAAAAAAAAAAAAAACTAAACAAAAACAAAAATAACCCAATAGAAAATGGGCAGAAGATCTAAATAGACATTTCTCCAAGGAAGACATATGGATGGCCAACAGTCACATGAAAAAATGCTCAACATCACTAATTATTAGACAAATGCAAATCAGAACTACAATGAGATACCGTCTCACACCAGTCAGAATGGCCATCATTAATAAGTAAGTCCACAAATAACAAATGTGGAGAAAAGGGAACCCTCCTACACTGTTGGTGGGAATGTAAATGAGTATAGCCACTATGGAAAACAGTATGGAGGTTCCTCAGAAGACTAAATATAGAACTACTATATGATCCAGCAATCCCATTCCTGGGTATATATCTAGACAAAACTATAATTTAGAAAGATACATGCACCCCTATGTTCATTACAGCACTATTCACAATAGCCAGGACATGGAAACAACCTAAATGTCCATTGACAGATGAATGGATTAAAAAGATGTGGTACATATACACAATGGAATACTACTCAGCCATAAAAAAGAATGAAATAATGCCACTAGCAACATGGATGGAACTAGAGATCCTCATACTAAGTGAAGTAAGTCAGAAAAAGACAAATACCATATGATGTCACTTATATGTGGAATCTAAAGTATGGCACAGATGAACCTATCTACAGAACAGAAATAGACTCACAGATATGGAGAGCAGACTTGTGGTTGCCAAGGGGGAGGGGAGAGGGAGTGGGATGGACTGGGAGTTTGTAGTTATAGATGCAGACTACTACATTTAAAATGGACAAGCAACGAGATCTTGCTATATAGCACAGGGAACTATATCCAATCACTTGTGACAGAACATGATAGAAGATAATATAAGAAAAAGAATGTGTATATATATATGTATTACTGGCTCACTTTGCCATATAGCAGAAATTGACAGAACACTGTAAAGCAATTAACATAAGCAATTTTTTAAAAAAGAATTCTTATCTTTCTTTTACCTCCTCACATAGTGTAGTCACTTCTCCACAACTGCCTCTCTTTGCTAAAATAAAAGCAAGAAGGTTTTCCCATTCCTTGGGCCTTCATTTCGTTATGAGGGCTCCTGTGTCACATAAAACTCATATTAAATAAATTTGCATGTTGCACTCCTGTTGATCTGTCTTACATCCATTTAATTCACAGGCCCAGCAAATTAAATTCAGAACCCTAAGAGAGTGAACATCAAAGTTTGCCTCCTCTACTCCTGTTCCCTTCCAACTTCATCCTATTCTCTCACCCTCCCTTTATCTTCTCATCTGTCTTCCCAGACTTCCCTATGGACATGCGGCATTACCGTGGGAACTCTCTGTAAATGTTAAGAGTCTCTTGAACAGGTTTGCTTTGCGTGGGGCTTTCTGCTGAGAGATATCAGGGATGTTGCCACTTGAAAATGCAAGCAGAAGTTGTGTACAATCCACATGCTATGTAATGAAAAGAGATGCTGAAAGGCTACCTGGAACTGCCTTCTTTAGAAACCTAAGAGGACAAGGAGGCCATAAGTGGAGTCAAGACCCCGTCTAATCTGAGCCCTTCCAAGACAGCACACTCACCCAGAGGCACAGCATTCAAGAAGGTCCCACAGAATGAAGTCCCCTCTCAAATGTACATCTTGTAAAGTCATTTCAACCAAATGAGGAAAATTGATTTCTCAACATGGAAAGATGGTTTTGACAGCAGCCCTGGAAAAAACTGGCTTTTGGACACTCGATCAAAGAGAGGAACGTGGAGGCTCAGCTGGATTCCCCAAGCAAAGTGTGTGCAGCTTCTAAAACCCTTCTCCTCCCTCTCAGAGACAGACAGACAGACAGACACCTGCACATTCCAGGAGCAGTCCTCACAGGCATCTTATGGTGTGTCCATTCCTCAGGGGGGAGCAGCAGGCAGCACATCCACTCTCCAGATGGTGGGTTTTGGAAAACAGGGGCTGGCTGCTCCCCAAGCCCCTTCCTGATTGCCTGACTTTGGCTCAGGGACCAGGGTGGAGGCTGCTGCTCTGGGAAATGCATTTGCTGTTTGTCTGCAAAACATCTCCAAGTGATTGATGAACCTGCCCCAGGGAAGAAGAAATAAGTCACCAGGACCTGAAATACAGCCACCTCTAGAAGACCATATTTCACCCTTTCAGGAAGCCCCAAGCCACATGGACATGAATTAGAACAAGAATCAAAGAGGATCAGATTCCACCTTAGTTGTAAGGACTCCAGGAGGGCTAACAGAGGAGCCAAGCCCGTAAGGAGATGAGAAATTTACTCACAGTAAACTGTGACCGTTGTTTTCCCCTTTGGCTAACTGTCCCTAATACCCCATCCAGCACCCCCATGGGGACAATTACTCTTTCTCAATCAGCCTTAGGAAAAAAGGTGGCAGCCCTCCAGTCTGCAGGTGGAAAGGCCACAACAGGCCTATTGGCCCACAGAATATTGCTGGCTCAGGTCAGAGCTGACTTCAGAGCTGGCCCCTCAGGGAAGCCACCATCCTTGTTCAGGCAAGATCGCCAAAGCCTGTGTCCCCATTTTGTGACCTGGTGACAACAGGGTCACCTCTCTGGGCCTTTGATTCTTCTTGTAAGAAAGGTAGGGATCAGACAAGATGTGTGTTTTCATACCTTTATCAGCAGTGGAGCCCATCTTTAGACTAAATATGGCAAGACGCCCAATAACCCAGAAAACAAATTCCAGGGGAGCTCCCTGGAGGTTGGGTTCATGTGATGCAGAGGAGTTTTATCATTCACATTCCAGCTGGGTCACTAACTAGTTGAGTGACCTTGAACAAATTACTCTTCTTCCCAGCCTTAGTTTTCTCATCCATAACCTATGATAGTACCTACTTCCTAGCACAACTGTGAGGGAAGATGAGATAACACATGTACAGCACTTTGTACAGAAGGTCTGGATAAGCACATGCCACTGTTATTCACCATTATTGGACTGTTGCAGGGTGGCCAGGCTCAAGTGTCATCCATTCCATCTTCCGCCTCATTTGACCACATCCTTCTGTAGCTCCAAAGAAGCTCAGAGGGTCCTCAGGGCTCTGCAGGGCCCAGCCAGAAAACCACCGGATGGGTAAATGAGTGTTTGTTTCCCAGACTCTCTGAGATCAGTGTCTCTGCAAGCACTTACCAGATTCCTAGCAGGGGAAAACCTCAGGAGGTCTTGGTACAAGTCCGGGACCCTCTGCTTAATCTGCACACAAGGTACTGCTTATCTCCAAGCTTTCGAGGATGGGGGGTGAGGGCCACCAGGAGAGGATCCCCAGAGTGTGCCAGGATCCCATCTCCATTTCTGCTTCCTTCAGGGCCAGGACCCACACCCAGATAACCCCTGTGGGCTCGAGGCCACTCCTACCAGGCTGGTGGGGAAACAGCTCTGAGGCACCTCCTGGAGCAGCTGGGGCTCGGCCTCCCGCTGACCTCCTGGACTCCGGCCTCTCTCTCTAAACCCATAGCCCTTGCCCATCCTCTCAGCCTCAGCTGACTTTCCTGGCCCTCACATGTGCCTGCCCAGAACCAAGGTCTCTGCCTGACCTCCCTTTGGCCTGCCTTGTTCTGTTATTGCCAGCATCCTGGTGGGACAATTTCATGGGTGGAATCAGAGTGCATTAGAGTAAGAAATCTTCAGAGATGCTATTTTCTGCCTAATATGTTTTCTCCCCATGGGTCAATCTGGCTGCACTTTTATTTTGAAATAAAAGAACCCAGAAACAAATGAGCAAACACCTTATTGTGGAGAACCATCTGCAGAAAATCCTGCAGAGCAGCTCCAAGGTCAAAGCTTATCTATTCCGCCTCATGCACAAAACAGCCAGCAGGCAGCCCGGATGGGAAGTCATAGTATCAGACGTTTGGGTAAAAGCCTCTTCTTTCCAATCACAGTAAAAGTAAGAGTTCTCTCTGCAACGCAAATCTTGAAACTAAGAACGTTTGTATATTTCACGGAAACAATCAAGATCCTGTTGAGTTGGCTGGGGTGGTCAGGAAAAATCCACAGCAGCCCTGAGATGCTTGCTTGGCTCTTTCCTTCTCTTTGATCCCAGGTTTTCGTTTTTTAAAAAAATGCTGTCTGTTCTTTCTATAACTCTCATGTTGAATAATAAGAAGAAGAATTTCAATTCTTGAAATTGTGTATTTTCTCTCTTTCCCCTCGCTTGGGTCCCTCTTCCTGCACAGGTGAATAAGGCAGGGAGTCAGAATTGAGTTTCTATTTTTACTGTGTGGGACTGACTCCCACCAGGAACGGATGAGCCCCCGTGATGCCAGGCTAGTAAGCGGTGTTACAAGTAGGCCCATGGTAGGATTTGCTTTAGGTTGCTTATAGACCTTTGCATGGTGATAGAAACATTCTATATCTGAACTGCTAAATGCCATATCTGGCTAGTAAGCTCTTTAAGTGTAGCAAGTGCAACTGAGGATGTGAATTTTTAAATTTATTTTATTTTAATTAATTTAAATCTAAAGTTAAATATTTAGATATGTGACACAGGCTAGGGGATCCTGGGGTGTGTGTGTGTGTGGGTGTGGGTGTGTGCACGTGTGTGTCTTAGGGGAGTCTTTAGGGGAGGTAAGCAACGCTAAGATCCCACAGCAGGCTTTGACCCTCTCCCTCCTCTCCTGGTCTTCTCTTGGTCCACGGTCTTCCCATGCATTCCCAATAATTTCCCAAACGTATCATGAAGCAGTTTCCTCCAGCACATTGCCGCATAGTTTTTATTCCCCAATGCTTATAGCTTCCAGTTGCTATTGTCATTATATGGGCTAGCCTGGTCTAAATATACGCATCAAGGTTTCTAGCATAAAAAGTCTAAACCATTAAGTATTTTCATGAGAAGGAATGTGGGGTCAAGTTCTAGCCCAGACATGAATGCCATAATCCCTTAGAAATGTCTGCCCGAGCTGCAGGCACAGGGAAAATGATGGTACAATTTCTCATGTCTGCCACCTCACAGTTCATCCTTGTTGCTTCGCTTCATAAACTAGTGAAGCAATCCCCTTGCATGCATCCAGTATAGTCTATATAGGGGCTGTCAGGCCTATGTGCTTGGATTTCTTTTACAATAGATACCCTCTTGTTTTCTTTTCTTTTTTCTTTTTTTTTTTTTTGCCATTTCTTGGGCCGCTCCCGGGGCATATGAAGGTTCCCAGGCTAGGGGTTGAATCAGAGCTGTAGCCACCAGCCTATGCCAGAGCCATAGCAACGCGGGATCCGAGCCACATCTGCAACCTACACCACAGCTCACGGCAACACCGGATCCTTAACCCACTGAGCGAGGCCAGGGATCGAACCTGCAACCTCATGGTTCCTAGTCGGATTCATTAACCACTGAGCCACGACGGGAACTCCACCCTCTTGTTTTCTTTCTCACTCTCTTTCTCCCCATATACTCGCCTATCTTTCCCAGGCACCATTGTCCCCTCAACCCCAATATCAGTGACACTTGATAAAGTCGCTTGGCAAGATACTACAAAACTTTATAAATAAATCATATAAGGGTAATCTGTTCTTTAACAAGACTCAGCTAGGCCAGCTAGGTTGAATTAGGGGAAGGAAGCCAACCCATCCTGCCAGTCTGCCATGCTGGGCTAAAACAAAAAGAAAAAGAAAAAAAAATGCCCTTGACTCCTGGTTTTCTCTGACTCAGGAGAAAACTCTTTTAAAGTTCTTGGTCATTGATGGTGTCTTCTAAGTCTCCTAACTGACATGAAAAGGGTGTGTCACATTGTATAGATGAAGAACCAAGAGGTCCAGGGTGGACAAATGCCTGGCTGATGGTTACAGGTTCATTTGTGGCTGGGAGCAGGGATCCCAGATTGAGGCTGAGGTGGGACCCAGCCCTCAGGGTCATGTCTGACAGAGTGGAGGGACGGCCCGCTAGGAGATGACCTACAGGAGGAGCACTTTTACTGAGAACAATGGGGAGAGGGCTCCCATTCCTCTTGGAGGAGAACATGGTGTCAATGTCACATTTTCAGTCCTGGAGCCACCTCCACAGTTCTGGGTCCAAGTCTTGTGGAGAAAGGGACTCTGAGGAGAAACTGGGAAAAGGGTTCAGAAGCTATTTCTGAGGGCAGGTAATAAAGGTAACTCCAGGTACGGTGTTCTCTGTAGTTCTACATGGACCACGCCAGGGCTCTAGTAGATAATGTCTCCTGGAAACCAAATACCGCTTTGCAGCCCTAGGCTCTGATGCTTGGCACCTGCAACTGTGTTCTTGAGGGAAGGAAGCACAGCAGGGGTCTACCATCCAGACACAAACACACACAAGGTGCCATTCTTTTGCCCTCCTTCTTCGTAAGTCTCTTGGAGGGCTTGGGGGTGTGTAGACTGCTCCTTGATTCCCACCATGGGACTCCGCAGTGATGGTGACCCACAGGCCCCAGTGGATTCCCAAGCAAATGGAGAAGAAGGGCGGGAGGAGAACATAAGGACTTAGGTGGGAAGGTGTGAGCTGCCGCAGGCACCCGACTCCCCGACACATGCAGGCCTTGGAGGTGCACTTATTAAGTTGTCACTGGGTTATTATGATTCCGAGAACTTCTCTGTTACCAGCAGGCTTGGAGAAACCCAGTTGTCCAAAGATAAACAGACACATGAAAGTCTGAAGTGAATTTTACAACCTGATCCAAGCTCCCACCGGAGGATCCTACATGCTTAGGCGGTGCAGTCGTCCTGCAGTAGGATCAGAGGCAGAAGCAAGCTAGTGAAGGAAGTAAAACAGAGCACAGCACTTTTATAAAATGCTCACTTGTTTGCAGCAATAATATCTTTTCAAACAGAAGGAGAAAAAAAGAAAAGAAAAGAAAAGAAAAGAAAAGAAAAGAAAAGAAAAGAAAAAACACTGAGTATCTTAGTAGTGGGCCAAGAAGAGACCCCGGAGAGGCAAAGATGGCTCTCAGCCTGATGGACAGTTGGGTGCAGCACCTAAATCAGGCACTGTGAGAGCCCAGGAGGTCTGGCTTCATTGCATTGCTTGCAGGCCTCCAAACACAGCATCCTCAACAAATACTTGTTAGCTGATTCCCTAATTTTAAACTCTCACACATTTACATTTTTCAAGGAAATTTGGCAAAGGAAACCAAGGAACTATTTTTGGTTTCGCTTTAGGTTGCACTTTATTCTGCACCATTTTGAGCCAATACAGTAAGAATGTATAATTGCATGTCGGGCAGTTTTAGCACCTTTACAGAAGATGAACTTCTCACCACTGGTATTTATGTTCTGATGAAGAAGACATCAAAAGGAGATGCTAGTGAACTGTTCCCAGTTCAAGACCTTTTACCCTCGATCCATACCGGATTTTCTTTTCATGCATTTCCATGTCTTCTTTTCCTGTGAGAGTAGGAACCAGGGCTGGTAGCTGAAGCAAGAGCGAGGGCTGTCAGGGAGTTCCCATCGTGGCTCAGTGGTTAACGACTCCAACTAGGAACCATGAGGTTTCAGGTTCGATCCCTGGCCTTGCTCAGTGGGTTAAGGATCCGGCGTTGCCATGAACTGTGGTGTACGTGGCAGATGTGGCTCGGATCCCGCGTTGCTGTGGCTCTGGTGTAGGCCGGTGGCTACAACTCCCATTGGACCCCTAACCTGGGAACCTCCATGTGCCAAAGGAGCACTCCAAGAAATGGCAAAAAGACAAAAAAAAAAAAAAAAAAAAAAGAGCGAGGGCTGTCAATCCTCATCATGGCGGCAGTGACTCTGGAGAATTCCTTTCCTTCAGGGCCCTCCTGTAGGAAGGGTGAACCAAAGGAGCAAGGAGAAACACTGTTAGGGGCAGACCAAGCAGAGCCTGTGGGTGCAAGATATCCAGGACAAGGAGGGAAAAAAGAAGCCTTGACTTCCTGCCACCTGGTTCTTCCCCCCTCAAAATAAATGGCTCCCCTTGAAGTCAACTCAAAAGCTTTTGCACAGCAAAGGAAACCATTAAGAAAAATGAAGACAACCCATAGAATGGGAGACAATCTTTGCAAACAATGCAACAGACAAGGGCCTAGTCTCCAACATATACAAACAACTCACACAACTCAAAAACAACAAAAAAACAACCCAATTGAAAAATGGGCAGAAGACCTAAAGAGACATTTCTCCAAAGAAGACATACAGATGGCCAACAGGCACATAAAAAATGCTCAACATCACTAATTATTAGTGAAATGCAAATCAAAACACCAGTCAGAGTGGCATCATTAACAAGTCCACAAATAACAAATGCTGGAGAGGGTATGGAGAAAAGGGTACCCTCCTTCACTGTTGGTGGGAATGTAAATTGGTGCAGCCACTATGGAAAAGAGTACGGAGGTACCTCAGAAAACGAACTAGCATATGATCCAAGAATTCCACTCCTGGGTACATATTTGGACAAAACAGTCATTCAAAATGGTACATTCACCCTATGTTCATCACAGCACTGTTCAGAATAGCTAAGACATGGAAACAACCTAAACGTCCAATGACAGATGAATGGATTAAGAAGATATGCTACATATACACAATGGAATACTACTAAGCCATAAAAAGACAAACTAATGTCATTTGCAGCAACACAGATGGAACTAGAGACTCTCACACGAAGTGAAGTAATCCAGAAAGAAAAAGACAAATACTATATGATATTACTTACTTGTGGAATCTAAAATATGGCACAGATGATCCTATCTACAAAACAGAAGCAGATCATGGCCAAGGAGAGCAGACTGTGGTTTCCATGGGGGAGAGGGATGGGAGTGGCATGGACGGGCAGTTGGGAGTTTGGTGATGTAAACGGTTACATTTGGGATAGATGGGCAATAGAGCCCTATTGTACAGTACAGGGAACTGTGTGTGATTGGGTCCCTTTGCTGTACAACATAAATTGAAGAAACATTGTAAATCAAATATACTTTAATAAAAAAATACAAAAAAAAAAAGGAACTGAGAAAGGAAGAAATAAAAAACAGAAGCCTCTGGAACTGTGTCCATAGACATGGCTGAACCTCTTTCCTCTTCACCCCCTTTGTCTTTGGCCCAACTCTAAATTATAAAACTCTTCATTTTCACTTTATCCTACATATATATTATTTTATGCAGTGCTTACAAATTCCTTATTATTGTTAATTTCATTTACTAAAATGTTTTTAGTTTCTCACCTCATGGCTTTTGGGTTTTATCTTAAATCATGTATCACTTTGCTTTTTATGCTTTTAAATTTTTATTTATTTATTTATTTTTTTGTCTTTTTTGTCTTTTGTCTGTTGTTGTTGTTGTTGCTATTTCTTGGGCCGCTCCCGCGGCATATGGAGATTCCCAGGCTAGGGGTTGAATCGGAGCTGTAGCCACCAGCCTACGCCAGAGCCACAGCAACGCGGGATCCGAGCCGCGTCTGCAACCTACACCACAGCTCACGGCAACGCCGGATCGTTAACCCACTGAGCAAGGGCAGGGACCGAACCCGCAACCTCATGGTTCCTAGTCGGATTCATTAACCACTGCGCCACGACGGGAACTCCTATGCTTTTAATCCCTGATTAGAGTTCACCCATTTGTTTTATTTTATTTATTTATTTATTTATTTTATTTTCCCACTGTACAGCAAGGGGATCAAGTTATCCCTACATGTATACATTACAATTACATCTTTTCCCCACCCTTTGTTCTGTTTTATTTTAAATCTCATCTAGTTGTAGCTTCTTTTATGAAAAAAAACTTTATAATTTTTTATTAGAATTATACCTTTTTTCCCAATTTCCTACACACAAACTTTCTTAAATTTAATTTTTTGAACTTGAAGACTTTTATTTCTCTCATTTTTAAACCTAATTTATTTATTTTTCTTCTTTTGTTCAGGCTGAAATTTCAAAGTGCTTATTTTTAAACTTATTTTAAGTTAATGTTCTGTGTTCCAAATGTTTGAGTTTAAGCCCATTTTAGTATTTTAGTCTTATTTTTGAAACTAAGTCTTCAGAAAGGTAATAACCCTTCTGCTCATATATATTTATATTATTATATATATCTTATATGTAGAAGTTTCCATGATTTGTCTTCCAAATGGCCAGCAGAGATGTTGCGCCAGTGTTAACAGAGGGAAACGCCCCTTGGGGTAGTCACCTTCCCTCCTGCTGTCCCAGCAGACTCCCCATCTTCTCTTAACAGATACCACCCCAGTTAAAAGTTGTTGGACAAAGACCCTCTCCTCAGCTGGCTGGAGAGATCTAAGAGTTAAAGCTCCAGGCAGTAAATGTCATTGAACAGATGGAGCCTTGGGAAAAACAATCCCCTGGACTTTCATTTCTTTTCTGTGCTCTGAGGATCTTCGGGGTCTGGGAAAAATCTGTGTGTCTGACTCTGAGCATCCCCACTCTGCTTTGCCGCAGGGAACAGGATGCCATTCTGAGCAGAATTGTGATTAGTATGGCTAGGATGCCTGGTTCAACTCTCAGAGCCCCACTGGATTGATGAGATGCTGACACTCTGCCATTTGCCTCCAAATCTTCTCTGAATCCCTTTGGAGGAGCCCCCTAGGGGCTGCTTCCCCAAGAGGGGGTCCGCCCCACTACTGGGTACTCCAGTGCTCTGTGCTCCAGCCTGTTTGGGGAAAGGTATCTTCCTCATGTCTTTCCTGACAGAGGCTGGCCTTCTCTCCCGTCAGCAGCCACCATCCGTACCTGTTGGTCCCCCTTGAGAAGGCTCCATTGGCTCTGCTTCTGGTGAGCTACCCCAGTGCAGACTACATGATTCAGAAAGCCCCTGGGAGCCCCGTAATTCCAGACAGCATCTAAACCAACTGTCATAGCTTGGAGGAGCTTGGCCTGCCAGCTCTGCTGAGCCATCTTAGCTGGAAAAGCCCAACCGAATGCCACTATAAAAAACTTGATCTATGATGAGGACCTGCTGTGTAGCACAGGGAACTCTACTCAATATTCTGTGATAAACTTTATGGGAAAAGAATCTGAAGAAGAATGGCTACATGTATATGTATAACTGAATTACATAGACAGAAACGATAGCAGAAATTAACACGACAACGTACATAACTATACTTCAATAAAGCTATTTAAAAAAACAGCTTGACCTAAAGCCCAGAGTTCTCTTTGAGTAACACATAAAAGAATCTGCACCCCAGTGGAGAATCAGGTAAAGAATACAGTGTGATTGGGGCATATTTAGGCCCAGCTTTAGGTCATGGAATTCTTGACTTAACTTGGGTCACAATCATCCCACAGGAATGTTCATAGGATCCACTTTGTTTGGGTACATTATTCTCTTGGGAACCAAGAGCTGAAAAAGTTTTCTTTTTTCCCTAGGAAACATGCCAGGTTTGCATTCTCCACAGTCCAATCTGCTTCTTCCTGTAGTTCTGTACCCTGAGGTCTCCTGCCTGTACCCAAGGAGCAAGCAGATGGGTTGGGGTGGGGTGGGGACCGATGGAACTGATGCCGTAAAAAGCTCTTGACAGAAATAATACCTTGTCTTTCCTATAGTACTTAATACCACCCTTCTGGCAGTGGATGCTCATTCAGGTGTGTTGCATGCAAGGAAACCAGGCCACAGGCTTCCCCTGCTACCTCTGGTATGGCTGGATGGAGACATCCACCTCAGTTCTCAGCCTCTAGGGGAAGCTCAAGCTTCCTCCAATCCTGGGCTGTGGGGGAGTGAGAGGAGAGGAGGAGGTGCAAGGAGGAGCTTCAAGCAGCAAGCTCTAGGCATCAGGAAGGGACTCACCTGCCAGCTCCCTGGATAGTTCTTGGCCATGGTACTACCCCTGCCATGGGAGCTGGGAATGTGGACAGAGAGGAAAGGAGCTGGGGGTCCACCTCTGCCCGCTTTGGCCTGAGGCCATTCAGAGGTGCTCTCTCCCGCATCAGTGAGCCTAAGCTGTCACATACTATGTGGGGTGTGGCAGCAAAGATCTGTGGCAACAGGGAGCCTGCATGTGCTTGGCCTCATCCTCTGTGCTTGTTCTCCTTCTACCAGGAGACTCTGGGCTGGACTGGGAGGGAGGGAGCAAGAAGGAGAGGACAAAGAGTGACGGGATAGGCAAGGGGGATGGACCACCTTCAAATTCTGGAAAACCATCCACCTGATAACAGCGACCTGTGATACTCAGTGCTACTGACTATAGAGGAAGAGGAACACTTCCAGGCAGTGCTGATGGAGGCTAAGTTAGATAACCCTTTGGAAGGACAATATGGTCACCGGAAACCAACATTTAAAAAAAGTCAATATCCCGAGTTTGAGGACCAACCCTTTATTTTTATTTTTATTTATTTATTTTTAGTCTTTTTTGCCATTTCTTGGGCCACTCCCACAGCATATGGAGGTTCCCAGGCTAGGGGTCCAATCGGAGCTGCAGCTGCTGGCCTACACCACAGCCACAGGAACGCAGGATCCGAGCCGTATCTTCGACCTACACCACAGCTCATGGCAACGCTGGATCCTTAACCCACTGAGCGAGGCCAGGGATCAAACCCTCAACCTCATGGTTCCTAGTCGGATTCGTTAACCACTGCGCCACCACAGGAACTTAAGAGGTGAAAAATCATAGTTGGAGCAAAGACTTATGTACAAGGAAGTTTATCACAGCATTATCTGTAATCATAAAAAACAAAACAAAACAAAGCAAACCATAAAAACCCACAACTTAAATGCCAAGGGGTAGAGCTTATTTAAATACATTTTAGCTCATGCAGATGATGAACTATTTCGCAGTCATTATACATCAGATTTTCACTACCTATTGAGACAGGCAGATGCCCTAGCATAATCCCTATCTTTGAAAAACAACTGAAATTTGCCACATTTCCTCATTTCTAAGATACTAACAACTGAACAAGGCACCAAAGGCTTAACAAAAGTCTTTTAGGAAGACATAGTAATAGGACATTAGACATATATCAAGCAGCAGCGGAAACGAATCCGACTAGGGACCATGAGGTTGCGGGTTTGATCTCTGGCCTTGCTCAGTGGGTTAATGATCCGGCATTACCATGAGCTGTGGTGTAGGTGGCAGACATGGCTTGGATCTCACATTGCTGTGGCTGTGGCTGTGGCTGTGGCTGTGGCTGTGGTGCAGGCCAGCAGCAACAGCTCCGACTGGACCCCTAGCCTGGGAACCTCCATATGCCATGGGTGCGGCCCTAAAAAGACAGAAAGACAAAAAAAAAAAAAAAAAGAAAGGAATAGAAGACATACAGTATATCTCTGGGATTACTACTGATTGTTATTTTACCCTTTACACTTTATTTTTTGTATTTTCCAAATCTTTAACAGTGAACATAACTGGATTACAGGAATGCCTGGACCCTTGTCAAATGTTTCCTGCAAGAACCGTGGTGATTTCTCCTGGTCCCTGTCTCCCTCCATCCACAGAGGTCAGAGGAGTCACCAGATTGGTGGGTTTAGAAAAGACACTAGACTTGCCCAGTCCTTATCAACCCTCTTCCTTCAGGGAGCTCCCCCCTACCCACTCAGAGCGCATCCTCTTGATAGCCCCAGTTCATGGGGGGAAGGTAAGCGGTGCTGTCATTTGAGGGATATTCAGTTCAGCTCTGGGATTCGATACTAGGTAACCCAGTTGCCTGCAGATACAAACCCCATTCTCTCATATCAACTTTGTCAGTGAACTGGTCATATTTGGTTTGCCAAGTACCTATTTTTTGTCCTATTTCTCAGTTCAAAACCCAAGCAGGGAAGAGAGGTGCTATCTTGAATCCTCTGAAAACCTCCAACAAATGAGGTTGAATTTTGTAATCAGGTAATATCATCACAAAAAGAAACACATTCAAGTATAGCTAAGCCCCCTGGGGAATGATGCTACCCCAAAGTGAAGTCTGGGGAGGGGTGAGCGACCAGGCCACTCGAGATGGGCCTCTCTGGAGACCAGAGGACACACCTAGGTCAGAGTTGCCCCGTCTCTCCTCTTTGTGCCTCAGCATCTCAGTTACAAGATGCCACTGAGAGAACAATCTGCTTTTCCTCGCCTTGCAGCATCACTTGGTTGCTAAGCAGATCCCTTGGGTAACTATGTGGGCATAAAACCTTTGCAGAACTGCCAGGAATCTGCTTCACCCAATTGTCAAAGTGAAAAATGAAATCATTCCTCTCACCTGTCACTACTCTGCACAAAGCTTCCATTATTGAATGGTGATGGCCCAGAATGTTATTCTCACCTACTTGCGGGAATATAAATGAGTTGTGCATATTTCACCCCCAAGAGAGTGGGAGGGGAGGAAGAGGGTGTTGAGATCTCTCCAGCTGATACTCTTATGAGTCAATGATCGGGGAGAAGCAGGCGGAGCAAATCAGCAGTGTCCTCTGCCCTTGAAAAAACAGTGCCTTCAGGCAGGTGAAGACAGAAAGATTTAGAAGAGGCTCTCCTTCAGCTCAGAGATGCTCATGAACCCCTCTTATCACCCCTTGAATTAGAGTCAGAATCTCTGAAGGTGAGGGCAAGACATTTCTGCATTTCAAGGCAACTTTTTAGATGATGTGTTTGCGCACTGGGCACTTTAAAGGTTGCAAACAGCTGCTTTCTCTAACCTACACAAGCAAGCGCACTAAAATAGCATAGGTGTTATGATCAATGTACATCCCAGAAAGAGGAGGCCACTATCAGAGGAATGGTCCACTTACACTGAGTGCAAGGACAGTGCTGCTCTGAGTCTTGAGCAATGAGTAGACTTTGTCCAGGCCGAAGAGGAAGAGGCGAAGGACATCCTAGGCAGAGGAAAATTACTGGCAAAGTCACAGCCACCTAAGCTGGCCTGATGCACTCTAAGAGTAATAAAAGCTCGAGTGTGCAGTGTTGGGAGGGGCACTACCAATGAGGGGAGGAGGGAGGGCAGGCCCTGGAGGTTAAAGAGTTAAGAATCCAACCTGTGGCCTGTGAGTGGCTCCCAAGAGGCATAAGACCAGATTTGCATCTTCGATAAGTCACTCTGAGGGCTGGCACAGAAGATGAACGGGGAGGCGCAAGCCAGGAAGCAGAGAGGCTGATTGGAGGCTATCCTAGCAGCCCAGGCCAGGCCCCGACAAGGGCATGAGGGTGGCAGGAATGAAGCCCTGATCCTTGGCCCTGACCCACTTGGCCACCAGGTGGTCAGCACTGAACAGGAGCCACAGCACTGCTCCAATACCCTACTTAGGTATTGAAATAAAACCACGGAACTATGGCTTAAGCACCGAATATGATGATGCCACTTCTTTGCAAATACTTAAAAATAACTGTTTTCTCTTTTTCAGCCACACCCATGGCATACAGAAGTTCCCAGGCCGGGGATCAAATCTGAGCCAGAACTGCGACCTGTGCCGCCACAGCAGCAGCAACGCCGGATCCTTCACCCACTGCACCAGACCAGGGATCAAACCAGCTCCTCCACAGAGGCAAGCTAGACCGTTAACCCCCTGCACCACAGCAGGAACTCCAAAAATAAAATTTTTTAATCATCTCATGAAACTAGCTGTGGCTCTGAGGCAAGTTAGTTAATCTGCTGCTTCTCAATCCAGGGTAGGATTGTGATGTGTTACAAAACACCCCAAGGTAAAAAGAGTGTATCTTCTAGGAGCATATAACCTCTCTGAAGACTGGGGGGCATTATTTTTTTATTAGTTCAAATGCAAACATATTATGTTGTGGGGAACCAGTTTGGACCCTGATGGCTCATTCTTCTCAGCTGTTGGCACATCTGTACAAGGCGGGGTTTGGTTTCCATGACCTCTGAAGTCCTTTCACACTCTGATATGCAATGATTTTTTTCTTAACTAGTTAACATCCTTTTCCCCCTAGATGTCAGAGAGAGGTCATTTTTTTTCTATTTCTGTAAGGTCACCCTCCTGAATTCATATTCCTGCTGCTGGCAGCTCTTCACCCAGTTCTCAGATCCTTTTAAGCACAGGGTGGGGCCTCTCACCCTCCGCCCCAGCAGCACTTGCTCAGCCAGAGTGTCTTCTGCTCTCCCTTCATCTATCTTCTCTAGAGTTTGTCACCTTCCTCATCCTTAATTTAAAAAAGGAAGAGTGGGGGAGGCAGTCAAGACCCAGTAGCCCTTTCTTCTGAGAAGGGAGACGTTCATCCTCCATTTGACTTTTCCTTCAATTACTGCTGGTTTGACATTTTTTTTCCCCTTTCATTCTGAGATGTCCTTCCTGAACTCTCTCATTTGGAGTTCGAATTATTTTGCATTCAACTTTTCAGCTTTTGATTTAACATTTAACAACTTGGCCTGTCAGCCTCCCTTCCTTTTCCTCCAAAATGCTGAAAGTGCTGTGAGAGAGCCGAAAGGAGTTATGACTTCAAGTCATAACATCACTTAGAGTGGAATTTGGCTGAAACTAGAACCAATTTGATTGGTTTCATCCAGCATGGAGGTAAGGATATAAGCCTGATGTTGCTGAGCTCATAATCTGCATTTTTCCCAAACTTTTGACATTATCACACACACACACACACACACACACACACACACACACCCATTCATAAAAACTGTATTTTTAGGGATTTGGTTGGAGATTGGAAAATATTGTCATGAATAGAACACTAGTTTAAGAACAAAAACAAATGATAGGGATAAATAAATTTTCTGTTCAATGGAAAAGGAACCACAGTAAAGTGTCTAGGGAACATTCTTAGTTAAATCCTATAAAATTGGATTGTGATGATCATTGTACAACTACAAATGTAATAAATTCATTGAATAATTTAAAAAAAAGAAAAAAAAATTTTTGAAAAATTACATGTAAAGTAAGAAACACTTGTGAAACCTCCAGATTTCAGAAGTCTTTTCAGGTTACTAAACAGCAATTCTGATCAAGGCAAACCACAGAGTGGTCTCTCAATGACAGGTGAATGAGCAAGAACCTTGAAAAAGGATCAGGGTGAAAAAGTGTTTAGTTATATATTTAGGGAGAAAGAATTTAAATTATATTTATAAAAAAAATACCTGAATTTTCCATTATGTCCCAGGAAGTGTACAACATTATAAGGAAATGCCATTTAAAACCACAGTGAGATAACTCAGTACATGTACTACCCTAGACAATATGGAATCTAGGAGTCATTGTACATTTATTAAAGACATTGACCTGGTTTAATTGCTGGGGCCAAAACTAGAGTGGATGGTTTTGCGTATTTAATGAGGATGCTGGGGACCAGAGTGTGTGTGTGATAATGACTATGACAATAGTAGTGATAATGATAATAACAGTAAGGAAAACAGAAGCTCCTCTCTATTGCACCTACTCAAGTGCCAAGCATATATACGTGCCCAAGAAAGCACATTAGGAATTGAAACAATGGGACAAAAAACCCTGCTAAGTAATTATTTGAAGTTTTTGGATGTGGAAAAAACAGAGAAAAATCAAGACTTCTCAGGTTAGAGAGGTAAGACTCTATGGGGCTTGATGAACTTGTGAAACTTGGATAGCATTAACTCCAGCTAACTCCACTTGATCTAATTGTGCTTTCCAAGCAATCTTCCAATAATAATTTGGCTTTCCATATGGATTTGCCTGTAGAAACATAAGCGCTGCTCCTGTGACCCATCCTCTCCAGACCCTTTCCCTGTTTCAGCTTTGGCACCAGCCAAGGGCAGGGCCAAGTTCAATCACTGATTCTTTCAAGGATATTTTCCCATCGTCTATAAAATGGACAAGATCTAAGAGGAGGAAATAGTTCTTCAAGTGTTCTGAACTCTTGAAAATGAAGGTGTCATATCCATGTAGGTAGAACTTAATATGATTCATCCTCCAAACTAGAATGGTTTTGAAAGCTTCTAGATAATTATGCTGGGCAACAGGTATACATAAAGACTACCACTCTGCACCATCAGTGTGAGTTAGGAAGTGTTTCCAAATGCTCGCTCAAAGACCAGGAGAAATTTCCATGAGCCCACAGTAAGATCAGAAAAATGAGGATCTGAAATGTTTTTCTCAAACATTATGAAATATTTCATGCAAACAAAAAGAAGATTTGCAATTGATGTGTAAAGCATAAAGAATAAAGTAACAGATGAGTGCCTATAAATTTCTTCCCAGTTACATTACCCTCCCTCTTCCCTATATTATTTACTTTTGTAGATTTTTTTGAACATTATGCACATGGAATAATCATTTGGTAGGTATTTTTACAGAATTTATTTTAACTGCCTAACATCTTATACATCAGGAAGAATACAGGATCACTTCTGTTATATTCCTACCAAAAAAACCTATCCTGAATCCAATCATAAGGCAACATCTAGGAAATCCAAACTGAGGGATATTCTACCAAATAACTTGCCTATCATTTCCACAAGAGTCAAAATTATGAAAGTCAAGAAAAGACTGAGGAATTGTTCCAGATTGATGAAAATTGAAGAGACAGAACTAAATGCAATGTGTGATTCAGAACTGTACACTTTTGCCATAAAGGATATTTTGGGACAATTAATGAAACTTGAATGGAGGTCTGAGAATTAGATGATAGTAATATGTCAACACTAATTTTCTGACTTTGGTAGTTGTACCATGGTTATATAGGCTATGTTTCTTGCTTGTAGAAAATATAAATAAGAAATGTGTAGTGTCTAATTTATTTTCAAATAGATCGCTAAATGTCACAGTATCACTTATTGAATAGGTATCCTTTCCACACTGACATCAGTGCTACTTCTATGGTATTTCAAGTTTCCATACATGTTGGGTCAGTCTGGACACTCAAATCCATCCCATTGGTCTTTCTGTCTGTCCCCGAGCCACAGAATCATGTTCATTTTTCCTGAAGAACATTTGGTATAAAAAAATTAAAATCTTCTTCTAATCAATTTGTTTGTATCATGACAAGGTCACCACTCTCTGAAGTGCTTCCCCCAGTCCCTCCCCTTCCTTATATCTCACATGCCAGCCATCAAGAGGCCACTGGCTTTTTGTTTCTCAAACACACACCAAGCCTGTGACCTGGATGTCATCTCTGGAGGAGCAGCCCTGAGCCCTTTGCTCCTCCACACACCTTGGCTCCTGCCAAACTTTTTTTGACTGTGGTGCCCCCATTGCTTGGTTCCAAACCCTCTCCAGGCCATTGTATGCTTGGAAATACAACACCAGAGATTTATTTCCTCAGCAGCTTTGGAAAGAAGTAGCCCTCACTGATGAGGGAAGCTTGTGAGCAAGGAAAACAGAATGTGAAGGCCTCTTCCACAAAGGAGCTCTTGGGCCCCAGTGCACAGACAAGGTGTGCTTCCTCTTGGAGCCCGCTAACAGCCGAAGGCAGCAGTTCTTGGGTTCTTGAAGTGTGGTCTGCTCAGCAGCAGAATCACCTGGGAACTTGGTAAAAATGCATCTTCTTCATTATGTTGAGGTAGGTTCCTTCCATGCCCACTTTCTGGAGAGTTTTCATCAAAAATGGGTATTTGAATTTTGTAAAAATTTCTTCTGCATCTATTGAGATGACCACATGGTTTTTATTCTTCACTTTGTTAATGTGGTATATCACACTGATTGATTGATAGATATTGAAGAATATTTTAATCCCTAGAATAAATGCCACTTGATCATGGTGTATGATCCTTTTAATATATTGTTGGGTTCAGTTTTCTAATATTTTGTTGAGGATTTTTGCATCTATGTTCGTTAGAGTTATTAACCTGTACATTTCTTTTTTGGTGGAACCTTTGTCTGGTTTTGGCATGGGGGTGAGGGTGGCCTCATAGAACAAGCTTGGGAGTGCTCCTTCCTTTGCAATTTTTTGGGAAGAGTTTCAGTAGAATAGGTGTTAATTCTTCTCTAAATGTTTGATAGAATTCACCTCTGAAGCCATCCGGTCCTAGACTTTTGTTTGTTGGAAGTTTTTAAATCACATTTCCAATTTCAGTACTTGTGAATGGTCCATACAGAGTTTTGATTTCTTCCTGGTTCAGTCTTAGAAAGTTGTACCTGTGCAAGGCCATATATGACAAAGATAATAGTGAAAAGTTGAAAGAATTTCTGCTAAGATTAGGAATACGACAAGGATGTCCACTCTCACTACTGTTATTCAACAGTATAGGCTCTGGCCACAGTAACCAGAGAAGAAAAGGAAATAAAAAGAATCCAAATTAGAAAAGAAAAAGTAAAACTGTCACTGTTTACAGATGATATGATACTATACCTAGAAAATCCTAAAGACATTACCAGAAAACTGTTAAAACTCATCAATGAATTTAGTAAAGTTGTAGGATACAAAATTAATACCCAGAAATCTCTTGTATTCCTATACACTGACAACAAAGTATCAGAGAGGGAAATGAAGAAAACAATGCATTTACCATCATATCCAAAAGAATAAAATACATAGGAATAATAAACTTACCCAAAGAGGCAAAAGAATTGTACTCTGAAAACTGCAAGACGTTGAAACCTTGATCTTCCTTCAAAACGTCACCGTTCAGATGCAATTACCAAACTCTATTGATTCTAAAGTCTCTACTTTTCCACACTTAGGGGCTTTCTTTTTTTTTTTTTTTTTATTTTTTATTTTTTTTATTATTAAATTTTATTTTCCCACTGTACAGCAAGGGGGTCAGGTTATCCTTACATGTATACATTACAATTACAGTTTTTCCCCCACCCTTTCTTCTGTTGCAACATGAGTATCTAGACATAGTTCTCAATGCTATTCAGCGGGATCTCCTTGTAAATCTATTCTACGTTGTGACTGATAAGCCCAAGCTCCCGATCCCTCCCACTCCCTCCCCCTCCCATCAGGCAACCACAAGTCTCTTCTCCAAGTCCATGATTGATTTTTTTTTCTGAGGAGATGTTCATTTGTGCTGGATATTAGATTCCAGTTATAAGTGATGTCATATGGTATTTGTCTTTGTCTTTCTGGCTCATTTCACTCAGTATGAGATTCTCTAGTTCCATCCATGTTGCTGCAAATGGCATGATGTCATCCTTTTTTATGGCTGAGTAGTATTCCATTGTGTATATATACCACATCTTCCGAATCCAGTCATCTGTCGATGGACATTTGGATTGTTTCCATGTCCTGGCTATTGTGAATAGTGCTGCAATGAACATGCGGGTGCATGTGTCTCTTTTAAGTAGAGCTTTGTCCGGATAGATGCCCAGGAGTGGGATTGCAGGGTCATATGGAAGTTCTATGTATAGATTTCTAAGGTATCTCCAAACTGTTCTCCATAGTGGCTGTACCAGTTTACATTCCCACCAACAGTGCAGGAGGGTTCCCTTTTCTCCACAGCCCCTCCAGCACTTGCCATTTGTGGATTTATTAATGATGGCCATTCTGACTGGTGTGAGGTGGTATCTCATGGTAGTTTTGATTTGCATTTCTCTTATAATCAGCGATGTTGAGCATTTTTTCATGTGTTTGTTGGCCATCTGTATATCTTCCTTGGAGAAATGTCTATTCAGGTCTTTTGCCCATTTTTCCATTGATTGATTGGTTTTTTTGCTGTTGAGTTGTATAAGTTGCTTGTATATTCTAGAGATTAAGCCCTTGTCAGTTGCATCATTTGAAACTATTTTCTCCCATTCTGTAAGTTGTCTTTTTGTTTTCTTTTGGGTTTCCTTTGCTGTGCAAAAGCTTTTCAGTTTGATGAGGTCCCATGGGTTTATTTTTGCTCTAGTTTCTATTGCTTTGGGAGACTGACCTGAGAAAATATTCATGATGTTGATGTCAGAGAGTGTTTTGCCTATGTTTTCTTCTAGGAGTTTGATGGTGTCCTGTCGTATATTTAAGTCTTTCAGCCATTTGGAGTTTATTTTTGTGCATGGTGTGAGGGTGTGTTCTAGTTTCATTGCTTTGCATACAGCTGTCCAGGTTTCCCAGCAATGCTTGCTGAATAGACTTTCCTTTTCCCATTTGATGTTCTTGCCTCCCTTGTCAAAGATTAATTGACCATAGGTGTCAGGGTTAATTTCCAGATTCTCTATTCTGTTCCATTGGTCTGTCTGTCTGTTTTGATACCAGTACCACACTGTTTTGATGACTGTGGCTTTGTAGTATTTCTTGAAGTCTGGGAGAGTTATGCCTCCAGCTTGGTTTTTGTTTCTCAGGATTGCTTTGGCAATTCTGGGTCTTTTGTTGTTCCATATAAATGTTTGGATTGTTTGTTCTAGTTCTGTGAAAAATGTCATGGGTAATTTGATAGGGATTGCATTGAATCTATAGATTGCTTTGGGTAGGATGGCCATTTTCACAATATTGATTTTTCCAATCCAGGAACATGGAATATCTTTCCATTTTTTTACATCTTCTTTGATTTCTTTGATTAAGGTTTTATAGTTCTCGGCATATAGGTCCTTTACCTCTTTGGTTAGGTGTATTCCGAGGTATTTGATTTTGTGAGGTACAATTTTAAAAGGTATCGTATTTTTGTATTCCTTTTCTAATGCTTCATTGCTGGTATACAGAAATGCAACTGACTTCTGAATGTTAATCTTATATCCTGCCACTTTGCTGAATTTATTAATCAGTTCAAGGAGTTTTGGGGTTGAGTCCTTAGGGTTTTCTAGGTATAGAATCATGTCATCTGCATACAGTGACAGTTTGATCTCTTCTCTTCCTATATGGATGCCTTTTATTTCTTTTGTTTGTCTAATTGCTGTGGCTAAGACTTCCAAAACTATGTTGAAGAGCAGTGGTGAGAGTGGGCATCCCTGTCTTGTTCCAGATTTGAGTGAGAAGGCTTTCAGTTTTTCCCCATTGAGGATTATATTTGCTGTGGGTTTATCATAAATGGCTTTGATTATATTCAGGAATGTTCCCTCTATACCCACTTTGGCGAGGGTCTTGATCATGAATGGATGTTGAACTTTGTCAAATGCTTTTTCTGCATCTATTGAGATGATCATATGATTTTTGACTTTTTTTTTGTTAATGTGGTGTATGATGTTGATTGATTTGCGTATGTTGAACCATCCTTGTGAACCTGGGATGAACCCAACCTGGTCATGGTGTATAATTTTTTTGATATGTTGTTGGATTCGGTTGGCTAAGATTTTGTTGAGAAGTTTTGCATCTATATTCATCAATGATATTGGGCGATAGTTTTCTTTTTTGGTGGTATCTCTGCCTGGTTTTGGAATGAGGGTGATGGTGGCCTCATAGAATGTCTTTGGGAGTATTCCTTCTTCTTCAACCTTTTGAAAGAGTTTAAGGAGGATGGGCACCAATTCCTCTTTATATGTTTGATAGAATTCACCTGTGAAGCCATCTGGTCCTGGGCTTTTATTTGTAGGGAGTGATTTTATGACCTCTTCAATTTCATTTCTAGTGATTGGTCTGTTCAGTTGGTCTGTTTCTGCTTGATTCAGTTTTGGCAGGCTGTAAGATTCTAGAAAATTGTCCATTTCTTCCAGATTGTCAAACTTATTGCCATATAGTTGTTCATAGTATTCTCTTATGGTTTTTTGTATTTCTGCTGTATCCGTTGTGATTTCTCCTTTTTCATTTATAATTTTGGTGATTTGGGTTCTTTCTCTCCTCTTTTTAGTGAGTCTGGCCAGGGGTTTATCAATTTTGTTCACCTTTTCAAAGAACCAGCTCTTGGTTTTATTAATTTTCTCTATTGTTTTTTGAGTCTCTATTTTATTGATTTCTTCTTTGATCTTTACAATTTCCTTCCTTCTGCTGACTTTAGGACTTCTTTGTTCTTCTTTTTCTAATTCATTTAGGTGGAGGGTTAAGTTGTCAATTTGGGATCTTTCTTCTTTTTTGAGAAAGGCCTGGATTGCTATAAATTTCCCTCTGAGCACTGCTTTCGCAGCATCCCATAGATTTTGAGAGGTTGTGTCTTCATTATCATTTGTTTCAAGATAGTTTTTAATTTCCTTCTTGATTTCCTCATTGACCCATTGGTTTTTTAGTAGCATGTTGTTTAGTCTCCATGGAGTAGGTTTTTTCTCTTTCCTTTTCCCATGGTTGATTTCTAATTTCATGGCATTGTGGTCAGAGAAGATACTTGAGATAATTTCTATGCTCCTAAATTTATTGAGATTCGCTTTATGTCCCAATATGTGGTCGATTCTTGAGAATGTTCCATGAGCATTTGAGAAGAATGTGTATTCTGATTTTTTTGGATGTAGTGTCCTGAAGATATCAATTAAGTCTAACTTTTCTATTGTTTCCTTTAGGATCTCTGTTGCTTTATTGGTTTTCTGTCTAGAGGATCTGTCCATTGATGTGAGGGGGGTATTTAGGTCTCCTACTATGATTGTATTCTCATCAATATCTCCCTTTATGTCTGTTAATATTTGTTGTATGTATCTGGGTGCTCCTATGTTTGGGGCATATATGTTGATGATAGTAACATCCTCTCCTTGGATGGATCCCTTAATCATTAAATAGTGTCCTTCTTTGTCTTTCTTTATGTCTTTTGTTTTAAAGTCTATTTTGTCTGATATGAGCGTTGCAACTCCTGCTTTTCTGTCATGTCTATTGGCATGAAATACTTTTCCCCAGCCTTTCACTTTCAATCTATATGTATCTTTTGTCCTAAGGTGAGTTTCTTGTAGGCAGCATATTGAAGGTTTTTGCCGTTTTATCCACTCAGCCATTCTGTGTCTTTTGATTGGGGCATTCAGTCCATTGACATTTAAGGTGATAATTGATAGATGATTATTTATTGCCATTTGATCCTCGTGTTCCAGTTGATTCTATGGTTCTCCATTCTTCTTTTTTTTTTTTTTTTTTTTTTTTGGTTGGATGGTCTCCTGTTATTATCTGCTTGAGTGTATTTTTTTTTTTCATTTTTTGCAAATGCAATATTTGGTTTTGGCTTGTGGTTGCCCTGTTTTTTTTTTTTTTTTTTTTTTTTTTTTTTAATGTGATTAATCCTGCATTTATTTTATTTTTTTTTTTTTTTAATTTTATTTTCCCACTGTACAGCAAGGGGGTCAGGTTATCCTTACATGTATACATTACAATTACAGTTTTTCCCCCCCCCATTTCTTCTGTTGCAACATGAGTATCTAGACATAGTTCTCAATGCTATTCAGCGGGATCTCCTTGTAAATCTATTCTACGTTGTGACTGATAAGCCCAAGCTCCCGATCCCTCCCACTCCCTCCCCCTCCCATCAGGCAACCACAAGTCTCTTCTCCAAGTCCATGACTGATTTTCTTTTCTGAGGAGATGTTCATTTGTGCTGGATATTAGATTCCAGTTATAAGTGATGTCATATGGTATTTGTCTTTGTCTTTCTGGCTCATTTCACTCAGTATGAGATTCTCTAGTTCCATCCATGTTGCTGCAAATGGCATGATGTCATCCTTTTTTATGGCTGAGTAGTATTCCATCGTGTATATATACCACATCTTCCGAATCCAATCCTCTGTCGATGGACATTTGGATTGTTTCCATGTCCTGGCTATTGTGAATAGTGCTGCAATGAACATGCGGCTGCATGTGTCTCTTTTAAGTAGAGCTTTGTCCGGATAGATGCCCAAGAGTGGGATTGCAGGGTCATATGGAAGTTCTATGTATAGATTTCTAAGGTATCTCCAAACTGTTCTCCATAGTGGCTGTACCAGTTTACATTCCCACCAACAGTGCAGGAGGGTTCCCTTTTCTCCACAGCCCCTCCAGCACTTGTTATTTGTGGATTTATTCATGATGGCCATTCTGACTGGTGTGAGGTGGTATCTCATGGTAGTTTTGATTTGCATTTCTCTTATAATCAGCGATGTTGAGCATTTTTTCATGTGTTTGTTGGCCATCTGTATATCTTCTTTGGAGAAATGTCTATTCAGGTCTTTTGCCCATTTTTCCATTGATTGATTGGTTTTTTTGCTGTTGAGTTGTATAAGTTGTTTATATATTCTAGAGATTAAGCCCTTGTCAGTTGCATCATTTGAAACTATTTTCTCCCATTCTGTAAGTTGTCTTTTTGTTTTCTTTTGGGTTTCCTTTGCTGTGCAAAAGCTTTTCAGTTTGATGAGGTCCCATGGGTTTATGTTTGCTCTAATTTCTATTGCTTTGGGAGACTGACCTGAGAAAATATTCATGATGTTGATGTCAGAGAGTGTTTTGCCTATGTTTTCTTCTAGGAGTTTGATGGTGTCCTGTCGTATATTTAAGTCTTTCAGCCATTTGGAGTTTATTTTTGTGCATGGTGTGAGGGTGTGTTCTAGTTTCATTGCTTTGCATGCAGCTGTCCAGGTTTCCCAGCAATGCTTGCTGAATAGACTTTCCTTTTCCCATTTTATGTTCTTGCCTCCCTTGTCAAAGATTAATTGACCATAGGTGTCAGGGTTAATTTCCGGATTCTCTATTCTGTTCCATTGGTCTGTCTGTCTGTTTTGATACCAGTACCACACTGTTTTGATGACTGTGGCTTTGTAGTATTTCTTGAAGTCTGGGAGAGTGATGCCTCCTGCTTGGTTTTTGTTTCTCAGGATTGCTTTGGCGATTCTGGGTCTTTTGTGGTTCCATATAAATGTTTGGATTGTTTGTTCTAGTTCTGTGAAAAATGTCCTGGGTAATTTGATAGGGATTGCATTGAATCTGTAGATTGCTTTGGGTAGGATGGCCATTTTCACAATATTGATTTTTCCAATCCAGGAACATGGAATATCTTTCCATTTTTTTACATCTTCTTTGATTTCTTTGATTAAGGTTTTATAGTTCTCGGCATATAGGTCCTTTACGTCTTTGGTTAGGTGTATTCCGAGGTATTTGATTTTGTGAGGTACAATTTTAAAAGGTATCGTATTTTTGTATTCCTTTTCTAATGTTTCATTGCTGGTATACAGAAATGCAACTGACTTCTGAATGTTAATCTTATATCCTGCTACTTTGCTGAATTTATTAATCAGTTCAAGGAGTTTTGGGGTTGAGTCCTTAGGGTTTTCTAGGTATAGAATCATGTCATCTGCATACAGTGACAGTTTGATCTCTTCTCTTCCTATATGGATGCCTTTGATTTCTTTTGTTTGTCTAATTGCTGTGGCTAAGACTTCCAAAACTATGTTGAAGAGCAGTGGTGAGAGTGGGCATCCCTGTCTTGTTCCAGATTTGAGTGAGAAGGCTTTCAGTTTTTCCCCATTGAGGATTATATTTGCTGTGGGTTTATCATAAATGGCTTTGATTATATTCAGGAATGTTCCCTCTATACCCACTTTGGCGAGGGTCTTGATCATGAATGGATGTTGAACTTTGTCAAATGCTTTTTCTGCATCTATTGAGATGATCATATGATTTTTGACTTTTTTTTTGTTAATGTGGTGTATGATGTTGATTGATTTGCGTATGTTGAACCATCCTTGTGAACCTGGGATGAACCCAACCTGGTCATGGTGTATAATTTTTTTGATATGTTGTTGGATTCGGTTGGCTAAGATTTTGTTGAGAATTTTTGCATCTATATTCATCAATGATATTGGGCGATAGTTTTCTTTTTTGGTGGTATCTCTGCCTGGTTTTGGAATGAGGGTGATGGTGGCCTCATAGAATGTCTTTGGGAGTATTCCTTCTTCTTCAACCTTTTGAAAGAGTTTAAGGAGGATGGGCACCAATTCCTCTTTATATGTTTGATAGAATTCACCTGTGAAGCCATCTGGTCCTGGGCTTTTATTTGTAGGGAGTGATTTTATGACCTCTTCAATTTCATTTCTAGTGATTGGTCTGTTCAGTTGGTCTGTTTCTGCTTGATTCAGTTTTGGCAGGCTGTAAGATTCTAGAAAATTGTCCATTTCTTCCAGATTGTCAAACTTGTTGCCATACAGTTGTTCATAGTATTCTCTTATGGTTTTTTGTATTTCTGCTGTATCCGTTGTGATTTCTCCTTTTTCATTTATAATTTTGGTGATTTGGGTTCTTCCTCTCCTCTTTTTAGTGAGTCTGGCCAGGGGTTTGTCAATTTTGTTCACCTTTTCAAAGAACCAGCTCTTGGTTTTATTAATTTTCTCTATTGTTTTTTGAGTCTCTATTTTATTGATTTCTTCTTTGATCTTTACAATTTCCTTCCTTCTGCTGACTTTAGGACTTTTTTGTTCTTCTTTTTCTAATTCATTTAGGTGGAGGGTTAAGTTGTCAATTTGGGATCTTTCTTCTTTTTTGAGAAAGGCCTGGATTGCTATAAATTTCCCTCTGAGCACTGTTTTCGCAGCATCCCATAGATTTTGAGAGGTTGTGTCTTCATTATCATTTGTTTCAAGGTAGTTTTTAATTTCCTTCTTGATTTCCTCATTGACCCATTGGTTTTTGAGTAGCATGTTGTTGAGTCTCCATGGAGTAGGTTTTTTCTCTTTGCTTTTCCCATGGTTGATTTCTAATTTCATGGCATTGTGGTCAGAGAAGATACTTGAGATAATTTCTATGCTCCTAAATTTATTGAGATTCGCTTTATGTCCCAATATGTGGTCGATTCTTGAGAATGTTCCATGAGCATTTGAGAAGAATGTGTATTCTGATTTTTTTGGATGTAGTGTCCTGAAGATATCAATTAAGTCTAACTTTTCTATTGTTTCCTTTAGGATCTCTGTTGCTTTATTGGTTTTCTGTCTAGAGGATCTGTCCATTGATGTGAGGGGGGTATTAAGGTCTCCTACTATGATTGTATTCTCATCAATATCTCCCTTTATGTCTGTTAATATTTGTTGTATGTATCTGGGTGCTCCTATGTTTGGGGCATATATGTTGATGATAGTAACATCCTCTCCTTGGATGGATCCCTTAATCATTAAATAGTGTCCTTCTTTGTCTTTCTTTATGTCTTTTGTTTTAAAGTCTATTTTGTCTGATATGAGCGTTGCAACTCCTGCTTTTCTGTCATGTCTATTGGCATGAAATACTTTTCCCCAGCCTTTCACTTTCAATCTATATGTATCTTTTGTCCTAAGGTGAGTTTCTTGTAGGCAGCATATTGAAGGTTTTTGCCGTTTTATCCACTCAGCCATTCTGTGTCTTTTGATTGGGGCATTCAGTCCATTGACATTTAAGGTGATAATTGATAGATGATTATTTATTGCCATTTGATCCTCGTGTTCCAGTTGATTCTATGGTTCTCCATTCTTCTTTTTTTTTTTTTCTTTTTTTTTTTGGTTGGATGGTCTCCTGTTATTATCTGCTTGAGTGTATTTTTTTTTCATTTTTTGCAAATGCAATATTTGGTTTTGGCTTGTGGTTGCCCTGTTTTTTAAGTATGCTAACCCCTTCCCATAATTGTGTGTTTTAGCCTGATGGTCCTGTAAGTTCAAACACTTCATTATTATATTAAAATTAAGAAGAGAGACATACATACAAACAAAAAGGATTATTTACCTCCTAACATCCCTTGCCCACATTTTATGGTTTTGATGACTCTTTTATTTTTTTCTTTTTAATTTTATTTTGTTTGAAGCATGTTCATGATTAAATCTGTATGCTGGCTTATTTGAGTGACTGCTCTCTGATTGCATCTTCCTCAGTCCTAGTTCTTCCTCTTCTTCTTCTTCTTCTTTTTTTTTTTTTTCTTTTCTTTTTTCTTCCCTTTCCTTCCTTTCTTTTTGGTTTAGAGAAGCCCTTTCAATATTTCCTTTAACCTGGGTTTTGTGTTGCTGTATTCTTTAAGTTTTTGTTTGTTGGGAAAAATTTTTATTTCCCCTTCTATTTTAAATGATATTCTTGCTGGATAAAGTATTCTAGGTTGCATATTTTTTCCTTTGAGCACTTTAAATATCTCTTGCCATTCCCTCCTGGCCTGTAGTGTTTCTGTAGAGAAATCAGCTGATATTCTTATGGGGGTTCCCTTGTAGGTAACATTCTGTTTTTCTCTTGCTGCCTTTAGGATCCTCTCTTTATCACTAACTTTTGCCATTTTTATTATGATGTGTCTTGGTGTGGGTCTGTTTGGGTTCAGTTTGTTTGGGGCCCTCTGTGCTTCTTGTATCTTGAATCCAGTATCCTTTAGATTTGGGAAGTTTCCAGCGATAATTTCTTCAAATATATTTTCCATTCCTTTATCTTTTTCTACTCCTTCTGGAATTCCTATTATGCGTAGATTGGCCCGTTTTATATTATCCCATAGGTCTCTTATATTGCTTTCCAGTTTTTTGATTCGGTTTTCTGTCTGTTGACCAGATTGAGTGATTTCCATTATTCTATCTTCCATATCACTGATTCGTTCTTCTGCATTATTCATTCTGGTTTTTACTGCCCCTAGTTCAGTTTGCATCTCTGCAAATGAATGTTCTAGTTTTTCTTGGCTCCTCCTTATATTTTCTAGCTCCTTTCTGAGGGTATCTGCATTGCTGTTCATATCTTCTCTTAATTCCTTCAGTATTTTCACTATTTCTCTTTTGAACTCCAGGTCTGTCAGACTGCAGAGATCAGTTTCATTGTTGACTGTTTTAGGTGAGTTCTCCTGTTGGTTTGACTGGGGGTGGTTTCTCAGCTTCTTCATCTTGCTTGTTGTCTTCTTTCTCCTGAGGGAGTTGTACTCTCCTTTATCGGGTAGTGTTTGCCTTGTCACTGCCCTGGAATATTTCCTGAGGGCTGTCGTTGTTGGTCAATCTTTTTTGAGGCTGTGTGGCTTTTCTGGAGTGTTGATGGGACTAACAGTGTTTCTTTGAAGCAAAGGAGGACTTCCTGAGGGCAGACAGGACTGGGAGGTCCACCCCACGATGGTAGCAGATTTCACTTGGTTCTCAGCACCCCCTGGGGTCTTGGGCGGGTAGCAGGGCCCTTGGAGACTCAAGACGTTCCTCCCCAGGGCAGCCGGACTCAGAAAGCCCGTCGGAGATCTTTTCCCGACTCGGCCAGGCTTGTTGCAGCTTTTCTGGGCTGCAGGGGGTCCTGCCTGGAGCTGGCAGTCCTATGCAGCTGGTCCACTAGGTCTCAGCACCCCTTGGGGTCTTGGGCGGGTAGCAGGGCCTTTGGAGACTCAAGAGGCTCCTCCCCAGGACAGCCCGACTCAGAAAGACCGTCTGAGATCTTTTCCCAAGTCGGCCAGGCTTGTTGCAGCTTTTCTGGGCTGCAGGGGGTCCTGCCTGGAGCTGGCAGTCCTATGCAGCTGGTCCACTAGGTCTCAGCACCCCTTGGGGTCTTGGGCGGGTAGCAGGGCCCTTGGAGACTCAAGAGGCTCTTCCCCAGGGCAGCCCGATTCAGAAAGACCGTTTGAGATCTTTTCCCGATTCGGCCAGGCTTGTTGCAGCTTTTCTGGGCTGCAGGGGGTCCTGCCTGGAGCTGGCAGTCCTATGCAGCTGGTCCACTAGGTCTCAGCACCCCTTGGGGTCTTGGGCGGGTAGCAGGGCCCTTGGAGACTCAAGAGGCTCCTCCCCAGGGCAGCCCGACTCAGAAAGACCGTCTGAGATCTTTTCCCGACTCGGCCAGGCTTGTTGCAGCTTTTCTGGGCTGCAGGGGGTTCTGCCTGGAGCTGGCAGTCCTATGCAGCTGGTCCACTAGGTCTCAGCACCCCCTGGGGTCTTGGGCGGGTAGCAGGGCCCTTGGAGACTCAAGAGGCTCCTCCCCAGGACAGCCCGACTCAGAAAGACCGTCTGAGATCTTTTCCCGATTCGGCCAGGCTTGTTGCAGCTTTTCTGGGCTGCAGGGGGTCCTGCCTGGAGCTGGCAGTCCTATGCAGCTGGTCCACTAGGTCTTAGCACCCCCTGGGGTCTTGGGCGTGTAGCAAGGCCCTTGGAGACTCAAGAGGCTCCTCCCCGGGGGAGCCCGTGTCAGAAAAACCGTCGGAGAATTAGTTCGATCTATTCACGGCCTGGCTAGGCTTGTTCTAGCTTTTCTGGGCTGCAGGCCTTTTCTAGGGGGCTGGTGGTGTTTGGTGCTGCTCTGTGGAAGTGTAGCCCCTCCAAAGGGCAAGCAGGCCTGTGCAGGGAGAGCCCCTGCGGTGGTAGGCTTCAGGCAATTGTTGAGGTCAGCCCTCCTGGATGGCAGGCAGCCCCAGGTTCTGGTTGCCCTGTTTTTTAAGTATGTTAACCCCTTCCCATAATTGTGTGTTTTAGCCTGATGGTCCTGTAAGTTCAAACAGTTCATTATTATATTAAAATTAAGAAGAGAGACATACATACAAACAAAAAGGATTATTTACCTCCTAACATCCCTTGCCCACATTTTATGGTTTTGATGACTCTTTTATTTTTTTCTTTTTAATTTTATTTTGTTTGAAGCATGTTCATGATTAAATCTGTATGCTGGCTTATTTGAGTGACTGCTCTCTGATTGTATCTTCCTCAGTCCTAGTTCTTCCTCTTCTTCTTCTTCTTCTTCTTTTTTTTTTTCTTTTCTTTTTTCTTCCCTTTCTTTCCTTTCTTTTTGGTTTAGAGAAGCCCTTTCAATATTTCCTTTAACCTGGGTTTTGTGTTGCTGTATTCTTTAAGTTTTTGTTTGTTGGGAAAAATTTTTATTTCCCCTTCTATTTTAAATGATATTCTTGCTGGATAAAGTATTCTAGGTTGCATATTTTTTCCTTTGAGCACTTTAAATATCTCTTGCCATTCCCTCCTGGCCTGTAGTGTTTCTGTAGAGAAATCAGCTGATATTCTTATGGGGGTTCCCTTGTAGGTAACATTCTGTTTTTCTCTTGCTGCCTTTAGGATCCTCTCTTTATCACTAACTTTTGCCATTTTTATTATGATGTGTCTTGGTGTGGGTCTGTTTGGGTTCAGTTTGTTTGGGGCCCTCTGTGCTTCTTGTATCTTGAATCCAGTATCCTTTAGATTTGGGAAGTTTCCAGCGATAATTTCTTCAAATATATTTTCCATTCCTTTATCTTTTTCTACTCCTTCTGGAATTCCTATTATGCGTAGATTGGCCCGTTTTATATTATCCCATAGGTCTCTTATATTGCTTTCCAGTTTTTTGATTCGGTTTTCTGTCTGTTGACCAGATTGAGTGATTTCCATTATTCTATCTTCCATATCACTGATTCGTTCTTCTGCATTATTCATTCTGGTTTTTACTGCCCCTAGTTCAGTTTGCATCTCTGCAAATGAATGTTCTAGTTTTTCTTGGCTCCTCCTTATATTTTCTAGCTCCTTTCTGAGGGTATCTGCATTGCTGTTCATATCTTCTCTTAATTCCTTCAGTATTTTCACTATTTCTCTTTTGAACTCCAGGTCTGTCAGACTGCAGAGATCAGTTTCATTGTTGACTGTTTTAGGTGAGTTCTCCTGTTGGTTTGACTGGGGGTGGTTTCTCAGCTTCTTCATCTTGCTTGTTGTCTTCTTTCTCCTGAGGGAGTTGTACTCTCCGTTATCGGGTAGTGTTTGCCTTGTCACTGCCCTGGAATATTTCCTGAGGGCTGTCGTTGTTGGTCAATCTTTTTTTGAGGCAGTGTGGCTTTTCTGGAGTGTTGATGGGACTAACAGTGTTTCTTTGAAGCAAAGGAGGACTTCCTGAGGGCAGACAGGACTGGGAGGTCCACCCCACGATGGTAGCAGATTTCACTTGGTTCTCAGCACCCCCTGGGGTCTTGGGCGGGTAGCAGGGCCCTTGGAGACTCAAGAGGTTCCTCCCCAGGGCAGCCCGACTCAGAAAGACCGTCTGAGATCTTTTCCCGATTCCGCCAGGCTTGTTGCAGCTTTTCTGGGCTGCAGGGGGTCCTGCCTGGAGCTGGCAGTCCTATGCAGCTGGTCCACTAGGTCTCAGCACCCCTTGGGGTCTTGGGCGGGTAGCAGGGCCTTTGGAGACTCAAGAGGCTCCTCCCCAGAACAGCCCGACTCAGAAAGACCGTCTGAGATCTTTTCCCACACACTTAGGGGCTTTCTAGGTGCACTGCTTTTTGCCAAACATTTTACAAGGTACTTTATTTAGTCCCAGAAATCAACCGTGGAAGGTAATACTCTTATTACCATCCCCATTACACATGGAGGAGGAAACTAGGTTTAAGGAGGCAGAGGAACTTCCCCAGAATCATCCAGCTATAATATTTCAAAGGCAAAAAAAAAAAAAAAATTTTCAAAGGCAAATCTTTGAAAGGCATATGTCTGAAACCAAAATCAAATTCTGGAGTTTATCTACCCCTATCTCCTTTTGCCCCAAAGAGCTCTAAAATCATCATTACTCTCCTAGTAATGGTTTCTAAGTGGTACCTGGCCTTCAGTGAATCCTTAATAATGCCTTCAGGGTCTTTCTTGGAAGACGATGCATCCCAACACTCTAAAAAAAATCTTCCATGGAATTTCACTGCCTAAAGTATAATTTTAACCCCCTACAGGCTAAGGACCTCCACACACAGGCTCCACCATCTTCCCCAAGCTTTCCTCCTACCTTGTTCCTCTAACTTAAATTACATACTGCACTTGACATCTGCTCAATTTCTCACCCCACCTGAAAGACCTTCAACCCACTTGGGCAGTGGTACTTGCCACTCAGATTCTCTGACTATTTCAAAAGACGGCAAATAAAGGTCCCATCAGTATGTATAAATTAAGGTGGTAATTTTACAATAAAACTGAGAAATAACGCCCTTGGTGACCAGCTGCGGTATATTGTATTATTTTCCACAATTTTTCCATACTACTTCTTGCGGGGGCGGATTATCCTTTTCCTGTACCACTGACAGTGGACTTGGCCATGAGACTGACTTTGGCCATTGGAATTGGTGCAGAAGAGCCTTAGATGACATCCAAGCAGAAATTTTAAGAGCTTCCGGGTGGTTCACTGAACTCATCCCCCCGCAGGAGATAACAATGTTCTAGTTAGGGCCTCCTGCTTCAGTCTGGGTTCCAGATAAGGTGGGGCAGAGCCACAGCCAACTCACAATGGACATATAGCAAAAGGAAGAAGTAAGCTTTTGGTTCATAAGCTGTGGAGCATTCTGGGGTTTTGTTGTTGAGGCACTATCCTGACTGAAGAAACAGGGAATTTTTTTTTTTTTTTTAATCTTCTTGCAATGGAAACAACTAGTTCTCATCTGCCGCCATGACATCAAAAGAAGGAAAACTGGGCCAATAGTGTGGGTGTCTTCTGTGTAATGAGAAGATGCCTGACCTGACTATCTTGGCCTCTCCCTGGGGCAATTGACTACATAGGACATCAGTCCAGCCAGACCACAATCTACATGGGTAATTACTGTCTTACCCGCCAGTGCCACACCAGGAGATGAGCACCACCAATGAATGCGTCCTAACAGAGGGGAGGGTGGAGGAGGGGGAGAGCTGTGTCCATGCTCCCCACTTCCTGCAGGCTCCCACTTGAGGATCCCCAGTGTCAAGAACTCAAAGTCATCGGTTCAGGGGCTCAGCAGTTGGGAAGAATTGGTATATGCCCCTTCTTCAGCCTGAGCCAGTCCTTCCCAAAAGTTCAGACTCAGAATGCTGAGCAGGATTAAAGCCAGGGAACCAAGGAGAACCTCCCTGTCAGCCCACATACACCTGTCTTGGTTGAGGAGGCTCCATACACAGACTGGGATTAAGCTCGGGATAAATTTGCAGACACGCCACTCCCTGCCCATGGCTTTGGGGTGGCTTCTCTATTACCTTCCTCAGGAGTGCCTGCTGTGCTTTTCACTTCTGACCCGGTGCTCTCCTCTGCACTTTCTGTAATGACTAACCCAGGGTTGCCTGTGACAACACTGGACTTGATCCTCAAGGTCAGCTCTGATGACACAGCCTCCACAAAGCCTCTTCTCATCTGACTGTTAATTTTCTCCTTATTCTGGAAAGCAGTGGGCATGGTGCCAGACTGATTGAATTCTACATCCTATTGTCCACAGAAATATCCTCGAGTGGTCACAACATTTATCATAATGGAGCAAGACCATCTCACACATTCTCTCTTATTTTTTAAACCTAGCATTGATTGACCAAAGCCAATTTAACAAACAATTTCAAATGAAGCATGACAGTCACTGTAAGCTTCGTTGCTAAGAGATGACCTCATTGTAATTTCAAAATCCAGAAGCTCATATTAACCTGCTTGACTTAATGTAAATTTTGTACCATTGAGAGAGCAAACCATCACTAAGACTTGGGCTGTAATTAGTATTTAGGGAATAAAGAATGAAAATAATTGTAGGTCGATCACTTTTTTTTTTTTTTTTTTGCCTTTTTAAGGCTGCATCTGTGGCATATGGAAGTTCCCAGGCTAGGGGTCGAATCAGAGCTGTAGCTGCCAGCCTATGCCACAGCCACAGCAACTTGGGATCCAAGCCAGGTCTATGACCTACACCACAGCTCATGGCAACACTGGATCCTTAACCCACTGAGTGAGGCCAGGGATTGAACCTGTGTCCTCATGGAACTAGTCAGATTCATTTCTGCTGTGCCACAATGGGAACTCCATAATCACTTCTTAAAAGTATATCATTGGAGGTTCTGGTCAGTGAAATGGGGCAAGAAAAAATAAAAGACATACAAATTAGGAGGAAAAAAAGCCTATCTTCTTACTCTAAAAAAAGTTCAGGTACCACAACAATGTGAATACAGTAGCCCCCCTTATCCGAGGGGGATACAGTCCGAGCCCCCGGGGGATGTGTGAAACCACATACAGCACTAAGTAAAAGAATATCTGCATAGCCAGCATCACTACTCTTGTGCTTTGGTCTGATATTAGGTAATGTAATTGTTACCTTGACAGTCGTTCTGATCATTGTCACAGGAGGGATGGAGCCAGACAGTATGAGATTTCATCATACAATGCAGAACAGCATATGATTTAAAAATTGATGAATTGTTTATTTCTGAAACTTTCCATTTAATATTTTCAGGCTGCAATTGACCTTGGGTGACTGAAATTACAGAGAACGAAACCTCAGATAAGGGGGAGATGACTATATACCTTCTATATACTTATCTCTAAACCACATGCTTCAAAAGGGTTAAGACTGTAAATCCATGTTATGTGCTTTTTACCATAATTTTTTAAAACTTAAAGTCCACCTAAGAGTTCCCTTCGTGGCTCAGTGGTTAATGAACCTGACTAGGATCCATGAGGACGCGGGTTCAATCCCTGGCCTTGCTCAGTAGGTTAAGGATTCGGCGTTGCATGTGCTGTGGTGTAGGTCGCAGATGTGAATCAGATCCCATTTTGCTGTGGCTGTGGTGTAGGCCGGCAGCTGTGGCTCCGATTCAATGCCTAGCCTGGGAACTTCCATATGCCATGGGTGTTGCCCTAAAATAGCAAACAAAACAAAACAAAACAAAAAACCCTTAAAGTCCACCCAGATCTACGTAATGTGCCTGGCAAGGTTGCAGCACCTCTGAATCCTTGTATGGGACTGGGGTAGGTCCAGCTGTAACAGAATGCTATAGGTTAGAGCCATTCTGTAGTTACATAAATACAGTTCTGTCTTTGCCCCACCTATGTATTTGCTCAGATCTCCTGGGTCACTCACCACAGCAGGGGTGCTCAAAGCCCTCGAGCCTGTGGATGAGGGTCCCAGGGCTGCCCTAACAAATTCCCACACAAAGGGCAACTTAAAACAATAGAAATTCCTTCTCTCATAGGCTGGAGGCCAAATGTCTGCCATCAGGATGTCTACAGGGCCATGCTCCTTCCTAAGACCCTAGAGAAGGTCTCTTTGGCTCTTCTGAGCACCTGGAGGTGGCTGGCTACCAGCAATCCTTGGCATTCCTTGACTTACAGATGCGACCCTCCAGTCCCTGCCTACGTCTTCACGTGGGCATCTGCACTATGAGTGAAGATCCCAATCTCTCAATGTCGCTCTCTACTCACTGAATTTAGGGCCCACCCTATTCCAGTTGATAACATCTGCAAAGGCCCTATTCTCAAGTAAGGTCATGTTGACAGGCACCAGGCTATTCCTGAAGGTCAGGCCCCCTTAAGGGCTACAGGTCTGACTTTGCTCCAAAGAATACATCCCCACCTTGGTGCAGGTAAGTTAGAGCCCTCCCACTAAACCCTGCATCACCATGGCAACTGAGAGCCCTGCCCACCGGGACTCAGAAGGGTCTCTTTCCTGAAACCGCAGAAATAGCCTCGGTGCCACCTGGCTCAGCTTGCTCTGGCTGAGGACAGGCGATTACAGTTACTCTGCAGTCTTTCTGAGGCTTTCATAACCCCTTTAGAGTGAGAGAGCCACCTCCCCTGACACTGCTGCTTCTCTCCTCCACCTCTCCTTTCCTTCCTTGGCTATAAACACGGTACATGAAGAATGGCATGCGAGAGTATTTATTAGCAGTTTCCGACGTCCATCCCCCAGCCCCACCGATCCAGTCCTAGGGTGCTCCAAAACACCGTATCATCTGCATTTCATTCCTGGATCCTCTGTAGCCTATGAAAGAAAACAAAAGAGCAACGGCAAAAAAAAGGGAAAAGGGACTCTATGAACTAAACGAGAAAGCAGGAATACTGCGTTGAAGGGAAGAACCACCTGCTTCCACTGCCGGCATACTCAGCTTCAAGGACTTGAAATTAACAGGCAGGCTTTCATGTCGAGATTTTTAAATTGTATCCCCAGACAGCCAATCTCACATTTAGGTCAAGTAATTTCCAGTTTGCTGGATTCTTGTGTCATTAGGAAGGTAAACAGCCAAAAAGAAAAAAAAAAAAAAATATATATATATATATATATATATTCAGTGAAGTATATCAGAAAAAAGTTAAATTACATAAATATATTTGTATTTTTAAAGTTGGTATCATCAGCTTCTCAACTGCATGATTATGATATTTTAAAACCACATTCTCCATATGTTTTTTTTTTTTCTGGTTGTGTTTAACTCTGTGTTGATTCGGCATTTTTAACCCATAATTCCATTTCTAGGAACTTACTGAGAGAAAATAATGAAATGTATGTACAACTATTTAAGACAAGGATTCTCATTTTGGGATAATTTATAACCAAAAGTTGGAAACAAATGTCCATCATCAGTTTTGGTTAAATAGATGGTGCTATATCATTATAATGGAATATTTAGCACATACTAAAAACTATATTTCTTTTTGCAAAAGAAAATAGAAAATTGGCCAAAATGTTTTTTAGAACACGTGTACACATTAACAGGTAATGGATTGGACAAAATAACTAAAATAAAAAAGTTTTCTTTTGCATCTAAAAAAATAAAATAAAATAAAAATAAAACCTATATTCTTATTGACTCCTTAAGGACATGGAGGAAAATATGTGTATACACACCACTACACATACACATACCTCAGATGGGATTCTCTGGCTGCTGGTATCAACGCAAAACAATTTGAAATGGCTTAAGCGTTTGTGACAAGGTGACAATGCAGTACATTAGAGAAAGAATGATCCTTCATGAATGGAACCGGATCAGCTTTTTTCCATGAGGGGAAAACTGCATTTTGAATTCTACCTTATGCCATATATGAAAAATCAAACATGTATATATATATATGTATATATACATATATATGTGTATATATATGTATATATATGCATACACACAGATATCAACAGATCAATTATATACATATACATCTATATACATATGTTCATATGTAAAATAAATGTGAAAGCTAAAACAAAACAAAACTTTTAAAAAGAAACTTAAGAAAATATCTCCATGACCATAGAGTTAGGGTAGGCAAAGCTTTTTTAAATGGAACACAAAAACTAACCATAAAGAACAAAAGATAAATTGAATTTTACTAAAATAAAAAACTTTCGTTTATCAAAAACCATTAAGAGAGTGAAAAATTAAGCTACAAAATGAGGGGGGAAGCTGTTTACAAAATGTATATCCAACAGAGAATTCATATTCAGAATATATACAGACACACAAGAGCAAAAGACAAACAGATAATACAAGAGAAAATGGGCAAAATATTTGAACAGAAATTTAAACGGCTGATAAATCAGTAAATATATACAAAGGTATTCAACTTCTATAACCATCAGGGAATCGCACATTTAAGCCACAGTGAGGTACTAATATATATCCGACAGAATGGTTAAAGCGAAATAGACAATACCAAATATCAGAAAGATAGGAAGTAAGTGAAACTTTCACATAGTGCTGGTTAGAACTCAACTGTGGAAGCATTTTGCCAGTATCTACGAAAGCTGAACACCAGCATACTACAACTCAGCAATTCTGTTCCTAGGTATGTACGCAACAGAAAGTGTACACACATTCACTAAAAGAGGTACAAAACTGCTCATAGCAGTACTAACGGTAATAGCCCCCAACTGGAAACAACTCAAGGTCCACCAACAGCAGAATGAATAAACAAATTCCAGTGTGTTTATAAGTTACACCACTGTAGAGCAAAGAGAAGGAACAAATAATGCTACGCACAGAAGCATGGATAAATCTCACAAATATAATGGTGAACAGAAGAAGCCAAAAGCAAAGAAAAAAATATTGGGATTCCATTCACATGAAGTTGAAAAGACCAATTTATGATTATTTGCATATATGGTTTACTTAAGGAACAGGAGTGATTGGGAATCACCTCTCGTAATGTTCTTTTTCTTGATATACGTTTATTACATGTCTACATGTGTATTAATAACATATGTGTCTTGGAGTTCCCGTCGTGGCTCAGTGGTTAATGAATCTGACTAGGAACCATGAGGTTGTGGGTTCGATCCCTGCCCTTGCTCAGTGGGTTAAGAATCCGGCGTTGCCATGAGCTGTGGTGTAGGCTGCAGACGCGGCTCGGATCTGGCGTTGCTGTGGCTGTGGTGTAGGCCAGTGGCTACAGCTCTGATTAGACCCCTAACCTAGGAACCTCCATATGCCACGGGAAGTGACCCTAGCAAAGGCAAAAAGATTTTAAAAAAAGTAAAAATAAAAATAAAATACACGTCTTCACATACATCAGCTTTGAAAAATGCATCATGCTATAAACTTGTGATGCATTTTTCTGAATGTATGTTATACTTCAAATGAAAGCTATTTTAATGGCTTAAAGGGATAGAGGTTTATTGAACTCAAGACTTACAAAGTTGAGAGGAAGGTGCCAGAGAACTGGAACACTGTCTCAACAATGTCGTTGGGGCTCCAGGCTCCCATGTTCAGGCTCCTTCATGCTCGGCATGTGAATTTCATCCTCAAGGCTGCAGGATGCCTGTGACAGCTCTAGGTATTGCCTCTGCATTTGAGGAAGACAAAAGGCCAAAATCAAAGAACATACCAACTAGGTCTGTGGAGTTGTGTTTATTTTAGTTTATTTTAGTCATCATTTTCCATAGTTTCCAAAAGTTCCACAGTGATATGTATTAAGGTTTTTATTTTTTTAAGAAAGCTCTAATTGAATTGGAATAAAGCAAAAATCATTTTCTGATTTTGAACTTCAAGCCCCATCGAGGTATTTCATAGGCTGAATAATTGGAGACTCATTTCCATGCCTCTATGGGCAAAAAAAGTAGCATCGAACTTATTCTTGGGAGGGTGAGGACAATGTACTGCTCCCTAATTCTCACATTATATGGTGCATACAGAGACCTTGTGTGGGGGACCATAAATGCTATTCTTTGGGAGCAGAGGTGTTTCTGACCTGAAATGACTTGGGGAAAATGGCAGCGTCCCACACAGCCAGGATTTGGTGTGTAGGTGTCTGCCGCTGCTGTTCAACACTTAAATGCATATTTTATCCATTTTTCTGGAGCTCTGCAGGGTAGAATTTAGCTCGGAATAATTAAGAAGAAATGCAAATCAAGAAATAAGCTTGGTTATGGTTTAATTCACTGAAAGAAGGCAAAAGTAAAAAGCGGTATAAATTACATCTCCACAGTGTTGATTTCCTGAAAAATACTATTGATCAACACCTTCTCTTAAGAAAACGACCTTTGAAATAGCTTGTGTTTTGAACAACTCAAGTTTATTCACCCTGTCTGGATAATAATTCTTGACCCTGAGCCTTCAATTCTTTACTCACCTCCATTTACTCATTGAGAAAACCTGGTGACAAACAGACTCCATTTAGAGCTTCTGCTTGAGGGACCCGAATATTTTTCTCCGTCTGACTTACAATCCAAGGGCTGTTTGGAGACAGCCCACAAATTTTCCAGTGCAGAGAAGTAGGAAGTTGACACGTAATGGTTCTGAATGGTGAGAAGGGAAATTGTGCTAAAGAAGAACAAAAAAAACCTATATGATTTTCAGAAGATGCATGCAGCCCTGTGTTCACTGCAGGGCTATTTACAATAGCCAAGACATGGAAGCAACCTAAAGGTCCAGTGACAGAGGAATGGATAAAGAAGATGAGGTACATATATGCAGATTACTCCGCTATAAAAAGAATGAAATGATGCCATTTGCAGCAACATGGATGGACCTAGAGATTGTTATACGAAGTGAAGTTCATCCGACAGTGAAGGACAAACATCTTATGATGTCGCTTATATGTGGAATCTAAAAAAAGAATACACATGTTCTTATTGGCAGAACAGAAACAAACTCACACACTTTGAAAGCAGACTGAGGTTTACCAAAGAGGATGAGGGTGGGGAGGGATGGACGAGGGGGGTTGGAATTGGCAAATGCACCCTGAGGTGTATGGAATGGGGACCTTCTGTATAGCACAGAGAATGCTACCCAATATTCCGTGATAACTATGTGGGGAGAGAATCTGAAGGAGAAAGGATGTGTGTGCATGTATGGCGGGATCACTTTGTTGTACAGCAGAAATGATCACAATATTGTAAATCAACTCTACTTCAATAAAACTTTTGTAAAAACAGAAAAAAGCATAATTTTCAGACTTCACTTTCAGCCATATTTATATACAGCCCAACTTGTATGAGGCCCTAAAACCTGGGGTATTCAGAGAAAATCTCCCTTACCACAGGAGCCCTCCAGAGCCATGCCCTAGAGTCACCTGAACAGCCACTCCTGTCTCCAAGCCCCAAGCTGACTCTGGGGCATCAGGCTATTTCTCACCTGCTCAGCTTTACTCTACGTCAGGAACACGCTTCTCTTCCCTCTTCCTGTCTCCATAACCCAGCTCAATCTGGCTAACTCCTGTGCAGCCATCAGGTCTCAGCCTAGACGTTTCTTCTAAGCCCTTTCAAGTTCCTCTGCCTGCATTTTCATGTAGAGCTTCCTTCCACCAAATAAGCTTAAAAGGGCACAAGGAGACAAAAATAAAATGTCTCCTATGACTCGATCTCCGGAGTCTTGCTCATGCGACACGCTAGTGACGTAAAAGTAACACTATTTGGTCACAACAAACAGAATGTTCTCTCCCGGCTTTGTAACCCCATGATATGCCAGCCTATATGCCGATTAGATGCCTGTGCTTCTGTCCTGGCCTCTCCAAAGGTAGGGATGGCGTCTTACTCATCTTGGTTCCCAGCAGGAATCAGTATGGTATCTTGACATGGCAGATGTTAAAGAAATATATTTAAATGGAATATAGTTAAAAATAATATAGTGAATTGACCCAAATATAACTGGGCACCAAGCTTTCACCTTGAAGGTGTTTCATTCAGTCTTCCCAACTGGATTTATAAAAGCTGGTTCAAGGTCACAGTAAATATGGAAACAATACAGACTTTCCCATGACAAATTCAAGAAAAACTGTAGGCCAAATAGTGGAGTTGGTGCCTTCAAAACCAAAGCATTTTTATAGAAACTAAAACTTGAAAGAGAACTGAATCATGAACTGGTTGAGTAGTCTAAGATCCATTTTTCCAGTGGACTGCATTTGGGCATTAAAATAGTGATAGGAATCTTTTTTTTTTTTTTTTAGAGTATACTTGATCTATAGTGTTGTCAATTTCTGCTATACAGCCCAGTGACCCACTCACACAAAAATATACATTCTTTTTCTTATATTATCTTCCATCATGCTCTACACCCAAGAGACTGGACGTAGTTTTCTGTGTTGTACAGTAGGATCCCATTGCTTATACAGTCTAAATGTAATAGTTTGCATCTACCAACTCCAAACTGCCTGTCCATCCCACTTCTTCCCCTCTCTCTGCTGGCAACCACAAGTCTGCACTCCATGTCCGTGATCTGTTTCTGCTTTATAGATAGAATCATTTGTGCCATATTTTAGATTCCATATAGAAGTGATACCATATAGTATTTGTCTTTCTCCTTCTAACTTACTTGGTATGAGAATCTCTAGTTCCAGCCATGCTGCTACAAATGACACTATTTTGTCCTTTTTATGGCTGGGAATTGTATTCCATTGTATGTATGTACCACATCTTTTTAATATGGACATTTAGATTGTTTCCAAGTCTTGGCTATTATGAACAGTGCTGCAGTGAACATGCTGGTGCATGTGTCTTTTTCAAGGAAAGTTTTGTCAGGATATATGCCCAGGAGTGGGATTGCTGGATCATATGGTGATTCTATATTTTGTTTTCTGAGGAAACTCCATACTGTTTTCCATAGTGGTGGTACCAGTTTACATTCCTACCCACAGTGTGGGAGGGTTCCCTTTTCTCCACACTCTCTCTAGCCTTTGTTACTTGTTGACTTGTTAATGATGGCCTTTCTGACTGGTGTGAGGTGGTACCTCATTGTAGTTTTGATTTGCATTTCTCTAATAGTTAGTGATGTTGAACATTTTTTTCGTGTGCCTGTTGGCCATCCATATGTCTTCTTTGGAGAAATGTCTATTAAGTCTTCTGCCCATTTTTGATTGGGTTGTTTTTGTTGTTGTTGAGTTGTTTGAGATGTTTGAGTATTTTGGAGATCAGGCACTTGTCTGTTGCATCATTTGCAAAGATTTTCTCCCATTCTGTGGGTTGTCTTTTCATTTTTTTAAAAAATGGTTTCCTTTGCTGTGCAAAAGGTTTTGAGTTTAATTAGGTCCATCGGTTTGTTTTCGGTTTTCATTTTCATTATTCTAGGAGGTGGACCAAACAAGATGTTGCTGTGATTTATGTCAAAGAGTGCTCTGCCTATGTTTGCCTTGAGGAGTTTTATAGTCTCTGGCCTATGGCAGGTGAGTTGTTACATGCTGCTTAATGGATTCTGGCCTCCATGGCCATCATCCTGCTGAATCTCTTTGTTGATGTGTGAAGACGTTCATGACACAGCTTTAGGTAAGAAAAGCAGATTATGTAACAGTGAATTCATTTACATTTGTAAAGCAAGTGGGCACACACGTGCATATGTGCACGTGCATCCGAAGGAAAAAAAGGAATGCCTGGGAGGACACACACCAAAGGTTAACACCACTTCTTTCTTCTTCTTTTTCTTTTTTGTCTTTTTAGGGCTGCACCTGAGGCATATGGAGGTTCCCAGGCTAGATGTCAAATCAGAGCTGTAGGCACTGGGCTACGCCAATGCCATAGCAGTACCAGATCTGAGCTGTGTCTGTGACCTACGCTATAGCTCACGGCAATGCCAGACTTTAACCCACTGAGCGAGGCCAGGGATTGAAGCTGCATCCTCATGGATACTAGTCAGATTTGTTTCTGCTGAGCCACGATGGGAACTCCCAACATCGCTTCCTTCTGAGTGGTGAAATTAAGGATAATTTATCTTTTGTTCTAAATACTTTTCCTGAATGTTTACAATGAGTAAAAACAGGACAATATTAAACTTTCATTGGAGATACAACAGCCATGGATAGTAAAACTGCATGCCAAGGTGTGTGTGAGGACACAGCTATTCTGAGGGGTACATGAAGCTCTTTGATTATAAGAAGTGCCTATCTGATAGCTGAATTAATAACAGCAAAAATTTTTGCTATTGGTATATGCCCAGCACTCTGCTAAGCATTTTACATACATTAATTCTTTCATTTACATATTATAACAACCCTTTCCTACTTTATTATTTCTTACAGCACTTAACACTTTCAGATATTAAGCAGTGTATTTATTTATTTCCTTTCTTGTGTGTGGGTCCTCTCAAGAGAATACAAATTTCCTGAGGGCAGGGCTATTTGTTTTGATCACTGCTGGACCCCTAGTACCTACGGCAGTGCCTGGCATCTTAGTAGTGAATGAATAAATGAGCAACATTATGACATCATAGTGCCATTTCTACTTTACAACAGGACACTAAGCAAGGCTAAACAATTTGCCCAAAGTCACACAGCTGCAAAAGCACAGAGCCATGTCTCTCTCAACTCAGAACTGCAGGATGACCTGTGCTCTGACCCACTTTGATCAATCACAACATATTCTTGAATGAAAAGCATCCGCCTCCTCCCTCTGCTCCCCCAGGCAGTCAGTCCATGGAAGAGACAGTGAAATGTCACAAAACAACTTGCAAGTATGGTTTCCTTCTGACTCTTAAATTAGTAGGATCCTCACAAAATAGGCGATGATCTATTATTGGCAATGGCTGTCCTAACATGCCTGGTATTTTTTTCTGATCAAAAGCAGGAGGAAGAGGGCCTAGCAATCTAATCAAGTATTCACTGGATGAAGGAAAAAAAATCTAGAGCCTGGAAAATGGTCTTAAGACATTTTTTTTTTTTTAATGATGAGTGTAAGAATTTGGACTGAATAGATGAAATCCCCAAAGGACAATGATTTTCTCAAGGAAAAATCCTCAGGGCTGATGCAAAGAGAAAGTATTTGAAGCAACACATCCAATATTTGGGCCTATGGCCATGAAGATCTTCCATTAACTTGCCTTGATCACTATTCTTTTGACTTGCACAAGACTTCCCACATAAAAATCTGTCAATTCTCCTGAGCCTGTGTGACTTGAAACATAAACAGCCACAGGTAATGTTTGCAGCCCAACACTGATCAGGGTGGGTGCCCAAGAGTCTTGGAGTTCATGGGTCTACAGAGAGACTCTTATGACCTCTCCCTTTGGCAGTTTGATTTCTCATAACAGCTTAAATGGTTGGCATTCTAAATTATTATCATTATTATTATTTTGTCTTTTTAGGGCCACACCCACAGCATATGGAGGGTCCCAGGCTAGGGATCAAATGGGAGCTATAGCTGCTGGCCTACACCACAGCTCACAGCAACGCCAGATCCTTAACCCACTGAATGGGGCCAGAGATCAAACCTGCATCCTCATGGATGCTAGTCAGATTCGTTTCCGCTGAGCCACAATGGGACCTCCCAACACTCTAAATTATTGTGTCTTTTGTGGGCTTGATTAACGTGAGTGAGTCCCTGTGGACCTGACAAACTTTAGGAGCTCTGTCAAGTCCAGTTTCTAGATCTTCAATGGGAAAACCAGACCTGAATCTTAATGACAGTTCTAACCCTCTTCCCCCATACACACACATGCCCACACACACTACACACACGAAATATGTTCAACATACAGATGCACACACAAATACACTCACATACACACATACATACACACCGATGAGGCCCCATCTGAGGCCCTGTTTGAACAGGCAGCCTCCCTGGATGACATCATTATCTCAACTTCCCTATAACTGCAAAATCACACAGTTGGAAAGATACATAAAACATTTCCTCCAAATGTGCTTGTGTTTCTCCATCTTTGGTGGTTGCCAACTTTTCATCAAGGGTAAACAGACTCAGGTCAACACAAAGTCAGCCCAGGTACAATAGCAGGTCCCCCTGCCCGCCCCACCCCCGGTTCTTCACAAAGCTGGTCCTAAAGGCAGCCAGTCAGCAGGGCTGCTCCCCTAGAAGCAGGAAGTGAGCAAGGCAACAGGGTTCCTGGACAAAGCTGAGAAGGAGACAAGAAACAACCTTTCTTCTCTCCCACCCACAACAGCCCCTTTTCTGCAGGAGATGAGGGCTGACAAAGGCCAGCCCAGGGGGCCTTTATGAAACATCCTGTTCAATGCTGCAAAACATAATACCCAGACATGTGAAAAGCCAATTCTCTGAGGATGCCATTGCATTACTCCTTATACCTGTCACTTCTTTTTTTGTGTGTATTACTAAATGAATTTATTAATTTATTATCATACAATGATCATCACAATCCAATTTTATAGGATTTCCAACCCACAACCCCAGTGCATCCCCCCACCCCCCAAACTGTCTCCTCCAGAGACTATAAATTTTTCAAAGTCTGTGAGTCAGTATCTGTTCTGCAAAGAAGTTCATTGCGCCCTTTTTTTCAGATTCCACATGTCAGTGAAAGCATTTGATGTTGGTGTCTCATTGTATGGCTCACTTCACTTAGCACGATAATTTCTAGGTCTATCCAAGTTGCTAAAAATGCTGGTATTTCATTCCTTTTAATAGCTGACTAATATTCCATTGTGAATATGTACCACATCTTCTTGATTCACTCTTCTGTCCGTGGACATTTAGGTTGTTTCCATGTCTTGACTATTGAAAACAGTGCTGCAATGAACATCGGCATACATGTGACTTTGCGAGTCATGGTTTTCTCTGGGCAGATGCCCAGAAGTGGGTACCTGTCACTTCTTAACTCACCCAGAATATAACCTAAAGTCCTTACTTGGTCTTGAAGGCCAGGATGAACTGGTCCCCAGCTCCTGTCTTCATCCACAGCATTCCCTTTTTGCTTCTTCCACTCCAGCCACCCGGCCTCCTCACTGGTTCTTTAACACAACCCCACGCTGCTGCCTCAGGACCTCTACACATGCTGTTCCTTTTGTAGGGAAGACTCTTCCCCTGCAGATATTCACATGACCCATTCCCTCATTTCAATTAGGTTTTTATTCAAATAGCACCTTACTAGAGACACTTTGCTATCATACCTACAGTATATGGCAGCCCCCACCTCCTCCTACCCTTCATTTTCTTATGCTGATTTATTTTTCTTCCTAGTTCTTATTCCCCACTGACATCCTATGTATGTGTTTACTGTCTGTCTTCTTCCACTAGAATGTGGGCTCCTTGAAGGCAGGGATTTTGTCTGATTTGATGACTACCATTTCCCCAGGGACTAGAATGGTACCCTGCCCACAGGAGGACACAAATAATATGTGTTGAATGAATGAATTGTGCTTCTCCTTTCTCATTTTCCTCTGTCCTAATTATTTTGGAGGCCTCCAAAGTTATAAAATCCACAAATAACATTTTGACATTCTCCCCAAAGTGCCTGGCATAGAGTGAAGTCCTTGGCAGAGTTGAGGCAGCCCAACCCAAAGTCTAGGGGCTTGTGTTGGGTTGAAAAAGGATTTTTTTTTCCCTTTTATGACTGTAGCTGCAGCATATGGAAGTTCCCAGGCTAGGGGTCGAATGGGAGCTACAGCTTCTGGCCTACACCACAGCCACAGCAACAGTAGATCCAAGCTGCATCTGCGAATTATGCCATTGCAGCAAAGCCAGGGATCTAACCTGCATCCTCACAGACATTATGTCAGGTTCATAACCCACTGAGCCACAATCCTCAAAGGATTTTCAATCATTAGCTAGTTATACAGAAATCCACAAAAGGGACTCTAAAACCATTCCAGGGGGAGTTACTATCATGGCTCAGTGGTTAACGAACTCGACTAGCCCCCATGAAGACACAGGTTTGATCCCTGGCCTTGCTCAGTGGGTTAAGGATCTGGTGTTGCCCTGAGTTGTGGTATAGGTTGCAGACGCAGCTCAGATCCCTCATTGCTGTGGCTGTGGCTGTGGCTGTGGTGTAGGCTGGTGGCAACAGCTCCAATTGGACCCCTAGACTGGGAACCATCATATGCCACGGGTGCGGCCCTGAAAAGACAAAATACATAAATACATAAATAAAATAAAAGCATTCCAGGGGTAATAGTCAAATTCATCTTTGGAAGAGAAGGGTTCTTTCGTTTGAGGAATTGTTTTGAATAGGCCTTTCATTCCTACAAAGAAAGGTCTAAAGTCTGAGCAGGATACATGAAGGCACAATTCTGAGATAAGAGGGTACAATTTCGCTCTCGTTCTACCGTACAAGATGTCTGTATGAGTAAGAGAGGTGTTGGTATTTTGATGTTTTACACTGGCTGATCTGAAAAAACAAAGTTTGAGCAGAAGCTAGAAACTTAAAAAATAAACTACAATGGAGAAGTTAGTCTGCTCAATATGTGCAGAAAGTGGGGGCTGAAGGGGCTTCTGCAATGGGATTCAAACATTCAGTTTTATTTTGTCTCATGATCCATGAAGAAATTTCCCTGGTTAACCCCAAGGCTTCAACAAAAGCTGTGCTAACTGCTACCCATGTCAGCCTTGTGTTAGTGCTTCCTTAAGGAATCAGTGGAGACTGTATCAATGTCTTCTGATGGTGGAGGTCAAATGGGACCAGGGAAGCATGAAGAAGTAGTGGTGAGATGGCTAGAGGTGGAGGAGAATTCAGAAGCAGGAGGGTAGGGCTGTCAACAGGGAGAATAAAATCATTCAGAGAAATTCATGGAAGTTTGGCATAGGAATCAGAATTTCTTCCCATCAATATATCAGTATTTGGACAGTAAGGGAAAAGGGACTCAGAGAGAATGGAAGATTTAGGGACTTTGGGGCCCCTACAGTGAATTCCGCAACACAGAATTCAGACTTGAATCTCAGTGATTATCTATTTTCCAAACTTCATGTAACCACAGAAACCTGTTCATCAAATAAATTATCATATGGAACCCAATGTGTAAAACAGGTCAAAACTGAGCTGCTGTGATGGAAAGGGAGCGGGGTTTGCATTTGTGCCCACTTGACTTTCCCAGTGGATCCCAGGTTGGCTCTCAGGTCCCTCTGTGACATTCTAGTACTCCAGGAACACAGTTTAAAACCATGGATCTGGAACTCAAAGCAAGAACACGCTCTTTAATAGTCCAGACAGTTGATCCTTCAGCCTAACTCTGAGTGCTCGTTATCTGCTAAGCAGCATGTCTCTGGGCCAGCTGTCACTGATGGGTTCATCTCCCTTCTCCTGAACCAGCTTCCTCAACTGTGGGACTTCTGCCCACTGGCCCTGGTGTGCAAATCAAAGTAAGCCAATTCCTTCACTTCTTTGAAGACCTTTGATTTCCTTCCCAAACTTGTCTCTGTTCCCAGCCAAACATTCTCAACTCTAACTTTTCTCAAGCTGTTCTTACAGGTCATATACTGTCTGGGCACCTGAAATTACTGATATCGATTGGAAGAAACAAACTCAGCATAGACTAAGAGTTAAGACCAAAACAGGGGCACAAAAACGACAGGTACAACCACCTACACTGTGAGGGCAGTAAAGGAAAATGAGAGATGTTGATCTTCTACTCTGAAAACAGTGCTGAAAATGCATGTCCCCCTGAGCACTGGGAAGTGGGCTGGAAATCAGTCCAACTTCATTCAGCTCAGAGCTGGGCCCTGGATCACTCCCTAGCTGTCTCCAAACTAGGGACATGAGGGGATGGCTATTGGCAGCAGAGGCACTCAGTTCTTACTATTATTATTTTTGAAACATCCCCCAGCAGTCAGACTCTGGAAGTCAGGATAGTAAGTGCCCAGCATGGGTTCATTCCCACTTGTCTTAATGGCCACTCGTGTGTCCATACAGTTATTGATCCTTACCTAATGCCATGGAATCTATTAACTAAAAAGAAGTGACATTCCATAAAAAGGGAGCCATCAGTTGTTTGGGAGCAGGATGTATCAGGCTGTCAGTATCGTTGAGTAATAATCACTGGATTTATCTTATGCACTAGTTTTGGTGGAGCCTATAGGGGGCAGGGAGGAGAGTTTCAAAGTATAGGTAAAAAGTGCCTATGTGGCCAGCTCAGCATCAGAGGCCCCCCACCATATTCCCCGAAACAAATCTTGGGCTTCCTGGTACCAAGATGCTACACACACACACACACATTGGTGATGGCTTCAGGCCTGCAGACCTGTGTACGCTGTGCATCCCAACACTGGGAGGACAGGAAGCCTGCCCTTGACATCAATGCCCATACTTCCTCTCTGTGGTTCTACTGTAATCTTTGCCTGCAATAAAGCTCTTCCTTGAGTATAAACTGTTTGAGTCCTGGAGTTCCCTGGTGGCTCAGCATGTTAAGGATTTGGCATTATCACACCTGTGGCTCAGGTCACTGCTATGGCATGGATTTGATCCCTGGCCTGGGAACCAAAACATAAAATAAACTACTTGAGTCCTGTGAGTTATTTGTGAGTTCTTTTAACAAGTGAGCAGCTGAGATGATTCGTGCATAAATTTTTTGGTCTCTCTCTCTTTTTCTTTTTTGGGTCACACTCACAGCATATGGAAGTTCCCAGGCTAGGGGACGAATCAGAGCCACAACAGTGCCAGATCAGAGCTGTGTCTGTGACCTATACCACAGCTCACAGCAATGCTGGATCCTTAACCCACTGAGCAAGGCCAGGGATGAAAGCCACATCCTCAGGGATACTAGTTGGGTTCATTACCACTGAGCCACAATGGGAACTCCCTCATGGGTAATTAGCATGGCAATGGTGAGAAGGGACTTCAACTACGTGCCATTCTGAGGCCTGAAGGTTGCTTCTGATGGGAGAGTGTTAGTGTTTGGTGCTTCAAGCTCACAGCTTTATAAGTGGGTGTGTTGAAGTACCACCTTCAGGAAGCACCTCCAGAAAAACAACAGGAACATGTTCTGGTTTGCTCCACCCAAAAAATATCTCTGACTTTGACAAAGAATATATCCAGCCAGAGTTGTATGTATGCAAACAGATAAAGAAGAACTACCATGTTTAATCCTCATTTTTTTCAAACTTTCCCCCACACACTCCTTTATTTTGGCCTTGTACCTCTTAGAAGCAACGTTGTGGTTTCATGTAGGTTTCATGTCTTTTCTCCACAAATAGAACATGACAGAGGCTTCTGAATCCTAAATATGGTCATTGGCACGGAAGAAAGAATCAAAGGTATCTTACGTACGCCAGGGGGATGACAGCACTGAAACCAAAACAGAGGCTTGGGAAGGAAGTCAGCTCAGGAGGGAAGAGAATGCATATGTAAGAATGAATATATGTGCGCATGTGTGTATGTTCATGTGTGTATGTAATTACACATGTAATTTCCACACATCCCATATATGTAGAAAGAGTGGTCTGTGATCAAAAATGAAACAAAATATAATCATTTTATTCTCTTAGCTCAGGATCTAAATCCATGCTCTGCCACCTGCCTGCTGTAATTGTGTACAAGTTATTTAACGGCTCCGAGATGGGTTTCCTCACCTCTAAAACGGCAACTTGTATGGAGCAATGTTCTGATGGGGATTAAAAGAGGTAACGCATGAGCTATGCATGTTCTTAACCAGATGAACACCACTGACAGATTTCCAGAGAATTCATTTTGACCCAAATTTGCTGACTTTCTTTCCTTTCTCTGAGGATCTGTGAGAAGAAAGGAATGGAAGTCAGAGAAGAAGGGCCAAGGAGGAGGATGACGGGGAAACAGCACCAACTTCGCTCTCCTTGTCCGCACTGGAAGAATCTGCTAGGAACCAACGAGGAACTCTCTGTTCGGTCCACAGGCAAAGGAAGGGAACGCCTGATCTCTTGGCCCCACAGCCCTACCTTTCCCATCCGCTTGTTCCAGAGTCAGAGACAGGCAGGCCCCTCACCAGGGGTGGGGTGGAGGGTTGGCCACGGATGTCTCTGGTGTCTCTTGTCAGGATAGTCACATTCCAATCCTGTGCCCTTTCTCATTATTTAATCTGATGCTTACAATCATCCTGAGAAAAAAGACATCACTAAAGCACCTGACTTGCCCAGAGTCAGGACCTAGAAGGGCTGCTTCAGGATTTGAACCTCGTTCTTCCCATTACTGTGTGGCTTCCTCCTTAATACCAGAGTCACGTCTGACTCGCTGCTGGACGCTGCCAGGTCTGGTCCCACCTGCCCAGCTCACCTGGGTGCACCAGCAGCCGTGTCAGAGGGTTGTCAGCCTGCAGTCACCTGGGTCAGGCACCTTTCTCATGTCCTTTGAGGGTTTTCTAGTGACCACAGGAGCTTGCAAGGAACACAGCCTGGAAAGCTAGGGAAAAGGAATTTAATTGCACCCCTGGGCAATGCTCAATCTTGGGCAGGAGCATGTACACATCAGCCCCTGGCATGTTCTGAGTGGTTTCCAGGGGTGCTCCCAGTACGATGGAGCTCCAGGTGTTCATGGCATAATAACCCACCCGTAAAACATGTCCTTATTGGCCCTTTCCCCCTCCTGTCTCACTTTTCCCACTTCCTCACGTAGGCTTCCTGGAATCACCTCCTGTGACAACAACCCGCAGTAAACCTTTTGCTCGAGGTCTACTTCTGGAAGAACTCAAATGGAGGCAAATTTCAAAATTCATGTGGTTGCTGCTACTGTTGCTATTGCTTTTAATTATACTACATTCTCACCAAAAAAAAAAAAAAAAAAAAGCCATAGTGACTTATGGGTCGCTGATCAGTCAGAACCTAGTAACACTTTTAAGACTTGAAAAAACAGGAGTTCCCGTCGTGGCGCAGTGGTTAACGAATCCGACTAGGAACCATGAGGTTGCGGGTTCCGTCCCTGCCCTTGCTCAGTGGGTTAACGATCCGGCGTTGCCGTGAGCTGTGGTGTAGGTTGCAGACGCGGCTCGGATCCCGCATTGCTGTGGCTCTGGTGTAGGCCGGTGGCTACAGCTCTGATTCAACCCCTAGCCTGGGAACCTCCATATGCCGCGGGAGCGGCCCAAGAAATAGCAACAATAACAACAACAACAAAAAGACAAAAAAAAAAAAAAAAGACTTGAAAAAACAAAAGACAAGGGTTCCCTCAAAGCATCAGGTTATTCCTGTTTCACTAAGTAGCTTTCTTGCCAGCAGCTGCTCTAATTTCAAAGTAAGGTGGTGATGGCTTTAAAGAGGCTCTGTCAATGCAGTTACAGATCCAGTTTGAAATTTCTATTAAACAATGGACTTTAGGATCTATTCTAAAAGTAGGAAATTATTTCTTTCTTTCTTTCTTTTTTTTTTTTTTGTATTTTCTAGGGCCGCACCTGCAGCATATGAAGGTTCCCAGGCTAGGGGTCTAATTGGAGCTGTTGCTACCAGCCTACACCACAGCCACAGCAACGCAGGATCCAAGCTGCATCTGCGACCTACACCACAGCTCACAGCAATGCCGGATCCTTAACCCACTGAGCAAGGCCAGGGATCGAACCCGCAACCTCATGGTTCCTAGTCGGATTCGTTAACCACTGAGCCACGACGGGAACTCCTAGGACATTATTTCTTGATGTAAGAAAACAACTAGCTGTTCCTCTGTGGCTCAGTGGGTTAAGGATCCGGCATTGTCAGTGCTGTGGTGTGGGTTCAGTCCCTGGCTCAAAAACCTCCATGTGCCACAGGTGGGGCCAAAAAAGGAAAGAAGAACCCAACTGAACGCATAATGTTAAAAAAAAATCTATAAAGATGATCAAAGTATTTATATTGCAGAGAACAAGAGCAATCATCTCAATATGCATTCTGGATTTATCAACTGTGCACACATATTTTAGGAAGGTTTTGAGAGATTTCAGCATAATATCTAAAAATGACCAACCATTTTATTTTTAGCAAAAAGAGATTCTCAGTTTCTGGTAGCTGTCTGCAACTATAGGCTGAATATGTTTAGATTTTAAAACATATATGTGTAAAATTCTCACATGAAAAAGAGCAGAAGCATAACCCACCGGGATGATGGTTATTTATCCGCAGTTTATCCTGTCCGGGGATGCCAGGCTTGCAAGGCACATGTAATAAGATCACATGCCATGTTTTGTTTTATAGACGCTAACCATTTATTTAACAAAATGGACATTCCTAATATCGAGCACCTTTCTACATTTACAATTTCAGGGGAAAGAAATTTGTGTTCTCTCGTATATATGATTACAAAAGAGTTCCTTATCAACTGAGAGGGGTTAAAACACTTTCTCTACTGATCAGGATCCAGCATCCTTTCATGAAGTGAGGTGACATTGTTCTTGTGGAAAAAGTCCGTGTTTCTTGTCAGAGAAGTAAGTCTTACTCATACAGCCTTCCCTTCACTGGCCATCTGAGGATTTCTTTTACCAATGAGACGGGTGGGAGGCCATTTCTCTATTTTGGTTCCCAAGTCAGGTATAACTTCTTCTAACTCAGGGAAGAACTCAAACAGACACCCCGAAGGGTGGAGGTTGTCTTTTTCATCCTCTCTACTCACACGCTGCTCTAGAAAGTCAAGGTTTTTTTTTTTTTTTTTTTTTTTCCAGTGGCTTTGCTCGCATGCTGATCACTGTGCGTGGAGCTGTCATTAGCGCACATGTGCAGAAGAGGTTTTTGAATAATGTTTAGCGCCCACAGGAAAGAACAAGAGAGAGTCCCCCACCCCAATTTGAATGATTGCTCTGGCAAACTTTGAAAGCCAAGATCACTTGTGCCTTGCAGAATCCGGGGGCTCGATCCCCAGGTGCAAAGTACACTTTCCGGGTTTCTCCAGGGCAAAGGCAGGGTGGACCCCCTCGTTGAACCGGTGCCTAATGATGAAGAGCAACTGTCCAGTCTCGGCGTTTAGAAACAGGAGCCTCTGGGTGGTGTAGTCCAGCAGGATGCCCACTCTGGCGGGATGCTCCGTCACATGGACATCGCTCACAATGCCACTGTAGAAAAATGTGTATCTGGAATGGAACGGAACAGGAATTGAAAACTTCGGGAATCTTGAGGGACCCTGATAAAATCACTCGGGGAAAAAAATCACTTGGAGATAACCAATTTTTCAGTTATTCACTTCAATTCACAATACCGAGGTGCAATGACGTGTCCCAAATACTTGAACCAGATCCCTTCCTAGATGCTAAGGTGCGTAGCTCTTTCCAACAGATGAACATTTTTAATAATTTCGCTCCTTCTGCACCAGGAGGCAGTCCCAGAATAACCAACATATGCCTCCCTTGTGATTTTTTCTCAGCGTTTTAATTCTTTCCCAGCTGCCCACATGTTTTAACTACCGCATTCATGGTGTGTCATTCTTTTGAATAAGACTCCTTTGAGGCTGCCATGTATTTTTAAGTCCCGCAGGCTTGCCTTCCATAAAATGTATTAATTTTACCATTTAAAAAATTTGTAAGAAACTTACATAAGGGCCTTGAGGAAGCCTAAGAAACAGTTCATTATTTTTGCCCAGCGTCATCCTTGGTATGTACATCCTTGTCCCAAACCAACTTTCCTTTTCATCTTCTCAGTGTTTTCTGCAGTCTTACCGCCAAGGGGGATCATCTTTGATTTCTTTCTTCAATTCAAACAACTTCAGCAAGTATTCCTTGGGCATATCTGTGTGTCCTGCACCTCACTGGGCCCCTGCACCTCCAGAGGCTACAAGGGACCCAAGCCTGCCATCCTTGCCCCCAGGAAACCTACACTCTCATGAGCAGGAAGGAAGGTGATGGTGATTTAAACATGGGCTGGGGCTGAGACTCCAGCTCAGGGCACAGACTGGTAAGGTGTTCCCTAAACACATTCAATGAGCCTGATCTGGTTGCGAAACAAAAGGTTCAAGACCAGGCTGGCAAGGAGAACTGGCTCAACAGAGGAAACCAAATGGCTCTGCGCAAAAAAGTAACACAAGGTGGGAGGCTTCTCCTGGCAAGTTTAGAAACAGAGGGTGGGGCCCTGAAAGCAGGAGAAGAGAAGAAATGAGAGATGGAAGAGAGAGAAGGGATGAGGGGCAGAGTTGTGGATGAGATAGGTCTGAGGATGGGAGCAACACTGGGCAGCCTGGGGCTCTTGAACCGGGGTGACTCTGGTGGGGGTGAGAGAAGGACAAGGGCCTTAAAGACCTCTGATGTCTGTCCTAAAGGCCCAGAAGCTTGAGTGCAGGAATATTTAGGGAATGGCAAGTTGGCACCTTCCCTGCAGAATGAAGCTCACAGGAAAGGGTCGAGGTTCACGGGGACGGAAGGTCAGACTTCCACAGGGATGAAGAACCCTTTGGATGCCTTGCTAATGTGAAATAGGGCAGAACATCATGAATTTGGAGCACCTGTAGAGCCCGCGGAGGCTGCCCGTGGCAATGATGGGGAGCGGCGGTGTGGGCTGGGGCTCTGACAGAAGGCTTGGGGAGCAGATGGCTCGCACTCAGCCAAAGAAGAACAGTCGGGACTGGACAGATGGAGGAAAGGGAGAAGGTGATCCAAGGAGCGGGGGCAGCAGAAGCAACGATAAGGTGGCCGAATAAACCTGTATATTGTGGGAGTTCCCGTCATGGCTCAGTGGTTGACGAATCCGACTAGGAACCATGAGGTTTCGGGTTTGATCCCTGCCCTTGCTCAGTGGGTTAAGGATCCAGCACTGCCGTGAGCTGTGGTGTAGGTTGCAGAAGAATCTCGGATCCCACGTTGCTGTAGCTCTGGTGTAGGCTGGCGGCTACAGCTCCAATTCAACCCCTAGCCTGGGAACCTCCATATGCCGTGGGAGCGGCCCAAGAAATGGCAAAAAAAAAACCAAAAAAAAAACAAAACAAACAAAAAAAAAACAAACCTGTATATTGTGGAGGAAGTTACCACCGGCTTGGCAGGTTAAAAGGGGGCATGTGAATGACTCTGAGGATGTCACAAGGAGAGGTGAGTCAGGGGCTAGGCTCTAGACTTGCCCTGTCCTTTAGAGCAGCCACTAGCTGCATGTGGCCACTGCAAGTCCAAAATTCAGTTTGTCAGTCTTATGTAACCACATGTCACACATGGCATCATTTTCCTATCACAGAACTTGTCTAGAGGGTTCTGAACACCCAGATAAGCCATTGCCCTACCGTACCCGAAGGCCCCTGGTGCCCACAGGCCCAGCCTCGGTCAGTCCCTGAGTGATTCGCTACCATAGAGGTAACGAAGGGAAAGACATTCCTTGAAGCCTTGGATCCATCGGTTCCGCAGGCCCTGGAATTCACCCTGCCCTGCTTCTGCACCATCTCCTACTGCGCATAGCACCTTCTTCTCCACCCTGCCCTCTGGCCCAAGACCAGGCCTCTCTGCCTGGTGTCTGCCTCCCTGCCCAGTTTGTGCCTGTCCCTCCTTGGGACTGCTGGTCCCTGCTCAAACAAGGGTCATCCAGAAGCCTGATTCTTGACACCTGCATGCCCCTGGAACTACCTGGGTGAGAGCCCCTACCTGGGGGAGCCCACCCCCTTGGAGTCTCACTGCTGGCCCAGAATGAGTCCAGACTCCATTCAACCTTGGTGATCCGTCCCCTTGGGGCTTCTCATCCCCTGGCCTGGCCACATTCTTCCTGGCACACACCCCCCCCCCCCCCCCCGCCGTGGTCCCACTGGAGTGCCAACACCAGTGTAGACATTTTTAGATTTTTCAGCAGCAAAGGAAGGGACGTGATGCAAATGATGTTTTAGAAATATTTGCCAGTTGTGACACAGAAGGGCTTGGTGTGGGCGGAGACTGGAAGAAAAGCACAGGCATGGAGGCTGTGGGCGAAGTGGCAGAGGAAGTGAAGCCCCGAACTTGGAGGAGTAAGTTAGGAACAGGCAGGAAGAAATGATTCTTTCTCCTTCGATGGTCTCTTTTGGCCTTTCCCACGGTGACACCTTAGAGCTCGCATGCATTGCAAGTAGAATCAAGAGTAATACCACTTGGTTTAAATCACGAAGCCAGAAAAATGGAAAAACACCAGAGGGTCTGCTCCTGCAGTTGTCTCAGTGACCTAAAGACCAGGGTGTTCTGTCTGAACCATGAAATGAGGCCCTTAAGACCTGACTTCTCTGTGCCATGACTACAGAGGCAGGCACACGCCTCCTCCCAGAATCCACAAAACCTACCCTGGGCCTGGAAGAGCTGAAGACCAAAGTTGTGGAACTTGTTGAACAAAATCCACAGTTCTGTTCTCTAGAATCTGGAACTTTGTTATTGGAGACTCGTCTGGTTTTGGTTCTGAAGGATTCAAGTGTTTAAGGCAATTGTCATGAAATCAATACCTAGTTAAGCAATGAGGTCCTACTGTCTAGCACAGGGAACCACATCCAGTCTCTGGGGATAGAACATGATGGAAGATAATAGAAGAAAAAGAATGTATGTGGATGACTGGGTCACTATGCTGTACTGCAGACACTGACAAAACACTGTGAATCAACTGTAATGTTAAACAGAGACACCTCATTCCAGCTCTAAGTCTACTGATAACAAACTGTGGGTTTGAATGATTTTTTTCCGTGCTGGGCAGAGGCTGGGACCTTAAGCATGGCACTGTGCTGAGTATCTATTAATCATACTTGCTCTGACTTGATGATGCCATGACTTTAAATAGCTCTTGGAGATGGTGTCCACAGGAACCATGTCAGAGAACCAAACTGCCAAGAAGGATGCAGGGAGAAATGTGCAGCCGGATATATGCAAAATCCCAATCTGTGGGCCTTTTTATGGGAACTTGTTAAGTACGGCTTCCTTTTTAAGCATTGCATTTGAATAATGCCTCCCATTTGTTTGGTCCTTTACAATTTCAAAGCTCTTCTTGCACCTGACTTTGTGGGACTCTCACAACCCCGAAAGGTAGCAGACCAGGCATCACTGTCCCCTGACAAGACAGATGAGGCACATCAGATATGCTCATAGGATTAACTCACTTCTGGTGAGTAGCCAAGAGGAGGCTACTCAAGGATGGAACCAGGACTAAAATCAAGTTCCTGGCTCCAGTCCTGTGCTCTTTTATTAGGCCATCGGTTATATTCAGTTCATAACATGCCTGCCTTACATCTCTGAGACTAAACACAAGTTAACAGCTTTCACATCAACCAATTAAACCATACTCGTCATACAGACTCGAGGTTAACAAACCTTGCCTATAAAGGGCCAGACAATAAATATCTTAGACTTTGGAGGCCACTCAGTCTTTGGTGTGAGTAGTCAACTCTGCCACTGTAGCACAAAAGCAGTCACGGGCAACATGTAAACAAAGGAGCTTGACGGTGTTTCAATAAAACTTTATTTACGAAAAAGGCCGCAGGTCATATTTGACTTCTGGGCTGTAGTTTGCCAACCCCTGATATAGACCAACGGTGGTGGTGGAGGGGGGAGTGTTGGGCATCCCCTTCTTCCTCAGTCCTGCTGACTCTTTCTCCCTGGACAGAGCCCTTTCAGCCTTACTCTTGTAGTCTCTCCCCATCCTGGGATGAGCTTCAAATGAAGACTTGGCCACTTTCCTAATTCTTCACTATGAGCTTCCTGAGGAGACACACATCCTTCGGGAACCCACTCTGCCCCACGGGATGGGGAAGCTGGCCTGGCCAAGGCTCTGGGTGGGTACAAGTCTGTCTATTAATAGGAATTGATATAAGAAACATTCTTGTTCTCACGTATGAACTACATTCTGTAAAACTGGCTTCCACATTATCCTCCAGGAACATGTGAGAAAAAGAATATATCTGGGTCACTTTGCTGTACAGCAGAAATTGACAGAACATTGTAAATCAATCATAATTTTAAAAATTGAAAACAAAACCCCAAAAACCTAGCTTCCTCAGTAATTAGAGTAAGAGTTGAGTCTCCATATACTTGAACTCTTGTTTTCTTTCTCAGTTGACTCAGAATTTGAGCAGGGAAGGGAGAGGCTATGTATTAGGCCCCTCAGAGCCCTCTGCCTAGACATGAATGCATGACACTCGGATTAAGTGGGGAGGGTCCGGGCTGCGGCTTACCTCTGCGGCTCAGAGCAGTGCATGTACCACGAGCTCTCCCCCTGTCCCAGGGTGCCGGCCTGCACGGCTGAGCTGGAGCAGATGCCAAGTCGGTAAGCTGGGCAGTCTGTGACGGTGGTTTCCCAGTAATGCCGGCCGCAAGCAGGCAGCTCCTCACCCAGCACTGATGGGATTCTGCAGGCAAAGGTGATCAGGAATTGCCAGCCTTTATTTCATAAACATCAACATCCACAAACACACACACAGTTTCAGCAGGATTCTATCCTTAGAAACCGCTGGAATTCGGCTAAAAGACATTCATGGTTCCTTGGACCCCGACCTTGACCTGATCACCAAAGCCTCCCTATGTATTTGACCTATTTCTACTGCCACGCACAAGATGCACAGATTGCACATTGCTTTTCTTGGAGGAGCCGAGAATTCAGAAATAATTCGAATAATGGCAGGATAAAAAGAAAGGGCACAATCTTGGCTTCCTTTTGAGAGAATAAGAAAACAGAGGGAGGCAGGTAGGGAGCTCCAAGCGAACAGGACTTGCAAAGTTTTCTTCTAAAATTTGTGGGGGGCGGGGGTGGGGGTGGGGGAAGGAGTCTCCAAAAGCTTTAACCATGACTTCCAGGGTCTGCTGACCTTCCTGGGCACAGAAACCAAATGAAGTGCTGCTCCTGAACAGCAGGCGGTTGGGGAGGCCAGAGCAGGGATTAACCGGGTCTGCTGCGCATGCTCTGCAGGAGCTTGCGGTCAACAGCCTCTGGGACCCTGGCCGCTTTAGATGGTAGCAGGTATGCCTGAGAGGTGGTCAGAGGTCACTTTTGGTCTCACCTCAGCTATTTTTAGAACAGAAAGGGTGAAGGGAACCAAAGCACTTACTGCTGATGGGTGACCTTGTGTGCCTGAATCGCTCAATTTTGCTTTGAAATGGCTGAGGCAGCAAGGAATCGTTTTTAATTTAAGCAGCATTAATAGGCAGTCAGCACCCTCTCCCTCTCCCCTTTAACAGATGAGAAAATGATGAATGCAAGGGAATGTATTTCACTTTCTCGTGTCTTTACCCAACAACCTCATTTCCGTGAGGGGGCTACTGATGGGCCCTGGCTCTCTGGAGCAAAGCCCGGCCACCTGATATTTATTAGCTCCTTTTCAGGTTAATAATAAATAAACAAAATCCAATAAAGTACATTACGGTTTTCATCAGTTATTATCGATGAACTCTGACCAACCTCCAGTCTACCTCTTTTCTCTATGACTTTTTGAGAACTCCACAAGGCAGATCTACGTCTTAGATCTTTTTTTTTTTTTTTTTTTTTCCCCTGAATTCACTCATTTGTACATGGTTAGCATCTCTGGTGTTCTGGGCCCCAGGCTGGATTCTGCGGATTCACAGATGCGGAAGACAGGGCTGCTACCTGAGGACTAGTCGAGATGAAGCAGATGACAAAGGACTCCACAAGTGCTCATACATTTTTGCAGACAAGGTCAAAGGGCTCCAGGGCCTAGCGCTGGCTTGGCCATTTCCAGGAGCAGCTAATAGCTGAGCCGAGCCATAGACAGGTGACTAGCAGCCTGAGAGGAAAACGGCCCGCATCACCACTGGTGGACTCAGGGCTGTACTGAGAGCTCCCTGGCAGCCTGCCCCAGGGCAGCAGCAGCATGTGTTTCACACGGTTCCAGTTTTCAAAAGTCTTTCATGTCCTTTCTCCCATTTGACCACTGTGACCCTCAAGATAACCACAGGGAATTGCAGGCAAGTTGCAAGGCGGTTTCCCACCATGCCCTTGGCTTCTGGCTCTTCTTTACCCTGATGCTTCCTTTTTGTGGGAGCTATTGGGGGAGGAGGGGGCAAGATCCTCAAAGTCCTGCACGTGGCCAGACCCAGAAGCACAACAGAATGTCATTCTCTCTATTCCTTTTCCAGGGGCTAGATATACAATCCGGTCTGCTATTAAAAATAATGGAAGAGGAGTTCCTGTCATGGCTCAGTGGTTAACAAATCCAACTAGGAACCATGAGATTGTGGGTTCGATCCCTGGCCTTGCTCAGTGGGTTAAGGATCCGGTGTTGCTATGAGCTGTGGTGTAGGTTGCAGACGTGGCTCTGATCCTGCCTTGCTGTGGCTGTGGTGTAGGCCAGCGGCCACAGCTCAGATTAGACCCCTAGCCTGGGAGCATCCATATGCCGCGGGTGTGGCCCTAGAAAAGGCAAAAAGACAGATAATGATGATGATGATGATGATGGAAGAATTAACCCAGGCTCTTTTTTCATTGAACCAGAGATAATGCCTTAAAACAGCCAATGTATTAAACAAAAGCATCTGTGCTTATATTTCCAATAAAAATACTGACACTTACTCCAAGTTATGAACTATCTGTCACTTTCCCCCTAGTGATGAACCATCACTGAACTGTACACATTTGTGCTCGATTCCACCCATCTAGGCAAGTGCACTAAACCAAGGCTGTGCTCAGGTGAGGCCGCCCTGAGGTGACGCACGCAGAAGATACTGCCGAGGCTTCTCCTGCTTTCTACTTACTCTGTCAGGCGTCTCCTCTCAGCGAAGCTAATCACTGTCCCACTTGAGGAAATCTGCAGAGCAGGATGAGCCGTTTCTCTCAATAAGAGAAATCTGGTTCCTAGTGCAGTTAGGAAAATAGGACACTAATGTTACCACAATACCGAGGGCCATTCCGGACCAAGCCCCACATTGCAGAATTTACTCTCCCTGGCCTCTGACATCAAAACCCCCTGCTCCGTGTTTTTAGATCCACAGCAACATTTCATCTGTGATAAGTGAACTCCTCGGCTGGTCACCTGGCCTCACTGTGGGCCTCTGTACCAGTGCTCACTCTGTTATGCCACATATGCTCCCTGCACCAGCAGCAACTACCTCACCCAGAAACTACTTAGAAATGTAAACTCTCAGGTCTGCCCCAGACCTCCTGAATCACAGTCTGTATTTCCATGTGCATGTTCACGTTTGACAGTGTGCTGCTGTAACCTGCAGGAGTGGTCCTAACAGTGGAAGGAGCATGCACCGTACTGGGACTGCAGAGAAGACACATGTGGACAGGCAGCCCCATGTCTTCTCTTCATACACATCAGGCTTGGCCTCGCCACATCCCATGAAAGGCACATGCACAAGTTTTTACTGGTTAAGCAGATCATTTACTGTGCCATCTTGGAGTCTAAGATCATAAAATGATCACCTTTCCACTCCGCATGTCTGTTCACAATAATTGAGAACACCCAAGCATTTCTTGCTGGCACCATCAGGGTATTTTCCCCAAAATGCCATCTAACGGTTTCATCACTTTCTTGAATTACTCATTTGTTTATTCATTCATTCATTTAACAAACACTAATTAGCCCAAACCATGGGCTAGGTGTGGAAAATAAGCAGAAGAATAAGACTGGAAGCTTGTTCATGGAGTTCACAGTGTCATAAGAAAATCCCCATCCTACTCTTCTTCCAACACACACTCCAAACATACCCACAACTTACAGCACGTTGTGAGCCAAACCAGTATCATCTGGGGAGATTAATAACACATGGTAGAGCCCATATCCAGGTAAATTAGATCAGGATCTCCAGGAGTGGCCATGCCCCTACCCCCAACTGCACCAGTATTTTTTAAGCTCCTTGGCTGATTGCTCATGGCAAGCCAAGGTTGAGAACCTCTTAAGCCAGAAAAATTAAAGAAATATCTTGGAGTTCCTGGTATAGTGCAATGAGATTGGCGTCATCTTAGAGACACAGGTTGGATCCCTGGCCCGGCACAGTGGGTTAAGGATCCAGCATTGTTGCAGCTGTGGTTACAACAGCAGCTCAGATCTGATCCCTGGCCTGGAACTCCATATGCCACGGGACAGCCAGAAAAGGGAAAAAAAGAAAAGAAAATACAAGAGAAGAAAAGAAACATCTCAACCTTTGGCTCATCTTGGGTCCTCATGCCAAAAACCTAGCACTGTCAGCAGGTTAGGGGCTTAAAGAAATTGCCCCCCAGGATGTCTTCTCTGGGTGGTGAAAGGGAAGGAGGGAGAATGCTTGGAAATTCTTCCCTGTGTGCAAAGGAGAAAGTACCTCTGGTGGAAATGAGGGCAGCTTCACTCTGTTCACTTGTCCCGAATGCATTGATGGCTCTCACGTAGAAAAAGTAATTGTCATTGGGTTGGAGGTTAACTTTCAGCTGGAGTCCTTTAATTCCAGAAAAAGATCTAAAAGATGAAGGGAAATTAATAATTTTAAATGTAATGCTACATGCTAAGCAACTCATCATATTTCAGTCCTGGAGCAAATGAAGATCAAATAATTTATTTTTCCCTTTCTATGACCATAGAGTTAGAAAGGCAGATTCTATACAATGTCCATTGTCCCCTAAGATGATCAGCTCACTTCTACCTTTGCCAACTTTTATCTAATATTGTGCCTTCCAGAATGTTTTTTGGAATAGAGCCAGACCGTTCAGAACTTCAGGAAACATACTAGTTTTTTGGTTAATGAGTCTCCAAGCACATATTATTTTCTTAATCAATTTTTGGCGGAGAGGGCACTTCTATATTAAGATGGGGTTGAGCCAATCTATAATGCAAAACACATTAATTAGCTCATTAACAGATCCTGAAGAATGGAAAACTTAAGGTGAGTTATGATTTTGCACATGGCCATCAGGCCAAAGCCAGCAGTTATAGAAACCGAAGACTTCTAAAGACAATAATGGTCTTTAAAGCAAGCTTAATCCTGGCAAGAAAAGAGAATTCTAATTGCCAAATAAAATCCCCAAAGTTGCTGTTCCTAAATCTCCAATTTACATTAAAAGAAGGAATTCCCTTCGTGACTCAATGGTTAATGAACCTAACTAGCTCCGTGAGGACTTGGGTTCAATCCCTGGCCTCGCTCAGTGGGTTAAGGATCCAGCAATGCTGTGAGCTCTGGTGTAGGTCAAAGACGAAGCTCTGATCCTGTGTTGCTGTGGCTGTGGCGTAGGCTGGCAGCTATAGCTCTGATTAGACCCCCTAGCCTGGGAACTTCCATATGCCCCGGGTAGGGCCTTAAAAAAAACAAAATAAAAACAAGCATACATTAAAAGAAAAGCACTGGTCATGGCTTCTAGGTGGCAGCAGGCTTGGCAAGTACACTGTTAACAGCCTAACCATTTAAGCACATGTGGACTTGCTGGATTTGCAGAGTTCTCTGGACTTGCCAATGAGCTGGAATAGTTCTGTGCCTCTTTTCCATTCTCTTTAATCTGCTGGATATCATGTCCCAGAGCATTTATACAAATACAGGACACAAGGGCTCTTTCTTTTAGCCTTCATTTGGAGAGGCTTTGGCGCATTCGGCTCCTTGCTAATAAAAGAAGTCCTAATCTGAGTGCTAAAGAATCAGAATCCTGTTCCTGGGAGATGTGCACTGGATCCTGGTCATTGACAACAAGGCTGCAATAGCCCTCAAGTTCCTTCTGAGGGAGAGGGTTTTTTGGGTTGTTTTAAGCTGTTTGTTTGCTTTATTTGTTATTTTCTTTGAGTTAGTTTTGTTATTAATGAATGTACTCAAAAGCATTAGAATCAAAGAGTAGCCATAATTCATTCTCAGATTTTTTTTTTCAGGGTATTTCTGTTTTTGTTGACTTATTTCATTCTCAGTATCTGCCTTAAAGAGTATCATGGAGAACCAGGAAAAGTAAAAAGTATCATTGACCCAGGAAACAAATGAATATAGATGTTTTCAAAGGCATAAAAAGCCGGTCAGAGTACCAATCCCTCCCCCCACCAATGAGGCGTCTGAAAGCACAAAAGCTCACCATGTGTTCTGCAGAAGGGGGGATGGGTTGGGAACAGGGGAGCAGCCCAGGTCTATTTGTGTATTTGCTATTCAGTGCCCTATCTGGAAAAGGTCAGTACAAACTCTCTAAACCTTATTGGTTGTTATTTCAGAACCTACCACCTGACCAGGCCCTCAGAAAGTACTATCTTTAGATGCATAGAGAATTGGTGATGAAATTGAGCCACATGTCCACCGACAACCAACTATGCTTTGATTAAGCAGTAAAAACCCAGGTCCTGTGATTGAGAATGCAATTGCCAACTATCTTTTTCTTTTCTTTTTTCTTTCTTTCTGTTTTTGTTTTTTTTAGGGCTGCACCTTCAGCAGGTAGAAGTTTCCAGGCTAGGGGTCAAATTGGAGATATAGCTGCCTGCCTACGCCACAGCCACATGGGAATCCAGCCACATCTGTGACCTATACCACAGCTCTTGGTATCACTGGATCCTTGACCCACTGAGCGAGGCCAGGGATCGAACCTACAGCCTGATGGATACCAGTCGGCTTTGTTTCTGTTGCACCGCAACCGGAAGTCCCGCCAATATCTTGATTATTATTCTGGGGTAGACGTATTGCCGATCTTTTCTGAATTGATGACTGAAGAGATGTTTTCAATGTATATTGATTATAACAAGCTTATTGTGTCACTAAACACACTCAGGTCTGAACTGAATTTCAGACTACATCCACTCCATTAAATAAATATTTTTGATCACTAATCATGTGCCTAGGCCCTGTCTCTGCCTAAGGGGGAAGGGGCAAGGATAGGTGAGGAAATTTTGTCTCTAGAAAAGGGATAGAACATATGGGCTTCCTTGTAATAATGCAGTTATAAAATGCCAAGGATGCGGTTTTGGGGGTAAGTGGTAAATGTTTGCTCTTAAATTTTATGAGTTCTGTCAAAGAGAAAATTCCATCTACACAGTCAGCTGCATGTTATGCCTTATTACTCATTTAAAGAATAAAAGTTTACATGGTACAGAAGCCAATACTTGGAATCAAATCTGCTTTCAGTGTGAGAACAGGTCATACAGACCTGTATGCACAAGGCCTTCACTGAATCTATAAAAGCACCAGGCGTGAAAATGAAAGTAATATGAAAGGTGGCAGGGTTTTATTGTTATAGTTTCTATCTTATGCTCAAGCACCAAAAACAAAGTTCAGTTAACAAACAGGTCGTTTCCATGTCTATTTATTCTGGCTGACCTCACTTAAATATCACAAGTCTTCACATGAGCTGTCCCTGCTTTTTAGCCAAATGAAAACTTCAAAACTTTTGGAATTTGAAAACTAAAATGCGGCACTCTTCATAGATCATATTTTTAATTTCAAAACCAAAACCTTTTCATTACTGCAACTGACACACGAGTTAAAATGAGCTTTGCATAGTTTGTAATTGAATTCAAATTCACAGAATATCCAAACTGGAGTAAGTGATTAGAGAACAAGTGGAACCACAGCAAGTTGTTGGTGCTTAGGTAAGAGAAGATTTTAGCCATATCAATAACATGGGTAGTCTGGATATCCCATTGCAGCACAGTGGAAACAAATCAGCCTAGTACCCCTGAGGACATAGGTTCAATCGCTGGCCTCACTCAATGGGTCAAGGATCCAGCTTTCTTGTCAACTGTGGTTTAGGTCACAGATGCGGTCAGATACTGAGTTGCTGTGTCTGTGGTGTAGGCTGGCAGCTGTAGCTCTGATATGACCCCTAGCCTGGGAACTTTCATATGCTGAGGGTGTGGCCCTAAAAAAGCAAAACAACAACGATGATGACAACAACAACAAAAAAATAACAGTGAGTAATCTATGTTAGAAGTCTAGAGCCAATAATAAAATTCCAAAGGCAATAAAAAATATGAGTCTCATGTTGGGTCCTAACTGTGGGATCTTCCCTCAAGGACTTTAGGTGCAGCAGAAAAGGAAGGCTTTTACAGGCAGAGATTCCAGCAATGTAAGGGCAAGGAAGCATCCAGAAACCCTGATACAAGAGCAAATTAACTGCTTGCTGGTGGAGCCTAAGATGCTGTGGGGTTTGATCACAGAGGAGCTCTGCACCCAAGCAGGTCTTCAAAGGAGTCTCAGCTTGCTCATTGGTAGGAAAAAGGACATGTGTTAAACTCAAATGCTGTCAGGTAGAGAAACCTGACTTAAAGGAGACCCATTGTCTCCTCAGAGGTCTGAAGGACCACCATGTGAATTCGTTACTTTGTGCAAGGAATGATTGAAAAGTTTGTCACAACTCACCATGGACAACAAGACAAGCATTATTTTACGTGGGAAGTGAAAAAGATCTTGATGAAGTAAAAAACCATTAAGGACTTACTGTGTAAATGGGAAAAGAAGAAAAGCATTCCCTAATAATCTAATAATCCAAGAGACAGACATGAGTTAAAAAAAATTGGGAGGTAGGAGGTAAAATTATTATCATTTTTAGACAATATGACTGCTATCTACAAAACTCAGGAAAATCAGCTGAAAAACTCAAATTTAGTAAGCTAGCTGGATGTGAAACTAATTTAAGAAAACAAAATCCTTCATATGCAAATAACAGCTAGATAGATGATAAAGCAAAAGAAAGGTCTTATTTAGAATAGTGGCAAACATAAAAAAAGAGTATAAGATTTATATGAAAAATATCTCTGAAAGGAGTACTGAAGGAAAACACAAAAAAAACTTGACTGAAGGGAAAGGCATATCACTTCTTGGATAGGAAAATACAATATCATAAAAATTTCAATGCTCCCTAAATTAATCTGTCAATTTAACAGGATCTCTAAAAATACTAAATTGTCAGGGGCAGGGGAGTAGAGATGACTACACAGTTTGATTCTAAAGATGTAGGTGGGGAGTTCCCGTCGTGGCGCAGTGGTTAACGAATCCGACTAGGAACCATGAGGTTGCGGGTTCGGTCCCTGCCCTTGCTCAGTGGGTTAATGATCCGGCGTTGCCGTGAGCTGTGGTGTAGGTTGCAGACGCGGCTCGGATCCCGTGTTGCTGTGGCTCTGGCGTAGGCCGGTGGCTACAGCTCCGATTCGACCCCTAGCCTGGGAACCTCCATATGCCGCGGGAGCAGCCCAAGAAATAGCAACAACAACAACAACAACAAAAAGACAAAAAAAAAAAAAAAAAAAAAAAAAAAAATAAAGATGTAGGTGAAAAATAAAGTAGCAAATAGAAAAAAAAAAAGTCATGAAGGGCAACCTAACTTACCATGAATTCTAAAATTATAAATCTATAATAATAAAAACAATATGGTACTGGGGTATAAATAGATGGGACAATGGAACATGCTATAAAGGTCAGAAATGGAGCCAAATATGGATTCTTGAGTATATAATAATAGAAGCATTTCAAATCAGAAGGGGAAATGATGGGTTTTCTTATTGGTACAGCTGCACAGCCATTCCAGAAAAAATAAAATTGGATTTCCTACTCCATACTTCATTTCAAAAGTAGAAGTAAACTAGAATTAACATTAAAAAATATGCATGGCACTAAAACAACCAAAAAAATGCAACTCATATCATAGATAAGAGTTAATGTTCTTTAATAAACAGAGAATTTCTACAAATCAATAAGAAAAAAATACTTCAATCTAACAGGGCAAAAAAGGTCAAGGAAAGGAACAGTTCATAGAAAAGGAAGTACATGGCTCTGAACATACAGAAATATGTTCAACCTAATAGAAATGCAAAATTAAACTATAATAAGATTCCACTTTCTACTTATCAAACTATCAAAGATCAAGTTTTATCACATCTCATGTAGGAAAGAGTATGCAGAACCAAGCACTCATATATGCTGGTGGATAGAGTGTAAATAGCTACAGCCTCTATGGAGACAGTTTGGTAATATTTATCAAAATTCAAAATCTACTCGATGTTCTATGATAACCTATATGAGAAAAGAATCTGAAGGGAAATGGATACATGTATAGGATGGCTGCTCTACTTTGCTGTATACCTGAAACCACACAACACTGTAAATCAATTATACTCCAACAATTTGTTTTTAAATGTACATACTTTTTAACTAGTCATGGTACTTGCAGGAATTTATCCTACAGATATACTTGCACGTGTGTGAAATAATAAATGCATGAGGTTTTTTCTGCAGCACTCTTTGTAAGCATGGAAACACCTTAAGTGCCCCTCAGTTGGTCAAATAAATTAATTATATTGTTAGAACACAATGGAATTGCTTTTCTTAAATTGATGCAGTTCCATATGTATTGATATGAAATACCAAGAAATATTTTTTAATGAGAAAAGGTGGAAGAAGTGTATATAGCATGCAATCATTTGTTGAAAAAATATAGATGCTATATATGCACAGACTACCTAGGAAGATAAATACAAATCAAGTAACAGTAACTGCCTCTGGGGAAGAGAAGCTAGCAGACAAAGCATAAGTAGAAAGGAGACTTAATTTTCACTGTGTTCTTTTTGGTATGTTTTGAATTTGTACCATATGTTTGTATGTATTATCTATCCATTAAGTAAACGATTTACTTTTGGAGCTATATCCTAAGTTCACGAGGTGGTTGAATGTGTTGGAAAGATGCACATTGGTTTGAACTTAGTAAAGTAGCTTTTCCAGGAATTTGATAATTCAACAATTAGCATTGACTAGAAGCAAGGATGCACATGTGCTCAAGGTAAGCTGAGGGGCTGGTCGCCACGAGAAGTGGCTGTCCTCTGCACTGCCATGTCTCATACCTGAATCTAAGCATATTTTCTCCCAGGAAAAACGGGGTGGCATGTGTACAAACAATATGGAAGAATCCAGTGCCATGACTCCTGGAGGCAGCCTACGGATGGTGCTGTCACTGCAGTGCACAACAGATGGCTAAGTATGAATTGTTTTTTAAAAACACCGTGGGCTCTTCTGTTGGCAGCGCCAATATTCAGCCAGTGAATCAACACCATTAATATGAACTGTGAACAGAGCACACTGCTGGACCCTAAGGGGACCAGCTAGTAAAGCAGTGTTTCCCATACCTGCTAGGGCACCATAAGATCTTTGAATCAGAACCTCTTAAGAGGGGCCTGTGAATCTAAACTCCAATGAGCATCCCTTTTTTAAAAAAAATAATTTTTATTTTTCCCATTATAGTTGGTTTACAGTGTTCTGTCAATTTTCTACAGTATAGCAAAGGGACCCAGTCACACATACGTGTATACATGCTTTTTATCCTCCATCACGCACCATCATAAGTGACTAGATATATACAGTCCTATACAGCAGGATCCAGTTGTTTTTTAACGATCAATTAGGTTTGAAAAATATAATCATAAGAGAGTGTGGGGTGAGAAGAGGTGGAAAGGGGAAACAGGAAAAAGAAGAAAAATCCATGAAAACATAAGCAACATTAAATACAACAACTAACTAACTGGCTTCAGCTATTGGAAGCCATTAATAAAATCTGAACTCACTGTAAACAGGGAACTTTTTTAAGATGAAAAAATGTGGTTAAATCAAAACTAAGAAGAAAATTATATATTGGCTTTTGTTTTTTAAAAAACTTAATAAAAATTGGGGGCTTTTTTGTTTGTTTGTTTGTTTGATAAGTGGGGATTTTTGAGACCCAGTGTTAACTAAGCATCACTGTTAGTTCATAATAGTACAGAAACGTAACATGAAGCTAAAGCCTACTGACTGTGAAACTTAGGTTTTCCTATAATTTGAGTCTCACAAAATCAAAGAGAGTGAAAAAATTCTAGCAGAAGGATCCTGGATTTTTGTTTTCTCTATAGTTACCTTCCAACACCTGAATGACACCATTTCAAGGAGAGAATCTCAAGAGCCTTGTAATACTCATTCTTTTAGATTCTCTAAGATCTCCTTTGCCACTCCAAGGTCACAGAAGTGGACAATCACCTGAGGTCCCAAAGAACTGCCTGCATAGAATGGCAATTTAACATTATGCTTTCAGATCCCAGTTTTAAAAATGGTTACATAGGGAAAGTTTTTCTATCTTTTGTAAAACTGCTCTTAAAGACAATCACTATTATCTTATTCAATAGCCCTTATATAAAGATCTACATGAAAAATTCATCTTAGAACTGAATGTCAAGAAATATAATTGTCTCTTTTAGTGAAATGTTGTGCTTCCTTTTTTTAAAAAAAAAAAAAAAGATGAGTTATGTAATCTTTCTTTCTTCCTCTTGCTCTCTCCCCCTCTCTCCTGTTTGCACCTTAGCTGCCAGGAAGTTCAGATTTAAATTTTATGTTCCACTGAGGCTCTGTTCTTAACCTGTGCTTTTTTGATAAAATCTCTGTACCCCTACATTATCTGGCTCTTGCTCTCAGAGGGGTTGCTTTTAGTGGTTCTGTCATGTCTGGGTCTTTTATTGTGAACAACTTGAATATTTTTGGAAACTGACAGAACATAAGTTAGAAGTGAAGGAACAGGTTGGGTTTCCATTGACTGAGGTTTTACTCTACAACCAGGAGTTGTATAAGATTTTTAATGATCAAAGTGAAACGAGATTCATTTGGGAAGAAAAATTCCATAGGAAAAGCTGAATGCCAAGAATTCTGGTGGGGGTGCCCCGGGGTGGGGGGTTATATTTCCAGAGCTCCCTTTAGAAGAATATGACAACCTGGGTCAAGAACAAGACATATAAAGATTGTCTATTAGCCCCTAATTACTCAATGAATTTTGGCCCAATCATGTTAGTGGGCCTCCTGTCACCCCTTAAAGTAATAAGCACAGGGCAAGAATGACCTCCTTCACACCTAGGTTGTGGGGAAGGTCAGATCACTTGCCCTTCAAGTGTAGTCAGCTGTCATCTATCCAGCTGAAAGCTTAGTAAATTAAACACTTTTTAAAAAGAAAAAAAAAAATGTTGGGATTCTTCATCTCCTGCTCAGGCACTAAGTTCATTAGGAAATTCAACCACATCTGTCCTTACTATTCAAAGTGGCAGATGTCCCCAGCTGGGAATATCCAGCTCCCCCAGACAATTCTATTCCTGCCCCACCATGTGTGGCCCCAAAAGCTAGAAGCAGGAGGAACATGAGCTTCCAGGTCCAGCACCCAGAGCCCAACCCACCCTGAGGATGCTCCCAGGGAGGGTGGCCCTGGAGGGTCTCCCGCCCACAGTCCCCGCCAGCCCCTAGGAGCAGGAAGTTCACTACCAACCACTTTTGTGGCGTATTGAGTCTCACAGATTTGTCATTCAGTACACAGCTTCTTTCTGCACAGCCCACACAGCTAATCCCTGTACTATATTTCTCTCAGCTTTCCCTCCTCCACCCACAGTTCTGCTGACTTCTCTCCACACAGGAGAGACAGAACAGCTGAGGAAACAGGCGAGTGGTGGAAAATTTCTGAAAGTGTTTTGAGCCCACCCAACCTGAGGAGAGCATTCAAAGAAAAACAGGAAAGGGTGAGTAGGAGCTCCCTCAGCCCCCGCACACAAGCCGGGGATTGTCACTCCCGCCCACCCTCAAGCCCAACAGGGGCTGACTGCTGGGACGCAGCCACGGGGCGCCCACACACCAAAATATGCAAATGTGCTTTCTGTGAGGATGATGGAATGGAGGCGATGGCTCGGCTATTTCAGACACCACGTCACGGAATGTGGGAGCACAGTAGGCTCATTGCATTCAAACACCTCCTCTGAGAGTTCAACCAAAACCTTTGGTCTTAAATTGGCATTTCTCAAGGCCATCATACTGGGAGAATGGAGGCAGGTCTGAAGGTGGATGTGGTTCTGATCTGGCAACAGAAATTAGAGCCCCGAATCTAAAGAATTAACTCTTAGTCAAGGTCCTGTGTGTCTATGCATGCACGCATGGGTGCACGCAAGTGTGCAATTTCATATTACTCATCTTTTCTCCCTTTTCATTTCCTTTCCACTTCTGTTCCTACTCCAGACCAGCACTTTTAAGGCTGTCTGTCGTTTCAGGGATTGGGGTGAAATAGAGATGTAAATTCACTGAGTTCTTAGTTCTGTTTCGTTCTCCATCTCTCCTCGCTGGAGATTCCTGCCAGTTAGATGACTTGGCAAAGACCAGAGAAGACTGGCTAATGTCATCCTCCATCTGCTCATTCACTCGTTAAGACCTTTGATAAACAGGGGCATTAATATGGTTCCTGACCTTACCTGGGTTTTTTGTTTGTTTGTTTTTGTGGGACTTTTTTATGTTTTGTTTTGTTTCAGTTTTGCATTCGATTTAGCATAGAGTTTTTGCATTGAATATAGAATTTATCTAAGGGTTAAGTAACCAATGGCTAAACAAGATTATAAGTGTGCTTCCCTATAAGTGATCCACAGAAAGGTTTCTAACCCACAGCTTAGATTTGTCCTATCTCCTAGTTAAACATCCAAGCACTAAAATTAACTCATTCACCATTCTTCTTTACTTTGTTGGCACAGGTTTTTGTTTTTTGTTTTGTCGTTTTTTTTCTCCATTTTGAATAAGAGAAGGGAAAGCCTCAAAGCTGGCTTAACTTTTTTGGTTGATGTCAGTATTATGTGTTCACTGCTAATGAACCCATTCATGTAACACATATGTACTGAGTAGCTACAATACTTCAGATACTGTCCAAGGCACTGGAGCTGCAACTTTACATAATAATCCCTACATGAAGCCAACAAATGAGTGGGATCAGACCACCCTTGGCTTGCTGTTCTTTTCAAGACAGAAAATAACTTTAATTATGCACTGCTATGCAGAAAACCAAAGTGAATAATATGGTTTGCCTTTGTTGGCTAGGGGTGATCAAGCTTTGAGGTTCTTTATTGATTCTAGTGTCTCACTAGCTGTCTACTTGGGCAATATACATTTTAGTTAGATTGTTAATCTTTTGTTGTTTTCAACCATCAGCCATTGTATGGAATGTTTTAAAGTTGGTTATAAGAACCAGATGGTCAAAAGACCTAAGATGCCTACCCACCTCAGAAAAGCAGAATTTTCCTTCCCTCCTCAACTCTTAATTGGAGAACCTAAAGAGATACAAGTGAGTTTTGCAGCCCTGGGCCTCTAAAATTAAGGATGAATTATTTCAGTCTATTGATGCCAACCTAAGGTACAAGGTGGTGATATTTCTTGTATTGGGGAGGGATGACTATGATGTGGTGCAGCATTGGTAGACTTATTGGATGAACAGGGTAGTGATCTGTGGCCAACAAAATTCTGCATCCTTCAAAACATTATCTCTTGTGAGAGTTGGCAGGGATCAAGAGCCTGGAGAGTCATCCTGGGCTGTGGGTTGAACATACTATTCTACCTCCTGGCACTGAGGGATCTTTTAGTACCTAAATGGAAAAAAGCTCCATCTCCAACACAGCTCCAAGCTATCAACAAGGCTCTGCCTGTGGAATGTCCCTTCACGTCTAAATCTGCTGGACCATATCCATTCAATAACAAAGGATTCTTGTATTATTCCATAATGACTATAAACTTCTTCTTATCCAGTGTCTCAGATGTTCTCCTTTGGCAAGAAAAAATAAAATGAACCCAATGGCAAAGTCTCAAATGGAATAAACTAATGACAAGTCTTGTTTTAATAAACTCAACTTTTGTCTTAATGAAATTGGTGGATAGCCATTTCCTCCCCCCCTAGAAATAGAACTGTTATTGAATTCTCTGGCTTTGATGAAGACTTTGTTTGGAATGTATTGTTCATTGTTGATATCAAATAGACTTTTCTGAGGGCCCCCACATGATCAGAGAAAGGAAAAACATTAATCAAAGGGGTTTTGCATGGTACCACATTCTCTCTTTATGTCTATGTTTTTCATGTGGCAAAGGAAACCAAGGATACACAAGAATTCTCAGTTGTCAGGTTGTTAAGGCATGCTAACTCAAACTGTGTAATGACACAAGTTTTAGAACTAGTGGAAAGAATAAGACAAACCTGAATTTGCATCCTGACTCCAAATTCATACTCCATCATTTAATACCTTGGCCAAATTATTTCACCACCCTGAGACTCATTTAATGGAGATCATGATCTCCCTCCTAGAACTGCTGGGAGGATTAGATGAGATTTAGCACATGTCTTGGCATGTTGAAGGCCCTCAGTGATGCCATTTCCCCTTTCATCCCTGCTTTCCCTTCTCCCTGTAGCCACATTTATGGGATGACATCACATAGAGAAATGGCTACGAGGTCTCAGGGTTTCCAGATTTCTGCTGATTTAAGAATCTGACTGTGCTGATATTATTTATGCAAATGTCAGCCGGGGACCGGTGCTATCACAAGGATGAGTCATTCCAGAGCCATCCTGAACAGCCCGATCTGGCCTCAGAAGGAACTGGGCTTTCCTCACGGATGGTGGAGAATGATGGGAGGTTGCCCTGGGACACAGGCACGCCTGATTAAATGCCCTCCTAGCATCAAGAGTTTTTGTAGAGAAGGTCTAGGATTCCCCTAAGTGACATTAAACAGTGGTTGGCAGCTTGGACTTTGAAATCCAACCAAAACAAGCTTTGAGTCCTGATCACCAATCACTAGCTGCTAGCCTCTCAGAGCATCTGGTTTCTCTTAGCGTCCGTGTGAGGATTAATTAAGGCGATATGCATAAGGCATTCAGGACAGTGACTTGGCACATGGTTAATGCTCAGTGGAAGCCAGTTATAATCTCTCTCTCTTTCTCTGCATCTTTGTCTTTTTGTCTTCCTCTCTCTCTCTGCCTCTTTACTTTCTCTCTCTGTCTCTCTGTCTCTGTACCCGTTTGGGTCTGTCTCTGTCTTTCTCTGAGTTAACCTCTCAGCTATTTGCTAATCATTGCAGACTGCCTTCCAGCAATTGGCACATTAACACAGATGATGTTTCTTGTACATTTACTATGTTCTCACTTCTGCTGAAACGCCGGCAACCCACCCATACATACCCTACTCATCATTTAATTCATCCTTTGATCAATATTTTCTGAAAACTGTCTTCACATATTTGAAAGAAACTATAATTACTGCTCAGTCGTATGACTCTTTGCATCATAACTGAATAAATAGCTATTGATTGATCATGAAGACAATTAAGAACTTAAATAATTCATTTTCCTAAAAAGCTCTAATTTCATACCATTATTTCCAAGTTCCATATCCTGCCAAAATAGTTTATCTTGGTGAATTTTGTTTGAACAAGTCTCTATCAAAATATGAATATTAATAAAAATTATCTGAATATTCATCACAGAACTCAAAGTTGCTGAGTGCCATGAAGGTTAAGAAAAGAGCACCTCAGGGAGTTCCCGTCGTGGCGCAGTGGTTAACGAATCCGACTAGGAACCATGAGGTTTCGGGTTCGGTCCCTGCCCTTGCTCAGTGGGTTAACGATCCGGCGTTGCCATGAGCTGTGGTGTAGGTTGCAGACGCGGCTCGGATCCCGCGTTGCTGTGGCTCTGGCGTAGGCCAGTGGCTACAGCTCCGATTCAACCCCTAGCCTGGGAACCTCCATATGCCGCGGGAGCGGCCCAAGAAATAACAAGAACAACAACAAAAAGACAAAAGACAAAAAAAAAAAAAAAAAAAGAAAAAAAAGAAAAGAGCACCTCAGTAAATGAATTAACATTTACCCAATGCCCAGTGGTGCATAGCCCTTTATTGATAAACTTTTGCTTCATAATTTTAGTCAGAGAGCTCTACATTTCTTTTTTCCTGGAAAAGTCTCTAGATTCTTCATTCTCTTGAAGAGGCAGATATGTCTGTGTGATAATATATATGTAATTAGCTCCTTTTTATTACCAATATATCACAGAGACATTCAAATTTACATTATATACAAGCTCACTATTTAGTTTCCCGAGTTAGGTGGTACCTATTTTGATGGAACTACTAAAAAGCACATAACATATGCATATATCCTGTCTAATGACTCAAGTTAAATATGCCTCAAAGAATGTTCTATCTTATTAAAATTCACATACATTTTTCTTACAAGGGAGTTATTACTCTGCATTGTAGCCTGTGTTTTATTACAAACTTTGAGTTCATTGATGAATAGTGATGGAGCTGCAAATCAAGTCAACACCTTAATTATCTCGGCAGGATTTTAGGAAGATTTTCTTCTTCTGAGCCCTGAGCTGGGTCCCTGGCACCTCAGGCTCTCCCCATGGGGAAGGATCCTTACCTGAGGCCCTCACCCTCCGGCGAGTGTTGTCTGCAGTACTCCAAAGTGTAGGTCTCAGTGGCCTCCAGGTTGGCAGGCCGCCATCGGATGGTGGCCGTGTTCCAACAGACAGTACAGTCCTCGGCTCGGATCACAGGGGTAGAGGGTGCTGCAGAGAGAGAACCAAGTCAAATGTGGAGCAGGCTATGGCAGTTCTGCTTCCTTGGCATGCTGGGAAGGATGCTTGGACATGAGTTTATTTTATTTTATTTATTTATTTATTTATTTATTTATTTTTGTCTTTTTGCCTTTCCTAGGGCCACTCCTGCGGCATACGGAGGTTTCCAGGCTAGGGGTTGAATCGGAGCTGTAGCTGCCAGCCTACACCAGAGCCACAGCAACACGGTATCCAAGTTGCGTCTTCGACCTACACCACAGCTCACAGCAACACCAGATCCTCAACCCACTGAGCAAGGCCAGGGATCGAACTCGAAACCTCATGGTTCCTAGTTGGATTCGTTAACCACTGCGCCACAACGGGAACTCTGAGTTTATTTTAATTTTGATTGAAATATATGTTCTGGGTTGAAAACCCAAAAGGTATAAAGATGCATGTAGTGAAAAGTCTCCCTCTCATACCTACCTTCCGTATCTCCCAGTTTTCACCCATCTCCAAATAACCTCTAATAGTAGCTTCCTTTGAATCCTACCAGAGTTTCTTTATACACAAACAAGCCAATAAAAACAAAGGTTCTTGTCCTCCTCCTGTTACACAAAAGTTAGCCATGATCTTGCCATCAGTAAGTGCTTAATAAATACCCATTTTAAAAGGCAAGAAGAAAGGATAAAACAGCAGCAGTAAGTACTTTCTTCCCCTGAGGTAGATACAATTACCTTAAAGGCAATGCAAACTTGGCTTATGATACACCTGCTTCAGTGCCCTCTGAGAATAATTCCCAGTTGAATATCATTGCTGAAAAATATTTCTGGGGACTCCTAGCACCTGTATGAGGAATACTGAGCTTCTTACCTTAGCAAATGTGAACTCTATACACTAGCTTTTCTCACCTCATATCTTTCCTCTCCCTGTTTTAAGTCAAAGAAATAATACCAAAATTCTTGTGTCCTGCACACTCCATACTTTTTCTTACCTTAATACCTGTGCTCAAATATCTTCTTCAAATGGAACACACTCTCTTAACATGTTACCTCCTACAGATCCTTTAAAGGATTCAATGCAGGCATCAGTTCTAGGAAGCCATTTCTGATCCTGTCCCCGCCCCCTACCCCCTGCCCATCTTGCATACCCTTCTGGAGTTCTCATAATAACCCATGTATAACTAGATCATGCCCTTAAAAATCTCTTATCATCTTCTGTTTTGTAACTTCTCTACTGAAGTATGAGCTTCTTGAGAAGAAGAACCCAGTCTCATTCACTGTTGGAAATGCAACACTGCACAATACCCAGCATGCAGTAGGTGCTTAACAAATACTTATTGCTTGACCTTCATAGTCTGTGAAGAATTGAGTGTTGCTTCTACTTACCCCTTAACACCTCCTTACCTGTTCTAAAGATTGCCCTCTCGCTGGGCAGGCTACATCCAGTGAAGTTCACAGCCATTACCCATACTTGATAGCATCGGTCAGGTTCTAAATCTTCAAAAACGCAGTAGCTCTCTTTCACTGTCACTCTGTATTCTTCTACCAAGTCTAGCATAAAACACAATCATAAACTCTAGGGTATCTTTCCAAGTGAATTCAAAGTAGTAGTTACTAGAAAGTTCATCTACATGGTTTTTTAGTGGGAAACACAAACTGATAAGCTTATAGATATCACTATGTGATAGGCAGCACTTTCGACTACTTAAGAAACCACAGCATTCTGAAAAGAGATAGTTAGAATGACACAGTATTACTTGTGAATACTTACCAGAAAATAATAGCATATTAGTAAGATTCTGAGCTTCATATACCACAATTAAAGTAACTTATTTCCATAGCAAATACTAAAATTGCATTATTTATGTTAAGTGTCTCAGTAATACATTCTCAAGAAAATTCTTAAGAAACAATGCCAATATTTCAGGAGAATATGTAATAAAATAAGGACACCCCAATGTTTTCTAAACTTATGATGTTAAAAAGTGTCTTTATAGATTAGAAAACATTTTTGTATTCAGCTGATTTTCAGAGTTTCAAATCCTGGTTCCTTCTCATGAAATCCAGAATTGTTTCAACTATGGAGTTCCATAATTTATAGAACTACTTAAACACCTTTGAAAGGGCATAAACTATTCTAAGAAATAACTTTGTTCAATCAAGACATATCCTAAAATCACCTAAGTTATTTTACTTCAAATATTTTAGTAGTAAATATTACTCAATAACATTCTGAACACCTGCCCCTCGGGGCCAATCTGATTATTCTTACAGAAATAGTCTCTCCTTTCAAAAGAACACTTTTCTTTTCTAAATTAGCCTATGGTATTCCAGCTGCCCTCTTATTACTCTAGAATGTCACATCTTCAAAACCTCTCTAGTTAAAAAACCCAGATTGTTTCCTTTTAAAGTAAATTGAGGAGATCTTCAACTCAGCAGGTTTCTTCAATTGCATCTCTCTCTCCAAAAGAGCTTTACTTCCTAGACAGAAAGTTTGGCCTAAATAATAGCATAACAACATATACAATGAAAAATATTTTTCCCATACCCTAGAAACTGTGACTGCAGTTTTCAATGGAATCATCCTTTTAGGCTAAGTCCTGTTAGCCTGGTCCTCCTTTTAACAGTGGATATAACCTATGTTACTGGAAACCTATGACACACAGCATTATATCAGTCTAGATCATTAGATTAACTAACTGGCATCAGCAGAGTTCAAGGCATTTAATGAATGATACACGGCAGTGTTTGGGGGATGGCAGAAGGAGGTGAAACACTTAAAAAAAGTACTCCAGGAAATAAATAGTTGTTAAGAGGAGTCTTGGAGACCCATGATGCTCCATGATACAACTGGATACACAAAGAGGTAAAGTGTGCCATAACAAAACAAAGTCAAGCAAATAACAGAAGCTTTGGAGTCTGAAAGATCCGTATTTAATACCTTCCCCAGGATGGCCTTAGACAAATTATTTAACCTCACATCAGTTTTTTCAGTTCCAAATGGGGATAATAGCACTTTGCAGGTTGCGTTGTGACAGGTATACAGGTCCCCAGTAAGATAGGAGTTCTTATAGACCACTTAGCCAACTTTACAAAATACCTGTGGTGGCTTTCTTATTTTTTTCTAATTTAAATAAGTATCAAAAGACCTCTCAAAAAGACCAATATTGGTGACAGTGAAATACATTATAATTCACTCCTTATTACAAACCAGGTTCCTTATGGCATGTCAATCTTGCCACATGCTCATCTGGTTTCCGAAATATACAGGTGTGCCTTCAGCAAGCAACACAGAATGCCAGCACTCCCAGTTCTGATTCATCAGCAATGCAACCTCAAACTGCCTGGCTTCTAGGTCTTATCAGAGGTCCTGCTGAACAGAGCGATATTTGCAGAGGCCCAACTATAAGATGCCATGCATTCACCTTCCTAAGCACCTTTAACTCCATCTTCGAATTAATTTGGGGCACCAGAACACTATACCTTTTATAATCATCTCATTCCTTGAGAAGTGTTAACTCTGCATTTACCTTTATAGTTTTTTTGCAGCTTTTAACAAAGGTGGATCTAAGAAAATACCAGCCATGACATCCAATACCGTATTTGCCTTAAAATTTCTGTGAGGACTGTGTCCTACATACAACTCATATCTCCTCTATAAAGTGGCATGCATCATACTTGTCTTTTAGACTTCAGCTCTGACTGAAACTTGGTCTTCAAAACTTTGGTATGTTACTGCCTCTCTGAAAATGAGAATCACTTAATTGTTCCTGTTACCCTGAGAGCTCAAAGCCAAATGTGAATTTCAATTAGAGTATTTGTGTTGACCGTTGGGATGATATTTATGCATTTTTCTGTTTTCCTTGATCTTGACTTCCAAACTGTGCTTATATGTTATTTCCTTATATAATTTTGGTTCATTGTTTTTATAAGTGGCTACAAATGCTTTGTAGAAAGACTCATAATATGTATGGGTTTAACTACTACACATTAAGATGTAGAAATGTATATATGTGTCTGAATTCATGTTAGCAATCCTACCGTTTACTTCTTGGTCATCTTGTGGCTCCTCCATGCAGTAAACCTGGAACGAGTCAATGACATCTTCCTTGCTCATGCTCCAATATACTGCAATTGTGGTGCTAGTGGCGGAATTTGGTTCTTGAGGTTCTAATCTAGGAGGCTGTGGAACTGGAATATAAGCAAGATTTATAATAATTAATGCTGTTTTTATTGACTGATTGATTTTTCTTTTGCAAAAGTCACTTGTGCTTAATGAAAATAATGCAAAAAATACAGAAGTACATGGAGTAAAACTGGGAGGGCTGCCTTGTTCCCAAACACTCTCCCGACCCCAAAGATATTCCTTGGAGGCAACCACTGCTAGAGTTGAATGTGTATTCCTCCAAAAGGTTTTCTCTGCAGTGTGTGTGTGTGTGTGTGTGTGTGTGTGTGTGCGTGTGTGTGTCACACACACACAGAAATAAACAAAAACAGATCTCCCAGTGGGATCACTCAAGTGATCTTCTGTAGTATTCTTTTGTGGTCCTCTATTCAGACCAGCAAACTTATACAGGTTAAAGGATGCATCAAATGATTTGGTTTTTCTTCAAAACAAACACTTAAGTATGCACTGATAGATAACCAATGTTGTATTCTTCTATGTCAAAATAGAATCTACATGCAGATAGAGATAAATGAAACCCTTTTTAGCAAGCGCTGCTATATCATCAAGGCTGAAAAAGACTTGCATGAATAAAATACCTAAATGCACTTTCTGAAACTACTATCCCATTTTCTTTTTTCAACATGACAATATCTACAATTTTTTTTAATTAAACAAAATGTAAAAATTACATAGTGGGAAGTAACCTATTAACTGATTCAAATAAAGTTTTAATATCTAGTATAAATCCATTGTTCTGAATTTTAAAGACAACGATATTCTCAAGTGTTTTACTAGAGATTTCAAAAGTTTATAATTATGCATATGGAATATTAATGGCATATACAACACCATAAATCAAGATTCTAAGTGGAGTTCCCATTGTGGTGCAGCAGAGACAAATCCGACTAGGAACCATGAGGTTGCAGATATGATCCCTGGCCTCACTCAGTGGATTCAGGATCTGGTGTTGCCATGAGCTGTGGTGTAGGTCACAGACTCAGCTCAGATCCCACGTTGCTGTGGCTGTGGTATAGGCCAGCAGCTGTAGCTCTGATTCGACCCCTAGCCTGAGAACTTCCATATGCCACAAGCGCAGCCCTAAAAAGCAAAAAAAAAAAAAAAAGAGGATTCTAAGCAATTCTCCTCCAAAATTTTCGAGAAAATAAAGGCATTGAACACATTTTACAAATTAGAAGAAAAGGTTATTCCTATAGTTGAAAAGATGTCCTCTTTTTAAATTTATTTTGGTGGTTATTATCTTCCAGTCAACAATTTCCTGAGAGATGAGTTTGCTGAATAATATAGACCAAATCTTATGAGATACTTTATTAAAAGTCAACACTGAAGAGAAAGAAAACAAAGGTTAGTTCAACAGGAAAGTGGAAATAAGAAGAAATAAATGGGTCTTAATTTAGACAATGGAACAAAAAGAGACACATTGAAAAGATCCAATAAAGAGATAAGGAGCTGAGGAAACACACAGTTATGAAAAATGAGCAGGATAAGAGAGTGACCAAGTTCAAGGGCTCTGGAGCAGAGAGGCTGGCCTAAGGTTAAATGTCAGACCTCCCAGTTACAAGCTGTGTTATCTTAGCTTCAGTCCTCCCATGTTTAAAATGGGAAAACAGGAGTTCCCATCATGGCTCAGCATCCACGAGGATGTGGGTTTCATCCCTGGCCTTGCTCAGTGGGTTAAGGATCCTACGTTGCCATGAGCTGTGGTGTAGGTCACAGACGTGGCTTGGATCCTGTGTTGCTGTGGCTGTGATATAGGCTGGCAGCTACGATTGAACCCCAGCCTGGGAACCTCCATAGGCTGTGGGTGCGGCCCTAAAAAGACAAAAAGACAAAAATAATAATAATAATAATAAAAGAAAAAAATAAAATAGTAATATCATTTCCTCCCAGGGTTGTTGTAGGAAGCAAGATAATGTATACTATAGTGCTTAGCAAAATATCAGACATATAATCAGTGTTAACATTCGAAAAGCAAAATGGCCTTTGCAGGAGCACAGAAGGTGGAGGGGAGAAGGTAGGAAGCTCCTGCAGATGAAAGTGGAATTCAGGATCCAACATCTGGTAGAGCACAGGAGGGACCACAGAGGTAAGGTGTGCTGGGCAGGCTGCACAGCAAGGCAGGAAGCCTGCCTGTCAGAGCCTCCCCGAGGACTGATAATGGCTCAGAGACTCTTATACTATCTTTGAGTTTTCTCTTTGTCTTCCCAGCAAAAAATCAGCGTCATATTCTAAAAGAGTCCATCCAGATAAATGTAGTTCAGTAAATTTTCATGTTTCCCAGGTTTACGGAAGAGCAAAGCAGATTGACTATTGTCAATCATCTCTGAAGCAGGGCTAAAGAACTTCTTGAGGTAGGAACAATGAAAATGCTCCTTTTAAATTGAATATGTTAGAGTTCCCGTCATGGCTCAGTGGTTAATGAATCCAACTAGGAACCATGAGGTTGTGGGTTCGATCCCTGGCCTTGCTCAATGGGCTGCGGATCCAGCATTGCCGTGAGCTGTGGTGTAGGTCGCAGACGCGGCTCGGATCCCGCGTTGCTGTGGCTGTGGTGTAGGTCAGCAGCTATGGCTCTGATTTGATCCCTAGCCTGGGAGCCTCCATATGCCAGGAAATGGCAAAAAGACATAAATAAATAAATAAATAAATAAAATATGTAATAAAAACACTCCCTACAAATCAAAGTCCAGGACCAGATGGCTTCACAGGCGAATTCTACCAAACATACAAAGAGGAACGTATACCCATCCTTCTTAAACTTTCCAAAAGATTGAAGAAGAAGGAACACTCCCAAAGATATTCTATGATGCCACCATCACTCTAATACCCAAACCAGACAAAGATACCACCCAAAAAAAAAACAAACAAACAAAAAAAAAAACTGTAGGCCAATATCTTTGATGAAGATAGATGCAAAAATTCTCAACAAAATTTTAGCCAACCGAATCCAACAACATATGAAAAAGATACACCACGAGCAGGTGGGATTCATTACAGGTGCACAAGGATGGTTCAATGTATGCAATTCAATCAACATCATACACCACATTAACAAAAGAAAAGTCAAAAACCACATGATCATCTCAATAGAAGCACAAAAAGCATTTGACAATGTCTAACATCCATTCATCATAAAAACTCTTACCAAAGTGGGTATAGAGGGAACATACCTTAACATGATAAAAGCCATTTACAACAAACCCACAGCAAATATAATAATCAATGGAGAAAAGCTGAAAGCCTTCCCAGTGAAATCTGGAAGAAGACAAGGATGCCCACTCCCACCACTGTTATTCAACGAATACAGTATTGGAAGTCCTAACCACAGCAATCAGACAAACAAAAGAAATAAAAAATATCCAGACTGGAAGAGAAAAGGTAAAATTGTCACTTTGTGCAGATGACATGATACCATATATAGAAAACCCTAAGGACTCAACCTAAAAACTACTCGAACTGATCAACAAATTTAGCAAAGTAGAAGGATATAAGACTAACATTCAGAAATCACTACATTTCTGTATACAAACAATGAAATATTTAAAAAGGAATACAAAAATATAATACCTTTTAAAATTGCACCCCAAAAAATCAAATGCCTGGGAATAAACCTGTCCAAGGAGGTGAAAGACTTATATGCTGAGAATTATAAAACATTAATCAAAGAAATTAAAGAGGATTCAAATAAAAGGAAAGATATTCCATGCTCCTGGGTTGGAAAAATTAATATTGTTAAAATGGCCTTACCACCCAAAGCAATCTACAGATTTAATGCAATCCGTATCAAATTGCCTGTGACATTTTTCACAGAACTAGAACAATCCAAAAATTTATATGGAACCACAAAAGATCCAGAATTGCCAAAGCAATCCTGAGGAACAAAAACCAAGCAGGAGGCATAACTCTCCCAGACTTCAAACAATATTACAAAGCCACAGTCAGCAAGACAGTGTGGCACTGGTACCAAAACAGACATACGGACCAATGGAGCAGAATAGAGAATCCAGAAATAAACCCAGACACCTATGGTCAATTACTCTTCGACGAAGGAGGCAAGAACATAAAATGGGGAAAAGACAGTCTTTTCAGTAAGTGTCACTGGGAAAACTGGACAGCTGCATGTAAATCAATGAAACTGGAACACACCCTCACACCATGCACAAAAATAAACTCAAAATGGCTGAAAGACTTAAATGTAAGACATGACACCATCAAACTCCTGGAAGAGAACATAGGCAAAACATTCTCTGATATCAACCTTACAAACGTTTTCTCAGGTCAGTCTCCCAAAGCAACCAAAATAAAAGCAAAAATGACCCAATGGGACCTAATCAAACTGACAAGCTTTTGCACTGTAAAAGAAACCATAAAAAAAAAAAAAGACAACTTACAGCATGGGAGAAAATAGTTTCAAACGATGTAACTGACAAAGACTTAATCTCTAAAACATACAAACAATTTATACAACTCAACAGCAAAAAAGCCAACAGCCCAATGGAAAAATGGGCAAAAGACTGAACAGACATTTCTCCAAAGAAGATATACAGATGGCCAACAAGCACATGAAAAAATGCTCCACATCTCTGATTATTAGAGAAAAGCAAATCAAAACTACTATAAGGTACTACCTCACACCAGTCAGAATGGCCGTGATTAATAAGTCCACAAATAACAAATGCTGGAGGGGGTGTGGAGAAAAGGGAACCCTTCTGCACTGTTGGTGGGAATGTAAATTGTTACAACCACTATGGAAAACGGTATGGAGGTACCTTAGAAAACTATATATAGAACTACCATACGACCCAGCAATCCCACTCTTCGGCATATATCCGGACAAAACTTTTCTGGAAAAAGACACATGCACTCACATGTTCACTGCAGCACAATTCACAATAGCCAAGACATGGAAATAATCTAAATGTGCGTCAACAGATGAATGGATTAAGAAGATGTGGTTTAGGAGCTCCCTTGGTGGCACAGTGATTAACGAATCCAACTAGGAACCATGAGATTGTGGGTTTGATCCCTGGCCTTGCTCAGTGGGTTAAGGATCTAGCGTTGCCGTGAGCTGTGGTGTAGGTCGCAGATGTGGCCTGGATCCCCCGTTGCTGTGGCTCTGGAATAGGCCCGTGGCTACAGCTCCGATTAGACCCCTAGCCTGGGAACCTCCATATGCCACGAGTGTGGACCTAGAAAAGATAAAAAAAAAAAAAAAGAAGAAGAAGAAGAAGAAGAAGATACAGTTTATATACACAACGGAATACTCCTCAGCCATAAAAAGAACAAAATAATGCCATTTGCAGCAATATGGATGGAACCAGAGACTCCCATACTAAGTAAAATAAGTCAGAAAGAGAAAGACATATACCATATGATATCACTTATATCTGGAATCTAATATATGGCACAAATGAACCATTTCACAGAAAAGAAAGTTGTGGACTTGGATAATAGACTTGTGGTTGCCAAGGGGGAGGGAGTGGGATGGACTGGGAATCTTGGGTTGAGAGATGCAAACTATTGCCTTTGGAATGGATAAGCAATGAGATCCTGCTATATAGCACTGGGAATGATATCTAGTCACTTATGATAGAGCATGATAATGTAAAAAAATATGTATATGCATGTATGTGTGACTGGGTCACCTTGCTAAACAGGAGAAAACTGACAGAACACTATAAACCAGCTATAATGGAAAATATAAAAATCATTATTTAAAAAAAAAGAAAATGCTCCTTTTTTCCCCTATGAATTATACATTGAGCTGTAACTGCTTTATTATTATTTTTTTAATTTTTATTTTATGGCCACACCTGCAGCATATGAAAGTTCCCAGGCGAGGGGTGCAATCAGAGCTGCATCTGGGGCCTAAGCCACAGCCATGGCAACACTGGATCTGAGCCACATCTACAACCTACATTGTAGCTTGCAACAAGTGTGATCCTTAACTCAGTGAGTGAGGCCAGGGACTGAACCCTCATGGATCCTATGTCACTGAGCCACAATGGGAATTCCTATATCTGCTTTGGAAAAAAAAAAAAAAAAAGTAACATCTTTTCAAAAATCTCTCTCTCTCAAGTAACTTAACCAACTTAATATTGAGAATTGGCCCCCAAATCAACACGTTTTAAGGAAGAAGCAGTTGTAAAGAGTTAAGCAAAGCATGTAGGTTAAAAATAATTTTGTACCTAATGGAATCCTTCCCCCAAAAAACATTCACATTAAAACATCTCTTTTAAAAACAAGAACCACTTTTATTTTTTGAAGTATTCTAAAATTAAAGAGGGGGTATACATATTCCACAGATGTACTCTGATAACAGTGGCTGGATTTGCAATTCCTGTGTGGAAGTACAACATCTGAAGCCCGGATTTTACATGTTAGCTATGCTATTTACACTTGCGTAGTAATAAACTTGAGTAGGAGTAATGCCAAAAAATACAAAATGATTTTAAGGCTTCTTTGCCAGAGGCTAGGGAATCGGGCAGAGGAATTTCCCCCACGGATTCCCTCTGCCTGATAGAGCATGCCGATAAAGAGCTGTCACGCTCAGCAAGCTAAGCATAAGACCAACCCACACTTCAGTACCTGTGGTGGGTCCTCAACCTAGCTTTTCAAAAACATCCCCAGGAGAGCTGCATTATCCACAGTAGCTACAAGGTGAAAAGAACCCAAAAGTACATGGATGGCTGAATGGATAAGTCAAATGCAGTATAGACGTACAACAGAATGTTATCCAGCTTTAATAAGGAAGGATGTTTTGACACATGGTACAATACGGATGAACCTGGAGGACAACATGCTAAGTGAAATAAGCCGTCACAAAAAGTCAAATGCTTCATGATTCCACTCATCTGAGGTACCTGGAGTAGTTAAATTCATAGAGACAGGAAGTAGAACAGTGGTTGCCCAGAGGTCAGGGGGAGGAGAAGGAATGGGGAGTTACTATTTAATAGATACAGAGTTTCAATTTTGCAAGAGGAAATGAATTCTGGAGCTGGATGAGTGGTGATGGTTCTACAATGGTGTCTTCAAAATGGTTAAAATGGCAATTTTTTTTTTTCTTGGCACATGGAGGTTCCCAGGCTAGGGGTCAAATTGGAGCTACTGCTGCCAGCCTACACCACAGCCACAGCAATGCGGGATCCGAGGCCTATCTGTGACCTACACCACAGCTCACAGCAACACCAGATCCTTAACCCACTGAGCAAGGCCAGGGATTGAACCTGCAACCTCATTATTCCTAGTCGGATTTGCTTCTGCTGCACCACAATGGGAATACCTAAAATGGCAAATTTTATGTTATGCATACTTTATCTCAATTTAAGAAAATGTACGTATGAGCAGAGCCAAGGAAGCCTTGGATGTCACTAATCTACAGTTAGCCCTCCTTCCACAGCAATGCATTCCCCCTCTTTGGTGTAGCACCAAGGTAAAAAATGTTATTCCCATTTTGACCATTTAACTCTGTGACACCTAAATACACAAAATATCCTCTCATTGCCCATCAGATATTCAAAAGACTATCCTTGTAAATGAACAACAGCATATAAGGAATCCCTTAAATGTAAAAGAGTTACTCTGTTAGAATTTCTTGGTTTGCAATCACTGCTCTATTCAAATGCTTCTTAAAGACATTACAAGAAAATACTCTTGTTCTGATACATTTCTACAGAAAATCTATTAGGATAAATGACTGAATTTTTCATCTTATATAATAGGGTTGATGGGTTGGGGGGTGTTTTGCTTTTTGTTTTTTTGTGGGTTTTTTGGTCTTTTTAAAGACACAGTAGCCTTTTAGTAGCTACTAAATTAAAACTTCCTACAGGAATGGAAGTTAATTGGCAATTTGAAAACAGAAATCATCTTTAAGGTGGCTTTGAAAGACTACAGCATCTTTTAAGGAGGGCATCTAAGCACATTTTACAGTTAGTGAAACTTAGTTATTTCACTGAAACACAGTAGCTTTGAAAAATCTAAATACATTTCATTGTCTTGTTTGTTAAAATAGCACATTAAAAAATATTTTTGAAGAGCTGGCAGGATGCTTTTGACAGCTGAGTAGGAGGCTCCTGGCTACTGAGCATGATGCTGAGCTGTTAGTTCTCCAAGTTAATCTATTTCATTTGAAAAAAAGGAAAAAGAACTCAACTGAAGAGGGGGAAACCACTCAGAAAGAAAAATCTGTTCAACACAGATGAAATATTTGATTTTTTTCTATACCTGGCTCTCTAGAAGAGAGAGAGATAGAAACTATTTTAAAAGAAAAAAAAAAAAAAAAAAAGAGGAGACCCTTTGATTCTGCTGCTACTTCCTTCCACCTCCTCAATATCCCAGCATGGTTAAAGCTTCAAATGGAAATGCAGTTTATAACTGAAATGGTATGCTTGTCTCACGCTTTATTTCAGAATCTAGCTTTAAAGTTTTACAACTGAGCTGTTTCTTTTTCCAGTTGTATTTCCTTACATTCAAAATCTTTACAAAACAAACAAGAAAAAACTGTCAACTTTCATCAAGGTAATTAACATATTGAAATTCCTACCAGCCACTTGTTTTAACATCTGGTCACTTCTTGCCGAGCTGTCATCATAATGTTCAAAGAGTGAAAACGCAGCAGGAATTCTCTCTAAAGAAGCAGTGCTCTCCATTGCAGAAAGCAACCTATCAGGAAAAAATATGTCTCTATAAGTCAAGAAATTATTAGCATACACAATGAGAGCTAAGAACAATTATTCAAAATGAAGTTGGTGATACTGGTGGTGGTGGTTTTTGTGAGACCTTGTATCCAAAAAGGATTTAAACTGTTTCAAAATCTGGAAATAGATGTCTAAAATCTATTCTTGGGATTCTTTAGTGCAAAGGGTAATATTAGAAACTCCATTTCTATAGCCTTAAATCTGAATAGATTCCATTGAATTATACAGTCTTAATTTGGCTTCTATAAAGTTAGTCCTAAAATGATAACATTTCCATGATTGCTTTTATCTCCTAAAGATAAAAAGTCTCAGAGCCTGTCTGAAAATTCACATGCTGTGTGATGTCTTTGCTGTTTCCAACCCTCATTGCTGTACATCAAGTCATTTAGTCTTTCCAGAAAATATGTTCACCTACTATGTGTCAGGCAACTGTTCTGGGTACAGGGATATAGCAGAGAAGGAAGATAAAGTCTATCCATTCCTAAAATTCTAGACAAGCCACAATATATAAATTGACAGCTTGTTTATACTCAAGACCCTCTTAGGAGGGATGCCAACAAATACTCTAAACATTGACATCTACATGCGATCTGGGCTTAAAATTAAAAAAAAAAAAAAAGGTTGATTCTGAGGAGGGAAAAGGGGAAGGAGGGATTGCAAAAAGTGTTTATTTTTACCATGAGGAGCCTAAAATTTGGTGAGGTGTTCTCCTCTCTGTCTCTCACTCACACAGAACTGGAATTACCTTGCAGAAGTTAAGTCAACGGCTAGGAACTGCATCAGCTTCATCATCATGAACTTTGGGGTTTGGGCAGCACAGACCCACCTCTAAGGCTTTGCACCTGCTGGTGGAACTTTCCTCTCCTGGCTACTTGTGTGGCTCCTTCCTCACTTAATTTAGATGTCTGCTCAAAGGTCTCTACTTCACCTGAATACAATCTACATGCAAAATAGGACTTTGTTGGGTTCACTACTGCATTATAATCAGTTACTTGGCACATGGTAAGCTTTTAATAAATAGATTCTGGATGAATAAAAGGACAAGGTTTCATTTGGTGAGAATATCCAGATCTCAGGTCTGGAAAATGTATCCATCTGAGGGGACAAGATTATAAAGTATAACTGACATATTTAAAGGGTGCCCACTATGCTTACTCATGTTAGGAATAATACAATTCACTACCATCTTGTTTGGGGAAGATGATTCCAGTAGGGGCTCCAAAGGAGGAGGTGACATTTGGGCTGAGTTTTGCAGAATGCATAGGAGTTTCCTGGGCAAAAATGTGAGTACGGGTGTTGCAAAGAGACAAACAGCATGAACAAAGGTGAGGAGTTGTGAAGGAGTGTGACACTCGCAAGGGCCAGAGGGGACCACAGGCTACCTTGGGAACTGGGAGATGGAGACAGAGATGAAATAGAAAGGTGGTGTGTGGCTTGACTGGGAAGAGCTTTTCCTGTCCATCAGGGGTTTCCATTTTGTCTTTTCAGGCAGGAAGAGCCACGGAAGTATTTAGACAAGGGAAGTTTGGAAGAATATACTCTCACGAGTCTGAGGGAGGGTCAGAGCACGTCAGCTCAAGAGGTAGTAAAGTCAACTGGGAGAACCCCATAGTGCTCTAGGGGAGGGAAGAGAATGCATGCCTTCATTAAGGCTTTGGAGATGCAAAGGGTGTGAGCAATAGACCCAAGATGAACATACAGGGGCGATTAGTGCATGTACTAAGCCTTCTCAATACATGTCACTGACTAAATGGAGGATTTTTGTAGCACAGACATTCTGGCTGTAGACAGAACATGTGAAATGTTTGAGCTTTCCCTTTGCACTGACCTGTTACATCAGGGTATGAAAGGACCAGTGGACATCTTTCTATGAGCAGGTCTTAGAATGGTTGTGACTCTCTTTTTCATTATAACACAAAAGAGCAAAACAGAGGGGGAAAAAAATGCATCCTGCTAGCAGAACAGCATTTTCTAAGCAAATGTGTTTTTCAAAATATGCAAATTTTGAGTCTAAATATGCTTGACAGCATTCTTTAATTTAAACATTTTTAGTGCTGAGAAAATCATTTATTATACAAGCACTGCCTTTAGAGATATAATGTGACAGGAGGGAGAAAAAGCAGCAAGGGAAAAAAACTAGATAATTAGCACTTCTCATAGAAAGGAACACCAATAACATTGAGACTGGGAGGCAGAAGTTGTCTTGAGAACATGAAAGGCTTCTTTTAGTGTAAAAAAAAAATTAAGCTTCATCACATGTGTGCATGTTGAACAGGATTTTCTTTAATTGTTCATATTTCTTCCCCAAACCTCGAATTTTGTTATCTTTTTTCTTTACAGAAAAATAATGGTTATCCCAAGTGTACTTAGGCAACATGCAGCTTCAGCAAAGATTAATTCATTGTCAATTGGAAAATGAAATAAAAATTAATTAAAGTGACACACAGACGAACAAGTTCAAGCACGAAACCAAGGAAATGGTATTTAGAATTAAATGGATGTCAATTCACACTGGCAAGTTAATAGTTTAATGTTTAGAAAAGTAAAAATGTGAAGCAATAGCATTTTTAAAGATAAATGCATTAGCAAATTTTCATTCACCAAAGTTTTCCTGCCAATCCATGAGTGTATGGAAAGTAATAAATAAGCAAATAACTCCTCTACACTGTGCAATGCATATGGAATGGCACTCTTAAATCCTTATTCTTTGGGGGTTTTTTAAATAGCTCTAGCACTTACAAGAAATGTAAAATTTTTTAAAAAGAAAGAAAACTGGGAACAAATCCTGAGCATCAGTTTCCAGACCTGCCAGATGTGCCTCTGACTCCTTCATGACAACAGGTCAACATGTGGATGCCTGGTCCCACCGTGGGTTCTCCTATAGTGCATCTGGGATGGAGCTCCAGGAGCTTTGGTCTAACAGACTGCACAGGTAATTCAGGTGCCGCCACTGGGCCAGAGGACAGGTTGTTATAAACCAAAGATTCTCAACCTTGCCTGTGTATTAAAATCACTTAGCAAGCTTAAAAATGCCCTGGCCACATCCCACACCAGTTAAGCCAGAATCTCTGGAGGTTAAGATTCAAGCATTAGCATTTTTTTTTTTAAAGCTCCCTGAGTAAATTCTATTTCTAAGAGAGCCACTCTACTGAAATCCTTATTGATTAATGCCGATATCAATATACAAACTATTTTCCTAAAGCATCTCAGCAATATTCTGTTCAAGAGATTTTTTTCCCAAAGGTAATAGGATTCATTTGTTTTTCACTTACCTAAAAAAAGCAGGTTTCTAATCCAAATCTGTTTTTCTTTATTTTATATATCACAAATACAGATGTCTGTTTTAACTTTATGCCATTTCACAATTTGGCATGGAATAAAGCAAACTGAAGATCATATTTTTGATTTTAGAAACTGATACTCAAGGGAAAAAAACTGGCTTAAAAAAAAATTAGGCTCAACTTGTAGGAAAGACCTCAGGCCTGGCTATGGGGCAGAAAGGCAATGTGTTAGATCAGTATAAGTACTTCATTATCAGCTGCTCCCAAAGATAAACATAGATCTGCTGTTACATGTTTTGTTTTGTTTTTTATTTTTCTATGACTTTTTTTTTTTTTTTTTTTTTGGCCACACCTGCAGCAAGTGAAATTTCCCAAGCTACAGATCAAACCCAAGCCACAGCAGTGACAATGCTGAATCCTTAACTGATAGGCCACCAGGGAACTCCTGCCATGTGTTTTTATAGACAACATGTCCTAATTTCTTGTTGAGTGTTGTGCCTTTGAAGTGAAAGAAGAATTTCTCTTAGGCTGAGCGTTAAGAACAACAACAAGAACAAAACAAAAATCAAAGGGGAAGATTCATTTAGGTGAGCTGAGCAGAACGAGAAGATAAATGCCTGCCTATCTTTTGAAGAGAAAATGAGAGAAGATTCCATTAAGATTACATAAGTCATCAAACGGCTCAAGGCAGATATGAATGATGCTTTCAAAGACTCACATTTCACCAATAAGTCTAAGTATCTACAAAATGTTCTGTATGCAGTGGCAGGAAAGATGGCCTAGCCTAGATTAGGTTGGAAATACAGTCTACATTTCGATGAAGCAGTTAAAAATCTACATTATGATAATTGTTATTTAACTAAAGCACATGCAATTTTCTTGCAAAGCTGTCATTTAGTTTTTTAAAAGCACCATATCTAAAAGTGCAAATCCAGCAGTTCACTAAATGTATGTATTTTTTCAACTGGCAGTTCATTTTCTATAAAGCATCAAAATATTAAAACTAAAGCATACAGTCATGCTAGTCTCAGTCACCACAACATTGTGCCATGTTTTATATACCTTTCATTGATTTCCTCAAATGACTTTGAGGGGAGTGAGAGAGGGAGAGAAATGAGATTGAGAGAGGGGAAGGAAGAGAGGGACGGGGGTGAGGGAATGAGAGAGAGAGAGAGACACTAATTAACAACAAGAAGAAAAACCCTGGAGCATTAAGATTATGCATGTTCTAAAACCATTACTCTTCTGCTTCCCCGAGGCTGTTTCTCTTGGGGGGCCTTCCTTCTAGGCAGCAAAGAAATTAGTGCTCAGAAGGGGTGGGGGGCAGGGTCTGGGATGGTGGGGACTTAGGTTTCCAGGTCTGCTCCACTCTCTACCATCGGCTTCCACTCTGCTTCTCTCCACTCATGAACAAATGGCTTAGCTTCCAGAATAGAATTCTCCGAAGCAAGAAAAATGACTGAACTTTGTTCAGTGTGAGAGTGGCAGCAAAATGTAATCAGTAGTTATCTCTGGGTGATACCTTGTCTGTACTTTTCTCTATTTTCCAAATTTACTAAAATGGATATATATTACTTTTATAAGTAGGGAAAAATGCTTTATTTTTCCCTTGTTCTTCTAGGGAGAAGAAAATAGTCTTCTCAAAGAAAGGTAAGGTTCTTTGGGAACACGAAGCACTTTATTAATGCTATACTGCACATGAGATGATGCATTTTAAAATCCCAAAGCGTTGCCTTAATTAAGCATAAGGTGACTGAATGGTTTTCATCCTCCTTCAAGGATGCGGGTCCACCTCCCTCAAATGTGCACTGGACGGAGGCATCCCCAAAGGCAAATCAAAAGCCTAACATTGCCCCATTCTGCCTTTCTCCAGCTCCAGTCTTTACTGGAGGCCTGGGAGGACTGGGGAGCCTTGAAAGGGCAGTCCCCCCTCATCATAGAATGGTGCTTTCCTCTGGTTACTGCCAATTAGGTTTGGGCTTGCCCTCAGGGAAAGCAACTCCACTACTTTTGGTTAATCCTGGCTCCATGGAGAACCAGGGCTCTACTGTAGCCTCCAGGGAATTCGGAGACCAACAAGCTGCCTCTGCATGCCATTTGAGGAGCACTCAAGGGAGTCTCTGTCCACATGGTACTTGTTTGAATTAAGGAATTTGGTCCCCAGGAAGACCCTTGTAAAAAGATCAACATGGGAGTTCCCGTCGTGGCACAGCAGAAATGAATCCGACTCGTATCCATGAGGATGCAGGTTTGATGCCTGGCCTTACTCAGTGGCTTAAGGATCTGGTGTTGCTATGGCTGTGGTGTAGGCCGGCAGCTGTACCTCCAATTCGACCCCTGGGCTGGGAATCTCTATATGCCTTGGATGCAGCCCTAAAAAAAAAAAGGACCAACATGTTTCTGAACAAGTTACCATGCCATGTCGTCCTTTTGCAGGCTGAACATGCCCCTGCCTGCTACTCTCCCCTTGGTGAGGCTCAGAGGGAATGGTCCCTATGAGAGGTCATTTCAGATTAGGGAGTGGGTGTGCATAGGCCAGACACTGACAGACCAGGCCAGCACCTAAAGGAAGCGTGGCCTGAGTGAGGTTTTCAGGCTGCTTTCCCTCCCTTCTTAGAAGGTGACCAATCCATTGTGACAGAACCAACACATGATGGTAGGGCCTGGCTTCCAGGCCTCCTTCAGCTGAATCTGGGTGTCACAGCTTTAAGGATTGGCTGGACCTTTTCTAAAGACCTCAGGCATCCCCTAATAATTTTAAAAATCAGAATGCTATAAACCCCAAACAGATATCAATGATCCTAGGGAATAGTAAAAGATGAATTTTTAAAAACAGACTTGGGGCCAGGGTGGGTTCAAGGTGCCTGGACCTGTTTTAATTGGTGCTTACAGTTAAGAAAACGGTCTCATCAAGCTCCTCAGCTTCTCTCACGATGGTCTCCAGGGTGTCCTTGGCAGTATCCATGCTCTGCAAAAAGTGGACCATCTGGTCGTGCAGGAATTCCATCTTCTTTCTCTTCACTTCCTCGAAGCTCTGGGCTTTTTCATCATACTGAGCTAAAACCTTCTTCATCATTTCCTCATTTTGTTCTTCTAGCCTTTTTTCATTTTTACTACAGTTTTCCTATTAAACCAAAGCAATAAACAACAAAAAAAAATACTTCTGAATGAAAAAAGAAGTACATTTTTTAAGATAAATACTTTTTTTTTTTTTGGTTTTTTAGGGCTGCACCCACGGCATATGGAGGTTCCTAGGCTAGGGGTCCAGTCGGAGCTATAGCTGCTAGTCTCCACCACAGTCACAGCAACACCAGATCCAAGCCACCTCTGCAACCTACATACACCACAGCTCACAGCAACACCAGATCCTTAACCCACTGAGTGAGGCCAGGGATCAAACCCGCATCCTCATGGATACTAGTCAGATTCATTTTCACTGAGCCACAATGGGAATTCCAGAAATACTAACCTTTTAAAGAATTAACCTCTGGCATCCTGATAAAGAGAATCACAGATTATCTGCAGTGTAAATTTTCAGCCCACCAACCCCTTTGCAATGGCACTCACTATAAGAGGCTTAACAAGAAGGATTTAATTAATGAAACACACAAACAATGATTTTCAGGGATACCTTGCCCCCCTGCATTCCCACATGATAAAATAAAAGTGGCACAGGGTAATGCAGATCCACAGCCTTCAGGTAGTAGAGAGGGTTTCGTGCCATTTCTACCACTCCACTAAAATCACAGCATGAGGGAGGAAACAGCCAGGATACTGGACAAGGTGCCACATTCATAAATGCTCATCAGGGGAGGGGCAGCTTCCGTCAGGGCAGAGAAGCTTTATCGCCCATCTGGACAAACTCAGATGCTTAGCTGTCCTCACTAGAAGGCTAGTGATAAGGTGATTATATTATTTACTGTCTGAAAGGAACACTTTGGTGGCGGGGGGCGGGGGGGGGGCAACAACACTAAAAACAATCCGCAGGTGTTAACTGATCTACAACAGGCCTGGCCCTAGTGATGGAAAACAGAGCACTCGCCTTCTGCAGGGACCCTCTGCCAATCATGATGGACACGTAAGGATGCCTGGGCCGAGACTGCATATGGATGGAGCATTGCTATCCCCTTCTTCACTGCAGAGGGAGCAGGGGCCAGCATGAACTGATCAAAGACAGCGGTACCAAGAGAGGTACTCCTCTGACCTGGGCATGGAACCCTAGGCAGTGCCTTTGAGCACCTCTGCAGAGCTGACCCACTGAATGCAGGATGGTGGGGCAAATAAGAACTCAGATCTGAATCCACATCTTGGCTCTCAACTTACTATGATCTTGGGTAATATTCTTAACTTTTAAGTTTTGGTTTCTTACCCATAAAATTGGGACAACAATAATAGCTCCCATATCATATGGTTATTGTGAGGATTAAACTGAATAAAGCACATAAAGCATTTACCCTATCATAACATGTGCCCAATAAATGTGCGCTGTTGTTTTGCGTGTTTTTTAAATTATTATTATTATTATTATTATTTTAATTTTTGACCTTGCCCATGGCATGCAAGAGTTCCCAGGCCAGGGAACAAATCTGCATCACAGCAGTGACCCAAACCAATGCCTGATCTTTAACCTGCTGAGCTACCATGGAACTTCTAGGTTTATGTGTTTTTAAGAGCAAATCATTTATTCTTAAATAGAAAGTAGTCTCATTGATAACACACAGAGAAAAGGTTTAAGAACCTGACTTTTAATCAAACAAGACCAAAAATGGCAAACCTCCTATGCACACACAAACCCTAATTCAGGTCCTTTTAAGCTTAGAATCATTTACTTGTGATGCTGTGAACAAACCAGGTTAAAGTAAAAAAGATAAGGTAACTTACCTCGATGGTATTAAAGAAAGATTCTATCTCACTAACAAAGGCTTCGATCCTCAGGGACTTTTCTTGTAAATCTTCTAGAAATTCTGCTAATTGAACCTGAAGAAAAGTATTAAGATATCCTTAGTATGTGACAATAGAGAAGAGAACTTCAAGCAGTGAGTTCCAATCTCCTTATAAATTGAGTATGTTTGGTAGAGATTCACTATATCAAGTTCACTAAAAACCAATCTTTAAATTCTTTGCTGCTTCAACTAAAAAACTGACTATAGGTAATGTATGATAAACAGTGAGGAGGTTTGTGAGTGGAAGCAATAATTTATTTTCTTATGCAAGAGGAAGGACTTTTTGGTAAGTTGATGAGTTCAAAACATACTTGTTTTAGTAAACTACGAATTTAATTCTTCCTCCTTAGTAAGGCCTCGATTTTTACATATTGTCTTTTGTCTATGATAGCAGACTCTTTTCTGAACTGGTCCAACATATTTGAGTAGCTGCCTCATATTTGCACCAACGGTTTCAAGTGCTTGTAGCACTTGATCCTAAGAAGGTGAACAGAGTGCGACCAGGCCAAAGGTAGCATATCAAATGATGAAACGTCTCTATTAAAGAGGACTTAAAGTTCTAAGGACTTTCAAAGGGTTAAAATACTCAAGGAGTGACAGCCAACTAGAAATCGTGTGGGTGATGGAAGACAGTACCTGAGTTATAAACCCAGCTGTAATCTATCCTGTGAAATGGAACAAGTAACAATCCAGACTAAAAGAGCGTCCACCTGACTGATGCACTATCCGCAGTGATGGAGAAATCACACTGACAGAGGTCCCCTCAGGATCTGGCCTCTGCTCTGCTCTCTAGTTCCTACCTCTTCCCCTACAATCACCCAGGCTCCAGTCACACAAGGCCCACCTTTCCTTGGACTCTTTCCACCTAGTGCTTTGCTATAAAACATACCCTGTCTCTAGAATGTCCTCCCGGCCCTTGTTTTCTAGGAGAACTCTATTTTAAGGGTCACCCAAGCTTCAGCTTTTCAGGACATCTTTCCCATCCCTCCCGGCCCACTCCATCATTTCACTCCCTCCCAGAGGGTGCATTTCCCAGAACACTGTGCTCCTACAGTGCTGTATCATTTGGGGGAGCTATAAGTCCATCTTCCTTTAGTTCTGTTTTAATTCTTTTTTTTTAAATTCTTCTTAGCTTTTATTTCTTTCTTTATTTTGTCTTTTTGCCTTTTCTAGGGCCGCTCCTGCGGCATATGGAGGTCCCCAAGCTAGGGGTCCAATCGGAGCTGTAGCTGCCAGCCTACACCACAGCCACAGCAATGCGGGATCCGAGCCAGGTCTGCAACCTACACCACAGCTCACAGCAATGCCAGATCCCTAACCCACTGAGCAAGGCCAGGGATTGAACCTGAAACCCCATGGTTCCTAGTCAGATTCACTAACCACTGCGCCACGATGGGAACTCCTCTGTTTTAATTCTTGATAGCTTTGTTTTAACTCTTGATATGGAATGGAAGGTCAATAAATAATGAGAAGGAAGGAAGGGAGAGAGTGAAGGAAGATAATATAAGCTACCACAATGGGGATGGAGTTGGAGGAGAAGCCCAGACCTAGATAATCTGCAAATGCAGCAATCAATTCCTGAATAATCACAAATGGTCTACTCACAAGATGCCAGAAAGTTCTCAAGTGACAACTTTTGAAATTTACTTTTAATTTTTAAAAGTTGCCAACCAAGTCAACCTTCACAGTTGATCTAGTGAAGCAAGCCTCTTTGGCTTAGTCAACTAGTTTTCCATTTTCTCTTCCTCATGCTGTTTGGAGAAGATCCGGGGGAAAAAACAAAAACAAGAACTTTAAAATGGTTTTAAAGCAGGAGACATCATATCTCTCTGTTTTTGAAATTTGTTTTAAATTAACAGTATTTAGACAGATTTTTTTTTAAATTTCTAACACTTTTAGAAAGAAAAAAAAATTATTAAGAAGGCTGAAAATAATCTAGTCTTCTTTCTGCTGGCAGTGCCCAAGCTTTGTCGTTAGTTAAAAAACTAAGTGTCATCAGATAATGGGGCACATTTCACTGGTGCTGATGAAATGCATTGCCTGAGATTTCATAAAATCTACTCCCAAACTTTACCAGGTAGGTTCAAAATTTTTTCACCCTGGAGAAACAGAATCAATATAATACAAGATGAAAAAGATTACTTTTCTGGGGGGGGGAAGCCAAGATTCTAATATGATAGCATATTGCATCAAAATAAAGTTGACAAATATTGAATAGTGACTCAAGTGAATAATCCTATCGAAAATTGCTACCATTAGGAAGGCAGGGAGTGGAGTGACAGGGATATACAGAAAAGAGCATGAGCTCTGACATCGGACAGACCTGGGTATCAATCCTACTTCTGTCCTCTTTGACCTTGGGCTTAAACTCTCTGAGCCCATTCGTCATTCGCAAATTGAAAACCATGACAGGACTGTTGTGAGGATTCAAAGATATCTTGTAGGGAATTCCCACTGTGGCTCAACGGTAATGAACCATACTAGTATCCGTGAGGAAGTGGGTTTGATCCCTGACCTTGCTCAGTGGATTAAGGATCCAGCATTGCCATGAGCTTTGGTGTAGGTTGTAGACTTGGCTCAGATCTGGCGTTGCTATGAGGTAGGGTGACAGCTCCGATTTGGCCTGGCAACTTCCATATGCCTTCGGTGTGGCCCTAAAAAAAAAACAAGAAAAAAAAACAAAAAAACATCGTATCTTGTATGTGAAGAACTTAACACATTGTCTGGCCCAGAGTAAGTGTTCAGTTCTTATTTTTTGTTTGCGTTAGTTTTAGCCATTTTGTTTATTTTTTAATTTGAAGTAGAGTTGATTTACAAATTTGTGTTAGTTTCAGGTGTACAGGAAAGTGATTCAGTTATACACACACATGTATGTATGTATGTATGTGTATATATATATATATGTATATTATACATATTACAAAATACTAAGTTCCCTTAATTCTTGTTATTATTTGCCATTTCTGATTACTCTGGCTACTGTATGGAGAACAGACTGGTGAAATAAGAGTGAAGATTCCTGTTAGAGGGCTAGTGAAAGGTAGATGAGAATCTTCAAGACTAAATGCCTAATTTCCAATAGTATCTCTGAGGAAGTAGAATATTTACAGTCACATTCCTAAGGACATGTGTTGTGACAAACTTTCTAGCATTGGGAGCCTAGAGATATAACCAGAAGGAATGAAAAGTTTTTCATCTCGAACATCAATTTTATAAAGAAGAAATGCAGAGAAAACCAAAATTTACAATATATGATCATCTTGAGTATTTTATAAAACTTGCAGTAAAATTACTCAATGTAATGTAAATGTGTATTTTTAAAGGATGATATTGTAGATAGCAGAAAATAGTGTTTTATGCTCAAAAATATATTTTTAAATTTTAAATTATTTCCCTTTTTTGGATAATGTTAAGGGCTACTGCCATAAGATAAGATATGTCAAGGCAGTACCCCCTGTGCTATCAATCCTGGTATCCCCAGAATCTAAAAATACCTGGCACATAGTGTGCACCCAATAAATGTTTGTTAAAGTGATCTTAACAAATAACTAGGGAAACAGTCTTAGCTTTTTCCCCCAGGATATTATGCTTAAAGATAAATGTATCAAATATTGGTCATTCTTAAATTGAGAAAATAAGAAAATGAAACATCTCTATATGCACTTGTATGCTATAAAATCTATTTACCTTTACAGCACTTATGGCCGTATCAAGTGTTGAAACCTCATGGTCTTTGTGGGTGCCAAACATCTTGTCCACAGCAGAAATTGGGCATTTGCAAGTATAGCAGTATGTGTCAATCTGGGACCTTTTAGGTTCCTCCTCTGCAACCACCTCTAATGCTAACTGGGTTTGTTGTGTCATCTCTCTGCCCAAGTCTTTCTGTTCAGCAGACATGCTTTGTTCCACCTCACTCACAAATTCATTTTCACTGACATGCTCAAAGGATTCCTTTCCTTGAGATAACACATCCTCAGGGGTGGATTCTGAATACAGTTCTTCTGATAACGTGTCTTGAGTAACTACTTCATAATTCAGGGATTCAGCAAATTCATACTCGTCCTGAACAGGGCTACCGCGGAGCCTGTCCGCACTTGGCTCAGGGGAGACCATTATTGGTGGTTCCTCTTGCAGTGTTTCTTGAACACAAGTGGCACCAGGTGAAAATTCTTCTTCTGGGAAGGACACTTGAACTGGGACATTCAGACTGACATCTGGATTTGCATTTGCTGCTTCAATAGCCTGACTGCTCGTTTCATCGACTCTCTCCAAGACATGATGGGTGTCTTCAAATGGAACTGCATAGCTTATCCTCTGGGTAACCACTCTGACCTCCTCAGTGATGGGAGCTTTCCTCTGCATAGCTACAGTGTCAAGGGTCTCCACATGGCCTAGTGATTCTCCTTCCCTGTAAGCAGCTTTCTGTTTCTCTTCCAGACTCTCCTCCTCCGAAACAGTTACAAACCTCCCCCAAATTTCCCCTTCTGCAGTTATTGGTTCATATGAATCATTCTTACCAACTGGTTTTTCGTATAGACCTTGGCCTTGGTCCTTTTCAGTTACAGATGTGTCATGGAGAATGTCATCTTTGAGTATGTATTTCTCAAAATATATTCCCGTTCCATCATCGGTGTCAGAATTTCTGCTAGGAAATGATGCTTCAGAATTCACACTGTCACCTTCAGAAGCTGTCTCTCCTTCCTTCTTTTTCTCTCCAACTGCTTCTTCATACAGATCTTTGTATAAAAATGCAAGTGCAGGTGGTTCCTCCAGAAGTTCAGGATTGATGGCTTTAGCAGTGGTAGGAAATATCTGGGTTCGTGACAAAACTCCTTCCTCTGCATCAAATAAAGGCATCCCAGGTGACTTTGAGTCCACATCTCTATTTGTGCTCTTTGGAGCATCTCTGTCAGCTGATTTTTGGATAACCAAAACCTTTTGGGTCTCTGGGTCAGATAATTTGTTATAGTCCTTTTCTGGTCCATAAAACCTTTCATCTAATTTCACCAGGTCATACTCATGTTCTAGGGCACTTTCCTCTGAATGTTCTGGGAAAGAGACAGTTTCTTCTGGAGCTTCTTTTGATAGTTCTGCTTCAACATTTAATTTCCATGGAGCTCTCTGTTTTTCCGGGTCTGGGGAGATGTTATAATCAATCAATGTATATTTTTCAAAATAATCCTCTTCACTGGGAATTGCGGGTGGATTAAAGGCTAAATCACCAGTTTCTGAATCTGGGGATAGCTCCTCTTCAGTTCTATGAGTTTCCTCTTGTTTGCTTTCTTTCAATGGTGTAACTTTTTTATCAGCATCTTCTATCTTATCCTGTAATGTTTTATGGCAAGCAAGTGCTTCACTCTTGTCATAGAGGGATAGAGGTTTAAATAAGGGCTTCTCTTCCAAATATTCTAACTTCTCTTGCATTTGTTCACTTTCTTCCTGATCAACAGAAGAAATGAACGCAGGAGCATGAATATTCAATATTTCACAACCTTCAGAAATGATACTGAAGGCACTCTTCTGATCTTCTGAAAGTCCAGCTGGCTTACTAGTCGTAAATTCTTCATCTTTTACATATGTGCCTTCAGGCTCCTTGGAAACCACCTCATCAGCACGGACTGTTGATGCATTAATTATAAATTGAGCATAGTTGCTGCTTGCTAAAGAGTGTGGTTCATTTACATGGGCATCTTCCACAGCTTCCAAGTGGTGCTTTGAAATGAGAACAGATTGTTCAGACATTTCAGATGTTGCATCTCTAGATGTTTGAACAGTATGGTCTTCATGACTATCTGGAGTCAATTCTGACCATGATATTTCTTGTTTCTTCATTGTACTAATTTCCGGAGACCCCTCTGAAACATGTGTTTGTGGTTTCACAGATGACAACAAATACGGTGTTTCTAAGTTCTTCGTTTCACCAAAAGGACGATCTAAAATCCTTTCAGATTCTTTAGATGGAGATCCTTCTCTCATACTTTCTTTTGGGATATCTACTGGAGCATATTTTGGTGGCCCCGACACTGTGACCTGTCCCTTTTCTTCACTGTGACTCACCACATCCTCGTTTGACTTTTCTACTACCAGATTTCCTTCCTTAGGTGAAGAGCGGTCATCTATTTCATCACGATAAGGAAGATCCAGTGGAAGCAAAGTCTCGCTTTTCTCCACAACTTTATGTTCTTCTAATGGATGTGGTTGGACACTTACTGCCTTTGTTTCCCTGATTTCTGGGTAAGCCTCTGAGATCAGGGTTTCTGATTTTTCAGTAATTGCTGTAGTTTTTTCTAGTGAAAATGGTTGAGTTTCACCCAAAGTGTGACTGAAAGAGATCTCTAACTCTACAGGCATATGCCTGGCTATATTCTCAGAACAAGGCTGAATTTCTTGCTGCTGCTTTCCTTCTGAAAATTTTTCTTTTTCTTTTTCTTCTTTCTCCTCTTCAATAATTTTGTATCTTTCTTTGTGGTCTTCATTGTGACAGACCTGCTGCCACACAGCAGCAGGTTTTGCTTCTTTCAGTGTAACGGGGCTCAATCCATGTGTAATTTGTGCCTTCCCTATTTCATTATCACCTCTAAGCTGTAATGGGGCCACAGGTTCTTGTTTTTCTGCCAGAACTTGCTTTTCTGCTGAAGAAAATGATCTCATTCTCAAGTTATCTTCCTCCTCTGTTGGGCTAACAGATCTGAATTTTATTTCCTCTTCAGAAAATTTCAAGGAGGTATGTTTTGGCATTTCTTTCTCTAGTCTTTCTTCATCAAGATGAATTAAATTGCCTTTAGATTCTTCTATTGGCAAAATTATTGACTCCAGCTTCTCTGATTCCTCTGTGGTATCTTTAATTGCAAAGCTAGATGATGGTGATTTTGGCTTTTGTGGCACTTTATCTACTGCATCAAATGAAAAGAGTGATTTTTCTTTTTGATCACTTCTTGGCTCTTCCTTAAGAATAGAAATATTCCATTTAGACGGAGGGGCGATTTCTGGTTTCTGGAGTCTTTTACTGTCAGTGACATGAAAAGGAACAACATTTTTGGCTTCTTCCACAATGGATTTCTCACCTTTGGGAGAATAAGATTGAATTCTAAGATGTCCCTCACCATCAGCAGAAAGAAGTACTGAGTTTAGGTCTGTCTCCTCTGTATAGTCTAGGACTTCTTTCTTCCCATAACCTTCACTAGATCCCTCCAAGTTGGATTTTGGCTGTTGCAAAACATCTGCATTTGATAAAGATGTGGGTTTTTCTTTAAAGTCTTGACCCTCACCAGATTTAACTAAAGTATCTCTGGGTTTGTCAGCAATTTTAGGTTTGGGCTCTGGTATTATGTGATCAGCTGGCTTCTCAGTTGCCTGAATGTCAGCTGGAGCTGGACCTCTAGACTCTATCACAGTCTCTGCTTTCTCTACAGATGGGCTTGGCTTGGCTTCTAAAGCTTCTTTTTTGGCCACTTTATTATCTGGAGTGCTTGATCGGAAAAACAAACTGGACATCCATGATGTGAAAGATGAAATCCCTTTCTTTCCCTTTTCCTCAGAAAGGCCTGGCTCCACTGCCTTCTGCACCTCAGGCAGCTTCTGTACTACCTCAGGTGACTCTGGGAGCTGAGGTTCTTCATTTTCTTGGGTTGAGGGGAGGTGTTTTGTTTGTGTGGGTATTTTCACTTCAGATGCTGGTTTCCCTCTCTCATTAGCATCATCTACAACCTTTGACAGAATCACTTTTGATTCTTCTAATGGCTTCTCTCCACGTGAAGGACACACAGGCTGCTGTGCTTCTTTTTCATTGCCCAATGCAGGTTCTACCTCTTCTGCCAGAAAATGGGCTGCTTTCACAACAGAAGGAAGAGTTTCTGATTTGACCTGGTCCACTGATGGGCCAGACACTTGTTCCCGGAGGATTATTTCAGATGGTGTTTTGATTTCTTCTTGGCTGTCTTCTATGCAAGGCCTGGAATATTCTCTGTTTGCTTTCCGCAATACCAAATTCTCATCCTCCATGAGAGGAAGGGTCTGCTTCCCCTCTGCTTCATTTCTCTCCACTTTTCCAGCTGGAACTAAAGATTGTGGCTTGGGGGTCAGATTTATTTCTTCAGAAGAATAAGTCTTAGTTGACAAGGTCTCTGCATGACCTCTGGCGGTGTCGAGAGTAGACACCTGTTCTTGTAACGGTAAGTGAGATTCTTCTGCAGAACATGGCAGAACTTGCTTTCCGATTTCCATTGTATGGTCCTTCTCCGACAGAGTAGGCTTGAGCTCTCCTATCATGAGATCACTGGTACCAAAGGAACCCAGCTGCACAGATCCCGGCACTCTTTCTTCATGATAACCTGCCAAATCTTCTGGCTTTTTCAGCATCCAGTTTTCATCCTTTGGAGAAATAAGGGCCTCTTTCAAATGTGTTTCTTTAACATATGTAGGTTCAGTTGTTGTAAATGATCTTGATTCCTCCAAAGGCAGATTTTCTTTCATAACCAAAAATGGTTTAGTACCCAGATCTTCTTTATCTGCAAAAGACCTGCTTACGTCAGGTAATTTAACAGTTTGATCTGAATGAAGTCCTTCTTCGGGCTTCTCTTGTTCCACAAGGAGGTCAGAAGAAGCAATCTTTGATGGCTCCGTTATACTCTGGGGTGCATGAAATGAATTTGGTTGGTCAGTTTCTTCCTTTAGTCTAATTATAGTATCTCCTGTCACTTGTGCCTTCAAATTTCCTGTCGGCAGTAATGAACTGATTTCTTGTTTTTCCCCCTTTTTAAAGTCAGCTGAATGGGTCAACTCCTCTGATAATCCTTTTAAAGACAACATGTGTGGCTGAAGTTCTTCTGGGCTGTCTCCTTCAAGCAGAGAGGTCAAGGCTTCCTTTGACCCTAAGCTAGGAGAGAAAGATTTAATTTCTTGAATCTGAGGTTCCTCCCTAAGGCATGATGAAATCTCCGAAATTTCAGGCACAGGAGTTGACACATGAGGTTCCCTGTTTTCTTCTTTTCCTTCTCTGCTCCTAAGCTCAGCTGGGCCCTTTTCTAAGACAGAATCCCCTGTTTCAGTTACAGGAGCTTTTATTTGTTCTGTATCTATAGATCCACTTTGCCTACCTAAACCACTAGTGAACTCTGAGCCAGCATTTGGTAATTCTGATATTCGATGTGGCTTGTCTTTTTTCTCAGGTTCCAAAAAGAGCTCTGCTGGAGCAAGACCTTGTTTTTCTGATGGGAACTCTCCCTGACCTACAGAAGATGTCTCCATCACCTGTTTGTTCTTATCGTCTCTGAGGGTTGGTAATGCTGGAGGTAAATCTTCTGATGCTAAACGTTCGAACTCAGGAGAAGAACCTGCCATTTCCTCATTCTTGCCTTTTGGAATGATGTGTTTGGGTGCAGGTGACACATTCTGTGAGGAAGGAAGTTCAGTTTCTGTTTTCTTTATCTCACCACCTCGGTTGAGCAAAAGCACATGTTCAGGTCCTGATACCTCTGCAGCAGACGTGGACATTTTCATCTGTGATAAATCCAAATGTTCAGAGTCAAGGACGGGAGACAAAGAAAGATCTTGTTTGTTTTCCACCATTGCTTCCTTTGACACATCTGATTGCTGAGAAGGCAATGCTTTGGTTATTGGCAACTCAGGTGTAACTTCAGTTTCTATCTTTGACAAAACAGAATGCTCTGATATTGATGATATGCTTGGAGGTACATCAAATTTAATTTCTTTCTCTCTTTCTGACCAAGTTGGATGCTGGGATACAGCAGTTTCAGGGGGAGAACTAGCTTTAATTGCTACATTTTCTTCTTCTTTAAGAAGTGAATGCTCATCTGTAGATGATACCAGTGGTGGCAAACCACTTCCTAATTCACTCTTTCCTACTTTTGTTAAGACTGAATGTTCCACAGGGGTCGTAAGAGACAAATCTGTTGGGATTTCTTCTTTTGCTAATTCAGGTAAACTTGAATCATGCTTTGTTACAGATGTGGTTACTGAAGGACTGGGTTCAATTTCTTGCCTTATTTCTTCTGACAAAGCTGAAAATTCTGGTACAGGTGGTTCATGCTCAACTTCCTTTTCCACTCCTGGTGAAGCTGACTGCAGCACTCCAGGTGTACCAGTTATTTTAGAAACGTGTTTCACTTCTGTTTTCACTACAGATAAAATCTCAGGTCCAGAGAAAGATGTTTCCTTTAGAAGTGAATATGGTTTTATTACTTCAGGCTCATTCTCTGACAACATTCTCTGTTCTAGTTCAGATGTCACAGTTGGAGCTAAATCGGGTTTGACATCCTTCTTTGGCTCATCTACCAAGTCAGGCAGAACTGAATATTTCATCCCAGACTCTGGAACATTTGGAGGCTGAGGCACCATTTCTTGATCCCGTAATACATGTGCTATAGCTTCTTGAGAATCGGGCACAATTTCTTCCCCATTTTTAACTTTTAACAAAGCCATCTGTTCATCTGCAGATTCTGGAGTGAGTGATGCTTTGGGTTCTTGTTCTTTCTTAACTGCATGGACTATGTCAGGTGAAACTAAACACTGAGATGTAGGCAAAACAGGTTTGGTTTCTTCCTTTACAATGGATGATTGTACAGGTGTTGCAGCTAGGGATGAACTAGGCTGAATCTCTCCCTTTTCTGAATCACTGGTTAAACATGGTGGATTCAAGTCTTCAGACTCAGGTTCTAAATATGTTCGTGTTCTCGTCTTCTGTGCCAAAATGAGATGTTCAGATACAGACGTTGAGGTTATTTGAACATCTGACTTAATTTCTGCCTTCTCTGCTTCATCTGTTGAAGGTAGCTGACTCAAGTCTTCAGGTGTGGATGTGGAAGGAGGAGGTTCAGCTCTTTGCTGCTGTGATGAACTTAGATGCTCAGGGACAGGTGTCGTACTTGATGCAATTTCTTCCTCATGTGCTTCTGCGAAGCTGGAATATCCTGAAGCAGCCATCGCAGTTAACAGTGAACCAGGCTCAATTTCCTTTTTGTTTGTTTCTGGAATCCTATATGGTGGGATGGAAGCTTGTGATGCTGAGTCTGGAGAAAAAAGTTCAGCTTCCTCAGTGTCTTCATCTGACAAAAGAGTGTGTTCAGACGGTGATGTTAAACATATTGGAGAATCACACTCAAATTCTCTTTTCTCTGTTTCCTGGGCTGCATAGGATGGAAATGAGAATTCTGACACAAATGCAGAGTCTGGAGAAAAAGGTCCAATGTCTTCTTGCTCTTCTTCTGAGAAATTCACAGGTGAGGAGGCCCCTTTTAGATTCCGATGGGATATATGGATAATTGGTTCCTCCTGTGGTTCTGGTGTTGCAAATGGTGGCACTGAAAATTCAGAAGTAGAGATAGAAGAGGGTGTGTACCGATCCACTTCTACTGTCTCTTCTTCTGATAGGGCCACGTGTTCAGATGGAATGGTTGAAAGCGGTGGGACCTGGCATTCAGAAATCCCCTTAATTGTGTCGGGTGGAAGAGGGTGTTCAGGTACAGAGGCCACCTCAGGGGAATACAGCCCAGTGTCTTCCTTCTCTTCTTCTGATAGAATCTTGTGCTCAGAAACTCCTTTTGATTCCAACAGGGAGACATCATCAACTACTGTCTTTGGGGATTCCTGTGTTACGTTTGGTAGAACTGCATATTGGGAGGTCAGTGTTGAATATGGAGTGAAAGGCTCATTTCCTAGGTTCTCATTCTCTGATAGGACCATGTGTTCAGATGTAGCAGCTGAAAGTGGTGGGGCCAGCCATTCAGAAGTCCCCTCGGTTGTGTCCGGTGGGAGAGCGTGTTCAGGTGCAGAGGCCACCTCAGGGGAATATGGCCCAGTGTCTTCCTTCTCTTCTTCTGACAGAATCTTGTGCTCAGAAACTCCTTTTGATTCCAACAGGGAGACATCATCAACTACTGTCTTTGGGGATTCCTGTGTTACGTTTGGTAGAACTGCATATTGGGAGGTCAGTGTTGAATCTGGAGTGAAAGGCTCATTTCCTAGGTTCTCATTCTCTGATAGGACCATGTGTTCAGATGTAGCAGCTGAAAGTGGTGGGGCCAGCCATTCAGAAGTCCCCTTGGTTGTGTCTGGTGGGAGAGAGCCTTCAGGGACAGAGGCCACCTCAGGGGAACATGGCCCAGTGTCATCCTTCCCTTCTTCTGACGAGATCATGGGCTCAGGAACACCTTTTGATTTTAATGGGGACTTATGGTCAGTTGTTTCCTTCAGTGACTCTTTCGTTGCCTGTGATGGAAGTGAATATTCAGAAGCAGATGTGGAATCTGGTGTGTAGCGCCCACTTTCTGAGGCCTCTTCTCCGGACAGGACTACGTGTTCCAATGTAACTGTGGAAAACAGTGGGGACTGGCACTCAGGAATCTGCTCCATTTTGGATGGTGAGAGAGAGTGTTCAGAGGTAGAGACTGAAGCTGGGGAATAAGGCTCAAATTCATCATTCTCCTCTTCGGACAAAACTGCATGTTCAGATACAGCTTTTACATGAGATAGAGAAACTGGCTCAATGTCCTGCTTCTCTAGTTCATAGCTAAGATCCTGTGGGACAGAATACTCTGATACAAAAGCAGAATCAGTCGAAACAGACTCATTTTCTTCTCTTTCTTCCTCAGACAAAACATGTTCAGGTGTTGGTGTTGTCAGCAATGGTAGAATGGTCTCCTCTTCTTTCTGCTCCACTTCAGGGGCCAAACGAGGTGGGAAGGGCTCCTCAGAAACGGATGGACTTTCTGGGTAATCAAGTTCTATGATCTCTTCTTCTACTAAATTGGAATCTTCACGTTCAGGGGTAGCTGCTACTCGTAGAGATGTTTCTATTTCTTCTTTCTCTGGCTCCTCTAACACTAAAGGCTCAGAAAGAGAAATGGATAGCTCGGGCACATTTTCTTCCTTGTCTCCTTTGACACTAAGATGAGGAGGGGTGAGTTGTTCAGAGACTGGCTCTGCCTGTTCTAGTGCAGTCAGATCCAACTCTTCTCTCTCTGGGCCAAAATCTTCCTGGATAGAGGCTGCGGGGGCTGGTGAACCTGTTTCCAGAGAGCCCTTCTCTGCCTCCAGTGAAATGGAATGGTCAGCAGAAGACACGTCTTCCTTCTTTATCTCATCCACTGAAGGTGGTGAGACTGAAGAGTCATGATCTTCAGTTATAGTTTCTTGTAAATCGGCCTCCAATTTTTCCTTTGCTGGTTCCAGGAATGCAGCTGCAGATACATCCACAGTAAGAGAGGCAGGCTCCATTTCACGGGGTTTTGCTTCATCAGCAGGTGGCTGTGGCACTGACTTTGGAGTGCTGACCTGTGGTTCTTGTTCTGCTATGTCGTCATTCGTATAAGAGGAAGGCGTGGGCTTGGTGGCAGATGCAGCCCTGAGAGGAGAATCAATGTACATCTTCTCTCGATCTTCATGACTGAATAGGGAGGTCGGGGACTTTGACCCTTTGGAGAGTGCACCTCTCCAGGGTGAAGCAAGCTCTTTTACTTTATCTTCTTCTATGCTTTGGGCTACTAATTTGCCTGTTTTGGAAACTACAGTAGAATCACGATTGCCTAAATCTGGCTCTAGACTAATGGATGCATCTTTCCCCCTCCTATAATGTATTTCTTTAATTACATAACCCTTTGGCAATGTTCCATAAAATTGTAGAGGAATTAATTCTTCTTTAACTGAATTAAACATCTTGATTTTATATTGCACTGTTCCTATGTAGACTGGTCTTAACACCAACGGCTTGTGTTCTTTGTATATTGCCCCAGTAATAGGAGGTGTACTTGAAGTGGATTTCTTTTTTTCTGTCTTATCATAAATGCCAGTAGATGACTTCTCTTTCTGGGTATTCAGTACCTGGCTTTCTGAAATTAAGGGGTTACTTTTTCTGTTTGCTGGAACATCTTGGGATTCAAAAGAATTTCTTTTTTTGTTGCCTTTCCGACGTAATAATGGTGATCCATGTTTTGACTTAGGCTTTCTTTTCCGAACTTTTTTAACTTCATCCACAATAAAGGAAACATTCCCTGGAGGAGAATTCAGAGTTGACCCTTCCAGACTACACACACCAGAAGTCTGACTTTCTTCGGAGGCCCAAGGGGTGGAAGACCTGCTTGAATTGGTCTCCCAGGTTATTCCACTATCTTCCCGTTGAACTGTTACCATGGAAAAGGAGGGGTCAGATATGATACACGTCTTCTTGGTCTTGCCCTCTTCATCCTGGTCTGATAACCTGTAGTAAATAATAATATTAATAATTATACATATTAAGATATTATGTTAATTGTGTATTATAATAATAAGTTAATATCCTGTTTTTCTGGGTAAAGGATTAATGTGAAAATAAATAACAGATAAATAGTGCCATCTATATTGAAAATAAGGAAGTATACAACATAAAGTTTAAAAATTGGAGTTCCCGTCGTGGCGCAGTGGTTAACGAATCCGACTGGGAACCATGAGGTTGCGGGTTCGGTCCCTGCCCTTGCTCAGTGGGTTAACGATCTGGCGTTGCCGTGAGCTGTGGTGTAGGTTGCAGACACGGCTCGGATCCCGCGTTGCTGTGGCTCTGGCGTAGGCTGGTGGCTACAGCTCCGATTCAACCCCTAGCCTGGGAACCTCCATATGCCGCGGGAGCGGCCCAAGAAATAGCAAAAAGACAAAAAAAAAAAAAAAAAAAAAAAAAAAAAATTGAAGTTGGCCTTGAAAGATACATGCACCTGCATGTTCATTGCAGCACTATTCTCAATAGCCAAGACATGGAAACAACCTAAATGTCCATCAACAGATAAATGGATTAAAAAAATGTGGTATATATACACAATGGAATACTAATAAGCCATAAAAAAGAAAAAAGCCATTTGCAGCAACATGGATGCACTAGAGACTCTCATCCTGAGTGAAGTAAGAAAGAAAAAGACAAATACCATATGATATCACTTATATCTGGAATCTAATATATGGCACAAATGAACCTTTCCACAGAAAAGAAAACCATGGACTTGGAGAACAGACTTGTGGTTGCCAAAGGGGAGGGAGAGAGAAGGGGATGAACTGGGAATTTGGGGTTAATAGATGCAAACTATTGCCCTTGGAATGGATAAACAATGAGATCCTGCTGTACAGCCCTGGGAACTATATCTAGTCACTTATTATGAAACATGATAATGTGAGAAAAAAGAATATATACATGTATGTATGAGTGGGTCACCTTGCTGTATGGTAGTAAATTGACAGAACACTGTAAACCAGCTATGATGAAAAAAATAAAATCATTTAAAAAAATAAAATAAAATAAAAATTGAAGTCAGGATACTAAACACAGTAAAACATCCCAAACTGGAATGAATCAATATCATGAAAAGTAAAAAAAAGAAAAAAAAAAAAAAAAGAAAAGCTAAAGTTAAATTCACCGCCTTCCCCTATCAGGATTGCCCCCAGATCTCCTGTGGCTCACCGCCTAGTCACCAGGACATAATGGCACTTACATCTGTGCCTTCTCTGTTACTGCTATCACTACCTTGACCCAGCTTTTTATCACATCACCCCTAGATTATTTCATTAGCTTTATAATTGCTCAGCTGGTATCATGTTTCCCTCCTACTCTCTGCCATCCTCAATCCATCCTGCCTCTTTCCAGACCAGCTTTACTAAGAATATTCATCATGCCACTCTCTGTTCAAAAATGTCCGTAAATTCCTCATACCTGTAGAAAAATAAGTTCCAAATATTTAACTCTCTGATCCCTAGCTGACTCTATTTCCAATACCTACTTCAACCCTGCCCTTATATGGTACATTTCTGTCTTAACTAGATAGTTTGCTGTCCATCAAAAATATACCAGGGCCATGAAGGGAAAATAGTGAACATAGAGACCTCACCAAAACAAAAACAAAACAGTCTGCTATACTGTACTTTTCTCCCCTGTAAACCAGGGTTCATAAGAGAACCTACCTCACAGGGTTGCTGTAAGGATTCAATTAGTTAATACACATGAAATGCTTAGAAAATGTGCCTGGGATATAGATAGCACTCAAAAAACATTATATGCAATCACAGAGTCTTTGGATTAGAGATCAAAGGAATCTGGGTTAGCATTTTCAACTGCTAACAGAGGTGTGGAAGGTGGCGTCCTTGAGCTGCCCTCATATGCCCTCAAGAGATGGCTGGCTTTGGCCATCCCTTTCAATCGCCACTGGGCTCCTGTCCCAGACTCTGCAGCAATCTTCTCCGGAATGTTCTTATACTTTCCCCTCTCCTATGCTCATGGCGTTCCTCCACTTACAGTTCTTAGCTTCCACCTTAATCTATCCTACCTACATATTTAAATGTTATCAACTCTTCAAGGCCTAGTATAAAAACCTCCAGTGTTACCATTCCTGACCAATTCAGCAGTCATATTTGCCATTAAGTTCAAGATTGAGATAAATATAAAATTAATGACTGGTGTATATACTTCTCCATAACAATAAAAACAAAACCAAAAAACTCTATGCTAAAAAACCACTAAGCATAAGAATTAAATTAAGGCACTTTTTAAAAACATGGTCAGAAATTAGGTCCCTTACCCATAATTATTTATCATTGGTCACTGCTTATATTAGTGGTTCTTAATTATGGACATATTTTAGAATCATCTGCAGGGACATTTTCAAAAAAAATACTGATGCCATACTATATCCCTTCCCATAGAGACTGTGGTTTAATTACACTAGGGGAGGAAATTTTAAAGCCTTCTGGTGACTCCAATTGGCCTAAACAATCTGAGCTATGAACCTTAACTAGTAATGCCTTTCTTGCTTACTCTGAATCTTTTAAGTTTGTTAGGTTAGGCTGAGAGCCAAGACCATAAATCCTTGCAGGTACATTCAACTCTGCTTTCTTAAACCTCAGAGTTTCCCCAGGAGTCAGCTACAAAGGGATTATGGACTGCTGAGATCCTGATCTCTCTAGCATTCCCACAGAGCCAGATGGAGCCTGGGGCAGCCAGAACCCCTGGGCCACTGGTCTTCAGTAACAAGCAGCCTCATCCATTCACCCCAGTGTGTGGAAAACAATTTCATTTTCAATATGAGCAGTGAGTGAAAAAGGCTGGAAAGCAATGAGAACAGGTTTCTCCATTTCCCTGATAACTCTGCTCTCACTTATTTGCTTTGGTATTAAACTACTGAACTTAATTAGCAATAATATCCTATCTTGGTTTGAACAGAATAGTATTTTTTTTCAGGCTCTTTTACATACCTAATTAAACTTATTACTCAGAGCTTTCAATTCCTTCTACCCCCTCTCCCTTCTGTTTAACCTAACAGAAGCGGGATGAAATTAAAAATTAAGGTTATGATATGCAACTGAGAAATCAGCATTCTAAATGCCCATGATTGTAGTAGTATTACAAAAACAATTATAAATTCAATTTAGAGTTAATTATTGATTGTAAACTCCATGTACTCAACCAGAGAAGTTTTCATTACTAGCTAGAATGAGTTCATGAGTGCTGAGCAGAATACTCAAATGGTGATTATAAAAAGATAGAGAGGCCTACTGAGGTGGGTTCGGTCAATCATTTACTTATTCACTCATTTATTTCTTCATTTAATACACTTTTATAGAGTTTAAATACTAGGAATGCAAATATAAAGACATAGAATCTTTTCTCAAGAAATTCAAAATCTAACAGGGAGACAGAACTAAACATTTTAATACAGTGTGATAAGTTTGTTCACAGAAGAAGGGCAAAATACAATGACAATATAATGAAGGGAAGACTTCACACAAGAAAGACACCTGCAATGGATTTTGAAGAAGAAATATGAGTTCACCAAATATGAGGAATGGTGGTGGTGTGAAGACCAGAAGGTCATTCCAGGAAAATGCCACAGAACATGCAACATGTACATATGAATAAATCAGTTTGGCTCACTGAGAAACCCTAAATATCTTAGGATGTCTGTATTATTGGAAAGGAGCAAAGGAACAGAAGAATAACAGAACCAACAGGAATCAGAGAATGACTATATTAGCATGTGTAAAGTCACAGCCCAAGTATTCAAATTACATTCAGTCTAAAGAAACCATTTCCCTTAACAGAAGACCAGTGGTCCCCATAGAGTTCAGAAGTTTCTTATTCAGGAACACAGGTGTTCTCACTTATGCAAAGATGTATATATCTGCTTCCCATAATTAATGGATATTGGTGATAAACATCATCTTATTTATTCTCCTCTGATCCATACAAACCAACCATCTGATTACTACTGGCTTCCCACAAAGATTTACCTATCTATGAGAGTAAGGAGAGACACATCTTGATGACTTGGGTAGCTCACACCTTTCCTCCTTGCCGAATTGGGCAAGGAGAAGGTTCAGCACTTCTGAGTTAGACCCACAACTGGTACTCGAGCTGAGTGCCAAAGACTCCTCCTTCCTTTTGACGATAACTGTTATCTGATTTCTTTCTATTCCTATTTGTTAAGAGAGATTTTTGACAATGGATGAATGCTAAATTTTATTACACAAGTTTTATACAACTATGGAGCTGACCATATCCACTATTCTGTTAATGTGGTAAATTACAATTACTGATTTCTAGATGCCAAATCAACCCTGAACTCCTGAAATGACTTCAATATGGCTGTGATAAATTACACTTTTTATATTAAAAGTTAGATTTTGTTTAGGAATTTTGTTCCTTTGTTCATGAAAAACTGGCCTATAATCTCCTTTCTTATACTGTGCTTGCCAGGTTTTTGTATCAGGACTGTGCTGCCTCAGAGAACAAATTGGGAAATGTTCTCTCCTTCACTATTCTCTTGAAGAGTTTGTGGAAGATTATATTTTTCCTCACTTGCATGTTTGGTCGACTTTATTGGTGAAGTCTTCTGGACCTGTGGTCTTTTCTATGATAATATTTTACTTAGACATTTAATTTATATTAAAGTGTATATTTAATAAAGTATATATATTTATATTTAATTTATATTAAAGTTACATGATTACTTGGAATTTCTTTTTGTATCAGTTGTGGTATGTTGTATTTTTCTAAGAATTGACGTATTTAACGTAAGTTTTGAAAATCATTGGATTGAAATTGTTCGTAGTATCCTTTCAGGATGTTTTAAGTTTTTGTAAGTTCTAAAATTGTGTCCATTTTTTTTCAATTCTGATATTGGTTATCTGTGTCTTTTTATTTTTACTTTTTTGTCTTTATAAAAATTGGCAGAGGGGAGTTCCCATTGTGGCACAGCAGGTTGAGGATCCAGGTGTTGTCTCTGTAGCAGGGCAGGTTCAATCCCCGACCCAACACAGTGGGTTAAGGATCTGATGTTGCCATAGCTACAGCACAGGTCAAAGTTGCAGCTTGGATTCAATCACTGGCCAGGCAACTTCCATATGCCATGGGTGTGGCCATAAAAAAATTGTCAAAAGTTATCATTTGGTAATCTTTTCAGATAAAGTTTGGCTTTATTGATGTTTCCTATCTCATAAATGTCTGCTTTCCATTATCTCCTTTTTTTCGACTTTGAGTTTAATTAGCAAGTATTCTTCTACCTTCTTTGGATAGATTCTGACACATCATTAATTTCCACCTTTCTCCTTGTCTAATATTAACTTAAGGCATTTCTCTTTAACCACAGATTTTGATGTATCACATAAAAGTTGGTAAAAAGTTTTTTTATTATTATTAATCTCAAAGTATTTTCAAATTTCCATTGAGATTTCTCATTTGACCCAGAGATTATTATTTATTTTCTTTCAGTTTTATTGAGTTTTAATCGACATACAGCACTGTGGAAGTTTAAGATGTACAGCATAATGGTTTGACTTGTGTACGTCATGAAATGATTAGAGTAAGTTTAATGAACATCTATCATCTCATATATATACAACATAAAAGGAAAAGAAAAATCATTTTTCCTTGTCATGAGAACTCTTGCTACTCTCCTAAAATTCTCCAGTTTTTTCATTATAAATGAATTTTGAACTTTGCCAAAAGTTTTTTTTGCATCTTTTGAGATGATCATATGATTTTTATTCATCAATTTGTTAAATGCAGTGTATCATACTGATTGATTTGTGGGGTTGTTTTTTGATTTTTTGGCAGCAGTATGCAGCAGCTTGATGTGGGATCTCAGTTCTTAGACCAGGCCACAGTAGTGAAAGTGCCGTGTCCTTACCACTAGACCATTAGGGAACTCGAATTGATTTGTGGATATTGAGCCATCCTTTTTTTCCTGGCATAAATCCCACTTGATCATGGTATATGATCCTTTTTAATGCATTGTTGAATTCAATTTGCTAATATGTCATTGAGGATTTTTACATCTATGTGCTTTGGTAATATTGGCCAGTAATTTTCATTTTTTGTGATATCTTTGTCTCATTTTGGTATCAGGGTGATGCTGGCCTTGTAGAGTAAATTTGTAAGTGTTCCTTCCTCTGTAATTCTTTGGAAGAGTTTGAAAAGGATGGGTGTTAACTCTTCTCTAAGTGTTTGGTAGAATTCACCTATGAAGCTACCTGGTCCTGCATTTTTGCTTGTTGGGAGATTTTTTCTTTTTGTTTCTTTCTTTCTTTCCTTTATTACTATTAATCAGCTCATTTGCATCTTCTATTTCTTCCTGATTCAGTGTTAGGAGATTATATATTTCTAGAAATTTGTCCATTTCTCCTAAGTTGTCCATTTTATTGGCAAGTAATCAAAGTACTATCTTATGATACTTTGTATTTTTGTGGTATTGGTTAAAACTTCTTTTTTTATTTCTGATTTATTTGGTCCCTCTCTTTTTTTTTCTTGAGTCTGGCTAAAGGTTTATCAATTCTGCTTATCTTTTTCAAAGAACCAGCTCTTAGTTTCATTGATCATTCTGTTGTTGTTGTTTTGGTCTCTGTTTCATTTATATCTGCTCAGATTTTAAGATTTCTTTCTGTCCATAAACTTTGGTTTTTGTTTCTTCTTTTTCCTTAGGTGTAAGGTTAGGTTGTATATTTGAGATTTTTCTCTTTTCCTTAGGTAGGCATATATCACTGAAGACTTCCCTCTTAGAACTATTTTTGCTGTATCCCATAAAGTTTGGACCATTGTGTTTTCAATTCTCTCCAGCAAATTTTTATTTCCTCTTGGATTTACTCAGTAACCCAGTATGGTTACTGGGTTCAGTATGGTTGTTTTGTTAGCATAATGTTTAACTTCAATGAGTCTGTGTTATTTGCAGTTTTTCTGGTAATTGATTTTTGGTCTTAGAGCATTGTGATTAGAAAAGATGCTTGATATTATTCCAGTCTTCTTAAATTTACTGAGATTTGTTTCATGGCCTATCATGTGATCTATCCTTGAGAATGTTCCATGTGTACTTGAAAAGAATGTGTATTCTGCTGCTTTAGGATGGGATGTTCTCTATATATCAAGTCTACATGATATAATATTAAAGCCAGTGCCTGCTTATTGATTTTATGTCTGGATGATCTCTCCAAAGATGTGTGTATTAAAATTCCATACTATTATTGTGTTGTTGTCAATTTCTCCCTTTATGTTAATATTTGCTTTATGTATATAGGTTGGTTGTGTATATATTTACAATTGTTACATCTTCTTGGAGTAATCCTTTGATCATTATGTAATGCCCTTGTCTCTTGTTACAGTCTGTTTTAAAGCCTATTTTGTCTAATATAAGTAGTGATATCCTGGCTTTCTTTTCATTTCCATTTACATGGGATACCTTTTTCCATCCTCTCATTCTCAACCTATGTATGTCTTTCGACATGCAGTGAGTCAAATGTAGGCAGCTTATAGATGGGTCTTGTTTTTATATCCATTCGGAGCACTGTGTTATTTAACTGGAGCAATTAATCTGCTTATATTTAAAGTAATTATTGATAGATATGTACTTATTGCCATTTTGCTTATTGTTTGGGGATTGTTTTTGCAGTTTTTTGTTCCTTCTTCTTTTGCTCTCTTTCCTTGTCATTTTATGACTTTAGTGTTTGGATTTTTCTTTTTTGTGTGTTTCTTTGATGGATTTTTGGTTTGTAATTACAGTGATGTTTATTTATTTGTTTTTATTTTTATTTTTGAAATTTTGTCTCTTTAGGGCCATAGCCATGGCATATGGAGGTTCCCAGGCTAGGGATCCAATTACAATGAGGTTTATATACAGCAGTATATATACTACTGTGTGTGTGATTATTTTAAGTTGCTGACCTCAAGTTCAGTCATATTTTAACAATCTAGCATTTTGCTCCCCCTACATACACATTTAATGCTTTTTACAGCATATTTTATACCTTTTTTGCATTTTTTGTTTTGTGTATCCCTTAACTATATATCGTGTTTATTATTTTACTTTTGTCTCTTAACCTTCCTACTAAGTTTATAAGTGGTTGCTCTACTACATTTACTGTATATTTGCTTTTACTAATGAAATTTTTCCTTTTGTAACTGTCATATTTCTAATTATGGCCTTTTTGTACATCAGAAAAATCACTTTAACATTTCCTGCAAGTTGGTTTTGTGTTGCTGAACTCTCTTGGCTTTTGCTTGTCTGTCTCCTTCAAATATGAATGATAGCTTGTGAGGAAAGTACTCATAGTTGCACCTCTTTTCCTCTCATCACTTTAAACATATCATACCCCTCCTTATGGCCTGCCAAGTTTCTCCTGAAAAGTCATCTCATAGCTTTATGGAAGTTCCCTTGTACAATACTTGTTGATTTTCACTTGCTGCTTTTAATATTCCCTCTTTAATTTTTGCAATTTTAATTACAACATGTCTTTGTGGTTTCCTCTTTGAGTTGATCTCATTTGAGACTTCTCTTTGCTTCCTGGACTTGGATGCCTATATTTCCTTTCCTAGGTTAGGGAAGTTTTTAGCTCTTATATTCTCTGCTCCTTTCTTTTTCTTTCTCTCACTCCCTCTCCCTCACTTCTTCTGAGGCCCCTATAATGTGAATGTTAGTGTGCTTGATGTTGCCCTAGAGATCTCTTAAACTGCCTTCATTTTTAAAAACTTTTTTTTTTGTTAGGCTTGAGTGATTTCCACTACTCTGTATTCCAGGTCACTGATCTGTTCCTCTGTATTATCTAGTCTACTGCTGATTCCTTCCAGTGTATTTTTTATTTCAATTATTGTAGTCCTAAGCTGTGTTTGGTTTTTCTTTACCTTTTCTAACAATTTGTTAGAAATGTCTGACTTCTCGCTGTGTTCATCCATTCTCCCAAGTTCCCTGAACAACATTATGATCATTACCTTGAACCCTTTATCAGATAGACTGCTTATCTCCACTTCACTTAGTTCTTCTGGGGCTTTATCTTGTTCCTTCATTTGGAACATATTCCCTTATTGCTTCATTTGGCACAATTCTCTGTTCTTTCTTTCTTTCTTTCTTTTTTGTCATTTTGTCTTTTTTAAGGGCCACACCCATGGCATATGGAGGTTCCCAGGCTAGGGGTCAAATTGGAGCTACAGCTGCCAGCCACAGCCACAGCAATGCAGGATCCAAGTCACATCTTCGACCTACACCACAGCTCATGGCAACGCCAGACCCTTAACCCACTGAGCAAGGCCAGGGATCGAACCCACAACCTCATGGTTGCTAGTCTGATTCATTTCCGCAGCACCACAACAGGAATGCCCTTATTTCTATATATACGATATGTTGGTTACTTTTCCCAATCCTGGAGAAGTAGTCTTAAGTAGGAGACGTCTTCCTGTCCCCAGCAACACACTTCCTTTTGGTAATCAGAGCTGTGTTGTGGGGTACCTTTTAGATGGGCTGAGTCGGTCTTTCTGTTGTGGCAAGCTGACTACTGTGGGTGCACTGCTAGGTAGGTGTGGTTGTCCTTCATTTTGATTGGTTGCCCAGACCCTGCCTGGTCAGAGACTATCTTAAATGTATTTCTCAAGTTCAAAATACATGGTGATTTCCTAGTTATCTTTTTGTTAATGCTCTCTACTTTAACTTCATTGTCATCAGAGAATTTATTTTATAGTAAGTTATACTTTGAATTTATTGAGATTTGTTCTATGGCTGCATAACCAAATTTTTCTTATTTGTTTGTTCTGGAAAAGAACGTGTGTCCTGCAGTTTTTCAGTAGTGTTCTACATATGTCAGATAAGTCAGACTTATTAGTTGTGCCATTCAAATCTTTTTATCTTTAATGATATTTTGTATCTGCTTGTTTTATCAGCTACTGAGAGATATCTTAAAATTTTTATCATAATTATAAAAACTTAACTTTGGGAGTTCCCGCTGTGGAGCAGTGGTTAACGAATCTGACTAGGAACCATGAGGTTGCAGGTTCAGTCCCTGGCCTTGCTCAGTGGGTTAAGGATCCGGCATTGCCGTGAGCTGTGGTGTAGGTCACAGACACAGCTTGGATCCCACATTGCTGTGACTGTGGTGTATGCTGGCGGCTACAGCTCTGATTCGACCCCTAGCCTGGGAACCTCCATATGCCGCAGGAGCGGCCCTGGAAAAGGCAAAAAAGACCAAAAAAAAACTTAACTTTTTTTTTTTTTTTTTTTTTTTTGTCTTTCTTCCAGCCAACTTTACACTGTTTGAAGCTATAAGGGAAGGCATCCAATATAAGAAATGAAAACTTGGGGCAGTAGAGAGATGATGGCAGAGTAGTAGGACGTGAGGCTCACCTACTCCCACAAATACATTGAAAATACATCTACATGATGATTCATATAGAAAATTTGCTGAAGGCTGGCAAAAGACCTCAGGATTCTGATAGAGCAATAAAATCTTCATGAAACCAGGTAGGAGAAAAAGAAAAAGTGAGAGAACATGAGAAATGAAGTGGGAAGGGAGCTGCACCTCAAGGAGGAGGAACTGAAAAGAAGAAAAGCACCTGTACCCTGGGAAGTTCCCTGACTAGCAAGAAGACGAGCTGGGACAGAGGAGGTACTTTAGAGCCTGGGGGAAAATGCATCAATGGGTGTGAAACTGTTAAAACAGAAATAGTCCTCCACAAATGGTCAGTGCTACCACCCTGTATTTCTCAACCATCTGCTGGTATGGGCTGGGGTTGGGAACTGAAACTCAGGCTTTGGAAATCAGATTTAGAGAGATAGCTGGGGCTGGAAACATGGGGAAAAGCTGGGGTTGACCACGTGGAAACAGATTGGAGGAACTAGATTCTAGGACAATCACACCTGGTGGTGTAAGCTGAGGAAACCTAGACAGGCTTGGAGGCCAGGCACCATTGTTTGGGGGTCATAGAGGGAAAGGGTGGGATCTACCACTACAGCCTTGTTTCCAGTGAGCACTCTTGAGCTTCAGGACACCACCTTTTCCAGCTCCAGGAGCCATGGCACTAGCAGCTGCTGCCTAACAAAAACAGGGGAAAATGCCTCACCACTGGGGCAACAGAGATCACTCATGTCAGTGGCTCAGCAAAGGGAGGGATCACAGGAACAGCTTTCAGCCCTGTGGTTATAGAGAGCCAGTCCTGAGAGCCTCCCCAGCAAAGGGAGGGACCGCAGAAGCAGCTACTGATCTTGCCAGGTATGAAATGGTCCTGAGAGCTGTCTGGTAATGGGACAGGTAGCAGGAGCCACTGCCACCCCACCCCCTGCTACAAAAGCAATCATGTGAACCATGAACCCCTGCCACCTCCCTCACAGACCCTGTTCCCAGTAGCCACTTGACTCCAGTAGAGGTAGTGTGATACCACTGATCCCATCACATGTTTTGGGTACACATGAGCCACAATGATCCCCAAGAACTCCAGAATGGGCATGAACTGCTATATCTACACACCTGCTGTCAGTGGGACCACAAATATAGAAATTTAGACAATGTGAGATGAGAAAGAAATAGCTTTCAGACAAAAAAACAAAAACAACTAAATGAAGAAGAGATAGGCAATCTACTTGAAAAAGAATTCAGAGTGATGATAGTAATATCAGTAATATCAGAAAAGAATGGAAGCACAGATCAAGAAGTTACAAGAAATGTTTAACAAAGAGGTAGAAGAATTAAAGAAGAAACAAAGATGAATAGCACAACATCTGAAATGAAAAATACACTAGAAGGAATCAATAGCAGGATAATGGAGGCAGAAGAAAGAATAAAGTGAGGTGGAAAAAAGAGTGGTGGAAATCATGGCTATTCTTTCAGAAAAGAATAAATAAAGAAAAGAAGAATTGAGGAGAATCTAAGAGAGCTCTGGGACAACATTAAATGTACCAACATTCACAGAACAGGGATTCCAGAAGGAGAAGAGAGAAAGGACAGGCCAGAGAAAATATTTGAAGAGATTACAGCTGAAAAACTCCCTAATGTGGTGAAGGAAATACTCATTCAACTTGAGGAAGCACAGAGTCCCATACAGGATAATCCCAAGGAGAAATACAGTGAGACACATACTAATTGAACTGACAAAAATTAAATACAAAGAAAAAATATTAAAAGCCACAAGGGAAAAGCAACAAATAACATACCAGGGAACCCCCATAAGGATAACTGCTGATTTTCCAGCAGAAACTCTGCTGCTAGAAGGGAGTGGCAAGACATAATATAAGGTGATGAAGGGGAGGAACCTAGAACCAAGAATAGTTTACCCAGCAAGGCTACCATTCAGATGTGACAGAGAAATCAAAAGCTTTTCAGACAAGCAAAAGCTAAGAGAATTCAGCACCTCCAAACTGGCTTTACAGCAACTACTAAAGGAACTTCTCTAGGCAGAAAATAAAAGACCACAATTAAAAACAAGAAAATTACAAATGAGAAAGCTCACTGGTAAAGGTAAACAAAACATAAAAGTAGGAGATCAGCCACTGACAGATATGACCAGCAAGCATGAGAAGACAAGATGACAAATGTAGGATATTGAAATGCATTTGAAATTAAGAGACTAGCAAGTGAAAACAATTCTTTCCATCTATAGATTGCTATATCAATATCGAATGGGAACCACAAACCAAAAAAACTAAGAGACTTACAAATAAAAAAGAAAAAGCAAACCAAATACAATACTAAAGACAGTCAGCAAATCACACGAGAAGAGCACAAGAGGAAGCAAAGAAAAAAGATACAAAAAACAAATCCAGAACAATTGAGAAAGTAGCAATAAGTTCATGCATATCCATAACTACACTGAATGTAAATGGATTAAACGCTCCAACCAAAAGGCAGAGACTGGCTGAATAGAAGCAAAAACAAGACCTGTAAATATGTTGTTTACAAGAGACCTACTTCATACCTAAGGACACATATAGACTGAAAATGAGGGGATGGAAGAAAGTATTACATGCAAAAGGAAATCAAAGGAAAGCTGGAGCATCAATACTCACTTAAAATAAAGAAAGTCACAGGAGACAAGGAAGGATCCTACATAATGATCAAAGTATCAATATAAGAAGAAATAACAATTGTAAATATATATGCATCCAACATAGGAGCAACATGATATATAAGGCAACCATTAACAGCCATGAAAAGAGAAACTGACAATAATACAATAATAATGGGGGATTTTAACAGCCCACTTACATCAATGCATAGATCGTCCAGACAGAAAATTAACAAGGAATCACAGACCTTAGACACCCTAAACCAGATAGACTTAACTGACATTTATAGAACATTCCATTCCAAAGCAGCAGACTAAATCTCCTTCTCAAGTGCACAGGGAACATTTTCCAGGATAGATCATATCTTAGGCCACAGATCAAGCCTTGGTAAATGTTTAAAAACTGAAATTATATGAAGCATTTTCTCTAACCAAAACACTATGAGACTATAAAATAACTACCAAAAAAAAACAAAAAAACAAAACCCCAAAATCCACAACAACAACAACAGCAAAATGAAAACCTACAAACTCCTGGGAGCTAAACAATATGCTACTGAACAACCAATGGATCACTGAATAAATCAAATAGGAAATCAGAAGATACTTAGAGACAAATGACAATGAAGATATGATAATCCAAAACCTATGGTACACAGCAAAAGCAGTTCTGAGAGAGACCATTATAGAATATAGTATTATCTCAGGAAACAAGAAGTCTCATAAACAATCTAACCTTACACCTAAAGCTACTAGAGAAGGAAGAACAACAGACAAAGCCAAAGTCAGTAGAAGGAAAGAAATCACAAAGATCAGAGCAGAAATAAATAAAATAGAAACAAAGAAAAGAAAACAAAGTTGATACACCTTTAGCCAGAATCATCAAGAAAAAAGAGGACTCAAGTCAATACAATTAGAAATGAAAAATAAGTTATAGCTGACACCACATAAATACAAAGGATCAAAAGAGGCTGCTATAGGAGTTCCCGTCATGGCGCAGTGGTTGACTAGGAACCATGAGGTTGCGGGTTCGGTCCCCGCCCTTGCTCAGTGGGTTAACGATCCGGTGTTGCTGTGAGCTGTGGTGTAGGTTGCAGACGCGGCTTGCATCCCGCGTTGCTGTGGCTCTGGCGTAGGCCGGTGGCTACAGCTCCAATTCGACCCCTAGCCTGGGAACCTCCATGTGCCGCGGGAACGGCCCTAGAAATGGCAAAGGGACAAAAAAAAAAAAAAAAAAAAAGGCTGCTACAAGCAAATACATGCCAATAAAATGGACAACCTAGAAGAAATGGACAGATTCTTACAAAGGTTGAGCCCCCAAGACTGAACCAGGAAGAAATAGAATATTGAATAGACCAATCACAAAGCATTGAATTTGAAACTATGATTTAAAAAACTTCCAAAAAAAGTCAGGATCTGATGGTTTCACAGAATTCTATCAAATATTCAAAAAAGAGTTAACACCTATTCTACTGAAACTTCTCCAAAAAATTGCAGGGGAAGGAATACTCCCAAGCTTATTCTATGAGGCCACCATCACCCTGATACTAAAACCAGACAAAGGTTCCACATAAAAAGAAAATTACAGGCCAATATCACAGTTAAACATAAATGCAAAAATCCTCAACAAGACATTAATAAACGGAATCTAAATTACATATTTAAAGGATCATACACCATAATCAATTTGGGTTTATCCTAAGAATGCAAGAATTCTTCAATATCCACAGATCAATCAGTGTGATACACCACATCAACAAACTGAAGAAAAAAACCATACGATCATATCAATAGATGCAGAAAAGGTTTTGAGGAGTTCCCGTCTTGGCGCAGTGGAAACAAATCCAACTAGGAACCATGAGGTTGCGGGTTCGATCCCTTGCCTTGCTCTGCGGGTTAAGGATCTGGCATTGCCACGAGTTGTGGTGTATGTCGCAGATGCAGCTTGGATTCCAAGTTCTTGTAGCTGTGGTGTAGGCTGGGAGCCGTAGTTCCAAACCAACCCCAGCCTGGGAACCTCCAAATGCTGTAGGTGTGGCCTTAAAAACTTAAAAAGCAAAAAAAAAAAAAGAAGAAGAAAATAAAAAAAAAAAGTAAAAGAAAAGGCTTTTGACAAAAATCAATACCCACTGCTGTTAAAAACTCTTCAGAAAGTGGGCACAGAGAGAACCCACTTCAACATAATAAAATCTATATATGACAGAGCCATAGCTAACATCATTCTCAATGGTGAAAAACTAAACTGAAAGCATTTGGTAAGATCAGAAACAAGACAAGGATATCCACATTCACTGCTGTTATTCAACATAGTTTTGGAAGTCCCAGCCATAGTAATCAAGGAAGACAAAGAAATAAAAGGAATCCAAACTGGAAAAGAAGAAGTAAAACTATCACTGTTTGCAGATGGCATGATACTGTACCTAGAAAATTCTAAAGATGCTACCATAAAATTGTTAGACTTCATCAATGAATTTATTATAAAGTTTCAGGATACAAAACTAATACACAGAAATCTATTACATATCTATATACAAACAATAAAACATCATAAAGAGAAATTAGGGAACCAATCCCATTTACCATCACCTCAAAAAGAATAAAATACACAGGAATAAATCAATACTGTCAAATGTTTATCTAAAGAGACAAAAGACCTGTACTCTGAAAACTATAAGATGCTGAAGAAAGAAATCAAAGATGACACTAACAGATGGAAAGATACACCATGCTCTTAGGTCAGAAGAATCAATACTATCAAATGATGATATTACCCAAGGCAATCTACAGATTCAGTGCAATCCCTATCAAATTACCAATGACATTTCTCACAGAACTAGAACAAAATATTTTAAAATTTGTATGGAAACACAAAAGATCCTGAATTGCCAGAGCAATATAGAAAAAGAAAAGCAGAACTAGAGGAATCAGGTTTCCTGAATTCAGACTATACTGCAAAGCTATAGTCATCAAAAGATGGCACTGGTACTGGAGCAAAAACAAAATTATAGATCAGTGGAACATAATCGAAAGCCCAGAGATAAACCCAAGCACCTATGGTCAGGTAATATATGACAAAGGAGGCAAGAACCAGTGGAGTAAAGACAGACTCTTCAATAAGTGGTTCTGGGAAAACTGGAAAGCTACATGTAAAAGACTGAAGTTAGAATATTCTCTAACAAAATAAACTCAAAATAGATTAAAAACCTAAAGGTAAGGCCAGATACTATAAAATTCCACAAAAATAAACTCAAAATAGATTAAAAACCTAAAGGTAAGGCCAGATACTATAAAATTCCTAGAGAAAAACTTAGGGAGAACAGTCTTTGACATAAATTGCAGCAGTATTTTATTAGATCCATCTCCTAGAAATAATGATAAAAACAAAAATAAACCAACAGGACCTAATTAAACTCAAAAGATTTTGCACAGCAAAAGAAACTATTAAGAAAAACAAAAAGACAGGAGTTCCCATTGTGGCTTAGCAGTTAACAAGCCCAACTAGCATCCATGAGGATGAGAGTTCAATCCCTGGCCTCACTCAGCAGGTTAAAGATTCGGCTTCTCTGTGAGCTGTGGTGTAGGTCACAGACGTGTCTTGGATCCTGTGTTGATGTGGCTGTGGTGTAGGCTGGCAGCTACAGCTTTGATTAGACCCCTAGCCTGGGAACCTCCATATGCTGAGGGTGCAGCCCTAAAAAGACAAAAAAAAAAAAAAAGGAAAAAAAGACAACCTACAGAATGGGAGAAAATCTTTGCAAATGATGCAACAGAGGGCATAATGTCCAAAATATACATACAACTCAACAACAACAAAACAAACAACACAATTGAAAAATGGGCAGAATACCTAAATAGACATTTCTCCAAAGAAGACAGATGCATGGCCAACAGGCATATGAAAAAATGCTCAACATCACTAAATATTAAAGAAATGCAATTCTTTACCCTTCCAAGACAATGCAAAGATGTAAATCATTTTAATTTCAACTTACATGCTATTATAATTGTACATTTTATTTTTTTAAGTTCCATAGCCATAATTTTATTGTTTTAAACTGTCACTATTCATTTGTATATACCTAAATACTTTTTTTTTTTTTTTTTTACTTTTGTCTTTTTAGGGCTGCACCCTTAGCATATGGAGGTTCCCAGGCTAGGGGTCGAATCAGACTGTTGCTGCCAGCCTACACCACAGCCAAATTAATGTGGGATCCAAGCTACATCAGTGACCTACACACAGCTCACGGCAGTGCCGGATCCTTTTCCACTGAGTGAGGCCAGGGATTGAACCCACAACTTCATGGATCCTAGTCGGATTTGTTTCTGCTATGCCATGATGGGAACTCCAATACTGAACTTTTATTGTTTCATTTCATTCTCCATCTCTAACATTCCATCTGGAATCACTTTCCTTCTCCCTGAAAAATTCCCTTTAGTATTTCTTTTATCCTACTTTTTTCTTTAAAAAAGGAGGTCTTTTTACACCTCCTTTCTTAAAGGGTATTTTTTTTCAGGGTATAAAATTCTAGATTGGTTGATTTTCTCTCAACACTTTAAAAATTTCATTTCACTAGGTTTTCTTAAATCTTCCATTGTTTCAGCTAAATCAGCTGTTAGTATGATGTTGCTTTTCTGAAGATAATCCAAGTTGTTTCCCTCAACTACCCTCCAGCTGTTTCTCCAAACTAGTTGTCTTTAGTTTTCAGAAGTTCTACTAACATGTGCTTAGGAATCTTATACTTCTTGGAGTTTATGTGGCTTCTTTAATTTTCACATTGATGTCTTCATCATTTTTTTTGTCTTTTTGCCATTTTCTTGGGCCACTCCTGTGGCATATGGAGCTTCCCAGGCTAGGGGTCCAATCAGAGCTGTAGACGCCAGCCTATGCCACAGCCACAGCAACACGGGATCCGAGCCACATCTGCGACCTACACCACAGCTCATGGCAACGCTGGATCATTACCCCACTGACCAAGGGCAGGAATCGAATCTGCAACCTCATGGTTCCTAGTTGGATTCGTTAACCACTGAGCCACGATGGGAACTCCAATGTCTTCATCATTTTTGAGAAATTCTCAACCATATTCTGTTCCAATATTACTTCTGTCCCTTTTCTCCTCTTATTCTAAGGTTCATAAATTAAACATTCTCCCGTGTCCTTTCTGTGCTTCATTTGGATGTTTTTTCCAGTCTATCATCCAGTACACTAATTTTTGTTCCAACTGTGTCTAAACTGCTAGTAAAATCAGGTGTGTTATTTTTTGTTACTGTATTTTTAAGTTCTAGGATGTCTGTTCTACTAATTGTTCCCAGTTCTCTGAGAAGAGTTCTCAAGCTTGTCTCCTGTTTCCATGTTCCCCTCTCCCTACAAAAACTTAAGCATTACATAAGCACATTCCCCCTCTAAGACCCTTTCCCTTTCTGTAACAATCCAGCTATGCCCTATTAAGTCTGATTCTTTGTGAGATAAGAACTTGAAAGATTTGTGTGCTATGCTACTTCTTCATTTCTAAATTTCTCCCCAGTAAACCCTAATTTATATTTGTATTGTGTGACACAGTAGTGTGTATAGTCCATGCCCCTTTGGATAGTAAGGATGGAGTGTGATAACTCCTTAATGGTGTTTTGGTATGCTTCTGGTAATACTCTTATATCCCATTGCTAAATTGACATTATATTTTCTAAACAATTTTTGAGTTGTATTAGTATAAATCATTTCTCAAAAGATGAATTTCATTAAATGCATTGGGGAAAAAAATCTAACTTCTGAAGTTCCAAAATGAAGAATAAGGTTTGGAATATGTCCGTGTCAAAAAAAAAAAAAAAAAAAAAAAAAAAAAAACTATTTCCTGTCTATGTAGTTTCACTTTAGCTGAAACAGAGACTAATAACATACTGAAAATTAAATTATTAGTCATGAATGGAAAGAGCCTTATGGTTTTATAATATTTCTCACTTTATAAGAGAGGAAACCAAAGAAAGGGAATACATATTTTTCCAAATTTTATAGAGGAAAATGACTATCAAAGAGGTGCTACCAAAATAATAATATCCATTATTTCATCATCATCTTTGTTTTGATTGGTACTTTGATTTTTTTTACTGAAAGAAAAAAGCTACACTTCTGAAGAAGTAAAACACATCCTCGAATTATTTTTATCTGAAGGCTAAGATTTAAAACAAATTTTGTTTCTCTTAGGCTAAAGATCTGTATTTTAAGAACTGGTGCTCCCTTTCCCTGACCAGCAGTTAAAGTGACATTAAAGTTCCTTATTGGAATATGATTATGAACAATACCTTATATTTTTATGATATTTTATTCTACTCTCTAGCAATCACAGTGCACTCACAGGAAGTGTTTCAAAGAAAAGAAGGTAATGGGTAGAGTTTTCCCTACTAAATCTGCTAAAATGCATTATCAATTGTCACAGCAATGAAGTCATATATGACCTTGCTTATGTTGCAAACTTTGAAAACATATTTTCAAAACCGAAAATGCTAAGCATGCTTGTGATGTTACAAACAATGTGTTAGTATTTTTACGAGGGCCTTAGAAAAAGTACCAAGAGGTCTGAAAAGCATAATCACTAATTCTGTAATTAATATTTCACCAAGAATAAATTGAATAACTATGTCCTTAGCAGAAAATTAATCCTATGCATCGCTGAACAAAAGTAATATAAAATAGTTTAGGTTAAAGGGAGCTTATAAGCCATGAGAGAGTTAAGGAAAAAAAAAACATGAAACCATGAATGAAAAAATTATTATTATACAGATTATCATGCCCTAATACAAAGTGATCATTCTGTGGCTATAATTAAGATCATGCAAGTTCAGTGTGGGTGAGAAGCATAAGTATCTTTTTGTCACAGTGACCAGACATTTCCTAAGCCTGGAAGATAGAGTCCAATACTATTAGAAACCCAATTATCTTCCTGGCTTTACCTTTTACTTTTCCCCTTCATGAATCCTGTGCTCCAGCCAAGCACTGGCCTTACCTCTCAAGCTTTGCTTATACCCTTCTCTTCACTAGGAATGAATTATCTCTGCACATCCTAACTTCACAGGCTTCAGAGACCAGCTTGTGCATCAACTTCTCTGTTTTCTTTCCCTGAAATTCTAGACTCTTCATGTAATCTTCTCCTATAGCATTTACCACCTTACATTAGAGTTACTTTGTCATATATCTTAGCTACTCTACAAGGCTATAAACTACCTGTCAGCAGGGATCACTTCTTTAGTGATTCTTTTAGAGGCTCTTCTCCTGTGAAGTCTTTCCAAAATATTCACCTTCATTTTCAGAGGAATAACTCTTTTACTTTTGTACTCATTCCAACAGCTTTGGTAATATGATATCATATAATGACAAGGGCAATTAGGATGAAGAGGTTTGGGGATAATCACAACTGACCCTTAGTTAAAATGCAGGTCAAAATGATGGGTATTATTAGACAGTAGCCTGCTAAGAGGCATGGTTAACATGCCTTAGGCATCAGTCTATTTTACAGAGAAAATGGGGAGCTGTGTTTACACCAGCCAATTAGGTTGAGTGGAAAGTAATTTTTAAAAGCTTAGGAGTTCCCGTCATGGCTCAGCAGAAACGAACCCAACTAGTATCCATGAGGATACGGGTTCGACCCCTGGCCTTGTTCAGTGGGTCAAGGATCCTGCGTTGCCGTGAGCTGTGGTGTAGGTTGCAGACATGGCTTGGATCTGGTGTTGCTGTGGCTGTGGTGTAGGCCTGAGGCTACAGCTCTGATTTGACCCCTAGCCTGGGAACCTCCATATGCCGTGGGTGTGGTCCTAAAAATGACAATCAATAAGTAAATAAATAAAAATAATTTTTAAAAGTTTATATTCCCCTCTCTGTCACTTCTGGTTCCCATTCATTAGCATTGATATCCATGAAATTTCTGTTTCAGATAATTACAAAACTATGAAACTTCAATCATCACTGACTTCCAACTGATCTTATATTGAAGCACAAAGTCAGGACTCAATCATCTAACAACTATTTACTGAGCTCCAACTGTGTACTAAGTATTATGTTAGACATGATTTTTTATAGTAAGACAGCCATTTGGTGCAAATTTTTGAAAAGATATATACAGTCACTTTAGATTAGCTAATTTGGTCTGAGCAATAGATTTATGGAAGAACTATAAATTAATTTTTCCTTATTTTGTTTTTCTAAAATCTGAGATGTATTTGTATGTTGCTACTGGAAGCAGCTCAACAGAAAAGCAAATTAGGTTCTTGCCTCAGGTCTTACCTGTCTAAGAGCATCACTAGACACAATCGATATTCTCCCAGCCTAGTTTGAGAACACTTAGTGTGTGAACATTTTTGTGCTTCATCTGTACAAGGATGTATGAATAAACTCTGTGATATAAAGATTCACATATTTTTGGCTTTTTTTAAAAGGAGGTTTTTTTATTTGTAAAATATCTTAAAATACATGATTTCTGGTGTTTCTTTCCATTTGGAATGACATCAGCTAGTGTAACACTCCTTCCTGGCTGGCTTCCCTCCATCTCTTCCCCCATTCTATTCTGTTCCTTCTACTGTTAGGTATACAAGGCGAGTTCTCATGGGGAGAGGCCTGTAGTTTTTCAGAGATCATGACTGTGTACATAAACTGTCTATTTCTGAGATTTGGTGTTAGCACACTGTTGTCCTAGACCTAAGCCACATTCTCTGATGTTATCGTTGTCAGTAATAAAGTTGACATTCTGATCTCTGTCATTCCTTTGATAATCTATCAATCATTTCAGAACTTAGGCAGAGAAAAGAGGGTTTAGCAATTATATTTGCCAATGCTGAATATAAATAAGTGACCACATGCACAGTGGTTGGTAAAGCCTCAAGTACACCACTTGACAGCAAGAACAAATATGATAGCTAATCATGTGCTTGTGAGAATCCACCATAAACTGATATGTGGACCAATCAGACTAAGAGAAATTTGGCAGTCAGAACTCAGCAATGCCTTGATGGCATATGGATCACAAGCACATGGTCACATGTCTATTTATTTGTATAAGTTTTAAGAACCCCCAAACTGCAATGGTTGACATGATGCTTTATAAGCCAAAGACACCAATTTAAAAAAAATTTTTATTTATGCATTTTTTCGCTGCTCCCAGCGCATGCAGGAGTTCCCAAACCAGGGATCAAACCTGAGCCGCAGCAGTGACATCAGATCACCAATCCACTGAGCCACCATGGAACTCTGACAGAAACCAATTTTTAAAGTATACTACCTATGGTCAGAAATAAATAATAGTATATCCAAGGCAAAAATGCCCATGAGCTGGAAAGAATAAGGGTCGGCAATCTGAGTCAGATTATGCAGAAAAGCTAAAGTTGGTATTCTTAAATGGCTCAGGTTACTTCAGCTTAGGACCATGCTAGCACTAAGGCTGATTCTGCTGCCATCTGCCAACAGGATGGAAACCTGGATTTAGTGCTTGCTTATGCAGGGTCTGGCTTTTCAGCATGAAAACAAAACAAAGTCTCTGCTCTCATGTTGCTTAAATTTTGAGGGGAAGACTGAGAATGAACAAATGTTAGGTGGGGATACGTCCTATGATGAAAATAAAACATGGCAAATGGAAGAAAAGGCAATAGTTATGATCTGGGGTGCTACGTTACATAAGGCAGTCAGGGTAGACCTCGAAATTCAAGAGATATTTGAGCAAAAATTTGAAAGGAGTGAGGGAGTGAGCATGCAAATATTAGGAGAAAGAGCAGAGCAAACAACAGTATGAAAGTTGCTGAGATGAGACTCCTTGGCAAACAAAAGCAGCAAAGATGGGAGTGTATTGGAGCTAAGAGAGAAAGAGAGATGAGATCAGAAAAGTATCTAGGACCCAGTTCACTTGGTTTTATCCATAGGAAGGGTTTGGATTTCACTCTGAATGAGACAGTAACCACTGGACTGTCAGCTCTACCATCTTCCATTAGCTCAGAGATGGGCAGCTACTCAGGCTAAGCTGGTTGGGGCTCATCTATGCCCCTCCTCTACCCCAGTCAAGCAATGTGAATCTTAAGCAGAGTGACTAGAAGGCTGAAACTCCACAGCACCCAGACCAGATAATGTCTTTCTTGCCCTCTGGGCCCCACCCAGCACTCCCCTGCCTGGTTCTCCAGTCTACCATTTATTTCATGAGCTCTTTAAAGTTCTAATAGCTCTTTAAAGTTCTTCTAATTCTGTTTGGTATATAAAGAGTTGTTTCTTTGCTTGCTATTAGAGATGGCTAGCTTACCACTGCTTATTTCTCTTCTTCAGGGGCTTACAGAGAGTCTCCATTTCCTAGCCTCCCTTGAATTAGGAGTGGCCAGACAGCAGCCAAGTGATGGAGCTCCAGCCAGTGGAAGGGGAGCGCTAGTAATGTATGCCATTTCTAGGCATGGATCGCTAAAACCTCCCACACGTGATCCTCTGTGCTTTTCCCATGCATAGCTTGAAGCATGGCAACCTTAAATGCCCCATACTGACAAGGGCTGACCCACGGCAAGTAAAGTCCCTGAGCCAGTACTTGGAGGAGAGCTACTTAACCAAGAATACCTGCAGTGGACTTTGAATAGCGCTCGAGAGAATCTTTGAGTGCCCTAAGTCACTGAAATTTGGTTTGTTACAACAGCTAGGGCTATCTTATCTAATACTTCTTATCTAAACCCTAACTAAGAACAGACTAGGGGTTGCCAAAGGGGAGGGGGAGGAGTGGGATGGATACGAGTTTGGGGGTAACAGATGCCAACTATTGCATTTGGAATGTATAAGCAATTAGATCCTGCTGTATAGCACTGGGAACTATATCTAATCACTTGTGATGGAACATGATGGGGGATAATGTGTAAAAAAACAATGTATATAAATGCATAATTGGGTCACTTTGCGTACAGCAGAAATTGACACTGTAAATCAACCATAATAAAAATTTTTTAAATAAAAAATAAACCCTAACTACACCTCTCAGTCATCATTAAATATCTCACTCCAACATGAAACATCTGTACTCCTTGGCAGAGAAAACAATTTTTGAGATATATGTGTGTGTATCATATTGCACAATGAAAATATTCTTGATGTAAAAAAATGAATCTGGGAGTTCCCGTCGTGGCGCAGTGGTTAACGAATCCGACTAGGAACCATGAGGTTGCGGGTTCGATCCCTGCCCTCACTCAGTGGGTTAAGGATCCGGTGTTGCTGTGGCTGTGGTGTAGGTTGCAGACGCGGCTCAGATCCCGCGTTGCTATGGCTCTGGTGTAGGCCAGTGGCTACAGCTCCGATTGGCCCCATAGCCTGGGAACCTCCATATGCCGCAGGAGCGGCCCAAAGAAATAGCAAAAAGACAAAAAAAAAAAAAAAGAATCTAACATTGATTAAGCAAAGTCTTCCATATCTACTATAACACCTATTATAGTCCCATAACCAGAGATAATGAATGCAGTTAATCAATAACATTTTACAAATTAAAAAACAAAACAAAAATGGAATCTGGCAAAATAAGTAGTGGAAATTCTGTTTTTAAATTGTAACCAGCACTCCTAATGTGCAAAGTAATGGAATCTAAACCGAATAACACAGTGCCCGCCTTCCAGCAGCTTAGAGGCTGGCATAGAGGAGTAACTGCAAACAGAACATTATAACACAGTGTGACATATGCAAGAACAGAAAGAATATGCAAAAGACATCAGACATGGATGTACAGAGAAGGAGATTTTAAAATCTTGGAGTGAATCCAGGCAGGCTGTACGAGTAGATGCATGAGAGGAGGGTCTGGAACGCAGTCACTGAGCATGAAAGGCTGATACAAGGTTTTGCAAAATGAAAAGGAATTTTCCAGGAGGACCTGGTTGGGGGTGGTTGGGAGGAATTCAGGTAAAAGGAACGACATGTGCAAAAGGATGGATGTGTGAACCCATATGGTATGTCTGAGGGTATTTTGGGGCACCTTGGAAGATGTCTGGAATCTTCTTGAAAATCAAAATACCCGGAGTTCCCATCATGGCGCAGTGGTTAACGAATCTGACTAGGAACCATGAGGTTGCGGGTTCAGTCCCTGCCCTTGCTCAGTGGGTTGATGATCCGGCATTGCCAGGAGCTGTGGGGAAGGTTGCAGACGCGGCTCGGATCCTGCGTTGCTGTGGCTCTGGCGTAGACCGGCGGCTACAGCTCCGATTGGACCCCTAGCCCGGGAACCTCCATATGCCGTGGGAGTGGCCCAAGAAATAGCAAAAAAAAAAAAAAAAAAAAAAAAAAAGAAAATCAAAATACCCAGGGGCATATATGTTAATATTAGATGCTTCCAAATGCTAATGCAACCTCCAAGCAGACTGAGAAACACCCATCACCCAGGCTTTCCCAGGGCTTTAGAACAGTCCTGATAACTAGTTAATGGTGGGCTACCCATATATTTGTTATTGAAAGCCGAGATAACTTGAGTCATCGAATGCCTAAAACATGCTTGAAACTGACAACCAGGACTAGATGAAGAAGTAATCCATCTGAAAGTACAGGGTTTCAAAACGGTGACCATCTTTCTTCTTTCCTACCCCTACCTGTACCCAATCAAATTATTACAAGTACACCACATGCATAAACTTTCCCATTTTTTTCAAGAAGTAAATGTCTACCTACTGGTGGGTAAAGGTGTTACATGACTCATCAGAACAGTGACATTATAGGAGCCACTTACCTGCTCAGAGTTAAAAAGAGTAATTTGGGTTTTGAAATGAGCAATCAATTTATAAATACTTAGGGAGTATCTATCTATTCAAGACCTGGCCATGGGCTGGGGACGATGACTCAATGGAATAAACTGTAGACAGACATCTGAATCCACCAAAGGGAAGTATAAACTCATTCACTAAATTCTCCACTATTACAAAAACCTAAGGGCAAAATATGCAAGACCTAGAAAACCCAAATAAATGAACTATGGTGTGACAGGGCTAGCGCATAGCTTAGTGCCCACTTTAGAGCAAAATGTGGCAGGTCAATTTTTTGTGGTCTTAGGAGCCCCTCAATGGTGGAAGTTCCTCAATGGCACTATTGACATTCAGAGTTACATAAATTTTTTGTTGGGGAGGGGGGCTATCCTATGTGTTGAGGGTGTTTAGTGGTATCCCTAGGATCTACCTTCTAGATGCCAACAGTACCCAACCTCTAGTTTTGACAAGCAAAAATGTCTTCAGAGTTATACTGGTTGAGAACCACTGGTATAGGTAGACCCAAGAGTGAAAGAGAAAATAAATAAACAATCAACCATAGGCAATATTAACCTTGGCTGAGGATATAAACCAAAAACTATGGAGGATAAGAATATTCCATGTTCTGGGATTCCCAGCTGAGGAGTTAAATCCAGGCTTAGCTCTTTAGCACTGGAATTCTTCAATAGCTACTGACTATTAGCACAGAACAGAAACTGTACCCCACCAGCCACTGCTGTCAAATGCCTGTGAAGGTTGAGTGGTGGTTACCAAGAAACAGCACTTCATCTGAATAGAATGTGTCAGGCTGGGATCTTTTTAAAATAAATCAGTGAGGCAGGACAGACTTCTTCCCTGCTGTTCCACAGACTTTTTTTTTTTTATTGCAATTATAACTTCATAAAAGTACAGAAGATGAGGACTAAACCGGCCCAAAAAGCAGGAGAAATCTGATCAAGTTTCCCTATTTCGTCAGAGACACTCCTGCAATTTTTCTTAGGTTTGCAACAAAGAGTCCTTAAACTGTGGCCTTGAAAAGAACAATAACATATTTAAAAATAAAACTCAGCCCCTGTATTAGATGAAATGAAGGTTTGTCCATATGCCTACTGTACAATGGCAACATTTTTCTTTTCTCTGCTGTTTTTCAAAGGAAATAATAGTAATAAAACACAGGAAGACTTCAGTCTAGAAGATGCTACTGATGAGCAGGGATGGGTGAAAATCCTCCTAACTCTGAAGCTTCCAGAGGGAGGACACCTCTGCCTATGCCAGCAAAGAGGCTTGGAGGACAGGAGGTTGGCTCAGCCTCAGAGATATACCACTGGAGGCTCCCTCCAGCTATGAAGAGAACATACTTGGGCATCTTATGTGCTACGTAATGAGGCATACAAGACAGAAGGGACAGGAGTTCCCGTTGTGGTTCAGGTGTAACAAACCTGACTCATATCCATGAGGATGAGGGTTGGACGCCTGGCCTCATTCAGTGGGTTAAGGCTTTGGCATTGCCATGAGCTGCAGGATAGGCCGTAGATGCGACTTAGATCTGGCCTATCTGTGGCTATGGCATAGTCCAGCAGCTACAGCTCCGATTCGACCCCTAGCCTGAGAACTTCCATATGCCACGGGTTCAGCCTTAAAAAAAAAAAAAAGACAGAAGGGAGAGAGAAGTCAGACCAGAACCTTCTGAGTAACAATCACGTCTTCTCTTTAATTCCAAAGTGCTCTTCCACTGACTTCTGATCTAGTCCCCAAACTAATGCTGCCAATAAAGGAAAATCAATCATGACGTTACAGTTACCAACAAATTCTCTGACATTTTCTGCCAGATCTGGATGAAAACTCATTAACACCATGAACTTTATGGTTTCCGCAGTGTTGGGAAGTGTGTTCTTTTGTGCATACACAAAATGTTTAGAAAATTTCCCAATCTCCATTTTCTTCTTTATTCTTGAATCAACAATCTATAAATGCTGGTGTGGAAAACTTTACCATTTTTTAAATGCAAGTTTTATTTCCCTCTCCAATGCAGGCTTAAAAGCAGCTATAACGGGGAAAAAAAAACCATTAAAATAAAAAAATTAAAAAAAAAAAAAACTGGAGAATTGCAACCTGAAAGATTCATCTCTGAAGAACACAATTTAAAAGTTTGGTTATAAAATCTACACTGATAATGAAACTTCTTTCTCTCCTTTTCAACCTTCCAAGCAATTGTCTGGCTATTTTACGTTCTTATACCCTTTCTAATGAGACAGGCTGGGATCTGGGAACTGGGACCCTTTGCTACAAGGTTTGCACCTTGGCAAACATCTTCTTGTCTTCTTGAGAAACAAAATGTGAAGAAACTACATAGGGCCAAAAATAATTGTGTGCATGCACAGCTGGGGCAAATTATGGGCAAGAAAATCCAAAAAGACTAAGAAGCCAACTGACACTTCTGAAGAACAACCAGCAAAAGCAGAGTGTCAGAAGCAAAAGCAAGATACTGTGCGTGCTCCCTGCACACAAAGTGGGCAAACCACCTGAGCCACCCCTCCGGCCCAACCCTGCTGCTACTCTCACCCCATAAAGAGAACCAGCTTCCCCCCCTCCCGCCCCCGACGCCTCTCCCCACCCTCCAGCAATCAAGCAAGGGAACCTATTGTTTGTTTTTGCTCCCCTCGCTGCAGCAGGGGCCCCAATAAAGCCTAGCCTGAATTTTCCTGTCTGACCTCTTTACCAGTTTCTATTGATTAAGGAAGCCAAGAACCCTGTACAGCAACACTACTTTTAGTGATTATTACAATTTAATGAAATTCTGTCATATTAGATTGGTGGCAGGGGAGCCTGGTTCCCAGAAAGTTGAAAGCAGATCTGGCTGGAGCCAGAGTAACTGGGTGACAAACTCCAGAAGTTTACTCATTAGGCTTAAACACAACCACTAGAAAGAAATAAGGAATCTTTTACCTACAACATAAAGTAGACAATAAAACCAACCTCATTAAGAGGAAGACTCTCAAATTCCAGAAGGAAAAAGAAAGAAAAAAATTGAATAAAATTCCTGTTGCTAGACTAGGAAATAACTTGCCAGTAGATTGCTCTAGCCTTTTTGTTTCTGATTGTAAAAGCTCAAAATTGGAATGAAGCAAAACATTCAATAGTTTCGTTCATTCTTATAGGGGACTATGCTAGGATAAATAGGATTAATGTCAAACTCTGCATCACCAAATCATTTTTATTATAAGATTTAAAGCATTTGAGATCTCTTCAGCAGTCCTAAAAATTAAGATGAATTTTCCAGAATACTCTCTTATTCATCACCCACAAATGACAGAAAAATCCAGCAAAAGAGATATGTATGTGATCTAGTAAAAAGTTTTAAAAAGCATAATACTTATTAATACTTTCATACTTGCTCCTCAGTTGAATTAGAGTAAAAATTCAAGACTAATAGCTCCCATCTTTAAAAATATAGATTTGTCATAGTTCCTGTCATGGCTGAGCAATAACAAATCCAACTAGGATCCATAATGATGGGGGTTCAATCCCTGACCTCACTCAGTGGGTTAAGGATCCAGAGTTGCCATGAGCTATGGATCCAGGTTGCAGACAAGGCTCAGATCCCAAGTTGCTGTGGCTGCGGTGCAGGCTGGCAGGTGCAGCTCCAATTCGATCCCTAGCCTGGGAACTTCCATATGCCATGGGTGTGGCCCTCAAAAGAAAAAAAAAAAAAAAGACTAAATAAAGATTTTTCCTAATTGCCAAATATAAATTTCACTGTTTAATATGTGGAAAAACAGAAAGGCACAAAAAAGAAAATCAGTAACCCCAACATTCAAAAATGACTACTTTTAATATATTGGTGTATTTCCTTCATTCTCATTCTATCCTGAAATATGCTCTTTTTATTTTTTTTTTTTACATAAACGGTATGTTTTATAACGCACTTTTTAAATTTAAAAATACATTCTGAACATTTTCCTGTGCTACTAAATATTCTTTTCCAACAGCTCTTCTCAAATTTTTTGGACTGAGAATCACTTTATACTCTTAAAAATTATTGAGCCCTTCAAAAAAGCTTTTATTTATATGGGTTGTATTTACTGATATTTATAGCATTAGCAAGTGAAATTGAAATTTTTTAAAAATTTCTGTGCATTCATGTAAAAATAAAGTAACTCATTTCATGTCACCATCAATAACATATCTTACAAAAATGAATTCTTTTTCCTAAAATACACACACAAAAATATTTAGCGAGGAAAGTGACACTATTTTAAATTTGTACAAATACTTTCAATGTTTGGCTTAACAGGAGACAGCTGGATTCTCATAGCCGCTTCTTCATTCAAAATATAGATATATGCTGGTAGAATGATATGAAGGAAATCTAGCCTTAGACAGATATGCAGTTGGAAAAAGAGAAGAATAATTTTTCACATTATTGTGGATATTTTTCTTTATACACAGCAAAAATTGACAGTTGCAGTGTTTTAAAGATGAGTTGCAAAGTGGAATCTAAAACAAAAACAGAAAACAATGAACTTTTCATATTCTACACTTTCATGAGAGAATAAAAGTGGAAAATGAAAATGTCTTAGGATTACAATGAATAGAGTTTTGACCATGAGGACAACCTGAAAGACTTTGAGAACCATTGTCCTGTAATCTCACATGTAATAGTTAACATAGCATTCTATCACAGGATATAACCTTTTTTTTTTTATTTTTTTTAGGGCCACACCCTCAGCATATGGAGGTTCCCAAGCTAGGGGTCGAATTGAAGCTACAGCTGCTGGCCTACATCAGAGCCACAGCAACGCGGCATCTGAGCTGCATCTGTGACCTACACCACACCTCATGGCAATGACGAATCTTTAACCCGCTGAGCAAAGCCAGGGATCAAATCCGAGTCCTCATGGATACGAGCCAGGTTTCTTAACCGCTGAGCCACAATGGAAACTCCAGGAATAACACTTTATTCGACACCAGCTTGTCAAACATTTAGATTGTTGCCAAGCTTTTTGCTATTATAACAAATGCTATGACAAACATCCTTGTAGATACCGCTTCTGCACATTCATTTCTTTAGAGTTAACATCTCAGGAAGTAGAATTTGAGGGTCAAAAAACAAAGTTATCTTCTCGGACTTTCTATCCATATTTCCAATTTTCCCTCCAGAAAGGTTTATTAATTTGCATTCTTATCAGTATCCTGTGTAAGTGCCTTACTTACCCACACTATTACGAACACTGGGTATTGTGTGAGCCCTGTCCCAAGAACTTACACAACTCAACAGCAAAAAAGCCAACAACCTAATTGAAAAATGGGCAAAAGACCTGAATAGACATTTTTCCAAGGAAGATGTACAGATGGCCAACAAGCACACGAAAAAATGCTCAACATCACTGATTATTAGAGAAATGCAAATCAAAACTACTATGAGATACCACATCACACCAGTCAGAATGGCCATGATTAGTAAGTCCACAAATAACAAATGCTGGAGGTAGTGTGGAGAAAAGGGAACCCTCCTGCACTGTTGGTGGGAATGTAAACTGGTACAACCACTATGGAGAACAGTACGGAGATACCTCAGAAATCTATACAAAGAACTACCATATGACCCAGCAATCCCACTCTTGAGCATACACCAGGACAAACCTTTCCTTAAAAAAGACACATGCACCTGCATGTTCACTGCAGCTCTATTCACAATAGCCAAGACATGGAAACAACCCAAATGTTCAACGACAGATTACTGGATTAGGAAGATGAGGTATATATACACAACGGAATATTACTCAGCCATAAAAAAGAACGAAATAATGCCATTTGCAGCAAAATGGATGGAACTAGAATCTCTCATTCTGAGTGAAGTAAGCCCGAAAGAGAAAGACAAATACCATATGATATCACTTATATCTGGAATCTAATATAAAGCACAAATGAACCTTTCCACAGAAAAGAAAACCACGGACTTGCAAGAATAGATTTGTGGTTGCCCAGGGGGAGGGGGAGGTTGGGGAGCTTGGGGTTAATAGATGCAAACTATTGCCTTTGGAATGGATTAGCAATGAGATCCTGCTGTGTAGCACTGGGAACTACATCTAGTCACTTATGATGGAGCATGATAATGTGCAAAAATTGAATGTGTACAGGTATGTGTAACTGGGTCAGCATGCTGTACAGTAGAAAAAAAATGGTATTGGGAAATAACTATTTTTAAAAAAAAGAAAATCAATGTGACTAAGATGGATGAAATACAATCCTTGAGATTTACTGGAATTCTCTGCTCACAGACTAATTCTCTGATAATTCCACCACAGTGTTTACTTACTGCCACCTCGAATTATTACAGTAATACCATGCATCTTCCACTTGGCAAGTTTCTTGAGAGAGAAACCATGACTCCTTACTATAGAGGAAACTGCAGTGCTGAGCCCATGGGACAGTCTGCAGAGGATAACTGCGGAAGGTGCATTTTTCACTGCAGAGAGACCTGGGTTTAGACTGTGGCTTCCCCACAGGCTGACTGTGTGAGCTTGGGTGAAGTACTTGCCCTTCCTTTCCTGAGCTTGAAAGTCATCATGGTAACAGGGAGACTAATATGAACTTCATAAGGCAGCTGTGTTGCAATGCTACGTGTAAAAGACCTCATAGGATACCAGGCAAATAACAAATGTTCCCTATGTTTGTTCTCTTCCTTTTCCTTTCCAATGCTGAATTAACCTTGTGAAGGCCAAACTTTGAGGAGCTACCGATTCACTTTGATTTATGAATAAGGCTATAATTAATTAAGACAGAAGGCATCTGTTTAACAATAATTACCTCTGGAAAGTGTAACTGAGCAAACTTGATGAGTTTTCTAATTATTCTTCCCTGCATCACTCAACTGTTACTCATTCTCTCAGACAGTCGCAATTTGTGAGTGTGCACTCTGTGTTCCAAAGACAGATTACACCCAGGCCCTAAGCAAAATAGAAATGTAAAATGAAATCTTTTTTTAGTGCCAGAATGCCACTTCTCTGATCACACTGAAACCCAAATGCAGAGAAAAGCCATTCATAAAGTTATGCTGAGAGAGCTGGTCCACCTGTACATTTCTGTGGCTGCAGAGACATCACCCCAGGCCCTATTCTGGTTCAAAACTGGCACTTACTGCAGTGAAGCTTCAGGACTGGAACATTTTAATGTGATCCTGATATGTATTCAAGTGTGAACAAGAAAGCTTTGATGTTTTCTGATAACCTGACCAAGGAAATTAGGGAAAAGACACTAGTGAGATAGGTGCAGTCTAAGTTGAAGTTCACTTCTGGTTTTACCTCAAAGAGTAAACAAAGCACGAATCAAGGGGAATTACTTATGTATCTAGGAGTATACTTCAACTAAGAGTGTGGGCTGAGGAGTGTTCTCTGGGGAATAGCACTACTAGAGATGGCAGTATAAGCCCAGGAATATACTCAAGCCAGGGGGTCCTGACAAATTATACCCAAAGGAGGGAAGGGGAACTGATACTCATTCATGCTCTACTCTGTTTCAGGCACACAGGATTGCCTTGTGTGTTCATATTCTCACTTACCCCACCCCAGCCACACCTACATCCTTCAGAGTTTGAGGCTCAGAGAGGTCAAGTGGTTCTCAGCAGCCTATTCTGGAGAACTGTATGTACTAAGGCTTTAACAGCTCCAGGAGAGATGCAAAGAAAGTCTGGGGAGTTCCCGTCGTGGCGCAGTGGTTAATGAATCTGACTAGGAACCAGGAGGTTGCGGGTTCGGTCCCTGCCCTTGCTCAGTGGGTTAAAGATCCGGCATTGCTGTGAGCTGTGGTGTAGGTTGCAGACGCGGCTCGGATCCCACGTTGCTATGGCTCTGGTGTAGGCCAGTGGCTACAGCTCCGATTGGCCCCCTAGCCTGGGAACCTCCATATGCCGCAGGAGCGGCCCAAAAAAATAGCAAAAAGCCAAAAAAAAAAAAAAAGAAAAAAGAAAGTCTGGAACTCTGATGCTTGAGGTCAAACTGAGATTGATCAGAACTTTTTGCTACCAGCATCTGAGTGGTATATGCTAATGTTGATGTTAGCTCACCACAAACCTCTCTTTAGGTCTATAACTCTATGTTCAATAGAGCTTAAAAATTGGCAATGGGGAGGCATGAGGATGGGAGGAATTAGTTTCTTCATATCTGAAGCAGGTTTTTTAAAATATGATGGTGGCATGTTATGGTCAAGGAATACCAACGGCAGCTTTGGGTTTCAATACTGTGATGTTCAAATGATTACTGATGTGGGGGATGGGGGAGTATTTCTGGGAATGGGGCATGACTCCACCTTTTGGGGGTTCTCATGACTAGCCCCGAGGAAGGGCACATGTGTAGCCAAGGTCTGTGGTGGGGGGAGAGGGTGTTAGAAATGCTAAGAAGTGAGAGCACTCTTGATGCTAAAAGCCAAATGCTCTCAAGCACGCTTTCATAGAAAGCAGGGATTTATCTTAAGGAAATAAAGATTATCTCATAAAATCAAGGGCAGCCAAGAGAAATGTTCAGCCCTCAAAGGGAAGAGGAAACAGGAAATCCACCAGGAATCAAGGGAGCTACTTGTCTCTCTGTCTCTGTGTTTGTCTTCCTCTCCTCTAGCATAGCCTCCTCTGTTTCTCTTGCACATGACTCGACACAGCTGCCACCAAATGGCACCTTCAGCCCCAGAGTCTACAAAATTGTCTTGGAGTTCTTAGTTTTTCTTTGTAACATACCATTATTTCAAGGACATTAAGTGATTCACCAAAAACAAAAGCAAAGGCTCCTGGCTTTCTGAAAAGGTGTTCAATTGCTTGACCCCTTTCCAATTACTACATTCCAGAGAACAAGAAGAAAGGGGTGGGAGAGCAATGGAATCTCACCACTGGCTGTTGGCCTCACCGGCCTTGATAAAGGATGGGGCCCCCTTGGGTAACAATTAGGTCCAAACAGCTTTCGCTCTCTTATGACTGGGTAGACAATAAGGTGTACTCACAGAATTCTGAGCCAGTCCTTCCCTGGTAGGTGCTCTGTTTTGGATGGATAATTTTAAAGTTTTAGAAACTAATTTAAAAAAAGATATTTCATGCAAATGAAGACAAGAAAGCAGAAGTTCAAAACTCATCTCAGACAAAACAGACTTTAAAACAAAGGCCATAAAGAAAGACAAAGAAGGACACTATTTAATAATAAAAGAATCAATTCAAGAAGAAGATATTACACTCATCAAGGTATACGCTATTATAGGAGCACCCAAATACATACAACAAATATGAACAGACATAAAAGGAGAACTTGATGGGAATACAATAATAGTAAGAGAATTTAACACCCCACTCACATCAACGGACAAATCCTCTAGAGAGAAAATCAAGAAGACAACAGAGATCATAAATGACACAATAGAAAAGTTAGACTTAATTGACATTTTCAGGAAATTACATCCAAAAAAAATCAGAATATACACTCTTTTCAAGTGCACATTGAACATTCTCAAGGATTGACCACATAGTAGGGCACAAAACTAACCTCAACAATTTTAAGAGTATAGAAATTATTTCAAGTATCTTCTCTGACCACAATGGCATGAAACTAGAAATCAACCACAGGAAAAGAAATGATAAAGAAAACTGATACAGGAGACTAAACAACATGCTACTAAAAAACCAGTGGGTCAATGAGGAAATCAAAAGCGAAATTAAAAAAATACCTCGAGACAAATGAGAGTGAAAACACAACCATTCAAAATCCATGGGATACTGCAAATGTAGTGCTTAGAGGGAAGTTCACAACAATACAGGCCTTCCTCAGAAAAGAAGAAAAATCTCAAATCAACAACTTAACCCACCACCTAAAAGAATTAGAAAAAGAAGAGCAAACAAAACCTAAAATCAGAAGGAAGGAAATCATAAAGATCAAAAAGGAAATCAATAAAATAGAGATTTAAAAAACAATAGAAAAATTCAATAAAACCAAGAGCTGACTCTTTGTAAAGGTAAACAAAATTGACAAACCTCTGGCAAGACTCACCAAGAAAAGGAGAGAACGAGCTAAAAAAAAATAAGAAATGAAAAAGGAGAAATTTCAAAGGTTACAGCAGAACTACAAAAGCCTTATGAGAATATTATGAACAATTATATGCCAACAAATTTGACAACCTAGAAGAAATGGACAACTTTCTAGAGCCTTACAGCCTGCCACAAATGAACCAAGAAGAAACAGATCAACTGAACAGACCAATCTCTAGAAATGAAATTGAATATATAATAAAAACACTCCCTACAAACAAAAGTCCAGGACCAGATGGCTTCACAGGTGAATTTTACCAAACATACAAAGAACTGAAATCCATCCTTCTTAAACTTTTCCAAAAGGTTGAAGAAGAAGGAACACTCCCAAAGATATTCTATGAAGCCACCGTCACCCTAATACCAAAACCAGACAAAGATCTGCCAAAAATAAAATTATAAGCCAAAATCTTTGATAAATATAGATATAAAAATTCTCAACAAAATTTTTGCCAACGGAATCCAGCAACGTATAAAAAAGATCATATACCATGACCAAGTAGGATTCATCCTAGGTGCACAAGAATGGTTCAACATAGGCAAATCAATCAACATCACACACCACATTAACAAAAGAAAAGTCAAAAACCACATGATCATCTCGATAGACTCAGAAAAAGCATTTGACAAGGTCCAACATCCATTCATGATAAAAATTTAAAAAACTCTTACCAAAGTGGGTACAGAAGGAATATACCTTAACATAATAAAAGCCATTCATGAAAACCCACAGCCAATATAATATCAACTGAGAAAAGCTGAAAGCCTTCCTGCTAAAATCTGGAACAAGACAAGGATATCCATTCTTACCACTTTTATTTAATATAGTATTTGAAGTCCTAGCCACAGCAATCAGACAAATAAAAGAAATAAAAATGTATCCAAAAAGAAATTAAATGTATCCAAATATGTATATATAGACTCCAAACAAAAACTACCCAAACTGATCAATGAATTCAGCAAAATAACAGGATACAAGATTAACATTCAGAAATTGCTTCCATTTCTGGGAGTTCCCCTTGTGGGGAAGCTGAAATGAATCCATCTGGGAACCATGAGGTTGCAGGTTCGATCCCTAGCCTTGCTCAGTGGGTTAAGGATCTGGCATTGTTGTGAGCTGTGATGTAGGTCACAGACGCGCCTCTGATCTGATGTTGTTGCGGCTGCAACGTAGGCTGGCAGCTGTAGCTCCGATTGGACCCCTAGCCTGTGAACATCCATATGCTGTAGGTGCAGCCCTAAAAACAACAAAAACAGAAGCAAATAAACATACAAAAACCCCAAGAAATTGCTTGCATTTTTGTATACTAGCAGTGAAATATTAGAAAAGGAATATAAAAACACAACACCTTGTAAAATCACACCCAAAATATTAAATACCTAGGAATAAACCTGACCAAGGAGGTGAAAGACTTATATGCTGAGAACTATAAAACATTGATCAAGGAAATCAAAGAAGATTCAAAGAAATGAGAAGGTATTCTATGATCCTGGATTGGAAGAATTAACATCTTTAAAATAGCCATACTACCCAAAGCAATCTACAGCTCCCCAAAGCAATCTACAGATTTAAAACAATCCCTACCAAATTATTACCCATGACATTTTCCACAAACTAGAACAAATAATCCAAAAATTTACATGCAACCATAAAACACCCAAAATTGCCAAAGCAATCCTGAGGGGAAAAATAACAAGCAGGAGGCATAACTCTCCCAGACTTCAGACAATACTACAAAGCTACAGTAATCAAGTCAGTGTGCTACAGGTACAAAAAACAGACATACACACTAATGGAACAGAACCCAGAACCCAGAAATAAACCCAGAAATCTATGGTCAATTAATCTTCAACAAAGGAGGCAAGAATATAAAGTGGGAAAAAGACTCTTTACCTCTTTAGCAAGTGGTACTGGGAAAACTGGGCAGCTGCACGTAAATCAATGAAATTAGAATAGATCCATGGAGTTCCTGTTGTGGCGCAGTGGTTAACGAATCCGACTAGGAACCATGAGGTTGCGGGTTCGGTCCCTGCCCTTGCTCAGTGGGTTAACGATCCAGCGTTGCCGTGAGCTGTGGTGTAGGTTGCAGACGCGGCTCGGATCCCGCGTTGCTGTGCCTCTGGCGTAGGCCGGTGGCTACAGCTCCGATTCAACCCCTAGCCTGGGAACCTCCATATGCCGCGGGAGCGGCCCAAGAAATAGCAACAACAACAACAAAAAAAAAAGACAAAAGACAAAAAAAAAAAAAACCTTGGTAAAATAAAAAAAAAAAAAAAAGAATAGATCCTCACACCATGCACAAAAATAAATTCAAAATGTCTATAAGACTTAAACATAAGACAAGACACCATAAAACTCCTAGAAGAGAACATGGGCAAAACATTCTCTGCTATCAACCATGCTTTCTTAGGTTAGTTTCCCAAAGCAATAGAAATAAAGCAAAAATAAACCAATGAGACCTAATCAAGTTTTGCACAGCAAAGGAAACCATAAAAAAAAAAAAAAAGACAATCTACAGAATAGGAGAAAAATAGTTGAATACAATGCAACCAACAAGGGCTTAGTCTCCAAAATATACAAACAACTCATACAAGCCAGCAGCAAAAAAACCAACAACCCAATTGAAAATGGACCGAAGACCTGAATAGACATTTCTCCAAAGAAGACATAAGATGGATGGCCAATAAAAATGGTCAACATCACTAATTATTAGAAAAATGCAAATCAAAACTACACTGAGGTACCACTTCAAATCAGTCAGCATGGCCATCATTAGTAAGTCTACAAATAACACATGCCTGAGAGGGTGTGGAGAAAACAGAACTCTCCTACCCTGTTGGTGGAAATGTAAATTAACACAACCACTATGGAAAACAGTATGGAGGTACTGCAGAAAACTAAATACAGAACTACTATATGATCCAGCAATCCCACTCCTGGGCATCTATCTGGACAAAACTTTCATTCAAAAAGACACATACACCCCTATGTTCACTGCAGCACAATTCACAATAGACAAGACATGAAAACAAAGTAAATACCCAAAGACAGATGAATGGATTAAGAAGATGTGGTACACATACACAATGGAACACTACTCAGCCATAAAAAAACAAAAGAATGTCATTTACTGTAACATGGATGGAACTAGAGACTCTCACACTAAGTCAGAAAGAGAAAGACAAATACCATATGATATCACTTATATCTGGAATCTAATATATGGCACAAATGAACCTATCTACAGAAAAGAAACAAACTCATGGACATGTAGAATACACTTGTGGTTGCCAAGGGGGAGGGGGAGGGATTGGAATTGACTGGGATTTGGGGGTTAGTAGATGCAAACTATTGCATTCAGAGTGAATAAGCAATGAGATCTTGCTGCATACTACAGGGACCTCTATCTAATCACTTGAGATGGAACATGATGGGGATAATGTGAGAAAAAGAATGTATATATATATATGTATAACTGGATCACATTGCTGTATAGCAGAAATTGATAGAACATTGTAAGTCAAGTATAATAAAAAAAAATTTTTGTCTATTTAGGACCACTCCCAAGGCATATGCAGGTTTCCAGGCTAGGCAACCAAATGGAGCTGTAGCCGCTGGCCTATGTCACAGCCACAGCAACACAGGATCTGAGCCATGCCTGCAACCTACACCACAGCTCATGGCAATGCTGGATCCTTAACCCACTGAGCGAGGCCAGGGGTTGAACCTGTGTCCTCATGGATACTAGTCAGATTCGTTTCCAATGAGCCACAATGGGGGATCCTAATAAAAAAATTTTTTCATAAAAACTCATTTGGGAAATCTTGTACTCAGAATCCTAGCCTCCCCTCTGTGTGGGTTCTCCTCAAAACTCATCTTCCATACAGAGGTCCTCCTTTTCCCAGTTTTGCTTTCTAGGATTTCAGTTACCACAGTCAACAATGGCTCAAAGATTCAAATGGAATACTCTTGAAATAAACAATTCATAAGTTTTTAATTATGTGCCATTCAGAGAAACATGATCAAATTTTGCACCATCCCACTCCATCCCACCCCACGCAGACATCTTCTGCTCCTGACATCCAACCATCAAATTGCCTGGCTCCATGATCCAGGATCACTCAAAGCAGATGATCCTCCCTCTGACCTACTGTCAATTCAATAGTAGCCTAACCTACGTCACAATGCCTATGTCCTTTACATCCCTTTATCTCATTACGTTGGCATTTCATCATTGCACATCACCACGAGAAGAGTGAATACAGTTTAGTAAGATATTTTGAGAGAGAGATCACATTCATAAAACTTATTACAGTGTATTGGAACTGTTCTATTATTGGTTATTGTTGTTAATCTCTTACTCTTCCTGTTATCTAAATTAAACTGTGTGTATATATGTGTGTATAGAAAAAAACATAGGATATAATAGAGTTCAGTACCATCTGGGGTTTCAGGAATTCAATGAGGGTCTTGGAACATACTCCCTGTGCATTAGAGGGGACTATTGCACTCTGGGCTCCTTGTCTTGACACATCGCCTTTTTTTTTGGCCACACCCACAGTGTATGGAAGTTCCCAGGCCAGTGATCAAACCCACACCACAGCAGCAACCCAAGCTATTGCAGTAGCAAGGCTAGATCCTTAATCTGTTGCAGCACAAGAGAAATCCAAGATAGCTTTTATTTAGCATTAAATACCATTTTTTTCTGGATACCATCTCAGATACCAAATCATACTCAACAATTTCAGCTCATGTTCTTCTTGGACAGCTTACAGGTATAAATTTGGAAGCTTTTTTTTTTGGACTAACAAAAAAATATACTAATAGTTTTCAAAAAAAATATAACAACCAATATTCTGACATAACATTATTAAAAAGATCAAAATAATATTGAATACATCTCCAAAAATTTGAGACTTGTCCTCAAACTCTTCTAAAACTAGCTAAACAGAATCCGTGCCTCCATTTTCAAGTTACCAGAAAAGAGAATCTCATACTACTTGAGTCTCATTTCTCTGCTTGACCAGGTCGCAGCTTCCTACCTTGTGAGTTGTAGCACAATTTTCCAAAGAAGGATGGACCTAGGTATACAGACTAGAAGGATTACATGGCAATTAATTTTCTAATTACAGCAAACAGAGAGTTAACAGATTTTAATAGGGCTCTGAAACCCCAAAGCAGAAAGAGCAAAGTAGGTAAGACAAGCCATGCTGAGGCCTTAATGAAAGACACGTTTGTTTTTGTATAATAAATGGAAAGTTGAAGCTAGAATAAACAGTAATAATCAGGTTCATCTGATATTTAGTGGGGAACGATTTTCAACCTTATGTGGTTGTTGGTCATTGCTCTGGGTTGTATTTTTGATTAAATTCCCTATGGAAGTAACAACTAGCTGATTGGCTCCATTGTTTTAATAAAGTATTGTACACCCATCAAAAAAGCAAAATCTACTGCAGGACTTATTAATAAAACCAAGGATCAGGTAACAAGAACTGAAGAAATTCTTGTCCAGTGCTCATGCTGTTCTAGGGGACATGTGACACCCTTTTTGACTGCCCAGCATCTGATTTCTCTTGCCATTTGGTAAATTCCCCACTCTGGATCCCAGAGGAGGCAGAGCTGACACTGCCAGATACCATCCACTGATGACCTTCAGACCCATTCCAGGCTGATTTGAGGGCTCTTATTGGAAGAAACGGAGGTGGAGCCCCTCAATCTCTCTGGAGGTAACAGAGGTTACAGCTGGTGCAATACTGAGCGACTATTACGGAAGTGGCAACAGTACAAACAGTGACATCTACTGCCCAAAAGTAATGACCACTGTTTCCTTATCAGAGAACTTAAAAAAAAAAAAAAAAAAAAAAAAGCTTTATTGGGATATAATTTACATACTACACAATTCACCCACTTAAAGTGTATAATTCATTGGCTTTTAGTATATCCGCAGAGTGGTGCAAACATTACCACACCATTTAAAACATTTCCATCCCCCCAAAATTAACCCCATACCCCTTAAACATCATCCCCCAGGTCCTCTCCCTATCTCCCTCCCAGTTCTAGGTAACCACTAATCTACTTTCTGTCTCGAAAGATTTGCCTATTCTGGATATTTCATAATGGAAATATACAATACGTGATCCTTCGTTCACACAGCATACTGTTTTCAAGGTTGAGGCATGTTGTAGCAAGAATCAGTATTTCGTTCCTTTTTAAGGCTAAATCATATTTCATTGTATGACTATACCAAACTTTCTTTATTCACTCAATAGTTGATGGACATTTCAGTGGTTTCCACTTTTTGGCTATTAGGAATAATGCTGCTAGGAACACTTGTGTACAAGTTTTTTGGTGGACATAGTTGTTCACTGCTCTTGAGTATATACCTAGGAGTCGAATTGCTAGGTCATATTGAAATAAGAGTTTTGACTAGAGAAACACCCCCCACCCCCCTACACCCCTACTGAGGAGGCAGCTACCTGCCTGTCAGCAGCTTTGCCTACCCCATACCGCCCTTCTTGTAATCCTGTAGCCTTATGTCCTTGCTAGCAGCTCTGCTAGCTGTGCTCCAAGGATTGTTTATCAGTTTTGTTTTTGTAATCTTTTTTTTTTTTTTCCCTTTTCAGGGCCACGCCTGTGGCATATGGAGGTTCCCAGGCTAGGGGTCTAATCGGAGCTGCAGCCACCAGCCTATGCCACAGCCACAGCAATGTGGGATCTGAGCCACATCTGCAACCTACACTACAGCTCACAGCAATGCCAGATCCTTAACTGGCTGAGCAAGGCCAGGAATCAAACCCACAACCTCATGGTTCCTAGTCATGATTTGTTAACCACTGAGCCACAACCAGAACTACCCTGTTTTTGTAATCTTGCTTACTCAGCTTCTTAGGCAGGAACACCATCTGCTAGGGGAAGGTGGGGGGGTTGGGGGGGGGTGGGACAAGACTGGGAAGTCTGTATTGTATAAAAGCTACCCAGAACAAAGACCTTGTGCTGCAGACTCTGGAGGCAACTCCTCTGAGCCTCCACTGGTGCTGAATAAACCCGGCTATTCCACATCTTGGGGTGCTGCCTGTCTCTTTCTGCTGCCATGGTTTCTGTAACAACATGGTAACTCTATGCTTACTATTTTGAGGAACTTCCAGATTGTTTTCCAAAGCCGCTGCAACCCCACAGCAGTATATAGGGATTCTGATTTTTCCATATTGTCACCAACACTTGCTATTGTTTGTCTTTTTTATTATAGCCACCTTAGCAGGTGGGAAGTTGTGCCTTGCTGTCGTTCTGATGTGCACTCCCCTGATAGTTAATGATGGTGAGCATCTTTTCATGTGCTCACTGGACATTGGTATGCCGTCTTTGAGACCTGTTGGTTCAGATCCTTTGCCCATTTTTAAATCGGGTTATTTGTCTTTCCATAATTGGATCATATAGGTCATCAGACCAGTTTTGAGGCATGGTTTTAAGGATTGTTCCTAGCTACCTAAACCTACTCTTCCACAATTCTCATGATTCTATGAGCTACCAATATAATTTAAATAAAGTCATTTTCTGTTTAAATTGGCCACAGTTAACTTGTATGGCAACTCCAAACCCTGAATGACACAGACTCTGGAATCCAAGGCAGCAGATTTCATCTAGAGAAAATCACCTACATAAGACTTTCCTGGCAAATGGAAACCTATTCAGTGGCAGTACTGTTACTGAAGCTTAGGTTTCTAAATTTATAATTCTAAACTCTTAAACTATGCAAATTCAGTCCAAGGGAACTTATGGGACTGACAAGTGGAAACTTTGGCAGGTTGAGTAGCAAGTAGGAACTGGAGCAGAGAGAAACAGAAACCTCAAGTTTCTTGCCATTTTCCTCCAACATAATAAAGTAGGCCATTGATTCTTATAAGTTATTCAGATGATAAGGTCCTGACTTTCTGATGCTGGCAGTCCTCTCTCTGCCTTGGTCCTGTATCTCCCTGATCATCTAGGTTGCTCTCCGGGGACTCCACTAGGCTTTTCTTCCAAAAGGTCAACTGTGTAAATTAAGTGGGAGTCCTAATTCTGTTGGCCAACTGAACTACACATTTGGTCATCAGGCAATTTTAGTTCCAATATCAACACTGCTAACTTTGAGGATGCTTTCTCCCCATCCCCGTGCCTTTTTTGTATTCTAGATTCTCCAAGGAGTCAGGGAAATAATATCACTCCCTCTCAGAGCTATTAGTGATCTGAGGACAAGGGTTTAGAGAAAGCTGGTTTTTTGTTTGTTTGTTTGTTTATCTTGCAGTTTGCTAGGTAATATCCTTAGCTCCCTCCTCTGCAAAGAATAGACTGGGGAGGCCATCTGCCTTTAGTGCCCTCTCACTCTTCTTCTAAGCACCCACTTTTCCCTCTTCTTTCAGGAGAGCTTTTTAGATCCCATATCCAAAGGGAATTGTTCCAAAGGGAATCCAATCTAAAACAGATGCAGACAGGTTTACTAACCCTCTCCCAAGTATTTGCATTTCTACGTCATTAATCTCTTTACTGACTTGCATTTTCCAAATTCAAGACAATTCTGTTTTCATTCTCCATGCCATGGTTTTGGCAACTAAGAACAAGGTGCTTGAAGAATGGTGTTGATCTGAGAGAAAGAAACATGAGATCCTAAAATGCAACACTTTGTGGTATAATCCAAACAATGATTCAGTTAACCACCATTTCATAAGCACCTACTGTGTGCCCAATACTGTGTTCTAGCTGCTAGAGATAACAGCAGAGAAGAAAAGCAATGCCTCTGCCCTCAGGGAGCTTCCAGTCTAGTAGTGGCAGTAAACAATCAATAAACAAACAAACAAACAAAAAAAAACCATTTCAGATAGTGATAGGTACCAAGAAGAGGAATATGAAATAATGAATGATGTGAAAGCTATGAAGAAAGCCCATTAGGCAGGGTGGTTTCGGAAAGGCTCTTTAGGAAAGTGGCATTTGCACTGCAACCTGAAAGGTGAATTTGGGGAAGAAACATTCTAGGGAGAGAAAAGGGCAAATGTGCAGAACCATATGCAAAGACACGCTTAGCAGGCAAGAGATTCAGAAAGAAGCCAGTGTGGTTGGAATATGGTGAACAAAGAAGAAGGGGATGAGATGAGCTGAGAGGTAAGCCATTCAGGTGGGCCTTGGAAGCCATGGTACAGATGCAAAGAGGTTCTTTTGCTCCAAGTCATATAGCTAGTAAGTAGTGGAGCCAGGAGGATAATCCAGGTCTTTTTAATCCCATCAAGTGTTTTTGCTTTATGCCCCAAATGGTGATTTACTGAATTCTTTTACTGATTCACTGAAGTCCTTCTTGGAGATCCTAAAACTCTAAGAAGAGTCAGACTGTTGTCTCACTCTCTTCTCTTCATTCTCTCTTGAAAAAACAAACAAACAAAAAAAAAACTAGATGCGCAAACTTCAAAGTGAGGAAGGAGATAGATGGGCCCCAGCCTAAGAAGCTAGAATCTGTTCTTTGTGGACAGATACTTCAAGATAAAGATAATGGCAGGAGCAAGGAAAAGCTGAGTCCTGCTTGGGTGAAAAATAAGGAAGCCATATAATTCTCATTCCTAGGATCAAGGAGACCTCTCAAACTACACATGTGCAGAAAGGTTCCGCAGGGGTCAGAGAAGGGAGGAGGCCCTAGCCCATAACATATCCTGCCAACCTCCTAGAGGCCCTCACACTGGAATCCATCTTGGCTAAAAGATGTGTGCACACATCTGGGAAGGCCCTGATTCAGACCAAATATGGACACAAAGCCAAACAAAGAAAATGGCCAGAGGGAACCAGAAAACTGCCCCCATGTAAATGATTTAAATCACCCCCAAGTGCACAACTCCCACCGAGCCTGCCCATGTGTCCTTTTCAGACATACTCTGCTACTAATGAACCCTTTACCTATTTCACTATTTTCCATCTCTTTGCTGAAATTCCTTCTCCGAAGAAGAGCCAGAGCCCTGCTTCTAGCCACTAGACCCTGATGGTCTAGTAACTGGGATTTGGTGCTTTCGTTGCCATGGCCCTGGTTCAATTCCCAGTCAGGGAACTAAGAACCTGCTTCAAGCCATCATAAATGCATACTGCAGCAACCCCCTCACACCCTGCCCCATACCAAAAGTGTACCATGCTAAATCCAATACAAATTCTGTCCTTTTTTTTTTAATTGTCTTTTTAGCTTCATACCGGTGGCATATGGAAGTTATCAGGCTAGGGGTCCAAGTGGAGATGCTGCTGCCAACCTATACCACAGCCCCAGCAACTCAGGATCTGAGCTGTGTCCGCAGCCTATGCCACAGCTCACGGCAATGCCGGATCCTTAACCCACTGAGCAGGCCCAGGGATCGAAAGCACTTCCTCATGGATAATAGTCAGGTTTGTCACCGCTAAGCCACAAAGGGCACTCCCACAAATTCTGTCCTTTAAATGGAGGATCTGATTTTTGGGGGGTAGGGAGGTCGGATCTGCAGTACAAGGAAGTTCTCAGACCAGGGACTGCATCCAAGCTGCCATTGTGACCTACGCCACAGCTGCAGCAATGTCAGATCCTTAACGCACTGCAATGGACCAAAGATTAAACTCACACCGTTGCAGAGTCAACACCAGATCCTTAACCTGTTACACCATAGCAGAAATTCCATTATAGATACTATAAATAAATACCTATTGAATATTTATCATAGGACACCATAGAGCATTCAGAGAAGTTATTTTGGTATTACTATGTTTGACCTTTGAAAATTCAAGTACACTGGATTGCTTAACATCTATTTTTAAACATAAGACCTACTCTCCCTATTACACATTGGAAACTTAATACAGTTAAGTTGCTGGTCAGATTAGCTACTACATAGATTGTCTGGGTATTTTATGCTCTGCTTTTAAAATTATAAATAAATTGAAATAATTAGTTTTTAAAATTAAATGCAAGCTCCTGTCATGGCTCAGGGGAAATGAATCTGACTAGTATCCATGAGGACGCAGGTATGATCCCTGGCCTCACTCAGTGCATTAAGGATCCGGCATTGCTGTGAGCTGTGGTATAGGTTGCAGAAGCAGGTTGGACCTGGCGTTGCTGTGGCTGTGGTATAGGCTAGTGGCTAGAGCTCCGATTCAGCCCCTAACCTGGGAACTTCCATATGCCACAGGTGTGGCCCTAAAAAAAAGAAAGAGAGAGAGAAGAAGGAAGGGAGGGAGGAAGGAGGAGAGGAAGGAAGGAATAAATTAGTTAATAAGGACCAGAAGTGTGTAAAATCTTGAGATGAGCACTGAATGCATGAGTGTTCCAGCGCTGGCTCTATCATTAGACTATGGTTAGACTCCTATCATACTTACTAGCCCTCTAACATTAAGACAATTACTCATGATTGCTAAGTCTCCACCTTCTCTTCCATAAAATGAGGATGAAAACAATGCCTGTATCATACAGCAACTGTGAAAATGACTCAAAATAACAAGTGACTGTGCTTGGAACAGGCTAGCTACTCCTTGAGTCGATGTTGGTTTCCTTTCCTTCTCTGGGTCTCTGTTCACTCTTCAGAAACATAAACCAGCCAGGAGATGATGATAAAGTCACATGTAGGATAAGTGTCATTAGCAGCCAGGCTTTCCTGCAATACCTGGATCATAGGACAAGGAGGCCTCCTGCTATAGGCAGATACAGAAGTTGCTGGCCAGACGACATGGGGACTGCCAGAAAATTCCCTGTGGAATGAGCAGGAGGCCTAATAGACTGGGACTTGAAGGACCAGGGTCCTGGTCAAACCCTACCTCTGCTCCCCAGGCCCAATTCATTTGACCAATGCATTCTCTTCAGCTATTGACTTATGAGATGACTTGTTGAATGTCTAATCTCTCCAGAGACTCAACTCTTAAAGATAAGGAGCTCTGTTTTGTTCACTCATTTCCAGGCCTAATTTGCTTTGTTTCATACACAGATGGCTGTCAACAAATATTTGTTGAATGCATCAGCTTCTTTTCTTATAGTAGATGCACTTCTGAAATGGGAGGCATCTCATATTTAGCTAAGCTACACCGTGGCATTGCTGCCGTGGCATCACTGCCGTGGCATCCATTTTGTTGGGCCAAGTGGCCTTCAGAGGGGGCCTTAAACTGACACCGGCTCCCTCATGCAAGAACATGCCCTGGCAACAGTCCTCAGACAAAGTTCCTGATATGACTTCTCCAACAGTCCTTGTGATCAATGGTCTCCCCTGCAGTCCAGAGCCTTCCTCTAGTGAGTCCCTTAGATAAGACCTCTGCGACCTTGATCAAATCCCATTCATTTTGGTTTGCACTGAGTGATCCGGCCTTAGTCCAAGAACCCCTAAAACACTCCATCCAGAGACCCTCATGAAGCCATGTGTCCTGGGGTCTGCCTCTCTCTCTGCCTTGACCTCCCTGTGTGGCCCCTTGAGGAATGTGCCATGCACTTCCTCCAGGATTTGCAAGTAGTCAACTTCTGTGGTTCAATTTCTCTTGCAGATTTTGTTGAACTGCTACTCACCACCCAGCACCCTATATTCCACTCAATAAATGTTATTTTAACAAAGTCATTACAGGAAGAAACTCACTTTATTTACAAATCAAGAATTTTAAATGCTGTAGTGAACTCAGCCATAAAGAAGAAACTTGTGATGAGTGCAGATTTCTGTTTAGCATGTGGATTTTTTTTCTTTCTTTCTTAGAGAGAGAAGTGTACCCCAAATAAGAAAACACAGTAATGATTCCACGAGAGGGCTTTGAACATTTGCTTTGGTAGCATCAATTAATCTTCCCACATATCTCAGACTTTTATCAGATTAGGATGTGGAATTTTGGAAATGAATACACTCCAATTGCCTTAACAGAACACTTTTCTCTGGGCAAAAAGCAAAGCCTATTCTTATCCTTCCATCGGATGATCGGGCTCAAGGGTCAGTCTACAGAGGCTTCCTGACGAGTCACAGAAAGTGGGAATGATAACCACAGACATCCTAATTGAACAATCCCTCAGTTCTTATCACTGTCCCTTGAAGCTACTGTGTTTCCAGAGTCCCTGGCTCTTGTCAATCCCTGGAAAATGAATGGTCAGCAACTAATGAAATTCTACCTCATCTAACAGGTTCAACATCCCAATGAAGTTTGCTTCTCTAGGGAGTCTGCGTGGCTTGACACTCACTTACTCATTCATTCATTCATTTATTTTTGCCATACACTTACTCACTGAACAAATATTCCGAGTCCTGGAAATAGAGAGTGATTCTCAATGAGAAAAAGAAAGCTTAGACAGAGTAATAATTAGCACAAGAGCTGGAACCAGGAACTAAAGAATATCCAATCACACATATTATGGCTGGAATATCTTTCTGCCCAGCTGCAGTATCACCTCTGCAAAACCTCTCTAAATTTCATTATAAGAATAATACATGTCTTTTCTCTATTCCTTTGTTAATATTCTTAGTGTAATGCTTATGACATTATGTTGGGTTAACTGCACCTCTCACCAGGCTGTGAGCTCCTTAAGAAGGAACCGGGCCATCCAATCACGCTGATGTCCCTGGTGCCAACACATAGAACAAGGTATTATCAGGCCAGTATGGTCCAGTATGGTAGCCACTAGCCCCACATGGCTAATGAGCACTTGAAATGTAGCCAGGTGGAGGGAATTAAGATGTACCATCAATGTAAAACATCAAATTGCAAAGATTTAGCACACAAAAAAGTAAAATATCCCATGAATAGTTTTCATACTGACTACATGTTGAAATGATAATACTTTGGATACTGAGTTGAATAAAATATAGTATTAAAATTAATCTCACCTGTTTCTTTTTACTCTTTTCACGTGGCTATGAGAAAATTCAAAATGATGTGTGTGGGTCACACTGTAAGTATTTTATTATCCACTATTTCTGTAAGATAATATTGGAGTAAACCAAAGATTACTTTTATGGTACAAATCAGATCCAGTCTCTTGCAGCTGATTCCCTTGAGGTTTTGTTGTTGTTGTTGTTGTATTTTTTTGTGTTGTTTTGATAGGAAGGAAGGGGAATTTGAGCTCCGGTTCAGAATATCTGGGAAATATAAGACACTTTTTTTTTTTTAAAACAAAATTCTATCAGTTAATATGTCCTGCCCTTTAGTAGGTTTGCTGTTTTAAAGCAAAAACATCCAGCTCTTGCTGTAGCCCCGTATATTGAGTCAAAGTCTCGCCAAGGGCATGTAATTCCCATGCAGCCAACACTTAAATAGCTCTTCAATTTCTGGCTCCAAGTGCCTCTGTTTTATCTTCTCCCTCAGTCTCTGGCATCCTAAGCAGTCACCCCTCCCATCTCAGCTCTTTCCACTGACCTCCAAAGAGGACTGGCTCAAATAACACCCCTGTCAAAACACCTAGGTAAGTACAGCAGTGGGAGACATCATATAAATAGATAAAGGGCAACAGAGTACGTGCCATACTGATAACAAAAACTATTTACAAACTCCCCTCACCTTCCAACAGGTTTGTTTCTTACAATGATTAATTAAACATAAATGTCACTAATAATTTTAACTCTATCAGCTTAAGCAGACCTTTCTTATATAGGCCCTGGCCAAGTTGTCAACAAAGGTGATTTTTAAGTTTTAGGTACCCCTGTTGCAAAACTCCTCTATGTTGAAATAGAGAATTTAAAATTGACCCACAGAAAATGATCCAAAACAAAAATTCTGAAAAATTTCTGAGTGATCTGTGGGAAAGACTAAAGAGTTGGTTTTTGGTGGACTAGTCAGAAAAATACGAAAATCATGAGGGTCTATGTACATATCTTCCTCCATATAGGAAACCATAAGCTTGAGACATGTCATATAGTATTTGGCACACAGTAGGTGTTCAATGAATATATGAATGTATAGGTGCTTACCATTTAATAGGATAATGCAATCACCATAGTTTTCTTGTGTGTTTTTTAAAACCCTACATGGTACAGTAGAAAGAAGCTAGCTTTCTATTTTACTCAGAATAAAATTTGAAATCTTTACCACCATCTACAAAGTCCTATCTGATCTGCAACCCAATCACCTCGCAGGCTCATCTCCCAGCACTCTCCCCCTTGTTTACTCTGCTCCAGCAACGGGACTTCCTTGTACTCCTCAAACAAGCCGCACACATTTCTGCCTGGGTGCTGTTGCACCAGCCTCTCCTCTTTGCCTGGATCATTCATTCCTTCAGCCTCTTCTCGTGTCAGCTCATCACAGAGGCTTCCTTTATCCACTGATCCCAAACAGCACAACACCTACCCTACTGTATTCCTCTTCATATCACTTATTGCCAACTGATATATTACCTATTTTTTTATTTGTCTCCCCAACCTGGAAAGTCACGCCCAGGAGGGCAGGGACTTGGTTCATCTTATTCACTGCCTTATCCTTTGTGCCTAGAAAGTGCCTGGCATATACTAGGAGTTCAATAAATAGTGTTGAATGAATAAATTAATGAACACGAGACTGGAGTCCAGACAAGTGGATCTAGTCCTGATTCTACAGCTTAAAGCTGTGTGACTTTGAAGAAATGTCCCCTGATACTCAGTTTCTGAATGTGCAAAAGTATTGGTTGGAAAGTGACATTTCTATGGCCTCTCCCAGCTCTCAAATCCTGGGGATTTTACAGAGATGCTTTTAACATGTAACTTTTATATGAAGTTTCAGCAATATGGAAATCTTTTTTTTTTTTTTTTTTTTGATGTTCACGAATGATAAGCCCTCTGGGCACTTGCTTCTGATTGATGACACTGCTCCAAAGGCCCCCAGTGAAGCCCTCATCAATCTTTCCAGAAAGGATAGACCCCAAGACTTTCTCCCTACTTTGAGATATTTCATACAGGCCTTTTCTTCCTTAAATCTCTTATAAAGTTAACGATGTAATTATATTTTTCTGTTTCTCCACCTAGAATGTGAATATCCTGAGGACAGTAATGGAGTCTAAGCAATTTTTCATAACCCCAGCATGGTCCATGGCAAGTAGTAAGCTTTCCGTGAATGTTTAGTGAATGAAGTACAAGGAAGGCAAAGTGGAAAAGGACCATTTCTCATGCTGAACAGGAAGCAATCAGTACTGGCAGCCAAGCTACCTGGGCATAGGGTAGCTTGGCTGCCAATACTGATTCATCTGAAGGGATGGAAAAACTACAACTTACTGAGAACCTACTAAAGGCCAAAAACTTTTTTTTTTTTTTTTTTTTGTCTTTTGTCATTTTAGGGCCTCACCGGTGGCATTCGGAGGTTCCCAGGCCAGGAGTCTAAATCAGAGCTGTAGCCACTGGCCTACACCGCAGCCACAGCAATGCTGGATCTGAGCCATGTCTGCGACCTACCCACAGCCACAGCAATGCTGGATCCTTAACCCACTGAGAGAAACCAGGGATCGAACCCATGTCCTCATGGATACTAGTCAGGTTTGTTAACCACTGAGCCACGAAGGGAACTCCTCCCCTTTTTTTTTCCAAAGTCTAATGTTCACATAGTTTATTTAACCCTTTGACAACCTTATGAATAAGGAATTATTATTAATTATCCCCTTTTACAAATCTGTAAAATTTATCCCGTTGGGTAATTTTGGAGCTCAGAGAGGAGAGGGTATTTGTCTACGATGGAATAGCAAACAGGGTTTCCATTCAGGCCTCTCCATGCCACATATCATATTCATATCACTGAATGATCTATGAGAAGGGGACTTCTCTGATCAAATATAAATATTAACATGTGTAGTGGTGAGCTTTCCTACACTAAAATGCATTTTAACAATTAAAGGTGATTTTTTTTCCCCCTTGATTCAGAAAGGCGGCTACAGGTAATTCTATATATTATTCCTGGAAGGCCAAATAAAAGATTACTCTTTGTATCTTTTAAATTTTTAAAAGTAAACTTTGGGCTTTTTTTTGATAATAGAATATACTTCCTGGAGTTTCCGTCGTGGCTCAGTGGTTGACGAATCCAACTAGGAACCATGGCCTTGCTCAGTGGGTTGAGGATCCGGCATTGCTGTGAGCTGTGGTGTAGGTTGCAGATGCAGCTCAGATCCTGCATTGCTGTGGCTCTGGTGTAGGCCAGTGGCTGCAGCTCCAATTCAACCCCTAGCCTGGGAACCTCCATATGCCGCGGGAAGCGGCCCAAGAAATGGCAAAAAAGACAAAAAAAAAAAAAAAAAAAAAAAAAAAAATATATATATATATATATATATATATATATATATACTTCCTGCTTATTATAGAAAAATCAAAAAAATGTAGATTAAACATAAAGAAAAAATGTTAGTCATTATCCTATCACTCAGAGACGGAACACTATTAACTGTTTTTAATTTTAAGGTTAGTAAAAGGTAACATAACCTTTATCTTATTTATTATGTTAACCTTTATTAACCTTTTAAGTGTTTCTCCAGTACATACTTTATAGTGAGATCATTCTAAATCATAGTATGAATATTTTTTCAAATTCAATATATGCATTTTCCATAGTGTTAGAATTCTTTATAAATAACATTTTAATAATGGCATAATAATACCACATCATTATATCACTATTACTTAAGCTATTTCCATTTATTTACCTTTTTTTTTTTTTCTTTTTTGGCCATCTTACAGCATATGTTGTTCCTGGGCCAGGGATCAGATCCGAGCCACAGCTGCAACCTAAGCCGCAGCTGTAGCAACACCGGATACTTAATCTACTGTGTGGTCCCCAAGATCAAACCTGTGACCCAGCGCTCCCAAGACACTGCTGATTCCATTGTGCCGCCTCTGGAATTCCCATTTATTTATTTTTATGTACCTCTCAATTAAAAAAAATAAGTTTGTAATTCAATGTCTGGGAATGGTTCTGCTCTCTAAGGAAAGGCAAAGACAAATTTTCCACTCAAGAAGAGGAAAACTCTCACGATTCAGATGAGGTCTTAATTTTCCTCTAATAACATTTCCATGTAGAAGCCAGTTGGAGCCATTCATATTTCCCCTACAGTAAGGAAGGTCCTCTCCTCTGAAAGAAGGGAGGCAGTGGAAGTCTAGCTGTGGCTGGGAGTAAACAGCCCCAGGCTCACACCTTTTTGTTTGTTTGTTTTAGGGCCACAACTTCGGCAGCTGCAAGTTCCCAGGCTAGGTGTCAAATTGGATCTGTAGCCACACACACAGCCATAGCAACACCAGATTCGAGCTGCATCTGCAACCTACACCACAGCTCATGGGAACACCAGTCCTTAACCCACTGAGCGATGCCAGGGATCAAACCCACATCCTCATGGATCCTAGCTGGGCCCGTTACTGCTGAGCTCTGAGGGGAACTCCGCCAGGCTCACATCTTGGTTCTTACATTTACTTGCCTCATCCCCTCAGTAGATTTTATCAGAACAGGTACCTCAGAGTGTTGGGGGGAGGGTTTAAAATGAGAAAACATGTAAACTCTTAGTAGTGAGACTGGCATGGAGTGAGTAAACCCTCTCTTAATTGTAAAACTTTGATGGAGGAGCTGAGAGGAAGAAAGTCTCCTGATTCTTACTTCTGCAAATTAGAGAACATTCCAAGCTCTCACCTGTAGTCCGAGAAGAAAAAAGAACTTCGGGCCATGTTTGTAAACTCATGCCCATCAAACAGTTTGATTTCTGACCACATCTTTTTTTGCTTTTTAGGGCCACACCTAAGGCTCATGGAGGTTCCCTGCCTAGGGATTTTATCAAAGCCACAGCTGCCAGCCAACGCCACAGCCACAGTCATGCTAGATCCAAGCCGCGTCTTTGACCTACACCACAGCTCACGGCAACACTGAATCCTTAACTGACTGAGCGAGGCCAGGGATGGAACCCTCAACCTCATGGTTCCTAGTCGGATTCGTTTCCACTGTGACACGACGGGAACTCCTCTGTCCACACTTTTAGGTACAAGAAATTCGCAGATTCCTGGTTCCCACAGGAGTGCCTTCCAACTGACACCTCTCCTGAAAGGAGCTACAGCTGCACCTCCTGTCCACTTGCCCCCACCGTGCCACAGTCCTTACACATCTCCTTTCCTTCTCTCTGCTACTGGCACTTCTCTGATCTACTCTACTCCCTTGTGGTGTCCACCCTATGGTGTGTCGTCAGAGCAGGCTGAATGACGTTTACTGAAGGTAAGTCCTATCTTTACCTGAAGATCTGGACCTTTTTAAAGAGCGATTCACCTCCAAAGTGCTACTGTGAATCACTGTCAGCTGCTCCCATTTTAAAGTAAATGGGTTTTCAGATTCTGGAGAGAGGGGCCACAAATTTTCACTGGGCAAGGATATGAGGATGCCTATTACCATTAAGAGAAAAATGCCATTGGGGTTCCCATTGTGGCGCAGCAGAAACGAATCCGATTAGGAATCTTGAGGTTTCGGGTTTGATCCCTGGCCTCGATCAGTGGGTTCAGCATCTGGTGTTGCCATGAGCTGTAGTGTAGGTTGCTGTTGCTGTGGCTGTGGTGTAGGCTGGCAGCTGTAGCTCCGATTCGACCCCTAGCCTGGGAACCTCCATATGCCTCAGGTAAGTCCCAAAAAGCAAAAAAAAAAAAAAGAAAAAGAGAAATGCCGTAAAGGCTAGGATTGACAGACTTGCCCTTCTCAGTACTTCCGAGGAACCACAGGTCCCTTACTCCTTGTTCCATCTCCCACAAGTCCCTTCTCTTCTCCATCTCCTGCCTATCATGCCCACTCCTTCTGGAGGCAACCACAGAATTACATTTCCTTTTGACCTTGCACAGAAGGTCTGTCCTTCCCGCCCCTCTCATATATTTAGCACACTGTTTTATGGTCCCCATATTGCTTCCAAACTTCTTCCATAAAGCCGTTGAGGGCAGGGACTGTGCCGGCCTCCCACTTAGTAGTTACATGGTAAATTTGTGTCCGAAATTCCAGACTTCTTATCTGACAATTCGCCCTAATCAGTGCCACTCTGTGGGGTTTTTCAGCTTCAGCTCTGCTGGCTTTGATTAAGCAGCACTTCTAACTTTGGATAAGATGGGCACATCCATCTGTCACCTACAAAGCCTTTGTACTGATATTAATAGACTTAGGAAGGGGACAGAACTGAGGGACAAAACAAAAAACAAACAAAACCCCTAAAACTAAAAAACAAACCCTCAAACCCCATACTCAAAGAGAACCAGGAAAAGCAGAAACAAATCCAAATGGAGAGATGACTCCTATTACTTTCGTTTCAGGGCCTACATTAGAGGGATGCAGAGAGATAGAAATGGAGGGAGACCCATAATTTTATATAGTACTACCTAGTTATATTCACATGCACTGAAAGGTTGATATTTAAGAGAAAAAAACCACCACCACCAACAGAATTTTAAGAATAGGAGCGCCTGAAATCCGTGCTTTCCTCCAGAGAATTATGAGCTTTGTACCAAAATTAGGTCCTCCTCTAGCAGTGCTGGGCATCCAAGAGACCTCCAGTCATCTGAAGTTTCCAGAGCAGGCATCTCCGCCTCCACCTGCACCCCACACCCTCTTCTCCTCTAACTAAGGCTTTCAAAATTGTTGCTAGGCTTTGGGCCAAAGCTAAGCGTTTCAGCCCAAATCAGCAGTTAGGGAGGACGCGAAGTAAATCCCCAGGAATAAACAAGAGCCGCAAGTCACAAGGAGCTGCCTGGGGGGGAGGGGTGGTAATGAAGGAGGAAGGGGGGATGGGGAGGGATGAACTTTGCTGCTGCAGGCGGGCCTGTCACTCCAGCTGACACAGGCACCTTCACCTTCAAGTTTTTCACCAAGTCAGCGCCCCCACAGAGAAAGTGCTTAGCTCGAGGAACGTGAACTCCAGCGCGCTCGAAAAGAGGAAAAGGAAGGGGGCGGCGTTTCCCCGCGCAGCACCTGCCCTCCCCGACGGCCGCACTCGGGGCCCGGAGCAAGGGCTCCACGCTACCTGGCGTCCGGCTCCGACTCCGACTCCGCGGCCGTCTCGCCCTCCTCGCCCTCCGACTCCTCCTCGGTGTCCAGCTCCCGGGTCGCCTCCTCGTCCCCATCGGAGCTGAGGGCGCTCTCCGCGGCGTGGTTGCTGTCGCTGCTCGCCATCGCGCCTCGCCCGGGCCGGAGCTGGAGCCGGAACCGCCCGCGCCGCGCCTGGTGTTCTCCCTCTGAGGGCGCCTCCGGCCTGGCCCGGCCCTGCCCTGTCCCGGCGGGGCGTCTCGGGTTCCCGCCCGGGGGCGGGCGAGCCCCGCTACTTTAAATAGAAGGCGTCAAAAAGTTTCGCCACCGAGGTTCTGGGGCCCGGGCTCAGCTTGTCCTCTTCCCCGCGCGTCTGCCAACTCCCCCCAGCCCTCCCCGCCCCAGTTTGGACAGATCCTGGGCAGGCCGTTTGCGCGGCGGGAGAACATCCCTCCGAGGGGCGCAGGCTCCCGCTGCACCCGGGAATTGGAAGGGGGAAAGGCACCGGGCCGCTCCAGCCTCTCTTTGCCCTCAAGTGGGTTTGGAGCCCAGCTGAGCTTCTCCATGGGCCCTCATCACAACCAAGTAACTACCCTTACAGCGAGAGCAGAGTACTTAAGACTAGTTCAGGCAGTGGTAATTATCCCCTTAAACTTTGCTGTGGTCGGTTTAACTGCAGTGCTAGTTTTAGAAATGAGAAAAACTCTCAGAAAGGCTTGAGTTCCTAGCTGGCTCAGGGTCTCCTTGCTAGTAAAGCGACCCAGTGGGAAACAAAGTCTGCCCATTTCAGAAACCCAGTTTTGAACCATGGATCAGTATTGGTTCCCTTCATATCTGCAAATCACTACGTTGTGTATTCTCCTCAGTGACCCCTGGATTATTCAGCCAGGAACTGTTATCTTCATAAATCTTAAATTTGTGAATAAGGAATAATTTCCCCCACGTTGGCCAAAATCTGTTGTGTCTGGAACTCAACCCCAAAAATCCAGATCTTTAGTTGGATCCTGTTATGCTAATGCTTAAGAGCCCTCAGTGGCTTCCAACTGTGCAAAGACTGAAAAGCTCAAGCTCTTCAGGAAGAGAAGTGCTAAAAACACCCCACAACTTACAACCCTTATCTTACCTTGTGGTCTCATCTTTGGAAGTCAGGACTTCCTAACATTCATCAAATCACACCATGGTACCTTTATGGACACAATTCCTTCTGTCTAAAACATTCATCCTAGCTTCAACATTCCTCCTACCTTCATCTTCCCGGTTATTCATCATTCAAGATCACACCTTTCTCTGAAAACCCCAACTTAAGCTCAGTACATCTGTTCCAGGTTCCCTCATTATCCCATACACAAATTAGGTTTATGTCTCTTTCCCCCAGGAGACTTTGGAAGTTTGTTACTCATCTTCGTCCCACAATCCCCATTTCTCACAAGCACAGAAGCTTAGCAAAGTACTTAGCACATAGTATGTGTTTAAGGACTGTTCCCTGCACTAAAGAGAACAAGACAAAACCAGCTGATTACCTACTACAGGTAGAGATATCTTCATGATACTTTTTTTTTTTTTTCCGTAAGATGATTTTATGGCTAGAAGAGCTAACACTGATTTGTTGTTTTTGCTTTTCAGAGACGCAGGTGTGGCATATGGAAGCTCCCAGGCTAGGTGATCAAATCAGAGCTACAGCTGCCAGCCTACACCACAGCCACAGCAAGGCTGGATCCAAGTCATGTTTGTGACCTATACCACAGCTCACCACGATGGATCCTTTACCCACTGAGTGAAGCCAGGGACCAAACCAGCATCCTCATGGATACTCATCAGGTTCATTTCCGCTGAGCCACAACGGGAACTCCCTAACACTGATTTTTAATTACAGCAAATTCTATTCATAGAGTTGTTAAATGGTGATCATGTAAATTAGGTAGTATCCACCAGTTACACTAGCTTGTATGTACACATTAGGTCTATGGACATAGAACTGCAGATAGCTGAGGCAGTGCACAGAAACATCAGCTAAGGGGCATGAGAGGGAAGATAGCAAAGTCCAGCCTCCCAAAGTTCACTGAACCAAGTTTAATTAACAGCAGCAATATGCATTCTCTTACATGAGCTGGGTTTTTCCATGAGTAATCCAAAATATATGCTCACTAGGACAAAAAGAAATCAATTGCAGCTGTGGCATTAAACACTAATCAAAATTACAGGAAGCCACTGTATATACTCTCTACTTAAAATTTTATAGGAACACTAACTAGTCAACAAGATTTATCTGTAAAGACTGTAGCTCAAACCAATCCAAAATTTAGAGACTGCACATTTTAATTTTCTAATGCTACTTTAAGTAACAACAGATGCAAATAAATAAAAATGGCCAGATCAATACAATAAAAAATAAAAGAATTATTCACCAATGACATAATTCACATTGAAAAGAATTTCAGTCTCAAAAATTATCTCATACTTTAGCCCACTTATCTGACATATTTGGCTGTTAAAAAGTTTATAATCTTAGGCTTCAGTCTACTGATATACAATTGAGTGTAAATGCATTAATTTCTTATCTATTTGTTTTAGTTATACAGCTGAAAAGCAGCAGCAGTAAGATGGGGGGGTGCAACAATGAAAGCTGAGAAAACAGTGGCAGTGAAGGAGTCCATGGTAGATTCTGGGGCTTTATTAGGAAATGTCATAACACTGTAGAGGCAGAATGCCCGAGACACTTACCCATCCCTGAGAGCTGCACAGAATTACTATGGAGTACTACAGCTACTATTTATTGTTTATAATTATTACCTGGTCAGCACTGGAATATTAATTATTCTCAACACATTCTGATAAAGGAGAGTTTAGTTGCACAGTGTTAAATATATTTTAGGAAAATTTCCACCAAAAAATTAGTATATAAAACTTAATTGCTTCAACATACTGAAAATAGTCACCTGTATGGCAGGTTTCATTCCTAATAATGCCAGAGAAATAGGGTACTGATGTAGCTAGTTGGCTTAACCAAGGATGAACTTGATTCTAAGATTCTCTATGTAATCTAGATAATCTCGCACAGTAATTGAGATGATAACTGCAGCTTCAATCTCATCTTAGAAGTAAAGACTTGCACAGAAAAAAAAGGAAAAAAATCAGTCATTTCCATATATAAACTTTATTCCATTTGGTCATACAAAAATTTAAACTTAAAGAAAAAAATGAAAATATGCACCTTTTACGAGTCAAAGCAAAAGTCTTAGCATCTGAATTGGTCTGCAAAAAACCCAAATACATTAGAGGTACAAACTGTGCTACAGCAGGTCTAAAAGAAGTTGTACACAGTCCTTCTGAAAAAGTTAAAAACTGTTTTTAAGATTATTTATATTTAAATTTACAGGCACTGACCAATTTACAAATATTTACATAAACCAAAAACACTGCAGCTTTTTTAGCAGCCCCTATTTCTTCACGTGGAAAAGAAATACTAAAAATGGTATCTTTACAAACATTAAGCTTTTATTTATATTTTGTTATGTCCTAAAACATTTCATACTGGCTTACTGCCTAAAAAATTCCAGTTGAGATTACAAATCCTATAATTGTACACAGAAAAAAACTCTGCTACTATCAATGGGATATAATCTCAACTTTGATCTTTCAGTTTGCGATGCTTCATGTCAAAGGGAAAACAAAAGCAGGAAAACGGGAAGTAAAGCCAAAGTGCATATTGCACACTAGGCTAACATGAAGCACAAAGGACTTGATCTTTTCAAAATGTCTACAATGAATTCATTCTTTCAAACAATTCCCTAACTGCTGTCCAATACAGAGTTAGTGCTCATATTACTACAGTGCAAATGTTCTGTTGTTTCAACACAAAATTTAAAGCAATCTCAACTACACCAAAAGCATGTGAGGTACTAATGAAATGCTAATTAATATAGACTCAACCAAAGCCTCACGTCTATCCTGAGGAGTCGAGTGAAGACCTAAGGCAACTGTCCAGTATTTCATGCCTCTGCTGTGATTCCACTGAAATAAAAGATTTCATTTTGTTTCAAGTACCCGAATAACTGACTTGAGTCTTCACTTTACTAGAACAGACTCAGGCAACAAACCATCTACTTTTCTCCAAAAAAAGTCCACACATCTCTTCAGTATTAGCATGTGGTACAATTATTTAAAGTTATATCAAAAACCTTTTATTTGTTCAGGTAATTCCCCCCAAAAATATTTTATCTGATTTCCTGAAAATTCATGCCATAATGTTACTAATCATCAATGTAAACATTTTTAAAAATACATCTTTAAATCAAAGTGTTTCATTAGGAAATGTCATAATAAAATATGCACTCTTTTTATAAGTATGTCCTCTTAAAAATAAAACATGAAAACAAGAATAATTAAAGAGAAACCATGATGACGGTAAACAAGATGCATTATGATGTTACTACTGTTCTTTATTAAGAAATAGAGGCCAGTTATCTTTTCAGGATAGCAGCTCTTAAAGGTAGTATACTGTTCAAATCCCGTTTGTTTTTCAATCGGTGCCATGACTGGAAGAGAAAAAAAATCATTTTAAAACGTAAAATATATGTGGAACAAAAGACTGAGAGTTATTAGAACGTTAATTGTGGTTTTTCTAGGCAATAACATTTTGGGTGACATGTTTTTCTTTGTGTCTTTATCTCCCAAGTTAACAAAGTCCAAGTATTGTTTCTGCCACAAGAAAGAAAATGTTATTTTAAAATGTTATACCCAGAGGTCCCATCCTGGCTCAGCAGTTAATGAATCTGACTAGCATCCATGAGGATGTGGGTTCCATCCCTGGCCTCGCCCAGTGGGTTATGGATCCAGTGTTGCCCTGAGCTGTGGCGCAGGTCGCAGATGTGGCTTGGATTCATGTTGCTGTAGCTGTGGTGCAGGCCAGCAGCTACAGCTCCAATTGGACCACTAGCCTGGGAACTGACATATGCCACATGTGCAGCCCTAAAAGACAAAAATAAATAAATTAATTAAAATTTTATACCTGTGTAGTTCCAATTATTAATAAGAAATGAATACATAGGTGGGACAAAAAGATACAACTGACAATATTAACATTTATTCACAAATTTAGATCATTTCATCTAAAACAGCAATGTAATTCATGTAGAACCTTTGGGTTTGAGAGGGTAATGAAAGATTACTTCAATTATCTGACTTTTTTTGCATCTAGAAAGCTCTTTCAATTAAAAATTGTATTTATGAAGGAGAGAGTAATCTATAATAAAGCACCATATCTAATACATCTAGAAAAGAATGAACAGAATTTTTAAGAAGAAAGAAACTGAAATTATTGTTCATAAGCTAAAAATCTGGCCTACTACCTGGTGGCTGTAGATCTTGGTAGTTTGTTCTCACTTCAGCTGTTCCACTGACTAAAAGTATTGGTTTTTATAGTTTAACAATCATAATGAAAGCTCTCCCATTAATAAAAACAGCAATGTAGCAATGCTATCTTTGAGCTCTCAATTTCATCTGAAGACAAAAATATTCCCTCTTGGTACTTATTTTGCCCTGCAGAATACTGCATTTTAAATTTTCTATTCTGGTTGACAAACTGAGAGGACCTAATTTCTTAAAGGACAGCTTGTAATATGATTCACTTGCATTTTTAATCATCATCAAAATACAGTCTACTTGTATGTCTCAATAAAAAATATGCTTCTGAAATCATTTTTTACAAGTTCCCTGAACTTCTATGAACCATTCTCTCCTCTATGTCTCACGGTACATATTCCTATTAATATGTTTCTACATATTGTACTGTTGAATTACTTGATAGGAACCAAGCCTAGCAAAATGACTGATGAATAAATTCATTCTGTAGACTAGAAAGCTAAGGAATAAACTACAATTTACATATGCATAGACTGAAATGTGTATGTATAAAATATGTGTGCACACAAACATGCGTACATTTTTAACTTTTCAGAATATAAACAAAGATAAAATGGAGCTCTATTTCCTTGTTGCACTGGGTTATGCAGAAAAAAATTATAGAACAGATGTGGCTTTCTTCCAAGGCTACATGTTCCATGACATTTTAAGGAGGGAAAGGAGTCTGTTAGGTTATATTCACTCATTTTGAGCGTTTAATAAGCTGACTGTGAAAATGCTCATTTCCACAAAAGTGAAAGCCACTGAGTAAAAGCAGAGTCGATCGCACTGCAGGAGAAGTACTTCCAAATTCAAGCAATAAATTCCCTATTGTGCTACATTAATTGCTTCACAACACAGAAGCCAGAGCTTTTCTTTCCTATTACATTTTTTCTCATTTTCAAAGCTAGCTAGTGCAGTAAGGTTTCTAGAGTTAATGTGATGCATTGTTTACCTTTAAAAATTGATCCTTGATCACATCAAACTTCTGCTTTTCATGCACAGCTCTGGCTGTATTTGTTCCATCAAAAGGTTCTGCAATGTTAAATTCATATATAAATAAGAAAATATTACAATGAGAACTTCAGTTTTTTTATGTGGTCGAATTACATGAAATTGCCAATATTTGACAGTTTTTGACCTACAAAATAGCAACTGCAAAAGTTTAATATAACATCTTATTAGATTTAGGCAAATAGACAATAGTTTTATAACAGTTACGAACTGCCTAATAAGGCAAAGACACTTCAATTAAGTCATCAACATAGGTTTGTTAAGTCTAAATCATAAAAATGGGTAAGATTTCTGAAGAATTACAGAGTCAAAAACTACCCTGAGAAGAAGAAAAGTTAAAAAAAATAAAAGAGTCATCAAAAAGAATAAAGCACTATACCAAAAGAGGTGGACAATGTCAAATATCACAGAAAGGTAATTTTAAATTTAATTCTAATTGAAAAGAGCACTGATTTGTCTAGTATGAAAAATGTCAATACCTCTGAAAGTTAAGGTTTAATACAGGTAAAGATGGAAGACGGTGCAGAGAATTATTGTATAACTAAATGGCTTCAAAAAGATGCATAAGAACAGTGACTTGTATTAGGAATTTGGCAGTAGGAGAGAGAGAACCAAGATAGCAAGTAGAGCAGACAGAGAACAAAGGAAGAGATTATATGTGTGTGTCTTCAACAATACCTACCTTCCATGATTTAACCCCCTCCCCCCGACTCACTCTTCACCCACAAAATGAGTAGAGTTCATATACAGAGACAAAGAAGCTGATTCTATAACAGAACAAGAAAACTGAAGATAATAATGAGAAAAGGAGGATAACTAAAGACATTAGTTGGAAGGCGAAATCATACCGGCAATAAGTTAAAATTACTAGAGTTTAAGAATTCTGGCACTAAAAAAGAGAAAGAAAATACTTAGAAGGGCCAGTAGGATCAAGTTAAGAGTATTTTTCAAGGATGAGAAGACCTACATATGTTGTTAACCTGAAAGAGAGGGACTAGAGAGAGAACAAAGCTTCTAGAATGAGGGGAAAGATGTGGAAAAGTATAAAAGAAAAGGAAATCTGAAGGGGAGGTTAACTTTAGATCTGTCATATAATCTAGGTAGGGCCATAATTTAAATTTTTTCTTTTTTTTTTTTTTCACCTTTCTGAGCAAGAAAGAGTTTGCTGTCACAGTACTTTTTTTAAAGAATAGAATAACGCCATATGTCAAACTATCAGATCACATATTGCATAGCACTTTACAACAGTATTTAATATTCAGAAGAGGAGTTCCTGCTGTGGCACAATGGGATGGGCCGCATCTCTGCAGTGCCAGGACAGAGGTTGGATCCTGAGCCTGGCACAGCTGATTAAAGGATCCGGTGTTGCCTCAGCTGCAGGCATAGGTCACAACTATGGCTCAGGTCTGATCCCTGGATCAGGAACTCCATATACTGTGGGTGGCCAAAAACAAGAAGAAGAAAAAAAAAAAAAAAAAAAAAAGACAAGTAACTAAAATAATATACACCCATTGTGTAATTAAGCAAACCAAAGACCAAAGCAGAAGACAGAATTTCACATTTACAAACTCTTAAGATGCTGCATTATAATTCAAGATTAAAATATTCTAAATTTGATGTTTCCCTACAAATGTCAAATCTCAACTCCTTATACTTTTTTTACCTCAAGATTTACAAAGTCATCAACTTGGCATCTGTGAAAACAATTTCTGCCTCTTGAAGTCAGTTTCCACCAGTTCAAAGAGATACTCAACTAAATGTGGAGTTCCCGTTATGGCTGAGTTGGTTAAGAACCCGACATAGTGTCCGTGAGGATGCAGGTTCAATCCCTGGCCTCGCTCGGTGGGTAAAGGATCCAGCACTGCCACAAGCTGCAGCGAAGGTCACATACGCGGCTCAGATCCAGTACTGCTGTGGCTGTGGTGTCGGCCTGCAGCTGCAGTTCCAATTTGACCCGTAGCCTGGGAACCTGCATTATGCCACAGGAATGGACTTATAAAAGGAAAAGAAAAAAAAAGAAATATTCAACTACATGTAAATTAATATCGTCAGAGCATCTGATTTTTAAAGTAAAATCAATTTATATTCATAAAGTCTAACTTGCATTAATTATCAATACTTTAAGTATAAAAGAACTAATTTTATTTCAAAGAATCATCACATGAATATTTTCTTCCACTTACAAGTCATGAAACTACATTTCAACCAACTACAAGCATGAAAGGCGCCTAAAGGCTGCTCAAGTCTTACCAACTGGAAAGACTCAACACTTAAATTCATATTTATTACTTCCTACAACTAAAGAATTTTTAATTACTTTTTAAAAATTAAAATTTTATCATTACAAGATTTATAAACCACTTTAGAACATAAATGCACGGCTTTTAATTGAAATATAAGCTGAAATTACACAAGTAATCCTCTCAGTACCATGATGATAGTTGGATAGTAAACAGAGAGTAGGTTGTAGGAAAGCTACCTTCTACACAGATGAATTTATTTCTCCATTCAATACCATCAGGCCTGGGAATGGCTTTGGCTTCACGAACTGAAATCATTTGACTGTTCCAGCTATAAAAAGAAGAACACTGATCATGTTAACTATTTTCTTAACTTCTCTTTAATTATTTTTATTATATCAGTAGTTAGGCCTACTCTGGTTTTCTTTTTTTTTTTTTGTCTTTTTGCTATTTCTTGGGCCGCTCCTGCGGCATATGGAGTTTCCCAGGCTAGGGGTCTAATCGGAGCTGTAGCCTCCAGCATACGCCAGAGCCACAGCAACGCGGGATCCGAGCCGCGTCTGCAACCTACACCACAGCTCACGGCAACGCCGGATCGTTAACCCACTGAGCAAGGGCAGGGATCGAACCCGCAACCTCATGGTCCCTAGTCGGATTCGTTAACCACTGCGCCACGACGGGAACTCCTACTCTGGTTTTCTGATAGAACTAAAATTTGCTTCAACTCTCTGCACCTCAATCCCCATTTCCCCTTCTCTACTTCTTCTGTCTCCATAGCACTTACACTCTAACCATTTGCTTCTTTATCATGTTATTTACTGTATGTCTCCCCAAGCAGAATGAAAGCTCCGATATGCTAAGTTATTTATGCATATTTTTTAGTGTGTATCTACATGCTTAGTACAAACTAGGTATTCAATATATATATTTTGAATAAATGAAGGAAGCAAAAAAATACATTCCTTGTTAACACCCCACTAAGAATTTTTTACTTGTTAAGAGAAAGGTAATCATTTTAAGTTCTTTTCTGGTATCATTAGATAAAATTTTTATTCAGGTGTACCTCTACTGATTGTTTTATGGCAGAAAATGTTTGAATTTTCCAATAGAAGTAGATGCTGTTTCAAAAAAAACAAAAGCATACTGTTATTGCTGTATATCAGATGTAGCTGTTTTTTTGTTGTTGTTGTTTTTGTTTTGTCTTTTCTAGGGCCACACATGGGGCATATGGAGGTTCCCAGGCTAGGGGTCCAATCGGAGCTGTAGCCACCACAGCCACAGCAACGCGGGATCCGAGCCACATCTGCGACCTACACCACAGCTCACAGCAATGCTGGATCCTTAACCCACTGAGCGAGGCCAGGGATCGAAACTGCAACCTCATGGTTCCTAGTCAGATTCGTTAACCACTGCACAACAACGGGAACTCCCACATGTAGCTGTTAATAGTGAGGTTTTATTCACTAAACAACTTTATCAGCATGCCTGAAGGTAACTGTCCAGTCTTCAGTGTGTCCTAACCTTACACTGTCTTTTTAAATTTACAATAATTTTTACAAGTTTAAATTATAATAATTTTACGCAAGTACAATTTTCCTTTTTTTTCAAGGAACATTTTAAAACATATGACAATTCAGCTTGTATTCAAGAAAAAAAATGAGTTTAGGGAATAGCTGATATCTTTTTTCTCAACCATATTTAGTTTTTGCCATCATTTTAGTAATAAGAAGAAAACACCAGTTTGGGACCTTCCAATTTGATCACTCATCCTACTCTTACTCTATATCAGATAAAGAATCCATTAAGATAGAAATATGGATCCAGGATGGCATTTGTTTCTGGGAAAATGACTAATTTCTGTGTTAAACATGCAAGAAAATACTGCATGTTGTGAAGTTTGATAACCGAAAAGGATCCTCCAACTATAATTTTCTATTTTTTTTTTAACCAAGAGTACAGCTTAGAAATAGTTTACAAAGACAGCCTTAAGTTCTTTAAAAATATATATAAGAATTTAAGCGTTTTAAAAATAAGTGGGTTGTCAAAAAGAAATACTTAGTACTGGTTACAGTAAGATGTTTTAGATCCTTCATGTACAGCAGCTTCATTAGTATGGACTCCAAACAGAAAAGAAGTACACTGCTCTACTGGTCCAAGTAGGTTTCCAAAATTTTCTTAAAAATAACAATGTAAAGGGGAGAGTTATATAACCACATGCCTGAACTAAAACAGGATTACAGTAGAATTACATTTTGTGCTACTTCATGTTATACCACTTAAGACAAATTTCAAAAATAAAATGAACTTTTTCCTGAGACTACTTGTTTCTAATATGAACTTAAAAGATAGCTGAATCTGCAATAGAAGTAAAATGGAAACATTAAGTCAAAGGGGGTGGATTGGGAGTTCCCGTTGTGGCTCAGTGGTAATGAGCCCAACTAGTACCCATGAGGGTGTGGGTTTGATCCCTGGCATTGCTCAGTGCGTTAAGGATCCGGTGCTGCCATGAGCTGTTATGTAGATCGAAGACTGAGCTTGGATGCCGAGTAGCTGTGGCTGTGGTGTAGGCTGGCAGCTGCAGCTCCAGCTCCAATTAGACCCCTAGCCTGGGAACCTCCATTTGCCACACATGTGGCCCAAAAACTGGAAGAAAAAGGGGGGGGATGGACTGCTTTTTCTTCTCTCAGACAAGTTTAAAATATTGAAATACTATATCCTGACGTTAAATTAAAACTTTTACTTCATTAAGTCAAAGGAATTTTCCTCACTTTCATGTCTATTATATCAAATCCTGAATTTATATATTACATGTCAGTACTTGGTTCTAAGTTGGATCACAGAAACATATGTCACATATCTATATTCACTTTTTCATCCCTACCAGATATCATTCATCTTTAACCTGTAACAGCCTAAACAACAGTTATTTAAATGACTATATCATTTGAGGTTCTTCACAAAGGAAAAAAAATGAATGTTTGAATCATTATTTAGACTGATTCAATCGGCTGCATTTTTCAAAGAACTTTTAAATATGTTTAAATTATTAAGTATTTCAAACCATAAGACATGATACATACACTAGTTTTACTCTTACAGGTGAATGTAAATGTAGAATTCAAATGATAATTTACAAAGTTTCCCTATACATTTCCTTCTTTAAGAGGCTCTAAACTAAACTTACAGCCTTTTATCATAACAGATTTCGCTACAATAATTTGCTTCCCATGTGAAAATGTTATTGTCATTCAAAAAGTGTAAAGTAAGATACAGTGTATAAAAGAGGAATGTTCCAGAAAAGAAGATATATGAGCTTAATTTAATCTAAAATAGATTTGATAAAGTGTAATAATCCTTTGAATATAAAAGTGAGAAGTTTTCATGTAGCATAGCACATGTTAGGGATCCAGCATTGCCATAGCTGTGGCACAGGTTGCAACTGTGGCACAGGTTCCATCCCATGCCCAGGAATTTCCACATGCCATGGCTGTGGCCCCCCAAAAAAAAAAAAAAGAGACTACTGACTCTGTATTACTAAAGATGCTTGCTTTTTTATTTCAGTATAACAAACTGTAGGCATCTACTAATTCTCTTCTAGCCTTTCTTTTTGAGATAAAATTTTGGGTTTTTTGTTTTTTCTTTTTCTTTTTTCAGCCACCCCTCATAGGCATATGGAAGTTCCCGGGCCTGGGATCACATCCGAGTTGCACCTGCACCCTTCACCACAGTGGCAGCAATGCCAGATCCTTAACCCACTACACCAGGCCAGGGATCCAACTGGTGCCTACACAGAGACAAGCCACATCATTAACCCACTGCGACCACAGCAGGACCTCCCAGTAACAAAGTATTTTGAGATGGCTGATTAAACTGGAAATGTAGTCTTCAACATTATAACTTTATACATTTGTTTGAACAAATGTCTATTTTTGTCCTATTACTGAGGTCTGGGAAGCAAACAAACAAAAAAAGAACACGCTTTGTTAGGGATGTCAAACCTTGTAAGGAGAGAGAAAACTTTAATCCTGGTGTTTTGCTTTGTTTTGTTTCGACTGGCTCCTCTTCTGCCCGACCATTTAAATTTTGGTATCTTTCAGGACTTGGTTTCTTTCAACCTTATCCAAGTGCTAAAGCATTCATCCCAGGCTTCAATACTCTGATGTTTCTTTACCAAATCTTTTGTTCCAGCTCTGAGCTTTCCACTAAGCCCAGGCCAAAATTTACAACGGACTACTCGAAACAGCCACCTAGATGTCCTACAGATGACCCTGTGCCTACATTTTCAAGACTGAATTTAATGTATTTTGTCCATGGTCAATTATTAAAAGCACTCCCTTGCCTATCCCTCAACTCTCTTATCTGCTCTTGTCAGCACTGAACTTAGTTGACTGAAACAACTATAATTAAATCTTTGCTTACTTCTTTCCCAAGCAGCTAAACAGGGCTGGAGAAGTATACGCAAACATGCTGACCTTTCAATTCATGATCACTTTAAATTCACTTTAAATTGGTGATGGCTCAGCTCAAAAGGATCCTAAACACTACTAGACATCAATCATACTATATTTCCACCATTTCACTCCCTTATTCTTCAACATGAAAATTCATACCCTCTCCTCACTTTTCAAATTTCCTCCCTCACAATCATTCCCAGCTGATGTGCACCCTTCATTTCATTTTAAAAAACTATATCAAAAGATAATTTCTACTAGCTCCCATCACATTTGGCTGTATCTATATATTCTTTTTTTCATTATTAATGAATTGTCAGTCTTCTACTCCATTTGTGCTCTAGATTTCAGTCCCCCCTACTCAAACAAGGAGAGTTGAACAATTTACTATGATTCTTCTGGTATCACTAATTTTGCCATCAAGATGGGTTAGTTCTTCTTTTCTAAAAACAAAAAACTAACCTCACTTAATCTGCCAATTTCTACCTGATTTTTTCTTCTCCCTTTATAAGTATGCAAATTCCTCTAGAGAATTAACTACACTATCTATATCTAAATCTTTTCTCCTTAGCTCACACCAATAATGGTTTTTATCCACATTATTCCACAGAGTGCTCCTGTCGAGGGTCCAATGGCCTCCACATGGACCAGTGCTCCAATGGTCAGCTTTTAGTTCTCACCTTGTACTTGATCTATCAAAAAATGTGACAGATAAATCATTCCCTCCTCCTCAAAATTCAAAACACCCCCTCCCCTTGGATTAAGACACTACAGTCTATTGGCTTTCCTTCTTTCTCAATGATTCTTCTTTTTAGACTATTATATATTAGCTCCTTTCTCATACCTAATCTCATTTTTTATTTCATCCTTGTATGATGACATTTTTCAAAGAAAAAAATGAAAAGCATAAAACTCAAAAAGTTAGTATTTTGCTACATTAGCTGTGTGTGTGCATATATGAATACGTTTTGAACTGAACCCTTTCTTAAGCTGTTAAGAGCATGAAAGTTCATTTCTTTATCCTTTGGCATATATCTAAGAATAAGGCCATTTTCCTTATGACACCAACCACATCTATAAATTTATGTAACTCAAATGCCTCTTATAATTTCTCCACCCCAGTAAGACTGTAACCATTGTATTTTTGTTTTATCTCTTTAATCTGGAAACATTCCCTCCATTCTCTTTAAAAATGACATTGACTTTTTGAGAGACTAGGCCCACTGTTTCACAGAATACCTAATTCTGAATTCTTTCTCTCTTCAGTGCATCACTTAAAATAGTCCTGTATCGTCTGTATTTCCCCTACACCTCAACACTGGGGTATCTAAGGGTTTACTCCTGGGCCATTTCTCTTTTCTATCTATATTCCTTGGTTTTCCCCCAAAACTTCCTAGTTTTAAAATGCTGTCACAACTTCCTGTGACCTCTCTCCTGAACTCTCTCCTCAGTAACTCTACTTGAATATCTTCTGAGTATTCCAATCTTAAAACATTCAAAATGAGTAATGCTCCTCCCTTGTCTCCAAAAGGCACCTAATGACAATTCCATCATTTCAGTTACTCAGGCCAAAAACTTAGAAGTCATTCTTTTTTCTTTTTTTTTTTTCCCCTTTTTTAGGGCTGCACCTTCAGCAATATGGAAGCTCCCAGACTAGGGGTCGAATCAGAGGTACAGGTGCCGGCCTACACCACAGCAATACCACATACAAGCTGCATCGGTGACCTCACAGCAACACTGGATTGTTGCTGGATCCTTAACCCTCTGAACAGGCCAGTGATCCAACCCACATTCTCATGGATACTAGTCTTTCCACTGAGCCGCAAGGGGATCTCCCTAGAAGTCATTCTTGACTCTTCTCTTATGTCACAGCTAATCTGTTGCAAAGAAAAACATAAATGGAATCTGATCACTCCTCCTCCACTGCCATTGCAACCATCTCTATCCAAGCCACATGATTTCCCTTAGATTATTACAGTATCTTTCTAAGTAGGGCCCTTGCTTCTGCCTTTGGCTCCCTCTTCAGTCTATTCTTATCGAGCAACCAGAGTGAGCACGTTATAAACTAAATAAGATCACATAATTTTTCTAATGAAATGCCTCCCGTGGTTTTCCATTTTACCCAGAGGAAAAGCCAAAGGCATCAAAATGAACTCCTAGACCCTGTATGATACAGACTTCCTTAACTCTGACATCACTCACTCCTACTCTCTGCCAGTCACACTGGCCTCTTGGCTGTTCCTTAAACATGTTAGGCAAACCTCTACCTCAAGTCTTTGCAGTTGCTTTTACTTCTGTTTGGAAAGCTTTTTTCCCATATAGACATGTAACCGACACCTTCCTCTCCATCAGGTCTTTATTTATTTCAAAGGTCAACTTTTTAGTGAGACTTTCACTCACCATGCTAGGTATTAAACTACAATAAAGGTACTAAAACTGCAACAACTACATATACCAGAATCTTCTATTTTGGTTTTTTAATGTTTCTTCACTTACCACCATTTAACATAATATAAATTTTGTTTATTGTCTCTCTCGCCATACTACAATGTAAGCTCCATGAAGACAGTTTTGTTAACTGCTATATTCCCAGTGCATAGAATATAGCTTGATATTAAAAAAACAGTAAGAGGCGTTCCCGTTGTGGCGCAATGGAAACAAATCCGACTAGTATCCATGAGGACTCGGGTTTGATTCCTGACCTTGCTCAGTGGGTCTGGAATGCGGCGCTGCCATGAGCTGTGGGGTAGGTTGCATACGCAGCTCAGATCCCACGTTGCTGTGGCTGTGGTTTGGGCTGGCAGCTGTAGCTCTGATTTGATTCCTGGCCTGGGAACTTCCTTACGCCTTTTGGGTGCAGCCCTAAAAAGCAAAAAAAGAAAATAGCTTGGTATAGAGTAGGCCCTTAATGATTTATTAATTAAATAAAATGAGGAAAAGTAAGTGCAATAAAGGAGGTAGAAAAATTGGACCTTTGTATTTCCTTTTTAAAAAAATATATCTACTTAGAGTACGTATGTATTTTTAATTCAATAGATACACTAACAGTAATAACATGTGATTAGGCATCCAAAAAATAAAGAGGATTATAAAATAGATACCTTTTAAGGCTCCTAGAATCTCTAGCATCTATGAGTTTGTAAGGTATTTAGAACTTAAATTTTTCTTTTTTGCTAAAATACAAAATGATTAAATCCTGACTGTGTTTTTTTCTCTAGGTTCCCTAAGCTACCAGATCTTTTTTCCTTTTTCATCAGTTCCCTGTTCCTAGATACAGTCCTAGAAACCTGGCTTCATTTTAAGAATTTTCTAGCAGCAAGGGTCAAACAGAAATGTGTGAGTGAAGTAGTTAAGAAAATCTTAGTAATTTTTTAAGTAATTTTCAAATCACATAAAATTTCTGCAACATTCATACCATACACTTAAGCATCCTTTAATAGACATTTAACTCCTTGTCTTCAAGTAAAGGGAATTTTTAGATTGAATATCTCAAAGTTCAGAAGAAATCCTTACAAACACTCCTACAGTAGTTGTTAGAATTCTTTTGCAAACCACCTAGTTCCGCACCATGACTACATTCTTGGCTACGCTCCCTACAGTTAAATTTCTGAAAATACCTGGTATGAAACAACAACGTACCATACGATAAAAGAGTAGGTAAAGATGTCACCTAAATCACGTATCATAATAACAAATCCAACCACAAGTTTAAAATCTCTTTCCATGCATCAGCAACCTATCCATTATCATTTGGCACAAAAACCAGTTTCTGTTCATATCAAACATACAAACATGCACAGCTACCACTGTGTTTCAGTGCACAACGAAGCTGGTTTTTTTTTTTTTTTTTTAATAGTCACAATTTTATTTATTTATTTATTTATTTATTTATTTATTTTTGCTATTTCTTGGGCCGCTCCCACGGCATGTGGAGATTCCCAGGCTAGGGGTCCAATCGGAGCTGTAGCCACTGGCCTATACCAGAGCCACAGCAACGCAGGATCCGAGCCGTGTCTGCATCCTACACCACAGCTCACGGCAACGCCGGATCCTTAACCCACTGAGCAAGGGCAGGGATCGAACCTGCAACCGCATGGTTCCTAGTCGGATTCGTTAGCCACTGCGCCACGACGGGAACTCCGAAGCTGGTTATTTTTAAGGTTTTTCTCTAGATGCTCTACTCCTAAGCTACATATGACAGAAAAACACTTTCTTCCCTGAATACTTTCCCTCTCTTCCCCCAATGTCTGATTTACAAGACCCAATAGATGGTGCCAATACAGTGTAAAAATTAAGAATGTGATTTTGGAGTCACCCAAATTTGAATCCCTGTTCTCTGGCTAACTGTATCATCATGGACAAGTTTCAAATACATAAATATCCTAAATTTGACAAGGGGTTACTGTGAGGAATTAATGAGATCATACATGGGGGATTACTCAGCATACTACAGGACATTAGGTAAACATTCACTAAACATCAGTGATATTATTATTGCAACGTCTTAAAAATCTTAACTCTAGAATAACCTTTAGTCTCTTACGTCCCATGTCTCATATAGTCTTAAATCCTTCCTGATCTTTATATAAATGAAGGTTTCTTCTGTTTTATTTTTGCTGCCTAGATTTATATTTGGACCTGGTCATTTTTAACGTGGATTATTATAACTTCTTTCAACTGAACTACTTTCCTTCAGCACTTTTCTAACTCCTTTTCTTAACCTAATTCAGTAATTTTTAAGTTACCTTAAGGATCTCTGACTCATATCCATATGCATACTTTCTGATTCAAAATTATCTATAACAGGTATTTTTCAAGTACCCATTGTCTGGCGCTGAACTAGGTATTGGAGACACAACTGTAAACAAAAGAGGCACAGTCTGATAGAAACTTTACTTAGAAAAACTTAAAGAATACTTCTTTCAAGTCCTATGTTTCAAATCATCTCATATGAGTCAGGTTTCTTTAGAACTACTGTATAATAGTAGATAAACCAATGCCAACATTGCGGTAAAGAACCAGAGTGAATTTTGTACTCAAAACCATCTTAAGTATTCCCCTTGCTACCTGTGTGATCTTTAGGCCAGTTTCCTCACCTCTCTATGCCTCACTGGTAAAATGAGTATGAAATAATAGCAACTCATTTGGCTATTACATAAGCTGAATGAGACGACATGTACATTTGCTTAGAACAGTTTTTCCCACAAGTAACTATTACTGTTCCCCTCTCCAAAGTGGTACTCTATGGTCATTGTACCCTCCTCCACTAACTCTGCTCAACTCCTAAGTCCTCTCGTTCCCTACTTCAAGCTTTTCCAAATTGATCAGAAGAGCTGAAAATAACCCCCTAATCCCACTCTATATGGACTAAGAACTCCTATGAGACCTTTCAGTTATGGTCAGCATGATTATATACTTTACTGTTTATGTTTACATATCACCCTCACCAAAAAAGAGAAAAAAAAAAGAGTATTCTTTGCTTTCTATATAATGCAAATACATCTTAAGTAGATCTTTTTCCACGTTTGTTTTAGCTGTTTTTTACTACAAATTTTAAGTTCCTAGAAAACAGATGTTCCAAACTATACAGAAACTATATAGGACCAACACAAACATTTATTCAGACAGCTAAATATAAAATGGGATCACTACTAAAATCAACTAAAACTGGACTTATTGAACTATAATTGTTTTACTAGCTAGAAATAAGATACCTATTTAGTTTCTAATAATTAATCATGAGATATTAAATTTCATAAACTACACACTTCTGGAGTAGTTTATAACACTGAAATTGACAAATACAGTTTCTGGCCAATATGTAGCATTCACTTACTTATAAACAAATAAACACAATTTGAAGTTTCACTTACTCAAATTCTGTAGCATAATATTTAAGAAAGCCCAATAAGAGGTCCCCAAGATTTGATTCGTTCTTTGAGAGGTAAGGAGGAACATTATATGGAGCTTGATGTACGAGGTGCAGCTGTAGGGCAGGACTAAAAGATTCCTATCAAACAGAAAAAGGAAAAAATGTGAGGTCACTTAAACACACACCAAAAAACTTCATAAATCCCAACATAAGGCTGTCCAAAGAAGAAAGCATTCCTTTATGTTGGCAATTTGGAAATTTGAAGATTTTCTTCCAGTAAAGATTTCACCCATGTGTGGAACAGGCCAGAAAGTACCTGAAAAACTAAAATATTCTAATCCTTGACTGAGGTGTATCATTCAGTTAACCAAATGAATTCCTATGGTAGCAAAAATTTTCTAATTCGTATATAAAACCTTACTGTACATAACAAGATTCTATTCCAACATTTCTTTATAAATGTATCTCCTTAATTATTTCCATAAAGAGTACTTACACCTTCTGAAGTGTATCAAGGACAAGGTAAGAGCTTTTTCAACTACCACCTAAAATTCTTCTCAAAGGTCATGAATGTTAATATATAAATAGTACTTACACTGATTTTAAGATTTTTTAATATTTTGTTTTATTTCAGTTTTGCACTCTGTATCTTAGAGGGAAAAGAAATAATGTTCACATGAATTGAACTTGAAAAGAAAGAAAGCAGAGAAAAGAAAAAAGACAGGACACATACCCACAAACAATATTTACCAATTCACTTTTTAGCGCAATATAATTCATTTCATTTGCTTGCAGTACAGGCCCAAACAAAACACTTGTTAGAAAGAATACTAATGAGTACTTATTCTTTTTGCCTATGGTATGCCATTCATTTTTTTTTAATCATATCTTTCCTTTATTAGCAAGCAAGCTGTGGCTCTAAAATAAATGAACTACAGAAAGTTTCCAGTAATACATATTCATATGTCAGAAAATACTCTTTCTCAGGTAATTTTTACATTTCCCCAAGTTTTTTTTTATAATCTCCCTTGCTATCAGAGTAGAAAAGAGATCTTAAAAAAACAAAAAAACCAATTGATTAAGAAGACAGCAGAATGACACCTACACTTAAGGTTCTCAACTACCCAACAGATCAACCTTGCATTTATCAGTACCAATTCAATTAGTAATATCTAAATAACTCCAACATTAAAAAACAGAGGCTCCCCAAATAACTAAGTAGTAATATGGAGAAACAGGGTAGTGCATCTATTTAATAGTAGTCCTCAAAAATCATACTCATCAGTAAAAACAAGGAACAAGTAAAAAAATATCTTTTCCCCTGCCCTACTACCTATAATTCTACCAATAATTTGTAACTACCTAGGAGTGATTACCATTCTGTCAGAAGAAAAATTCTATTCCAACCACAATTCACAAAGTTGGCATTCCTAAACTTGGGACTTCCTCTTACACTTCTACCAGATTTAGCGTTACATTATACAATTCAAGTAGAAATCTTATTTGTCTCTAAAACTAGGGGGAGTAGGAGAGAAGCATCAATTTGTAATAAAGAGTACAGGTAGAAGGAAGAGCAAGTGTACTGCCTCTACCCCCCTTTCTCTCTTACTTGTTAAGTGTAAAATTGGACTTAGGACAACATTATTTAAAATTGTAAAACTTAATATTTTCTGGCAGATTAAACAAAAAGGTGTAAGTTCAGGAGTTCCCACTGTGGCTCAGCAGTAACAATCCCTACTCACATCCATGAGGATGCGGGTTTAATCCCTGGCCTAGCTCGGTGGGTTAAAGGATCCAGGATTGCCACAGGCTGTGGCACAGGTCACAGACTGCACTCAGATCTGGTGTTGCTGTGGCTGTGGTGGAGACTGGTGGCTATGGCTCCAATTTGACCCCTAGGCCTGGGAACCTCCATATGCTGCAGGTGCAGCCCTAAAAAGACCAAAAAAAAAAAAAAAAAAAAAGGTATAATATATGTTCAAATAACAGGGAAAAGAAAAGTGCGTCACTGTTTAATAGTTTCTGCTCTGAAAGAGTCTCACTAATTTTGATTTCTAGCACCTAGCACAATAAGTATTCAATTTACAAAATAATGCTGAAACAGAGCAGCCCTTTTCTTGCCTGAAGTTTAAAATTCTTGAACCCTCTATAAAATTTTTATTTTGTTCAATGATTTAAAGAAAGAGATCAAGAACTGTGAGATTAAAACTGTAGAATTGCAAGACCTACTATATTGAAATGTGGAATGACCATGGACCAACAGTTTTGGTCAGTGTTCTCTTAGCTCCACTGTTCTTTTTCAGGGACACAGATAAAAAGGACCATGTCATACCTATTGAGGGAGAACTGAAGGTGAATCCAAACAAACAAAAAAATAGGATCCAACCAAAAGAAGCTACAAGTAGATAGGAATTCTATTTAATCTTAAGTAATCCCCATTTCTGGTAATCATTCATATTACAGAAAGACTCTCTGCTTTAAAAAATTTTTCATCGAAGAATTCTTTAAAAAGAGCTCCCCAATCACATTTATGTACTGAAGAGTAATATGTTACTTCAGATAGGATGAGGGTGGGCAGAGCTTATGCCAACATGTTGGTACACAAAGGGCAATTCAAAAGCAAAAGAAATAAAAGCAGCCTTTAAAATTACAATCTAAATTCATGGAAAAACAATTTAAGTGACATAACGTTATATCTGTTTTTTAAGGCATTTCTCCCCCTTGGATTACTGCTATTTACTGGTTTAATTTTTTTTAATGTAGGGAAGATAACATTATTTTTTAAGGTTTTATCTTATCTTGGCCTTCTGATATCCAAATATGTATTGACTTAATTCCTGAAAACATTTTCCAGATGATATTTAAATGCTGAAGACACTTAGCTTCCATTGCTCTTGAAGCAATGCCAAGTTAAGAAAAATTTAAACAGGTAATCTCTTGAAGAACATCTGAAAAGTCTCACTGCTTTTGCCAATACAGTTGCCTAGCAAAAACACCTTTCTCTAGATTCCATCATCTTTTGAGGCTGTGTCATAATATCTTACTTTAAAGTCTGAAAACTGGACAATTAAATTAAGCACTTTCTGGGCTAAATTAGATTGGCCAAATTTTTACTTGGTAACTGCTCTTTAAAACAAGGTATAGCTTAAACGAAAGATGACTGTTTTCCATCCCTAGGCAAAGAAAGTTAAATTGCACAATTTTCTAACAATACAAATTATTTTATAGCCCAGACAGAAATACTGAGGAAGATCTCAAAGAAAAGAATAACTGATATGGAGCGTTTAAATGGAGTTCTACCTGAATAGAAAAAGAACTAAAGGATACATTCAAGTTCTACCAAAATTTTTAATTTCTATGCAGATCACTATTAACCTAGTGAAGGTACATTAAAGATTGATCACTGAATTAACTTTAAACTATATCTGTTATGAGTGAAAGCCTAAGTTTTGAAATCAACTTAAGTATTTAACACAAAGTAGAAGTGCTATAATTAAATGGTTAAGAGCACAAGCTCTGGAGTCACACCTAGGTTTGAAGCCTTGTTCTTCTATTGGCTATATGAACTTAAGCAAGTTACCAGCTTTCCAAAGGTTAAGCTCCTTCATCCATAATATAAGGAAAATAATAGTATTCATAGGGTTGTTATAAGAATTAAACAGGGTAATGTATGGAAAGCATAGTAGCAACAGTACTATTTACCTATTAATTATTCAGTATACACCAGGCATCATTATTATTTTAACTATACATTTATATACCATAATGCAGTATGGTTACATCTTGCAACTTTCAATGTATTATTTTGAAATTAACTTCCTTACAATTTTTAAAATGGAAGTAGTGTCAATGTTAAAACTATTTTCTGATCTTTCAAATAAAAATCTTCACCAAAATTCATCTTTTATTTTCAAAGGTATTCATTTATAGCCTCCATCAGTACATGCATTTTAAGACTGAAAAATGTTGCTATGTGAATATATAGCAACTTTTCAAAATTTCATGTACTCTAGCTTACCAAAATTCTTTATTTCATAACTACAAAAAGGAGGGTAATTTTCTTACATCCCTATTCAGTTAACATAAACAGCTTCTGAGACTACGTAGATACCACTAGGAAAGAAAACAAATACAAGTTTTGATAAATCTAGCTAGCATAAACCTAGGTAAACCCCATAATATACTGCTTACATTAAAATTAAAATGTCTTCACATGCTTAATCTGAGTTTATATATTTAAATTTCCTCAACTTCATTTCTTCAACTCACAAGTAAATACTCTGTCCTCTATCATTTGTTTCCTTTTTAGTCAATAATTAAGTAGTAATAATGATAACTATGATACAGTTTTCTAAGATAAAGATGTTTTTCTTTAACAATGCAATATCATAACTGAATTGAAACACTATACTAATTTTTTTAATAAATATTTTATAAATTTTGAGAAAACATGAAAATGACAAAAAAGAATGTAATATACGGAACATGTTTTATTCCATTCCAAAATTATCTTATTCTTTTATTCCATTTTAACTATATTAGAGAAGCTCATATTTAAAACTGTGTTCCTTCATAAACTAACAGAAAAGTTTCTATTACCATAAAGTTTTAAATTATTCTCAAACTTATTTACACAAGCTGAAATTCTGGCATATTCACCTTTCTAAAATAAAGGTATATAAATATATCTGTATAGAAACAATCAGATATACACAAATAAAATGAAGTAAGCAACACAAATTAGATGAAATGACATCCTAGTGACTACTACTATCATTGTGCCTTTCCTCACACAGCATAGTATAACGGAAAAAATACCAGTCTGTGCATCCATAATTTGTGACTAAACAAGCTGGATCAGTCATGTAATCTTTCTAAGAGTCATCTGTGAAACAAGAATGCTTTACAACTTTATTTTCTTAGGATTAAATACACTATATATAAAATGTATATTGCTGATACAAAACAGATACTAAATAAATGATAGTTACTACTAGTAATAAGAAACAAGCTGATTTGCTTTTTCCATTAGATGGACCACTGAAAAAAGCATTCTAATAATCAGCTTACAGGTTTCACATAAAACAGAAAATCCTGCTAAGAGGGATTAGTAAATCCTTATCCATATAAGTATCAATCTTATAGTAAAGATGTGGTTTAAATATTTATGATAATGTAACCACACATGAAAGCAAATTAAGACATTCTTAAATCTTGCAGGGCTTACTATTGGTACTTTTTAAAGCCTTGGGGCTGAGCTAGTATTCAAGATATTTCCTGGTTACAGGTGTAGAAATAAGATTATTAGCAAAACAGGGAGGACAGTATACAGTCAGAGGCAGTTTACGTGAATAAAAACCAGGACTCAGGACCCTATCATGGGAGAAAGCTAGGTGATTGGGAAAATGAAATACAGGGGGGTGGGGAGATGCACTGAGGGTTTGGGATGGAAATGCTATAAAATTTGGTTGTGATGACTGTTGTACAACTATAAATGTAGTAAAATTCACTGAGTAATAATTTTTAAAAAAAGAAAAAAGAAAAATGAAATACACAAGTAAAAATGAGGTTCTTCAAACTAGAATATACTAATAAGAATCTGGGTATCTTATAAAAGCAATTCCTCTTTCTCCCAGCATAGTGCTATTAAACTAGAATTTCATCAGTATTTTGTATTAGAAAAAAGAGTTCCATGTAGTGTAGGGTTTAAAGTAAGATTTCTGTGGAAGCATCTTTTCAATACACAACAATAAAATCTTTAAAGGACAAGTTTAACTATTAGATTCTTTGTATGCTGAAAATATATGTAGCTCTTTCTACACTGAAACCTCGGTCTTAAAGAAAAAGTTGGGACAGTAAAATGAAATGGTAACCACCCAGTCATTATCTCTGACCTTTCAGTATGAGCTAAAGAATTAATACTTTATAGAGGGAGGAAAACATTCAAGAATAAGGCCAAAAATTTCATGTTATTTTTATTTCTATACTTTCTGACACTTTTTTTTTCATATTTAAGAAAGCATAAATACTGACTCCAAGCTATACTATAAACTCATTATATTTTTTCATAGCAAAAATTCATTTTTAAAAGGAGGAAGATAGCCAGATTCCAAAAGATCTCTTCTAGTAGATGACACACCACAAACAGGAAGGCCCCACCAAGCAAGGCTCTATTTACAGTGAATCCTTTATTATCTAGCACCTCATAGTTATAAAAAAAAAAAAAAACTGTTCAAAAACATGAACATCGGTTCTCAATCAAAAATTAAATTACACTTAATTTAGGTTTCATGTCAAGTATATTTACTATATTTTGTGTGATACATATAAAATAAATAAGTTCTCCGAAAACTGATCACTCAAGCTGGATGTTGTTTTCCTTTGTAATATGACCATTTAGTAAGTTTAGAAAACATCTCTTATTATAACTTCATTAACAAGTAAAAAAGTATGTGGCTTTAGAAAGTTGATCAAACATTCTAAACAATTAGCTTAAATATTATTTCAAAGAAAAAAAAAAAAAACAGGAAAAAGAACGACTAGAAGAGTTCCTATTGTGGTGCAACGGGATCAGTGGCATCTTGGGAACACTGGGACACAGTCTGGATCCCTAGCCTGGCATGGTGGGTTAAGGATCTGGCACTGCCACAGCTGTGGCTTAGATCACGACTGCGACTTGGATCTGATCCCTGGCCCGGGAACTCCATATGCCGCAAGGTGGCCAAAAAAGAATGATTATAAAGGAAAACAGAAATCAGGGGACTAAAAAACAAAGAAACAGCAAATTTTGGAAAAAAGAACACAAAAACTAGAAAAGAAAAATATTCATATAAATAATGAATATGTACATTACCTAGGTTTCTGAATACATATTAAACTTTGTCTAGTAAGCACTCTTCATTTCTTGACTATTTCCAATTAACTTCACCAGGATCCTTTAACCTTTAATATGAGTATATCTTTTTTTTTTGTCTTTTTGTCTTTTCTACCGCTGTTCCCACGGCACATGGAGGTTCTCAGGCTAGGGGTCCAATCGGAGCTGTAGACGCCAGCCTATGCCAGAGCCACAGCAAAGCGGGATCTGAGCCGTGTCTGCGACTTACGCCACAGCTCATGGCAATGCCGGATCCTTAACCCACTGAGAAAGGCCAGGGATCAAACCCACCACCTCATGTTCCCAGTCGGATTGGTTAACCACTGCTCCACGATGGGAACTCCCTTCACCAGGATTCTTAACAGTGTGCACACAAGGACAGTACACTGCTACCTCTTACTTGGTAAGATAAAATGAAAGATAAAAAGATTATCCAATTGTTCAACTTCTTCATTTTTTTCCCCCGATTTCAAAGTATATATGTGTTAGGCTATAAAACTTCTGAATTACTAACTAAAGAAATGTTTTCAATCTATACTCAAAAGTAGCATGAAAAAAATTGGTCTGGGTCCAAATGGGCCTTCACCAACTATATTAAATTTCCATTAGTAATAATCATGAGCCTCATGCAAAAAAGTCCCACCATTAACATAAATGATCAGATTGTCTTGGTAATAACCAAATAAAATATGAGTCTTTTGAACAAGTATATGAAAACACTTTTAACATTCCTGTGGCCAGTGTCTCAGCCTATGTAGAAAATATTATACACTTAGAAGATAACTATTATTACTTTTATATTCACATCAATACTGTACATAATAGTTCCACAAATACTTGTCACAATATGTATTATAATAATTTATAAGAAACACTTACTGGGTACATTTTTTGGATGGATGGAAGGATAGGTTCAGGTAGGGCTATAAAAAGAAAAACATTAAAGCTTCCATGATTCATGTAATTCATTTTACAAAGCAATAATTTGTCAGCTATACTGCAGGTATGAGACTATAGGAATTTTTCTGAAATTCAACAGTCTTTGTATATTTTTGCAATGAATTCTGTTCCTAAAAATTTTAATTCAAAACATATCTAAGTTGACAATTTTAAGGTCTGTTACTAAGATACGCATACTTCTATGTAAATCAATGTTTCTTACATGATCTTAGAATAATAGGGCATCAGTAAATGGACACACATTATTTAGTCCAACATCAGACACACAAAATAAGCAAGACAAGGATTGTGGTACAGACACTGAAAAGACATTAAGATGGACATAGTTATCAAAAAAAAATTTTTTTAAATACGGTCCAAAGGCACTATTATTATAAGATATATTCATGGTAGACATTCTATGAATATTTACTCATATTATTGTTTCTAAGCAATTGACACTTCTGTCTTTATTACTCTTTTTTTTTTTTTTTTTTTGGTCTTTTTGTCTTTTTAGGGCTGCACCCACTGCATATGGAGGTTCCCAGACTAGGGGTCAAATCAGAGCTACAGCTGCCCACCTACACTACAGCCACAGCAATGCCAGATCCGAGCTGCGTCTGTGACCTACACCACAGCTCACAGCAACGCCAGATCCTTAACCCACTGAGTGAGGCCAGGGATCAAACCCATAACCTCATGGTTCCTAGTAGGATTCACTTCTGCTGCGCTAATCCTATTATTAACTTTTAATCTTAGATTGCCATAAAAATCTCTTCCCAGTAGGTTTTCCCCTCATGCTTTCATTAGTCACCTTTTTCAAGCAAATGTAGTTTGTAACTAACTACTGAAATTTATGCTAGGAAATGCTTAAGTTAATCTTTGCAGCCTTTCTACAAGAGAGGACCTGCTTCCTTTCTCAGTTCATGACAAAAAGATATTAAAACATTTAAAGTTAAATGAAACTTAAAGGTCATCCATCCAACCATTAATGTTACAGATGAGAATACTGACGCCAGAGAGGTAGAATAACTTGGCCAAACAAGATCACAAAAAACTAGTTCACTGTGGCAAAGCTGGGACTGCTCAATACATCTTGCTGACTCTTAAACGATATGAAAATCAACTACTTAGTTCAATCTAATTTCTTCTATGGAGGAGTAGCTTAAATTTGCCAAAATACAGATTTACACATTAGGTCTGGGTAGCTGTCTTTTAACATCTAGAAATGGTTGATAAGAGTGCCATTAACCACAAACTACCTTAGTAAATAGGACCACTTCATCAAAAATAAAATTTTTAACAAAATCCAAACCAAATTTTAACATGATTTCATTACACTGGCAAAATACTAATATCTGAATTTTTAACTTGCTGCAAAACCACCATGAGGCATCCATGAGTAAAGTATGATTTCCTAAACAGGCAATCAAATTTCCTAATATAACTCAGAGAATGGAAAGATAGGGCACATACTATTAATGTTCTTATATATGTTACATGCTTTACACAAATCTAACATTAAAATCACAACTAAAACTAAAAAAAATTGATAAACACTAGGTGGTAGAACATGAGTGCTTGTCATGTTATTCTTTATATATTTATACGTACTATACAGGAAATATTTTTCTTTTTATGGCCACACCCGAGAAATTTCCAGACTAGGTGTTGATTCAGAGCTACAGCTGTCGACCTACGCCACAGCCAAGGCAACACCAGATCTGAACTACACCTGTGACCTACATCACAGTCTGTGGCAACGCCGGATATTTAACCCACTGAGTGAGGCTAAGGATGAAACTCGCACCCTCAAGGACACTATGTCAGGTTCTTAACCTGCTGAGTGAGCCACAAAAGGAATTCAGAGAAATATTTCTAATCTCCTTAATTTTTAATAAAAGTGAACTGCAATCCAAAAGAGTTCACTAAAAAACCAACAAAAGTAATATATGTTTCAGATTTAAGTGTAAAATTGGACAGAAATGATTAGTGATATATAGAGTAGTATCTAAAAGAGCCAACATCATGTTTAAAATCCTTTTGGGAGTTCCCATTGTGGCTCAGGAGGTTAAGGACCCAATGTTGTCTCTGTGAGGATGCGGGTTCAATCCCTGGCCTCGCTCAGTGGGTTAAGGGTCTGGCTTGCTGCAAGCTGCAGTGTAGGTCACATATGCAGCTCAGATCTGGTGTCGCCACGGCAGCAACTCCAATTCAACCCCCAACCCCAGCCTAGGACTTTCCATATGCCACAGGCGTGGCCATAAAAAGGGGGAAAAAAATCCTTTTGGAGGGACAAATCAATCATCAAAGTAGTACATATACAAAGTAGGTCAGCAAAAAAAAAAAAAAAAAAAAAAAGTGTTATTGTTGTTCAGGAAGATTATCTAAACTTTCTGATGATTACTGATTCACAAAATTTTGGCCCATTCAAACTATTTGAGTATCTCTCACTACTTCAAAAAAATTTACCTGATTCCACTGCTCGAATGAAAATATACTCTCTTAGGAATTCCCTCTGTGGCACAATGGGTTAAGAATCCGACTGCAGCAGCTCAGGTCACCGTGAAGGTGCAGGTTCAATTCCTGGCCCAGCACAGTGGGTTAAAGGATCCAGTGTTGCCACAGCTGTGGCATAAGGTTGCAGTTATGGCTGTGATTTAATCACTGGTCCAGGAACTTCCACAAGCCATGGGTACAACCATAAAAAAAAATATATATATATATTTATACTCTTATTAAATATATATTATAAAACATCTACAAGTATAGTAACATATAAAGAAAACAAATTCTACTGTCCATAAAGAATAACCTCTGATAAATTACTGGCACATACCTTTTCAATATTTGTATACATATGAATATATACAAAAACTCAAATATAGCTACTATTTTTTTTTGTCTTTTTTTCTTTTTAGGGCCATACCTATAGCATATGGAGATTCCCAGGCAAGGGGCCCAATCAGAGCTGTAGCCACCGGCCTACGCCATAGTCACAGCCACACCAGATCCAAGCCATGTCTGTGGCCTACACCACAGCTCATGGCAACACTGGATCCTTAACCCACTGAGCGAAGCCAGGGATCAAACCCACATCCTCATGGATGCTGGTTGGATTCATTAACCAATAAGCCATGATGGAAACTCCCAGCTACTATTTTTTAAATAAAATTGGCATCATGTTGTATATGACTTAGTATATTATGAATATTTTCTTATATCAATAAGTGTCTAAAACATGAGTTTTAATGTGTGCATCAATTTCATATTAGGATATAGCATAATTAGTTTGACCATTCTCCCATTCTTAAAAACTTAAGATTACTTTTTTTTTTTGTCTTTTTGCCATTTCTAGGGCTGCTCCCGCAGCATATGGAGGTTCCCAGGTAGGGGTTCAATCGGAGCTGTAGCCGCCAGCCACAGCCACAGCCACAGTAAGGCAGGATCAGAGCCGCGTCTGCAACCTACACCACAGCTCACAGCAACGCCGGATCCTTACCCCACTGAGTGGGGTCAGGGATCGAACCCACAACCTCATGGTTCCTAGTCAGATTCATTAACCACTGAGCCACGATGGGAACTCCTATTTCTAATCTTTTTTATTTCAACAAACACCATGAGAAACATACTTATTTAAGTTCATTTATGTATCCTTGATTATCTACCTTAGGGTTAATTCCTAGAAATGGAATCACTGAGTCATGGGTATGAACATAAATATTATAACATTGCTTTCTCAACTGTGGAAATACTAACCCAGAATAGATCACCCCCTAGACAATCTGGTAAAGAGTCTTACATCATCAAGTCTTCCACCCAATCTCCATGCCAGCTCATAGGAAATAATAGCTTCTTTAAACTAATAAGAAAATCATTTAATTTCTGTCTCATGTGAAAAATAAAAAACAAGATGAATGGTATTTATTTTTACACGTCTCTGAACATTCATCTGCCACAAGATAATGTTTTCTGCCACAAGATAATGGGTCCACAATACAGTGGTGAAAATTCTCTGAATACAAAAGTGAATATAGGGGAGTTCTTGCTATGGCTCAGCAGTAACGAGCCCAATTTAGTATCCATGAGAATGTGGGTTCGATCCCTGGACCCACTCAGTGGGTTAAGGATCCGGCGTTGCTCTGAGCTATGGTGTTGGTCACAAGACGCAGCTTGGATCCTGTGTTGCTGTGAGTGTGGCATAGGCAGGCAACTGTAGCTCCAATTCAACCCCTAGCCTTGGAACTTCCATATGTTAAGGGTGCAGCCCTAAAAATTAAAAAAAAAAAAAAAAAAGGGAATATAGGAAACTATCAAAAAATAAAAACAGCGAAACTTCTTTATAATGTTTCCCAGGAGTATCATTACTAAAACATCGGTTCAAAGCAACAAAATACGAAATGTGGTTTCATGTGCCTTAGAAGAAACTTTTTAGAAAAACTGTATTTGAATATAAGGTCAACAGGGAAGACACTATAACGAAGTTAACTGCATTTCTGTTTTAAAAATTGGGAAAAACCCCGTAATACTTACTCTGTAAATAGTGCAAAACCATCAATACAAGACTATAGCTGCTTAAAGTACCACGACTGGCATCATTTATCTCATGGTGACTCGCCCACTTCTTAATCACCAGTACTAACGGACGAACTCGATTTTCAACTGAAAGTAAAATTAAAACTTAAAAGTGGCAAGAAGATAATACAGTTCCTTTGAAACTTTACATTATTTTCCAACTTCATGCCAAGAGAAAGGGCAATGCTTCCTGTTATTAAACATTGTGTTCACCATAAATAAACAAATAAACGAGTCTTAACTTTGAACAAATAAACGAGTCAACTTCTAAAAGGTACCTTAATTACTACCTTTTAAAAATGATCAATTATTAAAATTCATTTTATTAACCTATAACTGGTAGTATGTGATTTTAGTGTAGCATATAAGAAAATGAGACACATTGTACGTAAAACACAATTAAAGACATGTCAGTAGTTACCACACATCTTTTTTTTTTATACATACGTCTTTAAAAAGGAATAAAGAATGAAGGATAAACAGAGATAGTAATAATTATATGGAAATAAACATAAAACTTACGGTATGCATAAGTTCTGAGAAGGAATGTGTTTCTTATTCCAACAATATTGTTTACATTCAAGTCAAACTCCACACAACTATTAACAGAAAAGAAAAAAAACTTAAGCTCAAAACTACATAGAAGCTAAATTCATATTCATCCATTCATCCAATGATGCAAAACAGCATAGGCTTAGTGACCTTAAAATGGGGCACTAAGGAAATAAGAATATATACTTTTAGTATGATTTGGTGTCTATCTATTAAAGACATAAAACAGGATTACTGTTGAAAGATCCATAATGTACCAATAAGCCTCCAATTACTCTTAACAAAAAAAGTTTTAATTTCACAATCCTAACCATACAAACAAAAGTACATGACTAAACACATTTCTGGGCAAGTTATGCCCTACAAGTTATATATTCTCAACCAATTTTGAACTACAGAATCATCTGATTTAAAACAACAGGAATGAAAAGCCAAATAAAGTAAAGGTGAAAAAATAAAAGCTCTATTTATAATTTTATTCATAACAACACCCTTTGATGTAAATATACATCAAATTTCACCACTTAAGGTATGTTCTCAAGAGCACATTACACTTCCAAAAGGCAAAAGAGCATTTAAAAGTCTAAAATATAAAGATGTATCTATTCATCCTTTCAACTGGATAGTCACAAACACTCAAAATGTCAACTAGAATAAACTCAGTACAGTTAAGCATGAATATTTGCTCAGACTGTTCTAAAACCAGGCCATTTCTAAAAACTGATGAAAATAAGCTACTGCATGACAGTATACATTTCTTAATTATCGATCTCAGAAGAACACCTAAAAATTATCTAAAGCAACTAAAAAAAGAGAACAATTACTCACCTCACTTTATCCCTGAACTTCACAATTGGCACTTTCGCGCGAATCAGCTGAGGTCTTTCAATGTAACCAGCTGAAGCATGAAAGATAATATGGGTATCTGTAAATGTTTCTCAAATTCACAGTGTTCCAGTGCACATTCTTTTAAAAGTAATATTTTACTTAGCTAAAACAATTTAAGAAAATACAGTCTTTGAGAGAGAAAGTCAAGTCAAAAGGACATTATCAAATTCATCTAAGACTGGAACTTCCAATACCATGTAGAGGGCTTTATATATTAATACATTATTTTCAAAAATGTAAAACATCTAATAACATCTATAAAGAAGTTCATCAGAGCATTTCAAGAGTGAGAAATATCTGGGCCAAGAGCAGAGGGATAGCTAAATTCTGCGACAGCATATGACAAGATGTTATGGTAGCCATAGAAATCATATTACAAAGAATCTTAAATGTGGAAATGCTGGCAACATGATACATGGGGCAGTGATAAATTCAAATAAGTAAGACCACTAAGAGGAAAAACACATGTATGGATAGCTTTTTATGCTACCAATCTTAAATTTTTTTTTTCCTGGGTTGAAATATATGTTCATTGTAGAAAAGTGAGAAAATACAGAAATGTATAAAAAAGAAATTCTGCAAACTCTTCCCTAACAAGCAATTTCATAATGTTTTCACTAAAAAAACACAAAAAACCCACACATTATGAAATTAACAATTTTCTGGAGCTTCCGTGGTAGCTCTGCAGTAACGAACCTGAGTAGTATCGGGTTTCATGCCTGGCCTTGTTCAGTGGGTTAAGGATCTGGCATTGCCGTGAGCTGTGGTGTAGGTCGCAGATGCAGCTCGGATCCTGGCGTGGCTGTGGCTGTGGCTGTGGCTGTGGCCAGCAGCTACAGCTCTGATTTGACCCCTAGCCTGGGAACTTCCACATGCCGCAGTCATGGCCCTAAAAAGACAAAAAAAAAAAAAAAAAAAACAGAATTTTCTGCCACAATGCTCTTAACACCAAAATCATAATACATCAAGCTTCAAATAGAATTATGTGTAGGAATTCAGTAGGGTTTAATGAAAAATAAGATTTAGAGTTACGAGTTTTGAGTTCCAAGTTCAAGTCCAGACTTCAACAAACTGCATTCCTCAGGCAAGTTACTAAACCCACTGACCACCAGTTCCCTTAATTATTAAAAACACCAACCCCCCTCCTCCAAAAAAAACTACTTTCATTTACATTACATGACCTCTAAGGTCGCTTTTCCTTTTAATATTTTATGATTCTAATAATAGTTATTAAAAATTCACTTATAGTATGAATTACTCTTTTATTTAAAAGATGTGGAAACTCAAGTCCACTGAAATAAATCTTTTGATTTCTTTCCTACAACTAATACAAGTTGTTCATGACTACTTGTTATATGCCTTTGCATTTTTCAGCTCAAAGCCTGAAACATAAGGAATACTTGTTAAACATAAGCGAACAAACTGTGTTTCTTTCCAACGTACATGATTAGTGTGACTTCAACTGCCCACAATATTCTGTGGAAGTTTACATAAATTATTTGAGGATTCCTATGTGGTACAGCAGGTTAAGGATCCAGCGCTGTCACTCCAGTGGCTTGGGCTGCTGCTGCTGCTGCATGGATTCAATCCCTGGCCCAAGAACTTCCACATGCCACGGGCACAGTCTAAATAAATAAATAAATAGAGGTGGCTTAACATTTGGGTTAAAATCTGCTTAGTCAGCTTATTCAAAGAATAAAATCTTACAACAAAATGGCCTAAGTCAATAATTTTGCTTTCTGTGAGAAATATATTTGGGCTTAACTAGAGGCCAAGTGTTGAGTGAAAATGTTTTTAAAACAAGCAAAGGGGTATGTCATTGCAAAACAGAAGAAATTCTCTCTTCCTCAAATGAATACCTGTAAGACTTTATCTGTATAATTCTTTTGGCTCTTCACAGATAGTCTGCATTACAGCTATTTACATTATGCTTTAGCTTCCCTAACTGTCTGCAACCATTTGAGAAAAAAAACTAAAGGTTACGTATCTTTTAATTCGACACTACCCTCAGTCGGAGCTTGCAAGTAAACTCAACAAAGACTTACTGAATAAATGGTTACTCTTCTTTTTAATCAAAAGTTAAAAAGAGGAGATCCCTTGGTGGCACAGTGGGTTAAGGATCCGAGGTTGTCACTGCTGTGGCTCAGGTTGCAGCTGTGGCTTGGGTTCCTCAGTCCCTAGCCCTGGAACTTCTACATGCTGCAGATGTGGTCAAAAAAAAAAAAGTTAAAAGGAATTCATTTGAGAGAAAGGATCCACATTATAACTAACCTAACCTAATCAGAAAATAAAGTGAGAGACATTTTAAATAGTTATGTTAAATGACATATGTACGTGAGGTATGTGAGACTTACAAAGTCTAGTACAGAAGTGTTTATGGACTAAGGTGAGTATATGCCGTGCTTCAGTCTTCTGATTTACCTGAAAAAAACACTGAAAAGTTAAAAATAAAGTGTTTTTCATTATCTTTCTAAACTTAGTGTTTTATTTTCTTGATGTATCCCAACAAAAAGAAAATATCTCAGCAGAGTTTTCAATATACAGTAAACCACATTATTTAAAAAGTCAACCGTTATGCTATCTTCTACATCACTATTTCTAATAACTGATTTTAAATGTAAAAGCACAATTTTAAAAGAAATATTGAAACAGCCACATGTCATCCTTTTCCTTCAGTATAAATGTACAAAAGCAATCTTCTCCAAGGAAAATAAACACAATCTTAACTTTCTGTAGCATGTTTTACTTCCCCATCTGGATTGTGAGCTGCTTAAAAATAAGGTTCAAATTATGGTGGTTAAGTTGTGAGAACATGATTTAGACATGTGAATAAGACTGGAGGATTAGTGGAATATACTTACAATATAATCTAGTTGCATGAGAGAAAGTTTTAATTAAAACTCTAGTATTCTCCACTACATTTATTATTTCTGGGGTTTTCTTTTCTTTTCTTTCACCTTTCTCATATGATTTCACAGCCTAGAAAAATATCAAGAGTCTCTTTCCTGGAATAAATATCTTTCTGATATGCCTTAACTAGAAGCCAATTTTGTTAGTGGACTAAGAGTAATAGTAAAAATACGTATTACTATCCAACAGAGTTTTTGTATTTTTTAAGAGATGGAATAGAAGGCATGTTAAAATTACACTGAAATTAATCTTTGGTATTTCAGAAGAGACTTCAGCATATTAAAAAGCCTGCTCAGGTCAGCTTAATGAACACCAATTACTGTGGAATTAAGAATACACAAGAGTATCAGCTAATAAGAAATTCAAATAAACATAATACTAAATAACAAAATTTGGTTGCCAAATAAGAAAAAACCAACTCAAAATATCAGAGAAAATTACTTTAAATCACAACAATCTTATTTTAATCAGCAAAATCTCTCTTGTTGAATTTCTAAAATAAGTCCAAATCCCATAGTACTTGCAAAGGGAAAATAATAAAGATTAAATATAGAATCACTAAGAATTTAAACGGAAGGAAATATGTCAAGAAGAGAAAGACATGCTCGTCCTCTTTACTGCACCCCAGTAACATACCCAACCCAATGACATTTCAAAATAGAGGGAGAGCTCTTTAAAAACATACAATGAATCCACCTCACTTTAACAACTTAAATAGACATTAATGCTAGAATTTGTTATGCTTTTTATGTACATGCCTTTAAAAAAAAGCCTTTCCTGGCTTTCCCTGCATTACTATAAACAGAGAATTCAAAGAAGCAGTTAAAACAAAACAGGCTTGTTTTTTCTCAATGACTTTTATATGAGATTTCTTCAATGACTTAACAGGAAAAACACATTTGGAATAATTGTTTCATTACTTACTGGTTCCTCTTTAACAACTAGACATAAATCACCATCACTGGTCCGAGTACCAAATCCATTTAAAGAGGACCCAACTAAAAAAAGTTTGCTTTCTAGAAAAACAGAAGAGAGTTATAAGGTATTATTTAAAATTAAAAACAGGGATGTATATACTTAAAAGTCATGAAAAACAGGAAAACATACGTGGAAATAACAGTTGAATTTCTCTCTGCAGCTCTGTTCGACAAAGTTCTTTCTTCTTTAAATCACTTACTTGCTGCTGACATGCTTCAAATAACTCCACTATCTGCTGACTCAACTTGAATACACCACACAAAAAAAAGTACAAATTTTGTTCAGAAATGTAAGTTATTACCATATTGAGAATAACAAAATTAATGACAGTATTTTTAAAATAAATACGTTATCTCCTTAACACTTTCTAATATCAACTACTGTTACTCAAGCAACCATAATTACTTAGTAATTGAAATAGTTACCGACTTTTATACAGCCAAGTATTACTGCCACGTCATAGACAATTCATAATAAGGATCATCTATGGGTCATTATATTACAACCTGCAGTTGCATGGGATGTGAGCTAAGATTGCTTTTTACATTTTTAAAGAGTTATAAAAGCAAACAAAAATATGCAAGAGAAACCATATGTGAGTGGCAAAGTTTAAATACTTACTCCCTGGCCCTTGAAAGAAGTATAACCAACCCTTGATGTTTACACCACCAATACCAAATACAACAGACTTAAGAAAAAAAGTTCCTGGTTGTCTGTGCTCATGCAAACCACCCTACTCCCCACTCTTACAACACTGCCCTAAACCCTGACTTCTTTTCTGCCATCTATAGATAGATCTCCCTGTTTATCTACCTATCTGGTTCATACTTTCCCCTACAACTCACCTCTTGCCAGCAACACAGGTGACTTCCTTAGCTATGCTGGGCTAAATATCCTAACATACTCTAACCATTCATGAATTGTTTTTACTCCAATATTTTTCATCATCAGTGTTACAACCCCACAGCCATAACATGGTCTTTACAATAAAAAAGAACTTCAGGAGCTCTGAAATTTTAAATTCCAATATACTATCTTGGCTTCAATCTCCTGTCCAATTCTCACTTTCTTATTCCCCTCATACCTGCTCTAGAACCACATAGGTCTGGATTCTCTTAAATGTCCCTTTACTCCCAAACCAACAGCAATTAAAGTAGCATGGGAGTTCCCATTGTGGCTCACTAGTAACGAACCCAGCTAGTATCCATGACAATGCGAGTTCAATGCCTGGCCCACTCAGCATTTCCATGAGCTGTGGTGTAGGTCACAGACACAGCTCAGATCCTGCATTGCTGTGGCTGTGGTGTAGGCCAGCAGCTGCAGCTCTGATTCGACCCTTAGCCTGGCAACTTCCATCTGCTGCAGGTATGGCCCTAAAAAGACAAAAAATAAAAAATAAAAAATAAAAATAAAATAGCATGATTTCCTTCCCTACCCAGTCTGTATCCCACAGTGCACCCCATGAACCACTCACTCTCTTTTATCATGCCTTAACAGCATTATACCCTTGTATAACATCTGTCCTGCAAAATCCTAATCTTAGGTTCACTATAAACAACCACCTTCTCTGCCCTTATATATGAGTTGCTAACTGGAAAAAAAAAAAAAATCTAAAATCACAAAATTGGGAGGAGTTCCCGTTGTGGCGCAGTGGTTAACGAATCCGACTAGGAACCATGAGGTTGCGGGTTCGGTCCCTGCCCTTGCTCAGTGGGTTAACAATCCGGCGTTGCCGTGAGCTGTGGTGTAGGTTGCAGACGTGGCTCGGATCCCGCGTTGCTGTGGCTCTGGCATAGGCCAATGGCTACAGCTCCAATTAGACCCCTAGCCGGGGAACCTCCATATGCTGTGGCAGCGGCCCAAAGAAATAGCAAAAAGACAAAAAAAATAAAAAATAAATAAATAAATAAATAAAATCACAAAATTGGTATCTTTCCAACTTACAGTTTAAGAACAACTTAAGATTGGCCATTGGCACCTCTCAGCAGTTACTTCCAAGTCTCTGGTTAGATGTTTCCATTTACCATTTCAAAGTCTTTACACCTTTCCTCAAGTTTCCTATACTTAACTTCACTTTCTTTTGCAGATAACTTCACATTAAAATTTACTAAGAAAAGTGAGGATCCCAAATGTGACATTCCCCAGCTTCCCAACAGCAAACTATTTTCTCAATGAAATCTCATCTCCTAACCTCTCCTGTCAGACAAACTGTCCTCTTCCTCAGTTCAATGCTAAACCCTTTATAAATACTTTTGTATTCATGCCTTCTGGTCACCTCTAGGGCACAAATATGCCATCAGTTTTTGGGTCTACCTTTTGAATTACCCATCTCTCCCTCCCTCTCTGGGGCCTTTTCCCAAGTCCCTGACTAGGCATAAGTCTCACCTATCATTTAAAACATTTTCTTTCATCACGTTTGGAATATTCATTTTAGGAAGGCAGAGAAAGTCTGGGCAACTTGACAATGAAAGAGACGTAATTTTTTAATATCCCTGAATAACCAACCATCTCCTCCCATAAAAAAAGGACAAAGCAAGTAGCAAAATAAAACAAACAGATCAAACCAAACCAAACCAAAGAAAAATGGCCAAGAAATATGGCACAATTAACTGACTACATACATATTACTCATGAACCCTAAAGTACTGGCAGTTAGGACCAAATGCCAGTAACAGCAAGACCCACATAGTATCAGAAATATAAAAGGAAGAAAAGGAAGGGAATTTGGGACAGCCCTAAAGCTAGAATATCCAGAAATCAAATTGCAGGTCCTGCTTCCCACTCCCTTAAATTGACAGGTCCAGTTCAGCGTGCAACAGCTACCAAAACTGTGAGCTTCACAGGCTACAACTCACAGGTAAATGCAAAGCATCACACAAAGATCAAAGATCTGAAAACTAAGTGTAACTCCCTTCTAAGACAAAGCAACACACCATGTAGAAACTGCCAGAAAGAGAAATCTCAACAGTACACAGCCATTAAGGGTAAAGGAAAGAAAGTCTAGAACTAGGATTATTCTGACTCCCAGAAAACATCTAACAATGTCTGGAAACAGTCTGGGTTATCACCACTTTGGGAATGGGGGCTACAAGGTGGTCACTGGTATCCAGTAGGTACAGGCCAGGATACAACTAAACGTCTGACAATGCACAGGACAACCCCCTGCAACAAAGATGATCTGACCAAAAATGCTAATACTACAGAAAGTGAAAAACCCGGTTTTAGAAAAAAGCAGGGAAGGAGAAAAAGTCTCAGAAAGTATGTTTCTGAATTCTACATGACAATAGAAGAGGATTCCTAGAGCCACAAACCTAGAGAAGCTAGCCTATCCAACCCTCCCCATCTAAAAGCAGTATAGGAAAAGCCATCTCACTTAACTACAAGTAACAGAGAAGAAACGGAATCTCAGAAAGGAAGGTGAGAATGGTAGGATAGAAAAAAATATTTGAAGAAATAATGCCTAAAAATGATTCTAGTCAATTCTCAAAGTTTTTATAAGAAAAATGAGAAGAGTAACATTTCCACAGATAATGAAGCATATCAAAAACACGTGTGCACAAAACTAATGAATATTTTAATATAATATGCAGAACCAAGGCTTTTTCTCTCATGTTTCAATATCCAAAAAAAAGATAAGTGCCTATGAAGTACACACAGCAGCAAAAACATTTGTGAATTTACATTTTTAAAAATTATCAAAAAGAGCAAAAAATATGAAATACTTAGAAATATATTTTAACAAAAGATATACAAAATCTATCGCGAAAATTATAAATATTGATGAGAGAAATTCAACACCTAAATAAATGTAGAGACAGAAGAAGAAAATTGGAGGATTTACCGTACCTTAGACTTAACCATACAGCTACAGTAGTCAAAACATTACGGCATTGGGAAAAGAACAGACAAAAAAAAGATAAAAACTGAATACTGAAATATTTATGAATGAAATGATATGATACCTGGAATTTGCTTCAAGCTAATAAGGGAGGATGCACAGACAAAATAAGACTGATCGTATGTTGCCAATTGTTAACGCTTGGTGTTATGAAGACTTACGATACTATTCTATTTTTGTATGCATTTGGTATTTTCCATAATAAAAAGCTTTCGCAAAAAAAGCATCCATCTTCACAAAGAGACGGGAAGAAGGTTTCCAGGTAAAGTGGTTAAAATGAGATTTTTAAAGGCATTTAAATAATTACATTTTATGCACTTAGAGCATAGCTGGCAAACCATGGTCTGCCTGTAGGCCAAAAATTGCCTCTGGCATCTTCTATAGGGCCACCAAACTAAAAATGATTTCTACATTTTTAAAACATTGTTTAAAAACAGAAAAGAAAAGAAAAGAAAAAAAAAGTTGACAGAGGGTACATGTACCTCACATGTCTAAAATATTTACTCTTTGACCCTTTATGTTTTTTCCCCTTGATCTTGAGAATCAGTTAGGCATATCAAAACTACTGGAAGTCAGGGTAACACTAAACATCTGCTGAATAACAAAAAGACATTGATTTTTTTACAGCAACGCTCAAGTGAAATTTTATCATACTTAAAAAGTTCTTTCATCTGAATGACCATGTTCATGTATAAACATTGACATATGAAAAAATTTAAGATTACACAGTAAATATGAAATTCCATATACTTTCTCCTCTTCCTTTGCTACATTCATGGTAAGATTTCTCTCTCAAGTACTACTATAATGGAGATCCGATAGTTTTTTTTTTTTTTTTTTTGGTCTTTTTAGGGCTGCACCCGCAGCATATGGAGGTTCCCAGGCTAGCGGCCTAATCTGCACTGTAGCTGCCAGCCTATGCCAGAACCACAGCAACTCCGGATGGGAGCTACGTCTGCGACCTACACCAGAGCTCATAGCAACACTACATCCTTAACCCACTGAGTTAGGCCAGGGATCGAATCTGCATCCTCATGGATACTAGTCAGATTCCTTTCTGCTGAGCCATGACAGGAGCTCCAAAATATATTACTTTAATTTAAAATTAATTGTAGAAGATAGCAATTTCTCACTATGTAAAAATTATATCTGTTCAAAACCTTAAAAACGATTTACCTAATATAGCTTAAAATATTAAAAAATTTCTTCCAAATATCAGTGATCATTTTTCCTAAAAAGTATTATCACCTATACTTAAACTCAGGCTCAAACCAAATTACCAATAAAGTTATCATCGCGTGAGATAAACACAAGCCACCATGGATGGATTTAGATTCGGAAGTTGAGTATGGATTTAGATTCAGCAGTTTTTAAATGTATCAGTAAATGAAGTTAAGGTATAACTTTTGCATGTATTCTCAGTAGAGTCTCCATTTGTCCCTTTTAGCTGGGTCCACATGTAAAAGAAAGTGAAAAAATCTTTCAGCTGGGAGTACCAAGACCAGATCATTTACTACAATACCTGAAAAAAGGTAACAGAGTTTCAGCTAAATATTAAGTACCATCTACAAACACAAATTAGCCATGAGCTTTCAAGGCAGGAGAAATAAAATTAAATATGGCAAAGAAAACAGGTCATCAGTTCACAAACACTTCAACAAAACTGGTAATTTCTCAGGCTTTCTCACTGCCACAATCTTTGTTACACATGAAACTAGAAAAGCTGGTGCCAATTACTGAGTAAAATAAAGCTAGATATGGAATAAAAGTTTAAATTCATTCTTGATGCTAAATACCCTTTCTCTTACATGAAATAAAATAGAATCAGGAAAATGTCATGCTGAAAACAAACCACTCCTTATTAGCATGTTAGACTACTATGTTTTTGTGTGTGGCAACAAAGTAGAGGCTTCTTAATTTATAAATTGGTACACTGATTACATCAGTTTGAATTAATGATTTTTTCTTCCCTGAAGCTTGACTACTTTTAGGCACATAATATTACTTGAACTTAGCCTAGAAAGAATTGCCTTAAAAAAGGAGGGCAGGAAAAAAACAAGCAAAACAAGTTTTCACTTGAGGATCTCTTGGGCTGAGTCCTGGTCTAAATTTTCTACATGAATTTATATCTCAGTGGCTTTAAAACTTTTGACAGACACATATATTACCAAGATAGAGCTCTAAGAATAAATTTAACCCAGGAGGTAAAAGATGTGTACAATGAAAACTATAAAACATTGATGAAAGAAATCAAAGACTACCAATAAATGGAGAGATATCCTATTCATGGATGAGAATTAAAACTGCTAAACTGTCCACAGTACCCAAAGCAATCTACAGATTCAATGTAATCTCTATCAAAATTTCACTGAAATTTCTCACATAAGAAAAAATAATCCTAAAATTTATATGGAACCACCAATGACTCAACATAGCTACAATCTTGAGCAAGAGCAACAAATCTGGAGGCATGACACTTTCTGATTTCAAATTCTATTACAAAGCTATGGTAATCAGGAGTTGCCGTCATGGCTCAGTGGTTAACGAATCCAACTAGGAACCATGAGGTTGCAGTTCGATCCTGCCCTTGCTCAGTGGGATAAGGATCCGGCGTTGCCATGAGCTGTAGTGTAGGTTGCAGACGAGGCTCGGATCTGGAGTTACTGTGGCTGTGGCATAGGCAGGGGCAACAGCTCCGATTCAACCCTAGCCTGGGAACCTCCACATGCCGTGGGTGTGGCCCTAGAAAAGACCAAAAAAAACCCAAAAAACACAAAGCTATAGTAATCAAAATAGTATGGTACTGGCATAAAAATGGACACACAGACCAATAAACATAATAGAGAACCCAGGAAAAAACCTACGCATTTGTAGTTAACTAAAAGGTACCAAGAAAATACAATAGAAAAAAGGATAGTCTTCAATAGTGTTGGGAAAACTGGATATGTTACATTCATGTAAAAGGATTAAATTGGACCCTTACCTCATACTCTAAACAAAAGTCAATTCAAAATGGATTAAAGACTTAATTTTAAGACTTGCAACTGTAAAACTCCTATAAGAAAATATAAAGGGGGAAAGTGCCATTACCTTGGTCTCAAAAGATTTTTTTTTTTTTTTTTTAGAGTAGACACTAAAACTCACAGGCAACAGAGGCAAAAATCAACAAGCGTAACTACATTAATTAAATCAAAAAAAGTTTCTGTACAGGAAAAAAAATGAAAAAGCAACATTCGGAATGGGAGAAAATATTTGCAAACCATATATCTGAAAAGGAGTTAATATCCAAAATATATAAGAAGCTCATACAACTCAACAGCAAAAATACAAATGACCCAGTTCAAAAATGGAAAAGGGATCTAAAGAGGTATTTTTCCAAAGACATACAAATTGCCAATAGGTACATGAAAAGATGTTCAGCATTACTAAGCATCAGGAAAATGCAAATCAAAACTGCAATGAGGAAGTTCCCTTGTGGCACAGCAGGTTAAGGATCCAGCAGTCACTGCAGGGGATAGGTTTGCTGCTATAGAAAGGGTTCGATCCCTGGCCCAGGAACTTCCACATGCCACAGGCACCTCCCCACCCCACCACCCCCCAAAAAACACAATGAGATACCACCTCACACTTGTTAAGATGGCAATTACCAAAAAGTCACAAGTGTTGACAAGGATGTGAAGAAAAGGGAACCCTTATACACTGCTGGCAGGAATGTTAATTGGTACAACCATACTGGGAAACAGCATGGAAATTTCTCAAAAAATTAAAAATAGACCTACCATATGTTCTAGCGATCCCTCTTATGGGTATATCCAAAGGAAAGAAAAAAATCTCTATCTTAACAAGGAATCTGCACTGTCATGTTCACTGCAGCATTATTCACAGTAGCCAAGAAGATAGAAAAAACTTAAGTGTCCACTGATGGATGAATGGATGTAGAAAATGTGTTTGTGTGTGTTTGTGTATACACATACACAATGGAATATTTGGCCTTTAAAAAGAAGGAAACTCCGCCTTTGGAATGGATAAGCAATGAGATCCTACTGTGTATCACTAGGAACTATATCTAGCCACCTATGATGTAGCATGATAATGTGAGAAAAAAAGAATGTGTGTGTGTGTGAGAGAGAGAGAGACTGGGTCACCTTGCTGTACAGTAGAAAATTGACGGAACACTGTAAATCAGCTATGATGGAAAAAATAAAAATCATTAAAAGTAATAATAAATAAAAAGAAGGAAACTGCCATTTGCAACCACCTGGCAAAACCACCTGGAAGACACAGAGCTAAATGAAATAAGCCAGACAAAGAAAGACAAATACTACATGATCTCACATGTGGAATCTAAAAAAGTTAAATTCATAGTGGCAGAGAGTGGAATAGTAGTTATTAGGAGCTGGGGAGTAGAATGAGTGAAATGGGGAAATGTTGGTCAAATTTTCAGCTGTAAGATGAATAAGTTCTGGAGGCATAATGTAGAATATTGTGACTACAGTTAATAAGAATAGATATTTTTTTTCTTTTTTGGCCTCGGGGAGTTTCTGGGCCAGGGATCAGATCTGAGTCACAGTTGCGACCCATGTCGCAGCAGCATCCACAGTAGATCATTTAACCCATTGTTCCAGACCAGGGATGGAACCTGTGTTCTGCCACTGCAGAGAAAGCCGCCCAGTCCCCGCTGTGCTACAGCAGGAACTCCTGTACTGTATGCTTGAAATTTTCTGAGAGTATATCTCAGTTTCTCATCACACACAAAAAAATATAACTATGTGAGGTGGTGAATGTTAATTATGTTGATTATGGTAATCATTTCACAACGTACACATATATCAAAACATCACGTTGTGTATCTTAAATATAGACAATTTTTATTTGCCACTGATATCTCTGTAAAGCTGGAAAAAAAAATGATGGGAGATATGAGCATATACACATTTTAACTACATGAAATTTAATGAGCCGATAATTTACAAGTATTTCATTCCCTTTTTCAATTTGTTCTTTGTTCCTAAATAATGCAGAATATTGAAATTTTCAAAAATAGAGCCTCTGAGAAATCTGTACGATAAATGTCCTCAAACTGTTCTTCCTAGGGTGGCAAGAGATTTGATAAAATTTGCTCCTTTCCGAAATTAAAAATTACACAAGAGATCTTGAACAATTCATAACCATCTTTCACCTTTACAATTCATATCAAGAAAACCTCAGCCTACCCTCTTATCAACTCAAAATTAAAAATCAATTATTTCAATTCATATAGTATCTTCAAAATAACAAGAATTTCCAAAATAAGTTATAATAGATGGAATTGAGGAGCTCAAATAACTGATTCCTCCACAGCCTCTTTTTGGTCCAGGCCAACATATATTCACCTAAAAGCTAGAATGAAGTAAAAGTTAAAATTTAGATAAGTATCTCTGTTGACACTTCTGTTTGCTAAAAGAGCAACCTGAAAAAGAGAGGAGTTCCTGTTGTGGCGCAGTGGAAATGAATCTGACTAGGAACCATGAGGTTGCAGGTTCAATCCCTGGCTTTGTTCAGTAGGTTAAGGATCCAGCATTGTCGTGAGCTGTGGTGTAGGTTGCAAACTCCACACCGATCCCGCACTGCTGTGGCTGTAGTGTAGGCTGGCAGCTCCAGCTCCAGTTCAATCCTTAGCCTGGGAACTTCCATATGCCGTGGGTTTGGCCCTGAAAAGCAAAAAAAAAAAAAAGGAAAAAGAAACCAAAAAGCTTTTGTGCTACTGAAAGCCAATCAATCACTCTACCTACAGGCAGGACCCATGCCCTTTCTACCTTCTTAAGGAATTTTATTCATGATTGTACTTTTCTCTCTAGAGCAAGTCAATCTCCACTCTCTACTGAAGCTTTCCCATAAACACTTACAAGTGGTTAATGTTTCTTCAACCTCAAAAACAAAAAAACTCCTTTTTCTAATTTCCTGTCTTTGGCTCTTCCTCTTCAAAACCAAACTTCCCCAGTTGTAAACACGCTTAGTTTTCATTTCTGTTTTCCCACCCTTTCCTCAACCTATTTCAATCAGTCTTGGATCTAGGCTCTCCTTTCTCCCTGGACAATCACACAGATATTCTTGGCTTTAATTATCACCTACATGCCAATGTTCACTGAATGTACACTTCCAGTCAATACCTCTATTCTGAACCCCAGATCTATATAAACTATCAACCCTAAATATCTAATTTGATGTTTCAAATGCACATTTATAATAACATGTTGACAGAACTCATCAGATTCCTGGTCACCCTCCAATTCCTATCAAACATAAATACTCATCAATCTTGCTCCTCTTGCATTTTGTTCTGTCTCAGTGAACGATACCGCCATGCATCTAGTTACAGAAGCCAGAAACTTGGAAGTAATCCTCAATATCGTCTTCTCTACCTCATCCAGGGATTCTCAACTGGAGGCAATTCTGCCCCCCAGGGCACATGTGGCAACATCTGTAGATATTTTCAGTTGTCACAACCAGATATTAGTGGCATCTAGTGAGCTGAAGCCAGGAATTCGGCTAGACATTCTAAGATGCAGAAGACAACCCCTCCATACCAAAGAAAGTTGGTCTAAAATGTCAATGGTGCAGAGGTTTAGATGACCTAATATAGTTCCTCATCAAATCTTATCAATTTCACATCCCCCAACACAGAAGAAACCCATCAATTTCTCTTCATCTTAACTACAGCACCTCCTAATTCAAGGCACCATTACCTTTCACCTACCATACAAGTTCCCTACATCCACACCTGTTCAACTGCTTAAAATGAAGCCAGAGTAGTTTAACTTGTCTTCTTCCTGCTTAAAAAAAAAAGCTTTCCAATGTTCTTCAGTAAATGACAAGTCCTTGCACGATTTGCCCGTGTGCCACACTTCAGCCATTCTCTCCCTAATCAACCCACCTCTAGCCACCCTTTCCTTTCAGTTCTTTGCGTACTCCATGCTCCTTTTTACCTTCAACCATGCTGTTCCTTCTCTCTAAAGCATTCTCTCTAGCCCCACCACTCCTTTTTTTTTTTTTTAAAGCTTTTTGAGGCCACACCTGCAGCATATGGAGGTTCCCAGGCTAGGGGTTGAATCAGAGCTACAACTGCCGGCCACAGCCACAGCCATGCAGGATACAAGCCTTGTCTGTGACCTACACCACAGCTCACGGCAACGCTGGATCCTTAGCCCACTGAGCGAGGCCAGGGATTGAACCCATGTCCTCATGGATCCTAGTCGGGTTCATTAACTGTTGAGCCACGAAGGGAACTCCCTATCCTCACCACTCTTTCACTAGTTAGCTCCTACTTACACTATTTTAACTTAAACATTACCTCCTCTAGACCAAATAAATAAATAAATTTTCCTTTATAGCACTTATAAATATGTATATAAAATTGTAATTTGCATGATTATTTTTAATGGCTCTCCCTCTCATTCTACTATCTGTACATGGCAAAAAGACCAAGTATATTTAGCAAAATGTTGTAGCATGACACTGCAGCATACAGCTAGCACTCAAAAATATTTGTTGAATACTAAAAAAAGGCAGAATCTAATCTACTTCAGGAATTTCAATTGTCACTTTTATTGCAGGTGACTTCAGGATTCATACCTTTGGCCACAGCCGTGCTTCTGAAATATATACGACCAGTTCAGCTAAAACATATTTTTCTACAATACCAATTAGCTTACAGACGATTGGTAAATAGAAGAACAGTATCAATTTAACGTACTAGCTGGGTTGATTTGTATGCAGAGCTGAAATTGTGGAATTATATATAACCTTAACAAGAAAGAAAACAAACCCTCAGCTTGGCTGCTCACAGGCAGGAGTCCTTTTAGGTCTAAGACAACTAAAAGTAAGCTCTGGCATCCAGAGTTCCCACTCAATAAGCAGACCCCCAGCCTCACACAGCTCTCTGCTACTTTACTTCCTTCTCAGTCTACCTGAACGGCAGCCTCACTGACTGAGCTGAGGGCTCTCCACAAGCCAGCTTATCTTTAACCCTGTTTTGTGTATTTTTAAATACCCCCTGCAGCATCATCCAACTATGCTAAGCTACCTACCTGGTCTGTCCGAGTCCTTTCTTAAGGTATCAATTATTATTCTTGATAGTGTTCTGGTTACAAAATTGTTTTGGTTTTGCGTAGCGTGCTCCAGCCCTGTCTTCCCATAGCCCTACATTCTTTGTATGCAATTTGCAGAACATATGCAATCTGCAGAACATGGCGTCTTTCAAGAGCACAAACATTATAGCAGAGTTCCCCACAGTTCCAGATAACTCTTGACTAGTTCCTCAATCAGCTTATACACCCAAAACCTGGGTTCCTCATCGCAGTTAACAGTCCAGAATCAAATCATTAAAGTCACCGATATACCTCTCTTCCCATCCCCTCCTTATCCAATCATTCCGCACCTCTATCAATTTTTCTTATGAATAGTCTCTCACATCTTTTCCACCACCATTCACCATAGCTGAAAGCTTCAGCACCTCTCATCTGAAGGAATTTAATAATTAATAGCCTTCAAGGTAAATCATTTATCTTCCAGGCCCTCTTTATTCCAAACCAAACTCCACTACACTGCAAGAACTATCTTCCCGAAAATGCAAATCGAATTGTGCTAGTCCTCTACTCAAAAATCCTCAATGGCATTCTACCGTACATTCAAGGCCTCAAACTACTGTTCCACTTTTATTTCTCAATGAACCTCCTACTCATTTTACAATGCAGCAGAGAAACAGAAGTAAACCATACAAACTGCTGAGTGCACTCTGGCAAAGAAAGACTCAGTAAATATTAGCTACTACTGTCATAGATTACCTGATATTACAGTCAGTTCTAAGAATGTCATAGCCCTACCCTTGACTTTAAGCATCTTAAGTTTCTCCTCTTTATATTATTAGAGATGAGGGTCAAATCTTGGTTGTGTCACTTACTAGCTTCAGCAAGTTATTTAGCTTTCTGAGCCTCAGTAAAATTAAGATAATATCCATATCATGGGATTGTTGAAAAGACTAATGACATAATATATGTAGAATGTCTATAAGAGAAATCAGTAAATGTTAGTTTTCTTTAAAAAGTATTCACTTGAAAAATGAACATAGAACTACTTGCCTTCTTTCTCCCACAACTAGGCAAAAAGAGAGCAGCACTCAAAGAAATTAGTTTAAGAACAAAATCTTATCTTTATCCCTTGAGATAAGTGCTTACGCCAAAAACATAGGATTTAAGAGAATCTTTTTCTATGCTACTAATTATTAAAGAACAACTTATTGATACGCAACAATATCAGATGACTTATACTTACTAGTGTTGTTATTAAATTTACTGAGACTCAATATATACCTAATCCATATGCAGAACTAGTAGTTAGTCAGTTCTAATAGTTTATTATAAACATATAAATACACGCAAAAAGAGAGCCTTAAGACTCATGAATAATATATTCCATAAAAAATAGGCCTACCTTCAGAGTTCCTGTTGTGGCTCAGCAGAAATGAATCTGACTAGTATCCATGAGGACATAGGTTCAAGCCCTGGCCTCATTCAGTGGGTTAAGGATCCAGCGCTGCAGTGAGCTGTGGTGTAGGTCACAAATGTGCCTCGGATCTGGTGTTGCTATGGCTGTGGTGTAGACCAGCAGCTACAGCTCCAATTCGACTCCTAGCCTAGAAACCTCCATATGCCGCGAGTGCGGCCCTAAAAAGACAAAAAAAAAGGGGGGTCTACCGCATACATATATCAAAAATCCACATACAGTAAAAGATTATTATATCCTCATTCAAAGAATTGATCTGATTTGATTTACACCGCAGGCTTTCACAATATAGCATTATGAGAGTTTCCTTAAAATGAGAAAGCAAAGACAAGACAAAGAATTGTGGGGGGCAGGAGGGTACCAAAACATCCCAACTTAGTCTTTTTACATTTTTACTTTGCTTTTTCCTCCCTCACACTGGTATTGCCTGAATGCTTTTCCTACTTCATAATAAGAAAAAAATAAGAGCTTTTTTTCATAAATAGTGCTGGGACAACTAGACCAAGAGCAAGAAATGAACTTAAATCCCTACTTCACATTATATATAAAAATTAACTCAAAATGGATCAAAGACCTAAAGCTAACACCATAAAACTCTTGAAATAATATAAAGGCATTAACTTTTGTGACCCTGGATTTTTTTTTTTTTTTTTTTTTGGTCTTTTTGCCATTTCTTGGGCTGCTGCCGAGGCATATGGAGGTTCCTAGGCTAGGGGTCCAATTGGAGCTGTAGCCACCGGCCTACGCCACAGCCACAACAACGCAGGATCCGAGCCACGTCTGCAACCCTCACCACAGCTCATGGCAACACCAGATCCTTAACCCACTGAGCAAGGGCAGGGATCGAACCTGCAACCTCATGGTTCCTAGTCAGATTCGTTTACCACTGCGCCACGACAGGAACTCCGTGACCCTGGATTAAGCAAAGCTTTCTTAGATATGACACCAAAAGCTCAAGCAACCAAAGAAAAACAAATAAATTGGACTTCTTCAAAGAACACCATCAAGAAAGTAAAAAGATAAGCCACAGAATGGAAGAATAATTTGCAAATTAAACATCTGATAAAAGTACAATATTCAAAACATATAGAGAACTCTTATAACTCAACAATTAAAAAAAAAAAAGCCCAATTGAAAAATGGGCAAAGGATCTGAACAGACAGTTCTGCAAACACAAATGGCCAACACACAATGAAAAGATGATCAACATCATTAGTCATTAGGGAAATGCAAACCAAAATCACAATGAGATCACAACAACTAGGATGGCTATAATCAGAAAGACAAACAATAACATATGTTGGCAAGGATGTGGAAAAATTGGAACACTCATCCACTGCTAGTACAAATATAAAATAATGTAGCCACTTTAGAAAGAAATGATGAGGCAATTCCTCAGAAAGTTATATACAGACCTACCACGTAACTTAGTAATTTTATCCTTGGTTAAAGACTCAAGAGAAATGAAAACATGTACAAAAACCTGTACACAGATATTCACAACATCATTATTCAGAACAGTCAAAAGTGGAAACAGCCCAAAAATCCATCAACTGAAGAATGCATAAATAAAATATGGCAATGGGGTATTACTCAGCTATAAAAAGGAATAAAGAACTGAGAAATGCTATGACATGGATGAATGCTGAAAACATGCTACGTGAAAGAACCAAGACCCATATGGTGTATGATTCCATTTATATGAAATGTTCAGAACACGCAAATCCATAGTGATAAAAAAATCAATTAGTGGTTGCCCGAGACTGGAGGTGTCGGGGGAGAGATGAGAAAGCAACTGCTATTGGATACAAGATGTCTTTGGGGGTTGATGAAAATGTACTGGGATTAGCAGTAATGGCTGCACAACCTTGTGGATATAATAAAAGCCACTAAATCATACACTTCATAAGAGCGAATTTTTTAAGAGTGGATTTCATGATATAATACACCTCAATTAAAGAAAAAAGGAACAATAGCAGAACAAAAAGCAGCACAACTAAGGAATGAAGCAAATGCTCCTTTCTGACCCAATATTTCATATACACTCACTATGTTGCAGACCTATGCTGGCTGCTAGGACCCCTAAGATGAGTAAAACAAAGTCAATATACTCTCTTCAGCTCATTCTCCTTAGCCTACAAATGTCATACCTCTCAAGAGTAAAGCAGATTTGAAAATGCAAAAACAACCAATATAAGCCACAGACAATTCAAGAGAATGCAGATATTTACATCATACACTCTTCTAAGTTACCCAGAATTTTTTTTCTAGGTTTCACTAAAGACAGGGCAGGAGAAGTGATATGCTTCTGATACTAGTGTTAAATAACGTAATTGTTCTCCAGTGCTAATAAGAGCATTTTCTGAGAATTATTATTTAAATAGCTTCATTTCATTTACTTGAAATTTTTTATAAGCAATGTTTCTGATATATTTTTCTTGATCAAATCACTTTGAAAGTATTACTTTCTCACTGACTTCTAGATTCTCTATTTTTGACATTAAAAACCTCATAGTAGGGAGTTCCCACTGTGGCGCAGCAGAAACGAATCCTCCTAGGATCCACGAGGATGAGGGTTTGATCCCTGGCCCATGTTGCTGTGGCTGTGGGGTAGGCCGGCACCTGTAGCTCCAATATGAACCCTAGCCTGGGAACTTCGGGTATGCCATGGGTGTGGCCCTGAAAAGCCAAAAAAAAAAAGCCTCATAATAAACACAAATATCCCAAAAATAGACGCTTTTATATACAAAATCTATGTGAAAACTTATTTGTCTGTAATAAATCTACACAACAACAGAATTCTCTAAACTAAGAAATATGTTTTAGGCTCTAATCCCAGATTTTTATGAATCAGAGAAAACCTGATATTCTGATAAGAATGCTACGTTTCCACAAAAGAACTACTCACAAAAATCAAAGAATCAAATTTAGAGAGAAAAGTGTGTTGAACAGTACTTTACACAGTGCAAAAAAAAAAAAAGGTCATGTTCCACTTAACCTAAGAAATTAGGTATTTCTGACCATTTTAATATGCTATATTAACTTCCCAAAAGATAAAACTAAAATCTAGATTATAATTACCTTATCTTTGGCCTCAGGCAGTGTGATTTCTCTAGGTTCTATAAATGGTATTTCTCGAAAATGTGGAACACATCTGACTGTGTCTGGTACATAGTGTGTATGAAACAATGGTGGCATTGAGTATCTTCTTTCACCTGATAAAGGCACTATGTGGTTAACTATAGTTGGCTCTTGGTGGGGTGAATGGAAACGCTGCCGTTTACCATCAAGAGGAAGATTCTTTTCATCGCTTAATCTCCTGAAAACAAGCAATATACCTTAGTGATTAAAAATATAACTTTCTGGTAACAAATAAAAGACTATTTAAAATATAAAAATAACAGATGACAATACTGACTTTTTCAGCAAGGCCACATGATTATCGCTAAATGAATCTTAAAATACTTTTGCAGCACAAGAGATGTCTTAGAAAACACTTTGGAAAAATATGTAATAATGTGTACTGTTAAAAACAACAAACCACATATATATATTAGCTAGTCTCCTGCATTTGAACTAGTAACACAATATTTCATATCAGCACTGAAAACTTGACAAGAAAACTTTTATAAAATTGTTAACAATAAAAGATCTAAACTGTAACATAAGGAGGATATCATTAAGTGAACTGAATGCCACATATAAGAAAGGGCTCTTTGAATCCACTTATGTTCTGGTTAATCAGTAAGACCAAATTAAGAGATAGTAACTTTCTTAAAAAGCTTCAAAGACACCGTACAACTAAAGAAATTTGAGACTGAATCGTATTTCAGATAACAGCATTGTATTAATGCTAAATTTCTTGGGCATGACTGATGTTATTTTTGCTTATACAAAGAGATTATCTTTATTCTTAGGAGGAATGTACTGATGTGCTTTGGGGTAAAGTGAAATGATGCCAACAATCTTTCATACGTTTCAGAAAAAAGTAGAGGTAGGAAAGGAAAGAGGCGAATAAAACAAATCTAGCAGAACTTTGAAAAATCCAGGAAAACCAAATATGTGTTCATTCTACTATTCTTCAAATTTTGGAGGAGGCTTAAAATTTTTCAAAATAAAAAGGGGAAAATACTTTAAAAGGAATTATTTGTTGGGAAATAGGGTATTTATTTCATTGATACATTAAGTTGTTTATGCCACATGAAATTATCCAACTCATTTTAAACTCCAAAATTTTATGGGTCATGGCCACTTGAAGGTTGTATTTTCTCTTGGGATTACATCAATTCTTCTCTCCTTGACCCACAAAATAACTGGAACTCCTCCTACTCAAACATAAAGGTTATATAGTGCCAAAAACTTAAGTTTGTATTTAATGTTACTTTTAAAACAAAATTTAGAGCTTTATATGCTCAATGTCTTCTATGGAGAATGTCAATTTTAGTTTTAAAAATACAGGGAGTTCTGGGGTTTCCAACATGGCTCAGTGGTTAGCCCAACTAGTATCCATGAGGACATGGGTCTGATCTATGGCCTTGCTCAGGGGGTTAAGGATCCACCGTTCCCATGAGCTGTGGTGTAGGTCACAGACACTGCTCGAATCCACCGTTGCTGTATCTGTGGCAAAGGCTGGTAGCTACAGCTCTGATTTGACCCCTAACCTGGGAACCTCCATGAGCCACAGGTTCGGCCCTAAAAAGACAGAAAAAAAAAAAAAAAAAAAAAAAAAAAATACAGGGAATTCCTTGGTGGCCTAGCAATTAAAGCATCTGGCATTGTCACTGCTGTGGCTTAGGTCACTATTGTGAGGCAGGTTCAATCCCTAGTCCAGGAACCTTTTCATGTTGCCAGGGCAGCCAAAAATAATAAAGGAGTTCCTGCTGTGGCACAGATGATTAAGGATTCAGCACTGTCTCTGTGGTGGTACAGGTTCCATCCCTGGTCCGGCACAGTGGGTTAAGGATCCAGCATTGCCACAACTGTGAAATAGGCCACATCTGCAGCTCAGATGCGATCCCTAGCCTGGGAACTTTCATATGCCATGAGTGTGACCCTCCCTACACCCCAAAAGATAAAATAATAATAAATATAAATGAAAAGATGTATAACTAATGGACTTTATTTTCCTTGATGTTTCACAAATGGGCTATCATGGCAATTTCTAAAAAAAAATAAAAATTTGAATAAAATCAATACTTTAAGCATTAATATACAGTTTTCCACAATGACAACTCTGATGAACAATTCACAACATAGTGCTTCTAAGTATGGGATCTAGATCTGGACCACCAGGGTTCAAATCCCAGCTATGCTACTTCTACCTAAATAACCAGTTCATTACTTCTGTGTGCTTCATACAGCTTTCTCCTCAACACAAGAAGGGTGAGAGAATTTACCTGATAAAGTGTTGCAAAACTTAGTCAACTCATTATTTGCAAAGACCTCAGAATAATGCCTACTACATATGTAAGTGATTGGTAATTCTTAGCTAGTGTTACTTCTAATTTGACATAAAAGTTGTGGAATGTTATATAGGCTTTAAATAGCAATATCTTGCAATATTGCCAAATCTTATTTTATCAGTCACCCCTAAAGTTCTATCATAATCACACTGTAATAATTCAATTTCTTTCAATCAAAGTGGTTAAAATTGTTTCCTGACTTTTCTATGGAAAGCTTTATATCATGTGGAAATTTTACTATAATATTTACCACAGAAACTTACTGGTGTAAGATAAATCAAATAGTAAGCTTTACTAAAAAGAAGGTGTTCTAGGCTGAATTATGTCCTCTCAAATCCATATGTTTAAGTCTTAACCACTAGTACTTTAAAATGTGACTGTATTTGGACGTGGGTCCTTTAAAGAAGTAATTAAGTTAAAATGGGGTTATTAGAGTAAGCCCTAATCCAATATATAACTAGTGTCTTCAGAAGAACAGATTAGGACACAGAAAACACAGACAGAGGGATGACCATGTGAGGACACAGAGAGAAGGCAGCCATCTATACGCTAAAGAGGGAGGCCTCAGTGGAAATCAAACCTGCCAACACCTTGACCTTGGACTTCTAGCCACCAGAATTGTGAGAAAATAAATTTCTATTGTTTAGGCCACCCAGTCTTTTCTACTTTGTTATGGGAGCCCTAGCAAACAGATACACAAACCCACCTGACTTAGTTAAAAATCTCAGTTAACAGTAGTTATATGATGATAGTTATCCCTAAAAATGTCTAAATACTTAGAAGTTTTAAAATTCTATTTCAGGACTGGTAACATAAGTCCAAGAAAACAAAATTCAGGGCACAGTGTCTATTCAACTTTAATACAAGATACATTGTTGAACAGTTCCCCAAAATACAATTTTTTCCTTTAAAATATGTAAGGAATACTTACTTCCTCCCTCGAAATAATGGGGAAGCTGAGGTCTGTATTGGACTGACATTTCCATATGTCAACTGCTGTAATGACACAGCTCTAGACAAGCTACCAAAAACAAAGAAAAAACAGTAATAGTACACATTTTTCCTTAAAAACAAAAAACTAATTTCAGAAAAACTAAACAGTTCACCGATCCAAAGAAAATAAGACATGATCACATTTTCTCTAATGCCAAATGTTTCACTTAAAAAGGATTTGTGTCATATAGAAAAATGAAATTTACAAATGATATAAGCCAAAATAACACTATACTTACTCTGTATTTTGAAAGTTGAACTGTGCATCTATAAGCTGCTGGTGTGAATAAGGACTTGGTGACAGGGTGAAGAAGGTATTATGTTGTTGATGGTTTGGAGTAAAAGGCGGGCGACCCAAAATTGAGTTTGGGAACATGCTCTTGTTCACGAAAAGTGAACATGTATTCTTCTACCTGGAATAGTTTTAAAAAATAACTTGTTATAGCTTAAAGACATTGAAGTCGTTGAAAATAAGTTATTAATTTGCTATTTAATAAACAATTAGTTATCAAGTTAGGGATTTCATTTGCAAAGTTATTTTTTATGAAGTTTAAATAGATCTCCTCAGTCACACCCTAAATAACAAAAAAATTTCTAATAACAAATTTTAAATCTATTATTAACCATATTATCCAAAGCATAATAAAATTCATGCAAGTTTCTAATTTTATGATGAATTCATCCTACTAAGTTTACCTTAGTATCAAGAAATCTTTTAGAAATCAAGTTAACACCACTATACACTGATAATAAAAAGAGACCACCTAATACAGATACTTAATGAAATCATACAATTTCTTACATGTATTCTCAATCTAGTTTATTCAAAGGTAGAAGCCAACATATGACAACCTGATTCCCAGGACTGAGACCCTACAGATCTGATCAAACATGGAAAAACATTTGTATCGTCTAATAACTATTTATAAAATTCTGAGATTCCCCTCAAAGTCTAAATAACTTATTAAAAAAATTCAAATAAAAGAGCTTATTCCATAGAAATGGGGAAAACCTATATATAAAACAATCAGAATTGTTCACTGCCCCAGGAAGGAGACTACATATTTACTGTTTGCAATGACTGACACCTAAAGGCTGTAAATGTAAAAAGAGTAGGTTAAGAAAAAAGCTGAAAATCATTATTAAGTAAAGGCTACCAAGTGAAAATAGGATCTCCAGCCTACACTCCCAATTCGGGCAACTAGAAAACTCAACTATGGAATAATGGAAAAAGAAATCATATAATACAATAATGCAAGAACCTATAGCATAGTAAAAGTCATTCATCAAGAAAAATTTAAGCCTGCTAGCAACCTACAATGAAGTCTACTACTGAATCCATGCACACAGAGGCTTCCAATTTAGATTTTTAGTTAGAAAACAGGCATACGTGAATCACCAGAAATTAAAATTTTTCAAAATTAAAAAAAAAATTTTAAAGCTCTAAGAATTAACAGTAACTACACCTAGAACAAATGAAAACTAAGGAAAAAAAACTCCATAATTAATGAAAAAAACACTGCATAAGTAAAATAAGAATGTGCAGTTTAAAAAGCAGAAGGGGCTCTTGGAAATCACATATCTGAAAGCAGAAATATCCAGCAGGTTAAGGATCCAGTGTTGCCATGAGCTGTGGTATAGGTTGCAGATGCACCTCAGATACTGCATTGCTGTGGTTGTGGTGTAGGCCGGCGGCTACAGCTCCAATTAGACCCCTAGCCTGGGAACCTCCATATGCTGTGGGGACAGCCCTAAAAAAGACAAAAAGACAAAAAAAAAAAAAAAAAAAAATATATATATATATATATATATATCCAGCAGAAAGCTAAAAGATAACATTGAGGAAAGAACAAAAAGGAAAAATAATTGGTGGGGACAGACAGAAGGCTCAACATTAGGAGAAGAAAATATAAGAGAACCAAATGATGTGATACAGCATCCAAGACAACAGAAGCCCCAAGAAGAATGGAGAAAACACAGAGAAGGAAATTACCAAGTAAATAAAACAAGAAAATGTCCAGGACTGAAGAACACCAATCCTTAAATTGAAAGGACTCGAGGAGTATAAAGCACAATTTAAAATCTATATAATGAAATAATAAATAGTATATATATACATACACATATATAAAAGCATATTACAGTGAAATTTCAGACTATCAAGAGGCTTACAAATATTAGAGAAAGAAAATGTTATAAACAAAGGGATGGTAGTTAAAATGGCTTTGGCCCTCTCAAGAACAGTGGAAATAAGACAAGGAAGTAAATGCCTTTAAGGCTCTGAAGGAAATACTTTCAAGCTATAATTCTATACCCAGCTATGCTATCAGTGCAAAAGGAAAATTAAAAACGTTTTGAAACATGTAAGTTATCAGAAAAAGAAAATATGGGCTCTAGGAAAAGGGAGATCTGATGCAGGGCAGAGACAAACTAAACTCCCCAGGATGACAATAAAGGGAAGCTAACAGCTAAAAAAATCACATAGACAGAGGGCTTCAAGAAGATATCCAAGGAGGAAAAAAATTAACTGGTAGATTACCTGATATATATGACCATAGAGACAAGTTTGGCTAATAGAGCTGAAATAATTATAAGAAAAATGCACAAAGTTAAACACAGATTACGAAACTACAGAAAAAACACACTCGAAAGGTCATATAAAAAAGGACATATAATCAGTTACCTATGTGGTTCTCTTAATAATATGAACATTGAAAATACTGATTTAGGAGTTCCCATGGCGCAGCATAAACAAATCCGACTAGGAACCATGAGGTTGCAGGTTCAATCCCTGGCATCACTCAGTGGGTTAAGGATCTGACATTCACAGACATGGCGTGGATCTGACATTCACAGACATGGCGTGGATCTGATGTTGCTGTGGCTGTGGTGTAGGCCGACAGCTACAGCTCTGATTTGACCCCTAGCCTGGGAAACTCCATATACCACAAGAGTGGCCCAAAGAGCAAAAAAAAAAAAAAAAAAAAAATAGTAAGAAGACCTAAATAGACAATTCTCCAAAGATAGATAAATGGCCAAAAAGCACATGAAAACATGCTTAACATCACTAATTATTAGAGAAATGCAAATCAAAACTAAAATGAGGTATCACTTCAAACCAGTCAGAATGGCCATCATCAAAAATTCTACAGACAATAAATGCTTAAGAGTGTGGAGAAAAGGGAACCTTCCTACACTGTTGGTGGGAATGTAAACTGATGCAGCCACTATGGAAAACAGTATGGAGTTTTCTTAAAAGACTAAATACAGAACTACCATATGATCTAGCAATCCCACTCTGGACAAAACTTTCATTCAAAAAGATACATGTGGAGTTCCAGTGGTGGCTCAGTGGTTAACGAATCTGACTAGGAACCATGAGGTTATAAGTTCAATCCCTGGCCTTGACCAGTGGGTTAAGGAGCCGGTGTTACCGTGAGCTGTGGTATAGGATGCAGACATGACCCGGATCTGGCGTTGCTATGGCTGTGGCATAGGCCGGCAGCTATAGCTCCGATTTGACCCCTAGCCTGGGAACTTACATGTGTCGTGGGTGCGGCCCTAGAAAAGACAAAAAGAAAAAAAAAAAAGATACATGCACCCCTATGTTCACTACAGTACTATTCACAATAGCCAAGACTTGGAAACAACCTAAATATCCAGATTTAGGACAGATAAATGGATTAAGGTGAATGGATTAAGAAGATGTGGTGCATATACACAATGGAATACTATTTAGCAATTAAAAAAAAGCAAAATGCCATTTGCAGCAACACCAGTAGAACTGGAGATTCTTATACTAAGTGACGTAATTCATAAAGAGAAAGACAAATACCAATTGATATCATTTATATACGGAATATAAAATACAGCACGTGGAGTTCCCATCGTGGCACAGCAGAAATGAATCCAACTAGGAACCATGAGGTTGGTGGTTTGATCCCTGGCCTTGCTCAGTGGGTTAAGGATCTGGGCATTGCCCTGAGCTGTGGTGTAGGTCGCAGATGTGGCTCAGATCCCGCATTGCTGTGGCTGTGGTGTAGGCTGGCAACTGCAGCTCAGATTGGACCCCTAGCCTGGGAACCTCCATATGCTGCAGGTATGGCCCTAAAAAAGACAAAAGACAAAAAAATAAAATAAAATACAGCACAAATGAACCTATCTACAGAAAGGAAACAAACCCATGGACATCGAGAATAGACTTGTGATCGTCAAGGGGAAGGGGAAGGGAGTGGGATGGACTGGGAGTTTAGGGTTAGTAGATGTAAACTATTACATTTAGAGTGGATAAGCAATGAGGTCCTGTTGTATAGGACAGGGAACTCTATCCAATCATGTGTGATGAAACAAGACAGAAGATAATGTGAGAAAAAGAATGTATATATATATATGTATATTTATATATGAATGACTGGGACACTGGTACAGCAGCAGCTGACAGAATATTGTAATCCACTATAACAAAAAAAAATTTTTTTTTAACTCCCTGTAAAGGATTTCCCTTGTAGCACAGCAGGTTACAGATGCAACATCAGTAGCATCACTGCAGCAGAGAGATCTCTGGCCCAGGAACTCCCACCTGCCACAGACAATGACAACCCCCCCCCAATCTGCAAAAAAAAAAAAAGATTCCCTGAAAAGTGGAATAGCCCTAGTATTAAAATCAGAACTGTAGTGGCTAAATCAATTTATCTTTATCCAGTCACTTTGTCCGATTTCTTTGAACCACTACAGTCATTTCCAAAATGCAAAAAGTCTAATTCCTAAATCCATCGGACCCGCTGTCAAATCACCTACAGGAAAAAAGATATTTTTTTCAAGAATTAGAGCCCTTGGAGTTCCCGTCGTGGCACAGTGGTTAACAAATCCGACTAGGAACCATGAGGTTGCAGGTTCGATCCCTGGCCTTGCTCAGTGGGTTAAGGATCTGGCATTGCCCTGAGCTGTGGTGTAGGTTGCAGACGCGGCTCGGATCCCACGTTGCTGTGGCTCTGGCGTGTCTACAGCTCTGATTCGACCCCTAGCCTGGGAAACTCCTTATGTCAAGGGTGCGGCCCAAGAAATGGCAAAAAGACAAAAAAAAAAAAAAAAAAAAAAAAGAATTAGAGCCCTTGATCCCTGGCTTGGGGAAACTTCCACAAGCCCTAACTCGGCCAAAAAAAAAAAAAAAAAAGAATTAGATTCCATTCAAGTGTTAAAAAATAATCAAGCCATATGACTCCAAAGGACATTTCTTAATTAACTGAAAATGGTCTCTTCCACATGGAGCATTTTCTGATCAGACAAAATTGAGACTATTCACAAAAACAAAGTAATATTACTATTACTAGCTATTAAGCAGTACATATTAAGAGCCTTCTGGCTGTTAAGGCCATGTGAAAAGCCTTGTGGTAATAAAGCATACAATATGAGGGGATTTACAAGAATAGCTGTAGTTACAAACACACATACTTGGTCTTCAATAATCATCTTTCCAAACAAAACCATATACCACACATTTGTTAAGTTGCCACTTTAGCTTGACTTTTAGTTTCTCTTTCGTGTTCACTCTTTTAGTATACCAATAAAAATAAACAACTGCTATTTTAAACAAAGAGCTGAGAGACCTCAAACAAGGCAGGGATCCGGGATAATCCAGAATTTGTGAGACACATAAACTCCTCCTGTTCTAGCCTAGAAAGAGAGATGAAGAGCCTACCTATAAAGGCTGAACGGGGCAAAAATAAAGGGGTTAAACAACAATCGGACGGCGTCCTAACCTGTGCATTTTCCCCATAAAACTAAGAACTGAGGCAATTTCACAACCGTTTAATGAAGTCTTAAATTTTAAAGGACTGACCCAGATATTTACCTTAGTTCCTCACCACCCTTTCAAACACCATGCAGGGTCCCAAGACAATCTTCTTCGTTCGGTCCTAGACTGAGAGCGGGGTGCGAGAAAGGAAAAGGAATGAAAAACGTAAATGAGTTCCTAAGATTCTTCAGAAAGTATAGAAGCCTGGGGACCGCCCATACGACTAGGATACCTCCCACGCCAAACAGTACAGTTTCAGAAAAAGTTCCCGGCGTCCCGCCCCCCACCCGAGCCTACAAGGTTGCTTTCCTCTTTGAAACCTCCTAACTCACAAGCGTTCTACGGGCACCGCCCGCCCAGGAGCCTCACGGCCGGAGCAGCGACGGCCCGGCGCGCTCGGTCCCAGCTTTCCGCCCGAGCCAGTAGTGGCCCGCGTGGGGTGGCTAGGCCCGGCTGCGGATCCGGATTGCGATCAAAATTCCGGGCTCGGCGGTCGGGGAGAAGCGACCCAAGAAAAGGCAGGGCCAACAAGGGTGTGGGAGCTCGGGGGCAAGATACGGAAGACCAAAAAGTCGCCGAAAAAAGCGGCGTAGAAAGCCCCTTCGGAAACACCCGGAAGACCGTCCTGACCCCGGATGGGAACAGCGAGCAGGGAGAGAGAGGTCATACTTCCGGTAGCCGCCTCGCTCGCTCGCTCCCGGGAACTCTTTGCTCGAGTGCGCAGGTGCACAGATGCCGGGATTCTAGCTGCCACAATAGGCGGCTGGGCGGCTGCGAGCGCGAGTACGGGAAGGGATGGTACAGCCCAGGAGCTTCGCTTCACCTCACTGCCCAAGCTCACAATGTGATAATCATTTTTTACCGGTCTTTCCTGTCTCAGCCGGTTGACTCCTCCATGGAGAAAATTTCCTGGCCAAGTTTTCCCTTACCCTTCTGCACTAACCAATATTAAGCTTTACTTGTTTTTTCCCCATTAATAAACTGAGAACTATTTGGGAATAAACATGCCTTATTCATCTATAAAGCCCAGACTCAGCTCCCTGCCCGTTAATGACTAACATTCGCTAATTCAACAAATATTTAATATTTCTTCTTGAGTGAGCTTTAATAGTTGTGAAGATATATCTAAGTTGTTGAATTTATTCATAGAAATCTGTTAACGATATTCCTTTACTGTCTTTTTTAAATCTATAGCATCTCATTCCCTCATTCCTGGTATTTGTAATTTGTGTCTTTTCTTCTTGTCAATCTGACAAAAGGCATATTTACTGATTTCAGATCTCAAAGTCAGCTTTTGTGTGCATAGATTTCCTTTCTTTTTCTTTTCTCTTGTGTTGATTTCTGCTATTATGTTTGCTTCCTTCTGCTTTTTTTTTTTTTTTTTTTTTTTTGGTCTTTTTTCTTTAGGGCTGCACCCGAGGCACATGGAGGTTACCAGGCTAGGAGTCTAATCAGAGCTGTTGCTGCTAGCCTACATCAGAGCCACAGCAAGGCCAGATCCCAGCCATGTCTGCCACCAACACCATAGCTCATGGCAACGCTGGATCCTTAACCCACTGAGTGAGGCCAGGGATCGAACCCGCAACCTCATGGTTCTTAGTCGGATCTGCCTCCACTGCACCACGACGGGAACTCCTTCTGCTTTTTTTATTTTTGAAGTTTTGAAAATTAATTTTCCAATTTCTTGGAAACTGAGGTCATTGATCTGAGATGTTTCTTCTTTGTAATACAAGCACTTAGTGGTATAAGTTTCCCTCAAAGTACTGTGTTAGCTGCATCTCCCAGATTTTAATATGTTGTGTTTTCATTTTACTTAATTTCAGAATACTTTCTAATTTCCCTATAGTTTTTTTCTTTGATCTGTGGTTTACTTATGTGTTACTTAGTCTCCAAGTATCAGATTTTCAAGATATTTCTGTTGATTTCTAACTTAATCCCATTATTATCAAAGAACATACTTCATAAAATTTGAATTATTTTACATTTATTGAGACTTGTTCTGTTGCTCTGTCTTGGTAAATATTCAGTGTATATTTAAAATAAATGTATATTCTGCAGCTGTTGGGTTAAATGCTCTACAAATGTCAATCACATCACATTGCCTGATTTATATTTCTTCAAATGTAAATCCTGTGAAGGATTTAGAACACACTTACTGATTTTCTGTCTACTTATTGTATTAATTGTTAAGAAAGGAGTGCTGAAATCCCTGATTATAATTATGGATTTTTCTACTTCATTTTGCTGTTCTATCAGTTCTTGCTTCATGAATTGTAAAGCTTTGCTGTTAGTTGCATAACATTTAGAATTATTCTATTATTTAGGTGAATTTATCCTTAATTAAATTGAATATGAAAATTATTTTGTCATTATGAAATGATCCACTTTATAAATGACCCCCTTTTTTCCAGGTAATACTTTTTGCCCTAATCGTACTCCATCTGATGTTAATATAGTACCTCTGGCTTTCTTTTTTAGTAGTAACATGGTTTATTTTTAATTCCAATGCTACAAAAGTCCTCCAGGAAATTGAAGGACTTCCCAGTTCATTCTGGAAGGTCAGCACTACTTTGATACCCAAACTCAAGATGTTACAAGAAAAGAAAACCACAGGCCAATAGCCTCATAAACATAAATGCAACAATTCTTCACAAAATTCTAGCTATTCATGTTCTACAATGTATAAAAAAGATAATACAATATGCCCAAATGAGGGCTTATCCCAGAAATGCTAGGCTGAATTAACATTGAAAAATCAAACAATATATTTCACTATTGACTAAGACTAAGAAAGAAAAACTGTATGATTGTCTCCTCCCCTAGCACAGTGTTGGCCCCTGCTGCACTTAACCCCCAGCTTTGGGACAGAGTCAAGGAAGAATGACAACAGAAAGGGACTTGAAGTTTTTGATGACGTGGTTTTTGTGATTGTCAACTTTATATTTGGCATATGATTGACATCACGAGCTCTTCTGTGATGTGGAGTCATCTATAATTTCTAGATTTGGATGTGGTAATGTGGAATAGAATAGAGAGATGGATAAAAATAGGACCACTATTCTATGTTGTATCTGTTATATGCAATCTCATCTGCGGCATCTTGGGGATGGAGTAGTAAACAAAATTACCACAGTCCCTACTCTCATGTAGCTTACAGGGGCAGAGAGAATAACCTTGACAAATTCAGAAAACAAAAATTCAGGAGTTCCCATTGTGGTTCAGTGGTAACAAATCTTTGAGGATTCAGTCCCTGGCCCTGCTCAGTAACGTAAGGATCCAGCATTGCCGTGAGCTGTGGTATAGGTCAAAGACTCAGATCTGGCATGGCTGTGGTGTAGGCCAGCAGCTGCAGCTCTGATTAGACCCCTAGCCTGGGAACTTTCATATGCCTAGGGCACAGCCCTAAAAAGACAGACAGACAGAAAAAAAGAAAGAAGGGAGGGAAGAAGGAAAGGAGGGAGGGAAGGAAAGAAGAAAGAAAAAGAAAGAAAACAAAAATTTAATTTTAATGGTGAGAACCAAGAAAAGGAAAATACATGTTGCTATAAGAGCAAATAACCAGGGAATCTAATCTATGGTGGAGGGCAAGATGACTAAGGCTGTGCCCTAATCAGATCTCCTGTATGGGGAGCATAGTTGACTGACAACCCAGATGCTGCCTCTCTGGATCTACCACCTCATTTTGAGATTGAGGCCATGCCCCTGAGCTGCACCCGTGACTGAGCACAGCAGAGATGCTCTAGCCCACCCATTCCTGCAGGACAAAGGATCCCTCTAATGGGCACTTCTGGCTTGGGAACTCTGCTTTTGTGTAGCCAAAATGTTCTAAGAAGAGTGCTGTGGTCTTTTTCTACCCAATTCTCCTTCCTTCTCCTTCTATGGATGTCACACTTGTATTGGAACCTGAAGCTTTCCTTGCCTACTCGTGCTTTCTCCCTTTTATCTTCTACAGGGATCTCCCCTAATAAATCTCTTGCGTGTCTAATCCTGTCTTGGCACTCACTTCTTGGAGGATCTGAACTAACACAGAAGCTTTCCCTGAGAAAACACCATTTACACTGAGACCTAAAGGAGTAGAAGTTGGATTAAAATGTGAGGGAAGAAAGAGAACAGCCCTAAGTTAGACAGGAGCTTGGCACAGTGCCTGGCACATGGTTAGTGGTCAATAGATGTTGCTTCACCAAATGGAATGCAAAGTGCTTTATGTAGGGCATGTAGTGATTCCTCATAAACAATTTTACAAAGGGAGCTCTATTGTTATCCCTGTTTCACAAATGACAAAAAGGAGGATCAGAGTTGTAAAGTAACTTGCCTAAGGTCAGGTAGTAATTGAAAAGTACAGCTAGGATACAAACTTCGATTTGTTTGTTTCCAAGCCTGTTATTTTTAACTGCTTAACTATCAAGTTATACTGGCCACTTCAGAGGAGTTGAAAATGGGCTTTAAGAAGAAAATGCCGGGAGTTCTCGTGGTGGTGCAGTGGAAACAACTCGACTAGGAACCATGAGGTTACGGGTTCGATCCATGGCCTCACCCAGTGGGTTAAGGATCTGGTGTTGCTGTGAGCTGTGATGTAGGTCACAGACACGGCTCGGATCTGGCATTGCTGTGGCTGTGGTGTAGGCTGGCAGCAACAGCTCTGATTCAACCCCTAGCCTGGGAATGTCCATATGCCACAGGTGCAGCCCTAAAAGGACAAAAGACAAAAGACAAAAAGAAAGAAAAAAGAAAAGAAAATGCCTATAATTTTGAAAAATTCATAATCCATGCAAAGGCCACTGCCTCTTCTAAAAATAGGGTAAGAGACATCATGAATTATCCTGGTGATGTGTATGAAAGTCATGAAATAACTGGAGAGGATTTCATCAGTGGAGTCCACGTTGTAAGCAGAATACACTAATTAGAGAAACAGAAGGTTGAAAGTAATCCTAAAAAGTTCTTCTTAAAGCCATGCTATATGGATGGAGTTCCCTGATGGTTCAGTGGGTTAAGCACTGTCACTGCTGTGGCACAGGTTCAGTCCTTGGCCTGGGAACTTGCGCATGCCGCAGGCCAAAAAAATAATAAAGTAACGCTACATGGAGATACATAAATGTACTTCTAATTAGGAAGGAGTAATTGAAATCAAGAGATACATGATAGAGTTAGATAATTATTATAGTATTAAAACTCTTAGCTCCTGCCATGGTACAGTGGGTCAAGAATCCTACTGCAGCGGCTCGGGTTATTGAGGAGGTGGGGGTTTGATCCCCAGCCTATGCTTTGGGATAAAGGATTCGACTTTGCGTCTCAGATTCAATCCCTAGCCTGGGAACTTCCATATGCTGCAGGTGCAGCTGTAACATTTTAAAAAACAAAAACAAAAAAATATTTAAAAACTCTTCAAACTTGTCATTGTCTCACTACCCAGTGTGATCCTCTACATGTCATGGGAATACTTTCAAAAGTGCCTGCTTTTGAGTGCAACTTGAGAATATATACTGATTATTGAATTGAACACTATTCTTGGGAATTCAAAATACACTACTCCATCATCCTGCCTCTAATGCATTTATTGTAGAACAGTCTCAGTGAATGTAGAGTATGAGAACTAAAATGAAGTTGAGCAATTATCACCGCTCCTCATTTCACATGTAAGAAAACAATGGATGTGTTAAAGATATAATAGGAAATAAATTAATATGTACTAAATCATTTTAAGGATATCAGCATGAAATTCAACTTAGATTATTGCCTGAGACTAGAACAATCAAGGAAGGCAACCGCAAATTCTACACAGATACACTGTGAATGGAGTTTAGTATTCATTCACATGGATTGAGCCCTTGGAAATTTCAAGTTGAAATTACTGGCATAGGTCTCATACCCTCAGAAATTACTATAGTAAAATATAAATTAGAGTAGCAATTTGCTCAGAATGATAAATGACTGATTTAGTAGGGGGGGGTTAACGGATTCTATTGCTTTCTATGATTATAAAAGTAATGAAGGCTTATTGGAGAAATTTTAGGAAATGCAGAAATATATTAAGGAGGAAGTAAAACATTAAAATTGATGGAATACAATATAACTAAATTCTATGACCTGAAAGCTGGCTTTTAAAATACTAATTTTATGAAGACAAAAATAAGAATTAAATGTCTGAAGTTCCCGTTGCGGCTCAATGGTAATGAACCTGACTAGAATCCATGAGGATGTGGGTTTCAACCCTGGCCTTGCCCAGTGGGTTAAGGATCCGGCATTGCTGTGAGCTGTGGTATCTGTTGCAGACATGGTTCGGATTCCGCATTTCTGTGGCTGTGGTGTAGGCTGGCATCAACCCTTAGCCTTTGAACTTCCATATGCCACAGGTGTGGCCCTGAAAAGCAAAAAAATAAATAACAAATAAATAATAAACAAATGAAATAAAATAAATGCCAATCGAAATCTCAATTTTCATCATCATCATTGATTAACAGATATGAATCAATATGGCCCAGATTAATATCATAGTCTTTTATTACTATGAACACTAAAGAACCAAACAGCCTAAAATGATATTCAAAGTAAAAGATAAATTCTGTGAATAGAAGAGTAATTGACTAGCCAATGAGGATCTAAAAAATCTTTCTTTGTGGTAGGTTCCAAATAACTTGTTAGAATAACTACAGTTAAATGAGTCAATTAGACCCCCCCAAAAAACTATTCTTTTTCACATTGACTCAATAGTCATTTTTAAAATAGCATCCGATTTTTTTCCAACCTGAGTCCTGAAATTATAGGAATATGTAGACTTTTCAAGGTTACATAAAGGTTAGCAAATTCTAAGGAGGTGTAAAAGAATAAAATCAATATCACAAACACTTCTTCACATAGTTCCATCACTAAGGATTTGTTTCACATTTACTCTCTTGATCTTGTTTCCTCCCCACACACCCTGGGCCCACCCCCAGGGAAGGTTTCACTCCCTAAGTTTGTTCATTCACTTAATCAGTTATTCAGTCAATCAATAAATATTTATTGAGCACCCATTATCTGCCAGATTTTCTTCTAGAGAAATAGTTACACCCAGAATGTCACTATTTGGGAGGTGGAGGGTGGCAGTAATGAAAACCTGAACAGAAGCAACAGCTAATTAGAAAAGGAGCCAAACTTCAAGAGCAAACAAGCAGTATGTGAATCAGATTAAACCCCAACAAGAGCTAGAAAAGTGTGGTTGAGAAGCAGTTTCATTCAAAAGAAACTTTCTGCAAAAAGAAAAGTAAAGGGCTGGGAGAAAAGTGAGCTTATGATACAAAAAGGTAATTCTCATAAGTATCAGAATGTAATGCTTCAGTTTCTAAATGTTTCTATTTGCATTCTGCCTAGCTTTATACCACACTGTCTTCTCTTATAATTTCTTCTTAGGAAGCTCCCCTCAGAAGAATTTTTCAGGGAAATGTTAACCAGATGGTTTCTTCTAATCTTCCTCAGAAAAAAATCAAAGTAGGATTTGAAAGTAACACCGCCACCTACAAGTTAAGTACTTTGAAAGAAAAATGACTGAAATTCCAATCATCTGGGTAGATGTCCAAGCTGCTAGAAACTAAGAATAAAGCTTTGGAATAGGGCTTGTGGTTTACAGAAAATAGAAATGAGATTAAAATAAGAAAAGAAAAAGAACTTAAAAATCTTGGCATCCTTCAAAGACAAAAAGTCTAGGAGTTCTCACTGTGGTGCAGCAGGTTAAGGATCAAGCATTGTCTGCAGTGGCACAGGTTCAATCCCCAGCCCAGTGCAGTGGGTTAAGTGACAATGCCAGATCCCTAACCTGCTGTGCCACCAGGGAACTCCAAACAGATTATTTCTTATAGACCTACTTTATTATTATTAGTGCTAAAGTTCAACTTAGGGTTCTCTCCTATGGTAGCAACCAAGGTGTTCAGGTAGGGCAGGGTGAATCAGATTCGATTCAATCCCTGGCTTGAGGAACTTCTATATGCTACACGTGCAACCAAAAAAAAAAAAAAAAAAAAAAAGAGAGAGAGAGTCTAAAAGAGTTTATGTTGGGAGTTCCGGTCAGTGGCTCAGTGGTTAACGAATCCGACTAGGAACCATGAGGTTGTGGGTCCGATCCCTGGCCTTGCTCAGTGGGATCCCTGGCCTTGCTCAGTGGGTTAAGGATCTGGCGTTGCCGTGAGCTGTGGTGTAGGTCACAAACACGGCTTGGATCCTGCGTTGCTGTGGCTGCGGTGTAGGCTGGTTGTTACAGCTCCGATTGGACTCCTAGCCTGGGAACCTCCATATGCTGCAGTTGCAGCCCTAGAAAAGACAAAAAAAAAAAAAAAAAAAGACATAAAAGAGTTTATTTTCCTGTCTATTTTGTCACCATATTAGCTACATCTTCCCAGTAACATGAGATCTTTGGTTGTTACTTTTTTCTTTACTTTTTAGGGCAGCACTTGGGGCATATGGAAGTTCCCAGGCTAGGGGTCGAATTGGAGATGCAGCTCTGTTCTAAACCACAGCTACAGCACTGTCAGATCCTTAACCCCCTGAGTGATGCCATGGATTGAACCCACATCCTCATGGATACTAGTCAGGTTCATAACCCACTGAGCCACAACGGGAACTCCCTGGTCAAGTTAGTGTAAACATTTCCGCATTTCAGTTTCCTGATCTTCCTGGCGATATTATAATAGCATTCACCTCTGTTGGGAGGATTAGAATCTTAGTATTTATTAAGAATGGTTAAATTTCAACTTAGATACTCGTCTATTGCAATTTTTCCCGAGTATCATCATGGTTAGCTTTAACTACTAGTACTAGCCAGGACTCCTGCCCTCCCACCACCACCTGCCCCAAACAAAGTTAACAGACCCTTTGTTCTTAGGTGAAACTCAGAATATGCATGGGATCACTGAGTAAGTAGTACACTCTGATTCACCCTGCCATGTATACCTGAACACCTTGGTTGCTACCATAAGAAGAGGACCCTAAGTTGAACTTTAGCATTAATAATGATAAAGTAGAAGTTCCCTTCATGGCTCAGTGGTTAACGAACCCGACTAGGATCCATGAGGATGTGGGTACCTGGCCTTGCTTTGTGGGTTAAGAATCCAGCATTGCTGTGAGCTATGGTGTAGGTTGTAGACACAGCTTGGATCCCACGTTGCTGCGGCTGTGGCGCAGGCTGGCAGCTACGGCTCCAATTCGACCTCTAGCCTGGGAACCTCCATATGCCATGGGTGTGGCCCTAAAAAAAAAAGATGAATAATAATAATAAGGTAGGTCTATAAGAAATAATGTTTAGAGTTTCCTGGTGGCACAGCAGGTTAAGGATCTGGCATTGTCACTGAGGCTCAGATCACAGCTGTGGCATAGATTCAGTCCCTGGCCCCAGAACATCTGCATGCTGCAGGAGCAGCAAGGAAAAACAAAGGGAAATATTTACTGATTTTTTTACATTTTAGCTTTAGCAGTCACAGAAGGCAGTAGGCAGCTCCAAATTCCAAATACATAACAAAAGTATCTATCTTGATATTAAAATTACACATATGGATGTTTCCACTGTGGCTCAGCAGAAACGAGCCCAGCTAGTATCCATGAGGATGTGGGTTCGATTCCCAGCCTTGTTCAGTGGGTTAAGGATTCGGTGTTGCCATTAGCAGATAGGTCAGACATGGCTCACATCTGGCATCGCTGTGGCTATGGTGTAGGCCAGCAGCTGTACCTCTGATTGGATCTCTAGCCTGGGAACGTCCATATGCCATGCCTGCAGCCCTAAAAAATAAATAAATAAAATAAAATAAAATAAAATTACACACATGAACTTTTGAGGCTAGTTTCTTTTAGGTATTGCAGCATCAAAACCACAGGAGCCTGACCACCCCAGACCACTTCTTGGTGTCTTTGGGGGTTGGATGTGTGGAATTGATGGAAAGGGGATGGCAGGAATGCTGAAAACATCTAATTGTACTAATGCATTATCCAGATGGTGCTACGATGGTAAATCATCAATATTATTCATTAAATCAATCTGAATATCAACCAGCTCTTTATTTAGCATCTAGAAAGTAGATTTATCTAAAATGATAAATAAGAAATATAAATGAGGGAAGGAGGAGATGAAAAGATACCTTCCAGATTTCCTTTGTGGTGCAACAGGTTAAGGATCTGGCATTGTCACTCCTGCAGCTAGGGTCACAGCTGTGGCACCAGTTTGATCCCTGGACCAGGAACTTCCACATGCTGTGGGTATAGAGAAGAAAACAAACAAAGAAACAAAAAACCTTCCAATTGAGGTTAAATTTAACTTAAAAACGAAAAACATAAAGATTAAAAATACAAAGATATGTTCAGCCATCAGTAGAATGACTTCTCTGGAAAAAAATTTTAAATATGCCAATACCAAGTATTGATAAGGAATATGGAACAATGAGATATCTTAAATACTTCTGGTATTTAAAACCACTTTGCTTAAAATCACTTTAGAAAATACTATGGCATTTCAAATAAATTTGAGTAAGTCTACGTCTTTCAATCCAGCAATCCCTCTAAGTATATACCCTAAAGAAATTCTTAGCCAGGAGATACGTGCAATTAATTCTGTTAATACCAGCATTGTTTTAATAGGAAAAAAAACTGGTAACTCAAATGTCTATTGCCAAGAAACTGCATAAGAACTGAATGCATTGTAGCTTGTTCATAAAATGAATACAGCAGTAAAAATAAACTACAGCTACATTGGTCTACATGGATGAACTTCACAAACTTATGTTGAGGAAAAATAAAAGGAAGAAGTTGCAAGAGAAAAGAACTATATGATTCCATCTATATAATGTTCAAAAACATGCAAAACTAAACAATTTGTCACTTAGTGATACATTCATATGTGGTAAAACTATAAAGAAAAGCAAAGGAATGATAAATACAAAATTCAGGGAGACCCACGGGGAAAGAGATGAAAGAAGAGGAATATAATATTGGAAGAACAAAAAAACAGGACATAGAGGGGTAATATTCTATTTCTTAAACTAGATGGCAGGTACCTGAGTGTCCACTTATTATAATTAATAATACTTTATATATGCAGTCTATGATGACAAAATAAAATTCTTAAAAGTCAGAAATTGTACATCTTAAAAGATATTTGATTACTGTGAGATTTAAGAGTTTTATAAACATTCAAAATCCAGGCAAAATCTGAACATAAACTCAGGGAGGCCGCACTAGATTGAAATATTACGAATATAATCAATTGTTCAATAGACCCTTGATCTCACAAGGATTTTTAATTTTTCTGTGGTAAGAACTTGAATTCTACATACATAAATTCCAGTTTCACAGAATTTCAGGCTATCATATGAGTCTACCTAGGACAACTTGGTACACCTAAAAATTAACTTTATTGTTCTCTTCTTTATATACATGGGGCACTTTTGAATTAATTTTTTTAAATTATTATTTCTTTGTGGAAATAATCTCCCCAAGAAAGATAACTTCTAGTGCTGGTTTAGAATTAGAGAAAAAGAGAAACAGGCAAATTATGAAGTATTTCCTAACCAAAAGTTTTATCCAAAAAAAAAAAGTATATACAATTGATAAGTCTGTAATTTGAAGATTTCTGAAGGTGCCAAGATATGTACCCCAGGAATGAAGAGTGAATAAATTATAGAAAGAGGATTATTGCAAGACGCTGGTTAAGAAGTAGTAATTCGGAGTTCCTGTCTTGGCGCAGGGGAAACAAATCCGACTAGTAACCATGAGGCTGCGGGTTCAATCCCTCGCCTCACTCAGTGGGTTAAGGATCCAGCATTGCCAGAGCTGCAGTGTAGGTCGCAGATGCAGCTCGGATCCCATGTTGCTGTGGCTGTGGCGCAGGCTGGCAGCTGTAGCTCTGATTAGACCCCTAGCCTGGGAACCTCCATATGCTGCAGGTTTGGCCCTAAAAAAGACAAAAGACAAAAGAGAAAAAAAAGAAGAAGAAGCAGCAGTAATTCTCTTGACATACTCAAACTCCCAGCAAGTTCACTCATCTCAGAAATGTATGCATTGGGCCATCACAGTTAATCATATTAGCCAACTAATTTTCCTTGCTGTGCTTTCATACTCTTTGAGCAACTGTGTGGTTATAATTTGACTTCCTGTACTGCTTCCCTACAAGGAGCAGGTGGACATTTCTACCGGCACAGTGCTGGATATTTTCCATCTGGTCTGCATATCCAGTCTACCCATCCCACCCTCCTTTCTGCCCGAAAGGCTAACCAGTATGGACTCTATCATCTAGCTCCCTTGCCCATTGGGCTTCCCATTGAGTTGGGTCAATGCAGAGCCTCAGGAAATCAGAGAGAGGGAGAAAAGAGAGGTTGGGTTTTTTTCCCTGGGCTTCTTTCTGGGGTGTCATTGTAGGCTGGCTGTGACCATGACTGAAGGTCTCGAGCAGCTTTTTTCACACAGCCTTCTCTGTCTCTGGGTTCTCTCCCTCACTTCTTCGGGCTGTCAAAAAGACTGACCCTTCTTTGCTCTCAGAACATGTAGAAGAATAAATGTATACAGTGTATCCTCAGAAAGAATAGTCCTCCAACTAAGCAACTATGAACACAGTGTCCAGAGGGTAGTGCAAAATATTTCTGTATTTTTTCCCTGAGATTATCTCCATACAGAGGTAGCATCAGATGGGTTCCAGTGTTCCTTTTTGCTCTCTTCTCATCTCATCTTCCCTTTTCTTCCCTATCCCCAGGATCCTCTCCATCCAGTCAGTGTCATGTGGTCAAGTCCATGGAAATTCATGTCCCTGGTGCAATCCTAGGAGGGCAATTGTGAGACCTCTCAAACTTTCAATTCAATTAACTAAGCCCTTTCAAGGTCTTTTCAGTGAAGGACCTACAAAATAAACACATATGCACATTTTAAAAACAAGACTTTGGGAGTTCCTGCCATGGCACAATGGATTAAGAATTTGACTGCAGCAGTTTGGGTCACTGAGGAGGCATGGGTTCAACTCCAGCCCTGTGCAGTGGGTTAAAGGATCTGGTGTGGCAACAGCTGTTTCAGTCTCTGGCCTGGGAAATTCCAATTTTTTTTTTAAAGCTGTTTTAAAAAAAGGATTTTTTTTCTTGCAAAAATTGTTCTCTTATAGGATAAGTTGAGTATGCTATTTTACTAAAAGACCTGCTCACCCTGTGTGAGAATCAGAAAAGATGGTAGGGGAGATGGGGAAAGAAGAGAGTAGTAGCTAGAGATGCAAATCCTGTCCAGAGATGGGGAGAAAAAGAAAAAGAGCATTTCAGGAAATGGAAATAGCATGCTGAAGGCGCAAAAGCTGGGAGGCTGGAGCATTTGTGGAATGAAAATAAGGCCAGTGTGACTGGAGGGAGCTTTGTTAGCAGGAGGGAGCACAGTTTGTGAGATAGAGCTGGGAATTAGAGAAAGCAGAGCATCATGGGTCACATTAAGGAGCCTGACCTCTGTCCCAAGTAAAGAAAGGGTGGATGATTGGGAGAAACCTGAGGATAGGTAAGTTAAGTAACTATTACCAAAAGTTTGCTTGAGAAAGATTGAGAAGCTGGCCCGTGTGATCTGTTGTGTATCACTCTATTTCTTGGCTTTGTTGCACTTAATTATTTTTAAATGTAAATTACCCAAATAATACACGAACATGTTCTTCAGGTGAAAATTTTCAAAAACACAAACTGAAAAGTTTCCGTTTTATCATCCTTAGTAATTTTTTTTTTTTTTTTTTGGTCTTTTTGCCATTTCTTGGGCTGCTCCCACGGGACATGGAGGTTCCCAGGCTAGGGGTCGAGTCAGAGCTGTGGCCTACACCAGAGCCACAGCAACTCGGGATCCGAGCTGAATCTGCAACCTACACCACAGCGCATGGCAACACCAGATCCTTAACCCCACTGAGCAAGGCCAGGGATCGAACCCAAAACATCATGGTTCCTAGTCGGATTTGCTAACCACTGAGCCACAATGGGAACTCCCTCCTTAATAATTCTTGAAGCTCCCTTTCAGTTAACTCCTATGTACTGGGAATATTTATGTCTATAAATTACAAGAAAACCTATCAATGACCTAAACTAATTGGAGTTTGTTTGACAGACAGCTTTTAGCATTGGTTCAATGATGTCAAGATGGCTGCCATAGCTCCAGGCATGGTATCTATCATTCACAAATCAGTGTGTAGCTATAGGTAATTAACTTTCACCAGTGCATGGAATTGCACTCTGAATATACTATAGTGTATCTATTCTCCTGTTCGTGGGCACTCAGGTTATGTCCAGCTTAGGGGATTTTGTTTTATGTTTTATGTTTTTGCTATTAAAAAACATTCACTCTTAATAGTCTTGTACAAGTCTTCTGGTGCACAAATTACACACATTTCTTTAGGTTATATCCTTAAAGTGGAACTGCTAGAGTTTTTACATGTCAATTTTATTTGATGATGCCCTTTATAGAAATAGTATCAATAGTACATATTGTCCTATATCTTAATATATTGCATAAGCTCAAAGATTTTATGTATTTTTCTCACTACTCTATCCCCAGCTCCATTTATTCATTTAAAAAAACACTTATTAAATATCTACTATGTACCAGGCTCCAGTTGAAAACATTTACTTTTCCTCTGAGGTCCCTTCCCTTCCTATCCTCTATAATGGTCCTCAGTTCTGATCCTTCAGTTTACTGGTTTTCAAGCTGGTATTATCTCAAGAATAGGGCTGCCACTGCTAGTCTACAAGATGCTTTTATGCTAGTTGAAGAAAGGCGTATCCCTCCCGCAGCACTCAATTGCATGCCAGGGCCACGCACAGCCAGCACTGCAGGATGTTGAGTGAACAGAGCTCAGCCTGAATATCAGCCCCCTCACTCCTTCAGCGGACACTCTTATGCAGGTACAACCTGTTCAGCTGTATAGAGCAGCCCTGCCCAAGAAAGCTGGCTAATAGATGCAAGCTGGCTAACAGTCTCTGAACCTAGCTATACACGAAGATATTCTTCCTTTACCTCTGCTATTCTTACCTTTACCTATTACACTAAACAGGCTATAGGAGGAGGCCCTAATGTTTGCCATGAAGAAAATATTTGCCACAAAGGAAAGCAGCACCAATCAGTTCTTTTACATATAAGTTCTATGGCTCAAAACACATGTATTGTCAGTAAAATGAACTCAGATACCCAAGCCATAATGGTTTGGCTTGGCTTGGACAGAGAACTGGTGAATGAGCTAGAAATGACCTCTGTGTATTAGGAATGAAAGACGCCAGGTGCCTCTGAGTGGCTTCACCCAGTTTCTGTCTAATGGCCCAATTTCTGTGGCTGCCAGGTGACCCCAGACAAGCCAATCAAAATTCTCTCTTTGAGAACGACACATGACAGATGAATAAAGAAAGGACAGGTTACTCCAGGTTCATACACCCAAGTGATAATGAGAACTTTATGTTTTTAAGTGACACTCAGAGTTGCACTAAATCCCAATGTAGGCAAATTTGGGATCTGAGGCAACTTCCCTTGTACAAAACTTCCAACAGAGAATGAAATCTGTGTGACGCTTCCTTGCACTAATTGGTCATTTCCCCCATGGTTAAGTATAAACTGTCCTGTATCATTTTCTAAGTTCTGCTTTTCTCTCCAAGTAGATGCTAACTTCCTCAAGACAACTTCCTTGTGGGTTCTTTAACCCCTGGCAGAGTGCTGATCACACACATAATAAGAATTCAGTAAATATTTGAGAGGCTGAATAACTTTTTAAAACATTGTTAAAATTCGACCTAAAACATTTGAGCATACAGTAAAAATGAACCATTATGAAAATGTACACAATTTAAGTTGGAATTCACGTGCTTTTTTTTTTTTTCTCCCCTATGCTCAACCATCTCTGCTGAAGGATTCATAGTTTTTGATGTGAGTTCCCAGAACTTTTTACATACACAGACATATTACTTTGTAAGATTTGCTTTCCCTTACATAAAAATGGAATCATAGGCATTCCCACTGTGGTGCCATGGGTTAAGACTCCAACTGCAACAGCTCAGGTTGCTGCCAAGGCGCAGGTTTCATCCCTGGCCTGATGCAGTAGGTTAAAATAATGCATTGTTGCCCCAGCTGCAGCAAAGGACACATTGGCAGTCCGGATTCAGTCCCTGTCCTGGGAACTTCCAGATGCCACAGGTGTGGCCATTTAAAAAAAAAAAAAAAAAAAAAAAAAAAAAAAAAGGAATCATATGTTGTTCTGCCACTTGCTTTTTTAAATTTTTATTTATTTACTTATTTGCTTTTTAGGGCCATACCCACAGCATATGGAGGCTCCCAGGCTAGGGGTTGAATTGGAGTAATAGCTGCTGGCCTACACACAGCCACAGCAATGCAGAATCCGAGCTGAGTCTGCAATCTACACCACAGTTCATGGCAACACCGGATCCTTAACCCACTGGAAAAGGCCAGGGATTGAACCTGCATCCTCATGGATGCTAGTCAGATGCATCAACCGCTAAGCCATGACAGGAACTCTGCTTTTTTTTTTTTTTTAATTAAATGACTTTTTGGTCTACTCTTCATACTCTTCATGTCACTGTGTATGTGGTATGTACTTCATTGTTCTTGATGATGCTTAGTATCCCTTCCATGGGGTTGGTACATCAATTTTTTAAAATAACCATCTATAGTTGAATACTTAGATAGTCTCCAAGTCCTCAGTATTATGAAAAATGCTACAATGAACACCCTTGTACATACATTTATATATACATTGGTAGTATTTTTGTAGGGGACAAACCCAAAAGCAAAATTACTGGGGAAACATAGTGATGTCTGGAGAGGACATTCAGTCAGGAAAGTCTGAATTCTAGGCCTGCCTCTGCCACTTCTAATCTGCCTTTCTCTGAACAAGTCACTTCAACTCCCTGAGATTCTTTTATTTTTATCTGTAAGAGAAGGAAAAAAAAATCTCAGTATGTTTCATAGGATTATTGTGAAAATCAAACACAAAACTAAAGCATTGTGGTTAACACTAGGTTTCAGTTTAGTTTTATCAGGATAGGAGTATTTCTTCAGCATTTTTGTAATCTGCTGAATCTCATTAGAAGACTTGCTGATTTTTAGTAGGTCGGCTGAAATGTTCCTCTTTTGAAGAGAGTATAGGGAACCAACTGGAAGAATATTATTGAAATCAAAGAGACCAATTACTGCATCCTATGGAAACAGGTCTTGTTCTTTGGAAAGATAAGTTCATTTTGGGGGTTTTTCTTTTGTTTTGTGTTTTTGTTTTTGTTTTTGTTTTTTAGGGCCACACCCAAGGCATATGGAAGTTCCCAGGTTAGGGGTCAAATTGGAGCCATAGCTGCTGGCTGGCTCCACAGCCACAGCAACCCAGGATCTGAGCAGTATCTGCAACCTACACCACAGCTCACAGTAATACAGATCCTTAACCCTTGAGCGAGGCCAGGGATCGAACACATGTCCCCGTGAATACTAGTTGGGTTAATTACCACTGAGCCACAAAGGGAACTCCAGAAAGATGAGTTCAGATCCCAGTTTTGATTATTCTTAGAAAAACATGAACATGACCCATGATAACCTTCAAAAACAGAAATACAAAGAAAACGTCTTCTCTAGAATCCTATAAGTTTACAGGCAGAGAAGTCTACAAAACCTTTATAATGAGTGAAATGAGCCAGAAAGACAAAGACAAATACCATATGATATCACTTATAACTGGAATCTAATATCCAGCACAAATGAACATCTCCTCAGAAAAGAAAATCATGGACTTGGAGAAGAGACTTGTGGTTGCCTGATGGGAGGGGGAGGGAGTGGGAAGGATCGGGAGCTTGGGCTTATCAGACACAACCTAGAATAGATTTACAAGGAGATCCCGCTGAATAGCATTGAGAACTATGTCTAGATACTCATGTTGCAACAGAAGAAAGGGTGGGGGAAAAACTGTAATTGCAACGTATACATGTAGGGATAACCTGACCCCCTTGCTGTACAGTGGGAAAATTAAAAAAAAAAAAAAAAAAAGATTCAGGGACTTACCATCATGGCGCAGCAGAAACAAATCCGACTAGGAACCATGAGGTTGTGGGTTCGATCCCTGGCCTTGCTCAGTGGGTTAAGGATCCAGTGTTGCCATGAGCTGTGGTGTAGGTGGCAGATGCTGCTCAGATTCTGTGTTGCTATGGCTGTGGTGTAGGCCAGCAGCTGTAGCTCCAATTTGACCCCTAGCCTGGGAACTTGCATATGCTGAGGGTGCGGCCCTAAAAAACAAAAAATAAAGGTGCTAAAGCGACTGCACAGGAAATACTACAAGAGAAGATGGAAGAGCTACCTACTCAGAGATAAACATGTAACACTGGTATAAACCCATAAGAATATTATCAGGATGGCTGAGATGGTGAAATACACTTCAGACAAATAAGAAAAAAAAGAGAAAAAGAAAAGACTCCGTTATAAAATACTTTAACTGTATTTTATAAAAAGTACTTGGAGTTCCCATCATGGCGCAGTGGCTAACGAATCCACTAGGAACCATGAGGTTGCGGGTTCGATCCCTGGCCTTGCTCAGTGGGTTAAGGATCTGGCGTTGCCGTGAGCTGTGGTGTAGGTTGCAGACGCGGCTCGGATCCCACGTTGCTGTGGCTCTGGCATAGGCCGGGGGCTGCAACTCCGATTCAACCCCTAGCCTGGGAACCTCCATATGCCGTGGGAGCGGCCCAAAGAAATAGCAAAAAGGACAAAAAAATAAAAAAACTAAAAAAAATAAAAATAAATAAATAAATAAAAAGTACTTGTGCCACTCAAGTTGTTATCAAAAGAACTGAGCTTGAGTTCTGACTTTACCACTAACAGATCTGTGAGTAAGAACCTAAATTTTCCTACTAGCAGAATGAAGGGATGGACTTGGGTCAACTTTAAGGTCCCCTTTACCCAAACAACAATAAAAATTATAATAGTCACAGGTATAAAGTGTTTCCTGGACTAGAACAGGCACTGTTTTAATTGCTCTCTAGGTACTGATTCTTTTAACCTTCACAGCAAACGTACGAGGCAGGTACTACTATTATCATGTCCATTTTACAGATGAGGAAACCGAGGGACAGAGCTGCTAGGATGCCTAAGGTCACAAAGCCAGGGAGGGACACAGGCAGGGCCATGGGCCCAGGCTGTCAGGCTCTAGATCTCATGCTCTGAACCTTCATGCCACGACTTCCTGATCTCAAACACGTGCGTTCTTTGCTTTCTGTTATTTCGAAGAAACTTCTAGTAGTTTCTTTTCACTTTGTTTTATTTCAGAGCTTTATCGATGTAAATTTATGTGGAAGTGCTTCCACCTTTTCAGAGAAAAAAATTTAAAAACAGAGACCTGATAATGAGTTATCTCTTGCTGTGTAACAAATTACTGCAAAACTTTGCAGCTTCAACAACAAACACTTATTATGTCATGGAATTTCCACTTCACTGTGTGGTTCTGGGTCAGTGTCTCTCACAAGCTCATGGTCAGGTGGTTGGCAAGGGCTGCAAACATGTGAAGGGGCTGACAATCTGCTTCCAAGCTCCCTCACGGCTCCTGGTGAGAGATCTCAGTTTCTCCCCACATGGGCCTCTTTGTAAGGCTGATCATATAACCCAGTAGCTGGTTCCCTAGAATGAGACACCTGAGGGACAGAGACAGAGTAACCAAAACAGAAGCTGAAGTGTTCTAGCCACGCTCATCTTAGAGGTGACATACCATCACTTCTGCCATAGACGCAAGTCACCGAGTCCAACCCAAAATCAAGGGGAGGGAAGGCAAGCTTCGTCTCTCTCTCTCTCTCTCTCTCTTTTTTTTTTTTTTTTTGGCTTTTGATTTTTTAGGGCTGAACCCGTGGCATATGGAGGTTCCCAGGCTAGGGATCCAATCGGAACTGTAGACACCAGCCTATGCCAGAGCCACAGCAACATGGGATCCGAACCATGTCTGCCACCTACACCACAGTTCACAGCAACACTGGATCCTTAACCCGCTGAGCGAGGTCAGGGATCGAACCCACGTCGTCATAGATGCTAGTTGGGTTCGCTAACTGCTAAGACACGACAGGGACTCCATCAAGCTTAATCTCTTGATGGGAAGAATATCAAAGAATTTGTATGTTCATATATCTTTAAAACAATGAGTGCAAGAAAAGTACAACACACCGTGGTATATTCATTTCCCCAAATTGGCATTTATTACCTTATTTTCCTCAAAAAATTGTAAAACGACAACAAAAAAATTAGAAATAAAATCTCCTACAGTTCCCACTGTGATGCAGTGGGTTAAGAATCCAACTGCAGTGGCTCAGGTTACTGAAGAGGTGCAGGTTCGATCCTTGGCCCAGCACAGTGGGTTAAAGCATCCGGTATGGCCACAGCTGAGGCACAGGTCACAGGTCCCTGGCTTGGGAACTTCCATATACCATGGCTGCAACCATAAAAAAAAGGAAGGAAGGAAGGAAGAAAGGGAGGAAGGAAGGGGAAGAAAAAAATTTCCTTTGCTTCCATGCACAGTCCCAATCCTTTCCCTCCAGATACAACAACCCTAAGACTGTATGACACATCTTTCTAGTCTTTTTAGTCTTTAACATACATATATAGCATTATTTGGTGGGGTTTTTAGTTTTTTATAAGTGGCATCATACTTAGATATTCAGCAATTCGCTGTTTTTCAGACAATGTTGTTTCAAAATGTAGGTATGCTGATATACTTAGACCTAATTCAATATTGCCTTGTATGACTTTCAATTCATCCATTGTTGGAAATTGTTTCCTAAATTATAGATCACTATTACAGTCAAGGCTACAAGGAACTGCTTTCTTCATGTTTCCTGGTGCGTATGTGCAAGTGTCTCTCTAGAGCAGTATTTCCACGTATTTTGACCCAGTCTCACAGTGAGAAATTTCTTACTATGTGTCTCAGCCTGTGTCTCACTGTGATCAGTTATATATATGTAATTAAAACCAGAGTTTCGGCGTTCCCGTCGTGGCGCAGTGGTTAACAAATCCGACTAGGAACCATGAGGTTTTTGGTTCGATCCCTGCCTTCACTCAGTGGGTTAAGGATCCGGTGTTGCTGTGAGCTGTGGTGTAGGTCGCAGACACGGCTCGGATCCCCCATTGCTGTGGCTGTGGCATAGGCTGGCGGCTACAGCTCCAATTGGACTCCTAGCCTGGGAACCTCCATATGCCGCGGGAGCAGCCCAAGAAATGGCAAAAAGACAAAAGCAAAAACAAAAACAAACAAAAAAACCCCCTAGAGGTTCATGATAAATAGTATTGTCGGGCATTCCCATGGCTCAGCGGGTTAAGAATCTGACTGGTGTCCATGAGGATACAGGTCAATTCCTGGCCTCACTCAGTGGGTTAAAGGATCTGGCATTGTGGTGAGCCATGGTGTAGGTTGCAGATGCGGCTCGGATCTGGCATTGCTGTGGTTGTGGCTGTGGCTTAGACCAGCATTTGAAGCTCTGATTCAACCCCTAGCCTGCGAATTTCCATATGCTAATGGATACGGCCCTAAAAAGACAAAAAAGAAAAAAAAAAAGAAAGAAAAGAAAAAGAATCAGTACTTATCCTTCCTATAAATAATGACCTCTAATATTACCTATTTTCAATCTTTGTTCTACTCAATTTCTTGCTGAGAGCCACTAAGTTGATTTCAGACCCACTCTTGGGTCTCCATCTGCAGCCTGCAAAACAGTCTTCTAGCTTTTCTGATATACACAGTTTAAACTTTACAAGACTTTGCAAACTTACTCATCATAGTAGTTATACCAATTTACACTTCCCCCAGCAGCGTATGAGAGTTCCTTTTTGCCCACGTTGACACCCACACTCAGTATTGTCAGATGTTTTATTTTTGCCAATCTCATTATTGGGTCTCATCTCAGGGTTGGATGAAAGCAGGCCTGCATCAAAGTCTTATGTCTTCTGTTTGGGAGGCACAGGTGTGGTAGGAGAACTCCCCTGTGCTTGTCCCCATGGCTGCTACGTGTCATTCCGGAGTCCCCCGGAAAGTGTAATAATTAAAGGGAGAAGGAGAGCACCTCCGGGGTACCTCTCCAAGGAGTCACAGGGGCCTCTGGAACAGAGCGAGGCCCGGCTACCATGGCCCCCTCTGCTTTTCCAAGGTAACGACTCCAATCCATTTACCTCATCCCCCAAGCCCTCTGCTTTACGAGTTCTCCCCATTTGGCAACCACTTCTCCTACTGCACAGAGAACACGAGCCCATCACAGGAAAACTCTATGTCCTCTCCTTCACTGATGAACTTACCAACAGATGCTTCCATGGCCTGTCCTTTCACCCTATCCTAGAGCAAGTGATGCCTTCCTCCTGCTCAGGCTAACTCTCCTACACCAGCACTAAGGCCTATCTCCTCGCATGCTCTGAGGGCTCTGGCTTCATAAACAGCCCCCCATTTCGCTTCCCCTCTTAGCTACTCTCCCACCCCCACCTGATTCTTCCTTCCAAGTTCTTCCCTTTGGTCCTTGCTCCTCTGCCTGATTGACTCTCATTTATCCTCAGGCCCAAAGAAGCATTTCGTTTCATCCACAGTGCCTAATTTTTTTCCTTCATAACATTTACAAGAGTACATACTTTTTTACTGTTTATTTATTTTTTGTCTTTTTAGGGGCACACCTGCAGCATATGGAAGTTTGTGGGGAGCCAAGGAGATGCAGGGACTCAAGGAAGGCACCTTGCCTCACGGCAGAAAAACCCGAAGGCAGGTTCCTAACCAAGGAAGGGAGCTCACCTGAACGGGTGCATGCCGAAGGTGGGCTTCTGATCAGGATAAAAGCCTGCCTGTACGGGGCAAAACCAAGGGCAGGCCTCAGATTACACGGCTCTCTTGTTGATGTTGATGGGGAAGAACTGGGGGCTTTCCCGGGAAAACAATTTCCATGTTTGCACCGGAGAACATGGATTGTTTCTCTGGTGACCTAGTCTTTCCTGTTGTTTTACTTGTCATTCAGTTTTTCCTCAGTCTTTCCTGTTATTTGCTTATTATTCTTATTTCCCATTCTTATTTTCCTGTGGTGATTTGTGTTTTAACAAAATTACAACAATAATATAATAAGAAGTTCATCCTGAAGGACTTTCCCCTATTGAAATCCAACTTAATTAAAAACATAGTTTTCATCTACTAACTAGTTATACAGTAAACTTTAGAGTTAGGATTTTAATGAGGTTCATAGAAGTTAGACATATATTATTCATGATCAAAAAAACCTAGCTATGAGTTTTGTCCTTGATTTTAGAAGCTTTTGAGTGATAGCTAGTTAAGTTGATTTATATTTTCTTATACTGTCTCCCTGCCATAACACTTTAAGATAAGCACTAATCTAAAAACAAGATTTGTGAACATCAAATCCTTATGCCTATGACCTCTTCAACTTGTAAAGACTGGCTGGTCATGGGATGATTTCTACTGAGTCTCCTCCTTTCCACATGATGTATTGTAGCTATTTGCCCTTGAATTGTACTCATTAAATTTAGTTAAGTTAAAGATGTTAGAATATGATGTATAGCTGCTGTACCATGTGATCGGAGAACAAAACCTAAAAGTTAACCAATGTACTTTTAACACTGTGATGTAATCTGTAGTTAAAAACTGTCTATACAAACACTCATCTATGCCAATAAAATCTGAGCAGTCCAGTGCTCTGAAAGAGACAAAAGAGGCTGTCTCCATGTGCATTTGCTGACACCGTCCATCCCCAACAGGGTGCACATCCTTGATCGCTGGAGCTGGACTCCAGCAGAAGTTCCCAGGTTAGGGGTTGAATCAGAGCTACAGTTGCCAGCCACAGCCACGCGGGATCTGAGATCCATCTGCCACCCACACCACAGCTCACGGCAACATCGGCTACTTAACCCACTGAGCGAGGCCAGAAATGTAACCTGGGTCCTCATGCATACTAGCCGGCTTCCTTACCACTGAGCCATGATGGGAACTCCTACTAGAGTGCATATTTATATACTTATTTGTGGGTCTGCCTTCCCTACTATGTGGTCAACTCTAAGAGGGCAGGGACCTTGTCTCTTCACCCTCCCAACCCCACCCCCACCCCCACCTGACATCAAACAGGCTCTCAGGGCATATTTGTTGAGTAAATCAATGGTTTCTCACCTCCAGCCTCACTCTTCTACTCTGTACTCCTACATCAGATGGATATCAAAATGAAAAGCCCGTCACAGGCTTGAAAAAGGCCACTGGCTTCTCCACCTGTGGAATGAAGTCTACTCTGCTTAGCACAGCATTAAAAGGTTCTGCAAAAACAATTCTCCCCTCCCCCAAAGCAAAGCAAACACCACTTCTCCCACTAGAGGAAGCGGAAGAGGAAAAAATTGAAAATCAGCTAATACTACTAATAGCTGACAGCACTGGTGAAAGAAGTCACGGAGGAAGAGCGTAGAATCCAGAGATGAAAGAGGTGATGTCATTATCTCTAGATTTCATCCTCTTGTGGTTTTTCTTTTTCCTCATGCTTTTTTTTTTTTAATTGATGAAAAAACTCTGACCTATTGTTTAAGGGGAAGGGAATCTAACATTTCATCAAGCACTTACGATATGCCAGGCATTCAGGTAGATGCTATACATACTTTATCCCATTTAGTGTGATTTTCTTTGAAACCCAAAGGAGGGCTCATTCCTCTTTCAAAAATAAAATGACTGGGGTCAAAAATATCAAATACACCAAGGAATATTAAATGTTCTGGGGACCTCTATGTTATAAGAAGGTACAAAAGGCTTTTACAATATATATGCTTCTCTTTTTACTTTATTTATTTATTGTTTTGCTTTTTGGGGCCTCATGTGTGGTGTATGGAAGTTCCCAGGCTAGAGGTCAAATCAGAGCTGCAGCTGCCAGCCTACATCACAGCCACAGCAACCCAAGATTTGAGCCACATCTGCAACCTACACCACAGGTCTTGACAATGCTGGATCCTTAACCCACTGAACAGGCCCAGGGATTGAACCCATGTCCTCATGAATACTAGTTGGGTTCGTTTTCACTGAGCCACAATGGGAACTCCCTTGTTTTTATTAAAGTATAGTTGATTTACAGTGTTGTGTCAATTTCTGCTGTACAGTATAGTGACTCTCTCTCTATATATATATGCATTCTTTTTCTCATACTATCTTCCATCATGTTCTATCCCAAGAGATTGGATATAGTTCCCTGTGCTGTACAGTAGGACCTCATGATCTAATATTCTTAATAGCTAATATTAGGTCACAGGTCACCTCTGGTCACATGTATCATGTGTGATGCTCTCAAGCTTCCTTAGAATCTCCTCTCCTATCTCTGTCTCTCTTCCTTCCCTCTCTTGCTCTTCTCTTCCTCTTGGCTTGCCCCTGTTTCTCTTGTTCTCTCTTCATCCCATTACTTTCTAGTTTTTCATTTTTCTCTGTGCCTAGCTCTTAAACCCATCAACAGCTTTAACTGTTGCCATCTAGGCCCAAATGATTACTGAAAGGCTTGTCTAAGCTGAAGTGAAAGTAAACAGAGAGAAAAGCTTCTTTTCTTCTTTTAGAAGTATAACAAAGTATAATGATGTTGCAGTATAACATGTGAGGTAAAGAGAGAAAAAACATATCCTCTAGCCAGGCTTTGAGCTGCCAATGAGTAAGGACTAGTTGCCCACTGAGCTCTTGGTGAGGTTCTCAATCACTGCTGATAGTACTAAGGTTCTCATGTTTCCCTTTTGAAAAAAAAGAACCTGGGAGTTCCCGTCGTGGCGCAGTGGTTAACGAATCCGAATAGGAACCATGAGGTTGCGGGTTCGGTCCCTGCCCTTGCTCAGTGGGTTAACGATCCGGCGTTGCCGTGAGCTGTGGTGTAGGTTGCAGACGCGGCTCGGATCCCACGTTGCTGTGGCTCTGGCGTAGGCCGGTGGCTACAGCTCTGATTCAACCCCTAGCCTGGGAACCTCCATATGCTGCGGGAGCGGCCCAAGAAATAGCAACAACAACAACAACAACAACAACAAAAAAAAAAAAAGAACCTGTAACCAGAAGACATTAGCATTTTACCAGTACATAGAAGTTATAGAGAAGTTGTAGAGGGAAGTTTCCCCAAGGCTTGGCAAGTAAGAATGGAAGCAGAAGAAAGATTTCCTCTTAGGAAGTAGAAATCTGAAAGTAGCATCATGCAGAAAATTCAAGATGAGTCCGGTGTTCCTAAAATTCCACCTATTCATTAGGTCCTGAGCGTGTAGAGGCTGCTTTGGAAAACTAAAACTAGATCACCAATGCAGGAGGGTTTATATTCTGTTTTGAGTGTTTAAATCAAGATTGTCCTCCATTTTGATGCTTTCTGATTCTCCACTTGCAGGCAAACAAGAAGAAACCAAGAGGATAAATCATTCCTTTGGCTGAATTTCAAGAAAAAGGTATTCATTTATTTGCAAAACTGTTCAAGGGCTTACTGAATACCAGACTCCATATTTAAACAAACCAAATCTTAGAGATCAAGCAGATGCTATAAATCATCAAAATAGCTCCCCATTCCCCCACCTTCCGGACAAACAAACAGGCATTAAAAGAAAATTAGTGTTGAAGAACAGAGCTAGTGGGTAGGTGGTTTATAGCTTGTAGGTTGATGATCTGACATTTTAGCAGAGAACTTTGCTGACTGGCAAAAAGCAGTGAGTTGCTAAACACTGAGAGACTGTTATGAAGACTTAAGGACAAAGGTATTGTTTCTGGGAAAGGGCGGGGGGGCAGGCAGTGTTTGAAGGCGACAGTCCAATAACTTTCATGATCAGCATCTCCTGTAGTGGTATCTTTCCTCAAATAAAAGCAATTATATTGGGGCCAGGGACCACCCCCTCCTCTTCAACAGACTCTTACCACCCTGAATTAATCATATACCTTATTGGCTTATTAAGTCTTGGTGTCATTTTTATGCATGTATTATTACCACAATACACACTAAGCCATAGTATTCAATCTGCTTAAAGCATTTTAAGGCTATACTTTGGAGATGAGAAACTTTCAATCATCCAGTTGATTCAGGAAATGAGTTCCCTGGCCTCTTGCACCATCATTGGAAGAATGAAAAAGAGAGTGTGAATCCCCTGGGGCTTAAATCTGAAGAGAACGCTTAGCTTTTTTCCACTGTACTTTCAGGAATAAAATAGTAATGGCAGTCATAAGGAGCTTTTATAAAGTGGCATGCCAAAAGATTTCTTTTTTGGCTAACTGCATGTAACCGGGTAACTGAATGAGCTAGACTCAGTCAGGGACCCAAAAAAGCAACTTTACTCATTTTCTCCACTGCTCTTTCAAACCTCCTCTGTCAAATTATTCTTCTCCATCCTGGGATGAAATCTGAGGCAGAGATCCTCGTTTTTCTGGTCATGTCTATGTATTAAAAAAGTATCTAATGTTAAAATATCATGCTCTCATTTGATTCAAAGTTTCTCTTTATACCTTATTCCTCCTCCTTCCATCCTGAATTAAGCTTCCAAACCTCAGTGGGAAAGGCCAGGGTGGGTTTGTGTGGATTAGAGGTGGTGTGGGGAGGCAGTGTTCTTTCGTCCTAGATCCACTGACTTCTATACTTTCTAGCTGTTCTTTGTGGCTATTCTATGGTCTGACCAATGGAGGAGGTGGATTAGAGGACAAAGCCAGCGTCTGGTGCAGTCAACTTTCTGAGTTCTCACCAGTGAGGACTTCAACCTCCAGTTTCCTTTCATAGAAAATGACTTCAGAGTAACAACTGCTTTCTCCATCACTTCCCACTCCAACGACTGCATCTCAGTCTGAAGCTTTATCACTTTACTTTTTATTTTTCATTATGGTTGATTTACAATGTTCTGTCAATTTCTGCTGTGAGACAAAGTGACCCAGTCATACATATATATACATTCTTTTTCTTACATTATCCTCCATCATGTTCCATCACGAGTGATTAGATATATAGTTCCCTGTGCTACACAGCAGGATGTCATTGTCCGTCCACTACAAATTCGAGAGTTTTCATCTACCAACCCCAGATTCCCAATTCATCCCATTCCCTGGCAAACAGAAGGCTGTCCTACATGTCCAGGATCTTTTCTGTTTTGTAGATAGATCATTTGTGCCATATTTTAGGCTCCACATATAAGTGACATCATATGGTATCTTTCTCTTCCTGACTTACTTCACTCAGCATGAGAGGCTATAGTTCCATTCATGTTGCTGCAAATGGCATTATTTTGTCCTTTTTATGGCTCCGTAGTATTCCATTGTATACATGTACCACATCTTCCTAATCCATTCATTTGTTGATGGGCATTTAGGTTGTTTCCATGTCTTGGCTGTTGTGAATAGTGCTGCAACGAACATACAGGTGCATGTATCTTTTTCAATGACATTTTTGTCTGGATATATGCCTAGGAGTGGGATTGCTGGGTCATTTGGTAGTTCCATATTTAGTTTTCTGAGGTATTTCCATGCTATTTTCCATAGTGGTTGTACCAATTTACATTCCCACCAACAGTGTATGGGGGGGTTCCCTTTTCTCTACATTCCAGCATTTGTTGTTTGTTGACTTGTTAATGATGGCCACTCTAACTGGTGTGAGGTGGTACCTCATTGTAGTTCTGGTTTGCATTTCTCTAGTAATTACTGATGTTGAGCATTTTTTCATGTGCCTGTTGGCCATCTATATGTCTTCTTTGATGAAATGTCTTCATTCTGAAGCTTTAGATGGCCTACTACCATCCTTTACAAAGACAGTTTTGGTAGAATCTCTTTTAAGATGACCAAAATCCAGTTTTTTCATGTAATCCACCTGTGACCCACAGGAAACCTATATATTTGCCCCCTCAAATCCTTATCTTCGATTGCATCAATCAAGGTTCTCCAGAGAAACAAAATCAGTGGGATAGAGCTAGAGCTGTAGATATATAAAGAAATTTATTATAAGGAATTGGCTCTCATGATTATGAAGGCTGATCAAACGCAGATTTACATTAAAAAAGCTGGAGACCCAGGAGAGCAGATGGGGTGGTTCTAGTCTGAAGACCAGTGGATGGAGACCCAGGAAGAATAAATGTTTCAGTTAAGAGTCTGAAGGCAGGAAAAAAATAATGTCCCAGCTCCAAAGCAGGAGAAATCCTCCACCCCCTTACTTGTGGGTGGGTCACCTTTTTTTATCTTAATAAAGCATTCTTCTTCTACTGACCCACCCACCTTAAGAAAGGCAATCTGGTTTACTTACTCAGTCTCCAATTCAAATGTTAATCTTGGAGTTCCTGTCAAAAAGTGGCGCAGCAGAAATGAATCTGACTAGGAACCCTGAGGTTGTGGGTTTGATCCCTGGCCATGCTCAGTGGGTTAAGGATCCAGCATTGCCATGAGCTGTGGTGAAGGTCGCAGATGCTGCTTGGATATGGCATTGCTGTGGCTGTGGCGTAGGCCGGCGCCTGTAGCTCTGATTAGACCCCTAGCCTGGGAACCCCCATATGCCACAGGTGCAGCCCAAAAAAGACAAAAGGCAAAAAAAAAGTTAATCTTATTCAAAAACACCTTAGATCCATCCAGATCTTTCATATATGAACTGAGTCTTGAGACAGATTTTTCCTTTTTTCTTTTTAGAGCTGCACCTCCATCCAGCACAGGCAAGTTCCCAGGCTAGGGGTCAAATCAGAGCTATAGCCACTGGCCTTTTCCACAACTACAGCTCACAGCAATGCTGGATCCTTAACCCACGGATCGAGGTCAGGGATCGAACCTGCATCCTCATGGATACTAGTCCGGTTCAATACCACTGAGCCATGATGGGAACTCCCTTGAGACAGATTTATGTGAAGCCAATGAAACTTCAGCTTCAGGGCCCCAAACTTGCATGGTCCTTTGCAAGGCCCTGGAAGGGCCCTGGCAATGTGCTCACATGGTCTCATAATTTTGTAAAATGTAAACGCCTAATTTTTATATTTATTTCCTTAAAGTAACCTCCCAAATTGTACAAGCTTATGCCCTCACAAACCTGCTCAATCCCTGGCTGCCCCAGGCCCAGGGGAATAAACCATCTGTCAGTTAGGACTAAGCTAACTGATCCAGCTGTTACTTGTTCAAGAGTTTTTGCAGGGTAATCCTGGCCATTTGGAACTTATGTTCATATTCCACCCATAGATATGCAAAGCTATTAGACCTTCAAGGACTGTTCTAGATTGTACAATGGTAAATCGGGGCTCTACAATCGGCGGGCCTACATCAGAACTATATCAAATGGATTTAGCTAACCTGTACCAGACACTTCCTATATATCTGGGGAAGTGTTATTTAAATTCTCTAAGCCTCAGTTTCCTCCATTAGTAGACCCACTTCATATGACAGTTGCAAAGATTAAAATATATAAGCAGCTAAGACATCTTAGCACAGCTCACACCTAGTGCTTAATAAGTGTTAGCTCTTGTTCGTTATTAGTATTAAAATCTAGAGGATCTGTACTCTACCCTGTATTTGCCTTTTCAAAACTCACAGATCTTTGGTTGCTCACAACCTAAAATTCCAGGAAGCATCGGTAGGTAAATGTTAGGAGTGTAAATGTAAGGAAATAAAATCCAGGACAGGATCTCCAAGTCTGGAGTTACCTGGTAGAAAGAATAGCTGGCTCTCCTTCCCCCGGCCCCTGGCCCCCCTACTCTCCCTGTGAAGTTCCCCTCCCACCATCTGGCCACCATCCTGGTTGGATGAGAAGGAGATGTTCCTCTTTGAGCAAACTGAGATCAGAATGGACAATAATAAAAGGGTGGACTAAAATCTAGGAAATAGTTTTCAAAAAGAATAGGATTCCCATTGTGGCTCAGTGGGTTAAGGACCCGAGATAGTGTCTGTGAGGATGTGGGTTCAATCCCTGGTCTTGCTCAGTAGGTTAAGGAGCTGGCATTGCTGTGAGCTGCAGCATAAGCCATAGATGCAACTCAGATCCTGCACTGGCTGTGCCCATGGTATAGGCCAGCAGCTGCAGGTTTCATTCCACCCCTAGCCTAGGAACTTCCATATGCCACAGGGGTGGCCATAAAATAAATAAATGAATAAATAAATAAAATTTAAAAAATAAATCAAAATAAAGTGTATCCAAAGTAGAATCTGCTTTCTCACAGACGCCCTTCCATTCCACATGAAGGCTCAGGAAAATGAATTTTTCTTGGATTCCTCCTAGCATCCAATCGTCCTCATTGTGGTGAATACCACAGACTAGTACCCACCACATAGGCACACAATCCCAGACACAGCACTAATATACAGTCATGCAGGTTGGGCACTGCACAAAAATTCCACATCTAAGAAAGCACCATTCACACTGCAGACATTAGAGATTCCTGTGTTTACCAAAATTATTTTCTGGCAAAAGGCAGCTAAATATCTTTTTATATAGTTAGTACATTGTGACACTTCTATAATCATTAAAAGTAGAATACCTTGAAGAAGACTTGGGGAAGTGGTGCCTTTTTCTACTTTGTACATATGTATGATGTGAGCATGGAGGCCCCGACTGGGCATCTAGAAAGAAGAAGAGAGATCCAGCTACCTGGCCTATTACTGTTGTCACAAGACATGTTTCTACAATATTTTCTTAGCCTCTTTGCTTCTATTTTCTATGCTGAAAACTCCATTTTGCCCTGCTTTGCTTTACCCCATCTTCCTGCTTGAAAAACAGTCACAGCGCTAGTAAATGACTTAAGAACAAAGACCTAGAGGCATAAGTTATTCATGTGGTCAGCCGAATGAGAACAAAATGCTTTGGTCTAGGCACACCGGACCTGTGCAGAGAGGCACGCCATTTGCACAGCATGATATGTCCTCTAAAGAATAAGAGGAAGATGAGCCTCATGACCCCAAGGGGCTTATAAGGGGTCGTTAGCAAGATATGCATCAGCAAAGAGAACCGAGGTGCAAACCTAGGCACGCTATCTGCAGAAGCACAATGGTGATTCTCTAGATGCTATGCATAGATAGCTGACGCCAAGCTTCCTCAATGCTAATGACTATTAAATGCCTAAAGGTCAGAATAAAAGCTTAATCAGCTACTGGCTATGTGACTTTTAAAATAATTTTTAAAAATCTACATCCTGCACCTACAACCCCCTCCTCACCTGACGTAATCCTAATGAGCACAATAAAAGCAGTGTGGTTTCTTGAGGTGCTGCTCTTGGTCCCTGAGACCTTGAGTCCCCCAGGTCCCACCTTTAATTAAAATAAATGTCTCTGTGTCTTGTTTTATGTTAACATTTTCCTTAAGTTTCACAGCACCCGTTCTTCAGCCCTAACCTGCTGAGCTGGTCTCGGCAACCCTAAACCCAGAGCCTGCCCTCTCAGTTCCCATTTCCTGTCTAAGGTCCTACCTTCTCCTCCAGCAACTGACCTAGAGAATTGCTCTGCCCTTCAGCCAATAGGTCATGGCTTTATTTTTGTAGAGCTTAACAATATAACTAGATATTCGTATAATATAATAATTTATAACAATACACACATGGTATAGAGAATAATTTCCTTCTAAAGTTTCTAAAACACACACACACACACACACACACACACACACACACACACACATAGTTGTTTAAGGTCATGCTAATTTCAGTAAAAAATTTCAGTTACCTGAATGACAGGGTATATTAAATTGGATAATAGATTATATTCGCTGTTCTTTATGACAACTTTAGCTTTTTTTTACATTCCATCTAAAACAAAAGAAGAATATTACTAGGTTGATTTGGTCTTCAATACAACACTCACCAGATAGGATATCATATTTCCTGAAACATCAATGAAAAGAGAATGTATTGGGCCAATATAAACATAGCTATATCCAACAACATCAGACCTAGCCGTTTTTATCCTTCCCAACCTCAGTATAAGTGTATTCCTTAAAACACGGCTCTTATTGAGCTACTTTGTACTATGTTTAATTCTCAATATGTTCTGAGATTTAGGTTAAAACCTAGCTTTAATTCTAAATAAAAAAGAAAACAGTTTTCAAGATGTATCTTTGTAACTGCAATGCAGAATTTCCAAGGTTTTTTTCTAATTAGCTTTTTTATTGTTTAAACTTTCTTTGAAATATGTCATACCTCCACAATAGTATATATATGCTGTTTAAAGAAGAATAATAAAAGAATAGCTAAATACCGACTATCCATCTTAAGAAACAGAACATAATCATTACCTTAGAAATTTCCTGCCTACCTCTTCTATACACCTCTTTCCCTGTCCACTATAAGTAACCATATGTTGAAACTTTGTTAGTCATTTCATGCTTCTATTAATTTCTTTATCATATGTGTATCCCCAAGCAATGCATCATCTGAATTTGCCTGCTTTTACAGTTTATGTCAATGAAATCGTAATAGGCTTATATGATTTGCTTTTCTGTTCTCCGTGTTTCTGAATCATCTATTGATACTCAAAGCTGAAATTCATCGGGTTTTGCTACTCTGTAGTATTCCTTTTATGAGTAGACCACAGTTTAGTCATCCATTTTACTACTGATGGATATTGGGGCTGTTTCCTATTTTTTGCCTTTTTATGAACAATACTGCTGTGAACTTTTTGACTGAAACTTCCTGTGTACATGTGCACAATTTTCTCTAGAATATAAACCTAGAAGTGGAGGGTTTCAGTATTCATCAAAATAGTCATCTTATGAAATCAAAGCAACATCAAACCCAATATCCACAGAGTGTATGTTTGATGGTGACGATGATGACAAAACAGAGAGCACACATGCTTTGTTTACTAGTTCTGGCTCCAGGACATCATTTAGTATCACCGATCTCACAGGAAGAAATTCCAAGAAACCTAGCAACAAGTTCCCAGGTTTTTCTAGATAGGAGACAAGAGCTCAGAGGACGGAAGACTCAAAAACGGGGTTTACACAAAGGTAGTAAAGATTCGACAGTCTTGTACAAAGACCTGAAGACTGCTCTCCAGAAGAACATGGGCTGGAGAGGAACAAGAACGCTTGACTTCCATAGAAGCTGTGTGGCCTTTAGCAAATCAGGTAATATCACTGATTCTCCACTTTCACAACCATAAAATATGAAGTTTGGATCCAATGACCTTTGGGTCACTTCCTGCTCTAATTCTGATTCAGCGATTTTAAGTTCTTTTAGAAACAACAGCTTTGTTTGCCCCCTAGTGGTTTCCTCTGGCCTTGCAACTAGAGAAACCAGTTTAAAATGGTGGTTATTGACTCAAAAACATTATTGTACTATGTATTTTATGCATTATAATTAAAAGGCATGAAAATTAAAGGAAGTTTTTGTGAAGTTATTAAATTTCTTGAAAACACACACTTAAATAAAAAGGTTCTTTTCATTGACAAGAATATTTGGTTTTAATAATAATGTCCCTGAGCTTACACTTAAAATTTTTGCATTCACTTTGATAACTTTAAATACAAAATGAGGGAGGAAAAGGGTTTTGCTTTAGAAACCAATGAATGTATCCCCTTTCTACTAAATTAATGCCATTAATCATTATTTAAGAAGATAAAAGACTGGAGAGGAGTTCCCGTCGTGGCACAGTGGTTAAGGAACCCGACTAGGAACCATGAGGTTGCGGGTTCGATCCCTGGCCTTTCTCAGTGGATTAAGGATCCGGCGTTGCCGTGAGCTATGGTGCAGGTTGCAGACATGGCTCGGATCCCGAATTGCTGTGGCTCTGGCGTAGGCTGGTGGCTACATCTCCAACTGGACCCCTAGCCTGGGAACCTCCATATGCTGTGGGAGCAGCCCTAGAAAAGGCAAAAAAAAAAAAGGACTGGAGAGTTCCTGAGGATTAAACAAAATAACTTACCTCGTACGAGCCTATAGTAGGGTTATTCAATACATTCAATGCAGGTTAAATGAGTGTGAATCTTCATCTGAAAAAAATCAACAATAACACTTTTTTTCTTCAGTTGGAGCCTGAGTTATCTCATGGATTGAAAGTAAAAGAGAATGGCATTGATCTACTTTGCAAAACTCTTGTGAACGGACTTAACCACTTTGAGACTGAGTTTCTCTGTTGGCAAGGAGGAATAATAACATTCCTGACGCTTGTTGAAATGACAGGGACATCATAAAGATTAGCGAATTGAATATCGGTATACAATATCATATTCCTTATAAGAGAAATGCGATGTAAAGACTCAGTTCAGTATCATCAGAAACTGGCTACAAGGGCACTATGAAATGCATTACCTGCCATTTTTGAAAGAGAGTATAAAATCCCGACAAGAAAAATAACCCTACTCGCAAAACTATAAAATGTCATTTTTCTTCAAAAAGAGGAAAATGAGAAAAACGAAGACTTCTACTTTTGAATTTAAACACCAAATCAATACAGAAAAGAATGAGATTCTGAGTCCGGAATGTTTTTGTTCTTTCAGCATTTTAATGAGTAAAGGAAAAGTAAGATTAATTACATAAAAATACTTTGCAAGAAGTTTCACTTTTTTGTCTTTCTGTTGTCTTTTCAACAGTGGAACTACCTTGAGAAATCTTTTTCTATACTCTTATCTGTTTACCTGACTCTCATAGAGACAGCCTGATGAGGGGGAAAAAGAATGAGCTTCAAATCAGGGAAACTAAATTTTATCTCTGGCTTTGCCTCTTACAGTATAAGTGACATTGGGCAAGCCTCTTGAATTCGCTGAGACTTACTCTCTTCTATAAAATGGATGCTTTTTTGTTTTTTGAGTATACTTTTTTTTTTTTTTTTTTTTTTAAGGTTCCCAGGCTAGGGATCTAATCACAGCTAAAGCTGGCAGCCTACACCACAGCAACACCAGATCCGAACACTGTCTGCGACCTGCACCACGGCTCATGGCAATGCCAGATCCTTAACCCACTGAGTGAGGCCAGGGATCAAACCCACAACCTCGTGGTTCCTAGCCGGATTCGTATACACTGCGCCACGACGGGAGCTCTCTAAAATGGATGTTTTGATGATAGGAGTCACTTCCCCCAACAGTGCTGTGCTGATAATTAAGAGTATGCACATTTTCTTTGGCAACTGCAAAGTTATTTCCAAATGTTAATGATTGTTTCTCCTGTCTTTATTCTTTATGGCTAGAAAAACTTACCCATCTTGTCTTCATCAGTTATCAAGTTGATGATTTTGCCCCCAAACTCCCATATCCAGTTCTTCCTCTATATTCCCACCTCTTCTGCCCAGATTCCACAGACCCTTCTAGTCATGGCCCCACCCCGCCCCAAACCCCGCCCCAAACCCCGCCCCAAACCCCGCCCCAAACCCCGCCCCAAACCCCGCCTGACGCTCTAATCAAACCACTTCACCATCAGGGTAAAATTTCTCACAGGAAAATGTAATCCTGCCTTCCTAGTGCTTGCTCTTTATGGCCGCTAACCACCTATAGAATAAAACCGTGGCTCCTTGACCACTTAGTCCCACCTGCCTTTTCTGCTACGTCTTCTGCTGGTCCTTTTTTGCACTTAACAGACTCATAATTCCATGTTTATCTTTTTCCTGCCTCGTGTATTTGCATATTTATTCCTCCTGCCTAAAATGTCCTCCTCCTCCTCCTTCGCAACAACTTTAGTGCAATTTTTCTGCAGAATCTTCTCACTGATTGCTGGCCAGCTCATGCCCTTGGGTCAAGCCACATTCATTCATTCATTCATTCTTTCATTCATTCGATATGTATGGAACTTCTAATGTATGCTAAGCACTCTTCCAGATGTGGGGTAAAAGCAGTGGAAGAGACAGATAGAAATGTCTGCTGTTATGGGGCTTATATTCTATTAGCCACAGACAAGTCCCTGAACTGGCTACCCCTGGACCAGATGCCACTTTTCAGCAGCAACATGTGTGGTTAGGGGTAGAGAGGCAGAGTCAGGTGGTACAAAACATGGCCACCTAGTCAACAAAAAAAGTCATCAGGGCAGATTCCCCAAAAAGAAATGTACACAGGCATGGAGAGACTTAAGTGCAGTTTTAGTTTGAATCTTCTCTTTACTACCTTTTTCTCTTTATTACTCATATTCCCTTACTTTATTCTCCTTCACTTCTTAACTATCTTATATATGGTTTTAAAAGATTCTTTTAATCTTATCTTCTTGGACCTATTCAAGGCCACCATGATATCTGAATGCCTTCTTACATCTCCTAAGTGTGTGTAATCGTGAAAGTAATTCGGAAAGATGTTACCTTAAAGAAAATCTAGGGTTTGTAATATTTTTAAATACCTAAAGAGTGTATCCCTGGGCAGGATGCGTAACTTTTTACTCTTTGATTTAGGTGTATCAGCTCACTTTGTAATTCCTAGGTGTTGTTATTACCATTTATATCTATAGTTGGGGGAGGGGGGAAGACATGTCTTTAGATGCCTTTAGAACCAAGCCCTAAATTCCAATACATTCCTATTTGTGAGTCTCCCTGTCTTTCTGGGGAAACTATGTCCATGTGCACAGGTGTGTCTCTGGGTGCACACAAGTCAATCAAGCTGTCCCCCGATAGCCCCTTCTGTCTCTTTGATGTTCATCTCTCTCCTCTCTCCTGCCCCTATCTTCTTCTCCTCCTCTTTCCACACCCTTGAATCGACTGTCTCCCTTAATTAAGTAAGACACAGAACTGAAGTCAATGTTTTGTATTGGAGCCACCACTTCCTTGGGCTATGACTGGAGATGAGGACTTCAAGGCTGGATTACTATTTGGTGGGCAGCCTGAAGAGCAGTTAAGTCTCAACAGGTGAGAAGATTACTTCTCAATTACTTCTCAGGCAAGGGCCCAACTTGGAAGACTTCTTATGGCAGTGACTAACTGCCACCCGGACATGCCTTTTTTGCTCAAAATTTAGTTACTGAAATGCACAATGCATTATGCAAAATTCATAATGACAATGGACAAGCACTTTTTTTTTTATTAGAAAGTGATCAAAATGTGTAACAATGTCAAGAAAATCTAACATCCTTCTACAGGCAAGAACCTTTCTCATTAACCTTTAACATAACTGTAGCTAAGTACCTGTTCTACAATCCACTGCTCAAACTAACCCAGGTTCACTTAGGTGTACTAAATTTGCCATAAATCTTCTTGAGAATCAGAAGTCAGCAGGGATGTCCTGATTCCAGAATTACAGACTTCAGAGCAACTCTTCATAAAGAAATTCATACAGGTAGTTCCCAGTCCGCTTTTAAACCCTTAGTGGGTCTGTAACTATTTGCTTACAACTTATAGAAAGAAAATACTCAGTTAATTTCTCTTATCCTCCCTGTTTCTACTTCTGTCCTCATCTTTTGGGCCTAAATAGCCAGAGAGAGAGAAGACACTATTTAACATAATGTAGACCTGAATGAAAATCCTAGGATGATTCTCCTTCAGTCAACGGGTAATTATACAACTATTGACTAACTTGATCTGATTTCTCCCAGCCTCGTAACTGATTTTATACCTTCACTATGTATTATTGTTTCAAACTGCTTTAGCAGAATACCAAAATCTTTTTTTTTTTTGCACAGCCATTGTGTTTGTTTTCCAAAAGTAGATTCTTTTTCTTTCTTTCTTTCTTTTTTTTTTTTGTATTTTAGTCTTTTTTTAGGGCTGCACCCTTGGCATATGGAGGTTCCCAGGCTAGGGGTCTAATCGGAGCTATGACCGCCAGCCTGCACCACAGCCAGATCCAAGCCTCGTCTGTGACCTACACCACAACTCATGGCAACACCGGATCCATCCTTAACCCACTGAGCGAGGCCAGGGATTGAACCTGCAACCTCATCATTCCTAGTTGGATTCATAAAACTAGATTCTTAAAGAAACTCACTCTTAAAATGATATTAGACCTTCCCGCCCTTGTTCTAAAGCATTTTCGATGTGTTAAAATAACTACAGTTTTTAAACAATTCATTTGCGTTTTCAACATTGAGCCCTCACTAGGGCTGGTTACTGGAATGCAGCTGAATACAACAGACACCAATCCTTGCCCTCCTGGAGTTTCCCTCCTAGTGAGGATGGGGAGACAATAAACAAAGTAACAATTATGTACTATGTTAAAATGTGAAGAGCTATGCAAAAATAAAGACAGGCAGGCAAACAGGGAGTGGGAATGCAATATAAAGTAAGATGGCCAGGTAGGAGTTCCCGCTGTGGCTCAGCAAAATCGAATCTGACTAGCATCCATGAGGATGCAGGTTTGATCCCTGGCCTCGCTCAGTGGGTTAAGGATCCAGCATTGCCATGAGCTGTGGTGTAGGTTGCAGACGTGGCTTGGATCCCCATTGCTATGGCTGTGGCATAGGCTGGTGGCTACAGCTATGCTTCAACCCGCAACCTGGAAACCTCCATCTGCATATGCATAAGATGGTCAGGTAGACTGAATCTTTCAAAGTAGTTTCATGTCTTTTATTCTTTACTTTAAAAGCAAAGAAATGTCCATTTATAATCCTCCCACTAGAAAATGATGAGATACTATTTTTTTATTGCTTTTGAATGTACCTACTCTTGATTAAGTATTTTTGTGTGGCTCTATCTTCTGCCAGGAAAAAACAAAACCAAAACCTCTTAAACCAGAGTTATGGTCTGCCGGTGGTCTGCAGCTGCTTTAATCAGGTTCTAACAACCTTCTGCTTATTGAAGAGAAATCTTGGGCAGTAGCAGACCTGTCTCTAAGAGTTGATGATTCCCCCGGAGTTCCCGTCGTGGCTCAGTGGTTAATGAATCCGAGTAGGAACCATGAGGCTGCAGGTTTGATCCCTGGCCTTGCCCAGTGGGTTAAGGATCCAGCATTGCCATGAGCTGTGGTGTAGGTCGAAGACGCGGCTCAGATCCCGCGTTGCTGTGGCTCTGGTGTAAGCTGGTGGCTACAGCTCTGATTAGACTCCTAGCCTGGGAACCTCCGTATGCCGAGGGAGCGGCTCAAGAAAAGGAAAAAAGACAAAAAAAAAAAAAAAAAAGAGTTGATGATCCCCCAAAAGAGACTATAGTCTGGAACATCTGGGACCAAACATTTCTGGCAAAATCACCTGATTTTAGTTATTTCAGACTCATGTAGAAAAATTATACATCAAATAACAGTACTAATCAACTCTAAATATTTGTGGATTAGTATAGCATGTAATTGGCATTCTTTTCCCATGTATGAAAATGGGATTGATTCTCTACCTTGCTTTGCCTGGATTCTCTTAAGCATCATCCTTTTCTTTCCTTTTTTTTTGCACCACCCCAAGCAAGCAGAAGTTCCCAGGCCAGGGATCAAACCTGTGTCAAAGCAGTGACAACTTGGGATCCTTTAACTGTTAAGCATCATTTTTACCGGCCAAATAGTCATAGGCCATCAGTTCAGCTTCCGGTCAGCCAAACCAGTGGTTTTTAACCCTGGCTGTCACTGGAATCATCTTTTAAAATTACTAATGCAGGAGCCTCTGATTCTAATTAAATCAGAGTCCCGGGTGGGGGATGGGGGAGACAAGCATCAAAGCATCCATATTATTTTTTTTTAATTCCAATTGCACAAGAGATTGTAATGCATAGTCTGGGCCAAGAACGTCTGCACGTAGCCTATAAGCCCCTAGTACATTTCTCCTCAGCACCTCTGAGAGTCCCCCAAGGTCATTACCGATTTATTACCTCCAGAGAGACCTCAGCTTTCAACTTGCTTTTTCTTTCAACTACTTTCCTCCCTTTCCTTGTGCTCTTGTCCTCTTCGTTTCTGCCTCTGCCTCAGGCCTGCCAACGGTACCAGGTAAGGTTGTTCTGCCCTACTGGGGGCCAGCACAGAGCTAGGTTTTCAGCTCTCTGATGCAAAACACACAGATCTAATTACCTGCAGATTGCCCACTCATCACTTCTGCAGCTGCTTCTGTGCTTCTCCGGAGCCTCTCCACCCTGGCAGCCCTCCACTGGCTGGTGCTCCACGCAGGGCTGGTCCCCCAGGTGGCATGCTTTGGCCCTCAGAATTCCCATTGACCATGGACTCTCTCAGCCTCTGAGTATGCTTTCGGTGTGGTGGATAAGGCATTTCATCATCTGGCCCCTTGTCCCTTTCTGACGTCACTCCCCATCCACACACACACACACATACAAATACTTCTTCCCCTTACATTATCACAGGTCCCTAGATATAACTGTGTGTTTCATCTGGAAACCTCCTCATTCTTCAGCCCTCCTATCTCAACTCTTGCTTCCCTAAGAAGCCTTCTTTAAGCCCCTTGATTACCATGTTGTTCATGCTCTATCATCACAGCTTCTTTGTTTATGCTCCTGGCTCCCCCTCTAGAGTCAAGGCAGAAGCTGGGTCTTTATCATCCATATATTTTTGTTTTGATTTGTTTTTTGTCTTTTGCCTTTTCTAGGGCCGCACCCACGGCATATGGAGGTTCCCAGGCTAGGGGTCTAATCAGAGCTGCAGCCACTGGCCTTCGCCACAGCAACTCGGGATCCAAGCTGCGTCTATGACCTACACCACAGCACATGGCAATACCGGATCCTTAACCCACTGAGTAAAGCCAGGGATTGAACCCGCAACCTCATGGTTCCTAGTCGGATTCCTTGCCACTGCGCCACAATGGGAACTCCCATACCTTCCATATTTTAAAGTAGAGAATAGCTCCTCAGTACATATTGAGTGGAACTAAGGGTAAATAGACCCATAGGCTGTGGAGGGCAAACTACAGGTAGCCTCAGGACCATGCCAGGCCCTTTGCCTGTTTTTGTCACTGCAGTTTTATCAAAAGACAGACACATCTTTTGGTATAGGGGTTGTATGCATACACCCATTTATATGCATGTATAAAGTTTTATTGAAACAAAGCCACACTCACATGGATTGTCAGTACTTGCCTTTGTGCAGCAAGGACAGACTCGAACACTTGTGACGGAGACCATATGGTCCACAGAGCCTGAAATATTTACACTCTGGCCTTTTGCCAAAGAAAAGTTTGCTGACTACTGATCTGAAACAAACCCTGAAATATTCTTTCTTGTAATGTATCTGGTAGAAAGATAATGCAAACCATATAGGTAATTTAGAATGCCCTAGTAGGTACGTTTTAAAAAGGAAAAGAAACAGATACAAATAATTTAGTAATATGTTGTATTGAACCCCCAATACCCAAAATGTTATCATTTCAACGTGAAATTAATACAATGATGGAATGAGATATTTTACATTTTATATAGTACCAAGTCTTTCAAACTGTATACACATTTTATACTTACAGACTATCTTTTTTTTTTTTTTTTTTTTTTTTTTTTTTGTCTTTTTAGGGCCGCACCCTTGGCATATGGAGGTTCCCAGGCTAGGGGTCCAAAGGGAGCTATAGCTGCCAGCCTACACCACAGCCAAAGCAACACGGGATCCAAGCTGTGTCTGTGACCTACCCCACAGCTCACAGTAACGCAGGATCCTTGACCCGCTGAGCGAGGCCAGGGATCGAATCCGCAACCTCATGGTTCCTAGTCGGATTCATTTCTGCTGCGACACAATGGGAGCTCCCCTAACAGACTATCTTATTTTGGATAGCTAATGGCTGTCTTATTAGATAATTCTAGGTCAGAACCATCTGTTTATTGCTAAGAAATTGGTCCAGACAGGTTAAGAGTTTAATGTCACATCCAAGAATCAAGCACTAAACCTAGCTCTCCTTATTCCTAGGCAAGTGGGGCTTCCACATCATACTGCCTTCAGCCTTGTTGGAAGAGATGTGATAAGACAACCTGGTATCTCATTCTGTACAAGCATCTGTGTGACTTTGGCAGAGTTCTTAGCTTCCCAGGATTTTTATTTTCTCATCTCTCAAAACATTGGATTGAATGATCTATAAGCTCTAATGTTATGTGGCTATCAAACCTGTTGGTTGGAAAACCAGAATACCCTGAAGCCGTTTTGCCCAAGATTTCTGTCCCTGAGAAGCTTTGTGTAAATATGAATTCAGGACTATATAGGTTGTTACCATGATTTAAAGCTAAAAGTTTTAAAAAGAGGCCAGAATTTTAGATTATTTATCCATTCAAATTTATATTTCAGGAGTTCCTGTTATGGCTTAGCCAGTTAAGAACCTGACATACTGTCTGTGGGGTTAAGGATCCCGTATTGCCACAAGCTGCGGCATAGGTCACAGATGTGGCTGAGATCTCACGTTGCTGTGGCTGTAGCATAGGCCAACAGCTGTACTTCCAATTCGACCCCTAGCCCAGGAACTTCCATATGCCGCAGGTGCAGCCATAAAAATAAAAAAAAACAAATTTACGTTCTAGTAGTCAGGACTAAGCCCAAAGCCGATGCATTTGGCATGGAAACCCTCATCATATCACTGTTATGCTCTCAAGAGATTTTGGAGATGAATTGGGATGGCCACTCCTGAGCAGGGAAAAAGCAAAGGAAGGACTGAGGTTAGGGCCCTTCAGGGCAGCAGAATGGTTTCATTTCTCTGCTAACCAGCCTCAACAGCCTCAGAGTCTGTCACAAATGACAGGAGGGTAGAGGGCGAGGAAATGGGTCTGGCATAATATCTACAGGAAAATAGGAGATAGGGAGCAGTGACCATGACTAGATAATCCAATTTTATTTTGCAATACCCTATCTTATAACAGAATCAATAGCTGTATTAAATTGTACTCCAAATCACAGAAGAAACACAGCCATGGAGGAGAAAAGTTCAGAAACAGAAATGGGCAGGCACCAAAGAGAGATGCATCCTTTTACAAGTTTGCCTAAGACCAATTGTGTTCATTTTTAAGCTTATTCACATTTTTGAGTTCCCACTGTGGCTCAGTGGAGTTAAGAACCCAACTAGAATCCATGAGGATTCAGGTTCAATCCCTGGCCTTGCTCAGTGGGTTAAGGATCTGGCGTTGCCCTGAGCTGCAGTGTATGTTGCAGATGCAGCTAGGATCCGGCATGGCTGTGGCTGTGGCTGGCAGCTGCAGCTCCAACTAGACCCCTACCCTATACCACAGGTGAGGCCCTAAAAAGACAAAAAAACAACAACTTATTCATGTCTTGCCCCTTCCTCACAGCAGAACATTTCTTTCCTCCCAGAGACTGGAGAAGATCGCAGTAGAGGGAAAAAGGTATGTGACTTGGAGGTAGGCAGACTGCGGTATGAACCCCCAATCCTCTTTTGAAAAATTATGTGGCCTTGGCACAGATTTGTGCCTTAGTTTCCTTCTTCTGTAAAATGTTCATGATAATAGTACTTACCACATGGGACTAAGATTAAATGAGGCCATATATAAAAAGTTTTTAGCACAATGAGTATCCATATTTTTTTTAATTTTATTGGAATGTTCTAGTTGTATTAATTTCAGATGTACAACAGAGTAAATCAGTTATACATATATATCCATTCCTTTTCAGATTTTTTGGTTACATTCAAGGTGTACAGCAATCATCACAACCAGATTTTACAGCATTTCCATTCCAAACCCTCAGTAGCTCCCCCCACCCCCCAACCTGTCTCATTTGGAAACTCTAAGTTTTTCAAAGTCTGTGAGTCAGAATCTGCTCTGCCAAGAAGTTCACTGTGTCTTTTTTTTAGATTCCACATGTAAGCGATAGCATTTGGTGTTGGTGTCTCATTGTCTGACTGACTTCACTTAGCACGATGATTTCTAGGTCCATCCATGTTGCTAAAAATGCCGCTATCTCATTCCTTTAATGGCTGAGTGATATTCCATTGTGTATATGTACCACATCTTGATCCACTCCTCTGTCGATGGACATTTAGGTTGTTTCCATGTCTTGGCTATTGACAATAGTGCTGCAATGAACATCGGAGTACATGTGTCTTTGCAAGTCATGGTTTTCTCCGGATAGATGCCCAGGAGTGGGATTGATGGATCAAATGGTAGTTCTATGTTTAATTTTCTGAGGAATCTCCATACTGTTTTCCACAGTGGTTGCACCAATTTACAATCCTGCCAACAGTGTAATAGGGTTCCTTTTTCTCCACACCCTCTCCAGCACTTAACTGTTTGTAGACTTTTTGATGATGGCCATTCTGGCCAGTGTAAAATTGTACCTCATCGTGGTTTTGATTTGCATATCTCTAATAATGAGTGATGTTGAACACCTTTTCATGTGTTTTTTGGCCATCTGTATGTCTTCTTTGGAGAACTGTCTGTTTAGATCTTCTGCCCATTTTTCCATGGGGTTGTTTGTTTTTTTGGTATTGAGCTGTAGAAGGTGTTTATAAATTTTAGAGATTAATCCCTTGTCAGTCGATTCATTTGCAAATATCTTCTCCCATTCTGTGGTTTGTCTTTTCATTTCTTTAGGGTTTCCTTTGCTTGCAGAAACTTTAAAGTTTAATTAAGTCCCATTTGTTTATTTTTGTTTTGACTGTCATTACTCTAAGAGGGGGATCTGAGAAGATGTTGCTGTCCCTTATGGCAGAGCTATGTTTTCCTCTAAGGGTTTTCCTTTTCAGATTCTTTTCCCAAATAGGTTATTACACAGTATTGAGTAAATTTCCCTGTGCTATACAGCAGGTCCTTATTACTCATCTATTCTATATATAGTGGTTTGTATATATCAGTCTCAAACTCCTAATTTATCCCCCCCTTGTTTCCTCTTTGGTAAACATAAGTTTGGTTTAGAAATCTTTGAGTCTGTTTCTATTTCGTAAGTTCTATTGTATCATTTTTATTAGATTCCACATATTAGTGATCTCATATATTTGTCTTTGACTCACTTCACTTAGTATGATCATTTCTAGGTCCATCCATGTTGCTCCAAATAGCATTATTTCATGCTTTTTATGAAGTATTACATATTAAGTTCTAAATTAATCTTAGCAATTATTCCAATTCTGAAAATAGGATTCAAAAAGCAGAAGAGGAACTACCAGTGTGCTCTTCTAGCAACTGGCTGTCGTTGACTCACAACTGGTCCACTACATTTCAGAAATGTCAGTGGTATGCATTAAATTGTGTACCTGGAAATTAGTGCAACTCGAAGGCATTTCACAGGGGCTATGATTACATCACTGAATCTGCTGTTATTAATGCTTTAAGATGAGTCACTGGGTAGCTGGACATGATGGTGTGGTGCCCCCCAGGGAGGATCACTGGGTGTTTTGCTTTTTTTACATGCTAGATAGGTTTTTCAGAATTCTAAAATCAAGTTTTGCTTCTTTATGGAAGATTTCATTTTGATAAGCTTATGCATTCCTAGCTGGCTTTAGACTGATTTGGTTAATCTTCCTTCTTTCTGGAAAAATGACATGAGAGTTCAAGTGGCTCTAAGTTTACATCCTATGTTCAGAAACTTGCCCTCCAGGACCAAGCAACTTTATAAAACTGTCCTTTGGCATTTGTTCAGCCAGCAGGGAAGAAGTGGATTCCCATCTCAGCAGATTCATTGATGACATTTCCTGCAGAATGGATTCAACTCAGCATATTTGAAATTATTGGCCAGAAACAAAGGTGATGGCCCTGGGGTCTCCTTCCTGGGATATTTATTGAGGAAAATACAGTCCTTATATTGAACAGCAGGTTGGTTTTAAACCAATCATCAGCTACAGTAATTATCATCCCTATTTTACAAAACTGAAAGACAGTGAGGTTGAGTAACTTGTCCAAGATCACACAGCAAGTCAGAAACAAAGCCTGAACTAGACCTAGGCAGTCTGGCATCAGATCTGTGCCTTTATTGCCCTCTTCCACCTGTCTACAAGTCAGGTGGTGCCATTCTATTTTTGACCAACATTTTCTTTTTTCTTTATTTTGGCCATACCCACAGCATATGGAAGTTCTTGAGCCAGGGAGCAAATCCAAACAGCCGCTGTGACCTACTCCACAGCTGCAACAAGGCTGGGTCCTTAACCCACTGTATCGGAGCAGAAACTCCGGACCACTGTTTTCAATGGAACTGGAAATATGTACATTTAAAAGTCTATTTTGTTTAATCAAAATGATTTACAGTAATCAATGTTGATTCTAAGGTGATTTGCACTCCTTTTTTTTTTTTGTCTTTTTGCCATTTCTTGGGCCGCTCCCACATCATATGGAGGTTCCCAGGCTACAGGTCTAATCAGAGCTGTAGCCACTGGCCTACACCAGAGCCATAGCAACGAGGGATCCAAGCCGCTTCTGCAACCTACACCACAGCTCACGGCAAGGACAGATCATTAACCCACTGAGCAAGGCCAGGGACCAAACCCTCAACCTCGTGGTTCCTAGTCGGATTCGTTAACCACTGAGCCACGACGGAAACTCCTTCCACTCCTCTAAGAACTTTTAAATGATTAGAGGTTCCTTGCAGAAATGATTATAGAATAATGTGTTTCATTTTATGGATAAAGAATGAGACAAATGATAGAAGGTACACTCCGACCTCCCTTCACCTTCATGTTTTTTTCCTATTCATCCCTCGAAACCCAGGAATTCATGACTTCTTCCTCTGCTACTCCTACAACTTCATCCCATCTATAACTGCACTCATCACAATGCATTGTAATCATTTGTGTATCTCATTTATGATCCCTGCTTAACAGGATAGGATCTATATTTTTCTTCATCTGTGTATTTGTGTAATAAAGTCAACAAACAATAAAGTGTGTAATAAAGTCAAATACAGTTACTGAACTGTATTTGAGGAAAAATGCTTAAATGGAAATAGATTTATTTTATTGGAAGTGATTTTTTTTCAGCTGATTAGATAGATGAGAGAAAGTTCTGGAGATATATGATTACTGACAGCTATTCTTACAGAATTTTTCTTATTTTAAATACTGAGTGTGAAAAAAATATGGAATAACATATCTGCGTTCATTCTAAAGAACGGTAATCATTACATTATGAAATATTTGTAATCCATTCTTCCTACAATCTGTGTGACTTTATATTTATCTACCATTTCTTGTAAAATCTTTTGGGGTCAAAGTCTTTAAGAATTACATAAAATCATTATGATTTGATTTTTTTTTTTTTTTTTTTTTTTTTTTACTATTTCACTATTGTATCCTGGGTGTTATTATTAGAAAATACATCCTTGCTTCTAAATTTTGTTTTCTACATGCTGTCATTTCTCATTATGATTCTATGAAGCAAATGCCAGTGTACACAGTATAAAAATTTTTGCAAATATGCAAACACCATATTTTAGCTGAAGAAGCAAAGAGCATTGCTGCAGCTCAATTATACATGTACAAGCAAATACATTTATGTTACAGTTTAAATTTTCACCATTTTTTACAAGAATAAAAGCAAAGTAATTATGTTGCATAATCTTTGATTAAAATTAGTCAAAAATCAATACAGCTCTGACATGTTACATTGTAACCCACCTAGCAATCAATCTTTGCAGTTTTTAATACTCCCCAATTTATATAATTTCTGCTGTTAAACACATTATTTCTTTAGCTTGAACTGAAGCAAAATTTAAGCCTATGCTACCTTTTGACAGGTTTAAGTTATTATTTATTTATGTATTTATTTATTTGTCTTTTTAAGGCTGCACCCGTGCCATATGGAGGTTCCCAGGCTAGGGGTCGAATGGGAGCTGTAGCTGCTGGCCTACGCCACAGTCACAGCAACGCCAGATCCAAGCTGGGTCTGTGACCTACACCAAAGCGCACGGCAACACTGGATCCTTAACCCACTGAGCAAGGCCAGGGATTGAACCCACAACCTCATGGTTCCTAGTCAGATTTGTTTCTGCTGTGCCACGGCGGGAACTCCCTTAAGTTTATATATTATATTTTTTATTAAAGTTCGGAGATGATTTGTGCCACTCTAAGATGATTAAATGTGATTTCATAGGTTTAAATTATAAACATATTGGTATTTACAATATTTGTAGTATAAGCAGTAAGGATCCTAGACTTCAGATTTCCTAAGGGGCTTTTAGAAACTTGTGGTCAATGTTTAATAGAGGATATGAGCTTTCTTTTAAATTTTCCTCTTTATTTTTTAGAAAGAATATTATTTAATTCATCCATATTTGCTCTACATTCTCATATGACAATGCCAGACGGGACAGACTGAACTTATGGAGCCTAACCTCGAAATTCCAATAGGCTTTTTATACTGTAAATGTTAGCCTATCATGGAAGTCCATTGCACAAGCTGAAACAATTAGACAGTCACAGCATACCCAAAGAATGATTTCCTCTCTTATGCTATATTTACAATTAGTTTTGAAATTCTAAGAGTCAATGTGGAACCAAACCATTTTTCCCTACGTAGTACTGAATGATTTTTCCTTCATGTGCATCCTTTGATGTAAAAAAGGAAGCTACATTTTTTGTGAAATCAGCTTGCTTTTCAAAAAAGTTTCTTTATATGTGCGTGGCTTGCCCCATTTTAAAACAATAATGGGAAAATGTTTTAATTACCTACAACACCACCAACTTCACACATTTTATTATTTTATGTGTCTGCATTAGATTTGTTTTGCATAATGCTAAAAAGTCTGTAACAAGAGAATTTTAATAATGTCATAGTTTTCTCTATATTCAGCCATCAACTAGGCATTTAACAGGTATGGGGATGGACAAATGAGGAAAGAGTAATCATTCATCTCTGAAATGGCTGAATTTTTTTTTTTTTTTAGCGCCGCTCCTACGGCATATGGAGCTTCCCAGGCTAGGGGTCTAATCAGAGCTACAGCTGCCAGCCTATGCCAGAGCCACAGCAACGCCAGATCTGCCTCATCTGCGACCTACACCACAGCTCAGGGCAATACCAGATCCTTAACCCACTGAACAAGGCCAGGGATTGAACCCACAACCTCATGGTTCCTAGTCAGATTCATTTCTGCTGTGCCACAACGGGAACTCCTGAATATTTTATTTTTTAAATTAAAATATAGTTTATTCACAATGTTGTGCCAATTTCTGCTGTACGGCAAAGTGACTCAGTCATACATAATATACCATCTTTTTTTTTATATTATTTTCCATCATGGTCTATTGTAGGAGACTGGATGTAGTTGTTTGTGCTATGCAGTAGGACCTCATTATTTATACATTCTTAATGGAAGGGTTTGACTATTAATCCCAAATTCCCAGTCCATCCCACTCCCTCCTTGGCAACCACAAATCTGTTCTCTATGTCTGTGAGTGTGTTTCTGTTTTGTACGTATGTTCATTCGTGCCATATTTCAGATTCCACATATCAATGATATCAATGACATGGCATTGTCTTTCTCTTTCTGACTTCTTTCACTTAATATGATAATCTCTAGTTGCAACCATGTTGCTGCAAATGGCATTATTTTATTCTTTTTATGGCCGGGTAGTATTCCATTGTATATATGTACCACATCTTCTTAATCCACTCATTTTTTGATAGACATTTAGGTTGTTTCTATGTCTTGGCTGTTGTGAATAGTGCTGCTATGAACATTGGAGTACATGTATCTTTTTGAATTATAGTTTAGTCTGGATATATGCCCAAGAGTGGAATTGCTGGATCATATAGTAATTTTATTTTTAATTTTCTGAGGAGACTCCATACTGTTTTCCATAGTGGTTATACCAATTTATGTTCCCACCAATGGTGTAGGAGGGTTCCCTTTTCTCCACACCCTCTTCAGCATTTATTTGTGGACTTGTTAATGACGGCCATTATGACTGGTGTGAGCTGGTACCTCACCGAAGTTTTGATTTGTATTTCTCTAATAATCAGTGATATCGAGCATCTCTTAATATGCTTACTGGCCATCTGTGTGTATTCTTTGGAGAGATGCCTATTTAGGTCTTCTGCCCATTTTTAGATTGGGTTGCTGGGTTTTTGTTGTTGTTAAGTTGCATGAGTTGTTTGTATATTCTGGAGATTAAGCCCTTGTTGGTTGCCTCATTAGCAACTATTTTCTCCCATTCCATAGGTTGTCTTTTCATTTTGCTTTTTTTTTTTGTCTTTTGGTCTGTTGTTGTTGCTATTTCTTGGGCCGCTCCCGCGGCATATGGAGGTATCCAGGCTAGGGGTTGAATCAGAGCTGTAGCCACCGGCCTACGCCAGCGCCACAGCAACGCGGGATCCGAGCCGCGTCTGCAACCTACACCACAGCTCATGGCAACGCCGGATCCTTAACCCGCTGAGCAAGGGCAGGGACCGAACCCGCAACCTCATGGTTCCTAGTCGGATTCGTTAGCCACTGCGCCACGATGGGAACTCCGCTTTTTTTTTTTTTTTTTTTTAATGGTTTCCTTTGCTGTGCAAATGCTCATAAGTTTTATTATGTCCCATTTGTTTATTTTTTAAAATTTGTATTGCCTTGGGAGGCTGACCTAATAAAACATTTGTACGATATCTATCAGAGAATGTTTCGCCTATGTTCTCTTCTTGTTTTATGGTGCCTTGTCTTATATTTAAGTCTTTAAGCCATAAAATGGCTTAAATATCTCCCTTCACATGTAGTTCACACTCTTGGGGCTTTGCTCCAATGGCAAACAGCAAAGTTAACTTGGGTCATTATCAGTATTTCTTTGTGTTCAAGTGCAAGTTGACCCTTTTCAACCTACATTCAAACTGTTTTGTTGATTCCTCTCTGGGGCTTAGAATGCATTCAACAAACATGCGGACCTTTGATTTATTGGTCACAAACAAAACCTAAAAATCTTACCAGAGGATAAAACTCATCTTCGTTTCAGCTTATGTTAGAAGGAAAAGTTGTTTTAGCCCCATGGAGACTCTGAACCTTATTTTGAACTTACTGCCTGGTGCCTTCAAGCAGTAGGATCAATATTTTAAGGCATTTTTTTCCAAGCCCCACACTTCTAAATCGGCCTTGGCAAGTTGAACTAAACTCTTTTTGGCTTTAGCAATTCAAACCTTCAATATTTCTTTCCATATATGATTGAAAATCAATCACATCTGCTCATAAATGTGTTTAGGTTTTGTTTGAAGCATAGGTGAGCCTTGGCTTTTTATGCTAATGGAAAGAGTGTAAGCGCTTTATTTTTGAGAAAGTCCAAACATCAAAATTATTGTGGAAAGTCAACCTCTTGTGATATGGAGAGCCGTTATTAACAGAGGAGTAGCAGTATTCCGCAGGAATGCTTTCCTCTTTACTAGCACGTGTTACTGCATAGAGACTTTTTCCCAATAGTTCCTTGATAGTGATACAGCTTTTAGAAGCATACTAACCATACAATACATACTGTTTTGCACATTATGTTTCTCAATATCTCTTGGATATCTTTCCATGTTAGTACTTATAAAGTACTACTTCATTCTTTTCTTTGGCTATATAGCATTCCATGATACAGATGTACTATAATTTATTTAAGGAATCTTTAATGATGAATACATAGCTCATTTCTATGTTGGTTTTGTTTATTTTGTTTTGTTGTTTTGTTTTTGCCATACCAATGTTGCAGTGAATATTGTTTGAAATATACCTGTATACATTTGGAACACAGTATTTTAAAGTACTAAAAAAGAGGTAATAGAATAATATTGTTTTAATGTATGCATTTCATTCTTGTTAACACTCAAGATTGTTGTTATCAGCATACCAAACCCATAATAATTAACTTTTCAAAAATGTAATTCAGGAGTTCCTGCTGTGATGCAGTGGGTTAAGAATCCGACTGCAGTGGCTTAGGTTGCTGTGGAGGTGAGGGTTTGATCCTCAGCCCAATGGAATGAGTTAAGGAATCTGGTGTTGGTGCAGCTGCAGCTCAGATTCAGTCCCTGGCCTGGCAACTTCCATATGCCGTGGGTGCGGCCATTAAAAATAAATGTAATTCTGGGAGTTCCCGTTGTGGTGCAGTGGTTAACGAATCCGACTAGGAACCATGAGGTTGCGGGTTCGATCCCTGGCCTTGCTCACTGGGTTAACGATCCGGCGTTGCCATGAGCTGTGATGTAGGTCACAGACAAGGCTTGGATCCTGCGTTGCTGTGGCTCTGGTGTAGGCCAGTGGCTACAGCTCCGATTAGACCCCTAGCCTGGAAACCTCCCATATGCCGTGGGAGTGGCCCAAGAAATGGCAAAAAGACAAACAAACAAAAAAATGTAATTCAGTACGTTTAGCTCTAAAGAATAAGTACGTTTTTCTAGAATTTGGAAATACTGACCTACAAGTGAACTTCCAATACATTCTTTCATGATTCATTGAATGGTAGTGATAATGATTCCTTGACTTCAGTTTACAAAGCACCTTCCCATAATTATCTCATCTGACTTCACATCAATGTATTGTGTGCAGCACAGACTTATAGGGAAAAATGGTGCTGACTTGGATTTTTTTTTTTTTTCACTGCCTGAAATAGTTATATAGGGCGAAAAATCCTTTGTTCCGCTAATTCAAGGAATCAAGGCCACTGTCATGAGAAGAGTATTATATCCTATTGGTAGCTTAATGTGAAAAACACTTATGTGTCACTTCAGTCAGTGGTGTTGCTAATTTACTATCAGGCTTTCAGGTATTTTTATTTAATTGTCTGATACCCAGAGATTAGACTCACCAGGCGTTTATTACCTAAGTGCTCCAATAATTGCTACTCCAGAACAGAGTATTGAAAAGACACTTATGCAGCAGTTGTTAATGATAGATGAGTTTTTGTGCCGCTTTACCTCATTCGGAATTGGGAGAACTGAGAGTAAAGGCAGAAAAGAAAAGTCTGCAGAATATAGCGCCAACACCTAAACCTTGGAAATCCCTCTATCCACGGATTATTATTTTTGTATTGGTATGACTCTTCCTTCACCCCAATGCCTATCATGGTGAGGTTGGCAATGAATGGTGAAGCATCTCTAATTTCCCACATTCCTGGTAGGAAGGAGGCTCCTGCGCAGGGAAAGGAAATCGTTGCTATGTTGCCTCCAGCTTTGGGAGAGGAAGCAATCTTGAATGACTGTTGTTGCAGTAGCTGTGTATTTATGTTGCCTCGTTAGTAGATCTATGCCCACCCTCAGTTTAGCTGAGAATGCACTCCCGAACTTCCTCTCTTCCTATATCTTCTGTAACATACACAGGACCTCAAAATTAGCTTCCAGTCTGGAATGGTGTCCACTTCAAGCCCTGCTCATTGAATACAATAGCACTTCTTTTTTTTTTTTTTCAGCTGCTTCCACAAGATATGGAAGTTTCTGGACCAGGGATTGAGTCCAAACCACAGCTGAGACCTGTGCCACAGCTATGGCAACACCAGATCCTTAACCCACTGTGCCAGTTTGGTGCAGGTTGAAACTGCACCTCCACAGCAACCCGAGCTACTGGCTGAGTCAGATCCTTAACCCACTGCACCACAGAAGAAACTCCTGGATGGCATTTCTAACCAGCCATGATGCTACAGAGTGGCTACCTCAATACTTAAAAAGCAAAGTATACTACATCCAGGTAAATCGCATTGCTGAGCAGAGAGAGACAAATATCACATGATATCACTTATGTGAGGAATCTTAAAAAATGAGACAAAGGAAGTTATTTACAAAACAGAAACAGACTCCCAGACAAAACAGAAAGAGACTTGCAGACACAGAAAACAAACTTATGGTTACCAAAGCGGAAGTGGGGGAGGGATAGATTAGAAGTTTGGGTTTAATATATATACACTTCTGATACACTTCTATACATAAAATAGAGAGTTCTTATTGTGGCTCAGCAGGTTAAGAATCTGACTAGTATCCATGAGGATTCAGGTTTGACCCCTGGCCTCGCTCAGTGAGTTAAAAAGAATCCAGCATTGCTGCAAACTTCTGTGTAGGTCGAAGATCTGGCATTGCTGTGGCGGTGATGTAGGGTGGCAGCTGCAGATCCGATTCGACCCCTAGCTTGGGAACTTGCATATGCTGCAGGTGTGGCTCTAAAATGAAACACAGGGAACTCAATATCTTTTTTTTTTTTTTTTGCTTTTTAGGGTTGCACCTGCTGAATGTGGAGGTTCCCAGGCTAGGGGTCGAATAGGAGCTACAGCTGCTGGCCTATGCCAGAGCCATAGAAATGCAGGATCCACAGCTCACAGCAACACTGGATCCTTAACCCACTGAATGAGGCCAGGGATCAAACCCGCAACCTCATGATTACTAGTTGGATTTGTTTCCTCTGTGCCAAAATGGGAACTCAGTATCCGGTAATAACGTATAATGAAAAAAATCTTTAAAAGACTTGAATTACTTTACACCTGAAACTAACATTGTAAATTAACTATATTTCAATAAAAATGTTTTAAAAACCACATTGCTGATGATGCTTTCAAATTCTGGTGTTCTTTTCTTATCAGCTTAATTACAGGAAGTTGTTCTGCCCCTATTTCATCTGTCCAATATTACTTTCTACTTCTCAAAGTATACCAGGCTATCAAGTCAGGCTGGTTTTGTCATTGTCCTGTGTGTAATATCCAGCTCATTTCCACCATTCTGCCTAACCTTACATTTTCCTCTCTCTGACAAGTTCTGTCTTGAATCCTAATCCAATTTGAGAACAAGCCTCCATTGTGTGTGTGTATGTGTGTGTGTGTCTTTTTAGGGCTGAATCTGCGGCATATGGAAGTTTCCAGGCTAGGAGCTGAATCAGAGCTGTAGCAGCTGGCCTATGCCACAGCCACACCAGTGCAGGATCTGAGCCACGTCTTCAAACTACACCACAGCTCAAAGCAATGCTGGATCCTTAACCCACTGGGTGAGTCCAGGAATCAAACTTGTGTCCTTATGGATCCTAGTTGGGGTCGTTACCACTGAGCCACCAGGAGAACTCCCAAGCTCCCTTCCTTGATAAAGTCTTTCCTGCTATGACAGAGAACCTACTGATGTCTGTACACAGGCAGAGAAACTCGACACCCTTCTGCATAGTCTGTCATTCCCTTCCCAACCTGTGGTTGAAATATCAAATTTGTACTCTTGACATTCAAGCTCTTAAAATAGTAACCTGTTTGTTGGATTGTAATGATCATTTTAGGCACCCGAGTGTAGAGTGTGCCTTTTCCATCCTCCCACTTTCGGGGCCTTGTCTCTGAACCAAGAGGGGTGACACACTAATGAGCAGGTTTGGGTTTCAGTGCCTACCTCTGAGCCTATCAAAGAACCCCCTTGAAGTTCAGAGTCGGCTGCAGTTGATCAGATTTTTATGCACACAGTGTACGGGAATAGTGGATCGTTTCAAACTCATCAATGACAAAGGTCCTACTATTCTTCTTAGTTGTCTAACAGATTCCCCTGATGTACCCAAGACTGACCTCCAGGCCTTTATGATGAGTATACAGCAGGTATACTTGGAATACATTGCATTTACTCAGGATATTGCAACCATGAGTATTCCATGACTGGTTAAATTTTCACTAATACTTTCTCATTTAGAATAATATACTTTATAAAGTCTAGTGACTACAAATGTTTCCAATTCAGAAAAGTAAAAAATACAAGAAATACCAAGTATCTGGAGAGTGAGCATTTCCTATGGTAATTTTATCTCATGTCTCTTGAATAGTCCTATGAACTACCTAATTTAAGATTTAAAGTCCTGTCTTAGATGTTAATTGTTTAATATATTGACCATGGACTTTCTAACTAGATTACAACCTTCTCAAGGAGGAGTTCCCATTGTGGCTCAGCGGAAATGAATGGGACGGCATCCATAAGGACGCAGGTTCAATCCCTGGCCCTGTTCAGGGGGTTAAGGATCCAGCGTTGCCATGATCTGTGGTGTAGGTCGCAGATGTGGCTTGGATCCCACGCTGCTGTGGCTGTGGCGTAGACAGGCAGCTAAGGCTCTGATATGACCCCTAGCCAGGAAACCTCCATGTGCCATAGATGCGGACCTTAAAGGACAAAAGACAAAAATAAATAAATAAATTTTGCAAGGACAGAAATCTATGTCACCAATGACTTGGGTACCTCTCATAGCACTTAGTATAATCCTGAGCCTATCGAGATGTTCAATACATATTCATTGATTGAAGTTGTTGCTGAAACTATAAATGTGGAGATAGAGTTTTGGGTGAAGTAGGAAAAAAATAGCATTTATTGCTTTCCCAAACAAAGGAGACCACAGCCGGCTAATGCCTTAAAGACTGTGCCCTCCCTGGGGGAAGAAGTGCAGGGAGTTTTATAGTCTAAAAGGAGAAAAACAGGGTTTCAGATTAGAATCAGAGTTGGGGCAGACATGCATTCTTCTTTCTTTGGGGGAATCTTAGTCATCAAAGCTGGCATCAGGAGAGCTCAGCATGATCCTTGTGGTGGTCTTCTGGGTTATTGCCTAGAATAACAGTACTTGGGAAAAGGACATATGCATCAGAGATTAGAACAAACTAGGAAAGTTCCTAAGAAACATCATGTGCTAATAATCTTTAACCCACAGGCAACTCTGCTTAGGGTGCCTCATCTTTAGCTTACAGGTGATTGTGTTTTGGGTGTAATCAAACAAGGTAGCGGCACAAGGAAGGGCTCCAAGCTGGTGAATGTTAAAGTATTCATTTCTAAAAGAAGCATAAGGAATATAACTTTCCTCTTAGGTGTATCAGATGCCTACATCACTATGTGTATCCCTTGTGAGGGGACCAGGATTCTGTCCCAAGGCTGTACTATTGTTGCTTAACTGTCCCTTGTCTTTGCATCCACTTCCTTCTCTGATGAGCACCTGTCTGAACCTGCCCCTTGGAATTCAGGGAAGGCCATGGAGGTTGAAAGAGGCCCATTTCCTAAAAACAAGAAATGGGGGACACAGAAAGGCTTCTGTGCCCAGGAGCCCCACAGGGCCCTGTCTGGTTACAAAGTCAATGTCATCTTTAAATTGAAGTGCTTAGGAGTTCCCATCGCGGCTCAGCTGTTAGCAAACCCGACTAGCATCCATGAGGACACAGGTTAGATCCCTGGCCTCACTCAGAGGGTTAAGGATCCGGCATTGCCGTAAGCTGTGGTATAGGTCTCAGATGCGGCTCAGATCCCACGTTGCTGTGGCTATGGTGTAGGCTGGTGGCTTCAGCTCTGATTTGACCCCTAGGCTGGGAACCTCCATATGCTGTGGGTGCAGCCCTAAAAAGACAAAAGACAATAAAATAAAATAAAATAAAAAATAAATTGAAGTGCTTACATTACAATTCAATGGGTTTTAGGTAAGAGATGGTCAATAAGTGGGGGGTCCTAGGGAAGAAACAAAATTCACCCTAGGTGGTTCAAATGAAGAGACTTAATGAAAAGACAACTCAAAGACATACAGGCAAGGACAAGGTATGGTGAGGCACCCAGCAATCAGCTACAGAGGGAGAGCCATTTCTCCCCTGGGGGTGAAGAAACAAAGGAAACAGAGTTAGCAGAGATCAGTGAGAGCTAAAGCTGGGGGGGAGGAAAATAAAGGCTGATCTGGCAGAAAAAGTGGTTGAAGAGTAATGAGCAAGAGCTGGAGTGCCACCGCAGGGAGCAGGGAAGAAACACCCCACTTTCCACCCTCAGATCTCCTATGGGTTCCAGTTCACAAGATGTCATGGACATAGTCAGCAAATTTCAGTCTTCCGAGGTGCGGAGCAGGGCAGAGAAGGCTGGAGAAAGACTGCAGTGGAAAGGACTTGAGCAGGATTGGGGAGGTGGGAAGGAAGGCATGCAAAGTAAGGTTTCCATTATAAATGGAAACAAGAAAAAGGTTGAATTGTGAAAAGAATAAGAGAAACTTAGACATATAAAAATTATCTGGGGAGCTCCTGTTGTGACTCAGCAGGTTAAGAACCTAACTAGTATCCATGAGGATGCAGGTTCAATCCCTGGCCTTGCTCAGCAGGTTAAAGGATTCAGAGTTGCTGCAAGCTTTGGCATAGGTCACAGATGCAGCTCGGATGTGGCATTGCTGTGGCTGTGGCATAGGCCAGCAGCTGCAGCTTCAAATCAGTGCTTAGCCTGGGAACTTCCATATGCTGCAGGTATGGCCTTAGATAGGGAAAAAAAATTATTTTGGAAAAACTAAGTCTGACTTAGCCAAAGGTAAGCACTGACACTGTTGATTTTCTTCACTAGATCTCTATGAATACAACTGGAATAAGAGAATGAATATTTCGTTACATTCAAACTTCCAGTTACTGCAGTTTCAAGTCAGGCAATGAATATGTATATCCATCACTCAAAGCAATGAATAAATTGCATTTATAGATATAACTGCTGTCACACTCAAAAGTGGGGGCCATACTGCTTAATGAAGCATCTCAGTGGGGTTATTTATTTATTTTTTTTGGCTATGAAGTAAAATAACAGAATGCACATGTTCCTCCTGTGTGGAAGAATTGCTATGAATAACATCAATCTCCTCTCTTTAAATTCAAAAGAGAAGCACATTTTAACATTTTTTTACTTTTGTTTGGTGCCTACCCATGACCACACAGGGTAAGTGAATATTAAATATATAGAATGACAGAACATCAAAGGTCTTGTAACCTGCCTTCACATTTAACAGATAAAGAAACAGCCTCCCACAAATCACCTGCTCTTGATCAATTAGTTGGTTGTGGCAGAACCAGCCCAGAATGCAGACTGTTGGCATCCTAATCTGACCACTCATAGTTCTGGAAATGCTTGATTCAGCTCCAATTAAATGGCAAAAGAGCATAGCGGTTAAGGGCAAAGGTTTGGAATTAGGTAGCTCTGTGTTCAAATTCAGCAGGATTGTAGGTACACAACAAGTAAATTCCTGCTATGCTTCCTTTTCCTCTTCTACAAAACTGGGGTGAATACACACCCCATTAATGTCGTGGGTTGACTAAACAAATATACATAAAATGTTCAGCACAGGAGTTTCTCTTGTGGCTCAGCAGGTTAAGAACCTGACATTGTCTCTGTGAGGATGCGAGTTTGATCCCTGGCCTCGCTCAGTGGGTTAATGATCTGGTGCAGCATAGGTTGCAGGTGTGGCTTGGATCCGGCATAAGCCTCAGCAGCAGCTCCAATTCAACTCCTAGCCCGGGAACTTCCATATGCTACAGGTGTGGCTGGAAAAAGAAAAAAAAAAAGTGTAGTAGAATGTTTTGCATGTAGTGGGTAAATAAAAGCTATTATAGAGTAGTTTTCTTTGAAAATCAACTGGCAATTTATAGATGGCGGGCAATAAGAATTTGAGAAGCATTATGCAGGGAACTTGTAAAGCAAGAGAAGAACCTGTAAGGAGTTAGTTCTTCAGGAGAGGTAAAATCAGGAGAGGTAAAACAGAAAATAAGGGAAATTACTTAATTGGGGTAGAAAGAAATGCAAGAGACAGTCCTAAAAGCAAATGAGTTGGCCTTATTTTTTCCTCCTCTATCTTTACTAAGGAAACATTACCAAGAGCGCTACTTTTAAATTATCGGTTTTTTATAGGCATTATTTTTAGAGTAGTTTATCTTCTGATTCACAGAGGTTAACACTATTGGACCCACTGAAAAGCTGAAAATAATTGAAAAGCATAACATACTATACAGATAGAAGATGATGTTATTCTTAAGAATAAATTCTGAAAAGTGCCCAGGACCTCGTTAACACATCAGAAAGAGAGGAATCAACAGAACTTGATCAACATGGGTTTTTAAAGAATATCAAGGGTAAAATGGTGTAACTGTTGGCAAAGTTGTGTGCCCTGTTATGTCCAGCCTTCCCAAGGACTGATGGATTGCCTATCTGAATTCTATCTAAATGAAGAACTGCAAGCATAGCGGTGGAAACTTCGAGATAAAGAATATCACACGTACTGGATAAACCAGTTGAATTTGTAATTAAATGGCAGGACCCTTGAAAAATGTATAAACAACCTACTGGGAAAAAGGCACCATAGCTTATAAGGGAAATTCACAGGCAAAGATTATGAGGTCTTTAGAGAAATAAAGACTATTTGGTTTGCCAAAGGGAAAACCAGTGGGTAAAAATTTTAAGTACAAAACTTGCCAACAATCCTTCTATGCAAAGACATTGCCTATGATTTAATAAGAAATTTTGACAGGGTCCACTTTGGATTGGCACTTCTTAAAAAAAAAAAAAAAAGATAGGGACCTGGCTTAAAATGAGAAAACAGAGAATATGAATCAGTTAAGTGTGTCTTAATTTGGAGAAGCTTGAACAGCAGGGTTTCTGAGATCCCTCTGTGCTGAGATAAATATATTTAAAAGCTGTGTAAGTACTCTGAAAGACAATACCAGGTTCATCAATGATACTGAGTTCCTCCAAGTAGAGGATACCAGCTGATTTTAAAAGGTGTAGGAAGAATGCAATTAATTTTCACGCCAGTAAAAGAAACAAAAAACTGACAGTTGTCTTTCTTATATAAAGACTGCATTTACTAAGCATTTGCAATGTACCGGTGTTTTAATACTTCATTTATGTATTACACCAAGCCTTTCAGGTACTGTTATTATTCACATTTTAGAGAATGGGTAACTGAGGCTCAGAGATATTCAAACACTTCTCCAGTGCTACCTGCCAGGGCCAAGAGGACTCAGAGTCAAAGTCTGTCTGATTTCCAAGTCCATTTTCTTTTTTTTTCTTTCTTTCTTTCTTTTTTTTTCTTTTTTTTCTTTTTTTTTTTTTGTCTTTTTGCTATTTCTTGGGCCGCTCCCGCGGCATATGGAGGTTCCCAGGCTAGGGGTCCAATCGGAGCTGTAGTCTCTGGCCTACGCCAGAGCCACAGCAATGCAGGATCCGAGCCGCATCTGCGACCTACACCACAGCTCATGGCAACGCCGGATCCTTAACCCACTGAGCAAGGCCAGGGATGGAACCCGCAACCTCATGGTTCCTAGTCGGATTCATTAACCACTGCGCCACGACGGGAACTCCCCAAGTCCATTTTCTAATATAGCTATATATAGATACATAAGAACTTGCTGGGAGTTCCCTGATGGTCTAGAAGTTAGGATTCGGGTTTTCACTGCTGCCGCTTAGGTTCAATCCCTGGTCTGGGAACTCAGATTCCACATCAAGCCACTGCATGCTGTGGCCAAAATTAACGAATTAATTAAAAAAGAATGTCATTAAAAAAAAAGACTCACTGATATTCTTTAAATTCATGTTTGATTGTAATTTGTATTAATGCAACAAAAGGAAGTTTCATTAAAATATTTTCTCATCTTTATTCTCTGATATCTTTAACCTCCACATTTAAAATCTTCTCATTTTATTCTACATGCAGCTTACCCTGTTAGTAGATCATTCACCATTTATAGGTTATAAAAACTATTTTTCAACAGGGACATGCCACTGAATGTCATGACTATTCATGTGCTGGTTCTAGTGCTTTCAAACAAATTTGTTTTGTGGTGCCCACTCTATTGCATTTTTGAGTAAGTTGTAAATCTTGTTAAAACCAATAAAAATATAATTTCAGAATGCTTTAAAAGCAATCTCTCATGTCACTGGATTCTCGAATGCTTTCTGTTTCTACTTCCTTCTATGTATAGTGTAAAAAAGATTCGGGGTAAAAATAATTTTAGGAGTTTGTGGCACAACAGGTTAAGAATCCAGGATTGTCACTGCAGAGGCTTGGGTCACTGCTGTGGCATGGGTTCGATCCCTGGCCTGGGAACTTCTACATGTCGTGGGCACAGTCAAAAGAATAATAATAATGTCAAGTATAATATTTTTTCTAATTACACGAAGTAATACTTAACTTGATAGAATTTAGAATCTGTAAAAAGGTATAAAGAAAAAAAATCTAGGATTCCTTGTTCACAGATAAAACATCTAATGTACTTCCTTTAAATGTATATGAGAACAAATATTAACTGTGGATTATTTTGGAAGGTGGTTAAAGAATTTCAAGTAATTTAATATTATGTATATGTACATTTTATATATTTCATATATGTATATATTTATCTAAGATATTCATTGAAGTTTTCTTTTTTTCTCTTTTTCTTTTTTTGTCTTTTTTCCTTTTTTTAGGGCCGCACCTGTGGCATATGGAGGTTCCCAGGCTAGGGGTCCAATCGGAGCTTCAGCTGCTGGCCTACGCCAGAGTCACAGCAACGCCAGATCCGAGCCGCATCTTCGACCTACACCACAGCTCATGGCAACGCTGAATCCTTAACCCACTGAGCAAGGCCAGGGATCGAACCCGCAACCTCATGGTTCCTAGTTGGATTTGTTTCCACTGTGCCACGACGGGAACTCCCATTCAAGTTTTCAAATACATTCGCTAAAGTTAATTCCATTTCTTTATACGATGACCATGAGATGTTATGACTATAAGCAAAAGCTTGGCCAATTTGTCCAGATTAAATTGAAAAATATGAATTAATGTGACTTATATATAATAGAACATTTGAATCTTTGCATATTTTAATTCTTTTCTGTTTACAATGATAATATGGTCACTGCATACAAATCAAACAACACATAAAAGTATTAAAAATAGCTAACATTTGTTGTATGCTTTCTATGTGCCAGGCACTGTTCTAAGGGTTTAGTTTATATTAACTCATATAATCCTCACAAGAACTCTTTGAAGTAGGGATTATTATTTATTGTTTTTATTTTATAAATGAGAAAACATAGGCATCAAGAGGCTAAGTAATTTGCTTGAAGTCTTGGTTTACTAGGAAAACAATCATGCCCAACAGCCTGGTTTTTATTTGTTCATCGAGTTGTTTTAATGAGAAAACAACAAAGATGATGAATTAGAACCTTGCCATGGACTTATTACATTTTCATTTTAGGAAAGAAAATTAAGTTCACATGATGTTCTTGTTGACAGAGAAAGCAAAGGGAGGGGTGATGCACACCTAGAAGGACCTGGGCCTGGCGGAGCCCTGGGGCTCAGAGGCCAGGTAGTAGGTCACTGTCAAGGACATGTAGCCACTAAGTGACACAGTTGAGATTCAAACCCAGGCAGGATGTCTCCAGAGTCCACAATGAAGCACCTCCTAAATTGCCACTATAAATTATAAAGAAGAAAATCATCCAGAAGAAAAGCCAAAAATCCTTGGATATCATGATTCAGAGACAACTGTCATCATTTCGGTAAATGTATTTCCAGACCCTTTTGGATGTGAAGCTCACCTGCAGCTGATCTAAGTTTTGGCAGAATGTCCTCTGATCCTCTTGGAATGGGATACCATGGGAAGCTTGTGAGGAACGGCTACAAGGCCATTTCTCACTTGTCTACACATCTTTCCAGAAGGATATCATGAGACCATATCTCATCATCTCTTAGGTTCTGAGAAGGTATGAGGTTTTCTGCCTTCCCCTCTGCAATGCAGTTATGACGCTAACCACCCAGAATGAGGTCAAATTTCACACAGTCCCCAGAGTTATTCTGCGGCACTAAGGATCTGACATTGTCACTGCAGTGGCTTGGGTGGCTGCTGTGGCATGGGTTTGATCCCTGACCCAGGAACTTCTGCATGCCACAGGCGTGGCCAAACAACAACAACAACAACAACAACACAGTACTCAAAAGGCTGTTCTCACTTCAGACGCTAGCCATTAGCTCAGGGGTTCTCAGGCCATCCACACTTCTGGCCAACTAGCTACCAAGTTAGGTGTCCCCTCAAATTTAATAATTCATTAGAACAACTCACAGAACTCAGGAAAGTGCTAAACTTATTATTATAATTTTATTATAAAGGATAATCAAGACCAGCAAACTGAAGAGCTGCATAGGGCAAGTTCTAGGAAGGTTCCAAACATGAAGCTTCCATATTCCTAGGCTGTGTAATGCTCCCACACATCCATGTGTGACTGCCAGTCAGGGAAGCTCACCTGAGCCTCTGTGTCCAGAGTTTTTCTTGGGGTTTCTTTATGCCGGTAGGATTGATTGACTCATTGACCAAATAATTGAACTCAATCTCCAGTCCTTCTCTCCTCCCCAGAGGTTAAGCTGATATCCCCTGGCTCAAAGCCCCAACCTTCTCATTATGTGGTTGATTTCTCTGGCATGGCCAGCTCCTATCCTGAGCTATTGCATTAGCAAAAAACTCAGGTATGGTGCAAGCTAACCCACCATGAATACATGAATAACAAAGTCACTTTTATCCTTCGAGAAATTCCAAGGATTTAAAGGTTAACTCCTAGGAACCAGAAATAAATGCCAGCCAAATCCTTTATTATATTACAACTCCTCCTCACCCCCGCCATCAGTACACCACTGTAGGCTATAAAACTATTTAGCATGGAATCATGTCCTCAGCAACAAGGTATCTCACAGCTCATTTTGCATTGTCTTCTAGCCTCTTTTGTTTCTGTGTTGTCTTGCGGGACAAGGCACATGAGGACCTGTCACCTTTGTTATCCTTGCTTTGGCTATCTATGTAAGGAATAAACTATCTGAATTTTAAAAGGGCTTACTATGGAGTTTCTGTTGTGGCTCAGCGGGTTAAGAACCCAACTAGAATCCATGAGGATGAAGGTTTGATCTCTGGCATCGGTCAGTGGGTTAAGATCCAGTGTTGCCATAAGCTGTGGTGTAGGTTGCAGACATGGCTCGGATCCTATGTTGCTGTGGCTGTGGCGTAGGCTGGCAGCTGAAGCTCTGATTTGCCCCCTAACCTAGGAACTTCCAAATGCTGCAGGTAGGGCCCTAAAAAAAAAAAAAGCAAAAAAATTTTTAAAAATTTTAAAAAGGGCTTGCTGTTTCTTTACCTGCCAAATATGTTAGATCTGACCTATCACATATAAAAATAAGAAAACCCCAAGAAGACAAGTAAGGAGAATTAAGGTGTTTGATTTACTTTAGTCATTGTGATTTTTAAGAACACTCCAATGGGGCTGTTCAGTACTCTAGATGTGAAATCGGAGCATGGAGGATAGAGGAGAAAATAAGCTGTGCAGTGACAATGACTGACTGACATCATAGGCGAGGAAGAGTTTTCTGAAGGAGATAGTCTAGAGATGCTCATGGTGAAGGATGATTTGATGTGCGCTCAGTCTTGAGTAGTCATAAAATCTTGGATAAGAAATGACTTCAGAGTTCCTTGATAGCACAGTGGGTTAAGGATCTGGTTTGTCACTAATGTGGTTCAAGTTGCTGCTGTGGCATGGATTCAATCTCTAGCCTGGGAACTTTTGCATGTCATGGGTGTGGCCAAAAAAAAATGATTTGAAGGGTCTTATAGTCAACTTTTTACCTGATAACAAGCATCATCCCAACAATTGGTCATATAGTCAGTTTATACTGTAATAGACATAGTGAGGAACCAATAGGCCAGTTTTTCTCAGGGCCATCCATTCTATTGATATAGATCTGATTGTTTTTGCATTCTTTCTCATACTGCGCTAACACTTACCTGTTAATAAACTATACTATTGATTCTTTACTACTTAACAGACCACGCATTCACACAGCTATTATCTATTGTTTGAGACGGACATGCTATGAAAACAACCATCATGCTTCCCCTCGGTTTTGTCTTCAGCAAATTAAGCAACAGCCTTCACTCCCACTTCTCATGGCCTTGTCTTGTTTCTTACCACCTTGGTTATCTTGCTATCTTATCAGCATCTTTCTTGAAATAGAATATCCAGATATTCTTGCATCAGGGCAGAGTACAATGAAATTGCTATTTCCAATAAAATATTTCAATTTCTTCTCTTTTTATAAATATATTTTTAAACTTACACAGTCTTCAAAAAAGGATATGGAGAAGATAGGAAATAAAAGGTGTGTTAATGTCTTATTCTGCTCTCCTACCATTGAATTTGTGCTTAGTTTTAAATGACATTTTTAAATAATTTGATTTTGCATTGTGAAAGTAATATGTGTTTATGGTTAAAAAAGAAATGACAAAACACAAATGGTACTAAGGAGGAGTTTTTAAAAAAATCCCTCTCACTCTCAAACTTACAATCGCATTCCTCAAAAGAAACCACAATTTAGTTTACCGTATTCAACCTAATTTTTTTCTATATTAAGCATCTTTTCATATCAGCACTATGGATCTACCTCATTCTTTTTAATAGCCGCATAGTATCTTATCACATGGTTATAGCATTTTTATTCACCAGTCCCCTACTGATGGACATAGATGTTTCCTGTCCTTTTTAAAAATTTTATAGCAATACAATAAATTTGTATGTGTGTGTTTCTTTGAACACTTGAGAAAGCATCTCTGAAGATAATTTCTTTGAAGTAGAACTGCTGTGTCCAAATATACATATATATGTGTGTATATCTATATATCTATATCTATCTACCTATATATATATATATCTTCAAGAGTATACCAACTTTCACTCTTGCTAACAGTGTGTGATAGTACAGTGGACCTCTGAAAAACATAGGTTTGAACTGCATGGTCCATTTACATGTGGACAGGTGTTTGGTTGAATAGGAAGGGTGGAGTCAGTGACTGTAAAGTTAAACTTATTTTTTCAGATTTTCCACTGGGTAAAGGATTGGTGCCCTAATCCCTGTGTGGCTCAAGGGTCAACTGTACTTATTTTTCCATATATACCATATGCCAAACATTAAAAATATTATTATTCGAAGAGATGACAAATGGAATATGATTTGGGCTCGATACTGTCTCTTTGCCCCTCCAGAGGCAACCTGTGCTCTTCTTTCTGCTCTTTGCTCCAGAAGGACAGTGTATAGACTACATTACTAGACTCCTGTGTTCTCTAGCTTCCCATAGGTCAGGTTTAGGAGGAGGGGGACCAGCTGGAGAAAGGTAGGGGTTGGGGGATAAATACTTATTGGTGAAGTTGGGATATTTATTTCCTGGGCTTCCTCCTTGCAGAGCCTTGTGGGCTGGCTGTGACCCTTAAGTCAAGGACTCAGCTCCTGTCCAATCTTCCCTGTTTGCAGTTTCTAGTCACTGCTTTCTATTCTTGTCCCTTTCAGGCATAGAAGGGTGGTCTGCCCTACTAAGTCAGCTATTGTCCTCTCAGAGTTTTTTTAATACCCTACCCCACCTTTGTAAGTGATATCTTTATAGAGCATGCCTTGAAGTACTAATTTGAATATTCTATTTCCTGCCAGTTCTTGTTCCTGGGAGCTCAGTCTAGAGAGATTCCCAGGATCTTCAGAAACTATCTCTTAAGAGATGCAATCTGAACAGAGACCTGAATGATGAGGAGGCTGTGAAGATATTAGGCCTATGTCTTCCAGGTGACAAAGACCCTGCATTTGGAATAAACCTGTCATGGCTGAAGAGCAGCAGGAATACCAGAGTGGCTGTGGACCATGGGGCAAGTATGTGGTTTGTCTGCCCAAGAGCTGGTACCTCCTCTTCCTTTCTGGGAGAGCTCTAATTTTGTTTAGACACAATAGGAAGACTAAAGGGATGAACCGCCATTCATCTAAGTGAATCATGAAAATTCCACTCCAAAATCTCAGTGATTGATTTAGGGATGGGCATGTAGCCCAGTTCCGGCCAATGAGACACAGGAGCTTATTTTCTGGGGTTTATTGAGAATATTTCTTCTTGGTAAGAAACAGGCATAAAGGAGAAAATTCCTGTCTCTTTCCCTCCCTCCCTCCCTTCGTGAGAATACGATGCCTGGAAATGGAATAATCTTTTAACAATCATGAGAAAAAGGACTGGGTTTAAAAAACAACACCTGAGATAGCAAAGTGAAAGGCTCGGAAGATCCTGGACCCTAATGATAACTTGGACCTTCCAAACCAACTGTAGGATCACCTACCTTCAGACTTCTTAAGCAAATAGGCAAATAAAAACAAATCTTACAGCCACTGAGGTATATGGAATGACTGGCCAATGGGGACCTGCTATATGGCACAGGGAATTCTGTGATAATCTATATGGGAAAAGAATCTGAATAAGAATGGCTGTGTGTATATGTAAAGTAAAATAAAAAATTTTAAAACCTATCTTATAGCTTAAGTCACCATCAGCTGGGGTTTCTCTTCCTTGCATTTGACATACCAACTCACACAGTAGCCAGGGAGGAAGTGAGGCAAGGTAACCAAAATAAGAGAGGTGGGCAGGGGTCCATCATGCAGTGCCTCTTAGGCCAAGGCATGGAGTTTGGATTTTACTCCAAGGAAAAGGGATTTCAGGAGATGATCCAATAAATACAAGCATATAATACAGATCTGTTTATCTATCTCAATATACATATTTATCATGAATATGGTCAAAGAATATAGTTCATTATTAAAATAATAGATACTGACTAAAGATATATTTACCATCTCCATTTTAATTTTTAGAGAAATTATTTTTTAGAACCAGACAAAAAGAAAGAAAAAGTCTCATGAGTAACTCATGAACTCTCTTGGCTGAAACTCCCAAATGTTGAGAATCTTTACTAATGTCTGAACTCTTATGCTTGGGAAAACCTGCAACATAGTTTCTGGGTATTGCTTCTGCCTGCTTTAGCCATGTCAGAGTCTTTATGGATTATGTGCTGCTTCAGACAGCTTGCAATTGTCATCTCAAACCCCTATCTTTCTTGGAAGAGCCCTCAATTTTTGCCTCAGCCTTGTCTCTCTGAAAATTAGGCAACTTGCCTTAAGCATGACTGTCCTAAATTCCTTGCATGATGTTTTTCTCCTAGCTGGCACCAAAAGCATCACAAAATAAGGTAGATCATTTAAAACATTTTCCTCATGGTTGTCTTGTTCCCCTGTTCAGCAGCAAGATTATTGGTTACCATGGCAATCAGCTTCCACAGCATTCCATTCTAAGGAACTGCACAGGTAGAACACGAGGTTTACTCCCCGTTCTTTACTGTAGCTTTCTGCAGATCTGCATATTTTCCCAGCCTGTCCTCTGTAACTACTGTTTAGAACAATCAATCAACCAACCAAACAACCTGGAGTTAAGCCAGATAATTGTTGCAAAGGCACCATACCCCTTTCCCTTTTGAATATGTTAAAAATCTACATAAACAGTTGTACCATAATTTGCTCACAACACCCATGGAAAACTTTCTGGTACATTCTTTCACAAGTCTTGGATTCTATTTGTATCGCTTTAACCATATGTAGACAACAAATAATGAAATCACAGTAAAAAACAGAGCAGGAGTTCCCATTATGGCTCAGTGGGTTAAGAACCTGACTAGAATCCATGAGGATGAGGGTTTGATCCCCGGACTCACACAGTGGGTTAAGGATCTGGCGTAGCCGTCAGCTGTGGTGTAGATCACAGTTGCAACTCGGATCTAGCATTGCTGTGGCTGTGGTGTTGGTGTAGGCTAGCAGCTGTAGCTCCTATTTGACCCCTAGCCTGGGAACCTCCATAAGCTGCAGGTGTGGCCCTAAAAAGAAACAAACAAAAATCAGAGCAGGAGATAGTTCTAGGAGATCCTTTCTCATGGGCCCTATGTCATAGCCTTCCCAAGGATAATTCTCTAACTTCCCTTCCTCCAACATGCCCAAACCCTCTGATAAAATACCACAGATACTCAGAAGAGTAAAGATTGTCCTCAAGCCATTACCTTGGTGATACCAACCAAGCACTTAGACTTCTACCCTGGAGACTGTTAACTACCCTGTTTCTGTTCAGAACCTTATTGATAATAACAAAAGATGGTTTTAGATGGTCCAGACAAATTACTCGCACCCTGAAGCTGCTACATTATGGAGGAGACGTTATAACTTTGGAGAATCAGCTGGATTAATTCTATTTCCCTATAACTCCTTTATTCTTTTATTACTATGTTTAGTCTTTGCTACTTATTTAGTTTGTTCATAACTATGTGGGAGAGTCTAGAGGACTCTAGAGATTTTTATGGTTCAAAGAACTATCCTTTTTTTTTTTTTTCTTGTCTTTTGTCTTTTTAGGGCTGCATCCGCAGCATATGGAGGTTCCCAGGCTAGGGGTCTAATCAGAGCTGTAGCCTACGCCAGAGCCACAGCAACGCGGGATCCGAGCTGGTGTGTGACCTATACCACAGCTCATGGCCACGCTGGATCCTTAACCCATCAAGCAAGGCCAGGGATCAAACCCGCAACCTCATAGTTCCTAGTAGGATTCGTTAACCACTGAGCCACGACGGTAACTCTGAAGAACTATCTTTTAATCGATTATTTCTATCTACGACTTTATTTGAAGCAATAGAAGTGTTTCAGTAATGAAAAGGGGAATGTGGAAGAGGAGTCGCTACTATCTAATGTTAAGTAATTAAAAATAAAATTTGGCTTTAACCTTCTTTCACAAAAAGTTTTTCTATCTCCTAGATGTCTTTTCATTGAAAAAGACACATCTCATGACCGATTTATGAACATCCCATTGAACATCACCATCTCCTATTAAGGGCATGGAAGTAAACTCTGTAACTAAAACAGATGCCTCTGCCCACAGATTCTAAAATCAGTGGGTATTCATAAATCTCACCACAAATTTTCAGAGCATAGTGGGAAAAAAGGAACTGTTGAAAATTTGAAACTCTACTAAAGTTCTTTCTGCCTCTTCCGGTAAAAAATACATATTACTTTCTAGGAAGTTCACTACTTTAAAAAACAAAGCATCAGAATTGGAAATTCATGGCTCACATTTGAGTTACATCAGCTCAGTTTTGAGAGAAAAGGTATTTACATTTAAAGGGAAAGCCATACAGAATGGTTCTTCGATTCCTCTCAAAATTGTTTTGGAATTGTTTCAAGGCAGGAGAAAGGCACTTTTTTTTGAGCAGACATTCCAAGATACATAAAATGTTACAAAGTTTTACTTATCCTTCCCCATAGATGAGCATATTTATTCCCTTATATACTAATCCCACATAAACTAGAAAGAAAAATTGGGTAACTATTGGTAGAATTTTCTAGATTAAGTGCAGAGGCGAAAATAAAAAATAATCGACACAAACTTTGAGAAATTATATCACGGTGCACCATGAGATTTACATAGAAAAAAAATTACTTTCAATTTTCAGTTGACAAAAGAGTAATTGAGATGAGACCGAGCAGCTTTGAAAAGGAGAAACACTAATGAAGGGTCAACACTGTAAAAGCAGAAAGGCAGCTAACATGCTGTTTTGACAGCTGGGTGAAGATGAGGAGAAAAAAGACGTAAACCAGAGGAAGTCGTGATAAAAGGGTAGAATGAAGTGTTTGAAATCATAAAGTGAGAGCTTTAATTAACACGGATGGAAAGAGTAGGAAAAAGTGATTTAGTGTAGATAGGAAATGATTTGTAGAGAAATTTTAGTTGAGTTATCATTTGTATTTTAATTTGAATGGGCCAAAGGATGACTTTGAAGAATAATAGTTTGTTTTAATATTTTATACATATATAAGAAGCGTAATTTATTTGAAATATAAATCAGTACAAGTTTCTATTAACATAATAACATATATTAGACAAATTGGCAAGCCAGGGATTGCTTTGGATTAACCTTTGTTATAACCTTAATAAAAACTACTTTCAATACTTCAAATTATAAGGTCATGATTTATAATGTGGAGATAACGGAAAGCCTGATTCAGTTGCAACTTTGCCTTAATTTTTTTGTCTGGTGTTCTTTAGTCTTGGGCTTCTAATTTGATCAAGACAGTGTAAATGCAGAAAGCAGTAAAAACCAATGTTCCTTAATTAGGAATCATGTGAATAGTTTAATATTAAAAACATTAAAAAAAACTATACATGGTATAAATCCTGTAGCGTTTTAGCTTCTTTTACTTAAAACGCATTGAAATCCACTTATAGCTCTCCTAACAATCACTATGGTTGGCAATCCTATGTCCTGGATTTTCCAGGTCACTTCAGATTCCAAATATTTCATCTATTGTTAAATGGTGTCTCTGCATTTTGGTTTGGGAAACATGGTCACTGAACTTATAGACTAACTCTGAAACGGCAACCGCCTCTGGCGTTAAGTAGTATTTCTATTTCTGGTCCGTGATTATCATGTTAAATCAGATCAAATCAAAGTTTATTTTTTGAGTAGACCTAATAATAAACTATGAAATAATGAGGACATTTTAAAAACTTTGTATTAATTGGCAATTTGAAGAGCATTCATAGTACCATCTATTATAGACACAAACCCACACATAGCTAGGAAACCTAGATGGCTGCTCATCCTTGCCATATAGGAACGAAAAACAACATACGTAAGAGAATTGGTATAAGTTATATGGTCAAAACTAAGGAAGACAAAAAGAATATAAATGTGCTTGGGTTAATAGTTTAAAAAAGAACTGGTGGTCTTTCTTATTTTCAATTTCCATAGGCTTTCATACACTTGACAATACTGAGAGGGTGCAGTGAGATTTGCTACGTATGTGACGCCAATTACGAGTGAAGTAAGCCAAGACTGACTCCTTATCCTATGGCAAAACATTGCTGTTTTGCAAATGAAAACCTTTAGATCATTTGATGCCCCCATTACTATCCTTTATGTCTGTACAATATTGGTCATAGCACCATTCTTTATTCTTTCGTGATTTAAGCAACCACGAAGAAAACCAAAAAGTTTTAAAGACTACCCAAGTCCAGAATGGCATTTAATAACTCTTCCAAAAATTAAGGTGATTTTCCCCAAGTCTTGTTGGAAACATATCTACCACTGTGATCAGTCTCTCCTCCCACATTTCCGTGCTAGTGGGGACTTGAGAAGCCCGGGAAAGCTGCTGCAACAGGGGTGGGAGTGGGAGATAGGATATCACCCGCTTGACACTTCGGCACTGTTGCTATGAATGATTCACTTGGGTTTGGCACATTTGTTACAAGGAAATCTCCTCCTCCCGCCGCTCCTCCCGGGCCGTCTCCTGCGCTTTGGCCTTTAAGGAGAAGCGAGAGCAGGTGGGCACAGAAGAGCTCGCAGAGTCCTCCTCCCCCTGCTCCTTCCCTAATTTAGCAGTACTTCCGGCCGCGTGACATCATCCCCCGCACCCCGGTGACGTGAACGGCGGGTGACGTGTGTGCGGCGAGGAGCGCGCTGACGTTGCTATTTAAAGGTCCTCCTGCGGGGAGGATGGAGACACAGCGCGAGCACCTGGTGTGGGGCACAGAGGCGGCTCTGGCGGCCGGGAGCGGGGCCAGGAGCCAGCAGAGGAGCAGAGAGCACAGCCCGCCCGCCGCTGGCCACTAGGGGAGGGGGGGGAAGGAAAAAAGGACGGACAGCCGAATCTGCCGGCCGGCCTAGCTCCCCACGAGGGCCGGCTCGGCCCCTGACCACCAGCCTCCCCACCGCCCTCGCGGCTGCCGCCTCCTCCAGCTTGCTGGCCGCAGGGCCCCGCCGGGCCTTTGGGACCCGTCAGCACCCCAACCCCCGGCTCCCGGTCGCGTCGGGGCGGCTGCAACTGCCTCGCGCCCCCTCCCGCGAGCAGGGGGAGGGACCGCACAGCTCCTCGTTCTCCCCGCCCCCCTCCCCCGCCCCCAGCAGCCCGCTCTACCGCCGCGCTCGCTTCTCGCTGGCTGCACTGACCTGGGAAGCGGTGTCCTCCGCTCTGCGAGCGGCGGGCGGAGGCACAGGCAGCGGCGGGCTTCGGGCCGCCCGGCCGGCGCTGCTCTGCCGAGCGGGAGCTGGAGGCCGGCGGAGCGGGGCGGTGATGGAAGTGTGAGGAGGCGGCGGCGGGGCCCGGGGACTGTGAGGCGGCGTGTGGCGGCGACGCGGAGCGGGAGAGGCGAGGAGCAGGGGTGGGGGCGCTGGAGCAGCGGCTCTTCCGCGGCTGCGAGCCCCGTTCCCCTGCGCCCGACGCAGGATTAGCTGCCCGCCTCGAGTCGGGCGGGCGCCCGTCGACCCTTCAGCCCTGTCCTCCGCCTCTGCTCAGCTCGCCCCGGAGCTGGGCGCCGGTGCTGGGGGCAGCGTGGGGCTTGGCTTTCTGATTCATTCATTCTTTGCCGCTGGGAGCCTCAGACCTGCGGTGCTCCGAAGAGAGGAGGGAAGAAGGGCAGCCGCGAATGAAGGGCCGGGCGCGAGCCGGGCTTCATTGTGCTCGGCGGCGGGGGGCGGGCAGGGGCTGAGGGAAGTGGGATCGGGCCCCCTCCCCCCTGTTCCCCGGCGTGCGCTGCGCCCCCAGCCTGCTGCCAGCCTGGAAATGGCTCCGTGTGTTCTCCTCGGGAGAATGGATCGATCCTGCCCAGCCTTCTCTTCCTCCTCCCCGCCTCCTCTCTGCTCCCGGTCTTAGGAGGGGGAAAAAAAAATTAAAAGACAGATTCCAATGTGGACTGCCATGCACGTCGCGAGTTGCCAGGTTCGCACTTCGAGGAGATTTTTCTATATAGCTTTTTCTAATGTGAGCGCAGGGAAGCAGTGACATTACTGCTTTTAGGATTTTTATTTTCTCTTAGGGATCTCTCCAGTGCACGTCGCATTGGGTTGCACGCTCCACCCCCAGGGACCCGGTGTGGTGGAGAAATTTGAACCCGCAGCCTTAGTAGCATCGAAAAGGCCGAGTTACCTGGCTCTCCCTGAGTGTGGAGGAGGACAGGAACGAAATGACCACCGAACTCATTTTTCACAGGACTCGGTGAAGCTGGATTCTGCGTTTTCCGACACGTAGACTCATTTTGTGGAATAGAGTTGACCGCTGTCTCCTCCGCGCAGCATTTTAATTCTAACAAGCAAATGCCACCTCTGTTTGAACGTTTTGGTATTTCCCAGAAAGAAATCATTTTATCTAAGGGAACTAACTGAATTTACAGCATCACTGAAATACCTCCAGAAAAGGATCTCGGGGGGTGGACAAGCTACTGCGAAATAGCAGACGGAGAAATTCCTTTGGAAGTTATTACGTAGTATAAGAGCAGAAACTTCAGAGCAAGTTTTCATTGGGCAAAATGGGGTAAGAATTTTTGTGTTTAACACCACTTCGAGTCTGTTTATGTATTTGTGTGATAGAGCGGTGGTGGTGGATTGTCTGTGTTTTATGTTATCAAGCAAATTTGCCACCTTGCTAAGCTAGTGTTAACCTTTTAACAAGTTATTTTTGTGGAGTGACACCGGAGGCCATAATTAAGGAACGCACGTCTGTTACTTGTCACCAGAATATAGTTTTATTAGTGATATTTAAGAAGACAACACTTCCTGTCCTTTCTTGGTTAAAGTGCCGCAGCAGTTTGTGATCAAAGTAATGTTGTCATAGGTTTTGTTGCCGATTTCTTTCAAAGAGAAGTACTGCATTCTCTCGGTGCCTTTAGAATAATCAGGTGCACAAAGGAACAATTGTAAAGTATTGAGCGGTTGGATTTCAGTCCTTGAAAATGATCCAGTGTAAATTGTTGCCCTCACTGTGCCCTCTGTTTTGCCCTTGAATAGCCATAGCTAAAATCAATAGAATTGACTTATTGGGGCATTAAAACGAAAATCTGAAAGTCTTACTGACAAGGGCTCCCCAGTGCCCTGTGCTTAGTTGGAGATCAGAGCCTAAATAAGAAAAGCTTTTTGTTGAAAGAACTTGTTCACTTTTCGGTTTTGGTTTTTTTGTTTGTTTGTTTTTTTGTTTTTGCTTTTGTGATCATGTCATCAGTTTGTGTTAACAGTGTCAGATCTACACCTTTCAGATCCCAAGTCAAGCAGAAGTGCATTTTCCAACTTTTTATTAACTCTTCATACAGTAACTCAATAAAATGAGTGACTCCTCCTAATTTAAGCCAGACAGCTATTATGTATTGATGGAATAATGATCTGGTCGTTTCATTGACAGATTGTCAATGCTTTGTGTCAAAAAAGAACTTCCAGAATTCCCCCCCACCCTTTTTGGTGGTTGAATAAATGCATCTAAGATGTAGTTAGGAGACAGAGATTGAAAGGATAGACACTGAGATATTTATTGTGACAGTTGAGGGGTATGCATACCTAAACTTTCATTCTTGAAACGTTTGGAGGAAAGTTCTTCATAGTACTGCCCTTTTTGTTGGAGTTAGAATTTGAAGTTTATTAACTTGAACAAGTTTGAAAATGTAGAACATATGTTGTAGGAATCCTTCATCAGGAATTGAAGAGAAAGAGGGATACTTGTTTGTAAAACTTAAGTGACAAAGTGATGAAAATATATGTAACTTTCATGATTTGGGGTACTGCGAAGAGCAATTAAAATACTTCATTCTATTTCGAGTGCTGCTATTAGTAGCCTGGTGATCTGAGGCGAATGGCTTGACCTCTGTGGACTCTGTTCTTTTTATCTGTAAAATGAAGGTCTTAGGCCAGTTAACAAAAAAAATTTTTTCCCAATCCTTTAAAAAGTGAATTATTTCTTTTTCTCCTTCTATTTTCATGATTACTGGTTGGTTTCTTGCAGTAAATCTCTCAGATGGCAAGATTGTTTTCACTAAGCAGTTTTTAAGCACGTAAGCTGGAAAATAATGGCATATGAAAAATGTTTTGGATGGACCGTACCAATTTTAGTAAGAGAAATTACTGAAAAATACTTCTGTTCAAAACCTTTGAAATATGGCTTCCCTTGAGAGTCTGCAGCTCTTCTGTTTAAAACGTGTCAGAGGAGAAAAATAAAAGTGGCAGTTTTTCATGTTGAAGGCTGCGTTCCCTCTAGGCTGCGGAGTGGTAGCACATGAAAGAAAATTGGTTTTCCACAACCTTTAAGCTGCATGAATGTCCATCCTTTTACCAAGGACAACTTGGGATGAACTTAGTACCAATGAGACTGGTCTTTAAAACATGAAAATAAGCCCCCACACATAGCACACATTTTAGATACTTCAGTGTAATTAAATGTATTTATAAACTCATTTATTTGTCCTTAACAAAATCTTAAAGGTGGACCTGAGAGGAAGAGGAGTGAATGTTTACGGCGCAATTTTTCTGCAAGTCTGTATTTGCCAAGGAGTGAATGTTTATGGCATAATTTTTCTGCAAGTCTGTATTTGGGGCTACAACTCTTATTGATAGTGACTTGTTTCATCTGAGTTGTCAAGAGAGAGTGGAGAGGTGGAAGCAGAAGAGACAGGCATGCAGAGAAGGCATTTGTGGACGTTTCCACACTTGGTAGGTGTTCCTACCTGATAAGTGTTTGTGGAATAAGTGGAGCCTCCTGCACCTGCTTAAAACAAAAGGAAACAGCTTTAAATGGCCTTTCAAGTTTTATCCAGGTGATCCTAAGTTACCTTACTCTTTTTAAGTATCTGAAATTTAATAGTGTGGGTGAAGCTTCACATTTTATGAATATATTTTTGACTAAGGCTAGGTTATAATAAGAATGTATCTTTGCCTTAATTTTGGATATAATTGCAAATCTAGGGACAACACTGAAGTGAAAGAAATGATTTTTAAAGAAAATGAGCGATCAGTTTAGGCAGAAAACAAACTGAAGGCTCCTATAATAGTAGTTTATGAACTGTGGTGGAAATGGAAAAGAACAGCTGAAACTGACAGTTGGCAGAGTCTGTCAAACTATCTTGGTTGCTGCCTGAACTGTTTTTAATTACAGTGAAGGCAGTTGAAGTATTGGTTTGTGAAGTAGGTATATTAGACCCCCTAAAAATGAGCGCATTCTTGTATGTAAGGGAAAGTCTAGGAAAAGCTTCCAAGTGCCAACGAGGAGCCCCTGGTCTGTATGTCCCCAGCCCTCCAAGTGGGACCTCCTAATGAGAGCAGTGAGTCAGGAGGTATTTCAGAAGGATTAGAACAGGCAGCAGAAGTCTTTAAGGTCTTTCCTGTTACCGTTTGTTTTGTTTGGCTCACATCGGCAACTTAGTGCCCTCAACCAGGGGACTGTGCCCTCCCGCCTCCCGTTGCGAGTTAGTTAGTTTAAAAACGTGATTTTCCCTGTTAAGGAGGTCGATAAAGCTGTTTCTGATTTATCTCACCTGCCCATGGGCACGTCTGGAATGTCTCTTCTCCGCCTTCCCCTAGATACTTCCTGAAGCATGGAAGTAGGATGCTGCCGCATTGCAAATTGCAGCCTGCACTGTGTCCCTTTGCTGGGAGAGGAAGCTGACACCTCTTTCTGCCTCAGGCCGCTGGGTGCTGTTCTTTGGGGACTTGAGCTAAAACATGGAAATCTTGATCCAGCACTGCAATCTGAATGGGCTTTGTTGCAAAGGCAACCACCTGGTCATTCCCACCATCACAGAAGTTAATGGGAAGCTTAATTCTGCATTGGTTCATTTTACCAGTTTTGACCCCCATACCATGTAGCATGTGATAGGGAGACTGGTAAAATGTGTTCCTTCCCTAGGGAGCTTATAGTTTAGAAGTTGGGAAGACAGTCAAGCCTAAAATTAAAAACTACAGTGGAATGTTTGAGGGACTGATGTAGGCATCTTGGAGATACAAAGTAAAAGTGTGTGTGTGTGTGTGTGTGTGTGTGTGTGTGTGTGTGCGCGGGCGCGCGCGCGCGCGCACGGGCGCATGTGGCATTAGCTGCTGCGGGGGAGGATAAAAAAGCTTTTGTCAAAGAGGTAATGGCTATTAAATAATGAAAGATAGGTACAGGTGGGCCTCGTAGCAAATAAGAGAGCGTTCAAGGCAGAGGGAACAGTGTGATTGACAGCACTAAGACAGGAACTGCTTGAGTTTGGCATGAGGAAATTGGCTATATGGGGTGCTGCTGGAGGTAGGCTTAGATCCTTAGGCAGGGACCAGATTAGAGGATCTTGTAGACCAAACAGAAGCTGGTGTAGTTCAAGCTTTTGGGGGGCAGTGACCCATTATAGCAAAAATGTGTGTATCTTACTATAATGGGTCACTGCCCCCCAAAAGCTTGAACTACACCAGCTTCTAGTGCAACCTAGTGTGTGCAGCCAACCTAGTGCGCACATGTATAAGTGATAAAAATGTCACAAAACAATACTCCTTGTGTGGTGTACACAGATATTTTATATTCTTTTACTTCTAAGAAGGAGAGATGGTTGGGGTCTGATACACTGATTTAACAACCCAGTGATAGCAGCTGGTAATTTGAAAAACCCTGCTCTTAGCTATGGGAACCACTGAAGGGTTTTAAGGAAAATAGTTACAGGAAGAGTCAGAGAAGTAGGGTGAGAAAAGTTTTAAATATTTTAATTTTGGTTTTATATGTTGCATCCTGTGGAAACACCAAGCCAGAACAATGAGCCGTGGTGCGGTAGGGGAAGTGGATAGCTGGGCAGGCCCTGGAAAATTCCAGGGGTGATGAAGAGGAGGGACGGTGTTGAGGTGTGTGTGGTGTTTCAGACTGAATGGGAGTGGGGCTTTTTTTAGGATGAGGGCATTTTCTGGGTGGAGGTAAAAACATAGGAAGTAACATGGTGTGTTCCCAGCAGAGTCATTCACTCAGATGGGTCATGAAATAGTGAATTTGGGAGTTTAAAAAGGGCTTTCCAGCTGGCATACAAACTGTATGGAAAGAATGAGTTGAGAACACCTTTGAAATTCCCCCAAGAAATAATGAAAGGATACTTGGAGATGCTAGTAAGATTTACCTATATGCTGAAAAGGTATTTCACTTGTTATACCTTTATATATATTATTATAATTCAAATAGAATTATAATTTTGTATCTATCGATGTATATTAGGATATCAACTATAAGAAGAGTAGAAGAGTTTGTGTATTTTGAGAATGGATTTCCCCCACAGTTTAATTGAAATATAACTTACAGGTAACATTGTATTAGTTTAAGATGTACAGTGTAATGATTCGACACATGGGGTGTCTGTGTGTGTGTGAGTGTGTGTATTGTGAAATGATCACCACAATAAGCCTAGCTAATATCTAGCTCCTCACATTGTTAGAAGTTTTTTCCTTGCAGTGAGAACGTTCATGAGAATATGTTTATTTTTGAATATGTTAATGGAGTAATTGAGCCCACCTACAACTTGTTGAAATTTGAAATAACTTATTTTTTGTTTGGGTTTTTTTTCAAGATAACATTATGCATGAAAGGTCACTCTTTCAAAGAGTACTCCCCCCGCCCAATCTGTAACCTGTTGTTCCATGTAGTGAGGACTTTTAATGGGTTCCTTTTTGCTCTTTTGTCCTTTTACTCTTGCGACTCCATCCCCTTTTCCCTTGTCCTAGTGACTTGGCAGGATAACAGCACAGGACTGTCAGGGCTCCAAGGCATTTACTCAGTTCAAGGCAACGGAAAAAAATTTCAGCCTATGCCCATCCCTAAACCTGCCCTCTCCCTAACTTCTGCAATTTCCCTGCTACTTCCCAGCTTCTGTTTGTTTCGGTGCTGGGATTGGTGATGCTCATCTGAGCACCCTGCCCCCTAAAAAAAATATGAAGGAGGAAGAGATTTTCGTCTCCAAGTTTCGCAGTGCTGGGCTGGTTAGGACATCTACTCTGAGCTGACAGGTAACATGATCTCTATATGGGGTAGCAAGTTGTGTGTGTTATCAGGACAAGATGTAGGAATATTATTACTTAAATTTATAAATACACATTAAATTTATAAATAAGAAACTAGATCCTAGAGTTTTAAAAATGAAAATAAAATCTTTTTTGAAGAGTTACACTTTCAGCAGGGTATGAATTGAATGAAAGGAGGAGAATCGAATTATACTTGATTATTTGTGCAAAGTTCTTAGTAAGACTGTATGAACTAGTCAAGGTTGGTTAGTTACTTTAAGTATCTATGTAAATTGACTTTTAGGAGGAGCAAATGTTCGAGCTGGGGCTATTTGGGAGACGGACTGTATGTGGTATATGATGTTTTTGACTTTGGCCTGAGGTTTTTATAAGAACAAAACAGTGATTATAGGTAGCATGTTAGGATGTAATTAGGTAATTCTTAAAAACAATGAACAATAAGGACCAATTATATAGCACAGAGAACTATATTCAATATCTTCTAGTGGAAAAAATCTGAAAAAATTATATGTTCTTTCGATTATAATGTGTACAGTTGAATCACTTTGCTGTAAACCTGAAACATAACAGTGTAATCAACTATACTTAAATTAAAAAAAAAGAATCATAAACACTACACATATAAAAAAAGATTTTCATTGATTGCATTATGTAGACCCTAATCCTTTTAAAAACATTTATTGATTCATTTTTTTCTTTCATTTGTAATTTTCTTGACTCTAGAATTATTAAACATTCACAACATACTTGTAGACCTGTCATGAGCAAATAAGCATACACACAAAAATACCCTTTTCAAAGTATAAATATATGAAAGGTACCTTTAGGGGAACTTCTTAATTTTGGTTCTGTACACTAATTTATTAATTTAATAATTTTGAGGTGAAGTCACAATGTAAATCTGACTGCGGTGACTTTTCTCCTTGGGGATTAGAGAGTCATGAAAGTTGATTTAGAATAATTACCAGACATGTTAGTCATGGCAGTTAAGAGACTGACAAAAGTATCATTATACATGGTTTGTAAACTCAGTTTAAAGTGATTAAATCTCTCAAAGGAAAAGGTGGTTAAATCTCAAAAGGTCTAATCTCCCTTTTACCATGTGTTTGGGTTTTTTTCCCCAGGCCTTTGGTGTCCAGTTGATATATTTATCTTTACTTACTTGATTTTTGTTGTTGTTGTTTTGTTGTTTAGGATTAATCCAACTCATGAGATGAAAGAGTAGGGAAAATGAGTTCCATGTATGAAATATTTCCTGATAGAATTTTTAAGTGACTGAATAGAAGATATTTTAAATAGCTTTATTTCTCAGTTAGTTAGAATCTGTTTAGTTGAGTGAAATGTACAGCTTCTTGTTTGTGTTGCATGTTTGTAGTGACCTGCGGGGCACAGAGTAAAGTGACCTGTATTTTGCAAGATTCATGAAAAAAAACGAGATTTTTCCTAGAGATCAAAAAAACTTCTCTGTTGAAGTTTGGAAAGTTGAGTGCCTTTTGAAACAATATAAGGTTTCAGGCTCAGGAGGTGTTTTCATTTCAAAAGCATTGCTGTGTGATAAGCAGTATTTCTATACATTTTAGCCCATCTACAAAAACCGAGGTGAAATTTTCAAACCTTACCGAGCATTGCAAGAGTAGGTAAAACCCTTGAAAGGCTAATCACTCATGGTCTTCCACATGTGAATAAAATCGTTAGTGTCTTACTTTTAGGCACAAACAAATCTGAATTTTTCACAACATACCTCTCTGTATACTATAAAATTAAGACGTCCATCATCACTCTTTTTTTTTTTTTTTTTTTTTTCTTTTTAGGGCTGGCTGCACCCACAGCATATGGAAATTCCCAACGAGGAGTCGAATCTGAAGCTGCAGCTGCCAGCGTACACCACAGCCACAGCAACCCAGGGTCCGAGCCACATCTTTGACCTACACCAGAGCTCACGGCAAAGCCGGATCCTTAAACCCACTGAGCAAGGCCAGGGATCAACAGCATCCTCATGGATTCTAGTCAGGTTTGTAATCCAGAACGGGAACTCCCAGTATCACTCTTAAAAGAGATTTATTGGTGAACTTGTGCTCTTAATTGTAGCTTGATTTTCCTTTTTTCATCTGTCAAAAGTCTAATAACACATTGGTCATTTCTATGCTCCCTAATAAAATACCTGATAAAAAAGATGAAATTGACAACTATCAATGCTGCTTGTTATAGGCAACATTTTTTTAGGGGAGAGGTTGAAATTAATCACGTCTTTGTTATCTTTTGGGGGGGCTTGTCATGACCCTCCACTTGTATTTTATTTATTTCTCATTTTGTTTTTAAAAATTTTCAAAAATCTCACTTCTTTGGTAAGTACAATTGAGTAGAACTTTTATGGGGCAAAATTAAATTACTTTTTAGTGACCTTACAAAGGAAAAAACCAAACTATTCTTTCTCATGAGGTTTTTTTCCCTATGATTAATTGTTAACCCATTATGACTCTTGCATAGCTAAAAGAATTCTAAATATGTAAAACTAACATTTGACTTAGTTAAGATCTGAGTTTCATTAATACGTAACTATTTTATCTAAGGTAGGCTACTAGATGAAAGCAAAAAGTCACTGTTTTCTTTTTTATATCAGAAAATAAAATTATTTATAAAATCCAAAAAATTAGCAGTCTAATCAATACTCTGTCTTCAAAGTACAGTTTACCTTTGCATTTTCTCTAGCTTTCGAAAATTCACTTTAAACCCTTAACACTTAATATTTGCTTCAAAAAATAGTTCTGCTTTATGAACATTTTCTTTTAATGTTCTCCCATAAAACATGAAGCATTTCTATGTTATCTTTGAAAAGAGTTGGCACCAGTTCCTTAAGGCAGAGCTGTTTTAAGAATTGAGGGCTTTTTGTAAAATTACCAAGTTAAGAGTTAGGAATTAAACACAAACAGAAAACCATGCTAAAGGATCACAGATACCAAAGCAGCTTTCATTCCTTTATAAGGTCACTTTAGGTTATGTTTATTTATTATGTCGTGTCTGTTGGCACAACTGGATCCAGGAGTTCACATGCCTGAGTCCAGAGGGCTGTAGCAGAGTGTCCTTGACCCCACCCCACCCATAGAAGGGCTCGCTCCTAATTGGTCCCTGTCAGCGGGCAGTGATAGGAGTGTAGGGAGAGCCCCAACCCCGGTCTGTGTCTCTCTGGATACCATACATTGATTCCTTAAACACTGAGTTCTTAGTGGAGCACACATATACAGTGTAAATTGAAAGGATCTGGGGAATTAGATCCCATTTTGAGTGTACAGAAAAATCCTGATTCCTAGCAATTTGGTATTAGCTGGATGCTCCAATTATTTTTCTGATCATTTTTCTCAATAAATTGTTGGATCCTTTCACCTTTATCTTTAAGCATGCCTCGATCCTCCTTAAGTAGTGTTGCCTGCCTTCTGTTTCCTTTCCGAAGTTTAAGGTTGTTCTGAATAAGGCTTTTTTTTGCGAGTTGGAATTTTCTGCCCTAGTTACTTTCAGTTTCCCCCATTAGGTTCTACATAATGGTCTCTAGGAAATTATCTTAAGTGGATTAGACTATCAAAGAGCTCAAAGTATTCATGTTGGAAAATTTCTGTCAGTGTTCCTTTGTGGAAGAGAAGTCTGTACATGACTGAATTTAGGTAGGACAATTATTTTGAACCAACTGTAATACTTGAGTGGGCTTAACCTATCCTTTTGCCTTTTTGTGCTTACTTTTTGCTTACTCTTTTGTAAAACTGTCGTTTTCTGCCCTACTCTGTAGTTATGAATCTCTATCATCTGGATTTTAGCGTTAAAATTCATGTGCTTTGCTTAATCACCCTGCCAGCTCCCAAGATGTTTACAGAATGAGGATTCCACCTACTCTTGTTTACTCAGTGTTACCAGGGATCTGTATACATTCGGCTGAATGGGAAGACTCCCAACTCACCCGGAAACTCATCTTTCAGGTTCTTTTGTGCTAAAATAAATAAATAAATAAATAGTTTTAGGTCTTGCAGGCTGCCTTTTTGCCTAGTCAACTGATAATATATAGAATTTTAGTTCCCTGTTTTCAGTGTTGCTTTCATTTAGTGTTTTATTGATGCTAAGTTGATATTTATTGCTATCCCTAAGTTAATGTAGGTGAAATAAGACATTAATGGCAATATTGCTGTTTAGTTTTACTTAGTAGCGTATTAGTATATTCAGAGTAGTTAGTATATGCTCTCTGGGTAAACTATAGGCTGTTCATCTGGTAGGAAGCTAGCCTGAAAAATGTTTTCAAAGATGGTGCAGTGGTCAGTTAGAAATGATTATGCAAAATTTTGTATTCTCACCTATATAAAGTGCATTCTATGTATGTGTACAAAGATTTGAAAGACATTCCTTAAAGTGTTACCTTGTTTATTTCTGGGAGGTATGATTGTGAAATTTTGTTTTTTGAGTATTTCTAAATCTGTAAGTTTCTCTGTGATTCATGTATTCACTTCTTTCTTGGGTTTTAAGGGTGAGGATATTAAAAGTGCTAATATCTACGATACAAAGTTATCAGGATCAGTCACTGTTCCTACGTATGGATAGATGCTTTTATGTTTGTATCAGTTTTAGCTTCTTTATCTAATACTTTTTTTTCTGTTTCAAAATTGGCTAAGGAAGTAATTACTCCAATGATAGCAAAAATGGTTTCTTCTATAAAGAGTAGTCTGGCTGTCAGTTACCAGAATGTTGGTAATGCACTTTTTATGGGTAAGGAGCCAGAGCCAATGAGGAAATGTTACTTAGAGGAGGTTATGCAGGGGCAGAGCTTGTGGACAGTCCTTCAGCCCCTTGGGGCTCTTGCCATTAGTTCAGCAGAACCAAAGTGGATGCTAACATCACAGACTCATTTAGACAGGGGTTTCTAATCCCTGATAGTTTAAAAAAGTTCTCATTTAGTGTAAGCTTAGTATCTTGAGAGTGAGTTTTCATTAATGTATCTTGTTTTCCTTTTCAGTGGTACTAAAAGAAACTGCATTCTAATTTTAGTGTGATCAAATCTCTGCTTAATGCATTGTACTTTGGTTTTGGGTTTTTTTGGCGATTCTTGGCTTTTTTTTTTGAGGTTTTATTATTATTATTATTTTTTTTTTTTTTTGGCAGTACCCTTGGCATGCAGAAGTTCCTGGGCCAAGGATGCAACCTGCGCCACAGCAGCAGCCTGAGCCATTGCAGTGACAAGGCTGGATCCTTCACCTGCTGTGCCACAGGGGAATTCCAGTGCATTATATTTTGAATACATTGAAGTCTTAGAAATGATTTGAAATGTTATTACATGTATTTGGTTGATTCTGAAGTTCCAGATTCCATCAGCCAAAGCCCTGTCAACTGCGTTTGTAGTTGTACACAGGAGCCTGAAGAATACATAAGGGTTTTCTTCTCTAAAGACCTCAGACCAGAAAGAGAAAGCTTCACAAGGTATCTTGAAATACTTTTCCTAGAGCTTAATGCTGGGCCAGGAGACCCACAGGTGTAAAGATCACTTGTGGCATATAATATAATTTCTTTATCATCGTGAGATAGCTGTAAGTTACTTGATTCCCTAGAGTTCAGGAGAGAAGGTTGGGCCGTATTGTGTCTAGATTTAAAATTGTTATCCTTTCTGAATTATTTTTCGTAGAGGTCCCAAACTCTTAATGCTATCATTGGCTGGGCAGAAAAATGTGCAGATGTATAAGGCAGAAGGCAGTAAGGATTGTGGGGACTGTTGGTAAGTGAAGAGAAGATGCCCTGCCCGAAGGCATTCCTATCCATTGTTCTAAAACCCTCCTGACACCTAATCCCTTCTTTATTTAGCCAACATTTCTTGAGCTCCTGCCATGGGCTAGTGATTGTGGCACTTCAATCTAGGTTGGATATGGTAGGTTTCACAGTGCTTTAACTCTTGACTCTAGAAGGAAGGCCAGAGCCTAGCAGGGCAGTGGCAGCAATTAACACTAGATGAGTTATTCTCAATTTTGGACTTGCATCAGGATCACCTAGCAGTCTTGTTAAAAACACAGATGGCTGGGCTTCAACCTGAGCTTTGGATTCTGTAGGTCTGGGCGTGGGACCGATGAATTTGCTGTTCTGACAGATGCTGATGTTGTCAGTCCAAGGCCCTTACTTAGAGGGACATTGCATTTGAACAGTGAAGCTTAGACATGAGAAACTTTTGCCCATTCAGTGATTCAAAGAACCTCTCAGAATCCTTTCAGCCCTGAGGAGGATCCATATGGGGGGTCCTCATGTGAGCGTAGGTAGGAGGACTTTAGAGTTGGTATGGAAAGGTTTGACTGAACCTTCAAGGACAGTCTTTTTTCCAGTGTTCCAGTTGATTGCAAAAGAGACACCGATTCCTGGGCTAATGTTTTGATGTTGGACCCCTGAGAGGGTTCAGAGGGGGAACCAGATGCTTTAGATTTAGGACTTTGGAGCTGTTGCAGTTATAAGGCCACTAGCTCGGCTGACTTTTACTTATGGCCTTGTAGTCTCTTCAGAGAGCGGAAAGGCAATTTAGATAGAGGATGAGTGGACTGAAGATGTGGGTGAAAGAGGCTAGAGGGGAGCAGTAGCAATCACATCATGTGATGAGAAAACAGTCATGAGTTCCTGCCTAGGCGTTTCATAGTATGACAGCCCTGCTCCCACCTGGAGTCTGTACATTTAGATAAGAACCTGCCTGAGCAAAGACTTCCCCACCACAACTTCCAACTTTGCTTTTCTCAGGACTCCTTTTAAAATGACCACTAGAGTTGAGCCCAAGAAAAGTTAGTGACTTCCATGCCAACTGCCTTTTAAGTCAAGTGTCCTTGGTACCCTGCTCTCCATCTCCTGCTTGCTCATGGCTTGGTAAAGAGACTTCTTTTGCCCTGGCTCATTGTGCCCCTGACCCCCTGTTTTTGGGATCTGTGAATAATAAATCTTGTTACTTTACAAAACAAAACTCCCCAAAACTTCATTTATTCCTGAAGCCTTTTTTTTTTTGTCTGCTTGCAAATTGCAAAAAAGTATAACTTTGAACTGAAGGGGAAAACCCTGATTGAACCTTGTGTCTACTTTTTATAAGCCAAAACGTGAAACCGATCTCTGTCTCTTTAAACCTGATTACTTGCAGCAGTATTTGCCATGATGCTCTTTTCTGCAGAGTTACTTCTGCTTTCTGGCATTTCTGAATGTATTATTTTTGAAACTACCTGACAGTGCTTTGACTCTTGAAATTTTATGATTTGGGAGGAAGTATGCTTTCCTTCTAAATTGTTTATCCTGCTTAGATATCCTTCATTTTGTCCACATGCTATAGTATTGGTCTTCTATTGCTGTCTGACAGATTACCACAATTTTAGTGGCTTTAAACAGCACTCAATTACGTTTACCTATTTCGCAAGTCAGGAATCCAGGCACCTTAACCAGGCCTTCTGCTCAGGGTCTCACAAGGCAGTAGTCAGGGTGGCAGCTAGACTAGAGTCTTATCTGCAGATGAGATTCTTCCTCAAAGCTCATGTGATCATTGGCTGAATTCATTTCGTTGTAGCTATAGAACTCAAAGGAGGCTGTGTCTTCAAGGCCAGCAGGAGGAACCCCTCTCTGGTGCTTTATCTTCTAAAGAACTCGCCTAAATAACTCAGGGCCACCCAGGATAACTTCCCTTTTGATTAATTGGAAGTCAGCTGATTAATTGGAAGTCACCTAATCATCTGTCTGCTGTACCATACCACCCTATTCAACTCTTCTACGCACACTCAAGGTGAGAGTTTTATGCAGAAAATGTCCACCAGGGGGCAGTAATCTTGGGGCTATCTTAGAATCCTGCCTGCCACACCACATCAAATACCCATGGATATTTTGTTGGATATAGGGCTTAAAAATCACTATTAAATCTTTTTTTTTTTTTTAAAGAAAAAAATGTAATAGACATCCAAATACGTATGGATATTTTACACATGCTCAAATATCAGTCTGTCCATTCCTTTTTTTTTTTTTTTTTTTTTAACTTTTAAAACTCTGTAGCCTTCTGCACTTCTGCCGAAGTATGGACTGGTTACTCTTTAGGCATATTGTGTAGTTCTCAAACTTCGCTGTAAGTATTTTTTTTGGGGAGAGAGGCATGATATCTCATTTCCTGGTCACCGTGTTTTCTTTGTTGGTTTATCCCTTTGTTTTACTGAAGTTCTTTTTTCTGCAGTTACCTGAAAATGGCTGGGCAGGAGATAACTTTTTTTTAGACACGTGAAAGCTCCCTCCCCATCAAATGAGTCTAGATCTCTGGACAGGAAATAATTTTCTCTCATTGTTGTGAAGGCACTGATTGGTTGTCTTCTAACTTCCAGTGTTCCTCTTACGCCTGCTTATTTCTGATTCCTATTCCTTCATGTATTACTCTTCCCCTACTTTGGGGGGTTTTGCATTTTTTTCCCTCCGCTGTTTAAAAATTTCACAGTAATGTGATGTGGGGCTTTTTGTTTGTTGTTAAGCACTCATTCTTTTGGTCAGTGCTGAACTGGTTCAATCTGTTGACTTCCCTAAGTTGGGGAGATTTTTCTTCTATTTAAATTTCTTGGGGTTCCCATCATGGCTTAATGGAAACAAATCTGACTAGCATCCATGAGGACACAGGTTTGATCCCTGGCCTCGCTCAGTGGGTTAAGGATCTGGTGTTGCCATGAGATGTGATGTAGGTCGCAGATGTGGCTCGGATCTGGTGTTGCTGTGGTGTAGGCCGGCAGCTGTAGCTCAGATTAGACCCTTAGCCTGGAAACCTCTGTATGCTGTGGGTACAGCCCTAAAAAGACCCCCTCCCCCAAAAAAATTCTTCTGTTTTCTCTCTTTATAAACTACTAGTTGGATGGTTGCCTCCTTTTTCTCTTATCTACTGGTTTTTTCTTCTGCCTTCTTAGGAAATTGCCTTGACTTCATCTTCTAACACTGCTACTGGATTTTTAATTTTCACATAATTTTAAATTTCCAAGTCTGTTTTCTCAATCTACCATTGATTTGAGGACACACAGCGTTTTGAAGTTTTGTTTTCTGTTCCTTAAATTTCTTTGGTGTTCCTTTTTTGTTGAGTTTTTTCTTTCATGATGGAAACTTCCCTAGAATATCTAGTGATCCTTGGCTGTGTATGAGAGTAAGATAGTAAAAAGCTGGTTGGGAGTTCTTGTTTTGGCACAGTGGAAACACATCCGACCAGTATCCATGAGAATGAGGGTTGGACCCCTGGCCTCTCTCAGTGGGTTAAGGATCCGGCGTTGCCATGAGCTGTGGTGTAAGCTGGCAGCTGTAGCTGCAATTTGCCCCTAGTGTGGGAACTTCAGTATTCTGTGGTGCAGCCCTAAAAAAAATTAAAATGAAGCAAATAAATAAATAAATAAAAAGCCAAATAGAAGCTCTGTGTAACCCCATGAGTCCTGCCACCAGTGGGCTTCATGTTAGGCCTTTAGGGGTGAATGGACCTTTTTCTTGGGTGATTTCCAGGTTTTAGTAAGTAGAGATCTGCTCTCTGAGATTGTAGGTCTTTTCTCTGAGACTATTCAGTTTCTCTAGAGAACAATCTTTATATATATATGTATATATAAGTATGTGTGTGTGTGTGTATATATATATATATATATATATTCTTAGGATGTGTGTATGTTACACACACCCATCTCTTGGCATCCTGAGAACAAGGTAAGTATATTCTTCCATTATGTACCTAGAAGGCATATTGCCTGCTGTAAACTGAAAACCATGAAGGGGAGGGTTTTCGGCTTTTCTCATAATGTTCTGCCCTTGTTTTCTGCCTTGGAAAGGTAGTTGCTTAACTGTGGAGGCTGGGAAGATGAGAAAAGGAGTGCTCATTGCTCTTTTACTTAAACTTCCCAACAACTCCCCAATTTCAGTTCCATACCTCACACCCTCTCCTGCAGTTCCTTTGCCTCTAAATTCTGGCCAGCAAGGTTTTCACATATTAGTTACCTCTTCACAGGCACTGTACAGTTCCCTTGGCTTTGCCAAGTCAGGTACTAGTCCTCCTTTTGAAATGACTGCTTTCTGGAGTTCCTTTCATGGCTTAGCAGTTATCGAATGTGATTAGGATCCATTTCGGGTTCGATCCCTGTCCTTGATCAGTGGGTTAAGGATCTGGCATTGTCGTGAGCTGTGGTATAGGTCACAGACCCAGCTTGGGTCTAGCATTGCTGTGGCTGTGGTGTAGGCGGCAGCTGTAGCTCCAATTCAACCCCTAGCCTGGGAACTTCCATATGCCACGGGTATGGCCCTTAAAAAAAAAAAAAGTAAAATGACTTTTTTCCAGATTGTATTAAAATTACTTATACACTGATATCACTTCTGTTCTTTGGTGTTGTGGGTTTATACCTTCTTTCCCTCTTTCATTTTAGTGCAATTTCAGAAAAGGAAGATAAATGCGTGCAATTAATTTGCCATGTTTGACCAGAATCACTGAGCCTTAGCTTTTGAATTTATATAAGGCATCTTTCAGAATGTGTTGACACTGTTGACGGTTAATTGATTAGAATCTGGTGGATGATGAAGTGTTCGCTTTCTAAAAATCTCTTCCTGTTACCTACACCGGAAAACTCAGTGCGTGATGTAAGCACATCTTACAATTGAAAAGTTGAAGCTGATCCTCAGCCCAAACCTCTGCAAAGCAAGAGCACTTACTCTCTCAACTGTGTCAGGTAGCTAAGGTGTTGCTACAGTCTGTCCCCTTATTCTGTATCTCTTGTGCTCTTGTAACAAGCATTAAGCACTTAATTTATGTCATGAGTCATGCTAGGCACTGGCAATACAAAGATGAGTAGACAGTCCTGTAAACAAGACATTACATTACTGCGATTTAAGTGTTGTAAAAGAGATGTGCCTTCTGTTTGAGAGTGCAGAGAGGGAAGTGCCTACCTCCGCATGGGAAGGTCAGAGAAGGCTTCACATACAGCCAGTTGTGCTTGTAGCTTTCAAGAACAAACAAGAGTTGATGAGGGGCGGGGAGCCGTGGGGAGAGGGAAAATGTGTGAGGAGGTTCTTAGGGTATTTGGGGCAGGGCAATGGCATAGGTACAGCTTCAGAGGTGACACATGCTCATTAGAAAGTTAAGGTAGTTTTGGAAGTTCCCTTGTGCAGCAGAAATGAATCCGACTGGTATCCATGAGGCTACAGGTTCAATCCCTGGCCTTGCTCAGTGGGATAAGGATCCAGCGTTGCCATGAGCTATGGTGTAGGTCACAGATGTGGCTTGGATCCCGAGTTACAGCAACTCTGATTCGACTTCTAGCCTGGGTACTTCCCTGTGCCTTGGGTGTGGCCCTAAAAAGCAAAGCGCAAAAAAAAAAAAAAAAAAAAAAAAATAGTTAAGGTAGTTTGGCATAACTCAGATATAATATAAAAGTACATTTGACTAGAAAGTTAATCCAGGGCTGTGTCATGTTAGAGGATTGTCCTGTGTAAGTTGTATGTCCTGCTATGTGTGTACATATTTTAAAATGTATAAAAATGTAAGTGAAAGAGGAGAAAATAAATTATTCCTGTACTGTACTTTAGAGGCCATTGCTTTAGGTAATGGTGATAAAAAAACAATTTTAAGCTGGTAGAGTTCTTCCTCTGCTTGTGTTTTAGATAAACTACTCAGGCTGCAGTTTGGAGGAAATTTAGACTTGGGAGTGGGTGTGTGCATAGAGAGAGAAAAATGGATGGGGGTCTTGGAGATCCTCAGATTTAATTGTGTAATAGGTTAATTGCAGTTTAGTTAAGAATAATGGCTTGAATTAAGGTAAAGTAGAACAGGGGCTGGATTCAAAGAGATTTAAGAGGTAGTATCTATAGGAGTTGACAGTGATCTCTGTTGATAGAGAGGGCTAAGGAGGTTGGCTTGGTCAGCCGTTCATTGAGATAGGGAACCAGGAGAAGAGAAGCAAGTTCGCAGTGAGGTGAGACGAATTGAGTAAAAAATGATGTATTTTGGCCATCTGTATGGGAATGTCTTATAGTCTGATATCCAGGTCTGGTATTCAGGAAAAGCGAACTGGGCTGAGGATGGAGTTTGGGGAGCCTTTAGAATATAAAAGTATTGGTTGAAACTTTGAATGTAGATGAGCTCATTCAGGATATTTCTAGAAAAGACCAAATTAGGCCTCCCTGGGGGAATAATCATTTAGGAGGCAGCAAAGAAGTTGAGAGAGCTGTCAGGCTAAAAGAGTGAGAGAACCGTGTCAAGAAGCCAAGAGAGGGAGTTTCCAGAAAGGAGTAGCCAGGATCAGATGTAGCAGAGACATCAAATGAGGCAAGAGAGTATCTATTAGATTGGGTAAGTAGTGGTCCTTTAACCACCTTACCTTGAGGAGTTTGAGCAGCCTGGGATGGAAGCCAAATAGCCCCAGGGCGATGGTGCTAAGGAAGCATGAGGAGCCAGAGAGGAGAAATCTGGACTGTTCCTTTCAGACCAAGCTTCTCTGAAATAGAGTGTAGCTTCAGCAGCTCTAGGGTTCAGGAAGTTGTTTTGGTTTTGTTTGCAAAATAGGACTAAGCATTCATTTTAGGCCCTGGAAAAGAAGTCCATAGCTAGGGGTATTTAAAAACTGGAGTACAGAGGGGTAATTACTGAGGAGCGAGATGGGAGAGAATGCAATCTGGAGCACAGGAAGGGTAGTTAACCTTAAATAGGAGGTATTATCTTCTTCCCAGACTGGAGGGCAGGATGTAGGAAGGATATGATTGGGTTAAGTTTGTAGGTTAAAAGGCAGACTGGGCAGGAGTTCCTGAGCTTGGGGAATTCCACTTCCTTGATTCCCTGATTCATTTAATAAATATTTATTCTAAATACCCGCTATATGTCAGGCAGTAGTCTAAGTCTATGCGATAATATCTGTGAATGGAGAGCTCTGTTTTCGTGGGTATATATGTTTTAGCAAATCAAAGACAAGGCCATCTTCTGAGAGGGTAGAGAATGAAGATTGGTCAGAGCCTTGGGAAGAGAGGTGAAAAATGGTAGAGATGGAGTTCCCATTGTGGCTCAGTGGGTTAAGAACCCAGCTAGTATCCATGAGGATGCGGGTTCGATCCCTCACCTTGCTCAGTGGGATAAGGATCTGGCATTGCTGCAAGCAATGATGTACGTCCCAGGTGCAGCTCAGATCTGGTGTTGCCATGGCTGTGGCGTAGGCCAGCAGCTGCTGCTCTGATTCACCCCCTAACGTGGAAACTTCCATAGGCTGCAGGTGCGGCCCTTTAAAAAGAAAAAAAAGAATGGGAGAGATTATTGACTATGAATGGTGAGGAGCTGTGAGGGCCCACCTAAGGTTAAAGCCAAAGGTTTTGGTGCTTCTCTTTTTGAAACAGTCTAAATCCAAGTTGCTGCTCTACCTAAGGAGCAGAGAACTGTGTGGTAGAAGGGTTTTCCTGGCCTCCATTCTGCTAAAATGAAGCATGGAAGAGGTATGTCCAACTTTTGTAATGTTCCATTCAGAGTTATTTTCCTGTGCCACTCTTCCCCACCCTAATGGCCCTTTTCCTTTTGTAGAGAACATTCTTATCTTAGGAAGCCAACCTAGTAAGTATTAAGTGTGCCAGAATGGCACCATTTTCTTAACTTTTGAAGTCTTTTCTGTGGGACACATCCTGGAACCTAGTCCTGTGGAGCGTCTTGGAACTCTTTCTGGTAATGGGATTCCATTTTTTATTTTTTTGTCTGTCTTTTTAGGGCTGCACCCTCGGTCTATGGAGGGTCTCCAGCTAGGGGTTGAATCAGAGCTGCAGGTGCCAGCCAACACCACAGCCACAGCAACATGGGATCCAAGACGCATCTGTGACCTGCACCACAGCTCATGGCAACGCTGGATCCTTAACCACTGAGTGAGGCCGAGGATTGAACCTACATCCTCGTTGATGCCAGTCAGATTTGTTTGCACTGAGCCACGACAGGAACTCCTGGGACTCCATTTTACACTTAGCTTCTCGAGCCCCACTTGTACCCTATACACATGCCGCTCACAACACACATGACTCACGGGGAGCCAGTGTGTAGATGGGTTCTTCAGTGAGTTTTTTCCCCTCTTCTCTCATACCTGGGAAAGTCACAGAAATTAATAGATTGCCGTAAACTTTTCTTTGTAGTCATTCAAAGTGCCTGTACTCCTTGACTGATTCTCATTTTACTATCATGAAAACTTGGATAGCATTTTATTTTTTTATGGGGATTTTTGTGCTCAAGGAATATGTCTTAACTAGCAAATTAGCATTTTTCTTTTTCTTTTTCTTTTTTTTTGGGTCTTTTTAGGACCACACCTGTGGCATATGGTGGTTCCCAGGCTAGGGGTTGAATCGGAGCTATAGCTACCGGCCTATGCCAGAGCCACAGCAATGCCATATCCAAGCTGAGTCTGCAGCCTACACCACAGCTCATGGCAACACCAGATCCTTAACCCACTGAGCAAGGCCAGGGATCAAACCTACGTCCTCATGGATGCTAGTGAGATTCGTTTCTGCTGAGCGGGAACTCCCATTTTTCTTTTTTGTAATAATAAGAATCAGTTAAGAGACAGATTTCAAAATGAAAAAAATTTCGCTTTTTCTCTTGTTCTAGAAAATGTAATTTCATCATCATAATCTAAATTGATAGGACCTGACCATTTAAAAAAATACTTAATATTTTTAAAAATTTTATTATTCTTATTTTTTAGGGCCACACCCATGGCATATGGAAGTTCCCAGGCTAGGGATTCAGTCAGAGCTGTAGCCTACACTACAGCCACAGCAACGCCAAATCCGAGCCACATCTGCTTGCTACACTGCAGCTTGTGGCAATGATGGATCCTTAACCCACGGAGTGAGGCCAGGGATCAAACTTGTGTCCTCATGGATACCAGTCAGGTTGGTTACTGCTAAGTTACAATGGGAACTCCACTTGCATCATTTTTTTAAAGCTTTTTTTTTCCTTTTAACCTTAAGAGATAGATTTAGGCTACAGAAGCTAGAGCTGTGGTATAAAATAATATAGCACAATACTGGCAGAGCAGTTTACAAATCAGCTTAGGTCTCTTGAGCCAGCCAGTGGCTGCATTTAAATGATTAATTCCTTAGCTTTATGATCTTGGGCAAATTACTAAAGTTTTATATGTCTCAGTTTTCTCATCTGTAAAATGGGGATAGAATTATGAAAGTTAAAGGGTAAAATACAAACAAGGTTGTTAAAACATTATAGCATAGGAACCACTTAATCACAGCTGTTCTTATAGAGTTTTTATACAGTTACACTTCTGATATTAAACTAAATTTTATTTTTTTGACTTCTAAATTAAGATCATGAAAATAATTTTTAAGCTTTGGTATTACTGAAAGCCAAAGATAAGTTTGTGGACTTTATCTCCTTCTAATAAAATAGCCATTAAAATCTCCCTTCCTTCTGTATTTTATACTCCAAGAACTTAATCTGTTTAATGTTCTAATTTCATCGATTATCTTGAAATAGCCTGATTTAGGAGGGCTTGATGGAACCATGAAAATACTAATTCTCAGTAAGGAAGTTGAGGTTTATGATAGGAATAATCACCTATCATAATTATTGTAATTAATTTTATAAGATACACATAAATAAAACTTTTTTTGGTTGTGCCCACTGCATGTGTAGTTCCTGGGCCAGGGATCGAGCTTGCACTGTAGCAGTGACCCAAGCTGCTGCAGTGACAACACCAGATCCTGAACCCACTGAGCCACAAGAGGATTTCAAGTAAAACTTTGTTTGAAAACTCTTCTGTCTAGTTAAGCCATCTTATTGGTCATGTCATTAAGTCTACAGAAGAATATTTAGATATTTGATTTGGTCTTTTTAATTAAACATATTCACCAATTAATGAGAATCTTTAAAGTCAGATGTTATTAAATTACTCAGATTGGAGTTTAATATACAAAAATAAAATATGCTTATACTTGCCACCCAAGAATACATTTCTAAACTCTTATGATAGCATTAATTTGGACCATAAGTGTCATGAGGGCAGGGACTGCCTTTCCTATTAATTCATTTAACAAGTGTTTATTGAGCATCCTCTGTGGGCCCAGTGCTCTTCTAAATGCTGCAGTGAACATAATAGAAAAAAATCTCCAATCCTCCTGGGATTGGCACATGACAAGTGTTCAAGAATATTTTCTTCCACACTCTTTAGCTGACCCCCACCCCCACCCCTGAGGCTCAGTATAGAGGTGCAGCTAGTCCCCTCCCTAGCCAGTTACTCTTTGGGGCTCCAAGTTAAGTTATGCTAGGGGGCTTCATGTGTTGTCTCCACTCCCTACTCCCCATGGATATGTCTGCAGAGGTCATGGATCCCTGGAAGATTATAAGCAGCAGAATGAAATTTGAGTTGATGTGAAATACTGGTTTGACCCCAGGGGGCCTGTCTGTCCTGTTTCAGTAATTTTGAATGTTGGGTCTGACTTGAATGCAAGTTAACAAAAGTATGTTAACTTTTTCAAGTGATCTCTCAAGAGATACTTATTCTGCTTTTTTTTTTTAAGTTAGTGTTTTGTTTCCCTTTGTTGTCAGATGCAGAAATAACCTTGTAAGTTGGTTCCTGTGCTATTTTTAAGTGAGGCAGCTCAGAGCTTTCCCCAAAGTCCCAAATGCTCTATGGTGGTAGAGCCTAGCCTTCTGTTGCTTGGTCTTCTTTGCTCTAAAAAGAAATACATATCTCTTAGTACACCATCCATTAGTACAAGCCAACCTAAAAGCTGTTGAACAAGTTTATATGTTTCTCATATTTTGAAATTTCTCCTTTTTCTGAATACCCTTAGCACTTTATGTTACCTCTTCTGTGGCATTTTTCACTTTTCACTTGTGTATCATTATCATCTATTAACAATTTTTTTTTCTAAATGAAACCTCTTTGAGAATAGAATGTGTTTATGGTTCCTCTTTGCACATTCCCTACAGCTCTTAACAGAATGCCTGGTGTTTATATTATTAAACTCGTATTCACAGAGATCATATTTTTGATTTGGTAACCATGAAAACCCACAAGAATGTATTTAGCCCTGAACATTTTAAGAAGCTTTTAGTTTAGCCTCAAGTCTGGGTTTGAATTCCCGCTCCATCCTTAACTTGGATGTGTGATCTTGAATAGGTCATTTACGACCTCTTCCTCATCTGTAGAATGGAAATAGTATGTGCCCTATCCAGGTTTTAGATTTAAGATAAGTATACAAAGTATCTAGTGCCTGGTGTAGTAATAGCCACTCAATAAATGGTAACTATTACATTCGAAATTTATTTTATTTATTATTAGCGTGGCACATTTTGTAACAGCTGTATTCCTATGTGAAGGATGTATAGCATAGAAAAAGTTCTGTGTGAAAAATTGCCAATACATTGGTGTGGTTATCAGATTGTAAAGTCTGGGCTTTTTGGCTTACTTGTTCTTTATTTAGGATGTGGATTTGGAGCTCTATGGAGTGGTTTACCCTATAGAATCTTAAAAGAGACTAGCCTGGAATAACTATTTATTAGTCACTTGAAATACATCCTTTCCCATAGAAAAGAATGTCACAGTGGAGGCCAAATTGCCGTCAGAAAGTGGCTTGATGAGTAAGGGTAATTGATTGGATGTTTGGTGCTATAATAGTCTCACACATCAGTCTTCTCCTGCCCCTGGAATATGTCAGGACCTCTTCTCTCCCAGGGAGTACCAGGGAAACTGCCTAGTCACTCTCATAGATCACCTGTTCTAACTTACATAGCTATCTGCTTTCGTGTTGCTTTTTTTTTTTTTTTTTTTTTTTTTAAATGGCCACACTGGTGGCATCTGAACGTTCCTGGGCCAGGGATTGAATCCGAGCTGCACTTGTGATCTATGCTGCAGCTGCAGCAACACTGGATTCTTTAACCCACTGCACTGGGTTGGGGATTGAACCTGTACCTCCACACTGACCTGAGTTGCTGCAGTCGAATTCTTAACCCACTGTGCTATAGCGGGAACTCCTGTGTTGTCTATTCTTGAAGAAGGAAGCAAAACAGTTGGAGGTTTTGCACTTAGTTATAAGCCTGTCATTGTTGTCTGAATTTACAGCTTTAACTTGGTTGGATTTGGGGAGTTTAGATAGACTCCTACATTTTTAAAATTTAAACTTTGTACTGAGAAAAGTTTTGGAGTTCCTGTTGTGGCTCAGCAAGTTAAGAACCTGACATTGTGTCTGTAAGGATGCGGGTTCAATCCCTGGCCTTGCTCGGTGTATTAAGTATCTGGTGTTGCCGCAAGATGCAACTCAGATCTGGCGTTGCCATGGCTGTGGCATAGGCTGGCAGCTGCAGCTCTCATTGGACCCCTAGCCTGGGAACTTCCATATGCCACGGGTGTGGTCCTAAAAAGAAAAGAAAAAAAAGGAAAAATTTTAAGCATACAGAAACCTAAAGAGAATTGTGTAATTAACCCTTATGCATCCATCACCTAGCTTCAACAGTTATTAACATTGGCACATATTGTTTCATCTATACTTCCTGTCCCTCTCCACATTATTTTAAAGCAATCTAGCCATGATATAATTTTACCTGTAAATACTAAGCGTGTATCACTAAGAAATAAGACTATTTTTTTAAAAAAAACGTGTACAATGCCATTGTCATACCAAAAACCCCTACTAATTTCTCAACATCTGATCAGTGTTCACAGTTGCCCTGTTACCTCATCAATGTCTTTTAAAATCATTGGATTGTTCAGATCACCTTCCAGGTACAGTTCACACATTGCATTTGGTCGATACGTGCTTTTCCTGAGTTTACTTTAATCTATAACAGCACCTTTTCCCCTTTCTTGCTGTTTGTCAAATTTTCATCTAGGATTTTCCACATTCTGGGTTTGGCAGGCTATATCCTCATGGTGTTGTTTAACTTGTTCCTCTGTTCTCCTCTTTCTAGTGAACTTGTAGCTAGACCTAGGCTTGCTTGAATTCAGGTTTGAATTTTTCACCCCCAGAAATATGTCATAGGTGGTTCTGGTCTACTATCAGAAGGCAAAGAGCAGTGTCTTGGTGTTTCTCTTTTTGTATGTTAAAGTTGATTGTGGGACTCAGTGTTATCAGCTTGATCTGTCCATTATATTCTTCAGTGAAACCATTATGTTTTAGTTATTTCTAATTTTATTCTCAAGGAATACCTTGCTGTCAAATATTATTGCCTTTCTTCTAATTTGTTCTTCACGTGCAGCCAGGATTGTCTTTTAAATATTAATTAGATCACATACTACCCTGCTTAAATCTCTTCAATAGTGTCCCATTACTCATAAACTAATACCTAAACTTCCGACCATCATCTGTGAAAGTCTGCATAACCTGGTCTATCATTGTACACCTCATTTTATGCCATTCGGCCCTTTGAGAGGACATATGGCTTTATTCGTGGCATAGACCCTTATATTAGACTGTCTGAATGTGTGATACTGGTCAAGGCATTTAACTCTTTTGTGCCTCAGCTTCTCCATATTTAAAATCAGTGTTTTAAGAGTACCACCAATGGAATTCTAATGATAAAATAACACATATAAATCACTTAGAACAATGTTATATAAAGTATTAAATACCAAATGTTAACCATTGGTTGTTGCTGGGGTTGGTGGTGTCATTTTTTTATCTCTGTGTTCCAGCCACTGTGTATATTTCAGTTTCTGTAACTGCCAAGCTCTTGCCAACTTCAAGATCTTTGCACATTGTTCTGATTATCTCTTGCTACAAAACAAACCACTCAAAATTCAGTGGCCTTAAAAAAACGGTGTCTTTTATCCAGCTCACAGATACACAGCTTGGCCAGAGATTGGTGGGAAAGGCTCATATCTGCTGTATGTGGCAGTGGCCAGGGTGGCTTAACTGGAAGCTGCAAGATCTGCTTTCAAATGGGTCATTCCTATGGTTGGCAAGATAGTGTTGGCTCTTGACTGAGAACTCAGCCAGGGCTGGTGCCTTGGTTCTTCTCCACAGGCTGTTGAGCTTTCATTGCTGCATGGTGGCCAGGTTCTAAGAGGGATTACTGTGAGAACCAGCCTGAAAGCTGGATGGCCTATGACACCCTGGTCTTAAAAGTCACGCAGTGTCCCTTTTGCCTCATTATTTTGGTCCAGGCAATCACAAGGGTCCATTCAGATTTAAGGGAAATGTACATAAACTCCACCTCCTGATAGGAGGATGATGGCAAAGTTCTAGAAAAGGGATAGGAATTATTGTTTCAGCCATGCTGGGAAGCATTTTGCCATATACATGCTGTTGTCTGAGCCTATGAAACACTATTATAACTCCCATTCCCCCTCTAACTATCCAGTCTTTGCCTCCATTCCATGTGCACTCTCTCACAGCTCTTTATTTTCTTTGGCAACATTGATCACAGTTTGTAATTATTTCTTTAAGTCCATGAAGTCTAGGGCCTGTTATATACCCAGTGCCTTGCATAGAACCTGTTGAAATGTTCAAACATATTGTGTTTAACTTAGAGGCACCATATATCACATTTCATTAGCAATAGCATATTCCAAACTTTGTTGGAAGAAAGGAATAGAGATACAAAAGCACCAGGAGTCAGTCCTTTAACTGCTTAGAGTTCGTATCCTTCTGATAGATGAGGGTGAGAATGGGGTAGAGAGGAGAAACACGTACGTATACACAGGAGGTGGAGGAATAAGCAGTTCAAATAGCTGAGTTCCTATTCTCCCTGTACTTTTAAACCTAAACCCACAAGTCCGTTTTCTCTTCTCCTGTTCCTCTAGTATCTAGTTCATGGCAAAGGGCTTCTAGCTGGGCTGACAAAGAAAAATTCAGTACTCTCAGGGAGCAGCCAAATAGATGCACTCGACTCAAGGTAAGCTAACCAGGCCCTCCCTCAGAAACAGTGTTCTTTGACTTTTAGCACAGATCTAACAAGACTGATTAGCAGGTTTCTCAGCCCCCAGAAGACTGGGTAGGGAAGAGAGAATAGATTTTTGGAAGTGGGATATAGATCACAGCAAGAAAAACAACTGTCGATACCTCAGATATTGTAGCCTGGGAATAGTTACATGGGGTAGAAATGTCCACAAATTCTCAAAGCTTTTATTTAGTAAATATAGTGTGCCACTTGCTGGGTGTTGGTGACACAAGGGTGAACACGCTCCTCGTGGAGTTTGCCTCTGGGGATGGGAGTAGACTTTAATAAGATTACTTTTACTTTTAGCCTGCATGTGTCTTTATATTTTATATGATTTTTTAAATGATTTTCTTAAAAACATCATATAGTTGGATGTTACTTTATAGCTAACCTGACGATCTCTGCCTTTTAATTGGGATATTTAGACCACATACATTTAATATGATTATTGATAGTGGGTTTAAACCTACCAACTTACTTGTTTTTAGTTAGTCCCATTTGTTCTTTGTTCCCCTCCTTCTTTTCTCTTTTGCCTTATTTTGACATACTTACTTGAGCATATTCTATGATTCCTTATTTACTATGTCGGCTTATTGATCATGCCTGTTAAATATGTTTCGCTCTTGTTTAATGATTCTTTAGTATGTCTTTAACTCACTACAGTCTACTTTCAGGTGATATTATATCAGTTTATGTAATAAGAACCTGGGAGTTCCCGTCGTGGCTCAGTGGTTAACGAATCTGTCTAGGAACTTTGAGGTTGCGGGTTCCATCCCTGGCCTTGCTCAGTGGGTTAAGGATCCAGCATTGCTGTGGCTCTGGCGTAGGCTGGCAGCTACAGCTCCGATTAGACCCCTAGCCTGGGAACCTCCATATGTCATGGGAGCAGCCCTAGAAAAGGCAAAAAGATGAAAAAATTAAATAAATAAATAAAAATATATAAGAACCTTAAAATAGTGTAGTGTTTGTGCTACTGTTATACATTTTACTTCTACTAATAATATAAATCCCTCAGTACATTATTATTACTTTTACTTAAATAAGTTATTTTAAAAGACATGTTAAAATAAGGGGAGAATGCTATGTTTACTTACTACTTACCATTTTCGATGCTCTCTTTTCATTCCTTTGAGTGGAGCTAGATATCCACATGGTATCATTTTCTTCTACCTAAACCTTCCCTTTAATGTTGTTTCATAGTAAGGTCTACTGATGATGACTTCTTTCGGCTTTTGTGTCTTGAGAAAGTAATTTCACCCCATTTTTTCCAAAGTTTTTATTTAAGGTAAAATGCATTTAACATGAATTTTAAAGTGTATAGCATTTAGCACATTCATGAGGTTTTGGAAACATTACCTCTATCTAGTTCCAAGACATTTTCATCCTAAATTCACTTCCATTTTTGAAATATATTTTTGCTACGTAGATAATTTTGATGAGATTTGTTTTTTTTTTTCTATAATTTTACGATGTTTCACTGTCTTCTGGCTTGTGTTGTTTCCAGTGAGAAGTCTGATGTCATTCTCCTCTTTGTTCCTCTGTATGTAATGTGCCCCACAACCCTGAGATAATAAAGATTTTCTTTTTATCATAGATTTTAAGCAATTTATTACGATGTCCCTTGGTGTAGTTTCTTCATGTTTCTTTGTGCTTCAGGTTCGTCGGGCTTCTTGGGTCTCCAGGTTGAGGATATTATCCAAATTGTAAATTTTCCAATGATAATTTCTTCAAATATTTTTCCATTCTTACCATTTTTTGAGGACTTTGATTGTGTATATGTTAGGCTACTTGAAGTTGTTCCATAATAATTATACTAATATTCTATTTCTTCAGTGTTTTTTTCCCCTCTGTGCTTCACTTTGAGTATGCTTCATCCTCATATTAGCTAGTTTTCTTTCCTTCTGCAGTATTTAATTTGCTGCTCATTTCATCCAGTATATTTTTCATCTCCAGAAGATTGATTTGGGACTTTCATATATCTTCAAGTCTCTCTTTAACAAGCTTATGCTTTTCTCTGCCTACTTGAACATGTGGACTATCATTATAATAACTATTTTAATGTCTTTGTCCACTAGCCCTATCATCTATGACATTTCTGGGTCTGATTCTGTTGATTGCTTTTTCTGCTCATTATGGATTTTGCTTCTCTCAATGTTAGATATTTAGAGTCTTAGTTGGTTGAGCGCTGAATATTTTTGCATTCTTTTGAATATTCTTGTAGAAGGGAGTAATGAAAGAAGTAGGATATTTTCTAATATTTATATAGAGATAATAACTTGTGTAATTATAATGCTTATCTCAGGGGGGTGAGGAAGTAGAATGTATTTTAGCATGACAGTAATGGAGATTTGTAACTTCATTTGAATTATGAATTGGTCACTGAGTAAAAAATAAAGAAAAAAATAATTTAATTCTAGTTTTCATTGCCAATCACCATCCTCTCTTTTGGGAGGAATGAAGAGTTGTGGGTTTTGGAGTACAAATAGCAGTACTACTAGAAATAGCAGTACTAACTATGACCTTTGGTCAATTATTTAACTATCCCCTCCTCCAAGTCTTTTTATTTATTTTTTATTTTTTTAATTGAACTTCCTTTATCTCTTAGAGTTGTTTTGAGATGAAAATTAGAATATGTATATATATAAGGTATTTACATATAACAGGAATTCAAGAAAATTTTATTTTCTTTTTCCACCTTTTCTCTTACCTTTTAGATGTTTGATTTTGCAGTAGCACTACTTTTGAATCACATGTTGATTTGAAATGTGGAGAGAAGTAGTCACTGCTCAACTACTCTTTTTACTCTTGAACAATTACTGTATCTCTTCCCATGGCAATAATTTTTTGTTCTTGAGCTTTAATTTTTATTAAATCACACAGCAGTTGTAGATACCCAGTTGGCAAACAAATTGCCTAAAATTGCTTATTAATAAATTCAAAATTGCTTCTATTAAGATTTTACACTTTTTTTTTTTTTTTGGTAATTCTGTCCCCGTTAAATAAATGTATTATTTGAGATGTATGAATAGAAACTTAACGTTAACAGAGTTTTGAATAAAGTAATTCTATAAATGGCAGAAGGTTAAGAAATTTTAACTGGATGAAGAGTTCTATCACCTATGAGTGTATTATTTTCCTATGACTGCTGTAATAAATTACCATAAAGTTGGTACCTAAGACAACATAACATTTATTGTCTTATAGTTCTAGATGTCAAAAGTCCAAAATTAGTTTCACAGGGGGTGAAACCAAGGTGTCAGCAGGGCTCCAGATCCTCCGGAAGCTCTAGGGGAGAGAGGTTTCCTTGCCCTTCTGAGCGTCTAGATCTACATTCCATGCATTCATGGTTCAGAGCCTCCTCCATTTCAAAGACAACGGTGTGACATTTTCTAAATGAACTGTCTCCTTTTGTCACATAATCTTCTTGACTTACATCTCCCTCTGCCACCTTCTTAGAAGGACACTTGGGTTACATTTAGGGTCCACTAGGCTAATCCAGGAGAATTTTCTCCACCCTCAGGACTCTTACTCATAGCTACAAACTCCCTTTTGCCAACAAGGTAATATTCACAGGTTCTATGTATTAGGACCTGGATATCTTTGGGGTCATTATTTAACTTTCCATAGTCATTTAAAGGGAATACCATCATATCCTGTGTTTCAAATGGTATGATGTTTTTCATGCAGCTTTACATTAAAAAAAAAAAAAAACTGCCACTTTACTGAAGTCTTCTGTTGACCTTCCATTTTGCATTGATTATTTGTAATTTCACCTAGTGAAGTGTGTTTTTCCTCCTGTGTCCATGTCACAGATATTTAGTGGTGATTTTTGACAAGAAAAAGATTGCCTTAAAACTCACATAATTTTCAAAGAATTAGTAAATACTTCCTAAAGTACGTCATATAACCCACTTTGTAAGGCTTATTTTTATGACAGTTGTATGTACTGAGACAGCTTTTACAGATAGTACATACAACTTCCACACAAGTACAGCTAGTTAGGAAATGACATTTTTAAAGCTGAAGGGAAATATTTTCCGGGAAAGACACCTTTATTAGAGGTGAAGTGTTTAGTACAATGCTGGCAGAATTAAATTCTTAAATGTTATTGCCAGAAGGAAACCAAATCAAGGTAGGAAAAGCAGGGAGACAGTAGAAAGTATTTTCATAGGTGTGTAAATCCTATTTTATAAAAATATGCATCTTAGTCCTGTCATGTAATGCTTTTCAGAAATGCCATGTGTGGTGAAATCTAGCCAATGTCTGAAGCAAATATAAAATACATTGGCATTAATAACTTCTAGTCTCAAAGACCAATGTTTTCACCTCAGACAGGACAACAGTGGTTGTTATTATCATATTTTGTTACAGAGGTAAAATCATTGTATCAAAATTTTGATGGGAGAGTTATCTTCCCTTGAGAAGGAAAGCTCAAGACCTATAATTGCCATGACTAAAAATAAATTTTTGGATTCTTCCAAACCACACTATCATTGCAATGAAGTGTTATAATGCAAATTGTTTTCAAAACACAAGTAAAGGTAAGTGGTACCAGTGCACATAAATATGTCTCATGGAAACACTTAAGTACTCTTTTTTTTTTTTTTTTGTCTTTGTCCTTTCAGGGCCACACCCATGGCATATGGAGGTTCCCAGGCTAGGGGTTGAATTGGAGCTGTAGCTGCTGGTCCACGCCACAGCCACAGCCACACCGGATCCTTAATTCACTGAGCGAGGCCAGGGATCAAACCCGCAACCTCATGGTTCCTGGTCAGATTGGTTTCTGCTGCACCACAATGGGCTCTCCTTAAGTACTCTTAACAGTGCTCACTGTGCATAGAAACCATGGTTGTATTGCTGTACTACTTCACGTGTGTCAACAAAATCTCAGGCCAAGGGCCAGGCAAAAGTTTGGTTGCAGCAGTGAACTCAGGTTTACCTGACAAAAGAATTGTTTTCCCATCCAAGGAGTCAATATAGGATAAAGATGTGGGCTCTAGAGCGAGGCTTTGTTTGTGTGCTGGCTCTTCCATGTGTCATCTTGAGTAAATTATATACCCTTCTTGTGCCTCGGATTCGTCATCTTCAGTAGCAGTAACTACCTCACAAAGGTTGAGGGAATTAAATAGCGTAGGCATAGTGCTTACAGCAGTGTCTGACCATATCATAAGCTCTGAAAAATGTTAATTATAACCAAAGAATTGACCGCATAGCCATTTTATAAGATTAAGCTTTTGGTTTCAGGCATAAGAGCACATTTGAATTGCTTAGTTTGAGTTATCTGATCTATGGATTTCTTCCTTTGGCGCAAATGTTGGAAGTTGTTAATTTGTATGCTCACTGGTTTATAAAAGGGAAACAGTTGAGATATAACATCATTCCACCTGCAAAAGTTTAAAAATTCAACTTTTTTCTGTCAGTTATTTTTTAAAATTCAATAACTAGTGTTTAAGTTATTTAGTTTTTATTATATCAGTTCTGTAATCTTGTGGTTACTACAGAGAATTCCTAGTAATGTGTAAAATCAGGAACAAGGTAAAACAGGACAGTTAAAAATACAGTGTTGAAAAGAAACATGGATAGATATAGCAGACACCCTAGATAAGATCAGTATTAGTGGAAAACAGAGCATGGCTGTGTTTCTTGACAAATGTGTGAGAAGAGTGTTGAGTTGTAATCTTGTTTGGGTTTAACAGCAAGCAGACAAGTTTTTCCTTAGTACCGTCATATGAAATACTGGGTGATATGGGGAATCCAATGGGAGTTTTGTTGTAGCTGATGTTAATCTGTTGAGAGATTCAAGGGAGAACCTTTTTTTTTTTTTTTTTTTTTTTTTTTTGCCATTTCTTGGGCCACTCCCGTGACATATGGAGGTTCCTAGGCAGTGGAGTTACAGCTGCCGGCCTACACCAGAGCCACAGCAACGTGGGATCCGAGCCGTGTCTGCAACCTACACCCCAACTTACAGCAGCACTGGATCCTTAACCCACTGAGCAAGGCCAGGAATCGAACCCTCAACCTCATGGTTCCTAGTCAGATTTGTTAACCACCGAGCCACGATGGGAACTCCAGGGGAGAATCTTTAAATTCAAGATTCAAATTTATTTATTTAGTTTTATGCCTGCACCCATGACATGGGGAAGTTACTGGGCCAAAGAGTAACTCCAAGCTGCAGCTGTGACAACACCAGATCCTTTAACCCACTGCACCACACTGGGGATTGAACCCATGGCTCCACAGTGACCCAAGCATCTTAACCCACTGTGACACAGCAGGAACTCATCAAGGGAGACCTTTAAATCTTAATTTAGGAGTTCCCGTCATGGTGCAGTGGTTAACGAATCCGACTAGGAACCATGAGGTTGTGGATTCGGTCCCTGCCCTTGCTCAGTGGGTTGATGATCCGGCATTGCCGTGAGCTGTGGTGTAGGTTGCAGACGCGGCTCGGATCCAGTGTTGCTGTGGCTCTGGCGTAGGCCGGTGGCTACAGCTCCGATTCGCCCGGGAACCTCCATATGTCGAGGGAGCAGCCCAAGAAATAGCAAAAAAAAGACCAAAAAAAAAAAAAAAAAAATCTTAATTCAGTGAAGGCTTTCTTTTAAGAAATTGCCATAAGCGGAAATTTGCCTTCTGACTGTATTAATAACATGGGTGGGGGGGTGCGGTGGGGAGAGAGGTTTAGCCTTAGAGAATTTATGGTAGTTAACAGGTAATAGTTAACTATTATAATAGTTAGTAGTTAAACAAATACTTTTGATATTTCTGCCAAAGTACTTTAATAGTAGCAAAGAGTGAATGCATTTAGGTATCGGGGACAGGAAGGTGTTAGTTTTTTAAAAAGCGTTATGGCTTAGCTTATTATAAATTCATATAAATTTTGCATTTGTCTCCAATGCAAAATTTAGTCTAGCCATATTTATTTTTCAAATCTTGTTTTATTACCATGATGTAGAATTGTTGTAGGATGACACGCTGTCCTCGTGTGCTGTTTGTAGTACCCTTTGCAATTCACACCACTGCTCTCTTCTTGAGAAATAAGACTAACTTGTTTTTCTCAAATATCTCAACAAGCATTTGAGACTCTAGAGCTATTTTTCGCATGATGAGAGGTTGCTTTTTGAGTTGGAGAGATTTAGGAGTAAGTTTTACCACTTTGTCCAGAACCTAGGGTATGACTTTTATAGAAGAACTGAAGAGCACTGATTCCTAAATGGTCACTGAACAGTTGGATGAGGCAACCTTAATTGGAGTTCTAATATTATCCACTTGGATAGTGTGAAATGTCTGCCAAATACAAAGGCTCTAGTAGAATCGAATTTAGTAGAATAGAATTTTTTCTCTTTATCAATTGGTTCAGCTAGTATTTGTACTTAATGTTTAGTTAATTAATTCATCATCATCTTCTATGCTGTATTAGCTGGAAAACCAGTAAGGGAGGTTTCTCCAGCTTTAGATGATTGGCTTTTTTTTTTTTTTTCTTTTCTTTATTTCCTTTCTTGTCTTTTTAGGGCCACACCAAGGCATATGAAGGTTCCCAGACCAGGGGTCGAATTGGAGCTGTAGCTGCTGGCCTACACCACAGCCACAGCAATGGGGGATCCAAGCCACGTCTGTGACCTACAGCACAGCTCACATCAATGCGGGATCCTTAACCCACTGAGCAAGGCCAGGGATCAAACCTGCGTCCTCATGGATGCTAGTCAGATTTGTTTCTGCTGAGCCACAACGAAAACTCCAATATTGGCTTTCTTAGGGTTGTTATTTTATAGAATTTCTTAGGACAAGTATGCTTGTTCACAATTAAAGGCACACAAGTAGTTTTAGGTTACTTGTTGTGTGGGATAATTCTAGGTATTGTTATATACTGTAAAGAGAATTCTGGGCAGACCTAGTTGATGGAAAAAGTTGCATCAGTGGAGATTTGTGGCTGATTTCTAGGAAGTATTCTACAGGCAAGAGTGTCCTCAAATCTCTTTTTGCTAGATGAATCCATTGTCACTCGGGCTGTAATATTTTTAACTGTCATTCAGGGTTCTTTTTTTTGAAATTTAAGACATATATTCAGTAAAGTGCATAAATCTACAGCGTAACAAATGTTAATATATGTATTTGTTTGTGTAATTACCAAGACATCATTCCACTAGCTGTGTGGTTTTTTTGTTGTTTTTTTTTTTTCTGTCTTTTTGCCATTTCTTGAGCCGCTCCTGCGGCATATGGAGGTTCCCAGGCTAGGGGTCCAATCGGAGCCATAGCCGCTGGCCTACGCCAGAGCCACAGCAACGCGGGATCCCAGCCGTGTCTGCAACCCACACTGCAGCTCACGGCAACGCCGGATCCTTAAGCCACTGAGCAAGGCCAGGGATCGAACCCGCAACCTCATGGTTCCTAGTCGGATTCGTTAACCACTGAGCCACGATAGGAAATCCTAGCTGTGTTTTTTTAAAGCAAGAAAATATATGGCGTTAAAATTGTTTACTTAAATTTTTTTCTTATTATAAATACAGTACACATTCACATACTGGAAAATTGAGATAAGAAAAAAATAAGTTACTTGTAGTCCCACTACCAAGATCTCTAAATGTCTTGGTATCTAATCATTTATTCATTTATTTAATAAGTATTTTCCGAGTGCCTAATATGTGCCAGGAATTTGAGTTGCTGGGAACACAGCCTTGATTAAAAACAGCCAGTTCCTTGCCCTGAGGAGATAACACATTAGCTGGGGGAGAGGGACAATAAGCAAGAAAATACACTGTATGTCAGATGGTGATAAGTGCGGTGGGGAAGAGTGAAAGAAGAGAATGGGGAGTCCTGGAAGAGAAGAGGAGGGGGCTACATTTTGTGTACAAAGCAACCAGAAAGACCTCTCTGAGAAAGTCAAATTGAACAGACACCTGAAGGAAGATGCTAGAAAGAGCTGAGGTGGGGCGGGGCGGGGTGGGTGGGTGCTTGGCATCGTTAGAGAAACATGGGAAACTGGGAATGTGTGGCTGCCTGCATAAAACGCCAGAGGCTCTTCCTTGGTGGGTGTGTATGTAAGCTACCTGAGGACCACTCACAAAGGAGGTCCTTCTAGTTATTAGCTGTGACCAGAGGAAACTTGATCAGGCGAACGCGACATTCACTTCCAAGTCTGAGGGCTGTTGGAATGAGAATTTCAGAGTGACGTGGAGTGGGAATGGCCTGGTGGTGCCGACCCTTTGGAAAGCACCCAGGACTTGAGCGTATTTGACAAGAGAACTGTGTGTTGTTGCTTTTGACCTCGAGTTTAACATTAAGCATGTTTTATCTGCTGAAATTATTTTTTGATGCTAAGCCAGGAAATTTTTAAAGACTCTGAGTTAAAACTTTGACAAATAAGAATTTACCACTCTCCCACTCATCCTTTCACAAAGGGAAAATTGTAAGGACTGGCAGAAACAATTCGGTACATAAAAATAAAAACTAAATATTACACTAAAGAATCATCATTTACCCTTAGAAAAATAACAGAATATATATGCTGTATCTATATTATATTGATTTTTAAATGTTAAACATCATCAGATTTAGAAAAATAACCAACTCTACCTTTCTCTTCTTTAGTAGATATTCACCTTAAGCTTATAAATGTGATAAGAATCGTATATGTGAGATGTTCCCTTGTATAGAATTTGAGTGCTGACTTTGGATTCTGGTCTTTTCACTTTCTGGAGCTAAAGTAAGGTTTGGAACAAACTCTGAAATAAGGGTAGAAATCTGTTGGTCTCAAGTAGCCCAGAAATTTGAAGAGGTCCTCAGCTTCACTAGTAGTCAGGGATATACAAATTAAAGCAACAGTGAAATACCATTTCATGCCCATCAAGTTGACACAAATTAAAGATGTTGCTTGGATGTTACCAAGTGTGGGGAGGAAAGAATATTAGACTCTGAAACTGTAAACTGGTACCTGTGTTGTGAGAAACGGTTTAGAGGTATGCTCTGGTGCATACCCTTTGGCCAGGAGTTCAGCTTCTCTTGCATGTGTACGCAGGTAAACATACAGGGGCATTGTTGGTAGTAGTGCAAAGATGAGAACTACTTATATGTCCATCAGTACAGAAATGGCTACCAAAATTGTCCAGTCGTCTCCACTTGAAATTCAGTGTAACATATGTAATTTACAATTTACTTTAAAAATTTTCAAAACGTGAAATAAATTTTAATGTATTAGTAGAGGTGACCCTTGAACAGCACAAGGGTTGGGATGCTAACCTTCTTTTTCCACACAGTTGAAAATTTGCTTACCACTTCTGACTCTCCCAGAACTTAACTCCTGATAGCCTACTTTTGACCAGTACTGCTACCAATAACATTAACAATCAGTTGCCACATATTTTGTATTTATATTTACCGTATGATGCATTCTTACAATGAAATAAGCTAGAGGAAAGTAAAATGTTATTGAGAACATCATAGGTGGAAATACTTTACAGCATTATACCATTTTTATTGATACCATTCAGTTTACATCACCTTTTTACAAAATGGATCATCTGTCAGTATCCACATCGGTGTTGTCTTATATGATACAAAACACCATAGATGTTATGTATATTGCTCACACTCAACATCAAAAGTGAAAAGATAATGTGAAAAAGAAATTCATTTTTATTTACAGGCGTAACAATTCATGCATTAATAAAGAAGCAGCAGCAATCTGATGGCTTTATGGTAGCCTAGTATAATAATCAATATGATTGCTTCACAGTGGCCTAGCCAATACCCTAATGAATGGATTGTTATAAAAATTTTATGGCATACAGTATTACATTCATATTCATAATAAAATGTATTAGAAACATTGTTAATTTTTTAAAAGCCACTTACTTGTGATGATAGGCTGATAGGCAGTTTCTGCAGTTACTGGAGAGAGGGGCATACTGTATAGTAATGTAATTCTTTGAAAGCAGAGTTCCAAAGAACATCACTCATCTTATGCCTCTGTAAGGGTAGACCATATATTGTAATAATAATTGCAATATATAATAATTTTGTATTGAACATCACTCATCTTATGCCTTTGTAAGGGTAGACTATATATTGTAAGCATTCGTGACATACTTTTTCCTTAATTTTTTTCAGTATTTTTAGGCTGCGTGGGGTTTGCAAGTTTTTTAATTGTTGTGTAATCTACAAAAAATGTTCTAATATATTTACTGGAAGAAAAAAATCCGTGTATTAATAGGCCCACACAGTTCAAACCCTTGTTCAAGGGTCAACTGTACATCCAAAATATTTTTAACGTGTAAAGAGAATGAGATTTTACATTCTTTTTTTTCATACCATCCTTTGTGTATTTTGCCCTTAGCACGTCTCAGTTTGGATGTTAAAATTTTTATCAAATATACTTGATCTGGTTTTAAATTTTATAAAATTTATACTTGAAACTGCAGATTCATATATTCAGGTTGTTCCATATGTGCCTAAAAGTATTACAGTAACTGAGTTGATTAGCAAATAAACTAATTAACTTTCTCAGTTGCACTAGTCACATTTCAAATGCTCAGTAGTAAAGAGAAATGATCTATGTATGTATAAAATAAAACGTGGCTGATTTATTCAAATTTCTCAGTATCAGTAAGAATTCTAGAGACATGATGTGAGCTTTTCTTGTTTTGAGCAATTAAAATATTCTAAATAATACAGGGAATAATGTAATATCCATGAAACTACTATTACTATATTTTGCCAAAATATTTTCAGATATTTTTCTTCAATCTAGGCTTACTTTTTAAGAGTATTTGCTTGCCCAGGTAGTATATGGATTGCTTATTCACTTGGTTAATTTGTAGTCAAGGGTAAAAGGAAGAAAGTACCTTGGAGTATTATTGTTCCTTGAAGTATTATTGTTGGTATTAGAACTTTAATAGTCTCAATTCACTTTAAAAGTTTTTAGGTATTGGATGTCTATTAGAAAATTACTTATTTTGAGTATTTAGGAATGTGCTACATATATTAACAAGAGGCTATTTTCCTTAGATTTCCCTAGGGTATGCAGTGAGTTCTCAGAATTTAGTTTTATTTAGTGGAAATCATCTGGGAAAAGAAAAATGTTTAAAATCTAGTGCAATTGCAACTACAATACTAATTTCAAATGTAACTGAGTTACCAGGGATGCTTCTTGATATATTTTAAAACATCAGGTATTTAACCCCAAAGGAATAGGGTTTTAAATAGGGGAGTGGGGCAGAAATTAAGTCAGTTGGAGGATATTTAATAAATAGTAAGACAGATTCTTTGTGTATTGAAGGTGTTGCTTAAATATATACATTGAGTTAACTTGTTCTTCACTATGAATTTCAGCATATTTCTTGGATCTTTTAAATGCAGGTGCTGAGTAAGGTGCCCAAGCTCAGTAAGTACTATAATCTCTTAATAACTAGTGCTGTGGCCTAATAAAAGGACTGAGGTTAATGAAAACCTCTTAAGAATTCCTTTTTTGTGGCTCAGCAGGTTAAGAACCAGACTAGCATCCATGAGGATCCAGGTTTGATCCCTGGCCTCACTCAGTTGGTTAAGGATCTGGCATTGCCACAAGCTGCCAAGAAGGTTGCAGATGCGGCTGAGATCTGGTGTTGCTGTGGTTGTGACATAGGTTGGCAGCTGCAGCTCTGATTTGACCCTTAGCCCAGGTGGTGCCATAAAAAAGGGGAAAAAAAAGGAAAAAGAAAAAGAAAAACCCTCTTAAAATGAGGGCTGATATATGAGGAGTATAAACAGTGTTGCTACTGTTTAAGTACAGTCTTATAGTTTAATAACCTTGAATTCCAAATTGAATTTTTTGAATATATTTTCTTGAGAGATGCTAATTAAATCAAACACTTGATGTCATAAAAGTCTTTCTGGTCAGTAATTGTGATACAGCGATTTTCTTTAAGTAATCCTTCATTTGAATGTGCAATTAACCAATGAAAAAAAACAAAGCATTCAGATCATACTCTTACACATTTTTTCCCCATAAAAGCCATTTTGTAGTTGTTCGTGTCACATTTTAAGTCTGTATACCTCTGTCATAGCAATGCCCTTTTCAATTGTCTGTTTGCTGAAGAGTAGCTTGGAATTAAAAAAAACATATACCTGCTATGTTTTGGTTCATCACTAGATGGCGCGCTTGCAGTGCAACTGTGTGGGGTAGCTATTGGTGGAATACTTTGCTTTCTTCAAAGTAAGCTTGTGTTGTTTTTTGAAAAAGAACATTGAAAATGGTGAAGTAATCATGTGTACCATGGTAATAGGAATACATAGTTGGTAATATGCAGTCAAAATCTTTAAGCAGCATCAAAACAGCTGTTTTAGTGAGTAAGATTTTCCTTACTGGCCTGTGTTGGGGAAGTAGAGTTGAGTGCTGGGGGTGGGGAGGATTTAAACCAATCACCTGATCATCCAGTGGAATTACAATTCGTTTTATTAACTAGTAATAATATAACACTTCTTTTGAGGAAGTTCCAGTGCTGGAGCTCCAGCTTGTCTGAAAACATGCTGTGCTAGAGCTCACAATGGCACTGAGACTAAATTCCTCAGGCATTACATCTGAAGTGAAATGGTCATTAGTGTCCATCCGCTCCTTGGCTTATCCTTGCCCATGTCCCTTTGGCCTTAACAAGTATTGTTCGGCTTCTCTCACCACCTCAAACTCCAAAAACTGAGGGAGAATTCTGAAGGTAGCATGTCTCTTGTCTTAACTTCCTGTGACTTTATGAGGAGAGTGTTTTCACCACTAGGTGTGTCCACCACACCAGATCCATAGTTTTGGGCAGGTATAGATTTCAGCTTCTCTCTTCCTTTCCCTTTATTCCTCTTTATGAATAATATGAATGCTCATACCAGGTACTAAGTTAGTTGAGTTCCAAGCTATTAAAAATTACCACTTATTCTATGGTTCTTTGGCAGTCCTCCAAAATGGCCCCTAGAGCGTTATTTTCTCTGCATTCACTGTGATGGAAGAGTAGCTTCCTCTACAGCGCCACTTAAGAAAATCTTGTAGCACTGGTATGAGTTTAAAAAATTAAATAGTACGTAAAGGTTTATAAAGAGAAGCGCTAGTTTCCTGTCTCATCTCTTCCATCATCTAGCCCCATCCCCACAGGCAACTGCTTTTAAAAATTCCAATGTTTATTTCTCTCGTATTTGCCTGCTTGTCTCTAACATGCTGTTATACTGCTAGTTCTTGATTAAAAGCTTTGGATATTAAATCCTTCATAGCAGAAAGTCAATTGATAGTGAACTTTCATGATTTCCACACTTCTTGCTCCCACCCATTCTCAATCATTTAGTCTTATAAATTTTTTCCATTGATTACCTCTGCAGTATTAAATGGGGCCCTAAGAATCTAATTGTATGTACTCTGGGTCTGTGTTAATCTATGACCAGTGTGTAGCTAGCCAGGCAGGTGTTCGGGAAGACCACCAATTACATTTTATTGGAGAGCATGTTATTGCAGAGTTTATTGTATGTAAGCTCTTTCTTTTTTCTTTCTTTCTTTTTCCTTTCTTTTTGGCTTTTTAGGGCTGCTCCCACCGCATATGGAGGTTCCCAGGCTGGGAGTAGAATTAGAGCTGCAGTTGCCGGCCAACACCACAGCCACAGCAATGTAGGATCCAAGCCATATCTGCGCCATACATCACAGCTCATGGCAACACCAGACGCTTAATCCACTGAGTGAGGCCGGGGATCGAACCTGCGCCCTCATGGATACTAGTCAGATTCGTCCACGATGGGAACTCCTGTAAACCTCTTTCTTCAGTTATTATTTGAGTAATTAAAAAAAATGACAGCAGATGGAGTTCCCGTCGTGGCGCAGTAGTTAACGTATCTGACTAGGAACCATGAGGTTGCGGGTTTGGTCCCTGCCCTTGCTTCAGTGGGTTAACAATCCAGCGTTGCTGTGAGCTGTGGTGTAGGTTGCAGACGCAGCTTGGATCCCGCGTTGCTGTGACTCTGGCGTAGGCCAGTGGCTACGGCTTTGATTCGACCCCTAGCCTGGGAACCTCCATATGCCGAGGGAGCGGCCCTAGAAATGGCAAAAAGACAAAAATAAATAAATAAAATTAAAAAATGACAGCTGCCTCTAACAATTAGGAAACATGTTTTATCACATAAAAAGCCTGGAGGCTGATTCCTGGATTCAGAGACGTATAATCAAGGAACCAGATTCTTGGGCTTTCCATCTGCTCTTCCCAGACAGTGTTGGCTTTGTTCTTAGGTTAACTGCCTTCCCAGTACTCAGATGACTCTTTAGGTCCAGGTGTCACTACAAACCACCTTATTCAAGAATATCCCTTCTTAGATGTCTTTTTGTGAGCGTACCTAGAAGCTTCCAGCAAACTTTCCCTGAGTATCTCATTAGCCAGAATTGCTTCCAAGGTCCCTTCCTAAGCAGACTGGCAAGGAGAATGGGATTGTGTTGATTATCTTCATGACGCTCACTGTGCTGTGCAGGAGAGGAGACGCTAGAACAACATCTGAGGTGTGTTAGGAAGGAGCAAGGAGTCCTTGGTGGATAGGCCGCCAGCAGTGTCTGTAACTGTCAGATTCTCAGGGGAAGGTGTTATCTGCCTTGTTTCTTTTATTTCTGCCCAGCTACTTTCTTTTGGAAAACTAAGTAGAAAGTAAGGGCATTGTCGGAAACCATAACTTTCTTTATAATCACTTTGCTGCAATACCTAATTGTACTTACGCATCTGAAAAGGATATTTGTAAGCTAGGCATTAAGTGAGGACTAGGAAAAGTATAATTATCTTTATTCCCTTGAGCTTGGTTGTGTTTGTTGGATCCACACCTTTGCACTTACTTGGAACAGAAGTTTATTGAGTAATCGCATAAATGTTTGCAAAACTATTGACTTCAAGAGTAATTTTTAAAAAGCATTATCATTGATTTTTTTTTTTAAACCAAAGCTATCCAAATGACAAATGTTAATTTTTCTCCCCTAGATCTGGAACTTATGTATCTCTTGGCAGATAGTTTTTTTTGTTTGTTTCACTTCAGTATTTCATGATCTTTTTTTCTTTTTTATTACACTGATGCCTGAGAGTTAAATATATTAATTCTTTGTCAATTTTTATGAGTTTGAATAAACTTTATTTCTAAAATAAAACCCTGATTTTACTCCATTTTCCTCAGGTCATCTTATACTTGTATTTTTCCAGTTTTCCACATCCATATTAAGTTATAGAGCTCATCATTGTGTATCGTACTTTTACAGAGTTTTAGCCTACAGTTAAGACCTTCAGAATTATTCTTATACCAGCTTCCTAGAATTATTTAATGAACCTTCTGGAAAGTACTTGAGTAACCTTTTCTTCTAGCATTAAGGTCATTTGAACTCATTATCTTGATTATTGATGTAAGAAATTACAAAGTAGATGATTCTCTAGGATTAAAGATGTGTGTGTCTTTGTGTGTGATTAGTTTTGTTTCTCTAAGCTGGTTTAAAGCACTTCATGCCAAAATCTATTTGCTTTTTAAAATTGATTTTTAGATTAATGTTTAGTTTCTTAGGAGAGTTACTTGGTGTTGTTATAATCTGTTTAAGAAGTAATACTGTAGTCATTGCTAAATAAGGCTTCAGTTTTGTATTATGTTTTTATATATATTTTCTAGTGACAGTAGTGCCCATAAAGATGGTAGAATGTACAGATCGACTTTCAGTGAGCTGTATTTACCTCAAAATTTTATCTTTTGATTCAGTTCCACATTTTATTTTCTGTTAACCATCCTGCCTGGTAGCACTGTCTTCTTTTCCGTCACCTGAACCAGAAACCCCGGGAGACTTAGATTCCTCTTTCATCTCCTCCATAAGGATTTCTTAATCTTGTTACTGTTGCCATCTTAGGCTGGATGATTTTAGTTGCAGGGAGCTGTCCTGTGCATGGTAGATGTTTAGCACCATCCCCTGACTTCTTCCCGCTAAAAACCCATAGCAAGCTCCCTTGGTTGTAACCACCAGAAATGTCTCCAGGCATGGTGAAATGTCCCCTAGGAGACTCACTCTGTTTTGATGAACCACTGCCCTGCATCCAAACTGGTACTTAATCTTACTGACTCTGCTTTCTAAATTTACCTTAATTCCTCTTCCTGTTTTCATTCCACTCCCTAACCTCCTAACCTTTTATTTATCTGTTTTGTAGTACTTGACATCCTTTATAAGGTTGTGACCAGTGTCCCTGTGCCCAGGGTAGTTGCCCTCCAGTCCATCCTCTTCAGGGCTCCCAAATTTCTCTTTCTAAAATGCAGAGCTGTTTCTCTCTCTAAGTAGTTTCCAGCAGATACCCTCATGAACTGGAGCCTCTCTTGATTTCTAGCCTCATTCTTCAAAGGGACTTACTGAGGTTCTTGCTGCACATGCCCTCTGACCCCTGCGCTGTGCTTTGTTTCAACTCTCCTTAGGCATCGATTTCTCCATCGTAGCCTTTACTCACTTATTTTCAGAGAATCAATCATGGTGAGGAATATTTGACTTTTTGTTTTTTAGGGCCTCACCCTCAGCATATGGAAGTTTCCAGGCTAGGGATCGAATCAGAGCTACAGCTGCCAGCCTACACCACAGCCACAGCAATGCAGGGTTCAAGCCATGTCTGTGACCTACACCACAGCTTACAGCAAAACCAGATCCTTAACCCACTGAGCGGGGCCAGGGATTGAACCTGCAACCTCATGGTTACTAGTCGGATTCGTTTCTGCTGTACCACAACAGGAACTCCAAGAACATTTTACTTTTTAACATATCTTTCTTCCCTCACCATATCAAACTTGTCAAGGACAAAGACCATCTCTCTGTTTTTTGCATGTTAGAGATACTCAGTAATGGTTTGAATCGTTTATTTGTATGCCATAGTTAGACATAGTAATATCCTCGTTAGTTCCAGGACTTCTATTCCCTGTATCAACTGTAAGATTATTTTCCTAGTCTTAATCAATCAGATGTTGATGGCTAGGCTTTTGACCACAGAAATCTTGAACTGTAACTTTCTTTAAGAAATCAGCCATTCAGAAGTGCTCTTGTGGCACAGCAGGTTAGGGATCCAGTGTTGTCACTGCAGCGGCTCCAGTTGCTGCCGTGGGCAGGTTTGATCCCTGGCCCAGGAGCTTCCACATGCCGTGGGCACAGCCAAAAAAGAAAGAAAGAAAGAAAGAAAAACGCAATCAGTTATTCAGAAAAGAATTCAGGAAAGCAGGGCATTTAGTTGATGTCAGATGTCAATTGTTTGTAAAATAACTAGTTTATCCAAAAGATTTTTATTCAGAATGGAATTAAATTGTGTGGAATAATTGTGCAGATTAATTACATTTTGTGAATTAGTATGGTGTGGAGAATTTTTATTGGACTGGAAACATTGTGTTTCCACTGAATAAGGATTTGATGATTGGTTCATATAAGCTTACAAAAGCAGTATTGTCTTAGCAGTTTTACTCTTGGAAAATAAATTTATTAGAACACATTCTTACAATTATCAGCTGACATGATCTAGACATTTACCTCCTGTCAAATGAAAAAAAAAAAAATTAAGTCAAAGAAGATGAGACTGGCCCATTTCTCTTCCTGACATGTCTTAATAAATAGAATTTTCTATGAATGAATTTCCCTGGGAATTGAAACTCACTACAGTCACTGATACCTAGAACTTTAATTAAAAGATGGGAAAAGAAAAAACGAAAGAAAGAAAAGCAGAGGTCGCAGGGCTTCTGGCATCAGCCAAATGTAGCATCAGTTTCACTGTGAAAGTCAAGGATTGAGGATGGGAAAGGGACTGAATAAAACCTACTCCTAATTCGCAAGAATTCTCCATTCTGGCATGACGCCTTGCCAGATTGTTAATAATTACGTGTTGAATGAGCCCATATGTAAGGGCAGTTAAACCAAAAGTGATGACTTTCTGCTCCATTTTTTAGGAAAGGGCCTGAAATGTATCACTCACTTCCTTTCACAAGAGATTCTTTCATTAGAACAGTAGTTATGGAGGTTTCCAAAAATAAAACTAGCAAGAGCCAGGTTACATATGGGGAAGGTACCTCCCTTTTGTAACAGCTCGCTAAGGGCTGAAGTAAATCATAGAAGACATGTGACACCCAGCCTGTCACATGTCATTGTGCCAAGACCAAGATTTGCCTTACCTCTTTGCTAATTTCTGTCTTTGCCGTACTCTCCTTTTCCTTCTTTAAATTTAAAATTGAAAAAATTAATTCTTTAAAATTAAAAAAGTTAAATTTATTTAATTTTAACATTAAATGATACCAGTTAAAATTCTCTTTAGACTCTTAAGCTGCTTTACTTAGGAGAGAAAGTTGTCATATAAATGAAAGAAGTAAGCTTTATTTGGACTAAAAAAAAATTAGTGGAAGTTGCCATTGTGGCCCAGCAGGTTACAAACCTGACTAGTGTCCATGAGGATGCAGGTTCAATCCCGGGCCTAACTCAGTGGGTTAAGGATCCGGTGTTGCCGTGAGCTGTGGTGTAGGTTGCAGACATGGCACAGATCCCGCCTTGCTGTGGCTCCAGTTGGATCTCTAGCCTGGGAATTTTGATATGTTGCAGGTATGGCCCAAAAAAAGAAAAAAAAAATTAGTAAATGTACTTTCCAAAAGAATTTTTACTAAAACTTGGAAATGTTTGCATTATGCTTCTCTTATATTCAGATCACCTCATGCTTTTTTTTTTTTTTTTTTGGACTGTAAAAGAATCTGTAATCATATTTTTGAATATTATATCTTTGAATCATTTTGGCTCTTGAAATTATAATTTTAAAAATCTCTTGTTTATCTTTAAGGCCTTACTTGATCTAAGTAACAGATACTGTGATGATGGGCTACTTGGCTACCTTGTTTTCCTTATACTTTTCAGTATAGTAGAGCTTATATTGAATGTAAACTTTCCCAGTAAATTACTTACCTGTTACCAGAATAATGTAGTTTTAAATGGGTAAAAACTTTTAACTTAGAGTCACACATAAGATACTTGTATTTTAACAGGATATAGTCAATTCTAATTACTTGCAGTGGTTGTGTTCTATAAAGGCACCACCAACACTAAATTAGTGAGTATCGAACCATTTTCCTGGGGGACATACAGGGTAGATTCCTGTGAGCCTCTGGTCACATTTTCATCAGCCAATCAATAAATAACCTTGTTTGATGTGTGTTTCTATTTAAAGACACCTTATTTAATATATATTGTTGATTCATTACCATTGACCTCATGGCCAAAAGCACTGTATGTAACTCATGGCTGAAGGAAGCTTATATAACGTTTTTTCCCCTTGAGGCACATCACCGACTTCTTACACCTGGGAACAGACAGCGCTCAGCACTATGCTTGGGGCCCATGTGAAGCAGTGAAAGCACCAACAAAAAGCACAAACATGCAAAAACCATGGTCTGAATTGATTGCAAACAGGACACTTGTTCATACCAAGAGAGCTGATATAAGAAGGCAGTGTTGCCTTGATCAATCTCTGGTGGACATGTGCATTTTAGGTCGCTGGAAAAGACCAAGCAAATACCTCAAGTATGGATTTGGAGGTTACAAATGCATTTTATTGAGTAAGCAAATTCGCAAATATAGCATCTTCTCAAATAATAAGGATTGACAGTAATTGTTTTAAAGAAGCTTGTGATTGAATACTTAAGAGTAGTCAAGTTTGAAAGTAAGTTTCCCTTACTTTCAAGTATGTGGGAGTTTTTGGTTGAGTGGAATCATCCTCATGGTTTTCATGTTCTGTTGTCCAGTGGAATAAAATTGGCTGCTTTCAGTCTCTCGTTTTGTTTTCTTCCCTCCAGGGAACAACCCATCTTCAGCACTCGAGCTCATGTCTTCCAGATTGACCCAAACACAAAGAAGAACTGGGTACCCACCAGCAAGCACGCAGTTACTGTGTCTTATTTCTATGACAGCACAAGAAACGTGTATAGGATAATCAGTTTAGACGGCTCAAAGGTAAGTTACATTTACTTTCAATTATCTTGCCGTTTTGCTTTATACAGCAAACACTGAAGCTTTATTCAAAGGATTTTTTTTCTTCATGAAAACAACATACTTTCTTTTGAGTTTTAAAAACTTTTTAAAAATCAAAATTAATCATTTTTGAGGTAACAATGTTTTCATCCACTAAATTACCTGAATTAACCCCCTGATATATATTGAGTCGCATGCCAAAATAGTGTACAAATTTGAAGTCAGTTTATTGGATAAATATTCATTGCATATCTGTTATGTCAGGCATTCTGCTAGATGCTAGGAATATCTAAACAGAATGGACGTAGTTTCTGCTCTTGGAGCATGCAGTCTAGTGAGGGAGTAGAATTCTTTTCACATATACTTCTGTAGTCTTAGTAGGCTATTCAGAATCCTGAGTCACATGAGGTCTTTCAATATTAAATTCAATATTCAGTAATAAAGCTGATATCCATTATTCAGAAGAGAAGCATATGGGCAAGATCTGTTTTAGGAAAGGCAGATAGTAAAATGTTGAAGGGCGTGGACTGTGCCTGCATTTGCATCTTAACTCGACCATCTACTAAATTTTGATTTGAGGACAATAATATGTTTACTTCTCGAGCTTCATTGCTCTCACCTCAGTACTGATGTTGTAAGGATTGAGTTGCTCTCTGCAAAGCACTTAGTTCAGTGCCCGATATATAATATACCCTTCAAAAGGGGAAAATTCCATTTTTTTCCCTCAATGAATTTTGAATAATACATGTGGATAAATACCTGGCATCAACTTCTAGCTATAGTGTATAGAAAGATCAGGCCTCCATTCTTCCCCTTCAAGCTTTCCTGATGCCACTAAGACCTTTGCATTCCTGGGAAATTTTTGCAGTTCGGTATAGAGTTAAGAGCACAGACTCTAGAGCCAGACGGTCTGGCCTGAATTTTTGCTTTAATACTTACTAGCTGTGTAACCTAGAGCAAGATATTTAATGTCTTCATGACTCAGTTTTCTCATCTGTAAAAAAGAACTAATAGGAATCATACATCATTAATACCATGAGATTATTATGAAGACGAAGTAGATTAATTTAGGCAAAAGCACATAAAGTATGTATAGTAATCATTATACAAACACTACTATTTTTATTGCATTATTAGGCTTTTAATTTTGTATTACCTAGTGGTTTGAGCAGAATAAAAGATAATTTAATGCTCAACTTCCAATCTTTTTTTTTCCTGTATGCTCGCTCCTTATCTCCTTAACTGGATTATAGGACCCTGGGGGCTGTTTGTACTTTATCATGTATATAAGTGACTAACATGTGTTTTTGAGTAATTGATCCTCTTTTCATTTTTACTCAGGATTTACAGGACTTGGGAAATAGCAATGGTTAATTTCCTTGAAGCTTGATTTAATGAGGAATAATTTTGCCACATTTGGTAACTGTTTATTGAAATTAACAGATATTAATTATTATAATCTCAGACCCTAGAGTGTTAATTTCTTTTCCTTCACTTGAACCTTCAGTTCTCTATAACTTGTATTTCTCTATTGGCCCAAGCCACAGATAAGATGTGGTTTTATTAGAGAGGACAGTTGCAGTTAAATGGTATGTAAAAGTCGTCCAATGTCCATTGTGATTAAATAATCTTCATGTGTTTTCCCTTCTGAAGCATTATGAACTATTGCTTCTGTCATTTCCATTTCTGAATATACTTTGCAGCTTGTAATTATTAGGCTCTTACATAACTCTTGTGGAAAGGGTTTTTTTGTTTGTTTGTTTCTTTTAACAAAATCTACTCTTTGTACCAGAGTTATGTTTTCTATCACATTTTCCATTTTCTAGTTACTTTTCTAAACTGATGCTATTAACTACTGCAGTTCCTTGCAAGAGTAGTTTTTTGGTAAGCAGTAGGTTTATTTGATGCAGCTAAATGAGTATTTTTCTCCTTCCCACTCTCCCTGCTCTTTCTGTGCAATATGATGAGTTGGAAAAACCTTAGGTGCCCCTGATTAGAAAACGTCCTTTTGTTCTCACTTGGGACCTTTACTGTGCATGTAAATTTTGCTTGAAGGTTCTCTAATCGTGCTGCAGAGACATCAGCAGGGCTAAGGGCCAAGATCAAGGCACTATGTATGATCGGTAATGACACAGCGTTTCTGCCTCTTTTCCTTGAAAAGACAAGAACTCTGTGATTGAGAGACATATTTATTTTAAAGAACTAATTTTTTTCTTTTAAATGACTTCATAGTAGCATTCTATTCAGAGAATTCTAATAAATAATTTTAAGTGTGGAATCATCATTTTATTTACTTATTTTTATTTATTTGTTTTTGTCCTTTTAGGGCCACACCTGCTGCATATGGAGGTTTCCAGGCTAGGGGTCAAATTGGAGCTGTAGCCGCCTGCTTAAACCACAGCCAGAGCAACACAGGCTCTAAGCTGCATCTGTGACCTACACCACAGCTCATGGCAATGCCAGATCCTTAACCCACTGAACGAGGCCAGGGATCCAACCTGTGTCCTCATGGGTACCAGTCAGAGTCTTCCGCTGAGCCATGATGGGAATTCCAAATCATCATTTTATAGTTTTATTCACTGATTAAAGAATCCTGAAACAAGTCATATGGAGGAAAGGAAGGTTTCAGAATGGGGATTAAAATGGAACTCTTAAACATTAAAAACAGAAAGTTAATTTGAAATAGCTAAACAGAAGGTCAGTGACGTGGGTCACTTCTCCTGCATGCCTTATAAAACCTGTGGCTGCCTCACTGTGTGAGAATTATGAGGATCAGCTGTAAAACGCTTTTCTCTCCTTGGAAACAGTCAGATCTCAGCTCAGATGTAGCCTAGGGAACACTCAAGGACAACCAGTTCTGAAGCAGTGCTTGCCGGCCCTTACCTTCCTGCCTCACAGTCTTTATCCTATCCTGGTCGGTGGTCTTCCCCACACTTAGCATTTCCTGAAATTTCATTGGTTAGCTGCTTGTTGACTTGTTCACTGACCAACTTTTCTTGCTATAGAATGTAACCCACAATTGTATTGCCTCTCGTTGTATCTCCAGTTCCTAGAATAGTGGGCTTGGCGTTTAATAGGTGCTCACACACACAGTTGCTATCCAAAAGATTCCTTTCCATTTGTTAATATATTCTTTGCCACTTAGTCCTTCATTTGATGTCAGCCCTGCATGTTAGAGCAGTTGTTAACTACATTTTATAGGATCTAAAATGACATGCTAGGAAAAACAGCTTTTGAACTGAAGGGTAAGGCAGTAAATTAGTATGTACATTTTGTCAGAGGTACAAATGCTTATTGAGAATAAGGGTTCTTATGTAACAACGGATAATATGTCTACTGTCTGAAAGAAAGCAAGGGACCACTCTCTGTCTGCTTGAGTAGGAAAAGTGTCATGCATTATTATAATTTCATCACTACCTAAATCGATCGTAAATATTTACATTGTACTGTTGTTCATGTGGTAAACAGACTTAGCTTTGTTCTGAAAATGTTTGGTTTTTATTCTGCATTTAATAGGTCATCAAATAACTGCTTATGGATTTGATAACATGTTTATTTTGATAATTATTGGAGTCAATTTGTAACCTCAGTTACAAGACTATTTAACTGAAAAACTGATTCTACTCTTTTACAGTGTTGGCAGAGGAAATGAGTATACTTTTAAGGAAACATGGTATAAGAATAGTTGAAATTTATTAAAGTCATCACCAAAGTTAATATTTAATAGTGTACTAAAATACGAGTTTTCTAGAGAGCTGTGTGTAACACAGAAATGATAGTGATTCTTTTTACCACAGTTTTATACTACTTTATACATAAAGAGGTAAAGTATGTATTTAAGGATTTTTGCTTTTCTCTTGAAACAAGGAAAACATACAAAATGATTACAAGTGTTTTCTGTGTTATAGTATGTTTCAGGTAAGTCGGCTTTGAGAAAGTTCTTTTTTTTTTCTTCCTTTTTTGGCTGCCTCACAGCATATGGAGTTCCTGGGCCAGGGATCAGATCTAAGCCTATAGTTGTGACCTAAGCTGTAGCTTTGGCAATGCCTCCTTAACCCACTCTGCCGTCCAGGGCTCCCAAGCCACTGCCAATCCCATTACACCACAGTGGGAACGCCTTTAAGAAAATTCCTAATGATGGCTTTTAGAAAGTAGTGGTCCATTGCTGTCTTCATTATGGAAAGATTCTTTAGAGAGACCTTGGTTTTATGTAAACAACTATTAAAACTTAACTTGCTCCCACTGAATATTATCCAAAATTAATAGATATTGATCCTAAATGTTCAAAGGGAAGACAACTGACCACATTAAAAACTTTAAATTTTTTTTTGCATCATGGGAAAACTTACTTTGCTTGCAAAGTGTTCAAATTTGTGATGGAGTGCTCCTATAGTTATAGTTCTATTATTACTATATTTCCATATTTTCACTTACAACATTGTAATCTGTTTATCTTTTATATTTAACGTTTTGGCTCAGTTGGAGTCCTAAATTTTTATGTAACTGAATAGTCCTGTGCTTAAATGCCTACCTACTAATATTTGGCTGGTTACTCATACTTGTTTTATTTTTCAGGCAATAATTAACAGCACCATCACCCCAAACATGACATTTACTAAAACATCTCAGAAGTTTGGCCAGTGGGCCGATAGCCGGGCAAATACTGTTTATGGACTGGGGTTCTCCTCTGAGCATCATCTTTCAAAAGTAAGTTAATCATAAGATCTGAGTGGAAATCTGCATCTTCAAGTCAGTCTTAAACATGTAATAGAAAATGGAGAGAATAAAATATAGGAGACATTTCTTTGATATTCTCAAAACAACTGTGGTGACTTTAGAGAAAGAAGTGAGAGATTCCTGGATTCCACTGTCCATTGGAAAATGTGTTATATACATTAAAAACAGTCACCACCCATTGAGAAAGGGTTGTGTGGTTAGCTGTCTGTAGAGTAGGAAATAAAAGGTAGGAATTATCACTGCAGAATGAACTTTGCTCAGGGCTTTGCACCCTTGGTTGGAGATGTCCTCTAAGATGGGCAGACACCAAGTGCTTCTGAATTGTGAAAACTCAAGCTGCTGATGCTTTAGCTTTCAGCCTTTTGACATCATAGCAGGCACGTTTAAATTACTGCATTGAGGGAACGTGGAGCTTTGTCTGGGTAAGAATTACTCTGAGCTCTCTGATACAATACAGAGTAAGAGCCAATAGGCACCATGAGTTCTTGGAACTGACCAAGTGAATTACTGTGGCCGGAAAGGCTGATAAAATACAGAGCATCACCAGGCTAAATACTGGAAATAAAACAGTTGTCCTGCATATAAGCAAAAGCCATGCAGTGTTCATACCAACAGCATCTTGAATTCTTGTGGATGCCACAGAAAATGAGTTTATAAGGAAAAGGAAACAATCTCAGAATAACATGGGATCAAGGAAATGAGGATTACTCACTTTTGCTCTTCACAGCTGATGCTAACCAGACTCAGAAATTTATGTTTAAACTTCTCCTTGCGAAGCATTCAGATAAAAGGATAATCCTACATTTGAAACACTTTAGGTATGATTTGGTATACATAGGATCCCATGTATACATAGGATTCCATGAGAGGAAGAGCAACCAGGCTCTTGTTAGATACACATTGTTAATGCTCATGTTTAAACTTAAGCTGTCTAGAGTTCCCATCTTGGCTCATCGATTAATGAACCGGATTAGCATCCATGAGGACTCGGGTTCGATCCCTGGCCTCGCTCAGCGGGTTAAGGATCTGGCGTTGCAGTAGGCTATGGTGTAGGTCGCAGAGACGTCTCGAATCCTGCATTGCTGTGGTTGTGGCGTGGGCCGGCGGCTATAGCTCCAATTGGACCTCTAGCCTGGGAACCTCCATATGCTGTGGGTACGGCCCTTAAAAAGATAAAAATAAATAAATAAATAAATAAACTGTCTATTATAGAAATCATTCAGATCCTTAAAAATCAGTTCTTTTAAAAAATCTTAAACTTTTTGTGAATGTTTATTGACATGAGGTTATAGATGGTTCGGTAGTTAGAATAATCTTTGTTTCCTTTTGTTTTAGTAGTAAACTTTCCTTAACACTATTGTTTTCAAGTACTTTTTAAAATTTTTTGATACAGATCAGAGTTGAAAGCTCAATTTTATGATTTTTTTTTTTTTTTTTTTTTTGGCCTCCTTGCGGCATATGGAGTCCCCAGACCAGGGATCAGATCTGAGCTGCAGTTGCAACCCAAGCTGCAGCTGCAGCAATGCCGGATCCTTAACCCACTGTGCCAGGCCAGAGATTGAACCTGTCTCCCAGCACTCCCAAGACGCTGCCAATCCTGTTGAGCCACAGAGGAAACTCCTCAATTTTACATTTTAACTTTTGTCGTGGTGTTTATAAGTCATTTTCTGTAAGATAATTAAAACAAGCAAGTGTTATCTGATTTCACTTCTCTGATAACCCATCATACTCTCTAAATACATTTCTTGAACAGTGGTAAAGCTATGATATTTAGACTTAGAGTATTTTGGCATAACTGGGACACAGCCATTCAGTTAAGCATTCTTAACTTGAACTCCATAAACAATCTCCTTAGGAAATTACACGTTTATTGTAATAGTTTTGTCATTATTCATAACCGTTTTAGAACTTTTATATTTTTGTCTTTTGTCCTTTTAAGGCTGCACCTGTGGCATATGGAGGTTCCCAGGCTAGGGGTTGAATTGGAGCTGCAGCTGCCAGCCTGCGCCACAGCCAGAGCAACACAGGATCTGAGCCACATCTGCGACCTACACCACAGCTCACGGCAACTCCTTAACCCACTGAGCGAGGCCAGAGATCGAACCTGCGTCCTCATGGATGCTAGTCAGGTTTGTTAACCACTGAGCCATGACACGAACTCCTAGAACTTCTCTTTTGAAATTGTCTATTAAAACCTATAGCAGGAGTTCCCGTCCTGGCGCAGTGGTTAACGAATCCGACTAGGAACCATGAGGTTGCGGGTTCGGTCCCTGCCCTTGCTCAGTGGGTTAACGATCCAGCGTTGCCGTGAGCTGTGGTGTAGGTTGCAGACGCGGCTCGGATCCTGTGTTGCAGTGGCTCTGGCGTAGGCCGGTGGCTGCAGCTCCGATTCAACCCCTAGCCTGGGAACCTCCATATGCCGCGGGAGCGGCCCAAGAAATAGCAACAACAACAACAACAAAAGACAAAAAAAAAAAAAAAAAACCTATAGCAAAAAAAATTAAAACTGTAATTACATTATGCTTGCTGAATTTCTTGACAACAAAGGAACTAAACTGTGGATTAATTTCTCAACCCTGTGTGATTTTTGAGCCTAAGTAATTTTAACTATAAATTAAGTTGTGTTTTTTGTTTTTACTCTGTCTTTCAAGTTACTGGGCAGATAGCTAATGTGGCAAAGAAATGGTTTATTACATGCTGTCAATTATATTGTCTCCTCTCATCTGATCTTTTTTCCTGAGAATGGCTTCTATATATAAAGAATTTTATTTTTCCTCTTTAACATATTCTTTTGTTCAAACTTCCTGGTATGAATCCTAGTATTGTGAGGGTGGATTGGCTATTAGGAAACAATGCATTAGCTCTTGGAGCCAAGTCTAGTTTATTTATTCACTAGGCTTGACTCCAAGAGCTTATGATTAGTCTCCTCAGAATGTTTTGGTCCAGAGATGACAAAATCATGACTTATTTTCCAAGCTACCTTGAAGACTAATGTTGGTGCTTTGTAGACTGTAAAGGACCAAATGAGTATATAGTCTTTTGTATAAAAGAAGCAAGCATGTAAATATTCTGGCTTGCTTTATCATTGAAAACCATACGGGAAACAAAAACATTATAAAGGTTTGGAGGAGGCTCTGAAAGCAGTTCTAGCCAAGGGCCTTTCAAAATACGACATCAGCAGCATAGAAAGAAACGTGTGGTCTCCTAAGGTTGATGTATGAGGAAAGTACCACCTATGCTTGGATCATGACAGTGCTAACCAGGGTGTATTTTGTTATCATGGAAACCTAAGCCTATAAAAATTGGCAATAACCTGGGTCTTTATGAAGTTGAGAAGAGTTTTAAACAGTAACTACTTTGGAACGCCAAATGAGTGTAAGGAAAACTTTGTGCACTACTTCAGTTTATATAAAGAGAAATTAACTCTGGTTTTGCTTTTATTTCATTTCCACCAATGTGAATTAGCCTTTTCAGCTCTGTATTCACATTTTTTTTTCTTTTATAGTAAACAGAGACTCTCTCCATTTAGAGAAGTATAATAATACAAATTCAGTCCCCTGAACTACAGTTTGTAGGGGAGATGGGGTAACAAGGTTTAAGGTAAGAAGGAAAGTTGTAATAATGACAGCTTTCATTTAGACCTTCCTCCGTCTCCCTGTGGCAGGCCAGGGTATCATGAACTCTTCTTTCCAAAGCTTTCTTTCCCAAGGTGGAAATGAAATCGAGGTTGGCTTATGGGGTTTGAGGAAGGAACTATAATTTCATATTTTTATTGCCAGCTTTAACAGGTGTTTTTAAGTTACACAGAAATTTTAGATTTTTTTTAAATTTAGTTATTTTGTAGTCTTATTTTCTCTGAGAACGGTGGCAGACTTGTTTCCACTTCCGGTGCATAATAGATACTGTTTGTGGCTATAATGTTTATTAGATTGCTATGGATCCCTAAGAATTAGCCTTTTTGTGCAGTAATTTAAAAAAATGTTTACTAATCTTAAAGGCCTTGGTGGGGGTCACACTTTTCCTTTCTGCTGCTGTGCATTAGCTGTCTAGGAAACTTTAGAAATGAAGTTTTAGTGATATCAGCGATAGTGGTAAATGCCTCTGTGTTGTTATTTGTATTTTTGAACATAAAATGCCTTCCTTAATACAAGGTTTTATATTCTGGAAAAGTTGAAACCATGCTCTAAATACAGAGCCGTTTAGGAATGATTACTTAAGAGATTTAATTTTCTCCATGATAAATAATACAGTGTGCCCGTTTTTACTAATTGCGCTCCCAACCTTGGTCTTCATAAAGTATATCTTAATAAGCAAGGAGGGACATAGGTAAGCTAGCTGACACCAGGTCCTAACTTAGTTGTTTTCATGATGTTTTTGAATGAGATTTGTTAGAATATGTCATAGTATACAAATGAATGTTCAATCTTGGGTTTGTTTTCCTGTCATTTTCATATGCCAGTAATTGATCTGAGGGCTAAGTTGCTCATACGAGTCACTTACTCAGGAAAATGGAAGAAAACTAAGATAAAAGCGGGCATTTCAACTTATTTTTATTTGGTTAATGTATATAGTCTTTATACATTCAGTTTGCAGAAAAATTTCAGGAATTTAAAGAAGCTGCTCGACTAGCCAAGGAGAAATCCCAAGAAAAGATGGAACTTACCAGTACCCCTTCACAGGTGGGTGTCTAATTTCTATCCTTATTTATAAGCTCTGTTCATTTTAGGTATCCTAAATAGTATTCTTTATGCCAGAAGTAAATTTGGAAAAATGATGGCAAAATTAAGGTGAGTTCCAAAGTGGACATAGAAATGCACCCTTCAGTTAATCCATACTAGTGGGGAAAGAGTTTTTTTTTCCTGTATGCCAATGTCTACAAGAATCTCTGGGTGAGGGGGGAATTAGTTTAGTAATTAAAACTTAGGTTTTTTAATGTATATACAATTTTAAAACATTTGTACATAAAGAGCATAGATTGGCCTATTGTGTACTGTGATGGTCAGGTACAGACACAGGAGAGGCTTGGGAAAACACAAGTTTATCAGACTCTAAGGTCCTAGAAATCAGAAGCAAGGCATATCTCTAGGGGTGTATATAAGAGATGCCTCGAGGAGGTCAGGAGGCAGAAAGCAGGGGTACAGGGGAACAAGGCTAGAGCCTATATGGGGGTTTCTGTGGGAATGACAGGTTTAGGATTGCCTAGTCTGAGTAATACCTGTGGGCTCTAAACTATAGGCCTGGTCCCTAGTTGGCAGGGACCCGGCCCTTAGATGCTTAAGGCAGAGGAATATTGCCCCCTGGGATGCAGGAGCCAGAAAAAGGAGGCGTGGCTCTGGTGTGGTTAATTAGCATATCAAAGACATGCTCCCACCTTAGCCCCTTGCTAACTCTAAGAACTGGCTTCTTTTAAGAAGTCAAAACATCACAATATAGAGAAAATAGGAATATATAAACAATACAGTTTGTTCTACCTGATTTTAAAGTGTACTTAAAGCTGGCACTTGGGACATTTACATCTCAGCAGTGAGACCCAAAGGTTATAGGTTTTATAAAAGTATCACCTTTTCCTTTAATAAGTTAATACCTGTTACTTGTCCATTGTAGTCTTTCTTCAACTGGAGATTAATTATGTCTCCAAATATAAGTCATTAAATAGTTACATTTCAGTGCTTTTATAAAGGTTTTAATATATATAATGTGACTCAGAATACCAATAATTTTTCAGCTTTTTCATAATAGACTTTTTAAAATTAATTTTCTTTTCAGTTATCATAAGAGTAAGGTTCAGCTTTGTGCTATATTCTTCTCTATAGTAATTGTTTTTGAAGTGTACTTGAAAGATTTTTCTAAAAGGAAGTATTGATGTTACAGATGTTTCTCTGGAGTAATGTTGGTAGTAGCTGATTTACATAAAACTTTGTTGAAGAAGTAAATAGGAATTGCCTTGGGATTTTTCACTAGCCAGACAATTGGAACATTTTAGAAAATATTTTGTTCTTCACCTTCCTCCCCACTCCCAGAACCCACCTCTATTTGGTAAACCCTACTGGTATAAAGAATTTGGGGGGCAGTTCCCGTCGTGGCTCAGTGGTTAACAAATCCGGCTAGGAACCATGAGGTTGCGGGTTTGATCCCTGGCCTCCATCAGTGGGTTAAGGAGTTGCTGTGAGCTGTGGTGTAAGTCACAGACTCAGCTTGGATCCCTGGCCTCCATCAGTGGGTTAAGGAGTTGCTGTGGCTGTGGTGTGGGCCAGCGGCTGCAGCTCCAATTAGACCCCTGGCCTGGGAACCTCCATATGCTGCGGGTATGGCCCTATAAAGACAAAAGACAAGACAAAAAAAAAAAGAATTTGGGGGTTTTTTTTGGAGGAAAAGAGAACTCTGTAAAGTATACCTAAAGTACATATTTCCTCATAGACTAAGGTTTACTCTGGATTGAAGCCAAGGCTCCATTATACCTCCTCTGTACTTGCAGTGACCTGGAATAACACGAATGATTATTTCGAAACTTCCCTTGAATCTATCTTCCCAAAGTGCTGTGATAGTGTAGTGATGCTTTTAAGCATAAAAGCCTATTTAAAATTTAGTCCCAGGACACAGTGGGAGCCCCAGTTCCACAGGTGAATATGATTCTAGCATCACAAAAGGATACTACAGCATATTCAATAAGAGAATGCTCAAAGACTCCAATAAAATTGTAATGGATTATTTTTTGCCTTTATAGTTAGTTCCTGTTTCTCTAATCACAACTTGTTCTTGTTTAATTGGCCATGAACTGTTAACAAACTGCTGCTAAGATACCTCCTCCTCTTTGGTGGAAGGAATGTCTTTAAGCCTTTACTTTCACCAAAGGAATGTATCAAAGATGTTTGTAAAGTTCTGTGAAATATAAAGAATTAAAAAATATCAGAGTTCCCGTCGTGGCTCAGTGGTTAACGAATCCAACTAGGAACCATGAGGTTGAGGGTTTGATCCCTGGCCTCGTTCAGTGGATTAAGGATCCAGCGTTGCTATGAGCTGTGATGTAGGTCGCAGACGCGGCTTGGATCCAGCGTTGCAGTGGCTCTGGCGTAGGCTGGTGGCTACAGCTCCAATTCGACCCCTAGCCTGGGAACCTCCATATGCCGCAGGGGTGGCCCAAGAAATGGCAAAAAGACCAAAAAAAAAAAAAAAAAAAAGAGTCTTAAGTTCATTAGTATTTAAGAGCCAAAATACGCTGGCCTTGATTTATCTTTTCAAAATATTTGAAGTCAGACTGTTAATTTTATTAACAGAGGCCAGAGAAATGGGGGAGGAGAAGTATTTTCATTTCTCTCCTCTCCTTCATCTTTTTGATGACAGTCCCTTAAAGAGGTCATTAATATTTCTGTTTTAGTTTGAGTTGTATGACCTTTGGCCACCCTGATTTTACTCCACTAGAAAGCAGAGCTTGATTTTCACTGGTTTAACCCAGTCTATGAAATTAACACTCTACCTGAAGAATAGAATATTAATCAGGAATTTTGCACAGGGGATCAGAGATTAAATGGAATAATCAGTAATAGTAGACACTCACTTGGTCAATAGCTTTTCCTTTTATTTGAGGAGGTGTAAGACTGGTTAGACATGTGGATTTCAAGTCAAAGAATAGACATAAATCCTTTTTCTGTCACTGTATGATCTCAGGAAAATTGCTTAACCCAAGTCTGTTTATATACCTGCAACCTGAGTATTACATTACTTACCTTATCAGATTGTTGGGTGGGATAAGTATGATCATGGCAGTGTCTGTTTGACAATGTCATGCAATGTTGCAGACTCCAGAGCTTGGCTTTGATCTGAGCTCCAACTGTTATTAGTTTTCTGAATTTAAGCTAGATACTATTTTCTTTAATCTATAAAATTGAGAATAAGAACAGTATTTCCTTATAGAGTAATTGTGATAAATAAGGATTACAGAGTACTAGCGTGTAGTCAAGACTTAATATATGTTAACAGCTGAGTTGGTGATGTGGCTGTAATAATGAGGATGATGATATAAAACCTTGACATAACTGTTCTTTAGAAAAATACAGATGCCTTCATTGAATAAATCCTGCATCAGAAGCCCCAGAATATTTATTAAAACACAAATTGCTGGGTGCCAGCCTTAGCGCTTCTGATTTAAAAGGTCTGAGATGTGGCCCAAGAATTTGTATTTCTAACAAGTATCCAAGAGATGCTGATGGCTCTTCATCTGCGGATCACACTTTGAGAACTAGTGCTGTAGATAAACCGTTCCATAATCCTAAAGGCTTGTGAAAAAAGGAGTCTGTCACTTACGGAAAAGTTGGCCACTTCCCTCTTCTTAGACTCTTGAGCTAAGGTTGTACACTTTAAACATGTTTAAAATTATTTATTAAAGTTGATTTATAGTGTTGTGCCCATTTCTTTTTTATAATGTTTTTTATTTTTTCCATTATGGCTGGTTGATAGTGTTCTGTCAATTTTCTACTGTACAGCAAGGTGACCCAATCACACATACATATATACAATCTTTTTTCTCACATTATCATGCGCCACCATAAGTGATTAGTTATTGTTCCCAGGGCTATACAGCAGGATCTCATTGCTTATCTATTCCAAAGGCAATAGTTTGCATCCGTTAACCATAAATATCCAGTCCATCCCACTCACTCCTCCTCCCTCCTGGCAACCATGGGGGGAAATCTGTTCTCCATGGACATGATTTTCTTTTCTGTGGAAAGGTTCATTTGTGCCCTATATTAGATTCCAGATAGAAGTGGTATCATATGGTATTTGTCTTTCTCTTTCTGATTTACTTCATTTAGTATGAAAGTCTCTAGTTCCATCCATGTTGCTGCAAATGGCATTATTTTGTTCCTTTTATGGCTGAGTAGTATGCCATTGTGTATATATACCACATCTTCTTAATCCAGTCATCTGTTGATGGACATTTAGGTTGTTTCCTTGTCTTGGCTCTTGTGAATAGTGCTGCAATGAACATTGGAGTCCATGTGCCTTTTCGAGTCATGGTTTTCTCTGCATAGATGCCCAGGATTGGGATTGCTGGGTCATTTGGTAGTTCTATATATAGTTTTCTAAGGTACCTCCATACTCTTTTCCATAGTGGCTGTACCAATTTACATTCCCACCAAAAGGGTTCCCTTTTCTCCACACCCTCTCCAGCATTTTGTTATTTGTAGACCTATTATTGATGGCCATTCTAACTGGTGTGAGGTGGTTCCTCATAGTAGTTTTGATTTGCTTTTTCTCTAATAATCAGAGATGTGGAGCATTTTTTCATGTGCTTGTTGGCCATCTGTATGTCTTCTTTGGAGAAATGGCTATTCAGGTCTTTTGCCCACTTTTCAATTGGGTTGTTGGCCTTTTTGCTGTTGTATAAGTTGTATAGTTTAGAGATTAAGCCCTTGTCAGTTGCATTATTTGAAACTATTTTCTCCTATTCTGTAAATTGTCTTTTTGTTTGTTTTTGGGTTTCCTTTGCTGTGCAAAAGCTTGTCAGTTTGATTAGGTCCCATTGGTTCATTTTTGCTTTTATTTCTGTTGCCTTGGGAGACTGACCTGAGAAAACATTTGTAAGGTTGATGTCAGAGAATGTTTTGTCTATGTTCTCTTCTAGGAGTTTGATGGTCCAATTTCTTCTGTACAGCAAATTGACTCAGCCATACATATCTATACATTATTTTTTTATATTATTTTCTATCATGGTCTATCCCAGGAGATCGGATATAGTTCCTTGTGAAAGGTTGTACACTTGATATAAATGTGTGGTCATGTCAGATAGTTTTCATATTGTCTTCATCAAGGTAACATCTTAGGAGTAAGGTGAATCACATATTAGTTGTCAGTTTCTTTCACATCTCTCTTTATATAATAGACATTAATTTTGAACTTTTCCCCTGTTGGAAATTATCTCATGTTCCCATGGGAATCTTTTAAACAGTCAATCTGATGCAAAATCAAGAGTGATGATTGACTTTTTTTTTTTTTTTTTTTTTTTTTTTAAGGCTGCACCTGTGGCATATGGAAGTTCCCACGATAGGGAGTGAGTCTGAGCTGCAGGTGCCAGCCTACACCACAACCATAGCAACACCATATCCGGGCCATGTCTGCAACCTACACCACAGCTCGCAGCAATGCCAGATCCTTAACCCACTGAACGAGGCCAGGGATCTGCATCCTCATGGATACGAGTCAGGTTTGTTTACGCTAAACTACAATGGGAACTTCCAAGAGTGATGATTGACTTTAAACCTGAAATTTACTGATGTTTACAGTGTAAAAAATAGGTGTATTTCAGTTAACTTGTTAGGCACTTTTCTCAGAATATGCATTGAAGAAAAAGGGGCTATATAATTAAATAGTATCTAGTTTTTCTTCATTGGAGTTTAGAAAAAAAATATTTTTTAGCTGTCAGTTGACTAAGACTTTTAAGTTGAGTAAAATCAGAGTTCTCTTGTGGTGCAGTAGAGTTAAGTATTTGGTGTTGTGAACTGCAGTACCTCAGATTGCTACTATAACACAGGCTCGATCCCTGGCCCTGAAACTTTGACATGTTGCTGGTGTAGCCAAAAAAAAAACCCAATAAATTGAGTAAAATCCATTTCCTCCATCACTTATTTGTAGCCAAACAAAAATCATGTTTTGTTTTTGTTTTTTCTATTTAAGATGTCTGGCTGGGAATTCCCATTGTGGCTCAGCGGTAACGAACCTGACTAGTATCCATGAGGACTCAGGTTTGATCCTAGGCCTTGCTCAGTGGGTTAAAAATCCAGCATTGCCGTGAGCTGTGGTGTAGGTTGCAGACACGGCTCAGATCTGGCATTGCTGTGACTGTGGCGCAGGCCGGCAGCTGCAGCTCGGATTCAACCCCTAGCCTGGGAATGTGCATATGCTGCAGGTGTGGCCCTAAAAAGCAAAACCAAAAAAAAAAGTCGGGTTCTATAGCATTGAACACACTCTAGCAGCTGCCTTGATTTATATTTAATATGTCTTAACTTTTCCCTGAAGATCCTTTAGAATTCATTTTATAGAAAAAGTAGAGTATATGTGAGTGTGTGTATACAAAGAAAAACAAAGTTTCTTAATGTTAAAAATAGTTCTGAAACATTCTATTTAATGGTAAATTCTGTTTGCCCAAATAGCACTCTGACTAGGTATTTGATCCTATAAAATTGAGTTGATCTCTTTGGGCAGTAGTTCTTGAATCTATAAGGTCTGAGGTTTAAACTATATCATTTCTAAGGACATTTCAAGTCCAATGGATCTCAGATGTTTTATATTTTCTTGTTATAAATGGATTTTTTGGCAAGGTGATCCGTATCAGCTGTTTATCCTAAGCTACAATATTTTTATATCTAGCCCACAAATATACCATTAGAATTAGTGAATGTCTTTAAATTAATATGATACCTTCTTAATATCTTAAAACAAGTGTGGTTTTACTGAAGCAGATACCACAAGAACAGCTTTTACAACCTCAGGAAAGTGTCACTGCAATTCTCTGGATATATTATTGTTTGATCTCCAAAGTTAGGACAGTGGTGATATGTCTTTAATCTTGTTACTTATCTCAATGGAGTATTTGTGTATTAGGTTTACTTACTAGGTGTTGGCAGTGAGAATAGAGAGGGTGAGAATAGTGGTGTGAAATTGATTGAACTTGAAGGAAAGGCAGGAATTGAGGGAGTGGTGAAGGGAAGAAGAGGATGGTGAAGTAAGAAGGCAAGTTAGATGTTATTTGAAAATTCTATTCTTGTTCCATAGCATGAACTTCAAAGGAGGATTTCCACTTCCGATAGTGAATTTGAACCCTCTCGGGACATACAGCTAAATAGTGGGTAATTAGACATTTGGAACTGGAACTAAGTCTTAGGAGTCATCAACAAATGAGTAATTGTTAAAGCTGCAGATGAGAAGGATATCATCCAGAAAAAAAATAGGATAGGAAGACAGGAGAGACATGGCTCCAAAACTGTCCTTTAGAAGTTACTTTCATGGCTCAGTGGTAATGAACCCAACTGGTATCCATGAGGACATGGGTTCTTACCCCTGGCCTTGCTCAGTGGGTTAAGAATCTGGTGTAGGCATGAGCTGTGGTATAGGTCACAGATGTGGCTTGGATCCCATGTTGCTGTGGATGTGGTGCCGGCCAGCAGCTGCATCTCTAATTTGACTCCTAGCCTGGGAACTTCTGTGTGCTGTGGGTGCAGCCCTAAAAAAAAGATTAACAAAAAAAAAAAAAAAAAAAGATTTGTCATTTAAAGATTGCCACTTCAGAAATTTGAGGGAGATACAGGGAAAGATACGAAAGGAGGAGATAAAACCAGCAGAGAATTAGCACAGAAGTCAAAGGAAGTGCAGTCTAAGTTGCAGGCAGTGATTTGGCAGTGCAGGGCAGAGTTCCACTCGATTAGGACCTGAGAGGCCTTTCAGCCTAACACAGTGGGGTTCACTGGTAATTATAGGTGGACTGTTGGTAAAGGAAGGGCAGTGTGAAATAGTTTCTCAAATGAAAGGAGTTAGATTTAGTGACTTTGGCCAAAATGCCTGATCGCAAGAATAAGAATAACAAATATTTGGTTCTCCTGCATGAGGAGAAAAAGGATTAGCATAATCATTTCAGAAGGATGTGGAGTTAAGAATTTTTTTTTTCCTAGAATGTATGTGTGGGAGTAAATTGTATGTGTACTTAAATGAAAGGAAGGAGTTAGGGAAGAAAAAAGAGAATAGAAGGAAGGGATCAGCAATGGAGCATTGTGCAGGAGGTGGGAACGTTGTAAGGAGGGAGGATGGAAACAAATTAGCTACTTCCTCTGAGACAGGAGCGAAGGATAAAAATGGGTTTAGATGCAGATAGGAGGAGATGGGGGAAGTCTTTGCCAGTTTATTTCAATGTTTTTCTGTGAAGGAAAAGTTAGATCATTCTTTGAGAGGAAGGACAACTGAAGAAATCAAAGGTTCGAACAAAGGTTTGGAACCACCGTTCGGTAAAGAGAAAGAAGAGTGAAGTGGGGGTTAGTAAAATTAAAGAATACTCAGCACTTCAGGAGCGTCATGAGAGTTGGAGCTCAAAATTATCTTCATAACACTAACCAGCATGTTTAACGTATTTTCTCCCATAGCATTTAGTAGCTTGGGCATGTGAGAATGGGGACTGATGATATGAAATCAGAGATTGGCAAGATGGGTGTAAGGAAACTTGAAAAGGGGGTTGATGCTGGTGAGAATATTCTTCAGGTGATTGGCTTTCTGTTGTAGGCTAAGTATGGAGAGAAGTAAAGCCAGGTCGAGCCTGACAACATAGTGTAATAGCAGAAAGTCAAGAAATGTAAATCTCGGTGTTCCTGTCGTGGCGCATTGGAAACGAATCCGGCTAGAAACCATGAGGTTGTGGGTTCGATCCCTGGCCTCACTCAGTGGGTTAAAGATCTGGCATGGCTGTGCACTGTGGTGTAGGTTGCAGATGTGGCTCGGATCTGGCGTTGCTGTGGCTGTGGTGTGGGCTGTCAGCTGTAGTAGCTCCAACTTGACCCCTAGCCTGGGACCCTCATACGCTGCAGGTGTGGCCATAAAAAGCAAAAAAAAAAAAAAAAAAAAAAAAAGAAAATGTAAGTTTTGATGAGGTTGAAGAGCAGGTGGAAAGGGAGAGGAATAGGAGGTAGGGAGGCAAGGAGGTACAGCCACAAGCCCTCTAACCCAGTAGTTGATGAGTTAATCTCAAGTCAGTGAATGTAAAGACTTTTTTTTGGAAAAGATTCTTTTAAATGTATCAATTAAAATTCAACAATATTGTGTTTGATTTGTTTACCAATATTTTGATTTAAAGCTGAAGCCTTTTCTTTGAATATGAATCTGTTAACTGGAATTTCATGTTATCTTTCTTACATAAATCATACCAATAATTGATTGTCCACAATTTCCCAAGTTTTTTTCTTTAAGTAAAGCTAACTCTTGGCACCCTGCCCTCCTGCTACTGCACATACACCTGAGAGTAGGCTGGTGATATCACCCTGAAAGCCTGGCCTGGAGTGAGGGTCAACATCATTTCCTTTCCATGTGATTCAAGATATTTACGGGGCTTTTGCTTTGTGGGGAGGAAGGGCGTTTTCCTGCCACTTCATAAATTAGTGGAGAGAAAAATCTTTTTTAACATTGAATAATAAATTTATTTCACTATTACATAATTTAAGGTATATGGATTACTAATAGGATTCAGGTTAGAACAAATGCAGGTTTCGATCACCCACAGAATTTTTTCTCCAACCTTGTGTTGTAAAGAGAAAATTCTTTAGAAGCACTTTCTGAATCTTAGATCAGTGCCCAGGCTCCTTTTTTATAGTGGTGTCACATCTGTTAGTTTTGGCTTCCTGGATACGCTCTTAGATTTTAATATGCAAATTTGTTTCAATTTGACTGTTATTTTTCTTTTTCGGATTATTTTGGTATAGGGATATGTGAGTTTTATTTTCTCAAAATAAGGATGGAGAGGTGATATAAGGAGATTAAATCTCAGTCTTTATATTTTACACTTTTTTTTAAATCTGTGATCAAAGAATATATTATTTGATTTTTTTCCTTAAACATTTTCTATAGAAGTGGCTAGCCATATTAGTTTAGGAATCTCTTTTTTAAAAAAATTACCCTCTTTTTTCAAAAGATCCACTAGGTATTTATGGTGTAACATATATACCTCCATGCTTTCTTTTTTTGTGTGGGGTTTTTTTGGCCTCGCCTGCGGCATAAGAAGTTTCTGAGCCAGGGATTGAACCCACACCACAACAGCAAACAGAACCACTGCAGTGACAACACCAGATCCTTATGCCACTGAGCCACAAGGGAACTTGCATGCTTTTTATTTTGATGTTTGATTTAAAGGTATAAAATGTTGGTTTTATCAAAATTAGAGATTTTAAGGAATAACTAAAGTTGAATGTTAGGAAACCAAGCATAATTTAAATTAAAAAACTAGATATTTGGAATATGTTAAATAAAACAAGTTTCACAGTGCTATTTTTAGCAGACATAAAATTTCCAGAAAGTTTCACACAATGCTTTTGGCTACCTGTGGGTAGCTGGAATAGTTGAGGGCAGAGGAGTTTCATTTCCCTTAGGTACTCTTGGAACTCTTTCTTGTTCTCATGAGCACATATTAATTTTATTTTCTAAACTCCTTAAAAAAATCACGCTTTGGGCTTTTTGTTTTCATTTTAAGTATGATGTTAAGGGTAACTTAAAAATGCATTTTGTCCAATATAGCTGATATTTGAGCTTTTGGAGGAAAAGCTGGCTGTGTTGAGATACAGGAATTGTTGCAAACTCCATCCCTTTCTCCCTTCTCTCCTTAGCTTGCCTCTGAGAAGGTCTGGCCTCACTAGAATCAACAGTTCTAACCTCCCCAACACCCTATGCATCATAATTCTTATTTTATCCCAGGAGGTGATAAGAACCAGGAATCAAACTACTGCTCCTTTTCCTCTCTCTTTTAATCCTCGTCTGCTTTTATCCTCACACTCAGATCAACAGATTCTGGCAAATCCTTGGTTGCTAATCCTATTGAAGCCCTTTCAGGATACCAAGGTGCTTTGTCTCTGTTATCCTTTCCACTGAATCAGGTCTTGACCAACTTACTGTTTAGTTGCTTGTTCAGTCAACCTTGATTATTTTCATTTGGTTTGGCCTTTCTTGGAGAAAAATTTTCCTGATTTATGGAAACCAAATATGAATGCCTCATGGTTTCTTACTGCCTGCTTAAACTTTTTCTGGGTAATTAATATGGTCCATAGTGGATCTTGAAATAATTCATTTTGGATACTGTCCCCTAGTAGGATTTGACTGCTATAAAACAATTTCATGTTGTCACTTAATGCTACAAACTATTAAGTCATTGGCTCTCAGTTAATAGAAACAATACGTCTGAAAGAATGGTTTTAAAAGAATGAACTTAAAGGTCAAACTGGAGGTTCCATTTACATAATCGAAAAAAGTGATAATACGGAATCAGGAAGTAGCCTTTTGATCTTTAATAGCTTGTGGAATTTGTAACATTATGGTTCTATTCGTTAACATATTTAAATGTGAAGTAAAACACAGTACTATAAAACCAGAAGCTTTAGAAAAGAAAGTTGGTCTCACCACATTAATATTTTCCATATTTCTTCCTAGTGCTTCTTCATGTGTAATACTTTTTTATAGAGTACGTAAATTATCATAAGCTAGATACCTTCTTTTATTGTCCTTTTTTCTAGTTGTAAGCACTTCCCTGTATTACACATATTCTTGTTTTTATTCGAGGAAATCTTATGTTCTTTCGAGTTGACAAACCATGACCGTACTCAGCCACTCCCCTGTTAAAACACTGATGTTTTCATTTTCTTCCCTAGCCTAGCCATTTCAGTTGTGGTTTTATTGGCCAGAGATTGCAAGGGGTCCACCAAGCTGCTCTTAAACAGTCTGGTGCTAGGACTTCCCCTGGTTCACAGGTTTATCAAATGATTCCTCATTCTGATTTCTGGCAGTCAGAAGAATGCCAACATGAGCTTCATTTTAAATTCTATTTTCCACTGGGTTAATTTAAACTTACCTTGATAGAAATAAGAAAGGAAATTCTGTGAAGAGAAATATAACTATCAGGCAAGAAAAGTTGAAATACACTAATAACATCATTATATGTAATATATTATAAAAATATTTGATTACTTTCTAAATGACTCCTGAAATTGAAAAGTATGGCAAATAAAAAAAATTAAGACTTGTTGAAGATTTCTTTCTCTTTCCCTTCCTACCCTCCCAAACAAAAAATAAGATCTTGTATTTTTGATTCATCTCCTTTTTCTTAAGTAATTATTTGAATATATTTTATTCCAACCAATTAATTGCCGTATAAACCTAAAAGTTTTTGTTCTTTGAAACTACATTTATAAATTGTGTTATGTTTGCATTTTTAAATTGTTTAGTTTCAGCTCATTTTCTTGTGAGTTGTTTTGCTTTAATTTTTTTCTCCTTCAAATTTCATTCTTTAAATAAGTCTTTGACTCAGGTTTGAACTGAAATATAACCATATGTCCAAAATAAGCCTACATCAGGGTAAGTTTTAACTTTTAGATGATCTTATGTATTTTAACAAAAGTATAACTTTTTTTTATCCCTACTTCCCCTTCTTTTTTTAAAGGAATCAGCAGGCGGGGATCTTCAGTCTCCTTTAACGCCAGAAAGTATCAATGGGACAGATGATGAAAGAACACCTGATGTGACTCAGAATTCAGAGCCAAGGCCTGAACCAACTCAGAATGCATTGCCATTTTCACATAGGTACAGATTCAATTCAATCATCATGATTAAGTAAAATATGTAGATATGGAAACTTACTTGGTGTTAGATAAACCTTGCGAAGTTACAACCCTAGTGAAAAATCCAGGTCAGATTTTTTTTTAAACTGTTAACCTCAGGAGAGTTTTAATAATTTATAGTTTATAGTTGCCCAGATGGCCTGAAATAAACATTTCTATTATCTTTGTAGAAAAAGGGCTGTTGACCAAATCACAGTACAAATCGTTTTTCAGGGAAACAAAATGTCATTACAAATCTCTTTTACTTATTCTTAACCCAGCACCTAAAAGGCCCTCTTTGTTCACCTGGTTTCCATTTTCACATATGTTTTTGAGGGCTATAATTTTTTTTAAGTAGGCTTCCTACTCTGAAATTAAGCTTCTCCATACTGTTAGAGGTGATCTCATTGTATGATTTGAAAGAAGGATGCAAGTTACCGGAGTAACTTGTAGCATGGACCTGTTAATGCTAATGTCAGATTTATTTTTGCACACCAACTAACAGGAGATACATCTTCACATGCTTCTGAATTTTAAAGAATTTGATACTTTAAAAAGATGCAGTTTATCCTAAATGTGTTCCAAAGCAGTTACATAGATTATTGTCCATATTGTGGTATTATTAGGATATAAGGAGTTCTGTGAAACTGCAATATTGCAAATGTAAACAAATATGTCAGTTGTTGTCTTAAAGGTAATTTTTATCCTTCTTTGGAAACTTTTGACCTAGGCAGCTGTAGCTAAAATTGAGAAAACAGTTTCCCTTTGTTATGCATCTCTTTTTGGACCAGTTCAAAAAAATCAAATTCTTTAGCATTTTCAGAAGAATTGTGAAATGATACATTCCAAACCTTTTTTTGTGAGGATTTTAATTTTGATTGAATTGGTTGAATATTAGGGGCACAGAACTAAACTTATTAGACACTAACATTGAGGGACCTCATAGTGAGGCTGAGGGAGAAGAAATTAAGGTTTTTTTAGGAATGAATGGGGGGGAAACTCTTTGACTATAAGGCTATTCTAGTTCCTTAAAATGCCAATAATTTTGCATAAAATGGCAAATTTTGAAATTATCATAGAGTTCATACTTTAACTGTTGTAGTATAAATATATTATCTTTTCTATAGCTATAAATGACCGAACACAAACATTTTTGGTTCCTCCAATCTCAAGGCTATATATTTACATTGATTTGTAAACCTAACTGGTTTTTAAAAGACACAGTTACTGTTAAAGAGCAATGTGATTCATTTGCACTTTAAAAAATATTTATGCTGGGGAAGGAAAATTTTCTTTCCTATTAAATTATATTTAACATATCCAATTAATAAATAGATGTAACTGCACTGAACATAATTATAAACTTGATTGCTTTGACTGACCCTTAAACGAGACATGTGCATTGAATCCTGTAGCATTAAAAAATAAGAACTTTTGTATTTATCATTTGTAAAAGCTATTTCTAGTTGGTACACCTCAAATTTTCTGAGTGTTATTTTGCTGATCTTAGTATTTGGAGTTATTAACTGCAGTTGGTCATCTTCTATTGATTTTCTGTTCTTGGGAGTCAAATAGGAATTATTTACTTTGATGTCAAGATACAGCTTCTTTGACTACTGGAATATATAGATTAGCCAAGGAGATATTTGAGTTCCGAAAATTTAACAAGTCAGTTTAAGCTTTTAATTATATTAAAGGTGTTATATAATTTTAGTTTTCATATTATTTAAAAAATACCTTAGCTTACTCTCTGAACTTGTTTTGATTTCATATCAGTCAGTATTAAATGAATGGTCACCTAGTTACTTGACTGAAATCAAGACTTCTACCTGAAAGACAGAGTATTTTATAGCTAATGTCAAAATATCAGTTCGAGGAGAGCACAGAGATGGCATAATCTAGGATTTTTCACACTGTGATGATTTGAAACCAACTAGGGTTATTCATGGCATTCTGAAAAATGAACTAGAATAAAATTAAATGGGAAGCACCAGAATAAAACCCACATTAAAGGCAGAAACTGTGTTTCACTAACATACATATTTAATGTGTGTGCTGGCTTATAGGGTAAAACATCAGTGACGGCACCTGAGGAGACTAAATCCCAGAAGTTAGATGATTTGTTCTAGGTCACATAATTCTCGATAACAACTTTAGGACTACAGCTCAGCTCTTTTGATCTGGTATATACTCTCAGTTAGCTAATGGTGCATTTTAGTCACATCCCCAAAACAAGCACATGGTTGTGTCAGGAAGTTAATAACTGTTCCTATTTTAGGAGAACTATGTAGAAATACGATCAGTGTGCGTAAAGTAGAGACACAAATATTAAAATCATTTCTATTTAAATCTGAAACTCAGAAATGTTTAAACTTGAGAAACTATCCTTTTTTCCCCATGGCAATGAAAACATTTAAAATCCATGTTTTTAAGGCTTATTTATACCATTTGCTTTTGCCTTTCTTCCTTGGTACTTATTTCAACAAAAAAAGAATGAATAGCAAAAAAGATATTTTGCAGTACTCCTCTGCACTGGTTAATACCATTTTCCTGCTAAATTAGGAGTGAAATCCCTAGAATATCTATGTGACCTTGGTTTTTTTCCTTTTAAAGGTGGAAGGATAAAAGGAAGGAACAGTGACCTAGTCACTCAAGTTAATTAAGAGTTGATTGTAGTAATAGCTCCATAGCAAGCCAGCTTGTGCTTTTCTTAAAATTCAAATTTTATACCCAAATTTTATTAATTCATTAATTGATATACCAGAAGAAGGCACTTATTTTCATTTTGTCCTGAAAACTTTAGTAACATTTTTATAGTTTATTTACTCTCTATAAGCTTTGTTTATTTTTTATTTTTCGAAGTATTACTTTCCCTTAAAAAGAAAAGGAAGATTTTTTTGTTAGTCTTTAAACTTACATAAATGTTCATGTGTATTTAAAAGAGAATACTATAATGCACTCCTGTGAACACATTTCCCCACTTCAACAGTTAGGAAAAAACGGCCAATCTTGTTTCATTTCTCATCCTACCCACTCTTCCACTTTTGTATGATTTTTAAAGCAAATCCCAAACATGAAAGTTCATTCATAAATACTTTTTAAAATTTCTTTTGGACTTTTAAAAAACTTATTTATTAAGCTAGTAAAACTCTTTATATTCTATGTAATTCACTGGCATTATAGAGTTACCTTTATTCTTTTCTTTGATTTTTAAAAATTATGCTGCTAAACTAAATTTTAAACATATGGGCTACTCAGTACTCCTTAGTCAAGCGCTATAGTAGTGTTTTGTGTCCTTATCATAAACTATGCAAAAACATTCTCATTGACTAAGTTTCAATAAATTAACGCCTTTTTTTAGTGCTTTTATTTAAATGCTTTTAAAAGTCTAGGGATATATACAATAGAAAGATTGGGAGGATAAAATGTTTACTAATTTCTTTGGGGAAATGGTATTAAATTTTATCTAAATTGCAATTTTTTTCTTTAAAATTAATTTTTTGGAGTTCCCTGGTAGCCTGGTGGTTAAAGGATCCAGCATTGTCACCACTGAGGCTTGGGTCACTGCTGTGGCGTGGGTTTGATGCCTGGCCCGGGAACTTCCACATGCTGCAGGTGGGGCCAAAAATGATAATACTTTTTTAACCTAAATGGTAATATCCTTTTGGGACTGAGCAGGTATGTACTCTGAGCCTCTAAAGTGTCCAGGGCATCCTTTGAGACTTTAGTTTTAGATTAGCCATAGGGCTGACCCTTGAACAACACAGATTTGAACTGTGATTGTCTGCTTATTTGTGGGTTTCTTTTGATAGTAAATATTATAGTACTGTCTGATCTGCAGTGGGTTGAATTCATGGATGTGGAACCATGGATATGGAGAACCAGCTGTAAAGTTATGCATGGTTTTTTGACTGCACAAAGAGTCAGCTCCCTAACCCTCTGCATTGTTCAAGGGTCAACTGTAAATTAAATAAAATAATTGCTATATGCTAGCATATGTAAATGGGGGAAGGTTTTGTTCTCTCATTCCAGGGAGGAGGTGTTTGCTTCATAGTATCAACTGTATAGTATTCTGGAATTTACATTTGTGATTTCTTAAACTCTGCAGCTTTAAAAAAAGATTTAAAGCTATCTAAAATCCTCTTGGAAATAGTTAATGTCATAATATCCCAGTGTTGTGAGAATGTCATACTGAAATGTAATCCTGAAAACTGAAACTTTTTATTTTGTTCATTGTAAATTTATGATCCTCAGGTGTACAGTAATATGTTGACAAATAACTGCTTATATATTTTTGAGAGTTGAGAGCAGATAGATATATACAGCAGTAGTTCATGAAGCTATTTTTGTACTGATGAATTTTAACAACAATTTGATTACCTTAATGGAGAATAGGCTATTTTGAGCACCAATTATATTTAAATCCTTCTAATGTTTAGATAATGTATTCTCATGGTGCTGCTAGAATTTATGCATTTTGGGGGTACTGCATGCATCTTCTATTCTGTAAAGAAATTTTTCTGCCATTCTGTGTGTTTCCAACAGGTATTCATTAAAGGATGTATGTAGAAACATTACTCCATAGTATATTGCTTTTGCTTTAAGTCAGTATAACTAGTTTTACCATAATCTGGGTGGGTTCAGTCCATTTGTATTAAGTAAATTTCTTAATTTATTATCAGAGTTTCCCAAAGCCACTACTTTAAAATTTTGCCTAGGGGAGTTCCCATTGTATCTCAGCGGGATAAGAACCCAATATCGTGTCCATGAGGATGTGGATTCAGGCTCTGGCATTGCTAAGTGGGTTTAGGGTCTGGCATTGCCGCAAACTGCATCCAGCATTGCTGTGGTGTAGGCTGGCAGCTGCGGCTCCAATTCAATCCCTAGTCTGGGAACTTCCTTATGTTGTGGTTGCAGCTGTAAAAAGAAAAACAAACTGTGACTAGGGATTTTTGTGTAATTGCAAAACTAAGTTTCATTGAAAATTTTACACACATGTTTTAGTTACATGTTAAAAAAACAAAGTGTTTTATCTTGAATCAGATACATTTTGTACTTACTTTGAAGATTATACAAGCAGGAAAAAACCTGTATGACTGTTAAGAGCTCTGGGGTACTATATTCTCCATAGCAGTGCCATTTGTCTCACTTTTTTTATAGATGGTAAGCAAAACTTTTTAAGATTATAGTTAAGAATTAAAATAGAAATAATTTCTATCGATAACTTGTTTGGATAAAACTGTATAAAGATGGGACTTGATATCACAGGAAGCACTTCATTGTTGATAAACTTGCAAATGTAAAATTGAATTTGTAGGATATTTGTAGAATTTGTAGGATTCCCCTTTTTGTTACAACTAAAATTGTCTTCAATATTGTTATTCTTATACCATAGAACCTCCGAAATTAGAAATAGTTTTTTAAAAAATTAATTCGAAGGTTGAAACAGTTTGTGAGAGATCACAGTGCAACAATTTGGAGAGTTCAGAATTTCCTTTACCATAATTCTGAACAGATAGCATTTTATAAGAGGTGCTATGGTAATTTGGCAGTATGTATATAGGTCTGCACTTTCTAGGAACTAAGAACTAATTCATGTATTTTAAAACAAGATGCACTAAAAAATAATTGACTAAGAGTATTTACTTTATTAGCTTTTTATATATGTATACTTAAATTTCCTATCTAAATTTTTTAAAAACCAACCTCTGTTCTATTTTAATGTCCTCTAAAAGAAGAAAATATAGAAATTTGCTGAAGCATTTTGTCAGGAAGTATCACTTAATATAGGTTATGTGCAAGAAGAAAAATACTATCCATGTGAGATAACGACATTACTAACCCACCTCGAGGAGAGATTGGTCCCTTTCTCTTCTTCTCTTCTGCCTTACCATTGTAATTAATGGGAAGAATTTTCATCAATCCATCCCTGGTGATTGTTAATTTCTGTTTTCAGGATGTCCATCTTGGAGTTAGGGGTATTTTCATTCACAGTAGAGCAGATTGATTTTAGATTTATCTCTTCCCTGTGGAGGGCTTTTAAAAATTCCCTTTTCCCCTTCATTTCTGTTCTTTGAAGACCATACTGGGGATTCCACTGGAAAGGAGATGTATGATAAGGACAGTTGTAATCTAGGACTTAGGGAAAAATATTTTTCCTTCGGATTTGGCTTTCTGTCTTTCTCCTTAATAGAATAGTAGGAGACAAAATGAAGGTATGAATGTAGGCAGAGGCCAAGCAAGCCACATAACTGTGTGAAATTTGTGGTATGTATGACAGTATGGAATTGTGAAGTGTTTGGTAAGGTGAAATGTAGAAGGTTCATCCAAAGATACTGAACTTTTTTAAAAAAAAATAAGTCCAGATAGAGAGATGAGGATTACATGACCCATCTGGTTTCTGGTCTGGACTTTCAAAAGGAATCTTTGTGATTTATATACGGTTTAGCCCCAAGTAAAGAAGTTAAGCAAATTCCCAGCTAGTAATGTTTGTTGTCATAATTCCCTTATAAATTCATGGTAGTGGCATTTGGGAGGATATGATTTGGAGATTTGGAATCTGGGATATTTGCTCTTTCATGACCTGTTATTCTGATAACTGTTATTAGTCCTCTCATACACAAAAATCTGACCATGTCACTTTTCTCCTTGAAATATTTCAGTGGCATGATGTAGGTGGACCAATCCATGGTCATCAAATGAGGCTTCCCCAGTGTCATCGCTTTGTGATTCTGTAGTAGTTACTTGCAATTGCTTGTAGTCCTCCACTTACAGCCAAGCAACCATATTATTGCATCTGAAAGTCTTTGCCCTCTAGTTTTTGGAGTGTTCTCCCTTCTTTTTAGAGTGGTTGTGTGCACATGTATTCGCAGACATGATCCATACTTCCTTGCACCCCACTTGTGTCTCTAATCTGATCACCAACAACTGAACCTCTATGCATCCTTATAAGCTTCAGCATCATCTCCAGTAAGCTCTCTCTTGTGTCCTCAGACTGAATTATTTGTCTCCTCTGTTAAATCCCTGTTCCCTCCAAACTGACATATACAGGTTAATGTTAGCATCTTACTCTCTCCTGGGACAAGGATTTTTTTATTCTTTTGTATCACTGGTCCTTACTACAGTAGACATTCATTAAACATAAGAAAGAAGCAGTTTCCCTCACAGAAATCGAGTAACTCCTCTGAATGCCCTAGGTGTATGCTTCAGTCAGCCAAAATCATACCTACAGGTTCATAAGACCTTGAGGCCAAAATATAATATGTTATATACTTTGAAAAGCAGTCATTCTTGGAGTTCCCAGTGTGGGCTCAGCAGCCTGAGGACCCAGCATTGTTTCCATAAGGATCACTGGCCTCAATCAGTGGGTTAAGGATCTGGCATTACTGCAAGCAGTGACATAGGTCACATATGCAGCTTGGATCCCATGTTGGTGTGGCTGCGGTTTAGTCTGGCAGCTGCAGCTCCAACTCTACCCCTAACTTGGGAACTTCCATACGATGCAGGTGTAGCCATAAAAGAAATTTTTAAAAAATGAAAGAAAAGGGAAGGGAAGAAAATGAAGGAAAGAAAGAAAAGGAAAAAAGAAAAGAAAAGAAAAAAAAAGAAAGAAAATTACTCTAATTAAATACTTGAGTCAACTGACTACTTTATCTTCAAAATTTCATTGTTTGTATAAACAATTTTTTTTTTTTTTTTGCTTTTTAGGGCCACTCCTGTGGCATATGGAGGTTCCCAGGCTAGGGGTCTAATCGGAGCTACAGCTGCCGACCTGCGCCACAGCAATGCCAGATCCAAGCCAGGTCTGTGACCTACACCACAGCTCGAGGCAGTGCTGGATCCTTAACCCACTGAGTGAGGCCAGGAATCGAACCCGCAACCACACGGTTCCTAGTCGGATTCGTTTCCGCTGTGCCACCACGGGAACTCCCTGTATAAAGAAATTTTAAAGATAGTTTTATTAATAAACAATGTTAAGTACCTAAATAATGTGAAAGATGCTAAACTGTGTGTTTTCATTTTAATAGAATCACTTTTCATCCTTTTCTTGAAGATAATTTTTCTTTTTATTTTAAAAGCAGTACAGAGTAATTTAGTGATGTATAGTCACGAAATTAGGCTATATTTATATTCTGTGTTTTTAAAACAGTTGTAACCAAACTGTTTTTAAAAATTTCATCTCTTAAAAAGCTCCGAGTTCCCTTCATGGCTCAGCAGTTAATGAATCCGATTAGGATCCATGAGGCTGCAGGTTCAATCCCTGGCCTCAGTCAGTGGGTTAAGGATCTGGCATTGCCATAAGCTGTGGTGTAGGTCACAGACGTGGGTTGGATCTGGCTTTGCAGTGGGTGTGGCATGGCCAGCAGCTGTAGCTCCAATTCGACCCCTAGTCTAAGAACTTCCATGTGCCACAATGCAGCCCTAAAAAGCAAAAAACAAAACCAAAAACAAAACCAACCAGCCAATAAACAAAAAAAATTCAGCACAAGTGCTTATTATGTGACTCAAAGAACTGCATTAAGGGACTATGGATTTTTTAAAATTGAGAGTTGTACTATGTGTATTTGGCAGAAGTAGAGCCAGGAGCCAGTGCTTTGCTTTGTGAGATAACACATCAGCCTCCCATTTCACATAGAAATAAGCTGACAATTAATTCACTGAGACGTATTGAAAGTAGTCCTGTTTCCGGACTACCTTCCTTGAAGAGTGTGTAAAATGTAAATACGATTAAATAGTTTGGCTGTTTAGATGAGCCATATTTTCAGTGCAGACAGAATAGTTAATTTTTATGACTGGTCTAAATTGAAGTCTAAATGTTATTAGAACTTTGGAGATAAAAGGAATTTCCACTGCTAAAGAGTCCTGCCGCTTGATTTTACAGAAACGGAAACAATTCCAGGGAAGAGGTATTGAGCCTCACTATTTGCTGAAGGCTAGAGTAGACCAGAGAGGACTCCAGTCAGTGATCATTAGGCTCCATCCTGGTGGTAGCAGCTCTCCTGCTCAACTCCAATAGCTTTTGTTTTCTGTGACACTTTTCAGATACTCATTGTCTCATTTTTTTAAAAATTTATTTATTTTTGTCTTTTGTCTTTTTAGAGCCACACCCAAGGCATATGGAGGTTCCCAGGCTAGGGGCCTAATCGGAGCTACAGCTGCTGGCCTACGCCACAGCAGCACCAGATCTGAGCTGTGTGACCCACCACAGCTCATGGCGATGCTGGATCCTTAACCCACTGAGGAATGCCAGGGAACGAACTCGCAACCTCATGGTTCCCACTCGGATTTGTTTCCACTGCATCACGATGGGAACTCCCAATTGTCTCATTTTGTAAAGTCATTATTCAACACATATTTACTACCACGTGCTAAATCCCCCTGCTAGAGTCTTAGCTTCTGGCTGAGGCTCGTTGGTACACCAATACTGTTTCTAGTTAAGATAAAGGAATAAATGTGTTGTGTGAAAAAATCTATATATCTGCTTTTCCTGTCACTGAGATGATAGAAAGAGGTAAATAAGTTGGTGCAGCTTGATCATTAGCATCAAAAATATACCATATACTGGGCAGGGCTAACAAAGATACCAATATGAAGCATAATTAGTTTACCTTTTTAATTCTAACAGAGTCTATTTAGCTATTAATATTCCCATTAATATTGTTAATAGCAGTTTTATTGGGATATCATTCACATACTTAGACAATTCACCTATTTAAAGTGTATAATTCAGGGAGTTCCTGTCATGGCTCAGTGGTTAATGAATCTGACTAGGAACCATGAGGTTTCTGGTTTGATCCCCGGCGGCCTTGCTCAGTGGGTTAAGGATCCGGCATTGCCGTGAGCTGTGGTATAGGTCGCAGACGCGGCTCGCATCCCATGTTGCTGTGTCTCTGGCATAGGTCGGCAGCTACAGCTCTGATTGGACCCCTAGCTTGAGAACTTCCATGTGCCGTGGGTGCAGCCCTAAAAAGACAAAAAATAAATAGATAAATAAAAATAAAGTGTATGTTTCATTGATTTGGGGCATATTCACAGAGTTGTGCAACCATCACCTCAATTTGAGAACAGTTTCATTACCTCCCCCCAAAACCCTGTACCCATTTGTAGTCACTTCCCTCTTCCACTTCACCCACTTCCCACCTCCCCCTACTAATCTTCTTTCTTTCTCTGTAGATTTGTCTGTCCTGGACATTGTATATAAATAAAATCATATAATTTGTGGTCTTTTATAACTGGATTGTTGTATTTAGTGTGTGTTTTCAAGGTTTATCCATGTTTTGGAATGTGTCAATACTTTGTTTTCTTTTATTGCTAAAGGACATTCTTTTAACCCACTCACTAGTTGATAGACAATTTGTTTCCACTTTCTGGAAGTTCCATCATTGTTATGAAAAATGCTCGGTGAGCATTTCTATATGAGTTTTTGTATGGATGTATGTTTTTAATTCTCCAAGTTTTTACATAGAAGTAGAATTGTTGTCATATGAAAATTCTGTTTAAACTTTGGGAGGAACTGCTAGACTGTTTTGCAAAGCAACTGCACCATTTTAAAAAAAATTATTATAGTTTATTTACAATGTTCTGTCAATTTCTGCTGTATAGCAGAGTGACCCAGTTATACATATATATAAGTTCTTTTTCTCATATTATCTTCCATCATGATCCATCACAAGTGATTGAATATAGTTCCCTGTGCTATACAGCAGGACCTCATTGCCTATCCACTCCAAATGCAGTAGTTTGCATCTACTAACCCCAAGCTCCCAGTTCATTCCACTGCCTCCACCTCCTCATTGGCAACCACATGTCTGTTTTCCATGTCTCTGTGTTTGTTTCTTTTTGTTTGTGCCATATTTTATTCATTCCACATACAAGTGATATCATATGGTATTTGTCTTTCTCTTTGACTTACATCTCTTGGTATGAGAATCTCTAGTTCCATCCATGTTGCTGCACATGTCATTCTTTTGTTCTTTTTTATAGCTGAGTAGTATTCCATTGTGTATATTACCACATCTTCTTAATCCATTCATCTGTCGATGGACATTTAGGTTGTTTCCCTGTCTTGACTCTTGTGAATAGTGTTGCAATGAACATAGGGGTGCATGCATCTTTTTGAATGAAAGTTTTGTCTGGATATATGCCCAGGAAGGGGATTGCTGGATCATATGGTAATTCTATATTTAGTTTTCGGAGGTACCTCCATAATGTTTTTCGTAATGTGGTTTTTTCAATTTATATTCCCACCAACAGTGTGGGAGGGTTCCCTTTTATCAACACCCTTTCCAGCTTTTTTAATTTGTAGGCTCATTAATGATAACCCTTCTGACTGGTGTGAGATGGTACCTCATTGTAGTTTTGATTTGCATTTCTCTAGTAATTAGTGATGTTGAACATTTTTTCATGTGCCTGTTAGCCATTTGAATGTCTTCTTTGGAGAAAGGTCTGTTTAGGTCTTTTTCAGTTGGGTTGTTTATATTTTGCTGTTGAGTTCTATAAGTTGTTCATATATTTTGAGACTGAGCCCTTGTCAGTTGCATCATTTGCAATTATTTTCTCCCATTCCATAGGTCGTCTTTTTTTTTTTTTAATGGTTTCCTTTGCTGAGCTGCACCAATTTAAATTTCCACCAGTGGTATGTAAGTGTTCCAGTTTCTCCACATCATTGTCCAAACTTGTTATTATCTGTCTTTTTTATTCTAGCCATCCTAGTCGGTGTGAAGTGGTATCTCACTGCAGTTTTGAGTGTATTTCCTTGATGGCTAATGTTGGGCTTATTTTCATATGCTTATTGGCTGCTTGTGTACCTTCTTTGGAGAAATGACTATTCAGATCCTTTGCCCATTTTTAACTGGGTTATTTGTCTCTTTGTTGTTGACTTGTAAATCTGTATATTCTGGATATTAACTGCTTATCAGGTAAATGACTCAGATATTTTCTCCAATTCCATGGGTTATCTTTTCACCTTGATGGTGTCCTTTGCAACACAAAAGTTGTTGTTGTTGTTGTTGTTTTGTCTTTTTGCTATTTCTTGGGCCGCTCCAGTGGCATATGGAGGTTCCCAAGCTAGGGGTCCAATCAGCCTACACCAGAGCCACAGCAACGCGGGATCCGAACCGCATCTGCAACCTACACCACAGCTCACGGCAACGCCGGATTGTTAACCTACTGAGCAAGGGTGGGGACTGAACCCACAACCTCATGGTTCCTAGTCAGATTCGTTAACCACTGCGCCACAACGGGAACTCCCGAAAGTTGTTGATTTTAAGTCCCATTTACATTTATCTTTTTTTCCCTTCTTTGTTGCTTGTGCTTTTTGTGTCCTATATAAGAAACCATTGCCTGATCTGTGGTCACAAAGATTTACACCTGTGTTTTCTGCTGAGCGTTTTATAGTTATCATTCTTATATTTAGCTATGGGCCATTTTGAGTATTTTTGTATATAGTGTTGAAGAGAGGCCCACCTTTATTCTTGGCCATATGGATATCCAGTTGTCCCAGTACCATTTGTTGAAAAGACCGTTTTTTTGTTTGTTTGTTTGTTTGTTTGTTTGTTTGTTTTTCTGTTGAATTATTTAGGCATTCTTGTCAAAAATCACTTGACCATAAATGTGAGGCTTTATTTCTGAACTCTCAATTCTATCTCACTAGTCTACCTCATGCCATTCTTTATTATGGTAGATTTCTAGTAAGTTTTTTTAAATCTTTTTTTATAAAGTATAGTTGTTTTATAATGTGTGATTTCTAGTAAGTTTTGAAGTTGGGGATGTGAGTTCTCCAATTTTCTTCTTTTCAAGATTGTTCTGACTGTTCTATAAGTTCCTAGAATTCTGTGTGAATTTTTGGAACACTATGTGAATTTCTGCAAGAAAGCCAGTTGGGATTCTGACAAAAGCTGCATTGACTCTGTGGAACAATTTGGATAGCCATCTAATAATGTTAAGTCTGTCAATTCCTAAACATGTGATAGTTTCTCACTTACTTATTCTTTAATTTCTTTCAACAGTGTTGTTTAGTTTTTAGACAATAAGTTTTGTACCTTTTTATTAAATTTGTTCCTAAGTATTCTTTTTGATGCTGTTATTAGTGGAATTTTTTTCTTAATTTTATTTCCTAATTGTTCATTCCTATGTAATTACAATTGATTTTTGCATAGCGATACTGTATCCTATAAAATTGTTAAACTTATTTATTAGTTGTAATAGTTTTCTAATAGTTTCCTTAGGATTTTCTGTTTACAAAATCATATAATCTGCAAATAGAGATAATTTTACTTCTTACTTTCCATTCTTGATGCCTTTCATTTCATTTTCTTGACCAATTGCTCCGTCTAGAACCTTCACTACAGTGTGAATAGAAATGACAAGAGAGGCCATCTCTGTCTTGTTCCCAATCTTAGGGGAAAAGATTTTAGTCTTCCATTGTTAGGAATCATGTTAGCTATAGCTTTTCATAGATGCTTTTTGTGAGGCTGAGAAAGTTCTCCTGTATTCCTAGTTTTTTAGTGCTTTTCCTATTAATATTTATTCTGGTTGCTTAATGATTTCTTCTCGTCAGTTGGTAGCTTTAGGAATTTATTCTGTGACAAATATAGCAATATACTTTCTTACACTTACTCCTTAAAAGGTAACTGATAAAGGAAAAAAGGACTTGATTTGAGAGGAAGAATTTTTTATGTAGAATTCATCACTAGGCCTCAGTTTCCCTATCTAAAAACATGAAACTTTCCAGTTTCTAGCTTATTATCTCTAAAAATATGTGAAGCAGATTTTATAGAGGGTGGGAATGGGGGTACATTTACTTACTATCTGATTTTATAAGTGATATAGTTGACTTTTTTCTTCATACTTTTTTAATTAAGAAAAATTAATAAATATATATTTAAAAAGAGGAAGACTGTAAATAGTCTTTTAAAGACGATGCTGGATGAATCATAGCTTCAATGAATATGAAGCATGTTCTTGTTAAATATGAATAGAAATATACATATTAGGTTAGTCATTACAAATAACTTTGATTTCTAGTGTAAATATTCCTCTATTAAAGTCTAATCCTGCATTTTTCCTTATTGCATTATTGAAATACCAGCTGATGATTATTTTAAATGATCAGTTATGTGATCAGAATTTGTTTTACACCAATGGTTCTGCTTTGTTTACCACGAAGGGATTGTGTTGCTGGATGCATATATAAGCAACATAAAGATGTTATAATCTTGCCATGGGACATATTAAAGCTTGCCTATGCATACAAAGTACAAAATTAAGTCACTGGGTAAATTTAGTCAAAATTGTTTAGTCACAGAGTTCCCATTGTGGCACAGTGAAAATGAATCCTACTAGTATCCATGAGGATGCAGGTTTGATCTCTGGCCTCACTCAGTGAGTTAAGGATCCCTTGTTGCTGTGGCTGTGGCGTAGGCCTGAAGCTGTAGCTCTGATTTGACCCCTAGCCTGGAGACACCCATGTGCCGCGGGTGCAGCCCTAAAAAAAAAAAAAATAATAATAATAATAATAATTTGTTTAGTCACATTTATTTGAGGAACCAAAGTTTTTTTTTCTTTTTGGCCGCACCTGTAGCATAAGAAAGTTCCTGGGCCAGGGATCAAACCCATGCCACCGCAGTGACCTGAGCTACAGCAGTTACAACACTGAATCCTTAACCTGCTGAGCCACCAGGGAATTCCAGGGGTATTTGGAGTTTTTTTATTAAAAATTTTTGAGAGTTCTGCCATGGCGCAGTGGGTTAAGAATCCAGCTGCAGCACCTCTGGTCACTGCAGAGGTGCAGGTTTGATCTCTGGCTGAGCATAGTGGGTTAAAAGGACCCTGCATTGCCACAGCTGCAGCTCAGATTCAGTCCCTTGCCCGGAAACTTCTATATGCTGCAGGTGTGGCCATTTCAAAAAAATTTTTTAAGCAATAAAAATTCTCCGTGATACTTAATGTGAATTATATAGAGATTTAGATAGAGCTTTCCTTCACAACTGCATCTGTAACATGAAGTTAATGGAAAAGCACATTAGCAGAAGTGACTTTAGAAAGCATATTCTATCCTTTGGCTTAATAGTGTTTTGTAATTGGATCATTTTAGGGTATGCTTTACTCACAAGCATTAGTATTACAGAGACAGCCTAAAGCCTTTCTGGCTCTATGAAATACTAGATTTTTTTTTTTCCTCTCCAGATAGAATGGATATTAGTAATCTGTTAAATTACATGGAGAACCCTATCATTGGGTGTTATCTGAGGCCATGAACACTGCTGTTGTGTAGTAGTCATACTTTTCAGCTTCTTGTAAAAGGTGTAGTAGCTAAGCCGTTCTGTCATTATTACTTATTGTTGGAAAGTCTTCGTTTCCATAGTTAGGGGGGTGTACTTTATCTTAGAGGTTTCATAACCCATGCGACCTGATAGGTGTCAGGCCCTGAACTTGTCCTAGACATATATCACATTTTGATGTTTTGAAGAGAAATATGTATCTTGGGTAGAAACAATAAAGAAGAAAAATCACATTCCTAAATGGACTTGATTCTCTTTCCCCCACTTCCTGTTTTAAGAAAAATTTCTGCTTGAACATTTTTTCTTTTTATGGAGAAACTGGACTCCTTACTTGCTTACATCCTGATACCTGCTGGATAGATTCTTTTTTTGTTTGTTTGTTTGAAAGTCAAAAAAGATCAGTTCTCCAATTGGGGTTTTGTTTTTTTGTTTTTTGTTTTTTGTTTTTTTGTTTTTTTCCTACTGCGGAGACCACCAGTTTTGCTTAGTAGATGACTTCTGTGGCCACTTTTAGTTTTGGAATGTAGCGAAGTTACCACTCCCCATGGAAGAAGAGGATCTACAGTTTATCCTAATTGAAAAGTTGCAAATAGCCCCTGACCAAGAGAGAGTAACTGACATGGAAGAAACATGACACCTTAAAAAGACCCAATCATCTCAGATCTAACTTTGAAGAGTCAAAAGAACTAGTACCAATAAAGAAGATAATTAACTGTATGAATTCCTGTGTATGCCTAGATAGCATTTAAGAATCTCCGAATAGCAGAAGAAAAATAAGCTGGCGCGGCATCTCGCATTTTGTTACTTGGGCAAAATCGTATTCGTTTTGCTCCACTTAATATTCAGAAGTCTTAAAAGCCCTTTATGGAAAAAAAAATTGTGTTTCTTAAAAATCAAAATAGTTATTATTCCTGATAGTGGAAAAAACAAGCAACCCGATTTTCCTGGACTTAAAGTAGGACTGTTTCATAGATGCTGTTTCTTTTAAGACTTTAATGTGGCAATTTTCCTACATGTAATCTGATACTTATTTCTTGGTCCATTTCTTTTGTTGTCATATAAGAATACTTAACTCCCCACCTCACAGGGATGTTGTGAGGCAAATTTCAAATGTTCCTAAGAAAAGTGTAGAATTAATAACTATTGACTGTCTCTTTGTTGATAGTTTCCACAGCCATAAGATCTTATTTTAAAATTTACAAGTGCTTTCCTATAGTTATAAATGGATATTAGGTGTATTAAAATGGAAGTGAGGCAATGAAATTATATTTGATTTATCAATGAGCATCCTTGTAAATAATTTTAACGACATGAAATGTTGCATTGATTTTTTTTTCAACCAAGAGCTTTTATACAATTATCATTAAAGAAAAGCTAAAGTAAAACTGTCTGGTTTCCCCTTTTATTCAGTTGAGATTTAATTTTGCATATCTCTTAGAGAGATAAAAGGTAACTCATCCATTTCTAATGAATAGAAAATGAAGAATACAATGAAAGAGATATAATTTAAAGGAAAAAAATCACATAGAGATGCCCAGAATTCAGGTTTTGGTAAAAATCTCCGTTATTAGGTAGAGATGAAATTTTAGTAATGTTTTCATTAAAAATAGGATCACTGTAGGAATAGAGACTTGATAAGCACTTGCTTCACATTACAGCAAAAAGTGAAAATTTGCATTGCTAAATAAAGGAAAAATGTTTATTAGCTAAAATTCATGCATAGAAAATTCTTGTTAGCCTGCAGAACTTGATTCATTTATGCAATTTTATTTTCATGACATATTTTGAGAAGTCATTGTATAACATTGTCCCTTCCACATAAATCCACCAACCCAATTTTTGCAAATCAGATTTGGATATAGTGCGTGAATTATCAGATAATGACTCCCTGAGTGAGATTTTTAAATTGCTTTTAAATGTCTAGCTTCAGCTGCTTTGTTCTCATTGTGTATAATATCAAAAGACTAATCAATTCAAAGTTGAATTTATGGACTCAAGGTTCTAATCTGCTATCTGTAAACAAATGACTTAAACATTCTTTTTTAAATTACCATTTTATTTAAATGTTTGTTTTATAACATTCTGTATGTTATAAAAATGGGAATGGAGGAGTTCTCTGGTGGTTAGTGGGTTAAGGATCTGGCATTGTCAGTGCAGTGGCTCAGATTGCTGCTGTGGTGCAGGTTCAATCCCTGGCCTGAGAACTTCCACATGGTGCGGGCGCCGCCAAAAACACCAAAAAAGGAAATGGACATACTCCTTGGTTAAGTGGGTTAGCCTCAAGAAAGTACTTGAAATCAGAATGTTGTACTTTTTATATGCTTCACTTTTTAAAAAACCTCATAGCTTTAGGTGAACCTTGTACACTTCACTTCACCAGAGATTCTACGGCTCCCTAATGTCATGTATATCACAAAATTCAGTCACTTATGTTGTTTTAGTTGTTAACTTACTTAACTTGTGGAGGGATGGTAACTGTTGAAGGGACCTTTCTTTGGCTAACTAATTTATCCCCGTTTTCAACATGTTCATAATTTGTCCTCATTCAAGCATTTAATGCATACATTCATATCAGCTACTGCTATGAATCATATAAATTGGTTCATAGTGTATTACTCTATCTGGTTTAATACTGATATGTTTGAATTCTGCAGGGAGAATAATATTTTGGATACTCTAACCTCATATTAATGAGACAAGGAAAATCCCTGTGTAAACAGTGAGCTAGTTTGAGGATAATTATGAAATTATTAATAAATTTTATGTATCAGCATTAATAAACATAAAGTGCCTTTAAAAATAATTCTGAACCTGGTTTCTATTGCCCATATTGTTTTTTTTAACATCAAAAATACCTAATACTGGAGTTCCCATCGTGGCGCAGTGGTTAACGAATCCGACTAGGAACCATGAGGTTGCGGGTTCGATCCCTGCCCTTGCTCAGTGGGTTAACGATCTGGCATTGCCGTGAGCTGTGGTGTAGGTCACAGATGCGGCTCGGATCCCACATTGCTGTGGCTCTGGTGTAGGCTGGCAGCTGCAGCTCCAATCAGACCCCTAGCGTGAGAACCTCCATATGCTGCGGGAATGGCCCAAGAAATGGCAAAAAGACAAAAAAAAAAAAAAAAAAAAAAAAAAATTACTGTAAAAACAACAAAAAAAACTAATACTGAGAAATCTTTTGATTAAAAAAATTAGAGAAAGTGCTTTCTCTCCCCATTAAATATGATAGCATCTAATATAATATGTATGTTCTTCTAACCAATCTGTCGTTGAAAGCTACTATTAAAGTTGGTGAACATGTACTTCAGAGGTAATGAAGAAATATAACCACATTAGTCATTACCTTAGCAGTAGTCCTTTTCTAATCTTTAAAACTTAGAAAGGGAGTTCCCGTCATGGCTCAGCGGAAACGAATCCAACTAGGAACCATGAGGTTGCGGGTTCGATCCCTGGCTTTGCTCAGTGGGTTAAGGATCCGGCGTTGCCATGAGCTGTGGTGTAGGTTGCAAATGGGGCTCAGATCCATGTTGCTGTGGCAGTGGCGTAGGCCAGCAGCCATAGCTCTGATTGGACCCGTACCATGGGAACCTCCATATGCCATGGGTGACCCTAAAGAGCAAAAAACAAAGCAAAACAAAACAAAAAAACAACTCAGAAAGATTATCTTGTATTTGTGCCCATTTTATTAGGGGAAGAGTTTATACAATACATCCTGAGCCTGATAAAATTCTAGAGAGGATAATTTCCTGGGAGGAAATGTGAATAATATATTGGCATGGTGATCATTTTGTCAGTCTCTAAAAATAAAACACGTTCTTACCATCATATACCTCTCAAAAATAAAAAGATGAACTTGAGTTCTTTTGGCTGCGCCACTGGTGGTATTCTTTTAGGCAAATTACGACATCACTCTGAGCTGGTTTCCTCATCCACTAAGTAAAAGCAGCGTGATGGTGGAGGGGCTGAGTAATGATTTATGAGACCTTTTCTCTCGATTATCTTAAAGCGATCCTGCCTTTAGTCCAGGAAGTGAGTAAGATACCCTCTTGTGGTGTTCTATACCTGGGTGTGGGACTTAGTTCTGAGTTTATAATCATTAAAAACATTGATATGTTGGCGTTCCTGTTGCTGTTGTGGCTCCATGGGTTAAGAATCTGACTAGTATCCATGAGGATGTGGGTTTGATCCCTGGCCTTGTGGGTTGAGGATCCTGCATTGCCGTGGGCTGTGCTGTAGGTCACAGATGCAGCTCAGATCCTGCGTAGCTGTGGCTGTGGCGTAGGCCTGGTGTAGGTTTGATTTGACCCTTAGCCTGGGCACTTCCGTGTATCTCATGTGTGGCCCTAAAAAGCCAAAAAAAAAAAAAAAAAAAAGTATGTTACTGTGCTACAGTAACATAATTATGTTCATAATTATATTATGAAAGTCAAATTAGCCATCTCTGTCTTTAAATAGAGCATTAGGAAAAAGAAGTACGTGTCCTGTGCTTTTGCATTGTATGCATACATAATTAATAGTATTTAAATTCCTTCCAAATGGCACTAGGAATTCAAAATATGTCATCCATCGGTTAGTACTTTTCAGTGATAGATTCATTTAAAATTAGAGCACTAGCACAGGAGGTAGCATAGTATTGTAGTGTCCTGGATTATTATGATGAGATGAATTTCTGAAATATAATATTATCTAATGACTAGACTTACAAATTGAAACCCATAATGACAATTAAGCCTTCTATTCTTGGGAATAGATTTTAGCATAAACAGCAAACTGAAAGAAACTCATTTTATGTAGTGGCTCACTTTGAAATAGGGTATTAACCAGTGGAAAATAGTGAGGTCTGATAAGCTGTCCTTTGAGAAAATAAGATACAAGAATTTAGTATATTGGTACACCTGGAAATAATATTGTAGACATTTAACACTTCAAGTAGTGTTGTTTGATGTCTCATCTGTGAGTCATACCTTACATTTAAGTTCTAGACTAATTTATAGAAAGCACTCTGCCCAGAAAGTCCTGGGAAAAATACCCTTTGCTTTTAATTCACTGAAGTTAAGTGATACCAGTTGAAAGATCATCTGTGTTCTTCTTCTTCCTTTATTTTCTTCCTCATGAGATCATCTTGGAATAGTTTATTTCAGTTCAAGACTCTGTGCTAGGCTATGTGCACTATCCTTCGTGCTTTTAAAGATTAGGTGGTATGGTGTATGTGGAAATCTGTTTATTAAAGGGCCTTTGGTGGGTTTATATTTAAACCTTTGTTTTTATACTTTAACTTTTTTTTACAGGTTTATCTCTATTCAATTTACCTTACAGTTGTCTCATGAGAAGGAAAACAGATACAGTTTCCCCATTTTCCAGGAAAATAAATCTGAGGTATAAGGAGTTTAGGAAATTGTTCTAAAATCGGTAGCTGTGAGAATTAGAATTGGGGAGTTTCCGTTGTGGCTTAGTGGTAATGAGCCCAACTAGTATCTGTGAAGATGCGAAACTGGCCTTGCTCAGTGGGTTAAGGGCCTCACGGCTCAGTGTTGCTATGAGCTGTGGTGTAGGTCACAGACACAACTCAGATCCTGCGTTGCTGTGGCTGTGGCATAGGCCAGCAGCTACAGCTCCGATTCTACCCCTAGCCTGGGAACTTCCATATGCCACAAGTGCAGCCCTAAAAAGCAAAGGCAAAAAAAAAAAAAAAAAAAATTAGAATTTGACCCTAATCCTCTGATTATCTGCTGTAGTCTTTCCCTAATTTATCCTGAAGAAATTTAAGCTCATGTGGAGACCAAACTTGAAAAAGATGATAATTAACAAAATTCATTCATTGTTTGGCACTCAAAAGGTTATGAGTCTTTAAGTTTGCTGGAATTAACAATAAGTGATAGGTCTATAGGCTTTGAATTCATTTGAGAATGTATTGTGTATTTAGGTTAAGCCACCATGGTCCTATTGATTTTATAGTTATTTACATTGACAAATTTAAATAGAGTTTAGTGTGTATGCTTGTATGTGCATACGGTCATAGTAGTCTTGATTATTTAGCTACAAGCAAAGGAAAATCATTAGAGAATCTTATATTTGAATAATTTATATGCATATAGGACACAGTAAGTTTACACGTTACATGATTTCTTTGCTCTTTAGTCTTTTGATCTAGTAATAGAGTTACGAATACAAGGGATTTCCCTTGTGGCACAGTCGGTTAAGGATCCCACATAGTCATTGCAGTGGCTGGAGTCCCTGCTTTGGTGTAGGTTCAGTCTCTGGCCTGGGAACTTCCATATACCATGGGCACTCCTCTTCCCCAAAAAAGAATACAATCTGAATGTTTACGAAGTAGCTGGCTAATGGTTTTAATACTGCTTAGAGCTAATCTTTATGTTTCTAAAACCACGATGGCAGAGTTCCCATCATGGCACAGCAGAAATGAATCTGACTAGGAACATGAGGTTGCAGGTTTGATCCTGGGCCTCCATCAGTGGGTTAAGGATCTGGCGTTGCTGTGAGCTGTGGTGTAGGTCGCAGACAAGGCTCTGATCTGACGTGGCTATGGCTGTGGCATAGGCCAGCAACCGTAGCTCCGATTGGACCCCTAGCCTGGGGAAACTCCATGTGCCATGGATGTGGCCTTCAAAGGCAAAACTTAAAAAAATTAAAAAAAAAAAAAAACAACGATGGCATAAGCAAATATTTGGAACACTTCCTAAGAGTTCTCAGATTTGCACTTAAGGTTATGGCCACTTAATAGCATCTAGGGAGGGGCTCATAACAAACATCATTTCTTGGAAGCAACAAGTTGAAACTTGCAAATGGTTTCAAAAATATTCTGTGGAATATAATCACAGGCCCTAAACAGTTTAAACATAGATTCTAAATTTTATTTGAAGATAAATTAAAAGTAGCTCTACTATAAAGTAGTGATTCCAAAGAGGTTAGGAACACCTGGAGAGCATAATTGTCTTCATGGAGTGTTTTTATATGTACGTCTATATACATATATAATCACATGGTTTAGAAATCACTTAGCTAACACATTATATATGTAAAAATTACCGTGAGCCACATGCAAAAGTATGATCTAAGTATGACCAGCCGTTTCTGGAAGTTGTCCATGTCTAAGTCCTTTGTGACACTCATTTGTTCAAAATTATTTATTGAGCATGTCTGTGTACCAGGACAAAATGACTAAGATTGCCCTCAAGGAGCCTCGTGAGGCAGTAGAACATGTATTTAGTGGTGATCATGACGATGCCGAGGTAGTGGCTGATGGAGTGCTCCAGAAGCCTCAAAGAGCCCTAGCTGTCTTCTCAGCTCCTGCAAATCTCTTTGATTACATGCTTCCCTTTGCCTTTTTGGCATATTTGAGTGCTGTGAATACATCAGTGCACCAGGAAAACACGTCTCTGTTCTTATGTTTAAACTTAAGTGGGGGGAAGGGGAATAAGAAGAATAAGTAGATAACTGACTGTATAATTACTATTATGAAAAATAATAATGAAAGAAGAGCTCAAAGGGAGACAGCAGGTAGTGGTCGGAAGAGGAAGAGAAAGATTCCTTGAAGAGTCACCCATAGTCAACCTTGGAAGGAATAGATGCTGCTTGAACAGCAGCAGGGGGAGGGGCATTGGCTTTGAATCCCTTAGGTGTTTAGTGCCCTTGTCTGAGGTTTTGGTATTGACACTGGAAGGAATCTATAGAGAAAAACTGGGATTGAAGAAATGATAGGATTTTTCACTCTGTGGCTCTTGGAGCAAGGAAATAGGAAAAGATAAAGAAGTTTCTACTCCACAAACTTTAAGCCTTTTGAGGATAATGGCCATGCTTATTCATCCTCGAATTTACATTGTCTGGTAAAATGCTTGATACGTAGTAGGTGTGCAATAAACATGTGTTGACTCAGGTGACTGGTTAATTGTTCTTTGTGTATTAGAATTTTTTTTCTACAATTAGGGTATAAATTCCTTTGAGATAAGAAAAATGTCATATACCTCTATACCCCCCAAATATTAGATGCATAAGAGGTAATAAATACTTTTGATTTATCACTGATTGCTTGAATGAAGTTCAGAAATTACACAAACTGATAGCCCTTGTAGTCGTCCAGTAAGCCTAAAAATGCTAGAATCTGGAATTCCCATCATGGCTTAGCAGTAACAAAGCCAACTAGGATCCATGAGGATGCAGGTTCGATCCCTGACCTCACTAAGTGGATTAAGGATCCAGCGTTGCCACTGAGCTGTGGTATAGGTCGTGGACACGGCTTAGATCCTGTGTTGCTGTGGCTGTGGCATAGGCCCGCAGCTATAACTTCGATTTGACCTCTAGCCTGGGAACTTACATACATAGTGGTTGTGGCCCTAAAAGGAAAAAGAAAAAAAAACTAGCATCATGTGACTAAATTAGAAATGCAAATCATAATGTATTTGGTAGAAAACAAATTTTTATTATTTTGTCTCTCTTCTCCAAACAGAACCTATGAGCCAAAATATATAAATTACCAAATTTTATAAAATTTGTCGTATAGTTTTCAATTGCTAAAAATTTTAAGGAAGAGGTACTTCTGACTGTGTTATAAATCCAGAATGTCATTTAGCACTGTTAAGATTATCTGTGAATATAGCCTTAAGTGATATCAGTAAATGGAATCTAAAGCGTTTTTCTTTCTTTTTTAATTTCTCTGTTCACTTTTATAAAAATGCATGTGAAAGAGTATTTAACTACTGTGATAATTTGTGTGGGAAAATAATCTGAAAGAGAATGGATATGTGTGTATGTATGACTGAATTGCTTTGTTGTATAGCAGAAATTATCACAACCTTGTAAATCAACTATACCTCACTAAATCTTAACAAAGAGTATTCACTGTACACTCAAAAGATTAACATTTTAAGTTGTTCATGAAGTTAGTTGCTACGAGTCATGTCATTTTATTTTGTTGTCGTTGTTGGTCTTTACCTCCTTTTTAAAATTTTTTTTGAAGTATAGTTGATTTACAGTGTTGTGTTAATTTCTGCTCTATAGCAAAGTGACTCAGTTATACATATATGTATTCTTTTTCATACTCTTTTCCATTATGGTTTATCATAGGATATTATAGTTCCCTGTGATATATAGTAGGACCTTGTTGTTTATCCATGCTGTATATAATAATGTGTCTCTGCTAATCCCAAACTCACAGTCCTTCCCTCCCCCAGTGCTTGACAACCACAAGTCTGTTCTCTGTATCTGTGAGTCTGTTTTTGTTTTGTATATATGTTGTAGATATGATATTTGTCTTTTTCTGACTAATTTTGCTTAGTATAATAATCTCTAGGTCTATCTATGTTGCTTAAAATGGCATTATTTCATTATTTTTAATGGCTGAGTAATATTTCAGTGTGTGTGTGTGTGTGTGTGTGTGTGTATCACATCTTCTTTATCCATTCATCTCTCAATAGACATTTAGGTTGCTTCCATGTCTTGGCTATTGTAAGTAGTGCTGATATGAACAGAGGAGTGCATGTATCTTTTTGAATTACAGTTTTGTCTGGGTTTATGCCCAGGAGTGGGATCATGTGGCAACAGTGTTTTTGGTTTTCTGAGGAACCTTCCTATTGTTTTCCATGGTGGATGCAACATTTACATTCCCACTATCAGTGTAGGAGCGTTCCCTTTCCTCTACACTTGTCTCTAGCATTTATTATTGGTAGACTTTTTAATGATGGCCATTCTGACCAGTGTGGGATGGTACCTTACTGTAGTTTTGATTTGCATTTCTCTAACAATTAGTGATGATGGACATCTTTTCATGTGCCTATTGGCCATCTGTCTGTCTTCTTTGGAGAAATGTCTGTTGAGGTCTTCTGCCCATTTTTTGATTGACTTGTTTGGGTTTTTGTTTTGTTGTTGTTGTTATTGAATTATAAGAACTGTTGTTATATTTTGGAAATTAAGCCCTCGTCAGTCACATCTTTTGCAGATATTTTCTCCTAGTCTATAGTTTGCTTTTTCATTTTGTTTATGGTTTGCAATGCTTTACAAAAGCTTATAAGTTTGATTAGGTCCCATTTGTTTATTTTTGCTTGTATTTCTATTGCTTTGGGAAACTGACCTAAGAAAACATTTGTACAATTTATGTCAGAGAATGTTTTACATATGTTCTCTTCTAGGAGTTTTATAGTGTTTTTTCTTATATTTGCCATTTTGAGTTTGTTTTTGTGGATGATATGAGGGTGTCTTCTAACTTCATTGATTTATATGCAGCTTTCCCAACACCGCTTGTTGAGAGACTCTCTTTTCTCCATTGTATATTCTGGCCTCCTTTGTCAAAGATTAATTGTCCATAGGCTTGTGGGTATGTCATTTTAATATAATTGAAAAAACAGCCTGGGGGCTAGCTTTCCAGATACATATTTATGTGGAGTGTCTCCTAAGTATTTTTTCCTGGTTTAAGATACAATTGATAGGAGTTCCCATTGTGGCTCAGTGAGTTGAGAACCTGACGTATTATCTATGAAGATGCAGCTTCGATGCCTAGCCTCACTCATAGGGTTGAGGATTCAGTGTTGCGGCAAGCTTCTCTAGGTCGCAGATATGGTTCACATCTGGCTTGGCTGTGGCTGTGACATAGGCCTGCAGCTCCTCTTCAACCCCTGGGCCAGGATGTAATTGATATATAACATTTAATAAGTTTAAGGTGTATAATGTATTGATTTGATACATTTATATAACTCAAATGATTGGGTTAACTAACACCTATTGTAAATTACTGTTTCTTTTTTGTGGTGAGAACATTTAAAATCTACTTTTAGCAACTTCCGTATATATAAATCAGTATTATTAACTCTAACCACCTGCTGAACATTAGATCCCAGAACTTATTCATCTAATGGCTAGAAGTTTGTACTCTTTGACCAACATCTCAATCCCTTTCCCCCCACCTCTCCCATCCCCTGGTAACTGCCATTGTAGTCTCTGTTTCTATGCATTCAGCTTTTTTAGAGTCTACATATCAGTGATAGCATACAGTATTTGTCTTACTCTTTCTGACTTATTTCACTCAGCATAATGCCCTCAAGATCCATTCATGTTGTTGCAAATGGCGGGATATCCTTTCTCATGCCTGAATAATATGTTGTGTGTATGTACCACATCTTTATCTGGTCATCCATTGGTGGACACTTAGGTTGTTTCCATAGCTTGGCTATTAATGAATAATGCAGTGAACATGGGATCGTAGGTCTTTAATTTTTTTTTCTAAATGAGTAACAGTCATAGAGATATAACTTAACTAGTTGAAAGACAAAAAAAAGTCATTAATCAAGCTTATAAAATAAAATATTTGTACAAGGAGTTTACTGCTATAAGCAAATACAACATATATGATAAAAGCTCCTGTGCATCTTGGGATATGTAATTTGTGGTGATCTTCTGAAAGTAATAAACCAAGTAAACCTCATATTTTACTGCTAAGAGCCTAGCTTTAGTAGAATCTGTATTTATTTATAGAAAACAACAGAGCAGATAGTAATAGAAAGCCCTTGAAATAATTATACAGATACTCACATTCATATGTTTTACAGAATTATTTACTTTTACATGTAAATATAAGTAAAACATGGAGTCGACCATCACCATAATATAAAGACTTGATTTTTGAGTTATTTAGTAACACAGATGTCTACTGTTTTCATATCCTCACAAAGAAATATAGATCCTGCTTTATTAGCCAATCCATACTTATAACCATTTCAAAATGTGTTTTGCAAATTTTGCTCTAATTCAAAGGCCTTTGGAACAATAACTTTAATCTATTTAATCCATCATTTACAGACTCTGCAAGGATTTGATTTTAGCTTTCACATTTCATTTCATTTCTGATTAGTATAATCTGATAATTATTGATCGTTATTAATCTACATTGTAAGCTGGTTGAAAAGTAGTTACCTTCATGGTGTTGTTAGTACCCTTATGTATGACTGCATATAGCCTATTGTAAATAATAGAGCAGAGGAATAACACACGTCAAAAATGACATTATAGTTTAGTTGCAAAAACCTTAAGGCAGGAGTCTTGATTCAAGTTGTAGCTCTGTTGCTGTTACGTAGAAGGCAGAAAGTCCCCATGCATTATAGCATTTGGATTTAAGAGTCTGCATTAGTTAATTCAGTTGCTTAAGCATGGTTTAAATGAAGCCCACGTCACTCATCTTGGTATGGTATGCAATAGCTTCACACAAACAAAAACTCTTTCAATATCACAGATTATAAAAGAGGTGCTAACAAGGGAAAATTAGTTTATGAGATGGATATGTTCAAATCTGTCACCCTTCCTGGAAAAACAACACAAGGCAAATATCCTGCTGACAGTGATTTTAGTTGTATCATCTTCCTATTGCTAAAGTGGTGACTCTTGCTGAACTAATCTGGAGTTGGAGTACAGCCAGTCTTCATCAGCTTGGCCAGTAAAGCTGGTTCTTGGAGTTACTTTGGCTTCCATCCAGGCTGACTAGGCAGGCTTTAGAAGGAAAATTTTTAAAAAGCCTCTCTTGATAATAGCCAGTGAGTCAGTAGTGGACTAAGCTATTATTAATTCTGAGCTATATTCACGTATCATCATCTCCTCCTTTTAAAAGTTAATTTCCAAAATGCTTTTGATCAGGGTCCTTCTTTTGCGTATTATTTACATAACTCACATATACATTAAATACATGAAGTTAGTAACAATGATCTGCCTCAACTAAAAGACAGTAGTAGTTGCAAGTAAAATTCTGTCCATACTATAACTCAAACTTTTAAGTAATTTCAAGTTATGTCTTTTGACTCCATCCTTATCTTTAAAAACAAATTTAAACTGAAGTGCAAAAAATTCTGTGTCAAGTTATGATGAATTAAATTATTGATTACAGTTGGTTTCTTAAAAAATGACAAGAAATTGGAAACAGATTTTTACTGTATAATTATCTATGTATTTCCACTCAATTTTAGCTTTTGCAAAATCTTTGTTAATGGTATCTTTTCCATTCTGTCAGTGCTGAGAGTGATTTCTATTTTATTTATAATGTTTTTCCCAAACACTACTAAATATCATGATACCAGATATCAGCATGATATTTAGTATTGTTTGGATGTTTCCTTAAATGACCTACTTTGCAAGCAAACAGAGGCATCTTAGCCTCTAAAACTCAGTGAAATTATGAATAGACAGATAAAAATATTAATTTCTGTCTTGACTGAAGTATGATGATTATAATGCTATTCCTGTGTAAATGAAAGGGATAGGCTTCAAATTAATTGATCTCACTCTTTGTAAAAGGTAGATGTATATTCATAAGAGATAAGAGAAACATAATTCTTAGTATGTAAGGCTGTTTCCCTGAAGACATCTCCCTGATAGGATCATGCTGTGCATAAATTTCCAAAGAAAGTGTTAAAGTTACTAATCAGCTTTTATAAGAGGGAAACCAACACAAATGCTGATTTGCATGAAGGTAGTAGATGCATAATTCACAGTATCACCTTGACTAAATTCTTTTCTCATTTGTGAACTAGCAGTAGGCCCACTAAATATCTTTTTACTTCCTTCTCTTATATTCAGCACCCAGTGCTCCAAATTCACTGATGGTAGAGAAAGTATGATTTAGATTAAAATATTTTAAACAAACACCTGTAATTTGATCCTTTCACAGATAACTGTCTTTGAGCAAGAAGTTGGTATCCGCACCTCCTCCTTTAAAGAGAATAGGCTGCTTTAAACTTTTAAAGGAAATTTCTTTAAAGGTTTTAGAGGTAAGGAGTTATAGTGAGTAAAATGCGAAAATGAAATTGGGACTTTCTTGGCCCCTTCTCCTTATATCTCCATTCCTTGGCCACAGCTACCTTAAGACACATGGCAAAAACCACAGAACACGCTGTGCCAGGCAGGCAGTGCGCAGATGTTAGCGGATATTGTGTTCAGAGCCATCTCTAATGAGAGCTTCTTTGGCATAGAGCTATGCTTCTGTTACTGCTGGGAGCACAGTCATGGAAGCTAGGGGATTTCTAAGGGCTTCTTTTGAGTGTGGTTAGGGGCCCCTCCATTTTAGTGATTGAAAGTGGGGGTAGAGCTAGACTTTTTGTGTCCTCAAAGTCAAATGGAAAATTCTGCATCGAAGTACATTATGTTAAACATAGCATAATTCAGATTTCACCTTCTCTTCTCACCCCTCAAAATAAGAAGTCAAGCTTACCACTTTATGAGAATAATTTTTAACTAATTTTCTCAGTCCTTCATTAACTGGATAAATTTATTCTGAGGTCTACACGGAAGGTTTAAGCTTATAAATAATACATCCATAGTTCCTAAGGATGACGGCAGAGATCATGATGTGGTTTCACTTGTTATATTTATTTAAGTTATTTATATCACTAACTAAACATATCTCCCTTAAAATATTCCATGTTAAATCTTTTTAGCTTTGTATCTCACTGAAGATTCTCTCAGGATTCTTTATTGCTTGTACATATGTGGAAGATACTAGCTAACATTTGAGTGTCTGTTATGTGCTTTATTCAAAGGTACTTTTATTGGGGCTCTTTATTCCTCAAAATCAGTGAGGAAAGGTAGTATTAATCCTAATTTTACAGATGAGGAAACTGAGACCCAGTGAGGTTAAATAACCTGCCCACGGTCCTGTAACTAGCAAATGGCTAGACCCATGATGTGAACCATTTAAACAAACTCCTGAGCCTACACCTTTTTTTTTTTAATTGAGATATAACTGATGTATATATAACATTGAGTTAATTCACTTTTTTTTTAACTAGGTAAAATTTTGTATTTGATCTGATTTCAGATGCCTTTGATAAGACACTATTATTTATATATAACCAAAGAAAAAATGTCAGTTACCGTAATAGCTCTTTCTGATATATTTAGACATAGATGTTACTATATCTATGTAATGCTTTTGTTCATATGTAATACATGTAAAATAAATAGTTTAAGATGTCCCTATAATTTCATCAGATTCAGAGTCTAACTGCTCTGACTCACTTTTTGACTGTAGTTTATGTCCATTTTTTCAACCAGTATGATGTTTGGGGGGATATCAGTAACATTGTTGATACAGTGTTTCTTTAAAAACTACTACAACTCTTTTCTCTGAGATTTCCTTCCAAGTCACTGTTTATTGAAAGCTTTAATACTTAAATTCCATTTCAGTTCTAAACATTGTGATTTCTAAACTATGTGATTTCTAGTTCACCCAGGGCTGTCTTTAAAACTTTATTGGCAAACATGTCTTCATCTGTTTACCACCAGCCATCAGTTTCTGTATTGTATGTAAATCCAAACACACCAGGCTCTGTGCCAAGATAATGGATTGTGAGGCAGAGAAGGAATCTGAGCTAGAAAGTAAGACTTGGGAGATTATCAAGGCAAACATTTAAAGCAAGGGTCAGAGGAGGTAGCCTGTAGAAGCAGGTGCCAAAAGGAGGGTAAGGAACAGAGCAATATGGGAACATCTGATAAGAAGGCTCCAAGGATAAACCTAAGGGTAAGGAAGGTGCCAAAATTACAATAAGCCTTGAGAGGCACCTTATTAAGCATTTGGGCAAATTGAGGCTTTCAGCTACATCTCGCAGAAAAATCCTTTTGTATACTGTAAAATGCTCTATCTAGTAGAGAAATCTTTTTATATTATGCTGTATACAATGTATTCTAGTATATTATATTTTTTTAAACAATTAAAAGTTACTGTTTCTATTTAAGTGCAGTTTCTTTGCATTCAAAAGATAACTTACTCTGTATTAAGAAGCACAGGTTTAGACCCCAAACTGTTGAAGAACGCATTTGTTTCTCAGTGGAGCTAGCTTGGGGCCAGCAGGCTGTGGCATGAGAACACCTAGCCCAGAAAGTGGCATACAAGTAGATTGAAGACCATGAAGGCTGCTTGTGCATTCACAGATGTGGAGCAGGGGGAGTATGGCAAGAAACAACAGGCAGGTCCTGAGACAAGGTGGTATTATGGGATGCTTACATCAGCCCTCTTATTTTCATAGTTATGGAATAGCCTCACTACCAATGCTGAGCTTAATGTAGAGAAGTAAGCCTATTGCAACCTATTCTTAAATCCTCTTTTAAAAGCTTATCTGGATATTTTTCACAGTTCTACATAATGAACACACTTAGGAAGTATATTCAAGGAGCTGCCATTCCAGAGACTCCTATCGTGGATCCTAGGTCCCAGAGTCATGAGAGAGAGGCCACTTTTCTTCACTCCTATAACTGATGATTCAGGTATAGGATTCACTCTGCAAGTGAATAAGTCTCTTGCTCATGCATCTGACTCTTACTTTGTTAGAGTCTCTTTGTTAGATAGTCCTTTTGAAGTACTTTTTCTTCTAGATTTTACATACCTAATTTGATGACTTTAGTTAAAAGTAAACAATAAAATTCCAGTTTAAGGAACCTTGCAAATGATGTTTTTGGAGTGTTTTGAACTCCCTCATCTGACTTCTAGATCTGAAGCCAACAGGAAACCAGCTGGTCCTTTTTGAAGGGAAACTTTACCAAACAGTCACAAGAATAAAGAATTATTTTGCCCTTATTCCAGCATTCAGACATGAGATCATAGTGGTATTTCAATATCTCTTCTGACTCATTGGTGTCTCCAGCTAAATAACTTCTTTGTGAACAGTTAATGCGAAACTATCAAAACTATACCTGTAAAAAAGGACCAAAGTAGCAGCTAGAGAACTCCCTACTTTTTTTTTTTTTTTGAAACAAGTATTCTGAAAATGTAAAATGCTAAGTTAAATTTTTGGTATCAGAATTAATCCCAAGGTATTCATCACTGCTAAAATCAGCCTGTGCGGGAGGAACGTGATATCTTAAGAGTTGTGGCTTAAAGTAAGGAACATTGCTTTTGCAAAATTGCAAAAGCATGCCAAGTATTTAAAATTATATGTAAGGACTGACCACAACTGAGATTGTTCACATATAGGACTTCCTTCAGGACACTCTAGAATTCATTATCAGCTGAAATCATGGAGCGTATTCTAATATACTGGATGGTGTAAGGAATATATGAAGAAGCTGTAAAGAGGAAACAGGGCAAATTGATGAGATCAAAAATACTTTATTTCCTAAGTCATATTTGACACCATGCTCTAGTAAAGGATTACCTTAAAGTAGAGGAAGCAAGAATGTTCTGAAAGATTCAGATTTCCCAACAAAGAAAATTTTGTTTAATATTGCAAAATAGCCTTAATACAGTTATTTGCTTTGGAACCAAGTGTAAAAAAATGCAGAAACATAAAAACTTAGCGCATTGAACTGTTCTCCCATGGTATTTATTTCAGGACTATGAGGTCTCAAATTGTTATGGTTTCCTGTACTCTTGTGCAGTATACATAATGTATTTGATAAGACAACTTTCTTCAATATTTTTTTAGTGCAATCAGCAGTACTTTGGGGCTCTGCAGGTGAAAGAAGGAAAAGATTAATGGGAATCCATTGAACAGCTTATCTATGGCCAGACATCACCACTTAGTATATTAAGAGGTTCAAGACATGTTCATGGATACGAAGTAAATGAGCTACAAATACCTTGACTTTGTATGTTCCTCTTTTTGTGTCCTGCTTCAGAGGCGTTGTTTCCATTTTTTCCTGCCCAAACCGGTTTTAATTACACCTTGTGTATGTCCCATTCCTTTCCTTTGCATATCCCTGCCTCTGTAATCCTGTTTCTCCTGTCTACTTCTTATCACCATCTCCAGATGCCCTCACCTCCTTCCTTTTTATTTTCAACGCTCTCATTATGTGTCACAGCAATTCTGTTTCCTACCCACCCAGTCTCTTTCTATGCCAACAAATACAGATATGAATGGAGCAGCTTTGAGACCATTCTACCCATTTCACTCTCTAGCTTGTATTATTTGTAATCCTAGAAGTCACAAAAAGAGTATCTAGAGGTGCTTAGAAAGATTTTTTTTTCTTTTGATCGTGAGATTTATTTTAATTTTAATTTTGTTGTTTAAGGCTGTACCTGCGGCTTATGGAAGTTTCCCAGGCTAGGGGTTGAATCAGAGCTGCACCTGCAGCCTATGCCACAGCTACAACAATGCAGGGCCCGGGCCACACATCTGTGACCTACCCCACAGCTCATGACAATGCCAGACCTTTAACCCTCAAGTGAGGCCAGGGATCAAACCCACATCCTCATGGATACTAGCTGGGTTTGTAACCTGCTGAGCCACAATGGGAACTCCTGTGTGATTATTTTTTAATTGAAGTGTAACATATTTAGTAGAATATGCATTTTCCACTGTAGAGTTGTATGAGTTTTGGCAAAATTGTGCAGTTATGTACACATCAACACAATCAAGGTAAAGAAGGGTTCAGTCTCCCCCCTAAAAAAATTCTATCCTCTTTTGCAGTCATCTTCTCCTCATACCCCCAGTGCCTAGCAGACCAGTAGTCTGTTTTCTGTCCCTGTAGTTTTGCCTTTTCCTTAATGACATATAAATGGAATCATAAAAAAGTATGTAGCATTTTTTTTCTTTTTTTCAAATTAGGGTAAAATATATATGACATAAAAATTAATAGCTTAACCATTTTTAAGTGTATAGTTCAATAGTGTTAAGTGCACATTGTTGTGGAATCAAAGTATAGAACTCTTTCATCTTTCAAAACTGACACTCTATACCCATTAAACAAAAATTCTCCATTCCTCTCTTCACCTGGCAGCTACACTTCTACTTTCTGTCTCTATGAATTTGACTACTCTAGGTAACTTATATAGGTGGAATCACATAGTACTTGTCTTTTGGTGACTTGGCATAATGTCATCAAGGTTCCTCCATGTTGTAGTATGTGTAAGAACTTCCTTCCACTTTAAGACTCAGTAAGACTCCACTGTCTGTTTGATGTACCTACCACATTCTGTTTACCCATGCATTAGTGGACCCTTGGGTTGCTCCTGCCTTTTGACAACTGTGCATAATACTGCTTTGAACATTGTTGTAGAAATATATTTTACATATATACTGAGAAGTAGAATTGCTAGATCATATGGTTATTCTGTTCTTAATTTTTTGAGGAACTGCCATACCGTTCTTCATAGCAGCTGCACCATTCCCACCAGCAGTGCCCAAGGGTTCCAATTTCTCCACGTTCTCACCAACACTTGTTATTTTCTGGTGTTTTTTCATTTGGCTAGTTAGTTGGTTTTGGCTGTGGCAGGCAATGGCTTGATGTAGGATCTCAGTTCCCAGACCAGGGGCTGAACCTGAGCTGTAGCAAAGGCATGGAGTCCTAACCACTAGACCACCAGGGTCACCTGTAGAACTGCAGCTTGATGGTAGGGGTTAGGGTAGGGTTCTCTGTTGTCCTTGTCTAGCCTCAGTCTTGGGCAGGCCCTGTGTTCCAGGGTATTACGGTGGAGGTTTTCTCACTGATCTTGCTCAGTGATTCAGCCTTGTAATTTGAGCATCTTATGCAGGAGTTCCTGCCCCTTGCCCCAAGGTTGGAGACCTCTAATAGTCTGAGACCAGGATAGTCTGGTCTGAGACCAGGATGATTTTCTATTCCTTTCACAAGGTTATAGAGTTTTATTTTCCTACCTTTCCCCTAACCATCACGGGTCTTCATCTGTGCTGGGAAGGACAAGAGTTAGCAGCCAGTCCCCCCATCTATAGTGGCTTTCCCAAAGTCACCTCATTAATGTAAACTCTGTTGTGGCTAAATGAGGCTTGTTATGAATAGCAAGACACATTTCATCTTTATGGCTCTGTTTCAGTTTTAGGAACTAAGGACAAAAGATGAAATATAACAAAAGATGCACCTATTGCTCTATTGCTTACAAGTTTTAAGGGATTGAGGAACTGTTGAGCTAGGGACCACGGACAAAGACCAAAATATATATTTATTATAAATCACATCACAGATAATATAGTGGGTTTTTTTTTTAAAGTTATATGTAGTATTTGTTTGCCAGGGCTGCCCTAACAAATACCACACACTGGGTGGGTTAAACAATAGACATTTATTTTCTTATATTTCTATAGGCTTGGGGTCTGAGATCAAGATGCTGACAAGGCTGTTTCTCCTGAGACCTCTCCTTGGCTTGCAAATGCCTTCTTCCAGTGTCTTCATAGGAGCTTCCTCTGTGCATGTCTGGGTTCTAATCTCCTCTTCTTAAAAGGATACCAGTCCTATTGAATCAGAGATCCCCTTAATTACCCCTTTTAACTTAAATACCTCTTTTAAGACTCTTGTCTCCAAATATACACATACTCTGACATATGGAGGTTGGTACTTGTACATAATCATTTGCTAGGGGACACAGTTCATCCCATAATACATAGAAATGAAAGAAAAAAAGAGATTATCTAGGACAGTGCAGACCAGTAGGACTTTGTGTAATGATAAAAAGTTGTAGGAGTTCCTGTCCTGCCTCAGTGGTAATGAACCCAACTAGGATCCATAAGGATGCGGGTTCAATCCCTGGCTTCACTCAGTGAGTTAAGGATTTGGTGTTGCTATGGCTGTGGTAGAGGCCAGTGGCTGTAGCTCCCTAGAAAATTGTCTTGGTTGTGATACTTAACTCTGAGTAACTTATCAAGTAGAACATTAAATAAGGAAAAAGTGTTTGCTTTAGGTTAGTTCTGTAAGTGACACTGAAATTCTACCAGATGTCAAGACATTAGAACCACTTTTTAGGTCTAGCCTATTCAATTTATTGCAGCAAATTTTGTAGTTGGAACATTTAAAAATTCTGAATAAGATGAAATGAATCAGTAATTTCAAAGGAATACTATATTACATGTTCCAAACCTATTGACATGGAAGCATCCTCATGTGTCTCATATGAAGGAATGAAATTATACTTTAGACTTTGATGTTCTTAAAAACAATACATTGTTAGGTTTTGTTTATAGATATTTTTCAGGATATAATGCTTATTCCTCAAAAGAGAATGGGTAGCAACTCTTCTGTAGATGCTTGTTTCTGTCATATGGAAGGAAACTCTTCCACATTAAGCCTCCTGTTTTGGTAGCTTTTATGTAAATTTCTTTACTTGGTAGGTTTTATTCACTAAGAACATTTCAGTGAAATATTTGTGTTTTTATTCTTTTTGAGTTGTCTTTGAAACATTCACGGATTACAAACCAAATAATAGTACTGAATACTGCTATCTCTTCAGAGTAACAATATTCAGAGTAATCAGTAGAATTTTATTTTTCTTTTAGTTCAGCAATCAGCAAACATTGGGAGGCTGAACTGGCTACCCTCAAAGGAAATAATGCCAAACTCACCGCAGCCCTGTTGGAGTCCACTGCCAATGTGAAACAATGGAAACAGCAACTTGCTGCATATCAAGAGGAAGCAGAACGTCTGCACAAGCGGGTAAGTTCAGGGCTGCTGTCGATAAGGATTTATGGCTAATGGATTTTCTTGATCAGAGGAAATTTACATGTACATTCAGCCTATGGACGTCTTCTGGAGCTTTTTGTTGGTTATCAAAATATATATGTGGGTTGTATTATATGTGGGGTGTATTGGTTAAGAAAAATATTTTCTCCAGTTTAATGAGAATGAAGAATATGCAGCTTTTGGGGTCAAAAGACCTGATTTCAAATTCCTGTTCTGCCACTAATTAGCTGTATTACCTTGGGTAAGTTACCCTCTTCTTTCCACTCAGTATCCTCATCTACAAAATAGGAATAATAATATAGACTTTGTATAATTCCTGTGAAAACTGAAATACTCAATTGACATGTAATTACACTGAGTTAATGATCATGCATTTACTATTTTATTTTATTGTTTTCTTAAAAAAACACTTTGATAGAGTTCTTGTTATGGCTCAGCAGATTAAGAACCCAACTAGTATCCATGAGGATGCAACCTCCATCCCTGGGAACTTCCATATGCCACAGTTGTGGCCCTAAAAAGAAAAAAAAAAAGTTTGAAAAATACAGGTAGAAAATTCTTTGTAAAAGTTGGTAAAATTATAAATATGAGGCAGTAAAAGAAAAATCGAAAATCCCAATACCATTAATATCAGAGGACCAAACAGTTACTTATAAAGAATTTTTTTATTCCAAGAATACTCATTCACCCAATAGGAAGCAGGTGCCACTAGTTTCTGTTTTTAAAAAGGATGCCAAAAATGTGACTTCCATAGACAGTAGGAAATGGGCTTAGTACCACAGCACAATTTGAGGGCTGTATTAGAACCAGGGTGACAGGGGAAATAAGATAGAAGTTGAATAGAGACAGGAGGGAGAGTAAGAACCCTGAGTAAACACCATTGTATCCTAAATATAAAAGTTAACTCACAAGGGGCCAGAAGGAAGTTGTTTAATGAGGATTGAGTTTCCATTTTGCAAGATGAAAAGTTCTGGAAGTCTGTTTAACACAGTGTGAATATACTTAATGTCACTGAACTATACATTTGAAAATGGTTAAGCTGATAAATTTTATGTGTGTTTTTAACCACAAAAAAAAAGTTAACCTAGGACAAATAACTCATAATCCAGAAAACATTCATTGAAGAGTTATCCTTTTTATGTATTCTCTGCCCTTGAGGAATTTTTGCTTTACATAGTCAGTTGAATTTTAAGGAATTTTATTTTCATTTACTCACATAGTTATAATTTCCAGTGCTCTTCTTTCCTTCCTGTAGATCTAAATTTCTTTCAGGTATCGTTTCTCTTGAGCCTGAATAACTTCCTTTAGCATTATTTTGTACTTCAAGTGTACTGGCAACAAATTCTCTCAGGCTTTGTGTATATGTGTGTGTATATACATATAGATTTTTATCTTAACTGCAGGTTGTGTTTCCTATTTCTTCACATGTCTAGTCATTTTTGGTTGTGTATTGGACATGGTCAATGAGATGATGTAGCGCCCATAGATTCTGTTATCTTTCTCTGAATATTTCACGTTGATTTTTGTTTTAGCAGGCAGTTAAATTACTCTTAGAGTACATCATCCCTCGGTATCCAAGAGAGATTGGGGTGTGTGTGTGTGTGTGTGTGTGTGTGTGTGTGTGTGTGTGTGTTGACTTCTGCCTGTTTTGACTATTTTTGGATGGTCTAACTTTTAGGGACAATGCCCTTCTCTGTGTTCTCTGAAAAAATAGCAAGTACTCATTAAAAGGGAAATTGGTCTCTGGGCCCTCAGTAAATTCATATTGAGTAGAGAACTGTTTCTTTTGCCATTTAGAGACACTGTTGATGTGAACAAGGTCTAGTCTCAAATGATTTAAGTTGTATTTTAAGCATATCTTTTCTTCCAAATTCTTTTACATTTTAGAAATGTATTTGAAAAATTTCTCACTTCTGCAAGGCCAGTTTTCAGAAATTATATTTTTTAATTTGAAGGCTACAGATGGAGGGCAGATGGCTGATTTTGAATTTGTTGTCAGAAGATTTTTAAGGAAGACACCCATTATAGGGCCTCTCTGCTATCATTAATCATTAATTGAAGTTTTCCTGACCTTTTTATGACCAAGTCATATACATAATTATTTTTCTTTGGTCTTTTTCTTTGTCCTAAATTCATCTTTTTAAAGAACCTATTCTTTCTACTCTGTTTTAATATTCCTCAAAGTTTTTTTTCCTATATCGATTCAGAATTTATTATTCACCTACCAGGGACTTATTATATGTCTTTAGCAAGAAATCCTTTGAAATTACCATATAATTTAATTTGCTTTCTCATTTAATTTTAGGTGACTGAGCTTGAATGTGTTAGTAGCCAAGCAAATGCAGTGCATAGCCACAAGACAGAATTAAATCAGACAATACAAGAACTGGAAGAGACGCTGAAAGTGAAGGAAGAGGTATTTGCTACTTCTCACTGGTCTGTAATTTCATGAAAATATGTGTACAGATATTAGAGACTGTGTCAGATTTAAAGGTATCTGATGCAATAAGGTAAGTTTGTGGGATGTTTTTAGGATGCAGTTTTTCTTGAGTGATATTAAGGTTGTTCATATTTTCCCCATGAACTGTGGTGAAGCAGTCAGACTAAGATACTGCCTCTTGCCTTCTGTATGAGAATTGCATTCATATAATCAACTGAAACCATTAGAAGTTAAATGAAATGTACAAGCTCTTGCTTTCTCTGATTTCCAGTCAAGAAATTTAATATCACAGAAAAGAATTATATCCATAAAACTTGAAACAACCTTAAAATATTCAGATTGCTGTCCATAAGTAATGCTGTATACTAAAGCCACCAAGTTGGGAGCTCCCGTTGTGGCACAGCAGAAATGAATCCAAATAGGAACCATGAGGTTGCCGGTTCAATCCCTGGCCTCACTCGTGGGTTAAGTATCTGGCATTGCCGTGAACTGTGGTGTAGGTCACAGACATGACTCAGATCCTGCATTGCTGTGGCTGTGGTGTAGGCTGGCAGCTGTACCTCCGACTCAGCCCCTAGCCTGGGAAACCCCATCTGCCATGGGTGCGGCCCTAAAAAGCAAAAAAGAAAAATAAATAAAACCACCAAGTTGATGTGTTGCTTAAGATTATTCTATACTAGACAACATACCTATAAAGATTAATTTACCCCTTTAAAAGTCAGTGTGAAGGAATATTTTTTAAATCATATTTTTTCTAAGGATTGGGACAACAATTTCAGGGAAAAATAAAGCCTTTTCTTTCCTTGATGTAGTTTAAATATTGTTGTTAAAGACATTTCTTTGTTTTTTTCTAGGAAATAGAAAGACTAAAACAAGAAATTGATAATGCCAGAGAACTACAAGAGCAGAGGGACTCTTTGACTCAGAAACTACAGGTGAGCGGTACTTTAATTAATTATTCGTTTCTATATAAAAACGCATCAGTCGTTCCCTCAAATAGTAATAACTTTCTTCTACAACTCCATTTTGTAGATTGTTGGTCATTTTTCTTTTCCTAGACTTCTGATTCATGCTTAATCTTTGATTTTTCAAAAATAACTTGCTAACTTCATCTAGGTAGCTTATGATCATTATACATGGTCATTTCTAAATTGTCTTTAATACATTATTTTAGAAATTTCTACTTTTTTTCAGATTTATTTGTCTTTTTTATTAAAGTATAGTTGATTTACAATGTTGTGCCAGTTTCTACTGTAATAGGAAAGTGACCCAGTCAAAAATATATATATATATTAATAAAACAAAAAAACAAAATTTTTGTTTTGTTTGTCTTTTTGAGGGCCACACCACAGCATATGGAGGTTCCCAGGCTAGGGAGTCAAGTCAGAGCTATAGCTGCTGGCCTACACCACAGCCACAGCAACTCTGGATACTTAACCCACAGAGCGAGTCCAGGGGTCAAACCCATGTCTTCATGGATAGTGGTTGGGTTTGTTACCGCTAAGCCATACAGCAACTCCTATATGTTTTTATAGAGTGAGGAATTTGGGATAAGGGGTGATAAGTGGGACCTGAAAGCCTAGGATTGGAAGGAGCACCTAGATTGTAATAGGAATGACCAACATGTATTCAGTGCTTGCTATGTACCAGACACTGCCCTTGACTTATATTTTACTTTTAATCCATGTAGCGGTCATATGAGGAAACTAAAGCTTGGCTAGATTAACGATTAACTTGTCCAACCTGTATTTATTTATTTTTTTTTTTGTCTTTTTTTTGGCCATTTCTTGGGCCGTTCCTGCGGCATATGGAGGTTCCTGGGCTAGGGGTCGAATCGGAGCTGTAGCTGCCAGCCTACGCCAGAGCCACAGCAACGCAGGATCCGAGCCGCGTCTGTGACCTACACCACAGCTCACGGCAACGCCGGAACCTTGACCCACTGAGCAAGGGCAGGGATCGAACCCGCAACCTCATGGTTCCTAGTCGGATTCTTTAACCACTGCGCCACGACGGGAACTCCCCAACCTGTATTTAAATGGGCACAAATTCTATGACAGTAGAGACCTTTCATGAAGAAAACAGGTTCTTTCTATGAAATGAGACATTTCTCTCTTCCTCTACCATCATTCACTTTCAGCTGTCTTGAGGAAATGAAGTTCCTTGTTTTGGTCTGCCCTATGTAATACCGTTCCTTCATTTTAACCATCTCTGTAGATTAGTGGTTCTGAACTAGGGGCAGTTCTGTGCCCCTGTGGACATCCAGCAATATGTGGAGACATTTCTTACTTTCACAACTAGGATAGTAAAACTGATGTCTGGTGGGTTGAAGCCAAGCTTGATGCTGAGCATTGAATTATCTCGCCCAAAAGGTCAAGAGTGCCAAAGTTGAGAAAACTTTGGTGTAGAAGTAAAATATGAACCGTGTAATCAGGGCTGGAAGAAATAGGGGAAATTCAGGCTCGTTTTGTCTTTTGTTTGGTTTGGCTCCCATTGTTTAAGTTCTTGCTGTGATTCAGACAATTGCTAAGCACTTACATACATTAGCTCGAACCCTTACAGTAGCAGGTGTGGTATCCGCATTTTCAAAGAGAGGGCAGCAGTTCAGAGGTGTTAACAGGTTTAATTAAGGCACTGAGCTAGAAACTAGGGACGCCTGGTTTTGTTTTGATTCCAAAATCTTTGTTCTTTCTGCATTACCATACTGTTTCATCAGCCACGCATCCAAGCCATCTCTAACAATTCTTGAGAAAATGTTTTCAGTTATGTACACATTGGCATTGTTCCCTAGAAACCAGGGGATGGTTTATTCATATCAAACTTCTACATGTATTTCATCATTGATTGAGCAGTAATTGAATTTTACACTTGGAATTATGAATACCAGTTCTTACCTGTTCTTTCACTGACTGTCAAAAGCACTTATCAGGACAACCTACCTGGAACTGGACAGGGAAGCTTTCAGAAAACCTAAACATGGAGTTAACATTGTGGTTCAGCACATTAAGAAACTGATATGGTGTCCACGAGGATGCGGGTTTAATCTCTGACCTTGCTTAGTGGGTTAAGGATCCAGCGTTGCCACAAGCTGTGGCATAGGTCACAAATGCAACTCAGATCCAGTGTTACTGTGGCTGTGGCACAGGCCTGCAGCTGCAGTTCCAGATTGACCTTACCCTGGAAAGTTTCATATGCATCAGGTGCAGCTGTGGATGGAAAGAAAAGAAAACCTAAGAATGCATTCTAAAAAACCATGTCACAGAAATAACCTCTATTATTTCCAGTTTGAAGAAAAGTTCCTACTTATAGCCAGCTCCCTTCTACCTAAAGATCTCTTTATCAAAAGTTCCAATACTCTTGAACCTCCATTCATAAAATCAGTCCAAAAAATTGAAACCATTAAATTTCTGGAACGGTGAGGAACGTCTGAAAATGCAATGCATGGAATTGGATTGTAGGTGTGAATATGGATTTTAAAAAACTCATAGTTATGGGTAAGTTAAGAATAGTATGATTTTTCTAATTCGCAAGTTGTTTTTTCCCCAAATATCAATGTAATGTATGCTCATGGTAAAAAATTTAGGAAAATGTAATTTAGCAGAAAAAAGAGAAGAAACAATACCATTATCCTAAGGCAAAAGCCTTTAGAATTTCCTACCCCCAGTGTTTGTTTGGGTAACTTTTTCTTTATATGAGACATACAGATACCAATTTTTATCTTGCTTTCCTAACTTAACATTATGTCATAAGTTGCATATGTCATGGCTGCATAGCATTCTCCTATCTAGATGTACCATGGTTTTCTTCCAAGATTCTCACAAGGATGGTGATTTGTTTTCAGTGCTACAGCTATAATAAATAACGTCATAATGAATCTTTGTACATAATCCTTGCCTTTCACATTATTTCTTTAAGATGAACTTTTAAAAAAAGAATTACTGGGTGTCAATATTTTACAATTTCTTTTGCTGAGAAACCTGTATCTGGAAAGGCAAGATAACCCTCTGGATATTGGTCTCCTCCCATCTTTTCTGTCTGATAGGGAACGAAGGGGCTTCTCACTATTTTTTTTAGTATTATAATTTTTTGATTACAAGTAAGACTGAATAGTTTTCGACGTGTTTACTGTCATCTCTCTGTATTTTGAAGGCACTGAGTGCATTTTCACCTTAGAATACATGGCATATCCTTGCCTGGAGTTCTAAGTCCCCAGATCTTCAAATGGGCTGGTTTCTAGTATAATTTAGGTCTTGGCTCCCATGTTAATTTCTCTGACTTCCCAATTTAGGCGCTCTTCTGCAGGCCCTCACCACCCCCAGGTACTCTTTGTAATATTACCACTTCTTATTTTTCCTTGTAGCATTTACCGCTGTATGAAATGAAAGATCATTTTTAAAAGTGAAAAATCATTTTTTCTTTTTTAAATTTATTTAGTTATTTACAAATTTTTAAAATTTATTTATTTAAATTTATTTAGTTATTATTATTTAGTTATTTTAGTTATTTTTTGTCTTTTGTCTTTTTAGGGCCTCATCCATGGCACATGGAGGTTCCCGGGCTAGGGGTCGAATCAGAGCTGTAGCTGCCTTCCTACACCACAGTAATCTTGTGGATAGGTATTTTGTTACTGATGGAGAAGTGTAACTCTTAGAAGTAAAATTTTTAAGTGGGAAGGTCATAATTGCCCAATTCCTCTCCATAATGGGTTGTGCCAGTTCTCCCTTGTACTACTAGCAGTGTAAGTGCCTATTTCTCCACAGCCTCACCAACAAAATGTGTTCTCAACTTTTGGCAGTACATGATAGGTGAGAGATGATGGTTTAACTTGTGTATCTCATATTATGAGTGAGATTAAACATCTTTTAAGCTTAAAGGCCGTTTCAGTATCTTTTTATGCACATGTAGATTGGGTTTTCATGTCCTTTGCCCTTTTTTCTATAGTTTTTGATCCTTCTTCCAAAAATTTTCAAGAGTTCTTTTTATATCTGCAATTATGTTACAAATATTTTCTTGCAGTTTGTCATCGTTTTTTGACTTTGCTTAAAATGGCAGTGGTTTTTTTATGTGGCAGTCAGATATATCTTTCTTTTCTTTCATTGTTTCTGGCTTGTCAGTCATAGTTACATAGCTCTTTTCCAAACTTAAGTCATATAGGAATCCATCCATATTTCCCTGTAGTACTTATCTAGGTATCTTATTACCATTTATTTAAAACTTTATCCTTTTCCCCAGAGATTTGAGATAATCAATTTCCATGTGTATTTTGGTCTGTCTGGACTTCCTATTCTATCTGCTAGTCACACTTATCTATTCATGCCTCCTAGTACCACGCTCTTTTAATTGAACAGACTTTACAGCGCGTTTTAATGTCTGATAAGGCCAGTCTCTCCTTACAGCTTTTCTTTTGCATTGCTTTTTTAAATATATTCTTACATGTTTATTTTTCCATATGAATTTTAGTTTAACATCCTAATTTTAGTGTCAATGAAAAGTCGAGTTCTTTAAAAAGTTTCACTGGGATTGCTTAAAATTTATAATTTGCTTTAGCAGAGGTGTTATCTTTGTGAGGTTTCCATTCTATCCAAGAACGAGGAATGTCTTCTCATTTCTTCACATCTACTTTTGTGTTTTACAGAAGTGTGTTAGTGTTTTCTTCATGTGAGTTTGGCGTGTTTCTTGTTTATTTGTAGATATTTTATCTTCTTTTTTTACTAATGCAAATAGGATTTTCTCTACCGTTGTATTTTTTTAATTGATTATTATTGTTTGTATGTTGAATTTTGTTTGCTAATTTTGTATCTTGCTACCTTACTAAATCATTTTGTTGTTTGAGCTAGCTTTGTCACTTATTCCATGTCTCCCTTAAGATTCCCAAGGTATACTAACATATAATCTACAAATAGGGATGATTTATCTCTTCTTTTCCCAATTCTTATGCCTCTGTTGATTTCTTTGTCAAATTACATCGGTAAAAACACCAATACAATGTTAAAAAATAGTGGAGATGACAGACTTATTTTGTTCCTAAGTGGAAATCCCTCTAATATTTTCCCATTAAACGCCAGATTTATCACTAAAAAAAATGAGTGGCTAATTCCTATTTTCTTGAGTGTTTTTACTACTAATAAGTGGATTTTGTTAATAGCTTTTTTAAGTAGCAGTGGAGATAATCGTAATTTTTCTTTCCAGACCCATTAATATGGTTTATTTTATTAATGAATTTTCTAATATTGAACCACCTTTCTGTTCCTGTAATAAATACCACGTAGCTGTGGTGCCTTATTTTCTTAATACAGTGTCAGATTTTTGTTACCTATTTTTTGTAATTTTTACATGATACTCATTTGTAATATTCTTTTTTTCAGGTGGGGGCAGAATTTATAAGATTTAGGTAGCAAGGTTATAGTAGCTTCATAAGATAATTTAGAAATTTCTCTTCATTTTCTATGCTCTGGAGTAATTTATGTCATATTGGAACTATCTGTTCTTTGAAGGTTTAATAGAACTCCCCCTTGAAACTATCTGAGCCCAGTACTTTTTTGTGGAGTAATTCCTTGATTACTCTCTATTCCTTCTGTAGATACTAGACCATTACACTTTCCATCTTGTTTTTATTTATTTATTTATTTATTTACTTTCGGCTTTTTAGGGCTGCACCCATGGCATATGGAGGTTCTCAGGCTAGGAGTTGAATCGAGCTACAGCTGCTGGCCTACACCACAGTCACAGTAATAGTGGGATCTGAGCTGCTGCATCTGTGAATGACCTACACCGCAGCTCACAGCAACGCCAGATCCCTAACCCAATGAGTAAGGCCAGGGATTGAACCCCAGTCCTCATGGATTCTAATCAGATTCATCTCTGCTGATCCATGAAAGGAACTCCCTTTCCATCTGGGTTTTTAAATAGTCAGTGGGAACTCTTGCAATTTCTTATTTTATATAGTTGTTCTTTATCCTTTTCTTTTTAAAGCTAAGCTTAAAAATGATGCCTACTTTAAGTATTTTAAAAAATAAGACTTTGACTTATTAATATCACTATTTTTCTATCCTCTTCTAATTAATATTTTCTTTGTTCTTTATTATTCCTGCTTATGCTTTTTTTGTTTACTTTCTTATTCTTTTTCTAGCATTTGAGAGAATTTAATTCCGTTATTGTCATTTTTATTTATATGTGTTTAAAGCTATAAATTTTCCTCCGATTAATCTAATGATCAGAAGAAAATCTATAGTTTTAATCAGTAAGTGTATCCCATAAATTCTGACAGCGTTTTCATTATCATTATTTCCTGAAATTCTGTAATTTTAGCTTTGTTTCCCTTTTACTGAAGAGACGTTTAAAATAGTGTGTTTTAGGAGTTCCTGTCGTGGTGCAGCAGAAAGGAATCCTACTAGGAACTATGAGGCCGAGGGTTCAATCTCTGGCCTTGCTTAGTGGGTTAAGGATCTGGCATATTCCTGAGCTGGGGTGTAAGTCACAGATGCGGCTCCAATTCAACCCCTAGCCTGGGAACTTCCATATGCTGCAGATGGGGTCCTAAAAAGCAAAAAGAAAAAAAGAATGTGTTTTAGTTTCCTGGTGGAAGAGCCTTTTAGTTTTTTGATGTATGTCAAGTTTTACCACTGCGTTGTGATCACAAGGGTTTGTTTGTATAATTTCTGCTTTATATAATCTACTGCTTTTTGCGTAATGTAATATATGATTAATTTTTGTGAGTGCTCTTTGATTTGTAATTAAAATCTTTTGTATCCTTACCTTTTTTTGTTCCTCTTGATCTGTCCTATAATGAGAGTGGCGTATTAAAATCTCTTTTCAATATATTTTTATCTGTGGCTCCTTAAATCTCATGTAGTTTTTACTTTATAGGGATGGCTGCTGTGTTTCTTGGAACATAAGCATAATTGTTATATCCTTATTGTGAGTTGTAGCTTTTTATCATTAAAAGTCTCTTTCTTTGTCAGTTTTTCTACCACTGTCACAACCCCACCCTGGTATTCCTTTGCCCATGTCATTGTTTTGGAATTTCTAAATCAATTTCCAAGTGGAAGGACCTTTATTTTCTGACTTAGCTATCAATTCCACGTCTTATTAAAATATTACCACAGAGTCCTTGTTGTAACATTTATGCTTAACTGACTGGTTTTTTGGTTTGTGACCTAATGCATGATCACTTTTTGTGGATGTTCCTTGTGTGTTATGCTATAGTTGGGTAGAGCTTTGTGAGCCCGTCTGAACATTTTTTTTTAAAACTAGGCAACTCATTCATGTTTGTTGATATGATTTTTATGTTTGGTTTCAACTTATCATTATGCTTTGTATAGTTGATAGGTAATATATTTTTTAAAACTGAATTTCATTTTTATTTTTTAATTAAGGGATAGTTGATTGACAATTTTCTGCTCTAGGGCCAAATGACCCAGTCTTAAATATATATACATTCTTTTTCTTATATTATCTTCTTTCATGGTCTGTCCCAAGAGATTAACTATATATATATAGTTCCCTGTGCTATACATATACAGTAGGATCTCATTGCTTATCTATCCTAAATGTAACACATATGTATGTTATATTACTTTGTTTCTTTTTCTATATGATGTGTTCTTTGCTCTTTCTTATATTTTTTGAAATTTAAGGTAGTCTTCACTTTGTCATAGTGTCACCTTTGAACTTCCATCTTTTAAAAATGCTCCTAATCAAAAAAAAAAAAATGCTCCTAATCAACAGTGTTCATATTTAAACTTCTCTATCTGGTTTGTTCGTTTTTAATGATGTCCTTTGACATTGAACTGTTACCTATTCAGTAATAATGAATGAGCGGATCTGCTTTTCTCTTTCCCTTCCCTTTTTTCTTCTCCTTTTTTTAGTTGCATTATTTCTACTTTGTCAGAATAAGTAACATTTCTATACTACTTTTTAACCATAATCCCCTTATTTAAGTCTTTGATATATGCTAAGTAGTAAAAGCTCACCATCAGTCCTTTTTCTACAGTTTTCACATCATTTCATCAGTTGGATGAAGCCTGTCTGCTAGTAGCTAGTACCAGAAGAGCTCATGGTACCTATTTTCTCAGTTCTTAAATATTTAAGCTGTTTTTAATAGACTTAGTATTTGGATAACAGCTTGGCTAGATACAAAATCCTCTGTTCATAATTTTCTTTCTTTTTTTTTTTTTGAGTTTCTTGAAAATGCCACTCCATTATTACCTTGTTTTTATATTGCTTTTGAGAAGTCTGATTCTAGTCTGATTTTCTAGCCTTGGACATTTTGGGCTAATTCTGCTCATATGCCCTAAGGACTTTTTTTCCCTTGTTTTCAAAGTCTAATCATTTTACTGGACTATTTCTTGGACTTGATTGTTGAGGATCAGTTGTCCCAGGTACCTGGTGGGACCTTTAATTTATAGATTAGGTCTTCCTCTGTGTCCAGGAAATTTTCTTCTTCTTCTTCTTTTTTTTTTTTTTTTGAGTTTTCAAAATGGTTTTATTTTTTTGAAAATTATGTATTTAAGGTATACAGCATGATGTTTTGATACACACATATGTATAGTGAAATGATAACTGCAGTCAAGCTAATTAACATGTCCACCCATGCATTTACTTTTATTTTTTGGTCACGCCCCCAGCATGCAAAAGTTCCTGGGCCAGGGATTGAACCCATGACATAGCAGTGACAACTACGGACAGGAAAGTTTCTTATATAAAGTTTTAAATATTGTTTCTGTCCTATTGTGGTATTTTTCTTCTTGAGGTGCTCCAGTGATAAGCAGTTGGATTGTCTTGTCTTCTATTTCAACTGTTTTCTCTCTAACCATTTTTATTACTTTATCTTTCTTTCATTCCTTTGGATTTTTAAAAATCATAAATGACTAAAAATACTTTTTTGGCCTTACCCAAGGTATGTGCAGGTTTCTGGGCCTGGGATCAAACCTGTGCCACAACGGTGACAATGGCAGATCTTTAACCCAATATGCCACCAGGGAACTCCTGACTAAAAGTATTTTTTATTCACATCTGTTTTTATTTGAGTATTGTATAATTTAGTCTTCATTTCTGATATAATTTTGCCTTTTTCTTCCATTTCTATTGTGGTTTTAGTCAACTCCTGTTTTTCAGAGTTTTGGCTCATTTCTGTTTTTAGTGTTTGGATATCTGATTCAAGTTCTTCTTTAAATGCTTGAGAATATTTAATTCAGAGTGGAGGGTTCTGTCAGAATTTTCTGGTGCCTCAGTTGGTGTTTTGAGATATTTTAACTTTTATTTACTGAAGTGTTTTTAGCATAATTTTCTATTTTCATCTTTTAACAGTTTTTGTAGATGAAGATTACGGGTACCTTTGTATTTATTGGGTAGGATGGCAGTTTGGGGTGGTTTACAAATTCTTATTTCAAAAACACCACTTTGGGGAAACAGTAGGGGAAAAGTTTGTATCCTTCAATATTTTTTCTTTTTTTCTTTTTTTTTTGAAAGATTCTAAATATCCTCATGTTACTTTTTTTAAAATGATTTTTATTTTTTCCATTATAGTTGGTTTACAGCATTCTGTCACTTTTCTACTGTACAGCAAAGTGACCCAGTCATATGTGCATTCTTTTTCTCACGTTCTCCTCCATCATGCTCCATCATAAATGACTAGATGTAGTTCCCAGGGCTATACAGCAGGATCTCATTGCTTATCCATTCCAAAAGCAATAGTTTGCATCTATTAACCCCAGTTTCCCAGTCCATCCCATCCCTTCCCCCTCCCCCTTGGCAACCACAAGTCTGTTCTCCATGTCCATGTATTTCTTTTCTGTGGAAAAGTTTATTTGGGCCATATGTTAGATTCCAGATATCATATGGTATTTGTCTTTCTCTTTCTGACTTACTTCACTTGGTATGAGAGTCTCTTCATCCATGTTGCTGCAAATGGCATTAATTTGTTCTTTTTTATGGCTGAGTAGTATTCCATTGTGTATATATACCATAACTTCTTAATCCATTCATCTACCGTTGGACATTTAGGTTATTTCCATGTCTTGGCTCTTGTGGATAGTGCTGCAGTGAACATGTAGGTGCATGTGTCTTTTTCAAGGAAAGTTTTGTCCGGATATATGCCCAGGAGTGAGATTGCTGGGTCATATGGTAGTTCTATATTTAGTTTTCTGAGACACCTCCATACTGTTTTCCATGGTGGTTGTACCAATTTACATTCCCACCAACAGTGTAGGGAAGGTTCCTTTTTCTCCAAACCCTCTCCAGCATTTTGTTACTTGTGTACTTATGAATGATAGCCATTCTGACGGGTGTGAATGGTATCTCATAGTAGTTTTGATTTCTCTAGTAATTAGTGATATTGAGCATTTTTTCGTGTGCTTGTCGGCCATCTGTATATCTTCTTTGGAGAAATGTCTGTTCTGGTCTTTTGCCCATTTTTCAATTGGGTTGTTGGCTTTTTGGCTGTTGAGTTGTATAAGCGGTATGTATATTTTAGAGATTAAGCCCTTGTCAGTTGCATCATTTGAAACTATTTTCTCCTATTCCTTAGGTTGTCGTCATCATCTTCTTCTTCTTCTTCTTCTTCTTCTTTTTAATGTTTCCTTTGCTGTGCAAAAGCTTGTCAGTTTGATTAGGTCCCATTGGTTTATTTGTGTTTTATTTCTGTTGCCTTGGGAGACTGATCTAAGAAAACATTTGTGAGAGTTCCCATCTTGGCACAGTGGAAACAAATCCAACTAGGAACCATGAGGTTGTGGGTTTGATCCCTGGCATCTCTCAGTGGGTTAAGGATCCGGTGTTGCTGTGGGCTGTGGTGTAGGTCACAGGTGCAGCTTGGATCCCGAGTTGCTATGGCTCTGGCACAGGCCAGCAGCTGTAGCTCTAGTAAGACCCCTAGCCTAGGAACCTCCATATGTCCTGGGTGCAGCCCTTAAAAAAAAAAAAAAAAAATTTGTGTATGGTTGATGTCAGAGAATGTTTTGCCTATGTCCTCTTCTAGGAGTTTGATAGTGTCTCATCTTACATTTAAGTCTTTAAGCCATTTTGAGTTTATTTTTGTACATGGTGTTAGGGTGTGTTCCAGTTTCATTGATTTAAATGCGACTGTCCAGTTTTCCCAGCACCACTTGCTGAAAAGACTGTCTTTTTCCCATTTTATATTCTTGCCTCCATTGTCAAAGATTAATTGGCAGTAGGTGTCTAGGTTTATTTCTGGGTTCTCTATTCTGTTGCATTGGTCCATATGTCTGTTTTGGTACTACTACCACATTGTCTTGATTACTGTGGCTTTGTAATATTGTCTGAAGTCTGGGAGAGTTAAGTCTACTTCTTGGGTTTTTTTCCTCCTCAGGATTGCTTTGGCAATGCCTTTATGTTTCCATATATATATTTTTGGATTGTTTGTTCTAGTTCTGTGAAAAGTGTCATGGGTAATTTGATAGGGATTGCATTGAATCTGTAGATTGTTTTGGGTGGTAAGGCCATTTTTACAATATTAATTTTTCCAACCCAGGAGCATGGAATATCTTTCCATTTCTTTGCATCCTCTTTAATTTCCTTGATTAATGTTTTATAGTTGTCAGCATATAAGTCTTTCACCTCCTTGGTCCAGTTTATTCCCAGGTATTTGATTTTTTGGGAGTGCAATTTTAAAAGTATTGTATTTTTTTATTCCTTTTCTAATATTTCATTGTTAGTGTACAGAAATGCAACTGATTTCTGAATGTTAGTCTTGTATCCTGGTACGTTGCTGAATTCATTGATCAGTTCAAGTAGCTTTGGGGTTGAGTCCTTCAGGTTTTTTTATATATAGTATCATGTCACCTTCATACAGTGACAATTTTACCTCTTCTCTTCCTTTTATTTCTTTTGTTTGCCCCATTGCTGTGGCCAGGACTGCCAATACTATGTTGAATAAAATGGTGAGAGTAGGCATCCTTGCCTTGTCCAGATTTTAGTGGGAAGGCTTTCAGCTTTTCTCCATTGAGTATTATATTTGCTGTGGGTTTGTCATAAATGGCTTTGATTATGTTAAGGTATGTTCCTTCTGTTCCCACTTTGGTAAGAGTTTTTATCATGAATGAATGTTGGACTTTGTCAAATGCTTTTTCTGCATCTTTTGAAATGATCATGTGGTTTTTTACTTTTCTTTTGTAAATGTGGCACATGACGTTGATTAATTTGTGTATATCAAACTATCCTTGTGAACTTGGGATGAATCCCACTCAGTCATGGTATATGATCTTTTTTATATGTTGTGGATTTGGTTGGCTAAAATTTTGTTGAGCATTTTTGCATCTATATTCATCAAAGATATTGGTCTGTATTTTTCTTTTTTGGTAGTATCTGTCTGGGTTTGGTTTTCATAGAATGGCTTCATAAATGTCTTTGGGCATGTTTCTTCTTCTTCAGTCTTTTAGCAAAGTTTAAGGAGGATGGGTATAAGTTCTTCTTTGTATGTTTGGTAGAATTCACCTGTGAAGCCATCTGCTCCTGGACTTTTGTTTGTAGAGAGTGTTTTTATTACATATTCAATTTCATTTCTAGTGATGGGTCTGTTCAGTTGATCTATTTCTTCTTTATTCAGTTTTGGCAGGCTGTAAGTCTCTAGAAAGTTGACCATTTCTTCTAGGTTGTCAAATTTGTTCCCATATAAATGTTCATAGTCCCATGTTACTTCTTTTTCCCTTTGCATACTATCCCTGAAAGTCCTTTTCTCCTCTTTTTACTTGGTTTTTCAGAAGCATTGCCTTTCTAGGTTTGCTTCCTTGCTTCTCATGTTTCATATATACTGTTAAGTCCCTTCTCGTAGGCTGCTCTGGTCTACCAGAATTTTTCGTTTTCTGCCAGCATCTTGGCACTTTTTCTTCCTTTGGGTTTTCAGAGTTTGATCTAGGCCTTTCATTCTCCTCTTCCCTCTTCTTTCAATCTTTCCTTCCCCTCTGCAAAGGGTTAGAGTGAGAGCTTGAGAAATAGCTTCCTAGTTATAGGTAACTTGAAGTTTGCGTTGTTCTCTTTCTTCCAGTTGAAGTCATGGAATTTGTGTGGTTTTATTTGTTCTTATCATTAGTTTGTACAGGTTGGAAAGATGGTTGAAAGATTTCATTGTACATAATCATTTCCTTAGTTACCCACACATCTGTTCTGTTTATACCTTTAAAAAAAAAAAAAAAGGCAGCAATGCAGGGTCTTCACTCCAGATCTTGCACTCTCACACTCAGAATATTTGTTGTAGGGTTAGGGAAAGGGAAATTTTTTTTTTTTTTTTTTTAAGGACTGCACCCACAGCATATGGAGGTTCCCAGGCTAGGGGTCGAATCAGAGCTTTAGCCACCAGCCTACACCATAGCCACAGCAATGGCCATATCTAAGCAACATCTGTGACCTACACCATAATTCACGGCAGTGCTGTATCCTTAACTGACTGAGCAAGGCCAGGGATTGAACCTGTGTCCTCATGGATACTAGTCAGATTCATTTCCACAACTGGAAATCTGAGCCACAACCGGACCTCCTGTTCTGTTTGCATCTTTGTTACCAGTTGTTTCCTTCTAGAATGCATGCTCCATTAAAACAGGAACCATCTTTCTTTATTTACTACTTTATCCTCATTGCCCACTATGTAGAAGATGATGCTCAGTAAATGATTGCTGAATAACTTCTTCGAATTGTGTGTTTTACCCACTTTCCTGTTGAATTATTAATACTTGGTTTGATTATTTACGTCCTGCTATGTATGTAGGTTGATAATCTAATGGGACAATAATATATCTTGTAAGAGTTTAAGATGTGAATCAGATGTCAATAGAGACAATTTCCATAGCTTTTATTCAGATTAAATGACGCAGGATTTAAATTATTTATAGAACGTGAACATGACCTGGTCCCATTTATGGTGGTAATAATTGTTTAATTTTTTAAATCACTTTAGCCTTATGGGTGCTGGATCTAACAAACACAGAGCATGACCTTCTCCCCACCAGGATTTTATACTTTCAGCTATTACCCTTTAAAGCACTCAGGCTTTAACAAATTCTGGCTTTGGTGACTTTTTTTTTTTCCCCCTGTGTTTTTAGGGCTGTACCCATGGCATATGGAGGTTCCCAGGCTAGGGGTCTAATCGGAGCTGAAGCCACTGGCCTACACCACAGCCACAGCAGCGCCAGATCTGAGCCGCATCTGCAACCTACACCACAACTCATGGCAATGCCAGATCCTTAACCCACTGAGCGAGGCCAGGGATCGAACCTGCGTCTTCATGGATGTTAGATTCATTTCTTCCGAACCACAATGGGAATTCCCTGGCCTCAGTGCTCTATCAGTGCTTTATTTGGTGTCCCTGGCATATTCTCACATATCGATAAAGGAGAAGGGGAAATATTAGCATGCGCACACACTCGCAAACACAAACTCTGATAAAAAGCAGGAGAACGACTTAGGAGGGAAAATAAAAATGAAGGAGAGGATTGGAAAATATGGACAGAAGGTAGAAAATTGGGAAGTGCCGCCTACCAGGCTGCTTCATAACGGGCCCTGGGTTGTTCTTGCTCTAGGATCATACTCTGCCTCAGAATAGTCCAGCACCCACTGCATTGTACTGGATCCTTCTTGTTATTGGCCTAGTAAAATTCCTCCCAACAGAGAAATGGCTTAGAGCATGAGACTCCTAGAGAGAATAGCGCAGTTCGAATAGCTGAGGGAATTGGGTATTTTGCTTGCTTCCATTGAAAATGTTTGAGTGTTTCATAGATTGGCAAGGAGAACAAGGAAGCCTTTCATGTTTAAGGCTGGCTTTAGAGGGCAACCTGGGCGGTGCCTGGTGGAGTGGGTGTTTCCTTGTGAATGACACTGGGTCTATTTTTACAGTTGGAAACATTCTGCTCTTAAGTGTATTGTTTAATCAGGCAAGAGAGTGTGCTGTGCAGTCATGAATGAAATATTTGCATTTGATCCCGGACTCTTGTTTTCTCCCCCATAGTTTAGAGCCTCCATGAACTTGGCTTCTGAATTTATAAATATTTTATTGGTTTCAGAATCTGTTCTCAGTTTACTTATCTTCACCTTGGAGATTATTCAAAGGAAAAAGATTAGAAACATACCTGGTTAACATGTAACAGTAAATGCTTTAAGATTAGATTGAGATTCCCTAGATTCTTCCTTTGTAAATCATTATGGCTGTTTATTCCTTTTTTATATTTTCCCGGGCCCCTGAGGCTCATCTGTGGTGTCTTTTTACTTGAGCCTTGCTCTTTGTTATTTCTGTCAAAACATGTGAATTTTTCCCGGTGTCGAGAATGCTAAATTAATGGGTCCTTCTTATAGGTCAATTTTCCAATTATTTTTTCAAGAGTTTAATTTTGTAGGTATTATGGTGTTGCCAAAACTTGGCCTCTCTCTACCAGTGCCGAATAGAAACACAGAGACAGAGTTTTGGATGAAGGAGAAAAAAAGATAGCTTTTATTGCTCTGAGACCGCAGCAGGCTAATGCCTTAAAGACTGTGCCCTCCACTGGGAAGAAGGGAGGGGAGTTTAAAAGTCAAAAGGAGAAAAACAGGTTTTCAGATAGGCATCAGGTTGAGGTCAGACATGCATTCTTCTTTCTTAAGGGAAATCTTAGCCATCGGGAGATCTTGGCATGAGCATGATGGTGGTCTTCTGGCTTAGTGCCTAGAATAACAATACTTGTAAAAAGGGCTTATTGATCAGAGGTTAAAACAAAACTAGGAAAGTTCCAGAAAAACACCACGTGCTAATAATCTTCCATCCACAGGCAGCTGTGCTCAGGGTACCTAATCTTTCGCTCACAGGTGATTGTGTTTAGGGTGCAGTTAAGCCAGGGAGAAGGACAGGGAAAGACTCCCAGCTGTTCAGTTTTAAAGTATCTATTTCTAAAAGAAGCATAAGGAACATAACTTTTCTCATAAGTGTATAACATGCCTACATCATTATGTGTATCCCCTGAGAGTGGACCAGGTTCCTGCCCCCAAGGCTGTCCTATTGCTTTTTGTTTGTTTGTTTGTTTTTGTTTTTGTTTTGTCTTTTTAGGGCTGCACCTGGGGCATATGGAGGTTTCCAGGCTAGGGGTCACATCGGAGTACACCACAGCCACATCAATGCAGGATCCGAGCCACATCTGCAACCTATACCACAGCTCACGGTAACACTGGATCCTTAACCCACTGATCGAAGCCAGGGATTGAACTTGCGTCCTCATGGGTGCTGGTCAGATTTGTTTCCACTGAGCCACGACAGGAACTCCCTGTACTGTTGTTCCTTAACTGTTCCTCCCCTGTCTTTGCATTGCCTTCCCTCGTGGGTCAGCAACTGCTTCAACCCACCTCTTGGAATTCAGGGAAGGCCATGAAGGCTGAATGAGGCCCAGTTCCTAAACACAAGAAATGGGGAACATAGAAAGGCTTTTACGCCCAAGACCCCCGCAGAGCCCTGCTTGATTATAATAGGACAAGTAAATTTTGGAAAGAAGTGCCCGTAATCCACCAACCAGACCTGTTTCCTGTTTCCTATGTGTACATTAATTCCCATTGTCCTCACGCATACAGATTTCTGCCTCTTTGCAGTGTGCTGCTTCATGTTCTGATCTTTTCATTTAACATTTACCAGATTGTCTTTCAATAATTTCTTTTAAAAATCCATTATCCTTCAGACATGATAGAATTTTTAGAGATTTATATTTAAAGGAGATACTAACATTTGAAATGTTTTCTAAGGCTAATTCATAAGGTGTTGCTAACACGAAAATGTTTTCCTGTATAACTTACATTATGTGAATGTAATTTGTGTCAGTCACTTAATCCTTCTCAGATATGAATGTGAGCATTCCAGAAAGCATATGTAACTTGCAGTTCATTGCTTTTCTGAATATTTTACTGAAATGTAATAATTGGTTTTCTGCTATTTTTCTCAATTTGATTTTTGACCAAAATTAAATCTCTCACTCGTTACATCATTTTTATTTTTTAGAATCATTTATTGTATTTGATATGCTTAAAAGTATTTTTAGAGCAGTAGTAACTTATAAATAATTTTTCAGTACGCCAGATTTATTCTGTTTAAATTTTTTTTTTACTTTTTCTTGTCATGAAGTTTTACTTCCCTTTTTTTCTTTCCCTAATCTGCAGCATATTAGAATTGTTAGTTGTATAATTCTTTTATGTGTACAGTTAGTATGTCTTTACTAGTTTTTAGCAGGTGAGCTATATTTATTCTCTACCAAATGCATTTATTTGATACTTAGGCAAAACGAAGAATAATGAGGATCCTAAAACTTCATTTTATCTTTTTAGGGTCGCACACGCAGCATACGGAAGTTCCCAGGCTAGGGGTCGAATTGAAGCAGTAGCTGCCAGCCTACGCCACAGTCACAGTAACATGGGATCTGAGCCACATCTGGGACCTCCACCACAGCTCATGGCAACACAGGATCCTTAACGCACTGAGCAAGGCCAGAGCACAAACCCGCATCCTCATGGATCCTAGTCAGGTTTCTTACCTCTCAGCCACAGTGGGAACTCCTAAAACTTCATGTTAGAGAGTAATTTTCTTCTCTGCATCTTTTCCCAGAATTGCCACGAAGGAGAAAAAAAATTAATTTCTCTTTTCTTCTTTGCCTACTTTCACCCGAGATTGCTATCAGCTATGCATGAGGAAGAGGAGATGGGCAGAAATGGAAATGAGCTGTGGGAAAATCCACAAAATGGGTTTTCAGTCTAGGTTTTTGAAGTGCTTAGAGTGTTGCCTGGCATGAAGTAAGCAGTCAAGAAATTTGTGCTGAGGGGGGGGATAGAGTCATGAACAAGAGAGTCACATGGATTTCTCAGATGGCACACTCTAAAAATCTTAAATTGTGTTCCCTTGAGATTCAGAAGCTCGTCCTGATTATCACAATGCATTAACTACCACAGTATTAATAATAACAAAAGTTTTATTGTTCTTGAAGTCTTGAACTGACACACACATGTATCACACTTTTGTTTCTAAAGGAAGTAGAAATTCGGAACAAAGACCTGGAGGGACAACTGTCTGACTTAGAGCAACGTCTGGAGAAAAGTCAGAATGAGCAAGAAGCTTTTCGCAATAACCTGAAGACACTGTTAGAAATTCTTGATGGAAAAATCTTTGAACTAACGGAGTTACGAGATAACTTGGCCAAGCTACTAGAACGCAGCTAAGGAAAGTTAAATTCCAGTGCCAATTGATTAAAAAATATACTGTCTCTCTTCATAGGACTGTTTGGGCCCTGCATCAAGATTGCACAAAAAAAAATTTGAATATCACTCCTCCAGGAGGAGGATCTTTTGAAAATTGAAATTGTATATTTCAGTGTAAATTTTAGAATTCAGCTTGTAGCTAGTTGGGGAAAAAAAAGAGATGAAAAACTTGAACTACAAATTACCTCCATGTATATTATTGGCCATAGTTAACTAGAAGGTTATAAATAGATACTTAATGCAATCTTTTTTTTTTTTTTCTGATATTAGCCAATGGGAGAGTTAACAGTGTCTGGGTCACATCCCCTTTTTTGTGTTCAACACAGTGAAGGTTATCTGCTTTTTAAATTAATTTATTTCTGATATCTAAAGCTGTGTTTTGTGCAAAAACTTAGTGAGGAAAGCCCTGTCTTTTGTTGTAATCTGAATAATTTCTCAGGATATTTTTGCACTGCTGAAAAGCAGTGCCATTACCAATTAATTCTTGCCAGGAGTGAGAGAGAGCTGCATCTTTAATTGAAACATACTTAGTATTACTGGGTGTATAGAGTTCTTCCCTTTTTTTGTACTGGAAGATATTTCACTCTGGTGACACTCTGGTACACTCTGGGGTTCTCGAATCTTGTCTGCTGTATAGTTTACTTTTCCATATTGATTCCATGTATTTATGAGAAGATACTGTCTCCCATTTTATTACACATTTTAAAGCCAACTAATGAAGGCAGCTGAGTCCCTCCAAAATTTTTCTTTTTAAATTTCTAATGAATTTGTCACACCGTACTGAAATACAGCAGCCCGTCACTGATGGGCTGATCTAGCAATGTTAAGTATATTTACAGAATATGCAGTTACCTTTATTTATATATTTTGCAAGAAATCTTTTCTGAATGATAAATGCATTTCAATTTACAAATAATAATGGTTATTGGGGAACTGTTTATTATCGATCATTTTAAGGTGTATAGCTATTTTAAAGGGGACCCGTTTCCATCAAGCAGCCGATCAGAGGACTCTTGGGACTGGAGCCGTGTACTCTGTCTGGGTCTTCACATCAACCACGTCTAGTCAAACCTCACAAGGCAATATTCTGAACTGTTAACTAGGCATTTCAAAACAGGAATGCAGTTCAGTGGGCTCTTCTCAGTGAACAGGTTTTAATGTTGTTTTGATGTGATTTTACAGGACTTTTAGCAAACATGCATTTCTTTATCTCTTTCTTTTAAGGAGCTATTTAAAAGTAAGTCAAGTGCTGTCTAGTCTGCTTATGGAGTAGGAATTGCATCAGAGTCCATATATTCTTGCTGTGCAATGCCTGTGATGTCGAGGAGGGTTCTTTTTTAAAGTGTATGCTTGAGTATCTGACTCCGTGGAGTCAAAAATGCACTGACTTTTTGTTTGTACCCCAAAACAATTGAATTGTTACGTACAAAATTAAGCTGATTAATCAATTTGTAACCATTTTTTCACTCACAGCTATTCAACACTAGACAATTTTGTTTTATATATGTACATGTATGTATGTAGATACATACATATTAATTTATATTAGAGTGAAAAATAAATGGTTTGTTTCTAAAGTTAGTTTCTAAAGTGAGTTTTCAGGTGTCCTGAAAAGTTTATATCAGACACTTAATCATCATGTATTATATGTGTTATAATATCATGTAAGTTACCTCCATCTATTTTAGGGTATTTTCCTCACCTATTTATTATAGGGAGGATAATTTAGGTACACAAGCTCAGAGCTGAGATATTTCTCTGATAAATCAGGTAATAAAATTTATGTGATTGATGGAATTTTGAAGCAGATGTGATTTTATCCATCAGTTTCTGAGAAACAGCACCAGATTTTAATTTAAAGAGAGGATTTAACACTAGGGATCAGGGAATTTAGTCATGAAGAATTAAAAATTAAAAAAAAAAAAAACAGTGTAAGCTGTTGAAATGGTAAGTGAATTATTTTAATGATGTAATAAGATATTTTTAAATTTTGACATAGTTGTCATTTAATGGGGAAATAACTCACCAAAATGTCTCCACTTGAATTGTATTGCTATATGAGACGTGTGTAATTCAATATATACATATACTCATATGTATATACAGAAAATTATTTTTAATATTTTCCTACTGATATGAAATTTAAAATTGGAAATTTTGTGAGTTTTTTCCTTGTCCAATAGAGTCTAATTTTTTTCCTTTTTTTAGTGACTCAACAATTTCTAGAGGGCTGCACCTTTAAATTCCCAGATTGTCATTAGATGTGTACAGTGTATGGGATAAGGTGGACACAAGTGCACATATGAAATAAAATCTTATTAAGACTATTTTAAACATTCATTTATAGTAGGAGAATGTCTAGAAAACATCATCTACAAGTCATAATTAGGTCGTGTGCCTACTATACTTTTCTCCATTTCTGTATTATATAAATAAAAGTTTGCATATTAAAATTTGATTTTTCCCAGAGACAAGTATTATATAATGTATCTATATTTAGATCAAACTGTGGTAATCTATTTATCAGAAAAAAACTGGGGGGACTATAGCCTGAACATGTGGACTTGAAGTGACACAGAAAAGGAGAGCAGAGATTGATCCCATTGTGTGTAAGTTATCATATGATCGCTATGGCTTCTTGTACAAAAACAAAAACAGAAAAAAAAAACCTGAAAAAAAGAAAAACAAAAATACAGTTTTTATTTTGAAATACATTTGTTGTTCTCTGGAGAATGTACTTTATCCTTTTTTCTTCAGTCTTTTACAGATACTTTTTTCTTTAAGTATTTCAGTGATGGCAGCATTTACTTCCATTTTACAGGTGCTACTGGATTTTGCATTAGTGTGTTATGTTGTGAAATCCTGACGTTGACATAAAAGGTTTTATAAGTATTTCCCTGCCTGGAAAATTAGTTTTGTTTCTTCTCTCCCTCCCTCCCTCTGTCTCTTTCTCTCTCTCTCTTTCTCCCCCTTTCTTGCTGCAGATTTAAAAAAAAAAAAAAAAAAAAGTCCATGAACCTGCATCCCTCCTTGTCCCTTTAGAAGAACGTTAGCACCACCAGATTTTAATGTTTTGCTCTCGTCGAACATGCTGAGTGGGGAAGCGCTGAGAGAAATAACGTACACCTTTTTTTTCAAGTGGAACTAAAAGAGACACGCAAAATTAAACTCGCACAGCCTTTTAAAACTCATTTCTTTGCCCTGTTAAAACTACATGTATTCTTTCACATTTGTGTTCAGTCTTCCATGTTTTCATGTAACTCTGGAGTGTGCAGCTCAGCTACTCTTCCATCACAGACCTGATTCTCTGTCAGTTCTGAAATGGGAGGCAGGCTGGGGGACATGTGTTGGGTGCCAGTGACTTGTTTGTTTTTTTTTAAGAAATCCTTTTCTTTATTTGATATCCAATGAGGATACATACCATCCTGATATTCTGTGCATGAAGTCATGAAGTAGTTTTCGCTGAATTTTTTTTTTCTGGATATTTAGTACGCTGTTTTCATTCATGAAGTCAATTAATTTCTATAAATCTGAAAGAGGAAAATGTTCAGGTAAGAAGTAGTTAAGAATGACACATTTTTAAAAATCTCTCAAGTGGGATGCTACGCCATAGTAATAAGTATTTGTTGAAAAGACAATTTTCATGTGAGAAGGTGTTTTTAAAATGACTAGAAAAGGATTATTTTAGCATGGAAACAGATGCATCATTCACTTTATTCTAAATTTTTTACTAATGTTTATGTTAAATTGGACTCAATTTTTTTTTTTTTTTTAGGGCTGCACCCGAGGCATGTGGAGCTTCCCAGGCTAGGGGTCTAATGGGAGCTGAAGCTGCCAGCCTATGCCACAGCCACAGCAACGCCAGATCTGAGCCGAGTCTATGACCTACACCACAGCTGACAGCAATGCCTTAACCCACTGAGCGAGGTCAGGGATTGAACCTGTGTCCTCATGGATGCTAGTTGGATTTGTTTCCTCTGAGCCATGATGTGAACTCCTGGACCTTAAATTTCTAGGGCAGTTTTTCTATATGGGAAGCTGATGTATAGGTGTCACATATAGAAGCATAGTTAATGAATTAAAGAAATGAATGTTTCTGGAGTTCCCATTGTGGCTCAGTGGTAACGAACCCAGCTAATATCCATGAGGATGCGGGTTTGATCCCTGGCCTTGCTCAATGGGTTAAGGATCCAGCATTGCTGTGACCTTTGGTGTAGGTCATAGACATGGCTTGGATCCTGTGTTGCTGTTGCTATGGCTGTGGTGTAGGCCGGCAGCTGCAGCTCCGATTTGATCCCTAGCCTGGGAACTTCCATATGCCAAGCGTGTGGCCCTAAAGAAGAAAAAAAAAAGTTTTTCTCTTTTGTCTATATATTACCTGGTAAAATCACTAAAAATAGCTGACAGCTGACAGTTTTATCCAAGGAAAAACTCAAACTCAGTCAGCACTACACTTGCCTAGTGATTTCTGCTTAGTGTACTAGATAAAAAAGAACTGAGTTATTTTTACCAAAAACAGGTGACCCAGGAAGAGAAATTGCATCTAGCCTAGACTAGGGGAAAGGACACAAGCTCCCAATAGATTTATAGTCAATGCTTTAGTCTCTTTAAGTCCCCTTCTGTCTTTGGGGTTTTTGTTTGTTTGTTTGTTTGTCTTTTGTGTGTTTAGGGCCACGTCTGCAGCATATGGAGGTTCCCAGTGTAGGGGTCGAATCAGAGCTGTTGCTGCCGTCCTATACCACAGCCACAGCAACTCGGGATCCAAGAGCCACATCTGTGACCTACACCACAGCTCATGGCAACACCAGATCCTTAACCCACTGGGCTCACCCAATGCCGGATCCTTAACCCAGGAATCGAACCCGCAACCTCATGGTTCCTAGTCGGATTCGTTTCTGCTGTGCCATGATGGGAACTCCCTCCTTCTATCTTTTGGATGAAAGGACACGTTCCAGAGGATACCAGGAGTGTATGTGGGTGAGGAGAGGATATTTTTTGTAAAAACAGAGCCAGCAAAGAGAGTAGGAGCGCAGTGACGTCAGTTTTTAGGACACATCAGGACAGCCAGAGACACAAAGTGCTCTTCCCTTCCTTGCTGCTGCTTTTAGCTAAACAAGTTGGGATTGCCCTAATGAATTGCAAAGGCTTTCAGGAGATCCTGTCATTTTTGTCCTGTCAGGATTTCCAACCTTAATCTAAGACACTTAACATTCAGAACTCACCATTTTTGGGGATTCTGACCTACTTTTGTCAATGATTTTCCCTTCAAATCTACCTAGGGACAGAAATGTTACTCTGCTTTCTCCTAATAACACCAATGAAGATGCTACTAGGTGCCTAATCAATGTAAAATTAAGCCCATTTTCTGTAATATAGAAAAATTTGTTTTGTGAGTATTTTTTTCTAACTACATTCATGATTTTATCTTCTCCATGTTTTATAACTATGCTACTATATATGTGTGTGTATATATGGTAAGTCATAGTGGTACAACTTGTGTATATGACTGACTTAATTGTTAGGCCTTAAGTAGAATGACTGTTTTCAGAAAACAGGGCTAGAAAGCAGATGTGCTGGGAGTAGATACTTTCTCCCGAACATCAGTATGAAATGGAATAAATAGAAAGCGGTGTGTGTTGAGTATCTGCCATTGACAGGCACTCTACTAACTGTTTGACATTTCATTTCATAGGGTCCCTGCCAGGGGTGTTCCTTTGGAGGGAGGAGAAGGGGGAAAGGCTTAAAGCACCTGCTGTGTCCCCACATCACTCAGTCAGGTCATCCAGTCCAGTGTCAGAAGGTAGAGATCTTGCTTATGTTGCTGGTACAATTTTCCCCTTAAGTTTGCCTGCTTTGCCTCTCTAGAATATCTCTGCTAGCACACTTCCTAACACTTCTTTTATATTTGCTCTTCTCAAACTTCTTCCTGAAGGCTCCTTTGGTGTTTACAATGCTTGTGCTTGTTATCATTCAGTTGCAAGTCATACTTTGTGGCAGGTGTCATTATTTATGTAATATGCTTTGGTCTCTACTTTTTTTAACATATAGGCTTCAAATAGTCCTAGGAAAGTTTCATATGCAGAATTTCGGTCTATAAAATTTAAATAGCAAACTATTTTAGAAAGGCCTTGGGGAGACAATTCATCTCTTCAGTTGCCTAGTGAAATATAATCCTAGTGAAATTCAGTTCTTAAGTTGCCTAGTGAACAGTAGTTAAGCAGGATGTGGGTTTTGCCATCAGTCCTGGGTAACTTTGTGGTCAGCTTTGGTTCCTCAGAAGTTCAGGCCTCCCTAGGTTGATCAAGCCATTAGATCAGGCAGAGAAGTAACTACTAGCCCTAGTTTTTTTTTTTTTTTTTTTTTTTTTTGATGGGTTATAAATAGAATCATATATTTGTCCTTTTGTGTCTGGCTTATTTCACTGAGCATAATGTTTTCAAATTTTATCCATGTTGTGGCATGTATCAGAATTTCATTCCCTTGCAATGCTGAGTAATAGTCCATTGTATGGATATACCACATTTTGTTTATCCCTTTATCTGTTGATGGACACATGTGTCATTTCCATCTTTTGGCTGTTGTGACAATTAACATTCATATACAAGTATTTGAGTCCTGTTTCATTTCTTTGGATATAAGCATAGAAATAAAATTTCCAGATCACATGCTAATTCTATGTTTAGCATTTTGAGGAAGGATCGGGTTTGAATTGGATTCATTTAAAAGACTCATAGAGCAAGTTGCATGTCATTTGGAAATCACAGTTGTGGGGTTAGTGTTTTGTTACTATTATATAAGTGATCCATTAGCCTCTTCAGTCATGCCTTCTACTCTCACACCTAAAACATTTGTTAAGCACCTGCTCTGTCCCAGGCCGCATGTTGGAATAGAGACTCGAGAGGGAAGCTCATGCTTTGGTGTAGATCACAGACAGTTTACAGTGCATAAGTACTAAGATAAAGGGGAGGCCCTTGGGGAAAGGAGTCAAGAAATCTTTCACAGAAGAGATGATACCAGCTGAGCTGTGGTGGGGAAGTAGGAGCTTGCTAGTTGAAAAAGGGGTGATGGAGAATAGCAGAGTGCATGTTGTGTACAAAGGCGCAGAAGGATAAAAGTGTTGAGACATTTACAAAGGATGGGTTAGTACATTGAAACGTAGGGTATATGGCAAAAGGTGGTGATGGAGGAGTAAGCAAAGGGTAGATCAGGAAAGACTAAGTCATATGAAAGATTTGGGTTTTATTCTGAAGATAATCTAGAGATTTTTAAGGGTTTTTTGTTTTTGTAAAGAACTTATGTAAAATATGTTGTAAAAGTCTAGGTAGGTCTGCAGATCACAATAGTCCCTGTTGAGAGGCTGCATGATGGTAGTTGTACTGTGGCAAAAGAGATGGAATACATTCAGAATGTATGTGGGAGGAAGAATCAGTAGGGCTTTTTGGCTGAATCAGTAAATGGAGGAAAAAAGAAAAAGAAAGGAATGCACGATGACACCTAGGTCTCTTGAGTTGGACACCCAGGTAAATGATCCCATTGACTGAGATGGCAAATTGAAGATGGGGAAGGGCTTGGATTTGGTGGAGTCGGGGAGGCCAGGAAAAGCCAGATGAATGAGTTTAAGATACCTGGGGAATATCTAAGTGGAAATGTTGTTCTAATTGGAGCTTAGGAAAAAATTGGAGGTGGAGCTAGATAGTTGGGAATTTTCAGCACCTGCGATGGTAATTGAGGGCATGAGACGTGGGGAGATTACAGAATAAAAATGTCACTTGGGGCCAGGTGCAAGACAAGAGCTTGTGAAAGAGAGAAAGAGTGACCAAGAGCGAAGAGTAGGCAGCCAAAGAGTGAGGACTTATGGAAGCCCGCCCAGAGTAGAATTTCAGAAAGCCAAGGAGTTCTCTTGTGGTGCAGCAGGTTGAGGATCCAGCGTTGTCACTGGGGCAACTTAGGTCGCTGCTGTGGCACAGGTTTGATCCCTGGCCCAGGAACTTCCATGTGCCATGGGTGCAGCCAAAAAAAAGAAAGAAAGGAAGAAAGCCAGATTTCATACAAGAATAAACAAATCAACAAATCAACTCATGTCTTGAGGCAATGATATTCCAGCTGTGTTCTGTTGAGATTCTTTAATATTTGATTCATAAATATACTTTAACATAAAACAAAAACCCAGCAAACTCAGATGGGCAACTTATAGGATTTTAAAACATTGGAATTTAGCAAACATCAGTACCAGGTTGTTTTTGTGCAGATAGCAGAATAAAGCCATCTCTGCTAAATGGAAGAGCATCTTAATATTTCCAGGTGAGCTGTTAAAGAAGTGCTACCATTTCTTTGTGTTAATCAAGACATTCTCAATACTGTGCAGCTGAAACAAAAGACGGAAATAGGGTCTGCAGACCATCGTCTCTGTCTTCTATGACCCAGTTTCAAATGTTGTTTATGAAAATAACTTTACTTTTCGTATGGACTTATTAAATGAAATGTTACATACCATTCCTTCTGTTAATATATTGGTTTTCCATGTAGCTGTCATTTCTAAAAGGTTGCTGGGGTGGGGGTCATACTTTCCTGGTAGAATTTGGCTTATCCTCTTGCTGTGGTTCACCTCCCTCCCCTCAAAGGCAAGTTCTAGAGGTCTTAAGTGTATTACGTGTATCTTTTTAAATGTGTTATTTTGATACTGAATTCTTCACAAGGACCAGGTGATAATTTGTGTTTGCATTGCCACAGAAAGTTCGAGCGTTATTCTTTCTGTTATCTTAAATGATCCTTACTCTTTTTTTTTTCATATTGATTCATAAACGGATAACTGTATGCAAATTATAACTGGTGGAAATGATCTCAAACAGGAACAATAGCAACAAAAATCCTCTTTGTATTTGGTTTTAGGATGCTGTATGGTATATTTGATTTTTCATTTCTAGATTAAGTTAAAATTAGCTTGAATTCCTTGAGTAGACACGACTTGCACTACTTGGGCAACAAATTAGAGCATGTTAGATGTTCCAGGAAGAAAAGAGGAGCTACTGGTTTTCAAATTTGGCTCCGATAATCCATAAAATTTGCAAATCACTTGTGAATTGTCCAATAAACTAACTTTTAAACCACTTTTGTTCATATTTTTCTATGTAGTGATTAATCTTGGTCTCCTTTATCAGAGCCTTTTTTTTTTTTTTTTTTTTTTAGTATCTTGGGTGTATTAAAATCCCACGTTATATATAAACGTGTAAAACAGAATTTCACTGTCTGGCACGTGGCCATCTCACAAACAGATTTTCCTAGCACTGTCGTGACTTAAGTGGTATTGTTGTCCCCATTTGTAAAGTTTGTAGCATCTGAGATTCAGCAAGATTAAGTGCTGAGCCAAGTCAGAGGCAGAATGAGAAGTAGAACGCAGGTCCTCTGTCCACTAATCCTCTTCCCTACCCGCTCCATCGTGCCTGAACTCTGAACTGCATACGTACCTTTTGTAGAAAGGCAGGTCCAAAAATGTATCCATTCCTAGTATGTAACAGCCTCTCACTTAATGAGAGAAATGGTTCAGGAGTTCCTGTCGTGGCACCGTGGAAATGAATCCGACTAGGAACCATGAGGTTGTGGGTTCGATGCCTGGCCTTGTTCAGTGGGTTAAGGATCCGGTGTTGCCCTGAGCTCTGGTGTAGGTCGCAGATGTGGCTCAGATCTGGTGTGGCTGTGGCTGTGGCTTAGGCTGGCAGCTGTAGCTCCGATTGGACACCTTGCCTGGGAACCTCCATGTGCCGTAGGTGCGGCCCTAAAAAGCAAAAAAAAAAAAAAGAAAAATGGTTCATTATTCATTTTCACCAAGGTATTATGTCTTTGAATACCTATCTCCCTGCTCCTCTCCCTTTTTAGGAAATTTTTTTTTTTTGCATTTTAATTGAGGAAGTGGTTCATATATGCTTTCCTTTCACAGATGTCTTTAATAACACAGGTAAAGCAATATCACCCTTGCTCTTTTGGTTCCAGCACTAGAAATTACTACTGTAATCAATTTCATGGATGTCCCTCCAGCATTTTATATGTGTTCATATACAACATACATGTGCTTATAGAAATAACTAGTTGTTTGGGGATGGGCATATATAAATTTTATCAAATGGTATATCTTCATCTACAGTTTGCTGGTTTTCACTTCATCTCTTTGGATGATCTCAGTTGGGATCCAGAGACCTAACCTCATGCTGTCCAACTTCTTCAGAGTATTCCACTTTGTGTTTATTTTTATTTTTTTATTCTTTTGCCATTTCTTGGGCCGCTCCCGGGACATATGGAGGTTCCCAGGCCAAGGGTCGAATCAGAGCTGTAGCCACCAGCCTACAGTACAGCCACAACAATGCAGGATCCAAGCTGCGTCTGCCACCTACACTACAGCTCACGGCAACGCCGGATCCTTAACCCACTGAGCAAGGCCAGGGGTTGAACCCGCAACCTCATGGTTCCTAGTCAGATTCGTTAACCACTGAGCCCTGATGGGAACTCCTCCACTTTGTGTTTAGATTGTGGTTTATTTAAGTAGTTCCATATTTTTCCTTTTTTTTTTCTGCCCCCTTTTTTCTGACCTTGATGCTGCTTTGGTAAGTATTAGGGGTAGTCAAGATTGATTAATACCCAGCTACCAAATTCCCACAGTGCCTCTCATACCCCCAGTCAGAGTGAATTCCGGATGAAAACTTTCCTGAAAACTGAAACAATTTTTTTTTTAAACTGGTCTTGATGAAAATCTTTCTAAATGACATTATGTGCAACACCTAGCATCGTGCCTTGGATGTTAGTCACTGCTGAGTAATTGTGCTAAATGACTGAACATGCCTATGGCCTTAGAGAGGATGCTCAGAGTCAGTGTTTACCTTTGCCTAGTGATTTAGTCCACTATTCGTACAGGGCTACCACCTACACACACAGGGGTGTGTAAGACAGTTGAAAACCCAAAGTTCTGGAGTTCCCCAGTGGCTCAGTGGGCTAGGGATCATGCATTGTCACTGCTGTGGCTCAGGTAACTGCTATGGTGAGGGTTTGATCCCTGGCCTGGGAACTTGCACATGTTATGGGTGCAGCCCAATAAATAAAATCCAAAGTCCTGTGCTTTATAGCCTTCAAAGCAGGGAAGGAGGACATAAGGTTAAAAAGGAAAGGAAAAACAGGGAGACACTTAAACTGTGGTGTATCCTCCCTCCTATGCCAGGAGCCTTTTGTCACCTTATTGGTGGCTTTGCTTCAAGGACCTTCCCTACCAGTTGGCTATTGATTCAGTCAACTATTTTATGGTTTTTTGGTTGTTTTTGTTTTTGTCCACACTCACAGCACATGGAAGTTCCCGGGCCAGGGATCAAACCCCTGCCACAGCAGCAACCCAAGCCACTGCAGTGACAGGGCCAGATCCTTCATCTGCTGCACCAGAAGGGAACTCCCCAGTGAAACATTTTGTGAGCACAAGCAAGGACTGTGGGAATACAAAGATGGTAAGACACAGCCCCTACCCTTGAAGAAGCTTATGTTCTAGGGAAGGAAGCATGCAATTAACAAGCCAGTAAGTGCAAGAAGACATTCACCTTATCATGAAAGCAGTCATCCCTTCTGGGGAATATCCAGAGCTGGGAGACAGTCAGTGTCATTGAGGAGGTGGCATTTGAGCGCAGATGTAAAAGATGAGGAGTCACCCACTTTGAAGCTCAGGTGGATGGGCGAAGAGCTGAGGGGAGAGGGCACGAGAACAGAGCCACATGCTAGAATTCGGTCCAACGCCCAGAGGCTTAGCTTGGAGCCCCAGAGCAGAGCAGGTGGACAGAGTCCAGACGGAACCTTGTCTCATTCTTGCCAAGTCTGACTTTTCCTAAAGGGAGCAGAAAACCACTGAAACCTTGGAGGAGGGAAGTAATGTGAATGGATTTACATTTTAAAGAAAGCAAGTCACTCTGACCACAGTATCAAGAATGAATTCAAGGAGTTCCCGTCATGGCGCAGCGTAAACAAATTCGACTAGGAATCATAAGGTTGCGGGTTCGATTCCTGGCCTCGGTCAGTGGGCTAAGGATCTGGTGTTGCTGTGAGTATAGACTGGCAGCTGTAGCTCCCATTAGACCCCTAGCCTGGGAATCTCCATATGCTGCAGGTGCAGCCCTAAAAAGACAAAAGAGGTTAACAGTGGTTAACAGATCCAACTAGGAACCATGAGGTTGCAAGTTCGATCCCTAGCATTGCCCAGTGGGTTAAGGATCCGGCGTTGCCGTGAGCTGTGGTGTGGGTGGCAGATGTGGCTTGGTGCCCGAGTTGCTGTGGCTGTGGTGTAGGCCGGTGGCTGTGGCTCTGATTTGACCCCTAGCCTGGGAACCTCCATGTGCCTCAGGAGCGACCCTAGAAAAGGCAAAAAGACAAAAGACAAAACAAAAAGCAAAAAAAAAAAAATGAATTCAAGAGTGTGAGGTGATAGAAGTGTTAACTAACCCTATTGTGGCAATCCAATATATGTATATATCAAATCAACACGTTGTGTGCCTTAAACTTACGCGTCGTTACATGTCACTTACCTCTGGGAAGCTGGGGAAAAGAATGGGTTAAAGAAAGGTTCTGTAAGACCAGATTCAGGGTACAGGATGATTTTTTTTTTCCAAGTTGTACATTTTTTTCAAATGTATCCATGTAAGAAAAAAGGAAAAAGAAAAGAGAGGAGAAAAAAAGAACACAACTGGAAATGATGCCAAAACAGCGGAACTAAATATGAGATGTTCAAGAGATAGGTGTTAGGATGATTTTTTGAACATTTTAATTTCTGCTTCTTTGGTGGCATTTATTGCTCCTTTCTGTCTCCTGCACCCTCAGTTCAGGCAACAGCAAAAACGTCCTCTTCCCTGGTCCTCAGGATGGAGTTGTTATGTAAGAAGGAATCTACCCTCTACTTTTGAATTTCTCCCCCCTTTTTTTAAATGATCCCCCCCACACACCACATTGTGTGACAGGGAGGAGGAATTGAAGGGAAACAAGATAATGAGAGAGCGGCAAGTATTCCTGAGAAGGGGCCCTGAGCAGTGTCCCTCCCTCTGCACACCAGCCTTAAATCAGAGTTCGGAGAGTTCCCTTCTTGGCTCAGCAGTTAACGACTCTTATGAGCACCCATGAGAACATGGGTTCGATCCCTGGCCTCACTCAGTGGGTTAAAGATCCAGCCTTGCCATGAGCTGTGGTGTAGGTCGCAAATGTGGCTTAGATCCTGTGTTGCTGTGGCTGTGGTGTAGACTGGCAGCTACAGCTCCAATTTGATCCCTAGACTGGGAACTTCCATATGCCACAGATGTGGCCCTAAAAAGTTAAAAGAAAAAAATCAGATTGTGGGGAACAAATAAGTGAGGGAAGAGGATCAGAGAGCAGAAGACACCCATGCCTCAGTTTCCAAGTTTTCCTGAAAGTCCTTGTGGCCCCAAAGTGGCATAGGAAGCACCTGAGAAGATTCCCTGCCTCACCCTCTTGAGCAGGTGCAGAAGCCACTGGCGAAGAAGCTGGTGAATCGGGACAGAGGGTCACCAGCCTAGATCTGGTACCATAGACCAGGTGGACATCTTGGTGGACGCCTCTGCAGAAATGTGCCAGTGACCAGGCCAGAGGGAACCCCGCTGAGTAAAGGGATGCAGCATCGACAGAAGTGGATCAGGACCCAGGACCCGCACTCCCCCAGCTTCCAAAGTGCTTGATACGAGGTGGAACGTAATTGTAACTGCAGGGAGGAGGTGGAACAAGGGAACTCTGCTTGGCTGAGTTTATCGTGACAAAAGCAGTGTTCCTGCTGCTCTGCAGAATGTATTTTAGAACAAAATTATATTCCTTGCATGCTCTGGTTGTAGTCTGGGAACATGTGGCACAGCAGCAGATGCGGCAGGACCCATTGACGCTCTGGAGGACTTGGAGGTTTCCAGATTTTGTTTGAAGAAATGTAAGTTCTCTTTAGATGTGGTGAGTTTGAGGTACTTCTTTAGACATCTTCTTGAGAGAGAAATGGAGGTTAGAGAAATGAATTTTGGAAGTTACCAGAAAACAAGCTGTTGGTGAAGCCATGCACAGAGGGTGATGAGGACAGGACCAGAGCTCTGGAAAGCCATGACATGTAAAAGGCTGTGCAAGGAAAATCGAATTAGAAATGAGCCTATGGGAGTTCCCTGGTGGCTCAGGGAGTTAAGGATCTGGTGGTGTCACTGCTGTGGCTCAGGTTCGATCCCAGGCCTGGGAAATTTTCTATGCTGTGGACATAGCCAAAAAAAGAAAGAAAGAAAAAGAAAACAGCCTGTGAAGAAGGGTCTAGAATAAACTGGGGGAAAACCTGCAGGTGACACCAGATAATCAAATTGATAACTGTCATTTAATTTTACACTAAATCAATAGGATCCAGCCGCAGGATGGTTCATGGTTACAAACTAAAATTCTCTGTGACATCTCTTCTTATTATCCAGGAAATTACCTTCCTCACATCCAAACTTGAGGCCACATTCTGTTTGCCTAAGGATGCTGGGATTCTGACCACCAGGGCCTAATTTGTGTTAAAACGGTGAAGCCTCGCTTATATCCATAGTGTTTCTGCAAGGTAAATCGTAATTCATGTACACAGGGAACAGTTCTGCATGTTATGTCAAGGAGCTGTCAGGATTTTTTTTTTTTTTCACTGTCTTACCCAGTTTCCCTTTTAAGAGAAGAACTCCATCACAAATTATTTTTAGAGGTTAGACTAAACGAATTTGTGCTTTTGGCCTATGCTTCTTATTTCTAGGCATTGACAGCTACATAAATCCACCATTCCCTTAGAAGAAGCTCGAGACCAGATTTTGGGTTTAATTACTGTAGGGTTCCTTAGGTATGAGTTCTTAGAATTCTAGTTTTTTGCTTCCTTTTGGCTCTTATTTATTTGTTCCTGTTCCTAGTTTCGTGATGAGTAGTTTGGTTTTGTTATACTGATCAGATAGTACTTATATTTTTATAATAATTCAAATCTTTTTTTGAATTTGGCAAGAATTAGAATAGCTACTAGGAGTTCACACTGTGGTGCAGTGGGTTAATGAGCCCGCCTGTCTCTGTGGAGGTGCCAGTTCCATTCCTGGCCCAGCACAGTGGATTAAGGCTCTAGCATTGCTGCAGCTGCAGTGTACATTATAGCTACAGCTCAGATTGAGTCCCTGGTCTGGGAATTTCCATATGGCATGGGTGCAGCCGAAAAAGAAAAAAAAAAAAAAAAAGAATAGCTACTAAAAAAAATAAAATAATGGATGTCATCCTTTTTTTTTTTTTTTTTTTTTGCCATTTCTTGGGCCACTCCTGTGGCATGTGGAGGTTCCCAGGCTAGGGGTCCAATCGGAGCTGTAGCTGCCGGCCTACACCACAAGCCACAGCAACACAGGATCCGAGCTGCGTCTGCAACCTACACCACAGCTCGCGGCAATTCCAGATCCTTACCCCACTGAGCAAGGCCAGGGATGGAACCCGCAACCTCATGGTTCCCTCATGGTTCCTAGTCAGATTCGTTAACCACTGCGCCATGACGGGAACTCCATGTGCCATCCTGTTTTTGCAGGTTTTTTTTAAACCCGTATCTCTAAGGCTGACCATTGGTCCCTATGGTTAGTAACTGCTGTCTTACTTAGTTGCAAAATTCATTCTGATAAATAATGTAGAGAATTACGTTTTCCTCCATAGTCAACCCATGTATCAGCAGTAGCACAACTTAAGCATGCGATTTCTTGATTTCTTGATGATACAGAGCATTTAAAGAAGCAAGGTAATCCTAATGAAGTGTCATTAGCTCTACTGATCCATCATGGCCATGTTGGTTAGAAGAAGGGCCGCTAATCTTATTAACGTAAGTTTTTTTCTTCTCCATATCCCATGCAGAGCTGATAGTAAGTTTCTTATTGACTTTTGAGCTCTCATGAGCAAGAACGCCACCAAAAAATAACAGCATACCTTCCCCTGTACTCTGCTGGGTTCATAACTTTGGGTGTGCTTTCATTTGTGACATCTTTTGGACTCATCTTTTTTAGGTGCCGGGATCTGCTCTCACCATCTCGGGTGAGGGAGATACAGGGCTTTCCTCCAACAGGATGACTCAACTATTGAAAGATAGTTTCAAAGAATCAAGACCAAAATTCCCCTCCAACCCAAGTCCTGCCAAAGATCGGCTCCTGGGCAGGACACAGCCTCCTTCGGAGGGTGCAGAACCTGCCATGCAATTCTCAACTGCTACCCAGTGAATCATTAAGCCACAAATACCAGGTTAAACGCAGTCACCCGTCACCATTGAATTCTTTCAACTGCTATGGCCCTGAGCCACCTGAACTCAAAGTTGGATGAAAAATCCCTTTGAATAAGGCTCATCCCAGTTCTTAATGTAGCATGGGGCCTGCTAAATACCAGCTTGGGTCCCAACAAAGAGAAAAAAGATCCAGACTCACCTTTGGGCTGATGATTTGATCATCAACCCAAGATGTCTCAAACCTATAATTCTAGTTGATTGCATTCAGTTTGAAAGAACAATAAGTTCAGGGGAAGAGTAAGTACTTTTATATTTATTTACTTATTTATTTATCCCTTTAGGGCCACACCCAGGGCATATAGAAATTCCCAGCTGGGGTAGAATCCGACCTGTAGCCGCCAGCCTACACTAAAGCCACAGCAACGCAGGATCCTTAACCAAATGAGTGAGGCCAGGGCTTGAACCCGCATCCTCATGGATACTAGTTGGGTATCCTATTTTTCTCTAAGAGGCATAAGTTTCTTTTCCAACCTCAGCAATGAGAGAAAAAGAGGCAGAAAGATAATTCAGAAAATGTAGCTGACTGCTCACATAAGGGGCTGTAACAAGACTGGAGCCTGGTGGGCATTGGTCAAGTCTCTAGGGCAGATGCCTGAATTGCTGACCGGGACTCACTCAGTCCTTTCCGTTGCCTGCTCTATTATCTGATCCCAAGACTGCGTTTTTCACTTTGATGTGAAAAACAGAGCTAAGAGTCCACACAGTCCTCACTCCTCCCATCTAATGCCTGACTCCTGAGATGCCTACTTCGCACATAATGGGGGAAATACAGGCAAGAAATTAGCAGGCAGCGCCTGAAATACAGCTTTCCGCTTGTGCCAGGATAGATTAATTCCCATGGACTCAGAGGACCCTCCCGGACAGGTTCTTGGAAAACCAGACCCTGGGTTTCTGGAAGCTGAAAACGGTGGCAGGGATGCTGAAAGCTCTTGGTACTCCTGAGCCTTCTGGAAGGTGTCATAGGGTTGGTTGGAGTGGGGATCAAAGAAGGAGGGGGCACTGGTACCCAAGATGATGACACACCCCCCTAGAGACCTTCTTAGCCTGTCCCCAGACATGTCCTCCAGCAGAGAGCTGCCACTCAGCCTTGCTGGGACGCCCAGATTTCAAAATGAAGATTGTGGTTCCACCTCGTCTAAACACTGAGACAGTCTGGGTTGCTGACGGGGAGCTGGAGGTGGACCTTTTGGACCTTCAGAGCCAGAATATGTAGGGTTCCTCAAAACATGCAACATGGAGCAGCATGAACACCTCAGAAATGCTTTGAGAGTCACCTTAGTCTTTACGCTGTGAAACCAACTGTGTGATGACGGGGGCTTTTGTTTTCTTGGCAGAGCCAAGGCTCCCTTTGAGAAAACTGACAAATTCCTAAGATAACACTTTTTTTTTCCTCTTTCTTTCGTTCTCTCTCTCTTCCTTCTTCTTTTTCTTTTTTGTCTTTTGTTCTTTTTGCAGGCCACACCAGCATCACATGAAGGTTCCCAGGCTCGGGGTCCAATTGGAGCTTTATCTGCTGGCCTGCAATGCAAGCACAGCAACGCCAGATCCGAGTGGCGTCTGCGACCTACATCACAGCTCACAGCAATGCTGGATCCTTAACCCACTGAGCGAGGCCAGGGATCGAACCCGCAACCTCATCGTTCCTAGTCGGATTTTTTTCCACTGCGCCGTGTTGGGAACTCCAGATAACACTTTTCGATAAGCTATTATTTCTGCCTCTTTATTATTTGGGTCAAAGAATTTTTGAATTTCATTCCAATTCTTTTCACTTTGTGTGTCCAGAAAAAATCATACCAAAAAGACTCAACCAATATATTCTTTCCATATCACAAATTCTCTAAGTTTTTTTTTTTTGTGAGAAGAATGAAAGTACTTTTATTTATTGTTGGGTTATGGTCAAGTACTTACAAATGACATTTTTTTTATTAAATATGCAATTTCTGGTCTCCCTGATGGCGGTACTTAAAATGTCATGCTTCCAGTGGCATTGCATCTAAAATAAGAAATTTTGGAGAGGTCCTGTTGTGGCTCAGCAGTAATGAACTAGACTAGTATCCATGAGCACGAGGATTCAATCCTTGGCCTTGCTCAGTGGGTTAAGGATCCAGCGTTGCCGTGAGCTGCGGCATATGTAGGTTGCAGATGAGGCTCAGAACTGGTGTTGCTGTGGCTGTGGTGTAGGCCGGCAGCTGCAGTTCTGATTCAACCCCTAACCTGGGAACTCCCCTATGCCGCAGGTGTGGCCCTAAAAAAAAGAAAAGAAAAAAACAGGAATTTTGTTAGCCCTATGTTTTGGATGAAGAAAGAGATGTGGTCAGTTAATGGTTTTGTTCCATGTTTCTTGCAAACAACAATGAAAAGGGAAAAAAAAATATTTCCACACTATTTTCTTAAATGAATTCAAGCAACATTCATTATTCTTGGTTGTGCAAAAGGTGTGAAATTGTGCCCACGGAGGTGTTGCTTTGCTCCACCTCAGGCGGCCCAGCCCTTTGAGTTGGCAGTGCTGGCCTGGGGGCAGTGGCCATCCCTGCACGTGTGTTAAGTTCCAGGGGCTTCTGGGGCTTGGACAGTAGCTCATGCTAAACATTATTGCTTTCCCACCAGGTTCTAGGTACAGAAGATGAGTGTTCCAATACAAAGGATGAGTGGATCATTTGCAGCTGTGACACTAGAAGCCAGGTCTTAAGACTGTGCAGTTCTTCCTCACATTTCCTGCCATGAACAATTCCTCGCACTTGGATTTGCCTCTCTGTGTTCTTCACACATGCAGGACCTGCCCACCTCTTTAACATGCCCTGCAACTCTGCTTTTGACAGATCTCTTATCTCCCCAGGCCCAAGTTTCCTGTTCAGCAAATGAGGGAAATAGTCTTTAATGTCCTCCAACCTCTTCCTCCCTTTCTAGAACATTCCATACTTTACAAGAAGGACTGGGTTAAGAATCACTGCCTTTAAAGAAGCTCTAAGCTTTCGGGGGTTTTTTGTTTGGTTTTTTTTTCCCATTTCTTGGGCCACACCTGCAGCATATGGAGGTTCCCAGGCTAGGGGTCGAATTGGAGCTGTAGCCACTTGCCTACGCCAGAGCCACAGCAATGAGGGATCCGAGCCGGGTCTGCAGCCTACACAACAGCTCATGGCAACGCCGGAACCCTAACCACTGAGCAAGGCCAGGAATGGAACCCGCAACCTCATGGTTCCTAGTCGGATTTGTTAACCACTGAGCTACGACGGGAACTCCAAGGAGCTCTGAGATTTCTATCATCTGATGGCGAAGGTAGGACAGCCAGTCATTTACTGTCTCAACTTTTTGAGACCTTTCTTTAAACATTCACCTACCACATGATCCAGCCATTCTTCTCTAGCTACTTACTCAAGAGAAATAAAACAGGTCCGTACAAAGACTTGTACATGAAGCTTTATTCACCCTCACCCTGAACTGGAACTAACCCAACACTCATTAACAGATGAATGAATAAACAAAAGGTCATATATCCATACAGCGGATTACCATTGAGCAATTAATAGGAACAAACTGATACATGAAATAACATAAATGAATCTCGCTATGCTGAATGGAAAGAGCCAGACACCAGACCACATACTGTATGTTCTGATTACATAAAATTCTGGAGAATGCACACTCATCCATGACAGTGACACAAGGCAGGGCACTGCAGAAGGGTACAAGGGATCTCTTGGTGGAGGGGAATGTTCTGTATCCTGATTGTGATGGTAATTTCACAGGTCAACGCAACTGTCGACACTCGTCTAATGGTGCACGTTAAATGAATACAACTTACATAAATTTTTTTTTTTTTTTTTTTTGCTCTTTAGGGCTGCTCCTGCGGCACATGGAGGTTCCCAGGCTAGGGGTCCAATTGGAGCTATAGCTGCTGGCCTCTACCTCAGCCACGGCAATGCAGGATCCAAGCCGCATCTGCAACCTACACCACAGCTCATGGCAGCACTGAATCCTTAACCCACTGAGTGAAGCCAGGGATCGAAACCACAACCTCATGGTTCTTAGTCGGATTTGTTTCCGACGTGCCACGATGGGAACTCCCAACTTACGTAAGTTGATTCTCAAAGTTACTCGGCAAACTGTTTTTGGGAAGCTTTTGACTCTCACATCTCAGGCTTGAGGAAAAGACATAATGGGCAGCAGGTAAGTTTTGTGGGGCCATGATATCCAAAAAGGGCTGATAAAACGAAAGTGTTCTTCAACATGCTGGAAAGCCCCTTAGTTTCTGGGCAACAGATGTGGATTTGTAGGAAAAGAGTTTATCTTCTAGTTTCAGGTAAATGCCAGAACCGTGTTCCGCCGTGGGGACTAAGCAAGGTGCCGGGGTCCTGAGAGCCAGGCGGCTCCAAACAGATACATATGTGGTGGCGGCAGCTTCCTGACTTCTCAGCAGGTCAGACTCCCTGCTACTGATTTCTTCCTTCACTCTGTCTGAAGTGGAAGGTGTCTGCTCAGCAGTAGATTCCACTCTACTTTTTTTTTTTTTCTTTTTTTTGGCCTTTTAGGGCCGCGCCCAAAGTATATGGAGGTTCCCAGGCTAGGGGTCCAATCAGAGCTATTGCTACCGGCCTACACCATGGCCACAGCCACAGCAATGCCAGATCCGAGCCACGTCTGCGACCTACACCACAGCTCACGGCAACGCTGGATCCTTAACCCACTCCGAGGCCAGGGATCGAACCCACAACCTCATGGTTCCCAGTTGGATTCGTTTCCGCTGCGCCATGACAGGAAGTCCTATGCTACTTTTTGAAAATCTGTTCAGAAACGAGAAAGCTGTAGGGCACATTCTTCCTCTGTAGGCCACATGGAGCCACCGATTTTAGCGGCCCCATTTATCACAGGACGCAAGATTTGGAAGGACCTCAGAGGTTTTCCTGTCCAGCTTCCCAAAGGAGGAAGCTGAGGCGCAGAGGAGGTAAGTGACCCACCCTAGATGATGCAGCCCAAGCGGGACTAAAAATCGCTGCTCCCTGGGAGCCTCTCTGCTGTGTTACCCTCGCTCATCCCTTGTTGAAAAAGTGCAGCCCAGTATCTCTACTCAGACCCTAAATTCAAGCTTCATTTGCCTGCTGCCTTCCCCCCCCACCCCCAGTGAAAGCTATAAAATGGTTGGATTCTAGCTGAGAGAAAAGCAGCAAATTTTCAGTCCTGGCTTGAAGAGACGTAAGCGTCAAACCTCAGCATGGGAATGAATGCAAGGCATTTATGATTATTGCAGAACTTGGCAGCAATTACAAAAGCCTGTTCCATGGTGGAAATGACCATGTCCTATTCTTATTTGCATTTGCAAAAATAGAATAAAATGACTTCTTGGGTAGAAGCATTCATTCTGTGTGACTAGGAAATGCTTCTTGGTCATTACCGCTCCTTCGACTCTTCATATATTTTTCCCATGATGGTTCCTGAAGTCGCAGTTATTTTATACAGAGAGAACATTCATCACAGTGGATTCTTGATTGAAGTTGAATCAGATTCTTGCAGTAAAGCAGCCCCTGCCAGGGAGTAAATCAGGCTTTTCTGGAAGCCTCATGAACACAGTCTAACATGGCTTTCATTTCCAAACGGATGGCAGGCTCAGGAATCAGCAGTGTCCCCAGCCTCCTCCACTTGCACCTGGCCCCTGGGTGCCTGGGCAGGAGTGGTGTTTCACAGGACCGAGATGTCCCCTCGGGGGTCGTGATGCTCCTTCCCAGGATTTTCTGGATTGTGCCTGCCATGCTGGTGCTGGGTCCGGTGGACGAAGATGACAGTTGTGTAACTTCGCAGTGGCCTTGGCTCTTTGGGTTGACGTCTGTGCTCATAATGTGTTTTGTTCTTCACAGATGCCCCAGAAGATCACTTGTAGAGTCTGGGAGAATGACTAAGACAGTAACTTGAGGGAGACTGCAGATTGTCACCTGCGTTACAGTAGCAACATCAGCGGTCCCTACTTTTGGGAGGGGGGCTCCCTGCCCACCAAGTGACAGCACTCCCAGGAGGTGTGGGCAGTGGTGGGGCCCAGCCTGCCCCAACAATGTTGTTTTCTGGGCCACTTTGTCCTGTCCCGAGGGCCAGGCTGTGCTGCGGCTGCAGCATCTGGGCGTCCATGAGGGCATATGGTCTGTGTGCAGGGTGTTCTGCCGAGTGGTTAAATTACTTGTTGAGTAAGTGGGTAAGAAAAGTCCTGACCCTACATGTGGGCTAATCAGATCAGTAGAGTAGTGGCCTAAGAAATCACTGAAAACAGGGAACTGAAACTTTCCCTAGAAACTCCCCTCGTGACCAGAATAGATTATATCATGGAGAACTGATATAGGTCCTTGAAACAAACAAACATATGCTCCCCGCCTCCTCTAATCCTTTGAATTAATTTAAATAATTAATTGTCTTTTCTAGGGCCACACCCGCGGCATATGGAGGTTTTCAGGCTGGGGGTTGAATCAGAGAGCTACAGCTGCCAGCCTGCACCACAGCCACAGCATTGCAAGATCTGAGCCATGTCTGCGACCTACACCACAGCTCACGGCAACGCCGGATCCTTAACCCACTGAGCAAGGCCAGGGATCGAACCCTCAACCTCATGGTTCCTAGTCGGATTTGTTACCACTGAGCCACAACGGGAACTTATAATCCTTTGAAGTTAAATCATTCCGAATGTCATTGAGGCCAGAGGTGTTGGGGGCACCTGAACTGGATAATTAATTTTCTCCCCCATTGTCTACTGATTTATTAATTGTAAGTGTAGTCTTTTTTTTTTCCTGAAAGTGCTCTCTCCGGAGTCACCAGTAACCTCCACCTCATCCCCTCTGGGAGCGTTTCTGAGTCCTTGTCTCGCTGCTTGCTCCTTGGGGGACCTTCTGGCAGTCCTTCTACTTCACAGGAAAGAAAAACCAACTCAAACTGTGGCAAACAGTATGTTTCTTGTATGGTTTCTTTAATGATTTTCTCTTCTCCACTTCTTTTTTCTTGCTGGCATTCATCAGATATTAGATTAGCTGAATGAATCCTCTGTTCTATTTCCTTAGCTCTTTATTCATCTCTAAGAATTCCTTGCCTCTCTTTTAAGCCTTGTGTTGCATTTATAATGTCAGCTATCGTCGTTTTTCTCAGTGTCATCCTTTGTTCTTAGATTATTCATTTTTATTGCAACACATTTTTGTTTCCTGGATGCAGTATTTTGCCTTAGTCTCTCCCCCCCCCCACCCCTTTTTAAACTTTTTAGGGCTGTACCAGCCTACGCCACAGCCACAACAATGCAGGATCCGAGCTGCATCTGCGACCTACACCACAGCTCACAGCAACACTACATCCTTAATCCACTGAGCGAGGCCAGGATGGAACCCGCATCCTCGTGGATACTAGCTAGTTAGGTTTGTTACAGCTGAGCCACACCGGGAACTCTGCCTTATATTTCTGACAAAATTATTTTAAATTATTTTCTCCTCCTTCCTGAATTGTTTTCTGAGTTACCTTGTTTTGATTTCTGTCCATTGTGTGGAGACTTCCTGAAGAGGTGATCATTCTGTTCATATTCTACACGGAGAGCTTGGGAGCTCAAGGGGCCGGGGAGGGTGGAGCTGTTGACTGACAGCTTTGGGGGAGGTTGATCGGGTGCGAGGTGAGCTTTGCCAGTTGATAAACCTCCATCCCGCCTCAAATATCACCATATAATAAGTCTTTTCTCTGGGGCGATTTAGTTTCTCCAGAAAGGGATCTTCCAGAATCCTCTGGGCAGGGTGAGCTTGGCGGAGGCGGGGAAGGAAGGGTTATGGATGCCAGGCTGAGGGCGTCTCAGAGTGGGGTGGGAGAGGGCGGCCAGGGGCCTCATGGTTCCAAAGGTGGACTGAACGGCGATCCCGCAAAGTGCCCTGCATTAGCTCTGCCCTCCCCCAGAACCCCTCTGAGACCAGATCTTCTCTGGCCACTTTACCCAGCCAATGACGCTGGGGACTCTTGCTGCAGGAAAGGCAGGCCTGGGAACAAGGGGCCCTTGCTCCCCTCTGAGACTTGGCAGCCCTCCCCTTTGCCCCGCGTACACCGCAACCCGCAGGACCCGGCGCTCCTCAACGCCTCCCTGCCGTCTCAGGTCAGCATCCTCCACGCGCTTAAGCCCTTTACCTCCCACGCATCTTTCACTGACGTTTCTTGTCTATAATTTTCTTCCCTTTTGTTATTCCTTTACTGTCACGTTAAGGCTTTAGGAGGGAGTATCCATAAATGCATGTTTCAAGCCATCATATTTCACTGGATGTTGGCATTCTTTATAATTTGGGATTTTATTTTGGTTCTTTAGGACTAAACTCCCACAGAAAGTCAGAAAATAGAAACTCTTTTTCAGCTGCACCCAGTTCTTTCTACAAAGAGTGAACACGAAGGTAAGGTTTTTTTGGTTGTGAATTTAAAATGTGGCCTAATATTCATTTTCTGTCCCGTGTGAGTGAAATTGTGTTCTACTGGAGGAGGAAATGTATATGGTTATTGCTGCCTTTTCAGATGATCTGGAGCATCTTATTCTACTCAGATATCCTTGCTTCTAGATTATTCCAACTTCTGAAGTTCTTTGTGGAGGATTTTGGTATCCTACCTGTTGCAACAATCTTTACATTTCATGAGAAAATTTCTAAAGATTTATCCCATCTACTTCCCCAGAGGAAACCTAAAATACTAAAACACCTAGAGACAGAGTTTAAAAAGTACACACAGCCAATTAAAAGAAACTGTGTAGACCAGAAGTCTGAGATGAGTTGGTTTTTCCACTGCAGCACTAAATTTGGCTCCGATTTTCTGCCAACTAATGGAAAAAAGTGAAATGCTAGATTATATGGTTCTCATTGTTTTGTAGCACAAGCATGTAAATTATTTTACAAAGAAAAAAGGTTTTAGCCACTCAATTCTAAAAGCAATTTCTAGAATTCTAATAAAAGAACTTTACATTAGATTTTTTATAGAAAATCTTTTTATCAGAAATGTAATACTTATTCAGAAAAACAAATGTACAGCTTATCGAATTATTATGAAGTGAGCCCCCATCTCACCACCGCCCTGTCAAAAACTAAGAAGCTCTCTTATGCGTCTTCCTAGTCACGAAGCTCTCCTCTCCCCAAGACGTGACCATTATCATGACTTTTTGAGCCAATCATCTTTTTCTTTTAGTTTTACCACCTAAATAATATCCTGTAATTCAGTTTTGCCTGTTTTAAGAGCTTTTGAGTGCAATCAATTAGGTATTTTTGCTTTTTGCTCAACTTTGTGAGATTTGTCCAAACTGTTTTGTGTAGCTGTATTCACTTGTATTGTACTCCACATTCTAGGAATATACCACAATTCGTCCATGCATCAGTTGATGGACCCTTGGCTTAGTTATTTGGTTGTTCACTGTTGTAAGAATGCTGCTCATAAGCATTTTTGCCTGTGTCTTCTGATTCAAGGACACACATTTCGATTGGGTCACAGGGTGACCATCTTTTCCTCATGTCTCTCCACACCATCGTCCCTCTGTTGGTGTCTATATCCAAACTGCCCCACTTCATAAACATGCTAGTGGCATTGGAATAGGGCCCACCCTAATGACCTTATTTTAACCTGTTCTATAAAGTCCCTATCTCTAAAAAACGGGAAGTTCTATTGTGGTGCAGCAGAAACAAATCCGACTAGCATCCACGAGGATGCAGGTTCGATCCCTGGCCTTGCTGTGCGCTGTGGTGCAGCAACTGGAACACCTGAACATTTATTTACTCAAAGAAGATCCTAGAGGCTTGGGCCTTTAAGCATGAAAGAGTTCAGTTTGGCCTAAAACCTTTACGGGTTATTTTTGCCAAGTGGACTACCTCCGCCACAGACGCACAGTGTGTTTTGTATAATGTAAGATTATATCACAAAATGCCATGCTGGCTACTTTCTTTCCCTCATGTTTCTATTTTCCCAAGACAATATTATTCATTTATTGTTCTAGCTTAATATGTATATTTATACACCATGGCATATCTGCAAGATAAAATAATTCAGAATAGAGCTTCTTTAAATCTTTGAGTTTTAGGAGTAACTATATATGATTGACCCCTGCTAGACTGGGTTTTCTTTCCCTTGGAAAACGGTTACACACAACTCTAAGGGTCCTGTGTAGTCTGCCACCCTATCATCTTTGAGTAAACAAAACTTCTGCTGGTGGAGGGAGTTCAGTGCCCTTGAGGATAAGTAACTTTTTAATTGTTCTTGGTAGGAAACTATTCTGACAGAATTGACCAGTAGGTTTAATTGCTTAGGGCTTTTCCTTAAAAACCATTATCATACTCACAGACTTGCAATGACTTGATAAAAGGGCTTTTAAAGTATTATTTCAATATGAAAGGGCTCTAGATGACCAAGAAGATAGACTAGACATTTACTCAGGGTTGAAATGACTGGAACTGGCTGCAGTCACAGGGACTTTTCTAGCTCTGGACACACATGAGTATAGATTCAGTTACTGAGGCTGAGTACGAGAGCAGCCCAGCGTCTGTCACTTTGAAACATGACTGGAAGTAAGTAGGGCATAGGGTAAGGGAATCTGCTAGGCTCTAGTAAAGCTAGTCTTTTTTGGCTGTCCCTGTGGCATGCATATGCCTAAGTTCCCAGGGCCAGGGATGGAACCTGCTGAGCCACCAGGGAACGCTAAGCTAGTCCTATATTTAAATATAAAGATAATCATCTCCCCCTATTTAGAGGATCACAAATTGACTACTAACATGAAAAGCACTTAAGAAAAAACCTCCCAATTTTGGAAGTCAACATGTTAAAATCATTTTTTTACAAAGAGTAGTCAGGAAGAGGCAGAAGGACAGGAAAGTCTTCTCAATCCTGTTTGTCATTTTAAGATGCACAACTTGCTATGCTCCTTCTCACTAGAAATGAAGTGACATTATATACCACCAATGCTATTTTCAATAAACAAAATGAGCTTAACTCAATAAATATCTTTTATTAAAGAAAAAAAGGAATATTGTTAAGCACCAAAACTGTATGTTGTTACATTGCATGTACAAGAAGAGAAAGGTGATTGCAATACTTGGTGTACAAGTACTTAACTCTGAAGTCATGGGTGTAAAAAACATGAAATACAAAGCAATACAATAATTACAATGCAGAAAAGTTGCACTAAAGAGCAAAAGGCAACCGTCAAAACAATTATTGAAGAATTCATAGTATTGCTCTAAATGCCTGCTTAGTTTTTTTCTTTGTACTTTTAATACTTTAGGATAACCGAGCATATTTAAATATTGTAAATCTGCAAGAGCTGCCATTTACAATACACTTCGCATACTGTCCTTTTAGTGTGATGGTGTTTAAGCCATCCTGAAAAGCCAAGCACAATGTGCTAGTGTTTTGCTTCTACCATTATAATATTGCACAAAGCTAGTAAATGGTGAATTGGTTTGCCATTAAAATTTTCATTTTACCAGAAAGGCTAAAAAACATGTCAGTTTCATTGGCCCTAATGAGCTTTATATTCATGCAAAAGGATCTGGAACCTTTGATTTTCCATCAACTATATATTATGGTTTCACACTTGGTAAGACATACAGTACAGTAAGAAATTCAATGAAACAGTAGGGATTCTGCCCAAGTCGAAGAAGTCAAAAAGTCACTGCATGGGTTGTACTATCTCCCTACCCCTCTTGGTTCATAAATGAAAGGAAAATGTCATCTTGTGATTGTGGAGAATTTTTGAAACCAATATAATTAGTACTGGGGAAAGCCTGAATAACTTGTTGCACTCTTTGCTAATAAACCATAGAACATGCAAGTTTTTTTAAAAAACGAACTTTCTTGTTAAAATTGAACTCTATAACCAACACCCATACCTTTTGTATACATCTAAACATCACTTTCCACAGACTTTCCTTAACTCACCAATTGGAGCCTCTCTTAGTCATACCTGACCCCTCAAATCCCCAAACTTTCCTCTAACCCTCAAAACAAATGACTGCTTTTGATATTCAGTGTGCGATAACACTGGTAAAATATTTAATATGTAAACCTCAGAGGTGTTTTCTGTACATGCACCTTATACTGGCATAATAAGTATGTCTGGAGAAGGGGAGAGACATTTATGAATTGGAATTCAATTAAAAGTCTTCAAATGTGGAGTTCCCGTCGTGGCGCAGCAGGAATGAATCTGACTAGGAACCGTCAGGTTGCTGGTTCGATCCCTGGCCTTGCTCAGCAGGTTAAGGATCCGGCATTGCTGTGAGCTGTGGTGTAGGTCGCAGACGAGGCTCGGATCTCGCATGGCTGTGGCTGTGACATAGGCTGGGGGCTACAGCTTCAATTAGACCGCTAGCCTGGGAACCTCCATGTGTCACAGGTTCAGCCCTAAAAAGACCAAAAAAAAAGTCTTTAAATGCCAAGCTGTACGTTTACTGTAGGTAAAACAGAAAATTTTAGAATGAACATGTCTTTGCAAGAATTTAATGGGCAAACATTTAAAACATAGACACACACACAGAATCCAGACTCCCTCTGGCCTTTAAAAATCCGTTGCTTACATAGATGATAGCTTAGGCAGCAATATAAACTCATTTTGTAGGAAATACTTTTAAATTAGATTATATTTATAGGATAAAAAATATCATTGCTTCATTTTACAAATCAATTAAGCAGAGACTCTTTTTTCATGTGCTTCAAATAGCACTTTGCAGCAAAGTTCAGAAATAACTACTGAATTGTTTAGTAGCACTAAAAGAATGCAACACGCTCCGAGAGTAAGGTGCTTCTACTGTCTTCTTACCTCTTCATCTGATATCACCTTGTGGTCAATCCTCTAACACTAAGCACAAATGTGCTTCTAAGCTAAGCAATAAAGGGGAAATATAATCTGTTTAAAATGCACATTTATTATTTAAATTCAGGGCAAGAATTAAGTAAGACTTGTTCACGTTTCTGCTTTCACTACTAAATGGATGCATATTAACAATGCACCTGCCACGGTTTTTAAATGCTTTACAGCTGTTCAAAACGACTTTTTATAAATCATCTGGCAAAGTATATGAAATTTCAACTCCCTGATAAAGCCTTAACTCTAAGGTCCCGTTAGCACTTTACAGGTTGGTATCTGATGTTAAGTACATAATTATTAAAGGTTAAAAAAATAAGCTTGTATTCAGTGAAAGCAAACACTATCCTTATACATGCATGCAATGAACACAATTTAAAAATGGAGTCTTAGGGAATGCATAAAATTAAATTGTATTAATTACACACCGCTCCCATTCCAGAGAGGGTGCTGCCCATTCATTTTTGTTCCACTGAGTTTTAGTTCTTAGTGTCTGCTACGGCCAATTTTAATACATTTTATGACATAAAGAGGCCACACCTACGTTAACCATTACGTTAGCAAATATTGCTACACGGTTTAGCTTCGTAGAAACAAGTTTTTTTTTCCTTCTTCATTACACAGAATTGAAAATTTGCTATGGGTTCATGTAATGAGAAAGGTCTCATATTTCTACTGTGGAAATACTATACCTGATCAACTGTCATAGCTGTGTCTAAGAGTCCACTTAAAAAATGCATTTTACAGACTATGTCGGTTCAACAATGAACAACTAAGGAGTGATTGTTTTTATGCTGCTCAAACTCAATGAACCTATTAAGTCAGCAATTCTCATCTTTAAAAAATCCTCTTTAGCCAGGTATTTCCTCATGCTGCTATACTACAGTACCATTAGGATTTTAAATCACTGGGAATACCTTTTCTATATATGCCATATTGGTTACATACACATTTTAGTTGTATTAGAAGAAATATTTAAAATTGACATTCCAATGAGCTGTAACATTAATCTCCAAACATCCAAATCATCATCTACTTGTTTCCCTATTTTAAGTATACTGCAGTTGAGACCAGATTGGTAAATTAAATTCTAAATTGATAAGCAGGCAGCTGTTTGTGGGTTCTTGATATGGAAATAATACATGAAGAGAAATTTAACTATCAAATATTTAAAACCATATAAATAGCACAGGCAAGTTTGGAGCTGGAACATGATCATATATAAGTACCATCACAACTAAATATATACAAATTTTATACTAAGGACAAAGATACTCATTTTATGAGGGGCAGGGGGAAAAAAGGAGATCATGCTTATTTAACTTTCGTTGGGTTCTCAGAATGCTTTTTCATGAATATGAGGATTTAACTGGACACATAGACTGTAGTTATCTGAAATTTTAATATTTGTGAGAACTTTAAAGGTTCACGACCTATAGTTACATGTAATTTTCTGGAAGGAGGAACATGACTCTGGAGGAAGGGAAGTAGATGTGTTGGAGAAAGCTGTTTAGCAGCGCATGAGCACAGGCGGCTGCTAACGAGTCTCTGTCTTCAAGTGTGAGATAACCTTCCTGGAGTGCCGCAGGGGGGGTTTTTACAGCGGTGGGTGCACTCCTAAAGGATTCAGAGGGGTCTGAACACCCTGCATTATTTGCTAGAGACTTACTACAACATGGCTCAGGACAACAGATGATAGGACCTTTTTATAAATGAGCATTGTCTTAATGAAATCCCTGCTGTAACACTAAGTGGGTAGCAATTCCCCCTTGACACACTAAAGTCTCAGTGCTTCTGCTGTTACTGACACTAGACCTCCAGTATTCTAATGTCAATGAATGAAAGAAAACCAAAAACTATGTTATGAACAAAAATGCAACGGCATAAAACTTACACATGATTATTTAAGGTTTGCAAATTTGCTTTAAAAATTTTCTCAAATATATAATCAAGTCAAATGAGTCATTCTTTAGGTTAAAAGGCATGTTTCAATGCTCTGCTGAACATTTTAAAAAAACATCTACAACCTCTCCTTCCACTGTAATCAGGGAATAAAGATTAACTTTATATTAGATCTGTATTTCTAATATTCCCAGACAAGGTATGAGAATGATGCTAGAATAAAACCAACATATTGTGAAAATGCTCACAGTCATCAATAAACATTACCAACATTTAAGCAGATTTTGTTTTATATAACCTGTTTCCAGAAAATTTTCTTTAATTATTTTAAAGGAAGTAACATTTTCAGGTGACAAAAGTGTGAGCATTTTTTTTTTTTTTCTTCACAATACCAGTTCTGATACACTGGAGGCCTTGTATTCCAGGACTGCTTGCTTTCTGGCTCCAGGCCAGAGAATTGCGCCATAAGAAATAAAGTCCTTTTTGGTACTTCAGCCCTTAACTCCATTTCCATAAAGGTTAAGGCCTGTCTTATACAGAATTACACTCTACAGAGTGCTGTAAACTGGGTCCATCATATCTACCTTCATTCAAACCCACAACAGTCCTCTTGAGAATTCCTAACGGCTCCATTCAGATGAATGCAATTCTTCAGGACTCTCTTATAGCAAAATCGGCACCTAGAGCTACATACATATGGTTAACAATTTAGTGACAATAACAAAGGCTCTCTCCCAAAATTCAACTCAAAGCATGTGAAGATAGTGAAATGCCAGCCAAAGAGGCTTTTCTGCCTCCTGTCTACTTTCTGCATATTTCACTATGGAGCATACAAATAAAATTTTAAATGATGCATGTTAAAAACACTTAAGATCTGCATCCCTATTACTGAATCCTGATTTTTGATTCTCAATAGGAAAGTCATGTTGAGTTATAGTAATCAAGCAACAGTTCAAACAAAAAGACTAAAAATAATTTGAATATTATCAAATTACAAAGTATTGCTTCTCATAAACAAAGCCACACATAAAATTCAAACTATTAAAAATTCACAATTATGAAGAGCTATTTAAAAGCATGGAAATTTTTACTCTGAAACCTTACAAACCGTTAAGTGTGTGGTCTTCTAAAAATATGCCATGTTAAATGTATCACGTCGTGGTAAACACATTTATAGGTGTATCTCCATGATTATGTATCTTTTCAGATGTTGTTGAATATCTTTATGAAAATTCCTTTGAAGATGAATAATGCGGGAATTATCAGTGCATTTCCCTCTGATTTCTTCCACTTCCTGTTCTACAGCTACCACAATTAACTTCTTTTTCAGAGTGTCACAATACTTATTTAAGCTGATAAGGAAGAAGCTCTGTATTTTGAGCAGATGACTATTGAGAGCACTGAACGATGGATTTCAAAGCAGTCCCGATACAGCTCACAGTAGCTTTGTCAACCCAGTGTTCTTCCAATTCATAGCAACCCCTAGCTTTACTGGCCACTACGAGGATATAAATGGCTGGACAGGTGGGAAAGGTGCTTTAAAAACAGCAATCTTCAGAAGGCCTTTTCTTCACTGCAGTCAGGAACACTGAACATCTAAAACTCATCTTAACCACCATCTATTGGAATGACTCAGAAAAGTGCTAAACTTTCCAATTGTGCTTCCTTTATCAAAACACCACTGAGCCAGTGCACTTTGGGTCTAATGGAATCCAACTGTGGAACCAAATGTTTAAATTTTGTTTTCCTAAAGAATAAGAGCAGACGTTCAACTGTAGGTATTTTTCCTTTCTCTTGAGTCACCTGTTTACAAACAAAGTAGTACAGTGTATTAAAAAATGGCCTATTAAAGACAGTATGTATATGTATATTAATATCACATATGTTACCTCATACCTTTTTCCAATATCCACTTTGAACACTGATGATTTTTTTCTTTTAAATATACAAGTGATGTAAGGAGACACTTTTTTTTTGGTCTTTTGTCCTTTTAGGGCTGCACCTCGGCATATGGAGGCTTCCAGGCTAGGGATCAAATTGGAGCTACAGCTGCCAGCCTAAACCAGAGCCACAGCAATGAGGGATCCAAGCCGCATCTGTGACCTACACCACAGCTCACGGCAACAGCGGATCCTTAACCCACTGAGCAAGGCCACGGATCAAACCTGCAACCTCATGGTTCCTAGTCAGATTGATTAACCACTGAGCCATGATGGGAACTCCCAAGAGTATGCTCTTAAAAACTTAAAAATAGACAAGATAAAGACAGATATTTATTAAGTACTTAACTATATGTCAGATACTATGCCAGATACAAAGAAAGCTATCCCTACAGAAGACCCCTCTAGGGGGTTCTTATTAAGATTAGGTTTGGAAAAAAAGCTCACGAAAAATTTCCAGGCTGATTCAGAGACATGAAGTGTGTGTTTGTGACCCATCGACAGAGCTTTTTTTTTTGTTTGTTTGTTTGTCTTTTTGTCTTTTCTAGGGCCGCTCCTGCGGCATATGGAAGTTCCTAGGCTAGGGGTCAAATCAGAGCTGTGGCTGCCAGCCTCCACCAGAGCCACAGCAACTTGGGATCTAAGCTGTGTCTGCGACCTACACCACAGTCCATGGCAACGCCGGATCCCACTGAGCGAGGTCAGGGATCGAACCCGCAACCTTGTGGTTCCTAGCCGGATTCGGATTCGTTACTCCTGCGCCACGCCACGCCACGCCACGCCACGCCGGCACTCCCGAGACACTTTTTTTTTAAAAGGATATGTTTAAATTCTTAAAGTAATAAAAATGAAAACAAAATAATTTGGACACGGATTCTGATCACTGTGAAGAGGTCATATGTCATGATTACCATAGTTACACTGTTATGTAATAACAGGCAAGTTGTTGAGACCAAATCCTAAAGAGTTCTTATCACAAGGATAATTTTTTTCTTTTCTCTTTTTAAGATGGACCTGAAACTACTGTGGTGGTAATCATTTCACAATATATCTAAATCAAACCATTATGCCTTAAACTTATACAGTGGTATATGACAATTATTTCTCAATAAAGCTGGGAGAAAGTTTACAAAACATTCACTTTTCTTCTTTTGCTCTTAACATTTTATGTCAAAACTATACACTAAGAAGAATAATCTAAAATCCTTGCCTCATAAACTCCCAGTATAATAAGAGCTATCAAATGATCATCTTTAAAATATACTAGAGAGTGAGTTTTCATGATACTGAGATTTAGATAACAGAGTCAGTACTGGTCTTTAAATGAATGCTTCTACCAAGACTTAAAAACTCAACAGAGTTGTGTTTGAGATGCATGCACTGACCAGAGCACAGAATATATACATAAAAGACCTACTTGTCAGATGAAAGCTAACAAGCACATGAATGAAGTACTAACTTAATTTTTGCATTATCTAACACTGCAGCTACATAGTGCCTTTGAGCACTTAAAATGTGTCAACAGATTTTACTTTGATTTAAATCTAAAATTTTGTATAAAGCATTTTTTCATTAAGTACAACTTTGTTATGATAGCACAATTCAATTTAACCACTGAAAACTCAGCATCCAAATTAAGATGGAATGACTGGTAAGTGTAAAACACACTCTGGATTTTGAAAACTTAGTACCTCTAAAAATGTAAGCTACATTGTGGAACTGGATATTGATAAGATACTCTTGGTTACACCATGTAAAATAAAATATTACTAAAATCAATTCCACCTATCACTTTTTAACTTTTTTAATGTGAATGTTAGAAGCCTGTGGCTCACATTATATTTATATTGGATACCATCATTATAGTTGCTTCATAAGTTTAAAAGGGACCCAACAGGAAACAAATCAGAAACAATAATAGGTCTATAAAACTATAAAGACGTCCTTACATTTAGAAATCCCCTTCAAGAACACTATTACCTATGGCTACATCTGAGGTGAGTTTTTAGAGGAGGATGAAGCTGAACTCATCTAAGACCTTCACTTTTCATTTCATGAAGTTTTAAGAAATTAGTTTTTCAAAAATAAGTATGTAGTTACATTAATGGTTTTAAATCTATAAGAAACCAATCAATAGCAGGAAATACAAATTATAGCTACCTGTAGAAAAGTCTCTAAAAGTTTAGAGCCTTTAAAAATGATTTCCTAAGACCACTCAAGGCAATGATATATTAATAGCTCTTTATCAATGACTGCTCGTTCAGTGGAGATTACAACTAGTTTATGGTTTGCTTCTGGTGTAGGATACATTTAGTCTTTTAAAAGTGCCATTTTCTGGCAGTATTTCATTGTTCCTCTCAATATTATACTATATAGATCACCCATAAACAATGAGACAAAAAGGAGAAGGTTTTAGGCAATTTTCTAAGTGGTATTCATTGTGGACATATTTTTAACACCTGATATAAAGCTAAATTAGCAGCCGAAAGCTAAAAACCATCCCAGCCACTTGAATATATGAAATGCTGTTGAAATGTCTATTTGTAGGGTAGGATTTGGTAGGATGGGCGAAGACAGACAGGGGTGGGCTGGCCTAAGCTGCTGCTTGTGGGCCACATACCCTGGCTATGCCACTGCAGGTACTATAACAAAATGAAAACGTGTTTATGCGAAGGTCCAGTTATGGGATTACCTAATCGCTGCCAACATGTTAGTTTTGGCATATAGGGTTTAGCAGCTTACTGAGAAGCTTTACGCTGAAGGGGACAAGGCAATATGGAGCAAGCACTGTGAAGTGGAGACCATCTATAATTATCCAGTGTGGAAAAGAGTCCTGGTCAAGCATACCTAAGTCTCACTGATATCATTTCATATATATCATGTGTCACTCACACTCCTCTACAAGCACAGAGTACATATGTACAAGCACAAATGGTCTGAAATTATTTTGGGACCCCCAAATGCTACATGACTGATAATTAAGGCCTCTACAAATAATGCTTCCATATGCTGCAGGTATGGCCCTAAAAAGAAAAAAAAATTTTTTTCACCTTTTTTCTTAAGCTACTGATTGGTGCAAATGCTGGGGGGTGGGGCTGGGTTGGAAGTATGGAGCCACAACATTTTCCTGAAGAACCCATGCCCAAAAGGATAAAATTGCTTTTACTAATATTTTGATGTATCCCAAAATAGTATCTTTCAACATTTAATCAGTATTTTATAAGGCTAATGACACAGTTTATGGGTTTTGTTTTGTTCTGTTCATGGTAAGTCTGCAAAATCCAGATGTATGCCTGCAATATACATCAGTTCTACTCTGTCAGGATCTTTGGGAGTCAAGGCCATGAACCTGAATTTTTAATAAGCTCCTCAGGTAATTCTTTTTTTTTTTTTTTTTCCCTCAGGTAATTCTTAAGATGGTGTGCATTTGAGAATCACTTTGCTATGTTTATTATCCTTTACCTACTCCCCTGTTTAATGAAGCCCACAGAAACATGTTCTATTAAGAGAGCATAATGATTAACATATTTGCATCTTTATACTCAATAAGCTATGTACAAGATTTTATATATTTATGTTAGCTGCAACTTTATCTAGACAATGCAGTACTTATGATATGCCCTATGATATGACTTATGATAAGGTTTAGTGATAATTCTTAGTTTTTAAGGCTTAGAAAGCTAAATAATCAGACGTTTTCAATCCTTTGTGGGAAGCTAACAAACCATCAAAATCCATTATGCCTAACAGTTTGCAATCAAAACTCCTAAGTTAGAAAAAGTCTTTTCTGTTTACTAAAGCTACAATAAGACTGTCACTGTACTAGAATAAAAGGCTATCCTCTTTACTTGGGATATAGCTTGTACTAAATAAATTTTTAATGAGCAGAAATATAAAAAACACCGCATTTACATAGGAACATCTTTGAAAGTACTTTTTTGTTACGTTTCCAGTAACTACAAAGTAAAACCTGCAGTTTACAATTTATGATTCATGCTATAACTGAGCTGTATAATAAATAATGAACCTCAGATTCAATGAAATATAACAGACCTCATCAACCAATATGAAAGCTGTATTACTGAATGCTACTAAAGAAAGTAAGATCATTTACTTGTTAGTTTTCCCAGTCTGTGCAAGGCAGCGCCTCCTCTTCATCCTCTGACTCAGGGGATGCTTCCTTGATTCTTCTAAGAGCTTCATGGATGCTCCGTGTTAGAGGGTCTGTGTCGGGCAGAAGTGTGAAGGATTCTCTCAAGACTTCCTTCTGTACCTTCTTCAATTTTACCCCCTTCCTTATTTGCGCCAAGATATTATTACTATCATCTTCATCAGGAAAAGGAGGCAGAGTTCGCTGTTCAACTTTTCTCAGATGAAAACTACCACGCTTCAAGGAAGCTAGCACCTCATCCATGGGTGAACTCACTTTAGAAAATGAAAGAGAACAATTGCTGTTAGGATCGCCCTTAGAGTTAAGCTATATAACCTCCAGACTATGATACCTAAGGATGCTGAAAACACCACTGACAAAAGGGACCGTGAAGCATGGACAGAACATTGCCGGAACACAGGGGATATTAAATATGCTTGTTTTTAAGAAAAATCTAAATACTCAAATTCCACCTCAAGCATTACTGGTATTCCTATTGTTCTCCATGTAGAGAACTGAGCAGGCTGGGGGCTGAGGGGTGATCTTCAGTAATGTCATATGGGTGAGACTTCCAAAGCTTTTATAATGCAGAAGTCCAGTCTAAATTCAAACAGTGATGAGACTGCACACTGAATTTAAAAAAATTAAATTCCAGCAGTTCCTGCCATGGCTCAGCAGTTAACGAACCCAACTAGCATCTATCAGGACGCAGATTTGATCCCTGGCCTCACTCAGTGGGTTAATGATCCAGAGTTGCCGTGAGCTGTGGTGTACATCGCAGACGTCGCTCAGATCCTGCATTGCTGTGGCTCTGGTGGAGGCTGGCAGCCACAGCTATGACTGGACCCCTAGCCTGGGAACCTCCATATGCTTCAGGTGCGGCCCTAAAAAAAGACCAAAAGACAAAAAAATTAAAAATTAAATTCCAGTTCATTACGTTGATGAACTTTTTTTTCCTCTTTAGTTGTTTTACATATGAAATTTTACTTGGGTTATGGTACGAAATATTTTACAGGATGGTCTCAAGATTAATATGTAGTATGCAAATAAAATGTTCTCTTCATGAAACCTAATGCTCCTTAATAGCCAGAATTATTTGCTGTTTAAAAAATAGTTTTATTAAGGCATATCTGACCTGCAATAAACTACATATTACTCTCATTCTTCTTTGCTTCTTTATACCAAGAGTATGCCAAAATCCTCAATAAATATGTGGCCAAATGCTACATGGGTCTACCAATGTTATCCTGATCAGATGTCCTGCCTTTTCTGATGTAAACAGCTTTCTTGCATTTCTGAGATTTAAAATCAGATTCTAACACAAAAGGAGCCAACTAATTTTTATTGCCAAGTAGATTAGGTCAGAAGATATAATTTTAAAAACATGCCTAAGAGCTCAAGAAGGTACACATTTCTGTGTCTGTACACATTTGCTAACGTGGATTGGTGGGAATTCTGTCATGCTAAGACCTTTGAAAACCTGTCTGCTATCAAATAATTCCAAAAATAAAGTGTTTAAAAAGCTTTGTAATGTCCTAAGAAATAAAGAGTCCTTTGATTCTATGCCTCATTCAGTCAACAGCTGAACACAGAACTATCCCTTTTTTAACTTACCTCTTCTCCTCTGCAAACCTTCAGCCGTCTTTTTGAGCTTCTTCCTGGCGCTGACCAGCTGGCTGCTGTCAAAGAGGTGTGCTGAGGGGGCACTAGCAGACTTCGGAATCCTCTTCTCATTGCCCCCTACTCTGGGCAGACCTTTCTCCAGTGTCTCTGGGGTGCTGTCCTTACCAACAGGCAGAGGTGGTGGCGGTGGGGGAGGTGGGGGTGGAGGCGGTGGGGGAGGTGTTGGAGGAAGAGGTGGTGGCAGTGGATCTACACTAACAGAACCTGATTTAAGGTCAATATTATTTAAAAGAGGAAGCGATACAGTGGGAGGCAGTTCAGAGGTAACACCACTGAGAGGTAATAAAGTGGCTTCAAGTTGTGCTAATGAATTATCTTCAAGTTGTGTGAGGCTCTGAGCTTCTGTTGTCTGTGACGACCGGAGCTTGCCTTTTCCTTCCTCCACTTCCTCGCTTTTCTCTACCTGTGGAGCTCCTGGCAGAGAGTGGCACTGGTCTTCACAGGACACGGGACTGGCTGCACTTCTTCTTCTTGCATGAGCAAGTCGCAATCTCGTTGATTTAAGTATGACTTGGCCTGGGTACCTCTAAAAAATCCAAAATTAAATTTAGCTGGTTAGGTTATATTAAAATAGGCTTTTTGACTTTTCAGATAAAATATAGAGAACCTAAATACAAAAATGTAAGACCTTTCAAATAATCATCATCAAACCTTTGCCCCCTCTTATTCAATTAAGAAGTTAACTGTTCAGAATTACACGAAAAAAAAATTTTAGTGAACAAAATTACTCATTTAAATACAAAAACAGCAATGTAAAATACAAAACAAATCAAACACCTGCTATTAGTATGCAGAAAGCTTAAAAAACTATTCTTAGTTTCTTAATACACTTCCAAGTGCTTGCTGATAAAAACACTAACACTAATATTCTTTTTAAAGGGGTTACGTGGCATTTTAAAAAGCTCTGAAAACAATATATGCATCTTATGATAAAAGAGGAGAAAGAATAAAATTTGTTGGAAATAAATAAAATTTGTTGATACACAGAACTCTCATTCTTTTCTATGGTAAAACGTAGCATAATGCATTTTCTAGCACAACATTTCTTAATATAAGGCTTATCCTTGTTTAAGGACCCCATGCCCACCCACCCGCATGCTTGAAATGGATAGTTATATCCATTATAACTAATGTTATAATAAACTCAAAAGAATCTAGGCTTCCTAGTGGTCCTGACCTATAGCTCTGAGGTTCAGAGCTAAGCTAGGATTCAATTAAAAAGGACTGTCATGACTGTAACTGTTTTCTAAATAACAAAAAGAAAACTGAGTTTTCCTCGTACAAATAAATCTAACAATTGGAATATATATGTAACTGTTTAAAAAGAAATTGGATTGCAATGATCTTTATACAACTACAGATGTGATAAATTCACTGAATAAAAAAATAGAAAAAAAAGCAATGAAAAATATTACACTGATCATATTTTCATTACCTGTTTAAAGGTTCGAAGTCTATCCAGTGTTTTCTGTCTTTCTTGGCTAACCCAGGCACTTTTTCTTTCTTCTTCTTCATGTAACTTTTCTCTTTTCTGGTTTAAAAAAAAAAAATAGTAACTCCATTATGTGTCCTATTAATTTTATCATTAATAGTAAAAAGAAAAGTTTTCCCAATATTATAAAATGGATCACTCCAAACAATGATGCATTAGCAGTGTTTTATGGCATGAAACATTAGCAGTTTTTTAACAGAAATGATATTGCTGTTTGACTTTTTGCATCTACTCCCAACTAAAGGCTGTTTATAAAGTAAAATATTTTCTCTAAACTAAAAAATGTTTCATCTTTGGGGGTTTTAGCTTAAACAATTTTATTTTGGTAGCACCCACTGCATGTGGAAATTCCCAGACCAGGGATGGAACCCAAGCCGCAGCAGTGCCAATGCCAGATTCTTAACTCACTGCACCACTACAGAACTCCCATGGCTTAGTCTGCAATACTTGCAGCTGCCACAAGCCGTTAACTCAAATAGTTGACATTAAAATAAAAAAATAACTACTTGGTCACTAATTTATATATGGGGGAGTTCCTGTTGTGGCTCAGTGGCAATGAACTAGACTAGCAACCATGAGGATGCGAGTTCAATCCCTGGACTCTCTCAGTGGGTTAAAGGGATACAGTGTTGCTGTGAGCTATGGTGTAGGCTGCAGATGTGGCTCGGATCTGGCGATGCTGTGGCTTAAGCCAGTAGCTCTGATTTGACTCCTAGCCTGGGAACTTCCATATGCTGTGGGTGTGGCCCTAAAAAAGCAAAAAAAAAAAAAAAAGAACAAAAAAGTAAAAAAAAATTATATATGGGTTAAGCCTGGTGGTATTCTATTACGGAATCTATTCCTCTTGCCACAAATTTAAGTGTCTTAATACCTCATATCATTTTTTTCCCACCCATTTCCCAGTCTCAAACCTCTTTCATTTTGTATTCCCAAGCTGGATTAATAGTCCTACCACCCACTCAATGCTGGCCAAGTTTAAATTCCTCTTTCCAAAGGAAAGAAAGTGGTTCTCAGCGTTCTTGGTGTCTCAGTGGGTTAAGGGTCCATTGTTATTACTGCAGTGGCTTGGGTTGCTGCTATGGCTTGGGTTCGATCCCTGGCCTTGGAACTTCCACATGCCGCGGCCAAAAAATAAAACATAAATAAAAAAAAAAAAAAGAAAGAAAAAAAGTAGTTCTTAGCAGGGGGATAAAGAATAGGAGTTGTGTTTTTGACAACCATACTACTGAAGATGACTAATATGTAGCTGCCAATTAGGGAATGTATTGAAGAGCAGCAAAATGCCAAGCAGCTGCCCAAAGGGATGTAATTATGGATCGGTTATGTCTTGGTGAGGTGGACTGGAAACTTTCTATGTTTATCAGCCCCTTGGACACATGGTCAGGGTGGGACAAGGGAGGACGAAGATGAACATTCTTGCAACTCTTCTTACGTCAGGTCAAGAAGATAGATCTCTTCCCGTTAGAGATTTCTCACTGGGAAGGTCTATGAATTTGCAAAGGCAAAACAGATACAAAGTCAGGCATCTCAGTAACAGCCCCAGATTGCTATATAATCCTAAAGGTTTCCAGGTGGGAAATTAAGACATGACCTGAGCTCTTCATTTAAACAACATCAAGGTCCCGTGGAGATCCCTCATTTAGAGAGGAAAGCTCAGAATGGCTCAAAGACACAGTGAGGCAGGAACTTATCCCAACTTCTCATCCCTACTCTATACTCAGTTCCATTCACACAGCTGGAATGTGCAGCTCTCCAAGCTGAGCCAACAGAAGGAAAGGAAAAAAGTCTTATATGTACATCTGGTAAAACCCCCTGGAATTCTGAGTGAGCTTTCAGCTTCACACTGGATGGGATACATACCATGATACTCAGGGAACAAAGGAGCTTCCTAAGGCTTGTAGAGTAGCACTCACTGAGATGAAGAGATTTTTCTATACTTAAGAGTACATTATTGGAGTTCTCACTGCAGCTCAGTGGAAACAAACCTGACTAGTATCCAGAAGATGCGGGCCTCGCTCAGTGGGTCAAAGATGTGGCACTGCCATGAACTGTGGTGTAGGTCACAGACACAGCTCAGATCCTGTGTTGCTGTGGCGTAGGCCGGCAACTATAACTCCGATTTGACCCCTAGCCTGGGAACTTCCATATGCTGCGAGTGCAGCCCTAAAAAACAAAAAAATAAAGAGTACGTTATCTAATGGATATAGTACTTGAGAAATAAAACAGTAATCTAAGAGATACTCAGCGTTTTCAAACAGTGAATCTGCATCTCTAAACATATTATATAAATAGTCAAATATGAAGTTCAGGAATAAAAGTGATTAGTCATATTGCTGGTCTGTCAGTTGGTATATCCACAGTTAGACCTTACTATGATCTAAAAGATGCCAAGTGGAAAGAGAAAAAAGTTTCAGACTTGAAGCATGAACTGATTAGCTTGTATGGGCTTTTCACAGAGCATACTATTGTATTTAACAGCATAATAGCAAGAAACACACAGGCCTGGGTTGAATATCAGTTCCCCCCACACACCCTCCTTTGCTATCTGGGAGAGAGTCATTTAATGAAGATCATTTACCTTTGGGGGTAAAGGTACTTACTGGTGACACATGGTGTTTTGAGTTTCTAACATTCTGCTTATTGCCTGGTTGCTGGTTGCATGTGTATGTTTTTTTTTTTTTTTTTTTTTTTTGTCTTTTGTCGTTGTTGCTATCTCTTGGGCCGCTTCTGTGGCATATGGAGGTTCCCAGGCTAGGGGTTGAATCGGAGCTGTAGCCACTGGCCTACGCCAGAACCACAGCAACGTGGGATCCGAGCCGCGTCTGCAACCTTCACCACAGCTCACGGCAACGCCGGATCGTTAACCCACTGAGCAAGGGCAGGGACCGAACCCGCGACCTCATGGTTCCTAGTCGGATTCGTTAACCACTGCGCCACGACGGGAACTCCTGCATGTGTATGTTTATCTTGTGAAAATTAAACACTTATGAGTTGTATTCTTTTCTATAAGTGTGTGTGTGTGGTTTAAAACTAGATTTGAAAAACAATAATTTGGAGTTCCTGTCATGGCTCAGTGGTTAATGAATCCGACTAGGAAAGATGAGGTTGTGGGTTCAATCCCTGGCCTCACTCAGTGGGTTAAGCATCCAGTGTTGCCGTGAGCTGTGGTGCAGGTCGCAGACATGGCTCGGATTCTGCGTTGCTGTGGCTGTGGTGTACGCTGGTGGCTACAGCTCCAATTAGACCCCTAGCCTGGGAACCTCCATGTGCCGCGGGTGCAGCCCTAGAAAAGACCAAAAAAAGAAAAGAAAAAGAAAAAAAACAATGATTTATTTTTATCAAAGCCAACGTTCATTTTCTTCTAGCTTTGCATGTTAAAGAATAGATAATGGATTCATTCTTCCTACATGAAGTATTTCACCCAAGCTAGTATTACGCAAAATTATATGGCAGATGACATTATCTTTGAGATTCCCTCAAGTGTCAATTTCCTCAATTTTTGGCCATGCCTGAAGCATGTGGAAGTTTCCAAGCCAAGGACTGAAACCAAGCCACGGCAGTGACCACGCCAGATCCTCAACCCACTGTGCTACAGGGAACTTCCTTCATGCCTCTTATTTTAATGTTTGATTTAAAGACATAAGATTCTTACTTACAGCTTATGGGTAGTTTACTGTGCCACTTAAAAAAGAAAAATTTTAAATATAGAGTGATATGGTCATGTCAGTATTTGTGCTACTAATGAAATATAAATTACTGGTGTGGACTAATCTAAGACATGTGTCTGAAAAAGTTACTATAAGGGTAATATATTGCAGGCATGATGAGATAAAGCAACAGAGGGTGTAGATGGGTTTAAATGCACTTTTTAAAAAAAGTGAACAAATGATCTCACCAAACTGTAACTAAAGGGGAACTTTCTCAACTTGATAAAGGACAACTACAAAAACCCTACAGAGCTAACATCATACTTAATCACAACAAATTAAAAAGCTTCCTACGAAGACCAGGAAAAGACAAAGAAGTTTCCTTTCACCACTCCTTTTTAGCACCATACTGGAAGTCCTAGCTAATGGAATAAGAAGAACAAATAAGAGGTATTCAGATTGCTACAAAAGAACTAAGCTGCCTTTATTTGTATATGACATGACTGTCTTTCGAAAATATGAAAGAAGCACCAAAAAAACTACTAGCACTAATAAGCAATTTAAAGCAAGGCGGCAGGATACAAGCTGACACATAAGTCAACTGCCTCCTAATATAACAGCATTGAAACACAGGAACTTGAAATTAAAACCTTTTACATTACCACCCCCTCAAAAAAAAAGAAGACAGATAATTCTACAACTCTAATACAATGTATACAAGATCTATAAGGCAAACTATAACTCTTATAAAAGAAAGAACTAAGTGAAGCAATAGTCTTTCTTTGTTCACATATGAGAAGGCTCAACAGGTATCAATTATTCCCAACTTGTCTACAGATTCAATGCAATCATAAGCAAAATCTCAGCTATTTATTTTTTTTGTCTTTTTAGGGCAGCACTCGTGGCATATGGAAGTTTGTAGGCCAGGGGTTGAATCAGAGCTCCAAATGCCAGCCTACACCACAGCCATAGCAACACCAGAGCTAAGCCATGTCTGCGACCTACACCACGGCTCACAGCAAAGCCAGATCCTGAACCCACTGAGCGAGGCCAGGGATTGAGCCCATATCCTCATGCATACTAGTTGGGTTCATTACTGCTGAGCCACAATGGGAACCCCTCAGCTGTTTATTTGTTGTTTGTGTTTATCAACAATCTGATTTGAAAGTTCACTTGGAGAGGTAATAAAACCTAGAACAACAGAACAGAAGGCCCACATAAATATAATCAACTGGTCCTTAACAAGGAGTAAAGGAAATTCAATGGAGAAATGGTAGTCTTTTCAGCAAATGCAAATGGTGCTACAGTAACTAGGCATCCACATTTAAAATAGAAGACAGGAAAAAAAAAAGTTTAGTCTTACACCCTTCACAAATATTAACTTAAAATAGATCACAGACCAAAATGTAAAATGTGAAACTATGAAGCTCCTGCAACATAACACAAGAGAAAAACTGGATGACTTTGGGTTTGGTGATGACTTTTTAGATACAATGCCAAAGGTCTATGAAACAAGGAACTGATAAATGGAACTTAATTCAAATGAAAAACTCTGCTCTGCAAGAGATACTGTCAAGGAATGACAAGGCAAGCCACAGACTGGGAAAAGGTATTTGCAATAGACATATCTGAAAGTGGCTGTTATCCAGAATGTACAAATACCTCTTTCAAAAACTCAACAATAAGAAAACAAGTGACCTAATTTAAAAATGAACATATTGGAGTTCCCGTCGTGGCGCAGTGGTTAACGAATCCGACTAGGAACCATGAGGTTGCGGGTTCGGTCCCCGCCCTTGCTCAGTGGGTTAACGATCCGGCATTGCCGTGAGCTGTGGTGTAGGTTGCAGACGCAGCTTGGATCCCTCGTTGCTGTGGCTCTGGCATAGGCCAGTGGCTACAGCTCCGATTTGACCCCTAGCCTGGGTACCTCCATATGCCGCGGGAGCGGCCCAAAGAAATAGCAAAAAGACAATAAATAAATAAATAAAAATGAACATACATCACTAAAGAAGAGGTACAAGATGGTAGATAAACATTGTGAGAATATGCTCAACATCATACGCCATTAGGAAACTGCAAATTAAATAACTATGAGAGGGAGTTCCTGTCATGGTTCAGAGGTAACAAACCTGACTAGTATCTGTGAGTATGTGAATTCGATCCCTGGCCTCACTCAGTGGGTTAAGGATCTGGCATGGCTGTGGCTGTGGTGTAGGCTGGCAGCTGCAGCTCCAATTCGACCCCTAGCCTGGGAACTTCCACATGCTGTGGGTGCAGCCCTAAAAAAGACAAAAAACAAAACAAAACAAAAAAACTATGAGGTAACACTACACACTTATAAGAATGGCTAAAATCAAAACACCAACACCACTAAATGCTGGTGAGGATGTGGATGAACTCTGAACTCACTGCTAGTGGGAATGCAAAATGGTAGTTAGTTTCCTACAAGGCAAGCATACTTCTCCCCCACCCCCCCAAAAATCCAGCAATCATGCTCTTTGCTATTTATCCCAAAGAGTTGAAAACTTAATGTGCACAAGACATTATCAGCTTTATTCATAATTGTCAAAACTTGGAACCAACAAAGATGTCCTCCACTAGGTGAATTGGTAAATAAACTGTGGTACATCCAGACAATGGAGTATTATTCAGTGCTAAAGAAAATAAGCTACCATGCCATGAAAATACATGGAGGAACCTAAGTGCACATTACAAGTTAAATACGCCAATATGAAAAGACTACATACTGTATGATTACAATTAGACATTCTGGGAAAAGGCAAAATAGAAGACCAGTGGATGCTGAAGGGATCAATATGGTAGAGGAGTAAGACATGGCACTCACCTTCTCCCCCTAACGCATCAAAAAACCCCATCTACATGTAGAACAACTTACACAAAACATCTACTAAACACTGGCAGAAGACCTTAAATCTCCAAAAAGGGCAAGAAACCCTCCACATAACTGGTTGGAAAAGGAAAAAAGAGAGAGAGAAAGGAATCAGGACAGGACTAGCACTCCTGAAAGGGAGCTGTGAAAGAGGAAAGGGACCCATACCCTGGGAAGCCACCTAACTGATGGGGAGACCAACCGAGATGCAGGGACCTCCAATCCTCGGAGAAAAGCACAGCAGCTGGACTGAAGAGGGCAAAGCAGAGAGAGAGCCCCAAAGACCATTGATACCACATCCTAAGACACCACAGCCTGAGACACTCGGGTGGGGGCTGGACACTGAGACTCAGGCTCTGGAGGTCAGTTCCTGGGAGAGGACTATGGTTGGCTATGTGGAGACAGCCTGAGGGGCTAGGGAGCAGTATGCCATGGGCTGGGGAATGGAGAGCCACAGCCGAGGGAACCCAGGAGGAGGTCTGGGCCCACAGGAGAAGCAAGGCACCACTGGTGGAGGGTGAGAAGGGGAGGGGTGGACTGCCATAAAATATTTTACCTTGAGCACACATGGACTCTCAGAGGGTGGGGCACCTCCGGCACAGGATATGGGTGGCTGCACACCTCTTGCATGGGCTAAGCACAACATGTTGCATCTTGTGTGGTCTACAGGCAGCAGGTGCAAACCACAGCAGTCATCTCAGACACCAGAGGTAGGTGTGGCCCACCACCACTAGGGGTCAGTGAACAGTCACCACCTGCGGCCCCAGTCACCTCAGGCTGGCACAGACGAAGGCACTACAACTGAGCACCACCCATTGTTGCTCTCACTTCCTTGGGAATGCACACACCCTGCTGCTGCCACTGCCAAACACTCTGGGCACCGCCTACACCTGCCTGAGGATCACTGTCACATCCCAGGGCATTGCAACTAGGAGCACCCTGTCTGACCTCCTGGCAGGTCCTTGCCACTGTAAAGGACCCAGCAACCAGACACTGGCTACTAGGCCTGCTCACTGCCTCCATCTTCCTGGAAGCACACTCAGCACCCTATCATGGGGATAACAGCCTGCACGTACTGAGCAAAGAGACACCAAAGCAGCCCTTATGCCAAAAATAAACATTAAGCCCTCACAAAATACCCAGGGGTGCTCTTGCATATAGAGTCCTCCAAGACTACAGGAGTTGTTTTCCCTAAACTCACAGAATAAGAAAAATATAAGCAACATGAAGAAGCTCAGGAACCATACTATTCCCAGTGAAAATAACAGGAAAATTCCCCTTAAGGAGCAAATGGTGAAACAGACCTCTGCAGTCTGACAGAGTTCAAAAAGGAGATAGTGAAAATACTAAAGGAATTAAGAGCAGATATGAACAGTAGTGCAGATTACTTTAGAAAGGAACTAGAAAATGTAAGGAGGAGCCAAGAAAAATTAGAAAATCATTTGCAGAAATGTGAGTTGAGTTAAAGCCACTGAAGAGCAGAATGAATAATGCAGAGGAATGAATTAGTGACTTGGAAGATAGACTAATGGAAATCACTCAATCAGGACACCAGGCAGAAAACCATATGAAAAAAACATGAAAGCAATATAAGAGATCTATGGGACAATATAAAGTGGGCCAATCTATGCATAATAGGGATTCCAGAAGAAGAAAAAGAAAAGGGGATTGAAAATATATTTGAAGAAATTATGACTGACAACTTTCCAAATGTAAAGGAAACAAATTATCAAGATATAGGAAGCAGAGAGGGCCCCAAACAAGTTGAACCCAAACAGGCCCACACCAAGTCACACTATAATAAGAATGGCAAAAGTTAAAGAGAGGATTCTAAAAGCAGCAAGAGAAAACCAAAGGGTTAATTATAAGGGAACCCCCATAAGGGTATCAGCTGGTTTCTCTACAGAAACACTACAGGCCAGAAGAGAGTGGCAAGATATATTCACATTTCTAAATGGGAAAAATTTGCAACCTAGAATACTCTACCCAGCAAGAGCATCATTTAAAATGCAAGGAGAAATAAAGAATTTCTCCAACAAACAAAAACTAAAAGAGTACAGCAATACTAAACCCATTCTAAAAGGGCTCCTCTAAATAAAAAAGTAAAAAGAATTAAGATGGAGGAAACCAACTGGAAAGCAATCACTTAAATAAGGTAGTATACAGATCTAAAAGGGAAAAAAAAACCCTACTGTATATAAAAGCAATGATAAAACAAGGAAGAGCAAAAGAATAAACATGAAGATGTTCAAAAAACACTTTGAAATAATAAAATGTGGGGAAGGAAAGTAGGAAAACCTAGACTTTTTTTTTTTTTTTTTTAAATGTGTTTGAACCTATATGACTAGCAGACTAAATCAAGAAGATATAGGAAGGGGTTACACACTTTAAAAACAGGGCAACCACAAATAAAAACCAAACAATACCTTCACAAACACTGAAAAGAAGAGGACACAAGCATAAAATAAAAGGAAACCATCCAGTAGTTCCCACTGTGGTGCAGTGGAAACGGATCTGACTAGTATACATGAGGATCCAAGTTTGATCCCTGACCTCACTCAGTGGGTCAAGGATCCAGTGTGGTCATGAGCTGTGGTGTATGTCACAGATGTAGCTCAGATCTCATGCTGCTGCAGCTGTGGCACAGGCCAGAAGCTGTAGCTCTGATTCAACCCATAGTCTGGGAACTTCCATATGATGTGGGTGTGGCCCTAAAAAGCAAAAAAAAAAAAAAAGCAAAAAAAAAAAAAAAAAGAAAGAAAAGGAGAGGAAATCACTCAACCAAAAAAGGAAAGGAACAAAGGAGAAACATAGACTCAACTGGAAAACAACATTTAAAATGGCAATAAATGCATATTTATCAATAATTACCTTAAAGGTCAATGGACTGAATGCTCCAATCAAAAGATACAGAGTGGCAGAGTGGATAAAAAAACAAAAGCCTACAATATGCTGTCTATAAGAGACTCACCTTAGGGCAAAAGACTCATAAAAACTGAAAGTGAGAGGATGGAAAATTTCATACGAATGGAAAAGACAAGAAAGCAGGAGTTGCAATACTATCAGACAAAATAGATTTTAAAACAAAGGCCATAAAGGAAGACAAGGAGGAACACTATTTACTGACAGAAGGACCCATTCAAGAAGAGGATATTATACTTGTCAATACATATACTCCTAATATGTGAGTACCCAAATACATACAACAAATACTAACATACATAAAAGGAGAAACTGATCGGAATACCATAACAGTAGGAGAATTTAACACCCCACTCATATCAATGGACAGATCCTCCAGACAGAAGATCAATAAGGCCACAGAGATCCTAAATTACACAATAGAAAAGTTGGACTTAACTGACATTTTCAGGACATCACATCTAAAAAAAACAGAAAACACATTCAAGTGCACATTGAAGATTCTCAAAGAGTGTCCACATACTAGGGCACAAAACTAATCTCAACAATTTTAAGGGTACAGAAATTATTGCAAATATCTTCTCTGACCACACTGGCAAGAAACTAGAAATCAACCACGGGAAAAGAAATGAGAAAAAAGTGACTACATGGAAACTAAACATGCTACTAAATAAATCAATGGGGCAATGAGGAAATCAAAAGAAATTTAAAAATACCTCAAGACAAATGATAATGAAAACACAACCCTTCAAAATCTATGGGATGCCACAAAAGCAGTTCTTAGAAGGAAGTTCAGAGTGATACAGGTCTTCCTCAGAAAAGAAGAAAAATCTCATATCAACAACTTAACCTACCACCTAAAAGAACTAGAAAAAGGAAAAAAACAAAACAATACAAAATAAAAACAAAGAACACCTGAAGTCAGCAGAAGGAAATCATAAAGATCAGAGAGGAAATCAATAAAATAGAAATTCAAAAAACAATAGAAAAAAAAAATCAATAAAACCAAGAGCTGGTTCTTTGAAAGGGTAAATGAAATTAACAAACCTAAACCACTGGGACATAATCAAACCGACAAGCTTTTGCACAGCAAAGGAAACCATAAAAAAAAAAAAAAAAAAAAAGACAACTTATAGAATGGGAGAAAATAGTTTCAAATAATGCAACTGACAAGGGCTTAATCTCTCAACTATACAACTTACACAACTCAACAGCAAAAAAGCCAACAACCCAATTGAAAAATGGGCAAAAGACCTGAACAGACATTTCTTCAAAGAAGATATACAGATGGCCAACAAGCACATGAAAAAATGCTCAACATCCTTGATTATTAGAGAAAAGCAAATCAAAACTACAGTGCGGTACCACCTCACAACAGTCAGAATGGCCATCATTCATAAGTCCACAAATAACAAATGCTGGAGAAGGTGTGGAGAAAAGGGAACCTTCCTACACTGTTGGTGGGAATGTAAATTGGTACAACCACTATGGAAAACAGTATGGAAGTACCTTAGAAAACTATACATAGAACTACCATATGACCCAGCAATTCCTCTCTTGGGCATCTATCTGGGCAAGACTTTCCTTGAAAAAGGCACATGCAACCACATGTTCTTTGAAGCACTATTCCCAATAGCCAAGACATGGAAACAACCTAAATGTCTATCGACAGACAATTGGATTAAGATGTGGTATCTATACATAATGGCATACTACTCAGCCATAAAAAAGAACACAAGAATGCCATTTGCAGCAACATGGATGGAACTAGAGACTCTCATACTAAGTGAAGTAATTCAGAAAGAGAAAGACAAATACCATATGATTTCACTTATATCTAGAACCTAATATAGGGCACAAATGAACCTTTCCACAAAAAAGAAAATCATGTCCATGGAGAACAGACTTGTGGTTGCCAAGAGGGAGGGGAAGGGAGTAGGAAGGCCTGGGGATTTGGGGTTAATAGATGCAAACTACAGTCTTTGGAATGGATAAGCAATGGGATCCTGCTGTATAGCACTGGGAATTATGTCTGGTCACTTGTGATGGAGCATGATAATGTGAGAAAAAAAGAATCTATACATGTAGGTATGACTGGGTCACCTTGCTGTGCAGCAGAAAATTGACAGAACACTGTAAATCAGCTATAAAAAAATCATTATAAAAAATTAACAAACCTCTGGCCAGACTGACCAACTAAGAGGAAAGAAAGAACTCAAATATAATAAGAAATGAAAAAGGAGACGTCTCAACAGATACTGCAGAAATACAAAAAACCATAAGGGAATACTATGAACAATTACATGCCAACAAATCTGACAAACTAGACGAAATGGACAACTTTCTAGAGACAGCCTGCCAAAACTGAATCAAGAAGAGATGGATCAATTGAACAGACGAATCACTACCAATGAAATTGAATATGCAATAAAAATACTCTGTACAAACAAAAGTCCAGGATCAGAGGGCTTCAGAGACGAATTCTAACAAACATACAAAGAGGAACTTATACCCATCCTTCTTAAACTTTTCCAAAAGGTTGAAGGAGAAGAAATAATCCCAAAGACCTTCTATGAAGCCACAATCATCCTAATACCAAGACCAGACAAAGATACAACCAAAAGAGGAAATTATAGGCCAGTATCTTTAATATCGATGCAAAAATACCTAACAAAATTTTAGCCAACCGAATCCAACAACATATAAAAAAGATCACATACCACAACCAAGTGGGATTCATTCCAAGTTCACAGGATGGTTCAACATATGTAAATCAATCAACATCATACACCACATTAAGAAAAGCAAAAAACCACATGATCATCTCAAAAGATGCAGAAAAAGCATTTGACAAAGTCCAACATTCATTCACAATAAAAACTTTACCAAAATGGGTAATAATAATAATAGCCATTTATGACAAACCCACAGCCATTATAATACTCAATGAAGAAAAGCTGAAAGCCTTTCTACTCAAATCTGGAACAAGGCAAGGATGTCCACTTATAACACTTTTTATTCAACATAGTATTGGAAGTCCTAGCCACAGCAATGGGGCAAACAAAAGAAATAAAAGGTTACCTAAACTGAAAAGAAGAGGTAAAACTGTCCCTCTATGCAAAGGACATGATACTATATATAGAAAACCCTAAGGACTCCACACAAAAACTATTCGAACTGATCAATGAATTCAGCAAAGCAGCAGGATACAAGACGGACATTCAGAAATTGATTGCATTTCTGTATACCAACAATGAAATATTAGAAAAGGAATATAAAAATACAATACCTTGTACAATACCTTGTAAAATAGCACCCCAAAAATTAAATACCTAGGAATAAACCTGACCAAGGAGGTGAAAGACTTATATCAGGAAAACTACAAAACATGAATCAAGGAAATTAAAGAGGATGCAAAGAAATGGAAAGATACTCCATGCTCCTGGATTGGAAGAATTAATACCATTCAAATGGCCATACTACCAAAAGCAGTCTAGAGATTCAAAGCAATTTCTATCAAATTACCCACAACATTTTTCACAGAACTAGAACAAAAATTTATATGGAGCCATAAAAGACCTAGAATTGCCAAGGCAATCCTGAGGAACAAAAACCAAGCAGGAGGCATAACTCTCTCAGACTTCAGATAATATTTCAAAGCTACAGTAATCAAGTCAGTGTGGTACTGGTACCAAAACAGACATACAGACCAATGAAACAGAACAGAGAAAACCCAGAAATAAACCCAGACACCTAGGGTCAATTAATGTTCAACAAAGGAGGTAAGAATATAAAATGGGAAAGACTCTTCAGTAAGGTCTCAGACTCAGCTCAGATCTGTCCAGTTGGGAAAACTGGACAGCTGCATTTAAAAAAATGAAGCTAGAACACACCCTTGTATCACGCACAAAAATAAACTCAAAGTGTCTTAAAGACTTAAACATAAGACAAGACACCACCAAACTCCTAGAAAAGAACATAGGCAAAACATTCTCTGACATCAACCATACAAATGTTTTCTTGGGTCAGTCTCCTAAGGCAATAAAATAAAAACAAAAATAAACCAATGAGACCTAATCAAATTTAAAAGTTTTTGTGCAGCAAAGGAAACTATTAAGAAAAAAAAAAAAAGACAACCTAGGAATGGGAGAAAACAGTTTCAAACAATGCAACTGACAAGGACTTTATCTCCAAAATATACTAGTAACTTATAAAATTAAACAGCACAAAAACAAAACAAAACAAAAACAAAACAACCAAACAACCCAATTGAAGAATGGGCAGAAGACCTGAATGGATATTTCTCCAAAGAAGATATACAGATGGCCAACAGGCAAATGAAAAGATGTTCAACATCACTAGAGAAATGCAAATCAAAACTACAATGAGATACCACCTCACACTGGTCAGAATGGTAACAAGTCAACAGGTGTTCCCGTCGTGGCTCAGTGAAAATGAATCTGATTAGCATCCATGAGGATGCAGATTCGATTCCTGACCTCACTCAGTGGGTTAAGGTCCTGATGTTGCCATGAGCTGTGGTGTAGGTAGCAGACTCTGCTCAGATCTGGCGTTGCTGCGGCTGTGGTGTAGGTCAGTGGCTACAGCTCTGATTAAACCCCTAAACTGGGACCTTCCACATGCCATGGGTGCAGCCCTCAAAGACAAAAAACAAAAACAAAAAAATCCAAAAAAGACACAAGTCAACAAATAACAAATGCTGGAGTGGGTGTGCAGAAAAGGTACCCCTCCTTCGCTGTTGTTGGGAATATAAATTGGTACAACCATCATGGAAAACAGTGTGGCGGTACCTCAGAAAACTAAATATAGAACTACCATATGATCCAGCAATCCCACTTCTGGGCATATATCCAAACAAAACTTTCATTTCAAAAGATACATGCATCCCTATGTTCACTGCAACACTATTCACAATAGTCAAGACTTGGAAACAATCTACATATCCATCCACAGATAAATAAAGAAGGTATATATAAACATAGCGGAATGCCACTCAGTCATAAAAAAGAATAATGCCATTTGCCACAACATGGATGGAACTAGAGACTCTCATACTGGATGAAGTCAGAAACAGAAAGACAAATACCCCATGATATCATTTATATCTGGAATCTAATATACGGCACAAATGAACCTATCTACAGAAAAGAAACAGACTCATGGACAGGGGGAACAGGCTTGTGGTTGCTGGTGGGGAGGCAATGGGATGGACTGGGAGTTTGGGGTTAGTAGATGCAAACTATTGCATCTGGAGTGGAATAAGCAATGAGATCCTGCTGTATAGCACAGTGAACTGTATCTTGTCACTTGTGATATATAACATGATGGACGATAATGTGAGGAACAAAATGTATAGGTATGACAGGGTCACTCTGCTGTACAGCAGAAATTGACAGAACACTGAAAATCAACTATAATAATAATTAAAAAAAGATCAGTGGTTGCCAAAATTTATAAATAGGGGGAGCATGGAATTGTTAGAGCAGTAAAAATTTTCAGTATATTACTGTATGGTGATTTCATGTCATTATGTATTTGGCAAAACCATCAGAACATATAGCACAATGAAGTTGGCCATCTGTATCTGCAAGTTCCGCATCCTCAGATTCAAACAACTTCGGACTGAAAACACTCAGAGGGAAAAAACACAGAAGCACAGAAGTTTCACAAAAGGAGAATTTGCCTATTGGCAATTAGTTTCATAGCATTTACATTGTATAAGGTATTATAAGTAACTAGAGATGACTTAAACAAATACAAAGATGTGTGTAGACTGAATTCAAGTACTCTGCCATTTTACAGAAGGGCCTGGAGCATCCAAATTCTGATATTGAGGAGGAGGTGTCTTGGAACCAATTTCCCAGCGGATACTGAGGAATGATTGTACAGTGACCTAATGTTACCATCTATCTATAACATTCTTATAAATTTTATTCACTTTGAGGTATGTAAAATTCAAAGTTTTATTCTAAGACTTTAAGAGTGCAAACTTACGAGCTGTACTGTGTGGTGGGTTCTATATTCATCTTCACTCTGAAGGCGCTGCTGGAATTTTTCATTGTGTTTTGCAATACAAATTTCCTATAAATACATGAAACGTATTTCAATATAAGTGAAATTTAAAAGACTCCAAAATTTACATAAGTCAAACTTTAATCTTAACATACATCTACCCAGCAAAGTATCAAGTAAGCCACCTCTGGTTTCTCATCTGGAATACTGAAGCAGCATAAGCCAAATAATCAGAATCTTAAAAGACTCTTCTGTTAAATTATTTAATATCTCTAGGATTCCTGATTTCTCCCCTTTTTTGGAAGGGAATGGATGGGGGCAGAGTAGAGCAAAAGGGGTAGTCTCTTTCTACTCTGAAGACTGTGGCCAGAAGATTCCATGCATTACCATACTCTTTGAATATGAGTATGGTAATACTCATTTTGGGGTGTTCCCTGGTGGCATGGTGGGTTAAGGACTTGGCATTATTATTGCAGTGGCTTGGGTCACTGCTATGGTGAGGATTTGATCCATGGCTCAGATATGCTAAAGGCATGACCAAAAAGAAAAAAAAAATTAGTTTCGTTAAGTCATCTCCGATGAATTAAAGAACATGATTTTGCCTAGACTGGTTTAAGCAATACTATGAAATCTGACTCTCCTGGTCACAGACTTCAGAGCTAAGGAGACCTTAAAGACTAGGAAGTATGGTAATAGTATGCTACAGGTATGCTAATTCTAATCACATGAAAATAATATTAAGTAGGAGATACATCCTCTTTACAAAGTAATTTTATCATCTAGCACCTTTCTTGCAGCACCACACTGAGCCGTCATCTCCTCTGAGTCCTTCTGGATAAAAGGATTACCATTAGTTTCCAACACTATCAAAGCTACATCAAAAGATCACTCTTCTAACCTGATACAAATCATATAATGAATGACCTTTTAAGCTAGGAAGCTGTTTTTTAAAGCATCTCTTTTATCTCCTTCCTATCTTCACCCACTCTTGGTTAACTCTGTTGCCTAACAAGTATTGATCATGAAATGAACCTGTCCAGGGGAGTCTTCAAGGGAGAAAATGGCATGATATAGTGATATGATGACTCAGGCTTCGAAGTCACACAGACCTAGGATAGAATCCTCTCTTTGGGAGTTCCCATCATGGCGCAGTGGTTAACAAATCCGACTAGGAACCATGAGGTTGCAGGTTTGGTCCCTGCCCTTGCTCAGTGGGTTAAGGACCCAGCGTTGCTGTGAGCTGTGGCGTAGGTCGCAGATGCGGCTGGGATCTTGAGTTGCTGTGGCTCTGGCATAGGCTGGCATCTACAACTTCGATTAGACCCCTAGCCTGGGAACCTCCATATGCCACGGGAGCAGCCCAAGAAATGGCAAAAAAAAAAAAAAAAAAAAAAAAAAAAGAATCCTCTCTTTGACCATTACCAGCTGCTTTTTCCTTGGGTGATTAATGACTGGAAGCCTTAGTTCCCTTGGTTATAAAATGAAGATTCTTGTCTACAATTCCTTATCTAGAACAGAGACCAGGTATGTTTGGAAATTAACATTTTTTGACGTTAAAAAAGGTGATATGTTGCACATGCTGTTTATTGCCCAGTAACTCCAGGAGGATGTGAAGCAACATCCTATAGAGTGTATTACTTATTCCTTTCCAGTGAATATATAGTCAAAGTAAGTAGCATAAAGAAATTGATAACTTCATATTTGCATATTTGTTCAGGTCTGAATTTGCCACCAAATGAGATAGGAGAATGCTTTTCAACCACTGGGAGAATTAAAGAAGATACATATAAGTATGTATGCATACAATGTTACTTCTATTATTCTCCTTGAAAAGTTTAATCACAAAGCATAGACCTCAAGTCCTCATGGCACAGCCAGAAACCATCTTTGGTCTTTCAAGGGGAGAGGCAGGACATAATTTAACTAATAGAGGTCTACTGGGTATGATATTCTATTGTATCTTTTGTCACTGTATGGTTTATCTTCTCGTTATCTATTATTTATTTTGCTTTTTAGGGCTGCACTCCTGGCACATGGAGGTTCCCAGGCTAGGGGTCTAATCAGAGCTAAAGCTGCCAGCCTACACCACAGCCGTAGCAACATAGGATCCAAGCCACATCCGCGACCTACACCACAACTCATGGCAACGCCGGATCCTTAATCCACTGAGCAAGGCCAGGGATCAAACCCTCAACCTCATGGTTCCTAGTCGGATTCATTTCCGCTGTGCCACGATGGGAACTCCCATTATCTTTCTTTTTAGAAGTGTGTCTAAATTCCTGTATTTCCAGCCTTCTTCTGTCACTCCTTCCCTCTACAGTTGTTGGACTTGGGGGCAGGGAGAGGGGAGGGCAGGGCAGAGGGCAAGATCATTTAGAAACCCATGGCTGTAAGGTGTGATACGCTACAGCAGATCAGAGGCTGCTGGTATAAATGGACAGAATCTATTTGTGGTATTCCCCTACCTCCCTTAATTACATTAGACTAATGTAAGAATGAAGAGTAAAGAATATGGATTAAATTGATAGACACCTTTTGGCAGACATAAATAAAAATGTCCTTGAAGACTGAGGTCAGAACTAATTTACTTAATTACAGAGCATTCCTGGCCTCCTTAAATAAAAAGGCAATAGGAATTGCATTACATGGAGTCTTGTAGTCAATCCAAGCAGAATCACCTTTGGGGTGGCTGAGGCAAACAGCACATCACAACTGACTGTTTTGATGTATTTAAGTGGGTAATTCCCAGACAACTATATAATGCCCCAACTATGGAGAAAAAACAGGTAACTCTTACTTAGTTTTAAAAGATATCTAAGTATTATTGACAAATTGGGTTAGAATTATAAAATATGGGTCAATGATTGAGTAATGAATAAAAGTAAGACGTAATATTAAAGTTCTATATTCAACAAGGTAATTTGTTATACCTTTTTATTTCTGAGGTATGCCTTCTTGGCTGAAACCCGTCCACGTCTTGCCTCCAGCTGGCGGGCTTTCTGTTGAAGTTTCTGTAGCTCTTCTCTCTGTAAATGCACAGATGCTGCCATCTCCTCCTTCTCCAGCATGGCCTCCATGCTTTCATAAGTATCATAGTATACTACTTCATCTCTCTTTTCTGTTACAAAGTAGCAAAGAGGGGGAGTAGTTAAGAGCATGGGCTATGGAGCCAGACAGAACAGGGTTCTGATCCACTTGCTGATTCCGTAACCTCAGGCAGAGCCATTACCTCTTCGAGTTTCTTTGTAAAACAGTGATTATTAGGAAACACACCTCACGGGGGAATGTGTGAAGTGTTTAGCAATGTCTGACACACAGTTAAGTGCTCAATGTAAAATGCCATGACCCCTGTCTCCCAAATTCAAATTCTGAGATACAGATTCTGGATGAAGCAGCAAAGTTATTTACAAAGTATTTTACAAAGGTAGTAACATAGTTGTACTACTACATCTCCTGAACCACTTGTTTAACTTTATACTACGACTTTTAGTCTCAACAGAAGAAATATAGCTTGTGTCCATATACCTTCTCCCCTATGTAGGCAAAAAAATACATGAGGAAATTACATCATTCATTCATATGTATTTTTGTAAACATATGTGGTTAGATGCACATCATACCTGATATAAGTCTTTTGATACTTTCCAGTTGTGCTGTCAATAGCAACTCTTCACACTTCAGGATTTCAAACTGCACTTCATATAACTGAAGTTGCAAATCATAATAATCAGCTTCTAACTGATCCAATCGAGCTATGGCTTCTGTACCGCCCTGCAAACTCTGCATCTGCATTGAAAATAAAAAGGAGTTCCCCTGTGGTACAGTGGGTTAAGGATCCAGCGTTGTCACTGGATAAATAAGAACGTATCTAGTTGGAAAAAACAAGAAATCAAATTATGATTAGAAGTAAATACAAATCAGACAGGATAAATCCATGAAGCAAGTGGACAATCTGAGACCAGAGGCTCAGGTACAGATGATTTAAGAATCTACGAAATCTATACAAAGCTGTGTGTGCTTTTTTTCTGAGTACAGTGTTCCCGGCTTTCAAATTTGTAAAGGGAAGAGTCTGTGACCTAAAACGGATGAGAAGGACTATAATCAAGACACAGTTAAAAACGAGATAGATTAAAAGGAATAGTACTTACTCCAGTGTAGCTTAAAAAATGTGTTTTTTGTTTGTTTTTTGTCTTCTGTCTTTTTTTTTTTAGGGCTGCACCCACAGCACATGGAGGTTCCCAGGCTAGGGGTCTAACTGGAGCTACAGCTGCCAACCTACCACAGACACAGCAATGCCAGATCCGAGCAGAGCCTGAAACCTACACCAGAGCTCATGGCAATGCCAGATCCTTAACCCACTGAGCGAGGCCAGGGATTGAATCCACAACCTCATGGTTCCTAGTTGGATTTGTTTCCACTGTGCCACGATGGGAACTCCTTTTTTTTTTTTTAGGGCCGCACATGGATGTTCCCAGGCTAGGGGTCCTATTTGAGTTGTAGCCACCCACGTACACCAGAGCCACAGCAACGTGGGATCCAAGCCACACTGGCAACCTACACCACAGCTCACGCAAGGCAGGATCCTTAAACCACCGAGCAAGGCCAGGGATCGAATCTGTGCCCTCATGGATGCTAGTCAGATTTGTTAACTGCTGAGTCATGATGGGAACTCCTAAAAAATGTTTTTAAGTCTAAAAGAATTTTGCTTTCCTAGATGGTATTAATATTTCAGCATTAATTTAGAAATTATTTGAAGTTTAGCATTACACCCGTGGCAAATTTCATGGCAAGTAAACAGTCACATCAGAAAGAAGTCTTTTTTTTTTAAAATAATCTAAGGAGATATAACATATCAACATTTTTCTGAAAGAACAAAAGTCTCGCCATAAGTTAAACCACAGGGTTAGTACTGTTATTATAAAGTACTCACCATCAAGGTATTTGTTTGGGATGGGCTTAATAAATCACATTTGGTCTGTTTCTCATGAGTTGTGTGGTCACGTTAAATAAACACTAACAAAACTAATGCAGTCATCATCACAGATATATATATACACACACACACACACATATATATACAGCACAAAGCATATACTATATCACTCAACAAGCATAAACCTGGCAAGAATGACTAAATGACAGTCTTACCAATCCTTTGAAGAATTCAAACACAATCCAGAACATTAAAAACAGACCATTAATGTACTGGGTTAAACCCAGGGAAAATGACCCCATAGATAATCATCCCAGACTCTCTGGCCCATTTCAGCTTTGCCCTTCCTCTACCACTGGAGACCAATTCCAGTAAAAACAATGTTCCTGAAACAGCAACTAGTCAGAAATCTTACCCTCAGCTGCTCTTTTTGTCATCCTATGTTGTTGGTACAATTCAATCTGGTTAAAATAAAGCTAGTTAATGTGATTAAGATAGAGTGGCCCTCTACTTCAGAGGCAATGAAATGCTAGCAAGAGCAATAAAATGCTAGCATTTCAAGTTTTAAAATTCTAGAACTTAAGAAGATTCCAGACAGCTAATAATAAAAAAAGGAGAAAGCTAACTAGAAAAGAAGATTCAAGTGGAAATGTCTCCAGGGTACATGAGATAGAACTGAAATTTATGAACAGATTCTGAATAAAGTGTGAACAGTTCCAGAACAAGTTTCAATTTTACCTTCAACAATAGTATAAAATAAGAAAATCTAAGGGGAAAATAGAACTGCAGCTTAAAATTAACCAAAAGATCTTTCTAGATCATAGCCATGATATATTATTATAGGTTACCTCATACACTATTTCTTTAAACAAGAGTTCCACAAGCATATGCACACTGATAGAGCAATGTATTTTACATAAAGCTGTATTAATAAAAGCAGCAATGACATTTTGTCCTTCTCTAGAGACTAAAATGTACTTTTACAAATACATGATATTCAATGTTTTTAAAAGCCAGTATCGTCAATCCACAGAATGGGAGCAAATATTTGCAAATCACCTATCTGATAAAAGACCTGTATCTGGAATATGTAGAGAACTCTTTCAACTCTTTAATTTAAAAAACCCAATTCAGGAGTCCCCACTGTGGTGCAATGGGATCGGTGACATCTTGGGAGTGTGGGGACACAGATTCAATCCTGGCCTGGCAGAGTGGGTTAAGGATCCAGCACTGCTGCAGCCGCAGCTTAGGTCACAACTGAGGCTCAGAGCCGATCCCTGATCCAGGAATTCCATATGCCACAGGAAAGCCAAAAGAGAGGAAAAAAAAATGGGCAAAAGATCTAAAGACATTTCTTCAAAGAAGATGTGTAAGTGGCCCATAAGCACAAAAGATACTCAACAACACTGGCATCAGAGAAAGCACATCAAAACCACAATGAAATACCACTTCACACTAACCAGGATGCCTATAATAGTGTACTAGTATCGGTATTAGCAATAATGTAAAGAAAGATGTGGAGAAATTCCATCCCTTCTACACTGCTGGTAGCAATGTAAAAGTTATAGCTGCTTTGGAAAACAGTCTGGAAGTTACTCAATAGGCTAAAGAGCATTTCACTCCAGTTTACACCAAGGTAAATGAAAACCTTACACGCAAATGTTCACAGCAGCTTTATTCATAGGTTCAAAAATAGAAAGACCCCAAATGTTCACCAAGTGATGAATGCAGAAAACATGATATAACCATAAAGTGCATCATTTGGCAAAAAAAAAAAAAAAAAAAGTAAATTAAGCAATGATGCATGCTATAATACAGAGGAACCTTGAAAACATTACCCTGTATGTGGGCGGGGGGGGGGGGGGGAGAGAAAGCATCTTTTCTGATTCAATTTATAGGAAATGTCTAGAATAGCCAATCTATAGAGAGAGAAAATAAGACTGGTGGATGCCTAGTTGTGGGGTGGGCTGGAGAGGACATATGAAAATGAATGCTCCTTTTGTCTTAACAGTGCATTGCTGTTTACAGTCACTCTGGGATGCTGCGAAAATGCCACAGGTGTCTAATTCTTCTATCACAGGTCCCACTGTGAAAGTTATCATCATCTCACGGAGAAAGTGCAAAATTAACAACTGCCTTTGAAAAATGTATTTTCTTAATAGATGCAAACTATTGCCTTTGGAATGGATAAGCAATGAGATCCTGCTGTATAGCACTGGGAACTAGATCTAGTCACTTATGATGGAGCATGATGGAAGATAACGTGAGAAAAAGAATGTATAAATATATGTGTGACTGGGTCACTTTGCTGTATAGTAGAAAATTAACAGAACACTGTAAACCAACTATAATGGAAAAAATAAAAATCATTTAAAACATGTATTGGTTTTTATTACCTCTTCCTTTAGTGCATGTTTCCTCTGTTCCAAACATATTTCTTTAGCTCTCATCATCTGCAGAGTCTCCTTAGAAACTGCATACTGGAGTTTTTCCATACGTTCAGCAGCTGCTGCCCATGATGCTTTACCAAATTTCTTCTGATCTGCTCGCATTCGATCATACACAGCTATTGGTAATGATTTTTTAAAGAAACATTGAGTCATTAAGACAACGTGATAGTAAAAAATTGAAAGTCTTAGATTCCACTGATTACATACTCAGAGATAAACATTCAAATCCCACCACTATGATAAATTACCTATAACAGCTCTAAAATACACTTCAACAGCATTTTAGATTCTATTTAAATTTCTTTTTTTTCTAGAGCCACACATGCTACATATGGAGGTTCCCAGGCTAGGAGTCGAATCAGAGCTGCAGCTGCCAGCCTACACCACAGCCACAGCAATTCCAGGTCCGAGCTATGTTTGCAACTTATGCAGCAGCTCTTGGCAATGCTGGATCCTAGCCCACTGAGCAAGGCCAGGGATCCAACATGCATCCTCATGGATATGAGTCGGGTTTGTTTCTGCTGAGCCACAATGGGAACTTCTCAATTTAAAATTCTTATTGAAGACATTAATCATCCTAAAAAATAAATTTTTTAAGATGAAACTGAGTTGTCAGGGTTAATTTTAAAACTTTAATAAAAAATACTCTTTTTAGGGGAGTTCCCATTGTGGCGCAGCAGAAACGAATCTGACTAGCACCCATGAGGATGTGGGTTCGATCCCTGGCCTTGTTTGGTGGACTGCACATCAAGCATTGCCGTGTGAGATGTGGTGTAGGTTGTAGATGCAGCTCGGATCCCGCATTGCTGTAGGTGCGCTGTACGTGCGCAGCTGTAGCTCCAATTCAACCCCTAGCCTGGGAACTTCCACATGCTGCAGGTGCAGCCCTAAGAAGCAAACAAAGCTGCCCCCGCTTTTCACATTAAACTTTTTTCTGTGAAAGTTCATACTTTTAAAATACTTTTTCTTAGGTATGTTGAAATCAGAACCGTAACTATCCCAGGTTACTTAAAATTATTTAAATCAAATTATTTTTCAGTCCTCTAAAAGTATTGTAAAGATCTGAGGCAGCATGAAATAAATCCTAGACATTAGCAAAGAGTCAGAATACAACTAATTCCCAAAGAAGGCACCCAACTTCTCTTTGCCAGCCCCCCCAAAAGAACTTTATAGTTTGCCACAATAGAGGCCTCATTCAAGAAACATTTCCTGATGATCAAACAACTAATATATTCTAGTTAAAGAAGTTTATCACTGATAGTATGTATGCTACTAGCTCATCTTGGGTCCATCCATCCTTATGCTCAATCATTTTAATAGGTCAGAGACACACTCTAACTATCATAAAGAAACAGGCAATCTGATTACGTAGTACCTAATGTAGTCTTACATCAGTGTACATTCTCTGGTGGTTTCTTTTATATATTCAGAAGTAACATTAATATTTTTATTCTGCTACTTTATCATAACCCTCTTTGCAAGGAAATACCTCAGTAACTTTGCCTCCGAATTTTACGAAATCTTAAATTCTTTACGATAATATAAGTATATACTTAAAAGTGAAAACTGTACACAGGCTTATAGTGGAAAAAGAGCAACTTCTCCCTCTCAGCTCTCTCTAAGTCTCAGTCCCAATGACCAAATATAACCAACCTGCAACTTGCTTGTGGTAGTTATTTCCATTCAAGACCATTATTATTTGTTGATTTAGCCTTTGAGTTCCTTCCTATCATTAGGTATTATTCAGAATCTCCTCTCAACATAGTTCTTTTGGATTCTCTGATTTAGTGTGGACTTTAAAATGCTAACATATTTGATCATCAATCTGATTTTTTTTTTTTTTTTTTGTCTTTTTGCCTTTTCTGGGGCCGCTCCCGTGGCATATGGAGGTTCCCAGGCTAGGGGTCCAATCGGAGCTGTAGCCGCCGGCCTATGCCAGAGCCACAGCAACGCAGGATCTGAGCTGCATCTGCAACCCACACCACAGCTCACAGCAACGCCGGATCCCACTGAGCAAGGGCGGGGACCGAACCCGCAACCTCATGGTTCCTAGTCGGATTCGTTAACCACTGCGCCACGATGAGAACTCCCAATCTGATCCTTAATATTAGTTTCCAACATATATCTACTTATGCTGCTTGGATATCAAATGCTGCTGCCATTTCAAATCTCTGCCTACCTTTGGGATCAATACAGTAGTGCACTGTAGGGGAAAACAGCAGGCGGTTTGAAGACATTACAGCTTTGAGTTAAATTCCCATTTCTACCCGACATGTAACTTTTGGCAGAAACTTTAACTGTTCTTGGGCTCAATTCCTTTGAGTGATAAAGTAAGGAAATACAGCACCTACTCAGAAGACTTTTGTGGAACTGAATGAGAGTGACAGGTATTCAAATGTTTCTCTCATGTCACACTGCAATATTAACCAAATAGTCTGTTCTCTCTTCTCTCATGCATACATCACCACAATCATTCAAATTTATATGATGTTATTATTATTGTCTTTTTAGGGCTGTACCTGCAGCATATGCAAGTTCCCAGACTGGGAGTCTAATAAGAGCTACAGCTGCAGGCCTATGCCACAACCACAGCAACATGATATTTGAGCCACACCTGTGACCTACGGTGCAGCTTGTGGCAATGCTGGATCCTTAACCCACTTAGCAAGGCCAGGCATCAAGGATACTAGCCGGGTTTTTAACCAGTCAAACCACAATAGGAACTCCCATGTTTTATTATTTTCAAAGTTATTTTTCCATGTGTTATCTCTATCTGCCCAGCAATCCTACAGAATAGGCATTGTATGCATTTATAAACACCTCCAACATATATATACATATGAAACTGAGGGATTGTGGTAACTTAAAACCAAGGTTACACACCTATAGAAGTACAGTGAAACTAGTACCTAGTCTGCTAACTCTACCATTTTTATCTGAACTTGTAACCATAGCACAGAGTCAAACACTCTGCATAATCAAAAATAGTCCAGAGCCTTTTCTCTTGCTTCCCAACTGTGTCTGTGGAGTAGCTCCTGTCCTAATTCAGGCTCAAGTTGTCACCTACTACAAGAGTTAGTCAATACTTTTTCTTCCAACATCCTTATTGATGAATAGAATGTATTCTTCTATCTAACTGCTGTTCACTTCACCTAGATTTTCTAATAACTCAGTAATGCAGAAAATTATGAATATAGAGTGGTTGGAATATTCCTAGAACAATACTGGAATACCTCTAAAACAGATTCTTCTCTCTCACTGCAGTCCAGAATAAAGATGCCTGATAAGGTCACTATTAACATTACTTGGATTACAACCCTGTAAAAATACTCTACGGTGATCATTATATGTTTTTTAAAAAAAAAAAAAAGCACTCTGGTGTTTACAAGGAATCATGTTAAATTTGTTTTTAAAAACCTTAGTGTTCTGGAACTCTGTGGTGGCAAAGTGGGTTAAGGATCTAGTGTTGTCACTGCTGTGGCACAGGTTTAATCTCTGGCCCAGAAACTTTTACATGCCACAGGTGCAGCCACAAAAAACCTCTCTATGTTCTGACATACATACACTTGTCAGGAAAGGATTTTTTAAATTTTTTTTTTAGGGCCGTACCTGTGGCACATGGAAGTTCCCCAGGGTAGGGGTCCAACTGGAGCTATAGCTGCTGGCCTACACTACAGCCACAGCAACATTAGATCAGAGCCACATCTTTGACCTACACTAGAGCTCACAGCAACGCTGGATCCTTAACCCATTGAGCGAGGTCAGGGATAAACCCATATCCTTATGGATACTAGTCAGGTTCATTACCACCGAGCCACAATAGGAACTCCCAGAAAAGGGCCCATTTAAGATGTTTTTACAAGCAAAGCAGTAAAGTTAAGCTACACCTGGCTATGTGTAAGAAAGCAAATAAAAGGACCTGTTTTACTCCTGTAAAAAATAAACATATATACATACATACACAAGGAGCTCTTACAAATCAATAGGAAAAAAAAACAGGGATAGAAAAACAGAAGACAGTAATTGGGAAAAAGGGATATACAAATATCCTAATTATTACATGAAAACAAAAAAGGTGAAATCATTTTGCTGTATAGCAGAAATTAACACAACATTGCTAATCAACATACTTCAATAAAATACATTTTTTTTAACCAGATGACCACTCAGTAATAACCAAAGAAACATAAATTTTAAAAACATGGTACTATTTTGTTTATGTTTTCCTGAGTTCTGTGGAGTTACATGAGTGAATTTTTCAATCTTTAAAAGGGCTACAGGAATCCCCAAATTTGTAGCCAGTTGGTTAGAAGCACTGATGGCCTGAGGACATCCCAAATCTGCAAGTAGCATCTAAAGGAAGCCAGTCTTACTGTGGACTGTGCCTTTAGACTGTGAGGTCTATGTGAACGATTATTATCAGAATTAAATGACACTATGCTAATACTCATTACCATTATGTTGTAAAAGGACATGTGTATGTTAACACACATGCCTAGGAAAAGTTGAAAGGATATACCTTAACTTGTTAACTGCTTCTTTAACTGCTAAGATTGAGTGGCCTTTATTTATTTTTAATCTGTTATGAACATAATATACTTAAGCCACTCATTTTTGAAGATACTTTGACAAGGATAATTTTACTGAGTAAATCACCTTTTTGGGCTTTAGCTGTTATTTCAAAATATTTGACAGTAAGATCTTGAATGGACAGTACAGCCATGTGAGCTTTCCGCTGCCAATCGGCATCTTCTTTTTGTAGACTTTCAATTCTTCTGGGACCCAGGTAATCATTCTCCATAGAAATCTTTAAAGAGAAAAAGGAAAAATTAAAAAGATCACTTCTTTCGTAAACTTTTACTGAATATTTATATCAGACATTGTGTTTGGTGCTAAAGCAAAGAATTCTTTTGTTTCCCTGTTCTCAAGTAGAAGCTATTAAGAGAAATTAACAATAATGTTGAAGATATTTGACAAAATCATTTGGTCCCCCTTCCTCCTCTATCTTCTTCATCCCTCCCTCTTCCATATACAAAGGGCATAAAATATGAAGAGTGATTATTTCCGAGTGCAGAGATAAATTTATTTCCTCCTGCATGAAAAATATACTTTCAGATTAAGAATTATTGGTGCCACTAAAATACTTAATCACTGATATAAATAAAATAAGACTGACAACATAAAAAAATCAGCCTATCTACTACAGGACTCGAGAAAAAGTGAAAATGTTTTGTAAGAGTCAAAACCAAAAAAGGACAAAGGCAAGGTGAAAATCAAATAATGGAAAGAGACATACCAGGTGAATGTAAGAGAAAAGACAGTATTAATAACAAAGTATAGTTATTACACATGTTTGTTAATATGGAAGGTGCAGCTCAGGAAGAATAGCAACAGACCCTTTGTCTACTCCATCTGGCTTTACCACATATTGAGAAAAAGACTTAAAAAAAATCAAACAAGAAGTTAATAACATCATATTAGGATGACAGGGAAAAAACATTAAAGAAAAATGTTAACCTACCCCTGGCACACTTTAAAAAGTGATCAAGTTAGTTATCATACGCCACTACAAAATTATGATGAAAGTAGAAATAATGTAATATTCTCTAAACAGTACAATTAATAGAAATTAAAGTCTAAATAAAGACTCAATTGGACAAACATTAAAAACAAGACTAGGAGTTCCCATTGCGGCTCAGTGGTTAACTAATCCGACTAGGAACCATGTGGTTGCAGGTTTGATCCCTGTCCTTGCTTAGTGGGTTAAGGATTTGGCATTGCCTTAAGCTGTGGTGTAGGTTGCAGACACGGTTCGGATCGCGCATTTCTGTGGATCTGGCGTAGGCTGGAGGCCACAGCTCCGATTAGACCCCTAGCCTGGGAACCTCCATATGCCATGGGAGCGGCCCTAGAAATAGCAAAAAAAGACAAAATAAACAAACAAACAAATAAAAATTAAAAAAAACAAAAACAAGACTAACTAGGGTTAGTGAGGACACGGTGAAATAGGCACATGTAATATACCACTGGTGGAATTATAAATTCATTAAATACTTTTCTGGAAAGTATTCTATCATACCATAATCTCTGAAGATATTTAACAATAAAGCTTTGTAAAACACACCCATAAAATACAGTCTAAGCAAAAATACTTAAGAGTTTGTAACATATATTATTATTGATGTCATCTTTGGGTGGTGAATTACAAGTGAGTTTCTTCCTGTTTAAAATATGTACTTTCCAGAAGTTCCCATCATGGCGCAGTGGTTAACCCCCATGTGGTTGCGGGTTCGATCCCTGGCCTCACTCAGTGGATTAAGGACCCAGCGTTGCCGTGAGCTGTGGTGTAGGTCGCAGACGCAGCTCGGATCCCTCACTGCTGTGGCTCTAGCAGAGGCCAGTGGCTACAGCTCCGATTAGACTCCTAGCCTGGGAATCTCCATAGGCTGCTCAGGAGCAGCCCTAGAAAAGGCAAAAAAAAAAAAAAAAAAAAAAAAAAAGTACTTTCCAAATCTTCTGTATTGTATATACATTGCTTTTATAATCATGAAGAAGAAAAAATGCTTTTATCTATTCTTGGGTTCACAAGCCATACCAACTAGACAAGCTGAAGACACACTATTCCAGGGGTTTCCTGTTTCTAGTCAAGCAAACAATGAGCTCATGTTTTCATATATGAGGCCCAGAAAGAGGCATAATTATGAGACTTACCTCTTTTTTTCCAGTGTGTGTGTTTCAGGGTGGGGAGGGGAAGTGGCTGTATGATCAGAACCTAAATGCCTTCCTTAATAACTGGAAAAAAGAATTCTGAGAGCTCCCTTTTCTAGGACTATAAAAATAGTGTCAAGCAAAGACAATTAAGCTAGTGGCAGCAGCTTAGGTTCTTGATATCTAAATTCTCTACTCATTTGGACTAGAATGTTTAAAAAAGATTCTCAGAGGAGTTTCATGGTGGCCTAGCGATTAAGGACTGGGCATTTGTCACTGCAGTGGCTCAAGTTACTGCTGTGGCTCAGGTCTGATCCCTGGCCCAGGAACATTTATATGCCACAGTGTAGCCCACCAAAAATTAAAATAAAATTAAATAAATTCTCAGGAGGTAATTACTGTATCTCCAGTCTCATACCACAGCTGAGACTTAAACGATGCTACTGGATATGGCTAATAACTGGAAATCATTTCAGCTGTATAAGTGAATAAAGACACCACTGTACCAGGTACTTTAGAAAATGTAAATATGAGTAAGACACATATTCTCCTCCAAAGAACCTAACAATCTAATGCGGGGGTGGGGGGCAGTTGGAGTGGGGTAGGCAGAGATATCTATGATATAGAAATCTGTCTTGAAATTAAGACACTTACTTGGCCCTGCTCTCAACAGTGAGACTTCTGACAAGTCATATAATCGTTCATTCAAGATGCTAACACATTCCACTATCCGCTCAGAGCCAGTACTGTACTAGGCAATAGGGGATAGTAAGATAATTAGTCTAGTGGAGGATCATCCAAATAAACTAGAAAAGAGCATGAAAAAGATGTCATGATACTGTATGCCTGAAATACCAAAGGGAGCACCATCTGTGAGAGATGGGGTGTAGGGTCTGGCAGACTTTCTAAAGGGAATAATGGGTAGGCGAGTTCTTAATGAACAAAGAGAATTCTACCAGCTAACAATGATGGTGGAGAATGTCTGTATAAAAAGAATAAAGAAAATATTTTAAAACCTTTAAGAAAAATGAAAGGTTTGGGGGGAGAGAATACATCTAGCTGTTTTTATCAGGACAGACTGTGAGGTTCATAAATAGCTGAAGATTTTGAAGGAGAGGTAGGATTTTGATAGTTAAATAGGAAAGAGAACCATGCTAAAAAGCATATTGTAGCTAAGAATTAACCTGAGCTACAGGTTAATTGGGAGTTCCCACTGTGGTTCAGCAGTAATGAATCCAACTAGTATCCACGAGGACACAGGTTCCATCCCTGGCTTCACTCAGTGGGTTAAGGATCTGGCGTTGCCGTGAGCTGTGGTATAGGTCGCAGACACGGCTTGGATACCATGTTGCTGGGGCTGTGGCGTAGGCTGGCAACTGCAGCTCCGATTCGACCTCTAGCCTAGCAACTTGCATATGCCATAGACGCAGCCCTAAAAAAACAGACCAAAAAAAAAAAAAAAAATTAACCTGAATCTAGAGGCAAGTAAGTTCCATGCAAAGTAAAGGACAGAAAGCAGTCCATTCTAACTGGAGTTTAGGTAAAACAGATGAAGGCAGTAGGAGATGAGACTAGAAACATTAGGTTATAGTCATTGTGAGGAGGCTGGAATTTGTGCTTAATATGAGAAGGAACTGCAAACTACTGTGGGATTCTCAGCAGTAGTTAAGTGGCGTATTTAGACCTCAGTTTACATTTGAGCTTCTAAAAGACTTGTTTTTGGAGTTCCGCTATGGCACAGTTGGTTAAGAATCCAACTGCAGTGGCTTGGATGGCTGCAGAGGCACAGGTGTGATCCTGGCCTGGAGGAGTGCGTTTAGAGGATGTGGTGCCAGTGCTGTCACAACTGCAGCATAGATCTCAGACGCCTGGATTTGATCCCCAGTTGGGGATCTTTCCATATGTGGCAAGCTTGGCCAATAAAAAAAATATCTAAATAAAACAAAAAACAAAAACAACCTGTTTTCCATAACAAAACCATCAGCTCAAAGTTCAATCTTCAGCCTTGTGATGCTAGGGTCCAAGCTCTGAAAACATCACATTTAATTTTTGCCAATAGGAAGAGTTGGAGATTTTAGAACTGAAGAAGAGATTTGCTTCTTCCTATCTGTGTCACTTGACTTTCCTGTTTGTCGATCCTGTGATCACCATCCCGGACTTGCTTCTTCATCCCACATTTGCAGTGCCTTCCCAAAGGAATTAAGAGAATCCAGTTTGCACTCTCTCAGCCTTTGCAGAACTGGCCTGTGTGCCCAAGACAAACCAGCACCAGTCCAAGAGTGCTCCAGCACCAGAGACCTAGTTCTCTCTCTACTGGGATCAGACACACCAGCACTAGAAGAGCACCATCCTCTTCTTTCTCAGAGGTCAGCTCCGCAAGACCTATTCTTTAATAATTACCACCTTGTCCCTTTGAGACTCCTAATCCGGGGTGGGGGGGGGTGGTTGCTTCTGCAATCAACTCTGGTATCTTTAAGAGCCACTTTTTTACCTATCTCATGAACAACTTTATACCTAGTTATTTGTATTAAATTCCTTCTGTTGAAACAACTGGTTTGATTTTCCAAGCAGAACTGAACAGATATAACCACAGAAAAGAGATGTAATAAACAGAACAAGAAATGCTCAAAATTTTAAAAATTTTGGCTGTGCCCACAGCATGAGGAAGTTACCACGTCAGGGATTGAATCCATGCCACATTAGTGACCCAAGCTGCTACAGTGACAATATGAGATCCTTAACCCACTGTGCCACAAGGGAATTCCTCAAAATTAAAAAAACTAACTCAGATCTTGAGGATAGAAATCCTTTTCTTTTTCTAACCTTTTTAAACCTTTTTTTTTTCTGGCAGTCCCAGGCCAGGGATCAGATGTTAGATGCAGCTGCAACCTATGACACAGTTGTACGACACTGCATCATTACCCCCCTGTGCTGGGCCAAGGACGGAAACTCAGTCCTGGTGCTCCAGAGATACTGCCAATCCCACTGCACCACAGTGGGAACTCCAGAAATCCTTTTCACCTGCATAGCTCAATATTGTTCAGGAGTTAGAAACCTTGCATTATGGCTTTTGAAAGAGAAAAAAATTAAAAACCTGGTGGTAATTATTTGGAGCTATCTTGTACTTTGTTACTGGATTATCTTTACCTTCAATGTACATGTATACTGAAATATACAGAGCACAACCATGCCATTCCTTTATTTTATCTTATTTTTTTGGCCACCCTGAGGCATATGGAGCTCCTAGGCCAGGGATCAGATCCGAGCCATGACTGCGACCCCATGCCACAGCTGCAGTAACACCAGATCCCTAGCCCCCTGTGCTGGGCTGGGGATCAAACCCAAGTCCAGTGCTCCAAAGAAGCCGCCAATCTCGTTGCACCACAGTGGGAACTCCAGGCCACGCTTCTTAAATGGTGTTTTTTAACTGACTTCCGAAAGTCAGTAGCTAATGTTGCAGCTGTTTAAAACACACAATTTACTGTACCTAAGATATTAAGCTAGGATACTAAGTTCTTTTCCTAACTTGGCAAATTTGAAGATGTACAGCACTAGTCAGCTGGATCATGTGCTAAAAACAATGACACCTCTGTTTTCAGTTTCAGGGCTAGAAAGAAAACAGTGCCTGTTTTTAACATGGAAAAAAGTATGTGTCAGTTTAGGTAGCTAGGATAGTGAGACTAGTTTATAAGCACAAATTTCTTGGCATGGAATTACATTATAAAGTACCTAACTAGCCTGGACACTGGGTTTTATATGAGAAGCTTAAGTGTTACTCTTGTCTACTGTTGAGATACCAAAAGTAAAAAATAAAGAACTCAATTCTTTTTTTTTTTTTTTTTTGTCTTTTTGCTATTTCTTGGACCGCTTCCACGGCATATGGAGATTCCCAGGCTAGGGGTCCAATCGGAGCTGTAGCCACCGGCCTACACCAGAGCCACAGCAGTGTGGGATCCGAGCTGAGTCTGCAACCTACACCACAGCTCACAGCAACGCCGGATCGTTAACCCACTGAGCAAGGGCAGGGACCGAACCCGCAACCTCATGGTTCCTAGTCGGATTCGTTAACCACTGCGCCACGACGGGAACTCCAAGAACTCAATTCTTAGGTGAAACAAATACCAAGATAAATGTGTCAATATATTGATGTAGTAGTGACCATAATGTGAACTTTCCAGAATGACACAATTAGATCTGGCATCATCTATTCCATGCATTTTTACATATAAAGCAAATATTAAATGTAATATTCTCAGCACAGAGTGTGAAATGATGCAGTTTTTAAGGTGAGAGACAAGTCCAAGAAAATGAAACAAATAGCTCAGATAAGAGGTAAGTACCACAACCTTGTAAATCAACTATACTTCAATAAAACTTAAAAAAGAGAGAGCGATGAAGTACCTTAATGTACGGTGCTGACACTATACATTTCAGTGTGCATGGTAGAATACACAGGGGTCCGGTGGTATAAAAATTGAACCCTAAACAAAAACAAGGGTTTGGAGTTCCCGTTGTGGCGCAGTGGTTAACAAATCCGACTAGGAACCATGAGGTTGCGGGTTCGGTCCCTGCCTTTGCTCAGTGGGTTAACGATCTGGCATTGCCGTGAGCTATGGTGTAGGCTGCAGACGCGGCACGGATCCCACATTGCTGTGGCTCTGACGTAGGCCGGTGGCTACAGCTCCGATTCGACCCCTAGCCTGGGAACTTCATGTGCCGCGGGAGCGGCCCAAGAAATGGCAAAAAGACAAAAAAAGAAAAAAAAAAGGGTTTGCCAAGTCACAGCATCTGCCCATTTGTCTGCTGGAATAGGGGTGGAGGTGGATGTCTTTTTCTATTTCACATAAAGACACCTAGTAGGCCAATTCACTGACTGACTCATTAAAACACTGGGTTTAGGAGTTCCCTTGTGGCTCAGCAGGTTAAGGATCTGGCATTTTCACAGCTGTGGTGTGGGTTCAATCCCTGGCCCAGGAGCTTTCCCATGCCAGAGGTGTAGTCAAAAAAACCAAACAACTCCCCCCCCCTCAAAAACACTGGGTTTAAAAATCCAGAGGATCACCTAGTTTAACATCCCATTTTATGGATGAGAAAGCTGGGGCCGATAGAGAATGTAATATTAGACATGCAGTTCTCCAACTTCAGTGTTTATCATAATTACATGGAAGACTTGTTATAAAACAAAGATTGCTGAGCTCCCGCAATAGGTTTTAGTAAAAGAGATATGAGGTGAGGCCTAAGACCCTGTATTTCTAACAAGGTTCTTGGTGATACTGATGCTACTCATCTGGGGATCAAATTTTTAAGAACCAGTGTATCAGACTTGAGTCTGGGAGCTCTTAGAGCCTTCCCTTTAAAATCTGGAACAGGACAAGGATGCCCACTCTCATCACTTCTATTTAACATAGTATTGGAAGTCCTAGCCTCAGCAATCAGATAAGAAAGAAAGAAAAGTTGTTCAATTAGAAGAGAAGATGTAAACTTGTCCTATGCAGATGATATGACACTATATATAGAAAACCACAAAAACTAGTAGAACTGATTACTTAGGAGTAAGTCTGATCAAGGTGAAAGATTTATATGTTGAGAACTATAAAACACTGATAAAGGAAGCTGACGATGATTTAAAGAAATGGAAAGATATATCACGCTCTTGGACTGGATAAGTATTTAAAATGGCCATACCACCCAAAGTAATCTACAGATCTAATACGATCCCTATCAAATAACCCATTATATTTTTCACAGAACTAGAACAAATAACTCTAAAATTTATATGGAACCACAAAAGACTCAGCAATGCCAAAGAAATCCTGAGGAAAAAGAACAAGGTTGGAGGCATAACCCTCCCAGGCTTTAGACAATAAAAAGCTGTATTAATCCAAACAGCAAGCTACTGGCACAAAAACAGACATATGTATCAACAGAATAGAACAGAGAATCTAGAAATAAACCCACACACCTATGGTCAATTAACCTTTGACAAAGGAGGCAAGAATATACAATGGAGAAAAGACAGTCTCTCAACAAGTGGTGTTGGGAAAGCTGCATGTAAATCAATGAAGTTAGAACACACTCTCACACCATATACAGAAATAAATTCATAATGGCTTAAGACTAAAATTAGACCTGGCACCATAAAACTCCTAAAAGAGAACACAGGCAAAACATCCTCTGACATAAATCTTACCAATGTTTTCTTAGGTCAGTCTCCCAAGGCAATAGAAATATAAGCAAAAACAAACAAATGGGACCTTAATCAAACTTACAAACTTTTGTACAGCAAAGAAAACCATAAACAAAATGAAAAGACAACCTACAGACTGGGAGAAAATATTTGCAAATGATGTGACTGACAAGGGATTAATTTCCAAAATATACAAACAGCTCATATAGCTTAACATCAAAAAATACAATCTAACAGATCAAAAAGTGGGCAGAAGACCTAAAAAGACCTTTCTCCAAAGACGACATACAGATGTCAGAGACATATGAAAAGATGCTCACCATAGCTAACCGTTAGAGAAACACAAATTAAAATTACCAAGAGGTACTACCTCACATCAGTCAGAATGGCCATCATTAAAGTCTATAAATGACAAATGCTGGAGAGGGTGTGAAAAAAGGGAACCCTCCTACACTGCTGGTGGGATGTAAACTGGGGCAGCCACCATGGGAAACAGTATGGAGGTTCTTGAAAAACTAAAATAAAGCTGCTGTATGATCCAACAATCCCACTCCTGCACATATATCCAGACAAAACTATAATTCAAAAAGATACATGCACCCCAATAGCCAAGACAGGAGTTCCCGTCATAGTGCAGTGGAAACAAATCCAACTAGGAACCATGATGTTGCAGGTTTGATCCCTGGCCACGCTCAGTGAGTTAAAGACCTGGCATTGCCATGAGCTGTGGTGTAGGTTGCAGACATGGCTTGGATTCTGCATTGCTGTGGCTGTGGCACAGGCTAGCAGCTGTAGCTCCGATTGGACCCCTAGCCTGGGAATTTCCATATGCCTCGGGTGAGGCCCTAAAAGGTGAAAAAGCCAAAACAAAACAAAACATAAAATAGCCAAGACATGGAAGAAACCTAAATGTCCATCAACAGATGAACGGATAAAGATGTGGTATGTATATACAATGGAATATTATTACTCACTCATAAAAAAGACTGAAATAATGCTGTTTGCAGATGGATAGACCTAGAGATTCTCATAATAAGTGAGGCAATTCAGAAAAAGAAAGACAGGGAGTTCTCAATGTGTCTCAGCAGTTCCAAATCCGACTGTATCCATGAGGATGTGGGTTCAATCCCTGGTCTCACTCAGTGGGTTAAGGATACAGTGTTGCTGTGAGCTGTGGTGTAGGTCACAGACCTGGCTCAGATCTGGCATTGCTGTGGCTGTGGCCAGCAGCTATAGATCTGAAGTGACCCCTAGCCTGGAAACTTCCATATGCTGCAAGTGCAGCCCTTAAAAAAAAAAAAAAAAAAAGGAAGAAGAAGAAAGAGAAAGACAAACACCATATGATATCATCTATGTGGGGAATCTAAAATATGGCACAAAAGAACTTACCTACAAAACAGAAACAGACTCACAGACACAAAAAAAGATTTGTGTTTGCCAAGGAGGGGTGGGAGTGGGAGAATGGACTGGGAGTTTAGGGTTAGTAGATGCAAACTATTACATTTAAAATGGATAAGCAATGAGATCCTATTGTATGGCATGAGGAACTACATCTGGTCTTGGGAAAGACCATGATGGAAAATGACATAAGAAAGGGAATATACATACGTGTGTGTGTGTGTGAGAATGGGCTGCTTTGCTGTACAGCAGAAATAGGCACAACATTGTAAATCAACCATACTTCAAATGAAAAAACTATTAATTTCATTTATATAGTGAGGCTATATTAAATATAAAATATACAATAAATGTATTAAGTACCGTTTTCATAAAATAGTAAATATTAAAATAAATACATTATACAGGTGAGGTACAAGGTTAACTTCTTTCCTATCATACTTTAATATCTAAGTTAATGAAATCACTGAAATTACGTTCCTTTTATTTTTATTTTATTTTTTACAGAATAAAATGCATATATTTAAACACAATTACATTCACACAGATTATTATATCATGGATCTTAAGAAACAGATTAAGTGACTCCCTCTGGAGAAGTGGAATGGAAAATATGCTGAGACAAATAGGAAATTTATTCTATGCTTTATCCCATAATTAAGTTTTTTTTTTTTTTTTTTTTTGTCTTTTTGCCATTTCTTGGGCCGCTTCCGCGGCATATGGAGGTTCCTAGGCTAGGGGTCGAATCGGAGCTGTAGCCACCGGCCTACGCCAGAGCCACAGCAATGTGGGATCCGAGCCGTGTCTGCAACCTACACCATAGCTCATGGCAATGCCGGATCGTTAACCCACTGAGCAAGGGCAGGGATCGAACCCGCAACCTCATGGTTCCTAGTCGGATTTGTTAACCACTGTGCCACGACGGGAACTCCCATAATTAAGTTCTTTTTAAACAGCCTAAAGGTCAAACTCCATAGGATGATATAGTATTCTAACCCCTGATCATTAGTCACCTCATCTCTTACAAATCCTTAGACACAAGGCATACCCAACAATTCACACCTGTGGTGTAACTAAAATAGCAGGCTTTGCAGTCAAACAACATGTATTTCAATCTCAGCCATGCACATTTATTGGCCTCCGCTGAGGGTCTTGGGTTGGTGATTCAGTAATGTGTAAATAATTTATTGTGACTAAAAGCCCAAGTATTATGCCTGTTCAGTATACCTTGTTTTTATATATCTAAAATATTCTCAGTTCCAATCTCCAATACAGACATATGTATTCATTTCCTACAGAATTCTTATTCATTCTTCAATAGTGCAGCTTAAAAATCCCTCTTTTTCCATGTATCTTCAGGCAGTAATGGTCACCTTACTTCGTGTACCTCTACATAAGCTTATAACACTGCTTGTTCATTTTTCTTTTAAAAAGTAATGAGTTATAATTTAGATACAATAAAAAGTACCTACTTTTCAGTGTAAATTTTGACAAATTATACCCATGTTAACAGATTTAGAGCATATCAATCTCCCCAAAAGATTCTGCTTCCGAAAAGTCCATTTCCTTGGCCCCTTTCCAAGCCACAACAGTTTACAACAACCCAGAATTTCTGGAATTTCATGTAAATGGAGGCACAGTTTATTCTGTGTCCAGCATCTGCTTACAAGAGACAAAATCGTTCAGCACAATTTTTTGTACGCTATTTAATTAGGGTTTAATTTACACATAATTGCATCTGTCACCTACCAAACATTCCTCATGCCCCTTTACCATCATTCCTTGACACAGCATATACTCTCCTATATGGCTTCTTTAACCCACCATGTCTTTGAGGTGTGTGTTATTTGGTTATTTTTGTGAAGAGATGTTTCCATTTCTCTTGTATAAATAATAGGAGTCAAACATGAGTTGGAAGGTATGTACAGCTGGACTTTGAAAAACATGGGTTTGAACTGCCTGAGTCCACCTAACTGCAGATTTCTTTTTTTTTTTTTTTTTTTTGTTTAACGTAATACCACAGTGCTACACAATCCACTGTTGGCTGAATTCATGAATACAGAACCATGGATTTGAAAAGCCACTTTTGGTACTTGAGCATCTGAGAATTTTGGTAGCTGTGGAGGGTTCTGGAACCATGCTCTCAGGCTGTTCAAAAGTCAACTTTGGGAGTTCCTGTCATGGCTCAGCAGTTAGTGAACCCAACTAGTACGCACGAGAACTTGGGTTCGATCCCTGGCCTCGCTCGTGGGTTAAGGATCCCTTGTTGCTGTGGCTGTGGTATAGGCCGGAAGCTGCAGCTCCAACTGCACCCCCAGCCTGGGAACCTCCATATGTCATGGGTAATGCCCTAAAAAAAAGACAAAAAGTCAACTCTATATGTTAACTTTTACAGAAATGGGCAGACAACTTTAAAATCCTGTTAGCAATGTATGAAAATTCCAGTTACTCTACATCTTTCCCTAGCCCTTGGGAGGGGCCAGAATTTTTCATTATACTCACCCTAATGAGTGTTTGATAGTACCTCATGGTGTGAGTGGATGAAAAGATACAAAAACAAGACCCATATATGTGCTGTCTACTAGAGACCCACTTCTGTTCTAGGGACACATACAAACTGAAAGTGAGCAGATGGATGAAGATACGCCACACAAATGGAAATCAAAAGAAAGCTGGAGCAGCAATACTCATATCAGACAAAATAGACTGTAAAACAAAGATAGTTACAAGAGACGAATGATCAAAGGATCAATCCAAGAAGATATAACAACTATAAATATATATGCACCCAACAAAGGATCACCTCAATACATAAGGTAACTGCTAAGAGCCATAAAAGCAATCAAAGAGGAAATAAAAAAAAACACCTTGAGACAAATGACAATGAAGACATAGCAAGCCAAAACCTATGGGATGCAGCAAAAGCCACAGTTCTAAGAGGCAATATAAGCCTACCTCAGGAAACAAGAAAAATCTCAAACAACCTAACCTTACACCTGAAGTAACTAGGGAAAGAAAAACATGCAAAAGTCAAAGTGAGTGGAAGGAAAGAATTTGTAAAGATCAGAGCAGAAATAAATGAAACAGAAATTTAAAAAAAAAATCAATGAAACTAAAAGCTGGTTCTTTGAGATTGGGATATGCACACTGAGTCATATGGAATAACTAGCCAAAAGCGACCTGTTGTACAGCACAGAGAACTCTACCCAATATTCTGTGATGATCTAAGTGGGGAAAGAATCTGCAAGAGAATGGTTATGTATACATGAATAACTCAATCATTTTGCTGTACAGCAAAAACTGTCACATTTTAAATCAACTGTACTTCAATAAAACTTTAAAAAGTGAAAAAAAAAGGTGTATCGATTATGGGAGTCTTTGTTGCTCTTTATCTTGATTCATTAGTAAAGGGGAAAAATGCACACAGACATGCTTAACCATCTCATAATTTTTAAAATATACTACTTACCTTTGCCCCAAGCATAAAGTTCTCAGAATAATTGGTAACTTCTCAGGTACACATTTCTCAATTAATGTTCTAACATAATCCATTATGCAAAAAAGATTAATATCCTAATTTAGCAATATTTCCACATGAATTGAATATAGCAATGTTGATTTAAAATCACTATAAAACCAAACCCTTAAAACATTAGCCTAGAAAAGTTTATACATACTTCATACATGAAAATTAAATGTCATCCATTTTAAAGTTCTACCATTAATTAGCCTTTTAACTTTCAGAAAAAGGTCTTCCCAAAACAAATATTCTTAAAACTCCTGCTAAAGAAGTCTAGGACTAGACAGAACCTAAAACAGTAAAAGGGAGATAGGAGTAGAGGATAAGAGAAAAAAAATACAGGAAAGGAGGAAGGATGGGGACTTCAAAAATATTTACAAACTTGTTTTCCAGGCTGTTCTTATCCTTGGATACTCAGCACAATCACCTTTTCAGATGCTTTAAAATGAAGTATTCAGGCTCTATGCAACCTAAAACTGCTTTAGAACAATAGGCCAGATTTCTACTTTTTTTTTTTCAATGGCCACACTCACGGCATACGGAAGTTCCTAGGCCAAGGACTGAATCCTAGCCACAGCTGTGACCTACACTGCATCTGCAGCAATGCTGGATCCTTTAACCCACTGCATAGGGATGGAACTTGCAACTGTGACCTGAGCCAGTGCTTTCAGATTCCTAACCCAGTACACCACAGCAGGAACTTCAGATTTCTACATTTTTAAAAATCTACTCTATTAATTAAAATGCACAGCCAGCCATATTGAGAACTATGGAACACATAGGTTACCACTGAGGCTTTTAAAAAAATACCTTAATCTGCTGTCTTCGTAGCATGGCAAGTTCTCGCATGTCTCGGAATGGCTGTAGTAAATACTGATAGAGTTCGGTTGTGGCTTCTGCAAGGCTGCTGTAGGCTTCATCTTCCATCTGATACAAGTCCAGAAGCTCTACCATGCTCTCTGTATTCTTGTGCTTATCCAAGAGCTGTGGAACAACAAAGTTTCACTACAAAGAAATCCAATTGTCAGAGCCTATAAATACTTGCCAATTCCCTATCGTCTCAGGACCTTGGAATACAGAAAAAGAGAATTAAGAGAGAAGCATTAATTGCTTTCATCATTCATCTCCACGCCTCAAGTGTCTTACTACAAGAGCACATCCATTTTTTCCTACTGTCACCATATCATTCCTGTTCCCTGAATTTTCTGGAACTCCATACTAACTTCCTAGCTTTAAACCTAAATTTCTTTCCCATTATCTGGGCGTTTTCTTCATATTTACAAAAATTTTTTTTCACTGCTTATCTACAAAGTAGGTTTTTGCCAATATTGTTTTACTGATTTCCCCAAACCTTCTTGCCCCTCCTTTTCTCTTCCAAATTTGGAACATTCCCTCAATAACTTCAACCCTGTCCTATCACTTCCTTTAAAACCTAGGTGAAAAAACAACAGACAAACAAAAACAATTCTACTCAAGAGTTTAAGACTGACTATAATGTCTACAAATTTCTTGCTTTGTGGTCCTTGGTACTCATTTGTCTATGTATGTTTACACAGATATTCATTCCTCGACAAATATGGACTGAGCATCTTAACACATATTAGGCACTGGGCATACAAAAACATGGCTTTCTTCATGGAGTTCACCACGTAGTAAATAAACAAACTAAAGATTTAAAAAAATTACAAACTAGGGAGTTCCCGTTGTGGCACAGTGGTTAACGAATCTGACTAGGAACCATGAGGTTGCAGGTTCGCTCCCTGCCCTTGCTCAGTGGGTTAATGATCCGGCATTGCCAGGAGCTGTGGGGAAGGTTGCAGACGCGGCTCGGATCCTGCGTTGCTGTGGCTCTGGCGTAGACCGGCGGCTACAGCTCCGATTGGACCCCTAGCCTGGGAACCTCCATATGCCTCACGAGTGGCCCTAGAAAAGGCAAAAAGACAAAAAAAAAAAAAAAATGAAAATAAAAAAAATTTACAAACTAGGACCTTTAATTTTTTTTTTTTAGTCTTTTTAGTGCTGCTCCTGCAGGATATGGAAGTTCCCAGGCTAGGTGTGAAATCAGAACTACAGGCTGCCTACGCCATAGCAACAGCAACAGCAGATCCTCAACCCACTGAGTGAAGTCAGAGATCGAACCCCCATCCTCATGGGATACTTGTTAGGTTCTTAACCTGATGAGCCACAACAGGAACTCCAAAACTGTGATAATGTTATGAAATTACCTTAAGTAACATGAGAGAGAATAAGATGGTGGGAAAATGGAAAACTATGACCTAGTTCAGAGCAGGTTAGAGAGAAAAGGCTATCCAAAGCAAACTTAAGCTGAAATTTTAAAAAACTTTGAATGAACCACACAGCAAGATACTATTTTACATACTTATTCTTGGTGTCCATTTACTTGGTGACACTCTCATCTTCTCAAAGGCACAAAAATCTACTACTCTTTCTCGTACCTGTAGTTTCCACTACTATCTTCTTTCCCAACTTCTTGCTTTGGGTATCATATTGTGTTCTATATATTACAGCTGATCTTTGAACGACTGTGATTTTGAGGTTAGGGTTGCCAACCCGAGCTTAGTGGAGAATCAGCTTATCACTTTATAGATTCTTCCTCCCAATCCACAGTTCTGTATACAAAAATGGAATTCAAAATGGAATTCATAAACCTACTTAAATACAGGATGAGGAAAACTATACAACTCTGATGAAAGAAATCAAAAAACCTAAATAAAATGGAGATATTCGATATATAGAATGGAAAACTCATTATCAATATGTCAACTCTTTCCAACTTGATCTATAGAATCAAGGTAATGCCATTTAAAATCTCAGCAGGTTATCTTCCAGATATCAACAAACATTCTAAAGTTTAAATAGAAAAGCAAAAGATCCACAATAGCCATTCCACAACTGAAGAACAAAGTCAGAAGACAGACACTCCATTCAATTTCATTAGGTACTATTAAGCTACAGTGTGGTATTGATAGAACAGATCAATGGAATAGAGTCCAAAAATAAATCCACACCGTCAGGTTAAGTAATCTTTTCACAAAAGAGCAAACACAATTCAACAAAGAAACCAGACTTTTCAACAAATGATGCTAGACAAATGGATATCCACATACAAGAAGGAGGGAAAGAGGAAATGAAATCTATGGAGACCTTAAATCTTTCACAAAAATTAAACTCAAAATGGATCATAGACCTAAATGTAACATGCAAAGCTTTAAAACTCAGAAAATTACACAGGAGAAAATGTAGGTAACATTGGGTTTGAGGACTTTTTAGATACAATACCAAAAGCACAAGGCTGGAAAAAATTAGGTTGGACTTCATTGAAGTGAGTAAGTTCTGATCTGCAAAAGACACTGTATCAAGGGAATGAAAAGACAAAACTGGGAGAATACCTGCAAGACAGTTCTGATAAAGCACTGTTTTACACAATATAAAAAGAATTTAAAAACTCAGTAAGAAAACAACACAATTTAGGAGTTCCCTGGTGGCTCAGTGGGTTAAGGATCCAGAATTGTCCCGGCTGTGGCTTGGGTCACTGCTATGGCTCAGGTTCAGTCCCTGGTACCACACACAGCCAAAAATAAATTATTTAATTAAAATAAATAAATAAAAGAAATAATTTTTTTTTAAAAAGAAAGAAGACAGGAGCTCCTGTTGTGGCTCAGCTGAAATGAATCCAAGGATGCAGGTTCGATTCCTGGCCTTGTTCAGTGGGTTAAGGATCCCATGTTGCCATGAGCTGTGGTGTAGGTCAAAGATGTGGCCAGATCTGGCGTTGCTGTGACGTAAATGGCGGCTACAGCTCCAATTCGACTCCTAGCATGGGAACCTCCATATGCTACAGGTGTGGCCCTAAAAAGACAAAAAAAAAAGAAAAAAGGAAAAGAAAGACGTCAACACAAATTAAAAATGGGCAAAAAGTGGCACAGGTTTGATCCCTGGCTAAGGAACTTCCACATGCTACAAGGCACGGCCAAAAAATAAATAAATAAAATTCCTTTCTTTGAATTACTTATTTAAACAGTTTATATTAATAATTAGCGCTATTCAAACTAAAATTAGGCTCCAAACCTCGATTTTTCATGGTTCAATTCCCTATTAAAACATTTTTAGCTATCCTTAAGAAAAAATTACTAGCAAAGCCAATCACAGAATGATCTTCATCTTTACAAAACAGGTACAAAGAGACAACAAAGTTAGCAGGGTCTTATCTTCAGTACATGAGCCATTTAATGAAGCTAGAGGTCAGTGGCCATTAGCCATCACTAAAAAGTCTATAAATAACAAATGTTGGAGAGAGTATGAAGAAAAGGGAACCCTCTTACAATGTTGGTGGGAATGTAAGTTGATGCAACCACTATGCAAAATAATATGAAAGTGCCTCAGAAAACTAAAAATAAAATTACTAGGGAGTTCCCACCAAGGTGCAGTGGGTTAAGAATCCAACTGCAGCATCTCTGGTTGATGCTGAGGTGTGGGTTTGATCCCTGGCCCAGCTTAATAGATTAAAAAGGATCTGGCATTGCCCCAGCTGCAGAGTAGGGCACAGTTGTGGGCTCAGGTTCAACCCCTGCCCCAGGAACTTCTATATGCCTCAATTGTGGCCATTAAAAAAAAATTATAATAGGAGTTCCCATCATGGCTCAGTGGAAAGGAATCTGACTGGCATCCATGAGGCGGCAGGTTCGATCCCTGGGCTTTCTCAGTAGGTTAAGATTCCAGTGTTGCTGTGAGCTGTGGTATAGATTCAGACACAGCTGGGATCCCATGTTGCTGTGGCTGTAGTGTAGGCTATAGCTCCGATTCGAGCCCTAGCCTGTGAAACTCCATATGCTGTAGGTGCAGCCCTAAAAAGACAAAAAGTAAATTAAAAAATTTTTAAATTATAATAAAATAAAAATAGAATTACCACATGATCCAGCATTCCACTTCTGGGCATATACCCAGAAGAAATAACAATTCAAAAAAATACATGCAGGAGTTCCCATTTTAGATCAGCAGAAACGAACCCAACAAGTATCCATGAGGATGAGGGTTCGCTCCCTGGCCTTGCTCAGTGGATTAAAGGATCTAGTGTTGCCTCAAGCTTTGGTTTAGGTTGTGGATGTGGCTCAGATTTAGCATTGCTGTGGCTGTGGCATAGGCCAGCAGCTATGGTTCTGACTCCACTCATAGCCTGGGAACCTCCATTTATCATGGGTGAAGCCAGCACTAAAAAGACAAAAAACCACAAACAATTCTTACTAAACTATAAATTTCACATGGTAATAAAACAACCTCTTGACATTTTCATGGCATAAGAAAAGGTCAATTTTAAAATGCACGTGGAAAAATAAGAGGACAAAATAGCCAAAAAAAAAAGAAAAGAAAAGAAAAAAGAAATTAATCAAGAGTAACTGGAGAGGGGCAAAGGCCTTCCAGGTAGTATGAATATTTGATATAAACATCAACTACAGTGAAGCAGTAAAGAATACAGACATATGAAAAGTACACTGCATGATAAGCATGAATCATTCAAGAAATGTTTGTAACTGTCACTTTGTTAGGGAAAAGTCAGATTGTGACTCTACTAACACAAAAACAAATTTGAGCAAGATCAACAATTTAAATGCAAACAGAGAGTTCCCTGGTGGTCTAGTGGTTAGAATTTGGCCTTTACTGCTTCAGCCTGGGTTCAATCACTGGTCTGAGAATTGAGATTCCACATAAAGCTGCACACTGTGGCCAAAAATAAATTAATAAAAAAGGAAACAGGAGTTCCCGTCGTGGCGCAGTGGTTAACGAATCCGACTAGGAACCATGAGGTTGCGGGTTCGGTCCCTGCCCTTGCTCAGTGGGTTAACGATCCAGCGTTGCCGTGAGCTGTGGTGTAGGTTGCAGACACGGCTCGGATCCCGCGTTGCTGTGGCTCTGGCGTAGGCCGGTGGCTACAGCTCTGATTCGACCCCTAGCCTGGGAACCTCCATATGCCGCGGGAGCGGCCCAAGAAATAGCAACAACAACAACAACAAAGATAAAAAGACAAAAAAAAAAAATAAAAAAGGAAACAACAAAATCATAAAGGCAGCAAAAATGAGGGTGTTTTTGTGTTTTTCTTTAAATAATCTCAACAGGAGTTCCCATAGTGGCTCAGTGGTTAACGAATCCAACTAGGAACCATGACATTGCGGGTTCGATCCCTGGCCTCCATCAGTGGGTTAATGATCTGACGTTGCCATGAGCTGTGGTGTAGGCCACAGACACGGCTCGGATCCGGCGTTGCTGTGGCTCTGGCGTAGGCTGGCAGCAAACAGCTCCGATTCAACCCTAGCCTGGGAACCTCCATATGCCGTAGGAGCAGCGTAGGAGCAGCCCTAGAAATGGCAAAAAAAAACCCAAAAAAATAAAAAAATATAAATAAATAAGTAAATAACCTAAAAATGGGGGGAGCTTTAAAAGCATAACCCCAAATCTAGAAAGTATCAAAAAGACTAATAAATTTTGACATAAAACATTTTCAGCTGGCTAGAGACATAAAAATTAAATCATGAAAATGACAAAGGGAAAAATATTTGGAACATATAGACAACCTCCAAGATCAAAAAACGAACAAAAACTAGGTAAAGAATGGAATGAATGAGTTCACAGAAATAACTCCTGAACAAATGAAGACTCATTCTTATTGCAAAATAAGTTAAACTAAAACCTTTCAGGGACAAGATCAAAAGGTTTTGAAAATACAGTCTTGTGTTAAAAAGGATAAACAAATAGCAACCTCCTCCTTTTGTTTGAAAAAGACAAGCGTAAATTGATACATCCTCTACAGAAAGCAATTTAAACAAAATGCTCATTTCTCTTTGATCCAGTAATTCCTCCTACAGAATTTTCCCCTACAGACATACATGCATATGTGGGGAAAGATGCTATTTTCAACAGCAAAAGATCAGGAAAAACCTATACATCAAAAGAAAACCATTCAATGGAGTATCATTTAGTATCACAAGACCTACAGCTTGAGAAAAAAAAAAATGTATGTACTTAGAGTATATATTATGCCACCACTTAAGTTGAGGTGTAGAATATGTATGTCCAATGTCTTTGTACATGCAACGGAATCCACACAAGAAACTTATGAGTGGCTGCCTGTGAGGAGATGAGGAGATGGGGGAGGGAGTTGGGCTTACATTCCACTTTTCAATCATAATCTATCAAATAAATACACTCTTTTTGTTGCTTTGTTTTGGAAGTTTTTTTTTGGGGGGGGGGGGCCTACATTTCCAGCAGAAGTTCCTGGGCCAGGGATCAAACCCATGCCACAGCAGTGACCTGAGCCACAGCAGTAACATCACTGGATCCTTAACCCACTGAGCCACCAGGAAACTCTAAAACAGACTTAAAAAAAGAAAAATACTCTATTTCTTCTTCACTTTCCCACAACAAAAGTATTCTGGCCTACACATCAAAAATGGAAAATTAAGTTATTCCTTTTGCCACAATATCCAAAACCACACATACAACTTCCTAAAGATGAAATATGAGAAATGTGAAAACGACACATGCTAGAGTTTCTACTGTGGCCCAGTGGGTTTGGTTGAGTAAGAAAAAAAAAGAAATGATACATGCTTCTCTTCCATTGCTCACCTACCTATTATTCAAAAGCAGCTGAATCAAGTGCTAAATAATCTATTTTAAGATACAATGGAGGGAGTTCCCACTGTGGTGCAGTGCAAACAATCCAACTAGTATCCACGAGGATACAGGTTCAATCCCTGGCCTCACTCAGTGGGTTAAAGATCTGGCGTTGCCGTGAGCTGTGGTGCAGGTTGCAGACTTGGCTCAGATCCCATGTTGCTGTGGCCTGCAGCTATAGCCATGATTTGACCCCTAGCCTGAGAACTTCCACGTGCCACGGGTGTGGCTCTAAAAAGTAACAACAACAACAAAAATATACAAGTGAAAAGGAGGATTACATGGAGTTCCTGTCATGGCTCAGTGGTTAACAAACCCAACTAGAAACTGTGAGGTTGTGGGTTCAATCCCTGGCCTCAATCAGTGGATTAAGGATCTGGTGTTGCTGTGAGCTGTGGTGTAGGTCGCAGACATGGCTCAGATCTGGCGTTGCTATGGCTCTGGTGTAGTCCGGCGGCTACAGCTCCAATTACACCCCTAGCCTGGGAACCTCCACATGCTGCAGGTGTGGCCCTAGAAAAGACAAAAAAAAAAAAAAAAAGAAAAAGAAAAGGAGGATTAAAAAAGTAATAGTAGCTGCGTGAATAATAATTTCTAATCACAGCACTCTTCTCATGTTCCAGAAAGCAGTTCCAACCAGTGGAAAGGTGCTGGGGTGTTCACCTCCACTATGGCTTACCAACAAACTACAGCATGTCAGAAATAAAACAACCAGATAAAGGAAGAATAGGACAAGAACATGGGGGAGCGGGGGTTAGTGTATAACAGTAAACAACAGTAGTCTTTACAATAAATTATAAATTATCTTTTTATAGTTTTGATAAAGGTAATATAATTCTCCCCTTGCAAGAAAATGCACAGTCACAGAAACCCTTAATCTTTTATTCTACTTAAAAATAGAACACTCTTTTCTTTTTTCTTTTTTTGCTTTTAAGGGCCGCACCCGTGGCATAAGGAAATTCCCAGGCTAGGAGTCGAACTGGAGCTATAGCTGCCGGCCTACACCACAGTCACAGCAACTTGGAATCCAAGCCGAGACTGCGACCTACACTACAGTTCATGACAACGCTGGATCCTTAACTTACTGAGCAAGGCCTGGGATCGAACCTGCATCCTCATGGATGGTAGTCGGGTTCGTTAACCACTAAGCCACAAAGGGAACTCCTGGAACACTTTGTTTGAAATAATGATTTTCTACCAAGTCCTAGGAAGTGCAAAATTGTTAAAAGAATGAGGAACAAACTCAATATGATAGCTAAGTCTCTCAATAATAAAGTTCGCCTGGAGTTCCTGTTGTGGTGCAGCAGAAACGAATCTGACTAGTAACCATGAGTTTGTGGGACCGATCCCTGGCCTTGCTCAGTGGGTTAAGGATCCAGTGTTGCGGTGAGCTGTGGTGTAGGTCACAGCCGAGGCTCAGATCCTGTGTTGCTGTGGCTGTGGCAGAGGCTGGCAGCTGTAGCTCCGATTCAATCCCTAGCCTGGTGCATATGCCCCAGGTGCAGCCCCAAAAAGCAAAATAAATAAATAAAATAAATAAATAAATATTAAAAAATAAGTTCCCTAGAGCCATTTAGAAGCAATCAAACGTGAGGATTCAACAGTAAAGACAATCCTCAGGTACTAAGCTTCTTCGAGCTCTTCTTACAGACACTAAAGTAAATGTAATGCACCAGTTTAGATACTATTATCACATGCTCATTAAATCACAATAGCTCTCCACAAATATGTGCAACCAGTTATTCATTCAAATATTAACATATTTATGTATTGTTTCCCACATGCCTTTGATCCACAAACAGAGCAGTACATTATTAAACTACTATGCACCAACTAAACTTAATACTCTTAAAGAAGCCCAAGGCATCTCACCTAACACTGCTAATTTATTAATTTGTCTTCTTTGCTATAAAGTTTCATGTTTTTCCAACATTAGATTACCTTAAAGCCAATTATAGTTTCAATCGGCAGTCTATTTTAATCTAAGTATCCAAAAATAATCTTAAAGGAAATGCATCTTAAAACTTCAAAATATGCAATTTACTAAGCATTAGGCTTTAGTCTAAACCATTCCTATAATCCATGATAAAAGAATTCAAATGTAAAATAACAGTCACAAACTGTTATAATGTATTTAATTTTCTACTTTGCTAACCAAAACTCACTCAATCCTGCAAATAAATAAACTGAATTGGCTATTTGCAGGTTATGAACTATGAAATGTAAAAGGTCCTATAAATAACACATACACAAAAAGAACAGCAACTGGAGGGGTTCTCACTGTGGCACAGTAGTTTAAGAATCCAACTGCAGTGGCTCAGGTCACTGCGGAGGTACAGGTTCAATCCCCGGCCGGGCACAGTGAGTTAAAGGATCTGGTGTTACCACCCATGTAGCACAAGCCACAACTGCAGTGTGGATTCAATCCCTGGCCAGCAAACTTACACATGCTGTGGGTATGGCCAAAAAAAAAAAGAAAAGAAAACAGTAACAACAAAACTCGTATTTGTCTCTTGGGCCTCTCAATGCATTTTAAAGGGCAGAAGGGGTCCATGAAGAGAAAAGCCAGGGCGGGGGCGGGTGGGGGCAGTTATGATGTTATCAATAGTATCAGACCTCTCTGACCTCTCTCTGACAGAAATTCCTGACAGTGGCCCGAAATGACTTTCTTCTGGAAGGGCACTTGACCTGGCCCTGGAAGGAAGAGAGGAACTTGGACAAAAATGTGACAACACTGGGGGTGGGGTGTGGTCCTATATAATGGAGCATGGTGTATGGCGAGTTCAGTGAATAATGGGTAAAAGAGCTTGGCTAGAAAAATGAAACGTTCTTGTAGAGAGGATAGAGAGATAAGACTGGCAGGCTAACCAAAATGTGGACCACTCTGAATATGAGGAATCTGGGCTCTATCTGCAGGACAACAGTAAGCAAAGGAAAAGTTCAACTTGGCTGTGTGTATGTCAGAGCTGGAGAGGTGAGTATGAAGATGTGCAAAGTGATTCTTTAATACAGTTTGGGAGCGAAGTATATAAAGGTTACACTGTAAGGAAGACACTGAAGGAAGGCACTAAAATCAGTCCAGGGATAAAACAGTGGGACGTTAAAGTGGGTATAGGAAACAACATGAGAAAGCAGTAACTAATGTGTGAATGATTTCATACTCTTCGGTTTTAAAACTCCTATTTAATATTTCTCAATCAGTATGCATTTAGAAATCACTACGTACACATAATACAGTGATGCAGGTATAAATACTATGCCACTTTACAGAAAAAGAACCAAAGGTTCAGGCTCAGTCACTTGTCTAAAGTTAGGTAGCTGGTGAAAGGTAGAAGTAAGGTGCGACTCCTCCACAGTTTAACTCAAGCTCTTACCCACTGCCCTATATGCCTATTCAACCAGCCTATCTTTCCCTTAAAGAAATAATACCAATCTTTCGAGTCTAAAAAAGACTGAAAGTATGATGAAAGATATATATACACTCGGCCATTTAAAAGAAAATGAAATTTTGACATTTGCAACAATATGGATGGACCAGGAGGGTATTATGCTTAGTGAAACAACTCAAGAGAAAGACAAACCTGTATGATATCACTTATGTGGAGTCTAAAAAACAAATGAATGACTATAACAAAAAAAAAAAAAAAAGGGGGAAACAGAGGACAAACTGAGTGGGTCCTAGAGGGGAGAAAAGAGGGATGGGCAAATAAAGGGAGTTAAAAGGTGCAAACTACTATGGCAGTTCCCGTCGTGGCTCAGTGGTTAACAAATCCAAGAACCATGAGGTTGTGGGTTCGATCTCTGGCCTTGCTCAGTGGGTTAAGGATCCGGCGTTGCTGTGAGCTGTGGTGTAGGTCACAGACAGGGCTCGGATCCCACGTTGCTGTGGCTGTGGTGTAGGCCGGCGGCTACAGCTCTGATTAGACCCCTAGCCTGGGAACCTCCATATGCCACGGGCGCAGCCCTAGAAAAGGCAAAAAGACAAAAAAAAAAAAAAAGGGTACAAACTACCAAGTATAAAATAAATAAGCTATAAGGATATACGGTACAGCACAGGGAATACAGCCAATATCTTAAAGTAACCTTAAATGGAGTATAATCTATAAAAAATTTGAATCACTATGTTGTATACCTGAAACTAATACTGAAAATCAACCATACCTCAAAAAAATTAGTAAGTATTTTTTTCAAGTTTTAGGTCTCTTAAAACTTGATGTACAGAGTAAAACCTGCCCAAGAGCCAACTCCAAGCCCCTCCAGGGAGCTAGAGACCTTCAAACCCCCTTGTTTACAAAAGTAAGCATCCTGACAGACTTCACTGTGAGCTGGCACATAACTCTTTCACTAAAATAATGAATATTTTTCAAGTTGAAATATTGCTAAAGTTAATTCTCATCCCTTTCTTAATCCTCCATTTCTTCACCCCTATTTGGTCATAACCTTTTCATTTAGCAACCCCAATACCCAAATTCATATCACCCAATATAAAAGGCTCAGGATTTCCAACTAGATATAAATCAAGAGAGTTAACATCCTGCCCTCCTCCACTGCCTAGCCAGGAAAATAAGATAATTGTTTAGTACAGTTATGAGTGGAAAGGAGGTACAATATTAACTATTCAAAGGTATGTACTAAGTGTTTGAAATGGGATAAATAATGGGAGAAAGGTAGATTTCAGATCTTACCTTGGAACATACCAAATTTCCTTTATCTATGAAGGGGGGTGTAAAGTAATAGGAAATGTTTTGGGGAGAAAACAAATTTTCTTCAAATACATCTGTGAAATCTTAGGAAAAATTATCACACTGTCTAAAGCAACTCACCCTTAGCAAGCTCAATATAGAATAGAATGTATAAACATCAGTGCAGTATTTATTCTTCCTATGCTTACAGAAAAATTATTTTTAAAGAGTCTATATAAGAAAGACATGAATTCTGTCTCTCAGTTTTATGTTTCATACACGCACAAATTTAATTCAACTCTTTTGGGATTACAATGTTCTCCAATGACAGACAACACTGTTGATTACAGTATACGTATATAATGCAGGTTTTCCAAAAACAATCATCAGCTAAACAGTCAATGCCTTCATCCCATCGAGAGATGAGACAATTGACCATGTATTTCAATTTGACAGAGGCAAAGTTTATCAGTTAGCCTCACTCCCTTTCTACAGGGATGAAAATAGTCCAATGGTTAAAAAAACTAGCTGAAATCAGGCATGGATATGAATCTAGTTCTCTTTTATAGATTTGTTATCTTAGGCAAATTGATCTATTCACTTTGAATTTGTTTCCTCTCTGTAAAATCCTTACTTCTTATGTTGATATGAGAATTAATACTGTAAGAGTTAGAGCATTTATCAAGTATTTACTGAGTAAAGGGCACTGTTCTAAGTACTTTACATAAAACCTACTTTTAAATCACTCCAAGGCAGCAAGATTACTCTCTTCACTTCACAGATGAGGAAGCTAAGGCACTGAGAATTAGGTGGGCCCAAATTCATAATGCTATTAAGTGGAGGGGCCAGGACTCAAATTCACTTGAACCCTACCTCTTAACTCCTAACTACATACTAACTGAGTAAAATATATTTCAAGACAACCCCACAGTGCTTGATTCATAGGAAGCATTCACTGAGAGTTAGCTATTGTGATCATTAAGAACTAGAGCCTCACACAAGGCTCCATTCACTAATCAGTCACTCCAGTTACGACCTACCTCCTTAGAGTCAGTAAAGAGGACTAAGGCTCACCTAGGTGGGAAGGGGAAGGAGAAGAAAGGCTTTCAGAAATAATTTTAGTAATTTAACATTTAGTTTTCTAAGTGTAACTTCAGCAAGTTATCAAAAACGTGACTGGAAAGCATATTTAACAATAAACTCCAGAGGGGAAAAAAAAGCGAGTGCACGAAAGCACACCTCCCCCACCCCAAGCAGAGGTAATAAAGTGAGGACAAGAAAACAAATACAAACAACAGGCGGAAACACCACTCCTGCCCATTTCAATGCCCTTTCTTTCACGCTGTCAAATACCCAAAAATTAATTAGAGCTTTTTCAAAGCCTAAAGAAACTCTAGCAACATTACAAGTGCTGTGTCTTGGACAGTCACCTTGCTGCAGAGAAAGTGACACCTGGATACAAGCACACAAAACAAGCGGCTCAGGTCCCAACCCTTGCTACTCTGTAACTGTAAACTACCATGGATCCTTAGAGAAAAAGAGCGCTATAATCTCATTTTACAAACATGAAATTAAGGCCCAAGGAGGTTAAGTGACAGTATAAGGCCAACCAACTAGGATCAGAATTAGGACAAAAACACAGAGATTTTCCTGAGCTATGTGCAATAAATTTTCCTTCCAGTAAGACAGGGTAATGAGACATTTCTTTAAAAGTACCCTGCCTCAACTAATTAACAGCAGGATGACTTGGTGTCCAATTTTAATTAAGAATTTTTTTCTGTGCTTGTTTCAGCAGCACATATATTAAAACTGGAAAAAAAAAAAAAAAACAAAACAGAGTATTAGCAAGGCCGCTGCACAAAAACGGCAAATTCACAAAGTGTCCCATGTCTTTTAAAAATTTTTTCAAGTAATCACTATTCTTGTTTATCACCATATTCTCCCTGGGCCTTTACTACTTGAATGCACTAATATTTGCTAAACAAACTAAGCCCCACACCATCACCCTCAAACCTTAGAAGTTAAAATAAAACCCCAAATCATTAAAGGAATTCCATTCATTTATCCTGAAGACTACTCTCTATAAAATGTCTAGCCCACAAAACCTATTTTAATTTCATAGCCTACTATACGAAACCTTCACTATCATCTGGAAAGTCTACTATATGTAATTGTAACTGTATAAAATTTAAAATTCAGGGACAAGAATAAAGGCAATTCCCCACTCTTGAGAAAAAAACTCAAAAAATGTCTAGCCTTTCACTGAATGAATCCTTCTCTGCCCCATGCAGTTTTAATAATTTAGATACTGTGTTAAAGCTACTTGGTAGTAACAGCCCCTACAAGAAGCTTGAAAAGCCCAATGAAATTTACCACCTCTACCAAAAAACACAGAAGCACCAAGAACTGTTGTTGAGTTTCAGTGCCTACCCTACATCTCTTATGCTTATAATTTATTATTATTTTTTTCTATAGCAATTAAGGAAACTGGGCAAATTCAGAGGAGGCAGATCCTGTTCTATTAATGAGTAAAAAGAGCCATGTGAAATTTCCCATTACAAAAAAATAAGCACACATACATCTAACCATCAATGGAAGGCCACCTTGTGCTTTCAAGTCCCAATTCTAACAATATTCTATGGTCAATAAAAAGCCAAATAGAGAGGCAATGGAAAACAGTGAGGCATGTTACATGTGAAGATTCTGGGAATGAAGACTGCTAATTCAACAACAACTGTTATGTCTCACTAACCAAACCTCCCACTCACCTTTTCCCTTGAACACACACACACACACACACACACACACACATACACACACACACCCCCTTGTACTCACATTACTAAAAGCATTTGTCCAAGTTGGCCTTGTTTTAGCAAGGAGAAAACATGTCTGTTGAAATATCTGGTGGGCCAGGCATCACGTGATATTAAATGGCAAGCAGAGAAACCAGCACATCAATTATTCATCAAAAACGCTGCCATTCTGCCACCAGCGTCTGTATTTCTGTTTTACAGAAACACTAACCCAGAAGCGTATCTTCAACTTTTCTTCTACACTTTTTTTTTCCAGTGATATGAAAAATGGCCAAGATTTATTGGGGCATAGGATTGAAGAAAATGATTATTATCTAAGTCATTATTTTAACAACTTCCAGTTTTCAAATCTTTCATAACTTTCAAAAATCCCACAAAATTCACTTAGCTTCATTATCCTTAACAGTTTTACAGTGAAAGAGCAGTCTGCGTTATGTTTATGGAAATATTCAGGAAGAAGAGCTCTTTCCAATGCACCTAAGTATATTAGGTCCTTCTCAAAGCTGCTTCTACTATTGGTACCTAATCATGAGTCATGGCTTCCTGGCCCAAAGCTCAGCATTCTAGAGCTCCTAAAAGATTGTCATTTCTCTAATGTATGTATAGGTCTTCCTCAAAGTCTCAACTTCTGCTTCAGCAAAACATGTATAAAACCCCACTTGTCTCAAAAGATCGTGTGGAGGATGAAAGGCAACAGGTAATGTGAACTGCCCAATACTTAAGAGTAACAATAAATATTTACATCCCCTTGAAACATTTCCTTGGGAGCCTCCCTTATAAATGCCAAACACTTTGTTAGGGACTTTTTCTTAATGTCTTACTTAAATCTTCAGAAATCCTTTAAGTATCTTCCCCATTTCTCTGTTTTAAAGAGGTTAAATCACTAAACAGGTCACACAAGTGATGAGTCCTAATTCAAACCCAGGTCTTTCTGACTTCAGACACTAGGTAGGCTCTGTCTACTGTGTGACTTACATGGCTACTTTTGAAAACACAAGCTTCTCTCAGTGTTTTCAACTGCATGGAAGTTAGAATTGAGCATTATTTTATAAACAGAGTAAATTCCAAAGTGAACACTGATTTTTACATTTTAATTAAGGCTACCATCATAGTTAAGGTTTACTGTCTAAAGGATCACAATCGTTTCAATGGCTGTCCTTATACTGAAACCATCGTTTACAAAATCTAGGTCATCAAAGGTAAGCCACATTATGGGCCACCCATGCACACACACTATAATATGATCCACAGCTGACCAACAAACAAGGCTACTGCTGAAACTATTCCAAGAGGGGCGGGGGGAACTGGCGCACCTGATTCATTCATGGATTGAGCCCTTGTTATATAAATAGCGCTACTTACAGTAAACCTTTGTAAAGATCCAAGACAAGCCTAACATGTAATAAATTTCACAGTTCTTTGTACTCAAGATTATGGCTCAATGTAGTATATAATCTACAATTCTTAAGTCAACTGAAAATAATTTCTCATTAGTACTGTGTAAATTGTAGTACCTCACAAACTTGTCAACTGACCAAATTTGTGAACCATTAACAAAATTTCTGGCAGAAAACTTAAGGTTTAATTATTCAATACTCCACAGGACAGATATGAATACTTCTTATAACTCCATATTAAGTCATAAGCGTATTCCCAAAATTAAATTCCAATAGAGGCTGTATCATCCCAAGTTTACAAAGCAAATAATTTGTAATTGTAGTTTTAAGGCTCTTTTTGAAGAACACCCTAAGTCCTTCTCTTCAAAACTGCAAATAAGCCTATGCATATAAAACTATGCATGCTACTTAAAATACTCCATTAAAGTTCACCTATAGCTCCCTTCAATTTATAGGAAATTTCACCAGCCCCAGATAAGGACTCCTAATTTAGGAAGTTATGTTTTTACAGTTTAAGAGATTTTTCTCCTACTTTTAAAACAGCATGGTGGTTTTAGTAATTTACATTTATCAATTTACAAAATTTTATTTTGGAGTTCCTGGCCAGGGATCGGATCCAAGCCTCAGCTGCAGCAATGCTGGATCCTTTAACCAACTGTGATCAGCTGGGAATTGAACGTGCAGCCTGGTGCTGCAGAGACTCGGACAATTCATGATGCCGATCCAGCTTCATCACAACGGGAACTCCCAAAATGTTACTTATAACTTTACATTAAAATGATACTTCTTTCGAATCTTTTAAATTCCTGTGATACTGAAAAAAAAAAAAAAGAAAGAAAAAAAAGATGTCCTTTCTCTACTAATATTAGGAGTGCTAACAAGATGTATGGCCCTGAACTAGAGGTGGCCAAGAAGAGAATCCCAAGATACTGTTAAGGCCAGTGACCTTGAAAGTTTATAATCTAGTTGTACAGTCTTTTCTAGATAAAACAAAACAACAAAAACAAAAACAAACCCTTTTTCAACAATTGAGTGATCATTTTGAACACAAGTAGGTGTAGCATTCAAATTGAAACCTGGATTTTTTTTTTTTTTTTTTTTTTTGATGGGAAGAACCAGAAAATGGATTCGGAGAAACTTAAAAAACATGATCAAAGGACTAAATTTTCTGATCAACATATACCTAATGTTTGATTTTCCAGATATACCTAGCTTTAAAATCTACAATTCCACAAGTCAAATTGAGAACTGGGAATTTAAAAAAACAACAACACTTACTAACTCAACAGAATTGATAATACAAAAATAATAAAACTTCTGCACAGATTTTACCTAAAAAAAATGTTACTGCAAACTATGAAGATAGAAAAAAAAAAAAAGTAAGCAGATGGGGAAGAAAAAAAAACATACAGTAGGTGTGCTATATACTCCCACTGTCGCATCCACAGCAGACATCACTAATCGATCATGTATTCCTTCCCCCGCCCCCATAATTTCTTTCAAAATAATCTGCCAGTAGAAATCAGGGTGGGCCTTATAATAACTGAACCTATTTGTTACTTTTGATAACTATTTCTCTCTTTTTTTAAATTTTTTTAATTTTATTTTTTTGTCTTTTTAGAGTCAAACCGAGGCAGATGGAGTCTCCCAGGCTAAGGGTTGAATCAGAGCTATAGCTGCTGGCCTACACCACAGCCACAGCCACTCGAGATCCAAGCTGCATCTGTGACCTACAACACAGCTCAAGGCAACGCCGGATCCTTAAGCCGCTGAGCAAGGCCAGGGATCGAACCTGTGTTCTCATGGATACTAGTCAGATTCATTTCCCCTGAGCCACAATGGGAACTCCCTATTTTTCAAATACTATTCAAGTCAGCTAAATGAAGCACCAAAAACTTACGCATTTAATTTGAGTTGTTTCCCAAAATACTCTTTTAAATTTTTCTGTTAAAGAGAATAAAACATTATGATCAACACAACCTTAATTAGGAAAAGCACTCTTTAAAAAATGTACATGAGTTCTAGAAAACTGCAACTATGTTTTTCAGCAGGCCTTGCTTTTGACCCAATTTGCATTAAAAAAGTACAAAATTATTTTTTCTGAGTATCGATAAAATTAAAACCAGACATATCTAGATCATTTAGTGATTTTTTTAAATAAAGGGAAAATGTAAAAGGATAATATATACATCTATAAAATGAATAAGGCAAAAAAGCACAAACTTTCTCCTTGCACTTTAAAAGATTACAGGTTACTATTAACAAAACTCTAAGGAAAAAAAAAAAAAACTGTAAAGAGAATGACCATTTAAGACTTGTCACTTCCATATCTGGTCACTTATGATGGAGTACGATAATCTAAGAAAAAAATGTATACATGTATGTGTAACTGGGTCACTTTGCTGTACAGTAGAAAATTGACAGAACACTGTAAACCAGCTATAATGGAAAAAATAAAAATCATTATTAGAACAAAAGACTTGTCACTTCCTTTCACAAAGTGTTTAAGGTAGAACAGACTCCAGAAGTGAGATGATAAAAAGGGAAATAAATGGATCCCTGGAACTCGAGGATCACATTATGATGGGTGATGTTTAACATAAAGTAAACCAATAAGGAAAGAAAACCTGGACTCAGTAAATCGTAGGAGAGCACTGGGGGTTAAGTGTAAAAGTTATATCCTAAATCCTGAAATCGCCAAAAGAAAAATATGTAATATTCTACGAAGATACAGAAAGGCTCCAGCTTCATAGTATTAATAGTAGGATTCAAGTCATATAAATATAGGCAAGGTTGTCCGATGACAACACAATGTCAGGAATACAAACACCATAAAAGGCATTTCCCCACCCTAACTCAATTGGTACTCATACTAAAATTGCTTTGATCGCTTGAACCTGTTGAGTATCCTGTTAGGGTAACTTAAAAATTTAAGCTGCTCTTTTGGCAGAACCTGTTATGTCAGCATTACCTCAAATTATACATATCTTACACATCGTAGAGCTCTCTATGTATAACCATTCAGACCTTTTCCCATTGTTTCCTATAATTTTAAGGATTCGTTTGAAAAAGCATTTGCACTACTTTCAGTCCTTAAGTCCAAAAGTATAATAAACATCCCTGAGCAGGGCCTTTTTCTTCCTAAAACAGGAGTGAAACATGAGCCCTTCTTAAAGACTTGACATATTCCTAGCGTGTGTATAAATCCTTTGAACCACTTGCATCCAATTGTCAGTAGGAACTTTTTCATTTGGACAGGCCACTCATCTGGAGGAAAAAATTTTAATCTGCCTAAGTTGCCAAATTACACATGGAGAAAAAAAAAAAAAAAAAAAAAACCTAATTTTGCTCCGTAAGACAAACCAATTCGAATAAATGAACCTGACACCCGGAAAGTAAGGTAATTATTTCTGGAACGAGCTTTAGGGGCAAAGCTCATACACGCTCATTTAGCTTGTATTTTTTGGGATACCTTCCTGCTGAGTGGCCTTAATCTTATTACCAGTACCTAGCAGTTAAAAAACAAACAAACAAACAAAAAAAACCACTTTATTACATAGAACCTATCAAGTAAGTGGCAAGTGGAAAAGTAAAGACTTACCAAAGTTCCTACAGAGGGCAAATTAAGGAAAGCCACGGTTTTCCTCCCACTGAAAGGAACGAAGGGGGAGATAAGTCCGGAAGAAGCCACTGTCTTCCTTTTCCCTTGTCTAGAAAAACAAGTGTCCCAACTGCGCACAACCCCAGACGGAGGCTCCAGACTTTAGCCGTGAGCAACTAAAAGCGGTAAGTGGAACCCACACTAGATCCTTACCTCCTGGATGCGCTTCCGGGCCCGCTGAAGCACTTCTTCGTAGCCCTTCTGCCGCAGCTCGCTAAGGCTTTCGTAATACTCCTCCGGGTCGTCCGTTTCGGTGAAGAGTACCTGGGAGAGGATCTTCCAGCCGCAGGTGTCCAGGCCGTGGCCCAGGTAGACCTGGAGCTGGTAACACAGCGTGTCGATCTCCTGCTCGGTCATCTCTGGGGCGCCCCCGAACAGCACCGTCCACATGCCTGAGGGCTCCTCGGGGAACACCGGCAGGCAGGGCTCCAGCTGCGAGTTCACAGAGCACAGCTGCTGGTGCACCGCGCGCAGATCCTGGAAGGAGAAGAGCCCGGCCCAGCTGCACTCCTCGGCCGGGGACTCCAGCTCGGGGGCGGGCGGCGGCTGCTCCGCATCCGAGAGCGCCAACGACGCCGGGTCCGCCTCGTCCTCTCTCACCATTTCCAGCACCTCGATCTCCTCGGTGACCGTCCCGCAGGCGCTCACTACGCGCACCGACGACGCCTGGGCCTCCGTGGGCGCCGGCGGGGCTGCCGCACCGGGGACCGCCGACACATCTCTGCGTTCAGATGCCCTCCGGACCGGGCTGGACTTGGTCCGCACTGGGCTCCGGAGAGAGCTCTCCGCCCCTCGGCCGGCCGAATTCCGCAGCAGCGGGTCCCCCCGAAGGCTGCACGCGCTCCGCGGAGGGCCGCCCTCCGCCCATGCCGGACGCCTCCGAGGCCCGGGACTCCTGCCCAGAGTCGTGGAAGCAATGGCCTCGGGCCGACCCCTGCCCACCGGGCTGCCCGGCCCGCGGGTCCCGTCGGACGCGGGTACGCCGGGCTCGGCGCCCCCTCGCGCCCCCGCCTGCTCGCGGGTGCCGCTCCTTTGCCTCTGGGCCGTCCGGTTGTGGCAGGTTATGGCAAACTTGCCCTCAATCTCGTTCCAGGCTACGATGAAGACGAACTTGTGCTTCTCGCGCTCGTCGAACACATGGGGCCGCACGGCCACCCAGTCCGACTCGAGCGTCTCCTCCAGCGCGAACGACATGGTGGCTCCGGCGCCAGGCCGCGGGGAAGACGCCGGCGGCCCTGTCCGCCCGAGGAGTCACCGGCTGGCTCCGCCGCGCCCCCCGTTCACCCTCGCCGGGCGCCTTCAGCCATCTTAGCGCGCCGGCCGGCTTTCCGCACTCGCTCGCTCGCCTCTCCGCACTCGCACCCGCCGCGTTCCTTTGTCGCGCGGCTCGCGGGAAAGACAATACGCGTCCCAGGAGCAGGTAGTTCACATGGTCACGTGCGGCGGGATCTGTTTACAAGCCCCGTTCTGCGGCCGCTCCCCGCGCCCGCCCTGGCCGCCCCCCGAGCGAGGCCGCGGTGCTGCGTCTCAGGCGCTCCGGAGGTGAGGCGAGGGTTCCGCGGGGCCGGACAGGCAGGAAGGTGGTAGGGGCCCGCGGCTTCTACCTCTCCGCCGCTCACTCGGGCCGACCTCCCCGCCCCCCCGCCTCTTCTTGCCGACCGCCTGGAGCCGGCCTGATGGAGGGACGGGTCTCCTAAACTCTGCGCCTCAGAATCGCCACAATGTTGCTATTCGGCTGCTGACGTCGGCGGCTCCACGAGGGACGTAAACACGGGCACGTGCCGCACGCTGGTGACGCGGCGGCGGCGCGCACACCCCGCTCGCGCCCGTCGGCTCCGCCCCTCGGCGTCCCCGCCCCGGTCCGCTGGCGGCCGCGCGCCGGCTCTTTTCTTCCCGCTCAGCACCTCCCTTCGAGAGCTGGAGGCGGGGAACTGCAGGCATTGAGAGTTGCAGGTGTGCCCTTCGGGACAGGTGGTCTCCGAACCCAGTTAAAGAGGAACAAAGACGGAGGAACTGAGATTTTTTAAACTCCAGCCATTCAAAGGGACCCTCAAGTGTAAATTTTCCTCCATTCGCCCAGAGGGATAATTCCTACATTCAGAAATAACTCGGTAACGTTTTGTGAACTATGTGCTGAACTTTACTGGGATCTATCTAGACTATTGGATTGTCCCCTAACACCCTTCCGACATTTTAAGGAATGAAGGGAAGGTGTCTGAAAGACAACCCAGTAGAACTCCAAAACAAAATAAATGAAAATGCAGCCCTGTCCTAGCAGTATGAATGCTTACATCTCGGTTCATCTGTGGTTTATTGCTTCAGGTTTCATCATTGTGTACTGTTCTGTGAACCTCGTTTTGAGGTCACAGGTTTGAGCCCTGTTGAAATTGTATTCAGTTATCAGAGTTCCCAGAATGCACATACCAAAAAAAAAAAAGCAAATCTGAGGAATTCTGCTATTCATACTGAAATACATTCTTAAAATTGACTAGTGGATTTTATAATCCAGTTTATATTATTAGCATTCTCTTTCCTGCTAGTGTCCAATTCATATTGCAGTTATTCTCTGTTCACAGTAAAGTACAATGGGAATGATTAATTTTATTCATATTTCTAAAAGATATGTGAGAACAGATTAACCTTGTATTGTCATCCATGCTTACCTCAGTATTGTCCTGACGTCTGAAAAAAACCAGCAAAAAGTTTTTGCCCTGTCACTCAGCTGGACATTTTAGACCTATAGATCTGCTTTGACCAAAAAAGGAGTGTTGGGAAGGGCCACTTTGGGTAGGGCAGGATGAGCAAAAGGGACTAGGACAGGTTTTAAAAGCTTTTTACAGTTCTTTATGTGAACCATAAATTGTCAAAGCTCATAACTGAACTTGTGGCAACTCTCAAATGGAAATCAGACATATCCCTTATGAAAGGCAAGACAAAAGAAAAAAAAATCCATTGTAGGAGTTCTCATTGTGGTCAGCATTAAGGAACCTAACCTGACTAGTATCCATGATGACGTAGGTTCGATCCCTGGCCTTGCTCAATACGCTAAGGATCTGGCGTTGCTGCAAGTTGGGGCATAGGTTGCACCTGAGGCTCGGATCTGATGTTGCTGTGGATGCGACATAGGCTGGCAGCTGCAGCTCCAATCAACCCCTAGCCTGGGAACTTCCTATGCTACAGGTGTAGCCCTAAAAAGACACAAACAAATGAACAACCCAAAAACAACCACTGCAAATGAGTATAATCAGCTAAGCAAATAATAACACATTTTAGAAAAACTACTGCTAGTTTTTCTGATAGGGAGTTCCTTCGGTGGCACAGTGGGTTAATGATCCAGCTAGTCTCTGTGGAGGCACAGGTTTGATCCCGAGCCTGGCGTGGTGGGTTAAGGATCTGGTTTTGCTGCAGCTGTGGCTTGGATTTGATTCTTGGCCAAGAAACTTCCATGTGCCTGCCAGTGAGGCTGAAAAAAAAAAAAAAAAAACAAAAAAAAAACAAAAAAAAAACCCAAGTTTTTCTGATAGAAAGTGATGAGATGAGATAATCACTAGCTCTCATAATATATTACAGATAAGTATGAATACTGAGAATGAATGCCAAAAGAATATGTTTATGGGAAATATATTGTTTACATATGTATTAGAATTGCAATCTTCCCCCACAGAAATAAAATTGCATCTCTTCAAAATAATGCTAGAGAAAATGGGTTCCTAGTCATACAGGTGTTAAGTATTTTCCCCAATACTCTGGCAGCTGTGTTTTGTCAAAAGGTGGTGTCAATGTTTCTCATTTTCTCTATCTTATAATTGTTATCCTGGAAATAAAAAGAAGCAAACCAGAATTCCCATGGCATTTTAGGTAGTATTTTACAATTCTTTATTTAGGCTTGTATCTGATTGTTGAGCAAGGTCTGAGTGTATAAATCACTCCCTGGGAATAAGGAGAGTTATAGAAAGCTACATTTTGACCTTGTTCCAACTTCAGTGTTGTGATTCTTCCACTGGGACTTGCTGTAAACTTTACACCGTATCTTTTACTGCTACTGACATCTTGAATACTGTAGGGTGTGCTGGGATTTTTGACTCTATGCTCTGCAGTCAGGACCTGCTGTAGAGCCATTCTCCTTTCTGAGTCCTACTCAAAGGTGGCACCTTCCGTACCACCTGATTTGAGAGCTTGAGACGTTTTCCTAGGTGTGGAATGTGTTGCCGGCAAAGCGGAAGGAGGCTTAGCAGTCATTGCTTCTTTCACTGTAGTTGTGGCTGCATGATGCAGTTATCTGTCCTTTATTTTGAAGGGAATGTCCTGCTGGGATGTGCCGAAACTTTAGTGAGTAGGCAATTGCCTGAATTTTTGTAGAGTTTGTCTTCCTCCCTCTGGAGTGCATATGTCTTACCAGGGTCTCCAACACGCTAGCAATTACTCATCCTGCCAGATCAGCATGATGTCATCAATATGACATTCTGAGGTATGTCCAGTAGTCTTATGACACATGGTGGGAGAGTTAACATGGCCCTGGAGCAAAGTATTTCTGGTTTTCTTTCCTGACTGGGATAGAAAAGAACACACTGGCTAAATGAATGGCTGCATATTGAGTACCAGAGACCATATTATCTGCTCTAGCAAAGAAACTACATCCAGCTGGGCAGCTGTGACCAGGGCTGTTTCTTTGAGCTAGCAAACAAGGTCTGTAAGGACCAGAAAAGCAAATTAAATAGAGGTATTCTAGGGACAAACTTACCTACATCTTTAAGATGGCACTAATCTCTGCTATCCCTCTCCCAGGTTATAATGTTTGTTTTTGTTTTTTGAGGGACTTTGTTTTTGTTTTTGTTTTGTCTTTTTAGGGCCATATCCTCTGCATAAGATCAGTTTTGTAAATCTCTTAAAAATCTGAAATTAATTTTAGTTGAGTGTGTGCTTATGTGTTAAGAAGCAGTGCTTAACTGCTCTAGAAATTTTGCCCTAATGTCCTGATCTACAGCCTTCTCTGAGAGGTCATTTGCAATCTTTCAGGGGAATTAGATTGTGTGTGTGTGTGGCTGCACCTGCGGCGTATAGAAGTTCCCAGGCCAGGGGTCAAATTGGAGCTGTAGCCACCAGTCTATACCACAGCCTCGGCGATAGAATATCTGAACCATATCCTCATACTGCACTGTGATCCTCTGACTTCTACCAGAGCCCTCTGTTGCTCCAGGGCCTTCTCTTCCCTATTGCTATCAGTGAGCCTGAATTCTGAGACTGCTTCTTCAGCCTTTAACCTTGGCCTGCAGAGGAGAGACACAATGAATTTCATGGGGATGCTGGGGCCCCTCTCACCAGCACACTTCTTTTCTTTTTTTGGCTGCACCCATGGCACATGGAAGTTCCCAGGCCAGGCTTTAAATCCGAGCTGCAGCTGCGACCTACAGCACAGCTGTACAATGCAGGATCCTTAACCTGCTGTACCACAGTGGACACTCCTCCCCAGTGCACTTCTAATAAATGCCATTGGTGAATGGCATATCCTTTGGACCTTCTTGGGAAACATATTTGTTCTGGCCTCATGTAATATATCCAGTCCAGCATTCCCACTTCCCTGAGTCTTGTATTCCCTTCCTCTTCTGTATAGCATGGCAATTCATGCATTTCAATTCAGGCTCTGCAAGGCCCTTTGCGTTTTCCAGGTTTCTAGGAGTCACTCTCACAGCAAGTTTTCGACATCCTCTAGGGTCCTAGCCTGAATGTTAAATTATCTTGCCCTGAGAGAGTGACCTCCAGGTCTATAAACAATGTTAGTTACCCACAGCTTTTCATGCTCAGTCTGTAGGATGAAAACACAATTTCTTAACACCCCTCCAGTTCCATTATCCTTATATTTATCATTCCCCTTGCATCTCAAATGCCTAAAAATCATCACACCAGCCACTGCACTCTTCTCTACCAGTACCTTGTCTCAACTCACCCCCAGTGCAAATTTTATTTTATTTATTTTATTTTTGTCTTTTTGCCTTTTCTAGGGCTACACCCATGGCATGTGGAGGTTCCCAGGCTAGGGGTCTAATCAGAGCTGTAGCTGCTGGCCTACACCACAGCCACAGCAACTCGGGATCCGAGCCATGTCTATGACCTACACCGCAGCTCATGGCAATGCCGGATCCTTAACCCACTGAGCAAGGCCAGGGATCAAACCTGAAACCTCATGGTTCCTAGTCAGATTCGTTAACCACTGCACCACAACGGGAACTCCTCAGTGCAAATTTTAGAAGTAGGATTCCTACCTTTTGCCAAGGCCTCTCTTTGTTCTTCCCATCATTCAGAATGGAGTGCTTGCTCTGAGGCAGGAGGTGAGTGATCCAGCCCCCAAAGTCCATCTCATTACTTTCTCAGACGAATCCTGGTACCAACCATGGGCCCTCTGAGAAGCAGACACTGAGGAGTGAGGAGTGTAAAAAGTGTGTGGGAGGAACACCTATCAGAGAAAAAAGGAGGAGGCAGGATGGGTGGGTGATTGGCAGCCTGGGATGCAGACCTGACAAAGCTCTGCCAGCCCAGTGGGGACCCTGGAGCAATGACTGTTAGAGGAAATGTGAGTTGAATGGACAGAGCTGTGCCCTGGTACCACTGCCTGCTCTGTCATTGGGTGAGGGCCATCAGAGAGAATGTGATCCCAGCTACCACCATCACAACCGATCAAGCACCAGTGGCCACCTCAAAGGTGTCTGACCTTAATGCAAAAGCTGAGGCGAATCCTGAATGTGCTGTCCGACAGGAAATATCAGCTAAGCCCACTCCCTGTAGCAGAAGTTCCCAGGTCAGGGATCGAACCCGTACCATAGCAGTGACCCAAGCCACAGCAGTGTCAATGCTAGATCCTTAACCACAGAGAACTCCAAACACGTACTTTCTTGAAGGTGGAACTTGAGCAGTGCATGTCTGTATCTGCTATGATGACTCGGTTTAGTATTTTACATTATATCAATTGTGGCCAAGGATCCTTACTTTACACTCGAAGGTGGTGAGAGTGAGAGAGAAAAGGAAGAAAAGAGGCGAGGAAAGATGTGACACTATACAAAGTGATGTCTGATGGCTCTGTTCCCCCCAACCTTTATTCATGCTTTTTAGGGCCACACCCGAGGCATATGAAGGTTGCCAGGCTAGGGTGGAATCAGAGATACAGCTGCTGGCCTACACCCCAGCCACAGCAATTCGGGATCTGAGCCGCGTCTGCCACCTACACCACAGCTCATGGCAACGCTAGATCCTTAACCCACTGAGCAAGTCCAGGGATTGAACCTGCAACCTCGTGGTTCCTAGTCGGATTGTTTCTGCTGCGCCACAACGGGAACTCCTGGCCCCCTTTTTAAGAGGTCACGCAGAGCACGTCTCACATCAGCAAGTGGGGCTTCTCCATTAGGGATGCAAGAGAACACCACTCAGAAGTCACAGGAGCGGACAAAGAAGGGGAACTGTGTCAGCCTGGCTCCTTCCCATCTTTCATTTCCCAAAGTCAAGGTTTACCCTACAGGGAGTTCACACTTGCAGGTTGCATCATCCAGCCCTTCAGGAAGCCAGTCTCAGCTCTGCAGTGTTTCACCCAGGCCTGGAAGTAGAGGGCTAGCCAGCCCTGAAAGCTTTAACAGTGACCAACAAAAAGGCACAAGCCCTGCAGGTTTGCAAAGGAAGAAGCAGTGGGTGGTCTGGGGTACAGGCAGTGCCTGTAGAGAAAGGCAGTTGAAAGGAGCTGAGTGGGTGAAGAAAGTTTATATGTGATACAAATCTGCTTTTAATGTTTGACAATACCTAAGCGTAGCATGCTTTATTAAGGAATTCAGTATTTCTTGAAAACCTTAAAGATGAGAAAAACTTTTTCTTTAAATTACTCAATGAATGTTATTACATTTATAGTTGTACAACAATCATCACAACCAAATTTTATAGCATTCCCATCCCAAACCCTCAGTGCATCCACCCACCCCCCAGCCTGTCTTATTTGGAAACCATAAGTTTGAGAAAAACTTTCTTAAGTATCATTACAAAAGCAAGACATGTTCATTGCAGACACATTTGAAATTGCAGATAAACTCAAACAAGAAACTTTAAATACTACCTAGAGATATCATTGTTAAAACCTTGCTGTGTATCTTTTTATACCTTTTTCTATAGTTATTTATAAAAATGAGATCACACTGTACATGCTATTTTGTAAAATATCTTTTCACCTACTAATGTCTCTTGAAGTTGTCAATAAATAAACATCTTTGATGATGCTTTTAAAAGAATTCCAGACATTCCTGTCAAGGCACAGTGGTTAAGGAATCCGACTAGGAACCATGAGGTTGAGGGTTCAATCCCTGGCCTCGATCCGTGGGTTAAGTTATCCGGCATGGCCGTGAGCTGTGGTGTAGGTCGCAGATGCGGCTCGGATCCTGAATTGCTGTGGCTGTGGCGTAGGCCGGCGTCTACAGCTCTGATTCGACCCCTAGCCCAGGAACCTCCATATGCTGCGGAAGCGGCCCTAGAAAAGGCAAAAAGGCAATAAATAAATAAATAAATAAATAAATAAGAATTTCATTGTGCAAGACCTCCCCGCTCAGTCATGAACAGATTTTCCCTCCAATTGCAGCCTTAAGTCTTAGATTTATTATACTCCTGACTCCATGGAGTTACACTACTAAATATGTCTATAGAGTATAGAAACACCCATATTCTACAATTCTTTAATATATTCTACAATATCTAATATCCTTTAAGACATCCCTCCATTTACCTGTATTTCAAAAATCTGGAATAAGGTGAGCACATACTTATGCTTAGTATTTAATGGTAATTTAAATGTACATACAAAAAAAAAAGAAAAATAAAATTTAAAAAATAAGTATAAGTACAGTAAAATGTGGAAACTGGGGGAACAAAGAACTCTAATGTGTATATTTACATAATAATGTATGTTATCAATCTCTTCAGGACATTTCAGTTGTCATCACTCACGTTCTTGAACTAAATCTTAATCCTATTATCTTTACATCCTAAATCTTTTAGCATCTACTTCATGTTTCACTTTGCATTCTCAACATCCTATCTAGGGAACACAACCACAGGATCACTTAAGTTCCTCCAAGAAGCAGGTAGCCCGATGGGATTAAATAGAATTTGGAGCAAAACACTTGTAAGGGAAAATGGGAAGAGAGCCACAGCAAAGGGGAAAGCTGGTAGATTGTAAAGGAGTGGGGAGGGACGGAAGTTTCAGTGGAAAGCATCTTAGAGTTCCCTGTAGGCTGGAGCATTTTGGCTAGGTCAATGCAATGGGAAATCCTCAAGCCAAAGTTACCTGTCAGAGGAGTTTCCCATCCCAGGGCAGCAGGCCTGCCAGGCTTCCCATCTCCTCAGTCAGTGGCTGGGAGCAGCTTGGGGAAATGCGGTGGATTGATAAGGCAGCAGCCCAGGCTGTCAGTGTTTCAATTGGAAATCTGAGAAGCATGTTCTCATGGCTGCCACAAACACCATCTGTGCTTTACACAAACTTGGTAGTATTCACTGATTGATTCATGACATGTGGGGGGCGGGGGCATGAATACAAATACGAGGTGGTGCTCACATTCTAGTAACTGGCTCCAGTTGGAGTGGATTGTCATGAATGCTTTTCTAGATATTCAAAACAGAAATAGATTGCCAGAATCTCTCAAGGGAAGTCTTCAGGGTATGGCTTCATTATCTCGTTTGAAATGTGTTTTCAGGTTCTAAGGTGAAATATTTTTTTTTAGGTAGGTTTTTTTTTGTTTGTTTGTTTGTTTGTTTGTTTGTTTTGGCTGCCCCGTGGCATATGGAGTTCCCAGGCCAGGGATCAGATCTTTGCCCACAATTGCCACCTATGCCACAGCTGTGGTGATGCCAGATCCTTAACCCACTCTGCCAGGCAAGGATCCATGCCAGGCATCTAACCTAAGGCATCTAACCTACATCCCAGCACTTCCAAGATGCCCCGGATCTTGTTGCCACACAGTGGGAACTCCTTTGTTGTTGTTGTTGTTGTTGTTGCTGAGGCATATGGAGTTCCTGGGCCAGGGATCAGATCCAAGCCTCAGTTATGATTGCTGCAGTGGATCCTGTTAACCCACTGTGTTGGTCGGGGATGGAACCTGCGTCCTGGCTCTACAGAGACACTGCTATTCCTGTGGCACCACAGCAGGAACTCCCTAAGGTAAATTCTAATTGAAATACTAAGTGGGATTTGGGTTCTTCCCCACTGCATAGCCCCAGTCCTGTATTCATCTCACCTGATGCAGAAAACCTGAATGAGTTTTACATAATAAAGTCTAGAACCTGAAACAATAATTGTTAATTCTAAAAAAATATTTTCAAGAACAACGCACCTATTTCAAATACACACTTATTTTCCTACCCTTATGTCCTTTATTTTATTTTTTGTCTTTTTTGCCTTTTCTAGGGCCACACTCGCAGCATATGGAGGTTCCCAGGCGAGGGGTCTAATCGGAGCTACAGCTGCTGGCCTACACCACAGCCACAGCAATGCAGGATCCGAGCCCTGTCTGCAACCTACACCACAGCTCACAGCAACGCCAGATCCTTAACCCACTGAGCGAGGCTAGGGATTGAACCCACATCCTCATGGTTCCTACTCGGAATCGTTAACCACTGTGCCACGATGGGAACTCCTCCTTTATTTTATATATATGGATTGTGTTAGTTTTCTATGGCTGCTGCAACAAATTACCACAAACTTCATGACTTAAATTTACTATCTTAAAAGTTCTGAAGGTCAGAAGTCTGAAGTGAGTCTCACTGGGCTGAAGTCAAATTGTCTGTGGGGCTGTGTTTCTTCTAGAGGCTTTAGGGCAGAATCCATTTCCTAGCCCTTTCCATCTTCTGGGGGCTACCCATGCTCATAGGTGTGCACCCCTGTCCTCCATCTTCTGATCCAGCAATGGTGGGTTGCATTGTTCCCACAGCACATGACATCTCTTCTCAGAGACAGATCCTGCTTCTGTTGTCTCATCTCTTTCTTGGGTGTGCAGCAGCCTGAAGTGGGATCTCTGTGCCCAGACCAGGGAATGAACCCAGACTGCAACGCTGAAAGCTCTGAGTCATAACCACTAGTCCACCAAGGAACTCCCTCTCCCTCTTCCAGTTTTTTTTTTTTTTTTTTTTTGTGTGTGTGTGGGGTCTTTTTTAGGGCTGCACCTGAGGCATATGGAAGTTCCCAGGCTAGGGGTCAAATTAGAGCTGCAGCTGCTGGCCTATACCACAGCCACAGGAACTCAGGATCTGAGCATTATCTGTGACCTACACCACAGCTCACGGCAACATTAGATCCCTGACACACTGAGTGAGGCCAGGGATTGAACCTGAGTCTTCATGGATACTAGTCATATTCATTTCCGCTGCACCACCACGGGAATTCCTCCCCCCATTTAAAAAAAAATTTTTGGGCTGCACCTCTGGCATATAGCAATTTTAAGGCTAGGGGTTGAATCTGAGCTACAGCTGCCAGCCTACACCACAGCCACAGCAATGCCAGATCCAAGCCACTACACCACAGCTCACAGCAGTGCTGGATCCTTAACTCACTGAGCAAGGCCAGGGATTAAACCTGTGTCCTCATGCATACTAGTCGGGCCCACTGGGCCACAGCAGGAACTCCTCCCTCTCCCACTGGGCCCTTGTATTGGGCCAGTAGGATAACCCATGATAATTTTCACATCTGCCCCTTTGCCAAGTAAACTCACGTAGGCACAGGTTTTGAAGAGTAGCATGTGGCTATCTGTGGGAGGCATTATTCTGCCTACTACAGGTCTTACAGCCAAGGCCTCTAAAACCATATCGATTGGAAACAGTTCTGGTGTTTATTAATCTTTTGGATGTTCCTGGGACTGATTCTAAAGATTTAGCATTCTCAGAATATTTTTCATAGTTTTTGGTAGCTATGCAGTATCATGTTAAGGAACATATAGTCTATTGCTATGGTCTCCTTATATATTATTTTGTAATAAGTCATCTGCCAACTTAATGATTTAAGACAATTTATTATTATCTCTCATATCCCTGTAGGTTTTGTTTTTGTTATTTTTTTCTTTCTATAGCTGTACCTCCGGCATACGGAAGTTCTCGGCTAGGGCTTGAAGTGGAGCTGCAGCTGCCAGCCTACGCCACAGCCATAGCAATGCCGAATCCGAGACGTACCTACAGCGGAAGCCACAGCTTGTGGCAATGTTGGATCTTTAACCCACTGAGTGAGGCCCAGCATCTCAGGGATTGAACCTGCATCCTCATAGATACCATGTCAGGTTCTTAACCCGCTGAGCCACAATGGGGTGGCCTTAGCAGGGTTGGTATCTGAGGCTTGAGCAGACTGCTTGTCTGATACAGCTATTCCCTCGCAGGTCTGGGGCTTCTGTGCTCCTCCATGGGGACTCTCCCACAGGGTAGCATGTGGTATGTATTGAGATAATCATATTTTTCTCCTTTAATCTACTAATGTTGGCAGAGTTTAACATGCAGGTTGTTTACTAGGACATGCCCTTGGGATCAAGACCTGTGGGGAGGGAGAGGTCTCTCTGTGGTGGGGGCTGGTACCCCTGAGTCCATAGGGATCTTTGAGGCTGAGTTGCTCCCCCAGGGAGCCCGGTATTTATGCATGAGCCCAGTCATTGGATGTGGGTTGATCCTGAAAGGGTATATAAACTTGGGTGAAACTGAAGTGATTCTCTAAAGATGAAGGCTGAATGAAGGTTGCATAATACTGGCAGCCCTCTCAGCAGCTGAGGTAATAAGCCCTTCCTTGAAGGAAGACCTGGGCTGTGCCTCTCCATGGCTCTCCCACAAAGTTCACAGGAGTATTTACAATATAAAAAAAACCCCATAGAAACAACCTAAATCTCCATCATACAATAATCCATAAGCATAGGTAGCATAGTCATATAATAAAAAAATATATAGCAATGACAATGAATAACACTCCATCGGTCAGGAACTAGAATTGCCATGTGTCAGCACAGTTAAAGCTCAGAAACATGCTACGGGAAAAAAGCATGTGCAGAAAAAAGCGTGTCTGTCATTTTTTATGAAATTTTAAAACATTCAGGGAGTTCCCATTGTGGCTCAGTGGGTTAAGGACCTGACAGAGTGTCCATGAAAAGGTAGGTTTGATCCCTGGCCTCGCATGGTAGGTTAAGGATCCGACATTGCTATACGCTGTGGTGTAGTTTGCAGATGCCAGTGGGATCGGGTATTGCTGTGGCTGTGGCATAGGCCTCAGCTGCAGCTCCAGTTTGACCCCTTAGCCTGGAAACTTCCATATACCACAGATACCACTGTAAAAAGAAAAAAAAGATTTTTTATGGAGTTCCCATCATGGCACAATGGTTAACAAATCTGACTAGGAACCATGAGGTTGTGGGTTCGATCCCTGTCCTCGCTCAGTGGGTTAAGGATCCAGCGTTGCCCATGAGCAGTGGTGTAGGTCGCAGACGCAGCTCTGATCTTGCGTTGCTGTGGCTGTGGCGTAGGCCAGCGGCTACAGCTCTGATTAGACCTCTCGCCTGGGAACCTCCATATGCCTAGGGAGTGGCCCTCAAAAGGCAAAAAGACAAAAAGAAAAAAGAAAAAAAGATTTTTTTAAAACAGAACACAAATATTTTGTTTATGGATCATGAATACACAGGAAAAGAGGTAATGAAACATTCATAGGAATGATAACCACTAAGTCCATTATATGTCTAGGAAGCGAAGGTAGGGACTAGGATCAGGGAAAAGGGTTCGGAGGCTACAACTGGATACGAAAGTTGTATTTCTTTAAAAAAGATCTGGAGTTCCCTGGTGGCTCAGTGAGTTAAGAATACAACATCATCACTACAGTGGCTTAGGTCACTGCTATGGTGTGGGTCTGATCTCTGGCTAGGGAACTTCCACCTGCCGTGAGTGTGGCCAAAACCAAAAATAAATCTGAACTAATGGGGCATTTTAGCACAGTGCTAACACACGATGAAATTTGATCTTGGGTACAGGAATGGTGATTACATTTATTTTTTTCTCTATTTAAAAATACTTCATAACAAAGTTAATAATTTTTTCAAATGCCACGTAGTTATTAAGACAAAATTAATGACCCCTACACACATTAACATGGTTATGTTTAAATGAAGAAAAGAATTTGTGTTTGTGTATATACATTATGATGCCCTTTCAATTTTAAAATAAGCAAAATGGCATTCAATATTATTCATAGATCTATATTTACATGGCAAAAGTATTTTAAAATGCAAGGGCAAGACATACACCAACAATATCCAAATAGATTTTGGGGTTTTTTTGTTTTGTTTTGGTCTTTTTAGGGCTGCACCGTGGCACATGGAAGTTCCCAGGCTAGGGCTCACATGGGGTTGTAGCTGCCGGCCTATGTTACAGACACAGCAACTCCAGATCCGAGCCATGTCTGCGACCTACACCATAGCTCATGGCAATGCTGGATCCTTAACCCACTGAGCGAGGCCAGGAATCGAACCCACATCATCATGGATACTAGTCGGGTTTGTTACCACTGAGCCACAGTGGGAACTCCCCAAATAGTTTTACCTTTGAAGAAAGAAGGTGATGAATAGGATTGGGGAAGGATACAAAGACGTCCAGATATTCACAATGGCCAAGTCTCCTTGCTGAGTATATGGCAGTTTATTTTATGAGACCCTGTGCTTCTTGGTATGTTTGAGATAGTTCGTGTTTTTAAAGAAATGAAACATTCCATTCTGATTAGTCTTTCCTTTTGGTTATAATGAAAGTAACCACAAAAGTATTTGCCATCACTTAGTTGCCATGAAAAGGAAAGAAAAAAAAAAAGTCTTCTATAAATCCAACTGCCGTATTTCCTAGTATATCCTTAGCTGCACCCATTTTTTTACAAAACACTGACTTAATGTCACTGATTAAAAACGACTTCTTCAGTGCTTATGTGCCCAGTTATTTTTGTGGGTGTTAAAGAGCATTGCAGTGGGACAGAAACACAGGAGGACTCAGGCACAGGAAGTTAAGAGAAGAGGCACAGTGGACAAGTCCTAGGTTATGCTTCTCCCCCATTAAAAAGTCCAGACCTGAAACAATTTTATGGAGAGAAGATACTAAGTTGTAATGATTTACATCCCTGTATGTTATTCTCTGATCTCCACAGAAGGATTTTGTTGTCTTTTTTTTTTTTTTTTTTCTGTGTCTTTTTGTCTTTTTGAGGGCCACACCCACGGCATCTGGAGGTTCCCAGGCTAGGGGTCCAATCAGAGCTGTAGCTGCCAACCTACGCCACAGCTCACGGCAACGCCGGACCCTTAACCCACTGAGCGAGGCCAGGGATCGAACCCGCAACCTCATGGTACCTAGTCGAATTCGTTTCCGCTGTGCCAAGATGGGAACTCCTCGTTTTCTTTTTGTTTAACATTAGTTAACATTTCCGTACATCCACCTAGCCCACAACTAGTCAGTGTTTCACAGTTTTCCATCTTATTAATGCACTACGGTTTACTTGGGCTTACCACTATTGTTGAACTTTTGAGATTTTTCCAACTTTCCAGTATTATAAATAGCATTTCTATGACCATCTTTGTGCAAACTACTTCTTTTCTTTCTAGTCATTTCCTTGAGGTATAATCCTAAAGTGGAATTAGGCCAAAAGGTATGAATAGTTTTGTGACTCTAAGTTCATGTTCCAATGTTATATTAAAAAGGTTACTTAATTAAAAACCCTCTCAGCTGTTTTTTAAATTTTATTTTTTTCAGCTGCTTTTTAAATTTCTGTGCGTGTATGTGCATATGTGTATGTAATTATTAAAAAGTAATACTGGGAGTTCCTGTCGTGGCACAGCGGTTAAGGAATCCGACTAGGAACCATGAGGTTGAGGGTTCGATCCCTGGCCTTGCTCAGTTGGTTAAGGATCTGGCGTTGCTGTGAGCTGTGGTGTAGGTCACAGACACGGCTCAGATCCCATGCTGCTGTGTTCTGGTGTAGGCTGGCAGCTACAGCTCTGATTTGACCTCTAGCTTGGGAACCTCCATATGCCGCAGGTGTGGCCCTAGAAAAGGCAAAAAAAAAAAAAAAAAAAAAAAAAAAAAAAAAGTAAAACTGTCAATGTGGGGGGCAAAGGTGAAAATACCCTCTAAACCTCAACTCTTTTTTGTCTTTTCAGGGCCACACCCAAGGCACATGGACATTCTCAGACTAGGGGTCGAACACAGCCATGCGGGATCAGAGCCATGCCTGCAACCTACACAACAGCTCACAGCAACGCTAGATCCTTAACCCACTGATTGAGGCCAGGGATCGAACCCCCATGTCCTCATGGATACTAGTCGGGTTCATTACCGCTGAGCCACGACAGGTACTTCTAAACTTCAACTTTTAAAAGATTTCCTGTTCCAATTTGGCTTGCAAATTCTCTTACATTATTCTTTTTTTTTTTTTTTTTTTTTTTTTTTGTCTTTTTGCCATTTCTTGGGCCACTCCCATGGCATATGGAGGTTCCCAGGATAGGGGTCCAATTGGAGTTGTAGCTGCCAGCCTACGCCAGAGCCACAGCAATGCAGGATCCGAGCCGCGTCTGCGACCTACACCACAGCTCCCTACAACGCTGGATTGTTAACCCACTGAACAAGGGCAGGGATCGAACCCACAACCTCATGGTTCCTAGTCGGATTCATTAACCACTGCACCACGACGGGAACTCCACATTATTCTTTTTTTTGGTTTTGTTTTGTTTTAAGGCCACACCCGAGGCATATGGAAGTTCCCAGGCTAGAGGTCGAATTGGAGCTACAGTTGCTGGCCTACGCCACAGCCATAGCAACACCAGATCCAAGTGGCTGCGACCTACACCACAGCTCACGGCAACACCAGATCCTTAAACCCACTGAGCAAGGCCAGGGATTGACCTCATGGTTCCTAGTTGGCTTCGTTTCTGTTGGGCCACAACACGAACTCCTAAACCTCAACTCTTAAGAGATTCCCTGTTCCAATTTGGCTTACATTTTCTCACATTATTCTTTATGCATGCAATAATTTCATTGAGACTTGAAGCCACATTTGGAAGTTGTTTAGAAACCCATCCAATCAATACAACCTGTGTGCTTGGGTCTTTTCTCTTTTGACTGTGAAATTCTTTCAAGTATTCCCTTTCTCTTCAAATCTGCAACCTTACTCCCTTCACCAGCTCTTTTCTCTGAAACTTCTAACACAATTCAATCTCCCAAGGCATTTGCCATCATTGGAACTTTCAGCTACAAGTTTATTTATTTATTTATGTAGTCTTTTTACGGCCACACCCGTGGCATATGGAAGTTCCCAGGCTAGGGGTCAAATTGGAGCTGCAGCTCCCACAGCAACTCAGGATCTGAGCCACATCGGCGACCTACACCACAGCTCACTGCAATACCAGATCCTTAACCCACTGAGCAAAGCCAGGGATCGAACCTGAGTCTTCGTGTATACTGTTCAGTTCTTTACAGCTGAGCTACAGTGGAAACTCCACAGGTTTATTTTTATTTATTTAATTTTTAAAATTTATTTAATTTTTTTATAGGGCCGCACCCAAGGCATATGGAGGTTCCCAGGCTAGGGGTCCAATCAGAGCTGTAGCTGCCGGTCTACACCACAGCCACAGCAATGAAGGCTCTAAAGTGCATCTGTGACTTACACCACACTCACGGCAATGCTGGATTTTTAACCCAGTAAGCGAGGCCAGGGATCGAAGGCAGGCAGCACAGAGGGGTTCTAAGAGGTCGTTTCTGGGTGTAGAGTGAGAGCAAGAGTGAGAAGTGCTAGATGTTCTCCAGGTCAAGGCAGCAAATCCAGATCAGCAACATCAGACTCTAAGACCAGGAACTCAGGACAGGAAAATGAGAGACAAAAGAGGGACCGAGGCCAAAAAAGAAAAAAGATTTCTTTAGACCTAAAACAAATTACTTCAATGTCAATGAGACACAGATTTTTTTTTTTTTTTTTTTTTTTTAGGGCCACCCCTGTACACCTGTGGCATATGGAATTTCCTTGACTAGGGGTTGAATCAGAGCTGCAGCTGCTGGTCTATACCACAGCCACAGCAACCCACTTAGCCAGGCTAGGGTCGAGCCTGCTTCTTCATGGATCCTACTTGGGCTCATTACCCACGAGTCACAACGGAAACTCCTGAGACGTAGCATTTTTAAATAATGCTAAAGTTGGGAGTTCCTGTTGTGGCTCAGATGTAATGAACCTGACTAGGATTCATGAGGATGCGGGTTTGATCCCTGGCCTCACTCAGTGGGTTAAGGATCTGGCATTGCCATAAGCTGTGGTGTGCTTTGCAGATGAGGCTTGGATCCAGTGTTGCTGTGGCTGTGGTGTAGGCTGGCAGCTGTAGCTCCGATTTGACCTCTAGCCTGGGAATCTCCATGTGCCGTGGGTATGGCCCTAAAAAAGCAAATAAATAAATAAATAAATAAATAAAAATTAATGAATGCTTGTTTGTTTTCAAAACTTCATGACTACAAACATGGTAATGATATCCTCTTTAAGCCTTCATTTTTCTCACCTGAATCTTAACATTTTTTATTCTGTTTTAATATGTGTCTCTACCTTCTTAGTGATTTTAATTAGAAGTTGTAGAGGAAATGGGCTATCGGATGTTATCTCTGTGATTAGGTGGCCAAATTAGGGGGACATGAAAGTGTCCTGGACACAGAGTAGAATGTTGGAGAAGGTTCAGAGGTGGAAGTGGATCCCTGGAGTAAGTGGTCTTTTAGCAGCATGTGGGCCTGAGGTGACCAGGAGAAGAGGAAGGCTTCATTCGTTTGAGGTGCACTTCTGAATGTTTTACATAAGAAAGAAATGGTTAGATTGACTCCACCAAATGTCTATAGTTGGTAAAACTGGTCTGTAGACCGTCCTCTTCTTCCTGGTTTGGGAGGTAAACAGGGGCTTTATGGGTAAAAGTTTAGGACCCAGTAATACCTCACTTTTATGGGTTTCGAGCCCCTGAAGTGTCGTATGGGTGGAGAGGAGGTACTTCTGTGATATTAGATCATAAAACCCAGGATTTGGAAGGGATCTTCCACCACTATGAATCTAATTTATTACATACGTAAAAGCGTGACTTTTCAGTCATTTAAAGGTTGCCAGTGATAAGGAACTCAACTTTTTTTTTTCTTTTTCTTTTTATGGCCGCACCTGCGGCACATGGAAGTTCCTGGACTGGGGTTGAATCTGAGCTGCAGCTGAGGCCTATGCAACAGTCCCAGCAATGCAGGATCTGAGTCACACCTGTGACCTAAGCTGCAGCTTGCGGCAACACCAGATCCTTAACCTACTGAGCAAGGCTTGGGATCGAACCAACATCCTTACAGAGACAGTGTCAGGTCCCAGCCACTGAGCCACAACAGGAACTCCTCATTGTTTTATTAAGCAATTTTTCCACTCTGCTTGCTCAATCATAAAACACTTTTTCCTAAGGGGAGGGAAACTTTTTCCCATTGGTTCTCTTCCTTTTGTCTAGACAGGCTTATAATGGTCTATTCTGTTTTCTACATGAAAAACTCTCCGAATACCATTCTTCCTCTTTATCTTGGTGAAGTGATTAACAATTAACAGATATGCAGAATTCCCGTTGTGGCTCACTGGTAATGAACCCGAATAGTAACCATGAGGATGCAGGTTCCATCCCTGGCCTCGATCAGTGGGCTAAGGATCAGGTGTTGCCATGAACTGTGGTATAGTTCGCAGACCTGGCTCAGAACTGGCATTGCTGTGCCTGTGGTGTAGGCTGGCAGCTACAGCTCCCATTTGACCCCTTGCCTGGGAACTTCCATGTACCTCAGGTACAGCCCTAGGGGAAAAAAAAAGTAACAGATATGCATAATATTTTATTACCCACTATGAACCAGACACCTACTTGGATGTTTTATGTACCATATTACTAATCTTTATAAAAACACAAGATGAGTATTTTCCTTTTTTTTTTTTTTTTTTTTTTTTTTTGCTTTTTAGGGGTGCCTTGCAGCATATGGAAGTTCTCAGGCTAGGGGTCGAATTGGAGGTGCACCTGCTGGCTTATGCCACAGCCACAGCAACTCGGGATCCTAGCTGCAAGTGCAACCTACAATGTCAGAGTCTTAACCCACTGGGAGAGGCCAGGGATCGAACCTGCAACCTCATGGATACTAGTTGGGTTCATTTCCCCTGAGCCACAACAATAACTTGAGATGAGTATTTTCATACCCATTGTACAGATGAGAGTCATGCAAGTCCTATATGGCTAAGCTGGGAGTGGAAAGCAGGTCTGTGGGAAGCCAAACTACAGTTTCCCCCAGCCCCAGTCCCTTTATTTCCCAGACGTCTCAGCATCCTGGTCATTCTCTGGGTTAGTACTTCCCAAAACACTGTTTTCCAAAATCTGCTTGAGCAGGATCATCATTATTGTTACAACAAAAGAAAAAAATACATTTGGAAAACATTGCACTAAACGAAATGGAAAAAGTTTCTGTACTTTAGAACTTCTCAGAGCTCCCTCCGAATCCCCACTTTTTGGCTGTGCCCTCCAATTGGGAAGTTCTCAGGTCGGGGATCAAACCCGTGCCATAGCAGCAGCCTGAGCCCCAGCAACTGACAACACTGGATCCTCAACCTGCTGTGCCACCAGGGAATCTATCTATCTATCTATCTATCTATCTATCTATCTATCTATCTATCTATCTATCTTAGGACTCCTCAGAGCCTTGAATGTGCTGAGCGCATTGTGTAGCTCTAGAAGAAATAGAGAGTATTCAGGATTTTCTAATCTTATTTGGGCCCAGGACTCTTTTTTGGGTGGATGATTTTGCAGAATGATGTTTGCCAATATACACTTTGATGAACACTGCTCTAGGTACATTTTTCTTTATTCGTATTATTTTGAAGATGAGGTTATACCAGACTGAGGATATATATAAGCTACCACTTAAAAAAAAATCCTGTTATAAGATATAATTCCAGCTTTATTAAAACAAAATCTTTTTCAACACACTGATAACTGAGATAATTCCTTAATTCAATTGAATAGAATTGGATTAATTTATTTTTTGGTGCCAGGAACCTCTGTATGTAGCCAGCCTCTATTCTTACATTGGGAAAAAAAACCCTGCCTGACGTAATAGGCACTAACATTTTTTTTTTTTTTCCTACCAAAAGTTTTTAGGAAACTAGCTTGAGCAAAAGTAACATTCATTTTAAAAAGCCCACTTTATAGTTGATAGAAATAATAGGGATGTATGTGGGCATTAATTTTAAAAATGCTGAATCAAGATTTTGTGGCATGATGCCAGGAAATTCTCCCTCCCTTTGTTTTAACTCTGAACAAAGTTGCAAGATTTTATCACTTAGCTTTCCACTAATTTAAACTCAGTTTGTTTAGTTTTCATATAGCCCTGTCTTTGTGGTTATACTTAACATAAACACTGAACCAAGATCCCCTAAAAATAGACTACAGCTCTCAACTTCCTGAAAACTATGCTCCTTTATTTATATGTGTAATTTTTTTCTTACTCATTCCTTGCCTTGTATTTAAATCTTAAAATGTCGGTCAGAAAACCCTACTTTGAGATTTTTTCTTGGCCACACTCGCAGCATGTGGAAATTCCCAGGTCAGGGACCAAATCCACGCCACAGCAGTGACAACCCCAGATCCTTAATCACTCGGCTACCAGGGAACTCATGAGACATTTTTAACTCATTTTTTAAATATAGGTGTTTTTTTTTGGGGGGGGGTCTTTTTGCCATTTCTTGGGCCCCTCCCACGGCATATGGAGGTTCCCAGGCTAGGGGTCTAATTGGAGCTGTAGCTGCCAGCCTACACCACAGCCACAGCAATGCAGGATCGTTAACCCACTGAGCAAGGCCAGGGATCGAACCCGCAACCTCATGGTTCCTAGTTGGATTCGTTAACCACTGCGCCACAATGGGAACTCCTAATATAGTTTTTTTGTTTTGTTTTGTTTTTAATGTTTTTTTAACTCCTTTTAAAATTAAGAGCACAAAATGAATCTTGACGGTTCAGAATTTTTTAGTATTAGGTGTTTTTGAAGGGAGAACAATAGACTTTCATTTCCAAATCTATGATAATAGAGCACTTAGAGTAAACTTGTAGTATAGCTAACGACAATCAGCCCGTCTCTAATAAACACAAGGACTCAGCTCTTAGAAGAAAGGGTATGTTTTAATACTCTCTGCGCTTATGTCTTCTTTAGTCCTCCTTTCCCATTTAGAAACTACATTGAAGTTGCTGATGTGAGTTGGTAGAAAATATACATACTGGTCCCTGCCCCTGGTTCCTGGCACAGAGCTCCTAGTAATTTCCTAAGTGAAAAGAGCACTGGGAACATCTCTTGTTCTAATAAAGCAACTCTGGGTGGACTGCTGGATGGGGGCTGGTCACCAGGAAGACCATGTCATGATTAGAAGCTTGACATTTTCAGTCCTACCCCTCCGCCTCCAGACAGAGGGGAGGGCTAGAAATAGACTTAATAATGGCTCATACCTGCGTGAGGAAGCCTCCATAAAATCCCATTAGTACAGGGCTCAGGGAGCCTCCAGGTCCACAAACACATCCGCAACAGGAGGGTGACACACCCCAGCTCCATGGAGATAGAAGTCCCTGTGTTTGGGACCCTCCCAAATCGCCGGCTCATCCACTATTCATCTGTATCCTTTCTCATATCCTTTAATAAACTGGTAAAGTTTTTTTATGCTTTTGGAAACAGAAACAGAACATTTATCTTTTCCCCCTTGCCTCATCTCTCCAGAATTCGGAAAATCTTATTAAATATTCTTATTTTCATGGCAACATAATTATTTGCATAGATTAAATAAGAATTTGTCCCTGGAGTGCCCTTTGTGGCTCAGCAGTTAACGAATCAGATTAGGATCTATGAGGATGCGGGTTCCATCCCTGGCCCCACTCAGTGGGTTAAGGATCTGGCATTGCTGTGAGCCATGGTGTAGGTCACAGAGGAGGCTCAGATCCAGTGCTCTTGTGGCTGTGGCATAGGCCAGCCACTACAGCTGCAATTCGATCCCTAGCCTGTGAACTTCCATATGCTGTGGGTGTGGCCCTAAAAAGAAAAAAAAAAAAGAGGAATTTGTCCACTCTGTCAATTGTATACAATTGGAAATATTGGCTATATATCCAAGACTTTGACTGAACATCATACTTGAGAATGATGGTCAAGGAATGAGATATGACCTGACAGAGGAGCTAAGGTTAATTTTATGGAGCCAATGCCTCCTAAGCTTTCTTAGGAAAAATCAGCTTGGTATCTGGCTTATAGATTTCCTAGCCTTAAAGGTGAGTAAGGAGGGTCACATCCTGGCAGGCCCAGGAAACTTATATTTTGGGCATCTTGAGAAGAGTAGAATTCACCTAAATATAAAGGTACTGCAGGCAGAATCTGGAAGCAAGTTCTTAGCTTGGCATCCTAGCTTTGAGAGGCTTTTAGAAGTCCAACCTGAGATTCCTCATGAAAACTTCCAGTAAAGCAAACTTAAAAAAGGCCTATTATGATGGGTTACCATTCATGCTTTACCCATGTAAATAACCAAGTCAAACCTAATGAGATCAGCTCTATCTTCTAATCAAGAATAATTTGGGTGGGGGAGATTATCTTTGGTCAAAGGCAGGGGGTAACTGTTGAGAAAAATTTTGTATGTTAGGAATTCCCTCTGTGGCCCAATGGAATTGGTATCATCTTGGGAGTGCTGGGCCACAGGTGTGATCCCTGGCCTGGCACCGTGGGTTTAAGGATCCAGTGTGGCTGCAGCTGTGTCAGGTTGAGATTGTGGCTCAGATCTGATCCCTAGCCTGGAAATTCCATGTGCCACAGGGTGGCCAGAAAAGAAAAAAAAAAAAAAATTTGTGTTCTATTAGCAAACAATAACACAGATATCCAATTCTAGTCCTCTTTATGTCTTTGAGCTACATTGCACCTTTTGGTTAAATGTAGTTAACTGATGGATATGGAAAAAAAAAATCTACCTACCTACCTGTAAATTGAACTGGATTCTGCCATCTTTCATTCAGTGTAATTCTTACCAAAAAAAATAAAATTTTTTTTTTTTTGGTCTTTTTAGGGCTACACCTGTAGCATATGGAGGTTCCCAGGCTAGGGGTCGAATCGGAGCTGTAGTTGCATGCCGACACCACAGCCACAGCAATGCCAGATCTGAGCTGTGTCTGTGACCTACACCATAACTCACAACAATGCCAGATCCTTAACCCACTGAGCAAGGCCAGGGATCAAACCTGCATCTTCAAGGATGCTAGTCAGATTCGCCTCTGCTGAGTCATGATGGAAACTCCCCTCTTAGAGTTTTGTTAATACAAATTTTTGTTAATACAAATTTTTAGATTATTTTTTTTCATTTTAGGCAGCTCTCTTCTAAGATGCCTGACCCTGAAACAACTGACCTTCAGCACCACCTCTTAATAGACTGTTTAGCTGGTTTTGCAGGAACAAGCCAGCAGGGGTCTTCAGATTTCTTAGATCCGGCTTCAATCCAGTCAGGAGATTTATGATCCTTTTAAGCTGTTTGGTTGCAAAAGATATGATTCGTTTGAATAACATAGAAGACTAACAATGTTTAATTTCACCTAGAAATTCTGGGAAACAGGTTACGAAATCCCCAAACTTTGTGTTTCAGAAGTTGGCTTATTGCAAAGAACCACCCTTCCCCATACAATGTAGATAAAACTCATGGATGCCTCCTTTATTTACCTATGATAAAGCCAGATGAAGAACCTCTGAATTCCCATTATCTGTTTCATAAATGGAATTGGAAAGAATTGGAATTGAAAGAAAGTGTTTCTCTCTTTTCAGGAGTTCCCTGGTGTCCTAGTGGTTAAGGATCCAGCATTGTCAATGCTGTGGCTCTGGTCATTTCTGTGACTCAACTTGGCTTCAGATCTCTGGTCTGGGCTGCATGCCTGCATGCTGCCCTCCCTGCTCCCCCACCCCCACAATTTTTTATTTCTTTTTCCCCCAGGCTGAGCCTTAAAGTTTCCTGCTGAAAATAGGTTGCCCATAGGGCAAAACATTCTCTGAACTACTACCAGATCAGTGACCCCACATTTTCAATACCACTTTCCCACTGCACACTTCCTCTAGGCTAGCTTACTCCTCTCTATAAAAGAAAACCCCCTTTTGCATGACTTTGAGACAACTGAAGATCTTATTATCAGAAAGGTCTTCCTATTATGATAATCCCTTCTTCCCTACCTTTCACTAATCCATTCAAATAAAATCTCTCCTTACCTAAATCTGGATTTGTGTTTGGTTTTTTTTGACACCACACAGCTATTTTATTCACGTTGAAAGCAATGCATTAAGTGGAAACAGATAACATTTTAGTGAAAACTTTTAAATAATACAAGAGTGAAATTTTCAAAGATTTGTTTGTGGTAATAGTTTTAATAGTTATATCAAAAATAAGTAACAGAAGTCCATTATAACAGGATTTACTGATAGAAATTGTATTAAGAGTATAAAGTAAATACTGTTTTTATTTTATTTTATTTCATTTCGTTTTATTTCCTTTTTAGGGCCACACTTAGAGCATATGGAAGTTCCCTGGCTAGGGGTCAAATCGGAGCTGCAGCTGCCGGCTTCTGCCACAGTCACAGCAACTTGGGATACAAGCCACATCTGTGACCTACACCACAGTGCACGGCAATGCCAGATCCTTAACCCACTAAGCGAGGCCAGGGATCGAGCCCTGGTCCTCATGGATACTAGCTGGGTTCATTTCTTCTGAGCCACAACAAAACTCCAATACTGGTATTTTAAATTCTAAAACTTAACAATTTTTTCCCCTAAAAAATATTTTGGAAATATTTCAATTACAAATTAAGTTCAAAATGATTTTGTACAATTATCAAATGGTGAATACAAGTCAGTATACATTTGTCAAAACCCATAGAATGTACAAAACCAAGAGTGAACCCTAACATAGTCTATGAACTTAGGTTGATAACTAAGTGCCAAGCTTGGCTCATAGGTTTGTAACAAATGTTCTTTACTGTAGCGGGATGTTGATGGTGGGGGAGGCTGTGAGTGTCCAGTGGAGGGGGTATGTAGAACTCTCTGTACTTTCAGCTTAATTTTTATGTAAATCTAAAATTGATCTAAAAAAAAAGACTATTAATTTTTTAAAAAATCTTTTGGCTACAGTGGGCAGCAGCTTGATGTGGGATCTCGGTTCCAAGACCAGTGATGGAACCTGGCTTCAGCAGTGAAAATGTGGAAACCTAACCATTAGAGCACCAGGAAACCGCCCCGCCACCCCCGGAGCATATTAACTTAAAAATGATCAGCGTTCCCGCTGTGGCACAATGACATTGGAGGTGTCTTGGGAGTGCTGGGACTCAGGTTCAATCTCCAGCCTGGCATAGTGAGTTAAGGATCCAGCAGCATTGCTGCAGGTGAGGCTTGAGTTGCAACTGCAGCTCGGATCTGATCCCTGGGCTGGGAACTCCATATGCCTAGGGGTGGCCAAAAACAGAAAAGGAAAAAAAAAAAAACTAAACAAAACTAGAAAAAAATTAAGTTTAATTGATTTTCAAATTAATGTAGTAAAGTATGATATAAAAAGATATATAACTACCATATAAAGATGATACAGTGAAATGGAAAACAACTGAGTTTTAAAAAATTGCTACTTGGGCAAAATCAATATGTAAAGAAGGTCGTCTTTTTTGTTGTTTTTTGTTCATTTTTGGGTTTTTTTTGATTGTGTGTTTTTGTTCTTTTAATTTAAAAAAAATTTTTATTACTCAAATGAATTTATCACATCTGTAGTTGTATAATGATCATAACAATCCAATTTCACAGGATAATAAGGTCTTCTTAAAGGTTTGGAACTGTAGATAACACCTCACTCAGCCAACTGAGATCTTATTCAAGCTAAGAAAATTGCACTGTAATTTTAAGCACAACATTGTTTTAACACAATCAGCTATTACACCAGGAACTATGGAAGATTATCTCGACATTAACTCAGTAATGTCATAAAATTGGAGAATGACAATTCTTTACAAATTCAAACTTTTCTTATCATGTCATTAAAATATATTTTTATGTTAGAAAATTGGTGAGAAAAAACTGACATCGTATGTAACTAAAAATATAAGTGTGTATATTCTTTCTCTCACTGAATTTGCCAATGGGTAAGGTGGCACTGTTTACAATTTTTCATTATTAAAAATTTCAAAAATAATTTATTTATTGATTTTTAACATATATTCTACTTTTCAGATTATTTCTTTTTTTTTTTTTTTTTTTGGTCTTTTTTTTTGTCTTTTCAAGACTGCACCCGAGGCATACGGAGGTTCCAGGGCTAAGGGTCTAATCGCAACTACAGCTGCTAGCCTGCACCAGAGCTCAGGGCAACACTGAATCTTCAACCCACTGAGTGAGGCCAGGGGTCGAAACCACAACCGCATGGTTCCTAGTCGGATTCGTTTCCACTGTGCCACAACAGGAACTCCTCAAAAATAATTTAAAGCATAGTAGAATGATCACTACTTATACTGAATAATTGTTAACATTTCACCTTATTTTCATTATTACTCTCTATGGGTGCTCTGTGGGTCTTAGCCATTTTTTTTTTTTTTTTTTTTTTGTCTTTTTAGGGCCACACCTGCAGCATACCAGGCTAGGGGTTTAATCGGAGCTGTAGCCGTCAGCCTACACCACAGCCACAGCAATTTGGTATCCTTAACCCACTGAGTGAAGTCAGGGATCGAACCCGTGTCCTCATGGATGCTAGTCAGATTTGCTAATCGCTGAGCCATGATGGGAACGCCAGTCTTAGCCATTTTAAATTAAATTGTTGACCTTGCGAAACTTCATCTTTTTCTTTTTTTCCTTTTTATGGCCGTCCATACCTGCGGCATATGGAAGCTCCCAGGCCAGAGACTGAATCCAAGCCACGGCTGTGACCTATGCCACAGCTGTGGCCACGTGGAATCCTCAATCTGCTGCACCACAGCATGAACTCCTTATTTATTTATTTATTTGTCTTTTTTTTTAGGTCCACACCTGCAGTGTATGGAAGCTCCCAGGGGTCGAACTGGAGCTGTAGCTGCTGGCCTAGGCCACAGCCCTAGCAACGATGGATCTGAGCCGCATCTGCGACCTACACCACAGCTCGTGGCAATGCCAGATCCTTAACCCACTGAGCGAGGCTAGGGATTGAACCCGCATCCTCATGGATACTGTTCGGATTCGTTAACTACTGAGCCAGGACAGGAACTCCAAACATTGTATTCGAAAAGCAGGGACTTCCTGGTTATACAATTACTTCCTGGCTTATTAGGGCTGAACCATAAGCCTTTGTTTTGAAAATAAATTCCTAGTGGTATTGATTATTGAGCTATACTGGATGGGTTGGGGGAAGACAGCACGGTTTGTGTCTGAGATCCCAGTGGCACTAATATTGCTGCATCTAAACAGTAGATGAACAATATAGCATAATGGTGGCAAAGATAAAGAAAACTTGGATTATTTCAATTCTGTTATTCTACATAGTTGTTTAAAGTTATTATTTGGGTTTAAAATTTAAAACAGATGGCCCATGAAAAAATGCTCAACGTTACTGATTATTAGAGAAATCCAAATCAAAACTACTATGAGGTACCACCTCACACCAGTCAGATTGGCTGTCATTAACAAGTCAACAAATAACAAATGCTGGAAAGGGTATGGAGAAAAGGGAACCCTCCTGCACTGTTGGTGGGAATGTAAATTGGTACAACCACTATGGAACACTGTATGGAGGTATCTGAGAAAACTAAATACAGAACTACCATATGACCCAGCAATCCCTCTCTTGGGCATATATCTGGACACAAATTTCATTGAAAAAGATACATGCTCCCCTATGTTCATTGCAGCACTATTCACAATAGCCAAAACATGGAAGCAACCTAAATGTCCATCAACAGATGAATGGATTAAGAAGATGTGGTATATAAACACAATGGAATACTACTCAGCCATAAAAAAGAATAAGAGAATGGAATTTGCAGCAACATGAAGGGAACTAGAGATTCTCATACTAAGTGAAGTAAGTCAGAAAGAGAAAGACAAATACCATATAATATCACTTATATCTGGAATCTAATATACGGCACAAATGAACTTTTCCACAGAAAAGAAACTCATGGACTTGGAGAACAGACTTGTGGTTCCCAAGGGGGAGGGGGAGGGGGAGGGAGTGGGATGGATTGGGAGCTTGGGGTTAATAGATGCAAACTATTGCATTTGGAGTGGATAAGCAATGAGATCCTGCTCTATAGCACAGGGAACTATATTTAGTCACTTGTGATGGAATATGATGAAGGATAATATGAGAAAAAGAAGGTGTGTATATATATGTGACTGGGTCACTTTGCTGTACAGAAGAAATTGACAGAAACTGTAAACCAATTATAATGGAAAACATAAAAATCATAAAATAGGAGTTCCCGTCATGGCGCAGTGGAAACGAATCCGACTAGGAACCATGAGTTTGAGAGATCGATCCCTGGCCTCGCTCAGTGGGTTAAGGATCCAGCATTGCTGTGAGCTGTGGTGTATGTCACAAATGTGGCTCAGATGTGATGTTGCTGTGCCTGTGGCGGGCAGCTGTAGCTCTGATTAGACCCCTAGCCTGGGAACCCCCATGTGCCGTGGGTGTGACCCTAAAAAGCACATGGAGTTTCCCAGGCTAGGGGTCACAGCATATGGAAGTTCCTAAGCCAGGGAATGAATCTGTGATGCAGCATCGACCCAAGCTACTGTAGTGACAACACTGGATCCTTAATGCACTGAGCCAGAAGAGAGGTCCCAAACAGCTTTCAGTTTTGAGGACAGAATTAAGATATGGGCCAGGTCTGATTTCATATAGACTTGATCTCCTAAAGGTTTTGGGATAAACACTGAAATTTGTGATATGGAGCAGGCTGGAACTCCTGATAGAAAGCTAATAAGTTGTAGTTCATACATGAAATATCTCAGTTAACTTGAATAATATCTTTTAGTTGGAATTTTCCTTATTTAATTGCAATTAAACTCAATGTAATTAAATAGGATTGGTTTGTTACATTTTGGGGCTTGTGACCTTTGTTTTGTTATTTGGATGCTTTATATATTCAAATTCAATAAATTAAAAATGTGCTGTTGATAATGTTGAGCATTATTATCAATTTGATTTCATGATTATTACTAAAAATTTTGGGGAGAATTAGGAGTTAAAAAATTATCACTCCATGGAGTTCCCACTGTGGCACAGTGGGAATGGTGACACCTCTGGAGTGATGGGTCACAGGTTCCATCCCTGGCCCAGGAAAATGGGCTAAGCATCCATGATTACCACGGCTGTGGTGTAGATAACAGCTATGGCTCAGATCTGATCCCTGACCCAGGAACTCCAGGTATCAAATACAATAGGTGTGTTAGTGATCACGCCTAAAAAGTTATCAATAATTCCCTATCATTATCAAAATCCAGCCTACGCTCTAGATTTTCTAGAACTTGGTGAGATCCGGGAGAAGGGAGAAGGGTATTAGATATTACTACTAACTTACTTCCGCTGGAAAATAAGGTAGAGCAAGAAAATAGAAATAAAATTATTGGCGTTCCTGTCATGGCTCAGTGGTTAACAAATCCGAATAGGAACCATGAGGTTGCGGGTTCAATCCCTGGCCTTACTCAGTGGGTTAAGGATCCGGGGCTGCTGTGAGCTGTGGTGTAGGTTGCAGACATGGCTCGGATCCTGCGTTGCTGTGGCTCTGACATAGGCCAGAGGCTACAGCTCCGATTCGACCCCTAGCCTGGGAACCTCCATGTGCTGCAGGAGTGGCCCTAGAAAAGGCAAAAAAAAAAAAAAAAAAAAAAAGGAAATAAAATTATTAAAGGCTGGTAATATAATAACAACGAAGCAACGAACACAATAAAGTCCAACACAATAATAAAGCATGAAGAGAATTTGCTAACTGGTCTCCAGAAACTAAATCACAACAGTTCTGTGGAATTTTACCATCTTATTCCATTTAGAAGTAAAGGGCTGCCCCATAGAGAATGGGGAGCCTCTGGGGAGTTTGATACCTTGAGAGAGGGAGGGGATCTTGGCTGCAGCCCCAGTGCCAGCCTGGGGAGATCACCGATTCTGCTAGCAGTTTGACGGTAATTCTAGGAGGTAAGAGTGTTTTCTTTCTGCGGCTGCCTCAAAATCCCACAGGTTAGAGAAAAGTAAAAAAGTGACTCTGTTGTTCCTTCCTTTTTCTTTTTTCCTCTTTATGGCCACACCCGCAGCACATGGAAGTTCCTGGGCCAGTGATTGACTCTGGGTTGCAGCTGCAGCAACACCAGATCCTTTAATCCACTGTGCTGAGCCGGGAATGGGACTAGCACCTTCCCAGAGACCCAAGCTGCTGTCAGATTCCTAACCTACTGGGCCATGACGAGTACTCCCTTCCTTTTTCTTGAATTGCAGACAGTAAGTAACTCTGGAAAATCTATCACAACTTTATCTAACATTTCTCCCAACTAACCCCCTCCCCCCAACTTGGGGAGGGCAGTGGAGGGGAGAGGATGAAAGTGTGCCACATGGATTTTACTCTTTATTTACTTGGATAAATGACTTATTCTCTTTTCATTTAAAAAATGGGATAACAGTGGTAATAATATTTAGCATGCCACATCAAGCACTTACTATGCCAAATAAGCTGTTTGTAAGCATCTATGTGTGTATTTCTTTTTTTTTTTTTTTTTGTCTTTATGCCATTTCTTGGGCTGCTCCCGAGGCATATGGAGGTTCCCAGGCTAGGGGTCTAATTGGAGCTGTAGCCACCGGCCTACACCAGAGCCACAGCTACGCAGGATCCGAGCCTCGTCTGTTACCTACACCACAGTTCATGGCAATGCCGGATCCTTAACCCACTGAGCAAGGGCAGGGATAGAACCTGCAACCTCATGGTTCCTAGTCGGATTCATTAACCACTGTGCCACGACGGGAACTCCCATCCATCCCCTTTTTACAGAGAGGAAGTTAAAGTGATTTGCCTAAGTTTGTGTTATTGGCATCCTCTTAACCACACTATTAAATAAGCAGAGATCTTGAGAGGATTAAATAAGAGAATGGATGTCAAACTCTTTTATAAGGGCTAACCCAACTGGGGAGTTCTCTTGTGGCGTATCAATTTAAGTATCTGGCATTGTCACTGCATTGGCTCAGGTAGGTGCTGTGGCATGGGTTTAATCCCTGGCTTGGAAAATTCAGCATCCATTGTACAGCAAAACAAACCAAATCAAAACACAACTGGCAACACATTTTATTCATAGCAACTTTAGGAACAACAAAACAATGAGCACCCTTTCTCCCAAAAGGGGCTTGGGAGAAATAGGGAATTGAAATGAACAGATTTAAATTAACACTCGTGAGTCAGAGATGAAGTACAGAGATTATCTAGAGTAGAGCAAGAGATTCCTTTTGTGTTTGGCTAAGAAAATGATTATTAGAACATTCTCTAAAATCTATTCAATTTTTGATTTATGGACAAAATTCAGATATGAGCCAGGCTTGTAAAGATTTGTCTCATAATAGGCCTGGGGCAAACACCAGGGGGCACTATTCTTGAGCAGATTATCAGGTGTCCCAGTCTCTCAGTGTTTGGACTGATATGTGGCTGAACCCACCAGGGGCCTGTACCAGCTGAGCGACAGTGAGTGGCCTCTGTTACTCTCCTGTTTTCTGCAGCAAGCATGAGAGTTTCCTTTTTTTTTTTGGTCTTTTTTGGGCTGCACCCGAGGCATATGGAGGGTCCCAGGCTAGGGGTCAAGTTAGAGCTGTAGCTGTTGGCCTACACCACAGCCACAGCAACACCAGATTTGAGCTGAGTCTGCAACATATACCACAGCTCACAGCAATGCCAGATCCTTAACCCACTGAGCGAGGCCAGGGATCGAACTTGCATCCTTATAAATGCTAGTCAGATTCATTTCTGCTGAGCCATGACAAGAACTCTGAGAGTTTCTTATATGGCTCAGGACTAAAGGTGCCTAGAGAAAAAGCGCATGAACACAGGTGATAGCTGCCCAGAACCTGGAAAACTTGGGGGTCACCACTGAAAAAAACCTGTTTGGACCTGTTCACTCTTTGGACAATCCTTACTGTTGGTCTTCACAGGGCTTAACATAGATCCCTAACTATTCAAGGCTTTAAATACCTTTCTTGGGAGTTCCCATGGAGGCGCAGAGGAAATGAATCCGACTAGTATCCATGTGGATTGATCCCTGGCTTTGCTCAGTGGGTTGGGGATCTGGCTGTGAGCTGTGGTGTAGGCTGCAGACACGGCTTGGATCTCAAGTTGCTGTGGCCATTGTGTACACTGGCAGCTATAGCTCCAATTCGACCCCCAGCCTGGGAACTTCCATATGCTGTGGGTACGGCCCTAAAAAATGCAAAAAAAATTTTTTTTTTAAAATGAAATAGGAGTTTCTATTATGGCTCAGCAGGTTAAGAACCCAACATAGTGTCTGTGAGGATGTGGGTTCAATCCCTGGCCTCACTCAGTGGGTTAAGGATCCAGGGTCGCCACAAGCTACAGGGTAGGTCACAGATGTGGCTCGGATCTGGTGTTGCTGTGGCCGTGGTGTAGGCTGGAAGCTGCAGCACCAATTTGACCCTTAGCCCAGGAACTTCCATATGCCATACGTGCAGCCTTTTTTTTTTAAAAAAAAAAAGAGATTTAAAATAAAATAGAATAAAATAAATACTTTTCTTTTGATGGCCTTTCAAAATGTAAAGAACCCAAGAAAATGTGGTGAGACCAAATAGTACTCTCAAGGAAGCCACCTTTGGATGACTGAGCACCCAAGCCCTTTTGCCACAGCCAATCATGCAAATAAACCTCTGTATGTTTATGATATGGTTTCAATAGCACATGGGGGAGTCTTTATAAGCAATTGTTCCTATGATCTAACTTCTATCAGAAGGATTGCCTCAAGTTCCAGTTGCTGCCTTCCATGGTCATACACCAGAATTCAAATAGCTCCATGCAGCGGTTCAAGCTATGCAGATGCCTGGCTGTACATTCTGCCACTAATCATTCTGGCAGGCGCATCAGGAAATTATGCTGTTCAGAATCAAATGTTCCACAGGAACATTTTTAGACTTTTTCTAAGGCTGAGTGGCAAAACTGATGATACCTACTCTGAAAATTTTCCAGGTCACACTTCTCTATACCAAGCTCTGCCCAAGCATGACTGCTGGGAGGATGAGTCCCATGAAGTCCTGCAGCTTTGTATACAGTCCCCGAGGGTCTCAGCCAGGTACCAGAAGGGAAGCCAAGGTGTTTCATGAGGGAAAATTCTGGCTTTGACTCAAGTATTCTTTTTTCTTTCTTCCTTTTCTTTCTTTCTTTTCTTTCTTTGTTTTCTTTCTCCTTCCTTCTCCTCTCTTCTTTCCTTCCTTCTTTCCTCCTTTCTGTCTTTCTTCCTTCCTTCCTTCTTTATTTTTTTGTCTTTATAGAGCTGGACCCCAGCAAATGAAGCTCCTGGGCTAGGGTTCAAACTGGAGCTGCAGCTGCTACCCTACATCACAGCCACAGCAACTCCAGATCCAAGTCGAGTCTGTGACCTATGCTGCAGCTCACGGCGGCAGAATTATTTTATGGTAATACAATTAGTTTATGGTAATATTAAAAAAATAGATGTAGGTCATATAGTAACTTTGAATAAGAGATGCATATATAGCATATATAATGGGATAGAAATATACCAAATTCATAAAAAGGAGGAGGAAGCTTATACTCTAGCACCAAATGTTAATTGCACATGGTTGTTAATTCTATTTTTGCCAACCAGATAAAGAAAAGTAATACAATGTGTTGTTCTTAGAATGGCAAATTTGGAGGCCAGCTTTTTTAGAAGAGATTTTTCCCCAATCCTAAACTCTAAAATAAACCCATCCTTATGTAGGAGACATTGCTAGATATTTTAGTCAACAACCTCAAAAGTTTTACAGAAAATCTGGTCCTTACACTCTCTAAAAGATAAACTCAGTAATGGGGATTCTGGAGAGCACTGCTCATAATAATAATTATTATTATTAAAAAATAATTCCATAAAACAACACCCATTTAAAGAATAAAACAACAAAATTCCAACAAAAAAAGACTATACTCAGGCAAGGAATAAGATTTTAAAAATAACAAAGTCTGAAAAAGAACATGTGAAAGAACTTATCACTTGTTTGATTTTTTTGCCTGCACCCAGGCATCTGAAAGTTTCCTGGGGCAAGGACTCAACCCACGCCACAGCAGTGACCTGAGCCTTAGCAGTGACAATGCTAGATTCTTAACCTACGACACCACAAGGGAACTCTTCCCATGTTAATTCTGAATTGCATTTGTAGCAGTTAAAGTTTAGATAAATGCATTGATTCTTTACAGTATGCAAACTACTTATAGAATTCTTTATAGCATAGCATACCTATAGTATTAGGTATGTCAAACTTCATGGTGGAGGCTGGCATCTGCACTCTTTTGGGAAATAAGATTGGGGAGAAGGATGGTAGTGGCGAGAGTAGTGGGTATCCTACATCCACTCAACATGCGTGCCCACGCCTTGATGGGTCAGACCTGACTCTCCATGGCCTGGTTCAGAAATGATGTAAATTCTCTAAGGGCAATGATTTTGACTAGGCTCAAGTGAGCTCAGGTTTTCTATTAAATATTTGAGGAATGGGGAGTTCCCGTTGTGGCTCAGCAGTAGCTAACCCAACTGGTATCCACAAGGATGTGTGTTCCATCTCTGGCCTTGCTCAGTGGGTTAAGGACCCAGTGTGGCTATGAGCTGTGGTGTATGTCGCAGATGTGGCTCAGATCCTGCGTTGCTGTGGCTGTGGTTGAATAGTTCTGATTCAACCCCTGGCCTAAGAACCTCCATATGCCTCGAATGTGCAGCCCTAAAAAGCGGGGGAAAAAAAAAAGTTGAGGAATGAGTAAATAAATAAGTGAAACAGTGAGTCAGTTTGTTATAAGTACCCTGCTAAGATAATGGTGATCCAGATGTCCCAGGGTCTGAGCTCCTGCTCTTACTCCTAAGCTTCTTTTTGTGTTTGTTTTGGCCATTCCAGTAGCATGTACAAGTTCCCAGGCCAGGGACTGAAACTGTGCCACAGTAGTGACTCAAGCTGTAGCAGTGACAACCCAGATCCTTAACCCACTGAGACACAAGCCCCCCCCCCCCCCCCGCTGCCACCGACAAGCTTCTTTTGCCAGGAGATGGTGACCCATTGTCGGACTTTGGGAAGCTGTTTCGAGAGCCTTTGCCTCAGTGGGTTGTAGATTAAGGGGATTCACGTCCTTTTTCCACCCAAACTCTGTGCCTATAAGTGCAAAGTTGTGTTTTAAAATATCGTGCTCTTTGGACTACCCATGAATCTCCAGTATTCATTTTCCCTATTTTTCATAGCTACATATAAACAGCATAAAGTGAACATTATCTTGGGTCTTTTGAAGCTTTGTGATAAAATCATATACATTAAAAAAAATTATGACATTGGAGAATCACTCTAGTCCAATTGTTCTCAAACTCTAGTGTGTATCAAAGTCACCTAGAGGGCTCATTAAAATTCATGATGCTGGGCCCCCTTTTCAGAATTTCTGATTCACTAGAGCTGGGGTGGGGCTCCCTCAATAATTTGTTTGTTTCTTTTTTTTTTTTTTTTTTTTTTTTGTCTTTTTAGGGCCGAACCCATGGCATATGGAAGTTTCCAGGCTAGGGGTCGAATTGGAGCTGCAGCTGCTGGCCTACACCACAGCCACAGCAGCACCAGATCCAAGCTGAGTGTGAGACCTACACCACAGCTCAAGACAATGCCAGATCCTTAACCCATTGAAGGAGGCCAGGGATCAAACCTGCGTCCTCATGGATGCTCGTCAGATTCATTAACTGATGAGCCATGACAAGAACGCCAAGAATTTGCATTTCTAACAAATTCCCCAGGGATGCTGAAGCTGCTGGACCAGGGATTACACTTTGAGAACCATAGCTCTGAACCAACTTTACCCAACCATCTGTATGTTGTGACCCTGTGGTGGCTTCTGCTCTGAGTGTGGTTGGCAAATGTGCAGAATGGCCTCATGAGTGAGCCTGACTAATCTGGGGACTGTGACCTGCATTATTCGCAGCTGGTGACTGGTTGCAAAATGGAGCGATTAAGGACTAAGACATAAATCACAGGAAATTAATATGAAGCACCACAGAGAGTAAAACCCATAAAATTGCTGGCATTCCACTGTTTTGGTCATACACGTGCATCCTGCTTTGCTTTGCTGTATCCAACATGGATGAGACCACACCCAGAACAAACAAAGGATGGTTTCTGCGGCAAAGAATGTTAAGGTCACAGGGAAGCAAGACAATGGAAGTAAATTCAACGAAATAAGAGTCTGGTGCTGATCAGAAAGAAAGTGCCATTATGTTAATTTGATTGAATATCCATTCTCTGTCTGTAACTGTGGCATAGTAGAAATCTGAATTTCTATTGCCACCAAAGAATCATTTCTTTATACCAAAATAATTTCTCCCAGAAGGGTTTTCTACAAGTCAGAATTTCGTATGACTATTTCATAAGAATTCATTATTGATTTTGATGACATGGATTCTTAGAATAAAAACCTGAAGCATACTATAAGATAAATATGAACTTGCAATATAGGTTCCTGAAGTGGAAACAAGCTGAAATTTTAGAATGCTGATTAATAATTCATTTAACTTCTTAGAAATTTATATTTGGATTCTTATATACCCTTATTTAAAAAATTTAGGTTGATTAGCACCAAGTAAAATGATAGAAAGTCTAGAAAATCTGGTTGGATTGACTGGGCAAAAATTAGCTGGAAAGCTTTCTTGCGATTATGTCCCTCCCATGAGGTCACAAAGTCACTTTTCATATCACAGACATCCCCAAACGCTTATTTATTCCTTAATGCTTTATTTGACCAATCAGAACAAGATGACAGTTTTTTTTATCTTTCCTACTAGTTTCTGAATATTATTTATCTAAATCTGCTCCATCTGCTATTCATAATGATTGCCTTGATGCACATAATTTAAGGGGGAATTGATTTAAATAAAATTTACTTAAATTTAAATTACAACCCAGGAAGATGGAATGGTAACTTTGACTACAGCTTCCTATCTCTTATTTAACCATAATGTGGTTCTCAACTGGTAAATAGATAGTTTCATTTTTAGAAGGCCTATGTTATACGTGTCAAGAGTTGACTGATTTTGATAATTTCTCAAATTATTTCTACTATCTCATCAGAAAAATGAAGCATCTGAAATAAACAGACGTGAATTCATTGAGAGATTTAATGAATTTGAGTCAATAGGTTTATCATGATTTTGCTTGATATATTTTTACAATTTGTCAATATATCAAAACACGAAAACAATGTACATGTCCATCAATGTTTTTATCGATTAAAACAAAACATGCTGAAAAATTTCTAAAGACACACACAAATGAGGTGTTCCTGCCATGGCACAGCGGGAATGGATCCAACTAGTATCCATGAGGCTGCGGGTTCCATCCCTGGCCTCGCTCAGTGGGTTAAGGATCCGGCATTGCCATGAGTTGCAGCATAGGTCTCAGATGCGGCTCGGATCTGGCGTGGCTGTGGCTGTGGCAACTGTAGCTCTGATTTGGACCCTAGCCTGGGAACTTCCATATACCACAGGTGTGGCCCTAAAAAAAAAAAAAAAAAAGACACAAACAAATGTTGACGTTCACAAAACTTGAAGCACAAATCTTTCACTCAGGCTCCCTGACTCCTCAGGTTCTGGGTACAGCATGGGGGGTGGTGCAGTGGGGTGCCTAACGCAGACTCATGTTTGCCATCAGTCCTTTGCAGAAATTAACATGGGGAGTGAGGGATGGATGTCTTGCTGCAGAATCTAATCTTGCTTAAAGAAAAGAGAAGGCTACAATTTTGGAGTCTTGGCCTGGTTTAAGCACAGGGTAACAAGTTGGGTGAGTTTAGAAACTTATACCTAGCACCAAAAAAATATGTTAACATGACTAAGCAATAAGGTGATGTGCCCTCTCCACTGTGGATCTGGGTCTCTGTCCTGATCATCTTGTATAGAAAGGGCTATTTTTTAGGAAGGGCTACTTTGTTCTCTTCATATACTTTAAGTATACTACCTTTGAAAATTAATAAAACAGTATTTCTCCTTAGAAGGTACTGTGTGTGTGTGTGTGTGTGTGTGTGTGTGTGTGTGTGTGTGTGTGTAATTTATTTCTTTATTTAAAATAATCCTTGGAGTTTCTGTTGTGGTGCAGTGGAAACGACTCCAACCAGTATCCATAAGGTACAGGGTTTGATCCCTGGTCTCTCTCAGTGGGTTAAGGATCCGGTATTGCCGTGAGCTATGGTGTAGGTTGCAGATGCAGGTCAGATCCCATGTTGCTGTGGCTGTGGGGTAGGCCAGCAGCTGTAGCTTCAATTAGACCCCTAGCCTGGGAACTTCCAAATGCCGTGGATGGGGTCCTAAAATAATAATAATAATAAATCCTTTATTGAGCGACTACTATTTTTTTTTTTTTGCTACACCTGCAGCATGTGGAAGCCCCTGGGCTAGGGATCGAAATTGCTCCAAACAGTGATAACACTGGATCCTTAACCACTAGGCCACTAGGGAACTCCTGTGAGTGTGATTTCATACCTCCCGGATGCTCTAGAATAATGAAGGATAGTTCAGATTACACCAGGAGTCCAGATCTTGGAATCATGAAGCTTATGCTAGACTGTCCTACACTAACTCAAACACATAATTGCCACACCTTGATTGGACTTAAATTTTTAAAGTTTCCTTAGCAAGACATTTATAAATAATCTCTCAGGGTGGGTTAATTGTGCGAAGCTAATGTTGCCTAGACAGCTAACGAATGCTCAAGTATTACCTCACAACAGCCCTCACAATGACCCTGTGTGGCTTATTAGCTTCATTTTTCAGAGGTAGAAGCTGAGGCAGAGAAAGGCTACGTAACTTACCTTAGTTTCCCCAGTGGTAAGGAAGTGGGAGAGCTGGCATTAAGCCCTCGTCACTTGTCACTCTGGTTCGTGCGATTGCACTGTGTGTGTGTTCCTTTGAAAAAAGAAAACCTCATCAAATTTGGGGCACATTCTGCTCAGGGTGGCAGTTACTGTTGTTCTGGAGGATGAATGTTCTTTCGGTTCTTTCACCAACTGAGTAAACTTGAAACTGACGGCTGTCATCAGCTAGATCCCTTAAACCACAACTTGTTGAATAAATAATCCTGTAACCTGCCGTCACCAATCAAGCTGGCCTTGCTTGTTCTTGCAAATTACTTACTCTCTAGGCTTCATGTAGCTTAGACAATATACCACAAGATTCCTTTCACCATCCCCTATAGATAACGCGCTGAAGTGTGGGTTGCTATAGTAACGGTTACTGAAGTAGTTTCTCAGGAACAAGGAGGGAGTCTTGCCCAGATGAAATAGCTTGAGACTGCCCAAATGTCTGATTTATGACCATGGGATGCCAGAGGGCCCAAAACTCCACCCTCCGATGATGCTAACGACACCATTTCCTGTCCAAACCTTTCATGCAGAAGCATGCAACTCAGACAGGCCTGCACAGGACACCAATCACTTCATCTTTTCTTGCCTCCAATCATCTTTCCCCACACGTCAGACTCCCGGCTTCCTTAGGAAACTGACAGCAACAACGGCCTGAACAGATTAGGACTTGAACCCACGTGCCGGGATTTGAACCCAGCCAAAACCCAACTGGGACTTAAACACCCGTGCCAGGATGCGAACGCAGCCAAAACCCAGGTTGGGACTTGAACCCACGTGCCTGGGACTCGAATCCAGCCTACAGCCAGATTGGGACTTACACGCATGGTTTTAAATTAGAATCACTCACCCTGCGCCTGGACTCAGGGAGGTTCAGGTTCTTCATGTTTCCACGCAGAAGGAATTCAGCAAGAGACAAAGGGATAGGCAAGAAATAGATTTATTAGGAAAGGACGCTTGTGAGAGATGCAAGCTGGCAGTCAAGGAGCCTCTGCCCTGAGGATCCGGTGGGCTGCAGTTTCATCAGCCAAGGGGAATGGGGGTTGGAAAGGCCCGCCCCTTCCTTTCTGGGAACAGTAGCTCCCCTTTAGTATCTGGTAAGGTGTACATTCAAATCAGCTGAAGGGCAGGCAATCCTCAAACTCTTACCCCTGCTCTGAATCTGACTGCAGGCCACATCCCATCCCCCACCCAAAGATCTGAGGCAATTCTTTCATCTCCACCAGTCGAGCAAGACTGCCTTGTTCTGAAGGCTTTTTTGAACTTAAAGTGGTTTCCCAACACCCCCCAGGTTTCCCCTCTTTATCTGTGATCCCCCATTGGGACTTCTACAACCTTCTGCAGTAGGAGCTGCAGCTGCCTACTCCAGCCCTATCATTTATCCCATAAATATCCTGAGTCCCTCACCTTCAGGAAGGCAGATCTGAGAGGTGGTCCCCTGCCTCCTTGCTCTGCTGCCCTCTTTTTTTTTTTTTTTTTTCTCTTTGCTTTTTAGGGCAGCACCCAAGGTATATGGAGGTTCCCAGGTTAGGGGTTCAGTCAGAGCTGCAGCTGCTGGCCTATGGCACAGCTACACGTCTGAGACCTACACTGCAGCTCATGGGCAATGCTGGATCCTTAACCCACTGAGCAAGGTCAGGGATCGAACCTGAATCCTCATGGATACTAGTTGGTTTGTTACCATTAAGCCACAATGGGAACTCCTTGGCTGCCTTGTTAAAAAAAAACTTTTTCTCTGCCGCAAACCTTGATGTCTCAGCATGTGGTTTGCTGTGTTTTGGGCAAATCTGGTTTGGTCAAAAATTGTCTTAGGAAGGACAGTGGGCCTGTGCTGGTGGAGATATTCAGCCAGGGTATGTTTTTGGATCCTTTAACCACTCAGCTGCCAGGGAACTGCCAGAATGTGTTCTTGGGCACCACATCTCAGGAAAGCCAGAACCCTTCAGAGAAGAGCCACAGAGCTAGCAAGTGTATGAAATGCTTTTATATGAAGCAAGAATAAGAAAATCAAGACACTTACCACTCAAACCCCCAACTCCCAACCCTGTCAGAGTCAGCAAAAGATGGGAGAAGAATTACTATTTGTTTTATTTTGTTTTGTTTTTATTGATGGTGCCCATAACATGTGGATGTTCCAGGCCATGAACTGAACCAGTGCCACAGCAGCGACCCGAGTCACAGTAATTACAATGCCAGATCCTTAACCTTATGCACCACAAGGGAACTCCCAAAATACAATGGTCTTTCCTAGCTTATGAGGTTCAAGAAATAAGAATTCTTTTTGTAACCCCTTTCTGTTCTCACTCCTACCCAAGCAGGCATCCTTCCAACTCTAAACAATTGTCAAGGCAGAGCTGGAGCAAGAGAAGGAGGAGGAAGGGGGAGTTAAGGCCAGATGAAGGGCGGAGAGTGTTAGTACAAGTCATGTGTAACTTAGCAACCACCTATGTACTAATACGTGTGGAGCTTGTTTCCCTTATGCAAAGTCAACACTGATAATGAGCTTGGTCAGCTGGAGGAATCGTTCTGCCAGGCGGGTCACACTATTTCCTCTGCCACTACCTGTCTCACTCCCACCTTCCTGCACTCCGCTATTCTCCATTTCCCATCACCACTTACCCATGTGTCATAAGGTCAATTGAGGTGTCTAGATGCTACTGCAGAAAGTATCTGTCTCAATTCTGCCTATAGAGAGGAGCTTTGTGGGCCAAGGTATTACCAGAGCCAGACTTATCCTCTTGAAAAAGGTGAATGAAATGAGATCATTTGAAAGTTGAGATTTTAGGAATCCCCTTGTGGCACAGTGGGTTAAGGACAGACCTTTTCACTGTAGCAGCCCAGGTTGTTACTGTGGCATGGGTTAGGTCCCTGGCCTGGGAACTTCTGCATGCCATAGGTATGGCCAAAATAAATAAATAAAAAAAATAACATTGAGATTTTACCAAAATACAATGTTTTATTTATTTTTGGCCTCATGCGTGGCATGTGGAAGTTCCCAGGCCAGGGATGCAACCCGAGCCACAGCAGTGAAAATGCTGCATGCTTAACCTGCTGCACCACAAGGGAACTCCCAAAATACAATGTTTTAAAGCTCTCCACAAAAACAAACAAAATCCTGTGGGCTTTTTCTTAAGGTATACTTAAGTTCAAACATGCCATTATAGACTGATAATTTAAATCATGACCTAGACCTTAATTGAAAATGTATATTGGGCGTTCCCATCGTGGAGCAGTGGTTACCAAATCCAACTAGGAACCATGAAGTTGTGGGTTCGATCCCTGGCCTTGCTCAGTGGGTTAAGGATCCGGCATTGCCGTGAGCTGTGGTGTAGGTCGCAGACGTGGCTCAGATCCCATGTTGCTGTGGCTGTGGTGTAGGCCGGCAGCTACAGCTCGGATTGGACTGCTAGCCTGGGAACCTCCATGTGCTAGGGGAGCGGCCCTAAAAAAGGCAAAAAATAAATAAATAAATAAATAAATAAATAAATAAATAAATAAATAAAAAAGACAATGTCTATTCGTCAATTTTGAATGTATGTCTCTGAAAACTTTTAATTTTAGGAATTAAAAAGTCTTTTGACACATTCAATTTGCGTGCCAGCATTTCTTAGATGAGGGAAATTAGAGGTAGTGTGGTGAAGACACTTGCCCTTGTTTCCAAGGCTAATTAGCAGAGCTGGGGCAAAGAACAGAAATCTCAGTCAATAATTCTTTTCTTCAAATCACAGAGGACTTCTCCTCCAAATTAATTATTGTCGTTACATTTGCAAGCTTCTCCAGAACAGAAGGACAAGTGAAACTAGCGTTGCTGAAACATCGGCTGCCTCTGTACACTGATGCCAAATAGAAACACTGAGACAGCATTGGAGGAAACAGAAAAAGTAGCTTTAATTGCCAGGTGAAGAGGAGAACACGGCAGATGAGTGCCTCAAGAACTGTGTCCCTCCTTAGAGGGGGTCTTGAGGAGTCAGAGTCTTGGAGGTGCAGGGCGTGGTCAGTTCATGGACACTGTCCTGATTGGTGGGTGGTGAGGTAATTGGGAATCATCGTCACTAACCTTCTGGTTCCTCCGGGTCTGGGGTCTATGTGCTTGTGGGCAGCACACAGTTGACTTCTTCCACCCACTGGGGGCTTCAGCACCTGCAAAACAGCTTCAAGGACATGGCTCAGAATTATTACCTATAGTCTTTGAAGAACTGAAGGTCCTTTGTCGAATGGCTGAATTATCCTTACTCTTTTCTTTCTTCCTCTGTATTTTTTCATTTCTCTGATTAAGGTGGTTCTTTAAAGTTTTTCTATAGATAAAAAGGCGAGTGGAGGACGTGAGCGGGGATCCACTCTGGGAAGACCTCCCAGGGTCCTGCTTGGTTACAGTAGTTGCATCAACAGCTCATGCGCAATGGTGGTTAAGGATCTGGGCCCAGACCGTGGAGTTGGAATCCTGTCTTCCCCACCTGCTAGCAGTGTGATCATCAGCAATTTCTTCTACTTCTCTGGGAAGTAACAATTATCCTGAGAGCAAATATTTCAATGTGTTTGAAGAGTGTTCCACTCTATGTGAGGGCAGAATCAGTATTAGATGCATCTAAATGAAGAACCATTTATATACATAAGTATTCAATTAATGTTAAATATTATTTCTGAAAGGCACAGTATGAGCGTCTAGCTCAGGGATAGTCTTTAGCTTTCCGAACTTAGAATATTTAGGGATATCTACATCCTGGATCCTTTTCTAGGCCTTTCCTGGCTTAAGAGTCTTGAGAAAACAGAATTCTCTTTCTAACTTCATCCTGTTCCTATCTGTGCTGAAGCAGACTCTCCTCTGACTGAGGATGGACACCTGGGTACAGCATGATGTCAGCCATACACTCAGTGCCAGCCCAGTGCTCAAAAAAGAAATGTTTGTGAAAAATGAATGCAGTGGGATCTCTAGAATTTGGATGTAGAGATGGTTTAGGGATGATCCTCTGGTTGGTCTTGGAGGTAAGGGAGCTTGAAATGAAATTGTATTTGCTGTATGAAATGAGAGTGATTAATGTGTGTGGCTAGGGTGTTCCTGTTGTGGCTCAGCGGTAACAAACTCAACTAGTAAGCACGAGGATGCAGGTTCGATCCCTGGCCTTGCTCAGTAGGTAAAGGATCAGGTGTGGCCGTGAACTGTGGTGCAGACTTGGCTGGTGTTGCTGTGGCTGTGGTGGTGGCATGTAGGCTGGCACCTGCAGCTCCAATTTAACTCCTTGCCTGGGATCTTCCCTATGATGAAATTTTGGCCCTAAAAAGCAAAACAAACAAACAAACGAAACAAAACAAAACAGGTGTCTGCCTAATGTCCCCTCCTACCAGTGCTTGAAATCACCAATTAATGAATATATGAATGAATGATGGGCTGAGTGAATGAATGAAGATAGCGGAGCTACAGCTTTGTTGCAACAGACACACTGGGGTACAACCTCCGAGTAATCCTGGGGAGGAAGGAAATCTCAAAGTGGGACCTGAGATGGACGAATCCAATATAAAGTGGGTATTCGTGTGTGATCTTTATCTGTCAACATTCCTAGGCTAGAGAAGTCTGCATCAAAATGATTACACAAGAGATGCATTCATTGCCTTTGCAGGAAGACAAACAACTTGAACATGGCCTTTGATCAAAGACTTTGTGGCCCAGTTTAGGAAATCATATTCTGGACTGTGTATACTTACCAATGAGACTGTCATCACATTTTCAATTTTCCTCGCAAAGGTGTTAAGATTAACGAGCTAACTATGTTAACATCTTGATGTGAAAGAAACTCATATATATAAGCTGTTCTTGTTGTGTTTATAATCCAGAGTGATCTGATGAAGTAGTATATTTAGATACCTAAATGATAATGAAGGGTTCATGTTGACTTTTTAATTTATTTGATTGATTCGTTGCATTTTAAATTAATTTGTTTTTAATTAGACTGTGGGCTTTTAATTCCCATGGGACCAAGATTCTGCTTTCTCTTTGCCGACAAGCCCTGTCTTCTCCATGTAATCCTGGTCTCTCTCTCTCTCTCTTTTTTTTTGCATTTATTTTTATTTCTACCTGGAAACTTGTCTGACTGGTCTTTGCCAATGTACCCATCAGGTTGCACGAAAGTCTTGGCATTCCTTGCTTGATGACTGCGCAAATGACTAATTAAGTGTGATCAAATTCTTGTTTGATAAATTCATCATACAGTTCCAGAGAATCACTGGTACACGTCCGGTGGTTAAAGCATTTTCTTTTCCTTTTAAAATAACTAGTATGCTTATTAAAATAGCACATGGCTTCCCTCTCTTTCCTTTCCAGAGGTTTTAATTTTTCTTATTCAGTCTTCATGGCTAGACTTCTCTTAGAGGCTGAAAAATCATTTCTCCCTTGTTATTAGGGCCTTTTGGGCAGACACTGCTTTTTCATTGGAGCTGAAATATGGCTTGATTTATTTTTATTGTTTCTGAGTTTGTTTCCCCGATGTAATTAATGTTATCAAAACTGTTTTTGGAGCCGAGCTTAATCCCTCTGATTTGTTTCTGATGCTAGGATGATTAGGTCTGGAGAAATAAATTAAAAAAAACACATGTGCCAGGCATGATAGCAGTGGCAGCATTGCTTAACCTTCCTGCTTCTGCCCACGGTTGTTTACGTGCACATCTGTCTGTAACGTCTCAGAATTAATCATTGTTCCTCCAGTCTAGAGAAAAGTGAGAACCTCTTTTCTGAGCCCTTATAAATGAACTTCTTCCTACAAATGGACCATAAGATCCACTCACTGACACGAATTCCCTTTTCTAAGGAAAGAAAGTCACAGCTTTTAACATGGCACTCCTTAGCCTCTATTGAAATATCATCATTTTAAAATCTTGGGTTCGTTAATAAAAATAAATTTCAGCAGTGCCTTTTTCATTCCTTCTGTCGCTTTCTTTTTAATCCCCTGCTTAACTCTGTTTAACCCAGTGGCATTTTCAGGTCTCTCAGTAAAAATATTCTCACAGTCTGGGAGGCTGGGATCCTGGACTAATAGGACCTCAAGTGTCCAATGTCCTATCAGAACTTAGGTTCCACTGATGGCAGATTGTGCAATAAATAATGTAATAATGAGTTACCTGTTTAAAAAATTTTTTTTAACCCAAGGAGGGGATTTCTTTTCTTTGTAAGAGTACTTAATTTTAAGTTGCTGAGGAACCACAGTTCAGTCTATAGGGTGCTTCTATTAATTTGGCTCTTTTCTTAACATTCCTACCTTTCATTTATTTCATTGTTCTTTCCTGCCGCATAAGTTACTGCTTTACTCTGTGATCCTTTTCTTTATGGGCCCCTCTCTGGTCTCAAAAGAAAACGTGGATGAAGAAGAACAGAGGTCCAAGCCCAGGAACTGCAGCAAAGGGACAGAGAAGACTGGCAGTGCAGGGGAATGGGTGGGAACACCTGCCATCAATACTTCAGGCCCCTGCTTCTTGCTAACCTGAGGCCAAAACTGGCACCACTGGCAGATTCCTTTGGCTTCTGCTTTTTTTTTTTTTTTTGTCTTTTCTAGGGCCTTTCCTGCGGCATATGGAGGTTCCCAGGCTAGGGGTCTAATTAGAGCTGTAGCCCCCGGCCTACGCCAGAGCCACAGCAAAGCGGTATCCGAGTTACACCACAGCTCAGGACAACGCCGGATCCTTAACCCACTGAGCAAGGCCAGGGATCGAACCCGCAACCTCATGGTTCCTAGTCGGGTTCGTTAACCACTGCACCAGGACGGGAACACCATTTGGCTTTTGACTTGAAGACCCTCCTCAGGGCTGCCTGCTTTAGAAGGCAATTGGGTCTCTTCCTTATTGGCCCATAGCATCATTCTGCCACAGCACCCGCTGGCCTGGCTTCATGGAAACCTGACAAGCCTGCCTTGCAGAGACGGAACAGATTGGCTTCTCTCTCTTCTTTCCTTTATTACGGTCAGAGAGAGGCTGGAAGAGGAGGAAGTGGCCACCGTGGGCATAGCAGTCGCTCTCTACAAGGCAGCGCTTGTGAAATTCGCTCTGCAGGGGAAACAATACTGTGGGGGTGTCGTTTTCAGGTGTGCTGTCTGTCGGCTGGCTGGCGTGACCATTTAAACAGTGTTGTTTCCCTGATCAGTTTGGGCTTGGTTTCCATTCTTGCATAATGCACATGCAGGGCTCCTTGTATTCTAGTTAGCAGAGCCCGTGGGTACCTTGGCTGGGAGAGCGGCAGTGTTCTCTAATTTTATGAAACAAGCAAAGTCCAAGATGCATATTTTTATTTTTTGTCTTTTCAGGGCCGTACCCACGGCATACAAAGGTTCCCAGGCTAGGGGTCAAATCGGAGCTGTAGCTGCCGGCCTACATCTCAGCCATAGCAACGCCAGATCCGAGCTGTGTCTGTGGCCTACACCACAGCTCTTGGCAACGCCAAATCCTCAACCCACTGAGCGAGGCCAGGGATCGATCCTGTGTCCTCATGGTTGCTAGTCAGGCTCATCAACCACTGAGCCATGACAGGAATGCCTAAGATGCATATTTTTAAAATCTGGTATTCATATTGCTAAGACAATACATCTACATGAAAGGTCAGTTTTACTCATCATTGTATATTTTATTGTATATTTTAGCTGTACAAAAAATACATGAGTTCTCATCTCTCATTGAGTGAATGAGAACTGGGTGCTCATTAGAATCACCTGAGAGTTTTTCAAATAACTGAGGCCCAGGTCTTATTCTCTCTCTCTCTTTTTTCTTTTTTTTTTTTTTTTTTGTCTTTTAGGGCCTCACCTGTGGTATATGGAAATTCCCAGGCTAGGGACTGAATTGGAGCTTCAGATGCTGGCCACAGCCACAGCCACAGCCATGGCAATACAGACATGAGCCTCGTCTTCAATCTACACCACAGCTCATGGCAATGCAGGATCACCGACCCACTGAGTAAGGCCAGGGATTGAACCTGCATCCTCATGGATATGACTAGGATCCATTTCCAATGCCCCACAATGAGAACTCCCTGGGCCTTACTCTTCAGCAGCTGAATGTGAATCTGTAGTGGTGGGGCCCTGGTGTCTCTCTATATTTTTTTTTCTTTTTGGCCACACCCATGGCATATGGAAATTCCCAGACCAGGTCTGAATATGAGCCATATCTGCGACCCATGCCACAGCTGTGGCAACACCGGATCCTTAACCCACTGAACCACAGTGGGAGCTCCCCGGTATCTGTGTTCTGAATAAACTCCCCAGATGTGACAAGAACCACCAGTAGAAGATAATATTGTTAAATAATCAGGAGTTCCCATCGTGGCGCAGTGGTTAACGAATCCGACTAGGAACCATGAGGTTGCGGGTTTGGTCCCTGCCCTTGCTCAGTGGGTTAACGATCCGGCATTGCTGTGAGCTGTGGTGTAGGGTGCAGACGCAGCTCGGATCCTGCATTGCTGTGGCTCTGGCGTGGGCCGGTGGCTGCAGCTCTGATTAGACCCCTAGCCTGGGAACCTCCATATGCCGCAAGAGCAGCCCAAGAAATGGCAAAAAGACAAAAAAAAAAAAAATTGTTAAATAATCAGTTTATTCTTCAGCCTCTTTAAAAAGTAATCTCTCCCTGTGTATTGACCCCGGTCACATTTCCCTCCCAGAGCCTCAGAGGTAATCACTAGCCTAAATTTGGTGTGTTTTCTTCCTATCTAAATATTTAAACTTTTACCACATGTTTATGTACCTTTGCAACCACAAATAATGTATGGTTTGGTGTTTATAAGTTTATAAATTTTATGTAAAAGGAATTGCATCATAAGTAGTTTCCTGAAGATTTTTTCTCAAGATTTATTCATGTTGTTTTAGTTCATTTTCATTACTATATAGTATTCTTTTTAACAAATATAATTTTTTTCTTTTGTCTTTTTAGGGCCACACCCGCGGCATATGGAGGTTCCCAGGCTAGGGGTCTAATCGGAGATGTAGCCCCCAGCCTACGCCACAGCCACAGCAATGTGGGATTGGAGCCGTGTCTTCGACCTACACCACACCTCATGGTAGTGCTGAATCCTTAACCCATTGAGCAAAGCCAGGGATCGAACCAGAAACCTCATGGTCCTAGTCGGATTTGTTTCTGCTGCGCCATGATGGGAACTCCAAAAAAATTTTTTTTTGAAGTGGGCCAGTGTTGTATCATTTTAAGAGAATTAGTTCCATCAAATAATTAAAATTAAATAATATTTCCATATTTGGAGGCTGTAGTCTCTCAGTTTTTTATTCAACTGTATATATTTTATTTGTTTTGCTTATTTTTTTAGGCCCGCACCAGTGGCATATGGAAGTTCCCAGACTAGGGGTCAAATTGGAGCTGCAGCTGCCAGCCTATGCCATAGCCACTGCAACTCAGGACTGGAGCTGTGTCTGCAACCTACACCACAGCTCACAGCAACCTCGGATCCTTAACCCTCTGATCGAGGCCAGGGATTGAACCCATATCCTCACGGATGCTAGTGGGATTCATTTCTGCTGAACTACCATGGGAACTCCTAACTGTACATATTTTAATAATAATGATTCCATTATAACTCAATGCTGGGTTCTTTTTCAATTTAATATTTTTCTTTCTATTTAATATTATATCACAAACTTTCCCTATGTTTTAATAGGTTATAATGATTAACTCAATAAATTTCCTTCATGTTTATTTATTGTAACTTAACTAATATTTACTCCTAATATCTTTTCAGGGGATGGAGCTAATAATGCCATAAGAAGGATTTGGGGGGAGTTCCTGTTGTGGCTCAGGGGAAACAAGCCCAACTGGTATCCATGAGGATGCAGGTTTGATCCCTGGCCTTGCTTGGTGGGTTAAGGATCCGTCCTTGCTATGAGCTGAGGTGTAGGTTGCAGATGAGGCTCAGATCCAGTGTTGCTGTGGCTGTGGCTTAGGCTGGTAGGTATAGCTCTGATTCAATCCCTAGCCAGGGAACTTCCAGGTGCCTCGGATGCGGCCCTAAAAAGAAAAAAAAAAAGGGAAATAAAGATTTGGGGGCAAGCAGCTCATTTGTTCTATTGAATTATTTTCCTGGAATAACTTTCCAGGAGTAACATTATTGAATTAAAGTCTTTGAACCATTTTTATGCTTCTTGACACATTTTGTAATATTGTGTTCCAAAAACTCTTTTACCATCTCTCAGTTAACACCGGATAATTCTGTTTCATGAAAGAATACAGTATTAGGAGTGCCTCTTTTGGAGAAGCCATAATTTTGGTTCCAAACTCTTAGAACAAATCAAACACTTAAAAGAGTTCTCAGAATTGAATCTATTCAAAAATATGATGGAGTTCCCTGGTGGCTCAATGGGTTAAAAATCTGGGGTTGTCGCTGTTGTGGCTTGAGTCACTGCTAAATTGGTGCATGTTTGACCCCTGGCCCAGGAACCTCTGCATGCTATGGGTGCTGCCACCCCCAACACCCCCAACAAAAAAAAACCCCAAAATATACAAAGCTAAATAGAGCAGAAAAACACTGGATAATGAATTGATTCTAGATGTGCTTTAACAATAATTGTTACTTAAGTTGCCTAAGCGCTTTATCAAACCTGTCTCCTCATCTATAAAAAGGGGTTATAATAGAAATGATAATAACAGAGTTCCCACTGTGGCACAGAGGAAACGAATCTGATTATGTGGGTTCCATCCCTGCCTCGATCAGTGGGTTAAGGATCTGAGGTTGCTGTGAGCTGTGGTGTAGGTTGGAGACCAGCTCGGATCCCACATTGCTGTGGCTGTGGTGTAGGCTGGCAGCTGCAGCTCCGATTCGATCCCTAGTCTGGGAACTTCCATATGCCTTGGGTGTGACCAAAAAAACAAAAAACGAAATGATAATAACAAGTAGCACAACACATTTTTACAGTCTTTATCATGTGCTACTAACACACATGCATTTAATTTTCATAACATTTTTATCATGTTGTCATTATTATTCTTACCCCTGTTTTATAATTGAGGAACATAACTATAGGGAGGTTAAATGACTTTTCTAATGCCATACAGTTAGTAAGTGGCAGAGCCAGAATTCTGACTCAGATAGTCTGGCTCCAGAGTTTATACTCCTAATCTCTAAACAAATAAGCTAGTTCATATACAATGCCTGGTCCAATGCCTGGCACATAGTAAGTATTCCATAAATGCTTGCTATTATTATTATTATGTATTTTAAAAAGCCAACTAACAAGTATAGGGAACAGCAGAATCGATTTAAAAGCTCTAGAAAGCAGAATCAATGAGTGTAAGTTTCAGCAAGGCAAATTCTTTTTTTTTCCTCCTAATTTTTATGTTTAATTGCGGTAAAATATACGTAACATAAAATTTACCCTATTAACCATTTCAGACTATACAGTTCACTAATGTTACAGATATTCACATTGTTGTGTACTCTATCACCAAAACCTTTTTGACATGGAAAACCCAAAATCTGTACCCGTTAAGCAAAGCTCAATATTCCCCTCCCCCAGCCTCTAGTCTTCCACTTTCTATTTCTATAAATTTGACTTCAGCAAGGCAAATTCTGACTCAGTAGAAACAGCGCACTCTTGGGCCCGGGACCCGAACAAAGAGAGGTTGACTGGCCCCTATTGTAGAAGAAATTTCTGCATTAGGTGGGTGGCTGAACTAGTGCCTCTAAGGCCCTTCCCAACTACAGGATTCTATGATTCCAGGCCAGAATGTCATGTTCTTTTTCCACACAGTAAAATTTCACTTGTTTTCTTTTAGTTTCGGTTTATGAGACTTATTGATGCTATTTTCATTGTAATTATCTGAATCATTCGCCATCAAGAGTGTAGCTTTGTAGTTTGCATAAGCCTTTGGCAGTCTCTCCTGTTGTAAGGTTTGATGTGTTACAACATCTGAACATGCCAGGAGAGTGCTAAGGAAACTGACATATAAACCTTTAAGTTACAGTCCTGCAGTGATCAGCCCTTTTAATAGGCATCTACAGGGTTACTGTCACTTGGCTAAACATCATGTGGAGTCTGACATCTTTATCAAGAAAATGTGCAGGCCATAAAATCATCATATGGGGCTTTAGATGTTTACACTGACAAATTATGGGCTCATGATTGTGGATGTGAGTTGATGTCACATCTATAACAACACAGTTTACAGGTGACTCAGGGGAGTTCAGTGAATTTCCTGCTGGGAAGAGGAATTACGCCCTTGATGGAAGTCATAGTTTTGCTCAAGGCACGGGGAAGCCACACCTGACCTCATAATTTGACTTCCCTTTGGGTTTCTGCCTCAGCAATTATTTTGCTTTTACCATTCCATCTTTTTATTTTTTCTTTTGCCTTTTTAGGACCACACCCATGGCATATGGAGGTTCCCAGGCTAGGGGTTGAATCAGAGCTATTGCCACTGGCCTATACCACAGCCATAGCAACGCCAGATCCAAGCCTTGTCTGCGGCCTACACTACAGCTTGGGCAATGCCAGATCCTTAACGCACTGAGCGAGGCCAGGGATCGAAACTGTGTCCTCATGGATGCTAGTCAGATTCATTTCCGCTGAGCCACGACAGGAACTCCTACCACAGCATCTCAAACTATCCTTCAGGGTAATACACAATTTTGTGTATCAACCTCATGGCATTTCTTCAAAAAGGGTGACTTAAAAGGTGCAGTTAATTCCCTTACAAAGATGTTGATAATGGAATCCACAGCAAAAAAACTGGACTGATTCGGAGAGTCAGTACTAAGAAAACAATTTCCTCTTGGCTACATATTTTTGTCTTTGGTCTAATGTTTTACATTGTGCTGAATGTGAAGTTACTATGGAGATGGATGAAAATAGGCATAGAGTTTTGGGTATGAAATTGTCAACAAATTTACTGTAGAAAAATAGGATGTAGAGTCAGAAGGAAGGTGGACGATAACTTTCAAAACAATGTTATGAAATTTAATCTCTAATGTAAGGGGGATGAGAAAGCCAGAGTGTAGATAGAATTTTAGACATGCGATTCTCAAGATAAGCAATTTGAAATGATCATTTTGAATCATCATCACTGATACACACAATATTTTTGCCTTATAAGGAAAATAATCTATTTTTATTTAGTGGGATTGACTATTTTTTTGGTCACACCCACAACATGTGGAAGTTCCTGGGCTAGGGATCCAACCCTCGCCACAGCAGTGACCTGAGCTGCTGTAGTGACAACTCTGGATCCCTAACCCGCTGCACCACAAGAGAACTACTGGATCTGACTATTTTCAACATTAATAATAATTCTCCTAAAACAGAAAAGTCATTACAGGTTGACTTCTGTTTATGAGAGCAATAGCTCGTGTATTTTTGTGTTTGAGTATTTATGCTTTGTGTTTAAGTTAGAAACATTGTTAACTCAAGTTAAATAATGAAAAAATGTCATTTTGTTTTGTGTAAATTAAAGTTTATTTTATTTAGTTATTGTTTTTTGTCTTTTGTCCTTTTAGGACTGTACCCTCGGCATGTGGGGGTTCCCAGACTAGGGGTTTAACTGGAGCTGTTGCCACCGGCCTACACCAGAGCCACAGCAATGCCAGATCCGAGCCCTGTCTGTGACCTATACCATAACTCATGGCAACGCCGGATCCTTAATCCACTGAGCAAGGCCAGGGATTGAACCTGCAACTTCATGGTTCCTAGTCTGATTTGTTTCCACAGTACCACGATGGGAACTCCCCTAAAGTTTACTTTGTAATCTGACTAACAAAAAATTATGAGATATATTTGGGGCATCTCGTTTTGGGGAACTTCAAAGAGGGTGGCAAGCTGGCTGGCAGTAATTGCAAGCATCATTATCCTTGTGTCATTCATAATGAATCCAGTAAGATGAGGTTGGTGTCTCTAGCCACCCAGGAACTGGAATTAAAGCCCTTAAGATTCGAACAACAGCAGTGGGCCATGAGAATCATTGCTTTTCTTGGAATGCAAGTAGAATTTTTAAAAGGAGCATTTGTTATTTACATACATAAAGCAAATATTGAAAGATTGGCTTAGGCTAGCAACATTCAAAGGTAAGATTGCAGGACTGTATAGTAAAAGAATAAGCTCATGTTGTAGACTTTTCAAAACAGAAAAATTCTTTTTCTTCTGTCTGTTTAAGATGAAAGTTAATTTTCATTTCACATCAAACAGAAGGGAGTTGACAAACATAATTCAGAAGGGAGTTGACAAAGAAGTTTATCCAAGAAGTGACAAATGTATAGTATAGCCGAGAACAAATCTAAATTTACATCTCAATTTACAATATTATTCTTTTTGTTTGTTTGTTTGTTTTTTAGGGCTACAACCATGGCGTATGGAAGTTCCTAGGCTAGGGTTCGAATTGGAGCTACAGCTGCTGGCCTATGCTACAGCCACAGCAACGCAGGATTCGAGCTGTGTCTGCAACCTACACCACAGCTCACAGCAAAGCCAGATCCCTGACCCACTGAGTGAGGCCAGGGATTGAACCCGTGTCCTCATTTCTGCTGTACCACAACAGGAACTCCTATGATATTATTCTTAAGACTTAAAAAATATCACCTTTAAAAAATATATTTATTTATTTATTTACTTATTATGGCCCCACCTGCAGCATAGGGAAGTTCCTGGACTCTGAGTCAGAGCTGCAGCAATGCTGTGTTCTTTAACCCACTGTGCCTGGGCAGGGATGGAACCTGCTTCCAAACAATGCAGAGATGCCGCCAATCCTATTATGCCACAGTTTGAACTCCACACAGTCAGGTTCTTAACCCACTGTGCCACAGTGGGAACTCCCTCGTTTTATAAGTGAGGAACTGAGACTGTGTGAGAACCACAGAGCTAATTAGTGCCAGAAAAGCTAGACAAGAACCTGAAGGACTTAAGCAGGATTCATGTACATGGAAGAGGATGTCATTAGCTCAGGAGATTTGTGGGTGCTCCAGGGTAGCATTCATTCCTCTGTGTCGTTACTAAGCAGTGTTGGTAGGAAACATAATTTTAGATGGGTGATTCGGGACTTCATGTTTAAAGAAATGAATTATTGTGAGTCTGTCATGTGCAAACGGGTGCCAAACAATTCTCTTCACACTGTTTTACAAAACAATCATAAGCCTTCAGCTTTTCCTTATTGGGATGTGTCCTTAGCTGAACTCATGGAGACACTCCATCTTCTGGCCCTTTGAGGAAGCTAAACTTGAAATCTTGCAATCTCTGGTCCATATTTAGAGATGATTCTCTTTCTAGTAGATGTTCTTCATTGGAGTCTTAAGACTAGGCAGCTGGGTATCCATTTTACAGGAAGACCTAAATTTTGTTCCTTCCAGGCATTCTGCCCAACTTTCAAAGTGGAAATCCTTGTAACGCCTTCATTTGGCCTGTTATGTCTTGTGTAGTCAGAGTAAATTTACACAAAGCAAAGCATGTTCAGGAAGCATAAAGAGACAAACAAAAACACTTCATTATTTGCATCCCGGAAGCAAATTGCATTGCTTTGGTTCTGCTCTCCATAAATACATAGGGAACAAAATGTAGATATTGGCTCTATGAAAGTTTTAAAGTAGGTGAATTTTTACAAAAGTGTGCATCTATTATGTCTCAGGCATTTTTTTTAAATTTGTTCTTTCATTCAGGGAAATGCTTTACTCTCCATGTGGTTAATGTCTGTGAGAAAAACTTACTCTTGAGAGAGGATTCGATCTTGGTTATTTATATTTTAGCTTATGTATTTATTTAGTCAGTAACTATTTCATGAGTAGTTACTGTGTACCAGAGATTATGCTAGCTGTTTGGATACAATAGGGAGAAGAATTTAGACAAATGCATGCCTTTATGGCTTAGAATAGTGAGGGACATAATATGATAACACAAATAAATGTTCGATGGTGACAACGTGACGAGCGCGCTGAAGGAGATGTACAAACGCTAGGAGACAGGCAGATGTGACCTGATCATAATAGCTAAGGGAGGGAATTCTCATTGTGGTGCAGTGGAAACAAGTACAATTAGTATTCATGAGGACCTGGGTTTGATCCTTGGCCCTGCTCGGTGGGTTAAGGATCTGTTAAGGATCCGTGTTGCCGTGAGCTGTGGTGTAGGTTGCAGACACAGCTCGGATCTTGTGTTGCCATGGCTGTGGCAGAAGCCAGCAGCTGCAGCTCTGATTCGGACCCTAGCCTGGGAACTTCCATATGCCGCAGGTGTGGCCCTAAAAAGCAACAAAAACCCCACAAATAAACAAAATGATGCTTGAAGAGAACTGTAAAGAAGTTGGAGTTATCAAGAAGGGAAGAGTGATTCAAATCGAGAAAATAGTATACACAAAGGCTCAGTAATAGTGAAAGATCAAGGGATAAAGTATGCATTACACTTTTTTTTGGCTGTACCCATGGCATGTGAAAATTCTGGGGCCAGGTATTAAACCTGCAGCCACAGCATGACAATGCCAGATCTGTAACCCACTATGCCACCAGGGGAAATCCTAGTATGTATTACATTTTTGCTTTTGTAATGTGGTAAAGAAGTTTAATTGGGGCTAGAAGGGATAACCTACATCTGTGGTGTAGGTCGTATATGCGGCTTGGATCCTGCATGGCTGTGGCTGTGGCTGTGGCTGGCGGCTACAGCTCTGATTCGACCCCTAGAATGGGACACTCCATACGCCTCGGGTACAGCCCTAAAGTAGCAAAAAAAAAAAAAAGGATGAAAGGCTGGAGTTCCTTAGTGGCCTATTTTTTTTTTTTTGTCGTTGTTTGTTTTGTTTTTTGTTTTTTGCAAGCAAGCAAAGTTTTTACTAAAGGAAAGCAGATAGGCTTAATTGTTAAATGATGCTGCATTGTTATTGCTATGGAAAGGGTTCGATCTCTGGCCTGGGAGCTTCCACGTGTCATGGGCATAGCCAAAAAAAAAAAAAAAAAAAACAATTTTATCTTTCAGGTGAAAGGCACATGTAGATAACCTATATGTATGTATCCTCTCAGGGGAAGAATCCTATCTTATATTATTAGATGAAAAAAGCATGTAATAAAACTTTATTGATCCACTTATTAAAACAATAAAACTTCACTGGTATTTTAACTTTTAAAAAACATGTCAGAAATATCAATGAGGATAGTCCCCTTTAAAAATTTTAGGTTGACTATTTTTCCTTTATTAAATATTCTTAAAAATTATAATCTTATGGGTTATATGTCATCACATGAGTGTAAAACAATTTATTTAACCATGTTTTTGGTGTTCAAATTTTTCACCACACTTTCAAAGTTCGATTCCTAGGATAGAACCACTGAGTCAAGGAAAAGAAACATGTTTGAGATTCTTGCCCTTCCAGAAAGGCCGACACGATTTTTCATTTCCATCAACAATATGCAAAAGTAAATACAGCTGCCATTGTACTTAAAATACTTTAAAACACTTTAAAAAATGTTAATAGGAGAAATAGCAGAGCCACAGCAGTGGCGATGCTGGACCCTTAACCCCCTGAGCAACCATGACACTCCAGAAAATGGTATGTCATTTGTATTTGCATCATTTGTAACACTGATAATATTCAAGAATTTTATGTTTATCAACCACATATTTTATTTGAATCATTTAATTCTTAATTTTCACCTGTTTTTCTAATTTTATAGGACTTTAAAAACTAACAAAAAAATTAAAGCAGTTTTACAGGAAAATTGCACAGAAAGTAGAGATTTCCCATATGCCACCTCTATCCATTCTCTTCTCAGTTTCCTGTAATACTAATATCTTGGATTCCTATGGTACATTTGTTAGAATTGATGAACCAGAACTGTTACATCAGTACGGACAAAAGTTTAGAGTGGCTTCACTTTCTGTGTTGTGCATTCTAAGGGTTTTGACAAAGGGACTGCACGTATCCACCCTCACAGAATCATACAGAATCGTTCACTGCCCTAAGAAATCCTCTATGTTCATCTTTTCCTCTCTCTCCCCCACGGCCTCTGGCAACCACTGACGTTTTTATTGTCTCTATAGTTTTGCCTTTTCCATGACATCACATAGTTGGAATCCTACAGCTCTCAAGCCGCAAACAGACACGGAAGCAACTTACCTGCACGTTGCTAAGTCAAAGAAGTTGGTCTGAAAAAACTACCTGCTGTATGGTTGAATAATATTCGGTCACATGGATGCGCTATGTTTTGTTTATTTATTCACCTATCGAAGAACATCTTGGTTCTTTCCAAGTTTGGGCAGTTACGAGGAAGCCTCCTGCAAACATTCGTGTACAAGTCTTTGTGTGGATGTAATTTTCAACGAATCTGGGAAATACCAAGGAGCGTGATTGCTGGATCACAGGCTTGATTTTGTAAGAGACTGCTAAGCTGTCCTCCAAAGCGGCTGAGCCATGTTGCATTACCATCAGCCATGGATGAGAATTGTTCCTCGTAGTACTTTCCAAAAAATCCATTAACAGCAGCAACAATTAAAAAAAAAAAAAAGCTATGCATAAGCTATTTGTCTCTAAAGAAGAACCATTTATTGTATATGGAGCAGAATTTCCCTCCACCACCCTCTCTATTATCGACTGTATTTTAATACTCTTTTTCAGTGGATAGTTTTTCTTCACTGTGAAGGATCTCCCTATAGATAGATTCCTCCAAAATTCTATTTTCACTGTTGGATGCTTTGAAGTCTTGATTGTAATAGTGATTAGGAATCGTTTTAGAAGTTTTAGTAAATTCATATGCTGCCCTTAACGACACCACAGAGAACACAAAGCCACATTTTTTTGTACTTGTTACACAACCGAAAGATTTTAATCTTTCACCAGTCAGTTTTGCATGTAGGCATAATTCACGTCAGTGCGTAAAACAACCACAAAGACGCTGAGTGTGCTCAGCTGAGTTATTTTTAGGTTCATGCAAAATATTTTGTTAATATAATTTTCAGATTACTTATCTAAACATTCAAAAGAAAGATTAGGAGACCTTTACACTGTCAGTGCTGTTCTCACCTGATCCCTCCTTGCATCCGGACCTGGAAACTCCCAGGATTGTACCACGGAAATGAATTTCTTTAATCATACATTCATGAGCTGGAGAGTGTCTCAAAGTCAGAAGCCTGTCCCATTTTTGGTCAGGGTCCACATAGGAGGCTTGCCCTAATCTTCTAGAATTCCAGATATTCTAGTCCACTGAAGCAGAAAGGTGCATATGTTTTTCCTTTTTCAATAATTCTTCCTGAGGCCAAACCAGACGTCTTTATCTGTAATTAGAAAATCATTCCTTTGTGTTCTTTTGTTTCAAAAATATCCATGTGCATTTCTCTTGAAAGTGTTAAGATGGTAGATTTTAAATATTCTCACCTTAACCACAACAAGAAGATAGTTCTGTGAGACGAAGGATGTGTTAACTAACCCTGCTGTGGGAAAGATTTTGTAATATACACATGTATCAAATAGACACTGTGTACACTTTAAACTCACATGATGTTACCTGTCAATTACATCTCAACAAAGCTGGGAAAAATATAAATCCTTTACCTGCATGAAAATAGGATCCCCCCCCTCCGACTTGTGTCATTTTTCTTATCTAGATCTTTCTACTTTTTTTTTTTTTGTCTTTTTGGGGCTGCACCCTTGACTTATGGAGGTTCCCAGGCTAGGGGTCAAATTGGAGCTGCAGCTGCAAGCCTGTGTATAGCCACAGCAATGCCAGATCTGAGCCTCAACGGAGACCTACAATATAGCTCTGGCAACGCCAGATCCTTAACCTGCTGAGCAAGGCCAGGGATCGAACCCACATCCTCATGGATACTAGTCGAATTCTTAACCTGCTGAGCCACAATGGGAGCTTCCCAGTACAACTTTTTTTTACAAAAACATGTGGTGGACCTCTGATCAAGGAGATTGCTGGTACTGCTAAAATGAATTAGAACACACTGTAAAGAGTTCTTCCGCCAGCACTACAAATGTAATTAAGTGACCTCTATAAGCAGAATGAACAACCTGCAGTTGAAATACAGCATAGGGTGTCATTCATTTTATTGGGCACTGCTGAACAAGTTTTCATTTAGGAGGTGACTTTTAGGATTTAGAGGATTCCAGGAGGAAGGAAGGATTTCAAAATGAGAATTCCAACTGGTGTGAGCAAAGAACGGGAGCATGAAAGAACATGTCATGTTTGCGAAGTCTGAAGTTCTCCTTTTGTGGCTAAAACACAGTGAATTTATAAGATGTGGGGGAAAGTTATGCTGGAGCCAGACGGCCCCAAAGGCCCCACGGCTGCCCTCTGGAAACTGAATTTCAGCTGTGGGTCAAGATGGAGACAATCAATTCTGTTTACCAATGAATATCACGTGGAGGGCATTTTGGAGGGGTAGAGAGCAGAGGCAGGGAAATAAGTTATAAGGCCATTTCTTTTTTTTGTTTTTTTTTCTGTTGTTGTTTTGTTTTTTGTCTTTTTGCCTTTTCTAGGGCTGCTCCTGCAGCATATAGAGATTCCCAGGCTAGGGGTCTAATCGGAGCTGTAGCTGCTGTCCTACGCCACAGCCACAGCAGTGCCAGATCCAAGCCCACTGAGAAAGGCCAGGGATCGAACCCTCAACCTCATGGTTCCTAGTTGGATTCGTTAACCACTGAGCCACGGTGGGAACTCCTGTTTTTTGGCCTTTTTTATGGCCACACTTGAAGCATACGTAAGTTCCCAGGCTAGGGGTCAAATCCAAGCTGCAGCTACCGGCCGACACCACAGCCACAGCATCGCAGGATATGAGCCCTGCCTGTGACCTACACTGCAGCTCATGGCAACGCTAGATCCTTAACCCACTGAGCAAGGCCAGGGATTGAACCCATGTCCTCATGGATACTATGTTGGGTTTGTTTATTTATTTATTGTATTTTCTAGGGCCACACCCATGGCATATGGAGGTTCCCAGGCTAGGGGTTGAACTGGAGCTGTAGCCACTGGCCTACGCCAGAGCCACAGCAATGCAGGATCCGAGCTGTGTCTGAGACCTACCGCACAGCTCATGGCAACGCCGGATCCTTAATCCACTGAGAGAGGCCAGGGATCGAACTCTCAGCCTCACGGTTCCTAGTCGGATTTATTAACCTCTGAGCCACGACAGGAACTCCTATGTTGGGTTCTTAACCCACTGAGCCACAACAGGGACTCCACGTGAACCCATTTCTGTTGTCCAAGTGAGACAGAGTAAGGCCTTGAACTGGGGCCATGGCTTTGACATAGAGAAGACAGGCTTTAGGAAGATGCATTGGCAGCTCATACTGACTGCATGATTATTTCCAGAATTCTAGAATGGTCAACTGATGGGTTGGGTGCCAGCCATGCAGTGCTTAGGTTTGCTCTCAGACCCCTTCCCCTCCCTTTCCTTGCTCTGCATCTTGGGGAGCTGATCTCCCTAAACTGCAGTTCCTGGCTCCCTTGCCTACTGGCTCTGGCTGGGCATGGCCCCGTGGGAGGTGGGAGAAGGAGAGAAGCCAAGCTACTGCTCCCCTCTCTCCCTGTTCCCGTGGCATCAGCAGTAGTGGCTAAATCGACTTTGCACATCCAGCTCCTCTCTTGGCTCTGGAGCTTCCTAAGACAGCCTCGTTCAGCCCTCGGAGTGATAGAAGCTTCCTGCTGTTCTAATGTTCTAATCTCTTTCTGGGTTGCCTCGCCTTTCTCAGTTTTCTTTCAGTTCTTCCTTCCTTCCTTTTCTTTTTTCTTTTTAGGGCCGCATCTGCAGCATATGGAGGTTCCCAGGCTAGGGGTAGAATTGGAGCTACAGCTGCCAGCCTACGCCACAGCCATAGCAATGTGGGATCCGAGCCACATCTGTGACCTATACTGCAGCGCAGGGCAACACCAGCTACTTAACCCACTGATCGAGGCCAGGGATTGAACCCTCAACCTCATGGTTCCTAGTCAGATTCATTAACCACTGAGCCATGGCGGGAACTCCATAATTCAGTTTTTAACCTGTTTCATGGATAGGAGGTGCCTACTCAACCTGTAATGACCTTCATTCCTGCTCCCTCTAGATGATTCATTGCAAAGCTGGTCAGAATAATCCTTTAAAAAAAAACCTAAGTATATCATATTCTTCCCTGCTTAAAACCTTCCAGTGGCTTTCTGATGTACCTAGAATAAAAACTTACCTCCGTATATAAGCCTCTACCTGCACCTGCTACCTTCCTTCTTCATCTCCCTGTGCAGCCACCCTGGTCCCCTTGCTGTTCCTCAAACTCACCAAGTTAATTTCTGCCTCGAGGTCTTTGCACTTCCACTCCTACTGCTGGCGGTATCTACATGCAGCTGTCTGTTTTTATGCTACCTCTCCAGAGATGCCGCTACCACTTACCTCCTCATTCTGGTTTGTGGGTTTTGTTTTTTTTTTTGTTTTTTTTTGGCCACCCCTTGGCATATGGAGTTCAGGGGCCAGGGATCAGATCTGAGCTGCAGTTGCAACCTACATGCTGGCTCCTTAACCCATTATGCCAGGTGGGGCATCAAACCTGCATCCCAGCACTCCAAAGATGCTGCTGACCCCGAAGCATCAGCGTGGGAACTCCTTTGGTTTGTGTTCTTCATCACATGTATCACTCCATGAAATTCTATCCTTTATGTATTTCTGCTTCTTTAAAGCTTGAGGGCAAAAACATCTTGCCTCGTTCACCTTTCTATTCTCAGGACTTAGAATAGGGTCTAGCCTAAATATTTGCTGGTGAATAAATGAATAATTATTTAACTTTTAGAAAGTGTTGGATAGCAGAGGTGCTTTGTATATTTAATTGTTATTACTTTATTTATTTTTATTATTTTACTTCCATACTATCTTGTTCTGAAAAGCCCTCTCTCATTCCATCTTCACTGTTCTTTCAAAATAGCTGGAATCCAGAGTTCCCTGGTGGCCTATCTGTTAAGGATCCGGCATTGTCACTGCTATGGTGTGGGTTTGATCCCTGGCCCAGGAACTTCTGTGTACCTCAGGTATGGCCAAAAAATAAAAGAAAAAAACAAAAATAAACAGTTAGCATCCTTTCCTCTATGGAACTTTCCATCACTACTCCACACAGAGACTTTGACTTCTCCCTTCTTTGGGGTCCAGTGTACCCCAGCAAGACTGATATTTTATTGCAGTTATTTAATATTTGTCTCGTTTTCCTAGAGTGTAGCCTCTTAAAGGGAAGTGGAGATCACAAATTTTTACCTCTGTAGCTCAGTCTATAGAATAGTGCCTGACACATCATGGCCCTTGGTAAATATTTTTTAAATGAGTGAATGACGTGGCAGGTCCAGGAGATTTTCCAGCTCCACGTTTCTATTTGCTTCCATACATGATGGATCACTGGGAAGGAGAAATGTTCCTATATCTGTAAAATGGGGATTATTGTACCCATCTCACACAATTTGTGGAGCAGAGGTAGTGGAAGGAAGCTCTTAGGAAATGATAAGAGTATTGTGAGTAAAACCTGCTAGTCGTATATTATGGGGAAAGGGCCCCTTCACTGAGCAGGATGCACCCTGATGTGAAGATCAGTTTTATCTGAGTCTTGTCTTTAAGAAAACTTAAGCTTTTCTGGAATTTTCATGGTGGTTTGGGAAGAAGATCCTGATGGAGGCCTGGCTAACGCTGACTTCACAGCAAAAGCCATCCTTAGGAGTATAGGCTTGGCTTGTTCAGAGGTCGGGTTAATCCTGGGAGGAAGGCCTTAGAATACATCTTCCAGGGCTGAGTGTACAAAGCCCATAGGTGAGAGAGGCACAGCTCAGGGAGGCCCTGACCCCACAGCTAGACCTAGGGGCTGGTCCAAGGCGGGCAGCATCGAGGACAGTGTCCACTTGCACCTGCCCTTTTTGGTGTGAACCCAAGTCCCCAGCCTAGCACGGGAAGGACTGATGGTCCCTGAGTACTGCTGGGGCCCGGCAGGTGCCCTCTTGCTCTGGCGCCTTTAACTCCTTAGCTCCTGCCATTTGTAACTGAGAGAAGTAAAGGGTTGGGTGGAAAAGCATTAACCACTCTTTTGGCTGTGACTGTAGCTTATGAAAGTCCCCCAGCAAGGGACTGAACCCATACCAGAGCTGCTGTAGTGAAAACTGGATCCGTAACCAGCTGTGCCGCAAGGGAACTCCTTAACCATTCCTTCTGCCAGCCTCTTTAGGCTTTGCTACTCTGCGGTGCCATTTGGAAGCTGAGAGCCTGTTTTGTCTGTAGCCCTAGTTTGCGCTATCGCTAAGTACCTAATTTACTATTAAGTAAAACCAGATGGAAGGAGCAGATTTTAAAACATTTAAAAGTATTTAAGTGCCAGAGTGCTTTTCCTAAGGATAGAACTAATGACAGAGGGTTGATTTTCATTCAAGAGTTCCTTGAAGACAAAAATGATCCATTAGAACACACCTTGATTGAACCTGTGCAGAGGCCATGGGGGGGGGGCGGTGAGGACATTGGGTTGAACTGGGGGCATCTATGTAAAATAGATTGTGGCCTCAGAATTTAAAATGAAGCCCTCATCTGCAGAGACACCTTCCCCCTTTGTGCCATCCATACTGCATTCCCATGAAGAGGATATTAATCATAATTTCAGACATTTTTGTTTAAACACAATAAAAATCCCCGTTCCCTTAAAACAATTATGGATATTTTTACTAATGCACAGAGTTGTTGTTTTGTTTTGTTTTTTGGACACACCTGCAGCATGGGAAAGTTCCTGTGCCCCAGCAGCAACCTGAGCCACAGAGCCACAGTGGTGACAATGCCAGATTCTTAACCCACTGCTCCACAGAACTTGCAGAGCCAGGTTTTTTTTTTTTTTTCATTTTTATTAAAGTATAATTGCTTCACAATGTCGTGCCAATTTCTGCCGTGTAGCAAAGTGATCCGTCATACATATATATACATTCTTTTTCTCATATTATCTTCCATTATGGTCTGTCCCAAGAGACTGGATAGAGTTCCCTGTGCTCTACAGGAGGACCTCATTGCTTATCTGTTCTAAATGTAATAGTTTGCATCAATACTAACTCCAAACTTTCAGTCCATCCCACTCCCTCCTCCCACCTCCTTGGCAACCACAAGTCTTTTCTCTAGACTTGTGAGCATGAGTATGTTTCTGTTTTGTAGATAGGTTCATTTGTGCCATATTTTATACCCCACATTTAAGTGATATCATAAGCTATTTGTTTTTCCTTTGTTATAAAAGAAATCTAAGGCCTAAAAAAATTAAAAAGAATTAATTACCTGCTTCCCCCAATTCTCTACCTTTTAAAAATTAAGTATTTTAAGAAAATACATTTTTAAAAAAGAAAATACATGTGAGTGGTTAGCAGAGAAGCATTAGTTGCTCTTCTCTGTGTTTCCATGTTTTTTGTGTGTGTTCCTTCCTCTTTTTTTAAAAAAATAACATATTGTATTTAATTGTATGTTTCCACATCCATCTCCCTCATTAAACCTGAGCTCATCTGGATCAGGACCAGGTCTCACTTATTTTAGATTCATTTGTGCTTATGATATGAGTGTCTGCTGCAGAGTTGTTTTTCAAAATCTGTTTGTTGAATGAATGAAACAGCATTTTTAGCTCTAGGTCTTTGGCTCTCAGCCTAATTAGATAATTTTTAATTCATCACAAGCACTAGCTCTTAATCATAGCAAAAGATGCCCAAGCACACTTTTGGTAAAAGAAGTACAAATTGGAGTTCTCTTATGGCACAGCAGGTTAAGGATCCCACGTTGTCACTGCAGCAACTTGCACTGTGGCTTGAGTTCAATCCCTGCCTCAGGAAATTCTGCATGTCGTGGGTGGATAAGGCAAAAAAAAAAAACAAAAAAAAAAACCAAAAAACAAATGAAAACTCCACTGAGATCCCACTTTTTCATCTGCCCTACTGTGCACACAGGATTAGCACGTTGTTAGTTGTATACACTAATATCACTTCTAGGGAAGGTTTTGGCACTACCTGCCAAATTCCAAATGAACTTACTCTTCGACCCAAGAATTCCACTTCGAGGAATTTGAGAGAGATTCTCCCACAAGTGGCAAAGATAAGGTAGGAACATTCACTGTGGTAAGGTTTACAGTAGCCAAAGCCTTGAAATGACTTAAATGTCCACCAATAGGAAACTAGCTACATAAAAAATGGTACATGCATGCAATAGACAGTCTAGCCCAGAGGACAAAAAGAATGAGGCAGCTCTATATCTACTGATAAGGGATGATAGCTAAGATATATTGTTAAGTAAGAAAACAAGATTCCAGGCAGTGTATGCAGTATGTGACCATGACTTATGTCAGTGATGATAAGATAAACAGACATATTTGCATGGATATATATAGTTCTTACTGAATGGACTTATAAAACCCTAGGAATATTGGTTAACTCTGGGTCAGGGAACTGGGTGGATAGGTAACAGGGAGCTGTGGTTTCTGTTCCTTGCAACACAACAAGCCTTCTTTGCCTCACTTATTTAACCCCTTCCCATTCTCCCACTACTGTCAGGATTAAGTCCAAAATCCTCACGGCCTGCAAGGGACTTGGTCGCAGGACCCCGACTCCCTCCCCTGCCCCCACCCCCTCATCTTTAGCCCCTCTCCTTCTTGGCTTGGTCTTCTTTCAATTCCTCAAACATCATTCTCCTTCCCATCTCCTGGCCTTAGCAGATGCTGTTCCTCTGCCTGGAACACTCCTTCCCTCCACCTTCCCCTCCCTAATTCCTAGGGGTCCTTGAGGCATCCACTGCGAGGCCACTTCCTCAGGGTGACGTTTGCTACCACCCCCACCTAGTCTAGTTCCCTGATAGATGATCTCACGGCATTGCAAACTACTCTTACAGTAGTAAGCACTGCAAGCACAATGAAGACTATTTTCTTGATGTCCGTTTTCCTTTCTAAGCTGCAGGTTAATGTCTGGCTTGGTGACCTCTGTACACAGGTATAGTATAAAGCAGATGCTCAAAGACACTTGTGGAAAGAAGAAAAGAAGTTTGGAAGGAAAGGTGGGGGGAAGGAGGAAGTGGGGAAGGTAATGGATAAGAAGAGTTGAAGGAAGAAAGAAAGGAGGTAACAACCAAGACATTAAAGCCCATTGAAAAGAGCTCTCCCTATGTGGGTTCTTCCTTAGTAATTGGTTTGTGAGCTTAGTAGTCTCACATGTGCTTGAAAATTACATTGTTAACTCTGGGGCCTTAGAATTCGTATTTTGGTTTACTGTTTAGTGAAAAGATATTGATGACTCCCAATGCATCCGTGTTTCACTTTAACCTAGAAATTGTGTTATTCTGAATCTTTCCTCTTTTACCACTGAGGGGCAGTAGCTTTTCACACAGAAGGTCATGAGTCCTCCTCTTTTATGGATGGGAAGGTGTTTTTAATGGATACATGTTAGGATTTTAGGCTATTTTATGTATTTAGAAATTTTTTAAAAAATTATTATTTTTGGCCATACCCATAGCATGTGGAAGTTCCTAGGCACCATAGCAATAACCAGAGCCACAGCAGTGACAATGCGGACTCCTTAACCCGCTGAGCCACCAGGGAACTCCTAGGCTATTTAAAATAATCCACATAGGCTGTGTTTAAGTATGAATCAGATGGTTGTTTGGTTGTATTTAGAATGAATCAAGCTTCTTCCCCAGCCTCCAAGGCCCTGAGGGGCCTGGCAGCTGCCCTCTCTTTGCCCAGCCAGGTTGGCCTTCTCGAGGCAAGATCATCTTCCTTCAAAGCCTTGTCACTTGTTACTTCTTCCTGGAATGCCATCCTCAATCAGGTTTCTGTTCTCATATCAGCAACTCTGAAAGGGCTTTTCAGATCCTTTCATCTTAAGTAGCTCCACCCAGGGACAGGACAGGTTTTGTGTGGCCTGAGTTTGAGAAAGAGAATACAAAATTACGAATATAGAAATTCACCCAAAAGCAAACGCTTAGAAAAAAAAACACAAGGAAGGACAAAACAAAGCAGGTGACACAAACCCCAACCATCAGAAAAGCCAGAAAAAGAACGTATATTTTTGTTAACTGCCTGAAATAATACTTTTTACCCAGGAGTTTTGGCTACATATTCTTTGGTCACCTCTTCATATGACAGTGATGATGTGATATTATTTTCTATGCAATGGTTAAAAAGATAATCCAGCCTTTCGTTATAGTATCATTAATCCAATGTGTTTTTATGATCCATCATAAAGTTTCTTTCCTTTCATTACTCATTATTGGCAATGTCATGTGATTTTTGAGGATTGCTGTCAAGATTTAGGAAATCTGGACTCCTGTTGCGGCTCAGTGGTTAACGAACCCGACTCGTAGCCATGAGGACATGGATTCCATCCTTGACCTCGCTCGGTGGGTTGGGGATCTGGCGTTGCTGTGAGCTGTGGTGTAGATGCAGATAGGGCTTGGATCCCACCTTGCTGTGGTGTAGGCTGGCAGCTACAGCTATGATTTGACCCCTAACCTGGGAACTTCCATATGCTGCGGGTGTGGCCCTAAAAAGACAAAAGACAAAAAATAAATAAATAAATAAATTTTAAAAAAAGATTTAGGAAATCTCTATTAGGTTTTTGTTTGTTCGTTTGTTTGTTTGCTTTTTAGGGCCACACCTAAGCATATGGAAGTTTCCAGGCTAAGGGTCAAATCAGAGCTGAATCTGCCAGCCTGCACCGCAGCCACAACAATGCAGGATCCGAGCTGCGTCTGCAACCTATAGCACAGCTCATGGCAACCCCGGATCCTTAACCCACTGAGCAAGGCCAGGGATCGAACCCGCATCGTCATGGCTACTAGTTATTCATTTCCACTGCACAACGGGAACTCCTCCATTAGTTTTTTTTCCATACATGAGGTTTTGGAGTTGTGTGTCTGTGTGTGTGGTGTGTGCCTGCGCCTTCATTCTAGCATTGCACCAAGATCCCCGCACAGGGCTCGGCCTTGACAGATGAAGAACTTAAGCTGTGTTAGTGTCAGGGTCAGTGCCTCATAACTCCACTCCCTAATTATTTGTTATCACTTCCCTGGTTTTCATCTTCCTCAGCACTGAACACAATCTGAACTTATCAAGTCTCCCACTTGCCTTTCTGCAGATGGCCTCTCGGCCCGGCCGCGTGAGTGGGCGAGAAGCAGGGCCCCTGACTGCTGTCTGTGCCCAGGCTGTGCTCCCAGAGCCTCCCACAGGCTTGGCCTCGGAGAGGCGCTGGATGAGTTGTTGAATGAATGCGTGAAGGAAGGTTAAATGGGATTTAATATCAATCTCTAAAATTTGTTGGAATTTATGAATGTTGGTTTTTCATAAGAGCCATTTTAGTTAACGGCTTGATGACATAGACAGAGTTATGAGCACTAACTGTGCTAATTTAGGATGCTTTTCTGAAATGGCAGTTTCGACCCGCTATCACAGTGTATACATTTCTTTGACTAGAAGTCGTGAAATAATAAAGGCGCAGATTCTTTCGAGTTTGGAGGGGCCTCAGATCCTTGATACAGCAGCTTTCAAAATGTTCTTGCTGGATTAGTCTCCCCCAAATAATTGAAAAACAAAGCAAGACAGTTGACACCCTCACATATTTTCAAGTTATTAATTTTTTTAAATTGTAAGTTTAAATAGTTGCAAAGGATGTAATTCTAAGTGTAAACTGGCACTTTAAAAAGCCAACTGTACTCATTGGAAGCAAAATACCAAATCGATTTTACTCCTGTCTTTCTCTCTTTAAAAATATTATAGTAGAAAATATTAGAATGCTCATTTTTCTTCCTTAAATCTGTGTTCTCATTGTACTCTTCTCCCCCTCTCAGTGGCATATATTTTTATCTGAAAGTCTTCGGTGACTAGACCCATCCAACTTTCCTACAACAAAAATATGTATATATATATTTGATTTTAAATTTGTAAATTTTTTGTGATAACAAGCTCAAAATAGTTAACATTTCTTTTAGTCCGAGTTATTATTGTAGATTATAAAAATATAAATATGTGAAAATTTTTGATATGTAATTATGAAGTAAAATGTTATTGGAAATACATTTCTTTTTTTCAATTTTAATTTTTTCCATTATAGTTGGTTTACAGTGTTCTTTCAATTTTCTATTGTACAGCAAAGTGACCCAGTCACACATGTGCGTGTGTATATATATGTGTGTGTGTGTGTGTGTGTGTGTATATGCTTTTTCTCACATTATCCTCCATCATGTTCCATCACAAGTGACTGGATATAGTTTCCCGTGCTACAGAGCAGGATCTCATTGCTTATCCACTCCAAATGCAATAGTTTGCATCTATTAACCCCAAATTCCCAGTCCATCCCACCCCCTCTCTCTCCCCCTTGGCAACCACAAGTCTGTTTTCCAAGTCCATGAAAGAAATACATTTCTTAATTAGACGGGTTGAACTATTTTTTCAACCAGTTACGGTATGAATAGTTGAATGTTATTTGTTGCTAGCATGAAGGAGAGGTTAGCATTAATTCTATGCCTGCTTATTGTTTTATAGATGTTAAGTTTTGAGAAACCTTATTCAAATAAATAAGCGGATGGGAAAGAAGAATATTTTGTTACAGCACCATCACTCAATTCCCTGGATTCTTTCCAAGTTTTACATCAGAAATTATATAACGATATATCATCAGGAGTTATTATTAATGCCCTAATAACTAACGTGCCCTATTTCAGTTACATTGATAGCAAAGAATTAGGAACTACTTGACTTGCAAAACAATTAATCAACCATCAAAGTCATTTACTTTCTCAACACAAGTAATTAGGACTCTCCCTCTATTTCGTGCTTCAGATGGTTTGAATTCTTAGGACAGTTTCAGATTTTACAATGCAATCTAGAGGGTTTTGGAATGAGAGAAAGGTGTACTTTATAAAAAATTGGGGGCAGGAGTGATTGTTGGAGGAAAGGTGGAGGAAGAACCCACAAACACTTAAGACTATAGATGTGTTTTCAGGCAGAGTCATTGTATAAAACAGTCCTTTCAAACACAAGGTAAGGATCTGAAATTGATTTCCTTTAAACGATCTCTGTCTGTGTACAGAAGAGGAAAGTCTTAGTGTCACATCACAGGTGGAAGACCATTCATTCTAAATGTATTTCAGAAGCAGAATCCGAGGTGTTCTTTTCAGTAGCCATACCACTAGCCCACAGCACCCTGGTATGCGACCCTTATGCCATACCCACTTTCTAGTCCTGCTCTCTTATAGCAATTAATGTTTTTTGTTTCTAAAAAATGCTATGAATTCCCTTGTGGCTCAGCAGATTAAGGATCCAGCATGGTCACTGCAGCCGCTGGGGTTACTGCTATGGCATGGCTTTGACTCCTGACCTGGGAATTTCCCCATGTTGTAGGTGTGGCCCCAAAAGAAAAAAAATGCTCAATTTAAATTAGCTTGTAAAGCTCCAGCAACTTCAGTCAAGACCAAAATATAAATAATCCATAGAGGGAAAGGAATATTAGGCTCTGGCATTACACCATATAAACTTCCAAAATCTGAAATTTAGTCTCAGAATTAGTTAATTAATTCATTCATTTTCTTTTTAGGGCTGCACCTCTGGCATATGGAGGTTCCCAGAGTAGGGGTTGATTTGAACTGCAGCTGCCAGTCTATGCCACAGCCACAGCAATGCAGGAAACGAGCCTCATCCGTGACCTACACCACAGCTCACAGCAGCACTGGATTCTTAACCCACTGAGTGGGGCCAGGGATAGAACCTGCATCCTCACAGATACTAGTTGGGTTCTTAACCCGCTGAGCCATGAGGGGAATTTACTTATCCTCGAGCCTCACTACTGACAACTGTAGCAAGAATCTTAAGGGTCATCAACGCAATATTTACAAGCAGTTGGTAAGATTATGATTATTTATAGTCACATCTACCAAACAGAATAAGAAGGTAACACGCTCTTATGAAAACAAACTGAAATTAAAACACAAATTTGGTGATTCATGTTCAATTTATTTAGAAAATATTTATGAAGAATCCACCATGTGCCAAGAATATACTGGCAGCTGGAGATTTTGAAATTAATTTTAAACCAGTTAGCATACTGCAGGAAGGCATTCACATGATGATTAAGAGCAGGCGACACTGGGGCCACCTCTGGCTTAACTCTTGCTCCATTCTTCTCGGTTTAGGTAGTTTTAGACAAGCCTCAGTGTCCTTTCTGGAAAATGTAAATAATAATGTCTCATTCCTAGCGTTATTGTGGGGCTCAAGGAGATGGTCACGCAATAAACAGGAAGTGATAGTTATTTTTATCACTATTTTTATTCCCTCCTCCACCCCAGCACCTGGCACAGTGTCTGCACTTAGGGGCAGATACTAAGTAGATGTTACTGAGTTAACAAACAGAAAATAATAAACATTTTAGTATGCCCTCTATCTGTAAACAAGAGAATTACATTGTGAGCAGAATAGGTTACTCTCAAAGGTACAGTTTTCTTTACAATATTTAGAATACTCTAATAATAAATACCTTTTTCATCTTTTTTCTTTTTTGCTTTTTAGGGCCAAACGCACAGCATGTGGAAGTCCCCAGGCTAGGGGTCGAATCGGATCTGCAGCTGCTGGCCTACACCACGGCCACTGCAACACAGGATCCGAGCCAAGTCTTCGACTTAAGACCAAAGCTCAGGGCAATGCTGGATCCCTGGCTCACTGAGTGAAGCCAGGGATCAAACCCAAAATCCTCATGGATACCATTCGGATTCGTTTCCACTTCGCTACAACAGGAACTCCCTAAATGCCTTTTAAAATGTTTCTTTCTCCATTCTATCTATTCAATGAAGTCATAGCTCTCACTTTTAGAAAGATTTCTGTTTTTAAATATTTTTCCATCAATTTTTTTTTTTCTGGCAGAATCTGTTGGGGTAAGAATGGTGGTAGGCTCCTTTTCTACAAAACAAATTGTACAAAATGATGCTAAATGGTTCCAGGAAATCCAAAGATTCCCTAGAAATATGTGGATCTAGTGGAAAAAGCATTTCACACTTTTAAGAATTCCTAGGTAGGAACAGAAAACCAATGATATCCTGTCTTGCTGAGATGAGAGTTCAAAGTACCATGAAGGACATTACTGTCTGAGCATTCATCTTGCGTCAGTTTAAGGGCTGGTACGGCGGTACTAAGGGGGCAATTCTTCCCCATTCTTTCTTTTTATCTGTCTTTTTTTTTTGCTTTTTAGGGCCGCACCCTTGGCATATGGAAGTTTCCAGGCTAGGGGTGGAATTGGAGCTACAGCTGCCAGCCACAGCCACAGCAATGCCAGATCTGAGCCACATCTTTGACCTTCACCACAGCTCATGGCAACGCTGGATCCTTAGCCTGCTAAGCGAGGCCAGGGATCGAACCTGGGTCCTCATGGATGCTAGTCAGATTCATTAACTGCTGAGCCAAGATGGGAACTCCAGTTTTTCCCCTTTCTAAGCTGAGTGGTTCAAGTTCCAGCTCCAGGGTCTTTCCCAGGATCCCTTTCTGTTGGCTTCCCTCTTCCTGCCTCTACTTTCACTGCTCTGATGAATCTCTCCAGAAACAATACCCACAGTGTGTCGATGGGAGTGTTGGAAGTTAGAGAAGTGATGTCTGAGATTGTGGGCCTTACTGCAAAACAGCATTGCTGGGATCCACACCCTGTATTGCTTCAGCTTTATTTTGCTGTACTCATTACATTGACCTCAATCCTATTCCTTGCTCTTAAGCATTAAATAGGATATTAGGTTATAAAATTTTGGAAATGTAAATAAAGCCTAGGACCTGAAGAATGGGCTTATTAATTAATTACTCTACCTGGTTCCATTAATCTGGTCCCAGTGGTGTTTGAAGAAATAATGTCTCCTTTAAAATAAATGTCATCACTTCTAATTATATGTCTTTTCACGCAAAAAATTTCTTCTAAACCATTCTCTGGTTTATGTTACTACTTGAGGTGTTGTTGGTACTTCCCATCTCTTGTCCTGTTGGAAAATTTAAGTCCAGCTACTGAATTGGGTGCAAGAGAAGAATTAGGAGTTTGTTTTGTTCTCCTTCCTAGCTCTGTTTTTCATTCTCAGCAGGCCTACTCCTGCCCACAAATCCAAGGCTACAGTGTTTCTCTCTAAAACATATTTCTGCCTACAGTGTACCCACTGGTTAATTTCCACTGCTCTGATTCATCCTGACAGTCACATGCTTCCGACAGGTGAATACCTCCAGGCGGTCACCTGGAGACATTTTTCTGTAATAATACATGTGTTTCCTGATGTGTATGTATCACCCTCATTTTCTAGGCATGTGACAGACAGAATTCTGGTTTCTTGTCCTATCCCCTTAAGGTATTTATGCTTTGTTTTTTCACATTTTTTCATGTGTCTTCGCAGTCATTTAAAAATTTTTCTAACTTTCTCAATGTTCCTTCGGATGTTTTATTGTCCCTGCGTTTTTGGTTTTTTTTTTTTTTTTTGTCTCTCTTCTCATTTGTGATACAGTAATATGTTGTTCTGGTAATAGATTAGCCAAAGATGATTTCTGTGGGACCGTATACATAAAGTAAATAATGAACCATGAAACTTGCAGTGAAAATTGTGGAGATTACAGGAAGGAAACTAACCAAGTAGGACTAAGCTGGCTCAAGGCTGCGTTTAGGGCTGGTTCTATTCAGACAGGGGGTGTGTCTTAGTTCCCTTTCTCTGTTGCGTGTGTATTCCTTCCTCCCTACCTGCAACATCCCTTAGCCTCTCAGAAGCTCAGGATTTTCATGTCTCCCAGCTTCCAGTCAGGAAGAAAAGCAACTGTGGAGGACAACCTTTGAGGTGTCAGCCACACTCACCGCATCTCTGCCCATCTTAGACCCCTTATCCGCAGGGTGGCTAACTGACAGCCATTAGTTGGTTAGATGACTCAACTCCAGCCACGGCTGATTGGATCAGAAGAGAACACAGAATCCAAACTGCCAATCAGATTCTTTCTGCACAGATTCATTACTAGATGCAAAATATTACATTTAGAAGGATAAGCAATGAGATCCTACTGTCTAGCACAAGGGAACTCTATCCAGTCTCTTGGGAGAGACTATGATGGAAGATAATACGAGAAAAAGAATGTATACATGAATATAACTGGATCACTTTGCTGTACAGAACAAATCGACAAAGCATTGTAAATCAAGTATAATTTAAAAGTTTAAAAAGGCATTTCCTTCATGGCTCAGCGGCTAATGAACCTGACTAGCATCCATGAGGTTCAACCTCTGGCTAGTAGCTGCAGCTCCGATATGACCCCTAGCCTGGGAACCTCCATATGCCGCAGGTGCGACCCTAAAAAGCAAAAATACATAAATAAATAAATACACTGAAATAAAAAGTTAAAAAAAAACTTCAAGTTTGATTCAAAGCTCTCCCCCTCCTCTCAGCACACCTGAGGCTCATGGCCTTGTCGGGACTTGTGTGTGAATTTGTGGGTTTGTACATGTGAATGATGGAGGGGGAGACACTCTTCTCTCACAAAAGCCCACCTTCTTCCGTGCTGGAGGCTTCCAGTGTGGAGAGAGGGAGCAGGGAAGGGACAGTGGTGTCTCCCGAGGTGACGATGCCACCTGCACTCCAGGTGGAGCTCATTTTCTCTGAGACATAGGTGGAGGTGCTTAAGGGATTTGGGCCCAAACAATTCCAGAAAGAAGCCTTTGAGAGATGTTGTGACGCCAGGCCTGCAGCCCTCTGACCGCTTTCCCCAGAGCCCAGAGCCCCTCGGCTTCCTGCCTCCGTGGTCCTTGACAATCCTGCCCCCTCCCATCTTATGCACCTTCTGTGGTCGCAACGCTGGAGGCGAGAAAGAGGTGAGTAGGCTGGTGCTTGACCTGTGAGGAACTGGGCGTACCTGCTAGGCGTCCATTGTCCTCTCTCTCTCTGATCCCAGCATCACACCCTGGGCCTCAGTGTTCATTCCGCCGCTGGTACTTGAGGTAGATTAGCAAGACCAGTGCTGCAACCAGGGACCGAGTTGTTTGGCTTCTCTTTCTTCCAGACACCCACCACCTTGGTCTGGGGTTCTGTTGAGTTCGCTTCCCTCAGCTTTGGAGAGGAGGCCAATTTTGAGACCAGGGTCTCTTATCAAACCTTGTCTTTCCCCCTCAAAGGAGGAGTCCTCTTCTTAGACCTTTTAATGATAGAACCTGGTAAACCAGCTTAGTCTCTGCAGCCCCCGAGAGTACAGGAGTCTCTAGTTAGCCGCCAGTCCCTCTTTATCCCAGCTCTGAGCACTTGCTAACGTTTCTTAATTCAGCACTGACTCTGCTGTGCTCTCTGCATTATTCTGCTAACACAAGCGGCAGGACTAGCTCTCAATTGGAAACAGACACCATCCTGCTGCTCTACCTCAAGGAAGTTTCTGTTAGTTGCAACTGGTCTTATTCATACATTTGTAACTTTTCCCAATGACATGCATTTGGTAAGACTATTGCCTAAAGAAGTCAATGTGTGTTCCAAAGGATTCTTCAACTCCCACCATGTTAGTGCTTTACATGAAACTCCTGAGAAACCCTGGACCAAGTTGTTTTCTCTCGGGAGAAAGTGGAAGGCTTTGTGATTTTCCTTCAGCAGAGCCTAAGAATAGACAAAATGTGCAGTGGGATTGCTCCAGAGCTGAGCATTTCAGGGGGCACGTGGCAGAGAAGACGAGAATGAGAATGTGCGGGTGCAGGTGGGAAAGTAGTTAAGGTGACGAGCCACGAGGCTCAGGTTGTGGAGCCCCTGAGTGGTCCTTCGCCTGGGCTGCTCATAGGAATCAGCTGGAAAAGCTTTCAAACTAACGCTGTCCCTCCCCAAAGCATCCGACGTCATTGGTTAAGGCAGAGGAGTCATCCTGAGCCGCAAAACTTCCCAGGTGTTTCTAATATTTAGCTGAGGTTGCAAAACACGGCCGAACGAAAGGAAAAGAAGTGAAAAGAAAATGAATGTTCAAGGTACCGGAGATCCCAGTTGGAGCTGGCTTGACTGAGACCTGTGTTCAGGAGGGAGGCTGCTCGGAGGATTGAAGGTAAAGGAGGGTTCCAGGCATGGTTTAGAGTAGTTGTGCTGAAGTGAACCTTGAGGGTGGCGACGTGGCTGGTCGGATGGGGCAGTGGCTGGGGGTCGCCTTTGTGGCTGGTTGCCATTTTCCGGGATACTGGCAGGAGGCTGAGGTGGTAGAGGAAGAGCCGGTGAGGAGGAGTGTGAGCCCTTGCTGACCGTGGTGGAGGGGACTTGGAGTAGAAGATTGATGGAGGGAGTTCCTGTCATGGCGCAGCGGAAACGAATCTGACTAGCATCCATAAAAATGCAGGTTCAATCCCTGGCCTTGCTCAGTGGGCTAAGGATCTGACATTGCTCTGAGCTGTGGTGTAGGTCGTAGATGTGGCTCGGAACTGGTGTTGCTGTGGCTCTGGTGTAGGCGGGTGGCTACAGCTCCAATTAGACCCCTAGCCTGGAAGCCTCCATATGCTGCAAGTGTGGCACTAAAAAGACCAAAAAAAAAAAAAAAAAAAAAAAAAGATTGATGGAACACGGACGGAGAGAGGGTGGGTCGGAGGATGACCTGAACCTCGAAGAAGGGGTGGGAGAGTGATGCTTGGATGTTGCAGTGGGGAGTCCAGGAGGAGTTGAAACGACCCCCTCCCATCATCTCCAGGGAGTCTGGAAGAAGGTAGCTGTTTAGAAAAACTCAGTTTTGACCCTATGAGTTTTCTTTACCATGTCTCCTTTACTTCTCACATGAAACACTTCGCTTCTGGTCACTAAGTATGTGGAGGCTTTTTTTTTTTTTCCCCCATACCAAGCAATTCTCTGTGAAGACAGCTGGGAGTGAATGATCCTGGCACTAGCTACCTGGAGATAGTGTCAGAGCCCATTGCTTAAGGATTCTCTGTCCTGCAAGACTGCCCCCACCCCTGTCTTCCAATGCCAATCACAGGTCCAGTGCTTTCAATGGATCAGCTTTAAATCAGAGGTTCCTATGGTTCCACGTCCTTGGGTTTAATTTGCTAGTACAGCTCACAGAACTGAGGAGAAAATGTTTACCAGTTTGTGACAGATATGATAAAGGAAGGATACAGGTGAACAGACAGATGAAGAGACACTCAGGGTGGGGTCTGGAAGGGTCCCAAGTGCAGGAGCTCCTGACCCCATGGAGTTGGGGACATCCACCCCCCCCCACCCCCCATATAGATGTGTTAACTTGGAAGCTCCCCAAACCCCCTCCTATTGGGGTTTTACGGGGGTTTCCTCCCATGGGTGTGATTGGTTATTAACTCCATTTTCAGCCCCTCTCCCCTCTCTGGAGAGATGGGGCTGAAAATCCCACGCTTCTAATCAAGGCTTGTTTTTTTGGTGACCAGCTCACATCCAGGAACCCACTCAGATTGGCCTCGAAAGACTATAAGAGGCTCCTGGTGCTCTTTTCACTTAGGAAATGACAGGGTTTCAGGAGCTCTGTGCCAGGACCTGGGGGCAGACACCAAGACATATTTTCTATGATTTTCCCGTAGGGAAATGAACAGTGTGCCCTAGACAGAGCTGTAGCACAAGTAAGGTCTTGGAAAAGAGCCTAGATTTCAATATTATGGAGGGTTGATTTCCAAGATGGTTGGGAATTTCTTGGAAACGTTTTTAGAATTGAGTAAATAAGATTGTTGAGGATCATGACTTAGCCTGTGCTGTGCAGCGGCCACAAATTGGCTGAATTCTGGCTCATTTTGTTCCTAGCACACCGAGTTTGGGGGAAAAATGGAACCTGAATGTCTTCGTGTGGAACCTGCTGTCTCCAGTTTATCCCCAGGTCCCACCTTCGGGCTTAAAAAGGGGCTGCTTTCTACATTTATATGACCTACTCAGCTTAAGATTTTGTTTCCTTAATTTTTTTTTTTTAGTATGAAAAATTCCAGAATACAGAAGTAAAGAGAATGGTACAATAAATCCCATATTCTGTCACCCAGATCTGAAGATTTTTGATGTTGGGGCCCCTGGGAGACATAATCCACTTCTTTGCCAAAGCTTGCCCCTTGGGGCTGCTTCACTCTCCCCACCCCACGTACTAGTTGTTCTTTCTGTCTCTGTTGAAGCATCGTCTTTCTTTTTCTTAACCATTTTTCAAAAATTGAAATGTATTTAAGTTAAAATATTGTGTTAGTTTTGGGTGCATGGCAAAGCGATTCAGTTGTACATATACATGTGTATTCTTTTTCAGATTCTTTTCCATTATAGGTTATTCTAAGATATTGAGTATAGTTCCCTGTGCTATATAGTAGGACTTTATCTATTTTATATACAGTAGTGTGCATCTGTTAATCCCAAACTCCTAATTTATCTCTCCCCTCCCCCACACCACTCTCCCCTTTGGGAGCCATAAGCTTGTATTCTATGGCTGTGAGTCTATTTCTGTTTTGTAAATAGGTTTGCTTATATAACTTCTTTAGATTCCACATATGTGATATCACATGATATTTGTCTTTCTCCATCTGACTTCACTTAGTATAGTAATCTCGAGGTCTACCCTGTTGCTGCAAATGGCTTTGTTTCATTTTTTTTATGACTGAATAATATTCCATTGTATATATCTATATATGGAATATACATAGGTATGTATAGACTATACCTATATATGTATGTATAATGGAATATATATATTCCATATATATGTGTATATATGTATATGTGTGTATGTGTGTATATCACATCTTCTTTATCCATTCATCTGTTGATGGGCACTTAGGTTGCTTCCATGTCTTGGCTACCATAAAGAGTGAAGCATCATTTTTTTATACTTTTCCACCTAATCATTTGATACGTATTTGTCAAGCCCATTTATGTGCAAGGCCCCTTTGTAGGCACTAGAGCTAGAGCCTGGAGCAAAACAAACAAGGTCCTTGTCCTCAGAGGACTTATATCACAGGGTGGAGGATAGACGGTGCTCAATAAATATTTGAAGCAGCATTAATGTGTGCATGAAAGAAAAAAGAAGATGGGAATCTGGGCCCTTGGGAAATTTGGAAGTGACAAGTGACAAAGATTTTCAGCTCCTAAAATTTTCTCTGTATGTCTGACAGAAGAAAGTGCAGTATTTGGAGTTCTTGTCATGGCGCAGTGGTGAACCAATCGGACTAGGAACCATGAGGTTGCGGGTTTGGTCCCTGCCCTTGCTCAGTGGGTTAACAATCCGGCGTTGCCGTGAGCTGTGGTGTAGGTTGCAGACGAGGCTCGGATCCCTCGTTGCTGTGGCTCTGGCATAGGCCAGCAGCTACAGCTCTGATTGGACCCCTAGCCTGGGAACTTCCATATGCCACGGGAGCAGCCCAAAGAAATAGCAAAAAGACCAAAAAAAAAAAAAAAAAAAAAAAAGAAAAAAAAAGTGCAGTATTTTTGCAGCTCTTCAAGTTGCCTTCTTTCTAGCTGGAATCTCCCAATTGTGCATAGGTGTTCTCATTCATTTGGTATTTATTGAACTCTTTCTACATCCAAGGCATTATTCTAGGCATGTGGATATGAAAGTGAACCAAGCCAAGTCTCTGCCCTTAGGAGCTTATATTCCAATTTGCAGCAAGACAATGAAAAAATAATTCTTTTTTTTGACAAAGAATGTATGGCAATTGTTATTGGGAAAAATACACAGAGGAGTTCCTGGTGCAATGGGTTAAGAATCCAACTGCAGTGGCTTGGGTAGCTGCGGTGGTGCAGGCTCAATCCTGGCCCTGCACAGTGAGTTAAGGGATCCAGCACTGCTGAGGCTCAGATTCAGTCCCTGGCCAGGGAACTTCCATATGCCTCGGGTACAGCCATTTAGAAAAAGAAAAAAGAAAGCAGAGTAAGGGAGAGTAGAGTGAGTAGAGGAGGGTGCATTGCAATTTTACTTGGGGTGGTGAGGGAAAGGAGTCAGTTTGGGGTCCTCTGGGAATTGGATGCCAATGACAGTGAAATGCAAGATTCGGTGGCAGGGGCCAGGTGGAAATCCTTGTAGAAGTTCAAGTGGGGAAGGAGCAGGAGGGACAGGCAGAAACTTCAGACAGCAATGCAGGTCTGACCACGGAGAAAGAGGGGGAGAAGATGGGGCAGAGGTCGAAACTGAATTGCGATGCAGTTCCCCAAATGCCTTGATCCACCTGACGGTGAGTTCTGGAGAGAACATTGCCCTTTGACCAAAGTTGTCCTTTGACCGGCCAACATGCCAGGCTTTCATACCCTCGCATGGCTCAGATACCAGGTGGAGGCTGTCCTGGGAAAGGTGTGACCTGGAACAAAGATGTCCTCTATAGCTTTGCCCTTGAAGGAGCTTCATGCTGTGGTCATAGTAACTCACAGCTGGGCAGCCTGTTTCTCCAGGAAAGGGTACCTGAGAGGCAAGACTCCGTGTGTGTGACAGGAAGCACATGGAATGTTTTGAAACAAATAGTGATGCGATCTACTTTGTTTTAAAAAGAAGCATCCAGAATCCCCTTGGGAGACCAGATCGGAGGGAGCCTCCGGAGGGAGGCAGAGAGACTGGTAAAGAAACTTAATTGTGTGACAGTCTAGGTGAGAGCATGGTGACTTGGTTCAGGGTGGTCATGGTAGGAAGGAAGTGAAAAGCAGACCTATTTTGAAGGTAGATCTGACAGGCTTTGTTGCTGGATGGCAAGTGGGCCTGCGAGAAAGAAGAACCAAGGATGCCTCCATGATTTTGGCTTGAGCAACTGAAACATTGCAGGTACCATTTTCTAAGATGGAAGATACTGGGGGGAGGGGATGGCAAGTTTAGGGGGACAAGAGAAGATCTGGACCTTATCTTCAGAGTCATGTGTGCTGTTGTTAGGGCATGAAGGGAGCTGGGAAAAATTTCGATGGGACGAAAACAATCACAGTGTCTATATAAGCTATTTGATAGAATACATGTACTTGATTAAAAATGTATTTAAAAATTCATGGGCTCACGTGAGTCGTGGTGATCCGCCATGTGAATCAGAACAGCGTGTTGAAAAGAGGTACTTCTGTGTTTGCCCCTCGTCCAGTTGGTGCACGTGAAGATGACTGTCCCTCCCTGCTACGGAGCAGGAACCATCTCTTCTTAGTCTTTATTGGCAGATGTACCCCTCTCATAACTCCCACTGAGAGATAAAGATAGCCACGCTATTCTCACTGTCAATGCCGGGGTTCTTTGGAAACTGTTTGTGTTGAAACCATAAGGGTTTGTTTCTCTGGGGCTCCCTGCTACCATGTATTTAATGTCCGTGACATCAGCGCTCCCGACACTGCGTCATCCACAGTGCAGCCTGTGGATATGGGCTTCTGCGACTCTCAGAGGTGACCGCTGTGCTTTGCGGACGGCAAGTGCATGACTTATTTTTATTTTATCTTTTTGCCTTTTCTAGGGCTGCTCCTGCAGCATATGGAGGTTCCCAGGCTAGGGGTCTAATCGGAGCTGTAGCCACCGGCCTACGCCACAGCCACAGCCACAGCCACACAGGATCTGAGCCGCGTCTGCAACCTACACCACAGCTCAGGGATCGTTAACCCACTGAGCAAGGCCAGGGATCGAACCCGCATCCTCATGGTTCCTAGTCGGATTCGTTAACCACTGAGCCACAACGGGAACTCCCTCAAGTGCATTACTTATGTGGAAACATGGAGTGATCATTCCTTTGATGGTAAATTTGCTGTCGGGAAGGTTACAACGTCAGTGTGCCCCACCCAGCACATTTACACACAGGGAAGGTTACAATGTCAGTGTGCCCCACAGGCCACCTTCCTAGAATAGGATGTCAGCGTTGAACTTGCTGACATCACCAGGACGCAGTGCTGGAAGAAGTTTCATTCACTCAGGGATATCCATCCCTCTGGCATGACTCGATACCAACCTGGGAGGCCAGGATGGGGCCATATCCAGCAGAGGCCAGAGTTCAAGGATAGGCATCCCCTGTTGACATGGTGGAGCAATGTCTGGAAAGTCTTCAGAGAATAAGACACGGCCACCCCTGGAGGGGGCCTGACTTGAGTGTTGGAACCTGTGGAGGGGGTGGGGTGACCGTCAGAGGTCAGGAAGTCACCAAGTTTGAGGAAGGAGGCTCAGGGCGAAGGTCACCTGTTGCAGAGTTCCTGTTGTGGCTCAGCAGATTAAGAACCTGACAAGGTAGAGTCTGAGGATGCAGGTTTGATCCCTGGCCTCACTCAGTGGGTTAAGGATCTGGTATTGCCGTGAGCTGCGGCATTGGTCACAGATGCGTCTCAGAGCTGATGTGGCTGTGGCTGTGGCGTAGGCTGGCAGCTCTGGCTTCAATTCGACCCCTAGCCTGGGAATGTCCATGTACTACGGGTGGGGCCCTAAAAAGAAAAAAGAATCACCTGTTGCCCCACTGTTGCCCTCTGGGGCTGTGACCTATGGGCAGCTGAGGCCAGAACTGCTCCAGAGAAGAACCTATGTGGGCTCCCAGAGGATGCTCAAAGCAAAGGTTGACAGTGGACTTTTGGTGGCCCAGAGCCCTGAACTTGACCTCTGTCTGGCGTGCATCAGACAAAGTCAGCTCCGTACTGAGCAACCCGGTCTCGCCTGATTCCAGGACAGAAGCACTGCACCGGCCAGTGGGAGGCTCCTGTCACCAGGTGCTCCCCCTGGAACCAAGGCCAACAAGGGTCCCAGGGCTGCTTGGGGCACTTGGTTGATGCCAGACGGGGGTGGAAGTAGGGGACATGGAAAGGAGGTGTGAAGGGTCACTGAACATCCGGAAGGGAAGAAGCCAGGACTGGGTCCCATACTGATCTGTGCAGGCTGGGGGCACTGCTCCCGGATGGCATAGCTGGCCCTGAGCAGCCCTAGCCACTATAGAGGGACATGGGAACTGTCAAGGAAGGGGTCTCTGGTGACCAGAACCCAGGCAGACGAGGCCCAGATTGGGAGAACTCTGCCTGAGATCCACGACAGGGACTGGCTTGGATCGAAAGGTCAGGGTGAGGTCAAGTGCACGTTCTTGGGGTGGTCCAGGCTGGAGGGATAAATCTGGCCATCATCAAGCTTCCGGGGATGGTGTTATGGAAGGAAAAGATTCTGAGACGTCTAGCTCCCAAACTCCAGCACCTTATAACAGGGAGCAGACTGTTCTCTCCTTCTTAAGGAGCCGAAGACCTCCATACCAGAAGTACCCACTGGATGGATTCTAGAACTTCCAAAGCTTATGCTTATGCAAGCCTGCAAAGAACTCTTGAGTCCTGAGAACGGAGGTAGTTTATAATATGAAAAACCACAGGCCCAAGTCTCCCTAGGATACAGTACCTGTGGGGAAGAATGAATTTCCCTTCCCAGTGCCACGCTGAGTCTAGCCTAATAACGTTTTCCCTGCCCTCTGGACAGTGTTATTTGTTTGAGTCTGCTGTCAGTGTAGCCAGGGGAATAATGAATAAACTATGAAGTCTTCTGGAAACATACTACCGGTGGCACTTGGTAAATATTTGTTGACAATGAGGTGGCTAATGCTCCTGTGCACCGTCCAGTTAGAAACACATAAAATTGTGAAGTTTTTTAAGCAAGGTCTTAGAGATTTTGTTATCTTCCAGATGAGCAAATCGAAGCTCAGAGAAGCGGGGTGAGGTATCCAACATTGCAAAGTGAGGTAGGGACAAGCTTTGCACCCCAAATTCCTGATTCGAAATTCATTCATTGCTTTTTCTCAATTCATTCATGGCTTTTTCTACAATGTTGCACTAGGGTTTTGGGGGACGATGGCTGCGTTCCACTAAGCCTGTTCATGTGTTGAGGCATTAACTTTTGCAAAGAACACTAAAATGTCATTAAGTCAAAGTAATTGGCAGGATGATGGCCAGGCTGACCTGGGGGGAAAGTTTGAACTGTTTCCAAAGACACTCAGCCTTTTCCTTTCAAGGCCATGTAGTAAATTGGAACAAAAAACCCTCAAGGAGTTCCCGTTGAGGCTCAGTGGTTAACGAATCTGACTAGGAACCATGAGGTTGTGGGTTAGATCCCTGGCCTTGCTCAGTGGGTTAAGGATCCGGCATTGCCCTGAGCTGTGGTGTGGGTCGCAGACGCTGCTTGAGTCCCGCGTTGCTGTGGTTCTGGCGTGGGTCGGCAGCTACAGCTCCAATTTGACCCCTAGCCTGGGAACCTCCATATGCTGCAGGAGCAGCCCTACAAAAGGCAAAAAGACAAAAAAATAAATAAATAAACCCGCAAAATGGGGCCAAATAGAGGGTCTCGCTGAACCTGCTTGAAGGAACAAATAGGAATAATTTTACTCGGTACATTAGCAGTTTGCCTCTATGGGATGATGCAAAAAATATTTGAGACATCGGGCCAAATCAATTTCTGTTAAAAGCGTGCTGCATGTTTCCCCGGAAAACATACTTCCTGTAAAAATTTACATAAGAGCACCTCTCTCAGTCAAACCCTGAGATAAAAATGATGGTGTGTAGAATTTGGCGGCATGTAAATTAACCTCTTGTGTCTGGCTGTGCTCGAATGGTTGGGCATGATTTCTGAAGCTCACAGCAGCACAGATGCTGACATGTGTCTCTCTCACCTCCCATCCCTTCTTTTGTCGTCCATCTAAGGCCAACAGAATGCCTCCAGCTGCTTGAAAACGGGAAGCGTTTTCTGGCTGCTCTTTTCCCCTCACTCCCACCAGTTTTTGCCAAATGACCCTGCCCTTCCTGTCACCATCTGTGCGAAGGCTCTGTGTTTGGCCGCCTTTCAGTCATTTTCTGTTCAAACACCAACCCTGCATTTGTTCCTGAAGCTGTTTAGAAACACGGGGCCTGGGTGTCTCTCACTGCAGTTGAACACGCTATCAGACGGTTTCTTGGGCTCCTCTGTTTTTCTCTCTTCACATGGACTCCTTCCTCCTGGACTGTGCGAGCATCAGGATTGTCTGCCTGGCAAGTAACACATGGAAGGTTCCGGACTGGCTGAGGGGATGTTACTAACAGGGAGGCTATTCCGGAAATGCACTCAGCTGGCCCATGTGCTCAAAGCTGGGGAAAATGATCTCTGGGAAAGAAAAACAAAAAACAATAAAAAACCCCAAACAGGATCTGGTTGGAGACAGATAAGGCTTTTGTTGCTGGCTGAGTTGTTCAGGATGTGATTCAAAGATCCATGTATCTTAGGGAAAAACTGGTCCAAAGAAAGAGAGCTACAGATATTTCTGCCATTTAATGTTACAGTTTGTTCAGATGGTCTTGCTGAAGTTCAAAGCAAAATAGAGCGTCTCTGGCCTTCCCAGCTGGTGACTTGCTGCCCCCTTCTGGAGAAGTTGGGAACTGACGCTTTTGATCCCTTCCTGTCCAGTCTGTCTCCATTACAGCTCTGCGTTGGCAAGGTTCCTTACTACACTGTGAATAAGTATAAGGTCATAAATTGCAAACAGTTTATTCTTTGAGTTTACATTGACTTGGCAGGAAGATACACTCGGTTTTGTGAATGATCTGTCTTGGTTCCACTCTCCTTCTTCAAATGATAAGCTAAAGCCATCTTTGCTGGCAGCCGTGGACTAAGAAGCCCTTCTTCACTTGGTGTCCTGCCCCAGTAATCTCATCTTTAAAAGAGAGTTAGGGAGTTCCGTTGTGGCGCAGCGGAAACGAATCTAACTTGTATCCATGAGGATGTGGGTTCGATCCCTGGCCTTGCTCAGTGAGTTGGGGATTGCTGTTGCTGTGGCTGTGGTGTAGGCTGGCAGCTGTAGCTCCAGTTCGACCCCTAGCCAGGGACCTTCCATATGCCACAGGCGCGGCCCTAAAAAGCAAAAAGTTTGGACTCGATCTCTAAAATCTCTCTGGCTTGCATTCTGTAAAAATACCTTTGCCATTGAGAAATGTCCACTTAACACAAAGAAACATGTAGGTACTGAGTGAGGCTCGTATTTTAGTGAACAAGATTTCTGGAAATGAATTCATTTATTTGGTGGAGAGGCTGAATTTCAAAAAATTTTTGCAAAATATGGAAATATGCCACTAGGAGGCAGTGTTGACATATAATTTCATTGCAGTGTATCCACTAAGTTTAGTTTTGAGGGAGATATTTAAAAATTTTTTATTATTGATTTACAATGTTGTGCCAATTTCTGCTGTAAAGCAAAGTGACCCTGTCATTCATATATATATATATCTATATATATATATAAATTCCCTTATCTTATATTATCTTCCATCATGGTCTATCCTAAGAGACTCGATATAGCTCCCTGTGCTGTCCAGGAGGAACTCATTGCTTATTCATTCTTTTTTCTTTTGTTTTGTTTTGTTTTTTTTGTCTTTTTGCCTTTTCTAGGGCCCCTTCCCGCGGCATATGGAAGTTCCCAGGCTAGGGGTCTAATCAGAGCTGTAGCCACCGGTCTACACCACAGCCACAGCAGCGTGGGATCTGAGCCATGTCTGTGACCTATACCACAGCTCACAGCAATGCTGGATCCATAACCCACAGAACAAGTCCAGGGATCGAACCTGCAACCTCATGGTTCCTAGTCGGATTCGTTAACCACTGAGCCACGACAGGAACTCCCATTCTAAATGTAAGAGTTTGCATCTGTTAACCCCAAACTCCCAGTCGGTCACACTGCCTTCCCGCTACCCCTTGGCAATGGAAATTTTTTTTTTTTTTAATCAAAGGGTATAAGAATGACTAGAGGTTACGGTGTTTTGTATGGCAATAAAAGCTCTGAAAAGAATATTAACGGGGCATGCATCCTACACAATAGCAGAGAAATAGATCGAGTAAAGTTTCTATCACCTATAAATGAAAGTATTAAATACTGAACCTGATTGGGGATGAGGAATGGTAGATAGCAACTTGGTTAAAAATAAAAGTGACAATCACTCTTCTTATTTCACCTCACCCCTATGCTGCCTCCGCAGGTTGTGCTGCTTTGGTTCTCTTTCTGTGAACTGAAGGATAAAGAGGTGGAATTTTGATTCTCTTAGTAAAAAAATTGTGGAAGTTTCTTTTTAAAAAATTAAAATTTTTTTTTTTTTTGTCTTTTTAGGGCTGCACCCGCGGCATATGGAGGTTCCCAGGTTAGGGGTCTAATTGGCGCTACAGCTGCTGGCCTATGCCACAGCAGTGCAGGATCAAAGCCACATCTGTGACCTATACCACAGCTCACGGCAACGCCAGATCCTTAACCCACTGAGCGAGGCCAGGGATCGAACCCACAACTTCATGGCTCCTCGTCAGATTCATTTCCACTGCACCACGACGGGAACTCCAAATTCTGGAAGTTTCTTATCCCTTTAAGTACTGCTGCCTTCTTCTTTAAAACTCTAGCAGATTTGTGAAGCAGGAAGGTAGTCTTACTTTTAAAGCAGATTGAGGTGTAGGAATTGCATGCAAGCCTTAGCAAATTATAAAACAGAAATAAGACTCCAAAACAACCAAGATAGTCTCACTGCTCTTTTTTAATAGCTCAAGAAATTATAATTTCAAAACAGCTACACCAACCCAAGAATGTTTGGAAAGGCACATGAACTCTTTCCTAGTACACTGAGTAGCCATGTTTATTCTAATGGTCATACATAACCCAGGCTTGAACTTTCAGGTTAAAATGTAGTTCTTGATCTTGGAAACCCAGATGGGCTTTTGAGTATCTCTTTTTCGTTATTATTCTTTTTAAAAAAGCTACCAAAGTGACGCAAGCCCACTGCTCCCCAGTCTTAACTGATTGGAGGCATTGAGGTGGATCCATCCTGGAGCAGGACAGAGAGAACCTAGGCACTGTCCCTTCTTGGCCTCCCCATTGGTCTGAATGCTTCTTCGTAGTACAGATGGGTCAGGAAAGGGAGGGGACAACTCTTTAACTCTGAGAGCAGGACTCTGAGCTCTGGATGCTTACCGATCAGATCCCATAGGACTGATTTTCTAAGAAGAAACTTAAAGAAATAGAAAAGTCCCCATATCTGAAGTGTCCCCATAGCAGTGTTTTTCAATCTGTGGGTCAGAACCCACTAATGGGTCACAAAATCAACTAGAAGGGCCTCTACCAGCATAATTTTATTAGTGAAATAGGAATGGAATGGAAATAGAAAATACCTGCATGGATCACATTTTACTTCAATGTGTGTTTTACTGGGTCATTATATAAATTGAGTTTCTTATGAAGGGGTCATGGTCAAACGATCTTGGAAGTCACTTTCCTATATAGCCCTTTGTCTGTGGCTGTGTGGTTGCTGAACCATTCAAGACACCTCACTTCTCATCGCCCTTTGAAGTCTGCAAACGTCTAGAAGAGGGACTAATGTCTAAATTATTTTTCCTTGGCCACAGTGACTTCCTTAATGCCGTGTACATGCTGGGTGCTTAGTAAACCTGTTTAAGATTTGCTTCTCACTTATTTTGCCTCCACATTCGACATTTATACTTTAAAACACTGTCAGGTGTAATTTGTGACTGTTGTGTGCCGCTTGTATGAATCTTATGCATAGGCTGGCATTCCCATAAGCATTGCCTTTAAACCATCTTTCCTTTATTTTTTGGAACTGTGGTCTGAACATAGGGGAAGTCACTAAAAACGGGCTTGGCTGAGGCTACTGGGCAGATGGGAATTTCTGTTTTTCAAAGAGCTCTCTCAGCTGCTGCTCCGTAGTAGCTTCTTTCTGCTGCATCAGCTCAGCTGTGCCTTTGGTCACTCCCCAGGCATCCGGCTTTGACATGGAAGGGTTGTATGGCCTGCCGGAGGCTATCCGAAGATTCTCCCAGTATTCCTTCCTGGCCCTAGGCGAACAAAACACACAGTGGTAGCCCTCTCCTGAGTTGTCACTCCCAGGGTCACTGGGCAAGAACACCTCCATAGAGCCATCTTTGGACTCTTGAGAGTGTCCGTTGAAACACATTTAGCTTTATCTTTTTTTTTCCCCCTCCGAATCATTAGGTCTGAAATTACTTTGCATTTCTTCTTTTCATATACACATAGATTCAAAAGGTAACAATTTAGAACGGGGACATTTTCTGTCCAAATGACCCTACGTCCCCACCCTCACTTTCTGACACTCTAGGTGCCAAGCCAGCTGAGACCACGTTTGCTGCCCTTCCCAGAGCCGATGCTGCTTCTAAGCTTCACCGCCTTCAGATCCTATCTCTGCCTCCTTTCCCTCTCTCTCTATTTTTTAATTTTTAATTTTTTGTCTTTTTAGGGCTGCACCTGCAGCATATGGAGGTTCTCAGGCTACCGGTCTAATCAGAGCTGCAGCCGCTGGCCTACGCCACAGCCACAGCAACGAGGGATCCGAGCCGTGTCTGCAACCTGCACCATAGCTCACAGCAACGCCAGATCCTTAACCCATTGAGCAAGGCCAGGGATCGAACACACAACCTCATGGTTCCTAGTCAGATATGCTAACCACTGAGCCACGACGGGAATTCCATCTCTACTTTTTTTTTTTTTTTTTTTTTTTGGCCATGCCTGTGACATGCAGAAGTTCCCCCGCCAGGGATCGAACCCATGCCACAGCAGTAACCTGAGCCGCTGCAGTGACTATGCCGGATCCTTAGCCTGCTGAGCCACCCGAGAGCTCCTCCACCTCCTTTCTCTTTCCATTGTCTCCTAGTTCAGGCCTCCTCACATCTGGCACCTTCCAGCAAACACTTCCTCACAGGTTCCTCCCTCTTGGGGCTACTAAAATTTGCACATTGAACTCTGTCTGGACCACATGAGGTCCTCCGGGGTCCTCACTGGCTTGGGATGAGGTCCTCCAGACCTCGTGCGCACGAACAGAGGCCGCCCCCTGTTCCCGATGTGTGTCTTCTACCACATTCTGAATCTCCTCCTTTCAACCTTCTCGTTTCTCAGCACCCTGTTCTCCTGCCACCTTGCGATGCTTCCCTCTAGGCTGTTCTCTAGTCTGACAGCGTAATTCACCCTTGACATTCAGCAGCTCGGGCATCAGCTCTATGAGACATTCGTCTCCAATCCTGCCTTTTGCCCCCTTGGGCCATCAGTTCGGACCCCACAGCACCCGTGCATTTTCACCCTTAACTTACTCTACCAGTTTGAACCTAGCTATGTGTCTCTCTGCCATCTCTAGACTGTTAGCTCCTGGGGGACAGGCCTGTGCCTTGTCCACCTTGCTCCCTCAGTGACCACAGCAGGTGTCTAATATAGCCGATGCTCAGTTAATGGCCTCTCCACCTGCTTCTTTCCCTCATGGAAACCTGCTCAGCTCTTTGAAATCCAGCCTCCCAAGTCCTTTATTCTAAAATATCTATGAGGGAGAAAGAGTTGTTTTCTTTATTGTTCACTTTTTATCCATACCTGTCCTCAAGCAGTTAGCTGCAGCACAATACACCTGCTTTTGGGAGTTCCCTTGTGACTCAGTGGGTTAGGGTTCCAGCGTTGTCACTGCATAGGCTCTGGTTACTGCAGTGGTGTGGGTTCCATGCCTGGCCCCCAATATTTGAATGGGCTGCATGTGTGGCCAAAACCCAAACCAGACAAAATAAATGCCAGCTTTCTTCTTTCTTTTCCCCAAGAGACTTTGGGATCCTCTAAGCCAGGAACCATAGCCTCTCATTTCTATATTCCTAGTGCCTGCATAGCTCCTGATGAGAAAATCTATTAGTTTATTGTCCCCCCCCCACCTTGGAATGTAAGCTCTGAAGATCTTTTTAATTTTATTCACCACTGTTTTCCAAGCTCCACAGATTGTGTTTGGCACAGAAGAGGCAATTAATATTTGTTATACTTAAATCTTTTTTTTTTTTTTTGGTCTTTTTTGCTTTTTAGAGCTGTACCTGCGGCATATGGAGGTTCCCAGGCTAGGGGTCTAATCGGAGCTGTAGCTGCTGGCCTGTGCCACGGCCAAAGCCATGCCAGATCTGAGCACCATCTGTAATCTACAGCACAATTCATGGCAACACCAGATCCTTAACCCACTGAGCAAGGCCAGGGATCGAACCCACAACCTCATGGTTCTTAGATTTATTTCCGCTGCGCCACGATGGGAACTCCAAGTTATACTTACATCTTAAATGGTTTACTGTTTGTGTCTGATGCTTTCCTAGATTGCGAAATCATATTTCATTGCAATTTACTTTTTTTTTTTTTTGCTTTTTAGGGCTGCACTTGTAGCATATGGGAGTTTCCAGGCTAGGGGTTGAATCAGAGCTATAGCTGCCAGCCTACACCATAGCTGGATCCCAGCTGCATCTGCAACCTATACCACAGCTCATGGCAACGCCAGATCCTTAACCCACTGAGCGAGGCCAGGGATTGAACCCACATCCTCATGGATGCTGGTCTGATTTGTAACCTGCTGGGCCACAACAGGACCTCCCCAATTTACAGTATTTATATTCTATATTCCTAAAGCCTTCTCCAGAAATCACTCCACAATGCTAAGTTAAAAACATCTCTGTGGGATAATTTAAAGAGGATAACTGAGTCTGTATCGCCAACAGCAAATTGACTGCACTCTTTGTAATAACCTCACTTGGATGTATTCATAACCAAAAAGCATTTGGTTTGGCAAATGTAGTATAAGGTCCTTACCTGGCTCTAACCCAGGGCTTGGTGTGCATGTCCAAAGCACTTCCCCAGCTGCCATGTTTCTCTGAAGCTGGAGGCAAAAATCCCCTTTCTGGGGCCAGCTCCTCTGCAATGGCCCTGATGTGGTAGGGCTCAAATCCACAGCACCCGCCTATGTACCTGACCCCCAGGTTGTAGGCCTCTCTGGCGTATTTTTGAATATCCCATCTGGTTGCAACTCTGGGCTCCAGTCCTGGAATGAATGACATTCTGCTTAAATCTTTAAAAAGCGATTCCAAAATAAATAGCTCTAACAAGTACATACTTTTCCACAAATGAATTAAATAAGGTGTCGTTATCCAGTTCTTAACGTTTCAAAACTCTTAGCTACCTTGACATACCCAGTCAGTTTGAAATGCTGTGATAGCTGGACTTGAAGACGGTTCCTGTTGATCTCTGTCCTCTGATGACCTCACCCTTGTGTAGACCCTCTGGTATTCTATCAGGCTGGTCTGTGAGACCAATAGAATACGGCAGAAGGGATGGTTTGTGACTTCTGAGGCTAAGACATAGGAGAAATGATGGTTTCTGCCTCATTCTCTCCTGGAACCCTCACTCCAGGAGAAACCAGCCACCATGTTGTAAGGATGCTCAAAGATCCCAATGGAAAGGCCCAGGAGCCAAGGAACAGACAGCAAAAAAATTGACCCTGACTCATAACAGCCCACTAAGAGAGCTTGAAAGCAGATCCCTCACTCCCTGCAGGCCTTCAGATGACTATGAGATTTAATAAATATTTGTGGGATTTAATAAATATTTGTGTTGTTTAAAGCCACTAGGTTGTGCAATCGTTTGTTCTACAGCCATAAATGCCACAGTGTCTTGCCATTCCTCTCCCATGGTTCTTCTAGACTGATGATTTAACCTTCTCTTCCTTCTCTCGGGGTCCCTTTAGTGGATGATATAAGGACCTCAGAATGAAACAGGAGTCCAGCCCTGCTCACCTCTGGCTTGACTGTCCAGGTGGACTCACCCCCACTTCCCACACATGCTTTATCCCTCTTCCCAGACTGAAGGTATCCCCTCACTTCATCTGCTTGGTCTCTCCATTCAAATCTGTTACATAGTAGCCCAATGAGCGCACCTTCCCATAGCCTCTCAAACTCAGATACTGCTAGACTATCTGAGCAACCCTCAGACTAGGAGCAAAGCATCTTGAAGCTAACTTGGTCTACCCGTCTTATTTTTCCAATGAGAAAATTAAGGTCTAGATGAACTAAAGAATTTTGCTAAGGTGATGCAACTTAGCAACAGAGCTGGAACCGGAAGCAAAGTCTTCAATGAGCCCACTCGGTGGGGCAGGGGGAGCATCCTTTTAACCAACCTACAAGTGTGACTCACTGGTTGTCTATCTCGGTATTGCCTCGCCTTTGATTTTACATTTAAGTTCAGGGTTTTTGTTTTTGTTTTTTACTTTTTACCTTTTATTATTATTTTTTTCTCCTGCACTGCATGGTGACCCAGTTACACATACATGTATACATTCTTCTTTCTCACATGATCCATCATAAGTGACTAAACAGAGTTCCCAGTGTTACAACAGCAGGATCTCATTGCTAATCCATCCCAAAGGCAACAGTCTGCATCTATTAACCCCAAGCTCCCAGTTCCTCCCCCTCCCCCTTGGCAGAGGTCTTTTTTGGTTGCTGGTCCTGCCTTTTCCTAGTGGCTCACTTAAAAGTTTTCTGGCTGCAGGGAGAGCAGCTAGGGGCAAGAGATGAGGAGGTGTGCAGCCACTCCTTTGCCATGATAAAGCTCTACAGCTGGAGATCTATTTGGCATTTGTCGAATATAAAGGCATTGAGATGACTTACGAGATGTCAGTCTTACCAAAGGGGAATTCTGGCAGGTCGATGAACCCCTGCTTGCCGCAGTCCGGAGTGTGGTAGGCCAAGGGCTGACTCATCAGGTGGGCTTTCAATCCAGCGGCCTGCAAGCCTTCTTTCATGAGCTTCACTGTTTGCAAACTAATTGTGGGGTCAAAATGGCAATTCACGCCAACAATGGATGCTCCTGCAAGTGGGAAGAACATCATAGCTTTAGGGATTGCCAGAGAGCAGTGAGCCCACCTCTTGTGTCATTCAGGGAGCTTTTATTTGGAGTGCTGCACTGGAAGTTCAGCATCTGGTCCCTGTAGACTTATCTCACCCTTGGGCAAGAGTGATTACTAACAGGCAGCGAGGGCTTTCTGTGAAAAGTGCTTTGAAGAGTCTGATGTGATTAAAGTGTCATTTATGCACACTTGGCTGTCCATCTTTTTTTGGAAAAAAAATTATTAGAGGTTTTCTCAACTTTAATTTTTAGTAGTCATTTTTTTCCCAAGCTTTGACATTACATTGCAAGGCACAGTCATTTTTCACTACTCCCGGCTGCTCCTTGCACCTGTGGTTACCGCACCACTCATCTGAGGAATCAATCAATGTTCCCTTTCATCAGGCCAATTTAATAACATCATTAAGTTTCTAGGGCATAACAGCAGAATGTAATTTAGGAAAAAGTTTTCCTGAAACTTCCGTATAAATAAGTGAAATCATACAATATGTGTCCTTTTGTGACTGGCTTATTTCACTTAGTATGTTTTCAAGGTTCATCCCTGTTGAAGCATGCATCAGAATTTCATTCTTTTTCATGGCAAAATAATATTCCATTGCATGTATAGACCACGTTTTATTTATCCATTCATTAGTGGGACACTTGGGTTGCTTCCACCTCTGAAAAGGACATTTTCTTTTTTGAGAAACTCATGGCCTAGGATTTTGTATCTTGGATATAGAGATTCCAAGAACAAGGAAAGGCTGCAATGAGAGTGATGCCACCATTCAAATTCCAGGAGCAGAAGAGCAGATGCTGATGCTCTAAGCCATGACATCCTGTGTTTGGCAGCAGGTGTCTCAGTGGTCCTCACAGGGCTGGGTCTGAGATTTGCTTTTCATTTGTGTTTCACTCGGGCCTCACTCTGAATCAGTTGTTGTTAAGGGCACTGATGCCCTCAATCTTGCCAAATCCAATAGTTGCTTCTCTATTCTCATCATGCTCAGTGTCTCAGTGGCATTCAACCTAGTGCCACTCTCTCTGTCATCAACTTCCCCCTTCTCTTGACTTCTGAAAACTTCTTCCACTCTCTGATTGTGGCTCCTAGCTCCTCAGCTTTTTTTTGAGTGTTGTATGCTGACCTCTCCACAAGGCTGAACCTCTCAATCCTGAAGTGTCCCAGGACCCACTGAGCCATCTTCTCTTCTTGCATCTGCAGCTCCTTTTCAGCCCCAGGCCCTCAGTACCATCAATATCCAGAACTCTCCCAAGCTTCTCTCTCTAACCCTGACCCTTCCATTGGGTTCCAGACTGGTATGTATTCAACAGCTTACTGAACACAGCCACCTGGATCTTGACTACATTTTTTTTTTTGGATGTTCCACAGCCAAAGTTTCTCTTTCCTTGCTTGACTTCATGACACAAATGAATTATTCATACATTGGCTATTTATTGGATGTCTACTACTTTATCTCTTTGTCTATTAGGTATAAAGGTCCTCGTAAGGGGTTATAGAGAAATATACATATAGGACACCAAGAATTTTATAATTGAGCACAGGGCTTCGCAAGGTGGGCTCTATGAAAAACAGGTTCTATGATCAATTAAGTTAGGCAGTAGCTATTTACTACAGCCCCTTCATGGAGACTGCCAACACACATGATCATGTCAAAGGCTCTGAGAAGTTCTGCAGTCAAGAGGCATCTTAGGAGTCCCCATTGTGGCCCAGCAGAAATGACTCCGACTAGGAACCCTGAGGTTGCAGGTTCAATCCCTGGCCTTGCTTAGTGGGTTAAAGATCCGGTGTTGCTGTGAACTGTGGTGTAGGTTGCAGATGTGGCTTGGATCCCATGTGGTTGTGGCTGTGGTGTAAGCTGGCAGCTGTAGCTCTGATTCGACCCGTAGCCTGTGAAGCTCTGCATGCCGTTAGTGCGACCCTAAAAAGCAAAAAAAGGGAGAGAGAGACAGCTTAACTTGGTTTAACACAGCATTTTCTCTGTGTATAACTGCAGAACTCTGTCGACAGTCTCACAGGCTAGAGAATGTCAGCCACGGATCCTCCAAATGTGTGGTATAAATAGAAGTGTTACAGCTGCTGAGAGGAGGAAGTGATCACGTGGGGCAGGGATGACTATTGAAGGATGACTCTGGAGGTGAAGCATTGGAAGATGGACTGGAGTTGTGAGATGGACATTGATCAAGGACCTAGTATGTGCTAGGTGCTGTGCCAGGCACAGGGTACCCAGTGCTCAGCCAAGCAGGCATAGTCTTTGCCTTCTGGGATCTTACAATCTAGTGATAGAGCCTGACATTTAAGACATCAACAGATGAGATAACTGGGAAGTTCTGTGAAGGTTAGAAACAGGGTTCAGTGATGTCAAGCACTGTGGCCACTTACTCCGAACAGACCATCGGGGGAAGGATTAGATGCAGGCCAAGAATCTCTGCTAATTAACAGCTGGATAAAGAGCTTCCCCTGATCTCCTTGAAACATTAATTTGGCTTCTCCCCCCATTTGTTATACTTACAGTAAAAAATTAGAATTCTACAGTGCCATTCCTGAAACTAAATAATTGTTATCATTAATGATGAGTATAAAGTGACTCATGAATGATCAGGAGTTGGATAAAGATGAGAAACTAAACAACTAGCCATTCAAAATCTTTCCATTCCTCAGACTGACATCCGACTCTTCTGTGGACACTGTGCTATTCCTCAGGTTGAAAACGAGGTGGCGTTGAAAATGATCTGTGGATTTTCCTTAATTGGAATGCAACCCAATATTAGGAATGCAAATTATATAAAAAGATAATTAGGTGGTCAGTATTTCCTATCAAAAGATTTTTTGATTTATTCAACCAATTATTAAAAGTCAAGCATACCAGTAATTTATGAGAATGGAAAAACTTCAGCAAAGAAGGCAACTGTCTTAAAAGTTCTTAATGTTTAAAGACCTCAACTTGAGATAAATTTAAAATGTAATTTTTCTTAATGCTCCTGTTGATTTACCAAAATGCTTCTTATTTCTAGGTGTTAAACCCTCAGTATAAGTCTAGTTGCCCCTTTCAAAAGGCTGATCTGTGTGCATGCATCTTTTTTTTTTTTACATTTTTCTCTTTGAGGCCTGATAATGATATTATCAATATGCCTAAGGAAGTAGATTAATGGTTTTCTTTTCTTTTTTGCTTTTTAGGGCCATACCCACAGCATATGGAGGTTCCCAGGCTAGGGGTCAAATCAGAGCTACAGCTGCCTGCCTATACCACAGCCATGGCAATGTAGGATCTGAGCCTAGTCTGTGACCTTCACCACAGCCACAGCCACACCAGATCCTAGCCATGTCTGCAACCTACATCACAGCTCATGGCAATGCCAGATTCTTAACCCACTGAGCGAAACCAGAGATCGAACTGGCCACCTCATGGTTCTTAGTCGGATTCATTTCTGCTGCTCCACGACGGGAACTCCTAATGGTTTTCTTATAACAAAGGTAGAATATATTGATTTTACAGATGGACCTGCATTTACATGTCATTTAAGACTTACTAATTGCAAACCCATCAAAATCCATCCTCACCTGCCTTTACCAGACGCACTGCACACTGGCCTGGGGTCACGCCGTGCAGGTCTCCCTCTGGGCCGATGCACATGGTCGCTGCCACAGGCTTCCCAGATGCTTTCAAGGCTTCAACTGCCCACACAGCCTCTTCAACATGTTCAAAATACTGAAATAAGTTAAAGTAAGGTTTGTTTATTGTCTTTTTAGGGCCACAGGTACGGTATATGGAGGTTCCCAGGCTAGGGGTCAAATCCGAGCTGCAGCCACTGGCCTATTCCACAGCCACAGCAAGGCCAGATCTGAGCAGTGTCTGCAACCTACACCACAGCTCATGGCAATGCTGCATCCTTAACACACTGAGGGAGGCCAGGGATCAAACCCGCGTCCTCATGGGTACTAGTTGGGTTCATTACTGCTGAGCCACTAAGGGAACTCCAAAGTAAGGTATTTTTAATCTTGCTTCTCCCCCAATAATTTGACAACTTATCCTATTTCATATTAATGTAATTATCCCTCAATGAGTGTTTTTCAAACTCTGAGTCTTAACCCATTAGCCTTTTTTAAACAGGATAGAATGGTGACTTCTTACTGTGAACTTCAAAGATTTAAAGAACACTCTATTAGATTAATGGGATCACATTTAGTAGAAGCCGCAAATTGGAGAAAGATTTCAAAAGCAAATATTACTACTATTAGGAGTTCCTGTCGTGACTCAGCGGAAACGAATCTGACTAGCATCCCTGAGGACATAGGTTCAATCCCCCGCCTTGCTCAGTGGGTTACAGATCCCACATTGGCATGAGCTGTGGTGTAGGTCACAGATGCAGCTTGGATTGGGCGTTGCTGTGGCTGTGGTGTAGGCTGGTAGCTGTAGCTCCGATTTGACCCCTAGCCACCTGCTGCAGGTGTGCTCCCCTCAAAAAAAATTACTACTACAAGTCATGACTGTCACGTCACGCCATGTGGTCCTCATGAGGGCAAAAGGCAGGGAAAATGTACCACGTGTACTCGTCTTATCTTTGATCGTGTCTGTTTACCTCTGCAATCAAGAAGTCAACGTTCTTCTTCATAAAGACCTCTAACTGCTGCCGAAACACTTTTTTGACTTCCGTTTCGCTCTTGCAGCTGAGGTACGAAGGTGTCTGGCTCACACCTCCTGCCACCAAAGCATCTCCCTCATCAGCCACTTGCCGGGCAATGTCACAAGCAGCTTCATTGACTTTCTGCCCCTAAAATGGGAGAATATACATGTTCAGGTGAGACTGAAGCAAACTTGTCATTCAAATGCCCACATCTTGGCTATATGTTCCAGTTAGTGATTTCACTCCAGAAAATGACAGTGATGGAATAGTGCTTTACCAAGTTGAGCAGTTTGCAATAACAAAGCAACTGATAACAGTGATGAAAAAAAAATAAGTCTAATGCTGGGATATCACATTACATCTAGGGTATTGCATTATACCAAAGATCTGAGAGAGGATCAAAGTCTTTACATAAAGGGCTCTGGGATCTTCCAGTGCCTAGACTGCAGTTAGAATACCTAGTAAATAGTGGTAAGATAAGGATGTTTTGCTTTTATGATTAATAAGAGTAAAATTCAGTTAAAACGGCCACACAATTTATGATTTTTGTCATCATATATTTTCTCAATAGATAATTGTATCACAAGCAAGATCTTATCTAATTACGTAGACATTGAAAATTGATGACGTCCTAAAAAACCCCAGTACCACAGATCACACAGGCTCATGGCATTTTAGAACTCCTTTTTCATTTTAGAAATGAAGACATTGCTGATTGGATGGGATAGGTAAATGGCTTGCCAGCTTCACACAGTTAATTGTAGCTGAGCCAGGAGGATTCTAGGTTCACTGACTCCTGGCTCATATGACCTTTCCCCTGTACCATGTCACATTAAAAAACTGTAAAGTGTAAGCCTTTGTAAGGATACCCACTCAGCAACTTCGTCAAGAGCCTGGGAGAATCATTAATAGTTAAATACCTCTTTGATCTGCTCATTAAATGCCTTTCTGTTAGTTTGGGGGACTCTAGCTGAAAGCTAAGAATATTATTCACACCCATCTCATTTCTGTGTTTATTTTTTACTTTTTTTTTTTTTTGCTTTTTAGAGCCACACTTATGCTATATGGAGGTTCCCAGGCTAGGGGTCGGTAGCTGTAGCCACCTGCCTCAGCCACAGCCACAGCCACGCAGGATCCAAGCCACGTCTGTGACATGCATCACAGCTCACAGCAACGCTGGATCCTTAACCCACTGAGCGAGGCCAGGGATCGAACCTACGTTCTCATGGATGCTAGTCAGATTTGTTAACCCTAAACCACGATGGGAGCTCCTTCTGTGTTGTTTAAAACAAAACAAAACTCCCAAGAGGCTCGACATTGTTCTGTGTGAGAGCTTTGGTGACAACATGCGCATCTACGTGTCCTTCCAAGAGTGCCACGTGTGGTGTTACTCACGGATATTTTCTCTGCAACGTAGTTTCCCCTGTTCTCCAGCTTGTCCTCACTGGCATAGAAGGTGAAGGTCTGCATGACATTCGATCCGGCTCTGAGGAACTCCCGATGAAGCTGGCGAACTGGGAGACGGAATGAGGAAAAGGTGTTCAGCAGTTTGTTAGCCCCAGATGTTTTCAGAAGGCAAAACAGATGAACAAGTGTCAAAATAGCTGCTTAAGTTCCTGGTTGCCGGGCACCTGTGCATCCTGAGGGCTACTGACAGGTGGCTCTGGAGTCTCCTGCTGGAAGAAGAGGTCACCTCTGCCATAAACATGGCGTGACGGGAAGAGGGAGGTCCTACAGCGAGGAATCATCTCGGTGGTTTTGCCAGGCAGAGGAGCTGGGGAAGGGCATTCCTTGTAGAGCCAAGAGCCTGAGCAAAGACAAGGAGGCAAGCACAGGCTTGGCCTCTGGGGGAAAGACAAGCAGTCTGAGTGGCAGGTTTGAGGATGTGCTGGAGAAGGGGCGGGAGATGGGCTTGCAGAGGTGGGCTGCCAGACAGAGTGCAACAGCCTAGCACATCATCCCAAGGAATCTGGGCTCCAGGCCACAGATACTGGGGAGCTTAAAAAGTTTTTAAGCAATTAATTCATGTGATGAGGTCGGTGCTTTGGAAAGACAATTCTGGTAGCAGAGTTGGGGCAGGGTTCCCAAGCTAGGTTCATTCATGAATACCACATGGCAAAGCTTCCACTGGCTGGAGGAAATGTGGTGGGAGATGTTTTTGCTCTTATTTTTTTCCCCATATAACCAAATGTATTCAATTCAAAACTACTCTTTGCTTTAATATAGAGGTCTTAAACACTGATTGCCCATGAAATATCCTGTAAGGTTTTTTTGTTTTTTTTTTGTTTGTTTGTTTGTTTTGTTTTTTTGCCTTTTAGGACTGCACCCATGACATATGGAAGTTCCCAGGCTAGGGGTGGAATTGGGGCTACAGCTGCTGGCCTATACCACAGCCACAGCAACTCAGGATCCCAGCTGCATCTGCAGCCTACACCACAGCTCGTGGCAATGCCAGATTCTTAACCCACTGAGTGAGGCCAGGGATTGAACCCGCATCCTCAGGGTTACTAGTTGGGTTTGTTACCACTGAGCCATGACAGGAACTCCCTGTAAGCTTTTTAAAAATTATGAATGCTAGGGTCAAATCCACACATACTCTAATTTAATTGGTTTAGGGTAGGTTATGGGCGTTTTTGTGGTTGTTTTTGGCTGTGGCCTGCAGTGGCTTGATGTGGGATCTCAGTTTCCAAGCCAGGAATTGAACCCCGGCCACAACGTGAAAGCACCAAGTCCTCACCTCTAGACCATCAGGGAACTCCCACAGGAAATTTTTTTGAAAGGTTTCACAACTGGTTTTTATTTTCAGTTGTGTTGGGAATCACTCTTCTAAGAGAGCAGGCGAATGTTCCTTTTATATAATGATCGTGAGACTTGGTGTTTTGTATTCATCAGGAGAAATGACTGAGCAACTTAGGAAATCAGAATTCATATATCACATCCTAAAATTTAGTTTGAAACTTCAGAGGCTTATAAAATCCACAGGTCTGAGAGCAGCTGCATTAGAGGCCAGGAAACTGTTAGGACATTGGTGTTCTTGGCCCTGCAGGGGCTGAGACTGTAGAGTAGTCTGGCAGCTTTGCCTCCCAGATGCCTATTGAGTGTCAAGAAGCACAGTTTTTGTTTACAAATGGACAAAAAGGTGAGGCCAAAAAGCCTTCTAATTTTCAGAAAATGGATTTCCAAGCTTGAAGCCAAATCTTTGCTTTTAAAATCATGGGAACTTTAGTTCCCGGTGGGAACTTAAAAGCATGCCTAAATTTGGGGGTTTTGGGAAGTTAATTAGCAACAGAATCAATTTTAAAAACCTCACATAGAGTCCCGGAGTATCAGTCAAATAAACACGGAGCTGCAGTGGATGGAGCAGGGGAGAAGGGACCATAGACTTGGTTCCTGTGCTCTGGGGCAGAATGGTTTATAAATAGGAGGCCCACCCAGGTGGTCCTTTGATGGATTTCCAAAGACCTTTTGTAAAGCAAACAAAGCACCCAACCCCGAAAGGTGTGCAAATTGTTTGCATGTACGTACCTGTTATAGTGCTCAGAGGGTCTCTAACCTTTTATCAGATTTTTCCCAAGGGCAGCGATTCAAAAAGGTGAAGACAACTTTCACTCTTAATTTGTTTATTCCATCACGCTTCTTAAAAATGCAGCACTTCTCAAAAGTGTGACCCAACTCCACTCACTGGGGGACAACTAATTCAGATTCCTCAAACCCCTCTAGACTCAGGGAAACGGAGCTCATGGCCAAATTCAATGCTGATTCCAGTGAGTGCCGGAACCACAACTCTAGGCATAAACTTTAGTAGAATTAGTCTGGTAATTTCTGGATATCCTTTCAACTTCTATTTTATGTTTTCCTTTATCCTAAAACTATGTCTTCATTCTCTAACCAGTAATAGGGTATGACTGCTTTTTATGACAATGATACAACCGATACTAATTAATTGTATTCATTTTATGGCTCATTTAAAACTCTTCATTCATTTAAAATTCTTCATTATACTAGTTTTATTTTATCATTCATAGAAGCTAAATATTACCATGACACAGAGATATATAAGTGTGTGTGTGTGTATATATATATATATATATATATATATATCCCAGATATATATGTACAGAGCATAGATATTACCTTCTAAATTTATCTAAGAAATGTAACTCTTTGGAATTTCATAGAAAACCCTAAAAGGTCAAATAAAATTTTGCAGCATCTCTTCAGTGTGATAATAAATTTGCAGCAAAATCATTTGGGGGCAAAATGTGACCTGAATTAATATAAGGATATTTATAATTATGTCCCATTTAGAATGAACAGTCATATATATTGATGCAAAAAGAGTGTTACTATATATGATGGGGTGGGGGAAGCCCTGCCAGAGTGCTTCAGACACTAGGCAGAATGTTACATAATGTATGACATATGTAAGGTATTAACTTTCTAAAGTTCCCCCAAATTCTGGACTCCAAGACACATTTGCAGACTGTAGCATAAAATTCCTCTCCCCACTGCTTCCAGCACTGAGAAGCCAAGCCCAGACACCAGTCCTACAAAAATGTTTCAGGTGTCATCTAGCTTGCAGAGAAACCCCTTTTGGGGTCTATATCAATTCTAGCTATCCCTCAGTCAAAATTAGAAAAGCACCTGCAGAAACAAATTCATTTGTATAAAATAGCATTAACACTGACCACTGCTCCCATTCAGAGTGTGGATGTTTTAAACACCTTTCACCTCCCCCACCTTCATTCTAAAAAGGTTAAATATATTGTGGTCCCATGAGATGTTTCTATGAAGATGCATTACAGGCAGGAGATTTGTCTTTTCTGGTGCATCCTGTAGTCCTCTGTGGTTGAGAGAGTTTGAACTAGGCACTGGCAGAGCTGCATAGCTGGGATTTCGGTCTATAGCAGAAAGGATTAAATCTAAGGACTCAGTATCATGGAGTTTTCATTAAGTCTTAAAAAGCATGAGAACTCAAACGAAATATTTTAAAGTTTGTTTGGAAGCACAAAAGACCCAGAAAAGCCAAATACATCCTGAAAAAGAAAAATGGAGCTGGAGGAATCAGGTTCCTGGACTTCAGACTATACTACAAAGCAATAATCATCAAAACTGTATGGTACTGGCACAAAGACAGAAATATAGACCAGTGGAATAGGATAGAAAGCCCAGAATTAAACTCACGCACCTATAGCCAACTCATCTATGACAAAGAAGGCAAGAATATACAATGGAGAAAGGACAGCTTGTTCAGTAAGTGGTGCTGGGAAAACTGGACAGCCACATGGAAAAGAATGAAATTAGAACACTCTCTAACACCATAGACAAAAACAAACTCAAAATGGATTAAAGATCTAGATATAAGACCAGACACTATAAAACTCTCAGAGGAAAACATAGGCCAAACACTCTCTGCCATAAATGACACCAACATCTTCTCAGATCCACCTCTTAGAGTAATGACAGTAAAAACAAAAATAAACAAGTGGGATCTAATAAAACTTAAAAGTTTCTGCACAGCAAAGGAAACCTTACACACAATGAAAAGACAACCCACAGAATGGGAGAAAATCTTTGCTAATGAATCAACTGACAAGGAATTAATCTCCAAAATTTATAAACACCTCCTGCAGCTCCATACCAAAAAAACAAACAACCCCATCAAAAAATGGGCAGAAGATCTAAACAGACAATTCTCCAAAGAAGACATATGGATGGCCAAAAAAACACATGAAAAGATGTTCAACATCCCTCATTATTAGAGAAATGAAAATCAAAACCATTATGAGGTACCACCTTACACCAGCCAGAATGGCCATCATCAAAAAGTCTAAAAACAGTAAGTGCTGGAGAGGGTGTGGAGAAAAAGGAACACTATTACACTGTCGGTGGGATTGTAAATTGGTGCAACCACTGTGGAAAACAGTATGGAGATTCCTCAGAAAACTAAAAATAGAACTCCCATTTGATCCATCAATCCCACTCCTGGGCATCTATCCAGAGAAAACCATGACTCGCAAAGACACATGTACTCCATTGTTCATTGCAGCACTATTTTCAATAGCCAAGACCTGGAAACAACCTAAATATCCATCGACAGAGGAGTGGCTAAAGAAGATGTGGTACATATACACAATGGAATATTACTCAGCCATTAAAGGGAATGAAATACCAGCATTTTTAGCAACATGGATGGACCTAGAAATTATCATGCTAAGTGAAGTCAGCCATACCATGAGACTAGCATCCATGGGTTCTATCTCTGGCCTTGCTCAGTGGGTTAAGGATCCGGTGTTGCTGTGAGCTGTGGTGTAGGTCACAGATGTGGCTGGGATCCCTCACTGCTGTGGCTGTGGTGTAGGCTGGCAGCTACAGCTCTGATTCGACCCCTAGCCTGGGAACCTCCATATGCTGTGGGTGTGGCCCTAAAAAGAAAAAAAAAAGGATATAAATTTGTCTTTTTAGGGCTGCATCTGTGGCATATGGAAGTTCCCAGGCTAGGGTTTGAATTGGAGGTGCAGCTGCCAGCCTACACCATAGCAACAGCAATACCAGATCTGAGCTATGTCTGTCACCTATACCACAGCTCACGGAAACGCCAGATCCTTAACCCACTGAACAGGGTCAGGGATTGAACCTGCATTCTCATGGGTGCTACTCGGGTTTGTTACTGCTGAGCCACAGCGGGAACTCCCCATAGATATCTTTGAAATTTTCACTCTGAAGTTTTAATTATTGTGTTTCTTACATCCCTTCAATGCTCTTCAAAGTGGGGCTCACCTTGCCATCATTTGGGGATAAGTATTGTAGATATGCAGGACAAACCTAATGAAATAAAATCGCTATACATGGGGGCTGGGAATCTATAATTTTTAACAAATTCCACTGACAAAAGTACAATTTGAGAACTTCTACAGGTTTAGCTTCCCAAGTCTACTGATTTCATTTTTTTACGGTAGAACACAATATTATCTCCCTTTGTTTGGAAAGATAAAAATTGGGGGTACATATGCTGAGCCTCACGGTGTGACCGTAGCTCTTTTAGTTTGAATACATTTTAGGGACAGCGTGATTTGAACACATGTCTGTACTCTCTAACAGAAATTAAAGAACACAACCAAAAATACTGTCAAGAGAAGAAACTCCTCAGCCTAATAACCACCGTTAATACCTGCAGTGTTTACAATGTGCGAGGGACTGTTTTAAACACTTGGCATGTGATTTATTTAATCCTCATAACAACTTTACGAGGTGGATGTCAGCATTGCTTGTTACAGACAAGTCTTGGGGAAGCGAAGTAATTTCCCCAAGGCCATCAGCATCTGATCTAGTTAGTCTGGATCCAGAGTCTGTGTGCTTAATCTCAAAGCTGGACTGTCTCCACTGTCTCGGCTTTGTTAGTTTCCATCCTTTGTGCATTGAAACATGCTCTCCTTTAATATAAAAAACAACTGTTTATTTTCTTGTATAAAATTCACGAGAACTTCTCTGGTCTCTGAAAGATTCAACTTCTTTTCAAGTGTTGGCTACTGAGTGGGAAGGGAGGGGGGAGGGGAGGGGAGGAGAGAAGGCAGGAGCCAGGTTCTGGACTCACCTAGAGTGCAGGGCAGGGAACAGGAGGTAGAGACAGTGACTCCACAAGGAGGGCCATGGTACTTACCCAACACGTGAATGTGTACTGATAGATGTGGCACAGTGGCCAGCAGGCAATAGTAAATATTTGGAAATTGTGGCATGATTGGATCTGCTGGATGGCATGTTCCTAGACTGGACTCAACACAGTGCTCTTTCTTTATTTTTATTTTTTATCTTTTTCTTTTTCTTGTCTTTTTTTTCCTTTTCTAGGGCCGCTCCCACGGCATATGGAGGTTCCCAGGCTAGGGGTCGAATTGGAGCTGCAGCCACCAGTCTATGCCACAGCCACAGCAACTCGGGATCTGAGCCGCATCTGCCACGTGCACCACAGCTCATGGCAACACCGGATCCTTAACCCACTGAGCAAGGCCAGGGATCAAACCTGCAACCTCATGGTTCCTAGTCGGATTCGTTAACCACTGAGCCACCACGGGAACTCCAATTTTTTATCTTTTTAAATGATTTTTATTTTTTTCCATCACAGCTCATATCCAGGGTTCTGTCAATTTTCTGCTGTACAGTGCTCTTTAAAATTTTTTAATTTTTAATTCTGGGATTATGCGTTGTTTAGTATTAGACACACCATGCCTCCATTAGCAAAGGTAATTGAAATAGAATCAATTCTCCATTGAGCTATCAGCAAGGTTCATATCTGACATCATAACACCGTGCTCTTTGATGAGAGCTTAGGACAGAGCTAGGCACCAACCTGCTTCTGGGTGTTCCACGGCAGCTTCTGGGGTCCAGGGCCCGGCTTTCACATAGCCCCTCTTCTCCAGAGCAAAGACAAACCCTCCGTCTCCAATCACAACCTCTCCAGAGTTTAACCGTTCCAGGATGCCCTAAAATTACATGAAGGGGAAGCAAAAAGTTACTTGAGTTTTCTTTCTTCTTTTTTTGTCTTTTTTCAGCCACACCTGCAGCATATAGAAGTTAGCAGGCTACACCACAGCTTGCAGCAACGTGGGATGCTTAACCCACTGAACGGGGCCAGGGATCGAACCTGCACGGTCACGGAGAAAGTTGGGCTCTTCACCCACGGAGCCACACTGGGAACTCCGTTACTTGACTTTTTAAGACAATTTTCTACCTTTAGTACTTTTGCTATCATATTCTTGAGAAATAGAATTTCTTCAGAATTCTCAGAAAATACATGTATATTTTATACAGCAATTTGTGACTAACTATAAGGCAACTCACCAGAATGCTCAGATAATTAAAATGTGTGTATCGCCTGTGCCAGGGTGAACACATTCAAGAGTATTTGAAGAATATTTGGGGAGGATGTTATGTTTGAAGAAATATCCTCAGAGGGACTATATGAAAAGGTTTTGTTGTAAAGCCTCAAATGAATACTTAAGCACACATTCTTAAAATGGTGAATGTTCGTCTTTCTTCTTCTTCTGTCAACACACTAAAGAGAGGATTACATTTTATAAAGAAGTTGAAATAGCATATATTGCTATCAACGCATTTGGAGGCCCGAAACACACGAGATACTTGGTAAAGACAGAAGGGAGAAGATACTGTTATAACGAGGGTCAAATCACTTAAAGACTTCTACCTTTGGGGCGTTACTGTTGTGGCGCAGCAGAAACGAATCCGACTAGTATCCATGAGGATATGGGTTTTGGATCCTTGGCTTCGCTCACTGGGGTCAAGGATCCTGCGTTGCTGTGGCTGTGGCGGAGGCTGGTGGCTACAGCTCCAATTCGACCCCTAACCTGGGAACTTCCCTATGCCATAGGTGTGGCTCTTAAAACAACAACAACAAAAACCCCTTCTGTCTTTGGTGTTAAAATTCAGTTTCCATAACAGCAGCTGCATTATGCTGCCAAGGAAGTTAGGAAGAACCTATTCTCTGCAAGTGAAAGAACAGGGAAGAGACAGGTAAATAAAGTATTTTGTAAACTAATTTTCAGCCCAGTCTCCATGCCTAGTGCATTTGCAGTACTGTGCATGAACTACCCTGGTGATAATAGACACATTTCAAACATTATTTTTAAAAGGGCTTTGTGCATTAGAAAGTAATTTTCTAGTGTAACCATTTTTTTTTTTAATGTCAAAAGAATTATAGAATTTAAACCTAAAAGGTACCCTACTTTCAATTTAGGTCACTCTCTCTGATATTACAAATGAGGAATGAAGGCCCAGAGTCTCTGAGTAATTTACACATGGTCTCCTGGTACAGCGTATAGGGCCTCTTGATTCTTCTACCCTTTAAGTGGGATCTAGATTTGATTAAAATGGGGGTGGGCAGGGTGGGAGAGCCCAGAAAAGACCATGTAAAGCAGCAACTTGGAATGTACTGACCTACAGTGTTCCATTTATTACCAGTAACGGTTGATAAAACAAATGCTGTTATAACAAGGGTTACAAAATCTGTGAGAGGCATTCAGAGGCTTTTGCATCTTAGGTCCGTACCACCTTTGGTCCCTCCCACACTCTTTTGACAGCTGGTGCTTAGAGAAAAGAAACATCTGCCATTTTTACTTAGAGCAGTAAAATAAGAGGATTGTGCTTTATATTCTTGAATAGCCCTTCCAGAGGGAAAACATTTCAAGTGTAGAAATCCATGAGACAACAACTAGGAAAACATAGACTCGATCACATGTAATTTTGAAATCCAAATAGCCATCATGATCGCAGTGTGTCTAAAATGCCACATCTTTAATACATATTTAAAAAAATACTTTACTGAGGTTTTATTGACATGTAAAACGCTGCACCCAAGAAACCATCACCACCATCAAGCCCATGAATCTATCCATCCCCTCCCAAACTTTTCTTCCTCTCCAATATTTATTATTATTATATTTTGTGGTAAGAACACTTAGTGTAAGATCGATCCCTTTAGCAAATCCGAAGTATACAATAGAGTCTGGTTAACTACGTTTCTATGCTGTATGGTAAATCTCCAGAAATTATAGATGGTGCAAAATTGAAACTTCGCACATCCAAGTTCTTCCTCTCCCCTGCCCTGGGCAATCACTATTCTACTCTGCCTCTATGACGGCCTAGAATGCCACATCTTAAAACTACAACTTTGATCCCTACAACCCAATTAACAAGAAAAATAGATATATTGCTAGTCAGTGCAATTGTATAAAAACATGAACAACCGTCAAATACATGAGCTATGATCTGCTACTAATTTTCATTTGGGCGAAATCATTTATGACATTTTGTTCAGTCACCTACTAACTCTCATTGGAATTTTGTGTTTTCAGATTTTTGTACCACAAGATTTTAAGGCACAGCACAGCTAAGAATCTACATTGATGGCAGAGTGGCTAGTGGTGATTCAGTTACCATGCTGTACATTAATTTAATGAACAAATAAATCTGGAAGAATACATTCTTAGATGCTATTGCATTTTTATATTACCTGACCTTCAGACTTTTCTGTTCCTAAAGCTAAGTGGCTTAAAAAAAAAAAAAAAAGTGGGAGTGCCCGTCGTGGCGCAGTGGTTAACGAATCCGACTAGGACCCATGAGGTTGCAGGTTTGATCCCTGCCCTTGCTCAGTGGGTTAAGGATCTGGCGTTGCCATGAGCTGTGGTGTAGGTCGCAGACGAGGCTCGGATCCTGAGTTGCTGTGGCTCTGGTGTAGGCTGGTGGCTACAGCTCCGATTAGACCCCTAGCCTGGGAGCTATATGCCGAGGGAGCGGCCCAAGAAATGGCAAAAAGACAAAAAAAAAAAAAAGTGGAATGTGCTATGAGAAAATGCTCAAGGTACTGTTTGTGAAAAAGTATTGCAAAACAATATGTGTAATATCAAACCATTTCTGTTTAAAAAGTACATATTTGCCTAGTCAGTAAATGAGCATGATATACAACCACATGTAGCAGACATTGTTCTTAGTATTTTTTCTAATTGTTTACAATAAACCTATGTTAGTTTTGTAACATGTATTTTAATTTTAATTGAAGTATAGACGTATTGGAGTTCCCGTTGTGGCTCAGTGGAAACGAATCTGACTAGCATCCATGAGGATGCAGGTTGGATCCCTGGCCTCGCTCAGTGAGTTAAGGATCGGTGGTTGTGGTGAGCTGTAGTGTAGGTCGCAGATGCAGCTTGGATCCTGCATTGCTGTGGGTGTGGTATAGGCTGGCAGCTACAGCTCCGATCTGACCCCTAACCTGGGAACCTCCATATGCTGGAGGTGCGGCCCTAAAAAGACACACACACACACACACAAAGTATAGACATGTTATTATCCATGTTTTAACAGTGACAAAGCATGCAAATAAGGTTACCAAAGAAACTTTTTTTCCTTCCCATCTTATGTCCATCTGTTGTTAAAATAATCTTTTTAAATGTTTGATTTTCTAAGTTTGAGTTTGGGGAGTGGGTTAGAATCTATGGCTATGAAAATGTGGCCAAACCAAAAAAAAAAACTTTTTTAAAACTCTATGGGAATCATCCTTTCCAATCTACATCAAGTGTTCTTTTAGTAGATGTATGTCATTGGATCCACCTAATCAATTGTTTTTCCTTGTGTGGAGATCTCTTTAATTTGAGGCATGGTCATTCCTTTAGAAACTAGGTACAGTCCGTTTCTAAAGGGATGGTTGGTAATGAATTTCAGAGCCGGGTCTGCCTGCACTGTCCTTACAGCTGAAGGGGAACAGGTGGCCTGGCCCGGTCTTCTTCCCTGCCATTTCCTGGGCCTCGGTCCGCCAGGGTTGGGGCTGGGTGCTTTGACACTCAAGGGCCAAGCAGACTCCCTCCTTCCTCCGTTGTCCTTCTCCTCTCCTCCCAACCATTGTCCTATTATCAGTGCGTCTATCCATCCATCGCCACCCTCCCACCCCCACCCGTCCCGCCTCCTACATCCCTACAACCAGAGGAAGGCCCAGAGTCTGGACTTAAAACATTCGTCCCAAGAGTAGGGTGGGCTTGCTACTGGGCTTTTGTTTTTAAAACTTAACAGCCCTACCTCAATATTTTACGGCCACGATGCTCATTTTTTTCTAGAACTATCTTTTCGAGGCCCACACGGTGCATTTTTCTGTTATCGCTGAAACCCAGCTGCAGATGAAAACTTACCATCGCCCGACCAATGCCAGAGCCTTAGCGCTGCAGCGGGGCGGGCTGGTGGGCGCATCGAGGACCCTGCAGGTAGGGAGCCCGGAGACCGGCGGTGCCCGCCAGAAACCGTCGGAGCGGAGCCGGGGCGCGAGCTTCCCTGCCTGGCACACGCAGGGCACTGAGGGGCGCGCGTGCAGCGGCACGGGCACAGACCCGGAGAGGTCCTGGCGCGCAGCAGGGCGACCCCGGGTCCCACTGCCATGGGGGAGGGAAGTCGTCCCTGTGGGTCTAGGAGCTGCATCTTGCAGGCGTGCTCTGGTCTTGGCGTATGGGTCTCAAGACGTTGGGAGAATCGGAGATTTGGTGGCGGGCGCCTGGGGTTCGGGGTCACATAGCTCTAGGGGGCGCTCTGGACGTGGAACGGGAGTAGGGGCTCAGAGGCGCCGTGGGGTCCCGCAGCCGAAGTTGCAGGGCTCCCACTGGGCTTGCCGAGGCTGGGATGCCCGCTGGTGGGTCAAAACCCAGAGCCTCGGCCGGCCAGGACCGAGGACACCCTCGGGTCCCTGCAGACTCACCTTCTTGGCCTTTTTGTCCCCAACCGGAGCCATATTCGAGGTGTCCGGATGGTACTCGAAAACGGATTTGGATTGGAACCGACGAGGTTTCCCTTTCGAAGCCTGCAGCTGCCCAGCGGCGGCAGCGGAGCTCTTTATACCTGCAGCTCTCACGCGGTAGGTTTCCCCAGCCTCCCCGCGGTCCAACGCGGGCCTCCGGCAGGGAACACGCCCCCCAGCCTTTTATCCTGGCTCCTCTGGAATCGGCCTCCTGAGGGAGTGATCGAGATTATTCTTGCAAATAGGTGAACTCGTCCAGAAGTAAGTTAAGAAGAAAAAAACAAGTAGGTTGCCATCTGCTCGGGTTTCAGCTCTACCTGTGCCCACCTCCTCTTTTCTTCTCGAGGAGAAATCCTGATGTACTCCTCCTTGCCTGGGATCCTGTTACCATTACTTAGGTTGCCAGACCAGGCCCCTAAAAACGCCATCCAATGCCCAAATATTTGTCAAAGGCCGAGGATACAAGATTCTTGAACGAGGAGGCCATGCCCTGGAAGAACTTCAGCCTAAAGTGTGACCTCTGTGATTATACGTCCAGTGGTTATGGATTCGAACAAAATATGGCCTTTACAGAAAAGTCTGATACTGACCCTGCATTAGTGCATGTGTTCAAAATGACCTTCTCCCCTTAAGTCCAAACATGCCTTGTACTTTCTATCAATATCTTTGCAACATTTAACAAAGACAAACACTTCACCTTTGTATATGACAGTGGAAATGTACTTTAGCGATGTCAAACATTCAGTGTGAAACTGTCTAAAAATGTACAGGCATTTGAGAAACTGGAAGGAAATAGAAATGTTAACAGCAGTTATCTGTTGATGGTAGAGTTAGGTCTTTTATTTTCTTCATTGTGTTTTACTGTATTTTCCTGAAATCTCTTTACAGTGAAAATACATTGACTTTAAAATAATGAAAATATTGCTTTTAAAATGTACAACATAATAGAAAGTACCCTAGAGAACAATTTAAAAATATGAAATAGAGTTCAGAAACTGTTGTCCAAATACACAAAAGCACATAAGGAAGTTTTTGTATGTGGAACAATAGCCTCTATTTTAACAAATGCAAGGAAAGAAATTACTGTAGCAAACGATGAATTAATACAAACTTTGTTGCTAAAATTATGTGCAGTTGAAACTGAGAAGTAGAAAAGTCCTTTTGCTTCAGGTAATTGTCAGGTTTGAAGTAGGAAAAAAAATAGGAAGGTTGATGGATGCATATATTATAATTCAAATGATCTATTATTTCACTTGTCCACCAAGACTGAGGCATGAGGTAATGTAGGCATCCTTCACAGTGCCTAGACTTTATACCATGAAAGCTTTGGAGTATCTGAGTAGGTAACAGCTAAGTTACTTAACGCGTTAACTGCTTATACTATTAACCTGGTGAACACTGGTGAGACAAAGAGGTTCAGAGTGAGCCCAGGTATAGCTGCATAGAACAGTTGCAGTGGTGGATACCAGGCGCTAGGGGGCGGTATCAGGGCTCCCATAGTCAAAAACTGAAAGCCGACACTGTCATTTTCATAGTTCATCCAAATTTAGTAAAACTTAGGAGCGATTTTAAACTAGCAGCACTTAAAAAAATGAATTGAAAATTTTTAGTACGTTAATATAGACACATGGCAAAAATATGAAAAATCTTTCTCTGGCTGCTGTTCCCAGGTCAAGTCCTGCCTGGAGGTAACCACTATTTCCTGTTCTGTTCTCCTAGACTAGGCATGTCTAAATGTATACATGTATAGATAAGGATTTGTATTTAAATGTAGAAAATTTAGTTTATTTAGTTACTTTTCCACCTTCACTTTTTTTTTTTTTTTTCCTTTTAGGGCCATACCGAAGGTCCCAGGCTAGGGGTCCAATCCAAGCTGCGCCCGCCCGCCTGTGCCTGTGCCACAGCAATGCCAAGATCTGAACCCTGACTGTGACCTACACCACAGCTCAGGGCAACTACCAGATCCTTAACCCACTGAGCAGGGCCAGGGATTGAACCCTCCTGGGTACTTAGTCGGGTTGGTTACTGGCTGAGCCACTACGGGAACTCCCCATGTCCACCTTTTCCAAAACAATTAATAGGCAGCTATTGAAATCATTTTGTTTTTCTTCAGCTTCTTGATTTGTTCTACCTCATCCCCTGCCCCAATGAGGTCCATTAAAAAAATTTATGCACCACTATTCCTTTAATTGCTAATGACATGCCCAGCTTACGGAGTACTTCCTATGAGCCAAGCATTACTGTAAGCCTTTCACATGTAGGTATTACTTCCTCCTCACGATTCTGTGGGACAGACACTTCCACTTTGTCCTCAAGAGCTGGGAAGTCAGGGAGATAGAAGAGTTTTCAGCATGATCTCTGAAACTCCTGTGCCGCATTCCCAAAAGTGCAAAGTACTCAGGTGGCTTCAAGGCCACCTGGGCAGTGAGATCTGTAGTAACGGTTCCTGGGAGGCTGTCAGTGTTCTCCGTTCCCTGCAGGAGAAATAAGATGAGGAAGGTCTGACTGCTGAGGGCTTTGGCCTCCTACAAAGACATTTGATGTTAAAAATAAATCCTGAAGGGAGAGAGGAGGCTTAGAGATGGAGGTCCACTCCCTCAGTTTTATAACCTCAAAAAGAGAGGCTAGTGCTTTGCTCTTCTTCTAACCCCATTTACTCATTCAACAAACATTTAAGGCCCGTTTGTACCATGTTTCAAACACCACACTTATTACTAGAGATAAAGGATATTTCTCTTTATCCAGAGACAAAGAATATTTCTTCCTTTCCCCCAAGGGGGAAAAGATACCATCTCATGTAAAAGTTAAAATGTCACCTTTATCAATATGTGGAGGAAAAAAACATCAGGACTGTTCATTTTCTCTTCCATTGGGGTCATCTTTAAAAATGAAAGTGACTTTTCATATAAACTTTTTAAACTCAAAATGTTTCACTTAGCCTTCAAGCCAGTGAACATGTTTTATGTTTTAACATCATGTAGAACAGTGTTTGCAAACTGGTGACATGGAAATGGGGCCAACTTCTGTGTTTCCTTTGGCAAGGGCAGTGTTTTTAAAAAATCGAATGCGAATTCCCTTCTGTGGCGCCTTCCCGTTGGCCAGCATGCCCCACACCCAGTTGTTCTACCCTCAGTGGGTTCCATACTTACCTTACCTGGAAGGCTTGTGACTTTTCAACCTCCACCGAAACCGAAGGTATATTTGGGGTGATCAAATCTACGTGAGATGTCCTTTGGTCTGAGTTCTCCCAAAGAGCCCCCACACTGAAGGTTTCATTTTCTATAGCCACTCATCTCAGTTATTATTATTATTATTATTATTATTGTTATTAGTTGTTGTTGTTGTTGCCACTGCCCAGAATCATCAAAAAGGGATGGGGGGTGGGCTTTTCATCTCAAACCCTCTTCCCTGGGTGCACAGGTTTTCCTCACTTTCTCTCTTCTGGTAGTGAGTACACTGACCCTAGAACAACCCAGAGGCTCAGGGGGAGCCAACGCTTTGCACAGTTGAAAATCCGCCTGTAATTTATAGCCAGCCCTCCTTATCGCGTGGTTCCTGCATATCCACGGTACAGCATCCTCCAATTCAACCATCTGCGAATCACATATTGCTACGTAGTATTTACTACTGGAAAAAATCTACCTGTAAATGGACCCGAGCATTTTAAACCCCTGTTGTTTCAAGGGCCAGCTATACTTCGTTCCCTCTGTTGACTGCACTCAGCATGATCCCAACACAGCAGGCACTTTCTGAAACCACAACACGCAGTTACTCCCCTCAAAGGGCCTTAGTTACTTTTGTAAATTCAAGCTGAAGCTAGGTGGCTTCAGATGTTTTTTCTTTTTTTCAAAAATGATTTTTATTTTTTCCAAATAGCTGGTTTACCGTGCTCTGTCAATTTTCTACTACACAGCAAAGTGACCTAGTCCCATATACATATATACATTGTTTTTCTCACATTATCCTCCATCAAGCTCCATCATAAGTGACTAGATACAGTTCCCAGTGCTATGTAGCAGGATCTTATTGCTTATCCATTCCAAGAGTTTGCCTGTAGTAACCCCGGATTCCCAGTCCATCCCACTCCCTCCCACCTCCGGCAAGCACAAGTCTGTTCAGTTGGCTTAGCATGCACTTAGAGCATAAAATAGCCTTTCCCCATGTTCTTTCTTTGCCTTCCCCTTGTGGTCAGCAAGCACTTCCTTAGGCTGGCTGGGAGGGTGCCTCTGGCTCCTGTTGCTGCCTTCAACTTCTGCCCATTCCTAGTTCCTGGAGAAACAGTGGGTTTTAACTTTTGCCAGACTGTTCAGGGCTTCTTTCTATCTCTGGTAAAAATGCTTCTCTCAGAGCTCACAGTTCGGCCAGCCCATTGTCTCCTGGATTCCACGGAAGAGTCCTCTAGCCAATGTTCCTGTGAATTTTGGACACCCCCAGGTTCCCAAACTATCTTCCCAGCATGGTAATTGCTTCCGCTGTTCTTTCCAGCTCTGAAACATTCTCTCCTCTCCTGCCTTGCCTTTAATGCTTTCTCACAGGATCAGTAGCCTGTCTTCTTTGGACACACGCCCTTTGGCTTCTTTCTTTACAAAAAATAAACCCAGAAACTATAACTTGATGAGCAGTTGCTACATGGAGTTAGCTCTGCTAAGTGCCTCAGAGGCATTACGTAATCTTCGCAGTAACCCTAGGCGGTAGGTCCTCTGCCATCCCCATTCCACTGATGACAACACTGAGGAGCACAGATAAAGTGGGCACCTTCCCAAGAATATGTCAGGAGCAAGCATAGAGCTGAGAGGACTTCAGCCCAGGCTGAAGACATCAGGGATCCCACTCTTTAGAGCTACTCTCTTCTTCCTTTTCACAAAATACTTTTTCTTTAAAAACAAAACAAACCCAACTTCCCTTACTCTTTATAACCTCATCCAACTCATGGCCCCCTCCCATTCTCCAGGTCAGGAGAAGTCCAGATTCACTGACCATGCAATTAATCACTGATAGAAAACAGTCAGCCCAGCCCAGGTCATTATCCATATGATGACTCTTGGACTGTGTGTGACCCCTGGGTTGTCCAGTCACACTGGATCTTTGTGGCTTTAAATGGGTACTGGAAAAGAAAAGCCATAATGTCCTGGGATATCCAATCAAACCTTGGTTTTCTTCATCTTTGTGAGCTGCTAAAGATGAGTTAAGACATCTCTTGCCTCTTTGGGAGAAGATGGAGCAGAGGCTAAAGATCCCCTTTTCCCATGGGGCTGGCCAACGATGTCTACGTGGGCCATCCGCGCCTACACGCAGCTCCTGATTTGGGGAGTTTGCTCTCCAGGGACAACCCCATGTCCTGGTCCAGAGCCTGCAGGGGAAATACACACCATGTTGGTGGGTGTGTGGTGTGATGAGTGAGAGATGAAGATGTAAAGAAAATATCACTGGCAGCTCAGAAAAAAAATCTGGTCCTGTGGGGTGAGATGTGGTGTCAGCCCAGGAAGTGTTAGACCCAAGGGCTCCACTGAGGGCCTTCCATTTGATGGGAAACACGTTCCTGGGCTGGAACCAACATTTCTTTCTTTTTTTTTTTTTTATTTTCCCACTGTACAGCAAGGGGGTCAGGTTATCCTTACATGTATACATTACAATTACAGTTTTTCCCCCACTGGAACCAACATTTCTTTTGAAAGGACTCCTTTTAAAAAAATAAAAAAAAATTATTGGAGTACAGTTTACTTATAATGTTGTATTAGTTTCAGGTGTACAGCAAAGTGAATCAGTTGTACATATATAGCTATCCATTCCTTCTCAGATTCTCTTTCAAATAGGTTATTAAACAGTATTGAGTAGATTTCCCTGTGCTGTACAGTAGTTCTTGTTACTTATCTATCTTGTACAGTGGTGCATATATGTTCATCTCAACCTTCTAATTTATTTCTCCTCCCAACATTTCCCATTTGGTAACCATAGTTTGTTTTTGTTTTTTAATCTGTTTTTAGGGCTGCACCCGTGGCGTATGGATGTTCCCAGGCTAGGGGTCAAATTGGAGCTCTAGCTTCTGGCCTATGCAGTAGCCACAGCAACACAGCGTCCAAGCTGCATCTGCCACCTACGCCACAGCTCATAGCAATGCTGGATCCGTTGAGTGAGGCCAGGGATTGAACCCTTGTCCTCATAGATGCTAGTCAGATTCTTTCTGCTGAGCCACGATGTGAACTACCTAGGTTTGGTTTTGAAATCTTTGAGTATGTTTCTGTTTCGTGAATAAATTCCTTTGTATCATCTTTATTAGATTCCACATATTAATGATCTCATATAATATTTTTTCCTTTCTGTTTCCTATGCGTCCATACTTCACCGGTTAGCTGCATCTGAAGGGGATTAGGTGAGGGCTTTTAGCTTGATAGTGACCATGGAAATCTTGGTCCAAGTAAAACATTTCTTGGGGGTGGGCTGGTGCATGACTGTTCTACTTTCATTACTAGCGCATAGCCCGCAGCTGACTTAGAAAAGTAATAACGCTCTGCTAAGTAGTAAAAGGATCATTGCCTGCCAGCTTCTGAACCTCAGGAATATAGAAACATATGTATTTTTGAAGTTAATATATGCATATAGTAAGCACCCCAAAGAGTAAAACAAAGATATACAAAAAAAAAAAAAATACAGTTCTTTCTAACTTCTTTTTTTTAATTTTTTTTTTAATTGCTGCACCTGTGGCATATGGAGGTTCCCAGGCTAGGGGTCCAACTGGAGCTGCAGCTGCTGGCCTACACCACAGCCACTGCAACGCGGATCCTTGACCCACTGAGCAAAGCCAGGGATGGAACCTGCATCCTTATGGATACTAGTCAGATTTGTTTCCGCTGAGCCATGACAGGAACTCCTCTCTCTAACTTCTTCCTCCCCAGTTTCAACTCTTTTTGATAGTTATAACCTACCCAGCTTAAAGAATTTTTAAAAGAACTTGGCACTTTCAGAAACCAGCTTCCAGTGATACCACTGCAAATCCATCAGAATAGCTAAAATAGAAAATGTTGGGGAGGTTGGGGGAGAAACTGGAACTCTTTTTGCTGGTGGTGAGAGTGTAAATTGGTACAGCTCTTTAGGAAAAAGTGTTTGGCAGTATCTTTTAGAGCTGTACATATCTGTATCAAGCAATTTCACTTGCTGAGTGAAAGTGTGTTTAAATGTTCCTCCAAAGACATGTACAAGAATGATCATAGCTGGCCATTCATGAACGGCCCACACTGGAAAAATGCCCATCAACAATTGAATGGGTAAATGAATTCTGACACATTTACATGATGGAATTCTATGTGTAATGAGAATGATTCACTTATAGCTACATGCAAAAATAGAATCTCAGTGTTAAGTAAAGGAAGCCAGAAACAAAAGGGCAGTACTGTCAGATTACATTTATATAATGTACAAAACAGGCAAAGCTAATTTAGGCTCTTAGAAGTCATAATATTGATTCCCCTAGAGGACGTGGCAGTGACAAGAAAGGCATGGCGTGCTTTTGGGTTGCTGGTAATGTTCTAGTTCTTTGATCTTAGTGCTGTGTACACTGAGTGTGTTTAGTTTTTGAATATTCACTAAGCTGAGCATTTACAACAAACAGTTTTAATATGTACCTTACGCTCAATGACAAAATTAAAAACAAGGATAAAAATGACATAGAACAGCTTCTTCACCTTTGGGGCATCCCACAAAAGCCTCAATGAACTACATAAACTAAAAAAACCTAAAATTAGCCAACATAGATTTTGAATACAGTCATTTCACTGGTGGTAGGGAATGACTTAAGCAGACAATATTAAATCTAATTGTTTCCTTGTTATAAAAATAAAACATTTGTAAAATTAAATTCAATATTTAATATATGTTCATAAGGGGCCCCAAATTCAAAAGGTCATTAATTATTAATGTGATTAACTATACACTCATGACCTGGAATAAACTATAAGAAGAAAAAATGAAAACATTATTTCAGGGTGTCAGTTTCATTCTATTCTTAAATGGCTGTAGATCAGCATTGTATAATGTGCAGAAGATTTATAGAAAGTTAATTTTGTTTAAAATAATTAGTTAAGACATTCACTTGGTTCAAAATTCAGAAGTTACAAAAGGGTACCCTGTACCTGGGCACCTAATTCCCCTAGTCAACCAATGTTTCATTTCTTTTGTGTCCATTCAGAAATATTTTATGCATGTACAATAAATACATATAAATATTCTCACCTCCCCTTAACTAGGCAGTAGTGCCCCATAGATGTCTCTGCCTTGTGTTTTTTTTTACTTAACAATATATATTCACAGTCATTTCATATTAAGACAGGGAACTGGCTCCTTTTTTAATGGCTTAGTAACATTTTATTGTATAATAGACCAGGATTTATTTAGCTTGTCCCTGCTGATGGATAGTAACATAATCTCCATACTTGCCATTTCACATAAAGCTGAAATGAATAGCTTTCCACATATTTTTAAAATATATTTGAATAAATACAGGCATAGCTTGTTTTATTGCACTTTATTGTGATTCACAGATATTGCATTTTTTACACACTGAAGAATTGTGGCACCCTTGGGTTGAGTACGACTATTGGCACCATTTTTCTACCAGCATTTGCTCACCCCATGTCTCTATGTCACTTGGTAATTCTTACAATATTTCAAACTTTTCCATTCTTATTATACTTGTCATGGTGACCTGTGATAAGTGACCTCTGATGTTACTACCATAATGTGGGGGGGCACCATGAACTTCACCTATATAAAATAATGACCTTGATAAATTTTGGGTGTTCTGACAGGTGGTTCCCCCACCCCTTTCCCTCTTCTTGGACCTCTTTATTCCCTGAGACACAACACTGTTGAAATTAGGACAATTAATAACCCTACAGTGGACTGTAAGTGTTCAAATGAAAGGAAAAGTCACACATCTCTTGGTTTAAATGAGGTATATCAGTTTAAGCAGGAATAGGTAGATAGCTAAACCTCTTGCGTTGAACAGCCAGGTTGCGAGAGCAAAGGAAAAGTTCTCGAAAGAAACTGAATGTGCTACTCCAGTGAATGCATGATAAGCAAGGGAAATGGCCTTATTGCTGATAGGAAGAAAGTTTTAGTGGTCTGGATAGAGGACCAAACCAGCCACAACATTCCCTTAAAGCCAAGGTCTAATCCAGAGCAAGGTCCTAACCCTTCTCAATTCTATGAAGGCTGAGAGAGGTAAGGAAGCTGCAGAAGAAAGGTCTGAGGCTAGCAGAGGTCAGTTGATGAGATTTAAGGAAATAGGCTCTCTCCATAACATCAAAACGCAAGGCGAAGTAGCAAGAGCTGATGTAGAAGGAGCAGCAAGTTATCCAGAATATCTAGCCAAGGTCATTAATGAAGGTGGCTGCACTAAGCAACAGATTTTTATTGTCTGCAGAATAGGCTTCTGTTGGGAGAAGATGCCATCCAGGACTTTGACAGAGAGGAGAGGTCAATGCCTGGCTTTGAAATTTCAAAGGACAGGATGACTCTCTTGTTAGGTGCTAACGCAGTTGGTGACTTTAAGTGCTCATTTACTATTCTGAAATCCTAGGTCTGTTAAAAACTATGCAAAATCTGCTCTACCTGCACTTTGTAAGTGGAACAACAAAGCCCAGATGACTGCACATCTACTTACAAGGGGTTTACTGAATATTTTAGATCCATTGCTGAGATCCACTGCTCATAAAAAAAAAAAAAAAGATTCCTTCAAAATATGACTTCTCGGAGTTCCCATCATGGCTCAGTGGTTAATGAATCCAACTAGGAACCACGAGGTTGCGGGTTTGATCCCTGACCTTGCTCAGTGGGTTAAGGATTGAGTGTTGCCGTGAGCTGTGGTGTAGGTCGCAGATGCGGATTGGATCTGGAGTTGCTGTGGCTCTGGCGTAGGCTGGCCGCTACAGCTCCAATTTGACCCTTAGCCTGGGAACCTCCATATGCCGAGGGATCGGCCCCAGAAAAGGCAAAAAGACAAAAGCAAAACAACAACAACAACAACAAAAATATGACTTCTCATTGATAATGCACCTGGTCACCCAAGAGTTCTGATAAGAGAGGTACAATGAGATTCACGGTCTCTTTGTTGGCTTTCATGCCTTCTGAGGCAGCATCCATTCCTCAGCACATGGATCAAGGAGTCATTTTGACTTTCAAGTCACATTATTTAAGAAATACAATTAATAAGGCAACAGTTGCCCTAGATAGTGATTCCTCTGATGGATCTGGGCAAAGTCAACTGAAAATTTTCTGGGAAGGATTCACCATTGTAAATTAAATGCCATTAAGAACATTCATGATTCATGAGAAGAGTTCAAAATATCAACGTTAACAGGAGTTTGGTTGAACTTGATTCTAACCCTCATGGATGACTTTGAGGGATTTAAGACTTCAGTGGAGGAAGTCACTGCAAATGTGGTGGGAGTAGCAAGAAACCGAATTAGAAGTGGAGCCTGAAGATGTGACTAACTTGGTACAATCTCAAGATAAAACTTTAAAGAGGAGTTGCTCTTATGGCTGGGCAAAGAAAGTGGTTTCTTGGGATGGCATCTACTCTTGGTGAAGATGATGTGAAGACTGTGGAAATGACCAAGGTTTAGAGTGTAGGATTTACAAACTGAGTTGATAAAGCAGTCTCCAGGTTTGAGAGGATTACTCCAATTCTGAAAGAAGTTTTACTGTGGGGACAATGCCATCAAACAGGGAAATCGTTAGTAGAAGGAAGGGTCAGTTGATGTGGCAAACCTCACACTGTTATCTTATTTTAAGAAATTGCCTCGGCCACCCTGACTGTTGGCAACCACCACCCTCATCAGTCTTCAGCATTCAACATCGAGCCAAAACCCTCCACCAGCAAAAAGATTACCACTCACTGAAGGCTCAGATGATAGCATTTTTTTTTTAGCAATAAAATATTTTTACATTAAGATTTGTTCATTATTTTTTAGACATAATTCTATTACACACTTAAGCTTCAGTACAGTGTAAACAATCTTTTATACACCAAGAGAAACCAAAAACTCATATATATGACTAGCTTTTTTTTTTTTTTTTTTTGCGATACTTGCTTTATTGCTGTGTCTGGAACAAAACCCGTAATATCTCTGAGGTATGCATGTATCTAGCAAATCTGGAAGACTAGTTAACTTTCTATTATCAGATGTTCATTTGCTTTCTACACTTGGTCAATTTAGTTTCGAAACTACAACTATCAAAAACAAGTTTTAGAGTTAGAGTCATAAGGGTTTTCAGGTAGAATGGATTGATCCATGCATTCACTTATTCTTTCAACAAATAATTATTGAGCCCCACTTTATTCTCTCCAGTGAACAAAAGAGATAAAATTTCCTAATGTTGTGGTATTCACATTCTGGGATATAGTGGGTGAGGTGGGGAGAGGAGACAGACATCTGCAAATAAATAAATAAATTATATATATATATATATATATATATATATATATATATATATATATTAGAAAAGACTAAATGCTCTGGAGAAAAAAACAACAGGGATGGGGAATAGGTTATTCCAGGAAAGATGTTGCAACTTTAAATAGGGCTGCTGGACCACTATAGGGACTTGTCATTTATCCAAGATGAACTGGGGACCAGTTCTTTCCTTCTTTTTAAATAAAATTTTTATTTTAAAATAATTTTGCAAAAATAGCCCAGATAGTTCAGCTTCTTGCCCCCCTATAGGTCCCAGTGTCAACACACTGCCCCTTATAACTTAATTCTGAGGATTTCTGCAAGCAGGTTGGCTCACCCAGTTTTGTTCCTTGATGTTATCATCTCATATTGCAGTGGTGCATTTCTCAAAACTAAGAAACCGAGATTGGTACACTCCTATTAAGTAAACTCTAGACTTCAAAAAGCTTTTTATCCATTTTTCAAGTAATGTCCTTTTTCCCTGTGCCTGAATCCGATTCGGACTACTACATTGCATGTAGTAGTCTGGAAAGTTTCTCCTGATTTCTTTGTTTTACATGACCTTGACATTATTGAGGATTATTATAATTATTAATTTTTATGGCCACATCCATGGCATATGGAAGTTCCTAGGCCAGGGATTGAATTCGAGTCACAGCTGCGACCTATACCACAGCTGCTGTAACACCAGATACTTTAACTGTGCCAGGCCAGGGATCAAACCTGCACCACTGCAGCATCCTGAGTTGCTGCAGTTGGATTCTTAACCCATTGCACTGCAGTGGGAACTCCAGTCTTCAGGATTATTGATCAGGTATTTTGTAAAATTTCTATCAGTCCAGATTTGTCTGATATTTTCCTTATGATTGGAGTGGCGTGATGGATGGATTTTTGGGAAAAAACACTATAGGAGTGACATGCCCTTTTCATTACATCTTAACAGGACCACATGCTGTCCACCTGACAAGGTGATATTAACCAGATCACTTGGTTCAGGTGGGTCTGTCAGTTTTCTCTACTAGAAAGTTAATATTTTTCCCTTTCTAGTCTCTATTCTTCAGAAGCCAGTCACCTGGGCCAGCCCATGTTCAACTAAACTAACCTACATTTTAGAAGCTCTACTCTAGCTGCTAGGTTGAGACCAGATTATAGAAGGACAAGGGCAAAAGAAATATGTCAGGCAGAGTTGGTGGGGGCTGGAGCCAGTGGAGCCACATAGGAGACAGTGAGAAATGCCTGGCTTCCATTTCCAGTTTTCGGAGATGGGGAGCCCACAGCCAATTTCGGAAGGACAAATATGAATGCAGCAACAGACCACCCTGAAATCACTTCATTCTTACTCTTTGAGGCTGGGCTTTAGGTTTTATTTCTGCATGTTGCCTAGGGAGGGTTTTGGCCATGGATGAATGGAGGCGTTTGGTTTACTCACCAAGTTGGATAATGTATAGAAAGTGCAGGAATATAGAAGTTCTAAATACATGCTACTTTTTGTTCTTGTTCTTGTTTTTCATCTGTGTTCAACAAATTAAGAGTCTATTATCAATTTCTGGCTATAAGTAAATAATAATTGTTAGATGAAAATAGGGCAGTGGCTGGCTCTCATAAATACTTACTGAATTAGCCCAAGGAAATTAGGAGGCAAGTGATTGACAAAGGAATGGGTCCCACCCAGTGACCGCAGCCAGGCCACAAGAGCTCCTCTGCTACTCTTCTCGTGGCCATCGCTGGGAGCTTTCCCTCTTCCTTCTCTTTGACCTTCTAATAGCTGCTTTGCAGGGCTGTCCCTTTCCCTCACCTTCACCCCATGCTGGGTCAGCCTGTTCTGAAGCTACGTCCTATGCCACAGAAAAAGCAAAAAGCCCTAGAGAAGTTCAGTCTCCAAATAGCTTCACCCATCCAGCCTTATTTTTTTTCTGAAATAAAATAAATGCTACCTCCCTTTACTTTTCTGCTTTGTGTGTCCCACAATCTGCCTTTAGCATCTCTGGGGGTGAGAGAAGACTCAGTCTTTTGATCCCAGCCAGCCCGCAAATTTTAGACATCCCTGAAAAGTCATCCAGAGCCATGAGCCTCTGTAGTTGGGTGTGAAGCTGAGCCTGCTGCCCTCTGTAGTTCTTTCATAGACGGTGTACATCTTGTCCTTGTGTTCTTGGTTTTTCTTTTAAGATTCAGGTCACATTTTTTGCCTGGAAAATCCTTCCCTGACCCCGTCTTCCCATTTCACGTTAGAGTAGGAACTTCATCTTGGCTTGGGAACCCCCTCTCCTTTCAAGGTAGGAAAATGTGTTTCAAGTCTCAAAATACTTATAAATGTGTTAATATACTCCAGAATACAACTGAGAACTGCTTCTATCTAAAAAAAATGTTAAACAATACAATGTTAAAGAAATTAATACAAAATTAAGGCTCGTAGTGTTTTTAACTGGGTTACTGCATTTGGTTTCCGGTAGTTTATCTGGTTGTGACTCTGGGAAGTCAGAGTGAAGCATGGGAAGAGTGAGACAGAGACAGGGTAAAGCACAGGTGTGGTGCTCTCAGAAGCTTGCTCACTGTAGCCCATGGGGTTGCATTGCCTCTGCTGTGGGGCCTCCTGGAATCAGCCAGAATGTCTATGGGCATTGTCTTCTTGGAAGGACAGGTTGAGGCTAAATATGCCACTCTACATATGTACTACATTTTGTTCATCCACACCTCTGCTGATTTACACTTGGTTACTCTGCTTTTTGGTTACTGTGTATAATGATGCTATGAACACAGATATACAAAACTTTGGGTCCCACTTTCAATTTTTGGGTATATACTCAGAAACGGAATCATCTGATAATTCTGTTGACAGAAAAATTAATCAGTAGTCAACCCAAGGTGAAATAGGGAATTTTACTCAAGCCAATCTGAGGATTATATAACCCAGCAGACAGTCCTCAGAAATCTCTGAGGACTCTTTCTTTTTTAGAAGTCAAAGGTACAGTCATACACATTTTTGAGACAAAGGATTATAGGTCGAAGTGACGGACTGACATTTAGCATAAAGCTCACCAAAGATACACAGTCTAGATAAGCCTGAACTAAGCGGGCAACAGGTCACCATGACCCCTTACCGGATTAGGAAAGGAAAAATTCATCTGTTAAGGAGTTACATTGTTGTCATCATCAGAAGGAAAAACAACAACAACAAAAACATTGATCTTTACAGTCTGACAGGCTTTCTCACCTTTGAGGAGGTCTGCTTAGTGCATAATGCAGACATACATCACACATAAGGGAGGACCCAATATGGGAGTATGTTATACTACAGTTTCTTGTCCTGCCTTAAAACATGAATTTCATTCCAACCATTCTATCTTTCCTTTTGTAAGGAGCCACCGTACTCTTTGTGTAGTGGCTGTACCATTTTACATTCCATCCAAGAGTGCACAAGGTTCCAATTTCACCACTTCCTCACCAATATTTGCTGTTTCTAAAGGGTGTGGGTTGATACCTCATTGTGGCATTGAGTTGCTTTTCCCTGAATGTTCTTGATGTCGAGCATCTTTTCCTATCCTTGTTGGCCATTTTTATATCTTCTTTGGACAAATACCTATTCAAGTTCTTTGTCCATTTTTAAATCAGATTTTAAAAAATTGTTGAGTTCTTTATGTTGCCTGGATATTAACCCTCCTTAGGTGCATGATTTGCAAAACCTTTTTCTCATTCCTTAGTTTGTCTTTTTTCCTGACTCTTTTTGTTTTTCTCTTCATTTTTTAAAGTTTTACTGAAGGACAGTTGATTTATATTGTTGTGATAATTTCTGCTGTACAACAAAGTGATTCAGTTATACATATATTTGTTTATTTTTAAGATAATGGGGCTTAGAGTGATTTAGTGACTTTTGAAAATCATACATATCTTTACTGGAGCTTTTATTGGACTTGAACACAGGTCTTTATCCTTTATCTAATTTCATTTTTTCATTATCTCTCCCCAGTCTCTAACATTTGGTTACATCAACATAAAAAGTAGTTTTTCCTATGACAATTGATACCATATGGGCACAGTATGAAGAAACAAAATTTTAACTGGTCCTTTGGTGGACCCCACTTCTTGCTGTTCTCCTCTCTTAATCCTCCTCTGCCATTATCTCGTGGGGATGCTTATGGAGATATATGCCTCGGTGCCTTTAGTTATACTAATTAGCTAATTAATTAATGAAATTCATTTTCGCCATTATATCCTCCTTAAAATGTTCTATTCTGTTCCTTAAAATGTTTTTAAGAGTCAGAACATGTTGTCCAAAGGCTATTTATTTACTTTAACAACTGCTCGCTATTTCATGGTGATAACAGCTGATGGTTTTTTTTTTCACCACATGGTAAAGAGGAGATGAATTAGATGGACCAAGTGTCCATGCTCTCCAAATTAATGCCAAAACACTGATGCGAATAGAGGCAGGCTACTACCTAGCCTGGTGCCTGACACAAAGTAGACATCCAATAACTATTTGTCAAATAAATGTCATGATGCCACAACAAAGGGAGAAGATTTGTAGGGAAACCAGGCTCAATTATTTGATTTAGCAGGAGAAAAGAAGCAGTATCTTCTACATTATAGCCTCTGTGGAAATGGATGTTATTGGTCTCATTCTTCATGTCTCAGGCTTTGGGAATATAGCATCTTTGAGAGTAAGCAGGAATAAATCTCTCCAGAAGAACACAGCGAGCCCAAGCAGCCTTTCTGGCTGGATGTTGAAAGGAGTCAAGATTTGCACCACATCTTTTTTTTTTTCTTTTTAGCCTCACCCTACATCACCATGTGGAAGTTCCAGGGCCAGGGATTGAACCCGAGCACAGCAACGATGCATGTCCTTAACCCACTGAAGCACAGGGGAACTCTTTGGGCCCTTTCAATCAAAGCAACTCTCTATATTGTGGGAGGCTGTGAAAAAGGATTCTTGAAAAAGCAATGAAACTATTTGGCTTTTCCACAAAATTTCTTTTCAACAAAGACTCTTGTGTAAATCATTAAACTTCCCCTGGCCTCTGCTTGCTCTCATCAAAACCATAGTGTGCAATCAGAAAAGCTATTCTCCTGGGCTCTAAAATGTTATATTTCCAAAACTACTACGAGGTACCACCTCACACCAGTCAGAATGGCCATCATTAATAAGTCCACAAATAACAAATGCTGGAGAGGATGTGGAGAAAAGGGAACACTCCTACACTGTTGGTGGAAATGTAAATTGATACAACTACTATGGAAAACAGTATGGAGGTACCTCAGAAAACTAAATATAGAACGACTCTATGACCCAGCAATCCCACTCTTGGGCATATATCTGGACAAAACTTTCCTTGAAAAAGATGCATGCACCGTTATGTTCATTGCAGCACTATTAACAATAGCCAAGACCAGGAAACAACCTAAATGTCCATCGACAGATGACTAGATTAAGAAGTGGTATATATACACAATGGAATACTACTCAGCCATAAAAAGAACAAAATAATGCCATTTGCAGCAACATGGATGGAATTAGAGACTCTCATACTAAGTGAAATAAGTCAGAAAGAGAAGACAGATACCATATGATGTCACATATCTGGAATCTAATATACGGCACAAGTAAATTTTCCACAGAAAAGAAACTCATGGACTTGGAGTACAGACTTGTGGTTGCCAAGGGGGAGGGGGGAGAGAGCGGGATGGACTGGGAATCTGGGGTTAATAGATGTACATATTTCATTTGGAATGGATAAGAAATGAGATCCTGCTGTATAGCACTGGAAACTATATCTAGTCACTTATGATGGAGCATGATGGAGGATAATGTGAGAAAAAGAGTGTATATTTGTATGTGTGACTGGGTCACTTTGCTGTGCAGTAGAAAATTGGCAGAACACTGTAAACCAGCCAAAGTGGAAAAAATAAAAATCATTTAAAAAAAGTACAATGTTGTGTTTCTATTGCAGTATTCTGTTTGAAAGAAAATCTGAAAAAATAAATTGAGCAGGTTTAAGAGTTATATGTAAATACTCTACTTTATTTTTATTTTATATTTTTTTAGGGCTGCACCTGCAGCATGTGGAGGTTCCCAGGCTAGGGGCTGAATTGGAGCTGTAATCACTGGCCTACACCCCACAGCCACAGCAACTCGGGATCCGAGCTGCATCTGGGACCTACACCACAGCTTAACCCACTGAGTGAGGTCTGGGATCAAACCTGCATTCTCATGGATACTGGGCAGATTCCTTTCTGTTGAGCCATGATGGGAATTCTGTAAATATTCTATTTTAAATTAGATTCCTACATTCATTAAAGATTATGGAAAACTTAAATAAATTTCCCCCCTCTTTTTAGTTTGTATGTTCATCATTACCTCCAATTTGCAATCTTGGTTTACAACCTAAATTACACATTCAAAACGATCTATAGTTCATACATAAGAATAGATTTTAGGAGTTCCCATTGTGGCGCAGCAGAAACAAATCCGACAAGGAACCAGGAGATTGTGGGTTCAATCCCTGGCCTCGCTCAGTGGGTTAAGGATCTGGCAATGCCATGAGCTGTGGTGTAGGTCACAGATGCGGCTCAGATCTGACATTGCTGTGGCTGTGGCTGTGGCCGGCAGCTATAGGTCTGATTAGACCCCTAGCCTGGGAACCTCCATATGTCTGTGGGTGTAGCCCTAAAAAGACACACACACACACACACACACACACACACACACACACACACACACACACACACAAAAGAATAGATTCTAATGTAAGGGCATTTCTAGTCACCTGAATTACTAGATTGATATTAATAAATCAATATCAATATTTTGATTTCTCTTGGTTTATGTGGTTGTGTTGTCTGGCTGCCTACAAATCTTTGATTATTTTCCTATATTTGGTGGTAATTTCTCTTTTTAGGAGTCTTATCTTCCCAAGGTAGAATCTCCCAGACTCACTTTCCCAGCTGGCCTGACAGCTAGGATGGAGCAGGCCTGGGCCTGAGGCCCTGCTATTCCGACAACACTGACTTGAGGATCTCAGTGGGAAGCAGTGGGTATGAAGAAGCAGGCATGGAGTGGCACCCTTTTCTGGAATGGGTGTGGTCAACACAGCAGTGATACAAGGGGAGGGGGAGTCTGTGTCTGGTGTTAGCAGTAGGGTCACCCACGGACTGGTTTGAATGCTGTTTATTCATATCAGCCTGACTCTGGCCTTCCTGGAGGTTCCTTGAACTTCTGAATAAACTTTTATAAAGGCTTTTCAGCTTAAACTTGGTAGAGCAGGTTCTGTTGCTGGCATACAAGAACACCGATTGACAGAATTTATTTCTAAAATAATCTCTTATGTGACCAGGATCCAAGTATTTACTTTCCAAGACAAAAAAATAAATAAATAAATACCTTAGAACTATCTGTTCCTAAACTCAGTTTTTATTAGTCCATAAAATAATACGACTGATGCTTTAGTAACAGCTATTTCTTCATTCAGCAAATCTTGTGCTCAGAGCTGAAAAGCCTGGATATTCGTTAAGTCACAAGCCCTGTCTCTGAAAGCTCACATCTCTTTCAAAGCTGGGCATCTATTGCTGGGAGACTGAATATTTATAATAATGCTTAACATTAATGAATACTTACCCTGCTCCAGGCACATATTAAAAACTCATTGAATCATCCCAACCACTCTAAGAGTAGGTTCAGCTCTTATTGCTACAGATAAAGAAAACGAGGAGCTTTGCCAAGTTAAGCAGTTGTTCAAGGACACATGACTAGTGAACAGCAGAGGTGAGATCTGAACTCAGATGGTCTGGCCCCAGACCACACATCCTCACCATCACTCTATGGAAGTGAGTTTGCATCACCGTGAGAGTTTCAATTTAAGAAACACTGGTTATATTTATCACGTTTAAAACTTCTTCCTTCTCATTGTAAAACTGAGAATCAACAGTCACAATTGGACTAGGAAAGAGTAAAGACTCCCCTCCCCCACCACTTTTTAAAAAGATAAAACTGAGCCCCTAAATGGACCTTCCCCTCAGTTTCCTTGGGTATAGCTGAGAGGGACCAGAACATCCCAGAAGATGATTTAAATCCTACACATCTCTTTCCTTGCTCTTACTACTTTGTGGCTTCTCAACACAACAGCCAAAGCAGACCTGTCCTGTCTTCTTTCAAAAGTCTTCAGTTTCAGAGTTCTCTTGTGGTGCAGTGGGCTAAGGTATGGGTGTGGTCACTGCAGGAGACGGGGTTGCTGCTGTGGTGCAGGTTCCATTCCTGGCCTGGGAACTTCCATATGCCATGGGCAGGACCAAAAAAAAAAAAAAAAAAAAAACCCATAAAACAAACAAAAAAACAATAACCACCATCCAGTGTCTTCTCTCATAACTCAGAGAAAAGGCCAAAATCCTTGTTAAGACTGCTGAGACCTGACATAATCTCACTTCCCTAACTTCTTGGATCTCAGCTCCTGTGACTCTCTTCTCTTTGCTGTGTCCCCAGCAGCCCTGGTCCCTTGGCTGTTTCTTGAACATGTAGGGCAACCTGACTGCCTTGGGCTTTGACCTTTCTGGATCAATCTTCTCCAAGGTATCCAAGGCTTTCAGTGCCAGCACTGGGTTTGTCCTGGGGTCCCCGGCCGGTTGATCACTCTGTGTAGTCCAAGTACTGAAAACAGTGCCTGGCTCATAAGAACCTTAATAAATATTTGTTGAAGAGAATGAATGAATGAGCAAGTAGGTAAGAGAAATAAGTACTTTTATCTATGCATTTTTATTACCTTATGAATTTTATTACATTTATAGGTGTACAACGATCATCACAACCAAATTTTACAGCATTTCCATCCCAAACCTTCAGTGCATCCCCTCACACCCCCCAACATCTCTCCTTTAGAAACCATAAGTTTTTCAAATCTGTGAGTCAGTATCTGTTCTGCAAAGAAGTTCATTGTGTCCTTTTTTAAGATTCCACATGTCAGTAAGAGCATTTGATGCTGGTGTCCCATTGTCTGACTATTTAGAGGGGAGCCTCCGTGGGTATTTATTACCCCTGAAATCAGAACACATAGGTATATGCTCATCAGAGCAACTTGTAAGGCTTCTTCAGCATGGAAATAAGCTCAGCTTTCATGAACAGGGAACCAATGTTTCTTTTCTTTTGTTTGTTTCTTTTTAGAGCTGCACCTGTGCCGAATGAAGTTCCCAGACTAGGGGCTGAACCAGAACTGTAGCTGCCGGCCTCCACCACAGCCACAATAATGCCAGATCCAAGCTGCATCTGTGACCTACACCACAGCTCACAACAACGACGGATCCTTAACCCACTGAGCAAGGCCAGGGATCGAATCCGCATCCTCATGGATACCAATAAGGTTCTTTTACTGCTAAGACACAACGGCAACTCCATGAACCAATATTTCTTAACCTCCTAATCAGAAACACATTTATCACTTTGCTGTTACTGAAAGTGGTTTGGAATAGTGTATCTCATCTTCTAGAGAAAGAACTGAAATGGCCATGTGGGCTTTACTTCTTTTTCGACTTCAAAATGATTTCCCTATTTTAAAAGGCAATGACACATTTTTTTTTTTTTTTTTTTTTGCCATTTCTTGGGCTGCTTCCGTGGCATATGGAGGTTCCCAGGCTAGGGGTCTAATCGGAGCTGTAGCTGCTGGTCTACACCAGAGCCACAGCAACGCGGGATCCAAGCCGCGTCTGCGACCTACACCACGGCTCACAGCAACACTGGGTCCTTAACCCACTGAGCAAGGCCAGGGATCGAACCCACAACCTCATGGTTCCTAGTCGGATTTGTTAACCACTGAGCCACGACGGGAACTCCGAAGATGTATTTTTAAGGTGCACGCTTTTCCATTGCTTATGACCCTGAGTGGCAACTTCCTCCTTCACTCTGACACTTCCTCCATCTACTCCAGCTGGGACCTTCCTAGGGTTGCCCCTTGAGTCATTCCACTTCTTGATACCTGCCCCCCCCCATTTTCTTGCACAAATCTCCCCAATTTCAGCTTCTTCAAACCAACACAATCTGGTGACAGTCTGTCATCATGCACTCGTTCCTCAAAGTATTTTCTGCAAGAGAATTCCACAATTCATGAGACAGAGGCTTCTTCATCTTTGTATCCTTTGATCCTAGCATGGTCTGTGCATTTACTCACCTACCCATTCATTCTTTCAACACATCTTTTTTGAGTTCCATAATGGGAATATACCAATGAACAAGATATTTTCTCTGTTCCCTCTAGTAGGGGACAGGCAAATAAATAGGGATGATCAAGGGAGTATTAGAATTATGTTGTGGAGACACTCCTGTGGCTCAGCGGGTTAAGAAACCAACTAGTATCCACGAGGATATGGGTTTGATCCCTAGCCTCTCTCAGTGGGTTAAAGGATCCAGTGTTGCCGTGAGCTGCGGTATAGGTTACAGACATGGCTCAGATCTGGAGTGGCTGTGGCTGTGGCCGGCAGCTTCAGCTCCGATTTGACCCCTAGCCTGGGAACTTCCATATGTTGCAGGTGTAGCCCCCAAAAATCCCCCCCCCAAAAAAAACCTACATTGTACTTATTCATGATAAATATAGTGTACTGTGGATGCACATAGGAAGAGTACAGTAACTATCAGAAGCCAAACACTAGGAACATGTTATTTGAATAACGAAGGAATGAATGAGTGAGTGAAGAAATGAATGAGCATAGACCCTTCAAGGTAAGTGGTTACATCATATGGAAAACGCTTCTCCAGTTTCACCAGTTTGAAGAGGCCAGCTCATATGAATCCATATCGTGAAAAATATTACTTTCATTTTCCACTATCTTCTCTTCTCTCCTTTCTATTCTGACCAAACAGCAGGATGAAATGAGATGTGACTGCCAGGGTACAAGCAACGCTACCGTCGGGATGCCCCAGTGAGTTTCCTCGAGACTCTAATACAATAACTCTGATGTCAGGCAAAATTGCACCCATCTGAAACTCCAGCATTTTCCTTATTGATTAAACAAAATATCTGCTCATCTTCAAGGCAGCTGGCTGCATGCCACCATGGGTTGCTGAACTTTGCTGATTTTGCTGAAGGGTATCAAAATCGCGGCTGTGTGCACGGCAAAGCAGCATTATTTTCCCAGTTCGAACTTCGCCCCTTGGTTTCAGCACATCTCTTTGATCCCTTATGATGGTTTCCATGCCAGCTATTTGCTTGCTGGTCTACGTTGCTGATTCTACACACAGCACAGCAGGGTTTATCAGAGGGCCATCTAGTCTTCCTGATAACTCCCCAGGATAGTAAATATCTGCTGTGGAACCAGAAAGAGCTAGTTCAAACCAGTCCTTCTTAGTTTCACTGGTCATTTTTCACTCTTTACAGAAACTTACCTTTTCTTAATTTCCCTATATCAAATCAGAACCTGTAGGAATTTTTCTTTTTAAGAAAACTCTTGTTGGAGTTCCCGTCGTGACACAGCAGAAATGAATCCGACTAGAAACCCTGAGGTTGGGGGTTCAATCCCTGGCCTAGCTCAGTGGGTTAAGAATCTGGCGTTGCTGTGAGCTGTGGTGTAGGTCGCAGACGAGGCTTGGATCTGGCGTTGCTGTGGCTGTGGCGTGGGCCGGCAGCTACAGCTCTGATTAGACCCCTAGCCTGGGAACCTCCATGTGCCATGGGTGCAGGCCCAAAAAGACAAAAGACAAAAAAAAAAAAAAAAAAAAAAAAAGAAAGAAAGAAAAAACTCTCATTTCTATATGTTAAAGTAAATTATAAACAGTAATTTAACATTTTAGTACCCATTTAATAATTCATAGGCATCTCTGAAAGGAAAGGAAAAAATTAATTCTGATTCCTTCACATACAGTCCAGATTAAATTTTTTCCAATTTGTACCCCAAAGACCTTTTATAGTAGGTTTGTTCAAACTAGGATCCAGCGTGGGACCATGCATTGCGTTTGTTTGTTTTACACACATAAACCTTGCATTTGATATAGCACACGGTGGTCCTGTGGAATGGACCAGGCCAGCTGTCCTGAAGAATATATAATTCTGGAGTTCCCATCGTGGCTCAGTGATAGTGAGCCTGACTAGTATACACAAGGATGTGGGTTCGATCCCTGGCCTCACTCAGTGGGTTAAGGGTCTGGCTTTGCCAGCAGCTGTGGAGTAGGTCACAGACATGACTTGGATCTGGCGTGGCTGTGGCATGGGCTGGCAGCTGCAGCTCCAATCTGACTCCTAGCCATGGGTGCAGACCTAAAAAGACCAAAATATGTGTGCGTGTGTGTATGTGTGTGTGTGTGTATACATATTTATATACACATATAAAATTCACCTGACTGCTTCCTTTTTATGTGGTTAACCTTGTTCTTAGATCACCTGTATTTCCTGTAAACTGGAAGTGAAATCCAAGACTTGATTAAATTCCACTCAGATGTCTTTGGCTGGTACATCATTGGTGATACAGGTTTTCTCATTCTATATCACAACAGGAAACTCATGATATTTTATGTTCTCTCTTGCAACCAGGAATCCTGATGTAAATTTTAAAATTATAAAAATTTAAAAATTTTATTTCATTGAAAAAGTGGTAACTACCTATATTATCACATTTAGACACTAAAAAGAGCTATCAGAGAAAAGGAAGTCTTCCTTCTGTACCATAATTTCAATCATCAGTCTCCCTTGCATAAGAAGGAAGCATCTCTCCCAGAAATATTGTACACACACATGATGGAAGCATGCCTTCTTTTAGAACCCATGTGGTAGATGCTTCTATTTCAGTACACGTTCTTTTTATTTATTCTTTTTCTTTCTTTCTTTGTTTCTTTTTATTTATTTGTTAAAGTATAGTTGATGTGCCATGTTGTGCCAATGCCAATTTCTGCTGTACAGCAAAGTGACTCAGTCATGCCCACAAACACATTCGTTTTTTTTTTGCTCTTCTAGGGCTGTACCTAAGGCATATGGAAGTTCCCAGGCTAGGGGTCAAATCACAGCTATAGCTGCCGGCCTACACCACAGCCACAGCAACGTGGGATCCGAGCTGAGTCTGTGACCTACACCACAGCTCCCGGCAACTCTGGATCCCCAACCCACTGAGCATGGCCAGGGATGGAACCCGCATCCTCATGGATTCTAGTCGGGTTTGTTAACCACTGAGACATGAAGGGAACTCTGATTCTTTTGTTAATATGTTGTTTTCCATCATGGTCTATCCCAGGAGATTGGATATTATTCCCTGTGCTACACAGTAGGACCTCATTGCTTATTCATTCTAAATGTAATAGTTTTCATCTACTAACTCCAAACTTCTAGTCTATCCCACTCCCTTAGCAACCACAAGACTGCTCTCCATGCCTGTGATTCTGTTTCTGTTCTGTAGGTAGGTTCATTTGTGCCATATTTTAAACTCCACCTATAAGTGCTACCATATAGTATTTGTCCTTCTCTTTCTGACTGACTTCACTTAATATGATAATCTCTAGTTGTGTCCATATTCGTGTAAATGGCATTATTTCATTCTTGTTAAATGGCTGAGTAGTATTCCATTGTGTACATGTACCCCCTCTGCTTGACCCATTCGTCTGTTGATGGACATTTGGGTTATTTCCATGTCTTGGCTATTGTGAATGGTGCTGCAATGAACATAGGCATGTATGTATTTTTTTGAATTGTAGTTTTGTCTGGATATATGCCCAGGAGTTGGATTACTGGATCATGTATTCTTCGAAAAATTTTTTAAATAAAATTTATTACAATGTTATGTTCATTTCAGGTGAGCAGCAAAGTGATTCAATTTTATCTATATGTATATTTCTGATTTTTTTCCAAGATATATTATTCCAATGTATCGAGTATAGTTCTGTGTGCTATACGATAGGTCCTTGTTGGTTCTACTTTATATGTAGTAGTTTGTACCTGTTAATCCCAAACTCCTTCCTAATTCATCCCTACCCAGCCCCTTGACTTTTGGGAACCTTAAGGTGTTGGGTTTTTTTTTTTTTTCCTAAGTCTGTGAATCTGTCTCTGTTTGGTAACAAGTTAATTTGTATCATTTTTTAAAGATTCCAGATATAAATTATATTATTTGATAGCATATCATGTGTTCTTTTTAATGGCTCCATGGTTTATCATCCTATGGGTGTTCTATAATTCACATAACTAGTTATTTCAATGACGGATATTTTGGTCATTTCCAGTCATGTGTTTTTGCCCAAATGGAAAATAATTTGGGTTACATTCCTAGAAATGATATGGCTCATCCAAGGGTGTGCGAATTCTAAATTTGGATAGATACAGCCAGATTGCTTTCCAGTTTGTACAAATTTACATGTCTATACAAAGCATATGTATAATAGTGTCTTTTCCCTTAAACTTCATCAACAAAAAGTTTTTTTTGAAAATGGTACCTTGTTGTTTTCATGTACATTTACCTACCTTTGAATGTATTGTATATCTTTTCCTATATTTACTAGGGTAAGGAAATATATTACCTAATTATGTAGGTTAAGGAAAGTCTCTCTTGTTATATCAAATTGTGCAAATATTTGTGGTAGAATATTAGTATTCAGGTTGCTTTAATCTATAAGTTTATTACGCCCTCCCCCTCTTTTTCCTGCACTGCAAAGATATAAAGCAAGTATGTCCCCCACTTCTGATAAGGGTGCCTTTTAGGAAAATGGGCCTCATTTTCCCATTGCTTTTGGTCCAGTATCTTGTCAGAACAAGAGAGCAAGAGGGAAATCGATCTTTCAGAAAAGCTTAAAAGGTTATGAGCGCGGTGCTCCTGTTGTGACTCAGCACGTTAAGAACCTGACTAGTATCCATGAGGATGTGGGTTTGTTTGATCCCTGGCCTTATTCGGTGGGTTAAGGATCTGGCGTTGCCACAAGCTGCAGTGTAGGTCACAGATGTGGCTCAGATCTGGCAGTTGCTGTGGCTGTGGTGTAGGCTAGCAGCTGTGGATTTGACTTGACCCCTAGCCCTGAAAAGAAAAAAAAATAAGGAGTTCCCACCGTGGCACAGTGGAAACGAATCCGACTAGGAACCATGAAGTTGCGGGATCAATCCCTGGCCTCGCTCAGTGGATTAAGGATCTGGTGTTGCCGTGAGCTGTGGTGTAGGTTGAAGACATGGCTTGGATCCCACGTTGATGTGGCTGTGGCTTAGGCCAGTGGCTGTAGCTCTGATTGGACCCTTAGCCTGGGAACCTCCACATACTGAAAAAACAAAAAACAAAAGAGACAAAAGACAAAAAAAGAAAAAAGAAAAAAAAAAGAAAAAAATAATAAGGTTGGGCATTGGGGGAAGTGGGCAGGAGACAGTGTAAGGTGCATATGTGAGACACAGGAGCTGAGAGCTGATCGCCAGAAGTTTCCCAAGAAGAGAGAGGACCCACTTTGTGGGAAGGAAAGAGTCAAATGGGGCCTGGCAGTTACTACATTAAGAGATAATGTGTCAGTGCTCAGAAGCTGCTTGAACTCTGTCAGTGCCTGCAGGCTCACTACGTGGCACCTCACTTCATCTCTACCAAGTGCACTGTGCTTCCTGGGGCACCTGACTCACAGCATCGTATCCCACAGTGGAAGAGTGACTGGCAAGCAAGGGTGAGGACGCTGGTACTGACCCCAAGCCTTTGGTCCCTAGCTGCGTACATCTCCTCCTAACACCTGTAAGCCCAAGAAAATGGGGGTGGAGCCGAGTTCTGAATGTCAGTCATGGAGATGAGCCCCCACTCACAGCATCTGCATAGGTGGAAGGACAGGGGGCAGCTCAAGATCCCCTTACTGGGACAGTGGTTACTAACCCTCGTCATATGTTATTTTTTTACTTTACCTTTGTTTAGAGTTTTTGGGGTTTTGTGCACACATTTAAATTCTTTTATACAGTGAAATTTATTTTTTTTTCTTCTATGGCTTTTCTTGTATAGACTTATGTTTAAAAATCCAATCAACTTTGAACTTGTTCTAAGAGATTTAACTTTTTCTTCCTAGGTGATTGATCAAAAGTCCAACATTATTAAACAATCCAGATTTTCCTTACTGACCTGAAATACTACTCCCTTTATCGTACATCAACATTTATACATATATCCGATCTTTCTTTCTTTTAATGCAGGTATCCAGTGGCTTTAATTAATGTTATTTATAATGACTATCTGGCAATGCCACACCTTCTTCTCTATCTCTTTTTTTTTTTCTAATTTTCCCGTAATGTCAATAATATCTCCTCAATGTGCACTTGAGAATTTGCATGTCTATTTCCCCTCGATACTGAAGATCCACCCTGAGATTATATTCCATTAATTAATCAATTTAGAACAACTTTGCATCTTAAAATATTGTCTCTCTCTTTATGAACACGGGTAGAGATTTGTCTTATTTTGCATCCCCAAATTTCCTTTAACAGCTCTTATGCATTTCCTGTTTATATTATTCTAGATGTTTAATCATTTTGCTCAAAGCATAAAACAGATCTTTTTAACTTCCACTATACTTTCCAAATAGTTGTCAAGCATATACAGAAAAGCAATGACTTTTGTATGTAAAAAATTTAACCAGTGACTTTACTGGTTGTTTGTAGATGATCTTCTTGAGATTTCTAGCTATATAACCCTTTTATCTGCATAAAATATAATTTTATCTTCACTTTTCCATTATTTTTAATTGTCTAAATGTATTGTCTAATATTGCCAGATCAAGGTAATACAAGTGGGGGTGTTGAATATACTTTCTTGGAGTTAGAAAACATGGTTTGAAATACTTTTCCCCAATATTTTTTTATTATTATATAAAATGTGATCCAATTAATATATAACTTTGAATCTTTCAATGTAGCAAAATTATTTTTAAAGACTTTATTGGTTACCTATTTATCTTTTGAAAGTTTTATTAACTTCCATCTTATCATCATTCTATTCCAAGCACTGGGCTTATTGTATCCAAAATGAAACCTGTGTTTCATAAATCTAGGTTGGCATATATATATAATAGTGAGAGAGGAGGAGAGAGAGAAGCAAGGGCCTGAAACATATTAAGTAATAAATTGTTGTTGTTATTACTATTTCAAAGAATGGTCCATAAAATTTCAAATATTCAAACACTATAAAGGGTAAATTATTTTTATTTTCATTAGTTGTTGCAAATTGATACATAGTTTGGAAAATACAGAGAGAAATCCATACATAGCAAATAGCTTAAATATAAGTCAAGAGAATATTAGACCAAGATAGATTTGAACTCTGACTTTTAAAAAGGTCTTCTGAAACTGTTTATTTTTACTTATTTTGAACAATCAACAATAAGAATTTCATTGAGCATCTATTTGTATACCTGGCACAATGTTAAATACTTGGAGGACAAACCTAAGAAGCATATCACACAGTCCTTGTCCTTAGCAGTTTATAATCTAGCTATTTGTGATTACAGAGACATGTTTTAAAAGTTCTAGGACCTAACACTTTAAAGTAACTAAACTTTGAAAGCAATGGATTTGGAACTTTATATGATTATTTCAGTAATCTTGCCATTGCTCAAAACATTTTTTTGCCTCTCTTCCTTTGGCGCTGTCTTTGGAATAACTATACACATCATTTAAGAAAGGACTCATTGCTTTAATTTTAGTTTAGATTGCTGCTCTATTCATCTCATGTACCCGCATTCATCACTGGGTTCAGTGCTCAGTGACATCTGGTTAGTTTAAAATCTCAGATTCACTCTAAAAGACAAGTTTCACTCTTCCTGCTGCCCGTCCACAGCATGTCCAGCGACATGACTGGACCGTCGGTACCTGGAGGACAGGGGTCTTTCTTACCATCTTCGCATCTCCCCCCAGCATCCTGCTTGGTGCTTAACCACAGCAGGAGCGCAGTTCGCATCCTGTGTTGAGTTGGCAGCACATTAGCTGTTCAGTAGCTGGAGACGTCAGGGTGGGCTGAGGACAGAGGTGAGGAAGGGTTCCAGATGAGGCTCGAGGGGGATTTCTTTCCTTTCTGTTATTACAGTGTTTTCTTTGACGACTGCTTAGACATCTGGCTTTGACAGTGAAGGACAGAAAGGTCTGCCCGAAGCCGGCAGCAGGTTCTCCCAGTATTCCCTTCTAGCCCTAGGTTTCAAAAAATATATACAGTTAATTAATTATAAGTCAAATATAGTCTATATATATTTGGTAAATACACATAGGTTTGTGGATGATCAGGCTAAGGAATTTCATTTTCAATACACAGACAGGAAAGTTATGCCCATATCCATTAATGCCAGGAATCTTTCTCATATTACTATCCTCAGCAATGATCAATCACTATGTTTCATACCACCTTTCAGAAAAAGACATTGTGTTGGAATTTTACATACTTTTTGTGAATTATATTCATTCTGAAGTTTCTAGCAGGGAAACATAACAATACTTCCTCAATATTTTAACATAATTTCAAGCATAGGAAGCTGGTTGCTAACATAATGAGACAAAGTATAATTTTGTAAGCAGTACCTGAAAACAATACAAATTACTTTGTCAACATTCAGGCCTTGCTTTTAGACAAAGAAAGAAGAACACAAAGGTTCCCTGGTCACAGATTGGGTTAAATATATAATTTTCACACTTTGCCCTACTTTACTTATGAAACAATGAATATGAAACAAACCCATATTGTTAGATGATAAAATTGTCAGAAATCTGGAGTGTCTACAGTTTCTGTGTCATCACACATTTTTGCAAACACCAGCATCTTTGGGAGTTTAGGGAGCAAGGAATGTCTAGATTTATTCTACAGAATAATGTTTCATTATTGATTACTAATGAATATCAGGGATCCCTAGACAACGCTTATTAAAATAAACCATTTCCCATTTATTTGAGCTGTATTAGTCGTCACCAAATTATGTTTTCCTCACCTCTTAATTATATTTAGCACTTTTTTTTTCTATTGGCATAAGGCCAGTAGAGACCACCTTCTCTGATAAATATCCATATCTCCCAGAAGAAGTGTTTGGCTAAACGATTTCTCACATCCTTTTTCTGTTTGTTTGTTTGTTTTTGTCTTTTTTCTTTTAAGGCCGCACCCGTGGCACAGGGAAATTCTTGGGCTAGAGCTGCAGAGCTGCAAATCAGAGCTGCAGCTGCTGGCCTACACCACAGCCACAGCAACGCCCAATCTGAGCCGCATCTGTGACCTACACCACTGCTCACGGCAACGCTGGATCCTTGACCCACTGAGCAAGGCCGGGGATCGAACCCCCATTCTCATGGATACTAGTCGGGTTCATTACCACTGAGCCCCAACAGGAACTCCCTCACCTACTTTTACAGTCTAAATAAATTTACATTAGGAAAGTTGTCCCAGTTCAAAAATGAAGACGTTTTAAATCCTGTTAAAATGAAAGAAGAAGTACAAAATGGATTAAAGCTGTAACTGTACTAATGAGAGGAGACAGCAGAGATTATGACTGGTTTCTAAAAGATGGAATAGGGATGGCAGTGTTTAACACATGAGAAGCAGAGAGAACGGTTTGAAACGAATAGTAATTCAAGGGGCCCCAGAAAAATGGCTTCAACAATAAAGTGCTTGATTGTAACAAATAGTATAGTTTAGATATTGGAAGACCTTAGAGAAGGTAAGAGCCTGTTATTCTTCTTTCAACAATAAACAAGAAAACTGATTAGAAATACCTAAAAAACCAAATGTTGTACAAAGAAAGTCACAGTCCGACTATGAAGAAAATTAAAATATGGCCCGTATTTGGACTCTGGATAGAACATAAGAGGATAAAATCAATTTGACCTTGATGCTTGGAACATACTCCTGCACGTGGTTCAAGATTTGTAAAATAGGGGATTTCCCATTGTGGCACAGTGGAAGTGAACCTGACCAGCACCCAGGAGGATGGAGGTTTGATTCCTGGCCTCGCTCAGTGGGTTAAGGATCCAGCATTGTCGTGAGCTGGGGTGTAGGTCGAGACAAGACTCAGATCTGGCATTGCTGTTGCTGTGGTGCAGGCCAGCAGCTACAGCTCTGATGGGACCCCTAGGCTGGGAACCTCCATATGTCACAGGTGTGGCCCTAAGAAGCCAAAAAACAAAAAAGCAAAAACCAACCAACCCACCAGACAAATAAAAAACTGATCTTCTAGCCAGTTTTCAGCCTAATACAGGAGACAGAGACAGCCAGCCTGGGGTTATATAAACTCAGGCTCAAGAGAAATACCAGGAAAGAAAAAGAAACTCCAAAGTGAGATGTATTTGCAGTGACCTGCTGAGAAAGTCAGGAGCTGACGGAAGAGCAGAGGAAAACACAATGCAATGCCTGTGGCAAAGGAAACGCAGACAGAAGCTCCCAGTGGAAGCCGGAGGAACAGTAAACACAATCGTGAGGATCCACCAGGCCCAGAGAATGGGTTTTTTCCTCAGTCAGGCAATAGCACTTCACTCCCTCTCCCATCCTCTCTCCTCTCTATTTGAATCTAGAGAGGTCAGAAACCATGATTAGCAATGCAGGAAGGGGAAGGGGTGGAAGCTTAAGACAGAGAAAGAGAAGGATCAGACCCAGCTTCCCTGGTTTCCTCCATGTTGAACTCTGCTGGAAAGAGGTTTTAGGAGTTCCCGTTGTGGTGCAGCGGAAATGAATCGGACTAGAAACCAGGAAGTTGAGGGTTCAATCCCTGGCCTCGCTCAGTGGGTTAAGAATCCAGCATTGCCATGAGCTGTGGTGAAGGTCCCAGACGCGGCTTGGATCCCACGTTGCTGTGGCTGTGGTGTAGGCCGGTGGCTACAGCTTTGATTCGACCCCTAGCCTGGGAACCTCCATATGGCACTGGTGTGGCCCTAAAAGGACAAAAGACAAAAAAAAAAAAAAAAAAAAAAAAAAAAAAAGGAGGTTTTAAGTTTGAAACATGTTCCAAGTTTTGATTTCACATGAAATTAAACTTTTAATTACTACATTGACATTGTGTTTGCTTTTACTGTGCTTACACTGTGTTTGGTTTTAAACCGTGATGAGGCAGAAGTAATAGTACACCTTAAAGAAGCCAAGAGGGAGATGAGGGAGGAAAACCCGAGGGCAACAGAGGAAGTCAATTCTTATTTTATAGAGAATGGAATCAAGAGATACTGCCTCGTATGGATGGATGAAAAAATAGGTAGGTTAAGGGAGTTCCCACTGTGGTATAGTGGGTTAAGGATCCAGTGTTGCCACAGCTGTAGAGTAGGTCACAGGTGCGGCTCAGATTCGATCCCTGGCCCAAGAACTTCCGTATGCTGCAGGTGTGGTCATTATTAAAAAAAAAAAAGGTAGTTAAATATGAAATTCCAACTTACAAAGATAACCAAGAGGACAAGCAAAAGTGTCATACATCAAAATTGGGAAAAGGAGAACAGGGAGAGGGAAGAGATTATATGATTGATTGATTGATTGATTTAAAATGATTTTTATTGTTTTCCATTACAGCTGGTTTACAGGGTTCTGTCAGTTTTCTACTGTACAGCAAGGCGACCCAGTCACACATACATATATACACTCTTTTTCTCACATTCTCCTCCATCCTGCTCCATCATAAGGGACTAGACAGAGTTCCCAGGGCTATACAGCAGCATCTCACTGCTTATCCATCCCAAAGGCAATAGTTTGCATCTATTAACCCGGAATTCCCAGTCCATCCCACTCCCTCCCCATACGATTTAAATTCTTCCACTTTCATGAAGGGCCATTGCCACTTAAAATTGATAAAACAAAAAATGGAAGAACAAGACTTGGAAACATAAATGACAAACCAGCTCCCCCAGGAGTGAGGCTGGTGTCAGGAATGGTGACTTTAAATTTTCATTTTATTCTTCTTTACTTTAAAATTTTTGTTACCGTGTGCACGTACAATGTTAACAGTAAGTAAAATGAGCTTAGAGGAAAATAGTAATATTCTTTAAAAACTCCTACCTGGCTCTAATCCAGGGCTTGGTGTGCATATTGAGACCACTTCCCCAGCTGCCATGTTTCTCTGAAGCTGGAGGCAAAAATCCCCTTTCTGGGGCCAGCTCCTCTGCAATGGCCCTGATGTGGTAGGGCTCAAATCCACAGCACCCTCCTATGTACCTGATCCCCAGGTTGTAGGCTTCTCTGGCATATTTTTGAATGTCCCATCTGGTTGCAACTCTGGGCTCCAGTGCTGTAATACAATAGTTATGGCACTTCTGTTACCATCTTTATTTTCAAACAATCAGTGCTCTGAGGGGTATTTTATTTTTCAAAGAAAAAAATATAAATTTTAGAATATGAGTTCAGACAGTGCATTTTTTTTTTTTTTTTTGGTCTTTTTAGGACCACACCCAGGTATACTGAGCTTCCCAGGCGAGGGGTCAAATTGGAGCTGTAGCTGCCGGCTTACACCACAGCCACTGCAATGCTGGGTCGAAGCCATGGCTGCAACCTACACCACAGCTCAGGGCAATGCCAGATCCTTAACCCACTGAGTGAGGCCAGGGATCGAACTCATGTCCTCCTGGATATTAGTTGGGTTCCTTATCACTGAGCTATGATGGGAACTCCAGATAGCTCATTTTTGGTTAATATTCAATGTCTTTGTCTTAAGCGGGCTCATATCGTAGGTCTGTACTGTAGTTGTTCATTACAGCCGTTTCCATTTTGTCACAACAAGAAATCACAGTGACTCTAATAGGCACCTGAGCTTACCAAAGGGATATTCCGGGAGATCCACAAACCCTCCTTTGCCGCAGTCGGGCATGTGGAACACCAGGGACTGCACCATCAAATGTGCTTTCAGGCCTGCAGCCTGCAGGCCTTCCTTCATTAGCCTCATTGTCTTCAGACTGGTCCAGGGCCCAAATCGGCAGTTCACCCCAATGATTGAAGCCCCTAGGCAGAGAAATACATTTATTTACTTGTTTTATAATTTATTTACTTTTTTTTTAATCGAAGAAGAGTTGATTTACAATGTTGTGTTAATTTATAGATGTACCAACACATTCAGTTATATATGTATACATATTCATTTTCAGACTTTTTTCCATTATAAGTTATTATAAGGGATTGAGTACAATGCTCCATGCTATGCAGTAGGTCCTTGTTGGTTATTTATTTTACATGTAGTGTGTATCCGTTAATCCCAAACTCCTAATTTATCCCTGACCCCTGACTCCCCTTTGGTAACCATACATTTGTTTTCTATGTCTGTGAATCTCTTTCTGCTTTGTAAATGAGTTCATTTACAGTATTTTTTAGATTCCATATATGATATCATATATTTGTCTTTCTCTGTCTGACTTAATTTCGACACACTACAATGAAATATCAGAAAGAGAAATTAAGAAAGCCATCCCACTTACCAGCACATAAAAAACAATAAAATACCTAGGAATAAAACTACTTCAGGAGGCAAGAGACCTCCAGAAACTATAAGATGCTGATGAAAGACACAGAAAGTGACATAAATAGATGAAATGATATACCATGTTCTTGGATTGGAAGAATCAATATTGCTGAAATGACCATACTGCTTAAGGTAATCTATAGATTCAGTGCAATCCCTATCAAAATACCAATGGTATTTGTCACAGATCTAGATCCAAAAGTTTTAAATTTTGAATGGTGAAGTACAAAAGACTGAATAGCCAAAATAGCAACAACAAAAAAAAGAAAAAAGAAAAAAAAAGAAAAAACACTTGAGAAAGAAGAATGGAGCTGGAGGAATCAGCTCCCTGACTTCAGACTATACTGCAAACTGCAGTCATCAAAACAGTATGGTACTGGCACAAAACAGACATATAGATCTTTTCTTTTTTAATTGTTGGAAGGTACCTTGGAGATTAGCTCCCCTCTGCCTTCCAAGTTCTGCAGGTAAAGAGATCAATTCCAGTTAATGCTTTTATTTCCAAACTGGTCTCCCAATATTAAAAACATTAGTTAAATTTCATCAACAATAACTGCTTATCACATTGTGGGTCCGAATTACCTGCCTTCACCAGCTTCACAGCGCATTCGCCAGGGGTCACGCCATGCATGTCTCCCTCTGGGCCTATGCACATGGTGGCTGCCACGGGTTTTCCAGATTCTTTTAAGACTTCCACAGCCCACACAGCTTCCTCAGCATATTCAAAATACTAAGAGAAATTTCATTGCTTTCAATTGGCCCAAAGATAAAGCAGAGTTTAAGTGGTAGATTGCAAATGTTGCAAAAACAGCTATAAAAATTACCAAATACATGTGATAAAACTTGTTAAGAAAGGTGTCTGTATCAGACTGACCAAAGAATACCTTTCTGAGTAAATATTTTCACTCCTTTAACAGTAATGTATAGATTTTCATTCAGATATCATAATAAAAAGGGTTTTAAAGTACTTGATTTAAAACCATAATTCTGAAGGAACAAAAGTTTTTCTAATAAATTTTAGACTCTTTTTTTTTTTTTTTTTTAAGAAACTGGGGTAATCTCTACAGAATAACAAATAGTTTTTCATACTTTACATTTCTAGGTACTCTTATATTCACTCCTAGTTAGATATCCAGAAGTGCTCCTTAAGTAGGAAGGGAAATATGATTATTTTCGGAGATGAGAACATTTAGGCACAGAGACAGGAAGAGTAGCTACTGAGTGTCTTTGCCACTGGTAGATAGGACCCCTTGTCTGGTAAACCCAGATCATTTTCAGTGGTGTTTCCCAGGAACCCCCTTATGCAACAATTGAAAAGGTGAACTTAATTTGAGTGGAGAAAAGCCAGCAGAAATCTCCCTGCTTTTTTCTCTCTTGACTTACAAATGGATTCTGTAGAAGCAGTGTGTGAGGAAGGGCAGAGAAAGTCAAAATAGAGGTTCTTTAAAAACAAACTTGTGAGTTTCCACTGTGGCTCAGCAGGTTAAGGACCCAATGTTGTCTCTGTGAGGATGAGGGCTCAATCTCTGGCCTCACTCAGTGGGTCAAGGAGCCAGTGTTGCCCTAAGCTGTGGCGTAGGTTGCAGATGCAGCTCAGATCCTGCGTTGCTGCAGCTGTCACTCCGATTAGATCCCTAGTCAGGAAACTTTCATATGCCGCAGGTGCGGCCCTGAAAAAAAAAAAAAAAAACCAAAGAACAAACAAAAAAACACTTGTCTTCTCATCCATCTGGAGCACATATGGGGCAGAGGTTGTGCATGAGTCTGTAGATGATTTTTTTCCAGATGGGGTAGACAGGCTTGGGTTGCCCTAAGCCTTGGGAAGGTGGATGGAGCAAGACTTTCAATAGGTTTAGTAGAGTGGTTGGAGAACTAACAGTTGACAGGCTATGTCCTTGTTGGAGGGTAATGACCTGGGGTGAGGCCTTGACTCCAGATGGTAGCAATCGTAATGGGAAATAGGGAATGAAAGCTTTTTAAATTTTAGGGATGGGAGGAAAGAGAATATTCTGGGCCTTCATATCCAGTCAGTGACCATTCTCATCGATTCTCACTTTAAAATACCACATGTCATAGCTTTAGTGAAAGCAGAGAGATGGGTTGAGCAAGGCATGGATGGAGGAGGTCAAGGAAACGCCTTCCTGGCACTGAGTGTTACTGGTGGGGCCTGGTTGAGCCTGAGCAGCCACCTCCCCATGAGGCTTTGCTGGGGTACAGCCTCTATCTCTGCCTACAGCTCCTCCCAGCCCTATGCTTCCCACAGGAGAAGGAGCTCTCTGAGTCACTGTCTCCTTCATCTCACCCCACATTGTAGGGTCCCAGACAGTCAGCTGCTTCAGTCCCCCAGAAGAAACCCCAAGGCTACAGTTAGGCCTCTCCTGGCTTTGTTCTTTCGCTTCAAGAGAATCTAGCATACAAGTGAGAGGATGTTGGCCTTGGCTATCGCGCATTTATTTTTATTTTCATTTTCATTTTTTGACTGCACCTGCGGCATACAGGAAGTCCCAGGATGGAACATGGACCACAGCAGTAACCAGAGCCGCTGCAGTGATGATGCCAGGTCTTTAACCCACTTAGCCATTAGGGAACTCCCTGGGTGCATTTAAATAAAGCTTCGACCAGCTCCATGGAGGAAATGAGAGCATAAGGCAGTGCTGTACCCTCATGAAAGTTGAAAACTGTGCAGTTATAGCAAAACAGAGTGACCCCTTTCCCTATATTGCTTACCTCTGCAATCAAGAAGTCCACGTTTTTCCTGACAAATACTTCGAGCTGTAGTCGAAAAAGTTTTTTAATTCTATCTTCATCCTTGTGGTGTTTGTATAACGAAGTCTGGCAGAGCCCCCCTGCTACCAAAGCATCACCTTTGCCGGCCACTTCTTGGGCGAGGTCACAGGCAGCAGCGTTGACAGCTTCCCACTGAGGTTAGAGAGCAAGAGTTGAGATGGTGAGCCTGGCATTTTAAAGGTGAAGCATAACAGATATCAAAGGAGGCAATGAGCCGTTTGCATGGGTACAAGTCACTGGTTTGAAATCAGATTCGAAAACACCAGCAGAATTGGGAACCCACTGCTGTCTTCCTAGTGACTTATATTTCTATTAGTGTACTTGGCTCACAGCACTGGATTTCAGTAAATGCTCCTTTGCCCCCCACACTTAACCTGGAGACACTTCAGAATAGGGTCTCTGCCTTTGCATCATATTTGTATCTATCACAGAGAATGGACTATAACAGGCACTCAATAAACATTGGTTGGTTGAATGAATAAACGGGCCTTGATGTTTATAAGTATCAATACTTTACATTTGCAGAATATCTCATGATACTGCTGCATCCTTCAACCTGATCCACGTTTCTCAACAACCCTATGCTTGTAAGCATAGGTTATCTCCACTTTGCAGAGAACACCAGTGCGCCATGCAGGTAAGTGTCTTGTACAAAGCCACACAGTCAATAGGTGGCAAAGTTGGGTATCAAACCCAATTCTCTTCATCCCTAGGCCAGTGTGGTGTTCTCCGGGCCCACCCTGTCTCCCGATGGACAAGTCAGAAAGGAAGACTGCGAAATGAGAGGAACATCCATAAAGTGTTCTTTCTCTACAAAAACACAGCCCAGAGGATGGCCATGGCCTTCCAATGGCCTGTTTTCTCCCAGTCCTATCCCCTCCCCTAGATAAAGAAGAAGCAAAAGTTCATTTATTTAGGACATATATGTTTACATCATGATTAATTATGTGATAGATATTTTCTATGGAGGAGTTAGTAAAAAAGTGTTGGAACCCATCAGGTCAGTTCCATGGAATCCCATCAAGAGGTTGTTTTTATTATGTGAGTGAGTGAGTGTGTGTGTGTGTGTGTGTGTGTGTGTGTATGTGTGCATTTATTATAGATGATCGCTCACCCCCTCACCCCCACTCACCGCATTAGAGTTTACCTGACTTTCCATATTGTCCTCATTGGCAGAAAAGGTGAAAGTCTGCATGACATTCGATCCCGCTCTCAAGAATTCCATGTGAAGCTGACGAACTACAAAGGAGTTGGTTGTTGTTTTTTTCATTGAAATTACAAAATGACAGAAGCTATGCATTTCAGCAGCAGCTCACCCACTCACATCTCTTTCAATCATACACAGTTTCAAACTTTGGACTTAGAAAGAATTGGTCAGCCGAATTCAGGGGCAGGATGAGGTGGAGCCCATACCCAACCAGGGCTGTTTGGAGTAGCCTCGTATTGACCTGCCGATGGGCCTGGTGCTGTCAGTCACATGCAGACAGGAAGGCCCAGTTGGCCAGTTGTCCCTTGGTCTCTTGGTGTAGAGAGGGCATATTCATTTGCTGATGTCATGAAGGATGTAGCTGGTCTATTTACAGTCAGCACAGGGGAGCCCTCAAAGTAAAATGGGGGAGTTCTCACAGTGGGCAGAATGTGAATGGGTGGTGCCCCCATCGAATAGATTCAACAGCAAGCAGCAGTCAGGGAGCTTTCCTTGCCCATCAGAAATTCCTTCCTCTCTCTCTCTATCTCCCACCACCTGTCTTTGTCTTCGCTATTGCAATACTTTCTTCCTCGTTGAGCAAAAATGATCTAAAATTAAGAACGAGGGTGTTTCTGTTGTGGCTCAGCAGAAACGAATCTGACTAGTATCCATGAGGATGCGGGTTTGATTCCTGGCCTCGCTCAGTGGGTCAAGGATCCGGCATTGCCATGAGCTGTGGTGTAGGTCACAGAGGCAGCTCAGATCCCGAGTTGCTGTAGCTGTGGCCTAGGCCAGCTGCTGCAGCTCCAATTCGACCTCTAACCTGGTAACTTCCATAGGTCGTGGGTACGGCCCTAAAAAGACAAAAAAAAAAAAAAAAAAAAAATTAAGAATGAGTTCTTTTTGGGCCAGATGAAATCTTCCTGCTAACACCAGAAAGACAAAACTTTGTCCTATCATGGGGGTATTTATGATATACCGGGCATTTCATGTGGGTTAACTCACAAGTCTTCACAAATAGGCCATGTTATGTCCCCACATGACAGATGAAGAAACTGATCCTTAGGGGTCAAATGACTTGTCCAAGATAACTCAGCTCATTCGTAGAAGAACCAAAACATGACCCCAAGTTTGATACACTGTACATATACAAATGGGATCAGAGTGAATCAAAAGCTCTATTCCCAGCTTGTATCCTGTTTCACCCATTTCTTCTTTGGCTTTATTTCCCACATTAATTTAGTAGAGCAAATACACATACCAAAAAAGAGCAAAAACTAGAATTAAAGCCCCAATTTGATGTTACCAACCATCCTATCATAGTTTCTATCTCCAACTCTTTTTTTTTTTTCCCAGCCAGGAGGATGAGGTACAAGTGTGTTTATTTCTTTGCCCCTCCCCTTCTCCCACCAGAACCTGGCTCTCTCCAGTCTACACTCTGTTAAGCTGGTGGTTACCATTCATTATCCCTAACACATGCACTGTTTTAATATTGTGTGCAAATTAGCCAGAGGGATGAAGCTGAAGCAGTAATAGTTTTACTGTGTTAAGAAGACTCTTGAATATACTCAATGCAAATATTCACAAAACAAATATTAGGATGTATATTTTAGCACTGCCTATATATGAAGATGTGTGTCGGGGGGGGGAAGGAAAGAGCAAGACCATTTTCTTCTATTTGATTCAGTTCATTTATGTAACTGTCTCCATTTCTTGGCAATTTTGGTAAATGGAACCGTCCTTCGAAAAACACTATTATTTATCTTCTCTCAGTCAGAATTAAGCCAAGTGTCACCCAGAGAAGCCATAAGCACTGCTGGTACCAACCTGCATTTGGATGCTCTACCACGGCCTCTGGTGTCCAGAGCCCTGCCTTCACGTAGCCCCTCTTCTCCAGAGTTAGGAGAAAGCCGCCATCTCCAACCACAACCTCCCCAGCATCCAAACGCTCCAAAATGCCCTAAAGAAGAGAAAGAGGGAGTTCCTGTCATGGCACAATGGTTAACGAATCCGACTAGGAACCATGAGGTCGAGGGTTCTATCCCTGGCCTTGCTCAGTGGGTTAAGGATCCGGTGTTGCCCTGAGCTGTAGTGTGGGTGGCAGACATGGCTTGGATCCTGAGTTGCTGTGGCTCTGGCGTAGACCAGTGGCTACAGCTCTGATTCGACCCCTAGCCTGGGAACCTCCATATGCCGCGGGAGCAGCCCTAGAAAAGGCAAAAAGGCAACAATAGCAAAAAAAAAAAAAAAAAAAAAGACAGAAAGAAAAACCACCTAAGACCACTTTTTCTCCCCTCCTAAAAGCAGTCTCTAATTTTAGGAAAGTTGGTACAATGCTCCTCCAGTTCTAGCTCTGTTAAAACCATCAGTGCCTCTGAGTATTTCAGAAAGCTGGCATATACTCTATTTCTTGGACACTTGTTTTGTGCAAAGTGCTGTGACTATTTTTTCTCCAACACAATTGAACCTGAGTCAAATTGTCATGAAAGTGCTGATTCCACAAAAGTTATTATTATTTTTTCAATATATTTGTGGCAGACACTGCTAGTTGCCTAACTAATGTGCATTTTTCTTCCTCTTCTTTGCTAATATGTTTGGTTTGGGGAGACAATGTCCCCAACTTAAAAAAAATTTCAGGGCTACTTTGCTGCTAGGGTGGCCATGTGACAAGATGGTGGCCATTGGGACACAGGTGAAAGTCAGCTGAAGATTTCTAGAAAGGTTTTGCTTTCCTGATATAGATACCCCTTCCCTCCCATCTTGTCACTTTTTCTCCTTATAGTCTAGAATGTCAACTTCAGCCCTGGAGGTAGAGCCATCATCTTGCAGCCATTCCGTTTGAAAGCCATTCGCTAAGGCGGGAGCAGTGGACTGAAAACTGTCAGGTGTCTTCCTGACATCTTGTTATGCTGGCATCTTGGTGCTAGACCTCTTGTTAGCTGGGACAAATGAACCTCTTTTTTGCATGAACCACTGGACATAATCTTACTGGACACACTGTTACATAATTATGCCTTACATTTTCTAGCATGTTCCCAGGCATGTTATCATTTGGTACTCTTAACAACGCTGGGAGTTAGGCAGGGCAGACAGTTTTTATTTCACATTTTATAAATGAGGAAACTGATGTTCAGAGGGGCTAAGTGACTTGCCCAAGATTATAGAGCTAAGTAAGTAAAAAGGCAGGAGTTTTTTGACTTTCAGGAGTTCCTGTTGTGGCTTGGAGGAAACAAATCCGACTAGGAACCATGAGGTTGCGGGTTCCATCCCTGGCCTCACTCAGTGGGTTAAGGATCCGGTGTTGCTGTGAGCTGTGGTATAGGTTGCAGATGCAGCTTGGATCTGATGTTGCTGTGGCTGTGGTGTAGGCTGGCAGCTATAGCTCTGATGGGACCCCTAGCCCAGGGACCTCCATATGCCACAGGTGCGGCCCTAAAAAGCAAAAAAAAAAAAAAAAAAAAAAAAAAGGCAGACTTCAGATCTTCTAAATTAACCTTGTCTCTTTCCCTTTCCAGTCAACCCACCCATAACCCGAATACTAGGTTGTATCCAGGGCCCCGAGGCCATGGTTTCCATTGTCTAAAGTACTTCCCCAGATGTCTGCATGGCCTGCCCTTCACTTCCTTCAGGTCTTTGGTCGAGGATCATTTTTTTCCTGAGAGAGTTTTCCTGTAATTTACAAAAATTGCAAACACCCCCATGGAGATCCCTGACCCTTTTATATAGACTGTAATAGTTGAAGATACAACTTTCTATTGAAAATACCAGCTATTCACCATAGCCCTGCCTAAAGGGGGACCCAAAGCGGTGTGTGAATGGGGAGAAAAGCCTTCAGTCACCCCTTTGAATCATTCACACCTGCAGCCCAGGAAGGTACATGAGCCAGGGTTGCACCCAGGCTAAGTTCCAGCCCCGCTCCCCCCATCTCCATTTTCCTGTGGAGGGATGTGGAATGGAGCCCAGCTGTGTCAGCTGTGGTTAGCCACAAACACTGTTTTGACAGAGGGATCTCCTGACTCTGGTTGTTTTTCCATACTTTACATTAAAGATGAGTTTTAGCTGAATGTGGAAGCAGTGTGAACATATTCTGTGATGCTCACCTCCCTCCACAGTATGAAATTTGCTCCTTTCTTAAACTTTCAACTTTCCTCGAGACCTTTCCGAACGCCAGGTTCGGTTCTAGGCAAGAGGGATACTATAAATGCAGGATTAAGACATGGTCCCCGCCCTCAAGAAGCTCCAAGTCTGGCGACCTTGGGGAAGGCCATTAGATCAAAAGATGAGCACAGCACAGTGCAATAAATAAATGCTGCAGAGGAATGCAGGGGAGAGAATCAGAGATATCACCAAAAACTGTCTAAAACCTCATCGTTGACCAGCTAAGACATTTCAGTGGAGTTAACTATGTTAAGAATCAAATTTAATATTACCTGTCAAACAATGCTAAAGGGGAAAACCGGGGCATACAGTTTGGGTATTATGGGTCAGTCTCCGACCTTGCACATCCAGTCTGTCACAGGGTTACACCGAGTGCATCTGTGTAACACATCTCACATAGGTACCCCCCATCCTCACTGCCCCTGGACTATTGAAATGGTCTCTGCTTCACTCCAGCCCTCTCTAAACTATCTTCCATTGCGGCCAGAGTGAAGCTTTGCCTGACCTACACTTTGTCGTAATTTCATCCTCCTTTGTATCCTGCATAAGTTCATTTTTATATAATTGGGGTCAGCCTTTGAGATACCTCCTTTTGTAAATTAACATGGCCAAAACACTTTGCCTGTTCCCATAGTTTGCTTTTCAACGGGCTGCCACATAATTTAAGTGGATGAACTTTATTTACGGAGCTGACTATTGCAGGGCATATTGGATGCTTCTAACTTTTTAGTATAAATAAACAGCGGTGCACATTTCCACGTCTATATCACCCCTTCCTTCACCACACCATTTCCTGAATTACAGGGGCTCAGGTGGGTTGTTTGAGGAGTTTGGAGATTTCCTGCATTCAAGTTCATTCCCTTCCTAATTTAGCTTTGTCACCCCTTCACCCCACCATGCATAGAAATGCGGGGGACAAAGCAACAGCTGGCCCCCAGATTCCATCCAGAAAGGGGAGTCTGGAGCCTGGGGCGGCGGATGCGATGGTGGAACCCCCGCTCCCCCCCTCCCCAGCCCCTGGCACCCTACCCCGCTCCTGCTCCTGCCGCTGGGTTTGGGTGTGTTCCTGCCGGACCGGTTTCAGGCCAGTCCAAGGCTTGGGGGTGGGGAGCTGAAGGCCATGACCCTTTCCAAATCCTGAAGGGAGTGAGCGCTGGGACCACTGAGTCAAAGAGCTGTGGATGCAAATGGGCTGAGGACTGAAAATGTGCCGCGGCCTAAGTCCGAGGGCTGAACTTCCAATCAGTGCTCCACCTGAACTAGGCGAATGACTCTGAGCCAGTCCTCTGACTCTGAGCCTCAGTTTCCTCACCTGTAAAATGGGGGTATATGTAGAGAAGATAATTTAATTTGCGTAAAGCAGTCGGGCTGTGTCGGGCACCGAGTCCATAAATGTTACCCAAGACTGTGATCTCATCCTGACACCCGGAGGTACTGTCGTCCCCGCGACCCGCGATCGGGTACACCGAGGCTCAGAGCCGACAAGGTGCCTCGCCCGGGCCGCAGACCTCGGCTAGGGGCTGAGGTGGAGCCCGGCAGCCGGGAGGACTCTGTACCTTCCCGAAACTCACCTTCTTGGCGCGGGGACTTCCAGCCGGTGCCATCTCGCCGCGGCTGTGCGGGCGCCAAGTGGCGGGGAGCGCGCAGAGAGAGCTAGGAGCCCGCCCCTCGCCCGGGGGAGGGTCTCCATCCCCACCCTTCCTACCCCCGCTCCCCACCCACCCCCCGCTCTGCTGCCCCTGCGAGCAGGTGCCGGCGCCCTCGCCCTTGGCCTCGGCCTCGCCCTCGCCATGTTCCGCCCGGGCGCGCAGCGGCTGCGGGGCCTCCAGCTGCGGAGCTTCCCGCTACGGGGCTCCCCCGGCCGTCCGCGCTCCGTCTGCGCCCGCGAAGGGTGAGTGGTGCCGGGTCTGCTCCGGGGCCCGCGGCTGGGCGGCTGCAGGGTGAAAGCGAAGGGCTCAGGCGGTCACCCAGTTAGGGGCGCTCCAACCCTGAGAAATGGGCATTCGGATTGCTTCTTGAATTATATCTGCTCTTTTCCATGCAAAACCGTACAAAGGGAGAGTATCAAAGGGTTTCCGGTGCAAAGCCTCTCCTACCCCATCCCTTCCCCAGTCGGCTGTTAGCAGTATCTTCTGTATCTATCCAGGGACGGTCTATGGCGAGGCAAACACAGGTGTATATTTATATGGGCTTCCTTGACTGACTTATACCTCGCTTTTTACAGTGCGTCTTGGAGAAGCTCATGATCTAGCTAGGAAGACAGTCATGCCAATACATATATCAAGTCAGTGAGCAATAATTATAACTAGAGAAGCAGGTACATGGAGAGAGGGAGTTAAGTGGGGAAGAACCTGTGCTCCCTGTGACTCTTTTCAGCCTGGAAAACATGAGAGGGAGGAGGTGATCCAAGATTTACAGATAATAGACTTAACTATGATTATTTTTTTTATGGAATAAAATGACTATAATTGTGTTTTTAAAGTAGACTGAGAAAAAATATTCTCTAGATTCTTTGAGAAAAAGAAGCCGTCTGTTCAGTTCTTTAGCTCTATTAATTACCTACAGTGGGCCAGAATTGTGTGGAATGGGGTTCAAATACCTCCCCCCTTGTTCCCCCAACCAGTTTGCCTAAGTCAAGTTTAGGCTTCCCGAATGGTTAAATCAGCACATGCAAATCTCACTGGCACTAGATGTTAGGTACCAGAAGAAAACTAGCACACCAGTCAAGAAAAAACAACAACAACAACAAAAAACCCCACAAAAACTCTAGCTACAATTGCGGAGTAAAGCTACTCTTAAAAAATTGTCTTCCAGAGAGGAAAACGCACCCTTATCTGCAGAAACAAGATGGAAAGACAGAGCAGAAACAGTGATAATTGGAGGTGGCTGCGTTGGTGTGAGTCTGGCTTATCACTTGGCCAAAGCGGGCATGAAAGATGTGGTCCTCCTGGAGAAATCGGAGCTCACTGCTGGATCCACCTGGCACGCAGTAAGGAAAACACCTCAAACCTGTCATATGCACTGAATCACCACTTGTGCAATTCTCTCTCATCCAGAGCTCCCCATGTGGGCTCTCCAGAGTGAGTTCCCTTTTAGCAGTGTTGCAAAGGGCATTTGCAGTTTAGTTGCTGTACTTCAAAGGGGGTGATGAACATTTACGATGTGGATAATCTTGACAAGATTATTTTGAACATACAACTTCTGGGTTCAAATCCTGTCATTTTTTACTTATGTGACTCCTGGTCTGTTGCTTAAGTTTCTATTTCTCGATGCGTAAAATGGATATATCAATAGTACCTGCATCATAGGTACTATGATGAAGATTGTGATGAAGATTGAATTAATGTGTATAAAGTTATCATGGTAAGTGGTTAGTATATGTTAGCTTTTGCATCAAAGGATAGTGGCTGAGTGACCCTGAATACGGGCCTTTATCCATGTTCCCCTCACCTGGCTTTTGTGGTCCCTTTATTTTTATTTTTATTTTATTTATTTATTTATTCGTCTCTTTGCCTTTTCTAGGGCCGCTTCCTGCGGCATATGGAGGTTCCCAGGCTAGGGGTCTAATTGGAGCTGTAGACGCCGGCTTACACCAGAGCCAGGGCCACAGCAATGCGGGATCTGAGCCGCGTCTGCAACCTACACCACAGCTCACAGCAATGCCAGATCCTTAACCCACTGAGCAAGGCCCGGGATCGAACCCACAACCTCACGGTTTCTAGTCAGATTTGGTAACCACTGCGCCATGATGGGAACTCTTTTGTGGTCCTTTTATATTTATTGATTTATGATTTTAATTTAATGCTGTGAGACAGCAGCTTGGATTCATGAGGACTTAACTACGAGGGCTGAGGACATGAGACACAGCTTTCATGTTGTGTTAAAACATGAACACAGCAATCTTGCGTATTTAACAGTATGCATAATTGTTCCAGTGCTAAACAATAATTGGGCTTACATGGAAAGCTGCTCAAGTGAACAACGTGATTGACACTGCTTTCATGCTGCCAACGTAATAATTCTTTCTGACATCAGCTAAGGATGAGAGAGGAGGTTTTTAAGACGGCAGGTGCCATTGTTGTTAGGGCGAAGAGTTAGGATAATCAACAAGGTCCAACTGTAGAGCCCAGGGAACTGTATTCAATATCCTGTGATCGTTTTCTGTACACCGGAAACTAACACAGAACTGTAAATCAATTATACTTAATCAAAAAAAAAAAAAAAGAGTGGGTCAATATTTGCCTCTGCTCAGATCTCTTTCCATCATTAGCTTTCCTCTACTGAGATAAGATGGAACCTTGCTTTTAGGGGCCTTTTGACACCCAGAACTTGCTCAAGGTAAAGGATAGAATTGGGTGGGTGTTAATGGATCTCCTGCCTCCAGCTGAGCTGGGGGGAAGAGTGCTGCCCAGACTTAAGCCCAGTTCACCCCAGAGGCCCAGTGGTCCCATAGACCACGCCCACCGATTGGATGGAGACTTCTAAGAAAAGCGGCACCAAGCCCAGCTCCTCTTCGTTCTTTTGTTTCTCACCTGCTCCCTCACTGCTCAGTCTGGGAGAGAGGGCCGGCCACCATGTCCTCCCTAAGTGTCATAGCCACACTTGTCTCCTTTGTCCCCCAGGTCCCCCTCAGCTTGCTTTCTGAGATTTGAGAGAGGGCTCCGGGAAGCCAAGGACCCTTCTGGCTTCTCTCCCCTCCCTGAATCAGACTTCCTTTGCAGGCTTCCTGTTGTCCTGTAATGGAAAGCCTGTACCTCTCCTCCCATAACTTCTTCTTAGGGGACGTTTGGTTACTCTTTCAACGAATATTAATGATGAGACGAGCCCATATTGTGTCAGGCCAGCCCTGTTCTAGGAGGTGAGGACACAGCAAGGCACAGAACAAAGCCCCTGCCCTCATGGAGCCCCGTTCCTGGGGGGCAGACAGAAAAGACACAATCAATGCTGTAGAGTCATCAGTGCCCAGGGACCAGAGCAAGGTAAAGAGATGAGGGGAGGGGAGCCTGGAGGCCACTTCAAAGAGGTGACACGAGCAGGAGCGAGGGAGTGAGGGGACCATGAGCTGTCCCTGTAAGAGCTTGTGTACAGAGGGAAACAGGTAAAGGGGGATATCCTGGGGCGGGGGAAGAGCTTACACCCTTTGAACACTTCTGGATTGTTAAGGATCCTGTACAGTTTGTTTTGTTTGTTTATTTATTTATTCATTTATTTATTGTTTTTTTGCCTTTTCTAGGGCCACACCCTCGGCACATGGAGGTTTCCAGGCTAGGGGTCCAATTGGAGCTATAGCTGCCAGCCTACACCATAGCCACAGCAACACCAAAGCCGAGCTGCATCTTCGACCTACGCTACAGCTCACCTCAATGCAGGATTCATAGCCCACTGAGCGAGGCCAGGGATCCTCATGATTCCTAGTTGGATTTGTTAACCACTGAGCCACAACAGGATCTCCGATCATGTACAATTTAAGGTTTTAATTACTTATTTGCTCATTTATAGTTGATTGATTTGATGCAGCCTGCATTTTAGATTGCTAGATTCCCTGTAGTGTTACTGCTTAGACATCCCATGATGATGGTGATGGTGAAGACAAAGCAACATGCCCTTAAGTTCTTTTAGGAAAAGTGAGCAAAGTTTTTAAGATGATAGTTTCTTCTTTTTCTTTTTTGCTTTTTAAGGTCACACCCGAGGCATATAGAGGTTCCCCGGCTAGGGGTTGAATCAGAGCTGCAGCTGCTGGCTTACATCACAGCCACAGCAACGCGGTATCTGAGCTGTGTCTTTGACCTACACCACAGCTCACGGCAATGCCTTATCCTTAACCCACTGAGCGAGGCCAGGAATCGAACCCGAGTCCTCACGGTTCCTGGTTGGATTTGTTTCCACTGCATCACGTTGGGAACGCCTACAACACAGTATTATTAGCTATAGTCACCATGCTGTACATTCCATCCCCAGAACTTATTTATCTTATAGTTAAAAGTTTGTGCCTTTTGACCCCTTTTACCATTTCGCCCACCTTCCAGCCCCTAGAACCATTAGTCTGTTCTCTGAATCTGTGAGTTTCGTTGTTTTGTGTGTTTGTTTATAAGATTCCATATATAAATGAGATTATATTGGTATTAGGTATTTATCTTTCTTTGTCTTATTTCATTTAGTACAATGCTGTCAAATGATAACGTTTTCTTTTTTTTTATGGCTGACTAATATTCCGTTCTGTAGCTTTCATATTTTCTTTAGCCATTCCTTTTTAACACAGAGACATATTGGAGCAGGTATGAGAATGTGGAAGGTTGGGGAGCCAGCTGAAGGGGCAGACTGTAAAAATAAAGGCAGCCTCACTGAACATGTTCTCAAGGTTAATCATTTCTAGAGCATGCAGAAATCAGATGCTTTGGGGAAGAAGGCATGGCTTGCAGTGTAACTATTCAAAATGGAGTCACAAGTCCAAAAGTCTTGAGGTTTTGCTATATTTTAATGAGACTGCTTTGTCAGCACCCGATGCTACTAGATAGAGAACATTCCTTTTTTTTTTTTTTTGGTTATTTTTGTTTTTTTAGGTCCTCACTGGCGGCATATGGAAATTCCCAGGCTAGGGCTTGGATCAGAGCTGCAGCTGCTAGCCTACACCATAGTCACAGCAACACTGGATCCAAACTGCATCTGCAGCCTACACCACAGCTCAGGGCAACATAGGATCGTTTAACCCACTGAGCAAGGCTAGGGTCGAACTCTTGTCCTCATGGACGCTAGTTGGATTCATTACTGCTGAGCCACAAGGAGAAATCCCCAGAACATTTCTTGTAGGTTGGAGGGAGAGAGGAGAGGATGGAGCAAGAAGCAGAGGCTGCCTGGCGATGGTGCCAAAGTGGATGTTTTGGAGGGCTGAGGATTAAAGATGCAAGATGATCCATGTGGTGTGTAGGAACACAATGCTAGAACTTTATGTATTTATTTTTAATCTAAAAATATAAGAAAGAACGAAATTAAGCTTTACTAATCTTTATAAATAGCTTTCACCTTTGATGGGGGTGACATATTGCATGTGATTCCAAGGTTGACGGGAGACGCTGGCGCTCTGCCATGGGGGCGGCCCCATTCTTTCTTTTGTATTGGGTCTCTCCTGACCTATGACAGATCACATGCTATAGGATATCAACATTGTGATGGATTTTATAGAAACAGGGCTTTAAATAATAGTATTTGTGAAGAAAGGGAGAGGGAAAGACCTTGAGAGTGTCGTACTACCTGGAGATTTGTTGATGGTCCCGTAACAATAATTAGAAGAGTGGTGAAACTTAGAGTGTTTCTTTTACAGAAAGACGAGTGTCTCCAGTTTGGTGATCTTCATAGTGATGGAAATGGCTACCAGTCATTTCTACACAGTAGATCCCTATAAAATAGTAGATTCAGGCTCTCCCTTCAAAGTACAGGTGAGGCTTACAATAAGTGAGTAATAACTAATTTGTACAAAATCATCCTGTTGGAAAGAAAGTATTTTGAGAAGGGGTATTTGGAAATGTTGGTATCGTTATGAGAGTTTTCTGGCCAAAATGATATGTATCACCTAGAAAACTGCTCATATATGCAAGAGAAAAATTTAAATTTAAACCAATTTAATAAGTTCATTTTTTTTTGAGTCCACATGTAAGTGATATCATGTGATATTAATGGGGGTGTCTTTGAGTTCACTGGGTTCAGGAGAAACAGATGCTCACAGTGACCATAGAAGAACCTGATAAATGCTCCTGGACAGATTTTATTTTAAACGGATTTTGTTCAGATGAGCTTTCCAGGATAAATTAGCCGCAGAATGGGGCCTCAGACAATTAATTGAGAGAACCCACTTCATATCATTGCTTAAAATATAACACGCCATCTGCCAGAGTTGATAAAAGGGGTTTGGGTGTGCAATATTTAGACATGTTCCTGAGTATGATTATTCAATATTTATTTGGAAATATTTGTGGGGTTCCATCTATGTGCTCATTCGTCACACTGGTTAAGCTGCAGTGAATCTCTGTTCACCAACTCACCAGGCTCTAATTCCCAGGAATTTTCCAATTCTTGAATTTTAGAAATTTCAAGAAAGGGAACAAGAGGGCTGCTCCATTCCAGGTAATGGTGGGAATTGGGACAAGGAAAACTTTGCTTGTTCATATAGTCCTTCTCCTTAAGGGAACACATGTGTTTCTCTGGTTTAGGTCCATGTTGTATTGACCCCTCAACCCCATGTTCTTCCCAATAGCATATAGTCCCTCCTTTTTTTTTTTTTTTTTTTTTTTGTCTTTTTAGGGCCACCCCTGCAGCATATGGAGGTTCCCAGGCTAGGGGTCAAATCAGAGCTGTAGCCACTGGCCTACATCGTAGCCACTGGCCTACCTCACAGCCACAGCAACACGGGATCTGAGCTGCGTCTGCGACCTACACCACATCCTATGGCAACACCAGATCCTTCACCCACTGAGGGAGGCCAGGGATTGAACCGGGGTCCTCATGGATGCTAGTCAGATTGTTTCTGCTTAGCCATGATGGGAACTCCCAATAGCATATATTCCTAAACTCTCTAAGTTATCCCATTTCTGAATCTGCCACCAACCCCTTCCCTGATAACTTTTAGAGACTTAAAAAATATGTTTGTTGGCTGGCTCTCAACATTATTTATATGGATTCTTAAAACTGTCAGGAGCCTTACGGGTGTTCACATCGGTGCTGATATGTTTTCATCCCGAAGGACTGGCTGGTACTTCTTAGTTTCTTGCCAGCAGCAGATGACTTCTTCACAGATAAACTATCAACATTTTGAGAATGTTAAATTTTTTTGTTTGGTATTTCCTTTCCTCCTCACTTTGAAGGCAGGTCTAACAACTTACTTTCATCCTGGAATAAACCTGAAGAAAATCCATTATGATAGCATCAAACTTTATGAGAAACTGGAAGAAGAAACTGGACAGGTAAACGCATTTAAGGTGAAATGTCTTTAAAGTCAGTTTCTCAGAGATACGTGAGATTTCTGAAGGATTTTGGTATCATCACATATCACTGTGTGTACTGACATCATGGCACGTGAAGTGTTGAATGTGGCAGAAGGTTCTGATGAGAGTTTAAGATGAGAACCTCTAGAGCTTGCTTTCCAATCAGTTTAATTTCTTTCTTTCTTTCTTTCTTTCTTTCTTTCTTTCTTTCTTTCTTTCTTTCTTTCTTTCTTTCTTTCTTTCTTTCTTTCTTTCTTTCTTTCTTTCTCTTTTTCTTTTGTCTTTTTAAGGGCCATACCTGCAGCACATGAAGGTTCCCAGGCTAGGGGTCGAATCAGAGCTGTAGCTGCTGGCCTATGTCACAGCCACAACAATGCCAGATCTGAGCCATGTCTGTGGCCTACACCACAGCTCATGGCAATGCTGGATCCTTAACCCACTGAGCGAGGCCAGGGATTGAACCTCCTGGATGCTAGTCAGATTCGTTTCTGCTGAGCCACGATGGGAACTCCTTTTTTTTTTCCCCATCGGTTTAATTTCTTGAATAGTATTGCCTGCTCCTCTTGATTTTTGAAATGAAAAAGAATAAAAAACAGCTTTCAAAGACATCTTTAGTCTCTATCTAGCTCTATCTAGAAATTAAGAAATCAGAGCCTTTCAGCACTGGATTGCAAAGGATCTGACCACTGCACATGCCAGACGGTCACATGGCTTTAAAAAATACATCACTAAAGTCCCCTCACTTCTATTTTTCTCTCTTCTCGTTTGTAGTCATGGCCTCAAAGTAAAGTGGCAGGCAAAGGGTACTCGTATACTAAGTCTGCAGTCTCCTTAACTGTTTCATGCTATTTCCCCCTTGCCTAAAACCATCACATGGCTCCCCAGGGTCTATCGGACAAAAGCCAGAGAGGAAGGGCCTTTGTCACTAAGCCTGCCTTTCCAGCATTTTCTCTTGCAACTCTTTACTGTGCTCAGATGCTTCAGCTATTTTTAATTACCTATAGCTCTAGAACGTACTGGCCTCTCTGCCCGAGACAACATTTCCTCTGGTCCCCATGTCACCAACCATCCTCCACCCTTCCTGGGGGCTGTCCCCTTTGAGAAGCCATCCTTGACTTCACCCAGCAGTCAGGAGGAGCCGAGGGCTCTTGGTTCCAAGAACATGTGTGCACACCCTCTAAAAACAACAATCTTTCCCAGTTGGCCTGTTGCTTTACTGGTTGGTCTCCCACACAGCTGTTGAGCAATCTGAGCACAAGGACTTCATCTTTGTTCCCTGTCACTCAGGACCTCGCTGAATGCTTGGCCAACGGAAGGATCTCAACAAATGCCAAGTGAATGTTTATTCCAATTTACACTTAATCTCCTCAGTGCAACACTCCGATTCTGCATGTTCCCTCCTCAAATCCCCTTCCCTCCTTCCTTCCTCTTTCTCTCTTTCTCTCTCTGTCTTTGTTTCTTTTCTTTCTCTCTCTCTTTCTTCCTTCCTCCTTCCCTGTACTTTTCTTTGTTTGTTTGTTTGTTTGTTTGTTCCTTCCTTCCTTCCTTCCTTCCTTCCTTCCTTCTTTCTTTCTTACCCTGAGCCATATGGAGCTCCTCAGCCAGGAATCAGATCACAGATGCAGTTGTGACCTACACTGCAGCTGTGGCAACGCTGGATCCTTAACCCACTGTGCCAGGCCAGGGATCAAATCTGCGTCCCAGTGCTCCAGAGACAGCACCAATCCTGTTGCACCACACCAGGAACTCCTTCCCCCCTTTTTTTTTCTTTCGCATCATTTTCTTTCCCTCTGTTCATGAACACTAGCTCCTAAGAGGAGCTATGCTTTTAGCTGTGTGTCTTTACCCGTGGACGGTAAGCCTGTCTTCACCTCTCTTGTTCACATCTCTGGGATTTACATAGTGCCTGGCCCAGAGGAGACACTTAGTACATAGTTGCAGAATGAATATCTTTTTGTATGATGCACATATGCTATATGGTTATTACTTGCACTGCATGGTAAACCTCTTTCTTGCACACCTGCATTTTCATTGTGCTGGAGGAGAACCATGTTTGAGTGCTAAATAATGATTTCTTTACGAGTTTTTATTGGCATTGTTGTCACAGGTTGTGGGATTCCATCAGCCAGGGAGTATCAGAATTGCTACAACTCCTGTAAGGGTAGACGAATTTAAATATCAAATGACTCGGACCGGCTGGCATGCGACAGAACAGTATATTATTGGACCTGAAAAAATTCAAGAGATGTTCCCTTTACTCAACATGAATAAGGTATTTCTCTTAAGGGCATTTTTACCATTTGTTGACTTTAATTAAGTTTAGAAAATGTTACTTTAGAAAGTTAATGAAAAACAGAAAAACTTTGTACACACATATTGAATGGCAAAATCAGATGATTAATGCTGGAATTGGGGTAAATTGCAAGGTAGCCTCTTATGCATGCTAAATAAAGTACAAGCAGTGAAAACCCTTATTAGCTCTCTACCTATGACAACTGAGGAGACACTTTCAATACCTCTTTACTACTGTGCCCCCCAGATCTAGGGGTTTCCATAGATAAACCTTCTGTTTGAGAAATGCAGAGAAAACAATAATCTGGTGTATAAATGTGTATGTAGAAAGGCTATGTTATTTTCATGACTTTCCTTACAAATCAAAGGTAGAAGTAAATGCTGTATTGCTACATAAATACCACCTAACTCATGGCTATACTACCCTGACAGGCTGTGTGCCAGGTATTAATCTTGTATTCACCAAATTTGGCTGAAAGAAATCCACGTGGGAATCTAGTGTCTTTTTGCTGGGTGATAATCCCATTTGAATAATAATAGTACCTAGTACTACACTACCCCACACTACAGCACACGCTTATGTACTAAGCCCTTCACATGCATAATCTCATTTAGTCTTCACAATAATAATCAAAAGTACATGTCTTATGAAACAGGAAACTGCAGCTTAGATAGTTTACATAGCGGCCTCAAGCTCATCCAGCTAGAAAGAGCTGGAGCAGAGATTCGAACCCAAGCTTTCGGGCTCCTTTGTACAACCTACCTCACGGTACCAGGTGGGGCTGTTCAGGGGAGCAGAGGCTTGTGTTTCTCCCTGGCGAGTGTCTCTGATCCCTTAGGGTTCACAGCATCCATCTGGGATTTGGAGTTGTTTGCCTCTATGGGTCTTTAACAGGCTGCTGGCACATCCTTGTCTGTAGTTCTGTGTGATGCCAGTGTGGAGGCAGATTGGTGCTGTGTTGCATCGTCTGCACTGAAATTCTGCCACGATTACTAGGAAGCACATTCTTTAATCTGTTTTTATGTTGATCTTGGAATGCTTTCATGGAAGTCTCCACCATCACAGGCTTTCTGTCAAGTACATTAGGCAGTGAAAATAGATGGGAAGAGTCTTCTCTGGATCTGGACAGGGTACCAAATCAAATAGATACAGGGTCACTGCATGAGAACATATCCATTCTAAAACACCCACGTGATGTTTAGAAGTCCACAGTAATACAAATTCCATTACAAATCAAAAACCTCTTACGTTAAACCTATAACAAGAGGTTGGATTAGTAATCCAAAACTTCCTGCAGAGAAAAGCTGGGGCCCAGATGGCTTTATTGGTGAATTCTACCAGACACTTAAAGAAGAATTAATGCACTTTTCACAAACTCTTCCAAAAATAGAAGTGAATCCTTCCTAACTTATTCTACGAGGCCAGAATATATCGCTGTAATACTGAAACCAGACAAAGAAGAAAAGCAAACCCTGGGAGTTCCTGTCGTGGCACAGTGGAAATAAATCTGACTAGTATTGAGGATGTGGGTTTGATCCCTGGCCTTGTTTAGCGGGTCGAGGATCCAGCATTGCTATGACCTGTGCTGTAGCTTGCAGACATTGCTCAGATCTCATGTTGCTGTGGCTGTGGCATGGGCCAGCAGCTGCAGCTCCAATTTGATCCCTAGCCTGGGAACTTCCATATGCCACAGGTGCAGCCCTAAAATGCAAAAAACAAACAAACAAACAAAAATAAAAGCAAGACCTGGGTCTCTTATGAATATTGATGCAAAACTCCTCAACAAAATACTAACAGACTGAATTCAGCAACATATGAAAAGGATTATTTAGCATAACCAAGTGGAATTTATCCTGGCTATGCAGGGTTAGTTTAACATCTAAAAATCAGAGTTCCTGTTGTGGTGCAGCAGAAATGAATCCGACTAGGAGCCACACAGGTTCAATCCCTGGCTTTGCTCAGTGGGTTAAGGATCTGGCATTGCTGTGAGCTGTGGTGTAGGTCACAGACGCAGCTCGGATCTGATGTTGCTGTGGCTGTGGTGTAGGCTGGCTGGTGCAGCTCAGATTAGACCCTTAGCCTGGGAACCTCCATATGCCGTGGGTGCGGCCCTCAAAAGACAAAAGACAAAAAAAAAAAAAAAAAATCTAAAAACCAATCAATGTGATACATTCCACAAATAGAAAAAAATGATAAAATATATGATCATCTCAATAGATGCAGAGAGAAGATTTGACAAAAGCCTCTTGCCCGTACTTAGTGCTTAAAAGATTTTTGTCGAATGGCTGAGACCTGGCTAGACTCTTTCAGGGCTCACTCCTTGTTTCATCTGATTTGATTCTTCTTTGTTTCCCCCACAGTGCCTAGCCTCAAGCCCTAGCACAAAGTAAGTGTTTAAGAACTAGTTGTTGAATGACTGAATCAGGCATACATTTTCGTGACACCAGGTATATATATATATATTAACATATGACTTTGTTAATGGTACTAAACAATTTAAGATAAATAATTGATCCATTAGAAGAAATAAAAGGTATCCAAATTGGAAGAGAAGAGGTAAAATTGTCACTCTCTGCAGATGACATGATACTTGAGGACTCCACCGAAAAACTACTTGAACTGACAATGAATTCAGCAAAGTAGCAGGATATAAGATTAACATTCAGAAATTGGTTGTATTTCTGTATACTAACAATGAAGTATTAGAAAAGGAATATAAAAATACAATACCTTTTAAAATCACACCCACAAAAATCAAATACCTAGGAATAAACCTGACCAAGAAGGTGAAAGGCTTATATGCTGAGAACTGTAAAACATTAATCGAGGAAATTAAAGAGGAGTAAAAGAAATGGAAAGATATTCCATGCTCCTGGATTGGAAGAATCAACATGGTTCAAGTGGCCATACCACCCAAAGGAATCTACAGATTCAGTGTGATCCTATCAGTTCAGTGTGATCGCTATCAAATTACCCATGACAGTTTTTCACAGAACTAGAACAAACAATCCCAAAATTTATATGGAACCATTAAAAGACCCAGAATTGCTAAAACAATCTTGAGGGGAAAAAAAAAACCAAGTAGGAGGCATAACTCTCCCAGATTTCAGATAATATGACAAAGCTATACCAATCAAGACAGTGTGGTACCAGTACCAAAACAGACATACAGGCCAGTGGAACAGAATGCAGAACCCAGAAATAAACCCAGACACCTACGGTCAATTAATTTTGGACAAAGGAGGCAAGAACATAAAATGGGAAAAAGACAGTCTTTTCAGCCAGCAGTGCTGGGAAAACTGGACAGCTACATGGAAATCAATGAAACGAGAACACACCCTCACACCATGCACAAAAATAAACTCAAAATGGCTGAAAGACCTAAACATAAGGCAAGATACCATCAAACTCCTAGAAAAGAGCATAGGCAGAACATTATCTGACATCAACCATACAAATTTCTTAGGTCAGTCTCCCAAGGAAACAGAAAGAAAAACAAAAATAAACCAATGGGACCTAATTAGACTTACAAGCTTTTGCACAGCCAAGGAAACCATAAAAACAAATAAGGCAACAAAAAGACAAACTATGGAATGGGAGAAAAAGGTTTCAAATGGTGCAGCTGACAAGGGCTTAGTCTCTAAAATACACAAACAACTTAGACAACTCAACAACAAAAAAACCAACAACCCAATTGAAAAATGGGCAGAAGCCCTGAATAGACATATCTCCAAAGAAGATATATAGGCACATGAGAAAATGCTCAACATCACTGATTATTAGGGACAAAAAAGAAGGGACAAAGAGGATATGCTGGTTAAATTTTTAAATGGTTCCTGGAATCTGCAGATCAAAACTATTATGAGATACTACCTCACAGCAATCAGAAGGGCCATCATTAACACGTAAATAAATAACAAATGCTGGAGAGGGAGTGGAGAAAAGGGAACCCCCCTACACTGTTGCTGGGGTGTAAATTGGTACAACCACTATGGAAAACAGTATGGAGGTACCTCAGAAAACTAAATATAGAACCACCATAAGACCCAGCAATCCTACTCGTGGGCATATATCCACACAAAACTTTCGTTGACAAAGAGGCATGCACCCCTATGTTCATAGCAGTACTATTCACAATAGCCAGGACATGGAAACAACCTAAATGTCCGTTGACAGATGAATGGATTAAGAAGATGCAGTACATGTACACACTGGAATACTACTCAGCCATAAACAGAACAAAATAATGCCATTTGTAGCAACATGGATGGAACTGGAGACTCTCATACTAAGTGAAGTAAGTAAGAAAGAAAAAGACAAACACCATATGATATCACTTATATCTGGAATCTAATACACGGCACAAATGAATCTTTCTACAGAAAAGAAACAAACTCATGGACTTGGAGAATAGCCTTGTGGTTGCTGAGAAGAAGGAGGGAGTGGGATGGACTGGGAGTTTGGGATTAGTAGATGCAAACTATTGCATTTGGAGTGAATAAGCAATGAGATCCTGATGTATAGCATAGGGAACTATATCTAGTCACTTGTGATGGAACAGGTGAGAAAAAGAATGTGTGTTTGTGTGAGTATGTATATGTATGTATGTATGACTGGGTGGCTTTGCTGTACAGTAAAAGTTGACAGAACAATGTAAATCAGCTATAATAGAAAAAACAAAAACCTAAAAATAAACACATAAATAATTGATCAATTAGTATTAGATATGATTTCAAGTGTCAGAAACCAAAGTAATAGTGCTTAAACAAGATAGAAGTTTGTTTATCTGTCATTTAGACAACCCAGGGCTTGAATGGTGGCTCTTTTCCACCCAGTCACCTTCTGGATCATTGTTCTGTCGTTTCTAGGGTGTAACTCTTTTGTACTTACTCCAAGTTGACACTAGAGCACCAGCCATCAGGTCCGCATTCCAGACAGGAGGGCAGAGGAAGGGACAAAAAAGAAGGGACAAAGAGGATATGCTGGTTAAATTTTTAAAATGGTTCCTGGAATCTGTCGTATGACACTTTCATTTGCATTTCCTTGACCAGAACTCAGTAAATAGTCTTAGCTACTAATAAGCTGCCAACTGTTGGAAAATCTTTGTTCTCAATGCTCCTATATATAAATAAACATTTGGTTTCCACTGCTATTGGGAGAGGGGAGGGTGGATTTTGAGACAACTGCCAGCCTCTATCAGATAGCCTGCCTACTTAATTCTCAGTGTGAGACCTGCCTAGGTCTGCACTTAAGTACAGGGAAAAAAAAAAAAAAAAGTGGAGATGGCTCGATCTGATGTCATGATGCATTTTTACAGTCCAATTTTACTAAACATTTGCTGGCAGGATATAATTAACTGTGAGTACATATGTTCATTTGACTATTGACTCTACTATGATTAATTTAGATTTTAGCTGGACTCTATAATCCTGGAGATGGTCACATTGATCCTTACTCTCTAACTATGGCCCTGGCTGCTGGGGCTAGGAAATACGGTGCCCTTCTAAAATATCCTGCCCCGGTGACGTCTTTGAAACCCAGGTCAGATGGAACATGGGATGTTGAAACACCGCAGGGATCTATGCGAGCAAATAGAATTGTGAATGCTGCAGGTAAGCCTCATACGTATATATTTTTTAAATAGCGGGTTATTGTGAAGGGACAGAGAAATAAGATATTCAGCCATAAAGTAAATTTTTATCATATGAATATTGTTATGAAACACTGTGAAGCTCTCATGGTGAACATTTTGTCTGTTTCTTTCTTTCTTTCTTTTTTTTTTTTTTTTTTTTGTCTTTTGTCTTTTGTCCTTTTAGGGCCAAGCCCACAGCATGTGGAGGTTCCCAGGCTGGGGGTCGAATCAGATCTGTAGCTGCTGGCCTACACCAGAGCCACAGCAAGACCAGATCCAACACCTGTCTGCGACCTACACCACAGGTCATGGTAATGCTGGATCCTTAACCCACTGAGCAAGGCCAGGGATCAAACCTGCAACCTCATGGTTCCTAGTCGGATTTGTTTCCACTGTGCAATGATGGGAACTCCCCATTTTGCCTGTTTCTAAGCTACAAAACTCTCCTCCCTGCCCCCATCCCTTTGCTCTCGAAGTGTGCGATGCAGCTCTGGCCTTGGTTATCCCCAGCAAGCTGGCATTCCTCTCCATGTTCCCTTTCACTCTGCTCCAGGCCGTGTTTTGCCAAATGCTGCTTCTTTTTCCTTCCTATGTTCACTCTTTCTTTATAATAATAACCAGAGTCTAATGCTCAAATTCATGACCATACTCATTGTTCTCACTTTGCTTTTTTAGAGCAGATTTGATCATGTGTGTTCTCTCTCATCCATTTTGATTACCAGGCTCTATTTAGACAACTTTTAACCCTTTTCCTTTCAGTACACTATTAAATCTGTTTCGTAATTTTCTTTTTAGGTGCTCTGTTGCAGTTTAGACTCACAGTAGCGAAGCCGAAAGGGACATTTGAGATAATCTCATTTCCCATATGCAGAGACCAAGGTCTGGAAAGGTTATGCTAATTGGCAAAGTGACAGTTACGTCAGAGTCAAGACTTGAACCTAGGTCTTTTTTTTTTTGGTCAAACCCATGGCACATGGAAGTCCCTGGGCCAGGGATCAAATCCAAGCCTCAGCTGTGTCCTGTACCACAGCTATGGCAATGCCAGGTCCTTAACCTACTACACCACAGTGGGAACTCCCAAACCTGGGTCTTTTGACTCTTGAGTTAACACACGTTCTATCAGGTCATTTGACTATGAAGTCATTTTCAAATGTCACATGTAAAAAATAAATTTTCATGCAAATGAAAATGTTTTCAGAGTTTAAACTGGGCTAATAATTTATATTGACCTGTGGTTTATAATGGTTAATTAAAAACCTAAAATAAGCATGAGATAGTTACTGATTTTCTCATGGTCTGCTCTTTGAGTCATTGCTTAAATTCAGAAAATGAAAACAGTCTTGATTATTTATCAGATCAGATGGTATGCCATGAGGACATGCCAGAAACAAGTAATGTTAAGATCCTTTCCTCTACATTGTAATGTCTGGTTGATGTTATTTCTTACCCAAAACATTTTTAGTGGCCCTGTAAAAAGTCATGTCTTCAGTATTTCAGAGTTTAAGTTAGTATTTCTGAATCTTTCTAATCCATGCCCCCCATTTGAAAAGCATAAACATCTCAGTCATTCTTTGACATCATCTGAAATTGAAAATAATGTAAAATGACTTGCGTAAAAAATAAAAGTAAAGGCATAAAATAGTGCTTTCTTTTTGAACTTCACTTGTCCCACCGCAAGGAAACCCCCACTGGATACTCCCCATCTCCCATTGTCCTTGGACACCCCCGTCTAAATTCTGCTAGAAGATCTAAGGCAATGAAATCATTCATCCCTTTTTTCCCCAAGTAGCAAGAATTCTTTGTAATCTTGTAACTTTCTTCATGGTCTCATGAATTCATTACAAAACATTATAAACATTATAAAAACATTTGACTATTTTCATAGTAATAGTACATACTAAACAAACATGCTTTGACTTTATATCCGGCACCCATGGCAGACATTGCTAATTGATCACTGCACTCGTTTCAGAGAGCATTAGACAAATCCTACTATTTTTCTTAACACAGTGTTTCAGGCCGCTGCACACTCGCAACTGATATTTTGAAAAATAACACAGAAGACCTTAATTTAACACGTTTATCTATTGTTTTCCTTAAATGAATAGATATTTGCATAATTCATTGCCATTAGTAATTTTTTTGTAAAGTACAGTCTGTGAGGAATAAGAAAAAGAATCATTCCCAAAGAGATCTGACCTAAACCCAGGACATTGGTTACCAGATGAAGTACTCTGTGCAGCTGTGCAGCCTTGTGGGGTGATCAGGGCAGAGGAGGACAATGGCAGAATGTTTTTCTTTATTCTTGGCTCCTGATGTCTTTAACTCAGGCACATTTGAGTTCCCATCCTCAGGTCTCTGTAACACCAGACAACGAATTGTTCAAAGGTGCATGCAGAACTATGCCATCTCAATTCTCCATTATTTATCTCATTCAAATCACATCTCTGGCCCACATCTTTCCTATCCCCCACCCACTAATTTTTCTCCTCTTTTTTTCCCCACTGGACATAAGTTATCAGAGAAAATCTAACTGATCACATCTTAGTGGTCCACGGAAGGCACAGACGAGTGTGTGTTTCATTATTTATAAGTCAGTTTTCAAAAGCAATTTTAAGTATAGACATTCTGCCAAAAATTAAGCCTCAGTAATTGGGGGTGAAGTTTTGGATGTGTCCCCTTCTAGACTTAAAGCTAACAAAGATTAATTTTATGAATAAAAGTAACCATTTGCAGAAGGCATTATTGCTAACATGATTTGCAATGTGTGTCTGTTGTTTAGAATGTGCATCTGAGAGTTCCCATTGTGGCTCAGTGGGTTAAGAACCTGACTAGTATCCATGAGAATGTGGGTTTGATCCCTGGCTTTGCTCATAGGGTTAAGGGTCCAGCATTGCCACAAGCTGCAGCGTAGGTCACAGATGCAGCTCAGATCCCACGTTGCTATGGCTGTGGCGTAGGCAGGCAAGCTGCAGCACCAATTTGACCCCTAGCCTGGGAACGTCCATGTGCTGTGGGTGCGGCCCTAAAAAGAAAAGAAAAATTAAAAAAGAATGTGTGTCTAATGGAATGTTTCCCAGAGTTACTCAGTGAGACCTGGATATTGCATGAATTCACTTGAGGCCCTCAGGCAGCTCTGAAACATAATTAAAGTACCAAGGATATAAAGTTGAAAATATAACCAAAATGTAAAAGATGTAAAGGCCATTGTTATCTACTCGAGTGTACCATAACCTGCTAAAAGTTTTTTACATGGAGTCATAAAAAGTTTTTTACGTGGCTGCTGAGTTGCTAGGAGATCCATGAAAAGGGAAGCCTAAAAATAAAAATATGGGAGTTTCCATCGTGGCTCATTAGGTTAAGAAACTGACATAGTGTCCATGAGGATGCAGGCTTGATCCCTGGTCTTGCTCAGTGTGTTAAAGATCCAGCATTGCCAAAAGCCGCCGTGTAGGTCGCAGATGCCGCTTGGATCTGGCATTGCTGTGGTGGGGGGGTAGGCCTGTACCTGCAGCTTTGATTCGACCCCTAGCTCCAGAGACTTCTTTATGTCACAGGTGTGGCATGAAAAAAAAAAAGTAAAAATGTGTCAGTTTGCTCATGCGTCTCCAACACTGTCCAGGGCAGTGGGCTTCCCTTGACCAGAGACACATTATTGCCAATGATGTGACCTGGGCAAATTACTCATGTGCACAGTGAAGGTAATAATTCCTATCTCAACAAGTTATTATGATCAGCAAATGAGCTAATATTGTAAAGTACCCAGAAATGGCTTCCCAGAGAGAAAGCACTAAACAAATTTATACTAATGATAATAATTTTTATGATTATTATAATTATTTCTTTACAAGCTTATGCCCTGGTCTGGGAAACACTAGCCTCAGGTTCCCATGGCTTCTTGGTTTATCAGCCTTAAGATTCTCCAACTCCTTTCACTTATTCTGCAGACATCCAGCACCCATTCTGCTGGTAAACAGGCTTCCCACAGAGCTTGGTTCTCAAGCTAGGTGCAAGAGTCACTGAGGGAAGTTCCCAGGAAGTCTGGCTGGGAAATTCTCTTTTAAACAAGTACCGTCCTATCTGTACCAGAGAGTCTGTAGAATATGTTTTAAGAAACACTGCTTTCCAGGTGTTCCTACAGGAGAGAGAATGTAGGAAACTCATTCTTGAGCAAGCAGTGCTAAGGAAGAGCTTCTTTTTATTTATTTATTTATTTATTTATTTATTTATTTATTTATTTATTTATTTGTCTTTTTGCCTTTTCTTGGGCCGCTCAGTGGCATATGGATGTTCCCAGGCTAGGGGTCCAATCGGAGCTGTAGCCACCAGCCTACGCCAGAGCCACAGCAACACGGGATCTGAGCCATGTCTGAGACCTACACCACAGCTCACGGCAACATCAGATCCTTAACCCACTGAGCAAGGGCAGGGATTGAACCCGCAACCTCATGGTTCCTAGTTGGATTCGTTTACCACTGTGCCACACCGGGAACTCCAGGAAGAGCTTCTGACACTGCTGACCTCTCGATGTGCAATAGGCGAACTTGCCTTTACTGTGCTTTAAACACAGCTTCACTCTATCTTCCTTCAGCCTCATACTTCAGGGCAGCTCAGGGGCATGGGCGGGAGCGATTTATTACCATGTAAGCTTTTTCTTTGCACGGCCATTGCATGTTTCTCTCGACCTCATTTCCAGTTGACTCATTAAGCCGGAGATAACCTTGTAAGCTTTCCTTAAGACTTTTCCTAATATGGTAAAGCAGAACGGTGATTGGATCATGCCAACATAAAGCCTAGTGTTCATCCAAAAAAGAATTGCTTCATTTCCTGGTACTTTGCGTCAGAGAGTGTCACTATATAAACCATCATTGTCACTGTATAAACCAGCTAGTAGAAGTTGTCCACGAATCTGCACCCTTCATCTTAACTCTATTTCTAATCACTGCATTTTTTAAAAATGGAAAAGCCATTTCCTATGATCATTTCTCCTGTCTCTTCTCTTCACTCTTTTTTAGGGGTAGTGGTAGATTACAGAGGATTCCTCCACATTTGAACTTGGTTGGTGGGTGCTCTAGTGAGGGTTAAAGCTGTAGACTGAAAAACAGGCACCACATGAGAGTTGTGAGTTAAGCTTTATTTGGGGCACAATGGAGGCAGCATTTCAAATAGCTCTGAGAAACTCCTCCAAAGAGGACGGGGCAAGGTCAGTGTATTACGTGATTTTGGTGAAGAGGGAGGTACATGCCGTCAAGCACCCATTTTTACATAAGGTTGCTGCTAGCCACAGGGAGCAGATGTTACATGAAGGCGTTTGGTGCTTTTCTAGATTTGAAGACATGCAAGAATTGGGCTCATAAAATCTTCTCCTGAAAATATCTAACTATGTGAAGCCCTGTCCTGGGCAAAGTGTAACCCTGGAAAGATTTAGTTTAATTTGATTGATGTTTAGAGGAAGAGAATGCCAACAGATCCTACCACCATAGGGGAAAACAGTGTAGAGCTTGCTATGAGGTTTGGCGCAATATAGTTATATGGTAAGTTATGTAAACATTTCCTCTTTATTTTAATGGTGAAGGGCATTAATAAGCAAGCAGTTAGGCTCAGAAATTTATAAATGTTTAAGTAGGACAGAATTTATTTTCTTCAATTTATGTTTTCAATCAAAAACAGGTATTTTAAGGATACTGAGGTGGGATGAATTGCTAGGCTAAGTATTTTGGATTTTTATACTTTGAAACTGCTCCAGTGCATATAACTAGAATATGTGGCTTTACTGTATTTCCCCACAAAGTGTTGACATTGGTAATTCACAGCTTCCTACCAGAAGGAATAAATTAAGTCTTTAAATTATTCAAAAACCAACAAATAGCTCTAATGCTCACAGGTAAGATTTTTGGTTTGCAAATGGGTACCTATTTCTGGGGCTGTTATCCAAGTCTGACCAACTTAATCATTAGGCCAAAGTGAAACAATAGAACCCACGAGGAATGTTTAGATGCCACATGAGAATATATAATAAGGGCTCCCAGATTCATAATTGATGATTTGTGTCTAGGTCTGAACTTCATCATATCAGAGCTTTCAGAACTCCTTATTAGATTGCAAACAAAAGCAGAAACCCAAATGGCTAAAAATTTAAGAGAATAGAACCTCTAAAGAAATAACTTAAGGAAGATTCCCAGATCATTTGAATAAGTATTCAAAATTATTATGAAACAAACAAGCAAATAGAAACCCCCCCCAATAATTCATTGATGGGTCAGGTGATCCTGTATCCCTGACACATGATTGTTTTCATCATTTTAGATTCTATTTTTTTATTATTCTTTTTTTCTTTTCTTCCTTCTTCCTTCCCTCCTTCCTTCCTTCTGCCCTTTCTTTCTTCCTTTCCTTTTCTTTCTTTCTTTTCTTCTTTCTTTCTCTCTTTCTTTTTATGGCCATGAAAGAAAGGCATATGGAAGTTCCTGGGCTAAGTGTCAAATCCGAGTTGCAGCTATGAGCGAGGGCAGCACCAGATTTGAGCTGCATCTGCAACCTACACCACAGCTTGCCGCAACACGGATACTTAACCCATCAATCAAGGCCAGGGATTGAACCAGCTTCCTCAAGGATCCTACATCAGGTTCCTAACCTGGTGAACCACAAGAGGAACTCCCTTTTACTTTATTATTATTATTCTTTTATATTCTAAAATACCTTTATACAAACGAAAGAGTCTTGGATTTTCAAAATAAGCTTTCTGTAGGAAGAAAACCAGTAAGATGTGATCTTGGGTGTGGCCCTTTCTTGCTCTGGACTTTAGCTCCGCAACTGGGAAGAGAATCCAGGGTCCATTCAGCCACAGTTTATCTGGTTCATTGTTGCAAAGGGAAAAAAATAACAATCATTCCCACCAAGAAGGCAGTCCACATGCACACTGTGAAGGGAGACACAGGTTGTGGGGACTGCCACCTATCTCTGAGCCTGTTCCCCTTTGCTGTGTCACCTCCCTCCTGCTCTGAACATCACGTGCCTCTGGCCATTGCAAAAAAGGACCTCACAAAACCTATTCAAACTAAACTTTTCAAATAATAGAGAAAAGATGCTATTTTCCCCAAGTCAGCTCAGTCCATTACTGTATTTTTTAAAATCAGTGTTTGTACATTGTATTGTTTATTTTTTTTCCTTCAAATAATTTGTTTTTGCTTATTTGCTTGTTTTTTTTTTTTTTTCCCACCTTTGCTTATGGGCAAAATACCTTTTCTGGAATGCTGTTCCCTTAGATTACAGGTATCTTTCAAAACTCTGGAGTAGTGTAAAATATTGACCTCTCTTCTCCCATTCAATTTTGCAATGACCAAGAAACTTCAAGGTGCTATGACATTCTTTAGACTTTGCCATGAGTACTGAAGTCTTCTATTTTATTTTAATGTAAATTGCTATATGGATGGCAGTGGTGGCATGTTTTTATATGTGGTGGTGACATTCTTCAATGATTGTTTATTTCAGGATTTTGGGCTCGCGAAGTAGGTCAGATGATTGGATTAGAGCATCCTCTCATTCCAGTTCAGCATCAATACGTTGTCACGTCAACCATCCCTGAAGTGAAAGCTTTAAAGCGAGAGCTCCCTGTGCTCCGAGACCTGGAAGGATCTTATTATCTCCGGCAGGAAAGGGATGGGCTTTTGTTTGGTCCATATGAAAGTCAGGAGAAAATGAAACTTCAGGACTCCTGGGTCACCAGTGGAGTCCCTCCAGGTGGGTTCAGCAAATAAAAGTGTGTGCAGGTCAGACACATATATTTTATCCTCTCTATGATTCTGGGCTGATTATAGAACAAGACACCATAATACTGCTAGACTCAAATACCTGGGACATTGGAAGTGAGAGATTTGAGGTAAATTCTGTTCTCATCTCCCTTTGAACAATCACAGCAGGGAAGAAGGAAAGAGTTGGTGGAAAAGCTAAAAAAAAAAAAAAAAGATGCTTCCTGCTGCTCTGGAAGGCCCCACGTAATTTTTACCTACCAACACCAACCTTCTGCCCTCCCCTTTTTTCTTCACTCCCCTGCCTACTTGGTCTATTTTCTGGAGTGGGATATAGCTGCTATTGGCCTTTGACCATAGGAAACACGACAGGTATCAGAGGTAGGAATCCAGCCTGTTAAAAATGAAAGTCTCCAAGTCTATAGCAGAGCAGGATAGCTTAGTACTGTGAACTGAAGCCCTTCCTTTCTGCGTAAATGGGTGTGGAAAGGCTTAAGCCTCTATACTGAGGCAGGAGGTACCACAGCTTCTCTTTCAAGTTTTCTAAGGGAGAGAAGGACCTGTTTTTGTTTTGTTTTGTTTTTGCTTTTTAGGGCCACATTAGAGGCATGTGGAAGTTCCCAGGCTAGGGGTCGAATCAGAGCTGCAGCTGCCACAGCCCACACCACAGCCACAGCAATGCAGGATCCAAGCCTCGTCTGCAACCTACACCACAGCTCACGGCAATGCTGGATCCCTGACTGAGGATCCCCAAGAGAGGCCAGGGATCAAACCCACATCCTCATGGATCCTGGTCGGTTTTGTTAACCACTGAGCCACGAAGGGCACTCCTGTTTTTGTTGTTTATGAGACAATTCTGCAGAGCCAGATGAAGAATTGGGTCACTTAAGGAGGTTTTCTCTGCAGGAGAGGAAACATCATTGGGACACAAATATCACAGGGAATATAAAGAAATGGGGGAGGAGATCCTGCTTTGGTGCCACAGGTTAAGGATCTGGTGTTGTCTCTTGCATGGCTTGGGTCACTGCTGAGGGGCATCTTCAGTCCCAGCCCCAGTGCTGTGGGTTAAGGATTTGGCATTGCCGCAGCTGTGGCATAGGTCAAAGCTGCAGCTAGATTAGATCCCTAGGCTGGGAACTTCCACATACCGCAGGTCGCAGATACAGCCAAAAAGAAAAAAAAAAAAAAAAAAAGAAAAAAAAAAGGAGTTCCCGTCGTGGCGCAGTGGTTAACGAATCCGACTAGGAACCATGAGGTTGCGGGTTCGGTCCCTGCCCTTGCTCAGTGGGTTGATGATCCAGCATTGCCGTGAACTGTGGTGTAGGTTGCAGACGTGGCTCGGATCCCGCGTTGCTGTGGCTCTGGCGTAGGCCGGTGGCTACAGGTCCGATTAGACCCCTAGCCTGGGAACCTCCATATGCCGCAGGAGCAGCCCAAGAAATAGCAAAAAGAAAAAAAAAAAAACAAAAAGAGAGAGAGAGAGAGAGAGAGAGAGAGAGAGAGAGAGAGAGAAATGTAAGGAGTTGTGCATATTTGTGTCTGTGAGGAATAGCTCTTGATCCCAGAAGGCTGATCTGCCACCTGGGAGCCTTCATCTCTGCTCATCCCCCATGCTGGCCGCTTCTCCTCCAAATAAAAGTTGAACCAATACTTCAATAATTCCAAGAAGGAGAATAATTGGAAGGAGAGCCAGATGGTTGGCTGGCCCTGGGCACCCACATGCCCGGCTCTAACCTGTAGGCCTCCCGGCCAGTGACCTGATGTGCAGTGCACAGAAAGAGCAAGCAGCTGGCCACCGGGCGGGAACATCACCAGTATTGGTGGCGAGATTCCTTGAGCTCACCCGTGGCTCTGCCTTCACTGAGATGATTGTGATCCAGGACCCTGACTCTTTTCACAGAACTCTAATCCTCAGATGTGCATGGGAGGTGGCTTGAGGAATGAGGCCTCCAAGCCTTTACTTCCCTTCCGAGTCTTAAAATGTGTCTAGAACCCCTCATCCGAGATCCGAGAGTAGTTTCCCACTTATCCCCAGTGTCCTGACATGATTTTGTAAACTCCCACTGGCCCTCACCTGGGAGGATGAAGCAGACTTTTACGGTTAATTGAAGGAGAAAAGGTCTCTCTTGACAAATCTGATTATTATTGGTTTTTTTTTTTCATTTTAAAAAATTGTATTGAAGTGTAGTTGATTTGCAATGTTGTATTAATTACTGCTGAACAACAAAGTGATTCAATTACACATATACACATATCCATTCTTTTTTAGATTCTTTTCTCATCTTGGTTATTGCAGAATATTGAGTGATCTTACTAAATACTGGAAACTGCTAATATGCATACATTAAAATTTTCTATTAAAAAAGACTTTCATGATTTATTATTTCAAGAAATAACATTATTATTCTCAGAAAAAGAATGGTTACTCATCTATTTTTTTTTTTCTTTTGTCTTTTTAGGGCTGCACTCACAGCATATGGAAGTTCCCAAGCCAGGGGTTGAATCTAGTTATAACCTCAGGCCTACACCACAGCCCCAGCAATGCCGGACCCAAGCTTTGTCTGCAACCTACACCACAGCTCATGGCAACACTGGATCCTTAACCCAGTGAGCGAGGCCAGGTATCAAACCCACGTCCCCATGATTACTAGTCAGGTTTGTTACTGCTGAGCCACATTAGGAACTCCTGGTTACTCCTCTGTTGATAGTGAGTTTCAAGTTGAGACTTAAAAAAGAAAGTACCTTCCTACTAGGGCCGTCTTGAAATGTGAGCTGACTTAGAGATTTAAATCACTTTGAGTACGTGTCAAGGCAGCTGTGGGATCCTGACCACAATGGCATGTCTTTCCAGGTTTCGGAAAGGAGCTCTTTGAGTCTGATCTAGACCGAATCATGGAACACGTGGAAGCTGCCATGGAAATGGTCCCTGTCTTGAAAAAGGCTGACATCATCAATATTGTCAATGGCCCTATCACCTATTCTCCTGACATTCTGCCTATGGTGGGGCCCCATCAGGGGGTCAGGAACTACTGGGTGGCTATAGGCTTTGGGTAAGTGGCTCCTTCATATAACATTTATTATAGAGGCATATATATATGTATATATATATATATATATTTTTTTTTTGGTCTTTTTAGGGCCACATCTGTGACATATGGAGGTTTCCGGGCTAAGGATGGAATTGGAGCCGTAGCCACCCACCACAGCCACAGCCACAGCAGCACCAGATCCGAGCCGAATCTGTGACCTACACCACAGCTCATGGCAACACCAGATCCTTAACCCACTGACTGAGGCCAGGGCTCGATCCTATGTCCTCATGGATACTAGTCAGATCCATTTCCCCTGAGCTACAACAGGAACTCCGAGGCATGTATATTATTTTATTATTGTTTTTTTGGCTATACCTGTGGCGTGCAGAAGTTCCGGGGCCTGGGATGGAATCCATGCCACAGCAGTGACAACACCGGACTCAACCTGCTGCACCCCTGGGGAACTCCTAGTCATATATTTTCGATACGTGTTGTCCCATCATCTCAGGCCCAAAATACACAATGGGGAGAGGCAGAGTATTCTCCCCCTTTCATGACCAATGAAAAGCAAGGAGTGAAAATTCCAGATTTTCAAAAAATCCAGTATAGGATTAAAAGGTTTATACACAGAAGGGCAATGATTTCCCGGAATTTTCTCTCTGCGTATTTCCTGCCATTTCCATTACTTGTGTCTCCTTTCATGCTGTGAATATTCAGATAGGTCAATCTGCCCCAGTTTTACAAGGATGTTCTCATAATACGAGGCGACAAAGATAATTCATACTATCAAATGTATAATATATCTGATGAAGTTTTCACCGTAATTCATGTTTGTTCAGCATGATTTGTTTCTTTATGATTCCTTGGGTTGCTTCCTATTTAAGATTCCATTACCTATTTGATGTTTCATCTTGAATATTTGTCCCCATTAATTTGGTGAATATTAACATCAAGGCTACTTTACTGTCATATCACAGTTTCTAATATTCTAGTTTTCTTTCTCGTCATATTTGGCCATTTATTCAATTCACATTTGGTGATGGGCCAGCTTTGTGCGAAGTCTAGTGCTCAACACTGGGCTACAGCTGAGAACAAGGCAGTGAGTCTGACCTGGTTGGGATGCTGTTCTTACAACACAGAGAGGCCAGGCTTTGAACTAAGGAAGCAGCAGTGGGCACTGAGAGATAGGAGACAAAATTATTTAGTTTGTGGAGTTCCCACTGTGGTTCAGTGGGTTAAGAACCCTTATTAATTTTTTGAAAATGATGTGACTTTTAAGACAATCTTTTTGTTGTTGTTGTTGTTGTTGTTGTTATTTCTTGGGCCGCTCCCGCGGCATATGGAGGTTCCCAGGCTAGGGGTCTAATCGGAGCTGTAGCCACCGGCCTACGCCAGAGCCACAGCAACGCGGGATCTGAGCCGCGTCTGCAACCTACACCACAGCTCACGGCAACGCCGGATCGTTAACCCACTGAGCAAGGGCAGGGACCGAACCCGCAACCTCATGGTTCCTAGTCGGATTCGTTAACCACTGCGCCACAACAGGAACTCCCTAATCTTTTTTCTTGTCAATAATTATAATGAAATATTTGTAATGTGAACTTGGGAGGAAAAACACTTCATTAGGTGAAATTGTAAATAAATCAGTGGAAAACAGAAGATCAACAGAAGACTTCAGGAAACTGACAGTCTTTTTCTTCTTTTAGGGCTGCATGTGTGGCATATGTCCCAAGCTGGGGGTTGTCCCAAGCTTGTGTGCCAAGCTAGGGGTTGAATTGGAGCTGCAGCTGCTGGCCTACGCCACAGTCACCACAACTTATGATCCAAGCCGCATCTGTGACCTGTACCACAGCTCATGACGAGGTTGGATACTTAACCCACTGAGCAAGGCCCGGGATTGAACCTGCATCCTCATAGATACTAGTTGGGTTGATTACCCCTGAGCCACAACAGGAATTCCCAAATGACAGATTTTTTTTCAATGTAAAGCTGCCTGAAAATATTATACCATTTGAAACATAGGATTTGTTGATACCCCCTTTAAATGATCATGAAAAATTAAATAATGACCCCAAAGATATCCAGGTTGGCAAAAGGGAGTTTGCAGCTGTGATTAAGTTAAGACCCCTTAGATGCAGAAGGTTCTTCTGGATTAGTCTAGTGGACCCTAAATGTAATCACAAGCGTCCTTATAAAAAGAGGGCAGGAGTTCCCATTGCGGTCAGCAGGTTAAGAACCTGATATTGTCTCTGTGAGGATGTAGGTTCGATCCCTGGCCTTGCTCAGCGGGTTAAGGATCCCTTGTTGTTGTGGCCGTAGTGTAGCTCCAATTCGATCCCTGGCCCAGGAACTTCCATGTACCATAGGTATGGCTGTAAAGAGAAAAAAAAATTATTTCGTTTTGGTGATCAGTTGCATAGGGAGAGACAAAATTAAGAAGATGGTGCTAAATTTATTCCTAAGCATTTTATTCTTTTTGATTCTGCAATCACTTTAATCACCAATTTATTGATTTAGTTAACAAGTATTTGTGGATCATTGATCATAAGCCATGTTATTTACCTGTGAACAAGCAGGAGTATCCGTGGCTTCATGATACTTATACTTCAGCAGAACACCTATTACTAAGGAAATTAGGAAGTTGCTCTCTTTAGAACACCAGTTTCTTATCACCTACAAATTGCATCTGCTTGCATGGGCTGATGTCAGACTCCTGCTCTGATTGCTCTGGGTAATTTTCCCAGATTGCAGACACTGCAAAGTGAGTGGAGACGATAACTGGTGGGAGCGGGCAAAGTGCCTCACTCTTTTTCACCCATTTGGTCTGACTTCCAAAGGCCTTCTTGTTATTTAAAAGTGGAGATTGCTAAGATATTTTTTTCCTGTTTAACCCCAGGTTTGTTTTGTTGTTGTTGTTTTGTTTTTGTTTTTGTTTTGTTTTAATTATAGTTGATTTACAAATTGTGCCAGTTTCTGCTGTAGAGCAAAGTGACTCAGCAATACATGTGTAATGTTTTCCTTATATTCTACAAAGGTCTACGCCAAGAGACTGGATAGAGTTCCCTGTGCTATACAGTAGGACCTTATTGTTTATCCATTCTAAATAAGTCAGTTTGCATCTACTAATCCCAGATTCCCAGTCCATCCCACTCCCTCCTCATCCCTCTCCCCTCAGCAACCACAAGTCTGTTCTCTATGTCTATGAGTCTGTCTCCATTTTGTAGATAGGCTCATTTATGCCATATTTTAGATTCCACACATAAGAGGTATAGGTTATTTGTCTTTCTCTTTCTGACTTACTTCACTTAGTATGAGAATCTCTAGTTGCATCCATGTGCTGCAAATGGCATTATTTTGTTCTTTTTTATGGCTGAGTAGTATTCCATTGTAAATATGTGTGTGTGCGTGTGCGTGTGTGTGTGTGTGTATGTGTGTGTGTGTACATTTACCTCTTCTTAATCCATTCATCTGTCGATGGACATTTAGATTGTTTCCATGTCTTGGCTAGTGTGAATAGTGCTCCTATAAACATAAGGGTGCTTATACCTTTTTTTGAGTTAGTTTTGTCCAGATATATGCCCAGGAGTGGGATCGCTGGGTCATATGGTAGTTCTATTTTTAGTTTTCTGAGGAATCTCCATATTGTTTTGTATAGTGGTTGTACCAATTTACATTCCCACCAACAGTGCAAGAGAGTTCCCTTTTCTCCACACTCTCTCCAGCATTTGTTATTTGTAGACTTATTAATGATGGCCATTCTGACTAGTGTGAGGTGTTACCTCATTGTAGTTTTGACTTGCACTCCTCTAATAGTTGGTGATGTTGAGCATCTTTTCATATGCCTACTGGCCATTCATGTGTCTTCTTTAGAGAAATGCATATTTAGGTTTCTGCCCATTTGTCAGTTGGCTTGTTTGTTTTTTGTTGTTGTTGAATTGTATGAGTTGTTTGTATATTTTGGAGATTAAGCCCTTGTCACTTGCATTTGCAATTACAAATATTCTCAATTTTTTGAAAGAATATTTTCAATTGCAAATATTTTCTCCCATTCCTTAGGTTGTCTTTTCATTTTGTTTATGATTTTCTTTGCTATGCAAAACTTGTAAGTTTGATTAGGCCCCATTGGTTTATTTTTATTTTTATTTTATTACTTTGGAAGGCTGACCTAAGAAAATATTTGTACAGTTTATGTTAGATTTGCCTACATTCTCTTCTAGGAGTTTTATGGTGTCATGTCGTATATTTAAGTCTTTAAGCCATTTTGAGTTTATTTTTGTCCATGGGTGACCGTGTGTTCTAGTTTCTTTGATTTACATGCAGCTGTCCAGTTTTCCCAGCACCCCTTACTAAAGAGACAATCTTTTTCCCATTTTATATTCTTATCTCCTTTGATGAAGATTAATTGACCATAGGTATACAGGTTTATTTCTAGGCTCTCTATTCTGTTCCACTGAGCCACATATCTGGTTTTGTACCAATACCACACTGTTTTGATTACTGTAGCTTTGTAGAATTATCTGAAGTGTGGGAGAGTTATGCCCCCTACTTTTATTTGTTTATTTATTTATTTCCCCTTAAGATTGCTTTGGCAGTTCTGGGTCTTTTATATTTCTGAATGATTTTTTAGAACATTTGCTCTAGTTCTGTGAAAAACGTCATGGGTAACTTGATAAAGATAACATAAAATCTGTAGATTACTTGGGTAGTATGGCCATTTTAACTAAATTAATTCTTCCAGTCCAGGGTCATGGGATATCTTTCCATTCTTCTGAGTCCTCTTTAATTTCTTTTATTAATGTTTTACCCTTCTCAGTGTATACATCTTTCACCTCCTTGGTCAGGTTTATTTCTAGGCATTTTATTATTTTTTGGTATAATCTTAAAAGGCATTATTTTTTATATTCCTTCTATAATATTTAATTGTAAGTACACAGAAATGCAACTGATTTCTGGATATTAATCTTGTCTCTTGCTACTTTGCTGAATTCATTGATCAGATCAAGTAGTTTTTGTGTGGAGTCCTTAGGGTTTTCTATTTATAATATCATGTCGTCTGCATATAGTGACAATTTTACCTCTTCTCTTCCAATTTGGATACCTTTTATTTCTTCTTTTTTTCTGATTGCTGTGGGTAGGACTTCTAACACTATGTTGAATAAAAGTGGTGACAGTGGGCATCCTTGCCTTGTTCCAGAGTTTGGTAGGAAAACTTTCATCTTTTCTCCATTGAGTATAATTTGGCTGTGAGTGTTAAGATATTTCTTATACAACATGACAGAATGCTCACACTGGCTGCCCCTTCCAGCTTATATCAGTGGTCCAGCCCATGATTATGAAGGCCAGTGGTTTCCATAATCTGGCTGAGCACCAGAATCATCTGGGGGCTTGTTAAAATCAGAATCTCAGCTTTGTGCTTGGTTACTCACATGTGTTTCATCCTCTGCATCTTTTCTATAAAATTCCTAATATTTGCCACTTGAATCCATGAAAGATGTGTTGAATTGGAAAACCAACAAGCAAACAGATTCCCAGATGCCCCTCCTATAGATTCGGATTCAATGGTCTGGAGAGGGGCCCAGAGATCAGCATTTCAGTGTTGTCTGTTATTCAAGTACAACAGTCCAGAGTATAGATATTTGAAAACTGTCTACATAACTGCCAGTCTTCATTTCCCTCACTCACAGATCACCCTCAGTCAAAGCTGTTTTACTTCTGTCCCAAATCTAAGATCTGCTTCTAGGTGACTAACACAGTGCCCTCAAAATGTCTAATGAGTTGTGTGGAATTGAATCTAGTTTCTTTGGCTTAGGACAGATTGCAACAGCAACTTTTTTTTTTTTTTTTTTTTTTTTTTTGCTTTTTAGGGCCAAACTGAGGCATATGGAAGTTCCTTGGCTACACCACAGCCACAGCAACGCAGGATCTGAGCCGTGTCTGCGACCTACAGCATAGCTCATGCAAGGTCAGATCCTTAACCCACTGAGCAGGGCTAGTGGGGACATTAACCTGTGTCCTCATGGATACTAGTTGGGTTCATTACCACTGAACTACAACTCCTACAACAGCAAATTTAAAGAGAGGTGAATGCTATAAGGTGTAACATCTAGCAGTTTAACAGTTATCATGAAAAAGCAGACACATACACTCCAAAAGCAGAGTGGCTGGGCCATGTGGAAGAAGCGGGTTCTGCAGATTAAAGCTGGATCTAGAAGAGCCTAACTCGTCTCCTTTCATCGAATTCCCTTTCATGTCCACTTCACATTACTGCCTTAATGAAATCTTATCCTTTGGGCAGAGGCATACTATATTGCAGGTTATATAAGAGCCCAACAGTCACCATGTTTACCATGTGCTTTTATTTTATTTTTTAGTCTTTTAATCTTTTTTTTTAAAGTGTAGTTGATTTACAATGTTGTGCCAATTTCTGCAATATAGTAAATTATATATAAAAAAATATATATTCCCTTTCTCATATTATCTTCCATCATGGGCTATCCCAAGAGACTGGATAGTTCTCTGTGCTGTACAGTAGGACCTCATTGCTTATCCATTCTAAATGTAATAGTTTCCCTCTGCTAAGGCCAAACTCCCAGTCCATCCCACTCCCTTCTCCTCTCCCTTAGCTACCACAAATCTGTTCTCCATGTTTATGAGTCATTTTTGTTTTGCAGAAAAGTTCATTTGTGTCATATTTTAGATTCCACATACAAGTGATATCATATGGTATTTGTCTTTCTCTTTCTGACTTCACTTAGTGTGATAACCTCTAGTTGCATCCAAGATGCTGCAAATTTCTATGTGCTTTTATATGCCATGTCAATTAATTCTCCACCCACATGGTAAAGAAAGTGTGCCCATGAGGAGACTGAAGCTCAGCGTGGCTCACAACTTACCCAAGGTCACATAGCTAGTAGTGGCAGAACACAAAACATACCCAGATCTCTCTTACTCCATGCTTTTACACTTTTAGCTAGTAAACCAGGGGCTCTCAATAGATGTTTCATAACACTCACTTGTATGGCATTTTACATATGACTTGTTAATGTTAGAGAGCTGAAGTTTATAAACATTTACTAAAAATAAATCGATTCAGGATTATCCTCAAACAATAGCACTCTGCCCCGTTCATTTGCTCATGTGCGTTGTTGAAAGGGAAAGAACACAACAGTGTAGAAGTGAGACCACAGGAAACCAAAGCACCACCCTGGCCCATAGCCAAGGAGATGGCCAAGGATGTGAATTCTATCTGTTATGTGTGTCTTAACTGAAAAAAGACTGAGAGCTGTTGAAGCAAAAGTAAAGTCCAATAACAGGGAGTGTACACTGGAGTCAGATGACTGAGTTTGTTTCCTGAGTCTGTACTTTATTGCAGTGTAACCGCATTTAACTCCTGTGTGCAGGCTGGTTTTCTCACTGGTAAAAGAGAGTTGCTAAAGAATAAATCAGCTGGTATGTGTTAGATGGACACAATGCCTGGTAAATGGTAAGCACTCCATAAATGTCAGTAGAGCCTTATGTAGTTTCAAGTCCTGTAAACGGTATCCTAGCTCTTAAAAATGGCAACTATTGTGTATCATGCATTGGGACTGGTCAAGGGAATAAACATTTTATGTGTATAGTTCATAATTACTTTAAGCATATATACATTTATTGCTTTCTTGAAACTTGGGTGAGATTGTTTATGGGTAATTTGGATGAGCCATATCTCTTTTTTTAATTTATCCAGAGAAGTACAAATGGCTGTCTTTTTATTTCGCTTGAGAAATACGCTTATAACAAACGTATGCATTCATTTTTATACAATAACAAAACTGGGATCATGTTGGAGAAGAAGTTAGTTGACATTTCTAGTCTTTGCGAAGGTTCTCCCATGCTCTTGGAAGCTGTGATTCTGGCTGTTTTTGCCACCTAAGGTATTGGAATTTCTTGCATTTTGAGGTCTGTCCATGTAGCTCCTTTCTTTGGTCCTTTCCCCATGACTCTCTGCTCATCCAATCCCTCAGAAGCGTCTCTTGACTTAAATCACAGATGAATCCACAGGAAAGCCCTTCATCAGATGAGTGAGTGGGCAGAATTGCACATGGGCAACTTTAAACTGTGATGCCTCCAAGAACAGTCATGTTCTTGGTTTTAAAGCATCTTTGCGTGGAAAGAGAAAACAAACCCACCCTCCCCACCAAGTGACCCACTGGTTGCAAAATGCAGGAGCCATTGTTCCTTTGCACTTTTTCCCACAAGTCCCCTGGTGAGTGTGTCTTCATCTGAATGCTTCTAAGAGAATGGCCCAAGATCTTCGCACCGAAGTCATTGTAAGGGGACCTGAACTAAACTGAGTCTGAGAAGAGATGGGCGCGGTCACTCTACAGTGTACATATTTTTCCTGCAAGGTTCCTATTTGTCAGGAGAATCGTAGCTCAGGAAGGCTGGTAAGGTACTAACCACATCTGCCTGTGTGCTTCCTCTACTCCATTTCCTAAAACGAGCATCCTTACTAGCTAAGGGTCATAGCTATTTTGCAGGTGTACAGCTCTTAAACCTATGGAAACAACTAGCTACTTACAAACTAGTCCATCATTTGGATGCCTAAACATGTATTTTTTTTTTTTGAGAAAAATGTGATAGCAAAAAGATTATATTGACTGTGTGTTCCAAATAGCACAGAATCCTCTGTTTTTGAGGCCTGGTGAAATATGTGGACATTTTCATTACTGGGAAATGATATGTGTTAGTAACCAGCTATTTGTTTTTGTATTTGAAAGATATGGCATAATCCATGCTGGTGGGGTAGGGAAATATCTCAGTGACTGGATCCTGCATGGAGAACCTCCTTTCGATCTGATAGAATTGGATCCCAATCGCTATGGCAAGTGGACGACAACTCAGTACACTGAGGCCAAAGCACGAGAGTCATACGGATTCAACAATATTGGTAAAGTGCAAGTTTACTGTTGTCTATGAAGTGTGTTCAGAATTGACTTGTAGCACCTCTGACTCCAGATGCTTTTTCTTCTGTGCATGGTGGGGAAGTGGCTAGGGGGTCTAAAAAGTATACGCCTCTAAGATACAACAACAGGAAATCTATGTGAGCGTATGTCTTTAATGTGAGGCATTCATCCATGATTTTAAGCTTTAAATCGACTTACCCTTTGATAATCAATATAAATGACAGCTTTAGTTTTTCTGAAATTTAATGTATATATATATATGTATATATGCATTTTAAGTACTGATTTCTGGATTTTAAGTACTGTGTTTCCCATTTTTCCAAATCCCTTCGAAGTATTTTTTAGTTTTGGTTCTGTGCTATTTGGACTACCGGTTTTCTTTTTGCAGTGGGTTACCCCAAAGAAGAACGGTTTGCCGGGAGGCCGACTCAGCGAGTCAGTGGGCTTTATAAAACCCTGAAGTCTAAGTGTTCCATGGGGTTCCATGCGGGCTGGGAGCAGCCACACTGGTTCTACAAACCGGACCAGGACCCTGGGTACAGGTAAGCAAGTGGCTTAACCTCCCTGTGACTCTGGTTAGGATGAAATTGGGGGGGTGACATCAAGGAACACCAGAGAAGCCCTGTGTCCCCCCCCCATCCCATCCCTCCACCCCATTCCAAAGAGCATTGAACCACAGAAATGATTGTCTGGGCATTGGAGGCATCAGTTTATCCTATGGGACACTGGCCCACATCTAGGACCCATGTGGCCTCAGGAAACCTACAACCAGCCTAGGTGAAGCCTCTGCTTGGCATTTCCCAGTTGCTCAGAGGAACCTAACCCATCCCCTCCAAATCCCCACATGGCTTCAGTTGGCTCCTGAAGGTGTGTCCTGATTTAGGATGCCTGGTTCAGTCACATAGTATGGAAACAGTATGGAAAGATGAATTTTCTACTTGTCAAGGAATAGCTCAAAGTAACTGCTTTCTAGTATGTGTGCACAGAATCAGGCAAATTACATACACTGTTGATAAGTTTGCAGGAAAGGTCATTTACTTACCATTTTAGGTTAAGCTAAAACAAAGCATGTCACTAAAACAATTCTCTGAATTCCTCTAAAATCAGTCCCATTGTTGTACTTGGTATTCAGAGTGATTATATCTTTTTTCTCAAGAGAATCCATAAACCAAGAGAAAAGAGTTTGCTTTTCAAGTGAAGTTGCCTTTTTCTTTCACCTGCTATTTTGCTTATTTAAATGTCTACTTTAAGATCAGATCTAAATAGTCCAAAATAGAGGGCCAGTTGCTGATTAATGAATTTGGACTCTGTAGTCAGCCAGTAGAGATTACTTGGGGACAAACTCGTAGTCTGGTTTTTCCTAAATTGCTCAGATACATGCCAGGTCTGTTGTTCACCTTGTGCTAGTTGAATCTGGGCTGTTTCTTCTGCTATTTAATAATTAAACCACTGAAAACTCATTTTGCAGACTTAGCATCCTGCTCTGAAGTTCAAATACCACATTAAAAGTCCACTCTGTAGAGTAGCAAGGACCTTGCATAAGGAGTCAAGAGACCTTTGTTCCAGGCCCAGCTCTGTCAGTAATTAATGCAAAGGCCTTGGAAGTCACTTTGTGCCTTATCTCTGAAAAATGAAGATGTTGGACGAGGTCCTTGCTTATTTACTTCAGGCGTGGACCAGCATGAGCTTCACCTGGGAGCCTGTTAGGGTGTGGCATCTAGGGCCCCAAACCTGCTGCATCGGAATCTTCATCTCAACAAGTGCAAGTGATGTATTTGCATAAATGTTTGAGAAGCACTGGACACGATAGCTGTACCCCTCATATATTGTGATTTAATTATGTCCAAATAATTAGTATTTTGAAAATACTCCCTCAGAAGTTTCCTTTGGGGCTCAGTGGTTAAGGAACCTGACTAGGATCCATGAGAATGCAGGTTTGATCCCTGGCCTCACCTAGTGGGTTAAGAATCTGGCGTTGCGGTGAGCTGTGGTGCAGGTCGCAGACGAGGCTCGGATCCCGTGTTGCTGTGGCTGTGGTGTAGGCGGGTGGCTACAGCTCCAATTCAGCCCCTAGCCTGGGAAACTCCATATGCCATAGGTGCAGCCCTAAAAGGCAAAAAAATAAAAAACAGTCCTCCAGGTGATTCTAATATGTAACCAAGGTTGAAAACCACCTGCCTGGTTGACTTCTAAGCTCTTTTTCAGATCTGAGAGCCCACGTGCCCTATCTTTTTTGGTTAATGAATACTTCATTCACTATGAAATGGGTCAAGGGATAGATGAATATCTTTAAAAATCATATTCCAGGGAGTTCCCATTGTGACACAGAGTAAACAAATCCGACTAGTATCCATGAGGATGAGGGTTTGATCCCTGGCCTTGCTCAGTGGGTAAAAGGATCCAGCGTTGCTGTGGCTGTGGCATAGGCTGGCAGCTGTACCTCTGATTCGACCCCTAGCCTGGGAACCTCCATAGAAAAAAAAAATCATATTCCAACATATATGTATGATTTGCAGAACAGGTGGCATCTTGTTCCCTAAATGAAATTTTCTAGATAAATAGGGCTCGTTCAAATATCCTGTAATTTTCTGAAACTGAATGACCCCTGCTTCATGACAAACACTGTGTTTCAGGCCAAGTTTTCGCCGCACAAACTGGTTTGAGCCTGTGGGCTCAGAGTATAAACAGGTTATGCAAAAAGTAGGGGTGATTGACCTGTCACCGTTTGGCAAATTTACCGTCAAAGGCCAAGACTCCATTAGGTTGTTGGACCATCTCTTTGCCAATGTCATTCCCCAGGTAAATAACTTTGTAGGTTACAAGGTCCAGGGTTCTGGTCTGTTTACTTCTCTGTCCTCTCATTTTCAGAAAACCAATATGTTATTTCAATCCACTGAAGGATTTCTGTCTGAACATCAGAACTCTTTACCTGACCACGGGTATTCTGGCTAATTTTCAAATGTAAAATTTTTGTGGAATGAATTATCTTCCAAAGACCTTAGGGCCTTGCTTTATTGTGTCGATGGAAATTGTGCAATTGGCTGAATTTTATGACAAGTAATTATAGTGATCATTTCACCTGAAAACTTTAAAATTAATATTGGGTTCAAATTTACAGATTGTTCACACAATTGATGTAAATGATAAGATTGAGAGGTTTCTCACTGTTGACACCCACATTTAAATTTTCAGGTGGTATTAAAAGGACACCTAAGATTTTTTATTTCATCCCGAGGTAATTTAAAATTCTTTTGTGTAGGTGGGTTGTACAAATATAAGTCACATGTTAACACCAAAAGGTCGAGTATATGCTGAGTTGACTGTTTCTCACCAGTCTCCTGGGGAGTTTCTATTAATAACCGGCTCTGGATCAGAACTTCATGATCTTAGGTAAGTAATCAGCTAGTAATAAAATTTTATATGGATTTTATACTGGCCCAGTCTTGCATGGAGGTTTTCTTTTACCAGTAATGGAAAGTACAACTTTGGATTTCCCGTCGTAGCTCAGCAGAAACGAACCTGACTAGTATCCATGAGGATGCAGGTTCAATCTCTGGTCCCACTCAGTGGGTTAAGAATCGGCATTGCTGTGACCTGCAGTGTAGGTCATAGATATGGCTTGGATCTGGCGTTGCTGTGGCTGTGGTGTAGGCAGGCAGCTGCAGCTCCAATTCAACCCCTAGCCTAGGAACTTTCATATGCTGTACCTGTGGCTCTAAAAATAAAGTGCAACTTTAATTCTGTTTTTTTGTCTTTTTGTCTTTTTAGGGCTGCACTCGCGGCATATGGAGGTTCCCAGGCTAGGGGTCTAATCAGAACTACAGCTGCCAGCCTACACCACAGCCACAGCCACGCAGGATCTGAGCCGAGTCTGTGACCTTCACAACAGCTCATGGCAACGCTGGATCCTTAACCCACTGAGCGAGGCCAGGGATCGAACCTGCAACCTCATGGTTCCTAGTTGGATTTGTTTCCACTGTGCCACAACAGGAACTCCTACAACTTTAATTCTTAAACCTTAGTGTTTTAAATAAATGTCATGTCTTTATAGGAAATTATTTGAAGTGAGAGCCTCTGTCCCTATCTCCCTCCAAGAAGTGATCCATCCTTAGGGTTCATTGGTTCTAGTAATAATAACTTTCATTTATTAGGCATCACCAATATATCAGAACCCTTTCTACATATTATCTAAAGAAATTATTTTAACGGATATGTCTGCAAAGTATATATTATTCCCATTTTCAGATGAGGAAACTGAAGGTTGGCTTAAAGGAACTTGCTCAAGCTAGTCTTTTTTTTTTCTTTTTCCTGTTTTCTTTTTAGGGCTGCACCTGAAGCATGTGGAAGTTCTCAGGTTAGGGGTCGAATTAGAGCTGCAGCTGCCAGCCTACACCACAGCCACACCATGCCAGATCCATGCTGTGTCTGTGACCTACACCATAGCTCGCGCCCTGAGCCAGGTCAGGGATCAAACCCACATGGACGCTATGTCGGGTTCTTAATCTGCTGAGCCATAAGGGAAACTCAGGTCAGTCTTTTTGATGGGGATGCCCATATTTGGTCCACTTCCGTGAGCTGCCTCCCTCGGTTTTCTTCCTTTTTCATATCTAAATTGTTGACCTGCCGCATTGATCCCTCCCTTGAATCTTTAGTCTACAATTTAGTCACCTCTAAAATCTGTAGTCTTTAGTATTCCAAAGCTATTTGGAAAATTATTGTTTAATTAACATCTGACCGCTGACAGAGTCTCACTCTCGTTGTGAAATGATGCCAAGTCTATCCTCCAGTCCCAGAGGTTTCGGGAACTATCTTTGTAGCTTAGCTTTGTGTAAATCCAAAGGCTCATTTGATGATAGGCTTGAGTGATGCCAGGGACTGCTCAGTGTTTAAGTATAAACAAACCCTATACCTGGGTTCCCGTAACTCGCCAAGACTTAGAAATCAAAACTAGTCTTTAGAGTTTTTATCTTTTCCTTGTGATTATCAAAGCAAGTGTGTATCTGGAGGCAGGCACATGGTTAACCTTTAGCAGCACAAGTGTGCCTCCTGTGCACAGCTATGAGAGACGACTTGGGTTGAAATTAATTCCCCAAGATTGAATCATTAGTTTAAATGCAATTGGGCTGTCACCATTTAAAAACATTGTGTGGCAGAGCTCGTTTCCATGGAAGGATCCTTCTGTGCTGTGAAAAATTACCCATAGATTTATAGGTGGGTTGTTTAGAGAGAATCATGTAGCATCTCTGGGACTCGGTTTCTTCAACTTTAAAAATTAGGTGATTATAGGAAATGACACTCTAGGGACTTTCCAGTAATTCTAGACTCAGAACATATCTCCAGAGAAGTCATCTGTTACCATCACATCCATCAAGCAAGATTTAACCCTGTGTTTATGAATCTCAAATGCAGATGGATTGAAGAAGAGGCAGTCACAGGTGGATACAACGTTGAAATTAAAAACATGACCGACGTGCTTGGAGTCCTTGGAGTCGCAGGACCGCATGCAAGGAAGGTCCTTCAGAAACTGACCTCTGAAGATCTTAGTGATGGTGCTTTCAAGTTTCTTCAAACCAAGGCTTTCAAAGTGGCCAACATTCCCGTCACTGCTATCAGGATATCTTACACTGGTAAGAATTGGAAAACAACCTAGAGGGAGTCTCTAAAATGGAAAAGATGCTACCAGAAATGGGTGCATACACACACATACACACATGACACACCGCACACACATACATACACAGAACACACACACACACACACACACCACTTCATCAGTGTCACTTTGAAGGAAGATACCCCTGCCCAACTCTCACGACCATTCTGTTTCTTTATTCCAAGTCTGACAGAGTCATCCCACAGATTTCCAGTTGTTTTTCTAGCCCCATAACTAGCTGCCTACCATTTGGAAAAGTAGGTGAGAAAAGAGCAAGAGGATGGCTCTGGGGAGAGTTGGAAGGGTTGACAGAATGAATATTCAGGCCAGTTAATTCTATCTAGGAACATTTGAAATGGCCTCCCATACATAGAGTCTTCCACAGAGAAGCATCTTGATGTGCCAGGCCCTGCCCTTATTTATTTATTTATTTTTTATTGCCTTTTCTAGGGCCGCACCTGCAGTATATAGAGGTTCCCAGGCCAGGGGTTGAACTGGAGCTGTAGCCTCCGGCCTACACCACAGCAACACTGGATTCGAGCTGCGTCTGTGACCCACACCACAGCTCACAGCAATGCCAGATCCTTAACCCACTGAGCGAGGCCAGGGATCAAACCCACAACCTCATGGTTCCTAGTCGGATTCGTTTACCACTGAGCCATGACGGGACCTCCCACTCTCCATCGTTTTGACTCTAGTGCATCAGGGAATTCTTTCTATGCACCTGATGTTGCACTTCGTAGATGCTGCAAACAGGGATGAAGAATTGCTCTTTGGTTCCCCATTGGTGCTCTGAGCTCACCACTAACTTCGACTAGATTCCTGTCCCTTCACAGAAGGAGTACTTGGGGCCCAGGCCTTCCCTCGATTACATGTTGCTCATGTTCCAGGGGTGTCCTGGAGAAACACCTCACCATCAGCCCTGGACACAATAATAATCATTGTTTGTTGCCCACATTCTTAAGCAAAGAGGCAATGAGTTGAGGGCAGAAGTGTTGAAACCTTGAACCCCTTGTGTTGATCAACTATGCCATGCTAATTCCTCACTTAACATTATGAAGCTGAGGTTAAGGGACAAGATTTATTCCTGCATCAGTCTTTCTATGTCATGAGAGGCAGGTGTTCTAGACACTCTGTTGGGGGGGCGGGCAGGCAGGACTGGGCAGGAAAGCATCTGTGTTACAGCAGGCTCCTTTGCAGGGGGGTTTTGTTGCAACTTTTTTGTGACTGGGTCTTGTAAAACTCAACAAGGTCTATATTGCACATACGGAATCTCTCCACATATTGATGTTTTAAGCTAATGCACAGTAGACCAACTCTTACGACCATAGTTCTTACGCTGGTGTGGCACTTGTGGGTGTATTTCAGGTGAGCTGGGTTGGGAGCTGTACCACAGACGAGAAGATTCTGCGGCACTTTATGACATTATCATGAATGCAGGCCAGGAGGAGGGAATTGACAATTTTGGAACCTATGCCATGAATGCCTTAAGACTGGAGAAAGCTTTCAGAGCCTGGGGGTCAGAGGTTTGAAATGCTAGCATCTTTATTCACGTTATATGTATTGTATATGATTTTTTTCCTTTTTGCTTTGCTTTTTAGGGTGGCACCTGTGGCATATGGAAGTTCCCGGGCTAAGGGTCGAATCAGAGCTACAGCTGCCAACCTACAGCATGGCCAGAGCAACGCAGAATCTGAGCCATGTCTGTGACTCACACCACAGCTTACAGCAACACTGGATACTGAACCCCCTAAACAAGACCAGGGATGGAACCTGCATCTTCATGGATACAATTTGGGTTCTTAACCCACTGAGCCACAATGGGAACTCCTGATTTTTATTATGGCTCTTTTTATTGTCTTTTTGCGATTTCTTGGGCCACTCTCACGGCATATGGAGGTTCCTAGGCTAGGGGTCAAATCGGAGGTGTAGCTGCCGGCCTACACCAGAGCCACAGCAACGTGGGATCCGAGCAACGTCTGCGACCTACACCACAGCTCGTGGCAGTGCTGGATCCTTAGCCCACTGAGCAAGGGCAGGGATCGAACCTGAAACCTCATGGTTCCTAGTCGGATTCGTTAACTACTGCGCCACGACCGGAACTCCCCTCCTGATTTTTATAGAAGGGCTAGTTTTAACTGGGTTAACGTTGGCTCTGGCTGTAAGAGAAAATATGTTTTATAACTTTATTTAATTAGGGAAAGAGGTTTCCTCCTCAATTTCCCAGTTGCAAGTTCTGTGGAATTATGACCTAACATTTATTCTGCCTTAATTTGTCCTGCCTGGCAGGGGGCCCTGGACATCTGTCTCTGACTGTGCAGACCTGTGGCTGCCCCCAAGGGAGCCTGTCTACCCCCAGAAATTTGAGGAGCACCTTTCCTTTTTTTTTGTCTGTGGCATTTGGAGGTTCCCAGGCTAGGGGTCGAATCCGAGCTGTAGCCGCTGGTCTACGCCACAGCCACAGCAACACTATATCCGAGCCTCATCTGTGACCTTCACCACAGCTCACGGCAACGCCAGATCCTTAACCCACTGAGCGAGGCCAGGGATTGAACTCACGTCCTCATGGATACTAGTCAGATTCATTTCCACTGAGCCACAACGGGAACTCTGAGGAACACCTTTCAAATTCTCCCTTTTCCTCTGTCATGCTGCCTGTCTTCATTTCCCCCTTATCATGCACCTTCTGGAGAAATAATAACAATAGGTATCTTTCTGGGGGGCCAAGGTGGTATTCTGGGATGTGTTGGCTTAACCCACTCCCAGCATTAATAATGGGAACTCAGGGTTTCTGTTTGTATGGTTACACATCATCTTCATGGGCATGATTTATTTACCTTCTCAGCTCTCCTTGAAGAAGGTATTATCCGTGATTCTTGGGCAAGGGGTTGGGAGTCCTACCTACAATCCCTGTTCTGCACACGAGCACACCAAGAAACAATAAACAGCATGGTCCAGGGTACACCAAAGTGGTCAGACTGTGGCTCACACCTGCTTCTCCTCTTTCATCTCCAGTATGGCAGGCTATTTTTAGACCCCCTTTTTTTTTTCAGATTCCCTAGTTGGTTCCTTGGAAGACACTGAAGTTTGAGGCCTGAGAGATAAGATAAGGGACAGCGGTAAAGGTTATATTTTAGGGCGGGGTCTCGTGGGTCTGACTGTATCCTCCACCACGTGCTAACTCTGTGGCCTTAACCCTCCAGAGTCTCCGTTTACTTTTCTGTGAGATAGAGACACTCTTTTAATCCTAGAGTTATCATAGAGATCAGATCGTCTGCAAAGTGCCTACGACAAAAAAGAATGAATTTAATTTGAGGGCAAAGTGGATTTGAAGATGCAGGCAGGATCCCTTGGACCATTAGACCAGGGGCAGAAGCACGTGGGCTTTGCATGGAGAGGGCAGCTTCCTGGAGCCACGGAGAGAGCAAGGATGCCTGGGGCGGTTACCTGTGCAGGAAAGGGGTCTGGGGGGGATTCTCAGAGGACCGGGGGCTGCTGCAGGAGAGAATGGAAAACAGCTTTGCCTCCACACTGTGCAAGGAAGGAAGCAGCAGGAGATTTCTCCACCCTCCTGCTTTTGATTTTCTCCTGCTTTTGCCCAGGGAGCCCTTCTCTAAAAAGCTTTTTTCCATCCCTGGTCACTCTGATTTCCTGGCAGTACCAGCACGCCCTCTAGTGTTAGCACAGCCATCAATCTTCCGGGCTTTGTTTTTCACTTTTTTCCCTCTGGAATTCGGAAAATTTGAGCAGATAAAAAATAATTTTAGAATTGTTCAAGTTGACTAGCACATAGGAAGTCAAATTTTACATCATGTAAAACAAATTTATATTACTCATCTAGTTCATACGAGGGCGGTGTTGTCCTTTTGTTAAAGTTTGGCTACTTTTTGTGGAATTTAGACCAGATCTCTTGTAGCACAAGAGACCAGTGAAAACAAAATAAAACTATTGGCTTAAGATCTAGTCCCAAGTAGTGGCTTTAGAGATCCTTGAAGTATATTGTAATAACCAATTTGAAAAGATTGGGATTCAACCTCTAATTTTTCCTTTTCCCTCTCCTGAACTCTGTAGAAGTCATTTTTCCTACTATCTGCTTCCGTCTCTACTTATCCCAATTTCTGGCTAGTTGTAGGATAAGTAGATTACTTAATAACTTTTCAAAATATATTCATGTAAAATTATTGTGTAAAACCACATGAAAGTCTTGTTTCTGGAAAGAACATCAGGTAGTGGTATCCCTCAGATATTTATTATACTAAAAGAGTCTTGGAAAGAAACTGAATTTTACTTTCTAACTTGCTATTCAAATAACAGTATTTGCTGAAAGGCTACATGTGAATTTTATTTTTATTTTTATTTTTGGCCACACCTGAGGCATGCAGAAGTTCCCAGGCCAGGGAAGCAGCCTATGCCACAGAAGTGACCTGAGCCATGGCAGTGACAACACTGGCCCCTTAACCCACTGAGCTGCAAGGGAACTCCTTTATTTAAATTTTATTATATTATTTTTTACTTTTTTATTTATATTTTGGCTGCACCCTGCCACCTATAGAAATTCCTGGGCCAGGGATTGAATCTGAGCTGCAGTTGCCAACTATGCCACAGCTACAGTAATGCTGGATCCTTAACCCACTGTGCTGGACCGAGGATAAAACACACACCTCAGCAGTGACCCAAGCTGATGCAGAGACAAAACTGGATCCTTAACCTGCTGTACCACAGTAGGGATTTTAGATTTAAAAAAAATCACTTTGGAGATGAGGCTACAATTTTCCTTTTTCAGAGTATATTTTTCCCTTAAAAAAATATATGAAAGTTTGCACTCATCTAAGATTTAAAATGCCTATTTCCCTTCTAGATGAACTGTGATACAAATCCCTTGGAAGCTGGACTGGAATATTTTGTAAAGCTAAATAAGGTATGTTTGCCTTCCAAAGTGTACTTGAGGTAAATCTTAAAATTATGCTGTTTCGTGACAGAGCCATGCTTTAAAATTTAACCAAATGTGATCATAAGTTGATCATAAAGTTAGCATTGCTCAAGTGCTTCATGTTAAGCTTTGTCAAAATTTGCTATCAGTTCAAATGATTGCAGTGTACTTGTAGATCTAAGATAATAGAATCCAGCAACTTTAAAGACTGAATCTTGGGAGTTCCCATTGTGGTGCAGCGGAAACGAATCCAGCTAGGAACCATGAGGTTGTGGGTTCGACCCCTGGCCTCGCTCAGTGGGTTGAGGATCCAGCGTTGCAGTGAGCTGTGGTGTAGGTTGCAAACTGGGCTTGGATCCAGCGTTGCTGTGGTTGTGGCATAGGCAGGCAGCTATGACTCTGATTAGACCCCTAGCCTGGGAACCTCCATTTTCCACAGGTGTGGCCCTAAATAAAAAGACAAAAAGATCGAATCTCAGTTCTATGATAAAAATTAGTAAGGATGAGTTTTCAGCAGACATCCCAGGGACCTGTGGCATCATACATTAACTGATGTGGCTTACTGCCTTAGTTGACTCTCCCTGGGTGCTTTCAGCGTGAAGCAGCCTTGCCCCAGCAGATCTAGCCATCTGCCACTGAGCATCTTTGTAAATAACTGCAACATCTGAGTATGAGCAACCGACAGATTTTGAATGTGTTCACTGTAAAGCAGGTGTTACTGAGAAGCCGATACAGGCCCCTACAGGCCCCAAGAATCACAACTGATATTAACATTCCAAAGGGAAGGCTCACATCAGTGGTTCTCAAATTGATCACATCAGCATCACCTGGGAGCTTGTGAAACCTGCAAACCCTCAGGTCCCACCATGGACCTGCTCAATCAGAATCCCTGGGGGTCAGGCTGAGAGCTCTGTGTTTTAACAAGCTTCAAGGAATTCTGATGCCCCTGGAGTCTGAGAAGCACCACCTTACATAATTATTGTGGAAAAGCATATTCGGAGGCCAATTTATTATAGCCTAACTCATCTCTACCAACCCTACAGATATAAATGAGTTTATCTCATTGCTAGTGACTGAATTTTGTCTGTCTTTTTAGGGCCACCTCCCTTGGCATATGGAAGTTCCCAGGCTAGGGGTCGAATCGGGGCTGTAGCCACTGGCCTACACCACAGCCACAGCAATGCCAGATCTGAGCCGCATCTGTGACCTATATCACAGCTCTCGGCAAGGCTGGACCCTTAACCTACTGAGCAAGGCCAGGGATCTAACTTACGACCTCATGGACGCTAGTTGCTGAGCCACAATGGCAACTCCCAGTGACTGTGTCCCTCCAAATTCCATGTGCGGAAGCTCTAACCTGCACGTGATGCTATTTGGAGGTGGGGCCTTTGGGAGTAATTAGGTTTAAATGAGACGGTGAGGCAGAGCCGCCGCCTTGGGATCAGTGTTCTTATGAGAAAGAGAGCTGAGAGCTTGCTCTCTCCCATGTGAGGACAGAGCAAGCGGTCGGCTGTGTGCTAGCCTGGACAAAGAGACCACAGGCAAGACAAACTGGCCAGCACCTTGATCTTGGACTCAGCAGCCTCCAGAACTGTGAGAAGTAAATTTCTGTTGTATAAGCCTCTCGATCTGTGCTATTTTGTTAGAGCAGCCTGAGCTGATTCAGACACCTATATAGTGTCTTAGTAACTACAAGAGAACTTAATGGAAGTACAGTTAGTAGTGATATTGAGGGAGAAACACAGCAGCCGCCTTTGTTCAGGATATTTGTTAGAATCCCCAAATTTCTGTCTTGTCCTGCCTTAGGTACCAGGAAACTAAAGGAAAGGCTGTTTTTCCATCCTATGGAAATATGTGCACACGTGAATATGAATCAGGCTAAGGAAATTTTTTTTTTTGTCTTTTGTCTTTTTAGGGCCGCACCCGTGGCAGGTGAAGGTTCCCAGGCTAGGGGTCAAATTGGAGCTGTAACCACCGGCCTGCACCACAGCCACAGCAATGCAGGATCCAAGCTGCGTGTGCGACCTATACCACAGTTCATGGCAATGCCGGATCCTTAATCCACTGAGTGAGGCCAGGGATTGAACCCGTAGTCCTCATGGATACTAGTCAGGCTCGTTAACCACTGAGCCACGACGGGAACTCCTAAGGAAACATTTTAATGCCCCTGAATCAGTTCCCAAATTCTCAGCTAAGCTATTAACATAAACATGTGTATTTACAGCATTAGATTTTTAGGAAGAACTTCCTAAAAGGTTTTAAAGGGAGTATCTTTCCATACATTTTCCCCATGCCTTTTATTTTTATGATGTACCATCTGCCTCCAGAGCAGAGAAAGCAGGGGCTTAGAGACCCTGGCATCCGATTGCTCCTTCTGACAACACCAGTCTTGGGTTCGCTGTGTAACATCATGATCAAAATGGCCCGACTCCTGAAAGCCCTAAAGCTCTGTTGTTTCTCACCAATAGGTCAACAGATAACTGCTTTTTGCTTCAGTGCGTGGGTATTATTGTTGGAGAATAAGACACAGACAAACAATCTCTTCATATTGAAAATGGATTTTTTTAAACTTTACGATTCTAAGCAGGTGTGGTGTGGATTGCGTATTCCTTCTTGAAATGATGTCAATAACCAAAGCTCAGCTCAGAACTAAGTTAGCTGTTTAATAGGTAGTGATGTTGATTTAGGGTGTGATTTTATGATTTCTGGATTGTTGGTTCTTGTTCTGGGGTCATAGGTTTGTTTTCCAATGCTTTCATTGGGTGAGGGTTGAGGCAGCCCACAGACTTGGTTCTAGTAGAGCCAGGCTTTTTAAATGACCATGACTCAGCTGGTTAGGGGGCAACATGGTAACCCACAGTGATGCTGGCTAATTTCCAAGACAGGTGAATAGGTTGGGTCAGCTTTGTTTTGAGCCAGTTTGTTGGTTTCTCAACAATTTTACCTGGTTTTGTAGCGGTCTATCACATGCAGTAGGTTCCCAGAAAACTTGTTAAAATATTACAAACTCAACTGTGTCTCTTGATAATTGGAGTCCTGTCCTTAAAAACAAAAGTATTACCCAACCTGGCTTCATACAAGGGGTTTTTTGGTGGTGGTGGTGGTGGTTTTTTGTTTGTTTGGTTGATTTTTTTTTCTTTTTCTTTTTGGGGCCACACCCAAGGCATGTGGAAGTTCCCAGGCTGGGGGTCAAATCGGAGCTGTAGCTGCTGGCCTATGCCACAGCCACAGAAATGCCAGATCTCAGGTGTGTCTGTGACCTACACCACTGCTCATGGCAATGCTGGATCCTTGACCCACTGAGCAAGGCCAGGGATCAAACCCACATCCTCATGGATACTAGTTGGATTCATTACCACTGAGCCATGCCGGGGACTCCCCATACAAGGTTTTAAAGAATAAGATAATAGAAGCCCATATTGCTTTGGAAAACTCATGCTGTGTGAAAATGGAAGCAGGAGCTAATACAGAAAAATATTTATATTTTATACCAATCAAAACAAACCCCCCAAATCCTGGCATTTTATAATTGTTTAGAATCAATTCTTTCCTTTTTTACCCTTCAAAGCAAGTAGGTAGACTTCCCTGCTTGACTCTTTTAAGTGTCTCCACAATGACTGCATAAGCTATGATATGAGGAAGAATACAGAGATGCAGCCTGTGTCAGAGCTCGGAGGACCCCTGGAGCTCACAGAGCACCACCTCATCCTCTGAGGACGGAGAGACTGAAGCACAGAGAGGTGGAGTGGCCTAGGTGCAGTCATGTGTGTTGGCCCAGGTTGAACTCTGACCTTGCGGCAATGCTTTCTCACCCACCACTCTTCCCAGCTAGTCCTTTACCATAATGGGCATATCAGCTTTGCAACACTGTCCAGAAATTTTCTGGCAACCTGTATCATAGAATTTGTATGGCTACATTATAAGAATGAACCCCTCCCACCATCATGTTTTGGTTTTAACTGTGTTTTGTGGTAGGATCAGTATAGCTGCTTTGCCCAGTTTAAGAAGGCAAGTGGAAGTTCCCATTGCAGTTCAGCAGGTTAAGAGCCTGGCTAGTGTCTGTCAGGATGCTGGTTCGGATCATTAGCCTGGCTTAATGGGTTAAGGATCCAGCATTCCCGCAAGGTGTGGCCTAGGTGCAGCTCCGTTCCTGCATTGCTACGGCTGTGGTGTAGGCCGGCAGCTGCAGCTCCTATTTGACCCCTAGCCTGGGAATTTCCATGTGCCTCAGGTGTGGCCCTATATAGGGGGAAAAAAAAAAAAGAAAGAAGGAAAGTGGGTGGGTGAGGAGATGAACCATCTGGCCTCACTAGGGTGAACTGTGTTCTCATCAAAACTGGTCCAAAAGTAGAGAAAAGAAAAATTGTGTTGAAGAAATCTTAGATCATAACAATGGCATTTGCCTTCCTAAGAGTTGTCTGACCTTGGTCCCTATGTTGTTGGCTGATGTGAAGCAAATACACACATGTGCACACATTCATTCCTCGAGTCAGCATTTATTAAGTATCATTTATTAAACATGATGATAGGATGCTAGGCCATAGGTCTCAGAGTTCAAGATATGGCTTCTGAGGGCTCTCAGATTTAATGAAACTTGAAACAGATGGTACTTGAGAAACTAAAGCTGTAGGATGCATAGGTAACATTAATTCTGAAAATATTGCTCGGCCTGAGTAGTGCCATCCTGTAAAGAGTGAGCACAGGGCCCCAACAGAAAGTGTTAACACAACGTGACACAAGTCAAAAGAATCGAATATCTCCTTTTAAGTCTTCCTAACCACCCCTTTACCTCCAACAAGTCATATCACTGTTTTTCATAGTCTTATCATTTGTTCCAAAGGGAGTTACTTCTTGGGGAAAAAATTGTGGGTTTTTTTTTTTTTTTAATTTGGAAATGAGAGAAATGCATTAACCAAGAGCAAAAAGGAAAATCAGCTGCCTTAGGTTGGAATCATGAGTATTCTTGGAATGTTCCTCTTGGAATTCCTGAGTCTCCCCATTTCTAGAGAAGCCCAGCGAAGAGCCACAGTGACTCAAATACTAAATGTGTTAAGATGAGAATTTTGTCTTCTCTAAGATCTCCCCTGCCCCCGTTCTCTCTCCCTTTCTTTTCCTGTCTTGGGTTTCTTACCAGCAGAAACATAATAACATGTGCCATATATTAACCACAAGGTATAAGACAGTGTTAAGTCTAGAAATTACGGGGTCTCTCTTTGAGGAAACATCATTTAAAGCATAACCGTTCGGTAAGTCACGTGACACAAAAAGACAGCGAAAGAGGCCAAGCCCTCTCCACCAGGCCCACTACATCCAAGTATTCAATAAATATTAGCATTAGTAAACCATCGAGGTGGAAATAAGTCGTTGTTTACAGACATCAAGTTAGAAAGGGATTTCAGATGTGTTGGGGTGAAAGTACCCAGCTCTGGGAACATTGTAGGTAAATGGAATTAGGTAAATAGGATTTGAGGACATAGAAAATTTTCAGCAACTCCCAGTCTTGACAGCACATCAGAATAATCTGAGGTATGATTCTTTTAAATCCTGCCATCCTTTAAAAAATCCCAAAGGCTCAGGCTGCATTCCAGATCAATTAAAAAATACGTGCTGGAGTAGGGACTCAGGCAGCAGTATTTTTTTTTCCTAATTCCCCAGGTGATTCCAAAAAAGATTGTGATTATTTTTAGACCAGTGATTTTCAACTGGCCGAACATTGCTATCTTGGAGAACTCGAAGGAAAATTACCTGATGCCTTATCCCCAGTGGTTCTCAAAGGCTGCTTCCCAGGCCAGAGGCATCCATGTGACCTCAAGATTTGCTAGAAATAGAAGTTATGGGGCACCATCCCAACCCCAAAAATCAGACTCTGGGGGTGGGGCCTATAGTCTGGTTTAACAAGTCTTCCAGGTGATTCTTCATCTTTTTTTTTTTTTTAACATTTTTAAAATTACAGTATAGTTGATTTAGTGTCGTGCCAATTTCTGCTGTATAGCAAGGGGACCCAGACATACATACGTATATACATACATATACACACACACACACACACATTCCCTGTCTTATATTATCTTCCATCATGTTCTAGCTGTATCCCATGGATATAGCTCCCTGTGCTGTATAGTAGGACCTCACTGCTTATCCATTCTAAATGCAACAGTCCTCCAGGTGATTCCAGTATGTACTGGAGTTGGGAACACTGACCCGCCCAAACCAGTGGGATCAGCCCTTGGGTGCGAGGTCTAGTTGCTTGTTTTTATTATACAGTGAAGATTGAGAACCACTGTCTTAGTTCTTTTAACCTCATACCCACTGTGGTCCTGCAAACAAACGGGAAAGCAGAAAAACAGGTGGCCTGGTCAGAGAATTGGCTACTGGTTAATACAGTCTGCTCTAAATCTTTTTTTTTTTTTAAATTTATTTTTTGGAACTGAAACTTGTAAAATATCAGCCATTTCTGGCTGTGTGGCCTTGGGAAAGCCATTTAATTTCTTTTTCTACTTGAGATTGCTAGTCTATAAAATGAGGACTCCTTTCCATGTCCAAAATTCTGTGAAATACCACCTTGCAATGTGGTTGAAGACACTGTTGCTATGTTACTTACATGAGCCACACAATTGTGTCTTTTTTTTTTCCCCCTTTTTAGGGCCATAAACACAGGATATGGAAGTTCCCAGGCTAAGGGTCGAATCAGAGCTGTAGCTGCTGCCCTACCCCACAGCCACAACAATGTCGGATGGATCAGAGCCACATCTGCAACCTGTAACACAGCTCACAGCAACACCTCATCCTTAATCCACCTGGCAAGGCCAGGGATCAAACCCACATCTTCATGGATACTAGTCGGGTTCATTACTGCTGGGCCACAGCAGAAATTCCCAAGTCTGTCTTTTTAATTAAACCATCCTGGGGTTCCCGTCATGGCTCAGTAGTTAACGAATCCAACTAGGAATCATGAGGATGTGGGTTTGATCCCTGGCCTTGCTCAGTGGGTTGAGGATCCGGTGTTGTCGTGAGGGTGGCTACAGCTCCGATTAGACCCCTAGCCTGGGAACCTCCATATGCCGTGGAGCGACCCTAGAAAAAACAAAAAGACAAAAAAAAAAAAAATCCTTATTCTCTTACCCATTCCCATCACTGAATGATAAATAGAGAAAAAGAGAAGAAAGAAAAAAGGAAGTAAAATCTTTTTGCTGATACCTAGTTTATCATTCCTGAAACATCTGTCAGAGTGTATTTAACAACCATTGACTCATTATCCTTATGTACATCCAATTTCTGTTATGAAACAATCCTCATTTGCCACCCTAAAAGCTTAAATGTGCTATTTAGCTGACTGCTTTCTAATGGGAGTTTATGGAAACCCTGGGCTAGGAATGAATTGAAGTAATTCTTTAGATTGCTTTTATTTTTACAGCTCAACTAAACAGGCAATAAATCGACATATTTAAAGTGTGCCATGTGATAACTTTAAGTGCATGGACGTACTTGTGAAACCATCACCACTTTGAATGTATTCCTCAGAAGTGTGTTTATATCCCTTTGCAATCCCAACCTCCCAACCCTCCCTACATTCCCACATGGCCACAGGAACTTTTTTTTTTTTTTTAATGATGCCCATGGCACACAAAAGTTCCTGGACCAGGGATCGAACGCTTGCCACAGCAGTGACCAGAGCCATAGCAATGGTAACACCAGATCCTTAACCCTCTGAGCCACTAGAGAACTACCCCCTAAGATACTTTTAGATTATTTTGTATTTTCTAGAGTTTTGTATCCATTAAATCATATAATATAAACTTAGCATACTTAGAGACTAATCTGTGATGGTATATGTATCAATATTTAATTCTTTTTTATGCTAAGTAGGATTGCATTATCAGTATGTAGCACAGTGTGTATGCTCACTGATGAACTTTCGGTTGTTACTGGCTTTGAACTATTCCAGATAAAATGGCTGTGAACATCTGTGTGGAAGTATTTGTATGGACTATGGGCTTCTTTTCTTTTGGGTAAATACCTCCAGGTAGAATGACTGGATAAAAGGGCAGGTTTATGTTAACTTTTTAAGAAACTTCTTTGCAAAGTGGTGTACCATTTTTCATACTTTCCATTCTCACCAGCAGTATATGAGTTCCCATTTGTCCACATCCTTTGCAAAATTGCCGTGGTCAGTCTTTCTAACTTCAGTTACGCTAAGAAATGGGTAATGGTATCTTATCATGGTCTTAATTTATTCCCTTAATGACTTCATGCTGAAGATCATTTTAAGTTCCTGTCTGCCATTCCTGTCTCTTCTTTCATGAAGTATCTGATCAAATTCTTCCTCGTTTTTAATTAGGTTCTCCCTTACTTTTGAGTGTCAAAAGTTCTATATACACAAGATCTAGGTACAAGTCCTTGTCAGGTGCATGCTTTGCAAGTATTTTTCCCAGTCTGTGTCTTATATTTTCATTTGTCCAATAGTGACTTTCAAGCTCAGCTTTTAATTTTGAATTTTAGTGTCCTTATCAATTTATTCTTTTATGAATCATGCTTTTTATATCTTATAAATCTTTACGTAACTCAAAGTCACAAAGATTTTCTGATGTTTTCTCCTAGAGGTATTATCATCTTTTTACATTTAGATCTGTGATTCATTTTTAGTTAATTGTAGTGTCTGGTACAAGATATGAAGTTTATATTTTAGCATGTATATGTCTAATTGTTTATAGCACCATTTGTTGAAAAAGAACACATTCAAACTGCATTCCTTTTGTGGCTTTGTGAAAAAACACTTGTATGTATATATTTAGGCCTGTTTCTGGACTCTATTGTATTCTGATGATCTATTTATCTTTCTCGATACCAGTGCCATACTGTCTCGATTAACCTGCAGCTTAAATCAGGTTGTGATAGCCCTGTAATTTTGTTCTTCTTTTGCAAAGTTGTTTTAGTTATTCTAGGTCCTTTGAATTTCTGTGAACTAAAAAACCTGCTGGGATTTTTATCAGAATTGCATTTTATCTGTAGGTCAATTCCGGTCTTCCATCTCATGAACAATGTATGTCTTTCTCTTTATTTAGGTCATCTTTAATTCCAAAGACTTTTATAGTTTATAGTTCTTGCATATCTTTTAGTGGATCTACACTTCAGTATTTTATTTTATTTTTCTTTTTTGGCTGCCCTCTGTCATCTGATGTTCCTGGGCCAGGGATTAGATTTGAGCCACAGTTTCGCCCTATGCTACAGCTGCAGCAATGCTAGATCCTTTTAACCCACTATGCTGGGCTGGGGATAGAACCTGCATCCTGGAGCTGCAGAGAGCTTCCTGATCACATTGCACCACAGAGGGAACTACTATTTTATGTTTTGATACTATTGTAGATGGTTTTTTTTTTTTTTTTTTTTTTGCTATTTCTTTGGGCCGCTCCCACGGCATATGGAGGTTCCCAGGCTAGGAGTCGAACCGGAGCTGTAGCCACTGGCCTACGCCAGAGCCACAGCAACGCGTGATCCGAGCCCCATCTGCAACCTACACCACAGCTCACGGCAATGCTGGATCGTTAACCCACTGAGCGAGGGCAGGGACGAACCCGCAACCTCATGGTTCCTAGTCGGATTCGTTAACCACTGCGCCACGAAGGGAACTCCTAGATGGCATTTTTAATTTCAATTTTCAGTTTATTGCTAGCCAACAGAAAAAAATGGGATTTGTGTATTGATCTTATTATACTCTGCAAATTTGTCAAACCCACTGAGTAGCTCTAGTACTTTTTTGTGTAGTTCTTTTTAAAAAGTAAATTCCATTGGGTATTCTACATGAACTTTGTGTTTTGTAAAAAGAAAGCCTTTGTCTTTCTAATCTGTATGCCTTTCATTTCTTTTTCTTGCCTTATTGGGCTGGCCAGAACCTCTATTGTATGAAACTGCCACAAAATTAAAGAGAAGTAGTAAGAGCAGATATGCTTATATTGTTTCCTGACTTTAAATGGAAAACATTCATCATCATCATTCTTTCATCCTTAAGTATGATGTTAGCTGTAGGTTTTTCATAGATGCTCTTTATTAGGTTGAGGACATTCCTTTCTATTAGTGCTAAAATTTTTGTTTGTTTGTTTGTTTGTTTCAGTGACTCTGGTTGGATGTTTATTTTTAAGTTAGGAGTATCAGATTTTGGCAAGTGCTTTTTCTGCATCCATTGAGAGTATCACATGGTTTTTCTTTTCTACTTTGTTATATGGTGAATTACATTTATTTTCAAACATTAACCTAATTTTAATTTTGGCATAAAACCCACTTAGAAATGATGTGTACCTTTTTGTATAATATTGGGGCTTATTTGATTATTTTTATGAGACATTTTGCACCTATGTTCTCTTTATAGTATGTGTTACAGCTTGGAATTATTTTGTTCATTTTTCTCTGTCTTTTGATATGTTTCTCAATATGGGTTCTGGCAATACAAGATAGATTTGGGCTTAACATTTTATCCCCAACACCTATCAGGGCTGGCACATAACAGATGCCCAGCAAATAGATTTTTTGTTGAAAGCGGTGTCACAAAATAACGCCAAAGAAGTACTGGGACCTCATCCCAAAGGGTCTCATCTGCTGGGCTAGGGAGTTTGGAGTGTATGCTAGAGACATTGAGAAGCCAAGGATGCTGAGGAAGGAGTTCCACTCTGGTGATGGAGGATAGATTAAAAGGGAATTACCCTGGTGATGGGGAGATCACTTTCCCAACTATTGAGGAAATCCAGGGAAGAGATATTGAGGGCTTCAACTGAGGCAGTGGCTACAAAATGGAGATGAAAGTGCTGTGAGTCATAATAAGGTAGCGTGGCTATCGATCACATGAAGGACTGTTCTTGAAGGGAGTGGAAAGGAAGGTCTAGGCTCTTGTTAATGAACAGGTGGGATGTGACAGGGATGTTGGAAGGACTGTGAGGCTGAGGAGCGATGGGATAGCCAAGTGGAGAAACTTAGGTGGGAGGTGAGCACATAGGTTTGGAGACATCTGATCTGAAAGTATGAATTTAGGTCGTTCGCTTATAGGTGGCAAGTAAATCCAGGGATGTGTAGGGACCCATTTCGATAGCACACTGTACTTATCTCTACCATGGTATTTTCACACCTCATAATACTGGCTGCCTCCTCAACTAGACTGTGAGCTCCTTGAGGACAGAGGCCAAGGATCCTTAGGGCTAACACTGGGACTGATAGTTTGATTGGATTTTGTTTATTGGAAGGCTTCGAATCATGGCTCTGCTAACTTACTGGTTCTGAAACTACACAACTTGCTTACTTTAGTTTTATCATCTATAAAATAAAATATCCACCTTATAAGTCTGTTAAGACATATGAGATAACATTTCATACTTCAATAAAAGTTAAGTCCCTTCCATCTTAATGAGTTAAATCTAAACAAATCTGTTACAGAAAAATGACTACAGGCAAAATCCTTTCAGTTTTTTGAAGACCTTGGTAAGAAATATCTTGAGACCCTATCGAGGCTTTTTTCCCCCTGTTTTTCCTATTTCTTTTAGTAATTATTTACTTTGCATTTAGGCTCGAGCGTTCTACGTAAAACACCAAATGGGCAATTTTTCTTCACCGTAGTCTAGAGAAATGTAAACTATTATGAAAACTCAATATGATAATTGTTGCTAATACAGTTAAGTATAAAAACATGTCTGACAAAGCCACAGATCCATTTCATTATTTTCCATTGAGTCCTCATCGGACTCAAAATCTGAAAAGTAAATATTTTCTTTAATATTGAATCTAGTAAAAGTCCTAAAACACACGCAATGGGGACTATTTTCATTTTGAAACATCAAGTTTGGTTTGGATTCTAATTAACCTAATTATTGGCCTGGCTTAAGAATCATATTGAAATATTTTCAATAGATTTCTAAGTATCCCACCGTTTCTTTTGGTTAATAGAGTCCTTTTTCTAGTTCTATGGAAGACTTTTTTGAGAAGCAATACTTAACTGTTTAGTAGTTTGGGGTTAGAAAAGTGTTAGATGAATTGTTTTAGTTTGCAAAGAGCAGAGGATGAAAACTCTGTGAATGTGGGAGTATTCATTTCCAGCCAATAACAGCAGACTGAAGTTAACACTAATAATTAATACTTTGCTAATAAAGAGATATGGAAATTATGGTTGTTATTAAACTTAAATGGAATGTTAAGAAGCTCTGCATAGAGGAAAAGACCCCAAGAATTAGGAAGCCTCTTGGGTTCATGGTTTGGTTCTAATTCACTTTGGCACATGGGGCAAGACCTCTAACTTTGGGCTTTAATTTTCTCATATGAAAAATGATACTAGACTAAGTTTTCTGCCTATTTAAAAACATGGGTGATTCTAATTGTGTGACTATGAAGTATAATTTGTCTTGATGGAGTGGTAGGCCAGTCAGATCCGTTCCTTTAAATAGGTGAATCCAGTATATGGCTTAATCAGTTTGACCTGTGAGGATAAGCACAACTAACTGGTGGAAGTTAAGTTTACGTGGAATGCAGGTTAGTCATGGCCACATGTGTTCCAAAGGGCTTCCCATCAGGACTGGTTTTCAGTGGTGATCCCTGAGCCCCATTTTAAACGAGGAGCTAGTGGCAGAAGGATGGTAGCAGAAGTCTGGTCACCTGGATTTTCATCTCTGCTCTGCCACTCATGGTTCACTGGTGACCAGTAGGCCTCTGTGCGGTTCTCTCCATGTCTATAAATGCAGGAGTGTGATTCCACCAGTTCTGTGCCTGGTGCCTAAGGGAGAGCTTCTTGTGGATCCAGCATGTTACACTGATTCTTTGATGTCTTTGTGAACTTTGGATATTTAGGTTAAGAATGATTTTGGTGGAGTTACTGTCATGGCTCAGTGGTTAACAAACTCGGCAAGGACAGGTTCGATCCCTGGCCTCCCTCAGTGGGGTAAGGATCTGGCATTGCCATGAGCTGTGGTGTAGGTTGCAGATGCAGCTCAGATTCTGCATCTGTGGCTGTGGTGTAGGCTGGTGGCTGTAGCTCTGATTGGACCCCTAGCCTGGGAATCTCTTTATGCCATGGGTGCAGCCCTAAAAAAAAAAAAAAACAAAAAAACAAAAACAAAAACGAAAAAAACAAAAACACTATTTTGCCCAACAATTCAATCAAACTGATGCTTGCCTTGCATGTTTTGATGGCTTTTGACTCCAAATATATGGCACAGAAAACATCCAACACTAGGTTTTTATAATTTCTCTCTCCTCACCCATAAGAGCCCACCACCTTGACTTCTTATTAGAACCTTCCTTCCCTTGCAGCTGTCAAATTTGGTTTTAGCTACACATCTGAAAACTCCATTGCTCTGAGAATCACAACCAAAATATATGCTGGTTTAATTTATTTCATTTTCATGTGCTTTTAGGTAATATGTATGCCTTTAATAAAGCTAATAAAAGATGAGTAATTATCCTTCACTTAAAACCTACTTAATGTTTTCATTTATGTGGGTATTATATTTAGGATATATTACAGGTGGCTGTCTTAATGGCTTTTATTGCTTTTTAAAAGTATAAATTAAAAAAAACATAAGCCAAAACTATTTTAAGGTATAATCTCAGGGCCCCAGAAATATATGTTTCTCAAAGACTTTAACAGCTATTTATATAGTTAATTTAGCAGTGACTCACTAAAAGAATATCTTTCTGTTCTTAGGTCATCCAGAAAGCACTCATTTTAATCACAGCGCTTACTTTCAGACACATTTTCTTCTCTCATTTATAATTAATAGCTATGTAATGAAGTCTACAGTTTTGAGAGGGAAGTCAAGTAAAATGAGAATGAATTGCTATTGGCCCACTTTAAATCTTCCCAAGCTAGGTGGAAGATGAACTTGGGAAGGGAGAATTGTCTCAAGAGGCAGATAACACCTCTTACCTGAGGTTTTTCTGTTTGTTTGTTATTCTTTTTTCTTTTTAGGGCCTCACCTCTGGCATAGGAAATTTCCCAGGCCAGGGGTCGAAATGCAGCTGCCGGCCTACACCAAGCTGTGTCTGTGACCTATACCACCGCTCACAGCAATGCCGGGGATCCTTAACCCACAGAGTGAGGCCAGGAATCGAATCTGCATCCTCATGGATACTAGTCAGGTTCATTACCACGGAGTCATAATGAGAACTCCCTTATTTTTTTAAGTTTTATTGCAATATAGTTAATTTACAATGTTGTGATTATATCTGCTGTACAACATGTACACAGTTATACATATACACATACCCATCCTCTCTTAGTTTCCCCACTGAACTGTTACTTTTTTTTTTTTTTTCAGTCTTTTTTTAAGGGCCACACCACGGCATATGGAGGTTCCCAGGCTAGGGGTTGAATTGGAGCTGTAGCCACAGGCCTACACCACAGCTCACAGCAATGCGGGATCCTTAACCCACTGTGAGAGGCCAGGGATCAAACCTGCGTCCTCATGGGTGCTAGTCAGATTCGTTTCCACTGAGCCATGATGGGAATTCCTGAATTTGTTACTTTTAATTTTTCTCTTTTAAATGATGTTTTCTGGGGTTCCTCCGCCTCTCCTATTTCCTGTGATTAACTGATAACCTTATGCTCCTGCTTAGACTTTGGTAAAATTGTGCATTTGGCAGAGTTAAGCTCCCTTCCCAGCACATCTTATTCCTTCCACCCCCTGGCACCCACCCCAATTGTCCTCATCCAGCACCCCCAAAAATCCTTTCTGAACCTTTTGGTTGTGGCCAGCTTATTATTATTATTACTATTATTATTATTAAAGTATAGTTAATTTACAATGTTTCATCAAGTTCTGTAGTACAACAAAGTGACCCAATCACACACATTTCCCTGTGTTGTATAGTAGGGTCCCATTGCCCATCCATTCCAAATATAACAGTCTACATCCAAAAAAACCCCAAAAAGCCCATCCATACCACTCCCTCCCCTTTCCCCTTTGGAAACCCCAAGTCTGCTTTTCTCGGCCATGACCCATTTCTGTGGGGTTTTTTTGATTGTTGTTGTTGTTGTTGTTTTAGATAGGATCATCTGTGCCATAATTTAGATTCCACAAATAAGTGCTATCATATGGTATTTGTCTTTTTCTTCTAGCTTACTTGACTTAGTGTGAGAGTCTCTAGATCCATCCATGTTGCTACAAATGACATTAGTTTGTCTTTTTTATGGCTGAGTAATATTCCATTGTATGTATGTACCACATCTTCTTATTCCATTCATCTGTCAATGGACATTTAGGTTGTTTCCATGTCTTGGCTATGGAGAACAGTGCTTCAGTGAACATAGGGGTACAGGTATCTTTTTCAAGGAAAGTTTTGTCTAGATACATGCCCAGCAGTTGGAATCACTGGACCATATGGTGGCTCTATATTTAGTTTTCTGAGGTACCTCTGTACTGTTGTCAGTAGTGGTTGTACCAATTTACATTCCCACCATCAGTGGAGGAGGGTACCTTTTCCTCCAACCCTCTCCAGCATTTGTTATTTGTTGACTTGTTAATGATGGCCATTCTGACTGGTGTGAGGTGGCACCTCATTGTTGTTTTGATTTGCATTTCTCTAATAATTAGTGATATTGAGCATTTTTCATATACCTGTTGGCCATATGTATGTCTTTGGAGAAATGTCTGTTTGGGTCTTCTGCCCATTTTTCACTTGGGTTGGTTGGTTTGTTGTTGAGTTGCATGAGTTATTTATATATTTTGGAGATTAGGCCCTTGTCTGTTGGCAAAGATTTTCCCCACTCTGTGGGTTGTCTGTTTTTATTTTTGTTTTTGTTTTTTAATGGTTTCCTTTCTGCGCAAAAGCTTTTGAATTTGATTAGGTCCCATTGGTTTGTTTGTGTTACTGTCATTAGTCTAGGAAGTGGATCAAACAAGATGTTGCTGAGATTTATGTCAAAGAGTGTTCTGCCTATATTTTCCTCTAGGAGTTTTATAAGTGTCTGGCCTTAAATTTAGGTCTTTAATCCATTTTGAGTTTATTTTTGTATAGGGTGTTAGATAGTGTTCTACTTTCATTCTTTTACATGTAGCTTTACAGTTTTCCCCACATCATTTATTGAAGAGACTATATTTCTTCCACTGTATGTTCTATTGCCATTTGTCATAGATTAGTTGACCATAGGTACTCAGGTTCATATCTGGGCTTTCTTTCTTTTTTTTTTTCTTTTTCTTTTTGTCTTTCTGCCTTTTCCAGGGCCGCTCCTGGGGCATTTGGAGGTTCCCAGGCTAGGGGTCTAATTGGAGCTGTAGCCACCGGCCTACTCCACAGCCACAACAACGAGGTATCTGAGCAGCATCTGCGACCTCCACTACAGCTCACAGCAACGCCGAATCCTTAACCCACTGAGCAAGGCCAGGGATCCAACCCAAGCCTTATGGTTCCTAGTCGGATTCATTAACCACTGCGCCATGATGGCAACTCCCATATCTGGGCTTTCTATCCTATTTCATTGGTCTATATTTTTGTTGTTGTGAGGTCGTGGCCAGTTTTCATCACAGTCCCTCTGACTCAAAGGAGATGAAAAGATGGGGCTGGGCTCCCGAGATCTCTGTTCTTAACAGGTTTTTTGATCATCTTTGGTTAACTCACTTCTTTAGACCCCAGATCTACCATCTATGGGGTATTGGGAAGATTGACTGAAAAGTGCAAGGAGTTTTGGAGTTTATGCAGATGATAGTTAACATGAAAGCTCATCTTTCAAACTCAGTTCAAGGCCTTGCTTCTGTAAATCTGTTGCTGGCAGAATGCTGTCTCAGCCCCCTCCAAATTAATCATACTCCTTCTTGAGTCTGCACCATGCACACCCCTATCCTAGCCTCTGTTTGTTTACATTTCTGCCTTGGACATGCATTTGACATTTTTTTTGTTTTAAACTTAACAGAATGTTACAGTTTTAACACTCTCATAGAACAAACAGAAGCAACATTGACTCATGCTTCCAACTGGTAGTACAGATGCATATGCTGTCATGTGTCGTGTACCATGTTTCCTGTGATCTCAAATTATTCTTTTTTCCTCAGACACATTAAACATTGAAGAAATAAAATAATTTCAGCACTGGGCATGTCGCGATGTGGAGGGAATGGGTCACATCTCCTCAGGGGCCTTTGAGGAGCTCTAAGACCATGTTCTATTTAGCTCTAAATCCCCTGTGTCTAGTAGCTCATACCCAGCAGGAGAATGACAATTGTTGAGTAAATAATTGAAAGAAAATTCTTTTATAGGGACTCAAGAGAACCCCAAACCTTCAAGATCTGAATGAATCTGTGATAGCAGAGATTCAGATTCTACAAGGAGGTCAAGAAACCATTCAAGATCCTCTGAAACTCCATAAATGACATTGTATAGTGCACAGCCACGCAGGATTATTCCAATTACTTTTCCACACAATAAAGTGTGAGACTTTTTTTCACTGCAGTCATTGGCTTCCTTTATAGACAAGAACTCTAAAAAGTACCTCTCGTCATCATGATAGCAAGTCCTTTATTTTTCTTTTTACTATTTTTTATTTTTAAAAAACTGTAAAATTTTTTATTAAAGTGTAGTTGGTTTACAATGTTCTGCCAATTTCTGCTATACAGCAGGGTGATCCAGTCCTAACACACATGCACACACGGTCTTTTCTTCTTATTATCTTCTATCATTTAAAAAAAATTTTTTTTTATCTTTTTGCCATTTCTAGGGCTGCTCCCGCACATATGGAGGTTCCCAGGCTAGGGGTCCAATAGGAGCTGTAGCCTCCGGCCTACACCACAGCCACAGCAACGTGGGATCCGAGCCGCGTCTGCAACCTACACCACAGCTCATAGCAACACCAGATCCTTAACCCACTGAGCAAGGCCAGGGATTGAACCCACAACCTCATGGTTCCTCATTAACACTGATCCATGACAGGAACTCCATCTTCTGTTATGTTTTATCACAAGTGATGAGATAGAGTTCCCTGTGCTGTACAGTAGTACCTCATTGCTTATCCATTCTAAATGTAATAGTTTGAATCTACTAACCCCAAACTCCCAGTCCATTGCACTCCCTCCCCCTGCCCCCTTGGCAATCACAAGGCTCCTCTCCATGTCTGTAAGTCAGTCTCTGTTCTGTAGATAAGTTCATCTATGCCATATTTTAGAGTCCACAAGTGACATGTTAGTTGTCTTTCTCTTTCTGACTTCATTCACTTGGTGTGAGAATCTGTAGTTGCATATATGTCACTGCAAATGGCATTATTTTGTTCTTTTCTATGGCTGAGTAGTATTCCATTGTGTATATGTACCACCTCTTTTTAATCCATTCATCTGTTGATGGACATTTAGGTTGTTTCCATGTCTTAGCTATTGTGAAGAGTGCTGCTATGAACAGAGGGATGCATGTATCTTTTTGAATTTTAGTTTTGCCCAAAGATATGCCCAGAAGTGGGATTCCTGAGTCATATGGTAGTTCTATATTTAGTTTTCTGAGGTACTGTTTTCCATAGTGGTTGTACCAATTTACATTCCCACCAACAGTGGAAGAGGGTTCCCTTTCTCTACTTCCTCTTCAACCTTTGTTATTTGTTGACTTGTTAATGATGGCCATTCTGACTGGTGTGTGGTGGTACCTCATTATGGTTTTGATTTGCACTTCTCTAATAGTTAGTGATGTTGAGCATCTTTTCATTGCGTATTAGCCATCCTCAGGTCTCTTTTGGAGAAGTGTCTCTTTAGGTCTTCCCCCCATTTTTTGATTGGGTTATTTGGGGTTTTTTGCTGTTGTATGAGATATAATATATTTTGGAAATTAAGCCCGTGTCAGTTGCTCATTTGCAACTATTTTCTCCCATTCTATAAGTTGTCATTTCATTTTTTTATGGTTTCCATTGCTGTGCCAAAGCTTGTAAGTTTGATTAGGTCCCATTGGTTTCTTTTTCTTTTTATTTCTGTTGCCTCAGGAGACTGACCTAAGAAAATAGTTGTTCAGGTGCTATCCGAGAATGTTTTGCCTATGTTCTCATCTAGCAGTCTGATGGTTTCTTCTCTTGTGTTTAAGTCTTTTAAGCCATTTTGAGTTTTTGTGCATGGAGTAAGGATGTGTTCTAGTTTCATTGATTTACATGCAGCTTGTCCAGTTTTCCACCACCACTTGCAGAGGAGACTGTCTTTTTCTCAGTTCATATTCTTGCCTTTTTTTTTTTTTTTCCAAAGATTAATTGACCATTGGTGTTTGGATTTAAAAAAAAAAAACTTTTTATAAATTATTTTGTGGATTTTTTTTCTTTTTTCTTTTTTTTTCTTTTTTTGGCTGCACTTGTGGCATGAGAAAATTCTGCAGAGAGGAATCAAAACTGTGTCACAGCAGAAACCTGAGCTACAGTGGTGACAATGCCAGGTCCTTGACCTGCTGCACCACAAGGAAATGCCAGCAAGTCTTCTTTTAAAAGATAGCAGTATATATGTTATATATATTAGAATTCCTCCTGCCCACTAGTCCCATCTTAAACAATGTGAGTTCCAGTCATCTTTGAATTTTTACCTGGCTTCATAATAAAGCTTGTAGTTGGTTCTTAGTATCTGGATCACAGCTAAGGGGAGAGAATTGAACTCATTTTGCAATTATTTTAACCTTGGCCAATGGAAACTTTCTTTTGCTCCCTGTGCCGTCAGTCGTTTCAAATTGCGATATCCGCAGAAATCATACCGCCCTGTGGGCTTCTCCTAGACATTGTGAATCAGTAAAGTCGTCAACAGGGGAGGGTCTCAGGCAGAGGGTATATGAGCACCTCTCCTCCTTCTTCATTGAGAGTGGAAGGCACTTACTGGCCCCAATCCTTAAAGTTCTGTGTGCTGAAAAGAATTGTATAAATCCTAAATGTTGGCAGCGGAGGACCTGTGTGGCCTGAAACAATGTTTCCTTTCTTCTTTGATCAACGAAGAAATTAAAGTCATTGTTTCTTTTCTTTCAGAGGGTAGTTAATCTATGAGAACTGGTTTGAGAATTTGTCTTCCACATAAGTCTAATTCACCAGAGATGTGATTTTAGATGTCACAAATTCTTCCTTTTTCCTGTTCAGATGAGAGATGAGCACACTGACGGAGAAGCCTTACCCCAGCGCCTCACCTGAGTCCACCCTCCCTCCTTGGCTCTCCCACTGCTCTTGGCCTCTGATTAGTTTTGCACACTGGTCAAGGGTCCCTGGCATTCTGGTTGGATAGCATGGCATCTTCTGTACTACTTAAGTGTCTCCACTGAGGAGTCATGGCTCACCTGTTTGTCCTGCTCCGTTATAAGGTGTATTACTAATAAATATGAAAGTCTTGGAGTTTGCAGAATTCCTACTTTTTTTAAAAAAATATATATATTGGTGTATAGTTGCTTTGCAATGTTTTGTTAGTTTCAGGTGTACAGCAAAGTGATTTGGTTATAATAGACATATATCCATTCTTTTTCAGATTCTTTCCCATATAGGTGATTTCTGTTTTTTGTTTTTAATGCATAAACATGTATTCAAGGTTATGTCTATAACAATGTCACTATCACTCATATTGGAAATAAGCCTGAGTGTGCCCAGGGGACTGCACCAGGAACAGGAATGTCATCTGTCGTGTGTGGTGGGGAAGGAGGGGAAAAAAACGTTGAAAAGCGCCGCATTTGAGAATACGCTCTTTGATCGCAGTGTCTGCTAGCTGACAAATTCTGTAACCCACACGGGGCCTAGCAGGATGCCTCCCACACAGTAGGGGCTCAATAAATTTCCTGAATGAACTCATGAGACAGCCCAGTAGGTTAACACATTCCAGGAATGTGGAATTGTTCTGACGAAGGAAAAAATATAGGGCATCTGGGGGTTGTTTTGGCATCCCACCTCAAAAAAGTGAATTCCCTTCTTGGGAAAGACTTCTTTTAGGTAACAGTTGGCTTGTGCCTGGCTCACCGCTCACCGTCCAGAACCATTGGCTTCAAGGGTCACTTTCATAATCAGTCATCGCACTATCAGGCCTTCTGGTTTTCTGCCTGGTAAATTTGTTACCACACGTTACTACCCTTAAGTCTAAGCTACTTGAAGGAATAGATGGGCTGATACTGTCATTGGGGGACTAAGAAATATTTGTCTAGCTGTTTGATCCAATCTGTATTTTTATTTAATGTGTAATTGGCGAGAAAATAGCCAAGGCAAATTTAAATGCTTGCATCTCTAACCTTGTCACTGTGTCTGGGCATTCATTCATCATCATTATCTCGGATTCCTGCAGCCGGCAGACTTCATAGGAAAGCAAGCACTGAAACAGATTAAAGCCAAGGGGCTGAAACGGAGACTGGTCTGCCTCACCTTGGCAACGGACGATGTTGATCCAGAGGGAAATGAAAGCATCTGGTATGACGGCAAGGTGAGTGTGGAGGACCCCACAGCCAGGGCCGCTGCAGCGGGTCCGCGGCACAAATTGTCATCTCTGTTTCCGTTTACAGTTGGCTGCTAGTTATGTATCTATTGGTGAGAAGACACTCTTGGATTCTGAACTACCATTCAAGAAACAGAAATTGAGAGGAAAATGAAATAGGGCTCATTTTTGACAACATCCAATTCCATGTCATTTAGTTAAAGGCAATAAACTCAAAGACATGAAGTACATTGGACAATGAGGAAGGTATGACTTGGTAAAATGACCTGTTGGCTCACCACATCCCTACCTGGGAATGCAAGAGGGCATTTTTATAAAGAATTTGGTGTGCCAACTTTGCTTCTCAGGGATCTTTTGGAAGGAAGCATTTTCTTTCTTTTTTTTTTTAAATAATGATTTTTAATTTTTTTTCACTATAACTGGTTTATAGTGTTCTAGTTTCATTGATTTGCATGCAGCTGCCCAGGTTTCCCAGCAATACTTGCTGAAAAGACTGTCTTTTTTCCCATTTTCTGTTCTTGCCTCCCTTGTCAAAGATTAATTGACCATAGGTGTTTGGGTTTATTTCTGGGTTCTCTATTCTGTTCCATTGGTCGGTCGGTCTGTTTTGGTAGCAGTACCACACTGTCTTGATGACTGGGGCTTTGCAATATTGCCTGAAGTCTTGGAGAGTTATGCCAGAAGGAGGCAATTCTTAACTTTAGCACCTCAGCAGAAAAAAAATTCCAAATGAAAACATCTATGAAATAGAGGGATAAGCCTTAGAAAGCAAAGTGGCAATCTTCTAGCTCTTCAAGAGGAATCAGAATACCTTCTTCTCGCTTTGGAATGCTACACTTCCTTCTCCTCACTGTTGGAATTCAGTAAAGCCAAAGTTAATCAGATAACTTACCCATAGAACTTCACTTCCTCTACTTGTTATGACTACTCATGAAACCCATTTTGGCTCAACATCTTGCTGTGTTTTGGCTGGTGTCATCAGGCAGGGACGCTCAACTTAGACCAAGGGGCTTTTCAGACCCGTCTAAACAGGTGTTCTGTATTGATTAGGGTCTGTTTGGTCAACACCCAAAGACTCAGAAGTTCTATGCCTGGGTTTTGTTCTCATGCCCTGCCGCCTACTTAATACTTGTTTCCATTTTCCTTGCCTCTTCAGTGACAAAATTAGTGCTGGAGGTGGGGAGAGCCAGTGGCGGCAAATCTCAGCCTTTGGGTTACTAAAGAAATGGCTGTTTGGGCTGAGACATGGGTCATTTGAATATACAGCTGACATCTACAGAGTTGCTACTTGTGCTGGATATTTTTGATGTACTCTCATTTACTTTTGCAACACCCCTCCAGAGATGTATGGTCATTCCCATTTAAGGATGACTTTGGGGCTCAGAGAGATTAAGTAACTTGCTTGAGGTCACACAGCTGGTGATTCACGGAGCTGATCGCTAAGCCAGGTACAATTGGATTTGCAATTGTTCATCTTGTCTTCTAAGCCATGTTGGTTTCCCCCATTTGCCCTCTTTTCTATCACCGATGTCCCCCTGTGTTCTTCTAAGCACTTAATTGTCTACCCACAGTTCTTACGCATCTGAATAACAGGCAGATATTCTTAGATACTATGATGCCAATAGATCTTTTCTTAGAGCTTAAGCTCTTAAACACCTCTCCTTTAATTGTGTTGTTTGCTTTTCTGTTTGAACCATTTCTGCTCTTACTTCACTGTTGCTACTTCTTCTTTCTGATCTAGTCTCTGGATCAGCCTTCTTTTCCTTTTTCTTTCCTTTTCTTTTCCTGTCCTGTCTTGTCTTTTGTCTTTTCCTTTTCCATTTCCTTCCCTTTCTTTTCTATTGTGTTCTTTCCTTTTTTTTTTTCAATATAAAGAAGTTTGTTGCATGTCTTCATTGACAGGAGAAAAATAAGGAACACAGCATTTCAGACTTTATTCAAACCCACAAATGGTAATGAAGGGCACTCCCAAGTGACAGGCATGATCCCTAAGATCTGAGATCAGACGAGATCAGGCGTGTTCAGGGTGGTATGGTCGTAGAAGATCCCTAAGATCTGGATCAAAGGCCATGCCGGGGAACATGGGTGACTTGTCAGCTTTGCTCCCTCAGCACCTCTGCACCTTCCTCCTCTGTGCCTCCCTGACACCCCGAGATCAGTTAAAAGTGCAGAAACAAAGTCACTCTAAAGGAGGTTGCAGCCCTCTTTTCTTAATATGTTCTTCCTCTAATTTCAAAGTTTCCCGCGATTTCCCCTGATAAGGCTTCTGCCATTAACTGCTGGAGCCTCTCTGGGTCTCAGGGTTCTCATCTGTGAAATGAATGAGGTCATGTCTAAGGTTCTTTCCGCCTCTAATTAATTTTTCCCTAGGCGTTATCTTTCTCCCACCTCTTTTTTGCTTTGTTCTACATTCCACTCTATTCTCATTCCGCTTTCTCAGTCTTCCCAACTCGGTCGGTAACCCCCCTCGTGCTGACAGTCTGTTTTACTTGGCCACGGAAAGAACAAGGGATTATGTTGCAACCTTCTGTATGCAACCTCCTATCAACCATGGTCAACTGACAGATGTTTAGTCATCTTGCATGTGACCATACCAAGTTAAAGTGAAAAACACTGCAAACCTGTACCTTAAACTTACAAATATTATATGTCAATTATATCTCCACAAAGCTGGAGAAAAAGAAAAACCCTGGAAACCCAAGTACCATTTTCAAGTGTTATTCTCTTGGTCATATCTGTGCACTGAGCTTATGTATTTTACGTTTTTCATCTTTCCTGCTATAGGCCATCTGTTTCTAGAGCTGCTCGTCCAGTCAAAGTTCTACCTATTAATAACGTTTCTTTTAAATTTCCCGATATCAGCTTTCTGCTTATTAGTAGGGTCCTCATTTTATCATGCAGATGACTGACTCTCTATCATCCTCTTTATACATGGGAATGATGTGAAGTATTTTTTGAATTTTATTTCCTGACTTTGTTTAGACCTATACTACCTGTAGCATTCGATATTTTATTGTTGCATGTATTTGCAGGGCTAGAGATGGGGTGCACATTTATTCATTTGTTCCACACATTTGAGGGTCTGCTATGTGGCAGCAATATTCTAGGCTTTGAGGGTGCAGCAGTGAACAAAACAGACAAGAATCTCTGCCCCCGTGGAGCTTACATTCCCTGGGAGGGAGAGAGAAACAACGAACGTAATATCAGAGTGATTAGTCCCTTGGGGAAACGTGAAGTCCAGCTGAGAGACGGGCAGTGCTGGAAAGAGGGCTAATGATTTTAAGTGAGGTTTCATTTTTTAAAAAATCAAGGCATAAGAGTGAGCATAATAAGGGCTTTAATTAGTTATCAAAGCAGCTTTGGGAGTTCCCTTGTGGCTCAGTGGGTTACAGATAAGGCATTGTCACTGGCATTGTTGTCTGGCTAGGGAACTTCCACATGCCATGGTTGTGGCCAAAAAGAAACAAACAGAAAAAGAAAAAAAAAAAAAACTTTGCTGGGAAGTAAATTTTGAAGACAAGGTTTTTTTGTTTTTGTTTTTATTTTTTATTCTTTTGCCTTTTCTAGGGCCATTCCCGAGGCATATGGAGGCTCCCAGGCTAGGGGTCTATTCGGAGCTGTTGCCGCCAGCCTACGCCAGAGACACAGCAACGCAGGATCTAAGCCAAGTCTGCAACCTACACCACAGCTCACAGCAACGCAGGTTCCTTAACCCACTGAGCAAGGCCAGGGATTGAACCCGAAACCTCATGGTTCCTAGTCGGATTTGTTAACCACTGAGCCATGACAGGAACTCCATGAAGACAAGGTTTTTGAGGAGGGAAGTTTGGAGAGTTTAGAAAGCCTTCTTTTTCATTATTAATAACCAGACACACAGGGACAGCCAAAGAAACACAATATATCATCAAGTTTAAATTATGTTCCCTCTTTCAAAGGCCGTTTACCACGTTATCTTCTCTAAGTCAGTTACAAGCGTCTTTAAGTCTCCTAATTAAGAGAAGAATAAGAGGAGACTAAAAATAAATGATAATGAAGCCTGTTTACATTGGTGAAAAGAAGGCTGATGTTTGAATTCACAGAGAATATGAGAATCTGCTAGCAAGGGTGAGGGCAAGTTGTTCTCATGATTCACTGAGCAAAAAGAAGCAATGGATTTAATTGAATCTGGAAGATATTAATGGAGAAAGATGTAACATTTATGCTAGGGAAAAACCTCTCCCTGGAGACTCAGTAATAAGATAAAATGAAAGGCCAGAGTTCTAAAATACTCTGGGCTATGAGCTCCTGGATTAGAGGGATATTAAGAGGAAAATAAAAAATAATCTAGCCAAAAGCAAAGCATTCAATAAATATTTTAAGAATAGCATGCACAAAATAAAGACTCTATTTCTTTAAGTTACAAATGCAGAAATACCTACAAGGCAATCACTATTGTGATTTAAAGAAATGAGAAAGCATGAGGAAATAGGGCACACGGTCTCTGAAGAGTGATGGTGGGTGTTTGATCCATTGAGTTAGGGGATTTGGCCAAGAAACTTGCTCAGAATGTTTCCTGTCATCTGGAGATGCCCCTGCCGGCCCCAAATCAGGTTAACTTTCCCAGAGCTCCAAACACAGATGTCTGTTTAAGAGACTCAGATGTGACACCAAGTTACCGAGAAGGTCTTTCAAAAAAGCAATGATTAAAACTCTAACCACCCTGACCCAAATCCCTGCTTTGTATCACTGATGATCTGGAGGAGAAAAGCCATTTTGAAACAGGCATGTTATCTCAGCAATATCTTCACAGTAAATCATCTGCCAGAGAGAAGCTTTCACTAATGAATGCATTCACTTTTTTTAAAAAAATAACCATAATAAGTTCAGAAATTATATGGAGTGCTTCTGATTTGGGGTTTCAACGAGATAATTAAAAACTGGGACTACAGAGATAGCAGCCTGTATTTAATGTCATAAATGCCTTAACATCTAAAAGACTAGAAATGCTGTAATATGACTGGACTGTTGTGGGCCCTTTGCTGAGGCAGCGGAGCATCACCAGGCTGATTCATGTCTGAGGGTATTTTTGGACCACCAGCTGTGAGCAGCTGCTAGACGGTGAGGCTCTAAGGATCAGTGTAACGTTGTGGAGCCAGGAGAAGCCATTTTGGGCAGAGCTATATATCATATTTTGTTTTGGCTTTCTTCCTTTTATTTTTTAAAAATGCGATATTTTAACCTGTAGGGTTGGGTTTTTTTTTTTTTTTTTTCCATTTTATCTATTTTTCCTTCCCTTTCATCCTTTTTTTTTTTTTTTTAGATAAGAGTTGTGGAAACCAGATCTAGTCTTCTAATCGAGATTGTTATATAGACTGTTTTTTTTTTTTCTTCTGTAACATAAAATCATGGTTTTCATTTCTTAACTTTTGATTCCTTGTTCAGTATTTATCTCTGGTTTGCCATCCCAAGTTATCCTAATTCATCCTTCTTAACTTTGATGATTCAGGCTAACTCCACATCTCCGTCATCCACCCATTTTTTTTTTTTTTTTGTCTTTTTGTATTTTAGGGCCACACCCATGGCATTTGAAGGTTCCCAGGCTAGGAGTCCATTCAGAGCTGTAGCTGCCAGCCTACGCCAGAGCCACAGAAACACAGGATCTGAGCCGCACCTGTGACCTACACCACAGCTCACAGCAACGCCAGATCCTTAACCCACTGAGCAAGGCCAGGGATTGAACCCGTGTCCTCATGGATGCTACTCAGGTTCGTTAACCACTGAGCCATGACGGGAACTCTGATGGGATCCTGGTCTGCCTGCGTTGCCTGCCTCACCTTCCTGGTAATAGTTTCTTGTGTCTGTATGTTAATTCCTTAACTAGGAAGCTCATGAGGGTAGGAACCAGGCCTCTACTCATTTTCCAGAATGTCTAGCAAAATGTTTTGTACATGGTAAAGCTAGAGAGGGTGAAATTTAACATTGAAGTGCCTAGAAATTACCAGGAATTTTTTTTAAAGTCTTATTGAAGTATAGTCCATTTGCAAAATCATGATAATTTCTGCTGTACAATGAAGTGACCCAGAAACATACACATATCCATTCTCTTTGAGGAAATGCTAAATGCTTTACATATTCATACATGAGACTCACTTCACATTGACTATGGATATATTAATAGAGTTTATTGAGCACTAATTGGACAGGCCATTTTCTAAATGCCAACAGAAAGAGTTGACTGGGTTTGCATTTGGATTTTTTTTTTATTTTTCCGCTGCACCTGCAGCATATGGAAATTCCTGGGCCAGGGATCGAATCTGAGCTGAAGCTGTGCCACAGCTGTGGCAATGCCAGATTCTCAACCCACTGTGCCAGGCAAGGGATCAAACTGGCACCTCCCCAGAGACTAGCCAGATCATTAACCCACTATGCCACAGCAGGAACTCCTGCATTCGGATTTTTACATTTTTACATTTTTCTCCTTTGTATCTATTATTGCCATGCTAGTGTGATGATAGAAGTTTGTAAAGTTCAAATGAAAAATTTGATTATTCCTCCTATCAGATCTCTTGAAATGAAACTGAGCAAAATAGTGCTACATATTAAGAAACTAGGTGGTGTTCTTTAAAACTGAGAAATTTCAGAGTAATAGAGATGAATGTTTTGAGAAGGCTTTTTCATTAATCTCCCCCCCCCAAATGGTTTTCTTCCTGGTGTTGTCCTCACAGACAGCATATGGTAAAACTTGCTAAGTTGAATGTATCTCTAAGAGTTTCATCTAAAGAGGAAGCACACACAGCTGTGACCAAGATGCTGAGGGTGGCGGGGTCTTGTTTTTCAGGTGGTTGGCAACACCACGTCCGGAAGCTACAGTTACAGCATCCAGAAGAGTCTGGCTTTCGCGTATGTCCCTGTAGAGCTGAGCAAAGTGGGACAACAAGTGGAAGTTGAACTATTGGGCAAAAATTACCCAGCAACTGTCATCCAAGAGCCCTTGGTGTTGACAGAACCAACCAGAAACTGGCTTCAGAAAAAGGGTGGGAAGGACAAAATTTGAAAAGACTTTCAGCAGGCCAGTGATTTATGGCTGCTCTACGACTGTAATCAAAAATATAACTGATTCACAGAGGGAATAGGGGAAACCAAAAATTCAGTTCAACATCATCAAAATCTGGATTCAGAATCTAAATAAAACCTTTCTCTTGTTTTCTAAACAAGATGGAATAATTGATGGGCTATTTATATCGTAGTTTCAAATGACGACATTTGAAGTAAATGGTTCTATTATCCTGTATTGTTTATGAAATTCAATCAGCAAAATGTTGTTTGCTAACATACAATCATTATTATAACCGAATTGGAAAGCATTATATAATTCTAGAAACCTTTTCATATGGTTCTTGTTAGCTGAAAACTGAAGTTTTACAGAAAATTAAATGAATATTGTGGATGGATTTATTTCATTGAGAAATATTAATAGAATACGAGATCATTTTTTCAAAATATATCTATAATGGAAATAGTGAAATTCCATATTGGTATAACATTTTTATTCAATTCCCTGAAATATTTACTTTCTTAATGACTTCCCTGAAAGCACTTTTATGAGACGTCATAATTGTCCTTTCAAAGGTTGTTTTAGAAGAGAAATTGCAAAAAAGATCAGAGTCTTCCAAAGGAAGCAGAACTTGTAAACCTTCTGAGATGAAGCTGAAACATAAATAGATTGTGCCAGGACAAACACAGGTTGAATACTGAACACGTCTCTTTGGGAAAAATTAATGCAAGTTGACATCACATTGTGCCATTCTGAATATCATTTCACAAGCATTTGACAAAGCAGGTCAGACAAGAGCTGAAGAGCTGACAGGCTTGTCCTTAACACTGTGTACAGCAAAGGGGGAGAAAAGTCATTTGGAAATCATTCTTTGATAGCCTTTTGAAATTATTTGGGTTTAGTTGATTGAATAGATAAACTTTCTCATGTAAGACAGTCGGTCATTTATCATTTGTTATACACACACATTTGTTGCCTAAGAAAAGTTTAATAAATGTGTATTCAAGAAAGCTGAATGTGAAGCATGGTGAGATTCTGTAATTTGAATAGATTTTTAAAGATTTAACTTGTATGTTTTGAGAATGTGCCAAATTTACCTCTAAATATTTTATAAAAGTAATCATATGTTGGAACTCTAAAATATGACATTCATTTCTCTTTGGTATCTCCTCTTATATAAGAAATGAGGGAAATCTCTTTGGTAACAAATATTTCCTTATTATCAAGAATATTATCTAGAATCTATCTCCTAGTTCTGGCTTCTCATCCTCTGCCTCTCTTGTTAATTGAGCCCAGTTGTTAACTGCGTTGAAACTAATGAAAGAATTGAGAAAACAGAATGCCACATTAGTGGAACAATTTAATAGTAACCTAAGTTGTACCTTTCCAGTAACTAATGAGTTACTGGAAAATTATTTACATAAAATATTACTGTATAAGACTCTAATCAAAGGAACAGTACACAGAAATTGGGGAGAACACACTTTACTATGCAAAAACCAAATCTGAAAAAAAAAATTTAAGAAAAAATCACATTTCAAAGAATGCCAGGGGAAACAATGAAGTATGCTGGTCTTATGTTGCTAGAAGACATCAGTAAAGCAGTATTTGAATGACTTGATCTTTTTCACCAGTGATTGGGTACTCGTTCTAAAGCAATAGATCAAATAATGTCAAAGTTTGTAATCATTCAGCCAATTTTCTCTGATTTTTAGCAGATGAAGAGAAGCTTTAGAAGTTTTTGCTGTATATAATAGAAAGGTATGACGAATTTTCTGGTGAAGATGTTTTAGTGGAAAATTAACTGCAGAGATATTTGAAAACAACTATAATTGTTCCCAAAGGAACAAATAGTATTGCCATCCCTGGAGTTTGTTGTGAAAGGAGATTTTTATGACTTTCTGCCAAACTCATCATGATGTTAAAGTCTTTTCCTAATTCCTTGTACATCTGTTGCTCATGTAAAAGAAACTTTTGAAATGATAAGCTTAAACAATGCTTTTCAATCAAATTTGTGCAAAGATAACTGGACAAATCTGGCTGTACTGCCTAGTAAACATTAATATGTGAAGATAATGAATTTTAGTGAAGTCACTGCAAAACTTGAGGCATAAAAACAGAAAAGATAACTATTATTCACAGACAACATACCAGCTTATTACACTAGACCAATATGTGGGTATAAATATTTTCTTTTTTCACAAATAATGTTAAAATATTAACCCCATTTTTATACTATACCATTTGATTTCTATTATTCCTATTTTACTTGGATGATTATATGTACAACATTTCATAGGAGACATTTTTCACTGTTTCTTTTCTGGCTGTTACTACTCATTTCGTGATTATTACTAAAAAATAATTGTCAGATAAAAGAGGCAGAGAATCATTAAAAAATGATTCCCATGGGCTGGTCACCCCGGATGGCTTCTTCATCCACATGCCTGGCACCTCACTAAGGTTGATGGCAACAACTGGGGCTGGGAGGGTGCCTCTCTGCATGTGGCCTCACCATACGACGACCTTGTCAGGTGGCTCAAAGAAGGGAACTTAATGTGGAGAACCAGCTAGGAATGCCAGCTGCCAAGCTGATACCAGGACCATGCAGGGAGGAGCTGCTAGCTGGAGCTGGAACCATAGAAGAGATACATATACACTGGAGAAGATGCTACAGGAGGCAAAGAGAAGGGAAGAAACACTCTGGCTTCTCTCTTCCTCCCACCTTCCAAACCCTTAACAGTGCCTCCCATTGGCTGGACCTAGGGGGCCAAGCAGGTAAAGGAGCCTGGGATCTGTCGTCTGTAGGGATAGCACACACCCCCCCCCCCAATGTGATACAGAGCAGAGCAAAGATCATGAAATGTAACATGTTGCAAAAGACAACAACTGGCATTCAATACCAACATTTTGTTCAATCCCAGCCAAAGTCAAGAGGTGCAAACATGGCTACTAGAATGTAGGGAGGTTGTGAGGTGGACTAACACGTTTAAAGGGACTATTTACATTATTATTTTTACAAAACATGGTGCATTGGAATATGCTCTCATTTGGATTCAAATAGGAAAATTTTAAATATTTAAATTGTATTTATATATGTATAGACTGTCTCTGGAAGAGTAACAATAGTATTTCTGGGGAAGGACTGAAATTTAGATTTCACTGTATGCCTTTTGAACTTAACTTTTCAATTTAAACAATGTATGTTTCAGGAGTTCCCTCTGTGGTACAGTTGGCTAAGGATCCAGCATTGCTGCAACTGTGGCTCAGATTTGATCCTTAGCCTGAGAACTTATATATGCCATGAGTGTGGCCATTAAAAGACAAATAAACAAATGAAAAATGTATGTTTCACTTTTAAAAGACTAATATAATATCTTAATTGTACTTTCTTATCTAGTAAAAGTAGAAAAGTAGGTCCTTATTTTTTTGGGTAATACAATGTGACAGTTTTTATTTTTATTGATTTTTATTTTAATTTTTTGTCTTTTTAGGGCAGTACCAGAAGCATATGGAGGTTCCCAGCCTACTGGTAAAATCAGAGGTGTAGCTGCTGGCCTACCCCACAGCTCACGGCAACACCAGATCCTTAACCCACTGAGTAAGGCTAGGGATCGAACCTCCTGTATCCTCATGGATACTAGTCATTCGTTTCTGCTGAGCCACGACAGGAACTCCAACAGTTTTTGTTTTTTTTTTAAGACAGTGTTTACATTGGTTTGAGATATTTAAGGATGGCTGCAAAGAGTTGGCTTTGAACTACTTAAGAAATTGATATACAGGGTAAAATGTTCAATAGAGAAAAAGTGAATGCAATTCGGTTGTGTATATTAAGTACTGCATGAAAACAAAGGCTCAGGCTGGGTGAGAGGTGAAGGAAGGGGAAGAAAATAGGAGACCAAGTACAATGTCAACAGCCTGTTTCTTGACCAGGGTGGGGTTTACGTGACTGTGTTCATTTTATGAGAATTCATTGACCTCTGTACCCTTTTGTGCATGATCTTAAGCACACACACAAAATGCAATGTCAGAATCTTCTTATACAAGCGATACTGTTTTCTACTCTCTACTCTCTTCTAGTTGGTTTTGAAGAAATAGGAAATGATAAGCACTGGGCAGGATGAGGGGGTCAAAGGAATTTCAGTTTGAGTTGGCGATAGCTGTTCTTAAGCAGGCTCTCAGTTTCAGAAATGGAGGGAGTTTTCAGAGCTAAAAGAAAACTTGTGTCTTCTTTTAAAAAACCCAATCCTTTTCTTCTCAATGCATAACATATATACAGGCCCACAAAACAAAACCAACAATAAAGTGAAGATGCTTCTTAGAATTACCTCTCTATACACTTGGAAGCTTGATGTCTTCATGCCTTGACACTGCGCTGATGCATGTAGCTACTAGCAACTTATACTCACCTGTTAGTCCAGCATATGATCCTACAGGCCTTTAAGAAGACTCTCTCCCCCTCAGTTAGATGTGATCCCAGATCAGTTTTCAAAACTAAATGTATTTGGAAAATAATTTCATAGGTGACATCTAAAATAACAAAGTTTGGAAGTTCCTGTCGTTGCTCAGCGGTTAGCGAACCCAACCAGCATCCATGAGGAGGCAGGTTCAATCCCCGGCCTTGCTCAGTGGGTTAAAGCCCAGCATTTCCATGAACTGTGGTGTAGGTTGCAGATGCAGCTCGGATCTTGCATTGCTGCATCTCTAGTGTAGACCGGTGGCTGTAGCTCTGATTAGACCCCTAGCCTGGGAAACTCCATATGCCACGGGTGCGGCCTTAAAAGATAAAATGACAAAGTTTGGCTATTCTTTCTGATGTTCAAGTCTATCTCTTTTTGTACCATTCAGGGTATTAATGGGGCAGGTGAGTAACACTGAGTTAGTAGACTTCAGTTTTTCTCTATGAGGAAAGACCTCTTACCACCCTTATCTCTATGTTTAAAGAGATAAACATATTTAAACCTTTAGAGATAAATGGTTAAAAAATAATTTATTCCTTGGATACAATACTTATCATAGTCAAAGGCACTGAAACAAAACAGGTTGAGACAAGCTTTGAAACACAGGTCCCATGACTTCTGAGCAGAGCTTATGGCCAGAAAAATCAAGGAGCCCAGCATAAGCATCATCTATGTGATTGTCTTGTGCAGGCCTTCAAGCTTTACAACCATGTTCATTGGGCAACATTTATTTTTAGTATTCTATTCCAGCTTAAAATGCCTTTTATTTTTTGTTTAAATGTAAATTGTTATTTTAAAAGTATTACTAATAATACTATTAGAAATAATATATGCTCAAAGTTTAAAATTTAGGGTAAAGGCTTTATGGTGAAAGTCAGTTTCTCTCCTATCCCTATTTGCAGTCAACCAGCCTATCCAGAGACAACCAATACTATCATTCCCTCTGTGTCATTCTTAAAATATACTCGGTAAACATGAAAACATCTTTCTCTCCATGTACGAATATGTGTGTATGTATACATATGTACACACACTTATTTTCAAGCAAATGAAAATATACCAAGAAGTTCCCGTTGTGGTTGAGCAAATTAAGAACCTGACATAGTGTCTGTGAGGATGCAGATTCAAACCCTGGCCTTGCTCAGTGGGTTAAGGACCCAGCATTGCCACAAGCTGTGGTGTAGGTCACGGATGCAGCTTATATCTCATGTTGCTGTGGCATAGGCCAGCAGCTGCAGCTCCAATTTGACCCCTGGCCTGGGGATGTCCATATGCCACAGGTGCTGTCGTGAAAAGAAAAAAAAAAAACCCAAAAGCATATCAAGCATAGAGTTCTTTGCCTAACTTTTAACAATTAACAGTGTATCTTGGAGATTATTTCATATCATCCTTTTAAATGACTGCTCAGTATCCCGTAATTATTTTGACCAGGCCATATTATTTACCTTCTTCTAATAAAAATAAAGCTAAAATGATTATCCTGATGCATATGATATTTCTGATACTGAGTATATCTGAAGGATAAATTTCTACAACTGGAATTGCTAGATTAAAGTGTATGTGCATTTTGCTATTCACAAATGCCAAGACCTGGGAAATAACCTAAATGTCCATTGACAGATGAATGGATTACAAGATGTGGTACGTATATACAATGGGATACTCCTCAGTCATAAAAAGGAACAAAATAATGCCATTTGCAGCAGCATGGATGCTACTAGAGATTCTTATACTGAGTGAAGGAAGTCTGAAAGACAAATACCATATGATATCACTTATATGTGGAATCTAACATATGACACAAATGAACCTATCTTCAGAATAGAAACAAACTCACAGACATGAAGAAGAGACTGTGGTTGCCAAGGGTGAGGGTGTTGGAGAAAGGATGGAGTAGGAGGTTGAGGTTAGCAGATGTGAGCTATTATACATGGAGGGATAAAGAAGATGCTGTTGTTAGCACAGAGAACTATATTCAGTGTCCTATTAAACCATAACGGAAAAGGATATTTTAAAATGTGTCTCTGTGTGTATATATATATGTGAATCACTTTTCTGTACAGCAGAAATTAACACAACATTGTAAATCAACTATACTTCGAAAAAATAAGTGTGCATTTTCATTAATATGCAAAATTGTTCCCCACAGAGGCTGTGCCAGATTTCGCTTTTGTAATTAATATATGAGAAGACTTGTTTCTTTACACCTTATGCAAAACAGTAGGTTATCAGCAGTATCAATGACATATTATTGAAGTTTCAATTTATATTTCTCCTTTGAGGTTAAACATGTATTCATATATGTAATAACTATATTTCTTCTTCTGTAAACTATTATGTTCCTATATTTAGAGCATTAAAAGTGGGTTGTTGGTCTTTTCCTTACTGACTTTAGGAGTTAAGAGATTGTTAACCGTGGGTTAAATAGGTTTTATATGGGTTAGAATGCAAACCAGGTGATTATATCTTTTCCCCAAGTTCTAAGCACCCCACCTACCAATTACCTTTTATAACTGCGACTTGGGAGCTGCCTTTATTTCAGTTCTAGATTTTGTATTCTCGAACCAATTGGAATGTTTTTATTTTATTTTATATTATTTTAGGAGATCATGTATTGGTGAAACCCTAAAAAAAAAAAATCAATGATTAACTCAAAATAATTGGCAAAATATAAATTACCATACAGAAATCAGTAGGCTTTATGTCCACAAATAATAACCAGTTAAAAGATAGAGAAAAAGGTTAAAAAAAAAAAGTGCCATTTCAATAACAACAGAAAAGATAAAATACTTAGGAATAATTTTTTTTTTAGGAATAAATTTAACAAGAAAAGTATGAAACTGATATGAGGAAAAATTAAAAACTCTTCTAAAAGACACAAAAGCAGGAGTTGCCGTCGTGGCTCAGTGGTTAACGAATCCAACTAGGAACCATGAAGTTGTGGGTTCGAGCCCTGGCCTTGTTCAGTGGGTTAAGGATCTGGCATTGCCGTGAGCTGTGGTGGAGACTGCAGATGTAGCTCGGATCCTGCATTGCTGTGGCTGTGGCGTAGGCCAGCGGCTACAGCTCTGATTAGATCCCTAGCTTGGGAACCTCCATTTGCCATTGGGAGCAGCCCTAGAAAAGGCAAAAAGATAAGGAAAAAAAAAAAAAAAAGGCGCAAAAGCAGACTTTAATTAAATGAAAGATAACCTTTTTTTTTTTTTAGATAGGCAACTTCATACAATAAAGTTTTCAGTTGACTCTAAATTAATTTATAAATGTAACGTAATTCCAATAAAACTAATAACTTTTATGGAACTGGACATGATTTTTTTTCCAACTTTCTAATTTTATTCTTAAAACATAAAGTATACCATAAATAATATGGAAGAGGATCAGGAAATGAGCAAACATCCAAAGACAAATCATGAGAGGGGAGGAGAGTAAATTTTGGGAGGGAGAGCAGGTGGATGGGTTATTTGGGGAGCTGATGGGGAGGGCACTTGCAGGGGCAGAGATGACCTTGGGGAAGGTGGTTGTGGAAATTGGCCTGGGGCTCTTGTTAGAGCCAGCACAGGATCTCGTATAGGGGGTGCTGGAGCAGTCAGCGCAGGCTGTCCCTGCAGGGCTACTGAATTCTCCTCTGGCCCTTGGTCTCCTGCAGGAGCCGGTGCAATGCTTCCCTCCAGCAGAGGTAAATGCACATGTGTCTGGGGCTGCTGCCAGAGCAGCTGCAGTTTCTCCCTGCAGGGCTGGTGAGTCCTCATATGGACTTGGACCTCCTGCAGGAGCAGCTCCAGGTTCTCCCTGCCTGTGTGGTGAGTTCTCAACGTGGATCTAGGCCTCCTGTAGGAGCAGCTGCAGGTTCTCCCTGCAGGGCTGCTAAATCCTCATGTGGACCTGGACCTCCTGCAAGAGCAGCTCCAGGTTCTCCTTGCCCAGGATGTGTCTTGGCCTCTGGCTCTAGATCTCCTGCTGGAGCTTCAGGCTGGGCCTCAGGGGGGTCCAGGCCATCCAGTGGACTCAGGCACAGGTGGGCTCTGTCCTCCGTGCCAGAGCTGGATGTGCTGAGCTCCCCATGAGCCCGGCAGAGGATCCCAGGGAACGGCCTGTTTGGAGTTTCATCTGGAGGTCTTCTGCCTTCCTTGCCCAGCTCCTGGTGGGTCACAGGCAGGGGTTTTGCAATGACAGTGAGTGGCAAAGGGCTGGGCCCTAAAATATCAGAGCCCTGCAGGGCCATTATCTTCTCGTTACTTCTTCTGCCCCCTTGACCTTCTGCTCTCAGATCAGGTGAGGCCTTGTCTGCTCAGGTACTGCCCCCCTGGGAGGAATGAGACCCCCCCTGGAGGGCTGAGGGTACAGCTCACACATGGGGCTCAGCCCTGACTATCAACGTGCCCCCTTCTCCCCAGCGAACTTTGTCCTGGAGTGTGGACATGACCAGCCCAGCAGGCATCCACCCCCACATCAGCCTGCTCTTGCTTGAGGCAGACCCACCCCTCACAACCCCCTCTGTATACAATCATCCAGAGAGGGGACACAGGGCTACTGTGTGGGATCAGAGAGGTCCCTGTGCTGGGCTGGAGCTCCCTCTCCCTGTGTTACCTCTGGGTCCCTGCAGGAAAAGGCCCATAGGCATCTGCCCTGAGTTCTGATCCATTTTCTGCTGGTTTCACAGACATCATCTCTGCTGCACCCTCTCCTGTGGCCTCGGCCTTGGGAGAATGGGATGCAGCAGAGCAAGTTGATCCTTCCTCTGTCCTCTCCTAGAGAAGTGGGTGCCTGGCTATCCACGTTCCAAGTTCTGTTGGGGGCTCTATTGCCAGGGAAGTGAGGTCACTTCTTGGGGTCTGCTTAGCCAGGCTTCCGCCTTCCACAAGGCTCCCCAAGTGTGCCTCTGGGCTGCTACAGCTTATCCCCCCAACCCCATTGTTCTAGTTCTGTGAAAAATGTTCTTGGTAATTTGATAGGGATTGCATTGAATCTGTAGAGTGCCTTGAGTAGTATATTCATTTTGATAATATTGACTCTTCCAGTTCAAGAGCATGGTATGTCTTTCCATCTGTTTATGTCATCTTTGATTTCTTTCATCAGCATCTTATAGTTTTCAGAGTACGGATCTTATGTCTCTTTAGGTAGCCTTATTCCTAAGTATTTTATTCTTTTTGATGTGATGGTAAATGGGATTGTTTCCATAATTTTTGTTTCTGATATTCCATTGTTAGTATATAGAAATGCGATCTATTTCTGTGTATTAATTTTGTATCCTGTGACTTTGCCAAGATCATTGATGAGCTCTAACAGTTTTCTGGTAGAGTCTTTAGGATTCTCTAGTTATAGAACCATGTCATCTGTAAATAGTGATGGTTTTACTTCTTCCTTTCCAATGTGGATTCCTTTTATCTCTTTTACTTCTCTGATTGCTGTGGCTGGGACTTCCAAAACTGTGTTGGAGAGTAGTGGCAAAAATGGACACCATTGTCTTGTTCCTGATCTCAGGAGGAATTCTTTTAGCTTTTCACCATTGAGAATGATGTTAGCTGTGGGTCTGTCATATATGGCCTTTTTTATGTTGGAGTAGGTTGCCACTAAGCCCACTTTCCGAAGGGTTTTTGTCAGAAATGGGTGTTGGATTTTGTCAGAGGCTTTGTCTGCATCTATGGAGAGGACCATATGGTTTTTATTCTTCAGTTTTTTAATGTGGTGTATCACACTGATGGATTTGTGGATATTGAAGAACCCTTGCATCCTTGGGATAAATCCCACTTGATCATGATGTACAATCCTTTTGATATATTGTTGAATTTGGTTTGCTAGTATTTTGTTGAGGATTTTTGCATCAATGTTAATCAGTGAAATTGGCCTACAATTTTCTTTTTTTGTGTTACCTTTGTCTGGTTTTGGTATCAGGGTCATGATGGCCTCATAGAATGAGTTTGGGAGTGTCCCCTCCTCTGCAATTTTCTGGAATAGTTTCAGAAGGAGAGGTGTTAGCTCTCCTCTAAATGTGTGATAGAATTCTGTGAAGCCATCTGGTCCTAGACTTTTGTTTGTTGGAAGTTTTTAAATCACAGTTTTAATTTCAGTAGTTGTGATTTGGACATGTTAAAGTTTATATAAAAAATTCAGGAAAAGTCAGGAAAATATTAAACATTAAAAATTCTAAGGAGTCATTGTCTCTATGACACTATAAAACATATTGCAAACCCTCCGCCACTGCAATAGTGTGGTACTGAGTGCATGAGTCAACAGGTAGGCCAGTGGAATAGAATAGAAAACCCAGAAATAGATTTAAGAGTATATGGAAATTGCACATCTGATAAAGGTGGCATCTCATATCACTAGGGCAATGATGGGCTTATTCTTTTTATGAGTGGTGGTAGAATAACTGAGTAACCATTTGGAAATAAGATAAAATTAGATCCCTATTTCACAGCATATACAAAAATAAATGCCAGTGGGTCAGGGATCTAAATGTAGAAACTAGAGCATGCAAGTACTAGAAAAAAAAAAAGTGTGAATTTTACTTTCACATTAGTGTAAGGAAAGTCTATGACTCAAATCCAGGTGTAGTACAACAAGAGAGTATTGATAAACTTGCCTACATAAAAAAATAACTTTGGCATGTCAGAAAAATACCATAAAAAATATTTGACAATTGAAAAACTGGGAGAAAATATTTGTGATATAAATTGCAAAGAGGTAACATATCTAGTATATAAAGAACTCTTGGCGTTCCCATTGTGGCTCAGTGGGTTAAGAACACAACATAGTCTCTGTGAGAATGCAGATTCGATCCCTGGTGTTGCTCAGGGGGTTAAGGATCCGGTGTTGCTGCAAGCTGCTGGCATAGGCCAAAGATATGACTTGGGTTCGGTATTGCCGTGGCTGTGGTATAGGCCTCAGCTACAGCTCCGATTCAACTCCTAGCCTGGGAACTTTCATATTCTGCAGGTGTACCCGTAACTATTAAAATAAAATTATATATATATATATATATATATATATATATATATCTTAAATTCAGGGGCAAAGACCAAAAACCCAATTGGAAATGACACAGACAGTTCACAAAAATGTTGTAAAAATGTCTCTTCAACATATGAAAAGATGTTTAACCTTACAAGAGAAATACAAAAACAATTAAAAACTGTACGGAGATTCCATTTCTCTCATCGGATTGGCAAAAATTAAAAAGTATAGTACTTTTCAATGGCTAATGCTAATGAAAATTGGTACAACCCATGTGCATATGGAAAGGGGGAAAGCAGAATTGGAGGTATTCACTAGGAACTCATGGTTTTATATCTATAATTATGTACCTATAAAATATGGGTGTGTATATGTAAATACCTAATGTATGCGTATATGTGTATACATACATCTAGTTTCTATCTTTGGTGAGAGATCCTACCAGCAATGACAGCCCAGTAGCAAGAGTAGCCTGTAGCACAGATCTTGGTTTCTAGAGGCCACCCTCCTCTAAGAGGTGTCAGGGGTTCCTTGGAGAAGTGGCTGATTCCAGGGTTGGGGAAGAAAAAATCCAAGATGAATCTAGAATATCTTGTTGTACCATAAAGTAAGGGAGTGCTCAAATATTAAAGAGAACATGCCACAAGGACACAAGAGTTAGACTGAAGGGGCTCCCACTGGCCAAATCAGAGGAAATTTGAGCACTGATATGATTAATATGTATTATTATACTGATTAAATTAAGAATCTTTGAGTTCATAGTGATATAAACAAACACATGAGGAAGAAGGCAAAGTTCTTCCTTACAGTAGTAGAAAGACAACTAATAAATCTATTTAAAGAATGATAGAAAATCACTATAATCACCATTTGGGAACCATCCTAATAATGACTGAAGCAATAAGCCTCAGGGAAGGTTAAAACTAATAAGCGAAAGTTTTAGGAATAACAGAATATATGCATACTCTCAAAGTACCTCCCCATAAAATAATTATTAATTACAGGGGGGAAATAATAACTTTACAGTGGGGAAACGGCCACCTTAAGTTATCAAATAATAAAGTAAATCAACAACACCTGACTCTTAATATGAAGCATCAAGAATACGTTATATTTGCAGTATTTCTGTATAAACCCATAACCTGCGCCTAATCATTAGGAAACAACAACTCTAATGGAGAGATTTTACAATAACTAGACTATACTGCACGTCAAAGATGTTCAATGCATAAATGAAAAATAGAATTAACTCTTTTTAATTAACTCATTTGCACATTTCCAGAGCATTTTTAGCATAAGCTTTTATTTGAAAATTCAGGACATCGGAAGGTGCAGTGCAAGTTCAGTAGTTTCTGGAGCAGTTGGTCAAAGGAGGAATTGTTCCTGCAGATTACCAGCCATGGTTTGGGCAATCTGATTTCTATCCTGAAGGGTAGGGAGGAACAGTTATGGAAAGAGGGACAGGCAAGGGCCACCATGGAAAATTTTGTCCTTAAAGATCTTTTACATGGTTTTTAAAGGAAATTTTCAAGCCTTAACCTAATGAGAGTCAAATAGCTCTTCAACATTCTCTTTTTGGAATTCCCATTGTGGCTCAGCGGTTAACCTGACTAGTATTCCTGAAGACGCAGGTTCGATCCCTGGCCTCGTTCAGTGGGTAAGGATCTGGTATTGCCGTGAGCTGTGGTGTAGGTCACAGATAAGGCATGGATCCCGCCTTGCTATAGCTGTGGAGTAGGCCAGCAGCTACAGCTCCAATTCAATCCCTGCCGTGGGAACCTTCATGTCACCAGTATGGCCCTAAAAAGACACACACACAAATTTCTTTTTACTTAATGCCAATTTTTCTCCTGCTAAATTTCATCGATTCCACCACAGATGACAAGTGGCTGTAACATAAATTAATTTACTTCATGCAGAGAAAAAAAATTCTATGTATGTAAAGAAGGAAACATTCCATATGTTAGAGAATAATTTTCAAAAAATGAGAAAATCATGATCCTTATACACATATAAAATGAATATACATCAAAGATTTTATTTAATTCATTAACGAAGAAACAGAGTGTTAACACCAGTTCCAAGAACAATCCAAGGAACAGATCAGGAATATGAAATAAATGTGTAAGTGGAGGCAAAACTTTTTTCCAAGGTAGTGGCGAGGGTGTCATTCCAATGGATAGAATTAATTTGCATGTGTATAAACAAGAATTAGTTTCCATTGCTCTCAGTTATCTACAACCTATAAATGTGTACAATGAGTCCCATGGAATCAGAAGCAGATAACCTGAAAGGAGCGCAAAATTTCTTCCCCTACAACCAGTAACAGTTATTGTCTGTCTCCAGATAGAGGGAGGAGGCAGAGTCTTGGCTGGCAATGGGAATACACTGGTCATGAGGCTAACTTCCCATGCTTCAATGAGCATGTGGCTAAAGGAATGTTTCTTTCCATCCAGGGACTGTTTCAGGCAAATGAGTCTACTTTGGTTCACCACTTCATTGTGGGGGAGCCAACTCTGAAAGGGCTCGTATCTGGACAAGCTAATGAGCTACTCCCTGGCCACACAGCACTCCAAGGGCAGCCTAACTATAAAGCTGCACCTTCAAAACGGCACCGTGCAGTCCGAGTGTGTACTTGGCCCCTTTTGGCTAAGTGGGGAGGAAGTGGCTTCGCAGGCCTATGCTATTCTTAAAGGAATCTGAAACGCCATTCAGATCTCTGCCTCTTCATTGTTCTACATGCACGAGGCTGGGTTCTTTTGCTAGAAACAATTCTGCTAGAAACGATGCTTTCACGACTCTTAAAACATTATAGCTCAAGATATGGAGTCAGAACTGGGTCTGGGTTACGCCCAAGCAACTCCAAGCTTGTTTACTCCGGAAAAAAGGGGGGGGGGAGGGGCAAAATTATGATTCCGAGCCGTCAGAGTTGTGAGATTTAAAGAGATAAGGGCTGTCAAAAATGCTGTGTAAATTGTGAAGAGTTACTAAAAAGAGCAAATTCGCTCCTCTTTTAGGATGCCAAGAGGCAACGAGCATCGCTGGAAAGATGAGACCTTGGCCCTTATCAAGCATCAACGGAGTTACCCTGGAGCACAGCTGCGAGGCTGCCCGAGTTCTACTCGCTGGCTCCTCCCCCGCCACACGGGCCCGGGCCGGGGTTAGAGGCGGCGGGTCTCCGGCGCTGGGCCTCTACTGCCCACGGCCCGCAGGGGGTGAGGTTCAGTGCCGGGGCGGGGCAGCCCCGGCTGCTCAGTTCCTGATTCTATAAGTGGTGCCCGAGGCTGGCGGCGCCACAGGCGCGGGCAACGCGGGCGACGCAAGATGGGCCGGCGAGGCGCTGAGAGTTGGCCCCGAGGCCCCGGGCAGCGGCGGCCGCTCCTCCCCACCGTCCTCCCGCTGGGGCTGCTGCTGTTGCTGCTGCCTCCTCTCGGTTCCAGCATTGGGGCCGGCCGGCCGCCTCACCTCGTCTTCGTGCTGGCGGACGACCTGGGCTGGAACGACGTGGGCTTCCACGGCTCGGAAATCCGCACGCCGCACCTGGACGCGCTGGCGGCCGGCGGAGTGCTGCTGGACAACTACTACACGCAGCCGCTGTGCACGCCATCGCGGAGCCAGCTGCTCACCGGCCGCTACCAGGTACGCAGCGCCCCCGGCGGCCCGCCGGCCCCGCGCCCGGCTCCGCCCCCGCCTCCGGCCGCGGCCCTCCTCCTTCGGCCGCCCCGCTCCGCTCCGATCCGGGCCTGCCCGGCCCGCGAGCTTCCTAGAAGTGGGGCCCGAGACCCAGGCGGCGACAGGCCAGTCGGGGTCGGTCCCCCGATATCAGTCCCAAAGAGGCGGCTTCTCGCCCACGCAGCGATGTCGCAGCTCCTCCCAGGCTCGCGGCGGCCTCTGCGCATGCCCGGTGTCCGGGCGCCCCCTCATCTCCAGGCGCCCCACCTCTCTGGGTGGTTTTTCTGTCTTCCGTTTTCTAAAGGTCGGGGTGAAGGGGATTTTGGCCGATGCTCGTTGCGGGGCCGGTAGCCGGTAGGCAGAAAGGTCAGAATGGACTCTGTGGAGTGGTCCTGAAGGGGACGATGGAGCAGGAGCGAGTCCCGGAGTGGGGCAGTGAGAGGTGGGGAGCCAGGAACGCTGGAGGGAGCTTTGAAATGAAGGCGAGCCCACAGTGGGAGCGATTATGGTTCCCTGTGAACCCAGCGTCATAGGTTAGGACTGCCCGATCGAAGATTAAAGGAATTTTTGAAGTTCTCAGCAGCCCTGGAATGAAACCTATCCAGGTTGATTTCCTGGAGCTGTTGACTTTCCTTTCAGAGGTAACCGGATTTCAGTATGCCTCTGAGCATCTTTGCTATGTCTTTAAAAACATCTCTGTAGTTAACAGCGTGAAGTGTGTGTGTAGAGCGCATGCATATGTTAGGTAACTAAGAATATCAAGAACATTTGCATTGTGCTGTTTTGGAAGTTAATTCTTGAAACAGCCTGTGAGGTAGCTGTTGTTTTTAATCCCCATTTACACATTAGGAAGTGAATCTGTAGAAATTCAGTGGCATGTTAAAAGTTGTCAACTGAAAGCAATGCTTGTGCCGAGACTTTTGGAGATGTTTTGGCAGAGATTTGCTGTGAGTCAAGAGTAGCAGATGTCTGTGTGAATGGTTTTAGTGCTTTTCTAGGTACAGGGAGCTGCAAGAATTGGGCTCAAAGACTCTTCTGCTTAAAATATCTGACTACCTGAAGACCCATTCTGTCTGTTTTTCCTAGAGCACAGAGTGCCTCATTGCTGACCTCCACCCCGAACTCCTTTCATGGTGTGTTGAAGGTCACTAGCAGTGGCTAGTGACTTACTTTTTGTAGAGGCAGATGGCAAGTGCCAATTTTTAGCTGACAGGTTCACACAGATAGAAAGTGGTAAAGCTGGGTTTTGCACCTTTCCTGCATGTATATATACATATATCTATACTTTGGGCCATTACTGTACAAGTCACATGGATTTGCTTGAATCTTGCTCTCCCAAATCTGTGTTTCTGTAGCCTTTCAGATCAAGCCTAGCTTCATATTGTCCTGAGATCAAGAGAAGGACGGGTTCACTTGCAATAAGGATTTGCACGGTGATCCGAAGACCTTTAGAAACAGAAATGATAGAATTTTATTGCAGACTGAGAAGTAGCTCAAGGTTTGCAGTGGAGCTAAAGGATAGTTCTCTTCACCATTGGCCCTAAGTACTTCCCATAGTTCTGACTGGCTGTTATGTGGAATCAGGAATCCCTACTCCGACGCAAATCTCTTCTTGGATGCTTTCTAGGAGTAAAAGGACCTCTGAGTACAGAGGGGAAAGGAGGGAAGACAAGGTCTGACCAGATGGTTCTGCATTTGATCAGAAGTATGAGAACTGAACTCAAATTGCAGAAGAAGGAATTCTGTTGTGGTTCAGCGGGTTATGAACCCCAACTGGTATCCATGAGGATGCGGGTTGGATCCCTGGCTTTCCTCAGTGGGTTAAGGCTCCGGCATTGCCGTGAGCTGTGGTGTAGGTCACAGACTCAGCTGGGATCTGGAGTTGCCGTAGCTGTGGTATAATCTGGCAGCTGCAGCTCCAATTCAGCCCCTAGCCTGGGAACTTCCATATGCTGCAAGTGTGGCCTTAAAAAGAACAAAAAAGAAAAAAAAAATGCAGAAGAATGGGAGGGTCATTTGTTTCTCCAACTTCCTCTCTTCCAACAGTCTTGCACAGAAAAGCAAATACCACACTTCAAAAACTTGTTCATATAACTACTTTTGTCCCCAAACATCCTCCCTGATCAGTCACTAACATTCTGTCTTGGGGGAAAAAGTACTCGAGTATTTAGAGTAGCATGAAGTTCAGAAGTGGAGGACACGTAGAGGGTGCTTACTCCAAAAGAGTAATGTCCCCAGACATTTTGCTGGACTTTTCTCTGCTTTATTGTGTTTGAGTTTAAGATTCACCATTCAAAATTACTATGGGTTAGCAAGCATCCTGTTTTTAAAGGAGTCACTATTTTAAAGGAGCGCCAAGGAGCCACACTGGCTCAGATACTGTATTCTGATGCCATTCTAAGCATTTTATATGTATTAACTCATTTAACTCTTACAGCAACCCCATGAAATAGGTTCTATTATTATCATCCCTATTTGATAACAAGGAAAATGAGGCTGGAAGAGGTTAAGAAACTTGCCCAAGGTCACAGGGCTGGTAACTTGGGGATCAGGATTTGAACCAGGCAGTGGCTCTATAACCATTATACTACCTTGCCTACTCAGAATTTTTAAAAATATCGTTGCCAGAGCTGCTTCAGATTTATTAACTCCCTTTCTCTTCTCTCTCTCTCTCTATATATAATGATTTTTATTTTTTTTCATTATAGCTGGTTTACAGTGTTCTGTCAATTTTCTACTGTACAGCATGGTGACCCTGTTACACATACATGTATAGATTCTTTTTTATTACATTATAGTGCTCCATTTTAAGTGACTAGATATAGTTCCCAGCTACACAGAAGGATCTCATTGCTTATCCAAGTAACTCTCATTTCTTTGACATTTAGGTCATTTCTAAACATCTTGATGAAAACAACCCATTACATTTTAATTTAGGAATTGCCTGTGTTAAATGTAACGTGAGATATGGATAGAGGTCTTATTTCTTTTCTTTTTTTTTTTTTTTTTTGCTTTCTAGTAGTGCACCCAGAGATACAGATAGAGGTTTTATTTCTTTTCTTTTCTTTTTTTGCTTATTAGGGTGCATGCATGGCGTATGGAAGTTCCCAGGCTAGGGGTCGAATCGGAGCTGCAGCTGGCAGCCTACACCACAGCCCCAGCAACATCAGATCTGAGCCATGTCTGTGACCTACAGCACAGCTCATGGCGATGCTGGATCCTTAACCTGCTGAGCAAGGCCAGGGATCCAGCCTGAGTCCTCATGGTTACTAGTCGAATTCGTTTCCGCTGCACCACAACAGGAACTTCCTAGAGGTTTTATTTCCGAATGAGTCATGTGTATAATTTTAGACAGTAAGATGAGGAAATTTATTGACTTTCAAAATGAGGTACTTGAAAGAATCACTTAATCGTCACCTTAGTGAACTTAACAACCATGCTTTAATAGAGATGCCCCCTCTCTTAATCATCTGGCTTTACACTAGAAAAGCAAAGCATAAAGTGATAAGTAAGCTTTAACTGATTGAACTTTGTATTCCCAAGAAATGCTGAGTTGTAGGTTTTTAGCTTATAAAAGTACTTAGCGAAGAGGACAAGTTAAGGATTATGAGATGCAGCTTTCAGTCTTTGCCATGTCAGCCTTTAGACTCTGACCTCAAAGGACATCATTTTTCACATCTGTAAAATATGGGAGTTGGGCCGAACTCTCAGGCTCTTTCTAGTCTCAATCTCTTGGACCCTTGTGTCCCCTGGACCTAGTTTCTCTCATCATGCCCACTCTCTCCATCTACTGGCAGAAAGAGGAATTGATCTCTTCCAGCACCTTGTCCCGTTACAAGTTGCGGGAGCTGCTTGCTCTGTGGCTAGGAACTTGTTTAAAAAGGAACATGAATTCAGCCTTTTATACTGAGACATTTAATTGTTCAGAATTCTCACATTTGAACCTTTTTAAACATGCATGCTTTGGTGAAAAATGCATAGAGTTTGGGTGGAGGGGAAAGGGAGATTGATGAGCAGATAAATAGTTATTTGTATTTTAGGTCTCTGTATGCTCGGGCCAGTGTTCCTCCCACAGCCTTATGACTCACTCATTCACTATTTCAAAAAAATCTTTTGGGAAGTCTGTATTTTATTTATATTTTGAGTAGGAAATCCACCCACATGGTTCAAAAACTCCAAAGTTACAAAAGGGCTTACATTGAAAATCTCTCCTAATATGCCTGCGTGTGCACACACACACACACACACACACACACAAACACAAATATGCTCCTTAAGCATCCAGTTACCTCTCTTTGGAGGCAAACAATGCTATATGAATTGTGTATATACTTCTGAAAGTATTTTATGCATATACAAGCAAATACTTATGTAAATGGTCTCTTTTTTTAATTTGAGTGATAGCATACTCTTTTTTGGGGGGGCTCTTTTTTATTTCAGTTTTGTTGATATATAATTGACATACAGCACTGTAGAAGGTATATGTATATCTTATGTATAGCATATACATTATGTTTAAGCATAATGACCTGATGAACATGCACCATGAAATGATTGCCACAGTAAGTTTAGTGAATATCCATCATCTCATAAAGATACAAAAGAAAAAGCAAAAAAAAAACAAACAAAAAAACACCTTTTTTTTCTTGTGATGAGAACTTTTAGTATTTACTCTCTTAACAATTTTCAGATATTAATTATATTTATCATGTTATACATTACATCCCTAGTACTTACTTATTTTATAAGTAGAAGTTGGTACCTTTTGACTGCTTTGATCCAGTTTCCCCTTCCTCACCCCCTGCCTCTGCTAATCACAAGTCTGTTTCTTTTTCCATGAGTTTTTTTTTTTTTTTGAAGTGTAGGTGACCTATGCTACTGTTAGTTTGTGTCATAGTGATTCCATATTTCTATACATTTTGAAATGATCAGAATGATAGCATGCTCTTTAACACTGTTTTGTACCTCATGTTTTTTTTAAAAACAACATTTGCAATAATTTCATAATGTTACATAAAGAGCATCCTCAATGGTTTTTATAGAGAACAATTCTGTTTACAATAGTATCAAAAAGAGTACAAACTTGGAAATAAATTTAACTAGGAGTTCCCATTGTGGCTCAGTGGTTAACGAATCCGACTAAGAACCATGGGGTTACGGATTTGATCCCTGCCCTTGCTCAGTGGGTTAATGATCCAGCGTTGCGGTGAGCTGTGGTGTAGGTCACAGATGCGGCTCAGATCCCGCGTTGCTGTGGCTCTGGCGTAGGCCAGCGGCTACAGCTCTGATTCGACCCCTAGCCTGGGCACCTCCATGTGCCACGGGTGCTGCTCTGGAAAAGGCAAAAAGGCAAAAATAAATAAATAAATATAACTAAAGAAATGCAAGACTTGTACATTGAAAACTACAAAACAGTGTTTAGGAAATTACAGAAGACCTAAATAAACAGAAAAGCTTTGCATATTCATTAATTGCAAGACTACATTGTTAAGGTGGTAATACTTCCCAAATGGACTTATAGGTAAATGGAACCCCTTTCAAAATTCCAAAGCCTTGTCTACAGAAATAGACAAGTTTATGCTAAAATTCTTATGGAAAGACAAGTGGCTCAGAATAGCCAAAACAATCTTGAAAAAATAGCAAAATTGGAGGTTTCAAAGTTTTTGATTCTGAAACCTATTACAAAGCTACAGTTATCAAGACAATGTGGTACTGGCATAAGGATAAACATGAGGATAAAAAAATTTGCAAATCATATATCTGAAAAAGGTTTAGTATGGAGAATATATAAAGTGTTGCCAAGGATGTGGAGAAATTAGAACCCACATTCAGTAGCTGGTGGGAAGGTAAAATAGTTCAGATACTATGGAAACAGTTTGGCAGCTCCTCAAAAAGTTAAACATAGAGCTGTTATACAATCTAACACTCTACTCCTAAGTGTATACCCTTGATAAGAGCAACAAAAAAGTTTTGGAATTGTTTTCTTAAGTTAATTTTTGGCTGCTCATTGCTAGTTATATTTTTCGTCATACCCATGCAACTGACATTTATATATTAGTCTGTATCCTATAACCTTGCTCACCTTACCAGTTTTAATAGTGTGTGTGTGAGAGAGATCTTTACATTTTTGGTATAAAAGATCCTGTCCTCTGCAAATAGAATTAGTTTTATTTCTTTCTAATCCGAATGCCTTCTATTTCATTTTCTTGCCTAATTGCCCTGACTAGAACCTCTACTTCAATGTTGAATAGAAGTGGCAAGAGTGGACATCCTTTCCTATTCCTGATCTTAAAGGGGAAGCTTCCGGTCTGTTACCATTGATTGAGTATAATGCATTTATTCATACTTTTCACTCAACATTTATTTATTGAGCAACTGTTCATGCCTGGCATATACTCTGTTGCTTAAAGTCTGGTGAGGGTGAGGTGAGGGAAAGGAGTGACCAAGAAGGGGTGAAATAAACACATAAACAAACGAGTAAGTATTTGGCAAGGCAATAAATGTGGGAAGAAAATAAAGCAGGTAAAGTCATAGTGGCTCAGGAAGGTATCTCCAAGGAGGTGAAATGGGCAGAGGCCTTGATGAAGAGTCAGCCATGCAACCCGATCCATGAAAGAGTTCAACCCACTGGGTGGGACAGTGGAAGTAAGAGTCCTGGGGCTGGAAAGGGCTTGTTCTAAGGATGGGAGAAGGCCTTTGCCGCTGGAGCTAAATGAAGGAGGGTATTCAAAGCATGCTGAGAGCTCAGAGAGGGAGGCAGCTCTTCCTGTGCCAAATACTGCCTGCTCAGGATAAAATATTCAACTTTACTTGTTTCTGTTTTCATAGTAAAATGATATTGAAGGCTACTGTACTCTCACAGTGAAATCACAATAAAGGGCCCTGTGCCCTTCTTTGTATTCCCGTGAGTTAGAATTAAATTTTATATATTCCTCCCACCCCTCCTTTAAAAATTGTCTTTAGGAAATACATTCAAAAGTTTCAAATATAAAAGATTGTAAGAGGGATACATATCAAAATATCACATCCTCTCCTCAAGCCCTTCCTTCCATAGGGAGCCCCTGTTTATTAATATCTTAGTATCCTTTAAAGGCATGTTATACATATAATGGAATTGATTTTATATTCATCTTCCCCTTGTTTAAAATCTCAAGAATAAAAATATTAATTTAAAAATCCTTGGAGGGGGGTAGGACCGTTCATGTTTAAGGATACAAACTTGGAGTAATTAGTAAATAAGACCTAGAGATCTAATGCACAGTATAGTGAATATAGATAATAATATTGTATTATAGCCATCAAATTTACTAGAGGACTGAAACTTAATGATTCCCACCCGTAAAAAGAAAGGATGATTACATAATATGATAGAGGTGCTAATTATCCCTACAATGGCAATCATAGCACAATGTATAAAGGTATCAAATTAATGTACCTTAAGTTTATACAAGGTTATTTATTAAAAATATTTTAGGAGTTGCTGTCCTGGCTCAGTGGAAACAATCTGACTAGTATCCATGAGGACATAGATTCGATCCCTGGCTTCATGTAGTGGGTTAAGGATCCAGCATTGCCCTGAGCTATGGTGTAGATTGCAGACTCTGCTTGGATCTGGCGTTGCTGTGGCTGTGGCCTAGGCCAGCAGCTACAGCCCTGATTTTACCCCTAGCTTGGGAACCTCCATATGCCGTGGGTGTGGCCCTAAAAAAAAGACCAAAAAAAGTCACTAAAAAGTAGATATAATAAAAAATGTTTATTTATTTATTTTTTGCTTTTTAGGGCCGCATCTGTGGCATGTAGAAGTTCCCAGGCTAGGGGTTGAATCGGAACTGTAGCTGCCAACCTACACCACAGCCACAGCAATGTGAGATCCGAGCTATGTCTGCCACCTATAGCACAGCTCATGGCAACACTGGATCCTTAACCCACTGAGCCAGACCAGGGATCCAACCTGCATGCTCATGGATACTCGTCAGGTTCATTAACTTCTGAGCCAGGATGGGAACTCCTAAAAATGTTTATAAAAGTGGGAAAATAAATAAAAATCCTTCAGTTTTTCTCATAGAATTTTCATACCACTTTTAGCTCAAATAGAAGACTTGAAAATATTGAATTTTCATGTTCTTACAAATGGACTTTATTCAGCACAAAATATTCATTACACCTCTGCACTCCTAGTTCACATCTTAAGTGTAATTGTCTGTTGTTAGGTTGGACTTCTCCACTAGATTGCCTTGCTTGTCTCTCTGGTCCAGAGAAACACCAAGAGTTGAGCAACTGAATGAATGAACAGTGCTAAGCACTTTAACACCTGTGCGTTTCTGAAAGTGCTCTCTGTCTTAACTGCTTACGGTTGATGGGTCATTTCTAGTACCCCCACTTCCTTTTTAAGAAGTTAAAAAGATGAAAGGGTAATGCAACTGGTAGGCCTCCTTATGGAAATACTTCTCTCTAGGAAAAAAAAAAGAGTAAAGTAACTTTTGTCCTCACCTGGGAACATTCTTACCTTGGGAACTGAGGGGGCCAGTCCACCAGAACTCCATAAACCTTGGCAGAGAATAGAAGCAATGAAAGATGACGCCAAGGTTTCATTCTTAAGGGACCCATGCCACATTGCTCTTAATCACATTGATAAACGGACAAGACACTTTCATGGCTTTTCACTCACCCCTGAAGCAGAACCTTGGCCAGGAAATCTAAGAACGAGGCGGTGCGGAAGCATCATGGGTAATTTTTGACTTTTGTTTCAAGAATGTGAGCAAGGAAGCGATATGACTGCAGGCAGTACAGGGCAGCACACACTGTGGCCTGGAAAGAGGAAGCAGTTCTGTCTGGGCTTGCCCTCACCTCCCTGCTGCTCTTCCTCCTTGCCCTATGTCCTTCCTTTCCATTCTTTATCAGCCCTCCAAGTGCTTGCTTCTTGGTGACTCTTGTCCCTAGCGCCTCTCTCAGGACTGTCAGATTAGAAATAGGACAAAGAGGAGTGAAGAGCTGGAAGAAAGGGGCAGAGTCTTGGGGAAAGATGGAGTCACACACATCGGGAGTGACATACACTGGCAAAGGCATCACAAAAGGAGTGAGCATAAGAGGTACTGTAATCCAGAGGCCTTAGTGCCTCCAAAGAGAAAATGTTGTGGTCTGTAAACGCAGGTCAGAAAGAAGAATTTTCCAACATAGCAGGGTGAAAAGAGACAGGTTTATTGAGGCAAGAGAAGCTGTTGATGCAATGGATTGACCTCCTGATAATCAGAGAGAGCCAACACCGAAGAGAAAGAAGAGTATACATATGCCGCGGGTGCAGCCCTAAAAAGGAAAGAAAGAGAGAGAGGGAAAGAAAGAGAGGAAGGAAGGGATAAAGAAAGGATGAGAGATGCTGCTGGCACAGCAGGAAGACTTCCTGATAATCAGGGAGAGCAGATCCTGGGTCTGTTTTTATAGCCCAGAGAGAGGAGAGGTCTCAGGATACACCTGCTGACCTGCTGATTAGTTGGGGAAAGAGGGGTCTTAGGATACACTTGCTGGTTGGTTGGGGGTGTGGTGAGGAGTGGGCCACATACCTTTCTTAGTAGAGGTAGGAAGGAGTAGGACAGTTGCTCGAGGTAGGGGAGGGGGCATTGCAGTAAGACAGGTGGGGTGATGATAAGGGTCTGGTAGTTCTTGTCTTGGGCACAGGCTTTGAGTTCTATCTCCTCGAGGGGACCTTGAAGTCCAACAGAAAGCACTTGCTAGTCTTTGTTCCTGTGCTCTGTTAAAGGATGAGTAAAGGATGCATCAGCTCTAGAATGACAAGCAAGATGGCACCTGCTGAAACACATCAGGCAGGGCTCCAGCACAGGCACCATGGGGATAACTTGCTCTGATGGGCTTTTGTTTTTGCTGAAGCCAGGTGCCCTTCCTAAGCCTAGTCAGAGCCCAGAATTATTTTCCCAAAAGGGAAGGAGCAGCAAAGGCCTTATTCTGCAAGTGTTAAGGATATGTGTGTGTGTTTATATACATTTAATTCTCTTTTTTCCCTTTTTATTTCCCAAGTAATTGGAAAAGGGAAGATAAGTTCATGAGTTTGGAGTTGAGTGAAATATGACCCACTGACTTATGGGATTTTTTGGGTTGATTGCTTGATTGATGTTTGAGGTTTGTTATTTCAAGAATCATTTTAGCATATGCTGTTACTGTCTGGTAAATGTTTTGTTTCCTTAATCCTATCACTTTTCTGATAATTCTTTTTCACCCATCTTTTCCTTCCTTTTCATTTTGGACTTTCGGATGGATTTATAGTTTAAACAGAGGAAAGCACTGAAACAGTTTTTGCCTTGTTTATTCTTTTTACAAACAACATCCCTTTGTGGTTTAGTCAGAGATTTATGTTCTTTGCTAATCAACACCAAAATAAATGGACCCTTATAACTGTCAGCAACACCAGCCAGTTCTGCAGCCTGAGTTCAGAAGGACCAGGCCAGATGGCAAAGCCAGGCCCCTAACACACATAATGTGTGTTGTGTAGCTCTTGGCTTCAGCAGTGTGGGCAGCTGACTGCTTTTTAGAAGGCTTAGGGGGGAGGCAGCAGATTCTCCACTATCCATTTGTTCTGTGGGGCATCTCCAGGAATAAACCCTAAGGTGGCGTGAGTGGTACTTGACCATGGCTAAAACCTATAGTATTCTGGCCCAGACCCAGGCTGGCAATTCTGAACTCCTGGCTGGCCACCAGCATGTTCTGTGATTGTGTTCTGGTCACAAAGCTTTGCTCTAGGCGCTCTGGTCAGTAAAGTGGAGAAGAAGAGCTGCCCATTTTTCTGAATTTTCCAGTACAGTAGCAGGGGGGGTTGTACAAATATGCAATTGCAATGAGTTCGTCTTGCCCAGGTGAGATTGACAGGACAGACTCTTCCTCTGTTCACCTGGATATTGTCTCAACACTATTGAGGTTTGGAGAGAAATAGCATCTGTTGCCATGTATGTAGCAGTGGGTCACCTGGCTCCTGGGAGAGTTTGTTATAGACGTAGCTCATATATAGTGCTCTGAGCTTCCAAATAGATCATTAATCAGTAGGCTGCCTGGACTTCTTAATGGGAGATTGTAAGAGGTTCTGATGTGGGAGCTGTGGTCTTCTGGTCACCATCTGGGAAAGTGTTTTTTTTGTTTGTTTTTGTTTTTGTTTGTTTTGTCTTATAAGCTTATGATACTACCTCGATAGTATATTCTACATCTACAGGGTACAGGATAACTCACAGGTTCTCATACATTTTTACATGCAACAAAACATGTAAGCTGGAACTTCTCATCAGGTATCTCGTGGAAAGAACCCAGAGACATGCTGGGTCTTTTACTGAATTTGCAGACCCTTTTGCCTTTGTGGGGGGAGCTCTTGACAGTCAAGTAAAACCTTAGGAGAAGCTGTTTTTGGAGGATTTGGTTTAATGAAGAAGAGACAGCTACACGTGGAAGAGAGAGTAACCCCTTTGGACTTTCATATATTATTTATGGGACCCTCTTCGTTCACATCTACTCTCCCAACATTGAAGGTGGGAGTTAGAAGCACATTGTTTTAGATGCTGTTTTGTTTCCAAGGGGATGCTTATTTTTTGTATTACTTAGTGAATTTTATTACATTTATAATTGTACAGTGGTCATCACAACCCAGTTTTGTAGCATGTCCACCCCAACCCCCAGCGCATCCCCTTGCCCCCCAACCTGTCTGGTTTAGAAACCATAAGTTTTTCAGAATCTCTCCTGAAAGATTCCACATGTAAGTGATAGCATTTGATGTTGGTGTCTCACCATCTGACTGACTTCTGTTAGCATGATAATTTCTAGGTCCATCCATGTTGCTGCAAATGCTGTTATTCTTTCCTTTTAATGACTGAGTAATATTCCATCATGTATAGGTACCACATCTTCTTTATCCACGCCTCTGTCGATGGACATTTAACTGAAAATAGAATTACCATTTGGTCTAGCAATCCCACTCCTGGGCATCTCTCCAAAAAACCATGGCTTGAAAAGATACATGTACTACAATGTTTATTGCAGCACTCTATACAATAGCCAAGACAGGGGATGCTTATTTTCTTCTTTTGATGTTTCTTGGTGTATTGTTATCATCCTGCCTTGTGAAACATGGTGTGGCTCTGCAGTTATGTGCTCATCTCAAGTGCTGGGTTGGAACCAGCTTAGCATTCATCTGTTTACTGCTTCAATACACACTACGGCTTCCTCACTTCAAATAGTGTTTGGACAGACCAAAAACAAGTTTTTGGTCGTTATCCAGACCAAAAACAAGTTTTTGGCTCTCATCCAAACTTTGGCTTCCGCTCCCTGAGTTATGCCATAAAAATGCTCTGTCAAATAAATTCTCAGGAACTGAAAAGCATGTTCCCTGCTCCATATGATTGGAGATAATAGAGGCAGGCTTCAGCTGACCACCTGGCATGGTGCCCATGGCCTCGGCAGAGCAAATCACACAGCGTCATTTGGCAGTGCTTTAGAATATTCAGAGTTCATCCTCTGCATGTGATGGGTGAGCTTTCCATTGTGAGAAATTTGCACAGAACGCTTATCTCCACTGGGTCTTTTGAGCGCCATAAAATACTATCTTTCCTTATCCTGTGCTATTGTCAGTTCGTGTATGTTACGAGGTTTTTGAACCCAGGATCAATTTTCTATTGAGTAAGCTTCTAATATTAACTAAGGACAGAATCCTTCTATTTGAGGGATGTGCGTGCATGCGTGCGTGCATGTTTGTGTGTGTGTGTGTGTGTGTGTGTGTGTGTGTGTGTGTGTGTGTGTGTGACAGTGTTGATTGAGAGAGCAAGGTTCCCCTTTCCCAGACTGGATATTGTGACATCCTTATTATTCAGGACCGCAGCTGGAGAAAGATGGCACATTCAAATTAGGTTAATTTAGGGAGGATTTGTTCCCAAAGGGGCTATTTAAAAAGATGTGAGTGTGTGGGGAAAACACAAGGGATAGTGTATAAGCCACTGGCCCCATTACCACCCCTGGACCAGAAGGGAGGGAAGGAAAGGGCAGTGACCAGAACCTAGAAACAGAGAGTATTGCAGAGGAGGCTGCCTCCAGGATGCCCTGTGGGGTTGAGAGAGCCTGGCAGCCCAGGGCCACTCACCTCTTCCCTCCCTCCAGTCCCCTGTTCAGGCTCCTGATTGGCTGAACCCAATCAGAACCAGAAGGCCTGGGAGCCCTTTGATTTGGTCCCTGTAGGCCAGCTTCCCAAGGTGGAGATAGGAGAGAAGACACAGAATTTGGAAGGCAAATGAAGGGCATTGGGCGCTTATCCCAGTGTAGGTTATTTCTAGGCAAGGCATACAAATCTCAATAGAAAACTTAAACTCACTTTTAATTTATTGTATTGTTTTGTATTTCATTTCATTTCATTTTTGCTTTTTTGTGGCCTCACAGCCATGTATGGAAGATCTCAGGCTAGGGGTTAAAATGGAGCTGCAGCTGCCGGCCTGTACCATAGAAACAAGGGATCTGAGCCGCATCTGTGACCTACACCGCAGTTCATGGCAACGCCAGATCCTTCAGCTACTTAGCGAGGCCAGGGATCGAACCCACATCCTCATGGATACTGGTCAGGTTTTTAACTGCCAAGCAACAAGGGAAACTCCACACTTTTATTGTTAAACAGCTTTTTTTTTTTTTGATGTATAATTGGCATGCAATAAACTGCACATATTTCAAGCATACAGTTTGATAAGTTTTGATATGTATATGCCCATGAAACCTTTACCACATATCAGGACCTTCAAAATAAACCCACTTTAACATTGAAGGTATTCCGCGTGCTTCTCTTGGGAGGATATGGAAAGATACCATGGCATCAAACAACAGCAGGTACAAATCAGGGTTGGCTCTGCAAAGACACACACACACAAATGAAATTCAAGATAATGTGAACATTTGGGAGACAGTTATTTAATAGTAAGCAGTTTATGTATTTTTCAAAAAGATTGCGACTTTGAAAGTTGTTTTGTTTTTGCTTTGGTGTTCACTTTGTATCTGTTTATTGCCATGAGTCGAAAACAAGGTAAGACAAAAATCTGTCCAGTCTGCGTCGTCTGTGTTTGCATCTGAGAAAATCAGGGATACATCCGTATTTACTAGCACTGGCGGAACTGTAGGTTGGTACCAGCATATTTTATTTGCTGTTCATATGCAGCACCTCACACTCCAGGGGCCAGGCCCAGGTTTAGGTGCTACCCCGTCTCCTGAAGACAGTCTATGGCGATGTAGGTGAAGGGCATGGTGTGTTACTGATGACAGCACTTACAGTTGTTACCGTGACATTGTCGAGTGTTTAGTGCGTGCTCGTGAGAGCTGGGCTGGGATTTAATTCCCTGAGCATCATGCTTTTCTGCTTTAAATTCTAAAAGCAAGTAAGCCATTTGCAAACACATTTTTTTTAAACCATGTATTAATAATTGCTCGAGTACCTACCTGGCTGCCGGAGAGTCATGACTGGGTGGAGATTGGGTCCTGGCAACCTTTGGTGTCCACAGAGCCCCATTTATTCTAGGGAAACCAGGGGCGCTCAGAGAGGGCTAAGGAAACCTGGCATCGGTGTCGAGTTAGATGTGAGACCCCAACTGCACTTTGCACAAAGAACACCTCCGTGGCTAAGCAAGGACAAGGTGTGGCTGGGGAGTGGCTTTTTAGGGAAAGGGCTGGGAAGACAAGGAGGGAAGCCCCTGGAGGCCCCGCCCCTGCCACCTTGTGCTCCAGCAGTGCGTGCAGTGGCATTCATTAGCACCAGAGCTGAGACAACGGTCACACTCATTTCCATCAGCCTTCAGACCTTCTTAGCAAGTTCAGGGCCTTTGCACTTTTTATTCCTTATGCCTAGTTTGCTCTGCCTGAGATTTTTGCCTGCCTATCTCTTATTCTCTTGTTTTTTCTTTCTTTTTTTTTACTCCCATGGCCACACCCACGGCATATGGAAGTTCCCTGGCCAGGGATTGAATCTGAACTGCAGCTGTGGCAACGCGGGACCCTTTAACTGTGCCCAGCCAGGGATCGAATCTGAGCCTCTACAGCAACCCAAGCCACTGCAGCCGGATTCTTTAACCCACTGTGTCACAGCGGGAACTCCTTACTGTCTTCCTTTACTCAGATTTCTGCTCAAGTATCTCCTCCTCAACGAAGGTTTTTTTTTTTTTTTTTTTGAAGTATAGTTGATTTACAATGTTGTATTAATTTCAGCTGTACATCAGAGTGACTCAGTTTTACACAGACACATTCTTTTGTATGTTCTTTTCCACTAGGGTTTATCACAGGATCTGGAATACAGTTCCCTGTGCTAGACAGTAGGACCGTGTTGCTTATCCATCCTATATATACTCGTTTGCACCTGCTAATCCCGAACTCCAATCCTTCCCTCCCCCAACCCTCAAAGAAGCTTTCTTTTGCCACCTTCTCTAAAGAATCACCTCTGTCACTCTCTCCCTTTCTATTTTCTTCATAACAATGATCACTATCAGACGTGGCATAAGTTCTCAAACTGTTGGGTCTTAGGACCTCTATACATGCTCAAAAATTAAGGCCCCCAAGGAGCTTATGTTTATGTGGTTATACCTTTCAAAATACTGTATCAGAAATTAAAATAGAAACTCAAAAAAGTTTTTATTCTTTGAGAAATAGCAGTAATAATTCCATTACATATGAATATAAATAATTAGGGCACATAAGTCTATTTTCTAAAACAAGAGAATGATGTGAGAAGACTAACATTGCTTTATACTTTTGTACATGTCTTCTCTGGATGGAGGATAGCTAGATTGTTGCATCTCCTTCTGCATTCAGTCTGTGCAGTACAGCTGACCCTTGAACAACATGGGTTTGAACTGTGAGAGTCACCTCACACGTCAGTTTTATTCACTGAATATGCACCACAATACTGTGTGACCTGTGGATGGTGGAATCGCCAGATGTGCTTGACTATAAAGTTATACTCAGATTTTAAACTGCACTTAAACCGCACTTTTAGTGCCCCTAACCTCCAGTTGTTGAAAGGTCAACCGTATGTTGTTTTGGTAAAAGTTTTTGAAGAACATCCAGCCCCTCACAGATATGTGGTTGGAAAAAGGAGAGTTATTTTAGTAGCCATGTTATAGAATTGTGGATATTCTATTTTATTTATTTATTGATTGCTATTTTAGGGCTGCACCCATGGCATATGGATGTTCCCAGGCTAGGGATTGAATCAGAGCTGTAGCTGCTGGTCTACACCACAACCAGAGCAATACCAGATCCAAGCCATATCTGCAACCTACACCATGGCTCACAGCAATGCCAGATCCTTGACCCACTGAGCGAGGCCAGAGATCGAACCCACATCCTCATGGACCCTAGTTGGGTTTGTTAACTGCTGAGCCACGAAAAGGAACTCCTGGATATTCTATTTTAATATTACACCAAGACCCAGCACGTGATACTTTCTTCAAGCTCATCGTGTGTTGCTTGCACCCTGGGCATACTTGTGTGAGCTGTTCCCAATCTAGGGCTCAGATGGCCGTTTTTTTTGGGGGGGGGCGTTTCAGGGAAAAGTTAGTCACTGTGTTTTGAAACTATTGTTTACATAAGATGGGATAAGAAATGCAAATCATACCTTCATCATACCCTTTAAAAAAATCTACTCTTAGAGTTCCTGCTGTGGCACAACAGGTTAAGGACCTGGTGTTGCTGCAGCTGTGATATAGGTTGTAGCTGTGGCTTAGATTTAATCCCTGGCCTGAGAACTTCCATGTGCAGTGAGTGCAGGCCAAAAAAAGAAAAAGAAAAATCAAATCTTGAAAGATTACAGAAGGATTTCCCATCATGGCTCACCTGGAACTAATCTGACTGGTATCCATGAGGACACAGGTTTGATCCCTGGCCTTGCTCAGTGGGTTAAGGGTCCAGCATCGCCATGAGCTGTGGTGTAGGTCACAGATGCAGCTTGGATCCTGTGTTGCTGTGGCTGTGGTATAGGCCATCTGCTACTGCTCTGATTCTACCCCTAGCTTGGGAACCTCCGTATGTCTCAGGTGCGGCCCCCCCAAAAAAGAAAGATTACAGAAGTTCCTTCTAATCAGACACCGAGATGTGCATAGAAATTGGAACACTTTTTCCTTGATAGATTCACTTCATGTTATGGCTACTTTTTTGAGTTAGGAAGTGAAAACAATGATTTCTAACATCGTTTCTTGATAAATATTTGTTGACGCTTTTACATTTGTTAGAGTGCTTTTATTCATTTCTTTCAAATCCTTTTTTTATACCTATTACCTTATATGATTCAATGAGAAGAATGCCTTTCATAAATGTCTTTAACCAGTACAGGAATAGAATAAAACTTTCAAGTCTTCAGATATGCCCAAAAAATTTAGGCAAATACTTTGCTTGTTTAGAATGTTTCAACATCATTACGCCATAATTTTATGTTTATCTCTTTTAAGATCCACACAGGTTTACAGCATCAAATAATCTGGCCCTGTCAGCCCAGCTGCATTCCTCTGGATGAAAAACTCCTGCCCCAGCTTCTAAAAGAAGCAGGCTACGCCACCCATATGGTCGGAAAATGGCATCTGGGAATGTATCGGAAAGAATGTCTTCCAACTCGCCGAGGATTTGACACTTACTTTGGTAATGGAAATGCACATACATACATACATACATTTATTTATTTATTTGTCTTTTTGCCTTTTCTAGGGCTGCACCCACGGCATATGGAGTTTCCCAGGCTAGGGATCTAATTGGAGCTGTAGCTGCCAAGCCTACGCCAAAGCCACAGCATTGAGGGATCCGAGCCACGTCTGCGACCTACACCACAGCTCACGGCAACACCGGATCATTAACCCACTGAGCAAGGGCAGGGATCAAACCCGCAACCTCATGGTTCTTAGTTGGATTCATTAACCACTGAGCCACGACAGGAACTCTGAAATGCACATTTCTTTAACAACTTGGACCAAATGCATCCATCTCATAAAACGTACCCAAGTGTAATCAAATGAAGTAACCAGAAACTTGAGCATAGGGTGAATCAGCACCACCATGGGGCCACTTTCTGATGCCGTGCCCTAAACATGGCTGTGTTTATGGTGTGACAGCTCATGGTGGGACAGATAGGCAGTTACCTTTGCCAGGGTTCTAAACACCACACGGGGCCTCTGAAGTGTTTGCTACTTCCACGTCAGAGACCGCTCTACACTTAGAGAATCTTCTTACCAAAAGGGGGTACAGACTGATTTCTTTAAAACATTCCAGGCACAACCCAATGAGAGAATATTTCCCTCACAAAGATTCAGAATGTTTTTTTTCCCTTAGGGACTGTGTTCAAGGGTTCTTTTCCTTTTTTTTTTTCCTGGAAATGGTGAAGAAGACTCTTTTCCATTGGCATCTTTCTCCTCTGCTGTGAGCTCTGTTTTTGAAATCACTAGATTGGGGAAGATAGAGCAAATAAATTAAATGGAAGGGTAAATAAAAATGGTAATAAGAAATAAGAAGTATATTGTGAATTTGATAGCCCTATAAAAATAAGTGTAAAACCTACAGTTTGTTTTGAAATATGCTCTCTTTAAACCTGTTACAAACCATGTCTTAACCTATTTATCTTGCCAGGGGCTATGTATCTTTCTATTAAGTTCTTTTTCATATTTTACTTTCTATCGAGCTAGATATTCTATTGTATTTGTCTAGCTGTTTAGCTACGTCCCTCCCTCCTTCCTGTCTTTTCATTTATTTGCCACCTGCCATATCCAAAAAGGAACACACATCAAACATAAATTTTCAAAAAATAAGTAGGATAAAAAATCAGGCCGAGTAGAAAAAGATGGACTAGTTGCTTGACACCAGCTTATGAGAAAAAACTGCATGACTATAGGTGGACTTCACATTCAACTCTGAGATGTGAAAATTCTTTCTTTCTCTTTTTGAAATGATTTTTTTCCCCATCCTATCTGGTTTACAGTGTTCTGTCAGTTTTCTACTATGTGAAATTTCTTATGTCTAAAGCAAAAGGGAAAAAAAATGCTGTGTATAAGAGTCACATTATTTCTAAGTTAAATGGAAACCAGATGTTCAGGAAGGGTAAAGCAGTTTCTGGCTTTTAGACCTGTGGGAAATTTCTCCTTTGGGAGAAAAGTAAGGTGGACAGCATCCTCAAAAACGTCATTTTAGGAGTTCCCGTTGTGGCTCAGTGGTTAACGAATCCGACTAGGAACCATGAGGTTGCGGGTTCGATCCCTGGCCTTGCTCAGTGGGTTAAGGATCCTGGCATTGCCCTGAGCTGTGGTGTAGGTCGCAGACGTGGCTCGGATCCCTCGATGCTGTGGCTGTGGTGTAGACCGGTGGCTACAGCTCCAATTAGATCCCTAGCCTGGGAACCTCCATATGCTGCGGGTGTGGCCCTAGAAAAGGCAAAAAGACAAAAACAACAACAACAACAAAAACCAACCAGATGATTGTGCCTGGTGGCATGAACCTGTGAGTATGCTAAAAGCCATTGAATTGTACACTTTAAATGAGTGGTTTGTATGGCATGTGAATTATATCTCAAAGTTGTTAAATACAGCAGCCAGAGATTGAGTTATCCAAAAGGTAGTTTCTGCGTTCTCCCAAAATGCATAGGCTGCCGTCTTCTTATAGGCTTAGCATGTAAGTTCAGACTTGTGCACCACTGTTAGGAGAAAAGTTCTACGTAACTGTCACATGGCTGCATGTATCAGTTTGGCCAAATATGTGAAGAGATAATTCTATGATAGTAATAAAGAGTTCTGTTTCTGGAATCCTATTTGCGTTAACTTCTTAATATTTATAACGCATACATTTTTAAAGTATAGCTGATTTACCATGATGTGCCAATTTCTGCTGTACAGCAAAGTGACCCAGTTATACATAGTATATATGTATATATTCCCTTTTTTATATTAGCTTCCATCATGGTCTGTCCCAAGAGACTGGATATAGTTCCCTGTGCTCTACAGTAGGACCTCATTGCTTATTCATTCTAAATGTAATAGTTTGCATCTACTAACCCATGACTTCCAGTTCCTCCCACTCCCTCCCCCTTCCACTCTTCCTTGGCAACCACAAGTCTGTTCTCCATGTCTGAGAGTCAGTTTCTGTTCTGTAGATAGGTTCATTTGTGTCATATTTTAGATTCCATATATAAGTGATATCATACGGTATTTGTCTCTCTCTTTCTGACTTACTTCACCTAGTGTGCTAATCTCTAGTTGTATTCATGTTGCTAATGGCATTATTTTGTTCTTTTTTATGGCTGAGTGATATTCCATTGTATACATGTGCTACATCTTCATAATCCATTCATCTGTTGATGGACATTTAGGTTGTTCTCATGTCTTGGCGATTGTGAGTAGTGCTGCAGTGAACATAGGGGTGCATGTATCTTTTTGAATTCTCCTTTTTTTCTAGATATGCCCAGGAGTGGGATTGCTGGATCATATGGCAGTTCAATATTTATTTTTCTGAGGAACCTCCATACTGTTTTCCATAGTGGTTGTACCAATTTACATTGCCATCCATGGTGTAGGAGGGTTCCCTTTTCTCCACACCCTCTCCAGCATTTGTTATTTGTAGCCTTATTAATGATAGCCATTCGACTGGTGCAAGGTGGTACCTCATAGTTTTGATTTGCATTTCTCTGATACTTAGTGATGTTGAGCATTTTTTCGTGTGCCTCCTGGCCATCCATATATCTTCTTTGGAGAAACCTTTATTTAGGTCTTCTGCCCATTTTTTGATTGGATTGTTTTTTTGTTGTTGAGTTCATACATTTTTAATCAAGTATCTCCTATGCATATGTTTTCACAAATGATAGAAAACAATTGATACTTACAGATAAAGAACTTGAAGTGTTTCCTCAAGGTGTTTCCAGTAGCTATTAATTCCAAATAGAACACCAGTGTCCTGACCCCTCTAATTACCCAAATAAGGGCCAAAACTATTTTCATGGATACATTTGTTTTTCTATTACATATTAATTAGCAAACACATTGGTTTTCCTTTTCTGTTATACATGTCAGAGAAAAGATCATTTAGAGTTAAGACTAAAGTGCTCATCATATTCAAGACCTTGAATTTACTGAATCATGGAAAAGGAGGAAATTAATAAAAAATCAATCTGGGAGTTCCATTCATGGCTCAGCAGTGAAAACCTGACTAATATCCATGAGGACACGGGTTCGATCTCTGGCCTTGCTCAGTGGGTCAAGGATCTGACGTTGCTGTGAGCTGTGGTGTAGGTTGCAGACACGGCTTAGATCTGGTATCGCTCTGGTTGTGGTGTAGGCCAGCAGCTGCAGCTCCGATTCAACCCGTAGCCTGGACATTTCCATATGCTGCAGGTGCGGCCCTAAAAAGACCAAAAAAAAAAGAATCCATTTACTATGTAAGCTATGTCAGACTTTTAATTGGGATTATAGGGAATATTCAGAACTGGGGAAAGAGGCCAGTTTTATCACTTCATTAATATTAATAAGCAGTATTGTCAGGAGATAGCTCAGAGTCTTGCACAGTTATTTCTTTAAAAATTTTTTTTAATCAAAGTATAATTGATTTACAATGTTGTGCCAATTTCTGCTGTACAGTAGAGTGACCCAGTAATACATGTATATACATTCCCTTTCTTGTATTATCTTCCATCACGGTCTGTCCCAGGAGATTGGATTTAGTTCCCTGTGCTGTAAGTAAACAAGGGATCTTATTGTTTATCCATTCTAAATGTAATAGTTTGCTTTATCGATGTATAATTCACATACTGTACAATTAACCTAATTATAAAGTGTACAATTCATTGATTCTTAATAAGCTCACAAGGCTGTGTCACTGTCATTACAGTCCAAATGCAGACCATTTCCGTCACCCCTCAAAAGAAATCTCATACCCATTAGCAGTCACTCCTCATTTTCCCCAACCCTAATAGCCATAGGCAACCACTAACCTGCCTCTGTCTCTATAGAGTTGCCTGTTCTGAATGTTGCATGTAAGTAGAATCATACAACATGCAACACAGCTTATTTCAATGTTTTAGGAAAATAGGGAACGTTCGCAGAAACAACTAAAGTTGAAAAAAGCCATTTTTCCCATGTTTCAGTCTAAATTGTGGGATAGGCCATTGATGCCATTTAAATTTGGGGCAAAATGGAGATCACCATAGGTAGAAAAATCTCATTTCAACACTGCCCATTATTTTGCTCTTTTGGTTCTGTTGTATAGAGATGCCGTGTGGAAAGGTTTGTGTCTTTCACCAGTGGGTGTCAGCATCTGACTAAAGATGATTCTTCCAAGAGCCACGTCTGTAAATAACCTTGAAGCCAGTCAGCCAAGGTCAATAGCTATGTTATTTGAATCCTGTCTATGTGATGACTTCAGAGTAAAAAACTTGTAACAAATCACATTAACCCTATGCTGTTTCAGCCATTAGATAGCTTTCAAAGTTTAAGTTGTCATAACCTTTCCGGAATTTAAACTCTGATTTTTAAAAACATATTTACTTGGAATCACCCACTTTGAGAGTTACATGATAGAGCTTGGGTTCTAAAGACTTGGCGGGGGAATGGATTTGAATCTTTGCACAATAGACGTTTAATGCTTTCTGCTAGCAAATATGGAGATGTTAAGAAATGGTTCTCTGATTAGCCTTGTCATTTGATTAGCCTTGTCATGAGTAATCAATTGCATTAGGCAATTAAATGCTGAAACATTCGTTTGTTTAACAAGTTTTATGCTGTGCTGACTACTTTCATCTCCCATTTTCGTTGTAGGCTACCTTCTAGGTAGTGAAGATTACTATTCCCATGAGCGCTGTACGTTAATCAATGCTCTGAATGTCACACGATGTGCTCTTGATTTTCGAGATGGTGAAGAAGTTGCAACTGGATATAAAAATATGTATTCAACAAACGTATTTACTGAGAGGGCTACAGCCCTCATAACTAACCATCCACCAGAGAAGGTAAGTCTTGCTTCTGTACTGATATCAAAATCATGTGAAGATAGCATCTCTTTAGATGAATACGGGAAAAGGCCACCGCCCTTTAAAGAAAAATCTAATAAATTCTAAGGGAGTCACTTTCAAATTTTAGAATACATCAGTATCAGCCTGGGAGGCTTGTTCAAAATAGAAACCCCTAGAGTTCCCCTCATGGCTCAGCAGTTAATAAAACCAACTAGGATCCGTGAGGGTACAGGTTTGATCCCTGGCCTCGCTCAGTGGGTTAAGGATCACCGTTGCCATGAGCTGTGGTGTAGGTTGCAGACGTGGCTCAGATCCTGTGTTGCTGTGGATGTGGCACAGGCTTATAGCTGCAGCTCTGATTGGACCCCTAGCCTGGGAACCTCCATATGCTGTGGGTGTGACCCTAAAAAAGACCAAAAAAAGAAAGAAAGAAGAAAGAAATAGAAATTCCTGGAGCCTATCTTGAAAATTGATTTATTAGGCCTGGGAAAAATCCATATGTGAACATTTTAAAGAAACTCCTCAGGGGTGATAAACTCCTGCTGCAGGTCACACTTTGAGGAACAGTGTAAATACAGTGCTTTGGTACAAACACAGTTTTAGTATTTTCGTGTTTTATGTGCACATGCAATAATGAGTAAAGTGACTACTTAAAAAATGATAGGCTTATTACAAGATGAGGCATTGGTATGGCAAACTTCCTAAGACATCTGGAAATCCTAGGTTCAGGGCAAGGGAATAACTTTGTATCCCCTCCCCCAAGGTTATTTCGGTTATTCTAGATATTCTGAATTCCCAGGTTTATTTTATAATTAGCTGGCCATTCCTGCTTGGATTTGAATTTCACTGAATCTGTAGAACAACTTGGGGAAAATGGACCTCCTTATAATATTTAGTCTTCTAAGCTCTAAACCTGGCACACTGATGGCCCTGTTTTTTACACTGATTATCCTGAAGCTGTTTGTATATAGCATATGCTGAAATCTTTTGACGTCTTTATAGGTAAAAATAGAAAAGAGTCTGCATAGCCTTAACATTTGTTGTTGTTGTTGTTTAATCTAGGGTTGACCTCCTAAGTTAAAGTTTAAGCTGGGTTCTCTGGATTTAGCTCATAAATGCCTTTAAAATTGGGTCAGATATTTGTGTTGTCAGATGTTGGGTTCAAATATGGCTTTACAAAGAATTATGTTCACATGCCCTTGAAATCAGACCTTCAATAGGATCAGAACACAGCAAATCACCGAAATGTCCAGTGTTACCTGGTTTTGCCAATTTCCTGTGCTTTGCCTCTTGGGTAATTCCTGAAGGTCCTCAGTGCAGATCGCAGTTTGGATTCCTGTTTATATACCTGTTCAGATGTGGTACCTGGCTGCTGACTCCCTTGTTGATATGGTTTCTCCCTGGCTCTGGCTCTGCTGACTCTAACTCACATTAAATGTCGTTCCTCGTATCTGTCCCCAGCTTTGCCCCACTTTTCACGTTTTATTACTCTTTTCATGCTGACCTCTTGGAGGGGCCATGCTTGCTGTGGAACACAGAGGAAATTGGAACATTTTTTCCAAATAGGTAGATAGGTACAGATTTAAAATCTAGATCTAAACCAATATTCAGATAGTTAGAAAGCCACCTGCTAGCTAATTGGCTTAAGTTCTCAGTTTTCTTCTCTATGCTTGGCATGTTATTGATGCAGTTAAAAACCCAAAGAATAAAGGGTGGGGGAAAAATGTAATTGTAATGTATACATGTAAGGATAACCTGACCCCCTTGCTGTACAGTGGGAAAATAAAAAAAAAAAAAAAAAAAAAAAAAAAAAAAAAAACAACCCAAAGAATGAGGTAAAGTCTTGAGGGAACTGTGATCCCCGTCCTATTCTTTGAGGTTTGAGATAGGCAGTGTTTTACAGATAGCAAACCGGCTTAGAGAAGTGAGGTAACTTGTTCAAGGTCGCAGAATCAGAATTTAAAACCATGCTGCTGTTTAGGAGTTCCCTGGTGGCTCATTGGCTTTAAGGATCTGGTATTGTCACGGCTGTAGCTCAGGTCACTGCTGTGGCATGGGTTCTATACGTGGCCTGAGAGCTTCCACACGCTGCAGGTGCTACTAAAAAGCAAAACAAACAAGCAACCCCCCCCCCAAATCCCACCATTTAACTCCAGAGCTCAATGCACTTAACAAGCCTCCCTGGTTCACTGTCCATATCAAGACCAGAGAGTATAAGCCTCAGTGTATGATTCAGCTTAATGGCTCTAACATACGCTCCACAGTATATTGGGATCATTTGGAAAGCTTGTAAGAAACAGTGAGTCTAGACATTGTGATTTATTGGTCGGGGGTAGGACCCTGTCACTGGTATTTAATTATTCCTCCACCCCTACCTCCCACCAGTGATTCTAATGTATAGCCACTATTGATTCCCCTCAAGCACGGGGACAAGCAGAAGCCATCTGCCCTTTACAGGTTCACAATAGAACATTAATCTTGCAATGACTAGAATATGTCTACAATAAAAATTAGTTCCCATTAAGGAACAATAGAGTGTTCGTTCACAGTGCCCGTAACCTTAAGCAGCTAAGAGGAGGCACCTGGGGTGAAATCATTCCTGGTGAGGGAGGGGGGACAGCTGTCTTCACTGGTCTAGTGGGAAAACGCAGGAATAGAGGAAAACTGGAGACCTTAAGAGCCCACAAGACACCCAAACTAGTGTGACTTGGATGGTACTGCTCACAGGTAACAATCTGGAAATTGCCAGGTGATGGGTGGTCATTTTCCTCCAGTGCCTGAGATATTCTGAAGCAATATCCAGCTTTTTCAGCATCCCCAAAGTCAAGTGTGAAACATAGACATGAATGAAATCATCAAGAGCCGAGTATTAGCCCCAGAAACTTTCAGACAGCAAGTGCAGTTGTTTACATTTTCACTCCTCAGCAAGAGGATGCAGCATACTAGTTCCAGAAGTTTCATCATTTTATTTCAATGTGGAATCTAATTCTGTGCTCATTTCTCCGTGCTGTATCCAGACTAACATAAGCAACTTGCTCTAAGATGAAAATCATTAAAGAGATACAAAGTACCACAAGCTGACTTAAAATGTGTCTCTTTTATTTTTTTGTCTTGTTGTTGTTTTAGGGCTATACCCTGGAGGTTCCCAGGCCAGGGGTCCAACCGGAGCTGGAGCTGCCTGCCTACATCACAGCCACAGCAACTCAGGATCCGAGACGTGGCTGTGACCTTCACCACAGCTCATGGCAACGCCAGATCCTTAACCCACTGAGCAAGCCCAAGGATCGAACCCTAGTCCTCATGTATGCTAGTCGGGTTTTTTAACCACTGAGTCACAACAGGAACTCCCAAAATGTGTCTCTTTTAAAGAGCATTTGAGGAGGAAAAGCATATGGAGCTATTTTGCAACAGAAACATAGTGCTGGAATCAGAGAGCTATTGCTAATAACCATTGTGTTGGGAAGGAGTGTCTTTGCTCATTTTCAACAGGATAATTCCCTTAGTACTGACATTACAGTGTGAAAGTAACACATTCATAAAATATTGCTTTGTTAAAATAGCCCCCCTCAAAATTTCAAAGAATAAAAATAAATGTTTTCTCACACACCTCATCTACTAGCAGCTTCTTAAACGTTTTAATGAATTTCTAATAGTAGACACTTTTCCCTGCCACGATTTGGAAAGGAATGTTAATTTGGAAGTCAAAGATAGAATAACACTTTAAAAATATGCCATGTGCTTTTAAAAAATGTATACTTAGAGTTCCCATCGTGGCGTAGTGGTTAATGAGTCCAACTAGAAATCATGAGGTTGCGGGTTTGATCCCTGACCTTGCTCAGTGGGTTAAGGATCCGGAGTTGCCGTGAGCTGTGGTGCAGGTCACAGATGCTGCTTGGATCCCAAGTTGCTGTGCCTCCGGTGTAGGCTGGCATCTACAGCTCCAATTTGACCCCTAGCTTGGAAACCTCCATATGCCAAGGAGCGGCCTTAGAAAAGGCAAAAAGACAAAAAAAAAAAAAAAAGTATACTTTAAATTAGGAAAATATACTAAAGAAAAATAGAAATGAGAAATGAACCCGTAGCCCCTTTTTATTATTTTATTGTATTATTTTTTTTAACCTAGGTCTCTTTTGATTCTTTGTTTTATTTTATTTTATTTTCAGCCACATCCATAGCATGTGTAAGTTCCCAGGCCAGGGATCGAACCCACGCCACAGCAGTGACAACACCAGATCCTTTAACCACTAGGCCACCAGGGACCTCCGTTAGCACATTATAAAATACACTAATAACTTTAGGTAATAATGTCATACTTTTACGTCATACCTAAACATTTGGTTGTGAATCACATTTCGGATTCCAGTACATAGACCTCCTAAACCTGAAAGGGGTACAGCCAGGGTTAGTGTACAGGTGGCCACTGTGAGCGAGTTGGTCAGAGCAGAGATCTAGACCCAAGAAAGTTCAAGAGAGAGATCAAGGTCCCGCACAAACCCAGAGATCTACGGAGATCAAAGTCGGGTCCAGGCCGCCAGTATTTTGAATCAGGTGTCAGCAAGATCAGAAGAGGCCTGAAAGTCTCCAAAAGCCAAAGCATCCTTAGGTTGGAATTCAAGTCCGTTGACAGCATAGTAATAAGAAGCCCACCCCCAGGATGGCAGCAGGTTGCTGTAGATGAAGAGTGAGCTGAGGTTGTGGGGAAATTGGCTACAGCTGTTTACTGGGAGGGCCTTAGGAAAAGAGGTTGCAGACGGTTCCTATCTGTGGTGGAGAACCTTAGGACCCGAGTTAATTGTTCTTTCCACTGGGCCACTGTGTAGTACGAAGAACAGTACTCTTAACTTTTTTTTTTAAAATTTAAAAGTAGAATAGAAACGTTTCACATCTAGTGCTATTGTCAGATGAGTTGTTCCATGAATAAAATTCACCTTGTGACAGCTGAAACTTTATTTTTACAATATGGGGTGGAAGTACTCTAAAATGTGGTCCATGGCTCCTCACCTTATGAAATGGGCTGCACTGTTATCATTCTGCCTCCTGGTGACCCAGACCATCCTGCCATGTGAGCAAGGCTGTTTGCCCTTACTCTAAATGGCCCTAGATCACCGCTGACGAAATGGGGAAAAAGACAACGTGTTTTGTTCAAGGAGCACCTTTACTTGTAAGTTACTAGCATCGAGTCAGCAGGTAGCACGAGACGGTTGCGGGGCCAGTAACAGTCACAGGTCAGGGCAGCCTGCATCCCTCAGGGGTTGTTTTCACTTCCTCGCTTATGCCCCTTCTGGTTGGGCTAACAGAAGTCTGACCACTGTACAAATGAGGAGGGGGTAGTTTTATCATTTTAATCCCTCAGAGTCAATGGTCATGTCTTTAGTCACGAAGCAATAGTTACGCGAACGATTTTCAGGTAATTTTCAACTACATTTAACACAGTGAGCAGAATGATTTCCATACTGAACATCTATAAGAACTCCCCCCCCTTTTTTTTTTTTGCTTTTTAGAGCCCTACCCACAGCATATGGAGGTTCCCAGGTCCAACCAGAGTTATAGCTGCTGGCCTATGCCACAGCCACAGCCACGCCAGATCCATGCCAGATCCTTAACCCACTGAGCGCGAGGCCAGGGATCAAACCTGCAACCTCATGGTTCCTCGTTGGATTCACTTCCCCTTCGCCACAACAGGAACTCCCTATAAGACCCTTTAATGATGGTCCCAGAACCATTCCTTCCTCCCCTAGTGGTTATGAGAACTCTGCTCCCCCAACCTCCCCAGCCATCACCTCCAGGGGGCACTTGCTGGCTGGAAATTACCTGCCCTTCCTCTCCTTTGCCACAGGAGCTGCTGCATCACCCACAGTGACCTTGGTGAACCTGTTTTCTCCCTCTCCCATTTCTCCACCCCTGCCCCTATAGAGAATCCAGACCAGGGTCCATATTTATGTGGGTCAGGCCACTACCCTAAATAAGTGAAGCTGTTCAGGTAGAAAATTGGAGAGCCCTTGGAAGTGGGGTGTCTCCAGCCATTTGTTGTCAGATGGAGTGTGGGCATGGAGTTATCCGAAGCTGTGATTTTTCAAGGGAATAATAATAATTAATAACACAGGTTTTTATGTGACATTACCTGATTTTTAAAACTTTATGTGGGTTGCCAATTGTTGTAGCCTTCCAAGGTTAAATCCTTCCCCAGCCAGACCATGGCTGGTGGCTGGGTGTGGGCTAATGCTGAAGACCCAGCTGGCAGCTCCCACCGTGTACCCCCACAGCCTGGATGGGGTCACAGATGCCCCTGCTCATCCTTTCCCCTCCGGACATCTCAGCCCTGGGTCCCTCCTCCCACCAGGGCAGGGTATCTGCTGAGAGCCCCTTCCCCATGGTCTGGAGTAAGACGGGTGACTTGCGTGGCTGGACATGAACACGTGTGTGTCAAGGGGCAGCAGAGGCAGAGCTGATGCCGTGTCAGAGCTGTTAGCGTTGCCTTTTGGAGCTGGAATTTGGAATGTTTTCCCATGGAAATAATGTACAAAGGAAGGCAAGGGTCTGCCTTATCACGGTTGTCATTCCATCACCTGCCTCCTCAGTTAAATAGGTTTTAAAGTGAGGACTTTGCTATTTAACAGCAATTTTGGAACATTTTTATTTGGGGGAAGAGGTATTTGTAAGTTCCAAAGATCTGAATTAAAAACACTATCCTGGCTGTCCCTTTGAGTTCTATGTATGTCTACCCATTAGTCTATCACAAGGATATATAATATATAATCTCAAAGAATTTGTCAACAATAGTGGAAAATTGGAGTCCCCCTCATGGCTCAGCAGGTTAAGAACCTGACTAGTATCCATGAAGACACAGGTTTGATCCCTGGCCTCACGAAGTAGGTTAAATATCTGGCATTGCCGTGAGTGGTGGTGTAGATCCCAGTTTCGGCTCAGATCCTGTCTTGCTGTGACTGTGGTGAAGGCTGGTGGCTGCAGTTCTGATTCGACCCCTAGCCTGGGAACCTCCACATGCTGCAGGTGCAGCCCTAAAAAGCAAAAGCAAAAAAAAAAAAAAAGAAGAAATATGAGCCCGCCTCCCAGTCTGCATTCTAACTTTTCTCCGTTAGATTATGAGATTTATCGTACTTTATTTATGCCTCAAATACTTTGACAGAATTGTATTTTCACTCTTGGGTTGAACCAGTTATTGTCTCTTTGAGGGTTTTCAACTCTGTAGGGAATTCCTTGGTGGCCTAGTGGGTTAAGGATCCAGTATTGTCACTGTTACAGCTTAGGTCATTGCTGTGGCACCGGTGTGATCCCTGGCCCCAGAAGTTCCACATACTGTAGGTGTGGCCAAAAAAAAAAAAAAAAAAAAAAAAAAAAAAAAAAAAAAAAGATGAAGAGAGTGCCTTCAGAAAGACTCAATTTAAAGCAAGAGACAAACCCAGAATACCACTAATTTTAAATGCTGTAAGTTGGTGTAAGAGGCAAAATAGAATCAGTGTGGCACACTCCTTGGTTTCTGGGGAATTAAATTAGCCTTTTGTTTAGTCCTAGAGCAGACTAACAAGGCATACTTTTCACTTGTTTTCTCATAAAAACATCAAAAGTTCCTAGCCCTTTCCTGAAAGGTGGGAACTTATTTTTCAACTAAAGCAAAAAACTTAAATGTCCATCGGTGCATATCCATACTGCAATAGTGAGGTTTCCAATAGGAAATTGCTCTAACTAATGTGAGCTGGTGCAAATCATATAACCTTTCTAGGCTTCCATTAGCTTACCTATATAGTGGGTATAACAAGGTGGTTTTGAGTTATTTCATGAGACAGAATTATCAGTATTATTACTATTGTTTGGATCAGAGACTTCTAGGCCACTTTAGAAATCAAGCTTTTATTTTTTATAAAATCCACCTATTTAAAGCACACAGCTCAGTAGTCAATTCACAGAGTTATGCAACCATCACCTCAATCTAAGTTTAGGGCATTTTCAGCACCCCCAAAAGTCTCACACCTATAAGCACTCATCATTCATCATTCCTCTCCCCGACAACTCCCTATAGCTTGAGGCAACCACTAATCTACTTTCTGTCTCTATGGATTTGCCTCTTCTGGCCTTTTCATATAAATGGAATCATGCAAATGTGATCTTTGTGATTGGCTTCTTTCACTTCATGTTTTCAAGGTGCATCTCTGTCGTAGGATGTGTCAGTACTTCCTTCTTTTTTATGGCTGGATCATATTCCTTTTATTGCTGTATATTTCTGAAAATATACTTCATTTTGTTTATCCATTCGTCAATTGGTGGACATTTTGGTTGTCTCCACTTTTGGGCGATTGTGAATAATGCCACTGGGAACTTTCATGTACAGGTTTTTATGTGGATATATGCTTTCGTTCCTCTAGGAACGGAAATGCTGGCTCATGTGGTAACTCTGTGTGTGTTTAATAATTTCAGGAACTGCCAAGTTGTTTTTCAAACTGGCTGCACCATTTTATACTCTCATCAGCAGTGAATGGGGGTTTCAATTTCTCCACATCCTTAGCAACACTTCTTATTTGCCATTTTTTGAATTATAGTCATCCCAGTGGATGTGAAGTGGTACCTCAGTGCGATTTTGATTTGCTTTTCACTAATGACGAACGAGGGAGAGCCTCTTTTCATGGGTTTATTGGCTGTTTGTATATCCTCTCTGGAGAGATGTCTATTCATATTCTTTGCCCATTTTGTAACTGGGTTAATTATCTTTTATGGTTGAGTCTTATGAGTTCTCTAGATGTTTTGGATCCAAGTTTCTTAGATGTATGAATTATAAATCTTTGCAACCCAATCTGTGGGTTGTCGGAATATTAGTTTTATTAGCTGATGAATCTGGAGCTCTCTCTGGTGTTTAATGCTTCCATGCCCACTTAACTGATTTGCACAAACTCTCTTTCCAGCCTCTGTTTCTCTACCTTGCTCTCCAGTCTGTCCACGAACCCCTTCAGGTCCCCGAAGAATACCTGAAGCCATACGACTTTATCCAGAATAAGAATAGGCATTACTATGCAGGAATGGTGTCCCTCATGGATGAAGCAGTGGGAAATGTCACTGCCGCCTTAAAAAGCCGCGGGCTCTGGAACAACACGGTGTTCATCTTCTCCACAGGTGAGTCTGTCAATAGGAAAAGCATCTCTCGGCAAAGCTGAGGACGTGGCATTCGAGACATGGAATGGAGACAAATCGGAGCACTTAGCAGTTCCTGATTAAAATAAATGCTAACTGCAAGAGTGGAGGCATGATGATCATGGATAGAAAAATGTGTCTAAGGAAAAAGAATTATGAGCCTTCCCCTTCTTCCCTCAGACATCAAAACATCCCGGGACTATGCTTGAAAACAAGCTCTAAGAAACTGAGTGAGGATGAGAGGACCTCACTCCTCTGCAGGGCAGCTGGCAGTGAATCCCCAGACTGGTTTGTCCCCAGCGACCTCTGTGGCCCAGGCATCCTCTCTGAAAAGGGCTCTCCGTATCCGTGCAGAGACTGATCGTGACATTAGGAAGACATTTAAGGAATAGAGCCATTTAAGTCTAGGCTGGAGTCTCCAACTATAGATTTTTTTTGTATTAACAGTTGTCTGACAGTGAAGGCATACATGTTGGTTATAGAAAAAAATCAGAAAAGAAGGAAAAAAGAAAGTTTTTGAAAATCTTTTTCATTACGGCAGTATCATTGATTCCTCATCTCTTGTGTGTGTGGTTTCCCCCCCTTTTCATTAGACATAGAAAGTTCCCTATGATGAGCTTTGAGTGTAGGTCATGGTTTCTTCCTTATGCTGAGTACCTCAGGTAGAGTGCTTTCTATCTGAAAATGCAGATGCTTTGTTAGGGGACAGTTCCTCGTGTCCTTATTTCAGAATTGTTTGGCCTTCCATCTCACCTTTCTCCTGTTCTCCCCTTACAACCCTGTTATTTGGATATTGGATCAATCCTCTAATATTCTTAGTTATTTTCCTCTCCTATTTTCTTTCTTTTTCTTTTTCTATTTGAGAAATTTCCTTATCATCATTTTCTAGCCGTTCTGTTGAATGCATTGCAACTATCGTATTTTTTAATTATCAAGAACTGTTTATTGTTTTCTGATACGTCCTTTTTGGTCAAGTTCTGTTTTTACTTTATAAACATAATAGTTTATTTCTCCAAAGCTTGTGCTCTTAACCATTAATTTGATATATATGTGAATGTGTATGTACGTGTGTGTATATATATACATATATGTGTGTATTACATGTATGCTTACACATATTGTTTCTTTCCTTTTTTCTGGTTACACCCTTGGCACATGGAAGTTCCTGGGCCAGGGATCAAACCTGCGCCACAGCATCAACCTGAGCCACAGCAGTGACGATGCCAGGTCCTTAACCCACTGAGCCACCAGAGAACTGCAAATATCTTTTTAAATTCATTTGTACTCCCAATTTATCTCCTTTTTTTTTTCCTAAGGTTTAGTACTAATTTAGTAATTATTCCTGGGAAATGACCTCACAGTTTGAAGACTTGGAATTTACAAGTTTATAAAACAAGTCTTTTTTGTAGAGATCACGATTATGCAATCTAAGCATAAATTATTTCCTGAAATGCATGTATGTATGTGGATTGATGTATCATACATAGACTGAAAAGTACTCAGAAATGAAAATGGTAGCTCTAGAAAACTGCTGCAAGTCTCAAAACGGCTCCTGTGACAACAGATGTTGAGGTCAGGCATGCGTGGGATCAGGTGGAATAAAATTTTTTCATGATATGTGAGGGTAGAAAAAAAAGCAATATTTTAAGATCTGTATATCTCTTTTGTTATATTAAGTGTGTATACATAGTTATATTTTAAATACATAGTTGATTGTTTCATAAATATCCATAATATATTATTTATTCAAGTCAGTAAAAATAATTATTGGAGCTTTTCACTGAGAAAAATGGGGATTACTTTATAATAGAGTTAGCTTATGTTCTGACACTATGATATATTAAGAGAAATGTTCATCTGAGACCGTCTTTGCTTTATTGGGCTAAAGCCAACTTTTTTTATTTCATTTTTATTTATTTTTTCAGTATAATGATTTTTACGTTTTTCCATTATGGCTGATGTACATACAGTGTTCTGTCAGTTTTCTACTGCACAGCAAGGTGACCCAGTCACACATACATGTATACATTCTTTTTTCTCACATTATCATGCTCCATCATAAGTGACCAGTCATAGTTCCCAGTGCTAAATCCAACTTTTAATGTACATGTATCTTTATTGTACTGCTGTATTCAGTTTGCTAGGGTTTTATTTGGAATATTTGCTTCGATGTAAAAGTGAAAGGGGAGTAGCTGGTTTCTTTTTTCTGTCTTGGGTTTTGTCGTATTGGTTATACACACGTAAAATAGTATGGGTAGTTTTTCCATCTTTTTCTGTGCTCTGGAACAGCTTACAGATTGTTTGAAAGAACCTTTTTAGGAGGCTTTAAAAAATTATCTCCATAGTTTAAATTTTTTTTTTTCTGAATTATATTGGTGTGGGGGATAGGCCTTTAAAATATTTTAAAATTAATTTTGCCTGAAATACAGTGACCTCTTTGATCTGTATGCTGTGATTATTTTTCCCTCCAGGAAGTTTTCCTCATTCATATTTTAGCTTATTGTTTTTGTTCTGCTTGATTTATTTCTCAAAAATATCTTTAATTTGGCTGAATTACTGACTCAGCTTTTCTGTCATCAGTTTCACTTTTCCATCCTTTTTCTCAGTCTTCTTGGCGCTTCTCTGCATTACCAGTTGGACATTTCTGCTATTTAAATTTTGCTTTTTAATATCTCCACTGGAGGAGTTCCCATCGTGGCTCAGCAGAAACTGAATCTGACTAGTATCCACGAGGACACAGGTTCAATCCCTGGCCTCGCTCATTGGGTTAAGGACCCCGCATTGCTGTGGCTGTGGTGTAAGCCAGTGGCTACAGCTCCGATTGGTCCCCTAGCCTGAGAACCTCCATATGCCACTGGCACAGCCCTAAAAAGGCAATAAAATAAAATTAATTAAATTAAATTAAATTAAAATCTCCAGTGGAAATTATTCATTATGTTTTAAGTATCTTTGCAGTCCTTTGTTTGCCTCAGTCCTTTTTTCTTCCAGGCTTGTTAGTGATAATCATGACTACTGCTTGTTAAATATTTATTGCATGCCCAGGCTGTTCTGGTGCTTTTCCTATATACTTTCTCATGTCGGTCATGTTCGACTCAGTAAAACTCCTAGTAGCCTTTTGAAATGGGTCCCTTTATCCCTGTTTTACAATTGAAGAAACCACAAGTTAAAGAGGTTAAGCGATTTGCCCAAGGTCTGAATGTTTGTATTCATCCAAAATTCATATGTGGTGGTGTTGGAAGCTGGGGCCTTTGGGAGAGAGGAAGGAGCCCCCGTGAATGGGATTAGTGTTTTTTACAAAAGAGGCACCAGAGAGATCTCTAGCCTCTTCCTCCATGTGAGGACACAGTGACAAAATATTGGGCTCTGAACCAGAGAGGGTTCTTATCAGAAGGTGACTATACTGGCGTCGTGACCTTGGACTTCCCAGCTTCCAGAGCTGTGAGAAACACAGGTCTGTTTATAAGCCACTCGGTCCATGGTGTTTTGTTGTAGCCGCCTCAACAAATGGAAGAGCCAGAATTCAAACCCAGATCAAGCTGAGATGGATGCTTGTTAAACCCCATCGGCCATGGTTCTACATCTCATCTTTTTCTTCTGTCTTATCCCATTGTCCCTAATCTCTACATGTTGCATTTCTACCCTTCTGTTCACGGAACACATGCTTTTCCTGAATCTTTCTGAATAGAACTCTTCGTTCCCATTGTAAACCGACTCTATCCTTGTCCTCTGAGTGCAAGCAGTGGAGGATCTGTCCACCCAGAGTGCATGGCTGTCTCTTAACCTCGGGTCACTGTCCCCTGGTGAACTCCTTCTCAGATCTGTAGCTTGGGGTCAGGCTGGTGCACACAATTCACTCATTTCCCAATGGCCTGTAAGCATTGAGTTTTCTCCACTCTAGAGAACTTGATTGAGCTATTTGACATTTCCTCCTCTTCGGGCTGCCTGGATCTTTGGCGTGGTTACCAGACTCTTTCTGTCTCCACATCTTCGGGCTTTTCTTTGGGGGCATGTGCCAGGGTACTGTGCCCTGCTGGCACCCTTTCTTCTCCTTGTTTCCTGGGAGTTGTGGTCTCTACCTGCAGATAGGAAGTTGAGGAGGTAATGATTCACTGCTCATGTCCAAAATTAGCCCTGCCCCTTCCCCAGGCTGCCTTCCTGCCTCTTTCCAGGTAGGCCAGTGGCTCCTTGTCATCAAACAGGTTACACCAGCCCTGGTCTCTTCAGCTCAGTTTCTCCAACCTTACAGCTTATGAAACTTTCTCCAGGGTTTGCTCTGACATTATAAGTTATTTGTCAGTCCTTGTTTCTCTGTCATCATGAATTTTCTTCCTACTCTAATTGATCACGTGAGGTTATTCAACTTATTCTGTGTTGCATTGTTTTAGCAGAATGTTGTTTAAGAGAAGCAACACTAGGAACTGTTAGGAAGATACCAGTCAACCTGGGTGCCTGTCACAGCTGAGCCTCATTGCTAAGTTTACCAGGAATTGCCACACAAGTCCAACCCTGAGTAAAATCAGCTAAACTCAGAACCAGCTCTGGAGCAACGAGGTCATGAATTAAAACTGGGAAAACTGATTCTAAACCTTGAAAAGAAAACAGCGATTGATCTCAACATCTTTTTGCAGCTATGATATGTTTATCAGAATCATGTTTCACTTACGTTGAGAGGAAAGTTTGACTGTTAAGAAGAAACCTCATTTGCAGTTCTTCCTCTGGAGACTTTTTCTGTGTTTATTGACAATTTCATTGCCTGAAGTAGAATTTAATCATGTGCTATAATGGCTATAATAATGTGATTCTAACCCAAGGCAACAGGCCCTAGATCTGGCTGCTTGCAGAGCAGTGATTCATTTTTTCCAGTTTTCTCACTTGACTTCACCTAGCACTGCTCTTCTTTATAAGCGTAAAAATACTGGGTGCATCCAAACAAATAAGTGTTGAATCCATTAGGACAGAAAACCCTGACATAAACTGGCTGCTTGGCATGACACTTATATTTAGTGAAAAGAAGAGGGAAAGATTTGATTTTTTTTAGGATTTGATGGTTGAGGACAGTTTTTTGAAAAAAATCATTTTTTTATATCCTGGGGGAGACTCATGAGGCTTCCTCATTCCTTGTCATTATCATCTGAGCACTTCAGGTGGTTACTCTCCGTGTGCCAGATGAGAACCGCTTGCAGTAGTGGCGTGTTAAAAACTGAGGAGTTCTCGTTGTGGCTCAGTGGGTTCAGAACCCAGTGTAGTCTTTGTGAGGATGTGGATTTGATTCCTGGTCTCATTCAGTGGGTTAAGGATACGGTGTAGCCGCAAGCTGCGGTAGGTCGCAGATGTGGCTCAGATCTGGCGCTGCTGTTGGGTAGGCTAGCAGCTGTAGCTCTGATTCAACCCCTAGTCTGGGAACTTCCATATGCCACAGGTGCCACCCTAAAAAGAAAAAAAATGCAGTTTCTGAGGTGAAGGCTGTGCGACTTTGTGAATGAACTGTCACTGAATTGCACACACCAAGATGGTTCATTTTATGTTATATGAATTTCACCTCAACTTTTAAAAATGCAATTTCTCAAACTGTTAATACTTTACTAAATCAGAAACCCTGGGTCAGGGCCTGGGAATCTCCATTTTCAAATTCGGAAATTTAAGAACTTTTGATCTGAGGTAAATTATTCAAACCCTGGGAATTTACTAATGAAGAATGTGTGTGCATATATATATATATTTCTTTAAATAGTGTATTATTATACATATATACAAGAATATGCATACATACAGGACTATATACATATATTTGCCAAAAACCAACCAGGTTTGAAATTCAACCTCTCCTAGGTGTTTTTATTTCAGACAAGTGCACCCATTTCTAGAAACAGACTCTTGGAAAAAGCTAGTAAGACAAATTTAATCATTCTGCTCTCCATGCCTTTACTGCATATAAATTACAGCCTTGGAAGATTAACGACACTCTTTTTTACAAGGTGTGATTATTAGTGCCGTTAAAAACCGAATCCTTGCGAACTTAATATTCTGTTCTTTTTATACCAAGATGACCCTTCTTATCCCTCTTTGAGCGGATAGGATCAGAGTTCAGTTCACAGCTTTCCTGCCAATTAGTTACGTCGACTCTAGCCTCAGTTTCATCACTGATTACATGCAGGTTGGCTGATAATTCACTTATTCACTCAGCCTCTCATTGCAGATAGAAAGACACATAAGACATGGTTCCAGCCCTGAGGAACCTTGCAGTCTAGTTGGGCAGACGAGCAGAGGTACTATTATGATGCAGTGGAAAAGTGTTTGGAGATCTTCCAGAGCCCAGGGGCCTGGGGAGACTTTCTGGTATTTAAAGGGAGTGCATTGGCCAGATAAACTGTGCGCAGGTGGGGAGGAGATGGGGCAGCCCCATCGGCTGTGAGAGAGGACCATGGACCCAGGGCAGAGGGGAGAGAGCAGTTCTGTCGGAGCTTCAGTGGGGCTGGAGCCGAGAGTGCAAGGCAGGGACCAGCAAGGGGTGAGGTTGGAGAACGTGACTGTGATCTACAAACCTGCGCACAAGGTGCCTGTGTAGGTGCGGAAAGCAATCTGGAAGGTTCTTGAAACCATCTAAAGGCAGTGGGGAGGCACCGAAAGGCTTGAGGGATTGATGTGGAGGATGGTTGGAGGCTGGCAAACCTTTTAGAGGCTGTGGCAGAAAAGGGGGCGGGGGCGGGCAGAATAAAGGCAGAGGGAGAATGGATGGAGCTGAAAGGAGAGTTTCAAGAAGTGTATAGGCCTGGAGTTCCCTTCGTGGTGCATCGGAAATGAATTAGACTAGGAAACCATGAGATAGCAGGTTTGATCCTTGGCCTTCCTCAGTGGGTGAAGGATCCGGCGTTGCTGTGAGTGTAGGCTGGCAGCTGTAGCTCCGATTGGCTCCCTAGCCTGGGAATCTCCATGTGCCGTGGGCGTGGCCCTAAAAAAAAAAAAAAAAAGGCAAAAGAAATGCATAGGACCACGACAGAAGAAAATATAAGAAAGGGAGTGTGTGTGTGTGTATGTGTGTGTGTGTATACATATATACATGTATATATATGACTGGTCACTTTGCTGTAGAGCAGAAATTGGCACACTGTAAAACAACTACCCTTAAAAAAAATACACAGGAGAGCTTGGGCCAGTTGACTTTAAGTGTTTGTTACTAGGGAAGTTGACCATTGTGTAATGCTGTGTTTTTGAACTTCTCATGGAGCCGTCCCTTCTGCTGACTCTGGGATGCATCTGTTGGTAGCTGGAGACGGTGCAGCTCATGGTCAGAGAGCCCATGTAGTCTGCCTAGCAGTGGATACCCTTTGAGACTGGAGTGGGGGTCCGCAAGGGTATCTGGAAATGTGCAGTAATGGTTTTGGTTGTCATAGTTACGAGTTGTTACATAGTTACATAGTTGTTACATAGTTACATGGTTGTTTAGTTAAGAGGATGAAGTTACCTTTGAAGGAGAGGCACCTGTAATGCTCAGGCCAACCCTGTGCAGTGAAACGCCCCAACACAGATGCCAGCAGCACCGATATCTAGGAACCCTGGCCAGATCCCATAGCACGTTTCTGCTTAAACAGAGTAATTTATTCCAGAGCCTAAACTTGTAACAAGTATTATCTGATCTTTCACAAAATTCTTTGTGATTTAATATCTGAGAGCATTATTCTTTAATTCCTCTAAATTTTATGTCCCTTTCTCCCTCATATATTAAATTCCCTCCAAAACTGGTACTGGCCAATGAAGAGCCCCCTCCCCTCAGTTTAAATGTGCTTATGCAATTGGCAGACATAGATATTATAGAAAGTCTGTGCCAGGAACAAAGTTATCCGATGCTGGCAAAACAATCTCACAAGGTTCTTCAAACCCTTAAAATGCATTTCTGACAAAGCTAAGGAAAACCTAAGAGAATAAATGGTATAGTGGATCTACACTGGCTTTCTCTTTGCACACATCCCCCTTTTCAACACAAACCACAGAGAGAAATGACCTCACGCAGCTCAAAACTATGAGATGAGGACCATCTTTTCCCTTGCCTGGGGTCCTTGGCTCATTTCATCTTAAGTGTTAATGTCGATGCTAAAAGCAGAGTTCCCTGGTGGCCTAGCAGTTAAGGATTCAGCTTTGTCACTGCTATGGCTCAGGTTCAGTTCCTGGCCCAGGAACTTCCAAATGTCCATGCTTTTTAAAAGCATATTGGATTACTTTAAGATTTTATTAGCAATAGGCAGTAATGCATACAGATTTGTTGATTATTTTATTGAGAGAATGATGTCTTGTATTTGTCTTCTCTGTGACAAACCAATGAATCCTCAAGCCCGGAGTCTAAAGCAAAGATATTTCTCAATCCCTATGTTTATCAGGTCGTCAATGTTTTATTAAATTTATGCTTACATGCTATGATATAACATTGCGTTATTGATATTATGAATTCCCTAGCATGAGAAACAGGAAATAATTTTTATTTTTACACTTCTATGAGACGTGGCCCTTCCCTGAGTTTATAAATAATGGAAAATACATATTTTACTGGGCATATTTATTGTCTAAATTGGAAGCCTTCCAGTTTGTTTGGGTTTATTTTCTTATCTTGCTTTGCACGGCATTTGAAAGGTCACATCTAAAAGGGACCCCTTTTATATATTGTACATTTCTCACAGAACTTGTTAGGGCCTGAAGTCCCTGTGAAGGCAAGAGGAGTGTCAGGTTGGACAGGCTGCACTGGAGGAGGAAGCAAGATGAAAAGCAGAAATAATCACATGGGAACCACAGTCACAGCAAGAGGAAGGGGCTGAAGTAAAGCTGGGTCTCCCCACGTATTAGATGAAGGTACGCTATGGACAGCCGGAGGCTGAAAGAGGGGACTTGGTGGCCTAGAAAGTGTTGGTTTCTGAATCAGCAGAAAGTAGATTGTGTTTCAGGTCTGTTTGGTCTGGAATTAAAAAAAAAAATCAATGTCATTGGGGCTTGTATGTTGTATATTAAAAAAAAAAAATCCTTGTCATTCATTACAGGTGGAAGATAAAAATTTAGGCGTCAAAGGAGGGCCTGGTATTTTCAACCCAGACCAAAGCCATGAGTTGTTGATACCCCTGCTTTCCAGAATGTTGTAGGGATTGACTCTGTAGTCATTTTTCTGAGAAAACAAACAAACAAACAAACAAAAAACGAGAGTGGCTGCCTTTTAGCTCCTAGAGAACCCAAACAACCTAACTCTTCCTGATTTTACTCTCTGTGTATAGGGTCCTCCCCGAGGCAGTGGTAGCAGCTCTGCATGTGTATAGGGTGTATGTGAAACAGAGCATTTGGTGGAAACCTGGGGATTTCCAAGGTAGGGAGCTTTGGCCGGCGCTCTGTCCCAGGTGCCTCTGCACGAGGTTTATTTATTTATTTAGTCTTTTTCGAGCCTGCACCCAAAGCATATGGAGGTTCCCAGGCTAAGGGTCCAATCAGAGCTGTAGCTGCCAGCCTACACCACAGCCATAGCCACACCAGATCTGAGCTCCATCTGCGACCTACACCACAGCTCACTGGCAACGCCGGATCCTTAACCCACTGAGCAAGGCCAGGGATCCAACCTGTGATAGTACTCAGATTCGGTTCTGCTGAGCCACCATGGGAACTCTTTTTTCTTGTTTTTTTTTCCACTTGGGGTTTATACGGTGACTGTGCGGCTTTCCTGCCTGCTCTGAGGAAAGGCTGCCATCTCTTTCCATCCCAGGAGTTTAAGGAGCCTTCACTTCCGAGGAGGGCCTCAGAGCTCTTTGCAGGAGGTGGCCTTGCTGTGCTTGGCCTCAAACAGGCTGCTCACCCTTTGCTTTCAGAGGCATGAGACTCCCCCTGCCAGGCCGAAAAACAATAATAATCGTACATTTGAAAAAAGCCCCATGGTGTCTCTTGCTGACTTTGGCAGTTAGGTACAAAGCATCAGCAAAACGTTGTACACAGACACCTGCCTTCCGGGCTTGTTCCCTTCCTACAGAGCAATCCTTAACCTGGTGGGGGCTCTTTCTTCATGTGTCCTTAATGAGAAAATATTTCAGAGATTATTGGCACCCCAGGTTTGTTCCTTTCCGGCGGTTTTCACTCTTAACCAACTGTAATCTCTGTGATCGCCTTCCTATTTTTCTTTCACAGTATGGGCCCCATCTAATCAACCTCTCCCAGGATGACTGTTCCAAGTACAGTGATTTTTTTTTTTTGCCCTTTCTCATTTCCACTCCAGAACACTTTCTTATTTGTGCGGCATTTGACAAAAATGAAAATGGCCTCAAAAAACTTAACAAACCTTAGGGAGTTCCCACTGTGGCTCAGCAGATTCAGAACCCGGCTAGTATCCATGCAGATACGGGTTTGATCCCTGGCCTCGCTCAATGGGTTAAGGATCCAGTGTTGCTGTGGCTGTGGGGTAGGCTGACAGCTGCAGCTCTGATTTGACCCCTAGCGTGGGAATTTCCATGTGTCGCAGGTGTGGCCCTAAGAAACAAAACCAAAAACAAACAAAGAAAAGAAAAGAAAAACCTCCAGGGAACTATATCTAGTCACTTGTGATGGAGCATGACAGAGGATCATGTGAGACAAAGAATGTATATATGTATAGACAGGTGACTGGTCACTTTCCTGTACAGTAGAAAATTGACAGAACACTGTAAACCAACTCTAATGGAAAAAATAAAAATCATTAAAAAAAAAAAAAAAAAACCTACAAGACATCCACTGCTGTAGAGATCACCACTGAAACCTGAAGCTTTGTCTGTTTTCAAAACAGTCTGTCATCTGGTAACACAACCTGATGTACACAGACACGTACGCATTAGTCAAGAGCATAAAAGAAGTGGGGGGAGGAGATAGAGGAGCGCTGTGTTTGCACCAAGAAGACTGGCTTCATGGTGCTGCTCGAAAATCCCACTTTGGGATTTCCTGTTGTGGCTCAGTGGTTAACGAATCCGACTAGGAACCATGAGGTTGCGGGTTCAGTCCCTGCCCTTGCTCAGTGGATTAAGGATCCGGCGCTGCTGTGAGCTGTGGTGTGGGTGGCAGACTCGGCTCGGACCCCGAGTTGCTGTGGCTTTGGCGTAGGCCGGCGGCTACAGCTCCGATAGGACCCCTAGGCTGGGAACCTCCATGTACTGTGGGAGCGGCCCAAGAAATGGCAAAAAGACAAAAAAGAAAATCCCACTTTGGTGTCTCCTTTGATGTTAGAAGGTCTTACTCAAGTCCAGAGGTAATAAAGCAAGCTGAACGGTGGGGTTCATTGAAAACCCAGTCTCCCAGAGTGGCCTGTGTGCATGACGTACGCACAGCTCTGGTCTTTGAGTCCCTGAAAGGCTTGGCCCGATTGGTGCCTTTGATGGGTTGTGATCACCAGGCGAGGTCACCTGACCAGTGAATCATCATTTTCTTCTTGACAACACATTTAGTCATGGTAAGCATGACTGTTTTATTTAGGACAAAGTAATGGTTCTGAGGAGAGCTGATTCTAAATAAGACACGGTGTGATCTTTGGTGTGAGGCAAAAGTATCCCATTCCCTTGGCGGCAAGGCTGGGACCTGGCAAATGTATAGTTTGGCTCTGACACATGCCCTAAAAGGACTCGAGTTTATTCCCTGAGCTCCAGGCTGAAAATCACTTAGTGCAAGGAGGAATCTTACAGAGGGCCGTGTGAGTGGTTGGGGGATGACAAGAAGTCTATAGAGCCAACTAGTCCAGCACAGAACCCAGGAAATGCTTGCAGGTGGAGGAGTATGCCTGCATTCAAGATAACAGCAACACACCCACACACCAACACACCTGGACCTGTCAAAATCAAGTGCTTGGGACAGAAAGGTGAAGGTCAGAGGAGAGAGCCTCTGGGTCACAATCAGCAGGGAGGCTGCAGGGGGAGATGGGATATAAATTAAATGGTGCTTGAGTCACTGCTAAGCTATCAGTAGGTGAATGGAAAGAGGACAGGACCTTTTGGCTGTGGGGAGTGCTGTGGGCAGATATGCAGGCGGGAGAAGCACAGGTGTGTTCTGGGCGTGGCGACTGGGCCAGTCCAGCCTTCCCATTGGTGTTCAAAGGGGCGTACAAAGCCATAGAGGTGAGTCCTGGAATGGCAATTCTGCTCGAATATAAGGAAGGAAAATTATGTAATTTAACTATATAATTTAAAGTATTTTGGTATTAAAAGAACCTGGGCACATCATGGAACAGAATACCGTTAATTTCATGGCTTTTTTTTTTTTTAATTTTCAAAATCTCATATTTCCATTTTTGGTCCTTAAATGGAATAATTTTAAATTCTTTAAAGAAGATCAACTCCACGCATTTGCAAAACATTGCCCACTAATTCTTACCTAGCACTCGAGACAGGAGCTGTGGTTCCTCCAAAGTGCCTATGGGAGGTGGGGTGAGCAGTCCAGCCCTTGGCCACATGATGGAGGATTTTGCTTAGCTGTGAAAGAACCCCAGGTGACACTGTGACAGTACAGGTCCTGGATGGCAAATCTCTCTCTCTTTTTTTTTCCTCCTCTTTATATGGCCGTGCCCTGCAGCTTATGGAATTTCCTGGGCTAGGGGTCGATGTGAAGATGGCAACACCAGATCCAAGCTTCACCTGCAGTCTCCTCTGCAGTTTGCAGCAAAGCCAGATCCTTAACCCACTGAGCCACAGTGGGAACTCCTGGATGGCAAATCTTGATGGTGGTTGGTGTGACCTCCCCTGCAGGATGCATCAGACATGAGCATCAGACCTCCATGTGCAGTTCTGGGCCTGTGTCTGCACTTCTGCTAAGAATGAATGCAGGGAGCCTTGGCTGCCTTGGTCTCCCTGGATAATGGAATTCTTCCTCCCCCGCTGGTCCTAAGCCCTAAAGTAAGCTTTTCTAGGCCCTCTGGCTCCCTGCCTTCCCCAGGTCCTTGCCCCCATGCTGTTCCTTTGTTTTCAGCATGTTTTGGCTGTGAATGATCAGGCAGTTGAGATCACAGGTTCTGTTTTCCTAGGCAAAGGCAACCCCCCCACCCCCCACCGCCCCCAATGCTGTCTCCAGCTTTTCCCAGCTTTGAGAGGGCCTCAGGCAGACTTTCCAAGCTCTCGTGGCATCTCAGAGGCCAATCAGAGACCAGCTTGATGGTGGGCAAATGGGCTTCTAGACCTTTCTTTTCCATTTTTTTTTTTTTTTTTTAACCTCTATGTTTTCTGGCATGTGTCAGATTAACTTTGTGATGAAGTGTTTTGTTATAATTCTAAACTCTGCCCAGGGTTGTTGGTAGCTTTCTTGTATCAGGGACATCTATTCACAAGGTAAAGGAATGAAGAAAAGGCCCAGAAGACCTTCGTTAATCCCGTACTAAATAGCGCACCAGCCCTCATTATTTGGGGAAGAAAAAGATCCAGGTTTGTGTTGTCCGATAGGTGGACACTAGCCACAGAGGGCATTTGAAATATGGCTCATTTGGATTGAGATGTGCTCTAAGTGTCAAATACTGAATTTCAAAGACTTTGTGGGAGTTCCCGTCGTGGGGCAGTGGTTAACGAATCCGACTAGGAACCATGAGGTTGCGGGTTCGGTCCCTGCCCTTGCTCAGTGGGTTAACGATCCGGCGTTGCCGTGAGCTGTGGTGTAGGTCGCAGACGTGGCTCGGATCCCGTGTTGCTGTGGCTGTGGCGTAGGCTGGTGGCTACAGCTCCGATTGGACCCCTAGCCTGGGAACCTCCATATGCCGTGGGAGCGGCCCAAGAAATAGCAAAAAGACAAAAAAAAAAAACAAAAAAAAAAAAAACAAAGACTTTGTGTGAAAAAAGAGTGTAAGATCATAGCTTAGTAACTTTTCTATTGATTACATGTTGACCCGTTTTTAATATACTGGGTTGAATCCCATCTCTTATTAAAATTAATGTTAACTGTTTCTTTTTACCTTTTTATTTTTTATTTTATTTTTATTTTTTATTTTTTTATTTATTTATTTTTTGTCTTTTGTCTTTTTGCTGCTGTTGTTGTTGTTGCTATTTCTTGGACCGCTCCAGCAGCATATGGAGATTCCCAGGCTAGGGGTTGAATCGGAGCTGTAGCCACCGGCCTACGCCAGAGCCACAGCAACGCGGGATCCGAGCCGCGTCTGCAACCTACACCACAGCTCACGGCAACGCCGGATCGTTAACCCACTGAGCAAGGGCAGGGACCGAACCCGCGACCTCATGGTTCCTAGTCGGATTCGTTAACCACTGTGCCACGACGGGAACTCCTCTTTTTACCTTTTTAAAATGTGGGCGCTAGAAAAATTTAAATAACATACGTGGCTCAGATTATATTTCTGTTGGACTGCATTGCTCTAAATTATAGCTTCCCAATAATTCGTACCTCGTGGGAGTTCCCCAGGGATTTTTTTATTGAAGATTTTTTTTTTTTCTCTTAATGATCAAGCTGAGATGGGACTAACACGTCTTAGACAGTGGGGTTCTATGAGGCCAGAGCTGTGTCTGTTAACCTTCATTGGAGGCAAGCATGGTCATTTTGTTTAGGATGCTGGCTTTGAAGGCCTTTCCAAAAACAGCCTTGAGCATTGACAGCATCATTGAAATAAGGGCCTTGCCTCCCAGTGACTCCACTGGAAGATGTGATGCATTTTGTTGCATAAGTCAAGGGTTGGAATGTTTAAAAAAAGAAGAAAGAAGGCAGTCTCCTTACTTGTAATCCGTACCTCCAGTGGGTCTCAGCCCCTAGAAACGCATTTGGGCAAGAACCATGATCATCCCTATTATTATTTTATAAATGCGTAATGCGGCTGTGATGGAGACAAAGGGGGAAAGAAAGTCTTTTCCACCTGCTCTAAAGGAAACCCCAAATATTTAACCTGTTTGCTGCAGTGTGACTATACTTTCTTCTGGGTGCCAGAGGAAATATTATTACAATGTGTAACAAATAGGATTATGGGATCACGAATCAACATATTATTATTATTATTATTTTGTCTTTTTGCCTTTTCTAGGGCTGCTCCCGCAGCATATGAAGGTTCCGAGGCTAGGGGTCTAATCGGATCTGTAGCCACCGACCTACACCAGAGTCACAGCAACGCCAGATCCAAGCCTCATCTGCAACCTACACCACAGCTCACAGCAACGCTGGATCCTTAACCCACTGAGCAAGGCCAGGGATCGAACCCACAACCTCATGGTTCCTAGTCAGATTCATTAACCACTGCACCACGATGGGAGCTCCATGAACCAACATGTTATTAAATGCCCATGGTGCATGACATTTTCTTTAAAATTTTAATCATTAGGACTTCTATAGGTTGAATATCAACTTAAGGCCTCTGTATCCATCTTTTACCATCTTTTGTAAGATTTTTAAAGTATTTTTTTGATAAGTTCATTACTAGGAAAGTATTTCTCCATAAAATTTCCAAAAAAGAAAGTTTTTTTTTTTTTTTTTTTTGAAGAGTTCATTTTTTAAAGAGCAGTTGAGGTTCACAGCAGGGTTAAGAGAACGATGCATATTTCCCCTCACCTCCCTGCCGCACACATGCATCCCCCACCAGGGTGCCTTGGTTTCTTGGGGTCTTTAAAACATTCCCTTTGTTCTAGAGCCGTGTTGTCCTCTAATTCTCTGGAGTCGATGGGAAACAATTAATCAGCTTTTTGTAAATAGGGATGTCATCAGCAAGGAGGTGATTTGTTGAAAAGCCTAGGTCATCAGTAACAGAAATGGTTAGAAAATTTACATCTTTTACTTTCCATTCCTGCAACTACATTCATAGAATCACGTGGCTGTGTGAGTTCTCAGGAGTCTTTTAACCACAATGGAACATGCTCTTCTAAAAAGTAAGGTGTGTCTCATTTGGGGGTGCACTTCTTTTTATTTATAAAACTGTTCCACACTTTGTTCAATGGCATAGTTGTTTTATACGATGTTTAGAAAGTTAAGAGAGGTAGGAGTTCCCGTTGTGGCTCAGCAGATTAAGAACCTGACTAGCATCCATGAGGATGTAGGTTCGATCCCTGGCCCCGCTCAGTGGGTTAAGGATCCAGCATTGCTGTGACTGTGGTGTAGGCTGGCAGCTGCTGCTCTGATTTGACCCCTAGCCCTGGAACCTTCATATGCTGCAGGTGCAGCCCTAAAAAACAAAAAAGTAAGTTAAGAGAGGTAAATGGGATTCTCGATCTTGGTACTTTTCGTTTCTTCCCAATGGCAATTAAAAAAAAAGATTTAGGCATCCTCGCTGGCTTCTTGGAAGCCAAGTTGCCGTGACGCTATGAAGCCTTCATTATCGCATTCCTGCTGCTTGATTTCTCAGTTCCGATTCTTGAGGAATTTTATCATTCTTATCACTGTGTATGACTAAAAGCCACTGGCATTTATTTTCTCTGCAGGAATTTATTTACTTCTCTCAGATGACTGTCCCTTTGTTGACATTTTCTCAAGTCTTGACGCAGGGATTGATTTTGGAGCTTCGACGAGATCCATTGTTACAGAGGGCAGAAACTGTGTGCCTGTGGATTAGTGCACAGTCTGGGTGACTATCCACTGGGGATCCTGCTGAGAATTGTAAATGAGAAACAAGTGATGGGTTGTGAGAATGAGGGGCTCTGAGCCTGAGGATGCAGAAAAGAGCAGACATAAGCAGTCTCTTCCTCGGAGACACCCAGCCAGTCAGCCAGCATTTGTTTCCTTAAGCATTTGGGGCTCGAAAAATGTTCAGAATCTTGAGCATATGTTTGCAAGTGCAGGAATCATGGTCAATGGTCCTTCTTAGACAGTGTGTCTAAATAAGAGACAGTTTGAAAAGAAAAAATGATTTTAAATGCTCTATTTTATAAGATGATGCTTTGCTTTTAAAGTTACATGCTATTATCTTAATTCCAATTCATCTGTTCCCTGAAGCCCCCTCTGCTCTTGCCCTTGTTCTCTTTCATTCTTCTCGACCTTGGGTATACATCACAGGAACTTAGTAATGGACCTAGATTTTCTCCCAATTTAAAAGAACACACCAGAATCGATATTACGTTTTAACTGCAAAAGGCTGCACATAACAGAATGAGCGAGAGTTGTAAAGAAAAGACCATTACCCAGAAACCGGTATCAGGGTCCTGCTCTCAAATCTGCCTCAGCCTAGCTGCATGACCATAGGAAGTAACTTAACCTCGGGGTTCAATTTCCTCATGTACAGTATGAGGCTTTTGTCTTTCTAGCTCCAACATGCTATGATTTGGTAGAGACAGTGGCAGTCAGTTATGGACCTGGGGCTGTGATTTTTGATTTTTGGATTTTTGATGCTCTTTCTGCTTGGGCTACAGCAGCAGCTTGTATGCCGGTAGTTTATCTTGGAAGTGATCCTTGGAGCAGCAGTGAGAGGCTGGGATTGGTGAACAGGAAAGGAAGGGGAAAGCCACACGCTATCAAGCTGCCGGGCTCAGTGTCGCTAGTTCCCATGAGAATCCTGATGAAATTCGTCTCAGAATTGTCACTCTGGGGGACATCTGGGGTAAGCGTTTATCCAGTGGGTGGGGGCACCAACAGGCACCACCTCCCAGCATCTCTGGGTTACACACGTGTGAGTCCCTCAGTGTCAGAGAACCTGTGGGCTCCGGACGAGGCACAGCAGTTGCCATGTGAGAAGATGACCAAAGCCTGCTTTAAACGGGTCACTAGAATAGCAGCTATCGACAGCAGAGATGTGAGGCTATGAGGATCTACCGTGATGCACAGCAGTGTCGATGGCAGGTTCTTAACAAGTGTGTTTTTTAAATGAAAGCCTAGAGCCAAAGGATGCAACCATGGCTTTGCTTTTAACCAGATCACCCACTGTCCCTTAAACTCATCTCTTCATCCAAAAAACAGAGAAGAGCATAAATACCTCACATTGATTACACAGCCCCTGCTCGGTCTTACCTATTTGCTCTGCGGTCTCTCCAAGGTGGGTCTCACCCTTGCCATGGCTTCTGGGCCATTATATCAGCGTCTTCCCCAACCTTGTAAAGCCAGTCCTGGAGGCAACCCAGCCCCCTATACCTGGCTCTGCCCAGACCTGGCTTCCTAGCCTCTCCCTGTGCCCAACATGCCAAGGAGTTGGTTTTCCGGAGGATTCTCTATTGACTGACACTGGAATCTTTGTGGGCATAAGACCGTGCTCTATCAGCCAGGTGGGCTTCCAACAAGAACAGAATTTGTGATGACAAAATTTGGCTAAGGAGGCACTGACGGGACTTGGCCTCTGGACACCTGAGGGGCCGTGGAAGGTTGAATGTTAGGGACCTTTGAGTTTGCCCAGGTGAATACAATGAAACGAGAGAAGGGTAAGATGGTGTAATAAGAGCTGGCTAAGGAGGAAATGAGGACTTGGTAGAGGTTTGTTAAGATAGGGTTTAAAAGAATGAGTTCATGCCATTTGCGGCAATATGGACGGACCTAGAGTTGATCATACTAAGGGAAGTAAGTTAGAGAGACAACTATCATGTGATATCCCTTCTATGTGAAATCTAAAAGGTGATACACGTGAACTTATTTACAAAACAGAAACAGGAGTTCCCGTCGTGGCTCAGTGGTTAGCGAATCCGACTAGAAACCATGAGGTTGTGGGTTCGATCCCTGGCCTTGCTCAGTGGGTTGAGGATCTAGCATTGTAGGTCACAGACGCGGCTCGGATCCCAAGTTCCTGTGGCTGAGGCATAGGCCGGCAGCTACAGCTCCAATTCGACCCCTAGCCTGGGAACCTCCATATGCCGTGGGTGCGGCCCTAGAAAAAGGCAAAAAGACAAAATAAATAAATAAACAAATAAACAAACAAACCAGAAACAGACTCAGAGACACATAAAACAAATTCACGGTTACCAAACGGAAAAGTGCGGGAGGGTACATTAGGAGTTTGGGGTTAACAGATATATACTACTATATATAAAGTAGATAAACAACAAGAAGGACCTACTGTATAGCACAGGGAACTATACTCAGTATCTTGTAATAACCGATAATGGAAAAGAATCTGAAAAGGAATGGATACACACACACACACACACACACACACACACATATATATGAATCACTTTACTATAAATCTGAAACTAACCCAATATTATAAATCAACTATACTTCAATTTAAAAAAAGATATGGCAAAAAGGTGGTGTGTTTGAAGAATAGTGTATCCTGAGGGTACTTGATGAATTATTGAAGCGAGGTTCTGGACCAGTGCTGTCCAGTGGAAGTATAATTTGAATTACAAGTGCAAGCCACATGTGTGATTTTAAATAGCCACATTTTTAAAGAAGTAAATGGTGAAAGGAATTCTGGTAATATATTTTAGTCAAGCCAGTATAGATCCAGAATACCATCATTTCAACATGTAATCAATGTACAACGTTATCAGTGAGAGAGTTTACATTTCCTTAAAAAAATAGGTCTGATGTGTATTTCTGCTTGCCTCACAATCGAGAGGAGAGCAACCACATTTCCAGTTCTCTACAGCCACGTGTACCAGGTGGCTGCCATTTCCCCCCAGTCTTACCAAGATATGATTCATGTATTAACATGGTATAAGTTTAAGGCGTTTAACATGATGATTTGATATATGCACATGTGGTGAAATGATTACACTAAGGTTAGTTAACATATCCAGTACCTCATACAGTTACCCTGTGTATGTGTGTTTAGGTGGGTATGTAGTGAGGACATTGAAGATATACTCTCTTAGCAACTTTATTTATTTATTTATTTGCTTTTCGGGGCCACCCCTGTGGCACATGGACTTTCCCAGGCTACGGGTCGAATCGGAGCTGTAGCCGGCAGCCTACACCGCAGCCACACCAACCCAGTATCTGAGCCACATCTTCAACTTGCACCACAGCTCACGGCAACACTCAATCCTTAACCCACTGAGCGAGGCCAGGGAGCGAACCTGCATCCGCATGGGTACTAGGTGGGTTCGTAACCCACCGAACTGCAACAGGAATGCCATCTTAGCAGCTATAATATATACAAAACTGTTGTTAACTAGAGTCACCACTGCTATCTCTTAGGTTCCGCAAACTTTGTCATTTTATAATTGGAAGCTTGTTCCCTTTGACCATCTATATTTTCTTCCCCACCCCACACTGTTGCCCGTCTTCCCCACACCACTCTGTGTTTCTCTAAGTTAGGTTATTTTTAGATTCCATATATCGTGTAGTATTTGTGAGATCATGCAGCAGTTGTCTTTCTCCATCTGACTTATTTCAGTTAACATTGTGCTCTTCAGGTTCATCCATGTTGGCATAAGTGGCAAGATTTCTTTCTTTTTTTAATGGCTGAGTAATATTTCACTGTGTATGTGAATATATATATATATATATATATATGTATATCTCCTCCATCTCTAGACACTTACAGTGTTTCCATATCTTAGCTTTCTTTCTTTCTTTTTTTTTTTTTTTTTTTTTTTTTGGTCTTTTTGCCTTTTCTAGGGCTGTACCCATGGCATATGGAGGTTCCCAGGCTAGGGGTCTAATCAGAGCTGTAGCCGCTGGCCTACGCCACAGCCACAGCAACAAGCTGCATCTGCGACCTACACCACAGCTCATGGCAACGCCAGATCCTTAACCCACTGAGCAAGGCCAGGGATCGAACCTGCAACCTCATGGTTCCCAGTTGGATTCGTTAACCACTGCACCATGACAGAAACTCTGTATATCTTAGCTATTGTAAATAATGCTGCAGTGACCTTGAGAGGGCAAATATCTCTTCAAGATAGTGATTTCATTTCCTCTGGACATATCCTCAGAAATAGGATTGCTGGATCAGATAGTAGTTCTATTTTATTTTATTTTATTTTATTTATTTATTTATTTTTTTACTTTTGTCTTTTTAGGGCTGCACCCACGGCATATGGAGGTTCCCAGGCTAAGGGGTCAAATCGGAGCTGTACTGGTCGGCCTACACCACAGCCACAGCAGTGAGGGATCCGAGCTGTGTCTGTGACCTACACTACAGCTCATGCCAATGTCAGATCCCTAACACATGGAGAGAGGCCAGGGATTGAACCTGCATCCTCATGAATGCTAGTCAGATTTCGTTTCCGCTGAGCCATGAAGGGAACTCCTCGTTCTATTTTTAATGTTTTGAGGAACCACCATGCTGTTTTTCATAACGACTGCCCTAATTCACATTCCCACCAACAGTGTACAAGGGTTCCCTTTTCTCTACATCCTCTCCAGCCCTTGTTATTTTTTGTCCTTTTGATGACAGCCATTCTAACAGATGGGAGATGGTATCTCATTGTGGTTTTGATTTGCATTTCCCTGATAATTGGCGATGCTGAGCACCTTTTCTCTTACTGTTGTTCATTTGTGTATCTTCTCTGAAAAATGTCTGTTTAGGTCCTTTGCCCATTTTTTAAATTGGCTTATTTGGTTTTTTGCTTTTAAGTTTATAAATTTTCTATATATTTTGAATATTAACCTGTTATTAAATAAGGGGTTATAAATATTTTCTCCCATTCTGTAGGTTGCCTTTGCAATTTGTTGGTTGTTTCTTTTGCTATGCAGAAGCTTTTTAGTTTGATGTAGCCACATTTGTTTATTTCCGGTTTTGTTCCTTATGCTCTTGGTGTCCCATCCAAAAGTCATTATCAAGACCAATGTCAGGGAGCTTTTCCCCTGACAGTTTCAGGGGAAACTGACAGTCTCAGGTCGTACATGGAGGTCCTAGTCCATTTCAAGTTAGTTTTTGTGAGTGGTGTTTGATCAGGTCCAATTTCATTCTTGTGAATATCAAATTTCCTAGTGGTTACCATTTTGAACAGCTCAGTTCTACAGGAAATGAGTTGATAAGATGATTGGTGGTCTCTGGAGGGCGTGGTGTTGTAATGGAGATTGTGGAGGGTTGGTTAAATTTGTCACTGCAAAGTCTAATGCGACTGAGAGTGGGTCCCTATAGATTGGTGGAAGACAAGATTGTTTAAGAGGGGTATCAGGTCACCAAGGGTCCAGGATTTTGGAAAGATCATCTGTAATGAATATTGAAATCCTCCAGGATAATGACAGGAAGGGCCCTAGAGAGAGTGTGAGGATACTAGGTGTTGAAATCCTCAAGGGATATGGCGGAGTGATCCAGGAATCCATAAACACCTGCAATGGAGTAGGTCAGTCAGTGGTATAGTCTGTTGGCATGAACTTCAAGCCTTGGCGGAAAGGAGCGATGGTTAGAGAGAAGGGCAGGGAAAGGTTAGGAAGGACAGCAAAGAGCAGCGAGGCTGTAGGGGAAGCAATGTTCTCAGGGAAGAGCCAGGGGTTCTGGAAATGGGAACTTTTGCCGATGATGGTCTATGAGGAGCAGGGAGAAAGAGTCTCAGATGTTGGGAAGCTCAGATTGGGAGTCATCAGATGAGCAGAGCTGTACGGAAATGAGGGTCCAGGAAGGTTCCAGGGGTTGATCCCCCCTGACTGCTGTTGGAGGTGTGGGTCCTAGCAGCTCACCCCGCCTCATCACCCACTGATGGACCTGTTCAAGTATCCCCTCAGCTAGTCTGTGGCCAGAGGGTAGAGGACCCTCTGAGACTTAAGAGCACAGTGTATCTCCTGATGCCTCACTTCCCTCCTGTCTCTTGTTTGAGACACTCCTCTAATTACACATAATAAGCTTGTTTCAGATAACTGACTTAGTTCAGGGTTCATTTAAAAATGGTAATAGGTGTTCCCGCTGAGACACAGCAGAAAACGGATCCAACTAGTAACCACGAGGTTGCGGGTCAGGCTCAGTGGGTTAAGGATCCGGCATTGCCCTGAGCTGTGGTATAGGTTGCAGACATGGTTCGGATCTGGGGTTGCTAAGGCTGTGGCATAGGCCCATGGCTGTAGCTCGGAATTGACACCTAGCCTAGGAACCTCCATATGCCGCAGGTGTGGCCCTAAAAAGCTATATATATATCAAAATATTTTATATACACTATTTTTAAACTTGTAATGCCTGGAGTACAAAATTTTTTTTATTATTATTATTATTTTCCCACTGTACAGCAAGGGGGTCAGGTCATCCTTAGATGTATACATTGCAGTTACAGTTTTTTCCCCCACCCTTTCTTCTGTTGCGACATGAGTATCTAGACATAGTTCTCAATGCTATTCAGCAGGATCTCCTTATAAATCTATTCTAGGTTGTGTCTGATAAGCACAAAATTTTTTTAAATACAGAAGTGTTTGAAAAATACGTTCATCTACCCAACAAATATTCTTTCCCTGGTTCCTCTGTGCAAGGCTTTATGCTAAGCACACAAAAGTGAATCAGACTTGACCAAACTCCCTCAGGCATTTACACTGTAGAGTGATCCTGCCTGAAGTCCAGCCCAAGCTAGCTCTTAGCACTGGCGGTCTCAGGTTCAGGAACCACCAGGATCTTGCAAATGCATTACCATTTGGGGTGAGTAGACACCACTTGTATAGAATAAAGACTATGCAATCCCATTCTCCCTGGTGCCCCTCTACTTCCTTCTCCCAGACTGGAGAATGGGGTTCCTGATTTCCTGTATTTAAGTTTCCTGTGTTCATCTAGAGGAAACCTCACACTTAAGAAAATCTCAAAGCTCGCTTGACCCTGTTTTATTCCTCCTCCTCTACCACCTTCAGAATTACAGCATTGGAGGTGTCATGCAGAGTACAAAGGGTTAATTAGGGTACCCTTCATCAGCAGAGGAGTGAAACCACCAAAAGAGGTCAGGCACTTCATGCTTTTGTGAAAACCTAATTAGCAGCCTTTCATGGCTGTAATTTCTAATTACTTTTTGAACTGGGGAGAAAATGTTTTTGCTAATTAGATAATTATTTGGTAGTGACCTTTTGATAAAAAAAATTGTTTTGACTCTATGCATGTCTGGAGAAGAATTACTTAATTTAAGAAATCACTGTTATTTTAACATTAAAAAATATTGGACGTTAAGATCTCGAAAGATTATAATTTTCATATCAAACAGACAAGGGGGTTGAAAGTTCTTCAAGTGTATGTGCTTTTGTGTGTGTGTGTACATGAAATTGAGATTTCTGTCACCCAGAATTAATGTAAGATATTACCCATAGGGGAAACTGGGTATGGGGTATGTGGGAACTCTCAGTACTACATTTGCAACTTTGCTGTACTTCTAAAACCATTCTAAAATAAAAAGGTATAAATATTAGAAAGGCCCTTAAAAATCCAATTAAATGCAGTCCACAATAAACTGAAAGGGAAGATCCTTGAAAACTTCCCATAATTCCACTTAATTTAAAAATTGACAATGTGTCGCCTTGCTCTGGCTTCTGACTGCATCTAAGAGAAGTATTAGGAGGTTTTAGCAGTGGTAGTTTTAGTTCCTGGTCATACCGCCGAAATCCCTGATGTGCAGATATATTAACTATGAAATTGCACGTGGAATATTTACCTGCTGTGGAGAAAGAGATGCCTTTCCTAAGAGAAACAGTACATCTACTGTTTACTAATAAATCTACTCCATATCTCAAACTTACAGTTAAAAACTGTGAATTGACTCTCTTTAGGATTGAAACGATGTCTCGTGAAGCGGTTGGGCCAGCATGAGCCAGCTGTGGTGACAGTTTGAGTTGTCTCTTTCTCTTGGTTTGTTCCATTTTAAGTTAAGAAATGAACTGATTTGGGCCAAATTTGATGGAAGAGTATTCCGTTTTCCTTGATTGCCCTCAAACTTGTGGCTTCATCTGCCCCCTGTAAACACGGTTGCATTCCAGAAAGGATTTCAAATGTATCATGCAAATACATTTCAAATGCAGGTGGGTGGCACAGATAATGGAAGACAAAGTGGTGATAATTACAAAATTCGATTTAAGGTTTCTTTGTAGTGGATTGCCAGGCATCGTTTAGCTTATGCCTTTCTTGACAACAGAAAGTTACTGGGAATATAGTTAATACAGTCTTTAATTTAAAAGAAACTTTGGCATACTGTAGCCTATTACCTTAACCTTGTAGCAGAGAGGGCCTTTGAATTTGAATTCCCTTTGCAAACTCTGCAGCTTAGTCTTCTCAGGGCTGCCGCCTTGTCATTTAAAGCCTCAGCGCCCAAGTCAACTCCTCGTCTGATGTTGCCTTCCCCACCCCCTCACTGTCCATCCCACCATAGCACTGGTTTTCTTCATGGCACTTATCACAGTGGGAATACTCTTACCTGCTTGTTCTTTTTTTTTCTTGACTTGTTTATCACCTGTTTGCCTCACTCAGATGAAGCTCCAAGGGAGCAGGGGCTTTGTCTGTCTTGTTCATCCCTGTATCCACTGTGCTGGGACCACTGCACATAGTAGGTTGATGCTTTAAAGTTTGACTTGGCCATGCATCTGTATAGGCATATATGCCTTTATAATTCCTGGTAGAAAACAGGCCAGAAAGATTCCACCTCCACCCCCCTCACCCTGCTCTATGAATATCAACCTCAAGGTACTAACTCCTTTTCTCATTCCTCACTCTGTTTCGGATTTTCTTAGACACTTATACTGCTTTTAGGGCATTATAAATGCTGCAATTTAATTGGAAAAATGATATATCTCAAGGAGAAAATTTGGCATAAAGGTAACATTTTATCTGCAGAACAAATTGATGTTTTAGCTGCCTTCTTATCTTTTTGGCTTTTGTCATTAAGAGAAGAATGACTTGCAATGACATGGGCAGTCTGGGGATAGGTTCCTGGGGTTATTATCTCAGAAACCTCCTGTTCTACCTAAGTATTCCCAGAAGACAGGGAGTTTGGTATTTTAACAAAATAACCCAGACACTTGATCAAATCTGCTCTGGGCTTTAGGCTCGGACAAGAAAGCTTGTCCGTGTGCCCAGAGCTGAACTTCTTTGCTCTGGGTGGAAGAGGCCAGGGAGGAGCATTCTCTTTTTCCTAAAAAGTCGGGGCTCCTTGATGTAGTCAGCCATTTATCTGCCTTGGAATTTGCATGGGAAGCCTTCACAGACCTGCTGAGATCCTCAAAAGGAAATGTAGGGTGGGGGTTCCTGTCATGGCACAGCAGAAAAGCATCTGACTAGGTTCGATCCCTGGCCTCGCTCAGTGGGTTAAGGATCCCACGTTGCCATGATCTGTGGTGTAGGTCACAGATGGAGCTGGGATCTCACATTGCCGTGGCTGTGGTGTAGGCCGGCAGCTGTAGCTCCAATTCCACATATAGTCTGGGAGCCTCCATATGCCACGGGTGCAGCCTTTAAAAGCAAAAAGAAAAAGAAATGTAGAGTGTGTGATTATTGTCACCTATCTACCCATGAGATATATGTATATGTCTGAGCTGTTTTGAATTTCGAGGAGGTCATCTTTCACTTGCCACATGCTACCTTCACCCAGAACCTCAGTTTCCCATGAAAACTACAACGCCTTATTTATCTTAGAGGATATTTGTGGTAAATACTGATCTCAGAGTGTAACTAAAGTCACAGACCAAGATTACAAAAGGGCCATAGTAAGCAGGTCAACATCCAGTTAGATCTGACAGGTGTCAGATTCCATTTACCTTTGATTTCACATCCTCTCCCTTCTTTTCTTTTTTCCCCAAATTAACACAGTCTTCATGTTGAATAGAGAGCCCATTTGACCTTCCCCATTATTGCCTTCAGAGCATCTTTCCTCGTGTATAGAATTAACTTGCCTCAGACTGGAACAAAATGCTTTACTTTTCATGATGGTCAATGTAGGGGGTCTTTTCTTGGGATCACTGGTTTCCTTTTAGTTACAGTATCAATAGCGCTCAGAAAAGCCCCTTATGCCATGACTGATGAAACTCAAAAAAAGAAGCCAAGAGCCTAGATAGGTCGGCTAGATACATCGTGTCAGTTTTAATTGAAGTGGCAGCAGTAGTTAGTTGGTCAGGTAATTATCCAGATAACGCAGGGAGGCAGCCAGGAAATGAATGAGAAACAGAAACAGATTGCACGTTGATAGTAAAGACCAGATTTATTTGACAAAAGGGAATGTTTCTACCAGCTTTGAACTCTGCCTCTTCTTGTAAAAAATACACAAGGAAGGAATGAAGAGAAAGCTCAAGAGCTGAAGAAAGTGGTGTATTGGTTGTCAAGTGACCTGGAAAATTAAGGGGCATGTTTAATATCTATAAGAAGACTTCCATGAAATATAACAAATAGAAGGTATATCAGCAGCATCATATGGCTCTGAGTATTTGTGGCCACTCCATTCAGAACTACTCTTTTCCAACAAGGTGTGGCTTCGACAGCAATCAATGGAAATATTGAGGGCTAGTTTCGCTTTATATTTTTTAAATAATTTTGCTCTAAAATGTTACTTTTCTTTCTATAAAAAAAAAGGGGTACTTCCCAGTTCATTTCTTTCTTCTTCGTAAAACAGCATTTAAAATAATACTACAGGAGTTCCCTGGTGGTGCAGTGGGTTAAGGGCCTGGCATTGTCACTGCTGTGGCTCATGTTGCAGCTGTGGCGTGGATTCAGTCCCTGGCCCAGGAACTTCTGTATGCCACAGGCATGGCCAAATAATAATAATAATAATAAAATACTTTCTAACCTTTGGATTCCAGAGAAGGCTTTATTTATACCATGAGGCACACTTACTTTAGATTTAATGTTGGCCTTTGAAAGAAATCATTAGTAGCCTCATTAATTTATTTAAAATTACTTGAATTATGCTTCCAATAAAAAAAAAGTGATCATGGTAGAAAACTAGAAAACTATAGAAAGTTAAAAAGATGAAACTGTAAATTATCCACTATTCTACTTCCAAAGATAAATACTTAATTTCTATGGCAACAATTTCTCTGATATTAACAATTATTTAAAAGCATGATTTTTAACAAGAGCAGTCATTTTAAGAAATCATGTTTCATTTTAAGAAATTACTGCAGCTAGACGAGAGGGTTTGGGGTTTTCTCATTTTGTTAAAATTTTGGATACCTTAATTTGATATTTTGGCATAAACACTTATACATAGTGACAGAATAATTGTGATGTATCTAGGATGGCAGGTCTGTAAATTTTAGTTCCAAGAGCAAATATACAACAGCATTGAGCTGATATTGAAATGTGGATCAAGAGACTCAAACAACTTTTGTAAAATAAACTAATAGGAAGCAGTACATTTGTGACCATAGTGAGATGCATGAGAATCAAATGAAATAAATACGTTCCATCATAAAGCATAGGAAAAATACCAAGTCCACCCAAACTGCTGCTTTTATTTGTGATTCAGCCTACTCTACGATACTCAAAGTGAATGTTTAAGACTACACTTTTTTTTTTTAATTGGTCTTTTCAGGGCCTCACCTGCAACATATGGAGGTTCCCAGGCTAGGGGTCGAATTAGAGCTACAGCTACTGGCCTACGTACGCCAGAGCCACAGCAACGTGGAATCTGAGCCATGTCTGTGACCTATACCACAGCTCACGGCAATGCTGGAATCCTGACCTACTGAGGGAGGCCAGGGATCGAACCGGCATCCTCATGAATACCAGTCAGATTCATTTACGCTGCACCACAACGGGAACTCCCAAAACTATACTTTTTTTTTTTTTTTTTTGGCTAAGCCTGCTGTGTGCGGAAGTTCCCAGGCAAGGGATCAAACCCCCGCCACAGCAGCAATGACACTGCAGTGAGAATGCTGGATCCTCAGCTGCTAGGTCACCAGGGAATTCCCCAAATTGCACTTTAAAAGCCTGCTTTCCACCATGATTTTGGCCAGCAAGGAAAGAACTGGGGAGGGAGGCTCTGATCTGCTGACCAGGAAACATTCATGGATCCCACTGACTCCCTGAGTCCTGTTCCCTAACTCTCCGTGTGTTCTCAGGAACCACGAAAAAAGCCTTTAAGTGAGCAAAATGATAACTACATTATGTTATGATTCCTCTTCCTCATGCCTCAACTATTCTTCCAGCAAAGCTGCTTTCAAAATAATTTCTGATTATATATTTGGTTTGTAGCAAGAAATGAGAATGGATAGTGGGATTGTGAATTGATCCCAAGAGAAAAAAAAATTCCCATAAAAACTAAGTGCCTTGGTCAGATGGTTGGAGAAGCTCCTGCCCCACCTCTGTGCCTTTTTGTGAGCTCAAAACATCCCTTCTCCTGGGCCATGTGACGTCATGCTGTCTGGTTGAGTGCAGTGTTGCTCTTGCAATTATTTGAATGGGTGCGGTGCTTCCTGACCCCCCTGCAGTGTTGGTAAGCCCTGGAACCATCACGGCAAGGATGTTTATTTGCTTTTCCCTGAAATGTGCTGTCCCTTTTTTACCTCCTGCAGATAAAAACTGACAGGTCCTTTTCCTCCTAGCCAAAACCCAATGATGGGAACCAGGTGGAAGATACGGCTTTTGAAATGTAGTTTTAACTCATTTCGAGCCCCATCAAGTAGGCTGAGTCACACACAAGCTGCGGGCCTCACCCCATCCCTCCATGACCTCACTTTCCCCTGGCAGACCTCTCTCAGCGCCGTGTGGTGATGTCGAGGATGGAGTATCAGAAACAGCTTGCTTGAGAAGAGTGGGCCTGGGAGCTGTTTGGCTGCCAGACCGCATCCCTCTCGTCCAACTTCTCTCTTTCTCCTTATTCTTCAAATACGTGTGGTCTTCATGACTTGCAACATTATTAACCAACTTTACCCCAACCACTTAGGTTGTAGATAGCGAAGGTCTGGCTGTACGTAACCCGTCATTAGACAGGCGGTTGTTCGGGAATTGATCAAAGCCTCTGTTTCTTCAAATGGATACTTTGAATGAAACCACTGGAATCTCCAAGATGATCATTGACCTTTCTGTTGTGTACTAAGATCTCCATTTTAAATTCTCCCCCGTTGATCTGTTTTTCCTATCTTTGAAATTATTATCGCCACTGTGGTCAAATGACATGATCAAGGTTTGGATGGGCTTCAGCAAAAGAGGTTGAATTGTGACGTTGCATCTAACTGGCTGTGCAGTTTCTCACCTGCCATTTAATCTTCCTTGCCATCATCATCTTTGCGTTGATTCCTGAGATACCATTTGAGATTTTGTAGTCCCATCATGAATTCAAACACTCTTTTCTATAGGGCAGAGCACCTGCTGGGCAGGTGTGCAGTCTTCTCTGTATTTCCAAAGCACCTTGAAAGCCCAAAGATTCTAATTCCCCAAGTGGCGTTGTAGTGTAGACGGGATGAGAATCACTGGCGTGGAAGTCTAGACCTCAGGACTCGTTGTTAGAAAAATTTCTCCTTCTTTCATCGTTAAATGAAGGTCACTTTTACCCTTCAGAAAATAACTGCTTTTTTTTTTTTTCTTTTTTGTCTGCACCCATGCCATATGGAAGTTCCTGGGCCAGGGGTCAAATCCAAGCCACAGCTGTGACCTACGCCACAGCTTCGGCAACACCAGATCTTTTAACCCACTGCACTGGGATGAGGGTTGACCTGTACGCCTGCAGTGACCTGAGCCACTGCAGTCAGATTCTTAAGTCACTGTGCCACCGAAGGAACTCTGCTAATTCTTTTATAATTTAATTCTCACAGAAGTTAAAAGTCCAGCCATCTTCTCTTTGTGTGACTTTTTTGAACTGTGCATGGATTCAGTATCAGTTTGTGACCTTGCTTATTTTTCCACTCTCACTCTTCAACCACACTTGACCAGTGATTCCAAAGAACAACAAACAAGATACAAACTGGTCAATGTTAATGTCTGAGCCATTAAATCCATTATGTCTCTCTCTGGAGAAATGGTTTTCAAAGTCTGTTCTCAAAAGCGTCATCACCACCATCACCAGGGAACTTCTTAGAAGGACAGGCTCTCTGGACCAGAAATTCTGGAGGTGGCACCCAGCAATCAGTGCATTAATAGGCCACCTAGGTGATTCTGATACATGCTATTGTTTGAGAGCTGTTCTAGAGTGGTTTTTGTATTTTCAGATAGTTTGTTTTTTAAAGTATGCTCAGATATTTTTGAAATAATCATTATCCAATCCTACATGCTCCGGAAATAGAAGGGATATTCCATTTCTCAAAGGGATATTTCTCTACCTTCCTATCTTTTTATCTTTTAGAGGTTGTTGTATTCTTTTCTGCTCTTAGGAAAAAAAAATCTATCCATATCTCTGCCTATTTGCACACTGAAATTTGAGCCTTAAGTTCTGTTTTCATGGAAACTTTGTTAATCAATGCTATTTCAATGAGCTGTTGTGACACAGGATACCATAGATGGAAAGTGACTAGTAAAACATTTAATTTCCACTCTTTTTTTTAATTGAATCTTCCAAATGGCATTCTTCTTCCTTTAGAACATAGACATGAATTGTCTTTAAAAGTTATCCTCAAACAAATAGAATTGTTTCATAATATACCCAAAGGTTGTTCCTGTCAGAGTGAAACTTTTGCTAAGTTGCATGTTCATTGAAAGACAGTGTGGGCAGAAGCTAATATCATGAATTAGAGGATGAAGAAGAGGATAAAGGCATCTAGTCCTAAGTGTGGAAACTTTGATCCAGAGCCTTTTGTAGTGGCAGAAGTAGACTTCCCATCCAGGGCTCTGCTCTTTCAATCCAGTATTCTCTGCACGAAACTACACGGGACTGTGCAGTTTACCTCATTGGTTGAATTTTTGTCAAGAGCTCGATCCAAGTGGGATTTTTGTTTTATTCATTTTAATATATAAAGCATTTGCAAGTTCTTTCAAGGGCAGCACATAGCTTTATTTAACTCTCTCGAGCCCTCTCACCTCTGTCAAGTTGCACCAGGAAATTCGAGGTCTCGCCAGAGGCCCCCAAAGAGTTAAAAAAAAGACAACCAGCCTGCAGAGCTGAAGAAATTGATGTCAAAAACATATGTTCTTCTGCAGGGCCTTGCTGGATTCCTAAGTCCGGATAAAGCCAGCATGTATGCGTGCATGTCAAAAAAGAAAAAAAAAAAAAAAAAAAAAAAAAAAAGAGTCTTGGACAGCATGGTGGAGAAATGAAGTGTTGGCCCCTGTCTGCAATTCCTCTTGAGTCCCTGCTGCATGGGAGCCCTGCTGAAGGGCTCCCGGGAGGCCTGTGGCCCTGACACTTGAGCCATTAACTCAGAACGCCCTCGAATCCCTTGTTTTCCTTTTGAGTGTTCCGGCTGAGCTGCCCGTCCAGACCCTGCCCGTTTTCATTGGCTTCAGGGGCTGTTATTGGAGTGGCTGACAGCTGTCTGCCAGGCTGTCTGAAACCGCCTTCCTGTGCGCTCTGCTGCTGCTCAACCTCACAGCGCTATTGTTCCTGTGGAGCCTTTTTCTTAAAATCTTTCCCAGCTGTATCCTGATATGGTAAACCACTTAAATTAGCTCCAGATTGTTCTGTTTATTTTGTGTTAGATAAGCGACAAAATGCAGTCCCAGCAGCCAGCCAGCAGGAAGGTGGAAGTGGGGGGATGGGGATGGAGGGACACAGCGAGGTCTTTTGCAAAAGACAGAATGAAAAGGCACAAACGTGATGCAGTCACCGCAGGTCCTGCCATTTACACGTGATCCTGAGGGGCTGACCAAGCAATAACGTTGGATCTGAGCACGCCTGGGTCCAAACCAGAAAACCAAGACCCCGGCATTAAGTCACACTAGCAGGAAGCTAAATGTCCATGATCAGAAATAGATAACAGAATCTGTGGTTGCCATGTCCCCGTACCACGCTTGATGCCCTGACAGTGACAAGAATGCCTTTTACTGTTTTAAAAATTGTCCACCTGCGTTGCAACGCATGGGGATGGATGGGCTCAAAACTGGCTCAAGTTCAGCAGTCTCCCTAGATGCTCGGTGTTTGAAAATATTCTCTTCCGTGCCGTAACTGAAAGCTCCAAATCCAAAGATGTTGAGTCACCAGCATAGGTATTTTCCACACAGCTGCAAGCGAATATTCACAGTGGACTTGGCCATCTGTGCAACTGCTCTCCCCGTGGCCTCTCCTCCTCTGCGGCTTTCTGCTCACGGGGGCTCTCCGTGCAAGGCCTTTTGAATACTTAACAAAAAATATTTTGAAATGTAGTAGGTGCTGTCCTAGAAATGAAGATACTGCCTTTGTGATTGTAGGAATAAACCCAAATAAAATATGCACAAAAAACTTCCGAAAGTTTTCATTCAGCCGAAGCACACACACAAAGCCAGCAACCAGCTGAGTTACGACCATTAGGGAGAATTTTGTCTGTGGTAATTCAAGACTCCCCAGGAAAGATCCCATGACTCACCCTAGCATGACGGGGCCTCCAGTCCTTACTCTGAACCAAAGTCCTGGAAACACTTTTAACCACGTTGAGAAAAGGGGAGGGAGGAACAGGGTAGGAGTAATAAAACGCCCAGAGAGACTGCCTCTTAGTTTTCCTTTGGGCAAATAAACTCAAGGTGTAATAAAAAGGTACAAAACCAACTTTGGAAGAATAATTACCTAGTCAAGGCCTCTCCTCCTCTTACGGAATATGTGCCTTTTCTTCTCCATCCAGGTCTGGCCTGAGGTTGAACAGACTCCATGTCATCCTCTCTAATTCCCTGGTTTTCATCTCTCTCTTCTTTTCCTGTATCCTTTTTAACCAGAATGGTGGACAGTCTTGTGTGTTTCACATAAGCTGAGCTTCCCACAGACAACATGTCCCTTGAGAGCAGGGACCACGTATTGAACCGTGGTTGTCTTTTTCCACAGTGTTGACACCAGCTGTGGGCACCTAGCAGGTACTAATTAAGGTCTTTCAAATAACTGTTTTCCTTTTTTTATTCCTACCTGACATGAGGTGTCATTCACTCTGCTTCTGTATTAATTCAGGCAAAGGTAACAGCAAAATAAAAACAAAACCCAAAGAAGACCAGACCTCACACATACCATGGGCCCATTCTCATTAAAATCATGAGCTCACCCTTCTGATACCAGACAGGATGGAGAAGCCACAGAAAGCCTGTCTCTTTCATGGATTACAACTAAAAACTCTGGGCAATACAGAAAACAACTGCCCAGGGCTCCTGAAAAGTAAACAACAGCAGACAAATGCTGAACAGGGATGAAGTCAAAGCATCACCAATCCCCCATACTTGGGGTGAGTTTTGTGGGGTTCGTTTTTATTCTTCTGTCTCTCGGCTTTGACCCAAGGGCTGATGGAATTATGGAACTATGCAGCAGGTGTTGACAGCAAAATCTCCAGGTGAAACCCCAGAGGTTTGGGAAAGGAGTCTTTTGCTAGAGAATTTAGGAGAATTCCCAGTTTATGTGTTTCTTTTTCTCTCTCTCTTTTCTCTCCTGACCCTGTCCCAAGGCCAACCTCAGTTAAGGATCTGCATTGCTTTTGTGGTGGGGGTTTGGGCTTCTAAAACCCAATAATAAGGTTCTTTCTGACCAGAGGGCTATGGAAAAGAGACCCTTTTGCCCAAAGAGAGTGGGAGGATCCTATTTATCTCTCTCTTTTTTCCTGTTGCTTTGCTCTCAAAGGCAACCTCGGTTGTATTCTTAGGGGGCTTAAAATCTTAGAGAAACCTGGCTTTCTGACCAAAGCAACTAGGAAAAGGGAACTCTGGGGGATGGAAAGTATGCAGGAATTTCATAGAGGAAAGAGCTGAAGGAGAGGATCCCCTGATTTTGTCTGCGAATTGACGTAGTTCCCAGGTTCAGCTGTGCATGTGCCACACAGACCCAAAGAAGCAAAGCAAAGGTTTAGAGAACTCGTCTGCATTATAAACCACTGCCCAAGTCCCAGACTAATACAAACATCATAGCAAAGTCTTTAAGAATGGATATTAGGACCACTGTCCAAGATGAGACAGAATTGGTACTGTGAATCTAACCAGGTTGATTGTTATAGTCATTCTCCATGAAATAAAGTTTAAAAAAACTCTTGAAGTGAATGGAAAAATAGAAATTCTCAAAAGAGAAATAGAAAGGGAAAAAAAGAACCCAATTGAAATTTTAGAACTGAAAATACAGTACCTGAAATTAAAAATTCGCTCTAAGGCCCAGGACCAGAATGTGTATGACAGAGGAAAGGATCCGTGAACCTCAGGACAGACCAACAGACATCACACAGTCTGAAAGACAGAGAAAAGAGGAATTCCCGTCATGGCCCAGTGGTTAATGAACCCAACTAATACCAGTGAGGATGCAGGTTTGATCCCTGGCCTTGCTCAGTGGGTAAGGATCCAGCATTGCTGTGAGCTGTGGCGTAGGTTGCAGATGTGGCTCAGATCTTGCTTTGCTATGGTTGTGACATAGGCTGGTGGCTACAGCTCCAATTTGACCCCTAGCCTGGAAACCTCCATGTGCCGTGGGTATGGCCCTTTAAAAAAAAAAAAAAAGTAGAAGAAAACTTGAGCTGAGCAGAGGGACCTGTGGAACAATATGGAAGGGCATAACATTTATGTCATTAGAGTCCCAGAAGAAAAGGAAAAATATTGGTGCAGAAAAAAATATGAAGGCATAATGTCTGAAAACTTAACAAATTTGGTGAAAGATACATTCATAGATTCAAGAAGCTCAGTGAAATCAAATCAACCCAAAGAAAACCACATCCATATTGTAATAAAATTACTGAAAACCAAAGATGGAGAAAATATATCTTGAAAGTAGAAATCCTGATTGTGGGGATTTACCCAAGAGGAATGAAAACATGTTTATGCAAAAACCTATGCCCACATATTTATAACCACTTTATTGGTAATTGCTCAAAACTGGGAAAAAAATGTCTTTCAGATAGTAAATAGACAAGCAAAACTATGGTACATCTGTTAAGTGGATGATAACTGAGCAGTGTAATGAACCAGTATACACTCGCTAACATGCGTGACTCTCAAATGCATTATGCTGAGTGCACAAAGCCACACTAGAAAGGTTACACACTGTGTGATTCTTCTCCTATGACATTCTGGAAAAGCAAAACTTTGAAGATGGAGAAAACATCCCTGGTTTTCCAGGAGTTAAGGATTGGCTGGAGGGTTTGTCTCTGGAGAGGCAGCACAAGGGAGGGATCCTGGAGTGACGGAGTTGTTCTGTATTTGTGTTGACCTTAAAAGTTATTTTACCAGCAAAAATGGGTTTATTCAGGAATAGCAAGGAATTGCAGTTCAGGACAAGCAACCTATAGCCAAAGACATAGGTAAGTCCAACAAAGAAGAGGGATGTTATTTAATAGAGAAAAAGGAGGAAGTTGGGAGAGGTTGTTTCAAATGAAAGTGCATAGGAGAAAAATGAGAGTTCAAGGTGATGATGGTTTCTCATTGGCTGGGTTGCTGGGGTCATCAATTTCTTTTCTTATCTTTTCTTTTCTTTTTTTTTTTTTTTACCTGAGGCATATGGAAGTTCCCAGGCTAGGGGGCAAATCAGAGCTGTCGCTGCTGGCCTACACCACAGTCACAGCAATGCCAGATCTGAGCTGCATCTGTGACCTACACCACAGCTCATGGCAATGCCAGATCCTTAATGCACTGAGCAAGGCCAGGGATCGAACCCACATCCTCATGGATACTGGTCAGGTTCGTTACTGCTGAGGCACAACGGGAATTCTGGTATTTGATTTCCTGGAAGAGATGCACTGTGCATCTTTTCCTGTTGAGGCCTGTATTTGATGCTTCTTTCCTATTGGTGATTCTTCTATTGGGATTTGTAACTGACAGGTATTCCTGTGGTTGACATCGAGTGGGACCACGTGAGAACTTCTCCTCTGGCCCCCAGACTCCGTTTTAGTGAGGCTTTCCTCTATTAATTTTCACACTTAATCGTGGTGCTAGATATGTGGCTCCCTTGTCAAAATTCATAGACCTGCACACCAAAACAAGTGAGTTTACTGTACATAAATCAGAAAATTAACAAATCATTAGCACAGTATTTCCTATCTGATAGGGTTGATATATCTTTAGGACTACATGAAGGATGGAGAGATTCATGTACTCTCTTATCTGTTTTGAAGTCGTTTTCCACTTGATTCCACATTGAAATTTGCAGGAAGCCAAAAATGGAATAAACAATGAAGCAGTCTCTCTGGGAACACACAAAAGGCTTCCCAAAAAAGAATTTTGTGTCTCATGTGCCAGGCAGATGTTCTGTAGGGTCAGCTTACCACAAAAGGCCTGACGAAAAATTTAGGTATAAAAAGTAGGGGTCTGTAAGAGAAAGACACATTGATTCCAGAAAAGATCTACTGTGTTTTCAAAGAAGCCAAGTCAGTTTGATGGACTGGTGAAAACAAGAACAAAGGATCCGCCATGCCCTGGAAGCTCTGGGTTTTGATAATTCGGGTGGTATTTAGAATGCCCTGTCTGGAAGAATCACATCTGTTGTCCTGAACGGTATCCTTGCCCCTGTTCTGAAATGTACACGGAGTGGGCAGGTTTCCAGGAAGCAGATTGTATACATTCCTCTGACAACAGGAAGCATTTTCTTTGAATGTAGGATTTCTTCCTTAACCCACCTCTCATCCGAAGGGCAAAAAGTACAGGATGGAGGTTTAACTGCACTGAGATCTCACCGCGGACCAGGGCTGCGCTTTCTCCTGCCACTTATGCTGTCTTGAAATGATTTCATCACTCTGCTTCATCGTACACCATGGCAGGTCATACCAATTTTAATATACAAACATATTACAGAATCTCTTGGTTTTAAGAACCTTTGCTTTCCCACAAGTCACAAAGATAGTCTCTTATGTTTTGCTATAAAAGTTTTATGGTTTTAGCTGTAATTTACGTTTAGGTCTTTGATCCATCTTTTTTTTTTTCCCTCATACAGTTTTGTTTTGTTAAGACGTAATTCATATTGCCATCAAATTCACCCTTTTAAAGTGTACAATTCAGTGGTTTTTTGTATATTCACGGAGTTGTATAATCATCACCGTTATCTAAGTTTTCTGTCATTCTCACAAAAAAAGTCTGTATCCATTAGCATTTCCCCCTTCCTCCCAGCACTTGGAAACCACTAATCTACTTTCTTTTGTTATAAATTTGCCTATTCTGGAATTTCATATTAATGGAGTCATATAGTATGTAGCCTTTTTTTGTCTGGCTTCTTTCATTAGCATAACGTTTTCAAGGTTCAGCAATATTATAGAATGTATTAGTATTCATTTTTATTGTTGAATAATGTTCTTTTTCCCCTATGTATTGCTGAAAATACATCACATTTTCTTTGTCCATTCTTCAATTAATGGGCACTGGATGCTTCTACTTTTCGTGGGGGTGGGGAGCTATTATTATGAATGCTGCTATGAGCATTCATATACAAATTTTTGTGTGGATATATGTTTTCTTTTCTCTTGAGTGCCTACCTTGGAGTGGGATTTCTGGGTTATATGGAACTGTTGCCGAAACTCTGCTTCTGGCTGCCATTGCCAAATAGAAATGTGGAGACAGAGTTTTTGGTGAAGGAGAAAAACTCAGGGAAGGTCATGGAGGCTGAAGCTTATTCCCTAAAAATAATAAATGAAGGACACAGAAAGGCTTGTGTGTCTAGGAGCCCCACAGGGCACTAACTCAGTCACAGTACCTCTACACCTTCTTGAGGGACTGCCATTCTATTTCCAAAGCAGCCATGCCATGGCACATTCCCACCAGCAATGAATGAGGGTTCCAGTTTCTCCACATCCTCTCCAACACTTGACATGGTCTGTCTTTTTTTTTTTTTTCTTTTTGGACTTTTTGGACTTTTTGCCTTTTCTACGGCTGCTCCCGCGGCATATGGAGGTTCCCAGGCTAGGGGTCTAATGGGAGCTACAGCTGCCAGCCTAGCCTGGGAATTTCCATATGCCATGGGTGTGGCCCTAAAAAAGGCCAAAAAAAAAAAAAAGAGGCCATCTTATGCTAGACAAACAGAAAAAATGAATGAGTGCAGGGATAAACACTAGAATAAAAATGAGACTATCTCCTCCAGAAAAGAGAGAGAAGCCTAAACTTCCCAACTCATTCTATGAGGCTAGCAATACTCTGCTGCCACAACCAGAGGCATTATGAAGAAAGAAAACTACAATGCGCAGAGGTACAAAAGTCCTCAATGAAATTTTAGTAAATTAAACTGAGCTATGTATAAAAACAACAATATATGACTGTGTTTTTTGCTATGGCTGCTGTAACAAAATACCACAAATTTAGCTGCTTATCATTCTATAGGTCAGACGTGTGAAGCAAGTCTCAGTGGGCTAAATCAAGGTACTAGGAGGGCTGCATTCCTTTTTGGAGGTAATAGAGGAGGCTCTCTTCTTAGCCATTTCCACCTTCTAGAGACTGCTCAAGATTCTCTTCTTCCATCCTCAAAATCAGCAATGGAGGGAGTTCCGATTGTGGCTCACTGATAGTGAACCTGGCTAGTATCCATGAGGATGTAGGTTTGATCCCTGGCCTTGCTCAGTGGGTTAAAGCATCCGGCATTGCCTTGAACTGTGGCTCACTATACATTGGAAAAACAAGGAAATACTCTTTTAGCCTGAAAACGAAAAATCATATTTCTTCTCTTAGAATTCGTTTTTTTTTTTTTTTTTTTTTAATCTTCTTCTTCCCTCATTCTTAGGCTGCCAGCGATCTCTAGAGAGACCATCTCCAGCAGTCTGCCCCTTCCCACTTTGCAGATTCCAGCCTGCTATGATTTAGGGAGCCAGCCATCCTACGTATTATGAGAATCACGTCTGAGACTAGGGGCCCTGAGTTAGGACCTGATTGCAAGGACTTAGTGATGCCTGTTGTGATCATTCTGGGGCATTTATTTTGATTCGTTTGATTGTTTGGTCTTGTTCCTTTTAAATCCTAGTTCATGGCTGTTCAAGAGATGTTGAATTTCCCCAATGCTGGACCTCTCACTCTCTCTGCATCCTTTTGTCTCCTGTTAAAATCCCTCCACTGACCACTTGCCTCTCACTGGGGATAGAGACCCAGGCTGCTTCCCAAATATTCTCTTCTCCTCCAGCTGCCTTCATGCCCAGCAGCCTATCTTCATCTGCGTGGGATGGCCGGTGTCACCTGGACTTCTCCTCACTCTCACTGGGTACATCCTCGTCAGAAGGAGTACTGCCCTCCTTATGTGCTCACGAGGATCAGAAGTCTGAGAACTCAGAGTTTGTTTCACTCTGCTTTGGATCAGGTGTCCTCGGCAGATTTGAAAGGAATCTTGTTCTTATACCTTGATTACGTATGCAGTCAATATTTGAAATTCTTTTCAAAAGCTTTTTAATATTTAGGCATGTTGAGTTTTGTTTGTTTCTGCCATTAAAGGTTTCTGTTGTTATTTTTTCTTTTTAGGTCCGCGGCATATGGACATTCCTGGGCTGGAGGTCTAAGCAGAGCTGCAGCTGGAGCCTATACCACAGCCACAGCGATGCCAGATCTGAGCCCCAGCTTGTGGCAACGCTGAATCCTTAGCCCACTGAGCATGGCCAGGCATTCTCCCGGACACTGTCTCCTGGACATTATCTCCGGGTTTAACCCACTGACCCAAAACGGGAACGCCTTTCTTTTTTCCCTCTTGCAGTTTTATTCAGATATAATTGACATATAGCACTGTGTAAGGTATGTGGCATCATGATTTGACTTACATCCTGAAGTGATTATCACAATGAGTCAAGTGAACATCCATCATCTCATTTAGGTATAAAAGAAAAAAAGAAAGTATTTTTACTCGTGATGAGAACTCTTAGGATTTTCTCTGTTTTTCTTCAAAGAGGATTGTACTGGTCAGTGTTCTCATGACTTTTTGGGGGGGCGTGGTTCTCTCCTGTCATAATCAGACAATCATGTACCAGTGAGATCTATCAGCAGTTGGCAAACTTCAGAGGAGAACTCCAGGGAAATAAAACTGCTTATTTACGCAGTTTGGTTTATTGGTTTTTCCAAGTAACCCCAAAAGCAATTCTTACTGCTTATGAAGTGGAGATCCAGGAAAATGTTTCTGCTCCAAGAGTGAATTCGGAACATTTAACTTGTGATGTATATTCGGAAATATAAAGACAAATCAAAGTAGTCAATGCTTGCCCAAATAGAAAATGTGCGCTTTCTCTAGTTTCATTCTCTACAAAAAATCATTGACCTTGATCCCGTCTTTCTCACCTTACCAGCAGTTAGTTTGTACACTTGTTATTTTGTAACCATAATTTTACTTTTTTCTACCTCTCGAAGATATTCTCACTTTTCTCCTGCTGTCCTTGAGCTGCCAAACTCCAAAGTATTTCTGTGATACTCATTCCACCCATCACTTCTTGATTGGCAACAGTGACAGAGAAACGGGTATCTAGCAAACAATTATCTGGCTGCCCGTAAAGGGGTTTCACATCTGGAAGGGGAATCAAATAATTTGTGAGCAAACTATGATACTCCTGTAAGGTACCAAACCATTCAGTTTGCCCCACAAGTCATAACTTTATTAGTAAAAAACGAACAAACAAAAATCCCCCCCCCCCAAACAAAACAAACATACAAAACCCAGGCATTCTTGCAGAATCAAACTGCAGGGAAAGCAAGGCGGGCCTGAGTTGTAAGAAAGGACTGAATAAGCACTTGGTACTTTTCTTGGCCCTAAATTCCCAGCATGGGGCTTGAGTTCTCTTGTTAGGGGATCCAGCATGTGGAGATCCAATCTAGCATTACCTATGCCTTCTAAGTGAGAGCGACTTAAAGCATTTTGTATTTACAGCTTGCAATGAAAGATCTCCGAGATCTGTGACCACCTATGATTGACATTACAGAAAAAAGTTCAACTGTGTGCCTGCCAATATGTAATAATACCTTAGGACACTGTTTTCCAGAACCTAGTTCCATTTTAACTTTTAGAGACCAAATGTTCTCAGTTTTTCAGACTTAAGGGCCTTTTCGTCCTTAGTAAGGTTTAAAGGAGGAAATAAAGTCCCCTTGGTATTTCATTGTTATAAGCAAGGACATTAAGCCCCATGAAAAGGAGGAAATCTTTTACTACACCCCCTGTAATTTTTTTTTTTCTTTTTAACCCCCATTCATTTCTGATTTTGCCCTTTCTCTGCATCCATCTTCCTTTATCTTCAGCTCATTTGGTGGCTATCTCGGTTATTTGGGGTGTGGCTGCCAATTCCACCAGCATTCCCTTCATGCTAGGTCAGCAGGAATACTCCCCTTCCTGGCTCTTTCATTCAAGATGTAAAGTCTGATCGTGCCTGACTGGGAGCTGGGCGTTAGAGCATTGATCTGCCCTGGATGCTGCAAACCACTTATTTACTTATTTATTTATATATTTGCCTTTTCTAGGGCCACACCCACGGCATATGGAAGTTCCCAGGCTAGGGGTCTAATCGGAGCTGTAGCTGCTGGCCTATGCCAGAAACACAGCAACACCGGATCCTTAACCCACTGAGCGAGGCCAGAGATCGAACCTGCAACCTCATGGTTCCTAGTCAGATTCGTTAACCACTGAGCCATGACGGGAACTCCTGCAAACCACTTAAAATCCCTACTGGAGTTCCCATCGTGGCACAGCAGAAACAAATCTGACTAGGAACCATGAGGTGGTGGGTTCGATCCCTGGCTTTGCTCAGTGGGTTAAGGATCCAGCATTGCTGTGAGCTGTGGTGTAGGTCACAGGTGCAGCCCGGATCCCGAGTTGCTGTGGCTGTGGTGTAGGCTGGCGACTACAGCTCCAATTAGACCCCTACCCTGGGAACCTCCATATGCCACAGATGCCGCCCTAAAAAGACAAAACGACAAAAATAAAAAATAAATAAAATAAAAAAAATAAATCCCCTACAAATAATTCAGATGAATATCTGGATAAAGATTCAGTGTCTGAAATTTCATTTAAATGACAAGCCATGGCTATTGCACCTCTTTATGGGATCATTAATGTGCTGTAGTTAAATTCATGGAAACAAAAGGGAATCATAACAAAGCCGCTCACAATTCGCTGTGTTTTTGTGCTTGGAATATCTTCTTCTTACAAAAGCATGGTGTTTTAGAGTGTGGTGATCATACCTAAATCTGCTTAATAAATACCCAGGTAGGAGCCTGTTCTGCTCTGCCTACTTTGATGAGGCTGCTGGTAGTGATTATCATCAATGAAAAGGGCCAATATTTACTGAGCACCACTCCTGTGCCAGGTTCTATATTAAGATGGGGAGTATTGCTATCTTCACTTTTCAAATGGACAAACTTAGCCTCAGAGGTAGACTGATTTGCCCAAACTCACAGCACTTAACTCTTATCCCTTGAGTACCCTTCAATAAAATCAGAAACATTGCTGTAGGAAAGATTGAGAAAAATAATAGTAGTCCTAAAACAGGAGTTCCTGTTGTGGTGCAGTGGTTAACGAATCCCACTAGGAACCACGAGGTTGCAGGTTCGATCCCTTGCCTTGCTCAGTGGGTTAAGGACCCGGTGTTGCCGTGAGCTGTGGTGTAGCTCGCAGTGCGGCTCAGATCCCGAGTTGCTGTGGCTGTGGTGTAGGCCAGAGGCAATAGTTCCGATTTGACGCCAAGCCTGGGAACCTCCATATGCCGCTGGAGCGGCCCTAGAAAAGACACAAAGACAAAAAACAAACTAAAACAAAAAAACAAAACAAAACAAAAACAGCTAGACAGGCTTTTGTTTATTATCTAGTCATCCTTCAGCTTCAGTTTGTTTTTTAAGCTTGGGCAACAGTGCTTTTTTTTTTTTTTTTTACTTTTTTTATTATTCAAATGAATTTATCACATCTGTAGTTGTATAATGATCCTAACAATCTGATTTCACAGGATTTCCATCCCACAGCCCAAGTACATCCCCCCACCCCCCAAACTGTCTCCTCTGGAGACCATAAGTTTTTCAATGTCTGTGAGTCAGCATCTGTTCTGCAAAGAAATTCATTCTGTCCTTTTTTCAGATTCCACATGTCAGTGAAAGCATTGGATGTTGGTGTCTCATTGTATGGCTGACTTCACTTAGCATGATAATTTCTAGGTCCATCCATGTTGCTAAAAATGCCAGTATTTCATTCTTTTTAATGGCTGAGTAATATTCCATTGTGTATATGTACCACATCTTCTTTAGCCACTCCTCTCTCAATGGACATTTAGGTTGTTTCCATGTCTTGGCTATTGTAAATAGTGCTGCAATGAACATCAAAGTACTTGTGTCTTTGCAAGTCGAGGTTTTCTCTGGATAGATGCCCAGGAGTGGGATTGCTGGATCAAATGGTAGTTCTATGTTTAGTTTTCTGAGGAATCTCCATACTGCTTTCCACAGTGGTTGCACCAATTTACAATCCCACCAACAGTGTACAAGGGTTCCTTTTTCTCCATACCCTCTCCAGCACTCATTGTTTATAGACTTTTTGATGATGGCCATTCTGGCTGGTGTAAGGTGGTACCTCATCGTGGTTTTGATTTGCATTTCTCTAATGATGAGTGATATTGAATATCTTTTCATGTGTTTATCGGCCTTCTGTATGTCTTCTTTGGAGAACTGTCTGTTTAGATCTTCTGCCCATTTTTTGATGGGGTTGTTTGTTTTTTTGGTATGGAGCTGCAGAAGTTGTTTGTAAATTTTGGAGATCAATCAATCCCTTGTCAGTTGATTCACTTGCAAAGATTTTCTCCCATTCTATGGGTTGTCTTTTTGTTTGGGCAACAGTGCATCCTTAAGAGTACAGTTAAGGAGTTCCCATGATGGCTCAGGGGTAATGAACCCAACTAGTATCCATGAGGATGCGGGTTCGATCCCTGGCCTTGCTCAGTGGGTTAAGGATCCGGCATTGCCATGAGCTGTGGTGTAAGTCGCAGAAGAGGCTTGGATCTGGCATGGCTGGGGCTGTGGTGTAGGCCAGTGGCTGCAGCTCTGATTCGACCCCTAGCCTGGGAACTTCCATGTGCTACAGGCATGGCCCTAAAAAGCAAAAAAAACAAAACAAACAAAAAAGTACAATTAAGTTAGTCTTTGAGATGCTATAATGCAGAATACCCCACTATCTAATGTGTAACTAAATATGGCCTTTGAGCCTCCTGCCTCTCCCCACTCCCCCATGCCTGGGCTCTTCCTCTGGTGGTTGGCTCTGCCTGGATATTCTGGTTCCAGCTGCTCTGAAAGGCCCAAGTCCACCACTTCCCCACAAGCGGAGAGATCATAGACCTTTTTCTACTTACTCCATGCAAAGGGACCTCGTCTGTCTTATTTGCTGCCATTTCCCCAACGTTCGAGTGGTCCCTGGGCCTTGGTGCCTGCTCCAGAAAGATGTTAAAAGGATGAGCCAGGACAGTCCTCCAGGCCAGGACCATACATCCTCAGAGACTCTCCACCAATCCCTTGACTTCAGTGTAACTGATCCAGTGCCAGGCTGAACCAACAACTCCTATATTTGTAAGGTGGATTTGCTTAAATCCTCATGGGGTTCCAGGAGTCCCAGTTGCCAATATCCTGTAAAATAAGCGGCCTCTGTGTGCAGAACAGCTTCCTAAAAGTCAAGGTCATGGAGTGACTGAATGAAGCCTCAGAAAACCCTGTGCAGTAATCAGAGTTAATTTTTGGCGCCTTCAGTCTTCATTTTTGGTGGACTATTCTCCATTCTTTTATTTGTCCACCCCTTCTCCCCCGCACCTCCCCCACCTCGCCAGCCCTCCTCTTTGGCAGGGCCAATGCTAGGTCCTGGGAATGCAAAGAAGAATGAGACATTGTTCTCGTCTGGGAGAGCCAGAGTTCCCAGGAAAGACAAGCCATGAACCACTAATTAACACCATACAGAGATACGTGTGAGCACAGAGTATAGGAGGACAAAAGGGAGACAAAGATTGGGGGAGTAAGCGAAAGCAGCCGTGTGCCACTGCAATCAGGCAGGAAAGATAGGGAGGGCATTGAGCAAAGCAACCACCATGTACAGAGGTCACGTCAGCGTGTTGTATTCTAACAACTGGAAGTGAGTTCTCCGTGACTAAAGCACAGGACAGGCCTTATGGGGAAGGGCAAGTGTTGACGCCCGCAAAGTAGGTTGGAGCCACGTGGGAAGGACCCTATGTGTTGGACTGAAGATGGGACTTTTCCTGATGGGAAAGCAGTTAGAGTTCCTTCAGCACACATGGCCTGATTGGTTTGGGGCTTCACAAAGGTGCCTCTGAAGGCACCTCGAAGGGTTCTGTATGTTACCCAAAGAACATCCAGGAGAGAGCAGTGCTGGACCCAAGACAACGGGGCTGGAGAAGGGAGAGGTGGATGGGGAATCCATTTTCAGGATGGACTTGGCAGAAGTGAAAGTGTTGAATATGGAGCAAGAGGGAAAGAGAAGAGCATCAGATTGTGAGTTGAGTGTCTGGGTAGATCTGTTCTCCAGAATCTTCATAGAAGACCGAATTTAGCTAATCCTTTAGATGACCATGAAGACATACCTTCACTCTCCAGTTGGCATGTGAGTAATTGAAAAAATTCATCTAAAAGAATCAAGCATCCGTAACAGGCCCTTTTCATTAGACAAAGAGCTTCCTTGGTAGTTGAAGTCCTGTGGCCTCCTCATCTGTCACACTCTGGTGGGTGGCTGTGTTCAGAGGGAAGTCCAGGCCCCCGTGCCAGGCTGCTAGAGCCTTCCTTTGTTTTTCTCACCGGGATCTCCGAGTCACAGAGAGGAGGCTATCTTGGTTAAGCTGGGGTTGAAGGATCCATGGGGGCAGCAAGGTGGAGATACACATTGATGGTTAGGGCAGCCTTCCACAGCCAAGCTGTACAGTTCAGGGAGTAGTCCTAAAAACGAATGCTGTTGTCATGGTTCCCTCTTAATTTTTATCAGCTGGCTGCGAATGAGGCTTCATTGTCATGTACTTAATGCATTTGCTCAGATCTTTGGCTAACCAATGTTTTTCCATGACTTTTTGACAGCTATTTTGGTTCAATAATGAATAATAAAGTGAGATTTACCATCTGTAGATGACAACATTTGTTTTATTTTGACATTTCTTTTCTAGACAGCAAAGATTTTATAATTAGGTTTTCCCTCTGCCAAAAAGCATTGCTGAAAAGCCATTTCCCTGGGAAAAAAAAAAAGTGTTTCATAGCTTCCTTTACTAGTTGGAATCATCTTATTTTCATTTGGAAGTTTTTCTGTAGGTCAGGAAATGAAACAAGAAAAATTTCTCTTGAAAATTAATTCCGAACAAGAACAAAAATTAACTTTTGCCCAAAAGAAGATTCGAAGAGAAAATGAAAAGAAACGCGTTTGAATTAGCGGTGGTTCCAGTTGAATTTTAATTTATGTCAGACCTAAGCAAGCAATAGAGGAAACCCCCTTTCTACCGTGTTTCACATGAGCTGATTTTATTCTTTTTTTTTTTTTTTTAATAAATTTGTGCCTCTTGACTTTTTTTCTTTTTTCTTTTTTGGCTGCGCAGTGGCATATGGAGTCCCCAGGCCAGGGATCAGATCCAAACCACAGTAATGCCGGATCCTTTAACCCACTGTGTTGGCCAGGGATTGAACCTACATCCTGGTGCTGCAGAGACGCTGCTGATGCCTGTGCACCACAGGTGGAACTCCTGATTTTATTCTTGCTGTTACTCTGGTCAGTTTTATGTCCAGCTCTGTAAAATACATGAGAGACTCTGTTAGAACTGATGGACAGCACCCTTTTTCTCAAAGGCCTAACTCTGGCTTTGTGGCTGATAAGGGGTGACCATTGGCCACGTGCCTCCTGGCCAGGTTCCTGGTGAGGCTGGATGGCCCTCTCCATGCAGCTGGATTCTGCAGTTGGCTCTGTGACTGGGGAGCCCAAGAGAATGAGTTGCAGGTGTGTCCGTTAACAGTGCTCTCTCCCCAAAGTGCTCCTTTAAAAATGGAGGAAGCCACAGTGATAACAGGTGATCATATCGCTTCTCATTGCTGCTGGGAAAAGCATCACAGGAGCTAAATGACAAAAGCAGCGACACTCACTGCATCGGCACCTCCCAAACGAGATGTGGAAACACCGTCCAGCTCCCACAGGAGCAGCAGTGGCCAAATTCTCCTGACAGCCCAGAGTAGTTTCCTTCCTGAGTCCTATCTCAAGGGCTGCTCCTAAAATCAGATTCCAGACCCAGCCCAGCCTTATCCCCAACACCTGGACTCTCGTTTCTGCCAGCATCATCATTCAGCATTTTCGTATTGAGCACTACCAACAGGTAGAACTGAAAGAGACATCATCTAATATTTCAAAGGAGTGTATCTGTTTAAAATGGAGACAACAGGCATCTCTCTTCTACAGACATGGAGCCATGGTCATTTATAGCAATCCAGAAAACAGAGGGGAATAATAGTGCTGTCTTAGCCATTCTTGACCTCACAGGGAGAGAGTGTAAACATTTCTTGCCAGTGTATTTTTGTCTCAAATGAATAGCACCTTCTTCTAAGTGTTGATACATTGGTTATTGGTGGCTGCTACTCACTGACAAGGAGCAGGGAGGAGTTTCCTTGCTCTAAAGCTGGTGCCCCCTGTTTTGAGCATGTGGGTCTGCTCATGTGAAAGAGAATGTTTAATAAACTGGCTGGGATGACTTTTGTCAAGAAGAGATTGACTTTTTAAGAAAAGGTTCTCGTATGTCTGATAGCAAATAATGAGATTGACTGTTGTCACCCAGCCATGTGTGGAGGAACTGTTACTTCCACCTAATGTAGCTCCAGACTCTTCTCTCTCCGTTTACAAAGCACAGAGAAGAACCCAAGACCCGGTGTGTTAAGGGGGTGATTAGAAGCCTCCTTGATAGTAGAGCCTTAAATTTCTGACCCCCCAGCAATAAAGGCTCCTCTAAAGGGAATTATTATCACCTTGAGATAATTGGCTTCCTGGTATATCATAGAAAGAGTGTACACTTGGCTGAGACAGACCCTGCTTATGTTTTTCATGGGGAAGTGAAGCTTTATGTGCCTGTAGATATGAACCCCAGTTGACACCTTGCCTTTCTCTGTTTTTTCTTTTAACTTTCTTTTCTGTTTTTTTGGGATTTTTTTGGGGGGGGCGTTGTTTGTTTTGTTTTGTTATTTTGCTTAGATGGAAGGGACATTAGGAACAGAACACGTTGGGGACAGAATGCGCCTGGGGAGTCACACAGACCTAGCTTTGCCACTCATTAGCTGTTTGGTCTTTGCAAATTCCTCTCCCTCTCTCCTCCTCACTTCCTCTCTCTCTTTTATGACAAAATAGTTACAATACTAGACGCTTTGTGTTGTAAACATTAGCTACCATTTATTCAGTCCTTAGGTTGTGCCAGGTCCCCAACCAAACAATCAGCATCGTAATACATGACTAAAATAAAAATCATTTAAAGGTAGGAATTATTATCTTTATATTAAAGGCGAGGAAACCAAGGCAGTGCAGTCCCCCCAGTCACACTGCTGAGGAGTAGCTGGCATCAAGCTCCAATGCCAGGTCTATCAGACTCCAGTTTCTGTGATACTGTGAAACTACAGCAGTGCCTGGTGCAGAGTAGGTACTTAGCAAATGTTGGTTCTCTTTGCGTCTCTGTACATCCTGTGACTTTGATAGAGATTGATTTCTATGTTCAATTTCTTTATACTTAACCATCTATAGAGCAGATCCATCATACTGCCCTCATGTGGTTCATTTGGATAATGGTGGCTTTTAGCAAGAATAGTATACATGCCAATAAGAGTTATTTGAAATTGTCTCTACAAATACATTATGATAGTACTTATATCTGGAATCTAATATACGGCACAAATGAACCTTTCCACAAAAACGAAACTCATGGACTTGGAGAACAGAGTTGTGGTTGCCAAGGGGAGGGGGAGGGAGTGGGATGGCCTGGGAGTCTGACGTTAATCGACGCAAACTGTTGCGTTTGGAGTGGATAAACAATGAGATCCTGCTGTATACCACAGGGAATTATATATAGTCAGTTGCGATGGAACATTATGGAGGATAATGTGAGAAAAAGAATGTATATGTGTATGTGTCACTCGGTCACTTTGTTGTATAGTAGAAATGGTCAGAATACTGTAAACCAACTATAATGGAAAAAATAAAAATCATTAAAAAAAAGAAAGTCTATTTTAAAAAAGTAAAAATTAAAAAAAAAAAAACTGTCTGTAAAATCACCTAAGTGTATAGCTACCTTTGGAGATAAGGTGGTTCTCCAACCTCAATATACACGAAATATCACTTTTTACTTTCTACAGTCCAACTCTGAGCTCCACCCAGTTGGTAAGATACTTAAGTCACTCCTGTAATGTGACTGGCTTCACCAATGTCTCCCATTCTCTTGGATGCCTTGGAAGAGAAACCTTCTCTTCCCCAGCACACAGCTCATGATGAAGCTCTGTCCTGACATCCTGTCAAGAAGGGAGGAATTTTTCTTGCAATAAATTTTTCCACCCAACCCTTCTGTATACAGAGACATTCAGCCCACTGGCAAAGCCTTCAACGTCCACACTTAAAAAAGTGTTCAGATCACCAGGGAGTTGAATGTCAATTCTGTTACCTGTTTAAAGGCTAGAAAACTTTTCCTGGAGGATAATAAAAAGGTTCGCTGTCCCCACTCATTCAGGATTCTAAGTTCCTAAGTGAAATTTGCTCGGAGGTGTGTTTTCATGTACAAGGAGGGGCTCCGCCTACCTGGATTCATTCTCCCGTGTTACACAAAGTTGCATGCATGCATTTGAATCATAGTTATTGGTCAACACAGGGTCTATCCCAGGCAGTTACCCTCATTTATTTTTCAGTGGCCCAGAAGATTCAAAGGTCTCGTGTAAGACATGTGCCATCCTGCACTCTGGTTCTATCTGTGTGATAGAGATGTTGTTGGGTAGGAAGAGGGTAGTTGGTATGGGAGAGGTGATAGAGGAATTTTCTGTTTTAGTTCTTTCTTTGGCCGCACTCACAGCACGTGAAAGTTTCCAGGCCAGGGATCGAACCCACTCATGCCACAGCAGTGACCTGAGCCACGGCAGCGACAACACCAGATCCTTAACCACTGGGCCACCAGGGAACTCCTCTTTTTTTAGTTCTTAAGCACCATTTAATAACAACACGCATGCAAATCTTCTGTTCTTAAATGTTTCTAGTAGTTACCCTTGTCCTCATGCCTCGACCTAATTGTGTTTCAGATAACGGAGGGCAGACTCTGGCAGGGGGCAATAACTGGCCCCTTCGAGGAAGAAAGTGGAGCCTGTGGGAAGGAGGCGTGCGAGGGGTGGGCTTTGTGGCCGGCCCCTTGCTAAAAAGGAAAGGCGTGAAGAACCGGGAGCTTATCCACATTTCCGACTGGCTGCCCACCCTGGTGAAGCTGGCCGGGGGCAGCACGCATGGCACCAAGCCTCTGGATGGCTTTGATGTGTGGAAAACCATCAGGTACCCACCCCCTTTCTCTTTTTTCCTCCTGGGACAACAGCTGTAAGAACAGCTTGACTCAATTGCAACTGATAGCTTTTGTAAGAAAACAGTAGTTCAGTTTACAGATAGATGATTTTTTTTTAAAGAAATGCCTTTAGAGGAGTTCCCATCATGGCGCAGTGGTTAACGAATCTGACTAGGAATCATGAGGTTGCGGGTTCGATCCCTGGCCATGCTCAGTGGGTTAAGGATCCAGCACTGCTGTGAGCTATGGTGTAGGTTGCAGACGTGGCTCAGATCCCCCATAGCTATGGCTCTGGCAGAGGCCAGTGGCTACAGCTCCGATTCGACCCCTAGCCTGGGAACCTCCATATGCTCCTGGGAGGTTCAAAGAAATAGCAAAAAGACAAAAAAAAAAAAAAAAAAAAAAAAAGAAATGCCTTTAGAAATACTGTATTCATATATATATGTAATATGATTAGATATACACATCTACATAAAATATATACACACCTATAAGTATATATGTATATGTGTGTATATATTTATTTATTGAGTAGTTCTGGATTTGAGATTTTATAGGAAAAGCAAGATCGTCACCAATGGTTCACTCTCTGTGGGAGATCTTGAAAGTGGAGCCCCTGAGCTAAGAAGGAGGCTAGAGTACTGTTTGCTTCCTCTCTGGGGGTCATGGGACCTGCCCTGTTGCCTGCTAGGAGAATGGAGGACCCAACAGGGGGAAAGAGGTGGCATTGGAGTGAGGGAGCAGCTTTATATATTTTTATGCGTACATATCTAAGTGAACACCTACTGTGTAACCAGCCCTGTTGTAGCTAGATGTGGAGGTAATAGGAATGAACAAGACAGGCAAGATCCTGGCTCTCATGGAGCATATATTCTCGTTGGGGGAGGGGAAAGGGAGGGGGAGAATCAACATGTAAACCCACAAATAAGTTGGTGACTTCCCGTAATGAGAAGCACAGTAAAGGCAGTAAAACAGTGTGTTGTGATACAGAGAGCTGGGGGATGCGAAGGAGCTATGATCTGGGGAGCACGTCGCAGACTCAACTTTGAAAACGGTGACCACCCCTTCCTGTTTAGCCACCACAGTGTAGGATGATGGCCCCCAAAGTAGGGAGAGGGCGCAGGAAGAAACCTTTAAAACTTGTATTTGTAGGTAATTTTATCTCATCCTTTTAAAGTATGTTTTATAAGATACATCACATATTAGTAGATTAGTATATATATTCAGCGGATAAATAAATATATGTATACATGGACTGGAGATGTTTTTACTGATGGAGTGACAGTTGTCTGGTGTGATAGTTTTCCACCTCTATTGAGCATTAGAGCAAAGCCTAGTGCCTACTGACTGGTCCTTTCATGCCAGGGGAAAAACGACCTCCTCTGTCTCCATTTTGGATTTTCTTCTTCGTTATAAATGGTTGGAAATTAAATAATTGAGCTAGAGAATGACCGTTTTTATTTATTTTTTTCTCTTTTTTGTCCAGAAAGTCTTTTTCTCAGCTTGAAATGTGCTAAATATTTGCCTATATTTTCTAAGTGTTGTGGTTTGATTCTCTTCCACATAATTCTCGAACTGTTGTAAGATGATTTTGTGTGTTACCTGAAGTCAACCTCTAAATCAGAGGAGCAGGGTTTTTTCCCAGGTGTTTGAATTATAAACCTCTTTGAGACTCTGAAAACTATGAAGTTAACAGAAAAAAAGTACAAGCATGCATAAAAATTTAGATAGAATTCATTTTTATGATATTACATATTGATTACACACATTCTTTTCTACGTAAACACAGAAAACTGTGACTGTCCTTGAAAACCTCTGCCTCTCTCACTCATTTTTTTAATTAAAGTATTCTTTCCTTTTCTATTTGAAAAAAAAAAACAAAAAAGTCTAATTTCTGCCCAAAGCTTGATCAAGGATTTCAAGACTTTCCTCTGGAAATCCAGCAAATTTCTGTTTGATACGTGAAGTACTCTCATTCTGCTCCCATGTCTTTTTTTTTTTTTTTTTTTTTTTACATGTATACGTTCTTTTCTCTCACATTACATGTTCCATCATACGTGACTAGACAGAGTTCCCAGTGCTACACAGCAGGATCCCATTGCTAGTCCATCCCGAAGGCAACATTCTGCATCTATTTACCCAAAGCTCCCAGTCCCTCCCACTCCCTCCCCTTCCCTCTTGACAACCACAAATCTATTCTCCATGTCCATGATTTTCTTTTCTGTGGAAAGGTTCCTTTGTGCCAAGATTCAAGATATAAATTATATCATGTGGTATTTATCTTTCTCTTTCTGACTACTTCACTCAGGATGAGAATCTCTAGTTCTATCCATGTTGCTGCAAATGGTATTATTTTGTTCTTTTTTATGGCTGAGTAGTATTCCATGGTGTATATATACCACATCTTCCTAATCCAATCATCTGTGAGTGGACATTTGGGTTGATTCCATGTCTTGGCTATTGTGAATAGTGCTGCAATGAACATGCGGGTATATGCGTCTTTTTTAAGGAGGGTTTTGTCCAGATAGATGCCCAAGAGTGGGATTGCTGGGTCATAGGGTAGTTCTATGTATAGATTTCTAAGGTACCTCCATACTGTTCTCCATAGTGGTTGTACCAGCTTACACTCCCACCAACAGTGCAGGAGGGTTCCCTTTTCTCCACACCCCCTCCAGCATTTGCTATTTGTGAACTTATTAATGATGGCCATTCTGACTGGTGTGAGATGGTATCTCATGGTAGTTTTGATTTGCATTTCTCTAATAATCAGTGATGTTGAGCATTGTTTCAAGAGCTTGTTGTTCCCACTTCTTGATAAAAGGTCTGGAAAACATCAGTTCAACCCCTGCCCCGATGAAGTTGATACTTCCCACAGCATTAGGCAAGTACCTAATTCAGTGATGGTGACAGGACAGACAGCTGGCATGCATGCCTGCTGATGCAGAAGGCAACCAGTCACAATGACGTCAGGAGCTTCTTTTCCAAAGCAGCAAAAACAAATGGACAGCCAAATGTCAGAGAGATGTGCAGTCTGTGCCCAGAGCTCTGGGACTTTTTTCCAGTAAGATATTTACTTGGAAATACCATTTTCAAGATGATTGTAGTTTTTGAACATTTCAAAAGAGTCTGATGAAAGAGGAATGCCAGTAATGGGAGTAACAGAGTCGGCTGTGCTAAGAGCATCCAACGTTTCACTAGTTGCACAGTTACCAGTTACTCTTAGATCTGCTTCAAAATATTTTATTTTGGAAGAAAGGATCCTTCTGGGGTGGGTGACATTCTCTGCAATAGGGGTTCCTTGACCGCTCCCATTTTTCATCCGTGGCAAGACAGAATGCATGTTTGTCATCCCTAGGAAATATGGCTTCTCCAAGTTCTTTTCAATTCTGTATGGTTTCTCTGCTTTTCAACTTGATAAGCAGCCTAGAGATTGTTTCAAGACATTTCAAAGGGTTCATACACTGTAATTTTTAAAAACTTACTTTATATTCATTAACCTTGTATAAACAAAAGCAGAACTCCTAATCATATCCATTCCCATTTCTAATAATGGGAAACTCTTCTAGGTGTTGTAACAGGACAGTAGTGGCAAGCAAATTTTACTTGATGATGTGAAATATTTTAAAACTTTAATATGAATGTCTGAAGACTTTCCCTACCTAGGGATTCAGTTTCAAGAGGAAAGTTGAGGAAAGATAAGTTATTTTCCACCCCATTTCTACAGATACCATGAAGCCCAATGATGTATAAAGCTGAATGAGCCGAAGGTTAATTCAAGATCCTCTGAACCAAAATGATGCTTTATTTCAAATATTACCAAGACAATCCAGACTGATTTTTGAGTAATTATTATTGAATAATAATTTCATTATTATTATTATGGAATAGTTCCTTTTTCACTGATTTACAGAACCACTTTATGTTCTAAGTTCTAATTTATTAGTGCTATGATCTGGCTTGAGGCTCTCCACTGACCTAGCTGTCCCATGTTAGCTCCTCACTGTTGTCATCTGTAATCTGTTGCAAATATACCTGTCAGAGTATATTTTAATACCTGGTAGAAACAGCTAACCACCTCCCCATTATATAGCCTTTAACAAAATTTTCATGACAAGTTTGATTTTTAAACTTTTTTCTGATGGACTCTAGAATTATTTTCTTAAATTGAGAAAAGCTTCTTATGGATTGAATGAAATTAAACCTGAAAATTAAAAACTTGGGAAAAATGGATATCTTCTCACCGGGATGCTTAAAGTTGCCCTCTGCTTACTGATGCTCTTTTTGTTTTTGTTTTTTAATTATTTTTTCTCTATATATTTCATTTTGGATAGATTCTATTGCTAGGCCTTCAAATTTGTTAATTTTTTCTCAGTTCGTAATCTTCCTTCCAGTGGACTTCCTTATTTAAGAAATGAGAGCCAAGGGAGACCATTTTTAGATTTTAAAAGGAACCTCCGTACTGCACCGTTTTACATTCCCACCAACAGTATAGGAGGGTTCCCTTTTCTCCATACCTTTTAATATTTATTATTTGTCGACTTTTTGATGATGACCAGTGTGAGGTGTGCCTCACTGTGGTTTTAATTTGCATTTCTCTAATAAGTAGCAGTGCTAAACATCTTTTCATGTACCTTTTGGCCATGGTATGTTGTCTTTGGAGAAATGTTTATTTAGGTCTTTTGCCCACTTTTTGATTGGGTTGTTTGTTTTTCTGATATTGAGTTGTATGAGCTATTTGTATATTTTGGAGATTAACCCCTTGTCAGTTGCATTGTTTGCAAATATTTTCTCCCATTTTGTAGATTATCTTTTTTGTTTCATTGATGATTTCCTTTCCTGTTTGATTAGATCTTAGGCGTTTATTTTTGCTTTTGTTTATTTTGTTTCGGGAGACAGATCTAAGAAAATATTGCTTCGTTTTATGTTCAAGAATGTTTTTGCCTCCATCCAGTATGTTTTTCATCTCACACTTTGTGGATTTTCCCCAGTGTAAGTCCAATTTGAAGTCTTTTATATTGTTTTTATGTAAAACTTTCTGAACATACTGAATATAATTTAATAACTTTCAATGTCCTCTCCTAATTCCAAAAGCTGTGTCTGTTCTGGGTTGGTTGTGGTTAAATGGTTACCTCATTATGGGTCATGTTTCCCTGACTTTTACTCTTTGATCTGATGCCAGACATTGTACATTTTACCTTCTTGGATATTTGTTTATTGTTATGACTCTTCTTGCATTATTCTGAGATGCAGTTAAATTACTTGAAAACAGTTTGATCCTTCTGGGTATTGCATTTATGATTTATTAGGCAGGTCCAGAGCAGTAACCAGTCTAGGGCTAACTATTCTTCACTACTAAGCCAAAACCTCCCTAGTAATCTACCAAGTGAGTTATAAGTTTTTCCAGTCTGGCTGATGGGAACAGATGCTATTATTCCCAGCCCCATGTGAATGTTGGGCACTGGTCCCTTTAATCCTTTCAGATGGTTCTTTATCTAGTTATGAGTAGTTCCCTCAAGTACATCTGATTAGTGCTCAGCTAAATATTCCTAGGGGAACCTCTGAAAATCTCCAGGGTTCTCTTTCTGTGCAGCGTTCTCTTCTCTGACACGATGTCTTATCAGCTCTAGCTTCCTTGGTCTCCCTTGGCTCTCATTTCTTATATAAGGAAGTCCACTGGGCTATGCCTTGCTTCCCCATTCCTGCACCAGGGCTTGGAATCCTATCATTCTCAAGGTAGTCTGTTCGAGCAATGATAAGACTCACCTCTTTCATTTCCTGTCACTTGCGATCACTGTCCTTTGCCTGATATGTCATCTTTTGAAAACTGTTGTTTCATATCTTCTGTCTGTTTTTCTTTAGGTTGTTGGAGTTAGGATGGTAAGTCCCATCTGCTTCTTACTCCATCTTGGCTATAAGCAGAGGTACCCAAAGAAAATTTTACTGTGCCTTTGCTTTTCTGATCATATTTTCCCATTTATTTCCTAGTTTCAAGTGTTTTTAATTCAGTCTCGGATCATAGACCAAGCTTTATGAAATATAACATTGTAAATCTTATAAGTCTTCTTTTTTCGGAAGGCATATTAACATTTATTTAACTAATATTTAATAATTGACATTGCATTGTTCTCAGTTCCCTACAATTTCAACTAATAAGGCATTAAACATACTTTACACAAATCCTAGCAAGTGAATTAAATGCATGTTTTAATTATGTTGTTGCAGCATAGGTGACCTACAATACACTGTATATATTGCAAGTGTACAATTTGCTAAGTTTTGATTTTTGCATACAATCATGAAACCATTGCTGCCATCAAAATAAGCATGTCCATCACCTACAAAAAGTTTCCTTCCCTCTCTCTTACCCATCATCGTTGGTTCTCTATCCACAGGCAACGAGGACCTACTTTCTATCAATATAGTTGTTTGCATTTTCTAGAATTTTATATAAACTGGGTCATACAAAATATACCCTTTGGTCTGGCTTCATTTACTCAGCATAATTATTTTGAGCTTTATCAAATTGTTGTGTGTGAGTCTTCTTTTCAAAAGAGTTTTCTTCTTGCATTCAACTTTGTAATCACATACAGAGAAATTACGCATAGATCTATATATTAATTACTTTTCGTATTACCACCACTTCTTAATTTTCCTATCCTCAGTTCCTAATTTTATTATTATTTATTATTTTTTTAGGGCCACACACACGGCATGTGGAAGTTCCCAGGCTAGGTGTCCAATGGGAGCTGCACTTGCCGGCCTATGTCACAGCCACAGCAACATCAGATCCAGGCCACATCTGGGACCTACACCACAGCTCATGGCAATGCTGGATCCTTCGCCCACTGAGCAAGGCCAGGGGTCAAACCCACATCCTCATGGATACTAGTTGGGTTCATTACTGCTGAGCTACAATGAGAACTCCCCTAATTGTAGTTCATCTTTTGATCAGTTGGTTTAATGTTGTAAAGTGACTTGCAGTAGATGTACATACATGGTAAGGTTTTTTTAAAAAAATCTTCACATTTGGATAAATATTTTTGTTTTCAAACATAAATAATAATTTGACAAAGAATTATTATTAAATCTTTTCTCCTTAAGATCCCATAGGCATTGCTTTATTGCCTTTTGGTAAGTACCATTACAGCAACGTGTACCAAGTTTACCTGCAGACATAGAGAAATCCGAGATTACAGTCTTGGTATCTGACAAGGTAGAATTTATGTCAAAATTATTGTTGAACAGTGGGAAAATAAATAAAAAAAAAAGAAAAAAAATTATTGCTGAGTTTAAGGGTGGAAGTGGTGCAGATGGTGGTGTTTGATTCACGTGTTTAGAAGTGTGTTGTTTAATTTCCAAATATTTCAGGTTTTCTCCAGTTAGAATATTAATTTCCATTTTAATGCTATTGTCAGAGGACATACTTTTTATTATTTCAGTCACTTGAGACTTGAGACTTGGCCCTACTTTCTTGGAGTCTATGCTGCTGTGTGGTCTTGAAAAGAACGTGTATCTTACAGTTGTTAGCTATAATATTATGTTTTTCTTTGTGCTCCAATCATTAGTGGGTGAGTTTATATATGTTGCTATAACTATAAAATTTTTTATTCTTAGCTTTGCCATGTTATTTTATGTTATATTTATTTTTGTCTTTGATCTTTTGTTAGTTCTTTTAATATTTAAGTGATGTATAGTTTATTCTAGTGTCACCATTTTACTAATATATAATTCCTTTATTTCCTTTTGAGATTCTACTATATGGTTTGTCAGCTTTAAATGCCATCCTCAACTCCCACTCATTACCTATAAGGAAATCAACAGCTTGTTCAGCTTTACTCTTTCTCTTGCCTTTCTCTTTCAGTTTTATTTCTAATTGCATTATTTCTACTTCATCAGAGCATATACTATATAATGCTTTCTCCTACCCTTGTCCACAGTTCTGTTTTTGTTTTAAATCTACGATAATATATTCTGCACTCACCACTTGTTCATTTCTAGAGTGTTTTCCGTTATCTACTGGTTGGAAGAAATCATTCTTTAATAGATTTCTCAAGATTCTTTGAATTTTTACCTGTATATTAAAACCTTTCCTACGGCCTTGATAGTAGCAAAGCGGTTCAGCTGATATAAAATCCTTATCTCATACTTTTCTTAAGTTTTTTGAAAATGCGACCCCACTCTACTTGTTTCACATGTTGCTGCTGATTCATTTATTTATTTATTTATTTATTTATTTTTAAACTTTTTTTAGGGCTGTACTTGCGGCATATGGAGGTTCCCAGGCTAGGGGTCGAATCAGAGCTGTAGCTGCCGACCTTCACCACAGCCACAGCAGTGCTGGATCCGAGTAGCATCTTTGACCTACACCACAGCTCATGGCAATGCCGGATCCTCAACCCACTGAGCGAGGCCAGGGATCGAACCCGCATCCTCATGGATACTAGTTGGGTTCATTAACTGCTGAACCACGATGCAAACTCCACTGTTGATAAATTTAATGTCACCCTGATCTTATTTCGTTCGGAAGTGACCTGGTCCTTTTGCCTGGAGGTCCAGAAGATTTTTATTATTACTACTATTATTATTTAAAGTCTAAGGCATTTACTAGGTATGAGTCAAATGTGACCATACAAGGTCAGTTTCCCAGATGCACAGTGGGGTTATTTCCAGCTGTTCATCCAGGTCTTTTATTTCAAAGTTTACTTGAATCCAGGTCTTTTATTTCAGAGTTTACAGCTTTACATTTATCTCCTATTGTTTTGCATTTCTCTGGGACTCCAATTATAGATATTATAGAATCTGGTTTATATACATTTGTTCTGTAAGTTTCTTTTCTGATCCTTTTTTCTTCTTTTTTTCCCCTTACTTTGAATTAATTAACCTCTCTCTTTTCATTTTTATTCTCTATATTCTTTCATATACTTTTAAACCCTTCATGTTTGAGATTTTGATTTTTCTTTCAGTTTCTTCCCTTAGTTTGGCATCTGAGTTTTTCAATGTTTAATTCCTTTTCTTTCCTTCATATAGGCAATGCTGATTTGATTATATTTAATTCCTGTTGAGATATTATATAAATGTTTTCTTCTGCTTTGTGGTTTTTCTTTTACATAGTGGGAGAATATTTTCATTTGCCAAAATTTTGAATTCTCCTCTGCTATTATTTATTTATTTTTTTTAGCTTCTATGGGAACTTTGTTTAGATGTTGAGCCCTTTTTGTCATTATTGTTTTTGTTTACGTATGTTAGCTTTTCCTGGACCTGCAATAGCAGGTGATCTGTTGGGGTGTGATTTAGATAGTTTATTTCTTAGTTCAAGGGCCCCTTCTTCTATTGCTCCACTGAAGTGCAGTTTCTGTAATAAATGCTGCCCCTTTCTTTCTGGTCTGCCTTCTTGTGATTCTGTAAGAAATATTATGTTGTTTCACTGGGATCATAACCTTTTACCTTTTTCTCTTTTCCCTTACCATCCACCTTCCAAAAGACCCGTTCTTCAATTGCTTCTCTCAGAATTGCCACCTGCCTGTGACTGCCATTCTGATTCTGTGCATTTTCCAAGCCACTTCCTTGTGATTCCCCAGTAGCCAGTCCTCTGGTCCACCTGGTACCAGGCAGACCTTTGGTCCCTCGGGTGGGGGGGACCCCTCTCTTTCTGGGTTTATTTTATCACATATGATCTGAGTCTCTTCCCCTCTTGTACCCCGTGCCCAGTTTAGCATGATCCCAGCCTGCCTCTTTCCCAGGGTGGGCACCAGCCCTGACCCTTCAGGTCTTAGATGGTTATTTCCTCATGTCCCTCCAGGTTTAAATATGTTCTGTCTTCTGCTTATGTTGTAGGCTTGGGCATTGAGTGATTTTACTTGCTTTCCTTTTGACTATGTTTTTAAGGCAAAATGTGTGGAAAGATCCAGATGTAGATGGCCACCAATAACAGAAATCTGGACAGTCACATGTCCTTAGGCTCTTTCTCCATTGTAGAAAACAAACAGCATTAGAACCTGGAAATGAAGCATTAGAAAAAGGGCTTATGAAATAAAAATGATGGTGAACACCACCCAGTAGTCCTGCATTCAAAGACTATGTAGTCTTTGAATATGTAGCCATTGCGGTCAAGTGAAAGCAAACTGTTGAAGAAGTGGTGGGCTTTTTGATTCTCTACTTCACCCTTTTTGACAAAAGTGCTTCTACCCTACGTGCAGAGTTACGTAGTGCTCTGAGGGTTATCTCAGATGTTTTCTGTTTGGCTCCATCACATTCTAGGAGGCGATCTAGCTGCCTCATTTCTTCTGTTTCCTCTTGGGTTGGTCTGGTGTTTGCTGCCTGGAGAGGCCAAGAGAGGGAAGAAACTGGCCATGAGGGAGGAAAGGCGTGATGGGCTAGCTCTGAAGACAGCTGATGGGAGATGACTGTCCCTTTTTGCTTTAGCTTGGCCCCTGAGTTCTATAGCTAGAGGGTAGACCAAGTGAATCCATCTTTTTCTGTTTTCTTTGGGGATCAGGTTTGGATTCTTATGGGAGAATCCAAGAATATGTTGTTAATCGCTTCAGCATTGGCATTAGTGAAAATGCCCTCAGGACTTTGGCATCTGGTCTTCTCTTCAGTTTCCAACAGTCTTGCCAGTTTTCATCTTTCTGTAATTCTTCATGGGTATTATAATGGAAATTGGAAAAAAGGCGTATTAGGTTCTGCTCATTTGCCCTGATGCTAACCCAGAAGTCCTACCAATTATTTTTCAGTAATGACTGGGGAACGATTATAATAAAAGTGTGATTCAGTTATTCTTAATATGACTGCATATTTCTTAAGCCTGCTTTAGAAATTTAATGATTCCTTAGTAAAAAGGTACATGAAAATTTTTTCTCCTCATCTGTAGTTCGACATCAGATGAATTTAAGTTATGTATTTCCTCACCAAATTTAGTCAAAGTTTTATAATGTCCATGGCTAAACTCTTTATTCATGGTAATGTTTGCATGTTAAAATGGCTTTTAAGGGAGCGTGGAATTTACACAAACCCACATCGCCCTCACCCACATAACAAAGAAAATAAGTCCTGCAAGGAATTTTGCTAGTATGTTGGTTGAAAATGCAAACTCTGTGGGTAGATCTGGTTCATATTCCATCTCTTCCATTTATTATTTGTGTAATCTTGGGCAAGTTACTTAATATTTCTTAGTATCAGTTTCCCCACGTGTAAAATGTGACATTAGTGGTGCCTCCCTCATAGGCACTTTTGTGAGGAGGCAGAATATGCATGGAACACTTAGCATAGCACCCGGAACACAGTGATAATTCAGTACCTTGAGGTGAAGATGATGCAGATGATTTCGGATGCTGACAAAAGGCGAACAGGTTGGAGGTTACTCTGTGGGTGTTTCTTGACTTTTTTAATCAGTAATATTTTTTTTGAAAATTTCATCAAAGGAAATATTGCCGTGGCTATTTCTATTTCTAAAAATTTGATACTGCCTTCCAGGGTGTGTCTTTTTTATGACAGATGGTCAGCAGCTAGTGGTAACAGAAGTATGGAATATAATAGCACTTCATTTATTTATGGGAAATGTTTTACTGCCCCACCCTTTAACCAGTTGGAAAATGAAAGTCAAAAACTGGAAACTCTATCTATAAATGGACAGTGCTGTGATCTCAGTGTCTGAAACTGTAGACTTTTAGAAAATATTTATAGCATGTTGGAAGCTAGTTACTGATCAGTGCATCCTTGCCCTCTTTTCAAAACACGAATCCAGAAAACATGAAATTGGGGTGAATTAAAATTGAATACTGGAAAGTCTTCAGGAACAGTTAAGTATATACCATTTTATGTACGTCTTTAAGAGGAGAGGATGGAGAAAAATGACTAATTCTCTCGTTAATAGAGATATTCGAAGTGAGTAGGGGTAGCTGTTAAGGGAGCCTTAAGCATCAGCTGGATAAATGGAAACATAATACATTCAAAAGGACACTGAGACCATGTCCACGTTTGAGGAGACAATTTAGCATAGTGCTTAGGAGTGGGGAATTTGGGAGTTTGCCTGAGTTCCAAACCCAATTCTATCAGCTGCTCAACCACGTGATCCTGTAAGTCACTTAACTGCTCTGTGCCAAGGTTGTATCTACATCGTCATGTCAAGGATTAAATGGTATAGTACACACACAGCATTGGAAATGATATGTGGCATAGATCAGATACTCTATAAATTCTAGCTACTATTATTCAGACTAGCTTGGTCAAAACAAATAACCTCCCCCAAACAACTGCAGTTTGGTTGTTATGAAAGTGCATGAAACATGCCTGTGTCACAGGTTTAGAGGTAGGTCTCTGCATAAAGTGGTCAGTGAGACATGTTGCAGTTCTTTTTCCTTACCTAATTCTTGGTGCAGGAAGCAAGAGTCTCTGAACAGTCCCCTAGGTGCCTACTTGAAAGAAGCTGATTGGGGGCTGTGCTTCATTCGTATCAGCTTAGAGCCCAAACGTTTGCCCTACTAAAAACATCCACTGCCTTGCAGGATAAAACCAGGGCCTTTCAGGCACTTGTGTGATCATTGAAAAGTCATTTTCTATGAACATCACCAATCATTATTCAGAGATTTAAATTTTACAAATGGAGTCAAGAGTCTAATGAAGATACTGTTGCTCAAAAAGCTAAACTATACCATAGGCTGGATTCAAAAACATAGGGGAAATTCCTAAACAGCAGATTGTAATATATCTTTTTAGATATAGCTCGTGAGTGGACTGTGTGCCTTGGCTACATTTAACATGGATGCTTTTCTAAAAAGAGACCCTCACATGGAAGAGAATATAATAATATGTCTTAGAAAATAAAGTTCCAGCTACACCAGTGTATTTCATAAGAGGAACTCTTGCCAGCAAGAGGGATGGATTGGAATATTAATGATCCATTGTATCTGTATATTGCTTTTGTATCTGTATCTAGGTTAGTGTCTTGTATCTGTGCTTATAGTCTTTCCACCTTTAGAGTCAGGATCCAAATTTTGCAACAAAAGGCGTTGTCACTGTTTTTAAGCTACCAGCTTATTGAGCACTTGCTATAGCCCAAGCCCTTTAAATGTCTCCCCATTTAATTCACATAACAACCCGTGTGTAGGTTCTTTTATCCATCTTCTGCTAGTGAGGAAAAAAAAAAAAAAAAAAACAAGGCTCAAGTTTATATAACTTTGTAGAGTTGAGATGTAGACTCTGAAAGGCTGTGCTCTTAAAGACAGGGCAGGGAACCACCTCACACCGGGCAGAATGGCCATCATTAACAAGTCAGCAAATAGCAAATGCTAGAGAGGTTGTGGAGAAACGGGACCCCTCTTTCCCTGTTGGTGGGAATGCTGCCCCTGTGTATTTCCCTCCTACTCTCTAGTTAGGGTGTTGTATGGAGCCAAGAGAAATAGGGAAACCCTATAGAATACTATAGCTAAATATGTTCAATTTAAAGGACTGTTACTTTTTCTGAGATTCTATTTGTCCTATCTGTATTTTATAAAATAACGGTGATGGTTATTGAAAGATTTTGGTTTTTTTGTTTGGGTTTTTTTTTTTTTCTGATTTTTGGGTTTGTTTGTTTGGTTTGGTTTTGTGTGTGTGTGTGTGGTCGCATCTGTGGCATACAGAAGTTCCTGGACTAGGAATTGGAGCTATAGCTGAGGCCAGTGCCATAATCATGGCAACAGCAGATCCAGGTCACATCTGCAGCCTACACCACAGCTTGCTGCAATGCCAGATCCTCAACCCACGGAGTGAGGCCAGGGATGGAACTTGCATCTTTGCAGTTACTGTGTCAGATTCTCAGCCTAAGAGCCACGATGAGAACTCCTAGATTCTAACTAATGAATTTATTTTAACATTTCCTTACTTGGCAAATACAACATTGCCAATCACAAACCAGACCTTTTGAAAATTTACCAGTCCTGGAACTCCCAAGCTACTGCTGTAGATAAATAGCTGTGAGTTTGGAGTATGGACATTGCGTTGCTTAAAAATGTGTCACCTTGGTTACCTCAGGGGCCTTATTGATTATTCAGATGTGGACAAACCCTGTGGTGTTAACAGTACTTTGCAACTTTTTATTGGATTATCAAGTAGTCTTGAAATGTTGACTAACAACTGAAATTTTGTGTAACAACTTCTTCCATCAGGCTGAGTCTGTACTAGCAACATGATCTGGTGCTTCACGCACACCCCACATACATCCAGTGGTGTTTATGCTCCCCAATTTTTTAAGAACACCCACAACCCAATATGCGGCCAAGAACTTAAGCTGTGCCTTTCTCATTTGTAGCGTGAAGGGGGTGGACTCAATGCTCTCCAAGTTTCTTTTTGACACCCATGTGGGGTGTGATCGTATTTGCACGTACGGTTTTTAAAAAATCTTAAAGAGGTTTAACTATTGCACATGTGTTTATATTCCATATAAGCTCTATGTTGTAAATTTAGATATAAAAGACACATTTTTCTCATGTGGGCTGTTATAAAATTTGCGACATGGGTGCTGCCATTGTGGTAGATACTGTTCAATTCCCTCTGAGTGTTCAGTATGAAGTCTACCCTGGATGGCTTGAGTTCCCATTACACCGCCCTAATGAATGACCATGTTTAAGTACAGCCACATTATTTATCACAAAGGGTCATAAGACTCATTTCTAAAAAGTTGTCATGTGCTTGATGACACTGAAGTTGTTATGTCAACCTGGTCATGGTGATAACGTAGACAAGTGATGACTACCCGAAATGCACCAACCACGGGCTTTGGAGACCTCTGAATTCATGACCAAGTTGTTATTTCCTGTTAAATCCGAGGAAAGGAAGTATTAAAATCATTCAAACCCATTTGAGAGAGGAAATTAACATTTTCTTAAAAAAATTCTTTTCTAGTGAAGGAAGCCCGTCCCCCAGAATGGAGCTGCTGCACAATATCGACCCAAACTTTGTAGATGTTTCACCATGTGAGTACCCGGTTTATTGCTACTAATTTAAATCTCTTTCTTTTACTCACAAAGACAGTTTTATTACCTACTCTGTCTCCAGCTCAACTTTCTCATCTTCCACTTGAGTTCGCTCTAAAGGTAAACGGTTCTTCATGGCCCCTGCTGTGCCGGTCTCACTGTAGCTTTGGTGTCACAAAGGGTACATGGCACCTGCTAGCAATATGACCTTATGAACCATCTCCCTCCCTATGCCTCAGTTTTCCCATCTCTTAAAGGAGTACCCATGGGATCTCAGAGCCTCCTTCTTATGTAAATGTCATGTTGTGGTTGCCTTGTTCTTAATGAGAGTGTCAGAGCCTCCTTCCTTCCAAAAAACCCAAGGTCAAATAACCCACCACATTATCCAGTCAGGCTCATGAGATGCTACCTAGATCTGCTCGGTCTTAGAAACCCATGACTTCCCTGGCAATCCTGAAACTTAAATTGGTTCCGCCTATTGCCTAAATGAACCCACAGGGGACCCTACCCGTTCCTGCAAGGAAAGAGGCCACCTGAGGCTCTCTCACATCCCGGCAGGTGGTAATAGTTCCATGTAACTAGTGGAGTTCCTGCTGTGGAGTTCCTGCTGTGGCTCAGTGGGTTAATGATCCAGCGTTGTCTCTGCAGTGGTGTGGGTTCGAACCCCAGCCCGGAGCTGTGGATTAAAGATCCAGGGTTGCTCAGGTTTCAGCTGAGGCTCAGATTTGATCCCTGGTGGGAACTTCCATATGCTGGGAGTGTGGCCAAAAGAGAAAAAAAAAATTTAAAAAAAATTCCATGCTAGTGGCCCTGATGCTCCTGCATTGTGATTTTGGGCCTGGAAAGCCTTAACTACGAAGACCTTTGCCCTGGTTCCATCGTAATACCTCATGATGAGACTTTGCAGAAAATAGTGCCTCACACTCCCTTCATTCACTTGGGTGCTCACATCCCTTTCTTTTTACTTTTATTTTTATTTTTTGTTTGTCTTTTTGTCTTTTTAGGGCCACACCTGTGGCATATGGAGATTCCCAGGCTAGGGGTCTAATCGGAGCTGCTGCCGCTGGCCTATGCCACAGCCACAGCAATGCCAGATCTGAGCCGCATCTGCGACCTACATCAGAGCTCATGGCAACACCGGATCCCTAACCTACTGAGTGAGGCCAGGGATTGAACCTACAACCTCACGGATACTAGTCAGATTCATTTCTGCTGCACCATGACAGGAACTCCACATCCCCCTCTTTCTAGACCTATTGCTACCCCATCATTCAGGCTGTCCTGACTCTCCTGTCCTCTCCATTCTGTGCTACAGCCAGCCTTAAGATTTCCCTGCCCTGAGAATCACCCACAGTAGTTCTGAGAGTGTCATCAGGCCGTCGAGGCCCAGCTCCCCTCACCAGCCCCACTCCAGGCCCTCCCTGCCATGTTCTTGCCATCCTAGACACTTGCGGTTTCTCAGCATGCAGATCTTCCTACTTCAGCCTTGAATGTGCTTTTCCCTCTTCCTAAAACACCTTTCCCTGCCTCTCCACAGTTTTTCCTTACCTCTTAAAACCCAGCCCAAATGTACCATCTCCAGATGCTCTCCAGGAGCCCCAGAAGAAGCCGGCGCTCCTTCCTCTGTGCACCCCTTTGTACGTAGCTCTGTATAGCAGTCACCAAATTCTTCTGCATGTGCCCGCATTTCCCAGTGAGCCACGAGCACCTGGAAATCAGGGTCTATGTCCTTTTTATCTTTACATCCTCATAAGTTAACACAAGTGCCTGGCCCTTGGCAAGTACTTGGTGATGATTACGTGATGACTGAGTGGGCAGTTGGAGGAGAGGTGGGATGGAATAAAGACCACATAGAATTATTGCAAAGGAAAGTGCCCCGAGATAGGCAGGAACGGCTACAGGATGGAGAGACTTCTGTGTCTGTTGGAGAAAACACATGTCACGAGAGAAGCAGAGGTAGGCAGTACTATGTCCAGTATGAAAGCCTTGTGTGATGACTGAGCCCTTGAAGTGTGGCTAATTGCGGACTGAAATGTGCTGGAAGTGTAGAATACACATCGGATTTTTGAAGACTTAGTTTGAAACATATAAAACATACATATATTTATTACTTGTTGACATGGCAGTGCTTTGGATGTGTTGAGTTTAAATGCATTGATCTTAATTTCATCTGTTGCTTTTTCCTTCTTTAATGTGCTTAATAGAAAAATTTGCATTGCACGTCTCTTGCATGTAAAGGAGTTGTTCTAGAAATTGCTAGGGAAACACGTGATCAGCTGTGTTAGAGTAGCGCAGACTTGTGATGAGTTACTGTGGAGCTACATCCATGGTGTAAACTTTTCTCTCCCCGGCACACCTAGGGATGGACACATTCCAGTGTGTAACTGGCTCACTAGAGCAGTGATTTCCTAACCAGTCATATGAGAATCTCTCGGGGTGGCCAAAAGGGAATAGAGGGGTGGCAGGAATGATTTTTAGAACTACTGAGTGATTTGGAGTTCCCATTGTGGCTCACCAGAAATGAATATGACTAGTAACTTTGAGATGCCAGTTTGATCCCTGGCCTCACTCCGTGGGTTAAGGATCTTGTGCTGCCGTGAGCTGTGGTGAAGGTCACAGTTGTGGCTCAGATCTGGTATTGCTATGGCTGTGATGTAGGTGGGGTGGCTACAGTTCCAGTTGACTCCTAACCTGGGAACCTCCATATGGCACCAGTGCAGCCCTAAAAAGCCAAAAAAACCAACCAACCAAACAAACAAAAAAACCCCCCAACTTATGAGCAATTTAATGCACTGCAAAAACCAGTATAACATCCAGGGAAATGCTGAATATGCTGCCCACGTTATAATGGTTATAAGCTGTCCTCACCCACTAAGCGCCATCTAGAAATGAAAAGCCTCTAGCCCCCCGTCACTCACTAAGCTGCATCAGAAACGGGAGCTTGAGAACTGTCTTCCTCTGTGACCCGGTTACGGTGCTGCTTGCTGTGAGGCTCTTAGTATAACCGGCTGTGATTTCTGCTGTCTTTCCTAAAGTGCTTCTAGCACAATAACAGCACAGGCAAAAGGTTTCCATGGCCACATATGCTTGGTAGGTTGTGGCTTGGACACTTAGAGAAAAATATTTCCAGAAGACTGGTGTACACACACACACACACACACACACACACGCCCCAGAGGTTGTAGGATCTCCCGTAGACCAGGAGATTCTACTAAAGAGTGAGGAGGTCTCAAAGCACCATAGATCATATCCATTAGGAGGGCTACAGGAAGGAGGGAAGGAAGGAAAGGAAAAGAACAACTATTATGAGCATGTGAAATGACTGGAACCCTTCGGCCCTGCTGATGGGATGTAAGATGGTGCAGCTGCCATGGAAACCAGTATGGAAGCTCCTCAAAACCATTAAAAATAGAATTATCAGGAGTTCCTGTTGTGGTGCAGTGGAAACAATTCTGACTAGGAACCACGGGGTTGTGTGTTCAAGCCCTGGCCTCTCGGCAGGTTGGTGATCCAGCATTGCCATGAGCTGTGGTGTAGGTCCCAGAGGCAGCTCGCATCTGGCGTTGCTGTGACTGTGGCGTAGGCCAGCGGCTACAGCTCCAATTGGACCCTTAGCCTGGGAACCTCCATATGCTGCAGGTGCGGCCCTAAAAAAATCAAAAAAATAAAAATAAATAAAATAAAAAATAGAATTATCATATGATCTGGCAGTTCCATACCTGGATATATACCCAAAAGAATCAAAAGCAGAAACCTGAGCTGCATTATTCACAATAGCCAAAAGAGGGAAACCACCTCAATGTCCATTGACAGGGGCCTGGATAAACAAAATGTGGTACACACAGATGATGGAATATTACTCAGCCTTAAAAAGAAAGGAAATTCTGAAATATGCTGCAACATGGATACACTTTGAGGACAATGTGGTAAATGAAATAAGCCAATCACACAAAAAAAGGCAAATAGTATCTGATTCTGCTTACATGAGGTACCTAGAAGAGTCAAAATCATCGACAGAAAGTACAGAACAGGGATTGGATGGAAAGGGGAATGGGAGTTATAGCTTTTTCATAATGGGTATAGATTCAGTTTTATAAGATGGAAGTGTTCTAAGGATGGATGGTGGGGATGGTAGCACAACGAGGTGAATGTGTTTAGTTAGTGTCACTGAACCGAACACTTAAAAATGGTTAAGAGGAGTTCCCGCTGTGGCTCAGCAGGTTAAGAACCCAGCAAGTATCCATGAGGATCTGAGTTCAATCTCTGGCTTTGCTCAGTGGGTTAAGGATCTGGCATTGCTGCAAGTTGCAGTGTAGGTCACAAACATAGCTTGGATCCCATGCAGCTGTGGTAGTGGCATCGGCTTGCAGCTGCAGCTTGTACTCAGCCCCTGGCCCAGAGTGTCCATGTGTCACAGGTGTGGATGTAAAAAGAAAACAAAATGCTTACAATGGTAAATTTTATGTCATGGTGATTTTATTACAATTTAAAAATTTTAAAATAAAATGTACGACTCCCCAAAAAAGCATAGAAACTGCATGAAGATAGGATCTATAACTTTTTCATTTACTGCCATATTCCCAGTGCATAGCCCAAGGCCTATCATCACATTAAGTTCTCAATAAATCTTTGTTAACAAAAGATGACTAGATCAACAGGTTAAAGTCTTTCTTTTACTGTCTCTTAGCCTTTCTTGAACTTAAAAGTGCCTCCAGATGGGAATCCACACTCTCCTTTGAAACCCTAAGCTTGCGTCCTACATTTTGTTCCTAAAAAAAGAAAACAACAACAACAACAACAAAAAACCCAAAAACTTAGTGGTCACAAGCTATGTTCTATTTTAATTAACATTATCACACACAGATGTTTGAAACTACTTACCCAGCATATAAATGTCATCCTCACTCTTCCCTTAATTGAAAATATCAGCCAAGAGATGATGTGGCATTTTCCCTGCCCTCTTTATTCCTTTCCTCCAGACCTTCTTGATAGACAAATACATATTTATAAATATGTCTCAGGCTGGTCTCAGCTCAGCCCAACTTCCCCTCTGAGTCTAAGGCACTGCTGCTTCTTGCTGTTCTCTCTCTGTGCTGTTCCCATTCCTGCCTCCCTGGAAAGTTCCCTGTCATTGTTTCATTGGTCACTGGTCCTCTCAGTGCCCCAAATCTGGCTCTACTTTTATCTACCCACCCTCCTGGCTCCCATGACCCATGTCACATGTGTGGTGTGCTTTCCTATGTGTGGGGTTTTTTCGTGGTTTTTTTTTTTTTTTTGCTTTTTAGGGCTGTACCCGAGGCATATGGAGGTTCCCAGGCTAGGGGTCCAATCGGAGCTGTAGCCACTGGCCTACACTACAGCCACAGCAACTCGGGATCTGAGCCGCGTCTTCAACCTACACCACAGCTCATGGCAACGCCAGATCCTTAACCCACTGAGCAAGGGCAGGGATCGAACCCTCAACTTCATGGTTGCTAGTCTGGTTCGCTAACCACTGAACCATGACGGAAACTCCGTTTTTTAAGTTTTGTTAAAGTATAGTTGATTTACAAGGCTGTGATCATTTCTGATTTCTGCTGTATATATTTTTTCTTTTTTTAAAGTTTTATTGAATCATAGTTGATTTATAAGGTAACTCCTCTTCACCATTTTTAAGTGTACAGTTCAGATCATTTCTGCTGTATAGGTGTCCTGTGAGGGAACTTTTTATTCCTCCTCAGAGGCTTTGTTCTGAGGTGACTTTGGAGGGACATGTTTGGGTCTCTGTTCAGATAGTACCTTTTTCTCTTCCCTCCTTTCTAAGAACCTAAGAATTGTTTATTCTACACCCCCACCCACCCACTTAATGTCTTTCGAGTGTTTCTTTCTAGCAGGCTGACCTGGCTTCAGTGTCTTTCTCCAGCAGTAGAGGGTGGGGTGTGGAGGAAACCTGTGAGAAAGCCTGAGGGACCAGAATAATATCCTTTTTTTTTTTTTTTTTTTTTTTTTTTGTCTTTTGTTTTTTTAGGGCCGTACCCGCGGCATATGGAGGTTCCCAGGCTCAGGATCTAATCAAAGCTACAGCTTCGGGCCTGTGCCACAGCCACAGCAACTCGGGATCCGAGCCATGTCTGTGACCTACACCACAGCTCACGGTAACGCCGGATCCTTAACCCACTGAGCGAGGCCAGGGATCGAACCCGCAACCTCATGGTTCCTAGTCAGATTCATTTCCGCTGCACCATGACAGGAACACCATATCCTTTTAAGTTGATTAATGGGAAAGGCTAAAAACATCCAAAGTGGTGGGAGCCTGTCATGATGCCAGCCAGTTGGGCTCTGAGGTCCTACAGGTATGAATTCCGCTCTACCCGGATCGGAGGTGCTCCAGCTGCAAACTCAGTGGTTCCCCTCAGTTCTAGTCAGCCTGCCTCACACCTGGAGGAGAAGTGATTTCAAGAGCCTTAGTTTGCCTTTGAGAAAATGAATCCACCCACCTCACAGGCTTGACCTGGGCTCTTCTGAGGTCAAGACGCTACTCTGTCTGCGACCACGACTCACCTTGCAAGTTGGACGTGGTATTCTGTGAATTGTTAGAATTCTCACATACCTGGTATGTAGATACTTGACACATATGCATGCACATGAGCGCTCAGACTCTGCTGGTAGAAGCTTGATTATAGATGAAGGGCCCTGACAGATGTTAGCTTTTTCCACACCAAAGGCCACGTCTTCAAAGTGATACCATACAGCTTTGTTACTCTTGCATTGAAAGGGCCTCTTCTCTTTAAAGGTTATAATGGGATGTTATTTCTGTTCATGATTACAGGGTGAAAAAAAAGTCTTTGCTCCCACCCCCACCAACACACACGCATTTTCTGTGGTAAAATTGCCAGAGCTGTGCTCGAGCTCCAAGAGTTGTCTGGGTTTGCCTGCCTGGAGCTGCTCCCTGTTTCCTCTTTAGAGCAAACTCAGATCCCTTCCCTGACCTCAGCTGGCCACTCCTGAGGTGATTTATTCTAGATACGGCCTGTCCTCGACGTGCTAGGTGCAGGTGTTGGTACTGGCGATCATTTCGCTTTTAGGCTTTGTTGTAAGAGGACGCAGACAGAGGCCCTCACTTTCCTGCTTGACCGCTGTCAGTGGTTCCCAGCAGCCCAAAGACACACGCGGAATATAAGTCTGCCTCCTCCAACCTCCGTCATTCCACTGAAACTGCCCCTCAGCACCATTGCAGCACCTCCCCACCTTGCTTTGCTTCTCTGACTCTTTTTTTTTTTTTTCTTTTTAGGGCTGCACCCACAGCATATGGAGGTTCCCAGGCGTCGCACATAAAACACCATCTACTGACTTCAGGGGTCTCTTTACTTTCTGTTCTATGCTGGCTTTGCTGGAAAGATCTCACCATCTCACTCAAATCACAGCATGTTCCTGGAGAATGACGCATTTATTTATTTATTTATTTATTTATTTGTAATTTTTTTGTCTTTTTGCCTTTTCTAGGGCGGCTCCCTCGGCATATGGAGGTTCCCAGGGTAGGGGTCCAATCGGAGCTGTAGCCACCGGCCTACACCAGAGCCACAGCAACTCGGGATCCGAGCCGCGTCCACGACCTACACCACAGCTCACAGCTACACGGGATCCCCAACCCACTGAGCGAGTCAGGGATTGAACCCGAAACCTCACGGTCCCTAGTCAGATTCGTCAACCACTGAGCCATGACGGGAACTCTGAGGATGACACATTTAAACGAGCTGGGAAATTGGACCTAGACATGACGCCAGCCTTGCCTGCATGTGTAATCCGACTCTATGGATGATGGTAGATCCCCTTTGTAAAGCTAGTTATGGAAACCCTGTGGGGGCCTTGTAGTTAATCATATTTGAAGATGGTGGCGGATGAGAAAGCAGGGTGTGGGATGGGGCCGGGTAGGCTAATGGAACATGCAGAGTTGTGGGGTGTCAGAAAGAAAGAGGTTTTTTTTTTGTTTGTCTTTTTAGGGCCACACCCATGGCATATGGAGGTTCCCAGGCTAGGGGTCGAATCAGAGCTGTAGCTGCCGGCCTACACCACAGCCACAGCAACTTGGGATCCAATCCAGGTCTTCAGCCTACACCACAGCTCACAGCAACGTCTGATCCTTAACCCACTGAGCAAGGTCAGGGATTGAACCTGCATCCTCATGGATGCTAGTCAGATTCATTTCCACTGAGCCACAGTGAGAACTCCAGAAAGACCTAGATTGGCATTCCAGCTTTGACTTATTTCCTGTGAGCTTGTGGCTCAGTTCTTTGAGGTATCTGTTTTATGACCTATAAATTGGGGACAGTAAGAGCTATCTCCCTAAATGTGTCCAAATAATAGTAAACAGCAATTATATCCTGGCTTTGGGATTGGCGGTGCAGTGTCTGCACTTTTTGCGCTATGGATCTCTGCAGTTTCAATTCTTAGCAATGAGCACCCAGTTCTTCCATAATCGGGAATTCAGCCATCAAGATTTATTTTTAAAAACCAGCTTAAAGGGGTCCGGTGGGATTGTAATACCTGGAAAGCTGTGAGGTTCTTAGTGAGTGGAAGTGGGGCCCAGAATTCTTGGACCCTATGCTCACGTGTCCTGGGTCAGAGAAGCTAGTGTGTGACAACATTTCTCCTCAGCTCTTAGCCCTGAGGCCCTGACTGCCTGGGGTTGCAATTCTTTATCAAATATAAGAGCTCATTTTACAGTGTGCACAAAGTTAGCAGAATTCTGTGTCTTCTCTAGCTGCCAATATTTGTCTTGGGCAGCTCGTCAAATTTTCCTTGAGGGGGAGGGGGGAGGTTGGGACATCCCCTCTATCACGGAGCCTAAACACAGATAACTTTTCTCCCTCTTGATTTTTCAAAGGCTTTGATTCCGCCCCCTTCACCTCAGGGAGCACTAAAGTGTGTTTGGCAATGTGGCCTTTTTGATGCCGGCGGCAGTCCCACAAGCCTCGTTTTCCGCCCGCCCCACTTCACACAGTGCGTCTCAAGTAACAGGCATCAAACCTTCGCTGTTAACGCTTGGTGCGGGCGTCCTGGCTTTCATCCTGAGAAAATAAATAAGCCAAACCAAACCCACAGCACTTTAAAAACACTAATTAATCCTCACCGCAGGCCTAGACGACACAGAAATGGCAAATCCCACTGCCCCGACTTTATGTTTGCAGATCAGGGGAAGCACGTTTTGTAAAGCTTCGCAGACCCAGGTACCAGAAACCGACTGGAGGGCTTGGGCCAGGTCTGCCTCTGGGAAAAGGGTGTCTGGCCACGTGGTGACTTGCCCAGAACCCCATTTACACAACAGCTCTCCCCGCACCCCCCCCCCCCGCCCCGGGTTGCAATTATGCCAAATCCTCATTTCCAAAGGACCTCTTCTTGCTTTGCTTCCTTTTCTTTAATTCTGGTAGAGCTCAGAAATTTCAGCAGTGGCTTCCAAGTCTAGCCTGGTCATTCTGGTTTTTTTAAAGGTTTCTGCTGGAGTTCCCGTCGTGGCGCAGCAGAAATGAATCTGAGGTTGTGGGTTCGATCCCTGGCCTCGTTCAGTGGGTTAAGGATCTGGCACTGCCATGAGCTATGGTGTAGGTCACAGACTCACCTGATCTAGTATTGCTGTGGCTCTGGCGTAGGCTGGCAGCTGTAGCTCCAATTAGACCCCTGGCCTGGGAACCTCCATATGCCAGGGATGCAGCCCGAAAAAGCCAAAAAAAAAAAAAAAAAGAAAGAGCTCTGCTGATTTTGAGACTCAATACAAGTTGTCCACCTTCCAAATAGTCTCTCTGATCCAATCCTGCAGCGGGGCTTCCTCCATCCTCCACACTGGAGCCTTCTTGGTACCCAGATTTCTTCAAGATTTGGGAATATCCAAACTCTCTCCTTTCTCTCCTAGTCTAGACCAGACATCTTCCTCCAGCCTTACTGTCTGTAAGAGTAAAGATACATACCATCCTTGAACTTGTTAATCATAAAATTCTGGAAAAACGTAAAACCTCCCTAAGTTTTATGGGACACATCCAATGAAATTAAAGTGTAGTAAATCCACTTTCTAAATATTTACTAAGCTGGTCAGATTTTTAGGGGCTTTTGGGTGCTTACACATAAGACTGAAATGAAACTTTTCAAAACGTTTCTGAGAAGTAATCTCAGTACAAAGCTGAGTACATGGTCTACCTTAAGTAACTCGTCGTAGAAGATGTTAGTGATCAAGCAGCAAATACCTGATACAAACACAGTTATAAAGTAAATTTGCAACAAATTAGTGTACAAGGGAGAAATAAAGAAAGAGAGGCATTTGGGGGGATTAGGATAGACGTCCTCAAAAAGCATAGTTTTAAATTTATTATTTCGACAACATTGGTTTTATCTTTCTCGAATGAAAGAATGGAAGAAGATAGTATTTAACACTGTATTAATTTTCTCTCTGTCTAAACCAAATTCTCATAAATGTAATGACTTAAAACAAGAGAAATGTATCTTATAATTCTATGGGTTAAAAGTCTAATATGGGTCTCACTGGACAAAAGTCCAGTGTGTCAGGAGGCATTCCTTTCCGGAGACTCTAGGGGGAAGAAATCCATGTCCTTGCCTTTTCCCGCCTCGAGGGGACACCCACCTTACGGGGCCCGTGGTCTCCTTGCTCCATCTTCAGAGCCAGCAATGGAGAGGGTCTTTCTCACAGCGCTTCACTCCAAGCTCGCTTCCATCATCACGCATCGTCCTCTGACCACTTTCAGCTCTCTCTCACTTTTAAATGATGCCTTTATTACATTAGTTTCAGCTGGGTAATCCAGGACACTCTCCCTATATTTTGTTTCTCTTTTTTTTTTTAAGTTTTATTGAAGTATAGTTCATTTACAAGACTGTAATAATTTCTGCTATACAACAAATTGACCCAGTCATGCATATACACATATCCATTCTCTCCAATTCTTTTCCCACATAGATTATCACAGAATACTGGGTAGAGTTTTCTGTGCTATACAGCAAGTCCCCATGCGCCAATTGTTCCATATACCTCCATGCGCATATGCTAATCCCCAGTTCAGCCCTCCCACCCCCAACCTGTCCCCCTTGGTAACCATAAGTTTTTCAACATCTGTGAGTCTGTTTCTGTTCTGCAAATAAGTTCATTTGTATCCTTTTTTTTTTTTTTTAGATTCCACATATAGGTAATATGATATGTTTGTCTTTGACTGTCTAATGTCACTTAGTATCATAGTTTCTAGGTCCATCCATGTTGCCACAAATGGCATTATTTCATTCTTTTTTATGGCTGAATAATATTCCATTGTGTATATATATATATATATATATATATATATATATATATATATATGTATGTATATATATAGCACATCTTCTTTATCCATTCCTCCATTGATGGACATTTAGGTTGCTTCCATGCCTTGGCTATTGTAAATAGTGCTGCTATGAACATTGGGGTGCATGTATCTTTTCGAATTATGGTTTTCTCTGAATAGATGCCCAGGAGTGGGATTGCTGGATCAAATGGTAATTCTATTTTTAGTTTTCTGAGGAATCTCTGTACTGTTTTCCACAGTCGTTGCACCAATTTACATTCCCACCAACAGTATAAGAGAGTTCGCCTTTCTCTACACCCTTTCCAGCCTTTATTATTTGTACACTTTTTGATGATGGCCATTCTGGCCAGTGTAATGTGGCACCTTGTAGTAGTTTTGACTTGCATTTCTCTAATAATTAGTGATGTTGAGCATCTTTTCATTTTTTTTTTTTTGACAGAACAATTTGGTTTATTGGTATTTGTTTCAACAAGGGAGGGCATACACCATGGGGAACAAGGTGTGTTTGTATATGAGAAGCATCTTATAGGATTGGGCTTGGATTAGGGGCATTGGGACAAGCTTCAAGGAAACATTCTTCTTTTTTTTTTTTTTTTTTTTTTTTTGCCATCTGCATGTCTCCTCTGGAGAAATATCTGTTTAGATCTTCTGCCCATTTTTGTTTTTGGGTTGTTTGTTTTTTTGGATATTGAGCTGTGGGAGGTGTTTGTATATTTTGGAGATTAATCCATTGTCAGTTGCTTCATTTGCAAATATTTTCTCCCATTCTGTGGGTTGTCTTTTTCTTTTGTTTATGGTTTCCTTTGTGGTGCTAGGCCATTTTTCATGTTTGCCGTCTATTGGGGGGCCATAGTTACTAGTTTTTATCTTTTCTCGTATTAAGGAAAAAAGATTTTTCTTATAAATTTATAAGAACTTTTTATATGTTAAAAATTTGTTCTTTGCTGTTATATAGCAAATATTTTTCTTTTAATTTTATTTTATGGTATATTTTAAATTTTAAAATTGAAACTTCTTGTTTTATAGAGTTCTTCCACTGTGTTTATATTTTTAAAAAAATTCCTCATCCTTGAGTTCTCTTGTGACACTGGTTCAGGACCGACTGCTTAATGATCTGGCATTGTCATTGCCACAGGTCAGGTCACTGTTATGGCATAGGTTCAATCCCTGGCTCAGGAACTTCCACATGCTGTGGGCACAGCTAAAAAAAATTCTGCATATTGAGTTCACAAATTCACTTTAGTTTTTCTCTAGTCCTACACATGTTTAATCTTTCACATTTGGGTCCTCAAAAAAGTGTGTTTTAGTAATGATGTAATGAATGCAGGGTAGGTTTACAGTTTAAAAATAAAAAAATCAGGAGTTCCCATCGTGGCGCAGTGGTTAACGAATCTGACTAGGAACCATGAGGTTGTGGGTTCGATCCCTGCCCTTGCTCAGTGGGTTAATGATCCGGCGTTGCTGTGAGCTGTGGTGTAGGTTGCAGACACGGCTTGGATCCCGTGTTGCTGTGGCTCTGGCGTAGGCTGGCAGCTACAGCTCTGATTGGACACCTAGCCTGGGAACCTCCATGTGCTGTGGGAGCAGCCCAAGAAATGACAAAAAAAAAAAAAAAAAAAAAAAAAAAAAAAAAAAATCTATATTGTTATGGTCACTATTAAAAAAAAAATCAAGGTTTTGATTGAAGTTGCATTGACTCTGTAGATCAGTTTGGAGAGAATTGTCGTTCGTACCAACATTGTCTTCTTCTCCATGGACACTGTATATCTCACCTTCAATGTAATCTTCCATAATGACCCCCTGGAAAGTATTACAATTTTTGAGATTTTTTTTTCACTAGATATTACTAGATTTGTCTTTAGATACTTTGTTTTTGTAGCTGTTATAAGTGGTCCCTTTTTCTTTCTGAATTCTGTTAGTTGTAAGCATGTAGTTCAGTTGACTTGTACATTCAGTTGACATTTGATCTTATATCCAATGAATAATGTTAAACTCTATTTTCAAGTCTAATAATTTGTTGTGTTTATATATCAATAAGGAGGTAATCTGTGAATGATAGTAATTTTTTGTTCATTGCCTATCCTATACCTCTAACTTCTTCAGTATTGAATAAAGGTGATGAGATCGGGCATCCTTATTTCATTCCCAATCTCAGAGGGAAAGCTTTCAAAATTTTGCTATTAAGTATAGTGTTTGTTGTAGATTTTTTATACTCTTTATCAGAATAAAAAAAAACCCTCTTCTATTCCTAGTTTGTTGAATTTTTATTTATTTTTTATTTTTTATTTATTTATTTATTTATTTATTTATTTATTTATTTATTTTGGTCTTTTGTCTTTTTAGGGCTGCACCCGAGGTACATGGAAGTTTCTAGGCTAGGGATCTAATCGCAGCTACAGCTGCCAGCCTACACCACAGCCACAGCAACGCCGGATTCTTAACCCACTGAGCGAGGCCAGGGATCGAACCGCAACCTCATGGTTCCTAGTTGGATTCACTTCCTCTGTGCCATGACGGGAACTCCCTGTTGAATTTTTAAAATCATGAATAGGTACTTGATTTTTTTTCAAAAATGTTCTGCCTTGGAGTTCTGTTGTGGCTCAAAGGTAATGAGCCCAAGTAGTATCCATAAGGATGTGGGTTTCGACCCCTGACCTTGCTCAGTGTGTCGGGGATCCAGCATTTCCATGAGCTGTGATGTAGGTCGCACACATGACTCGGACCCTGTGTTGCTGTGACTATGGTGTAGGCAGGGAGCTTTAGCTCTGGTTTGACCCCTAGCCTCGGAACTTCCATGTGCCACACCTGTGGCACTAAAAAGTAAAACACAAAAAACACAAATTTTCTGCCTCTATGAATAAAATCATATAATTTTCTCACTTGATTTGTTAATTTTCTGATGTTAAACAAATTTGCACTTTTAAGAAACCCTCAGTTTAAACATTGCTTTGTCCAATTTGCCGATATTTTATTCAGCATTTTTACATTCATATTTATGTATAAGAGTATTCTGTAATTATGATTTCTTATATTATTTTTGTAAGGTCTTGGTTAAGGTTATGCCATTTTCATAAAATAACTTGAACGGTGTTCCCCCTTTAAAAAATTCTTTTCTGTTATGGTTTATTACAGGACTAGAGTTTATTTCCCTGTGCTATACAGCAGGACCTAGTTATTTATCCGTTCTATATATAGTAGTTTGCATCTGCTAATCCCAAACTCCTAATCCATCCCTCCCCACCCCCACCTTGGCAACCATAAATTTGTCCTCCCTTAGTCTGTTTTGTAGGTAAGTTCATTTGTGTCATATTTTTGATTTCAGGTATAAGTAATATCATACAGTATTTGTCTTTCTCTTTCTAACTTACTTCACTTAATAAGATAATCTCTAGTCCAATAGTACTCCCTTTTTTTGTGTTCTCTGGAAGAGTTTCTGTGAGCTGGAGATATTTATCTTTTTTTCCCCTGGCTTTATTGAGATATATTTGACATATGACATTATATAAATTTAAAGTGAGCAGTGCAATGATATGATATATGTTTATATTATGAAATGATTAGTGTAATAAAGTTTAACACATCCCTTGCAACACATGGTTACTTTTTTCTTTTTTTAGTGGTAAGAGCATTTATGATCACTCTTAGTAGCTTTCAATTATGCAGTGCAGCAGTATTAACTATAGTCACCATGCTGTGCTTTAGATCCCTAGATCTTTTTGATCTTATAATTGGAAGTTTGCACCTTTTGACCACCATTCCCATTTTTCCTATTTGGTTGGAAGAAGCAGTCCTCACCTTATAGTTTTCAAAATTAATTTCTTAACATAGCATCAATGCATTTGAAATTTTTTTCTTTTAAAAATGAATTTAGGTAGCTTTTTTTTCCATTTTTGGAGGGAGGATCTATTGAGATTTCAAGTTCATCATTCTACCAGAAATTGAACATTTACAATGAGGTATTAGAGAATTGAATTATTTTATGAAATTAATATTTTCAGCATCATATTTTGAATAATTCATTCCTGTTCACTCTCTTAGTCTTAGTTTGCAAAAAAGTAGAACATGAGACAAAGATGTAATCAGTTTACTGAGGAAGTGACACCAGGGTGCTGGAGTGAAGAACTGATTTAATTTCATGTAAATTACTTGCAGATTTCCCTGCTTACTTCCCTTTAATATAACACATTTTATCTTGAGATAGAAATTTCGGTTATTGTCTTGTTTAATATAAACATAAAATATGTTTATGTACATCTTTGAATTACCTTCTGTCCATAGAAATTTCATGGGTGGTATGCTTTGTGAGGCCTTGCATATTCGAGAATATGTCTCTCTGTTACGACACCTTTGCTGGGTAAATAATCTCAAGGTCACAGTGTTTTCCCTTCACAATTCTGTAGACAGTGCTGATGTCCTCTGACATCCTTGCTTTGCAGATATCCAGTTTTTCTCCCTCTGGCCTCGATAATTATAGTGTTCTGTCTTTGGTACTGATAGCTAAAAATATTTATATTCCCAGTATATTTGGGATTCATTTCATCAGTTTTTCGTGGTGCACAGTGAGCACTGCACAGTTCAAGTTCTTTTTTTTTTAATCCCAGCAAGGTTTTAATCTGATCAATTTTTGGATTTCATCTCCGTTAAATGTACTCTGGTCTTTTGAGCAGTAACACCACTTATGTGTATGTTGGACAACCTTTTCCCTTCATTGGTGTGTTTTTTCACTTCTCATTTTTCTTTCTTTGCCCTTTCCCCCTATAGTCTGTGGTGAGTTCCACTTTGCTGATTTTATTTTACTTTACAGATCTCCTTCAGCTTCTCTTTAATAATTCCAATGCCATTTTAAAATGTAATACAGTAATATCTTTCTTTCCTGCCTTTCTACAAACTTTCCAACTCTTTCTTTAAAGAAGGAAACATTTTATCTTTTGCTTCTTCTTTCACGGAACTAATATTTCGTTTGGTTGAAGTATGCAGAGTTGGTGCTGACATTTTCCTCTTTTTCTTCAGCAAATAGTTTTCACACTGTCTCGACCTCCACAGTGCTATGTTCGCCTCCTTATTTTATGTTGCGAAATAGTTTCATATTTCTGTATCATGTTCCACGTTGGCATTTTTTTACTGAGGATAAATTGGCTTTTTTTTTTTTTTTTTTTTTTTTTTTTGCTAAAAATGGCATAGATGGATTATCTTTGGGTTCCATTTCTGCAAGCTGTTAGAGTAATATCGACTATAAAAGCTGGAGCACTAGTTTATATGAGATATATAGAACTAGGTCAGTGATCTAATAGCCTGTGGATGGGGAGAAGTATTCTGGTTCAGCAAGCCATCCTAATAAGGGAAAATAACCTCATGGTGGTCTCTTTGTGTTTGACGTGTTCTAGGCATTACCTGGGCACCCTCCCGCCCATCCCCCATGCCTGCATTTCTTTCCTTAGTGCACCTGTCACCATGTGGCACAATTCTGTTTTAAATACTTATGTATCGTCTTGCTCTCCTATTAAAATGTGAGCTGCACAAGGGCAGACAGTTCTGTCTTTTGTATTGGTTACTGTCTCCAAGCATCCAGAGCAGCGGCACAACAAAAAAGTGGCTGTTGAGTCCGTGTCATTCTTCATTTAAGGAAAAATGGGAAAAGGAAAGACTTGAATAGATCTTTTATAAAGAGATTAGATAGGTGTCAGGGGTACTTGATTTGTAAAGTTAATGTTTGTTCATAAAGACAAAAAACTTAGATTTGGCTTAATTAATAGCAAGTAAGAGTCTGACACTAGGATAATTTAAAATGACTTAGGAAGTCATGATTTTTTTGACCACTTAAAAAATTCCTTTCAGAGCCTTTCTTTTATATTATTTTATAAAAACTCATTCCAGAAAATAATTTGGTACTTATCTGACTTTTAGCTCCTTTCTCAAAAATGATAATAAGAATAAAAGAGGAAAGAGAAAGAAACTCAGCTCCGGTACCATCTTCCCTTATCATCTTTTGCCTGAGATGTAAGAATGTTTTGGGTGGTGAAATAGGTTTTAATACAGCACATGGAGGATTTAGAGAAACTGCACCCACCGTTAAATTGACTCTTACTCCTTCCATGGATGCAGTTAAGATTTTAGAGTAATTGCTAGCTCAATCCATGAGAACTCTAGTGAACTTGGGGCTTTTTTGTTTGTTTGTTTTCATTTTTTAAAGTTTTATTGACGTTTAGTTGATTTACAATGCTGTGATAATTTCTGCTGTACAATAGAGTAATTAAGTTATACATGTACACACATCCATTCTCTTTCAGATTCTTTTCCAACATAGATCATTGCAGAATAGTGGGCAGAGTTCTCTGTGCTATACAGCAGGTCTCTGTTGGCCAATCATTCCATATACCTCAGTGTGCATATGCCAATCCCAAACCCCCAGTCTAGCCCTCCCTTCCCCCATGAGATGTAAGAATTATTTGCAAGACCTACATTTCATTTACAGAAAGGTGGGGGTTGGATTTGGGTTCTTTCTTGGACAAGTTAGAATGTAGTGTCTGATTTTTAGCTCTTAAACTAGTGTTTAAACTTTTTAATGTTAGAAATTGAAACAAATATAAACCTTTTTCTTGTTCTAATTTCAGCCATATTTTAAAATTTATAGGATGTTATTTTTTTCTTATACTTTCCACAAATTATAAAGGGTGGCATTTATCTGGCCATGAGCTCCAATGCATATACATTCTTTTAAAATGAAAATATTGACAGTGGAAACAAAATTAGAAAAGAATGGGAAAAGATGTATATAAATCACCAGACACTTGGAAGAGCATGTAAGCAAATCTAAGAATGACATGTTTTCCATAATTTTATATTTTCCCTTAAAAAAAAAAAAACCTCACTTTCCAAATTGTTGATGGCTTGGCAGCTTCAAGGATGACCTCAGCTCTTCCCATGTGTAGTATCTGCTTTCTTTGAGATAACTTGATGGCACTTCATCAAGGCTGGGTCATTAAGTTGAATTAAAAACCAACTGGGTTTGAGATTAAATTCCCCTAACTGCTAAACCAAACAAACTCTTGACCTTAGGCCTGCTTATAAGCACTTGCATTGCACACAGGCTGCTTTACTTCTAGAAGCAGAAGTAAGCAAGTGAGAGAAAAACCCACTCCTTAGAGTTTCTGATCATATCTGTCAAACTGCACAGTATTACCGGTGTGGTACTCCAGCCTTCCAGCTGCTTCCACACCAAGCATCCTCTTCTCTCTAATCTGACCCCAAATCAAGAGGATAATAATTTTGGCATTGTTTTGCCACCTTGGAAAATCATAGACAGTTACCTGAGCTGTGGTCTACTCTCAGGAGTCAGGGGCAGCTCCTGACCATTAATGAGGTGGTGATGAAAAGATAATACTAGAAATTAGGCTGTTAGTGGTGGAGGGAGGAGCTGTCTGAGAACAGTACGAACAACTTCACTGCATTGCCTGGGAACTTACCTGTGGCCACCAGGTGAAGACACTGTATTCCAAAAGTCTGGTCTGGCACCTGACTCTAAACCAATGCTTCTCAAACTTGAGCAAGTGCCTGGATCACTTAATTCAGTTGGACTGGGCAGGGTCTTGGATTGAGTATTTCTAACTAGCTCTTGGGAGGTGCTGATGCTACTGGTTTTCTGACCATCCTTTGGCTAGCCAGTCCTTAGTCTAGAAGGGACTGTCACCCACTTTGAAGCTCAAGATTAATAATTTAAAACATTTGCATGACGATTTAAGACGAATTAAATATTTTCATGAGATATGCAGTTAAAGACAGAGATACAAGATCTTAAATCTCAGAACTGTTTTATAGATCTTTATAAATTTTTCCTCAAGTTCACAGTCAGGCTAATTGGATAGCAAATTACATTGTCTTTCTCGTTATCCAAATGCCACGTTGTTTGCTGATCCTAAAGTAAACCGGTATTTGACGAAAAAAATTCCAAATATATTCAAGCCAGCGAGGTGTGAAGATTTTAAACCTTATCTCAGAAGTTTGGCTCCTTTTTCTTTTTGTTCCTGATGTTCTCATTCCATCAACATTCAGAAAGAAGATTCAAGCTTCCAAAAAATGGTGGTGAACTGAGCATGTACCACCCAGGAAGTGGTTGCCAAGTCAAGAATGTGGTAGCCAACTTCTACCCGATTCTCTGAGATGCTGCTTGGGTTGTGGATTCTGCCTCCTTCCAGGTACTGCTCTGATCTTGCACAGTAATAGGAATGAGTTCAGAGAAACTCCAGTGAATCCCTAGAGAGACTACATGGAGAAACTGGGTGACAAAGGATGCTTCGTGGAAAGTAGGAAGATTCCCCATGCTCATGTCTTTGTAAATGCCTGAGAGGTTATTACTCCGGTGCGGGTTGTGCATCCATTTGGCTGGTCATAGCAGTAGCTGGGATACCTGTAGCTCTGTCACTCTGTCTCCAAGGAACACAGAGCATCCTTACCCAGCGTCATTGAGTGAGCTTGTCATGCATCCTGGACTTGATGAGTTGGTTTTCTCTTCTCACCTCTCAAAAACAAAAGCATAAAGATGTCTAGAACTTAAGAGCATCTGAAAAACATATCTAGTCACTTACCACTTTTAGAGGGAAAAATGGTAGAATTTGATGTTCCGATAATATTGCAGAGAAGAAAACCTATTCTTTTTTTTCCCCATGAATTGACGCCTTTGGATCATTCTAAGAGGACTTGGTATAGTTTTCTTTTAAAGTGTTGAGAGATTAGGGGTTTCCCGTTGTGGCTCAGTGGTTAACGAATCCGACTAGGAACCATGAGGTTGCGGGTTTGATCCCTGGCCTTTCTCAGTGGATTAAGGATCCAGCATTGCCTTGAGCTGTGGTGCAGGTCGCAGATATGGCTCGAATCTGGTGTTGCTGTGACTGTGTTGTAGGCTGGCAGCTACAGCAGCTACAGCTCTGATTAGACCCCTAGCCTAGCGTGGGTACAGCCCTGGAAAAGAGAAAAAGACCAAAAAAAAAAAAAAAAAAAAGTGTTGGATCAGGCTGCAAGTCCCTGAGCCTATACCTCCTCCCCCAAACCCATCTAAATCTCTGTTCTGGGACTTGGGTCTGTAGTTAATTGCTTGATGTTTTTATGCAGTATAGATCTGTGTACTGCCTCGGTGACAGGAATAAATTAAAGTGTCTCCGTAAAGACCAAACTCATCAATTTTTCCAAAATCTCTATTTGATTAATTCTACAAAGGTCCAGGTCAAAGTTATTCCTCAAGCCTTATTATTTTAATAAAGAAGCCCAAAATTTCCACGTTTGTCAGGAAATTCATTATCACTATCAAACAGCAAAAGGTCACCAAATGTCTCCTTCCACAATCAAATAGCATATAAGAAAAATTTCTTTTTCTCAACAATTCATTACCCCAGCAGAACCAAGAGAAACCTCTGACATTTGCTTCAGGGCAAAGAAAGATTCCATAGATCATGGAGAAAAATGACAAACAAATTAATGAAAAACAAATACACTCCTGCAGGATACCCAGCCATGCCAGACCCACACGTCAAAGTCAGCTTTTATTCTCAGGTCTTTCCAACTCTGAAGAGTGACAGTTTTCATAATGGCATCAGCACTTTAGTTCCAGAAACCGTACACACACCAAAGCAACACAAATTAAAGAAACATGCAGTGGAAAAACAGAAAGAGAAATTCTATCATTTCATGCATATTTAACTGTAGTGGGAAAGTCATTGCTGGCAAGGCATTATTGAAATCTTGAGCTAATAAGTGGAAGCATTCTAGAAGTTATTCACCCCCCCCCCACTTCATAATGCTTTAGACAAAATTGTAACTTGACTAAATTTAGCAGTGCTCAAGTTTCCTACATCCTAAAAATTCCTTCCTTTATTTCTGCCTCATTCTGGCCATCTTTCTCTTCATCTCTGAACTTCATCGAGGAGTAACTTACATGTGCTTTCTCCATATCTTCAGTTTCTGTCCTTTTACAAATGATTTAATTTTAACACCAAGTACATTTTCCTTTTTTAAAAATACAGGCCATCCAAATAAAGGCAAAATTCACCGTGACAATCCCTCCCCGCCAATCCCAATCCCTCCTTGAGAAACCACCCACTGCTAACAGTTTTGTCCTTCTGGACCAACTGTAGATGCACTTACTTGTATGATATGGATTTATGGAGTTATGTGTGTGTGTGTGTATTTATATATATGATACTTTTTTCATGTAAATGGTATCATAAAATTGACTTTTTTTGTCTTTTTTTTTTTTTTTTGGACCCAGACATCTGCATTAGAGATCTTTCCAGGTCTGTACATATAAAGCAGTGGTGTTCAACTAGGGGCAATTTCTGGAGACATTTATTTTTATTTATTTATTTATTTATTTATTTTACTTTTTAGGGCCGTACCCACAGCATATGGAGGTTCCCAGGCTAGGCGTCGAATCGGAGCTGCCGGCCTACACCACAGCCACAGCAACACCAGATCCAAGCCGCATCTGCGACCTACACCACAGCTCATGGCAAAGCTGGATCATTAACCCACTGAGTGAGGTCAGGGATCGAACCGGCAGCTTCATGGTTCCTGGTCAGATTTGTTTCCGATGCATCACGACGGGAACTCCTGGGGACAGTTTTGAGGGTCATGACCTAGATGGGGGTGCTACTGGCATCTAGTCATTAGAGGCCAGGGATGTTGCTAAACATCCTACGGTGAACAGGCAGCCCCTGCAGCAAAGAATTATCCATCTCGAATGTCAGTAATGTCAAGGTTGAGAAACCCTGGTATAAATCTACTTAATTCTTTCAGCTGCTGCACAGTATTCTGTAGTTTATTTCACCAGTCATGTTAAAAATTTACATTTAGATAATTTTCTTTTCTTTTTTTTTTTTTGGCCACACCTGTGGTGTATGGAAGTTTCCAGTCCAGGAATCAAATCTGAGCCAAAGCTTTGACCTGTGCCACAGCTTCGGCAATGCCCGATCCTTAACGCACTGCACCAGGTTGCCGTGGATTGAACCTGCGCTGCAGCAGAGACAATGCCAGGCTCTTAACCCAGTGCACCACACAGGAAGTCCTATGTTTTTTTGTAGATTCCACATGTAAATGACATCATATGGTTCATGTCTTTCTCTGTCTGACTGACTTCACTTAGTATGATAGTCTGTTGGTCCTAGATGAATTTTTTTCCACATGCTGATTTGTGCCCATTAAGTGCATGTTTCTTTTCTTTTCACATAACTGTAATCTGCCTTCTTCTCCAAATACCCCCAGGTTTGAAGGGGCCTCCTGTTTCCAAATCCCTTGGCTCCTTTTCAGGGTGAGGCAACTTGGCCTTTCTCCTGCAAGCAGACCCTGCCACCCCGAGGCTCCACCCTCACCTCTCTGCTTCCATCGCTGGGTTCACTGCCTGGCTGGCCAGCCAGCACCTCGTGAGCTCTGGTTGTCCTCCAGGCACTGTGCTAGACACTGGTGATGTGACAGTGGACCGAGGAGGTCCCTATTCTGGAGACCCTCTTGTCTAGAAAACAAGCCCATACAAGAAGTAGATAGAGGAGTTCCCGTCATGGCGCAGTGGAAATGAATCTGACTAGGAACCGTGAGGTTTCGGGTTCGCTCCCTGCCCTCAATCAGTGGGTTAAGAATCCAGTGTTGCCATGGGCTGTGGTGTAGGTTGCAGACGCAGCTCGGATCCCGCGTTGCTGTGGCTGTAGTGTAGGCCGGAGGCTACAGCTCTGATTCGAGCCCTAGCCTGGGAATATGCCGCCGGAAGCAGCCCTAGAAAAGGCAAAAAAAAAAAAAAAGAGTTGGATAGAGTGAGGCTTGCGTGTCTGCTGAGTTCGCTGAGGGACTGAATAAATGATTCAATAAAGTGTCAAAGACTTAAAAGGGCTAGAGAAAATGTTTTCCCTTCACAGTTCAGAATTTACTGCATATTTTATCTTCACACCTGCTTCTCCTACAACATAGATTTTAAAAAACAAATCAAGAAAAATGCTTTTCTCACATTTTCCCACCACCAGCCTTTTTTTTTTTTTTTTTTTTTTTTTGCTGCTTTGAAACAGCAACTGCATTGTTTCACATTTGCTCTACAGGGAATGCACTTGGCCTTGGCCAAGGCAAAGAAAAGATCAAATTAGAGAGCAAGCCTGTTTGCTGCTGGCCTAGAGGCCTGCCCTTCCATCTGGAGCCTCCTTCCCCTCCCCGTTCTTTGCAGCCTCCTGGGGCTGTGGGTCCATCACCTTCCACCAGCCCCTCACTCCTGGGAGGGGACTCCAGGAGTGGGCTGAGTGCAGCTGCCACCTGGCCCTCATTTCCCTGGATCAAGGAACCTTAAGCCCCTACCTGAAAGATGACAGCAGAGCAAAGTTGCACTATAAATCCAGTTCAGTGCTCGGAGTGGACTCCTTAAAAGGCTAAATGTTCCCTGGGCGGGCCCTGGGGGCTACAGAGATAAAGGGGACATGCCCTTGTCCCTGAGCTGTGGGCGTGGGGCATTTACAAACAGTCACTTAGAATGCAAGGCAGAACATAATTAGCCCTAAAAAGAGGATTGAGCCAAGTTGCTTAAGGAGAAATAGGGGATTAGTTATGACAGGGAATCAAGCAGGGCACTTGAAAATCATTTCCCTCTCTCTTAGAAATACAAGCAGCTTTGTTTGATGGATTTCTTTTTCAAGTTAAACACAAGAGAAGTAGGATTTTGAAGTGTCAAGAAAACTAGATTCTGGAGTGCTATTCTGTTGAGTGCCACCTAGTTTGGGTAAAGCCCCGAACCTGGGGGGGTTTTATTCCTGATATTTATCTCTAGTCCCAGTAAAAGCCCCCAGAATGGTGGCTGTCTTCATCCCAAATGCTCAAGTCTGAGCAGCCCTGGCTGTCGGTCAGGGATCTTACTTCAACTTGTTTCTGTTCAAGTTCATTTTCTGCAAGTCACATTATCTAATTCTCAAGGTTGCTCCCACTGATCATGCCAGATCTGTATTTGTATTTCTAATTGCTTAAGCCAAGTGGGGTCCTGAGTGCTTCAAGGACAGAGCCAGAGCATAGAGCCTCGTACTGAAGAAGCACAAGGCCGGCTAGACCGAGGGCCAAAAGGAAGATCTGACAGATGCATGGTACTGGGGAGGGCAGCGCTGAGGGGAGAGAATTGAGGCAGCTGGTTGAATGGGTCGGTGAATAAGAACAAGAAGAAGAAGAACCAGGGCTGCCATTTGTTTTTTGGCCTACCCGTGCCCATACTTTATCTCTCCAGGCAGAGACATGAGTGAACCAGAATCAAGAGGCATGTGGAGCGCTTGCCCCCAAACCCTCCCAGAGGGCGGCTGGGTTCACTTCCTGTTGCTGTGTAACCAATGACCACACTTTTTTTTTTTTTTTTTGGTCTTTTTAGGGCCGCACCCATGGCATATGGAAGTTCCCAGACTAGGGGTCGAATCAGAGCTGCAGCTGCTGGCCTACACGACAGCCACAGCCATGCGGGATCCAAGCCATGTCTGCAACCTACACTGCAGCTCACAGCAATGCCAGATCCTTAGTGACTGAGCGAGGCCAGGGATTGAACCTGTATCTTCGGGGATGCTAGTCAGATTCGTTACCACTGAGCCACAATGGGAACTCCAGGAAAATACTTTTATATATTTTACAGACCTGCCTGAGTGCCTATTGCTATTGTAGCCACCACCAGCTTTCTACTAAAGGAGATAACTCAGAACCTAAGAAGTGAGAGCTTTAGAGCCAAAGTTGTGGTTCTAAAAGGGTCCCCAAGGCCTCAGGGGCTCCAGCAGACGTAGGGGAAGCGCCTTCATGGCCAAGAAGGGGTTTCAGGAGGCCGCCTTGCTCAGATCAACCATCAGCTACCAAAGGTGGATCATTCCTTGTATTATTTCAAAACATCTCCAGAGATGAGATGAGAATGAGAATGAGATGAGAATTCCTTAGTCTTCTTCTAGGTCCAGAGTTCTTTATTTTACCTTTCCCCACCTCATAAAGCCTTTTCCCTTTGTTCATTCCTCTATGGAAAGAAAAAGGAAGTCCTTCACATGAGTTTCACAATAACACGTCACTTGCAGCTTTCTTCTGAGCATTCAAATGCATAATGTTTGGAAGTTTCTTATTACCCAATCGCATCGGGACCTGGAAAAACAAAAAGAATAAAGGTCATGGGAACTCCATCTAATCACTTGTGATAGAACATGATGGAGGATAATTGAGAAAAAGAATGTATATATATGTATAACTGGGTCACTTTGCTGTACAGCAGAAATTGATGGAACATTGTAAATCAACTATAATAAAAATAATTTTGAAATAAAACAACAAAGTCAAGTCAGACAAAAACAGTGATCTGGAAAAGCTATCTCAGGAAAATGTGGGAGCAAGGATAGTAGGTTCAGATACTTTCCTCCCCCTTTTTTGACAGGCTGCCATGGACAGTTTCATAGGTTGCTAACTGCACCAACGCACAGCCTGTCCTCCATTTGCCAAGTTATTTTTCCTGGCACAGAAACGGTGTCTTGTTCTAATCTGAATCAGGTACTCTGTAAACTCGTGGGCCCTGTGCTTTGCATCTGCTCTCTCTTTATCTTGGACTTGTGAGTCACAGAGAAATGGGTGAAAAGTAATCAATCCCTTAGACAACAAGCAGGAAAGAAACAATGGAGACAAGAAGGAAAGCCAAAGAAAAAATTCTTGGGAAAAGGAGAGGCCCATTTGACCTCCAATTAGGAGGAGCTGTAGCTCCAATTGGACCCCTAGCCTGGGAACCTTCATATGCCATGGGTGTGGCCCTAAAAAGCAATAAATAAATAAATAAATAAATAAATAAATAAAATATCAGAGTTCCCGTCGTGGCTCAGTGGTTAACAAATCTGACTAAGAACCATGAGGTTGCAGGTTCCATCCCTGGCCTCACTCAGTGGGTTAAGGATCCACCGTTGCTATGGCTGTGGTGTAGGCCGGCAGCAATGGCTCTGATTAGACCCCTAGCCTGGGAACCTCCATATGCTGCGGGTGTGGCCCTAGAAAAGGCAAATAATAATAATCATAATAATGATAATAATAAAATAAATAAAATAATCACTTCATTTTCAGTCAACTTCATGAGAAGATAATTGCGTTGCAGTTAAGCTTTTTTTTTTTTTTTTTTTTCAGTCTTTTTGCCATTTCTTGGGCTGCTCCCGCGGCATATGGAGTTTCCCAGGCTAGGGGTCTAATCGGAGCCGTAGCTGCCAGCCTATGCCAGAGCCACAGCAATGCGGGATCTAAGCCGCGTCTGCGACCTACATCACAGCTCATGGCAACGCCGGATCGTTAACCCACTGAGCAAGGGCAGGGATCGAACCTGCAACTTCATGGTTCCTAGTCGGATTCGTTAACCACTGCACCACGACGGGAACTCCAGTTAAGCTTACAGACATAAAATTACATAAGCCTCATACCTTTAATGTTACACATAGTTTTTTTTGTTGTCTTGGTTTGGTTTAGTGCGGGGGTTTTTTAAGTGTCTTTGTATATTCAACAAATACTATGTGGTTATGTTCATGGCACTCACCTAGTTCTTGGATATAGTCCTTTTATGTAGTGCTCTTCAGTCTTTAGAGTGCATAAAAATCACCTGGTGGCATGTTAAAAATGCAGCTTCCTGGGCCCTCCTTCTGTACAGCTGCATGATCTCTGAAGCCATAGTTTGGTCAAATGCCCAGGCAGTTCTAATGGTATAAGGATGACACAGTGAGAGAGGTTGCTATAGGGATGCAGAGTATAACCCAGAGTTCCTTGTCCTCAGAACATGGAATAAGTCAGGGAAATAAAATGTAGACACATTTCAGGATCAATAATACACAACAGCAGAATCTGAAGAGCTCTATGAGTAATAGAGGGAGTAGATATAGGTGAGATATTATGTGGGGAGGAAAAGAATATTCCTAAATAGAGTTCTCAGAAGATTTCAGAAAAGAGATTGGGTTTCAGCTGGGCTTATGAAAGAGGGTGGAAGGGACATGATCAACCATAACAGAAAAGAATATGAAAAGAGAATATATGTATAACTGAGTCATTTTGCTGTATAGCGGAAACTAACACAATATTGTAAGTCAACTATACTTCAATAAAATTTAAAAAATAAAAATTAGGAGCTCCCTGGTGGCTCAGCAGGTTAAAGGTCTGGCATTGTCACAACTGTGGCACAAGTTTGATTCCCTGGCATGGGAGCTTCTGTATGCCATGTGTGGTATATTTTTAAGTAAGTATTTTTTTTTAAAGAGGGAAGAGGGCTTTTCAATGGGGAAAACAGATGAACAAAGGCACTGAGATCTCATGCGGTGGCTCAAAGCAACTTAGGGGATACTGAATTCATATCTCCTCATTGCATCATTGGTAATTCCTCTTGAACCACAACCTCGTTCTTCTTCCTTATTAGATTGCTTTTAAGATTCCTTTTATAAGAGATTGCACATGTCCATGTAAGGAGAGATTAATCAGTATTTAAATATATGCATGAGTTATGTATAATTTCAGCCTGATTTGTTTAAGCGTCTCCATTGTTGGAAAACTATATAGACTCCAAATGGCATCTGATTATTGAATTCAGATGCCAGAGCCTTTTGTTAACAGTGCATTTTTTTTTTTTGCAATGTCCTTTTTTGTTTTGTATATTTTCCTTCAGAAGCAGCAGGCCTACAGATACCTCAAAGTATACTGCCAATCAGTGAAATAAAGGAAGTGGTACCAAAATTAAAAGTGAAGACAGTCTTAGCAACCTTTTTGCAATGTGGATTCTTTGTTTAATCATATGCCTCATATTTGGAGTTCTTTCTTTTTAAATGGGTTACTATTCCAAGTGTTCTCATTGGAAAGTGTTTGATACTTGTGTTTTATAATTCTTTCTCACTCAAGCAACTTTGAATATCAGAACACAATTTTGGAAAATCTATGTAGTAAAATCAGAAGAAAACAAAGAGAGCCCTCTCTTTTGCTGACACTCATAATAAATACAAAATGAGAAAAGTAGATATTGGTGTAGAACTTCATGACTTTGTTATTTAGAGGATAAATCACTGCTGTGGGTTTTTTAAGTGATAAATCAATGTCACATAGCTTCAATTAGAGACTGCATCTAAAGTTTAAAGGGTATAACTGCATGGGTAGGAAAACTATTAGCAGAGGTATATTGATCGATTCTTTCCACATACACTCGTAATTTCTAAACTTTTTTTTTTTTTTTTTTTGCTTTTTTTTAGGGCTGCACCCGGGGCATATGGAGGTTCCTAGGCTAGGGGGTCGAACTGGAGCTACAACTGCTGGCCCAGGCCACAGCCACAGTAACGGAGGATCCAGGCTGTATCTGAGACCTACACTGTAGCTCACAGCAATGCCAGATCCTTAACCTACTGAGCGAGGCCAGGGATCAAACCCGCAACCTCATGGTTCCTAGTCGGATTCGTTTCCACTGCGCCACAATGGGAACTCAGCTTTTTTTTATCACCATCATAAATTATTATTATATTCATATGTGTCCAGGACACTTCTGAGCTGCACCTAATGCTATATCGTGTGTGTGTGTTATCTGTGTCCGTGTGTTTGAGAAAACTGTTTCTGTGACTGTGTTTCTGTAATGTGACCATATCAAATATTGGGGGTTATTTTAAACATATTAGCATTAATTTCTAGCAAATTGATCTTGACTGTTTTATTCCCAATCTTTTACATATATGTATGTGTATATGTGTGTACATACACATACATATATATATATATATATATTTTTTTTTTTTTTAAGGCGTAGCTCATATTTGAGTTTTCTTGAATGACTTTCACAGCCTAGTTTCATGCTGGTTGTTCATTGAGGACTTGGTCCTCTCTCTCTTCTCACTGTAACTACTTTTCTCTTAGGCCAGGGAGTTGCCCCCCAGGACACTAAACTTTCCTTCCTGGCTCAGGGCCTGTGCTCTTGTTTATGCTTCTTTTGTGCCCTTCCCAGGACCTAGCAGACAGCAAAGCACTTACCTGTATGCTACTCCATAAATTCCGACCCGTAACTCAAGGAGCACAGCCTCTGAACCTTTCCTATTTCCAAATTGATTTGCTTGTCAATCCCAATATGCAAGCACATAGGCAATAACGCTCTTTCCCGCTCGCAAGGATGTGGCACTTTTTCTTTTTTTTTTTTTCTTTTTTCTTTTATTTTCAGAGCCACACTCGCAGCATATGGAGGTTCCCAGGCTAGGGGTCGAGTCAGAGCTGTAGCTGCTGACCTACGCCCCAGCCACAGCAACGCCAGATCCCAGCCGAGTCTGTGACCTATACTACAGCTCACGGCAGCGCTGGATCCTTAACCCACTGAGCAAGGCTAGAGATCAGACCTACATCCTCATGGATACTGGTCAGATTCGTTTCATCTGAGCCACAATGGGAACTCCAGTGATGATTTTTTTAATCATGTGAACAGTTAAATGGATCTGAATTCACATCTTCCAGGCAGCACTTGGCCAAAAATTCTCAGTATACAATCTCTGATGGAGGTTTAGCTTGGCTGATATCCTTCCAGTTTAAAAAAAAAAAATGTGGATGAAATGCAAATATTATTAGGTTTTTAATCTGCATTAATAATTACTATTTTCCAGCTATTAAGTTTCTGCTTTTTATATTGCGTTTTTAGGTACATGTCATGGTCAAGATTCTATATTCATTGCTTCACACAATATGCAGTTCCTGAGATACCTATATAATTCTGAATGTTGATACACCCATAAGAGAGTTCGCTTTTCCCTCTCACACATCTGTTTTGCTTTATGCAAGAGAAATTTCTCATGCCAGAATGACTTTCAGTGGATATAGGCAATCTGCTTTATGTTGAGCCTCTGCAATTCACAGATGCAAATGTTTAAAAAGCAGTGAGGTTAACATAGTTATTTCTTCATCTGAAACGTCCCCAGTCACTACTTTTGTCCTCAAAAAAAAAAAAAAAATCTTATTGTGTTATAAATTCATTGTGTGTAATTCTTACAGGCTTACCTCATAATCCTCCTATAAGAACTGAATTAACTCTTTCGTGGCCTCTTAGGATGAATCTCAAGGTCCCAGTTGTTTGTATTGCTAGTCTGATGCCGTCTTCTCGATAAAACTTAGGTTCCAAGGAGGGAATAAGGGAAGCAGTTTCATGACCCAGAATAGAAACCCACTAACCAAAAGAAAAGCCGCCCGCCGAAAGTTTAGCCTCTCACCATGGACCCTCTATTATTAAATCAACAGATAAGACTGAACACCCATTGCTTTACTCTGTGAGCAGATATGGGCAAGGCAGAGATGATATATGGATGCCAGCCTCAGAAAACACGCCATCTAGTTGAAACTTAAAATAACAGATGAAACCTAAAATAACAAGGGGGATGCATGGCTGTCAACTGTCCTGCTTACAAAAAGGGACAGCTTCTCACACCCACAGCTCCAGGCATTTGGTTCCAAACCTTCCATTTAAGCAAACCTTTCAGGATCTGAATCTTCCAAAGACATTTACCTAGTTTTTCAGGTATCGCAAAGTGTTACGGTATAAAGCCTCCCGCATGGCAAGAAGCTTATGTTAACAATACATAAGGTCAAAGATTCAAAGTCTGTGAGAGCTTGAGAGAAATCCAGCCACAATTGTTTTCTGATACAGCCCAACAGGGGAGTGTTTGATGGTTGAAAGCTCCTGAAACTCTCAAAGCACAGGAAGGCTGAGTGCCAGTGCCGATCCCGATCCCAGCTAAAGATGCTTTACCGACGTGGCCCCTGGTGGCGCTCACTGTTTGCAAAAGGAAGCTCTTGTGTTTTCTGAAAATGTGTCCTAAATACACGTTCCAAGGCCGTTCCATGCTAATTACAGGTTCGTGATTGGAGGTACTGCTCTGTTAGTGTCTAGAATTGGAAGGGCAGCGTGTGTTCCTCGGTAGGTGAACTTGCAGGGCAGAAATAGACAAAACCTATCCCCCCACCCCCACCCCCCACCCACCATACTGACTGTCCGCAGAGATCTGGTCAGCTTTCTGAAATGGATTGCAGGTTTTCAAAGTCTCTAGACAATCCCTTTCCAAGCACGTGAAGAACAAATAACTCACAGACACCAACCTCATTTTTCAGTTCAAAGCAAAGAGGGTTTTTCCCTGTGCTCTTCCTACCTGTCTTTCACCACTGAGTTCTCCCTGGAATACTTGCACCAATGGTACTAGAAATTCTGGGAATCAGAGAACTGGTTTGGGACCAAATTGGATGACTTCCACTCCTACTTCCCCTCCAGTCCTGAATCCCTGCGTAGCAGGCTCTGTCTTTGTTTGTCTCTGAAAGAACACTGACTGTCCTGCTCTGAGCACTTGAAGGACAGATGGATTAACATTCTGCTCGATAGAGAGATGCGAGGGGGGCAGTGATGCATGGGGGTGACAGGAGGTTGGAGAAGTGAATAGAGATGAGGGGAGCCTATTTGCTAAGGGTAAGCACGGCAGCAGCACCTTTTCTTTTCTTTTCTTTACACTTCTTTTCTTTTTCTCTCTATAGCTGTAACCATGGCATATGGAAGTTCTGGGGCCAGGGGTCAAATTGGAGCTGTAGCTGCTGGCCTACACCACAGCCACAGCAACCCGGGATCCGAGCCGGCTCTGAAACCTATACCACAGCTCATGGCAGTGCCAAATCCTTAACCCACTGAGCCAGGCCAGGGTCCGAACCCATATTTTCACGGACGCTATGTCAATTTCTTAACCTCCAGAGCCACAGTGGGAACTCCAGCAGCACCTTTTCTTCCGGGACAGTGGATGAGCCTCCTCCTGGCTGATGCAGGGGTCCAGTGGAAAGCTCACCTCACTGAGTCACCAGACTGAGGTTTCACAGAGGAGGGAGGGGGCAGGCCCAGTCTACACCTTCTGCTACCCATTTCCCTCAGAGACCAAGGTCCCCGAATCACAGGGCCAGAAGGGTGGGCCTAGAGCATAAGAACATCAGTGGGATGGGGCTCATGGGCAGGTTGCCAAGATGTGGCTGGATACCTTGGAACAACCAGCTGCAGGGCTGTGCCTGCCCAGTGCCTGGGGCTTTGGCCCACCTCAGCCAGACCGCAGCATGGATCACCCAGCTCCGGCTGAAGGGCAAGCAGTGCTGCCGACTCTGGAGCTGAGCCAGACCTGACGGCCCCCACCTTCCTCCCCAGATGTGCTCCAGAATCATCTGTGTCCTTGTTGGTTCCTTGCTTGTCCCAGCTCCTCCTGGGACTGGCCCTCTGTGTAGACATAGAAGAGGGTCACCTGCAACACGGGCCAAAAGGTCTGTCACCAGAGGCTTCTCCCGCTGGCTGGAGGTGGGCTCAAAGTCCTCTCCATAAGGGTTGCTTGCCTGATTAACACCCCTCAGTGAGTCCCCAGGGCTGCTCCAGCATAGAGCTGGGCTCACGTCCACACTGCAAGGGCCCAGCCACATGGTCCAGACCCATTTCCTGACCTTCCCTGCCCCTGGCTCTCCCACTCAGCAGTGCCATGTTTTTCCCATCCCCCCAAATATGCCACATGCTTTCTTACCTCTGTACTTTTCCTCACGCTGCCGTGACTGTCCTTTCTTGCCTTCTCCTGTCTGGTAAAATCTGGCTCATCCTTTGAGGTCCTGCTCGAACATAACCTGCCTCCATAAGGAGCGCCCAGTCAGCACCACCACCACCTCCTTTCCTGGCAGAATTAAGTCCTAGTTGCTCCTCCCCCCGGTGGCCCCTCAGCTTTATGTGCGCCCCTAGCCCAAGGTGGGAGGCTTATTCATGCACATTTTTTGTTAGACTCCAAACCTCTTGAAGACAGGGACCTAAATGTCTGTCCATTCATTCCTCTATCATTACGTGGAACATAGTGTGTAATGTACAGGTGTCTGTTTTGCCGATCTGTTGGCTAAGATGGAAGCCTTTAGCCCTCCTTAACATTTTAGCTCTGACTAGTTAAGGAAGACAAAAGCAGGGCACGTGGGAGTTCCCACTATGGCACAATGGGACTGGCAGTGTCTTGGGAGCGCTGAGATGCAGGTTCGATCCCCAGCCCCGTACAGTGGGTTAAGGACGTGGCATTGCCACAGCTGCAGCTTGGGTGCCAACTGTGACTTGGCCTCAGAGCTGCATAACGCCATGGGGCAGCCAAAAAAAAAAAGCAAAGCAAGTGGAAGAGCTGATATAGATGCCATTGTATATGCTGCCCCTCCCCACTCCATCCAGCAGAAGCGTCAGCCAGGAGATTGTTGGCTCCAGCAGAGAGGGTGGGGGCCGGGAGGGGGCGGGCGCGGTATCCGGGTTCCCTCCAGCGACACTGCAAACAGGGCGGAGGTGTCAGTCAATTCTGAGCACTGAGCTGTCCTAAAGGCCAAGTAAGATTGGTCCCTGGTGGCCTTCCAAAGTATTTGGCTTTCTGAAGCTGCCTGTGGCTCCGGAAATCAGGGAAATGCTTTCATGGGAGTGCTTCTCTGTGCCGAGAGGTGTAAATGCAACACGAAACGAATCTCTCTCCACCCAGTACAGGATGTGCTCTGCGAGCGCCAGGCTGTCTTGAGCCAGCTTCGTGCACTAGGACCTGTGTCCTCCCAGCCACCCTGGAGGGAACACAGGCCTGGTCAGAAAAGTGTCTTAAAACCATGTGGAGGAGTTGCCGTCGTGGCTCAGTGGTTAACGAACCCGACTAGCATCCATGAGGATGTGAGTTCACTCCCTGGCCTCTCTCAGTGGGTTAAGGATCCAGTGTTGCCATGAGCTGTGGTGTAGGTCGAAGATTCAGCTCGGATCCAGTGTTGCTGTGGCTCTGGCATAAGCCGGTGACTACAGCTCTGATTTGACCCCTAGCCTGGGAACCTCCATATGCCGCCAGTGCAGCCCTAAAAAGACAAAAAAAAAAAAAAAATAGAGCCAGACACTTGAGTACTAACTGGTGGTCTTCCATCTGGCTGCGGTAACCAAGTACCACAGCCTGAGTGGCTTATCAACAACAGAAATGTATTTCTCTCAGTTCCAGGTTCTGGGAAGCCCAAGGTCAAGGTCCTAGCAGGGTCCCAAGCTTGGTGAGGGCCACCTGCCCGATTCATAACTGGTGCCTTTTCCCTGTGTCCTCCGAGGTGGAAGGGGAAGATGTTTCTCCAGAGCCTCTTTTCTGAGAGCTCTGATCCCACCCGTGAGAGCTACACCCTCATGACTCAATCAGCTCCCAAAGCCCCAGCTCCTAACACTGTCCTCTTTGGGGGTAGGATCTCAACATACGATTTTGGGAAGGACTTAAACATTCAGACCACAGCCCTGGGTACGTGAAACTATTAGGCTGTTATTGTTAATGTCCTGGGAAATATTGCTTATCTTTGCCCATTAAATCACTGCAAATATAATAGTATCGTGATTGGGTTTTTTTTATTAAAGTATAGTTGAGTGATTATGAAAATTCTTGTCTTTTAGAGACAGATACTGAAATATTTATAGGAGAATGTGATGATGGCTGGGATTTGCTTTGACGCAACGTGGGGAGAAGTGGGGAACTAAGAAAAGGGGGAGAAAATTGGCCGCATCTAGGTAATTGTTGGTGTTGGGTGCTGGTCGCCTTCATGCTTGTCATGCTGTTCAGTCTACTCTTGTGTCTGTGTGAAATTTTTCATATTAAGCTATCTTTTTAAGGAGTTCCCTTTGTGTTGCAGCAGCAATGAATCCGACTCGGATCCATGAGGTTGTAGGTTCAATCCCTGGCCTCCCTCAGTGGGTTAAGGATCCGGCATTGCCGTGAGCTGTGGTGTAGGTCGCAGATGCAATTTGGATCTGATGTTGCTGTGACTGTGGTGTAGGCTGGCAGCTGTAGCTCTGATTGGACCCCTAGCCTGGGAACCTCCATATGCCACCAGTGTGGCCCTAAAAAGACAAAAAAAAAAAAAAAAAAAAAGATATCTTTTTAAGTATGGAGGAAAAAGGTGGAGATGAGGTTATTTTGTTCTCATCCTCTTGATTCTTGGATTTGCTTTATTATGACTGTTTCCTCCCTTAGGCCACCTCTGAGGATCTCCTAGTTAGGGAAGAGGACCCAAATTATTGGTTTCTTCACCCTTTCAGCACTTCTTAAAAGACCTCCCTTCTGGGTTCTCAGATACGTTTAAAGCCTTTGTAAAGAAGGCGCACCTCTTCCCACTGGTCAGGCGGGGAGAACCCCGAGTCCTGGACAGCAGGTCTCTACCGTGAGCGCCTCCTGGGACAAAGCACTTACCTCTCCCCAAGGAGGAGTCACAGCCTTGATGACAGGTTCTAGGAGATAAACATGTCCCTTCGCTGTGCCTGTATCCCAGGGGCGCTAGAATGAGTAGCTTTTAAAAGAAAGACGGTTTCATGGGGCTAACTCTGCTTGGAAGCCAGCCAATGAGGATGTGTTACCAAATAGAGCCTGGGACCACCAGCCCCTTCAGAACAGACTGTGGGGAACGTAGACTCAGCCCTGACTTACTTCATCTCGTGAATGTTTCCATTTTCTCTCTCTCCACAGACTGGATGCTCTGAAGTCCATTAGCGTAATGTTTTCCAGAGTAGATTTTCACTGGCCTCATTTCTACCACCTTCTTGTTTCTAAGACACCCCTCTTGCATGCACACACACACACACACACACACAGACTCCACGGTTGAATGTTCTGTGCTCACTCAGTGGTTCTCATCCACTCCCCAGCTCCACCTGTGCAGCCCACAGACATGGTTGCAAAAGAGCTCAGAACAGCTTGTTGAGGGTGACGGGGAGGAGAGGTGTACGCATGGCAGTTGGTGGAGTCTTAAATGCAACGAGGTAAAACGTACGAATCTGGGGGGAGACCACCTCTCTGAGTTAACATCTTGCCTAGTTTTCTGTGTTCCATTTTCTAGTGGTGTGACTTGGAGGAAGCTCCTAAAGCCATATGATCACATTCCAGATACTGTAAGGGCTGCGGGTGAGAATGAAGAGAGTGGATGACTAAGTCACTATCTGGGAGAAGCAGAAAGTCGAGAATAATGAGGCAGCCCCAACAGGCTGGAAGGCATCTGGGTAAACCTAACGGGCTGTGCTCAGGGCTGTTTGCAAAGAGCAGGGTGAGGAGGAAGGGCTCCCTGGGAAATGGAACACAAGGCTGCAGAATGATGGTACTGCAGCAACCCACACACGCATTTGGAAAAATCCACTGGCACAGATAAAGGAGTTAGAAAGCATTGATACCATAACATGCCCAGAAGGGCCAATCCGGACACCGTATTTGGTTTCCTGTGAGTTCTGGAGGGACTGTCTCAATACATGTTAGCTGTTGGTATGAAAGGTGTGATTCTTTCTGTGACAGCACCGGGCACTGAGTGCTGAATGCAGAAAACGCTCCACGAAGGTCTTTCTTATGGGCACCCTTACGACATCCTTTGGGTATCAAATTATTAGGTGTGCCGGCGGGGGCGAGGGTGGGGGCACCACGACACTGTTACTGCTTTTCATTTCCTCTCTGTGCTGTTGTTGTTGTCATCTCCTTTAATTTCCTAAGTTACCCAGTAGGGTAGTGGAGAGAGGAGGATGGGGCCAGAGTAAATTGTATAATAATCACCACCATCGCCACGAAGTCTACCATTTGTTCTCTCGATTTGGTGCCAGGCTCTGGCTCAGCACTTTGCACTCATTGACCCATTTCACCCTCCTGGAATCTCCGGGAAGCTAGGTAGTGGTATTATTCCTATTTTATAGGGAAGTAAGCCTTGGAAGAGTTAAGTCATCTGCTCAGGACTGCACAGCTGGAACGAGACAGCGCTGTTCCTTTATCACTAAAGTCCTGGCTCCTCATGCCTTTCCAGTACTGTCCTTTTCACAGTGTGAAGGACTGTTCCTTGAAGTGCTCCTGGTGGGGCTGAGGCTTTGGTGAGTGCCGCCAGCATCCCGTCTGGGTGTGGACGCTGGAGCCGCAGAGCCAGCGGTGCTCAGGCGGTGATAACCAGACTTGGAAATTGGCTTCAAGTGGACATGCCAGCTCACCTCACCATATTCCTGATCCGAGGACAGAGGGCTGTTGCACATGTATTTATCCTCACATGCTTCATTCCCTCTCTTTCCTGCTTGCCTTTCTAGTCCTGGTCAGAAAGAAGCAGAAAAATCTCACACTGAGAAAAAAGTTTTGCTTTCTCAGAAATAATTCTTACGACCATGGAAAATGGAGGGAAAGTTTGCATTCACCTCTTCCTTCCCTGGTGGAAGATGGCTAGAAGGAAAATAATTAGAAATAAAATGAATATAACCCCTGGCCTGGGAACTTCCATATGCTATATGTGTGGCCATTTAAAACATAAATAAAATGAATGAATAGAAACAGAAGGGAGAGTTCCCGCTGTGGCACAGAGGAAATGAATCCCGCTAGTATCCATGAGGATGCGAGTTCAATCCCTGGCCTTGCTCAGTGTGTTAAAGATCTGGTGAGCTGTGGTGTAGGTCACAGACTCGGCTTGGATCCTGCGTTGCTGTGGCTCTGGCAAAGGCTGGCAGCTAAAGCTCCAATTTGACCCCTAGCCTGGGAACCTCCATATGCTGCAGTTCGGCCCTAAAAAGCAAAAAAAAAAAAAAAAAAAAAAAAGAAAGAAAGAAAGAAAGAAACAGAAGGACACTTTTCTTCCTAATCACTTCATTCTCTTCTAGTCTTCTTAAATCTTCGTTACATAATTGGTATAAAATCACTGATTAAAGTGTACATTCTAATAATGGATTAGTAGCTGCCTGTGGGCTTTGCTGAATTGACTCTGCTCTGACATGTAGCTGAAGTGTCAGATTCTCACCACAGATAAGGGGCACATGCAGGAGGTGACCCAGTATACAGGTAAACTCGATGTGACTGTGGGATTCAGTCTGATGCTTGTTGCACCATTCAGCAATCACTAGGGAAAAGCTTTGGTGTTTTCAGCTGTCCCTTTGAAATCTGAATGTTAATTTAGTCACTCTCCTGTGTGTGTCGCTTTGAGTAGATCACTGAGGAACTTCCTGTTTCTAAGAAAACGTGTCCGTGCATTGTTCTCGCAAAACCCTGGAAGCCGATGCCCAGACCCCACCAGTGCTCTCTGGCCAGGAGATCCAGGAACATTGCCGGGAAAGACAAAGATTTATGATGCCCTTCCTGAGCTACTAATTTTAAAGGAACTTGAAGATATAATCCTTGTCCTCAGGTGGCCTTGATTTTATAGGAGACTTGAGCTTTGAGGACAGAGGGAACTCCTGGCCACATTGTCCTGATGCCCCACAAGTGCGCCGCTGTGAGGACTGCTGCCCTTGAGCTGGGAGCCTTGCAAGTGAGTCGGGAGGTGGGGGACAGGCAGACAGCCCTAGCCCACCCCTTGGGGACAGAAGGGCCAGTCCCCATGGACCCATTAGCATCTGTGAAAGTAGAACCACCCACTCTGTCTCCTCTCCTGGATCTGCTCTGAAAGCATCTATTAATTACAGCTTCCATGTCTGCCTCTGGCTGTTCATTTTAGTGTATTAAGTATCTAAGTATCAGTGGCTGTTGTCAAGAGATTTCCTCTGATCCCTCTGAACTCTCACCCTTTGCCTCCCAGTGGCTGTTGCACACTGCTTATGAAGTCAGATTTGTTCCATGGCTTCCGTTTCTTCCATCACAAGAAAATCCGGTGCCGTCCCACCTTCCTCTCCTCTCTGACTTACTCTCTCCTTTCATCAGGGAAGCTTATGTGATTACATTGACCAGATCCTCTAACCTCCATGGCAGGTGGGTTTGGAGCGGGTGGCAAAGCAATTAGAAGATGAACTAGTTTCCACCTAAGCCAGAGTGAAACTCTCTTTTTCTTTCCAGCTCACAGTTTGAATTGCATCTATGTGAGCCCTGACTAATCCTGAGAGTGCACCTTTCCCCTGGCCTTTCTGTTTCTTTTGGCAGGAGTCTAACGCTGCATATATCTTAGGTGAGCTCCTTGAAACTAAGGAGCATTTCTTTCTATTCGCAAAACATTAATGGCTAAAGAGACTTAGGGCCATCTGGGCACTCCGCTTATACCCTTGACTCAGCAGGACTGTCAGGCATCCTGTCTGGTTCTGCCGGCTGCCTTGAAGTGCAAGGGTCAGACCCCTGAAACAAGCAATAGGCCCTTTGCTAGAGCCAGAGCTCCTGACCTGCAGAGGATGGCGCTGGAGCACAGTTCCCAGTACCTAGTAGATGCTTAATAAATACTCACTGAATGGAATAACCCACTTCCTGACATGGCACCAGGTATAGTGTCTATGCTCAAAAAATACATGTTGAAGTATGAATAAATTACTGGGTTTCATAGAGGAGGCGTTCCAGCCTCATTTGAACCTCTGGAAAGGCCGGGGGCTGGATAAAACAGGAAAGCAGCCATAAGCAGGGAAGCAGATGGCTGATGCAGGCCCTCCAGCCAAGGAGACCAGCACTTTTCTGTGGGAACTTGGATGACCTGACCCCAAGAAAGCTTTGCAAGAGTGGAGCAGGCAGGACAGTGCAAATCTAGGGCTTCCTCTGCTCCTCTGGCATTCTTCACAGCAGCACCTGCTTTGCTGTGCCAAGCCCAGTGGCAGCCATTTCAACAGCCCAGGAATTAGCTCCTGATCAAGGGAAGCAGAAACGTGTGTGGAAATCACTTTTTAGCAGCGACAATTTCTTTTGGAAAAGCCCCCGTAAGCTGCCGACTTTCTCTCAAGTGTTCCAATAGATACCAGAGGACTGACAAGCCCGTCTCACCATATTAATACAAGTGTCCCCTGTGCGCAGGGAACCAGATGATGGTGAATTGTCAGTTTCGGGGCTGGAGCCCAGCTCCCACATGCGAGCGGAAACACTCTCTGTGAGAGCAGAGCAATCCCATGGGGAGAGGCAGATGCCACTTTCCAGGTCCCAGGGTGTCTGCTCTTTATTCCTCTGAGGCAAGCTCTTTATCTCATCCGCGTAAGCACTTGTTTCACTTTCAGGCGAGCAAACACAACCAAATATGGACGTAGATGTGTCCTCCTCATCCTTACAAACAGCCCTCCTCCTTCTCTTTAACCATCCAGGAGAACAGATGCTGGAGTTAACATCTTAGGAGTTCATCTAAATCCATCACAAGAACTTCATGAGGTACCCTCTGAAGGAGCAATAGGACTGCAGGTTCATCCTGGCCAGTTTCCTTCTCAGCTATCAGTGCCAACAGAAGAGAGCACACGTTTTCAGCAGGACCTAGTGCAGAGCTGGATGCCTAACCAGCATCCCACCTTGGCCACCAGTTTAGGTCAGGGAGCTAAACGTCCACGTCCTCATCTCTGCAAAGGGGAGCTCACGTTACACGACCTCTAAAGCCCCCTGGGAGTTCTACCATTCTTCATCCTATAGGAATTATCTCCTTGATTGTTTTAGTGTCTTTTCTCTAAATCTGATTCTTTTGGGGGTGTGAGATTGAATTGAGATACAGGTGCTGCCCCCGCATGTGAATTTCCCAAAAGGGGTGCTTGGCCAGCTGCCAAGTCTCCATCTGGCCCCACTTAGCTCCCTCTCAAGTCTAACCAGCCCTGGGAGCTCCAGCTCACTCACTTATGCAGTAATGTTTATATGTACCCCATGCTCGGTGCTAGTGCACAGTATGTTGCTGAATAGGTCTCTGCCTTTTATGGATCTTATACTTTTAGGGGGAGACATACGAACAAAGAAATAGATAATTGCAGACTATAATGTGGATTACAAAAGATTAACAGGGCTTGACCTAATTTCATTTCAGAGGTCAAAAAAGGCCGCTCTGAGAAAGTACTGTTTGATCTGATGCCCAGAAACGGAGTTCATCAGGCAAAGAGTTGTAGAAAGTGCTCTAGGGACTGAAGTTCCCTTGTGGTGCAGCAGCTTAAGGATCAGGCGTTCTCACTGCAGCAGCTCGGGTCGCTTTGTGGTGCAGGTTGGCCCAGGAACTTCCAGAGGCTGCAGCAAAAAAGAAAAGAAAAAAAAAATGTACTCTAGGGAGAGGGAGGAGCAGATGCAGAGGAAAGGGCTGTTCCAACAGAGCTTAGTGTGTGCAAAGAACTGAAAGAAACCAGTGTGGTTGGAGCATACGGAGGGGATGGGTAAGAGAGAAGGGATGGATTTGCTAAGGAACGCTGGCTGCCGGCACAAACCTAAACTTGGTGATAATCCAGACAATGCAGACGTTTCTCATTCGCATAGAGGCCAAGGCGGGTGTATTCCTGAGCAATAGACAGCGCATCCCAGTGGGGCTTCGGGGACCACAGCTCCTTTCATCTTTGGCTCTGCCATTTTTCATGAGCTGCCAAGGCCAGCACACCTGTCTACACAGCACATTGTGCACAGAGGACTTTCTAGGCCCGGGCCTGCCTGGACATTGTGCTCCTACTCTGTCCGCATTCCGCTGGCACAGAACTAACTACAAGGAGGCCAGGAAACGTGGGACTGTCATTCCTCAGGAGGAACCAGAGCAGATCACACAGGCCCTGTGGGCCGCAGTGCAGAGCTTAGGCTCTATTCCTCCAGCACCTGCGGTATATCCACTGTCACGTCTAAAGCTCCATGTTCAATTGCTTATGTCACACAATATGTCTAAACCTAATTCATCATCCCCCTGAAAATGCAACCTCTCCCCTGCAGCCCCCGTATCTGCCTTTTCTTTCAGCGATGCCGTTCCAGACCTCAGAGTGCTTTTTTTTCCTGCTCTGTTGTTTATGGACTTTCTGGGCTATCTCAGTGCTTGCCCAGTGAGGCCCTTTGATGGGGGGTTCTTCTGGCTCTGCAGCAGAATGCTAATTTACAGAGTCGCCATGTGCGGGACCCCCACCCCCATGATGGGTATTCCTGGCTGCAGTGTTTTCACAGGGCTAAGTCATCTGGGAAGCTTAATAATCAGGTCATGGCAAGCAGGGAGATGAATCTTTCCAAAATGTGCCTTTCACGCCTGCTCACAATAATGTTACCGGCTTCCGGTTACCTACTAAACAAAAGGGCCATCTTCTACAGTTTCCGGGAACTGCATCAACCGACCCTTTTCAAACTGTTCTTATTCAGTCCCACCTCCAGCCAGCTGGCATGTCCAACTCTCCTCCAGAAGCCAACAGAATTAGTGAATTCCCATCTCGTACTAGTCCCCTCTGCCTGGGACAGCCTCTTTCTGCCCATCCCCAACTCCGAATCCTACCCAGTTGTTCAGGGCCACTGCTCATGCTCAAGTGTCACCTTCTCTGGGAAGCCTTCCTCTCCCCACCAACTAGAAAATAAGCCTTCTGACTTTTACAGCCCTGTAACACTGCCCAAACCCCTATGCCTCGTGGTTTGCAAAGACTAGGTGCTTAATTAATGTTTAAGTATTAACATTGTATCTTACCACTCCCTTGGCACTGGGCAAGTAGTGCCTTCTATTGACATCCTTCCAGTTCGTTCTAAACTTCTGGACTAGAGCTACTTTTCTTGACATATAAACATACCTGGCATGTCCTCAAAAAAAGAAGTAATTAATTTAGCGCTTTTCTATTATTCATGTAACACATGGTGCTTTCAATGTAGCAGATGTCCAGAACACTCTTTTTTGATTTCTTGTGGTTGTGGTCATTGTTGCTATTGTTTGAATATATAATCACTTCTAAACTGTAAAGCCAGGGAGTTCTCGTTGTGGCTCAGCGGTAATGAATCCGACTCGTATCCATGAGGTGTGGGTTCAGTCCCTGGCCTCTCTCAGTGGGTTGCTGTAAGCTGTGGCTCGGATCCTGTGTTGCTGTGGCTGTGGCGTAGGCCAGCAACCGCAGCTCTCATTTGACCACTAGCCTAGGAATTTTCATATGCCACAGGTGCAGCCCTAAAAAGACAAAAATAAAAAATGTGTAAAGCCAGAGCCAGTTAATGGAGGATGCTCTTTCTGGGGCTTTTTCCAGCCCCAAAGGAAGACCCTCAGGCAAAATATTTGATGGGAGACCGTGCCTGCCAGCGATTCTCTACCCGTCTGTAGGCAGCTTCCTACTTTGTTTCTTCTGTCTGTAGGAGGCTGACTCTGGGTGAGTCATGAAGAGTTCAATTGCAAATAGTCCTATTTTCCTATTTACAATCTTTCCTCTCTCCCCCCACCACCTGGAAGAAAGACATCATAGGGAGTAAAGGTATTACCCTGGAGGTCTGTCTTTTAGATTTTCAGTGTTATCAAGATTTTTCACGTGAAAAATTATGCAAGAACCAGAAGAGCACATCAGACCACATGACCTTATTTGCAGAATCTCCCTGGCTCTGTGGGGTTTGGATCACCTAAACCATTGTAGAGAAGCCTCTGATAGGATAGCTGGCCCCGCCATTCATTCCATCTCTAAATCTGCTTGCCTCTAAATACTCTTGAGTCAGATGGGACATTTCGAACTATCTTGTTTTTCTCCCCGTCTTAATTGGTTTTCCATAGGCAGGTCCCAGAAGTGGGGCTTTGCTGTACACATCCTCCTGTACGGCGAGCGGGCTGGCACTAGTATCAGAGGGAGAGGAAGAAGTGGGGAGCGCCATTTAGCATTAAGCCCCTCCCACCTGCTTTGAGCTTCCCAAAGGCAGCCTGACTTTTAGGAAAAGAGTGTCCTCTGCCCTTTCTGTGGCATGCTTCAGGAGCTGTGTCAGGGGCCTACCAGCCAGCGTTCTTCAGGAAGCACTTTCAGGATGATGGGGGCGACAGTGGACATGGGGTTTTCCAGGAGAGGACTGAGACTTCAGGAACCTCCGGGTGTCTGTCCGGTGGACTCCTGAATCAAGCTGCCAATTCAAATCAGCCTCTGCGGATTCATGACTCTTTCAGGCGGGTGCTCTCTGGAGCTGAACCGTTCCAAGTTGATCGGAAGAGTGGTTGGGACCTCTTTAGCATTTCATTCTAACTCAGTTGGAGAGCAAACACAGCATCTTTGCTGACTCTCTCGGATGCCTTCCCAGCTTTCCGTGGAAGGAGAGAATGTGATCTGAATCCTGGTTCCTGTGAGAACCTGAGCGTCTCAAAATATAAAACATCCTTAGCTGCAGCTGGGCTGCTGCCAAGAACTGGGATAGTCTAGAAAGAGTTGTCTCAAATGTTTGCTTTTTTGCCTTTGGCAGGCAGCACCTAGTAGCCCTCATTTCAGTGATTACAGGGTTTGTGCGACAGGCTGGGGTTTGGGCCATGGACTGGCCATGCTGTGGAGGGCTGTCCTTGGCAGAGTGCCAACCGGCTTCAGGATTCTGCACTGTAATTGTTGCCACTGCTGCCCCAGTTGGAGCTCCCGGGGTCGGGAGGGCGGGATAACAAGATGCCCAGAGGGGCCAGGCCCGCCTGACAACCATTATATGGGCTGATTCCATGGGCAGGGCCCGCTTTCCAAATTAAGGATTCAATTAGCATCATTTCATCCTTCTCCAAAAATGTGCTCAGAGCCCAGACACGTCTTTCCTGTGCACTGGGACATGACCCGTGCAACACAGGAAGCCCACGGCCTTCAGCAGGGTCTTGGACCATGAGGCTTTGCGGTTGGGATTTCACTAAATGCCATGTTGGGGGCTGGGGAATCTTTCTTCTTTCATCCCGAGCCAGAGAACAGACGACTCAGCCTCATTCATGCTCATCATCTTAATCACAGGCTGAAGATGAATATTTTGGGTTAGTTTCCCTTTTTATATATATATACACAGCGCCTATTTATAGCTATTTGCTGACAGACTCTACCAATTACTTGAAAACCTTGCATTTAGAGAGAGACAGACTGAAAAATGGGAATTCAATGGCTAGCCCTGGTTCTGCCTTAGATGAGCCTCTTGTGGGGCAGAATCGGAATGGAGATGATGGTTGGCGCAGGAACAGTGAGGCCAGAATGAGAAATGATCATTCACTATCACGTTCACTGGGGACTGACTAGAGCAAACACTCTTTTACAACTTATCTTCATTATTACAGGTTCATTGGACCCCTCGCCCATGTGTCTTAGGGCTTCAAATGTTCTAAGCCCAGTGAAAGGGTTGTCTCTGCAGCCATCAGTGACAGCCTGTTTGCCAAATCTGGTTCTCTCCTTTCTTGCTTTCTCATACTTTCCCTCTCTTTGACATGAGCTGTTTTCTCCATGGAGTATTTCCCCTGGCTTCTGCGGCATTCTTTGAGGCCAACCCCCTTCCTTCAGTCTGTTGGAAGCTCCTTCCCTTTCTGCTTGGCCTTTCAAATACTGATTCTCCCCAAGGTTCCATCCTCCGCCCCTTTCCCTCCCGAGTCCAGATGTTTCTACCACTGTATCTGCAATAGGAGGATGTGGAGATAAAAGCACCAAGCTTGGGAGTTCAGGGCTTGGTGATGCATTTGCGATTTCAGAGGGGACCAGCCTGATATATAGCATATGAACTGTGTCCCAACCCTGAGCCTCATCCTGGCCCCTGGGCTGAAGAAAGGCAGAGTGGATCATGGGGGCAGCTGAAGGGTGGTGGAGCCAGAGAGGGTCCTTCAAGTGTTGTCCATGGGGGAGAGGGGAGAGGCGAGTTGAAGCAGTAGAACCTGTTTTGATGGTCAAGGCCAGAAATCAGAGGTGGCTATCCAATTCCCTGTCTCCAAGTGCAGGAGCATGATTGGAAGGGCAACTTGTGAATGAGGCCAGGAGGCTGGGCTCCGGCTACCTGGTGCCTGGGTCGGGTGGCCTGAGTTAGAGATACAGGGGATCAGACAGGCAGAAGAACATCTGGGTCAGCGATGAGCTTGTGGAATCTAGAATACCCAGGGAAATGTTAAGCATGGACCTTTGGGGAAGGAAAACATTTAAGAGATGAACAGAGAAAGAAGAGAAAGCAAAAGAGGCGGAAAAATAATATCAGCTAGAAATAATAACACTGATGGAAGTTTCTCTGAGCCAGGCACTCTGGTAAATGCATCGCACGCATGTTCTCATTTAGACACTGAATGGGAGGAAGATACCACAGGGAGAAGAAAATTTCAAGAAGGCAGACACGCCCCATCCCAGGACCATCTATGTCGCTCTGGCTTTACTGTCACATCCTCCTGTCCTTTGGAGCCCAGCTCCATGAGCACCGCCTCTGTGGATCCTCCCAGGCAGCCAGTGTCTTCTTTGGAATCGTCCAGCATTTTGTGCCTTTTATTCATTCAGTCAACACATGTTCATTCCACTCTTTTTGAGTCTCTGCTATTTGAACAAAATTATTTTCATTATTAACTGCAGGACTCTGGTTTATTCTTTCTGAAGAGGTCATCTGTAGCATAGAGTGATCAACAAAATCAGGATTTGTTTAATAGGCTGATGAAGGAGTAACGTAAAATTGGATATTTATTCGCGATCCATTTGGACCGAGGTATGATCATCAACCCGTTACAGATATAAACTCCATCATTAGCCAGGACAGTCGTGAGGGGAGGTTTCCCTGATGGGTGGCTTTCTGTTGGTTAGGTTTCCACTGCTCAGTTGACACTCTTGGTTGATGTCAGACCTTAACCAACTGCTGAAGTTGCCTGCAACACAGACACATTCTCTGAATACTTATTATGCACAATTCAACCATGATTAACATTTGAACTCTGTCTAGGCTGAGCAAGCCACATCAAAGCTCTCTTCTCACTAGGACTTTTAAAATATCAAATATGGACTGAATGAGTAGGTGTCAGAGAAAGTGACTTTTGTAAACCGAAAATCATAAACCAAGATTCATTTGAAATACGTCCTGTGGAGCGCGTATATAAAAATTATGAGTATTTTGATTTTTCCCTTGTAGGTAATCAGTAACATCTGTAATATTCCTCCTCACCTTTTTCTGATTAGCTTTACGTCTGGCACGAATTCCCCGACACTCCTGTTTCGTGTTGGAAGGATTTCTCCAGGGAGAGACAGGATTCTAAGTAAGTAGTGTGGGTGTAACAGGAGACTTAGAGCAATCAGGTTCAAGTCCAGAAATAAGGGCAGAAGAGTTTGGTGAGGACTGTTGAATGGCGGTCAGGCTCCCTATTATCTTTCTCCAGGAAGACACCAGCAGGGCCGCCCAAGCCTTGAGGAGCAGAGATGGCCCTGAAGGCTAAAAGGCCTGTGGCCATTATAACCCCCACACACAAACCAGCCCCATGTGCCCCAGTACCAGCATGCTCCCCAGGCCCCCAGCCCTTTAGCTCTCAGCATCTGTGGGTGCATCCAGCAGAGTACTTTGGGTCTCTGGCTTTTGCCCTGGGATCCCTGGAGCCCAAAGTGTCCCCCGGAGCCTGCTAACAGAGACACCAGGTGGAAGTTGGACAGCTCTGCTTTTAGCAGTGGACGGGCAGCTCCATAGAGTTGGTTTGGAGGGAAGAGCTATGTCAAGACCGCAGCAAGCATAATGGATGCTGCTTGTTGAAGACGGGGCTTTCAGGTCATTGAAGGTGGGGCAGCCTATGTTGGCAGAGAGGGCCAGGCAGAGACCAGGGCTGAGCTGTGCTGGGCTCAGGGAGCCAGAGTCGAATCCTAAGATGACTATGGGGTCAGGTGACCCCAATGTAGAACCAGAATTGGGAATCTCTGTTCTGTTTCACGACTTTGGCCAGACATCATCTGGTTTGGCTTATAGAATTAGGTGGTGTTGCCACAGTTTTTTGTTTCCTGCACTTTTTTTTAAAGTCTTAAATGACTTAATGACTTCTTTTCTTTCTTTCTTTGGTTCTTCTCTTTCTTTCCTTTTTCTTTTTCCTTCCTTCCATCCTTCTTTTCTTCATTCCTTCATTTATTCACTCTTAACCACTTTATGAAGGTACGATTGACATACAGAAAGCTGTACATATTTAATATTTACAGCTTGATGAATTTTGAGGTAAGTATACATCCGTGAAACCAGCCTCCCTCACAATCTGTGCCATAGACAAATCTATTACCTCCAAACATTTCCTCCCCCTGCCCTTTATTTACTATTATTGTGTGTGTGTGAGGGATAAGGACACTTCAGACATACCCTCTAAGCAAACGTGTAAGTACACAATACAGTATTGTTAAGTCTCTGCCCCCTGCTGCACAGTAGCGCTCTAGGCCTTGTTTCTCTTGCATTACCCAAACTCTGTAGCCTTTGACGGATACCTCTCGACTTCCCCACCCCCTTTCCCTACGATTGTCTTCATAGTACTTTGTTCCCTTGGCAGCTGATTCAGATCTCTCAGTCTTTATAGGGCTGGGTAGTTGATCACACCTTGATTTGAATGGCTAGCAGCTGAAGGTCACAAGTGCGACTTGCAAGGATTTCTCTGAGTAGGTCAGTCTGTTTTGTCTGTGTGCCCAACCCTATGGCAAGTGCTGTGGGAATTGGAGAGACTTGTACCTGGGATTTTTATACTTCCGGTGCACAGAACGCTCCCCACTGACAGGATCTCATTTCATCCTCACCGTCAGCATGGGAGGTGGGAGGTAGGCATTCTTTTGATCCTCATTTGACATACCTGCACCCAGGAATTCATGGTGCTTAAATGACTTAATGAGATAATAGCAAGAGATTATTCTAAAGGCCACTGAGAAGTTTCCATCGTGGCACAGCAGAAAAGAGTCCAACTAGGAACCATGAGGTTGGAGGTTCAATCCCTGGCCTTGCTCAGTGGGTTAAGGATCCAGCATTGCCATGAGCTGTGGTGTAGGTCGCAGATGTGGCTTGGATCTGGTGTTGCTGTGGTGTAGACTGGCAGATGTAGCTCTGATTCAACCCCTAGCCTGGGAACCTCCATATGCTACAGGTACGGCCCTAAGAAAAAAAAGTAATAATAATAAGTAAGAAAAAAAATAAAGGCCACTGAAATGCACAGTGGTTGCTCTGAGGTCCTTTTCAGGACTAGAGAGTAATGCATAGGGAAGGCTGCCAATATATACCCTAACAACTCCGTCAATCCCAGCTTTCGAGCTGCGCAGGCCATACCTTTGGCTCTGAGAGGCTTTTTTTCATCTCTGAAAATTAAGCCGAGAGGGTCAATGAAGCAGCAGCTCAGAGTATGGGAGCTCTAGCCAGTGTTTTTCAGGAACTACTTTTTTTTTTTTTTTTTTTTTTTGGTCTTTTTAGGGCCACACCCATGTCATATGTAAATTCCAGGCTGGGGGTGGAATCACAGCTGTAGCCAAAGGCCTACCCCTCGACCACAGCAACACCAGATCCAAGCCGCATCTGCAACCTACACCACAGCTCACGGCAACGCTGGAGCCTTAACCCACTGAGTGACGTCAGAGAATGAACCCACATCCTCTTGGATACTAGTTGGGTTCCTTACCACTGAGCCACAAGGAAACTCCCAATTAGAGAAAAACTTCTGTTTTTAGATCCAGAAAGATTGTTCAAAATAAAACTCAAGACAACAGTGAGCACATTTACAGCTGGATATGTAAGTCCTTACCTCACAGCAAGATAAGAGGCAGCCATAGCCTAAGCCCATCTTTTCAGGACTTGTAAAACTGTGAGCAGACTAGAGATTTGAGCCACATGTGCACCCACCGAGTCCCTTCACATGTAGCCCAAATGCACTGTGATCTGGGGCTCAGACTGACTGCACAATAAGGACATTAGTGACTTGAACTTCACTTTGAGTTTAGGGTCCCTTGAGCTTTTCTTGGATTGGAGAAATGATCAGCCAATCAACTATTTAGTGTAAATAAAACTTCAATGTGATAAACTTTAAGAGACTCATTGGACTCAAGTAACTGACAAACCAGCTACTCTCAAGGACTTTAAAGCACAAAAGTTGAAGGTAGTTGTTGCTAATTAAATTTAATCCCATAAAACTGCAGCCCACCTAATCCTTGGGGCAGGGCGCAGATCTCTCACAAGGGCCTTATCTTAATAAATCTACTTCTTGCCTATCAAAAAAAAACCTTTAATCCAACCTGTTCATTAAAAATACACGTGATAGAATGGGCACAACATTGTAAATCAACTATACTTTAATGTAAGAAAATAAAAATAAATATATATATACTTGACCACATTCCCTTGTAGAAGACACCTTGATAACCAAATATCTGGAAAAGCTGAGGTTTTTCTCCATTAGCCTAGGTAAGTTTGCCCTAAGTAAATATGCATTGTCATCAGAATACAAGGATGGAATCACACAGCAGGAAGAATAAAATGGGTCATTAGAGGTAAAACGAGATTTTAAACTGATCTTCGAAATTGTAAAACCAACAAAGCAAAAACAAACAGAGCTCGGTGGAAATGAATGGCCGGCCACTCAATGGGGCAGAAAGGGACTAAATCCTCAAAGTGACAAATTAATGTTTCCACCGTAAGTTCTTCTCACCCCTCCCAGCCACCCCCACTCTCACGGCCCCCCACCCCCACCCCATACAATCCTCTTCAAACTCTGCAACATCAATTGGGGAACAAATAGGTCCTCCCCAGGCCCAGACCAGAGACCAGATTTATTTTGTTTTATTTGTTTGGAGTATTGATATGGTGTATTACATTAATTGATTAATTGATTTTAGGTGTTAAACTAACCTTATATTCCTGGGATAAACTCACTTTGTTATGGTGTATAATCTTCTTTATATGTTGCCTAATTCCATTTGATACTATTTTGTTGAGGATTTTTGTATCTATACACATAAGAGATACTGAATTATAAAATTGGTGTTTTCATTATTAAATTGAGAATGTATTGGACAGGATGTCGAGACAAGAAACAGGAAGCAGAGATTTCTTAGAATGTTAATGACTCTTGGAATTTTTCTGACATAGTTGGACTAGATTCAGATTTATAAAACATTGATTAGCAACTATGTGATAAGAGAATATTGTATTCTTAAGTTCTGTGACATGATCTGATGAGCAAAGACACATCTAAGTGAAGTTTTAAAGGTAAAATCTTAGATTTTTGGTGACTAAAGGTTACAATTAAAAATAAAATCCCAAAGTTTTGAGTTTGCTGATTGAGAGAGTATTGTTGAGGTTGCCCGAACCAAATGTTAGAACAGGAAACAGTGGTGATCATATGATTCTGGAGTCAGGCACATTGGCTTTGGAGCATTAATATGAACTCAAGGGAGAGATATGCACTATACATGGAGCTAAACACTGGACTCTGTGAGAGACTGAATGCACACATTCACTCAAGCACCATCCACAATGCAGTGATCACTGAACCCTCGAAATGGATTCTCTGTCCAGAAAGTGAAGCAAGAGGAAAGCAGAAGCACAGGGACGAGTGCCAAAGGAAAACTACTGGCAAATGAGGCAGAGAAGAAGAAAATGATATGAGGATGAAAGCCAGCTCATCAGGACATCACAGAAGTCAAGAGAGCAGAAGGTTTCAGACCATGATTCACAAGTGCTAAATATTCCATCCATCAGCTCAATGGATGAGTAGAGGGCACTGAATTTGCTAACCTCTGGACAGAAATGAGGGAGTTCAGAGAAACACAAAAACACATACATCCTTTTCTTTTCCTTCTGAGCCAAAAGCCACTTCTGAGATAACAAAGCTTTCTTGTCAAACAGAAATACTCAGTTATAAGATGGATTAGTTGTCTGTATTGATTTGGGATGTAAAGAAGATCAGCTTAACACAAACTGTGAATCAACTCTACTTCAATACAATATTTTAAAAAAAGATCAACAAGGAAAAAAATAGAACAAAAGAAAGAAATCACTCTTGCACAATATATAGTAAACATATAGAACTCCTTATCTGAGGAATCTCTGTCTATCTAAAGGAGTTCAAGTTTCCAGAATGGGGTGGACCCCTGGTTTCAGTAGAGAACTGAGTTTTCCAGAGCCAGAAGGGGTGCAGAAGCACTTTGGGAGTCGCCTTTAGATGGGACAGTGGGTTAGTGGGGGAAGATCCAGGTTCCCAACTCCATTCCCGTCAACACTGCTTAACCCTTAAGGGAGAATCTGTAGTATTTGCTAAATAACAGTTTCTTAGATATGACTCCAAAGCATAAGCAGTACAATAGGAATTAAGTAAATTGTAATTCATCAAAATTAAAAACTTTTGTGCTTTCACACTATCAATAAAGTGAAAAGACAACTTACAGAATGGGAGAAAATGTTGCATCTGATAAGGGACCTGTATGTGGAATATATAAAGAACTCTTACAGTTAAATAATTTTTAAAAAGACAAATAATCCAACTAAAAGTAGGCAAAGGACCTGAATGGACATTTCCCCAAAGAGGATATACTGATGACAATAAACACGTGAAAAGATGCTCACCTTCATTAGTCATCAGGGAGGTGCAAATCCAAACCATAATGAGATAACACTACAAACCCTAGGAGGCTAAAATAACAAACAGACAATAACAAGTGTCAACAAGTCTGTGGACAAATTGGAACCCTCATACACTGCCAGTGAAATACACCATGGTTCAGTCACTTTGGAATAGTCTTCAGTTCCTCAAAAGATCAAACATAGAGTTACCGTATAACCCAGAAATCCCACTCCTTGGTATAAACCCAAGACAAATGAAAACATGCCTCTATTTAAAAACTTGTACATCGATTTTTACAGCATTGTTCATAATAGCCAAAAAGTGAAAACATACCAAATGTCCTTCAACCACTGAATAGATAAGTAAAATGCAGTATATTTATATAATGGAATATTAGCCATAAAAAGGAATGAAGTCCTGCTCCATGTTACAACATGGATGACTCTTGAAAGCATGCCGAGTGAAAGAAGCTACATTTTTATGATTTCATTGACAGAAAATAGCCAGAAGAGGTAAATCCAGAAAAGTAGAAAGTAGATGAGTAGTTACCTAGGGCTAGAGGGTATGGGATGAAATGAGGTACCAACAACCGCCGATGGTACAGGGTTTCTTTTAAGAAACTGTTCTAAAGTTTATCGGGGTGATGATCGCACAGCGCTATGAAAATGCTGAACACCCTTACACTCTAAAGGGGTGAATCGGATGTGAGTGTTACCTTTATAAAGCTGTTAGAAAAAAATAGTTTTAAATTTAAAAAAATATTTATATTCCTCGAGTGTCTCCCTATTGATGAGAGGGAAAGGGGGCAGTTTTTCAATCTATTATTTAATGCTCCCTTGACATCCCCATCTAGTCATCTATCTCACCTAAACCCCCACCAGTTACATCAATGTCCTTCAAGTGCACTAAGTTGCTGGGACTGCTTTCTTTTTTCTTTCTTTTTTTTTTTTTTTTTTTTTTTTTTTTGTCTTTTTAAGGCCACACCTGCCGCATGAGGAAGTTCCCAGGCGAGGGGTTAATTCAGAGCTGTAACTGCTTGCCTACCCCACAGCCACAACAACGCAGGATCCAAGCCGTGTCTGCAACCTACACCACAGCTCAACAGCAACCCCAGATCCTTAGCCCACTGAGCGAGGCCAGGGATCAAACCCATGTCCCCATGGATACTAGTCAAATTCGTTACTACTGAGCCATGACAGGAACTCCACAGGACTGCCTTTCTCATTCTTTAGTCTAAAATTCCATTTTCCACCCAATTTTTAGTTATTTGGTGTTCAGTAAGTATCATTGAAGGCTTATTAATGTGCCAAGGCACTGGGCTAAGCTTCAGGGTTATAGAGATGAAACTGACTTAGGCCATACGCTAAACTGTTTTATATCAGAGGAGGATGGAGTGATAGATAACAGAGATGAATCCTTCAAGTCTTTTCCTAAAATCTCACTTCCTCCCTTAGTCCTCTGTGCTTCAGCCCTCATCAACTTCTTCCTACTGTGACCTTTTATAATATTTACGGTTTGACTTTGATCATATTCTGCATCATTTTACCATTTCGAATGTCATATCCTTTCTTCCTAATTAATTTGTAAGATTACAAATAAGAGAGACCCTGTGTGTGCGTTTTCTATCACTGCTATAACAAATTACTGCTAACTTGGTGGCTTAAAATAACACAAATGTATGAACTTACAGTCCTATAGGTCAGAAGTCCAACACAGGTCTCAGAAGGCTCAGTAAGATCAAGGTATCAGCAATACTGTGTTCCTTCCGGAGGCTCCCATATGGAGTCCATTCCCTTGCCTTTTCCATCTTCTAGTGGCTGTCCACCTTCCTTAGCTTGTGTCCCCATTTTCCATCTGCAAAGGTAGCAGTGTTGCATCTCTCTGACCTTCTGCTGTGGCCATATCTCCCTTTTACAATACTCAGAACACTGTCCCTGCTTTTATGGACTCATGCGGTAAGACTGGGCTCATCCAGATGATCTAGAGTGATTTCCACACCTCAAGGTCCTTACACTTAATCCTTTCTGCAAAATTTCTTTTGCTATATATGGTGACATAGTCACAGGTTCCAGGATGTTTACGACATGGATGTCTTTGGGGTTCATTATCTTGCCTACCATCCCATTTTTTTATGCTTCTTTTTATTACATATGAGCTTAATACTATGATGATAGATAAAAGGATATACTATGCAAAGACTGTCAACACACTGACAGCCAGTGCTGCAATATCTGTACATCAAAGTAGACTTGAAGACAGAAAACGTTATTAGGGATGAAGACATTTTTCAAAATTATGAAAAGATCAACTAACAATTATAATGCTTCTAAATTTATAAGCAATTAATAATATAAGCAGTTGCAATAGTCTTAAAAATTGAAAGTACTTTTTTTTTCAAGAATAGAACATTGCACAATGGACCACGTGTTGGATCATAAAGCAAATATCAACATCTTTCAAAAGATTTGAATAATATATTACCATCTAAAAGGATTCTAAAATTAAGAGTTTTATTTTTAAAAATCAATAAATATGTTTTCTAATCATAAGGAGGTTAAACTAGAAATTAATAACCAAAGGATACCTAAGCAATTCTGAAATGTTCGGACATTAAGCAATACTTGCAAATAATCCATGAGTCAAAAAGGGAATCACAATGGAAATTAGAGAATACTTTAATCCAAATGAGATGCTTATTTAAAATTTGCATGATAAAAATGAATTAGTGCTTGAATGAAAATTTATGGTATTAAGTATATATATCAGAAATATACTTTTGATATATATATATATATATATCATATATATATATATATCAAAAATGCTGAAAATCAGTTATTCAAGGAGTTATAAAAAGAACAGCAAATTAAGTCCAAAGAAAATAGAGAAAATAAAAGAATAACGATAAGAAACAAATTAATGAAATAGAAAAACATACTACAGTGAGAGTCTAAAAGCTTGTTGTTTTAAAAAATGAATAAAATCAGTTGACTTTAGCAAAATTTATCAAGAGAAAAAAGTGAGAAGCTGAAATTGCTCATATCAGGAATAAAAAGATATATTAATAAAGACGTTATAGGCCTTAAAAAGAAAATAAGAAGCCAAAAATTTGTATGAATTAGACAAATTCCCATTAAAATAGAAGTTATGAAAACTGACAAAAGGAGAATTAGAAGATCTAAATGGTCCTATGTCTGTTAAAAATTACATCAATAATTTAAAACCTTCCCCCAAAGAAAACACTAGGCTGGAGTTCCTGCCGTGTCACAGTGGAAGTGAATCTCACTAGGAACCATGAGGTTGCAGGTTTGATCCCTGGCCTCAACTCAGTGGGTTAAGGATCCGGCGTTGCTGTGAGCTGTGGTGTAGGTCTCAGACAGGGCTTGGATCTGGCATTGTTGTGTCTATGGTGTAGGCCAGCAGCTGCAGCTCCAATCCAACCCCTAGCCTGGGAACCTCCATATGCCACTGTGTGGCCCCCCCAAAAAGCCAAAAAACCCCACAAAACTCTAGGCCCAGATGGCTTCACAAATGAACTCTTCAGAATATTTAGAAGTAACATCCGTTTTACACAAACTCTTCAGGGAACACTTACCAATCCTTTTTATAAGATGTATATATCTTTATTTCAATAACATGATAAGAACATTACATGGAAAAATTATAGAGCAGTTTCTGTCTTGAGCATGATGCAAAAATCTTAAACAAAATGTGAATATTTACTGACAAATATCCTCAATCTTAAACAAAACGTAAATCCAGCAATATATAAAATGGGATAAACATTATGACTAAAAGGGATTTACTCCATAAATGCAAGGTTGGTTTAGCATTTAAAAATCAGTAAACGGAACTCATTACATTCAAGGATAGAAAAGAATAATTATATGATATTCTTATCTTAAGCAAAAGAAGTGTATGATAAAATTTAACAACCATTATGATAAAATAGAAATTCTTAGTAAATTGGAATTAGAAAGGATTTTATTTAATCTATAAAGTATATCAACTAAGATTTTATATTGACTTCATAGTGAATTATTAAAAGCTTTCCCTCTAAAATCAGGAATGAGACAGAAATTCATACTATTCCTACTTTTATTCAGAATTATACTGTAGATTTTATTCCGTGTCATAAAGTAAGAAAATTAAAAGATGTAAAGATAATATAGGGAGAAACAAGTATCATTATTTATAGATGATGATGTCACATATAGGAAATACAAAGGATTAGATTAACAAATGAATTTGACAAAGTCCCTGGATACAAAGTCAATATGTAAAATAGTCAACTGTATTTTTATATACCAGCACCAAGCCTTCAGAATATGAAGTATATCTTAAAATAGCATTTAGAATAGTATCAAAAACATCAATCAACTAGGGATAAACCTAAGAAAAGATGTGAAGCATCTCTACACAGAAAGTCATAAAACATTATTAGGAGAAAAAATTAAAAATCTCAGTAAATGTTGAGATCCACCATACTCATGAATTTTAAGTCTCAGTATTTTAAGACACCAGTACCCTTAAATTGATCCTGGAGTCAGTAGCATCCTCATCAATATCCCAGCAACTTGTATGTGAAACTTGACAAGCTGATCCTAAAATGTACATTGAAAATGCAAAAGGTCAATAATAATGAGATCAGTCTTGAAGACCAGTGTCCACCGTAGGATAGCTTGTGCCGTTGACCTTTGAATAAAGTGGGAGTTAGAGGCACCAACCATCTACACTTGTGAAGTTGGAAATCTGCATACAACTTACAGTTGGTGCTTGTACCCATGATGTCTCTGCATCCATAGTTCCATATCCATGGATTTAACTAACAATGGATCTTGTAATACTATAGTATTTAATTTTTTTTGTTTTTTCTTTTTAGGGCCTCATCTGCAGCTTATGGAGGCTCCCAGGCTAGGGGTTGAATCAGAGCTACAGCTGCAGGCCTACACCACAGCCACAGCAACACAGGATCCGAGTCAAGTCCAAGACCTACACCACAGCTCACAGCAATGCCAGATCCCACTAGGTGAAGCCAGGGATCGAACCTGCAACCTCATCGCTCCTAGTGGGATTCTTTTCCACTGTACCACAACAGGAGCTCCTAGTATTTACTCTTGAAAAAAATCTGCATGTAAGTGGACCCGTGCAGTTCAACCCCATGTTGTTCAAAGGCCAACTGTGCTAGCAAAAAGAAACCAATCAATCAATAAGTAAAGTAACCTAAATTGCCATCAAAAGGGAAATATGGAGTTCCCGTCGTGGCGCAGTGGTTAACGAATCCGACTAGGAACCATGAGATTGCGGGTTCGATCCCTGCCCTTGCTCAGTGGGTTGACGATCCGGCGTTGCCGTGAGCTGTGGTGTAGGTTGCAGACATGGCTCAGATCCCGCGTTGCTGTGGCTCTGGCGTAGGCCAGCGGCTACAGCTCCGATTCGACCCCTGGCCTGGGAACCTCCATATGCCGCGGAAGCAGCCCAAGAAATGGCAGAAAGACAAAAAAAAAAAAAAAAGGGAAATATGTAGGAGTTCCCTTGTGGCTCAGCAGGTTAAGGATCCAGCGTTATCATTGCTGTGCTCTGGTTACAGTTGTGACAAGAGTTCAATCCTTAGCCCAGGAACTCTGCATGCTGCAGGTGCAGCCAAAAAAGAAAGGGAAATACATTCCATAAATTCTATGTATAGAATGTGGTATTTGTATACAGTGAAACTATTAAATAGTTAAGAGGAATGTGTATATATATATATATATATATATATATATATATATATGGACTTACATATTCACAGAGCTCTAAAAATACAGTAGTGGATGAAAAAGCAAGTTGCAAAATGTATGTAATGTAACACATACATGTACATTTCTAAAGTATAAAACTACTGTATATTATTCCTTGGCAGTTGTGTTCCTCTGTTGTAAATGGCTGAAGGAGACACTGTACACTGAAGTCATGGGAGCAGCAGCCTTTGGAGCAGTGGATGAAGGGACTAGGTTTGAGGATGGGGACAAAGGAGACTGTCACTTCATCTTAATTGTCCTATTTCTCTTCTTAAAAAAAAAAAATACGACAGAATGTTAACATTTGTTCATTCTGGGTGACAGTTCACAGGGTGTTAGGTATATTAGTCTTTGTACTTTTCTCTTTGTTTAATTTTTCAAAATGGAAAAAAAGATTAAGCTGCAGTAACAGTATCTTTCATCATTTAGTTGTAGACTTATTTATTGTTTGGGTATTTTATGTTCCTGTTTGTTTTAAAAATAAATGTATATAAATGTCAGGATAGCTGAGGGAGCTAAATTTTCTTCCTTTGCTTATGTTCCCAAAGCATACTTGTTTTATTTCACATTCTTTGCCATCAAAATGTGGTCTTTATACAAACTTGAGAGGAGTCGATCATGCGGGCTCACAGTTCTACCATAGTCTGTCTATTAAGAACGTACTTCCTATGATAGACATTCTTGTGCACCTCAATCGCTAGAAGCATTCATTTGTATTGGAGCCAGAATAACCACAAGCGAACAGAAACATGAAGCCCAAAGATTTCCTCTTTGGTGCTAGAGATTTGTTGGCACTGATTGTTAAGACTGAAGGTCTGACATCACTGATGTTTATTGGCCCAGTCTGCCGTATGCCTCCCCGGGGTCATTCCCACAAGACTGACAAAAGAATGGGACTCTCTGCATTTTCCACCAACAACAATGCTTCCCGCTCGCGCGCGCACGCACACACACACAAGCAGCACAAAAGTCCCTCTCTGGTGCTGTGGGGGGCACATGATGTTGATGCTGGACGGATGGTGGCTGTTACAGACACATCACACCCCAGAGCTATTAGTCCTTGGACTGGTAGCCTTTGGAACTGCACCCAAGGTGATTGCTGTGACCACTCTTTGAAAAGTTAACACATAAGTGTGGATTTAAAGCACACTAAGTATCATATAATTAGATCCTACATTGAGGCTTTCAAACATGCACAGGTAGGAGTGAGTTGGAGACCTCCATACCTTGCCTTCAGGGATCTGCAAGTATCCTCAACTAGAGGAGAACTCAGGTCTCCTTCCCTGCTCCCTATTTGCTCCTCCCCAGAAGCGGGGGAAGGAGAAAGTTATTCGAAAGAGGGAACTGAGCATGCTCAAATCAGACCCTGTTGTCTGTCTTCTTTCTGAGCCAGCCTGTCCCCAGGATATACATCAACCCACTGTTTGGCTCTGGGCTGCATGTTCTGAGGGAGCCCAGAGGTTTTCCAGCAAGATCAGTGATGAGTGGTTTCATCTAAGTCAGGGGTCAGTAATTAGCACCCAATCTGAATTTATGTCCTCTCCAATCAACCTTCTCAGTAACAAATGCAGAATTTTTAGCTCTGTCTTTCTGGTTCCAACCTCAAGAGGGGAAGGGGGAGCAGCTGTTATTAATTGCTTCCCCCAAAACCAGATAAGCAATTAATAGATGACCTCAAGGTGATAAATTAATATAATCCATGATACCAAGCAATGTTTTCTATACCAGAATTATCTTATCTGAATAGTTAACTGGGCATTGTTCACTTAACTTATAATTTCGTAAGTGTGGTTAAAATAAATATGTATGATTTATCATGGTATACTTAAGCTCTAATAGCTTGAGGCAGATGCCATTGAAATGTACATTTTATAATGTGTTATATTAGCTACATAGGTATACGTATACACAGAAAATATGTTTATTTAATTCAATCCCTGAACAGCAAAAACAAAACAAACCAAAAAAACAACCCAGCGTGCTGGCCCAGAAGGCACTTGTGCATATGGCCAGCTGTACGTTGGCAGAACGTAGTGGTTTTAAGGAAGAATCAGGGTTCTAGTCTCCTTGGGATTTCCTTTATATTTGTGGGGGTTTATGACTGACGTTTAATATAACTGTAGCTTTCTGTTTGTATTGAACAGAAGATTCTTTTCTGTGGCAAGATACACATTTACGCTCCAGTGTTGAATAAAAGCTACTGTTCTACGAGAGGGATATAAAATGCTGATTTATAACCACACTTTCCAATAACAGTGATCTAATTCTTCCCAACTATTTCTCCCCAGGTCTTGGGAACAGCACAGCTCCGGCAAAGGATGATTTTTCTCTTCCAGAGCATTCAGCCTTCAACACATCTGTCCATGCTGCAATTAGATACAGGAACTGGAAGCTCCTCACGGGCTACCCAGGTAGAAGGCTTAAGCCTTTCCCACCAGAACAGCAGGGAAAAATTTACCAAAGAACAATTGCCGGAGTTCCCGTCACGGCGCAGTGGAAACAAATCCGACTAGGAACCATGAGGTTTCGAGTTCGATCCCTGGCCTCGCTCAGAGGGTTAAGGATCCAGCGTTGCTGCGAACTGTGGTGTAGGTCACAGATGCGGCTCGGATCCTGTGTTGCTGTGGCTCTGTCGTAGGCCGGGGGCTACAGCTCCGATTAGACCCCTAGCCTGGGAACCTCCATATGCCGAGGGTAGGGCCCTCAAAAGACCAAAAAAAAAAAAAAAAGAACAAAAACCTGATCTCCGGGGCTGCTGAATGAGAGGGAGGAGTGTAATCTGGTCCCGAATTTTCCAGAGTTGAGAATGAACTTCAGGGGTCAGGGAGGGTAAAAGGAAGAAATGCAGCTCCAGCGGATCACGAAAAATAAAGGTTTCAGATACACGTGGCTGGCAAGCACAGCACGCCTAGCTAGCAATGAGAAACTCTGGAAGCTACCTCTGTGACCAACGGTCCTGCCAGGGGAGGAGGCTGCTTCCCCTGAGCACATTCTCTAAGAGTGACATCTTTGAAATATTTTTATGATATGTGGGATGACGGTTAAGACCGTGATGCAATCAAACAGCGTTGATCATCAGGGCATTCTTGGCATTTGCACAAACCCTTCGTCGTTTGTGATTGTCTCATGTGTTGTAAGATATTTCAGCATCACTGGCCCATGACCCCTAAAGAGCAGTAGGATCCCCCTCCTTGCGTTATTGCACCAACTAAAAATTATCTCCCCCCCCCCCCACACACACACTCACATGCACATTCCTGGACACCCTGGTTGTGAAACAGCGAGACACGTTTAGTTAATGCACCAGAGGTCAGAGTCTGAGACAGATCTGGACATGGCATCAAGGGCATCTCTTTCGCACGTCCCTTCCCACCCCCCAGCTCAGCCTGGTCTCCCCTGATGTCTTCCTGGAAATGAGAAGCTGCCTGCAGTGGTTTTCCCCCAGTAAACTGTTGTATTTCTTTGCCAGGCTGTGGCCACTGGTTTCCTCCACCGTCTCAATACAATGTTTCTGAGATACCCTCCTCGGACCCACCGACCAAGACCACCTGGCTCTTTGACCTTGAGCGGGACCCAGAGGAGAGGCATGACCTGTCGAGGGACCACCCCCACATCGTCCAGCTGCTCCTCACCCGCCTGCAGTTCTACCAGAAGCACTCTGTGCCTGTGTACTTCCCGGCACAAGACCCCCGCTGCGACCCCAAGGCCACTGGGGCTTGGGGTCCTTGGATGTAGGATTTCAAGGCAGCCTTGGGGGTGGGGAGAGCGGGAGAGGCGGCTAGAAAGCCTTCCTGGTACACGATGGACTTCAGGGCTTTACTGGTGTGACTCTTGTCTCACTGATGCTCCCAACCTGGGTCCCCCCTGACCACTTCTCTCGCTCCTAAACCACACTGAGGTATCTGATTTCGACCCCTAGGGCATTGGCGAAGCTGATAAAATGTGAACACTTGCACTGTTGGCTGTGGCATGTGTCTAAAGGAGAGGGCAACTGGGTTCGTCCCCTTTTTCCTAGGCTGTGGGACAGCTGGGGACTTGACTGGAAGGAGGAAGCGATTGAGTCCTGGAGGCCAGAGCAGCTGGTTCTTTTTGCTTCACAAGTCAGATGTTAGGTTTCCCTCTGCCAATAGCCGGGTTTTATGGGAGTGACTCACATTTCTCGTAACAAATGAAAGGAGCAGACAGTTGTTAATGGTTCTGTTGGCCAGCGCTCCTCCATGTCGTGAGAGATTGTGTTCAGGCATCCCAGGCAAATAACCTGCCTTGCTTCACCCCTCGCTCACGCATCTCATCACTCACCCTGTCAGGAAGCATAAGGCTTGTTTCGTGGTTAAGATGGGCCTGGCGATATGCCTACTCACTGGTGTGGATGTTGCCAATAAAGGGATGTGCTTTTAACCCCCCACTCTTTCCCAGCCATTGCTCATCTGGTCTGGTCTGCCTGCGACCTCCCAGCTCCCTTTGTGGTTCTCCTTCTATCCCGTCTTCTGACTCAGGCATCCCGAGCCTGGGAAGGCTGCTTTGCTTCTCCGCTTTGAGCATCTCTGGTGTTTGGAACAGTGCCGAGGCTTGCCTTTTTTGGGCCCCCAACACGGAAGCTAGAGCCCATCCCCAGGAGGGCGGCACGTCTGACTCTGTGGGCATGCTCATGGTGGGCACAGGGAGGACTAGCTGGCGGGGTGATGCTTGGGTCGCTGCTGTCTGGTTAGTGACATTTTTTCTGGTTGCATGGCGTTGATTCTCATGGTTGTGGTTACGTCTCGTCGTGTACTGAGTTGCACTGCTATCCTCCAGCAGTGAGGCAGAACCTTGGGAAAGGCTCATACCATCCTGAGATGATGGAAGAGGCCAGTTTGACAAAGGAAGCGGCTGGCATCCAGGATACTAAGGCTTGGTAAATGCAGAAGACGGCACAACCGCATGCCCTTCTTCTCTCGGTTTTACTGCTTATTTGGAGGGTCTAAGGCTAGGGAAAGGGGAGGTACAGTTTGACCCGCCTGCTCTCTCTCAGCCCTACCCATGTCCTACTAACATGGGCCAGTCCAGATCAGCTCCAGAGTGTCAGACTCAGAGAAATAGGTCCTCAAACTGTACTCTTTTCTGCATTAGCTCCACTGTTTCATTTACTGCTTTCCTTCAAGGCCTGGATCAGTGCCTTGTACATAGAAGGCATTCTTTTTGAAAAATAAGTGAATGAATGAACGAATGAACAAATGAGTAAATGAGAAGGTCTCACACCAGTGGAAGGTGCTAGCCCAGTGAGCTGAATACAAGGATGAATAGAAACATCTTCCAACCATGGCTTTTCTGTTGTCAAGCTGCCCTCCTGGCAGAGGGGCACAGGCTGCATATCTGGGCAGTCTAGGACATGCCATAGTGAAGCGGGAAGGCCCTCTCAGAAGAAGAGGGGAGAAAAATATGCCTGCTGAAGCTTCTCTTCTGCCAGTAACTCAGTTTTCTTTTGCTGAGAATACTAGAAACTAAAACCACCAAGTAAGACGATATAGGTCTTGGAACAGTCACCCTTCAATTCCATAGCAATGGTTTCTGGTGACGACTAACGTATTATGATATGATGATTGGAAGGAAATGGTGCTAGAACTAAGGACACCTCTTCCCAACCTGTGCCCCACGCCTGGGCGGGCATGCTGCTGGCCAGGATGCTATTACCTCTCACTCCCAAGCCTGTGGTGGGTGTCATGAACTAACTGAGACTAGATGTTCCTTTCGGATCCTTCTAACCCCAGGGCTATAGATGCCATTAATACGGTGCAGGGCTGTAGGTGCCATTAATATGGTACCAGGGCTATAGGTGCCGTAAAGATTGGAGGCCATGACTGCATGACACCTTTGTGCTCCCCCGCTGTCCTCCCAGCAGCTGTTCCCAATTCTCGTTCCTCGACGGCCACATACAACGTGGGTGTTCTGCACACTCGGTGGCATTAAAAGGGATTTTAAAGACTGATTGTTTTTGGTCAAAACATTTATTTGAGATTTTCTATTATCCATAATAGAACGTGTCTCATTAGATTTTCTTCTTCTGTACGTGAAGGTGAACAGATTTTTTTTGGTCAAAACATTTATTTGAGATTTTCTCTCATCCGTAATAGAACGTGTCTCATATTTTCTTCTTCTGTACATGAATGAAGATGAACAGAGTCGTATGTTGTCTTTAGAAGTATTAACGGTATTTCTTTCTGAATTTGTTTACCTTTAAAAAACAGTTTTGTTTTTTTCTTTGTTGCTACTTGATTGCTCCAGCTTGGGGGAGGGGGGCAAAAAAGTAATCTTTTGAAATGTGTCAGCTGTGAGTAGGGGGTGTTCCTTTGGGAAATGAAAAGGTTCTGGAAATAGATAATGGGGATGGTTGTAAACATGATGTACTTAATGCCTCTGATTTTTTACACTTTAAAATGGTTAAAATGATAAATTTTATGTCGTTTTTAACCACAATTTCAAAAATGTGTCGGCCCATTTTATGATATGTCAACTCTAACTCAATAAAGCTGTTACATAAATAAATAGAGCAAAAAAGATCAGAGCTAAAAAAGATGTCTTTCGCTGCCTCAAAGATACAAACTATAATATAGGATATTGGAAGAGGATCAAGAGAGGCTTGAATATAAAGTAGTAATAAGGGGGTGTATGAGTTTTCTCATGCCAAAATGTAGCAGCTTAAAACAGTGAAGATTTATTGTCATGCATTATATGAGAAGCAGGACTCTAGGAATGGCTTAGCTTAGGGTCTGTCTGGCTCAGGGTCTGTCATGACCTGATTGTAGTCGAGCAGTCGACCGGGGCTGCAGTCCTCTGGAGGCTTGACTGGGGATGGAGGACCCACTCCCAAGATGACTCACTCATAAGGCTCTTGGTTGGAGCCTTGGTTCTTTGCTCTGTGGGCTTCTCCATGGACTATTGCAGATTCTCACGGTAAACTTTCAGCAGAGCAAGTAACCCAGAGAGAAAGGAAAGCTGCACTCAGTACGTTTTATGACCTGGTCTCCAAAATCAAGCACTGTCACGTCCACCTTTCTTCGCGTCCTTTTTGAGTCACTAAGTCCAGCCCATTACCTAGAGGAGGAGAACTGGGCTCCATCTTTTCAAAAGAAGTGTTAGGCTTGTGGACCTATTCACCACCACCACAGACAACAGAGGAGAAAAGGCAAACGTAGCCTCCGGGGGAAAAGATTGCCCAGTCAAGTCCACATGCATTCATCCAAAGCCGCTCTTTGAAAACAGGGAGCTGAAGAAGTATCCAACTTTGCTCTTTAGTGTTAGATTAACATAACATAAACGAAACATTTAACCTTCTTTCTGCCTCAGTTTTTTTTTCCTGGCAAGTGATGGGTTGAAGTAGACAATCCCTGACTTTCTTATATCCTTAGTGTCCAAAACAATGCCTGGCAGATAGTAGGTATTCAATAAATGTTTGTTGATTGACTCTCAACTGACCAAACTCTAGTGCAAGAATGTGAAATAATAATACTGTGCTCAAAATAGCCTGAGACTGTGCTCAACCTTTAAAAGAAAAACCAACATTCATTTTCTAAAGTATGATAACAAAACTAATTTTTTAAATGCTTGTAATATCCTAGGTATTGTACTCAGTGCTCTAAAAAGGATTGTCTTGGAATTCCTTGCTGGCTCAACAAGTTAAGGATCTGGCATCATCACTGCTGTGGCCATTCACTGCTATGGCTCACATTTGATCTCTGGCCTAGGAACTTCTGCATGCCATGAGTAAGGACCCCCCCCCAAAAAAAAAATAATAAAAATGAAAGGATTTTCTTGTTTAATATAATTTTTTAATAACCAGAGGTAATATTTATAAAACCTGTCATTCTTAATTATAAAAGGCTTACTTGGTTTTCACCCCTTCCATTTAAAAAATATCTAATATTTATCTAAGCATGAAATCACTTAAATCAATAAAAAGGAAAGAAATATTTTATATCTTTTTGAAAAGTACATCAGAGAAATAACCCAAGTGACCATCAACAAATGGATAAACAAAAAAATGGTATTCCACACAATGGAATATTATTCAACTATAAATAGGAATAAAGGGTGTTCTCCTGTGGCACAGGGGGTTCAGGATCTGGCATTGTCACTGCAGTGACTCTGGATGCTGCTGAGGCCCAGTTTCTTGGCCCAGGAACTTCCAAATGCCCCACTGAAGGCAAAAAAAAATATATATATATATATATATGTATATATATATACATATATATATATATAGGAATGAAGCTCTGACACAGGATATAACATAGATGAACCTTGAAAACTTCATCCAAAGTCAAAGAAGCCAGACATACAAGGGAGAAATATTATATGATTCTGCTCTTACAAAATATCTGGCCAATTCATAGGGACAGAAAGTAGATTAGAGGTTATGAGGAGTCAGGGGAGGTGAGAATGGGGAATATACACCACAGGTAGAGTTCCTTTGGGTTGATTCGATACAAGTTTTGGAAATAAATAGGGATGGTGGTTGCACAATATTGTGAATGTAAACAATGCTGTTAAATTCTACACTTAAAATTGGTTGAAATGGCAAATATTATGTTATATAAATATATCATCAATCACAACATAGATAAATACACAGGAGTTCCCACTTTGGTAAAGTGGGTTAATGATGCAGCTTGTCTCTGTGGAGGTGCTGGTTCAATTCTCAGCCCAGGGTGGTGGGTTAAGGATCAGCATTGCTGTAGCTGTGGTGGAGGTCACAGCTCCAGCTCAGATTCGATCCCTGGCCCAAAACTTGCACGCACCATGGGGGTGGCCAAGAAAGAGGAAAGAAAGAAAAGGAAGGAAGGAATGAAGGAAGGAAGGAAGGAAGGAAAGAGGAGAAAGTGTATCAGAGAAATTTGGATTGGGGAGAAAAGTAAAAATCAGCAGAGGGGAGTTCCCATTGTGGTGCTGCGGAAAGGAATCCAACTAGGAACCATGAGGTTGTGGGTTGGATCCCTGGCCTCACTCAGTGGGTTAAGGACCCAGTGTTGCCCTGAGCTGTGGTGTAGGTTGCAGACGTGGCTTAGGTTCTACATTGCTATGACTGTGGTGTAGGCCGGTGCTGTAGCTCTGATTTGACCCCTAGTCTGGAAACCTCCATATGCCACAGGTGTGGCCCTAAAAAGCAAAAAAGAAAAAAGAAAAAAAAGAAATCAGCAGAGGAATGGAGAGGCAGGGCCCAGGTCCTCCGACCTACCTTAACCAAAGTAGCTGCACTTTTATTTTATATATTTATTTTATTTATACTTATATTTATTTTATAGCTAGTATTTCCATGTAGACAGAACTAATTTGGTGATAGAAGTCAATTTGATGCCTTCTTTGTGGGGTAGGGATACTGATGGGAGGAGGGGTAGATGCTGAAACCTTTTGGGGTTCAGAAAATGTTCTATGTCCTGATCTAGTGTTCTGAACATGGGTGTATCCATATGTAAAAATGCACTGAGAGGGAGTTCCTGTCATGATGCCGCAGAAAGGAATCTGACTAGGAACCATGAGGTTGCAAGTTTGATCCCTGGCCTCGCTCAGTGGGTCAAGGATCTGGCATTACCGTGAGCTGTGGTGTAGGTCATAGACGAGGCTCAGATCTGGCGTTGCTGTGGCTGTGGTGTAGGCCAGCAGCTGTAGCTCTGATTGGACCCCTAGCCTGGAAACCTCCATATGCCATGGGTGAGGCCCTAAAAAGCAAAAAATAACCTGCCCTGAGATGTATGACTAATGCACTTTACTGTCTATATGTTTTACCTAAAATTTTTAAAACTACTTTAAAACAAAAACTGCCTGCCCTTTGATCAAAAAGAGCACTACATAGTTATCTCATATGTTACCAAAATATACGTGGAACACACAAACATTTGTAAATAGAACATTTAATTTTTTTTATTTTTTTAATGATTTTTATTTTTTCCATTATAGTTGGTTTACAGTGTTCTGTCAATTTTCTACTGTCCAGCAAAGTAGAACATACATACATACATATATACACTCTTTTTCTCACATTATCCTCCATCATGCTCCATCATAAGTGACTAGATATAGTTTCCAGCGCTATACAGCAGGATCTCATTGCTTATCCATTCCAAAGACAATAGTTTGCATCTATTAACCCCAAATTCCCAATCTGTCCCACTCTCTCCCTCTCCCCCTCCCCCTTGGCAATAACAAGTCTGTTCTTGAAGTCCATGAGTTTCTTTTCTGTGGAAAGTTTCATTTGTGCCATATATTAGATTCCAGATATGTGATATCATATGGTATTTGCCTTTTTCTTTCTGACTTACTTCATTTAGTATGAGAGTCTCTAGTTCTATCCATGTTGCTGCAAATGGCATTGTTTTGTTCTTTTTTATGGCTGAGTAGTATTCCACCGTGTATATATTCCACATCTTCTTAATCCATTCATCTGTCAATGGACATTTAGGTTGTTTCCATGTGTATATAGAACATTTTAAATGCTACAGGGGAATCTAGTATTTGAAGAAGCCTTCCTGTGAATCCTTTTGAGAACACAAATTTAGGTTTTTTGCCATTGCAAAACGTGAATACCTCAAGTTTGGTTTCCAAAACTGAGATTCTGCTGACCACGTTTCCTGGAAGAAGTCACACCCATGTGTGGGTGCTGGGGGAGGGGTGTGGAGACCAGAAAATGCCACAAACAACACTGAAGGCATGGCCTCTGCTCCTAGGAGGCTTGTGATTGGGTTCCATGGTACCAAGTTCTTTCCAGCTCAACAGTTTTTCAGAACATTTCAGCCAACAGTAAATGTATCAAGGTCATAATTATCCTTCCCAGTCACCCTTCAAACTTGGAAATCTATTTTTTGTCCAAGTAGAGAACAGTTGTTGCTTATGTAGATTGGTTCATTTTCAGGTCATTGAAAGACCAGCCTGCTCACCGTGGTGTCAGCCTTAGGAGTCAGCAGAGCAGGTAGCTTTGACTGACGTCCAGGTACCTGCCACCTTCCTTTCACCTTTGCCTTGTTGCCATGGGAGCCACCCACCAGGTGGCACCAAGCAGAGGAGGAGAGCCGTGACTCATGCAGCCCTGGGCCTGATGTCAGGGCTGTGTGACCATCAGGAAACTGGAGCAACAGTTTCCTTTTCAAATGTATTCATTCAAATAACCAATCACTGAGTTTAAGATATTTCATTTAATAACCTTACTTCTTTTTCTGACAATAGAGACAATACTTATCACATAATTTTAGAAAATACAGAAAACATATAAAAAGAAAATTAACTGATCAATAAGCCACCCATCCAGAGACAGCCACCACTCACCTTTTTTTTACACCCCTTTAAGAGAGTAATTAATTGGCCTTCTTCCCAGATAGGTTCCCACAGGCCCAGCCAAGCCTTCGCTGGAGACTCCAGTAGACAAATGAAACATCATTGTTTTTTAGAAGTCTCCATTTTAATCCCATTAATGAAGTATAGACGATCCCAGGATTGTTGCCCCAAAGAGGCATAGCTCTCCTCTCCTCCACCCCCAGCCCTCCTCCCTTCCTCTCCGTGGGTCTCAACAGGGCACCTGGGCACAGACTGGCCAGCGAGCCATCAGTGAAACCAGCAAGCAGGCACCTGCCTCTTGTTCACAACCGGAGTCTTGCAGAACAGAGCAGAGAGGATGAACAAAAACATGCTACTCCTCTCCTAGGTAGACAGGACTTACTATTCCTTTACTCACAATAAATGAACCTTAGGTTGCCAGCATTTTGTAGCTGGGATCGTTCAAGTCCACACTGTGATAGGCACTGGGGTCTGGGACAAGGGCAGTTGATGGCAGTAGGATGGCATTGGTGCATCAGATCAGACCCCACTCCCAGGAAGCTCACCTACCAGGGAGCACAGAGGGGAGGCCCACAGGCCAGAGGAGGAGGTCCCAGATGCAGAGGTGAGGTGGCGCGGGCTCACAGTCAGAGGAAATGCACCTTAGTGCCTGGCAAGGGAATTTATCTTAATTTTTGCTTCTTGTTTTTCCGTACCCATGAAAGCAGTGACTTCTTTCTGTATGAACTTTTTTTTTGGGGGGTGCCACAGCTATGGCATATGGAAGTTCCTAGGCTAGGGTTTGAATCAGAGCTGCAGCTGCTGGCCTACACCACAGCCACAGCAATGGCAGATCCGAGCCGCATCTGCAATCTACACCACAGCCCACAGCAATGCTGGATCCTTAACCCACTGAGTGAGGCCAGGTATTGAACCTATGTCCTCATGGACACTAGTCAGATTCGTTTCTGCTGAGCCGCAAGGGGAACTCCTTTATGAATTATTTTTAAATTTAATTAGAGAGGATCCTCTGAATCTGTGAAGGAAGCAGCTGGTATGGTATGAAAACATCACTGTTGTGGCTTTGCAAGAGGATGGCTGGTTTTTCCTGGTTCTTAAGCCAGGGCTTGAATGAAAATGTTTGGGTTTAATGCAAGCGGGTGATGGAAATATGTGGCCCCTACACTCAGAAGAAGGAGAAGGATCCTTCCCAGTGGGACCCAAAAAACTAATGTCATGGGTAGTCATAGTACCATACACAATAAATACTCCTCATAAATATATGTCATAGGTACTCTTAATAAATAAATTGCTGGGAATTCCCATCGTGGCTCAGCAGTAACGAACCCAAGTAGTACCCTTGAAGAGGTAGGTTTGACCCCTGGTCTCACTCAGTGGGTTAAGGATCCAGCATTGCCGCGAGCTCTGGTGTAGGTTGCAGACGTGGCTCAGATCCCGCATTGCTGTGGCTGTGGTGTAGACCTGCAGCTACAGCTCTGATTCCACCCCTAGCCTGGGAGCTTCTATCCCACACAGGTGCGGCCCTGAAAGATAGAGAGAGAGAGTAGATCATTTGCTCTTAAACTGGATCTAGGAAGTTCTCCTGCCCTGGAAGGAAAGAGAGATTGAAGAGCGAGTAACTTTTTCGCTAAATGATTCAGTGTCACCCATGTCAGGGCAGTGACTTGGACAACCCTGGTGTGGCAACCCTGTGTGCCCAGGCCCGTGGGGGACACTCCCCGGTGACTGGTTCCTCTGCTGGGGGATGTGCTCCGGTCCCCGCCGTCTGCCATTTCCTGCAAGAAGAATCACAGCTGCGTTTTTCTTCTAACAGTTTGTTTTGCTCGTGTGCCTGGAGACCCCAAAGCAAGGGAAGCATTGGAAATGAGTTACACGCATAAACACAGGAAGAAACCAACATACACATCCTCGGCCATACAGTAGGAAAATCGCAGCGGAGCCAAGCAGAGGAAGAAGCCAGGAAAATCAATAAACAAGTTGGAGGAGATGAAACCTACAGAGATGGAGAAGAAATAAACACGGAGAGGGAGAAAAAAAAAGAGGCAACGTGGAAGTTCTTGGGTTAACAAGTTCCCTGAGCCTTCCTTTCCCGGATTGTTCATCTGGCCCCAGGGATCCGCATGCTTCCCTCCCAGGAGACTCCAGGTCACCCATGCCCCAAAACTGCTCCTGTTTGGCCTCACGGCCCACTCACACCCCCGCCCCGAGGTGCCCAGAGGTGCCCACGTGGGCCTCATCTGGGAGCTGTAAATAGGCTCATTAAGGATGCCATGTAGATGCTATAAGTAACATAACATCTTGATGTATTTCACATCTTGATGTTATTATTAACATCTTGATGCCATCTTGATATTGTTAGAATTAGCTCATCCTGCTAATTCTAGGGGCCAGGCAAGGAATTAACCTTCCCCAAGGACCTGCTGCAAGACAGCATGTGACTTTTACAATGGCTCCTAACCTTGTAGAACTATCTCGTCATTAGGCAAATGGATTTACCAGTTTAGAAACTGTCTTCGGTGAAGGCACACAGCCAGAAGCACTGCAATCAGAGCCCAGATTTCTCTACAAAAGCCTCAGCTCTTTACTCCGCTTCCCTGCCCCCTCAAATCCTTGGCTTCCTTTCCTTCCCTTCCCTTCGCCCTGTACCTTTAAGAACCACGTGTAGGAAGTCTCCTTTTGACCTCGTAGGGCTGAGGAGCCTCTGGTGAGTGATACTCAAAGCTAGAGCTGAGACCCTCCATGCAGCAGAGGGCCTGGGATGAGTGGAGGGCAGAGGAGCCAGAAAGGAGGCTGGTGCGATGGTTTAACAAGAAGTAACGACAATCCAAGAGGTATGAGCGTAGGAGGGTGAAAAGGCTAATTGGAATCTTGGAAGATAAAAACATTTGAGAGGAGCTGGAATTACTCAGCCTGGAGAGATTTGTTAATGTGTCTCATGGAGCTCATGGGAAAACTCTCTCCCCCTAGGTCTCTGAGGCTGGATCCTTCCCATGAACGTACAGACAACCAACAGCACGGGGCTGGCGGGAAAGATGAGCTTTCCAGGTGGGTTCTCAAAATACACCGCAGCCTCTCATGAGAGGGCCGGCTGAAAACTGGGATTGCACGTCCTTTCTTGTTCTCTGACCAACTGGCAGTAACCAGTCTTGTGTAACAGTATCAGTAACCATCTTGCTGAAATCTGGAGGAGGTGGTTTTTATCAACCAATCTGATTACTCTCTTTGAGATAATGTCTGGAGAACTTTCCTTCTCTGTTAAGGGATCTGAGATGAAGTCAAACAGACGCTTCAGATGCATAAGCTATTCCTTAAAGTTGTTTGTCACAATTTATCTTTGGGGATTTGGATGCAGGAAGGTAATGCTGAGGTTCGCCTGCGTATGTGGACTCTTTTTTTTTTTCCTTCCCCAATGCAGTATTTTTTTTCTATGGTACAGCATCGTGAGCCAGTTACACATACATGTATACATTGTTTTTTCTCATTATCATGCTCCATCATAAGGGACTAGATGGAGTTCCCAGGGCTACACAGCAGGATCTCATTGCTAATCCATTCCAAAGGCAATAGTCTGCATCTATTAACGCCAAGTTCCCAATCCATCCCACTCCCAGGGGATATTGCTTTGTGAGGATCTCTCCTTGCAAAGAGACGTGAATAAAGACTGTACTGAGGTTTGAATGTGTTGAGGTTTGGATGGTGTATTTTGGTTTAACTTGTTCTTCATATTAGAGAGCTCTGTATCAGTCAACAGGACCTGGTTAGAGCAATGCTTGGATTTCGGTAGTTAGCTAAACATTGTTGCCTTAAGTCAAAAGTTAAGTGGCTGAGCCATAGTCCTTATGCCCTCAACTCCTCTTATGGGTTGGGAAGGAAAAACGTCCAGGAGAGATTAATTCCTGCTTCTCATGCAGTCTTGGGGGTGTCCGTCCTGCAACGCAGGATCTGGTCTAAGTGCTGCAGAAGAGCTGGACTCCTGCAGGGCTTCTGTGGACTTTTAGACACAAAGTCATCCCAGGGATTACCCCTATGCAAAACCACTTAGTTACCAGGTAGAGCCAAGCCCAGGCGTAGCTAATCTATCCCCAGACTAGGAGAACGAGCCTTGGGATGGGCGTGGCAGGACAGACTCGGGAGCAGGTGTTGCCATTATCCTCTCCTCCTTTGTCACCCACGTTTTACACAAAACAGCAGCAGCAAATAAAACCTGACCTTTCCCCAGGACTTATTATTACCCAATTGAAAAAGTCTTGTCGGTTCGACAGGCTTTAAAAATGGCACATGAGGAGTTCCCGTCGTGGCTCAGTGGTTAATGCACCTGACTAGGAATCATGAGGTTGCGGGTTCGATCCCTAGCCTTGCTCAGTGGGATCCAGCGTTGCCATGAGCTGTGGTGTAGGTCGCAGACAAGGCTCGGATCTGGCATTGCTGTGGCTGTGGCGTAGGCCGGGGGCTACAGCTCCGATTCGACCCCTAGCCTGGGAACTTCCATATGCCAAGGGAGCAGCCCCAGAAAAGGCAAAAAGACAAAAAAAAAAAAAAAGAAAAGCACATGATTTTGTGTTTCTTTCAGTGCCAGGACATTGGACTTTTCCATGTATTTACTGGCCCCCTATGGCCCTTTTTCAAGTGGCCTGATCAGTCCCCGTCCCCCTCCCCCCTTCTCAGTGGCCCTGTCATTGGTTGGAGGGTGGGGGAGGTGGAAAAGGAGTCCCTGCTGAGAATAGTGAAGGCAAAGCCAGCCTTTGTTTGTACCTGAACCATCATCTCAGCTGAGGTGGCCAAGCTTCGCATTTGCAGGTGGTGCCTTTCCAGGGGTCAAGTGCCTCTGCTTTATGATCTGTTGTTGGAGCCATGTCAGGAGGCAGGCAAAGGTAAAGAGGTGGGGAAGGAATGGGCCAGATCCTTTGCCTTTCTGGGACTCGCCAGCCCCTTGGGAAGGCTAATGATTTGGCGTTCCTTCAAGGAGATGGTCCTTTAACACTGGAATATCAATATTGGAATTGGAGGCAGCGGGAGGGGTGGAGCTGGAGAGGGCAAGCCACTGGCAGCTATCCAGTCACTCCCATTGTGATCCAAACTTGGCAAGTCTGGGAAGTTTCTATTGTGGCTCAGTGGAAACAACCCAACTAATATCCATGAGGACACAGGTTCGATCCCTGGCCCCGCTCAGTGGGTTAAGGATCTGGTGTTGCCATGAGCTGTAGTGTATGCAGCTCAGATCTGGCATAGCTGTGGCCAGCAGCTGTAGCTCCAATTCAGCCCCTAGCCTGGGAACTTCCATGTGCTGCACCTGCTAGCCCTAAAATGTACAAATAAAATAAAATTCAAACTTGGCAAGTCTGGTCCCAAAGGCACACCCCACTTGATAAAACAAAAGCCCTTACAGGTAACTGACTCACCCTTCTTAGAGGCAGTGTAACAATCCCTGGTTTCTTATGAAGCAGACCCCTTGGGTGATCTCACCCCCAAGGCCATATCCCAGCCATCCCTGAACAGGAACAGAATTCTGGGAACCACACCTGTCTCTCCCTGGTGACAGTGCTTTCACAGCTCCAGGCCACCATCCACAGGCTGGCCCATCCCTAAGTCCGATGTCTTTTACAGGACCTGGAAGCACCTTTCCTCCAAGCGAGCCTCAGTGGAGGTCATTGCCTTCCATATAAATCACTTCCTATAACAGAAAAATTTCCTTCCACTTTTCGCCTTTCCTTTTCCAGTATGAATAATCCCAGGGCCTTTCATCTGACTCTGCACTTCTGTCCGCCCCTCCAAGCTGAGATTCCAGCCTGGACACAAGCTGGTGGCTCGGTGTAGCTTCTTTGCCAGACTGGCTCAACCTTCAAGTGTAAACTGAAAAGTCCCTCCCCTAGGAAGGTTTCCCTCTAGCCCTGCTGCTCTGGAACGGTGTTCCTGACACCCATCTCCTGTGAGAGGGGACATCACACCGTGTTGGTGTTGGGTCCAAATGTCTGTCTTCCCCACCAGGCAGACGTCTCCTGTCTGGTTTCTTTCATGGAACATCTTTATCTCATGGAGCCATGCTTGGCGCTTAGGACTCGTGGAATGAATGTTCTGTTTGTTGCATTCAAAGGACCTCACCACCTAGGATGACACGCCAGGATGACATTGCAGTCCTTGACTTCAAAGGCTGGCCCTCATCCCCAGCCCTTCCATCCTACCTGCAGACCGTGTTTCCACAGCCTCATGACCGCCCCGGCCGCTGCCTGCCGTGGGGAAGTGTGTGTCTGGAGGTTAGCGATCTTCAAAGGGCTTTGTTTGGATCAGCTGGAGGGACTTCAGCACCTTCATCAAGTCAGGGTGAACATTACACTCTCCAGACTCCGCCGGCAGGTTTTGTTTACACTGGGATCTCCTCCAAGATATCAGCTGATGGCTTCAAACACATTTTATGGTCTCACATTTGGACAGACTCAGATTTTCCCCCTTCATCTTCCAAACCTTCCCTAAGATTTTCCCCCTTCATTTGTTCAAGCTTTATTGCAAATGCTTTTCGCTGTTTGACTTTCCCTGCAGAAAACTGGCTGCGTAGCTTAGCCTTAGGGCTGAGAAGTCCTGCAAGTGCCAAGGATGAGATGCAAAGGGCAGATGGCCTCCTTCCTGATGCTCTAGAGTTATCGATCTACATTTAAGAGGCCTTTCTCCTTCCATTAGGTGGGAGTGGGTGGGTTTTTTGGTGCAGATACAGTGGAGGGTAAACTAATGGTTTCTTTAAGGAAAATGGAATTAGAAAAAAAGTTTTAAACCATGGGTTGAAGTTAATAGAGAGCCAAGCTTAGTCACCCAGGTGCAGACCAGGATAGCACGAACCTCAGTGAAAAGTGTTAAGATACAAATGTATTTAAAACACACACGTATATTTGTTGGGCACCTGTCTACCCTGTATGCCGGTATCAGACACAGTGGGTAACATAAGCCACTTTATTTTCCAGAAGCTCAGTCTGTCAGGACAGTGACAGAACGGAATGGTGGGTGCCGTGCAGAGGTGAGAGGGTGTGAGTCAGGGAAAAGGAGAGAAGAACCATGTGGGTGGCACACATGTCCCCTGACTTGGCAGTGCTGGGACCTAGAAAGCCTCAAATCAGAGTTTTAAAAAGCCTCAAGTCAGAGTTTAAAAAAGCCTCAAATCAGAGTTCTCACTGTGGCGCGGAGGAAAGGAATCTGACTAGGAACCATGAGGATGCAGGTTCAATCCCTGCCCTTGCTCAGTGGTCAAGGGTCCGGCGCTGCCATGAGCTGTGGTGTAGGTTGCAGAGGTGGCTCAGAACCCGCAGTGCTGTGGCTGTGGTGTAAGCTGGCGTCTACAGCTCCCATTCAACCCCTAGCCTCCATATGCTGCAGGTGCAACCCTAAAAAACAAAAAATAAAATAAATGGAGTTCCCATTGTGGCACAGCAGAAACAAATCTGACTAGGAACCATGAGGCTGCAGTTTGATCCCTGGCCTTGCTCAGTGGATCAAGGATCCGTTGTTGCCGTGAGCTGTGGTATAGGTCAGAGACATGGCTTGGATCCGGTGTGGCTGGGGGCTACAGCTCCAACTGGACCCCTAACCTGGGAATCTCCATATGCCACAGGTGAGACCCTAAAAAGCAAAAGTAAATAAATAAATAAAAATTTTTAAAAATAAGCCTCAAATCTCTGGGGCACAACATCACAGACGTCTTCAAGGTCATCAAGATTGTTTGGAGATCCTCCTATTTTTTTTCCCTCAGCTGAACAGAGAAACCAGTGAAACAATCCACCCATCATACCTCTGCCATTTGTGTGGATTATCTACTGCTAGGTAACAAATGACCACAAAATTACACCTAGAGACAAAAAATATTTATTATCTTATGAAACAATGTTGCATATTTTTTTAAATGAATTTTATTGGATTATAGGTGACTTACAATGTTGCGTTAGCTTCAGGTATACAGGAAAGTCAATTAGCGGTACATGTACATATATAGCCATTCTTTTTTAGATTCTTTTCTATACAGGCTATCACAGATTATCAAATAGATTTCCCCAAGTTGTACAGTAGGCCCTTGTTACTGATCAATTTTGTATAAAGTCATGTATATATGACAATCCCAACTTCCCAATCCGTCCCTCCCTATAATTTATGGCTTTGGTAGCCATAAGTTTGGTTATGAAACCTTTGAGTCTGTTTCTGTTTTATGAACAGGTTCTCTTGTATCATTTTTTTTATTAGATCCACACTATTCCACATAGTGGCCTCATATGACATTGCCCACCATCCACTTTTCTAAGGACCAAGTCATTAGCCATTGCAGGCGGAGATTGCCAGTCCACCCTGAAAGGAATGCAAGACGAGGCACTCTGTGCTTTGGAAAAAAGGTCCCTTAGAAAGTTAGACACAGGGATTCCCTGGTGGCTCAGCATGTTAGGGATCTGGCAATTGTGGCTGCTGTGACATGGGTTCACTTCCTGGCCCAGGAAATTCCACATGCAGCAGGCATAGCAAAAGAATGAAGGAAGGAAAGAAACAAAGGAAGGAAAGAGGAAAAGGAAAGAAAGGAAAAAAAAAAGAAAAAAAGGAAAGAAAAAGGAAGAAAAGAAAGAGGTATCTCAGGAAAACTTGTGTGAATCTGGATTCTTGCATCTTCCCAGACTCAGAAAAGCACTGAAATTATTGAGATAATTCCTCATGACTGTCAGTAACCTTCTACCAAGCTGTATGCTTGAGGTATTCCTTAGCCAAAATCACATGTATACTGCCCTCTCCCCCACCTCTTCAGAGTGGGTCCTCAGAGATAGCTGAGAGGCTGTTTTCCAAGCTTTAGTCCTCAGAATTAACTCACCGTTCTTACATTGTGTGTGTGTGTGTGTGTGTGTGTGTGTGTGTGTGTGTGTGTGTGTGTGTGTGTTTTAATCAGTCAACAATCTCCTTGAGTTTCTGAGGGTCAGGCACCAGGGTGCATCTCGCCTGGGTGTCTCTGGCTAAGATTTCTCATGAGATGGTCATCTCAACCGAAGGCTTGACTGAGTTGGGGAGGGTGGTAGGATTCAAGAGAAAGCCTGAGTCCCCATGATGGAAACCCCAGTTGTTTATAACCTGCTCTCTCAGAAGTGACGTCTATGACCTCTGTTATGTTCTATGTGTTAGAAGCTGGTCACTAAATCCAGCCAATAGATACTCAGAGTGTTGTTCCCACGTGCCTGATACACGGAGAAACAAACTGAAATGTCAGAATTTGGAGAAGAGAAAAGTTTATTGCAGGCCATGCAAGGAGATGGGTGGCTAAGGTCCCCAAAATATCTTCAACTCCCTGAACCCCAAATTGGAAAGCCTTTTAAAAGCCGGGGGCGGGGGGAGGTCACAGGGTCAGTGATCTGCTCATGCGCAATTCTCCGATTGGTTGTTGGTGAGGTCACAGGGCAGTGTCACAGGGTGTTCACATTATCAGTCCTTAGGCGCCAGTAGGTCTGGCAGCTACGTGCCTAGGATCATCAAGTGGTTTTCTCCCATTTGGTGGTGGTTTTAGCATCTGCAAAACAACTCAGGAAACGTGCATTGGGTACTATTATCTAGGTACTTCAGAGAGCAGCTAAAGCAGAGGATATGGGGGAGGGGCCTGCCCTGAAAAGACCTCGTAGGGTCCTGCTTGGTTACAGGAGAGGGTTATTCAAGAGTGTGGATACCAGGGAGGCTGCCTACCCTGCCCTTCCCCGCCCCCATTCTCCTCCCTCTCTCATTACTTCCTTCCTAGTTGAGGTTTTGCTGTGCTTATGAAGAGGACTGGCAATGGCTTCCCACTTGCCTCTATGACACCAAGAGTGGTGAATGGCCTTACAACATAAAAGGGCATTACCTTGTATATTCTGCTGGCACAGGTAGGGGACCCTGAAGGACTCAGTCATGCTGGTGGAGGCCAAGCAGATTTAGGAATAGGTCATTTCTGGAAGTGTTTGGCTAGAGGAGAGCCATTTTTCAAATTACGACTCGAAGCCCTGGCCTGTCCCTTGATGCTGCTCCATCGTCTGCTGTCTTAAAAAAGATGCCTGCAGCCCCCTTGAAGGCACAGGGCCAAATAGCTGTCTTGCAGAAGAGTACAGTCCCTGTGTCATCTCAGGGCTCAGCCTTTCCTGTAGGGTCACAAAGGCCAAACTGGTCTTGGTACCTTCCCCACCTTCCCGTCCCTTCCTGGCCCTGTGACTCAGCCTAGGCACTTCCAGCCCTGAGTCATCTTTGTGTCCTGCAAGTTCTCTGCTGGCTCCAGTCTGTCCTTGTCTCCAAATTAACTGAGGATCACTTAAGGTTCAACTCTGTGGGGGCAGGCAGAGGCCCCTGGTTATCCCAGAATTCAGATTCCAACCCCCCAAGGTCTAAGGTGGCATGGGGAAGCAACAGTCATTATAAGACAGTAGTGACTGAAGAACTTACCCACCACTCATAAGAGGGGTCATGCAAATACCTCCTTCCTAACTGAACCATCCTCCTTCCTGGTCAGCCACCTCCTTCTCCTCCTCCAGCTGATTTACAGTGTCTCACAAATGCAGAAAAAAGACGCAAACTGAATACACTTTCAGTAACTTGGAGAACTACTTGCTCCTGGGTAAACCCACTGACAAAGAGGGACCTGACAGAATTGGGGCAGTTAAAAGAGGAGAGCAAATTAACAAGGACACTGACACCACAGGCTTTTCAAAAGAAGGTGATTTGAATATCAAAGGTGGAAGAGAGGCCCCTTGGCAAACTGACGAAACGCTTGACTATTTCGGCAAAAATATTCCTCTTTAGCTTCCTGTCCTTGAATGTAAAATGAAGGGAGACACCGTCCTGTCACATAATGTTACCAAACAGCTAATGCCAACTAAAGCCACTTCATTCTTTTTATTAGTCTAATAATGAGTGCACAATGACACAACATCTATTTTATAAAACAGATTAAATTGTATTTTTAAAATTTGTGGTTTTGTTCAAAGAAATAGTCCAATGAAACCCATTTTTCCCCCTTACCAATTACTATGCCATTTTAGATAATGTTGGTGAGGGCAGTGATGGGAAGCCAAAGGCAGGTCTAAGGAAGAAAAAAGAATACTTTGAGCAGAGGCAGCAGCTAACAGGATGTGGAATGGAACTTTTCCTGTTGTCTCAGGTGTTGGCTAAAGCTTCAAAGCTGAAGTCAATGTGTGATAAGGACCCTCACATTCTAAAGAGAGATGCTAAGGAAATCCCACAGGATTTGCAAAGAAAAGGCTGGAGATTCCTGAGAGACAGTTCTTTGAAGGGAATTGGTAAGAGGAGCAAGCTTTAGTTTTCCTTCTCTCCCCAGGGGGAAGGGGATCCAGCTACCCAAAGCCAGCAAAGAGAGGCCAAGAGAAAGTCTGGTTTGGGGATCTCTTGCAAGAAGGGAGACAAACATGCCTCTTGTTTCCTAGAAGCCTGTTGAGTGGCCAAAGCATTTCAGCCTGCATGGTGCTACTTCCTGAGTGGAGGGTGTCCAGGGTCTGGGGAGAGCTTGCCTGGCATCTCCTAGAGTTTGGGGGCATGAAGCCGGGAGCTCTGAAAGCAAGAGGCTAGCTGGAGCTGGGGGCAGGATCACCCCTTCACCTTAAGGGCAACAGGGGTAGCAAGATGCATTGCTGCCATTTGAAAAGCTAAGTATGAAGAGATCCTCCGTGCTGCTTCAGGAGTTAGAGGGCTGCCTTCTGGGGCAGGGGGGTCCCAGAAGAGGGAGACTAAAAGATCAGCTGGAGAATGCAGTGTGGGAAGTCCATTAGTGAGAGTGGAGGAAAGGATACCTCAGAAGTGCCATTAATGTGCCTGTTGCTGAATAGAAACCTGGAGACAGAGTTCTGGGCGAAGGGGAAAGGAGTAGCTTTTATTGCTTTGCCAGGCAAAGGAAGCCACAGGCTATAATGCCCTGAAGATTAAGCCCTCCTTTGGGAGAGAATAGGAAGGGGTTTTATAGTTCAGGAGTGGAAAATAGGGCCGGAGAAAAGGAACAGGGAAGATGCAAGCTTGCATTCTGCAAAGCTAGCATCAGGTAGTCCTTGGACAGGTTCTGGAGAACTTTAAGATTATCGCACCATGGCCTTCTCTCTGGGTTGAAGAATGCTTCAGCTGTTCCTGTCATGGCTCAGTGGTTAAGGAATCCGACTAGGAACCGTGAGGTGGTGGGTTCGATCCCTGGCTTGGCTCAGTGGGTTAAGGATCCAGCATTGCTGTGAGCTATGGTGTAGGTCACATACGTGGCTCAGATCCCGAGTTGCTATGGTTCCGGGGTAGGCCGGTGGCTACAGCTCCATTTAGACCCCTAGCCTAGGAACCTCCATATGCCTTGGGTGCAGCCCTAGAAAAAGACAAAAAAAAAAAAAGAATGCTTCAACGGAGTAGTTGACATTTTCCTTTTGTTGAGGTTTTATTTCTGCAGAAGAGCTCAAAGATATTGTTATGTGTATCCTTTGAGAAGGAACCAGGACCCTGCACTATTGTTTCTCTCTCTCTTTTTTTTTTTTTTTTTTTTTTGGCCACACCCATGGCATGTAAAAATTCCCAGGCCAGGGATCAAACCTGAACCCATGCCACAGCAGCAACCCAAGCCACAGCAGTGACAACAGTGGATCCTTAACCCACTGAGCCACCAGGGAACCCCAGCACTATTGTTTCTTGACTGCTTCTCCCTGGTCTCTGGCTCCCCTCCCTCCCCTGATTAGCAACTGTTTGAACCTGCCATTTGGGGACTCAGGGGAAGTCAGAGAGGCTGAAGGAGGCCCATTTCCTAAAAACATGAAATGGGGACCAAGAAAGGCTTTTGTGCCCAGGAGCCCCACAAGGACCTGCTCAGCTTCATGCTCAAACCAAAGACTGGACTGAGAATGCCGGGGACTCCAGACTCTCAGGCAAAAGCCACGCACAAGGCACATGTTGAATATAATGGCCTCTGCTCCTTTGCTCTCCTTTTTCCTCATCTCCTCAGCCCTAGAGGATCATGAAGAAGCGGGGAGAGGAGAGTGGAGGAGGATGAAGCAACAGGCCATGCCCCATCCCCCTGCCAGGATCTAACCCACATGTCAGAGCTGAGCTGGGGGGAGGGAAGACATGATAAACTGAAGGTGAGACTCCAGTTTGGGTTTAGATTGGTGCTCTTAATATCCTAAAGTGGAACTGTCCTGTTCTCTGAAAGCAATCGAAGTCTTGGGATCTGCCTAAAAACATCATTGAAGAGGATGATGGGAAGGGGCGGTGGGCAGGGGTGGGGAGATGGGAGGGGATCGGGAGTGTTGATATATTGACTTTTAGTTGGGTTGGTCCTGTGAGTGTCAATTGAAAAAAAAAAAAATGCCCAACCTAAAAGTTGAGGATTCTGTTTTATTCAGCAGACTTTTTGAGGACTTAAGCCCAGAAGGCAGCCTCTTAGACAGCTCTGACAGATGGCTCTGAAGGGGTAAGGGAGGAGCCAGCATATGTAGGAGTTTTTGCAAAAAACAAACAAACAAACAAAATGAAACAAAGCAAGAAAAAGCAAGTGGCCAGAACAACAAAAGATGACTGTTAATTAAAAAAACCAGACGTCCTAAGTTAATGAATTTAGCATTTTCTATGCATGGAAAGATGTAAGAAGCTGGGCTCATTGCAGTCACTCCTTTGATATACACCGTAACTTTCTAGGGGCAGTATCCTGCTTTTCTCTGTCCTAAATCCCCAAAGCGTGCACCGTGTGGGATGGCTGCCATGGCTGATGGCTTGATGGCTGCAACGTCATTATCGTTTTTGTTTTGTTTGTTTGTTTTTAGTCTTTTGTCTTTCTAGGGCCGCATCTGCTGCATGTGGAGGTTCCCAGGCTGGGGGTCTAATAGGAGCTACAGCCACCAGCCTACACCACAGCTACAGCCATGCCAGATCCGAGCCTCATCTGCAACCCTCACCACAGCTCGAGGCAACACCAGATCCTTAACCCACTAAGGGAGGCAGGGATCGAACCCGCAACCTCATGGTTCCTAGTCAGATACGTTTCCACTGCACCACCACTGCAACTCTTTTTTTTTTTTTTTTCCCCAGCATCATTTATTTACTGATGTGGCAGGCAACATTTTTCACCCACATTAGTGAATATGGGCCTGGAGGTCAGGAGCCCTGTCTGGGCTCTGTAGATTGTGACTCAGCCCCTTGCAGAGTCTGGATCCCTGTGGGTAGATCAGATCTCCTGGAACAAGTGCTTATAAAGAAGACAGTGGATACAAGTTGGTCAGATCAGGATGCTCTTAAGAATGCCTGCACCCAGGACCTCAAATCCTAAATCCTCTGCTAGGACCCTGGGGCAGCTAAGTACTTGAAAAATGTAGCCAGGCAACAAATGAACCTTTTCCACAGAAAAGAAAATCATGGACTTGGAGAATAGACTTGTGCTTGCCAAGGGGGAAGGGGAGGGAGTGGGATGGATTGGGAATTTGGGGTTAATAGATGCAGCCTATTGCCTTTGGTATGGATAAGCAATGAAATCCTGCTGTATAGCACTGGGAACTAGATCTAGTCACTTAAAATGGAGCATGATAATGTGAGAAAATAGAATCTATACATGTATGTGTAACTGGGTCACCATGCTGTACAGTAGAAAATTAACAGAACACTGTAGACCTATAATGGAAAAAAAAAAAAAAAGGAAAACATTATATTAAAAAAAAGAAAAATGGGAGTTCCCGTCGTGGCACAGTGGTTAACGAATCCGACTAGGAACCATGAGGTTGCGGGTTCGATCCCTGCCCTTGCTCAGAGGGTTAACGATCCGGCGTTGCCGTGAGCTGTGGTGTAGGTTGCAGACGCGGCTCGGATCCCGCGTTGCTGTGGCTCTGGTGTAGGCCGGTGGCTACAGCTCCGATTGGACCCCTAGCCTGGGAACCTCTATATGCTGCAGGAGCGGCCCAAGACCAAGAAATGGCAGAAAGACCAAAAAAAAAAAAAAAAAAAATAGAAAAATGTAACCAGGCAGAGGAACCCCCCCCTCCCAAGAATGGATGCTTGAGGGCTTTTGCCCCTGACCCCAGGAAAGAGCCCAGGCCTTGGTGAGCTGAGCTTAACTAATGGAGCCACACAGACTCTTCGGATGGTGGCAGGTGGATCTAAGATTTAGATCTATTGCAGTGGTCACCTGTCTTCATAAACCCCAATGCGAATCTCCACTCTGTCTTACCCATTTTAGAGAGAGGCCAGGTAAAGCCTAGAAAAGCCGTGGCCAAAAAGAGAAGGAAAAAGAGAGGTTTACTCTGGTGCTTGCAGCATTGCTGATGGGAACTGCACCTTTAGGACCAGTGCTTTCCCGGCTGCAGATGACCAGAGGCTGACTCATTGCAGCAGATTTCCAGGAAGAGGAGAACCCAAAGTGGGGTCCAAGAGAAAGAAGACCCCAGGGCAAAAATCGGGCTGAAGAAAGGCTCTTGGCTATGAAGTAACTCTATGCCAACCAGTTTCCTCCTAAGAGTTAAAGAAGTATCTGTGCCCTTAGAGGCCAAGAGGGATCCTCAATATTTGAGGGGAAAAAATAGAGGAAGAAAATGGGACATGATGGTTGGAAAGTGAAAGAACCAGCAGGAGAGTGTGTTCCCATAGAAGCTGAGGGAAAGGGTTTATAAGTTAGTTAATAGAAGAGCCAAAGAAAAGGTGTCCATTGAATCTGGCAAGGGGTAGTCACTGGGCACCTTGACAAAACCAGTTCCAGTGCAGGGATGGCCTCAGGAGCCAGACTGCACAGAGCCCAGGTATGAACAGGACGCACACAGCCGGAGACAGGGAGTAGAGATTGGCTTTTCCAGAAGGCTGCCCATGAAGTAAAGGCAATGGCATGAAAACCAGAAATACTTAGAAGAATATAATGGCACTAGAGAGGGTCTTCCTCTTTTTTCTGGTTGGGAAATCTTAGCGTCTGTTAGAATGATCATGGAGGGAGTTCCCGTCATGGCGCAGTGGTTAACAAGTCCGACTAGGAACCATGAGGTTGCGGGTTCAATCCCTGGCCTTGCTCAGTGGGTTAAGGATCTGGCATTGCCGTGAGCTGTGGTGTAGGTCGCAGACACGGCTCGGATCCCGAGTTCCTGTGGCTCTGGCGTAGGCCGGCAGCCACAGCTCTAATTGGACCCCTAGCCTGGGAACCTCCATATGCCACGGCAGTGGCTCAAAGAAAATGCAAGAAGACCAAAAAAAAAAAAAAAAAAAAATGATCATGAAGAAGAGGGAGCAAGAGGTGGAAGAGGTGAACGGATGCATCATGACTGATGCCGCAGGACTTAGGAAGCAGGGAAAGGATGGGTCAAACAGAATGCAGGCATTATGCAGGTATTAGCCTTGGATGAGACCATGAAGAGTCTCCCACTAAGCTAGGGAAAGAGCAAAGAGCAGAGGAGATAGGGGTGGTTATAGAGAAATGATAACTAGAGGGGCAGAAAGGTGGATGTTTGTTTGCTTTCCTCGTAGGTAAAGAGAGTGGTGAATACCGTATCAGAGAAAGCTTCTTATACTTTCAAAATATTTCATTTAATCCTCACTGCCAGCCTGGCGGGTCTTCTGGTTGGTTCCAAATCTGGGTAGACACCCCAAGTGCTCTATCACTCCTGGTTTCTTGCATGGGTTCTGTCTCCTCCCACACAGCTAGAACTTCTTCAGACTTAGCTTTCCCCGTATGTTGGCCCAAGCCAACTCATCAGGCTGTCTTACAGCTGCTGCCGTTGAGGGAACCCAGTGATGACTGGGTCTTTTCTACCCTATCTCACTGCCATAAACTTCCCGCCATCTATTGGCAACCAGCATGGCCGGCCAGTGTTCTTGTTCTGGCCTGTTGCAAAAAAAAGGACATTGACGATATCCAGATCTATATTAGATGCATGATGCTACCTCTTGGCTATAGCCAAGGAATAGTCCCTGACTTAATGGAGGTTCAACTTAAGATGATTTGGATTGTGGACACTTTGGCCTCGTATCCTCTTAAATTCCTTAGAGTCACTCAGTATCCAAGGGACCTGGGGCAGTGACCATGCTCCATCAGGCTCTCACGTTCTAGGCTGTTGTTGACCCCAAGGTCTTTCTCTCAGACTGCTGCATTCTCTGGTAGCACCATCTCTTGGGATCCCCTGTTTATTAGTTCATGATGAAAGAAGGAAGAAGGCAGGGTTAAAGTTGCCAAAAAATGTGAAAGGCAGAAAATGGCATTGGATCAGGGAAGCAACCCTGTGACCATTAAGTCAAGTGACATCTTCCTGCTTTTGTGCCTGTTGTTTTGCTACTCTGAAAGAAAAATTTTGGAAATGCTTTCAACAATAATCACATTGTTTGACTATCAAGATGCCTTCAAGACCAATATTTGTCTGGGTACAAATATCTGGGTTTTATATATATATTTAATATTTATGTGTGTGTGTGTGTGTGTGTGTAGTCTTTTTAGGGCCACACCCACAACATAGGGATGTTCCCAGGCTAGGGGTCAAATCAGAGCTGTGGCTACTGGCCTATGCCACAGCCACAGCCAACGCCAGATCCAAGCCTCATCTGTGTCCTACACCACAGCTTATGGCAACACTGGATTCCTAACCCACTGGGCAAGGCTGGGGATCAAACCTGTATCTTATGGATACCAGTCAGTTTGTTTCCATTGAGCCATGATGGGAACTCCTGGGTTATATATTCCAATGACTTTTATTTCATGGTCATAGTTCCTGCAGTATAAGACAGGGCTCCGAATGTTACAATGAAAGTTTGTTTTTGTTTGTGTTTGTTTTTGTTTTGTTTTGTTTTGTTTTAATGTCGATTCAGTATCTAACTTTGTGCTAAATATCTTTAAACTTTCCAATCCGGAAGAAGATTGAGGCTTTTTGGCATTGTGAATCAACAGTGTGGTTAAAGGTCATAGGTTTAAAAAATTGGACTTTTTTAAACTTTGACTTGAACATTCAAGAGGCAGATCTTTTTGACCCCAGAGAGACAGGGAAAGGGCTAATGCTGATAGGGCAGCTCTGGAACCCTGAATCGCTTTGTTGTGAAGGCACCTGATTTCCTGGGTGCTGTGCTTGAATGTAAACCAAACAGGCTCACTACGCACTGGGCAAGCAACACAATTCAAGTCAGCACACTCTTTCTGCTCAGGGAAACTGCCCTGGTTACCCAGGACAATTAGTTCAGGAGATCTGGGCCTCTTCCCAACACCTCCTATCCTTTCTTTGACTTTCCATCCATTTTGGCAGCCAAAGCAGCAGGCTTTTTGTTCTTGCTCCAGGCGCCCTTATAAGCACCCTGGACACAGAACTGAGCTCCCCACACTTGACCCTTGGCACACTTCAGGCATGATGGACACACTCCCTCTGGCCTTTTTTTTTTTTCTTAGCTGTTTCCAGAACCACCCCTCAGCACTTCCACCAGACAAGGCCCCGCCTCTCTGAAGATCTATCAGTAACTCTAATAATCTCTAATTCCTGTGCTGACCATGGGGCCGTATGCAGCAGGTGGGTTGTGACAGGGAGCAAATAAAACACATTTCTCCCAAAGCATCAAGATCCTACATTGCTCTCTTTTTTTTTTTTAAGAAAATTATCTCCCCGAAGAGGGCCTTTTAAATGCCATTGTTCTATTGGAGATATGCCTTTGTACCTTGACTTTTGCAGGGAAAACCGCATAGGCTGATTTTACATTTGCTAAGCTCCCAGTGGACACAAGTCAGGAAGCATAACATAGGATCTGACTCTGATGCTCTCTGCTCCCTGAAAACCCTCCCCAGCTCCAGGGGAGAACCAGACCCTCTCAGGCCCCATCTGCATGGTGTCAAAAGCTCTTCCGTTTCATGAAAACCATACATGAACATAGGTTTGGGGTTTTGTCTTCACTTTGGAAGAAAAGAAAGACGTGCAGGGTAAGGATACAGTTATGTTGTAAGAGTGATTACTTGGCTTCTGGCTAACTTGGTCTCATGGGGGGCAGAGAGGAGAAGGCTTGGTAAAAATTAGCTCAATTTTGCCTTTCTGTAAACCACGACCTAAGAAAAAAGAAGGAAACCAGCTGAGTAGGTAGAGTCTTTGCCTACCCCAAATGGAAGCGTTTATGGTATCAAAGAAAGTTTACTTGGAGACATTTCAACTTAGGTTTCCTATGAATGAATTGGGATGCAAGTGAATGGATAAGATCTGGATGGAACTGGACTTTCTTCATTTACACCGTCCACTAGAAACTAGACTGTTTGTGGGGAAACAAGGAGGTTTTGTTTGAAGGATGGGTCTGGAGCATTGGAAGAAACCTCGCCTCAGAAAGACCTTGGATGTGCCCTGGAATGAAGGCTGGTTTCCCTGGCCTTCAGCCTTAGGGTAGCCATTAAGACTGAGCTGACATTTCAGAGAAGCTTCTTGGATAGCAAGGTTTTCTTCTCCAAAATGATGATGCTAATAATTCAAAGTATATAGCCATGGTGACTCAGGCAGCCAGCCCTACCTTGACAACACAGAGTTAGCGGAATGGTATTTTTATTTATAGCTTCATCAATCAAGGCTCTTGGTTAAAGTGTTATATTCTATGTCTCTTTCCTGTACAAAACATAGACTGAGTGGGGCACACAATTTCCTACTCATGATAGGTAGTACAAAATAGGTTTAAAAGACCAAAACTCATTAAGTTGTTTGGACCCAAAACATCAATTACATTTATATATACAGATGTAATATCTGTACTATTTTCCATCTAAGTCAATTGCTCACATGTGTTAGGCACCTTCAAGGGGGGCAGTGTTTCAGGCTGGCCTAGGGAAGCCTTAGATGGGGTCCTTGCCCCTGGGGAAATGTCGTGATGGAGACACAGAACTGTGCCAAGGGAGGATGTGCTAAAGCACCAAGTGAGGATGGATGGAAAGACCTGGAGAAACTGAGAGAAAACAAAGGGCACATGAGAGACCAGACTACCTCTTTTTATGGGGGTAATGAATCTGTCTCCAGAAGGAAGAACTTGGGCATAACAGGAAGAAGAATTTCAGTTCCTCAACAAAAAGAACGTCCACATTTGAGAAGTCCAACCTAGTGAGGTGGTCGGAAGCACATGAAGACTGCATGATCATCTGCCCAGGGAGCTGCAAAAGGATTCTCTACATTGAATAAACTGAGTGACCTCTGAGGCTGTCTGGGACCTGTGAAATAGTGACAGAAGCATAAACTCAATCTGTACCTCAGAGGATGAATGGCTCCTAGATGGGCAGACCTTCCTCTGCTCATACCACCCAACACCCACTACCTGGTCCTTGGGAAAACCCAATCTATAGCAAAGCAGTCTCTATGGCACCCAGGAGGTGGGGATACAGAACTAAGGATCCAAGATGGATGCATTCATGGTATATTCAAGGTTTATGTAATTCACCGAATGTACATTTTATGTTTTTTAAAAAAAATGGTATGATGGAGTTCCATCATTGCTCAGTTAGGGATCTGAGTTTGTCACTGCTGTGTCACTGAGTTGGTTACAGCTGTGGCATAGGTCCGATCCCTGGCCCAGGAACTTGTGCATGCCATGGGCCCGGCCAAAACAACAACAGCAACAAAAACCACGACATGGTAATGTGCAGTGTAAAAATACTGAAGTCTGCAACTTACTTTAAAATACATTTTACAAAGCTGAATTGATGAGTAGATAAGAGATAAAAGGGTGTGTGGTAACACATATACAGCAAAATGCCAATTGTAGAATCTAGGTGATAGGTATATAGGTGCTCACTGTATACATTTTTCCGCTTTTCTGTGTGTTTGAAATTTTTTACAATAAAACACTGGGGAGAAAAAGCTATGTAGCTCTGACCATTGAAGAGAAGAAATGGCTTTCAGCTCTCAAAGACTTGGTCTATCACAGAGTAAAATGATACAGGTTTATTGGATCCTTCCTGCTGACAAAGCACTTTATGTGTCTTATCTCATTTACTCTCACAACCACCTATGAAGTAGATGCCATCATCCTCACTGTATAGATGGGACAACTGAGGCACAGAAAGTAGGAAATGTCTGCCCAGAGTTGCACAGCTCGGAAGTGGCAGGTTCAAGATTTGAACCCACATCTGACTGACTCCAGAACTCAAATCAAGACACATGCACCCCACTGGGGCCCCAGCGGTGGGTCCCTGATGCACATTGCCTCGGGTTGAAAGGAAAGCATTTGAAGTTTGGGGGAAAGTGGGAGGGATGCTCCCATGTGGGTCCCGCCTTTCCTTCTAACGAGTTTCAGAAGGTTTGGTCCTTGAATTGTTTTTTAACTGTTAATAGACACCCAGATGGCCATCTGGGTGTTTGATTCTGGTTTCGTCTTGTTGCCTTTTTTTTTTCTTTTCTTTTAGGGCCACACTGGTGGCATATGGAAGTTCCCAGGCTAGGGGTCGAATCAGAACTACAGCTGCCAGCCTACGCCACAGCCACACGGGATCCAAGCTGCATCTAAGACCTACACCGAAGCTCACGGCAATGATGGATCCCTGACCCACTGAGCAAGGCCAAAGATCAAACCCCAGTCCTCATGGACACTAGTTGGATTTGTTTCCACTAGGAATGACAGGAACTCCCTTTTTTTCTCATTTTGAACAAGAAGTTTCTTTAAACAATAAGCTGCTTGACTTGAAAGGACAACTATATAGAATTCTAAATGCCTTGTAGAGTAATTTATTCCCACTTAAAGACAGATTGTTCTCCATGTGACAGCTACATACAAAAATGTCAGAAAATTGCCTGTGGTTTTACAACAATCAATAAAAAAACACTAAAACTCTGCAATCGAACAGAGTATGCAAGAATTTTCTTTTACTGTTGCTGTTTTTTTCTGAAACAGTGAGAGTATAATAACTGACTGGAACATAAAGATAAGAGCTGAGGAAGCCTGCCACTAATGGAAAGAGAGAATTTCCACAGGATCAGTAAGTTTTCCCCATCCCCTCTGCTCTTGAAATTGATCAAAACACACCAGTGGCTATTTAGGTTTTTTTTTCCTGAATTTTAAAATGCTATCGACGTATTGCTGATTTACAACGTTATGTTAATTTCTCCTGCACAACAAAGTGATGTGGTTATGCATGTACCCATATCCCTTCTTTTTCGGATTCTTTTCCCGTACCGGTTATCACAGAATCTTGGGTAGGGTTTTCTGTGTTGTACAGCAGGTCCCCATTGATCATCCATGCCATGTACAATAGTGTGCCTATGCCAATCCCAAACCCCCAATCCATCCCTCTATTTAGTTTGTTTTTTTTTTTTTTCAAATGCAGCATGTTTGTGTACATAAAACTGGATATACACTAAAGGAATAAGGAAAGGAAAAATAAAAGAAAACTGTATTGTAGTCAGGATGTGGTGGGAACACACTGTGGTTTTCTAATTGTGAAGGCACCCTTGGTCTGTCAGAACAGAGTTTTGAACTCAAGTAGCAGGTTCCTTTTTAGTCGCCACTGCTGGAACACATTCGTTGTACCTTCATCCTCCATTTCCACGTGTGCTGGTGTGTCTGTTTTCTTGACTGGCTGCCCAGCCCATCAGAGTCTGTTCTGCCTCATTGATAAACTCAGTTGTTGACAGCAGGCTTCCATGAGGTGGTACAAAAATGCTTCTCCATCTTAAATCTCTCTCTCTCTTTTTTTTTTTTTTTTTTTTTTTTTTTTAGGGCCACACTCGTGGCACATGGAAGTTCCCAGGCTAGGGATCGAATCGGGGGAGGAGCTGCCAGCCTATGCCACAGTCACAGCCATGCCAGATCCAAGCCAGGTCTGGAACCTACACCAAAGCTCACGGCAATGCCGGATCCTTAACCCACCAAGGGAGGCCAGGGATTGAACCTGTGTCCTCATGGATGCTAGTCAGATTCGTTTCCGCTGAGCCATGATGTGAACTCCCATGCCTCTCAATCTTAAATGGCAGCACAGAACCAGCCACCTTCAAGTTAATGACATCCTCATTCTCAGTCTCGACTCCTTCCTTGGGTTTTCTGTTGGCCTTGGAGCGTTCTGGAGCCTCCTGAGCTGCTCCTTCATAAGCAGGTTACCAGATCCGCTCTGAATGAGCCGCATTGCATTGTGCCTCCTCTCATCCCCAAGGAGTTGCTTCCAGCTGCTTGTGGAATAGACGAACTATGACAACACTCCTTAAATCAGGTCCTTGACCTAGTTTTCAGCTTCCTGGGCATAGTCCCAGAGTTTGCAAAAAGAAAAAGAGAATCATTGTAGATCAAATACGCTAACCCTTGACTTTTTCACTTTGAAGACCCTGTCTGTCTCTTGATTGAGGTGCAGAGCCTACTACATAGTCACATTGGGGGCGGGGGAGGGGCATTGCTGGGCTTCAGACCTGGGTGCTCCTTCTAAGGAGGGCCTGGGAATCCCCAGAGCAGCCCCAGGGAGGCAGCCTGAGGGTGCTGATCGTCCAGAGCACCAGAGCGAGGGCGCTGCACCCCACATCAGTGTGCTCTCACTTTGCCAGCCTATGTGGGCTGCTTCGTCCTCAGCTTCAGCTTGGGTTTCTGTTGTTCAATTTCCCCTTCCCCCTACTTTTTTTTTTTTAATTATTTAAATTTATTTTATTTTATTCTGTCTTTTTGCCTTTCTGGGGCCGCTCCCTCGGCATGTGGAGGTTCCCAAGCTAGGGGTCAAATCGGAGCTGTAGATGCCAGCCTACACCACAGCTCATGGCAATGCTGGATCCTTAACCCATTGAGCAAGGCCGGGGATCGAACCCGCAGCCTCATGGTTCCCAGTCGGATTCATTAACCACTGCGCCATGACTGGAACTCCTTCCCTCTACTTTTTAAATGGAAGAGGGGATGCTGCTTTCCAAAACGAGCAAAAAGGAATTAAAGCCCAACTGGATGGCTTTCCTGCCCTCACCCCCACAGTACCCTCTGAGCCCACCATTACCCTCAGCTGACAGCAAGAGAAAAATGATTTTAAAAACCAGAGCCAGAGAGCAGGGAAGGAATTTTTCAAGGCAGAGTCTCTGGGTCTTCTCTGAGTTGCTCCTCAGATAACCTGGAGGTCAGGCTGTCAGAGGATCCATGGCTTGTTTTAAATACCCTCCAGGGATTTCAAGCTTGGGGCGGGGAGGGGGTTCCTAGCCAGCATCACTGTTCTGCTTTCTGGGGGCAATTAGCATTTACGCTTTACTAGAGCACTCAGTCCTGGGACAATGTGGGCGAGGGTTGTGCATCAGGGGCTGAATGTCAGCCTCCCTCATGCTGGACTGAGAATCTCCGCCAGCATCTTCCTGCTACTTTCCCTGCCCGGTTCTGATCTGAGCCTGGCCCTTGCGGCCTTTAAAGCTGAAGTCATATGAAATCAAATTGCAAAGGCTTTAGAAATGTTTGAAGGAATCTTAGAGATAGACCATTTTCTCTAACCGTATGTATGTGTGTGTGTATGTATGCATGTATGTATGTCTTTTTAGAGCTGTGCCCATGGCATACAGAAGTTCCCAGGCTGGGGGTCGAATCAGAGCTATAGCCACTAGTCTGTGCCACAGCAAGGCCAGATCTGAGCTGCGTCTGTGACCTACACCACAGCTTAACAGCTCATGGCAACACCAGATCCATAACCTACTGAGCAGGGGCCAGGGATCAAACCTGTGTCCTCATGGATTCCAGTCAGGTTTGTTACCACTGACCCACAACAGGAACTCCCCTATTTCTTTTTTTAAAATTGTGGTAAAATATATATGACATGGAAGTTGTTTTGATCATTTTTAAGTGTTCAATTCAGTCACAATCAACACATTCACAAGGTTTTTAGCAACCATTACCATTATTCATGTACAGAAAGAATTTGTTCATCCCCCAAACTGAAACTCTGTACCCATTAAAAGTTGCAACCCTCTTTTTTTAAAAATATGATGAAAAATCAAAAAGGACAGGGGTTGCCCAATGTCATGCAATTAGAAGAAGGGTTTACAATCTTGAAATCAAGGGCTCTGACACACCATCTGATTTCTTCTTCTTTTTTTTTTTTTTTTGTTTTTGTTTTTGTTTGTTTGTTTTGGTCTTTTCAGGGCCTCATCATGGCATATGGAGGTTCCCAGGCTAGGGGTCGAATCAGAGCTGTAGCTGCCGGCCACAGCCACAACCACAGCCACGCCAGATCTGAGCTATGTCTGTGACCTGCACCACAGCTCATGCCAACGCCTGATGCTTAACCCACTGAGGGAGGCCAGGGATTGAACTAGCATCCTCATGGATGCTAGTCAGATTCATTTCTGCTGAGCCACAATGGGATCCCCAAAGTGTTTTCGGGGGGGGGGGGATTTGTTTCTTGTTTTTGTTTTGTCTGTTTTTGTTTTCGTGATTTCTTAACATAGGATTTTACACACGCACATCTATATTCACCCAACACTCAATCCCTTGTTCTGGAAGCCACATTTTCAGAAGAATGTTGGCAAATAAGAGTGTGTCCAAAACCAGCAGACAAGATGATAGCATGGGAACCATGTCCCTTTTAGATGGAAGGAGGAGATGATGAGGGAGTCAGGACATTAATGGGTGTTGTCTTCAGAAGGTTTCAGATACAGAGGGGAAAAGAATCTGAGCTCACCTGGCTTTTAAGGGCAGGACCAGGATGGAGGAAGGCACATGGCAGCCAGGTCATTCCTGCTGGAAATATCACAGTCCTTTTTAATAACTCCATCAGCTAAAGCAGCAGGCTGTGAGCTCTTGGCTGCTGGAGGCAGGGAGCAGAGCCTGGGTGACCACCTGTGCTGACATAGTGAGGAAGGAATTTGTGCAGCTGAGAAAGTATCCCTTCCAACTCTGAGACGCGTCATAAAGGAGGAGGAAGATGATGACTGAGGCCCGGAACCCGCCTACCCAATCTAGACCAGTTCATGCTCTCCTGGCCCAGAGTCCTGATGCAAAGGGTTTTGGAAGCATTTGATGAGAAGGTGCTCACAGTTTCAGCCGATGACTCTCTTGGGCTCCGGACTCTCCAAACAGGAGGTCATGACCTGTCATGAAATCAGTATACTCAGCTATTCTTTTAATAAAATAAAATTGAATATCATATGTCAGAGTACAATACACAGGGTGGGGGTAAATATTAGGCATTTTTCTTTCTTTCTTTTTAGCTTTTAAAGTTTGTAGTATGCAAACTGATGAGAAACATGACAAATTAGCCAATTCGCAAGATGGTCCATTAGTAGCTGCCAGCCAATCCTGACACAAATGACCATTTTTCTGCTGTCAAACTTCTTCAAGGTCCTTTTTTTTTTTAACTCAGTGAATTTTATTACATCTATAGTTGTACACCGATCATCACAACCCAATTTTGTAACGTTTCCATCGATATTAGGCATTTTGCAAGAAATATTTTTGTTCTATTGTGTGTTGTGTGTGTGTACATGCATCAAGGTAAAGTTTATGCTTTACGGTGGGCTTGATTGAATTTAAAAGTTTAAAGCCACTACTTAATGCAAAGTGTGGAACAGACATGCGCGGAGTCTGAGAAATGGACCACAAGTTGCTAGAGGTCACATGCCAGAATGGAGAGGTGATGGTCCCCACCAAGCTGGCAACTGTGACTGCTTTGCTTTCTTGGCCAAGGACCCTGTGATGCTCCTGTCCGTGGCCCAACATGGGTCCCAAAGGGCAACGAAACACATGGCTGAGAGCAGTCCAAACATGCCGCATCCCTAAGGAGCAGACAGAATGGAGGATCTGACTGTTTTAAGTCTTTTCTTGCCTTCACGCTGAGGGACTGCAGTGAAAATGAATTTTGATCCTCAGAGGGTAATGAGAAACAAACCCTGGAGACAGAAAACTAAGGGTGTGTGTAACCCTTCCTTCCTTCCTTCCCCACCCAGATACCCACATCTGTGGGCCGTTACGTCACTCTCTCTTCCCTTCCATCAGGAATGCAGCCTCCCTGGGATGGGATTGGGTGCACATATGCTGCGGGCTCCAGTAAACAGGGACCCGCTAAGAAGCTGTAGGGAGATATCTGAATGAACGGGCACATCATGGTGTGAGACTTTTGGGAGCACACTGTGCAGGAGGATGTCCATAGTAAGATCAAGAGAGAGTTTTATATATGTAAACATACAGTATTTTCCAAACTAAGAGACTCTGCTGCCAGTTTTAAGGCAACAGACCCAAGCAGAGCCAATCATGGGTTTGCTTTATACATCATCATACTAAAGCAATAGGCAAGAACTCAATTTTTCTTATGGGGTTACCAAGCTTGGATAGCTATATATCTATGTATCTCTATCTATATATTTTTTTGTCTTTTCTGGACCACACCCATGGCATATGGAGGATCCCAGGCTAGGGGTCCAATCGAAGCTGTTGCTGCCAACCTACGCCAGAGCCACAGCAACGCAGATCCGAGCCATGTCTTCGACCTACACCACAGCTCATGGCAGTGCTGGATCCTTAACCCACTGAGCAAGGCCAGGGATCAAACCCGCAACCTCATCGTTCCTAGTTGGATTCGTTTCCACTGCACCATGACGGGAACTCCTGAATAGCTATTAGTTAGAGCTGTCTTTGGCCCCACCTTCCTCCAGCCACATGAAGGAAGACTACCGAAAGAGTGAAAGAACAAGAAATCTGATGACAGTCATGCCACTTAGGCCAGTTCTACTCTGTACCCCACCCCCGGCCCACCTCACTTATGTAAATAGACACAGAGGGAGGTGTTTGTTGCTTAGGCTAGTATGAGTTGGTTTTTGTAATTTTCACCTGAGATTGTTTCAGCCTTTTGTGTCATGGATTGGGTAGAGGATTCAGAGTGAAGACCTGTGTTTGAGGCCTAGAGCCAGTTTTTTTGGTTTGTTTTTTTTTTGCTGTTTTTTTTTTAAACAGTGTCAAGATATCTTACTTGTCCAAACTTCAGTCTCGGCATCTCTGTAATGTGCAAGGTATTTGTGAGGCCTCAAGGAGCTAATTGTGTGAAAGTGCTTTGTAAAATGATAAAACATTGCCTACATGTTAAAGTAATTACTACTCCAAGCACCATTCTCCTACCAAAAGAAAGGGGGTGCGGAGTGGGAGTCTCGCCCATGCACCCTGCCACTTGACCCAGAGGAACCACCATTCTGACCTCTATCATTGAAGATTATCAGGAAACCTGGATTTGAGTTGAAATGCAGCTAATTATTAACAGCATGACTTTAGACAAACTAACTTCTTTGAGCTGCAGTATTATCATTAGTAAAGTGGAGTTAATTAAAAAAAAAAAAAAGATAAAAACCTTGGAGGATTGTTGCAAAGTATGCTAGACATTCTAACATAAGCTTTCTACCAAAAGTCCTTGCAATGTGGTGATCTAAGGAATAAGTAGTTTATTTCTCTGCTATGAAGCCATCCAGGACTGGTGCTTGGGTTGGTGGGTGGCTTAAGCACCATGGCTGATAGCAATTTTGTACCACCTCAACCAACAGGAAAAAGGAAAAGAGCATGGAGAGGCAACTCCAGTTGAGTGAGGTAGGATCATCAGAGAAGGGACAGACACGTGACCTCACCTGGCTCAAAGGGGGCTGGGAAATGTAGTCCCAGACTGTAGTTCCAGCTACAACTCATGCCAGGAAAGCAAAGAGAATTTGTTGGAGAGCCACTGCTCAAAGAGTAAATGAGATCATGCATTTAAGGCGCTTAAAATCTTTAACACAGAGTTAGACTCCACCATTAGCTGTTCCAGTACTGTTAATTCTCTCACACAATAGGAATTAGAAAAGAAAGCTTTTCCTCAAACTAGGCCATGAAATGACTCTTTCTAGGAAAAATGTTTCTGATCTCACAATTCTTTTCTGCCAGGTTCCCTTGGCAGCTCTAAGCACATCAGTCAGCCCCTTTTCTCTAAGGACCTTCATTCCTCTGCCCCAGAGAGCTTCTCAAAGACTCCCTAGTGACCATCTTGAAAGATAAGCCATGGAGAAAGTCCAGCGTCATCTGCTGGAATGCCCCTGTTTACTTATGGGATGAGCTCAGAAGACAATTAAATGATATGTGGGTGTTATTCTTTTTACATTTCCCAGCTTAGCTGTGGCCACATTACAAATTCATGCAAACCAGTGTGGAGACCCTGGGAGTCCCTTGTCAGCTCTGGCACTGACTGCCTCCTATTTTGCAGACCCGTGGAGGGAGCATGTGCATAGTGGGCTCCTGGCTGTAAGAGGTTAGCTAAGCTTGACGGATGGTACGCCTTCTGATGCCGTAAATAATGAAGGCCTAAGTCCCATAAGCCATGGAACTTTGCAATAGGAAACTTATGAAACCTTTAATTATAAAACCCTAGCTGGTTAGTCTTCCAAGAAGACGTGGATCCTAATACATCCTCTGGCAGAGGCCAGAAGTAGGGGGTAGGCTGTGTTGTGTAGTTGGGTGTGAGTATGAGAGACCACCCACAAGGCTGGGATGGCAGAGAGGCCAGAGCAGGGCTTGTTCATGACCTCAGCAGACGGGCTGCCAAGGAAACAAAATTCCCCACTGCCCTTTTTCCTCCCCTGAGCCCACCCTCTGGACCTCCCAGGCACAGGGAGGAACTGGGCCTCACTGAGGACAGCCCACCTGCACTGTGCTCAGCCACCAATATTACCTGGCCCCTGAGCAATCTTGAGCAGCTCCAGGAGCAATTAATTTGCAGTCTCACCATCAACTGTGAAGAGGACATGACTTTGTTCATCCTGCTTGTGAGAGCTTCTGGCCTGTGGGACCAAGGACAGGCATTGCCCGGAAAAGAAAAAGAAGTAGGAATTCTCATCGCCCCTACAAGGACTATAAAGGAAAATGGGAGCGGGAGGGGGGGGGGGTGCAAGAAGTGCTTCTCCAGTCAAGTATCCTTACAAGTTGCCTGCAGAGTCAAGGTGTCTGGTGGGGGATGAGGGGGAGCAGGATGGACTGCCTGGGGCCATGTCCACATACAGTATGAGGTGAAGGCAATTTTCCTGATCATTTGGACTAAAATTCTTTTCCTGAAAGGTCCAGAAAGTTGACGCTAGGTCACTTTATTTATTTCTAGGCTTCCTACTCTAGAAAATTGCCTGTTTTCTAGGTTTTTCATTTGCCAGCCTACAGGGAACTCAGTTCATTGCTTTGTTCATAACAAGGTTCCAATCCCAAGTCCAAGAGGTTGCCTCTAGAGGTGGCCATGGGTTTAGGTCACCACCATGTCACCTTCCCTATCACTGAAGGGAGTTGGTGCCACCCTGGGGTCAGGGGCCACGAGAGTGCTATGTGGTCGGAAAACTAAGAGCCAGATGGCCCCCGCCATGGATTTCCAAGAGCGGCACCAAAAGACAGAGGAAGATTATACCAGAAGCTTTCAAAGCGCCTTTGGGTGGTATCCATGGAAACTTGAGGAAACAAAGGTAACAGGCAGCCTCACTTCGGGCTATGGAAACGGCGCAGGGTGAGTCAGAACTAATAAAAGTCCTCTTTAATGTCCCAGCACAAACTGTTGAGATGCTTGCAAGCCTCAGAGCCTTTTCCCTTTGGCCTGGAGCCCCAGAATCCATTCAGCTGGTGATTAATTGCAGGAAAGATCCTGGGAAATAGATCAGGAACAGAAAATGGTTTGTATCAGTGTGATCATTAAAATTTGATCGAAAGCTAGACTTGGCTAGGTACCCTTGGATGGCGTGGTCTGAAAGCCAGTTCTAAAAAGCAGCTCCCAGCCTTCCCCACCAGGCACTCTCCTCGAATTCCCGAGTAATCTTTGGAGTCAACCCTGCATGATGGGTCCAAAAAAAGTGGAGCAGAGCAGCTGAGTGCATTGGGACCTTTTTAGGTGGTAATGCGGAAAGCAAAGCAGCAGAGAGAGTTTCAACATTAAGATAACTAGTGAAAATCAGAAATCTTAGCAACAATGAGTATGGCTGACTTTTTAATCTGTATAGGGAAGCAGTGCTATTATGCATGCAAGCGATATTAAATTCATATTCAGTTAGGTTTTTAGTAAGTTCAAAATTTGGACTTAGAACATTTTCCCAAAGTAGCAGAACCAAAGATCCTTACATTGTGGGTGTCACCTTAGATGATAGCACCCCCAAAAGCATCTCATCCATCCACCAGCCTGCATCAAGGACCACCTCTCCTGGGGCCTTGGTAGCACCTGAATCCACCCAACTTCATCTTATTATACTGTTGGGGTTGCCTCTTTGTATCTGTGTCCCTCAATAGACTCGAAGCTCATTTTAAGAAAATTCTCTGGCTTTAGCTTAGCCCTGGGTCCTCAGTAAGTGCACAGCAAATATCTGTTGAACAAATGAAAAAAAAAAAAAAAAAAAAAAAAAAAAAAAAAGAATGGTTGTTTCCAGTTCTTCCACAGAAATCTATACATTTCAACAGGAGAAAAATAACACCTGACTTTATTTTATTTTATTTTTGCTTCTTAGGGCCACACCTAGGGCATATGGAATTTCCCAGGCTAGGGGTCGAATCGGAGTTACAGCTTCAGGCCTACACCACAGCCACAGCAATGCCGGATCCCCGACCCACTGAGCGAGGACAAGGATTGAACCCACATCCTCGTGGATACTAGTCGGATTTGTTTCTGCTGTATCACAATGGGAACTCCTCTAACTCTTGTTTTTTAATAGATGATATCTGTTGTTCTCTTCTGCCATCCTGATACAAGAATATATATACCTGCTGTGTGACCCTTCCTAATAATGCTAGAGATTTCCACTGCTTCTCTTGGAAACCACACTTTGGCTTCTAGCCAGGATCTCAGGACACCCAAATCGTGTTTATCCTGCATCAATGTCCTTCATCAAGACAGTCGCCCTCTGCCTCTCCACCTGCTCTGGCCGCGAGCAAGGATTCTTTCTCTTTGTTCTCTTTATACACCATTCCCTGTACTTAGTGCATCAAGAGGATGTCCCCTGGGGGTCACAGCAGAAAGAAGGCCACGTACTCACATTCACAAGCACATGGTTTTATCCTGGGGAACATTTGTTAAGCAATGGATTTGTATCCTGAGATCTGCCTTTCTTTCCTGCTTCCCTTCGCCTTCCCTCCCCTTTCACGTTCAGTCTTTCGTTTATTCTTTCTTTTGTCCATTTGTTCTTTCTTTCTATCGAAAAGAAGGAACATAAGAAGACAGTTAACTTTTATTTTTTCTCCTGTAACAAAATCATGAAGAACGTTGAACTCTCAGTCTAGACTCACTCTGCACTCTTGACAGTAAGTTTGCCAAGAAGAGGCAACGATGCTCATCTGCTTGAAGAATGCTTATTTCCTTCTCTTTTTATTTATTTGTGCATTCCTTAGTTTTACGTTTAACGTCGTACAAAATGCAAATGCATCTCTTTCCCTCTTGTGTTGCCATTAGCTCAGGGAAGATTCGCGCTGGCTGTCTGGATGGTGGATGTGTGACTACTTAACTGGTCGCTGATGTTGGCAGCTGGGGTGAGGCTGGGGGATGGCAAAGGTATGAGAAAATAAATTGAGTAGATAACTGGTAAAGACTGGTTGGCTTTGAAAGCAACATTATCCCATTTATATTTTGTGAAAAATATTTACATAAGCAAAATCATATAAATAATGAAGTTTAATTTAAACAAAATACACTACAATTATTTGAGAGGACAAGGAGTAGAGAGAAAGCATATATTGGGGTGGGGACAGGGGAATATTAGGTTTTAAAGAGTTAAATCTAGCTCCTCTGTAATAGAAAGTCAATGGACAATGTCCACCATTCGAAAATCCAGACATTTCCCCATATATGTATATGTGTGTATATATATGTATATTTATATATGCATAAATTTTTTTTTTGGTCTTTTCTCTTTTTAGGGCCACACCTGCCGCACATGGAGGTTCCCAGGCTAGGGGTCTGATCGGAGCTAATTGTGTGTGTCTAATTGTGTCCTTTATAGAAATAGCTTACCATATCAAATATTAAGGAAGCCATACCCCCTTTCTTTTTTTATTATTATTATTTTTTTACCTTTGTAGGGCTGCATCTGTAGATATGGAAGTTCCCAGGTCAAATTGGAGCTATAGCTGGCATCCTACACCACAGCCATAGCCATGCAGAATCCGAGTCAAATCTGTGACCTACACCACAGCCAGCAGCAACGCCAGATCCTTAACCCACTGAGGAAAGCCAGGGATCGAGCCCACGTCCTTGTGGATACTAGCCGGATTCGTTAACCACTGAGCCATGACAGGAACTCCCCGCTTTCTTTTTATTCAGTATTTACATTGCTGCTTTTTTTTTTTTTTTTTTTTTTTTGTCTTTTTCTAGGGCCGCACCCATGGCATATGGAGGTTTCCAGGCTAGGGGTCGAATCTGAGCTGTGGCCACCGGCCTATGCCACAAGCCACAGCAACACGGGATCTGATCCGCATCTGTGACTTACACCACAGCTCACGGCAACACCGGATCCTTAAACCACTGAGAAAGGCCAGGGATCGAACTCGCAACTTCATGGTTCCTAGTCGGATTCGTTAACCACTGCACCACAAACAGGAGCTCCATACATTGTTTTTTTTCTTTCCTTTCTTTGTTTTTGTTTTATATTTCTTTCCAAGTTTTATTGATAAATAATTGACATACAGCACTGTATAAAGTGTACAGCATAATGGTTTGATTTACATATTTTGTGAAATGATTACCACAGTAGGTTTAGTAAATATCTGTCATCTTATATAGATACTATAAAAAGAAAAAGAAAAAATTTCTCCTTATGACGAGAACTCTTAGGATTTCATCTCTTAACAACTTTCTTTGATTTCCCATTATGGCTCAGCAGGTTAAGAATCCAACTGGCATCCATGAGGATGCAGGTTTGATCCCAGGTCTCACTCATTGGGTTAAAGGATGCAGCTTTGCCATGAATTGTGTTGTAGGTCACAGATGTGGCTTGGATCTGGCATTGCTATAGCTGTAGTGTGGGCTGGCCACTGTAGCTCTAGTTCAACCCCTACCCTGGGAACTTCCATATGCTGCAGGTGTAGTCCTAAAAAGAAAAAAAAACAAAGAACAGCTTTCCTATGTATTATTGAGCAGTGTTAACCTAGTCCTCACGTTGTATATTATGCCCCTGGGACTGAGGTATCTTAGGACCACCTTCCTTCAAGTCCTCCCCATACCCCCTGACTCTGGTGACCACAAATTCGATCTCTTTTACTACGAGTTTGGTATTTTGTCTTTGTCTTTTAGATTCTGTGTATAACTATTTGTCTTTCTCTGTCTGAATTATTTCACTAGTATAGTGCCCTAAGGTTTCTTCCGTGTTGTCACCAATGGCAGTACTTTATTTTTCTTTTCAGGGCCATACCTCACCATATGGAAGTTCCCAGGCTAAAGGTTGAATCAGAGCTGCAGCTGCCAGCCTGCACCACAGCCACAGCAATGCAGGATCCAAGTCGCATCTTTGACCTAGACCTACGCCACAGTTCATGGCAAAGCTGGATCCTTAACCCACTGAGTGAGGCCAGGGATCGAACCTTCATCTTCACAGACACTATGTCCGGTTCTTAACCCACAAAGCCACAAGGGGAACTCAAGCAGCACTTTGAAGATAACATTCCATTGTCTTTTGTTTTACATTACTTCTGTTTAAATTTGTCTGTGTCTTTGTTGGTCCTTGAATGCTGTCTGTATTATACTCAGAATCTGTTTAAGATTTTTCTCTTTGTTGTTAGTTTTAGAAGTTGACAATAATATGACCGGATGTGGTTTTTTTTCTTTCTTTTTCAAAAGTTTGTTTGGGATAGGTAAGATTTCTTGATGATGTGACTTAATATCTATCACCAGCTCTGAAAAACACAATATTTCTTCAGATATTACTTTCACCTCATTCTCACTCTCTCAAGTATGTGGTCTCTCCTTAATGTATCTTCTTTAATTTTTCATTGCTTATAAATTGTCTGTGAATTTATCTCTCCATGGTTCATTCTGAACTATTTACTCTGACCTATCTGCCATTTCTCCAATTCTCTCTTTATCTGTGTCAAATCCTTTGTTTGATGCATCTATCATATCCTTAATTTTAGTTATTAACTTCCTCTGTTCTAAGATTTCCATTTGGTTCTTTCTTATAGTTTCCAGCTCTTGCCAAAATTACCAGCCTTTCCATTTGTCTCTCTGAACATAGTAAATAGTTAACATTAGATTTTTAACTATTAGACCCTGTGGGTCTTTTTCTGTGGTTGGTTGTTTCTGTTTTTATTTGGTCGTTTGTTTGTTTCATGTAATTTTAGTGCCTCTTTGGTTGTTTTTTTACTGTGTGCCCAATATTGTATTTGCAGCACTATTTATAGAATTATATTTAGGTGTAGGGTGACATTTTCCTCCAGAGAAGAATACCACCAGTGTGTGTTAGCTCAATCCACATTCACCAATGAGCTCATTTGAAGTTGAGCTTTAATCCTGGTAAGGCTTTTCTAACTCCAATTCACCCTTATTCCTAGAGTGATCCCTTTGGGGGTCTCATTTAGAGTTTGTCTGAAGTCCTCTTGGTGGGCACTGGTTTGGGCCCCCTAGTCCAATATGACTGTCAAAAGTGACCTTCAGCCTCTCAGGCTCTCAGCTAGCTCCTTCAGAGTGAGAGTGGCAAAAGTCCCAGGGTCTCTACATGCTAGGTCACTCCTTAGCCTCTCTCCTCTAGCCTGGGAATTCTCTGCTATCTTGATCCCTCTTGATGCCTTCAAGCAGGCATTTTAAATATTTTGGCCTGCTCTTCATTTATTGGTTTAAATGAGCCACTCTATCATTACCAGAGTCTCAGTAATTTTTTAAAAAAACAAGTATGGAATCTACTTAATTATACCACATCATTACATCACTGGGGTTAAAAATGTATATCTCAGTTCCAGGGTGATGTATTCTGTTTCTACACCATTATTTTAGAGTATAAAAATTCTTTCTCTTACATTAGAATCTCGAAAGAAAACTGCCAAAATTATAGTCACAATTTGGGAATTTCCAGTTGTTGTTTTTTTTTTAATTGCAGAATGAAGTGAACTGATATAAGAGGCCTCTCCCCATTTCTCATCTTTAACTCTAATTTTTAAACTTATTTTAGATATGTTTTCACAGGGTAAAAATAAATATAGAATTGCGTACATTTTTGTTTGGCCTCACTTCTTTTAAGGAAAGTCTGAAAAAGTTTGGCCCTCGAAAAACACAGACTTCAAATTTTTTCTATTCTCTATTTCTAACATTTTTCTTCCTTCCCGTAGAATATTCAGCTCTTTTCCCTCTGATTGCTATCTTGTGCCAGAATCTCAGGGAATCCTTACATTAAAGGGACCAGCATCTTGATAATAAGATAGCAGTGAAGGTGGAATTTGAAAAATTTAAAACAGGCAACAGTATCTAAGGGCTGAGATGACCAAAGTCCAATGAAATCATGGAGATTAACATGTGCTGGAGCCCCTGGACTTGCTTGGGATTGAATAATTCCTGAGCTTGGTATCTTGTCAAAGCAGATTGAAGAATGTGTTTTGTTTGATATATTTTCCAATTAAATATTCTGTTTGTTTTTCTTTTTTCTCTTTTTTTGGCCATGCCTGTGGCATGCAAAACTTTCCAGGCCAGGGATTAAACCCAGACCCTGCAGTGACAATACCAGGTCCTTAATGCACTGTACCACAAGGGATCTCCCTCCAACTAAATAATCTTTTCTTCTCTGCCTGCTCATAACTGCACCATTATAATTGGATTAAAGCATTTGGAACTTGCTTTTTAAAAAGAAAAATCAAGGATTTCCCATTGTGGCTCAACAGGATAAGAACCCAACATAGTGTCCATGAGGATGTGGGTTCGATCCCTGACCTCATTCAGTGGGTTAAGGATCCAGCATTGCTGCAAGTTGCAACATAGATTGCAGAAACAGCTCGGATCCAGTGTTGCCATGGCTGTAGCATATGCAGGCAGCTGCAGCTCTGAGTCAACCCCTAGCCTGGGAACTTCCATATATTACAGGTGCAGTCCTAAAAATAAAAAATGAAATAATAAAATTTTAAGAAATCAATCAGTTTATATATAGATTGGAGGATTTGGACCTGACAGGTTTGCCCAAGACAATCTTGATGCTCCCTGTCCTGAGGAATATAGATTAGAAGATTCTTTCAAGTAGACAATGTTTCCTTCTATCACAGTGGGTACCTCCAACTGGGTCACGAATGACTGATTGACTGTAGCTTCCTGAAGGAACGGTTGTTGGAATTAGAGCATAACCATCCATGCTGGCAGGGCCACCTGGTCACAGACCCAGATCAAGCAATTCCAGTTAAAGTTGCCTATTCATTTTTTTCATAAAACAACATTTATTGAGTACCTTCTTCCTATGAGCACTGGGACCTTGTTCTTAATGGAACCTATGTTCTAATGGAGAAAATAGGATAATAGTACCTAACAGATAAGCAAGAGTATTGCAGGTTGTGCTGTGTTATCAAAAAAAATAAGCAGGATGTTGTGGAAAAGAGTATCCAGAAAGGCCAATTTAGATAAGGGAGTAGGGAAAGAGTCAAAGGAAACCAACCTTGGCCTGAGGCATTGAGATTGAGCCAGTCATACAAAGATCTGGGGGAAAAGAGGTCTAGGCAGCGAGAAAAACCAGTGGGAAAGTATTCAGGATAGTCATGGACCAGAAAGGAGGCCTCATTAGAATAGAGAGAGAACAGGGTGAAAAAATGAGAGATTGGGAAAGTGGTCAGGATTTGGGTTTTTAGGGACTTAGAGACCTCGGTAAAAGTTGTAGGTGAATCCAATTGAAGTGAATATTTTCTCAGAATGGAGTGACCCAATGATGCTCCCTGTAAGGCCAAGGAAATATATCAGGATTTTTTTTTTCTTTATAGCCTCACCTGCAGCACATGGAAGTTCCCAAGCCAGGGATCAGATCAGAGCTACATCTGCAACCTCTGCCACAGCTTGTGGCAAGGCCAGATCCTTAACCCACTGAGCCAGGCCAGAGATCGAACCCACATCCTCACAGAGACCATGTTGGGTCCTTAACCTACTGAGCCACAACAGGAACTGCATCAGGATTGATCCGTCGTATACTGCCCAGAGGTCTGTAGTCAATGGAAAAAGCATCAAATCATTAAACCCAAAGTCAGGACACCTGGTGTATGGCCTTGGCTGTGCTCATGGTAATGTGGTCATAATGATACTTGGCCATGTCCACTTCATGAAGCTCCTATCCAGTCTGGATGAGCTAATGTGTATGAAAGCCCTTGTCACCATGGAGAACAGCGGGAACACACAAGGCTGTTCTTTTGATTTTTGGCACAATCTATCACCTGTAACGATCCATTCAAAGAAATTTCAGAGGAGTAACAGACATCTGGATGTCACATTCTGAGTCAAGCTGAAAAGTCTGCCCACCTACAGGGTGTAGGAAGGATTAAGAGGTGTGGCATTGTGTGTATGGGCTACACCCTCCACCCGCCCGCAGAAGCTGCGTCCTCTGCCTCCTACCAAGCTTGGTTCGGTGCCTTCTGTTCTGTATTTATGTTTACTGGGTCACTTCTCATTCCCGCTCCAAGACGTGCCTGTACTGTGACCTATGTTCTTGTAATTCTTCTCCAGAAGGTAAAGAAGGATTTGCTTATGATATTCTCACTGGTTAGTTATACCATCTGGATGAAATGTACTCGTTTCCAGAAGGCCCAGACAATAACTTTAATTTGTGGAGTATCAGGTACTGCAGAAGTCATGAGTCAGAGAGAGAGAAAAGACAGAGAGAGAGATAATTCTGGATTTTTCTGGACTCCTGAAATTACAGGGAGTGCATAGCTACTGATTCTGCCCATAGGTAATGTTGGCTTTCTTCAGAATGTTAGATAAAAACAACACAGCATCGATTGTCCATTTCCCCCCGCATTTGGGTCTTATTACCCAACTCCAGGCCAGATCTCTCTGATTCATCTACTGTTCTAACCCTCCCCACACGTAATCCAACATTTTGGGAGTCTTCTCCTGCCTGCCTGCCTCACTACGACACCCATAGCTAAGGTGACCCTATGTCCCAGGATGACCCTCGTTTCTACCTCTTTTTCTGGCATAATTATCAATATATGTATCCCTCTTCCAAATGGGTGCTAGTCTGGAAAATCAGTTATATGGTACCCTCATCTATAGCTAAAGAAATTTTTTTTTTTTTGTCTTTTTGTCTTTTGTCTTTTTTTGTTGTTGTTGTTGTTGCTATTTCTTGGGCCACTCCCGCGGCATATGGAGGTTCCCAGGCTAGGGGTTGAATCGGAGCCGTAGCCACTGGCCTACGCCAGAGCCACAGCAACGCGGGATCCGAGCCACGTCTGCAACCTACACCACAGCTCAGAGCAACGCTGGATCCTCAACCCACTGAGCAAGGGCAGGGACTGAACCCGCAACCTCATGGTTCCTAGTCGGATTCGTTAACCACTGCGCCATGACGGGAACTCCTATAGCTGAAGAAATTTGAGTGAAGCCGGAAGGCATGTCTAGGGTGAGGAAAGAGAAGAAGCAGAGCTATAAGGCCAAGTTTAGAAGGTTCCAACCATTGTCTGTCCTGCAGCCTCTTTCCCCAACTCACTGGCCCCAGGCCAGCCTTCGCTGGCTGGATGAGACTGGTTCTCGGGAGAGTCGTCGAATAAGCAAACTGAAAGCAAGAGATTCACAGAAATTAGAGATGAAAAGATGTGAAAGAAGGGATCATGGGGGAGTTCCCATCAGGTCTTAGCAGTTAACAAATCCGACTAGGAACATGAGATTGTGAATTCGATCCCTAGCCTCACTCAGTGGGTTAAGGATCCGGCATTGCTGTGAACTGTGGTGTAGGTCGCATCTCACGTTGCTGTGGCTGTGATGTAGGCCAACAGCTCCAGCTCCAGTTGGACCCCCAGCCTGGAAACCTCCATTTGCTGCAGGTGTGGCCCTAGAAAAAGATGAAAAAAAGGGTCTTAAGGGGGCATCAAAAGGTTACATACACCCCAGGAGGATGTGGGAAGACAGTATTTTGTTGCTTGAGTTTTATCTCCACTCCCCAGGGGGTGGTGAAGTGCTCAGCTTGGCATCTGGGCTGACTCCCTATACTCCGTACCACTCAGGTGTGCCTGCCAATGACCAGAGGCCTCGTCCCAACCAGGCATGTTGCCTGTATTAGATCTGGCTGCCTGGACCAGGAGGCAGGAGGCCAGAGTCTGGTCTCATTTGTCACTTGGCTATTTTGAGCTTGATGAGCAAGGGTTTTTTTTTTTGGGGGGGGGGGTTGCTTTTTAGGGCCGCATGCACAGCATATGGAGGTTCCCAGACTAGGGGTTGAATCAAAGCTGCAGCTGCCCTCCTACACCACAGCCACAGCAATGCCAGATGCAAGGTGCATCTGCAACCTACCCCACAGCCCATGGCAAAACGTCAGACCCTTAATCCACTGAGTGAGGCCAGGGATCAAACCTGCAACCTCATGGTTCCTTGTCTGATTCATTTCTGCTGTGCCACAACAGGAACTCCGTGGATGGGCAAGTTTTTAATCTGCAAAGCAAAGAGGACTAAACCAGGTGGTCTGTAAGGCAATAGTTCAAAATATCTGTGTATTGTTTAAAGAATTGGAAGGACTTTCCTTCTCGAGCAGTTTTACATTATTTGAACTGTTTCTTTAACATAAGAGATGATTTCCAACACATGGACATTTTTAAAACCTTGTTATCCAAATTCCACTGCCTTTTTCTACCCGCCACCATAATTGTAAAATATATCAAAAAATTATTCTTTAATGCGTGGAAATTTTACATTGTTCCCTTTTCAATTTGAATGTGTTTTCATTCTACTCCCTCCAAAGAAATTTACCCTTAATATAATTTATCTGTATGCTTGAAAGTATTTAAAAAAAAACACACACTGTCTTCAAAAATTATGTGAGCACATTGAAATTTTAAAAATTTCCTTTGAGTATAAAACTCTAAGGGTAAAAACAAAAATATCAAAAAGAGGCTCCCACTGTGGCTCAGCAGTAACAAATCTGACTAGTATCCATGAGGACTCAGGTTCAATTCCTGGCCTCACTCAGTGGGTTAAGGGTCTGGTGCTGCTGTGAGCTGTGGTGTAGGTTGCAGATGTGCCTCAAACCTGGGGTGGCTGTGGCTGTGATGTAAGCCAGCAGCTGCAGCTCTGATTCGACCCCCAGCATGGGAACTTCCATATACTGTGGGTGTGGCTCTAAAACAAACAAACAAACAAAAAACTTTAGATGGAATTATCACTACAATTTTTTGATCAACTATGATCATTAAACATAAAAGTAAAATTGTATTGGAAATGTATCTCTTCATATGATAGAGCTGCCTTGGTTTTTAAGCAAGTTGAGTTATTTATGGTTGAGTATAATTTATCACGTCAATTTTATCCCCTTTCTTTTTTTGTTTTTAAAAATGTCAGTACTGAGGAACATTATTTATATGAGAGCAGATGGCAATGGAAGTTTTCTTATAGCACCATCACTCATTTCTTTGAAGTCCTGAGATATATATAAAAAATGGCCCTATGATCCACTACTAAAAATAATTTCAACGTTCTATCAGCCGACAACTCAATAGGTCCTTTTTCAATTCAAATAATGAAGGCAAAAACTCTAAGATATTAGACTTGCAAAAGGATTTATTTCCCAATCTTTACAGTTGTTCATTTTCTCAAAACCAGCACCAATATTTTGAATTGTTCTTTTGTTTGGCCTCTCAGGGGTCTTTCCTCTCTGGGGCAATATCCAGAATAAAATGCAAGATAGCTGAGAGTAAGTTGTGTCAAGTCAGAGATGGCAGGCTGGGAGAAAGGAAGCCAGGAGGTAAAAGCAGCCCAGCGAGTTCCTTTCCCAGACAAATGAATTTTAGACAAGAACATGTGTATTCATTCTACTCTAGAATCTGATTTCAACCTCATCACCCATGAATATCCACCCTGGAAGAAAATCTTCCCGTTTCTCAGGGCTGCACACACCTCAGTTTGAAGATGTAGTTCTAACACTAAAAGTCCAGGCACAGAGTTCCCGTCATGGTGCAGCAGAAATGAATCCATCTAGGAGCCATGAGGTTGCGGGTTTGATCCCTGGTCTCACTCAGTGGGTTAAGGATCCAGCATTGCCATGAGGGGTGGTGTAGGTCGAAGACGTGGCTTGGATCCTGCTTTGCTGTGGCTCTGGCGTAGGCCAGCGGCTACAGCTCCGATTGGACCCCTAGCCTGGGAACCTCCATATGCCGTGGGTGCGGCCCTCAAAAGACAAAATGACTCAATAAATAAATAAAATCAAAGTCCAGGCAGTATGAAGTTAGAACAAAACAACTGAAAGAGAAAATTTTTAAGTTTATTTAATTTAGTTCCGATTAGGTAATGCATTCACCAAACATAAAGTTGAGAGGCGTTGAAGGATGTAGAGTAAATCTCCACCCACCCACCCACCCACCCCCATCTGTCAGCCTTTCATCCTCTTCTCTAAGCCATGGATGTAAAGATGGCTTGTGTAATTTGTGAAGAGATCAAGGCATATTCCTGCAATTATGATCAGAGAGATTCTTTTCTTCTTCCTCCTTCACAATTGCTACTGTACTATACATACTGTCTTGTACCTCTTTCGTTATTGTTTTGCTGAGAGATTACCTTGGAGATTTTTTTTTATGTCATCATATAAAGAATACCTTCATTCAGAGTTCTCGCTGTGGCAAAATGGGTTAAGAATCTGACTGCAGGAGTTCAAGTCGCTCTGGAGGTGCAGGTTCGATCCCCAGCCCAGCTCAGTGGGTTAAAGATCCAGCATTGCTGCAGCTGTGGCCTAGGTCAAGACCACAGCTTGGATTCAGTTCCTGGCCCAGGAAATTTCATATGCCACGGGTGCAAATATAATTAAAAAAAAAAAAGATACCCTCATTCTTTGTTGGACTGAACAGTATTCCACTGAACATTATAATTTGCTTAAAGAGGCCCATATTGATATCCTTTTTGGTTGTTTCAAATTGTTTATATTTAAACAATACTGTGATAAATACACTGTATGTAATATCACTTTGTATTTGTGTACATATATTCATTGGGAAACTTTTCAAAGTGGAATATCTGGGCCAAGGACTTGTGTGTGTATTGAATTTAATTACATGTTAGTAAATTTCTCATCTCCAAGGAGCAAGCACTACTGTAATGACTACTGACAAGATACGAGAATGCCTATCTTATTTTTCTATAAACTCTGTAACTCTTCCTATGACAAATCATCTCAAAGCTCAGTGGCTTCAAACATCCGTATTCATTTCTTATCTTTCCCAGTTTGTGTGGGTCTGGATGACACGTGGCTTGCCTGGACTGTTCTGGTTTGGTATTTCTCAGGAGCTTGCATTCGGACGGTGGCTAGGGCTGGGGCATTTCTAAGACTTCCTCAGTCACATGTCTGGTGCAAGACTGGGACGGTGCCAGTGATGAAACCACAGGGACCGTTCGACTGTCTCTACCCTTTTGTGATTTCTCCATGTCATCTCTCCAGGATGGTAGCATCCAGGTCGCTAGACTTCCTTGGAAGCAAGAGGCAAGAGAAGTCTGTGGGGCACACAGCTGAGAGAGGCATTCTTCTTTTTTTTTTTTCTTTTTCTTTTTTTTTTTTTTTTTTTTTTGTCTTTTTAGGGCTGCACCCGAGGCATATGGATGTTCCCAGGCTAGGGGTCCAATCGGAGCTGTAGCTGCAAGCCTAGCCACAGACACAGGAATGCTGAATCCTTAACCCAATGAGCAAGGCCAGGGATCAAACCCGCATCCTCATGGATGCTAGTCAGGTTCATTAACTGCTGCGCCATGACGGGAACTCCATTCTTCTTGAAGACTGACCCTGTCCTTGCATGCATCTGAAGATAGGTATTTTCTTACATTTTGTGCCCTGACCCTTCACTTCCCTCATGCTACTCCCAACCCTGCTTATAGGTCACACAGCATCCCGTCCACACACCATTCTTCAGAAGACTCGCAAGGACAGAAGCAGGGAAGGGAGCTACATCTTGATAACAATGTCATTCTCATTGTACAAAGAGCATATTGGATGTTTGCTCAAGTTGCATACCCTTTCCAATCAGATAAGGGAAACATGGCTATTTGTTTTTTAAAATAAACTTCTTTCTGAATATAAGTGAATTGTATTTTGAAATTCGCATTTCATTTATGAGTGAGATGAATATCTTTTGTGTCTTTGCTTCCTCTTTGGCTGTCTTAGAGCTTTTGTTCATTTTTCAATTGTTTTTCTGTTGGTTTATACCCGTTTTCGATTTGTTAAACTGACCCGGGAGGCAGGGAGAAATCTCATTTGTCTTTTGTCTGTGATGTGAATTATAAACATTTTTTTCCTAGTTTATTGTTCACCTTCTGCCTTTGCTTATGATGACTTTCCACGGAAAAAAAAAAAAAAAAAAAAAGCTTTTTTTTTTTGTCTTTTTAGGGCTGTACCTGGAGCATGTGAAGTTTCCCAGGCTAGGGGTCAAATAAAAGCTGCAGCTGCTGTCCTATACCACAGCCACAGCTGTGCCAGATCCGAGCGGTGTCTGTGACCTACACCACAACTCATGGCAACACCGGATCCTTAACCCACTGAGAAAGGCCAGGGATCGAACCTGAGTCCTCATGGATGCCAGTCAGAACTGTTTCTGCTGAGCCACGATGGGAACTGAGAAAAAAATTTTTTTTTTTTTTTTTGTATGTAGTTAAATTTCTCTTTTCTTTTAGCCTTCTGAATTTTTTGTTATATTTGGAAAGATTTTTCTCATTCTGAAATTGTGAGTGTCCCCATGTTTTCTTCCACTCCATGTGTTTGCTTTGGTTTGGTTTTTACATTTTTACTTTCAATGCATTTAGTATTAGCTTTACTTGAAGATGTGAAGTATGGCTTCAAATGTCCTATTTTCCAATGGGTATCCAGTTGACTTGAAATGTTGCTTGTATCCTGCTAATGTTTGTGAGGTCTGCATGTCTTCTTCCAACCCATGTGTTCGTGTGGGTCTCGATGTGATGGCCCCACACTGTTTTGAGTATTGTAACCACACAGTGTGTTTTAATATGTGCTAAGACAAAGTCCCCTTATTTATCATTTTCATAATTATCTGGGCTATTCTTTCTAGTTTATTTTTCCATGAGAACCATTTCTGAAGTTAATTGCACATTAATACCGGTAATATCACCGGTCAAGAAATGTGATTAGGCTGAGATGTTTGGGATTTTTCTGCACATAAAAGAAGGAAATGGGAGGTAACTTGACATTCTAGGAAGAAAACTAGCCCTCAGAGGGCCAAATTTCAATCTCAAATCTGAGAATATTCTGTGGCCTTCCTCTAAGCAGTGATGGTACTTGAATAGAAATGACTTAGAGTGGTAACAATGAGCAGGAGGGGGGAAAAGCAAACTTTTTATAAGATCATTTTCCTTTTTTTAATAATTTTTGTATGCCAACTCTCTCAAGATAATTGAATATTTCTTAATGATGAGGAATCATGCAAAATTTCTGATTGTTTGTCTATGTTACTGTTCAGGTCTAGTTTGCCAAAAAGCAAATTGTTCCTAAAACCATGGTAAGGGAGGGGTGGATGGGATTCAGGCTTCAAAGGATTTATTCAAAAATACTGCATTCGCCTTTCCCTATTTTTCAACCAACTAATGGAGCTAATGAAAATCTCTTGGAAGTGCATTTCTGCTACTTTGCCATTTCAGTTTCAGGGCTGTAAACACTCGCATTTCTATGTTCTGACGAATGTACAACAATATTAAAAGCATAGCACTTGGCTCTTACTGTAACTTTCCTGCCAACACATCAAAGGCATTTGCTATTGTTCCTTCCTTATTCTCCTGGGAGACTGGGAGCTCCTGCAAGGTCCCTTGTGGTACCGACTTGTAAAGTGTCTTGGATTTGTAAAGGTTTTGCTATTATTATTTAATAATGGGTTTCAGGATTTGTATCAAGGAAAAAAAAAACAAAAAAAAAAAAACAAAAAAAAACACCAAAGCTCAAAAGTTCAAGTAAAGCATGAATAAAACGCATACAGAAACTGAAGATCTGAAAATGCTGTTGTCTATTGAACTGTGGCTCCGAAAAGAATATGTCCAGGACCTAACGTCTGGACCTGTGAATGGGACCTTTTTGAAAGTAACATTTTTTAAAGTTATTTTTAAAATTGAGTTATAAGTTACATAAAACATTGTATAAGTTTAAGTTGTACAACATGTTGATTTGATACATTTATATATTGCAATGTGATCGCCCTCATAGCTTCAGCTAATATTTCCATCACATCACGTAATTACCATTTTTGTTTTGTGGTTGGAATACTTAAGATCTACTCTCTTAGCAATTTTGAAGTATATAATTCAGCATCATTGACTATTGGAAATAGGGTCATTGCAGATGTATTTTAAGTTTCTCCAGATGAGATCATCCTGCAATTAGAGTGGACCCTAAATCCAACAACTGGGGTGCCTCATAAGAGAAAGGAGACAAAGATTTGTCACACAGAGACACAGAGGAGAAGAAGATGTGAAGATAAGGGCAGAGATGGGAGTGATGTGTCTATAAACCAAGAAACACTAAAGACTCCCAGGCAGGTGTTCCTGTTGTGGCTCAGCAGGTTAAGAACCCAATGCTGTCTCTGTGAGGATGAAGGTTCGATCCCTGGCCTCACTCAGTGGGTTAAGGGTCTGGTGTTGCTGTGGCTGTGGTGTAGGCTGCAGCTGCAACTCCAATTTGACCCCTAGCCTGGGAACCTCCATATGCCACAGGAGTGGCCCTAGAAAAGGCAAAAAGACAAAAAAAAAAAAAAAGTCAACCCTGCTGACACCTTGATTTCAGACTCCTTGTCTACAGAACTGTAAGAATACAGTTTCTATTGTTCTAAGCCACCCAACGTGTGGTGATTTGTTATTGACAAGAAAAAAGAAAAGAAAAGAAAAAGGCATCCAAGGCAATGAGCGTTGTCCTCTTAACCCAGCAAGAGAGGGTAAGCAGAACAGCTTTTGTTCTCAGAGTCCAGGGAATCTGTGAATAGAAGAGACACACAGCTTCCTTGTTCCCTTGACCTCTCTGTATTCTGACACCCAAGCCCCAGCCCCACTCTACAGGCCTCACTCAGATTTCTCCTTCGTGTGTCACCTTCCTCCAGGTTCCCAAACTATCCTCACTCCCTCTTCAAATGTTCCCCTTTTCCAGGCCTCCACCCCCAATCAGCTTACAGCTGCTCCCGAGCTTGTTCACAGCATGTTGGAGCCCAATAATGTGGGGTGTTGGCCCTCAGAAGATTTTTATTTTTAAAAGAATAGAGGAGATCCCGTCATGGCTCAGTGGTTAACGAATCCATCTAGGAACCATGAGGTGGCAGGTTTGATCCCTGGCCTCGCTCAGTGGGTTGAGGATCCGGCGTTGCCGTGAGCTGTGGTGTAGGTCCCAGATGTGGCTCAGATCCTGCATTTCTGTGGCTGCGGTGTAGACTGGCGGCTACAGCTCTGATTAGATCCCTAGCCTGGGAACCTCCATATGCCACGGGTATGGACCTAAAAAAGACAAAAAAAAAAAAAAAAAAAAAAAAAAAGAGTGGAAAGGGCTCTATCACTAAAGAATTCTCCCCCCTGGTAGAATCTCTGGAATTGGCATGTAGTGGGGAAGATAATTTTGCAAAAGGGTTTCTCCTACCCAGGGACCATGGTTTCCGTGGCTTCATTCAAACAGCGGAAGGACCCCACCACCCCAGCAGTACAAATGCCCTTTCTAGGCCCAGTGCCCTGCAGGGGGTTGGAGCAACAGTGGCCAAGGCAGTTTGGCCCAGAGGTTAAGGCTTGTGGGGAGTGTGGAAAAACCACACTGAAGGCAGAGGGATGTTGCACAAGGGTCATGTGTGGAAAGAACTGGCTGCGTAATTTTCAGAGCCTGGTACAAATGGAAAAGGTGGGCCTGCTCTTCGAACCCATGAAGGATGTTATGATGGTGACCACAGAGCCCTGAACCATGGCAAGGCCCTTCTAAACACAGGGGCCCTGTGCGACCACATAGGTTGAGCTCCCGTGAGGCTGGCCCTTTGTAGGGGTCACCAAAAGCTTTGAATCAAAACTGAGGGCCTGTGGTACCTTGGGTCAGTGGGCATCTATTTGTGATCTTGAGCTCTTTCCAGAAACCATGCAACACAGAGAGAAAGTGCCACCATCCAAGATGCGGTCTTGGCAAGGGAACCTCAGGGCAAGTGCTGTGCAGGTGGCCCAGGTGTGTAGGTGTAGGTGATGGAGAAAGAGAAGTAACACAAACATGATCAGATACTTAAAATTCCTCCAGCAGGAAGTTCCTCTCCTTCCCCCCACCCCCCCACCCCCGCCCAGGCAGCTCTTGATTTTGGACCTCAAGGATGCCCTTGCCTTTGCATGAGTCAACGGGTGAGGGGTGGGGTGGGGAGTATAGGATGAGGGGGATGATCAGGATGCTGATGCTGACAGAACTTACAGGGAAGGGGAGAGATCCGGGGGGAAAGAAATACATCTAGGGGACTTCTCTAAGTGAAATTCTGTGTATGTGATGTCAACACCCTGCCTCCATAAGGTTATACCCATTAGCAAAGGATCCAGGAGCCAGAGAGAATAACAGAACAAGAGTTTTGAATCTGGTTGAGAAAGAGCCCAAGAGGATATGGTTAGGAACTCCATATTCCCTGACCCCACCACCATCACATACCCAGCACATCTTTGGTAAAAGAATGACTTCTGGGAGTTCCTGGCTCAGCAGGTTATGAACCCGACTAGTATCCATAAGGACACGGGTTCGATCCCTGGTCTCGTTCAGTGGGTTAAGGATCCAGCGTTGCCGTGAGCTGTGCTGTAGGTCACAGACATGGCTCGGATCCCACGTTGCTGTGGCTCTGGCGTAGGCCAGTGGCTGTAGCTCCAATTCAACCCCTAGCCTGGGAACCTCCATATGCAGTGAGTGCAGCTGTAAAAAGCTCCCCCCCCCCGAAAAATCAATTTCTCAGAAATCTGTGGAGTGAGTTTTCTTTGGCCGGGGGAGGTAAAGAGATGCATTTACTCCAGGCAAGAGCAGAGGGTTGGGGTGGAGGCTCGTGTCACTTGCCTTGCTAGCACAGAGAGATAAGCTTTTGCAGAACTCACCAGAAGGGGGCAACTGAGCTGGGCAGCCCTAGAAAAATCACAATGACAAATGTTTGCATTTCTTTTTGATTTCTGAGCTGAGGAAAATCAAGAGGGGAGGAAAAAAAAAAGCTGGTAGGCACTGTCTGGTTGGGTGGGTCCAGTTCTGGCAAGAGAGAAAAGTGTGCAGGACTGTGTTAGTTGGCTTAGTCCTGGAGGCCAGGGGAAGAGTCGGGAGTATTGAAGCCTCAGGCTCCCTCCTGGCTGGCGGCTGATAAGGCCCTGAGCATCCCTGGAGCTAAAGCCATGTGCAATTTCTGTTCCTCCTGCTGGAGGGGCTTTGGGCTCTTTCCTAACCAGATTCAACATTGTTGCCCTGCTACATTCTCTCTGGCTCCTGGATTCTTTGCTAATGGGTCTAACCTTACTATTTTCCTGGTCAATAAACACTCGTAATTGATATTTCAGTCTCCCACGTGTTATCTCGATGTAGCTAGTTGGTGGGTTGCGAGTACCTTTGGTTGAACTCAGTTGTGGTCAAATTGATCAGAGGCCACAGGGCACGTTGTGATAACTGTCAGTTCCCCAAGGGAACTCTGAGCACACATTTTCCTCTTTCAAGTTGCACAAAATTTTTGCCTGAAGTACAGTGTGCCTGCCTGAACCGGTTCTGCAGATGAAATACCTCAAGATACGATATGCCTCCTAAAGACTCTGAGAATGTGTCCACAAACATCCAGTTTTTGTACACGCTACAGGGGTGTGAGTGAAGCGGGATCCGTGGTTGATGTTTGTCATTCTTGTGTAGGGTGCGGCTAGGTGTTTCTAGCTGCCTCCTTCACCTCGGAGGCCACCTCTCTGAGAAACAGCATCTCTTACTGCTCTTGCAAACGAAAACTTTAGCTGACCTCAGCTTCGGTAAGAGTCCCAGGCATAGCCCACTTGCCTATGACAAAGCAAAACAAAAAAATTAAAAAAATAAAAAATAAAACACATCCACTCCTAGCCAGTGGGTTTTACCTCCAGTTCTCAGACATGGAATGAACTCAGGTGTGAAATCTTCTAAAGCTATGGCTTCAAACTGTGTGTTGGTTTCTGCTTACAGAGTTGCTGCTTGTATTCATTTAAGCAGGCCAGAAAAATATTAATACTTTAAAACTCCTGCAATGTCATTGGGTAGCAAATTTTAAAAATATGTTTCTTCTCAGAGTTCCCGTCGTGGCGCAATGGTTAACAAGTCCGACTAGGAACCATGAGGTTGTGGGTTCGATCCCTGGCCTTGCTCAGTGGATTAAGGATCCGGCGTTGCCATGAGCTGTGGTGTAGGTCGAAGACATAGCTCGGATCCTGAGTTGCTGTGGCTCTGGTGTAGGCCGGTGGCTACATCTCCGATTGGACCCCTAGCCTGGGAACCTCCATATGCCGCGGGAGCGGCCCTAGAAAAGGCAAAAAGACCAAAAAAAAAGTTTCTTGAAGCCACAAAAAATGGCAATACTTAATTTTAGGACTCTATATGGTAAGTGGCATTTGATCCCCACAAAGGGTTGTTTGCTACTTTAAAGCAACTCTCTGCCTTTTTTCTTCTTTTAACACTTGTTATCTCCCCATTCCAGCCCACCCCTCCTCCCGCACCCCCCACCAAGAGAAAGCCTGCAGGAGGCCAGTGGTCTCATTCCATTGTTTAAAGGGCTGAGTGAAACCATCCACTTGGGGATTCTATCCATCAAATCAGTGTTTGGGTTTGTTTGGTTTGGTAGATGACAAAGCCCCAATTGGCTGTTTCCCAGTGCATTCTACATACCACCGCGTGAAAGCCAAGACCAAGGGTCCTCCCAAAAAATAACAGAAAATGGGTAATTCTGTGAGCTAAGAAGCCAGCAGTTCTCCATCCTTCCCACCAAAGCCGGCTCAAATTCCAGCACGTTTGCTTGTCCATGAAGTGGAAGGGCAAATGAGCAGCCACAGCAGTCAGGTTCATCAGGCATTCATTCATCCATTCATTCATTCCAACAAACATGTACTGAGCACCAACTCTAGGCTAGCAGCTAGCTACTGTTCTGGGTCCTGTGGCTACATTTGTGATCAGACAATGTAGACGAAGGAAGTTCAGGAACCCACACACACATCATACCATACAGAGAGAAGGTCAACCCTGAAGAGCAATAGTCTCAGAACCTTATGGCAGGGACATCCTCGTCGACTGTCTCTGCCTCCACCCTTCATCCCACATCCATCCTACAAGGCAATATGGCCAGTGGTGGAGAACTCCATCTTCTCCAGCTCTGTCCCTTGGAAGTACATGCAACCACCATGCTCTTTCTCCCCGTGATCACCTTTCCAACATTTGAAGGTACCTGCCGTGCTCCTGTTATTCTTCACACCAGCTGTAGCGACAAGGGGGTGGGAGGAGATCCCCACCTGAGTCCAAGCTAAAGTACAGAAGTGCCTGGGCTTTCCTGGAAACTGCTGGGGCGTATCCACCACACATCTGTTGGAATGAGACGGTGAAGATCCTATTAAGAATAATTTCACCCAAGGAGAGGAGTAAGCCTGAGGTGTCCAGCTCGACCCAACACCAAACCCTGATCACTGGAGAACAGGGCAAACCTGAGCAGAGCTCTGAGTCTCAAAAGGAATTTTTAAAATACACATGCGTGTATATGTATAGACAAGGAGTGAGACAAGAGGTTGATTTTTTTCTGAGAGGTTGGGTGACGTCGATGTTTTCTTTGTACTTTTAAAATGTTTTAGAGTTCCTGTCGTGGCTCAGTGGTTAACGAATCTGACTAGATTGTGGGTTCGATCCCTGGACTTGCTCAGTGGGTTGAGGATCCAGTGTTGCCGTGAGCTGTGGTGTGGGTCACAGTCTCGGCTTGGATCCCGAGTTTCTGTGGCTGTGGTGTAGGCCAGCAGCTGCAGCTCCGATTGGACCCCTAGCCTGGGAACCTCCATATGCTGCGGGCATGGCCCTAGAAAAGGCAAAAAGACAATAAATAAATAAATAAATAAATAAATAAATAAATAAATAAATAAAATGTTTGTACTGGGCCACTGTGGCTCAGAAGAAACAAATCTGACTAGTATCCATGAGGACACAGGTTTGATCCCTGGCCTTGCTCATCGGGTCAAGTGTCTGGCTTTACTGTGAGCTGTGGTGTAGGTTGCAGTTGGCTCAGATCTGGCATTGCTGTGGCTGTGGCGTAGGCCACTACAGCTCTGATTCAATCCCTAGCCTGGGAACTTTCATATGCCGCAGGCATGACCTTAAAAAGATGGGAAAAAAAAAAAGAAAAAAATGTTTTTACTATTTACTATAACAAGTATCTGAAACATTAAGAGAATAAAAGTTTATTTTTAAAATCACCTAGAAACTAATTTTCCACCGTGATTGACCCATCTTCTCCTTTTCGCTGTAGAAGAAAAGCCCTTTTGTTTACCTAATAAGCAACATTCATAAAGTGCTGTTGCAATTAGCAAATATGCATTGTAGAATTGTTCCCTAGTTATTGGCTCATGTTAACTCTCTCTTTCTCCAAGTATACGACAGAAAGCACCTGGCACCATGTCCATAAAAACACTTTAAAATGTTTTAATGACTTTCTTTAAACAAGCAGCCAGCAAATCTTTATTAGCATCTGTATAGTTTGAAAAAAATAGGAGTTCCCGTCATGGCACAGTGGTTAACGCATCCGACTAGGAACCATGAGGTTGCAGGTTCGATCCCTGGCCTTGCTCAGTGAGCAAAGGATCTGGCGTTGCCGTGAGCTGTGGTGTAGGTCGCAGACGTGGCTCAGATCCTGTGTTGCTGCGGCTCTGGCGTAGGCCGGCAGCTACAGCTCTGATTAGACCCCTAGCCTGGGAACCTCCATATGCTGCGGGAGCAGCCCTAGAAAAGGCAAAAAGACAAAAAACAACAACAAAAAAAAAAAAAGAAAAGAAAAAAAGAAACGTAACTACTAATAAAAATCTGTTTACTGGAGTTCTGTTATAGCTCAGCAGAAAGGAACCTGACTAGCATCCATGAAGACTCAAGTTTAATCCCCGGCCTCTCTCAGGGTAGGGAATCTGGCATTGTTGTGAGCTGTGGTGTAGGTCTCAGACTTGGCTGGGATCTCCAGTTGCTGTGGCTGTGGTGTAAGCCAGCAGCTGCAGCTCTGATTCAACCCCTAGCCTGGGAACTTCCATATCCTGTGGACGTGGCCCTAAAAACACACACATACAAAATCATTTCCCCCTAAAAGATTGCAGATGACCTCTCAGAGAAGGCTATAGACCAGAACATGAGGGCAAAATTTCTAGAGCAGTTAAGCACTGCTTCTTAACACATAATCACACATTCAACTAAAATTGAATTCACATTTTTAAGAGATTTGCAAAACTGATCAAAAACATTCACACACATGAAAACCACCATCTAGAGAACTTGGGTTGTAGTCAAAGAATTTAGGGAAACAGTAACTCTGAATTATGTTTTGTGACCAAGTGATTATTGACTAGATGGGACAAGGCTTCCAGTAAACATGCCAATGCTTCAAAGCTATGAACTCCGTTCTTCTTAACTCTGTTGGTGGGGTGGCCATCAGATTTTGTTTCTTTCTAACATGCTATTAATCACAGAAACATGCTGTTTTCTATTTCATTGCTGGACTTAAGGTAACAGGGTGAAAATGGTCACAGCAAACCAGTCTTAAGGTTGGTTCACTTGAGGCACATATTCCCAGATGGACCCTGGGATGGGATGGGGTCTCCATGGGCACCAGCAGCATTGAGAAATTTGACAAAAGAGGGATAGGAGGAAACTTGACCCATTGCCAGTTCATCAGTGGTCTTTGGTCTGGAAAATGCTCTTTAGCGGGACGAAAATATTTCAAAATCAAAATAGTGAGGGGAGGAATGAAAAGGTTGAAATCATTGCCCAAGACTTGTGATTTTATGAACCAGTTTTTTTTTTTCCTTCCCTAATTTTTATTTAGTCTTACACAATGATGACCTTTCACAGTTGCTACAGAGGTGATTTAATGGGACACTAATTTAAATGAGACACATTGCAGTGACGCTTGTTCCTAGAAGGAAGTATAGGACACAAGGGATCCCACTCACAGAAGAAGGAAGATGAGTTTGGGGAAAACAAAACTTGGAAAGCTTGACTTTTTAGGCTACAGGAAACCATGTTTGGGATCCTCTAATATTAACTTGAAATGAGCCCTATGTTGCATCCTAGCTTGTGATCTAGTGGTTCACCCAAATGCTCATTTCAAGTTATCTCTCAACCAGATACCAGTGCTTTTGTGTGTTTGGGGAGTCTTCTTGCTAAAAGCACTGTTTAGTGTCCAAACTTGAACTCTGGTACCAGGCTGGGTTCAAATCCCAGCATCAGTACTTACTAGTTTTGTGACATCAAGCAAGTCATTTAATCTCCCTGTGTTTTGGTTTTCCACATCTTTAAAGAGAAAATAAGAATATTAGCTATCTCACGCATTGGTATTAGGATTACAAGAGTTAACATATGTAAAGCAGAGAGAATAGTGCTTAGCAGAAGCCACAAAAAACCATCCTCTCTCTGTTACTGTTATTGTTATTGGCGTTAGCCCTTTCTTACCAAAATGTATGAAAAAATGAGTGACTGCTTTTATTATGGTGGCCTAAAAGAATGAATATTCTTCCTGAAGTTTCTAATTTATTATCAAATAGAAAACCTAGCATCAGAGGGAATGTGACCCTGTATTTCAAAATCATAGAGGTACTTGTTTCTCTAGAGTTATCTTTTTTCTTTTTTGTTTTTCATTTTCAGATGGGACAGGCATGACTTTTCAAGGGGCATTTGATGAATTCTCTACCCAGGAGAAAGGCTGGAAACATGTCAGCTTTTTTCAATATGATAAAGCAGTGAACCTAAATGAGATTTTTTTTTCCTCTTTACAGTCACATCCGCAGCATATGGACGTTCCCAGGCCAGGGGTCACATTAGAGCTGCAGCTGCCAACAAGACTGACTCCAAGGTGCATCTGCAACCTATGCTGCAGCTTGCAGCAAGACTGGATCATTTAGCCCACTGAATGAGGCAAGGGATCGAACCTGTATCCTCACAGGGACAACGTCAGGTTCTTAACTGGCTGAGCCACAGCGGACTCTTCTAAATGATATATATATATTTTTTTTGTCTTTTTTTGTTGTTGTTGTTGTTGTTGCTATTACTTGGGCTGCTCCCGCGGCATATGGAGGTTCCCAGGCTAGGGGTTGAATCGGAGCTATAGCCACCGGCCTACGCCAGAGCCACAGCAACGCGGAATCCGAGCCGCGTCTGCAACCTACACCACAGCTCACAGCAACACCAGATCGTTAACCCACTGAGCAAGGGCAGGGGCCGAACCCGCAACCTCATGGTTCCTAGTTGGATTCGTTAACCACTGCGCCACGACGGGAACTCCCTAAATGATATTTTAATCTCAAACTTATATAAGAATAAACTGCACTCCCTATCAGATCATTTTCCAGTTCACTTCAGCGTCCTGTTTACCTTTTTCTCCTGCAGTTGTTGGTTGGGTGTTGACCTGGAAAATCACCCACTCCCAGGAAGTGTTAGGCTTTCCAGGTCTCCATGAAAATCATTCTCCCCCAGACAAGTGGGACTTATTTTTCCTTTTCTTTTGTTTGTTTTTCTTTGTTGTCATTCAATTTTCCTTTAGGAATTATTTTTTCTCCTCTATTCCCTTCAATAGTTACTTGGTATTTCCTACTCGTGGGCTACACTTTCTGAATTGGGATGCTCTGCACTTCTTTGGAAGACCTGCATTTATTTTTCCTGCCCAGGTCATCTGTGCAAATCTTAGAGTCAGGACTAATGACTGGTCAACTCCATTAATGCAGGCTCCCCTCCATGAAAGTTTACTTTTCTGGTTCAGCATCTTTTATTGCAAAGCTTGTTAAGAGCCTTTATTGCTTAAAGAAGGTGCCTCCTGGAACCTTAAGATTTCCTGTTTATGCACAAGGCAGGGCCTGGCTGAACTCTTGACAGTGTGGGCAGCTCCTGAGCTTTACCAAACGGCTTTGAGTGCGATCCAAGAGGAACCATGACTGGGGCTTAAAAGCAAGTGTCTGCTTAGCTGCCACGTCTCTGCTAGAGGCTGTGAGAAAGTGGCCAGCCAGAGCTGGGGACAGACTTGGTGGTGTCCATAGAGAAGTTTGCACAGTGTCAAGGGCCCAGCAGGGCTGCTTTTGAGTGTGATAGGGTCTTGGTTCTGTAAGAGGAAAAAGTATCCTCTTCAAAGTCCCCAGGCTGAGTGAATAAAAACCAAGGACTGAGTCCCCGTCGTCATGCTATAAGACAGACCCTTGAACTGCATTCCTGTTCATATACATAGTATTTGTAGGAAATCCAGCCTTTCCCCCAATCCCTTCAGTGTCCACTGGGGTCTAGAGGGGTCATAATCTGTTTCTGCTGTAGTGTGACACTTGTCACAGATCTGAGCCAGTCTGCAGGAGCTCAGAGTTTTTGGCCCCTGGCTAACTTTTTAAGCCCGGCTCTGTATCAAATACTCCCCCTGGAAAGCTGCCCCTAGGGAAGAATTGTTGCTCAGAATGCCAGCAAACTCCTGTCTCCAAGCAAGGGATCTCTTCCCTGATTGCAGGGTGGGGTGCCTGAGGCTGAATAAATCACTGGAAGCTGATGATGCAGCATCTCAGCAGGGAGTCCTGGAGAGGAGCCAGGACAAAACCCCGCAGGCTTGCCCCCAGGGTGTCATGTTTCTGGGTCAGGAAGACAGATGAGGCCCTCATCCACAGAGCCAGGAGCAGCAAAGCCAAGGAAGGAGTGTGCATTCTTCATGGCACACATCAGGAGGGAAGTAAGCCATGGGTTCAGGACCAGCCCCCTGAGGGGGTCCCACCCAGGCCTGGAGAAGCAGGTGCCCTCAAAATACCCTCCTCGGGCCAGGTGCTTCCTACAATAGCCCTGAGTAAAGCTGGCATTGTCTTGCTTCCTGGTTCCCTGTCATCTGGGCTCTGCACCGCCCAGTCCCTACCAGTGCAGTCATATTCCAGGAGTAGGTGAGATGCAGCTCTTTTCTAGCCTATTCTCCCCTGATGAGATCTACAAGGTTAGCATATGTTATTATTAATAAACTCCACCACCTTTTATTAAAAGTATTCTATTTACTTGGAGAACAGACTTGTGGCTGCCAAGGGGAGGGGGAGGGAGTGGGATGGACTGGGAGTCTGGGGTTGATAGATGCAAGTTACTGCCTTTGGAATGGATAAGCCATGAGATCCTGCTGTATAGCACAGGGAACTATATCTAGTCTCTTATGATGGAGCATGATAATGTGAGAAAATTATGTATGTATGTATGTGTGATGGATCACCTTGCTGTACAGTAGAAAATTGACAGAACAGTATAAACCAACTATAATGGAAAAAATAAAAATCATTAAAAAAACAAAAACAAAAGCAAAAACAGGAGTTCCCGTTGTGGCTTAGTGGTTAACGAATCTGACTAGGAGCCATGAGGTTGCAGGTTCGATCCCTGGCCTCGCTCAGTAGGTTAAGGATCCGGCATTGCTGTGAGCTGTGGTGTAGGTCAAAAACTCAGCTTGGATCCCGAGTTGCTGTGGCTGTGGTATAGGGTGGCAGCTACAGCTCCAATTCAACCCCTAGCCTGGGAACCTCCATATGCTGCAGGTGTGGCCCTAGAAAAGACCAAAAAACCAAAAAAACAAAAAAACAACTATTCCTTTTAACCATGCTCCAGCTGTGCAAATATAGGGAAGAGCAAAAGATTCCTTAAAGTTATCACATCATCTTCCTATTAAAAGCCATTTTCAGCCTTCCCTGTCAACCTCGGAGTATCACTTATCTTTTACCAAAATAATCCTGCATAATAAATGACCGAAAAACCTCCATGACATGCAATGGTAACCAGTGTTTTGCTTGAGTGTCTGGGGTGGTCACCAAGGCAGATCTGCTGGGGCACCTCACACATCTAGGAGTTGGGTGGCTGTGGGCTGAGTGACCAAGAGGACTCCGTGCAGCAGGCTAGCCTAGGCACGTTCTCATGGTGTGATGGAGGATCACGAGGTAGGGATTGGAATGGTGCAAGCTACTCCATCTTCTTTTTGTGAGGTGTTACATCCTACTAAGAAAATCAGTCAAATACCCAAGCCCAGATTAAGGAGTAGAAGCATACTGCCTCTTTAGGGTGAGGAATCATAGGGTAACATGCAAAGGATGCCGAATACAGGGAGGGTTGCAAATACCACCTCCAGCCTACTCTCAGCTAGAAAAGATAAACCCCCAAATACCAATGTCAATATAGTGATGAGTTTTAACCCACAAATTCAAGTATTTGTCCTCATGAACCATCTAGAAAAAGATCTCTTTGTTAGAGTGTTAATAAAAAATATTTAGGGAGTTCTTGTTGTGGCTCCATGGGTTAAGAGCCTGACGTAGTGTCCATGAGGATGCGGGTTCAATCCCTGGCCTCGATTGATTAAGGATCCAGTGTTGCTGTGAGCTGCCTCATAGGTCATAGATGCAGCTCAGATCCCATGTTGCTGTGGCTGTGGCGAAGACCTCAGCTGCAGCTATGATTCAACATCACAGGTGAGGAGCTAAAAAGAAAAAAACATTTTATCACAAAGTTGGTTTTTTCGTTGCCTGTTTTGGTTTTTTAGGCAAATGTTGGGAGATGACTCTCCATGGGGTTCTCTCATTTCTTCATGTCTTGTGGGCAGAGGCACTAACAGCCATGTGTTCCTAATTATATGTCCAAGTATGTTTATATAGCACACAGCCTTGGAAGATAGAGATAGTGGCTCCCTGTGGAGCAGAGAACAGATGTTTTTTTCCAGCGCAAAAGTCAGACAGACTTGCTTACTGCTCATTATAAAATACTCAATTTCCCCAAACCCAGGGTTTCTCAGTTGTAACACAAAACACTGTGTGTGCAATATGCACCTGTGTCCCTCAGCATTCATTGCCCCAGTGGGACTCGGGGGGCAAGGGGTACCAATGCAAATGAGCAGCTCATATTGCTTGCTGTGCCATGACCAATAGCATTCTCTGTCTCTGACTCAAATGCTGTCTTCTGCCAGTATCCACAAAACTATGGCAACTTACCTTGTTACTTTGCAATTAGGGCAAAAACTCAGACCCTTCATGATTCTTGATAAGTCGAGTAACATCCTAGCAGGCTCTCCATGTATCTTGCTGGAAACACTGTGATCTCTTAGCATTGCCATAGATCTCTCCCTCTCAGCCAGAGCACCCTGATTGCTGCCCTGGTGTTGCTGCCCATTATGGCCATTCCAGCTCATTTACTCAGATGCTTAACTGCCACCATCCAGTCTCTATTACTTCAGGATTCTGTCATTTCCATTGTCACCATTGCTACTATTGCTGCTATTGTATCTTCCATTGCTACTCTTCCACTGCTTCCGTTTCTGAGACAGTATCTCCTGCTATCAACTCTGGTCCTACCAAGGACAATCACCATCACATTTTTCTAGGGTATATGTGCCTCCCTGACCTGTACCCCTTATTACCTAGTGAAGGGAACATTCCCTCTGCCTTCCTGCAGAGTATAGGATGGAATATAATCTCCTATGCTCTTGCATTCCAAATCTATTCTAATATTCCCACATATCTGAACTTTCTGACCCCTTCATCCACACAATGCTAGGGCAATTCAAGCATTTCCCCCTCATTTCCTGTGGCCATTGTTCAGGCCCAACTTCAAGGAGCTATCCCAGCAGTATATTAGGATCAGTCTTAGATACTATTTCCCCGTTGTTCTAATGATGGGAGAGGGCTCCTATGTCAATAAATTCTCCCCTCCAGCTTTATATTCTGCTCTTGCCACTAATGCCATCACGTTGTCCCCCAGCCCTTCTGATTCCTTCAAGATCCACCCCTCAGGTGATCCTTGGTTTCTATTGATCCAACATAACCAGGTCCTATCATGGCCTTGGTGGGTAAGATTTTTTTACTCCTGAAGAAAGAGCTGTGTTCCTCTGCTCAGACTTTGCTGGGACCTTATCTTTCTTCTTATCTGGAGACAGTAAGAGAAGACCGGGTAATTTTAAGGCACACAGACATCACTCTGCAGGAGGAGGATGTTCAGCCTAGGGCTCTTCTCAATTGCGTGTTTCTCAGGCTCATTCATCTAAATATCCCCAACCAGGAGTTCCCGTCGTGGCTCAGTGGTTACTGAATCCGACTAGAAACCATGAGGTTGTGGGTTCAATCCCTGGCCTCGCTCAGTGTCTTAAGGATCCGTCATTGCTGTGAGCTGTGGTGTAGGTTGAGGACACGACTCTGATCTAGTGTTGCTGTGGCTGTGGTGTAGGCTGGCGGCTACAGCTCCAATTCGACCCCTAGCCTGGGAACCTCCATATGCCGAGGGTGGGGCCCTAGAAAAGGCAATAACACAAAAATAAATAAATAAAAATAAATAAATACCCCTAACCAAATCTCAGGGTCTTACCCTCCTTTGCACCCTGACTTTGACAGAAGAGTTTTGTTGATGCTGTGATTTAATTTCCTTTGCAGCTCTGCCACTATTATAACCCTCCGAGGGCCCATTTTGAGCACCTTCCCTGCAACTGCTGGAGGCCTCATGGCTTTTACAGTCTACCATCAGTTGATAGTTGGCTCACGTGAATCATTTCTTTTTCAATGCTTTTGAAAAGTTACAATCAGGCCAGGTCTCCAGTGTTTGTAATTTCCATTACCCCCTTTCTATGAAGGTGTCATAGGTGCCTCACAACCCAGTGTTTTATGCTTTACCTGTGCCTGTACAGGTGAGCGTCTTGGTGACTATGGCTAAGCCCTCATGCCAGGGCTTATGCCCACATCACTCCAAAGTCCCATCCAGAGAGCCTGCTTTTTAGGACCACTGCTACCAGTTCTCTTCACTTGGCTTCTCTTAAAAGCAGCATCTGAAACAAACGCTTGTATCAGCTGGTTTTCCTGGGTCTGATCCCAAGGAATAGAAGTGAGGAACCAGGGAAATAAAACCAGGAAGGAGAGAAAACCAATATATAAGAATACAATGTTGGAGTTCCCTTGTGGTAAGCAGGTTAAGAATCCAGGAACTTCTGCATGTATGTGCTGCCAAAAAGGAAAAAAAGAATGCAATATAAAACAGTGTTTGCCTCACCCCACTCCTCTTACCATTGAGTGTTACACACTGTTTATTTTTTTTTTTTTTGCATTTTTTTTTTAAAGCTGCACCCATGGCATATGGAAGTTCCCAGGCCAGCTGTTGGCCTGCACCACAGCCACAGCAACTCGGGATCCAAGCTGTGTCTGAGACCTACACCACAGCTCATGGCAATGCTGGATCCCCAACCCACTGAGCAAGGCCGGGGATCAAACCCACATCCTCATCGATACCAGTCAGAGTCATTTCTGCTGTGCCACAGAGACTCCCTGTGTCTTTAGTATTTGGATAACAGTATCTTTTCTGCATAATTTTGAACTTTTCTTTTTCTCATGTTTTCAAATTGATATTCTGTTTGGAATTTTTTTTTTTTTTGGATAAGATTAATTCAGTTTGTTTATGTAGCCTGTTCATTTTTTTAAAATTTTATTCTATTGAAGTATAGTTGATTTACAACGTTGTGTTCATTTCTGTCATACAGCAAAGTGATTCAGTTATTCATATACGTACATTTTCATATTCTTTTCCATTATGGTTTGTCACAGGCTATTGAATATTGTTTCTTTGCTGTACGGTAAGCAGTGCTGGAGACTTAACCCACTGAGTGAGGGCAAGGATCTCACCTGCATCCTCACAGACACTATGTCGGGTTCTTAACCTGCTGAGCCACAACAGGAACTCCAAGAATTTTTTAAAATGTGTCCACCTATTGAAATATCTCTGGGACATGCTAGCCTGGGGCCCTGCAACAGGATAGGTTTCGGGGAGCCTGGCTTAGGAGTCTGGACAATGCAAGACTGACTTTTCATGGTCCATGCTCCTCTAATATGCTGTTGGTTATCATTGTTAGCAATGTTTCAGGGCATTAGAAATTTTAAGCTTTCATCTGATCAAACCCATGGACTTTAGAAAGTCACTCCACTACCGAAAGTCAGAAAATGTCTTCCATTTCCCCCAAATATTTGATATGGTAAAACCTTTAACTCCTACAGACCTATAGGACCACTAACATAACAGATATAATATCACCCAGTCCTGGAGAGGATGTGGAAAAACTGGATCTGTCACACATTCCTGGTAGGAATGTAAAATGGTACAATCTCTCTGGAAAAACAGCATCTTAGTGTCTCATATAATGAAACCTTACCAACAACCCAGTGATTCTATGTGTTCTTTGTCTTTATCCCAGAGAAATAAAAATATTCATCCACCCCCAAACTTATGTGTATTCACAGCAGCTTCATGCATAATAGTGAAATAACGAAAACGCCCCAAATGTCCTTCCATTGATGAACAGGTGAAGAAACTGAGGTATATCCATACCACAGAATAAGTACGTCTCAGCCATAAAAAGGAATAAACCATGAATATGTGCCCATAGATGGGCCTCAAGGGCATTATTCTTAGGGGAACAGGACAATTTCAGGAGGTTGTCTGTGCGATCGCAACTCTATATAACATTTTGGAAATGAAGCAAATGTAAGATAGAGAACAGATGGGTGGTTGTCAGGGGACAGGGATGGTGGTGGGCGGGGAGTAAGGAGCCTGGGCGAGTGGAATGGTGGGAGATGAGTGCGAACATGAAGAGGAAGCATGAAGGGACTGTTTTGTGGTGATGGAAGAATTCTGTGCCTTGTTTGTGGCAGGGCTTCCGCAATTCTACTCACGGGATAAAAATTCATAGAAACACACACACACAAATGCAGGTTTTTAAAAAAAATGGTGGAAACTAAGTATAACCTGTAGTCTGGTTTAATAGCAACTTTTCATTGCCAGTTTCCTGGTTTTGTACTACAGCTTCAGATGATGTCATCATTGGGAGAAGCTGGGTGAAGGGCACTAAAGATGCTACTATTTTTGCAACTTCTTGTGAGTCTGTAATTTTTTTTCCAAATACAAGTTTTACGGAGTTCCCTTGGTAGTTCAGGTGGTTAAGTATCCGGCGTTGTCACGGCTGAGGCTTGGGTCACTGGCATTAAGTTCGATCCCTGGCCCAGGAACTTTCACATTATGGGGCATGGCCAGAAAAACAAAACAAAACAAAACAAATAATAAAAGGTTAAAAAAAATGTAACCCTGAATTAATCTAAAACTTATTTTGTGTATGCTATGAGGTGAGAATATGAATTGGTTTCTATTCACATGGTTACTCAAGATCCCAGTATTATATCTTGACAAATAATTCCCTGGCCCCACTAATCTGTGGAACCTCCAACGGTATTCATTAAACTTTTAAAAATCCTCGGCTCTCTTGCTCATTCTGTTCTACTGTTCTGTGTGTTCTTTGCCTTGGGGCAAAGTCACACTGATTTGATTGTTGTTTCAGTAGCTGATAACACCAATGATTCTTTATTGCTCTTATTAATAATTAAAATGTGAAGGAAGAAGGAAAGCCATGTTTTCTCTCTCTCTCTCTCTCTCTTTTTTGGCTCTGCCTACAGCACACAGAAGTTCTTGGGCCAGGGATCAAACCCGTGCCACAGCAGCAACCTGAGGCACAGCAGTGACAACACCAGATCCTTAACCATCTGAGCCACCAGAGCATTCCAAGCCATGTTTTCTGAGTGCTTCCTATGATCCAGACACAGGGCTAAAATCTTCATGTGGTTTCTGTCACTTAATCTTCCCAATATTCATATGAAGCAGGTTATATTATTATTCCCATTATACAGATAAGGAGTAAGAGATTCAGAGAAATAGGGCACTAATTCAGGATCACAAGCTAGTAAATGGCAGATCCGGATTCGAACCCAGGCCCATAGGATTCCAAAGACTATTCTTTTTTTGGCCACACCTACACGCTGTGGAAGTTCCTGGGCCAGGGATAGAACCCACACCACAGCAGTGACCAAAGCCACTGCAATGACAATGCAGGATCCTTAACCTGCTGAGCCACAAGAGAGCTCCCCAAATACTATTCTTTTTTTTTTTTTTTTTAATGGCCACACCCGTGGCATATGGAAATTTCTGGGCCAGGGATTGAATGTGAGCTGCAGCTTCCACCTAAGCCAAAGTTGTGGCAAGGCCAGATCTTTATCTCACTGCGCTGGGCCAGGGATCGAATTGGTGCTGCCACAGAGACAAGCCAGGTCATTAACCCACTGCGCCACAGCGGGAACTCCTGGGCAACTATAATTTGAGTAGATACTTTCCAAACTGCCCTTCAGAAATATGAACAAATTTACACCACCAAAAACTTTAAGAGAGTACCTGTTTTCCCAGAGCCCTTACTGAATTGTTTATCTTTACCAATCCTAGTAGTTTATTCTAAAATCAGATAATATAGTATAATACATTATTGTGAAATAGTATCTTCATTTACCTTTCTCATATTGCAGATAAGAGTGAACATGCGATGTCAGTCTTTTTCTTAATGATTTGTAGGAGTTCTTATAAAAGGATTTTTTAAACTTTTTTTTATTTTGCTTATGCAGAGGAGTTGCTGTGTAAATTTTTTTCTTCTCATGTAGTCAAATAGATCAGTCTTCTCTTTTATGGTTTCAAAGCCTTGTGTCATACTTAGGCCTTCTGTACACCTAGATTATAAAAAGTAAAAATCACCTATATTTCTTCTAGTAATTGTATGGTTCTTTTAAGCCTTTCATTTATTTTGAATTTACTTTGTCTTTGTTTGGATGACTACCCAGTTGTCCCAATATCATTTTGTTTGGTTTTGCTTTGTTTTTTGGCTGCAACGTATAGCAGCTTGAAGTGGGATCTCAGTTCCCAGACCAGGGGTTGAAGCCAGGCCACAACAGTGAAAGCGCTGAGTCCTGATCACCAGAGCACCAAGGAACTCCCCAATATCATTTTTTTAAAACTTTTTAAATTTATTCTTTTTTTACATTGCTTTATTAAAGTACAGTTGATTGACAATGTTGTGCCCAATATCATTTTCAAAATGGGCCACTTCTTTTTTTTTTTCTCTGCTGATTGAAATGCCAACTGAGCTCATCTATACTAAATGTTTATTTGTGTTTGGGTCACTTTGTGGACTTTTCAGGCTATTTCATTGAACTGTATGACTGTTTATGTGTCAGTGCCACACAGTTTTGCTTATTAGATTTTGACAACATGTTTTAGTATCAGATTAAGCTGTGTCTTTACTGCTTCTCTTATTCACAGAAGTGAGCTTGTTTATTCTTTTTTAATTTTTTTTAAAGTGTAGTTGATTTACAATGTTGTGTATTCCTGATTTAACTGTGATGCAGGGCCCATCATAGACAGTTCCCATTTTCTTCCCAGGCCCTGTCCTGAGTTAGGGTCTCTATGCTGTCGTTCTCATGCAGAAGTGTGAGCCCCCTTTTTCCATCCCCCTCAGGCAGAGGTTTCCCTAAAGCCCCTGACCCTCCCCCCAACAGTGTTTCTAAATCCAGAGGGATCTACTCTCTCTGGATTAAACACTGCACTTGTAGTATTTCTCTTGCAGAAATTCTCAGAATAAGAAGTTTCATGTTTTTCTCCAACTAATGTCAAATAGCAGGCCTGTAATTTTCCCAAATTTAAGAGTATTTTCCCCTGGCTTCCTGGCTGGCTCAGACTTGCAAAAATATTCTCGATTTCAACCTCACTTCCTCTAACATTGTGCAAGACAGTGTGTGGCAAAGACTTGGAATATAAAATGTTTCTGACATTTTCACCCTGTCACTTGCCAGTTTTTCATTCGATTCTTTTTCCTTTTTATAAAGACAAATTAGAAAGCAATCACTCCATAACCTTTGGCTTTGTTATTTCTTCATCCTTTGTGCTACCCAGTTCTATTTCCTTGTCTATCACTCTTCTCTATTGATTTTGGATGGTTCAGTGTTTGCCTTTGTGCTTTGCAAAGAGAGCCATTGATTTTGAACAGATCTAGAAATGTTGGGAGCTTTGGTGACACAGCCAATCTTAACGCTGTTACTAAAGGCATTAGACATTGCCTCGCAGTGAGTTTATTGTCTCAGTCTATGGCTATTGAAATAAAGACTGCTGACAGCTTTTGGCAAAGACCTTCAGACTTAGCATCTTGCTGTTCGTGACAAGAACCAAGAGTTACCTGTTGACTGTCCTACCAAACCACTGATGGCACATGTGCCTTCAATTTCAACTCTAAAAAAGAGGATATGGTGTAATGGGAGGAGACTTTTGGATGGAGAACCAGGGGAGTATAGTCTTAATGGGCTCTGGCCAGGTGGAATTCCTCACCGGGCTCTGGAGAAAAAGGCTGCTGAAGAACTCCTAAGTAGGAGGTGGTAGCATACAGATTTTCTAGTTGATCCCTAAATGCTAATGGCTGGGCATAATGGGAATAGCAAAGGTTACCTTATCTTTTTACATTTCCTCTTCATAAATCACCCCCCAGATTTGAACCCAGTCTCTTGCATACAGCACATGAGAAATTAGCGGCCAAAGGGCAAGAGTGGAAAAGAGTAAAGGCAAAAATTTAAGTCATTCTCAGCCTAGAGGGCTAGATACTAAACAGTTGGAAGTTACCTCTAATTATATAGCAAGGATGATGGTGAGGGATGAGCTGAGCCCAGGCAGTGCTCAGCCTCAGTTCCAACCTCAGAGACAGTGCCATGAGGTTGACTTAAGGAAGCCCTTGCCCTGGAGCTAAGGTGCTTGTTTCTGGCACATCTGGAACCTGCCAGGCTGAGCTGCCCAGCCAGGTGTCCTCCGCCTTCAGTGGCTCTGCCTCCAGAGAGGTCAGGAGCTGTTTCTCCATATAAAATGCCTAGGACCTCATGGGCTAAAGTATGATGATGCTTTATATTTCATATTTCAAAATATGAAATGCACTTGCCTTTGACTCAGCAATTCCTGTATGAGAACCTGTGAGAAAATTAATTTGAACAAATGGATTTTTCATTAATTTGATAAAATGGATTTTTCAGTCACTTTGGGCTGTGGTGCAAAATATGCCACCCTCCCCCCCCCAATCGAATCATCAATAAATTCTATGATTCTCATGAAAGGGGGTCAATTTAATGGCAGCTGGGGAGAGAGCTCTCATGTCTGGTGAGGGGTGAGGAAACTGATGACTTGCAGGTCTGTGAGCTGATTCCCCTGCCAGTAAGACTGTGTCCACAGCAAATCTTCAAAGGGGGAATGTAACACAAACACTCACCTATTTCATCCTAGGATGAGTCATCCTTGGTTCATTCGCATTCTCTTATGCCTTTGACCTGCCTGAATATTCAGGGAAATAGGGGGTCCTATGTCCAACTAGAAATCAGAATTTATTTGAGATCATCTTAGTCTTGATTTTTATCAAGTGGGTCATTCTCACATTGGTGAGTCAATGTGTGTCTCGAGCTGGTTTTCCAGCCACACCTGCCTATTCCTGGGCCAAAATGGCCCTGACTCTTCACCAGTCACAGTAGCAGGTGGGGAAGGGCGGGTGGGGCAGGGAGCAGAACAGGCATCCTCTCTCCCTGGTTGAATGCATGTGCAGGTGGCTGAGGGGAGACTCTACCTAAACCACACCTCAATTTACCTCACCCAGCTCTGCCTCCCTATTGATGAAATGACTCACCTTTACCCTTGGTGGAGTATCTGGAACCCCACAATCTCATGTTCATTCCCACTTGTTATCTTCCATCATTTTTATCTCACCTAATAGTTGACGTGAAAGAATTAAGGCAATGTGACATCCAGGGTATCAACTCAGTTCAGGGAAAGAAATCAGTCGTCTTTAATCTAATAAAGGATACCTACCAGAATCCTACTGAGAATGGTGAAGTACATAATGGAATATTACCCAAAAGTGAGAAAAAAAATAATTGTAGCTATGCAATAAAACATCTAAGTTATAGAAACAATGTTGAGTAAAATATATATATATTCCTATAAGTTCCCTGTGGTGCAGCAGGTTAAGGATCTGGTGTTGCCACAGCTATGGTGTAGGTTACAACTGCAGTGCCGATTCCATCCCTGGCCCTGGGAATTTCCACATGCCACAGGTGTGGCCAAAAAATAAAAAAATGTTTTTTAAAAAATTCCGAGAATCTACATTAATAATATAGCAATTTTGTAAAGACACAATCTAGCTAAGTAAGATAGATATTTTAGCAGTACACATGTGTAAAATGCTGTGTATCATTTCCTGTGCCTACTGTAACAAATTACCAAAATCTGATGGATTAACATAACAGAGGATCATTTTCTCACAGTTCTGGAGGCCAGAAGTCTGAAATCAGCCTCACTGGTCTAATTTCAAGGAGTCGACAGGGCTGTGCTTCCTCTCATGGTCCTAAGGAAGAGTTCGACCTTTGCTTCTCCCAGTTCCTGTAGCTGCCATCAATCTTGGGCTGCATCGCCCCAGTGTCTGCCTCCAAGGTCACATGGCTTTCTTCTCTCCACCTCTGTTCTCTAGGACACTTGTGATCATATTCAGGGCCCACCTAGATAACCCGAGCTAACCTCTCCATCTCGAGATCCTTAACCACATCTGGAAAGTCTTTGCCATACAGGGTTCCAGGATTAGGATATCTTGGGGGTTCGTTACTCAGCCTACCACTATCATATAGATAGTCTTCCTAGAATGATAAATAGTAAATTCAGGATAAGTGATGCTGGGATAGGCTTGCACGGTCTTAGAAGATCTGGTTCTGCATGTCTATCCCCAGCTTCCCACTCTGTTACTTCATCTTGGTAGCTTGAAATCAGTCACACGGGAGGATTTACATCAGAGAAATGGATAAACATGGTAAATCAAGGCGTTTTCCCTAGAGAACTGATGTATACTGTCAGAAATGTGGTTACTCTCTTGGTGGGGGAGGCAGAAGGGTGAAATTGGGTTCGACAATGCTGTGGTTTTTCAGTTGGATAGTGTGTTAACAGATGTTTGTCTTATTATGATTTGAACTTACATACATACATATACTTATATATATATACATATGTATACATACACATACATAGAATATTGATTTTTTTATTTAAAGAGAAAAAGTGGAAGGCAGTATAAATTTTCTGATCTTTCAAAAAAGGAAAAAACCTATGCCAGTTTTTGGTGAGGATGTGAAGTTACTGGATTTTTTGTACGTCACTGGTGGGAATGTAAAATGGTACAACCACTCAGAAAAAATGGCACGGCAATTTCTTACAAAACTAAACAGATTCTTAGTACACACCCCAGCCCTGGAAATTTATCTCAGAGAAATGAAAGCTCACATCCACATACATCCTGGATACAATGTTCTTTTTTTTTTTTTTTTTTTTTTTTTGGCTTTTAGGGCCACACCCATGGCATATGGAGATTCCCAGGGCTAAGGGTCCATGGAGCTGTAGCCACTGGACTATACCACAGCCACAGCAACTCAGGATCTGCAACCTACTCCACAGCTCACAACAACGCCAGATCCTTAACCCACTAAGCAAGGCCAGGGATCGAACCCAAATCCTCATGGATGCTTGTTGGGTTCGTTAACTGCTGAGCCATGACAGGAACTCCCATAGCAGCTTTATTGACACTAGCTAAAAATCAGTCACAACCAAATTGTCCTTAAATAGGTTACTGGTTAAACATGCCATAGTATTAAGTTATTGAAACACGCAAAGACTTGGATGGACCTCAGGGGCATTAGGCTGAGTTGTAAAAGCCAATCATGCAATGTGACATTGTGTGAATCTATTTACATTATATTTTCAAAATGACAAAATTATCTAGAACATATAGTGGTTGCAAGGGTTTAGGGATGGTGGGGGGAAGAGGGGTAGTGAGTTAGAATGTAATGAGGTAGGAGGAAGATGAGTGGTGGGTAGCAAGAGGGAGATCTTTGTGGTGATGGACCATTCAGTAGCCTAATCTTTGTGGTGGTTTCATGAATTCATGCATATGATAATATAGAATATTATCAATGCATTTTATCAATGCAATTTTCATGGTCCTGCTATATACTAGTTATCAATGCATTTTATCAATGCAATTTTCACAGTTCTGCTATATACTAGTTATCCAAGATGTAGCCATTGAGAGAAATTGAGTGATGTAGACATGGATCCTCTCTTACTCTACCTTTGCAACTTCCTGTGAACCTATAATTGAATTCACAAAGCCAAATATTTTCAAAAGAAAATAGTGAAAAACCTTCCCCTGCAAATTCAGCTCAAAACCTAACTTCGGTGCTGGTATCTCTTTGGTTTTCCCCCAAATCACCCTTCAAAATAGGGTAATTTCCCTATCTGATCACCCACTGTTGCTCGGCATCATCACCAATCTATTTCTTCTGAGTGCCATCCTTTAAGATGCCTTTTACGTGCTTCTCCCTGTCTCTCTGCTGTGTTTGTGTAACCTCTCCCTGGCTCCCTTGGCCATGCTTTATCTTGAGCAAGTATCCTCCTAATCTGCCTAAGACCATCTGTTCATCAGTGTGGGGAGACAGACACAAGGTTTCTTGCTTATCCTGACCTGATGGAAGGTTCCTCCTGCCCCCACCTACTTTTAAATTTTTGTCCCAGCCTGCCTTGCTACCCTTTACTACAGACACTGACCACTGGGAAGCAGTTTAAAAATATTTCCAGACAAAAGCAGTCCCCTGAGTTGTATGTATTTCTTCTTCTTTTTTTATTATCACATTCTCCTTAGCCAGCAGGTCCATGATAATTCTTGATTTTTCTCTTCCCTTCCAGAAAGTCACTTCGAGCTAGAATCAATAACATCCCTGAGTAGGACAGGAAATTCCAACTTTGATAAACTAGGAGGCAGAATTAATGGAGGAAGGACCTATTGATCAGGGACTCTGGGCTTATAAGGTACAGTCACAGACCCTGAGGGAAGGGGACAGTGCAGCCTTCACACTATACAGGGGATAACACCTGGGACCAGGGCAGTTTCAGGCTATGACATTCATCCTGACACCGTTCTTCCCTCGGCCACATCTGCAAATTCCTTTGGGGATGGAAGCCTATTGATGAGCTTTCCACTTCCTGCCTCTGAGCCTTCTTTCTTTCTGCAAATCCATTTTTTTAGTCTTCACACAGAAAGTTAAAGTCAAACTGTAGCACAAGACTTGGGAAGGAACACAGCACTCCTCTACCTTCCACTCCAGTCCCATTCCCCAAAGGCAACCATTTTTTTTAACTCTTTCAGTAGTTTTTCCTGATATTTGCCATATTTATTCTTATTACAGACATGTCAGTTGTAGACATACTCGTGTTACCTGTTTACTTTCTCCACAAGGGTAGAATGGGGATTTAACTTTCTCCTGCTACATCCTTCCCCTCCCCAGATACAGTATCAAAACTTAAAAATACTAGGGAGCTCCTGCTGTGGCACAGTGTATTAAGAATCCAACTGCAGTGGCTATGGTTGATGCAGAGGCGTAGGTTCAATCCCTGGCCCAGCACAGTGGGTTAAAGGATCCAGCATTGTTGCAGCTGTGGGGTAGATCACAGCTGTGGCTCAGATTCACTCCCTGGCCCAGGAACTTCTATATGCTGCAGGTATAGTAAAACAAACAAACAAACAAACAGAAAACTTAGTAAATCTCTAATTGATATTTAGTTTTTATATTTTTATGTTAGCCAAGCTGAGTAAGAAGGTAATTGTATTTCTTCTCTTTTACAACTTCTGCATTATCTGTAGTTATTTGCCTTTCCTTTTTCTTAATCTTGAGTATACTTTTCTTCCAATCTTTCTAGACTCTCCCACAAACCCGTTAAAAAAAAAAAATACTTCCTCTTAAGACAGTTTTCCATATAGTAAAGTCAGGTCATCTAATCAGTTGTTTTGTTTTGTTCTGTTTTGTTTTAATCTAGAGGTTATCTTCTGGAGTTTGAAGGCTTTCTACCCTAATATGGGCCAGTTACTCCTCAGGCCTGCTGAACAACCATCATTCCAGGGCTACCTTTTACTTCTTTCATGTGTTAGGTCTTGGGCTGATGGATTCTTTGAGGAGGAGACACTAAGACAGAATTAAGAGAGCAGGAGATATATTGAGGAGTAATACCAATGCATGGGAAGGGAAGAGCATGAATGGACAGGAGAGCTGTCCCACAGTGTGGCAGAATCAAAACTCTACTAGCCCATGAGGTATGTCCATGCAATGAACACATCCCCTTGGGAGGCTCCATGATCACAGGAATGGCTCAGTCCTTTTATTACCTTCTTGCTCCATTGGGGCAACCCCAAGAAGAAAGTAACCTTGGCTCAAAAGCTGAACCATACCCCAAAGGAGCTACCAGCTAAGGGCTGTCAGCTAACCACACTCCCTTCACTTGGACAAGTCATTTCCCAAAGGGGTGGCTCTGAGCAGCACATTTCCAGGTCCGCACAGATCTCCTTTCCTCAATCCCATATCTTCCTCTTTCTTGTTTCACTCCCTCATTTTATTGGAGCACACTCTAAATAGTTCCGTAGAACACATAGAATACAAAGTTTTTGAAACTAGAATGTCTAGAAATGTCATTATTCCATCCTTATACTTGATAGTTTGGTTGGGTATAGAATTCCACATCCCTTTAACTTATAACTTTATAACTTTGAAGTAATTGTAGGAAGATAACAGCACTATTGTCATCTAGATTCTGATGTTTCTGTTGATAAATCTGATGCCATTCTTTTTCCTATTCCTTGTGCTCTCACTTTTTTCCCTACTTTTTTCTGTCTCTGGAAACTTTCAGGGTCTTTATCCCCCGTGTAATTCCCACTATAATTGAAAACAACGTGAGGTGGTGAACGTTTTTTATTCACTAGGTTGGGTACATAGTGGGCAATCAATCTGGAGAATAATGTCACTATACATTTTGAAATTTTAAAAAATTATCCATTTAATAATTTTCTTCACCTAATTTTTTCTGTCCTCTCTTTCTCCAACATCTATTTGTCAAAGGTAGAAATTTCTGGATTGATTCTCTTTTTTGATCTTTTTTAAAAATAGTAATAGCTAATATTTATTAAGCTATTATTACATACAATCATTGTAAAACCCTACAAGTAAGTCCTATAGAAAGCAGAGGTGGAGTTCTCATCGTGGCTCAATAAACCTGACTAGTATCCATGAGGATGCATGTTTGATCCCTGGTCTCACTCAATGGGTTAAATGATCTGGTGTTTCGGTGAGCTGTGGTGTAGGTCACAGATGCAGCTCAGATCTGGCATGGTTGTGGCTGTGGCCGGTAGCTGTAGCTCTGATTCAACCCCTAGCCTGGGAACTTACATATGCCATGGGTGCAGCCCTACAAAGGAAAAAAAGAAAAAGAAAAAGAAAGAAGCAGTGGTATTTCTAGGGTTTTTTTTTTCATTTTTAAAAGTTTTATTGAAGTATACTTGATTTACAGTGTTGTGATAATTTCTGCTGTACAACAAAGCAATTCAATTATACACACACACACATCCATTCTTTTTCAGATTCTTTTTTCCATGTAGATCATCACAGCATATTGGGTTGAGCTCTCTGTGCTATATAGCAGGTCCTCATTGGCCAACCATTCCATATACCACAGTATGCATACGCCAGTCCCAATCTCTTGTTGATCTTTTTTTCTCCCTTTGCCTATCTTTTGTCTTTTTTTTAAATCAGCTTTCTAAAAGAGATTTTCATCTTCCTATCTCTCCACGGAATTTTTAATTTCAACTTTCATGGCGTACATTTTCAAGGGTCTTTTTCTTAATTCTCTGAGTATTCCTTTAAAACATCCAGTTCCTGTTTCACAGACACAGCACTTTCTCCCATGTCCTTGAGGATGTAAGATTTTTGTTTCTTTTTAGAATTCTGTTCTCTGTATGATCCCAATTTCCTCCCAGTCTCTCTCTCTTTTTTCTTATATGCTTTGTTCTCTGTCTTTCCATTTGAAGGTTTTCCTTAAGTATCTGGTGATCTTTAGTTGTCTGATAAAATTTAAGAGTGAGATATTGTTGAGCTCCTGGAAAGGTATACAGGTGGGGCTGTATACCTACTATTTACTACTTGGTCTCTAGGGAGACCAGGTGGCAAGCTGGCCTTTTAACAGGAGTCCTAAAAGGTCAGAATTCTTTGGAATCTGTGAGTTTCTCTCAAAGAAGAAGACTCTAGTCTCGTGTCTGTGCACTGCAATCCTGACTGCCATGGTTTGAAAGTCAGGAGGGACTCTCTGTGTGGTACACAGATTTTTTTATTCAGCCTGTTTGCAGGCGGGTGTCTCCCACCCACCCTCCCCTATGATCTAAGATGTACTGATATTCCAGAATGGAGAGCTTCCTCTGTTCAAATTTTCCAGAGAAGAAATATCTAGTTTCCAAACTAGGGGGTAGGGGTAGGAGGTAGGAGCCTGCTGGATGGAGGAGGGGAAGGACATGGAGCTATAAATTCTCTTTATACAACTTTCAGCTAGTGCCCCTGTTTTCCTTTCCCTCCTTAACTGACATCTTCCATAACCCCTAATGCTCTGGTTCCTGAGACTTTCCAGCGTTCTGCAGTATGAATAGGGCTTGCCCCTCCCTGTGCCTCTCTCCCAGCACATTCTTACGTTTCAGCTTTCTCAGCTCTGCTCTATTAGTCACATCTCCTATGTCCACTTCTTCCAAAACTTTTATACCTTTAAATGTCTGTGGTCTTCTTTAATTTGGACTATACATTTTATATACATTTATTATATATATAAATTACTATACATTTATATAATATATATATATATATTTTTAATATATCTTTCCTGGGGCCCTTTCAGACAGAAGAGATGCAGATGCATATTTAATATACCATGTTTAGTTGAAAATCCCTGACATGAATTTCCCCTGGGTGTACAGGAAGATCACAGCAATTGCCTTTTAACTTTATTCACATTCTTGCAAATGTTTGGGCATCCTTATGACACATTCAGGGAAAACTGCAGTTTCAGCATCCCCGTGACTTCTGATAATGCTGATGCCTTGATTGTCCTGGATGTAACAATGTTCTTCATGCAGTGTGCACGTCCGTCAAGACGGTTCCATTCTTTTCCCTGCTCTTTTGAAATGTACTCTGCCATGACATTGTTTTGTGATTCATATTGCATGCTTTAGTATTAAGGGTGGAATAGGAGTGACTATTGTATAATATCATAACGTCTTGATGGAAATCACGAGTCCTCAGATTTTTCAACTCAGAGGCTAAGGCTTGGCTACCTAGAGAGAGTGAATGTTTTCCCTAAAAGCAAAAGAATAATCCTTTTGCAAGTATAAAACTGTGTTCTCCACCTCTTCTAAGAGACATGAAATTGCTCAGGATGAAAAGGACACTGAAAGTTGTCCAGTCCAACCACTTATCCAAGGCTTAGAGCCCCCCAATTCCCATCATCCCCCTGACTATAGAAGGAGGATAGAGACTGTGGTTGAACCCCTCTGGGGATGAAAATTTACTCTTCCTTTAGGCAACCCCTTCGCCCTTCACAGCGCCAACTGTTCAGATTTTTATTATCTAACCCCTATTGAGCACCAATTGCAGGCCCAGCTCTCTGCCAAGAGCTTTACAAATATCTCATTTAATCCTCACCACATGAAGTGTTGTCATTCCCATTTTGTAGTTCAGAAAACTCGGAGAGAGTAACAGCTGGCCCAACATCCCACAGCCACTGAGTGGCAGAGCCAGCAGGAGAACAGTCTCCCTGGCTGTTAACTCTTCATTCTTTCTACTGGGGCTTCCTTTGGTCAAACCCATAATACTGTCTCTATAGCTTTTACCCACTAGGGCTATTTCTGTCCCTTGGGAGCATAGAGGGAAAAACCTAACCTCTCTTCCACATGAGCACTCTTCAGCTATTACAAGATATTATCTGTCCTTTCTACTCCAGGCAACAGCTTACTTTTTTAAAAAAGAAGAAGAATGGAAGATCAATATCTGTTTCAAAAGGTACTCAGTGTATTTCTCCCTTTGGTTTCTAAGTTCTTTTCCTGCTTGTGAGGCTGCAGATCCACTGGTTCAGCCCCATAAGAGGGCATATGATGGATCTCTCCAGGGTGTGGTAGGAAGCTGCTGTTCAGATAATAGCTGTGACTCTGCCCCACACTGATGGTTCCAAAGGGCCAAGATGGGTCTGTATAAGATGGGAGCATCTGACACATCAGCCTCTAACGTTGCAGCAATGTTAATGAAATTCCTTCAGGACGAGACCCACAGGAGTCTGGGGCAATGTTAATTGCTTAAGAAAAGTGTTCTTCAGGAGTTCCCTGGTGACCTAGTGGTTAAGGATTCAGTATTGTCACTGCCATGGCTCAAGTTCAACCCCTGGACCATGGGCATGCCCCCCCCAAAAAGGGTGGAGGGGTTCTTCAATAGACTTTGTAGTGTGCCTTCAAATTATAAATTGACAGTGAACCAATGCCCATATAAGTCTCACCAGATAGCCTGGTTTCTTGGTTGCAAGTAGGTTTGTTTTATGGTGCTGTTGCCCAAATTTGCCTGGTCATAAGCCCCTGGGGAGCTTATTTAAACTTCAGAGTTCTGGACCCCACCCCAGACCTCTTGAGTCAGAATCTGCAGGGGAGGGATCTGCAGTTTTAATAAACCTTTCCAAGGGATTCTCATCATCACCCAAGTTAGGAAAACACTGTTTTGTGGAGTTCACTGCCTGAAATTCCATTCCTTGTCTTTAAAATTTGGAGCAGAAAAAGAGCCAAATGAAGATTATGACAGTATGTTTTATGTGTCATCTTCTCTGGGCCATGGTGCCCAGATATGTGGTCCAACATTAGTCTGGATGTTTCCGTGTGGGTGATTTTGGATAAGATTAACTTTTTTTTTTCTTTATGGTGGCACATGTGACAAAGGGAAGTTCCTAGGCTAGGGGTCAAATTGAATCAGAGCTACAGCTGCCACCCTATGCCACAGCCACGGCCACACAGGATCCAAGCTGCATCTACAGCCTATGCCACAGCTTGAAGCAAAGCCAGATTCCTTAACCCACTGAGTGAGGCCAGAGATCTAACCAGCGTCCTCATGGCGTCATCCGGTTCTTAACTGAGCCACAATGGGAACTCCAAGATTACCTTTTAAATTAGTGGACCTCATGTAAAGTAGAGTGTGCCCTCTGCAGTGTAGGCTGACCTCATCCAATCCACTGAAGGCCTGGATAGAATTCATGCAAGAATGAATCCTGCAGCAGATGCTTCAGACCTAACTACATGGCTCTTCCCTGAGGGGATGGATAGAATATTCGAGAGAGGAGAAATGAAGAGGGCTATGGTATTCTTCTGAAGGGGCAAGGGGATTTGAAAGGTAATTGCTGCTTTATGAGTGAACAAAAGCTCGGCAATAACCTTGCTGTGACAACAACTCATAACAAATACTTTTGGAACGCCGCAGGAATAGAGGCTGAGGCCTGTTTTTAATACTAGATTTGTTTTTATGTCAGTCTAACTGGGTGTAATTTACACACAATAAAACAAACCCTTTTTAAGTAGAGCATTGGATGAGTCGTGATGAATGTATAAATTCACGCAACTGCTATAAGAATCAAGATGCAGAATATTTCCATTACCTCAGAATTCCCTTGAACCCCTCATCAGTCAATTCCCTTGGCCATTCCTAGCTCCTGGCAACAACTGCTTTGTTTGCTTTTGGTATAGTTTTATTTCCAGAGTTCCATGTAAATAGAATCACATGGAATGTAGTTTTCTGTATCTGGCTTCTTTTAACTCAGCATGATGCTTTCGAGATTTATCCAACACTCCTGCTTCTATGGGTAGGTTTTCCTTTCTGTTGCTGACTGGTATTCCACTGCATGAATATACCACCATTTATCCATTTACCAGTTAATAGGCATTTAGGTTGTTTCCAGTTTGGGGTTATCATAAGTAACACTACCGCAAATATTCCTGCTCAGGTCTTGGTGCAGACATATATTTTCATGTCTTTTGGGTAAATACCTAGGAGTGGAATTGCTGCGTCATATGCTAAGTGAATGTTTACCTTTAAAGAAATTAACCAACTATTTTTCAATGGCTGTACAATTTTGCATTTGCAGCTGCAACATAGTTCTGAATTTTTTTTTTGACAAGGACACGATGTACCTATGATGTACAATTCGTTGCAAATGATCTACAAACACTTTTCTTTTGTGTCACCCGCAGATAGAGAGAGCTAGCTTTGTATAAAGCACTGCTTAAGAGAACTGGACCTGGCGGCAGACTGAGCTGGGTCCAATACTGGATTCAACAGCATTACTTCTGTAACTCTGGAAAACTCACCCAGTCCTTCCAGACCTATGTCCCTCATCTGTGAAATGGAAATAGTAATAGTTCCTCTCCATTTAGACAAGTTGTGAGGATTAAATGAGATAAAACACATAATGTACTTAATACAGAACCTGGTACATAATAAGTGGTTAGTATAAATTACTCTTCTTATTCTCATTACCTCCTTTAAAACAGTATTTGCTGCAGTAGGATCTCTCTATATGAGAACCTGGACTATGGACTTGACTTCTTCGGAGTTTCTTTTGGGTTATAACTTAGAACTCAAGAAAAAAGGGAAATGTGTGTGACTGGCCACTTCGTTGTACAACAGAACTTGACGAAACATTGTAAATCAACTATACTTTAATAATTATAATAATAATTATATTTTTTTAAAAAGAGAACCATAGGAAGCTGAAAAGGCTGTTTTGTTATTGAAAGAAGAAATGTGTAGTCATCTGGAATGAAAAACCACAACGTCTTTACATTTTCTCTAAACTTTCTGACTTCAGTTGCCTAATCTTACTGTAAAACAGGGGTAATAATTCTCACCCTGCCTCTTTCACGAATTAACGTGGAAATCAAAGGAAAAGCTGAAAATTAGAAAGTGTTAAAGTGTTACAGAAATATTTGCCACAAGTGAAAGTTTTAGAAGAAAGCTTACGTAAGATGATTTAGTTGGAAATAATCAGAGAATGGTGTCCTTTAACTTTTTTCCAATGTTACATTGGAAAAAATGAATGGTTACTTGGGGAAAATTGCAACAAAATGCTATTAAGAAATGCTTGTAATTAGATAAAACTTGTAAGAAGTTGGTATCAAGAAGATCAAATACCACATAGGTCTCAGACCAGCATTAATGTACCTCCAGTGTAAAAAAGAACATTATATATGCGGCACCTTTCAAACCTTCAATAGGCTGACAAGCTGAATTCAACATGGTCTTTTAGTGGCTACAGGAGAATTGCAGCCAAACATATGCTTTCAGTTGCTTACTTAGATGATGACACATGAGGTTGAACATTCCACTTGCAATCTTTTTGGGGACTCCATTTTTTTCTTTTTTCTTTTTTCTTTTCTTTCTTTTTAGGGCTGCAACCATGGCATATGGAGGTTCCCAGGCTAGGGGTCTAATCAGAGCTGTAGATGCCAGCCTAAACCACAGCCACAGCAAAACCAGATCCGAGCTTCGTCTGCGACCTACCCCATAGCTCATGGCAAAACCAGATCCTTAACCCACTGAGCAGGGCCAGGGATTGAACCTGCAACCTCATGGATACTTGTCCAATTCGTTTCTCCTGAGCCACAGTGGGAACTCCAAGGGATTCTATTAATTGTATGAAAAAAAGCTGTTTAAGCAATGGCATTTTCGATGGTAGAGGAACGTTTTAAAAGAAGTATCCATGATTTAACTCTCCTTTGGAACCGTGTAAGAAAAACAATATAAAGTATGCAGTTGCATTTGGGAACAGAGGGATAAAGAGGATTCAGAATGGAAAAGAATTAATTGTGCCTTCCATAGTTTATGAGTCATGCCAGGCAGTCCGCCTGAGCATCCAAGTCGAGATCTAGTTCTTCAGGGCTTGGTCTTCCCTGTCCTGAGGAGGAGGTCTAATTTCACCTCACCTCCCCAGCAGAAAGAGGAACTAGAGAAGGGAACCTTTGACCCAGTTGCCCCTCAGCCTTATCTAGGTGATGTGGACCCTCAAATGCAGATACTTAGCATGTATTCCTTATTGAATAAGTTGCTTTTTCTTTTTTTTTTAACCAAAGTCTGAGCATTTATCATAAATTAATTTTAAAGCTCAGAAATAAATGAATGAAGCTGTATTTTTAATTTGCTAATGGAGAAATGTATTCTTCCATTGTTTGCTCCCACGTATTTTCAGTGGGATAACAATCTGATATTTACTCTATGAAATGACATCACTGTGTGCAGCCGGACAGTAGAACATGTGCTGTCCTTAGAGCTCAGCCTGAAATGTCAATTTGGAAGCATTCATTGGGCACCTACCTACCTCGAGAACACTTCAAATTATCATGAAAATGAATGTGATCATGTCTGTGAACATGACTAAGTATTACATATATATATATATATATATTTTTTTTTTTTAATTAACAGGTGAAGAAACCAGGGCCCAGAAAAGTAAAATAACTTACTCAACATTTCAGAGAGAATAAGCAGGAGAAATATAATTGAATTTCAGGTCCTGCTCTTTGGCTGGACCAAATAACAAATACATAATCCGAAGAACTAAGGACGTGAAAACTTTAGAAATATCTTTTGACCTGTGACCCCCAAAGAGAACTGCAGGACCACCTCAATTGTTTTCCAAGGAAAGCAACCTCAAACCTGAGACATGTATCTCAAATATCACTAATTTCCTAAACTGATTGGGTCAGTAATCCATAAATTTCTTAATATTTCCTAAATTTATTTCTACTTCCAACCTGGAATATCTCTTGGGATAGGAAGTACATTGGTTTCTGTCAGTTGTGTGTTTCAATATTGCCTTTGTATAAACCTAAAATATTTTTTCGCACTGCAGTGAATATTCCCCACTTCAGCTGTCCTGAAGTTTGAGGTCTACATTCTTTCCCCATGCATACTTTCAGAAGTTTTTAAAATATGTTTATATCTTCCTCCATAGTTAAGACTACTCTGTTTCTGAATCTTCCCTCATAGGCAAGTCACTTCATGGTAGAAGCTGACTCTGAACATCCTGCTGGTGAAAGAAAAGATAAAACCTGGGCATTCCCGTCATGGCTCAGCAGAAATGAATCTGACTAGTATCCAGGAGGATGCACATTCGATGCCTGGCCTCGCTCAGTGGGTTGGGGATCTGGCATTGCCGTGGCTGTGGCGTAGGCTGGCAGGTGTAGCTCCAATTCAACCCCTAGCCTGGGAACTTCCATAGGCCACAGGTGCAGCCCGAAAAAGACGAAAAGAAGAAAAAAGAAAAAGATCAAACCTGCCTACCTGGCCTCCCTTAGAGACCCCCGGCCCCCCTCCCCACCCCAGTGGGACATGGTCTCCTTGCCCCTTTGTTCTGCAGATCTGCCTTTAGGACACCTACTCCCCTCTCTCTTTCCACTCAAGAAATTAACACCAGCTAGAATTTAGGTTCTTTCTTGCCCTTCAGTATTTCATATTGTTGACAGGCCAGAATATCCCCTACCTTTCTGAGGAGAGCTAATAGTTTAGTTTTAGAAAGCTGTGACCAGGAGTTCCCAGGGGGCATAGCAGGTTCAGGATCTAGTGTTGTCATTGCTCTGGCTCAGGTTGCTACCACGGCTTGAGTTCGATTCTTGGCCTGGGAACTTCCACATGCCGAGGGTGCAGCCAAAAAAAAAAAAAAAAAAAAAAAGGAAAGTCATTACATTTTTAAAAATAATTCTATTGAGTAGAGTTTCCTGTGCTATACACTAAGTTCTCGTTAATCATCTATTTTATACAGTGTGTGTATGTTATTCCCATGCTCCCAATTCTTCCTCCACCCCAACAGTTTCGACTATGCTAACCATAAGATTGGTTTTGAAATCCATGAGCTTGTTTCTGTTTTATAAATAAGTTCTTTTGTATCATTTTATTAGATTACACATATAAGTGATATCATATGATATTTGTCTTTGTCTGACTTATTTCACTCAGGATGATAATCTCTATTCAACTGTTTGTAATAACCTATACGGGAAAAAAATGAATATATATATATATATATATATATATATATGATTTTGCTGTACACCTGAAACTAATACAATATTGTAAGTCAACTATACTCCAATAAAATTAAATTAAAAAAAAATTCCAAGCAGAATCAAGCAAAAGATGTGGGAAAGAGAGAAAATGGCCAACAATTAGAAGTTCTGTGGGGAGTTCACATCATGGCACAGCGGAAGCGAATCCGACTAGGAACCATGAGGTTTCGGGTTCGATTCCTGGCCTCGCTCAGTGGTTAAGGATCCGGCGTTGCTGTGAGCTGTGGTGTAGGTCACAAACATGGCTCAGATCTGGCATTGCTGTGGCTCTGGTGTAGGCTGGCAGCTGTAGCTCTGATTCGATCCCTAGCCTGGGAACCTCCATATGCCGCGGGTGCAGCCCTAAAAAGACAAAATACAGGGAAAAAAAAAAAAAAGAAGTTCTGTGGATCACAATGCGATTGGCATCAGAAACATCTATAGGTTCCTGGGCTCAACCCAAGACCTAAAGAGGTGGAATCTAGGAATCTTCAATTTCTCATTCTTGTTGTTGTTGTTTTAGGGCCACACCAATGGCATATGGAGGTTCCCAGGCTAGGGGTCGAATCAGAGCTACAGCTGCTGGCCTACACCACAGCCAGGGCAACGTGGGATCCAAGCCGTGTCTGTGACCTACACCACAGCTCCCAACAACTCAGGATCCTTGACCACTGAGCGAGGCCAGGGATCAAACTCTCACCCTCATGCATCCTTGTCGTGTTCCTTACCTCTGAGCCAAGATGGGAACTCCAAGAATCTTCCATTTAACTGGGTCCCCTCCACAGGGTGGTTCTGATGCAAGGGGTCAGAAGCACTGCAGTAGTGAAAGTGATCCATCAAACCATTCTCTTCTGGAAGGAGGCAGTTCCTATTGTGGAGCAGCAGAAACGAATCCAACTAATATCCATGATAATGCAGGTTCCATCCCTGGCCTGGCTCAGTGGGTCCGAGATCCACCGTTGCCATGAGCTGTGGTGTAGGTGGAAGATGTGGCTCGGATCCCACATTGCTGTGACTGTGGCTGGCAGCTATAGCTCTGATTCAACCCCTTGCCTGGGAACTTTCCTATGCCGCAGGTACAGCCCTAAAAATAAAAAAATATTATAATAAATTTTTTTTTAAAAAAACTAACACTCTTCATGACCTCTCACTTGTGATAGAAAATTCCGCTTAAAACTATGAGCCGTCTTAGAGGCTCTTATTCTTCTCAATAGTGTAAAGCAAAAAAAAACAAAACCAACCAAAACAGCCACCCACCGAATCGCATAAATGCTGCCTGAAACAATAGCAACAGCTTCTTGCTATGGAGAAAGTGTTTTAGTTCTTCTCCAAAACGGATAGACAAAGATACAATCAGAGATCTGTAAGCTCCTCTTTTATGGGCCTTTTGGAAAACCTTTGTGGGTTTTTTTTTTTTTTTTTTTTTTTGCCCTGAATGAGAAATGTTTAAATGTCCACATGCACAATCAGATAATTTCCAAAATGCCTTTCCCCTGGCCTAACTCAATTCAGATAACTGAGTTTGTCTGTGAGAAACCCTCCGGGAAAACATTCAGGCCAAATGATCTCATGCCTGGATTTTGCAAAACAATATGTGCACAAGACCAGAATTTATATCCTGATCGAATCCGTGCCGTTCCCCGATCCAGCCCCAGGATATTCTTCAACAACGCAGCTACTTGGCCACGTCTGAGTCACTTCCTAGGCCTGGTTCCAGGCCAGCCTGCAGACCCCTGGCCACCACGCGGCCACATAAGGACATAGTTCTGTCCTATTTCTAGGGATGGCGTCTTTTTAAAGTATTTTACACTTATCTCAGCCATTTTGCTATCCTAGATGGTTTTAAAGAGGGGTGGGGGTGGGGAGTACCATGGCCGAAAGTGGTGTTTTATCTTTCCTCAAAACAATTTAAATTTTCTACCATGTCCGACTGAGAGAAAAATCACAATTGCACTGTGGTGGTCTGACTATTCTTGGAGACATTGGACTAGTCTCTGGGGGCAAAATTCTGGAGGTGGGTTTTCTGCCTTGGGGGATTAGCTGTCTTTGCACCCCTGTTTGGGGGGACTTCTAGGGTACTCAAACCATACTCTTTACCAGCAAGGTAGAAGGAGCAGGAAAAATCATCCTGGATAGAACCTCTGACGGCAAACAATTGATAGTAATGCCAATGATGCATCTTTGTGGTTGAAAAGCTCACCACAAAGATGCTTGGTGCATCTTTATGGTTGGTGCTTGGTGCATCTTTGTGGTTGATGCTTGGTGCCTCTGTGGTTGGAAAGCTTTGACTTCATCTTTCTGGTTGTCACCTCTGAGAGGACGCACGGTATATAAATATCTATACATACATTGCCTTTGAGAAGAGGAGCCACATAACATTACTCTGTGCTCTGCCTCTGAAGAGGAGGTCACAGTTTCCAGAGTGACCTGGTTAGAAAAGTGTCCTGGAGGTTGGTCTGGAGTCCCCAGAAGGAGGCACATCCAGTCTGGTCATTGCAGGGTGAGACCGCTGAGCCCAAATGTCCCCACACATGGTGATCCAAGTATCTCTTAGGGCTTGGTCATAAATTCTGAAATCTCACCATCAAATATTTGTTTCAGCTGCTAGAGCTCCTCTTTCAGAGGTCAAATAAGAATGAGTTGTAGGCCTAGAAAGTTCTTCCTGTGACTCTTGTTACCTTACAAACCTGGTCCTAAAAAATTCAAGTAACACCTCTTACAGAACCTCCTTCCAGTCATTGGTGCTTCTTTGCACCCTCGTGGCCTGGGGCTGTGTCATGCCTTCCTGTGTGTGGTTGATGTTCTCTACCGGCCTCTCTGAGGTTAGAACTGTGTATGTTCAGCACTGTGTCTCCACTGTGCCCTCTGCATGATGAGTGGGATGAGCCCCAGTTTCTTCACCTGTAAAATGGGGCGGGTGGTGGTACTGCTGCCCTTCACAGGATGTCTGTGCATCAGATGAGACCATCCATGTCATAATGTTGGTTGAGTGTAAGGAGCGGTGCAAAAGTCATGATACTAACTGACAAGGAGGTGGAAGAGAAGTCCCCCAAAGGGACACACAAACCTCACCATTTTGGATATTTTCCTTGAGCCCATTCTAAGTGATTACACTTAGAAGTCATGCAGAGGGCTGGACTCTGTCTTTATACCAAGATCCTTTGCTCTGTATAAACCTGAAAGGACTTAACCCCGTAGATGTTCCCATAGCTCATCTTTTTATGGAATGAATTATTATTAGTATTATTAGTATTATTAGTATTTTGTCTTTTTAGGGCCACACTCACGGCATGTGGAGGTTCCCAGGCTAGGGGTCTAATCGGAGCTGTAGCCACTGGCCTACACCACAGCCACGGCAAGGCAGGGTCCGAGCCACATCTGCAACCTACACCACAGCTCACAGGGACACTGGATCCTCAACCCACTGAGCAAGGTCAGGGATCGAACCCAAAACCTCATGGTTCCTAGTTGGATTCGTTTCACCTGTGCCACGACAGGAACTTCCCTATGGAACAAATTAGTATCTGAGTTTCTGGAAAGGGAGGAAATCAGATATTAATTCTCACAGAAACTGATTGATACTGACCTGATAGATAACTGTATTAATTGTTAAGGTCAAGAGCAAAAAGAAAGAGGAACTTTCTCGTTACCCATATGGACCATAGCCCATCGGAGGCAGTAATGAATGGTGGAACAGGGGCTTCCTCCCCACTCATCTCCACTCGTTGTAAGACCTGCCTCCCCTCCCAGCCGTGCTCTCAGCTGTTTGGACAAGGATGGGGAGTCATAGTTCAAACCTTCTCACCTCAGAAAAGTAAAGTCAGGATAGGGCTCTGCTCTTAGGATTGTCAAAACTTAGAGACACTGAGGAAGCATCCGCCTTGGAAACAAGAACAGGGAGCCGTGTTGGGCTTGAAGCACAGTGCACGTCAAAGCCAAGAGAGCCAGAGGTGGGGCCTTGACCTGCCATCTTCCCGGGTCCTGTCTTTTACCATACCCATTGTCATCACGCCAAGGTCAATTCTGAGAGGGGATATGTCATTTAAAAGGTAGCTTAGGAATTCCCTGGTGCTCAGTGGGTTAAGGATCTGCCATTGTCACTGCTGTGGCTCTGGTTACCACTGTAGCATGGGTTTGCTCCCTGGCCTGGAAACTTCTGCATGCTGTGAGGACAGCCAAAAAAATAAATACATAAAAGGTAGCTGAAATATAATGGGAATGAAGAGGATTAGAAAGCAACACACCTGTATTTAAATAAGACAGAAGAAAAATCCTAGAAAAAGAAAGCAGGTTCATTTATGGTAAATGCTGGAATCGACAGCAACCAATCCATAGAGATTTTTTTTTGGATATTCTGGATGGAATTTCGAGGCTGGCTTAAGTTCTTTAGAGAGTAATGATGCTGGTGTCTTATTATATTCATTCAATTTATGAAAAATAAATTGCCTGAGGTTAAAGTCAACGTCCTGTGAATAGTGGCAAATGGAGGTTAAAAAAAGGACTCACATCCCAGGTTGAAGTCGGGGAGATGAAGGAAGTGGTGAGGAAGGAAACATTATTATCTGAGCTTGTCATCTGTGCCATTTAGTTTGGCGGCTCTCTGGAGTTGGTGGGAAGCAGGATTTTGATGGGGGTGGAAGTATCAGAGTTGGCTATGACCGTGCACAGTTTTCTAAGATTCATGTGAGTTGTGCATACTTGGAGATCGTATTTCTTCTTGAGAGAAAGGGGGATTCATAGGGAACGTGGATCAGTGTCTCAGTGTAATACTTTGAAGACTTGTATGTGCTATATCTTTAAAGCTCAAGACTTCCCAAAGACATTTTTTTTTTTTTTTTTTTTTTTTTTTTAGCTGCACCCACGGCACATAAAAGTTCCTGGGCCAAGGAGTGAACCCACACCACAGCAGTGATCCAAGCTGCTGCAGGAACAACCCCAGATCCTTAATCCCATGCACCACAAGAGAAACAAACCCCCCCAAAGACTTTTGCTATGTAGTTATGATTTTACTGTTTTTGCAGATAGAGCTTCAAAGGTCCTCCTCTCATAAGGGCCTTGAATCTTTATTCATACCCATGCTCAAGCTCTTTTTCCCTTTGCTAGGCCCCCCCCCACACACTTTTTTTGGCAGTGCCTGGGGTATGCAAAAGTTCCTGGGCTAGGGATGGAACCCGCACCACAGTACTGACAACGCTGAGTCCTTAACTGCTAGGCCAACGGAGAACTCCCTATTTGCTGGCCCTTCATCTTTTTTCTTCTTTTTCCAAGTATTATGTTTTTTTTTTTTTTCACTTTTGCTTTTGCTTTTACCAACCTCTTTTTTCTTTTTAGAGAATTTCTTTTTAGATTTTTTTTTTCCATTTTCTTTTCCATAATGAAAAAATAGCTGGCCCTCTGAAATGTTGAGTCAGGGAAAAAGAAAGTAAACTCCTTTCCTGTGTATTCTACCTTGCTTGCTTTTTGGCCTAATATGCACACCATTGGTATTTCAGGCCCAACACATATTAGAATAATAATGTCAAAACTTTAGAAGAACTGTAACCCGAAGTCCATTTGCAAAGTACTCATTCTGTAAGTACAAAGTTTAAGGGAGTTTGAATGTCAGCTTATCTGATTCCCATTGGTTGTTCATTTAAGTGATACATATACTCAATTTATTGCTCTAATCTTGTGCTGGCTGAACTCAGGGTCTGCTGAACATTTGTGGTCCTTTTCTGAGTCTACACTATTTCCAGTGTTTGCATCCTCATAGCTCTTCACTGTGATCCAAGGTTCTTCTTTACTTGCCAAACTGCATCTCATGTGGTAGATTGGTAGTGCTAGCGGTTTTCTTTTTGGCTACTTCTTTACTTTTATAAATAAAAAATAAGCTCTGTCATACTCTCAGGCAGTAGGTAATCAAATCTATCCATTTTTTCCCTTTAATTAAATGCTCAGTAAGTGCCTATCCTGAGCCAGGCACTGTGCTTGATCCTGGAGATGTGATGATGATAATCATAGAGACAGTGACAAAAATGCACCTGTTCTCATGGTGCTCACATTCTAGCACATGTACCATTAAAGAAAAAAAAAAGGTAATAAGAGGGCTAAGGTGCAACCCCTAGAGACCCAGTTTAACACCAACCTCAAAGAAGATTGCAGTATTCAGAGATTTACATAGAAAGTATTTTATCATATCCTCCTCTGGGTAATTCTAGACATCATTGTTAAATGTAAGGCTATTTCCTTCTTATTGTCAACAATGGCTAAAGACCTTTTGCTTTGCTTCCTCCTAATGGGAACTCTATATATTTTAGTAGAGTATCTATCAAGCTGCCCTTTCCTATTTTTCTATTAGACCATTTAACTCTCGAAGATCTTATTTGTCAGTTCTTGCAGAGCTCATGGGTATTGTCAAGCATCTAAGCTGTTCTTAGAGGGTTCCCTTAACGCTACAGAGAATAGAGCAGTAGGATGCATCCTGAATAATAGTGGACAGCACTTGAAAAAGGGGTTTTTAATTTTGAAGAGGGAAACAATTCTGGAAATACAACATGCATTTTCTTTTAGGTAAGGCATTTGGTCATTTGGGCCGCTATGTTAAAGGACATAAGAAGCCCTGAAGTAATATATTTTTCAAGAACTACTATAGCCTAAAATCAAGCTAGAAGTTTAATGTAAACTAAAGGTTTCATTATGTAAACAAAAGGTGTCATTATTACAAACAGTGCTATTGTTGCAGTCCTGTGTGACTAACGGCCCTTTGCTGAAGGGAATGGCTGACTCTACTTTTAAGCACTTCATAATACCTGGAATCCTGCAATGCTACGTCTTAGTTTCCATGATATGTTTGAACTTTGCCACGCCATTCATTACCTCTTGAGGAAGCTTACCAATACCTACAGTAAGCCTAGTTCTTCTACCTTGTGAGACCCTTCAGGTCTTTGAAATTAGCTGTTCCGCAAACCAAAAAGTACTGTTTTCCTTAAGAATTCCTTATGCAGGAGTTCCCGTCATGGCGCAGTGGATAACGAATCCGACTAGGAACGATGAGGTTGTGGGTTCGGTCCCTGCCCTTGCTCAGTGGGTTAAGGATCCGGCGTTGCCGTGAGCTGTGGTGTAGGTTGCAGACGCGGCTCGGATCCCGAGTTGCTATGGCTCTGGTGTAGGCCGGTGGCTACAGCTCCGATTGGACCCCTAGCCTGGGAACCTCTGTATGCCCCTGGAGCGGCCCAAGAAATAGCAAAAAGACAAAAAAAAAAAAAAAAAAAAAAAGAATTCCTTATGTACTATCCTGATAGCCTGCTTCCCAATCCACTTGGACAATAAATCCTACATTTCTTCCTTTGCTATACCTCTTGAAAACTCACTCTCTCTCCATAGACATGACCAGATGCCTGAAAGTTGGGGAAACATAACAGCATTAGGCTCATTTTTCTGATTGCCTTTTGGAGAACATGGGAACAAAACAATGAGTGTTATCACTGCCAAGCATTCTGAGGTAGGATTCGACATAATATTTAGTTTAGCTTCACTTGCAATTTGCAAAACAGACTGGACTGACACTTGAAGACACAGGAAAGTAGTATGCCTTTTCCAAGTCTGAGTCTGCCAATTCTAGGCACAGCAAGTATCTGCTGTAGAAACAATTTTTATATCTCAGAACTTCTCTCCTCTGCAAAAACCATCAATAGCTCTCCCATTGCATAAAGTATAGAATCTAAACTTCTGAGCTGCCTTTCCAGCACAAATATATACCAGTGAAATTCCTCTAAATTATTTATTGCCTCTCCTCCCCCAAAATAAATGCTCTATGCTTTCCTGCTTTTCCTCTTTGATTATTGCTCTCTCCATCTGAAACCTTCTTCTGTCTTTCTGCCTAGCAAAAACAAACAAACAACAACAACAAGAAACCCAACCAATTCTCAACACATAGTCATGTGCAACTTAAAAAAAGAGAGGAATTCAGCAACTAGATCCCCACTTTAGGGGTGGAGCTGAGCACACATATTTCTTTAAAATGCATTGGGAACCTGCCTAATCCATTAATACTCAGTTCAAATCCCACCTCTTCTGGGAAGACCTCTCTGACGATGTCAGGGTAGAAAGTCCTTCTCACTTGCCAGTCTGAACACACTCAGTAGCACCTAACACTTACAGCCTTATATGGCCCTAAGTTAGCTTAGAAGTGCCTTGCCCACAAAACCAAGTCTTCGAACCTTCTATTCTCAGGCCACTAGTGCAGCAAAGTCCCCCTAAGACTGAGTTCCCTTATTGAGTTTCTGCTTAATCTCTTTATCCAAAACTTTATTCCCTTTCTTGTCCTACCCCATTCCCCACAGGATTGAAAAATATCAAAGAAAAGGAGGTGTGGAGGGGTTGAAACCCATCAGGACCCTGTGGATCCTTCCTGGGTAAAAAAGCCCCTCTGAGTCCCCCTTTTCTTTTCTTTTCTTTTTTTCTTTTTTCTTTTCTTTTCTTTCTTTCTTTCTTTTCTTTTTTTTTTTTTTTTTTTTTTTGTCTTTTCTAGGGCCACTCCCACGGCATATGGAGGTTCCCAGGCTAGGGGTCGAATTGGAGCTGTAGCTGCCAGCCTATGCCACAGCCACAGCAACATAGGATCCAAGCCACATCTGCGACCTACACCACAGCTCACAGCAACACCGGATCCTTAACCCACCGAGCAAGGCCAGGGATCGAACCCGCAACCTCATTGTTCCTAGTCAGATTCGTTAACCCCTGAGCCATGACGGGAACTCCCCCCTTTTCTTTTTTATAGAGCAAAAGGGCTTTCGTCTCCTAGACCTTTTCCCCTAATTCCAAAAAGCTGACTCAAGCAGTAAATAATTAGGACAATAGTCACAGGGCTCCTAATTCCTCCTGAAGGGAGACAGATAATATGATGCATATCTTTAAGTTGTTTCGGAGAAACTAAGACCCTGCCCAGGGTGGAGGATGTAATTACAAGCTGACCAGAAGCACAGAGACCAGACAGGTGGGAACCAGATGGTTGAGATTCCCAGAACATCCCCCTGTTATTGTAACAGAGAAAAGCAAACCTGACTCCATATTGGATCTATTCCTGGAGCTCTAACCCTTACAGCTCTGTGGCCTGTACTTAGTCTTGCTGGCTCTGCACCTTTGTAAAAGAATGTTGCCTGTAGCCTGAAACACACATGACAGCCCTCTCCCAAGGCTCTGGCCTTAAAGGTGTACCACTTTTCCATTTACAGAGATAAAAAGTTGCAGAACAGAGAATAATATTTGTCTTGTTGGAGGTTAACAGAAACATTGTGACCAGGGCTACATGGACAGTTGCAAGAACAAAGCATTTCTACACCAATAAGGTAGCCACAGTCAGCCATACCCCTTCCCCTTTTAGTATAAAAGAAACCTGAAGTCTAACTTAGGTAAGGTGGCTCTTTTAGACACTCATCCAACCATGGTCTCGGTTTGCTGGCTTTCTGAATAAAATGACTATTCCTTCCCCTAACGCCTCCTCTCTCAATTTATTGGCATGTCCTGCAGCATGAGCTTGGACTCAGTAATACTGGCTCACCACCAACCAATCAGCAGAAGGTCCACAGGTTGATCTCACATCCACAACCCTCTCCCCTAACACTGTGTTTAGAAATCGTTGCCTGAAAGCCACAGGGGAGTTCAGTTCTTTTTAGAATGAGCTGCCAGTTCTTCAAGGTGCCCTGCAAATAAACCTTTAATTTGCTGCAAACGCTCACTGTCAGAGATTGGCCTTCTGTGCTGTGGGCACACGAGCCTTTTCTTGGTGACACTAGCATGGTGTCTTGCCACAGTATCTTCATATATTTACCAGTTGTTTGACACAGGCTACAAAGTCAGGCGGAACCAAAAAATAGATATGGAGCATGCAATGGAAGAAAACAATTGCTGGGAAACATGGCAGGATGTGGGGGCAAAAGGGAATTCTCTAACACCTTATGTCCACAAGCAGAGGTAAGCTGCATGAGGGCAGGAGCTCATTTTGGGCTAGGTGAACCCAGAGGGCGTCCTGAGAAGTGGGGCGAGGTGGACTGAAAGTCCATGCAGAAGTGTTATGAGCTGCATTTTAGAGGTTTGGAGAGAGAGCTTTCAGTTGGAGAGAGACTGCTCTCTGGCCCAGGCAGATAACTTTGACTGAATTAAGTCATATGTAACCTGCTTATACCCTAGCCTGATCTCTGCCTTGCGGGGTTGGGGTCAGGGGTATCTCTTTCTGTTTGAGTTCAAGCAGCCAGTCATGAAACCAAAGCTGAGACTGACACAGCACAAGCTTTATTCAGTGGCCATAGCATGAAAAAACAGGAACATTTTTACAGATCAGCTCTTCATCTACCTTGTGATAGGAGTTTAATTTTAAAGAGGAAAGACAAAGGGAGAAATCAACTATAATGGAAAAAATAAAAATCTTTTAATAAGACAAAAAAAAGGAGTTCCTGTTGTGGCACAGCAGAAACGAATCTGACTAGGAACCATGCAGTTGCAGGTTCGATCCCTGTCCTTACTCAGTGGGTTAAGAATCTGGCATTGCCGTGAGCTGTGATGTAGGTGGCAGATGTTGCTTCGATCCTGCATGGCAGTGGCTGTGGTGTAGGTCAGCAGTTGTAGCTCCAATTGAACCCCTAGTCTAGGAACCTCCATATGCCTAGGGTGCGGCCCTAAAGCAAAATAAATAAATAAATAAATAAATGTGATTCTCCCTTAAAATAAAAAAAAAATGAAAAAGGTAGATATATATATAAAAAAAAAATACAAAGGGAAGAGGAGAGAGTCTATTGATGGAGAGGCTGGTGCGTTAATCTACTGGGAAGGGCCAGTGTTTTTCTGAGGAAGTGAGTGCCACCCCCTTTTGCTCCTTTTTAATTCCTTAGTGTCTGATCCTGGCTGCCAGTAGGTGTGTCATTTGTTATGCTAGCAATTCATCAACTTATAATGAGACTCAAGATCTGTTCAGAGGTTGGATTCCTGACCATTTTAGTCCCAGTTGCTCCTATCTGGGTTTTTTCTTATTTGTTGTAGCTTCCTTTCTTTTTCTTTCTTTTTTTTTTTTTTTTTTAATTTTATTATTTATTTATTTATTTTTTTTTTTTTTTGGTCTTTTCGCCTTTTCTAGGGCCGCACCTGAGGCATATGGAGGTTCCCAGGCTAGGGGTCGAATCGGAGCTGTAGCTGCCAGCCTACACCAGATCTCACGGCAAAGGCCAAATCCTCAACACACTGAGCAAGGCCAGGGGTCGAAACCGCCACCTCATGGTTCCTAGTCGGACTCGTTAACCACTGCACCATGAAGGGAACTCCTCGTTTTTGTTTTTTAATGTTATTTATTTTTTTTAATTGAAGTGTAGTTGATTCACAGTATTGTGTTAGTTTCAGGTGTACAGCCCAGCGATTCCTTTATGTAGTCTTACATATCCTTCCTTAGAGTCTCTTCCCTTGCAGGTTATTACAACATATTGAATGTAGTTCCCTTTGCTTTACAGTAGCTCCTTGTTGATTATCTATTTCGTATAGAGTAGTGGGGATATGTTATTCCTAACCTTCTAACTTATTCCTCCTGCAGCACCCTTTCCCCTCAGGTTCATTTATATCATTTTTTTTTTATTCCACATAGAAGTGATAACATCTATTTCTCTTTCTCTATCTGCCTTACTTCACTTAGTATGGTAATCCCTGGGTCCATCCATGTTTCTCTAAATGGCATTATTTGATTTTCGTATGGCTGGGTAATATTGCATTATATATATATGTTATGTATGTACCCATTTTTATTTTCCATTCCTCTGTCAGCAGACAGTAAGGTTGCTTCCATGTCTTGGCTGTTGTAAATAGTGCCACTGTGAACATTGGGGTGCATGTATCTTTTCTAATTAGTTTTCTCTAGATATATACCCAGGAGTGGGATTGCTGTACCACATGGTACTTCTATTTTTAGTTTTTTAAAGAAACTTCATTCTGTTTTCCATAGCGGTTGTACCAATTTATGTTCCCATCAACAGTGTAGGAGGGTTCCCTTTTCTCCACAGCTTCTCCATAAATTATTGTTTGTAAGTTTTTTTTGGGGGGGGGGCTGCACCCATAACTTGTATAAGTTCCTAGGTCGGGGGTGAAATCCATGCTGCAGTTGCAGCCTGTGCTACAGCTGCAGCCATGCCTGATCCTTAACCTGCTGCACCACAAGAAAACTTACTGTTTGTAGACTTTTTAATGATGGCCATTGACTGGTATGAAATGATAGGTCATTGCAGTTCGGATTTGCATTTCTCTAATCATTAGCAGTGTTGACCATCTTTTCAAACTTTTGAAAGTTTACATATCTTCTTTGAAGAAATGTCTGTTTAGATCTACCCATTTTTGGATTGGGCTATTTGGTTTTTTTTCGTATTGAGCTGTTTATATATTTTGGAGGTTAATCCCTTGTCAGTTGCATCATTTGCAAATATTTTCTCCCATTACGTAAGCTGTCTTTTTGTTGTGTTTATGGTTTCCTTTGCTGTGCAAAAGCTTTTACATTTAATGAGATCCTGTTTGTTTATTTTTGCTTTTATTTCCATTACTCCGGGAGATGGATCCAAAAAGATATTGCTGTGATTTATGTCCAAGATTGTCCTGCCTATGTTTTCCTCTAGGAGTTTTATAGTATCCAGTCTTACATTTAGGTCTTTAATAAAACTTGAGTTTATTTGTGTATATGGTGTCAGAGAGTATTCTAATTTCATTCTTTTACATGTAGCTAACCAGTTTTCCCTGCACCACTTATTGAAGAGACTGTCCTTTCTTCTTGTATATTCTTGCCTCCTTTGCTGTAGATTAATTGATCATAGGTAGGTGGGTTTATTTCTGAGCTTTCTATCTTGTTCCATTGATCTATATTTCTGTTTTTGTGCCAATACCATACTGTTTTGATGCCTGTAGCTTTGTAGTATAATCTGAAATCAAGGAGCCTGATTCCTCCAGCTCCATTTTTCTTTCTCAAGATTTCTTTTTCTATCTGGGATGTTTTGTGTTTCCAATCAAATTAAATTTTTTTTTTTGGTTCTGATTCTGTGAAAATTGCAACTGGTAATTTCATAGGGAATGCATTTGTAGCTTCCTTTCTTATCTCTGTACCCTTTAACTTAAAGACTTATGTTAGCTCCTGCTAGAGGTGGGAGTTGGAGGGTTTTAAGCAAAGACTTGGAACTACTGTAACAAAAAATTAGGTCTCCAGGGAGGGTTTAAGCATATTAAAGGAGATATCCCAGACTTGGATAAAGGGCTGGAAATAAGGTAAAATACACAAAAGGAGCTGTCCCAAGATGAAGGTAGAAGAGGAATTGGGATTTGGGGGTGGGAGGGAGAGGAAGCAGGCCCACCTCAGAGAAAGAGAGAGAGAAATTTCTTGAGCCATAATTTAATAATTCATGAGATATTCGAGTACCAGACTTACATACTAAATGATTCTTTTTATTCTCTTTCCTGATTCCCAGAGTAGTTAGGCACTTTAAAAATGGCTAAGGAGGAGTTCCCATCATGGTACAGTGGAAAAGAATCTAACTAGCATCCATAAAGATGCAGGTTTGATCTCTGGCCTTGCTCAATGGGCTAAGGATCTGGGGTTGCCATGAGCTCTGGTGTAGGGCAGCAGTTATAGCTCTGATTCAGCCCCTAGCCTGAGAAATACCACATGCCACTGGTGCAGCCCTTAAAAGACAAAAGACCAAAAAAAAAAAAAAAAGGCTGTGGTAGTCAGTTATGGGTCTGGTGTTGCTACGGCTGTGGTATAGGTCACAGCTGTGGCTGGGATTCAGTCCCTGGCCTGGGAAATTCCATATGGCACAGGTGTGCTGCCCCCCCACACCCACCCCCACCCCCAAATGGCCAAGCCTACATGCTGTGCTGCAGTCAAAGGGGCAAAGAGAGGGACCCCTGCTGGGGCGCTGTCTGCTGAGAACCACCTATATTCTCTGGCTGCTGCCCCACACTCCACCACCTTGCCTGGGGCAGGCCAACCAGGAAGGAGCTTTGAAAAGTCACCCAAAGAAAACTCCACAAAGAAACCTTCTGTTTGGGAACAGCCTGGGGTGCCTGTTTCATCACAAACCCTTCCATTTTTGTGATTCCACAAGTGATAGATATTTTTTTAAACACGGAAATGAGATCTTTCCGATAACACATTCATTGAAATGTTCCCACCCTACCACAGCTGGAAAAGTCCTCCAGCCAGAACACTTGATTAGAAACAAATTTTAAAAACTCAGATAGTCTGCTGGCCCAGAGGTCCCTCTCACCTCCATGGGCAGGTCTCAGGGCAGTGAGGACCCCTGAGGCCTCTCCACTCAGCCTTCTGGCCATTGGACCTAAGAGGGAAGCCACCCCAAAACCAGGAACTGGGCCCCTCTTCCTGCCCTGAAAATCCTGTCTCCACACGTCTCCCCTAGTCCCTGGATACTTGCCCTGTGATACTGGGGGCAGTGGCTTATAAAAGAAGCCTGAGGAGTTCCTGTGGTGGCACAGTGGAAATGAATCTGACTAGGAACCATGAGGTTGCGGTTCCATCCCAGGCCTTGCTCAGTGGGTTAAGGATCTGGTCTGGCGTTGCTTTGGCTGTGGTATAGGCCGACGGCTACATCTCCGATGAGACCTCTAGACTGGGAACCTCCATATGTCACAGGTGCGGCCCTATAAAGACAAAAAAGACAAAAATAAATAAATACATACATAAATAAAAGAACCCTGAGACCACAGCTTCCTGTGTGTCTGCTGGGAGCCAGCCCTGTAGATGCTCCAGTTCCACACTGAGCTTGCTTATAGGTTTATTTATTTATTTTTCTTTTTAGGGCCACAGCTATGGCATATGGAGGTTCCCAGGATAGGGGTGGAATCGGAGCTGCAGTTGCCAGCCTACACCACAGCCATAGCAACACGGGATCCAGGCTATGTCTGAGACCTACGCCACAGCTCAGAGCAGTACCAGATCCTTAACCCACCGAGCAAGGCCAGGGATCAAACCTACATCCTCATGGATACTAGTTGGATTCTTAACCTGCTGAGCCACAACAGGAATTCCCTGCACTGAGCTCATTTAAATGTCCATACTCCCAACAGCCCTGTGAGATGGGTGTCATAATGCTAATTTTAGAAGGTAGAAAACCCAGGTACTCAGCGGTTAAATAAGGTGCCCCTGACATTTGGGAACAAGTGGAAAATGGAGCTTCCAGCTCAGGGTTGTCTGGGTCTGATGAATAATAACAATAGATAAAATGTCTTGAGTATTTGTTACCTGTGTTATTGTAAATTCTTGACCTACATGTCCTCACAACACACCTACCAGGTAGGAGCTATTAATATCATTTTCCTCCTTTGACTAATGAGGAAACTGACATACAAAGAGATTAAACGGCTTATCTAAGATCATAGTTTTATGTAATGTGGCTGGGTTTGAATGTAGACAAGTGGTTCAGGCACCGACCTCACTGCAGGCCTGGGTCTTCCTCACTCTGCCTAGCCTGCCTGGACCTTCTTATGATGGTAACGGAAGGTAATATGGGCACGCGTTGTGATAGAAAGCTGTTGTGGGTTTGTTTTGTTTTTGTTTTTGTTTGTTTGTTTTTTGTCTTTTTGTCTTTTCTAGGGCTGCACCCACAGCATATGGAGGTTCCCAGGCTAGGGGTCCAATTGGAGCTGTAGCCACTGGCCTACATCACAACCACAGCAACGCAGGATCCAAGCTGCATCTGAGACCTACACCATAGCTCACAGCAATGCCAGATCCTTAACCCACTGATCAAGGCCAGGGATTGAACCCGCAATCTCATGATTCCTAGTTGGATTCATTTCCCCTGCTCCACGATGGGAACTCCTGTTGTGTTTTTTTTTTTTTAATGATCATTGAAATTTAGGATCTTAGCAGTAATGTAGGAAATCCACAAGGATTCTCCAGTGGAACATGCATCCTCGGTTGGTCACCAACAGGCCTTGCTTTGAGAGAGGGGATTTAAAACTGGAGTGGACAGAATTTTTACTAATGTGAGGAAGGGCATGGTGTTAAGTGAAAAAAGAAAGAGACAAGGCTACCTGCACAATCTAAGTGTATCTGAGTATGATCTCAATGACATAAAAATATGCATAAGGGAGTTCTCTTGTGGCTCGGCAGCTTAAGGATCTGATGGTGTTACTGCCATGGTGTGGGTTCAATCTCTGGTCTGGGGACTTCTGCATGCCATGGGTGTGGCCGAAAAAAAAAAAAGACACATAAAAATGATGAAATAAATGAATCCGCAGTTTTTTCAAAAAATATTTGTTAATTTTTCAAGTCAAGCAACAAGAAAGTAAAATCTTTCCACTGGTAAATGTTATTCTAAATTTGTATAGCTCAGCAAGGATTTTTGAGCACCTGCTGTGACAGTGGCTCTATGACACAGGCATCTTGGCCTTGCCCTGAGAAGTCAGCAAACTGAAGCATCCAGGAGAGGCTGTGAAGTCTCCTCTCCACCACTGCCTGATCCTGGGGAAGTGGCTTTAATCCAAAGTTTTGATTAGGCAGAGGTTTCTGTTATACACTTCCTTTCTTCATTCTGCTCCCATTACCCAGCCAAACTTCTGGTATAGAGAAAAGAGTTTAATATTTGTAAACTAAAAATACAGCTGTCCCTGTCATTCAACATAAAATGTTCTTTAAAGCTGAATAACTCCACTGTTAATTGTTAACGAATAACCTCAAACATATTATTTATCCTTTTTCATGTATTCTTTATAGAAATTTTCCATCACTGTTATATACGTACTAAGAAAAAAGCCTTATCACCTTTTAATCTCACTTTTCTGTTGTTTACGCTCATAAAATTAAACCAGTGGGATTTTGATGTAGGAGTGGAATTGTTGGGTCATGTTTGAACCCGATGTTCAACTTTTTAAGAAAGTGCCAAACTGTTTTCCTAAGCTGCTGCATCATTTTACATTTTCACCAGCAAAGTCCGATGGTTCTAATTTCTCTATATCTCACCAACACTTGTTATTTTTTCTTTGTTTTGTAATTATAGCCATCCTAGTGGGTATGAAGTGCTGTCTCATTACAGTTTTGATTTACATTTCCTAATGACCAGTGATGTTGAGCATCTTTTTATGTGCCTTATAGCCATTTTTATACCTTCTTTGGAGAAATGTCTATTCATATACTTTGCCCATTTTTTTTTTGGCTACTCCTGTGGCATGTGGAAAGTTCCCAGGCTAGGGATTGAACCCATGCTACAGTTGCAGCCTGCACCACAGCTGCAGCAATGCCAGATATTTAACACACTGCAGCACAAGGGAACTTCCCCTTTGCCCATTTTTAATTGGGTTGTTTGCTTTTTTGTTACTGAGTTATAAGAACTCTTTAATATGTTCTGGATACTGGACTTTTGTGCATTTTTGATGAAATATAATTCATCTGTTTTTCTTTTGGCTGCTGCATCTAAGAATCCACTGCCAAATCCAAGCTTTTAAAGATTTGCTCCCATGTTCTCATCTAAGAATTTTACCCTTTTAATTCCTATGTTTCGATCTTTGATCCATTTTGAATTCATTGTTCTATATGGCGTGAGGTAAGTGTCCAATTTACCCTTCCACGTTGAGAAGTTATTGGAAATTAGTCACGACATTGACTGAAACGTAAACCTTGGATCAGTAGACACTTGGTCTCTTCTGGAACTTCCGACTTAGCAAATTATTTCACCATGAGTTTGTCTCAAAGGGGATATAGTCTAACATAAGTTCTCTCAAGATGTAAATAAAATGAAACCTAGAAATAAATATCTTAAAAGCATTTCCTCACAATCCCACTGCCGTATAGAATGTTTGGTTAGGTTACTTTATTAGAAAAATGGCCATGGTCCTGCTAGGGCTTGGGCAGTAAGTTGTGAGATAAGTCAATCTTTGGAGTTCCTGTCATGGCGCAGTGGTTAACGAATCTGACTAGGAACCATGAGGTTGCGGGTTGGATCCGTGGCCTCGTTCAGTGGGTTAGGATCTGGCGTTGCCGTGAGCTGTGGTGCAGGTTGCAGATGCGGCTCGAATCCCGCATTGCTGTGGCTCTGGCGTAGGCCGGCGGCTACAGCTCCAATTCTACCCCTAGCCTTGGAACCTACATATGCCGCGGGAGGGGCCAAGAAATAGCAAAAAGACAAAAAATAAAATAAAATTAGAAGTCAATCTCTGGGTCCTCTCCACCACTACCTGAAATACTCAAGATAATAACTAAACCCTCGCAGCTGCAGTTTGTGCTTTGTAAAATGCTATAAACTATTGCTCATCCATTCCATAAAATTTTGTAAGATTTGGGGCTTAAAAATATGTAATAAAATTGAGTTCATGGAGTTCCCATTGTGGCTCAGTGGTTAACAAATCCTACAAGGAACACTGAGCTTGCCGGTTCGATCCCCGGCCTCGTTCATTGGGTTAAGGATCTGGCATTGGCATGAGTTGTGGTATAGGCACAGCTGCAGCTTGGATCCTGCATTGCTGTGGCTATGGCGTAGGACGGCGGCTACAGCTCCAATTGGACCTCTAGCCTGGGAACCTCTGTATGCCGGGAGTACGGCCCTAGAAAAGACAAAAAAAAAAAAAAAAATTAACTCATTAAAATTCAGTATATGCATATACACAAGCATTATTAAATGGTTTTATTTTACAATGTTGAGAAATGAGAGACATGAACACATTTTCTCAAGATAATTTCACAAGCTAGCTTAGCTCTTTGAAGAACACAGTGAATGCACAATCTCTTACATTCTAATGTTAGCCGGTTACTGGCATTGCTCCCTTCAGGCTTTGGCAGATTTCTTTTCCTTACAATGTCATGAGCTTGGAAGCGTTGGGAAGTATTCAGGGCTGAGAAAGAGGAGCTATGCTTCTGGACCACAGCCAGTTTTGGAAAAAGAATAAGGAAGATTGAACCATTTGTTTTCTAAATTTGAAGTATTTCTCGTGCATTCCTTTTGTGTTATCAGTAAATGTGGCCGTTGCCTTGTCTTTCGAGGTCTCTGAGGTTAAAATGCACTTTAAACAATTGTTTATTTTTGAATAGGCATATCATATTGTCTTTGCTGAAGGGGCTAATTTCTTTCAGGTCAAAGAAAGTTCAGGTTTCTGGGGAAACTTTGCACTGACAGATAAAATCTCACATTAGAAGACACAGAGGTGGTTTCTGATGTAGCTTTATTTTTAAGGTATGTTTATTGATTATTTTTTCGTGTTAATTTTGACTCCATCAGCAATCCATAAATGCATTAAGACTTGCATGGCAGAAACTTTATTTTGACTTGAGAATCAATAATTCCGTTAGGATTTGAGGGTTTTTTCTGGCTTCCAAAGTTATGAAGTTTTCCTTTTTTTTTCTTTTCTTTTCTTTTTTCTTTCTTTCTTTTTTTTTTTTTTTTTTTTTTTTTTTGGCTTTTTAGGGCCTTATGCGGGGCACATGGAGGTTCCCAGGCTAGGGGTTGAATCAGAGTTGTAGACACCAGCCTATGCCACAGCCACAGCAGCTCTGGATCTGAGCTGTGTCTGTGTCCTCCACCACAGCTCAGGCTGGATCCTTAACCCACTGAGTGAGGCCAGGGATTGAACCCCAGGCTTCGTGGATGCTCGTCGAGTTTGTTAACCGCTGAGCCAAGACGGGAACTCCTGAAGTTTTCTAAAGCAGTCTTTTGTATACCTGCAAAAGAATATCTCAGAAGAAGGGCAATTTCTTTTTACTTGTTGCTAAGTTGTTGAACTAGCTAATGAGGTAACACCCATCAGGAAGACTGATTTAGACCACCGGTTGGTTTCACATGGCCCCATAATAAATGACAATGACATTTGATTTAACCCAACCTGGATAAACTTCTAAAGAGAGTTTCCCAGCCTTTATCAAAACCTAGATCATAAAATCCACTGGGAGAGTCTTTCCCACAGCCTGTTAGCTGACGTTTTTCATTTGGCTGGAAAGCTTGCAGCACGCCAAGATTTATCAGCACTATCTCATGTTGGTAGCCCAAGTTATTGAGACAGAAACTGGTATCTCCCAGTGCCTGAAGGCCTGTTCCTGGTTTGGGTACCAAGGAAGGTGTAGCTGGGTCCAACTCCCTAATCTGTGGGTAGAGGGAAGGATCTGACATTGGTCTTTAGAGTTTCACATATCTGTGGTCTACAGATCTTCCACTTGTAGGAAGGATATGTCTCATTCACCAGCCTCCACCAGAATCTGGCCTCTTCTTCCAAGTTTGCTGCCTCTGTGGCTGGCACAAACCACCACGCATCCCCCATCCCCCAACCTAGAGGTTATCCTTGACTTCTTTTCCTTCACTGACGGCCCAGTTGGTGCTACAAGCCCACCGCCAGCACCCATGGAGGTCCTTATCCCCTCTCCTGGAATATAGGTCTCTCCATTCCTGGTCGAGCTCTCACCCAAGCCCTCTCCTCACACAGCAGTGAGAGCAACTCAGCTAAAACAAGGTTCAATCATTCCTGGGATCTAAAACCTTCAGTGGCTTTCTGGAACCTTGGATTGAACTTCTTAATATGACTCCTAGGATGTTAGTGGTCCCATTGCCATCCACCCTCCACCCTCAGTCTACTTCTCTCCTTCATGTGCCCATCATCCATCTCCAAGGGCCCTCAGCCATGCACTGCTTAGTGCTTCTGGGCCTTTGTGCAGGCAGTCTCCTTTGTCTGAGTGGACTGCCTTCTACCTTTCACTTTACAAACTCCTACTTGCTCGTGAAAACAAGGTCACAACCCCTAGAGAACCTCTTCTACCACCATTCCCTCTTCTCACCTGTTTTCAGGGCTGCTGGGGCAGTGCTTTTACCAGATCCTTCCTCTCACCCCAAAAGGCTAGATGCCTCATTAAAACAACGTGGTAAATCAAATATACTTCAATTTTTTTTAAAAGAACATATCAGAAAAAAAAAAAAAGAAGAAGAAGAAGAAGGCTAGCTGCCTCTGGTAGGCTGGGACACGCAAACTCTGTATCCCTAAGCTTAACAGTGCTCAGCATTGTGTATTAGATGAATGCTATGTATTACAGCTACTTATTTAATTCTGGTCCCCCTTGCAATCAAAACATGCACTGATCTTCATTGAACAGCATCCATTCACTAGATTTTTTGCTCTTTGAAGATGCAGTTCCCGCTTAGTCATCTTTGGATTCTCCTTGCATACAGTATTAAGCAAATGTTCACCGAAATCATTCCTGGCTGTTGATAATACAACTATTTCTCCTATCGTATTTTTCTTAACTTTTTTTAAATTTAAATTTTTAACATTTTTTTATTAAAGTATAGTTGGCTTACAATGTTGTGCCAATTTCTGCTGTATAGCAAAGTGACCTAGTCATACATTTTATATATATATATATATATATATATATATATATATATATATGTTCCTTTTCTTATATTATCTTACATCACGATCTATCCTAAGAGATTGGATATAGTTCCTTCTGCTATAGATTGGATATAGTTCCTTCTGCTATACAGTAGGACCTCATTGCTTCTGCATTCTCAATGTAGTAGTTTTTATCTACTAACCCCAAACTCCCAGTCCATCCTCTTAAAATTTTTTTTAATTGGGATGTATTTTACATACTGTAAAATTCACCCATTTTGAGTGTATAGTTTATTAGTTTTTAGTATGTTCACAGAGCTGTGCAACCCATCACCACAATCTAATTTTAGAATATTTTTGTCACCCCCCCAAAAAAAGAGATCTGTGCCAATTAGCAGTCACCCCTCACCTTCCCTGTCTCTAACCTGTACCTCAGCCCTAGGCAACCACTAATCTACTTTCTGTCTTTATAGATTTGCATATTTTAGACATTTCATATGAATGGAATCATACAATATGTAGTCTTCAATCACTGGCTTCTTTCACTTAGCATAACATTTTCAAAATTCATCCATATTGTAGCATATATCACTACTTAGTTCATTTTTATGGTTGAGTAATAAAATGAGAGTATACTGTATCTATCTGCCTGTCTGTCTGTCTGTCTGTCTATCTATCTATCTACCACTTTGTCCACTTAACAGTTGGTGGATATTTGGATTTCAGCCTTTTGGCTATTACGAATAACATTGCTTGAATATTTGTGTATCGGTTTTGGTGTAGACATGTTTTTATTTCTCTTGGGTATATAGCAAGAGAGAAATTTCTGGGCCCTGTAGTAATTGTATATTTTACCTTTCAGAAACTATCAAACTGTTTCTCAAAGTGGCTGCACCATTAACAGTCTCACCAACAATGTGTGAAAATTTCCAGTACTCCATTTCCTTACCAACACCGTTATTATCATGTTCCTATGTTTTAGTTATCCTGGTGTGTGCAGTGTGGTTTTCATATACATTTCCTTGATCACCAGTGATGTTGAGCATGTTTTCAGGTGCTTATTGGCCATTTGCATATATTCTTTGGAAAAGTATCTATATAGACCGTCTTTTTTTTTTTTTTTTTTTTTTGGCTGCTCCTGTGACATGTGGAATTTCCCAGGCCAGGGATCAAACCTGTGCCATAATTGTGACATGTATCACGACTGTGACAATGCTGGGTCCTTAACCTGCTGTGCCACAAGGGAATTTCTTATTTGCCCATTTTTGATTTTATTATTACTGTCATTTACTTGTAAGCATTCTTTATATATTCTGGATGCAAATCCTTTATCAGATACATGTTTTGCAAATAGTTTAACCCATTCTATGTTGTCGTATTTCTTGTACTTGATGCTATCCTTTTGTCACACAAAAGATTTTAGTTTTTATGAAGTCCAACTTGTGTATTTTTTTTCTTTTGTTGTGATTTTGGTGTCATATCTAAGAAGTTATTGCCCAACCCAAGGTCATGAAGATTTATTCTATGTGTTCTAAAATTCTCATTCATAGGACCTCAGAAGTGATTGAACATTATTTTGTACAACTAGCACTGCCCAATACCATCCTATTGGAAGAATAGCTAGAACTAATCTCAGTTATGTGGGTGGATTAGGCTTGTCCATGATTCTTGGCTTCGTTGAAAGCCTTCCCAAGGTTGTTCTGAAATGAATACAGGTCATAGATGTCAAATGAGTTCTATGTGAAATAACAGAAGATTTAGCACTGAGTAAGATTTGCAAAGTCAGTGAAGAAATGACATTATTTTTTGCATCATCAGGTTAACATGGGCTCCTTTATTTTTCTTTTCTTAAGTGAGGGCAGGGAATATCCTCTGGGTCCCAGAGTCCGAGTAGAAATTAAGTTTAGATAATGTAGTTTCAGGCATGACAGAAACACAGTTTGGGACAATTCTGTCATCTCCTGTTACCTTTTTACCCTCTCTGCTCTCCGGGGCACAAATCTACTGCTTTTTCTTAGTGAAGATGCTACATTTAGATGTTTAGATTGTCCAGTGTCTCCTACATAAAATTCTCATGTCTCAATTCCTCTTAGAAGAGGTTAGTGGCAGGAAAAAAATGTGCCCCATTTAAGAACAACTATTATTCTTTAACCAGACCATTGCTATTCCTTTTTTTAAAAAAAATATCATTTATTGGAATATAGTTGATTTACAATGTTGTGTTAGTTTCAGAAGAAATGCCATTGGCAGCAACATGGATGGACCTAGAAATTTTTATACTAAGTGAAGTAAGGCAGACAGAGAAAGACAAATATCATAGGAGGTCATTGTATGTCATTCTTGTCTTGACTTTGGGAAGCCTAGAGCTAAAGTTAAAGCTCAGCTATGGTTAACCGGGACCCTGGTAAAAGGATCTCTTACCTCCTTCTGTTAATTTTAATAACAAATTACCCCAGGGCCATTTGGACATAGGCGGAATACATGTTATAACCCATAAGGCTATATATCTTCCTTATCAACAGAAAATTAATGCTTCTCCTTCTAGCACTGCGTGAAACTAGAGTGCCCAACAATTGCTGGTTTTAAAGATGTACATGTTTGTGCTCCTTGTTTTCAGAAAGAGGATTTTAAGAGAGAGTAAAAGAAAAAAAACTTCCTTATAGATCAGGTTTTCAGGTTGGAGATTAGGTTTTTGAGTCTGGGCTACATTAGGGACACGTATCCTCTTCATACTACAAAGAAACCAACAGTAATTTCCTCACATTCTCATTCTAGCTTTGGTATTGAATCATGCTGCCTATTTCCCAAATTTCATTGTAGGTACTAGGGAGGGTAAGAGTAAAACCTTACCTCTTAGAGGTTTTGAGAGCAATACATAATTCATAATGGAACACATAAAACTCCCGAAAGCACAAGTCAGGGACTTGATACACAGCATTGTTGTTATAAAGGGCTAAAGCATGCTTTCTCGGGGTGGTTTTATGCCTGTCATGAATACTGTAAGACAGCTAATCCCCCATGCTTCTTTGTATTTTTTACCTCTTCTGAGAAAGGTTTGTAATCCAGGAAAATGTCTCCAAGGTGAAGATTCAGAGTGAATAAGGATTCTGTGAACTGAATTCACCAGGTACATATTATTGAGCAGCTAAGAATGGTGCAGAAGTTGCATGCACCTTGTAAAGTCATCTTGCAATAAAACCTTCTCACTGGTGGCAATTTCCACCTTACTTCCGGGGTAAGCTCAATTGGATGAGGGCCAGATGCATTTGTTTATGGCAGTGAGGATGGAATAGGAGAAAATGAACAGAGCACTTTTTTTTTTTTTTTTGTCTTTTTAGGGCCACACCTGCAGTATATGGGCATATGGAAGTTCCCAGGCTAGGGGGCAAATAGGAGCTACAGATGCCAGCCTGCACCACAGCCACAGCAATGTGGGATCCCAAGCCACATCTGTGACCTACACCACAGCTCACAGCAATGCTGGCTCCTTAACCCACTTAGCAAAGCCTGGGATCAAACCTGAGAGCTCATGGATACTAGTCGGCTTCATTAATTGCTGAGCCACAATGGGAACTCCCCAGAGCACCTTCCCAGGTTGAGTTTTGCCAGAGTCACATGGAGTCTAATTCTGAAACGAATACTACTTTAGGAGAAGTCAGTGAAACATTAAAACTGTTGCTTCATTTATAGACGAAAGGGCGGTCTGTAGGTATCACTATGACTGGAAGATAAAAGTGGCCAACGGCCCTCAGTTTTTACAAGGAGAGTCAATGCCCAACGTGCTGTGTGTTCATTTCTCCCACAACTTAGCCATGGTGTATCTTCAGGGCCATGTTTCTTCTTGGCTTGAGTGTGAACAATGTCCTTAGTAGGTCTGTGTAGGAAAAGGAATTTTTTTTTTTTTTTTTTTTGCCATGTCCTCAGCATGTGGAAATTGGCCAGGAATCCAACCTGAGGCACAGCAGCAACCTTCACCATGGCAGTGACAATACTGGATCCTTAACCCTCTGAGCCACAAGGGAATTCCAAAAAGAAGTCTTTTGAGATTTTAGCAGGAGCCCATGGCCCTTTATGTCAGACTTGGTCCTACTGCTCTCCCTGTATGAGATTAGTGGAAAACCCACCATGCCCATTTGCATTTGTAATATATGTTCTCAGTTGGAGACATTTTTTTTCTTTTTCTTTTTTGGCATATGGAATTCCTGGGCCAGGGATCAGATCTGAGCCACAGTTGCAACCCACACCAAAGCTGCAGCAACACTGGATCCTCAACCCACTGTGCCTGGCCCAGGATCGAACCTGCATCCCAGTGCATCAGAGATGCTGCAGATCCCATTGTGCTATGACAGGAACTCAGTTGGAGTCATTTTGCTCTCCTCATTCAACAGATAGCCTAGCACCTTCATAATGGGATTTCAGTAAAAACAGTGAAATTTCTTTTGTATTTACAGGCTTAGTTTTCACCCTGGACTTAATTGCCAGTTGGAAGCAGAAATTGAAATAAGACATTACTTAGTCCATTGGAGACTTTGGCCAGGTCAATCCTGGGGCCAGAGAGATAGCTTCTGTCTCATGTAGGTCAGACAGCACTCATTTTAATTGGTAGACCCCTTTTTAAATCAGTAGAGCCCCTCAAATTGCCTTTTCCCAATGTGTACTTGTCAAGGGACATGGATGCCTAAGATTTCAGATGGCTTCGTCATATAATTAGATCTATGGAATAAAAAAGCAGAATGAAAATTTTTAAGAGACTAGTTTTTCATGGGACCCTAAGTTGGAAACCTGCAGTTTTGCCTTTTTCATTAAAGAGAACCTCAGCTTAAATTGTTTCATTTTTTTAAGTGATTTTCAAAGGACATGGGCTTCCAAGTTTGTGTCTAGCACTGAAATCCTATGATCAAAGTTTTAGGAAACGAGTCTCTCAGTGTCTCAAAACGGGGGTGGTGGTTGTTTTGAGAGGTAAATTTTTATGGAGATGGACAGAGAAATTTAAAAGTACTCAATATGAAGAGTGCTGCCAATCATGAAAGTATGTCAAATGTGTCTGTCATGAATGCATATTTTGTTTCCATTCCAAGCAGATTCACCCTCAGAATAGGATGCAAGCTATTCACACATGAAAAATGTCCAGCTTGGTTGATGTCAGTTACACTGCGGAGGGTGGGGGAGGTTACAATGTTCAAAGAACTTAGTGACCTGCACAGGCAAGTAAGTTCAGAATCATAGCACTTTAGCCAGGCACCACTGTAATTTTACCTTATGACCCAGTGGCTCATAATTATTTTCTTCCAAGGCCTCCTTGTCATCTGACCAAACATCGCAAGTACCCTTTAATTTCTCATAATTTTCTCCTCACTTATCTCACAGTAAATGTTTCTTGAACGTTTGGCTGAAGCACATGATAGAAGCAGCATTCACAATAACCCGAAGTTCCTGCTCTTGTTTGTTCTCCAGCCCTGCCTTTCCAGTCAATGTAGCAGGCACTTTCTTTTTGAACTATGCCTTTTAGCATCTCTCTCTTCCCTGTTCTCCCTCCCCTGCCCATCCCTACCTTCTTGCTTCCCCTCAAGTGTAATTTACCTACTTTTTGGATCCAAATGATCCTATCTGGAGAGACTGACATTGATTTTAGCCCAATTAGCACAAACGCGGTTCTGAAAAAACTTTTGTTTTAGATTTCCCAGGTGGTTTTCCTGCGAATTCAATAACACAAGGTTAAAATGGGCATAAACTTCCTCATGTACAGGTCTCAGTAGATATATATTGTGTCACAGTGTCAGACATTGCGAAAGATACAAAGATATGAGGCTCAACTCTAGGTTTCAAAGAGACTAAAATGTAGATGAGGCATCAATTCAAGTTACATACATATGAAACATACATACATACTACTCAGTGATACAGTTCATTCTGTGATGTCATGTTCAAGTACCCACAGTCTACTAGGGGAGACATTTTTGTGTGTCTCTTTGTTCCCTGATACATTCTCACTGCCTGAAACAGTCCTTGGCATATTTTAAGTGCTCAACAGATGCATGGAATGAAGTAGAATGTACTTTCTAGGCATAGAATTAAGTACGGGACAGTCTACTCTGTGACCAGTATGTTTCTGTAATGAAAGCACATGTAATAGAAATAAACTCATTAATGATGGGTAGGGAAAGGATATTAGCAAAATGGGATGGTTTTGTTGGTTCCCATGCAATTGTTGCCAGCAGCTTAATATTTGCACCATCAAGTAACAGCAGCTGCAAATAAAACACCACAGAATGCCAGTTGTGGAGAACACACAGTGTTTTGCCAGATGTCCATTCACCCTATGTTCTTTCTCTTGGATGGGTTGGACCATGAGCTCTAACTTGGGAGGAGTGACTTCACCTCTTATTTGTACCTTTTATGCTTATCTTCCTTACACAGTAGTCTCAAACAACTCTCCTTCGAACCTCATCAGTTACCGTCATCTTTTCATAGAGTCCTATATTTATGTTTACTGTCATATTTATTAGGGACTGAACGTGGCTCTTAAACGCTGCTAGGATGTTTTTTGGAATGGTCACAGTTCTTGTTAGTGCTTTGGCTGAAATGTTATACAGCGTCTGAGTGATTTGTTTCTAACCCCGTTTTCTCCAGAAGCCTTGTTATTTCTAGTGTATGATTTCAAAAATAGGAAGAAGGCTCACATCCTTTTATAGAAGAAATGTTGTACCATAAACTTCATTTTCAAGGAAGATAAGTGGGATCTTGCCGTGGGAGAAGATGAAAGAGAGCATTTCACTTCTGGCAAGAGCATCAGCAACTCCCACACGGATACAGCACGGAACCTTCAGGGAGAAGGCAGTGTGCCCTTTTGGCTGGTGAGAGTACCAGGCTCCAAGGAGTGGGTAGGTGGAGGGCTTTGAATGGAAAAGTTTTTAAGTAATTCAGAATTTTCTGTGGCAAAGTGCCTTTGAAAGTTTCTAGAACAGGAAATAGCCTGCCAAAGCCCGGTTCTAGAACCAGTAGCCTGCAGCTAGCTGTGTGCAGCTGGATGCTAGTTCAAAGAAGGCCAGAGCAGGGAACCAGGGAGGAGGTCACTGAAGTTATGGTGTCCCTAAATAGCTAGAAGCAGGAAGGTAGCAGTGAGTTTGAAGAGGATGGGGCAACTGGAAAGACTTTAAAAATGAAGAATCAATGGAGGTGGCTCTTGGAAATGGAAGAGAGGCCCCCAGTTGAGTGCTAGGGTCTGAGTTGTGGCGACAAGTGGATACAGGTGACTGGCGGATACAGGCGTCGCAGACAAGAGGCTGAGGAGTTGGGGAAAGGAGCAAGTTTGACAAGAAAAAAATAAGACGGGTTTGCTTGGCTAAATGCTGTGTCCCTACGTTTAAATTACAAGGAATTTTGTCACCTTAATCTGTGGCCATTTGTCTCTGCTCCCACCTTGGAGGCAATGGGGAGCAGTTGGTGAGTGAGTCTCCTCTCTGGACAAGGATGACTTTTCAGATTATCGGCTAAAGCGCCTTCAAAATTCACCCTGAAACTGTATTTTGAGTTCAAGGGAGTATGTTTCAGGACCCCAAACAATCAGTTTAGAAATATTCTTTCTGACTGTTCGCACTGTTTCTTTTCCTAGAGACTCACCGGGGAAGGAAATTTACGCCCGGAGCCTTGACTCCGGGATAGGAAGGCGAGGAGGATGGGGGTCCAGGTACCCCCATCCCCCCCAGCCCACCCTCTTGCTTTGGATTCCCCAGGACCAGCCTACGGACGTTTCTTTCCCTTGGGCCTCGCCTGGGGAATGGCTCCGAGCGCTCCAGGGCCGGCTCTCCGCCTAGACAGTCGGGCCTCTCACTCCCCACTCAGACTTCGCCGCCGCCCGGCGGGGCAGTGCACACTCTCCGCGCCACAGAGACGGTTTCCCGAAACTGCGCCGGTAGGTTCTCCGGCGCAGCGCGGGGGACCCCTCGCAGGATTCCGGGAGACACCGCCGCCGCCCCGCGGGCGCAGTGACCGGCTCCCAAGGCCCCGGGCCTCCGCCCCTCCTCTCGGGGATCCCCTTTCGCCCACACCCTCCCGGCCGGGCAGGACACTCCCCCCGGAGGCTGGGCCTCGTCCGCCCGCCCACGCCTCGCCCCCGGCCGGCCGCCCCGCCCCACGCGCCGCGCCGGGAGAGCCCCGGGCCCCGACCCCTCCCCCCGGACGCCGGCCGAGAGCGGGACGCGGCGGCGATGGTGACTGGGCAGCCGCGCGGGGCCGGGTCCTGGGCAGGGAGGCTCGGCAGCCTCTTTCTTTCTCTGCCCCCGCCCCTCTTTCCCCTCGCTGCTTGCTAGCCCCGGCGGCGGCCGAGGTCGGCGCTCTCGCCTCGCCTCCTCTTCCTCTGCTTCCTCCTCCTCCTCCCCCGCCCGGGGACCCTCTCCCCTCCCTCCCTCGCCCCCTCCTCTCGCTGCCTCCTCCCCTCTCCTCTCCCTCCTCCTCCTTCCCCGAGCGGACGGCGGGGCCAGCTAGAGAGGTGTCTGCGAGGAGGCGTAACGGAAAGCCCCGGCTTGGGGAAGACTGCGCGCTCGGAGCCGGGGCCGCCGAGCCGGGGGCCGGGTGAGTTGGAGTCGCGGAGCCAGAGCGCGCTGTGGAGGGAAAGCGAGGAGCCCCGGCCCAGGGGGGCACCCGGCGCGGTGCTCGCGGAGCCGTCGCGGCCGGTGGAGCCCGGGCTGAGTGCGCCGCGGCCGGAGCGCGAACTTCTTCCCGGCGCCCACGGAGCCAGCGGGGAGGGAGGACCCGGCCGGGACGGTGCAGGCGGGACGGGTGCTGCGTACTGGAAACAGAGGGAACGCCGCTTCGGCTTTGGCCGCCGAGGTTGCCCGCAGCAGAAGTGGAAAAAGTTGTGTCTGGAACGGCGAGGTGTCGGGAAGCCGGCGCGAGCCCAGCTCTGTCGCCGGCGCCGGCGGGGTTTGCCCGGCGCGCGGGTCCTGGGCGCTTCTCGGCTCCAGGCTTGGCGCGCCTCGTACCGCGCCCGGGGGCCGCCCCGTGGTCGCCCCCGCGGGCCTGGTCTGTGGCGTGTGGGTCACGCCGGCCACAGACGTCAGCTGCTTCTCAGATCTGGGCTGCATTTTTGTGGGCAGAGCAGGGATTGCGGGTGCGGGCTGCAGGAGGAGGAGGAGGAGGAGGGCGTGGAGTGGGGAAGACCACATCTGGGCTGGGTGGGTTGAGCCGATGGTTTGGAGTGAAGGGCTGGGAAAGACTCTCTCTGGATTTCTGGATGTTTTCAGGCACAAAATTGTGTGTGTGTCTCTTTCCCCTTTTCATTCAGCGGTGTTCTTTGAACTCGGAAGAACGAACGAATTTTCTTCAATCTTGTTCTCTCTTCCTGCTGTTTCGGAAGGGTTCTGAGCTCTGAGAACCGGTGCGCTGTTTCATCAAAGGGAGCAAATGGGAGAAAAGACCAATCTCATCCCCCACCCCCACCCCCACCCCACCGGGGCCATTTCCTGTATTTCCCGGTTTCTCTACTGTGATTGTGTGCCTGCATGTAGGTTGCCATCACTGACCCACATGTGAAGTAGAACTTCTGCCTGAAATCGCTAAGCGGCCCCTATAGATTAGTGTGTGTGGGAGCGGGGGGGGGGGGTGGGAGTGGTGGGAGCTGGAGGGGGAGGGGAGCTGTTCGAGCCTGCTTGGCAGAGTTAAATCTGAGTAATCGAGTTCCAAGTGACGTTTCTGCTCCGCACGTTGCTTTTGCTTCACCTGCTCACCTGAGAGAGCTCCACCTGCGCCAGGTTTAAGCGATGACGGATGCCAATTTCTTTGGTATTGTTCTTTCCTGGGTATTCCTGACTCATTCCTGCCGGTTCTCTTTAAGAAACAACTTACTCTTTTCAAATGTAAGTGATAGGGAACACATGCTGGTGGGGAGATGAAAGATGGGGAAAAGAAATAAAGCCCAAGATTCTCATTTCTTTTTTTTTTTTTTTTTTTTTTTTTTGCTGTCAAACTGTGATAGACTTGTTATTCCTCTTTGTCAGCGATCTGATTCTGATGAAATAATATTTGAAGAGTTTGAGGTAATACCAGATAAAACACTGTTAAAATAGTATCTTTCCGAAGTGGTCGCAGGGAGAGCAGTTAGTGTGGCCTGTTGTGGTGTGTTGGCAAAGGGTGAAGCAAACATTTTATGCTGGGGGGAAAAAAGACGTGATGTGTTGCAGGAGATGATGGGGCTGGGGAGGAGGAACCATTTGTCTTCCGAGCAGTCCTATTAGGAAGAAAAATTACACTGCAAATGAGCATTTTTAAATATAATATAATTTGAGTCATGATACATGAACCAGTAATTTGTCTATAGGAAAGAATACAGATCTTTGTGGAGTGGAGCAGAGCGGTGCCTTCTGGAAAAAGGCAATCTCTGCTGTTCATCCTTGTGGATGGGCTCAGATGTGTAGACTTAGGAGTAATAGAGACTTTTCTGCATTGTAGTTACTTGAGCTGGTCAGGAAGTAAAAGACCACAGGAGATAGAAGGAGTACACATTGTTAATGGACAGTGTGTACTGTTTCTCAACTTCTTTATCACAAAGAATTGGCAAAGTAGGCAATCGAAATGTAGGAGACCTAAATTAGGCCTGGCGGGTTCCTAGATAGGTCACTTACTCCCTGAGACTTGGACAAGTCATTGAATTTCCCGCAGCTTTGGTTTCTGTGTCTATAAAACAGTGGTGATAAAAGTTCACGTCAAAGAACCACCTTGACGTTTGACTATGATTATGTACTTTTGTGTAGAACTTAGGGTGGTGCCTCGCGCTGAGTCAGTGTGTAGAAAATGTTAATGATGGTTGTCAGGTATTTCAGATGCCCAGGAAAAAGCAGGGCCCTTCAAAAAGCTGGACTGCAGGGATGGCTGATTTTAGAGTGAGCTGCAGCTGATTTTCGGTCCACTTCTTGCAGACCCCGAGTTGAGGTTCTCGCTGTGCCCCCAGCAGCCTACACCCAGAAACGCTGGATCTTTCTAGAACCAGCGGGCTGCATCCTTTTGGCTCCTTCTGGTCAGTCTTTTCTGGGACTCCAGTTGCAGGGAATGAGGAGTGCAGGGTCCATGTGGATCTCGGGGCTGGAGCACAGGTGTGGCCTGCAATTCCAGGCCTGGCTCTACCCTTCCCATGGCAGCTTCTCAGGTTCCAGGCCCCACCAAAGACAATATCCACATCTTATGTGCGAGAAAAAGAAACTTGAGTGGTGGACCTGGTGTCTCTCTTGGAAATTCTAAAAGCAATATTTTACTCAGTGTTTACTGCTCTTAGAAAGATACAAACAGCAAGCAAATATCTGATCGCTAGAATTTATTTCAAAAAGCACCTTTAAAGTATGTCTTGGGGTTCATGGTACCTTGCCCACCTTTTCCTAAGATTGTAGCTCGTTGCACAGCGAATAAAGGGCATCTTTAGCACAACAGTAGTTTTAGAGCTGGCAGCTATGCTGTATGTCGCTTTTCTAATTGGGGAGGAATGCCTGTTTACTCATTCATTCATTCTTTTCTCCAGTCATTCAGAAAATACCTGTGGAGCCTCTCCCTTGGGCCAGGCTCTCTTCTGGCTTCTAGTAACATAGCAAGAACCAGAGCAGGCCTCTCCACTCACAGGGCACACATTCTAGAGAAATAAAGTCTGTGTAGGAAGACCTCCATAAATCCAAGAAGCTCCTCTTTTTTGGTTTGGAAGAGCCTGCACTGGGAAAGCAGTATGGTGGGGCGCGCTTCCCTTCCAGAGGTCACCAACTTGGAGGGAGGTGATCTGGCTGGGGGTCCTGTGGGTCCTCCATCAGGAGAAGCGGGGTGGGGGGGGCATTTCTTTCTGTGCTTCATAATAAAGTCTCTGTCCTGTTTGAATAGAATCACCAGGCTACGTGCCAGGAGAACAAACAGCAGTTTTTCTCAAAAGTGAGACTTGTCAGCCTTAGAAAGGCAAAGAATGAATCAAAGGTCAGGTCTGATCATCAGCTTATAAAACACAGATTGTGACTAGGGAAGAGTCGGGTCTGGCACTTGAAAGAACTTGACTCTTACTGTAGAAGGCAGGACCAAGAGAATAAAGGAAAGTGGATGCTTGGTCCCTCATGTACTTTAAGGTTTTTGGTTTGTTTGTTTGCTTTTAGGGCCCCAGGTGCGGCCTATGGAAGTTCCAGGCTAGGGATTGAATCAGAGCTACAGCTGCCAGCCTACATCACAGCCACAGCAACACCAGATCTGAGCTGCATCTGTGACCTACACCACAGCTCACAGGGACGATGGATCCTTAACCCACTTACTGAGGTCAGGAATCGAACCCATGCTCTCATGGATACTAGTTGGGTTTGTTACCGCTGAGCCACAATGGAAAGTGGCTTTTTTTGTTTTATTTTGTTTTGTTTTTTAAAGTTTCCAGTAATAATTGATGCAGTAAGAATACATATGTTTGGAGTCTAGAAGCCTGAAGTGGTTTAAGGTCCTCAGAGCACTGAGAGAGGTTGTTTGGACTAGAGGCAGAGTTGTGCAGGGAAGTACCTGAGGGTGTGGGGTCCTGGGTGCTGAGCTGAGGAGTCTGAGCTTGATCTCAAAAGCTGCGTGGAAGATGGAGAGTTAGCAGCTGGTGGTTGATGTGATCATACTGTGCTTTTGAAGGAACTCTAGGTGGGCTAGGTGACAGAGAGGCCAGTCCGGGGACAACAGGTGGGGCTGGGAGGCTAGTGCAGGAGCCCCGGTGGGACTTTGTGAGGCGGAGGGAGGCCAAGAGACTGACCACACTTCCTCAGTCATCTCCCAGGGGTGGGCTCTTAGTAAGAGGGAGTCCAGGGTGACAGGTGCCAGTCAAGGCACCATTCACTGGGGAGAGCAGCTGTGGGGAACCTGTTCGAGATGAGTTCATTTGAATCCAAAACTGAGTTGTGAGCCTTCCAGGGAGAGCTGCCCAGCAGAGTTAGATCCACAGGCAGGCCGAGAGGTCTGGAGCGGCAGATGAGTGATGGAGTTATTTTTACAGTATGGCAGGGAGTTGGCTGGTCTCTCAGGGTTTCCTGAATAGCATTCAGGGTGAGTGTCATCTGTGTTCTTTAACTGAATTTTTCTCTTGCATCCTTTCAACAGACCTAACAGGGGGGTGGGTAATCAAGCCTCTGACCAGACTCTTCCCTGGTGTTATTTTGCAGACTTGATGAGGTCTGTTTATGTTGTTTTGAACTGAGATGGTTTAGAGGAGTATACGTAGAATGGTTTTGCATGTATTTAATAGGTAGGATGTACAACTGATAAAATTGATTACCCCCCCCCACACACACACACTGTGTTCTAGACCTACTGTATTCTTCCCAAAATTCTTATGGAGAAACCCTAATGGTCATTGTGATGGTATTTGGAGGTGGCACCTTTGGGAGGTAATTCAGCTTAGATGAGGTCATGAGGATGGAGCCCCATGATGGGGTTAGTGACCTTCTACAGAGAGGGACAGAGTCTGGAGCATCCTCTCTCCACCACGGGGACCATCTGCAAGCCAGGAGGAGGGCCCTCACCGAGAACCAGCTCTGAGAGCACCTTGATCTTGGACTGCAGCCTCTGGACACGGTGAGAACTAAATGTTGGTTGTTTAACGGGATTTTATTGGAGCAGCCTGAGCTGACTAATAAACAGGTATATATTTTAAGAAAATGGAAGGATGACCTTCACTTGCTGAGAATGGAAACTGCTTTTGTGTGTATCCGCAAAATACGCACCACAGCTAAAGACGTGTGCTATCTGTATGTTTTCTTAGCTTAACCGTAATACTATACACTAGGTCAAGGGAAACACCCAACTCTGACTTAGAGATCTGGCAGATAGAAAAGGAGAACCTCAGTGTATTTTGACTTTTTCTTTTCTGGGTTCTGATTTGGATCCAGTACTACATTTATTGACTGAATGGTATTATAGACCCGATTTAAATATTGGAGTCAGAATTAAAACTTCCAAGGTGTTTACCTGGGATGAACTTTTGAGGTTCCATTTAGGACAGTGCAACCAAACTAACTTTCAGAAGTCTTCCCAGGGTTTCTAAAATACTAGACCCAGTTCTGGTATTTGAATGAAGGATATTGAAGGTTTTAGTGGGTTCATAACAAACAGTGTTTAACACTGACGGAGGTGACATGAGCAATAACAGCAGGCCTCTTCTTGTCTTCTTGAAGGATAGAGAATAGTTCAGCATGGTGTAACCAGGTTGCTTGGCCTTTGATTGCAGAAGGCTACTATTTTGAGGATTTGCAGCCCAGGTTGATGTCTGAAGCGAGGCTGTTAGAACAGCAAATGTGTAGCCTTTTAAAGCGGTCACTGTTGATGAACCTTAAGAATATTCCGTCGTGGGCTGGATGTCTTTCATCCTAAAAGTACACAGACTCGCAGGGACCCCTGGATTGCTGGTGGGCAGCTACACACCAGTTCTCTGTCACCAGGTCTTTATCTCCTACTGTAACACACACCCTTTTTCCTAGCATTTATTTTCTTCCCCTGGTTTCTATAGGAGGATATAGCAAGAAGGTGGCCACTGCATGCCAGGAGGAGGGCTCTGTCTAGGAAATGAATTCATAGGCACCTTGAAAACTTGTACTAGAACTACCTTGTGTTTTCACGTCCACCAGGGACAGTGTTACCACCTGGCTTTTAGGGGGCTATTAATTTGAATTTCGTTCATTTGTGGAATAAATAAATATGTACAAAGTAGGGCCCAGTGAATGTCAGTTGAAGGGCAGGCATGCTGTTTGATTTGTGCACAACTGCACCTCGTCTTGCTGCTGTGTCTATAGGGTATGGCCAGTGGGTTATTGGTCTGTCTGTGTAAGCACCTTGCCCTGCCTCCTCAACTGGGCTGCCACTGAAAGGAAAACTGGTAGCCTAGACTCACCGGAAGGATGTAAGCGAACATTCTGACTGGTCATCTTGGACTTGTAGGGTTATAAGGGATGATGTCTTTATTTTTCTGTTTCTCAGATTTTTAAAAAGCAGCAGGTTTTATTTTATTTATTTATTTTTGTCTTTTTAGGGCCGCAAACACGGCATGTGGAGGTGCCCAGGCTAGGGGTCCAATCGGAGCTGTAGCTGCTGGTCTACGCCCCAGCCACAGCAGCACCAGATCTTTAACCCACTGAGCAAGGCCAGGAATCGAACCTGCATCCTCGTGAATGCTGGTTGGGTTCATTCACCGCTAAGCCGTGACGGGAAATCCTTAAAAAGTAGCAGGTTATTTTAAAAATGAGACCAAAACAGTCATTGGTGTTTTCTTTTGTTCTTTTTTGTGCAGAACTCTGTGGGTAACAAAACTGTATGCATCCTCACATCTGTGCTGCATCCATGGTAAAGCAGGTCTCTGTCTTTAAAAAGACGTGAAATTCCCATTTATTGTAATATAGTCATGGAGGGATGCAACCAGGACTGGGGGCAGTGCCCCAGAGCTGGAATGGGGCAGCTTCTTCCCAACAGTAGGGAAAAACCCAATCCTTCCCGTGGGTGCTCTTTGTATGTTTTCACAAACATCATAAGTGTGATGTGAGAGGCATTTCACATCTCTATCTAAATGCGTAAACATCTGACTGATAGGTACGGAGTTAAATCTACCTATATATAAATATACTCTACTGACCCGGGAGATTTTTTTTCCTTGTTTTCAGTTGTTCCAGTGGAACCCGAACTAGCAGTGAGATTTTAAATATCCCTTTAGCAGCAACCTCCCACATACCCGGAAAATTAGAGGGACTCTCTTTCCTCTACTGATTCTATTGTTCAGCATTTTCTTTCTTTCTACACTGAGCGGTGTTGTCAAGGGCACCTGGAGTTCAAACTTCCTTTCTCCTGGGCCAGGCTGCATTTGGGCTGAATTTCACATGTTGTTTTCCAGTTTCGAGGCAGTTAGCCAGTTGTTTAAGACGCCTGTAACTGCATTGACAGTAGCCTCATTTAATCTTCACGCAAGTTGTGCACGACACATGTAGTGCTCAGGATGAATTAACCTCTTAAAAATTTCTAACTTTTCTCTCACCCCATAGGGATCACGTTTTCTGAGATTGAAAATAATAGACTGGCCTGCCAGGCAACTACAAACTTAAGAGTAAGCGGTCCTTTCGTGTTTATAAATGGCTACCATTTATTATATGAAATGTACCCTTAAGGAAAATGTGGCTCGCAACTTGAAAACAATCTAAAATCACATCTAGTTTTTTTAAATGACTAACTGTCCATTCCTAGAAGATGATTCTACGTAGGGAAGTATGTCTAAACAGGTATTGACCCTATCATTTGTTCGTTCTTACAATAGCCGTTTCAAGGTTTTTCCGTACTGAAAGTTCATAATTTACCAACCCTAATTACTGATTCTGCACAAATCCGTGCTATAATACGTAGCCTAATGTGCTGGCTTGCGTAGGTGACTAGGTCTTTCAGATCTGAATCCTTTTGGTCAGTGGGTTGCTTAAGTTGTTTTGTCTTTTTTTTGTCCTTTTTTTTTTTTTTTTTTTTTTTTGCTTTTTTTAGGGCCGCCTAGGCTAGGGGTACAACCAGAGCTACAGCTGTCAGCCTCCACCACAGTCACAGCAACGCTGGATCCTTAACCCACTGAGCTGGGCCAACAATCGAACCCACATTGTCATTGATACTAGTAGGATTCATAACCTGCTGAGCCCCACGGGAACTCTTTTTTTTTTTTTTTTTTTTTTAATGCTTTTTCCAGTTTGTCTTGTCTCGTTCTTTTCTTGATTAGTAAAGAAAGAGCAGCATCAAAGGGAGCTTAGCTGATATGGGGAATGTTGAAGCTATAATCCAAAGCCAAAAGAAGCTGTAACCGGGTACAGAGGGCATTCTGCGTAATAACCCAAGTGGTGATGGTGATAAAGTGGTGGGACAGGTTGTATGTACACCTGCGTGGCCAGGGGACCATTTAGGATAGTCTGATCAGCTATGTACCCAGGAACCACTGCTCTCCTTGGTCTGAAAACTAGACTCATGGAACTGTAGTTTATTAGCTTTCATAGCAACTACATTAGTCAACAAAACTTGCCTTTTTTTTTTTTTTTTTTTTTTTTTTTTAGTAAACATTTTAAAACAAGAACTGCCGTCAAGTTAGATTTCCTATAGCTCATGTGTGCATTTGATTTTTAGGACCGCAGCCAGAGGACTTCCCATTTCTTCTTGTCAAACTTGAGCTTTCTCTTTCTGTCGTGTGTCGTCCAGCCTGCTGGGGTGATGGTGAAGTCTCACCTGATCCTCTGTCATATCAGCCATCCCTCCGGGCTGAGTGCTCTATTCTGCTCACCCTTCCTCCAGGCTCTCCTGCTGCTCTGTTCATCCTCCCTGAGTCATCCTCCTCTTGCTAACTGAGGGCACGTCAGCCTTTGTAGCCGGCCAGAGGGCAGAGGGTTGGAGTCTGTGCCAAGATACAGAGGAAGCTAATCATAGTTGTGACCTCGACCTCATTAACGTTGTGCTGGAGAGCTAGCGTGCTGTAGTGTTGTTTGACTTTGGATTGTCCCTACGTGTCTGCGGTCACGTGGTCGGTATTCCTGCCTCGAGAGGGAGGAGCCAGAAGAGAATGTAAGAGATGAGATCAGTACTTACCACGTCCTTTTGACTCCCTCAGGTTGGACTTTGGATCTTCCGGCCGTCTTTGGGTCCTGCTGATGGTGATTTGGCTCCAAGACAAAGCAAGACTGAGGAGACCTGCATAAGGATTGTAGGGGGAGAGGGCCTCTTAGAGTCTGGAGCCCAAAGGGGTGCACTGGTGACCCAGGTGGAGGTAAAAGTCTCCCAGTGGTGGCACTCTCCATGCTTTAAAGCAAGGCTTCTTGGGGAGTTCCCGTCGTGGCGCAGTGGTTAATGCATCCAACTAGGAACCATGAAGTTGCAGGTTCAATCCCTGGCCTTGCTCAGTGGGTTAAGGATCCGTTGTTGCCGTGAGCTGTGCTGTAGGTCACCGACGCGGCTCGGATCCCACGTTGCTGTGGCTGTGGTGTAAGCCGGTGGCTACAGCTCCAATTAGACCCCTAGCCTGGGAACCTCCATATGCTGCGGGAGCAGCCCAAGAAATGGCAAAGAAAAAAACCAAAAAACCAAAAAACAAGGCTTCTCAAACCTGAATGTACACAGGAATGGTCTGAAATCTTCCGTCGCAGCTTCTGGAGAAGCAGGCCTGGGTGAGGCCTGGGTGGGGCCTGGGATTCTGCATTTCTGACCGGCTCCCGGTGACATTGGTGCTGCTGGTTCTGGGGAGCACATTTCGAGCAGTAGCACCTCACATAAAACGGGGACCTGAGGCTACGGAGTGGTCAGCCGGAGGCTGAGACCTGTAAAAGCTGAAACCAGGAGGGTCCCTGTGGGTCTGACTTGGAGTGTGCGGCCGGCTACCTGAGGCTGGTCTTTATTGGGATGACACTGAGGGTTCTTAGGTGTGTCACTTCCATTTGGACTTGTGACAGCCACGAGGAGCAGCTGGGCAGGGATGGGGGTCCTGGGTGGTCTTCCAGGCAGAATATGGTTAAGCTGCAGGGAGAGGCTTTGTTTTTACTACTTTTGAATTAAATTGTTTTCCTCATGACAAGATGCTTATATTCCACAATTTGAACTGGAGGAAGAGGGCTCTGACAACCCCCAGTTAAACCTGCCTTTTCTTGCATGCCCTATCACTTTGGAGTTAAGTGACTACAGTGTTTTAAAAAGTTACCTATTGTTTCCATTGGAACATTGTTTCTGGAACACCCCTGACACTCCACTGGGTGCTGGCTAGGTATGTGTGTTCTCAGACCTTGCCCTAGAGTTCTGACCTCATAGGGTGGGTGTGGGTCCCAGGAATCTGAATTTTTTAAATAAAGTGTCTAAATGTTTGTTGTAATCAAGCTGGCTCTAGAAACACCAGTTTTTTTTTTTTTTTTTTTTTTTTTTTTTTTTTTTTTTTTTTGAGAAACATCCGTTGAGAAACCCATCTATCTTCGATGAGCCTGTGATGTTGGCCACGACTCAGCGGTCCCCTTCTTTGTTCTTTTCTTGGCCTCTTGGATACTTACTTGTGAAAGGCTGTCTTTTGTCCCATTGGACCCACTCTGGTTTTTATCTTAACACATGCTTTATTCTTACAGTTCGGCTCTTTCTTATCTTGGAAGGGACCGAATCAGAGAGTCCTTTGTCAGCAGTCTAAGAATCAGCCCTGACGCTGTTATTTTTAGGGAGGTTTTACAGACACTGATTATAAGTGCCCTGGGATGTTCTTGGAGATAGCAGGCTGTGCGCTGTGGGCCTCTGCAGGGAGAGGAATGCCTTGAGGCTGACTTCTCCCACTCTCTTCCTTACTTGGGTTCAGACACTGGAGATAATATGAGCACGGCCCCTTCCTGAGTGAGTGTGGACCAGAAGTGGGTGGAGAACAGTCCCTCCTCCTCCATAGACAGTTTGGTTCTTCTGTAGGTAAATGGACAGACTGAGGCGTCGGACTTTGGACATCATCGTATCAACATTAACCTCCATTTCTACAAATGCAGGATTCGTTTTGCCTCCACCTGAGGGGCAGGGGCAGCTTATGATACAGATGAAGCTGGAAGTGGTCCGTGCGATGGGATGGGAGGAGTGTGGAAGGGACTCTGTACCCCCAAACCAGAATTCACTTATTGTTGTGCCTAAAATTTTTACCAGTGGAGGACTGTGGGTAAAATGTTTCTCTTTAAACGTCTTACTCAGCATGTAAGCCTCCATAGAACAGGTCATACCTTAGTTATTTAGATCTTCACAGAAATAATTTCATAGAAATACCAGTTAAGATCAGGGTGTGAAGAAGGTAGACTCTGATGGGGTGAAGTGTGGGCATTGTGAGAGGAGGGCAGGGCTGGGGGCAGGGCCACTGTAGGCACCAGGTGTCTAGGGCAGCTCAGGTGTCTGGAGGAGCCCAGGATACCAGGGAGGACACTGGGCAGAACTAATTCTCATTCACTTAACGTGTATGTGTGTGCGTGTGGTGTAATAGGGGCTTTGATATTTTTGATGATGCATCTGGGGTACTTTTCTCTGTCTAAATATGGCCATCTCAGAGTTTCCACTGTGCCACAGGGGGTTGAGGATCCAACCACAGTGCTTTGGGTCACCGGGGAGGTGCAGTTTCGATCCCTGTCCTGGTGCAGTGGGTTAAGCATCTGATATAGCCATAGCTGTGGCGCAGGTTGCATCTGTGGCTTGGATTGCATCCCTGGCCTGGGAACTTCCATATGCCGTGGATGCAGCCAAATAAATAAGTAAATAGACAAAGCCATCTCGCATATACCTACCCAGTTGTAATGAAAAACCAGGTGTGATCTAGATATGAAAGTTCAGATTAAGCACTGTAGTCATGCTTGGGATTACTTTGCTCTGTTTTTAATCATTTTGAGAGAGAAGCTCAGGAAATGGTCCAGCTTCTGTACCTGCCTATCAGGAGAACGTGGCCAGCAGCTGAAACGTTCCCTCCTCCACTGACAGGCTGTACCCAGGTGGTTTCAAGGAGGTTCCCTCCTCTGTGACCCCACGTCACCTAGAAAGTGCTCTAGTGTCTGTGTTCTCTCTCATCCCTGCAAAAAGTATTTACGATTTTGGGGACTTCTCAGCTTCTGGCTGCCTAAAACAAACCCTCAAGTTGGCCATGCCGATGCCAGGCTGAAACATGTCTGAGTGGCCTAGCACATTTTCAGAACAGCATAGAGATGGTAGGGAGAGTCTTTGTGCCACTGCTGCCCAGGTCAGTCCAGATGAACAGAGGTTACACACAAGTCCATCCCAGGGACCAGAGCTCTGGAAACTTTTATGAAGACCGACCCACTCCCCGACCCATGGCCATTTCCTGACTTGCTCCCCGCAGAGTCCCTGCTCTGTCCTTAGATTGGACTTAGGGCCCCAGATTCTAAGATTCCCAAAATGTCCTCCATGCTCTTAGGCAAGGCCTCAAACTAAAACACACACAAGATGTCCACTTCTTACCACAAGTAAGATGTCTTTGTCTGCAAGAGATGGTTTACAGGTGCTCGGGAAAGATGGGAACACAGCCTTCAGAAAGAATTGAGAATCATCTGTACAGCCTCCCCTCGGGTGACCCTTAGCTTACCTTGTGGCCTTGGCCAAGTCATTGGCCTAGAGAAGGTGAGGGGATGAATCTGTGTTTAGCCACTTATTCAGTGAGCACTTAGTAAGTTCCTCAAGGAGCTTGCAATCTGGGGGGGAGATACAGCCGTTATCGTCAGTGTGGCCAGCAAGGTGTGAAGAGCAGGATGAAGAGGCCCCTTGGGACGTGTAGAAGGTCCTTACAGATGTGGGGACCACATGCTCAGGGGCGAGTGAGGAGGCTGGAGAGCTGGGGTGTGCAGACATAGGGTACAGTACAGAGAAGGCAGTGGGATTTTCTGCGGCATTCCCTGTGCGCTGGGAGCATGGTGTCTTCACTGCCCCTGCACCTCACGTGATCCCTTGACCTGTTACGAGGTCCCTCAGCTCAGCTGCCCTCAATGTGGCCTTGGCCTCACACCCCAGAAACTGACTGCAGTTGGGACATGCGGTTTGCCACTGTGATCTGGGTTGATCTGATCACTGTTCTAATGTTTTGGATCCCATCCAGGGGCCTTTTATAAGGCAAAGCAAGAGCTATAGAAACATAAAAATGTGAGAATCTGCTGACTTTATCGACCCCTGCTCTTTGCGGGGAGGGGTCATTTTTTCTTTCTTAGAGAAGATAGGTATTCAAAGAGAAAGGCAGCTGAACTGATCCCTTCTCAACCCGGAGTTACTCTGTGGCTCCTGGGCCTGGGGTCTCAGTAAGCACACAGTTGGCATTGCATCCACAGAGAGAAATCTGACCCTTGGATGAAACCAGGCGAGCCTTCCAGGTGGCTTCACTGTTTCTTTTCTGGAGCGGTCAGATTCTGTTTCTAGGTGGGAGGAGAGACCTTGTCTCAAAGGAGAGGTGAGCTTGGCTGTTCCTGAAGCTGGAGTTTGCTTTGTCTATCCTGAAACAAACGAGGGCTGAAGAAGAGGATCGGGTGTTGCTTAGGGAAATGACATTCTCCCGAAGCATCATGTCTCCCCCCTCTCAGGTGCGCCCATGTATTCTTCTCCGTGGTCCGCGGGGCTCTGCAGGGCTCTGAACAATGCCAGACATTGACAAAAACCAGCTTTGTCTGTTTGCTTTTAAGCACAAATGGGCATCACAGGCTGTGTGGAGTGTGCAGCCTTGAGCGTGGTGGCGCGGTTGGGCTATCAGGCCGGGCTAGTTCTATACTCGGTACCCGTGGTCCTGGCACTGCTCCCACTGAGTTCTTACTGCCTTTGGGGAGCATCAGAGTCACCTGGAGGCTTGTTCACACACACACACACACTGCCTGGGCACCGCGCCTGGAGTTTCTGAGTCACCAGGTCTGGGGTGGGCCAAGAATTTGCATGTCCAGCACGTTCCCTGGTGATGCTGCCGTTGCTCATCTGGGGAGCCCGTGTGGAGAACCACTGTGATACCAGGCTTTCCCCACCCTCTGGAGGGTGTGCTGGGGCAGGCAGGCTCTGCTCCCAAGGGGGTGCCCTGAGGGAGGAACCTGTAGTTGAAAAGCAGTGGTTCACTGGAGGTTGCCTGGACTCTGTCTCCTTTGCCTTCTCTCCTGGTCCTCTCCATAACTAACCAGGGACGTGGCATTTGGGGCAGCCGAGCGGGGCATCCCTCACCTCCTTCCAGTCCTTTCTCGGATGCGTGGAAAGCTTTCTGAGCTGTGCCATAGCTCAGTAGCTCAGTGCCACTGTCCTGCAGGAGGCCCTGCATGCGCTGGCCATTGGCCTCAAGAAAAAGTCCAAATACTCCTAAAATGCCAGTCTCCCTCTTAGCCTCTGAAATACTCCTTTTGCTTGTGAACTCACTATGCCGTTGCCTCCTGGGCACCCAGTTGGCTCCTCTCCCTGCCTGGCATGCTCTTGGCTTGCCATCTTAATCTGGCCAACTCGTGCTTGTCAGTCCTCAGCTTCACCATCACCTGCTCTGGGAGGTCTGCCCCTTCCCTTTGCCCTCTCCGGGGTCAGCTGGTGCCTCTGCAAAGGCTCCATGTCACTTCAGTGTATTTTTCTCATGTCAGATTCTGTTGGCAGCATCATAGTCATGATGACCGCCTGTTTACTTCCCTGTCTCTGTGGACTGTCAGCTCCCTGAGGGTGGGGAACACGTGCCATGGTCCCCCCGAAGGTCCAGCCTTGGCATAGGGCCTGCATATTGAAAGCCTTCTTAATCATTCTGTGAGATGGAGGCTGCCCGGTGGGGAGGGAGATGACACGCCTGGCTTACTGTTCCCCTGCCGCTGAGTGAAGACACTGGGATTCTCACCCGCATCCCTTTGCTCCAACTCCTTACCCAAGTGACCCAGGTCAAGTTTTCTGCTCTGAGGCCAAGGAACTTTAAGTGTGGTCTGCAGGTGTCACTGGGGCTGTTGAAAGACTCCTATTTCAGGTTAACAAAAGTGGTCCTGTCCTGTTGTGTTTCAGGAACACGGGGAAGCAGACTCTTGAGTTCACAGCTGGCCTGTGGATTTCACCTCTCATCAAGGAGCTCCTCCTCGAACAGGTAAAGGGTTGGTGGCTTCCTGGACCTGCTCATGCGCAGGCTGGTTGTGGGAAAACCCTAGCCATGTCCTACAGTCTGATAACCACTTCAAGTTCTGCATTAAAGGAGACAGTCCTTAAATGTCAGCTGGCAGCTCCTTTAAGAAGGGGTCCAGTTGGTCCCCTGCCCCTTTGAGTTATTCTGCAAAGGTGATCACTGACTTGCCTGCTTTCTCCTGGGTGTTCGTTGCTGGCCTCCTCAGCACCCAGCACGCTTTCCTTTGTGCGGGGCCCTCTTCTCCTTTCCGTCTGAGTGGGTGCTTGAGAATTCCTTTTCCTCATTGAAGACTCAGCCCAAGTTTCACTTGCTATTTACCAGCTGCTGAAGGAGAGGGTGTTCGGAGCACGGCCCTTTTGCAACACGAATGCTGCCTCTCTGCTCACACAGCATGTTGCACGTGCCCTCGGTCAGCCGTACTCTCTTGCTTGTACACGGCTTTCTGCTCATCTGTGAGTTCTTTTTGCTACTATCTCTGACCTTGCCTGGTTCCTGGCATGGAACTGGCTTTCAGTACACGAGTGAATGTTCGTATGAGAAAAAAAAAATGCTCTAGTAAACCAAACTGAAGCACAGCCACAAAATATGGTAATGTATTCCTAAGCCAATGAACTGATGTGTAGAGTGCCTTTTTGGATTAATTACATGGCTGTTTGCGCACATTACCACGGGTAATTGAGAATTTACCGTAATATGTTAAGTCAGCGGGAGTTTAGATTCTTACCCTGTTGAAAAGGATAAGAAGTCAGGCGTCTTTGTGTCACTGTCAGTAATGTGCTAACTGCCAGCCCCCTGCCCGAGCTGCCAGCCCCCTTGGCCGCCCTGGGAGAGACACCTGTCCGCCAGCCCTGGGTGCCCCAGGCAGATTGAACGCGTAGCTGAATATGTAGGCAAAGACTGTACTTTCAAGGGTCTTTTCTGTAGTTTGTTACTAAATGTATAGGCAGGAAGAGAGCAAACAATATGTAAACTTGACCAGTTTACAACCCAGAGGAAATAAAAGTATTTCTAAGTGGCTCAGGCATTTGTTTTAAAAACAGTCTAGGTTTAAATAATTTTAATAAAACGCTTTTACATTGTGCATTTCCCTTTCCCCATAGACTGAGTATGCCGGGATCTTTGAGAGACACACTCATTGGCTTGAGGCTGTTTTGCTTCCAGCTCTGTGTTGAGAGTAGCAACCCCCAGAGCAGTGGGTCTTCGGAATCTTGGAGCCAGAAAGGGGCCTAGGTCCTTTCGAGAAGTGGCAAGTGGCTGAGTTCACAGAAGCCAGGGTGGAGGTGGGCCGATGGTACTTCCCTCCAGCCACTGGCCACTTTCACAGGGTCGAATGTGGTTCTGAGCTTTGCTCCTGCCTCCACAGAAACAATGCTCAGTGTGCAGCCTTTCCAGTTGCTTTGTTTGGGTGTGTGCAGCACGAAAGCAGAGAGAAGGAACTTGGCTTCTGGTTTCCCTGTGTGCTTTCCCCAACCTAGGAGAGGTACCAGCCTCCTAGTGCCACCTGGAAAAGCCATCTCATCACTGTGGTTTCTTCTGCCTGGTGCTAAGCCCCAGCCATGTAATTGTCTGAATGAGAAGTTAGTGAAAGGCAAGGGGGTACAGGAAATTTGACTCTCACCTGACCCTGTTCATCTTAAAGTTTCCTAGGCTTGGGTAGAGGGAGAGTTTCAGCTTTGCTCAGGGATTTCCGGGTCAGCATGGAGTCCAGTGTGTCTCTCATACTTGAAAAATACACAAAGAAAATGTGTGGTAGTTGAAAAACTCAACGTTAAAATGTGAGTGGGTTTTAGCCTTGTAGTAGGTTTCGGAATTTGAGGAATCGTTGCTCTTTTGGGCTGCTCCATGTCTGCAGAGGCCAAGTGCAGGGTGGTGAGAGTGTCTGGTCTCCATGCTGCCAGACCCACGGGGACTGCTTCCCCATTAGTAATAATTCGATGCTCCCCGAGCTTCTAGGAGATCTCCGATTCTCAGAGTGTTTTCCGTTTTTCAGCACAGTTGTAATCTGGTTAGAAGCAAAATGAGGCGGGTCAAGTTGTCGAGTGACTGAGCTGGTCCCCCTCTACCCAGGGGCTTGCACGTGTCTTTATGCTTTCAGGCGCACTTCACAGAGCTCTCTGGTTGAATCTTGACAAACCCACATCATCCTCATTAGAAAGTCCACAAAGTGATATCGGTCCCGAATTCACCGAGAGCTTATGAACGTGATGTTTTGGACTCTGAATAGGGTGTTCTTTTTTCATTCAATTAAATGTGTACTGTTTCTAAAGAACAGGTTTACTGAGGACTGCCAACACCTCAGCAGTAGAATCTGTGTATCAGGGTGTGTGTGTGTGTGTGTTATAGCCATTTTGGAGCCTTGGCCTCCATCAAAAGACACTGACTGTCCAGCGTGGCCCCTTGTATCCAGGGTAGACATTTGGGAGCAGTCAGAGCGAAGGCAGCCAGCAGACACAGCAACTGGTGTGCTGGTTTTTGGCCGGTGATTTCCTTTATGGCTGAAGTGCCTGGGAATCCACACTGTAGCTGGTGACAGATGCACACATCAGGGTACATCCTCTCTCAGGTGTCTGGTTTTCCCATGTGAAGCCTTGATCTTCAGCTTCCCGGGAGCCTTTATCTTATCTTTCTTTTAAAGAAGAAGCAAGATCTGGAAAATTGGTTTTCAGGTTTCATTGTAAAACCACACCCAGGTATTGACATCTCCAGGGGAGCGTTTGCTTATTTCCATTTCCAGAGCAGAATCAGTCATCATTTGGGAACCACTTTTTACTTTGGTCGGGTCACTTTTCATCTGTGATCCGTCGGCTGGTTTGTCTTATCCACCTTAGGAGTTTTGTAATCCATTATGAAAGAGAACTTAACGGAAGTATTCAAATGGAATAAACATTTACTTTACAAAAGGACTGGAGGTATTGTTTTGATCGCTCCCATATCCTCTTTCTGTTATGAAATGAATGTTTTCTGTTCCTTACAGCCACTTCACAGTTATGGACCGAGTTGGAAGGAGGCCTTTGGATGACTGGTTAATCAAAGTAACTTTCCCAAAGAGGCAGAAGAGAGTGAAGAACTTTCTTCTTCCATCTCTTAGTGCGAAAGAGCAGATACCCTGCATTTTAAATGATTCCTTTTCTCTTTGGAGCATTTCGTAGCTGGAGTAGTTTCTGAGGCTCTCGGAATCCTCTTCTCTCAGCTCCCTTCTTCAGAGCTAGAGGCTGTGGTTGGCTCTCTTTAAACCCATGGCATTGATGCTTCTCTTTCCTCTCCTCTGTTTCCTGATGGGCAAGCCCTGGTGCTCACCTCACCCGTGTTTTATCTGCCTGCCTGGGGTTGCTGCAGAGAAGCACTTGTGCCCTTTCTGGCTATGCTCTGAAAAGGAACACCAACAGCCAGAGCTCCATCGCGGCCCAGCAGGCTGGGGAAGATCTTCTCATCCTCCTTGTTGCTGGGTTCAAAGTGCACTTCGCATTTTATGGGGGTGATCAGCCCTCCCAAGGTGCTGGTTTGCGTGGGGCTGTGTTGGAGCCTGGTGGACAGTTAAGCATGCTGGCCTCTTTTGGCCTTTGCCTTTTTGGCTGAGTGGCCGTTGTTCCTGCTCTGAGTGAGAAGGGGCTGCTGCTCCTTTGAGCAGAGCACCAGGCAGGGGTGAGGAAACAGTTCATCTTGTTCAAAGGGGATGCCTCTGAAGCATGAAGATTGAACTGATTGTGACCCCACCCGAGGGGGGGGGAGCAGAAGCGCCCTCTGGAGAACAGGCTGGGAGGAGGAAGCTGGCAATTACTAATCCCATCGGCCTTTGGGGTCCTCAGGGTCTCATATCCGTTGAAAAGAGAGAGAAGTGGGGGTTGAAGGTAATAAAATAGGCCTTAAATTAGAGGAGCAGGGGGTCATTTTATCTAATTTTGTGGTTGTTACTGAGGAATAAAGGGCAGAGGAGATAATTTCATTAGCCCCTTTGAGATCTTTATCACAGGGAGCCAGCCTTTGGTCATGGAGCAGAGCCTCAGTCCAGGAAAAGTTGGTTTCAAGTGGAATACTTTAGACTTTCTCCTGGTAAACCCAGAGCCCAATTGCCAAGTGTGGAGGGGGGCCTGGGGAGGCCCAGTGATCACGTAGGGCTTGGTGGGTCAAGAACAGGAGTTTCTCCTGTCCGGAGAGTTAGAGACTTCAAAACAACTGATATAAGTCCCAAGGGATTGCTTGGCCCGTTGATCAGAACCGTGGCATTTACACTGAAAATACAGTTACCCCACCAGACAAGAGAGCCCGTTCAGTGTTGAAATGGCATCTTTACCTCTGAGGAAGGCAAATACAATTTAAAAGAATTTGAAAAACAAAAAAAAAATAAGGGAGTCGCCGTCGTGGCTCAGTGGAAATGAATCTGATTAGTATCCATGAAGACGAAAGTTTGATCCCTGGCCTTACTCAGTAGGTTAAAGATCCAGCATTGCCATGCACTATGGTGTAGGTTGCAGATGTGGCTTGGATCTGGCGTTGCTGTGGCTGTGGTGTAGGCCAGCAGCTACAGCTATGATTCGACCCCCAGCCTGGGAACCTCCATATGCCACAGGTGCAGCCCTAAAAAAAAAAAAAAAATCCTTTGAACCCAATTAAAAACCTCAATCTGTTGTCAACGGTGCAGTTTTGGAGCACGATGGCCATGGAATTCCTGTGAGTTGGGCATTCAGATTCCTAAACCAGCTGGTGGGGAGTGAGCAGATGGGCGAGTCTGTCTCCTCTGTTTGATGAGCACTGTTCTGTTCATGGTGTGTTTGTTTCTGCTGCTTCATAAAGGCCTTTTGGGTAGGAAGGTACTTCTGTCCATGACTACAGAGAAGGGAGCGAAGCGGAGCGAGGTTATGTGACTTGCGCTTGGTCTCTGGGTAGGGAAGTGGGGGATCTGAGATTCTGTCCTGGGATTTTAGACTTTGAAATTTATGTTTTTGTCTTTTTGCCATTTCTTGGGCCGCTCCTGCGGCATATGGAGGTTCCCAGGCTAGGGGTCTAATCAGAGCTGTAGCCACCGGCCTATACCACAGCCACAGCAACGCGGGATCTGAGCCGCATCTGCAACCTACACCACAGCTCATGGCAGTGCCAGATCCTTAACCCACTGAGCAAGGCCGGGGATCAAACTCCCCACCTCATGGTTCCTAGTCAGGTTCGTTAACCTCTGAGCCACGATGGCAACTCCTGAAATTAAGCCCTCTGTGATCATAATGGGAGGAAGCAGAGGAGGGGGTGACTGATGGTGTCCTCCTGGAGAAAGGAGAGAAAAGGGTGATGATGAATAGATAGTTCTCTGTATCAGCCACCAGCTGGCACCATTCCCCAAGGCAGCCTGGTTTCTTTCTGAGGGTGAGCAAAGTGATCAAGGGGGGCAGAGCAATTCAGGCAGGAATTGGGGGAGATTGGAGAGGACAGGCTGGGGAGGGCTCTTTGTATGCTGGACACAGTCCTAAGCAAAGTTGAGTAACTCTTGGATTGCCTGTGCCTGTGACCCAAAAGGCCAGGGCGTCGACGGTCTGCATTACTGCTTCTGGCTGGTGTATTTCTGGGGCCCAGCCTTTTCCGTGTCCATTATTCATGGGCTTACCATCTTGTATCTACTTGTCTCCACCTTCTCCTGCTCTGCTGTAGAAATTTCTGCTGAATATTTGTGAACTTAGCTCTGAATAAAAAGAAAACTTTGGTGTTCCTGTCGTGGCCCAGCGGAAATGAATCCGACTAGGAACCATGAAGTTGTGGGTTCAATCCCTGGTCTTGCTGAGTGGGTTAAGGATCTGGCATTGCCGTGAGCTGTGGTGTAGGTCGTAGACATGGTTGGGATCTGGAGTGGCTGTGGCTGTGGCATAGGCTGGCAGCTGTAGCTCTGATTCGACCCCTAGCCTAGGAATCTCCATATTGCCGTGGTTACGGCCCTAAAAAGCAAAAAGAAAAGGAAAGAAAAAAAGAAAATTTCTATGGAGTTTCTGCTGTGATCCAGTGGGTTAAGAACCCAAATGCAGCGGCTCAGGTCACTGCGGAGGCACAAGTTAGATCCCCAGCACTGCACAGTGAGTTAAAGGATCCAGCGTTGCTGCAGCTGTAGCTGCAGCATAGGTCACAGCTGTGGCTCAGATTCACTTCCTGGCCTGGGAACTTTCACATGCTGTGGGTGTGGCCATGAAAGAAAGAAAAAAGAAAGCTTCTATTAAGATGTGCTAATAAGGAGTTCCCTTTGTGGCTCGGTGGGTTGAGAACCTGACTGGTGTCCATGAGGATGAGGATGTGGGTTTGATCCCCGACCTTATTCTGTGGGTTAAGGATCTGATGTTGCTGTGGCTGTGGTATAGGCTGGCAGCTGCAGGTCTGATTTGACCCCTGGCCTGGAAACTTCCATATGCTGCAGGTTCGGCCCTAAAAAATAAAGAAAAGACGTGCTAATAAAAACCTTAACCACTAGTAAGTACATTTAACCATAGCTTCAGTTTGCATAGATCTTATAAAAATCTCTCCCCCCATTGATTCAGGAGCAGCTGCTGTTTCCCTGTATAAGCAGACAATGGACCCGTAGAGGTACATCTTTTTCGTGTGGATGTGATGCCCTTGGGAGCTCCAGCCAGATTTTCCTGAAATGTTATCTGAGGGGAATTTGGGGAGTGGGGGAGGGCGAGAGGGGAAGATTTTCACTTGTTGCACTAATGCTTCTCCATATCCTGTACAAGCATCTTTGCCCTGCAGTACTCAGAGGCAAGAGTCCTGTAGCGTTGGCCGTATGCTGGTCCTTTCCTTCATTACTGTGGCTACTCAGAAGTTGGCTGGACTTTAATGCCTCTTAAAAGCCTTTCTCGGAGTTCCCGTTGTGGCTCAGTAGTTAATGAATCCGACTAGGAACCATGAGGTTGCAGGTTTGATCCCTGGCCTCGCTCAGTGGGTTAAGGATCTGGGGTTGCTGTAGCTGTGGTGTAGGCTGGCAGCTACAGCTCTGATTAGACCCCTAGCCTGGGAACCTCCTTATGCCATGAGTGCAGCCCTAGAAAAGACAAAAAAAAAAAAAAAAAAAAAAAAAAAAGCCTTTCTCTCTGGCTGTGTCGAGGAAGTTAAAGTGCAGTGTCAGAAATGATGTGAGTTGATCAAGAAGAAATAAACAAACTGAGGCAACATGTGAGGAAGCCTTGGCAGCCCTGCTCCTGTTTTTCTGTCGTTGTGATCTCAAGGAACCAGATTTCCTCTCTGTAGAGGGAATGAGGCTGTGAGGGTCCCTGTGCCAAGGAGCCTGCTCTGTGCCTGCCCGTGAGCCTTCTAGGTGAGGGCTCCACTTAGTCTCATAAACTCTGGGATGAAAATGAGCCGTTTATGCCTGGCGGAGTGCAGAGAAGTCACACGTCTGCAGCCTGCACTATGTGGATGTGGAGAAAAAATAGCATCTGTTCAGGGAAGCAGAACATTCCAGAATGCTTCAGCACCCCCCCCCCCTGCCGCCACCCCTGCATCAAAGTAGAGAGTGCAGAATAGGAGAGCTGGGAGGGACTTAAAAGGGCTTCTTGTCCAAGCCCTTGAATTTCAGTTCAAGACCCTGAATGACTTGGCCGAAGTTCTGTCCCTTGTCTGTTTTATTGGTTCACCCTCTTACCTTTGGTCCCTGGAGGGTGCTGGTGCTTCAGATGGATGTGTTAGGTGAGTGAATGATATCTGTGAGGCGGTGACTTCTGCCTCCCCCTCCACTGGTCTTTGAGATATTTTTATTGGCTGAGAAGTCTGTAAGAAGTGGTGTCAAGTAGCTTGTCCGTAGTTGAGGCTTTCTTGAGATGACACATGGGTTAGAAAATTGAGATCGAGCAAGATGAAACTGATTCCTTCCAGTCAGCCGTGCAGTTGAGGGAAGACAGGCTTTCTCAGGCTTGGGGCTGGATGGGAGGCAGGATGCCACGTTGTAGACTGACGGAGGGGCGCCCTCCCTGGAGTTGGGCAGAGCCTGTGCCTCGTGGAGGTGCTGACCACAATCGCCACCCCTCCCCAAAGGAATCAGGACAACTGGAAGTCGGGCTTCAAGTTGTCCCTCTACCCAAGAACAGTACCCGATGCCAGAGGCCACCTTCCTTTTGCGGCCTGGTGATCCCGTTTCAGAGGCACTTGAAAGAGGACTGCTCGGAGCTTATCGAATTTTCAGTCTGTTGGTGGACGTGCGTGCGTGTGTGCATGCACACGGTGCTGTGGGTGTGAACAGAGAGCCCAGAGACGTTCGGACTCTGTAGCCGTGGGGAGAGGACCCGGTCCTCCATGCCGCCAGTAACTCAGGTCCCCCACCATGCCCACTCATTTTCAGAATTGCAGCTTTTCCATCAGTGGCCAAATAAACCAAGTTCCGCAGTGAGCTGTGTCTAGAGACCCATGGTGCCCAGCCACACTGCTGCTTTTAGGCTGGGCCCTCAGAGCACTGGTGTTCATTTATCTCCCATATTTCACCTCCCTGTTCATGCTCAGATTTACCACACTGCAAATGAGTTTCACAACTTCAAATAGTTACAGGAGATGAATTCCATGAAAAGTTGCCAAAGAGACTTTGTAAGGTCAGGATATTGTGTTTAAATTCACAAACACTAAAGCGATACCATTGTTTGCTGCTGAGTTGGTTTTATCTACCCACTGTGGCCTAGCCTCCCAGGCTGGCTGGGGGTGTTTGTATCTTTTTATTTTTTTTTTATTTTTAATTTTTTTTAAGGGCCTCACCTTTGGCCTTTGGATGTCGCTAGGCTAGGGGTTGAATTGGAGCTGGGGCCACCAGGCTGTGCCACAGCCACAATAACATGGGATCTGAGCCGTATCTGCGACCTATACCACAGCTTATAGCAACGCCAGATCCTTAACCCAGTGAACAACGCCAGGAATCGAACCTGAGTCCTAATGGATACTAGTCGGGTTCGTTACCACTGAGCCACAATGGGAACTCCTGTATCTTTTATTTTATTTATTTACTTATTTATTTATTTTTGTCTTTTTAGGGCCACACCTGCACATATGGAGGTTCCCAGGCGAGGGGTCTAATAGGAGCTATTGCTGCCAGCCACAGCCACAGCAGCTCCAGATCCAAGCTGTGTCTGCGACCTAGACCACAGCTCATGACAATGCCCCAATCCTTCACCTACTAAATGAGGCCAGGGATCGAACCCGCAACCTCATGGTTCCTAGTTGGATTTGTTTCTGCTGCTCCATGATGGGAACTCCTCCTGTATCTTTTTAAATTAACCTCTAGCTTTCACCATATGGCGTTGATGTTCAGGGGCAAGTGTCCTTCCTCTGGAACGCGTGGCACCTGACCACTTTCGTGTGGGATTTCTGTGCTGCTTCAGATGGAGAGAATGCAGTTTCTTCAGGAAACTTCTTCCACCCGACACTCCCTTCAGGGTTCACCAGGGTTCTGCTGGTGCTGACTCTGCATGGGAACTCCTTGCTTCTCTCCAGGAAAGAGGCAGCAGACATCCAGTCTCCTGGTGGGTCAGAAGACAAGCTGGAGTCTGACCCTGATTAATGACCACAGGAAGGATCAGCTGGGTTATTGGCTTCTGCTCTGGATTGTAGATCACAGGGCTTATTGATCTCAAGTTGGCAGGCCTTCTGCAGGCCAGAGGTGGGTCTGACCAGGTCTCCATAGCAGCAAGAAGAATGATGACTGTTGGATGAGTTATTAGAGCTTGCATAAGAAGAGCAAACTTCATCTTACACAGTGGCATTGATCATTACTTTGTTTTTTGGTGAAAAATCAGGCCTTGGGAAGCGGTTTTGTGGTAGTGCCCTCACGGGTTGGTGTTTCAGCTTCTTTTGGAGACTGTTCTTTGGCACTGATGTTATTCTTTGTGATCCTGTCTTACTGTCCAGCGCTAGCATGGTGCTTTAGAAATGATCAGTAAATAATATACTCGAACCTAAAGCACTCTATGTGAAAGACCATGCAAATTAGAAACAAATTCAATTTTTAGCAACACATATATGTTGATAAAAACAGTGTGTTTGGAACATCTGGTTTCTTGACTTCATTTGCATGTGGGGAAAACTTGATTCTTCTGTTCAGGACTCTTGAAAGTACAAAGAAAAGTGAAGTGGGAGTGCCTGCCTTGCCAGCTATGGGCCTTGAGCTTTTATGAAGGGTGATTTAGAAAGCAAACCTTTTAGTAGAAGTTTTTCACTATTGCCCCTTGATGAAGGGTATACTTTTTATTTACTTATTTTATTGCATGTGACATTGTTTCAATTTAGTAGTTCTCTTTCTCTCTCTCTCTCTCTTTTTTTTTTTTTTTTTTTTTTTGTCTTTGTAAACAGTCTATGGGAATCTGTAACCACAGTGGCAGGAAAAGAAAAAAAAAGGCTAATGGAGGTTTCTATAGTAGTGTTCATGTTTGGGAAATTAAATGCTGACGTGTGATGGAATTCTCTGTTCCTAGGGTCTGTACTTGCTATAGAAATTTAATAAGTTCAAAGATTGATTCATATTCCTGATTTTCTTAGAGTGAAATCGTAGTGTATGTACATTCGTTAGTCATGCCCCAAGGAAGGTAGAAATCATGTAAGAACAGTTTTATAGCGAGTTGGGAGCGTAAGAGTCAAAATTTGTAGTTATTGTGCAAGCGTCTTGCTTTTGCTTTTATAAGGCAGAGCAGAGAAGTCTTTGCCGTGCTTGTCTGTCTGTCTTCCTCTTAGGCGTCTGTGTTTTCTCTGGGTGATTGCCTCCCCGTCGTGTCCTTTCCTTAGAACGGGTATTAGATCCCTGGCCATCACCCCAGTCTCATCACTCCCTGTTGATAAGGCCTCCACCATGGGGTCCTCAGGAGAGAACCAAGGTCTTCCTCCCCCTGGGCCGGCTCCCGAGGATGTCCGGTCCGTGCCTTTGCATTCTCTCGGGAGCCTGTTTGTACCTCACAAGCAGCCCAGTTCACTTTGAATCTGAAGAACACGCATTTTCTGTAGCCTAAATACGTTAATGATTAAACACAGGATTAGATACTGTTTGGCATGTCTGCAGCCAGTTTAAGTTTTTTTTTTTTTTTTTTTTTACCAGTTAACAAACATGAGAGAGCTATCTATCAGGCTCTTGGGAGGAGCGCGTGTTTGGGAGACAGCCCTGCTGGGCCCCTTTTGGCCATGGGGGTTGGGGGCCTGGATGATGTTTTTGGTCACGATCGTGGTGGGGAAGACCCAGCCTGGGGACAGACAGGCCTGGGTTCATGTTGCACTGCCCATTCCCAGGACCTGTGGCCTCAGGCAAGTGACGAGTCTCTCCAGGCCTTTGTTTCCTCATCTGTGAAATGGACATAATCACACCCATTTGGGGGAATTGCATGGTAGTAAAGGAGCACAAAGCGTGGTAGTTCTCACTGCTGTTCAGATAGGAGCATGTCGGCTTGAAGGAATCCAAGAACCTCTGAACGTTTCTCATGGATCGCTGGCCCCTTAAGCCAAGGTAGCTCAGAGCATTTTTCAGGCATGTGGTGTGTTTAATCCTGGGGCCTCCCTGTCTATATGGAAGCTTGTTGCCGAGTTTTCTGGAACGCCTTGCCTCACTTGCCCTTTCTTCAGCACGAAGCCTCTGTCACTGGCCTTTTCCCAGGGCTGCTTTTGCCTTTAGGATCAAGGAAGTTCTAGAGTGTGTGTTTTGACATGAGGCAAAATTAATAGTCACCTGAAAGTTAAGTTAGTCCTGTGGTCAGATTCGCAGGTCTGTGTTTCTGGGGAGCGAGGGCCATGTGTGCTGTTGCGGAACAGCTGAGGTTCTCCTTCTTGGGGGAAAATCTTAGTTGGTAAGGGGGATGCAAAATCAAACAATTGTATAAAAAGTGTTTATGTTTGTCCTGGGAGAATAGCAACACATCACGCGCCGTTAATGGGCCTGGCCCACACTGCAGTTTGCACCAACCCAGCACCATAATTTATTTCACTGAGGGGACTGTGATTTTACATGCCATGGGTTGTTGTCCTTGAAACTTTTTTTTTTTTTTTTTTAAGAGGAAAATAGCAATGCATGTTAGGAATAGGAAATAGCTTTACACGTTTTGTGGTGGAAGAGACCCAATAAAAATGACTATCAGAAGTTCTCCCAAAGGTGAACATCAGAGTTTATAAATAGTGTTTGCTGTCTGTGGAGTGGGCAGCTTTTGATTTGTAAGTGTAAGCCAGGGTAGGACAGATGCAGACAGAGCAGGGCACGCAAGAGGGTTATTTACTGCCAGGAGGAAAAGTCCATCTGCGGGCCGCTCAAGCAGGCATCTGTGTTGTCTTAGGGACAGGCGGCAGAGGACCGGGTGTGTTTGGTCAGATTAGGCCACGTCTGTGTCCTTGCTGCTATTGTTTGCCTGCAGGGAGGTGACAGATGGAAGAGGCTGTCCTGCAAGAGGGGCTGTTAATCTGTAACTCGGGGCTCGCCCGCATCCATGCATAAACATTTCAGCTCATTATTCTAAGAAACAAATGACCAGAGCCTGTGGGAGCCCCTGAGTTCTAAATCATTGGGGTTTTTTTTTTTTGTTTGTCTTGCCTTTAGTATGACTGATGTGACTGGGTCATCTAAATTAAAACTGACTCTTAAATATTAAGTTAAAGAGTGAGTTCATGATGAGAAGGAATGATTTTCAGACTTTTAGAACTTTTTTTTTTTTAAATGACATATTCCAGTGAGCCACAGCATCTTTGCATTTATTTACTCCATAGAAATTCGGCTGTACATGCGTGGTGCAAAAACAGGGGAAAAAGAAATAACAGTGAAAGTGACATGGAGCTGCTAACAGGCTGCTCAGTTAGAGTGTGGGCTTCAGGGCAGGATTCCCCAGCCTTGTCGCAATGGGCATCTTGGTGCTGAATCATTCTTGGCTCTGGGGGCTGCCCTGTGTGTTGTGGGATTTGGAACAGCCTCCGCAGCCTCTGCCGACCAGATGCCAGTAGAACTTGTCTCCCTAAGTTTCGAAGATCCCAAAGGTCTCCAGACATTGTCCCTTGTCATCTGCAGGCTGTGGGCAGGAAGGAGAGAGGGACAGGACCTTCTTGGCTGAGAACCACTGCCTGAAGTTCTTTTCCTTCTGCTGTTACTACCTCAGTCGATCTGGGTTCCACATCCTCTCAGACGTCATCTTGCCTTTACTGGGTGTGGTTGACTTAAAAGCAAATAAAAACTGAGGCCTAATGAATGTAAACTGCAAAGGATAATCTGGAGACAATGAGTTTAAAGCCTTCCAGCCACCCGCACAAGCCTGGGAATGAAGCCATCTTGGACCCTCCAGTCTAACCCATCCACCCAGTACCTTATGACCCCTGCCATTGCCACATGTTGTGTAAGCCCCGCTCAGCTGCTTCTTGCCCAGATTCCTGGCCTAAAAAGTAAGACACTATAAAAGTTGGTTTTTTTTTTTAAGTTTTTGAAATTTTAATTTAATTTAATTTAATTTTTTGTCTTTTTCTTTTTAGGGCTGCACCTGCAGCATATGGAGGTTCCCAGGCTAGGGGTCAAATCTGAGCTGCAGCCACCGGCCTACACCACAGCCACAGCAATGCCAGATCTGAGCCTTGTCTGCGACCTACACCACAGCTCACGGCAACACCAGATCCTTAACCCATTGAGCGAGGCCAGGGGTGGAATCTGTAACCTCATGGTTCCTCGTTGGGTTCGTTTCCATTGAGCCACGACTGGAACGCCTATAAAAGTTGTTTTGAATTACCCCTAAAACAATAAATCAACCAGTTTGTCTAGTGCTCTATAAAACTTATTCCAAAAGCTTCAGATGGTTTCTTGGTCTTCTAAAGAAATTTTTAAAACCATGATGTTTTACTTCACCCTGCCAGCTTTTTCTTTTTCTTTTTTTCTTTTTTTTTCTTTTTCTTTTTCGGGCCACACCCGTGGCATATGGAGGTTCCCAGGCTAGGGGTTAAATCGGAGCTGTAGCCACTGGTCTCTGCCACAACCACAGCAACGCCAGGTACAAAGTGCATCTGCAGCCTACACCACAGCTTATGGCAACACCAGATTCTTAACCCACTAAGTGAGGCCGGGGATTGAACCTGTGTGATCGTGGATACTAGTGAGCCACGACAGGAATTCCACCCTGCCGACTTTAATGCCTCTCTGGCACAGTCTATTAAACTATTACAGACATTTTAAGTTTAACACATATTGCTTCATAACAACTATTCAGCAAATAAAAGTGAAGTTGGCTGTGGTTTCATCTGGAGATAAGGGTCCCAGGTCTTGCCTTATCCAAGATTAATAACCTCCTGTCCCAAGGCAGCTCTTGGGACTATCCCTGAAATGCACAGTTGGAAAGAGCTTTCCCGCTATTCTTCCAAGATTAGATGAGTTTGCCCTAATTCCAGCGATGAGGTTACATCTACTCTGAAAGCTCTGTCTCCTGGAGGTGAACAGCACTGAGGGGTAGATTATAAAAATTGAATCTATGGGAGTATGGAGGTAGGTCTCTGTGTGTGTGAGCTGCCAGAGTCACTGTCCCTTAGGCTGTGCCAGTTAGGGAAGATGTACAATTATTTTCACTTACATCTTTCTTGCAAGAGAACTAATAGCATCTTTGTGGATTTGCTGGCACTTTTAAGAAGCCTGGAAATAACACGACCATCATTAGAAGAGATGTGTGAAACTTCACATTTTGAGCCTGCATAATGAGTTCTCCCAGGAGCCAGGGTTTGCTTCAGGAAAGTCAAGATTACCAATCCACGTGCAGTGATCGTCTCTTCTAACTCAGGGCAGGCGGGCGGGGTGAGCTGCCTTTTGGCAGATGGGTGCCCACACACAGACAAGGCCAGGTTGTCAGGGGCATGGACGTCTAGCATGTCATGGTTGATGCTGACACCAGGGAGGAGACTCAAACCAGCATCAGGAACCCTTGGCTGTGATCTGTCAAGGAGGGTGGTCATTCCCTTCTGCAAAGGCTACGGAGGACTGCCTGTGAAAACCAGGCTTCCATAGGGTGAGCTGGAAGGCTACCCACATTCTGAATCCCATGTAGCATCCTGTCCTTTTCTTTTTGGGATCTGTCAGTACACAGACCAGGCATTGAGGCAGGCGGTGGTGGGGCGGGGGGAAGGCAGCGTGCACCTGTTGACAAGGTGTTCTGAAATCTGGATGTGACTGCCTTGGAATTCTCATCAAAATGTCTTTCTGGCTTTGTGATTTTTGTGCAGAATGTCCCTGGGAGCAATCCATAGTCAGAATGGCTACAAAGAAAATCTGAGAAAAAGAAGTTTGGATTTGCCAAAGGAATGGGAGTGCAGGGGCGAGAGGGATCCTGGGAAGAATGAAGGCAGGAGACCAGAGAGAAGCGGAGCAGGCAAGGGGGAGGTGAAAGGCAGCGTGTGACTGGGGGTCCTAAGAGCATGCGCACCATCCAGCCCTTCACATCCCGCGTCCTGACACCAGCTTTGCGAGGGTGAACTCTCTCCAGGTCATCATCCAGGGGAGTTACCTTTGGATGGACTTCCTGGCATGTCGCCTCATCAAATAGTAGAGAAGAGATGGCAGGCTGAGAAAGGAGTGTATGGCTATTGTATTTCTTGCATATCCATCAGCTTGACCTTCTTGGGTATTTATATTTTTGGAGCCAAATGAGTGGTTCCCCTTGTGTCAGGATAGAGGTTCTTAAAATTGTAGCACCAGCTTTTGAATGCACATTTGATTTTAGATCTTGGGGCAATCTGAGTTCTTTGGAATGAAGCTGAACAAAGGGAAGGGCTTCTTACCCTGCTCCCATCAAGAGGCCAAGATCTGTAGACTGGAGATTGTCTGGCAGGTCCTAAGTTAATTTGAAATCTTGGGCTTAGAGTTTATGAAAGAACAGATGAAGAATGCCTACCATATATGGATTTGTTTTTAGAAAACAGTTTTCTATTAGCTGCTGGGTCCTGATGACTTTTCAAACATTGGGATTGTTTTTAATCTAATTGCCAGTTTCACAGCACACCGTTTGAGTCAGGGCAAGACAGAAAATCTGGGCTCTGTGTTCCACTGCTCTGCCTTTCTTCCTTGGCCTTTGCTAACAGGTATTCTCTTGTTTGAACTTTCTTGATGTCCTTTTGCCTTGCTTTTCTGTGTAGTGACGGTTCTCCACCGAGGCTGACCTGACCACTCTCCTCTCCGCTTCCTCCTCCACACACTGGGGGGTGTTTGGAGCTCGGAGGGGGATCGGTCTGCCCAAAGGCTTTTAGGAAACAGGGACCAGGATTTCATGGGAATCCCTTCCAAAATGTTGAAATACTGCCTGCATGGTAGATGAAAGTCAAAGGCTCTTCTGCAATTTACGGTGGAGAAAGAACCTTGGAACTTTGGTTTAGAAGCTGTGACTGGCTCAGATAAAACAAGCTAGTAGAGTTGAGTGGTTAAAAGGACAGGGCTTCGGAGCCAGACTGCCTGAGTTTGAAACCAGCGCTAACATATCCCAGCTGAGTGCTCTTTGGGATGTTAACCCAGCTCTAACATTTCCCACCTGGATGATCTTTGGGACATTAACCAACTCTAACATTTCCCAGCTGGGTGACCTTTGGGACGTCAACCAGCTCTAACATTTACCAGCTGGGTGATCTTTGAGACAGTACTTAGTCTTTTTGCTTCTGTCCCCGCATCTGTAAATCAAGGTTAATAATACTTCATACGTTTTTGTGACGATCAAATAGGTTAGAACAATACTTGGCATATTTTAAGTATTCAGTAGTTGACTTCTTTTTGGTAAAATACCATTTGAAATGTTCCCAAGATTCCTTAATCTTCCCCTATTCCTAAATCTTTCAGTCTTCTTTTTTCTTTTTCTAGACATGAGCTCTGCTGGTGTTCATATGTTTATATTTACACAGCCAAAATGAATTTTACCACAATTTTTAAGTTCAAGTATAACAAAATGATTTGAGTCTTTCTTAAAGACTTATAATGAAATGCGTAGTGTTGTCTTTCAATAGAAACAATGTTAATATGCCAGATTCCATGAGAAGAACTTGTAGTAGTCTGATTTAGCACTGCTTTTCTAATTCTAGGGATGGCGCTAGAAAGTAGATTCCTTCTCCTTAAAATGAGTAGGCTTTACCCAAAAACTCAGATGTTCTGAGTGTGGGCCATAAGGATCTTTCTTGACACCCCACCCCCACCCCGCCCCAAGGCCCAGTGGAGATGAGACTCCTTAGCTGGAGAAAGTGGGTAGAATTGTTCTAATAGCGTTTGTCCGCTGGACCATGCTTCCTAGGGGGCAGCCTAAAATGGTTCTGATTCTTTTGCAAGTGCCCATGCAAAATCAGGCCAGTCTTCCCAGCAGTATTGAGGGAGACCCCTGAAGATTCAGGACCATGACTGTCTAGGTATGTTTTACCCATGAAACTATTTTTTTTTTTTTTTTTTGTCTTTTTGGACCACACCTGTGGCATATGGAAGTTTCCAGGTTAGGGGTTAAGTCAGAGCTGTAGCTACTGGCCTACACCACAGCCACAGCCATGCCAGATCCGAGCTACATCTGCAACCTACACCACAGCTTATTGCAACACCAGATCCTTAACCCACTGAGCAAGGCCAGGGATTGAACCTGTGTCCTCATGGATGCTAGTGGAGTTTGTTAACCACTGAGCCACGATGGGAAGCCTACCCATGAAGGCTTTTAAAACTTAGACCTAAACCCTGTCATCGACTAAGGTTTGTAACATAGCATTGGCACCCATATTATCATCAGTTCGCAAGTATGATTTCTAAGGTCTGTTCTTTACCTGTTGTAGAGTACTCTCTGGTAACCTAGGGAAGAAAGTGTTATTATGAAGTGACATTGGCATGGGGTGTACTGGGTCCACCCCTGGGAGGACACTGACCCGGGCTCTCTTACAAAGACAGCTGTGTGCTCCTTCCAGTTGTTTTTCCCGGTAATCCTGTAATGGTGATATCAACATCCCCCCTTTTGTATCTGATGAAATTAAGTCAAAGGTTTGATAACTACCTCTCCTCAAAAAAACTTCCTAAAAACTTCCCCCTGCCAAACAGCTCCTTCCCCCAAACAATTTCACCTCCCTCCCCCCAAAAAAGTTTGATAATTTTCCCAAGACTGTATGACCTATAAGTAGGCGAACTGGATTTTGGACCATAGCTCTGCTTGATCCAAAGCTTGTTTTAAATCACTACTCTGGCTTTTCTTTTAGTATGAAATAGGCATGGATAGTCCATTTCGAATGATTTTAAAAATTTGAAACTGAGAGTACCAGACAAGCACAGAAGGATGGAAATCGCTCGAGATGGGAGAAGGTTGGTTCATGTCAACAGAAGACGGTACTAGGTAGCATCTCTCTTAGGCCAGTCTTCATAGCCTCCCTATGGAGTGTTAGATCCATTTTACAGAGGAGGTAGTAGAGGCTCAGTGAGTATAAGTAACTTGTGTAAATAACACACCCTGTAAGTAAAAAGCAGGGATCTGAATCCTTCTTTCACCACCATGCTCTGAAAAGGCTGGGGCAGTCTCATTGCCTAGTCACTTGCCGTTACCCCCAGGGCACATGGGACAACCCTGGAATTAAGACCCAGGAAAACCAAATATATATTCCAGGCTTCTCATGGTCTTATGAAACTAACTGCCTTTACCGGGCATTCATTTCGCCTCCAGGAAACATACCTGTGGCTAGAGAGAGAACTAGCCCACAAGGAAGGTAGAAGGCTGGCAGAGGAGGTATGACCTTCAAGTCGTCGATTCCAGGGACTTGAACTTGTTCTACGGCCTCTGCTCCTCGGAGCCTGGAAAATGGCCAGTGAGAATTGGCATTCTTTGCACCAGCAAATGCACCAGCTTCAGTGCACCCCATCCTTTTGGTGCCTCATGTGCCAGGAGGACCTGAGGGCGCTCCTGGCACATATGTGCCTACGAGGGCACTCACAGGGGAAGAGGCGCCAGGCTGACCCTGTCTATCCTTGTCCCATACACATCGGGAAAGCTGGCTCTCTGCTCAGCCTTAATTCATCAGGAAATCGCTACCTCTCCCGTTCATTCTGTGCCAGCTTTAAGAGCAGAGTAAATATAGGACCGAGTGCTGCTGTAAATTGGAGTCCAGTGCTTTTGATTCAGCCCCTGGCACCAGGCCTCTGAGCCATCATTACAGGAGCTGGCTTCATGGATGGAATTCTGGGTACCGGGCAAGGAACGGCAGCCTTTGTGTGGGGGAAATGTGCCATGGGCAGGCCATTGACTGCTTATTAGTTTACTCTTTGAGCCAAATTATTTTTGTTGCTGTTAAAAATTAATTTTAATAATTGCTTTTGGATCGAGCTGTTGAATAACTGAGCCAAGTTTTCACGCCCAATGAACTTTTATAGCAAACTCTCCTCTCTCTATGGGGTTATTATGAGGATGATATTTGTAAAGCATTTTCACTGTTTAACAGAAGGCTCTGGGTAAATACTGGTCACATTTTCAGAGTTTTGCAGGAATGATAATACGATGGCATCCGGTTCTAAAAGACGGAGATCATACTCTTCTCCCATCCGTTTGCTTTAGTGGCCGTTTTCCTGTTTTTAACTTCTAAAAAGCCATCTATGCAAGAGACTAGGGTGATTTTTATATTTCTACGAATTTTACTCACCTAGTCTAAAAAAATCTCCTTAACCTGAGCAGAAATGTTTTCAAAATATCAGAGTTTGAATGGTAAGTAGTTAGTTGGAAATGCTCTATTGCCCGTGAACAGCTAACTTTGCGTTCGTTTATAGCAAAATGTCTAGTGAAAGCACAGTCCTTGAAAAGAATGTACTTTTTCTCACTCCTCTTTTGCCTTTTGTTTTAGGAGAAACACTGAAGCATAGAAAGTGTTCTTTTGTTCTTTCAGAGAGAAGCACACCTGCTAGAAAGAGCCGTCTTAGGACGTACTGCAGGTTTTTAAAGAGTGAAGCGTTTAGACCGTGTGTGTGGGTTGACGTGCTTATCTGGACCACATGTGGGAAAATGGAATTAGAAAAAGACTCCCCTTGTGTGGGCTCAATCCATTCTGAGTTTTCACAGGGTCAGGTGGTGATTCTTACCGCATCGAGGTGTAGAGATGGATAAGGAACAGCCTTCAAGGCCCAGATTGAACTCCACTTTGAAAGTCCTTCTTCTGTACCTCAGCCCACAGTGACCTTGCTCTGCTCTGTATTGTCCTTGGAGCCAGGCCACCCACTTCAGAGCTGCCCGTGCTCTGGCCAGGGGATGGCCAGCTCTCTGCTCGTGTGGCTGGAACCGATCCCTTGCTTGGTGAATACTGACATTATGTCTTAATTTGATTTTAAAAACTAGTGCGTTGGTAGAATTTATACACCTGTCTGTTTGATGGCTTATAGCAATTCATAAACTTTTTTTTTTTTTTTGGTTTGTTTTGCAATAACTCTGCAATGAAAACAGAATCCAAGCTGCACCACTTAACTCTGCTTCTCGGGAGGAAGCACTTAGATGTCCTGTTAATGGCCATGCAATGCTCTTTTCTTTTTTTAGGGTGTAATCATATCTTCTCTTCACCACATGGTAGGTGTCAGAATATTGGTGCAATCCCTAGATATGGCCAGAACCACATTTTAAAAACAGATTAGTAATTTTCAGGAATGCACGGGGGAGGGGGAGGAACAGAGCAGTGGAGGGGCCAGGAGGGAAGTAGAGTGACTGCTAGATAAACTCCTTTCTGCTGCTTTCATTGTTAGAGAGGTTGGACTTTGAGGTTGGTCTACACCAGAGAGACTACTATGGCATACTTTTCCCTGGAGTGTGTAGCCTTTTTACTTAATATCTTATTTGCTGATGCCCTGAATTTTTGGAATATATGAAGGGGGCTTCTCCGCTTTCTCTCTGCTCACCCACCTGTCATGTGTACCGCAGTTCTAGATTCACAGTGGACCTCTGTTATGGACCTGTTGATTGGTAGGTGTTCAGATCCTTTGCGCCTTGAGTGGAATCCTGCCAGTACAGTTTACCCTTAGAAAACACAAGGGTTGGGGGTGCCAACCCCCCTTCCGTCTGAAAATCTGCATGTAACTTGACTCCCCCAAAACATTACCGATAGCCTAGTGTTGACCAGAAGCCTTACTAACAAAAATGGTCTATTAACACATATTTTGTGTGTTAACATGTATTATATTCCGTATTCTTCCTGTAGAGTAAGCTAGAGAAAAGGAAATGTTAAGAAAAGCTAAAGGAAAATAGATCGACTGTACTGTATTGATTTGTCAATACCATAAGATCCCATCATCTGTTTTTCAGGTGACTCGTCTGTCAGTACCTGCATCGATATCGTCTTACGTGTATCAAACACGGTAATATATGTCATGCTAACACTAGACATCAGAAATGAAAAAATAATATGAAATTCATCCTTAGTTACAGAGGTAACAAGTCATGTATCAATAACAAAGAAGCAGTGATTGGATGGCTTTGTGGTAGCCTAGTGTAATAATCAATATGATTGCTTCGCGGTAGCCTAGCCAGCACACTAATGAGTGAATTGTTGTACATTTTGTATGGAGTATGGTATGCCATTCATACTCATAACATAGTCTTGGAAGGAGTTCCCGTCGTGGCTCAGGGGAAACGAGTCTAACTAGTATCCATGAGGACTCGGGTTCAATCCCTGGCTTCACTTGGTGGGTTAAGGATCCGGCATTGCTGTAAACTGTGGTATAGGTCGAAGATGCGGTTCAGAACTGGCATTGCTGTGGTTGTAGCGTAAACTGGTGGCTACGGCTCCAACTTGACCCCTAGCCTGGGAACCTCCATGTGCCGCAGGTGCAGCCCTAAAAGAGACCAAAAAAAATAAATTAACAGTCTTGGAAACATTGTTACTTTAAAAAAGCTCAATCCCTTATCTGTGATGAGAGGCTGATTCACAGTTTCTCCAGTTACAAGATAAATGCATACTGTAGGGTAATGTATTCTTTGGAAGCAAAGTTATAAAACCGTAAGAAAATGAACACATTATTATTAAGTTTTATATTAAATATTACCTTATGCCTATGTAAGCATAGACTAGTATCTCTCTATATGCATTCATGACCTACCTACCTTTTTCTTAAATTTTTTTTTATATTTCTAGGCTTCTCAGTTTGTGAGTTTTTAAATTGTCGCAAATCTCCAAAAACATTTCCAATATATTTATTGAAAGAAATCTATGTATAAGTGGACCCATGCTGTTTGAACTTGCGTTCTTCAAGAGTCAGCTGTGTTTGGTGGGTGGGCTTAGACTAAGCCTTTCCCAGGGGCCATTGACTGCCTCCTGTCCTCTGGGGAAACTTTCATTTTAGCACCATTCCCTGCTCAGGGCACCTGCTGCTTACAGAGGGCCCAGCTGACATTTCCTGGACCAAGTCCTGCTGTCCCACCTGCCTCTCTTGGAGTCCCCAGAGCAGGGTAGTGATCATGTGCTGACCAGGAGGTTGGTCCTGAGGGCTCGGGTGGGGCCCCCTAGAGGTAGCTCTGCCTGGTCTGTCCAGGCCAGTCTGGATCAGTGACTCCAGCTGTGCTGGGAGCTGCTAGCCCGGTAGGTGCTTCCTAGCCTTCAGGCCAGGCTGCTTCCACTTAGAAGCTTCTGATGTATGGCAGTGAATTTTCAGCCCATAAATAAAGAATGACTGTCACTCTCTCTAGGGAAAGATTCTTTTTTTGGGGGGGAATAAAAAAAAGGTGTATCAAGACCACCCCCCACCAAATGAAAGAGCCTTAATTTTTTGGATTCTTTTCTGTTGTTTAAAATAAAAGCTTAATGTAAAAAATTCAAAGAATACATAAAAGTACAAGTAAGGGGCAAACCATGCCATGTACTCACCATCTGAAGATAATTAGTGCCCATATTTTTGTCCGTTATCCCACATACAACTTTAGATACATGAAATCACATTATAAGGCATTATTTTATTATTTGCTTCACAATAAATTGTGGTAGTCTTTCCATCTCAATAAATTTAGACACCTCTTTTTTAATACCTGGGGAATATTCCGTTGTATGAGTGTGCTATGATTTATTTAATCAGTCTGTTATAGATAGAATATTTTCCCTTATGAATAATGTGGGAACATCCTTGTGCTATACTGGCCTGATTATCTCATAGAGTCAATGAACTAAAACTACTGAGTCAGAGGATTTTCATGCAGGTTGGCCAACTACCATCAGAAAGTGGAAACCATTTTTTATTATCCCATAATGAAGGAAAGCCTTTGCTAACTTACTTTGTTGTACTTACTGTGTTTTAAATGGTTAAGTTTCCCAAACTCCTTAGCCACCTTTTTGTTGTTGTTGTCGGATGGCTCTCATTTTACTTTTTTTTTTTTTCTTGGCAGATACATTTAGGATAACTACTTAAGGAGAGATTTAATGATTTTATAGCATTAGTGTTTAAAAACCAAAAATGTATATATATATCCAGGATGCATTTCCCCTTACATTATTCTGGTAGGCAGTTATGTTTTTTTCTGGTTTTCATGTTAAGTAGTTGCCACATTGGAGGTTATGCAATTAAAATAGCGCCCCCTTTCAGTCTTTATTTTGGACAGTCTGTCATATTCCATATTCTCCCATTACTTCTCAAGCGTTGCCCAAGAGGGCTTTTTGACAGTAAAAGTAGCAAGTACTATTTTGTAATCTGATAGGGATTAAAAAAAAATAACTCGTGTTCTTCTTGGGAGGTGTAATCTTCATGTGAGTATTCTAGCATTTCTCCTAAGGGAGCCCTGCTTTCATGACCATCTCTGATTTCTTCTAGAATGCTTTCTCCATTCCTTTTGGTCTGTGAGAGTTTTCCCAGATCCATGTGATTAATGGCCTATTGTTCCATCTCTTTGAACTTTATCTCCTTGATCTCACTTGTCCATCCCCTGGTGTCACCTGAAACTTTTTTTTTTTTTTTTTAAACCAGTTGGTTGGTTAATTGCTTATCTTTCTTTTACACTTTCTTGAGTTCATCTAATGAGGGATATCATGTATCTTCTTAAAAAGCTTTTTTGCTGTGTACTCTTTTACTGCCCGGCGTGATTTAACATTTGAGGTTCATTATGTGCACCCTTTGTCTGGAGAGTACACAGGTTTACAAAACGCAGACATTGGCTGTTGAGATCCTTGCATGACCCAGGTGTAGGCACCGTTAGCTTAAGGGTGAGAAATAGCACCAACTTAGTTTGTTTGGAACCTTATTTCAGATTTGAAGGGAGGAGTTTTAAAATAGTTTGGGAGAGTTTTTCAGTGTCTTAGCTCCTCAGTAGGTAAAACCATCTAGAGAAGATAGACCCCCCCCCCCACCTGCAGCATATGGAAGTTAATGGGCTAGAGGTTGAATCAGAGCTGCCGCTTCTGACCCATGCCACAGCCATAGCAACACCGGATCTAAGTGGCATCTGCGACCTACCCCACTGCTTGTGGCAATGCCAGATCCTTAACCCACTGAGCAGGGCCAGGAATCGAACCCATATCCTTAGGGATACTAGTCAGTATTTAACCCATTGAGCCACCATGGGAACTCCAGAAGGAGATAGTCTTTTCATGTTGAATTTTGATTTAAAAGACTGGAACAGACATGGCAAATTTTATTTAAAATTAGATCATAACTTATTTTTAAATGTCCTTTGTTCGCATCAGAATGGCAAAATAGAAAACTATGAAAGGAGATGTGCAACACCTCTATGAATTCATAAAAGAGACGGGTCTGTGATGGACTCAGTGGGGCTACTGTCTTGTCACACCCAGTCCTCAGGCTGCGGGCGACTTTGCCTGGGGGACATTGAGAAAAGGGCTTGCTCACCCATGGAGCTAAAAGCCAGGGTCCGGGCTAAAGTTGACTGCTCTGGGACCATTCATGTTGTTTTCCAGCAAACAGCTGGATCCCCCCAGTATCTAAGCCTGCTCATGGTGAGTTGTAGGAAAATGGCCCTTTCAGGACACTAAGGTACTAATGAACTGTTCCTTTAGTGCTATATAATAGCTCACCGTCTTCGTGCACTTAGTGGGAGTTAATTACTGACTCTTTCAGCCACTGGGGAACCATTTGGTCATTACTTCTTCATTGCTGTTTAATAAATTTCTGTCTTGTACATTAAATAGCCCTGTGCAGTAATTCACGGCCTAGTCCCTAATGGCAGAGGAAAAGTTAATGCCGCTTCTGGAGATGCTTCTGTGAAACCAGACGTCACTTAGGCTTAAGGAAAGGAAAGGTGCAGTGAAATCTTTCAAATCACTGGTACCTGGACTTGTGGATTTCATGAACTAGGTTTTTTTGTTTGTTTGTTCAATATTGAGAAACATACTTAAAGCTGTTAAATTTTTGGTTTTGTCAGTTTTTGTTTCCCCCTAAGGAAGCCTGACTCGAGAGCTTGTTGCCTAGTGTATACTGGGCACTTGGTAGCCACCAGTTGAGTTGAATGGAGTTATGCAATATAGGACAGACTTTTTGCTGATGACACTGGCTTAATTGTATTATTCTCGCATCAGAGCTCATATTGGAGAGGTTAGTTTTGTAAAATGTGTTTGTGAATGTGGCTGACTAAAGAAATTTACTTGCTGTGGGGGTGGTGAGGGTTCAGTAGCAAATGTGGAAGCTTTGGAAGGACTTCAAACCAGATTGCACATGTAAGGTAATTAATATTGTCGGCTGACAATATTATGTAGAAATGATTAATCTGGAGTTTTATTAAATTCCAGGGAATTCTAAAATGTAGTGCTGATTACTTCTAAAAATAACTCATCCTCAGGTTGTTGTGTCTTGACTCCCAAGTTAAATGTGTGACAGATCAAAGGAGAAAGACTATAAGATTAATTTAATTAAAATCGACTTTAAAAAAGAAGGATAGAGGCTACCTTTTCTGTGATTTTACCTGTTATAGAAGCCAGGTATGTCCTGAGGTGGCCCGTCTGAGTTCTGTCCAGCTTAGGGGGTATCATGGTCGTGGTGGTATTGGGGACAGAAAGGTCCTAAAAATCCTGGTATTTTGAAGGAGGGTGGAAGGAATGATTGACAGCGAATGGCACAGAGCAGTGGCCCATGAAACAGGTTCCTGGAATGGCTGAGACCCAGATTGGTGCTGTCTGTTTCCCAGACATCACCCTGTTTGGAGGCCAGGTGATGGGTCAGTGCATATTGTGCTTCTGACGGCCACCAGCTTTTGGAGTTGCATTGATTGCCAGGGTGTCCTGGAGAATGTCTCATCTTGTTAACTGACCAGCAGTTAATTGAAACACTTTTCATTAAACTCCTCTTTCTAATACTGTTTAAAACATAATTTAAACCCCTAGGCAAACCATGGCTTCTGTCCCTTGGCTTCAGAAACCCCTTAACACATGCAAAGTCTGCAGTGGGCCAGGAAAACCTGTTCTTACCCTGGAGGTAATGGAAGCCTCCCATCATTATTTTAAAATATGACAAAACACATTTTAAAAGATGAGTTTTCAGGCATATTATTTGGTACAGGTTCATTCAGCAAATTACTAATGTATGAAACTGTAAGCACATCAATCAGACATAAAACTAAGTACATTCTTGAGAAAATTCCTCATGTCTTTCATCTTAGTGGTTTAGTGCTATGGTTTAAGTAGAAGGGATTTGGAAAGTTCATAAATGCAGGGAACAGAATAAACAAAAAGGATTAAAGGAATGTGTCCTGAGCAGCACTGATGCAGAACCTCATACCTCATTACTCTCCCCCAGGGATCCTGCTGATTTTATTGGAAAGCCCGTCCTCAAGAAGCCACAGAGCAAACAGGTATTTTAATAACAGAAATTAAGAAATTAATTACAGTGGTCAGAGGACGTGATGTTGACATGAATACAGGTTTCTCTGATCACATAGCAATCTATTGTCAGTCTCTGTTTTGACTTTTTACAGTTTGTGTTTCTCCAGCAGCTTTGCAATCACTAATCCCCAGACTATGGCAGATTGAGTTCTCATGCACCTCTCTGATTCTGCTTCTCAGATTGTATCTGTGTGGGATTGTTTTACGGGTTTTAAGTGTTGAGCAAATACTACTGCATTTAAAATATCTAGCGATATTGTCATTTTACATTCCACATAAATGGACTAACCACATCCTGCTCACTTTGAACAGCCCGTGTAGTAAATTTACCCTTGAACAAGCCGGCGGTCAGGGGCACCAAGGCTTTGTGCCCCTGAAAATTCATGTGTAATTTAAAGTTGGCCGTCTGTATCTGCGGTCCCTCCATGTCTGCAGACTCAACCAACCGGGCATCATGTAGCACTAGGATGTCGTGTTTACTCTTGAAACAAATCTGCATGTCACTGGACCCGTGCAGTTCAAACCCATGCTGTTCAAGGCTTAACTGCATTTCATCATCTGGTGTCATAGTGGTGCTCCACTAGCCCCATATTAGGGCATTTGAGGTCTTTCCAGTTTGAGGCTGGCATAAATAATCGTGCTGCCAACATCTTTAAGCAGATTGCTTTTCCATGGGAGTCCCTTGGGGGGCATATATTTCCCCAAGAGGAATGCCTCATGGTAAAGGGTACGGAGTCATGCCACTCTGTCCATTTTACTTCTTCCGTTTGCTTCAGGCACCCTCTGAGGCGATGTAATGAGAAAGAAAAAGACAACTGGAAGGAAAAGGAAGTGTCTCTAAGGCTTGAAGCCTTTTTCTGGGTAAGAGCATAATAGTTTTCATATCTGCAAATTGAGACCTTGCCTGCTCTCAGCTCATTGATAAATTCGTTGGCTGTAGTGGTTCACAGGGCAGGCTGTGGAGTGAGCCAGGCAGGGGTTCAACTCTGTTATCTCACCCTCTGAGCCTCAGTTTCCATTTCATAAATGCATCATGGGTGGTGGTGAGGTTTCAATGCAGTGAAGTGCTTGCAGGAAAGTGATTCCAGGGCAGAGGACTGGCTCAGGGTTGGTGCTTCGGGAGTGAGAGCTGCTGTGATTTGCTCTGTCTGGGGGCCTGGGCAGCAGCTTTCTGAGGCGGGGTTCATGCAGCCTTGGCTGGTTGGTTCTCAAGCCCTTGGGCACTAGGAGTCTTCTTGGCTGGCTTCCCTGCACTCCAGGTCAGCGCTCTTCTGCCTGGGCTTAGTCCTCCTGGTGCAGCTCATTCTCGGCTTTGTATGTGAATGAACATTGGTGGTGAAGGTTCTCTGTGGCTTAGACGCCCCCACAGCACTAAATCTAGCAAGAGTATCTGCATCTCTCTGTAGCAGACTTAGACCATTCTTTTCTGGTACCATACTTTTTTGTTTGGTGAAAAAAATGGAGAATTTGAGAGGGATATGTTCCTTTCAATCCTGTATTTTCTTAGCCTGAATAAAATGCCCTTAGAGGAGTTCCCGTCGTGGCACAGCGGAAACAAATCTGACTAGGAACCATGAGGTTGCAGGTTCAATCCCTGGCCTCGCTCAGTGGGTTAAGGATCTGGCGTTTCGGTGAGCTGTGGTGTAGGTTGCAGACTCGGCTTGGATCTGGCGTTACTGTGGCTGTGATGTAAGGCGGCAGCTATAGTTCTGGTTAGACCCCTAGCTTGGGAACCTCCATATGCCACAGGTGCGGCACCCCCCAAAAAAAATGGCAAAAAAATGAAAAAATTAAAATGCCCTTAGAGAAATTGGAAGTTGGCAGATGAGGATATTAAGTTGTTTGGGTGTTGTGAGAAAATATTGCACCTTTCACTTTCCTGTGACATTGGAAAGATGTCTTAAAACCACCTAATTTTAACAAGGTAAAGAAATGTCAGAGTTCCCACTGTGGCTCAGCAGGTTAAGAAACTGACATAGTGCCCGTGAGCATACAGGTTAGATCCCTGGTTTGGCTCAGTGGGTTAAGAACTGGTATTGCCGAGGGCTGCAGTGTAGGTCGCAGATGTGGCTCAGATCTGGCATTGCCGTGGCTTTGGTGTAAGTCAAAGCTGCAGCTCTCATTTAACCCCTTGCCCAGGAACTTCTATATGCCGTGGGTGGGGCCCTAAAAAGAAAAGGAAAAAAAAAAAAGATGTGTCAGGATCTGATGTGGCTGTGGCATAGCCTGGCAGCTGTAGCTCTGATTTGACCTCTAGCCTGGGAGCTATATGCTGCGGGTGTGGCCTTAAAAAGCAGAAGAAAAAAAGTTGTCAATGTCATATGGGCCTTAGTTTTCGTTTTTTGTTTTTTTTCTTTTCCTCATTGCCTTCATCATCCCCTTTAACCATGGTTGTATTTTAGGGTCAATAATTTGTCTTTCTTTTTTCAGAGTTCATGTCAGATAGGCCTTCCTTTTCTGAAAATTTCAGTGGAACTGCTTTTAAATGTGGTACCATATTTCATTAGTATTTTAGGGGATGAGTCTAAGCTAATGTGTATATTTTCCACATAAATAGATACTTTTAAAAAGCAGTTTTCAATTTTTAAGGTTATTTTTTTTTGGCCACACCCACAGCATATGGAAATTCCTTGGGCCTGGGATCCAGTCTGTGGTAACCAGAACCAACACCAGATCCTTAACCCATGGAGCCACAAGGAAACTCCTCAGCTTTTTGGTTTTTAAAGAGTTCAACTTTCCTACCCACTTCTCCTTCACACTGGGGGTCTAGCCACAATCTTTGCATTTGCTTAGTAGTGTTTAACCAGGGATGTAGTGACTCTCTACACCTGTGTTTCCACTTCTGGAAGAACTGAGGCTCTGAGGAAAAGGACTTTAATAAGGAGAGGAGACGGAAAGGCTGGAGAATTATCCCTGCCCTCCTCAGCCCTCTGACTTCTCTTTCTCCAAAAAGTTGGCAAGAGGCTGAAGGAGAATCCAGCCATGTCTGGGGATTTCATCCTGGGTTGACTGAAGCCCTAGGAATGCTTGTGAGGGGTTGGAAGGTTTGGTTTTGTTTTCTTTGCTTCTAATGCTGTTGAAATCATTGGTGGTATAAGTTTGCTAGATAGAGATGTTGATACTCTGATTTGATTTAGTCTTTATCTGTTGGTTCTTAATTTTTTCGGTTAAGTATAGTTGATTTACAGTGTTGTGCCAATTTCTGTTGTACATCATAGTAACCCAGTCATGCCTATATATACATTCTTCTTCTTTTTTTTTTTTTTTTTTTTTTTGTCTTTTTTGCTATTTCTTGGGCCGCTCCAGTGGCATATGGAGGTTCCCAGGCTAGGGGTCCAATCGGAGCTGTAGCCGCCGGCCTACACCAGAGCCACAGCAATGCAGGATCCGAGCCTCGTCTGCACCACAGCTCACGGCAACGCCGGATCGTTAACCTACTGAGCAAGGGCAGGGACCGAACCCACAACCTCATGGTTCCTAGTCGGATTCCTTAACCACTGCGCCACGACGGGAACTCCCACATTCTTCTTCTTTTTTGTTTTTTTGGTCCTCTTGTCTTTTTAGGGCTGCACCCATGGCATATGGAGGTTCCTAGGCTAGGGGTCTAATTGGAGCTACAGCCGCTGGCCTACACCATAGCCACAGCCACGCCAGATCCGAGCCTCATCTGCAACCTACACCACAGCTCACGGCAATGCCAGATCCTTAACCCACTGAGTGAGGCCAGGGATCGAACCTACAACCTCATGGTTCCTAGTCGGATTCGTTTCTGCTGTGCCACGACAGGAACTCCCATTCTTTTTTTTATGCTATCTTCCATCATGTTCTATCCCGCGAGCTTGATACAGTTTCTTGTGCTGTATGCTGGGACCTCATTGCTTATTCATTCTAAATGTAGTAGTTCGCATCTACCAATCCCAAACTCCCAGTCCATCCCACTCCCTCTCCCTCCCCCTTGGCAACTACAAGTCTGTTCTCTATGTCCCTGAGTCCGTTTCTGTTCTGTAGATAGGTTTATCTATGCCATATTTAGATTCCACATATAAGTGATATCACATGGTATTTGTCTTTCTTACTTCACTTAGTGCAAGAATCTCTAGTGGCATCCATGTTTCTGCAAATGGCATTTTTTTTTTTAAATTTTATTTTCCCACTGTACAGCAAGGGGGTCAGGTTATCCTTACATGTATACATTACAATTACAGTTTTTCCCCCACCATTTCTTCTGTTGCAACATGAGTATCTAGACATAGTTCTCAATGCTATTCAGCGGGATCTCCTTGTAAATCTATTCTAGGTTGTGTCTGATAAGCCCAAGCTCCCGATCCCTCCCACTCCCTCCCCCTCCCATCAGGCAACCACAAGTCTCTTCTCCAAGTCCATGATTTTCTCTTCTGAGGAGATGTTCATTTGTGCTGGATATTAGATTCCAGTTATAAGTGATATCATATGGTATTTGTCTTTGTCTTTCTGGCTCATTTCACTCAGGATGAGATTCTCTAGTTCCATCCATGTTGCTGCAAATGGCATGATGTCATCCTTTTTTATGGCTGAGTAGTATTCCATTGTGTATATATACCACATCTTCCGAATCCAATCATCTGTCGATGGACATTTGGATTGTTTCCATGTCCTGGCTATTGTGAATAGTGCTGCAATGAACATGCGGGTGCATGTGTCTCTTTTAAGTAGAGCTTTGTCCGGATAGATGCCCAAGAGTGGGATTGCAGGGTCATATGGAAGTTCTATGTATAGATTTCTAAGGTATCTCCAAACTGTTCTCCATAGTGGCTGTACCAGTTTACATTCCCACCAGCAGTGCAGGAGGGTTCCCTTTTCTCCACAGCCCCTCCAGCACTTGTTATTTGTGGATTTATCAATGATGGCCATTCTGACTGGTGTGAGGTGGTATCTCATGGTAGTTTTGATTTGCATTTCTCTTATAATCAGCGATGTTGAGCATTTTTTCATGTGTTTGTTGGCCATCTGTGTATCTTCTTTGGAGAAATGTCTATTCAGGTCTTTTGCCCATTTTTCCATTGATTGATTGGCTTTTTTGCTGTTGGGTTGTATAAGTTGCTTATATATTCTAGAGATTAAGCCCTTGTCAGTTGCATTGCAAATGGCATTTTTATGGCTGAGTAGTATTCCATGGTGTCTATGTGCTACATCCTCTTAATCCATTCATCTATTGATGGACACTTACATTGTTTCTATGTCTTGGCTGTTGTGAATAGTGCTGCAGTGAACATAGGGGTGCATGTATCTTTTCCAATTATAGTTTGTATAGATGTCCAGGAGTGGGATTGCTGGATCATTTGGAGTTCTATATTTAATTTTCTGGGGAACCTCCACACTGTTTTCCATAGTGCTTAAACCCATTTGCATTCCCGCCAACAGTGAAGGAGAGTTCCTTTTTCTCCATACCCTCTCCAGCATTTGTTATTCATAGACTTGTTAATGATGGCCATTCTGCCCAGTGTGAGGTGGCACCTCATTGTAGTCTTGATTTGCATTTCTCTAATAATTAGTGATGGTGAGCATCTCTCATGCGCCTCTTGGCCATCCATATGTCTTTATCTGGTGGTTCTTAAAGAACAAACATCTTTCTTTTGGGGTTTGCCTAACTTGCAAGGGCCCTTCACTATGAATTTTAATTCCTATACAAACCTAAGAATAATTTGCATTGTTTGTGGGTGCTTGTCCAGCACAGAGGAATTAAGTGACTGATCCTTGGCTTTGCACTCTTGGGACTGTTTGCTCTGAGACCTACATTTTCAGTGATACCTTGGTGGCCATGAGAGACTCATCTCAGCTTGATAAATTTTGGGGCACACCAAATCACCCCTTCAAGAAAAGGTATTTGTTCTGTTACCTTACCCTCGCAGAGAAGTCAAGGGTCCAAATATTTATCATCCTCAGTGACACCTCATCTCTCCTTTCGTCGCCAGACCAAATGGTAGGAGTTGTTCTACTTAATTGTATTTTCACAGTTTTTCCTCTGAGGTTTTCCTGCCGGCTGTCATTTGATCCTTGAGTCTGAAGTGCCCTCCCGGCCTTGCAGGGTCAAGCAGATGGCAAACAGGCTGGTCACGTGTGGGGCAGAATTAGATGTGATTCCCTTTTGCTTTTTAGCGTCTGGGGAGTTTCAGTTAAAAACAAATTTTTTTTTTTTTTTTTTTTTTTTTTAAAGCAGCTAATTTAAGTTCAAACATAGGCCAAAATAGAGTACTGTCCTGGTCGTCTGCTATTTCTGTTCCATTGTGGAAAGTGTTTGTTCGGTGAGAACATTTATTTTAGTTACCGACTTCAGGGCATTTTATTAGTAATATCTCTCGGAGGGAGTAAGGATATTGTCTGCTTGCATTCATTAGTCAGTTCTCTCTGTGAAAGCTTTATGATTCTTGGAACTCAGTTCTCTCTGTGAAAGCTTGATTCTTGGAACTCAGAAAGTAGAGAAATTATCGTTTGACTCAGATTATAGTTTTAACGTCTCTCTTTGTAACCCTCCACCCCAAAGTGAAGGGCTTACTAATGAGCTCTTACTCTGCAACTTTGACAAGTGACCGTGTTTTGGGAGATCAACACGAAGGGGCGGGGGCGGGCGGGGGGGGGGGGTTGTTAGAACTGGTGTCTAGTTTTGCTACTTGATGAGAATGTATCTGTAATTTTATTTGAAAGGCTCACTTTTAAGTGAGTAACCTCACCTTGAAAATTTCAAAACTATTTGGGAATTTAGTAAGCGCAGTGCTTTCAGCTCCCATCTGTCTCCTTAGGAAGCATCTCTTCCTAAAAAGTATATGGCTTGCTCGTTATTAGGCTCTGTAGAAGTTAATTGCTAAAAGTCACAATTAAGATTTGCTTGGTCATGTAACTTTGTCTTTTAGTCAGAGATTTGACTTCTGAACCGTCACTTCAAAAATTCTATCTTTTGAAACATTTTCTAAAGAGGATTGTAGAAACTGCCAGAAATTAGGGCACAATTTGAAAAACCCCAGATTTAAGCCATTCAGAATGGCTGAGGTGGTTACACATGAATAAGGATGTCTCATTTTCTGTGCTAAGCCACAGACAGGTAGGTGAGATCCCAGGTCTAGGCAGTAAGAAGTTGATGTTTGTTACTTGTTAACTGTCGGACTGGCAGGCACACCCTCGCAGTACACATGTATCCTCTTAATTAGGTTCCACTTGCTAGGAGGTTGATTTATCTTTAGCTATTTAATCTTGGGAAGTTTTTATTTCTAGGAATCAAGAAAGTCTCAGGTAAAATCCAACCCACATTAATTTAGAGTGTACAATTATATCCGCAACCCTTGGGAGAGCAGAGGAATGATGCAGGTTAACAAGGAGCACGGCTGTGCCAAAAAAGGGCTGTAGGTAGGATGCTGGGCTGACAGGTGCAACAGCTAGAGCTCAGCATTTCCTGTGACCTGTTGCTTCAAGACTAGGGGTAACTCGACTTGGAATATTTTATAAACTTGTTACTGAAACAACTGTACAAATTCTGTGAGATAAATGAAACTTTCTCATGCTTGAGGACTTTGCACAAATGTGTTAACAGTAACCATGAAAACTGTAACTCCTTCTCCCTTTTTTTACTTTGGAATTATATTTGAAATATAGCATGAAAGAAAATAATTTATGAGGCTATTGTTAATTGGTGGATAGACATTCTTGATTAGCCATTGTTCTTTCTTGAGAATATTCAAGAAAGCACAATTCTGGAACCCCTCTAAATGCTTTCCCTATCAGAATGCATGCAGCCTTACATAAATCTGTTTTGATCGAGTGAATTAAATTGTTGTGCTTAGAAAAGAATATCATTGTGAAGTTGCCTTGACCCAGAAGTTCCCAAGTTGTTTCTGTTCATGATACCCTGAATGTCTTGATAAGGTTTGCAAAAGAAATACTTAACGGTTTTGTTTGTTAAGTAGATAAGCACAAACAACTTAGTACGTATTTATGTCCCAGCAACTTAGTTGCCATTTGAAAAAGTAATACATACAAATTTTTAAAAATCTCTGTGTTTTGGAGTTCTTGCTGTGGTGCGATGGGATCAGTGACATCCTTGAAACCCTGGCTGAAATGCCAGACTGGCACAAAGGGTTAAGGATCTGGCATTGCCAACGCTGCAGCGTAGGTTGCAACTGTGACTCGGATTGGATCCCTGGCCTGGAAGCTCTCTTATACCTCAGGGTGGCCAAAAAAGAAAAGAAAAAAGAATTAAAAAAGAAAAGTCTGAGAGTTGCCGTTGTGGCTCATTAGGTTATGAACCCGACTAGTATCCATGAAGATGTGGGTTCGATCCCTGGCCTTTCTCAGTGGGTTAAGGATCCTGCGTTGCCGTGAGCTGCTGTGTAGGTCACAGACCCAGCTCGGATCCTATGTGGCTGTGGCATAGGCCGGTAGCTCCAGCTCCGATTCAACCTGTAGCGTGGGAGCTTCCATATGCTGCAGATGCTGCCTTGAAAAGCAAAAAAAAAAAAAAAAAAAAGTAAGAAAGTCAATGTTTTTCTCTTTAGAAAATTGAAAAATATTATTTCATTCTTAAATACCCACCATTATTTGCTAGTGGGATATGTCCACCCATTGGAATTCGATTGGACACTTGCACCCTTATTTTTTTCTTTACATTGGTTTTCAAATGTATTTAGTTTATTATCATAGCAATTGTAAAAAAAAAAAAAACCAATTTCACAAAGATAGTATGTTACCAAAAGGAATATAGTACAGTCTGTGACATAACTTGAACTAGTAGTTTCTGCAGAGACCAACACTTCGCTGCGTTTTCTTTGAAAAATTGAAATAGCCCTCCATCCTCCTGTGAATTCTTCTCTAGGGCCCTTTAGCAAAGAGTGTGGGAAACCTGGTATTAACCTATATTCGTTCTTAATAACTTAGTCAAAGTTGCCTTATAGGGCCTGCATGTTTAACTGCATTATCTAGAAGTTGCCTTCCATTGTTACTTAGTTTGTTGTTGTCAGTTTATGGTGAGCAACAGAAATATTTCTAGGAGTTCCCATTGTGGCACAGTGAAAACGAATCTGACTAGGAACCATGAGGTTGTGGGTTCGATCCCTGGCCACCCTCAATGGGTTAAGCATCCGGCGTTGCCCTGAGCTGTGGTGTAGGTCACAAATGCAGCTCAGATCTGGCATTGCTGTGGCTGTGGTGTAGGCTGGCGGCTGTAGCTCTGATTTGACCCCTAGCCTGAGAACCTCCATATGCTGCAAGGTACAGCCCTAAAGAGCAAACAAACAAACACAAAAACATTTCTTGACTATGCCTCCAAGAAATTCTGATTGACTATGTAATTAGAATTGCCTGGTTAGCAAGCTTGCTTGGTGATACTAAAGCATATGAAGTTGGAGAACCACTGACTCCATCACAGATCCCTCAAGTTCAGAAACCGTGTTGCTTTTCACTTAAACCCCTTCTTATGGCTGTAATATAGCATAATGTACATGTGACAAAAGTTCATTGAATGTCTTAGACTTATAGCTTGCTTCTTTTTCACTTCTCTCTCCTTCCCTACTTTATATGTTCTGTTCCTTAAAAGGAGAAAAAAAAAAAATGACTGGGTCTGAGAGTTGCATGACTTTCTAAGGCTCTTGGCCACAGCCTTCCCTCATCCACCTACCAGTTCCTCTCTCTCCCCCACACATCCTTTCATTGTTGAATTGGTCGCCTGTATTCCCAGAGACACACTTGGTACACTTGTTTCTACCTGTCCTTGCTTCTGTTCCACACTGAGGGATGTACATTTTCTAAAGTGGGAAAAACTCTGGGTTTGAGAGAAAATCGAAAAAAAAATGTGCATGCTGGAAGAGACTTAGATTACAATTTGATACAGTGCTCCCATTTTTAAAAAATATATTCTTTATTTACTTATTTATTTTAGGGCTGCACCCGAGGTAAATGGAAGTCCCAGGCTAGGGGTCAAATCAGAGCTATAGCTGCCAGCCTACACCACAGCTCACAGCAACACTGGATCCTTAACCCACTGAACAAGGCCAGGAATCAAACCCACATCCTCATGGATACTAGTCAGATTCATTTCCACTGCGCCACAACGGGAACTCCCCAGCGCTCCCATTTTAGAATTGAGGATATACAGGGCGGAGATGTGATGCACCCAAGGTCATACCAGAAATGAAAAGCCATGCTTGGGAAATTCATCTCCTGGCTCCATGCTCAGGGCAGTTTCCACTCCACATCAGGCCCACCTCACTTCTGGGGTTGGTACGGGGCCATCTGTGAGTTTACCAGGTCCCAGAGGTAAGTCTGATCTGTAAGAGGGGCTGAGACCTGGGCTTGGCTGTTTGCTTTGCTCGCACGATTATCATGTGTAGTATGTTAAATACTACCTTGTGATTTAGTCAGTACTTAACAAATTGAGTTTCTTTTTAAATGTTTGAATTTTGATTGCATGTGAATTGACAGACTGTGGAACATGGACCACTTAGAGTCAGTTGTTGGGTTTTCATGGGAAGAAGGCAAACACTTGAGAGCTGGAGAAACTACTAACATTATCATAAAAGAAGGAATTTGTCTTTTCTGGAGGCTTGTTTAGAAATTACGTTCCGTCAGCATTTGAATGTGGTTTGCTGACCAGCCGAGTAATTTCTCTGATTAAGGCCTCTTTCTCCTCTGGGGTTCCCAGCTGGGGTCTGAATGGTTGGGCTGGGGGTTGGGTGGGTGGCTGACTTTTGGGCAGCTGGGACAGAGGACAGTTTCACACAGGTGGGTGACACCTTCATCCCTAAGCAGGGTTGCAGTGGTTTGCTAAGACTCACAAAGATTGCCCAAGGTAAATGAGTGATTCTTCCCGAGCTTTTCTTTACCACTTTTGTGGTATATTTTAGAAGAGGTAAGATCGACTTGCGTTAAAGGAAGACCGAGCCCTTTGAAACTCATGAAAAATACTCTTGGAACTGCAAAGTCATTCATCATCTGCCTGCCTGCTTCACCCACTCAGCAAAATTAAAATGTCTCTGAGAACTCTTCCTCCATGCAGCTTCTTTCCTCCCATGAAATGATGCCGAGCTAGGGGTACAAAGTTTGCTCTCTGGTCCCTGAGAGAGAGCCTTTGACCCTGAGGATGGGCCAGCCGGGTGCCCAGCACCAGGCTCCATTCTTCAGGAGAGGAACACATGCAGCGAAGGGGTTAACCTCGTCACCGGTTTCTCTTTGCTGTTTGGGATGTGATATGCAATTATGTTCTTTTTTTGGTCCCTGGCCTCTTTTTTCTTTTTTTCTTTTCTTGACTGCATCCATAGTATATGGAAGTTCCTGGGCTAGGGATCAAACCTGCGCCTCAGCACTGACCCGAGCTGCTGCAGACACAATGCCGGCTCCTTACCCCGCTACGCTAGGTTGTCTTGAGCAGGCGTGTGTGTCTTGGAAGTCCAGCCTTCTTTCTTGAGAAGCAGTCTTTTAGCTGTGCAGTATTTGAGTTCAATTTCAAATAATGTTTGTCTGGCTTTAAATGTAGACATCAAAATTAGAGTGGTGGGAAAAATATGTAATTGGAAGTTGCTTATCATTTAACTCTTGTGATCTATTACTTCTGTCCAGAATGGCTGGAGGATTGGGAATGTCTTTTTTTTTTTTTTTTTCTTTTTACTGATGAAGGAAGGTTTCACCTTTATTATCTAATATAATCAAGAACAAATTTAACTAAATCCACAAATAACAATGCTGTTATTTAATACCATTAATGTTAATTTAAACCCCCATTTCACTCAGACTACCCTTTGCCAGAGGTATTTATAGAGGGGAAAAATGCTATTTAATTTGAGTTTCTTTTCTGGTTTTTCCTCTTCTGGAATCTCCTCGAAAGAGGGCCAGTTTCAGAGAGAAGGAAAACCATAGATTCTTCTCATGCCTCCCTAACAGCCAGGACTTTTCATCCTGCCTCTCGTTGCTGAGCCCTCATCCATCCTGATGGAAAGGGGTACAGATTCTGAGTGGCAGAAATCCGTCCACTCACTGCACTGAAGTTGCCTTTAAGCCCTGACGTGGCTTAAACTGCATTTGACCTGGTGCTTCGGATTCAAGCCAGTAGGTGACTCATTATTTCAGATGTTTGGTTTGTGCTCTTACCGTCGAAGCACTCTAAGGAAAATAGAAAAGCCTGTTGTAAAAATACGGTTTGTCTCCAGGAAGGAGAATCCCTGCGACCTGACTCGGGGTGGGATGTCTGCCCACAGCTCATCTAATGTGTTGTTTTGTCTTAGATCCTGGTTTGAAGCGGTCCTGGCACATGTCCATCGGCGCGTGTGTTGATGGCATTGCTGGCCGTCCTTACATCCTCGATTGTGAGGTCAGAACATGGGGGTATAAAGTTTGCTCTCTGGTCCCTGAGAGGGAGCCTTTTACCTTGAGGACGGGCCAGCTGGGCACCCGGCACCAGGCTCCATTCTTCGGGAGGGGCGCGGGGGTTCCCCTCATCACGCGGTTGCTCTCTGCCGTTTGGGATATGATATGCAATTATGTTCTTATTTTGGTCCCTGGAGGCCGTCCATTTTCTATAGGTGATTTAGTAATTGTGGAATGTTTGGCTTTCTAGAATGAAACAAAGACTATTATAAAATGTCATTTTGAAAATTACCCTCAACTTTGCATTATGTTTTTAAGGAAGACATTCTGCTGGCTTGTAAATGGGTCTCTCTCTCTCTCTCTCTCTTTTTTTTTTTTTTCTTGTGTCTTGGTCCTTAACTATCCCAGGGGCACACTTAGGAAAATGATTGACTCCTTCCCCCAGACAGTGTGGTAAGGGAACTGTTTAAGATTTGTAGTGCCGTGGCTGTGAATCCACCGTTACACACCATTGTAGAGGTATAGCTGTTTTTACTTTGTTGTAAAATTTCGATTAATTTATTAGATGGTAACCGTTTGTCAGATGCTTGTTGGGAGAGTTTTCAGCTGAGTGAATAATAGCTTCTATCGATTGGGTTGGTGCCAGGAGCTCCATTTAATGGTCATAGATACACTAGACAGCATATATTACAGATACAGTGACTAGCTAATACTCAGGTTCATCAACCTGCCTGAGGCCACATAGCTAGCAAGGGCTGTAAGAGCTGACGTCTCACCCTCACTGGCGTGACTTGGCGGATGTCTCAACAGAAAGCTCTATTGCCTCTTCCTCTAAGAACAAGGCGGCAGAGCTACCACACTATATCATACTGACCATCCTTCAGCCTCTGCTTGTCTTCTTGCAGAGGAACTGGATAGCCTGATGGTGAAGGGCAAGGACGAAGCCTGAATTCCACCCTTGGGTGCTCTCAAACCTTAGGCAAGGTCCTTAGCCTTTTTCTATCTTCCTTTCTCCATTTGTTGCTATGACTGTTCCCATGGTTGTGAGGCTCAAGTAAGTTAATATCTATGAAGTATTAGAACAGCTCCTAATAAGCAGTGTGTGAGTGTTTATTCCTATTGTGTATTGCCTTGAGGGCTGATCAGAATGAGAAGTCCCCTCCAGCTATCTTCTTTCCTGCCTTGGTGCTGGGAGCCCTGGATCAGCCTGTGGGAAGGTATCTCAGCAGGGAAGGTCCTGAGCTACCAGGTGGTGAGGGAGGCCCCCCCGGTCCAGCCTTTGTGCTCCAGCCTGTGTGTGTTGCTCCCAGGTTTTCCTTCCTATTCCTGGTCTGTCCAGTCTCTGGCCTGATTGCCTGTTCTCCCCAAGCTGTGGGTGTCCTCAGCCTCTACCACACGTGCTATAAATATGTCATTGCTCACCAAACACTGAGTTACTATCCTAGCCTGTTGTCCATATGTGGACACAGTGGTGGAGCATAAGTTATGACCTCCTGGAGGCAAGGACCAAGTCTGGGAGGACCTTGGAGAGCATTTTTTTTTTCTTTTTTTTTGAAAGCTTTTAATCATGGAGAGGATATTGTTATGGGAACTTGAGCGTGAAGGGGAAGGTGCTGGGGGAGGCAGCTCATGCCTGTAAGTTCCCAGCTCTGTCTTCCTCGACCTTGAAACTGCAAGGTGGAATTGTGTCCCCAGGGATCCTCGGGCTTTGGTCTCTTGACCTTAGCTCTTCCCATTTCCTTAGTCCAGGAAACCCGGGGGCCTTCCACCCATCACCCTGCAGGGCAGTGAAACATTTTTTTTCTGATTCCTGTGAGGAAGAGCAGTGAACCCACCCTCCTCCTGCAGAAACTGCTCCCGGGAAAAGATGCCCCAGGAGGAGCCATGGCATCCTCTGGCATCTCCTCTAGCCTCATACAAATGTCAGAACCCAGCCCTGCTGCAGAATGACCCTCCCAGCCAGAAACCATCAGTGATGGAGCTTATGTCCAAATTGCCAAAACCAGGTGTGGAAATGGCCTGCTAGTCTTTTTTTTTTTTTTTTTTTTTTTTGTCTTTTTGGGGCCACACCTGCGGCATATGGAGGTTCCCAGGCTACAGTAACAGTCAGAGCTATAGCCGCTGGTCTACGCCGGAGCCACAGCAATGCCAGATCTGAGCTGCATCTGCAACCTATACCACAGCTCACGGCAACGCAGGATCCTTAACCCACTGAGCGAGGCCAGAGATCGAACCCACAACCTCATGGTTCCTAGTCGGATTCCTTTCCACTGTGCCAGGAGGGGAAATCCTGTTTTGTTCTTAATTGTGGTAAAATGTGTATAACATAGAATCCACCATATGACCGTCTTTAAGGGCACAGTTCAGTTGCATCACGTCCATTCACGTTTTTGTGCTCTCATCACCACCACCCATCGCCAGAGCACTTTCATCTTGCAAAACTGACACTCTGTCCCCAGTCAGCAGTAGCTCTCCATTCCCTCTTCCCCCAGCCCCTGGCAACCACCCTTCTGCTTTCTGTCTCTATGAATTGTTCTACTCCAGGAACCTTGTATAAGAGGAATTGTACCGTGTCCTTTTGTGACGGGCTTATTTCACTTAGTACAGTGTCTTCATGGTTCATCCATATGGTAGCATGTGTCAGAATTTCCTTCCTTGTTCAGGCTGCACAGTACTCCATTGTGAGTATGAGTTGCATTTTGTTTCTCCATCCGTCGAGGAACTGGTGGGTGGCTTTTACCTTTTGGCTGTTGTGAATGATGCTGCTGTGAATGGGGCTGTAGTTACTACCCACTGGTTTTTGTTCTGATGACATTAGGGACCCAGGAATAGATTCTGTCCTGACTGGTTGGGTAAAGGAATCTCAGTTTGTGCAGCTTTGAATTGTTTTTGAAATTCAGAAAGAACAAGCACCTGAGTGTCAGGGGTAATTTAGCCAAGTGTGTGTTTCTTTGTGCCTGAATTTATCACTCACTTGAGGAATAATCAGGCAGAACTTAAGGTAAATGAAGTAAGAAGTGAAGAAAGCAAAAGATGTTCCAAAAGGGTCAGTTTGGCACATAATTGTGGAATTTTGGTAGAGAAAAGGGGGAAAAGAACTCCACTCCCCCATAGAGCAGAGAATTTAGGCAGTTTACCTGCAGAAACGTGAACCACACAGGCAGCAAACCCAGGTTAGCTCTGACTTCAAAGAAGTACTGGAGAGTCTTTGAGAGGTGAGAATCCCTTCCCCAGGGCTGCTGCCTTTGCAGAGGCTTCTCGCTGTCGTCTGAGGAGTTCATCCGCCCTCTCCTTTGCTGGACATCTGCCTTGTCCTTCCTGAGCTGTTGGGGCTGAATGCCTTGCCCTCTCTGGATTCTCCTGGTCTCTTACAGAGTTCCCTGGCTGGCATTCTACTGCTACACAGGTATCTTCCCTTTCATGGTCCATTGTGGTGCAGCAGGTTAAGGATCCAGTGTTGTCACTGCTGTGGCGCAGGTTGGATCCCTGACCCAGGAACTTGCGCATGCTGTGGGCACAGCCAAAAAAAAAAAAAGTGTATTTAACTACCAATCCATTAATATGTGTTCTTGACCCCCAAAAAGATCGCCAAAGAGAAATGCCTTGAAGAGAACCATTTCTTTTCAGAAAAACTTTCCCAATATAGTGAATGGCACATCCTGGCCAGCTCTCCTCTCCTGGCTCTCAGTCTTGAATTCAGACAAGAATCAGCCTCAGCTCCATTAACCACATGTTTGTACCAGTTGTGTGTGCCCAGGGAGAACCATAAGAAAATCCAGTGATTGTTGGTGATGCCCATTATTTTTTTTCTATTCATGTGCTGAGATGTGCCTCGTTTTGGTTGCCTCAACTGACCTGCTCCCTTTTCTGTTGCTTTAAGTCCTCGCAAGGCTAAGTCTCCACTTACACCCATCCCCTCCAACCCCGTACCTTGTAAAGGACTTGGTTTTAACAATTATCCCAAAAGAATGTCTGGTTGTGATAGGTGTCACAAAAAAACAAAGAGAGAGAGAGAGAGCGAGTGAGCGAGCGAGCGAGAGCTCTGTACAGGCAGAAGTGTAGATAGGATGATTTTAAAGACTACGGGGCAAAAGGATTGCAGACATTTTCTTTGCATGGGTCTCAGGATTCGCTTCAGAATTGCACGTTGTCATTCTGTGCTTCTATCTCAACTATTCAGCCTTGCTTTTCCCAGATGATTTCATTGAAAAGCAATGGCAAATTACGACTTGTCTTTTCTGCTAGAGCCTTAACAGATCGTTTATTCCCAACTGTAAACATTTTAGTAAGCCTTTTGTTTAGGGACTCGTTAATTCAATGAGGAAAATGTCCTAATAAAGATAAAGAAACCGTAAACTGTTTCAAAAGCTGCAGAGGGAAAAATGTTCGGGCCCTTGTAGGTCAGCTGCTTCCCCTTGTTCCTTGCTCTTCGTCTCTTGCTTGGTCATGGGAACAGACAGAGTGGTCATTTAAGGGCCATGTCCTCATCTGAATTCCCCTCTGTGAACTTAGACACACATACCAAGTCCGGGTGTCTGACTTCTGTAGAGTGTCTTTCAGTGCAGACAGGGTTTGTAGTTGAGATGATTGCATGAAAAATAGTCAATGAGACGTCCCTCTTCCACCACAAACCAGTGCATTTGAATATGTTCCTAGGTTAGCAACACTATAGACTTGTTGGGTCTGCTATGAAATGCTCAATTAATTGTTAATAATGAGAAATACTTGCTGAATTTTTATTAGCACACGGAATTTTTATTAATCACAACCCCCCAGGTAGAAAGGGTCAAAGATCCCCAAATAGATCAAAGGCTTAAGAGAATAGGAAACCTCAGCTCTAAGCCTGCGGTTGTGTTAAGGCATAATCTGCATTCACCATTTGTATAAAATTCTTCTAGGGGTATTGTGACTTTCTGGTATTTTGGTAAAACTCAATGTTCCAGCATGGATATAACTATTTCTTGGTTGTGTTTGAATGTTTAATGAAGTGGAAACTTAATTTTGTGTAAAATAGTCTTTGTGACAAAAGTACAGTGATCTTTATTAAATCCAAGAGTAAGCACTATAGATGCTTTGAAAACAATTGTCCAACAATTTTTCACTTAAATTTGAAGAGGCACTTGTATGCCTCTGTGATTCTCAACCTTTCCAGGAGGAAGATCTAACTGAAAACTGGGAGGGAAAAAAAGTAACATTCTCCAAACTTTCTTTGATAGAAACTTTGCTTGCAGGATTCATTAGGTGTAAAAATGTGTAAAGAGAGAAAGAAAAAATGAATTCATTATAGTTAATGAAAATAAAAAATCAAGAGGCAAGGTAAATTGACTTTGAGGCTCTAAGTACATTATAAAGAACCTGGATTTTTTTCTTTTCACTTATATAATCAGTTAATGCCTTTATCTAGGTTGGTTGGTCTGCTGCCTTGTCGGGTACTTGTCAGAAGGAAATATAATGATCCATAGGTAACCTTTCAGGAGCTCCGGTCATGGCTCAGTGATTAACAAACCAGACTAGCATCCATGAGGATGTGGCTTCCATCCCTGGCCTTGCTCAGTGGGTTAAGGGTCCGGTGTTGCCGTGAGCTCTGGTGTAGGTTGCAGACACGACTTGGATCCCATGTTGCTATGGCTGTGGTATAGGCTGCGGCTACAACTCTGATTGGACCCCTAGCCTGGGAACCTCCATGTGCTGTGGCTGTGGCCCTAAAAAGACAGAAAAAAACAAAAAAACCCAAAAACCCCACAAAACAAAGGTAACCTTTCATTACAATATACCTTTAAAAGTACTGTCCAATTTTTTTTTTCCTATTACTGATGGGTTTCCTGGACTACTCCCTCCCCTGCCCACCCTCCCTCACCCCACCAAAAAAAGGCACCAGGCACAGTACAGCCAGCTGGATGAAGTACGTGCATTTGTATAGTGATGCAAGAACATTTCATAGCACACACGACAAGTCAAGTTTGATAATGGTGTCAATGTTAGATGTCTTTCTAATTACATGGACTTAGGAAATGCTGTTTGTGAGGTGTGATCTTGCCTACTACACGGGTCATGTTCTGCAGCAATACCCTGCAGGGGCAGGTTTAATCCTGGACCCCTGTAATGTCTCACAATTGTCAAATAAACCAGTCTTTAGTGCAGCAGGGACTACGTGGATGGCCAGGGTTCACTTGTCCATTCAGCTGACAGCATTGTGTCCTGCTCCTGGCTGGGTGTCAGGGGGCACCTTGGGCTGCATAGGGTGAACCAACCCGTGGTGTGTTGGAGGAGACAGACACGAACCAGCAGGAAGGCTGCTGGGTGACAGCTGCTGCCCTGCAGTCCCCACAGCCTGGGGGTGGCTGCTGAGGAAGTCTCTGCTCACCACTCACTGCAGTTAAGGAGGGGGCGGGGAAGGAGGCCAAGAGCAGGTGCCAGCGGAGCCTTGAGTACCTAAGTCCAAATCTGTTTTTTTACAATAGGCTTGAAGCCACCCTGCCTATATAAATGAGGGGACTTTCTAAGTTTTTAGAGAAACTATGATTACTCTCCCACTCTGTAACTAAATAAGTAGAATCAGTGCAATGGAAAGCACAGTCTGAGCCATTCAGGCCTGACTTTGAATCCTGGCTGCCACCTCATAGCCACTGGACCTTCCTGGACTCCACATGAAAGGGCGTGCTGAGGTGGGCAGCACATGTGGGTGGGCAGCATTAAATGAGCTGGGATACGTGACGATCACTATTGGTTCTCTTCCCTTTGCACACCAAGATTGAACTCCTTAAAGAAGGTATTTTGAAAGGTGCCTGATGAAAACAACAAAGCAAGCAAGGCTGATGACAAGACAATGAGAGTGACTAACATTAGGCACCATTTGTGTTCCTGGCACTGTTCTAAGTGCTTCCTTTACATTTCTTCACTTAATTCTCTCCATCATTCAGAGTTAGGGGCTGTTGTTTCATCCCCACTTGACAGATGAGAAAGCTGAGGTTAGAGCAGTTACGTAGTTTGAATTAACCCTGCCAGTCTGGCTCCAGACTTTACAGTCAGAACGGAGCCTCCGAAGAGGTTCATGAGGGTGACGGTGATAATAGTGCGTTTCCTTTGAGGAACACTTCTGTGAACTTGATCGCGTTTGTGCCTCATAAGAAAAACTAAGGGATGGCTAGAAATTGGAGGAGAAAACTGAGATTCCCCGATGTGAGGTAACTCGCCCAGGGTTCCTGAATCTGTATGTGGCCAGATTGGTGCAAGAATATTTCCCGGTTGTGTCTTGTGAGTGTTCAGAGTGAAAGACTGGTACAGGAATTCTCTTAATAAGTGCGTGCTGTTCAATTGTTTAAATACAGAATAGACTCAGGGAGGTTAATTGCATTGCTCAAGATCATGTATGGGGCCAGTGGCCAACTGTAATTGGCAAGGGCCCATCGGCCCCAGAACCACACAGCTTCTGAGCAACCCAAGGGAAAGCGTTGGGAAAGTACGGATGAGTCTGTCTTCTGGTCCCCTGGGAGCCAGGGTGCCTCCTCAGGCCTCTTTCTAGGATTCTGAAGCCACTAGAGAAGAAGGTCACCAGCACAGGGCCTTCCCTTGGCATCAGCTCATACTGCCTCCTGCCACAACCAGAAGGGAGATGATAGAGCTTCACCAGGGCCTGTGTGGTGAGGAGGATACAGAGGACCTGGGCTGCCTTTTCCGGTGCTAATCACGCTCCCTGCAAATTGAAGGCTCAGCACAATTTTAAAGAAAGCAAAGAGAGACAAGAAACCAAATAAGGTTGGGCCAGAAGCCTCTTGGAATGATGTGGTGTTTTGCCCTGTAGCTGGAGATCCAGTTACAGATGCCTGTGATTATGGCCTTTGCAAACAGTTGTCAGAGAAATTCATAAGATTTCCAAAGGCTGCAGAAGAGCAGATGTGGAATTAAATTTCAAGCACAGTTACTTGTAATGGCTTACATGTGGACATAGAGGACTTAGGATTCAGGCCTGGGTCCCTGTGTCCAGCAGGTGGGGGCGGCTGAGGTGGGAGGTGTCAGCATTTTCTGGTGGTCTTTTCCTGTGGTATCTTGGCCCACAGGCCCTTACACGTGGTGACATTCTTCCATGGCAGTTAGCGCACGGGGCCTGACATTGTCATCCTTTGTCCTTTTGAGTAAGAAGACGCCCTTCGGCTTCTTTGCCAGCAAGCATTAACCCGGCCAGCAGAGAGATTGTGGAAAATGGGCGTCTCTGTGGCCCACATGAATTGGCTGTGCCACAGACATTGTGATGTCGTTAGCAAAGTTGAGAGTACTCAGGCTTGCCGTGTTTAATATCTGTTTTTCACAGTTCATATGGCAAGGACTTGAATGACTCAAAGAAATACATTTATTTTATGAGCAAGAACGAAGGTCAAGATTGAAAGGATAGGTGTCATTATACTGATCTAGTAGTTGCTCTTGTCGAAGCAGAGGCTCCTCGGTTTCTCCCCATGTCCAGTAAAGAGGAAACTTGCTGAGTTTCAAATCCTAGTAAGTGTTCATTAAGTAGCAAAAACAATGGAAAAGAATGTTCCAAGTCTTAGTATATATACAAAGAATATGGTAGTGCTTGTTAGGTTGAAATGCCCTTTCCTGGAGCTTTTCAAATAATAATTGCTAGAACACACAGCTTATACTAGATGAATAAGCAGAGAACATAAATTGAGTAGTGGAACAGAACTTAAAGATCACCTTTTTTTTTCCCCCTGTAAAATCTGGCAGTTTCTGCTGTGGCTTTATTGAGGGTATATCCTGCTCAGTGGGGGAGGGGAGCCAGAGCACCTGCGATCACTCTTAGGACAATTACACTCACAGAGCGGGAGTCCTCCTCACAGACTCAGCAGCCCGAGCGTGTCACCGTTTTGCGGTGGCTGAGACGAAGGCTGGAGGGAGGAGCAGAGGCTGAGGAGCCTGGTGCACAGTAGCTCGGTGGTGGTTCAGTGTGCTGGGCTTCAGTTACTGCCCGTGACTGCACGCACATCTTGCTGTTCCTGCATCAAACATAGGGCTTCTGGAAAACCAGACGGGGGGTGGCACTCTTCTGCCAGGGGGGCAACGTGAAACTCAAGAGGGACCATGTGAAACTACCACCGCCAGTCCTTGCCTTGCTGCTTTGTCATTATGAAATCGTCTCCTTTCCTCCTCCCAGCTGCCGAGTGAGGTGGCTTGATGATGAGCCCATGTAGAGATGAGGAAGAACGCTCCCGGAGGTTTCAGTAACTGGCCCTGGGGAAAGGAGACTACCCCCCCCCCCCCATGGTAATTCTATCCCAGACTGCAGATGGAGAAGCTGGTACTTAAACCCCAGAATTCGAGGTCCAGAGTTGATGCTGTTCCTCTTAAGACCTTTAGGCAGGGACAAGCATTGCATAAAATTGGACTTGCCATCCCTTGCCCTTGAAGCCCCAACATTGCATGGCCTTCTAGACCCCTGGGAGGTCATGTGAGAGGTGCTTGGGCTCCTTGTTAGCTGTGTGACCTTGGGCCCCACCTGTAAAATGGGGTGAATAGCCTTTCTCATGTCCTGGGTGTAAGTGATCCATGGAGACAGATGCAAGAAGCCATTCCATACCTGAGGAGGAGGAGGACTGCTGAGGTGGTTATTGCAGAGGTTCTTAGTGCTCTTGAGGTTCCGCTGTGGAAGGTTCTGTCTCCCTGGATCCATGGCTGAGACATTTCTGGGCTGAACTTCCATTCCGGACTCTCCCTTGACACACCCGCCGTAGCTTTCAGGGGGCTGCTTTCTAGGGATAACAGCTTTTCAACCTCTCTCATCATCTGTTTCCTATTCATTCCACATACTCACGTTCAAACTTTGAAGACTCTTAGACCTCATCACACAGTGGAGACAGCTGTGCCTCTGGTTCGTGCTGCCCCTGACACCTTCCTGGGGCCAGTGGCACTCAGAGCCGCTGTCCACAGCTGATCTTTTCATTCATCCATTAAAGATCTATGCAGCGTTTTTGTCCCAAGCAGAAACAAGTGCTTTATGTCCCTCTGGCTCACTTAGCCAGAAGTGGACGAGTCTCATCCTGTCTCATTTCCTAAAAACAGGTAGAGACAGGGCCCCGGGAGGAACTACAACCTGAGGTCACACTGCTTCCTTCATTTTCATCATCATTCAAAGGTGCTTGCCAGCAAATACTCCTCCTCTTCCCTGACCTTTTTTGATAAGTTTTTCATCCTGATTATCTTTGCCTCCTCATTTACTTTTGAGAAACTGAAAGAATATAGGAGGCTCTGTTCCAGCTTTTACAGTATTCATCTACATTTTATGAAAATCCCAAACCTGTCAGCTCCTTCCCCCACAGCTGAACTCTCATTGAGCTTAGAAGGCTCCATTTACAAAGTCCTTCTAATCAACTGCTTGCCGAGAGCCCAGAATCATCATTTAGGCCAGATCGTTTCAACGTCAAGGCTAGAGATCCCTTATTTGCTATCTAGATGAAAAATCATTTTTAAAATGGTCACTCCTCTCAACAAAAACAAACAAACAAAAAACCAAGCCATTGATATTAGACTTAATCAATGAAAATCTGAAATCAATGGGGACAAAATAAGTTTTCATTTGTAGGGCTCCTGTTTATGCCAAGTAGCCCATCTAACTTGAGCTGGATAAAGATGAACAAAAAGTTTGAAAACCTTTATTGACTTACTGATTTGCCTGCTCATTTCCTCTTATTGCTAATGGAATGAATTCTCTATCAGCACCTTACTCCAGCATCTCCCTTCTGAGGGAGGTAGATGAGGAAGCTCCAGGGACTTGCACGGTCTTTTTCCTTCACCTAAAGATCCCTGTAAAAATCCTTGATTATATACGCTAACCTGGAATATATATGCCAAGTGTTAAGTGAGATTCCAAGAGTGAGTTTTCAAGCATTCTACAAATCAGTCCCCTCGGCCAGCAAGTGTCCATTCCATGCTATGGTGGGCATTTCATCAGAAGCATCTTTCTACTTGGCTCAGTCCCAAAATCTGAGACTGTTCCAACCATGGCTTCGGTGGCTGCTCCGCTTTGACCCACAGTTTAGGGAAATGGCCACTTGACAAATGGCCACATCCAAGACATGGAAACAACCTAATTGTTCGTTGACAGATGAATGGATTAAGAATATGTGGTACATATACACTATGGAATACTACTCAGCTATAAAAAAGAACCAAATAATGGCAATTGCAGCAACATGAATGGAACTGAAGACTCATACTAAGTGAAATAAGTCAGAAAGACAAAGGCAAATACCATGTGATATCACTTTTATCTGGAATCTAATATACAGCACACATAAACCTTTCCACAGAAAAGAAAATCATGGACTTGGAGAACAGATGGTTATGGCCAAGGGGGAGCGGGGGAGGGAGTGGGATGGACTGGGAATTTGGGGTTAATAGATGCAAACTATTGCCTTTGGAATGGATTAGCAAGGAGATCCTGCTGCATAGCACTGGGAACTCTATCACTTATGATGGAGAATGATGGAGGATAACGTGAGAAAAAGAACGTGTGTGTGTGTGTGTGTGACTGGGTCACTTTGCTGGACAGTAGAAAATTGACAGAACACTGTAAACCAACTATAATGGAAAAAATAAAAATCATTAAAAAATAAATAAAAGCTAGAGCTTTCAAGGGAAAAAAACCCCAAAAACCCACACATGAGCAAATCACTGATCTGGGGGCCCTTCATAGGCCATGAGAGGGCCTCTCTTTGCTTTGAGGGCAGTTTTCATCTCTTTATATTTATTTATTTATTTTTTCAGAATCAAATTCAAAAAGGTGGAGGAATTTAAGTATGCTTTTGTTCTGAGGTTTGAGTTCATCTTAAGTGTTATACCAAGTGTACCTCCAGAAGGATCTGCTGGAAACCCAGGTGTCTATGAATAAATGGCTCTCCCCGCTACTGAAGTATAGCTTCTAGGCAGCAGAGATCTGTACTTGGAGTTCTGAGCCCCTACAGTGCTCATGTATGCTCTTGATGGAGCAGGTGGTAGTTTTACCTTGTTTCAGGTCACATAGCTAGGAGCACACATGCTGCTGGGAGCCTAGTGTGTGAGATGGAGCAGGGTGGGATGGTGTCAGAAGCCTTGTAATAAATGATTCCTGGACCACAGTTCTTGGAAATTGGCAGTAAAAGGAAGCCATTCATCTCACCCCTTGATCTCTTACTGAAGTACCTCCTCAGGTGGAGAAAAAAGCCCCTGAAATATACATGACCTAAGCCATTGCACCACAGGGATAAATGTTTCTATTGGAAATGGAATTGCCAAAGCCTCCACCCCAGGAACCTTCATTCTTATAAGAAAAGGGAAATTATCAACTACACCTTGGTTGTAGGTGCTCAATTCCCAACCTCTGCAAAGGCGCCCCTGCCAGAGAGAACCTGAACTCAGCATCCTTTGACTCTTTCCTTGGCAAAAAATGGTCTCACTCATCCTTCTCTCTGCCCCTTAGGTCAAAAATTTCCCCTGCTCTCTCACTGCTTTTCAAAGACACAGTAGTGTTCCTTTATTCTTTCTGTGATTGACATCTTGTTTTTGTCACCGAGATAATGTGCTGGCATTTGCTATCTTCACATTGATCCTCTAAAAAGGTGACATGCAAACAACGATGCCAGAGAAGGAAGAGAATATCTTTGTGATGCTGTCCAAGTTCTTGTGAAATGATTAGAACTGAATTATCTTGGTGTTTGCCAGTTGAGGTCAGGCCAACAACTGTACTTGTCTTCATTTCCCAGAGGGCATGACGAGAAAAGACAGAAGAGTTCAAGGAATTAAAAACAGAGCTTTCGTTAGGATACTATTTGGGGTCAGGTAAACATCTCTTTTGATTTCATTGAAAAATTCCAGAAGGCCAAGGGCAAATCTCCAGGAGACTTGTTTCAAGCAGTGTCGCTCAGTGGAAAGTTCACCTTCAAAAAAATTTAGGAAACCTGAGTAAGAAACTGCTTAGAGGACTCTTAGAAAAACATACAAGGAAAAGGACACCAAGACTGAAATTTCTTCCCATTTGGTAAATGCGGAAGGCCTGAGAGTTATTTTTCCCCAGTGACTAAGAAAGAGCTCTTCATTGCACTTGAGGTGGTTTCTTTCCAGGAGCTATAGAATCACCCCCACCTCCTTTTTCTTTTTTGTCTTTTTAGGGCCGAACCTGAGGCATATGGAGGTTCCCGGGTTAGGGGTTGAATCAGCACTTTAGCCCATGGCCTATGCCACAGCCACAATGGATCTGATCTGCATCTGCGACCTGCACCACAGCTCAGGGCAGCGCCGGATCCTTAACCCACTGAGCAAGGCCAGGGATCGAACCCGAGTCCTCCTGGATGCTAGTTGGGTTGGTTAACCACTGAGCCATGCCAGGGCCTTTGAATCATTTCTTAAATGTGTGAATTTGAGTCATGAATGCAGACATCCGTGGTGCACATAGACTTGTGTCTGGGTGGAAAGAACAGCGTGGCCATCCTTAGGAAGCCGGGCACATTTCCCCTGTCACTGGTTTAGTCTGTAGCATAGGTCTTGGTTGTTCACTTGTGGGTCGTTCTCGTTACTGGTTTCAGGGTTCAAGGGACATCTTTAACAAGAGTTAAACTCTTATTTAACCTAAAGATAAGAGAAACAGCCCCCTTTAATCTGAAGAAAACTAAACCACAAGTCAGGCTACCATTGGAGGTTGTGGAATTAGGTCACTTAAGTAAGTCTGTTTGGAGGCTAACCAAGGTGGCATCTTGCAGAGTCCCAAGTTGATAAAACAATTCATGTTAATATTCATATAGCCTTACAGCATAAGGAAAATCAGTATTTTGTTACATGATCTGTTTTCCTCTTTAAAATGTGTTGACTTCCCCATGCCCTAAAATGACTCCCTTTCTCATTGGCCTTGTAAACTGATGTTGCTTATGGAAATTTGGGAGTAAGTAGGAGGGAGGAAAGAAGAAGTTGTTCTTTCAGAAGATGACATTTGATCTTTTTAAAGGATGGCACTGAGAGGTCCCTTAGCTTGGAGAGAGCTGACTTGACTGAGCATATTAACAAACTCCCCAAAGAACAGTACTTAGCTTAAGGGCACTTCCTGTAAAGAACTATTGCTGACTAAATGATCAAGCTTGCTGGCTGTGGTCTATCAAATGCAGAGAGGTTGGGTTGGTTCAGTAAGTTGTTCCCTCTAAAAAGTTAAGAAGATTGTCTGAAACAAGATTTTTAAATCATCTGGCTCCAGTATGAGTCTAGAATGACAAAAATTAAAAAGTCGAAGCAGAGTGTTTTTTTTGTGTGTGTGGAATGCCATGCCACAGTGAACAGAGTCCTTGGTGACTTGTTGAATTCCCAGTGCCCCAGTGTCTGCGTCTTCTGCAGACTGCATCCAGCTCAGGCCCGCCACATGGTGACACACCAGCTCCCCTCCCACCTACTCACCTTAAAGAGACACTGTGCGGAGTTCCCATTGGGCTCAGCATAAGCCAATCTAACTAGTATCCGTGAGGACGCAGGTTCAATCCCTGGCCTTCCTAAGTGGGTTAAGGATCTGGCGTTGTCGTGAGCTGTGGTGTAGGTCACAGACATGGCTCAGATCCCGCATTTCTGTGGCTGTGGCATAGGCTACAGCTCTGATTGGACCCCTAGCCTGGGAACCTCCATCTGCTGCAGGTGTGGCCCTAAAAGGATTAAAAAAAAATTGTTTTTGGAGTTTCAGTTACGTTATGCGACTCTGTTTCTTGAAACTGTGCAGTCAGTAGAATATGGATTTAAAACATTCCCAGGGACCTAGAAACCAAAACATGTTATCTTCCCTTTCCTTTCGTCTGTCTTTTTTTGTTGGTTGGTTTTATTTTCTTGGACAAGCAAAAATAAAGGGAACTCTAAGCCGTAACATTTGGTTTTAGTGCTGTTTTCTTTCCTTGTTCCATTTTTAAAAAAGGACACATTCATTAAAATAAGACCCTATGGTTTTAGTTCTCTCTTTTAAGTTTCCTTTCATATGAAGTTAGTTCTGCCATGTGGTGGTTTTCAAGATATTTGTTTATTTACAGTGAAGCCCTTTCTTTCAAATGAAATTTGTGTTTAATATATGAACAGATAAACTGCAGCTGCTCCGGGGGCTGCCCCTCAGCCTCCCCCTGCCTGGTTCCTGAGGCACATCTGAATACCCTAGGGTTTTAAGGAACCTGGTTTCTAATCCCCTGGCATGGACACAGGATTAGGAGGGAGTGCCTGGTCTGCTGTCCTTGGTTTTGCCACCAAGGTGTTTTTGTCACTTCACTTCTCCAGACTTCAGTCGTCTGTTTGAAAACATGGTAGCTCTCTATTAGGTTCTGAGCCATACACAGAGAGCTTTGAGACAGTGAAGTGTTTAGTGACTGAGGAATACACACAGCAAGAGCAGGAGGACTGGCTAAACGTCCCGATGTAGTGTGCATGGTTCATGTAAATGAAAGCTCAGGGGGAGTTCCCGTCATGGCGCAGCGGAAACGAATCCAACTAGGAACCATGAGGTTGTGAGTTCGATCCCTGGCCCCGCTCAGTGGGCGTTGCCGTGAGCTGTGGTGCAGGTTGCAGACAGTGCTTGGATCCCGAGTTGCTGTGGCTGTGGTGTAGGCTGGCGGCAACAGCTCCGATTGGACCCCTAGCTTGGGAACCTCCATATGCTGCGGCCCCAAAAAGGCAAAAAAAAAAAAGTTCAGGAACCAGAACTGCTGCTTCAGCAGAATTGTCTCTGAGGAAAATGTTTGTTGGAGATTCCGGTGAGGCATCCTGTAATGCAGAAGAGTCTTGCACACAGAGGGATTTAAACTGGCTGTGGGTTGCTGTTTACCCTTGATTATAGTCAGATTTGCTGGTAAGTGCAAATAAAATAACGGTCTCTTACTAGAGAAAATTAGGCCGTGTGTGAGTGTGTGGGTGGTGTGTGTTGAGAAATGCGTCTGAGACATAGTTGAAGAATCTGCAGCCCGTTAACACATTTGGTTAGAGAATGGGGATGGTGAGGCCAAGGTCAGGCTTCAGTGGCTCTGGAGGCCCGTTAGCCGGGCAGCGCTCTATGGCCAGACTGTCCTTTTAACCCTGACCAGCTGCTTCTCACATGTATGCCATGGGTCACAGGGAGGGCTGGAGAGCCTGGAAGGATATCCAAACTCAGCTTTTCCTCCTTGGACCTTGCAGGAGCATCCTGGCCGTGGAGGAGCTGGCATCGGGTCTAGGTGGTGAATGGAGGGCACCTTCCTCTAAAGCAGCTCTGAGGAAAATCTCAACTACCTCCTGGGAGCCAGGGTCTCAGAGCCTGCTGGCTGTGGGTCCCTCCGATCTGAACACAAAACCTCCGAGGCAAAGTTAGCAGAGAGATGATTGAAATAACGCTCTCTTGTTCTTGCTGCGAGTGTACCCTCCTCCTTTCGAGGAGTTGGGAGAAGGGCTGGCAACTAGAAGAGTCATTGGCTTCAGTTTTAACTCCTTGAAGTCCATCGCTCTCGGCAGTTGTTTTCACTTCTTCATTGAAACATAACGTTTAGTATACGTAGCAAATTAGAAACACTTGCTTTTGCTCTGTAAAAGAAGAGTGTACAGGAATCTTATGAAAGTTGTTTGGGAAAAAAATATGATTCCAGTGCACACAGTTCCTCCAGAGAATGGTTCTATATGAACAGAATTTTACTCCTAATTAAACACAGAGCATTTTTATCTTATTTCTTAGCATAAATGTAGCCATGCATGAGACCTCAGTAGGATTTCATCTTTGCTCAGGGAAGCAATTAGATTTAGCTCTCGTTTGTTTTCTGTGAATGATAGGAAAGACAAGTCGGTGGTACTAAAGTATCTCTAACACTTCTTTGCTTAGAAACGTATTTTGTTTTCATTATAAACACTACGGATTGAATGTAACGCACCCATGAATCTCTGCACCAACCCACCCCCCAGTAATCCTCCTCCTCTTGAGCCGATTGTGAAAATGAGTATAGAAATTAGCATTTTCAAACTTCTGTTGACTTTTATCCCCAGAATTAATTTGCTCCAGGTTGGTAGCTTCCAAACTGTTTGTTTTAACAGTGAATGCTTCCATCAAACAAAATGTTAAGTGGAATTTTAATGCAGAAAAAAAGAGATGAAGGCAGAGACACTGCGGGCATAGCTGGGGAAGCACTCCGTCAGCCTCCTTCTCTGCCCCACCAGCGACGTCGGGGGCGGGGGGGGGGTGCCCTGCGATGGAACACCCTCTGCACTTAGAGCAGGCACTTCACCCAGTTGCTTCCGTGATCTGCGATGAGAGTGTTGTTGGCGTTGGGCCTTCCTTCCCCTCCTTGATGAGCTCTTCTGAATGGGGCACTCATGGTGACGGCTCTTTCCCTGTCACTGCCTTTGGGTTGTTCTTCTCAGTTAAGCTACAGTTAGTCACAAACGTAAAAGCATACCACCTGAGCCAACCAGTGATTTTTGTCTGTCCTGAAATTGGACTTTTGCATTCGACTCATCTTTTGCGTTCGGCTCCAATGACGCATTGTCACTGCTTTTTATTCTGTGCCAGGAAGTTTTTCTCCTGGTGGATTTACCTTTAAGTCTGTAACTATGGTGCTCGCACCATGGTAGATGCTCACGTTTCCTTACCTTATAGGAATGAGCTTTTTCCTCTTATACCCCGTTCTCAGTAATGGTGTTCCTGCTTGTTTTCTTTCCACCACTGGATAATAAAATGTAATAGCATTATTTCACAGTTGGTAATGCAGGAGTATCTCTTAATCTTTGATCGGACTGGAGTAACCCAGAGTCCTACACAAGAAAAACAGCCTGGTGTAAATATGTGGTTCTTGAGTCCATGCTGGGCCCACATGCTGTGAGGGCAAGGTGGTACTAGGATGATTGGTCTTAGTCTTAAAGGGCGTTCATATATTCAGTAAGCATTTTTCAAGCACCTACTGTCTACATGGATTTTTTTTTTTTTTTCTTTTTAGGGCCGCACCTGTGGCATATGGAAGTTCAAAGAGTCAGTTCAGAGCTGCAGATGCTGGCCTGCCCCAGAGCCACAGCAAAGCAGGATTGGAGCCACATTGGTAACCTGTGCCACAGCTCATGGCAACCCTGGATCCTTAACCCACTCAGTGAGGTCAGGGATCGAGCCTACATCCTCACAGACACTATGTCGGGTTCTGAATCTGCTGAGCCACAATGGGAACTCCAACACCTGCTGTGCAGAGTGATTTGGCTAAACCTTGAAGAGACAGATCAGATATTTCACATGCATTCAATCTTTGAGTACACATCCCCCGGAGCAGATGCCTTTTTTTTTTCCCCCTATACAATTGCCAGCTTCTCCCTTACTCTAGGGTAACCTCACCCTTTACTGGGGCTTTAGTCACCTCTCATCTGCTGATAATTTCCCACACTATGTGATCTGACAATACAGAAGGCCAGTTGTACTTCAGACTTAAAATGCCTCCGTGAACATACGGAGGCTTATTACTCTCACTTGATCTCCCATTTTTCCCTTGCATTTCTTTCTTTCTTTCTTTCTTTTCTTTTTTTTTTTTTTTTTTTTTTTTTGCCTTTTTGTCTTTTTAGGGCCGTACCTGCGACATATGGAGGTTCCCAGGCTAGGGGTCTAATCGGGAGCTGTAGCTGCCAGCCTACGCCACAGCCACAACAATGCCAGATCTGAGCCACATCTGTGACCTACACCACAGCTCATGGCAACAGCAGATCCTTAACCCACTGAGTGAGGCCAGGGGTCAAACCAGCAACCTCATAGCTCCTAGTTGGACCTGTTCTGCTGCGACATGACGGAAACTCCTCCTTGCGTTTCTTGTCTTGGTCAAGACATTATCATCTGCCCACACATGTATTCAGCAGTGATACTTATTGAGAACAGACTCAATCTCAGGTGCTATTCCAGATATCAGATGTCTATACAGCACAGACTTTGCCTTAATGGAGCTTACATTCTAGTGGACAAAGAACAGAAAAAATCTGTATCTATGCCTACATATGTAGATATATCTATATCTACCCATTCATCCATCTCTGTGGATGGCTGTTAGGCAGGGGTAGGATCTATGGCAAAAAATAAAGCCGGGTGAGGATGGCAGATGGTGCTGGAGACCAAGAGGATGTGTGCTGTGCTCGTCAGCGAGGGTGGTCAGGGAAGGAGGTGACATTTGAACTGAGACTTGAATGAAGTGAGGGGAGCCATATGACCCTCTCAGATCTGGAGAAAGACCTGCCTCCTCCTCTGTTAGTCCTTCCTGGTCAAGGATCGAGTCATGGCCATTTTTTGCAATGTTTCCCAAGCCATAGCTAGGACATGTTAGCCGGCGTAGGGATGGATGTCCTTGGTCCTGGGAGTCAGACCAGCAGATAATCATGACCCAGTGTGCTGGGTGTGAAGAGCCACACCCAGAGGCCTGCCCGGCTCGGAACAGGGAGTGATGGAAGAGGGCAAAGGCACGGGGAAGCTTAGAGACGGTGAGATGGCATTGTGGAGGGTGACGCTTGAGTTGGGTCTTGAGCAGAGTTCCAAGTATGGAGTTGGGAAAGGATAAAGAGGCAAATGGGCAGATTTGGAGGACACAGCATCAGATTTGGGGTCCAAGCAGACCACCCAGGAGGGGAACACAGCACCAGGACTGTGATAGGGAGTGGGCAACAAACCCAGGACAAGTGAGCTGGGCACAGGTGTGTGCAAAGAGGATAAACTCATTGATCTGATCTTAAATGCTGTCCTTGGGGAAGAAAAAAAATTGGGAGGAAGAATCTTGGGTTTTCCCCTCTTCTCCCCATCTCAGGGGAGGGTTCCTTCCACACCTCTCCTTCTGTTCTCTGGTGTCCTTTTGTTTTTTTAAGCATCTTTTTAGGGCCTCACCCTCTGCATATGGAGGTTCCCAGGCTAGGGGTTGAATCAGAGTTGTAGCTACCGGCCTATACCACAGCCACAGCAACGTGGGGTCTGAGCTGCATTTGTGACCTACACCACAGCTCACGGCAACTCCAGATCCTTAACTCACTGAGCGGGGTCAGGGATCGAACCCATGTCCTCATGGATCCTAGTTGGGTTCATTACCACTGAGCCACCAGGGGACCTTCCTCTTCTGGTTTTAAAGACGGCTTCCACAAGGTTCCTGTTCTGAGAGCTGTTGCAGGAGCCTCTGCCATCTCAGCTCGAAGACCAGTCATTTATATATGTTTTGAGAAAGAACTCCGCCGTGTCTGTGTGGTACCACGAGAAAGGTGCCCATCTGTGTTGCCCGAAAGCTTGATGGGAGGGAAGGCAGGTCTTGGCCTTTGTTTTTGACCCAGGGTGAGGCTGGAGGGGCAGGAAGGACAGGCCGTGGCTCTCCTAAACAAAGGGATGTCAGCTCTGGGGTCCCCTTGGTCAGAGCGCTCGTTAGGAATGGGCTGGAAGTGCTGTGGGGAGTCTCCATGAAAGCTCTGGTGTCTTCCACGTGTAGCTTTGATATTTTTTTGATTTTAGTGTGTCTGCCTTCATTTTCTCTTATTTGTCAGGGCAGATTTAGCCTCCCTCCCATTTTAAGTTGTATTTGGAAGACGTTATATATACAGTGACTCAGTGCTAAGATTTGTTTTGTATAATGGTTTTTTAAATTCGTTAATTAAAGTGTAGTAGATTTACAATGTTGTGTTCATTGCTGCTGTACAGAAAAGTGATTCAGCTGTGCATGTATATACATTAAAAAATACGTATTCTTTCCCACTACGGTTAATGTCCCGGTACTGAATCTAGTACTCCATGCTATACAGTAGGATCCTGTTGTTTATCCACTTTCTATATAATAGTTGCATCTGCTTGTTATGTATTAACAGTTTTTATTCTTTCATACTAAGTCATTGTGTTTCTGTGTGGTTTGCATATTCTGCTACTTAGGTAGGCATGGATATTCGAGGAAATGTCAGATTTAGTATCTACCTCATTCCCTCCATCCTCAGAGGACAGTGACCGTGCTTCTGTTTTCTTTATGGGTAGCGGTTGTTGTAAAGAGGCCTCATTACAGCACTCCTTTGCCAAGGCGTATTAGGAGTTACTGCTATTGATAAATTTTACTGTACATTACTAGGCGGGATTAGTGCCATCATAAGCTTTATAAGAACATTTTATTGGAGTGCCTTGGTTGCACAGCAGGTTAAGGATCCAGTGTTGTCGCTGCTATGGCTGGGGTCACTGCTGTGTCACAGGTTTGATCCCTGGCCCCAGAACTTCTGCATGCCATGGGCATGGGGGGAAAAAATTCATTGAAAGTTCACGTTCCTTTTGTTTTGTTGTGATACAGAATTTTATGACTTCCTTGAAATGTTTTTCCCTGAAAGTGGTAAAAGCTTAGTTCATACGGTTCTCATGGAAGGAGTGTTTGAAGTGATCTTACTCCTCCCCCTTCATTCAGAGGATGGCCTTGCTTGAGCCCACGTGACACTGGCCTCCTGGGCTGTCTGTGGTATAACTGCAGATTCCCCTCCATTCGTTCTGTGACACCAAAACCCTGTTACCCACTTACATCAAAGGTTTAGCAAACATCAAAGCCTTTGATGATGAAGACTGAAGCTTAAGGTACAAATGGGCCTGGAAGAGCCAGTGGTGACCCACGCACATTGTGGTGTAAGCATTGGCTACCAGCCCTTCCTGCAGCAGGGGTCTTGGGGGCCTGGGGCGGGGGTGAGGAGACAGCACTCAGGCAGCAGGGCTGCTGAGCAACGCCTGAGAGAGAGTGCTTTCCTGTGAAGTAGTAAATAATGCCTGGCTTGCTTTGGTCTCCCGGGTCCCTGGCAGATGCCTCCCCAGGTGCCCAATCAATATTTTTGGACTGGGAGTGGCTGGAATGATGGACAGATAAATGCTTCTGTGCGTATGTAAGATAATGAAAAGGTGGGGAAGCCGGGCTTCCTCTCGAAAACTCTGCATTTCACCACTAGAGCTGGCCTTGTTTAAAGGCAGAGTCTCCCTTTCTCTAATTTCTTTGGTGTGCTTTCAGGAAATTGCAAATCCTTTAAAGGCGGGGCATTTCCAAAATGGTGAGTTGGCCTGTCCTGTTAGCCTAACAGCCCTGCCCTCCAATGAACTTCTCCTATAAGGAGGTGAGGCTGTGGGAGGGTCTTTGAGAAGCATCCTGCAATGCAAACGGGCTCATTCCTGGACTTCACGGTGTTTATCATTGATGGCCGGCCTGGGAGCAGGCTCTCTACTTGCTGTATCTGTGCCTTGGCCTGCATGAGTGCATGTTACCCTGTTTGGAAATCCCTTTAATGAATAGACTGTCTTTCTTTTGAGTACCTAATCTTGGCATCTGATTTTTTAGAAACACTGGTCTGTTATTACTTAAAGTTTATGCCCAGATTTGGAATGTAGAACTTCTAAGAAATGTCAAAAAGAAAGGACTTGTCAGCACTTCCAGTCCAGGTTGCTGGCAGGGCCACCTGTGTGCCTGGCACTCACCCCAGGTGTGCTGGTCTCACCTACCTGCCTGTGGCGACATAGGTCCTGTCAATCTTAAATGATCTGTTTTCGAGTGAGTGGTTGGGGGTGTTTGAGGAGGTTCACTCATTGCTACTGCCCAGCGATATTCACACCTGTTTCTCTTGCAAAATGATCACATAACTATACTCAAGTTTAAAAAACAAGAATATTAAGCGTGGTTGCCACCTGGAGAAAGGTTTCTCAGACTTACCTAAAGAGCTCTTTAATGACACAGGCTTGTCCTTGTCACCCTCCTCCACCACCTGTACTCTAAGGATATTCCAGGTCAGGCGTTCTCAGAGGGTAGTCCAGACACTGGTATTTTGAAAACACACCCACTCGAGGGCTCCCCTGCAAGTCAGCTCCTGGAGCTCCTTCCATGGCACCCCACCCCCACCCCCGAGTCACCTCCTTCTGGAATTCTTGCTGTCACCTTTGCTAGATGATTTTTCTTCATCCTGTTAACCCAGTATTCCTCTCTTCCCCCGGCCCTGTCTTTTCTGACTCTCTCTGGGAAACTTTCCTGATGCCATCATCCTTGGGGTTTACGTGGTAAATATTCATGTGGTATCTTGCCCTTTACCTTATATCCTGCTAATAAGTGCAGGATATAAAATCCAAGTAAGCTAGAGTTAGTTTTCTTCTCAAGGAGCTTCCAGTCTGCTAGATTTATAACTCAGTGTTGAGGGAGTTCCCGTTGTGGCTCAGTGGTAATGAATCCGACTAGTAACCATGGGGACGTGGGTTTGATCCCTGGTCTTGTTCAGTGGGTTAAGGATCTGGCATTGCCGTGAGCTGTGGTGTAGGTTGCAGCTGGATCTGGATTGGTGTTGCTGTAGCTGTGATGTAGGCAGGCAGCTGCAGCTCCAATTTGACCCCTAGCCTGGGAATTTCCATATGCTGCAAGTGCGGCCCTAAAAAGCAAAACCCAAAACCAACCAAACAAAAAACCCCCAAAACACAAAAAATTCGGTGCTGAGAAGTGGCTGGCAGTGCATGAACATGGCCTTGGCTCTGTGTGTAGAGCCATAGCAGTGCTTTGATGCGCAAACCTGTTGTGGTACCTGGCAATCTAATCGAATCTGACTTGTCGCTGGCTCGTCGGTAGGCTATTCTGTTGTACCCGAGATATTTAAAAACGTACCCTTTAACAGCTTTATGTTGATGTGGGAATTTTTGAATCAGGCCATTTCTCCTTCCTTAAGAGTGAAAGGAAGTTTCAGTGATGAACAACATTTGGTTGTAGTCTGTGAGGTCTTTGGAAACTTGAACTTCAGTCACCCCCTGTGTGGTGGAGTGGCAGGGCAGGCATTATAGAGGTTCAAGTTCCCAGCATTTCACATGAGTTAACACAGTCCAGCCTTTGGCAGTCTGCCACTCTCTCTACTTGGTAGACAGGTTTGTGAAATTTGACACTCTTACATCTTTCCTGGAAAATCTTGTAAGGTTCAGCAGTCCTTCAATGGCTGACCCATTTCTGCTAAACTCCTGTTGTCAAGCATGAGGTTATCCTGGACCTGTTGTCAGAATAGTCAATGCACTTCATTGACTTTTTTTTTTTTAACTAGCAGCCTAGTCTTTGAGTGACACTTTGTACTCTGGATGCAGAAATGAGACACTGCTCTTTGTGTTTATTATGCTGCCACTGACTCCCTTTAAAATGTGAACCAGCTTCCCCCAGCATTTATTGTATCAACATAGCTCAGTAAAACAGAATTTAGGCAGTAACTGTTGGAGGTGACACCTGTAAGCAGAGCCTTAGAAGGGTGTCTGTTAAAAACATACAGAGCTTCTTAGTGAGGTAGAAGGGATGGTTTGCGAGAATAGTAGGGCTCTTACCAGATCTTGTTTTCCACTTATGACCTTTGGTATTTATTTCCACGCATCATGTCTTTGGGGCCCATCTTTGCCTGTATCCTTGATGAATAAGTATGATGGTTGGGAGTTCACGGTGTGGCTCAGTGGAAACGAACCCGAATAGTACCCATGAGGATGAGGGTTCAGTCCCTGGTCTCACTTAGTGGACTAAGGATCCAGCGTTGCTATGAGCTATGGTGTGGGTCACAGATGTGGCTTGGATCCTGAATTGCTGTGGCTGTGGCATAGGCCAGCACAGCCCTGATTCAACCCCTAGCCTGGGAACTTCTATGCTGCGGGTATGACCCTAAAAAGCCAAAAAAAAATAAAAAATAAAAAAATAAAAAAATTAAAAAAAATTAAGTGCGATGGTTGAAAAGCATCATGTCTTGGTTACTGCAGTATTGCCTAACTGAAAATACACTGGACTCGTGAGTCAGAAATCCTAGGCTGGAGCCCAGATTCCAGCATTTACTAAGTATACGATTCATCTTAAGTTGTTCAAATTCCCAGTCTGTAAAATGGGAATAATAAATGATGTCTGCTCCACCCCGACTCCAGCTACCCCCCACTCCTCGCGTGGATCAAATGAGAAAATGCATTGCAAAATGTCATGTAACCTGTGCAGTGCTCTGCCACGGGAGCTCCCATCCACCAAGAGTGGACATGGTGACCACACGGTATCGTGGGGTTTGTGAAATGCCTCTTCCTGTTAGAGGACAGTTGCTGAGACTTTCCCCTTGTACAGCATCTGTGATCCCAGGCAGCTGCCTCATCACCCACCCAGAGGCAACCTAGACCTCGGTGGGACAACTGTTTATTATGACATTCTTTCTTCAGTTGAGCTGAAATCTATCCCCCCAACTTCCAAGATAATTTACACTTCTTGCTTCTAGTTTTACAGAGTAACATGAAACAATTCAAATCAGTGCATGTCAAGTCGTAGAAATTTATAACTGAGAAAGGGGTCTTAAACTCAGCTTCCTGTTTTTGGCAATTCAATGCAATAAATAAGAGCTGGGGCCTGTCACATGGGCGCTGTGCTCCCAGCACTAAAGGCAGCTATTGTTTCTCCTCCTGATCTCCGGAAGTGGAACCCCAGGGCAGGGAACCAAATGGGGATGAATGGGAAGCAAAAGCTTTTTAACTCCTTAATGTGCGAAAATAGGGTGTTTTAAATTTTTTTTTTTTTTTTTTTTTTTGGCTTTCTACGGCCATGCCTGTGGCATACGAAAGTTTCTGGGCTGCAGTCAAATTGGAGCTGTACATGCCAGCCTACACCATAGCCACATCAACACCAGATCAAGCCGCTTCTGCAGGCTATACCACTGCTTGTGGCTACACTGGATCCTTAACCCACTGAGCGAGGCCAGGGATCGAACCCTCATCCTCATGGATACTAGTCAGGTTCTTTACCTGTTGGCCACAATGGGAACTCAAAAAAATTTTTTTGGAATACTTGCTAGAAGAAATAGTACTTGTATTTATTCAGCGGTGACTCATTTAAATAACTAAGCAGACTACTCATCTACAAAAATGAAGACTAAAGAATGATAAGAAAGATATTTCTAATTTTTATAACAACCAGTAAGTGAAAAACATTAGCACATGGAGAAATGGTGACATGGCAGCATGATAATGCCTTTGTGATGCTGCACTTGATGTTTTTATAGTTGCCACAAATCAGGGAAGGACCCTGAAGCGTCTTCTCAGAGATTAAAGGCAGAACCCACTCTCCACATGGAGTTGAGAGACTGATGTACAGAATGTAAAATAAAAATAAGCCAATAAAAAAGCAGCACTGGCATTAGAGTTAGATGCCCTGGTTTCTCTTCTGGACTCTATTAATGACTAGCAGAGTGACTTTGGCAAATCAGTCTTTACTCTTCAGAATGGCAGTTTCCCTTAGATTTAAAATGGGGCTAAGATTTTTTGCCCTGCCTGCCTCGTGTAGTTGTTAGGATTAGATATGATAATGTATATAGATTTGAATTTTCACTTCTTATAAGTCATGTAACTCTTGAAAAAGTCTTTTCACTTCTCTGTGCCTGCTTCGTCTTTAAAATGGGTATAGTACTAGTTAGGACCTCCTTCAGGGATTTTGTGACAGATAAATGGGTTAATCTCCATGAGGTGTATAAAATAGTGCCTTACAGTTAGTGCCTAGTACATTGCAATTTTTATGAACTTTTGAGGGCTCTGTGATTTGATATATTTGTAGTCTACTGTATTTTTTTTTTTGAAATGGCTTTAAAAAAATAAAAGCAACTGTAACATCTGATCAGCCATATCACTCATTTCTGGAATCAAATATACTGCACAAATAAACCCTTTCCACAGAAAAGAAGCTCATGACTTGGACAATAGACTTGTAGTTGCCAAGGGGGAAGGGGTGGGAGTGGGATGAACTGGGAGTCTGGGGTTAATAGATGCAAACTGTTGCTTTGGAATGCATAAGCAGTGAGATCCTGCTGTATAGCGCTGGGAACTCTATCTAGTCACTTGTGATGGAGCAGGATGGAGGAGAATGTGAGAAAAAGAGTGTATATATAATATGTATGTGCGACCGGGTCACCTTGCTGCATGGTATAAAACTGACAGAACACTGTAAACCAACTATAATGGAAAAAATAAAAATCATTTAAAATAAATATCTTGCAAAAAAACCCCATCTGATCAACCAAATTCAGTAGGAGGATTGGCATGGTTTATCTTTCTGATCACTTTGGTGGTTTCACAAGATGTGACTTGGTTGTCAGAAATACTGAAAACTAATTTCCAACCAACCTTAGGCCAAATTTATATACTCTAGGAGATGATTTTCCAGGCATTGTGACTTCGGAAAACCATAGGTGGAAATCAGGATTCGACCCTGCCTTCTCTGTTGTTGTTAGAGTCTCAAGATCTATCTTAACTGTCCAGAGCTTTGCTGTGTTACATATAAAAGAGATTTTTTAAATGTTATCTTTGATTCTGAACTGTGGTAATTCAAGTATTTTTGTGGCCATTTAATTTTAGGAGGTAATGAGACATTAATCAAGAACTCATAACAGACCCATCCATAGTATTCTAGCCGCTTGTTCCACGGAAGCCCTTTCCAGATAAAAACAGCGATCATGCCTTCTCATGATGTTTTCTAAAAGGGTAAAATGAAACTGTGGGAAAGGCATAGGATTTAACTAGTAATTAACTTAGAAGAGGTTTTGGGGGGTTATTATTATTATTATTATTATTTTTCGGCCTCATCCACGCCATGTGGAAGTTCCCAGGCTAGGGCTCAAACCCATTCCACCACAGCATAGCTGCAGTGATAGCACTGGATCTTTTAACCTTCTGCAACACAAGAGAACTCCTGGATATAAATTTTTACTCATGTACTATATTGCTTTACAGTCTTAAATGGCATGATTAGGCTAAACATTTTTTTGGTGGCGGGTGGGGGGGGTCTTTTTAGGGCTGCACCCGTGGTGTAATGGAAATTCCCAGGCTAGGTATCAAATCAGAGCTGTAGCTACCAGCCTACACCATAGCCACAGCAACACAAGATCCAAGCCACGTTTGTGACCTACACCACTGCTCAGGGCAGCGCCAGATTCTTAACCCACTGAGTGAGGGCAGGGATCAAAGCTGCATCCTCATGGATACTAGTCAGGTTCATTACCGCTGAGCCACGGCAGGGAAAAGTACAAGTTAATTTTATCTGCTAGTCAGTTGCCTTTCCAAACTTTTGCATTAAGGAACCTCAGATTTCTATTTAGGAAGGTGATGAATAGACTAAATAGAGTAAAAGGGGTGCTTTCATGGGCCACTGGCAGAGTGAAAACAGCATGATTTGGAAGCCCTGCATCTATGTGATGCTTGGGAAATGTTTCTGTTTTTCTATCTGCTTCCTCATCTGTTAGTGGACATAGCGCCTGTCTGGAAAGGTTATAATCTGATGCCACACAATTCTAGGTGCATAATAGATCCCAACAAATGACAGCAATGATATTTTATATTAGAAATTTGTCCCACTTATATTTAGTATTTCAAAGCAATGCTGAACAGACATTTGGGTCAGTTTTGTGACCTGTATTAATAGGCTTATAATTTCCCAAGGTTACCTAAAGACTTTGAGAACACCAAAAGCTGTTTCGATTTTCCTTAAAGGAATTCTTCTTGATTCCTCTGTTTACCCCATTAGAGTTTTAATAACCATTTACCCCCTTTCTCCAGTCTTTGACATCTTAGTGAATTTATCTTAGAAAAAAGTTAGCAAAGTCACTGAAAAGGGCATAAAGTGCTGCCTGGATAAACTCCTCATTTGCAGTGATATATTTCATCTCATAAAGTGTCTCTGGATTATTTGAGGCTTTTATGTTTGTTCATACGGTGCCTTCAGGGTCACGGATCGTATTTTCAAGCTGGTCTCTTGGCAAGGGGACAGGAGAGGATGTGGTAAGGTGCATTTTCGTGGGCTGCACATGCCTCACGGCCCTCGTATTTCTTCCGGTTCATCAGTGGTGCAGACCTTGCGTGAGTGCATCCGTGTTCCCGGGAAGGCAAGGCTACATTGTAATGCAGGCGGAACTTACATGCAGACTGGGGACCAATATTTGAAATATCGTGTATTTTAATGAGACACAAAATTGCTTGGTAAGTCTTCCTTGTATATTAAAAATAATGTTTTGTTCACTTTCTTTCTCCAGGTGGCGTTTTTCTGAAGTTGTTCATTGAGACTTCCTAGCATTCCTGCAGCTATAATAGGTGAGTCAGTGAAATCAGATGCCTTAATTGTCAGTGATTCTTTGGAAACCTTTTCCAGGTGGGTGGCATCTTGCTTCTTGAAAGAGGTGGAGTGTTTTAGACTTCTGGACCCTGCAGGATAAACACTAGTGTTTTTTGGTTTTTGTTTTTGGCTGGAAACACCACGTTGATGGATACAATGCAGTTGTCCTTAAGGATCCTGTAGTGTTTCAAAAATGGTATTAAGTTTAATGCTGTAATTTCCATGCTTCAGTTTTGACATGGTTTGTTCTGTCACCATTCATAAAGAAGTTTTGGAACTCTTTCTAATGGGCACAGCAGGTTTTAAGTTGTCTCACCTTTTGAGCTTCTCTGTGGACCATTCAGCCTTTGTTATGAAGTAGAGATGGCCAGTTGAAATTATCCAATTTTCATACTTGATGACAGCTCAGGTAGGAGAATTGCCTAAATAAAAATTGAAAACAGTTGACTACTAGATGATTTATAATTAATCTATAATTATTTAATTATAGATTAAATATATAATTTATATTATTTAATATAAATTTTATTTAATATAAACATTTTCTCTATTATTTAATAGAAATATTATTTATTATATGTTTACATTATATAATTATATATTATATGATATAATATATCATATAATATATTATTAATATAAATCTATATCTAAAAAGCTTATAGATTTTAATTTATAAAGGTCACTTTGGGGAAATACTAGTAACAGTAATCGGGTGTGAGTAACTTCTACAGTATGCAGTCAGGAAAATCAGGGCAGTGGAAAGTTAAATAATTGTCCCAAAAGAGTTTGATCCAACTCTGTTTCTCAAAAGGGAGAGACCTGTTCAAGCTGGTCCTGTAGGAGCCTTGTTCTTGTTATGAACTTGAGGTTGTGGCTCCGGCCAAGGGAGCCAGTGCATGGAATGTATTTGGAACTGACTGACACCCTGTCCTGGAGGATCTGCCATGTTCAGGGGATTTGGAGAGTATTCACATATACCATTTCCTATTTAGAAAGGAGAATCTTTTTAGTCTACAGATTTCTGGGGAAGGAAAATTCGCTCTCATGTCCTTAATCGAATTATTGATTTCCCAGATGTTCTTCAGTTGTTCAAATGACTACTGCTTGGGTTAGATAAGGGAGCTTGCTTTGCCTTGTTTTAATGCCTTTTTCTTTTTTTTTTTTTTAACTGTAAGCACTTGTGAGTTATGAAGTTATTTGAGCAAAGTTCTGCTCATAGGAGAGCCAGGCCAAGCTGACTGAGGCTTGTGGGTGTCCTGAAGAGGCTAAGCATTGGTGCCTTTTCAGACTGATCATCTTTAAATGTCTACTCCATACTTATTTAGTGGGGGTGGGAGAAACTGAGTTTCTATTAATAAAGACTATTAAATTAAAAAAAAAAAAAAGCCTCTTCCTGAATGTCGAAAATAGGGATTTATTATGTGTGATTTTCTGAACCAGGTGTTCCTAAACGTGTTTCAAACTTGGCTGGTAATAACAGTCTGCCATGCACTGTTCTGATCCAGAATTCCAGCGGCCCGCCAGCCAGGTGGCATTGGGGTTGGTGGGGAGGCCTGCTTTTACTCATACAGCTCTACAGGCAAAATATTCTCAATGGAGACAGGCCTGTGCCCACGAGGAGTGTGTTGATTTCTACTCAGAGGCATTGTCTGCTTGAGTGGAAACAGGTCCGACGACATTTGGCTGTTACACAAGGAATCGGGTGCACCACTAGTTAACTGGCTCCGTATTTCCAGTGTATTCCAGTGATGATTTAGTCCCCCGTCATGAGTTGTCCCCCTTGGATCACTGCCAGGTGGGCCCACTTAATCCAGCTCTGGGGAAAAGCCAATTCCATTTTGCCTGCACCTCCAGGAGCTAAGTCCTATTTGCCCTTGAAATCCTGCCTTTGAGACTTAACTGGATAAAACCACCATCTTCTGTATCTTTTTTTTAAATTGTGAATTCATCCCATATAAATGCAATTTAAAACTTTCCCAAGTCACATACAAGAACAGCCACTCTGATGATAGCATCTGAATTGCAAAGAAATCTGATCCTAGTTTCTATTGTATAGAGTGACTCACGTAATATCAGCTTGTTGGAAGGTTTCTCTTGAGCAGAGAGAGCCGTAGTGGTTTGGGGAGAGTCTTGTCAGGAGGTCCTAGGCTGAGGCTCCACCTTGGCTGGACGCACACCGGGGTTGGAATTCCAGCTATTTCGCCAGTTGGCTGTGTGACCTGAGGCAAGGATTCTCTACCTGATGGAGCTCCCTTCTCTTATGTATGGATGCCCCTTCCTTCATGGGGGTTTGGAAGACTGAACAAGGCAAAGATGCCAATGTGTGTGGTACATAGTAGGCGACAGATACCCACTTCCTGCTCCTGACACCATGTATCTTGGAAAAGGCATTGGTTACGGAGTAGAGGCCCTGCCCTACCTACTCGTGAGAATTGTGAAGAGCTGAGAGTTGAGGGTGTGTGGTTAGAATTGGGGGGCTTCTAATGGCAGGCTTTTTTTTTATTCCAAGACTTGCTGGGCTTGCATCCTAGCTCTGCACCTTTAATTAGGTGTGTGACCTTGAACAAATGAGCAACACCCTCTCTGGCTCTCAGCCATCTCCTCAGATCGCTGTGAGATTAAATAATGTGCTAGTGTAGAGTGGGGCATGTGGAACTAGGACCTAGTGCAGCTCCAGAAATGGGCCAAGAAATTTGCCAGGATGTTTTTGAAAGGGAGATAGAATCAGACTCAAAAGAGTATCTATGGTTTTAAAATCTCTCGAATGTGAGCTTTGGCTTTACTGAACTTCCTTTTCTATTATGTTAGTTTAGACCAGAGAAAATCGTCTTTGTGCTGAATAAACCAAGAGGAACCATATCCTGCCAGGTGGGACTCACTCATCAGAATGGTAGACCATTGGGAGTTAGTTGTCCTGGACTGTCTTCACGAAGCAACACATCTTTTCCCATCTGGGGGGATTCTTAGAAGAACTGACCAGATAAGCCAAGTGAAAACTCTTGGGTTGTCCAGTATGGTGGCCATTGCCCACCCATGGCTGTTGAGCACTTGAAAAATGGCTAGTGGGACTGAGCACTGAATTTTTTATTTTAATTTTAGTTCATTTAAAATTTAGCTATTCAGTTATTGGAAAACGTACCTATGCTTGGGACGACTTGAGCATATAGATCTACTTTTCAACTGTAAATTTTATAAAGTTTAAATCAGAACATGTATTTCTGATGAAAATTTAGTGCCTGAGTTGAGATATTCTGTAAGTTCAAAATACACAGCAGGGAGTCCCTGTCATGGCACAGTGGAAACGAATCCAATAGGAACCATGAGGTTGCGGGTTCAATCCCTGCCCTCCCTCAGTGGGTTAAGGATCCGGCATTGCCATGAGCTGTGGTGTGGGTCACAGATGCAGCTCAGATCCCGAGTTGCTGTGGCTGTGGTGTAGGCTGGCAGCTACAGCTCTGATTGGACCCCTAGCCTGGGAACCTCCATATGCCACTGGAGCAGCCCTAAAAAGACCAAAAAGACCAAAAAAAAAAAAAAATACACAGCAGATTTTGAAGTGTTAGTATTAGAAAAAATGTTAATTTTAAAAAATTGGTTCTATGTGGAAATGATAAAATTTTGGATTTTTTTTTTTTTTTCTTTCATGACAATGCCAGATCCTTAAACCACTGAGTAAGGCCAGGGATTGAACCTGCATCCTCGTGGATACTAGTCGGGCTTGTTACCACTGAGCCACAATGGGAACTCCCGTGTTTTGGATATTTTGAATTAAATATATTATTAAATTTTTTTTTTGCCTTTTTAATGTTGCTCCTAAAATTTTAAAATTATGTACATGACTCATATAATTCTGCTGGACAGTGCTACTCTAGACAATCCTTAAAAGAATTGGATAATTTCTAATTTGTTAAGTATACGTTTTTCCAATAGACTAGGCAGATTACGAGTGCCTTTTTTTTTTTTTTTTCCTTATTTTAAGGTTTTTTTTAACAGTCTACTGTTTAGCAAGTGTAGAGGAATTCCCTAAAATACTCAAGATTGGAAAGAAAAAGAAAAGGCACATAGTAGATATGTTACCTAAAAATATGCAGTACAGCCTGAGGCTCCTTTTAAATGTTGCTATTGTCTCTTCACTCAGTTTTCCGATGAAATGTACTCAGAGAAGCACTGCCAGCCACCAGGATATGAACCAAACACCATTTTTCAGCCGAATATCCTGCTTTGATAATTGTTGGCTCTGATACCTGATGCAGATACCTTGTTCCCCAGGTCACATTTTGCCGTACCCCAAGAGATTAATTTAGGAACTTTCATTCAGCAGAAAATGACTTTTCATTATCTGTAGTGAATAGCACTCACTCTTTTAAAAATTGAAGTATAATGGATTTACAGTGTTGTGTTAGTATTAGGTGTACAGCATAGTGATATAGCTTTTATATATATATACTTAAATGTATTCTTTTTCAGATTCTTTTTCCTTATAGGTTGTTACAAAATATTGAGTAGGGTTCCCTTTGTGCTATGTAGGTCAATTAAGGATCCGGTGTTGCTGTGAGCCGTGGTGTAGGTCGCAGACGCAGCTTGGATCTGGTGTTGCTGTGGCTCTGGCGTAGGCTGGTGGCTGCAGCTCTGATTCGACCCCTAGCCTGGGAACCTCCATGTGCAGCAGGTGCAGCCCTAGGAAAGGCAAAAAGAAAAAAAAAAAAAAAGAAAAAAAAAATAAAGTTAGAAAAACAAAACAAAACAAACCAAACTGTATGGTACTGGCACAAAGATAGAAATATAGATCAGTGGAACAGGATAGAGTCAGTGTTGGTTATCTATTTTATGTATAGTGGTGGATATGGATATATGTTAATCCCACACTCCTAATATTACTCAGCCATAAAAAAGAAGGAAACAATGCCATTTGCAGCAACATGAATGGATCTAGAGATTATCTACTAAGTGAAGTGAACCTGACAGAGAAAGACAAATACACTGTGGTATCACTTATATGTGGAATCTAAAAAAATGATACAAATAAACTTATTTACAAAATAGAAATCAAGCCACAGACATAGAAAACAAACTTATGGTTACCAAAGGGGAAGGGGAGAGGGGGATAAATTAGGAGTTTGGGATAAGCACTTCTTCCTACTGTAATACCAGAGATACAGAGATATATTCCTACGGGAATAATTGATGGCTTAGTGTTTGGTTGTAGCCAGCGTATGTGTGAAACATGAGAAGATAATACCATTAGTTATCAGTATTTTGTTTTGCATTCATGCCCTGGGTGACATGTAAGTGTATTCTCAGAGATGGAGGAAGAGTGTGTTTGATTCAGAATCAGTAGTGGTCTGGGTTTGAGTCCTGGCTATGTTATGGAATAATGATAATGAGGTTTCCTAACTTCCCTGATTTTGTTCCTGTGAAATTGGTACCAACAAACACTCATTACTTTCCTTGTCACAGTTCTTGCATTGTAGGTACTTGATCTTGACACCTGCACTCTTTTGTATAATAAACATAACCAAGACTTTGCCACCCTCATACTTTTCCAGACTGAGTGAAAGAATGAGTTTGCATTGCAGTATGGTAAGCTCTGTCCAGGAATGAAGCAGGACTGATATTTATATATTCGATAGAAACCATTATGAAATTTCATGAAGAATCTTTAGCTAAAGAATAGTGGCTTTTCCTTTGCTGAGAGTTTTATTATGACATTGAGGTTTTTAAGTTCCACTATTAGGGCAGAGAATTCTCTTCCATCAGCAGCTTGGAAGTAGTTAATTGGATAGAGGAAGCACTTAGTAAGAGAGAATGTAATAGCCTTCTCCTTTTACTGAGGGTAAATTGGATGGAAAAATGATAAAGTGTAAATAAGCAGTGTTTTTACAAGACTTAACCAAAGCAAATCAAAGTAATTAAGTGCTTTGAAGACTTAAACTGAATGCAGTTCTTTTTCTGTTTCTCCTCCTGGCATGTTGACAGATTGTCTTCTGGTAGGAAGTCTGGTGAGACACCGTGCCTGTCTGAAGGAGAGTCCTGAGGCTTAGCTCCCCCAGGGGCACTCTCTTTTCCCTTTCTATGAAAAGTTGCTTCCCTTGGTAGATTGTAAACCTCCTGAAGGCTGGTCTGAATCTTCAGATATCCTGCCTCCCTAGTACAGTGTCTGCTGCATGGTAGGTGCAGAGTGACTGTCAGTGAATGGATGGAGGACAAGTAATGGTTAAACTGTAGCCCTGGTTCTGTAACACTCTGAGGAGACTCTACTTCAGGTTGCATTATAGGCTGCCCAGCACAGTGCCTCACACATGTTCCATGATCAGTAAATGTTAAGCAAATGGAGGCGTGACAGTGGGTTTAAGTTTAACTTGCAATTTATAAAGGACTTTTAGGAGTATGAACTGTTTATTTTTTTTGATATTTAAAAATATCTTTATTAGCATGAGATAAGGAAACACAAGAAACAAAGCACGTAAGTCATATGGGAAACAATTGATAACTCTGGGTCCCTGAAACACTCATAAACTCACAAAGGAGCTCTGTAAAGATTTCCTGTGACTCAGTAAGGAGGACTGGCAAGCAACTGAAACACAAATCCAGGAGTGGAGAACCAGGAGTGGAAAAGGGTGGCAAAATACTTGAGCAGGCACTTCATAAAGAGGACCCACAAGGAACCAGTGAAATGAACGGTTGCTCAACCTCATGAGCAATGTGCATACAACCCCCTTGAGAGATAGGACTCACCCCCACCTGATAAGCAAAAATGTTTAAGCCTGATAATGGGCAAGTCCTAACAAGAACGTGGAAGAGAATGAAATATCAGATATTGCTGGGGAGAATAAAATTAGATTCAGCTACTTTGGGGTTGTGTTTTTTGTTTGTTTTTTACTTTTACTTTTTTTAACTGAGAAAAAGTTGTGCAGTTGTTGTTAGTCTCAAGTAAACAACATAGTGAGTCATCTTGTCAGTACACTCTGAGGTGACCACCGTGGTAAGTCTAGTGAGCATCTGAATATCACCCACTGAGATGTGGGAGGCCAGGAAGGTTCTTTTAAGCAGAGAGGTGAAGTTGACCATTAAGAGGGTACCACAAGTGACAGGCAAGAGGCCAGGAGCCCAGGTGGGAAGGTGTCAGTGGCAGGAAACGATGAGGGCTGGGGAGGGGAGGACAGCAGCTAACTGATGAAGTACAGTACCAGGGCGGGGGTGCCTGTGGGCGTCGCTGGGCCAGCTTTGTGGCAGCAGGAGGGTGGCGTTGCCATAGTAGGATTAAAGCACAGGGAGTTGATGTCATGAGAATTCTCAGTTCTTTGGAGAAGTCGGAAAAGTTCATCTGCTTTGGGGAGAGGAGGTGAAGCCAGGGGTTTAAAAAGAAGAATGTGGAGTTCCCATCATGGCTCACTGGTTAACAAACATGACTAGTATCCATGAGGATGTGGGTTCGATCCCTGGCCTCGCTCAGTGGGCTAAGGATTCAGTGTTGCTGTGAGCTGTGGTGTAGGTCGCAGATCCCTCATTGCTGTGGCTGTGGCAGAGGCCGGCAGCTAGAGCTCCAGTTCGACTCCTAGTCTGGGAACCTCCATGTGCCACCCTTAAAGACAAAAAAGGAGAAGAAGAAGAATGCGTGCTTCCTGATGTTGAAAGGAACTCTTCTCAGCATTGAGGTGGCTGTCTTTCTGTCAGTTCTGTTTCTGTCTGCTGGATGATTCCCGAGGGAATTCTGGTCCTCCATCTGATGGAAGTAGTGCACAAAGATGTTCTGGCTCTCATCCTGATTAACCTGTAGTTTTGTTGTGATCAAATGTCTAAGTCTATGAAAAAGCCTGGCTGCAAATCCTCCAGCAGATTGATTAGCTTCCATCTGGTACTTGTCTTATTCATTCCAGCCTACATGAAGAAAGCTTTTCTACTTTAACAGTCCACCCTTGAAATTGTTCCTTGAAAGGAAGGGATGAACTGACCTCAGGTGAATGAATATACACTGGGATCGTGTTAGAGGTGTCTCCCTCATTGTCTCCATAAAATATATTTATACTTTTATATGAAGCTTATTAATATACGTAAATATAGCTGCATACATTTTTATTTTTGCATTCTTTTTTTTTTTTTTTTTTTTGTCCTTTTGCCTTTTCTAGGGCTGCTTCCCATGGCATATGGAGGTTCTCAGGCTAGGGGTCTAATCGGAGCTGTAGACGCCAGCCACAGCCACAGCCACAGCAACACGGGATCCGAGCCGTGTCTGCACCCTAAACCCTGACCCATAGCTCATGGTATTGCTGAATCCTTAACCCACTGAGCGAGGCCAGGGATCGAACCCACAACCTCATGGTTCCTAGTTGGATTCGTTAACTACTGTGCCACGATGGGAACTCCTCTTTTTTTTTTTTTTTTAAATGGTTCCTCCCACAGCATATGGGCCAGGGATTTAATCCAAGCCACAGCTGTGACCTGTGTTGCAGCTGTAGCTAGCAATGCCAGATCCTTTAACCCAGTGCACCAGGCCAGGGATCAGATTTGTGCAGTGACCTGAGCCACTGTAGTTGGATTCTTAACCCACTATGCAACAGTGGGAACTCCTTTCTCTCTTTTTAAAAGTAATTTCACGTGTCAAACCATAGCAACCCGTGCTTATCAATAAAGAAGGCAGTAATATAGCTCTGAAGTTCCATGATCTTGCCCCCATAAACACTCTCTCTGTTCTTTGAAATTTCATCATGGCTTTTTAACAGAAGTTGACTTCTGAATTAAATATTGCTTTAATCTGCCTTTCCTTTTGGATTAATTCAGTCACCAAAACAAAGTGTTTGTAATATCTTCTCTCTCTTGTGCTGTCACCCTGGGGGGAAAAGGGAGACCACTAGTCATGGAGAGGTCCTGTCCTGATCAGCATCCTCTGATCCACAGGCCAGCCACTCACCTATTCAGGGCGAGGGCGTAAAGGTGGGACTGGCCCCCAATCTCTGTGCCTCATGTTACCAGCCCAGAATAGCCTGTGAAAATCTCTTAAAGCTAATTGGCAAGCTCAAATGGACTTGAAAATGTACCTGATTTTGATCCAAGTTATACTATATACACAGCCAAGTTGTGTTAGGAAATGGACACTTCCTGTCGTTAACTCACAGCTAACGAAGACAAATATGAGTGCAAATCCACCTTAGAAATCCAGTGTGACTAACCTGAAGGAACTGGCTTCTCTCTTCTCATTTCTCTGGACTGCCTCATTTCTCTCTGCTTGCTTCTTTCTCATTCTTGATTAAACTGAGGTTCACTCCATTTTTCTCCTCCTATTCAAGGCTCGACTGTGGATTGGAAAGACACAGCCGAGGATGATGGTCAGCTGCTTTCATGGACTTTGTGTTGTTATTCAAGGTCAGAGTAGCCAGTTTATTGACCATTTACACCCCACATTCCATACATGTAAGTCTACCCTTCTCAAAGCTGTCAGGCATTTTTTTTTTTTTTTGTCTTTTGTCTTTTTTTTAAGGCCACACCCGTGGCATATGGAGGTTCCCGGGCTAGGGGTCAAATTGGAGCTGTAGCTGCCAGCCTACGCCACAGCCACAGCAATGCCAGATCCAAGCCTCGTCTGCAACCTACAGCATAGCTCACGGCAATGCCAGATCCTTAACCCCCTGAGCGAGGCCAGGGATCAAACCCGCCACCTCATGGTTCCTAGTCAGATTCATTTCCTCTGTGCCGTGACGGGAGCTCCATGTCAGGCATTTTGATATGAGAGTAGTTACAGAGAAAGTCACTTGGGCGAAACCCTAGGAGTCATATATGTTACCTTCTTTTTTGGTCACTGCATGTAGCAGATTGATGTGGGATCTCAGTTCCCAGACCACAGCTTGAACCCAGGCCACAGTGGTGAAAGTGCTGAATCCTAACCACTAGACCACCAGGGAACCTCTGACCTTTAATAATTTTAATACATTTATAATATATTTAATATTACTTAAAAAAATTTTTTTCTAAACCATTAAATTTAAACTTTGAATGTCCTTTTATAGCTATCTGCTTACTTTAAAAAATATATCCAGGAAAGTTGGGTTTCCACTGGCAGATGAAGGGTGCTTGTTTGTCACACCTGAAAGATCATCAGAGCTTTAATCTTTGCCAGCTTAGGAAGCGAGAATGGCATCTCATTTTTTTTTTTTTTTTTTTTTTTTTGTCTTTTTGCCATTTCTTGGGCCGCTCCCGCGGCATGTGGAGGTTCCCAGGCTAGGGGTCTAATCGGAGCTGTAGTCTCCGGCCTACACCAGAGCCACGGCAACTCGGGATCCGAGCCACGTCTGCAACCTACACCACAGCTCACGGCAACACCGGATCGTCAACCCACTAAGCAAGGGCAGGGACTGAACCCGCAACCTCATGGTTCCTAGTCGGATTCGTTAACCACGGCGCCACGACAGGAACTCCTGGCATCTCATTTTAATGTTTACTTTTTTTATTACTCATGAAATTGAATGTTGTCAATAAACGAAGAGTCATGTGTTTTTTCTCTTTTGTGATTATATCCTTTTCAGGTGACACTGTCCTTTGCAACAGTTGTGATGTGTATGATTTTTCCCCCCATTTTCCTAGAAGGATTTATCAGATTGCATAACTTTGCACACAGTGTCTTCTCAGTGGTAGTTAATTGCACGCCTCCCTATATTTGAGGAGAACCCAGGCATGGATGTGCCCAAGAGAACACACTCAGAAGGTGTGATGTGGCTCGTTGGTTGTGACAGTCTGGGAAGTCACCTCTACCCAAGGAGCATCATTGTCCCTCACCCAGACCTTGTGGGCATCTGTCATCCCCCTGCATCCTGTCCTGTCAAGGCAGATGTGGTGTAACTCCTGTTGACCAAGGAATAATAACAAACACAATGTGTTGACTCATGATGAGGCGTTCATCGACCCATGGACATGATTCTTCACTGTTTCTTTTCTGCTCGTGTTTCTTCTCAGGCTGCTGGGCTGACTTATCTTGCATGCCCTCATCCTGTTTCCAGGCAGGCCTTGACCCCCTTCTCTCCTGCATCTCCTTGCATTGTCTAAATTATCTAGCCCACTCCCTGCCCTCAGGCCAGACCACCCCAGACCAAACCTCCCCTCTAGGCTGCAGATCTATGTAGCCTCCTGCCTGTTGGGGGTTCCCCCCGGGTGCCTCACTGGCACTTCGAATGCATTGTGCCCCAAATGACCCTGGACTCTTTTCTCTGACTGGTCCTGTGATCTGGATTCTCAGTTCTGGTAAAAAGACCTCCACTTCATGCTCCACGCCAGACAGCTGGGTCGCATCCTGAGACCCTGCTTTTCTCTCATGGCCATCATCCCATGGGTTATATGAAGTCCTGTTACTCCTCCCTTCTTCATACCCCTTCATCTGCACCCCTCTCCCTCCTGCCCTAGTCCAGGCTTCACTCCTGAATGATTATTTGCTTTCCCAATTGGATACCATCTTTAAAAAGAAATAAATCAAGTGTCTCTGAAATAAAATAGATATGTGGCAGGGCATGGTATAGTGATGGAACATTTAGTAATTCTTTGTGTGAAGTAAATCCTCATCCATTAATTTACCTTTTGGAGAGACTTGAATTCTTCACCTACTTGACTGGTTTATAGCAAAGTATACCTTCAATAATGCCTAACACATATTAGTCAAATGAGGAGTGTTCCCATCATGGTGAAGTGGAAATGAATCCTACTAGGAACCATGACATTGTGGGTTTGATCCCTGGCCTCACTCAGTGGGTTAAGGATTGGGTGTTACCGTGAGCTGTGGTGTAGGTTGCAGACATGGCTTGGATCTGGTGTTGCTGTGGTGTAGGCCGGCAGTTACAGCTCCGATTCAACCCCTAGCCTGGGAACCTCCATATTCTGTGGGTGCAGCCCTAAAAGGACAAAAAAAAAAAAAAAAGACATATTAGTCACATGAGAGGCCCTGAGCATTCCTCTCAGGTTAGAGGGCTTTTGACTTGATGGCTTGAGATTTTTTTCTTTGGATCTTAATTATTTCCATATTCCATATGTATTGTTTTTTTGTAATATCAGTATTACCCTTTATTAGCTAGTTTTTCAACTCCACCTCCCAGGGCACTCAGGCAAGAAACACAAATATTTTCATAAGATTCTTGGAGGGAATAAAATTAATATTTTGAGGAATGAAAATATGGTGAATTGTCTCCTAAGGATTGAAAGACTTTATTAAGATAGCAAAATATCCTTCCCCAGGGGTACGTTTTTTCTGGGCTTATTGGAAATATGGTGCTGGGAAGAATAAAAGGAAATTTAATACCATGGAAGCTGGAAACAGCCACTGAAATCCAATCTTTAGAACACATATAATACACTAATTCCCAGAGATTTAAGAGCTCTGCTTGCTTCCTGAGGCTGTCGGGCTCCTTATGACCAAGACACGAAAAGCTTCTTCAGCATGAATGTGCCGTGATGGTGTTTAATTTACTATGAATATTGACTACACCTGACCACGGGGTGTCCCCAGGGTTCTGCCTTCCCTTTTCAGCCTCAAGTTGCTTCATTGTTGGTACTTTTCTTAGATGCGGTTCCCCCCAAACGGGCAAGAATTCAAGCACAAGTAGGTTACCAGGGAAGTAGTCCTAGAAAGCACTCTTAAGGGAATAGCTGCGTGAGGTGGGGAGGAGAAGCAAGCCAGTAAAGGTGTGCTTGGGCGGGCTGCTCAATCCCTGGTAAATTCGAGGAAACTTTCTTCAGAATCCTCTTGAGGTGCCTCCCAAGCTGGGATATGTCTCCTCCAGCTCAGGTTCACCACTCACGGCTGCTCCTGAGACCAGCCCTTAAGGTCTGTGCCAAAAAGAACCCTCAGATGGAGGGGCTGGGTTCTCAGTGTACGCATGCGCAGGAGCAGGGCTGAGGCGCCCATGGGTGGGGCTCCGACCGTGTCTGCAGGGTCCGTGGCTTCAACCTTGACCAACAGCATCCACTTGAGAGACGCCGCAGATGGTCCGAAACAAAACACCCGCGGAGATTGTTGGTAGAATGTGCTTAAATCATATCAGTACCTGATAGCTGGCAGAGTGAATTTAAAAGATGCCGACAATTGAATCGGCCGCTGATCCTGCAATGGGGGAGGGACGCTGTAGAGCGAATCTGAGAGAGGTCTAGATGTTGTTCCCAAAATGACACATCGTGCCCCAGTCACAGAGGCTGATAAGCCGTTCCAGTAACTGATGGAACAGCCAGATTGTCCGGACTCCTTGTAAGGTTGTGGTTTCCTCAGAGCTGATCAGCCCACAGAATTCTAGCTAGGCCCACAAGGAAATTACGATATTTTTTCCAATGCATTCAGATCTGGAAGAAAACAAAAATCTGACGGAAGTCTGTGGCCAGCCAAGTGTGAATAGGGCCACCTTCATTACTTGGGGAAATTCCTGGAGGAGGAAAAAAGGCGAAATCCTGTGCTATTAATGGACTTTAGCAAGAATCCTGCTCTTGCTATGTGTTTGTCTATTCTTTTCTGTTACACCACAGTCTTGATGATACATCTTAACATGGAAAATATATGCTGATATCCTGTTGGCTATTCTCTAAGTGTCATGAAGGGCATGAAGGGGTTAGGATCTTGAAGCTATCAGGTATCTAATTCTTTAGACTTGTTTTATGATGGTGGGCCATCAGGAGGGTGTTCTGTCCTGAAAGAATTGCCACCCCCTACCCCCCGTGCAGCCCTGAGACAGGCAGAGAGGTAGCTGCCACTGTGATAAACTGATGACACTGAGGACAGAGGGAGGAGCAATTAATTCTCCTGTTTGGAAAGGCATCCCAGAGCCATGACATTTGAGCTGGGCCTTCAAGATGACTGGGTTTGACTCAGGGATAAAGGAGGAAGAATGGCAGAAGAGGTAGACAGGTGAGGGCAAAGGCAGGGGGCGTGAAGGTGCAGAGCGTCGTCAGCCATCTGGGTGTGGTTTGTGTGACAAGGTGCAGTGAGGTTGTGCAGGCAGAAGTCAACCTGTGAGAGTCCTGAAGGCCTCGCTCCTGCCTGTGATGTGTCTCCCACACTACTGTCAGCAGGTGTGTACCACTTACTGCCAAACCATTTCTGTTGGCTCGTGTCCATGTTGCCATCAAACATCCTGCCATGGTAGAAACAAACAGCCTAGTTGCAGGATGATGAACGGACTTTATGGGACTTTTGTGGGGTTCAAAGTCCCATCCGTGCAGCCTCTTCGTAGTGAAACCGAGGTCTTGTGCTGAGTGGCTGATTAGTGATCTCTCTATGACCTGTGGATGCCTTGTTGAAGAGGAAATTGATATGCTTCATGCAAGTGGTCAGTATTATGCTTAAAATGTATTATTTATCTTCTATTTGTCATGGATTTTCTCTCAGTCCACCCAGCCTCAAGTGTTCTCCATTTCTGGAAACAACTAGTATATAGAATTAGTTATGCTTATTTTCCCTTAATTCCTTCCCTTTTCTCCACTAGTTGTCTACCCAAGCATTAGTGTGTTGGAGCTTGTGGCCATGCTCGAGGGTCACACCTGCTGTTAGAATCCTTCGGTATGTGGGCTGTGGAAAGGAACGAAGTCCTAAGTTGGCTTTAGGTTTTCTCTTGTATTACATTAAGCAGTGAAATCCGTTAGTCATCATCTTTGTCTTTTGTTTCTGTTGGAATAGCTACGTTGGTAGAGGGGAAAAGAATGCACTGTGATCCCTGGGTCTTAGGGACGTTTCTCAGAATGAATTAGGGGCAGGAGCTGAAAGTGACTCCCAGATGCATCTCTGGGAGCCCTGAGGAAGGTCAGCCTAGTAACTGTTGCACCAAATCCTGGACTGAGTGGCCTCTGGGTGCTTAAGTTAAAAATGGCACTTGGTTCATTCACTCTCAAAAAAGGCTGTTCAGATGGCTTTGCTGGAGAATTCCCCTAAACAGTCACCTTGTTTATGTTTTAGACTGACCAGTGTACTCACAATTCTATCTCCCTTAGGAATTTCTACTTCCTCTTTTATCATTCATGGAGTGTTTTTTCCCATGGAATTCCCCATTCCTCTGTAGATGCACTTTTATTCCATCCTTTGAAACTGCATTTAGCTTCCAGGAGATGTTTCCTTGATGATATCACAACATAAGATAAAAATTTAAAAGTATTTGACACCAAGGAAAGAAATGTTAGGACCTCTTGAGTCTGGGTTAGTAAATTGGCCCCTGACTGCTGTGTATCTTTGGGTGAATCATTATCCTTTAGTGCATGAATGTAAGAATAATCAATGCATGATCCGGTGGTCAGAAGCATCCACATTTTTTTTCCTACCGTTTTGTCAGTCACTCTCCCTGGCACAAGAGAAAACACAAAGATAAATGGGATATTTGTCCAGTTTTGTGTTTAGCATCCAGTTTGCAGTGTGCCTACACTTTGCACTGGTTCTCTTTGCCATGTTACTGGGACTGGGATAGGGGTCTGATCCTTGAATTTGGGGAGACTGTTCTTGCTATGCCTGGTGTGGTAAGTGCTGTCATCCTAACAGCCCCAAATCTTGATTTGACCTGGCCTTGCACACATGAATCTTCACCCACTATTTGGCCCATCCTAGTCATCTGACCAGAGTCTTAGATTGTTTCCATATCATAGTTATTGAAAGCTGTCAGTGGGGAACCTGGTTTTGAGGATGGATGAGGTTTTTCTTTGTGAATGAGGAGAAAGTTGGATACACATTGGTGGCCAGTAGATAAGAAGTAGAGGAGTTCTTGAGTAGGTCATCAGCCCCTTGCAGAAGAATATTGGTTATGCTCTTGGTGGCTTTTCTCTCTCTCTCTCTCTCTTTTTTTTTTTTTTTTTTTTTTTTGGCTGTACTCATGGCATGTGGAAGTTCCTTGGTCAGGGACTCAACCTACATCACGACAGTGACCCCAGCCACTGCAGTGGTGATACCAGATCCTTAACCTATTGCATTACAAGGAAACTCTTGGTTATGTTGTTTTTATTAAATGTTAGGTTTATGAAGGTTGGAGTGAACCCTGATACTGATTCTGTAGGAATCAAGGCTTTTGTCAATGCTCAAAAATATTATATCTGAAGATGAAGATCCCCCCCTCCAAACATTTGTGCTTAAGCAACTTGAGGGAAGCTTTCAAGGATAATCAAGATGATTTTGAGTAGAAGTTTCTCCATGTTTAATTACTTGAGAGGCAACAGCGGTGGGCTTTAGTTTTATAACCTCAACTCGGGCCTTGTAGTAGTATCTGCCACTTCCGTATCTTAGAGGGTATTTTGACATTTCTGGGACATTTCAAAAGACATCAGTTCAAAGTATGCCAAACTGGAATTGTTCCCCAAATTCAAGATTTGACCCCATTTTCCAGAATGGCGTTTTAGGAAAGTGATCTTCCTTAGCTTCAATAAACATAGTTGTTCATCACTAAAGAAAGTTAAATAGGATTTTTTTTTTTTTGGCACACCTTTCAGAGACTTTAACATGCTAAAGTATACAGTGGCTTTTCAAGGGTGGCATACAGGATTTAGCATTTGTCCTGAGGCCCCTTTGATCTAAAAGCACCTAAAATCAGTTCCCAGGACTTTTGCCACACTGACACAGTGGGGAGATGCTGATATGACACATCTCATCTCAGGTTTAAAATGGTCACATATCCTTTTTAGCTTTTCCCAACTGAAACTGGGAAACATCCCAACTCCTGGAATCTGGGCTGCCCTTCTGACCTGCTTAGAGTGATGGATGCCGCCCAAGTATTGTGCGAATTCCAGAGCCCAGATCTGTGGAAGGTCTGGCAGCTTCTGCTTTGGCCCTATGATGGCTTTGCCCTGAGACCTCTGTGGGGAGAAGCCCATCTAGCCTACAAGAGGATGAGAGGCTGGTGGAGGAGGGCCATGGTTCTACCTCACCCCACCCCAGCAGCCTGTGCACAGATGGCATTAGCTGCCAGACTTGTGAATGCAGCTTTCGAGGGCCTTCAGCACTGCTGACCCAACTGAGAGCAGTGAAAGAAGGAGCCCAGGAAACCCACAGAGTCATGAGACATCACCAGTCACGGTTGTTGTCAGCCACTAAACTGTGAGGAGCTTTGTTACACACCAGGGCTAACAGGTACACTAATGTAAGAAGTAGCACATGACAGAAACTTTGAAACAAGACAGAAAAAATACGGTTGTTTATCTAATCAGATACTTTCTATGAAGCTTTCGTGGCTGAAAACTAAATTTCTGGACAGGGATTTTTCCGGAAACCCGGGTCATGTGAATAGTTAACAGGAACCTCATGTGTTCGGCATGTGATTCATGGCACCAGAGAGCAGCACCTACTCACAGAAGGAGTGGTCCAGGGCGGTGGTGCTAAGGCTGCCTTGGGAAGGTGAGAGAACTGATGGAGAAGTTACCTGCCGCCCACCCACCCCCTCTCAGTGATGTTCTCCCGAGGGCGGTCTGCCTGCCATCTCTGAAGGTGACCAGTGTCACCAAGGCCTCATTCTTCCAGCTTATTAATGAGATTTCAGCAGGCATCTGCTGCACCCGCTGACCAGCTGTGGGGACGTGAGATCTTGCCAGTGTTCCCGTCCTAGAGCAGGTTTAATTATCCCTGGCTCCGTGGAACAAATGTGAATAGCACATGTGGAGGAGCCTGTGTAGAGCAGGCCCTGGGGGGGATGTGGGAAGGGAGGAGGCTCGAGCGCCTACCCTTGCCGCAGCCTGATGGTGGAGGGCCCGGGACCAGCAGCGCTGGGTCCAGGGACATGACAGCCACTGTCCTCGAAGGCCCCTAGGCCAGGAGGAGCCATGGATGTGGACATTGTGGCCGCAGACTCCTTCACTGAAGCTGGAAGGCCTCGGGCCGAGTCAGCAGCTCTTCCTGGGCCTTAGGAGGCTCAGGCTGGAGGATGGGACGGCCACGCCTTCGCCACCGTGGCCACAGTGAGATGGGAAGAAGCAGGAGGATCCGGATCCGTGGCGAATGGGAGCTGGAGCAGGAGAAGACCTCCTTGGTCCCTGAGCCTCTTCCTCTATCGTGGCTGGATCGTTCCCCCAGGGAATCTCTGGAGCGCTTTGTAAAATCTGTTTCCGAATGACTCAGGCTGGGAGGCTTCCAGCCATTCCCTCGGGAGGTGGGGCGGCTTTGGCTTCGGAGGAAGTACTTTGCTCATGATTGGTTGGGACCTTCTGTCGGTTGGCTGCGGGCCCCATCCCGCCTGGCTGGTCTCCCTCAGACCACCCTGCACGAGTCCCCTCTCCCGCTCGTCTTCCCACAGCCAGGTCTCATCCAGCTTCCGCTGAGCAGCCCCGAAGCCAAGGAGGAGGGCCTGCTTCCCGGTCTCCGTGCTTTCTGAGGGATGGCTTCCTCCAGCTGCTGCAGCATCCTGATCCCTACTCCAGATTTATCTCTTGATTTTTTGTTCGTGTTACATTTCATGTGTGTGAACAGTGCTGGTACTTCACGGTGAGAAGTAGATATTGCACGCTGACAATGTCATTTTCATTGAAAACGATTTGAAAATTCTTTGGAGTTTTTGTTAGATCAGGTGAGAGAGAAAAAAAATTACAAAGGAGTTCCCATTGTGGCTCAGTGGCTTTAGGACCCCACACAGTCTCTGTGAATATGCAGCTTTGATCCTTGACCTCACTCAGTGGGTTAAGGATTTGGCATTGCTGTGGCTGTGGCATAGGCTGGCAGCTGCAGCTGCGATTCAGACCCTAGCCTGGGAACTTCCATGTGCTGTGAGTGCAGCCTTAAAAAGCAAAGCAAAAAAAAAAAAGAAAAAAAAAAAAGATTACATTTGCCTTGGTTTATATGTCATGGCCTAATGGGTGCAAAAAAACTCTAAGTGGAACTTGGCCCCTCCACATACCGGTAACTGTGACAGCCTGATCATACACAACAGCTGGCACAGAAGTGTGGACCGTGGTCCTGGGGCCTTTCTTTTGGGGGCTGATATATCTCAGTAAAACAGAGAAAAATAAGGCTGCATATCTCTGCAGACCCCAGCTGTGTCAGGGACGGCTCGTAAGCAAGGCATCGTGGTTCTGTGGGTCTCTGACTTTGCTGTCACCGATGAAGCCAAGAGATGAAAAGCTGGAGCTCTGCTGTAAGGCTCTGCACAGTCAGGCCTGTGGCATTTGTGGGCCATGAGGTCCGAGTTGGAAGAGCATTTTGCATCAGTTTTTTTCTTAGTAGGGTCCACAGAGTGCTCCAGTTCCTGAGGGCACTTTAGGGTCTCACTGGCAGTGACAGGAGCAAGGTGGCTCTTGTCAGCCTCTTACTTTTTAATCAGCACAGCTCTCCTTTGATCTGTTTCATATACAGAACTGGGGTTACTTGTCAGATTCTGTTTGACAAATAGTGTTCCATGTTCTGAAAAAGGTTTGCAAACCGCAGGTTCAGAGGACTGACTTCTAGTAAAAACAAACAGAGCGAGAGGCCTCTTTAGCCAAGCGAGTAACGATTACATTTCTGGGATCTGCATAGATCAATCCACAGACATTTGGAAGCTTCAGAAAGCAAAGAACTAAGCAAATAGATGTTTCTGGGTAACTACGATGTCATCAGGAAACTCTTAGTCAATATAAACAGAACATGTAGACTCTGATCTCTAAGTGGCAGGGGGAACAAGAGGCCAATTCTGGTCATCTGTGCAGGTGATTTTGCCAGATTGTGTTGTTCCTAAGTAAGCCCCAGCAAGCCCTGATGTAAGCCACATGATGAAAGCTACCATGATGTAGAGCTTTCCATTTGCTGAACAGTGTAGCTCAAATGCATCCTCTGTGCAAGGAAACATAGGTTCTGTTATCATCCCCCTGTCACACCTGGGGAAACTGAAGCTCTGAGATTGAATAATTTGCCTAAGGTCACACAGGTTTTCTTTTCCTTTTTTCTTTCTTTCTTTCTTTTTTTTTTTTTTTTTGTCTATTGAGGGCCGCACCCATGGCATGTGGAGGTTCCCAGGCCAAGCTACTGCTGCCAGCCTATGCCACAGCAACACAGGATCCGAGCTGTGTCTACCACTACATCACAGCTCATGCCAATGCCAGATCCTTAACCCACTGAGTGAAGCCAGGGATCGAACCCGCGACCTCATGGTTCTTAGTGGGCATCATTTCCGCTGCACCACAGTGGGAACTCCCCAAGGTCACACAGTTGGGAAGTAGGGATGGGTAAAGTAATGGCGCTAGGGATAGGTCCCTGTGGCTAGAGTTTGTGTCCTTCAATGTTCTAGTACGTTGCTTCTCTCTGTTAGTCCGTGAGTGTGTGTGTGTGTGTGTATGTGTTTTCCCCCTTCATGGTTTTGGTAAGTGGAGTACTAAGGACACCTCGTTTGAAAAATGTCTTGTCATGGTTAGAACTTCATGATCAGTCCACTCCAGGATTGCTCCATATAAAGTGGAAGTTTAGCATTGCATGTAGATGGTCCTCATTGGTAGACAAAGGAATGTGGAGAGAAGGAGCCAACAGTCTAACCTGGACAGCATGTACTGATACTAAAAAGGTATGTGCAATTCTGGAAGTGTGTGTTTGTGCCTGGGTTTAATGGCTCACAGTTCCTTCACTGTTTTATTGTTGCAGGCGAAATTTAGAACTCTTGAAGCAGTAGCATCAGGCAGTGTTGCTAAGGCAGATGGTAGTGACCTTTGCACAGGTCTTGAGTTTTAAAACATTGGGTGTTTTTCCCAGATTATATCTCGGCTTCTCTAGTTCCTCGAGTGTATCACGGCCTTAGCAAAGCCTGGGTAGGGATAGTCTTGGTGAGGGTTGCTCTTCTCTTACTTCCTCCCCTTCCAAGTGTGTGTAAACCTATTCCTTCTTCCTGCCAATAGCCAGGTGGTTCCAGAGAGAGAGTGTTGGGTCTGTTGAGACTTTTCTCTGGTCAGTTGACTCTGTTGGAGCGAAGTTGTTCCCCTAAAGAGTGAATTGAACAAGCATTTAGTTTTGTTTTTATAGGTGCGTTTAGAGAAGCTGGAACTGGTTGTGAAACTATTTCACAGCACATCCAGGTGGCTTGAATGATCTGCCTCCATGCATCACACCAATTTCAAACAAGACCAAAGCTCGTAGTGCATTTCTCTCAAGGAGAGAGTGAGGCCCTCCGGGGAGAAACATGAACTTGTGTGGGTGCTTAGGCGTCTTGAGCAATAACTCTCAAGCCACTAGGGCCCCATTTGCCTAGCAGAAGTTTATGAACAGGGCCCTAATGACTTACACAAGTTCATTTTCCTCTCCCAAGTGCCTCGCTTACTTCCTGAAAGTAATGTTTCCATCGAAAGATTTGATCATACTAGATCTTTACGGAAACCACATTCTGGATGCTGCAGAAGATGAGAATGACTTTGCTGAGACGGGGCCTTGGATGTGGCCTCCTGCTGGGGAAGGTGTGGGTTCAAGGGGACATGGAGAAAAAGTTGCTCAATAGCAAGTGTCTGTCTGATCTGATCTAACAGATAACTGAGGCCTTGCAGGTAATGGGAGAGCTGCCGGGTGCAGCACTGCACAGTCTGGCCCCGACTGTGTGATCTGCCTCCCAGTGACAGCGTGTCAGTGGTTTCCAAAACATCTGTCTCAAAGAGGGCGGTTGAAATTCCTACCGGGGACTGTTTCCAGTCATTGTCCATGAGAAATGAGAGTGAGTGGGAGTAAGCGAAACACAGATCAAGAGGAAATGAGTCGGTGCTCCACTTGGGATTACAATGCAGATGAATTCCATATTTTGGTCAGGGAGTGTTTTCTTTTAGGAAAGAAAAGACAAGAAAGAAAAGCTTAGAGGCTGACCAAGTTACTAAAAAGCAGACTGAGATACCGTCTAATGCCTGCTGAAACAGTTGCTTCAGTTCACTGTGTGTGTGTGTGTGCATGTGTGTGTGCAAGAAAATGGCCCACAATTCACTGGCTCACTTTTCTGCCATTGGCCCGACATCCCTACCAAGGTGGCCTAACCTCACTGGAACAAGCTGTTTTAAAACTGCCGTCATCAGCAGAACTGTGGACCCTTGCTGCATCTGTGCAGACTGGTGACTTAAAGATTGAGACAAATACAGTGATCCCCCCTCAGCCACAGGGACATGTTCCAAGACCTCCATTGGATGCCTGAAACATTGGGTGGTACCAAATCCAATAAGTCCTATTTCTTCCTGTGCACACGTACTCATGATAAAGCTTAATTTACAAATTACGCACAATAAGAGATTAACAACAACAATAATAAAATAGAACAATTATAACAATATACTGTAATAAAAATAATGGGCATGTAGTCTCTCCTTCTCTCGAAATACCTCATTGTACAGATTAATGTCTTCCATCTTAACTAAGCACTTCTCACACACTGTAACTTGCAGTGTGAGGTGCAACAGCAAAAACTGCCACGAATTTCTTTTTCCTTCGTCACAATTTCATGGATAGAAGATTCATTCTTACTCAATCTTAGCAATGATTCAGTTGCTAAGAAAAATGATTGTTTTTCTTTCCTACTTTGAAACCTTTCACCTTTTCACTTCAAGGAAGCCTTTTGTGGCTTCTCTTTGGCAGATCCCAATTGCCAGCCTCGCTACTTTTGCCTTTGGAACCATTGTTAAGTAAAATAAGGGTTACACAAGCTCTGTGATACTGTGACAGTCAATCTGACAGCCAGGACCAGGCCATAAGTGACTAATGGGCGGGACATGCTGGACAAGGGGATGATTCATGTCCCAGGAGGGACGGAGGGGGACTTGGCGAGATTTCGTCAGGGTACTCAGAATGGTGTGCAATTTAAAGCCTGTGAACTGTTGGTTGCTGGAATTTTCCATTTAATATTTTCAGACCATGGTTGACTGCGGAGCAAACCGCAGAAAGCAACACTGGGGATAAGGGGGGGACTGCTGTACTATATACTCATCCTATTGACACAAATCACCACTGAGGCTGACCTGGCTTAATTATAAGAAAGTGTCCATAGACTTCTGATTTAGAGACTTTCTGTGCCTACCCTGGCCCTTCTGTATAAGTCCAGGAATGGAGACGACGCTGATTGGCTCTGCGGGCGCTGTGTTCAAAACGCGCTGCCTCTGGTGATTCCAAACCAGAGACGCAGCTCTGTTTTACCCGCGGAGGAGTCATTCCACAGGTAGTTGTTCGGCCCCAGCTATGCGTGTGTCAGGCTGTGTGCATGCCTACAATGTTGAGCAGGGGAGACACCGGGGTCCCTGTCCTCATAGAGTCCACGCGGGTGCTTGGGGTAAGGGAACCACGCTGCGCCTGCAAGAGCACCCGGGAGCAGGGCGGAGCTGAGAGCCTGGAGACTCTGGCAAGTCAGGCGTCAGCTCGTCATGGCTGCGCTGGCGCTGGTGGGCGCTCAGTGATTTCCCTAAGCCACTCCCGGCCCCGACCCTTTTCCCAGTTCAGTGGACTGTGGTGGCTGCCCTTTGGGGCAGCCAGAGAGGATTGTGCTAGCAGTCTGGCCTGGGTCTGCTGCCTCCCAGAGGCACCTTCTCTGCCCTCAGTTCATGTGGCAGAGCCTCCGGGGCTTGCTGGATCCTCCGGATATTTTGTCCTAGTTGTCACTGTGCCATCTCCTTGTCTCATCTACTCCTCGGTCTGTGTAGACCTGAAGCTGACTGGACGGGCTGAGGAAACGCTCTTCTTTCAGCCCCTGCGTGGCTTCTCTGTGCAGTCTTTTCTTCTGGGACCTGCACAGGAAGGCCACGGAGGGGCCGGAGAAAGAGATGTACCGGCTCCTGGCCTCACTCCCCTGCACCCAGGAGATCAGGCTGGGGCCATGAGTTGTGTCTCACAGGCTGAGGGCAGCACCATCCTGCTGCTCTGCCCTCTCAGAGGGGCAGTGAGAAAGATGGGGAAACCCAGAGCCCCAGAGCCCTTGGGCGGGAGATGGGAGACAGGGTCCCAGTGCCTGCCCCCTGGGTGCCCTCTGGGCTCACCGGCGCCCCCTGAAGGCCGGACAGCACTCTGGGGAGGTGCTGTAGGAGTTTACTGAGCAGATACCGGGTGTGCCGCCCTGTGGGATGCGACAGTGACTCAGAACTAATGTGCAGACTGTCCAGTAAGGGAGGAAAGTCGTGTTCTTAAGCCCACCCTGCTCTAGAAAGTGCTTTGCCGTCCAAGGGGCTCCAGTAAGGCCCTCTCCTCCATGAGCAAAACTGTCTTAACTGGAAAGGCTTCCTGGAAGTGGTGACATTGGAGCTAGAGCTTGAAGGATAGGTGGGAGGGGGACAGGCAGAGAGGAAGGGAGGAGGAGATAGCAGCACCCACGTGGGTGCGTGCGGGGAGCCGTGGGAGCTACACAGAGTGGCCACTACCGGGAGGAGCCCCGTGGGGCAGTTCCTGGAAGGCCCAGGAAGCAATGGACAAGTGCCCTTTGGTGGTAGAATCCACAGAGGGGCCGAGTCAGAGGGTCTGGCAGCTCTGTGAAAGTGGGTGTGTTTGATTCGTCCTCCTGTCCCGCCTGCAGAGCGTTTCCCATTCAGAAACTGGAGCCTCTGAGCCTCTCGAGGGACCCTGGCAGAGGAAGCCAGCTCTGCGGTAATGTGAAGCCCCTTTGAGACTGTTAACTTTCCTTTCCCTGATGGCAAATCAGAGCCGCTACACAATGCTGGAGGGTTTATTTCCGAAGGATATGGTGGTAGTTGGACAAAAGCTTCACTACATTGTTTTTGGTTTTTGGGTTTTTTTTAACATACAAAGGTCACAGAGCTATTAAATTTCTGCAACTTAAGGATTCTAGAATTACAAATGATTTGCCTCTGAAAGTGGACCTTTGTCATAATTCAAACTCCTACCACGCTAATGCTGTTTCTTCTGTAGAAATATGTATTTTAAATGGGAGTACTATTTTTCTTTTCTTTTTTTTTAAGTTTAATTTAAGCTCTTTGGTTCTGGTTCCTGCCCCCAGTAGGCAAGGTGGGCACAAGGGCTGCCATCACTTTAGTAAGTTCGCAGGTCCTCCATGGCTGCTTTAATTATTACTGTTTTCCTGTGATGCACATCCAGTTGAACTGTAAATACTCTTTTGTGTGAGTTTAGCAACACCATATTATTTAATGAGTTTATTTTTTATTTTTCCTCCTTTCTGAGGCTTACTGGATCCCCAGTCACCGGAAGGCCAGCATCTGTTCCAGGAGCTGATTTATCAGGTGCCAGGCTGGTGATGAAAGGCCAGTAAAAGAACAATCCCCCTCGTCCGGGCTCGGAAGAGGCGACACCCCAAATCACTCACGAGAAGCGGTCTTGATGCAAACAGCAAGAGGATTTTTATTCCAAGCGCGCTGGGGCCCACAGTCGTACACCACGCAGGGGTAGAGGACTGCGGCCCCGAGTGCGGAATCGGGACAGCTTTTATGGGGTTCACAACAAAGCCTGTGCGTCACAAACCAATCATTTTAAAATATCGAGAGCCCGCGCTCCGTGGACCAATCATTTTAAAATATCGAGAGCCCGCGCTCCGTGGACCAATCATTTTAAAATAGCTCCGGAGGTCCGCATCTGCGTGGGCTCCTGGGCAGAGTGACAGATTGCAGTTGAGATAGGTCACTAGGGCTGTCAATGTGTAATCAATTCTTCTATGGTGCCAGTCAGTTTTACAGAATCCAGATAAGCGATTAGTCAACTCATTTCCTGTTATCTTACTTAGGCCAGGATAGCAGGCCCTGGAACAATAGGAAGTGTGACCTTCTACCTATTTACTGGCAGCCAGCAGGGTCTGGAATTCGGGGGCATTTAGAGCTTTTTATTAACTTCCTGGGTTCTGGGAGGGTTAGGTTGCATTTTCATCCTTTCATTGACACTGTGAGAGTTTTTGGAAATGACCCTCACCTCCTTTCCCAGGGGCTTTGTAACTGGCTCAGCCGTGAGTGCAACACAGTGTCTTCCCTGCATAGCAGTAAATGACGTGGCTTTTGCAAGCTGCGGTGACATTTGAAATGGGAGCTCTGCAACCCCCTTCAGCAGCTCTGGCATCTCATGACTGCACTGGGGGGTCATTCAGGAGGAGTGAGAAATGTCCGAGGAAGCGCCACAAGGCCTTGGGCCTCTGGTCAGAGCATTCATAATTTGTTATCAGTAAATACTTGGGGATCTCCCTGGTGGCTCAGCAGGTGAAGGACTCGGTGTTGTCATTGTTGTGGCTCTTGTTACAGTTGTGGTGCAGGTTCGATCGCTGACCTGGGAAGTTCTGCATGCCACGTAAGCCCCCAAAATAAGTCAATAAATCAATAAGTAAAATTAGATATTACTGGCATTCCCGTTGTGACTCAGTGGAAACGGACCTGACCAGTATCCACGAGGACGTGGGTTTGACGCCTGGCCATACTCAGTGGGTTAAGGATCCAGCGTTGCCATGAACTCTGGTGTAGGTCACAGATTCCACTTGGATCCCATGTTGCTGTGGCTGTGGTATAGGCTGGCAGCTGTAGCTCTGATTCAGCCCCTAGCCTGGGGACTTCCACATGACACGGGTATGGCCCTAAAAAGGAAAAAAAAATAGACGTTACTTAAGAAAAACAGCATGTTAAATCTTTTAATACAGACAGACAGACAGACAGACTTGGAAGGTGCTCTCCCCACTCTGTCCCCCTTCTTCTAGTTCTCCAGTGTTTCATCTCCCCACCTTCACTACTGGCCACTGACAGGTCCTTTTAGATGAGTTCTTTGAAAGCATCTGAGTTAGAGTCTGTCCTGAGAACCAGCACCATACAGGTCCAGGGTGAAGTCGGGGTGACGGATGGCTGGGGAGGTGATGCCTCCAGCAGTTCATCAAGGGACACACTTGCTGTCACTGGGAGGTAAGGGAGTTTCTTCCTTTGTTTTAATGCTAATAACATTGGGGCCATTTTTCTCACATGGACACCTTAGGCTCTGCTTGAAAAGGCTTCTATGATTCCCTCTGGCAGTGCTAGAGGTTGTTCCCTCACCAAGGACACAGGTCACACTGACTGGGTGTTCCTTGTTGCTAAAGGCGGAGAATGTGGGGTGTCCTCCATGTCCCCATAGCAAGGTGGCTACTGCCTTGCAGAGCTGTGTGGTTTGTTCAGACAAGCAGACCCTTCCAGATCAGCCCCAGAGACAAACAGACCATCATATGTCACATGGAGGAGGAGCTGCTGTCAAGGGCAGCCATTAAAACATTGAACTTTGTAGCTGCTTTAATGTGCCACTTAGGAGTCAAGTCTAGTTGTGGAGTAGCAGCAGCAACAGGAATGTTTGAATAAATGCCACGTATCACAGGTGCCGGGAGTGATCCCAAACACCTCTACTTCTTTCCCATCTCAAGGAGACTGAAATTGGCTCGGGGGGCCTTTGTCAGTGGGTTAAGGATCTAGCATTCCCACAAGCTGCAGCATAGGTTGCAGAGGTAGTTCAGGTCTGATGTTGCCATGGCTATGGCTTAAGCCGGCAGCTGCAGCTCAGATTCTACCCCTAGCCTGGGAACTTCCATATGCTGAGGGTGCAGCATATGGAAGTTGCTAAAAAGAAGAAAAAAATGGCCAGGCTGTTTCTATTCCCAGCCCATTCCCACTGGTGACCACCAAACCCTTCGTGTTCTACAGGCTGTGAATGGGAGGCCACCGTGGTTCCTCAGAAGGACAGCTGAGGCCAAGGTCTGTGGCCTGTTGAAATCAGTGACTATTACTTTAGAACCAAAAAGAGGAACTTGCGTGGAAACTTGCTTCGCTTTTGGAAAGACACGTGTTTCTTCCATCGTTTTTGCAGCGTTGGCAGACAGAATGTTGCAGCCCAGAGATCATCCCCAGTCCCTTTTTAAGGAAACAAACAAGACAGTGACCCAATTCAGTCCCTTTTCATTTATTTTACAGTGTATGCTTCAAACATTACCAAAGAAATCTGGACACATTCCATGTCACAGTTTGGTTAACATGAAACATGTCTCTTAGCACACAACGGGCTGTTTACTGATGAGCGTGGCATGTACTGTTTGTTGCTGGTGTAGCACTTGGCTGGTGCAAAATGCCAAAAAAAAAGGTCTGTTTTTCCTGAACGAAAATTTATTCTTTATGGGGGTATATGTAGGTGTGCGTACTTTTTTAAAAAACACCTTCTGTTTCCCACACACTGTACTAATCACTTCAGAGGCCATGTAGAGTTTTCTGGAGAGACGCACACGATCTATATGAACTATGGAGATGGCCTCACACCCTGAACTGTGGTCCTCACCAAGTACACTGTGAGCTCAGGGAAGGGAGAGGTGTGTGGGTTGGAATGGAATTTTAAAACAGACCTTAGTAACTTCAAAGGGAGGCAAATAGAAATGCTAATAACTTTTTTTTTTTTTTTTGGTTTTTAGAGCCAAACCTGTGGCATATGTACGTTCCCAGGCTACAGCTGGGATACGTTCCCAATCGGAACTACAGCTGCCAGCCTATACCACAGCTCATGGCAATGGCAGATCCTTAACCCACTGAGTGAGGCCAGGGATCGAACCCACATCCTCATAGATACTAGTTGGGTTCGTTACCACTGAGCCATGATGTCTGGCCTAGTAACTTTGTTAAAAAGCCAGATGTCTGGCTGGTTTGAGTAGAAGTTGTGAGCGAGGGAGTGTGCAAAATGCCAGAAGTGGCCATGTGGTTTTAGGTCTCCATTCCTTCTCATAGGCCCACGTCTTCTGCTGCTGCTGTGGGCAGCCTGTCCAGAGACCAACCCCCAGGGACTGTAACACCTCCTCCCTCCCCTGGAGTCAGTGCAGAGGCTGAGAAAGCTGTCCGCCTCTCTGGACAGTGGGATGGTCAAGGGGATGAGTCAGTCACTCTTAATAAATCTTTGTTGAGCACTAACTGTGGATAATGATAGGAATGACCACTTTTTTTTTTTTTTCCTGCTTTTCAGGGCTGCACCCCTGGCATATGGAGGTTCCCAGGCTAGGAGTCAAATCAGAGCTGTAGCTGCTGACCTATACCACAGCCACAGCAACGAAGGATCTGAGCTGCATCTGTGACCCACACCACAGCTCACGGCAACGCCAGATCCTTAACCCACTGAGCAAGGCCAGGGATCGAACCTGCATCCTCATGGATGCTAGTCAGATTCATTAACCACTGTGCCACGATGGAAACTCCTGGAATGACTTCTTTGATTGAGTACATAGATGTGTGAGGCACGGAGCTAAGTACTGAGCAATCTTTTGTTTCTTTTCCACAATAACTCAGTGGAGTATTGAGTTAAGTGTTTCATCTCAGTTCACGGATGAGGAAACAGGCTCAGGGGCATTAGTGGCTTGCCTGTGGCCACCACACTGCTCTGGCGTGGCAGGGCCAGCATTTGAACCAGGTTGTAGACAGGCTTGTGTTTGCTGGTGTAGGCTTGGTATTAGGCACTAGACAATACAAAGGACACATGACATGTGACTGCAGACCTCAGTGGCCTGTGGATCTCAAACAGGACAGAATGTGTGAAGAGGCAGCTTGCACTGCAGGTGCTCCTCTCTCCAGCATATGGAGAAAGGGCCACTCTGCCAAAACAGGTGTGCTTGCTTACCTTCAAAATTAGTGTAGAGAGTTGAGAGTGAAGGTGGATGTCAGGAGCAATGGTTCTAGTTGATTTTGGAGACAGAGTCTCTATGTTGGTATCTTCACACATTCAGGCCAGCAGCTGAAGGAGTCGAACAGGCTGCTGTACAGTAAGGCAATGTGGATTAGTGGAGACTGCAGTAAATTGGAGAATCTATGCCCTGTCTAGAGAGAATAGCCACAACTTAATTCCAGTCATCTCTTGTCATGTGGAAATGTAAGTCCAGTATTTCCAGGCCTGATTTTTTTTTCCCCTGAAAGAAAAGCCAGAAATCTGGATTTTTACCTGATCTTCCAATCTTTGAGTGTTTGCTACTAATTTTTTTTTTCTTTTTTATGGCCACACCTATGATATATGGAAGCTCCTGGACTAGGGGTCACATTGGAGCTGCAGCTGCAGGCCTATGCCACAGCCACAGCAATGAGGAACACGAGCTGCATCTTGCAGCAGCTTACAGCACCACCGGATCCTTAACTCACTGACCAAGGATGGAACCTGCACCCTCACAGACACTATGTTGGGTTCTTAACCTGAGCCACAATGGGAACTCCACGCTACTGATTTTTTTTAAAGTTTAGTGGATCAAATGTTGTATGTAAGTCTCCAGTTTTTGAAACCTCTGGATGTGTTGGGCTAGAAATGGGGGTTTGGAGACTGGAAACCCTAGACAGTAAACCAGAAGTAGCAAATATATCTTCCTTTGTGGACCAACCTCATGTCCATTGTGCACCAGCATTTCTCAAACTTTAGTGTACACCTGTGGGTCTGTTCAAATGTGTACCCTGATTCAGGAGTTCTGGGGTGGGGGTCTGGGATGATGCAGGACTGGGGGCACTGTTGAAAAGATTCTAGGGCAGTATCTAGGCTTCATCGGGGAAGGCACTATGATAAATTAGTGTCATCTACTGTGAGCAAAGAAAAGGGAAATGGCCCGACATACTTGCCATCCATACAGTACAGCAAGGTCCTAAGGTAAATTGTGTATTAGAGGGTATTTCCAGGGTCCTCCTAAAAAGTCAGGAATTGAAAACATAGTGGGATGTGACTCTTTTGCATTTTACATCCTCCCTTTTTCTTTATGTGTGCCCTTCCCTCTAAGAAGAGCTTGAGCTCATCTCTCTGTCATCTGGGACACTGGGATAAGACTGTTAAACTTTCAACTTGGGCGGGATGAAGGAGAGTTAATTGATGGGCTCTTCCTTCTTTCTGCTGTATTTTGAGGATTAAAAAAAAATATGTCTTGCATATGTTGGTGTTCAGTTACTTCCGCATGGCCTTGGCGTCCCTTCAGCATGGGGTCCATAGTGGGAGGGAAGGGTGGGTGTTGAGGAAATTGCTTTGAGCAGAAATCATCTTGTTTCCATTCACTTAGAGCTGTTCTTGGAGTGCTCTTCAGGTCCCCAGCCTGTGTTCAGTGCCCTTGGAATTGCATGCCAGGAAACAATATGATCTTTCTAATTGGGCAAGTGGGAGGGGAGAGACTGGGTGAGCCAGGATGGGCTGGCAGTGACACCTAAAAATAGATCTTTTTCCTCATGCATAAACATGTTTGGGGGGCAAAATGCCTTGGCCATTTCTAACCATCCCAGGCAGGTCAATGGAGGAAGACAGTGGGGCCAGGGAGCAGCCAGGTGGGTGGAATACCTCCCAGAGTGGGGTTGCCATGGCAACAGGTCCCCTTGGTGAAAGCTTCAGGGGCCTCTGGGAAGTGGGGGCTGATCTCAGATCTGAGGCCAAAGTATATGTACAAGTAGAAGGTGGGTGGAGGGATGGGGCTGGGAGGAGAAGGAGCTCAGGCAGTGCTTCTTCAGCTTCACATACCTGTCAATGTTAAGCGCAGATTCTGATTCAAGAGGTCTGGCTGGAGCCTGAGATTGTGCTATTCTAACAAGCTCCCCGGTGATGCCAGTGATGCTGGCCCAGTGAACATACTTCGAGGGGCAAAGGGTTCGAGTCCACTGAGATCTTCAGGACTCTAAAAAATGGTGAAGGCACACAAACAAGGGGGGGCTGTCCCACTTCATTTTTATCATCCTGCATTTGGCTTAAGCTAAAAACAAAAACAAAAATGGCAGGAGTTCCCATTGTAGCACAATGGAAACAAATCCGACGAGTATCCATGAGGGTGCAGGTTCGATCCCTGCCCTCACTCAGTGGATGAAGGGATCCAGCGTCGTCATGAGCTGTGGTGTAGGTCGAAGATGAGCTCAGATCCAGCATTTCTGTGACTGTGGCATAGGCTAGTGGCTAGAGCTCTGATTCGACCCTTAGCCTGGGAACTTCCATATGCTGCGAGCACGGCCCTAAAAAGACAAAAGACAAAAAAGAAAAATGTCGAGTGTGGCAGTTGTTCTCATCATGCTGAGGTGTCCTCCTTGCCTGGTGGAGGTAGTGACACTTGAATATAACAGCAAGATTATGAGTATTGCATATGATAACTTTGCTGGTAAAAATTCATGTGGTTAGGCAGACTCTAAATACTGTCAATGTAACATCCACTTCAGTGAAATGCAGCCTGTGCTAGCTGCTGTATCACTGAGGCTCTTCTAAAATAATGGAGCAGATTTTACCAACATTTTAAGAGCAAAAGAGTAGTCCAGACATTGAAGCTGGGTTGTGAAAATCGTTTTGATAATTTAAAGACTTTGGTGAGAATGTAGGTGGCTTTCCCTGTGTGGGGACTAGAACCATTCCCTGCGAGGCCAGGGTTCTTAGCAGGTCTCTCGAAGAATGAGTATGACGAGCCTGGCTGTGAGAAATGAGAGCAGAACCAGATCTGGCTCTTTGAGCTGCTGAGGTTTCTTCCAGAGGCCAGGAGAAAACTGCACTCCTCCACCTCCAGACTTTCTCGGGGTGGTGGTGGTGGTGGGGTCTCTTTGCCGGGATATCTAGCTTATTGGTTGTATCGGAACAGTAGAGGCACCAGCTGTTTGCAGGGCCATGGCCAAGATCCACCCAAATGGTGGCATCTTTCCGCAAGAGCCCTGTGTCGGTCCCATGTACTCCTCCTCTTCAGGTGATCCCATCTGGTCCCTGCATCTGTTTTCAGGCCATGGTACAGGTCTGCTCTTGGCCTGTAGCGAAGTCTGGCTGTGGAAGGCTGCATTGGAGTGAGCTTCATAGAAGGCAGGCCAGCGAGCTCCCGTCTGCACGGGTCCTTTGATCGCCTCCCGCTTCCCTGAGGGAGGACGCCTTAAGTCCTTTCCGAGGCTATCACAAGTCAGTCTGGTTATTACAGCTCTGAGACCAGTAGGCTCCAGCTTGTGATTTTGATTGGATTCCAGAGATGGTTATCAGTTGGTGTCAGAATCCAGAGCTCACGGTCATGGGGGAATGGAGCGGTCAGGTCTGCAGAGGAGCCCACAGCCTGCCTGCCCTTGAGGATGAGCTCCCCAAGTACCCGAGGCCAGTGGGCCGTGCTCATGATGTGTCTGTGGTTATCCACAGACCCGCCCCCGCCCAGCATGGCAGGGGAGCAAGGGCTAGGCCCATCCAACTTCCTGCACAGAGGCTCCAGGCCTGGAAGGCCTCAGCAGATCGGGTGGGTTGAGGGTCAGCAGGCAGAGCTGGGGCCTAGCAACAGGGCTGACAGGGGAGCTCTGTGCTGGATTTTTCTCTCTTGGCCCCTTCTCACTCCCCTGGCCCTGGGCAGCTCTGGTGAGAAAGGGGGCCCTAGGTCTTTCTGTGTTCCTCCACTGTGCCCCACCCCCGCTGGCCACTGTGGACAGTCCCCTGCTTGCTTTGGGGAAGATGAGACGAGCAGGAGGAGGCACTGAGATGTGCAGGGGGGCTTGGCACCAGTCAGGTCCAGAGAGGATTGTGTCTGTCTCTGTTCCCCGCACAGTGACTTGCTCGGGGTAAGAGCTGAGTAGGAGGCCAGGCCTGTGCACGTGGGCGCTAAGTGTCTAAGTGTCGCATCCCAGTTCCGAACCGTCTCTACGATTCCTTGGCAGACCCACCCTCTCTGGAACCCTGCTCCTTTAGGTCTGAGCCTGTGATATGTCAGGGCTCAGATGGAGCCTCTTTTCCCTTTGTGGGATATAAAGAACTAAAGTGTAATGGGGAGCAGTCCCGGGATGCTAGAAAACGGGTTTTTCCCTTTCTCTTTTATTCCTAGGAAGTTGATAGTTTTTCTTTCTACATTCTGGCGCGCTTGTTCAACTTGAAACAAAATGCCATGAAAGCTTCTAAGTTTTTGCCCTGGACTTACCATACAGGGTAAGAAATCATATTCTAAGATTTGAAAAGCTTAAGTTGAGGCGGCTGTGTGATTTTGGCAGTGTTTCTCTACGCGAAATCCCCGGGCCTGGTGCCAGCCTCTACCTCCCTCGTCATGGCTGGCAGGTTTGCTGGAGTGGAGGGCAGATGGCGAGGGCCTGCCTGGTGCCAAAGCTCAGGCCCCAAGAATCTGCAGCAGCTTCAAAAACAGGGACATAGGGAAGATGACTGCACATGAGGAGGTCTGCCCTTGTGTTCCTCTTTTTTCTTTGAATCCAAAGTATGCTGGGAGAAGAAAAGCTAGCGATCACAATGTATGTGAGTCAGCACCAGGGGTGGGTGAGGCTTGGGGACAGGGACTCACTGAGTCATGGGCATTGCAGCTGTGAACATCCTCCACTTAACTGCCTCATTTATGGAGAAGCCACAGAGGCCCTGGAAGAGCAAAGGACCCACTCAGGGACTCACAGCTGATTGGGGTGCTGGAAGAGGAGCAGGATCCTGGACCCCCAGTCCACTGCTCCTGGGTGATTCCTGGGGTCCGCTGACTTCCTGCTCCTTCCTGGGGCCCCCAAGCGCACTACTGGGTCTGGGTTCGGGAGGCTGCCCTCTCCTGTTCTTGCAGCCTTTGACCTCCAGGCACCACCCCCCATTCTCCCTCTAGCCGGAGCTCCAGGGCAATAGGATGCCAGGGCTCTGGGTCCCAGAGTGTCTCTGTCTTGTACCTTCTGGGGCAGAGCGGCCAGCATCCTTGTCCTCCTGTACCTCCTCTCCGTCCACCAGCTTCCCGGGTCCCGTGATAGTTTGGCACAGCTGCAGGCCATCTGGGCTGCCACTCTCCTGAGCTGCACAGAAAGGCTGGTGAAGAGCAGCCCTGCGAGGTTCACAGCAGGAACAGTAGTGTCTGCTCCCCAGAGGGGCTGGGAAGACCCAGGGGCCTCCACTCTTTTCCTGCCCTAAGTGCCTTTCTGGCATTTATTTCCTTTTTTTTTCCTTTTTCTTTTTTTTTTTTTTTTTTTTTCCCCTCCCTTCCTTTCTTAGAGCAGTGTCTCAAAATCTGAGGCCGTGCCTGCAGGTCTGCAAGGGAATGGTGGACCTTGGGCTTAAAAAATTTAATAAAACAACTCTAGTTCTGGGAAGGAAAAGAAACAATTTAAGGTGTTGATAAATGCTTGGCAGAGCTCTTTTCCTCTTTTCAGAGCTGATCCCGCAGATTAGGGTTTTGGCCCAGGGCTTATTACTTAACAACCCGTACAAGCAGGCAGAAATGTAAATGACGCTTTCTTTTCTTTTCTTCTGCTGAAAAGGGGGCTCTGACCTTGGAATAGGAGCCTTTCCTTGAAGCACTGACATCTTTCCAGCCAGAGAGGGCTTTTTCCCCCTATTTCCTTTGTTCAAGGAGATTGAAGTCAGGCTTTTTACTTACCTTTCCCAGGGGGTTCCACACCTCCCAGCCTCAACTCTCGCAGTGTTAACAGTACATTTACAAACCTGTGTTGTTCCTCCTGATTGATTCTCATATATATTTGTCACATGTCTTCCAAGGAATGTCACCGGGCAACACTTTGCTCACATGGTTTGGATTACTGTTGTACCCAATGGAACAAAGCTTCATTTGTTTAAAAATATGTAATAGTTAAGGTTTAATGGTCAGTGCTTCCCTATATATCTTCATAGAGAAGTGTGACTGGCTTATGGGGGAGCAATACCAGGGAGGTGAAAGATGGCTCTTTAAATCTTGAGTTTTGAAAAGATGACTACATGGAGTTAGACCTATGTTAATTTTTCCCGAGGCTGGACGGTGCATCTGAATGTCCCGGGAAGCACAGGATTTCAGTATACAGGACTCTGTTCGTAAGGTGTAAGTGGACTCAATGAAGAAGAGATTAGAAGACAAGCTTCTGCAGTCAGTTAATATGCTGCCCGGTCAATACAGCACCAGGTCTACACCGCTACAGGGCTCATCTGGCACCCTTGGCTTGAGTCAGCGTGGCTGCTGGTCAGCACACTGCAGTCAGGCAGGCTATCAGCTCGCTCATCATCCAGGGCAATGGGGCTAATCCATGTCTTTGCCTGATTTCTGCCTCTGTAATGACTTGGAAAGCCAATGACATGGACCTCCTAATAGCAAACTGACACTAGAGTCATTTGGATGGAAACATGGGTATTTTGGTTAATAAGAAAGAAAGAGAAGTATCTGAGATGGTGGTTGGTACCTCCCAGAATAACCCCATTTAAATGGTTTTCTCAATGTGTTTGTTTTTTTTTTTCCCTTAAGCATTCAAGCACAGTTGACCCTTGAGCAATATGGGTTTGCACTGCGTGGGTCCACTTATAATGCTAATACTACTTTTTCAGTAGCAAATACTACAGTACTGCACAAGTTCATGGCAGGTTGAATCCACCGATGCGAAGGAACCAAGGAACCACAGATACAAAGGGCTGACTCTAAGTTACATGTGAATTAACGCGTAATGTCTAAGGATCACCTGCTTATTAGTTAAGCACTGGTCAGTTCACTGAGACCCACTTACAGTGCTTTAAATAAACTAAGAGTTTTGTTATTTTCAAGTAGTAAAAAAATCCAGAGATAGATTAGCTTTATGATGTAGTCTAAGATCCAGCCTCCTTCTCTCTCTTGGCTCCACCATCACTCGCATAGGACTTTTCATTCTTTAAGTCCCTATCGGACTCTTTCTTCATCTGGCCACTGTCAAAGCTGAGTCAGTTCCTTTGTTAGGGTTTGTTTTTGTTTTTGTTTTTTTAGATTTCCCCCCCCAGCTTTATGGAGGTATAATTAACAAATAAAATTATAATATAGTTAAGGTTACAATGTGACTATTTCATATACATTTACAGTGTGAAAGGATTCTCACCATTGAATTAACATATCCGGCCCCTCACACAGGTTTCTTTTTTCTTTTTTTTTTTGTTTTTGTTTTAGGGCCACACCTATGGCATATGGAAGTTTCTAGGCTAGGGGTTGAATCAGAACTAGAGAGCTGTGGGCCTATACAACAGCCACAACAATAGTAGCATGGGATCTGAGCCATGTCTGTGACCTACGCCATAGGTCATGGCAACACCAGATCTTTAACCCACTGCGCAAGGCCAGGGATGGAACCTGAGTCCTCATGGATACTAGCGGAGTTCATTACCACTGAGCTACAGTGGGAATTCCTCACATAGGTTTCTGTTTGTGGTTTTTTTTTTTTCTTTTTGTCTTTTTGCCATTTCTTGGGCCACTCCCGCGGCATATGGAGGTTCCCAGGCTAGGGGTCAAATCAGAGCTGTAGCTGCCAGCCTATGCCAGAGCCACGGCAACGCAGGATCCGAGCCTCGTCTACAACCTACACCACAGCTCACGGCAACGCCAGATTCTTAACCCACTGAGCAAGGCCAGGGATGGAACCCGCAACCTCATGGTTCCTAGTCGGATTCGTTAACCACTGCGCCATGATGGGAACTCCTGTGGTTTTGGTTTTTATTGGGGGTGGGGTTGTGAGAACCACATCCTTTTTAATAGCTTTTCCAGAAACCCTTCCTCATGTTATCCGCTTAAATCTCATTACCCACCCCATCTTTAAAGGAGGCTGGGACATGTGGACTTTTTTTAGCTGGGTACAGTGCTGCCACCACCCCTTCCCCCCCGCTCCCTGCTAGTATGCTAGAGTTTCTTTCAGGGCCAGAAATGAAGAATTCATCTTTGGAGTAGAATTTAAGGAAGCACCAAAGAACTCAATAATCAAGATAAATGACACATTAGGGCAATATTACAATGCCATATTGGAACCCTAGGCAAAAGAAAAAAGTTGGCAATGCTGATCCAGGCATTTTTTAAAATTTGGGTACTTTCTCTAGTGGATTTTTTTTCTTTTTTATTTATTAATTTATTTTTTTCCACTGTACAGCAGATTTTTAAATTAACTTAAAATTTTAGCATTATTGCCTATTAAAATATTTATCATGTTTAATCAATTTGGGGTATCCCTTTAAAGTCTGTGTTCAAGGCAAGTACCTTGCTCTTCACCCCAGTCTTAGCCATAGCTTTCCTTAGTGAAGAAGAAGAGAATGGACATTGGGTAGGAACCGGGTGATCTCTGACAAGGAAGACTATCCATTGCATACTCAAATCCTGATTGTGAAATGGGTGAACTTGTAGTTGGAGGGATGCTGTTGGCAAGGCAGGGCTGGAGGTGGGTGTTATTCCTATAACCCAAGAACAAAACAACCCGTCTTTTGGGAGTAAACTTATGGTAGCATCTTTATATCCGCATGCAGAATTCTCAGATGAGTGTAGATATTGTTGGTGACCAAGGATGAGGGTATGTGATCCAAGTCTTGTGGTCACTTTGGGATCCATGTTGCGGAAGTCTGACCGAATGGGTTCAAAATCAGCAACCGTGGATCATGGAACTTCTGGGAGGAACCGCTGACTCAGAATAGCTTAGAAATTGCTGTTGAACTCAGGGGAAATGATCTCACTAAAGGATGGGCCCTTGTTGGGAAACGAAGGAAGACATCACGTCAGGGTAGAACTCTCCAGCTTCCCACTCCATGTGTAGACACACTTCTCAGTAAATGTTTCTGGTTCAACTTGGTTTCTTGTGGACTTGAGCGGCTGTGGCCTTCTACAAGAATGCGTGTTGGATAAAAAGCAGACTAAGACCACGTGTATGTGAAACCAGAAAGTGTTAATTCGCTGTTTTTAAATCTTAATGCCATACAGTTGACTCTTGAACAAAACGAGTTTGAACCATGCTGGTCTGCTCATGTGAGGATTTTTTTCTAATAGTAAATGTTACAGTCCTATACGATCGGCAGTAGATTGAATCTGGGGATGTGGAGCCCTGGATCCAGGGGAACCATGGAGATGGAGGTTCCACCACAAGTTATACTTGGATTTTCTGACTGTACAGAGGTCGGATCCCGTAGCCTCTGTGGTGTTCAGTGGTAAACTAATTTGATTACTAGATAGTTGGGAATTTTTCATAGTTTGAAATAATCATCTGGCATTGCAGAGAAGCGCTTCTTAAATTTCATGACAAAATCATTTGTCGTTTTAGAAAAGTCCCGATGATATTTAGTTATGAATTGGAGTGCCCTTGAATAATTATACCTAAAAGAAGGGGTCTAGTGGATCTTGTGGCTTAACTTGGGATCATCAGAAAGGCTAATGTGATAATCTCCCTTTGGGGTAATGCTCCTGGTGTAGACAAAATGGCATTCAAAATGGGTTGGAACTCATTTCTTTCTTTCCCTTTTCTTCATCTAGTTTCCAGAAATTTTAAATCTTCAGGTAGATTTTTTTTCAATTGTTTTTACAAATTGTTAAATGAGTTACTACCTAAACCAAAAAAGACAAGTGCTCTTGGAAGTGTTGCTGCATTCACGAGGCCAATTTTTACAGGGATGTTCAAAAAAAAGAAAAAGAAAAAAGGAAAGAAAACACTTGGTGGCTATGATTCATAGCCTGATGCTTTTATAAATTCTTGCATTGCAGAAATTCACAATTCAGGCTGTCAGATGATTTCCCTTCTTGAGACTCTATAGTGTTACGAAAGTTCAGTGATTTGTTTCACAAATCCTTTGATCTGTCTCCTCGTGTAATGCTTTCTGTTTTTAAAGCTGTGAGCATTTTATCATCCGGCCGCATACCAGCCTTGCTGCGTGGCCTGGCTCCATCCTACACTAAGCCCTTTTGCCTGCAGACTGCAAAACTCTTTTCAGGGACACTCTGTGGCTTCGTGCTTCAGGGGAAAGTACTATATTTTGTCAGGTCTTTTGAGCCTTTCATAGGGATGCGGTGACAGTGAAATGAGGTCACCAGTAAAAGTACTTTTCAGTTCTTAGGAAGACACCAGCTGTAGGATTTCAGGTGTTGATAGGGGTAGACTTTTAACTTTAAGGTATAAACGTACGTGCCTTTGGCAGAACTCTGCTGATGATCCTCTGGTTCTCGGTGTTGAGTTGAAGAATGAATTTCTAAAACACAGTTTTTCTAAATTTGTTAGCATTAAACTGGTTAAAATAGAAGTATCTTGGTTGTCAGTATTTATTAGCATCTTTTGAAAGCGGGCACTGTATCTTAGATATTGGAGGGAAAGCTCTGTCTTTATTGATTCGATTAAATGGCCCAGGCCTCAGTTTCCCCACCCATGAAACAAGATCCTAGCACCTACCCGAAAGCAGTAAGGGAGGAAGTTGAGCCCTGTGTGCATGGTGCATAGTTAGGCCGGCCGTGCCGCTTTGGAAAGCCTATAAATGGCACCATGGCTGTGAGTTACTGCTGCCTGAACACATGCTGCAGCAAACGCATCGACGCGGCGATGGGTGGAGAAGAATCCAGTAAAGGACCGTGAGAGCATAAATAGGGAGCATGCAAACAGGGTTGAGTTGGGATCATGGTATCTATTTGGGGCTGTGTGTTTGAACACAGAAGCCCACAGCAGATAGAGCTCTGTGGCCAGAGGCCCACATGAAATGGTGTGGTTTAAACATGTCAGGATTTTCAGTTTCTGGGAGCACAGTTACCCTAAGGAGAGATCCAGTTGTAGACAGGTGGTGGTGCTTCAGAGATGGATTGTAATCAATGAAACCTCCCGGCAGTTGTTAGGTTCAGAAAATAAAGCAAGAGAGTTATCAGAACTGAGAAACAAGAGAAATGGCAAGTCTAGATGGATGAGTATTGGATGTTACTCTCCATCCGAGGCTCTCCATCCATGCCTCACTCTCTTTGGGACTCGGACCTGAAGCCTTGATGACACCTCGCATTTTCCTCCAGGCATTGTGGCTCTGAATAAATAAAGCTGGGGGTGGAGGCTGGTGGAGGGCTGCAGCTGATTTTTCCAGTTGAATGATATGGCTCAGTTTCTCTCTCTTTTTTTTTTTTTTTTTGTCTTTTTGCCATTTCTTTGGGCTGCTTCCGCGGCATATGGAGGTTCCCAGGCTAGGGGTCTAATCGGAGCTGTAGCCGCCGGCCTACGCCAGAGCCACAGCAACGCAGGATCCGAGCCACGTCTGCAACCTACACCACAGCTCATGGCAACGCAGGATCGTTAACCCACTGAGCAAGGGCAGGGATCGAACCCGCAACCTCATGGTTCCTAGTCGGATTCGTTAACCACTGCGCCACGATGGGAGCTCCCAGTTTCTCTTTTGATAACACTAAAAACTGTTGTAATAATGAAATTCAAAAATTTCACAAGCCTTTGTCCTTTCTTTCCCTGTAAATAAAGTCAGATCTAAAATCCTTTATTTGTTGGCTCTACCAGAAGGAAAGTGAAGCTGCCTGCCTTTACCCATTTTCAGGCAGGGGACCTTGTGTATCAAATTTACAAACACAGGAATTCTCTTCGTGGCTCAGTAGCTAACCCAACTAGCATCCATGAGGACGCGGGTTCGCTCCCTCGCCTCGCCCAGTGGGTTGGGGATCTGGCGTTTCCATGAGCTGTTGGTGTAGGTCGCAGACATGGCTTGGATCCTGCATTGCTCTGGCTGTGGTGTAGACCAGCAGCTACAGCTCCGATTAGACCCCTGGCCTGGGAACCTCCAGATGCCACAGGTCCGGCCCTAAAAACCAAAGACAAAAAAAAAAAAAAAATTGCAAACACAAAAGGATCAGGTGAAATCACAAGACAGTAGCTGATCCATATTTTGATCCTTTTGAATTAAAAATTATCCCCAGTGCAGCTGATGGACGGTGCCTCCCCGGAGGCAGTCGGAAAGTCACATTGTCATTTGTCAGCCTTCCTCCTGTCTGAGCTTTCTGGGAGTTTTCATTTGAACTTGTGAAAAATCCCCTCAGCATTAAGAGCTTCCCCGAAGCTGGATCTTCAGCGTCTTGCATCCTGATTTCCAGACAGAACCCGGTTAAGAACATAGTAACTGACTCCGTTTGTTTTTCTGTCTCTAAGGTGTTTGGCCCCGTCTTCGTCCTCCCGGCACTTAGTCAGTCACTGACAGGAACACACTCTGGAAATGGTGACTGGGCCACATGCTGGCTGGGGAAGCCCAGTTCTCCCTCCAGCAGGACTAAACCGTTAGGGTTCCCAAATCAATTCTGACAAAGTGAGTTTAGAATCAACTTTCTGGAGTTTCTCAAACAGGTTTAGGGTATTTTAAGTCACCTCTCTATTGGTTGCCTGTTTTGCCCGTTTCTAACCTCTGATACTGGCTGGGGGCTACATTTATGTCAAATATTTTACCTTCTGAGCTGTGCTGTGAAAGTTTTTATCGTGTAAAAATTTCCCTGGAATGTAAATGCCCTGCGATGTCTTTGATGTCAGGGTCAAATGCAGGCCACTGTGTGGCCTCCCTTCAAGAAAGAACAGGGGCTTGTCTTGTTTTGCTCATTTGGTTCGTAGCATGCATTCAACCCACAACAACATAATAGCACATGGAGGGGGTGGGGTTGAGTGGACAAGACTTGGGCTCAGAAGGTTCTAGATGTGTGGGTGCAGGGTCACATGTTAATGTGTGCGGCCTTGAACTCTGGGCACAAGCCTCTACCATTCTGGGTTATTTATTTTACTTGAGAAAAAAAAAAGCAAAAAAAAGCAGTACATCTGGGATGACAGAATAATAGACAACTGCATGGTCTTGAGTTACAAGTAAATCATGGGTCAGAAAAAGACAGTGAAGTGGGTGTTTCACTCAATACTTCCAGGCTTTGTCTCACAAAGACTTGGTTGTATTTGTGAATGGCTACTTTGGAGCTACATCCAATTTAGTGTTGTATTCTCTGTGAGTCAGATGACTGAAACGTCAGACTTGAGCTACTCGATAAAAGTCACTGACACTTTCCAAACCCAGACGGTTGGGGTTCTGATTGACTCACCGTGTTGGCGTTGCAGTTATTCCATCCGGGCCCAGGCTGCACAGGAAGCACAGATGACACGGGGCAGCTCTCTGCCACCTGGGTGTGGAGGGGAGGTGCAGGTGGGCCTGGGGATGGGGCTGAGAGGGAGGCCACTGTCCCTGTGGCAGGCTTGCCCACTGAGCTGTGTGAAACCCCAGCAGTGCACCGAGAGGTCAGGGAATAGCTGCGGGTGCAGGGGTCCTGGTCCGAGGTTCTAGTGGCTCTCCTCAAAGGCATTGGACTCCAGGCAGCCCTGGGGGCTCTGCCACCCTCCTCAGCGGGGAGAAGCTGTAATTTGTCTGCTGACCGGAGAATTTCCCCTCCACGCCTGTCCCTCTCCTCCTCCCCCACTTCATTGGCATCTGCCTGCCTGCCTTTCACTCCTTGCTGCTGCCGCTTAGGACTGACCTCTTCCCCTTCAGTGACCAGCTGTCACTCCATAGATGCTCACTAGCTCTTACCGTGGGACTCTCCCCAAATTCAGCATGTTCATTTGATGCATGGCCCAGGTCGGTTTTTTTGTTTGTTTGTTGGGTTTTTTTTGTTTCTTTTAAAGATATGAATTTTGACCATTTCCTCTTCATGCCAGAATATTTCTCTTTGGTCTAAAGCTAATTTTTCATTTTTTTCTTTTCCCTTTATTCCTACCCCCCTGCCTCCTTACATCCCTACAGGGATTAAAGCATCTTGATTTCCATCAAGGTTGAGTATCATAGTGGTTGTGTTTCTAACATTCTCGCCGTAAGTGCCATGTACTGTTTAGACATGAGCTCTGTGGACAGTGTGCTCGTACCTTCTGGCCAAGCAAATGGCCTGCTCAATTCTGTCTTCCAAAATCATGGAGTACAACTCTTTTTTTTTTTTTTTTTTTTAATAATATCATTGCTGCCATTTTCTTTTTTTTTTTTTCTCTTTTTTTTTTGTCTTTTTGTCTTTTTGTTGTTGTTGTTGCTATTTCTTGGGCCTCTCCCGCGGCGTATGGAGGTTCCCAGGCTAGGGGTTGAATCGGAGCTGTAGCCACCAGCCTACGCCAGAGCCACAGCAACTCGGGATCCGAGCCGTGTCTGCAACCTACACCACAGCTCAGGGCAACACCGGATCGTTAACCCACTGAGCAAGGGCAGGGACCGAACCGGCAACCTCATGGTTCCTAGTCGGATTCGTTAACCACTGCGCCACGACGGGAACTCCTGCTGCCATTTTCTTAATGCTTACTTACTGTGTGTCAGGCTCTGTGCCAAGTATTTGACATGCATTTCCCCATTAATCTTCTTAGCAACCTTAGGAAGTAGGTATTATCCCCGTTTTACAGCTGGAGAAATTGAGGCATAGAGAGGTCAGTTACTTGTCCAGCTTTATTCTGCCAGGATGTGCCACTGCCAGGACTTGACTCTCATCACTGTTTAGATCCTGTGCCTTTACTACAAGTGAGGTATCTAGGGCAAAATTGTCTTTCGGGGCATATGGCAGCATCTAAAGACTTATTGTTTATTGTTGCAACTAGGAGAATGCTACTGGCATATAGTGGGAAAGGGCTAGGACTGGTGCAAAACATCCTCCAACTTACAGGACAAGGAATTAGCCAATCCCCAAACATCAGAAGTGCTGAAGTTGAGAAACCCTATTATAGATATAGCAGGCCCTTTGTGTTTAATGGTTAAAGACTACCTTCCAGATTGTATTCTGAAATTTTAGTTATTTCAAGAAATATTCCATGTTTGCATCATTTAAAAAACATTTTTTTTTCTTTTTCTGGCCACACCCATGGTGTAGAGAAATTTCTGTGTCAGGGATTGAATTCAAGCCACGGCAATGCAGGATCTTTTAACCCACAGTGCCACAGCGGGAACTCCTAAAAAAATATCTTTAAATTGCTCAATAGAAAGCAAAAATATACAACTGTTGACGAGAGGAAAACATTTCATGAAATTCCTAACTTTTGAAATGCAAAGGGTGTCTAACAACAATTCCCATACCTTCCTTGTGATTTGATTATTGGAACACAGCATGGATAATTACGCCAGTTTTTCTTTGGTTTCCACTTAGAGGCTTCGTATACATAAATTTTTTGCTTTATGTCAGCAGGAAGTTTTAAAATTGTGATATTTGGCATCCTGGCCTCTTTTGGGTCTTGTAAGTGGGTGCGGCAAAGCCCCGGAGGAGTGTGCAGGGAACGGGGTCTGCGGAGCCGAGGCCGCCTGCAAGGATCCTGTGGAGCAGCCCTCACAGCCTTAATCACAACCTTCTGTTTCCGTGTTCCAGTCATGTGCTCAGCCCCTCTGCTCAGCAGGCCAACCCGAGCCTTCCCAGTTGGAGAAGTTTAAGGTCTTCCTGTTTGTCTGATACTCCTGGCAGCGAACACTTCAACATCTGTGCATTGTCCAGAGGGTTTCCTTCCCCTGCCCCACCCCACCCCCTCCTCACGCCCCCTGCAGCCTCCGAGCTCTGTATTGTTCACATTCTTCCTCGTCTTGACCTTGTGCTAACTGCCTGTTTATTGTAATGGCTCCCCAGATAAGGTGCTCCTTGGGACTTTTTTTTTTTCTCGTTTTAATTAAATGGTTGGGACCTGGAAATTGAGGCTCTAGCCAAAACGCAGTGTAGACCATCTCAAAGAGTATCTCCGACCACAGCAAGACTGACCAGCTCCTGCTCAGCCATCTCCTTACCTCTTTTTAGGATTCCGTGTTTGTTTCCTGGGACGTCAGTGGCCCTGTGGGACTGGGGCCACCCAAACTCACCTCTCTCGCCGCCTTGCCTTCCTGCAGGCGTGGTCACCTCGTTCTTGCCCGCTTGGCCCACGCCTCCGTCACTTTGGCAGTTTTCTCGTATTCCCCAGGGCACATCCTGGTCCTTCTGTCTTCTTAGTGCATACCCGCTCCCGGGGAGCTCATCCGCACCCATGGCGCCCTTTACCCGGGAAGCCCCCAGATGCCCCAGTGCCTGGTGTACCTCCGCAGTGATCGCGAGTTCTTCTCGACCCCAGCTAGACTCATCATCTTTCCCAACATAGCCCTGCTCCAGGAAATGGATTCACTCAAGTAGTATAGAAACCTGGGAGTCATCCTTGACTCTTCCCGACAGCCTCCAGGGCCAGTTAGCCTCCCAGTCTCACTGTCCCTCTTCTGCTTCTGGAACCTGCCCCTTCCTCTGTGGTAGTCCTTGCCCTTATCCTTCCTCCCCTGGATCCCCGGCTCTGCAGGTGTGCCCCCTCACACCCCACGGCGGTGATCCGCTGGATCCAGGCTCAGCTGCCCATGTTGAACAACCTGGTGATCTCCAGCTCCTGTGGAGCCAGTGTGCAGCTCTGCATGCACGTATGCAAGGGGCACACGCAGATGCACTCACTCAGGGTAGGTTTATTCCGTTACCTGCCTAACCCTTGAAGGTGTCCATGGAAATAATCAATGAACAGTTTGTAATAGGAATAGAGGAGAGTTTTGCTTGAGCCAAACCGAAGAGGGTAGCTCCAGAGACAGCCTCCCAGATAGCTGAGGAACATGATAACTCCAGAGGCATGATTTTCAGCACCGTTTTATATCTTGTCAGAACAAAGAACACCAAGCAAGTCAGAGATACATTTCTTCAAGGTTTCATTAAAAACAGACCAGCATATGCAAGGCAAGTCCACATGGCCTTGAAACCTGGGAAGGGAGTCTTACCGTCAAGGAGCACACATATTATCCTCTCAGGAAGAAGAAGATAAAGAGGCATTTAATCTTTATTTTTAACACAGACATTCTTTACTTCTGGTCACTGTGCCCTTTTCTTTAATAATTACAGATGTACAATGTGTGTTTGATAGGCCACAAGCAGGTTGTTGTAGTGAGCGTAAAATTCGAGTTAAATCATGTATAAGAAGAGGGTTATCAATATGTGAACATTTCTGTCATCACAGGTGTCCCAGAGATGACTTTTCTAAAAATGCAGGTCTGATTTTGTCACTTCTATGCTAAAAATATTGTAGGGGGCCTCTCATCATAACGTATAAGACAGAGTTCAAAATCCCACGCATGACCTGGCCAATCCCTCCCAGGACGGCTCCTGCTCTCTCCTCCTGCCACGTTCCTGCCCCCACCACTCTCCCCCACCTACACCCCACACCCTGGCTTTGAGGGGTGGCCCTGATCTGAGTAGGCTGTGTGCTGGCCACTTTCCCCTCCAGGCAGAAGTGGGCACCCCCTCTTGACTGCTTCCTTGGTACCTCTGCTGGGCCTACCTGCTAACTTCCCGCTGGCCTGTGACTCCTCCAAGGATAGGGAGTTGTCATTTTGGTGTCCCAGCACTGGTTCCAAACCAGGACCATGAACAGTCTTCAGAGGTCACTGTCGACATAGGTGCATGTGAGCTGTCTTCACTCTCAGAAATGAGGTCGCATGGTTTCTGAGGAATGGATACTACCAGCCAGGCTGCTTCAATGTTGCTTTCTTTCTGATGAGGAAAGTCAGGTCCCCATAGGCACTAAGTGTCGTGCATAAGATGAAAACTTGTAGTTTTCTCAACTGCATCCATTGGAGCCCCCTTCTTTCCTCTCCTGAAAAGGTCCCATGTGGTCAGGAGCTGAGAGGGAATTTAGTGGGAAGGGGCAGCTTGCAAAAAGCATTGCACATTCCTTTTGGGGATCACACTTCGTACAGATTCTTCCCCTAGTGGGGGCCGTTATATTTTCTGGAGCCAAATTAAGGCATATTTATTTCGTCCAGTACAAACTACATTGAATGATAAAGAGTTTCCTTAGCAGGTTTTTTTTGGTTTGTTTTTTGTTTTTGTTTTTAAGACCAGGGGATATCACATTCTAGAACAGAAACAGAAGAGGGCAAAGCACACCTATTGGTGTCATCCCACCAGCCTCCTGAAACCATCTGGGCTTGATGTCAGAAGCGTGTTTATGTCTTAAAACTGCCAAAACCCCATGTATCCTATGAGTTTCCTTTTTGATCAAATTTGAGTCAGAAAGCCAGACTCACTTCAAGGTCATTCTGGCTCCTTGAAATCATAAAAAGTTCACATAATCCTATAAGTTAAGTGAATTTGAATGGGTAAGGGGGCTATTAGAACATAGGATTAATTTTCCTTCTTCTGTTTAAAATTTTTCATCCTAAACAGCTCACAGATATGCCTGGATTAAGTATCATTCACCCCTTTGGGGCACCGTTTCTACACACCAAAAAAACACGAGGGTTATCAGCCACTTCTGTTTTGCTCCGAACATAAGCTGTGTCAGCATGACCCAGCCCTTTAGCATTTTTTTAAGAAGTGTTTTTATTGCCACCATTCAGGGTTGTCCAGCGGAAGCAGAAAAACTCCAGCCTTTTCCCCCTGAGCTGCGACTCTCCCATTTGAACCAGCAAATGATGGATTTACTTCTCATTTGTTATATTCCCAATAAAACCTTATCGTGGATTCTTCCTGCTCTAGTACTGCCCCACCCACCTGAGCACACTTGTCACTAGCTTGTCACACTCATCTTGGTCTTGGTCTTTCTTCTCTGCTTCCTGATTCCAAGTTTAATGACTGTTCCATGAGGTCAGTAAGAATATCTTTGCATCCAACCCCTGTCCTCCCCCGCACTGCCCGCCCCTGGCTGTCACACACACCTTGGCGTGAGCACCTGCCTTGTCTTGCCTTTTTAGAGCTTCAGTGCTTAGTTCGATAAAAGTTAGCGGTTGCCAATCACCATGATAAACAAAGGTCAACAATGCATATTAATAGGAATCCTCCAGTTGGGGAATCTTACAATATAGTACTACAATAGGAGGCTCTTTTTTAAGTGCTTTGGTGTCAGTAGATGTTTAAGGAGCATTATTCTCAAAGAAAGGTGGGGTACAATGAGATAAGAATAGAAAAAAAAAAAAAAAAAGACTGGAAATCAAATCTTCTGGGTCCTGAGGAAAATAAGAGCTATTTTTGCAGAACTGATATAGTTTTACCTAGTACTTAAGCAATTAGTTGCTTCTGTCATTTTTTTTAAGTTTTTTATTAGAGTTGATTTGCAATGTTCTGTCAGTGTCTGCTGCATATAAAGTGACCAAGTTATACATATATATACATTCTTTTTCTCACATTATCCTCCATCATGTTCCATCACAAATGACTAGATATAGTTCCCTGTGCTATACAGCAGGATCTCATTGCTTATCCACTCCAAATTCTGTAGTTTGCATCTACAACCCCCAAACTTCCAGTCCATCTCACTCCCTCCCCCTCCCTCTGAGCAACCACAAGTTTGTTCTCCATGTCCATGAGTTTGGTCCTATTCTGTAGATAGGTTCATTTGTGCCATAAATTAGATTCTGGATATAAGTGACATCGTATGGTATTTGTCTTTCTCTTTCTCACTTACTTCACTTAGTATCAGAGTCTCTGGTTCTATCCATGTTGCTACAAGTGCCATTATTTTGTTCTTTTTTATGACTGAGTAGTATTCTCTTGTGTATATAAACCACATCTTCTTAATCCATTCATCTGTCAATGGACATTTAGGTTGGCTATTGTGAATAGTGCTTCTGTGAACATAGAGGTGCATGTATCTTTATCAATGAAAATTTTGTTCGAATGTTTGCCCAGGAGTGGGATTGCTGGATCATTTATGGTCGTTCTATATTTAGTTTTCTGAAGTACCTCCGTATAGTTTTCCATAGTGGTACCAATTTACATTCCCACCCACAGTGTAGGAGTGTTCCCTTTTCTCCACACCCTCTCCAGCATTTATTTCTAGACTTAATGATGCTGGCCATTCTGATCAGTGTAGGTGGTACCTCACTGTAGTTTTGAATTTTGCTGGTCTCTAATAATTAGTGATGTTGAGCATTTTTTCATGTGCCTTCTGTCCTTTTAAGCCTCGGGGCCCTTGGCTTCTTGGCAGGGTGGGAGGTGTGTCTGTATGCGCACAACTCAGTCATCGGCCCCTTATCCACTTACACAGAGTGGCCTTAGAAGGGCCACACGTTTCATCCTGCCTGTATCCCAGAGGCTGAAGCAGTTCAGCCCTTGCTTTTGTGAATGGCCACCTCGCCTAAAGGGCAGTTTGGAACAAAGTTCAGGAAGTTAGGAGGAGTGAAACTGGCTGTGTTTGTGAGGGTTGTTCTTGTTGACACAGCTTTCTTCTCATAACCCATGCCTGTGATTTAGGGGGTATGGGGTTGACTGCCAAATAATTTGTCTTAGGGAACCTCCCACCCCTGGCCTTTGCTATGTCTCCAGTGATCACTGTCATCACATCAATTTTACCAAACCCTGGGAAAATATTGCCTTTGACAGCATTCAAGACCAAAATTTAGAAACAAAATTTTTTTAATCCTTCCCTGATCTCACTGATAGCAGCAAGTAAAATTGAAAATTGCTTTAAATTACTGTCAGCTCAGCAGCTTCCTCACCAGGCCATGGGGTTGGAAGGTTGAATAACATCATTGGAATCATTTCAAATGATCGTAACAAAACAAGACATTTTATTAGATCATTAATAAGAATAGTTATCCAACATAAGTGCCCGTGGATAGATGCAAATCAGCCTTCTGAGGACGTTTCTAACTGATGAGAGAGTTGTGCTGCTTGACTCTAATAATTCACCAAGGAACAGAAAAGAAACAGCAGCAAACATTGATTTTATTGGACAGTTTCATATGGTTTATGTCTTGAAATAAAAGGAATCTGACTCGACTCCTGCCTGAAACCAGAGCACTTAAAAAGGAGTCTCTGGTGTTGGTGGCTCCTCCAGTTGGAAAACTCATACTAAGATGTATTTGTTAATCAGCTGGTACCCTTCTTGAAATACGTTAGAAACCAAAATATCAACACTTTAAAAATGATCAAAACTTCATGTTCTGTCATGTCCCCCAGCAAGTCAGGGTTCTGTAATTGTAGGGTGCCTTTCTGAAGCGAAGGATAGAGAAGGCCCCATTTTTAGTCATTAGCCCAAAGACCGGAGTGGGAGCTACTCTGCTATGTTTCCAAGAATGAGAGACAGTCTGGACCTGGAAATGAAAGGTTAGAGGTGGGGCCGCCCTACCCAGGAGAAAAAAAAAGATGATGAGAAGAGGGAGCCAGTCTAGCCCCACCACCACCCCTTTCTTTTTTCTTTTTTTTTGTCTTTTTGTCTTGTGATGGCCACACACGTGCAGATTCCCAGGCTAGGGGTCTAATCGGAGCTGTTGCTGCCGGCCTACACCACAGCAACAGCAAAGCAGGATCCGAGCCGCATCTGCGACCTACACCACAGCTCACGGCAATGCCGGATTCTTAATCCCCTGAGCGGGGGCAGGGATCGAACCCGAAACCTCATGGTTCCTAGTCAGTTGCTGAGCCACAACAGGGACTCCATAGCCCACACCTTTGCCTGTGGCCCTTGGACAGCTCCCGGGACTCAGATGTGAGCTTCTGTTCAGCCTTTGCACTTGGCATTCCTCAGAACCCACAGAGTGTCCTCCTCTCCCAGCCAACAGAGGCATAGGCCATCGAGAGCCCCCTGCTTCAGGGGGAGCCCCTGATCTGAGAGAAAGTGACTGAGTTTGGGAAATGAAAGTGACAGTGGCGATCTTTGGATCCCCCTTCTCCTCCACCCCACCCCCACTTTGTACCTGAGACAGGAAGCCGGAGCAGCTAAGGGAGCTGTGTGTGGTCACACACCTTTAACCAAGAGTCCAGACCGGAGCCAATGCTGCCCCTGTGTCTTGTCGAGTGTTTTTGACCCCACTCATGACTTTGCCATTTCACAGCTTCAGTGTACACAGAGTTACTGGTATTAGAAGGGGATTTTTTTTTTTTTTTTTTTTTTTTTTTTTTTTTTTTTTTTGGTGGCAACAGCCCTCTGAGAACAGAAAAATAAGTGTTGACCAGTATGATAGTAGTCATGATTCCTGCCACCTCTTGAAGGACTTACAGTCACACCTTGCTTTGCATGCATGGATTTTGTAATTCTTGCAACACCCTTTGTGGTAGATACTGTTCATCACTGTGCTTCAGGGTCCAAAGACACAGAGCTAGTTAAAGGTAGAGTCTGGAGGAAGTAGGCCTTTTGTATCCTTTTTCGTAGCCATTTGTATCCTTTCTGATAGGCAACTCTTTTTACATAAAGAAAATGGGTATTTGAGGGTGAGGCTCATCCTCACATGCCAGGTGGGCCCTAGAACTGGGAAATCTCAATGGGGAAAGGAATGCATGACCTGAGAAGTGGTCGCATTGATGCGGGCTTCAGGGAAGGGGAGGCTGGATTCCACTCCAGGAAGGGTAGCCCACCTGCCTGGCACACTTAGCATCTGCCAAGCACTGTTCTGAGCTGGTTACTTAGTTTAACTTGTTGACCTTCCCAGCAGGCCTGTGTGGTAGGTTCTATTATTACCCCATCTAAAGACACAGGAACTGAGGTACAGAGGCACATCTGGGCCCAAGAACACCCCCTAGAAGTGGTAGAACCAGGGTTCAAATCCAGACGGTCTGGCTCCAGACTGAATCACTCCCCAGGACTACCTTTCTGGATGAGCTCATTGGCTGGACGCGGGGGGCTTGGGGGGTTGGGGGCAGTAAGATTTGTTGCACCCTCAAAAGGGTAACCATTTTGAGCCCACCCTAATCCTGTGCCCGAGCCTGAAAGACCTTCCCCAAAGCATTGTCCTGCCCACATTTTGGGCGGGGACCTGAAATGATCAGTCACCCTACTCATGGCTGGGCACATGGGATGTGCAGAAAGGGACTTTCTCTGCCGCATGTGTGTGTCTTCTCCCAAGGCCGGTGATGGTCAGCGCCGTGGGACATGCTTGCTGTAATGAAGGCTGTTAACTCCAGCCACCTCAGAGAACATCCCGGTACCCCAGGGACGCCCCTCTTTCTTACTTCACCAAAACACAGTCTTTTTATCCCTCCCCTGAGGGGCTCCCTCGCTGAGCGCCTTTCTGTTTCTGAGCTGCACAGGTTCTCAGTGAAGCGTCCAGTCCAGCCTGGGGCACAGAGGAGGTTGGTGGCAGAAGCCACCAAGGCACGTGGAGTCCTTGGCGCTGGATGTGTGTAAACCAGGACAGGCTTCCTCTCTGCCCCCTTGCCTAGCAACCCTTACAGGTGGGAAGCCAGAGAGCAAGGGGTTGGGGTATCTCTTAAGAAAGCGAACCTAAAGCCATTTGTGTTCCCAGCATTTCCAGCCACTTTGTTTGTTAATGGCTGCTCCTGCACTACATGGAAGTTTCCGGGCCAGGGACTGAATCCCAGCCACACCCGAGGCAGCGTGGGATCCTTTAACTCACTGCGCTGGGCTGAGAATCGAACCTGCACCTCCGAGGCAACCCGAGCCATTGCAGTCAGATCCCTAACCCACTGTGCCACAGCAGGAACTCCTGCTTTTGTTTTGTGGCCTGGTCTTTGATGCATATAATACTCTCTTCTTCTGCACTCATCTCTGTTTACTGTTGTTAGAATCCGTAACAACAAGCCTCTGTTGCCTGAGAGCACTGCACCCTGTGAGCAGGTGCCAGGGTTCAGGCTTCCGGAACGGCATTTTCTCTGACAATCGTGGACTTCGAGCCTGACTTCATCTAGGTTGCAATGAGGACAGCTCACCGGGCCTCCTCCTCCCGCCCGGTACATTCCTGAGTTGTTAGGCCAGTTCAGAAATGCAGGCTGAGGCCTCGCCTGCCTTAAAGGATAGTTCTTGATGTGCAGATACCTGAAGCTGCAGGCAGCTGGGTGTTGAACTTGCTTGTCCTGCAAGAGTGTGCATCCATTTGGGAGCTACCCTTAAGCTCATCTGTTTTTGAAACACATTTTGAATCCTGAATATCTGGGGAATTCCTCTAGTTAATAAATGAAGGAAGTTTAAACCTGTCTGCAGTTTTGAATTTGATATTCTCATTAGGGAAAGCTGAAAAACACTGGGTGACTTGATCTCTGGCTGTGAAATCGCTGAGATGGACAGGGTTTAATGAACTGGGCGTGGATGCAGTATGCACATCTGTCTGGCTGACTTTGTAGATGTTAAAAATATCTAACATTACAGATGTGTGTGAATGTGTATCTGTGTGTGCACATTCCTGATCACACAATATTTCATGGGTCTTAAATATTGGAGAGAAATAAGCCACTTGAGAGGGAAGATTTTTGACACATTAAGTTATGAAGACCCATGTTTGTGAACATCCACCTGTATGTGGTGTTCTTTATTGCATGTGTATTTATTGCTGTTTCCAGATCCTTCTCTGCTCTCGTTGGCTTTCAGGAAGTGTGTACTGTGCACACATAGACAGGGCAGTTCACACCTTAAGGTTGCAGGTTGTACCCTTGGTTATGAAAAGCCGGCATCGATGTGAGTGAAATTATAAAAAGAAGTGAGTTTGGACATTTCAGTGATGCTTAGAAATGATGTTTAAAAACAGAAGTGACCTCAACAAGAATATAGACACAGATTTTTTTTTTTTTTTTTTTTTTTAAGTGAGCAATACTAGCCGTGTCTTGGTCCCTGGATAAATCCCAAATTAGGTCTTGGTTTTTAGGATACGGTTTTCTTACATCATTGGGCCCAGTTCACTGATAAAAATCCTCTAGTGGGTTATTAGAAATGCGTCACTCTGCTGAGGGCTTTGCCAGTAAACCTGATGGCAGCTGAGAGCTTCGTGATATGCTTGGGTGTTTGTTTTGATGGGATCCTGGGCGAAGGCCGCTGCCTGTGATGAGCTTCGCCTGCCCTGTGCCCTCTGGAAAGTTCCTGGGTTGGGGTTTGGGCTGGAACCCCTGTCTGTGAGTCATGCAGCTGGCCTGTCCCCGGGCCATACTGGGATGAGGTTTCTGTAGCCCGTGGACTCGCACCCGACACCTCCTTAACGGCTGCTTGGAACCTGGGCACTAAGACCCGGCTTGAACATTAACCACTCCCATTTCTTCCGTCAGTAACACAAATGGGTAAAGTTTTCAGGGCCAGTGGAGATGCAAAGAAAGAAAAACTTTTTTTGGCCATTTTTTAACTACCTGTGACTATTTCCAAATTAATGTTTTTGATACTAATCATTGAGTTTAATAGGATGATATCATATTGCTGGTGTGTGTGTATGTATGTGTGTGTTGTGTGTACTTATATATATAGAGAGAGACTCATTTCAAAAGGAGGAGATACCTACTTAAAACAGCTTTATTTTTTTCAATTTATTTTTATGGCTGCACCCATGGCATATGGAAGTTCCTAGGCCAGGGATTGAATCGGAGCCACAGCCACGACTAATGCTGCAGCTGCAGCAGTGCCAAATCCTTTTAACCCACTGCTCTGGGCCAGGGATTGAACCCAAACCCACACCTCTGCAACAACCCTGACTGTTGCAATTGGGTTCTTAACTCACTGTGCCACAGCGGGAACTCAAAATAACTTTATTTTTAAAGTGACAGTTGTTCTTATGAGCTGCTGAATGTCTTCCTCGTGAAAGCCGCCAGTTTTCACCCTAATGCCACGTTCATCTCTGAAATGACTGTGTTCCTAGAGGGAATGTTCAGATTCTCGTGGTGGAGATGACGCAAACACAGTTCAAGGGTGGCCGTGGTCGTTTGTCAGCCTGTGACTCACTCCTTCCATCTCGCGCCCCATTGGCTCAGCTTTTCACTCTCTCCGCGTTGACTGCCCTGCCTCTGGAGCTGCCACTGCATCTTGTTCGCAGCCAGAGGCCAGGGCCTCGTCATCCCCACTGTCCTCCTCCATGGTCTCTTGCCCCCTCCGCTCGTGGACACCCTCACCCCAGCCCCGTGGGCTCCATTCCTCGGTAAGTCCTGGCCTGACTCGTGTTGGGGACAGGCCTCAGGGCAGCCGGCAGCTTTGTCCTGGCCTGACACCTGGTGCCAGCTGAGCAGCAGGTCTGGCCAGAGCCTCCCTTTGGGAAGAGCTTAGAGCTCCCGCCTTGCGCTTGTTAGAAACACACTTGCCAGCTGAGGTCCTAGCTGGCGGCTGTACACGGTGGCGGGATCCACCTCAAGTGGAAGGAATAGAAGCTGAGGGGGGAAGCCGAGGCAACAGCGAGAGAGGCAGACTCTTTGGTAAGAGGCTCCGAGAAGCGCCTGGGGTGGGAAGTGATTCTTCTGTCGCTCTGAGTCACTTCTGATGTCCCTTGGCTCAGTAGGGAGTTTTTCTTCTTTCTTGGTACTTCCATTCATTAACCCTAAAATAAATATCTTAAAGAGCATAAACTTTTTATCGCAGCGGCTTACCTTGGCGAATTGTACAGTGAATGCTTCTGACATAGTTGCCAAGCTTTCATGTGTCTCACTAGGTTAGATGACTTTCATGGTCGTTTAATTTCAAACAGTTCTTTGCCACGGGTAGGCTAGGGGATGGTGGAATTGCTTGCAACCCGACACCAAGGCCAGGCAGGATGGACAGGCACTGGCTCTGCCAGCAGCTCAGCCCCCAGATGGTTTGGGTCGTGCTGGGGCCCTAAAATCTCTCAGCATTGGCAACTGAGGGTTTGGTGTCAAGGGTTGGCTGTGCCTGTGCGTCCTGTTGTCAGGGACCCAGGCTGATGGAGCGGTCTCTGTCTGGAGTTTTTGTGACTTCATGGGAGAGGGGAGAGAGCTGGACAACAAAGGACTGCCTCCTGAGCCCTTCTGTCCCCAAAGTGGCACGTGGAATTGGCTGGACAGGTCCCGTGGTTGAGCCCGATGTCTCTGGGGTGGGAAAAGCTCTCTTCCTCACAGAAGGGACACACAGCATTTGAAAGAATAATAGTCTTTCAGAAAGCTTTTCCAGAAGCTTCCAGTCAGGAGGAGACTCTTGTTCTAGTTGATTCTTCAGTTGACTTGGGTGTGTATGAGGGACTCAGAAAGAACAGATGGCATAATCCTCTCTGTGGATCGTGTTTGGGTTTTCTTAAGCTTCGGGAAGGGAAGCTGGCTGATGGCCTTGTATCTTGTGAACAAGCAGCGATTCTTTCTGCCTCTGTGCAGAAGGGACTGGAAAGCCTATAGTTGCTGGAAACACGAACATCCGTGGTCCCCAGGACCGGGGACGGCTGCCCAGCTGTCCATTTAGATAAGCCAGAAGCTCATCCTCTGAGGGTTATTTATTCTCAGTGTCAAGTCGCTTGAACAGAGGGCTTTTGCCTTCTCCCTTCTGTGATACCAGCCAGTTCACAAAGAAGGAAGTATCTTGATTTTTATGTGTAAGTTCTTAGTTCTTTGTTTTCCACTCTTTGTTACTTTTGTCCTTTAAAACTCTCTACTTTCTTATTGATACTGAGAATACCAGTGAGGCTCACTTTAAGACTAGTATTTGGAGTTCCTGTGGTGGCTCGGCAGGTTAAGGACCTGACGTTGTCTCTGTGAGGATGCGGGTTCGATCCCTGGCCTCTGCTCAGTGGGTTAAGAAGCTGGCATTGCTGTGAGCTGCAACACAGATCACAGATGTGGCTCGGGTCTCTTGTTGCCATGGCTGTGGCACAGGCTGCAGCTGCAGCTCCAAATTGGCCCCAAGGTCCATATGTCACAGGTGTGGCTGTAAAAATAAATAAATAAATAAATAGACTTATTTTGCCAGAATTCATTATGAATATGAAAACTACTTTTTGTTTCAGAGTTTGTAAAGGCAGCTCTTGAAGCGCAAATTCTAATTCCATTTAAACAAATCAAAAACCTCTGACCCCACAGCAGGTACAGGGCATAGGCATGTGGCCCCTGACTCATAAGGTCTGCGCTGAATCACACCTAAGCATCTGTCATGGATGTTAGTTCTTCTGTCCCTCCTGTCAGACAGAAACAGGAAAGACACATAAAAGACTCCCTAAAGATTTTTAGATTGTGACATTTGTAGAAGGAAATGGAGTGATAAAATATGTAAGTGGGTTTGAGAAATCTTAAAAGAGTGGGTCATGTAGAAATTAGGACCAGACAAGTGGACCTGTTGTCTCTGGCTGCTGCTGATGCCTCAGAAGAGGGTGTGAAAATGACCCCTTTAGAAGTAGGATTGCAAAATGATTGGCTATGGAGAGTTCAAGTGGACATCAAGAAAGAATTATCACTGGCCAAGACAAGTAAATTAAGCTCCAGACACAGAAGAAAAGAGGCTTGCTGAGGTGTTCTGTAGACCGGGGTCCTTGTTGGTCTAAAGGGGCCACCAGGCAGCCAAACCACCAACAGGTTTAACAGGAGGGAGAAGCGTCTTGCATGCGGGGGTCATGCAATGACTGGAATGGCTGAAAGTACTTTGGTCTACTTGGTAAATTCCTTGAGATTCCCTGACATTTGCAGTGGCTTAGGCCACTGGAGCATGAATTGGGTGGCTGGCCCAACTCTGGAGAAAAGAATTCAGGAGCAATAAAGACCACGCTGGCCAAACTTGGAATTTTTTCAAGGCAAAGTCCAAGACCCTTAGGCGGAGGTAAAGACAGTTAACGGTAAATGGACTCCCCATCTTAATAACCAGGGCAGCCCTGTTTTTGCCATTCGTAGAATGTAGTTAACTGGAAAAAAAGAGGTGACTTCAGTGTATGGTCCAGAGAAACCACTGGGACCCCAGGAGAGGCAGGGTCAAGGCTCTGTCTGCTCTGGCAAGTTGGATTCCACATCCTGTCAGCCTGCCGTCCTGGACATATAGTAGCATGGACCTTAATTTTTTTCAGAAGAACAGCGAAAAGTGTGCTTAACTTCTGGAATATTATACATGCCCATCCAGGTTACAGGACATGACTTACTCAGAGTAGACTTTTCTAAAATGTGAAGGTTTTAGAACTCAGATTTTTTTAAATTTAATTTCCTTTTTATTAGAGCATAGTTGATTTACAGCATTCTGGCAATTTCTGCCGTACAGCATAGTGACCCAATTTCAAGTCACACTTAGAAATACGAAAACTGCAGGAAGCCCCCAGGAAGTCCCACACCACCAACTAGCTCTGTCGTTAGGATGGCCTTGAGTTAGCGGCTTCCTGGGCCTCTACCCACTAGAGCCACCACCCTCCCAAGTTCTGACAACCACTCCAGACATTGCCAGATGGCCCCTGCAAGAATTGCCCCCAGTTGAGAACCACAGCCTGAGAGTTTGCCTTTAGAGTCAGAGATGCAATGGAGGGGAGAGGCTGATCTCTGAGGAAACGATATTGGCAACAGGCAGGAGATGTTGAGCATGTTGAGACTGTAACTCAAAGAACAGAATAATTATTAGTGTGTTAGGATTCTCTTCTTAAGTAGAGTCAAAATACCTCCATTTCCATGGTCAGCGTATTTTACGGGGTGGCCAGGGCACATGCGTTGGGTAGCTGATTTAAAAAAAAAAAAAAAATCATGCGAAGTGCTCAGCTGTTGGTACCATCACAATCCCTTCAGTTCTGACGCTGCTTTGTGCTCTGAAGAGGAGGTCCTGGTAGGTGGGGAGCCCCTCACCTGAGGATTACTGGTCAACACATGAGCAGGGGCCCTCTGGTTTCCCTGCAGGATCGCTGGTCCCTGTGACTCATGTGGCTTCGTGAGCTGTGCTGAGGACAGCTGGTCTGGCTCTGTCCTGCTGAGCTGGGCCACATGCCTCCTCATCCTTCTTTGCAGCCTCAGCCCCCGCTCCGCCCCCAACACCAGGGAACTGCTCTGCCTAGGCGGACCTCTCACTTCTCTGTGTGAGACCTCCTCCCAGCTGACTCTCAGAATTCAGTGTGTGAAGAATCTCCTGGGGGCTTGTTAAAAACGCAGTTTCTGGCAACACCTCCAGCAAGTTTGGTTCGGTGTGTGGGAACCAGGAACTGGATGCTTTTGGAAACAGGTGGCCTACATCCCCCTCTAAGATATGGGGGCGGTGGGCGGGGGGGCAAGGACCACACTCTAAGAAGCAGCACTCTAGAGGGTCTTTGCAGCTTTTGGAAGGCAAAAGCACATCAATTCTACGTTCCTAATCTTCTGATCCTTCCAGAAGACCCTGGGCGGGAGGCCATGTTGCTGAACCTCTGTGGGGCTTGTGTCTCTGAGGGAGGTGGGAATAATGAACCAAGAAACGTATTGGCCAAGAAACTACGAGTGACCTGTGAGCAAGAGAGAGTCTGCTCCAAAGTGTATCAAATACTTGCATCATGTAGGTCAGTGGAAAGTTATTATTCCATCGTAGGAGTCATGTTTTTAAGTACTTACTGACCCATAAGTGCTGTGTGGACCTAACCATAGGATACTGATTAATAGCTGACGTCTGTGGAGCACAGTGAAGCAGAAGCTCTGTTGGTTATTTTACATAAACTTGCTTCTCCAAGCCTCACGGCAGCCTCGTGAGGAAGATGCTGATACCCTTATTTTGCAGATGCGGAAACCATGGCTCGCAGAGGTTAAATATAAATGGCCTGTCCATGGACATACGTTGGTGAGGGCCAGAGCTGAGATTGGTTTACAAGACTCTTAAAACATCTGTTTACAAAACTCTTAAAACACGGCTCCCCTATGGCCCCCCCTCCAAGCTGAGGGATGAGGATGGCAGGCTGAGCCCAAGGCCTGAGAAGAGCACTGGGGAGCGGGGTTGTTTATTCCTATTTGAAAGGCAGGGCTCTGAAGGCAGGGGAAGAATGGCCTGCCTTCAGCTTTCCCAGGCGCTCTCCTCGTCATGCATGCGTGTCTTTAAAGTTGTTATCTCCCTTCCTGGGTCTGCCCATCTTTCTGTGTCTTCCTAAGTCATACATAAAATGAGGTTCCATTTCCAAGAAGGACAGCAAACACTTCTTAGTCGTAAAATTCCTTTGCTGAAGGATTGCTTTAGCTTCCAGGATGGCATCTCTCAGAACGGTGCTTCTTCACTATGGCATGAGAACCCGCCCCACGCCCCAAGGAAGGAGCTCTTTAAAAAATAAGCCCTGGACAGAGTTCCTGTCATGGCGCAGTGGTTAACGAATCTGACTAGTAACCATGAGTTTGCAGGTTCGATCCCTGGCCTTTCTCAGTGGGTTAAGGATCCGGCTTTGCCGTGAGCTGTGGCGTAGGTCACAGACTCGGCTTGGATCCTGCGTTGCTGTGGCTCTGGTGTAGGCCGGTGGGTACAGCTCTCATTAGATCCCTAGCCTGGGAACCTCCACATGCCACGGGAGTGGCCCTAGAAAAGGCAAAAAGACCAAAAAAAAAAAAATTAAAATTAAAAAAAATAAGCCCTGGAGTTCCCGTTGTGGCGCAGTGGTTAACGAATCCGACTAGCATCCATGAAGACGCGGGTTCAATCCCTGGCCTCGCTCAGTGGGTTAAGAATCTGGCATTGGCGTGAGCTGTGATGTAGGGAGCAGACGCAGCTCGGATTCGACCCCTAGCCAGGGAACCTCCATATGCTCTGGGTGCGGCCCTAAAAAGACAAAAAATAAATAAATTAAAAAAATGAAAAGTAAGTCCTGCCCACACTAGCCTTCTGCCCACTTCCTGGCCAAATTTGGATTCTTTAGGACCAGAGAGGACCAAACAGACATGTTCTGTTTTTGTCTCTCTTCCTACACATACACACACGTGTATTTGTGTGTGCATATGTGTATATACATACATGTATGTATGTGTAAAATTACTCTGATTCAGAGGCACAGCCTCAGTCACATTCCTCCCAAATGTGGCACAGTGGGAATTACACAGCATTGCCTACAAAGGATTGTCCCCCAAATCTAAACTAGTCTTCAGATTTAACCTCTGGTTTCTCCACAACTGAGGATAAAGAATGACTTCAAATGGCGTCAGGAAGAAAAAGACAAATTCCTGTATCTTCAAAAATTCATTGTCAAGGGGGAAAAAAATACAGGCACAGCAGGGTAGGTGAGGGATGGAAAGACTGTTTTTGACTAAGAGAGATGAAAGGCATAACTAAAGGCAATGCATGAGCCTTGATTGAGTCACGGTTCTAAGAAACCAGCTATAAAAATTGGGACAGGGTAGGGAAATTTGAGTGTGGACTGGGCTTTGGGGCATAAGGAAATTATTGTCAGTGTTCTTGGGTGTGTTAATTTTATTGTGGTTAGGTAGGAAAAAGTCCTCATTTTTAGGAGGTGTGTGTAGAAGTATTAAGGGTTGAAGTGTCAGGAACAGACATCTGTGAATCATTTTCACATGGTCCAGAAAAAAAAAAAAAAAAAAAAAAGCCTGCGTGTGAGCATTAGTGTAAGTGCATAGACTGTGGATGGATGGAACATTGGTGACAACATGTGAACCAGTGTTCAGCCAACCTGTTCATGGTCCATTCTCTTCACCTTATATCTGTGTTTGCAGAATTTCTCCATTAAGGTGAAAAACAGAACCAAGAGGAGTGAGATGGTGGAGATCTTCAAAACAGGGTTTGCATGGCCTCCTTGGCAGGCTTTGCTGCCGTGGTGGTGGAAGGTGACACAGCTGTGATGGCAGTCCTCTCATCTGCCCCGTCTTTCTAGAAGCTGTGAGCTTTGCCCCCAGGCTTCTCTGCTGTCATCTCCTAGCCAGCTGACACTGGCTGGTTCGCCTCATGTGCACTCTCTTCCCTTCTCACCGAAGGGGGAAGCTGCCAAGAAAAGGACCCTGCTCCGCTCCGCTCACACCTCCCCCGTGTTTTCAGCATGAGGGCTCTGCAGAGAACTGTGCATGACGACTCTCACAGACCAAGCATTTGTCACTCCTCATGGCTTATGTTCTGACGATGGTCTACTACTCTCGGTTTCAGCAGCAGTCTCTTTTGTTGAGGGTTTTTTCTTATTACCTGCTAAGAGGCTTTCCGCTCTGGACCTTTGTGTCAATCCCCGCATCATTTTCTGAACATCAGAGGGCTGCCCAGATTATTCACAACCATGAGGGATGTGGTAGTAAAGCCAGGTGTCCGGGAGAGAATATGTATTTTATAGCTCTTGGAGAGAAGACGTGTACAAGGACCGTCAGCGAGGACCTGGTCTTATTGTGTGATGTGTGGGGCAGTGGGCATCACAGTGAACAGCAGTGGCTGGGGGCCAAGGAACTCCATGCCCAGCCCCTGGGCTACTCAGGTCTGGAACAGGAGCTCACTCTCCTTTGCTGTGGATGATATCTCAGCATGTGTGATAGGACCAAACCAGGGTGTTGGACAGAACACCCAGCACTGTAGAAGCTTCTCGCTGTGTTTCCACCTTTTTCCCTGCCCCATCAACCAGAGGATTTTCCTTGGATCCTTGGGAAAGCCAGTTTTTGTCCATCAGCCTTGTGTATCATGGCTATTCCTCTTCTAGGAGTAGTTAGAAGGCTTGCTGGTGAGACCAAAGCATCTTATCTCCCTGTTTCAAACAGAAACATGAAGGCTTCCTTCCAGCCACTGGTATGGATTTGAGAATTTGGTGCAGTGCAAGGGGGATTTGTTTTAACACAGATGGACAGGGATGTCTGTATTTTCTGAATTTAAGCACAGGCGTCCCTAAATAATCCTGCCTTGAATTTGGCATGAACCATGTGGCTAAGCCTGACTGTGCCATCCTTCTTCCTGAAGTTTCACATCCTTGCTCTTCAGAAGTTGCAGCCTCGTTGCATCCCTGACTCCGAGCTGGGCTTGCTGACCAGGACAGTGGACCCTGGGCAATCATTAAGGTCCAAGCCGCCCGAGAAGTTGCAGCAGACAGAGCTTGAAGTTCTGCAGGAGGACATATAGGTGGGGGTTTTATATTCACATTTGAAAATTTGCCATTGAACAGTAGAGGGGCAGGAATCGAGATCAGCTGGGCCCATCAGGAAACTGGATTTCAAGGCCCATGGGAAGATCTCGTAGAGCCTCATTTTCTGCTCACACGCGGGCTCTCTGCCTGTGGGTTGAAAGTGTTTGTGAGCCTGGTGGGTGGGCGCGGCGTGGGGATGGGGGCGAGGTGGTCCTCTGGGGAGTCATCCTGGCTTGTTTTCTTGTTCTCCTTCAGAATGATCACTTTCATTATACACAGATTCCTCCCAAGCTCTTTTGTGTGGGTCACTTTTTACTCAGAAGGCATTTCTATTTGGTAATATTGGGGGCGAGTGGGAGTAGGTTATACTTCGGGCCTCATGCTAATTTATTTTCCCCAGCTGAGTTTGTCAGCTATGTTAGGCGGCAGGGAAACAGGAAGTGAGACCAGGACCTCACCCTCAAGGCCCACCAGGGAATCTTAGACACACGAGTGACCTCATCCATCTCCAGATCGCCCGCGCTTAATCTATTTCCTCATGTAAGGGCCAAGTTTCTGTTATGCACTGAGCACTTCCATTGGTTAAACTGTTGTCTGACCAGTGTCTTCCAGGTCAGGGGAAAAGCTTCTAAGGGAAAGGAGCTGATATTTACAGAGCACTTATTATATCAGGCACAGTGCAAGGTGCTTTCAGAAGTTCTTGCTTATTTCTCAACAGTATTGTGAGGCCAGGTACCTTTTTTTCTCCACGTGGTCCACGAGGAAGCTAAAAGCTAAGGCTCTGAGAAGTCAGGTGTCAGTGTGGCCTGTCTGTGGTGGAGCTGGATTTGGAGCCCAGACCTGATGGACTCCAAAGCTCGCATTGCTGCTATATGCACACACACACACACACACACACACGCACATGCACACATGCACGCACCTCTGTTCTAGCTTTGTACTGGCTAATTTCATAAAACAGCATCTTGTATGAGTAGGATGATGTGAGGATTTTTTAATACGCTCTGTTTTATAAGGTAAGCAATCACCTCTCACCACGACGTTAGCTAGCTTGGTGGAAAGCCTCTGACACCTGCTGCCTCCCTTCCATAACTCCCTGCCCACCCGCTTCCTACATGCCAGGGGGGTTTTGTCACCATGTGACCTTGGTGAATAAGATCTAATCATTCAGAACAGAGCCATGTGCCCAAATGTCAGATGGGGCTGCGAGAAACACTATGGCCCATTTCAGGGTTCAGGCCTCCCTGAAGGAGGTTTGAGCCTTTAGAGCAAAGCCCTCTGGTCATGAAGCCATTTGTCCTTGAGAACAGAATGTGTTTTGTGAGTGCAGAAACAATGGGCATGTTGAGTTTCAGACCTGGGGTGAATGAAGCTCAGGCAGAGGCACATACAATGAATTGGGACAGTTCAAGGGATGCTTTCTTCACAGGCAGGCTCTGCTGTCAGCAAGTCCCTGCCGTGGGAATGATACTTTGTCAGTGGTCATTAATGCCTCTGTTTTGAATAATTTCCCCAAGTAAGTCATCAGGTTTTCTTGAAGTTTTTTTTTTTCTTTGAGTTTTAATTTGTGTAATTTATTTTGTCCAAAATTACCCTGTGAGAAATGGATGAAAAATAAGTTTGGGGAGCAAAGTTTTATTACTTGTCATAGCACCGCTGTCCTTTTAAATTCTCACTTACCTCTGAAGCAAATACTCTGAGGTCTTTGCTAGTAGTAATTTGATTCCCAGGCGGTGAAATTGGGTGTTGCTACTCACCCTTAAGCAAAGCTTTTGAAGGAAGTTTTTCAAAACTTAGCTCACCTAGTACCAAAACGGGAGGCAGAGAGTCCTAATATAAACTTGAAAAAATGTAGCCATTCCGTTAATATGTTTCCCTGGTGGTCACATCTTGATCTGCCTGGATTCCCTGTACGACTTTTTCTAATAAGATAGAATGGGTCAGGAGCCCGGAACCGCAGGGTGCCCTGGGGTGGTGCAGGAACTCGCATCGGCCCCTCTGCCCTGCTGCCTAGTGATAAGGGTGACCACAGCAGCTTCTGAGAGCGCAGTCATGGGGACCTTGAAACAAACAGGCAAAGGCGCTGAGGACGGCGGCGTGTGGGCGGCGGCCCAGGATTCGCAGGGGCAAGGTTCTGTTGGGATGAGAGGCGGCACGGCTGGGTAGGGCCGGGGTGTGGGCAAGCGGTGGGCGGGCTGGACGCCCTGGGGTCCCTGGACGGCGGCGGCGGTGGGGGCGGGGCCACTCTGCTCACCGCCCTCCTCCCCTGTCTCCGTAGGTGAGGCTGCAGCGCGCCACCCGGACATGGCAGCATGACAGCCCCGGACAGCGCTGCCCGACGCCCGGAGAAAGGAGCCCCCGAGCAGCGGCCGCTGCCTGCCCAGGCTGCCTGAGCCTCCTTCGCACGCCTTCCCCGCCGCTCGCCGGGCTCGCCTTTACCGTTAACCCCGTGGACTCCTAACTCCTTCCGCCTGAAACATCAATATGTGTCATGTCATTGTCACCTGTCGCTCGATGCTCTGGACCCTCCTGAGTATTGTGGTGGCTTTTGCCGAACTCATCGCCTTCATGAGCGCAGACTGGCTGATTGGAAAAGCCAAGACCCGCAGCAGCGCTGAGCCCGGAGAGCAGGGTGGGGGCTCCCCGGAGCCCTATCACCCCACGCTGGGCATCTATGCCCGCTGCATCCGGAACCCCGGCGTGCAGCACTTCCAGCGGGAGACGCTGTGCGGGCCCTACGCCGAGACCTTCGGGGAGATTGCCAGTGGCTTCTGGCAGGCCACCGCTATTTTCTTAGCCATGGGCATCTTCATTCTCTGCATGGTGGCCCTGGTGTCCGTCTTCACCATGTGCGTGCAGAGCATCATGAAGAAAAGTATTTTCAACGTCTGCGGGCTGCTGCAAGGAATTGCAGGTGAGTGTGCGTGCAGAGGAGGGGTCCTGAGAGCCATGTGTGTGCTCCTGAGTGAGCGCAGCACACTCACTCTTCGCTCATCTGCTGCCGGTCCTGAGAACTCTCTTCTGGGCGGGTTCTAGACAGCAGAAATGCCCTGCCCTCAAGACTCCCTTTTCCATTCACCCCCCTGAAGCTAAGAAGGGGCGGTTCTCAGTGCTCACCTGCTCCTCTTTATTGCTTATTTCTTCCGTGCTAGGTTGCTGGGTTTTGTTTGACTACTTTTTGCTTCTCCAATTCAATTAAAAGCATGCTTTCAACGTGGTGCACCCACGGAGCAATTGCAGTGAGAGAGGCCACCTGCCACAGGCATGCTGGCAAGGAGCATGAGGTAGGGGCTTCATTCATAAGCAGGAAACCTGGAGCTGCTACCCGGTCTCAGCCCCAGGAAGCCTGGAGCTGCTCCCCACATCCTGGCCCCAGGATGACTTCAGATTTGGGAGGGGGAAAAGCTGGCTGGGAGGGAATTAGTATCAGCTGCTCTGGGTTTAATAATGTTCTGGTTTAAATTGTCTGTCTCCTGGAGCCTGACAGAATGTTCTGTGCACTCGGATCACAAATTACAAACTAACTCTTCCACTTTCTGGGAGTTTCTCTCTAATGAGCTTGTTAGAAATCAGTGGAAAGAAAAGTATGAGCGCTTTATAGGCATCCCAGAGGGGAGGCTGGGAGCGCCAGGAAAACTTCCAGGGCCACCAGCACTTTCCTAGACTGTCTCACCTGGGGTTGAAAAGTCGATCTGGAACCAAGAGGGTATCAGTCTGTCCACACTCAAGGGACCTGTTCTGGGCAGCAGAAACACCCAGACACCCAGAGCAGAGGTTGAAGACATCCTCAGGAAGCAGAGGAACAGATGCTTGCTTTGAATCTCAGGGAGGGAAAAATCACTTTTTAGATGACCGCAACCAAGATATTTATTAATCTGAACACTAAGAGAAACAGCAGTCCACCTATAGCCCTCACTGAGGGCACAGGTGACTCATCCGTCAGCACATCCGATAGCTGTGCGCCAGGGCTCCTGACGGTGAAGATAAGCACCAAGCCTGGCCTGCAGGCCTGCGAAGAAGCAGGCCCCAAACAAAGTAGCTCTCCCCTGCCTCATAGCAAACCCTTGAGCTTCCGAATAAATAGGTCAAACAACAGTTTTCCCCAAATGGCTGATAAGATAATGTTTTCCGTTTCTCAAACCTCAGGGGGCCCCACGTCTGTCTGTGGGGAGGAGGGTAAGAGGCCCAGCGAAAGGATAGAGGACCTGCTCCACATTCCCGCTCTGTTTGCATGAGGGGTCTGCTGTGACAAACCTCAGGACCCTCAGCTCTTTATCTGCCGGGATCAGCCGTACCATGAGTGATCCCAGCACTTACTCGCACTCTCGGAATTTGGGAGGTCAGGATTCTGATTTTCCACTCTGCTGCTGACTTGCACCTTCACTCGGGTTAAATGCACCAGTTCTCTGGATGTTGGCATTCTTCTTCTGCAAGATAGGGAGATTGGAAAATATGATTTTAGGTTTGTTTTTTTTTAACCTTAGATTTTTGATTCTGTGAAGCTCATTGTCCCCTCCTTTTGATTCACCTCTGAAACCTGAAGTTCATCACCTTAGGCTTGGCTTTTCATCTCCCAGAAATGGTCAGTAATGGAGGGTTTCATACTGAGCGATCTTTTCCTTGGCAAAGACATGCCTTCATTCCCCCCGGCTCCAAGTGCCTTGGGGTCGTGTGTGTGTGTGTGTGTGTGTGTGTGTGTGTGTGTGTGTGTGTCTTAAAACTTTCGCTGAGACGTGTTGCCAGAGTGTTGCAAAGCTTTTGAAAAGTCAAAATAAACATGTAGGTGAAGAGAAGCCAGCATGCACAGTTTACTCATCCTGCTAAAGAGCCCTGGTTGACCAGAGAGGTGTATTTCTGCTCACTTTGCCCTGACTATACTGTATCTGCTCATCTTGAGTGATTTCAGGCCTGCTATGAGTTTTATCAACATGCTGGTCTGCAGATGAGACTCCTGGTTTGACACGCCTAGGAATGCTTTTCATCCTGAGAAACTTAGTACCTTCCAGCAAAGGAATGACCATTTATAGTAGAGTGGGACATCGTGGGCTATAGCACCATAATTGATCTTTTGCAGTCAATTTGCAGCAAATTCTAGATATCCTTCAGTCTCAAAGACTATCTACATGCAGTTTTTAATAAGGTGTTAGTTAGTCCAGTGAATTTAGTCTCTAAGAATGTTGATTAGTCCACCAAGTCTTCTGGTGCTCTTGTTTGCTATTTCACATAAATGGCGAGTGTGTTCATTTTGGCACAAAGATGAGTACATATTTTAGTTATTATTCATGCACTCCAGTGAGTTGCTCTTGACTCTTCTCTTTCCCTCTGCATCACTTGGGGAGAAGGGAGTAGCAGGGTACCCAAGATGCTGCTCTGTTGGCCACCTGTCTCTTCCAAAAGCCTTGATTTTCTAAAAGAAATCTTTCTCCTCACCCCCTTTCACTAACGTGCTCTGCGTATGCATATAGGATCTCCAGAAGTCTGAAATTACTCAAAATTGCCAAGAGGCAGAGCTTTCTCTACTGTGTCAGATTTTGCATCTCTAGAGGGCACTGATCTAAGGCTAAGAACTAAAAATAGAGGAAAGTGGTTTCTCTTGACCCCTTCCCCCCAGTCCAGCAGCACCCCTTTGAGAAGAAATCTTGGGAAAGATGGACTGAACACTGGTCAGCCAACTCCTTCAGGTTGGGAGGAGGTGCACATCTGTAAGAGATGCCCAGTGGGCTGTTTTGCTCGTTAATAGAGGTCTCCTCCGGGCAGTTTAAGCCCACATAAGGGGCAGCTGGGGCCCCTGAATCTCTGGCTGAGAGAGTTGCCCACCCCCCAGGGTCTGGAGCAGCTGACTGTACTTTCTGTCCTCTTGGCTGGTCTGTGAGAGCATCTGGTCACCCCAGTCTCAGCCAAGGACTGCCGCAGCTGTGAGCATCAGTCTCTCCCCTCCCCGCAACCCCTCTCTCAACCCGGGATCTATTCAACATTGAAACAAATGGTGAGAAAGGAGGCTGCTGCCAGAACAGCAAAAGGATTCTTTAGAAATATACTCGGAGTGTGTTTGTTCCTACAACTTGCATTTTGGCAAAAAAAGGACTTTTTTGTAAACTGTAACTGGGTGAAAAATTACAAGCTGTTGTAAGCATATTCTTTTACTACACGTAAGCTTAAAAGCCACCGGCTTGTATAGCTGTCACTGTGCACAGTATAAGGCATCAAAATCTTAGTATTTTGATTTTAGAAGTCAGTGGAAATCTCAAAATCCGAGTTACTTAACAACAACTCTTGACTTTTTTTTTTTTTTTTGCCATTTCTTGGGCTGCTCTCGTGGCATATGGAGATTCCCAGGCTAGGGGTCTAATCAGAGCTGTAGCCGCCAGCCTACACCAGAGCCACAGCAACGCAGGATCCGAGCCATGTCTGTGACCTAACCACAGGTCACAGCAATGCCAGATCCTTAACCCACTGAACAAGGCCAGGGATTGAACCTGCAACCTCATGGTTCCTAGTCAGATTTGTTAACTACTGTGGCACGACAGGAACTGCCAACAACTCTTGACTATTAAGCTAGTCCCGATAGCAGGATTTGCCCTCAAGGCCTCACCTAATGGTAGACATCCAGCTGACTCCCAGCTGACACTTGTGCACAGATGCCCTGGCTGTTCAGTACTCATAGCAGCAGTGAGAGCTCAAGCCTCACCTGCCTTGGCTCAGCCCTGACCTCACCTAAAAGTGGCTGTGAAATATTGACCAGTTTACCTCGTCTCTAAGCCTGTTTTCTCACTTAAAAATGGGTATAATAGTAGTTCACACCTGTCTTAAGGATTAAATTAGAAAAATATGTGAGAAAGGTTTTTAAGCACAGTGGCACATAGTAAATAGTAAGTGGTGGTAAATATAAGCTATATGATGATTATGATGATGGAAATATTTCAGGTACTAAAGTACATTTTTTTGTGTTTCCTATAGTTGTTGCATTCTAAGGACTAGGGGTATCTTTTATGGACTTTAGAATTGCCCTTGTTCTATTGAAATCAGACATGATTTCATCATACACAGCCATTCCCTGGCCTCCCAGTAGCAGTCCTGGGGCTCCGATGTGCCTCTGGGTGTCCTCAGGCATTTTTTTTTTTTTTTTCCCAAGCTGAATTGACAGGAAAGCAAAGAACTTCGTCCTCTCACGCCTCTTCCCTGACACATACATTCTCCATTCCTTTCCTTTCTGGAGGCAGCTTCTAGCGGTTGAGTTGCAGGTTCTCAGGCTCCCCTTGCAGAATAAATCACAGGCTGATAGGTCTTCACTGGGTGAGGATTCGCCCAGGACTTCTGGCAGAACCAGAAACACACATAGCCCTCTGGGATTCATTACAAAAGCTGGGGAATCGGCCAGCAGGGTCATCTGTCGCCAGCTGCCTTCCTTAGGCTGTGACCTGGATGTGCTCCACAGTGAGAGTGTAGATGCACATATCCAGGTTTTCCATGACAGCATCGAGCAGTTTGGGTTTGGAAATGCTTGGAGGTCCCTCTTAGAAGTATGCGGACTCTAAGACCCTCTCAGGGACTCAGGTTTGGGACAGAGCCATCACAATGAGATCAGGAGTTGGCTTCGGCGCTGGCTGGGACTGTTCCAGTGGGGTCGCCACGAGGGTTGCAGCAGCTGCCTGCTGCCTTCCAGTCCTGCACATGCTCGTGCGCTGCTTGGCGTTTGGTTGGCTCTCACGCTCTGTAGCCCCTGTACCCCCTGTCTACACCCGTTTCAGCCCAACAGGATGGCCCCAGCAAACCGCCATCGGTGTGTCTGGAGAGGTGGCGATGGGGCGGGGCTCTGCTCTGGCTGGGTTCAAGGCCCGCTCTCGCTGGCAGTAGCTCGGGAGCTTGCTTCTTGGAAGCAAGCCATGATGGAGGGCGAAGGAGAACAGTGCAGAAAAGGAAAGGAAAAGAGTCAGAGGAGAAGACTCCGAGGGAGAAGACAAGCTGAGGGTTTTGTTTTGGGGGCTGGTGGAATGGCTCTGCTTCGGCGGGCCCGTGACATGCACGTGATCACTGTTTGGGGCTTGGCACCCTCGTGGCTGTGTTTCACAGGGCGAAAGATAACCTTAGCGTCAGAAGATAAAGGCAGCTCATCCTGGTCGCTGCATCCATTTTGACTTTTCCCAAACCTGACCTGTTCACTCCCAAGCCAAAAAATCAGGTCATCACTGGAGAGGAGAGAAGTAAGAACAGAGCTTGGGAAGCGTAGGGAGAAGGCAAGAGATGCTTGCCTCTTCCAGAAGCCTGGCCCCATTTGATACCTGAGAAATTCACCTGGCTCTCTCTGAGAAGGCGATGTGACCTTGGTTGCCCAACTTCAAAATGCCTTCAAAGGAAAGGCATGAGGAAAGTAAAGGGAGCACCCCCTGCTCCTCCTTCTTAGAACAAGGCACCAGAAGCTTCCAGCTTGTCCAGAGGAGGCGCCAGATTCCTGGCCTTCCACACGGCCCCTCCACCAGAAGTCAGGCCTAGCAGTTCTCTGTCTGCGTCCATTTAAGAGTACTGCTGATGATGACAATTTACCAGTTCCTCGTTGAGGAAAACTAAAGAATGCAGAGATATTATAAGGCGGGCCAGAATTAAATTTCAATTCAAGGAGCTTTCATTGGATGCCCACTAAATTCAACGGCCTTAGACTCAGGTCTACAACTTCCTGAGTTTCTGCTCACTAGCCATTTCAGAGAGCCACTGCCTCAGAAGCTGCCTCCTAGAGAAGAAGGGGGAAAAATGTATCATGTATAAAGGGAACAAAAGAATTCAACTGTATCATTAGAGGAAAAACTACTGCCTAAGAGCAAGTGGACCAAGAAGGTATTAATTTGAGTAAATCTACAGACAGAGCTCTCTTAAAGAATCAGTTGGAAAATGTAGAAGGAAATTGCAAACTCTCTTAAAATTTAGATGTAATTTGCAATTGATATGCAAATAAAAAGTGTTTTGCTATGGTAACCACTTAATTGCAGACATAAATTATCATGGAGCCATGGGTGATCTATGTTCAAATTCCAGTAAAAAATAATTGCTTAAGTATGGCTCTGAGTATTTACACAGGCAGTTCAAGGCCCTCTGTTTTAAGAGCTTAATGCAGTGGTGGTATTCTTCTAAGCTGTCGCATCACTTCAGAAGTAATCTGTCTCCTATGAAGAACTACACTTCACAACATTGTAAATTAACTATAATTCAATTAAAAAAAAAAAACTGCACTAACCAGCCATAAATATGAGTTCAGTTGTTGTATAGAGGCTTCCCAATGGCTTTATTACATGGCCTACAACCTCTTTTTTTAAAAATTAGCTCCTAGTAGAGATGAAATCTAAAATAGACATATTGAGAAAATGAAGCCAGGATTTTAAAACTTTAAGCCAAAATATTTAGTGGCTATGTCTTTAGAGTTTAGAGGCCAACCCCAGGGTTCTAGCGTTAAAAAGATGGCACCTACTTTGTGGCAGGAATTATTTAACATTATCTGGATCCCCAAACTTGAGCAGGCAAGAAATTATTGTCCTGAAGATTTCAGAGCTTAATAATTAAACATTTTAGGTGTCTTATTCTACTATACACTGCATTTTATTTCAACAGCTTATTTTGAGTTATCAGTGTATTTTGGTTGCAGTCAAATAGGAGTTCTTTCTAATCCTACATATTGGATAAATAATTTATCAAGAAATATTTTATAAATTTCTTCCAGTTGCATAGAACAGTTTAGGAGACAGCTTCTCACTTGGAATGTGAAGTAAAATTTTATCACTAACTCAATAGGGAGGAATAATCTGACTGAATTAGTTTGTTGGGATGCATTTTAACAAGTAAGAGTTACGGCTTCGGAAACTGCCAGTGCAGTAATTTGCATATTAACGTGAATCATTGCTGATAAAGGCTTAGAGAGGCTTCAACATGGAAGAAATTGCATCTTTCTTATGGATTGTTTCCCCCACATATTCTGGAGGCATCTGACAATTCTTAATTGACGGTCATTAATTTTGAGTAATTAGAACAGAAACGTCCTCGGGGGGCCTTGGCAGTAAGGTCTTTTTATGACAACTATGCCCTGATTGTCTTCCAGAGAATTCTCTTTATTGCTCTGTCATCCATTCTCCCTCATTTTTCTTGCTAATTATAATTCCATGGAAGTGTTTTTAGTAGAAAACAAGTACCCTACTAGACTCCTCCAGGGAAATGGCATAAGCATTAACACAAGCTTTAAAAAAAATTATTGACACTCAATTCTTCACTTTTCCTCTCCTTCCCCTCGGAACATCATGTTGGTTAAGAACCTCTAATGTTATTGATCATGTACCAAAATGACATGTAGCTGTAATCGGCTCTGCAAAGACACTGTGGTTATCAGCTGAAAACCCTTTTCATTACCAATGAACCCCTTGACCTCCCATTTCTGGTCTAGCCTACAAAGCAGAGTTATTACATGTCAAAGTTGGGCCCAGTCTAGCTTGTCCATAAACTTGAAACTTGAAACTTTAAAATGAAGTACAGTGAAAAAAAAGGTTCAGATTCTGGATTCCAAGGAGACAAAGAATTCAGAGCCTCTTTATTCCGTACCGTGTTACTTGCACAGTAAACAAGCAGGCTTCTTAGAAAGGTGTCCTTATTCTAAAACACATACACACACACCCACACTCACACCCCCAGCAGCAACATCTCACCCAGTAGTTAGTTCCTACTTTCAAACAAGCACTGGTCCACTCTAAGGTTTTATAGACTGAAAAAAAAAAAAAAAAAAAGTTGTAAGTAAAGTTTTGTTTGGGGCAAAATGAGGACTGTGGCCCGGGAGACAGCATCTCAGCTCTGAGGAAGTGCTCTGAGGAGGTAGGTGGGCAAGACAGCCACTAAGTGGTGTTGGTGTTACATACATCCAGCACACATTTTTGCAGGAGGGTTCTGCTACTTGGGGGAAAGTTACTGCTAGCCACAAAGAGCAGATTCTCTGTTAAGGATTTTAGTGCTTTTCTAGATATGAGAAGGTACAAGAGTTTGGGCGCTCAAAATCTTCTGAAAACACCTAATGCTCTGTAAGCCTGTTCTGCCTGTTTTTCCAAGAGCACAGAGGGCCTCATCCGTGATCTCTGCCCTGAACTCCTTTCAGGGTTTGTCGAAGGTCTGCGGCTACAGTGGCTAGTGACTTAATCCTCATAGAGGCAGATGGCAAGTGACAGCTTGCAGTTGGCAGTTGCCTCCAGTCCAAGAAAAATAAGGACAATGCAGTAAGATTTCATAGCGCTAAATGTATTCAATTTCAAGAACTGCCCTGTAATCTCAGATTACATCTTTTATCCTTTTTTGTGTTCAAATACCCTTTCTTTTACGAAATGATAATGAAAGGAGATAATGGTTGTTTTTAGTGCCCTTATATTAGCAAAACAGAAAATACTGACTACCTAGTAATTTTTCTGGCTATTGCGCTAGCGTCTTAAAGTCCAAAAGCCTAGAATCTCTCTTCTAGAATATGAGCAAGGGTGTGACTTGTGGCTTTGTCACAGGTCTCTCTCTTTCTAGTGTGCAGAATGAAACCTGGTACACACTAAATGTCCAGTAAACATTGTTCACTGAGAAAAACAACGTCTGTGCTGTGCTCACTAATCCATGCTGGAAATCGCAAGTTTCTAGGCTTGGAAAGAGTAAAGGATTTAGCAGATGCTGCTAAGTCTCAGTCCTGGCATGTACTCTGCCCTCCTAGACAGTTAGAGCTTAAGTAATTAATGGAGCCATCATCTGAAGAACCAGTTCAGAACTGAGAAAACCGTATTCTGTCTGAGCTCTACAGAATCAATTTGCATTGAAAAATTGAAAAACCTAGAGTTCCCGTTGTGGCTCAGGGGTAACAAACCCAACTAGTATCTGTGAGGACATGGGTTTGAACCCTGACCTCACTAAGTGGGTGAAGGATCCAGCGGTTCAGATCTGGCATTGCTGTGGCTGTGGCGTAGGCCGGCAGCTACAGCTCCAACTGGACCCCTCGCCTGGGAACCTCCATGTGCCACAGACAAGGCCCTAAAAAGAGACATGCATGCGCGCGCGCGCACGCGCGCACACACACACACACACACACACACACACACATGCACACACACAGAGATTGAAAAATTTTCATGGGTAAAGTGATTTCAAAGGTAGTCATTAACCAAAGAGGGCAATTCTTGGTCAAAACTCCTTGATTCATGGTATAACTAACACTTTGTTATATTCCTCATATATACATACTGTTCAAATACCCTTGACTCTGAATGGCTCACTGGCATTTTGGTACTGAGGACAGTGGCCCGTCCTGGCATCTGGAGAAGTCAGGCAGGCTGGAATACCACTGCTAATTAGCTTTGGGGCTTGGGAGGTAAGGACCAGAGCTCTCCTTGGGTAGAAGGAAGAGCCCTGAGAGCCACTGTACTGGTGTTTGCAGTTGTCAAAAGCAAGATTTCATGAGAGTCTGATGCCTTAGATTGAGAGCAACAGCCCCTGAATATGGACACTGAGATAAGCAGATCTCTTGTTTTGTTTTTGGGGTTTTTTTTTTTTTTTTTTTTGGTCTTTTTTTGGCCATTTCTTGGGCCGCTTCCACAGCATATGGAGATTCCCAGGCTAGGGGTCAAATTGGAGGTGTAGCCCACAGCCTATGCCAGAGCCACAGCAACGCAGGATCCGAGCCGCGTCTGCAACCTACACCACAGCTCACGGCAACGCACTGAGCAAGGGCAGGGACCGAACCCGCAACCTCATGGTTCCTAGTCGGATTCGTTAACCACTGCGCCATGACGGGAACTCCACAGATCTCTTGTTAACACAGGATGCAGGTCATGGTGCAAGGATTCAGGGTTAGGAGAAGGTCAGGGCAAAGATCCTCAGCTCTGTTTTATGAATTAAGAAAGGCTACTTGGGAGCTCTCTTGTGGCACAGTGGGTTAAGGGTCCAGCAATGTCACTGCAGCAGCTGTGGTGGCTATTATGGCAAGGGTTCAGTCACTGGCCTGGGAATCTCCACACGCTGCAGGCACAGCCAAAACAAAACACAAAGAAAGACTACTTGGAGGACGCGAGATGGTTAAACCATGGCCCAGCCTGCTGGAGGAAGGATGTAATTTGGAGGTTGTCTGAGAATGCTCTCGGTGCTTGATTTTGTTTAATCGACTACAGATGTCTCTCCTGGAAAGTTCATAGGATAGGTTTTTTTGTGCGTCGTTTTGTGGACGGTGTTAGTATGGTGGATGTGCAGCTTCAGATGGTTTTCAAGCATACAGAATCTCAGTGCAAAGACTAAAATGGAAGCAGATTAAATAGCTTACATTTTCTCCCTCTGGTCTCATGGCTTTTGTGCTTTATTTGCCATTTTTCTGTTCACACAGATCCTGCAGAAGAGAACATCATAGCGAACTTAGGCTGTTTTGATCTGTTTGTAGGTTTTCTTTCTAGAAGTTTCTTTGGCTAATGTTAGCCATTCAAGGTTGCATCTATATTGCAGTAAGGAGGCCAAGGATGCTCAGATTGTAATGGAAGAGAACGGGGTGGATGGAACTTTTTTTTTTTTTTTTTGGTCTTTTTGCCTTTTCTGGGGCCACTTCCCACGGCACATGGAGGTTCCCAGGCTAGGGGTCTAATCGGAGCTGTAGTCGCTGGCCTACACCACAGCCACAGCAGCACGGGATCTGAGCCGCATCCGTGACCTACACCACAGCTCATGGCAACACCGGATCATTAACCCACTGAGCAAAGCCAGGGATCGAACCCTCAGCCTCACGGTTCCTATTCGGATTTGTTAACCACTGCACCACGACAGGAACTCCCTGGATGGAACTTCTTGCTGTAGGATTAGCAAATCAACTTGCCTGGCAATCAGTGAGCCTTAGTTTTTGCATAGCCTCGCTCTTCCGTGCTGCCCCCCCACCCACTCCCACCACCTCCTGCCATGCCCTTACAGGACTCCTCTTCATCCTTGGTTGCTCTCTTACCTCTCATAGGCATAAGCAAGCCAGCTTTTGAGTACCTATCAATCTCCCCTCTTTAGCTGGACAGCTGCTTTTGTTGAGAAGCTAGTCTTCGGTTTGCAGTGAGGCAGCAGTCTGGGACAGTGGCTCTGGACTGGACTGTGAGCCACATGGCCTGGATTTGAGTCCCAGTTCCACCATTGATTAGCTGCGTGACTTCTCTTAATCCCTCAATTGACTCATGTGTCAAATGATGATATTAATACCAACCTCATAAGATTCTCTCAAGGACTAAAGGACTAAGCGCTTAGCCCATGCCTAGTATATGTAGTGCTCAATAGGCATTAGCTGCTTCCATTGTTATAACAGTTATGATTATGATCGTTACATGGTTCTAATCACCTGTACAAACTTCCAGCTTTTGTCAAAGTATTAGTTGTGAATGTATAAAATTGGAGGAGGATGTTTATAGCTTAAACTTCATAGCATCTTTATTTGAAATCTGCCATTTTTACCACAGGAGGTCTTTCCAAAAGGTTCTTCCAAAGACGAAAAGACTAGAGAAGAAACAGGATTCAGAAGTGACATGTGAAGTTGGTCAACAACACGGTGTGTGTGTAGAGGACTATGTCGTAGGCGGAGTGTGGATTCGAGAGGGAGATAAAAGCCAAGGAGCAGAACACAATCCTTACTGCTCTCAAGTTTATAATCAAAGGAGAATTCATCTGAGCCAAAAATACATTGAAGCATCTAAGTGACCTTGGAACCAGTGCTATTCTATTATGGGACAAATGCTTCTTTTTTTTTTTTATTATTAATCATTGAATTTTATTACATTTATAGTTGTACAATGATCATCACAACCCAGTTTTATAGCATTTCCACCCCAAACCCCAGCACGTCCCCTCACCCCCCAACCTGTCTCATTTGGAAACCATAAGTTTTTCAAAGTCTGTGAGTCAGTATCTACAATGCAAACAAGTTCATTGTGTCCTTTTTTTAGATTCCACATGTCAATGATAGCATTTGATGTTGGCGTCTCATTGTCTGACTGACTTTACTTAGCATGGTAATTCCTGGGTCCACCAATGTTGCTGCAAATGCCAATACTTCTTTCCTTTTAATGGCTGAGTAGTATTCCATTGTGTGTGTGCACCACATCTTTACCCACTCCTCTGTTGATGGACATTTAGGTTGTTTCCATGTCTTGGCTACTGCAAATAGTGCTGCAGTGAACATCGGAGTATATGTATCTTTTTGAGTCATGGCTTTCTCTGGAAAAATGCCCAGCAGTGGGATTCCTGGATCAAATGGTGGTTGTATTTTTAGTTTTCTGAGGAATCTCCATACTGTTTTCCACAGTGGTTGCACCAATTTACATTCCCACCAACAGCGTAATAGGGTTCCCTTTTCTCCACACCCTCTCCAGCATTTATTGTTGGTAGACTTTTTGTTGATGGCCATTCTGGCTGGTATAAGGAGGTACCTCACAGTGGTTTTGATTTGCATTTCTCTAATAATGAGTGATGTTGAACATCTGTTCATGTGTTTTTTGGCCATCCGCATGTCTTCTTTAGAGAATTGTCTGTTTAGATCTTCTGCCCATTTTTTGATTGGGTTGTTTGTTTTTTTAGTATGGAGCGGTAGGAGGTGTTTATAAATTTTGGAGATTAATCCCTTGTCAGTTGATTCATTTGCAAAGATTTTCTCCCATTCTGTGGGTTGTCTTTTCATTTTGCTTAGGGTTTCCTTTGCTGTGCAGAAACTTTTAAGTTTAATTAAGTCCCATGTGTTTATTTTTGTTTTTACTGTCATTACTCTAAGAGGTGGATCTGAGAAGACGTTGCTGTGGTTTATGTCAGAGAGTGTTTGGCCTATGTTTTCCTCTAAGAGTTATATAGTATCTGGTCTTAACATCTTGGTCTTTAATCCATTTTGAGTTTATTTTTGTGTATGGTGTTAGGGAGTGTTCTAATTTCATTCTTTGACATGTGGCTGTCCAGTTTTCCCAGCACCACTTAGTGAAGGGGCTGTCTTTTTTCCATTGTATATTTTTGCCTCCTTGGTCATAGATGAGTTGGCTGTAGGTGTGTAGGCTTAATTCTGGACTTGCTATCCTGTTGCACTGATCTATATGTCTGTCTTTGTGCCAGTACCATATGGTTTTGATGACTGTAGCTTTGTTGTATAGTCTGAAGTCCAGGAGCCTGATTCCTCCAGCTCTATTTTTCTTTCTTAGGATATCTTTGGCTATTCCAGGTCTTTTGTGCTTCAAAACAAACTTTTAAATATTTTGTTCGAGTTCTGTGAAAAATGTCCTTGGTAATTTGATAGGAATTGCATTGACTCTGTAGATTGCCCTGGGTAGTATTGCCATTTTGATAATATTGACTCTTTCAATCCAAGAGCATGGTATGTCTTTCCATCTATTTGTGTCATCTTTGATTTCTTTCATCAGTGTCTTATGGTTTTCAGAGTACAGATCTTTTGTCTCTTTAGGTAGGTTTATTCTTAAATATTTTATTCTTTTTGATGCAGTGGTAAATGAGATTGTTTCCCTAATTAGGGACAAATACTTTTATGTCACATGAAGATTTCTATATTTTACCATGGTTGCTTAGCCATTTACTTGTACTTTAAATTTGTTTACCCATGAAATTCTAAGTTGACTCTCTTCTTTCATAAAACAGAATGTAAGAGAACTCATTGAGCTGTGTCTTGGCGAGTGAGAATGTCCCTTCAGAGTGGCCAAGTCCCTGAACATGACGAGTATACAGGTTCATACTCTGATTTTCGGGAGGAAACCAGCTTGAGAATAGCTTAGTTGAGGAACTGGATGGTCTGATATGGTGTCTTAATAATATGCCAGTTTGCTTCAGGGAAAGAGAAAACCTTACCTCCCAACAGTTGATGACTTTCACATAGCTACTGGGACTGCCAAGTCGACTCCCACCTTTCAGCATGGATGAGGACTTGGGAAGAAAGAAAAATTTAGACAGAAAAGAGAGACAGGTCTAGGGTTGTTGTATATCACTCTGGACATGAGTTGTTGTAGCACAGGGTCCCAGACTTAGAGTTAAATAACTGAACGTCTTATTCCTCTGGGAAGCAGAGAATCATTCTCTCTCACCTGCCCCCCCGCCATACACACACCAGGAGTAGATCTGTAACCTGCTCTGAGGGCTGCTGATGGGAGTCAGTGTTTTCCTGCCTTCAGTGCTGGCACTTTCTGTCGGTCAACATTCTCCTGCTGCTTTTAGACACCGCCCTTCCCATGTGTGCAGAATGCCATGGTCCCTCCTTTCTCATCCCCCCCGTGCCCCTCTGCCACTTGTCATTTTCCTGATTTTCTCATGTTTGTCCCTGCACTGCTGCTCCCCTCTCAGCTGGCATCCTGGGCACTTTCCACAGTCACCCACAGCTTGTCCTTACAGATGTCCCTGCCACAGCCAAGCATAGTTGGAAACAATTTCAGAGTTTTGAGGTTAAATGATCCTTAGATTACTAAAAACTTATTACATTTAATTGACTTACTGCTTTTCCCTATGTGATCTCCCAACAAACATCTTTTTTCTATAGCCAGAAAGGAGATTTTCAGTAATTGTCATCAAGAAAAAGGCTAGTAAAAGGTTTGATCCTTTGGTGTTTCAGTAGGAAGCGCTGCTGGTGTGCTGTTAGCCAAAATTGCCAACCCCTGGGATTCACAGTATCGAATAAAGCTTTTCCTCCAACCACTTAAAAATGTCACCATCTCCATCAGAGCACTCTTGTTTTTTCATTCATCCAACAAATATTTACTAAACACCTTTTACATGTCAGACATTGTTCTAGGCAACTGGGATACATAAAGAATAAACTCACAAAGTTTGTCCTCACAGGGTTTACATTCCAGCTGGTATAGACAGACAGTAAACCCAACAATGATATAGGACGCTACAAAGTAATGGGTGCTATGGAAGGAAAAACACAAAAAACGGTGTAGCCACAGCAGGAGAGGTCGGATATGTTGGGGTGATAAGGGGGAACATGACAGTTGTTAAATCAGGCAATCAGGATAGAATTCAGTGAGAAGAGATTTAACCAAAGACTTTAAGGAGATGAAGGAGTTATGGGCAATTAGGAGAAATCACTCCCCCAGCAAAGAGAACAGCTAGAAGGCAGGCCAGTAGATTTGATCAATAGAGGAATGTGGGCTTAAAGAGAGTCCGAGATAATTCTAAGGCCTTTGACCTGAGCACGTCTAAGCAGGGAACTCTCATTTGCTGAGATGAGGCCCATGGGGCAAAGACCTTGAAGTAGGGAGGAGGAATCAGAGCTAGGTTTGGACCTAATTTTCATTATTTTGGACATAATTTTCATGATTTTATTGTGCATCCAAAGGAAGGTCTGGTAGGCAATTTCATATGCACACCCAGAGTGCAAAGTCAGAGATCTGGATTCAGGAGAGGTCAGCCTCGAGGTGGTATTTAAAGCTGGGGGACCAAGTGTGATCAATCAGAGTGTAGAGAAGAGGACGAAGGGCTGGGCCCGGGGCTCTCCAGTGTCCAGAGACGGGAAAGGTACAGAAGCCCAGCAAAGGACACTGAGAAGGGACAGCCAGCGTGCCTTCCCACCAGGAGGCAGAACATGGCAGATGATCTAAAACTCCTGCAAGAACTGCCCTGTCTCCTGAGTTTGCCTTTAATCCAGCATGGTCAGGACTTCATTTGCTGATGGTCGCTATCACCCCAGTAAGCCTGGCATGCGCTCTGAGCTGCATCCTGGGGTGGGGATGGGACACTGGAAGCCAGTCGCTCACTTGTCTGATCTGTCCTGCTTCCTTATTAGAGGGGCCGAGGGTGGGGCAGGGTGGGGGCAGCCTCCTGGCCTTGTGCCCTGGTGAGTGGCCAGGGGGGTCATGGGGGCGGAGACTGGGGCTCAGGCTGAGCTGGGTCCCCATCCCAGTTCTGAGTCACAGGTTAGACTTGATAGCAATAAACACCACCAGGTGAATTTTTTTTTTTTTTTTTTTTCCTCAGAGCTAAGTTGAATAGGAAATGGATGTTTGGTAGTTAGATGGCTTCCTGCTAGGTTCCTAGAGGAGTCAGTGGCTATTTTGAAGCCAGAAATAAGTTGAACTCTTGACCTTTGGTACCCTAGGTTAACTGTGACACACCCATCAGAGGTGTATGGTAAATGGTAATGTAAAATTGTGCTGTGTATCAAGAAGGTTAAAGCTTTTCTGCCCTCAAGCTGCGCAGAAGCTGTGAGGGGATCGCTCTATCCTGAGGGCTGCGCATGAAGCCTGCCGCATGGTAGGGCTGCGCATGAAGCCTGCCGCTTGGAGTTGAGTAAATATGGAAACTAACCCAATATGATAAAGAGCTGAAGAGGGATGTGCACAGGGCAGTGGGAACACACAGAGAATAACGTTCTGGCAGGAAGTGGTGACAGATGTCACACAGAGGTGACATGTGAACAGGGGTGAGGGTGGGGTATTTCCGGGTGCATGAGTGCCCAGGGGGTCAGCCTGAGTTGACCCCTTGTGCCGGGAGCAGTGATAGCTGTGACCAGCTGCCTTGAGTGTCGCTGGCCTGCAGGTATGTAAAGGCCCTGAAACCCTGCACCTGCCCCTCCTCCACCCTGTGAGGCTGCTCAGGGTGGACCTGCAGTGTGGACGCGCCTCAGGGTAACAGCCGGAGCCCACATCCACTGAATGATCTTGAGCCTGCTACCCACTGTCCACTCTCCAGAGGTATCAGGATGTTTCAAAGCTTTAGAATGAGCTTGTTACGACCTAGCGGAGGCTGAGGTTGCGTCCCTCATGGGGGCTTCTCCACAGGCTGTTGGTGATGGTAACAGAGGCCATCTCTTTCTCCCACCCTTAGAAGATTGCCTCTGCAAGGGGAGGTCTAGTCAGTCTCGACCGTTGTTGAGTCTGGAAGCCTGTCTGAAGAGGAAGCAGGAGCACAGTGTCCACAGACTCCCTTGTTCTGTACACCAGGAGCCAGCCATTAGTTCTCACACTCGTTGGGCCAGGAAAAAGGGCCTCCTCCTGGATAAGCAGTGGGTGACCCTCAAAAGGCAAGAGACCTGGAGCCCGTCCCCTTGGCCCAGCAGGTAGCGAGGGAGCGTGATGGTGTGGCAGGCCTGCAGGGAGGGAGGCAGGGGGCGCCGCACAGCCGGGGAGCCCTGCCCCCCTCCCCCCAGCATCCCTGATCCTCCCCAGGCCACGCAAGCTTTGTTGTACTCGGCAACTCCCAGTCTTTCCAAAATGATGGGTGTGGCAGGAGTGTGGAGGTTGTTTCCCCCCCCCCCAGCTAAGGGTTTTGATTAAAACTTATATTTGATAATGTATTATTTGATTTCAGGGCAGTGGCAAGAAACGTACCTAAGACGTGTAGTTTTGTGACTGCTCTAATCACAGTCGGGGCTGACTGTTGACCAGGAAGACGAGGACTTGACTTCAGGGGTGCTTCATTCATCTTTTTTTTTTTTTTTTTTTTTTTTTTTCAGCACGTTCTTTGTTTTAGGCACTGGAAAATCAGGGATGAGATACAGCTTGTCCCCTCTCCCTTTTGGAGCTCAGGGAGCCTGATTATTTCTGTCAAACCCAAACCACGTGTGTCAGTTGCTTATACAGACTCTGAGAATTCCTATGTCGCAGGACAGACCTGCTGGGCATCCAGGGGTCTGAAAGCTCCTTGCAGGTAGGGCAGGCATTGCTAAAACAGCAGAGGGCTGTGACAGGCATTGCGTGGTGAGCGTTGGTTCCCACTTGGTCCTGAGAGAGCCAGCCCCCTGTGCTGATTAAACTGTCAGGGCTCTGTCTCCAACCTGAGGTAGCATCTGTAGGGTAGTCCAAGTGACTGATCATTGGGTCCCCAGATTAGGCTGAGTCATCCCCCACGTGCCCCCATGATGAGCCTTGCTGGCATCTGGTCCTCTAGGTACACTGGACGAGGAGGCTGTTAGCAAGAGGAAGACAAGACACAAGGGTGGGGGGGTTTCTTGGAAGGTTGTGGAAAATGGTACCTCATCGGGTATCATCAAGTTGAGTCATGGCAGAGGTTACCGGCTCTCGGAACTGCTTGTGGTTTCTCGTAGTGATGGTTGTTTTCTTGGGCTGCTGGCCAGGATTATCCTCCCTGCTTTTCCCCTCCTCCCCCAAGATGGGCCTATCACTGCTCAGCCAGGGAAACTAAAAGCAAAGGTGCACTGTGCTAGTGCCTGACCTTCTCTATCGCCCTCCAAACTGCACTAAGGCAACGGAAAGGTCCCAGAGACCACTACAGGCTGGCCTCACTTCAGGAACAGGATGGTTGGTTGGTTTATCTTTTTAGGGCATGGAGTTTCCCAGGTTAGGGGTCACATCGGAGCTGCAGCTGCTAGCCTACACCACAGCCACGCCAGATGGGAGCTGCGTCTCTGACCTACACCACAGTTCAGGGAAACAACGGATCCTTAACCCACTGAGTGAGGCCAGGGATCAAACCCGCAACTTCATGCTTCCTAGTCGGATTTGTTTCTGCTGCGCCACGACGGGAACTCCAGGAACTGCTTTTTTAATAGCTGCAGAGGGGAGCAGGCTGTTTTCTGGTGCAGCTCTAATGTGAAACTCCATCCAGAGCACACGCAAGCTGAGAGTCCCCTGTGGACTCCATATTGAGGACCAGAAAACCCATGGCCCGTTTGTGGCAGACCTGGTATGTGTCTGACTATCTTGCCTGTTGTCTGGCTTGCCCCTTTAGGACATCATGGACCTTAATTCTGTCTCCGTAGCTGGTGTCCTCAAATCCATTTGGAATTCAGGGCACATGTTTGCTTCTAGGCCCTGGGACACACAGGCCTGGCACGGGCCATGTGACAGGAGAAGCCAGCCATCCGAGAGTCTGCATCACCTCTCCTACCGACACGTTTCATTCCCAGTGATTGGTGTCTGCTGCCCAAGTGATCTCACTCCTTCCCCCCCCCCCGGGGCATTCTGGTTGAGAAGTCCCGAACTGCCAGGCGTTTTCACTGACAGCAGTGATGTTTGCTGGGAGCCTCCCCTGTGGCCAGGCACTCCTCTGAGCCCTGGCTTTCGAGGAGTAAACAAAAAGGCAAAAATCCCTGCCCTCGTGGAGCTCAAAGTCTTGGAAGGAGCTGGATTAATAATCCAAATAACTAAATAAATAAGGTTGAACATATGAAATGGCCGTTTGGGGAAGTAAAATGTAGGCAGGTATTGACAATTTTCAGACGGCTCAAAGCAGCATTCCTGTGAGTAGTCGGCGCAGCAAGGAAAGACGATGGCAGGTAGCAGAGAGGAAGGGGGCTGACATGGTGACTAGTTGGGAGCAGAGACTGTGGAGGTGGCATTTGAAGAAGGCTGAAAGGAGGTGAGGCGCGTGACAGAAGGCCGGCTGGCGGGTGGCTGACAGGTGTGGATGGCCAGGGTGGCCACTGGAACACGCAGGGCCTCGAGGGCAGGGCGGAAAACCGAGTTTTACCCTGAGAGCTGGGGAACCTTTCTTTACGGGCTTCTTTCAAGAATTTTACTAGGAGGCAAAAAGACTCTGTTGGGGTGACCGTGGTGACTGCGGAACACAAGTTAGGACCCCAGAATCTCTGCTCAGGCTGCTCAGAGGCTGTGAGGGGCCCCGGAGCACTGGAGTGGCAGGACCTGGTCAGGTGTGGCCACCTGAATCACCACACTTGCTGGAATAACTACAGTAGACGAGCCTTTTGCTGAATACCCAGAAAGATGACAAATGTTGGTTCTGGTTTGGCTCACCTGGAGGCCGGCTATTTTCTCTCTTGCAGACAGAGGAGGTCCTGAGTTTTCATGGCATTAACCACACTAAGGGCAGCTCTGGTGGTGCTGGGAGGAGAGGTCAACCAGCCAGGGCAGGCAGGCAGGCAGGCAGGCAGACAGACAGTAGAGACTTCCTCCCTGACCCACTGATGCTCTGACATTCGGGAAAGGCCGCCCAGGTGGGGCACACATGCCATGCACTGGGGCCTCCCCTATGGGCCCGTTGATGAGGGAGCTGAGGCTTTTGACAAGCTCTTAAGCATGGCTCCCTTTTATGATAAGTCTCCCTGCCGTCCTTATTCACAAACTGGCCTGAAGCATTCTGGAAGCTTGTCTGAGCTCTCAGCAAAGGGTTCAGCAAAGAAGTCCTGGAGTGAACGTTCCCAACTATGCCGTGAGCAGGTTGATATTAAAATAAGGAATCTAGGGACTTCCCATCTTGGTGCAGTGGTTACGAATCCGACTAGAAACCATGAGGTTGAGGGTTTGATCCCTGGCCTTGCTCAGTGGGTTAAGGATCCGGCACTGCCGTGGGCTGTGGTGTGGGTCACAGACGCTGCTTGCATCTGGCATTGCTGTGGCTGTGGCATAGGCCAGCAGCTGTAGCTCTGGTTCGACCCCTAGCCTAGGAACTTCCATATGCCGCGGGTGCAGCCCTATAAAGCAAAAATAAAATAAGGATTCTATTAGTGATTTTAAAACTGCTGGCTTCCCTGAAAGATCTGCACCATCCAGCTTAGTGTGTGCATCCTACAAGCCAGAGCCCAGCCCAGGATAACAGAGCTGCGGCGTGACAGCAAACCCTACGCTGTCTCCTGTCACTTGTTCCCATCAGATTAAAATGCGTTAATTTTCCTAATTGGATTTGTTTAGGCCACATAGTACAAACGATGTGTGCAATTAATATTTAATTGGAGCCACAATTCAAATATAAACACACTGGTCTTTTAAAGGCAAGAGCAGCTAATAGACCCTTACCCAGAGAGTGCCCTTGAATTCTTGTGCAGGTCCCAGTGATGGTGCCTCCCAGTTTAGCTTAGGGCCTGAGGGAGGACACTCCCAGGGTCCCATGTGTGGGTGAAGTTTCCTAGGGAACAAGGTGGGGGATTCATCGGGGTTTATCACAGGCCTTAGGAATTAGCTCAGTGATCTTAGATCTCCCCAGCGGAGTAAGATCTGTTCAGATGGAGACTGTTTCACTCTCTCAGGGATGCTGAGTTGTAGCCTGGCCTCTCCTGCAATTATTACATCTTTCAAAATATCGCACACACACGTACCCCCTACCTGTTTATTCGTAACTGGTAAGCTTTACACTGCTTGTGCTTAAATATGTGAGGGGTCTGCCAAAGGCTTTAACCTCTTGTCTAATGCTAGTTTATGTTCCAGTTTTATTGCTGTTAGGGACGTAGAAGGTACTCTTTATAGACTGTAATACTCACCACCACCACCTTAGGGTTTTAGCCCATTTTATAGGTGAGGAATCGTCCTTAGGTTAAAAGACTTTTCTAAGGTCTCCCAGCTCAAAGATGACAGAGCTTGGAGTCAAACCTCTATCTTATTGGAAACTTAGAGCTCTTAACTACTGACTGACCTCTTGGGAGTCTTTGCCGTGGTCCATTATCTTGCTGGTGTGTATCCCAGCCTCCCACAGGGACTCTAGGGGCTTTTCTGCTATGTGATTAGCCTTTGAATTGACTGCAGACATCCAGAGGGGTCTGCTGGGCCAGGACTGTGCATATTGCCAGAGCACTGGTTACATCCTTACGGCTGCCTGACCCTTGGGGGGCTCTGCTCCACGCTCCCATGACTCGGAGAGCATCTCTCCAGGACGTGTCCTTTCACTTCCGCCTCCCAACACAGGATGGCATTTCCCTAGCAGCGCATCACTGTCTCCCAGCTCCAGCACGCCCACCTCTGGAAAAATAAGGGCTGCAGGGTTAGAAAGTCATCTTTTGTGAATCACCGCCTTCAGACCACGAGCGTGACTATATGAATGGATTCTCTCTATTCTAGCCCTGCCCCAAGCCTTCCGAGAACAGGGGGTTAATTTGGGATGTAGGGACAGTCGGATCCCAAAGCCCCACCCCCCCACCCCCTGCCCCAAGTAGTGAACTGCTCTGGTCACGGTGAGAAGATGCTATCCTGGGGTGAAGACAGCCTGATGGCAGCTGTGATCTGTGGTTTGAAACAGTGTCCCCCATCTTCCTTCGAGACTCATACGACCACAAATTCAGTAATGTTCTTGTCAGCAAGTTGCTATAAATGACCAGGCAGCTTTGGTGTGGTAAACCCAGGGAATTTCAGTCGAGGTAGGAAAAGAGAATTTGGAGTCAAACTTATATTAAGAGGATAGAACTGCTATTCCAACATATCTTAAAAACAGAGTTTTTTTTAATGAACTGTCAATCTTGATTATGTTGGTATCATTTTAAAAAACACCGCTTATTTTTTTCTTGCTACATAGAATAAAGCCATCCTTTCTCCCAAAAGTTTTGTTGGGTAAGATTTGGGGTCCTTCAGTTGCCTCTGGCATCTTGAGATCTGGACGTCCTTACAAGCAGCTACTGCTGTGTGATGGGGAGGCAAGCAAGGCACTCACTTTCTTTTTCTTTCTTTCTTTTGGCCATCCCTAGGCACGTGGAGTTCCGGGGCCAGGGATCAGATCCAAGCCGAAGTTGTGACCTTTGCTGCCGCTGTAGCAATGCCAGATCCTTTAACACTCTGGGTTGGGCTGCTAATTGAACCTAGGTGTCAGCCCTCCAGAGATTAAATCAAGCGGGAACTCCAAGCTCCTATAAGCACGGAGGAGACACCTGAAGGCGACTGCTGCCTCCCATGTTATGCCTCACTTTCCTTGCCTTAGTCCTGGCCCTGGAGTAGTTCCTGACCACCCCCCCCACCCCAGCCCAGACTGGCAGGGGAAAAAGCCTCTCCGTGACAGAGTGAGCAGTAAAGCTATACAGAGGAGAAAAACAGACCTTTGGTATGACAGGATGGTGCACTCAGCAAAATGGAAACAGGGCTTATTTGTGTCTATTCATAGCTGAGTTTGCTTAAAAGCAATCAGACAAGGAGTTCCCTGGTGGCTCAGCAGGTTAAGAATCCAGTGTTGTCACTGCTGTGGTATAGGTTTGATCCCTGGCCCAGGAAGTTTTGCATGCCATGGGTGTGGCCAAAAAAAAAAGCAATCAGACAAAAAGTGCTTACGAAGTTTGCATGTACTTTCTAAATGTATACGTAACCGTAGAAATCTCTGTCCCACGTATGCAGGCAGTTGCTGGTGAGTGCCAGTGCTCCTCGTGGACTTAGATTTAAGCCTGACACTCAGGTTAAGATCTGGGCTCTCTTGCATTTAACCGTGGTTTTATGTGAATTCCCTTAGACCAGGGGTTGACAAACTTTTTCAGCCAAAGGCCAGATAGTAAATATTGGAGATTTTTCAGGCCATAGGGTCCCCAGCAACTCTGCCCTGTTCCATTTCAGCACAGAAGCAGCCGCAGGCAGTCCATAAACGAATGGGCATAGCCGTGTGCCAACAAAACTTCATTTACAAAAACAAGCCTCTGCTTGACCTCTGGGCCTCAGGTTGCCAACCTCTGCCTTAGACCAAGGGAAATGCTCGCTGCACTAAGAACCCTGTGACAAGAAATAGTACCAAGGTTACCTGCTTTTCCAGAAGAGAAATTATTAGTAGGTTCACAGTCCAACCTGTTTTGCATCCAGTGCTCTTCTTGAGCAGGTCAGACTAGTTGCATCCAGCAGTCCCCGACACTTGCTACTGCAGAGCGGATGCCATAGCCCAGAGCAGGCAAATCAAGTCACAGTGACTCAGATCGGTACAGTCCCTCACTGGGCATTGCAGAGCCAAGGGGTTTTCACCTGTTCCTTCTTCTGCCCCGCAGGCCTGTTCCTCATCCTCGGCCTGATCCTCTACCCCGCTGGCTGGGGCTGCCAGAAGGCCATAGGCTACTGCGGACACTATGCATCGGCCTACAAACCTGGAGACTGCTCCCTGGGCTGGGCCTTCTACACCGCCATCGGGGGCACCGTGCTCACCTTCGTCTGTGCCGTTTTCTCCGCACAGGCAGAAATTGCCACCTCCAGCGACAAAGTACAAGAAGAAATCGAAGAGGGGAAAAACCTCATCTGCCTCCTTTAGTGTGGGCGAGACACTAATGCTGTTTGCTTGCTCGTGTGACCTTGTGAAACAGTTCACTTCTGGTTTCCTCGTTCGAGTCAAGTGAAGAAGAACTAGCCTTTACCTACCAAAGCCACATTCCACAGCCCTGCGCCTTAACAGGACCCATGACAGGCAGCATCCAGCTGAGCAGAGGACGGCACGCGAGGGCCACAGTGCAAATTCCAAGAGAGGGCGGATGAAAAGGACATAAACCCTGACCCATCGTCAAGTCCTGCCGGACTCCATCTTGCCCGCGGCTCAGTGAAGGATGATGATCTAAACCATTGCAGCCGCAGTTTCTCTGGGAACAGAAGAGACTATGAGCCAGATTCACAGGCTGTTTAGAGCGGTGTTTCCGCACAGGTTGGGAGCATCTGTGCCTCAGTGTGAGGTTTGGGGGCTGGTGTTTCTGTTTCCTCCTGGTCCTTTCCAACCGTCTCAGGCGGAGGCTGCAAGGAAGAGCACACCCTGACGGGGGTGAGGCTGTGAGCACAGCACGACACTGTCTCTTGCTGAGCTGGCCAAACAGGTCTGCAGCGACAGTGTGGAGTTCTGTGGTGAGACCTACCCTGGGCGGAATTCCAGAGTAAGGTGGCTCCACTGAGCTGTCCCTCCAAGATTTTAGGAAGTTGAGCAAAGAAAGAATAAGGACCTGTCCGATCATGAGAATCAAAGCCCCACATCCTGCCAGTGAAGGCAAGTTGGTTCCCCTTCCTGGTGGCCAGGCCCGGGCTCCTCTTCCCCCTGAGATCACATGGTTTTCTTCTACGGTTAGGACTGCGCTTTGGCTGCCAAAGGAAACCTCACTCTGCTTCCTCGTTGCAGGGACAGAGGTCCCCAGGCCAGCTGTGGCTCCTTCCCAGGTTGACTGGGCACGCCGGCCAGAGTGGCAGCCTCTGCCGGGAGACCTTTTCCCACTGTGGTGACCGTGCTGGGGTCAGCGCTCTTCTACCCCCAGCGGCGGCAGAACAAGTGACATTCTGTGCAGAAAAAGGGAGCTGGTCATGAGGTTTTTTCTAGTTACGAGTGTTGATCCTGCCAGCAAACTGTGTAATGATACCATTGAATTGCTCTAACGGGTGAGTTACATCAAAGGCTGCATTCTCAGGAAAGCACAGAGTAGAAAGCTCATGCACAAATGAGAGCTAGACCAGCTCAGAGCACCCGCCTGCACCTGTTTACAAAACAGAGCGGAACGCCACTATTAAAATGGATTCAGGGGCCTTTAGTCTAATTTCTATGCATTACCCATATAATTGATTCAGGAAAATGGTATTAGCCGTCACTTCAGATTTACGTTGGACTGATCCAGGTGACCAAAAACAACCTAGTTTGGCCTTAGCTGAGCTTCATTCAGCATTGCAGGATAGAGAAATCGCCCACTGCAACCGTAGCAGGTGGGGTGGACCTGCCAGATTTCTGGAAGGATTAGAAGTATAGGTCTCTTTGGGCTTACGAATCTGCTTACTTGAGGGCTTGCTTTGTTTTGAAAATTCAACAGATAATTACAAACCTTGTTTGGGCAAAGTACTAGGTGCTAAGTGCCACCAGGCATAGTACCCTGATTCAGACTTTACAGCCCTGCCCTGAGTGAATCATCTTACAGCTCAGTGCGTTTAAAACCAGACCTTGCTACAGAACAGCTAATTGCTTTATATGTTCATGGAACAGAGCAACTCGAGTTTTACTCCATTCTGGCCTCGGGCCCGTGCCAGAAACCATTTTATCTCGCAGATTAAGGGGTGGGGGCGTGGAACAAGGTCTTCATGAGTTCACCATCCTTAGACCAAAGTTCAGAATAAGCCAGTCTATGACTTTTTTTGAAAAGGGGTAACTTTGTAGCCCCTATGGCAGCCTGCACTAAGGGCTCAGGAAACCCTGTACAGAAATGAATCACAGCAGCCACTGGACAGGGCTCCTGTCTGTCTGTGTATTGATACATGCTAACCAAGGCCTGATGCCATGGAGTAGACTTTTTAACCCTTGGCAATAATTTTCATTTAAAAAAAAAAAAGAAAAGCAATTCCTGGTGTTCTCATCGTGGCTCAACAGTTAATGAACCCGACTAGCATCCATGAGGACGAGGGTTCGATCCCTGGCCTCGCTCAGTGGGTTGAGGATCCAGCATTGCCGTGAGCTGTGGTGTGGGTCGCAGATGCGGCTGGGATCCCGCGTGGCTGTGGCTCTGGCCTAGGCTGGAGGGGATAGCTCCAATTCGACCCCAGCCTGGGAACCTCCATCTGTCCTAGGATGTGGGTGGGGCCCTCAAAAGGAAAAAAAAAAAAAAACAAAGCAAATTGCCTTCATCAGGCAATCTTGATAAAAAACCCCAATATTGTCTTAAATTTATCATGAGATGATTCACTCTACTTTTCCGTCTAAATAAGATCAAGAATCCATTTTCTAACATTCCCTGGACACTTGCACTCTCCTCACAGGCAAGTCAGAGGCCTAGAGGATCCTCTCGACATGTCCGTTGTCTTTATCCTTATGTCATTCTGATAACGAAAGTCCTAAGTGAAAACGTGACCTCTCTTGGCCTGAAAAAAGTCACTCGACAGCGTTTAACTTCATTAGTCTGAATGCTACAGACCTGGGGTGGGAGTGGGGGTGGGGGGGAACACATGCACACAAAACCCCAAACCTCTAAAAACTTCTTAAACACTGATTTATTGGGCAGAGCAGAAATGGAATTTCTCTAGCGGAGAAAGAGTAAAAGGTAATGTCGGGCCTTTTAAACCTTTAGTCCATCGAGCCCGGCTCGGCTGGGATAAGTGGAATGTCAGAAATATGCTGGTCTGGACAAAAACTACAGGGCTGTTTAAAAACCACTGACGAGGAGGAATGTGTTAGAAAGAAATAGATTAAAAGCCATTAGGCTGCTTGTCAACCCACACCTATTTTTCTAATAAATTTCTATCAATCATGTCATCGCCTCAGTCTAAAAATCTACTATACCTGGACCATTACTACTACATGAAAAAGTCTTATTTATTTTTACCTGCATTTGCGCTAAAAGTTTGGCCAGGGGCTGGGCTTCTCCAAGACCTCCATCCAAGAAGGCAGAGATGTTTGGATTCTGTGGATTCTTTAAACCTGTGTGCTGATTCAACAACGTTACATTACTTGTGTAAGGGTTTGTGTGTAGTTATCAAACATCTGTGGTGTACGGATCTTTGTGAAACATGTATTCTGTAAAGTGCCATAGTCTTTTTTTATGTGTAGCATATTTAAAAAATATCTATGTATATTATACATACACAAGTCTGTGTGAAAGATGTGCAATAACAAAGGTGTATGTATGTTTTTTTGGAAACTGGACAGGAGTCGGAACAGAGATTGGTTCTGTTTTGGCAAAGGAGAGTTTCAACCTTTTGCCTTCATGGCCTAGTCATTAACCCATAACAATTTTAATGCTACACAAACCTATGTGAAGACAAGACTGGTGTGGACTCCTTTTTTCCTGGGTCTAAATTAAAATAATCACTAGATTTATGTGAACGTGAAGCCAGCACGCCAGGCCCAGTTAATGCTAGTCTTTCATGTGAAATGTGAAGCTGCCACGTTGCCTCTTTCTGTTCGTGTGATACCTGGGAGCTGGTACATAATCACTAAGGAGCTATTTGCTAACATGCTTTGATAGACCACATTGATGCTAGACCACTATCTAAGGGCTAATCTCCCCCCTCCTTAGCCATAAGAGTCTGGCCTAGGACAGACCTCTCTGTGCAATAACATGTGGCCACTGGAAATCCCTGGCCTGCATTTGTATGGGGGTAGCAGTGACTCCCGAGGGCCAAAAGAGTTAAAGGCACAACTGGGATTTCTTCTGAGACTGTGGTGAGACTCCTTCCAAGGCTGGGGGGTCACGAGGTGCTCTGCTGGAACTCAGCACCAGTTGATAGTCAACAGCCACTTGAGCCAAATAGAAAATGGTATGACCGCTGATGGACTCCATTTGAGCCTTCAAATTTGTGGTTATCCTATTATATTGTAAATGAATACATTGTTTGTCTAGCATTGATTAGGTTCCTGTGCATATGTATTTTCACCACATGCTCCCTTCCCCTTCCCAGATACAAATTAAACCCGATTTTGCAAACGCGTCCTGATTCTTGCAAGTCTCGGTATTTTGGTTTCCATGTGATGTGTACAATTTGATCAAGAAAACATCCATCAAATTTTAAACACTAACTTATTTGTAATACTGATGAACTATACCTTTCACTACTAACATATGTATACATCTACCTTAGGTTCGCTTTAACTTTGAGAGATGTATGTATTTCTTTCTTGGAGAAGCATTAATGTAATTTTAAATTGGGGGGGGGGACCCTCTCAAATTCTATACAAGAAAGATGGAGATGCTTCCCAGTAGTCAAAAGGCTTATGTACATCATGTAAAGAAGCGCGTACCACACACAGCAAGGGACGAGTCAACTGAAGGACACAGCCTCCTCTTCCAACACAAACACCAAAATCAAAAGCCAGTCATGGAGCAGTGCCACATCTACATTTCCTGAAGGTAATCCTGCCTGTAAAAAGCCCCATCTAGAAGCAGAATTCTAATTCATAAACTCAAAGAAGGCACTAGCAGCCCTTCTTATAAACTCGTATTCATCTCTCCATATCGCATGTTCGCTTAGAATAAAAATAGCTATTTCTTTTCCCAATCCAGGGCCTGTGATAGCTGAAACTACATGCTTTCACCTCTAAACATACCTGACACGTGCCAGATTTCTAATAGGAATCAAAATTAAAAGCTGAAAAAATTAGCTCAATCAAAAAAGGCAAAACATCGTCAAATTAAGATCTAAGTAACACAGCTTTTTCAGCTATTACTACATCGTTCTCAAAAGTTAATCCCCAAGAGAAAGGACCCTGGCTTTAAATTTCAGCAGAGGCTGGGGGACCCTCACGTGTGCTTCCCATCTCATCCTTAGTTTTTAACTTAGCAGTTTTGCTACTGGATCAACTTTCCATGATTGAGCTGGCTGGAAGATACTGCATTCAACACACTCCTAGCTCTCCTTAAGTGTTTGCTTAACATAAAATCACTTAATAACAGTCTTGACTGTCCTGGACAGTTCCTTTAAGTGGGTTAGTTTAGTAGTTTCTAGTAATATAGTACCTTTTAAAACTCCCAGACACTAGGAGTACCCACCGTGGCACAGCAGAAATGAATCCGACTAGGAACCATGAGGTTTTGGGTTCGATCCCTGGCCTCACTCAGTGGGTTAAGCGTTGCCATGAGCTGTGATGTAGACACAGACGCGGCTCGGATCTGGTGTTGCTGTGGCTGTGGTGTAGGCCGGCACCTGCTATTCGCCCCTAGCCTAGGAACTTCCGTATGCTGCGGGCACGGCCCTCAAAAAAAAAGGAAAAAAGACAACAACAACAAAAACTCCTGAACACTAAAGGGTAAGAGCATCAAAGCAAACCTTTAGCCTACTCTCCAAAAAGCAGCCAGAACCAGTAACTGTCTTTATTTCAGGGTCCTATCAGCTGCTTGGTCATGGGGCTGGGGCCGCCCCCTGCTGCTCCCGCTATCTGCTTCCCTGCAGCGTCCTTCTCACCCTCAAGAGAGCTGCTAGATAAGTCTTGAACTGGTCATTTTGCTTAGATGCACAGGATGTACATAAAAGCAGAAATAAATAAGAGGAAGTAGTAAAACCACGCAGAAAAGAAAAATCCATCAAAAAACTTGTAGCTATTAGCAGATCCTTGGCGTTTTATAGCCACATATCCTGAAAAATCTATTATCTACAGGCAGGTAGTCCACCACGTACCTGTGCTTGGGAGAAACCACTAAGATGTATTCTCAAGAGAAAGCACACCTGGGCAGGAGATCGTGAAGACAGTGAGATGATGTTGGGGAGAAAGGAGGGGCAGCTCGGGGACTGATGAGAAGCAGTTGGGGGAGGAGGAGAACAAGTCCGGGATGACCCTCCGCTACTTAGTCTGGGCACTGGGTAGGAAGTGGCGCCATGACCTAGATCAGAAATGCAGCAGAAGCAGAAATGGTGATGGGATGAAGGCTCAGCTTAGGCTGCCAACGGAGAAGTCCTGTGTGCAGCTAGGGATACTATGGACAGAAGATCGGGTTGGAGATTGAGATTTGAGAGTGTTTAATACCCAGAGACAGATAATGAGAACTTTGAATAACTATTAGGCACTTTCCATGTGCAGCTACTCTGCTAAGCACTTCATACAATTCATTTAATCATCAAAAAGCCCTAGGACTGGAAACTCTTATTATCCTTATTTTATAGATGTATTAACTGACCCCAAAGTACCTTTACTGAGGTTAACGTGCCCCGAATTAAAACACTAAGTGGCAAAGCCAAAGGTCAGATGGAGGTTTGACACCAAGGTCTGCATTCACAACAGCTGTCGTTTCCTTTTACCTCGACTGGATAGGGTGAGAGGCAGGGGACACCAACATCTCTGCTGAGTGGACTCTTAGACTAGCATCCAAGTTTAAGTCCAAAAAAGCCACACCATAATATAACTGAAGAAAACACTGTTCCCTTTCAGGAAGAGAGAAAAAAACAAAACCAGTAATTTTCCATACTTTTAGAGATGACAACATATGTCTCAATTTGCTCAATCCCGAAAACCGACACTAAAAATCCATCAGGTATATGACAGAGGTTAAAAAAAAATGACAGTTTTTATTGCTTTCTTATAAATAACCTCTCCTTCAGGATAGACAGCTGTCATGATTCATAAGAGGCCTATTTGTTCGCAGTTAACCTAGTAAGTAAATAAGGATTTGTCTTCAACCGGGGTCTCTCCAACACACACACCCCGACGCCAGAGGCCGTCGGAGAGGTTAGCACTGCCGTGAAGAGCGGGTAGCAGGTACTTACCCACCGGCTGTGGTGCTAGGCCTTGGTCTGGAGATTTCGAAAGTACACATTGTAGTTTTTTTCTTGATTACTGAATTTTTTCCTAGGGTCCACTGTCCCTAAAGGATGGAAATCAATTACTGGAAATGTGGGAGGATGGAGCGAGAACAGAGGATTGGAGAGAGGCGGCGCCATGTGGCAGAAGCAACCCCATACTTGACAAGAGTCAGGGGACATGGGTCTAGCTGTCCCTCCCTTGCCCACCCCTACCACTCACAAAGTGACTGGGATAATTGCCTATTCTCTAAAAATGGGGCCGATAACAGAAAATCCATCATAGGTATGGTGGGAGGATTAAGCGATATATTTCAGGCATTTAGTATATATAGTCTTTGATATACAATAAGTCCCCAGTAAGTAAAAGTTATTATTAGAAGAAAATTAAGGAGTCCCCCGTCGTGGCTCAGTGGTTGATGAATCCGACTAGAAACCATGAGGGTGCGGGTTCAATCCTTGGCCTTACTCAGTGAGTTAAGGATCCAATTAGACCCCTGGCCTGGGAACTTCCATATGCCATGGGTGCAGGACTAGAAAAGACAAAAAAGAAAAAAAGAAAAAAAAATTAAAAGAATCTCTACAGACTAATATCACTTAGAGTTGATCTTAGAAACTGAGTTGTTCTAAAAATTGTGAAGAATAACATAATCTGTTTTTAAAACTTATCTAGCTTTATCTAGAGAGACTCAATGGATTGGCTACCTGAGGCCACCAATTTTTTGCCATCCTGTACCAGTCGTCTTTAGCTTAGTGCTTTCAGGAAGTGGAAGCTTTCTCTGTGGATACAGGATACAGTCACTTCTATTTAGCAAAACCAACAAAATAAACAAGTGGTTCAGGTGAGCCTATCATCTATGGCAAGCCAGAGTGCTCGGAAAACCTCCTGATGACCTGCCAAAACCCACTGGTGGTAAAGCCTTTTTAGAAAAGGAAGGTCCAGTCCTGGTAGAGTGTATATAAAGAGCTCTTCCTCCTGAGGATGGAGGCCTAAATGGATACAATTTTCTGGAGAGCAATTGGGCAATGCACGTCAAAGATCTTAAAAGACATGCTTAGGAATTCCCACTGTGGCTCAGCAGTAATGAACCCAGCTAGTATCCATGAGGACGAGGGTTCAATCCCTGGCCCCTCTCAGTGGGTCGGGGATCAGGTGTTGCCATGAGCTGTGGTGCAGGTTGCAGAAGTGGCTCAGATCTGGTGTTACTGTGGCTGTGGTGTAGGCCAGCAGCTGCAGCTCCAGTTCAATCCCTAGCCTGGGAACTTCCATATGCTGCAGGTGTAGCCCTAAAAAGAAAAAGAAAAAAAAAAATGCTTACACCCTGACCCAGCAATTTGTCTTAAAAAAAGAACAAAAGCTTGGGTCCCCAAATTTAGCAATATATTCCTTGATAATTTATAATAAAAAACCCTGAAAATCAGAACCTAAAGGAATAACAATAGGACTATGAAAAAGAATTCATGATACATGCATATAAAGGTAGCTGTACAGCTGTTACAGAAGTAGTGCATAAATATGAAAAATTCAACATAATTTAAAACATTACAAGCCATTCTGTTAGTTAAAATTCTCTAGTAACATGAAAAACAAGTCAAGGGAAACAGGAGTTCCCTGATGGCCTTAGCAGTGAGGGATCTGGCATTATCACTCCTGCGGCGTGGGTTCAATTCCTGGCTTGTGAACGTCTGCATGCCACAGGTAAGGCCAAAAAAAAGTGATAGGAAACCAACTAAAGATAGCTCAGAGAGAAAACGGTAGAATATTAACTGGATAATGGAATGAAATATGGGTGCAGAGTCAGGCCTCATACAGGAAATAGAAAGCTATTAAGATCTTTTCTATTTTCTTCATCCTGCTTTTTTTTTGCACGTCTGCTTCATTCTTCATTTTCATTACAGATCAGCTTTCTTGGAACTCTTCCTCTTGGCAGAATATGGCTCTCTATATGTTCTGTTTCTGGTGCACTACAGTTCTAAACAAATCTACATTCAGAGTAAAAATTAGATGAGCCAAGCATGAGTTTGCAATGGCTGGATGACATCCAGGACCCATGTGGTCTTCAAGGCCCAAAGAAATGAGGCTTCTGAGAGCTTCACAGACATCCCTAAAAGATCTACTACAAGGATGTAAAGGGAAATCTTATTTCTTAATATTAGAAAAAACGTCTTCCTAGAAAAATAACAGAAAAACACAAACCAAATTTTAATGGTAATTATTTATGGGTATAAAATTATGAGCAGTTGTAGCTCCTTTGGCTATAAATTTTTTTGTAATTCATATGACATGTAATTTTGATTTTATACATTAATTTTGAAAGCTAAACTATCAGCCCATTATGATGTCATGCTAAGTAAGGGAAAACCAGGATACAAGCAATCCGCACTGTGTTTATCTCTTAACTATAAAATACATATACATAGAAAAAGGTGGGAAAAAAATAAAACATTAGCGGCAGTATTCCTAGATAGTAAAATTACATAATTTTTTTGTCATTTTCTGTACTTTTCAATAGTTTTACAACAGATGTATATTGTGTTCATACTAGAAAAAAATTAGTTGGAGGGCATGGTTTTTGTGTAGGAGACTAGAGTATTGCAGGAACCACTGTGACCATCAGATTAAAACAGTGATTTGGGGCATTTTTTTTTCTCAGCCCCAAACGCCCAAAGAATACTACAAATTACCAACAGTAACAACTATTTACAACCATGATTCATCTCAAGAATCACTGGTCCAGGAGTTCCGGTCGTGGCTCAGTGGCTAACGAATCCGACTAGGAACCATGAGGTAGCAGGTTCAATCTGGCTGTTGCTGTGGCCGTGGTGTAGGCCAGTGGCTACAGCTCCAATTGGACCCCTAGTCTGGGAACTTCCATATGCCATGGGTGCGGCCCTAGAAAAGACCAAAAAAAAAAAAAAAAAAAAAAAAAAGGAATCATTAGTTCACAAAATTTAGGATTATGGCTAAATGCTAAAAACTAAGAGTTAAAAGAAAAAAAAATTCATGCTATGAGTCTACCAATTCAACTATTTAAATGCAGGGAAAGGAATATTCAGAGTAATCTTATGCCAGAACATGAAACACTACCAAGCAGAAGAGGATTAACTACTTTCTATTCCCGTGAGAGAAAAGATAAAATGAGTTTTAGTGGCAGGAGGACTTTACACCATCAGCCATGCCAAGCCCAGAACATTGTGAGATGAAAAATAAATTAAGATTTGGATAAACTTAAAATTTAACATTCACTGAATTGCTACATGGTGGCTCCCATGTCCCAAGCCACTTTAAAACATGAACAATGCTCATGAAAATTCTCCAAGTTGAAAGCTTCGTCTCATCAAAACCACCAAGTTAAACTGTAAGTATGAAACCCACAGGAAGGTAAGAACACTCAGGGAGTGCCTTATCCTATATTCCCGGAACCTTCAAATTAAAGATAGCCAGCTATCTAGGATAGATTGGTGGCAATGCCTGGCTTAGAAATTCTCTGCAGATGCCTTTCTATCTTTCTAGAGACTGTGATAAAGCATTAAAATAAGGGTTAAAGATCCCCAGCCTTACCAAAAAAAAAAAAAGTATGCTGTTTTGTAAAATGGGCCCTCAAGGTCTAGCAGAAAGAGTTCATTTTCCAGAACATTTAACCACTGAGATAGAGTGTTTTCAGTAAACAAGGATCAAAAACAACTCCAATGTTTTTAAAGATATTATTCTACTCTAAGTAAACTTATACTGTGGGATTTGAAAATCTCTCAAAGTAAGGTATTTTTTATTTTTAACCATCCTCAATTATTTTTTACATTCACCACTTTTATTTCACCTCTAAAGTTCTTAATCATATGGAATCAACAAATTCTTCTAAACATTTACCTTAAAGAAAAAATGGAAGACGATACAGTGGAATGGTGACAGCCTCAGCAATTCTAACAAGGGAAAACTGCACAAAAATGTAACAGATTCTGTTTATAAAAAGTCTAAACATTGATTTTACCAATAAAGATATAAAATTAGATGCTATATGTCTATGTTTTCAGAAAAAAGATAAAGCAATAACTGTAAAAGCATTATGCTACCACCAATGATATACAGAAAACCTGAGAAACCTAATGTAACACCAACTCTCTCTAAAATGCAAATCATACATTATTATCTCGACACGACTGACAGAAGGACATAGAGCCAATGAAAACCCAAACTCACTTTTTTTTTAGGTAATACCTAGAAAACAGAAAATGCTGTTTCTATTTTAATTTAACATGTATTTCTCAAGATTTACCATGAACATTATTTCAGACTGTATTTTTACAGCCTCTTTAGATAACGAAGTGCGAATTCCAACAACACAGAAGTAGGTTCTTTCATCAGTACATAAAACAACAGTAGGTAGTGAGGTGAGGAAACAGAACACAAGTCCAAATCAGTACCATACCAGTACAGAGGCATCCTTGTTAAACCCACGAGGAAAAATCCGGGCCACAAAACAGGTTTCCATTTTGAATCTCAGGAACTTCTAGACAGTCCTTGTATTTTGACCTTAATGTGGTCAAAACACTGAATATGAGTGAACCTCATCATGTTCCACTGCCTACAAAGGTCTATGCCACAGAAAAACTGTCATCTTATGCTGCTGAGAGTTTTCAACTGTTTTTTGTATTATTTATTTTGCTTAGTAGCACAGGAGAGAATCACACACAGATCAGTTTTAAAATATCAGAATGTGGTATTTCTATATACATTAAGTCCTCAGCATCAATTCTGCCTCTGAAGTGCTAACACAGTATATAAAATTATACAAACGAACATCCAGTAAACAGCATTTTATTTTATGACACTCTGTGTGAATACAATAAATATACAAAACTTCCAAACCACTGAAAACATGCAACATCAGAGGGACAGATGAAGGGCATTTATATAGAACCATGACAGCTGCCAGAATGGCAGCGCAGTATTACTCATCGACAAAATATACAAACAGCCCTCGATAAATAATCCAAGTCTCAAATTATAAATCACTGAGCAATGATTTTCCAGTGTTCAAACTCTAGTTTGAAATAAAATAGCCAAAACTTAATAATACAAACGGAAACATGATGTGGATCCTTACAGAGGGAGGACCATTCCATGGCTGTGATGCTGGGCAATGCTAATGCCAAACACAAAACACCAACAAACGCCAATGGTTGCTGAGTGCAAATGTGACTATTTACTAATAATTATTAAGCGCGTAGAGAATATCAGAATTAAAAAACCCTCTACCTTATTCAACCATTAATTAAGCAGTGCCACCATTTTAATGCACATTTATGGTTCAAAAAAAATTTTCTCTTATAAGCTTGTATTAACCCAAAGAACTGGCATCGAAAACATTTTCCCCATTTGAACAAAAAAAGGTACTGTTAGTTGTATTATTCTTTGCTATTTAAACAATAGAGGATTTCTACAGAATCAAGAGAAGCATTCATAATTCTTGAAGGAAAGTAGCTCAGTATTTTCCAGAAGAGTCTATGATAAAGCTTTCATTTGTAGTTTAAAGAACAACAAAATGAACTTGGGAAAGAAACTGATGCCAGACATAGGTGCCCTCTGTTGTATTTTGTGGTTTATGTTTTGAATGTTTTTAAATTCCACACTCAAAGCACACTGATGAGACAGATTTTTAGTAAGATTATAGACTCTGAAAAACTTGAACTGGCCTATTTGGTTGCGAAAGTAGGTAGAGATTATCACTGACCAGAAATATTCATAAAAAGAGATTTAAGCTCATACTCTGAATCCTATTTTCATCAGAATAAAAGCACTATCTTCCAAGTGTATTACTTCAATAAAGTCCCAAATAAATCAAATGTAAACACCATCCAGACAGATCCGTGTTATCTAATATCCCGTAAACCTTCTTTCATAAATAGTGAAAACTCACCATCCCACCTCCAGCATGAAACTCATTTTAACTCCAGATTTTGGGGAGGGGGGGAGAATAAAAGTAATTTAACCATTTACGTCCAGCTGATTTTTCAGTCTCAAATAACATAACCCAACGGACTACACTTACTTATAATCAGGTTGAATAAATCACTGCTTATTATTCTGCCATCTTAGGTTAAGCTCATGACTTCCAAGATACAGCAGGGTGATGACTACAAATGCCTTTGAGTCATTTTAATCAGTATTAAAAACGATTCAAAAGTTTCAACCCAAGTATACTTAAGAGTGAATTCCTGTGCTGCATAGTAACCATTTTAATGTGATTATATTCATACTGAATGCAGTCAGCTGCATTTGTATGTTCTTGCTTGGTGCAAGTTATAAAGGTTTTGTTTTTTCTATTGCTGAAAATTCTTAATGTAGTCAGTCTGTCTCAAAAATTCAAAGACTGAGGTTCATTAGGGATCCAAGTATATGAGAAGTGCCAGCGTCTTTTTATTTTTAATGCCAACAAGACATGAGAAGCGGAAAGAAAAACTTCTTAAATACTGTTATGTTCTTGTTGCACGTGGAGTTCGGCTAGACTTTAACACCTCTGGTTAAAAGTTGCACACACATAATACCCCCCCAAAGAGAGCTGCCACACACAATCTCAGTTCAATTAAAAAGAGTAGCCACAAGAATATACCAAGGTTTCCATACAGTAATATTTTACTATGATCTGAATACTGAAAGTTAAAAACAAAAAGGTATTATCACCACTACATCCTAGTCCATCAATTATCTACTTTTTCTTTTGGATAATGCACTGTATATTATATCCTCATATTGCACTCCAATAAATTTTTATTTAAAAGAAACAATTACAGAAAATCATTTTTATGATTCTACAAACTCCCCAATCCTACAACCAGAAGCAGTGCATAACCCAAAATACTAATTTTTTTAGGAAACATGGTGCCCATGCAAGATCAGAGATTGATATCAAAATATCAATTACTCTAGAAAAAGAAAATAAAAAGATAAAATTTACATTATCTACTATGAAATGCACATAGGCTCTTCACTGGTGACTGAAACTGCTAAAAAGCAAGCCAATTTAAAAGTCCCTAAGTTTCTGATGTCCTATTTCTTTCAATACAAATAAAGAAAAGGAATGAAGCATTGCTTTACTGCTCCAGTGTGTAATCCTTATGTCTAAGACTCTTGAAAGAATGATTGCAGCAAGTACTAAGTGCATTTTTAATCCTAAATGCCATGTCGATTTCAGTGTGTCACCACCGAAAAAATTTGCTGAACATTCATCCCCCAAAAAATATGGAGAATATTTATTTAGCATGTAATTTTTTTTTCCTGCAAGGGGCACTGAAAGATTAAGAAACTGTCAGGTAAATAATAAGACAACGAAGTTTTTCTGGTTTTAGCCCATGCACAAGTGATTAGGAAATATACGTGCTGTGTGTACTGTGTGTTTTGAACAAAAAAATATTTATAGAATACAGTAACTGGAGAAAAAAGTACAGTCAAAAGGTAACAGTGTATTATTTGAAGACTCTCTAAATCTGGTTACCCTTGAAAGCATTCTGAGCCGCACTAGTTGCTGCAGTTGAAGCTGCGTTTGCAGCTGCCGTCTGGACAGTTTTGTTGGACATCACGCCTGTTGCAAACTCTTGCTGGGCCTTCTCAAAACTAGCACCTGTTGTGCGATACAGTCCATGGACCTACAGGCACAAAAAAGTGGGAGAAGGTAAGTGGTCATCTATACATTCATTATCAACAGCTCCTCAGTTCATCTCAATGTGACTCAGAGGTAAAAGGACTAGATTCCAGACCTGCTGCTCAGATCAAGAACATCAGCCACCACACGGGCACACAATATTGTAGTGAATATTTCCTTAAAACAGATTTTTCCCTTTTATCTCCAATGCAGGAGAGAGAGTTATGCCCATGCCAAAGCAAAAATAATATATAAAACAACTTCTTAGCCAGAGAAAGCTTCTGTTTTCTACTGTACCAAATTAAGATATTACAACCTTACAAAAGAATGGTTTAAACATAACAAGAGACATTCTGACTTTTATAGATTAATTTACAGAGTTCCCATCATGGCGCAGCAGGAACGCATCCTGACTAGGAACCTTGAGGTTGTGAGTTCGATCCCTGGCCTCGCTCAGTGGGTTAAGGATCCGGCATTGACGTGAGCTGTAGTGTAGGTCATAGACGTGGCTCAGATCTGGCGTTGCTGTGGCTGTGGTGTAGCCCGGCAGCTGTAGCTCCTATTGGACTCCTAGCCTGGGAATCTCCATATGCCACTGGTTTGTCCCTAAAAAGTAAAAAAAAAAAAAATATATATATATATATATATATATATATGTATGTATATATGTATATACATATATATACATACACACACACACTACCCTAGACAAGTCAGAGAGAAAAAGACCTTACCTATTTCTATATTGGCTCATAGAACATACCACTGACCCTATTATATCATTTTATCATTTAATGCACCAAGCAATCTATACGTCCTTAAAAATACTTCTGCTATTCACTCAGTATACTATTTAGCTTTTCGTGTATAGTCAAGTTCTAAAGGATTCATGAAGCAACAAACACTTCTGAGAACTCTCTGTTCATACTGATTCATCACTTCAATCTCAGATTTTTGCGAGGAGGGTTTAAAAATACTCTTGATATTAGCATATGTTTTAAGATGTATCAACCAGGAAGCACATCAATATATAACATCATCCTCTCAATTTAATAAAAATATGAGAAAGGAAATAATAGAAAGGCAAATCAGAACAAATATTTACTTACTATATGCCTACAAACTTGGGGGGAGGGCAGAAGAGACAGAAAAGTGAACTTGTAATTACAGTGCATTGTGATTAGGTCTGAATTAGAAGCCCGACTGGAATGGCATCAAAACAAGTTTGCACGATGGGGCAGTGTGCCCATGTTAGCCCTTTTCTCAAACCCAGATGGGTAGGAACTGCTAGGTGTGGAGTTAGTGTGGAAGGAGGAAAAGCAGGAGTCAGATACTTTCAAGTTTAGATCCTGGGAAGTTGTTTCCAGACAGTAGAGAACAGAGAAGAGAGGTTGGCTTAGTGGTGGGCAGAGTAGACGCTAGGTTTTAACCATTCATACCCTGCACGAATGTTTACTGAATATCTACTCGAACCCGCCACAGCAGGCAGTGCACATTTGGTTCAGAACCTGAAAGGAATGAGCTAGAGACACGGACTTGAAAACCACTGGCACATAAGCGGGCGCTGCAGCTCTAAATGAACCTGTCCATGGGCGAACACATAAAGCAGAGAGAGAAGAAAGTCAAGCACTGAAGCCTGTCAAGAAACCACTATTTATGAGGAACCCACAAGAAGCAATGATTAAGAGAGGAAAGACAGAAACCAGGGACCGTTTCACAGATGCCAAGGGAAAAAAGCAGTTGAGGAATAAAGAGGTGCCCCAGGAAAATAAGGAGTAAAAGCCCCAGGTTCTGAGAGGGTGTCCAAAGCCAAGGCCATCTTACTGTGGATCCAAGTATTAAAGGGTCAGGGACAAAAAAGCAAGCACTGACCAGTATACACACTAGTGAAGCTAATAATTCTTTCTTTTAGTACTACAGTATACAACTATTTTTAATCCCTTTCCAAACCAAGTTTTTTAATTAAAAAAAATTAAAAATACAGATAATTACTCCTGTGTTCAAGACATTTATCTCTCAATGAGGACATATGATTAGATTTTAGAAAATGAACTGTATTACAGAAATCTAATCAGCCTTCTTTACTTACTAGATCTAGTCATAGTGCAAAGTAATTGCAGGTTAATTTGTCCATCTCTCCCCGTTTCCCCCCAAATGTGTGGGCATGGATAATTAACAAACTTTGTTCTAATTTGCTTTATTCCCTTTTTCAAATTTGTATTAAATTGCGTGGCTGCTGCTACGTATTTTAAGTGTCGTAGTTTAATTACTTAAAATATAATTCATAGCTCTACAGAGCAGAGGGAAAATAAAGGTAGAAATAGCACACATTTCTCAAGAGTCTCTATACAGACCCAGAGAGCCACCTAGAGGGAAAAGACTACATATGTATTCAGTGTACAGAGCTCAAATACTGCATTAAATCCATACTAATCCATGTGAAAGGGGTGATTCTTCATATCAGCCCAGCAAGATGATGAGCTACTTACAAGGATCAGCATCTCAGAAAGCTCACCATTTCCCTATTATGTTTCAGAGTGTTATCTCTTGACATCTACCGGAAACATACACCTTAAGAAATCAGGGAGAGGCGTTCCCATCCTGGCACAGCAGAAATAATCTGACTAGGAACCATGAAGTTGCGGGTTCAATCCCTGGCCTTGCTCAGTGGGTTAAGGACCCAGCGTTGCCATGAGCTGTGGTGTAGGTCGCAGAAACAGCTTGGATCCCATGTTGCTGTGGCTGTGCTGTAGGCTGGCAGCTGTAGCTCTGATTCGACCCCTAGCCTGGGAACCTCCATATGCTGCAAGTGAGGCCCTAAGAAGCAAAAAAAAAAAAAAAAAAAAAAAAAAGATCAGGGAGAAAGTTTTAAAACATTGTAATTAAAAACCAAAAACTAAAATAACAATTATTTGATATCTCTTCTACTTATGAGAACTGCCCAAACCCATATGTTTCATCCCAGGAGTATCACAGAAAGGATACTAGATTTGGCGTCTACTTGGATTCCACTACTTTCTACCTGGCTGGACACACTCAAAACCTCAAGTTTAATTCCCATAAAACAAGAATACTTCTTGTCTTACTTGTCTGAGTTTTCCTGAGGATCAAATGAGAATTATGTAAATGTGTTAGACTAATAAAAATTAAAACTAGTTTCAAAATATCTGCAAAAGTGTCACACAACTCCAGCAAAGAATACTGCTTCCTTAAAGTATCTTCAAAAATATCTTAGTGTAGGAGTTCCCATCATGGTGCAGTGGAAATGAATCTGACTAGGAACCATGAGGTTGCAGGTTTGATCCCTGGCCTTGCTCAGTGGGTTAAGGATATGGCATTGCCGTATGTTGTCGTGTAGGTCACAGAGGTGGCTCAGATCTGATGTTGCTGTGGCTGTGGCATAGGCCGGGAGCTATAGCTCTGATTCGACCCCTAGCCTGGGAACCTCCATATGCTGTGGGTGTGGCCCTAAAAAAAAAAAACAAACTTAGTGTACAATGTGGTTGAATGACACACAAAATATTATATATTATGGAAATGAAAACCCATGAAACAAAATCATCCAAACATATATTTCCACTAATGCTTCCAGCACCGTATCAAGAAATCATGCTTCTGGATGGCAGAGAAGGAAGACCCTGAGCTCACCTCCTCCCATGGGCACAGCAAACTTAGAACTACTTACAGAGCAACTATTGATGAGAAATACCTGAAGACTAGTGGAAAAGATAGGCTACAGCTAAAGATATAAAGAAGGAACTGCAAGAAGATGGGGAGGAAGAGCAGACATGTGGTACAGTCAAGGCCCAAATCCCTGGGTAGGCAACCCACAAACAGGAGGACAACTACTATCGCAGAGGTTCTCCGCAAGGAGTGAGGTGACCAAGCCCCACAATGGGCTCCTGCACTGGGATGATGAGCCCCCAGTACACTGGGCTTTGAAAGCCAGTGAGGCTTGCTTTCAGGAGAACCAGATGAATGTAGGAAACAGAGACCACACTCTCAAATGGCACACAAAAAATGTTACTAGCTCTGAGACCCAGGGCAGAATTTAAAAGGAGGCAACTGAAACTGGGGACACAGATGCTGGTGGCAGCTAATTTGGCGATTATCTTGCCACAATGAGGACACTGGTGATACGAAGAGTCATTCTGAAATCATCCCTCTTGCTTATCAGATTTGGAGCCTGGCCCCACTCATCAACTTATCACAACAGAACTGGGACACCTCAAGCCAAGCTCCTAACAGGGAGACACAGCCTGATGCACCAGGAGGCCAGGAGCTTTAGAATCCCCTGGGACTCCAACCAACCCAGTACCCAGCCCCACATACCACTGGCCAACACCAACCCCCCAAATCTCCAAAGCCATGCAGCCAGAGACTCTAGAACCTGGCTCCACCCACAAATGAGAGAGCATGAGCCCCAGGACCCCCCTATGTTCCCACCCTGCCCACAAATACGCTGATTCCAGCTTCAGGACACGTTGTTCTGCAGCAGAGACCCCAGTATCTGCCTTTATTCACAAGTGGGCCAGCATCAGCCCCAGGACTCAGCATCAACCACCACTGGGTAATCACCAGCCCTAGAACGCCCCTGGGCCCAAACTCTCACCCAAAAGAAGGCCAACACCAGCTTCAGAGCTGTATGGACCTGGCAGCCCATGTCAGAAACTGGACTGCCTACCAGTAGGCCAAAAGGAGATGTGGGACACCCAGTATACAAACCAGCCACCGAGAGACCCAGCTCCATCAAGCAGTGGACCAAAACTAGCCCTGGGACCCCCTGGGGCTCTGTAAGCAGTCAGCTTGTGGCCAGCAGCCTCCACAAAAGACAGGGCATAGCAACCAACCAGACTGGGGGACAATCATGCCTCCCAGACTGCCCAGAGAATCAGCACACCACAACAAAAGGACCCATGCAACCCATATAGGAGGCAATCCCAGATCATACAGCTCTGGTAATCAGAGGAAGCCCTGCTGGGACACACAGGAAGTTTCCTACATAAGGCCACTTCTCCAAGAGTAGGAGATATGACAAACCTACCAGATATAGGGAAATGAAAACAATGAATTAGCTAAAATGAGGTGACACAGGGATGTGTTCCAAACAAAGGAACAAAATTAAAACCCCCAAAGAACTAAGCCAAGTGGAAATAGGTAGCCTACCCAATAAAGAAGGTAATGGGAGTTCCCATTGTGGTTCAGCAGGTTAAGAACCTGACTAGTATCTTATGAGGATGCGGGTTTGATCACTGTCCTTGCTCAGTGGGTTAAGTATCTGGCATTGCTGGAGGTTGCAGTGTAAGTCGCAGATGCGGCTCAGATTTGGCATTGCTGTGGCTGTGGTATAGGCCAGAGGCTGAAACTCCAATTTAACCCCTAGCTTGGGAACTTTCATATGCCACAGGTGCATCTCTAAAAAGAAAAAGAAAAATTAAGATAATGATCATAAAGATGCTTAAAGAACTCAGGAGAAGATTGGTTGAACAGAGTTAGAAAATGAACAAAGAGCTGGAAAATATAAAGAAGAGTCAAACAAACCTGGAGAATACAATCAAATAAAAATACAACAGAAGGAATCAATAAATCAGATGATACAGAGGAGCAAATCAGATAATAGGAAGAGAAAGCAATGGAATCACTCAAACCAAATAGGAAAAAAAGAAAGAATAAAAAAAAAATGAGGACAGTTTAAGAGAACTTGAAAACATCATCAAGCATACCAACATTCACATTAGTTCGAGGTCCCAGAAGGAGAAGAGTGAAAGGGACTGAGAACATATTTGAAGACATAATAGCTTAATACTTCCCTAACTTGGGAAAGGAAACAGACATCCAGGGAAAGAAAATAGACATCCAGGTCAAAGAAGCACAGAGAGCCCCCAAAAGAATAAACCCAAAAAGGGCCATACCAATTACACTGTAATTAAAATAGCAAAAATTAAAGATAAAGAGAATATGAAAAGCATCAAGGGAAAAGAAATAAGTTATATACAAAGAAAGTCCTATAAAGCTATCTGCTGACTTTTCAGGAGAAACTCTTCAGGCCAGAAGGGAGTGGCATGATATACTTAAAGTGATGAAAGAGAAAAACCTACTACCAAGAAGACTCTACGCACCAAGGATATTCTTCAGATTTGAGGGAAAGATGAAAAGTTTTACTAAAACTAAAAATCTTTAGTTTTTGCTTGTCTGTAAGACCAAACCAGATTTACAAGAAATAGTAAAGGGACTTCTCTAAGCAGAAAAGATCACAACTAGAAATATAAAAATTATGAAAGGAAAAATCTCATTGGCAAAAGGCAAAGATACAGTAAAGGTAGTAAATTCACCACTTTTAAGCTAGTAGAAAGGTTAAAAGACAGTAAGTAGTAAAATTATCAGTATCTTATTAGCTACTAATAAGTAGCTAAAGGGTACACAAAACAAGATGTAAAATATTATGACAAAAACAGTAAATGTGGTAGGAGGTGGGGGAATAAAAATGCGGGGTTGTTAAAATGTGTTCCAACTTAAGAGATCAGCAACTTAAAATAATCACATAGATATATAGATTGCTATATACAAACCTCATGATAACAACAAACCAAAAACCTATAACTGATACACACACAAAAGAAAGGAATCCAAACATAACACTAAGGATAGTTACCATCACAAGGGAAGAAAGCAAAAGAGAAAGAAACAAAAAAGAATAACAAGAACAATCCCCAAAACAATTAACAAAAGGGCAATAAGTACATACTGAACAGTAACTTCTTTCAATGTAAAAGGACTAAATGATCCAATCAAAAGACAAGAATGTCTGAATGAATAAAAAAACAACCAAGAGATATGCCACCTACAGGTGACTAACTTCAGATCTAAAGACACACAGACTAAAAGTAAGAAGATGGAGGGAATTTCCCTCATGGCTCAGTGGTAATGAACTTGACTAGTGTTCATGCTCAGAGGGTAAAGGATCCAGCATTCCCATGAGCTGTGGTATAGGTTGCAGACACAGCTCCAGATCCTGTGTTAAAATGGCTGTTGCATAGGCAGGCAACTGCAGCTCCAATTCAACACCTAGCCTGGGAACTTCCATATGACGTGGGTGGGGTCCTAAGACAAAAAAAAAAAAAGTGAGAAAATGGAAAAAGGTATTCTGCGCAAACAGAAACAAAAAGAAAGTTGGAGTAACAATACTTAGAATAGATGTTAAAAAAAACAGTAACAAGAGACAAAGAGGTACATTACATAATGATTAAGGGATCAATCCAAGAAAATAATCTAACACATGTAAATATACATGCACCTAACACAGGAGCACCTAAATATATAAAGCACATATTAACATACATAAAGGGAGAAATCGACAGCAACCCAACAAGAGTTGTGAACTTTAACACCACTTACATAATGGACAGGTCATCCAGACAGAAAATATATAAGGTAACACTGGCCTTAAATGACAGAATAGACCAAATGAAATTAAGAGATGTGTAGAGAGCCTTATATCCAAAAGCAGCAGAATCACACTCCTTTCAAGTGTACTAGGAACATTCTCCAGGACACTTCACGTGCTAGGCCAAAAAACAAGTCAGAGAAAACTTAAGAAAACTGAACTCATATCAAGCGTTTTTGGGGCCATAATCCTGTGAGACTAGAAATCAACTACAAGAAAAAAACCCTGCAAAAAACACAAACACATGAAGACTAAATAATATGGTACTAAACGAACAATAGGTCATTAAAGAAATCAAAGAGGAAATTAAATATTTTAAGAAAAAGGGAAAAAAAAAAACGTTAAATGATCCAAATCTATGGGAAGCAGAAAAAGAAGTTTCTGAGAGGGAAGTTTATAGTGATACAAATAAACCCCCGGAAATGAAAAATCTCAAATAAACAACCTAACCTCATACTTCAAGGAACTAAAAAAAGAACAAACAAAACCCAAAGTTAATAGAAACCATAAAGAACTAAGTAGATATAAATGAAATAGAAACTTAAAAAAATAGCAACATTCAATGAAGTAAAGAGCTAGTTCTTTGAAAAGATAAACAAAATTGATAAGCCTTTTAGCCAGACTAACCAAGAAAAAAAGAGAGGGTCCAAAGCAATAAAACTGGAAATGAAAAAAGACAACTGATAGCACAGAAATATCATGGATCATAATAGATTAAATGCCAATAAAATGGACAACAGAAAAAAAATCAAAAAAATTCCTAGACATGAACAATCATGGAAGACCAAACCAGGAAGAAATAGACACTCGGAACAGATTAATTACCAAGAATGAAATTAAGTCAGTAATTGTTAAAAAATCTCAAAACAAACAAAAGTCTAGGACTGGATGGCTGCACAAGGGAATTCTACCAACATTTAAAGAAGAGTTAACACCAATCCTTTTCAGCTCTTCCAAAAAACTGTGGAGGAAAAAAAATTTCTGAACTCATTCTATGAGGCCAGAATTACTCTGATACCAAAACAAGATAGAGATATCACCAAAAAAAGAATATCACAGGCAGTATCATTGATAAACATAGATGCAAAAATCCTCAACAAAATGTGAGCAAACCAAATCCAATAATACATTACAAGAATCATACACCGGATTTATCCCAGAGATGCAAGTTTGGTTCAATATCTGCAAATCAACCAACATGACCACATTAAGAAACTGAAAGATAAAAATCATGATCATCTCAATAGATACAGAAAAAGCTTTTTATAAAATCAACATCCATTTATAAGAACATTCTCCAGAAAGTGGATACAAAGGAACATACCTCAACATAACAAAGACCACATATGACAAGCCTGCAAGTTCACATCATACTCAACACTGAAAAGTTGAAAGCATTTCCTGAAAGATCAGGAACAAGACAAAGACACCCACTCTCACCACTTTTACTCAACATAGTTTTGGAAGCAACACACAGAACAATCAAACAAAAAAATAAAAGAAATAAAAGGAATCCAAATTATAAAGAAGTAAAACTGTCACTGTTTGCAGATGACATGATACTATATGCAGTAAATCCTAAATCACCAAAAAAACTACTAGAATTCATCAATGAATTTAGTAAAGTTCCAGGATATAATATTAATATACAAAAATCTATTGTACTTCTTGCACTAACAAGGAACTATCAGAAAGAGAAATCAAGGAAACAATCCTATTTATAATCACATTAAAAAGAATAAAATACCTAGAAATAAACCTGCCTAAGGAAGTAAAATACTTGTTCTTGGAAAATTTTAAGACACTGATCAGAGAAAGGGAAAACAGCACAAGCGGATAGAAAGATATACTGTGTTCATGGATTGAAATAATTAATATTGTTGAGATTACCATATTACCCAAGGCAACCTACATGTTCACCGCAGCCCTATCAAAAGACCAATGCCATTTTCCACAGAACTAGAACAATTAATTAAAAAATTTGCATGGAAACACAAAAGGCCCCAAAGAGCCAAAACAGCTTTGGGAGAGAACATAAATGGAGGAATCATGTTCCCTGAGTTCAGACTACACTACAAATCTACTGTTATCACAACAGTATGGTACTGATGCCAAAACAGACACAGAAATCAAAGGAATAGAATACAGAGTCCAGAAATAAACCCGTGTACTTATGGTCAATCTATGATAAAAAAAAATGGCAAGACTATACAATGGATAAAAATATAGTCTCTGCAATAAGTAGTGCTGGGAAAACTGGACTGCTACCTGTAAAGAACGAAATCAGAACATTCTCTAACACCTACACAAAAAAACCCAAAATAAATTAAAGACATAAATTAAAGACATAAATATTAGACTAGAAATCATAAAACTCCTAGAAGAAAACAGCATAAGCAGTAAACTCTTTTTTTCTTTTCTTCTTTTTTTTTTTTTTTTGGCCAAGCCCATAGCATATGGAAGTTCTTAGATCAAGGACTGAACACATACCACAGCAGTGACCACACCAAACCCTTAACCCCTTAACCACACCAAACCCTTAAGCACAAGGGAGCTCCAGGCAGTACACTCTTTGACATCAATCGTAGCAATATTTTTTGAATATGCCTCCTCCAGCAAGGGAAACAAAAGCGAAAATAAAGAAATGGGATTACATCAAACTAAAAACCTTTGTACAGTGAAGGGAAACCATAAACAAAATAAAAGGGCACCATACTGTATGGGAGAAGATTATTTACAAATGAAATAGCTGACAAGGAGTTAATATGCAAACTATACAAATAACTCATACAACTCAAATAACAACAAAAAAACCAAACAACCTGATTAAAAAATGGGCAGGAGATGGGCTTAAGATGGCGGAATAGAAGGACTGGAGCTCAACTTCTCTCCTGAAAACAACAAAATTTACAACTAAATGCTGAGCAATCTTCAACCAAATGGACTGGAAACTTTCAAAAAGATATCCTACTCCAGAAGACAAAGAGGAGGCCACATCAAGAGGTAGGAGGGGCGATTAAGTGATATAAGCAACCCCATACCTCCCAGGTGGGAGGCCACATAGACTGGAAAGTAACTGTATCACAGAGACTCACCTACAGGAGTAAGAGTCCTGAGCCCCACATCAAACCCCCACACATGGGGATCTGGCACTGGGAGAAAGAGCCCCCAGAGCATCTGATTGAAGGCCAGTGGAGCTTGTGTGCAGGAGTTCCACGGGACTGGGGGAAGCAGAGACCCCATTCTTGGAAGGTGCACACAGACTCTCACATGCGCTGGGTCCCAGGGCAAAGCAGAGTCTCCGTGGGCATCTGGGTCATACCTGGCTGCAGTTCTTGGGGGACTTCCTAGGAAAAAGGGGGTGAATGTGGCACGCTATGGGAGAAGGACATTGGAAGCAAAGCTCAGGACTATTCAGCAGCATGCCTTTCTCTGGAGGTGGACATTTTGGGAAAAATCTGGCCCCACCCATCAGGTGGACATTTTGGGAAAATCTGGCCCCACCCATCAGTGCTGAGAAGCCCCAGGGCAAACAACAATCCAGGTGGGATCACAGCCTCACCCCTCAGTAAGCAGGCTGCCTAAAGACCCCCCAGGCACACAGCTGCCTCTAATCACACCCAGAGACAAAGACCTACCCACCAGAGGGATAGGAATCAGCTCCACCTACCAGTGGGCATGCATCAGCCCCTCCCATCAGGAAGCCTACTGCAAGCCCCCAGACCAATTTCATCCACAAGGGGGGCAGACACCAGAAGTAAGAGAAGCTACAACTCTATTATCTGTAAAAAGGTCACCACACCAAAAACCTATAAAAATTAAAAGACAGAGAACCATAACTCAGATGAGGGAGAAAGAAAAAACCCCAGAAAAACAACTAAGTGATCAGGAGATTCTCAGCCTCCAGGAAAAAGACTTTCAACTGTTGATGCTGAAGATAATGCAAGACATCAGAAATAAACTGGAGGCAAAGATGGATAATTTACAGGAAACACTGAGCAAAGAGATACAAGATATAAAACTTAAACAAGAAGAGATGCAAAATACAATAACTGAAATAAAAAATTCATTAGAAGCAGCCAACAGCAGAATACAGGAGGCATACGAACGAATAAGGGAGGTGGAGGATAGATTAGTGGAAATTATGGATGCAGAACAGAAAAGAGAAAAAAGATTGAAAACAAATGAAGAGAGTCTCAGAGAACTCTGGAACCACGTTAAATGCACCAACATCCGTATTATAGGGGTGCCAGAAGGAAAAGAGAGAGAGAAGGGGACAGAAAAAATATTCCAAGAGATAATAGCCGAAAACTTCCTTAACATGGGAAAGGAACCACTCACTCAAAACCAGAAAGCACAATGAGTACCATATAAAATAAATCCAAGGAGGAATACCCTAAGACACATATTAATCAAACTGTCCAAAATTAAAAACAAAGAGAAAATATTGAAAGCAGCTAGGGAAAAGAAACAAATAACACACAAGGGAACCCCAATAAGGTTATCAGCAGATTTTTCAGCAGAAACTCTGCAGGCCAGAAGGGAGTGGCATGAGATACTTAACATGATGAAAGGAAAAAAACCTCCAACCAAGATTACTTTACCCAGCAAGGCTCTCATTCAGATTTGAAGGAGAAATCAAAAGCTTCATAGATAAGCAAAAGCGAAGAGAATTCAGCAACACTAAACCAGCTTTACAACAAATACTAAAGGAACTTCCCTAGGCAGAAAAGGCCGCAACCAGAAACAAAAATACCACAAATGACAAGGCTCACCAATACAGTAAAGATACAAAATCATACACACACAATTATGCCATCACAATTAGAAATCATGAGAAGAGGAGGGTACAGATGCAGGACACTGGAGATGCATTTGCAATTAAGAGACCAACAACTTAAAACAATCATTCATATATATATATATATTCTTATATCAAAGCTTCAGAGTAACTGCAAACCAAAAATCTACAATTGATACACAAACAAATAAGAAAAATAAACTCAAATACAACACTAAAGATAGTCATGAAAACACAAGAGGATAGAACAAGAGAAGAAGGGAAGAAAAAAGAGCAACAAAAACAAATCCAAAGCAATTAATAAAATGAGAATAAGAACATACATATCAATAACTACCTTAAATGTTAAGGGACTAAACGCCCCAACCAAAAGACACAGACTGGCTGAATGGATACAAAAACAAGACCCATATATATGCTGTCTTCAAGAGACCCACTTCACTTCTAGGGACACAAACAAATTGAAAGTGAGAGGATGGAAGAAAATATGCCATGCAAATGGGAATCGAAAGAAAGCTGGAGTAGCCATACTCCTATCAGATAAAATAGACTTTAAAATGAAGAATATTTTAAAGAACAAGGAAGGTCACTACATAATGATCAAAGGATAAATCCAAGAAGAAGATATAACAATTTTAAATATCTATGCACCCAATATAGATTCACCACAATATATAAGGCAACTGCTAACAACCTTAAAAGGACAAATCAGCAATAACAATATCATAGTGGGGGACTTTATCACCCCACTTATAGCAATGGACAGATCATCCAGACAGAAAATCAGTAAGGAAACACAGGCCCTGAATGAAGCATTAGACCAGATAGACCTAAAAGATATTTATAGGACATTCCATCCAAAAGCAACAGAATACACATTCTTCTCAAGTGCACATGGTACATTCTCTAAGATTGATCACATCCTGGGCTACAAATCAAACCTCGGTAAATTTAAGAAAACTGAAATCATATCAAGCATCTTTTCCGACCACAATGCTATACAACTGGAAATCAACAACAAGGTAAAAACTGCAAAAAACGCAAACACATGGAGACTAAACAACATGCTACTAAACAACAAATGGATTCCTGAAGAAATTAAAGAGGAAATTTAAAAATATCTAGAAGCAAATGACACTTCAAAATCTATGGGATGCAGCAAAAGCCATTCTAAGAGGAAAGTTTAGAGCAATACAAGCCCACCTCAGGAAACAAGAAAAAGCTCAAACAAACAAGCTAACTTTACATCTAAAGCAGCTCGAGAGAGAAAGACAGACAAGACCTAAAGTTAACAGAAGGACAGAAATCATAAAGATCAGAGCAGAAATCAATGAAATAGAAAAGAAGAAAACCATAGAAAAGGTCAATGAAATGAAAAGCTGGTTCTTTGAAAAGATCAACAAAATTGATAAACCCTTAGCCAGATTTACCAGGAAAAAAATAGAGAAGACTCAAATCAATAAAATTAGAAATGAAAAAGGAGAAGTAACAACGGACATCACGGAAATACAAAGGATCATAAGAGACTACAACATGCAACTATATGCCAATAAAATGGAAAACCTAGAAGAAATGGACAAATTGTTAGAAAAGTACAATCTTCCAAGACTAAACCAAGATGAAATAGAAAAGGTGAATGGACCAATCACAAGTACTGAAATTGTGATTTAAAAACTTCCAACAAACAAAAGTCTAGGACCAGATGCCTTCATGTGAGAATTCTATCAAACATTTAGAGAAGAGCTAATACCTCTCCTGAAACTATTCCAAAAAACTGCAGAGGAAGGGACAGTCCCAAACTCATTCTATGAGGCCCCCATCACCCTGATACCAAAACCAGGCAAAGGTACCACAAAAAAAGAAAACTACAGGCCAATTTCACTGATGAACATAGATGCAAAAATCCTCAGCAAAATACTAGCAAACCACATCCAACAATACATTAAAAGGATTGTACATCGTGATCAAGTGGGATTTATCCCAGGGATGCAAGGATTCTTCAATATCCATAAATCAATCAGTGTGATTCACCATATTAACAAACTGAAGAAGAAAAACCATATGATTCTCTCAACAGATGCAGAAAAAGCCTTTGACAAAATCCAACACCCATTTCTGATAAAAACCCTTCAGAAAGTGGGCATAGAGGGAACCTACCTCAACATAATAAAGGCCATATATGACAAAGCCACAGCTAACATCATTCTCAACGGTGAAAAGTTGAAAGAATTCCTGCTGAGAAGAGGTACAAGACAAGGATGTCTGCTCTCGCCATTACTCTTCAACATAGTTTTGGAAGTCCTAGCCATAGCAATCAGAGAAGTAAAAGAGATAAAAGGAATCCAAATTGGAAAGGAAAAGGTAAAACTATCACTATTTGCAGATGACATGATACTGCACCTAGAGAATCCTAAAGACCTTACCAGAAAACTGATAGAGCTCATCCATGAATTTGGCAATGTCACAGGATACAAAATTAATCCACAGAAATCGATGGCATTTCTATATACTACCAATGAAAGATCAGAAAGAGAAATTAAGAAAGCAATCCCGTTTACCATCACATCCACAAGAATCAAATACCTAGGAGTAAACCTACCTAAAGAAACAAAAGATCTGTACTCTGAAAACTATAAGACACTGATGAAAGAAATCAAAGATGACACGGATGGAAAGACATACCATGCTCTTGGATTGGAAGAGTCAATATTATCGAAATGACTATACTACCCAAGGCAATCTACAGATTCAATGCAATTCCTATTAAATTACCCAAGGACATTTTTCATAGAACTTGAACAAAATATTTTAAGGAGTTCCCGTCATGGCACAGTGGTTAACGAACCCAACTAGGAACCATGAGGTTGCGGGTTCGGTCCCTGCTCTTGCTCAGTGGGTTAACAATTTGGCGTTGCCGTGAGCTGTGGTGTAGGTTGCAGACGCGGCTCAGATCCCGCGTTGCTGTGGCTCTGGCGTAGGCTGGCGGCTACAGCTCCGATTCAACCCCTAGCTTGGGAACCTCCATATGCCGTGGGAGCGGCCCAAAGAAATAGCAAAAAGACAAAAAAACAAAATTTAAAGTTTGTTTGGAAGTGCAAAAGACCCAGAATAGCCAAAGACATCCTGAGAAAGAAAAATGGAGCTGGAGGAATCAGGTTCCCGGACTTCAGACTATACAACAAAGCTACAGTCATCAAAACCATATGGTACTGGCACAAAGACAGAAATATAGATCAGTGGAACAGGATAGGAAGCCCAGAATTAAACCCACGCACCTACAGCCAACTCATCTATGACCAAGGAGGCAAAAATATACAATGGAAAAAAGACAGCCCCTTCACTAAGTGGTGCTGGGAAAACTGGACAGCCACATGTCAAAGAATGAAATTAGAACACTCCCTAACACCATACACAAAAATAAACTCAAAATGGATTAAAGACCTAATTATAAGACCAGGTACTATAACACTCTTAAAGGAAAACATAGGCCAAACACTGACATAAACCACAGCAACGTCTTCTCAGATCCACCTCTTAGAGTAATGACAATAAAAACAAAAATAAACACATGGGACCTAATCAAACTTAAAAGTTTCTGCACAACAAAGGAAAACCTAAACAAAACAAAAAGACAACCCACAGAATGGGAGAAAATCTTTGCAAATGAATCAACTGACAAGGGATTAATCTCTAAAATTTATAAACACCTTCTGCAGCTCCATACCAAAAAAACAAACAACCCCATCAAAAAATGGGCAGAAGACCTAAACAGACAATTCTCTAAAGAAGACATGCAGATGGCCAAAAAACACATGAACAGATGTTCAACATCACTCATTATTAGAGAAATGCAAATCAAAACCACTATGAGATACCACCTTATACCAGCCAGAATGGCCATCAACAAAAAATCTACAAACAATAAATGCTAGACAGGGTGTGGAGAAAAAGGAACCCTATCACAATGTTGGTGGAATTGTAAATTGGTGCAACCACTGTGGAAAACAGTATGGAGATTCCTCAGAAAAATAAACATAGAACTACCATTTGATCCAGCAATCCCACTCCTGGGCATCTATCCAGAGAAAACCATGACACGCAAAGACACATATACTCCAATGTTCATTGTAGCACAATTTTCAATAGCCAAGATATAGAAACGACCTAAATGTCCATCAACAGAGGAGTAGATCAAGAAGATGTGGTACATACACACGATGGAATATTACTCAGCCACTAAAAGGAACGAAATACTGGCATTTTTAGCAACACAGATGGACCTAGAAATTACCATGCTAAGTGAAGTCAGTCAGACAATGAGACACCAACATCAAATGCTTTCACTGACATGTGGAATCTGAAAAAAGGACACAATGAACTTCTTTGCAGAACAGATACTGACTCACAGACTTTGAAAAACTTATGGTTTCCAAAGGAGACAGTTTGGGGGGTGGGGGATGTGCTGGGTGTGTGGGGTGGAAAACCTATAAAATTGGATTGTGATGATCACTGTACAACTATAAATGTAATAAATTCATCTAGTAATAAAGAAAAAAGAAAAAAAATGGGCAGAGGACCTGAATAAGCATTTTTCAAAGAAAACATATAGATGGCCAACAGGCACATGAACAGATGCTCAGCATCACTCATCATCAGGGAAATGTAATTCAAAACCACAATGATGTATCACATCACACCTGTCAAAATGGCTATTACCAAAAAAGACAACAAATTACAAGTGCTAGCAAGGATATGGAGAAAAGAGAAAGTAAATTGGAACAGCCACTATTGAAGACAGAATGAAGGTTCCTCAAGAAATTAAGAAAACTGCCAAAAGAGCCAGCAATCCCACTCCCAGGTATTTATCTGAAGAAAATGAAAACACTAATTTGAAATGATACAAATTCACTGAAACCTTACTTACAATAGCCAAAATATGGAAGCAATCTAAGTGCACATCAATAGATGAACACATGCGCATGTGCACACACACACACAGACTACTACTTAGAAATAAAAAAAGAATGAAATCTTGCCATTCATGAAAACATGGATGGACCTAGAGGGTATTACACTAATTGAAATAAGACAGAGAAAGACAAATACTGTTGGATGTCACTTACACATGGCATCTAAAGGATAAAACAAATGAATAAATATAACTAAACAGGAACACAATCACAGATACAGAGAACAAACAGGTGGTTACTAGACAGGAGGGGGTATGGAAGGAGACTAATAGCTGAACAGATTAGAACCTTCTAGCTTCGAAATAAATGAGCCACAGATATGACATGTACAATGTGGGAATATAGTCAATAATTACATAATATCTTTGTATGTAACAGACGGTAATTAGACTTATTGTGGTGGTCCTTTTGAAATGTACAGAATAACAAATTACTATATTGTATAACAAAATTGAGTGTTAAACTTTAAAAAGAAACAAATTCATAGAAAAAGAGATCAGATTTGTGGTTAGGAGAGGCAGAGGGTGGAGGAAGGGGGCAGTTGGATGAAGGTAGTCAAAAAGCACAAACTTCCGGGTACAAGACAAATAAGTACTAGGGGTGTAACATACTACATGATAAATTAACAGTATGGTTTCTTATGTATGAAAGCTGTGTTGAGAGTAAATCCTGAAAGTTCTCATCACAAGGAGAAATATTTTGTTCTATTTCTTTCATTTCATATTTATATGAGATGATGGAGAGTCACTAAACTTAATGCAATCATTTCATGATGTATGTAAATCAAATCATTGTGCCAGACACCTTAATCTTACATCGTGCTATATGTCAATCATATCTCCATAAAACTGGAAGAAAAAAATCATGCTTTTAAGGTCCCTATCACACCAAAATGATTTCAAGTTTTCTAAAAACTGGGAAAATACTAACAGATGAGTTTTTGAAAAAATTTTGACTCTTGTTTTGAGGTTTTTTTTTTAAAAAAAATCTGGACCTCTAAACCTAACTTTTTCAAATATTTCCCAAACCATCTATGAAAGCTCCTGACCATAGAACTAGGTCAGATACCCTTTCTGTAGCCACTTAAATTACGACTCTATATTCACGCTATTGAAATTCATTCACACTCTTTTAAATATTGTTTTCCTCCTTCTGCCTGAACTTCTCCTTTCTGTCAGTACCTATAAGACATTTAGGGATTTATATGATTCTTCTTTTTCAGGGTTTATTTATATGTCTTATATCCCATATGTTTTTTAGTTCCTTGAGTGGAAATACTAATTTCCACTTATTGCTATGCCCCCAGAGTATACAGGAACTTGTGGTAGAAGCCACTGAACAATTATTTGTTCCCATATCAGCTAGATATTAAAACAAATGGCCCCAAATTATCCTCATTCTTTAAAAAAAAGTTTCCAAATTATCCTCGTTCTTTAAAAAAAAGTAAGTTCAATACTTCTTTAGCAGACTATACCTGTGTTATGAAGTAAAATGCTTAAGTTTGCAATCACCTCAGAGGTTGTTTTAAAAATGAATATTCTACTTCATACCTTCTAGCATAGCTATAATCAGAAAATGGAAAAGAAGTGTTGGTGAGGATATGGAAAAATCGGAACCCTTGCATATTGCTGGCAGGAACATAAAACAGTGTAGTCACTGCAGAAAATAGTTTCGTAGTTCCTCAAAAAGCTAAACATAGAATCACCATATGAACACCAAGCAATCCACTTCCAGGTATATACCCAGAAGAACTTAAAGCAGAGACTCAAAGTGATACTTGTGCACCAATATTCATAGTAGCACGGTTAACAAAAGAAAAAAAAGGTGGAAATTGACCCAAATGGCAAAAAAAAAAAATTATTCTGAAATGTAAAATATCACTATTGATAAGTATTTAATTAATGTGGACACAAAGTCTATGAACCATTTTTTAATTTCAGAGAAAAAAAAACAACCAAAAATAGGCCCCAAAGGAAATACAAATTATGAATTACCTATTTCTTCCTTACTAAGTTATTCTAGCTCTTATACCAATTAAAAGAAGGGGGAAATTTTGGCTGCCCCTGATCATCAACTATGCCTTATTAATTTGTTATATGACCCACTTATTATACCTCCCTCTTAGCCCAAAACTATTAATTTTTTTCTAATAGTTTACTATAAAAAGATGAGCCTGTAAAAAAAAAAAAATGCTATTTGGAAATAATCTAAAAGAAAATTTAAAAAAAAATCTATCTGCAAAAGGTAAGGACTAAACTATCCCCTTAACTAGGAAGAGGTACAAGAGACAGATATTCTTGCATTTCAAATACTTTAAATTTGGATTATAAGATGACACTATGGGGGAAACACAGACACCACAGTGCTCATACTGGGCACTTGAGACACCAATGGTTACTTAACTCCAAATCATAAAGACTTCAGAATGCCAAAAAAATTCTCAAAGTTCTATTTGCTGTAATTGAAATAACCACAGAGCACAGTTTTGCTGGTGCTGGAGACACAGCACAGACTAATAAAAAGCAACTACCCTAGAGCCAAAATAGCCAATAACTTTTAGAGGGCATTCACTGTTTATGAAAAGCCTGACCCCTAGTGGTTATAAACTAAGGCTACATACCCCCAGAGGACTTTTTTTTTTTTTTTTTTTTTTTTTTTTAATGAACAGTAGTAAGGGATATAGTCAATAATAATAAAATATCTTTGAATGGTAACTACACTTATTGCGATGGTCATTTTGAAACGAATAGAAATATCAGGTCATTGGTGCTGTATACCAGGAACTAACATAGTTATACTTCAAAAACAAACTCAGAGGAAAAGAGATCAGATGTAGCTATGACAGGCGGGGCTATGGGGAGGGGTAAATGGATAAAAGTAGTCATAAGATATATAAGCACTAGAGACAGAATGTACAGCACTATAAATGTAATTAGCAGTGAAACTGGAAGGGAAGAAAAAACCAGCCAGTTTTGAGCAACTGTGGAAAAGAAAAGAGAAAGAAAAATCTGCTGTTTTCATTAGATTTCGATTTCTATCAAAAGAATAAGAGAAATCTCTCTCAATATAAATACAAAAACTGACTCAATTATATTTTGGCTTATATTATCTCCATTTATTGTACTTCATAAAATCAACTCATCTAAACTCCTTACTTCACAGATAAAGAATATGAGATTTGAACCAGGTCTCAAAAGAGGACTTGTAGGTCTTTAACTAGCAAGAGAAGACAAAACAACCAGAGGTTCAGAGGCATAGCGTGAACAAAAACTGAGACAAGGAATGTACATGATGTATTAAAAAAAACAAGGGAGTGCCCATTGTGGCTCAGTGGCCAACGAACCCGACCAGTATCCACGAGGATGCGGGTTCAATCCCTGGCCTTGCTCAGTGGGTTAAAAATCTGGAGTTGCCATGAGCTGTGGTGTAGGTCACAGATGTGGCTCAGATCCCCATTGCTGTGGCTGTGGTGTGGGCCTGCAGCTACAGCTCTGATTTGACCCCTAGCCTGAGAACCTCCATATGCCACAGATGCGGCCCTAAAAAGACAAAAGACAAAAAATAAATTAATAAATTAATTTAGAAACTTTAAAAATGAGTAGTATATTTTGACTAGAATAGAAAGTCTAGATCCAGGAGTTATAAAAGCCTGACTACCACAGCCGCCACAATTCCATTCCCCAACTCCAAATCAACTTCAAAAATCTTCACAGTGCTGGGTTTGTTTGTTTAATTTTATGGCTGCACCCAGGGCATTTGGAAGTTCTCAGGTCAGGGATCAAATTAAAGGCAAAGCTGCAACCTACACCACAGCTGGGGCAATGCCCGTGGCCCAGGGATTGAACCTGTGCCTCTGCAGCAACCCAAGCCAATGCAGTCAGATTCTTTTTTTTTTTAAGGGCCATACCCACAGCATATGGAGATTGCTAGGCTAGGGGTCAAATTGGAGCTGTGGCTGCTAGCCTAAGCCACAGCCACAGCAATGCAGGATCCAAGCTGAGTCTGCAACCTCCACCACAGGTTATAGCAAGGCCAGATCTGTAACCCCCTGAGCGAGGCCAGGGATCGAACCTGCCTCCTCATGGATGCTGGTCAGATTCGTTAACTGTTGAGCCATGATGGGAACTCCTGTAGTCAGATTCTTAATACACTGTACCACAGCAGGAACTCCTATTTGGGATTTTTTAGATTAATAGAGTAATTATACATAAAGTGGTCTGAAGGAAGTGGGAGTGGCAGGTATGTGACACAAAAAAATTTCTGGATTAACTGGGGTTGAGAATGGAAAAGAAGAGAAAGATGGAAGAAAGACACTAAGAAAATAACTAGGAAAGTGACCAAAAAAGTAATGGAAGCACTGACAATGTGTTGATATAAAGGCTAATGGAATCACAGGAGAAAGTACTTAGAATCACTTATTTGTAATAGGTACTAAATTTTCTTTTTTAAAAAACAGGTTTGTTGAGATAAACTTTGTATACTATATAACTCACCCTTTCAAAGAGTACAATTCAAAGATCTTTGGCATTTTCATAGTGTTGTGAAAATGTGTGTGTGTGTGTGTGTGTGTGTGTATATATACATATAAACTTAGGACATTTTTCTCTCTCCCCAAAAAGAAATTCCATAACCATTTGTAGTCACCCTTCACCCCACGCCCAGCTATAGGCAATAACTAATCTACTTTCTGTCTCTATAGATTTGCTTATTTTGGACCTTTCACATAAAGAGAAGCATACAGTATGTGCTATTAACAAATGTTTCTCGAGTATGAATCAGAACTGGAAGAAGTGCTAGTTCTGAGAAGAGATGGCATTTATGATGCTTTACTGTGAGATGATAGCACCAGTCAAATGGAGATGTAAACAGTCACCTGAAGATGCTTAACTAAACGTGTGTGTAAGCATTATGTCCTTCAACTCCAAGATTCTGGGCTGCACAAGCGGGGAGGAATCTAAAACAATGAGGAAGGTTGAAATTCCCAAGGCAAAAAATACTGTATAGCACAAAGAGCAGAGAGCTGACTGCTTTTAAGGAGACCTTACTGAGCCGAACAAAAAGATGAAGGAGAAAGACGAGCCTCAGAGGCAGGAGAATCAGAACACAGTTATAAAGGCTGAGAAGAGGGGCCGCTGATGGCAGAGAAAGCTGCAGAGTTCGAGGAGGAGGAAAATGAAAAAAAAGGCGATAGGATTTGGGAATGTTAGAAAGATGAGTTTCCATAGATATGTCTGTGTAGTTCAAAAAAGAAGCAAAAGCTTTTAAGAGGGAAAACAAAGAGGAAAATATGGACAGAAAGAATACAGCCTAGGTAGGTTTCACAGAATTTTGAGAAGGATTAGAAGCAAATGCACAAGAGAAATACTTCAAAGACCGCAATGTGTTCTTAAGTATAAGGTACAATTACTTCTACACAATCTCTGTACAAGTTCTCAAGTTACCAGACAATAAAAAATAAAGAAAAAAAAATGTTTCAAGGACTTCTTGCATGTGAGACCCACCAAAAAGTATCGTTTTAAAATATAGGTGTTATTCTCAGGGTGTCTACATCGTGTTGGAACACATGTAAGATATCAAAACAAACACACACAAAAAACAAAAAAACATAGCCAAGACACAAAATCTTTATGTAAACAAAGAAAAACTTCTTGCCTACTTTACGTAACGATGTTTTTTTAAGGCTGTGAAAACAGCCATGGGAATTCTACAGGAAGAGGCACAGTCACCCCTTAGTATCCATGGGGTATTGGTTCCATGACACCCCTCACCCCCACAGCCATGGATACCAAAATCTGAGGATGCTCAATTCCCTTATACAAAGTGGCACATAACCTATACACGTCCTCCCCTTATGGATCACTTCCTGAATAAACTACCTGCCCTCGTATCCTTATTGCCTGGAACAGGTGCAGGGCCCCTCAACATCTGTGGACAGAAGCAACCAAGGAAGTATGTGTGATAAAACACCATTATTGTCCAGTGGCTGCACTGCCCTGCACATCCACTTCTATGGAGGCTATTAGATGCAATAAGGATAAAGCAGCAAGTTCTCTCTAGATTACTTATAGTACCTAATACAATGTAAATGCTATGTAGATAGTTATAAAAACAATGTAAATACTACGTTAATAGTTGCCGGAATAGGGCAAATGGAAGTTTCGCCTTTTTGAACTTCCTGAAGGTTTTTTTTTCCCTAATGTTTTCAATTCACAGTTGCTCAAAATCAAGGATGTGGAACTTGCAGAAGTGGAGGGACGAGTACATAGCGAAGATAACTGTAGAGCTATACAAAACCAAATTCATGTCATAACCCAGCCTGAATCTGTTACATTCACGTTACACTCTTAGATAAGTAATTTAACGTCTTTAAATTTTACTACAAATAAAATGCACATACCACACAATAGTTTTACCTCTATTTATTAATCAGGCTACTACGCTTCATATTTAAAAAAAAAAAAAAAAGGAGTTCCCATTGCGGCACAGCGGAAACGAGTCTGACTAGTAACCATGAGGCCTAGCTCAGTGGGTTAAGGATTCAGCATTACCGTCATCTGTGGTGTAGATCTCAGAGGCAGCTCAGACCCAGCATTGCTGTGGCTTAGGTTGGGCAGCTGTTCCCCCCTAGCCTGGGAACTCCCATATGCTACAGGAATGGCCCTTAAAAAAAAAAAAAAAAAGACATCAGAATATGTAAAAAAAGACAACAAATATTAAAAATGAAGTTGACTCTTCAGTTGATAAGACTTCAGCTAATAGGATTTTAAAAATATTCCCTCCTTAGCAGAAGTTTAAAGTGTGATGCAATTTTCTAAAATTTATCTATGCCTAACTTTTAATTGTAAAAGGTAATCCTCAGAGAGCAGACTTGCATAAGAACAACAATAAAATGGCTTGAGGTCACACTACATTAAGAGCAAAATGGGAAAATGAGAACTGAACACCAGGTTCACTAAACACATTTACAGACATAAAATTTCACTTACCTTTTTAAACATAACTAGTGAGATGACTGCTGATGCTGTGAAAAGTGCTGCTATGATTATCATCATGATTCCAACAGGAATACTTTGGTTGAGACCAGTAAGGGATGAAATCCAACCACTAAGAGGTTAAAAAAAAAAAAAGAAAAGTAAAATTAGGCAAATAATTCGCACTTTTTAAAAGATAGCATACTAACACATATTCAGCTCTTAAAAGCCAGGCAACATTCAAGTTTTTTACATGCACTAACTCATTTAATTCTCACAACAGCTGCCTAAGATATATCCTGTTTTTCATCCCTATTCCATAGATGAGAAGCTGAGTCATTGAGATTATTCAGTAATTTGCCCAAGGTCACACAGCTAATAAAAACAGTATAGTCTGAATTCAAACCCAAACACCAAGATCCAGGGCCTTAAATGTGTACCACATTTTACATTTTTAAGCCTATGACTTCATTATTACTGTTTAAACTTCATTTTAAATTCTGCTTAATTATGTAAGAAAGTATTTGCAAACTACATATTCAGTGGAGAGCTAGCATCTCAAATACACACACAAATACACAAACTCTTCAAGGCGTAACAGTTTTTTACAGATTTTTATAGTTTTTTGGTTTTTTTTTTTTTTTTTTTTTGTCTTTTTGCCATTTCTTGGGCCACTCCCATGGCACATAGAGGTTCCCTGGCTAGGGGTCGAATCAGTGCCATAGCCACCAGCCTACGCCAGAGCCACAGCAACGTGAGATCCGAGCCGCGTCTGCGACCTACACTACAGCTCATGGCAAGCTGGATCCTTCACCCACTGAGCAAGGGCAGGGACCAAACCCACAACCTCATGGTTCCTAGTTGGATTCGTTAACCACTGCGACACGACGGGAACTCCTATAGTATTTTTTTTTCTTTTTTTTTTTTTGTCTCTTTGCCTTTTCTAGGGCCGCACCCACAGCACATGGAGGTTCCCAGGCTAGGGGTCTAATCCGAGCTGTAGCCACAGGCCTATGCCAGAGCCACAGCAACGCTGGATCCGAGCCGAAGTCCGCGACCTACACCACAGCTCACGGCAAGCTGGATCCTTAACCCACTGAAGGAGGCCAGGGATTGAACCCACAACCTCATGGTTCCTAATCGGATTCATTCCACTGTGCCATGACAGGAACTCCCAGATTTTTATAGATTTTTAACAGATTTTTTAAAATTAAAAAAATTCAATTAAAAAATGGGCAAAGACATGGAGACATTTCACCAAGAGGATATAAAGATGTCAGATAAGCACATGAAATCATATAAAACATTATGAGTCATTGGGAAAAAATATTAAAGTCACATTGAGATGTCACTAGACATCTATCAGAATGGCTCAAAAAAAAAAAAAATGACACACCAAATGAGTGGAGGCTGAAGTCACTCATGCTTTTGTTGGGAATGTAAAATGTTACAGTCATTCAGGAAAATACTGTCAGTTAAAACAAACAAACAAACAACTCAACATGCAACTTCTCTATGAACTAACCATTACACTTCTCTTGGGTATTTATCATAGAGAAATGAAAACACCAAAACTTGCTCATGAATGTTCACAGTGGAATAGAACAAAACTAGAAACAATCCAAGGGCCTTCAGCTGGTGAATGGTTCAACCTTGATCCATCCATACCAAGAATGCTGCTCAGGAATATAAAGGGATGAACTACTGACACAAAAGCCTGGATGAATCTCCAGACTGTTACGCTGAGTGAAAAAAGCTGAAGGTTATATACTGTATGGTTCCATTTCTATAACATTCTTGACATGACAAGCAGATTAGTGACCACTGGGGCTAAGAAGGGAAGTGCATGTGTCTATAAAAGGGTAGCATAAAGTCTCCTCCGTGGATGGAAATGTTCTGTATCCTCACTGTATCAATGTCAGGATCCTGTTTTCGATATCAGACCAGTTTTATAATACACAAGTTTAACAGTTTAGTTTGTAAAAATCTGCCCAATTCCATGAGGACTATCTTACAACAGGTCACCACGTGCGCGCCCTTCCTTGCAGACTCCTGCGCTACTGAGTCACCTCACATGCTGTTATGCTCAGTTTTAACATTTTTTTCTAAGTTTGTGAGAAAAAAGCAAAAAACAAAAAACAAAACCAAAAAACTTGGATTTCAGTAGAATTAATAAAGGGCTGTTAAAACACATAAGCAATGTATTTTTTAAACATTTAAAACATTTCCTTCCCATCAAATGCTAAAGACTCAATGCTTTTTAAAATGATAATGAATGCTACTCTTATTAAAAATACCTAAATAAATTCTCTGCATGTATGCATGCCCGTTAGATCTGCAAAGCTATCAGCAGTTGTCTGACTGCCAGTTACTACTCTAATGCAGTGGGAGCATACTAAATTTAAGGCTTCAAATACACACTCGACTGACACGATGACTATAGTCTATGGACACAGTATAACGAGGATGCCTCATATAAGCTTTTAAGCTTAGAAAAACTGAACTACATGCACAGTTATAAGAGAAAAGGAGAGAGGGAGGGATGACTTTATAGATATGTATTCTTCTACATACCATTTCATTCCAGGAATGTTTGATCCAGAATGTATGAAAAGAGATATAAATCATTTACCTTCTAGCCTGGGTCCCAATTGTCACATTTTCTTTTTCTTTTTTTTAAAGAGTAGGCTTTATTTTATTTTATTTTATTTTTTTGTCTTTTTGCTATTTCTTGGGCCACTCCCACGGTTCCCAGGCTAGGGGTCGATTCGGAGCTGTAGCCACCGGCCTACGCCAGAGCCACAGCAACGCGGGATCCGAGCCACGTCTGCAACCCACAACACAGCTCATGGCAATGCCAGATCCTTAACCCACTGAGCAAGGGCAGGGACGGAACCAGCAACCTCATGGTTCCTAGTCGGATTTGGGATTTGTTAACCACTGCGCCACGATGGGAACTCCCAATTGTCACATTTTCTAACGGTCCTCCATTGAGTCAGCATTTTGTCATGCTGAGAATGATTCTATTGTTTAAAAATATACCCAGGGAGTTCCCACCATGGCTCAGTGGTAACAAACCCAACTAATATCCATGAGGACATGGGTTTGATCCCTGGCCTCACTCCATGGGTTAAGAATCTGGTGTCGGTGTGAGCTATGGTGTAGGTAGCAGACGCAGCTTGGATCTGGCATTGCTGGTGCAGGTTGGCAGCTGCAGCTCCAATTTGACTCCTGGCCTGGGAACCTCCATATGCCACAGGTGAGGCCTAAAAAGACACACAAACACACACACACACACACACACACACACACACACACACACACACACGTATATACATCTCCATATATGTGCATGCAGTGACTCTACTCTTCAAAGACGTGTATGTTTCTGTATGAATGCACGTGTGTGTATGAAAACACACATTTGTGTACCTAAAACAGTGCTTTACACATAACAGGTATCCTTTTCCTTAAATTCCTTCAAAGATTAGTCCTTAGAAAATTTTTAAATTGTGTTTTCACTATTTGTCTACTTTTGCTAATCTGACTTTTCTACGTTAAATTTTTTTAGGAAGCCAAAAATTATATTAAGATACTAGATGAACAGATTATAACTAGAGTAATTAAAGTAAATGACTTACCAGTTACCCCAATTATGAAATCCTGCCGCCTGGAGTACATGTACAGCAAACTGACAAATGTAGACGAAAAAGAATACAAAGAATCTGAATGAACTGTCACTCCTGTTTTTCAAAAGACAAAAGAAAGGGAGTGGGAGGGAAAAAAAGAGAAAAATATGATCTTTCTCAACGCCTTTACATTCACGTGTAGACTGACACTCAAACATGAAAAATATTTTTCTAAAATACCAGTGGCAACTACCCAAAACTTATAAGAAAATAACATAGTAATGTACATAAACTTTGTATCCAAATACCAGATGATGTTGTTACTATTATTCCAACATTGCTTTGTCCTTTTGATTTCCGACTGCACCACAAAACATACTGGCAAAAGAAAAATTATTTTTTTCCTTTTATTTTTATTAAATAGCTTCGCTGAACTAAAATTAAGACACAGTAACCTGCAAGTATTTACAATACACAATTTGGGAAGGAAGGACATAGGTATGTAATTGGAAACCTTCTCTGATAATAGAGAACAGATTCCCAAAGTTTTCTTATGTACCTCCCGCCTCACCCACTGCTTTCCTTCTGTCACCATGGTTTCATATTTTAAAGTTCTACTTAGATGGGATCATACAGTATACACTTTTTTCTTGTCTGCCTTCTTTCATTCAGTAGAGTTATTTTCAGATTCACTCATGTTGTTACATGTATCAAACGTCTACTCTGTTCCATTTTTCTATTTGTCCTATTTGTTCCCATTTATATCAGTATCACACTATTATGATTACTGAGGTTTTCTAATAAGTCTTTAAATTAGGTAGTCAATCTTACAATTTTTTTCCTTTTTCAAAGTTGTTTTGGCTACTAGGCTATTATATTGCTATATCTTTTAGAATTACCTTGTTCATTTCTATAAAACAACTTGGGATTTTTATTGGGATTGCAGTGCATCTATAGATATATTTTGAAAGAATTCACATAATAATGAGTATCCAATTCATTACCAAAGTATATCTCTCCATTTGTATTTTCTATATAGATGATCATGTAATCTGCGAATAAAGACAGTTTTACTTCTTTATTTCTAATCTGATGCCTTTTGTTTTGTTTTCTTGCCTGTTTTTTCTGGACAGAATTTCTTCTACGATGTTGAATAGAAATGGTGAAAACAAACATTCTTATTTTGTTCTCGATCTCAGGCAGAAAGCTTTCGGTCTTTCACCATTACGTATGATGTTCACTGTTATAGTTTTTCCTACATGGGCTTGATGAAGTTGAGAAAGTTACCTTTTATTCCAAGTTTACTGAGTACCTTTATCATGACAGTGAGCATTGGATTCTATCAGATGCTTTTGCTGCATCAAGTAAGATGATCATATGGTTTTTCTATTTTAGTTTGTAAAATGGTGAATTACAATAACTAATTTTCTAATGTTAAATCAATCTTGAATTCTTAGAATAAGCTCTATCCACTTGATCATGACATAGTATCTTTAAACATACTACTGAATTTGTTTGGCAAGATTTTCAGCTGTCCTAGGTTTCCTCCATTTCTGTTTATCACGGCAACCATTTCAACTCTAAAACACATTTTTTTCAAGGTTCTTGACACTTCAACTTACTCCATCACCACATAAAATTGTTTCCTCCGTCAGAAAGCAAAAGAGAAGCCACAGTAATAAGCCTCCTCAGTTTCCTGCTCTCTACAATGACTTTCCGTGTTTATATAGACCACCAACTTTCCTCACTGATTATCTGTGAGAAGCAAGAGTCTCCCCTCTCAAAACTCACATTTGCATAAGAAACAGTCCCTCATCATTCCAGTTCCCCACTCACTTATCCCTCCTCTAACACATCGTCACCTCTTCCACTGGGTTCTTCCCTTCACTGTACAAACACAAACACATCTTTCTCATCTTCCAACAGTCTCCCCTTTAACCCTGGCCCCCCAGCCAAACTTCCACCTCCCCGAATGCCCTCCTTCCCAACAACAGCAGCAGTCTCGAAGGAGTGTTCTGCCAAAGAGTTATTTCCTCTACCTTGCCCTTCTCATTCACTTCTCAATCCACTGCAACTCGGCTTATCCTCACAAAGTCCTCCAGACTTACCTCAAAGTCATGAGCAATCCATGTATTTCCAAACCAAGTTTATCAGGCATCTCTTTCTTTTTTTAATGACATTTGACACTGAATATCCTTCTTAAATTCTCTGATCTTGGTATCTGCACTATTCCTCACTTTTATTTTTGTCACTTCTCTATAGACTGCTTTTCAGTCTCTTATTCCAAAATCCACTTCCTGTACATCATATTATAAAACATTTTTTTTATAGGGGAGCTGCCTAGGAGATTCTTGTATCTTCTAATATTTGAAACCACTGATCACGAGATGAAGTCTAAATAATGTAACCCAGCATATATATTTCTTTGTTACACATATGACCTCAGTTCCAGCTGCTCTAAACTGGAAGAACATGTTTTGCTATCTCAATGCCTTTATTTCTACTCTGTCTAGAATGCCCAACACTGTCCTCTGTCAGCCTGGCAAACATGTAGTCAGCTTTTAAGATGAGTCACTAGGTCCACCCCACTGTCAGGACAGTCAAGCTCCACCTCTTAGAAGGAAAAGAATATACAATTATTTGGAAGTCTTTTGTAGGGAATATTTGTGCCTCTGCTTCATTTATTTATATCAGTATAGACTCATGGATATTTATTTTATTCTTGAAGTTAAAATTAAACATTACAATTACTTATTTTGTTTCTCCAATTGTTTCAGCTTTAGCCTTTTAGAATCTGTTTGCCTAAGCACTTGATCTTCATTCATCCTGTATTTTCCCCACTCCAGCCCTAGAATCAGCCATTTTTGCAAAAGAGAAGGCTTCAATAGTCAAGGATAATGTTTTCTAATGCAATCAGATTTAAAGCAAACGGTTCTACCTTTTATAGTAATTCTATCGGTAATATATTATGCCAAAATTAGTGATTACTTAATCACAAAACTTTGAAAAATTACCAACCATCCCAAAAAAGCAATGACAAAGTCCACAATATAAACACTTTTGAAATTAATATCAAACAGAAACCTCATGTATGCTTCATCTGTCCAGGCCCACCAGATAAACATCACTTTTTTTGGCAGGGGGCACACCCGTGGCATATGGAAGTTCCCAGGCTAGGGGTCACATGAGAGCTGTAGCTGCTGGCCTACACCACAGCCATAGCAATGCCAGATCCGAGCCGTGTCTGCAACTTACACCACAACTCACAGCAATGCCAGATCCTTAACCCACTAAGAAAGATCAGGGATCAAACCCTCATCTTCATGGATACTAGTCGGGTTTGTTACCACCGAGCCACAAACAGGAACTCCTAAACATCACCTTTTTTTTTTTTTTTTTTTTGTCTTTTCAAGGCCACACCGTAGCACATGGAAGTTCCCAGGCTGGGGGTCAGATCAGAGCTGTAGCTGCTGGCCTACACCGCGACCAGCCATCCCAGATCCCAGCCAAGTCTGCAACCAACACCACAACTCTCAGCAACTCCGGTTCCTTAACCCACTGAGCAAGGCCAGGGATTGAACCCACATCCTCATGGATCTTAGCCACAGTGGGAACTCCATAAACATCACTTTTAATAATAATTTTTTTCTGTTTTGAAGTATATACTTCTAAAATGTATTTCCATTTCCCCATTCCTGTGATAGAGGATGAAGATTATAACTTAGTATTTTCTTTTTTCCTTTTAAAGTTTTTGCTTTATTATCTATGTACCAAGAAACCAGAAGATCAGAGTGGCTAAAATTATTTATGTAGGGAGTTCCCATCATGGCACAGTGGTTAATGAATCCGACTAGGAACCATGAGGTTGTGGGTTTGATCCCTGGCCTTGCTCGGAAGATTGAGGATCTGGCGTTGCCGTGAGCTGTGGTGTAGGTCGCAGAGGCGGCTTGGATCCCGCGTCACGGTGGCTGTGGTGTAGGCTGGCGGCTACAGCTCTGATTTGACCCCTAGCATGGGAACTTCCAGATGCCACAGGAGTGGCCTTAGAAAAGGCAAAAAAAAAAAAAAAAAAAGACCAAAAAAATTATATATGTATTATATACTTTGAATAAGAGCTTCATAAATAGAATAGCGTCTAAAGGCTTCATAACAGCTATTTTAGTTACCTAAGATGGATCTCTCTACGTATTTTCAAAATCTCAGATATATTGTAGAGACTAAAACTGCCTAATAACAGCCTCTAAAAAATATACTGGAGGGTACAGAATATGTTTTAAAAAATAAGTGGTCCTACTAAAAAGAAAGCATTTCTAAGATATTGCTTTCAAATACAAACAGAAGTAAGTAAAAATTGGTCCACATTTCTCCTTTATATGGACAGCTAGTACATATGAATGCATAGTTAGTATACTAAATTGATGAAATGGAAATGTCCAAGTCTTTGAAAGTAATTTTTTCTTTTACTCTTTAAGGAAGCTAAATATCTTTTTCAAGAGACTTTCCTATTTCTGGACAAGGAGACAGTAAGATTAATTTCACTGTACACTCACCATGCTAATATAAATGACTATGTTTAAACACTTCAGATTTCTCTGAGATATAAGTTACTTATCTATCTGGACTCTTACTGCCAAGAGTGCACAAATCTTCCTCCATCTAATCTGTCCAAACTCTTATAAACATAGAATCAAACTCAAAAAATTAAAAGAAAGAATAGGACTATAGTTAGAAAAACACTATCAAGTGATTTAAGCTAAGTAATTTTAAATCGTCATCTGCCTCAGTTTGCAATCAAGTATTTGTGGTATTGTCCACAATTATTTGGAATAAACTCAAACTAAATAATCTTTCATCATCAGAATAACTAAATAATAAAAGCCTCCTACTGCTTGCCATCCTAACTCTTATAGATCAAAGCCTATTGGAACACTGAATCACAAATAAGCCAGCTGTTTTTGGTTTAATGACTCCAAATAACATACTGCCAAGTTATAGTGCACCTTTATTAAAAAGTTCTTCCCTAGGGAGTTCCCACTGTGGCTCAGCAGGTTGAGGACCTGACACAGTCTCAGTGAAGATGCAGGTTCGATCCCCGGCCTCACTCAGTTGGGTTAAGGACACAGCGTCGTCACAAGCTACAGTGTAGGTCACAGATGTGGCTTTGTTGCCATGGTTGTGGTGCAGATCACAGCTGCACCGATTTGACCCCTGGTCTGGGAACTTTAACATGCCACAGGTGTGGCCATCGAAAGAAAAAGAAAAAAGTTCTTCCCTATATTATTAAAAATCTCAAAATATAGATTTAAATGATATTTATAAAGTTTATTTCACATTACATATCAATATCAGAGATAACAATTACAACTACGGTTTGGGGGAAATAGGGAAGATAAGCTATTTCATTATTTCAAAAGGGCAAAGAGAAATTTTACATTTAACAATGATAAATGGGTACAACTTAACTAAAGTACTAAACTTTTTACCTTTGGTAACTCAGCATGGTAGTTAACAGCATGTAGCCTTATAAAAAGACTTGGATTTGAACCTAGACTCTCCCAGTTAAAGTTGTGTAACTTCAAGGAAAATGTAGGCTTAATCTTAGATGTTCTATTTGCAAAATGGGAGCAACAGTGGAATCTACTTTTAAATGGATGAAATAATCATGTAAGGTACTTAGTGGGGAACATACATGTACACAGGTAACAATCAATAAATGTTATTTGCTCTGCAATATAGTTTGGCTACAATACTGCACTGCAAATGGTTTGGCTCACCAAAGTAGTATTCTGCTTATATAAGTGACATCTGGCTTAGGATAAGCTCTTAAAAATTTTTGGAACATGGTTAAAAACTTTATTACTATCAGAATCAAGTAATATATGAAGTCCCTGATGAAGATGATATAAATGCATTACAATAAAGAGGAACCTAGGAAATACAGCTTCTTTTCTTGCCTTAGTTACTTTGAGATGTAAGACTATCTAAACTAGGCCCATTTTCCCCCTAACAACTTCATGCCAAAATCAATTCATTTTCTAAGAACAGGATTTCCATAGATATGGTTTTAAAGGCAGCAAGAGGAACGTGCCCAAATTGTGCATAAAATTTTGCATGTATTTTTTTTTAGAAAGAGGACTCATAGATTTTAGATTCATAATGGAGACTATGACATAAAATTTTTTAAGACACTCACCAGCCTAAATGAAAAAGCATAGGTCTGGGATGGAAGAGACCCTAGACTTTGTGTTTTGCTAAAAGCAGAGGGGAATAATAAAAAGTTCATATGTAATGAAATTTTAAACTTGAACAATTTTAAACCTAGTCCACATACTGGGTTCAAGCTCTGGATCTATTTCCACACTTAACTAATTTCCTGTTTCATAATAATCAGCTAACATTTCTTCAACGTTATGTGCCAGGAACCATGGCAAACACATGCATTACTCTTTTAATGATTTCATTAACCCCATCAGGTAGGCACTAATATTGACTCCATTTTACTGACGAAAAAACAGATTTAGAGAGGGTAAGTGATCCAAACACAGAGCTGGTAACAGAAATGCTTTGACTTATCGGTATATCTGTAAAGCTAATATTTTTTGTTGTTGTTTGTCTTTTTAGGGCCATACCCACGGCATATGGAGGTTCCCAGGCTACGGATCAAATTGGAGCTGCAGCTGCTGGCCTACATCACAGGCATAGCAATACCAGATCTGAGCTGCATCTGTGACCTACACCATAACTCATGGCAACACTGGATCCTTAACCCACTGAGCGAGGCTAGGGGTCGAACCTGCATCCTCATGGATATTAGTCAGATTCATTACTGCTGAGCCATGAAGGGAACTCCGTAACCATGTGATAAAACAATCTCTAGGAAATTATTTCAATTCCATCTTGTCCAAGAAAGCTAATTATCAATCAATAGAATACCACTACCTAAATAATTCCAAATGCTCAATGTAGTCTTTCTTATATTAGAAGATTATTTATTTTCTTTCTATTTGTAATAATTTATGTTCTTTAAAATACTCTCTTAAGAGTCAGGGGGGATATACAATAGACAAAATAGTATTTTGTAGCTAAGAGGAAAATAAAAACTAAAATTTTTACTTGATCAAAGATTTTTTTGAGTGACAACTAAAATCTCATAATCAAGTTAACCATTCAATTTAGAAAGCATTGAACAGCTAAAGCCAGCTAGTACTCAACCATTTTCAAAGTACCTTTGAATAAGAAGACAAATTAAAAAATATGTAAATCAACACTGGTTAGACCCTAGGTCACAAACTGTTTTCATCACATTATACAAGACTATGCTCTTATCAAACAGAAAAAATAAGAACCTATTTTTTTCCTCCAAATTTGCCTCTAAGACAAGTTTGTCAACAGAGAATACAGAACAATACTTTGAGTTTTGACGCAGCTAGAATATTTTTCATCATTAAGTTAGATAGAAAAGAAAGATAAATAAAGATAAATAGATAAAAAGAATGTATATATATGTATAACTGGGCCACTTTGCTGTACAGCAGAAATTGACACAACATTGTAAATCAACTATAATAAAAAAATTTTTTAAAAAGTCAATATGATTTTGAAAATGGGCAATAAACTTCAACAGACATTTTCCCAAAGAATATACACATATAGCTAATAAGTGAAAATATACACACATAGCTAAAAAGGTGATCAGCATCATTAGTAACTAAGAATATGCAAATTAAAGCTACAATAAAATACTACTATACACCCATGAAAATGGCTATAATAAAAAACACAAATAATAAGAAGTGTTAGTCAGGATGACAAGAAATTGGAACACCCAAACAACACTGCTGGTGAGAATGTAAAATGCTACAAACACTTTGGAAAAAAGTTTGGTAGTTTCTCAAAATTTAAGCCTGCTAAAGAAAAAAAAGTTGTAACTTGGGAATAACGCTAAGAATCAATCCAACAAAAATAGAAACATATCCACACAAAGACTTGCCACAAATGTTCATAAAAACATTATTCATGAAGCCAAAAACTGAAGAGCCAAATGATGAACGGATATATAAAATGTGGTATAGTTATACAACGGATTACTATTTGGCAGTTTTAAAAAAATCACACATATTACAACCTGGATCAACCTCAAAAACATTATACTAAGTAATAAAATAAGCAAAAGACTACTTATTCTATGATTCCATTTCCACGAATTGTCCAGGAAAAGGAAATTTTAGAGACAGACAACAGGGCAGCAGTCAGTAGAAAGGGAGACTGACTGCAAATAGTATCCAGGGAAATTTTGGGGGTGACGAAAAAGTTCCAAAACTGACTGTGGTGATAGTTTCACAACTCCATAAATTTACTTAAAAAAAAAAAATCACTCACTGTGTTGTACCCACTGACTGGGTTAATTTTATCATATGTAAAATACATCTTAGTAAAGCAGTAAAACATTTCCAAGAAACTATAGTATATGATTGTTATTTTTAAATATGGAAGTAAACACCAAAAATGTAAGTCGGGAGCTATAACTACTTGCAGAAAGAGAGGTAGCGGGATTTTTGTTTGAGTAAAATTATCTAATTTAAGCCTAATGGTTACCTGTGGAGTAGGGAAAGGGGGTCAAGACAGAGCTTCAACAGCACAGCTAATGTTCTATCTCCTAAACTGAATAAATAGCAGGTTCACAGTCACAGTATTTCATTATTATGTCTTATAACTTATGTTTCTGATATTCTTTGGTATATATCAAATACATCATTTAAAAACAGTGGAGTTCCCATTGCGATGCAGTATAAACGAATTTGACTAGTATCCACGAGGATGTGGGTTCGATCCCTGGCCTTGATCAATGGCTTAAGGATGTGTGTTGCCATGAGTTGTGGTGTAGGTTGCAGACTCGGCTTGGATCTCATGTTGCTGTGGCTGTGGTGTAGGCCTCGCAGCTGTAGCTCCAATTTGACCCCTAGTCTGGGAACATATGCCGCAGGTACGGTGCTAAAAAGCAAAAAAAAAAAAAGTAAAATAAAATGGGGGGAGGGGGGGCTTTTTCAAAAATTGTCTTCAAAATTAAAAACAAATAATGGCTCTTCTTCCATTGTGTGAGAATTAAAAATAAAATAAAATAAAATAAAATAGTTTTATTTTTAGGATTCAGAGTATGACAGAAAACTACTGTCAAATATATCCTGACCAAGAGCAGCTAGAATAGTAGGATATAACGGGGGGTGGGGGGGAATCTGCTTAAATCCACTGCTGAAGCATCCAGGAACAGAGAGACTATGATTCTGGAGGGAAGAGAACTGCAGAGATGTAAGCTGACTTTCTACATCCATATTTTCCCTGAACACAAGATAATGAGCTGAAGACTTAGATTCTGCCTGCACAGAGTGCGGCTGCCAGGGAACAGACAAACCAAGAGAAGCTGTGGCAGATTCACAGGACTGGCAACACAAAACTAAGGATGCACTATAATGAAATACTATGAGAAATGAGAAGTGAGAAGAAGCACGTTGTGGCCCAAACATGCTGCCAACTTTCCTCTCAAAGCACGTACCAAATACAGAAGCTAAAAAGATAAGCAGAGCCTCTGAAAGCAGAGTAGACTAGAACAGCAATTCTCAAACTTTTGGTCTCAGGACCTCTTTATTATTGACCATCACAAGGAACTTTTGATTAGGCAGGTTATAGCTCTTACTTTACTAGATTAGAAGCTAAAATTGATAAATATTGAAAGCATTTAGTTTTTATTTTTTTAAAAGCCCTCTATGAGAAGTAATATTTTTGAGAGCTTTGTTTCCATCTACTGAAAATGCACTTATTTATTTTGTCTTCTTAGGGCCACACCTGTGGCACATGGAGGTTCCCAGGCTAGGGGTTGAATCAGAGCCGTAGCTGCTGGCCTACATCACAGCCACAGCAACGCCAGATCTGAGCCACATCTGCGATCTACACCACAGCTCACAGCAATGTCGGATCCTTAACTCACTGAGTGAGGCCAGGGATTGAACCAACCACCTCATGGTTTCTAGTTGGATTCGTTTCTGCTGCACCATAACGGGAACTCCAAAAGCATTTAATTTTTAGATAGCAAATTTCTTACGATAACATTGTCATGAAATTATCTTTCCCTCAAAAAAAAAAAAAAAGAAGCAAAAATAGTGGCATTACTTTGTATTTTTGCAAACCTATAGCTCCATTCTCTTTTCTGCTTCTACACTGAAACTCTTCGCAAATCATGAAAGCCTCTGGGAAATGCCACTGTATACTTGTAAGAGAACTTATCAATGCTATTATGAAATAGTTTTCATGTCATGGACCCTCAAAAAGAATGTCTTCCCCTCTACCTTCTCCCCTCTAGGGATCACAGGACTACCTCTATGAGGTCAGGGCATACTGAAGGAGAAGCCTAGTGAATATATCACGTTATCAATTAAAAACACAGAGGGTTAACCTCTATGAATGGGAGAGAACCAGACGGAGACAGAAATTAAACAAAAGTGCAACTCAGCCTTAACTCAGCTCTTCCCTTGACTTACATTCTAGCTGACAGGCAGGGCAAAGATGAACATTCTCTGAAACAAGTAAACATCACCAGAAGCCTCCACAATTCTTTATTCACCACATCCAGATTCAATCAAGTCTTTGTTAAGTATGCTAAGAGATGCACCATATGATTAAAAACTAAGAGAAAAATGTGGACAATCAAAACAGACTCACAAAACAATCTAGATACTGAAGTGTGCACACAAGGACATTAACAAAATTTCATTAGAGAAAACAATTTTTAAAAATTTTCAGGTACATATGGCAAAACTGAAAGAAACAGCTGAAATTAAGCATTTAATATATGGGTGTTCCTATTGTGGCTCAGTGGAAACAAACCCAACTAGTATCCATGATGATGGAAGTTCAATCCCTGGCCTTGCTCAGTGTGTTGAGGATCCACCGTTTCTGTGAGCTGTGGTGTAGGTCACAGACGAGCCTCAGATCCCACATTACTGGGGTTGGGGCACAGGCTGGCAGTGGCAGCTCTGATTCAACCTCTGGCCTGGGAACTTCCATATACCAGAGGTGAGGCCCTAAAAAGCAAATAATAATAATAATAATATATGAGAGTTTATACTTGGATAAATTCCTAGAAAACACAAATTGCCAATTCTTACTCATGAGGAAATAGAAAATCTGAACAGGGAGTTCCTGTTGCATCTCAGTGGAATGAGAATCTGACTAGTATCCATCAGGAGGTAGGTTCTATCCCTGGACTCACTCAGTAAGTTAAAGAATCCGATGTTGCCATGAGCTGTGGTGTAGGTCTCAGACACGGCTCAAATCTGATGTTGCTATGGCTGTGGTGTAGGCCAGTAGCTGCAGCTCCAATATGACCCCTAGCCTTGGAACTTCCATCTGTTGCAGGTGTGGCCCTAAAAAGGCAAAAAAAAAAAAAAAAAAAAAGAAAAAAGAAAATCTGAACAGACCAATTATTAGTAAAGAGATTAAATCAGTAATAAAAAAAAAACCTCTAAACAAACAAAACTCCAGAGTTCCTGTTGTGGCCCAGTGGAAACGAATCTTACTAGGAACCATGAGGTTGTGGGTTCAATCCCTGGCCTCACTCAGTGGGTTAAGGATCCAGTGTTGCTGTGAGCTGTGGTGCAGGTCGCAGACATGGCTCGGATCTGGCATTGCTGTGGCCTGGCGCAGGCTGGCAGGTACAGGTCTGATTAGACCCCTAGCCTGGGAACCTCCACATGCTGCAGGTGTGGCCCTAAAAGGAGAAAAAGACAAAAGCAAAACAAACAAAAGTCCAAAGCTACATGGCTTCACTGGTGAATTCTACCAAATTTTTTTATAAGTGTTAATCTTTCTCAAACTCTTTCAAAACACAGAAGGGGAGAAAACAATTCTAAACTCATTTTATGAGGCCACCATTACTTTGATACCAAAACTAGACAAGTACACCACAAAAAAGAAAATTACAAGCCATTATTCCTAATAAACATAGAGGCAAAAACCTTCAACAAAGTATTAGCAAATCAAATTCAACAATACATGAGAAGGATCATAAACCACAATTATGTGGGATTTATTCCAGGCATGCAAGGGTGGTTCCACATCCACAAATCAATCAATGTCACACTAACAAGATCAAGGATAAATATCATATGATTGCCTCAATAGATTCAGAAAAAGAATCTGCAAAAATCCAACATCCATTTATGATAAAAATGCTCAACAAAGTGGATATACAGGGAACATACCTCAACATAATAAAGATCATATATGACAAGCCCACAGCCAACATCATACTCAATGGTAAACAGATAACTGCTTTTTCTCTAAGATCATGAATCCAACAAGAATGCCCACTCTCACCACTTTTATTCAACACAGTATTGGAAATCTTACCAAGAGCAATTAGGCAAGAAAAAAAAAAGCATCCAAATCAGAAAGGAAGAAGTAATATCATCACTATTTGCAGATGACATGATTTTATATTTATGTGTGTGTGTGTATACACATATATAAAACCCTGTATATGTGTACACACACACACATATATAAAATATACACACATATATAAAACCCTAAATATCCCAGCAAAAAACCTGTTAGAACCAATAAACAAATTCAGTAAAGTTAGAGGGCACAAGATCGATACATAAATATCTGTTGTATTTCTACACACAAAAAATGAACAGAAAAAGCAATTAAGAAAAAAATCCCATTTACAATTGTATCCAAAAAAATTAAAATGCTTAGGAATAAACTTAACCTAGGAGGTAAAAGACATAGACTCTGAAAACTATAAGATACTGATAAAACAAACTGAAGACAACATAAATAAATGGAAAGATATTCCACACTCATGGATTGAAAGAATTACTATTGTAAAATGACCATCTACCCAAAACAACCTGCTTACTCAATGCAATTCCTAACAAAATTGCATTTTCCAGATTCACAGAAATACAACAGACAATTATAAAATGTGTATGAAACTGCAAAAGAGCCTGAATAGGCAAAGCAATCCTGAGAAAGAAAAACAAAGCTGGAGGCATCATGCTTCCTGACTTCAAACAATATCACAAAGCTATAGTAATGAAAACAGTATGGTACTAGCACAAAGACACATGCATTTTTCAAGAGAATAGAGAGCCCATAAATAAACTCACACGTATATGGTCAATTAACACTCTGCAGAGGAGCCAAGAAAATGTAATGGTGGAAAGGACAATTTCTTCCATAAAAGATATTGGGAAAACTGGACAGCCACATGCAAAAGAATGAAACTGGATCATGGTTTTAAACCATACACAAAAGTTAACTTTAAATGGATTAAAAGCATAAACATCAGACCTGAAACTATAACACTCTTAGAAGAAAATACAGGTGGTAAACTCCTCAACGTCAGTCTTAGCAATGATTTTTTTGGATTGGACATCAAAAGCAAAACTCAACAAGTAGAACTACATCAAATAAAAAAGCTTCTGTACAGCAAAGTAAGTCATCAGCAAAGTGAAAAAGAAATCTACCAAGTAGGAGAAAATATTTGCAAATCATATATATGATAAGGTATTAATATCCAAAATATGTAAAGAACTCATACAACTCAATACCAACTAAACCCTAATAATCTGATTTTTAAAACTGGCAGAAGATTTGAACAGGTATTTCTCAAAAGAAGACATACAGATGGGAGTTCCTGTCATGGTGCAGTGGTTAACGAATCTGACTAGGAACCATGAGGTTGAGGGTTTGATCCCTGGCCTTGCTCAGTGGGTTAAGGATCTGGTGTTGCCGTGAGCTGTGGTGAAGGTTGAAGACACAACTCGGATTCCGTGTTGCTGTGGCTCTGGCATAGGCCAGCGACTATGGCTCTGATTTGACCCCTAGCCTGGGAACCTCCATATGCTGCAGGAGCGGCCCAAGAAATGGCAAAAAAAAAAAAAAAAAAAAAAAAGACATACAGAAGGACAACAATATACAAAAAGATGCTTAACATCAGTAATCATCAGGTTAATGCAAATCAAAATAATAATGAGCTATTACCTCATGCCTTTCAGAATTGCTATTATGAAAAAGACAAGAAATAACAAGTTTTGGTGAGGAAGTGGCAAAAGGGGAACCCCTGGGCACTGCCAAAGGAAGATGGTGCAGACACTGTAAAAAAGAGTATGGAGGTTCTTCAAAAAGTTAAAAATATAACTATGTTCCTGGGACAGACCCCTCCCCCCATATCCTCTGCTGTAGCTTCTCTCTGAAGTACCTGGATAACAGTGTCTGATGCACACTTTCAGAGTTGTTTTACAGACACTAAAATCACCACCAAATGGAAGTAATTAACTACCTGATGATCATGAACTTATAGCCCACAGACCTAGTGATACCTAAGGCTTGATAATGCTAACCCTTGTGACGTTACCTGTTACCTCACCATCAACCAATCAGTGCTTGGCTAAGACCCTCTGGGGAGTTGGGGAGTTTTGTGCATGAGCCACCCATTCTCCCTACATAGCGCCTTTATAATAAATGCTGCACTTTTCCTCACTACAACCTGGTGTCAGTAGATTGTCTTTACTGTGCATGGGTGAGTAGACCCAAGTTTCATTCAGTTATACTAAGAGAGTCATATTCATATATAACAGTGTCATATACGCTTTAAAAATCATTTTCATGAACATTCTGATATTTTGATGATTTCAATAAAAACAGTTTTTTCTGACTTCAGAGAAAAATATTTATGAAAAATTGAAATGCTCAAAAAGATAATTCAGGAAGACTAACTTGAAAATAAATAATCTTCTGTTAATAGATATATCACAGGTATGATATCAATATTAAATTACTTTGTAATTCAAATTTTTGGGGTGTTTAGATATTATCCTGTTTTTATATATGAATCCTACTAGTCAAAATTTCATAAATGCCTACTTTTATTTATTTATTTATTTTATTTATTTATTTTTTGTCTTCTTGCCATTTCTTGAGCCGCTCCTGTGGCATATGGAGGTTCCCAGGCTAGGGGTAGAATCAGAGCTGTAGTTGCTGGCCTACACCACAGCCACAGCAACGTGGGATCTGAGCTGCATCTGTGACCTACACCACAGTTCACAGCAATGCTGGATTCTTCACCCACTGAGCAAGGCCAGAGATCGAACCCACAACCTTACGGTTCCTAGTTGGATTCGTTAACCACTGAGTCACAATGGGAACTTGGGAAATGCCTACTTTTAAAATCATTTATATATCATACATTTCTACAGGGCAAGTACCATATCTTTTTTGTATCTCCAGCCTAGTATATACTGTGTTCAATGAGTGATTAATATAAACGTAGGGTACTTCATATTTTTTAAATTCTCTGCAATCGTAAGTTATTTATCTTAATTTGCCATCTGCCTAAGAGGATCAAATGAATCCAATAATGAACTTGCAAATGAAATATTAAAACAAAAACTCAGTTGACACTGGAAAACCAACTTTTTATGCACAATAACTAATTTAAAATGATTATTTCTAAATAGAATCTACCTTTATCACATTTTTACATCATTATATATAATTATCAGCATGATTTATTATACGAGATGATTATTATTATAATCACTTAAATGTAGTTTTAAATTTTTCAATGAGCTTTAAAGGCTATTAACAAAAACTTTAATCCAATCTAAAGGCATTTTATAATTCAGTTAAAACAATTATATTTTTCTTCCCAGGGTTGAGTGGACTTTGCAAAAAAGGTTAACTCATCCATATTATTATTAAGCGAATCACAACAAATTCTTGATAATAAGGTTAACTGTTAACCTTTAAAAAGGATTTTCTTGATAAATCATATTTATTTACCTTTAGACTATGAGTCAATAGGGAGGCAAAAAAGGAGATAAACTATATATGGCAATTAAAAATGGAACTTCAACTAAGGGACAACAAACAAAGAACTGATCATTCTACAATAAAGACTTCCTAAAATGTCTTCTAGTTATTTTTAGCACTCCACCACAAGCTAACAGCCACTCTAGAAACTTAGAATTATAACTCATTTACAAAGAAGAAACCCCACAATTTACTGGGCAACTTAAAAAAAAAAAAAATCTGATCACATTCTCAAAACTAACATCCCCTCTAACCTGTATGTTTGCAATGACTAGTTTACTCTAAAATCGATTCCTGCCATGGTTTTCTTATTGCTTACTATTCTTTTCTTCACTTGTAGGGAAACTGGAAGAAATACGATTCACAGTAGATATTTAAATAATTTTATGACAACAGAGGCAAATATATCATTAGCCAGAGGAGAGTAAAACTTGAAAAACTTTTAAAAAGCACTTTAGTGTCACTCTAGAGCCTGATTAACAAAAACTAAATGCTTTCAATAACAACTTCTTTGGACAAACATGTGAATCTGGCCTAAAAGATTTTAGTTACCCACTTTCTACTGGCTTATGTAATATGCGCAGATGCTTCTGTTTCGTTTCTTAGTCATCAGTCTTGAAACAGAATGTGAAACACTTGCATATCCTCTGACTCTGCCCTTTCTCAAAAGGCAGTAAACTCTGTCAAAACTCATACCTAATAAAGCACTTATGTGAACACAGTCTATTTAAAACTCTGTATTTAATATAATCATAATTCAATGTATCTGGTTTAAGATATTAAAGGGAGAAATCTGTCATCAATAAATGTTTAACAAACTTTACTAGATACTTTAGAAGAGACTTAGATCCAGAAAGGCTTGGCAATTTGGATGATACAAATCCCAAAGTTATACACTGAGACGGTGTATTAATGATTTAAAATACTTTCAACTTTCCCCATAAAAAATTATTCCTCTCAGTTCTGCTCCAAACAGTGAAACCCAGATAATGAACATATTTGTGATACACTGTGAAGGGCTGACACGCAGTTAAGAATTAGCCCAGGAATTAATAATACCGAAAGTAAAAATGTTCCACAAAGTTGTTTTTTTTTTTTTTTGTTTTTGTTTTTTTAACTAGTAAAGAAAAGGAATAAAGGAGTTCCCTTGGGGCAGAGCAGATTACGGATCCAGCATTGTCACTGCGGTGGCTCTGGTCACTGCTGTGGCATGAGTTTGATGCCTGGCCAGCAAACTTTTGCATGCCATGGGCACAGCAAAAAAAAAAAAAAAAGAGAGAGAGAGAGAGTAAAAGAAACCAAATGACTTCAAGTAATAAACGGCAAAACCTGTCACTTTTAAAGTCTCAAAGACACTCCCATTCCCACCCATAAGCACTGTCACAGACACACTGGTAACATGACGCTGGTAGGCAAGCAAAGGCCACAAGCCAAAACACTAAACATTAAAAAAAAACTTTGTGAGCTAGACTTAGACAATAAGGAAAAGAGCCAAAGTAACTCTCCTCCTGTTCAAGCAGGCAGTATACAGGTCCTTTTTTTTAATTTTCCAATCTACATCTACAGGGGTGCCTCTCCCCATTCCCTCACAACCAGTCTCCCATTTATTCCAACAGACCCAAAGGCTCTTTCCTCCCTTTCCCTCCTCCCATCTATTTTCTCCACCTTCATTCCATTTCTAACCAATTTAGTTTCCTGCCAAAGGATACCTTTTTTTCTCCAAATTTCCTCATCTTCTCCATTTTCCTTCCTTCTCTTTTTCTATTCAGTACCTTTAAAACCCATGTTCCTCATTCCATTTGGCTGGCATGGGGGGGATGGGGAATGACACATACTCTATATAATCAAAGAAACTTTTTGTTGCAATTGGGGGAGAAAAGTTCAACCATTGACTGTGGCCCACTAATTTCCCTAATACATCATAAATAAGTTGCTATCACAATAGGTTGATAAACAATTGAATATATGGACTCATACAGGGCTACCATCTAAATCAGCATTCCCCAACATTTATTTCCTAAAGCAACAGTCCAACAAGGTACAACACACACTTGCACAAACAATGGTTTCACGGTCATATCACAAAAGACTCTTTTAAAATAGTCTGAGAAATTCCAAAACGAAGAAACTTATTTTATTATCCTGCTGTTGCCAAACTTAAGGTAAAGAACATCTAGGAATACCCCACACACCTAGTACTAACCCACAAAGTATGCATTCAGGAAATGTTAATCCTAACTTAAAATATACCATGCAAAGTAGTATACTAAATCTTATAGTCTAGATAGTTTTTCAACGTTGCTGCCTTTTGAAAAGCCAAACATGAATTTACGCAGAAAATGATAACCAAGTTGCTACGTAAAAAGTGACTCACTTTAAATATCACACAGATATTTACCAAACCTAGGTTACCTGGGTTCATTTAACAATTAGGCTGTAAGCATTACTTTTGATTTTTTTTTTTTTTGAAAGGGGTAATAAAGAAAAAAATTCTCTTTCAAGTCAACTGTATCATATGAAATGGAATCTTTTACAAATATTAAGACCTAAGAAGTCTTATTTTTCCCTCATTCATTTTCATGGTTCATCTTTTTCTCAAGAGGGAGAAAAGAATTGGATATTATTGGTTACAAAGTCTTATTAACACAAGCATACTATAACGGACTTAATACACAGAGGTGTTATATATGGACTTTACTGAAGGTATACTAGACATTTTTTTAATGAAAATATGTCAATAGTCCCTTTAAGGTATACTACAAATTTTCTACTTCACAGGTTTGAAAGAGCATATTTTACAGTACACACATTTTACCTGAAAGCTCCGTAAAGTGGTCTGTACCAACAGACAAATGAACAAGGAGTAAAAAGCAAGAACCACAGGATACTCAATCCAAAATCAACCCCTCTTGAAGGATCAACACAAAACCAAGCCAAGCATCCGAAGATATTTAGAAACAGTGTTACAGCATGGACTGTGGGATCAAAAAACAAAATAGAAAAGAAATGTTTACATTCAATGTATGTGTTCATTCAACAAAAATTATAAATGAAAAAATACTTCCTAAGAGCAAACGTACTCTACCCCATGTTTCCATTTAGTATTTAAACACTGCTGTTTCTTACATTTGATTTCAAAATTGATTTCAAAACAGAGTATTATTCATAGGAAGAGGGGTCCTAACACATGTACTATTTGGCAAAAATTCTTTTGGCCCTCTCCTAAACGGCAATAACACAGCTAAACTAGAGAAGCACAACCTTAAGGGCTCCTTCCCTGAGAAGGAAACATATGATGTGGCTCTTGATCCAAGGCCCACGTAGGAAAGTAGTGGCTGCCAGGAAAAGAACCAGGACTTGAGAGGAAAAAGATCCTACGCTCAGAACTATGTTTTAATAGAATGGGGCCGCAGACTCCTCCCAGAGCAGACTACACAAGAGAAAACTGGACAAAGGCCCTGTGCAATCTCATTGTAACATTTTAAGCAATAAAATTAATTAGAATCATGGGACTGAAAATACTAATACAAAAATTTCTAGTGACTACATAGTCAATCTATGAGGATTATTAATTCATCTTCACAGAGCTATCAAAGTCCTGGTATAAAAACAGTGCTTTGGTAGAGGATTAAACTTATTTGAAGGAAAAAAAAAAAAGAAGTACACTATAAAGCATTGTAACTGCTGTGGCAGACCTTTCTTTTGGTTAAAACAAATCGATCTTGGCAAACTCCTCCTACGGTTGTTAGGAATTACTTTCCCTGACAGACCAAAACCAAAAGATCTGAGTAACATCTAAGTATACTACAATCCTAAAGAACACTATTTACCCATTATAAGTAATAACTTATAAGGCTGAATTTATTACAAGAAATTTGAAGTTTAAATAAAGTTTAATATAAATTATCAATTAAAATATACCAACAAACTACTACTTTAATTAAAAACTATCAAATGGAAAATCTAGTGAATCTAAATTTACAAAATCAGCACATATTAAAAAAAGCTTTTAATCTCTAAGGGATTAATCAAAATTTATAATTAATGAAACAGGATAAAAACATATTCTAGGATGCCTCCAAGTTTGCTCTCATCTAACAACTAGATAAACACACAAACTCTAGGGAAGGAGAAAGAGCCCCAGAGGCAGACTGCTCACACCTGGGTTACAGTGATATAACACTGAGCTAACCAAGCTCTGTGCAATTCAATTTTTCAACTAGAGAAATGCTGGAGCTCTTCCACGTTTAAAATTCCATCCCATTCTACTGCACAGTTAAGACTCTTTCTTAGTCCCATTAGGATTTCGGGAAGCTGGTTACTAACAAATTTACTCAAAATCCTTTGCCGCAAAATAAAAGCAGCGCTGGTAAAAACAGAATTCAAGATATTGTGAGACATTATTCTGCAATATTAAATGGCATTCAATTGCCTAAAAAATGCTTTACAGGTTCAGAACATTCTAACTCAAATTTCAACCTTCAGAGAAGTAAATTTTATATTTTCTTTTTTGGCTTTTTTTTTTTTTTAGCTGAACGTCCACGGCATATGGACGTTCCCAGGCTAGGGGGAGAATTGGAGCTGTAGCTGCTGGCCTAGGGCACAACCACAGCAACGCCAGATTCAAGCCACATTTTCAACCTACGCCACAGCTCATGCCAACACAGGATCCTTAACCCACTGAGCAAGGTCAGAGATCAAACCTGCATCCTCATGGATACTAGTCAGATTCATTACCACTGAGGCACAATGGGAACTCCCAGAGAAGTAAATTTTAAAGGTTTATATCCTAATCCACTTAAGGAAAAAAGACAGAATAAATGGCTATGTGTAAAGTCCACAAAAACTCTTCCAGGTATAAATAAGAACACAAATTAAATTTTGTATAATCTATTAAAGTTTTTTCTACATGTTTTCATAATAACCAACAACCATTATCAATAACTCATTTACTTGTTATTATACTGCTACCTCAATGAAGAGTAAAACTTCTAGGCCTACCTGCTAAACAATCAGCCCACTTATACAGAGATCAAAATACACATAGAAAATGATATGCATGATTCTATGTGTCTAATTTCAATCACTTGGTTGATTCTTCTTTTTTTTTTTTTTTTTTTTTTTTTTTTTTATCTTTTTAGGGCCACACTCATGGCATATGGAGATTCCCAGGCTAGGGGTTGAATCGGAGATGTAGCCACTGGCCTACACAACAGCCATGTCTGCAACCCACACCACAGGTCATGCCAACGCCAGAGTGTTAACCCACTGAGCAAGGCCAGGGATCCAACCTGTGTCCTCATGGATGCTAGTCAGATTTGATTCCGCTGAGCCATGATGGGAACTCTCACTTGGATGACTGTTAAGTGTAGGTATAACATTAAGGAAAACTTTAAATAAAACGATTTCCAAACTGAATGACCCTCCTTCATATAAAATTTCAATTTGCTTTATTAAGCACTCAAATTTGCTATTAGTGGACCTAAATTTGCAACTATCACTAGAATACTCCTCTTGCTAAGTTCTGCATTACAATACAGACACCTAAAATGAACAACTTTGTAACAGTATATTCTTCACTAAATGGTCTTTAATGCAGCTGGTTTCTTTTTATTTTTTTTTCTTTCTTCTTTAAATTCAAGAGTACACTCAAAGAGATTAAGATTTATTTCATAGTGGTATTTCTAATTCCTTCAGTTCCTTTATAGAGTAAATTTATCTGCTTCGAGTAAGGTACATTTGAAAGCATACCTTTATAATAATTGAGTTTAAAATGTAAATTACTAAATTACTAAAATTTATTTTAGTAATGTGTAGGTAGTATAACATGGAAATCTGGACTCTGGGATGTAGAGTCAGGCTACCCAACTCCAACTCTACTTACTATGTAATCTTGGATAAGTTATTTCAAATTCTCTAAGCTTTAGTTTCCCAAATTATAAAACTAAATAATATAGTACTTGGTTCACAGTGTTGTTAAGATTTAATAATATAATGTATATAAAGTGATTAGCACAGTACCTGGCACAAAGTAAATCCTCAATGAATGCTATCTTCTATTATAATTATTACAGTGTGAAAACATCAGTCCACTCCAAAATTGCCAACAAGTCGACACTTTTTGAAAATAATTTATGAAAATTCTCTGAAATTTAGAGACATTGCGGAGCACTACACCTTACTTTGTTCCAGGTAATGCTTCTTCAAATCAGAACCTTAACTGGATGGAATCCTGAGCCCTCTTTGAATACAGCTGACAGATCTGACAACTGAACAGGATTAGGAAAAACGAAAATCAACTATATTACTTCTAAGACCCTCAGAAGGTTATATATTTCTATGACAAAACAGACCTATTTTGAAATAATCAGCATTTGGTGATGTTAACCCGTCAGTTAAAATTAATCATCCTCCCCATTCAATCTCTATTTACTGAATTCCTTATAGAAGTTTCTTCCAATTACCATCTGCATCAAAAATGTTTTTCACTAAAGTCAAAGAACCTCCATTTAAAATGCTTCGCCAATTTCTACCTGTTAAAAGAACACACAAGGAGTTCCTGTCTTGGCTCAGTGGAAAATGAAGCTGACTAGCATCCATGAGGACAAAGGTTCTATTCCTGGACTCGCTCAGTGGGTTAAGGATCTGGCGTTGCCATGAGCTGATGCGGCTCGCATCTTGCATTGCTGTAGCTCTGGCATGGGCCAGTGGCTACAGCTCCAATTCACCCCCTCACCTGGGAACCTCCATGTGCAGTGGGTTAGGCCACCAAAAAAAAAGGAGTACACAAATCTCCTTCGGTAAAACGGTACCCTACAAAGAGTCCATTAACTAAGCAGCTGTGCAGATGAGAGGTCATGACAGCTACCTCCCCTATGGACACAATGATGTTAAACAGGGCTGAGACTGCTGTTGGGATAAAAATGAAACAGGGTACGTGGGAATTCTGCATACATACAAAAAACTGGTGGAGTTCCTGTTGTGGCTCAACAGTAACAAACCCGACTATATCCATGAGGATATGGGTTTGATCCCTGGCCTCGCTCAGTGGGTTAAGGATCCATCATTACGATGAGCTGTGGTATAGATGACAGATGAGGCTAGGATCCCACGTTGCTGTGGCTGTGGCTGTGGTGTAGGCCTACAGCTGCAGTTCCTCCGTGACCCCTAGCCTAGGAACTTCCATATGCTCCAAGGGCAGCACTAAATAGCAAAAAAAAAAAAGGCAAAAAACTGGTAACAGCCTGACATTTAGTTTTAATATTCCAAGTGTTATAATTATATTCAAAGAAATGTAAGCATCACGGCCTAAAATGTATGTCCTAACATTCTATTAAATGGAATACGCTATATTAATCAGGGACTCTCAATGGTAAAAATTTTAATTACAATTTAAAAATGCAAAGTAATTTGTGCTTGAAGCTCTAAGAAAAATCAGTTTATATATTCAATATTTTATGCCCTTTCAAAAGAATAGTTATAATGCATTTATAGAAAAATAGTATGAATATGAATAATTTTTTCAAAGCCAGTATTGCCTAGATAACATTTTTTCAGGAAAAAAACGGGTCACTGAAAAATTCTACAATATGACAAGTAAGTCCTTTCCTCAAAAGCATGCTAGTTCTCAGTATATAGGTCTTCCTCAGCTAAGAACTTAGATTGTCACACAGCGTATGATTTTGAAGTACCTAAACATTTCCCTCAAAATTGAAAGTTCTATAGGAAAAGACCAATTCATGACACTATCCTTAATATATGAGGAGTTTTTTAAAAAGTGGATTTTGACAATAAAATATAAACTCTGTCAAACAAATACATAATTTATTCTATACTCACACATCCATAAATAGTACATAATCTTCACTGTCTTTTGAAATTCTACAGGAATGTCTACAGAAAAATCCTGATAGAAACAAGGTCCCACAGGAAAATTGCCAGGAAGAGGTGGCCAGTTATTTTTTCTGCCTGCAAACAAAGAAAAAGGAAATTATTTAGAGAAAGACAAATATGTGCTATTCTTTCTGCATATAATTATTTGTTTCATAATAAAGAATATTTTCTATTCTTTTAATAGGTGTTTCCAAAATATAACACTGTTATCACATACGGATGGCCAAAAAACACATGAAAAGATGTTCAACATTGCTAAATAGTTAGAGAAGTGCAAATCAAAACCACTATGAGGTACCACCTTACACCAGCCAGAATGGCCATCAACAAAAAATCTACCAACAATAAATGCTGGAGAGGGTGTGGAGAAAAAGGGAACCCTATTACACTGTTGGTGGGAATGTAAATTGGTGCAACCACTGTGAAAAACAATATGGAGATTCCTCAGAAAACTAAAAATAGAATTACCATATGATCCAGCAATCCCACTCCAGGGCATCTATCCAGAAAAAACCATGACTTGAAAAGATACATGTACTCCAATGTTCACTGCAGCACTCTATACAATAGCCAAGACATGGAAACAACTGAAATGTCCATTAGCAGAGGGGTGGATCAAGAAGATGTGGTACATATACACAATGGAATATTACTCAGCCATCAAACGGAATGAAATAACACCATTTGCAGCAACATGGATGGACCTAGGAATTATCATTCTAAGTCAAGTCAGTCAGACAATGAGACACCAACACCAAATGCTATCACTTACATGTGGAATCTAAAAAAAGGACACAATGAACTTCCTTGCAGAAAAGATACTGACTCACAGACTTTGCAAAACTTATGCTTTCCAAATAAGACAGGTTAGGGGGTGCAGGGGATATGCTGTGGGTTTGGGATGGAATGCTATAAAACTGGGTTGTGATGATCACTGTACAACCATAAATGTAATAAAATTCATTGAGTAATTTAAAAAAAAGATTAATTAGAGTCCTGAAAATATGGACAAACCTGTCAATATATACCCAGAAAGTGGCAGAACAGAGGCTAAAGTACAAATTTTCAAACTATCAAAAAATACATATATATATAACACTGTTATCACATACGGATGGCCAAAAAACACATGAAAAGATGTTCAACATCGCTAAAATTGTTAGAGAAGTGCAAATCAAAAAAAAAAAATATATATATATATATATATAAAACATTGTAACTCTACAGTCCTACAACTCTGAAAATCAAGCTTTTTATTTTAAAATTTTTTCCCAAAAAATCAATTTAGAACTCATTAGATGGAAAAATAATTTTCCAGTGTCATACCACTTATGTAATTTGAAACAAGAAAAGCAAACAGAGCACAGGGCATACCCTGTGCCTCTGCCCTAAAAAGAGATTTACTTCAAGAGTCCCAAGAGTCTGGCTCTCATATGAAGGCCGTGCAGTTTTTAAATCTCAACACTTTCCTTCTCAGGGTCTCCAACCTTGAAATATAAGTCCTAACCCATGTGGAAAGAAAAGACAAGCTTCTGAATCTTGTTAACTCCATCAAGAAACACAAGAGAGTCAATACCAAAGAATCAAATGTGGAAATCTCCACATCTAGAAAAAATAATGTTCAAAAGACACATGTGAGAAAAGCATCAAACTCTGCGAAAACATGAAACAGCCATGAAAAAGAAGCTGAGGAATTACAGCACCTTCAGAAACCTAGAGAAAAAACAAATTCAAACGGTAAGGAAAGAAAACATATCTATTGGAAGAAATAAGACTGAAAAATAGGGGTTGGGGAGTAGTGGGGGAATAAAAATCAAAATTTAAACAAGTTAAAACATTAAAAATAGAGGGTAAAAATCAGCACCAAAAGGCCATTTTCTCGTTTTAGATATTATATCCCTTACTTTCAAAGTTACATTTTACATACTGTTTCAAAGACCAGGAAGTTTTTCATAGTGGGGGAAAAAAGGACCATCTATTGCTGATTCTTCCCAACATGTTTCCACTGTTTCAACCTTCTTCTCAAATGTCATATAGTTCATGCACTTCCCATGTGAGTCTCATACTTCTTGAGAAGCAGAGAATAGTAGTAAAGAACAAAGACTCTAAAACCAGAAGCAACTAGACACTTACTGGCTGAGGCCTTGGGCAACTACTCAGAACCCTGAAGACTTTGTTTCTACAACTCACCACCCTTCCCAGAACCGTACTGGGGATGAAATGAGTTAACAGGTGAAAAGTACTTAAATGTGTAACATACTGCACGTCTCCTTGTTTCTAACACTTCATTACTACTTCATTTACTAAAACATCTCATAGAAGTAATTTGTATTAGTCAAAGCTAAGGGAACAGGACATATTTTTGTTACATGCATTTCAGAAACGCTGATTTCAATTAAGCCTTTAGTTTCTCCTTTCACCAATGCTGTCTCTGATGTTGCAAGCAAAAAAAAAAAAAGGCCCAGGATAAATGTGTTCTCACAAGGGCCTAGACTTACACACTCTAAGATAAATAAGAAATAGTTCAATATATTGTCATGTCCTAACCTTGTCATCACTGGCCAGACATACTAACAAGGACCTCTCTAGCTCTCTTAACTCCTTCCTATCCAGAGACTTGCTAGCTAAGATACTCCCTTGAAATGACCTTTGCCTATCACAGCCTGATTAGATTTCATAGCAAATATTCAATTCACCACCTACTTATTTCTCTGGCATCATCAAAATACCCTAGGCTTCCTAGAGTCATCACGGGTGTATTTTTTAACACGGTTTAACATAAGGATATACTTTTGAGAAGAAGGAATAGATTAATTTTAACTGGTCTGAATAAACTAGAGGTTACATTAAACTCAATCAAACTTAAGTTGTGCTCCCATGTGCTCATAAAGCTTCAAAAGACCCCATTGAGGAAGTTCCTGTGTGGCACAGCGAGTTAAGGATTCAGTGTTGCCACAGTTGTGGTGTAGGTTGCAAATATGGCACGAGTTCGATCCCTGGCCCAAGAACTTCCACATGCTGTGGGTGCAGCCAACAAACAAACAAACAAAAGATCCAAGTGAAGGCCCAAGTGCAGAATCAAAGGCTCCTGACCTTACAACAAACCAAAATCACATTTCCATTCACGTGTAAAGAGGCTAACACTGTTTTTATCTATCAAACAAACAAGACCAGAGAGCTATGAAATAAGAAAACTGCCAAGACTGGACTCCTTGCTAGAATAAAAGGGCAGAGTTTTATCCCCAAAACAAATGACTTAAAGCATTTAGAAGTTATTTTTATTGCAAACTTCGCTGGATACTACCATGTTGACTGAGGTTTTGCATTTCTCGTTCTCGACGATCTAATTCTGCTGCTTTTCTTTCTAGTTCTTCCTGGCGCTTAAGAAGTTCAGCTTGGGCCAAGGCATGTTCCTGAACAAACAAACAAACAGAAAATAAGTGAGTAGGTTGTCAGAAGTATAAAATAGAGTAACATTCATACTTCCACTTTAATCCTACTTCTCTATTCTGCTAGAAGCCTAATGCAAATGCTCTTCCACAATATAGGAATTCACTAAAGACTATAGTTGCAGAAAATATTTTGGAAATATTTGGCCCATTTTGGCCTTCTGGTTATGAAACTCCTCAGTGGAAATGTTGGGCCCATTGGGATTAGAAAAAACTCAGTCAGAGCACTCAAAATCCTAAAGTATTTGGGAAAATGAAGTTAAGGTGACTTTCGTGCCTAAATGAGAGTAAGGGACAAGGACAAAAAGACCAGTTGAGGAAAACAGACTAATGGAGAAGAGGGCAACTGAACCGGCTCTTATGGATTGGATTAAATGGTACATAAGGTTCTCAGTGCAAGAATATTATAGAATATATTTTATAAGGTAATGAAATGAAAGGAGGATATGGTTAAGAAATTCTGGTTTGTAACTCCACCTGCCTTTATGTAATACCAGGCATCCTATTCATCTCTTTTTTCCCTGGTATTTTGCCACCTTCTACTTCCTACCACTGTGCTTTGCTTAACCATCAGAACTCTCTTCCAATGGTATCTACTAATCTACCACTGTTATTTTAATGGAATTGTGCATTAAAAAGTGAGACCAAAAGCAATAAAAATTTCACTACACAAATTGTACACCAAGATGATATATGAATTCAATAACTTCTAGTACTGAAATAAAGCAAATAATTATAAGGTGACAAGAGATAGGAGTATTAAAGGATTGAGAGGGTGCCTAACCCAGACTCAAAAGTGAGTTAAGAAATAAATGAGGAACTCACTAATACAAAGAATTCTTTTTCTCTCAAAGCAAATGTAATCAATATTGGAATTTCCAATATGAATTTACACATGTAATATCAACTAACCTTTGCAATCTGTGTATAAGCTGGATGTTCTTCTGTTGGTTTCATTATTGCTGGTTGTGTACTGGGTACATTAGGCATTTTCACATTGCCTGGGGGAGGCTAGAAAGATTAAGAAAAAGACAAATTTCAGAACATAGAAATCCAACTTCAACTTCTTTCAAAAAGTGTAACACCAATAAAACCCAAAATGCTAAGAACTGCCTCACATGCTCCCCTAATCTCATAGATCAAGCATCTGGCAAGGAGCTGCTCAAGCTCTTCATTTTCCTTTTCTCAAACTCACCCATTTCTTAACTCTTCGATATTGCTGCTCTATCTAAGAGTGCACCATGAGCATGCTCCTCCAGAACACTATATATTAAAAACAAAAAAAAACCTTAAGTATTTCTTTTTAGCAAAAGCTAGATAGCACCAAACTGAAGACTTTACACCAAGGTTTAACCACCAACTAGGTTTACTGTCAACTCTTCTCACCTAACAAAGCTATGTGCCAGTGCCCTTAAAAAGTAAACAGGAGAAGAGCTCTTGGCATAACCCTGCTAACACTCCTAGAAAAGAATAAGAGGGAAGGCATTAGGGAGATGGAAAATCAACCACACAATCTCTCCTTTGCCAGGGAAGATCAATACTATTTAAAAGTAGCTTCAAGTTCAAAAGTAGGTAGCTATCTATAAGTCCATCAAAGGAGAACTGACTAAATTAATGTAGATACATACAGTACAGTCATTAGATGTAGATACATACAGTACAGTCATTAGAAGGCATGAATGCTATCGAAGAATGCCTTTTTAAATCTAATTAAAATAAAGCCAACTACAGAACAGTATGCGTATGGCCAACTTTTTTTTTAATAAACACACACATGTATACATGTCCAGAAAAATATGTGGAAGGTCTCGGCAAATTGCTATCAAAGGGACTTGCACCTTTTGCTTTATATGCTTCTCTATTATTTGCCTTCTCCCCCTGTTACGCTACTTTTATTAAAGTAAAAATATCTTGGGAATTCCTGTTGTGGCTCAGCAGGTTAAGAATCCAGCTAGTATCCATGAGGATGTGGGTTCGATCCCTGGCCTCGCTCAGGGGGTTAAAGGCATTGCCATGAGGAGTGATGTAGGTCACTGATACGGCTCGGATCCTGTGTTGCTGTGGCTGTGGTGAAGGTGGGCAGCTGCAGCTCTGATTCAACCCCTAGCCTGGAAACCTCCATATGCTGTCAGTGAGACCCTAAAAAAAATTTAAGTATTCTTTAAAATGGCCATGAGAAAAATACAAAAAAGAAAGAAAAGAAAAAGAGAAAACACACAGCAAGCAGGTACAAAGGGAAGTTCAAAGATCAGAAAAACTATTAAAGTCAGAAAACACTACCTATGCAGCTTGATTTTACCCTGACACAGCAAAGAACATCCCCAAAAAGGAAGCCAGACACAACTAAAGATATAAATGGAGTACAGCTGATTCTAAAACTTACATGGAAATGCCACGATATAAGAATAACTCAATTTTAAAGGAGAATAACATAGGCAGACCTACAATATCAAGACTTAAAACAGTAATAAAGAGTATGGTACATATGCCAAAGATATAGAAATATACCAAGAAAGAGTAGAGAGAAACAAACTCCCGAAAACTTGATACCCAACAGAGGTCAAACCACAAAACAGTGAAATAATGTATTAGTCAACAAACGGTGCTAGCAGTAAAGGAAACCAGAAACAAAACAAAAGACAACCTACAGAATGGGAGAAAATATTTGCAAATGACGTGACCTACAAGGGCTTAATTTCCAAAATACGCAAACAGCTCATACAACTCAACAACAAACAACAAACAACCCAATTGAAAAATGGTCAAAAGACATGAGTTGTGGTGTAGGTCACAGACATGGTTCAGATTCAGTGTTGCTGTGGCTGTGGCATAGGCCCGAAGATGTAGCTCTGATTGGACCCCTAGCCTGGGAACCTCCATGTGCCACAGGTGTGGCCCTAAAATGCAAAAAAAAAAAAAAAAAAAAAAAAAAAGAAAAGAAAAGAAAAATGGGCAAAAGACCTAACTAGATATTTCTCTGAAGAAGACACAAAAAATGGCCAACAGGCACATGAAAAGATGCTCAACATTGCTAATTATTAGAGAAATGCATGTCAAAACTACAATGAGATACCACCTCACATTAGTCAGAATGGCCATCATTAGTAAGTTCGTAAATAGGAGTTCCCATCATGGCTCAGTGGTTAACGAATCCGACTAGGAACCATGAGGTTGGGGGTTTGATCCCTGGCCTCACTCAGTGGGTTAAGGATCCAGTGTTGCTGTGAACTGTGGTGTAGGCCAGCAGCTATAGCTCCAATTAGACCCATAGCCTGGGAACCTCCATATGCCATGGGTGCAGCCCTAGAAAAAGATTAAAAAAAAAAAAAAAAAGTCTGTCAATAACAAATGCTGGAGAGAGTATGGAGAAAAGAGAACCCTCCTTCACTACTGATGGGAATGTAAGTCGGTGCAGCCACTATGGAGAATAGTATGGAGGTTCCTCAGAAAACAGACTTGTGGTTGCCAAGGGAGAGGGAGGAGGGGAGAGGGGAGAGGGGAAGAATGGACTGGGAATTTAGGGTTAGTAGATGCAAACTATTATATACAGAATGGATAAAGAACAAGATCCTCCTATATAGCATAAGAAACTATATTCAACATCCTGAGATAAACCATAATGGAAAAAAATTTAAAAACAGAGTGTCTGTGTGTGTGTGTGTGTGTGTGAGAAACTGAATCACTGCTTACAGAAGGAATTAACACATTATAAATCAACTATGCTTTGATATAAATAAATCATGCTAGGATAACTGGTTAACCAGATGCAACAATTAAACTAGATTTCCTACTTGACATCACATACAAAAATAAATCGCAGGTGGATTCATGACTTTAAACACTTTTAGAAAAAATATACATGAATATTTTTATGAACTTGGTACATAAGAGCTTCTCAAAAATCAAATGCAGAAACCTTTGTGTATCCTATCTATAATGTATCCCAAGTGCCTACAACAGTGCCTGAAACAGTAAATGATCAGTAAATATCATTAAAAATAAGATTAGCAAGCACATAAACCATAAATTTAAGACAAACTCAACTACACTTAAATTTAATAATAAAGTGAAAAGTCATATCACAGAATGGTTATAACAGATACAACAAAAAAATGCTACTCAGAATACAGGAATAACTGTTACAAATTCACAACAATACAAACTACTAACAGAAAAATGGGAAAAACATATGAACAAGCAATACAAAGAAGAGAAGACAGGAATGGCTAATAAAAATATGAACTAATGGTTCAACATCACTAGTAATCAAAAAATACAAAAAGTAACATATCATTCCACAGCCATGACACAGGATAATATGAAGTCTGAAATACCAAGCTCTGTAATTACAGTATACATACAATGATGGTGTATATAAAAATTAAAGCATATGACCAAGGTAGTCGCTTACAACAGTGGGCAAAAAAAAAAGATTATCAATAAATAGTGCTGGGACAATTATTTAAACGTTTGGGGAAAAAAAAAATCAGAAAACTGTATCTTGTCAGAATTCCAAATGGATTAAAGTCCAATGTAAAAAGAAAAAAAATGCAACTAGTATAAAGATACTAGAAATAGCATAGCACATAGAATACAGATGACTACCTCATCTTGAGGAAAACAGCCATGGGGTAAAAGAGGAGAAATCATAATGAAAAGGGAACATATCTGACTACATAAAAATTGAGAACTCTGATGATATAAAGCATTTTATAACCAAGATTAAAAGGAAAATCTAAGTAACAAGCAACATATAGACAGTTAATAGATTTCATTATGTACAAATCAATAAGAAATAGAGGACCACGTTATATGAGAAAAATTCATTTTAAGAAACCCGTAACAGCCTGCTTCTAAAAGAAATACAAAAGGAAAATAAACATTCAAAATGTTAACCTCATGAGTAATCAAAGAAATGCAAATTTCACCTATTTTTTTAAAATGATCATTACCATAAGACTACTACCACATTTTGGAAAAGGCCTGGTAAAATGGATACTTCTGACACACAGCAACTGGGAATATAAACTAGTTCATACAATAATCCTGGAGTGCAATTTGACATTATGCGTAAGAGTCACTGAAGTATTTATACCCTACAACCCTACTCTTAAAAAATATAGTATAGAAATAATCCAAGATATGCACAAATGTGTGCATGCCAAGATGCTCCCCACAGCATTATTTACAAAAGCAAAAAAGAAATACCCTAAATGTCTAACAAAAGACAAAATATGGATAAATTGATAAATTATGATCCATCCATAGGAGATCCCCTATATTATCCAGCTATTTAAAAGTTTTAAAAGAATAATGAAATGGGGAAAGTTTGTACCAATTGTAAGTTATAAAACAAAACTGTATATACAGTATAATCCCCATTTTTAATTTTAAAAGATATCAGTAAGTTAACATTGATATTATTTCTGAATAGTTGGATTAAAAGCTTTTTCTTTTCTCTTCTGTATTTCTAGGGCCGCATCCATGACATATGGAAGTTCCCAGACTAGGGGTCTAATCGTACCTACAGCTGCTGGCCTACACCTCAGCCACAGCCACAGAAGACCCATGCTGCATCTTCGGTCTACACCATAGCTCATGGCAACATCGGATCCTATCCCACCGAGCGAGGTCAGGGACTGAACCTCCATCTTCATGGATACTAGTCAGATTCCTTTCCACTGAGCCATGACAGGAAATCATTTTCTTGTATTTTTTATCTCCACTATAATATTTATTCCCAAAAGAATGATAAATTCTCTATTCCAACTACCTGTTCCCCTACTCTAACATTTCATATTACCAGGAAGAAAAACTGAAGTTGGTCAATCTTAACTCTTCTCCAACTAGAAAATCATGGTCCTAAAGTATCACTCTCTCAGCTTAATAAGTAGCAGCAACAGGAGTGCCTGCTGTGGAGCAGTGGGTTAATGATCCATCTTGTCTCTGGTGTTGCCGAATGATCTTTCAGCCCGGTGCAGCGGGTTAATGATCTGGCATTGCCACAGCTATGGTGTAGGTCACAGATGCAGCTCGGATTCAATCCTTGACTCAGGAACTACCATATGCCGTGGGTGTGGCCAAAAACGGAAGAAAAAAAAAGTAGCAATAACAAAACAGTGACCAAATAAGATGCCTGACAAAATCAGTTTGACAGCATACTTCAGAAAAAGCACACAAAAAATTACTCAAGCATTCCTCCAGTTGAAACCGCGTTCTAAATGCTCTAAATAAGAAATGAAAAAGTACACTGAATTAGTAAATAAAAATGAAGGCTAGGTTACAGCTAGTATTTGATATATTGAAGGTAAGGGATGCCTGTGGACTAGCAAGCATGAGGGATGCTGGAGAAGCACAAATCTCTAATCCACTGATCGCAACCTGATAGCTAGTTTCTTCAAATTTGTTGATGCTAGCTCTCTCAAGCCAAGCACAGTTCTTGTCATAATTATTAAAGACCTGTTCTGACGATGGCTCCAAATTCTCTTCCAACTTTTCATTTCTGCACCTATCAATAAAAAGAAAATTAAAAGAATCCGCTCAACACTCCCATTTATGGCAACACTGCAGACTACACATCTGGAGAGGCACCCCGGCTAATGGTACCTAAAAATGCTGAATCAAATTTCATTTAAATAATATTAAAAATACATGACTAAGCTGATGAGAAATCCCAGGTGGCCAGAAAGTAGGAAAACCTGCAAATCCAAACAAAGAAGAGCCCTGATGCCATGCCATTAACAAAATCACTGGGGTTTAATAAGCTGGAGATAAAACTTAGGAGCTGGTAGAAGACAAAAATCAGTTTGTCATTTCTGCATTAAGCCAGGACTTCCTAAAAAGTGACATTCTCAGTAGATAAGCAAAAAAGCAGCTTCAGACAGAACACTGTAAACCAGCTATGATGGAAAAAACAAAAATCATTTAAAAAAAAAAAAAGTGGCTTCACAGAAAGAAACTATGAATACTTGCCTATCTTGCTTTTGACTCTGGATACAAAAGGAAAAAAAAAATCTTCCCTGAGAACTCCTAACCTTGCAGGCTTGGGGCCAGAATTCACTCTGATTGATATAGATAAAATATTCATCGAAGTTGAAATTTTCATTTCAAAGTATCCCTAATTTGTAGTGACCTCAAGTACCTAGCAAAAGCAGAGGAACACACTTTAAAACCAGGTTTCAAAGAATTTTCACCACTCAAGTTCTAAGTAATTTTGGCTCATGATTTAAACACAGAAGGAAGCAAACCACCATAAGCAAGGGTCCACAGACAAATAAACTACAAAATAAGACCAAAGACATTGGAATTATTGGATACAAAATATATAAAACAGATATGCTTATTAACCAAGAAATAAAAGATGGTGGAGTTCCCATTTTGGCACAGTGGAAACGAATCCGATTAGGAACCATGGGGTTGTTGGTGTGATCCCTGGCCTCGCTCAGGGGTTAAGGATCCGGTGTTGCTGTGAGCCATGGTGTATGTCGCAGACACGACTCCGATCCTGTGTTGCTGTGGCTGTGGTGTAGGCTGGCAGCAAGAGTCCAATTAGATCCCTAGCCTGGGAACCTCCATATGCCGTGGGAGCGGCCCTAAAAAGACAAAAGACAAAAAAAAAAGAAAAGAAGTTAATGAAAGTATGACTAAGCAAAAAGAGACTTTAAGAATTGACTAAATATCTTTTTAAGATACAAATGGAACTTCTAGAAAAGAAAACTATAATAATTGGAATTATAAAGTTAATAGACAAGTAAAACAATAGACTACATAAAGATGGAGAGATAATTAAGGAAATAGAAATGGGTCTAAACAAACTGCACAGAATGTAGCAGAAAGACAAAAAAAAAAAAACTGGCAATTGGGAGAGGTTAAGAGAAATGAGGATAGACTGAGAAGGTATAACTGAGCTCTAGAGGAACAAGGGAAAGTCAATGTTCTAAGGGAATGTGAGGACACTAATTTTCAGACTCAAAACTCCAAAATCCAACCCAGGAAGTTCCCATTATGGCTCAGCAGTAACGAACCTGACTAGTATCCATGAGGATGCAGGTTCAATTCCTGGCCTCAATCAGTGGGTTAAGGATCTGGCATTGCTATGAGCTGTGGTGAGGTTACAGACAGGAGTTGGATCCTGCATTGCTGTGGCTGTGGTGTAGGCTTGGCAGTTGTAGCTCCAATTAGACCCCTAGTCTGAGATCTTCCATGTGCCATGGGTGCAGCCCTAAAAAGAAAAAAAAAACAAAAAAACAACAAAAAAAGGAGATCCCATGGTGGCACAGTGGTTAACAAATCCGACTAGGAACCATGAGGTTGCGGGTTCAATCCCTGGCCTTGCTCAGTGGGTTAAGGATCTGGCATTGCCACAAGCTGTGGTGTAGGTCGCAGATGTGGCTTGGATCCTGCGTTGCTGTGGCTCTGCCGTAGGCCCGTGACTACAGCTCGGATTCGACCCCTAGCCTGGGAACCTCCATATGCTATGGGAAGCGGCCCTCGAAAAGGCAAAAAGACAAGACAAGACAAGAAAAAAGAAAAGAATCCCAAAAATCCAACCCAGACTTTAAAAAACTTAAGACCAAGACACACTATAGTGAAAGAGCAAACCCTAAGAACAAGAGATCTTAAAACCATCAAGAGAAAGGGGGTGTGACCAAGATGGGGGAGGACGAAGACCACGAGCTCACCTCCTCCCATCAGCACACCAAAATTACAACTACTGACAAAGCGACTGTTGACGGGAACAACCTGAAGACTAGCAGAGACGACCTGCAACTAAGCGATAAAGAAAGAAGCACACCAAGACGGTAGGAAGGGCGGAGCTGATGGATAGTTAAGGCTCACACCCATGGGTAGGCAACCCACAAACGAGAGGATAATCACAACCACAGAAGCTCTCCCCAAGGAGAGAGGTGTTTGAGCCCCACAGCGGACTCCCCACTTGGGATCCTGACTGGAAGGACGAGCCCCACAAACATTTGACTTCGAAGGCCAGTGGCATTGATTTGGGGAGAGCAGGAGGAATGGCAGGAAACAGAGACTCCACTCTCAAGGGGTGCACACAAATTGTCACCTCCTCTGAGACCCCAGGCAGAAGCAGTCATCTGAAAGGAGCCTGGGGTAGACCCACCTGCTAATCTTGGAGAGCCTCGCACATAGGCAGCAGGCAAGTGGGATTCACCTGGGGATACAGGTGCTGGTGGCAGCCATTTGGAGGAGCTCATTCTACTACGAGGAACTGGTGCTGGTAAGCACCATTTTGGAATCTTCCCTCTAGCTTATCAGTGCCAGGATCCAGACCTGCCCATCAGCAGGCCAGTAGCCCTGGGACACAGCCCAGTCCACCGCAAGGTCCAGAACCATCAAGAAATGAATGGATGAAGAAGATGTGGCATATACACAATGGAATACTACTTACATAAAAAAGAATGAAATCTTGCCATTTGTGACAACATGGATGGACCTAGAGGGTATCACGTCTAGTGAAATAACTCAATGAAAGACAAATAGTGCATGAGTTTCCTTATATGTGGAATCTAAAGGAAAAAAACAAACATAACAAAATAGGAACAGACTCATAAATACAGAGAACAAACGGCTTCCTGCCAGAGGGCAGGGGGATAGAGGGAACAGAGAAACAGGTGAGGGAGATTAAGAGGCACAAACTTCGAGTTACAAAATAAATGAACTAGGGGTATGAAATGTACAGTCTGGGGGGTAGAGTCAATAATTATGTAATACCTTTGTACCGTGACAGGTGATAACTAGACTTATTGTGATGATCATTTAATATCAAATCACTACGCTGTATATAACAGGAACTCAATTACTGCTGTAAGTCAATTATACTCCAAAAGCAAACAAACTCATAGAAAAAGAGATCAGAGTTGTGATTACCAGAGGTTGGGGGATGGGGAGGGAATTGGATGAAGGTAGCTGAAAGGTACAAACTTCCAGTTATAGGATAAATAAGTATTAGGGATGTTCTGCACAACACGGTAAGTATAATTAATACTTCTACATATTACATACAAAAGAGAGTAAAATCCTCAGAGTTCTCATCACAAGGAAACCTTGATTTTCTACTTCTTTCATTCTGTATCTATATGAGATGATGCATATTCACTAAACTTTGTGGTAATCATTTCATGTAAGTCAAACCATTATGCGGGACATCTTAAACTTATACAGTGCCATATGTCAATTATATCTCAATACAACTAGAAGAAGAAGAAAGAAAGAAAAAAACAAGGCACAATATGTACACAAAGGAATGCCAGTAAGAACAAGAGCTGTTTTCTTAACGGCAACATTAGAAGCCCAAGTAGAAGGCTCCAAACTGATGAGAGAAAGTAATTACCAATGTTGACGTCTAAATCCAGGGAGATTAGCTACTGAGAACCAAGGGGAAATAACAAATAAATACCTATTTATAAGTATTAAAAGAGTTGGGAGTTCCCGTCGTGGCTCAGTGGTTAACAAATCTAACTAGGAACCATGAAAGAATATTTGAGATGCAATAAGTAGTATCTTTCCACCTCATTGGACACTGAGTATATCTCCTTCATTTACACTCATCAAAATTGCAGATACAGAAGGAAAGTCAACCCATCTGTAGAAAAATGGACTAGTGCAGCTGGATATACGAGAGTAAGATGAGCTCTTCTCCTCCTGCCCATCCTGAAACAGTGTCTATCACTGCTGTGACAGCCCCTGGGAAAAGCCTCAAGAATTGAGAAAAGAGCAGAAGGTACAAAGATGGAGACAGAGAAAAAAATAAATCTAGACAAGGAAGGAGAATTGGAGAATGACCTCAGGGGCAGAGCTCTGGCCACAGCAAGGGTGTATATCCTTCTTCCATGGTGGATGAAATTTCACCAGTTAGGCATAGATTGTATTTTTAAAATCTACATGAAAGTTCTCTCTTTTTTTTTTTTAGGGCCACACCCGCAGCATATGGAGGTTCTCAGGCTAGGGGTCACATCGGAGCTACAGCTGCCAGCCTACCTCAGAGCCACAGAGATGCCAGATCCAAGCCGTGTCTATGACCTACCCCACAGCTCACAGCAACGCCAGATCCTTAACCCACTGAGCAAGGCCAGGGATCAAACCTGCAAGTACCTAGTCAGATTCATTTCCACTGCGCCACGACAGGAACTCCAAAAGTTCTAATTCTTTTATACTTTATGTAGTTATTATTTTATATTTTAACACCATTTACATTACTATGTTTGCCTATTTTGTGTGGCTCTGGAGAACTCAAGTAGGACCAATGGTTGTAAGTTATAGGAAGATGTATTTTCACTCAGTGAAATTAAGAACATTGTAACGATGATAGAAATATAATAGTGGATGGATTTTTCTGTCACAGATGAGCTCTCAGCAGTGCAAGTTCCAAAGATGTTTCATTATTAAATAAGATCCTTTCATGGTACAGGAGGTCCACAAGAATGAAACAATGAATCAAATCAAATATGTTCTCCGTCTTGGTTTTCTTCCATATTCGAAACAGCTATTCAAGAAAATCTCTCCTTGCTATTTCTGACTCTTTCTCGTCTATCTGTGAACCAGTAACATTTCTAAGAATACTCAGGTCTAAAGCAACGTTTCTTAATGTGTTCATCGATTTCATGCATCAGAAAGCCCTGGTGCTTAATGAAAACGCAAACTCTAAGCTTCACTGTGGATATACAGGTTCAAAAACTCAGAAACTGAAGAGAAGGGGTTTGCATTTTTAACAAGGTTACATTTTCAGTAAGCTCCTCAGGGTGACCCTTATATCCCTTAAAATTTGAGAACTCCCCTCGGAGGCAACAAAGTTTACAGCTCTATAAACCACTGTTGTGTTCTTTCACCTAATAGAGGGCCTGCCAAAGAAACGTAAAACGAAAACATAGGAAAACGTTTTGCAGCTTCCAGTGACCTTATCAGTCTCTGATTGAGCAGACAAGAACTGACGGTGGCTATGCCTAACACAGATTCCCTTGTTATTCGGGGTGGTGAAAATTAAACATACTACTGTCAGAATCAGGACAAATTGAAGTAATTTCATCAGAATAGATAACTCTTTTTTAAAAAAGCTCTTAGGAGCTCCCTCACAGCTCAGTGGGTTAAGGATCCAGTGTTGACACTGCTGTGGCTCTGGTTACAGCAGCGGCATGGGTTGGATCCCTGACCCAGGAACTTCTGTATGCTCTGGGCCTGGCCAAAAAATAAAATAAAATAAAATGAGACTTTTAATGATGAGAATAACTGGAGGGGGTGGTATGCAATAGGAAGAAAGAAAGGAGGGATATACGAGAGTGGGGGTTTCCACGTAGAGAAAGCCACATAATGGAAGAGAGGTGTGGCCAGATGTTTATTCATACGCTTATCAAACAGTCATTGATCAACAACTATGTGCCACAAACCATTACTGACACTTGGGAAACATTAAGGAGCAAAACAGGTAAACATCCCTACCCTTGTAGGGAACTCATAGTCTAGCAATAAAAGATCAACAACACCTACAATAAATACTTTACAGAGAATCTTAGAAGGCAGTAACATGTTATGGAATAACAAAAATTGAACAGGGTAAAGGAGTCATGAGAACAGGTTGAGTAGAAATAACTTGGCCAAGGTGGCTAAGGAAGCCAAAGTGAAGAAGTCAACGCAGCAGCTACCTGGAAGAAGACTATTTCAGGCAGAAGGAATGACCAAGGCAAAGTTAGGAGAATGGCTGGCCTAAGAAGACGAGGATGCTGGAAAAGAACACACAACGGAAAGAGTGAGGAGATAAGAGTGAGAGATATCAGGGACCAGATTGTACACCCCTTTAAGGGCGCTGGGTTTTACTCTGAAGAAAAACAAAAGCTAGTGAAGAGTTCTAAGCAGGAGACTGAACTGCTCAACTTTTTTTTTTTTTCAAGGGATCACTCTGGCTACTGAATTGAAAATAGTAAAGCTGGAAGGAGGAAGAGAGTAGTCAGAAAACCACCACTGCGGGTATCCAGGCAAGGGATAATGTCAACTCAAGCCATGAGGTGGTGGCTAAGGCATCAGATCTGTATGATTTGTGAGGGAGAGCCAATGGGATTTCCTGACAGAAGTGTGATGGGTAAAGAAATGGAAATAGTGAAATATCACCAAGGTTTTGGCCTAAGCAAGTAACAGGATAGAAATGAAAACGACTTAAAATGAGCAGGTTTACAAGGAGGGGGCTCAGTTCAGTACTCAACATGTTGAATTTGCAATGTCTAAGATATCCAGGTAGCCGTGTCTACTAAGCAGGGGAATGTATGAATCCAATCTTGTGCTAGAGACTTAGATGTGGCAGTCATCCGCATAAAGAGGGTATTTAAAGCTTTTAGACTGGGTGAAATAACTATTTGAGTGACCATGGATAGAGACGTAAAGGCTAACTCTTGGTACACCTCAATTTTAGGAGGGAAAAGAGAGAAGTCAGCAAAGGACATCAAGAAGGAAAACCTTAAGTGCTCTGAAAGCCACGTGAAGAAAATGAGGTAGTGATCAAGTGTCAGTGCTGTGTGTAGATGGAGTAAGGGTAAGATTGGCATTTTACCACTAGATTTAGTGACATGGAAGTCACTGGCTACCTTGACAGGTGTGTTTTGGTGGAGTATTGGGAGGATAAGCCTTTTTGAAGTAACTTTTAAGAGAAAGGACTGAGAAAAAAAAAAAAGTAGACCGCGCTTTAGAGGAGTTCTGCAGCATCTGGAGCAGAGGCAGTTTTTTAGGGATGGAGATGTGAGAATCCGACTGGAAAGGGAAATGAAGGTTAAGGTAAAGTTTTGTTACAAAGTTACAATAATCAAGATGGTATGGAACTGGCATATGGATAAAGATCAACAGAATAGAATTTAGAGTTCAAAAATAAACCCTGATATTAACCATCAATTGATTTTCATCAAGAGTGCCAAAACAATCCAATGAAGAAAGAACAGTCTTCTCGATGGATGGTGTTGGAACGAGTGGATACCCACATGCAAAAGAAAAAAGTTAGATACCTATCTCATACCATTCATGAAAATTAAGTCAAAATGATCATAAACTTAAAAGTAGACACTAAAACTTTACAACTCTTAGAAGAAAACTGAGGAGTAAATCTTTATGACTTTGAATTAGGTAATGCCTTCTTAGATAAGACACCAAAAACAGAAGGAACCAAAGAAAAAATAGACAAATTTTACATCAAAATTTAAAACTTTTGTATATTAAACAACAGCTATCAAGAAAATGAAAAGATAACACACAGAATAGGAGAAAATATTTGAACAATGCAGGGGGCATTAGGGGTGCTGACCCCCCCACACAGATGAAAATTCACATATAACCATAGTGGAGGGTCTGCACTGGGAGTTCAACCAAACTCAGATTGCAGAGTACTGTACTTAGTACATATTTAGTGAAAGAAATTCATGTGTATGTGCACTCACATAGTTCAAACCTGTGTTGTTCAAGGCTGAACTCTATTTGCAAATCACTTACTGATAAGAAAGCTGTATCCAGAAAATGTAACAAACTCTTACAACTCAGTATCAAAAAGAAAATCCAATTTTCTTTTTTTGGCCATACCTATGGCATGCAATAGTTCCCAGACATGAGAGCCTGAGCCATAGCAGTGACCGTGCCAGACCCTTAACCCACTAGGCTACAAGGGGAACCCTGAAAATCCTAATTTCAAAATGAGCAAAGAATCTTGACACTTCTCCAAAGACGACATACAAATGGCCAATAAGCACATCAAAAAAATGTTCAATATCATTATCCATCAGGGAAATGAAATCAAAACCACAAGGATATATCACTCACATCTGCTAGGATGGCTACAGGCAAAAAGTCAGACAGTAACAAGTCTGTGAAGGATGCATGTGAAGAAAGTGGAACCCTTTGACACTACTGATTCGAATATAAAGTGGTGCAGCCATTTTTTTAAACAGTCTGGTAGCTCATCAAATGTTAAACATATTATTACCATATGACCCTACAATTCCATTCCTATGTATATATCCAAGACAAATGAAAACATATGTCCACACAAAAACTAGTACACAAATGTTTAAAGCAGCCCCAATTGGAAACAGACTTAATGCCCATAAACTGAGGAATGGATAAATAAAATGTGGTATAAAGCAATAAGAAGTAATGAAGTACTGATCCATGCCACGACATCTCTGAATCTTGAAAATGTTATGCTAACTAAAAGAAACCAGTTGCGCAAGACCAAATATTTAATGGTTCCATTTATTTATTTATTTTTATTATTATTATTTTTTTAGGGCCGCACTCTCGCAGCATATGGAAGTTCCCAGGCTAGGGGGTGAATTGGAGCTGCAGATGTGAGCCTATGCCACAGCCGCAGCAATGCAGGATCCAAGCCGTATCTGCAACCTACACCATAGGTTACGGCAGTGCTGGATCCTTAACCCACTGAGCGAGGCCAGGGATCAAGCCTGTGTTCTCCTGGATGCTAGTCAGATTTGTTAACCACTGAGCCATGGCGGGAACTCCTAATGATCCCATTTACATAAAATGTTCAGAACAGGCAAATCTATAGAAAGTAAATCAGTACTGGACTATGGCTGGAGAGCGACAGGGAGTATGAGGTAACTGATAAGGGATGCGAGGTATCTTTTTTGTGGGGGGGAGACAAAAATATTCTGAAGTTGGAATTGGTAATGGTTATACAAATCTATTGCTACACTAAAATCAATTAAATGACACTTTAAATGGGTATATGGTATATTAATTGTATCTAATAAAGCTGTTACATTAATATTAAATTTTTCTGATTTTTTTTCCCAACATAGAAGAAAACACATGCTTTTATGATGGCATGAATGATCCAGTAGAAAGTGAAAAAGCTAGTCATGTAATAGAGAAGTAATTCAGCAAGGTTCTTAAGTGAAAGAACATGGGACCTACTACACACATATAGCAGATGGCTTTAGATAGAAGCACAGGTAGTTCATCTCTGAGTAAAAGGCAGGAGAGCAGAACATAAGAGTATCAATGCTGGTAGGTAGGTAGGTAGGTGTGATGGTGAAAGGCAGTGGATGTCCCCTACTGGTTGTTTCAGTTTTCTCAGTGAAATCAGAAGCAGTCATCAGCTGAGTGAGGATGGGGAGAGAGATTTTAATGATAGGGAGAGAGAAGAAGAGATTAGACACATAACTAGGACATTCAGTACAATTTAGAACGAAGCATGAACGAAAAGTGAGACCATCCAGTATGGTTCTGTGCGTGTCTCCATATTTAGCTACAAGGGAAAGGGCAGAGAGTAGACAGAGTTGTTTAACCAGTGCTTGGCTTTTAGCCAAGAGATGAAGTCAAGGAAGGAGGAGAGGGGAAGGCAAAGGAGTTGAGACTGCATGCAAGAGAGTGATTTTAACGACTCAATGTGGAATTTAAGCTGAGAGGCGAGAGTAAGATGTGCATAAAGGGCAGTGATGTAGTAGGATCAACAAACCAGAGGTCTTGGTAGAGCTGAAAGACGTGTTGAAACTGAGAAATCAAGAGAGCAACTAAAAGAACACAAGAGATGGGAGTGTGTGACTTCAGATGACATGGAAGACAAAAATCAATGCAAGAGATGAGGTCCAGGCACTGAAAGGCAGGATGCCGGCAAGATCAACCCAAAGAACTCAAAAAAGGGATAGTGTTATTAACAGTAATAGCGAACCAAGAGCTAAAATTAAGAAATGAAAAAAAGAGAGAAATTAAACAAGTAATTCAGGGATCAGTAGATGACAGTCACAATGAGTTGCGGTACCCAATTATAATCTGATAACGAGACTCAAATGATGGCATGGGATTTTTCAGACAGGAAGGAGAAAGAATAGGTCTAGAAGCAGCAACTAGAAATAAGGATGATATCTACCTCAATTTTATGCCCAGGTGCCTGAGATCTGTGAGAGAAAAAGCAACTAGCTGTGGGGAAAGTTATAGGGGAGACAGTGTCCTCATAAAAAGGACAGTTTCCAGAGAACAAAGGACAAAACAATTAGAGAAAAAGATAAAGATACAGGGGACTTTGATGAAACTGTACGCTGACTTCCAGAGAGCAGAATGGAAAGTTTCAGGAGTTACGGAAACAGAAGGGCGCAGAAGAAGTAATATGCAGAGCATCAAGCAGATTCAAATCTAAGAATAAGAAGGAGTCTGGGGCTTCTATTACAGAATGGCATAAACGGGAATCCAGGGCATAATGAAATGAGTACCAATACGCTTAAGGCAGTCAAGAGTTGAGGGCAGGGAGGGATAGGTGTCCTGGGGGCTCCACTTCAATCCTTTTATACAGGCATGAAGAGATATGAAGTAATACAATCTTAATCCTAATGTGCCATCTTATTCCCAGTGTGGTGCACAGGCCCTCAGTGAACCTCAACACTTCTCCCCTCTGGTGTTCCTGTCCTGTAATAATTTCCTCTTCTTGAGTGCACGTAGGACTGCAGCATGCTTCTTATCAACAGAACATGGTAAAAGTGCTGTAGCATAGGTTACATTATGTAAAACTCCATCTTAGAAGACCATCTATGAGAGACTCTCTGCAAAGTCTCTGAAATAAGTGTCCATGACAGGGAAGCCCACGTGGCAAGAAGCCATGCAGCCTCTAGGAACTGTGGACAGCACCAATGACCTAAGGGCAGTCTCCAGCTGATAGCAGCTAGAAGGATATGAACTCTACCAACCACCTGAACAAGCTTGCAAGCAGATTCTTCCCCAATCAACCTTCGGATGATAACACGTTGATCACAGCCTTGTGCAACCCTGAATGAATGACTCAGTTAAGCTGTGCACAAACTCCTAACCTACAGAAATGGTGAAATAATAATGTGCTTTCTCAAGCTGCTTCGTTTGTGCTTATTTATGACACAGCAATATTAAAGTGAATATACCTAGCATGGGAGGTTCATCTTGACCCACTGAAGAAGGTGAGATAACCTAGGGAAGCCAGGCATTAGGACCACACACAGTCTCTCCTTACTCCATTCAGTGACCAATAAAAGGCCTAGGGGAGGTGGTCACAGTCGGGGTGGGTGCTGGAAAGTAGATGATTCGGCTGGAGCAAATGGCATATCAGAGAGGGTAAGACTAAAAAGACAGTCTAGGAGAAAAGTCTAAGAAGACTTTCTACTTAATTTTTCTGTAAACATAACTGCTGTAAAAATAAAGTCTATTGACAAAATTAAAATAAAATAGTCTGAGGCCAAATCATGGAGGGCCCCACATGGCACACTATTAAGTAGGCAATACATAATCAATGTACATATTTCTTTCTTTTTCTTTTTTTTTGTCTCTTTGCCTTTTCTAGGGCCACTCCCACAGCATATGGAGGTTCCCAGGCTAGGGGTCTAATCAGAGCTGTAGCCACTGGCCTATGCCAGAGCCACAGCAATGTGGGATCTGAGCCATGTCTACAACCTACACCACAGCTCACGGCAACGCCGGATTCTTAACCCACTGAGCAAGGCCAGGGATCAAACCCACAACCTCATGGTTCCTAGTCGGATTCGTTAACTATTGTGCCACGATGGGAACTCCAATGTACACATTTCTAAGGAGAGAAGACCTAATCTGAACTCTGCCTTAAAACATAATTCTAAAAAAAATGATTTGAAGAAGAGAAACCGGAGACAGGGAAGTAGATAGGCCACTGTGTTATCTCACATGAGTACCTGAATTGGGACAGTTTAGTAGGAATGAAAAGGACAGTCCAGTAATATCTGCTGGAGGTGTAAGTGACAGGATGTGGCCACTGATTAGATGTGGGAAAGGAAGCTGTTTGAGTCAAAGAGGACTCAAGCACTTCCAGCCAATAACACTGGAAGGACAGAAGGCAATAGTTACCATTAAATGAGACTAGAAACAAAGAAGATTGGTTCCAGGAGGGACAGACAAGACAGTGAGACACAAAGGAGAAAGGAAAAGGTTAAAAAGAAAAAGAAAAAAGAGGAGAGTTCCCATCGTGGTGCAGTGGTTAACGAATGCGACTAGGAACCATGAGGTTGCGGGTTTGATCCCTGCCCTTGCTCAGTGGGTTGACGATCCGGCGTTGCCGTGAGCTGTGGTGTAGGTCGAAGACTCGGCTTGGATCCAGCGTTGCTGTGGCTCTGGTGTAGGCCAGTGGCTACAGCTCCGATTAGACCCCTAGCCTGGGAACCTCCATATGCCATGGGAGCAGCCCTAGAAAATGCAAAAAAAAAAAGAAAAGAAAAAGAAAAAAGAAATGCATTTCAAGAAAAAATAGACAGGTATGACAATACAGAAATTGCATTTGTGGTATAAAGTTAGGTAAACTACTGTGTACAATTACTTCCAGTCAGTGCCTGGAGCTAAGAGCTTTCTCCATTTTCAAAAGCGACAGTGATATTAGAAATTATTTAACTCAACATCTTCCTCTCTGCCTTCACTACTACTCATTAAAAATGCCCAAAGAGGTTTGTCCAAAGGCACCAACTCATTAGTGGCGGGGCCTAGGTTAGAATCCAGGTCTTAGGATCTCAATCTACTCCATGTCCTGAATCGACTTAGAGGAGTTCTTACTTACATACATCAACTACCTATGTCCTTTATGGTCAGAAACCACCACCTGAGCACGCCCATACTTGGGATTTTCTTCTCTGGCTGCTTCTGCAGATCTTGCTGCTTTATGTGACAACAGAAAGCATATGTGTCAACAACTAGCAGAACAGAAAAGGAATCAAGCAGCCTATTCCTGAAGAAATAATATGACAGTAAACCCGGTCCTGAGAAATGTGACTATGGATGTTACTGACAGCACCACACTTCTCCCACACACGTGGGTCTCCCTGTCCCTTCACCCCAAACCACCACCCCCACCCCAGAAGAAATCCTGCCTGAAGCTCTGAATGCCATCACTGGTGGCTCAAACTGGTGAGAATCAAGCTGCAGGAGGCAGTTTAAACGGTTGCCTAACTGAAAAGGAAAACATTCCCCAGAAATGCATACCATTGCTCAAGGGTGAGGTAATTCTTCTAGTAATTTATGCTTTCGGTTTTAGAGAGCAGGCCAGGGAACGTACCCAGGGTGCTCAACATAACTCCGGTAGTAAAAGGCATTTTGAGTTCAAACAAACAGCAATTATTTCATAATCAAAGACCACCCTCCATTTTATAGCACATCTCAATTGAGACCCCGTTTTAAGTGCTGAAGAGGCTCCATTCTACTGCCAACCGACTTAGTCTATACTAGATGGCGTTTTATGAAGACTCCTTCCTCTGAATTTATAATACCAAATGAATTAATATGTAAATTAATAAAATTATTTAAATACTCACTGGTTGCCTTCCTTAAAGGTTCCATTCAAACAGAAAACTAAGTATAAAAGGAAACCTAATATAAAAATAAAAACAGGAGTTCCCATGGTGGCTCAGTGGTTAGTGAACCTGACTAGTTAGTATCCACAAGTTTTCAGGTTTGACCATGGCCTTGTTCAGTGGGTTAAGGGTCTGGTGTTGCCGTGAGCTGTGGTGTAGGTCACAGACGCAACTTGGATCCCATGTTGCTGTGGCCATAGTGTAGGCTGGCAGCCACAGCTTCAAATCAGCCCCTAGCCTGGGGACCTCCATGTGCCATAGGTGCAGCCCTCAAAAGACAAAAACAAAAAAATAAAAAATAAAAACATAGCAACACAGGATCTTGGTTACACACTCATTCTGCTGAAGGATCTTCCTATTTGACCTCAAGTAGGTCACCACACCCTTATGCAACAATGCAGAAGCTTCATTTTCATAAATATTTTTCTAAGACAAATATGGATACCAACAATCAACTAAAACGGTATTTTGGACCAAGTTCTAACATAGCACTTAAATCAATTACCCAAGTACATCTGCGCTGTTTTGGAAAACAGGCACAGCTGCAAAAAAAGCGGGGGCGGGGGGGGGACAAATTTCTGAAATCATACATATAGCAAACAAAAGAATTTTGAATTTTAAAATTATCTCATGTGTATTTTCCACCATGTAAAAACTTCAGTGGAAAATGCATAAATGCTCTCAAAACAATCATTTTCCCAGTTCTGACACTGTATCACTGCTCACTGAAATCTAAGAGAAATACCCCATTGTCAATTGGCTTGTCAGCATCCCCTAGCTACTCTCTTTCAAAAAAACCTTTCTTTGACTATAAAGTTTCAATACTTAGAGCCACATATTTACATTTTTGTTTTATTTTTCCTGGATATATCTTCTTTGCATAAGTTTTTAAAATCCAAAATAGGTGAGAAATTTTCCACAGACCAGGACTACATCTTCTATTTCTTAGGCATCTCTCTCTCAAGACAGCACTACCAAAGTGGAAAAGGCAAAAGCTTTATTAAAAACAGGTGAGTTACGTAAACCAGTTCTGCCACTTACTCAACTAGCTAACCTGTCTCAGATTCTTTGCCAGTCAAATGGAAACAAAAACATCCCTCTTCTTTTGGCTGCAACCACAGCATTACGGAAGTTCCCAGGCCAGGGATCAAATCTGAGCCACAGCTGTGCTAGCTGGATCCTTAACTCACTGCACAGGCCTGGGGATCAAATCTGCTGCTGCAGAGACAATGCCAGATCCTTAACCACAAGAGAACTCTCTCCATTTTGAATGATGTTATATGAATTTGATAAGATTGAGTTCCCCTCGTGGCTTAGCAGAAACGAATCTTGACTAGTATCCATGAGGACACAGGTTTGATCCCTGGCCTCGCTCAGTGGGTTAAAGATCCAGCGTTGCCACTAGCTGTGGTGTAGGTTGCAGATGTGGCTCAGATCCGGCGAGACTGTGGCGTAGGCCAGCGGCTGCAGCTCCAATTCAACCTCGAGCCTGAGAACCTCACATGCCACAAGTGCAGCCCTAAAAAAACCAAAAAAAAAAAAAAAAAAAAAAGAATTTGATAAGTAAAGCACATGGCACAAAGCAGACATCTTGTTGAGAGACACACCTCCTACTAAAAAGAATCATCTAAAGCTGCTACTGTAGAAAAGGTTAAATATTTTTTTGCTGGTAAAATCTTCCAAAAAGTTGTAAAAACCTCTTTTTAATCTTTACCAGCAAACTTTAACAAGTCTTGTTCCCATCTCCAGTCCCCAGAAATCATGTTAGAAAAACTACACGTAGTAGAGTAAAATACACCAGGCTCTTCTTCTCCCTTTCGGCTCCTCCCAAATTGCAATCTCATACATTTCACGCTTTATTCTAAGGTTGGGCCATATGACACTGCCATTTATACATGTCAAACCTGGTCCACTTATTGGCCATTTCACAGGGTTAAATCTGAAATTTACACATTCAATGAACACGTAATGATTCTAGCCTGGGTGGTTGCAGTTGCTCCACAGAAACTGAGGCTGCTAAATGAGGGCTTTGACGTAAAGTGAAATTTAAAAGTTCACTCTTATTTCAGTGCATTTACTTTATACAAAGCTCTTCCTCAAGCTAAAAAAAAAAAAATTAATATATCTTGAAGAAATTTTCTAGGCTATGAAAAACACACATTAGGATGAGACAATCAAGTATAAAGATCATTGTACTGACATGTAAATCCGAGCATATAACTGAAGAACCCCACTATCTTTAAGGGCATGACTAACATTTCAAGAGCCAGTAATATTTAAAATTAGGGGCCTCATAAGTGTGATATTTAAGCCAAAGACTCAAATATAGGAGACAAAATTATTTCACAGGAATTTGAGGGGGGAATTCTCAACAGAACCTATGCTCAGTAATCCTCAAAACTGCGCACAATAAAATCATCACAAGGACTAAAGCAAAACCAAAAACTGACCTGTGAGAGATCAGGACTTTAGTAGGTACTCCCAGGTACTTCTAATATGCACTTAGGGCACAAAACCTTGTTCAATGAAGTTGTTGTTGTTTTCAGACCCTTTCATTTTACAAATCAAGGCTAAAATTTAAGAATATGCTCCTTGGCCAAGTCAAGTTCCAGGGGTTCTAGGCTACGAGGTTAAGGCTGGTCCTATTCAGAATCACTGAACTGAAATGACAATCACACAAATACTCTTGGTACAGTTCCATACCTAGGTCTCCCTTTGTTAGAAAACATCACCCCTTATTACCATGAAAACAACATATGTACCAAAAACCACTTCCCTCTCCTGTTAAATAGAACTGTGGCATTATTAACACATTGGAAGGGTTTATTAGCAATTTAATTTGTAGAACCATCATGGTAATTGTCAACATATTCCTTCCTGTTTCAAAAAATGAACTTGCTAAATTCTAAATAAAACACTAACAGCCTGTTTTATATAAATTTAACCCATCAACTAAAAAGAAACCGTAATTGAAATATAAATCCAATTTAATTTCTATGTTAATATTTAAAAGTAGTCCAATTAAGGAGAGTCTTACTGTTCTGGAATCCGAGAATGGATTGTACTCATCAAGTCCTGGTGGGACATTTCTGGTCACTTGTGTAACTGATGGGTCCTGGAATAAAATTTGAAGGCAAAAAGAAGATTATTTATCTTTTAAGAAACAATTTTGATATTTACAAAGCAATTGCTTTATCTGTACTTTTGGTCACCCAGCAAAGCTAAGAGAGGAAAACAGAGAAGATTATCAGATTTACTTGGTCCCATTTCCACCAAGTTGAAATTTAAACCCAGAGTCCTCACATCCTCAAAGAAAAACAAATGAAAACTGGGTTAGATGCAAATCAGCTGCTAGCTATTATTTAAAGAATGGAAATAGATCACCTCTTAATAGCTGTGTGGAACCAACTGCACAGGGCGTCATAGCAAACCTTCAGTAAACCCATCCTCTTCTTTGGGCTCCACAAAGAGTTTGCACCTCCCCTCATTTTTGAAATAATATCTTCAGTTTTCCCTACTGCAGATTTAGCTACCACATTACAAATCAATGTCATGTACAGGCAACATCTAGAGCATTCAAGATGAAATACCTCTTACTTATTTTATTCAGCAATAGTATTTTCCCTTGTCTATAGTTTGTTGTTCCACAGGATCCTGGACTGCTTCCCTCTTCCAAGTATAATATATTACCACATTATCCCACCTTCTCAAATCTTAGTATGAGGCGTTCATATAAAGAACTAAATAACAAAATCCAAGTTATTCTATTCCTCTTGATTGTGAATGTAAGACACAAATACAATGGACATCCCAACAAGATCAGCTACATAAGTAATGTGAAAGGCATTTACAAACCATATGTACAGCCCAACCAACCTTCACATCCCTAGTTACAAACTTTGGCATTCACGAGAATCAAATAAAACGCAGAGTGCCACACCCTGCTCCCACGGTTTGGAGTGAGGGCTGAGAATCTGTATTTCTCACACAGGTGATGCTGCTGGTCTGAGGACCACTGTTCTCATGTCTACACTGACTAATCTTGTTACTCGCCTCCTCCAATCCCTCTCTTCTGTCCTTCATCCATTTCAGAATTTTAGAGACTCTCAACTATAAAATAAAAATTCCTCAAAATGAGATACCAGGCATCTATCTAGCCCAGCCCCTGCCTACCTTTCCAGCCTTATCAACTCTCTCGTAACCATCTCACCTTGCCAGATCCTTCTCCCTCAACCAAATGAAACAAGCTGCTACTTAAGAAGCCTAGAGCTTAGCAAGAAGCAAGTGCTAAGAATAAATTAAAAGTACAGCACTAATGAAAAAGAAAGACTTTAGGCTTGCTCAACAACAAAATGGGAAGGAGGGAATGAAATCACTTCACTTCCCAATGTTACCCTCCCAAATTTATTCAAAAATGTGAGGAGTAGGAAAATTATCAAGGGGGGAATATATGCTTCGGGGTTGGGGAGGGTAGAATTAAGAGAATATAAACGTGGCTATTTTAGTCAAAATTTTCAAGTTGACATTATTGCACTTATATTTAGAAGAGGGTTCAGGGTCAAGAGGTGCAAGCTTTGCAAATTCAGATGGTCCAGCTTCAGTATCAACACCCAGTCCACCACTACCCACAAAAGCAGGTTCCCTGTGAATCCTAAAACATCATATGCTCCCTTGGCATTGCTTCCTCTGGCAGTTCTACTCTCCCAGGCAGGGTGGGCATGGCAAGCTCCGCCTCTTCCTTAAAGATTCAATCCAAAGACTATCTCATATGCTAACCAATAATCTTCCTGATACACATCTCACTCCATGCCAATCTCAGTGCTCCCACAGAACTTGGTATTTATCTCTATTCACGTTTATTTCACTGGACCAGGATGACCTTCATGCAAGTCTTGTTTCCCAAATTAGACTGTGACATCTTCGAATACAAGATAGAGGTAAATAGGTCTTTTTTATTTAATCATACATGTGAGGTAACACTCTTATTTCTTGAATAATTATTATTACCACCTCTAGGAGAAAAAGTCCAGAATCATTATCCAAGATAGCAGCTGCAGTGATAACCAAAAAATACTTTCTAAAAATAAATCAGTATAAATGTAAAGTTAATTCAAAAAATGTAACTGAAAAGATGTTTAATCTCACTCACAAGAAACTACAGATGGCCCTTCAACAATGCAGGGGTTAGAAGCACCAATCCTTGGTCCAGTCAAAAACCCCTGTATAACTTATGGTTGTCACTCCCTATATTCTGTACCCATGATTCTGCACCCACAGATTCAAGCAACCACAAATTGTATAGTACGATAATACTTACTACTGAAAAAAATCCACAGGTAAGTGAAACCACAAAGTTCAAACCTATGTTGTTCAGAGTCAACTGCACGATGATGTCACCATTTCTCACCTACTAGGTGAGCAAAACTCCCAAAGTCTGACATACTCTATAAGGAAATAAGGATTCTCATACATTACTAATAGGAACAGAAATTGTTACAACCTCTTTGGAGAGAAAGTTGGCAAATGCTAGCAAAATTAAGTATGTTGCAGGTCTGGGGAGGACTCTTCATGTCTACACTGATTAATCTTGTTACTCGCCTCCTCCAATCCCTCTCTTCTGTCCCTCACCCATTTCAGATTTTTAGAGACTCTCAACTAGAAAAGAAAAATTCCTCAAAATGAAATGCTAGGCATTTGACTATCTAGCCCAGACCCTGCCTACCCTTCCAGCCTTAGCAACTCTCTTGTAACCATCTCACCTGGCCAGATCCTTCTCCCACCTGTAGGGGGGGGAAATGGCATGAGGAGATCTACACATTGCTATGGAATGAGTGAAAAAGTAAGGCGCATAACAGTGTAAATCTATGTGGCCTTTTATCCACAAAGGAAGTTCAACATGAATGTGTGTGCTTATTTTTATTTAAAAAAAGAATAAACCAAAAACAAAACCAAAACATGATTGCCTATAGGGAGAGGAAGAGAACAGTGAGCAGAAGCAGAATCTTGGAAGCTAGACTTCTCAGAATGTACCCTGTTTTATAGTTTTTTCTTTGGAACCATGAAAATGTTTTTTCATAATTACAGAAGAAAACTAACCCAAAAAGAAAAAGGGGGGAGGCAAAATACTAGGTCAGAAAGATGAATTCTGCTTAGCCAACATTCGTGCCATCAATGTTATTCTTTTGATGGCACTTAAGTGCAATGAGTCCCAACTCTCATCCTACAACTATCCATATAACAAGTGTCCTGAAACTCAAATTCACATTAAATTCTTTTTTTAATCCTACGTAAGGTATAACTCTTACGTATAACAATGAAATCATTCTTCCAATTTTCTACTTTTGACTACAATAGCTAAAATGACCTTGTTTCCTTCTAGATTCTAGAAAAGTTTAATCCAGGCTAAAAGTGAACTGGCATGTTTGTCAAAATCATTGTCTCAAGCGAACTGAGTTCACTTCTGGTCCGTCTGCAGTTTCTCCTAATGCAGTACGAGGTGACCAAGTAGTAGAGGATGTTCAGGATATGTAAGAATGATTTCAGAAAATAAAGACCTGGTATCTCTGAATTATCACATAATTAACATTTCAAATTAGTCTTAAATGGAAACAGTGTTGAGGAAGTCTCTAAAATGGGAGAAAAACAACAAAGCAAAATGAACGATTTTTCAATGCCTATTAAGAATCAAGCACTTATTGACATTATTTCCAATCCTTGCCATGACCCTCCCTGGTGGTTGATATTGTACTAAAATTACCAGCAGCAGCAGCTGACAGTAGTCACAGAAAAAGACAAATAGAAGCTAAGTCATAGGGAGACCATAAAAGGGGGTACAGAGGCTTATTTTCAGAGCTTGACATGACAAAGCCTGGAAGACCCCAAAAGAAGTGACTTTATATTGGGTAATAACTAATCAAACCAATTAGAGCCTATTTCTGGAGGCCCCTAAATGTGAGGCATAAAAATTGTACTGTAATTCCTAGCAGCAGCAGAAGCTAACTCTAGTCATGGTAAAAAGATAAACAGAAGCTAAGTCACAAGAAGACCAGAAAAGGGGGCAGTAGGTTCAGCACCTGAGAACAGCATTTACTAGCGTTGTCACTGAGTCACCAGAGCAAAACAGGGTCAAGAGCTGCTGCTGTTCTAGCTGATGAGGAATGACATGGTGTTGGAGGCGTTTTTAATATATTCCTACAGATTCTCAGAAGGGCCTGGGGATGAGGGGGGAAGGAGAAGTGTAAGAGGGGCCCAAGAGGGAAAAGAGGGTGGCAGAGATCAGCCCCCTAACCTTCGCTTGAACCAGTGGGAATCTCAACTGGTGTATGCTTTATCAATACTCATTTTGCTTGAAAATGACTTCCACTGGCTGCCAGGAAGGAGGTCAAGGGCAGGGAGCGTGGACTGAGGAAACACCTTGTAGCTTTCAGAGACCGGTTCATCAAATTGCAGGCACTGACTCTGTTGGGCTTCCTTCCCTCCCCAAGAATGCAAACAAGAAACCTCCAGCAGCTGAGATAACCTGAGCATGTCTTAAAACCAGAGCAGGTGGAACCAATACCCTTTGCCACTATGTATCCCATTAAAACTACACGTAAAAACAGTTTACTGCCCTTGACTACAGTCAAACAAAATCTTCTGCGTGAGAAAGATTTTAACAAGTATGAATACTTACTGATGCCTAGTGTACAGACTGATCCCAAACATACATACTGATCCAAAACTGCTGCTCAATCACTGCTTCATTTCACCTTCTCCTCTCTTCCATTTTAAAAAATAAGAGGGAGGAGATTACAAATAAAAGTCACGTCTTAATTGATCCTTTAATTTTTCTTAGTGATAGGTATTTCTCCACCGTTGGAAAGTGTAAGCCAACTAGACAAAACTTATTTTTTAAACAACCTCTATATGTTTCATCTCTTCCTATCTTTTCTCAGGATTACCCTATTAGTTATCCTTTTCCCTGGTATGTTCATCTGTCTGCTTCCTCTCAACAGGATGCCTCACAGCTACATTTCAAATCTCAGGCATCTTTAAAATGCAACAAAGAAAAACAAAAACATTCCTTCAATCACAGATCACCTTCAAGCTACCATCAGCCCCCTCTTTCTGTCCACTTCTCCATCTCCCGGCCCACACTCCCTCGCATCCGGCTGCCAAGATTGCTCACATGTGAGCTGCAATAGCCTTCTTACTGTTCCCCCTCCTATGCTATGACCCCTTCCTCAATCTCTTCTTCACAATGAACCTGAATGAGCTTCTCAAAATACAGACTTGCTAGTGTCACACCTACGTATTTTTGTTTTCTTTTTGTCTTTTGTCTATTTAGGGCTGCACCCATGGCATATGGAGATTCCCAGGCTAGGGACTGAATAGGAGCTGTAGCCCCCGGCCTACGATGCCACAGTCACAGCAACGCCAGGTCCAAGCCGCGTCTGTGACCTACTCCACAGCTCATGGCAACGCCAGATCCTTAACCCACTGAGTAAGGCCAGGGATCAAACCTGCAACCTCGTGGTTCCTAGTCAGATTCTTTCCACTGCGCCATGATGGGAACTCCACACCTACAGATTTGATTAATGAAGAGAACAAATGTATATTAAGTTTGGTTTATGCTCTCAAAAATCAAAGAGCATATTTCAGGCCTATAAAATTTATAAAACACTTTGGAAATGAACAATGAATAACTGATGAAATTTATGAGACAGAGATTGAAATGATGGGTAAATTCTCACCAACCACATTAAGAGACTGCTAAGGAATTAAGACAGATTTTAAACCAGCAATAAACACTGACGTTCTTTTATCATATACAGCTAAAGCTTACTACTGTTGTAATATGTTTTTTTCACCCAGACCTGTGCTATATAATGTAGTGGACACCAGCCACATGTAGCTCTTGAAATTTAACTAGTCCAAACTGAAATAAGCTGAAAGTATAAAGCACACACAATGTTTCTGATTTCAAAGCACAAAACAATGTATAGTATCATTAGTAATTGTTACATTGATTATGTGTTGAAAGATATTTTGTATATATGGGGTTAAATAAAATACTTTATTAAAATTAATTTCACCTGATTTTTTTCCATATGGCTACTACAAAATTTTAAATTACTTCTGTGGCCCAAATTATACAGCCATTGAACAGTGCTGCTCTAGTCATTATAATTTATTCAAGACTGGCTAATAATTTTGCTTTCATTCATTTGAGCAAATTCACTTACATTAGCAAAAAGGAAAACAACTCGAGACTTTAAATTTCCTCAAAGTTTTTCAAAATTACAAAAGACGACCAGAGGCCTGATGAGAAGCTTCCCAAGTTAATGTTTTTATATAACAGTAGCAAACTTTTGCCATGCTTTTTCACTTTCTTCACTGCTTCACATGAGACACTAGAAAACAATATTTTGAATATTTAAAAAATATTTAGAAAAAAATGCATATTTACAGCTCTATCAAGGAAACCCATGGGAAACTGAAGGAGGCAGAAAGCAAAGATAGATTGAAGGAGAGAGAATTCATCTAGTTCAGCACAAAGACTAGACTCTTTAATCATCTCATGTAATCCTCAGAACACCCCTATGACTTAGGTTCTACATCCTTTCTTTCACTGCTGAGAATATGAGCTCAGAGCTCAGAGATATTTACGTAATTTGCCCCAAGTCATATAGCTAACAAGTGACATCATATGGATTCAATTTCAAATCAGACTCCAAAGACCAAGTCTTTAGAAGGAAAATCTAATAAAGAGTACAAAGTTATGTTTCAAACAATATTTCCTCAAAAGAAAAAAGCTGAATTGAACACTGCATTGCTCCATAAAACTTAATTAAAATACTCTTTGGCAGTTCTGCTTAATCCAATCAATATTATACACTAGACTAGGCAACTTGATTAAACAAGAAAAGTCCCAAGCTAGGGGCCCTATCTTCAGAGAGTTAATTTTTTTTTTCTACCATACACTCTCAGAGCTATTATTATCATATGACTTTAAAAGTCACTGAAAATTTCAGGGAAGGGGGCCTACAAGAAGCCAGTAAAAATTTCAGCAAGATTGTAAAACAACATTTAGCAAAATGTTTATAACTTATTATAAGTGCTTAATAATCACTATGAATTTTTCAATCAATCATGATTTTAAAAAATTAAGACTCATTTTCACTGCAAGTCATGACAGTCTTAAACCTGAAAGAGACCCAAAACTAATTTTTATGGACCCAAGTCAACTCCTTAGTAAATTAAAAACAACTGAAGCAACCTAAAAGTTAACAAGCCACACCTTAAGTTACACCATCTGTCTCTTTTTCAATACCAGCATTAAGTATCAAGAAAATAATTATTTCATTATCTAGCCTCTCTTCATTCTAAAGAAAGAATCCTTTGGAAACAAAACAATTACCGAACATAACATAACTTGGTGAAAATTTCATTCAGATAATTAATCATCTATGTAAGTGATTTAAATAATATAGAAAGCAAGAAACTTGAGTTTCTTAGCCCATAGTCAAAATGAAATTCAGAGATCTGGTCCTTTCTTTGCTCCACTTTATACTGCCAACAGCACTTTGAACAGCTGCTGTAAGACATCCTCTCCCATTTTCCTTAATAAAGCCATTCATGGAATTGCTTTAGTCCAGGTTCTATAATTCCTGAGTAAATTTGGAACTATTAACCTCTGGGTCTGAATTTCCCCATCTACCAAATCAAGGAGGCAAACTATAACAGCACATAAGCCTTCTGCCTCAGACTCTGCATTCAGGGGAACTGCGGTTACAATACTGACCAATTCCTCTTTTTCCTTCAGGACAGCTCAGCTCTCACCTCATGAACTTTTTCTCCTGCAATCTGAAAAATGTTGTATTCCTGTCTCTCAGCATCAAAGCAAATAAATCACGCAGTATGTCTCCCAACTAAAGTGTGGATTCTTTGACATCAAGGACTTCTTTTCTTCATCTTTGTATTCCTCATGACTATCACAGTGCCTGATTTCACTTTCAGCGCTTCATATATGTTTGACTAATGGTAACAATCTCTTGAAGACAACTGAATTTGAAACTCTCATCTCTAATACAGTCATAGCAATCACACCAAAATTTTAAGTAACTATAAAGATCTTTTCAAACTGGCAAACAGTTTAAATATAATGGTTGATAAGGACAAAGAATTTGCTTTACTTGTTTTTCAAATTATGCCACTGGATTCACTCAGTCACATCAACCATCTAACCAAAACAAGAGAAAATACTCCATTGGCAAAGGAATTAGGAGATCCACTGTCAAATGCTATGATAGATCACTAAAGTAAAGAGGTCCTACTATTCCAAACTGCATATTTATTACATGGCATTATTTTTGCACCACATGAGCTACACAAAAGCAGTCAAAAAAAAAAAAAGATAATATATCTAAAGATAAAGCAGTGGTGGGAGTGCCCGTCGTGGCGCAGTGGTTAACAAATCCGACTAGGAACCATGAGGTTGCAGGTTCGATCCCTGGCCTCGCTCAATGGGTTAAGGATCCGGTGCTGCCGTGAGCTGTGGTGTAGGTTGCAGACGGGGCTCTAATCCCGCGCTGCTGTGGCTCGCTGCTGTGGCTCTGGCGTAGGCCAGCAGCTCCAATTCAACCCCTAGCCTGGGAACCTCTACATGCTGAGGGAGCGGCCCAAGAAATGGCAAAAAAAAAAAAAGTAAAGCAGTGGCAAGAAACCAAACAAATGACGTCTTAAACCAATCAACATTTACGTAGTATTTAGACAGTATCAATATTTATACTATTGAAATGTCTTACATCTACAATAAATGCTCAAGAAAGATTCAAAAAGTAACTTTAAAAAGACAATAATTACCTCTAATCACATACAAAAATTAAATCGAAATGAATCAAAGCCCTAAATGTATGCATTAAAAATTTAAAACTCTTAGAAGAAACACAGGAATAAACCTTCGGGACCTTGAATTAGGCTATGAATGGCCTCTTAGATATGATACCAAAAGCACGAGCAAAGAAAGAAAAAGATAATTGGACTTGATCAAAATTAAAAATTTTCCTCAGATTAATTGACTATAGGTGTCTGGGTTTATTTCTGAGTTCTCCATTCTGCTCCATTGGTCTGTATGTCTGTTTTGGTACCAGTATCACACTGTCTTGATGACTGTGGCTTTGTAATATTGTCTGAAGTCTGAGAGAGTTATGCCTCCTGCTTGGTTTTTGTTCCTCAGGACTGCTTTGGCAATTCTGGGTCTTTTATGGTTCTATGTAAATTTTTGGATTCTTTGCTCTAGTTCTGTTGAAAAATGCTGGGGGGGAGGACTGATAGTTAGGGATTAGTAGATGCAAACTATTGATTTGGAGTGGATAAGCAATGTGATCCTGCTGTACAGCACAGGGAACTGTATCTAATCACTTGTGATGGAACATGATGGAGGATAATGTGAGAAAAAGAATATATGTATGTGTGTAAAGGGGTCACTTTGCTGTACAGCAGAAATTGACATTGTCAATCAACTACAATAAAAAATCTGTTAAATTTTTTTCCTGCTGGAAATATATTTTATTAAATATAAATAAAAGTATTTCCAGAAAATAAAGAGAACCTACACAATTAGAGAAAATTTTTACACATAGACTTGTATCTAGAATACATAAAAAACTCTACATAATGAAAAGACAACAATTTTTAATTGGGCAAAGATTTGAACATACATTTCTCTAAAGAAAACATACAAATGGCCAATGAGTACATCAAAAGATATTCAGTATCATTAGCTATCAGGCAAATGCAAATCAAAACCATAGTGAGATACCACTTCATACTACTAGAATGTCTGCAATCAAAAAAGATAAAGTATTGGCAAGGATTTCAAAAAACTAGAATCTTCATACTACTGGTAGGAACATAAAGTGGTACAGTTGTCTTGGAAAACAGTTTGGCAATGTGATCAAACAGGTTACCATGTGATCTAACAATTCCACTCCTAGGTGTATATCCATATGTCCACATAAAAACTTGTACACGAGTATTCATAGCAACATTATTCCTAACAGCCAAAAGTTGGAAACAACCCAAATATATGTAAACTGACAAATGCACAAATAAAATGTAGTATATACCCATGCAAAGGAGTTATAATTTGGCAATAAAAATAAACGGACTCCATGGAGTTCCCGTCATGGTGCAGTGGTTAACGAATCCGACTAGGAACCATGAGGTTGCGGGTTCGATCCCTGGCCTTGCTCAGTGGGTTAACGATCCGGCGTTGCCGTGAGCTGTGGTGTAGGTTGCAGACGCGGCTCGGATCCTGCGTTGCTGTGGCTCTGGCATAGGCCGGTGGCTACAGCTTTGATTCAACCCCTAGCCTGGGAACCTCCATATGCCGCGGAAGCGGCCCAAGAGATAGCTAAAAAAAAAAAAAAAAAAAAAAAAAGACAAAAAAATAAAATAAAATAAAATAAAAAATAAAAATAATAAAAAAATAAACGGACTCCGGATACATGCTACAATATGGATGCTACAATATGGATGAACTTTAAATACATGATACTACATGAAAGCTGCTAGTCATAAAAGACTACATACTGTCCATCTATATGAAATGATCAGAAAGCATGTTAGTGGCTGCCTGGTGCTGGAGAAGTTGGGAGGGAAATGAGCAATGGCTATAAAGGGTCTGGGGTTTCTATGTGGGGTGTTGAAACGGTTCAAAAATTGACACAAGTGATGACTGCACAACTGAATATACTAAAATCATTAAATCATACCCTTTAAATGGGTGAACTACATGATATATTATATCTCAAAGTTGTGTTTAAAATAAGATAATCAGATGTAACATTTCCTGGAAGAAATGCTGCCAGCCAGCTATAAATCCGTATGTCTTCAAAATCTAAACACCAAATCACTCACTGTAGTCGTAAAATAAAGGCATGTTCACTGGGAAATAAGTAAAAAGGGATAGAGGAGGGGGATGGGCACACAGAGACCATGCTGACACCAGGGTTTGAATACTTACAAACTGGGTAAATTATTTTAGAATCCTATTATATGGAATCATGAAACTTTCTTCTGAAATGTGAGAAACTGGGTACCTAAAGAGCTAGGTGCCCCAATATTAATGTACTAAAGTCTACAGACATAAAAGGGAGGATCACAAAGAACAGGAAAATATTTGGTCATATGTCTGTTCAGCTGACTGGTGAGTTCGAATGACCACAAATGAATGGGCCACTGAACGGAAAACCTAAGGATGGGAGGATGACACTTATTTTCAGTACACTCCTGAGAGATCTTTGTAACCAAAAAAGTTTATTTTATCATACACAGTAGTTTTTCCCCAAGATTAATGAGTTTTCTGTCATTCCCCATTAACTCTTAAATACTGACATAGCAAAACAATTACCACTAAATGTGGCAAGCAAAGCCCTGTGAACAAATTTTATAAGGTCTCAGTATTTTTGTCCTATTCTAGGCAGCCAACTTTTGGGTGTTTTTTAATGGTCGCACTCGCGGCATATGGAAGTTCTCAGGCCAAGGACGGAATCTGAGCTGCAGCTGTGACCTCTGACACAAATGCAGTGACACTGAATCCTGTAATCCACTGCCTTGGATCAGGGATCGAATCCACGCCTCTGCAGTGACTCCAGCTGCTGCAGTCAGGTTCTTAACCCACTGTGTCACAGTGGGAACTCTGGCAGCCAAATTTTTTAAAATGCAGTTTTTCCACCCTCAGATTTAATGTACGTTTTATAGAACATTTTCTTATGGAACAAATGCTGGTGAAATAAATAACCTACTCTTGTTAACTTGGTGATTAGCTCTTCAGACCTGTTCTTAAAATCCTACCACCAAACCCAAGCATTTTCTATAACAATATATCCATGGGAAGAAAATGTTCAGAGTTCCAACAGTGACACCAGGGACTCATCTACTAGTTTTGCATGATTTCAAAAAGTAATCATAATCATAACTCTAAAAACTACTAGACACAAATAAAAAGAACACCAGATGTCCTTTTCAAAAATCACCCCCATTAAACAACGCAGTGTACAACTTTCCAACATTGAAACAAACTTTCTATCACAAGGTGATTTGTCATAAACATAAAATGAGCTCTCCTTATGATTACCCTCAGTTCAAGCTGTGATATATAATAGCTTCTAAAATCCCCACACTGGTCGTCAGACAACCAGTAATTTCTGTTTTGTTTTTGTTGCTATTTCGGTTAATACCAAAAGTTTAAAAGTTAATAAAAATTAGAGTCTGCCTTAGAAAATACAGGCAATTCAGGGATAAAATAAAAGAGAAGAATAAATAATCACATGTTGCAACCAAAGATAATCTTGCACCATTATTTATTTCCTTTATCTGTTATTTTAAGAGCTTCCCATCTTCAACTTAATTCAAAAGCTCAACTCCTGGAACTGTGAGAAAAGTAAAAACAAACAACAGCAATTAAATACTGAAGGCAGAAAAATTAAGCAAAATTGCCTAAGGTCACCGAACTAGGAAGTGGACAAGCAAATCTAGGCCGCCTGGTTCCAAAGCCACTCTTTCACCTACTCCCCTCAACAAATGGAAGGCATAAACCTCATTAACGCCTTCCTCCAGCATCAGGCTAAGAACCCAGAAATGTGTGTCTGCAACCTACAGATTACAGAACATTTTCTTAGGAACTCAACTCTAAAAAAAAGTGGCTAAGTTCCCCCGAGAATCAAATATAAACATTTCCATAAAATTTTAATCAAGTAGAAAACATGTACCACTCTTTGAGGCTTAAGAAATACATTAATTTCCATTTTTATAATATTCCACTTACTTGTAAGCAATTCACTAAAATTTATGGCTATTTGAGATGCCAAAAATTAGGCATGCTAGGCCATAAATAAAACCACAAGACTGGCTAAATCAACCTCAAATAAGCATCGACGGCTCAAGGAAAATTGCTAAATGGTAGTAAAATTACACTAGAACACAGCCCCTGCTGCAGCCGGCCCAGATTCTTGACACTCTTTTCCTGTCACTATCACCTTCCACAGATATTCCACATCACTATATGAAAATTCTAACCCCTATTAGAGGATTCCTGGATAAAATGACCATCAGTAGCATGTGTGCAACTCTGCCTCTGCAAGATGAACAAAGTGGAAACTTCCAGTATTTGTAGTATATATATATATATTGTTTCTATGATATGCATTGTTTTGGCTGTATCTGATAAGAAAAATCTTTAATAGCTACATACACTAAATCATTTGCATTCAAATGTCTGATTTACCTTTCTATGAACAATCAAGTTAAAATGATCAGTGTCTTCCTATCACAAATCCTTTCTTCCTAAATTGATCTCGCCAATACTCAATGTTTGAGGGCACCAGTATTCAAATTGCACACTTTATAGGATACATTTATTTCCTGCTTTATGCTTTTAAGAGGTTCCAACAGCTTTACTAATATACCAAAAAAATTCATTAATTCACATGTATTCTGTAAAATAAATGGAAGTGTTTCTTTTAAAGAAAAAGTATCCAGTTGGTAGCATAGCTGTATTTATAATTACACTCTAAAAACAAGTACAAAACCCATTATTACACTTTTGTTAAAGTACTGGAACAAGCAGAGATTAGAAGCAGTTGCAACACTAACTCTGGCAATTTGAGAATCTGGGCACGCTAATCTATACACTCTAGGGGCATCCAGCAGGTATCTGGGAGCCATTTTGCATGAAATATGAAGGCTCTTAATTAAAAAATTTCATTTATTTTGCAAGAACATAGATTAAGAGGAAAGAGTCTTCAATGAGGGTGCCAAGATCACTTAAAGGAGAAAGAACAGTCTGTTCAACAAACGGTGTTGGAACAAATGGCTATCCACATCACAAGAAAGAAGTTCAGCCTTCACACCCTATACAAAAATTAATTCAAGTTAAATCATAAAGCTAAAAGGAAGAGCTAAAATTATAACACTCTTAGAGGAAAACACAGGGATAAATCTTCATTACCTCAGATGTGGCAAAGAATTCTTAGATACAATATTAAAACACAAAATACAGACAACTTAGACAATCAGAATTTAGAACTTTTGTACATCCATGGACATTAACAAGAAAGTAAAAAAAAAAATGGACAAAATTGGAGAAAATATCTGTCAATCACATAGCTGGATAAAGAACGTATAAAAATCTCTTAAAACTCAATAATAAAAAGATGACCCAATTTTAAAACAGGCAAAGGATCTGCATAAACATTTTTTCAAAGATGACATACGAATGGCCCATAAGCACATAAAAATATGTTCAACATCATGCAATCACTGGGAGAAGGCAAATAAAAACCAACATGAGATACTTCACACCCACTAGGATAGCTAGAATTTAACAGGTAACAGTAAGTGTTGACTTGGATATAGAAAAAGCAGACCCCTCTTACACTACTGCCTGGGATATGAAACGGTACAGCTACTTTGCAAAACTGTCAGTTCCTTAAATGATTCAACAGTTACCACAAGACCCAAAGACCCTAAGTACATACCCAAGGGAGATTAAAACAAGTGTTCAAACAAAAACTTGTACATGTATGTATATATCAGCACTATTCAGAATAGTCAAAAGGCAAAAACAACCCAAAGGGTTCATCAACTGATGAAGTGACATAACTAATGCTTACAAGCATTCAAAGCCAAATGCCAGGGAGATGAGTACTAGATACATGTTTCTAAGGACTTCTTGTGGCATTTCTTCCACAGGGAAAGGGAACAGGGGCTCCAACCCTGGCCTACAATGTCAAGGCAGAAGCTTCAGGCTTCAGTAATAAAAAGTGAAATAAAATGAAAGCAGTAAGGGGACTTGGTGCAAATTCAAATCCACCCCACCTCCACGTGGCCTTTTTCATCCCAAACCTATTAAAGGTTGGGAGACTTCCTTCTTGTGATTCAAAAACATCTCACAGTGTTTTGTTTTTCACTACAACCAAAAACTAAGTACAGTTTTTTTGGGTCTGGTTGCCCTTTTTTGGCCATGCCCACACCATGAGGAAGTTCCCAAGCCAGGACTTGTTAGAATCCGAGCCACAGCAGTGACCATACCAAATCCTTGACCGCTGGGCCACCAGAGAACTCCAGTATAGTTTTAATCATTTCATGTACATCTGTATTCTATCATTTATGTCTGTATTCGGTCTAAATACAGGTTTAAGTCTATCCTGAGTTTGACAAGAAGATGTTACTTTGTTTCTTCCAACCAGAACTGTTTCAAGGTAATGCAGACTCAAATCACCACAAATGCTAGAAGAAGGGAGGGTTTTTTAAAGATGCACACAGAGGGATGCCAGGTGTCACACAGGCTGCAGTCTTCAAAACGTGACATTACGTCTTCCTGGAGCTCTAGAGCAGCTCTAATAAAGGTCTAGAATTCTAGAAAATGATTCCTGCTCCAGTGCTTCGTCATTGAGAGAACTCAGCCCTTTCCTCATGCCTTTCCACTGGTACTCTCACTACAACTACCTGCTTTTCTGTGCTCTTAGTTCACGCTGCTGAAAAAGAGAGCTCAGTCAACTATCACTGTTCTTGCTGCAGCATAATTTTTGGACCAAGCAATCGTACCTGCTTCTGCTTGGCGCTGGGCCAGGTACTTTGGATGAGTCTGCTAAGGCCAGCATGGCAAGCACCACATAAGAAAGGGCATGATCACCTACATTTAAGCAATCACTTGGGGCCGCTCCCTCAGTAGATGTTGAGGCTCAGAGCACAGCATCCTAGAACATACACCCCTTTCCTTGCCCTCAAAGCAGGGTCCCCTGACTGATGAGCCTGGCTAGATTTCAGACTTGCTATTTGTAGGAGCAGCTGCTACACACACACACAGACACACCCACTGCCCTGCCCCCGCCCCATTCCTCCTATTACTTGAATGGGAGTTTTATTGAGGTTATCTTGTACCTGTCTTACTACTTCAGACTGGTTTTATCTTTTCAGTTCCTAGGTTTGCATTAAACAGTCCCTTTTATCAAGATGTGAAGTCTAATCCTCCCCACTCCTTTTTTGAATCTGGGCTGGTTCTGTGGCTCGTTTTGACTAACAGAATGTGGCAAAAGTGAATATGACTCAAGAAGCATTATGGGGGAGTTCCCGTCATGGCGCAGTGGTTAACGAATCCGACTAGGAACCATGAGGTTGCGGGTTCGATCCCTGCCCCTTGCTCAATGGGTTAACGATCCGGCGTTGCCATGAGCTGTGGTGTAGGTTGCAGACGTGGCTCGGATCCTGCGTTGCTGTGTCTCTGGCATAGGCTGGCAGCTACGGCTCCAATTCGACCCCTAGCCTGGGAACCTCCATATGCCACGGGAGTGGCCCAAGAAATGGCAAAAAGACAAAAAAAAAAAAAAAAAAAAAAGGAAGCATTGTGGCTCCCACTTTTGTTCTCTTGGAACACTACTGCCACCAGGTAAAAAGCATAGGCTATTGCTAGGAGAGGCCACATGAAAGAGAACCAATTGCTGCCGCCACTGACAGCCCCGGGTAATCATCAGATACTTGAGTGAGGACCTCTTAAACCACCCAGGCCTAGTTAAGGTGCCAGATGATTGAAGCCACATGAGTTACTCTAGACAGTAACATTTAAAAACAAACTGCCCAGAACATGGTGAACCAACTATAATAGAAAAAAATAAAAATCTTTAAAAAAAAAGAAAAAAAGAAAAACTCGAAAGTACAGAATATAAAATAACATTCACCCATGTACCCACTGCTCTTTTTAAATATGTTTACCGTTCGGAAAAAAACTACCCAGCTAAATCTAAGTCAAATAACAAAATACTGAGCAAGTAAGTGTTATTTTAAGCCCCTACATTTTGGGATTACGGTCAATCATCCTTTGGTATAAGCAGGGGAATTGGTTACAGGAGCCCCGTTGGATGTCAAGATTTGCAGATGCTCAAGCCCCTTATTTTTTGTTGTGTTTTGCTTTGTTTTTCGGTTTGGGTTCTTTTTTTAATGGCAGCACCTGCGGCACATGGAAGTTCCAGGCTAGGGGTCGAATGGGAGCTGCAACTGCAGCAACACGGGATCTGAGCGGCATCTGTGACCTATGCCGCAGCTTGAAGCAACAGCAAATCCTTAACCCACTGAGTGAGGCCAGGGATCGAACTCAAATATCACAGACACTATGTCAGGTTCTTAACCTGCTGAGCCACAGTGGGAACTCCTCAAGTCCTTTATATAAAACTAGTGTAGTGCAATCAGCCCTACATAGATGATCTTTCATGTATTTGCTATACAGCAACATGTAACAAAGACCAAATTAAATAAAATAATGATGCCTCTTAATTTGATGAAATATAATCAGCAGCTCAATGGACACTTTTTTAAAAATTTTATGGCCACACATGTGACATATGGAAGTTCCCGGGCCAGGGACTGAATCCAGGCTATGTGGCAATGCTGGATCCTTTAAGCCACTGTGTCAGGCCAGGCATTGAACCTCTACAGCGAGCTGAGCAGCTACCGTCAGATTATTAACTTGGCTGTGGCACAGTAGGAATACCTCAGTGGAGACTTTTAAAAAATATCAAGCTGAGGAAAAGACAGTGGGAACTCATGCAATTGACATGAACATAAAATACCATAGACCATAAATTACTACCACTGAGTTCCAGATTAATGCCGAAAGATGAAGTTTGCCAAGTTAGACTATCACAGAAAAATTCACAAAATCCTTTCCCAGCACCATCCAATCTCCAGTCTTAAATTCTGAATGGATAAAGGAGGACTGACATCCACTATTATAAATGAAAACAGAATGGGTAATACCTTTGAATTATGGGGTCTCTTTTTAATGACAAGGTTTTCGATTTTCCACTTCAACTAAATTCTTAGGCTACCACTGCTATTACTGCAACTAAAAAGATAACATAAATAAGAACACTGAACTGTATGCCATTTTAAAGAGATTATTTCAATACAGTAGAATCAACTTTTGAAGCCAAAATAAAATGGACAGTGTACTCAATTTTAACATACATTTTTTTTTCTAGGGAGGGAACGTGTATAGTGGCAAAGGGACTAGAATTCAGACAACCTGGGTCTAGTTTAGTAGAGTGACCTAAAGCAAATCAATTATTTTGGGCCTTGATTCCTCAGCCAGGACCTGCCAAACTACTAGAACTCTAGAAGATTCAAAGGGAACATGAACTTCACTAAATTATAAGCTAAGAGTAATATGGTTAACTATAATTAAATCCAGTTTCTTGAATTACTAACAATACTATTTATTATCTAATTAAAGCCACCATGCACTGAACACTTACAATATATGAAATGTATGTTCACCTAATACCATCAACAATTCTATGGAGAAGGTACTATTATTCCATTCTACAAAATAGTAAACTAATAGTATAGAGAGGCTAAGTAACTTTCAAGATTTCATAGCTGGTCAATGACAAGGCCAGGATCAAAGGCAGGTTTTTTTTGTTTTTTTTTTTTAAACTCCTCAGCCAAAACTTTAAAATACTACACGAGAGCCTCAAGTCCAAGCTCCAAATGCAAAACAAGAATTCTGGTATCTGAAATGTAAACAGGGAGCATATACAGTGCCATCAGCAATAAACCAGGAATCAGATGATCTAAATTCTAATGCCAATTCTGCACTACCTACACCTAGATCTAAGACAATGGACGAGTCAGCAATGGAAATCAAACAGCTTTTCATCAGGAAGAAATGAGGATGGCTGCCAAATGTGATATAAATATTTTGAAAATATGAACTTTATTTTTGAATACTGAAATATTTCAGATATTGAAAAGAAGAACATATTTAAAAGAAAGATAACACAAAGATGAACCTAGACACTTTTTATATTTAAGTAGAGAGGACCAGAAATGCCATTTTAAAAAATCACATTTATATAGAAGGAAACCAAGAGTAGAAAGAAGAAAGAATATGCCATAAATGTAAAGCTTTACTTAAGAAAAGAGGAAGGAGGAGTTTCCGCTGTGGCACAGCAGTTTAAGGATCCGGTCTTATCTCTGTGGTAGCTCAGGTAACTGCTGTGGTTCAAATACAATCCCTGGCCTGGGAACTTCCATATGCCACCGGCAAGGCCAAAAAAAAGAGAGAAGAGGAAGGGCAGTTGAACTTACATGGAAAGTTAAAAGGTCAGATACACAGTGTGGTGACAATCACCAAAAATAGGGAAAGATTATAAACAGGAGCATGTGTACAACCAAATCTTCTTCAGGCCTTATCATTCTTTGAAGCATTTTATGAACCTGAATAATCATTGTCCACTAAGTGTATCCAATTATAAAAAACAAAAAGATTTATAAGTTTACGCCACAATAAATAAATATTTAAAGTTACTTTGGGGAGTTCCCATGTGGCTCAGTGAGTTGAGGACCTGATATTGCTCTCTGTGAGGATGCAGGTTCAATCCCTGGCCTTCTACAGCAGGTTAAGTATCCAGCATTGCGGCAAACTGCAGGTCAGAGATGAAGCTTCAATTGGCCCGGGAACATGTATATGCTGCAGGTGAGGCCATAAAAAATAATTAAATAAAGCTACTTTGGAGGTTAGAATTACTAAAGCAATCCTACCTATGGCAGAAGAGGAAAGTGCCATGGCAACATCAGATGTCACAGAAGAGCAATCTGGGCTAAGAAGACAACAATGTATTGCCCTAACAAGAAAACTAGCTACATAAAAATGAGCCAGGAAATGGAATGACTAAATAGAAAACAGCCAAACTGTCAGATGCTGAATAGATAGCATCAATGAATTATCCGAATTAGGAAAAGCTAACAGGTTCTTAATGGTATACCTTCAAAACATTCGAAAATAACACCATCTGGCAAGTTACGTCTCTTTTAAAACGCCTATGATTTAAGAATAATCCGATTTTCCACGCGGGATGACGAAATACTAAATACTAAACTTCTGGGTGGGGTGGGGATTCTGCTCCAAGTACAACCATATCATCTTTAAAACCTCAAAGTTTCAGGCCAGTTGTATGGTATTTTCTCAAGTGATATTAGAGGCAAAGGAAGAGGTGACAGAGTCGATTCTGCTTTTCTTCGGAGTGAATCAAGTCACCAGTAATAACCAGAATCATTTAATTAAGATAATCCTCTATGAAATTATCAAGCTAACAATCAGAAAAAGGGATGTTTTCCTCTTCCAAGATTCTTAAGAGATCAAACCAGGAGTAAAAAGACGTAAAATCAAGCTGGAAGGGACCACAAATTAAAGTTACTATTGTACACATCCAGAGGAAGTGAACCAAACTCAACCAGTAGTTGGAAACACATTACACGTGCTATGCAACTGCACTCATTAAGAAACCTGGAGCGGTACTTTAAAAAGATAGTTATTTAGATGTTGCATTAATTTAAACACAGATAATGAACATCTTAACCACTTTCCTCTGCCTCTTTCTATACCAAGCTCTTCTATAGCTGGGGTTGATAAAGGTAGACTCAGAAAGAAAGCAGCTCACGTGGAAATGGTATCCTCCACACAGTGCAGCAAACAGCTGACGCACCAGGAGCTTGGAAAATATCCCGTCGTTTACCTCACTAAGAACAGTTAGGTAGGAAGACGATTGTCCACGTGCACTATTGTTTCCAGGTGCTTTTATTTATATTTAACTTATGCTTTGATATCAGGACCTTCAACCTCAGGCAAATGGTGGGGAGGAGGGATGGCAGCGCCGCTGGTGGTATCTGGGCGCAACACAAGTTTAAAAAATAAAAACAAAACCCCCTTTTTTTTTTTCTTTTCTTTTTTTTTTTAAACTGCAATGTACTCGATGCCCTCACCTCTCCTCCACGCCGCCCTTCGCCGCCGCCGCCTGGGATCCCCATGACAACCCCTCCCGAGAGTGAGCCCCCCTCCGACACGTCCTGGCCCCCGCCCCGGTCCGGCCAGTCACACTTGCCTGACAGATGACAACTCCACCTGTTCTGGGTTCTCACCCTCCTTGCTCCCGAAAGGCAAACCAGGAAGCCTAAGCCACGGGAATCCCGACTCCCGGGCCAGGGCACGACCCTCTCCAGTCGGGGACGTGGGGAGGGCCGGCCGGATAGGGAGCTTAGCAGGTTCCACTCCGACCCCAAACGAGTGACGCGGGGGCCAAAGCACGACCCCCCAAAGGGGTGCGATGGCCCGGAACCCCTGTCCAAGCGGCTGAGGGGGGCCGAGTGGCAGGCGCAGTGGGCACCAAAGAACTTGTCGGTTTAAACAAACAACGACGCATCGCGGCGGCGGGAGATGCTGGGGACGACGCTCACCTTGAAGGGGTTGTTGAGATCCGGGTCGGCAAACGGGTTACTGTCAAAATCCGACATCTCGCGCTCGGCGTCACCCACCCGACCCAGGCGCAAAGAAGAGAGACGAGGCGAGGCCGCCGCCCCCCTGCGCGCTCACGTCGCCGCCGCCTTCGCCGAGCAGATCCGGGTGCAGCTCGCGAGGCCACCCAGCCGGCCGTGCCACTGAGCATGCCCGGTGCGGCGGGCTCCCGGCCGCCGGCGCAGCTCCTGGTTCGCCGTCCCGTTCTTCCCGGCTGGAATCCAGCGTTCCGGGCTTTAGCTACGACCGGATAGGAACTAGGGGCGGAGGGACCCGAGAGCAGAGGCGGTTTGTGCTCAGCGCCCAACATTGATTCCGCCTCTGGAGGAGCCGAGCGTCTGGCTGGACTCGGTTGTATTATGAATTAAAAATCGGCCCCTGTGCCGAGCGCGACTTAGGAAAAAGGTGGTACTTTTGAGCAAGAAAGACGTACGCTGACCTTACTTCCCAAGGTTGGGAAGGTAGCCCGGGACGTAGACGCCACACCTGGGGAAGGTGTGGCTTTTTAACCGGGGCAGAGAGGCGCAAGGAACTGGAAAATCTCCGCCTCAGTCTCCAAAGATAACGCCCCTTGGGGTCCGGTCTTGGCACACCCCTGACCCCCACCTGGGAATCCCAGCCTCCCGTCTTCCGGTTTTTCCATACTCTAGGTTGTTGCTAAATCACGGAAACCTGTCTTGGCGCTATCGATCCAGACTAGCTCCGCGGAGGTTTGGGAAAGAGAAATTAGGTACCAGGGTCCAGTTCTTGCTACCGTGCTCCGGAGTCTGCAAAATGGCACCTTCGCCGGAAATGACTGTGGGGTAGCACAGGTCCAGAAATCAAGGCCCTCAAGTTAATGTTAATGAATGACAAAAGGATGCCCTTTGTGTTTTCTTTGAAGCCCTCGGGCTCAAAATAATATGCCTCTGATTTTTTCCTGTTCGCTACCCAACACCAGAAAACACCGAAAAATGTATATGTGTAAGGAATTTATTTGTATCATTCATTTGGCCCACCCCTGAACTTGAGAAGACATCGCTTTTGCATCCTCTCATCTTTTTGCACTAACAGCAAAACAGCAGATAAAGCTACAAAAAGCCAGAATTATTTTCACTTGGTAGGGGCCTAAGACTTGGAAGGAACTAGAGTTAGTCTTCTTGGCTTTCCTGCACTTTGCGAAGTCACCTGGGAAATAGTCTCTCCCCACTGTGAAAACACTAGTTGGAGGTGATAGGCAAAAACCACATTTGCTATCAACTCTCTTTGGCGGGATTCGGGTTGGGATATATGACAAGCTGGTCCTAGGCAGCCTACTAGGAGGAGTGTCAGCTAATGAGTAACAGCAGACCAGACTGATGATGGCAGGGCTGCAAGATTGTGGATATGAAAAAAGAGCAAACAATCTATTGTCGTTGCTGTCCTATCCTCAGCAGCTGCCGGGAGTATAGTTTATAGCAGAGTGCTCAAAACATGTGTTTGGTGCAAATCCCAATTCTGATACTACATGTGCTACCCACTTCCTGAGCTTGACCTTGCCCAGCTGATTGGTTTCTCGCCCCACTTCAGCCCTCATGCCCTCCACTTGTCCTCCAAGTGACTCAAATAATCTGCAGCTATTTATTATGCATCTACTAGGTTCCAAGACAATGACGACCAGCTGAGCTTACATTGCCGCCTGGGTATCTCCATCTATGGTTCATTTACAGCTAATGATATTAGCATGTAACCCAAAGATTTACAGACGGTATTGTTAGAGTCACTTAGCATATTTGTTAATGATGCAGACACCCACTTCTCCATATCTCCTATCCCTGAGATTTGGCTTTACAGGATCTAAGGTAGGAGCCCTGGATCTGCATTTTTAATTTTATTTTAGAATGCCTTTATATATAAATATATTCCTTTACCAAAAATGCATAAATGGATTCATAGCATACATACTAATGTTTTCACCTTTTCAAATTTTTTTATTTTTTACTATTAGAAAACAAGGATCATTTTTCTTTTTCTGCAACGTATTTTTCTCACTCAGTAGCAGATAAGCAAGATGTGCACTGGCAAAGAGATAGTTTAAGGTTTCTTACACTAGTACACCACATAAATATTATCACTTTTTATGTGTACTGTAACTATAAAGGTGAAAGGGGTTGGGAAGCATAGCCTAATGGAAATCCCTCCAAATCAACAACTATGCATCTAATTTATTCTTTTCAACAATTACAAGATCAGCAGATTTAAAGGACTCCCAGTTGATGCACTGAGAGTTCAGGGTTCATAGATGCAAACTGTTACATTTAGAATGGATAGACAATGAGGTCCTGCTGTATAGCACAGGGAACTATGTCCAATCACTTGCGACAGAACATGATGAAAGATAGTATGAGAGAATGTGTATAGATGTATGACTGGGTCACTTTGCTGCACGGCAGAAATTGACAGAATAATGTAAATCAACTATTAAAAAAAATTTTTTTAAAATAAAGGATCCAAGGTGATTCTGATAGAGGTGATAGGCTGACTGCACTTCAGGAACACTAACATAGCAGTTCCCTGGTGGTTCAGCAGGTTAAGGATCTGGGGTTGTCATTGTCATAGCAGAAGTGTGATCCCTGGTCTGGGAACTTCTGCATGCTATGGGCATAGCCAAAAAAAAAAAAAAGAAGAAGAAGACGACTGATATAAGACTGATATGAGGATATTCAGACCTACAGTCCACAAGTGACCTTTCTTATTAGTAGCTTTCATGAACTTTAGAATCACGAGACATGAAAGGCCCTTTAGCCACTCTCATGACCGAAGAAGAAACTAAGTTTGAATACGTTAAGTCATTTGCCTCAGTTACAAAGGAAGTGAATAAAGGAACTAGGAACAGAACTCAGGTCTCTTGATTCACATTTCAGACATTAAATTGATAGACTGGGTTGATAGACTTCTATATACTTCATATAAGAAGAAGAAATACTATGTGCAAGGCAGAAAGAAAAGCATAGAGGAGACTTCATTTGCTGGAGCAGTTCATTTTCTAGGAGTGGCCACCTCAGTTTGATAGAACAAAGAATGAGAAATCAAAACTTGTTCCTATACCCATCTCCAACATAAACCAGCTGTGTGACCTTGATCATATCAATTCACCTCTCTGACCTGAGATTACATACCAGTCAGTCAACAAGTATTTACTGAGCACCTACTTAGTGGTGCACAATATTTGAGATGTTGGGAATAAAGCAGTGAATGAGCTGTAAGGGAGGGTCTCTTCCCAAGAAACTTCCTAGAAGGCCCAGCACAAGACTAAGTGATATCTCAGATCTTTTGAACAGCTTTAACATTCCATTAATCTGTGCCAGTGGCTCACTGCTCCCTACCTCATTCTTTTTTTAGGAGATACTTCGCACCATCATCATGCTGGCTCTCCCTCAATCAGACAACTTGAATTTGTGTATCCTTTGGGCAGGGGCTATAGTCTGAATTCCATGTTTTCTATATTAGCTAGCGGATAGCGGGTGAATGTAGAGAAAATGTCAAGGTAGGAATTTGCATTCCTTGCCTCAAAAGTTTCATGGGACTCTGGGTTCATTAATGGGTTAAAATTGAAATCCATCATCTTCTGCATGGCCTCAGTCTCCAGCTGTGCTGCTCTGACTGCAGCTACTGATACACACCACATACTAACAGGAGCAAATATAGCCCTCTGTTCTGCCACTGGCTGCACTTTGAGGAGACCTCAGAGGAAATGCAGGTACTGTATAGTAGGCCTAATAATGGTCCCCAAAGATGCGGACACTCTAATCCCTGGAACCTGTGACTCTGTCACCTTACATGGCAAGAGGAAACTTACAGATATGCTTATGGTTAAGGACTTTGAGATGGGGAGATTATCCACATTGGCCCAAAGGAATTACATGAGTCCTTAGAAGTGGAAGAGGAAAGCGGCAGTGTTGCTGGTTTTGATGATGGAGGAAGGGGTTCGTGAACCCAAACATGTATGTGGCCTTTGGAAGGAGGAAATGGTCTTCAGCTGACAGCCAACAAAGAAATAAAAACATGAGTCCTAAAACCGTGAGGATAAATTCTGCCAACAATATAAATGAGCAAAAAAACACTTCTCCTTGAGAGTGTCCAAAAAAGAACCCAACCAACCCTGTTGACACCTTGATTATAGCCTCATGAGACCCATAGATACATTCAGATCATCACCCATTATCCAGTTCCCTGCCTCCCAGTCTCACTACCAAGATAAACCCCACCCAACCAGCTATCTCTAAAGTATACACAATTCCCACGTGATTATATGCTGTTCAAGAGGCTCTATGGTCTGAGTATCCTTCAGAAAATTATATCATAGTGCCATTCTTTTATGATTCATTGACTAAAATTACTGTGTACTATGGAAATACAATAAACTCAACAAAAATAAGTGGATTGTTGTTGTTGTTTTGCTTTTTAGGTCTGCACATGTGGCATTTGGAAGTTCCCAGGCTAGGGGTCCAATCAGAGCTATAGCTGCCAGCCTACACCAGAGCCACAGCAATGCAGGATCTGAGCCACATCTGTGACCTACATCACAGCTCTGGCACCTTGGCCCACTGAGTGGGGCCAGGGATCGAACCTGCATCCTCATGGATACTGGTTGGATTCATTTCCACTGCACCACAACGGGAACTCCAATAAATGTAGGTTTTGAGTCTCAGTTTACCTGTGATTATATATGCACACAGAGTCCCTCCTACCAAGAATGTCCACTTGTCAAAGTCCAATCAATCCTTCATGGCCAGTTTCAAATAACATTCCCTGAGTAATTCCTTACTGGCTATCCCTAATCCAAACTTGTCTGCCCTTTCCCACAGTATCTAAACAATTCTGTATCTATGTTATGGAACTCATAATATACCATCTCTTATGGGTATAAAATTGTTAGTACATGCCCAGCACAAATGGTAGCTCTCAATATTTGGAATGAATGAATGCACCTATCTCACTCCATGATGTGAGCTTCTGAAGGCAGGGAGAAATTCCATCTTTACAGTATTTACAGACCCTAGCACAGCATCTTGCTCAAAGGTACTCAAGAGATAATTGTGTTTACTGTTAAAATGTCTGAGCTTATAAAAGAAATTGCCACTTAACATCTTTGGTCAGAGTAAGTCCAAATATAAAATTAAGAGTAAGCATTTTAGTAGTCAATACAAACATAATTATGCAGCTCCTATGAGAAAGTTTTCTGGCCTGGAAATCTGAATTCTAAACGGTGACTTCATAGAAAGACCATGGAAACATCTCAAATGGTATGAGCCAATGAGATGCAAGAACTAACTGTAGCGCTCATTTCATTACCTAGAATAATCTGCATAAGAACATCATGGTGACTTATATGCGGAATCTAAAATATGACACAAATGAACTTATCTGTGAAACAGAAACAGACTCACAGATATAGAGAACAGATTTATGGTTGCCAAGGGGATGGGGGAGTAACAGAGTGGAGGTTTGGGATTAGGAGATGCAAACTATTATATATAGAGTGGATAAATAACAAGGCTTACTGTATAGTACAGGGAAATATATTCAATATCCTGAGATAAACCATAATGGAAAAGAATTTAAAAATGTGTGTATATGTATGTATGCAAAACCGAATCACTTTGCTGTGCAGCAGAAACTAACACAACTTTGTACATCAACCATACTTCAATTTTTAAAAAAAGAATGTTATGAAATTATCCTCATTTTACGAGACAGCCAGTACTGCGCGTGTATATACATTATGTACACACATGACACATACATGTATACTTAAATATTAAGGAGGCATTTACCAGTAACCATATTTAAAATACTATTTTTATTTTGTCTTTTTTTTAGGGCCGCACCCACAGCTTATGGAGGCTCCCTGGCTAGGGGTCGAATCAGAGCTATAGCTGCCAGCCTATGCCAGATCCAAGCCATGTCTGTGACCTACACCACAGCTCAGGGCAACACCAGATCCTAAACCCATTGAGTAAGGCCAGGGATCGAACCTGTGTCCTAATGGATGCTAGTCAGATTTGTTTCCACTGAGCCACAATGGGAACTCCTAAAATACTATTTTCAAAAGCAAAATAGTGTTATAATGAACTATATAAGTACAGAAAATTATATGATATATGATATGTCATAAATTATATAGTAGTGATAAAATATATAGGTACAGCTATATATAATTATAGTTATATATATAGTAACATATAAACATAGCAAAATGGTAAAAGAAGAATTAAAGTCGTGTGACTACTTTGGATATTCAATTTGTTCCTGTGTGAACAGACAGAAAGACTACTGTTATTTTTTTCTAGGTACTTTTTCAGAAAACTGATTTGGTTTTGTCATGAACCATGAATTATATAATCAGACTTGATATCACCTAATGTATACACAATTTCATAAAAATCTTCTAAGTAAGGACAGTTTATAAGTCTTAGATTGCAAATTAGGCATATATTTTCAGGGGACTCTTGTAAGACAAGAAATAATCACAGCAATCTAACCCATTTTCTGATCTCCCAAAAGAAATACCTCAAATCTGATTATCAGGCCTTTAAGGTTGTTTCAGGTTCTCCCACTACTTTAATGCTGAGAATTTGAAGAAAGAAATCAGATTGAGATTGATTTAAAGTGGCTATTCTCTTCTTTACCTCATGAGAAAAGAGAGCAGAGACAGCTAAAATTTCTTTAATGCCTGGCATTTTTCAGGCACTGAGGTTTTGGAGGCTCCACAGACATTTTCTCAAATGCAACATACCTGCAGGAGGTTAAGTATTATTATCTCCATTTCACAAATGAGAAAACGGAAGCTCAGGTGAAATGAATGTGAGGGTTCTTTTAAGAATTATTTTAAGAAGTCCCCATTGTGGCTCAAAGTTAACGAACCTGACTAGTATCCATGAGGACATGGGTTTGATCCCTGGCCTTGCTCAGTGAATTAAGGATCCAGCGTTGCTGTGAGCTGTGGTGTAGGTCACAGACACAGCTCAGATCCCACGTGGCTGTGGCTGTGGTGTAAGCTGGCAGCTGCAGCTCTGAATCAACCCCTAGCCTGGGAATTTCCATGCAGTCTCAAAAAAAAAAAAAAAAAATGCTATTTTGAGAAATAGAAGCCTCATATCTGAGAGTTTGTACTGTTTGTCCTTCCTTTCTACATTTGGCTTCATTTTACTGCCTAAATGGAAAGATTATTTTTTTTCAAAGAAGTGGCATAATCTTGTTGGTCATTAAGCATGCCATCATAACTCATGCTTACCTAGCCAGCTGCATAGTCGGCTTCTCCCAATGTGTATCCTCAGGAGCTTGGATGGTTCTTGCATGGTTTTAGCCCATAGAGCTGAGGCAGGACATCATTCCTCCCAGAAACACCATAGGGATTTCTCAAACCTCATATTCTTTAAAGGTCTTAGCCAAGGTACTGGGTTCTCCTGGGAGATGGACCTTCCACAGGGAAGTTCTCATGATTTTAGGGTTTGTTTTTTTAAAAAACAATGGTGAGTCACAGCTTTTTCTTTTGACCCTCTCTTTACATTTTCACAGCCCTTCTTTCAAGGAACCTGGCACACATCCTCTTGGGAGCTTGGTTAACAAGACAATAAAAAGCCACCACATAGTGTTGTAAGCCAACTCTCCTTCCATCCCCAACCACAACCATTATCCCTGGACCAAGCCTGGGTATCTATCCTGACATGTTTCTACTTAGAAGCATCATCCCTGGTCAAGGGTTGGTTTCAAAGGTCAAAGCACAGAACTGTTCCTATTCTTAGTTCTAAAAGCTGCTTAGTCTGAGAACTGGGCATTAGCTCCAACTTGTCTCATCACTCACTCCTCCAGAAAGCCCAGAAGGGCTCAGGAAAGTATAAAGAAATGCAAAGAACAGGAGCTATGCAAAGTAGCCTCTATTACATCATCTCAGAATTATAAACCTCATATGGAACTTAAAGAAATTGGACAGCCTTATCTTTCATCTATCACTTTCAAATTGCTTCTTTTCTTTGACTTCTGCCATCATCTTTCCTGGCAACTCCTACCCAGGGAATTAGTTTCTTCATCCTCTGTAGAACAAGAGAACTCTGTTTATATATTCATCATCTATAAATATTATTACTTTGAATTGGTAATCCAAGAATTGGGTTCAGCCCTTTGGATCTTGTGCAAAAGTGATGAGGAACCTGATTATACACAGTTTATTTGGGTGGTGCTCCCAGGAAGCCAGAGTGAGGGAGAAGGAAGGATGAGACGGGTAAGGAGGAAAAGCGAATAGAGGAAGAATTATTAAGCAATTTATAACTGTGGGCAATTGGGGCTCAGTGACAGTGGAGATTGGTTGGGATTTTCCCAGGAGCGTTCAACACACACACACACACACACACACACGTGCGCACGCACGCACGCGCATACGTAATAGAGTAGCTTCAGGGCTGAGGCAGTAAATTTCACTGGACACTAGTAGTGAGGCTTCAATTTACATGATTACTGTCAGCTCAAGTCAGAGGTGGCCAAAGAAATATGACCTGGGGCATCAACCATGTCTATAGTACCTCTTGACACATCTTTGTTGCCCTTTAGATTATATATCCTTCTGGGGCACACACTACACTTTTGAATATTTTCACATTCTTGAGACCCAGCTCAGCATTGGCATAATGTGAAGACTAAATGATTGCATGGATAGATGGACGGATGGATACATAGACAGATGGAAGGAAGAGATTTCTTTCACTCACCTAACAGCTTTTCTAAGCTCTTTTTATTACTTGCTTTATTAACAGTAGTTTTGCTTCTTTGTTTGCTTTATTTGCTTTTTAGGGAAGCACCTGTGGCACATGGAAGTTCCCAGGCTAGGGGTCCAATCAGAACTGCAGCTACCGTCCTCTACCACAGCAACTCAGGATCTGAGCCACCTCTGCGACCTACACCACAGCTCACAGCAACGCTGGATCCTTAACCCACTGAGCAAGGCCAGGGATCAAACTCATATCCTCATAAATACTAGTCAGGTTCGTTACTGAGAGCCACAATGAGAACTCCCAATTAACAGTAGTTTTTAACCATACCTTCTGAATCTTTGCCATAAATGCTGTATTTTATCATAGTCCTTAAAAGGTGCAATAAAAGTTTCTGAAGATTTTTTAAGAACAATGAAATTTCCATATAAAATTTTTTAAAAAAATTATTTGCCTTTCTTTTGTCTGCTTTGTTACCCACTTTTCATCATTAAGGGCGCAAGAAGAGTGATCATAAAATAAGAACAGAAAACATCTACTTTGTCAGGCAGGGCTCCAAAGAAATTAATCACATTTTCACAAGGGCATTTGACCAGTTTCCTGATTAAACTGAGGCTTGGTACATAAATGAATTTGAAAAATAAACTCAGTGGAGATTTAGTGATGTGATATTTAAAAATTAATGTTAACACAAGAATAATAAGTCCAATAATTTCTAAATCAATGGACTGAGTGTCCCAGAGCATTAGTTCAAGTTGAGAGGTTGAATACTCAGACAGTTCTGTGTCAGGGTACCCGGCAGACAGGCTCCCCAGAGCACAACTTTAAGAGGACCAAAGAGCATCATGGGAAGAACAGTGGGAGATGCTGACAGCCAGCCTCTAGGCCTGAAGCCCTGAAGCCCTGGGGAGCAGAAACTCTTCCTTTATCCTCTGACAGGCAATGTGCTTGGTGGGGGAAAGAGTTCTGCCCCCGAGGAGAGAATGGGAGAGCGCTGGCTTGTTCTGTGAACAGGGCTGTGGTCTGAGAAGGAGGATGATTCTGGATGCAGCATGAGACGCATCACTCAATTGCCTTCCCATCCAGCCCTCAGAAACTCATGCCAAATTCCTAGGGAGAGAAAAGCTGTAATAGAGAAGCAGCTAAATAAAGAGCTATTATCACTAGAAGCACAGCAAGATACTGAGAACAGAGAGCTCTGCCTCACGTGAGAAAAGAAATAGGCTCCCTTCAGAACCAAGGATCTTGCCAGTATTGGGAGAATGAAGAGGAGTTAAGCCGAGCAAGAGGGGGGCAAGGTCACACACTTCTAAGCAGAAGAAGAGGAAGGTCATGATGGAAGGACCCACGGAGAAAAGCAGTAACATCAAGAGGAGAGGGTGGAAGCGTGGAGGGTACCAGCTAAGAGGCAGAGCTGAGATTAAAACTGCACTTCTGCCTTCGGGGTGGCAGCATCACAAAGGACATCCTCTCATCCTCTAACCCTGTGACTGCCCATCTCAGGTCAAATCACACTGAACGAAACAATCATCCCTTACGAGACAGCATTGATTTTTGTTCCTCCCTTTTGCCAAAAAATACTGAAAACACCATTTGATTAAATATACAAATGAGACATAGTATTAAATATTTCTTAGCACTTGTCAAGGTAAAGAAATCACAAATAAGAAAGCTAATACATTTTCACTTGATTAAATTTATTTCATATGTAAATATGTGTTTTATGATATAAGCAATCGATATCTATTAGAGGAGAGGTTCCAGATTACCATACCAGCCGGCAGACATTTGAAAAACAGATTTTGAAGTGACATTCTGGTGCATTACCCCCAGCAAAGATCCCACCAAAGAAAGAAAAATATTATTTGAGAAAAATATAGAAAACTAAAGTTAAATGGTTAAACCAACAATGCTAAATGCATGCAAGGATTATTACATAACCATCAAAGTGATTTTTTTTTAAAATGTGTTAAAAGGATTTAGAAATTTCTACACAGCAAAGGAAACCCTAAACAAAACAAAAAGACAACCCTCAGAATGGGATAAGATATTTGCAAATGAAGCAACTGACAAGGGATTAATCTCCAAAATTTATAAACATCTTCTGAAGCTCCATACCAAAACCAAACAACCCCATCAAAAAATGGGCAGAAGATCTAAACAGACAATTCTCCAAAGGAGACATACAGATGGCCAAAAAACACGTGAAAAGATGTTCAACATCACTCATCATTAGAGAAATGAAGATCAAAACCACTCTGAGGTACCATGTTATACCAGCCAGAATGGCCATCATCAAAAAGCCTATAAACAATAATTGTTGGAGAGGGTGTGGAGAAAAGGGAACCCTATTACACTGTTGGTGGGAATGTAAATTGGTGCAACCACTGTGGAAAACAGTATGGAGATTCCTCAGAAAATAAAAATAGAATTACCATTTGATCCAGCAGTCCCACTCCAGGGCATCTATCCAGAGAAAACCATGACTTGAAAAGACACATGTACTCCAATGTTCACTGCAGCACTATTTGCAACAGCCAAGACATGGAAACCACCGAAATGTCCACCGACAGAGGAGTGGATCAAGAAGATGTGGTACATATACACAATGGAATATTACTCAGCCATTAAAAGGAATGAAATAACGGCATTTGCAGCAACGTGGATGGACCTAGAAATGATCATGCTAAGTGAAGTCAGTCAGACTGTGAGATTCTAGCTTCAAATGCCATCACTCATATATGGAATCTAAAAAAAGGACACAATGCACTTCTTTGCAGAACAGATACTGACTCATAGACTTTGAAAAACTTTTGGTTTCCAAAGGAGACAGGTTGCGGGGTGGGGAGATGTGCTGGGGGTTTGGGGTAGAAATGCTATAAAACTGGGTTGTGATGATCATTGTACAACTATAAATATAATAAAATGCAGTGAGTAATTAAAAAAATAAAATGTGTTATAACGTGAAAAAAACAGTATAAAATGAGTGGGGAAAGGTAGAGAGAGTAGTGATACACCTGCATTTTTAAAAGCTAAAATTAGAAAAGATAGACGAAACAATGGACTCTTTTTTTTTTTTTTTTTTTTTTTTTGCTTTGCTTTGCTTCACCTTTATTTAATGACTGACCATTATGTTAACAACTTAAATAAGTTCAGGACAACAATGTGACTTGTGTTTGATGTGTTTAAAAAAAAAACCCAAATCTCCACAGGGCTTAGATTAGGAAAAATTGACTTTACAGATCTCAAATAAATTGTTCTGAATCAAATAATTCTGTCTTCATTTGTAAACCACCCTTTTTCACTTACCTGGTCTCAAAGAGATGTTAGAGAACCTGTGTGCCTGGCAGTTACCTTGCTACAAGGAGGCCCTGGGTAAATGTGTATTGATAGCAGGGTGAGTCCCTATCACCTGCTCGTTCCTAACATTTAATCTCCCTGCTCAGTGTAAAACAAAACAAAACAATGTTCAGAGGTTTACATCCAGCTTTAGCAAGGAGACTCCCTACAGCTCATCCTTTTTCTTACCAGGATCATTTCCCTGTGATTGTCTTAGGACCAAACAATATTGGCATTACTTACATTTTAAATTTGTAGTTAACTTATTTTTGATCACCAGGTACAAAAATGCTTCTGGAAGGTAACCTGTGTCATAACTAATAGGGCTGTCTTTGTTTAGGGTACAAGCCGGCTGTACCAGAAAGACCAACCACGTGATATGGGTCACACATTGTCAGTTGACCTGGAGAATGAGTTCAACCACCTAAGCAAAAACTCAGTCAATCGATTATGCCTATGGATTGAAGTTCAGATAAAACGCTGGACATCAAAGCTCAGTTGATCTTCCCTGGTCATACTCCCTGCATATTCAAACGTCAGCACTGGGAGGTTCATGGGTCATTCCTCTGGGGGGAAGGACAGCAAAAGCTTTGTGTTTGGAACTCTCCCAAATTGTGGCTATGCATCTCTTCCTTTGACTGGTTTTTTTTTTTTTTTTTTTTTGCCTTTTCTGGGGCTGCTCCCTTGGCATATGGAGGTTCCCAGGCTAGGGGTCCAATTGGAGGTGTAGCCCATGGCCTATGCCAGAGCCACAGCAACACCAGATCCGAACCACATCTGCAGCCTACACCACAGCTTACGGCAATGCCGAATCCTTAACCAACCAAGCAAGGCCAGGGATCGAACCTGCAACCTCATGGTTCCTAGTCAGATTTGTTAACCACTGAGCCATGATGGGAATGCCTGATTTTTTTTTTCTTTAGGGCCGCACATGCGGCATATGGAAGTTCCCAGGTGAAGGGTCAAAATTAGATCTGCTGCTGAGAACTACACCACAGCCACAGCAACACTGGATCCTTAAACCACTGAGTGAGGCCGGGGATTGAACCCGTATTGATGCCCTCATGGATACTAGTTGGGTTCTTAACCCACTGAGCTACAACAGGAATTGCTGAGTGATTTTACTCTGTATCATTTCCCCGTAATAAATCATAGTCACAAGTATAATAACTTTCGGTGAGTTCTATGAATCCTTCTAATGAATGATCAAATGTGAGAGAGGTTTTAGGAACTTCTCAAACTTTCCCTTGGTCTCACAACTCTTGGGCACTGTACCCTCAAACTTTGCAGTTTGACTAACTCCCAGCATGTTGATAATATGTAAACAAATGGATGTGGCTGAACTTGGCCCTCAGGTTTGCCGACACCTGTTCTAGCTCATTAAAATATCTGTTCAACAAAAATGTGCATGTGTTTTGCTCGGATGCATGTATAATGCATAACAGTGTCCAAACAAGTATAATATTCTACCAATCAAAATAGAATCTATAATTTTCAACATTCGCAGATATTTATTTTATACACAGAGTAACTGAACATTTTTGTGACAACACTGATACAGAAGACAAAAATAAGATATATATTGTATTATGTGTACTTCTCTCTTTCCTGCCCATCTCCAATTAGATTCTTTCAATGTTTATGCCTTTGAAGAACTATAATACTTTGTAAATCAATCATTTCCCACAGAGCTATTGTAGTAAGCAAATAATCCCCTCAGCATGTGTTTACGACAACTAAGCAGCATAACAGGAATCTTGATATACAAAAAAAAAAAAAAAAATCACAGAAAACACTGGGTTATTAACAATCTTGAGTGTTCAAGAATTCTCCTAGGCAACTAGAAGAATTTATACCTTTGGCCCACAAACAAAGAGATGCCAAACAACATCAGTTCTTAGCATTGGTCTCCATGTCTTGGTCTCCATGTCCCTCCATTCTAGTCCAAGAGATTATAGGTAAAAAATCATATGGGGAAAAAGCTGCCTAAATTTTTTTTTCTTTTTAGGGCCACTCCCACAGCATATGGAAGATGCCAGGCTAGGGGTCAAATCAGAGCAGCAGCTGCTGGCCTCCTCCACAGACATGGCAACGCCAGATCCGAACCGCATCTGTGAGCTACACCACGCAGATCACGGCAATGCCAGATTTTTAACCCACACTGAGCGGGGCCAGGGATCGAACCTGCATCCTCATGCATACTGGTCAGGTTTGTTACCACTGAGCCACAACAACTCCCAGGGTACATTCATTTTAAATCAGGCTTTCTTTGGTATAAACTCAATTTTCTATTCTTGCCATATTCTTTCTCAGTATTAGACATTTTTGAGAAGGCAATAAACTCAAGATTTTATTATTATTTCTTAACTTTAGGTAATTTAGGTCTCCACTGCATTTTCTGTGGTGGTTGTTATACCACAAGCTAGTACGATTTAATTGCCAAGATATCCTAGCCGGCATGAATGACTCCTCTGTGATGGATGTCCTGTAACCACAATATCTACTGGCAAGATAATAAGTCTCATCTATATGATATCAGAGTATCTCCCAACCTTGACCAATTTCCTCTTGTGGAATATTGGCAGGGAAGATGTCCCACACTGGCAATATAGTGCCGCTTGCACTCAGCTATTGTCTGGCATATGACAAATACTCTCTACTCAGCCAAGACATCCATTCAATTTTCTGATAAAACCACCAAGCTGACTTCAGGGGCAGGGAACTTCAGGGAAAACTCACATTCCTCCGCTTCTCTGTTTCAGAGGTGAACACGGGCTAATTCGTAATGTGTCACAACATAAATTGCACTGGACCATAGCATTTGAAAATTTCAGTGAACTTGGCTGAAAGAAATGTTAAAGGAGAATTAGAACACACAAAAGAAAAACTATAAAATGGAAATTTAGATATCAGTCCTCGAGTCAATCAGCCATGGCTTTGCATTGAGGATCCTGTAGCTGTTTCCCTCTTGAGCCCTTAGCTTGTCACACGTAGCCAATGCCATCTTATCTTCCATAGTCCTTGATCTCTATCATGACCTTCTTAACCAGAGTCAGGTCTCCCTGCCACCAACCAAGAGAGAGGATGAAGTCCCCCCTTCCCCTCACCCCAGGCTATGTTTATTCTTTCTTCAGGAAACTAACAATGGGTCTACCATTTTCTTCAGGAGAGTAGTCCTCACCCTCACCTCAGAGAGCCTTTGGACCCCATAACCTATGCAAAATAAACAAGTACAGTAGTTCACAGCACAGTTCTCAACCCCCAACTTATTTAGTTATTAATAGCATCTCATGTGAGCCATTAATTATTCAGTCCATGTAGGTTGTAACAATCCAGTTTCATTTCAGTATGTGCAAAGGGGGAAATTAGACCTACGAATCCCCTCTGGCATGGTCCTAGCCTCATGATTTCCTGTGAGGAAATAACCGAATCAAAAGGCACTCATCTCTCAAAAACAGTTCTCTTTCAATTAGTAGAAAGAATTTTTTCCTTAACTCTGTAGTGGCCTCATGCTAGAAAGACATAATGCATAGGTAGCCAAACAAAAATTAATATCTGCATTTGATTGACCGTGTCCGTAAGAACAAAGGCCAGGTATGTGTTTGCAGCAAAAGTATTTTTAAAGTTCACCAAAGTAGCAACAACTAGAACAAAGAAGAGGGAGGTTCCAGGTTCAAGAACAAATTCCAGTGTGCAAGAATGCAGAAACTGCTCGCCGCTATCCCAAATGGTTTTCCAGTTTCAATAGTTTCCCCCAGGTACCACTTACACTGGTTTGTGATTTTAGTCCAGCTGAGTCTTGGCTGGTTGAATTTGTGTGAATGAAACAGAAAAGTTATGAGGTAGAAATTATTGACTATTAAGCATTATTACATTAGGAGAGAATTTTAGTAGAGGAGCCCTTGTAAAGCTCTGGATGTGGCCTAGTTTATCCATGAAAGAGTGACTTTGACCAAAATCTTTTTATTTTACTAGTCTTTTTTTTTTTTTTTTTTTTTTGTCTTTTTGTCTTTTTGTCCTTTGTTGTTGTTGTTGTTGCTATTTCTTGGGCCGCTCCCGCGGCATATGGAGGTTCCCAGGCTAGGGGTTGAATCGGAGCTGTAGCCACCGGCCTACGCCAGAGTCACAGCAACGCGGGATCCGAGCCGCGTCTGCAACCTACACCACAGCTCACGGCAACGCCGGATCCTTAACCCACTGAGCAAGGGCAGGGACCGAACCCGCAACCTCATGGTTCCTAGTCGGATTCGTTAACCACTGCGCCACGACGGGAACTCCTATTTTACTAGTCTTTATAAAGATCCATCTTGAAGACCAAAAACATAACATGTAACTTTTTAAAAAGGGATTTATAGGTTGTTTTTCTTTTTCCTAATTCATTGATGTCTTTTTCTTTTTCCTTTTGTCTTTTTAGGGCCACACCGCAGCATAAGGAGGTTCCCAGGCTAGAGGTCAAATCAGAGCTGTAGCTGCTGGCCTACACCACAGCCACGGCAATGCCGGATCCTCAACCCACTAAGTGAGGCCAGGGATTGAAACTGTGTCCTTATGGGTACTAGTCGGGTTCGTTAACCGCTGAGCCATGACAGGAATTCCTAATGCCTATATTTTAAAATTAATTGTATTTCTGCATTTGTCTTGCAGTTATTTTCCTAGATTCTTAAGACTTATCTTAAAAAATTTTTTAGGAGTTCCTGTCGTGGCACAGTGGTTAACAAAACCAACTAGTATCCATGAGGAGGCAGGTTTGATCCCTGGCCTTGTTCAGTGGGTTAAAGATCTGGCATTGCCGTTGAGCCTTGGTGTAGGCCACAGATACAGCTTGGATCCCACGTTGCTGTGGCTATGGAGTAGGCCAGCAGCTATAGCTCCAATTTGACCCCTAGCCTGGGAATTTCCATATGTTGCAGGTATGGCCCTAAAAAGACAAAAAACAAAAAACATTTTTAGTGATAAAAGCATTTAGATCTACAAATGGGCTTCTAAATATAGGGACCATGCACATGCCTTTTAAGTATAGTATTTTTTAAAAATTTTATTATTATTATTATTTTTTTTTTATTTTTTTGCTATTTCTTGGGCCGCTTCCACGGCATATGGAGGTTCCCAGGCTAGGGGTCTAATCGGAGCCGTAGCCACCAGTCTATGCCAGAGCCACAGCAACGTGGGATCTGAGCCGCGTCTGCAAACTACACCACAGCTCACAGCAACGCCGGATCGTCAACCCACTGAGCAAGGGCAGGGAACGAACCCGCAACTTCATGGTTCCTAGTCGGAATCGTTAACCACTGCGCCACGACAGGAACTCCCCTTTTAAGTATAGTATTGTCATTATCATTAATGTGCAAATGATCTGTAGTTTCCTAGCTAACCCACATGCATGCATTGGAAGAATTAATATCGTTAAAATGTCAGAACTACCCATAGCAATCTACAGGTTTAATGCAATCCCCATCAAAATAGCCATGATATTTTTCACAGAACTACAACAAATAATGCAAAAATGTGTGTGGAACCACATTTCCAAAGCAACCTTGAGAAAAAAGAACAAAACTCCCTGACTTCAGACTATACTACAAATATACAATAATTAAAACAGCATGATGCCAGCACTAAAACAGATCAATGGATCAGAAGAGAGAGCCCAGAAATAGACTCATGCAATTATGGTCAATTACTCCATGACAAAGGAGGCAATTATACACAATGAAGAAAGGACAGTCTCTGGAATAAGTGGTGCTGGGAAAACTGGACAGCTACGTGTAAAAGAATGAAATTAGAACTTTTTCTCACACCATATACCACTTCAGACCCACTAGAATGGTTATAACTAAAAGGATGGAACATAAACAGTATTGACAAGGAGGTGGAGAAATTGAAACCCTCATGCTTTGCTAGTGGGAATTTAAAATGGTGGGGTCTCTAGAAAAAAAAAATGTGGGGAGGTCCTTTTGTGGCACAGCAGAAATGAATCTGACTAGGAACCATGAGGTTGTGGGTTCGACCCCTGGCCTTGCTCAGTGGGTTAAGGATCTGGTGTTGCCATGAGCCATGATGTAGGTCCACAGCTGTAGCTCCGATTAGACCCCTAGCCTGGGAACCTCCATATGCCATGGGTGCAGCCCTAAAAAGACAATAGACCAAAAAAAAAAAAAAAAAAAAAAAAAAGAAATGTGGCAGTTCTTGAAAGGACTAACATGGAGTTACTACGTAAGCCAGAAATTTTACTCACAGGTATATAAGCATGATTACTGAAGACATATACATGCAATGTTCATAACATGAACATGTACATAAATGTTCTTAGCAGCATTATACATCATGGTCAAAACAAGGAAATGTTGAGTGCTGTTTGTAAAATTTTCCTTCATCACAAGCCCTAGGTATTCCTTTATACATGAAGCTATTCAACAACCTTGTATAGAATTTAAGTTAATGAACAACGAGTGAAGAAACCAGAAGAGGCAGAATGGAAGAAGACAGAACAGAAGATGAATGATAAATAGATAGGGAGGGTAAGTACAGAAATAGAGGAGAAAAGGAGTTCCCGTCGTGGCGCAGTGGTTAACGAATCCGACTAGGAACCATGAGGTTGCGGGTTCGGTCCCTGCCCTTGCTCAGTGGGTTAAGGATCCGGCGTTGCCGTGAGCTGTGGTGTAGGTTGCAGACGCGGCTCAGATCCCACGTTGCTGTGACTCTGGCGTAGGCCGGTGGCTACAGCTCCGATTCAACCCCTAGCCTGGGAACCTCCATATGCCGCGGAAGCGGCCCAAGAAATAGCAACAACAACAACAACAACAAAAAGACAAAAAGACAAAAAAAAAAAAAAAAAGAAATAGAGGAGAAAAAAAAAGATGCCTACAAATTTCTTCATCATAAAATCCATATCCCATAGTCTTTTCTTCCCTCCCCTAAAGGATATTTCTCCGTATAAAAGTGGAAACCAAAAAAAGGATGAAATTAACATGCTCAATGGCTCTATAGCTGTTCTTATTCCATTACTGGTGTTAACTTATATGAGACACTCTTTCAAACTTTTTGTTTAAATTAAAAAAATCTAGCTGACTGGCATTCCCGCTGTGGTGCAGTGAATTAAAGGATCCAGCATTGCCACAGCCTGCAATGTAGTTTACAGCTGCAGCTCGGATTCAATCCCTGGCCCAGTATTTTCCATATTCCATGGGTACAGCCATTAAAAAACAAACAAACAAACAAAAAACAACGAACTTACTACGGCAGATATGAAGATTCTCTGTCCAGACCACTTTCAAAAAAGAACTTTATGCCTGGCAATGGGGAGTACAGACAGCAGGCAACCTCTAGTTATGAGCTTTTTTTAGAGAGCTGCTTTGCCCCTCTTCCTGAGACAGCCTGCATCTGGGGACGGAGTGAGGTAGGGATAAAAAGTCTTGGCCATTTGGGGTCCTCTTCTCCAGAGTTCTGTGCCAGATCAGATGATATTTTGGGACCTACATAGTACTTCTACTCTCTCTGTTAGTCCTGTGTCCTTTTCTCCTTTTCACAAGTATTGACCCTAATGACACAACTTGCTTCCAAAGCTTTGCCTCACCATTTGCTTCCAAAGGATCTAACCTGTGACACAATTATTTTGTTTTACCCTCATGCATATGAGAAAAGAGAGACCGAAAATCCAGAGAAAATTCAAGTTTATGCCTTCTGGAAACCAGGGATGTTAATTTTAAATATTTATTACTAGGGCAACACTTTATTAAGAAAACAACCAGTTTATAATCTTTCAAAGATGAAGGATTGCTTTCACAGGCCATAGTAACAATCTCGAGTCCAGATGTCTAAGAGGAGTTGGCAACTAAGGGACTGCCAACAACTGTCCAGTCTAGTTTCCTATCTTTGTAAATAAAGTTTTATTGCAACACAGCTACTCCCATTCATTTGGCTGTTTTCATGCCACAAAAGTAGAACTGAGTACTACTACCTCTACTTACTAGTAGTTCTACTACTACTGTTTTGTTGGAACTGAGTAGTTGGAAGCAAGACCACATGGCCTAGAACCCATGTGTCAGATATTTACTACCTAGACCTTTAAGAAACAGAAGAGTCTTTTGATGGAAATAACTTCTGCAAGGATGCTGTCAGTTTTTAAAGGCCACACCTGGGATTCCATTCATTGGCACAGAGGAGAAAAAGGCAACTCCAGAAGCCCAAAACAGTATGGCAAGAACAGGGTAAAATAGGATTATTAACAAATGAAATAAGGAGTGTATATTATTTTGAATCTACATTGGTCACAATCTAAAAATATGAAAGGGGTTTTAGCTGTCTCAGGGCCAAGTCTGAGAAGATCAGGTTTGGGAATAAAATGATAAAAGGAAATCAACAGCCTGTGATTTGTTCTATCATAAATTTTATCAAAAATCAAAATGAGGAGTTCCTGTTGTGGCTCAGTGGGTTAAGAATCTGATACTGTGTCCAAGAGGATGCGAGTTTGATCCCTGATCTCGCTCAGTGGGTTAAGGATCCAGTGTTGCCACAAGCTGTGGTGTAGGTCATAGATACAGCCCGGATCCAGTGTCAATGTGCCTGTGGTGTAGGCTGGCAGCTGTAGCTCTGATTTGACCCCTAGCCTGGGAGCCTCCATATGCCACGGGTGCGGCCCCAGAAAGACAAAAAAGAAAAAAAAAAATTCAGGACATGCAGCATGTTCTGAAATCTCTTTCCCAGCCTCTGTTTCTTTCACTTCTTTTCAGGTCTCCCAGGCTCCCTTCTCACCCTAGGACCTAAGCCCTGTGCACCCTCTCATTTGCTCTTTGCAGAAACAGGCAAAAAAAAAAAAAAAAAAAAAATAGATGCAGCATTCAGTTACAGCTTGACACATAGTGGTTCCCACCAGCTTTCCTATGCCTTCCAGTAACAACGGAGCTTTCATTCTGGGCAAAACAGATTAGCAAATACCAGTTTTAAGTGCATGTGTTTTCTGTGAAAACGGGTTAGAAAATGTGTGCAGTCATCGATTTGACATGTGACCCGTGCTTCTTCTGTCACATGTCACATTTCCCTGGCATGGTGCCCTTTGGCTCTTTATGAAAGTGCTTATCCACCATTTATAACGATCTTGCTTTTTAATGCTATACCTTCCTTTCCCCCAACCTATTTATATACCTCTAAATCAAGCTGTGATAAGACACCACTTTTCATTTGATTCCGATTCTACATAATAATTTCTTATTTGAAACAACAATTATTCTATCAAGAAGAAGCAGCTGCAAACACAGCAGTTCCTCTGAACTACCATTAACAGAATGTTCCCTGCTGTCAAGCCAGATGTTTAGCTCTAAACACTGAGCTTTCTGGAGCTGAGACTGGCCCATCTCCTCGGAGATGGGGGTATGGCCCCTCTGCCTGGCTCTCTAACACTAAAAACAGAAATCCTTCCCATCACTCCTTGCCTTTTGACCTTATTCTCCCTGGACCTCCTGCCCCTCCTTCCTCAGGGAGTTCTCAGAAGCCAGTTGTATCATCTGAGTTCGACTGTTTTCATCTGCCATTCCAGAAAATTCTAGTGTCAAAAAAAAGTCACAAAGGGTCAAACTTCATAATGCATGAAGATTGTCCACAGCTTCTTTCCCTCTCCTCAAAAGCTACACAAAATCCTAGAATTGTTGGTTCTCCAGACATTTTTCCACTTGCCTTTCTCTTGGGCCTGTTGGATGGCAGAATGTGGGGGGCGGGGGGAGACCTCTAGAGTTGCTGCCATGGGCTTGTGGTGGAAGGGCTTGGTTGGGAGTTGACAGTGGGGGGGGACAAAGTTGGCAGCAGCAGCTGCTTGAGACTGGAAGAGGTGTAGACAGAAGATTATTCAGTACATTCAATATGCCTGCTCAAAATTGTGGGACTTGTGATTACACAGTAGAAGGTGAATGTTTTGGGAGAGGATAAAGAGATGGATAGGCCTGCGAGGATGCCAATGTCCTCATCTTTTAAAGCAGGGAATCATTGATGATCTATCCAATTGAAACGTGTTTTTTAAAAAAAGCACAGTGAATCCAGCCTTTCAATATTTTTTTTCTTTTTTTAAGGGCTGCAACCACACACTATTGTCATATTGGCATTCTCTCTCTCTCTCTCTCTCTCTCTCTTTTTTTCTTTTTTCTTTTTTTTTTTTTTTTTTTTTGGCTTTTTAGGGCCACACCTATGGCATATGGAGTTTCCCAGGCTAGGGGTCTATCTGGAGCTACAGCTGCTGGCCTACACCACAACCACGGCAACACAGGATCTGAGCCGCATCTGTGACCTACACCACAGTTCCCGGCCATGCCAGATCCTTAACCCACTGAGCAAGGCCAGGGATCAAACCTGCATCTTCATGGATCCTAGCCGGGTTCGTTAACCGCTGAGCCATGAAGGGAACACCACCCATTTAATATTTTAGAATATTTAGAACCCTTCAGAACAGAATATAACTTGTGGGAGAGAAATATTTATTTGGAGTTCATCAATTCCTTCAATTTCTCTTTCATTTCTTTTTCTTGTATTAAATTCAAGTAAGATCAATTTGAATAGGTTTAATATAAATACTGTGATCTCAGGTTTATAAATGTATTCCTTGTGTTTGTGTATATGTTTAGAAGAATGCATATAATAATATTCTTCAAAAACTACTAATGGTTATTTCTGGGTGATAGATTTGGAGTGATTTTTTTTTTTCCTTTTTATGGCCACACCCTCAGCATATGGAAGTTCCTGGAGCCACAGCTGCACCCTGTACAACAGCCATGGCAACACTGGACCCAAGCTGCATCTGCAAACTATGCCATGGCTCGTGGCAACTTCGGATCCTTAACCCACTGAGCAAGGCTAGGGATCAAACCCCCATCCTCACAGACACCATGTCAGGTTCTTAACCCACTGAGCCACAATGGAAACTCCTTTGAACCTTTATCTTCGTGCAATTCCATTATGTGAATTCCTATCATAAGTATGAAAATAAACTAATTTTTCTTTTAAAATGTGAGAAAAGGAGTTTCCCATCATGGCACAGTAGAAACAAATTTGACTGGGAACAATGAGGTTATGGGTACCATCCCTGGCCTCACTCAAGAGTCCGGCATTGCCACGAGTTGTGGTTTATGTTGCAGACACAGCTCGGATCCTGCATTGCCGTGGCTGTGGTCCAGTCCGGCAGCTACAGCTCTGATACGACTGCTAGCCTGGGAACCTCCATATACCATGGGTGCAGCCTTAAAAATCCAAAAAAAAAAAAAAGAGAGAGAGAGAGAAATGCCAATATGATAATAGTGTGTAGTTCTGAAAAATGGGAATATAGATGATTATTTTTTTCTTTGTGCTTTCCTTAGTCTGCTTGGGTTGCTATAACAAAATACCACAGCCTAGGTAGCTTATAACCAACAGAAATTGATTTCTTACTCTTTTGGAGGATGGAAGTCCAAAATCAAGGGACCAGCATGACTGCCTTCAAATTACCTTACCAGCTGGTGCCTTCTGGCTATGTCCTCTCTTAGAGGAAGAGGTGAGGGATCTCTCCGGTGTCTCTTTTGTAGGGAGGCTACTCCGATTCATGGAGGCTCCCCTGTCATGGCCTCAGCATCACCCAAAGGTGCTAGCTCCTGACACCATCACCTCAGCATCAGGATTTTAACATAAGAATTTCAGGGAAGGACATAAACATTCAGACCACAGCAGTGCTTCTCTATATTTTCTAAATTTCTAAAAATTAAATTGTACAGTGAAAATGATAGGAATACCCAACATTGCTATTATACATGTCTTCTCTGCTAATATTTGTTTATTTATCCCACGGTAGTGTTATAAAGATGACAATAGCAAAGCATTATGTTTTGACACAGAACCCTTCAACCAAAGATGATTTTTACAGACATGCATTTAAAAACTGTCACTGACTCCACAACAAATCATTATTCGTCTAAAGATTGGCATGTGCAGATGTCAAGAAATAGCAGCAATAATTGCTGTGTCTAAGAAAGAGACTCTGAGGAAGGCAAACTTAGTCCAGCAGAAAGAGAGTTGGAACGTCAGGGGATTGCAGAAATCTTGGGAAAATGATCCCAGCGATCCACTAAAAATAACTAATAGAATCAAATATCTAAGTAGTATCACATCCAAATAACCTTTTTCATACCTCCGAACTCCATTCCATAAAGTAGAGAGAATGATTTCTTTTTTAGTTAAATAACATCAGGAGGTTAAGAGAAGTTGCCTGGAGAAGTTCAGGTTCTCAGGAGACTCAACACTGCGGTAGGGGTTTGAGACGGAGGGTAAAAGCCGTTATCACGTCAAGATTTGCATCAAACATGTGGTTCAGCATCGCCTCTCTTCCATGAATTAGTGCTTTATATTTTCAGTATCTTATTTGCAAAGCATAATGTACATGTATATAAAAGAGAATGTAAATAAACATTAAACCCCCCAGGGCTTTTTTAATATCCTCATTCACCTTCCTTTTAATTTTTCTTTCCTTCATCTGTTTAAAATAAATATTTTCTCTTTTTCCATTATTTTTCCTTGCAGACTCATTTATTGGTGGCTCTCTTCCACCAACATCTTTCTGTTTTAAGCAAATGTGCCCTTTAAAAATGTTTTCTTTTAAATATGCATCTCTGTAGAAAACCTTACTGGAATTATACTTATCTAGTTAAATGGAAACACTTTTGTTTTTTTGCTAGAAGTTCCCTGGAAAACCACTCACATCAATACTCTTGATGGAAAACAGGCTCCCATACTGACTTCCCACTTCCCCATCCGCACAGACAACGTGCAGCTGGTCCCAGGGCTCGTCTTCCTCACCCCTGTCCTACCTGCCCCTCCCCTGCTCCACCTCCAGACCTGGTACCCCTGCTCTCTCCGCATGAACCACTGCAGTTCTTTCACATTTGCTGTCCTCTTTCAGTCTCCGTGCGTCCTCCCACCCCCACACCTGCATCCCATTCTTCTCACAGCTGAAAACTATGGCCTTCTGCTGCCCTGTATACAACCTTTCAATAGCTCCCTCATGGACCACGTTGAAGTCCAAACAACTGGCACTGTAGGCCCTCTGTCATCTGAAATCTCTCTCCTTTTTCAAGCCTCATTTTTCTTCAACGCATGTTCTCATCCCCTATACAAAGCATCTCCAGTCCCCCTAAAACACCCTGACCCTGTGTTTCTGTGCCTTTGCTCACACTTTGCCCTCTGCTAAACACTGATTCCTCTTTTAAGAGTAGATTCAAAGGAGTATATGAAAGATACTTAATCTCATCAGAAGTCAGGGAAGTGAAAATTTTAAAAGTAAGTTTTTCCCTTATCTGATAATCAAAATACTAAAATATTTTGAATATTCTACTTCTGATTTCCAGTTCTGTATGTAAGGAACTTGGAAGGTGTCACTCCGTCCTAGCAAGTGAACAAACTGAAAAAAATTGGCAATTCTTGGATCTGCGAAAGAGGAGGACACAGAGAAAAATGCCACCTCCAAGAATGGAGAAACAGCAAGTGGTGGCCTGGTAGAGTGGAGGCTCACAAGCAGAAACTGCCGGGGGAATCAGTGTCAGGGTAGGAAAACCTGAACAGTAATTGATGAATTGCTGAAGACTCAACATGGGCAAATCTGAGGGTTAAAATCTCCAAAAGAACCCAGTCATAGAGGAGCCCCCACACTTTTGTGACTTTTCCTCCCAGATTTCAACCCAGGTTTTCACAGTGAATATCAGAGGAAGATCCCCTCATGCTTTTGGCAGAAGGAGGAGAAAAGGAACCAGTCCGTAATGCCAGACCACTCTGTTATTAACAAGGTCTGTCCCCAGGAGAAACTAATTAACCAGAAGCTAAGCTGGTGGGGTATTATAAGAGCCTTATTAGCCTGGCAGAAGGGAAATAGCTAACTCTAGCCCGCTCTAGACATCTTGCCCCATTTAAAGGGGAGAAATAAAACCCGAGAAATACTTGTGACAGTCGCAATCCAGAGCCATACACTCAATAAAAGACCGAAACCTAATCCTAGGACTCTAGAATGCTTCCCCAGCCCCACACCTCACCACCACATTACTAAAGGTCTGTTTATGGCAGTTCCTTACACCAGGGACAGCATGACACCAGGAAAAAATTCAAGGCAAATCAAAAAGCAAAAAACACAATTTGAAGAGATAGAGCAAGCATCAGAACCAGATATGGCAGAGACGTTGGGATCATTAGACCAGGAATTTAGAACAACTACGATTAATATGTTAAGGGCTCTAATGATAGCAAGGACAGCATGCAAAAACAGATGGGCAAAGTAAGCGGAGAGATGAAAATCCTAAGAAAGAACCAAACAGAAATGCTAGAGATGAAAACCACTGCAATACAAATGAAGATTGCCTTTGATGAGTTTATTAGTAGACTGGACATGTCTGAGGAAAGAACCTCTGAGGTTGAGGATATCTCAACAGAAATCTCCAAAATTGAAAAGCAATTCAATAGAAAAGAGACTGAAGAAAAGAACTGAATGGAATATCTTAGGACTATGGGGCAAAAGATGTAACATATCGTTAATGGGAATCTCAGGAGGAGAAGAAGAAAGAAACAGAGGAAATATTTGAAAAAATATGACTGAGAGTTTCCCCAAATTAATTTCAGACACCAAACCACAGATCAGAGAAATTCAGAGAATATCAAGCAGGATAAATGTGTAAAGAACTATATATATGCATATCATATTCAAACCACAGAAAAACAAAAGATAAAGGAAAAATCCTAAAAGAAGCCAGAGGGAAAAACACCTCTCTAGAGAAAAAAGGAAAATAATTCTTTTTGGAGTTCCCTTGTGGGTTAAGGGTCTGGTATTGTCACTGCTGTGGCTCTGGTTACAGCTGTGGCTTAGCTTCAGTGCCTGGCCTGAAAACTTCTGCATGTTGTAGGTGTGGCAAAAAAAAAAATTCTATCCAGCATCTCCTTGAAAACCATGCAAGCAAGAAGAGAGTAGAGTGAAACATTTAAAGTGTTGAGAGAAAAAAACACCAATATAAAATTCTGTACTCTGCAAAATTACCCTTCGAAGGTTAAGGAGTAATAAAGACTTTCTCAGACAAACAAAAAAATTGAGATAATATGTTGCCCATAGACTTCTTTTCCAAGACAAGTTAAAATAAGTTCTTTACAGAAATGGAAATTGATATAGATCAGAAACACAAATCTACATAAAGAAGAGAATCAAAGACAAGATAAATAAAGGTAAAAAAATCTTTTATTTTTTTAGTCTTAATTTATCTAACCAGAAATAGTTTGTTCAAAATAATAATAGTAACAATGTATTCAATTATGTATGTTTATGTGTATATATATTATCTATGCTCATAAATAAGTGAAATTAATGACAGTAATGATACAAGGGAAGAGAAGGAGGAATTCAAATTATTTTGTTATTACAAGGTACTCACACTACCTGTGAAGAGATAGTGTTATTTGAAAGTGAACTTGGATTAGTTGTAAATGTGTATTGCAAACTTTAGGGCAGCCACTAAAAAGTTTTTTTAAAAGATGTGTGACTGATAAGCTAAAAAAGGAAAGAACATGGAATACTATAAAATGGTCAATTAAAACCACAAAAGGCAGAAAAAAAAATAGAAGGCAAAAATTTAGAACAAAAAACAAGGGCAACAGTAACAAATATGGCAGATATTAATACAACTATTACAGTAATCACTTTGAGAGTTCTCCTCGTGGCACAGCGGGAATGAATCTGACTGGGAACCATGAGGTTGCAGGTTCAGTCCGTGGTCTTTCTCAGTGGGTTAAGGATCCGGCGTTGCCATGAGCTGTGGTGTAGTCCAGCAGCTGCAGCTCCTATTAGACCTCTAGTCTGGGAACCTCCATATGCCCTGGGTATGGCCCTAAAAAGAAAAAAGACCAAAAAAACAAACATACAATAATCACTTTGAACATGAATGACCTAAATGTGGCAATTTAAAGAGATTATCAGAGTGGATGAAAAAACAAGACCTAAATATCTGTTGTCTGCAAGAAACACACTTTAAATGTGAAGACACATAAAGATGAAGAGTAAATGGATGGAGAAAAATATACTATTTTAATACTAATCATAAGAAAGTAGGCGTTCCCTTGTGGCACAATAGATTAAGGATCTGGTGTTATCACTGCAGCAGCGTGGGTCACTGCTGTAGCACAACACCGATCTCTGGCAGAGAAACTCCCATGTGCCATGGGTGTGGCCAAAAAAGAAAAAGAAAGAAAGAAAGCAGGAGTAGCTATATTAATTTCAGCCAGAGCAGACTTTAAAGCAGGGAAAGTTATCAGTATAAAGAGGGCATTACATAATTAAAGGGATTATTGCTCCAAGAAGACACATAAATTGTATCACTCAGCAATAGAGTATCAAACCACCTGAGGCAAAAAATGATAAAACTGTGGAGTTTCCCCTATGGCACAATGGTATCGGTGATGTCTTGGGAACCCTGGAATGCAGGTTCGATCCCCAGCCTGGCACAGTGGCATTGCTGCAGCTGTGGCTTAGGTCTCAATGGCACATCACATCTGATCCCTGGCTGGTGAACTCCGTTAGCGGTGGGGCAGCCAAAAAAAGAAAACAAAACAAAACAAAACAAAACTGATAAAATTGCAAGGAGAAATGGATGAATCCATTATCATACTTGGAGACTTCAACACTCTCTATCAGAAATGGACAGATCCAGCAGTAGAAAATCAGCAAGGACATAATAGACCTCAGCAACACCATCAATTGGAGACACTTTCACAATGTATACATGTATCAAATCATCATGTTTAACACATCAAATATGTTATAATTTTATTTGTCTATTACCTCTCAGTACAGCTGAAAAACACCTTAATTGACTGAATATAATTTATAGTTATAGACTACTTCATCCACCAACAGCAAAACACATATTCTTCTTAAGCTCACATGGAACATTCACCAAGACAGATCATATTCTGGACCACAGAATGCACTTGAACAAATTTACAGAAATAGAAATCATACTCTTAGAACACAATGTAATTCATTAAACTAGAAATCAATAGCAGATAGGTAATGGAAAGCCCCAAAATTCGTGTACATTAAACAATAACACTTCTAAATAACACATGGATCAAGAGAAATTTTAAAATATTTTTAACTAAGTGAAAAGAAAAGCACAATTTATCACAATTAGTGGGATGCATGAAAGCAGTGTTTAGAGAGAAAATGCATAGCAGTGAAGGCATATATTAAAGAACACTTTTAAATTAATCATTTAAGTTTTTATCTTAGAAAACTAGAAAAAGAGCAAATTAAATCCAAAATAAGCAGAGGAAATGAAATAAAAATTAGAGCAGAAATCAATGTCTTTGAAAACAGGCAATCAATAGGGAAAATAAATGAGAGCAAAATTTTGTTCTTTGGAAAGATTAATAAAATTGATAAAACTTTAGCCAGGTTAACCTAGAAAATAAGGAAGAGAGAACGAATTACTAATATCAGAAATGAAAGAAAGAACAGGCTACAGAACCCATGGACATTAAGAGGGTAAAAAAGGAATGCTATGTACAACTTTATGCCCACAAATTGATAACCTAGATGAAATCAATTCCTTGAAAGATACAATCTGCCAAAACTCAGTCAAGAAGAAATAATTATTTGTCTACTAAATAAGTTAAATCAATAATTAGTGACTTTCTAAAATAGAAATTGCCAGGCGCATATGAGTACACTGGTGACTTCCACCAAATATTTAAGGGGAAAAAATTATACCAATTCTCGACACTCTCTTTCAGATGATAGATGTGGAAAGAATCCTTCTTAACTCATTCTATGAGGCCAGCCTCACTTTAACACCGAAACCACATGAAGACAATATAGGAAGACTTCAGACTAGCATATCTTGTAAACATAGATGCAAAAATTTTCAAAATATTATCAAATCAATATTTAAGAATAATTATACACCATGACCAAGATGAATTTATCCCAGGTATGTGAGACTGATTCAACATTAAAAAGTCAGTTAATGTAATCCATCACATCAATAATCTGGCAAAAAAAAAAAAAGCACACATGATCATAATAACAATAGGTGCAGAAAAAGCATTTGATAAAATCCAACATCCATGACGATAAAAACTCTCGGTAAACAAGATATATAGCAGGAATTTCCTCAAGTTGATAAGGAATATATACCAAAAAACAAAAACAAAACAAAAGAAAAAACCCTGGAGCTAACATCATATCTAATGGTAAACAACTAGACACTTTCTCACTAAGACAAGGAACAAGGCAAGGATGTTATTCCCTCTCACCATTGTTTTTCAACATTATCCTGTAATTCCTGCTTATTGTTAATGTAATAAAACAAGAAAAGGAAATAAAAGGTATACAAATTGAGAAGGAAGAAATAAAACTGTCTGTAGATGACATGATCATCTATATAGAAAATCTGAATCAACAAATAAAATCTAGAATTCATAAGTAATTATAAGATTACGTGATAGGAGTTCCTGTTGTGACTCAGTGGTTAATGAATCCGACTAGGAATCATGAGGTTGTGGGTTCCATCCCCGGCCTTGCTCAGTGGGTTAAGGATCTGACGTTGCTGTGAGTTGTGGTGTAGGTGGCAGACGAGGCTCTGATCCCGCATTGCTATGGCTGTGGTGTAGGCTGGTGGCTACAGCTCTGATTAGACCCCTAGCCTGGGAACCTCCATATGCCATGGGAAGTGGCCCTAGAAAAGGCAAAAAGAAAAAAAAAAAAAAAAAAAAAAGGATTACATGGTATAAGATTAATATGCAACGACCATTGCTTTTCCATACACCAGCAACAAATAAATGTGATTTGAAGTTTGAAACACAGTACCAGTCATATTATACTCCAAAAAACCAAATACATAAGTTTAAATCTAACAAAATACATACATGATCTAAAGCAGAGAAACTGTAAAACTCTGATGAATAAATTTTAATAACTAAATAAATGTAAAGATATCCCATATTCATAAATAGGAAGGCTCAATATTGCCAAGATGTCAGTTATTCTTAATTTGATTTATAGATTCAACACAATCTCAATCAAAATTCCACCAAGGTATTTTAAGAATAGCAGCTGATTCTAAATTTTATAGAGAAAGGTGAAAGACTCAAAATAGCCAACACTTTATGAAGAGTTGGAAACTGACACTACCTGAGTTCAAAACTTAATATAAAGCTATAATAACCAAGACAGCATGGTATTGACAAAATAACACCCACACACAAAAAAATCAATGGAATAGAATAGAGAGCCTAGAAATAGGTGCACATAAATCTAGGCAACTGATCTTTGACAAAAAAGCAAAGGAAATACAATGAAGCAAAGACAGACTTTTCAACAAATGGTTCCATAGCAATTGGACATCTACATGTAAAGAAGAAGGGAGGAGAAGGAGGGGGAGAAGGAGGAGAAGAAGAGGGAGAAAAAGAGGAAGAAGGAGGAGGAGGAGGAGAAGAAGAAAAATCTAAATACAAATGTTACACTCTTTATAAAAATTAATTTGAAATGAATCACAGACCTAATTGTAAAATGCAAAACTATAAAACTCTGAGAAGATAGCTTGGGAGAAAACCTCAATGACTGTGGGTATGGTGATGACTTTTTAGATACAAAATCAAAGACATGATTCATAAAGGAAACAATCAATAATAGGGACTTCATTAAAATTTAAAACTTTGGCTCTGCAAAAGACAATGTCAAAAGAATGGGAAAACAAGCTATAGACTGGAAGTAAATATTTTCAAGGACACATCTGATAAAGGACTGTTATCCAAAATATACAAAGAACACTGAAAACTCAACAATAAGAAAAACAATCCTGGAGCTCCTATTGTGGCACAGCAGAAACAAATCCAACTAGGAACCATGAGGTTGCAGGTTCGATCCCTGGCCTCTCTCATTGGGTTAAGGATCCAGCATGGCTGTGAGCTGTGGTGTACATTGAAGATGCGGCTTGGGTCTGGTGTTGCTGAGGCTGTGGCGTAGGCCAGCAGCTACAGCTCCGATTGGACCCCTAGCCTGGGAACCTCCAAATGCCTCAGGCGGGGCCCTAAAAAAAGCAAATAAACAAACAAACAAAAAACAATCCTATTAAAAAGTGAGCCAAAGGTCTTCATCAAAGAAAATATACAGGTGGCAAATAAGCATATAAAGAGATGACTCACAATCTTTGTAACTAGGAAATTGCAAATTAAAACAATAGTAAAGTACCACTGCAGATCTATTAGAATGGCCAACAACTGGAACACTGACACCAAATGCTGGTGAGATTGTGAAGCCCTAGGAACTCTCATTCATTGCTGATGGGTATGCAAAATTATACAGCTGGTTTGGGAGACAGTTTGGCAGTTTCTTACAAAACTGTACATACACTTACTATATAGTCCAAAGGAGCGGAAATGACTTATTTTCAACATAAAAACCTGCACGCAGATGTTGACAGCAGCTTTGTTTCATAATCACCAAAACCTGGAAGTAATGAAAATGTTCTTCAGTAGGAGAAGGGATAAATAAATTGTGGTACATCTAAACAATGGAAATCATTCAACACTAAAAAGAAATGAGCTATCAAATCTTGAACAGACATGAAAGAATCTTAAATGAATAAATCTAAGTGAAATAAGCCAAGTGGTAAAGGCTGCATACTGTCTGATTCCAACTGTGTCAACCATTTGCCATTCTGGAAAAGGCAAAACTTTGGTGACAGTAGAAAGATCTATGGTTGCCAGGTATTGGGTGGGTGGGGGATGGTGTGACAGAGAAAAGAGGATATTTAGGGCAGTGAAAATATTCTAAATGACACTAAAGCGATGGATACATGTCATTATGTATTTGCCTGAACCCACAGAATATACAACACCAAGATTGAACTGAAGTATAAACTGTGGCCTTTGAGTGATTATGATGTGTCGTTGTAGGTTTATTAATTATACCAAGTGTACCAGTCTAGTGGAGGATGTTGATAATGCGGAGGTTATGCATGTGGTGGGGTAGGGTGTATATGGGAAATCTCTGTACTTTCAGTTTCACTTAAGCTACTCTTTAAAAGGTCTTTAAAAGAAGATTTACAGTATTCTCAGTTGGTAAAAGTGCGGGAAAACAGGCAGGCTTCTACCACGTTGATGGGTATACATACTGCTACATGCATTTTGAAAGACAATGTGACAATATTTATCATGATTTAAATTAATTATTCCATTGTTAGGTATATGGTTTCCAGACATGCTCACACAGGTGCATAAATATGTTTGTGGGTACTCATTTCATTATAATAATGAAAATTTTGGAAGAAATTTTAAATTTCTATCCACAGGGAATTGGCTACATAAATATGGTAATCCCAACTTTTGGATTTTGATATGGAAGTCCTATAATTAAACAATACCCATGACAAATTGTTAAATGAAAAAAGCTGAAAACCAATAGTTATTTTTATCATTTGTATAGTTATATATGTATATATGAATATACACATATATATGTAAATGCAAATCTATGAATACATGCAAATGTATACAAAAAGTTCTGGAAATATACTACAATGTGCTAAAAGTGCCACCACTAAGTAGAAGCATAATGGAGAGTAGTGTGAAGAAAGACTTCCACTATTTGTCTTTTTTGGTCTTTTTAGGGCCGCACCTGCGGCATGTGGAGGTTCCCATGCTAGGGGTCGAAAAGGAGCTACAGCTGCTGGCCTAGACCACAGCCACAGCAACGCCAGATCTGAGCCACGTCTGTGACCTACACCACAGCTCACAGCAGTGCTGGATCCTTAACCCACTGAGCAAGGCCAGAGATTAAACCTGCATCCTCATGGATGCTAGTCAGATTCATTTCCACTGAGCCACAACGGGAACACCAAGACGTCCACTATTTACATAATTTCCTATTTCAATATTTTCAAAACCTGAAATGCATTCATGTACAACCTGGTTTTGAAAATGGTATATACCATTTTTTAAAGTTTTGAGCAAAATTTAGCCAGATGAAGAAAAGAGGGAAGGGTGCCGTAGGCTGAGGGAATAGAAAGAGAAAAGGGGTCAAAAGGCCAAAGCTCCAGCATTTCCTCCTCCATAGACTTTCCACCTCCCCCTCCCACTCACCCATTCATTCTCCACTTTTCCCTTATGCCCCACCAAATCCTGGAGGTACCTCTAACCCAGAAGCCATAACCACTAACAGTACTCATTTATTTACAAATGTGTTTCCTCCAATCACACTGTAAACTGCTTGAAGACAGGGACCTAATCTTACTTGCTTTTGTAACCCTAAGTCCCAGGTCTGTGCCTGGCAAAAAATAGATGGGCAAGAAAACATTTGATGAAAGCGCAAAGGAATGCATGAATAGATGGATTGGTATAAGATCTCCATTCAGGAAAATTTAGTTGTGCAAGTACAAAATAATTCCAATATAAAGCACTTCTTTTTTTTGCTTTTGAGTAGTGATAAATAGAACAAGTTTGGGCGGGAGAAAATATTCTGGGCCACTCCAGCCAAAAGCCATAATATTCACTCACAGAAGCTCCAAAGGAGCAACAATCTGATGCTAACTCAAATATGACATTAAACATAAACACCCTCTCACACACTTAACACAAATCATGGACTTGTGAATTGCACGCAGATTTAATGTGCTTTATACATCCTTTGGTGCTACTTTTACCACTTCGTTATATAGAGAACTATCCCCTGAATTGCCTTTATATGTTCTCAGAGCTATTCGGAAATTATAGTAGAAATGGTTTGCTATTTAACACCTGAAATTTTATTTTCTAAAGGTATTTTTTTGCTCGATTAATTAGTTTAACCAGTGGCGCTAATTACCACTTGGTTTGCATTATAATCTTGGTAATTGTAGACCTGAAGTTTTTCCTCCCAGGGGCATGGCTTTTGCTTGTTTCATTATTTGTTTCCCAGTACCCCTTGAGATAAATTAACCAATGATTCACATCTGGAAGCCTCTGCGTTCTCTTTGACAAACGATCCTTCCCTAACCTCTAAACCTAAGAGAAACCACCTCAGAAATATCTTTATTCGCTGCTATGCTTTCTCTGTTACTTTGTGCTTCTGTAAAAGCTCTTGACACCATAATGGGGTAAGTACCTGGTATGCTGTTACGTGAAAAAAATTAAAACATTAAAAAATTAAAAATTAAAAAACAGGCATAGGATTTGCATATTAGGGTGGGGGAAATATAGAACATTTGCATCTCTCTTACAATTGTGAAAACTTTGTGATTCGAGAAGGTGAACTTTTAAGGTTTAGTATTTTTGGGAGGCAAGATGAGTCAGCATGTTTGGGTTGCTGCAATTTATGGGGCAACTGTGATTTTAGGTGCCACCCTACCACTCACCTTGACACTTTATTTGGGAGTATTCAGGCATTGGGAAGACTAGGTTCAAGTGATATTTGTATGTACCTGAGAATTATTTCTACTTGAAAACCTGTCCACTGATTTTGAATTTAGTTTTTGTTGTTGTTTTAGGAACAACTTTTGGGAAGTTTTCCTCTAGAAGCAGTTGCGGGGCAGATGTAGGGTGGGGTAGGGTGGGAAGAGCTGCTCAGCTCAAAAGTCAGTTCCAACGGGGGCTCAGGACCCAACTGTATTGCATGTGAATACAAATCCTCTGTGAAGATTTTTAGGCTCTTTTGGAATGGAGAGGGGCTGGAAAAGTGTTTTTACTCCAGGCTAAAGAAACCAGCTCTTGGCAACATGAGGCAGTTCAAATCTTCCTTCCTCAATAAGGTCTATCCTAATTATTGCCTGTCTTTACTTCTTTGATGCACAGCAGTGTTGTCCAGTGCAACTTTCTGCCATCAAGACTTGCTCCATAACTTGCCAGTCCTGGTGCAAAATGAAAACATGGGGCCCTTTGTTTAAAAATTATTAAGAATTTCAAGACAGTAATGGCAAAGCATTGAACCCACTGTGGACCCTTCTAAACTCAGGGCCCTGTGCAGCTTGTACAGGTTGTATGCCTAAGAAGCTGTTTCCATCTGTCATGGATCAAACCTTTTTTTTTTTTTTTTTTTTTTTTTTTTTGGTCTTTTGTTTGTGTGTGTGTTAGGGCCACACCCATGGCATATGGAGGTTCCCAGGCTAGGCGTCCAATTGGAGCTCTAGCTGCCAGCCTACACCACAACCACAGCAATGCAGGATCCAAGCCATGTCTGCGACCTACACCACAGCTCCTGGCAACGCCGGATCTTTAACCCACTTAGCGAGGCCAGGGATCTAACTGTGTGCTCATGATTGCTAGTCAGGTTCGTTAACCACTGAGCCATGACAGGAGCTCCCAAACCATTTTATATGCACTGTTGAGTATGGCAGCCACGAGCCACATATGACCTTTGCACACTAATGTAATATGGCTAATACAATTGTAGAACTGAGTTTTTTAAAGTTGAATTAATTTTAGTTTAAATAACCACATGGGGCTCATGGCTACCATATTTGACAGTGCAATACGTAATAGATTATAAATTATTTGGGGGAAATTACTTAATCTCACTGTTATTCAAGTTTTGTCATGTATAAAAAGGATGTAATAGTATTACCTACCTCCCAGGGTTATTTTGAGAAGTAAATTGATATATCTAGAACTCTAACAAAATTGCCTGGCATATAATAATAGTTAGCTTTAAATACATATATATAATATATACATATAATATATTTATATATTTTTTTTTTCTTTAGCTATGCCCATGGCATGCAGAAGTTCCCGGGCCAGGGATCAAATCCAAACCATAAACTGACAACACCAGATCCTTAACTGTCAGGGCACCAGGAAACTCCAATAAGCATTGTTTTTAACATAACTCAATTTGTTGTTTAAGTATTTTCTCATGTGGAGCAAATCCAACAAATTATAGTTATTCTATTACCCTTGTCTAATACTGATTCAGCCCTGAGCATAAGCTGAGTCTCGCGGGGGGTTTGAAAAAAGATTTTGAGAATCTCAGCAATCACAAATAAGTCAAATGATAAAGAATTTGGTAAAGTAAGAAGTAAAATCACCTGGAAAGTAAAACCATCTCACCCCCTCAAAACACACAATTAAACTTTACCTTTTAATATATGTAAGAATGCAAGATAAAATACAGAATGCCCTATTAAACTTGAATTTCAGATAAATAATGAATAATCTTTTAGTATAAATATGTCCCAAATATTGCATGGGATAGACTAAAAAGTTGTTAATCAATAATCTGAAATTCAGTTTTAATCCTCTGTCTGTATTTTTATTTACTAAGTTTGGCAAGCTTAGATACATGGGTTTCTAAACTAATTATATTGTCATTTCTCTGAATTCAGTCAAGCTGGGTTCCTTTATAATCCATATTAAGATTTGACAGGGAAATTAGTGCCCCCCGCTTCCTTACCTGTATTGTACCAAGGACAGGAAGGTGGAGTTCAAGTGCAAGACATTTCACCTCTCTGGGCCTCAGACACTTTACTTCTGAAATGGATGTTGGATCAGATGGCTCCAGATGTTTAAAAAGTGTTGAGGTTAGAGCAAGGGCAACAGAATCAGACTTTCTAGCTTGGAGTCCTAACAGTTACCAGCTGGGTAAGCGTGAGCAAGGAGCTTCAACCCCAGGTGCTTTGGTTTCTCCGTCTGTACGACGGGAATATTTAAAATCCATTTCTCCAAGGCTGCTGTTAAGGTTAAGGTTAACATATTTCACGTCCTTCAAACTTTAGGCTTGGCATATACTAAGTGCTCCATAAATGCTGGCTCTCACAATACTATCCCATCTCTGACTTTCATTGTTTCCACAATCTTCAGCAACCTTCCCAAGAGTCAGAGACTTAGGACATCAGATAGGGAAAAACAGTACTAAGAGGAACATGGGGTGTGAAACACAACTAAACTTTTAAATTACATATCTCCTTAGAAATGATTTTAATTAAGTGTTTAAGAGATTACATTAAAAAGTATCATTTTAGAATTGTAGACTCTAAGGTATTGCTACAGAAAGTTGAAATAACTATGTTATTGACAAGCAGCCTGGCCCTTGGTCTCAACATAGGAATTCTCATCAGAACCTGTTTTTCCACCCAGAAAATGGCACATTTTGTAATGCAAGTTATTACAGAGAAGAAACTTAATCTTCAGTGATGGAACTCAGGATATATATTTAAGGAATGAGTGCATATGTGTCTATTTTTCGAGCTAGAAGGAAAGAGCTACAATTCATTTATTTAACCCTGGAAATAAATCAGATGTCTGGATTCAGAAATTTTTATGTTATCAGTAATTTGGAAAGGCTGCAGCCTTTTGTTTGGTTTTCAAAAGCCCAGATTACAAGGTTAAACATTCAGTTTTTATTTTCCTTGCATGGCAATTGGTTCATTTTCTGCAGAGGTTCATTTTGTTGCCAGAGAGTCATCACTAATTTTAGTAATTATATACTGAACTGTAGGGTAGAACTGAAATTGGGGTTGATTGAGAGGGCTGGAAACAGAGCAAATGCCTTCCTGCTGTAAGAATTATAGTTGCTACAGAGCAAAACATGGCAATATAAGCAAGCATTTTCAATGAATTTATTTTGTAGGATATAGGAAAAAACAAAACTCCAGCAACAGGTCAACTTCACTTATAACTAGAGAACAGCAAATTAAAACTATACCAAGGAACTCCCATCATGGCTCAGTGGAAATGAATCTGACTAGGAATCAAGAGGTTGCAGTTTCGATTCCTGGTCTCACTCAGTGGATTAAGGATCCAGCGTTGTTGTGAGCTGTGGTGTAGGTCTCCGAAGCGGCTTGGATCCGGCATTGCTGTGGCTGTGGCATAGGCCAGCGGCTACAGCTCTGATTCTTCCCCTAGTCTGGGAACTTCCATATGCTATGGGTGCAGCCCTCAAAAGACAAAACAAACAAACAAAACTAACAGAGTTGTTAGACAATATATTCTATTGCCAAGGCTATGGGGAAACAAACACTCTTGTACATGTTGATGGGTGAATAAACCAGCATACTCACACTTGGAGAAAAATTCAACAAAATCTATGAAAATTACAAATTAAAAGTGCATATCAGGAGTTCCCTGGTGACTTAGCCGGCTAAGGATCTGGTATTGGCACTGTGTAGCTCGGGTTGTGATGTGGGTTTGATTCCTGGCCCCAGAACTTCTGCATGCCATGGGTATAGACAAAAGAAGGAGAACCCACCAATTCCACTTCTGGGATTTTATCCTAGAAAAATATCTACACTCATATTAAGTGACATGTACAAAGTTATTTTTAAAATTGAACTATAATTCACATGCCCTAAAATTCGCTATATTAAAATGTGTAATTCAGTGATTTCTAGTACATTCACAACCTTAAACAGTCATCAGCATTGTCTAATTCCGGAACATTGTCATCACTCCTAAAATAGCCTTGCACCCATTAGCAGTCACTTCCCATATGCCTCACCCACAACCCCCAGGAACAACTAACCTACTTTTTGTCTATGGATTTGCCTATCCTAGACATTTCGTAGAAGTGGAACCATAAAATATGTGGCCTTTTATGTTTGGCTTCTTTTACTTAGTATAATGTTCTCAAGAGTCATCCATGTTGCAGAATTATTTTTATGACTAGATAATATTCCATTGCATGGATGGACCACATTGTGTTTATCCAGTCATCTGCTGATGGTCATCTGGGTTGTTCTCACTTTTAGACTCTTATGAATAATGCCACTGTGAACATTTGTGTATAAGTTTTCCTGTGAATGTATTCTCTTGGGTGTATACTAGAAGTGGAATTGCTAGATCATATGTTAACTTTATGTTAACTTTTTTATATTAATATATTTATTTATTATGGAACCATGGCCCTGTCACATTTGAGCGGCTATTTTTTGGGGAGGAGGTTATTATTAAAGTATAGTTGACTTACAGTGTTGTGCCAATTTCTGCTGCACAGCAAAATGACCCAGTCATACATATATATACATTTCCTTTTTTATATTATCTTCCATCATGGTCTATCCCAAGAGATTGGATATAGTTCCCTGGGCTAGACAGTAGGATCTCATTGCTTATTCATTCTAAATGTAATAGTTTACATCTACTAACCATGAATTCCCATCCCATTCCCTCCCCTCTCCCCTTTGGTAACCAAAAGTCTGTTCCCCTTGCCCTTGAGTCTGTTTCTGTTTTGTAGATCCATTTATATCATATTCTAGATTCCACATATAAGTGATATCACATGGTATTTGTCTTTCTCTTTCTGAGTTGCTTCACTTAGTATGAGAATTTCTTTTTGCATCCATATTGCTATGAATGGCATTATTTTGTTCTTTTTTTGGCTGAGTAGTACTTCATTGTACATATGTACCATATTTGTTTTTTTTTTTTGTTTTTTTTTTGTCTTTTTAGGGCCACACCCATGGCATATGGAGATTCCCAGACTAGGGGTCAAATTGGTACTATAGTTGCTGGTATACATGACAGCCACAGCAATGCCAGATCCAAGCTGCATCTGCAACCTACACCACAGCTCACGGCAACACCGGATCCTTAACCCACTGAGCAAGGCCAGGGATTGAACCTGCATCCTCATGGCCACTACTCGGGTTTGTTACCACTGAGTCACAACAGAACTCCACCACATCTTCTTAATTCATCTATCTGTTGATGGATATTTAGGTTGCTTCCATGTCTTGGCTATTGTGAATAGTGCTGCTATGAACATAGAAGTGCGTGTAGCTTTCTGGATTATAGTTGTGTCTGGATGTATGCCCAGGAAGTGGTATCTTGGATCATATGGGAGTTCTATTTTTAGTTTTCTGAGGATAAAAAAGTTACTTTTTGCAGCATTATTTGTAACAGCAAAAACACGTTGGAAAAGCCAATATGTTCATTGATAGTGGACCGGTTAAATAAAATACATCACATCTACCCAACAAAGCTGTGCAGTTTTTAAAAAAAGAAAACAATCTTTATGCACTAGTAAGGAAAGATTAAGACAAGTTGACTTGAAAAAAGAAAGTGTAAAAGAGTTTGTGTCCTAGCTTAGCTTTGGTATCAAACATAAAGGAACCTTGAAATGATTCACAAAAAACTGAGAGAATTAAGGGACAAAAGGGCAAGGAGTGAGTGTATTACTTCTAATATATGTCTGTTAATACTGTTTTGATTTTTAAACCAGGAGAATCTGTTCAAAATAAAATTTTAAAAATGTTTGTGGCACATATAGTAATGAGAGTTACCATTTGGGGTGGCTCCAAGTGGTCAATCTGGGAGAGCCCCAATATTAAGAGGGCACTGTTTTAATGAGGTAACGAAATAACATTTTATAGTTATAAACATAGTTTATGCATAATCAAATTCAGAGTTATTTAACCAAATGCTAAGTCCATAAGAAAAACATGTGGCAGAAAAGAGGTAAGAGCAGTTTCTAAACAATTTTGGAATATGGAACATCAATATTAGAATCACAGGAGTTCACACTGTAGTGCAGTGGAAACAAATTTGACTAGTATACATGAGCATGCAGGTTCGATTCCTGGCTCAGTGGGTCAGGGATCGGCATTGCCACGAGCTGTGGTGTTGGTGTAGGTCACAGATGCAGCTGAGATCCCGCGATGCTATGCCTATGGTGTAGACTGGCAGCTGTAGCTAGATTTGACCCCTAGCCTGGGAAATTTCATATGCCATGGGTGTGGCCCTAAAAAGGAAAAACAAACAAACAAGCAAAAACCCATCAAAATCACTTGGAATATTTGTTAAAAACAAAGAACCTTCAGACCAACTGAATCAGACCCTCTAGATTTTGGGTCCAGGATTCTAGCTTAAAGGAGTTTCTAGCTTATTCTGCTGCACACAAAAATTTAAGAACCTTTGGCCTAATAAAGTATACAGTAAGAGTTTTTAAAAGTAGTATCTACTATAATTCATATTAGTTACATTTTTTGTTTATGGCTGCACCTGTGGATTTGGATGTTCCTGGGCCAGAGATTGAATCTGAGCCACACCTGAGGCAATGCCAGATCCTGTAATACATGCACTGGGCTGGGGATCGAACCCACACTTCACAAGCAACCTGAGCCACTGCAGTCAGATTCTAAACCCACTGTGCAACAGCAGGAACTCCATATTAGTAACATTTTATTCTGAGTTTTTTCCGTGAAAGAATTCCATAGGCCTGTTATCCTGTTAAAAACATGAGGTTAGGAGTTCCCATTGTGGCTCAGTGGTTAGTGAACCCAACTAGCATCCATGAGGATGTGGGTTCAATCCCTGGCCTCATTCAATGGGTTAAGGATCCAGTGTTGCTGTGAGCTGTGGTGTAGGTCGCAGACGCTGCTTGGATCTGGCATTGCTGTGGCTGTGGTGTAGGCCATTAGCTACAGCGCTGATTAGACCCCTAGCCTGGGAACCACCATATGCCATGGGTGCAGCCCTAAAAAGACAAAAAAAAGTGAGTTTAGAGGAGATGGGATTAAGATGGTGGAGTAGGAAGACTGGAGCTCATCTTCTCTCATGAAAACAACCAGCAGCAAATTACTACCAACTCCAGAACAACTGTCAACAAAATAGACTGGAAACTACCAAAAAAGATGACTTATTCCAAAAGACAAAGAGGAAGCCATATCAAGATGGTAGGAGAGGTGATTATATGAGTAACCCCATACCCACCACGTGGGTGGCCCACAGACTGGAAAGTAACTATATTGCAGAGGCTCACTCGTGGGAGTGAGAGTACCAAGCCCCATGTCAGGTTCCCACACCTGTGAGTCAGGCTTTGGGAGAAGGAACCCCCAGAGCATTTGGCACTGAGGGCCAGTGGGGCCCTCAGTACGAAACACCACATTAACAAACTGAAGAATAAATATGGTCTTCTCAATAGATGCAGAAAAAGCTTTTGACAAAATCCAACACCCATTTCTGATAAAAACCCTCCAGTATGTGGGCATAGAGGGACCCACCTCAGTGTAACAACAGCCATATATGACAAACCCACAACTAACATCAATCTCAATGGTGAAAGACTGAAAGAATTCCTGCTAAGATCAGAAATAAGACAAGAATGTCCACTCTCAAAACTACTATTAAGCATAGTTTTGGAAGTTCTAGCCACAGAAATCAGAGAAGAAAAAAGAAAAGGAATCCAAATTGGAAAGGAAGAAGTAAAACTATCACTTTGCAAATGACATAGTACTATACCTAGAAAATCCTAAAGAAGCTGCAAGAAAACTGTTAGAACTCATCAATGAATTTGGTAAAGTTGCAAAATTAATACACAGAAATCAACTGCATTTCTATTCACTAAAAATGAAAGATCAGAAATAGAAATTAGAGAAACAATCACATTTACCATTTCATCAAAATAAATAAATAAATAAAATACATAGGAAAAAACTACCTAAAAAGACCTGAGACCTGTACTCTGAAAATTATAAGATGCTGATGAAAGGAAGCAAAGATGACACAAAGAGATGGAAAGATGCACCACGCCCTTGGATTGAAAGGTCAATATTGTCAAAATGACTATACTACCCAAGGCAATCTATAGATTCACTCCAATCCCTATCAAATTACCAATGGCATTTTTCACAGAACTAGAACAAAATATTTTAAAGTTTGCTTGGAAACACAAAAGACACAGAATAGTCAAAACAATCTGGAGAAGAAAATGGAGCAGAAGGAATCGAGCTCCCTGACTTCAGACTATACTGCAAAGCTACAGTCATCAAAACAGTATGGTGCTGACACCTTATACCAGCCAGAATGGCCATCATCAAAAAGCCTGCAAACAATAAACGCTGGAGAGGGTGTGGAGAAAAGGGAACCCTCTTACACTGTTGATGGGAATGTAAACTGGTACAACCACTATGGAAAACAGGATGGAGATTCCTCACAAAACTAATAATAGAATTATATGATCCAGCAATCCCACTCATGGTTTTCTGGAGAAAACCATGATTCAAAAAGATATATGTATCCTAATGGTCTCTGCACCACTGTATACAATAGCCAAGACATGGAAACAACCTAAATGTCCATCAACAGAGGAGTGGATAAAGAAGATGTGGTACATATATACAATGGAATATTACTCAGCCATTAAAAGGAATGAAATAATGGCATTTGCAGCAATGTGGACGGACCTAGAAATTATCATGCTAAGTGAAGTTAGTCAGACAGTGACACAAACATCATATACTATCACTTATATGTGGAATCTTAAAAAAGGATACAATGAACTTATTTTCAGAATAGAAACAGACTCATAGACTTTGAAAAACTCATGGTTACCAAAGGAGATAGGTTGGGAGGGGAGGGATAGGCTGGGGGTTTGGGATGGAAATGTTATAAATTTAGGTTGTGGTTAAAGTTGTACAACTATAAATATAATAAAATTCATTGAATTGAAAAAAAAAATTGAGTTTAGCCAGACATTGGGAGGAACTATGTAGGAACAATTTCAAGACTCCCAGGCCCATGGAGACAAGGCTGGGTCAACCAGATTCATCGCTGTTTCCCCAGCATCAAAGTCAGTGTCTGTACTTTAAGTGGAATCTAAGATTCATTTCCACTGCACCAGAATGGGAACTCCAAGACTGAGTGATTTTTAAAAAGACTTTTTGTCTGCCCTTCAAGAATTAGCAAGATGTTATATTGGAGAAAGGAAAATATACTACTGATAAAACTTAATGAGATTATAAATTCAATTTTGTTTCATTAATATACAAGTAATACAAAGATCAGTAATATTATCTTCAATTGTGAAATAAAATAGAACTTTATTGCAGTGCTTATTTTTTCTGTAACACCTTTGATATGTTAGAATCTAACAGGTGTTAAATCAAACCCCATTCACTCTCAATTCACCCGCCCAAATAAGGTAGAGACATATTCCCCATGGTTTTAAGAGTGAGATTTCCAAGACTTGGTCTTTTGAGAAACCTTAAAATGAATCTTGAGGGATCACAACATTCTAGATTAAAATAAATGTGGAAAAGGAGGGGTTCCTGATCTCTTCATTTTTTTGATGGAAGCGAGGGTAAATAGCAGAGCTGCCAATAATGTGAATTCAACTTTTTTTCTATTAGGAAGTTTAAAAGGAAGGAGAAACTGAGAGGTGTGGGAAATTTAGGTTGTAATGAGTTTTCATACTTGTCTCAACTTGATGAGTTTACTCGTCAAATGACTTGCCTTTTCCATGATATTTTCACCTCTACTGCTCTCCTTTATAGATTTGCTTCATGTAAGTTCATTTCTGAAAATGAAAGGACAGAATACAAAGTGAATGTTAAAGCAATGATGAAACTTGTATTTTCATTGGATTTAACTTATCATAAGCCATATTTAATTTTCTCTTCTGGGAGAATGATAACTATTGTGGATATTTTTATTAAAGATTACTTTTAGATCCCCCAAACAAGAGTAGACTCAAATATCATGTAGTCTAGAAGCTCCCACTGTGGTGAAACGGGATTGGCGACATCTTGGGAGTGCTTGGGACAAGGGTTCAATCCCTGGCCCAGCATAGTGGGTTAAGGATCTGGCACTGCCACAGCTTCCACATAGGTTGAGAATGTGGCTCAGATCTGATCCACGCCTGGGAGCTCCATATGCCATGGGGCAGCCAAAAACAAAAACAAACAAACAAAAAAATTGTACATGGTCTAACTGTCCTTCCAATGCCTGAAATTATCTTCATGTGATTTCTCTCTCCCATCTCCCCAACCACCTTATTCCTAGCCCATGACCACATACTTAATTGCCAAGCCAGGCAGCCTTTGTTAAGACAAGCCGTTCCTGCTATGATGACTAGAAAACTCTATCTGGTCTCTTCCATTCTCAAGCTCCCACTCACTAGGCCTGATTCTCTCTACTGTAGCCATGCAGAGAAAGTTTAATTCTTTTTCTACCTGGAAGCCTTTTGAACTATTTAAAGACGTATAGTTATTATATCACCCAACACTTTATTTCCTGAAGACTAAACATGCTTGGTTCCTTTAACTGGTCTCCTAAGCTCTGCTTTTGAGCCCTTCACTTTTCAGTTGGTTCTTCTAAGGGAACTCTGGTTTGCCTGCATTCAGAGTTGTTACAGATCTCTGCTCATATTTACAGGGCCTCTTCCCACATATAAAATTGGTCCTAGGCTTAGAGATTTGAGAAAGGCCTTGAGATGTGCCTGGTGGATCTCCCTTCAAGAATCGGTTGGTGGAGTTCCTGTCGTGGCGTAGTGGTTAACGAATCCGACTAGGAATCATGAGGTTGCGGGTTCGGTCCCTGCCCTTGCTCAGTGGGTTGACGGTCAGCGTTGCCATGAGCTGTGGTGTAGGTTGCAGACGCGGCTCGGATCCCGCGATGCTGTGGCTCTGGCGTAGGCCAGTGGCTACAGCTCCGATTGGACCCCTAGCCTGGGAACCTCCATGTGCCGCGGGACCGGCCCAAGAAATAGCAAAAAGACAAAAAAAAAAAAAAAAAGAATCAGTTGCTGGAGTTCCCATCGTGGCTCAGCGGTTAACCAACCCAACTAGCATTCATAAGGACGTGGCTTTGATCCCTGGCCTTACTCAGTGGGTTAAGGATGCCATGAGCTGTGGCGTAGGTCGCAGATGAGGCTTGGATCTGGCATTGCTGTGGCTCTGGTGTAGGCCGGCGGCTACAGCCCCGATTGGACCCCTAGCCTGGGAACCTCCATATGCCTTGGGTGTGGCCCTAAAAAGACGAAAAAAGAAAAAAGAAAGAATCAGTTGCTGTGAAGATTAAATGGATTGACGCATGTGAAGAACTTAGAATAGTGTTTGGCACAGGGTAATAACTCAGTAAATATTCTTCTGTTGCTGTTAGTATTTATATTCATTAGGTCCAGCACAGAAACTATTAAATAGCAGAAAATTGATGTATTTTAAATGATTTTTTAAAATGAATAGATATTTTCTCCGATTCTTTACTGAAGAGAATTCAAATTCTATATTGCAATTGGGAAAAAAAAAGGTCATGCTATGTTTAAAAACCACTGTTGCAGTGTGTGTGCGCGTGCACGCTCGGGCGTGCGTGTGTGTATGTGTGTGTGTGTTTTACCCTGATGATCAACATTTTGAATCTTTGATGGCTTCTTTAAGGAAGTATGGAATTTTTGATGGTCATTGGCCTAAGCTGCCTAGCAGTTTTACTGGAGCCTCCCAAAACAGATTAGCCTGTGGATTGTGAGTTTGGATCCATTGTTAATCATCCCAAGGTCAATTAAAGCAATGAAGAGGTACAGGAAAGGCATCTTCCTTACAAAATAAAAAGATAATCTCAGTCTCTCTGCCTCTATCCTCAGCCTTGTCAAGATAGCAAAATATTGCTTGTCAGTCAGACCCATCTAATGTTTTAATAACACAAAAAGAACCCAAGAAAAGCTAAATATTGCCATTTGATTTTTCATGTTCGATTGATATCATGATTTAGTAAATTACTTTTTTGAGGGTCCTTCTCTTTGGGTTTGTTTAAAGCCAAGGACTAAATGTAACAATAAAAATTTAAATTTCTTTGGCTCTTGCCTTAAATGCTCAATATTCCAATCTCTGTGCCACATCGTGGTGCCAGGGAGAAGGGCACAAATAGCTGACGATGATTCTGCATTACCGATTCACTCTACTCATTAGATTATATCGAAATATTATGACTTTCTGGGCTCAGAGAGTTATTTCATTTTTGCTTCCAGCCATTTCAAGTAGAGTTTTTTTTTGCTACTACATAACACAATACAAAATTATTTGGAGAAAGACTTTCTAATTGGAAATAATAATTTTTAGACAGGAAATTAAGCCCTTTGCTAAATAATGTTAAATTATCATCAAAATTACATTTTCATGAATAATTAATCAATAACACTGCAGCTGTTTAGCTATTTTAGCAGTGCTGAACTCTAGTAATTGTTAGGTTTAATTGTATTCCCTGGAGTTCAGCAGACATAATAAAGTGAGGTCATACATATTCACAGCAAAATATTATCTTATCAGGCAAAAAATTCACTGAATAAAAATACTGCAAAAAAGTAGGTTTTGGGTAAACACATTCCAAACTATTATAGTTATGTTAGCACTTGCTGCTTTGTTTTTTGTATAATTCCTTTACTTTAATCAAGACAAAGCAAAAGTTTTCTCTAGTATATCCTCAATATATCTTTCATGTTGTATATCTCAGGGACTTTTCTGTATTTATTTTTAAGTGAGTGCATGATCAGTGTAACAGACACCAGTTTTTGGTTGAATTATTAATTTGTTCCCTCTGTTTAAAGAGGGTAAAAACAATGGTCTATTCTTACAGATTTTAACTCAAGTTTCTAACAAATGAAGCTAGCACACACTCATATCTACTTCAGTATAGTAAAAATGCTACAATTCATCATGAACATTATAAAAAACCAGTACAACCTAGTTTATCAGGGCATTATCACCATCTCTTGACTCTTTGGCGATGTCTGAAAAGGATTTTTACCATACCGAAAATGATCAAAATTTCTTGTTCTCTCTTAGGAATCTTGCCCAATTTTCCACTTATCAGAAAAATGAAATATGTTAAATTTCTATTAGTGTTATTCCTGTCTTTTCTCTCAAGGTACCATCTAAATTATTCCTTTTTCAACTTTTGTGTGCTTTCCTGTCATAGGTTCCAACTTTTTTTAACAACTGAACTTTATGAAAGTAGGTTATTCAGCGGGAAGTGAGTCTTGGGTTGTTGAGATTCTCAGAGGGGTAGTAAAGGGTTGAGGAGTGAGGGGAGCAGACACAAAATAAATAGAAAAAAATTACTTAGCATAGGAGCTTGGAAATCAGCATCTTAGTAGCAGCTAGAATTATCACTGGCATCAGGCTCATACTATTGTTTACTCTCACCATTCTCCATCATGGTCCAGAGTATCTATAGATATTCCAGATCTGCTGCTGGGAGACACTCAGAAGGAGAAAAAGAGCAAGTATTTATTGACCACCTATAGGTGCCAGGCACAGTCCTCATCTCATTCGATCACCACCATAATCCACTAAATTTGGTATGATTATCCTCGTTTTACTTTTGGAGATATGGAAGGTGAGTAGTTAACTCCTCCAGAGTCCCACTGACAATGCAGTAACCAGAGCTCATTGCTCGAGCAGCAACATTAGTTAGAGAGAGAAAAGTGATCAATTAGTCAACATGGATTTGGTCTCATCCTTTTTAAAAATATATATTTTTATTAAAGTATAGTTGATTTACAATGTTCTGTCATTTTCTGCTGTACAACAAAGTGACCCAGTCATATATACACATTCTTTTTCTCATTATTTTCCATTATGTTGTATCACAAGGTCTTATCCTTTTGAGTGTGGTTGTTGGAGTCTCATCTTAGGACACGATAGCCCTGTGATGGTCATATGAGAGGATATGGAATTAAATGATTTCCAGAGGTGAACGTATTTTGCTCATTATTCCCAGATTCTTGCTTTACACCTCTTGGTCTAGAGTAGACATGTATTCATCTTTATTTTTCCCATGCCACCTTCCACAGTACCTCATGATTATTTAATAAATACTTGTTTATTTTAATTAAAAAGCTTCTTACAGGAGCAACAAGAAACAGTCATTTTATAATAGTGATATAATTATAATAGGGACTACTCTGGGATATTTATGCTTGTCATAGTAATTGAGGACCCAGTTAGAAAGCTTAAAACTGAGTAAACAAAATATAGTTGATAATGTGACCTATAGCAAAATTCACTTCCTAAAGCAGGGCAAAAAGAGAGCAGGAGAAGGAATTGTAATCCTTCAGATCAATAATGTATAAGATTTTAACATTTGAAATTATAATTAGAAGAGAAAGTCAAATGTGAGCAATTAGTATCTCATGTTTTCTATGAAAGCAACTACCTCTGCTGTCTACAACTGGAATTACCACTTAGACCAGACAAGGGCTTTTTTCCACTAATTGGGTCAGATTATATTTTTAGTACAGTCTTATTCTAATGAATACGGGCCCTTTCTATTAACCTTAACAGTCAAGAAACATGAAACAGCAGGAGAATATATCATCTGGGACTTCAAAGTAACTGTATATGTCAATGTGACAGGAATGACTGCTTGAGGACAATTTTATCATATCGATTGCAATTATGAAGGGAAAATAAAATCTTCTCAAGTATTCTTCACGCTCTCTGAGTTAATTAAATTTTTTAACCTTTGCTAAACACCTCGAACAATAGAATTTTATCCAGGCAATATCAAATACTTACAAAGAACTTTATTATCTTTCAAAAATTCCACTAGGTTGATAGATGTAGCTGTTTCCTTTATTTTCATTGCAGTAAAAGTGATTATCATCAACATCAGGACTGTGGCAAGCATGATCACTAAGAGCATTTATTGAATCTGTAGGGCACTGTGCTAGGTAGTGAGACATCAAGAAGTGTAGGTGTTCCCGTCGTGGCACAGTGGTCAACGAGTCTGACTAGGAACTATGATGTTGCTGGTTCGATCCCTAGCCTTGCTCAGTGGATTGGGGATCTGGCGTTGCCGTGAGCTGTGGTTCGGGTTGCAGACGCAGCTCGGATCCCGTGTTGCTGTGGCTCTGGCATGGGCTGGTGGCTATAGCTCCGATTGGACCCCTAGCCTGGGAATCTCCATGTGCCCTGGGAGATAAGGCAAAAAGACAAAAAAAAAAAAGAGTGTAAGATAGGTAAGACGTCCCTGCCCTTAAGAAATTTATAATCTCATACATGTAGACATAATTTTTCCTTCCATTGTTGTGTTGCGATGTATCTAGACATAGTTCTCAGTGCTACACAGCCAGATCTCATTGTAAATCCATTCCAAGAGCAATAGTTTGCATCCGTTAACCCCAAGCTCCCAATCCCTCTCACTCCCACATGTATGTGTAACTTTGTCCCCATGCTGTACAGTGGAAAAAATAAATAAATAAATTTATAATCTCAAAAAAAAAAAAAACCTTGGAGTTCCCATCGTGGCGCATTGGAAACAAATCGGACTAGGAACCATGAAGTTGAGGGTTCAATCCCTGGTTGCAGGTTAAGGATCCGGCGTTGCCATGAGCTGTGGTGTAGGTTTCTGTGGCTGTGGTGTAGGCCAGCAACTGTAGCTCTGATTAGACCCCTAACCTGGGAACCTCCATATGCCGTGCGTGCAGCCCTAAAAAGACAAAAATAAAAAAAAATTTATAATCTAAATGGAGCTATTTAGATTGCTTAAAGTTGGTCCAAAATAATTCTTTAATCCTGTCTTTTGTTAAAGTCATTCAGCAGGGACACTATTGGGAGTAATATTGGGCTCCCATCTTAAATTCTACTGGAGTTCCCATTGTGGCTTAGAGGGTTAAGGACCCAGTGTGTCTCTGTGAGGATGTGGGTTCAATGGCTCAGTGGTTTAAGGATCCAGCTTTGCTACAAGCTGTGGTGCAGGTCGTAGACGCAGGTGTGGCCATAAAAATAAATAAATTAATTAATTAATTTAAAAAACCTCCTACCTTTGCTGAGAGAATTTGTTTTGAAAGATAATGCAGGTGTCATTAGCTAGCTTTTTGCAGAGAGAAGGAAATCCATCTCCCTAGAAGATAAAACACTAGTCCTCTGAGAGTTTTATTTGGGTGACTTGGGAAAGCAGTTCAAGTCCCATCTCTGCAATTAATGGGCAGCACAACTCTCATTTGTGGCACGTTATTACTCCAGCTGCTATGCTAATGGATGGGCTCCCCCAGTCTTTGACTTGGAAGAATCCTACATCATTGACTATAATGGCATATCTGCATAAGTAAACCATAGAGTCCCACCTCCCTCCCTTGAAACTAACCTGGCCAACAAATAATGCTAAAATCATCATGCACGCCGCTGATATATTTCTAAATCAGCTTTCTGTGCAAAAACTTACTTAACATTTCCATGAAGTAGACGTCACGTACCCCAGAAGGTCAAGTTTTCTAATACAGAGTGTAATAGTACTCATCACGTGTTAGTATAAAGAAAGCAGTTAATATCATGACATGTTTTACACTGATTTTCAATGCTTGAATTTCAGAAAGGTGAAGGAAGAGAATTTTTTCCCTTGCAAATTGGGCATATGGAAAAAAGTAATGGGGATAATTGGGCAAATATATTTCCTGGGAAAATGCTCTCCATATGTCTTTCTGGTTTATTTTGTTTGCTTGGGAATCAGGCCTTACATGATTATCAAATTTCCTTTATAATCACATTTAATTTTAAGTTATTAATCTATTTCCTTTATCAGTGGTATTAGTGGATGACTTTACAATATCACATGCAGTCACACAGATCACCACCAGTTATGTTAAGTGAAGCAGGTCATCTGAGGCTTTCAAATTCACACTGCAGTCTGTTCTCAGCTACTTGGAAGAAGTTGCTTATAACTTGAAGAGACTTTACAAACTTCAGAATCTAGCTATATGTGCTTTCTCTTTATTCTTTTTGTTTTTACAGTTAAAAGAAAAACTTTTTTTTTTTTTTTGGCCATACCCATGTCATGGGGAAATTACAGGCCTGGTTTCAAACCTGTACCACAGCAGTGACCTGAACCACAACAGTGACAACACTGGATCCTTAAACCACTAGGCCCTCAAGGAACTCCATCATTCTTTTGATTTCCTTTCTTTTCTGATTTTTTTGCCTTTCCTTTTCCTCCTTTTTTTTTTTTTTTTTCTGTTGAGCAAACAACAACAGATTTTAAAAAACAAATCACTTCTGTTATATTTCTGCCAGATATTCTCAAGAGCAGCGTTACTGACATTTTGGGCCAGGTATTTCTTTGCTGTGGGGTGCTGTCCCATGCATTATAGAATATTTAGCAGCATCGCTGGATTCTACCCCTTTGAGGCCAGTAGCCTCCTTTGTTTGTAACAATAAAAAATGTCACATATTCCAGGGGGTAGCTAGTGGGTAGGGAGCAAAATCGACCCTGATTGAGAACTGTTGGCAAATCCTTCTTATTTTATCTTATTTTGTATTCTTGTTTTATTCATCAACACTCTTTTTACTCCAGGTCAATATGAATTCAAAATTTTATGTAGTTTTTATCATAGCATAGATGCAATTTTTATCCTATTAATTTTACCTCGTGCTTTATAATAAGTATTTTCACTCTTGATCTATGACATGGACATTGTTGTTCTTGCCTACCTACGATTCCCTGTGTCCCTTTCCAGTAAAAGGACCCCTTTATTCATTGTGGAATCACACCCCTCTTATTCCAGTCATTCCCCTCCAGGGCCCTTCCCCCTTTTAAATGTGTGAGCAAGTGACCCAGGCCTGACCAGTCGTAATAATCTATTTCCACAGCCACAGTGACTAATCTCAATGATAAGCATATAACCCAAATTGGGCCCATCAAAGCTTGTTCCTGGGAACTTGCTACAAGACTCTATTCATTTGAGATGCCAAGCTGTGATGCACCGTTGAAGCTCCATGCAACTACATCAGCTGCTTGTCTGCAGGTCAAGAGAATGAAGCCAACACAGATAGAAAGCAGAGCTGAAAGATGGGAGAGAAAACCCTGGTGGTACCGTCTGTGTCCCTGTATCCTTTCACCTCTATGTGCAGTGAAACACTTGTCCGTCAATCTTATGCCCTATACTTCTCCCCCTTTTTTTCCATTTATTTTCTGTTAAGGTGGGTTTGATAGAGATTCTTTCACTTGCAACAAAAAGAGTCCTGATTAAGGAAATAGCATTCATGTTTATAATATTTAATGGTTCATATGCCCTCAAGTTGTAGTGCCATGATTTCCTTAACTGTTGTGCTAACGTTGAACTCTAAAGTGATTGGAAATATTTTTCCATTATAAAGGCAGTGTTCTTTCTCAGTGCCTTTTGAATGACTTCTAGTAAATTTTCCGTTAGTTTCCTCAAACATGGGCCCTTGGTTTGAATTCTGAACGACAAGATTTAAAATTGAATGATTCACCACCTAATTTAAGGCCATTTGGTTTTGCTTTATCCTCTTTTGCTTTTATACTTCTATTACAATCATTCCATCTGTGATTATACCAACTGTTGTGGCAGGGTCTGCTCCAGCTGCTTGGGCACATTTGAATGTATTAGTGTGCTACATCAGTGGTTTAGGAAATTTTTTATGGTACCATGAAGATTTATTTCTGACTCTTGCAGGCACTGCTTTATGATTTCTTTTAACTATTAACCTCAAAAACAATAGTGTTCGATTTTAAGTTTTCAGAGCTTTATATTCACTTAAGATAATAGAGTTGCTCTATTATCTTAATGTCTGAGGAAAGTATCTCTGATTATTTCATTAAAATGAAGTCTATATGTATGTCATTTTCCGGCCTAAATTAACTTTTCCATATCTTAAGGCCTAGTTCAAATGTTATTGCTTTCTATATAATTTATCACTCTGTTCAGTTTTTTTCTACCTCTCATTGCACTTAGTAAACCTCCTTTGTAACTATGAGAGATGTTGCAATAATGGGGGTAATGCCAATTTAGGGTCCTATAATAGTCATGCACTTGCTTTTCAGAGAATCATAGGTAGTAATATACTATAAAATATATTACTGACAAATTTATGGAAGCATAATTTATAATAACAAAAGATTAGAAACAAATCAATGTTTATAATTAGGGAACTCATTTAGTGAACTATGATAATGGCGGAGATGGAATACTATGCAGCTGGGGAAAAGAACATATACGTTTTTTATGTATTGTCATGGTACAATCTCTAAGCTGTACTATTAAGTCTCTGAAGAGGTGGTATAGCAGAGTAATGAAAAGTGTGGACTGTGGAGTCTGGTCTAGGTTGAAGGCCACCCCTGCTATTTATTAGTTGTGTAAACTTGGACAAATTTCTTAAGCTGGTTTCTGTTTTTACACCTGTACATGTGGATGCTAATGATAAATACTTCACAAGATTGTATGAGGATCAAATGAGTTAATATTCACAAACCACTTAGAAGATTGTCCAGGTCATACTAAAACAATTGAACTATAGCAATGGGATATGAGTGAACGCTTTTTGAATTATGTAATATAATTCATAAAAATAATGAATTAATCTTATATAGTGATTATGTACTTTCACCATTACTGCCTCATGCTCTAGTTTTACACATATTCATGTAGAGAGTTTTCTACTCTACATGAATTTTGTGTTGAGCATGATCTCTGGCACCTACCACATGCATGGCAAGTTCCATATGTATTTGTTGACTGTATTAATAAAGCATTCAGATTCCTCTCCGCATATAAAAATTTCATAGTTTTAACATCCAGAGACCAGTTTTAGAAGAGGTATAAGGGAGTTTATCCTATAGTTTCAACATTTAGGGGCAAGTCCTATGATTTTGTTAACAGGAATTAGTTTATTTGTGCCTGGAGGGGCAATATTCTGAAAATGTTATTTCCTTTTCCTTAAAAAAAAAGTTATACTTTTAAATGAGGAGGAGAACTAGTAATTTTTGGGAACTTCAAGGCTCAGAAAGATTAAGAACTTACCTGCCTTCATACATCTAGCTAGTGATGGAGTCAGGGTTCAGACCTGGAACCGATCAATTGTTTTTTCTGAGGTTCAAAGGAGAGCTGTAGTCACTGACTTTCTAAGTAAGCCTCAGAGAGAGCACGTGAGGAAGAGGTTGGCACTAGACTTTTACTTCAGCAGAGTTTCACTTTGTTGAGCACAATACCTAGCTATTTAAATTTCTTCTAAAACCTAGCACTGAGGAGTTCCAATCATGGCTCAGCGGAAACAAATCTGACTGGGATCCATGAGGATGCAGGTTTGATCCCTAGTCTTGCTCAGTGGGTTAACGATCCAGCATTGCCGTGAGCTGTGGCGTAGGTTGCAGATGTGACTTGGATCCCACATTGCTGTGGCTGTGGTGTAGGCCGGTAGCTACAGCTCCGATTAGACCCCTAGCCTGGGAACCTCCATATGCCATGGGGTACAGCCCTAAAAAGACAAAAAAACAAACAAACCAACAACAACAACAACAAAAACTAGCCCTAAATAGAAATGTTCAGTGTATTAGGAATATGAAGAAAACTATAATCACAAAATCATTTTGTATAACTTAAGCCTTTGCCTCTGAGATTAAGTCCATCTCTGATTCTTAAAATAAGAGCATTGTAAGCAGCCTATGTGTTCTCTTTATGATAGTGATAATAGTTTCTCTCTATTCTTATACAAACATTTCAAATAGATGTATAATTGTTTAATGTAGGGTTTATCACATTGCATTTTTTCAGATTAATTTTATTATAAAATATAGTAATGAGAAGTTCCCATGTGGCTCAGTGGGTTAAGGATGGGGCATTGTCACTGCAGTGGCTTGGGTCCCTGCTGTGGTGTAGGTTCATCCCTGGCCTGGGAAATTCTGCATGCTGGGGTGCAGCCAAAATGTATATGGTAATGCAGTCATGGCATTTTCAAAGCATAAATTTGCAGGTGTATATGACTTTAGAAACCCTGAAATGTGAAAATCCCCAAATGCTTGGTAAATTGAAGGATTGCATTTGTTCAGTTGCAGAAGGGCTCTTTATGCCCCAAAATAATTGATCATGGGGTTTCTTTAAACAGGAGGGTGTGGCACCTCATATTCATTTGGCAAAAGAAACTTTGTACTTCATCTAGGAAAACTGCTTTCTTTAACTCCATGCAAAGCTTCCAGAGGGTTTGTGTCACAGAGGGAGGCATGGCTAACTAAATGGGTCACCTGTCCCAATCAATTCTGTTGGAGAAAATAGCTAAACACAATAAACCCTGAATAAAGGTGAAGGAGTCAGACTTTTGAAGACCCATTGGAAGAATGTTCGGGCAGAGAACTCAGCAAGTAAGTCCTCCCAGGTCAGAACAAGCTAGTGGATCAAGAAACACTGATTCATTTAGGTGGCGGGTTAAGTCGTCGATCTGAGATTTTTCTTCTCTTTTGAGGAAGACCTGTGGTTGCCAAGAGGGAAGGGGAGGGAGTGGGAGGGACTGGGAGCTTTGGGTAAATAGATGCAGAATGTTGCTTTTGGGATAGACTAGCAATGGGATCCTGCTGTGTAGCACTGGGAACTTTGTCTAGTCACATATGATGGAACATGTAATGTGAGAAAAAAGAATGCATACATGTAAGTGTAACTGGGTCACCATGCTGTACAGTCGAAAAAAAAAATATATATATATATAAATAAAAGATTAAAAAATTAAAATAAATAACTAAAAAAGAAACAAACACTGGACAGTCTGGAGTATAGTAAACTAGAGGGAGAGACTCACAATGAAGCCGTTACATATACATGAGGATCAAGTGGCACCGTGATAAATGTTATGTATTTAATTTGGATCCTGAAGCTTTTTAAGAACTCAATAAATGGAAACTCTTTGTTATTAGAGATCAAATTATTGTTTTCTTCATGATTCAAATTTAGATATTTAAAGAAGTGGGAGCGCTTAGAAAAATACTTGTGAAATTTGAACATCATGTCTTCATTACCTCTAAAATTTAAATTCTATTAAAAACCATGAGTCATTTTCTAATTGTAAAGCTGCTAAACTATTTATTTAAGATTTATTATTTTATAAATATTTGTTTATTGTTTCTAGCCTAGATTTATGCTGAGAGGTTTTTTTTAACCCCAATTTTTTTTTGGGGGGTGGTGGAATTGTTTTGGTTTTCATTTTTCTGGCCACACCTGTGACATGTGGAAATTCCCAGGTCAGGGATCAAATCCCTCGCCACAGCAGTAACCCAAGCCTCTACTGCAGTGATAACGCCAGATCCTTAACCCACTGTGCCACAAGGGAACCAAGGAAACTCCTACCCCAATCCATAACCATCCGCAATCCTGAAAATATTTTCCTAACATTTATTCAATTTTTCTGGTTTGTATTTAATCAGCCTGGGATTTATTTTTAGGTATTATGAAAGAGATTGTGGTAGGCAGAATGTTAACCCCTAAATACATTCAACTTCTGTTTCCTATAAACCATGAATGTTATATGGCAAAAGTGATGTTGCAGGCATCATTAAAGTAAGGATTTTGAGATGGGGATATCCTGGGTTACCCAGGTAGACCCTAAATATAATCAGAAAGGTCCACATAAGAGGGAGGCAGAGGGAAATTTGTCACAAATCGAGGGTAGGCAACGTGAAAACAGAGCAGAAAGTTTTGAAGTTGCTGTGCTCTTGGCCTTGAAAGATGGATTGGGAGGTGGGGAGGTCAAGAGCTAAGGAATGCAGGAATGCAGCTCTGGCAGCTGGAAAAGGCGAGGAAAGTCTTATCTCCTAGAGCTCTGGAAGGAGGGGCCCTGCTCATACTTTAGATGGTTTACCTTGGTTTCAGTCAGAGCCCCACAACCTCAGAAGAATAAATTTATGTTGTTTTAAGCCACTGGCTTTGTGGTAATTTGTTACAGCAGTCATCAGAAAGGAATACAGAGACCTAACTTTATTTTTTTCCCTTATGCTAAACTAATTAATTGTCCCAGTACCATTTATTGAATAATACATTATTTCATAACTGTTGTGAAATGTTACTTTATCATAATGTCAATACTCACTTAGAGCTAGTCTGCTTCTATTCTATCAATCAGTTTACTGACACTTGAGACAATACCAAGCTTTCAAATTGCAGTAACTTTATTGCACATTTATGTGAGTGGTAGGGTAAGTCCTTCACCATGCTATTTATTTATTTATTTTGCTTTAAGCTGCATTTATTCTTCCAGATAAATTTTAGATTAAATTTGTTTAGTAAAAAATTTTGGTGGAAACTGCTTTACATATATAGATTCACTTGAATATTCCTATCCAGAAAACTGCTTTACATATATAGATTCACTTGAATATTCCTATCCAGAAAAACACACTCTCTTTTCAGGTCTTTCCCCCGCTGCCTACCCTTTGGTAAAATTTTATAGTTTTTCTTCATTTATGTCTTATAAATGTTTAAGGCTTATTTGTTGCTACTGTGGAATAGGGTCTTTTTGTTGTTGTTGTTGTTGTTGTTGTTGTTGTTGCTATTTCTTGGGCCGCTCCCACGGCATATGGAGGTTCCCAGGCTAGGGGTTGAATCGGAGCTGTAGCCACCGGCCTACGCCAGAGCCACAGCAACGCGGGATCCGAACCGCCTCTGCAACCTACACCACAGCTCACGGCAACGCCGGATCGTTAACCCACTGAGCAAGGGCAGGGACCGAACCCGCAACCTCATGGTTCTTAGTCGGATTCGTTAACCACTGCGCCACGACGGGAACTCCGGGTCTTTTTAAAATTATATTTTTTAAGTATATGTTATTGGTGCATTGGGAGTGCTGTTGGATTTCGAAGCTGGCCATTCTGCTGAATCAATGTGAGGATCTAACAATTTTCTCTTGGATTTTCCAGTAAGATAATCATGTTATAGACAAATATTATATCTTTCCTTTTATACTATATATTTTTCTTATTTGTTTTTCTTATCACTTTCCTAGAATATATAGAAGAATGTTAAATGATAGAGTTCCCACTGTGACACAATGGGATTGGTGGCATCTTTGCAGCACCAGGATGCAGGTTTGATCCCCAGCCTTGCACAATGGATTAAAGGATCTGATGTTAGAATTGTGGCTTGAATCTGACCCCTGGCCCAGGAACTCTTTATGCCTCTAGGTGGCTAAAAAAAGAAAGAAAGAAAAAAAAAAAGGTGTTAAATGGTAATGGTATTGGAGTCCCCCTTGTGGCTCTGTGGGTTAAGAACCTGACTAGTATCCATGAGGATGCATGTTCGATCCCTGGCGTTTTCAGGTTAAAGGATCTAGCATTGCCACCAGCTGTGGTATACATTGCAGAGAGGCTTGGATCTGGTGTTTCTGTGGCTGTGGTGTAGCCTGGCAACTGCATCTCTGATTCTACACTTAGCCTGGGAACTTCCAAATGCTGCAGGTGCAACCCTAAAAAGACCAAAAAAAAAAAAAAAAAAAAAAAAAAAAAAAGGTAATGATATGAATAGGCATATCTATTCCTTTCCTCTCTCTAGTTGGAAAGCTTTGTGCTTCACTATTTTTTGTTTTGTTTTGTTTTTTCTAGGGCCGCAATGCATCATATGGAGGTTCCCAGGCTAGGGGTCTAATCAGAGCTGTACCTGCCAGCCTACACCACAGCCACAGTCATGCCAGATCCTAGACGCATCTTCGACCTATGCCACAGCTCACAGCAACGCCAGATCCTTAACCCACTGAATGAGGCCAGGGATCAAACCTGCAACCTCATGGTTCCTAGTCAGATTTGTTGACCACTGAGCCACGACAGGAACTCCTGCTTCACTATTAAATATGAATATGTGTTTCACTTTGTATATTTTATGGAGGTATTTAAACATAATCTATGTATACAACTCTATATATAGTAGTCCCCCCTTATCCAGGATGGATATATTCAAAAACCCCAGTGGATGCCTGAAACCATGAATTGTATGAACCCTATATAAACTGTGTTTTTTTTCTATCCATGCCTAGCAATGATAACATTTAATTTATAAATTAGGCACAGTAAGAGAATATCCAAATTGCCAGCATCACTATTCTTGCACTTTGTATCCATTTTTAAGTTAAAAAAAAAGGCTTACTTGAATACGAGCCCTGTGATACTGATGACTGAGATGCTGCTAAGTGACCAATGAGCAGTGTATTCAGCATACATGTGCTGGGCAAAGAGATGATTCATGTTCTGGGCAGAACAGAGTGGGACAGCACAAGATTTTGCCATGCTTGCTCAGAACAGCACACAATTTAAAATTGATGAGTTATTTATTTCTGGATTTTTTCACTTAATATTTTTGAACTATAGCTGACTGCAGGTAACTGAAACCATGGAAAGCAAAACTGGACAAGTAGGAACTAATGTACATGCATAATACTGGTAATACTATTCCCTTCCATTTCTAAGTCATTAAGTATTTCTTTAAAGAGCTGATTAAAGGAGTTCCCATTGTGGCTCAGCAGTAACAAACTTGACTAGTATCCATGAAGATGAGGCTTCCATCTCTGACCTCGCTCAGTGGGTTAGGATCTGGCATTGCCATGAGCTGTGGTGTAGGTCACAGATACAGCTCAGATCTGGCATTGCTGTGACTGTGGCTAGGCTGGCAGCTACAACTCTGATTCAACCCCTAACCTGGGAATGTCCATATGCCACAGGTGCAGCCCTAAAAAGACCAAAGGGAAAAAAAAAAAAAAGAGCTGATTATATTCATTTCCAACATCTATTAATATATACTATATAATAAGTATAATACATTTTTTAATGTTAAAAATTCTTTTATCATATATAAAACCTACTGGGTAATTTTATGTTTTCACTTAATATTAGTTTAGCATTACTACTTAGAAAATCTGTAGTGGAGTTCCCATTGTGGCACAGTGGAAACGAATCCAACCATGAGGTTGCAGGTTCCATCCCTGGCCTCGCTCAGTGGGTTAATGATCCGGTGTTGCCATGAACAGTGGTGTAGGTGGCAGACTCAGCTCAGATCTGGCGTTACTGTGGCTGTGGCATAGGCTGGCAGTTGTAGGCCAGCAGCTGCAGCTCCAGTTAGACCCTTAGCCTGGGAACCTCCGCATGCCGCAAGTGCAGCCCTATAGCTCTCCCTTTTTTGTATTTAAAAAAAAAAAAAAATCAGACTTGGGGAGTTCTTGCTGTGGCACAGTGGGATTGGTGGTGTCTTGATAGATGTGATGTGGATTCAATCCCCAGTCAGGCATGGTGGGTTAAGGATCTGGTGTTGCTACAGCTGTGGCTTGGTTCACAATTGTGGGTCAGATATGATTCCTGGCCTGGGAACTCCATATGCTGTGGGGAGATCAGAAAAGAAAAAGAAAAAAAAAAAAAATCAGAGTTGGATATCAGTAGTGCTAGTCTTACAAAATGAATGTGGAGGTGCTTTGTCTTTTTCTTTTTAAAAATTCAGTAATAGTTTAACATAACAGAAATTGGAAATCCTTATAGGCCTAATAGAACTGTATTGATTTAGTGTCTTTTTGGTGGTAGATTTTTGGTAGCTTTTTCAATTTTTCCGATAATTAGTCTATTCATGTTTCCCACAACTTTTTGAATCAATTTTTATAACTTATACTCTCCTAGAAAATAAAGAGAAAAGGTTACCATTCACTATCTGTAATGTGCCTACCAACAACAACAACAAAAAATGGATAACCCATTTAAAAATAAGTAAATGCCAACTCTGCATAATTAATAGGAAAAAATTTAAATGGCCATTTAATGTATGCTTTAACTCCATCATATTTGCGGTAATCATACAGCTACATTTCCCTGGGAAGCCCTGGTTTGTATGTGCTCTTCCAGTAAAATCATGGCTAGTGTCATAAAGAGTCTCAAAAGTTTCCAGTTTGGACAATACATTATTATATAGTCCCTAGTTACAACAAATGACATAAGTTTAAATAATATTGAGGATTTTATTTTTTGCCAATGAGATTAGGAAACATTAAAAAGATTTTTAATATTAATTGCTGGAAAGGATATGGTGAAACAGAGGAATATTTGTAGAGGAAATAATTGGTACCTTCTTTTTAGGTTATAAATTTGGCACTGTTAAAGTTTTAAATGTGCCCATCATTGGAGCTAGCTATTGGACTTGTGGGATCTTAATTTATGGAAATACTGATGCTGCTGTACAAATACATATATGGACATGGCTATCAATTAAATAAAGGTGCTCCCGTATTATGAAATATTATGTATATGTTTAAAACAATGAGGCAGCTATGTATATTGTCATGGAAAGATTTCTATAATACATTAAAAGAAAAAGTGAGATGCAGAAAAGTAATATGGTTTTAACTGACATTTGGTAAAATATACACATGAATAATTTGTTATTCTGTGCTTAGAAAAAAGTTTGAAAATATTTATACCAAACTTAACGCCTATTATTACAAGGGTTCAGATGAACAGAAACGGAAATCAGAAAATCCAATAAAGATCGTGTAAAAATGTTACAGAAGAATATTTTGCACAATCAGCATACTTAACATGATCGTGAGAAACTATACATGTGGGTAGAAAACAGAAAAATATGGTTTTGGCTTGGTAGCAGGCATCAAAGAATAATTCTTCAGGAGTTTCTGTTGTGACTCAGGTTAGGAACCCAACTAGTATCCATGAGGATGTGGGTTTAATCCCTGGCCTCACTCAGTGGGTTAAGGATCCGTCACAGACTGGACTCAGATCTGGCATTACTGTGGCTGTGGTGTAGGCCAGTAGCTGCAACTCTGATCCTACCCCCAGCCTGGGAATGTCCATATGCCACAGGTGTGGCCCAATCTTTGGTTCTATTAGAGCTGATGTTTCTTCTAGTTGGAAGCATGACCTTTTTCCCCATCAGAAAATGTCAAGATCACACAAAAGACTTTTGAATTCTGAAGAGATGAGAACATTAGACCTCTACCAGTGTAGTTGCTATTTTTATATGTTTATGTATATTTCTCTAAGAATATTTCTGTAATAGTCTTAGAATCTTAAGGCAGTGATGAATTCAAGTCTCTTGTTAACCCTCCAATTTTTTTAGTGATAAAGTTTTGGAGTTCCCATCGTGGCTCAGTGGAAACAAATCTGACTAGTAGCCATGAGGACACAAGTTCGATCCCTGGCCTCGGTCAGTGGGTTAAGGATCCAGCATTGCTCTGAGCTGTGGTGTAGGTCACAGATGTGGCTCAGATCTGGCATTGCTGTGGCTGTGGTGTAGGCCAGTGGCTATATCTCCGATCTGACTCCTAGCCTGGAAACCTCCATATGCCTTGAGTGCGGCCCTAAAATAGACCAAAAAAAAAAAAGAAAGAAAGAAAGTGTTATCTGTTTTTCCAAAGAATATATACTTTACATCTTATACACAATAAGAAGAGAAAAAGGAAGTAACCCAACAAATATTTTGAAAAACATATAATCATGATACCTACATCATTCAAGGACAATGTAAAAAAAATTACAGTTATCTCCTAGTCTGCATGAAAAAGTTAAATTACTAAAATATTAGTAAATGAAATCAAGCAGTGAATTAAACATGACAGACCAAGAAATAAAGAACTTCAAACCTATAAGAGAAACAAACTACTCAGCGTAAACCTGAGTGACTTTGTTCATGGGCAATTCCCAGAAAATAAAATGCAAATGGAACAATAATCATAAAAAGATGCTTAATTTCACTATAACACAAAAGTGAAAGTTAATTACAATAAAAATAATATTCATACCTGTCATATTGATGATGATAAGAATTGTTAAGAAAACAAAGTGTTAGTGAGAACATGAGGAAGAAGATCTCTCATACATTGCTGTGAGAGTGTGACCCGTTAACATTATTTTGGAGAACATTTTAGGAAATTCAGTAAAGGTACATGGAATCTATAGTCAAGAAATTCTATGCCCAGGAGTATATGCTAGAGATTCTAGGGTATGTGTATATCAGTGTCCTTATTTTACAGATAAAGGAAACCAAAACTTAGCTTCTTTTACTATTGAATGAATTAGTATATGTAAATCATTTATGTGCTTGGTACATGTTAAGCCATCGTTATCATTATAAATAATCAACTATAGGTGAGAGTTTCATAAATTGATCAATATCATAAATATTGACAACAGCACATTTTAGGAGCTCCATCATTTCATCCCTGGAGCTAACAGCTGAATTAAATTCTAACAGCTGAATTAAAAACCCACCAAATTTTAACCAGAATACGAAGTTTGGAGGGCATTCTGTTCTTTCCTACCTAGAGCCACTGACAGGCTGTTTGCAAAGTAACAGTGTGACCTTTCTTTTTTAAATTAATCTTTTCTTTTTTAATTAAGATTTTAGTTTTAAGAATAATTTTAGGTTCACAGAAAAAATGACAGGAAGATTTCCCATGTATGTCCTGCCCCTACTCATATAGGGCCTCCCCTATTATTGATAGGGATGGAGTAGGCACAGGTAGTTGTAGGAGTCCCAATAAAGGATCATAGATAGAGAGGGAAATCGAGGGAATGTTGGGAGATCACTGTAATTAATGTATTGCTCAAAAAAGCCATCAGAACAAGGCAGGATTGCTTGACTAGTGGAGATGCGAAAATGGCCTCAGGTCGTTGGGTGGAGGATGGGATGAAGCCTGCATTCCCGTTCAGACCAAGGGCAGGAGTTTAAGGACTGCCCTTCCACTGATTTGAATACACACCTTACAAGACACCAAGGGGGAGCTACTACTCTCAGAAAGGAAGAGGCGGGCTTTTCCAACCCCCACTCCCCTTGGAGAATAAAACTGTAGGTGCCTGGATCCCCCCCGCCCCCCGGCCCCCCCCTCAGAGCCTCCTTGGCTGCCCGCTTGCATCTCTCACAAGCATCCTATCTTAATAAATGTATTTCTTGCCTATTCCTTTGTCTCTCACTGTATTCCTTCTGCACAGAGACATGAAGAACCTGAACCTCTGTGAGTCTAGACACTGGATGAGTGATTCTCATTTTAAAACTGTGGATTCAAGTCCCAATCTGTGTTCTGGCCAGGTTCAGGTCATCAGTGCCGCCAGTTTCATTATCACATTTTCACCAGAGTGGTGCATTTGTTACAACTGATGAACCTATATTGGCACATTGTTATCACCCAAAGTTCAAAATTTTCATTATGGTTCACTCTTGGCATTATTCATTCTATGAATTTGGAGACATGTATTCTGACATCCATCATTATAATATCACAGAGTATCTTCAATGCCCTAAAAATTCTTTGTTCTCTGCGTATTCATCTCTCCTCTCCCCAACCCTGTCTCTGGCAATTATGGATCTTTTTCTGTCTTCATAGTTTTGCCTTCTTCAGAATATCATATAATTAAAACCATAGAATATGTGGTCTTTTGAGATAGCCTTCTTTCACTTAGCAACATGCACTTAAATTTCCTCTATGTCTTTACATGTCTTGATAGCTCATTTCTTTTTGGTGCTGAATAATATTTCATTGTCTGGATGTCTCACAGTTTTTTTGTACATTCACCCGCTGAAGGACATCCCCTTGATTGCTTCCCAGTTTTGGTAATTATGAATAAGGGTGCTGTAAACATCTGAAGTTCCTGATGTGGTTCAGTGGCTTAAGAACCTGACTAGAATCCATGAGGAAATGTTCAGGTTCAATCCCTGGCCTCGCTCAGTGGGTTAAGAATCCAGTGTTGCCCCAAGTTTCAACAGACAGCTGGATCCAGCGTGGCTGTGGCATAGGCCTCAGCTGCAGCTCAGATTGGACCTCTGGCCTGGGAACTTCCATATGCTGCAGGTTTGGTCCTAAAAAGGGAAAAAAAAAAAAAAAAGAAAAGAGAAAAAGATGTTATAAACATCTGTGCAGGTTCTTGCATGAACATAAATTTTTAGCTCTTTTGGATAACTACCAAGGAGCACAGTGGTAGGAAATAGGTTTAATTTTTTTTTTTTTTTTTTTTTTTTGTCTTTCTAGGGCCCCACCCGCAGCACATGGAGGTTCCCACGCTAGGGGGTCTAGTCAGAGCTCTAGCTGCCAGCCTACACCACAGCCATAGCCATGCCAGATCCAAGCCGCTTCTGCGATCTACACCACAGCTCACGGCATTGGCCGAATCCTTATCCTAAGATCTAACCTGCATCCTCATGGATACTAGTTGGGTTCAATAACTGCTGAGCCACAACCGGAACTCCAGGAGTAGGTTTAATTTAATTAAATTAATTAATTTATTTATTTTGTCTTTTTGCTATTTCTTTGGGCCGCTCCCGCGGCATATGGAGGTTCCCAGGCTAGGGGTCGAATTGGAGCTGTAGCCGCCAGCCTAGGCCAGAGCCACAGCATCGCGGGATCCGAACTGTGTCTGCAACCTACACCACAGCTCACGGCAACGCCGGATCATTAACCCACTGAGCAAGGGCAGGGACCGAACCCGCAACCTCATGGTTCCTAGTCGGATTTGTTAACCACTGCGCCACGACGGGAACTCCAGGTTTAATTTTATAAGAAACTACCAAATTATATCTTCCAATGTGGCTGTACTGTTTTGCATTCCCACCAGCAACCAATGAGTGTTTCTGTTGTTCCACATCCCCACCAGCATTTAGTGTGGTCAGTGTTCTGGATTTTGGCCATTTTAGTAGATATGTAGTGATGATCTCCCTGTTATTCTTAGTGAGGCCATCAGAGGCGGTGAGGTTCACACTCTGAGCCACCTCCCTCCACCTCCTCCACACCTCTTCCGTTGGGAGCAGCTTGGCCCAAAGCGGGAAGCCCCATCTCGGCATCCCTGCTGGTGCTTTCTGGGCGTGTCATCCCCACCCCCACCCCCACCCCCACCCCCGGCGCTGGTCCCACAGGTTGTGCTTCACTATTCCCCTGACAGTTTCTAGCTCTAGGGGCTCTAGGTTTCAAATCCTGCCTGAAGGGGAAGAGGTGGGGGAAAGGTTTGGGTAGGCTCTGAAATCCACCTGAAACGTCAGGCTGGGGGAAGTTACTCCTGGAAAGAAGGTTTCTCTTGTGCAACTGCGGGGCCGGGCAACTTTCTGCCTTGACACCCCAAAAGACGTTAGTAAGTGAAACTGCTAGGGGAAGAACAAATGAAGGAGGTACCTAGATGACAGGCTAGTCCTGGTGCTCGAGGCATCTGTATTTCATTTTATTCTACCTTCGGGAGCCAGACGCCAGGAGGGTGCACTCCTTTAGCTCCTTGCAACCAATGGCCCTGGGATTTTCGTTTGGAACTTTCACTGTAAAGATCACCTCTCTGCCGCGGCAGCGGTGGATCCTCAAACACGGGGTCCTAGAAATTTCCTTAATCTGCAGAGATCTGCGATTGAGGTTGCCTGGGGCGGATGTAAAAGTTAAGACAAAGCTTGCCGGAGGAAAAGGAGCAGAAACCGGCTTAAAAAGGAAAAGCAATCCTGATGTGTCTAAGAAAGTTGATCTGGTGTATTAAATAACATTTTAGGAGAAATCTGAAAGCTATTGGTTTACAACAGGAGTCTAGCAAAGAGATGTCTGGGGTTGGGGAACTTCCTTAGAGATCAAAAAGGATACAATGGGTATCTGTCTCCAAAAAAACTTTAAAAGCCTTGAGCTCAGTCTTTTGCAAGATCAGGGCCCGCCTGGCGCGAAGCCTGAGACTGAGCCTTCCGGCTACCTCGAAAACCAGGAGATGGGAAATCCACGCAGGCCCGGAGTGGCCGGCGGTGGGCTCCGGCCACTATGCACACTGAGCATGCGCAGGGGGTGGACCTCCTGGTCGGTTTAAGGAGCAGTGACGAGTCCGGAAGCGCCTGCGCGCGCCCCTCGGCACGAGAACTAGTTTTGTTCCGCGTTCTGTGGTTGGGAGCCGGTCAGAGAGAGCCCCCGGCAGGACCAACCCGACACCCGGCAGCACGACAGCAATGTCCAGCAACAGCTTCGCTTACAATGAACAGTCCGGAGGAGGGGAGGCGACGGAGCTGGGTCAGGAGGCGACCTCAACCATTTCCCCCTCCGGTGCCTTCGGCCTCTTTAGCAGCGATATGAAGAAGTGAGGAGAAAGATTTGGGGTGCGGGGACTGGGCTGAGAAACTGGGGCCCTCGGCGGAGCGGGCACCGAGCTGGGGCTCCCGGGAGAGGGGTGGGGTCGCCCCGAGACGGCTCGGAGCCTAGCGGTAACGTTTCCCCGAAGTTGGACCAGTTGGGAGTGGTGGGAGTTGTGAGTTTGGGATGAGTGTGTGGAGGGGTCTTGAGTAGTTTCAAACTTAAGAGAAAAAAGAGCCATCCCCAGAGACTCGGAGTTGGTCTCGGCTGGGGCACAGGAATCTGAGTTTTCAAAAAAACACTTCAAGCTAATTTACTGTTTGCCTGATCACACTTGGGGAAATTAGCTTATTAAGGTGGAAGGATTGTTTGGGGAGTTGAAAGGGAGAGTTAAAGTGTGAGTTAGGTTTATGGGAAATTCTTCTGTGGCTCTAGAGTGTTGGAGTAAGGAGGTGTTTTAGGCACTTTATGAATGAACAAACTGGTTTATACAACCACTAAGGTTCTTGGACAATGTCTTTTGCACTGCAGACAAAAAAACCAAAAAAACCAAAACCAGCCCCTCCAAAACAAAACAGAAAACCACACAAACAAAAAAACCCCCACTCCCAAACACAGCAAGTATATGAGTATAGACTATTTAGTGTGTTACTCTGAACAAACCCTAAAATTTTATTAATAATGTGAATTTTAAAAACGAGCACTAAACAGTGTGTACCTGTTTTTTTTGGTAAAAGAATATTTTCAGTACCATTGATTTGAGGGGGGATTAAAGTTTCAGAATCCTGATAACTTTGTATTTTATTGTAATTATTTTTACTTGTTTCTTATTTTTAATCTCTCAGTAACAAACTCTATGGTCATATAGTAGGCTGTCCCTAGATTTATGCTAAAGTAAGGTAAAGTAGCTCTGCTGGTGGCTTTGCAGTGTCAGAAAGGTAAATAAAAATTTACTTAAAATTTATTTTAAAAGGTGTTCTTGAAAGTGCTAGTGGTTGAAATTGTGATTACGTTTGGACTGTATTGAGCTAATTGAAATCCTATATGGATCATGTGGAATAGAGTTTTGGGTTTTTTATTTCCTCCCTTATTTTCCAGTTAGAAAAGTTTAAAAGTAATAAAACTAATTTTTCATTCTGTGCATTTAGATGGTGGATTTTCCCAACATGGAGGTTGTTATTAGCAAAATGTTTCAACTGTTTAATTAATGTATATGTCTATATAGGTCTGTTTTGCATGTGATATGCTTACAATTGATTTATGGTTTGTGAATGTCTAAGATGTTTTTCTGTTAGAGACTTTCATTTCCTATTTTGTCAGATTTGGCCTTGATTGGGAAAAAAAAAATATGCCTTTGACTATGGCCGGTGCTGTTGAGGTGACTGAGCAGATTGGATTTAAAATTAGCTAATAGTTATTAAGTGTTTGTGCATCTGTGTAGACTCCTTTACACTTAGTGTCTCAGCTGGTCCCCCTAACAGCCCTCTGGCTTGTTACCAGATACTTCTCTGATCTCACTTTGCGGATGAGGAAATTGGAGCACAAGTGGTTAATTTGCCCAAGATCCTAGAACTAGAAGACTGCACTGCCTGAATTTGAACCCAGACTATCTAATCTTAAGCATACTCTTGAGCAATTGGATGTATATTTACTATTTGATGAAGTTTTTGGTGCTTTTATTAGGGAATGCATTAGGGAAAGCCTCATTAAAAGTTTCAAACTTTGAATAGGAGTTGTAGACAGTGTATGACCTTGAGGCTTTCAGGAATTAGAAACATTTTGGCCATTGAATTGCAACCTAATGGGTTGGTTAGAAACAAGCAGACCCCTGTTCTGGAAGGGCTCGCTTAATCTCTCTTGAGTTTGAATTCTCTCATTTATAAAAGGAAGATATTTCCTGCCTTTTTAAAAAAAACCAAATGGCATAATTTATGTAAAAAACCTAAAGCTTAGCCTGATTCTTTGCTCTAATTTATTTTTTAATTGAAGTGTAATTGACTTGTATCATTAGTTTCAGGTGTACAGCATAATAATTCAGTAGGTATTTTTATACATTGAGAAATGATCATCACGACAAGTCTAGTTAACATCTGTCACCATACTCAGTTACAGTTTTTTTCCTGTGGTGAGGATTTTTAAGATTCATTCTTTTAGCAACTTTCAAATATACAGTACAGTATTATTAACTAGTGTCACCATGTTGTACCTTACATTCCTATGACTTATTTGTTTTATAACTGGAACTTTGTACCTTTGACCCCCTGTACTCATTTCACCCACCCCCCTCAGCTCTAATTTTTGCTGATTTACTTCAGAGAAGTTTCAAGTTCACAAACAAGTTGTAAGAAAAATATGGGAGAACTAATCTTCATCAGTTAAAGAGTAAATTTGCTGCATTGCTTTATTTCTCTTTCTTCTCTTTCTCCATACACACACACACACACACACACACACTTGTATTATCTTTTCCAGTGGAGAATAGATTGTGTACATCATGTCCCTTTCTCTTGATACCTTAGTGTGTATTTTTTAAGAACAAGGATATTTTCTTTCGCAACTGCAGCGCTGTTATAGTCAGGTAATTTTTTTCTCCTTTTTCCCCCCTTTTTAAGGGCCACACCTGCAGCTTATGGAAGTTCCCAGTCTAGGGGTCGATTTGGAGCTGCAGCTGCTAGCCTGCTCCACAGCCACAGCAGTGCTGGATCTCAGCAGCATCTTTGACCCACGCCGCACCTTGCAGAAATGCTGGATCCTTAACCCACTGAGCAAAGCCATGGACTGAACTGGCATCCTTGTGGACACTAGTGGGGTTTGTAATCTGCTGAGCCACAATGGGATCTCCATATAGTCAGAAAACTTAACATTAGTACAATGTACAGTCTATAAATCAGTGTTGTCATTTGTCCCAATAAATAATTTTAATTTTTTTTTAGCATTTTTTTTTCTTTAATACAGAATCCAGTCCAGGGTCATGTAATTCATTTAGTTGCCATGTGTCTTTAATCTCCTTTAATCTAGAATAGCTCCATAGCTTTTGTCTTTCACTACCTTGACACTTTTTTTTTCTTTTCCTGTCAACCTGCAGCATATGGAAACTCCCAGGCTAGGGATGGAATTGGAACTGCAGCTGCTGGCCACAGCAGTGCCAGATCCAAGCTGCATCTGTGGCCTGTGCCACAGCTTGTGGCAGTGCCAGATCCTTAACTCAGTGAGCAAGGCCAGGGATTGAACCCACATTGTCAGACACTTTGTCAGGTTTCTACCCCACTGACCCAAATGAGAATTCCTACCTTGACTCTTGAAGAATACACGCCAGTAGTTTTATAGCATCAACTTAGGTTTACTGGTGTTTCTTCTTGTTTAGATCCATGTTATATGTTCCAGGCCAGACTACTGCCTTCTTAGACTGTGGCATCAGGCTGCATTGGATACCCATCTTTATACGGTCTTAAACCTCATTTACTGGTTAATCAAACTTGTGTATTAGATTATTGGTGTTAAGATTTGCAATTTTTCTATTTAAAAATGTTAAGAATTTTTTGTCATCCTTTCTTTTGAGACCGTTTTACCTTTCCTGTTTCTTTTTTTGGTCTTTTTAGAGCTGCACCCATGGCATACAGAGGTTCCTAGGCTAGGGGTTGAATTGGAGTTGTAGCTGCCGGCCTATGCTACAGCTCATAGCAGCGCCAGATCCTTAACCCACTGAGCGAGGCCAGGGATCGAACCCGCAACCTCATGGTTCCTAGTTGGATTCATTTCTGCTGTGCCATGACAGGAACTCCCAGAGACTTTCACTTTTATTACTTTTATATTATTCCTAAGTAATTTGTCTTTTATCTTAACTCTTCTTTTATCTTAACCAATTTGGTTGTGTGTGTATAATTTAAAAGTTATTTTTTATTTTATTTATGGATTAAATATTGATTAGAAATTAGTTTCTAGAAGGAAACAGACAAGACTAATTAATTTTTCTTAACAGTGTAAAACTGCTAAATTTCCAAATCTCTTTTCTTTTGAGAACATCACATATTAGATATATTAGAAAGAGCATTGGACCTAGAATGAGAAGACCTGGATTTAAGTTCATGTTTTCCACTTGCAGTAATGTTTCCTTGTTCAAGTTGCTTGGTCTCTTTAATGTCCTCATTTCTGGAGAAGGTATGTAATACTTGACTATTCCATGAGTTTTCCATAAGATAGTATAGTTGAAAGTGATTTCTGAACTAGAATATTAAATACTATTTGGAAAAGATGTTGAAAGCAGGGTTCCTGTCATGGCTCAGTGGTTAATGAATCTGATTAGGAACTATGAGGTTGCAGGTTCGATCCCTGGTCTTGCTCAGTGGGTTAAGGATCCGGCGTTGCTGTGAGCTGTGGTGTAGGTGGCAGATGAGGCTCGGATCTAGCATTGCTGTGGCTGTGGTGTAGCTCTGATTAGACCCCCAGCCTGGGAACCTCTGTATGCCATGGGTGCAGCCCTAGAAAATACAAAAAAAAAAAAAAAAAAAAAAAAAAAAAAAAGATGTTGAAAGCTTCTGAGGTGATGACATTTTAGGTCATAAAGTGTGAGATTTTTGCCAGGTGGAGAACAGGGGAAGTTCTTCAAGCAAAATACATAGAAACCAGGGGAGCTGTGAAAGAAAATGTGTGTTCAGATGAAATATAGATTAAGGCATCAGGAGGAGTTCCCGTCGTAGCGCAGTGGTTAATGAATCCGACTAGGAACCATGAGGTTGCGGGTTCGGTCCCTGCCCTTGCTCAGTGTGGTTAATGATCCGGCGTTGCCGTGAGCTGTGGTGTAGGTTGCAGACGCGGTTCGGATCCCGCGTTGCTGTGGCTCTGGCGTAGGCCGGTGGCTAAAACTCCGATTAGACCCCTAGCCTGGGAACCTCCATATGCCACGGGAGTGGCCCAAGGAATAGCTAAAAAGACAAAAAATAAAATAAAATAAAAATAAAAAATAGATTAAGGCATCAACATTTAAAATTTTAGGTGGTAATTAAAGCATTAGAATGGATGAAATCACCCATAGAGAACTGTCTTATTAGAAGAGGAAGGCAATTCAAACAAAACCATAGGTAATACCAACTTTTGAGGTGTTAGTAGAAGAAGAGCTAGTGAGAGACAGTGCTCAGAGGGGTAGGAAATCAGAGGACAGTTAAAAGAAAAAAGAAATTAAGAGGAAAGTTGGTAAGTGGATAAGGTCACCTATGTTAGGGGTGGCAGAGAGATGGCAAAGAGGATGAAGGCTGAAGAGAGGCTAGTGACTTTAACAGTTAAAAGGTAACCAAGGTAACATTTTTAGTCCCTACTGAGAATGGGGTGGACTTCTTATTTTTTTTAGATTCACAGAGCTAATTTAGACCCAAACAAAGGGCTGCATGCTTTTCTGTTGTCCTACTACATCATGTATTCAGTGTATGTGTATTGTAGATGATAAAGCCTAGCCTACTTAACTTAAATTTTATTTATTGTCAGCTTTATATCAGCCCTGAAAATTACATTGCATATAATCCTTTAACCTTTAATATCAGTGTTTGTGTCTCTTTTTTTTGTCTTTTTGCCTTTTCTAGGGCCACACACTCGGCCATGGAGGTTCCTAGGCTAGGGGTCGAATTGGAGCTGTAGCAACTGTAGCCGCCGGCCTATGCCATAGCCACAGCAATTCAGGATCCAGGTCATGTCTGCAACCTACACCACAGCTCCCAGCAATGCCAGATCCTTAACCCACTGAGCAAGGCCAGGGATCGAACCTGCAACCTCATGGTTCCTAGTCGGATTCGTTAACCACTGAGCCATGACGGGAACTCCCAATATCAGTGTTTCTTAGTGGAGTCCACTGGGAATTTTACATGGGTCTCTGGTTTGTGTAGAATTAAAGCAAATCTAGCTTTTTCTCCACTGCTTTTTCTCCCTTTCAAGAGGACATATAGAAGTGCAGCTGAATGAGAGTAACCTTTTTATAGGGCTATTCTTCAGTTAACTTTATTAAAAATAAAGATAAACAAAAAAAGATAAACCCATCCTGTCAACCAAGAAAATGCAGAAGGCTGCAAATAAAAGAATTTATTGGGGTCCTAAGAATTGCAGTTTGAGAATGTACAGCCACAGGGTTGTTAAGTTGTCTGGCAAGAAATATGGTTGGCCAGGATGCAAGGAAGTATTTGCCCTTCAGGAACAGGCTGTCTCAAGATATTTTAAGGTAAGGGTTGGAGAAATATTTTGAGTTTCTGGAACACTGGACAGATAATCTGGATACCTACATTAAGATAATAATTGCTCCAAGTTCAGATTCTATCTGGGCTGAGTCGTCCATAAGTCATACTTCCTCGGGGCCTCCCAGGTCCATTTTAGAGCTGTCTCAGCAATACTGATTCCATTTTGATTTTCCTTTCACAAAGTGCTTTATTAATAGCAACACATTGTTCTATTTTTGTTTTGTTTTTGTATTTCTTCATTTTATTGAGATATAATTGATACCTAGCACTGTATAAATTCAGGGCATATAGCATAGTGATTTGACTTAATATATACATCATGAAATAATCAGACACAGCAAGTGTAGTGATCATTCATCATCTCACATAGCTACAACATTAAAGAAATAGAAATAGGAGTTCCCATCGTGGCGCAGTGGTTAACGAATCCGACTAGGAACCAGGAGGTTGCGGGTTCGGTCCCTGGCCTTGCTCAGTGGGTTAATGATCCGGCGTTGCCGTGAGCTGTGGTGTAGGTTGCAGACGCGGCTCGGATCCCGCGTTGCTGTGGCTCTGGTGTAGGCTGGCGGCTACAGCTCCGATTGGACCCCTAACCTGGGAACCTCCATATGCCGTGGGAGCGGCCCAAGAAATAGCAACAAGAACAACAACAACAAAAAGACAAAAAAAAAAAAAAGAAATAGAAATAACTTTGTTTCCTTGTGATGAGAATGCTTAGGATTTCCTTGACAATTTCCCATATAATGTATAGGAGTGTTAGTTATACTCCTCATGCTGTACATTACACCCCCAGCTATAAGATAAAATACCTATAACTGGAAGTTTGTTCCTTTTAACTACCTTTATCCAATTCTTCCTCCCCCTAACCTCCCCAATTCTGGTCATCCCAAGTCTTATCTCTTTTTCTTTAAGTTTATTTGTTTTTGACATGTAATTGACCTGTGTTAGTTCTTGGTATATAACATAGTGATTCAATATTTCCATACATTTCCAAATGATCAGTACAATAAGTCTAGTTATCTCGTGCCATACAAAGGTATTACATAATTATTGACCATTTTCTCCACAGTCTACATTTCATACCTGTGACTTGTTTATTTTGTAACTGAAGTTTGTACACCTGTTCTCTCCCACCCCCTACCCACAACCACCTGTTTGTTCCCTGTATCTGTGACTCTGTTTCTGTTTAGTTATGTTTGTTGATTTGCTTTGTTTTTTAGATTCCACATATAAGTGAAATCACATAGTATTTGTCTTTCTCTGACTTATTTCCTTTAGGCTAATACTCTCTGCATTGCATGTTGTAGAAAACAGCAAGATTTCATTTTTATGGCTAAGTAATATTCCATGTGTATGCGTGTATACATACACCATGTATTCTCTTTTTTTTTTTTTTTTTTTTTTTAGGGCTGCAGCTACTGGCTTCTACCGTAGCCATAGCAATGCCAGATCTGAGCTGCATCTGCGACCTACACCGCAGCTTGTGGCAGCAATGGATCCTTAAGCTACTGAGTGAGGACAGGGATGGAACCACATGCTTTTGGATATTAGTCAGGTTCTTAACCTGCTGAGCCACCACGGGAACACTTACCATATGTTCTTTATCGATTTATCAGTGGACACTTAGGTTGTTCCCATATCTTAGCTATTGTAAATAACACTGCAGTGAAGATAGGGGGCATATGTCTTTTCAAATTAGTGTTTTTGTTTTCTTTGGATAAAGACCCAAAGTGGAATTGCTGGATCATATGATAGTTCTATTTTTAATTTTTTGAGGAACCTCCATACTCTTATGGCTGCAGGCAATTTAAATCGCGTCAGTGTGCACGGGTTCCCTTTTCTCCACAGCTTCACCATTTTTTGATTGCTGTGTTTAAATTTTTTTGTTTTGTCTTCTTTATGCCTGCACCTGTGGCATGCAGAAGTTCCTGCGCCAGGGATCAAAACTGTGCCACAGCAGCGACAATGTCAAATCCTTAACCTGCTAGGCCACCAGGGAATGCCATTTTTTTTTTTTTTTTTTTTTCTGGTATTGAGTTGTATGAGCTGTTTAGATATTTTGGCTATTAAGCTCTTGTCGCTCACATAATTCGCAAATATTTTCTCCCATTCCATAAGTTGTCTCTTTGTTTTGTTGATGGTTTCCTTTGCTTTGCAAAAGCTTGTAAGTTAACTTAGGTTGCATTTGTTAGTTTTTGCTTTTATTTCTTTTGCCTTTGGAGACAGAGCCCCAAAAATATCGTTAAGATTTATGTCAAAGAGTGTTGTGCCTATGTTTTCTAGGAGTTTTAGGGTTTAAGGTCTTACTTTTAGGCGTTTTATCCATTTGGAGTTTATTTTTGTACATGCTGTGAGGTAATGTTCTAATCTCATTGTTTTACATGTAACTGCCCAGTTTTCCCAGCTCCACTTGTTGAAGGGACTATGTTTTCTCTGTTGTACCTTCTTCTACTCTTTGTTGGGTAGATTGCTGGTCTCCATCTAAAGGTCTTCTGTGGTTGTAACTTATTCTGTCTTCTGGAACATGTTCCTTTGTTGCCTCATTTTTTCTGATTTGCTGTTTTTATTTTTATGTATCTGGTAGGTTGTTTATGTTTCTCCAGGTTGGAGAAGCTTATTCTGTTCTGGTTATCAGAGCAGACTGCTGTTAGAGGGCCCTCTATGTATCCCGTGTCTGGGTCTTTCTTCTCTGGCAGGTGACTCCTGTGGATGCACCGTAGGTGTGGATGGCTCTTGGTCTGGTTGTTTGCCAGGCCTTGCCTTGTGCAGGGGCTGGATGGCACCTGGTCTGGTACTGTTAGCTGCATGACCAGGGGAGTCCTGGTCCTGGTGCTGGCCCACTGCTAGGTGGGGCCATATCATGAGCCAGATCTGGAGGCCCTGGGCCCTATGATCCCTGGGCTAGTGTTGACCCATTGGTGGGCAGAGCCAGGTTCCAGGGTGACTGGCTATAGGGCTGGGGTCCTGGAGCTAGTGTTGGATTTCTGGTGGATAGGAAGGAGGTCCTGCAGCTGGTGTCGGTCTGCTGGTATGTGGGGCCAGTTCCTGACCTGGCTGGCTGCGGGGTCCAAGATCATCTGGAGCTGGGTGCCTGCTCACTGGTGGATGCGGCCAGCTCTCAGGGTGGCTGGCTGAGGTACCAAGGTTTGGTGCTGGTATCAGCCTGCTGTTGGGCGGGGCCAGAGCCCAGTGTGCCCTGGGGTGGTGTTAGCCTGCTGGTGAGTGGATGGGGTCTTAACAGGGCTGGCTGTAAGGCTGTGGGACCCAGGGCTGGTATTGGCTGACCTTTGGGTGGGGCCAATTTCTGGGGGTTTCTGGCTGCAGAATTCTGAGGATCCTGGAGTTGGTGTTACCCTCCAGGTGGAATGAGGCTGGAACCCATGGGATCCTAGGCCTAGTGCCGGCCCTGTGGTTGTGGGGCTGTGTCCTGGGGTCTCTGGCTACAGTGCCGTGCCATTCATGGAGTTATTGTCAGTCTGTAGGTAGGTGGGGCCTGGGCCCAGGAGGACTGGCCCTGTAGCCTTATGCAGCTGGCTACAGGGCCTCAATGGTCCAGGTCTGATGCCCACCCCCTGGTAGATGGGCTGGGTCTGGGGCTAGTGCTGGCCTGCAGGTGTTTGGGGTGGATGGGATCGACTGGCTTTTGGACCCAGGGCTCTTGCCAGGCCCCCTGGTGCCTGGGGGCTGGGTCCTGGGCCGTCTGATAGGTGGGCTGGGTTCTGGGGTAGCAAGGAGCTCAGAGTCCTATGCAGCTGACTTTCTGGTGAGTAAGACTGTGTCCCCCTAACTAGCTGCTTGGTTTGGAGTGTCCTAGAACTAGTGCTGAGTCTGTGGTGGGTGTGCTGGGTCCTGGCGCCATTAAACTAGAGGGAAGATTCCAAAATAACACTTGCCTTTAAACATTTAGTGGGTGAGGTAAGGCTAATATGAGCTAATAGTAATATCAGTATATACTTAGTTCTAAATTGTGTAGTAATTCTCAACTTCTAGTTTGATAAGCCTACTGAAAGGAATTTATTATACTCATTTATTTTTGTAACAGTGATTTACACTGAAGAAAATGGGCATACTGGAATTTTGAAATGTCAAACGCATTTTAGTTAGAGATGCTGAAAATGTTGGCACCCTGAATTGTTAGCATATTATGAAGAGGCACTGGCTTCTCATTGTGAATTCATTTATCTTGTGCTCAGGGGTCCAGGGTTTCTGGTTGGGAAAATACACTCCATTGATGATTTCTCTAGCATACTTTTGTCTTTGTCATCGTCTTCCATTTCTGAATATTTAAATTCCTTGAGTTCTGATAATTCCAGTTTTGGTTTACAGATCTATCCTATTCTGCCTAGCTTGTTGAAATTGGTGGTTACTAGATCTAGTTCTGGAGACATTAACAACATATTTGCCATGCCGTATGTGTAAATTGGACCCTACTTTTTTTTTATTACAAAGGACATATAAAAATTAGCCAGTTTCACTAAGTAAATGTCATTTGTTTCAAAATGGATATTAACAAAAGAAGAAACTATACAATGATATTTGCACTGCATTCCTAGCTAGGTAAACTGCTTTTTGTTGTTGTTGTTGTTTTTTGCCTTTTAGGGCTGCATTCATGGCATATGGATGTTCCCAGGCTAGGGGTCTGATTGGAGCTACAGCTGCCGGCCTACACCACAGCCACAGCAATGTAGGATCCGAGCTGCATCTGTGACCTACACCACAGCTCACAGCAACACCGGATCCTTAACCCACTGATCGAGGCCAGGGATCGAACCCGAAACCTCACGGTTCTTAGATTTGTTTCTGCTGTGCCAAGACAGGAACTCCCTAGATAAACTAGTTGCTTTTGACTTCACATAAGTAAGACTGTTAGTTCTACAAGGGGTTAACAAGTTAAGGATTGGTCACTTTAGTGGTACAGTAAGGTTCCTATAATTTAATTCTTGAAATATACTTCAAATCAAGTAAGATTTTACCACATTGAACACAAAAATTGATGAAATACTGAAGAGTCTTACTTTGCAACACATTAAAAAAGTGTCCCATTTTATTTGCTTAGCTTGCATTTCTTCTTGGAGGAGAGTCAGTTCTGACTTTCACAATTTATCTTAAATACTCAACCAGGAAAATATTCACCACTTGATACAGGATATGTTGTCTTAAGATTACTGATTTTGTAAAATCCAAGGGGAAAATATGGAATACTTAAAATTCAAGCCTTCCCATTAAATCCCCAAGTGTGAGATACTATTTCTAAAAATATTTTGAATTTAGAATAACATTACTAAAACTGAATGAGAGTAAGACAAAAATCAGGCAGATGGTCAGTTTTTTTTTTTGTTTGTTTGTTTTTTTTTTTTAACTGCAGAAAAGTTACAAATGCTCATGGAATGACAAATGTATTATAGTGAAATAATTCAACAGTATTGCTGTTGTGTATATAAATGAACTACTGACAAAAACAAATTGCCTGCAGTCCAAATTCAAAATTTAAAGTGAAGAGCCCAAAGTAGAATAATCAAGGAGGAAATGATTTTCCTGTATTTCACATTATTATGAATAACATTCTTGGTTTATGTACTTAGGGAATACTTCCTTAGCATGTCAGCTGGAAAGAGTTCATAGTGCTACAAAAGTGAACAATTTATAGTCAATGTCTGTTTATTGATGGGCTGATTATTTGTATTGCTGACAGGAATTGACCTAATTAGAAGGCCAGTGCCTTTAATCCTGCAGCTGAGTGAGTTAGCATGGCAGCTGGAAAAGAAAGAGACTTATGAATAAGGCTGGTCCCAAGATCTTGGCTTGGCAGAGCTATACATCACTCAGTTTTACTCTGGGAATAGGTTTCTTTAGGTTTCTTAAAGCCTAGGTTAAGAATGTGGTCATGAAGAATGGGAGGCGGCATTTAGTGTTATGGGAGCAGAGGGGTAGGGGGTAGAGTGGAAGGCGAGGGGCCAGGCTGTGTAGGGCCTTATAAGGACTTAGGATTTTACTCTGCGTGTGAAGAGAAGCCATTTGAAAGTTTTGAGCAGAATGACTCCTAAGAGTCAGTAACTGTTAAGTGCCTGTTATGTGCCAGATATATTTCTTTTTTCAAAAAGTTTGTGGGATACTCAGGATCTTTATTTGCTTCTGATTTTTTTTCTTTCTGTAACTAAAAAGTTATAGAAGTAACATTGATTCAGCAAGTAAGAGTGCCTTCTTATGCTAGGTAATGTTTTGTTTTGTTTTTCCCTTTTTTCGCCACCCCGAGGCATATGGAGTGCCTGGGCCAGGGATCAGATCTGAGCTGCAGCTGTAATATAAGCTGCAGCTGTGGCAGCTCCAGATCTTTCACCCTCTGTGCCAGGGCAAGGATTGAACCTGTGTCCCAGCGCTCCCGAGACACTGCCATTGCACCACAGCGGGAATTCAGCTATGTACTGCTTAATGCTGAGGATTAATCAGTGGATGGAAAGCCTCCTCTCCTAGAGCATGTATTCCAGCTGGAAGAGGTCAATAAACAAGTCAATATATCATTGGTCATTTCATGATGAGCGCTGTAGGGAAAAATGAGGCAGGGAAAGAGGTTCAGGAGCTAGGCTGGTGTTTGGGTTGAATTTGAAGTATGAGGGTCAGGAAAAAATCCTTAAGAATACCTCAGGTAGGGTGGCAGGGAGTGACATGCAGATGTCTGGGGAGGGGTATTCAGTCAGGAGGAGGTTCAGGTGCTCAGGCCCCGAGACAGGAGAATTTCAGACCTGTGTGAGCTTCAGCAAAGAGGCCAGTACTTCTGGATAGAGTGAATGAAGGAACAGTAGATGAGGAGGTCTGAGATGTAAGGGCCAGATTGTGTAGGGCTTTGTAAATCATTGTAAGGACTTTGATTTTACTCTGTGTCGAAAGGGCAGCTATTAGAGGGTCTTGAACAGAGGAGTGAGATGAGCACATTTATCTTTTCAGTGTATCACTTTGTCTCCTGAACTAGAAATAGACTGCACATCTGAAGCAGGGAGACCCTGCAGGGGGACTGTGGCACTAACCCTGGCAAGAGACGGTGATGACTAAGTCCCATTGGTGATAGTGGAGAGGAGTGGTTGGATTCTGGATTTATTTTGAAATTAGAGCCAGTGAGACATGCTGATGGTTTAGATGTGTGTGAGAGAAAAAGATACCAAGAATGGACACAAGGGTTTTTGCCTAAACAGCTGAAAGTTTGGAAATGCTGTCAACTAAAATGAAGAAGGTTGTGTGAAGAGGAATTTTTTGAATGGGAAAGAGGTTCAAGAGCTTGAGCATGTTAAGTTTGAGATTCCCCTTAGGCATCTAAGTGGAGATATAAATAGGCAGTTGGATATATGAGTCTGGAGCTTAGGGAAGAGTTAGGCTAGAGATACTAAGTCTGGGAGCCATAAGGTTATAGATGGTATTAAGTACAGTGGATTGGGTGAGCCATCAAGGGAGTGAATGTAGAAAGTGAAAAAGTCAGAGTGCTAAGCTCTGGGACATTCCTGGGGTAATTGTGTCAGTACCAGCAGGGTCAAGGAAGGTAATTACTGACAGGTGAGTTTCGGACTTTTCAGTTTGGAGGACTTTGGTGACCTTGACAAACAAGTTAGGTGCGATGGTGAGGCTGAATGCCTGACTGGAGTGAGTTCAAGAAAGAAAGAAAGGAGAATTGTCGTTAGTATGTATTAAAGTATAGGGGAGCAGGGAAATAGAGTTTACTTGGCAGGGAATGTTAGGTTAAGGGATTTTTTTTTTTTTTTTTAAGTGGGAGAAACTAACTTTTTTGCTGATGGAACCATTTGATGAAGAAGAGGGAATAAATTGATGATGAAGCAGGGAAAAAATTACTGCAGTGATATCTTCTTTTCCTTGTAGAATATTTAGCAAATACAGATTAGCTAAAAAAATAAATAAATAAACTAACAATCTTGGGGACGTACTACTGTGGTGCAGCAGGTTAAGGATCTGGCATGGTCTGCAGCAGCTCTAGTTGCTGCTGAGATGCAGGTTCTATCCTCAGCTGGGCTCAATGGGTTAATGATCTGATGTTGCCACAGCTGTGACCTGTGTTACAACTGTGGCTCAGATTCAGTGCCTGGCCCAGGAACCTCCATATGCCGAGAGTACCGCAAAAACAGAAACAAAACCACCTTAATTTCAATATCTATAGAGAATCAGTTAAGATACGGGTCTTCCAGTTTTTTCTTTTGCGTACATACTGTGTATTTTTAAAGGAAAGCTGTATATCTATATTTTTAGTGTAATATGGTATTATAGTTTGTTCTTTTCATTTACTAATATGTGGAACTTGTTCATTTCTACAAGTGACAGTCCTTTTAGAACACATTATAATTAAGCCACTGTCTTGGAAGAACCATTAAACTATTGGAAAATAGTGTCTTCTTAAAAAAATTGAAATGTATTTGACTACATTATCCTGTAAATTTCAGGTGATTAATTTCATATATATATTCTAAAGAATTTTTCCCCTTATTATAAAATGTTGAACATAGTTCCCTGTGCTATACAGTATGCATACGTTATTCCCAGCCTAATTTATCTCTTTCCCACCCCTCTTGCCCCATTGGTAACCATCAATTTGTTTTCTATGTCTGTGAGTCTCTTTCTGTTTTGGAAATAAGTTTGTGTGTGTGTATGCACGTAAATATATATATGTATATGTATGTGGGTAAATATGTATATATTATATACACACATATACATATGTATGTGTGTATGTATAATATATATTTATTTAGAGTCCAAAAAAATAGTGTGTTTTAAATAGTGTCTTGTATAGAGTGGGACCTTATTTATTATTAACTACAAAAATAAAGGGAATAAGGAGCTACCAAAGGATTTTAAGTAGAGGTACAATGTAGTGAGATTTACTTTTGAGAAAGAGCGCTCTAACTACACCTGTGTTTAGAATGGTCAACCGTGTGAATGGTGGAAGTATTCTGTGATTTTGGAAACGCAGAAGATAGAGCACATTCGGAGTGAGGAAGAAAAGTATTGCCTTCTGTTTTGGTCCTGTTGTGTTTGATAGTTGTGGGTCCACAGAGCTGTTAGGTACATGGGTGTGGTTACTCAGGAGAGATACCTGGTTTGGAGATACAGATTTGTGAATCAACAGTTGACAGACGGTTTTGGAAGTCATTGATGTAGGGAAATTGCATGGTATGTGAGGAGAAGGCCAAGGAGGAATCTTAGTACTTCGTTATCACTGAAGGGAGTGGGAGAATTCAAACTCACCTAGAAGACCAAAAAGAGAGAATGAAGTTTGGGGAAACTCTTGAAGTGCATTATACAAACAAATCTTTTGCATTGTATTTGACATTTAGGAAAAGGGTCAAATCCACTTACTGCTTTTGTAGAAGGAAGATGGCAGGTAAAATTGCATACTGTGGTTTGCTCAGGAAGTGTGGCATAATGCCTAAGCACACCCACTCTGAAGCTGTTCTACCTGGTTATGAAAACTTGTGACAGGGTTAATAAGTGGTACTTGGGCAGGTTACTTTACTGGTCTATCCCCTTGGTTTCCTTATCTGTAAAACGGAGGTAAGGATGATGATAGTGCCTGCATTCCCTGAGTTATTCTGAGGATTGTAAGATTTAACATGTCTTAAACAGTTTACAGTGCCTGATACATAAGCACAATAATTATTATTATTTTAGCCTCATTAAGATCAGTCGAGCTTTTCACATTTTGTTTTTAATACAATGTACTTTTTCAACTTAAAATTTTAGAATCATTGTTAATTTTCACCTTAACCATTGCTTTTGTTTTTAATTTTCAAATTATTGTTAAATTTGATGTTGTTTTTCTGAATTATATTTCACAAGTAGTTGAAACTACTGAATTATGTAAAGTATCCTTACTGTGCACTACATAATAAGCACTAAGAAAATTCTTCTCTGAATATGAAGGATTTGGGAATAATGATTATAGATAGTGTAAGGGTGTTTAAAATGTGTATGTTTCAAACTTCTTGTTTAAGCTTCAGTCTTGCTGATAGTTATTTTGTTGCTTTAAAGCTATCTATTTTTAGAGGAGTACATTTTTTCTAAAAGAAGAGGGACTCTTGTGCATGTTTTGCCTTAAAAGAAATCGAAAGAAGAGAGGGTTTCGGGAAGGTGTTAAGCGCTCAGCAGTGCCAGCTGCTGGCGAGTAGCCCAGTAAAATAAAGTCGGAGGTAGTGTTTCTTAGATTTAGTGATAAGTTGGTGACCTGGTGGTAACAGCAGTGGTAGGGAAAGTCACACTGCAGAGGACTGACTGGGCAGAAGTGAGTAAAGGAAGACTTTCTCAAAGAACCTGGGCTTTCAGGGGGAGGAGATGAGGGCTCTTATGTATTTGAGAATGTATTGAGGTGGGAGAGTAGTATTTGTCTGTGACTAAATAATTGCACTTTTCATTGGACTTAGTCACATTCTGTCAAAAATCTATTCTTGAGGTATGTTTGTGATTACTGAAAAGGTCACTATAGTATTGTCCCAGAATAATGTGAGCAGTCAAATAACTAAAGGAATACAAATGGCTACTACTCTAGTAATCAAAGAAAGGCAGACATCCTTTCTGTTGTGTTTTATGAGATAATGATGGTAGTTGAGGGTAGTTTTGTTATGTTTTTATTCGGCACACAAAAAAAGTGGGCCCCATGAGTCATTACTCAGAATTTTTTTTGAAATTTTACCTAGTTCTTGATATCCAGGAGTCTGGAACTCTCTTCAGAATATTTGAGCCTGTAACCTTCAGGGGCAGTGAGAACTTTAGAGTTTTTAATGTACTTTAATAACATCAAAATACATGCCTTGTATTGAATATTAACGTGTTTTAGAAATGTGAGGGTTAATTACAATGAATTAAAGTTAAAGACACATAGTTCTTAGAGCTTCTGCCTATCTGACAATATAAAAAAATTATAAAATAACAAATTGGTTTTCTCAAGGTAACTGGATACTTGAACATTTCTTTAAAGAGAAAATGTGGAGTTCCTGTCGTGGCGCAGTGGTTAACGAATCCGACTAGGAACCATGAGGTTGAGGGTTCGGTCCCTGCCCTTGCTCAGTGGGTTAACGATCCGGCATTGCCAAGAGCTGTGGTGTAGGTTGCAGACGCTGCTCGGATCCTGCGTTGCTGTGGCTCTGGTGTAGGCTGGTGGCCATAGCTCCGATTAGACCCCTAGCCTGGGAACCTCCATTTGCTGCAGGAGCGGCCCAAGAAATAGCAAAAAGACAAAAAAAAAAAAAAAGAAAATGTGCTTATTATGTTCGTAGAAGTCAGAGATAGCTTTTGTTTACACACACACACACACACACACATACACAGAGCCATCTATTCTGGTACTTACAACAATGCTTAACAAATAATTTTGGGTGATATTGACTACAAGTGATTTTTTTTTTCTTCATTTTTTTTAGTATTCTTAGTTTTTTAAATATTTTTATTAAGATGGTAAAAATCATAAAAATTTTCAGTATAATTTGGTCAGTATCATGTTTTCAAAAATTTAAAACCACATCTGTAAATAAATTAATCTTAAAACAACAGTTTTTTTAGCTGAAGGCAACATTAAAATAATCATGTAAATAAACTTCAGTGATTTTCACTTAAAATTTTTTTTCCTGTCAAGTAGAAAACAGTAGGATCACATCTCTGTTTCTAGGCCTTATATTGGCTTCATCAAGGAAACTTGGCAGGACCATTTGACTTTTTTAAAAAATTGTGATAAATATATAACATAAAATTTACCATCTTAACCATTTTTAAGTTTATTAGTGTTAAGTATATTCACATCATTGTGTAACAGGTCCTTGGAACTTTTTCATATTGTAACAGTACCAGGTGACTTTTAAAAACTGAATTTTCTACTGAGATTTTCAAGTGCTGCAGGGACAAAGCTTATCTAAGGTAGAGATTGTACATTGGTTTCTCAATTCCCTATACAGAAGTCTGATCCAAACTCATCAGTTGAAAAACTTGCCTTCTGTGGCCTTGGAAAGTTTTTTTTTAAGGATTTAAAAATTAATCTAGCTTTGAGTTGGCATATCTTATTAGCATAGTTGTAGAAAACTTATATTTATTCTACTGTAGTTTATGAATTTCTTGGAGGAAAATCTAATGCTAATACTCAAACTTGATGCACACGCTGACTCTTTGGCACATCTATATTGATGCCCATCTGTTACTGTGGCACCATGCCCATTATGACAGTGGCATGCCAGTAGCAGTGAGGCATGTGAGCCAACAAAGATGAATTGTTTGGATGGAATACACTATTCTGTAATACTAATTAATTTGGAGCTGATGAATCTACATGAGATAGTGTTAACCAAATACAGTCAAAGTAATGTCAGTGAAAATAAAATTTATTTTGACTCATGCAGAAGTATATCGCAGATGCTTTAGGCTACTATTGAGGATAGTTAGAATTAGTGTTTATTATGGTTCCAGTGATCAGTTTTCTTTTCATAAAAAGTTTGAGTTTAAGAGAAAAAAATGCAACAATTTGGTTGTTTGTGGATTGGGGGGAAGTGTGACACCGTAGGCTATGGATTTTATGCTCTTATTATGATACAGTCCTTGAAATGTTTTCTTAATATACTCAACTTTAGAATAGAAGCTGACGGCAATGTGGTAATTGGGAAGAATGCTGGATTTCGAAACAAGACTTGAGTTTAATTCCTTGCCTTGCCCATTCCCTAGTTCTGCGGTGGTGTACTTAAAAATTGTGTGTTTAGAATTTCTTACCTGTTGTATAATTTTCTACTTGTATGTCGTCCTTACATTTTCCTTATTGATTAGATCGTAATGATAATAGCCACACATGTGTCATAGAGACTTTGTGATACTAAAATAAGCATAGGATGTTATAAATTCTAAAAAATAATACATGTTGTTATAATAATGATTTGTGGCTAAACAAATTAGTTATATGTTATAAATGTAGGAATGTGCATGGTTAGTTCATCATAAAGAAAGTGTGTAATGCCCATTCCTATACCCCCAGAGATAACCCAATGAAAAAGTTCTTGTGTGCTCTTTCGAGAAAAGCTTTTAAAATCAAATGATAATAATTATACTATTCTCTATCTTTTCCTTTAATGTATCTTGGAAGCCTATACATACCAGCATATGAAACTACTTCTGTCTTTTTCACCACTGTGTAATGTTTCCCAGTATTCCTTTTATTTAATGAGTTCTCTTTTTGAAGAGCATTTGATTGATTTCATTTTTTTCTTGAGCATTAAAAAATGCTGCAACATAAATTTTTGTATATTTGTGTGAATTTATTTCATAGGGGAAATTCCGAGAGAGAGAGTTGTAGGTCAGAGGTTATTGCATTTTCAATTAGGACAGATCTTACTAGATTATCTTATAGATGGATTGTACTGGTTTTCTTCCCCCACTAACAGTAAAGTCTATTTTCCTTCCACCTTTGCCAATATTTGATATCATCAAATTTCATATTTGTCAGTCTTAAAGGTGCAAAATGTTATACTGAGTTTTTATAACTGTCAGTGCATTATGTCTTCTCTCTCATATTTATTGGTTTATTCTTTCAATAAAATACTTTTAAATGTCCTTTGTCCATTTCCCTACTGGATCAGCTCTTATTGATCATTTAAGTGCCCTTTGTATTTTAAAGAAATTAGCACTCCTGTCAGATGAATCCTAAACTTATTTTAATCGTTATTGTTGTTGTTATTTTTGACTTGTTTATGGCATTTATTTTTAGTGCAAAAGCTTTGAAACTTTTTGTGTTTATCAGTTTTTTATGTTTTTGAGACTCCCTTAATCTTTTATTGAAAGTGGCCTCTTTAGTTTATTTTGCTCTTAAATAATGAAAAAGAACTTCTGCTTGTTCAAACCAATTTTTGTCTCAGCGTATATAAGTCAGGTAGCTGAGTGGCTCTGTGAGATTTCCTTTAAAACATAAAGGTTGAGTAGTCACATTCTAGAAGGTAATTCTAATATCCTGAGCAAAAGTACAGTCTACTTCCTGCTGCCTGCCAACAGAATAAGTAGCTGAGGGCATTAGCAAAGGTTTGGCAAATATGGAGACGTCCTGTGATATATGTGTGACAACATGGTTTTAAAAATATGCACACATGTAAGCAGACATGGAAGATGTGTGCCTAGTTTTCAACCTTTATCGGGGCCATGGACCCTTTTGAGAATCCAGTGAAAGCTCAGAGTTTTTCTTTATACCTCTAAGGATCATGATTAATATATAGCCTGTGTTCATTTATTCTTTCAACTAATATTTATTGTGTGCCTGTTATGGGCCTGTAAGGAGTTCCATAGACTTGAGAAAACAACCATAGTGTACATTTATAGACCATTTGTAGACCTTCTTTTGGGTCTATATTCGTGTTTATTGCTGCCATAGTATCTTTGCAAAATTCCTGTGGTTGGCCCCTTGTCATTTGCGACCTTAGCTTAAATGATCATCTTTACCCATAGAGGTTTTGTGGTTTCTTAGTCTTACTTTATTGTATTATCCTATTTTAATTCTTTGAGTACTACTTATTTTGTCTTTCTATCTTATGTTTTCCTTCTGTTTCTCTTCCTCCTCCCCTCCATTTTCCCCTCTTCCTTCCTTCCTCTGTCATTTCTGACCTATTCTCACTTAGAATTTAAGTCCCAAGAGGTCAGGGACCCCAGTACTTAGAGCAGTTCCTAGCAGCTAGTAGATACTGAAAAATGTATGTGCCAAGCCCAGTGATAAGTGCTTTGCAATGATCTTGTTAAGTCTTCCTAACAATTTGAAAGATACTAACCTTTAGTTTTGATTTTTCTCTATTATAGTTTGTTTTCTATTATATTGAATTCTCTTATCTTTTATTTCCTTGCTTGTTCTTTGAGTTTAATTTTCTATTCTTTTTCTAGTTTCCTGAGATGGAAGCTTAGATTATTGATTTTCAGTTTTTCTTCTTTTTTTTTTTTTTTTTTTTTTTTTTTTGTATTTTTGCCTTTTCTAGGGATGCTTCTGCGGCATGTGGAGGCTCCCAGGCTAGGGGTCTAATTGCGGCTGTAGTCACCAGCCTACACCAGAGCCACAGCCATGGAGGATCCGAGCCACATCTGCAACCTACACCACAGCTCACAGCAACACCGGATCCTTAACCTACTGAGCAAGGCCAGGGACTGAACCCGCAACCTCCTGGTTCCTAGTCGGATTCGTTAACCACTGAGCCACAACGGGAACTCTAGTTTTTCTTCTTTTATATTGCATTTAGAAATACAGTTTACTTCTAAGTACTGCTTTCACTGTAACTCATCAGTTGTGAAGTGCTGCAGATTCATTAATCCATTCAAAATATTTTCTAATTTCCTTGATGGCTTCTTCTTTGACCCATAGATCATTTAAAGTGTGTTGCTCATCTTTCCAAACATCTGAACGTTTTCTACTTTTTTTTTTTCCCTATTATTGTTAGTTAGATTCCACATACTCTGTATGATTTTAGACCTTTGAAATTTGTTGAGGTCTTAACCAGCCTATAGTCTATTTTGGTAAACATTCTATGTGCACTTGAAAAGAATGTTTATTCTGTAGTCTTTGGATATGGTGTCCTGTGTGTGCCAGGTTAAGTTGGTTAATTGTGTTGTTCAGATTTTCTGTGTCTTTATTGAATTTTTTTATCTGCTTGTTCTGTCAGTTACTAAGAGAGGTGTGTGTGCCAATCATGATTGTAGATAAATGCTTTTCTTCTGTTAGTTCTGTCATGTTTTGCTTTATAGGTGGAAGCTATAAATTTAGAATACATGTACATTCATGTAAATTTAGAACTATTTTATCTTCCTTTTGAAATGATGTCTTTTTATATACTGGCAACAGATCCTCAGCTGTTATTGGTCTGAGAACCACTCTATTTCACCTTCAGTTTTGAAGGATATTTTTCAGTGGGTATATAGAGTTGTACGTGGCTTTTTTCTTTCACCTTTTCAAATATGTCATTTCATTGTAATCTGGCCTCTATAATGTCTCTTGAAAAGTTAGCTGTCAGTATTATTGGTCCTTTTAAAGCAGAGATTAGCAAACTATGGTCTGCTGGTTTGTTTTTTGTTTTTTAAATTTTATTGGAGTATAGTTGACTTACAGTGTTGCGTTAGTTTCAGGTGTACAGCAAAGTGAATCAATTATGCATATATATATATCCATTCTTTCTCAGTGCCTATTTATATAAAGTTTTACTAGAACACAGCCATGCTAATTTATTTATGCATTGCATGTAGCTGATTTTACTTTACAATCACTAGAGATGATAGGGTCTGTAATGCCTAAAATATTTACTATCTGGCCCTTTACTGAAAAAGTTTGCTGACCCTTTGCTTAAGGAAATGTCTTTTTTTCTTGCATGCTTTTAAGATTTTTCTCATCTTTTGATTTCAGCAGTTTGCTATGACTAGTGTAGTTTTATGTTTTTCCTGTTTTCTTAACATTTTAAAATATGTGGGTTTATATTTTTCATCAGTTTGGAAACATTCTTAGCCATTAACTTTTTTTTTTTTTGGCGACACCTGTGGTATGTGGAAGTTGCCAGGCTAGGGGGTGAAATCCGAGCTGCAGCTGTGGGCCTATGCAGCAATGCCAGACCCTTTAATCCACTGAGCCAGGCCAGGGATTGAACCTACATCCTCATGGATACTATGTTGGGTTCTCAACCTGCTGAGCCATGATGGGAACTCCCACCATTAACTTTTGAAATAATTGCTTTGGTTGCATTCTTTCTCTCTCCTCTCTTTAGAATTCTAAATAAGGGTATAGTTGATGTTTTGACTGTATTCTACGTGTCTCTGTTGCTTGGTTCTGTGTTTTCCGTTGTTTCATTGCTTGGTCCTTCAAATTGTATATTTTCTCTTGACTTGCTTTCATATCCAGTCGGCTCCTAAACCTATCTAGTGAGTTCTTAATTTCATAAGCTGTACTTCTCATTTCTCAATATTCATTTGATTATTTTCTACAGATTCTGCTACTTTATTGTCGTTCTCATCACTTTATTTTGTCCATCTTTTCCTGACCATGTTAATTGTAGATCACAGTAAGTCCCTATCTGATAATTCTAGTATCTGAATTACCCATGGATCTCTTTCTGTTTCTCTTTGTTCTTTCTCTCCTTTTCTTCCTTCCTTCCCTCCCTTTTTCCTCCCCTTTCTTTCTTGTCATTTTTTTCCTGTTTTTTTTTTAGCATGTTTCATAAGTTTTGATTAGATGCTAATTAGGATAAGAACATTGGATGATGTCTTCTTCCAAAGAGGGTTGTGTGTTGTTGTTTTTTTTCTCACAGGCAGAGTACCAGCAGATCACCTTGATCCTGTTAATTTTCAGTTTGGGGCTTTTTAAGCACCTGTCTATTTCAATTTTTCTTATACTCCTAGGGAACATCCTTACTTTTCATTCGTGGTCCTTCCGTGGTCTTAACTGAAAGGCAAGGGTTTTTACCAATATCTCTCTTCTTGGGAGGAACTTGATTTCCAGTTTCTCTTCCTAGCAGTGTGTGGTTGTTGAAATCTTTGTTCAGATATTTAATCTCCCAGTTCCTATTTTCTGTAGGATTGCCTAGAATCTTGCCCTGTGAAAATGTAGTCAACCACTCGAAGGGAGTTTGTACACAGATTTTTGTGTACCTTTTCATTCAGTCCCTCTTCTATAATTTGGCCCTTCAAGTTCCAGTACCTTTGGTAGCCCCACACTTCACCATTTGTCGCTTTGGTCTTGTAAAACTGTAATTTCTCTTTGGGTTCTATTCTCCCAGACAGCAACTTGGAAGATGCACTCAGGGAAAAAGCTGATGTGAATAGAGGGCTCACTTTGTGTGCTTTTATTCCTTCCAGCATCTTGGTTTCAGGTCCTACCTGCATAGGATGATCTCCACTGCCTTCGGAAGGTTATTTTATTTATTTTTTCCAGCTTTTATCGTTATTTTCTTTGCCAGGTTTAGTATCTTACAAGCTGTAACACCACGGGCAGATCTAGAAGTCTCTACAGTGTATTCCAGACATAACAAGCAAGAATGATTCTGTATGTGTATTAGATTATGACCTCTCTCTATTCACCCCTCCCCACCCCAGTGGTTCTTTACTTGATTCAGAGTGAACACCAAAGCCTTTAGTATTATTTACCCTCCTTTTGTATCTCTTTGGCTAGAATACTGTTCCTCCCTTCCCCTCCTCTCCAGTATCTGCATCGCTCACTCCCTCACTTGCAAATCATTGTTTGGATCACACTTTGAGTAACACAGAGACGGTGTAGAGTGCAGCATAGTGTTGGGAGTCCCCTTAATGTGCATTGTCTTTAAAAGGAGTGGGAGGTTTTAATTAGTTATGAATACTAGATTTTTTAAAAAAGTGATTCTTTATACAATGTAAAAGCCTACTCTGAGTTCTCGGAATAACAGGTAAAATTTTGCTTTTTGATTATACCTTGATGCTGGTGCTGAAATAAGAGCGACTTCTTGGTAACAGTAAGATTTTCTTTAGCTTTCCAGGTACGTATGTTTCTGTTCCTTGAAACTATAAAAATAGGCGTATTTTGATCATGAAAGGAAAAGTTATACCACTTAGCACCACAAGATGTCACTTATGTAAAAATAAAGTTGGTCTTCTGATACTCAGAGCTGGAAAGCTACAGGTAAATAGGTAAATGAAGAATTAGGTAAATTAAAAAAAAAAATTTGAAGCATGTATGGTTTTTGGTAAGAAGTGAATGAGAGTATTACTAATCCAGCATTATTTTGAGTCAACTCTTGATGTTTAGTAAGAGGAATTTCCTAACTTGTAAGATTAATGTCGTAATGCACATTAATAGGTCAAAATTGAATCTGTATAATGAAGGAGGTGGACTTCAAGTGTTTCAGAACAAGTGAACATATTTTGAGGGTAAACTAGGTGTTGGGGTATTAACTCTCCCAAATTTTCACTGCTTTGTTGACAAGTAAAGAGGATTTGGGTAGAGATACATAATTTATATCAGAATTTTCAGTAAGTGTTTCTGACATATCTGAGAAGTTGAGTATTACATCAGACTGAAACAGTGTCTAGGATTTTTCTTGTCTCTTTTTGCTGAACCTCAAAAGTTATTAGCTTCTGCCCATGTTAACACAAAAGATATTTATATTTGTTGTTGAAGACTATCTTTTCTGTTATGAAGAGCAAAACCTTTGGCTTTAATATCAAGTTCCTCTTTTCTTGTGTTTAGTTTGAGAGAGCGGGTCAGGACCTGTAGGTGGTTGGAAATAAGAGTCTGGCATCTCAAGCGTAAGAGGAGCAAACCAAATTTCCGTTAGGCCATGAATAAGATTTCACCTGAGGTTAGAGTTTGGAGTGTCCTAAAAATTGACACTTCATTATTCTTCATTGCTCACATCTCTGTCCGGATAACACTGGTGGAGAAGATTGGTGGAACAGTCTTGGGGAAAAAAGGGATCAGACATGAGAAAATGAATTTTCTTTCTTTTTTTGACATGTATATGTGTTAACACATTTTCTTTCTGCTTGCTTTTTCTCTGATTACTTCAGCTTTTTTCACTTAAGGTTTCTTCTAGATTTTGGTTTTTCATTTATAAAAGTCTACATGGTCAGTAGGTAAAATAGTAAAATAACACAGAGTAAAAGGGGGAAGAATCCTATTTGTGGTTTCATTAATTGTTGTTCCTTTTCAGTTATCTGTGAGGTGGGAAAGAAGAAGTAAGAAGGGACTCTGAATTCATTACAGTGGACAAATATTTTATATTTGGTAGTTGTATATTCTCAGATGTAGTTCTTATTTGTTTCTGTCTTACTATTTGTGTATTTTCTAGCTGTATTTTTAATCAGAGAAAAGTAGTTATTATAATTTTTTTTTTTTGTCTTTTTGCCATTTCTTGGGCCATTCCCATGGCACATGGAGGTTCCCAGGCTAGGAGTCCAATCGGAGCTGTAGCCGCCGGCCTACGCCAGAGCCACAGCAACACAGGATCTGAGCCGCGTCTTGTAACCTACATCACAGCTCATGGCAACGCCAGATCCTTAACCCACTGAGAGAGGCCAGGGATTGAACCCACATCCTCATGGATACTAGTCAGGTTCTTTACCACTGAGCCACAATGGAGCTCCAAGATTTTTTTTTTTTGTTTTTGTGTTTTTCTTTTTACAGCTGTACGTGAGCCATAGCTAGAACTCCTACAGTGATAGTTGTAACATTTAACTCCCATATTAGTTTGCTAGGACTGCCATAGCAAACTACCACAGACTTGGTGGCCTAATCAACAGAAATTTATTTTTTTCCCAAATTGTGGAGTCGAGAAATCTAAGATAGAGGTGTTGACAGATTTGCTTTCTTCTGAGGCTTCTCTCCCTGGCTTATAGATGGTTACCTTCTTCCTGTGCTCATCTCTTGTCCTTGCATATTTGTCCTAATTTGCTCTTCTTATAAAAAATCAGTCTTAGTGGGTTAGGGGCCCACCAATATTGACCTCATTCTAACTTAATTACTTCTTTAAAGACTCAGTCTCCAAATACTCTCAAATTCTGTGGTTTGGGGTGTTAGGAATTATTTTATTTTAGAAAAAAAAAATTGGAGTTCCATCGCGACTCAGCGGTTAACGAATCCGACTAGGAACCATGAGGTTGCGGGTTCGGTCCCTGCCCTTGCTCAGTGGGTTAATGATCCAGCTTTGCCGTGAGCTGTGGTGTAGGTTGCAGACGCGGTTTGGATCCCGCGTTGCTGTGGCTCTGGCGTAGGCTGGCGGCTACAGCTCCGATTCAACCCCCAGCCTGGGAACCTCCACATGCTGCAGCAGTGGCCCAAGAAATGGCAAAAAGACGACAAAAAAAAAAAAAAAAAAAAAAAAAAATTAAGTAGTGCTCTATTTTAGTTTTATTTTTTTATTTTTAAAATTATTTTTTTGCTTTTCCTGTGGCATGTGGAAGCTACCAGGCTTGGGATCAAACCTGAGCAACAGCAGTGACAATGCTAAATCCTTAACTACTAGGCCACCAGGTAACTCTAGGAGTTACAGGATTTTAACATAGGGATGTTGGAAGGGATACAGCTCAGCCTATAATAACACAGGATCAATAATTCATTTTTGATGAGTGCTTACTGCCTACATTAGGCAGTAATGTACAAAATAAAATGTACAAAGTAAAGTATTTTTTGTCAAGGCTGTTTATTTGGAGTAGTGAAGGAAGTTCTTTTCACCTCCTTTTAGGCTTAGGCTGAGAGAAATTGGCTTCTGATTTTTTTTTTTTTTTTGTACTTGAACCATATTACATGAAGGAGCTATATAAATTTTTAAAACCTTTTTTCTGGAGAGTTTGTTGTAGAAACTATTAAAGATTGCTAATAATAAACGAATAACTAGTACAAGTATTTAATTAAAGTTTATAATATTACTGTCTTAGTTTCCTATAAGAGGTTTTTCCTTTGATGTCCTAAAATAAGATTCAGTGATTTAAATTCTTGAGTAAGCTTGAAACTTAAATGTGATACTCTAATTTCAAAGTATCTGAAATGATTGCTTATCTGATCCTTAATAATGTATTTCTCAGAAATAAATATATGTCTTTCAGTCTTCTTTTGGAGGATTAAGTATATTATTCACATATGTGACTAAAACTTTTTAATGTCATTTTTATGGAGGTATAATTTGCATACAACACATTACCCACCTAAAGATTATAATTAAGTTTTGACAGATATACAGACCTGTGAAGTCAGCACTGCAGTTAAAAAGATACAGAACATTTCCATCTTCCTTTTGAAATAATTTTTAAATGTCTCTTTGATGTCCATTTCTCTTTCCACCTGTAGTACCACTGATCTTGGTTCTGTCACTGCAGATTAGTTTGCATTTTCTAGAACTTTAAATGAATTAAATTATACTCTTTTGTGTCTGGCTTCTTTTACTCACATAATGATTTTCAGAATTCATCCATCTTGTTGCATGTGTCAGTGGTTAGTTGTTTTTTATTGTGGGTAGTGTTCCAGTGTATGGCTAAATCACATTTTGCTGATGGACATTTAGATTAAATCGTTACTAGTTTTTTACTATGAATAAATCTGCTATGAACATTTATTATGTGGAAATATGTTTTTAAAATTTTTTTATAGAGTATGGTTGGTTTACAGTGTTGTGCCAATTTCTGCTGTACAGCAAAGTGACCCAGTCATGTGCCCGCACGCGCGCGCACGCGCACACACATACACACACACACTTCCTTTTTTGTATTATCTTCCATTTTAGTCTATCCCAAGAGACTGGATATGGTTCCCTTTGCTGTACAGTAGGTCCCCATTGCTTATCCATTCTCAATGTAGGGAGTTTGCATCTACTAACTGCAAACTACCCATCCCTCCCACCCCACCCCCTGCCCCCGCCGCCCTGACAAGCACAAGTCTGTTCTCTATGTCTGTGAGTTGATTTCTGTTTTGTAGGTCAGTTCATTTGTGTCACATTTTAGATTCCACATGTAAGTGATATCATATTTGTCTGTCTTTTTCTGATTTACTTCACTTAGTGTGATAATCTCTAGATGCATCCATGTTGCTGCAAATGGGAATATGTTTTTATTTCTCCAGAAAGTAGAATGACTGGGTCAAATAGTAGGTTTATATTTAAATTTGTAAGAAACTCCCAGTTTTCTAAAGTGTTTTTATGTTCCTAGCAGCAGTATGTGAGAGTTCTAGTTGCTCTATGCCTTGGCAACATTTGTTATTGTCATTGTCTTTAATTTCAGCTATTCTGATGGGTGTGTAGTGGAATCTCATTTAATTTGCATTTTCTGATAATTAATGATCCTAAGTATCTTTTCATGTACTTATTGATATTCCTAACCTTCTCTTGTGAAATGTCTGTTCAGTTTTTTTGATCATTTAAAAAAAATTTGTGTTGGAGTTCCCTTCATGGCGCAGTGGTTAACAAATCTGACTAGGAACTGTGAAGTTGCGGGTTCGGTCCCTGCCCTTGCTCAGTGGGTTAACGATCCGGTGTTGCCGTGAGTTGTGGTGTAGGTTGCAGACGCGGCTCGGATCCTGAGTTGCTGTGGTTCTGGTGTAGGCTGGTGGCTACAGCTCCGATTAGACCCCTAGCCTGGGAATCTCCATTATATCAAGGGAAGCAGCCCTAGAAAAGGCAAAAAGACCAAAAAAAAAAAAAAAAAAAAAAAAAAAATTGTGTGTCTTCTTATAAGTGAGTTATAATGTTATATAACTTTTCTAATTAAAATTTTGATTTTGAGATAATTCTAGATTCATATGCAGGTATAAAAAGTAATACAGAGAGATCCTGTGCACCTCTTACCCAGTTTCCCTCAGTGATAAAGCATAGTACAATATCACAACCAAGATATTGAGATTAATATTCTGTACCAGTCTTACTCAGATTTTCCCAGTTTTACTTGTGTGTGTGTGTGTGTGTGTGTGTGTTGGGGTGGTGTTCTGTTCCATTTAATGGCATGTGTAGTTTCATGTAGCCATCTGGAAAGTAAAGATAGAACAGTTCCATCACTGTCTCGTGTTGTCTTTTATGTATTTTTTTAATGAACTATGGTTGATTTACAATGTGTTAATTTGTGTTATACAGCAAAGTGATTCGGTTATACATATATATAAATTCCTTTTTTAAAATATTCTTTTCCGTTATGGTTTGTCACAGGATATTGACTATAACTCTCTGTGCTCTACGTTAGGACTTGTTTATCTCTTCCATATGTAATGGTGTGCTTCACCGTTATTGTCCTTTTCCTCAGCAACTAGTAATCTTTGTCCATTTCTATAATTTTTTTTTTTTTTTTTTTATAACTTTATTTATTTATTTATTTTTTGTTTGTTTGTTTGTTTTTTTGTCTTTTGTTGTTGTTGTTGTTATTGTTGCTATTTCCTGGGCCGCTCCCTCGGCATATGGAGGTTCCCAGGCCAGGGGTTGAATCGGAGCTGGAGCCACCGGCCTACGCCAGAGCCACAGCAACGCGGGATCCGAGCCGCGTCTGCAACCTACACCACAGCTCACGGCAACGCTGGATCGCTAACCCACTGAGCAAGGGCAGGGACCGAACCCGCAACCTCATGGTTCCTAGTCGGATTCGTTAACCACTGCGCCACGACGGGAACTCCCATTTCTATAATTTTTTTAATTCAAGAATGTTGTATACATGAAACAATATAGTGTGTAACCTTTTAGGATTATTTATCTCAGTATATTTGTCAGGAGATTAGTCATTTGTCAAGATATCAATAGCTTGTTTCATTTTACTGCTGAGCAATATTCCTTGGCATGGAATAATACCACAGTTTATTGAATCATTTACCCATTGAAGGGCATCTGGTTGTTTCCATTTTGGCTATTAGGAATAAAGCGTCTATGAATACTTGCATATATATATATGTATTTTGTCTTTTCTAGGGCCGCACCTGCGGCATATGGAGATTCCCAGGCTAAGGGTCCAATCGGAGCTACAGCTGCCGGCCTCTACCAGAGCCACAGCAACCCCAGATCCGAGCTGCATCTGTGACCTACACCACAGCTCATGGCAACGCCGGACCCTTAACCCACTGAGCGAGGCCAGGGATTGAACCCGCAATCTCATGGTTCCTAGTCATATTCGTTAACCACTGAGCCACGACGGGAACTCCTAAATATTTGTGTAAATATACATTTTATATTTCCTGGAGATACATGCCCAGGAGTATAGTTACTGGGTTGTATAGCAAATTTAGTTCTATGAGAAACTGCCGCACTGCCAGGGTGACTCTAACCTTTCACACTTCCCACTAGTAGTATGTGAGCAGTCCAGTTCTTCCACATGCTCACTATCATTTGGGGTTGTCCCTATTTTATTTATTTATTTACTTTATGACTGTAGTCATAACGTATGGAAGTTCCCGGGCCAGGGGTTGCATCTGAGGCACAGCTATGGCAACACTGGATCCTTGAACCCACTCTGCTGAGCTGGGGGGTCGAACCTGCTGCTGCAGTTGGATTCTTAATGCTCGGCACCACAGCAGGTGTCCCACTATTTTATTTATTTAAAGTAAGCCATTCTGATATGTGTGTAGTGATATCTTGCTGTGGTTTTAATTTGCTGGTGGCGAATAAAGTTGAATATATTTTCATGTGCTTTTTTGCCACTTGTCTATCTCCTTCAGTGAATTGTTTGTTGATGTCTGTATTAGTTTACTAGGGCTGCCATAACAGAATACTACGGATCGAGTGGCTTGATGAAAGACATTTCTTTCTCTCATTTGAGGTTGGTACTCAAGATAAAATGTTGACAGGTTTGGTTTCTTTGGAGGCCTTTCTCCTTGACTTGTAGATGGCTGCCTTCTCTCTGAGTGCTCACATTGCCCTGTCCTGTCAAACCCAGGAAGTCTGACAGCCTTCCTTTGTTTGCCCCATCTCTCCCTTTTAGTCCAAGCTGGTAATGTCTGCTGGTATCATCCCATCTGTCTTCCTGGCTTCAGCTGAGATGTCTGATTAAATCCATGAGCGTCACCCATGATTTCATCATCAAACGATTTTTCAGTGTTCTTTGGTGTTCCCTTCTAAAGACACTTTCTTGATTTTTGCCACATGGGTAAACTGAGAATTTTCCAGTCTTCAAGTTCTAGGTCCTTTTTGCTTAACAGTTCCTTCAATTTATCTTTCTTTCTCATTTTACTATAAGCACTAAGGAGAAACCAGGCTGTCTATGCCCCACATTTTGCTTAGAAATCTGCTCAGGTAGTCAGATTCTTCACTTTTAACTTCTACTTTCCACAAAACACTGGAACATAGTCATACCAGTTTCTTTTCACTTTATAATAAAGATTGCCTTTCCTCCAGTTTCCAGTAAATGTTCCCCATTTCATGTCCATCTACTTACCAACAGTCTCTTCAGGGCAACCTAGTTTTTTTGTAACATGAACTTCAGAACTGTTCCAGCCTCTACCTGTTGCTCAGTTCCAAAGCCTCTTCTACATTTTTAGGTATTTATCACTGCTTGTTACCAAAATCTGTAATAGTCGCTTAAGGCTGCCATAACAAAATGCTGCAGACCAAATGGCTTAAACAACAGAAATTGGGAGTTCCCTTTGTGGCTCAGCAGGTTACGGACCCAGTTAGTATCCATGGGGATGTGGGTTCGATCCTTGACCTTGCTCAATGGGTTAAGGATCCAGCATTGCCATGAGCTGTGGGTAGGTCGCAGATGGGGCTCAGATCCTGCGTCACTGTGGCTGTAGTGTAGACTGGCAGTTGCAGCTCCAAATCGACCCCCAGCCCAGGAATTTCCATATGCCGCAGGCACGGCCCTAAAAAGCAAAACAAACAAACAAAAAACCAGAAATTTATTATTTTTCTCAGTTCTTCCAGGAGACTGGAAGTCCAAAATCAAGGTGTTGGCAATTTTGTTTTCTCATGAGTCCTCTCTTCTTGCCTGGCAGGTGACTGTTTTCTCACAAGGCCTTTTCTCTGTGTATTCACACCACTTTCTCTCTTAGAAGGACACCAGTCTTTTTGAATCAGGATCCCATCCTCTAATTTTTAAAGGTCCTATATCTGCATAAAGTCACATGGAGAATCAGGACTTCAGCACATGGATTTTTTGATAGCTTTTGTTCTGGATTTTCTTTTAAGGATGTTTGTATAGCAAGCAGCTTTGGAAAGGAGAAAGTGTCTACCACTTCAGCAAAGTTATCTTACTTGGTTGCACCATCATTTGCTTGATTATTCAAGCTGGGAATGGGGGGTTGAATCCTTGAGTGCTCCTATCTTAGCCTTCCTATTCAGTCACTATATCCCACTGATTTCAGCTATGAAGTTCTTGAACCTATCCTACGTTTTCATCCTTACCAGTAACCTCTCTGTTTCATTACCTCATCCTCTTAAGATGTTAAAATTGCCTTAACTTAATTCTTCGAATTAGGGAGCATCATTGTGAGTTTCTCTTCACATTTATGTTTTTTGTTTTTGTGAGGTAGGGAGTAAAAAAGAGGTGCTCTTTTATTCAGTGCTCTTTCTTCACATATTCTGAAGAAAATTCTTAGGTTTTGGCTTAAGAAAATATTTTAGTGCTGATTCAAGAATTTTTCTTATTTCTCTTTTTCCGATGATTATACAAAAGAAATTTTAGCATGAGAGAATCCGTATGCCTCTGTTTGTTGATATTTTTCCCAGAATTGAGGTACAGTTTTATATTTTTGTTTCATTGGTGGGCTTCATGACAACATAGCACATACTTACATGAGAAATACATAATTATAAATAAGACAGTAGTCACATAGCTCTATGCATTGTATTATTTCTAACTTATTAAAATTATGTTTTAATAACTATAATATAAAAATCTAAATATGCAATTTTTTCTTTTGTACAGGAATGAAGACTTAAAGCAAATGTTAGAAAGCAACAAAGATTCTCCTAAATTGGATGCTATGAAACGGATTGTTGGGGTAGGTAAAATAGATCATTTCAACTTTCTTTTTTTTTTTTGTCTTTTTGCCTTTTCTAGAGCCGCTCCCACGGCATATGGAGGTTCCCAGGCTAAGGGTCTAATCAGAGCTGTAGCTGCTGGCCTGTGCCAGAGCCACGGCAACACAGGATCTGAGCTGTGTCTGCGACCTACACCACAGTTCATGGCAATGCTTAACCCACTGAGTGAGGCCAGGGATCAAACCCGCAACCTCATGGTTCCTAGTCGGATTCGTTAACCACTGAGCCACGATGGGAACTCCCATTTCAACTTTTGGATAAAGGATAAGTAGTAATATTTCAAAAATATATGTTAAGGTATATTTTAAATACCAAATTGAATATCCCACCTACCCCTTATTATTAACTTAAAATTTCCTGTCTAAAATATTTTGGAAGAAGTGATGAAGTGACACCATTCAGAGACTTAAGTTTTAATTCTATCTTTTCTATTTTTAAATTTCCAATATCTAGTGTCGAGATAGTTCTCCTGTCAGGTAGAGTGTACTAATCAGTTTGAAGACACAGTAAGATTATATACAAGAGTATTTTGACTTCCTTCAAAGAGAGATACTAATGAGCTAAAGGATTTTGTTTTTGTCATCTTAGGAGCTAAAAGTTGTGAACATGCTTTCTTCTGATTTTTAAATTCCATTACTATCAATAGAAATGCTTTATTCAATTTATCAATGTAGGACTTGTGAGGAATATTAGTAAATATAGCAGTATTCTCCAGTTTTCAGTTATAATGCAAAATTTAAACAGTGGACTAATATGTTATTATGTAGAAGGGTTCCATTGTCAGAGAACTAAAAATATAATGCATTTTCTGATTACATATAAAAGCTGAAATATTTTTGCAATTTGTGTCGGTCTCACTTTTTTTTTTTTTTTTTTTTACTTGATTGTTTACAGTCCCAGTGACAAAACTGGCTTAATTCAGTAACTATCTGATGCTAAAGAGTTCTGCTTGTCTCTGGAATTAGATTTGTGAAACCTATCTTACTTATTAATGCTATGCTTTTTCACCACCATTGCTGATTTTGTTTTCCACAGATTTTTGCATGAGGGCAAAGTGAAATAAGTTTGCATAATTACACAGATAAACTCTGCTATAGTAGAGGGACAATACACCTGAAACAACATTGTTTTCCAGCAGGCAGTGCCACTGTATGAGAGTTTAAAATCTCTATTCTTAAATCCAAATCCCATTTATGAAAGATGATTATAGACCTAAATATGTTCTGTTCAAAGGTTAGTTGTGCACATTAAATATATAAAAGTCAAGGACTAATTATATTTATAGCACACCTATAAATTCCTTCATTCTTATGTTCAGATTTATGTCATTTGGTAATGAAGGCAAGTGCGGAAAATTCTTTTGTAAATTTTCCTTTTTTTAAAATTACTCAATGAATTTACTACATTTGTAGTTGTACAATGATCATCACAATCCAATTTATAGGATTTCCATCCCACAACCCCAGCACATCCCCCACCACCACTTATCCTTTGGAGATGATAAGTTTTTCAAAGTCTGTGAGTTAGTATCTGTTCTGCAAAGAAGTTCAGTCTGTCCTTTTTTCAGATTCCACATGTCAGTGAAAGCATTTGATGTTGGTGTCTCATTGTATGGTTGACTTCACTTAGTGTGATAATGTCACAATACTTCACATTAAAGGAACTCTAGGAGATAATTCATAACATTGGAAGAACAAAGGATACAATGTTGAAAGGTGATCCAGTCTTCAAAAGGAGTAATTTAACAAGGTATAGAATAGGAGTTCCCATCGTGGCTCAGCGGAAATGAATCTGACTAGCATCCACGAGGACACAGGTTCAATCCCTGGCCTCGCTCAGTGGGTTAAGGATCCGGAATTGCCATGAGCTGTGGTGTGGGTTGCAGATGGGGCTCGGATCTGGTATTGCTGTAGCCGTGGTGTAGGCCAGCAGCTACAGCTCCATTTCAACCCCTAGCCTGGGAACCTCCATGTGCTATGGGTGCGGCCCTAAAAAGACAAAAAAAAAGTATAGAAAAGAGGTTCACTTGGTACCTTAAATGATGAGAATAAGGCAAATCCATTCAAACTATTCTTGATAATTCTCAATGTTTCTAATGTTTTAAAATTATAGTGTATTAAAGAAAGATTAATTTTACCACTTTATTTTCTTGTACATTTCTGACAGTAATGAGAGTTTTAAATATTTTTACAAAATTTTTAGAAGTCACAGATCAGTTGTATGTTTTACATACATTTGTTTGTTGTATGTTTGTTGTATGTTTGTAGTTGTATGTTTTACATACAACAGTTGGTTATCAAGATTGCTTTGCACCTGGCCGAGTCGGGAAAAGATCTCAGATGGTTTTTCTGAGTCAGGCTGCCTCGGGGAGGAGCCTTTTGGGTTTCCAACGGCCCTGCTACCCGCCCAAGCCCCCAGGGGGTGCCCTAGTGGATCAGCTGCATAGGACTGCCAGCTCCAGGCAGGACCCCCTGCAGCCCAGAAAAGCTGCAACAAGCCTGGCCGAGTCAGGAAAAGATCTCAGACGGTCTTTCTGAGTTGGGCTGCCCTGGGGAGGAGCCTCTTGGGTTTCCAGAGGCCCTGCTACCCGCCCAAGCCCCCAGGGGGTGCCGAGACCTACTGGATCAGCTGCATAGGACTGCCAGCTCCAGGCAGGACCCCCTGCAGCCCAGAAAACCTGCAACAAGCTTGGCCGAGCCGGGAAAAGATCTCAGATGGTCTTTCTGAGTCGGGCTGCCCCGGGGAGGAGCCTCCTGGGTTTCCAGTGGCCCCGCTACCCGCCCAAGCCCCCAGGGGGTGCCGAAACCTACTGGATCAGCTGCATAGGACTGCCAGCTCCAGGCAGGACCCCTGCAGCCCAGAAAAGCTGCAACAAGCTTGGTTGAGCCGGGAAAAGATCTCAGACGGTCTTTCTGAGTTGGGCTGCCCTGGGGAGGAGCCTCTTGGGTTTCCAGAGGCCCTGCTACCCGCCCAAGCCCCCAGGAAGAGCCCCTGCAGCCCAGAAAAGCTGCAACAAGCTCGGCCAGACTGTGAAAAGATCCGCCTACATTCTCAGGCCATCCTTCTGAGTAGGGCTGCCCTAGGGAAGAGCCTCTTGGGTTCTCAGTGACCCAGACAGCTGCTCCAGCCCCCAGCGGGTGCTGCACTCCTGAGGAACAGCTGCCCAACACCGCCAACCCCCTGCAAGAACCCCACAGCCTAAAAACACCAGAGCAAGCTCTGCATGACCAAGTGAAATCTGCTACCATCGTGGTGTGGACCTCCTAGTCCTGTCTGCCCTCAGGAAGCCCTCCTTTGTTCCAAAGAAACACTGTTAGCCCCATCAACACTCCAGAAAAGCCACACTGCCTCAAAAAAGATTGACCAACAACGCCAGCCCTCAGGAAATATTCCACGGCAGTGACAAGGCAAACACTGCCTGATAACGGAGAGTACAACTCCCTCAGGAGAAAGAAAACAACAAGCAAGATGAAGAAGCTGAGAAACCACCCCCAGTCAAACCAACAGGAGAACTCACTTAAAACAGTCAACAATGAAACAGATCTCGGCAGTCTGACAGACCTGGAGTTCAAAAGAGAAATAGTGAAAATACTGAAGGAATTAAGAGAAGATATGAACAGTAATGCAGATACCCTCAGAAAGGAGCTAGAAAATATAAGGAGGAGCCAAGAAAATCTAGAACATTCATTTGCAGAGATGCAAACTGAACTAAGGGCAATAAAAACCAGAATGAATAATGCAGAAGAATGAATCAGTGATATGGAAGATAGAATAATGGAAATCACTCAACCTGGTCAACAGACAGAAAACCGAATCAAAAAACTGGAAAGCAATATAAGAGACCTATGGGATAATATAAAGCGGGCCAATCTACGCATAATAGGAATTCCAGAAGGAGTAGAAAAAGATAAGGGGATGGAAAATATATTTGAAGAAATTATCTATGGAGACTTCCCAAATCTAAAGGATACTGGGTTCAAGATACAAGAAGCACAGAGGGCCCCAAACAAACTGAACCCAAACAGACCCACACCAAGACACACCATAATAAAAATGGCAAAAGTTAGTGATAAAGAGAGGATCCTAAAGGCAGCAAGAGAAAAGCAGAATGTTACCTACAAGGGAACCACCATAAGGTTATCAGCTGATTTCTCTACAGAAACACTACAGGCCAGGAGGGAATGGCAAGAGATATTTAAAGTGCTCAAAGGAAAAAATATGCAACCTAGAATACTCTATCCAGCAAGAATATCATTTAAAATAGAAGGGGAAATAAAAATTTTTTCCAACAAACAAAAACTTAAAGAATACAGCAACACAAAACCCAGGTTAAAGGAAATATTGAAAGGGCTTCTCTAAACCAAAAAGAAAGGAAGGAAAGGGAAGAAAAAAGAAAAGAAAAAAAAAAAAAAAAGAAGAAGAAGAGGAAGAACTAGGACTGAGGAAACCACAATCAGAGAGTAGTCACTCAAATAAGCCAGCATACAGATTTAATCATGAACATGCTTCAAACAAAATAAAATTAAAAAGAAAAAAATAAAAAAGAGTCATCAAAACCATAAAATGTGGGCAAGGGATGTTAGGAAGTAAATAACCCTTTTTATTTGTTTGTACGTTTCTCTTCTTAATTTTAATATAGTAATGAAATGTTTGAACTTACAGGACCATCAGGCTAAAACACACAATTGGGAAGGGGTTAGCATACTTAAAAAACAGGGCAACCACAAGCCAAAAGCAAATACTGCATTTGCAAAAAATGAAAAAAAAAATACACTCAAGCAGATAATAACAGGAGACCATCCAACCAAAAAAAAAAAAAAAAAAAAAGAAAGGAAGAATGGAGAACCATAGAATCAACTGGAACACGAGGTTCAAATGGCAATAAATAACCATCTATCAATTATCACCTTAAATGTCAATGGACTGAATGCCCTAATCAAAAGACACAGAGTGGCTGAGTGGATGAAAAGGCAAAAACCTTCAATATGCTGCCTACAAGAAACTCACCTTAGGACAAAAGATACATATAGATTGAAAGTGAAAGGGTGGGGAAAAATATTTCACGCCAAAAGACATGACAGAAAAGCAGGAGTCGCAACGCTCATGTCAGACAAAATAGACTTTAAAACAAAAGACATAAAGAAAGACAAAGAAGGACACTACTTAATGATTAAGGGATCCATCCAAGGAGAGGATGTTACTATCATCAACATATATGCCCTAAATATAGGAGCACCCAGATACATACAACAAATATTAACCGACATAAAGGGAGATATTGATGAGAATACAATCATAGTAGGAGACCTAAATACCCCCCTCACATCAATGGACAGATCCTCTAGACAGAAAACCAATAAAGCAACAGAGATCCTAAAGGAAACAATAGAAAAGTTAGACTTAATAGATATCTTCAGGACACTACATCCAAAAAAATCAGAATACACATTCTTCTCAAGTGCTCATGGAACATTCTCAAGAATCGACCACATATTGGGACACAAAGCTAATCTCAATAAATTTAGGAGCATAGAAATTATCTCAAGTATCTTCTCTGACCACAATGCCATGAAATTAGAAATCAACCATGGGCAAAGGAAAGAGAAAAAACCTACTACATGGAGACTAAACAACATGCTACTAAAAAACCAATGGGTCAATGAGGAAATCAAGAAGGAAATTAAAAACTACCTTGAAACAAATGATAATGAAGACACAACCTCTCAAAATCTATGGGATGCTGCGAAAGCAGTGCTCAGAGGGAAATTTATAGCAATCCAGGCCTTTCTCAAAAAAAGAAGAAAGATCCCAAATTGACAACTTAACCCTCCACCTAAACGAATTAGAAAAAGAAGAACAAAAAAGTCCTAAAGTCAGCAGAAGGAAGGAAATTATAAAGATCAAGGAAGAAATCAATAAAATAGAGATTCAAAAAACAATAGAGAAAATTAATAAAACCAAGAGCTGCTTCTTTGAAAAGGTGAACAAAATTGACAAACCCCTGGCCAGACTCACTAAAAAGAGGAGAGGAAGAACCCAAATCACCAAAATTATAAATGGAAAAGGAGAAATCACAACGGATACAGCAGAAATACAAAAAACCATAAGAGGATACTATGAACAACTATACGGCAACAAGTTTGACAACCTGGAAGAAATGGACAATTTTCTAGAATCTTACAGCCTGCCAAAACTGAATCAAGCAGAAACAGACCAACTGAACAGACCGATCACTAGAAATGAAATTGAAGAGGTCATAAAATCACTCCCTACAAATAAAAGTCCAGGACCAGATGGCTTCACAGGTGAATTTTATCAAACATATAAAGAGGAACTGGTGCCCATCCTCCTTAAACTCTTTCAAAAGGTTGAAGAAGAAGGAATACTCCCAAAGACATTCTATGATGCCACCACCACCCTAATTCCAAAACCAGACAGAGATACCACTAAAAAAGAAAACTATCGGCCAATATCATTGATGAATATAGATGCAAAAATTCTCAACAAAATCTTAGCCAACCGAATCCAACAACATACCAAAAAAAATTATACACCATGAACAGGTTGGGTTCATCCCAGATTCACAAGGATGGTTCAACATACGCAAATCAATCAGCATCACACACCACATTAACAAAGGAAAAGTCAAAAATCATATGATCATCTCAATAGACGCAGAAAAAGCATTTGACAAAGTCCAACATCCATTCATGATCAAGACCCTCGCCAATGTGGGTATAGAGGGAACATTCCTGAATATAATCAAAGCCATTTATGATAAATCCACAGCAAATATAATACTCAATAGGGAAAAACTGAAAGCCTTCTCACTCCAGTCTGGAACAAGACAGGGATGCCCACTCTCACCACTGCTCTTCAACATAGTTTTGGAAGTCCTAGCCACAGCAATTAGACAAACAAAAGAAATCAAAGGCATCCATATAGGAAGAGAAGAGATAAAACTGTCACTGTATGCAGATGACATGATACTATGCCTAGAAAACCGTAAGGACTCAACCCAAAAACTCCTTGAACTGATTAATAAATTCAGCAAAGTAGCAGGATATAAGATTAACATTCAGAAGTCAGTTGCATTTCTGTATACCAGCAATGAAACATTAGAAAAGGAATACAAAAATACGATACCTTTTAAAATTGCACCTCACAAAATCAAACACCTCGGAATACACCTGACCAAGGAGGTAAAGGACCTATATGCCAAGAACTATAAAACTTTAATCAAAGAAATCAAAGAAGATGTAAAGAAATGGAAAGATATTCCATGTTCCTGGATTGGGAAAATCATTATTGTAAAAATGGCCATACTACCCAAAGCAATCTACAGATTCAATGCAATCCCTATCAAATTACCCATGACATTTTTCACAGAACTAGAACAAACAATCCAAACATTTACATGGAACCACAAAAGACCCAGAATCGCCAAAGCAATCCTGAGAAACAAAAACCAAGCAGGAGGCATAACTCTCCCAGACTTCAAGAAATACTACAAAGCCACAGTCATCAAAACAGTGTGGTACTGGTATCAAAACAGACAGACAGACCAATGGAACAGAATAGAGAACCCGGAAATAAACCCTGACACCTATGGTAAATTAATCTTTGACAAGGGAGGCAAGAACATAAAATGGAAAAAAGACAGTCTTTTCAGCAGGCATTGCTGGGAAACCTGGACAGCTGCATGCAAAGCAGTGAAACTAGAACACACCCTTACACCATGCACAAAAATAAACTCCAAATGGCTGAAAGACTTAAATATACGACAGGACACCATCAAACTCCTAGAAGAAAACATAGGCAAAACACTCTCTGACATCAACATCATGAATATTTTCTCAGGTCAGTCTCCCAAAGCAATGGAAATGAGAGCAAAAATAAACCCATGGGACCCCATCAAACTGAAAAGCTTTTGCACAGAAAAGGAAACCGAAAAGCAAACAGACAACTTACAGAATGGGAGAAAATAGTTTCAAATGATGCAACGGACAAGGTCTTAATCTCTAGAATGTATGAGCAACTTATACAACTCAACAGCAAAAAAGCCAATCAATCAATCTAAAAATGGGCAAAAGACCTAAACAGACATTTCTCCAAAGAAGATATACAGATGGCCAACAAACACATGAAAAAATGCTCAACATCGCTGATTATAAGAGAAATGCAAATCGAAACTACCATGAGATACCACCTCACACCAGTCAGAATGGCCATCATTAATAAATCCAGAAATAACGAGTGCTGGAGGGGCTGTGGAGAAAAGGGAACCCTCCTGCACTGCTGGTGGGAATGTAAACTGGTACAGCCACTATGGAGAACAGTTTGGAGATACCTTAGAAATCTATACATAGAACTTCCATAGTACCCCGCAATCCCACTCTTGGGCATCTATCCGGACAAAACTCTACTTAAAAGAGACACATGCACCCGCATGTTCATTGCAGCTCTATTCAGAATAGCCAGGACATGGAAACAACCCAAATGTCCATCGACAGATGATTGGATTTGGAAGAAGTGGTATATATACACAATGGAATACTACTCAGCCATAAAAAAGAATGATGACATAATGCCATTTGCAGCAACATGGATGGAACTAGAGAATCTCATACTGAGTGAAATGAGCCAGAAAGACAAAGACAAATGCCATATGATATCAATTATAACTGGAATCTAATATCCAGCACAAATGAACATCTCCTCAGAAAAGAAAATCATGGACTTGGAGAAGAGACTTGTGGCTGCCTGATGGGAGGGGGAGGGAGTGGGAGGGATCAGGAGCTTGGGCTTATCAGACACAACTTAGAATAGATTTACAAGGAGATCCTGCTGAATAGCATTGAGAACTTTGTCTAGATACTCATGTTGCAACAGAAGAAAGGGTGGGGGAAAAAATGTAATTGTAATGTATACATGTAAGGATAACCTGACCCCCTTGCTGTACAGTGGGGGAAAAAAAAAAAAAAAGATTGCTTTGCAGGGTTTCAGCTTGCATTCCTGTAGGTTACAGTCATGCACAGCCATATAAAGCCAGCAGTGCTCTTAATTATTTCATTAATCTTTGGCTTTACATCCTATCAAGGTAAATTATTTCACTAAATCTGAGGATACTATCGAAATTCCTAAATATGAGAATAAGTATTTGGTAGTTTTTTTTCTACATTCCTTTTCAAACTGATTAGTAAAAATTGATATCCTCATAATCTAGACTTTATTATAAATGTTACCTTAAATGTAAATAAACCTTATAAAGAAATGTAAATATAGCCATAGTAGTAGTAAGTCTAGAAGTTATAGGTGGTCTCTCATTAGGAAGTTTGTATAAAGGTAAATTGGGAACATGATCTTTAAACTGTAGGAAAATGGTTAATTAAAAATTTTTCTTTCACTTTGCTTGATGTCCTCAAGATCTACCCACATTGTCAAAAATGACAGGATTTCCCTTTTTTCATGGCCAAATAATATCCCATTTTATGTACACACACATATGTGTGCCTCTATAAGGAGCATGTGAGATATATCTCACATTACCAGTTTTCCTTACCACCAACAGTGCCCAGTGTTTCCCTTTTATCCACAGCCTTGCCAGCACTTGTAATCTCTTTTCTTTTCGGTGATAGTCATTCTAACAGGCTTTGAGATGATAATCTCATTGTGGAGTGATGTGCATCTTCCTCATAAATAGTGATGTTGAGCATTTTTACATGTACCTGTTGGCACCATAAACCTACATAATGGTCTATGTCAGTTGTACCTCCATAGATGTGGAATAAAATTATTCTTTCATTATACAAGTGACACAATTACACATTTGTAAATTTTTAAGTAGAATTGAGGTTAAAAAAAAAACCCTGTAAAATTTCATCTTGCAGATGAACTTTAGGATCAGGTTGTCAGGTTCTGTTAAAAATTGTTTTGGGCTTTTGACTAGGGTAATATAGAATTTATATATTTCCATCTCCACCCCCCTTTTCTTGTGATTCAGTAGTATTATAGTTTTTATCATAGAGATCTTGAGCATTCCTTGTTAGATTCATTCCTGTGTATTTTAAATTTTTGGCTGCCATTATTATGCTCCCTGGCGTTATATTTTCAAACTTAATTATTGGTGTATAGGAAAACAAATGACTTTTTCTTGCATTTGGCCTTCTCAGTGATCTCTCTTCTTAGCTGTGATAGTTTTTTTTGTTTCTTTGCTCGTTTTTCTGGTAGATCGCTACATTGTCAGGAAATTATTACAGATTTGCATTTTGTTTTCAAATGTTTTAATCTCTGATTCGTTTTTCTTATCTCTTTGCATGAATCAAGTTCCACTATGATGTTGAATAGTAGGGGTAGTGGGAGACAGTGCTACCTTGTTTGTGATTTTATTGGAAATACTTGTAATGTTTTACTCTTATTTTTAATGTATCCTGTAGAATCGAAGTAGATATATTTCTATGTATTTAAGTGATGTTGGTTTATAGTTTACTTTTTGTCCTCTGTTGAGGTGTTTGATTAGGGTTGAACTAGATTCATAGAATGAGTTGTTTGTTAAGCCATCTAAGCTTGCTCCAAGGCTGCAAAGATTTCCCCTCCCATTTTTAGCTTTCGTACTTATATCCGGGATCCATTTAGCATCATTTTTTATGTATGGTATGAGGGTAAGATCCACAGTTCTTTTTTTTTACACTTGCATGTCTAATTTACTCCACACTGTTTGTTATTAAAAGGATATCCTTTCCTCACTGAATTTCAGCTTCAAGTGAAAAATCAGTTTACCGTATGATTGTGGGTCTACTTCTGAACTCTTTCTTCTGGCTCACGGATCTTCATGGCTTTCATTTTACCAATACCTCATTCTTGATTTCTGTACTCTTGAAATTATTGTAAGTTTTCCTTTATTATTTTTTTAAAGAGTCCTTAGCTTATGCTCTATGCTTTGCATTTCCATGTAAATTCTAGAAATTTGTTAGATTACACACACACACACACACACACACACACACACACATGCCTACTGTAGTTCATATTGTAATTGCATTAAATCTATAGATCAATTTTGGGAGAATTAATGTTTTAATTCATTTTTGTCCTATGACTCATAATCATGATTCTATCTCTACTTGTTTCAGTCATTTTTAATTTCTTGCAACAATGTAGTGTGCTTCTTAGTGTTAAGTTTTAAGTTCTATTATCATAGTTTCTGTAAATGTTTTGTCTTTGAATGCTATTAAATACTGTATTTCAGTTTTAAACTAGCAACCATTGTTTACTAATTTCTCCTTTTATCAAATAACTAGTAATTTTTCTTGAAATTTTTTCTTGAAATGAAGTATTATAATGATCATTTATTTACCTTTGCTTTTGTCCAGTTTTTAGTTTGATTTCTAGTTAGCACCGTATTTCTTTGTGGAAGCTTTAAAAATCATTTTAAAAATGTTATCATCATATATACATATGTGTGCATCATTTCAAAACATCAGTTGGTTGGAAGTAATTTCTAGAGGTCGATTAGCAGAGTTTTATATTGGCTTCAGAGTTTCTTGGATTTTTTAAATGTAATTTTCAATATTTACATTTCTGTATATAATTTGGGTTTCATGAGCCCTGAATATGGGGTTTTATCACCTCATATGATTACAGAGTAGTTTTAAGACCTTAGCTTCATAGTTAAAAACCTTTAAATTTTAATCTGCCAAAGTTTTAAGTGTTATGTATTTGTTTTACCACATTACTTTCTAATATATTTCAAAATGCCAGCAGTGCACATCTGACTATCTTTCACAGTCGGTAGTCCTACGATTCAACAGAGAATCTTGTCAGCAATATCTACCAGCAAGAAACCATAATGATAGTCTCGGTTCATTTTATTATCTTTCTTTGGTAATATCTGAGGCTTGTTTAGAATCATGGGGAAATGTTTCCAATGGTTCATATGTTGAATAAAGTCTCATGTATGCCAAAGCATGCTTAGGGAAGAAAAAGTACCTACTTCAAAATCTTATGGTCACTTATTACGCAGCAGGACTCGAGTTGAAACACACATATGTTATTTTTCTTGATATTTCTGAAAAATATGTGTCTAATGTTTAAAGTATATGTTCGTATTTTATCTTGGCTTGATGAAATGTGAACTAAGAGAATTTCAAATGTATTGCTTCATATAGTGAACTTGTAATAAGTTTTTTAGCTAAAATGCTGATGCATTGATCATTCAGAGTCCTTGGAATGGAATATGTTGGTGTATTGAAATCTTTGGTGTATTTTCTTTCTGTAAGAGTTGAATGTTATAGCTCTTTCTCAGGTTAGTTTGCTTGTCTTTGTAGTTATGGGGTAATAAAATTAAAAAATATTAATCCAAATTCCATTGGTACATTATTGTTGTAGGGAAAAAATGGAGGAAGTCCATATGAGAAGAAAATAATAATATGCATAGTTCTTACTATCTTGAGTTAATGATTGTAATAAATATTTTGGTCTAAATCTTTCTAGACTGAGTGCCCATACCTTGTTCTTGTTTTCTCTTCAACAGAAATGCTTCAGTTCTGTGTATATTTTAAAGGATTTAACCTGTGGCTGATGTTGGCATCTTTTTTTGTTGTTGTTGTTCTTAAGTTGGATGTTGTTTAAAGGGCAAATTTTTTCTGTCATGCTGATACACATCAGGACCAGCTCCTGGTTATCAGGCCTGAGTTTTTACTCGTGATATAATACCTATAGAACCTTGATCGGTTGCCTGTCGATTTTGGTTCAGTGTGCTTTCTGGGACAGAAATCACTGGTCATTTCATTTTCTATTTTCTGTATTTATTCTTGGCTGCTGAGTCTTGAGCTTTGCAACTGAGTCTGAAAATTAACTGCTGGTTTGTAATTTAACTAGTAATTATTTATAAATTAAAGATTCTAAATTTTCTCCCTATCTTTATTGCTGTCAAAAATGAAGCTAGTTAAAATGGTTATGAAATTAAGTTCAGTGTCTCCTCCTTTTCTTGCCAAGTTAAAAAAAATTAATGCTTTTCAACATTAATTATGTTTCTAGATCTTAATTTTTAGATATAGATTATTATTCAAGATTTTAAAAATATGACAACATATCAAAATCATCATTGTGGAGTTCCCAGTGTGGCTCAGTGGAAATGAACCCAACTAGTATCCATGAGGATGCACATTTGATCCCTGACCTCGCTCAGTAGGTTACAGATCCAGCGTTGTTGTGAGCTGTGGTGTAGGTCACAGATGTGGCTTGGATCTTGCATTGCTGTGGTTGTGGTGTAGGCCAGCAGCTGCAGCTCCAATTCATATGTGCAGGTGTGGCCCTTAAAAAAAGAAAAAAAAAGAAAAAATCATCATTGTAATATACCACATTAACAGAATGAAGGAGGGAAAACAAGATTATTTTAATTAACATAGAAAAAGCATTTGACAAAATTCAATACTCTTTCATGATAAAACTCTCCACAAACTAGGAATAAAAAAAAACCTACCTCAACATTTTAAAGGCCAAATATGAAAAATTCTCAGTGGTGAAAGACTGAAGGCTTTTCATCAGAAGAGCAAGAACAAAACAAGCATGTTCACTTTTGCCACTTCTATTCAATATAGTATTGGATGTTTTAGCCACAGCAATTAGGCAAGAAAAAGAAATAAAAGGCAGCTAAATTGGAAAAAAAGAAATAAAATTATCTTTGTTCCCAGATAACATGATTTTATATTTAGAAAACCCTAAAGATTCCACAAAAAACCTTTTAGAACTAATAAATTTAACAAAGTTACAGGATCCAAAATTAACACATAAAATTAGTTATGTTTCTATACAGTAACAATCATGAATCCTGAAAGGAAATTATGAAAGCAATCCCATTTATGATAGCATGACAAAGAATAAAATACTTTAAGGATAGATTTACCTAAGGAGGCAAAAGATTTGTGCTTTGAAAACTGCAAAATGGGAGTTCCCGTTGTGGCGCAGTGGTTAACGAATCCGACTAGGAACCATGAGGTTGCGGGTTCGGTCCCTGCCCTTGCTCAGTGCGTTGCCGTGAGCTGTGGTGTAGGTTGCAGACGCGGTTCGGATCCTGCGTTGCTGTGGCTCTGGCCTAGGCTGGTGGCTACAGCTCCGATTAGACCCCTAGCCTGGGAACCTCCATATGCCGCGGGAGCGGCCCAAAGAAATAGCAAAAAAAAAAAAAAAAGAAAGAAAGAAAACTGGAGTTCCCGTCGTGGCGCAGTGGTTAACGAATCCGACTAGGAACCATGAGGTTGCGGGTTCGGTCCCTGCCCTTGCTCAGTGGGTTAACGATCTGGCGTTGCCGTGAGCTGTGGTGTAGGTCGCAGACACGGCTCGGATCCTGCGTTGCTGTGGCTCTGGCGTAGGCTGGCAGCTACAGCTCCGATTCGACCCCTAGCCCGGGAACCTCCATATGCCGCGGGAGCGGCCCAAGAAATGGCAAAAAAGACAAAAAAAAAAAGAAAGAAAACTGCAAAATGTTGCTGAAGGAAGTTAAAGACGACACAATTAAATGGAAAGACATCCCATGTTCACTGATTGGAAGACTTAATATTAAGATGTCAGTATTCCCAAAATGATCTACATATTCAGGGCAGTTCTTAATGAAATCCCAATAATGTTTTTTGCAGAAATAGAAAAATCTTTTAAAATTCATATGGAATCTTACTGAACTCTGAATGGCCAAAGTAATCTTTGTTCAAAAAGAAGAACAGGGAGTTCCCGTCGTGGCGCAGTGGTTAACGAATCCAACTAGGAACCATGAGGTCGCGGGTTCGGTCCCTGCCCTTGCTCAGTGGGTTAACGATCCGGCGTTGCCGTGAGCTGTAGTGTAGGTTGCAGACGCGGCTCGGATCCTGCGTTGCTGTGGCTCTGGCGTAGGCCGGTGGCTACAGCTCTGATTCGACCCCTAGCCTGGGAACCTCCATATGCCGCGGGAGCGGCCCAAGAAATAGCAACAGCAACAACAAGACAAAAGACAAAAAAAAAAAAAAAAAAAAAAAAAAGAAGAACAAAGTTAGAAATCTCATACTTAATTCAAAGCTACAGTAATCAAAACAATGTGGTACCAACATAAAAACAGACGTATATACACAATTGAGAGCCTTAAAACAAAGCCCTCATATAAATGGCCAAATTATTTTCAACATTTCTCATGTTTTATATTTCAGTAGTGGGTAATACTTGAATCACTTATGATTGGATGGTAAGCTATGCTAGGGAAAGGGCTCTCTCATATCTACTTATTCTCCAGGTGGTAACTACTGAGTAAATAGTTATTTTCCAAAGTATGTTAAATGAACCACAAAAAAACCATACAAATTTTTGAAATTTCTCTAATTACTAGAGAAATGCAGATCAAAACTACAATAAGGTACCATCCTCACACCAGATTAGCCATCATTAGAAAGTCTACAAGTGACAAATGTCAGAGTGTGGAGAAAAGGGAACCTACCTAAACTGTTGGTAGGAATGTAAATTAGTGCAACTACTATGTAAACCGTTATGGAGAGTCCACAGAAAACTAAAAGTAGAATTAACATATGATCCAGCTGTGCCACTCCTAGGCATATATCTAGATAAAACAATGATTCGAAGGGATACATGCACCCCAGTGTTGATTGCAGCTCTATTTGCAGTAGCCAAGACTTTGAAACAACCTGATTGTCCCTCAAGAGATGAATGGATTAAGATGTGGTACATACATACAATGGAATACAACTCAGCCATTAAAAATAATGAAATAATGCCATTTGCAGCAACATAAATGCAAATAGATATTATCGTACTGAGTGAAGTAAGTCAGAAAGACAAATACCATATATCATTTATATGTAGAATCTAAAAATTGGCACCAGTGAACCCATCTTCAAAACAGAAACAGACCTACAGACAAGGAGAACATACTTGTGGTTCCCAAGGAGGGCTTTGGGAGAGGGATGGACTGGGATTTTGGGGGTAGTAGATGGAAACTATTACATTTAGAATGGATAGACAATGAGATCCTACTGTATAGTACAGGGAACTATATCTAGTCTCCTGGGATAAAACATAATGGAAAGGAATATATTAAAGAATGTGTATGTACATATATATACACACACACATATGTATATGTGTATATATATCTAAATAACTTTGCTGTACAACAGGAATTAGAACAATATTGTAAATTATCATTATTATTATTTGTCTTTTTAGAGCTGTACCTGTGGCATGTGGAAGTTCCCAGGCTAGGGATCAAATCAGAGCTATAGCCACCCCTATACCACAGCCACAGCAATGCCACATCTGAGCCATGTCTTGACCTACACCACAGCTCAAGGCAACGCTGAGTCCTTGATCCAGTGAATTGGGCCAGGGATTGAACCCATGTCCTCATGGATACTAGTCAGCTTCCTTATTGCTGAACCATGATGGGAACTCTGTGAACAATATTGTAAATTAAATTAAAAAGGAAATTTGAAATTTCTGTCATGTGTATAGTATCACATCTAAAATAAAAAATATCGGATTTCCCGTCCTGGTGCAGCAGAAACGAATCCGACTAGGAACCATGAGGTTGACGGTTTAATCAGTGGGTTAAGGATCTGGCATTGCCGTGAGCTGTGGTGTGTAGGTTGCAGATGTGGCTTGGATCTGGTATGGCTGTGGCGAAGGCCAGCAGCTGTAGCTCTGATTAGAACCCTAGCCAGAACCTCCATATACCACCCTAAAAAGCAAAATAAAAAGTAAAAAATTAAAAAATACCCTGGATTGACTCAGTAGCAGAATCAGTATAACAAAGGAGTCAGAAGTTGAAGACTGATCACTAGAAATTATTCAGTTTGTAGAATGGAATTTAAAAAGAAAAGAGATGAACAAAGCATCAGGGTCTTGTTGGATGATATCAAAGATCTATCATAAATGTTCAGAAGAAAAAAATTGGGACAGAAAAAAAATACTTGAATTCATAATTGCTGAAAACTTCCCAAAGTGACGAACGACTTACATTTTTAGATGAAAGAACCTCAGTGAATACTAATCAGGATAAACTCAATGAAACCCATCCATCAGTATATGGCAATTAAACTTTCTGAAAAACCCTAAATAAAGAAAAAATGCAAAATGTACCTGGGGAAAAAAATGATACATTTCGTACAAGGGAACAGTGATTTGAACTACACTACATTTCTCATCAGATTCCATGGAGCCAGAAGTCACTGGAATATCTTTAAAGTATTGAAAGAAAATAATTATTAACCTAGAATTCTCTATCCAGTGAAAATATCTTTCAAGAATGAGGATGCTAGAGGTATTCTTAGGCCAAACAAGAAAAAAGAGTATTTCTAGCTTATCTTCTTTAATGAAATGCTAATTGAAGTTATTCAGGGAGTTCTCCTTGTAGCTTAGTGGTTGTGGCTTAGCAGGTTAATGAGCTGACTTTGTCTCTGAGAGGATGCAGGTTTGATCCCTGGCCCCACTCAGTGGGTTAAGCATCCAACACTGCTGTAATCTGTGGCATAGTTCGCAGATGTGGCTTGGATTTGGTTTGCTGTGGCAGAGGCACAGCCCTCAGCTGCAGCTGTGATTGGACCCCTAGCCCAGGAACTTCCATATGCCACAGATGTGGCCACAAAAAGAAAAAAAAAATCAGGTTGAAGGGAAATATCAGATGGATATTGAGGGACATGAGTTGAAATGGTAAGTGTAAAGGGCTAATTTTATTCCTCTTAAATATCCCACTGTCCGAGAGGTTTTCAGTGGATGTAGATATAAAATATATGATGGCTATATATAACATAAAGGGCAATGGGGAGGTAGGATTAAAAAGCCTGTCTGTTGAAAGGTTTCAACATTTTATTTGATCTTATACAGTATTAACTTTAAGGAGATGTGGAAGCTTTGATGTGTCTTGATTTTATCTATCTATAACTGTATCTGTGTAATTATCTATTTGATAACCCCTAGAGGAAGAACCAATAAAAATTATACAAAGGCTGTAGCCAAGTAGTGAATATAAAAATTAAATTATTAAATACCAAAAATTCCCCAATAATGAGAGCAATGGCAGTCAGAACAACAACAACAGCAACAAAACCCCAGGGAATAAACAGAAAACTGATAATAAAATGGTCGACCTGAATCTAACCACATCAATGATTACATTAAGTGTAAGTGATCTAAAGTCAGCAACTAAAAGAGATTGTCACATTGGATGAAAATATCAAGATGCAATTATATGTTCTCTAGGAGAAACCCACTTTTAATATAAAGGCAAAGATTGAAAATAGAAGGATGGGGAGTTCCTGCTGTGGCACAGTGGGTTAAGAATTTGACTGCAGTGGCTCGGGTCGCTGTAGAAGCAAGGGTTCCATCCCAACCCTGCACCGTGGGTTAAAGGTTCTGATGTTCTCACGGTTGCCACATAGGCTCACATTCAATTCCTGGCCCAGGAACTTCCATATGCCATTAGTACGGACATTAAAAAAAAAAGGGAAATATACCCTGCATATACTAACCAAAAGGTGAAAGCAACTCTCACCCCGATACTAGCACTTCCCATTTCTCCTGTAGTCCTTTATTTTTCTCAGTAATACCCTTGTTACTACCTCACATACTGTATTTGCTTATTGTCCCTCACCCCCCATTAGGAGGTAAGCTTGGATGGGCGAAGACTTTGGTTCATGGTTGATTCCCAAGGCCTAGAATAATCCCTAGCATATAGTATCCTCTCAGGAAGTATTTGTCAAATGAATTTGACTAGGATTTTTTTTCTCCCTCGTGTATCTTTTTGAGTAGCATTTTGTAGAACAAAGTTAAGGAAGCCTTGGAATAGGATATAATAGGACAGGATCTCTGACTTGAGATAATCATGGAGTGACTGAAGGGATGGGGCCGTAGAGAACGTTTAATCTGTCCTCATTTTACAGATGAGGAAATTGTAAAAATCATATAAAGGTGCTTTAGTTGTGCAATATTTTGTGGAACTTTACTACTCAGAAAGTTTCACAAAATACTTAATTGCACAAGTAAAGAAGTAGAAAATGGAAAGACTAGCATATATTTTAAAGCTAGAAAGGGCCTCTGAGAAATTGTTAACTGATTATAATTGCTTAAAATGTCACATCATATTTATAAATCGTTAACTGATTATAATTGCTTAAAATGTCACATCATATTTATAAAACATTTTTATAAATTTGTAAAATGAATACCTCCTTTCATTGAAATCTTTTTTAAGGTAGTTTTATGAATATGGCGTATAATTCATAAAGATCCCTTTTCAAAAAAAAATTACCCTGTAGTTAAAACTTTATTTTGTGGCAACCAAAGTCTGTACTATTAAAGGACATAAAGATATATTCTGGGAATAAAGAGTTAAGGAAATGGAAGTACAGGCAGACATAAAACAAATAAATAGAAATGAAAGATTGCACATAGGAAATTCTAAGTGTAAAGTGTGGATTAAAAAGTTCTGGAGGAAATTAGGATTGGATGCCATAGTGCAGTAGGTGCTAGGAGGTGGCTTTGTCAAGGGAGAGCGATGAGAATTTGATGATGCACTAGATAGAAGGGTGAAAACTTAGAAAAGCAAAAAGAATTGGGTTGGGGCCATGATATGAGCACAAGCATAGAGGAGTCAGAGAGCATGCAGGTAGTGGAGCAGTAATGATTGCTGAGCTTAAAAGGGATGTTAGTGCTGTTAGATCATTTGAATATTAAATTGTTTGGACGCTGAGGCAGTCAGGGGCTTTTGAGACCTTGATGGGAACTGATGTGCAAAGTAGTGGTTTGAGCCCATTAAACTGTCGGTGATCTACCTTTTGGTCTGGAGGAGGAGGTTTTTGGAAAGGTCCTCTGTGAGGTCATACTGGCCTCTCTGCTAGGAAAGTAGCAGGAGAAAGGATTAACATGAGTGTGCTGCAGAATTCACAACAGGACCTGGTTATTGTATAGATGTAAGAAGACACCAAGATAATTGGAGGGTTTTGGTATCTGGGAAAATTGGTGGAATAAGAAATACTACCATGAAGGTCTTTTTATTGTGAAAAGTGGGTTTAGTTTTAGACATAGCAGACTTTGGATGAGGGCGACGTCTAATAATGTTCAATTAGAGAAGTAGCACTAGGGCTTAGAGTTAGGGCTACGGTTTGGGAATTGATCCCCTTAGTGGTAGGAGTTAAGACGTGAGGGTGAATGAAATCTTAGGAATTTCAGAGATTGTAGAACAGTGTAGCCTGAAAGATGGAGATGGTGCACAGAGCTTTAATGGAGAAAGGAAGAGGACTTGGTGAAGGGAACTTTGGGGAAAAAAAAATGGTTGAAGAAGTAGTGGGGCCTATAAAAAGAAAGCCAAGGAAGGAGGAATTATTGTAGTTTGCTTAAAAATAGCATTTATTCTCCATCCCCACCCTCAGTGCAAATGCATTACATCTTTAATGTAAGAACTTGAGAAGTAGAGTACAAACATTTAAAAAGTGTTTGAAGTTCCCATTGTGGCTCAGTGGTTAACGAATCCGACTAGGAACTATGAGGTTGCGAGTTTGATCCCTGGCCTTGCTTAGTGGGTTAAGGATCTGGCGTTGCCGTGAGCTGTGGTGTAGGTTGCAGATGCGGCTCAGATCCCGCGTTGCTGTGGCTCTGGCGTAGGCTGGTGGCTACAGCTCCGATTCGAACCCTAGCCTGGGAACCTCCTGCGGCTCTAGAAAAAACAAACCAAAAAAAAGTGTTTACGACCCCATTAGCCTGAGAAAACTATTCTAAATATTTTTTCTTAAATTTCTATGTGTTTCTTCCTTAACTGTCTATGTATTTGTGTATTTATATTGATTCCTAAGAGATTATTCTTTTCTACAAATAGTTGGGATAATTAGATGATTTAAAAAGAGTTAAGCTTTTTAATTCTGTAGCTTATTTGTTTCTGTAGCTTATCTTCTAAATGTTTAATATATGTAGTTTGTTTTGTTTTCAAATGACTAATTTTAAAAAAGTTTCAGTCCTAATATTCCACTTTTATCCTTCAGATGATTGCAAAAGGGAAAAATGCATCTGAACTGTTTCCTGCTGTTGTGAAGAATGTGGCCAGTAAAAATATTGAGGTACTGTTTTGATTCATTAATTTCATGATTCCTTTTGTTATGAAAGAATATATACTTTTCAGTTACTTTGAAATACAGTGTTAGATACTTAAGTGTCATTAGATTTTTGATACAATTAAAATGTCCATAATCTTAAATGGGGGAAATAGAATGCAAAGTAGACATAATCTTAGTTTTGGCATTTTGGTGGAGAATGTCAAAAGTAAAATTGAGATTAACTCACCTGGGTAAAAGGATGGTAATCTGAAGCCAGTTTAGTTGAAATTCTGGTCTAGGAAGTTAATTTTAGAAAGCATATATCCAGTGAAACAGATCTAAATTCCTGTAGTATCAGGGCAAGGATTAAACCCATGTGTTAGGACTCCAAATCTAGTGCTCTCTCTGGAGCATCTTAGTTCTGGTAAACCCTGCCTCGAGAGGTATAGCGAGAGGTGAGCAGAAGGCAGAATGTAGTGGGAACCTTCAGTTACTGGTCCCTGTATAGGTTTGTACATGGAGTTTGAAACAGAGAAATTTAAGAAACTTTGAGGCCAAGGTAATTCATGTTAGATCAAATGAACTATTGACTTCTGACAGAATGTTAAAGAAAAGCTTAAAGCCCTGTCTCTTTATTTGGTAGGTGCTTACTCTAGGGGGTTCAGTGTATATGTTCAACTTACCACAGTCTACAGCTAGGATTTACTGTATATATTTTTAAGTTAGCACAGTCTAGTTTCAGATAACATTATACCACTTCACATCAACTTTGAAGACCTTACATCAGCAAATTCCCTCCCATCTCTTCCCACATTATGCATTTTACTTCTGAATCTGCTAAAACACCCTAAGTACATGGTTATCATTTTTACTTTAAAGAGTCAATCATCTTTTTAAAAGGTTATCAGAGCATAATTAATACATCCTAATCTTCTCACTTTTAGAGTGTACAATTCAGTGATTTATGGTGTATTCACAGAACTGTGCAACAAAGAACCTTATGTCCATTAGTTACTCCACAGTCCTCCTAGTCCTAGGCAACCATAATCTTCTTTCTGTCACTATGGATTTACCTATTCTGGGCACCTCATATAAACTGAGTTATATAATAGGTGGCTATTGTGTCTGATTTCTTTCATTTAGCATAATGTTTTGGAGGTTCATCCGTGCTGCAGTACGTATCGTTACCTGATTGCTTCTTTTTGCTGAATAATTTTCCTTTGTGTGAATATACTGCATTTTGTTTATCAGTTGATCATTTGATGGTCACTTTGGTTGTTGCCACTTTTTGGCTATGGTGAATAATGCTACTATAAACACAAGTTTTTTTGTATGCGTATATATATTCATTTCTTTGGATGTATACCTTGGTGTGCTATTGCTAGGTCATAAAATAACTCTCTTTAATATTTTGAACAACTGCCAAACTGTTGTCCACAGCAGCTGCACCATTTTGTTTCTATCAGCAATGTATGCAAGTTCTGATTTCTCTGCATCCTCACCAACACTTGTTATTTTCCTTTTTTTAAAAGAAAAATTATTGTCTGTATTTTAGATTGTATATCCTAGTGGGTATGAGGTGGTATCTCATTGAAATTTTGATTTACATTTTGTTAACAGATAATTATTGTGTGTCTCTTGGCCAGTTGTATATCTTCGTTAGAAAAATGTCTATTCACATCCTTTTTTCATTTTATAATTGGTTTGTTTTTCATTTTATTGTGTATTTGTAAGCGTGTGTGTGTGTGTGTGTGTGTGTGTGTGCTGAATCCTAGATCCTTATCTAATATATGATTTGCAAATATTTTTCTATTTTGTGGGTTATCTTTTTATTTTCTTGATAGTGCTCTTTGAAGCATGGAAGTTTTAAATTTTGCTCTTAACTATTTTTTATGGTTTTCTCTGGATATATGCCCAGAAATGAGATTGCTGGAACATATGGTAGTTCTACATTTAGTTTTTAAAGAAACCTCCATACTGTTCTCCATAGTGGTTGTACCAGTTTAATTTCCCACCAGCAAAGTGGGAGGGTTCCCTTTTCTCCACACCCTCTCCAGTTAATGTTGAGACTTTTTGGTGATGGCCATTCTGACTGGTATAAGGTGGTACCTCATAGTAGTTTTGATTTGTATTTCTCTAATAATTGGTGATGTTGAGCATCTTTTCATGTGTTTTTTGGCCATATGTATGTCTTTGGAGAAATGTCTATTTAGATCTTCTGCCCATTTTTGATAGAACTGTGTGGGTTTTTAGTTAGTTTTTTTTTTTTTTTTTTTTTAATATACAGCTGCCTGAGATGTTAGCATATTTTGGAGAGTAATCCCTTGTTTGTTGCTTCCTTTGCGAAGATTTTCTATGGGTTGTTGTTTTGTTTATGGTTTCCTTTGCTATGCAAAAGCTTTTAAGTTTAAATAGGTCACATTATTTTATTTTTGTTTTTATTCTCATTACTCTAGAGGTGCATGTATCTTTTAAAATTTGTGTTTTTGTTTTTTTCAGATATATACCTAGGAGAGAAATTGCTGGATTGTATGGTAGTTCTATTTTTAATTTTTTGAGGAACCTTCCTTCTGTTTTCCGTAGCGGCTACACTAATTTGCAATCTCATCAGCAGAGCACAAGGGTTTCCTTTTCTCCACATCCTCACCAATGCTTGTTATTTGTTGTCTTTTTATTTTTATTTTTTATTTTTTTGGCCTTTTTACGGCCACACCCATGGCATATGGAGGTTCCCAGGCTAGGAACCTGTAGCTGTAGCTGCTGGCCTACACCACAGCCACAGTAATGCAGGATCTGAGCCACCTCTGCAAGCTACACCACAACTCATGGCAACACTGGATCTTTAACCCATTGAGCGAGGCCAGGGATCAAACCTGTGTCCTTGTGGATACCAGTCAGATTCATTTCCGATGAGGCATGAGGGGAACTCATGTTGCCTTTTTGATGCTAGCCATTCTGATAGGTGTGAGGTGATATCTCTTTGTGGTGTTTTTTTTTTTGTTTGTTTGTTTGTTTTTTGTTTTGGTCTTTTTAGGGCCACACCTGGGGCATATGGAAGTTCTTAGGCTAGGGATCCAACAGGGGCTGCAGCTGCTGGCCTATCCCACGGCCATAGCAACACCAGATCTGAGCCATGTCTGAGACCTCTACCACAGCTCACGGCAATGCCGGATCCTTAACCCACTGAGCGGGGTCACAGATCAAACCCACGTCCTCATGGATCCTAGTTGGGTTTGTTATTGCTGAGCCACAACAGCAATTCCTCATTGCGGTTTTGATTTACATTTCCCTGATGAGGAGTATGTTGAGCATCTTCTCATGTACCCTTTTGCTTATTTGTATGTCCTCCTTGGAAAAATGTCTATTAAGGTCTTCTGCTTACTTTTTATTCAGGTTGTTTTTATTTATTTTAGTTGAGTTGTATGAAGTCTTTGTATATTTTAGATATTAATGCATTAGCAGATCTGTCATGTGCAGATATCTTCTCCCATTCAGTAGGTGGCCTTTTCATTTTGTTGGTAGTTTCCTTTGCTATACAAAAGCCTTTCAATTAGATGCAGTCCCATTTGTTTATTTATGCTTTTTTCCTCTTTGCCTGAGGAGATAAATCGAAAAAATATTGCTAAGACCTATGTCAAAGGGCAATGCCTAAATTTTTTTCTAGTAGATTTATGGTTTCAGGTCTTATGTTTAAGTCTTTAATCCATTTTGAGTTTATTTTTGTATATGGCGATAGAGAGTATTCTAATTTAATTATTTTACATGCAGCTGAAAGTTTTCCTAGCACCTCTTATTGAAGAGACTATCTTTTTTCCATTGTGTATTTGTGCCTCCTTTGCCATAGCTTAATTGACCATAAGTTAATAGGATTATTTCTGGGCCTTCTATCCTGTTCCACTGATCTATATTTCTGTTTTTGTGCCAGTACCATACTGTTTTGATGACTTTAGCTTTGTGGTATAGTTTGAAGTTAGGGAGTGTGATACCTCCAGCTTTGTTCTTTCTCAAGATTGTTTTAGCTCTTTGGGTCAAATTAAATTTTGTGTGTGGTATGAGGTAAGGGTCGAGATTCATTTTTTTCCCCAGATAGTCAATTGTTCTTTTACCATTTATTAAGAAGATTATGTCTTTTTCCATTTGAATTACCTTGCCACTTTTGGAAAAAAGTTTGACCACATAAGTGTGACCATGTTTCTGGGCTCTGTTCTGCTGATCTCTATGTGTATCCTTGTGCCTGTACTACACTGTCTTGTTTACTGTAACCTTATAGCATGTCTTTTTTTTAAATTTCTTTTTAAATTTTAATTGAATATGATTGACTTAAAAATTTATTTTAGTTTCAGGTGTACAACCAAGTGATTCATTATTTTTGTACATGACAAAATGATCACCAGTTTCTTTTTCCTGTTCAGCTTGGGTTATTTCCGCTATGCTACCTTTCTTTTCTTTTTTTGGCCACTCTCATGGCATATGAAAGTTCCCATGCCAGGGATCAAACATGCATCACAGCAGTGACTGTGGCTATTGCAGTAGTGACAATACCAGATCCTTAGCCTGCTGTTGTGTCACAAGGGATCTCCACCCACTGCTGAGTTCACTGATTCATTCCACTATCATCTGAACTGCTATTGATTCCTTCTAGGTTTTTTTTATTCTGTTATTGTATTCTTGCCTTATATTACATATAGTATATCTTAAAGTCAGGAGTATAAGCATTCCAATGTTGTTCTGTTTTCAACCTTTGTTGGTACTTTGTCTTTCTGCAGAAATGTTAAAACCAGCAGGCCAGTTTCTTCAAAAGTCTGTTAGGATTGATTTAAAATAATTTTTTTTAGATTAAAGTATAGATGATTTACAATGTTGTTATTAGTTTCTGTTATGCAGCAAAGTGACTCAGTTGTGTGTGTGTGTGTGTGTATATATATGTATATATATATATACATACACACACATTCTTTTTTATGTTCTTTTCCATCATGGTCTGTCCCAGGAGATTAGATATAGTTCCCTGTGTTATGCAGTGGGGCCTTTTTCGTTTGTCTTTCTGGTGAACTGAGCTCTTGGAATGGTCTGTCTGATAAGAACATTTTATATGCCTGAGGCTTTGAACCATGCTATATCAGTTTATCCAAATAATTTATACTAAAAACATGTTTGATGTAAATACATGCTTTCCTTCTTGTGGTTTGCAGTTTCAGTTATGATCTAATACAGTGATGACTATACATATAGGCATACAGTGCCTACATGATGGATCCCTAATAAAAACCCTGGACAGTCTTTCTCTGGTGGGCATCACTTGGTACGTGGCTGCTAAAGGAAATAAGCAGGTCTTATGTGACTACACTGGCAGGTAGTCTCTTGGAAGCTTGTGCCTGGTTTCCTGTGGACCTTACCCTGTGGCCTTTTTCTTTTGCTGATTTTACTATATATCCTTTTTTTCTGTAATGAACCATAACCATGAGTATAACAGCTTTGAGTCCCGTGAGTCCTTCTAGGCAGTCATTAAGCCTAAAGGTAGTCTTGATGGATCCCCAACATAAGGCTATTTAGATTCTCTGTTTCTTACTGGATCCTTGTTAGTGTTTTTTCCTTTAAGAAATATGTCCTATCGATAGAGGTTGTCTGTCAGTTTATTGGCTTAAATTTAATTATATATTCTTAGTATCCTCTAATGTCTATAGCTTCTGAGATGCTGTTTCCTTTTTTATTCCCGATATTAATAATTTTTGCCTTTTTTCTCTTCATCAGTTTATCTAGAAGCTTGTCAATTATTATTTTCTTCTAAAAAATAGCTTTTGGTTATATCACTTTTCTTGTCTATTTCCTATGTCATTGATTTCTTTTTGATTTCATCCTTCTACTTAATTTGGTTTTTGTTGTTGTGTTATGTTGAGTTGGAAACTCAGATCAAATCTTTGTGTTAATATAAGGCTTTAATACTGTATATTTTCCTCTAAGCATTGCTTTAGTTAATTTCCCAAATTTTGTTTTCATTGTCATTCAGTTAAAAATATTTTCTTATTTACTATATGATTTTCTTTTTTGATTTTTGGTGTATTTAGAAATATGTTGTTTAATTTCTAGGTATTGTGGGTGGGTTATTTCTTTATCTTATGTTGCTATTGCTTTATAATATAATTCCATTTTAGTCAGAAAACATCATTCTTTTAAAATTCCTGAAAACTTATTTATTTTTACTAATCATCTGGTTTATTTTGATATGCGTACCATGTGCCATTGAAGAGAATGTATATTCTGCCATTATTGGATTTTATGTTCAATACATATTATTTAAGTAAATGTGGTTGCTGATATTGCTAAAGATTATTCAGATGTTTTTACTTACCACTTTCTAGTTCTACCAATTGCAGAGAGAGAGGTTTTAAATCTCCCAGTTTTGATTTTGAAATTGTTTATTTTCCCCTTTAATTTAGTCATTTTTTGCTTATGTTTTGAAGCATTCCTGTTTAAGCCATAGCTCTTTTCAGGTGTTCCTTATGAATTGACCCTTTTATCCTACAATAAATCCTTCTTTTCCTCTGGTATGATTTTTGTCTTAAAGTCTGTTTGCTTTCTTGTTATGAATATTGCCATTCCAGCCTTCTCCTCTCTTTGTATGGTATATCCTTTTCTCATTCATTTACTCCTAGCGTATGTCTTCATATCTATGTGTCTCTTGTTGACAGCATCCACTTCCATCTTTTTCCCACCCATTCTGTCAGTTTCTGCCTTTTAATTGGAGTGTTTATTTTGTTAACACTTAATGTATTTATTGACGTGGTTGGATTTGAGTAGACTATTATACTTTCTTTTTTTTTTTTTTCATTTGTCTCCTTTGTTTTTTGTTTCTTTCTTTTTCTCCTTTTACTGAGGAAATCTCATTTTTTTCCTGTTTCTATTTTTAACCTGTACTTCTTTGCATTTATTTATCTAGGTATTTATTTATTTAGTGTTGCCTGTATTCATTCTTACCTTTTCCCAGTCCGGTTATATTTCATATTGCACTTCACCTAAAGTATAGAAATCTTGGAGTTCCCGTCGTGGCACAGTCTGGTTATATTTCATATTGCGCTTCACATAAAGTATAGAAATCTTGGAGTTCCCGTCGTGGCACAGTGGTTAACGAATCCGACTGGTTAATGAGGTTGCGGGTTCGATCCCTGGCCTTGCTCAGTGAGTTAAGGATCTGGCGTTGCCGTGAACTGTGGTGTAGGTTGCAGACTTGGCTCAGATCCTGCATTGCTGTGGCTGTGGTGTAGGCCGGCAGCTACAGCTCCAATTCGACCCCTAGCCTGGGAACCTCCATATGCCACGGGAGCGGCTCAAGAAAAGGCGAAAAGACAAAAACAAAAACAAAAAACAAATATAGAAATCTTGCACCTGTGTACATCCATATCCCTCCTGTCTTTTATATTGTAGTTATTAATTTACTAGATTTATATAAGTTAAAAGCATCATAAGACAGTACAGTTTTTCCTTTAAATATTTATATGACTTAAAAGAAATTAAAAGAAAAAACAAAAAATCTTTACCATTTATTCAGATATTTATCAGGTCCAGTGATTTCTTTGTATTTTAAAGATCCATATTTCCATCAGTATCATTATCCTCCTGATTTGGCTTTTCTCTTATGGAGGTCTGCTAGCAATGAATTCTCTTACATTTTTTCTGAAAGTGTTTTTATTGTACCTTCATTCCTAAAGAATTGTTTCATTGGTCATGGAATTCTGAGTTCTTTTTGTTTATTTTTTGGGGGGCCACACCCATGGCATATGCAGGTTCCCAGGCTAGGGGTCAAATCACAGCTGTAGCAGCTGGGCTACACCACAGCTCACAGCAATGCTGTGACCACACACACCACAGCTCACAGCAGCATCGGATCCTTAACCCACTGAGTGGGGCCGGGGATTGAACCTCATGGATGCTAGTCAGATTCGTTTCCACTGAGCCAAGGCAGGAACTCCCTCTGAGTTCTTTTTGTTTTAGCACTTTAGAGATGCTTTAAAGACTCTTCTGCCCTCCATAATTTCTTATGTAAAGTCCTTGTTAACTGGATCATTGATCCTCCTATGTAATTTATAATTTTTCTCTTGATGCTTTCCTGCTTTACTCTTTATCTATGGCTTTCAGTAGTTTGGCTTTGCTGTACCTTGGTATGAGCTTCTTCATGTTCAGTGAGTTTGGTGAATGTTGAGCATCCTAGTTCTATAAAATTCTCTCTTTTATCAAAAGTAGGGAATTTTTTGCCTTCAGATAAGATTTTGCCCTTTTCTCTTTCTGGTATTGAAATTACATATTGAAATTACATATATTTTATGTTGTTTGATTTTTGACAGTGTGTGAAACTTTTAGTTTTTTCATCTTTGTTTTCTTTATGTTAGATCATTTTTATTCATTTGTTTTCAAGTTCACTTACTCCTTCTGTCCTCTCCATTTGATTATTAAGTATATTCATTGTATTTTAGAAATTTTTTTTATTTTAGAATTTCAGTTTGTTCTTTTTTTATCCTTCCTGTTTCTTTGCTGAGATTTCCCATGTTCTTTATTGAGAACATATTTTCTTTTACTTAAGAATAAGTGTATAGCAGCTCTCTCAGCTAGGTTCCAGTACCCTGTTTTTCTCAGGCTTGCACTCAGCCTGTTTCCTTTTCTTGTGTGCATATGTTCCCTTTTTTAAGGTTTTCATATATTGGGTAATTTGCGTTATATCATTTGACATTATGAATCTTGAATTATGTAGATTCACTATTCTTTTATATTTACTCCATAGGTAGTGTTTTTGTTTTTTTTTTAGTTTGATTTGGGGTGGTTTTTTTTTGGCCATGCCTGCAGCATGTGGAAGTTCCTCAGCCAGGAACCAAACCTGCTTCACAGCAGCTACCCAAGCCTCTGCAGTGATAGCACCAAATCCTTAACCTGTGTGCCACAAGGAACTCCCATAGTGGTGGTTTTGCTTCACAAGGCAGCTGTTTTGACTTCTCATTGCAAGTTGCAAATTCTGTTGCTTAGGTGCTACTTCAGTTCTCATGTTTTTTGTCTTTTACTGATCTGTTTTGAGTCTATTCTGAGTTTGCATGGTTTAGTCAGAGCTGTGAAAAGCACATTCCCAGTCTCTAGCAGAAAGCCATGGAAATGTGGAATTTGGTTTCTACAGCTCTCTTTCTTACCATCTTTGAGCGTATACTCCTTCCTGGAGTCTCTTTGCTTCTGTTTCATTTGGCAGGGCTTTTAGTGCTTTATGTAGTATGTCCAGGTTTTTTAGTTTTATGTGGGAGACTGTACTAGTAGTTTTATTCCAAAATTAGCATAAGTCCACGTATCTATTAAAGAGATTTAAAACTTAGTCCCCCTCCCCCCCAAAAATTATTTGTTCTTTAGAACAAATTTTGTTCTAAATAAAGAACAAATAAAATTTATTTATAAACTTATAAATTTTATTGGTTCGTAGTGTTTACCTTTCCTGTCTCTTTTGATTCCTTTGTATAGATACCCCCCTACTTTTTTTTTTTAAAGGCTGTGCTTGCAGTATATGGAAGTTCTCAGGCTAGGTATTGAGTTGGAACTGTAGCTGCCAACCTACTTCACAGCCACAAACACCAGATCCAAGCCATGACTGCAACCTACACCACAGCTTATGGCAGCACCGGATCCTTAACCCACTGAGCAGGGCCCGGGATCACACCTGTGTCCTCATGGGTACTAGTTGGGTTTGTTTCCACTGAGCCATGAAAGAAACTCCACATTTCATATTTGGTATCATTTTCCTTAATGACTACTGGACTTTCTTTAACATTTCTTGTTTTGCTGGTGATAAATTTTCTCAGTTTTGTTAAAAAAGTCTTTTTGGAGTTCCCATTGTGGCTCAGTGGTAATGAACTCAACTAGTATCCTTGAGGACACTGGTTCGATCCCTGGTCTCACTCTGGATTAAGGATCCCATGTTGACGCAAGCTTCTGTTTAGGTTGCAGGTGTGGCTTGGATCCTGTGTTGCTGTGGCTGTGGCCTAGGGTGTCAATTGTAGCTCCGATTTAACCTCTAGCCTGGGAACCTCCATATGCCATGGGTGCATAAAGAAACCTACAAAAATTAGATAAAGTAAAAATAAAAAAACCTTTTTTTTGCATACAATTCCAAAACAATAAAATGGAGATTTTTATATTTTTACAATCTTTTTCTTTTAGTATTTAAAAATATTTTTTTATGGCCTACATGGTTTCTTATAAGAAGTCTCTTGTCATCCTTTTTTTTCTTTTTCTGTGTTTAATGTATGTCTTTTTCCTTTGTTGGTTTTAAGATTTTTTTCTTTAACAATGGTTTTCAGCTTTGTTGTGATATGCCTCGACATATTTTTCTTCATGTTTTTTCTGCTTGGAGTTTGTTGAGCTTCTTGTAAGCTTATACATTTCTTAAAATTTGGAAACAGTTCAGCCATTAGTTTTTCAAAAATACATTTTCTCTGACTTCTTCTGGTACTTCAGGTAGATACAGTTATTCTAATCGATAGTGTTCTTCGGGTCACTGATAACTATGTTCACTGTCTCTCCAGTCTTTCCTCCCTGCGCTTCAGTTTGATAGTTTCTCTTGCTGTATGCTCAAGTGAACTGATCTTTTCTTTTGCGTGTCTAGCTGTTGTTAATCCCCTGTAATATGTTTATCTTAGCTATTATATTATTCACTTTTAGGTGTTTAATTAGGTCATTTTTGTATCTTCCAGTTCTTTCCTCAACATATTCATATTTTTGTCTACCTGTTGGACATGTGGAGCACATTTGTAGTAGTTGTGGGATCATCATTCTGCTAGTTCTATCATTTCAATCATTTTACATCTTTTTTTTTTTTTTTTTTTGACTGCATTCACAGCATGCAGAAGTTCCCAGACGAGAGATGGAACCCCAAACCTTTTTCTATAGATTGATTTTTCTTATGGTTATGATTCATGTTGTCAGTGTTTTTTATATCAGTAGTAAATTTTAATTAGATACTGATCATTATGAAATTTGTGTTGTTGGCTGCCAGATTTTGTTGTATTCCTTTACATTGTATTGGATTTCCTTGTGAATCGGTTAAGTTATATGGAATCATTTGATTCTTTCAGAGCATACTTTTAATCTTTATTAGGGGATACAGAAACACTTTTAGTCTCTGTAATCCCACTAGTAAAGTGATGCCCTTCTTAGGATCCTGCTCAGTGATACATGTATTTATGGAATATTTTCTCTCTGGCTCTGGGAACATAAACTGTTCCTAGCTTTTTGTGATCTTTGGGATCTGTTCTACTTACTTCTTTCCAGTGGTTTGTTTTTTGTTTTTTGGTTTTTTTTTGATCTGGCCTCAGGTCGGTTCAGCTCACTCATGTGCCTGGCAGTGCTTAGCCTTAGGTTTGAATGTACTCTTCAGACTGCATTCCCCTTCTCTCTCTGTCTCTCTCTCTGAAGTTCCCTCCTCTTTGTTATTCTGTTCTGCAAATTCTAAGAACCTTGGCTTCTGTGGACTTCAGTTTTCTAGATTCTGTTTGAGTTGTTCTTCTTGCCCTGGTAGACTCACCCTCAGTTGAAGGACTCACCTTGACTTTTTTTCCCCTTTCTCAGGGTTAACAGTAATGTACTGCCTATTGTCCAACATATAAAAGCCATTGTTTCATTCCCTGCTCCCCCCCACTATTTTTCTGTTTGGTTAAGGTAGGAGGGTCAATCAGAGCTCTTAGTTATTACTTCTAAATTATAGCTTTATATTAAAATTAACTTTTTTTTTCTTTTTTTGCTTTTTATGGCTGCCCCTTCAGCATATGAAAGTTTCCAGGCTAGGGGTTGAATCAGAGTTGCAGCTGCCGGCCTACACCACAGCCAGAGCAATGACAGATCCGAGCCTCGTCTGTGACCTACACCACAGCTCATGGCAACACGGGATTCCTAGCCTACTGAGCAAGGCCAGGGATCAAACAAATCCGTGTCTTCATGGATATTAGTCCAGTTCATAACCTGCTGAGCCACAAGGGAACTCCCTGTAACTATTTTCAAACCTTAAAATATATGGAATGTTATCAGTCAAATGAAAACTTTGGTCTCAGTTTTCCCTACTTTCCATGCAAAATTTTCAATTTATAACTGGTGACATTCCTGAAAATTCTCTTCCTCTTTTTCAACCTTTACATTTGAGCTCTGTAATTGCATCTTATAATGTTTTATAGCCAGAATATACAAAGTGAGCCACATATCATTAGCAGTTTTATAATCATTGCTTAAGTATTTATAGTTTGAAAAACAAGGCATTTTCTAATAAAAAGGTTGCATCAGCACGAGAAAAATAGAGTGTATAAAATAATCATGACCTGAGAATGATGATAGACTTTTTTGTTGAAGTAGAGCAATAAGATTAGCCAGGTCACACTTCATTTGTATTATACAAACACCAAGGTTGATATAATGTGGACTCTTAGCTATTATTTTAACACCCTGCAGTAGATTCAGTGATATTGTGTCTCTCAGATAGAGTAAATTAGTAGTTTAAGTTGTCTTTCCTCATATAAGATAAATTAGTAGTTTAAATAAGCTTGCATTTGCATAATCAAAGTCTGGAAAATTACAGTAAAATATATGTTATGCAGTTTCTAAAGTATACATTTTTGTATGTGCAAGGAATAATTCTCCTGTCATCTTAGCTTTTTAAATTATAATAATTGATATTATAGAATTTTAAAGATATGTACTTTAAACCTACTTTTTAGATACATTTTTAGGTACACTTAATTTTTTTGTTATGTAGCAAAGTACATTGTATATTTCAGATAAGTGAATTTAGCTGCCAAAATGAATAGCCATCATAAAGAGAATATCACTAACTTGGGTAAATTAAAATCAAAACACTTGTACACTTGTTATCAATTTAGGAACTAGGTTAAATTAACCAGTATTGGACTTAACTTGTTAAACCATTCTTTCTCTTTAAGATTACAATTAATGGGAGAAATCTGGACTTAACATGTAATCTTGTAGTGTTTGCCAATTTTACTAATGATTGGTTTAGTAGGTTCTTATTAAGCACTGTTTATCTGCTTGTTACCATATATAAATCTAAGTTGAAAATTCAGTTAAACTATCTTTGATGTGGTATGGCTATGCCATCTGAGCTTCTACTTTGATGTGTACATTAGTTTTATGGCTTCTGGTATGAGAAAGTTCAAGTAGCTGGAAAAAAGATTTCACTTAGAAAAACTGTGAGCTTGTCTTGGTGTTATCAGGAATAGAGTCTCTCGTTAGCAACAGGGATTACTAACTTCAAAATGCTATCTGTGCTAGGTTGTTAACGTCTGTGCTAGGTTGTTAACATATATGGACTCATTTTATCCTTGCAAATAACCCTGTGAGGTCGCTTCTTTCATTTTCCATATTTTCCAGATGAGGACGAGGGAGCAGAGAGATTAGGCTATCTGATCAAGGTCACACAGCTAATGTGTGGCAGTCAGAATCCAAAGCCAGGTAGCTTGGCTTCAGAAGCCGTCTTAGATCATTCTCCTTGTGAGCCATCCTTCCTGTTTGATAACTTCCTCCTCCTCTTTATTGTGTTTGACCTCCTCATCTTCTGGTATTAGCTGTCTTTTACCCTCTGGGAGGTAATTGTCATTGGTATAAATTTTTAATGTTTTAGATATGGGTAGAAATGAGTAAGTCCTTAGATATTGGTCATAAGTTATGCTGTAAATCGTTTCCTTTGGACTTTCAGTCTTCTTGTTGTAAACAGAAAGTTCTGTACTATTTGTTTATTCAGAGCTGTTTGTAATGTTTAGATAGTTATCAGTATAGAACTTTACAATCGGATTCTGGTATGCTGTAATGTTCTGTAACAAAAATGTCACTATAAACAAAATTACAGTAGTTCCCCCCCTTTTCTGTGGTTTTACTTTCCATGGTTTCTCTTATGAGCTGCATTCCAAAAGTATTAAATGGAAAATTCTGGAAATAAATAATTTATAAGTTTTAAATTGCATACCGTTACAAGTAGTGTAATGAAGTCTGCCATTCTGTCTGGGATCCCCAGCCATTGACATCTGCTCCTAACATCTAACCTTCAACACTGTCATGCTCAGTAATCCAGGATCACCCAAAGCAGAGGATCCTTCTTCTGACATGTTGTTGTTTTCGTGATATATTATCCTCCCAGACCATGTAGTCCCAATGTATGGTCGGGTTGGTAGCCTAACACTAGGTCACAACACCTGTGTCATTCTTCTCGCTTTTATCTTCTCATGTAGGCATTTTATCACCTCACATCGCTACAAGAAGAAGAAGGGTTGGTACAGTCCAATAAGATATTTTAAGAGAGAGACCACATTCACGTAAATTTGTTAAAATTGTACTATTTGATTATTAGCTATTCTTATTAATCTCATACTATGGCTCATTTAGAAATTAAACTTTATCGTAGGGATGTATGTATAGGAAAAGATATAATATATATAGAATTTGGTACTATCCATAGTTTCAGGTATCTACTGAGGGTCTTGAAATGTATCCCCCACAGATAAAGGGGGGATTCTCTATTGATCTGTTTGTTTTGGATTTCTTTTTTTCTTGAAATACCTGTTAGTTTTTTGAGACATGCTTAATCCTCTAATGTTGTAGGAAAACTGACATAAACTTCTTAAAATTTATGTTTAGAGAATTGATGTTTCATTGCTATTAAGTACAAAATTTCATTTTTCCAAGTGCATACTGCCTTGGACTCACAGTTGAGCTGTAGGTCATTTGCCATTTGATGTCAAATGATACCACAAGTGACCTAGTAAGCCATCAGTGGTTATAGTACAAAAATAATCAAAGGTTTAGTCAATAACTCATGAAGTTTGATGTACTAGTATTGATAAACTAATTAAACAGATCTGCCTGTGTTCTTCCAGCCTACTGGGGCTCTGCTATGATTAGCTTTACAGCAAGGAGTATTGTAACATTGAATGAAAGTAACTGATCAGAGAATGGTGTAGTCACGGAGCTTTAAGTACTCCCATTTCTGGTCACAGAATGGTTTCAGGGAAAGTAGGCTTTCTCTGCACACCTGCAGCCAGTCAGTGCACAGGCCTCTTGTGGTCAATATTGATTGATTCTTATAACAGAACTAGAACAAATTTAGTGTTTTGCAACCTTCTGTGATTTAATATTGTTATGCTTTTTGCTATAACAGTCACAAAAATCCCTCTCCAATAGTGAGTAATTATGGCAATGCCTGCTAGCTCAGCTGTGGTTTGAACATTTCAGTGTTGCCAATATAAACTCCTCGATATATTCTGGAGTTCATAATTCAGCTTCAAAAGTTGGCTGTACAGTTAGGTAAATAAAGGTGTTGCTGAGAAGTAAATCCCAAGAAGATGAGGGGGGTGGCTGGACCCTAATCCATTCTTCATTGAAAATTTTCCTGAAAACTGTAGGCTGAGATCTGAATATAATTAGTAAAGAGGAAGACTATTTTAAATGATTAATTTTCTTAAAAAATCTACAAATTAAAGACTTTGGGAGGCAATCTTCTTAATACCTGTTGTTTCCTCAGAGTGTTGGTGCCCTCCTAGATAGCTATTTCATGAATTTTAACTTTTGGTGGTAACTTAGATTCTAGATATAGAAATCCAATGGAAAATGTCTTATTTTTTTCCCCAGTCTATTATTGGGCTGTTATGTCTTACTCAGCTGGTAACTACTGGGCTCTTCCTATATGGCAGGCTATGCGATAGGTTGTGGGACTATGTGGATGAATAAGGAATGATTCCTGTACTGAATAGCCTCATGTTCATTCCAAGGTGGATTTGAGAGATATCTTACTTAAAATTCATCTTTTGCATAGATTTGCTATATTTAAATTTTTATAAATCAGTCAATCAGTAAGCGTTGGTTGTTTTTTGACACTCTCGTAATCTTAGGAACTTTAAAATTTGGTTGGGGAGAAAATCATTTATACCTCAAACAATTAGGTAATTGCTTCTTAAACTGTGATTTAAGAATGTTTAAAATTTATATTTTAAGTATAATCTAAAACATTGGGTGTGTTTTGGATTATTTGGTTGCCATCTTGCATACTAGTGTAACGTAGTTTTGCAACCCTTTTTTGTATTCTTGTGTGAGATCACTTTATTCTAAGTGAACGTTTGAAGGTTTCATGGACTTTTAGGGGCCTCATGGGTTGATATCATCTGTAGAAGCATGGTCACTTGGATGAAACTGCTTTTATTTATTTATTATTTTTTAATTTTGGCTGCCCCTCAGCATATGGAATTCCTGGGCCAAGGGGTCAGATTTGAGCCACAATTGCCACTGGCAGCACTGGTTTCCTAACCCACTCTTCTGGGCCAGGGATCAAACCTGTGTCCCAGTGCTCCCCATACCCTTGGTCCTGTTGTGCCACAGTGGGAACTCTGGATGAGACTGCTTTTAATTGGTTGGTACATGAGTATATTTGTTTAGAGTGAGTTTGTTCCTGATTGACTAATACTGAGAAGCAAGGGGTCATCACAGGTTGGTTGACTTGAAAAAACTTGATTGAGCTCTTGTCTGTTGAATAGGTTGAAAACAGTTTTAGTGGCTCTATGTTGCCAGTGCTACAGAAGAAGTCATTTTAGGAATGTGGGAACTTAAAAATATTTTCAGTTTCAGATTTTTTTTTTATAATGAATGAATTTAAAATACTTTTATAATCAGAGGAAGTACTATTATTTTGTGTTGGCAGATGCTGGAAGGATGAGATTTACCCCAGAGTGAAAATATCTTTAGTATTTTATCTGAACACAAATTAATGTTAATTGTAAAAATTTTTAAAAATTTAGAAAAATGTAGAAGTGTGGAGGTCACTGATTAATACCATCACCCAGAGATAGTTACTGTTCACATTTTAGAATATAGGTTTTTTTCAGCTTTCATGCTTACTTGGTTTGAATCCTGGCTCTTAATTTAATGGATTTCTATATTGGTCAAATTACTTAACCTCTCTGTGCTTGTTTCTTCACCCGTATAATAGGAATCGTAATACCTGTTCATTGAATTGTGAATATAAAATGAATTAATGTAAATAAAACATTTAGAACAGTGCCTGACACATAGTTCAGTATGTAAGTATTTGCTATTACTATACGATGTCCATTCTAAGACATTTGTTTTCCATTTTAAAGTTTCTGCAGTTGGGAGTTCCTGTTGTGGCTCAGTGGGTTAAGAACCTGACTAGTATCCATGCGGATGTGGGTTTGTTCCTTGCCTCGCTGGGTGGGTTAGGGATCCTGCATTGCCATGAGCTGTGGTTGCAGGCCAGTCTGCAGGTTGCAGACTCTGCTTGGATCCCACATTGCTGTGGCTGTGGTGCAGGCCGGCAGCTGTAGCTCTCTCTAATTCAACCCCCTAGCCTGGGAACATCCATATGCCGCAGGTGCAGCCCTAAAAAGAAAAAAATGTTTTTACCTTTGGGACTTATCTTAACGACTAAGGGTGACTTTTAATTGGTAGGGTTTTTTGTTCTTTTCTTTGTCATCCATTAAATTAAGGTACACCTTACAATTGATTTATCTTCAGTTGACAAAATGTAATATATGTGTGTGTCTGTTTTTTGTTAATACAAAAGTGAGATCATACAATACATACTCTTAGCACCTTTAAAAAAATTTAAGAGGATATATTTTCAATGTCAGGTATAGATTCACTTATATATAGTTGCTGCATGGTATAGTGTTATACGTGGATGCTCTGTAATTTGCTTTATTGTTCCTCTATTAGTAGACATTTTATTGTTTATCATTTCATTTTTGCTTTTGTGGAAAGATTTTCATTAGTAGAACTCGGGAGAAAGTGGAATGACAAACCTGAGTGGAGATTGGGACACAAAAAGTCAAATTGTATTTGGGGCTTCTTCCTATTTGACTAGAGAAGAAATTCAGGAAAGATTTTAGGCTGTGTTAACACTGAGTTAAGGATTTTAGACTTTGTTTTTAAGATTTTTGTGGCTCATCACGGAAGAGTAATTGGAAATGTACTTTTTGTTAGTTTCTCCTATAACCTGGTCAGTTTAGTACAAACGAATTGATTGATATCACCTTAAAATGGCCTCTTTAGCATTTCTATTGATAATGATGAAGATGTAGAAAGTATGTTCATTAAGTTTTCATTTGTGCTCATGTAATTGTGAAGAATGGTAAATAGGTTGGATTACAGATTAAGATCTAAAATTAAGAGTGTGCTGTGATGGGTTGAATTTAAGTGGTTGAAAGTTTCAGTAGGTAAATGTAAGATCTTGCCCTCTTTTTAAAGGGAAAAAACCTCACTAGGACAATTAATTCAAGTATGGATTGATTTAGTCTATTTGGGAAAAGTAGATGGTTTTAATCAAGAGTTAGTTGTATCAGTGGAAGTATCTCATCTGGAACAGACTCTTAACGAGTTTGTCTTGCTTAGATTTCATTTGTTGTTTTTATACTGAAAAAAACACGTAGACAAATGGAGTGAGTTTAGAAGGTAGCAAAACAGGATGGTGAAAGAACTCCTCACTGCTCTGTCAAGGGAAATTGGACTGTGAGGCAAAGGAGGCCATGGCAGTCATCTTTAAAGAAGTCCAGATTGGTTAGTATGATATAAAATATGGTCCAATATAGCACTATTTTTTCCTTTTCAGCATCAATTCCAGCTCTTTCCAGATACTTGCCCTTATTTTCCATGCACCTTGAACATTCTCTAAGCTTTTAGGTATGCATTATGCTGATATATCAGACGATTAATCAGGCAGTGGTATCTGAAGATATTTGAGAAGAGCAATATGAGCTATAAGCAACATCAAAAGGAAGCAGTTGATGAATTTCAACTCAAATTTCAATGTTCATTTAATTTTTCTGCTTATCATAATTTTTTTTAGAAACAGTGATTAAGTTGCCTTTGAAACAGTTTTCAGAACACACTTCCAGCCTTTTGGAATTTTTATTACATTAAATTATTATTGTCACACTTTATTCTTACTGAGCTGGAAGTATCATGTAATGTATATTGGAATGTGAATTCTACCATACAATCAAAGTTGGGCTCTGAAACATTTGGATTAATGAGTGAACATAAGCTGCCATACTGTATAGTTAGTGTACAGAGCCCAAGTGTGTTCTATTATTTGTAGCCCTCATTTTGTAAATACTTTTGCAATTTAGTTAGTATTTTAATATTTTTTGTAGGAGTTTTGCTCTGGAACTTTTTATTCCTTTCAAGAGGAAAGACACCTTGATAAGATGTTGCTGTTATGGTTGGGATTATTAAAATGCTTATTTCACAAGCTGTTTCTGTTAATACTCATCTTGTAATATCTTTTTTTTTTTTTTTTTCCTTTTTTGGCCACCCTGCGGCATATGGAATTCCCAGGTCAGGAATCAGATCCAAGCCATAGTTGTGACCTAAGCCGCAGCTGAGGCAGTGCTGGATCCTTAACCCACTGTGATAGGCTTGAAATCAAAGATACATCCCAGTGCGCCCAAGACACCACCAGTTGCAGTGGGAACTCTTGTAATATCTTTATTTTACAGTCTAGGCTGTGACCAGGTTCAGTTATTTAATTAAGGGATTTTAGTATAGAAAGTGTTGAATTTATTTTCTCTCTAGCTAGGATTAAATGCCTTTTTTCTTTTTCACAGATCAAGAAATTAGTGTATGTTTATCTGGTCCGATATGCTGAAGAACAGCAGGATCTAGCCCTCTTGTCCATAAGTACTTTTCAGCGAGCCCTGAAGGTAAATAATAGAGTGAGCAGGCAAATAGCTGCAATGTTTCTGCACAGTTGAAGGTGTGTCATTTAAAGGAGTGGAGCAATAATCCACTAAATGGCATAATAGTGTTTTGAAAGAGTTAAAAGGCCTCTCGTGGTGCCTATTCAATATCCTTAAAAAATAAGTTATAAAATCAGCTGGACGTTACCATGTAGGTTTCAGTTTCTGTTATTCCTTTGTGTTCAATATAATATTATCATGCATCAGAGCACTTTTCATCATTACTCCAACTAGTTGTTGAAAGTTTGCAAAGAGGGGACATGACTTTTTTAAAGATAAAATTTCTGACCTGCAGCATTTTATTATTATGAAAATTCTTAAAAACTCAGCACATTTAGTAATAAGTGATCAGCTAGAATTATAACAGTTACTTTTCTTGTTAAAACATTATTCAAAGAAATAAACATTTATTTTCTTTTGTCTTTTTCCTTATCTGTTTCTGTATGCTGGTTATTTATTTTAAATTAAGCAGGCTTTTTTTTTTTTTTTTTTTTTTTTTTGCTGTTGTTGTATCACACCCTATAAACACCTATTAACTGTATCATAAAGATGTCTTGGAAATACTGAAAACCTGAAATTTTGATGAGTATTTTTACACTATTTTTAGGACCCAAATCAACTAATTCGTGCAAGTGCTTTGAGAGTCCTTTCAAGCATCAGAGTGCCAATTATTGTACCTATAATGATGCTCGCTATTAAGGAAGCTTCCGCTGACTTATCACCATACGTAAGGAAGAATGCAGCCCATGCAATACAAAAGTTGTACAGGTTGGTACTTTCTAAATAATACCAAATGTCCTTCGTGTTATGTGGAGTGTTAAAGACCAGGGGAGCTTATTAGCTCTTCTAACTCATCTTTCCTTAAACTAAATATACCCAGTGACTGTGTTTCCACCTGCCCATAAACATTCTTTAGAAATCTTTAATTTTATTTTGGTTATAGAGACCCTATCCAAGTTTTTACTTGTGAACTTGTTAAGACCTATAATAATTTATGAATTTTTGTAACTGAAAGATAATTAGAAATTGAATTACCATTTATGTAGCCTATCATTATACATGCACATATGTTAAAGAAAATTAAGATTTTTTTGTGTTTATTATAGGATAGACTCTTAAGTGTGTTACCCTCTCAACTCACTTTGTTATCCTTTCTTCCATCTGTGGTCCTGCTGTTCCCTTTCTTGCTTGGTTCTTTTGCAGAGATATTTTATTAAATATTTTCTATTATTGACTGAGACTATAGCACCATATCATATGAATATAATATTTATTTAAACATCATATATTGCCTTGATCTCTGTGGAAAAATTTTGGTCAAATAAAATAATTATTACCTCTAATAATTTGGTATTATTTTCTGTTAATATTTATTCCACTGAATTTTATCAAGATCATTTTGTGTTTCTGGTGTGTGCTATATGCATAAAATATGTGAAAACAATAGAGGATGTGGTAACATATATTTGAGGGAAAAAATTAAACGTATGCCAAATAATTAAAGGCAATCTATAATGGAATAAGATATTGCCATAAGATATAGATGTATACAAAGGTATACAAACCAAGCCTCTGGTAGGGTAGGGCTCAGAGATTATTATGTAGAGTTTCATAAAGATGTAATGAAATATTAGTTAGTAAATACGACTTGGAGAAGGGAGACTGGAACTGGAATTTGGAAGAATTAAAAAGTGTGAATGTTTAGATAATTATAGTGGTTAATCATAAATTTACATAAAATTTGTCTTAAGTAAAAACTCATTTTCTTAGGTTAACTATCACCCAAATTTGTATCATCCTTCTTAGTCATTATCCTTTGTTGTTATTAACTTAGAAAAAAAATCAATGTCCAGGCTCACTACAACTGTTTCAAAGTCCATCACTGGGCTCCATTGTAGTTTTCTTTGTCTTAAATTTACAGTCTAGTCGTTTGGTGCTGCCTCTTAGTCCTCTACATAAATTTTTTTTTTTTTATCTCATTTCTGTCTCTTGTTCTTCCTTTAGTCACTATTTAAGAATATTTCCTACTTTTTCCAGCTCTTAAGTCCAGTTGTTTAAGATTCATCAGAGACGTCAGTTTCTATAAGAAACTTTCCACAACCTTCCTGCCTCCATTTGGTGTTCTTGTTCTTTATCCGCATAATCCCTTGGACGTATCTTCATTATGTGGTGTGATTATGTTTGGGACTGTCTTTACTAGACCGTCTTATTCATCTTTGTGTGCTCATTGTTTAACTTCCCAGTTAAACGAACAATTGAATTCTGTGCTTGGAAGAAATTTATATTATTATAAGTATTTCAGTACTTAGAGCTACCGATTCATTTCTTAGTTCTGTACGTATGTGAGCCATTGTTTATATTTCTTGGTTTTAGATGGCAGGTTTTATTATGCATGTCTCCATAGTAAACTAAAATGGTGCAAAATTTTTATTTGGAACTTCTCTATATTTCTTTTTGATAATTATGTTATCAGCTCAGTGATTGCTATCCTGTTATTCACCTCCACCACCAGTTTAAAAAAGATTTTGTGGTTTATCTACTTGCAGTTACTCTGTTTTGTTTTTTTTGTTTTTTTTTTTGTCTTTTGTCTTTTTAGGGTCACACCCGTGAGGCATATGGAGGCTCCCAGGCTAGGGGTCCAATCGGAGCTAAAGCCGCCAGCCTACACCACAGCCACAGCAACATGGGATCTGAGCCGCATCTGCGACCTACACCATATCTCACAGCAACGCCAGATCTTGAGCAAGGCCAGGGATCGAACCTGCATCCTTGTGGATGCTAGTCGGAGTCAATAACTGCTGAGCCATGATGGGAACTCCTCTACTTGCAATTACTTTCATAAGGTTTTCCAACTTCTGTTTAAGAAGAAGACTTGTTCTTTAAATATTTCCTTAATGGTATTGGTATCTGGGTTTAATTAATATGAGCAACCTCAGATAGAAAGATTAGGACACATTTGTGGGAAAAACTAACTCATTTTAAATTTGTTTTCTTTTTATTTCTGTCTTTTTTTTTTTTTTTTTTTTTTTTTTTGCTTTTTAGGGCCACACCCATGACATATGGAAATTCCCAGGCTAGAAACTGAATCAGAGCTGCAGCTGCCAGCCTATGGCACACCCACAGCAACTCAGGATCCAAGCCGAGCTTGTGACCTACACCACAGCTCACAGCAGTGCCGGATCCTTAACCCAGAGAGCGAGACTAGAAATCAGATCTCCATCCTCATGGGTACTAGTCGAGTTCATAACCCACTGAGCCACAACGGGAGCTCCCTTATTTCTGTCTTGACATAATTATTTCTCTCCTTCTCCCCTGTAAAAAATTTTAAATATCCTTGTAATGATTAGCTTAATTTAAGTTAGAATTAAAGGAAAAAAATTTAAACTTTTTTCTTTTTATGTTTTAGCCTTGATCCAGAGCAGAAGGAAATGTTAATTGAAATAATTGAAAAACTTCTGAAGGATAAAAGCACAGTAAGTAGTATCTTTTTATGTCAAAATAAAATTGTGCTTTATTTGCATAGGATCATCTTACTGTTGTATATTTGACATTATTATTGATTTTGAAATGGTATAAATATTAATGGACAGCTCATTAAAATCCTTGAAGAATAAAAATATCCAGCTAAGGAGAGGGATTGCATTTGGAATTTTAGTTTGTTAGTGTGTCCTTCATCAGAGTCTGAAGAGGAGCAAGTTAAGGAAAAAATCCTTTCTTTAACTTTTGGCTAAATTTTTGTCTGCTTTTTGGGGCAACTTTTTTTTTACTTTAAGCAATGATTTATAAGGATTTTTTTCCCACATCCACAGCATGGGGAAGCTCCAGGGCTAGGTATCGAACCTGCGCCACAGCTATAACCAGAGCCACAACAGTGACAATTCCAGATCCTTAACCCACTGAGCACTAAGGTAGCTCCTTATTAGGACTTTTAAAGGCTGAATCACTTGGGAAGAAATAATTGTTTTAAAAGGAAGTATTAAGTATTAAAGAATAGTTTCCATGGTGGCTCAGTGGTAATGAACATGAGGACCTGGATTTCGCTCAGCAGGTTAAACTATCCAGCTTTGCTGTGAGCTGTGGTGAAGGTTGCAGACATGGCTTGGATCTGGTGTGGCTTTGGCTGTGGTGTAGGCCAGCGGCTATGGCTCCAGTTCAGCCCCTGCTCTGGGAACCTCCATATGCTGTGGATGCAGCCCTACAAAGACAAAAAAAGAGGAAGTATTAAAGAGACAATGAAAAATTAGAGTGTGTTTTAGTATTATAAATGTGTTTTTTTTTCTTAAATACTAAAACATTTTCATATGTATAACACTTTTTCATTAAGTGGGTAGCATGATCTTACTGGGAAATGTACATAACTCTTCCTTCTCCCTATTCCACTCCCTTTCTTTGTGTGTAGCGATGTGATAATGAGATCTAGGAATAATGATGAGGCATGGGGTCTGTGAGCAGACCTCTGGAGTAGCTGGGGTAATGATGTCTTTGATGGAACCTTCTGCACCCACCTCTATGGCTCAAAACCAGTGAGGAAAAGGATTCTATTTATCTCGGGATGATACCACCAAGGTGCATGTATATCAGTATATACAGCAGCTATCTGTACAGTAGCCACTAGACTCATGTAGCTATTGATATATGGCTTAGCGTATGGTCTATATGGAGATAGACCAGGATATCTGTCTTTTTGGGTATAGTGTTCTGTAGATGTCTTTTAGTCAAATTGTTTTATAGTATTGCTCAAATCTTCTATTTCTTTGTTGGTCTTCTGTCTTGTGGCTCTGTCCATTGTTGAAAGTGGAAGTACTGAGGTCTGCTATTACTGAAGAGCTGTCTCTTTATTTCTTTGTTCAGTTCTGTCTGTGTGTATTTCATATAGTTAGGAGCTCTGATATTTGGTTCATGTGTTTATATAATTGTTTTTATCTTTGTCATTATAAAGTGTTTCAATCTCTAGTAACAATTTTTTAAAAATTCTATTTTGTCCTATTTAACAACTTTCTTATATAATTGCTTTATACATGATATAACTTTTCCTTTCTTTGACTCTCAACCTATTGGCATTTTTTAATCTAAGTGTGTCTCCTATAGATAGTATGTATTTGGGTCTTGTTTTTTAATCTAGTCTGACAACCTGTGCCTTTCAATTAGATTTAATCCATTGGCATTATTTTATTTTATTTTATTTTATTTTATTTTATTTTATTTTGCTTTTTAGGGCTGCCCCTATGGCATATGGAGGTTCCCAGGCTAGGGGTCAAATCAGAGCTGTAGCCGCTGGCATATGCCACAGCCACAGCCATGCAAGATGCGAGCCAAGTATGCAACCTACACCACAGCTCATGGCAACACTGGATCCTTAACCCACTTAGCGAGGCAAGGGATCAAACCTGCATCCTCATGGATGCTAGCCAGATTAATTAACTGCTGAGCCACGACAGGAACTCCGACATTTATTGTTACTAATTGATATAATTGAATTTATAGCTGACATTTTATTGTTTTTCTGTCTTAAGTCTTTTGTTCCTTATTCCTCCTTTATTGATTTTTTTAAAATTAAATATGTTGTATTGTAAATGTTAATTCCTTTAATTTCTTTTTGCAAATACTGTTATTGTACCTAAGACTATACCTGGAGACTGGGCCATTCAGCAAATTTATTTTCATCTATAATGTTGCAGAAATCTTCATTTTTTTCTATAGTGGTTGGCATAATGAAGACAGAGAAAAGAAAATTTTATGCCTTTTTGTCTTCTGTATGGCAGCTTATCTCCTAGCATTAGATATGAAATCAGTAATATTGATATTGTGGTTAATTTGGTTTTAGTAATAATAAAAAACATTTAGTTTCTTCTGTGTTGAAGATATTTGCCAAGTACTGTAGAGAACAGTAAGATCTATGAGAAATAGATCCTTGTATTTTAATATAGTTTGCCATGATTTCTGCTACATAATAAACTAAAATAAATTGGTTACATAGCCTAGAAATGAAATTTCCATGTGTAACATGTGCATGTCTTCCCAAACAAAATATAACATGTCAAAAGTGAAAACTACCGTCTTTGGAATTAGACAGAATTGGATTTGTATCTGAAGTTCTGCCACTCAGCAGTGTGTATTAAGCCTTCATAAGTTTCAAATTCTAAAACTGAAATTGTAGGACTGATAATTTCCAGTGTATAAAGGTTTTGTTCATGTTAAAAGAGTTATTGTATATAAAATCCTTAGTACAGTGCCTGACACCATAAAAAGGGGGTGATAAGATACCATTTGGAATGTAAAGAATATAATTTGTTTGTAAATTTAGAATCTCTGTTATTGGGTTCTGATCATTTATTTGCAAAACACAGTAGAAAAAAATACTTGTACTTGTTCATGGTAGATGTTTAACATTTGTTGAATGATTGTGAGGCGTAGTTTTTTTAATATTCTTTGTGATGGTAATTAGGTATTACTGTTATTTTCATTGTTTTGCTTCCCTGGTGGTGTGTGTCATGCTCAGTGTTCATAGGTAGATTTTTTTTTTTTTTTTCAGAGCTTTAGCTGTCTATCATTTATGCAGCACTCTTTTCCCCTGAAGTGTTATATAGTATATGTTTATTTAAAAAAAAGGGCTCTATTTTTCTTTCTTTTTTTTTTTTTTTTTGCTTTTTTATGGCCGCACCTGCAGCAACTAGGAGTTGAATTGGAGCTGCAGCTGCCAACCTATGCCACAGTCACAGCAATGCCGGTTCCTTAACCCACTAAGTGAGGCCTGGGATCGAACCTGCATCCTCAGGGATACTTGTCAGGTTCTTAACCTTCTGAGCCACCACAGGAACTCCTATATCTATTTTTTTATTGACATAAAACAGCAGTACTTTATACTGAATTCTCTAATTCCAGAGCAGCAGCACAAGGTTCCTTACATTGTCCTACCTTTTCGTATTTTTAACTTCCTACTCCAACATAAAAAAAATGACTCTTACTATCCACAGCATATTTGCTGATTTACTCAGTCCCAGAATGCAGATAAAGTATTGTTTCAGAATTGCTGGCTTGTACTCTGTGGAGAGGAGTGAGATGAGGACTACTAATTGAGTTAATAAATATTGGTTTAAATTTATATTTATCATCAGTATTGCTTTGAATGCTGTTATAAATTGAAATTGCTTTACTATTGTATTGTTGAACTTGTTATATTAATAGGTAAGAAAGCTACTGAATTTATGTATGGTTATTTTATTTCCTGCTTCTTTACTGAATTCTTTTGTTGTTTGATTTAGTTTTATCTTTCATTCTTCTTTTGATCTGGTCTAGAAAATAAGTCATCATTTGCAAATAAAGATAATTTTACTTCCTTTTTCTCTAATACCTATGGCTCTAATTTCTCTTGTTGCATTATTTTGGTTTATAACTTTAGCCCAGTGTTCTATAGTAGTGAAGATGGTGGGCATCCTTGCCTTGTTTCCATTTAAAGGAAATGCCTATAATGTGTCTGTGTTAAAGTAAGATGCTGACCCTGAGGATTTTCTCTTTATCTTTGAAATATAATAGTTTTACCCAGTGTCTTCAGGGTTAGTTGATATAGATCAGTTCTTTTCTTGGTACCCAGTGAAGATTTTCAAAATAAAGATTTAGAACTTATTATTATTTCTGGCAAGTGTTGTTGTTTAAGATTAATTTTTAAATATTAATTATGTTCAGTTGTTACTTTTTGTTCTTCAGGGATTTCAATTTTCCCTAAGTTGGATCTTCTTTGCCTGTCTTATATTTCAATCACTGTCTCTCTAAACGTTTTCACTTCTTTTTTTTTGTCTGTTTAGAGCCACACGCATGGCATATGGTAGTTCCCAGGCTAGAGGTCGAATTGGAGCTTCAGTTGCCAGCCTGCCCCACAGCCACAGCAATGCAAGATCCGAGCTGCATCTACAACCTACACCACAGCTCATGGCAGTGCTGGATCCTTAACCCACTGAGCAAGGCCAGGGATCAAACTCCCATCCTCATGGATGTTGGTCTGGTTTGTTACCTCTGAACCACGACATCAACTCCATTTTTTCACGTCTTTATTTCATTTTTGTTCTCTTGATTCTTTCTGTGCTTTTCTTTAATGTCCCTTCCTAAATTTTTATTCAACTCTTTTCTGCCAGGAGCACCTTGCGATTTAATCATGATGCCTTTTTTTTTTTTCTTTTTTGGCTATACCTGCAGCATACGGAAGTTCCTGGGCCAGAGATTGAATCTGAGCTGCAGCTGAGACCTAAGCCACAGCTATAGCAATGCTGCACCATTAGCCCAGTGTACCACAGTGGGAACACTATGCCTAGTTATTTTTTTCCCTCTCAATTTCCTTTTTTGGTTTCAGTCAATTTTTGTTTCTTCCTGATGACTTTTGTTCATATCTGTTCTCTGTTTTTCCTTTTTTGATTCATGTTCATTTTTCTTTCTTTCTTTTTTTTTTTTTTTGTCTTTTTTTTTGCTATTTCTTGGGCCGCTCCCGCGGCATATGGAGGTTCCCAGGCTAGGGGTCCAATCGGAGCTGTAGCCACCGGCCTACGCCAGAGCCACAGCAACGCAGGATCCGAGCCGCATCTGCAACCTACACCACAGCTCACGGCAACGCCGGATCGTTAACCCACTGAGCAAGGGCAGGGACCGAACCCGCAACCTCATGGTTCCTAGTCGGATTCGTTAACCACTGCGCCACGACGGGAACTCCCCATGTTCATTTTTCTGATCTTGAAATGCTTCTTTGAGAGTACTTACTTCAGTTTTGAGGTGTTGTGTTACAGTTTTCTTTTGCTTCATCACTGATTTTTTTGGTGGGTAATATTTATCAGTTGAATTTTCGTTTTCTGTTTCCATTACTTATAGATTTCCTTACATCTTTACATTTCTTTGCATAGGGTTGATGTGTTGAATTTGAGGGTATTTTGCCTGTCAGAATAGCAAAGTATGATTTTTTAATTAGATGGCTTATTTTGGGGAGGACATAGATTGGAAGGGGTGTATATCCTGAGATTACTTTTATTTGTTTTTTCTTGTAGGTCCTAAATTTCCTCTTCTCATTTCTGTTTTCTTTCACTTTTACAGTTTTTAAGGTGCTCCTTTTCATCCACCTCTTTTTTAACTTGTTTTCTTTTTGAAACTTTGCCTTCTTAAGATAACCTTATTGAATCTTATCTCCTCCTTTGAAGGCTCTTCCCTGTAATCTGCTATGATCTCCCAGGAATCATTTTTTAGTATTTTCACACTTAGGGTTCTCTCTTTCTGCTCTTGATTTTAGTTCCCTTTTATGCCCACTACCAACTCCTCTGTGCCTTGACTGTGGCAGTGTTTTCAGACTGACATAGATCTTTGTGAAGTTTTGTGATATACACATGATACAAAACTCTCCGGGATTTAGGACTTATTTTTCTACTCATACATAATTTGAAGTTTGGAGATTCTCTCTTTTTTAGTTATGCTTAAAGCTTAGATTTTCTTTTTTTTTACTTTTTCTGAATTCGGGTTAAGAGATTCTGATTTCCCTAGGTACCATTAACTTGTCTACCCAGTATTTAAATTAATTATTTTTATGAATGTTTTCTGATGATTTTTTTCTTTATATGGCTGTAATTTGTTGTAGAAAGGTTAAAAATATTCTGATATATATGTAGATATTTATGTATTTATCTTCATTATCGCTTTTTCTAGTCATATATATTAAAGGGATGCAGGTATGTTTTTTTTCCCTTCCCTGAAATAATAATGTTAGCATTGACATTTAAAATCAATAAGAATCCTAAGTCATTTTTGTTTAAGAATTTCCTAATTAAATGAACCAAGTCTAATTCATTTCCCCATTTTTAAAAGGAATTTATTGGCTGTCAGCAGGAGTATCTTGAGATCTTGATGGTGATGATGACATTGCAATTGCTGGCTGATAAAAATAAATTTGCAAGGAGTTAACATATTTAAAAACTTTTCTTCATTTGGCCTCTATTGATTTTGAGATATACCTTCTGTTGCTTTTTTTAGCCTAAAGAATGATTTTCTTGCTATTGAAATCTCAAAGAAAATTAATAATATAATTCTCATTTTAAGGAAAGGTTGAAATTGAAAGTATATAAGGTATATTAAAATATAATAGAATTGTTTTTCCCTTTTATTTGAGAAAAGACCAATATTTGCCATATAAATAATCCTTTCCCAAAAACATGTCACTATACTTATGTTAATATACCTGGAAGAACATTTAGGAGTTACTTAGATAACTGTTATCTGAAGGTATCTGTAAATTTTAAAAGGTAAAATAGAAACTTACAGTGTCCATGAAATTAAAAGGAAACATTTCATTTATACTTGATTATACCTGGTCAGTTGTTGTAAGTTTTTTAATTTCTTCATTGTTTATTCCTAGATTTTCCATTTTCCTCATATTTTATCTATTTAACATAGCCTAAATACTTTTCTTTTTTACTGAAAACCTTTCCTAACATTCAGGTGTAAACTCCTTTTTAAAATGTATAACGTTTTCTCTTATTTTTCTTTAGGTTGTAGAAATGTATATTTGTTGAGCAACTTAAGCTTTGCAATGCATCTTCTTACTTTTATTTATACCACCTCAAAAGCAGGGTGGTATTTTATTTCCTATTCCTTTCAGGTTAATTTTAAAGAAATCTTTTTGTAATATTTAACTTCCTAGTAGAAAACAGTTCCCTAGGAAAACAAATAGGTCAGTGCCTACTGAAAACCTGAGTTGTTTATTTATATTTTTTTTGATGACAAAGTTTCTTCTCCTTAATTTAGCTACAAAATGATGTTTAATGAATATATTGGGAGTTCATAGCTAAACTGTGGGGGTAAGACACCATTTTCTAAGTTATTGATTTAATGTTGGTAAAAGCTTCACTGTTGTAGGCAAAAAACACACCTCTGAATTTGTGCAGATGTTTTATTGTGATAGATCTATTATCCAGCTATTAGAAGATAAATGACTGATCTTTCCCATTTTCCATGCCTCAAGAAAATTGAAATAAGAAGGGGAATATCATTTGGGCTGTATGATTAGGAGCAGGTTGGATGGCCATTAATTTAAGAGAAGAAAATCTTGGCAGCATTGGCCAACTTATACCATATTATCAATCAAACCTTGATGCACTTCTTGTGATGACCCAGCACTCTCAGGTTTTTGCAACGTTAATTAGAATTCATGACAAAATAGATGCAAGGAAACGTTTTGTACCCTTCATAATTTTATAGAAAATTTATTGTTATTAGAGGAACCATTTGCTTAGTGTGATTTTTTTCATTACCAGCTTGTCAACTAGCATAGATAATCTGGAGAAAATATGAACTCCATAGATGGAGTGTCACTTTTGTTGATGGTTCATGTAGTTTACCTTGGAGCACAGCTAATGGCTGAAGTTCATAGCAACAGCACAGAAAAACATGGCAACCAAGGGAAGATAAATGAAGCATGTTTATTGCTTTAATATAAAAAATACATAAATGGAAAACTGCATTTGAATTTGATGAGCTCATTGCTAGTTTTGTTGGAGTGATTTATTTTTCCTCTTATATAAAAAGCTACTATTGACACAGTGAGATGGAAATTAACTGTCTGTTTTGGGGAAACCAATATTTTTGGTTTTCAAATCTAAGTAGATCATTTTATTTTAATTCTGGAAGTTTTATAGAATATTGAACATTTAATAGACCAAAATTAGCAGTTCTTCTGGCAGTGTTTAGCCTATGGTCAGTTCTTAAACCCACACAATGAAATATCTAAAATGGTCAGTTTTATTTGGTGAAGGTTCTTTTATTTACATTCTTCCTAATTATTTCTGTGTTTCCTTAAAATTCATTTGTACTTAAGTAGTTATTTTTTCCATTTTCATGTTATTTGTTAATATTTTAGAACTCTTTTGTATCTAACTCTTGTTTTAATAAATTTAATACCACATTCGGGCTGATTTTCCTTTTAATTTTTTGGTATCTAAACATATTTGAAGAAAAGAATCTCTAAGTTTAAGCAAAATAACTTGACTTTATATAGTGTATATCGTTCCTCAAATTGAAACTTTCATTGAATTCACATTTCAGTTTCATAGATTATTTTATTCTAAGTGGTATTATTTATTTTTGTACTTTATCAGCCTTACCAATTGAAAATACAAATTTTAACTAATATAAGATTGACATATATATGAAATATATATAATATGAATGTATTTCACAAATACCATATTATTCTACAGTTTAATGTCGTAAACTTAGTTGTTCTAAGAGATTTTTTAAATGACAATAATTCTGACCTTTTAGAAATATGATTATCACAGAATATAATTTTCTGAAGAATGATTTGTACAGAAGACATCAAAATGTGGAGTTGAAAACAGAAACATAACTTCCTTTCCATATCAATAGCAAACAGAAAATTATACATATAATACATTTTTATTTAGTTCACACAAATAATCAATTCTTTGCTTTTTCGATTGAGGTGCATACATGCTGGGACCAGCAGGCACCAGTACTTGGGCAGGGCTGGAGTCAATAAATGCAGCTTCACGTTTATAGTGATTGGTAATTCATAAAATCCCCACAGGACTGGAAACTTGTTTAGCATAATAGCAAGTCTATATTCTGAGCTGTTTTCTTTCAATTGTATTGTTGGTTGCATATTAATAAACTAAATGTCAGCCAAGTAGAGGGACAAACACTAAAAATATGAATATCATTGTATCTAATATTTTTCAAAAAGTACCATTTCAGTAAGTTATATTTCTATTTAATTGCTTATTTTAAGTCATTGGGGAAATTTTAGATACTAAAATGAAGATCCCTTGTGTTCAGAAAGAATATGAAATTAATTTATTTTTTCAAAACTGTATTATATTGTTGGCTAACTGCAGACATTTCAGTGGTGCATATATAGATGTGTTTGTGTATTATATATTCTGCTTAGTTTGTATCTTTATACCAAAGAAATATTAATTTCACCACTTTGCAAAAACATAATTCCAAAAACAGCATTTATGTTTCATTAACTGGTCTTGGAGAAAAGCTGCCTTTTGTTGGTAATATATTATTTCAACTTATACATGTTATTATATAAGTAATAATAATGTACTAAAACTTTAGCCAGCGTGTTTTCCTTGTAAATAAATTACATTGGTAAAAATGAACAGATTAAAATTTGTAAGATTTGAAAGTGCTTATGTACCAGCAACATTTATGAGTTCCTTACTTGTTTTAAGATAAGTTTGTTGTAGAACTGTTGTCATTCTCATTTTAAGCTAACACGATAGGGTCCTTGTTATCATACTCAATAATGAATCTTTAGATTAGAATTTAGGTAAGCTTTAAAAATGAAAACTGTGCATAATTAATAGGTCTAATCCATATATGAACAATTTACTGAAATTTAACCTGATGAAGTAAAACATAATTTCTAATACACTTCTAACACTCTAGAAAAGTATTAGTTTTTCAGACATGTTAACATTTATCAAAATTATTCTTTGAGGGAATGAATCACTCTTCAGAATTTGTAATTCAAACATGAATAATCATTTTATTGATCAAATGACTGTATACTTTACATATTGATTTACATAACACTGATTGCACCTCTGTAATGCCTGAATAGGACCCTTGATGGGAGGAAAACATTTTTTTAATGAGTTACTATTTCTTTCTTTTCTAGCTGGTAGCTGGCAGTGTTGTGATGGCTTTTGAAGAAGTATGTCCGGATAGAATAGATCTCATTCACAAGAATTACCGCAAGCTATGTAATTTACTAGTTGATGTAGAAGAGTGGGGGCAGGTTGTCATAATCCACATGCTAACTCGATATGCTCGTACACAGTTTGTCAGTCCTTGGAAAGAGGTAAGTGTTGCATATCTTACACTTATAAAGTATACTAAGAATATGGATGAGCTTTTAAAAATGTGTAAAAAAAAATGAGTGAAAATATACAGCAATCTGCATGTTTAAGGGGGACTGATTTTTTTCATGTTCTTTTGGAAAGTAGGAAACCAGTATGAATTCATGGATAATTGTTCATTGTTTTGGCAGTGATTGATGCATATTTAGTGGCATACTGTATAGACTTTTAGTATGGTGCCTGGCAAGAGGCCCTTGTTAGGAGCAGCAGCATGATACAGTATTTGCAGTAACATTGCCAAATCATGGACTTTTTTTTGTGTGTTATTAATTACTTTCACACCTTTGAGTCCCAAGCAGATACCCACTTGAAAAGTAGGTAATGTGATTCTAACATATGTGAATTTATATCTAAGATAATTTCTTACCTTTGCAGGTAAATTATTGTTGAACTTTTAAGCTACTTTTTCCTAGTTTTGTATTTCTAAACTGTATTTGTTTTCCCTTCTTTTAAGCTGGTAGAATTTTAGCAAAATTAATAATTACTTATACCTTACAGTGAAGTTATTTGTTTTCTTTGTGCAAATTAACATTAGAAACATATCATATTCTTTTTACTATATTAATAATTCAGAAAACTTTATAACTTAGTTTGCAATAGAGATCTCAGTGTATATGTAAGATTTAAGCGTTTGCTTTAACTTATTTAAAGAAATCATTAGATACTATAATAGCACTTTGATTTTTCTCTTGTAATGTTTCTTTTTTGTCCTGTTAAAAATATTACAGATTTTAAAAATACTATAGAAAGTAAAAGACCCAGTTTCTCCCAATTATGCCATTGTGGTTTGTACACAAGGCCTTGATTGAGTGTTCAGTGCTTACTGCTTTTGTTAATTAGAAGTAATATTAAAGTAAGAGAAAAATGTGCATACAATGGGAAAATGTTCATGATCCTTGCTTTAGGTGACATGTCAAGTTTTCAGGTGTTTTAAGGAGTTTAAATAGTTAAAATAGTTGTCATTGTTTTCTGTATTTACAATAGTTAGTATTAAAAAGCCTGTAAAAAAAATTTAAAAATATATCCGTATCCAGAAGATTATCTGTAATATTGATTCCATTTTAATTTTAATATTTAAAAAGTGATTGGGTTGTTAAACTTCTGTGTTTTAAATTATTCATATATAAAAGTCTTATGCAACATAGAGCTTTTAAATGATGGGAATTTTATCATTGAACAAAGTAAACTTTTGATGGTACTTTTGCTGGGCTAAGCAACTTGTCCATGCTGCAAGTGTCTTGACCCTTTCATGTCACTGGTATCTTTGACAAGGGATTTTTGTAGCTAATAGCTATCCATTTGATTTCAGTCAGTTCCTTTCCAGAATGCTATTCAGATACATTTTTTTCCTGTTGTTTACGCTTATAGGTAATTTTACATTATCTAGCTACCGTCACTATTTAGAACTTTCAATTTCACTTTCCTGTCATCATCAAATCATTTTTAATAGCTGTATGCTAGTGATCCTTGCTTTATCATTATGTAGAAATTGGGGTTTAAAAGCATATTCCCTTCTTTATCTTCTAAGAATAGACTTTAAAATCTTTCTAGTTTGTGTTCCTGTTCCTTGAATTTTATTTCATCTTATTTTACGTAAAATTCATTTTTAAGGCTACTTGCAAAGCAGGAAAGTTAAATTCTATACTACCATATAAATTTATTCTATACTTCATTCTTTTGTGTAACTCTCTAAACATTAAGTTTTACATGTAACTCTGTAAACATTAAGTTTTACAAAAATGAAATGAAGTCTGATCCTTGTCCCAGGTGCACTGGAATTGAGCTAAATTATTTCTTACCCTTGCCACTTATTTGCAAGCTGACCTTGGCATTATTGTAAATTATGCAGTTAGCAGACTAAATCTCTGGTTCCCAAATTGCAGCTCTGTCCTCAGGACTGCCACAGGAAAACAACCCGTGGAGACAGTGGTGTTCTTACCTGTGCAGGCTCTTACTACCGGTTCAGACAGAGCAGCTTCACCTTTGCTGCTGCTTTGCTTGTGATTTCCTTTGAGAAAGACTCCTTGGCTTAAAGGGAATAACGGAGGAAAACCCTTAAATAGAATGTTTGTAAGGGTTTAGCAAACTATAATCATATGTATTTTTTAAAAAAATTATAAAAGCAATTCAGACACGTAGTGAAATAAATAATTTCTTGGTTGACCCCTTAAGGGCAGTTACTGGCAACCATTTAATTTTACTTGTTTTGGTGGTTATAAATTTTACTTTGAATAATACATTGTACTTTATTTATTGATTTAAAATGATAGCATATCAGTTGACTCCAAAATAATCAAGATAACAGGCTCGTGTCTCTCTGTATATGTATGTGTTCTCTTCAGTGCCAGCAGGAAAAATTTGGAAGGGTTATCCTTTATTGTGGCATTAGAAGTAAGGGATTGTCAAAGATGTTAGATTTTGGGTACAAATAATTTTATAAGATGAAAGTTCAAGTGGATTATCATAATTTAGACTATGTCCTTACTCTTCCAGTTAACCCATCTCAGATTTTGTCTATGGCTAGCTGTAATTCTATTTTACTTTGTGAAACTTGAATGAACAGTCCAGCCAATTCTAGTCTCGAGAACTTTTTGGTAGGACGCTGTGGAGTGATTTTAACTTTAGAAGTTGACAAACTAAATCGTAAAAGAAAGTTTGACCCATACCTGGAAAAAACTTGAGTATTTGACATTTATATCTGCTTTCCTTTTTCACTTCTCATGTTGTAAAAAGCATACCATGTAGTAAAGAACTGTTAAGAGTATTATAGAATTGAAAGACAAAGTGGAATGGTACTTTAGCAGAGTTAGTGCTGAGTTGTTACCATCCTTTTTTGTCTCTTAGCCATCAGCACTTGAATGTGTTTTTTGATGGAATTAGTGGAATCAAAGGTGTTCATTCTAGCATTCCATCTCCTTTTACATACAGGCAGAAGTCGCTTGTATACATGCTATTTGAACATCATTTTATGATATAAAAAGGGCCATTTCCCTTGAAGTAAAAGGATTTATGGGTGAGAAAACTCACTAAAAAAATATATTGACTTAAAAGTAATGTAAAATAATAAACTACCCATAAATACCAAAGTCCTTAAAATCAAGGTTGCTCTTTCAAGTGCTAAGAAAATGTGAAGAGGGACGCTGTGATACTTAGCAAATTATTATTTTGGTGTAATCTCTTGTACTGTGTTTTATCTGAGATGGGGCAGTGGGAATTATTATACCCATTTTATAGATGGAGAAACTCAGGGGTATAGATTATAATGACTCACCTAAAATAATGTTGCTTATAAAAGATGGAGCCAGAAATAGAATAATCCAATACCTAGGTCAACATTCTTTCATTGTATTTTATTCCCTCATGACTTTTAAATTAAAAATATATTTTTGTGCACTTGAATAAGTTTCTGAGTGTTTGCTTACTGTGTTCTAGCCAAAGCTGTTTTTAAAGCCCCCCCATCTGCAGTTCTCAGACATTGCATTTAGCTAACAACCATAATTAAATTTGCTTTTCAAAAAGAAAAATTATGTTTCTCACTGGATTCTTTAAAACATTTGTGTTTAAATGCTTGAAGGGTAGCAAAATTGTTTTTTTGAGGAATTGAAAATTAGTAACAGTATTTTTTGAGATGAGCTGATGTACATGCTTCTGTCAGTAAGTTCTCAAATGAACACATCATATACAAACAAGCTTCTTCAGGGGCAGAAGCAATTTTTAATTTAGTTTATTTGCATCATTATAGATCAGTATTTAGGCTGTTTATATGTAAATGTATGATTTGAAGAACAATTAAGTGTTGACAAAGTAGATTGCAGTCATATCAATTGCAGTGCATTTTCCATAATTTTTCTAACTGACATATTTGATGATAAATAGTGGATGCCAAGTCAAAGCCGATTATACAGTGCACTAGGAATTCATGGGGCTGTCAGGGAGAAGACCGATTGACTTTAAATTTACATATTAATGAGAAGATTTGTTAAGAGGGTGCTTGACTATAGAAAATAACAGCGTATTTATAGGGCACGACATTTTATAAATACAGCTGATGCAGGAAAATGGAAATTAAACCTTTTAGGTTAATAAATTCAAGAGACTGCTAAAATGCATATTTGCATTTTTATTTTCTTAAATTTGCCTTACTCTTTGCAGTCCAACTGGCTTGCATTTTTATTCTAGGTCAACTTTGTATAATTTTCAAGGTATGAAAATACTTAAATGTTTTCTTTGTATCATTCAAGCCTATTATAGGAGAACACTTGAAGCATAAATGTAAATCTCCAAAGTTGTTTTTGTAGATGTAATGGGTTTTTAGAAATAAATTGTTATAAAACACCAAGTACATTTTAAGAGCGATTAAAAAAAAACTTTAGTGGCATTAATTACAAACTAAAGTAAAACTCTTGTCACTGGACCTGACAGTATTTTTAATTTTATGAATCTAGCTCTTTAAAGTTGAACTTTCTGTAGCAGACAATGGTTTTGCAAGAATTATCAAAATGTTTTACTTAAGTCATGTGGGACTTAAAAATCTGTTATGTTCACCGTTACTTTTTATGTATGCGTCCAGGTAATGTAATTTGGTGGAAGTACGTATGCCATTTTGAAGTTGGAAGTGATGAATTTACTTTTCTTCCTTTCACTGTATCTGTACTGCAACTATAAAACCTTATATAGGTATAAATAAGTTCCAGGTTTACAGTTTTGTATGAAGTATTTTTAAGATAAGTTTCTTAAGTATTTCAAGGGTAGCTGTAAAATAAGAATTTATGAGGACACAAAATTCATATACATAGTTCTTGATTAGTAATTTTCTGCAAGTACGAAGTTTCAAAATTCCACATCCAGTTACTAGTAAGGAAAAAAAATTAATGTATTGGGGAAATTAAAAAAAAAAAAAAATTCCACATCCAAGTCCTGTTTTAGAAGACCTTGGTGACAGAGATTATTTTTCATTGTTTAATTTTCGTTATAGATTAGTTTTTATGAAATAAATTTTGTATTTTGTTTTACTAGTGGACTGTTTTTAATCTTATTATTCTGTGAAATTTTTAAAAATCAGAGTAATGTAGAGTTGTAGAATCTGTGCTTTATCATGCAGATAAAGTTGTTTGTTCACTCTTTTAGACTATGATAAAGGGTTCAAAATGCAGTTTAATGGGAAACTAGGGACCATGTGCATATATTAAAATGAGGTCTCTTCTCTCCGTTGGTTATGAAGCATTTATCCTAAAGATCATTTATTCTTTTTCTTATTTAGAATTTTTTTTGATTTTTAAACTCAAGTAGTTTCTTTTCTAAAGAAGCATTTAAAATTTTGTCCAAGTAAAATACATACGGTTAAAAAAAAAGTTAAATAATACTACAAGGTTTACAAGAAACATTTTCTTTCTTTCTTTTTTTTTGTCTTTTGTCTTTTTAGGGCTGCGCCCGCGACATATGAAAGTTCCCAGGCCAGGGGTCCAATTGGAGTTACAGCTGCTAGCCTACACCACAGCCACAGCAACACCAGATCCGAGCCTCATCTTTGGCCTACGCCACAGCTCATGGCAATGCCGGATCCTTAACCCACTGAGGTCAGGAATCAAACCCACAACCCCATGGTTCCTAGCCAGATTCATTTCTTCTGAGCCACAATGGGAACTCCAAGAAACATTTTCCTACTCTACATTTTGCCTTGCCTGAATTAGCTACCTCAGTTCTTTTAGACTTTTGTGTATGTGTGTGCCTTTAACTTTATCCATTTCTAAGTAATATACATATATTGCCATTTCTTGATTTATCAGTTTTAGATATTACATATTGACTTCCATGTAACTGGAAGAATTTGGCATATAAATGGAGAATTTGACATTCGTCTAATGTATTACCATATGCTTCTACTTTCCTTGTTCTAGCTTTGCAATATAATTATATTGTAGTTTTTCAACCAATACTTATTACTCATTTAATTATGACTTTATGACTTTTATTTATGCTGCATAGTAACATTTTCCTCTCCTTTCTTGTAGAATTTAAATTCTTCCTGGAATCAAAAATTGCCTCATTTTAAATTTGCCTAGTTTGTCATGTTGCTATTACAAAGCACTCCAAATTCTCCATCAGAATAGTAAATCTTCTCAAAATATGACATTATATGCAGTAGTTGCTTACCTCATATCAGTTCTCTCAACTCCTCTTTTTAAATAACAGAATCCTGTTTTTTGTTCAGAGTGTTGATCTCTCCATTTAAAAATAACCAACTTCTGCTGATTCCCTTGGAGTCAGAAATGGCTATATGACCCAGTTGTAGAAATTGAGATATATGTATAAAATACTCTGGCTGAGATTCTGAGAAAGCTGTTATTTTTCTGATGGTTACTTTAGATGTATATTTTTTTACTCTTTGCCTTTTTTCTTTGTTTCTTCTTGGAATACATGTGTGATGATTAGCGGTACAGCAGCCATTTTTGCAGGCATGAAGATGAAGCCACACTCTGGACGTGGATGATACTGGGAAAAAAAAAAAAAGTTCTCCTTGTGGATAACTTGATATGGTCCTAACCAGTACAGTTGTCATTTATCCAGTATGCCAATAGCTTCATACTCTTCCAGGAGACATTTTCCTGGAGGCTTTACCCATCTGTTCTACTCTGATTGCTTGCTAGGCTTGCTACACAGCTGTTACTGTAGAACTGAAATTCTTCTCTTTTCCGTCTTAAATTCTCTCTCAGGTCTTCTCCTACTTCTTTTTAGGTCTTTGTGGTTTGATGGAGCAAATCCTCCAGGATCTTCTTAAGAATGGGTAGCTGAGAGATAAAATTTTGAGACTTGCAGTGTCACTCTCACACTTGATATTTTTGCCTATACTCTTGGATCGGTATTCTCTTAGATCTTAATATGTTTCAAATATCTTGTTACACTTACACTTGACTTCTTGGCTGGATATATTACCGTTCACCTTTTGGAGCTCTGTAGCCAGATTTTTCTTTTTTTGCAGGTAACGATTTGTTTGGTTTTTTTTTTTTTTGGTACTTTCAAAAATCTGTTCTTTTTTGTTTGTTTTTTTCTTAAAATTTTTTGAAGATTAGTGAGGTTGCATGTCTATAGATCATTCTTCATGCTCTGCATATTCACTTCCTCTATTTTAGGGAATTGTCTTTTATGTTTGAATTTTTTTATTTGATGTTCAATTTTTTTTAACTCCATTTGTCAATAATATGCTTTAGGAATATCAGTTATTCTACTTTATAATCTTTGTCTACTCTGTCATCTCTAAAAAATTGCCTTAATGTTTATCTTTTTTTTTTTTCTTTAGAACCTCACCCACAGCACGTGGAAGTTCCCAGGCTGGGGGTCGAATCAGAGCTGCAGCTCCAGCCTATGCCACAGTCAAGCAATGCCAGATCCAACCCGCATCTTCGACCTACACTCCAGCTTGCAACAATGCCAGATCTTTTAACTGACTGAATGAGGCCAGGGGTTGAATCAACATCCTAATGGGTACTAGTTGGATTTTTAACCTACTGAGCTACAATGGGAACGCCCAGTGTTTATCTTTTTATTTGCATTTATCTTATCTCCAGTCTTCATCAGTGATTTCATTTTCAGTGCTATAATCTGTTATTTATAATTTGTATTTAATTTGGTAATGGTACTACTTTGATCTTTAAGTTTATTCAGATTTCAGTCTTTTTTTATTTTTTATTTTTTTAAATTATGGTTGATTTACGTTGTTGTGCCAGTTTCTGCTTAACAGGAAAATGGCTCAGTTCATACACATATATACATTCTTTTTTGTGTATTGTTTTCCAGATTTTAATCTTATATTTCCTTCATTCTATGGTTGTATCATTTCATGTTTGAACATGTGGTTATTTTGAGTTCATGTTTTAGTAATTTGCTGGAGAACTTTCTTTTGATATATGGAGGATTTTTTTTCCAGAATGATTTCTTTGTCTTTTGCATGTTTTTCTTTTTTTCCTTTTATACTGTGAATATGTTGCAGAGTTATTTCGCTCTTTTCATGTTCCAAATACTTGGTCAGTGCTGGGGTCTGAGCCCGAGTCTTCCACCTACACCATAGCTCAGGGCAACACCGGATCCCTGACCCACTGAGTGAGGCCAGGGGTTGAACCCTCATCCTCTTGGATACTAGTCAGTTTTCATTTCCACTGAGCCACAACAGAAACTCCTAAACTGTTCTTATTTATTCATTGTTTAACCCAAGAACTTTGCTTTCCAATATAGTAGCTTCTAGCCACACGTGGCTATTTAACTAACTAAAATTGATCATCACTTTCTCAGTTTCACTAGCCCCACGTTAAGTGCTCAGTATTCACATGAGGCTAGCGCCTACTATATTAGGTAGTGCTGATACAAAATGTTCCCTTTATTGCAGAAGTTTCTGCTCAGTAGTGTTGCTGCAGAACCTTCCATTCTTTCAGAGAGAGCCAGGCTGGTTGACTTTCCTGCCTACTTCTCCTCACCACCTATTTTCACTGCCAACCTCCCTCTTGACCCCACCTCACCCCACCCCACCCCTACCTAGTAGAATGAAAACATAAGAATAACCTCTTAGTTTTCTTCTATCTAGATTTGGGAATGCAGGGATTGTTCATGAACATTCTTAAGAAGCGAAGGATATGGTTTTCTAGAATCTTGTCTTTTTAAAAAAACTTTAAAAGTTTTATGCCATTGTTTCATTTTTATTGACTTATTTTTTCTAGTTTTAACTTTTTATTTTACTCATGTTATTTAAATTGGGGAAAGACATTTTGTTTTCTTTTTCTTACCATGTTTACTTAGAAGCCTCTAAATGTTCACAGTATTGAAAGTATTTTATGGAGTTCCCAACATGGCATGGGGGTTAATGATCTGGCTTTTCCCTGTGGCTTGGGTTCACTCACCAGCTCAGCACATTGGTTTAAGGATCCAGTGTTGCTGTAGCTGTGGCTTGGATTTGCTCACTGGCCTGGGAACTTCCATATGCCACAGGTGTGGCTGAAAAAGAAAAAAAAAGTATTTTATGACTTTCAGCATGCAATAAATGAATTTTAGGAGGTGAGACATAGAGCTTAAGAAGTTAAGTAGTGCATTCTCCTGCCCTCCAGATGTCTCCTTTTTCTGCTCTGCTTTAAAAAAAAAAAAAAAATATATATATATATATATTATTAGTGTATTTTCTCTTGACCTTATAATCCATTTGTTTCCTTATATTTTTTCTGTGTTAGTTTTATTACTCTAGCATAAAGGAGTAGCTATGATTAATACTGAATTTATCTTTGGACAAGTCAGTTATTTAATTTTTAATTTCGTGATTTGGCTGCTTATTTCTATATTCATCTCAGAAAAGATTATCATTTTATATAATCGAATAAGGTGGTAATTTGAAACATTCAATTTTGTTCTGTTATTTAGCGCTATATATATATTTATATATACAGATATTAAAGTCACTGCAGTGCTTCTGGAATTTGTGAGCCTTCAGTAGACTCCAGAGTTCCAAAGTATTACATCCAACAGATTCTGCCAATACATGGTTGTTTAGAGTGTATGGGAGACACTGTTGATTGTCTCCAACAGACAACCCCTATTGAAGAAGCTCTCCTTTCTTGCATACGGATTTTCTACAGGGATTGAGCATTGTAGTTATATATATGTGTGTATATATATATGTATATAAATATGTGTGTGTGTGTGTGTATACCCTGTGCTATAAAGTAGGTCCCTGTTACTTGTCTATTTTAATATATAGTATTGTGTATATGTCAGTCCTAACCCCTAATTTATCCTTTCCATCCCATGTTACCCCTTTGGTAACCATAAATTTGGTTTCAAAATCTTTTGAGTCTGTTTCTGTTTTTAAGTTCTCTTGTCTGGAAAATTATTTTGAAAACCAGCAATCTAAAGGCACTTGGAAGATGAACAAAAGTAGGCAAAACATGGAGAGAACTCCGAGTGAAAGATTGAAATGTCAGGGTATGAGATTTGCAAGTTTGCAAGGTTTTGCCTGAGGGCACTCCTCAGTCCCATATAGTAATAGCAAAAGTCCCAGCCTTACTTACTTAGGTATTTGAGTACAGACTTCAAGGCTGAATATCTTGAATACAGAATACCTAAAAATTATAGGGAAATTCCAGAAGGATATGGGAACCACACAGGGTGCATCCCTGGAAACAAATGTAAACACCACCCAAATCGCTGGCTGACCATCTTTGCAGGTGTAGGGAAGACTTCAGTGGGTCTAGCAAATAAGCAGCAACTAGAAGATAAAAGAACTAAATGGAGATGTTTCCATCGTGGCCCAGCAGTAACAAACCCGACTAGCATTCATGAGGATGTGGGTTCGATCCCTGGTCTCGCTCAGTGGGTTAAGGATCTCGTGTTGCCATGAGCTGTGGTGTAGGTGGTAGATGTAGCTCAGATCCTTCATTGCTGTGACTGTGGTGTAGGCCGGCAGCTACAGCTCCAATTCAACCCCTAGCCTGTTAACTTCCATATGCCTCGGGTATGGTCCTAAAAAGACAGAAAAAAAAAAAAAAAAAAGAACTGAGTGGGGATTTTACTTGCTGCATTAGCACAAATAGAATTTGGAGTTTGAAACCAGTAAAATGCCTGCTATAATAAATATCAATACACTTCAGAAGAATGCAGTGTAAGAATTCTATAGTATGTGGTTGATATTATTCAAAATGCAATTTGAAAAAATTAGCAGACATGAGAAACAAAAAATAATTGATGCTCAAGAGAAAAAGTAGCTAGTAGAAAGTAGCCTCAAGATAATCAAGAAGAGGCAATTATCAGACAAATAATGCAGCTATTATATATATGTATTACACTAAAAATAATGGTTACATTAAATAAATAGATGGGGACTCTTAACAGGAAATAAGACATTATATGAAAGAAATGAAAATTCTGGGGCTGAAAAAAATACAGTGATTAAAAGTACAGTAGATAGGCTTAATAGGAGGAGGCTGTAAAATTGTCAAGAAACCTGAAGATAGATTAATAGGAATTATGCTCTCTGAAGAACAAACAGAAAAACACATAAAGGAAAGTAAATAGTTTCAGAACTATATGGAATACTATCAAACAGAATGAAATAATTGTAACTGCAATCCCAAAATGAGAGGAAACAGTGAATGAAGTAGAAATAATATCTGAAGAGATAAAGGCTAAAAAAATTTCAGGTTTAGTTTAAGGAGGAAAACACAAATGTACATATCCATCAGACTCCCAGGCAAAATAAAAATTTACACCATGCACATCATAGTCAACCTTTCTTTTTTCTTTTTCTTTTTTTTCTTTTTTGCTTTTGAAGGCCACACCTGTGGCATATGGAGGTTCCCAGGATAGGGGTCAAATCGACTATAGCTGCCGGCCTACACCAGGGCCACAGCAATGCAGTATCCGAGCCATGTCTGTGACCTACACTGCAGCTCACGGCAACGCCAGATCCTTAACCCACTGAACAAGGCCAGGGATTGAACCCGCATCTTCATGGATCCTAGTCAGGTTCGTTAACCGCTGAGCCATGAACGAAACTCCCCATCATAGTCAAACTTTGGGAATCAAAAGGGAAAGAGAAAACCTTGAAAATGGAGATAAACAATGCATTGTATACAGAGAAACAGTAATTATCACCAACTGCAGTGCAGTCTAGAAAGTGAGGGAATATCATCTTTAAATTGTTGAGGGAAAAAACAGTTAATGAAGAATTCTACATTGAACAGAATTGTTTTTCAAAAATAAAGATGGCTTGGCTTAGGTAGCTGTGGAGGTACGGGTTCAATCCCCAGCCTGGCGCAGTGGGTTAAAGGATCTGGCATTGCCACAGCTTTGGCATAGGTTGCAGCTGTGGGTTGGATTTGTTCCCTGGCCCAGGAACTTCTTTATGCCCCAGGAATAAAAATGGAATGTAGATATTTTCAGACAAACAAAAATGAAAAAAATCTGTACATGGGAGAACTATATTACAAGAGATATTGCAAGAAATTATAGATTGAAGGGAAATGATAATAGATGGTAATTTATAACTATAAAAGGAATAAAGAATGAAGGAAATGATATATATGTAGGTAAATATGATAAATTATACTTTTTTATCTTAATTCTTTAACAAAATTTCTGTAACTCAAAAATGTGTGTAGATATATACACATTCAGTATATTTATCTCTGGCAGGCAAAGATTGAACTTGCTTATATTGAACTCTGAAACTTTCTGTATGTCCTTGGAGCTGTAACCTTTTCCCCCAGTGCCACAAGTTTTTGTATGGACATGTGTTTTCATTTCTTTAGGAGTGGAATTGCTGTATAATAAATATATTCCCTTCCTCTTCTCACCTCCAGCTCCTGTTCTCGAAATGCAGCCAGTTCTAACGCTTAGCTTTATCTTCTAGAAGTTATCCTCATGTATTATTGTTGTTGTTATTTTATAAACTGTTTATTTTTCATCAGCCTATTTCCCTTTTAAGAGTCTGTGAAGGAACAGCTTAAGACCATTCATTGGTTGTTCCTCTCTTTCAGCGGCCTGAGCAGGGGGTGCTGCAGGCTTTTCTTCAGTGGCAGGCTGAGCAATCACACCTTCGGTAGGGAACTGCCGAATGGGCACATAGGGTACCTGAACACCTTCAGACCAGTCTGCCACCTCAGGTTGAGGAGCAGTCAACTCAGGAGCTGGAGTGTCTGTTCACCCTAAAATACCTCCTTGGTCACAGCCTTCTCAGCTTCTGCCTGCTCTTCCTTTTCAGTCTCTTCAGGATCTCTGTCTAAGTGGAGATCAGGCATGACCTCCCTTGGGTGTTTCACAGAAAATGATGCCATGCATGCGCTGAACTTTCTGGGTGAGCCTCCACCACACCAGACCTACTGAGTGAGCTCCCTTACTGTTACCTGGGATGGCAGTGTTCACACAACGCACAGAAGGGTCTGTGTTACGTGGAGCAGTGGCAGGCAGGTCAACTTAAGAGGTCTCTGTGAGAGGTTGGTGGGCAGCCCTGAGATCAGTGACCACCACAAGTCTTGGCTCCCGGAAGGCTGCCTGGATCTGGTTAGTGAAGGTTCCAGGAGTGAAACAGCCAGTGATAGGAGTGGCTTTATTGGGAGCAGCAAACTGGCAGCACGGTTCATAGGCCAGTATTTCTGGAGGATGTAAAACTGGCATGAGCTGTGTTTTCAGTAGCACCAATGGCATGAGCTGCCTGGGAAGCTTCTCCCAGGTTCTCTTCAGATTTATGAGGTAGATGCCGCCACGTTTCCTTTTGTAGATGTACTATTCCATTTGGAAGTCAACGTTGATGCTGTCTAAGTGGGTTCCTGCTGCAAGGAATTTAAGAACATCCTCCTCCTTCATTTGTAGGACATCAGGGACTCTGAATACTGTGAAAGTTTCCCTTAAAGTTATGATAAGAACCCAGAATAATATGTCTGGACCCTATCTGAGTATTACAGAAAGGCCGCATATATTATTTTAAAATAACTTGCTTAGGTAAGTTTTTCTAGTGACTCAAAGGGTGTTATTTAATTTAGATATATAGATATCTTCAAATTAATGAAGAATAAACAGTATCATAACAAAATTTTATTTATTTATTTTATATAAAATATTATTGATCTACAGTGTTGTGCCAGTTTCTACTGTATAGCAAATTGACTCATTCTTTTTTTTAACATTATTTTCCATCATGATCTATCTTGGGAGATTAGTTATATTTCCTTGTGCTATGCAGTAGGACCTTGTTGTTTATCCGTTCTAAATGTACAAAAATGTTGTATCTTATGTGAAGAGTTTTTCAAACCTAGGGTTTTTGCGTTTTTTTGGTTTGTTTGTTTTCGTCTTTTTAGGGCTGCACAATGGCGTGCCATCCATGGCATATGGAAGTTCCAAGACTAGGGCTTGAATTGGAGCTGCAGCTGCTGGCCTGTGCCACGGCCACAGCAGCACCAGCTCTGAACTGGGTCTGATACTTACACCACAGCTGATGGCAATGCCGGATCCTTAACACACTGAGCAAGGCCAGGGATCAAACCTGCGACCTCATGGATACTAGTTGGGTTTGTTACCACTGTGCCACCACAGGAACTCTGGTTTTTTGCTTATTAAATTTTTTAAGTTGGAGTTTATTGGTGCCCTGGTTTCCTACCCTCACTGTATCTAGAGTACAGGTTTTCGTTTTTGTTTTTTTCTATTTAAGTATTAGCATTCCCCATAAGATTAAAACACACTTTACTGATTTATCCCCTCTCCCATGTATATGCACAGATATTTAAAAGTCTCTGATCTAACCCTCTGACTTTTTTTAAAATGTCCGAAAGTGGAATTAAATTTATCAATTTCATGTCAATAGACATTTACTTCCTTGAATATATTCTCTTTATTTTAGGGGTTAATAAGATAAGGGGGGAGTGAATATGTGAGGGATTACGATTAGTTCTACTTAGGTTGGTTTTCATTTTATTTTGTAGTTTATGATTGAGCGAGCACTGCTCTAAAATGCGTTCTATTTAATAGAAAGTAATTCTTATTTGTCTTTGTCATTAGACTGAGATTCGTTCATTTTCAAACAACTGGGACCCTTCTTCCTCGTGTCTTAGAACTCTTAGGCCTAAGTTCAACTGTGTCATGAGTATATTTTATTTCAGAAAAAAATAAAATATGATAAAATGCCTTATGGAGATTTTTTTCCAATTTCTCATTTACAACGTTTGGAAACTGCTGGATTTGGAAAGCTTTTTTCCTATATACTGATGCTGAACATATAGTCATAAGAAATGAGAAGTGTTGTGGGCAATTGAACACTCTAGATTTTCATAGTGGCTCATCTCAGTTACTGGGCACAGGTGTTTCCATAATTGTGATGTATTGGGGGAGATCGAGTGTTCAATGGTCCTCAAACCCACACTTCCACCTGTGTGGGGTAGTGGTCACTGGGCTGTGGTATAAAACATGTAAAGTGAATAGCATAGCAGTTACCTCACAGAAGGGAAAAAAGGTCTCAAACCAGTATGCGCATCTTGTGTTCTTCTACATAGACCTGATTTGGGGGGGAGAGAGACTTTTTTTTTTTTTTTGGAAAATATTCAATTGAAAATGTTATTAAAGCATGACTTTTTTAGAAGTTAGTGTATGTCTCTGGTAAGATGTGCCATCTGTACTGAGTAACTAGTTTAAATGATTATGATATTGCTCATCACTACCCATTCTGGTCCTGTCAGGGAAATCTAACCCAATGTCAGAGCGATGGTCCTCGTATAAACTGCTATAGGACCTATGCCCTGAATGTCTGTGTCCCTCCAAATCAACCTGTTGAAGTGCTTGTCCTCAGTGTGATAGGATTTGGAGGTGAGGACCTTGGAAAGTAATCAGGTCTCAGTAAAGTCATGAGGGTGGGATTATCATCATGGAAATAGTGCCCTTGTGAGAAGAGCCATCAGAGAGCTTGCTTCTTTTCTCTTTCTCTTTTCTTTCTCTGCCATATGGAGACATAGTGAGAAGGCAGCCATCTGTAGGCTAGCAGGTGAGTTCTCACCAGGAACCGAGTCTGCTAATACCTTGATTTTGGAGCACTCAGCTTCCAAAACTGCAAAAAATAAATGTCTGTCGTTTAAGCCACCCAGTCTGTGATAGCCCAAGTTTGCTAATAAGAGTACCTTAGATGGCGTGACAGTGCCATGATGTTTTCCCCCCCCATGTAGCTTTTAAGCATAATATTGTGGTCTGTGTCCCCAGCAGACTGCAGACATTGTGTTACCCTGGTACAAATCTTAAGTTGGTGCTATTGCCCTCCAGGCGCTCTTGGAATCCAGAAGGCAGGCAGATATGTTCAGTGACTCTTTCTTGACGACTACAAATGCCAAGATAATAAAAGGGAGAAGTGGCAGGATGAAGAATTATGATTCTTGAGGAACTCTTGACTCCACCACTTTTAATCTGAGTTTATTGATAACTAATATAAACTTTCTCTATGTTCTCAAATCCCTAAAAAGCAAAGATCATCCTTAGACTCCAGAATTGTGGGTTCAAACACTGACTTAATAGTTTTTGTGAACATTTGTGTTTGGAGCTTCAGAAACCATCTATATAGAGAGTAGTACTACTTAAGTATGATTTCATACGTTCTTTGTCCCATGAGTCTATATAATAGTATTTGAAAGAGTTATAAACTACGCCTTTCCAAAATATGTTTTATGGTGTACAAGGTAATTTTTTTGGACTTCATAAAGCTTATAGTTAATGTAACAACACTTCTCTCTCCAGTAAGTGAATGTTTTAGAGCAAAGTGAAAAGCTAATTTTATTCTGATGTTTTTATATTAGCATCGGGAGTGGTCAGTACACATGAGTAGAGGGAAATTTTGTTTCATGTGAGATAGTTTCAGATGTCTTAAACTCTTTGGTTCTTTTTGAAAATTTGTTTTTAAAAATTGTCTTGGAGCAGTTTAGGTTCATAACAAAATAGAGTGGAAAATGCAGGGATTTCTCATATACTCCCTGCCCCTGCCCCACCTCCTTGACTGTTACCATCCTTCACCACAGTAGTGTGTTTATTACACTTGATGAGCATGTATTAATATAGCACTGTCACCTCAAGTCCATAGTTTACATTAGGGTTTGCTCTTGGTTTTGTACGTTCTCTGGGTTTTGACGAATATATAATGACATGACTCCACCATTGCAATATCTTCAAAATAGTTTCACTGCCCTAAAAAAATCCACTTTGCTCGGCCTGTTCATTCCTTTCTCTCCCACAAACCCTGACAATCACTAGTCAGTCTTTAAACTCTTTCCATAGTTTTGATTTCCTGGAGTATTTGGTTGGAATCATATGCTATATAGCCTTCTAGGTTGGCTTCTTTGGCTTAGTAATATGCATTTTAGGATGCTCCATGTCTTTTCATGGCTCTAAAGCTCATTTCTTTTTAGCATTGAATAATATTCCATTGTCTAGATATACCACAGTTTATTCATCCATTCACCTATTGGTGGATATCTTGTTTGTCTCCAGAAATTGGCAATTATGAAAAAAGCTGCTATAAACCTTGTGCAGCTTTTGTGTGGACTGATTTAGGTATAAACCAAGGACTGTGATGTAAAAGTATATTTGGTTTTGTTAGAAGCTGCCAAATTGTCTTTTATAGTGGCTGTACGGTTTTGCATCCCCACTGGCAATGACTAAGAGTTTCTTTTGCTCCACATTCTTGCCAGCATTTGGTGTTGTCATTGTTTTAGATTTGAGCCATTCTAATAGGTGTGTAGTTGCATTTCATTGTTATTACTTTGCACTTCCCTAATTACATATGATGTTGAACATCTTTTCATATGCTTATTTGGCATCTTTGTATCTTCTTTGGTCATTTGCCCATTTTAAATCAAGCAATTTGCTTTTCATTGTACAGTTTTAAGAGCTCTTTGTATATTTTGGATAATAGCCCTTTTTCATATGTACCTTTTCTAAATGTTTCTCCAAGTCTGTGGTTTATCTTTGTCTTGACATCTTTTGCAGAGCAGACATTTTTTATTTTAGTGAAGTCCAGCTTATCAGTTATTTTGTTCATGGATTGTGCCTTTGGTGGTGTATCTTTGTTGGCACATGCACACTGTGCTATATGGACTGGTTGGCCAATGGAGACCTGCTGTATAGTATAGGGAACTCTACTCAGTATTCTGTGATAATCATTATGGGAAAAGAATCTTAAAAAGAATGGATGTGTGTTTTATTAAGCTTTATTAAGTCCTCAGTGTCTTTGATTATCTGGGCTATTGTCTCTGAGAGAGTACAAATTTTTCCAAGCAGTTGCTGAAATTATAGCACTGTATATCAAAATGACATAAGAAAGTGATTCTGATTTTTCTGTAAAAATAATATGATGTTGAAATCCTTGCCTAAAAGTTTGGTCTTATCTCTTAATTACTTGAACATACTACCTGTAGCTATTTTACAGTCCATTTTATTCTTTTTTTCCCCCTGTCTTTTTAGGGCTGTGCCTTTGGCATATGGAGGTTCCCAGGCCAGGGGTCGAATTGAAGCAGCTGCCAGCCACAGCCACAGCCACAGCCACAGCAATGCCAGATCCAAGCCACTCCTGCAACCTATACCACAGCTTACGCCAACCCCAAATCCTCAATTGCTGAGTGAGGTCAGGGATTGAACCTGCATGGATACTAGTCAAATTAATTTCCACTGAGCCATGACAGGAACTCCTGTAGTCCATTTTAAAGTCTTGAATGATATCCTCATTTTTAAGCTTCTCTTTTTATTGTCTTATTTTTTTAAATTTATATTTACATCATTATTTACATCATTTATATTTACATCATCTTTTCTCTTACCTGCACATTTTTAAAAATTTTGTTAAAGTAGAAATCAATACTGTACATGTGTCAGAAGCAAATGGCTTCATGAATTTGCACAAACTGAATACACCTATGTAGAAGGACTTATATTAAGAAAGAGAAAGTATACTTCAGAAGCCCTTCCTGCAACACCTTCCATTAAATAGCCTGCTTTCCCTCCCAAATGAAAACGATATCCCGATGCTTTGTGACTACTTTTTCTTTCTTCCCTTCTTTCCTCCCTCCCTTCCTTCCTTCCTTTATGAAGACATGCTGAAGTAGTTTGAAGCTTTGGATGAAGGATTTTGCTTTGCTTGTGGAATATTGCTAGGTAAGGGTATCTCCAATCTGAGTTCACTTAATCACCTCAATTATAGATTGAGATGATTAAAAAGTGGGCTTTAATTTTATCATTTTTATTCCTTAGGGTGTAGCCTCTCAGGTTTTTAAACCAAAGACTAAGAACAGTTAGTAGGAATTTTGCTTTTTGGTGGATCCTGACCTCCAATTTTTGTTTCTATATTTTTGTGAATCTGCTAAATGTTCTTAGGCCTCTTGGCTTTTTGTTAGGTAATAACACATGCTTTTGGGGGGAAAGCAGTTCTAAGTGTCAAGTCAGATTTCTAGGTTTACTGCTTATTCTGGGTCTTGCCTATATAATTCATCACTGTTCTTTTAGCTTTTCAGTGCCTTCAAACAGATAGGTTTTATTTTTCTTCCCTAACTCACTATAACAGTTATTCCAAATTGCCTCTTACTAGAAGCAGAATTCTATAATCCTCCTGTACTACCTGTTTTTAAAAAGAAATCTTTCAAGTCTTATTTTTAATGACATTTTGTCGTAGAGTTTGCAACATCTTTTAAGTATCTATTATTAGCATCGATTTAAGTTCTTTCATTGTAATGACTTCCCCAAACAGTGTATGGTTCAGAATGAAACAGTCGTACAAAAGCCTCATGATATATTTGTTAATTCTCAAATATGAGGCAGTTCCTTTCCTGAGAGATAATTTTAGAGGAAAACTTTACTTTCTATTTGACATATAGGGCTATGTGATTTAAGGTGAAGTAATAGTTTCTATTAAATGGTTTCTAGAAGGAAGAAATTTTAATAATAAAAGCAATGGTAATAGCTACTATTTGAGTGTTTAAAATTCATTAGGCACCAAGTACTGATAACATTCACTAAACTAACAAATCTTTATAAATATTTTCATGATATAAATACTACTTTTTTTTGTTGTTGTTGTTGGTCTTTTTAGGGCTGCACCCACAGCATACGGAGGTTCCCAGGCTAGGGGTTGAATCAGAGCTACAACTGCAGGCCTATGCCACAGCCACTGCAATGCCAGATCCTTAACCCTCTTAGCGAGGCCAGGGATCAAACCCATGCCCTCATGGATACTACTTGGGTTTGTTATCTTGAGCCATGATAGGAACTCCATAGATACTACTTTTATTCCCTTTTACAGTTGAGTAAATTAAGATAAAGAGAGGTCAAGTTTTTTAACATGGTCATGGAGGCAGCCCTGGTACTGAACCTCTGGTATGCCTTTTCTGATTGTGCGCGTCTAGCTTTTGTTCTTTTGGGGCTGTCTGTTCTGATGGGTTGAAAACCTGAGAGAACAACTAGCAGGGACACTGATTGAGATACAAAGTTAGAGAAGATTGGCCCCCATCCTATATGGAAGCCTCATCTTGCTCATTTCATTAATCTCCTAAAAACATTAACCATTCATTTATCAATTTTTTTCCTTTTAGTGCAAACTTAAGAGAATTATGCTGTTGGGACATACATAGAGTTAGTAATTAGAGTCAGATCTAAAAAGCTAGGCAATGGTGTTCTCATAGCATTAGAACCAAATTGAAATTTCGTTAAAAGCGTTAAGAGAAAGGTTCCTTAGAAGGGATATTGTTTTCAAGTAATAATTGTTATCAGTAACTGTTTTTGGTATTAAGCAATATGTTCTTCATGTTTGTTATTCAATAATTTTGTTGTTAAAACATTGTACTATTTCAAAGAATCCCTTTCATTTTGGTAAATTACTCTAATTTATTTAATGTTATATGTTAAAGAATTAATTTACAAATCTTTAATAGAAGATTATGAAGAGTTTGTAGTTCTACCTAACATCTTTGTTAAGATCTTTGGATATGGGAAAGATACTAATGAAAGGAAAAAAAGTGTTTCGTAATTTTTTATTTATTTATTTATTTATTTTGTCTTTTTAGAGCTACACCTGTGGCATATGGAGGTTCTCAGGCTAGGAGTTGAATTGGAGCTATATAGCCTCTGGCCTACACCACAGCCACAACACTGCCAGATCTGAGCCGTGTCTGCGACCTACACCACAGCTCATAACAATGCCAGATCCTTAACCCTCTGAGCAAGGCCAGGGATCAAACATGTGTCCTCATGGATGCTGGTCAGATTCTTTTCCACTGAGCCACAACAGGAACACCTCCCTTTTGTAATCTTTTTACCGAAATTACTACCATAATCCTAAATACTTTTACAGGAAAGTAAGCAATACAGATATCATTTATTAAAACTAATATAATTGAACTTTAATAAAATATTAATACTGAGGGAGAACTGGAACAAATAAATGCTACTGAAAGCAGCATTATGTGCATTTGAAGATTTTATTTGCTTATTATACTGCTGTGTTAACAGTTTCACTGTATATCAGTTTTAGGTAGATTTTGAATGTTTATTTGATTAATATTCACTAAAGAGTATAGGTGAGTGCTTACGCTTTAGAGAATGAGATTATTTGTGTATCATTTATTGCTTTTTTAATTCATGTAATAAACCAGTTTGGTCTGAAGCTCCTTAAAGAAGCAGACATGCTGGCCCTGGTATAAAAGTATTTCTCAATTAGCCTTTTTTCTTTTAAATCACTGCGACAAGTAATTTGTTATGAATCGTATATTCGAGGTAAGGTGATAATGTTATAATTTCTAGTTTATGTATTACAGTAGGTATTACGGGTGTTCCCGTTGTGGTTCACCGGTAATGGACCCAGCTAGTATGCATGAGGACACGGGTTCGATTCCTGGCCTTGCTGAGTGGGTTAAGAATCCAGTGTTGCCATGAGCTGTGGTATAGACCGCAGACTCGGCTTGGATCTGGAGTTGCTGTGGCTGTGCTATAGGCTGGCAGCTATAGGTCCCCTTCGACCTCTAGCCTGGGAACTTCCATATGTGCCCCTAAAAAGACAAAAAATAAAAATAAATAAAGTGGGTATTACTTTTAAAAATGCCTTTTGTTTTCAAAGAGTATAAATTTGGTGAATTTCTTCTGTTTGGAGAATTTAAGATTTTTGATTGTGGATTTAAAAAACACAGAAAATATTATGCTACTTCTAAAAAACCTAAAGGTCATAGTTTTGATGAAAAGTGTTTTCAGTGATATTTAAGTAAAGATGATAAGTACTTAGCAATGAAAACGTAATTCATTAAGTGATGTTAACCTATAACAATTTAGTTGTTATAATTTTTTTATTGTTATAACAATAAATACATGCAAATTACTTTTAAGTCATTTACTGATCTTTTTTCTCCTTAATTGTATTTAATTAAACTTTCTATTTTAAGGTAACTGTAGATTCATGTGTAGTTGTAAGAAATATTAGAGAGAGAACTGGTGTAACTCTTCACTTTCCCTCAGTGGTGACATCTTGCAAAACTATAGAAGGTCTTACAATTAGGGTATTGATATTGATACAGTCAAGATTCAGAACATTTCATTCATGTTACCATTTTATAGCTAAATCCCCTTACTTTTCCCTTCCTTAACCCTGCTCACCCTTAACCCCAGCAACTACTGATTGCTTCTTCATCTCTATAATTTTGTCATTTCAGAAATGCTGTATAAATGGAATCATACAGTATGTAAGCTTTTAGGATTAATTTTTCTCACTGTGGCTTAGCATAATTCTCTGGAGATTAATCGGAGTTGTATGTACCAGTAGTTTGTTTCTTTTTATTTCTGAGTGGTATTCCATGGCATGGATGTTTAACCATTTGTTTATCCAGTTGTTCAACCCTTTGTCCATTGAAAGACGTTTGTGGTGTTTCCATTTTGGCTAGCAGGAATAAAGCTGCTATGTTTACAGATCTTTGTAAGAGAATTTATTTTTATTTCCCAGGGGTAAACTCCCAAGGGGGCAATTACTGGTTTGTGTAGTAATTATAGGTTTAGTCCTGTAAGAGACTGCCAACCTGCCAGAGTGACCGTGACCTTTTACATTCACCACCAGTATATGAGTGATCCATTTCCTAGGCGTCCTCAGTCATTTGGTATTGTCACTATTTTTTTAAATTTATTTACAAGTTTTTTATGGCCACACCTGCGGCATATGGTAGTTCCAGGGCCAGGGATTTAATTCAAGTTTCAGCTGTGGCAACGCTGGATTCTTTAACTGTGCCAATCTGGGGATTGAACTGGTGCCTCTGCAGTGACCTGAGCCACTGCACTAAGATTCTTAACCCATTGCACAATAGTGGGAACTCCTGTTTTCACTATTTTTAGATTTAATTTTAGATGAGAGCCTTTCTGATAAGTATGCCATAACGAAACCACCTGGCTTTGGTTTTAATTTACATTTCTCTATTAACTAATGAAATTATCTTTTCATGTGTTTTATTTGCCATTTGTGTATCTTCTCCTTCAATAATTGCTTATTGTATTAGTCTGTATTAGTTTGCTAGTGCTGTCATAACTAAATACCACATTCTGGGTGGCTTGATCTACAAGACTTTATTTCTCCCCATTCTAGAGGCTGGGACTCCAAAATAAAGGTGCTGGCAGGTGTGGTTTCTCCTGAGACCGCTTTCCTTGTCTTACAGATGACTGCCTTCTCTCTGTCCCCTCACATCATCCTGTCCTGTTTAATCTTAAAAGTCTGACAGGCTTCCATCGTTTTGATCCATCTCTCTTCTTTAGTCCTAAAGTCCTAACTGGCAGTGTCCCTGCTGGTATAATGCCATCTCTGTTCCTGGCTTCAGCTAGATGTCTGAGTCCACAAATGGGACCCACGATCTCATTATCAAGTGTTATTTTCCAGCCACATGGTTGATATTCTCTCCTGAAGATGCTTTCTTGATTTTTTGCAATGGATAGACAGAGCACTTTCCAAATCTTTGAGTTCTGTTTCTCTTTTGCTTAAATTCTGTCAATTTTTCTTTCTTTCCGATTTTATTGAAGGTAACAAGGAGAAAACAGGCTGTACCTCCCACATTTTGCTTAGAAATCTCCTTCAAGTTCATCACATTTAACTTCCACTTTCCACTAAATACTAGAACACGGCTTAGCCAAGTTGCCACTTTATGACAAGGAATGCCTTTTCTCCTGTTTCTAGTAACATGTTTCTCATTTCCTTCTAATATCTTATCAGAGTCTGTATTTACCTATGATTTCTGTATTCCTACCAATTGTCTCTTCAAGGCAATTCACTTGTTAAAAACATGCACTTCAGAAGTGTTCATCGTCTTTTAGTGACCCAGTTCTAAAGCCGCTTCCATAGTTTTTTAAGTATTTGTTACTTAAGTATTTGTGTTACTTAAGTATTTGTGTATTTGCGCCCTACTTCTTGTTACCAAAATTTGTATTAGTTTGCTGGGGCTGTCATAACAAAATCCCACACTGGTTACAGTTCTTCCAGGATGCTAAAAATCCAAGATGAAGTTGTTAGCAAGTTTGACTTCTCCTGAGGTTACTCTCTGGCCTGCAGGTGGCTGCCTATTTGCTGTATTCTCATATGCTTCTCTTTTCATATAAGGATACCGGTACTATTGGGTTAGGGTCCCATCAGTATAATCTCATTTGACCTTAAAGTCCTTATTTTGGCATATGCTCACATTGAGACTTCATTATGTGAATTTTAGGGGAGAAACAGCTCAGTCTAGCAATATCTTTTGTTTGTTTTTAAATTGACTTGATTAGATTTTTTTTTAAACTGTGGAATTTAGGGAGTAATTTTTATATTCTAGACATTAGCCCCTTGTTTCTTATGTAGTTGTGTTTATTTTCTGCCAGTTGTTTATTTTTTTATTTTTCCTCTTAAGAGGGTTTTTCAGTTTATCATTGTTCTCTTTTGTGAACTGTGCTTTTGGTATCAAGTCTAAGAACTCTGTGCCTGGCTTTTTTTTTTTTTTTTTTTTTTTTTTTTTTTTTTTGATGTTTTGCCATGTTGAAGGAAAAATGATTAGAGATTCACAAGTTGTAAGTTTTCTTTTGCTTGAGGTAATTGGTTAATTATAGAAAGAAGGTTCACTTTGAAGAATAAGGGCACATCAGTCTTGAGTAAAAGAAACTATTAGCAGATGATTCTCATGTGTTTCTCTCATTTTTCTTGCTCTTCCGTGTAAAGGGATTGATAGGTTTTGTTCAGGACTTTTTCTCTTTTAATGCTTTTATTTATTTTTTATTCATTTAAAAGATGGTGAATGATTTCATCCATGGCAAATGGAAGTTCCCAGGCCAGGCATTGAATCTGAGCCACAGTTGTGGTGATGCTGGATCCTTTAACCCACTGATCCCGTCCTGGATTGAACCTGAGCCTCCAGAAGGACCCAAAAGTGCTGCAGTTGGATTCCTAGTCACTGCAGCACAGCAGGAATTCCTGTCTGGACTGTCTTTAAGGATGTTTGTATAGCAAGCAGCCTTGGAAAAGAGAAATACTCCTGGACAAGGTTATCCTACCTGGTAGCATCATCATCTGCTTGGTCTTTCAAGCTTGCAGTGGGGGCATCTCTTTTGAGTGCCCTATCTCATTCTTCACCGTCAGTCACTGTATCCTGTCCATTTCAAATTCTAAGTACCCTTCAATGTATCCTACATTTTTATCCTTGTGTTCTGCCTGGATCCAGGACTTCATCCTCTCAAGTGTTGTTTCTGTCATGCTGCCTTCCAGGTTTTCTTCTTTGTCTTTAGTTTTCAGAATTTTGACTTAAATATGTCTTGTTATGAATTTCATTGGATTGGTTGTGTTTAGGATTTACTTTGCTTATTCAATCTATAGTTTTATGTCTTTTGCCAAATTTAGGAATTTTTCAACGATTATTTCTTAGAGTATTCTTTTAGGCCCACCTTCTTTCTCTTCTCTTTGTTAGGATCCAGATGATAGGAAATTTTAGTTGCTTTGTTATAGTTCCACTGGTCCCTGAGGGGTTTTTTTTGTTTTGTTTTGTTTTTTTTCATTTCTCATTTTTCCTCTGTCTGTTTCCGTTTTGTTCAGATTGGATAATTTCTGTTGTTCTTTGTTCTAATTCACTGATGGTTTTCTTGGTCCTCTCAGTTCTACTTTTGATCCCATTCGTTGTTTAGTTTTGGTTCCTTTGTTTTTCAGCTGTAACCTTTCTATTTGTTTTTGTTTGTTTGTTTGTTTGTTTGGGTTTTTTTTTTTTTTGTCTTTTCTAAGGCCACAGTGCCGGCATATGGAGGTTCCCAGGCTAGGGGTCAGATTGGAGCTCTAGCTGCCAGCCTACACCACAGCCACAGCAACGCAGGATCCAAGCCACATCTGCAACCTACCCCACAGCTCATAGCAGTGCCAGATCCTTAACCCACTGAGCAAGGCCAGGGATTGAACCCACAACCTCATGGTTGCTAGTCGGATTTGTTAACCACTGAGCCACAATGGGAACTCCGTATTTGGTCTTTGTTTATATCATCTATTTCTTTGTTTAGATTTTAAAATTTTTTGTTATGACCTCCTCATTTTCATTTGTATTAAGAATGTTCCTAATTGCTCATTGAAGAATTTTTAAGATGGTTACTCTAAAAATCTTTATCAGGCAACTCTAATATCCCTATCTTCTTGGTATTGGCATCTACTGGTTATCTTTTTTCATTCAGTTTGGGATCTTCCTGGCTCTTGGAATTATAAGTGATTTTTTTATTGAAACCTAGGCATTTTGGGTATTGTAAGATTATGGATCTTATTAAAACCTTCAGTCTTGGCTGTGTTTGTTCAATACCATTCCAGCAGAGAAAGGTGGGGTGCATGCTGCCGTCTCATTACTGCTCAGTCCAGGTAGAAATCCAGGTTTCCCACTCAGCCTCCATTGACACCTTGGGGAGATGGTGCTTATTGTCACTATGGCTAAATGTGGGATCTGGCTCCCCACTTTACTCCCCTAATAGTTTTCTGGCTGGGAGGGATGAAAGTGCCTCATTACTGTTCCACATGTGTCTTCCACTAACACCAGAGTGGTGTGTCTTTGTTACCACTGGCTGGTGGTGCTCCATGTGCTGAACAGAGTGTCCACTAAGCATCCTCTTACACTAGTCCCGTGGGGAGGGATAAAGTCACCTCGTTATGGATAAGTGAGCTTGGATGCCCAAGCTCCCCACTTGGTTTCCCCACCAGAGAGGTGCCTCATTATCTTCTGGTGGGAATTAATGTCTCAGACCCATCTTGGCCTTTTTCAGTACCACCCCAGTAGGAAAGTTTGTGTTCTGATTACAGCCTGGACCAGGGTGGGGTTGGAAGTCTAGGTTCTCCGTGTCAGCCTTTGCTGGTGGAGATGAGGGCAGAGCTGTGTTGTTTTTTTGTTTTTTTTTTTTTCTCTAGTGCTGGCTGCACTAGAGCAATTATTTTCTGAAAGTTTTCTGTCCTCCTCGATGTTCCCTTTCTTGGTCCTTTGGCTATAGAGCACAGGGTTTTGGAGGGTTTTATTTTATGTGTTCTTGGTGTTTCTGGGTTACTAGCTTTCTTCTACCAGGTATTTGATAGGAGGTAAAAACAAAAATCCAAGGAACTCAGTGTTGTGTATTCTTTGGGTCTTGAGGTCCCTATCCAGTCTTCTTCTCTCCACCTTTCCTTCTATATATTTGTTTTATATATGATGTCTTGGATTTCTAATTGTACTTAGTGAGAGGAATATGGAAAAGAATGTCTGTTCCATTCTCCCAGAAGAAATTATGTTTCAGGTACTTGATAACAGAAATTACCTCTAAAAGTAGTTACATTGGATCCACGGAGATATCATTGTCTTTGTGTGCTTTTTATTTATTGTTAGGACTCAGTGCCTACAGGTTGATAATATTGACTGAAATAATAAAGAATTCAAATGAAAAGTGCAAAACAGAAACCTAGAATCACCTCTCAGGGATATACATAAATCTCAAACTGAATAACAACAGGGGGACCTACTTAATTACTAGTTTTTACCTGTCAAACTTTATTAATGATTTCTTTTTTGTGTATTGCAGTTCAAACAATTCTGTGTTCTAATTCTTTGGTATAGTTACAGAGTGACTGATAATTCATGGAAACAGTTTTCAGGTTTGGGGTGGTCTCATATCATAGACTTTGTTAGACTTTAATGATGAAGTTTTCCCTTTGAGCAGCTGTGGGTATTTCTATGATAATTTAATATTTTCAGAGGTTTACTATGTAGCAGAAAGTATTATCTGTAGCACCAAAGGACAGTTATTGCATTACAAATTATGAGAAAAGGGGAGGTCTGTTTTCCATATAGGTAACATAATATTTTCAAATTGCCTCAACAGTGGTATTCTACAGTAAAATACTATTATTATTGTAGCTTCTTTTTTTTTAAGTTATCTTTGTGTACTATTTAGACTGTTCTTAGTCTTAAACTAATCTTGGAATTGGATTCTTTCCTGTAGGATGATGGTCTAGAGGACAATGAAAAGGATTTCTATGATTCTGATGAGGAACAGAAGGAAAAGAGTGATAAAAGGAAGAAGGCTTATACTATGGATCCAGACCATAGACTTTTAATTCGGAATACAAAGCCTTTGCTTCAGAGCAGGAATGCAGCGGTATGTTGAAACCATTGTAAGAACTCATTCGTAGATCTTTGAAAACAGTGGCTAAAATTATATAAGTCCAGTAAACAAGTCTTTATTTTTGAGAGTGCTATGGAGCATTTGTTTGTTTGTATAGTAAAAATCAGATTTTGATAGGAACACTTGGTTTGATAGCTGTATGCCTACTGGACTTCATCTACTTTTTTGTGCTTTTGTTCATTGGACTCCTAAATTATGAGCTCAGGCTGTTTCCCAGTTGATTGGAGGACTGTATGTATTTCTCTATTACTGGATTGTGGTTGTGAGTATTTAATCTCATATCAGTTCAGAATATTTGTATTTACCTGAGAAGAGTTTTGAAGAGACCAACACTCAACAAAAGCACCTAACCTAATTCCTCTTATATGGTCATTTTTACCTGGTAGGAGTAATTAAAAATCAATTTTATTTGGGTCCTAAGATTTTCTTGTTTTGTTTTATAGCTTTTTAACTGGTAGGAATAATTAATTTTTAAGTAACCTTTTATATTTTAGAAGACTACATGTGCACAATAGAAAAATACATACTAGCAAAACTAAATAAAATTAAAACATTATATTCCCATCACTCAGAAATCACTATTATAATATCTTAATCCAATTTTTCCCAGATTTTTTCTTTGTATATATATTTCATGGGTGTATGTCTGTACATAAATATTTTTTAAACCAAGATAAAAATCATACTACATATAGTATTTTTAACCTATTTTTTTTCTAGACAGTTCTCTATTTCTGTTTCAGTAAAATTTCATCTCATTTAATACCAATTTATCTTAAATTCTTTTACAAGTGGTTCATCTATACCAGTTATGCAGCATGGCATCTGGTTGTTACATTTTATAAACCTCTCAAGTCTTGCAGAATGTTCCTCTGGGTTTATCTGGTTGGTTCCTTTTCTAAAGTCTCAATGGATTCAGGTTAAAAATTTTCTTAAACTTCTTTAATTAAAAAAAATTTCTTAATAAATTGTTCAATTAGTAAAAACTTTAAAAAGTAGAATTTCCCTTGAACTACTTTGTTTGCTTAATAATTTAGTGCTTAGAGCTTTGTATATGTATCTTAAGAATTAGCAGAAGTTTTTATCTTATACCTAGTGATTTAATCTCTAATCATGATTAAGTACCCATGCAGAGTAGTAACAAATATTTTATTAATGTAAAATATGCCTGTCTTTTAATGTGGCCTATCTTGGCCAGATGGTACTTAAATAGCTATAGCTTGCCACCTAAAACTCTACTTTATAATCAACTCACTGTTAATTTTAAACTTCATCTTATAAACTGGTTTTACAATGCAGATACTTAACTGATCAAAAATGTTCTTGAATAGTGAAACAAATAGAGGTAGTTTGTGTTTTTTCTTCCACTGTGTTTTGGTTCCTTACTTATTTGTGTACCAAGTAGAGGTAGTTTATTTTTTGTTCCATTGCGTTTTGGTACCCTGCTTGTTTAGTGCTACTAAATATACATAAAGGTTGACTTCTGAAGGATTGTGAATAGATTTTATTTGTTTTAGCCTTTGACTCCTAACTTACAAGAGAAACTTGGAGAATTTGTTTCAGGAAACTTTGTAGTGCCGTGTAGATTGAATTGGAGATAAGAAATTCTGAAAACAATGTTGAGAGGCTCTTCTGACGGTCTAGAGAAGCTGATAGTGGTATGAATGGTTAGGAATAGAAAAATGCTTATAAGGATATACTTTATTATGAACATACATAATGTAATTGTTGAGAGTCTATGAGTTTGTATATTTTTAGTGGTTTAGATTTTGAAGTTATGGAAGCTTCCTTAATGGCTTTTACAAATTAGAATATAAATTTCAAATTTGGGGTATTTAAGAGACTTTAAAGTGTTAGACTTTTAAATATTTGGGGAAAAGAAGATCATTTAGCCCTTTTGGGTTTGGAAATGCCCTAATTAACATATTAGAACAGATGACATACTAAGTGGGATATAGAATCTTAACAACATTGACATATATAGAAAGTACAATTTATTAAACTTCAACTTTTTTTATCATATACTAGTGCTTATTAGCCAGCTATATGATTTAATATTTTAGAAAGTGTCTATCACCTACTTATAGAATAAATCAGTCATTAAATGAGTTTTTCTTAATAAAATGCTAAATTCCATAGAGTTTATTCTTTAGTTTAAGTCTATGTGTAGATCACAAGTGAAAAGAATAAGATATCCTCAGACTTCTCAAGTTTCCAAGTAATGTCCGAAAGCTATAAATCAGTCTTGTTAAAAAAAAAAAGCAACAAAATGCCAAACAGCAGTAAATTTAGGATCCTGTAAACTCTATTTTAAAAAAATATTTCTTAATTTTAGAAGAAACTCTTTTTTCACTTGCAGCAACCTTAGGTTCTTAGTACTCTTTAGGCATGTATAAAATTCCTGTCGTATGTTTGTCAGAAGTTATAGTCCAAGCAGAAGTAAAGTAGTGTTAATATACCTTCCTAACCAAAGACAGGAGGATGTAACTTCTGGAGTTCTCTCTCTGCAGTTGTCACACATTGAACCGGATGCTTTCAGTAAGTGGGAAGTCGGGAAGTTTGATGTCTGGATCTAAGTGTAGAGCTGTGTAGGGGAAATATAGTGCTCTTGCATTTTATGACAGAGACATTGTGATTACCCTTTGATGGCTTTAAACTAAGATTCTGCCTTTTGAAAAATAGGATCATTTCAAAAGTTGCTGTTGTAGAGAAATTGTTTTAACTTAAATGTACTTTTTGAAAAGTTTAACCTACTTATGACTGTTGCCCTTAAGCATCTGCCTTCGCTTGGAAAGACATGCTTAATTTTAGATAATGAGAAAAAGAATATATACATACATAGACACACACACACACATCTGTAACTGGGTCACTTTGCTGTACAGCAGAAAGTGACAGAACATTGTAAATCAACTATAATAAAAATATTAATTAATTAATAAATTAATCAAAAAATTCCCCCTCAGTGCAATAGCAGGACTAGGAAGTGTATGGGATTTGGAGTGTGTCACACGTTGTCCTATACTGGCTGTCAGACCTCTAGGAATTCATTTAACATCCATTTTCTTTTCTGAGGATGTATGGGTTTCCTAGAGCTGCCATAAGAAATTTATCAAACACTGGGTAGGTGAAAACAATAGAAATTTATTTGCTCACATTTCAGGAGGCCAGAAATTAAAAAAAAAAAAAAATCGTAGCGTCATTGGGGTTGGTTCTTTCTGGAGGCTCTGAAGGAGAAACTAGCTTCTGGTGGTTGTCAGCTGTCTTTGGCATTCCTTGACTTCTAGGCCGCCCTGCAATCTCTGCTTCCATCTTCATATTGCCTTCTTCTCCGTGTCTCTGTGTGTCCTTTTCTGTCTCTTTTAAGGACACTCACGTTGGATTTAGAGCCCACCCTAATCAAGTATGATCTCATCTTAGTCATTACCGTAATAACATTTGCAAAGGCTTTCTTTCCAAATAAGGTCACATTCCGAGGAAAGACATGACTTCTTAAGGGAACACTGTTCAACCTGCGACAAAGGATAACAGCATACTCACCTTATTTCAGAAGAATTCTGTAAGAGTTAAAGGAAATAATATATAAGAATATACTTTGAAACTGTAATATGAAACAGTGTTCATAATTCTCATTGTTTTCATGCTTTTATCTTTTAGGTGGTAATGGCAGTTGCTCAGCTGTATTGGCATATAGCACCAAAATCTGAAGTGGGCATTATTTCTAAACCACTGGTGCGTTTACTTCGTAGCAATAGGTAGGACATGATTTTATTCCTGTGTTTTCTTCTGTAATACTTCAAAAGTAATATTTGAACAAATAAAATATGTCTTTCAGGCATTTACCACATGGCTCTGACTGTATTTTATCAATGAGATTTCTCAAGGTGATCATTATAAAAGCTTTCATAATATCATCTCAACGTTAATGATAACTATTGAAGATTTTAAAACCTCAAACCCAAAGAAATTGAAAATATTTTTTTGGCTTGTAGCATATGCTGTTACCAGTAGCCTTGTGTTGGTGTTTGATATTTCTGGGTGTGATAAGAATAATGATTGGGATTTCTGTTAAATCTGCAATCACTGAAAAACTATTTTAATGTATTATCAGATTGGCTTAATGTAATTATATATAACTTTATGTAAAGGAATACATATCCTGAATTATGTTGTTTATGACAAAATTGCTGCTTCCTATAAAGTTACAATATTTAATTACTATAGTTCACTCTATTTAAGAAGATAGTTATATTCTTAATAGCTACTTATTTTAAGAAATGTGTACTCTTTTCATTTCCTTTGGGTGTGTGGGTAAATAGACGGATAGATAAATAGAATACTTTTCTCTTTAATTTTACCTCTCTATAATTCAGCAGTTCACATCAACAATTCAGAAAACTTAGTTCCTGTGATATGTGCTTTCAAAGTTAAATCAAATTTTTGCCATTTGTTTTGTTTAATTAAGAATACCATTGTTCATCATGGACTTGGAGAAAAGACTTGTGGCTGCCTGATGGGAGGGGGAGGGATTGGGAGGGATCGGGAGCTTGGGTTTATCAGACACAACTTAGAATAGATTTACAAGGAGATCCTGCTGAGTAGCATTGAGATCTTTGTCTAGATACTCATGTTGCAACAGAACAAAGGGTGGGGAAAGAAATATAATTGTAATGTGTACATGTAAGGATAACTTGGTCCCCTTGCTGTACAGTGGGAAAATAACAAAATAAAAAAATTTTTTAAAAGTTTAAAAAAAAAGAGAAAAAAAAAAAGAATACCATCGTTTCAAGCTATTTAGCACACCCTGGATATTTTGCAATAATTAGTTATTTTAAATTGAAAATTTTTCCTATTGAATCATTTTGCTAATACAGTTGGGGGAAGAGAGATTAATATTTATTTTTGTCCTTAACTCAAACTTAGTGCGACAACTTTAGCTCTAGTTTGCTTTTGCCATTCCTTGGTCAGATATTATTTCCTTTGTGTTTCTCTGTCTCTATACATAGTCATTCTTTCCATTTCATCAGTTCAGTAATTTTCCTTTTCTATAGCTGGTTCAAAGGTTATCAGAAGGATCTGGAATGCATCTGTCACATGAAGCATTATCCCAGATTTAGTTTTACATTCATTTCTTAGATTTTTGGACATAAAATGACATGTTTTTTTTTTTTTTTTTTTTGCTTTTTAAAAACTTGTCTTTCACTCTGGGCAGAATTGCATCACATGGGGAGCCTTTCATTCAGGAGTTTATATTAACACCCTGGTCATGTTTGTTCCATGCCCTAAGAATGCCTTTTTTTGCATGTATTCAGAGCAGCTACAATATTGGGTTTACATGTTAGGAATACAGTATTATTAAATTTGTTTTATTCTTTCTCATGGTGTGTCAAACCTAATTTATTGATAGTTTATAGGGAAAATGTATTTTAAAAAAATACATAAATATCTAAGATTTACTAAAGACTTTTCAATATTCTATTTAAGAGTCAATGTGAGGCTTATTGCTGATTCTTTTTCTTTAATGTACTGTTTACTTAAAGATATTTCATTGGAAAATATACCCAGTGAAAATCTTCCTTTAATTTTTAGGGAGGTTCAGTATATTGTCCTACAGAATATAGCAACTATGTCAATTCAAAGAAAGGTATGTACATTGTGAACACAAAATTCAAGATAGAAGTAAATACATTGGTACCATAATAAATGTATTTATTTACTTATTTTTGTAATCTAGGGTATGTTTGAACCTTATCTGAAGAGTTTCTATGTCAGGTCAACTGATCCAACTATGATTAAGATACTGAAGGTAAGTATGCTCTTATTTTCGAATAGTTTAATGCATGTTTACTTTGACACTATTGCTGTGACTCCTGACATCTACAAAGTGTAGATCTGTTCTTTAAAAAAATAGATACATTGAGGTATTTTTCTTTATACTTTTTAAACTATATTGTTATACTAATTACTGTGCTACATTCTAATAATACAAAGTTAAGGCATACTACCTGCACCTTGAATAACTCAGTTTGTGAAGAAGACAGACATGTAATTAGATAATTTCAGCACTATCTAGTAGATGATTTGAATTTGATGTAGAGATTTGAATTGGGTGTTGTAGAAAAACAAAGGTAAGATTAATTCTATGGGAAATTTAGAAAGGATGTGGAAACGATGATGTTTAAGTGGATCTTAAAAGAATAACATGATTTTGTTAAATTTTTTGTTTATTTTGGGCTACTCCAAGGCATATGGAGTTCCTGGGGCCAGGGATCAGGTCTAAGCCACATGTGTGACCTAGTTGCAGCAGTGCTTGATCCTTAACCCACTCTGCTGGGCTGGGGAACAAACATGCATTCCAGTGCTCTAGAGATGCTGCCAATCCCATTGTGCCACAGCAGAAACTTAGAAATTTCAGGTTTTTGATTTTTTTTTTTTGGCTGCATCCATCCATGTGGAAGTTTCAAGCGAGGATTGGAATCTGAGCCACAGCTGTGACCTACACCACAGCAGCAGCCACTTTGGATCTTTGACCCTCAGCACTGGGCCAGGGATCAAACCTGTACCTCAGCAGTGACCCTGTAATTTTTTTGTTGTTGGTAAGTAAGTTGATTGTGAGGTCATGGAGTTGAGGATAGGAGAAAGGCACATTTTTTGCTAACTCAAGAGATTATGAAAGAGTGTTGCGTTCAGTGAATAACTACAGTATAGAGTGTGATCATGGAGTTCCCGTCGTGGCTCAATGGTTAACAAATCCGAACCCAACTAGGAACCATGGGGTTGCGGTTCGATCCCTGGCCTTGCTCAGTGGGTTAGGGATCCGACGTTGCTGTGAGCTGTGGTGTGGGTTGCAGACGTAGCTTGGATCCCACATTGCTGTGGCTCTGGCGTAGGCCAGCGGCTACAGCTTCGATTAGACCCCTAGCCTGGGAACCTCCATATGCCGTGGGAGTGGCCCTGGAAAGGGCAGAAAGACAAAAAAAAAAAAAAGTGTAATCATGGATATAAAGTTATAATAATTAAAACAATAGAAAAATAAGTGAAATAGAATAGAAATCATGGAGACAGATCCATGTATTACAAATCAGTGAAGAAAGGGAGGACTATTCAGTAAATATGGGGATGATTGATTATTCACATGAAAACTGAGTTTAATTTAAAAACACTGAGACTTCTTGCTGTATAGCACAGGGAACTATATCCAGTCACTTGTGATGGAACATGATGGAGAATAATGTGAGAAACTGAATGTATGTATATATGTACTGGGTCACTTTGCTGTACAGTAGAAATTGACAGAACATTGTAAATCAGCTGTAACAGAAAAAATAAAAATCATAAAAATGAAAAAAATAAAACACTGAGACACAGCCAAATTGAAGGATAAATTTACAGAATAATTGGTTTGTAATCCTCAAACGTGTCAAGGTTGTGAAAGTCAAAGATTGAGAAGCTTTCAGACTGAAGTAGACTAAAGAGACAGCTAAACATAATATATAATAAGGAATTGGATTCTTTTATTATATATTATTGAGATAATTACTGAGACTCCAATATAAGTGATTATAGATGTGATGCATCAGTATTAGTTTCCTGGTTTTCTTGGTTGTATTGTGGTCCATAAGACAATGTCCTTGTTTGTAGGAAATATACACAGATGTATTTGGAAATGATAGAGGTTGACAACTCTAGACTCAAATTATTCAAATAAAGACTGCTGCTTTTTGCCTTTCCTATATGTTTGAGATTGTTTTTTAATACTGTACCAAAAAATGTTATCATCAAAATAAAATGAAAAGTTCGTTCATAATGTAGGGGAAGATATTTCTAGTACATATATCTGAAAAATGACAAGTATCCAGAATATATAAAGAACTCCCAGAGTCTGTGCCTTTTAATTAGAGTTTTTAGACCATTTACTTTTAATGTCATTATTGATATGATTGTGTCTATCTCTACATCTTGTGTTACGTTTTCTGTTTGTCCCATCTGTTCTTTTCATGCTTTCCTACAGATTGATTGAATATTTTTATGAGTAGTAACTGAAATTGTTTAGTGTGCCTGTTTGAGATGGACTTCTACTTGCATATTTCTTGTAACTACAAATCCAGAAGAGAGAATTAAAATGTCTAAATATTGGGGTAGTAGGATGAAGAAAAACAAAATCAGGAGTTCCTGTGGTGGCGCAGTGGTTAACGAATCCGACTAGGAACCATGAGGTTGAGGGTTCGATCCCTGCCATTGCTCAGTGGGTTAACGATCCGGCGTTGCCGTGAGCTGTGGTGTAGGTTGCAGACGCGGCTCGGATCCCGCGTTGCTGTGGCTCTGGCGTAGGCCGGTGGCTACAGCTCCAATTCGACCCCTAGCCTGGGAACCTCCATATGCCGCGGGAGCGGCCCAAGAAATAGCAAAAAGACCAAAAAAAAAAACAAAAAACAAAATCAAGAGAATTAATTGGTATCTGGAATACAGAGGTATTATATGGAGGGCAAGTTGTTTTCTGGCTTTATTTATAGAAGAAAAATCAAACTACCTTTAGTTGTTCAGATTAATTACATATAAATTTTAAATTGGGACAAACAGTTGAAGATGTAGAATTCTCCTTCGTGTAATTATTTTTTTAAGCACTCTATAGTCATTCCGTGTTTGTAGGTGTAGAGAGACAAAGTTCACCTAAAGGGTAGAATGCCTCATAACATTTGTAATAGCGTGATTTAAAAAATATATAGAATTACCATTCCATTAAATGCCTGGCATTTAGTAAATTCATTCTTTCTATTTGTGTTTTTAAATGTTTACCTTCTCTTTTTTTCTACCATAGCTTGAAATTTTGACAAATTTGGCAAATGAAGCCAACATATCAACTCTTCTTCGAGAATTTCAGGTTTGTGTGCAATGCTTGTTATACACTAACTTCTAAAGCATCTGTTCAGTTTTAAGTTAGATATACATCTTTCAGAGTTCCCGTCGTGGTTCAGCAATTAATGAATCTGACTAGCATCCATGAGGCTATCCCTGGCCTCGCTCAGTGGGTTAAGGATATGGCGTTGCCGTGAGCTGTGGTGTAGGTCACGATGCGGTTCAGATCCCCTGTTGCTGTGGCTGTGGTGTAGGCCAGCAGCTACAGCTCTGATTTGACCCCTAGCCTGGGAGCCTCCATATGCCGTGGGTGTGGCCCTAAAAAACAAAACAACAAAAAAAAATAAAGTTAGGTATGTATCTTTCTCTTTTTAGAAATGTGTAATTAAATAAATAAAACAGTGATTCAGGATAAGATTGACAACCAATAAATGTTTTTAAGAATAAACATTAACTACAAATTTAAAATTTAAGGGAAATGGGGAGTTCCCGTCGTGGTGCAGTGGTTAACGAATCCGACTAGGAACCATGCGGTTGCGGGTTCAGTCCCTGCCCTTGCTCAGTGGGTTAACGATCCGGCATTGCCGTGAGCTGTGGTGTAGGTTGCAGACGCGGCTCGGATCCCGTGTTGCTGTGGCTCTGGCGTAGACCAGCAGCTACAGCTCTGATTAGACCCCTAGCTTGGGAACCTCCATATGCCTCAGAAGCGGCCCAAAGAAATAGCAAAAAGACAAAAAAAAAAAAAAAAAAAAAAAAAAATTTAAGGGAAATGGGATAGTAGTCCCATTCATATTTTCATATCACAGAATTTGAGACACTGGTTATAACTCTCAGTTTGAAAATAAGTTCCTCTAAGGATTCTTTTTTTTTTGTTCTGTCAACAGTAGTCCATGCCAAACTCTGCAGTCATGAAAATGGCTTCATTTCTTACCTGATTGTCCATATTTGATTGACCTACTGCTGTTTTAGACGTTGTCCTCTTAGCTTCATGAATAGCTCAAACAGATGTGTTTAAAATTACCCCCACCATGTTTTTTTAGATTGTTATTAATGTTTTGTTTTGCTGTTTTGGGGAGTTCCCATTGTGGCTCAACAGGTTAAAAATTGACTATTGTATCCATGAAATATGGATTCAATCCCTGGCCTCGCTCAGTGGGTTAAGGATCAGGCATTGCTGCAAGCTGCAGTGTAGGTTGCAGACCCTCAGATTTGACTTTGCCATGGCTGTGATATAGGCTGACAGCTACGGCTCTGATTCACCCTCTAGGCTGTGAACTTCCATATGACGTGGGTGCAGCCCTAAAACGGAAAAAAAAAAAAAAAAAAAAAAAAAAGAAGATTGTTATGCTTCCCAGCCTCACATCCCTCAAAAATATTATTAAAAATTTATTTCATGGTTCATATGCCCTTTATGATGAAAAAGTTAGAAGATCTGAAGACTAGTGCTTGGAGCACAGTAATAGAAAACATCAGTACTATGAGTTTTACATCTTGTCAACAGTTTTCTTAACAAAAGTATATTCCATGCTGTACACTAATCACAGAGTTTTTATCAATGCCTAGCTTTTATAAAGTTATTTTGTTGCCATTATCATTCTCTATGCCTATATTAAATTTATTTTTAGCTATATAGACACTGTGTTTCTTTTTAAACATGTGATCTTATACTTTTAATAGGAGTAGTAGAATGTTAATAACATCTTCATGCTTTATAATTTTTTAACTAGATGACTGTACTTGCATGCTATTTATTTTTCTAGAAAAATTCCTTGGGAAGTTAGGGTATCTTGAGTTCCTGCTCATCTTATATTTATATGCCAGAAAATATAGTATCTCAAATCTTAGCCAGTAAACTATATAGAACAGTGTTTACATTTGACTTGTAATTCATTTTTATAGGTTTGCTTATCTATTTATTTCTAAGTATTTTAGTTTTTTTTCTTCATGTTTGCAGTTTCCTCTTTTCCTCTTTTCCTTTTTTCCTGCTGTGATGCTTAATCTGTGTGATTTGTTTGCATGTCCTTTTGCTGTCTACTTTTTGCACATGTCAAGTTTATTGGAGTTTTAGGGAGTCTCAGGTAATTTTACGGCATTGTTTAGTTGTATGGAGGGTCACACATTAGACCTGTTTCAAAATCTTGGTCATCCAGTCATTTCATTTAATATCAGGATGTTTAATAAGGTCCATTATTCAGTCAGACTTTGTAATATATCTTTTTTACATCCATCCATTTTTATCAATGTATATTTGTACCATATTCATCTGTTTATGGGTTATATTCATAGATGTGTATAGTTTACAACTTTGAGTGAAATTGAGAATGTTTCAAATACTTTTTTTTAATTGAAGAAATTAGGTAATCAGCTGGGAAATGGTTTTAAATACAGTTGATCTTTCCTACATGGGACTAAGAGTTTAATTTGTTTAAATTTATTTCTTCAACTTTTTTTTTTTTTTTTTTTTGCTTTTTAGGACCTCACCTGAGGCATATGGAGGTTCCCAGGCTAGGGGTCAAATCAGAGCTGCCTCTGCCAGCCTACGCCACAGCCACAGCAAGGGCAGATCCTTAACTTACTGAGTGAGGCCAGGGATTGAACCAGGTATCAAATGCACAACCTCATGTTTCCTATTTGGATTCGTTTCCGCTGAGCCATGATGGGATCTCCTATTTCTTCAACATTAAATCATTCTCTTGGTACCATTTTCACTAAATTTGTGTCTTTTTAGATATTCTTGGATGATCTCCATTTGCCACTTAGGAATCATTTAAATGCATATACTTCTTTGCATGTTACACGAAAATGGTATTAATGCTACATTATGGGAGTTCTCGTCATGGCGCAGCGGAAACGAATCCGACTAGAAACTTGAAGTTGTGGGTTCGATCCCTGGCCTCTCTCAGTGGGTTAAGAATCTGGCATTTCTGTGAACTGTGGTGTAGGTCACAGGCACAGCTCGGATCTGGCCTTGCTGTGGCTGCGGTGTAGGCTGGCAGCTGTAGCTCCGGTTATATACCTAGCCTGGGAACTTCTGTATGCCTCAGGTGTGGCCCTAAAAAGCAAAAGAAAAAATGTACATTATGTACTTATCATTTGATGTTGGGAATTTTTTTTTAATTTATTTGAAAAATGAGATTTTAAATTCCATTTTTATATAATGTTATAAATATGCATATTAATAGTACATTTGTTTCTATATACAATAAAAGCTTAGTTTTTAAATTAGGGAAGTTATAACCAAAGTGAAATTCTTTAGGTGTGTAATAAGTAAATGATTCATGTCTTTTTAAGTTTGCATAAATGTATGGTTTATGGTGTATTTTTATAACATTCTTTTAAAGAAGATTGTTTTCAAAAGTGCGGTGTTTTATCTTGTAAATTGAGTATTTATAAAGTCTATTAAAATGCTACTCATTGTAGCTAATATAGTTTTGTTGCCATTCAGAAATCATTTTGAAAGTAAATTGTTTATCAGTAGCATATTGATCCTTTTCCTCCTCTTCTCTCAATTTTTAAGTTTAGTATCTCTGAAAAAGCAACCCTTTTTTCATAGATTCACAGATGCTTCTGATTAAATGAACTGAAATCTCTAAAGAGAGAACTCTCATCATCTCTTTCAACCTTGCACTTAAACTAATTGCTGTCTTTGGGTGACTGCTCCTCACTATCTCTTTTGGAGTCATAAGCTACTGGTGGCCAAAGGTGAATGAACCTAGCTTGAAAATGTGCCCCTTCTGTAGCCACATTCTTGAAGTGAAAAAATAGATAAAGTTAAGAGTTGGACCTACTTTTGTGCCTATAGATGAGAAGATTACGTATTCTAGAATTTCTGTAGATTGACAAAGGTTAATATTATAGGGATTTTATTGTTCACATGCTAGTACTGGTGTATAAACTAATTAAGATAATATTTTTTAGACCTACGTGAAAAGCCAGGATAAACAATTTGCAGCAGCCACTATTCAAACTATAGGCAGATGTGCAACCAATATCTCAGAAGTCACTGACACATGCCTCAATGGCCTGGTGTGTCTGCTGTCCAACAGGGATGGTAAGTTGACAGATTTATTTTCAAATAATTTATCATTTGAATATTCTTAGTATGATCTGCAAATGTAACTTCTTTTTATATTGCATTTTAGTTTTTCCTGTATAATATTTTATCTTTGAAATACACACACACACACACAGTTTTTTGTTGTTATTTTAGTAAATTACTTAACTTACAAACAATTTTTTGGCCTAAACAGAACTAAGAAAGCGTTGTTTGTTTTTTCATCATTTAATCACTTTCATTGTGCCCTTTCCACAAAGATTCCATTTTACTGCTTTTTAATGGCCTAAGTCATGTATAATGTTGGTTCACCTGCAGAGGGTGCTAAAAGCAGGCAAATGACTTGATAACATGAAAAGTTATAAAAGCTTGATCAAAAAGTATGCTAAATGTGTACCATCGAAGTTTTTTTTTTCCCAGAAATTCAGCTATTAATTTTATATGCAAGATGAATTAGATTTAAAAGTCATCAGTTTGGAACAGCTTAATGTTTTTAAGCCAAACATTGTCTAAACATTTAGTGTAACTGGATAGATAATATCCAGTAGGGATATGTAGTCTAGATTTCATACTTTCTGTGATAAGACGTCAGTTATTTCTATGAAGTAGATTTAGAATAAATGAGACCTTTCGGAGAAAGAAAGAAAAAGGATTCAACTTTAACCTTTAAAATTATTTATAAAAATGAGATTAAAATGAGATTCTTTTCAGGAAAAGCATAACTTTCTTTGTAAAACCATTGAAATTTTTGTGGACTTCTAAATGTAATTCTCTCATATCTAGACAGTCATATGTGTCAGAGAAGCCATAAGGTGAAATAACAAAATTGATTTTTTAAAATATTTTATTTGGAAAGTAATTTTTTACTGCAATGACTCTGTTACCCATAATTGTCTTTCCCACATGTTAATCTCTTTAGAAAGCTCTAACATTGTTGTAAGTACTTTTGATGAAAAAAAAAAAATGGAAACAAAATTTATCTCCAAATAAGAGTTACGTTTATTGTAAGCATGAAATTATAAACTTTAAACTAAAATGTTATGATGCATGTAACATTTTTCTATATGCAGTATTGTTACTCCCAAAAGTGGCAACAAAAATTATTGAACTTTCTTTTTAAATTTGACTTTAGAAGGTAACTACAGAAGATAGGGTGGTAAATATGATCTATTTTATCTGTTTCTACTTTTAACAGTAAATCCTTTTTATTTTTGTTTCTATGTCATACTTTAAAACGTGAGTTTAAAAATGTTTTCATTTTTCTCTATCTTTAATAATGACTTTCTGTTTGATCAAACAAGGCACAGTTCCATTTGTTTGCATACAAAAAGCACCACAAATCAGTTAGAACATTGCTTAGTTCTTCCAAATACAAGATGTATTCAGTGTTTCTCAATTTTTTATTTTATGACCCCTTTTACTCATGGGAAATTTTTAGGCTGGATTTTAAAGCAGTTATTTCTACTTTGGCTTTGTAACACATTAATTTCTCAAAAATATTTTTTATTGACTTTGATTTAAAAGATGAATTCACAACCCTTTTAAGGGAAGTAGTATTTTAAGGGAAGAATAGATCATTTTATAATTAGACAATGAGAGACTACTATAATTTATAATTTATAGTCACTCTTTAACTAATTTAAACCCTGATAATTTAATGTTTAAGCTTTTGATTTTGGTAAATCAGAACTCACTTTATAACCATAGATTTTTTTTTTTTTTTTTTTTGCTTTGAATGTTAAGAAACCTAAACCGTGTTTTGCAGGTTCTGGTTGCACAGTCCTCATTGGCTTGATTCTTTAACTCTTTATCATAGGTCCCACACTTTTGTAATTTGGATATCTGGCTCAGTAACATTAAAGAAAGTAATAATATTTTTAACCTATAATCATCAATCATTACAACAGAGCCCCTTTCTCTTCTTATATTAAGATCTGTTTTTAGGAATAAATACTGCGAATGAGGCCTCAGTTTCTTTAAAAGCTGTAAGCTCTAAGGATTTGTGACTCTTTGATTTTATATTAGTATGAATACCTCATCATCTCCTCAGATAATATATCTTATCCCAGGGACAGCATTAGCTGCATTATTATATATATATTCTTCTTGGACCTATAGGGTTTTTTTGTTTTATCGTTGTTGACTTTTTCCTTGTTGGCATGGGCAGGACTTCTAGGCAGACTTAAAGCTTGCCCTGGATAGTTCAATATCACTATGTAGGATTCATTGACATTTCCTAAGGAAACTTCTTTAGAAGAAATCTTCATTTCCGTTGACTTAGGATAATTTAATTCTGTAGTTAATTTTCTTTAGGTAGCATATTAGCAAAATTTACTTGTCTTATCATTTCCTATAAACTAAAAGGATTGGGGCAGAGAACTATTTTTTGTTTTATTTTGTTTTAGTTTTATATAATCTAATAAGCCTTTGTTGAAAACTTGAATCAGTGAAGGTATTTAGTAAATGTAGAATAGATTAATAAAATAGTGTCTGCCTTTAAGGAGCTCACAATCTGATGGAGGGAGACAATAAAATAAAACAGCATATTATAGTCTTCCTGTATATTGACCACTCTTTCAGTTGCCAGCTATCTGCTCTCATGCAGAACTAGACTACCTGTGTTTGAATGTTAATGTTGTCTTCAGTAAATTACTTAATCTCCCTATGGTTCAGATTCCTCATTTGAAAAATGAAGATAATAGTAGGCTGCATTAATCTTAAGAAACCTAAGTAAACCAGTCACAGAAAGAAATTCTGAGTGTTTCCACTTGTATGAAGTGTTAGAATTGTCAAATTTGTAGAATCCAAGAGTAGAAAGAGCTCCTTGCCAGGGCCTAGGAGAAAAGGAAAATGAGGTACTACTAATTTGGGGCATTGAGGTTCAGTTAAGCAAGGTGATAAAGCTCTAGAGATCTACTGTATAACATTATACAGTAATGTCTTGTACACTTAAGATTTTGTTAAGAGGGGTAGATCTCATGTTCAGTGTTCTTACCAAAATAAAATAACTGTTCTTCTTAGAGTGAGGCTCATTAGGTTCTCTTGAGGACAGGAGAAAGCTAGGAAAGGCCCAGAACATAAGATCATTTTGTGCTTGTGGTAGAGCACCACAGTAGTGCCAAGGTCTTTGAAAACCAGGAGGTGGCATAAAGGAAGAGAAAGGCAGAATGACCTGAGGGGAATGAGAAGGCACATGGTTAGGCAGAATAACACCCTCACCTCCCCTCTGCCACCAAGGATGTCCAGGTCCTAATGCCTGGAACCTGTGTATATGGTATTTAATGCAGCAAAAGGGGCTTTACAGATAAGATTAAAATTCTTGAAATGGAGAAATTATTCATCAGTAATCTTGGACCCGGTGTAACCAGGAAAGCAAGACGTGAGAAGCAGAGGTTAGAGCGATGCCATTGCTGGAAGGGGGCCTTGAGCCAAGGAATGTGGGCAGCCTCTAAAATTAGGAAAAGGCAAAGAATGGATTTCCCCTTAAAACCTCCATGGTGAACCTAGTCTTATTGACACCTTGAATTTTGCTCCAAACTTCTGGCTCCAGAACTGTAAAATGATAAATTTGTGTTGCTTTAGGCCATTAAGTTCGTGGTAATCTATAACAACAACAAGCGAAAACTAAGATAACACCAAAGGATATTAATGCCGCATTTATTTCAGCTAGAGCCAACCCTGCCTCTGTGTGTAGATAATTAAAATTATACATCCTTTTTCAAAACTGAGGCTAGTTTTGTAATAATATATTTTTAAAAGATACATTTTTATACTACGGATTCTTTAAAATCACACTTGTCGTATTTTACTTTGTACATTAATTGATTGCTTATATATCACTTAATGTTTCCTAGCAGAGTGGTAAGTTGGAGGAAGGCAGAGTCTTATTCTGATTTAATCCTTGTTTTCCTCGTAATTCCAAGAGGTGGTCTTTATAAAAGTAATGCCTGCTTGTCATAACATAAAATATTAGCGTTAAAATGGTAAATTCTGGTTCTGAGTTTAAACTCTCCAGTGCATCTTTCTTTCTTCATCTTTAAAATGATGATAATAAGGTATCTTATTGTTGTGAGAATAAAAAGAAATGTATCACTTTGTAAACTAAAATATTACAAAATATTAATGTATCATTCCCATGGAGAAAGAGGTGTGTGTGTAGATATATATATATATATATATATATATATATATATATGATATATATATAGTTTGAAACTCATATGTTTAATAATGATTAGGATGATGAAATATTTTTTGCTTATATTCTTAAAGGGAGCTAGATATGAAAATGTTTCAGAGAAAAAAAATAATGGAACACAAGCCATGGTGTATTTCCACTATAATATTAAAATAAACTCTGGAGTTCCTATGATGGCTCATCAGAAACGAATCTGACTAGTGTCCATGAGGACACAAGTTCAATGCCTGGCCTCACTCAGTGGGTTAAAGATCCTGCATTTTCATGAGCTGGATCTGGCATTGCTGTGGCTGTGGTGTAGGCTGGCAGCTACAGCTCTGATTTGACCCCTAGCTTGGAAACCTCCATAGGCCGTGGGTGCAACCCTAAAAAAACAAAATAAATACATTAAATAAAATGAACTTTTATAGTGTATGCCAGAGGAGGCTCTAATATCCATGAATCCCAGTTAATTTTTTTAAAAGCCCAGAATAGTAAGTAAGTAAGGCAATGTCAGTGTATTTCTTTGACATCAGTAACATTAATAATCATTTATATAAGATTTCACTCCGTAAGGTCAGATGCACTATTATATTTCTCTACGGGTGCCACCAAAAGTGTAACGCTGGACCAATGGCTAGCCTGTCGTAACTCAAACTCAAAATTCCAATTTGAGGATCTGCTGAGCCACTCCTAGCACAAATTAATGTATTAGTTAAGGCCCTGGGAAGAAATAGATGATACACTTAAAAAGAGCTGATTGAAGAGAATTTAATGAAGAAACTATTTATAGTATGTGGGCCGTATTAAGGGAAACCAACAAGGTATGCTCTTACACCCTGAGGCTAGCAGGCTGGCAATGGTGGGAAGCCTTGACCATATCTAGAATTGAAGGGAAGGAATGAGGAGTAGGGACAGTTACTGGACCCTGCTGGAGAGAGCCACTCATAGGAGCTGAAACCTTCAGTAGAGGAATGCAAACATTCCTCCAGAGGGAGGCCTGGCAGGAGAACGTTCCAGGATAATAAGTATTCTCTCATGCCCCTGATCGCCTGGTGGTGCTTCCTATTGACTAAATATAGTTGGAAGCCAGGGGCAAACAAGTCTGGCTAATGCAGTTATGGAGGTCAGCCTCTAAGGGCACAGAGTTGAGCCGAGAACTGCAGATAGTAGATTCATGCATCAAATAGAAACTGTTTAGCTCACAAACCCACTCTTTCTGGCTCTGACATCCATGCTATTTCTATAGCAATACCTCCCCTACTACTAATAATTCTTAGTACTCACTTTTCTAGTAAATTCTAGTAGTAATCCTTACTATTTCACTTTTTCATACCACTTAGGGAATTTTTTGTTGTTGTTTGCCATTTTCTTTAGAGTTAAAAAATGTTAATTAGATCGTAGGTATTTGATGACCACTATATAATTGGTGGGAATCAAAGAACAGTATTTGAGAGCTGTAGGTAAAAGCCACAGATGCTTGAACATTATGATGATTACATAATTTAACCTCACTTTGCTTTTCTGAATTAAAGAAGCAAAAATTAGAAAGGAATGTCAGGAGCTAAGAGATAGCAGCAGAAGTTAGAGATTAAAGTTTACTCTTCTACTTTAGATGAATGCACACCCCCAAAATTTAGAAGTGCACTCATTGTTACAGTTTTCACTTAGTCATTTAAGACATGGGGACTCATTTGCTAATTTAAATTTACATTTGACCAATAATAAAGCATTTGAATTGAATTACACATATTTTGTATAAATAATCTGATTTTTTTTTTCTTCAGAAATAGTTGTTGCTGAAAGTGTGGTTGTTATTAAGAAATTACTGCAAATGCAACCCATTCAACATGGTGAAATTATTAAACATATGGCCAAACTCTTGGACAGTATCACTGTGAGTACCAATTAAGAGACCTTTGCTTTCAGTACCAGTGCAGCCATATTTTATGCAGTAAATGATAGTTTTGTTAAAAATTAATAGACATACTAAAGTAAAATGGTTAAGAAAGCGGAACTGTCTGGATTCTAATCCTTGTCCTAAGGTTGTGCACTGTTGTAGAAGGAAATCACAAATCTGAAAAGTGGGAAGGATGCAGTAAATACTGGAGAATTGGGTTGGAATTGGAGATATCATTGTGAACTTCTTGGGTTTTTATATAGATATCTAGATGTGTCTGAGTGTGTATGTGCATGTATATATGTGTCTGCATGCATTTGTATGTACACATATGAATGCATACGTGAGAATACAAACATCTATTTCCTATCACTATCTTTTGAGGGCCTCCATGCAATAACAACCCCAATAGCAATGAGTACACCTCGTGCCCAGACCTTGGTTTGTTTTTTGAGATAATAATTTCATGCTATAAATTCAGAAATTCACCCTTTTAAGTATCTAATTCAGTGGGGTTTGCTGTATTGCTAAAGTTGTGTAGCATCACCACCATGTAATTCCAGAACATTTGTATCACCTCTGAAATCAAGTCCATAACCTGAAACTCTTGATCCTCCCTTTACTGCAGCCCCTGACACCCACTAGTCTACTTTCTATCTGTATGGATTTGATTATTCTGGGCATTTCATGCAAATGGATCGTATAATAAATGGCTTTTTGTGTCTGGCTTTTTCTCACTTAGCATGTTTTCAAGGTTCATGCATGTTGTAGAATGTAGTACTGCATCCCCTTTATGTAGACCTTGGTTTTTAATTTCCATTCCTCATTTAAAGGAACCAGGGCTCCTTAGAGAAATGGCTGATTTCAGAGCTAGAGCAAGGAAAGAAGATAATCTTGGAACATCTTGTTGGGTCATAAAAGCAAAGTAGTGCTCACAGAAATATAGAGACATGTCAAAAAGATACAGAGCCAGTTTGAAGGGGCTCCCACTGGCTAATTTGAGCAACAAAATAAATGACAGTAAAAGGAATAAAACCTGTTGAATAGGGTAAAAATCTCTGAATCTACACTGGAATGAATAAATGAGTAAGAAGAAAGGGAGGTTGTTCCTTAGAATGCAAAAACAACTAAGAAATGTAGAACGAATGATGGACTTGCCAGTCATCACAAGAGTAAGTGATTCTGGCAAGAATCATTAACAAATATTAAAAACTAGGGGTGAAAATCTGAGTAGTAACAGCAGATTTGTAAAGTCTCCAAGGATATCTTCATAAGATACTTCTTAATTAAGAAGGGCAAATTGGAGTTCCCGTTGTGGCCCAGTGGTTAACGAATCTGACTAGGAACCATGAAGTTGCAGGTTCCATCCCTGGCCTTGCTCACTGGGTTAAGGATCCGGTATTGCCGTGAGCTGTGGTGTAGGTTGCAGATGCAGCTTAGATCCCGAGTTGCTGTGGCTCTGATGTAGGCCAGCGGCTACAGCTCAAATTAGACCCCTAGCCTGGGAACCTCCATATGCCGCGGGAAGCGGCCCTAGAAAAAGGCAAAAAGACAAAAAAAAATTAAAATAAAATAAAATAAAGAAGGGCAAATTAAGAACTTTTGACTTTACAGCAGAGAAACCTAGCAGACCCTACCTGAACCAAATGAACATAGTTAACATTGCCACAAATGGGATCATATATACCTTCTGATAAAGTACGCCAAACAGAACTTCGCATCAAGTCTGTTGAGTTCCTGCCAAAAGTGAATAACTTGAATATCATCAAGAGGAAACATGAAACAAAACCAAGTGAGGATATTCTACAGAATAACTGTCTCATACTCTTTAAAAATGATAATGTCATGAAATGGTAAGAGAAACTCAGGAACCTTTCCAGTTTGAAAGAGATTAAAAGGATATGACAACTCTATACAACACATAATTTGGGATTTTTTTTGCTTTATAAAAGATTTTATAGGGATAATTGGAAAAATTCTCAGTCACATCTGGAGATTACGTAATTATATTGGTTCATTGTTCATTTTCTTGATTTTTTAATAATTCTACAGTGGTTATTATATAAGAGCATTCCTTTTATTACGAAGTTTACAATGAGGTATTTCAGGGTATTAGGACATATCTACAACTTTTAGTCATTTAGAAGCCAAAATATGTTTGTATCGTAGAAAACTAGAGCAAATATGACAAATTGTTAACATTTGGGAAATATGGATGAAGAGTATTCAGAAATTCTTTTTACTCTTCTTGCAAGTGTTCTATAAATCTGAAACTGTGTTTAAGAATTAAATTTAAAAATACTACTTTCTGCCGTGTCACTTACGAGCTCCATGTCCTTACATTAAATCATTTTTCACAGAACTAGAACAAACAATCCAACAATTAAATGGAACCACAAAAGTCCCAGAATTGCCAAACCAATTCTGAGGAACAAAAACCAAGCAGGAGGCATAACTTCAGGCAATATTACAGAGCCACAGTCATTAACACAGTGTGGTACTGGTACCAAAACAGACATACGGACCAGTGGAACAGAATGGAGAACACAGAAATAAACCCAGACACCTACGGTCAATTAATCTTAGATAAAGGAGGCAAGAACGTACAATGGGAAAAGGACAGTCTTTTCAGCAAGTATTGCTGGGAAACCCGGGCAGCTGCATGCAAATCAGTGAAACCAGAACACACCCTCACACCATGCACAAAAATCAACTCAAAATGGCTGAAAGACTTAAATATAAGACAAGAGGCCATCAAACTCCTGGAAGAGAACACAGGCAAAACATTCTCTGACATCCACCTTACGAATATTTTCTCAGGTGGGTCTCCCAAAGCAACAGAAATAAGAGCAAAAACAAACCAGTGGGACCTAATCAAACTGACAAGCTTTTGCACACCAAAAAGCAAACAAAAAGACAACCTACAGAATGGGAGAAAATACTTTCAAAGGATGCAACTGACAAGGGCTTAATCTCTAGAATATACAAGCAACTTACACAACTCAACAGCAAAAAAGCCAACAACCCAATGGAAAAATGGGCAAAAAACCTCAACAGACATTTTTCCAAGAAAGATAAACAGATGGCCAACAATTACATAAAAAAATGCTCAACATTCCTGATTATTAGAGAAATGCAAATCAAAACTACCATGAGATACCACCTCACACCAGTCAAAATGGCTATCATTGATAAATCCACAAATAACAAGTGCTGGAGGGGGTGTGGAGAAAAGGGGAACCCTCCTGCATTGTTGGTGGGAATATAAGCTAGTATAACCACTGTGGAGAATAGCATGGAGGTACCTTAGAAAACTATACTTAGAACTACCATATGACGCAGCAATCCCACTCTTGGGCATATATCTGGACAAAACTTTCCTTAAAAAAGACACATGCACCCGCATGTTCATTGCAGTACTAGTCACAGTAGCCAAGACATGGAAACAACCCAAATGTCCATCAACAGACGATTGGATTAGGAAGATGTGGTATATATACACAATGCAATACTACTCAGCCATAAAAAAGAACAACATAATGCCATTTGCAGCAACATGGATGGAACTAGAGACTCTCATACTGAGTGAAGTTAAGTCAGAAAGAGGAAGACAAATACCGTATGATATCAGTTACATCTGGAATCTCATATATGGCACAAATGAACCTTTCCACAGAAAAGAAAATCATGGACTTGGAGAATAGACTTATGGTTGCTGAGGGGGAGGGGGAGGGAATGGGATGGATCAGGAGCTTGGGGTTAAAGATGCAGACTGTTGCCTTTGGAGTGGATTAGCAATGGGATCCTGCTATGTAGCCCTGGGAACTCTGCGTAGTCACTTATGATGGAGCATGATAATGTGCTATAATAGAATGCGTACATGTATGTGTAACTGGGTCACCATGCTGTACGGTAGAAAAAAAAAATAATGAATTGGGGAAAAAAACCCAAAGTCTGAATACAAACAGTTGAAGTGGAAATTAAAAGGAAGAATAAAATATTCAATGGAAAAAATAAATAAATAAAACCTCTATACTTCACTTTTCCCATTTGTAGAATGGTGAGAGTAATGGAACCTATGTCGTTTTAAGTATTGTGTTAGTTAATAAATGTAATGGTCTTAGAACATTTTCTGGCACACAGCACTTTGTGTTAGCTGTTATTGTTATTCGTGTCGTATTTCATTCTCGTCTTCCCTTTGGAACTAAAGTTTTTGAAAGAATTAGCTGAAAGCTTTATTTCCTTACTTCAACTCCTCAACTCATACAGTCTGATTTTGACTTGTCGCACCACTCCATTCTTCTGTTTTTCCAGGGCCACTGACCATCTCCTTTATATTAAATCCAATGGATGGTTTTCTGTCCACCTCTTTCTTAATGTTCTGTTAGCGTTTAATTTCACTGGCCAGTTTTTCCCTTTTGAGACATTCTTGCTCCATGGCTTCTGTCTATTTTTCTTCAGACTCTTCTCCGTTGTGTTTGCCTTTTACTCTGCCTACCCCTTGAGTGTTGCTTAGTTTCCAGCTAATGTTCTATAACTACAAGAGTTTAAGGGGGGAGGGGTGTATTATGATCAGCCCTCGTATTTTCAAGTTTTGCATAGGTGGATTCAACCAGCAGTGGATGGAAATGTCGATATAAGTTGATTGAGTCTGTGTATATAAAACCCTCGACAGTATATTTAAATCTTTGTGTAAGTGAGTGCATGCAGCTCAGATCCCCATTGTGCAGGGGTCAGCTATATTTCCTTGTTTGAAGGTGGAGTAATCTGTACTCTGAGTCTGTTCAGAGGGATCATATTTGTGAAGTTAAAGATAATAGAGTACTAGGTTTGGAGCCTGCCAGTCAGGACCAATTTTTTAATCTCTGGTGGCACAGTTTTTTTTCCCTCAGTGTGTTATTCAGGCTTGCGGGGAGTTAACACGTTTATCTTAAAGCTAAGAGTAACACTCACAGGGGTCACTGAGCATCTGATCGTCTACCACATCCTCGCCGTATCTACTCTTACTGTTGGTTAATAATCAAAGTCAGGACTTCTTACAAAGATTGTGTATGAGAGGGTAAGAGAGTGGATTTGAAAACCAGATTGCTTGGGTTCAAATTTAGTCTGCGTTCTGCTAGCTTTGTGAACTTAAGCAATTTATTTGACTTCTCTCTGCTCTAGTTTGGTCCTCTGTAAAATGGGAACTGTCATACTAATAACTTCATAGATCTGTTGTAAAGAATAAATGAGTCAACATATATTAAATGCTTAGAACAGTGCTTAGTGTAAGCTGTTATTATGATTATGGGTATATTTAAAGTTTTTGTAGAAGGCAAATTTGATAAAGTTTAAATTTAGTAAGCATTCTTGTAGCTCTTTTTATGTTTTATTTATTTATTTAACATAACCCCTGTAGTGCTAGCTATATGCCAGGCACCATTCTAAGCACCTTAAAAATATAAATCACCATTTTTAATAACAACTCTGAAAGGTAGATTCTATTAGTATTCTCATTTTACGTAAGAGGAAACTGAAGCACAGAGAAGTTAGGTAATTTTCTTAGGTCACATAGCTAGTAGATCTGCTTTCTTAACCTACCAATCTGCTATATCTGTCTTCTGTTTCTAGTCTCTCTCTTTTTTATACTCAATTCACATGACCTGGCCAGGATTTTACTGTTGTTTCCTTTTGATTCCATCAAAACATTGACAAATTAGGCATTAGATTGGTCCATACTTGCGCTAATGTACAACAAATGTTTGACATTATTTGTCATTGATCTATTGATGAGAGATGGGAGGGTAAAACCTTTTCCTACTGTCTATTGAAATGGACATCCAGCATCCCTGTGTACTAAGCATCAAATTGCAGTAGTATTTTTAGTCATTGTAGCAATCACAGATATTCCTACAGGTATTTAGACACATCCCCCCCCCCCTTTTGGGTCTTTTTAGCGCCATACCCTTGGCATATGGAAGTTCCCAGGCTAGGGGTCAAATCGGAGCTACAGTTGCTGGCCTGCACCACAGCCACAGCAACACAGGATCCAAGCCATGTCTGTGACCGACCTACACTACACCTCATGGCAATGCCAGATCCTTAACCCACTGAGTGGGTCCAGGGATCAAACCCACATCCTCGTGGATACTAGTTGGGTTCATTACCACTGAACCACAACAGGAACTCCTGTAGATAACTTTAGACAAGTGTTAAATCTTCTAGTAAGGACCACTTTTCTAAGCAAGAACTAATAAACCAAAGCAGGGAACTCTAGATAGGGGAAGACAAAGAATAGTGATATAGACTATAAGTGCATATTTAGACACCTAACTAAATGTATAAGAATACACTAGCAATGTCTACCACAAATGCTAAATGAGAACTCTTCAAAAAGAAGGGACATAATATAAGGGGAATTCTAATAATCTGGAACTAAAAATGTTGAACAGTCTTAGAAAACCCATGGGTAGTATGGTATTGGGGCAGAATAAAAGGGTTTTTAAGGGAGGAAAAGCATGGAGGGGGGTGAAATTATTTTAGAATTTTCATCTTGTGTTTAAAAAGTAGTAAGGTGAAAAGAGATTATTTTAGTAAAAACAGTGGGTTTGGTAGGGGAAACGAGGTATTGTTTATAGAATGGTATATTATTTATAGAAAGATGGGGAAATGTGTGTGTGGTTATAAGAAATAGGAACGTGGAGTTATTAGCAGTTATCTTCTGCAGAATTTAGTGAAAACTGTGCTGTTACACTTGTTCTGGTCTTTTTAGAAAGGGAAAGGCAATGACAAAGGAGTGTTAGAGCATTCACGTGAATCCAGAAGCTTACACATGAAACCTGTGATAGTGTTTGAGACTCATATGAGGCCAATTGCAGACTTTCTTGGAAGAAGAATTTGTTGTATTTGATTATGTCCCTGTGTGGGGCTCAGGAAAAATGTTCGATCCCGTCAGCTTTCTCTACAACAATTGTTAGAATATTAGCCAAGTAAATTCTTTCTTACAGATCTATATAGCAAAGCTTTTTGTTTGTTTGTTTTTTGTCAGGCAGAAGATAACTATTAGTGGAATACAAAAATATGGTGGGAATTCCAAATTCACAAAAGGAAAAAAGAAATCAGAAATGTAAATAATATGTTTTTTTTAATTAAAGTGGAAGAGTTAAAATCAAGAAGTAAGATAGAAGAGGAAAAATCAACTATACCCTACTCTAAATATGAATGGAGTGATTTCTCTCATTAGAAGACAGACTTTCAATTGAAATGAAAAACAAAAGCTAGATAGAGGCCACTTATAATTAAAACAGCATAATCAGTGTGATAAAGTTTGAAAATAAGAAAGTAGGGAAAGGGGAGTTCCCGTCATGGCGCAGTGGAAATGAATCTGGCAAGGAACCATATGGTTGCGGGTTCGATCCCTGGCCTCACTCAGTGGGTTAAGGATCTGGTGTTGCCGTGATCTGTGGTGTAAGTCACAGACGTGGCTCAGATCTGGTGTTGCTGTGGCGAAGGCAGGCAGCTGTAGCTCCAATTAATCCCTATGAATATGAACAAGAATGTGAGATTTAAAATTAATTGATCCAGTCACTTGTGATGAAACATGGTGGAGGATGATGTGAGAAAAAGAATATATATATATGACTGAGTCACTATGCTGTACAGTAGAAATTGACAAAACACTGTTTATCAAGTATAATGGAAAAAGTAAAAGCTATAAAATTAAATTAATTGAAGGCATTTAACAATAAAATAGAACATAAAATGAAAAGGCCAATTTACAAAGAAATTAAGAAAAATCAACCTATGTACACAAAAAATATGGCAACCAAATAAATATCTAAAGGAAAAATCTATTGGAAATACTAGGAGAAACTGATAAAATATAGTTTTGGTGAATGGATGATTTTAATATGCTTTTCTTATATTAGATGTAACTAGTAGTAGATTTTAAGTAAGATGTAGATGTAAAGACATAGAGAAATTTAGATAATCAGAGTTCCCATTGTGCCTCAGCAGAAATGAATCTGACTAGTATCCATGAGGATGCAGGGTCAATCCCTGGCCTCGCTCAGTGGGTGAAGGATCTGGCATTTCTGTGAGCTGTGGTGTAGGTCACAGGTGCGACTCGGATCCTGAGTTACTGTGGCTGTTGTGTAGGACAGCAGATATAGCTCTGATTAGACCCCTAGCCCGGGAACCCTCCATATGCCATGGGTGCGGCCCTAAAATAAAAGACCAAAAAAAAAAAAAAAAAAGTTAAATAATAAAATAAATACTTGATTTAGTAAATATAGCTAAAATCTTATATCTCTTGAACAAATAATACTGGGACTTTTATGGATGTATCCAGAGAAGATTTACAAAAAATCATGTGCTTGGACATAAAATAAACTTAAAGCTTTTTTCTTTTTTGCCACATCCACAGCATGTGAAAGTTCCTGGGCCAAGGATCGGACCCAAGCCACTGCAGTGACAATGCCAGTTCCTTAACCCACTGCACCCCAAGAGAACTCCAGAGCTTTTATGTTTTTAAACCTTAAGCAATAGCATAAGAATTAAATAATTTAAAAGTATACTAGACCAGTTGCAAAGTAAGAAATATACTTTTAGGTCAAAGTTTAAAGAAAAAAATATAGAAAAATAAATACTTTATTTCAAAAATGTGTGGTGCATGGCTAAAACTGTCAGCATTTTTAAAATAAAGAGGCCAGAAATTAAAGCATTTGATGTTTGCCCTGAGATGTTTGAAATAGAACAATGAAACAACATATAAAAACTTAAAAGGGATCAAAGTCGATTGTGTATAATGAAATGCCAAATAAAGATAGTTGGAATTGATATAGACATCTTAAATCTGGTCTTTTGGAAAGATAATGAAAGTGGAAAACTGCTAATGACTCTGATATGGTGGAGAAAGCAAAAGTAGACAACTTGGGACTGTGCTGTAGAAAAGATAGAAATAATGAGAAAACTGTATGCTATTCTAAGAGCAAAAATTTGAACTTTTGGAGAGTAAAAGGGTGATGACTATTAACATATCCCAGGAAGCTGAAGTAGGACAAAGAAGAAAGAAGCAAGACAGTTTGTGATACAGAACACTGCAAATGGTCAGAGATTGGAGGCAAGTCACTCCAGAAGAAGGTGGTGAGAGATGTAGCCGACAACGACAATGAGGAAAGAGGAGCTATTAAATGCCCACAGTCTTTGCTCCTGTCCAGAGACCTGTTCACAAGAGAATAATTGCCGTGTGGAAAAGAGAGTGGGCTTTCTTAATCTGACCAAGCACCTGAGGACTCTTAAATGTGGGCATGTGATTCAAAAATTATGCCTGAGATCCTTTTCTTTTATTTATTTATTTATTTATTTATTTTGTCTTTTTGCTATTTCTTTGGGCCGCTTCTGCGGCATGTGGAGGTTCCCAGGCTAGGGGTCTAATTGGAGCTGTAGCCGCTGGCCTACGCCACAGCCACAGCACGCCACAGCCACAGCAACGAGGGATCCAAGCCACGTCTGCGACCTACACCACAGCTCACGGCAACGCCGGATTGTTAACCCACTGAGCAAGGGCAGGGAACGAACCCGCAACCTCATGGTTCCTAGTCGGATTTGTTAACCACTGCGCCACAACGGGAACTCCCCCTGAGATGCTTTAAATGAGACACTTTCTTCCTGAATCTCTGCCTGTTTCAGCTAAATCTTAGACCGCTGGATCTTAGACCAAGCCAATCTGACACTGTCAGAGGACAGACCCTACTGGGCATGTTTTCCCTCCGTGCCTAAGCCACTTTATCAAGGCAGAATCCTGGGCTCACAAGCCCTCTGGGAGGAGGAGCTACAGCAGTGATAGCCAGGAAGACCTCTTCCCACCCTGGCCACCTTTCTTATCCCTAAGATCAGAGTTGAAAGGAAGTGGGAAAATGCCCCTTGTGCCTGAGTGTGGGAATAGGCAACAGGATGCTCTAGATCTGCCCTGAAAAAAAGGTGGGCTCTTGCAAAGCTGCAGGAAGCCTTAAAGAAGCCCTTGCACAATGTGGCTAAAGAGTAAGGGCAGAGGAGTAATCTTGCATTTGATGAACAAGTAAAGGAGACCCACTGAGGTGAAATTGTTTGTCTGCAAAATGCACATGATCAGTCTGGGACCTGTACCAGTCTTCTTGCCTTGCTAGCCAGTATTCTTCCTCATATATGGCACACTTGTTTCTCTGCCCAGTGACAATGGTGAACTTTGAATTTAGACTTGGAGTTCCAGTCCTAGTTGCACCACTGACAGGCTGAGATGTTGAGCAAATTTCTTAATTCTTTTGTGCCCCAATTTCCTCATGTATCAAGTAGAGATAATGGTAGAGCCTCTTTCATAGGGCTTCTGTGATAATTGCCTGAGACAACACATAAAAGTACTGAAAAGCAGTGCCAGTAAAACATGGTAAGACCTCAATTGATGTAATTTTTAAAAAGAGAATATAGATTTTATCATTTTTAAGACTTAGATTCCATGTGTTTAGTAAGTATGACAGTTGAAAATATGAAAACCAAAATTTAAATTAATTATGTATTTAAAATTCATTCATATTGGGAGTTCCCATCGTGGCTCAGTGGTTAACGAATGGTACTAGGAACCATGAGGTTGCGGGTTCAATCCCTGGCCTCGCTCAGTGGGTTAAGGATCCAGCATTGCCGTGAGCTGTGGTGTAGGTTGCAGACGTGGCTCGGATCTGGTGTTGCTGTGGCTCTGGCGCAGGCCGGCGGCTTCAGCTCCAATTAGACCCCCAGTCTGGGAACCTCCATATGCCCTGGGTGCTGCCCTGAGAAGACAAAAGACAAAAAAAAAAATTCATTCATATTGAATAATTTATGTCAATAGTGCAGTCAACTTATATATTCTGACTGTGAATCTTTTATCCTTTGGCGTATCCTTCATTTGTAATAAACACTACTTTTGGAAAAAAGTTCTTCCAAAATAAAATACATACTACCTGCGGGTTATTATATCAAGGCTTCCCATTATGTTTAATAGGACAGGTGAGTATTTCATATTATTAAAGAAGAGTTTGAAAGGTGTTATTTTGTAAAGACTACAGAGCAATACTGAAGTAGCACTTTATCTACTCCTTGCCCAGGTGACTCACTACCACCTGCCATTTCACAAGTTAACACACTTGCCCTGCCACCCCCACTTAATTCACATTTAAGTTTTAACGCATTTTGATTCCAGATACAGAATATTGGATCTGATTTGCTGTTTGTATGCAGTTTGTTTAGATATCTACTGATTTTGTCTTTGACAAATTTAAATAAATAAAATTGATGTTTTTGCAGGATTTACTTTACACTGTTGCATTGTGCAGTGAGCTGATATAGTAACACAATAGCTTTTAAATTGAACTGCTTACAGAGTGATCTGTAAAATCTTTCTAGATGTCTTTCTATAACTGCCGTGGTCAGCTCAGAAACATTATTTGTTTTTGCAGGCAGGTTAATGGGTTAAAATGGCAGTGGAAAACTGCCTTCTTGTAGGAGGTTTAAAAAGTGCACTTAACCACTTGTTCAGAGCATTTAGAATAAAGAATCAGGCAGTCATTTACAATCCAGTTTGTCTTTGAAAATATTGAAAAGCAGGGGTTCATAATGAAAGTATTATATCATATGCGTACGTGTGTGTTATTAGTTTGGCTTTAGTTCAGTGTTCCTATTTATTCTGTGGTTGAAAAGACCATAAAGAACTAATTTTCTTACTTTTTTTTCATTTGCTTCAAATTTTTGAAAGTAGTGGCCATGGATTCGTGGTATCAGTGGTGTATAAATAAGAATCCTATAACTAGGCTTTTTATGCCATCACCGAAAAATTGGTATTAATATACTGATATTATTTCTTGCTATGAAGAGGTTTTCTATGTTTTTAAAATGTTTACTTGGAAATTTTACTGCTTTAGTTCTAGACTCTCTGAATATTATCCTGGCCCCCATCACTACCACCACCACGTTGAGATTTTCATTGTGAGCATTAAAACTTACTGATTTTTATTATTTTTAAAGAGTTACATTTTAAATGTATGTATTAAGAGTATTTAGAGTAAATATTATTTTAATCTTAGTGTATAATGAATAAAAATACAAATACTCTCTCAGACTTTTTCGGGATTGTCTTTTTAATTGCAGTGACAATAGTAAGTGTACCCAGAGGAAAATTATTTAAAGTGGGATAATAGATTGTGATATGTCATAGAATTCTAATTTTTATACTAGCAATATGTAATAAAATATTTAAGAAAAATAAATCTAGCATAACTGAAATCTGAAGTTGCCCATATATTCTTATTTAGGGATACTTTTCATTATAGCTGGCAACTTGAATTGTTTCATACTGAAAAATTTAATGTACTACTCAATTACTATTCTTTAGCTCAATTTAAAACAAGGGATTGGGAGTGAGGTCTTAATGCAGCGTAACCTTTGGAACATTAGAAATTGCCTCTTTCTTTCCAGAAATCAGTACACAGTAAGGATATCAGTTTTACCCTGCTGTATGAGTAGATTTAAAATAGCATTTAGTGTTTTACTTATACATAGTCCTTATACTTATTACATAAGTATACTGACCCCTTCTCTCTTACTTATTCTAACAGTAATTTAAGCATGATGCTGTTATCATAATATTTGAAAATATACACTTTGATTTTAAAGTTTTCTGATGACCTCTTCTAATTCTGATGAAAGACCCAACTTAAGGATGTCTTAATAATTTTATATTATTTCCTGAAATGATGTTTCGAAGGAATTTGAGGTGATAGATATTGTGATGAAATTTTAGCTATGCAAAGATCCTTATTCTCACTTTCTTCTTAAACATTCATATTGTGTACAGCTGTGAAACTGTAATGAAAACATTAAGACTTTATTTGAGGAATTGGAAAAGGACTTCACAAAAAGAGGTTTATTTCCTCTTGTGATGCTACCTCTTAATGATAGCCATTGGCTTTTTCATTTATTGTAAAAAGCAAATTTTCTATACTAGGTGAAAATGTTCACAGAAACTAATTTACATACCCATTCAAATTCCTTTTGGAATAAGGGAGGATACAAATAAACAAATAGTAATAAATCTAATTTGCATACTCCAAATAAAATGTTGGTCTTAATGGTGCTGGTGGAAGGTTTCCAATTTATAGCAAAGCATTTATTTTTAAGAAACAAATTACATGGAAATGTGCTTTATTAAAAAAATATATAATGCCAAAATGCAATATGGGACAAATTTACCTTATTCCTTTTTCTTTTGTTGATGACCAGATAATAGACCTAACATTCATGATTTTGTAAGCAGGCCTTGATGATTTTATCAGTTTTATTTATTTCCAGTGCTGTGATACAGCTACACAGAGGGCAGTAACAGTTGTGATTTGAAATCATAGTCTTTAAGGGGTCTATTCCTTTTTGTGTGTTAGCCATGGATTCTCTAAATATAGTTTGCAGAACACCTGTCTCAGGAATTATTTGTGATGTCTCATGAAATATGGGTTCCTGGGCTCCTTTACAGAATTACTGTCTTGATACCAGAACCTTAGAGCTTTAGTAATAACCCTAGATGATTTTTATTTTTTAATTTTTTGTTATTATTAATTTTTAATAGTTATTTCCCCAATACAATTGTTTTTCTACTGTATGTTATGGTGACCCAGTTATACATACATGTACACATTCTATTTTCTCACATTCTCATGCTCCATCATAACGGACTAGACATAATTCCCAGTGCTACACAGCAGGATCTCATTGCTAATCCATTCCAAAGTTTGTATCTATTAACCCCACGCACCCCACTCCTTCCTCCTCCCCCTTGGCAACCACAAGTCTATTCTCCAAGTCCGTGATTTTCTCTACATTTCTCCATTAATCAGAGATGTTGAGCACTGTTTCATATGCTTGTTGGCCATCTATATATCTTCCTTGGAAAAATGTCTGTTGAGGTTTTTTGCCCATTTTTCCATTGGGTTGTTGGCTTTTTTGCTGTTGAGTTGTGTAAGTTGCTTGTATATTCTAGAGATTAAGCCCTTGTCAGTTGCATCCTTTGAAAGTATCTTCTCCCATTCTGTAGGTTGTCTTTTTGTTTGCTTTTTGGTGTGCAAAAGCTTGTCAGTTTGATTAGGTCCCATTGGTTTGTTTTTGCTCTTATTTCTGTTGTTTTGGGAGACCCACCTGAGATAATATTCGTTAAGGTGGATGTCAGAGAATGTTTTGCCTGTGTTCTCTTCCAGGAGTTTGATGGCCTCTTGTCTTATATTTAAGTCTTTCAGCCATTTTGAGTTGATTTTTGTGCATGGTGTGAGGGTGTGTTCTGGTTTCACTGATTTGCATGCAGCTGCCCGGGTTTCCCAGCAATACTTGCTGAAAAGACTGTCCTTTTCCCATTGTACGTTCTTGCCTCCTTTATCTAAGATTAATTGACCGTAGGTGTCTGGGTTTATTTCTGTGTTCTCCATTCTGTTCCACTGGTCCGTATGTCTGTTTTGGTACCAGTACCACACTGTGTTAATGACTGTGGCTCTGTAATATTGCCTGAAGTTATGCCTCCTGCTTGGTTTTTGTTCCTCAGAATTGGTTTGGCAATTCTGGGACTTTTGTGGTTCCATTTAATTGTTGGATTGTTTGTTCTAGTTCTGTGAAAAATGTCATGATAACCTTAGATGATTTTTGTAGGCATTGAGGTTTGTGAGTCAGTACCCTAGAGCACGGCTTGGCACACTTTTTCTGTAAGTTGCTAGATAAGTAAGTTTTTTCAGCTTTATGGTTTTTGTTGTAACTACTCACCTCTGCTGTTATAGCATGGGAGAAGCAACAATGATACACGTAAACAGATGGGCATCGCTGGACACATTTGGCCCAAGGATTTGCAGATCTCTGATAGAAGCAATATTCTAGATCTGCGCTCTTTCCTTTACAAATTTTTTCTAAGCATTATTTCTGAAATCAGTTTTAATGAGATTTTCTGGTAACTGAAGAAAATCCGTAAATACAGGCGCACTTCCTGGGTATACATTAAATTCAGTAATAGATGTAAAACTTTTAACAATATTTAAAGCTTTTTCTATGTTAATATTAAGGAGAGGATGGTTACTTTATTTGTAATATTTGTGTGTAATTATATATAATTTATTTCTAATATCAGGTTCCTGTGGCTAGAGCAAGTATTCTTTGGCTAATTGGAGAAAACTGTGAACGAGTTCCTATTATTGCCCCTGATGTTTTGAGGAAGATGGCTAAAAGCTTCACCAGTGAAGATGATCTGGTAAAACTGCAGATTTTAAATCTGGGAGCGAAATTGTATTTAACCAACTCCAGACAGGTAAGAAACTAATTCTTAGTCTGCCTATGTGAAATCTACTTTCCTCTTTGCACTGATAATGCGGCTATGGTCTGTTCATATATTAGTCTGTCCATTCAGCAATTACTAGGTGCCTTTTTCTTTAATTTAGATGGTAGTGGTATAAAGAGATGACATTCTGGTCCAGTAGAGGAGAAAAATGTATTTTTAAAAAATGAAATAGTATGTGGTAAGTGCTGTAATAGAAGTATTGTAATACAGTGGAACTCCAGAGGAGAAAGTTATTGAAAGTTTGAAATAGAAAGAGGAGAGAGATCAGAGAAAGTTTCATAAAGGATAAGGACCTTGAGGAAGGGCTCTTAAAGAGTGTTTTCCTATGTGGAATAAGGAAAGAGGAGAGCAAGGGGCCAGTCCTGAAACAGCTTGGTGCATTCAGGAAGCTTAAAGTTGAATCTAGAAAGGTAGGCGAGGCTAGGACTTGTCCTCCAGGTGAAGGGGAAACCATTACATATTTTTTAGTGGTAGTATCATGGACCAGATTTGCAATTTAGAATATTCATTTTTTAAGTGAGTTGACTTTAAGAAACTGTTGGTAAGAGGAATAGCCTCTGTGTATAAAATACATAGAATCACCTCTATGTATAAATAGGGTCCTTTTCATTATTCTTTCTGTATCTGAATAGCTCTTCTCCATAGGTGGAGGACATAATCTGATCAGTGAGACTGAAAAGGATGCTTGCTCATTTGCAGCTAGGCCTCCTGGTAGGCTTTATGCTCTGTGTCTTGTCCCTGTTTCTCCTTAATTTTTCTGACTCTGACTCCTGCTTATTAGCCTTTATGATTTTACCCCCTTTATTTTCCTCTCTTTGTCTGTTCTTGTCCCCTTTCTTCTCTAAAACTCTCTCTGCCTAGATATCTGTGACACCCTTCACATACCACCCCACACCCTTCTATCGAAGCCTGATGTCTCGATCATTCTCTCCTTCCTCTTCTATCAGTGTTTGTCTCTGTCTTTCTGTATTTGCTATGTGTCTCTCTTTTGTACCTTCTCTGCCTACCCATAGGCCTCATTCACTGTAGTCCACTGACACTGGCGCTCAGAATCCTCAGGGTGACTCCTCAGGTTCTCTATGCTTTTGGATTGTCTTCATCCCTAATTGTGATATGAGTTGTATTATTAAAGCTTTTTTGGTGTACAGAATGTTGCAAATACTTTGAGCCTATTTCTGTGATTGAGATTCTGTCTTTACATTCTAAGTAAATCTTTGAAAGGAATTAAGTTTATCATTTCCAAGTATAGATTAATTCATGTGATGAGTTATTTTTTAAAAACTGAGTAAAAGAGAAAAAACTTGTGTTTTCTGTTGAGTTGTTTGTTTATTGGTAGAAACACTGTTTTATCCCGACACTCACTGTTTTCACTAAATCCAAGCAGTATTATGAAAGTCAGCATAACACCTCAAGTGTTATGATTTTTAGGACTCTCCGTCATAGCAATGATTTGGCTACTCTAATATATCTAGATTATAGATTATCATAAAAGAAAAGTAATAAAAAATTAGTATGTTAATCAAGACCGAAGTCATTATGTCTTAAACAAACCAAGTGAACTCTCTGTCCTTGGTCATCCTCTTTGTAGCTGTAAATAACTAATCACGGAATATAGTACTCTGTGTTCAGAAGTTGTAGAGTGTATTCCAGATCTTTTTATTCAATGAACTTGAAGATCATATACTTTGCATTCATGTTTTTTTTCTTGAACTGTATTATTCATTGGAGTTTTGGAGCTCAGCTTCTGAAGTGTTGTATTGTGTATTTTATTTTTTGTCCACACCTGTGGCATGCAGAAGTTCCCAGGCCAGGGATCAAACCTGCATCACAGCAGTGACCTGAGCCACTGCAGTGACAAGACTGGATCCTAAAGGCACTGGAGCCACATGGGCACTGCCTGTACTGTGCATTTTAGAATGATACTTAAAGATAACCACAATAGATTCAACCACCAGCTGATGCAAACATAATTAAACAACTCATTTTTAAATGAGTAGATATAAAAATAGATGAGTGTTATGTTCTGTATGATCGTGTTGTATTCTCCAGTTTCTCATTTCTGAAGAAATGGAGTTTGTGAGAATTCATAAATGAAAATTAGCATTAAAGACTGATTTTTAGGTGTCATCAACTTGACAGTGTTTTCAGTTGTGTGATGCATAATCCATTGGATATGAGACGGAGACTAAAATGATTGCTTTCACCTAAATATAAAAAATTTTTATATGTATTTATTTTAGCCATCTTTAACACCGAACTAGGGGTTCTCCTGGGCATTTGGGGCTGCAGCACTGTGCTCAGCCTGTCTGCGAGTTGGGAGATGCTTAGGGACTTGGAGGCGGGGTAAAGGGCACTGCTGCTGCTAGCCCCCTCAGCTTCAGCTCAGAACTCATGCTCAAGGGTATCTACTACTCCCTCCTGAATTTGCTCTGAATGAGACTGGGACCTGTTCCACCATCCTTGGAATCTCCTCCTGGCCTTGGTGGAAGACGTGGGGGAGCTGGCAGAACTCTTTCAATGGAAGCCTGATGAAGAGCCTTGGACCTAAGCCTGGCCCTCAGGGAACATGCAGCCCTTCGAGAGGAGCTTAGCGACGCCCTCATCTCCCTGGTAGCATTAGCAGCCCACAGTTGTGTAGATCTGCCCCAGTAAGCTCTCTCCAAGCAGGGACACCAACCTGTGACACTAACTAGCACATCTGTCCTGCTGCTCTGCCTGCAAGTATGCAGACTTGCCCCATGGGGCCACTTCAGAAGACCAGACTGTGAGGCCTCACCCTTCTTGTGAGTCTACAGGTCAGGCCACAGCTAGAAACATGGGCACAGAACTTGCAACTCAGCAAGGCATCTGAGGAGCAAAGGGTGCCCTGGCCATAGTACTACTCTGGTCCTTTCCTACCAGATCATGGGCCAGGGGGCTACATCTCTTGAAGTCTGAGCGCAAGAACCTCTAGAAGATAGCCAAGACAGCCAGCCTTCTGGTATTTCTTCCTCAATAAAAATTGTGGTTAGCAACTTCTAGATAAAATGAAGCATTCCTCTTAAAGTAAAATAAAAAAAAAATTAAAAAAAATAAAAAAAAAAAAAACTGGACTAAGGAGACCAAGCCACAGTATGCAAAGCCTGGTTTTCTATGAAGTCCCAAATTTATTTGTGGATCTGAATTTCCTGTGGCCTAGATCTCTCAATGAGCCTTTTCAGGATTCTTATTGCATCATTTAATTATAGAGGATGTCTACACTGATTTTTATAAGATCTAGCACATTATGTTCATTTGTATGCCTGAGGAATAATTGAAAAGGGAACTTTTTTAATATCTCGAAATGTTTTTACATGTAAAAAACATTAAAAACTTAGTTAATAATCTCCTTTTGGTATGGTTAAGTGAACTTGTACTGAACAACTGTAAACTCTGGAGAAAAAAAAAGCAGCTGCATCAGGTCTCAAAAGAGTAAATAAAAGTGAGAACCTTCTGAAAGGGAATTGACACTTGAAAGGAGACAGTGGCACAGAGTGATTTTCCCATTTTTATGACTTTTATTCTGAGTTCAGGCTGTAGTTGTACTATGCACACAGGCTGAAACTCCAAAAGGAAACCCGAAGTCCTTCTTGTCTGTTAAAGTAGAAGACAGGGTTCGAGGAAACTACTACCAAAGGTCCTGGAAAGTTTTGAAGAATTCTAGGAAGGAGAGAGCCAATGTAGGCAGCCTGAGAGCAACACAGTTAATAATAAAGGAGGTGAACTGGAATTTGAGCAGCACTAAAGAGACAAAGTTTGTACTTTGAAACCAACGTGGTTAATTGCCTGTTCAAACAATCGAGCACAAACAAACAAAAATCACTACTTTAGAGTATAGCAATGTCCAGGATCTCTGCAATACAACATTCATAATGTCCAAGATAAATCCCAAATTATTCAGCAGAAGAACTAGAACAGAAAATTATTGTATAATGGGTATAGAATTTTAATTTGTGAAGATTTAAAAATTTTCAGAGATTGATGGTGGTGATGTTTGCATAACACTGTGAATGTACTTAATCCCACTGAACTATATGCTTAAAAACGGTGGCAGTGATAAATCTTATGTGTATTTTACCATGCTAATGACAAAGAATATCAGGAAAATATAATCAATTTTCAGGAAAAAACAGCACCAACAAAAACCAACTTTCAGATGGCCAAGATGTGGAAATTTAAAAGTAAAATTTTAAAGCAGTTTTTATAACTGGTTGATGACATAAAGGAAAATGTACTCACAATGGCTGAAAAGAACTCTCAGCAGAGAAATAGAAACTGTAAAAAATAATCAAATGGAATTTCTAGAACTGAGAAATACAGTACCTAAGAAAATCTTCTTGTCTGTCTTTAGTATTACATATTTTTTAACATTTTAGGGTTTTTTCCTTCCATATAGAGAGCTGCTCATACAGTTAAAAAAAAAAAAACTATTGCCTTATGATTAAGACTTTTAAGGTGAACTTCTTCTGTAAGCTTTCATTTACTGACTTAACGGCTCTTTCAGATGGAAGTTTTGGAAAACAGTTTTACTGTGTGTTGACTACCATAAAACTATTTAATGTCAACTACAAGAGGAGCAGGTGGTGATTCAGAGTACAGGTGCTAATGTTGGACTCTCTGGCTTCCTGTTTGGCACTTATCAACTACATAGTTTTGGATGGATTATACAACCTACTCAAGACTTAGTTTTCTAATTATTAAATGAAATTTATAATAGGTTATTTATAATGCAACATAAATGTCCCCCCCCCAAAAAAAATCATTGCACTTTACAAAACTACATGATGAAAACACAAGGAGTGCTGGAAAGAGGGATCCAGAGGTACAACACCTCAAAAAATTAGTTGGTGACACATAAAAAGGGCAGAAAAAAACTTGATTAAAAACGGGCATAGTTTTACACAGGTTAAAATAAACGGTTAAGAAATACATAAATACTACAATGAATATAGCTCTTTACTTTGAAAAAGTCCTGAGGCTTTCTTTTGAAATGTTTGTTGTAGCAGTTGTATATATGAGTTAAATGGTGGAAGGAATGTCAGTCTTGAAATTGAATGGAAAAGCGGTAGTGCCAAAATGAGGCTAAGTGTAGCCTATAACACATGTGATGATTTGAGGTAGATGTTTGAGGTGGGTATATTTCTTTATTTCTACAAAGCCCAGGTCACCTGAGTGCATCTTTCTACCTTTACATTTTGTTTCTTGCTGATGAAGTTATACAAGAACAAACACAAAATTTCCTTTATGCCCAAATTGATCCTATTTCACCAACTGAATTAAAACCTGCTTTTTTGCAACCCTAGTTTACACTGTTAACCAAATGTTAGATTTTTCTTAGAGAGTGTTATTATTTATAGTAAAGGAACTAAAATCTATTTTCATTACAAAAAACATCCCATTTGGGTTTATCAAACTGAGAAAAACATGCTAAAATTCCTCTTTGATGTTTTTGAAGAGAAAAAATTTTTGGTATGCGTATCCAGAATAAAAACTATTAGAATATTCTTACAAGTAGAGTAATTTCACTGTTGTTCAGGGAAAAAATGTTGAAGGACTTTGAAACCAGTTGAAGTTGCTAAAACCCTACATCTCTAAAGATGTGGTATAAAAATTTAGTGTGACTTCCTTGAAATTTTCTATTAAGGTCTGAGACAGAAAGCTAAGATTTGATGAAGCTAATTAATAACAATTAAAAATTAATAAAATGTACATCTGTCTTTAAACTTTCTCTAACAGTGTATCATCTTTTAAATGTAGTGGTAAGTAACATAAGTTAATCTTTCACTTAGGTTATATTTTTATTTTTAATTATAAAGTATTTAAGGCCTATAGAAAAGAACAAATTAGCATAAATACATACATATACAGGCATACCTTGCTTTATTGTGCTTCACAAATACTGTGTTTTTTATAAATTGAAAGTTTGTGGCAACTCTGTGTCGTACAAGTATGTTGACACCATTTTTCCAATGGCTTTGCTCACTTCATGTTTCTGTGTCACATTTTGGTGATTCTTAGAAATATTTCAACCTTTTTTGTTATTATGTTGTGATCTGTGATCAGTGATCTTTGATTTTACTACTGAGACTCACTGAAGCCTCAGATGATGGTTAACAGTTTTTAGCAATAAAAGATTTTTTTTTTTGGCCATGCCTGAGGCATGCAAAAGTTCCCAGGCCAAGGATCGAATTCACGCCACAGCAGCAATCCAAGCTGCCGCAGTGACACCAGATCCTTAAGCTGCTGTACCATAAGGGAACTCCAATAAAAGATTTTAAATTATAAAGTTTGTATATTGTTTTTTTTAGACATAGTGTTTTTATACACTTAATAGACTACAATAAACATAGATTTTATATGCACTGGGAGACAAAAAAATTTGTGTGATTCGCTGTATTGAGGTAATGTGGAACCAAACCCACATTATCTCCAAGGTATGCCTATATCTGTACCACTATAAGGCAGTGTGTTTGCCATATTCTTTCTTTTAAGGAATGTATCAGGTAGAGCTAAACCCGCAAGTTCCTATTCACACTTTTCTTACTTCCGCATTAGTAACCGCTGTTATATTGTTGATGTGCTGTAACCATGCATATTTTGTATTGTTATTATGTGATTATGTATCCATAAGCTGTATATTTTATTATTTTCTGTGTTTTGAAATTTTGAATAAGTAGTATTCTACTTTATGTATATTTTTACAGTTAAACCTTTTCACCTCATAACAAGTTTTTAAAGTATTAAGATGTGTAGATCTAGTTCATTTATTTTAATCCTATCTTATTTTCTATAAGACAGTTATATTTGTACTTTTCTGCTTTTCAGAAAGAAAGTGCTTCGTTGATATTCTTTTTTTTTTTTTTTTTTTTTTTTTTTTGTCTTTTTGCCATTTCTTGGGCCGCTCCTGCAGCATATGGAGGTTCCCAGGCTAGGGGTCGAATCGGAGCTGTAGCTGCCAGCCTACGCCAGAGCCACAGCAACGCAGGATCCGAGCCGCGTCTGCGACCTACACCACAGCCCACGGCAACGCCAGATCGTTAACCCACTGAGCAAGGGCAGGGATCGAACCTGCAACCTCGTGGTTCCTAGTACCATTCGTTAACCACTGCACCACAACGGGAACTCCTTTTTTTTTTGTCATTGATATTCTTAGTACTTGTATTTTCTTTGTGTCACTTTACAGATTCACTTTTTGGTTCTTATTGAAAAATTTCATATATCACACTGATGTTTTGGGAATCCATCTTGAAGTTGTCTCTCTTGCCTGTGATTCAGGTCTTTGGAGAAATCTACCTCAGTCCCTTTGACATGTCTTAGCAAAAAGGGTTCAGGCTCTGTGCAATGACATATCTACCCTTTGGATATTTTTTCTTGGCATTGAAAAAGTCAGGTAAATATAGCATATAAAAGAAAAATCTACCAAGTTGACAGAAATTTGGATACTGTTAAATATTTTTAAACTGTTGCATTTCTATGCACTAACAATAATCTATGAGAGAAATTATGAAAACGAACCCATTTTATCATCACCTCACAAAGAATAAAATACCTAGGAATAAACCACCTATGGCGATAAAAGACCTGTACTTCAGAAACTATGACACTGGTGAAAGAAACTGAAGACGACAGAAACAGATGGAAAGATATACTGTGTTTTTGGATTGGAATAATTAATATTGTTAAAATGATCATACTGCCCAAGTCTATAGATTCAGTGCAATCCTTATCAAAATACCTAAAGCATTTTTCACAGAACGTTGTGAAAAAGAACCAGGAAAAATAATTTCAAAATTTGTGTGGAAACACAAAAGACCCCACATAGCCAAAACAATCTTTGAGAAAGAAGAAGCTGGAGGAATCACTGTCCCTGACTTCATATTGTATGACAGAGCTGCAGTAATCAAAACAATATGGTACTTGCACAGAAATAGACACAAAGATCAATGGAACAGGTTAGAGAGCCCAGAAATAAATCCATACTTAAGGTCAATACTTGACAATGGAGGCAAGAATACAATAGAGAAAATACAGTCTCTTCGATAAGTAGTGCTGGAAAAACTGAACCAGCTACATGTTAAAGAATGAAAGAACATTCTCTAACATCATATACAGAAATAAACTCAAAATGGATTAAAGACCTAAATGTAAGACTGGATACTGTAAAACTCCTAAAGGAAAAACGTAGGCAGAGCACTCTTTGACATAAATCACAGCCATATTTTTTGGATCTCTCTCCTAAAGCAAAAGAAACAAAAGCAAAAATAAGGAAGGGGGGCCTAATTAAACTTAAAAGCTTTTGCACAGCAAAGGAAACTGTGAACAAGGTGAAAAGACAACCTACTGAATGGGAGAAAATGTTTTAAAACAGCAAATGATATGACCAAGAAGGAGTTAATAACCAACACAAATAAACAGTTCATACAACTCAACATCAAAAAACAAAAACAAAAAACCCCACCCAAACAACCCAATTAAAAAATGGGCAGAAGAACTGAATAGACATTTTTCCAAGAGGAAATGTAGGTGGCCAACAGGCATATGGAAAAATGTTCACCATCACTAATCATCAGGGAAATACAACTCAAAACCACAGTGAAATGTCACTTCACACCTTTCAAAGTGGCTATCATCAAAAAGAACACAACACATCTTGGCAAGGATATAGAGAAAAGGAAACCTTTATACCCTGTTGGTGGGAATGTAAATTGGTGCAACCTCTATGGAAAACAGCATGGAAGTTTCTCAAAAACCTAAAAATAAAACTACCACATGACTAAGCAATTCTTTTCTTAGCTATGTATCCAAAAAAAAAAGACGACAAAAAAAAAAAAACCCCAGAACACTGATTTGAACAGGTAATGCACCCCAATATTCATAGCAGCATTATTTACAGTTGCCAAGTTATGAAAGTAACCTAAGTGTCCATCAACAGATTAATGGATAAAGAAGATGTGGTATATGTATATACAGTGGAATACTACTCAGCCAAATAAAAGGTTGAAAATTTTGCCGTCTGCAGCAACGTGGATTTGGAGAGCACTATGCTAAGTGAAATACATCAGATGGAGAAAGACAAATATTGTATGATATCACTTATATGTGGAGTTTTAAAAATACAACAAACTAGTGAATAAAACAAAAAAGAGAACTACAGATGTAGAGTACAAACTAATGGGTACTCCTGGCAAGAGAAAGGTTGTGAGGAGTAATATAGGGGTTGTGGGGGTAGTTATTATAGGATTATCTGAAATCATCTATGTGAAACTTGTAAAATTGTTAAGCACTATAGAATTGAGTCAATAAAAATTTTTAATTAAAATATCTCATTTAGTCATGAAACGATGAAATTGATTAGCTGGAACAGTACCCCTGCTTATAGTTGCCTCTGGTGTATGTTAAGAATTCTTTGTAGGAGTTCCCATCGTGGCTCAGTGGGTGATGAACCCAACTAGTATCCATGAGGACACAGGTTTGATCCCTGGCCTTACTCAGTGGGTTATGGATCCAGCGTTGCTGCGAACTGTGGTGTAGCTCGCAGACATGGCTTGGATCCTGCATTGCTGTGGCTGTGCTTCAGGCCTGCAGCTACAGCTTCAATTCAACACCTAGCCTGGGAACTTCCTTATGCTGCAAGTGCAGCCCTAAAAGACAAAAAAAAAAAAGAATCCTATGTAGCATTCCTTCAGTTACCAAACACATTTGCCAGTATACTTCCATTTAAAAATTACAGCTATGAGGAACCAATTTTAAATGCTGAGTTCTGTATACTTTTTTATGTGCCTTAAACTTAATAGTATATCTAAACTGATTTTAGGACTATATTTTAAGAGACCTTTTTTTATTATTTTGTGCTAACCTCTGTATATATAATATTTGTAGAAGGCTATTGTTTGGACAAATATTTACCAGATTATCACTTGTCAGAGTATTTATATAGAAATATGATCTTCAAATTTTGAGAAGTTTTTTTTAAAAAACTAATGGATTTCTTAATATTTACATAACATTCCCCCAAATTCATTTTTTCCATGTCACAGTGATTTAGAGTTAATCCAGAGAGAAAGTAATTGGTGTAAATAGTGTCTGGATAGCATTTTAAAATATGAAACATTGGAGTTCCTGTCGTGGTACAGTGGTTAACGAATCCGACTAGGAACCATGAGGTTGCGGGGTTCGATCCCTGGCCTCGCTCAGTGGGTTAAGGATCCGGCGTTGCCATGAGCTGTGGTGTAGGTTGCAGACAAGGCCCAGATCTGGTGTTGCTGTGGCTCTGGCGTAGGCCGGTGGCTACGGCTCCAATTAGACCCCTAGCCTGGGAATCTCCATATGCCACGGAAAAGGCCCTAGAAAAGGAAAAAAGACAACAAAAAAAAAGGAAAGAAAGAAAGAAACATTTAAATCAGAAAGACTTTTCCTTTTCCCAAGCCTTTGTCTTTTTAGGGCCACACCGGCAGCATGTGGAGGTTCCCAGGCCAGGGGTCAAATCAGAGCTGTAGCTGCCGGCCTACACCACAGCTACAGCAGCGCAAGATCCTAGCTACGTCTGAAACTTACACCACAGCTCACGGCAACACCGGATCCTTAACCCACTGAGCAAGGCCAGGGATTGAACCCATGTCCTCATGGATACTAGTAGGGTTTGTTAACCACTGAGCCACAATGGGAACTCCTCCCAAGCCTTTTGAGTTGGCAACATGACTAACCTCTCCCTTTTAGAGCAGCCTGTAGGATGTGTGCTGATAAAATGAAGTGTGCTCTAATGAGGCAGGGATGAAATGCTAAATACTTCGCTTTTCAGTGATGGTGACATGAGTGTTGTAGTGTTTTATCTGATGGGAACGTGATATACCAGCAAGTTCTCTCATGTCCTGTGCAAATCATGAAGCCCCTAGCTGTCAGATGGATGGAGTCAGGGGAAGACATGGGAAGTCATATGTAGGCAAAATATGCACAGGAGTTAGAACAGTCTTGCTATATATAGATGATTGAAGAGAGTGGTCAGAGCACTCTCACTACAGTAGTTTTGTCATTTATTGTGAACTGTACATCTAAAACCTATTTATTATTTGAAAGTTCTTTTTTTTATCTTGTTAAAAATCCAGGAGCAAAAAATTGTTAAAAATGGAAATATGTATTTAATGAAGAATGAATTACTGAATTTTTTTATTATTATGTAGCATGCACAGAATATTTATCAGCGTTTATCTTCCACACTGAGAATCATAGTGATATCACTGACCACACAGTAACCAGAAGAGAAGCCCTATCTCCTGAAATAGAGTCAGCTGAAAAGTTAGGAATCATTTTAGCAAGATTGTGCCTCAAGATGACAATTAAATATATGCATGTGCCAAATGTGTTTACATATCTTACTGTGAAACATAATCTCATATAGATCAAATAACTTTTTTTAAATTGAATTTTGTTCATTTTTTTATTCCAAGTTTTCTTTTGCACATATGAAGAATGAAGCAATAATGGTTAATGTATTGGCTCCATTAGCAGAAAAAGGACCTAAATGATGCTGGTTTTTCAACAGGAAATCAATTAATTCCAATAATAGTTAGACCATTTTTACTCAGAGCTTTTGTACGTATGTTCTGTCAGTGTAAATGGAATCAAAGTAAAGCTTTTGAAAGTTTATTCTTTCAAAATCACTGTAAAATGCTGTTGTAAATTTAAAAGCCCCAAACATGGATGATAAAATTACTCTTTTTCATTGAATGGATGTTGTCCTGGTAATTTCAATGTTCTTATTAAATTAAGAAAACTGTGGGACAGAAATATTTTGGGAATTGGTTATGCTGCATGCAGACTCACTCTGCTTGTTCAGCCATTTGAGATAAAACTATAATGGTCAGATTTACTGATATTTGATATGTGTAGTTTAACTGAACTACAGGATTCTTGTGATGAAGCTAGTATTGAAAAAGCATACCTGGGCATGGCAGCACATAATTCCCATATGCAGCTCTGCTACATGTGACCAGCTAGATTTTTAAATGTGATTTTGTAAAAAAACTGCTATGTAAATTAGCCTGTGTTCCATATTGGCTTTTTTGCCTGGGATTGTAGAGTGGGGTAGGGAGAATAGAGTGAGTGAAACTTTGGCATATTGGTTAGATTTTTATTCAAAATCATTTGGAAATTTTGAAGTGTTTACCAAATAAATGCTCTCGCTTCTCAGCCTTTTGGCTAAGATCAAGTATATTACCAAAGAGAGTGCCAAAACCTTTAGCTTTTGAAAATTTTAGCAAATAACAATTCTTGGAAACAAATCTTGCAAACAGGAAGACACTAAAATGTATCCCTGTAAAAATAAGAGAGCAACTGAACAGATTAAGTGATAAGAGCTAAATTTTTTTTTTGAAGTTCAGTCATTGCAGTATCTCAAAACTATGGAGAAGACTTTTTTGATGGAGCTCCTGTTAAGTTTATAATTTTTATTAAAATGAAATGCAATTGAAAAGGCAGTTGGTTTTGCAGTATCTAAATTTGGTGAAGTATCTTTTTAAAGTATAGAGAATTATTTTAAAGTTTTATTTCATAAAAATAGTTTCATTAAATGGAGGCGAAGAACGTTAAATATCTAGCCTGAAATTTATAGCCTAAAATATTTACAGTTTTTAGTATAAAAGAAAGCATTGAGAATATCCTTTATTCCACAGAATTTTCTCTGTGCTTAACAGATTATTCAAACTGTGAAGAGGACTTTTTCTCCGTTTAAAATATTACGTTCTATAGAGAAGAGTAAGTTGCATAATTAGTGATCATAAAATTCAGTGTTAGAGAATATTGTAGACAATCCAATTTAAAAAAAAAAAACTAAAATAAGACCATATAAAAGTACCTTCTCCAGATAAATACCAATGACTTGATTTTAGAGATATGACATAACTAAGAAACTAAGTATATGAATAATTCTTCTACTTATGTTTTTAATGCATCATTGGATGTAGCTATGCTTTCATCTTTTTAAAAAAGACTTATTTTTGAATATACACCTTTGAGAGAACTGTTTTGTAATTCACCAATATAATAAAACATTTTAAAGCTAATAAATACAGTGTAAAACATACTCTGTATATTTACATAATAAACATGTATAAAATATAACAACTATGTATACTAAATATACATGTAATATATATAATAATATCTATGTAAAATCTAATGAATACAGTGTATACAGAAGTATAATAAATACATAGTATAAAATTACATAGTGTAAAATTACATAATTCTAGTTACCTGTTTTACAGTTAATAAATACATAGTGTAAAATCTTCATAATTTTAGTTACTTAAAATTTCCTTCCACAAAAAAGAAAATCATGAACTTGGAGGATAGACTTGTGGCTGCCCGGGAGGACAGAGAGGGAGTGGGAGGGATCGGGAGCTTGGGGTTAACGGATGCAAACTATTGCTCTTGGAATGGTTTACAACGAGATCCTGCTGCGTAGCCCTGGGAACTGTCTAGATACTTACATCGTAACACAACAATGGGAGGAAAAATTATGTGTACGTGTGTGTAACTTGGTCCCCATGCTGTACGGTGGGAAAAAAAAAAAAATTCCTAACTCTCAGTAGTGTCTATTAATATATTGAAATAATTAAATTTTCTAAAAATTAATTTCAGAAATCAAAAATAAAAGCAAACTGAATCACTGCACTAGCTTAAAAAATTACTGCAATGAACAGGCTTATTTGCTTTTTCTGTTTTATTTTAGTTACATATTCTAAATCTCAACACTCAGATAGACTTTGGAGTTAACCTAGTTTAAATTCTCACTCTGCGTTTAAGAAAACTAATGGTTAGGTGTATTTCCCAGGTTATCCCAGCACATTGATTGCACAGTCCAGTGTGCCGCACTTCTTTTTGATCTATATTACTCATTTGGTGAATATTTTGCTAATTGACTTTAAAAATGAGTCATAGGGAGTTCTCTTATAGTTCAGTGGGTTAACAATCTGACATTTTCACTGCAGTGGCTCAACTTGCAGCTGTGGCACAGGTTCAATCCCCGACCCAGGAACTTCCATTCACTGCGGGCATGGTGAAAATAAGAACAATGAATCATAGAGTATTTCTTACCTATAGTTGAACCAACATGGTCTAGTAATTAGTGGATAGCCATTGTTGGTAACCAAATTCAGAATAGCTCTATTAACATTTTTCCTTTGTATTTTTATCGTTCTACTTTATTAAAACTAGGTTAATGGTTTTTAAATAGATTGTTACTGAAAGAAGGTTGCTTTCTATCCAAATCAATTATCTTAACGAATTAATATCGTGAAGAGAATTTATCAGACCATTCCTGTGCTTTGACTTATTGTTATAGAACTATCTTTAGTTCTGCCTGGCTTGATTGATTTTATTTTTTATCCATTTCTAATGTCTATAAAATGTTCTAATGTAGATGTTTATTTTTTATGTATTATGAATCCTCTTTAATTTATAGTTACAGTTGTATGTGTGTAACCTAAATTAAAATTATGCTTTTTCAATAAAATAACTGGAGTTTAAAACACAAACCTATTTTGTGAACATTTCCGTTTTGGTTTAATTATTATTAAAATTATCTCAATGTATGTTAATGTAGTACATTCAAAAATTGACTTAGAAAATCTTATTACAGTGTAAAAGCTACTATAATAAGTTGTTCCCTAACCTAAATAAATAAATGACCAATATTACTAGAGGCTATAAGCAACATGGGGAAAAAAATGGAAGGAGTCTTTTATCCTAGTTTTTAGAGGGCATCAGCAGCTTGCTTTTATGAAAAAGTAACAGCTAAATGCACTGCAAATAATTTGCAGTAATCCAGTTCAGTGATTCATGTGTCTGCTTTAATGGGTCATAATTCAGGGTAAAGTAACTGAGTGCAGTCAGAGTGCAGACACTGCTTATGCCAGGGACAGTATCTCTTCATAAAACACACCTCAGGAGAAGCAGTTTGCCAGCCCCCTAATACTCTCTGATGTTTTGATGTCCTGCATATTTTTCCGATTAAGTTTTGAGTGCCATGTTTTTAGTTGTATTTCCACATTCATTATTCTCACGTAGACCCTTCAGCGGGTTTGCCATATATGATTATTTTTTTAATGATGCCTTTCTTTCCACTTCAGCAGTTTAATAATCTAGCACATGGCTGCTTCTCAGTACTCAGCATTCACCTCCCCAATACTGAAGAGGACATGTGCTTTGGCTTCAGAATTCCATTTGCAGTGTTAGAAATGCATATTCCCTATGGAACAACATTTGTTTGACATAACCATTCATTTTTATTACCTCTTTAAATATGTTTATCCAGAGTTATCAATAATCATAAATAACAGTATTCTCATCTTGTTCTCTTTTTTTCCAACAGACAAAATTGCTTACCCAGTACATATTAAATCTCGGCAAGTATGATCAAAACTACGACATCAGAGACCGTACAAGATTTATTAGGCAGCTTATTGTTCCGAATGAGAAGAGTGGAGCTTTAAGTAAATACGCCAAAAAAATATTCCTGGCGCAGAAACCCGCACCACTGCTTGAGTCTCCTTTTAAAGGTATTATAATCAGAATGTAACTGCAAAATATATGTTACCTAAAAAAATATGACATTATGTCCCATTTCTAACATATTTCAAATTTATCTTTTAGAGGTTATAAATGGTTAGTGTATATTAATGTATAAGAACACTGTGCTTTCTACTCATTCATCTGTTCTCCAGAGCAAGCTTTAAAGTTTATATTTTTATAGACCTTATTTACCTGAATAATTTCAATCTTGTGATTTTATTTTTATTCTTACTAAACAATTTGATAGATAAAAGCTGTGTTCTTGCAGACATTGACGTCATCTCTGTTTTAAATAGCTTCATTTAATAAGTAGTATATAATTCACCTTAATAGTGAGTTGTTACTAATTAAATGTTTTGTGTACCCTAACATAAGCTCTTTTAGGTAGAATTATTTCATAAAAATATCCCTTTATGTTCACATTTGCTTTTCAAAAATGGAAGTTGACTTATTTTCCCCAGATTTTTAAAAGGAGTAATTTTATAGCCATTACAGTGGGCATCAAATGATTATATACTTTGGTTTTCATATTGTTTCTTATTTAATTGTTGTAAAGCGATAAAAAGCAGTTCAGTTTTGTAGAAAACTATTAAAATTCTGAATGTGTTTGTGGCAAGACATGTATATGGATTGTTTAACTGTGCTGTCATTCTTAATATTCACAGTAAAGTAATTTTTAGAGAAGCTACATATCAGAGCAACACCTCTAAACACACTGACTGATTAGCTTTTTTATTGACCATTATGGGGGAGATTATTGTAATCTATGGACTGAAATCAGTTTTTTGACCTATGAAGAGCTTCCTAGTTTATATTTATTCCTTGACATTTGAGGTAATATGCCAATTACCTTGAGCTCTGATTAGGACTATTCTCTGTTATATACAGTTCATATTGTTTATTTTATATTTTCCTCTATTTTAATAGATAGGGATCATTTCCAGCTTGGCACTTTATCTCATACTCTCAACACTAAAGCTACTGGGTACCTGGAATTATCTAATTGGCCAGAGGTGGCGCCTGACCCATCAGTTCGAAATGTAGAAGTAATAGAGTTGGTAAGTTGACCTTTCTGAAATTAATTTTGTCAAGCTGTGGGAGATTCTAGAATAACTATTGTTTTATATGAAAGCTTTTTTGGGGGGTTGAAAATTGAAAATTGTTCTGGTATTTCTAAATGTAATGTGTTAGATGTATCTTGCTGCTATGGGAACTAAATATTGCAGTATTCCTATGTCATTATACACGTACTGTTCCTTTTCTTCAAGGAAATAGAGAATTGAATTCTCTGCATCAGTGCTACCCACATTTGTGGTATTGCATTTGTAGCTGTGTAGATTCAATTTCTAAGGTATTTAGTTTCATTGGATTGAGCTTTTCCTACTTAGTTTAGAGATTTGTAAGCTTCCTGTCAATATTTTGTGCATCATTTTTGCTATCTCCTCCAGAAAAACCATACAAAATGTTCTGGATTTTCTGATGAACCTGTTTCACGTCAAGCCTAAACGTAAATAGGGCTCATCATGTACCAAAAATGTCCTTACATAAGATCACAATTAAAATGAATAATGTTTTGCTTTCACAATAAAAAAAAAAAAGCTCTCTCTATAAATACTCTTTTCTTGGATCTTTAAAACATGTTGGCCACTAAAATAAAAGAATTAATGTTCTTTCCTAATACTGTCTTTTTTATATAAATAAGAAAAATAAAGGGTCTTTTGATTGTCTTTAGAAATTGGTTATGTGAAATATATCCAAATACTTTAAGTAGAATTAATTTAAAAAAAAAAAGAACAACTAGGTATTACACTATGAATGCTCTCCGGTAGAACACATATTGAACTAGGATTCAGATAAACAGTCTCTATCAGTGATTCCTATGGGAAAGTCAGTTAATCTTCTTGCCTATTAGCTTTTCCATATGCAGTGGAAGAAAATCTTTATTACTTTAAATGGAAGAATTTCTATGATGAGCATATCCATGTAGTTTGATTCTTCTGAGAAATACGCTTCTCCTTTTTAATTTTTTAAAAAACTTTATTGGGGTATAATTGATTTACAGTGTTATATTTGCTTCAGGTTTACAGCAAAGTGAATTAGCGATACTTAATACGCATACCCATTCCTTTTTCCAGTATAAGTTGTTACAGAAGAGTAAGCTCTAGAGTAAGTCCTTGTTAGTTATCTGTTTTATATACAGTAGTGTGAGAATTATGTTTCTCTTAACTACTCAAACTTACCTGGCTTTGGAGCCTGGCCAGAAGCAGTAACCAATAATGGCTCATTCAGTAAACTCTGGCAGTGTACTTTGATAATGTTTTATAAGTATTATCTTGCTTAAACCTCATGATTATTATAAGTGATGGTTATTGTTATTCCCATTTTGCAGATGATGAAACAAAGGTTCAGAGAACCTAATTATCTACATTCAAGTAGCTAGTAAGGGATGGAACTGGAATTCCAGCCCAGATCTGTCTGAGTCCATTACTCATGCATATCATGTAACTTACATGAGGAGAGGAAGCTTGAGCTTGTTCACAGATGTGTACTATCCTTAGTACTTGCACCACTGTTTTCACGTTGTGACAAATTATCTCTATTTATAGACGATTTTTTTTTCCTTTTGGTCTGTTTGCCATTTCTTGGGCTGCTCCCGTGGCATATAGAGGTTCCCAGGCTAGGGGTCTAATTTGAGCTGTAGCTGCCAGCCTACACCGCAGCCACAGCAACACCAGATCTGGGCCTCATCTGCAACCTACACCACAGCTCACAGCAACGCCGGATCCTCAACCCACTGAGCAATGCCAGGGATGGAACCCGCAACCTCATGGTTCCTAGTCGGATTAGTTAACCACTGAGCCATGACGGGAACTCCAAGGTGATTTTTTAAAATATAAAACTTATTGAAAGGAATTGCGTGTTCCTCCTTGCTACTAAGTTTGGGAGTTTTTCACTCTACGTTTTTCTATTAAGTATTCTTCAGAAAGATTGGCTTATTTGTGGAATTTCATTGATCAGATGCTAGAATACAAAGAGAATATTCTTTGTTATGATTCTTTCACAAATATCCCTCTGCTAATTTCTTATTATGCCTGTTTTTTGTGTTTATTGTTCTGTCCTTTTTCATTATTGAGAACATAATGTTTCGGCCCAAATAGAACCATCCTTTTATCTTCTCCCCCACTTCCACCCTTTACCTCCTCCTTGCCACCCTAATTCACTAGAAAAAGTAAAATAAAAATAGTTTATCTTCTCAGAAATTGATAGCAGTGCCATGCAATTTAATTTGGTTTCAATAGTATCCTTATATTGGCTGAGAGATTGGTTGGTTGACTGGCTTCTTCCATTTTCATGTGCTCATCTAAGCATTTACTACCTTATAGGGACAGTACTTAAATAACCTATTTTCTTATGTTCATTTCACCCGTCCAGTTCAACAGAGACAAATTGATTTCTTTTTCATTTTGCTGACTACATTGTGGGAATTAATAATTGGTGACTTATTATGGAGGATAATTATAACTGATGGAACTTGGTCGGCAAAAACTGTCACTATCCATTGATGCCATGCAGAAGACAGTTTCAATCTGTTGGTCTCTGGACGTATTGACTTAAAATTATACTGAGACTCAACTAAATATAAAAATAATGTTCCTAGTTTTGTTATCAAATGAAGCTATAGCACTGCAGAAAGGAGTATTCATATAGTCTTTGTTGCCTCTCACTTCACCTCCCCCACCAAAGTCCTATCAGTGTATTTCATGCACGTGATATGTGTGTTATCCTAGTTTTACTATTATGGGATCTCATAGGGTCACATCTTGTTACTGTGAAATACAACTTCGTAAGAATAATGGCCTAGCTTTAGTTAATCTGGTATTTTAATCAGAACAACAGGGAACCTCCTCACATTGCCAGTAGAAGACACTTTGTCTTACACACACTACCATTTCCAGAATATCAGATATGAAACACACACACACACCTACAATGACACCAGTAAGGTTTTGGGTATTTTTGTTTCTGTTTTTTCCTTAGTTCTAGAAAATCCTTTTCTCCCCAGTCACAGGAAGACTGTCTTTGGCGTACAAAGACTAATTGATTATAAACACACCCTATTACCAACATTTTATCCTTCATAGGAACTTTTAGATTATTGCCTTGCTATTCTTTTCCTCCTCTCTTTCCCTCTTACTACTTTTGCCCGGAATTTGATACAGTTATCATAATCATAAAAGATCCTAACAAAAATTAAAATATTGTTATTATTAGCCTTTGCCCTTTAAAACCTAAAATTCCATGAGTAGAGAGTGCATGGCTGTGTCAAAATCATATGCCCCTTTGAGAATAGGAACCTGATATTCCTTATTTGTTGACTTAGTCTTACCCTGAAAGCCATGGTCTAATTAAGTAATTTTTTCCCCGTGAATTGACCTGACACACTTTTTACTAGCCTTCAGAAAAATCGTTTGGATTTAAGAAAAATATGAATGTCACTGTTTACTAAATATAGAAGTTTGTTTATAGTATCTTTACTCATATTTGGAGGACAGAGTATTTTAAATATATATATATATATATATACACACACACACACATATATATATACATATATATGTGTGTGTATATATAAATAAAGAAAGCAGTACTGCTGATCTTATGTAAGTATCTTATTCAAATATATGTGGGGAGTTTTTACTCATTTTTCTGTTATTATCCACATAATAATTTTCCAGGTTACTGAAGCTTATCTTTTTAAGCAACGTATTTTAGGCCCATAAGCCCTCTAAATCAGTGGTTTTCAAACCAAGCTGTACATTATAATTATATAGAGATCTTTAAACAAAACAAACCTGTATCAGCCCTGCAGCAGACCAATTAAATCAGAATCTTAGGAAGTGAATCCAAGGCATTATTTTTCTTAGTAGTATTTTCATTGTTGGTATTTATAATTTAAAAAATATTCTTAGGTGATTCTGATATGTGTCTGTGCTGAGAACCCTTCTTAAATAAGAACCTCTGTCCTGCTGTAAGCTTCTTTACAACAAAATGTTACTCTTGCAGCCTGACACATAGTGGAAACTCAAAAGTGTGATAAATAGTTTTAACCTTCTTGACCTTTTAAAAAATATGCATTTCCTTGCCCTTTAAAAGAGGGTTCCCTGGTGGCTCAGCAGGTTAAGCATCTGGCATTGTCACTGCTATGGCTCAGGTTGCTGCTGTTGCATGTTCCTTGGCCCCAGAACTTCCACATGCCATGGGTGCAGCAGCCAAAAACAAACAAACAAAAAACACAAAAAGAGAGGGTGTATGATGCATGGTTTTACTTTTTTTCTTAATGAATCAAGGTCATGCTTATGAAAATAATTTATTTTATTTTACTTTAATATGCTATATTAAAGTTTTTAAGAGGCTACCACTCAACTAATAATTATTGTGCCAGACACATTCAAGATCTATCACTGTACAAAATCTTGAAGCATCTCTGCTTTCCAGAAGCTGACATGCTAGCAGGGATAGATTGACAATAAAAATAAGTACATAAATTATATAGTACATTAGAAAGTAGTAAGTACTGTGACCAAAGAGGGGGGTGTGAAATTAGAGCAAAAAGTAAGGTCAGTAGTGCCAGGCATGGAATGTTGGAGTTTTCAGTAGAGTGGTTCTCCCTGAGATGACATTTGTACAGAGACTTGAAGGAAGTGAGAGACTGAGCCATTCTGTCATCCAGGGGACATGTTGAAAGCTGGAACAGCTTGGGGGAGAGGCCTTGAGACGGGAGCATGACTGAGGGGTTCAAGCAAACTGTAGGGAGTGGCTGGAGTGAAGTGAACAGGCAGGGGAGCAGCAGCCAGGAGAACCCAGAGGCACCGGGGGAGGCCCCAGTCGGTTAGGGCATCGGGTAGGCCCAAACGAACTATCTTAAGGACTTCATTTTTTTCTGAGTGAAAAAGGAGTCTTTGCAGTGTTTCTAACAAAGAGGGGCTTGATTGGAATTAGGTTTTAATGAAATCATTCTAGCCTCTGTGTTGAGCTAACTTGGAGTGGGGGATGGGGAATGGTAATAGACCAAAGATAGGCAGGTGGAGACTCCTCTGGTCCAGGAGTGAGCGATGGCTCTGACCAAGGAGGCTAAAGGCCTTCTTGATGGATTAGGTATTTAAGATATGAGAGAAAGAGAGAAGTCAAGGATTATCCTAGAGTTTAGGCTGTTGAGATAGTAAGGGCTATTTATTGCCTATACTAAATGTTTTCTTTCTTTTTTTTTTTTTTTTTTTTTTTTTCTTTCTTTTACCTTGGTATCAAGCTGTGAACTTTCATTTCTTACTGCTCTTACTGTGTCTCCTCTGATGGCCCCCGTCTCTTCTAAATTATCTTAATGTTAGTTTGTCTTCTGTAGACCAACAACCACAAAAGTGTTTAAAATCGTATGTAAAATAAGGTTGTTCATCTGACATAATAGGCTGTGTTCCTGTATTTAGGGATAAATCAGCCTCAGTGCCAGGACTTTTCACAGTTGCCTTCTCTTTTGAGGCCTTATACTTTCTTCTAGGTTGAGAGTATTCTGAATGATTTAAGTTTTCCTAAAGACTGAATTCCTTAATGAGAATTCATTGATATTTACATTTTTACTTTTTTTTTTTTTTTTTTTTTTGATCAGGCAAAAGAATGGACCCCAGCAGGAAAAGCAAAGAAAGAGAAACCTGATAAGAAATTTTACTCTGAATCTGAAGAAGAGGATTCTTCAGAGAGCAGCAGTGACAGTGGTGGGGTTTATAATTCATTGAGAAATATTGTTCACTGTAGTTTATATACTGTGCCTCCTGTAAAACAGTTAGGCCTAGAACAGAGTATTCAACAAGCAGGTTTAAATAAAACTTGTACTATTTTAATTCATTTCATTTACATATCATTGTTTCATTTTCAAATAATTTCTAACCCCCTTTTCCTTTGATCTTACCTCTTGGACATAGAACTAATAAAAGAGTTGAAATAGGAACTCATGCTTTCTGAATTCTAACCCACTCCCTCTGATATTCATTAACATATTGAGAAACCATAATTTTGGAGTTGTGGCGCAGCGGAAACAAATCGACTAGGAACCATGAGGTTGTAGATTCAATCCTTGGCCTTGCTCAATGGGTTAAGGATCTAGCGTTGCTGTGGTTGTGGCGTAGGCCAGCAGCTGTAGCTCAGATTAGACCCATAGCCTGAGAACCTCCATATGCCGAGGGTACAGCCCTAGAAAGCCAAAAAAAAAAAGTAATTTTATATTTGAGAAGCCTTTAGTGAGACCTTTAAAATTAACTTTATTTTATAAGATGCAAAGTTTATTTTATACCTTGAGCAATCTGTTTCTTATCCATTTTATACTCTTCTACATGAACCTGTATAGAGGTTCTTGTTCAGTCTTACCACTTGGGACGTGGCAGGGTCAGAATCTCAACTTGGACATTCCAACCTGAGAACTCATACTTTTCACCACTGTAAGCTATTCCAAAAGAATATAGACACTCGTAGTTAGTCCTCATAAAGAAGATATTATTTCCAATGTATTAGAACAGTATTTTAACTGGAGGTTATATTCCTGCCTGAGGACACTTCATCAGATAGTTCATGGGGAGGGATAAGAATTTGTCCTATCTAGGATGTGATTCTGCGCCTGTAATCATTTCAACTAGTAAAAAACTATGCTTCATGTTTAAAATATACATAAATGTCTATCTGTATCTCTTCTGTAAAGAGCCCTAGGATACCATAATTCATACATAAAACATTTAACTCTATAGCTCCTTAATGTAACTTTATCATTTCTTGGACCTCGAAAACTCCTTATACTAGCTAAAATAAGTTGTAGCTTTTTAATTAGTGATTTTCCTTTCTTGCCTTTGAATTTAGAAGTTTTTGAAGATGATTTGAATGGTTCATTTCCCTCTCAAAATTTGTTCCTGAGGAGATTCATCAGTTCCTTCTGTTTCTCTCAATAAAATTTCCCATTATAAGGAGGGGAGTTGAATATTATTTCTTTATCCTTCTATCATCCTTACAATCATGCCTTAAAAAAAAAAAAAAAAAGTTTTTGCCATAGCTAAGGGTTTGAAAAGCAAGATACTCTCAGATTTGGTTTACATGGCTCATCTTTTCTTTGCCTCTCTGTCTCTACTTGGTCTCAGAGTGCCATCTGTGTCTAGTGCCTCCCTCGGTGCTCAGCCTGCTGCGGGGTGCCCGAGGGCGGAAACGGAAAATGTTAACAAGTGGGGTTCCCTCAACTAAAATTCAGCATCCAGTTTCATTTGTGATGAATGCTGACACTTAGTTGTGTCCTTATGTATAATTAAATGGCTATAAATCATAGAGTGTCTGGTGATTTTTTTTTCAGAGAGTGAATCTGGAAGTGAAAGTGGAGAACAAGACGAGGAAGGAGACAGCAGTGAGGACAGCAGTGAGGACTCCAGTGAGCACCAGAGTGAGAGTGGAAGTGAGTCAGAAGCAGAAAACAAAAGAGCAGGCCAGAAGAGCTCCAGAACCAAAGGAAAAAGGTGATTCATTCTGTTCAGGATTTCCTTCCAAAATATTCTGTGGTATTTTCCCCCAGGCTAACACTGAGTGAGAAAACAGTGTGTATTTTTTCCCAAATAGATTTTAACTCTCGTAATATTAATTTAAAATACTAATTCACATTATTTTCCTACTTGAAATGCTCAGTTTTCATTTTGAACTTGAACACATCTTGGGGTTACATTTTGAAAATTGGTGTAACCTTGGAACGCTGAGTTAAGTGATCAAGCAGTCGGTATGAAACACTTAATTACCTTTTGAAGCAATTTTGCTGAGGACTAAAATTAAATCCTTCAACACTTTGCCATTATGTAACTAAGACAATTGATTTTTCTAAATAATGTTATATTAAAAAGATTATGATTCAAATATTAGAGTCAGGGGCTGTGAAGGAAGACGGTCATAAGATATTTAAGCGTTAGCGCTTTTTAAGATCTCCCATTATCAACAACATTATCAAGTATTAAAGTGTCATTAAAATTTTGAGTAATTGGGGCTAATACCTTGGATTGTCTGAGTCTGTTTTCCTCGCTGCTGTCAGTGAGTGGCCTCTGCAGACACGATGGCCCTTTCCCCGGGAGCCTGTGCCCGCTCACTTGATGAGCTTGCAGCCCAGCTCAGTCGTGGCTGACAGCACTGATTGGGGCGCAGTACGCTCTCTGCTCCTTTTATTACAGACAGTAATTAAAGCAGCTCGCCCTGCCACTTCCATAACAAACACAGCATAATGCCCTAATTATGACTTTATTAATTTAAGTCAGGATTTAATGATTTTAAAAGTGATTTATATTGTTTTTCCTGTTCAGAACAAATGAAATCTGTAGGTTAAATTAATACAGGCTTTTCATCATTGCAAAGTTAAAAAGCTAGTTACCAGTAAATTCTTTTCATTAGATTAACATCTGAAACTCTAAGCAGTAAGGTAAACAGTAATTACCCATCAAGATTGAATGATGCATAACAAAATAACACTTTTACCTTTAAAATCTTATCTTAAAAGCTAGACGTTAAATATATTCAGATTTCACTCACTTGTTGCAACAGGGGAGTTACTTGGTTTGTAATAAACTTTTTCCTCGAGAGAAGTTCTGTGTTTCTGGTTTAATATCAGAGTGTCTATGATTATGTAGTTTTTAAAAAGTGTCTTATTTCTTAGCAAGGGAAAATTTTGTTCAGTGCACTACATATCTGTTCCCGCAGCAAGAGCATATTATGCTAGAAGTTTATAATCATTAATTATATTAGTTTCATTACATTTTCTTCAGAAAGAGGCTTTTCTTTTTACCCATGTTTGGATTTTAAAGAATTGTTTTTTATGCCGAAGGGGATCTCAGATACATTCTAAACCTTATATTTTCAAGCACATGTTTTAACCACTACATGGAGGATAGTAAATTGCCATTCTTTGCTAGGGGGAAAAAACAACAATGTACTTTTTAGTCATCAAATATAATTACATGTGCTCTGAGATGTTACCATGACTCCATTTTTAATAAACAGCAATCATATTTCCTCCACAAAAATCAATTCAAGGAAATATCGATTCTTCCCTTGCCTCACCACTCTCCCCCTGACCCCGCTGTGTTTTTCTGCCTGTCTCTTAGAATTTTTTTTTAATGCTTTGCCAGTATAACCGTATGATAATTTTTAAAGCTAAGGAGCTTTAAATATTTTTAGAACCACCCTTTAGTAATCATAATTATGACTAAATTTGAATTTAATACCCTAGAGTATTTTCATTTTAAAGGAGAAAGTATAGCGTAGTGGAGAAAATATGATCTTTAGAGTAAGACAGACTTGAGTCCAGATTCCAATTCTGCCTCTCCTGGCTGTGTGCTCTTGAGCAAGTTACTTAACTTTCCTGAATATTATAGGATAATAATGCATCCAGTAAGAATATGTTGAATCATCTGAATTGGATAATGACTTAGGAAGTGCCTAACAGTGCCTGGCACAAGATAGATTTAAAAAAAAAAAAAAGTGCTGTGCTGTGTTTTGTTTTGTTTTTTTGCTGTGCCTGTAGCACACAGAAGTTCCTGGGGCAGGAACCAAACCTGAGCCACAGCAGTGACCCAGGCTGCTGCGGTGACAGAGCCAGATCCTCAACTCGCTGTACCACAAGGGAACTCCATAAAGCGGCTTCTTAAAACAACACATACATACACATATAGTAAAGAAAACTAGGCTTTCGATTTTGAGAAAATAAAAGACTTCAAGGTATCTCTCTTCCCCTGAGAAAAGACCTTTTGGCTGCCTTACATTTTATCTTTTCCCCTTGGAGAACTACTCCCTTTCTGCCTACTTTACTGTTCCTTTTCAGTGCAGGTGTCTCTTCCTCTAGAAGCATTCCCAATCTTGCTCAGGTTTGTTTATTACTTACTGTACTTTATTATCACTGCTGGTCTTCTCCATTGGACTGTAGACTCTTTAAGAGAGGTACACAGAGATCCTCTCTATCTTACTAACCATTGTCATCCTTAGCACCTAACATGGTGCCAATGCATGCTGGGCAGTCAGTAAATATTTGTTAAATGAGGGAGTGAGTGAACAAATGAATGAATAGCAACAGCACTTAGGTTAGATTATTTGGTATTTTAAAAGTTTATATTTGATTATCTTACATTTTTAGTAAGACTTAGTACATTAGAAGAATTCTTTTTTGAACTGGTTAACATTTTCTCATTAATGTGTTTAAGGGTCACATTTGGAAACATGTAAATAATTTTCTTGGACAGAAAAGAATCTATAAAATGTAAGTCTACTTTAGCAAAATAGATGTATATTTAAATTTATTAATGAACACCTAGTATTTTGAGACAGTGTTTTAAAATCAGCCTAAATATCTTTGAATTAATTTTTGCACCTAATGTGTACCCCTGGTAAATCAAACATTTAATTATTACTCTATTTATGATATCATTTAGTATTACTTTAAGACCTTTTGCGTTTGAAGTATGCGTGGTGTGGTATAATGGATTTTGAATAGGTTCTAATGTATTTGGTTATAGGTTATACTACCTTTATTATTTTTCAATTTTTTTTCTTTTTCTTAATTTTTTTATCATAGCTGATTGGTAATACTACCTTTTTTATTATTTCATTAATATGTTCTGGAATTTTAAAACCACTTTTATTGTCTTTTTTGCACTAAAAAATGGTCCTTGGTGAAATATACTTCTCTAGTAAGGATTTTGACTCATAGGCAAATGGACAAATGGTAGCACTTGTCATTTGATTTTTCAAACTGCTTAAACTTGATTATGTAAGAATTCAACATTTTAAAATATTATTCTGCATAGAGATTCTGAAGATGTGGATAAGGAAAATGAAAACTCTAAAACTTCAGATTCCTCCGATGCTGAATCTAGTTCAATAGAAGGCAGTTCTTCAGGTTCTGAATCAGAATCAGTATCTGAAAGTGAATCTGAATCAAGAAAAGTTACTAAGGTAAGAGACTATACATTCGGTATAACTGAAAATAAATATTGTCATAGCCTTTTCCTAATTAAGAGTAAATGTTTCTGAAAATTTGTGTTTTGTTGAAAATCGAGAAACCAGAACATGATTTTAACATCATCACTGACAACTGAAATAAACATCGTCTTTATTTATCTACACCTGTGATTTTTTTTTTCTAGATTATCACTTGGCACAGCTCTGCAGAGAAATTACAAACTTTCTTTAACCTCACCCTTTCCAACCAAAATTAGAGGCTTCTGTGTTATGAGTACAGCATTTTTGTTCAAGGCCAGGATGTGACAAGAAAGGCTTTTACCAAAGGGGATGTAAAGGATGTGACAGAAATTAGGCAAAGGAATATAAATGTACATGCATCATAAGAAATTGAGACTAACATGCTTTTTAAAAAATATTAGGCACTTTGGATAATAGAGTTTTTTTAAAGGTTTAGTTAAAGGGTGTACATTCTTATAGTCAATAAAAATGCATTCGCTATGTATTTTTAAAACAAACGCAAGAACTCCTTTTGTAATAGAATGATAATGCTTTTTTATATAATATTTGTAACACTAAAACTTGTGTTTACTTAGCAGAAAAAATAAAACCATGCATTGGAAAAATGTAGTTTTTAATTCAAAATTCAGACCTAACACATATCTTTCTGACCTTTGTTATTCCCTTCTTCTAAATGGATCATGGTGATGCTAGGTCTCAAGTGGAGTAGTTTCTTACATAAATATGCTATTCCATATGTTGAAAATATGGTCACACATTGCCTTTTATTGAATTCAATTTCTTTTTAAGCCACCATTTTTTTTCATTTACTCTAGTAACACGAATAAGTCATCTGAGTAGCCAAATATGAAAATGAATTCATCAATGTAATAGTTGCCTCCCCCATCCAGAGATTTATTGAGGAGAGACATTTTTTTAACAAGAGTAAGCGTATTTAAATATTATCTTGATTACCTTATATCAAATATTCTTACATATAGTAAAACCTATTTTATTTTATTTATTTATTTTCTTGTCTTTTGTCTTTTCAGGGCCACTCCAGGGGCATATATAGGTTCCCAGGCTAGGGGTCCAGTCGGAGCTACAGCTGCCAGCCTACACCACAGCCACAGCAATGCCAGATCTGAGCTGCGTCTGCGACCTACACCACAGCTCACGGCAATGCCGGATACTTAACCCATTGAGCAAGGCCAGGGATTGAACCCACAACCTCATGGTTCCTAGTCAGATTTGTTTCTGCTGCACCACGATGGGAACTCCACATATAGTAAAACCTATTTTAACCTGAATTTATATTTAAAACTTTTGTCTATATACAGTAAGTATATAATCTAAGATTTTTATTTTTCAAAAATTCATGTAAAATCCCAAGACAATTTTTGGCTTACTAATCTGGCTTCTTGTAAAAACTTATCACACAGCGAGTTTGACATCCTCTTGCTTCCTACTTACATTAAATTATAGAAACCTTAAGATGTTATTTAAAATAAAAGAGCTTTAGAAGTTGAGAGTAGGTACAACCTGGAATAAAATATCAGTGTTTTTTTATTTTATTTTATTTTTTGCAAATCAATCCAACTTTTTTTTTTAATTAATTTATTTTTTTTTTATTTTCCCACTGTACAGCAAGGGGATCAAGTTATTTTTTAAACAGCAGACAAATTAAAGAATGTCAAGTGGTTGAAATTAAAGTGAGTTTTCTTAAGAAGTTTTGTAAAAATTGAAAAATTGTACACTTTTGTGCCTGTGTGGTATTAGAAGCAGAGCATTAGGAGCCAGTTAAAATGCCACAGGGGTGCCCCAGGTCAGAGATTCAGTTTGTTTCTTCTTTGTGACTTTCAGTGATAAGATTGAATATCTTAATGGTTGAAAATATTTTATTGTAGAACATCAGTAAAAAATTTCAAAGTGTTGCAGTGAGCTTCTTGAGAAAGTCAGGTTTTACTCACATTGATGATAGTTTTATGTCGATGTGTTTTGCTTAATAGCTTATTTTCTGTATGTTATAATGCTTTTCCTGTTTGTAACAGGCAGATAGGAGTATTTGTTTTAATTTATTAGTTGGAATATTTTCCACCTTGGAACCACTATAGCTATTTTTTTCTATTTCTTCAAGGATTTGAAGTATACCGTGCATTTACAAGTGTACCAATTTTCTAATAATGGGCAACTCTATAATTGTTGAAAAGTCCTTCTGCACCAAGTGTTGTGGCTTCTGCTTTAAATTATGAGTAATGAAGGCAGATGGTGGCTGCTTTACCTTAATTTAGCATGACAGTATATTAGTGCTGAAAATTCATATGCCTTAAATCTGGAGCCCAACTAAATCTATACTTTTGCTCTTTCTTTTCTTTCATTTGGACACTGTATTTTGGGGATATTGAGCATGAAAATGGGGGCTTGGGGGTACCTTGAATATATGGTTTTGAAAACAGTTCATTTTATGGTGGTCCTATGAATCAGGTGTAGTGTTCTTCTTGTTGGAAGATAGCTTTATGCTTCAGTTTCCTCATCTGTAAAGTAGAAATGCTAATACCTACTCTTCTTCTTTCATGTGCTGTTATTAAAATATCAAATATCAGAGATCAGTATAAAGCACTGTATAAAATATCAAACAGCAGTATTAACATTTTTTAACTTGAATATTAATTCCCTGAGAGACCAAGAGTATTAGAGTTGTAGAACACCAGTGCTAAAAAGAATTGAATTTCTTTTGTAATTCTTAAGTCTCTTGCATTTTTCACTGTTTTTGTATCATTCAGGATAGGAATTAACATTCAGGTGTGACCCCTTAGCTGCAGCCTGTGATCTCATCCACTTTGTGCAGAAGACCAGGCAGCCATTCACTCTGAGCTGCTCCTACCTCTGTGCTCTCTGATACACACTGTTTCCTGTTCTTTGACTATAGCTCTGAGTAAACCATCCTTATCCACTTAGTTGAGAATAAGTCCTTTTTCCTTTGGCCATGTTTCGTTGGTAATCATCTGCATCTTCTGCACCTTCAATCTCATTTTTCACTGATCCGTCCTCCACCAGCCAAAGCACTCAAGTCTTTCCTAGCATTTAAAGAGAGAAGGGGAAGGGAGTAGAATAGAGAAACAGAGGATGTGTCAGAGGGAGAGTTTAGAAAAATCGTCTAGGAGCTCCCGCTGTGGCGCAACAGGTTCAGTGGCGTCTTAGGAGCCCTGGGACTCAGGTTTAATCCCTGGCCAGCAGGGGCTGAAGGATCCAGCTGGGGATGCAACTGCAGATCAGATCTGATCCCTGGCCTGGGAGCTTGGTATGCCCGAGTGGTGGCCAAAAATAAAAAAAAATTTAAAAAATTTTAAAAAAAGGAGGGTGGGAGGAATGCAGAGAACAGAAGACTGGGTATTCTCCAGGAACTTATCTCTTAGCCCAGTTATTTCTTAATCCCTTTTTTCTTTCTTTTTTTTTTTTTTTTTTTGGTCTTTTTGTCTTTGTTGTTGTTGTTGTTGCTATTTCTTGGGCCGCTCCCACGGCATTAATCCCTTTTAAATTGGTTTCTGCTCCTATCACCTCCTACAGATACTGCTCTCTGAAAAGTTGGCCATGATCTTTCTCCAAACCCATTGATCTTCTCTTAGTTTATCCTTCTCTTTTTATATGACTATTCCCCTGCTACTTAAAACTCCCTACATTCTTTTTTTTTTTTTAACTTCTCTGGCCCTGTAATCTTTTGATTGCTTTACTTTTTACTCGCTTATGACACCTGAGGATGAACATTGCCCAGAGTTAGTCTTAGTACACATTCTTTTCAAAAATATTAATTGATATGAATTAATTTATTTTAGTTCTTTTTTCCTGTACATTTTCCTATTATGAGACTCATTAACTTTTTAGCATCTGCTAAAACATTTATGTGAATTACTTTTTCTTTTCTTTTTTTTTTTTTTTTTTTTTTGTCTTTTTTTTGCCTTTCCTAGGGCCACTCCCACGGCATATGGAGGTTCCCAGGCTAGGGGTCTAATCAGAGCCATAGCCACCAGCCTACGCCAGAGCCACAGCAATGCAGGATCCGAACTGCGTCTGCAACCTACACCACAGCTCACAGCAACGCCAGATCGTTAACCCACTGAGCAACGGCAGGGACCGAACCCGCAACCTCATGGTTCCTAGTTGGACTCGTTAACCACTGCGCCACGATGGGAACTCCGTGAATTACTTCTAAAATAATACTTCTAACTAAATCCCTAAAACTCTTTTTTTTTTTTTCCTGGCCATGGCATATGGAAGTTCCCAGGCCAGGGATCAAATCCAGGCCGCAGCTGCAGCAACGCCAAATCCTTAGCCTGCTATGTCATAGCAGGAACTGAAACACTAACTTTTCTTTCCAAGTTCAAACCAAATTCTTAGATCTCTCAGGAGCTACTGGTTTCTCAAACCTAACGTAGCCAGAAGACAGGCGCTACCATTTGACACCAACATGCTTTTTATTCTCCCAGATTTGTAGCCCCATAATTGGCTTTGACTCCTCCCTCATCCTATATGTTTACACAATTGCCGAGTCTTAGAGTCTCTGTGTATTATTTCTCATATCTGTTTCTTCTTATCCTACCACCACCATTGTAGATCAGCTCTTCATTACCTTGCCTTTGGTCATCCTCAGACACTTCCCCACCTCCAGTCCTTCCATAGGGCTGCCAGATTAATGTCAGCGTTACCTATTAATGGTGCCCCATGGTCATTTGAGTTCAGTAAACTTCTCAGTCTAGCATGTCAAAACCCACTTTTCCAGTCTTAACTCCCTTTGTGTTCTCATCCCAATAGACTCTTTGTGGTTCTTGTAAAATGCTATGTGCTTTTCTGTTTCTGTGCCTTTCTTCTTCCTTTTGCATCGTTTTTCTTATTACAGAAAATATAAGCTGAGAAGAAAGTGACCCTTCAAGGGTAGTCCCTCTGCTTCTACTTGAGAATGACTGCATGAATTGAAGAATTTTATTGACTAAGGGTATTACTCCCATGAATGGTGTAGGGACAGTCGTGAGAAGCACTGTTGAGCTGTTTATGTTCCTAAAGTGTTTGCCAATCAGCACCATACCCGAGCGTATCCATAAGACACAAAACTAGTCAAACATTCTGTTGTCATGTATGTTTGTTTGTGTTACTCATTGGGAGGTATGCTGGTTTGAAGTCACATATTATCATTAATGACCAAAGAAAATTATCTTGTTCTTCAGGTGCAGTTACTTTGAGGGGCAAGCATATTTTTATTTATAGATGTTCTTTTCTGAACCAAATTTAATAAATATTTTAATTTGAGCCTAATTCTTTTTATGAAATAATTATTTTCTCCTGGGTAATAACTGTAACAAAATGAGTTTTAATAGTTCTGTATTCTCAGTGCTTTCACATACTTTACAGTGTTTAGGAAACATTTTTTTCTTTATCTAACCTAGAATTCCATGTTCTTATTACCAGCCAGTAAGTTAAAGTGTGCCTACTTACTGTAGTTATTTCCACTGTCACCTTATTAGTCCCACTATTCACACCTTAACTGATACAACAGTTCTGATTATATCTTTAGTGTGTGTTTACCCACTGCTGAAGATTTAATCTGTAGTTAAAACAATAAAAATTTCAAGTCATGATTATAATTTTATGTTTTCTATATTAAGAGCATTTTAATTATATAAATGTCATAAAGCATAATCTTATCAATGAGGACTTCCCTATGTTTCAGTGAGTTAAGGATCGGCATTGTCACTGCTATGGCTCTTGTTACAGCTGTGGCATGGGTTTGATCCCTGGCCTAGGAACTTTTGTATACCGCAGGCATAGCACACACACACACACACACACACACACACACACAAAACCTTATCAATGAAAAATGAATGTATTTAACATACTTGTACTAATAGCATTCCCATATTTGAATCAAAATTAAGATTAATATGCATACTAGCTTTGAGAAAAATACTACCATGGATACCTACCAAGGTTTGAGATGCTTTTGTTGGTGATCGTTATCACAGGTTATAGGAATCTCACTTCACTAATCCCTTTTTGAGAGATGCAAAGCAACTAATTCAGTCTTCCTCACCTGGTCTTTGGACTGGTCACTGGCCTTGTGACTGGTGTCCAAAGGTCAGTAAATGTCAAGATAACCTCAATAAAAGGTGTACCATATGAAAGATTCTTAGGTATGAAATAAATATGGGATGTGGTGTGAATAGATTGTAGATAAGAGTGAAAGGAACTATTTTCTGATTCGTTTTCTGCCCTATTTGTGAAGTAGGAAACAAGTTTAGGCTGCATTTTCCCTAGTATTTATTATTGTTGCAATTACATAACTTCTGTGAAGATTGTAGAATATTGGTTTTTACTCTGAGAATTCAAAGCCTTGCCTCTTTCAATTTCTGCCTTTCCCAGTTTAGTTCATATTTTAAGTTCTCCAGAACAGAAATATCATTTCACTTCAACTGAGATCTTTAAATCGAAGTGAATGCCTTTTTAAGCAAGGTTTCTTATTGAAATAGGGATAATCTAATAGAGAAGATTTGTTTAACAGTTTAGACTTCTTTTTAACTTACGTAGAAGTCTCAATTTACTGGCCATGTGCTTTTGTTTTAAAGCACAGTCCGAAGTGTGAGCCTCATGTTTTTTTAAATCAAATTTGTTAGATAACTGGAAGGCAAGAGTGTCATTAAATTGTCTTTGGTTGGTAATTCTAACTGAAAATATTTCATGCAAATACCTTGCCCTGTGAGGCTAGAAATAAGCCTTGAATTTCAAAGCATGGTATGACTTTGACAAACTTTACCTACTGTTTATCCTGTTTTATAGTTTTAAATTTTAAACCTCTTTATAATGGTTTCCTCTTAGGAAGCATGTTTGATGCTTGTTGTGTCAGTTCTTTTTTCTATTGCTTTTTTAAAATCAGGATGAAGATGAACATGCATAACAGATTTTTTAAATCTGTGTAAGATATATTAGTACATTTTTTTATTATTATTTGAACCTTAAGAAGTATTTCCAGGATCTTTTGTTTACTATTTGAAATGAAATATATTAAATAAAAATCAGTTTGTTAACCCCGTGACTTTGTATTTCATTCTGAAAATGTTGGTGTGTTGAGGTATATAGTCGAGTACCATAGAAACAAAATGGAGATTTGAGGATGGTGAATTGATAACTAGGTATTTTTGTAGTGAGATTTTAAGATCAGTTACTGTTGTCCTTATAAAAGTCTAATATAGTCACTCAGCTGTTAAAAACCTAATCCTCTATTTAAAAAAAATATACAAAAACAAATTGTCTATCTTTCTGCCTGATCTCTTCTCAAGTACTAACACAATGGAAACAGTGGGTGATCTGTCAATGTGTTTGGTTTGTCAATGATGGTTTTGTATAAATATTGGGAGGGTAAGAAATAAAATTCACACAGTAAAATATGATTTCATCTGCCTTTTCTCTGCAGCTCCATGGCTCATGCTGCGGTGTGAAATTCTCATTTTACACACTTTGCAGGCGGAGCACATGAATTATGCATTGAGCAAGAAAAATCTCCTGCCTCAAGTCCTATATGCATTTACCCAGGTTCTGTCTCTATTACCAAGATGAATTGCAAATGGAGAAATGTTTGATGGAATAGGGCTCTTAACTTCTTTGTTTAGAATTCAGATTTTTATTTTTATAGTAGATAGTTTAAGTATGAAAATGTTTTGAACTTAGTGTGGATTTTTTTAAATGAAGAATGAAATATAATATAAGAGAGGAATGCCAAACACATCACGAGGCTTTTTATTGTCTTGATTCAGAATGCAAGGCTTTTTCAGTTCAGTAGAAATGACCATTATCTATTGCTAATGTTATATTTCAGTCACTGGTTATTTGCTGTACTTAGAAAGTCAATGAAATTCTGTCTTTTTGAGAGCCTTTTTTCTTTTTGTTTTAGGCTTCTCATAAGAGATTATGCCAGTTTCACATGCAGCTCTGTCCTGTGTTGTATGTGCCTGATGTGTATTTAATAGATATTGTTACACACGCTTAGCTGTGAAGTAGAAAATAAGGTATATAGACTTGCCTCCTGCTTTAACTTTGTCTTGATTTGATAGGTTTCTAATTTTTCAGGTGGGGAGGTTACAGTTCCATAAAGGCAGTCATGCACCATTGTAGCTTATAGGAAGCTACACCCATTGTGCTCAGCATAGCATTTTGATAAGTCGCATGGTGATAAGCTCCTTTTGAGATATGTTCTTTCTTCACAGGAATGATACTCTAGTTGAGATGGCATATTCATTCTGAATGTGTTTTTTTTACTTGCAGCTTTTACATTTCAGCTTCAAAACTAACATTTCTTTTATTCTTTTCCCCAGTCCTGGAAATTGTTATTTATTTCAGGTATGGAGAGAGGGGCATGTGTTATTTGTTTAGTTTTTAAAAAAACAAAAATTAAAACCCATCTAGATGATTTGGAGCTTTCGGTGGCAGAAATAATTATTTTGAGGAAGAAAATCAATGCAGATATTCTTAGTGTTTTAGTGTGTATTGATGTACAATCCTTAAAAATACGTTTTCTGAGTATTGGCGTAAGAGAAAAAACAAGCAGGACTTAAAATCATTTTAAAATGTTACCTGACGTATTATTTATCTTGTCCATGTATGTGTACTGTTGTAAGAGCTCTAACACCATATGGACTTTAAATGATGCTAATGTATCTTTTGCTTTAGTGGTACCTTTCTATAGTTAGAGAAATCAAAAATATTTTAATAATTCACATTAACAATCAGTTGTAATTGTAAACTCCTTTGGTAGATTACAAGTTATCTGTCTGACTGTGTTACTTCCATTACTTAGAGTCCTCTACCTGCTAAGAGTTCCATACATATATACAGAATGAATGCATGAACAGAAGTACTTTGGCACAAACATAAGTTTTGGCCTTTAAATTAAGGTTCGGCGTAAAAAAAGGATTGATCATAAAGAAGTAACCATGACCCATATACATCTATAACACCCTTAATCCTTGTTGGTCTTTAATTGTTTATACTACTACTCAGTACTGAACCTTATTTATTCTTTTATTCTTTTTTTAAATTTTTTCATATCACACATCTTTTCTGAATCTAACCAAACTGTGAGTACCTCAGTTTAGAGATCTAGTCCGTAGGTCAAAAATATAGTATCCTGGATAAGCAAATCTGAGGTGGAAGAAATCCTAATTATATGCACATGTGTTTGAAATATTTATTCTCACCAAAGGAAAGTAGGAAAGAAAGTAAATGGATTCTTTTCAACCCTAAAGAGCAAGAGCCTGAAAATGTTATTTATAGGTTTTAGTGACTACCTTTGGCAAAAGAAGTCTAATGCAACCCAGTGTTGAAATGTAAAGTACTTAATACAATGCCTGTCACAAACTCTCTCTCCACAAGGCTAATCTATCACAAGTCTGTTGACAATTTCAGAGCTAAGTGTATTTACCCAAGCATTTCTTTTTCTTAAATCAACTTGTTTAAAAATTATTTGGTGGGTAGTTCGCATTGTGTCTGAATGGGTTAAGAACCTGACTGGTATCCATGAGGATGTGGTTTCCACGTCCAGCCTCACCCAGTGGCTTAAGGATCAGCCTTACTATGAATTGTGGTGTAGATCACAGATGCCTCTCGGATCCAGTGTTGCTGTGGCTGTGGTGGAGGCTAGCAGCTGCAGCTCCGATTTGATCCCTAGCCTGGGAAGTTCCATAGCTGCAAGTGCAGCCCTTAAAAAAAAAAAGGAAGAAAGGATTTAAAAGATGAAAAAAACAAAAAATAAAATTATGTGGGGGAATGTTTGTATTGTACACTTTCTACCACAGAGCGCCGTATTAGATTTTTATGTTTGCAGAAAGTTGTCAGATTGTAAAATAAATATTTACTTTTAAATTTTCTCCTGAAGGTCCTTTATAATCTCTAAATTAAAAATAATTTAAAATAGCGGTTTGCATGGTGGAGAAGAAATACTGTATGCCAACTGAAGTAAAAATTTTGCTTCAAAAAAATTTCGCATAAACATGGAAGCTTAATTTAATTATTTCTTTTGGAAGGCAAAGCAAAAGAAAAAAATGTTTTGAAATGATAAAGACTACTTCATGGATTTTTAAATAACATGTACAATAAAAGGAAATATTTCTTATTTTACAGGAGAAAGGGAAAAAACCAAAGCAAGATGGAAATCCTCTTACCAAAGATGTTTCACTTCTAGATCTAGATGATTGTAAGTATTAAAATTTAAATTTTTCCTTCTATGCTTAATAGTAGTATTTTTCCTTTTTATAGTACCTTCAGTTACATGTCTCAAAATAAATCAGTATCTATTATGAAAGGTTTATAGGTGAAAAGGCAATAAAAAATTTTAAATGAGTTCTGTTAGTATTTTTTTCCTTTCATTCAGTGTTATCAATTTTGTATCACCTGAATAAATATAATTGAGCAAATAAAAGTGCACCAAATGCATTTTAACTTTTTTTTTTAGGGCCATGCCTGTGGCGTTTGGACGTCCCCAGGCTAGGGGTTGAATCAGAGCAGTAGCTTCCGGCCTACACCACAGCCACAGCAACTGGGGATCCAAGCCTCGTCTGCGACCTACACCACAGCTCACGTCAATGCCGAGTCCTTTAACCCACTGAGCAAGGCCAGGGATCGAACCTGCATGCTCATAGATACTAATTGGGTTTTTTTTACCAGTGAGCCACCACGGGAACCTCTCATTTTAACATCTTTTACTATAGTAATTTATACTTGCTTTAAGGAACAATTACCCGTATCTCATAACTTCCATTGTAAAACATTCATTATGAGGATCTAGACGTGTAACTTAAGGAAGCAGGGGATTTGGAAAATAATTTGAAATGGAAAGGACTCCACCACCTTCCACTTACCACACTTGTGGGGGGAACAGAAATGAGTACATGTCTTTTAGACAACAGTGTGATTTATACCTATCAGTATCTTAACTGCAAAAAAAAACCAAAAACAAAAAAAAAACCCTGTCCTAGCAAATCTACTTCTAAAACCTTAGAATCCTACAACTCTGTTCACCTCGTGGGCAAAGATGTATATTCATCTGCCTTTAAATTCTCCTGCATTGTGAGAAAGAAATAGTAGAATTAAATTTGTTGGTAGGTAGATTTTTGCACTAGAGGAGGAGTAACAACAAGTGAGATTTCTGAATATTAAACTACCGTCATTTTGCAATATAGTTTTTCCTTGCTAGGACTGAGTTACATTTTTAGGTTATCTTACTCTGTCATAAATAAAATTCTGCTCTTTTTATATTGTTTGCCTGACATATCTCCAGTTGTCATGGCATAGTCTTACTATAGAGAAATTAAAATATTTAATACAGAGAAGTACTGAACAGAGAAATTAAAATTGGAGCCAAATTAAAAAAAAAAAAATTTCACCTGCTGGGCAAAGATTTTAAAGTTTACATCATTTTTCACCTCTTGGCTAAGATTTTTAAATCCAGTATTGTTGAGGTTTGGAAAAACAGGCACCCTGCATATGTTTTTCACAGACATATAAATAAGTACAGCTTTTTAAGGTCATTTAAACAATATCTCTCAAAACTTGAATTCCACACACCTTTTGACCTCTAGCAGCTCTTTTCTAGGAATTTATCTTACAGATAAACTAGCAAAATCAGATCTCATTTCACCTTTGTTTTAGACACTTTAATGACTTAATTTTGCACTTACAGGCCATAGTCCTAGATTTCTAAGACCTTAGGTGATCTGACTCTTGCCTACCTCTCATCTGTACTGTTCATTTGGATTTCTGAAATACGCCAGGCTCATTCCTCCCAAGGGCCTTTGTTCTGCCATTTCCCCTGATAAGAACACGTCTTCCAGATCTTCTGGTGCCAAGTTGCTTCTTAGCTTTCAGATCTCAACTCAGAAATCAGGTTCTTTTACACGCCTTCACTAATCACTCTTGATTGTCTTCATGACATCTTCACTATCTGAAATTGTCTTATTTTTGTTACTTCTTATTGTCTGTCTTGCTTACTGCTATTCCTAGAAACTAGACAATACCGGGCAAATAGGGGGTACCCAGTAAATATTTATTAAATTAATGAAATGTGCAAAGGTGTACATAAAAATTTCAGTGCAGCATGATTTATTACAGCTAAATCCAGAAAATAAACAAAATGCCTACCAGTATTGTAATACAACTGTTAACAAAAATGAGGCGAGGAGTTCCCATTGTGGCCCAGTGGTTAACGAATCCGACTAGGAACCATGAGGTTGCGGGTTCGGTCCCTGGCCTTGCTCAATGGGTTGACGATCCGGCGTTGCCGTGAGCTGTGGTGTAGGTTGCAGACGCGGCTCGGATCCTACGTTGCTGTGGCTCTGGCGTAGGCTGGCAGCGACGGCTCCGGTTCGACCCCTAGCCTGGGAACCTCCGCATGCCGCGGGAGCGGCCCAAGAAATGGCAAAAAGACAAAAAAAAAAAAAAAATGAGGCAAATCTTTATGTTCTAATTATATTATTATATATATGAAACATCTTAAGTTATTTAAAAAGACACATGTAGAATATGATTCCACTTATATAGAAAAGGAGTTTGAAGTCCCGTCATGGCCCTACTAGTATCCATGAGGGCACAGGTTCGATCCCTGGCCTTGCTCAGTGAGTTAAGGATCCAGCATTGCTGTGAGCTGTGGTGTGGGTCGCAGATGCAGCTCAGATCCCGCCTTGCTGTGGCTGTGGTGTAGGCTGGCAACTGTAGCTCCGATTTGACCCGTAGCCTGGGAACTTCCATACGACTCGGATGCAGCCCTAAAAAAGACAAAAAAAAAAAAAAAAAAGGATTAAAGAGGAACTATATTCTTTACACAACACAAACATAATTGTACATCATATATTTTCGAAAAGCTACAGAAGAAACACAACAGTGATAGCTTCAGCCCCTTTGGAATTTAAGGCTGAACTAGGAACAGAGGAGAGAAAAATACTTTTATTTTTATATTTTATATATTTCCATGACAATGAATATTTTACATTTATATGTGAAGTTAAAGTTTTAAGTTTTAGGGAGTTCCCTGGTAGCTTAGCAGGTTAAGGATCCGGCATTGTCACTACTGTGGCTCGGATTGCTGCTGTGGCATCGGTTCATTTCCTGCTGGGGAACTTCCATATGCCACAGGCATGGCCAAAAAAAAAAAAATTAAGCTCTAAGTTGTAAAAGAACAAGGGTCAAGCACAAAAGGAATTAAGAGTAAATGTTGCAGGGTATAAGCGTGCACTAATTCATTTTCTCCTATTAACTCTGGATTTCCTGGCAGCCAAGGAAAAAAGAGAAACCTGTAAAATGATACAATTTTTATTATTTGATTCTTTTCAAAGCTTTTTTTAATGTATAGAAATAACAGTTTTCTTAAATATTAAGTTTCGAGAATTTAATTGTAGTTTTTTTCTATTTTAAGGGAAAGTTCATCCTAACTTATATTTATTTTAACTCAAAATATATTGCTGTTTGTTTTTAATACCCAAGAACTGTTTATTTAAAAATATCTTATAATATATTTGTCAGAAATGACGCTTGGAACTTTCTCACTTTTTTTTGGCCAGTTTAGCAAATGTTTGTGGATTGTCTGATGAATGCAAGGTAGTTTGCTAGATGCTAAAACAGATGAATAGAACATGATAAGTGGGGTGTTGTAGGAGAAAAACATTGCTGAGACTGACTTTGTTATAACGTTGCTTATTAGCTTACACTAGGTCCTCATTGTCCATGGCAAGCAGTATGATCAAAAACTGAACAGTCTCCGGCAGCCTGAGTTCTCTGCTGGGAGAACTAGATTAATTTGAAGGAGGGGCAGCCATGCTCCTTACCATAATGCACAGAGGTTATTTGTTCAGTACACACTACGAACCAGGAAACCTGCAACTCCTGAATTTATCTACCTCTTCATTCAGAAAACATGTGTTGAAAACTTGCTATGATCTAGGTAATCTGCTATGTTCTACAGATTTTAAATGGACATAACATTATCTGTCCCTACCCACAGAACTCTCCAAGTGTAGTGGGAAAAACAGGTAAGGCAGCAATTAGATCACCACACTGTAAACGAAATGACAGAGTTACGCACGGAATGCTGTTAGGTAGTGATGTCCTAACCCACCTAGAAGGATCAGGACAAAATGGCTGAGCTGATTATAAGGATTAGTCAGGCAGTTGGAGCAAGAGAAGAGAGTGTGGAGAAAAAATACCTGGAAGAGGAAAGAGCTTCCTGCTACTTAGAAATTATCACTGTCTCTCTCTAAGGAAGCAGTGTAGTTAGAAACCCTAGAGATACACTGGCTCTACGACAAAATAGCTCTGTGATTTTTAAATAAGGAACTTGATACAACTTGTTACATCAAGTTTTGAATATCAAGTTTGAATTTGAATATTGTTTGAATTTGATTATCAAGTTTGATATGAATCAGTCCATCAATAGCAAGTTTGATATGAATCAAGTTTGAATTTGAGTATCAAGTTGAATTTGAATATCAAGTTTTTGTATCAAGTTTGAATTTGAATAAGTAACTTGATATAACTTAAGTTGATAATTAACTTGATGTAACTTGATAAGTAACTCATTGCATCTCTTGAGGGGATGTTATGAGAAGCCCAGACGTTAGTCTTGGTACGACCTTTAATTAAAGTGAGTTAATTTCTTTGTGTCATTTTATTCCTTTGTAAAATGAAAAAAGAATGGCTGAAAATTTTTACAGTTCCTTTAGAGTATGAAGTAGGGTATAATTTCATGGGGGGCATAATACATTAGCAAATGTTTATGCTAGGAGAATATATGGTCTAACAATAGGTTAGGCTTAGTAGTGGAAATACACTTTCTTTTTTCCAGACATATTTTACATTTCTGGAAATTAAAATAGCTTTCAGTACCTCATGCCAAGTAGTTGCTCTCAATAGGCTGGTCATAAAGCAACAATCATATTCTGATATCTTTTATAGGAAATGTAAACCTATGTAATTGCACTATTAGTGTAACTAACTCTGAAATCTTTTAAAAATTTTTATCAGCTGACAGTAATCATGCTTCAGGTAAGCCTTATGATCTGTGATTTGATATTGTTAAATAAATTGTAGTAGAGGCAGTAGAGGAGCATAGAGTACCATGGAGCTAGACTGAGTTTGCATCCCAGTTCTGTTATATACTAGCTGTGTAACCTTGGACAAGACACTTTATCCCTCTGTGCTTTAGGTGCTTTATCTATAAAATTTGGGTAACAGTAATACTTTTTAGGAGTTGTTTTGGTTTTTGGTTTTTGGTTTTTGGTTTTTGGTTTTGCTTTTTAGGACCTATCGACATAAGGAGGTTCCCAGGCTAGGGGTCAGATTGGAGGTACAGCTGCCGGCCTATACCACAGCCACAGACACATGGGAACCAAGCCCCTACACCACAGCTCATGACAACACTGGTTCCCCAACACACTGAGCGAGGCCAGGGATCAAACCCATATCCTCATGGATCCTAGTTGGGTTCATTAACCGTGAGCCATGAAAGGAACTCCCGAACATTGTAGGAGTGTTAAGAGGCTTAAATGAATTGATGAATGTAAGACCACTTAAACTGTGCTTGACACATGATAAATATTATAAGGATTAGCTATGATGGAGATGATAATGATGACACAGCAGCAGCAAATTACATTTAAAAAGTTAACTAGCTTCATACTAAACTATTACATATTAAAATTTTTACTGAAATTTAAAGTGTAATTTTGTTCAGAAGAATAACTGTATAATGACTTTATTAAATACACTTTAGAAAAGAAAAAAGTGTCTTGGAGTTCCTGATGGCCTAGCAGTTAAGAATTTGGCTTTGTCACTGCAGGGCTTCAGTCACTTCTGTAGCATGGTTTCCATCCCTGGCCTGGGAACTTCCGCATGCCATGGGCATGGCTTTTGAAAAAAAGAGTTTTGTAGAAAGTTTTGAAAAGAAAAAAACAGGTTAACATTCTGACAAATCAGTTCATATTGTTTTCATAGGCAAATCCCTTTCTCTCCAAATTGGATCATACTGAGATGCTGTTTTCCATTTGCTTCTTTCTCTTTTTATCATAAGCATTCCTTGTCTTCATAAATATTTTTTAAGAGCTTCATTTTTGATGACTGCATGGATAGCCGTTTATATTGTTGTAATAAATTCTATTTAACAGGTTTACTATTGTTCAAAATTAAACTGGTTTCCTGTTTTTGCTATCATAATCAATGAAGTACTAACGTACCTTCATAACTATACTATTGCATTATCTCCATGGCTGTATGTATCCTTAAGATAAACTCGGAGGAGTAGAATTGCTGGAACAAAGGCTTTGAAGAATTCTCTTGTCTAAAATTGCCTTCCACAAAGTTGGTACTAGCGTAAAACACAGTAGTAATATGAGAGTACCAGATTCCTTTTACCTTTACCAGTGCTGGATTTTATGTTTAAAAATTGCCTTTCCTAATCTGATAAGTGCAAATGGTGTCTCCTTTTCATTTGTATGCCATGCTATTCTTTTTAACTACATAGAGTCATTTTTTTCTAACACATTAAATAAATACTTCACCATAGTCAGTTGGCTGCAGAATCCAATTTAGGATAAACTTTGAGTGCCAGCTTTCATTTTGCCAGACCTGTAAACAGATGTGTAATCATTTCTTTAGTGCCAGAACCTCTGTCTTCTAGATCCTGAAAGTTTACCATTGTCTTAAAGAGTGCTGTGAATTTTTCTTCTCTCATCTTTTTCTTCTTTATTTCTTTACCCAAGCTGTAGTTTTTGTTTGTTTTTTTGTCCTTTTGTCTTTTGAGGGCCACATATGCGGTACGTGGAGTTTCCCAGGCTAGGGGTCTAATTGGAACTGTAGCCACTGGCCTACGCCACAGTCACAGCAATGCCAGATCCTTAACCCACTGAGCAAGGCCAGGGATCGAACCCGCAACCTCATGGTTCCTAGTCAGATTCCTTTCCGCTGTGTTACAACAGGAACTCCTCAAGCTGTAGTTTATATAAGAGGCTGTTTCCTACTCCATTTTTATTCCTTACATGGGCATCTCATATTTTGGATGGATGGCTAGATGAATGAATGAACATACATGCATTTAGAACCCACCAGAAAAGTTACATGTTGCATGGAAAGGCAAAATATTTTGATTCAAATCAGAAAAATCAATTTCTAGTCCTAGACTGGTTCTACCATTTGCTTGTTTTATGATCTTGGCAAGTCTTAGTCTCCCGGTGCCTCAGCTTATAATGTCTTTAATATAAATTCCCTTTTTGGAGTTTCCTTCCTGGCGCAGCAGAAACAAATCTGACTAGGAACCATGAGGTTGAGGGTTCAATCCCTGGCCTTGCTCAGTGGGTTAAGGATCCAGCGTTGCTGTGAGCTGTGGTGTAGGTCGAAGACGTGGCTCGACCTGGCGTTGCTGTGGTGTGGTGTAGGCTAGCAGCTGTAGTTCCAATTAGACCTCTAGCCTGGGAACCTCCATATGCTGCGAGTGCTCGCCCTAAAAAGCAAAAAGTAAATACATAAATGCCCTTTCTGCTTTCTTGTTGCCATTATCTTACTTCAGTCCTTGTTCATCATGCTTAAACTAGTGGTAAATCCTTCCTCACTGCCAACCCAAGTGCTCTTTCCAATTCTTCAGTCTTTCTCTACACTACGTCTGACTAATCAGCCTGCAGTACCACGTGTCCTGTTGTTCCTCTGTCTGGTAGATTTTTCACAGTTCTCCTTGGTGTGTAGGATAGATCCAACCCCTTTAGCCTTACAATTTCCCTCTTCTCAGCCTTTTGTTTACATGATCTCATGCAGTAACTAACCATTTTCCTTCTTTCCTCTTAGGCAAATCCTACGCTTACTTTAAAACCAGGCTTCATTCCCTCCTGTTCACCAGGCCTTCTCTTACCACTCTGTCCCCACAGATCCTTTCTTTCCCAACTCCTTACAATACTTGCTGACTATATTGTGGTTTTCGACATAGGCCTAAGGAAATAGGGTTTGTAGCAATGTTACCCAAAAAGGGTGCACTGAAAGGGTGCAAGGGAGCAACTGAGGAGTTCATTCCCTCCTCCAGGTCTCCACTGTCTTTTTTCTATTGTGTATGTTAAGATTTTAAGATTTCCTTTGAAAATTCCCCCTTTTGGCAGTATCACTAAGAACTGTGTTATTACTTTTTTTTTTTCTTCAGGTGTATGTATCTTTTTTCTCAGTTAACTTGAAGTTGGGGACTATATCTTGAACTTCATTTTCTTATTCAATATTTAATGCTAACTTTATGAATTAATACTTGTTCTGCCTAACTTAAAAGATATTGTGAGGCTAAAATGAGAAAATGATACTTTGAAAAGTGATGTCAATTGACCATAAATGTGGAGTTCCCCTTGTGGCTCAGCAGGTTACGAACCCGACTAGTATCCATGAGGATGTGGGTTTAATCCCTGGCCTCACTCAGTGGGTTTAGGATCCAGCATTGTGATGAGCTGTGGTATAGGTTGCGGATGTGGCTTAGATCCTGCATTGCTATGGATGTGGCATAAGCCAGCAGCTACAGCTGGAATTCGCCAGTTCAACCCCTAACCTGGTAACTTCTATATGCCCCAGGTGTGGCCCTAAAAAGCAAAAAAAAAAAAAAAAAAGAAGAAGTAAATGTTACTTCCTTTATAGTGTTGTTTTGGAGTAAGAATTTGTTGGAAGCTAATACTTTTTCCACATTTTATGTTTCATTCAACAAACAGTTGAACAGTTACTAAGCAACAAAAATTAATATCTCATTGTCTGCTCACACAGACCAGTAGAAATAAAAACATGTAAAGACGCAAATTTATATTACAAGGGAAATGTGGTTGTAGAAGTGTGTCCCAGTGTATCTGTGGATAGAGGCAACACATGTGAGCTGTTTAGGTTATGTCAGGTTGTGCTTTCCCTCTATGTGCCATCTTAATGGGTAGAGGTGGCAAGGTGACAAAAGCAGAGAAGTACCTTCTAGGCAAAGGGAATAGAATATATAAGGTTCAAAGACACGAGACAATCTTGGGAACTATTATTTGGTAGACCTAGAGCAATAAGAATGGCTGCTGAAATTGGAGATAAACTAGACCTGCCCAGTATGGCGGCCACTGGTCACACATGGCTATTTAAATTTATATTATTTAAAATTTAAAATGCAGTTCTTTGGTCATGCTGGCCACAGTTTAAGATCGCGTTAGGTACATGCGCTAGTGGCCATCATGTTGGATATTACAGCTATAAAACATTCTCAATCACAGAAAGTTCTCTTGGACAGTGCTGAGCTAGATCATATAAGACCTTGCCCATTTAATTAAGGAATTGGACTTTTATCTTGTAGGCAGTTGTGAACCTTTGAAGAGTCTTAAGTAAGGGAGTGACATTCAGATTTGCATTTATACAAGATTTTCAAATTTTTTAAAAATCAAACATTTCTATATAGCACATAGCCTTTGCTGACAGCATAATTAGAAGAGAATTAGGTAGTCTAGGCCCCGTAATTAATACAATGGAGAATAAAATAGAGCGAAGATTTAATAAACACCCTTTTAAGACATAATTCAACTGGAGAACTCTCGAGTAAGCCATTGTTAGTTTTTTATATTAGTCTGAAAAAATGTTTCTTTACCTTTTCCCTTTAGTGAAGTTACTGGGTGATTAATGTTAATGATAATGTTAGGTGATAAAAATTTTCAAAAACTATTACTCAAGATATCTATATTCTTATTTTGTTATAGTATTTGCCATTATATTTTGAAAGCTAAGACTAATAACTACCATGACTTGATAATAACTTGACTAAATCAAGATGTTAAATAGAATTGTCATAGATTTATTAATCAAGGTAATTTAATTAGATTTACTAGGAAAATTAAAATGTTGCTTTTAGTAATATGAAATTTCCATGCACATCGGCTAACTTGAGCCTTTTCTTGCAGTTAACCCAGTGTCCACTCCCGTTGCACTTCCCGTACCAGCTCTCTCCCCAAGCTTGATAGCTGATCTTGAAGGTTTAAACTTGTCAGCTTCTTCATCGGTCATCAGTGTGAGTAATTTTCAAAATATATCAGCTCAGTTTTCAAATGATGCCATTGTATCTTTTTTATTGAAATAGAAATGTTTGAAGTAGATTCTTAGTCTTGAACAGTTCTTCCTCCAAGTTCAGTTCCTATCTGACGTTTTAATTCTGTAAGTATTTTTAAAGTTTGCTCTACCCAGACCATTATCATCTCACTCTACTTCACCTTGTTATCCACATTTACTTATCATGTGTGCATTTTTCTCTGGTACTGTTATCTGTCTGTTTCATACAGGATTCTTTGCCACATTGAACTAGTTTATATGCATGGATTTTGCTGTAAAGAATTGTTGTGTACATTAACAGACTATCATTCCCATAATCATTCTGTTCCTACCACACTGTTCTTTGCCATAGGCTACTAAAAATACCTGTTTCCATTTAAAAGCTCAAGATTGTATTTCTCTTCAAATTATCCGCATACGTTGATGTACATGCCACGGTGTCTCTAAAAAAAATTCGATCATGTTATTTATGGGGTTTTACTCACAGTGAGGCAGGAGACCTGCCCATCTCAAAATAATGCCAAAACCATCAGCCTTTAATAGTATCTGAAACTGCAATAACTTTTTCTAGGTTAGCCTGTTATATCCACTAACCTTTCACTCTGAATCAAGCATGCTGCCTATAATCTGTTGATATGCTTGACCTCCTGTTAATTTGTTGTCAGAAATCTGACAAAGTAAGAGATAGAACAGGAAGTTCTGATGGGCTCACAGGTAGCTTGAATAGATCTGGTGTATCAGTGGTTCCCAGGTGGCAGGACACTTCAAGGTATGTGATTGGTGACTTGAGCTGCCATGGAGCGTAGAGCTGCCTCTGCCAGAGGTGGGAAAGAATAGTACCTCATTCTTATACAGAGCTACAACAGTTCCCCCTTCAAAGCAAGTGTGATAGCAGGGCCAGCAGCAGAACACTCAGAAGAGCTACGTGTATTTCTGTTCAGCTTCAGTCAGCTCAGTTTGAAAGTATAGGTGAAAACTCTCCAGGTTATAACGTTGTTTTTCAACTGTGGAATGTGATTATCTCTTGACCACTCAGAAATGAGTAAAAATGGATTGTAGTTTGTTCTTCTTGTTGCTATAAGGAAAAAAAAAAGTCACCTTAAAAGAAATGGGGGGGGCAATTAAGTCATTTATTTAGGGAATAAATATTTATTGAGCCTTGGTGGTAGACTGTAAAGTGAAAGTGGAAATCAAAAAAATCTATAATGGAGTTCCTGTTGTGGCTCAGCGGAAACAAATCTGACTAGCATCCATGAGGACACAGGTTCAATCCCTGGTCTCACTCAGTGGGTTAAGGATCTGTCATTGCCATGAGCTGTGGTATAGGTCACAGATTCGGCTCAGATCTGGCAATGCTGTGGATGTGTTGTAGGCCGGCTGGCAGCTACAGCTTCAATTTGACCTCTAGCCTGGAAATCTCCATATGCCACAGGTGGGGCCCTAAAAATACAAAAAAAAAAGGAAAAAACCTATAGTAAAGCGCAGTTAGTCCTTGACAGGAAAGGAGGCCCCTAAAGTCTTGGGAGTCAATAAGGTAGTAGATGAGTAACTTGGGTTTTGATATCAAATGACCAGAGTGCAAATCCCTGCCTTGCCTCTTACTAGCTGTGCGACCTTGGGCAAAATGGTAAGTACCTTTTCTGCACCTCAGTTTCCTATGAAGATATACCTCCCAGGATTCTTACAAGATTAATGAGGTAATAAATGTGAATCTCTCAGAACAGCGCTTGGCACATTGTCATCACTCAATAAATATTAACTAATATTTTCAGAAGTGATATGATATGTGATAATGGACCCTGAATAGACTCTTATACTTTGCTAGCTATAAGAAGAATGCAGTTGAGATTAGTAAAGCTTATAGTAAATTTTCATTCATCACAAAGTAATTGAAGAACTCACTCTTATACTAAAGAAAATATTTTTGGGGATGGTCTCTTCAAAGGAAAAGAAAAGCACTCTATCCAAAGAATATGCAAAAAAAAAAAAAAAAAAGGATTGCCAAGTGAAGCAGGATGATAACATTCATCCCCAAAAGCTAACAAAATGATCGAACAAGTACTAGTAATAAGAATGGCAGCCAGAAATTCACCAGCTACCATCAAATCAGGAAGATATTAGAACTTTGAAAAGTAGAACCTGTAGAAATGAATCGAGTATTCTGGTGCAGAATGATATGGCTCCTAATCTCACCTCCAGCCCTTAAAACAGCACTTTAAAAAGACAAATCGACCAAATTCTAAGTTTTCTCATTATGTGTACATATTAAAAAAAAAAAAAAAAGATTAAAGATACCAGAGGAAATAAAAATGCTCAAAAATTAAGACCCTCTAATGGTATGGGACTTCAGCAAATACAGAGGACTTTTGGATCCTGAAATGAAATTCATAGATAAGAGTACATCCATACTTTAAAAATCAACATGTTGCCCTAATTCAATAGAAAGAAGAAATAAAATTAACTTATAATAAATAGTACACGGATATACAAATGCTTGACCATGACTACACTGGAAGTATAATGAAGTAGTTAAGTGACGCTGGCACTCATGTAAAACCACCCTGAATGTCACAGCTATAAAGACATACTGGTAGAGGTGTATTATATTAGCAACTCAAATATTTTGGGTTGTGATGTAGCATAATTTTCCAGAACATGGAGCAGTTTTTCTGGTAGTTACTCCTGGAAAACTAAGTACATTAAAACCTTGCCACCACCCACCCCCACAACTAAACCTGCTTTGAACTGATGTATAAAGTGTTCTAGGATCAAGTAATTTTAAACACGTTTTCCTCTCATGAATGTCCAACAAGACATTTGAAAGTTGTGAGGAACATGATACAGTCTTTATTAGATAGATCCAGCCTGTTGGTTGCAAGGTATCTGGCATTCCTGGCCTTTCCCCATTGAAGCTAGTAGCCTCCTCTACTGTCCCATCCCCCAACTGCAAACATTTGAAGGACTTTAGCCTAACAGTTAAAAATACAGACTTTTGAGCCAGACAGGCTATGTTCAAATCAGAGCTTTGCCACTTTACAAAATCCACCTTGAGTGGATCCCTTTAACTCTTGATGCCTTGGATTTTTTTCATCTGTGTAATAAAAATAATAATGCTGCCCATCTCATTGGATTGTTGTTAGTGTTAAATGAGCCAACATGTATGAAATGTTTATAAGATACCTGATACATATTAAATGCTAAGTATCTCCTGATACTATTTTTATTATGTTGTTATTACAACTTTGTAAAGGAAGGAAAGTATGACCCAAGAAAATTGTGTTATTTTTCTCTATAAAGGCTGTAAGAAAACAAAACTATTAGTATAGGTGAGGAGAGGAAAGGATGCATATTACTTACTTCATTTTTTCATAGTATGAAATCAATCAGTAATATGCAAAATTGAAATAACTTTTTTTTTTTTAATGAGACTCAAACATCGTAATGGTTTGTATATTCTCAGAAGAACAGTTAGCTGAAGTTTTAGAGGTTTGGTTTTTTAGATTTATTTTAGTTTCTTTTTCTTCAGTTCAACTAGAGTAAGATTATAGTGCCACCCTATAGGATAATTTGTCTGTTTCTCTGTGTATCTGTCTATTCACCAATGCTTACAGAGAGATTAACTGTGGTTAACAGTAGTTATTTTTGGTGATAGGATTTTTGAATGATTGGTCACTTTCTTTTTTTGTGCTTTTCTGTAATGTTTAAGTGTTTTAACATAAATACTAATTAACTTTTAAAAACAATTGTGTAAAAATGAGCAGAAATATAAAACAGGCAAAATTAACTTATAGTAGTAGATGTCAGCATAGTGATCACTTTAGGAGAATTAGTGATTGAAAAGGAGCACAGAGAAGCTTCTGGAATGCTAATAATTTTCTATATTTTGATCTAGATTCTGGTACATAGATATATATTCACTTTGTTAAAAAAACTTTGAGCTTCTCACTTAAGATATGTTTATTTTTCTCTATGTATATTGTACTTCAATAAGACTTTTTTCAGTGGATAAAATATAAACATTCATGAAAGAGGAAATATGGATAATAGGTACATAAAAAATGTTCAATAGTAGTAATGAATAAATGCAAGTTTAAACCACTATTTTGTCTGTGACATTGGCATAAATTATAAAAAAATGATCTCCATAGTTGGTGAGAGATGCATTGAAAACAGACATTATAAACTACTCCTCTGATGACAGAAAAATTAGGACATCATTCTGGACTACACTTTGGCCATCTGTAAATAGAGTCGTCAAAATATACATACACTTTGACCAAGGAATCTCATGTCAAGATTTTTCTTCCAAAGAAATAATTAGAAATACAAAGATGTATGTGCAGGGTTGTTTACAACCGCAATGTCTAGTGATAGGAGAATGATGGTTACATCAAGTATAGCAGAGTCAAATTAAAGAGTGTTGTATGATCTTTAATATGTTTTTATTAAATACTTGAATGAGGTGAAAGATGGGGTATGATATAAAGTGATGAAACAATACAAAGTATTATGTATATTATCTCAAGTTTATAAAATTGTACACTCGTGCTGTATTTTTAACATATAAGGAAAATGAAAGAATAGAAGAAAATGTATTATAATGTTAACAGAGTGTTAGATTTTTCTTTATATTTTTAAGTATTTTCCAGAGTTTCTCTAGTCAAGGTGTGCTCTATCTCTTATCCAAAAAAACAGCCTTTTTTGGAATTCCCTCTGTGGCTCAGCAGGTTAGGAACCAGACTATTATCCGTGAGGATGTGGGTTCAATCCACCGTTGCCATGTGGCTGTGGCATAGGCCAGCAGCTGTAGCTCCAGTTTGACACCTAACCTGGGAACTTCCATATGCCGCAGGTGTGGTCCTAAAAAGAACAACAACAACAACAAAAAGTCAAAAAACAGTCTCTTTTTTTTTTTTTTTTGGATCACATCTGCAGCATGCAAATGTTCCCAGGCCAGGGGAGGAACCCATGCCACAGCAGCGACCTGATCGGCTAGAGTGACCTTAATCCAGTGCTTTACGAGGAAGAACTCTAAGCAGTCATTTTTTAAATAGATGGAGTAGGCATGTGTGCGAATGACTAGGACCCCCTTTGTTGACATCTAAGGTCTGTCTTTAGAGCAGGTCATTTGGTTTTCTAAACTCCAAAATGATGGCAAGGTAGATTTCTCCGTTTCCTTTTAACTCTAATTCTGTGAATCTATGAAATTTTGAAGCAGTGAAATTAGTTGTGTTGGGATGATTTGAGTAAGTTTGAGAAAATAAATAGACGAAACATTTTTTAGCTTATATGATGTCTTCTATTTTGTAGATGCTTTTTATTTATTTCAGTGAGTTATTAAGTTTATTTTCCGTGTATGTTTGGTATATTATGGGTAGGTTTTATTTTTTGAAACTACCAAAGTATTTACAGTGAAACCCCCAAAACAGTTCCTTTTTCACACTAAATATTTTTCAAATGAAAAATTTCACAATTTTTTTTCCTCTTTGGACCATATATTCAGAACACAGAGGTTTTTAAACATAATTTCTAATAAATATTATTATCATTGTAAGGAAAGACATTTTTTCAAACTGTGATAAAGATAATATATATATGTAGTATTTATTTCCATCTTCCATGAGAGCAGTCAACCATTGACCAAGAGATGGCTGAAAATAAACATTTTAGTTCTTGCTGTAGTAGTTGAATGAACAAACAGAATTTTTAGTGAATTATTAGTGATTTTTTTTTTTTATTAGATATTGTGAGGCTAAGAGTCACCTCAGATCCCAGGAACTCAGAAATATCACTCCTCAGAATACTAGGCATCTGGAGGGAAGGAGGAAAGAAGGGGAGGGAGGAAATTTGCTCATAAGAATAAATGCAAAATAAGAATAAATTGTTCACCTCTGGTATTAGAGGAGTGTTAGAGAAATAGTTGTTTAATGTGGCTAAAGTATAGCACATATAGGTGGGAATAACCAAGTCTGATGCTGGAGAAGTATGTTGGTGACATGCTGTTGTGAGTAAATTGTAGTTATTATTTCTTTTTCATGCCTTGGTACATATAGAAAAATAGTAGCATTTATAGTGTGCTCTGGGGTAAATAGAGCTGCTGCAGGAGATAGGAGGCACCCAACTCTGACGTTATGTTCACCAGAGGTGCCACCTGCCTTTCTTGAGGTTACTGGCAAAGGCAATAGCACAGCATACCTGTAAGCCATTTGCAGTACATTAGTAAGGAAGCACGGACCTAGCTGCCACAAAAGAACCAGTTTGATCCCCATGGATCACAATCCCTAAGTGGAATTTAATTTAGGAAGTTGCAAGAAAGTACATTAAGAAAAGCAATCCTTATAACCTGCAGTGGTACTATAGTGAGGAATAGAACAGTCCATGTAAGAGAAACCAGAGCTGCAAATTAGAAGCCCTGGTTTGATGCAATATGCTACCTGCAGTTAGCCAAACTTGATATCAGAGCACTGTCCTCCATACTGCTAAGTCTGTCTAAGACTGCTAAGGTCAACTGCAAGTTTAGGGGTTTCCTAAAACCACTCTCAAGTATATTAATTCAATAGGTCAACTCACAGAAATAAGGAAAGCGCTATCCTTAGGATTACTGTTTTATTATAGCAATAGGACACAAATTAGAATCAACCAAAGGAAGAGGTACATGGAGGAGATACTGTTTGGGTTCCAAACTCAAAGCTTCCGGGTTATCCAAAGGGCATCAAGGTTAGCAGTATGCACAGAGTATTGCCAACCAGGGCAGCTCACCAAGTTTAAATGTCCCAAGTTTTTATTGAGGCTTTATTACATAGGCGCTATTGACTGAATTATGGCCACAAGGTTGAACTCACTCTCTAGCCCTCCCCTCCAGGTCAGGCTGTTATGGCAGCCCAGAGCCCCAATCCTCTAAGCATATGGTTGGTCTTTCTGGTGTAGCCAGCCCCATCCTGAGTTACCTGATTAGCCAAGTTATAGGGACCCACCTTGAGTAATCAAGACGATTCCTGGAAGTTACAAGGTTTTAGAGATTACCTTTCAAGAGCTAGAACAAAGTCCAAATACCTCTTTAAGGTATCAGATTAAGGTGTCACCTCTTTAAGGTGAGATCACATTCCATACTACACCTATGCCAATTAAGTGTTTTATTTATTAAACAAGTATTTGAATACTTGGCCAGAATATGGGGAATTGCCAGAGATATAGTGGTATATAAGATGGGTTAGGTTCCTGCCCTCAGGGAGTTTACAGTTGAGTAGAAACAAAAACAAAAACAAAGAAAGAAAAATAGCCTCAAAAGAATGTAATTACAGTATAGTAAGTGCTTTCACTTTGTAACATAGTTTGCCCTTTGGAGAATTTCTATAATACAAGTTGTCATTATTTGTCTGATGTATAACTATTTTATATTTGCTAAACTTATAGTCTTGCCTATTTCCCCCTTTACTATGGTAGCTTAAAATCTAGCAAGGGTTACGTTTGACATTTAACGCAGTTTAGAATTTAGATATCAGAACTACTACTGCTTTTCCTCCAACAAGAGGTAGAAGAATAATTTTGAGTCTGTGCTATTCACCTTCTGCTTTCCTTGAATTGGCACTGTGGAGCATCACTTTATCACTTAATGAAGAATTAAAGCCTCACAATGTCAGAGTAAAGACAGTAGAAACAGCAGCATTAAACTGAGGTCTGTGCATGTTATTATGGGCAGCTAGCATGGAATTTTCTATGACCAGCAAAAAAGATGGCCTTAAGGTTGTAAGTATGAACAAGAAACCACTTAACTAAGGTCCCCAACCCCTTCCAGAATTTACAGACTGAAGGGGAAGAAGGAAACCCATGTTTAATGTACTTGAATTGGTGCCAGCAGAGTGAGGCAAAGAAAAGGCTTTTTTTCATACGCAAATGAAATTCAGCATCTGAAACTAGGTTTATCATTGATTCTGTGACTCTTCTTATCTAAGGAATATAGGAAAATGACTAGCCAAGTAGGCTTATAGCTTTGGCTATTAACAAAGACTGATGACTAATGAAGATTAATAAACCATAATTCATGAAGCAGAATCTGATTTTCTCAGTCTGAACTTTACTAAAACAGTATTTGGAATTATTAGGACAATTGTGCATCATAGTGATGGACAGTTGTAATTGATTTCCATTTTTCTCAAGTGAACTTTTATCTTAAGTAGTCTTTCTCTCTCTCTTTTTTTTTTAATTGATACTAGGCTAGGGCATTTTTGTTGTGTTTTCCAGTCTGCTTATCTTCTATTGCCAGAGTGTCAGCTTTCTTCTAATTTGTCTACAAGGACAAATTGCTTTGAGAGTTTTTAACTAAGTCAGATGCTAGACATTTTGTGAATATGTAATCCCATTCCCAAAACAAATGATAATGTCTTTGACAAAGATTGTTTTTTCATAGTGGTTTAAAAAAAATTTTTTTTTGCACTTTCCAAACTGAAGATTCAAGCCTCAGGCTAAGGGACAAGTCCAGCTAAGATCAAATTTCCTTTAGAGGAGGAAGAAATTATAAGTTAAAATTAAAAATAATTTTGTCATTTTAAATTTGGGAAAAATCCTTTATTTGTTCTGATGAAAGTGTCAGTAGTCATGGAACTGTGATAAAAATAATGAAAAATCACTGGCCTGGGTCTGCTTAAATTGAAAACATTTTTTAATTAAAGTTTGACAGTATTTTGTGCTTCCATTGCCCAGCCATGTCCCATCTTAGTCTTTTATTCAGTTCTCTTCTGGGTATGAGTTGCTTTAACTTTTAAATTAAACTTTAAGGTGTGCCATACTACTGCTGCTGCTTTTTCTTTCTGTACTACTTCATCGGTCTCATAGTAATAGATCATTATCATCTCCCCTTTTCTGAGGTTACTAAAAGGAGTTACTTTTTAAAAACAGATTGTTATTAATTTTTAGTTGCAGACTTTTTATTGCAGAAATATTTTTATTTGGCTGAAGCAAATGTATGCCAGTCTAAGTCCTGACTGGTGGATAGGACGCATAATGCTTTGTTGATATTCTCCACAGTGAAAAATTCACTATATCAGATAGTAATTATAATTATTAATTAGCTAGTAATTGTTATGGCCAAAAAAAAAAAAAGGTCACCACCAAGACAAAGAAAGTAGGTGTGTAAATTTGTAAGAAATGGAAGGATTAAAGAGGTGATGGTAAAAGAAAGCTTGGGCCTTTCTTTTTCTCTTCCTTCTACTTTGTGGTATGTAGTTCCTTCCCCTGGCTGTGGGTTCCCTCTTCAGAACTGAGGCAGTTCACTTGAGACATCTTTACTAAGATTGTGGTTTTTAAGCTTTTATTTATTATAATTAAATATACTGCAATAGGAAATAGATTTTAAAATACCATTTGTTTAAAAAGGATTTAATCTTTTCTGGCAATTTTATTTTTCCATAACCAAAATTGATTGAACTTTGTATTACTGTCAACTGGTGTGTTGAAATTTTGTTGCTTGCTTAAATTGTGATATTTGCAGTAAAAATAATAATAATAATAATTTGTAAGCTTTAAGACAGCTTAGATTATTATACATTGTCTAATTACATATTATTATTTAATCATAGGTTAACTTCTGTTACCTCTGTTGCTCTTTAGAAAGCTTGCCCACATTTTTCTGAGCATAGGACAAGGCATGGTATAGAAAATTGATTTTCTATTCCATTAAGTATTAAATCTTTTAACATGAGAAACCTGACCTAAACATAGAAAATATTGTGATACTTAGAAAAATTTTGTTTCTCTTCAAAGGGAAAGAAAATGAATTTAGCTGTA